>NW_028318003.1:4530000-10277721 GCF_062004578.1 Staurois parvus
TCTTTCTGTGGGGGCAGTCATATGGAGCAGTCTCTCTCTCTCTCTCTCTCTCTCTCTCTCTGTGGGGGCAGTCATATGGAGCAGTCTCTTTCTCTCTCTGTGGGGCAGTCATATGGAGCAGTCTCTCTCTCTCTATGTGGGGTCAGTCATATGGAGCAGTCTCTCTCTCTCTGTGGGGCAGGCATATGGAGCAGTCTCTCTCTCTCTCTCTCTCTCTGTGGGGGCAGTCATATGGAGCAGTCTCTTTCTCTCTCTGTGGGGCAGTCATATGGAGCAGTCTCTCTCTCTCTATGTGGGGTCAGTCATATGGAGCAGTCTCTCCCTCTCTGTGGGGCAGGCATATGGAGCAGTCTCTATCTCTCTCTTTCTCTCTGTGGGGGCAGTCATGTGCAGACGTCTCTCTCTCTGCCTGCATTGATATTTATGGCAGTCCTAGTGGCCCCTCAGAAAAGTAATCTGAATTGGATTGCATGTCAGAGATGTTTCATGGGCTGTGATATGTTGGCTCCTCACAACCTGTTTTAACTACATAAATGCCACACCACTGCTCTGCAACCACATGCATTTTGTGTTGCAGTTTCAATGTGGCTTTGAAGATACATTTTTTTGATGCATTTTGGAAATATACCATTGTTGCACTGTCTTTACCCGCTTACTGACCACCCTATAGCAGAAATACTGTACAGTGTGGCAGCGGTGCACAAAATCACGTGTATATATATATATATGTGTATGATTTTGCATTTCCGGGTAGGGGGCGCGCATGCCCTACCCGCGCCGCCATTCGCAGCCTTGGCTGTTAATCACTGGGCCACAGCTGGTAATTACTCGCCGGCGCCCCGTGATTTCCGAGGATCTTTGACGGGGAGGAGGACTGTTTTGTTTACTAACAGTCCTCCTCCATGTCAGCTTGGGCACACTGCAGGGGATGGCTGTGCACAGTACAGCCATCCACTTCAGTGTGATTACAGTGAATCACACACATCCCGCCCCCTAATAAAACACTCCCAGCACACAGCTAACCCTTTGATCACCCCTTATGTTAACCTCTTTCTGCCCAGTGCCATTAGTACAGTGCCAGTGCTTATTTTAGCACTGATCGCTCTATTGGTGTCACTGGGGATGTCAGTGACACCAAGTCAGTTCCCCCAGTATCAGAATGTCCGCCGCAGTCCCACTATAAGTCGCTGATCGCTGCCATTGCTAGTAAAAATGAGAAAAAAAAAATTCCAGTATATATACCGCCATTTGTAAACACTATAACTTTTATGAAAACCAATTAATTTACACGTATTGGGATTTTTTTTTAGCAAAGACATGTCGCAGAATAAATTTTGGCCTAAATTTATGACAAAATTAGATTTTTAAGATTTTTTTTACTGGACACGTTTAATAGCAAAAAGTTAAAAAAAAAATTTTTTCTCAAAATTGTTGGGTTTTTTATAGCGCAAAAAAAACAAAACGCACTGTTGATCAAATGCCACCAAAATAAAGCTCAATTTGTGGGAAAAAAGGATGGAAATTTAATTTGGTTGGAGCGTTGCATGACTGCGCAATTGTCAGTTAAAGTAACGCAGCGCCGTAACACAAAAAATGGCCTGGTCAGGAAGGGAGGTAAATCCTCAGGAGGGCAAGTGGTTAATGTAGGTTTATTTATATTTATTTCTTTAACTTGTTTTACATTTATTTGAAAAGAGTGTAGAGAAATTCTGTGATGGACACATTTAATGTGGGCAGTGCAATATGTAGGTGGGGCTTTGTGTGGGTGTGGCTTGAGTGTGAGCAGGGACAAAGGGGGCCCCATGATCTCCTATTGCCGGGGGGCCCCATAAGTTGTCAATCCACCCCTGGTCCAGGTCTTATCTCCTGATAAGACAGACTGAACCCGTAGCCACATGCACATGCTCAGTTTAGTGTGTATTGACAGAGAGGTTTTTTTATGTTGGGAGAGTGCATGTGATCAGTACAGGGCCAATCAGCACTGTCCAGACTGAGGTCAGGGGTTTTGCATTCTCCTAGAGCAGAAAGAAAACTCCTCCTACAAGCTTACACCAGTGCTCTGCTGGACACTGATAGATGTCACAAGACTGCTGCTCTAACCAGTGATGAGAAAAAGTATTTAGCAGTTTATATTTACTAAAATAATTGCACTTCCATGTTGTGTGTACTGTGGGAGACCAGATATAGTGAATGCAGGGTCCTGGGTTTAGTAACACTTTAAAGTCCTTCTCGAAGCCTGTCCAGCTCCCACTTCCTGCGGTGTTTATGCAGCCTTCCTAAACTGTAGGCAAACTTTTTCTTTACTTTTGAATAAAGAGTGTATGAGAAATCACCAGGAACACATTGTTCAAATGTCCACACTGATAAGACAGAGTGAACCCGTAACCCTTCTTTTCTTGGGAGGGTGCATGTCATCAGCACAGGACCAATCAGCACTGTCCAGACAGAGGGTCAGGGGTTTCACATCCTCCTAGAGCAGAAAGAAAACTCATCCTACAAGCTTTAAGCAGTGCTCTGCTGAAGTCAAAAGACTGCTCTAACTGCTGATGAGAAAAGGTATTTAGCAGTTTAGATTTACTAAAATAATTGCATTTTACATGTCCTGTGTACTGTGGGAGACGAGATACAGTGAATGCAGGGTCCTGGGTTTGGTAGCATTTTAAATGTGATGGCGTTGGTGATGCATATCTATATAAATTCTTCACAATGCATACATTGATTGCAACATTTTTTGTATAAAATCAAAAATATGAGCTGAATAAAATGTCATCCATGTTTACGTTATTAAC
The DNA here is from genome assembly GCF_062004578.1 of Staurois parvus. Classification (NCBI taxonomy): domain Eukaryota; kingdom Metazoa; phylum Chordata; class Amphibia; order Anura; family Ranidae; genus Staurois; species Staurois parvus. The sequence goes on from NW_028318003.1 coordinate 4,532,790, forward strand.
TACTCACCATAGGATTGCTTTGCTAATTAATACACAGATGCAAGAAATGAATATACACATAATTTTTAGTTTTTGGATTTAGTAGTATATATGTAGTAAAATGTAGTAATATTAGTTACAGATTCCAACTGATAATGAACGTTACCATATGGTTTGTTTATGAAGAACTAATACACACAGGATATTTGTAACGTTTCCAAGCAACTTTACACATTAATAACTTTAGGTGATATTTGTTGTCAACACTGATATTGTAAATAACTGATCTGTCCTATGCAGACATTACTAGTTAGTAGGGATGAGCTGCTGGTTCGGTTCAAACCAGGGGCGGACTGACAACTCATGGGGCCCCCGGGCAATAGGGGATCATGGGGCCCCTGTGTCCTTGCCCAAAGTCAAAAAGGCCTATGAAAAAGGTACCAGGGGGATTTTATGGGGCCCCCTACTGACCCCGGGCCCTCGGGCAGTGCCCGAGTTTCCAAATGGTCAGTCCGCCCCTGGTTCAAACTGATGTGTGGACTGAATTTCTCTTGTTCAGAGGTTCAATAAACCTCCAGCTGCACCAGGAAGTAGAACATTTAGCTGCAGTAGTCAGCAGTAAAGAAGAATTCCAGGTAAAATTGCTATGTGGGCTGTGCCCACACTGCATGGGTTAAATGCCCGTTTTTGTCTAGGGACTCAAAAAGCAAAGATATACTTACCTAATCCACAGATCCTCAGAGCGCAAGACCGGTCCCTGTGGATCCCCCCCCCACACACACACACGCACACACACGCACACATGCTAGCAGTTTTGTGAATGGGCTGTTCCTGACATTATCACTCCCATAGACAGGCTCCGGACATGAGGACGGCAGGAACAGACCATCGCTGGATGTGGGGGAAGCTTGGTTTTCTGAAGGATTGGAAGACAAGGTAAGTAAAGCTTTTTCCTAAACTCCTGGAAAAAAGGAGCACTTAACTCATGCCATGTGGGCACAGCCCCACTGCATGGGAAAATAAAAGTTTTGACTGGAGTTCTGCCTTAAGGGCCTGATACAGATTATAAGGATGGGAGCCCATGCAATAAAAAAGAGCACAGGGTCACCCCAAAATCCATAATATACCTTTATCAGGCCAGGAAAGGGGGGGGGGCAGACTTGCACCTTCCTGAACTATATCAGGATACAAGCCACCAACATGGGGAGAGTAACTTGACAGGGAGCACACCCTGGCAAAGCATCTTGCCCCTGTGTTGATAAGGACAAGGGACTCTTCCCCACAACTTGGCTGGTGGTTGTGGGGGTCTGTTGGCAGGGGCCAGGCCTGGACTGGCCATAGGGTATGCATTTATCCGGATAGGATAGGAGAGGCAGCTGGGCGGCACATAGAGGATCGTGCATTTCTTGGATCCTCTATGTGCCACCCAGCTGCCTCTCCTATTAATCTCCTGCATGCGGTCAGCTCCTGTATGCTCCCTTGCGGCTGTCTCCCCACCCTCCCTCATCTCCTCCAGCACTGCGGGGGATCTGTCAGCATATTCCATGCCCAGTGTTGGGGATCCCTCAGTGGGGAAGAAGTCCTTATCAATTTCGGGACAAATCACCCTTTTCATGTTGAGGATATTTGGTTTGGTAAAATATTTTAAGCAACAGACAGCATGGATTTTGCAAAAACATTTGACACAATTCCCCACACACGGCTAATGTGTAAGGTAAAGTCTACAGGCTTGGAAAAATCTGTATGTAAATGGATAGAAAACTGGCTAAAAGATCGTATTCAAAGAGTAGTGGTTAATGATTCATACTCTGAATGGTCTGGGGTCATCAGTGGTGTACCCCAAGGTTCAGTGTTGGGATCCTTACTTTTTAGTATATTTATAAACAATATAGGGTCTGGGATTATAAATCCCATTTCAGTCTTTGCAGATGACACCAAGCTGTGCCGTGGAATAACGTCCTTACATGATGTCTCCAACCTACAAGCCGACCTTAATGCACTGTTTAATTGGGCAACTATGTGGCAAATGAGGTTTAATGTTGATAAATGTAAGGTTATGCACTTGGGGGCTAAGAATATGCATGCATCATACATACTAGGGGGAGTACAACTGGGGGAATCAATGGTGGAGAAGGATCTGTGAGTTCTGGTAGATCATACTAAATATCAAAATTGTGCCGCACTTCACCTAAAATGACTAAATAGAAATAATAAATACATCCAAGTGCTTCTATTACTAATACATGTCAAAATAATATATGGATAAAATTTGAATGAATGAATCAACCAATATCAATTTCCAAAAGCAATGTCTATATACGTGTCAAAAAAAGTAACAAAAAGGTCAATATATATATATATACTTCTTCAAACGTGCATAGTTCACTTAGAATAAAATAAATATCTCGTGCTTCTTAATTGATTTTTTTGTGTGAAATAAACTTGCATTAGTGTGCTCCCCCTCCGGTTGTGCTCTTGCCTCAAGTATATTACCAAACCGTTAAGTGAGGTCATATAGCTCTTGTGTCCCTTTAAATGGGCCAAAGTATGGATGGGATGGTATCTTGCTGGTTGGGGTCCTCCGTCACTCAGTCGATAGGCTCTCCTTTAATTTTGGAATGACTGGACGTCACTGAATGCAAACCACATTCACTGTTTAAAATATGTACATTCAAGAAAAAGTTTCCATCCTGCTTCTTTGAATTTTCTTGTCATTTGTTGTTGCTTTTCTTAACAAAACCTTTTCATCATGTTGAAAAGGACATGACAGGACATGATTTAAAGGTTTTGTGAACTGAATTTATTCCATCTTGAGAAAAGGAGATTAAGGGGGGATATGATCAACATGTATAAATAAATCAGTGGTTCATATAGTGAACTTGGTGTAGAGTTATTCACCCTGAGGTCATCACAGAGGAGAAGGGGGCACGCTTTACGTTTGGAGGAAAATACATTTAATTTCCATACACGGAAAGGTTTCTTCACAGTAAGAGAAGAATAGTACGTGGATAAATTACAATTATAGGACAAAACAATAGAAGGAAAGACCTCACCATCACCAAAGGAGACAGGTAAAGAAGGGAATGACGTGGTCATCTGGGATGACGCCATGCGAAAGATAGTCCCGACACCTAATTGGATGATCATAGGCCTGTAGGGAAATGGTATGCATGCACTATGAGAAAATTGAAAAAAAAAACTATGGAAAAATTCTAAAGGACACATGAGAAATGAAATATAGCTATATCCTTTGTACCTAAAAAGCAAAATAAACATTATAACAAGTATGCATTTATCAACAAGTATGTTGATGTATAAAAGTGTGGGAAAGCAATTACAAACCTGCCACCTGCTGAACGTAGATCCAGGATAAGGCTGATCCTTCAGTACCCTGTAGGGATATGCAGGGATCCTCAACAATCCGCAGGGTTTGTCAGCGGTGTTGCCCAGGTAGGCATCCCCAGGTAATTGATGTCAGTGCTGGGCACATAGTACTCTGGGCCAGGTCATGGATGCAGCATTTAAACAGAATGCAAAGCGACTGGATAGTGGAGGTTTATGCAGAGCATGCAGCAGAGCGGCTTGGTATGGCTACATGATGCGTAGCATAGGAGACAGGGGCGGATTGACAACTCATGGGGCCCTCGGGCAATAGGGGATCATGGGGCCCCTGTGTCCTTGCCCAAACTCAAAAGCCTATGAAAAAGGTACCAGGGGCATCTCATGGGTCCCCCTACTGACCCTGGGCCCTCGGGCAGTGCCCAAGTTTCCAAATGGTCAGTCCGCCCCTGATAGGAGATCAAGCAATGTGCAGAGAATAAGCGCAGGGAAGCTTGTACAACATTGAAAGTGCCGGTCTGTCGGGACTGCGCATGCGACGGCGTCACCCGGAAGTGACGTAACACGTTTCACCCACGTGGGCTTCTTCAGAAGAATTGCTTTCCCACACTTATATACATCAACATACTTGTTGGACTAATAGTAGGTCATTGTCAACCTTATATATTGATGACATGACTGTACGAGGGTCAAATTTATCATGCATAAGAGCTGTAGATATCGATATCAATGCTTTCATCTAATGATTTAATGCTTGCCAAATCTATCATCATCATGTGCGGTTTAATATTGCCTGGTTGCTCCAAAATGGCCATATGTGCAATCCAAATGGTGTAAATTCTACCATCTATATCACCACTACTGTTATAGTGTTTGTGGAACATTATATCTATATTGCATTCCCGGTTTGGATTCTTCTATGAGGGTGCATGCCCTGTCTGGTTCTTATTCTATGTTATATATTCAGGATTGGGTCTATCAATACTTCTGGACAAGTAATACCACTCAGGTCCGCATTTTCATCACCCTTTTGGCTCTGTTGAGGAATATTTTTCAGTCATCATGGACACAATTATTTATTAATAATTCTTCTTTGCCGTTCTCATCTATTATCATGTCAATTTATTGCTTTAATTTTGCTTTTTAGGTACAAAGGATATGGCTATATGACATATTTAATTTCTCATGTGTCCTTTAGAATTTTTCCATAGTTTTTCTTGTTTTTTTTCAATTTTCTCACAGTGCATGCATACCATTTCCCTACAGGCCAATAATCATCCAATTAGGTGTCGGGACTATCTTGCGAACAGCGTCATCCCGGATAACCACGTCATTCCCTTCTTTACCTGTCTCCTTTGGTGATGGTGAGGTCTTTTCTTCTATTGTTTTGTCCTATAATTTTAATTTATCCACGTACTATACTGCAATAAATATTTTGTAATTTTTCATTAACAAGCCGCTGTTTGTCCTTTTCTGGACCTGCTTGACCTAGGGGTTCTTTATCCTGGGGTCTCCTCTCTTATTCTCATATGCATACTTGGGTCCCGAGGACACTGCATGGTTAATTCTAAGTGAGTCGGCTATATTTATTATTGGGGTCACTATCATTAATATGTAATTTGATTTTGAAACTCCCCCCCCCCTTATTTCTTTTGGTTTTTGATTTCCTATTTGCCTCTAACCAAGAGTGTCCCGGTTTTTATTTATTTTCATATTCTTCACAGTAAGAGCTGTGAAAATGTGGAATAGACTCCCACAAGAGTTGGTTCTGGCCAGTTCAGTGGATTGCTTTAAAAAAGGCCTGGATTCTTTCTTAGATACACAGAATATAACTGGATACTAACATTTATAGGTAAAGTTGATCCGGGGACTATCTGATTGCCTCTCAGGGGATCAGGAAGGAATTTCTTTCCCCTGCAGGGGCAAATTGGATTATGCTTTGCTGTTTTTTTTCCTTCCTCTGGATCAACTGTGGGTTTAGGATTATAACTTTTTTTTTGTTTGAACTGGATGGACTTTTGTCTTTTTTCAGCCAGACTAACTATGTATAGTTCGGGAGGGGGTCTGCACTCATCCCTCCTTTTTCCTGGCCTTCCAGGCTACATGGTTGCAACAAGGGTTTGGTATGGAATTTGTGGGGAACCCAAACTTCTTTTTGGTACTTTCTTGCGTCGGATAACCCTTGACATCTATACCAGACCACTCTCAAGGGTAAAGATCTGTTATGTATTTTTAAGGGGAACCTCAAAACCATTTTTTTTTGTGTGGGGTTCCCAATACCGTCTATACCAGATATAAATGAAGAGAATCCCTGGCCACTTTGCTTTCAAACAAAATGAAGCAGCAGGGATCTGTCATTTACTGGCTATTAGTTTTAAAAGTCAGTTTTGCTGCTGTAGGTTGTAAACATCATACAGATGCGCCACTTCTCAGGCAGGTTAAGGGCATCTCCCAGGCATGCTATTTAACCACTTGCCAATCGCGCTGTAGCTGAATGACAGCTACAGCTCGGTTGTCCAGTTCTGAGAGGGCGTCATATGACGTCTTCCCAGAAACCGCCCTCCCGCTCGCCCCCTGGGGAGCGCACTCAGCTGTCTCCGTGATCACTGTGTCCTATGGACACAGCTGATCACATGATGTGGTAAAATGCCAATCACAGCGGCCTTTTACCATGTGATCAGCTGTTTCCAATGACACAGCAGATCACCAGTAAATGCAATTGCTGATTGTCGGCTGCAACTCATGCTGTCACAGAATTGTCAGCGGACGGATCGGCACTGATCATCAGGGCACTGATCATCAGTGCCCTGATGATCAGTGCCCAGCATTGCCACCCACCAGTGCCGCCCACCTGTGCTGTCCACAAGTGCCCAGTAGTGCAACCCACCTGTGCCCATCAGTGCCCAGCAGTGCCACCCACCTGTGCTCAGCAGTGCCACCCATCAGTGTCCAGCAGTGCCGCCAGTCAGTGCCCAGCAGTGCTGCCAGACAGTGCCATCAATCAGTACCCATCAATGCTGCCCATCAGTGCCGCCTATAAGTGCCCATCAATGCCACCTATCAGTGCCCATCATTGTTGCATATCAGTGCAGCATCATTAGTGACGCATCATCAGTGCCAACTCATCAGTGCTGTGCATCAGTGCTGCCTATCAGTGCCCATCAGTGCTGTCTACCAGTGCCCATCAGTGCAGCCTCATCAACGCACATCAGTGAAGGAGAAAAACAACAACTTTTTTTTAAAATGTTTTGCTCTTTTTTTGTTTATAGTGCAAAAAATAAAACGACCAGTGGCAATTAATACCACCAAAAGAAAGCTCTATTTGTGTGAAAAAACTATAAAAATTTCATATGGGTACAATGTTGCATGACCGCACAATTGTCATTCAAAGTGTGACAGTGCTGAAAGCTGAAAATTGGCATGGGCACGAAGGGGGTATAAGTGCCCGGTAGGCAAGTGGTTAAAGGGATTGTGCATTTCCCATAATAAAATCACTGCTCTTTATCAAGCAGAATTTTTTTCAAAGTCCTTTTTATTGAGAAATGTTTTCATCTTACTACAACAACACTTAAGACACATTCAGAAAAACAGAGGTTTCCATAAACATTACACATATTTACAGTATGGAACACATACAAAGCATGCTGTTGTATACAAGCATAGTAATGTAGCAAGTGAAATAAATGTCGTCTGTGAAAACATCTGCTGGCAAACTGGAGGTCATGTTCCAAATTATGCATTAATATAGGAAAAAATTAATATCTAGTATGTATAGAGCATAAGTCAACAGTTGCAACAGAGTGAAAACAGTTTTCTACAATTGTCAAAAAAATAAAGCCATTACTGGGAATTTCGTCTATGTGCTCATTATTCCATATATCAATGGGTGCCATATCTTATTGAATGTATGGGGTGTATGGGGTGCACCCAGGGGCGGACTGACATGGGGCAATAGGGGATCATGGGGCCTCTGTGTCCTTGCCCAAACTCAAAAAAGCCTATGAAAAAGGTACCAGGGGCATCTCATGGGGCCCCTACTGACCCCGGGCCCTCGGGCAGTGCCCGAGTTTCCAAATGGTCAGTCCGCCCCTGGGTGCACCTCTACATTGGTAGATTGTGTGTTTTTTTTAAAAGCATTGTATTAACACATGTTCACCTCTCTTCCAGTGCTGGGGGGTTTGGAGAAAACCAAGTAGAATTTTTATTTGGTACTTGTCTTCTTTTGAGGGACCAGCCCCCCATGCCATTTGTTTGAAATTCCTTTACTAATGAGCCTAGAAAATTGAAATGACTAATTTCTAATATTTTGCTCACATTGACTCTAATACAGAGTAAGATTTGGCACATGAACTTCAGTGATGTTCAGCGAACCTGTTCCAAACTGGTAGCTAAATGTTTTTCATCTCTGACTGTGTCCCTGCTGGGCAGATACACTCTCTATTGGTCCTGGTGACCATTGTTCCTGGGACTGCTATTATTACTGATTGCTCTGCACATGTAGCACATGTAAACTGTTTCACTGTCATCTATACACCAGTTCTGCAACTGAGAAGCTGTATTTTAATAACCTGGGGTTATGGTGAATGTTTGTTTGGTTGCAGAGTGTCGAAATATCATTATTCTTGAGGGGACGGTAGCGTTTTCAAAGGATACAGTGAAGTAGTGGAACAATAAAGGCAGCTTTTGACCAAACTGTCAGCAACTACTGCCTGATGTGGTCTACATGACTCAAAGGAAAAAGTCAAAATGTAAATAATTAAAAAAATTATACATGAAATGTTATCTAAAAAATAAAATGAATTACAAATTACAGTGTATTGTTTCAGAGACAACAGCCAGAAATATGGTACAGACTTGAGACTTGCTACACAGTTGTATGTACTTTTACAAAGCTGCAAAATTAACCTTTAGTGGCCTATTCTGACACTGTTTACATATAAAATCAGCATTTTTTTTCCTAGAAAATTATTTAGAATTATATTTTAAGCAGAGGTCATAGAAAATAAAATGGTGGATGTTGCACTTTTTTATGTCATGCAATATTTGCAGTAGTTTTTCAAACACAATTTTTTGGGAAGAACTAGACTTTAATGAATTTTAATGTACAAAAACACAATATAATACCCAATTTTTTGGTAAAATATAAAAGATAGTTTTACACTGAGTAAATATTCATGGCATAGAAAGGCGACAGGCTGCATACATTGTATCATCCATAGGCTGCTTTAAAAAGCCTTTACAGATTACCAATTTAGATTTGCACAGGAAGTCTAGTTCTAGAATTATTGCTCTCGATCTGGTGGTTGCGGCAATACCTCACATGTGTGCCGCGATTTCCGCTTACGTACGAATGTGGGACCGATGCAGGCACTCGCCTTTGCGAGCAAGCACAAAAGGATGGGGGAGCTTTACATTTTTGTTATTATTATTATTTTTTGTTTACACTTTCTCTTTACATTTTTATATTGCTTTTATTGCTATCACAAGGAATGTAAACATCCCTTGTGATAGCAATAAAGCATGACAGGTCCTCTTTGCTGAGACATCTAATCAAGTGTTATGGGTAAAGTTCTGCTTTAAGCCGTTTTAGTTGGCCACAATTTAGGAGTGAGACACCTTGCAGGTTTTCTTGTTCAATATTTTTATTCAGAATAAAGAACAGAGTACATTATAATGAACAGTTGTGTTATGAGTGCTGTTATGCAAAACAAACACAATTAGAGCTACTTAAGAAGTACTAGGCTGAAGGCAACATAACAGTAAATACAAATTGGAGCAGAAAGATAAATCATGACTAAGAATATACAAGTAAGGGGACCCGGCAACAGGGAAAGTCATATTTAAGGCTCCACATTAGTAAAAAGTAAAAAATAAAAAGCTTAGTTTTCTTACTTAAGGCAACCAAATTATTGGAGGAAATGAAAAGCAAGATAAAAGAGAGGAAAGAAGAGGAGAGAACCAGAGGATCTGGTAGGTATAGCGGCCGAAGGATAGGCTGGCATGAGCCATCGATGGGTACAAGTCTCAGTACGCAGTCAAGGTTGCAGTACTGAAGTCAAAATTTTGTGGTAAATAGTGGTCCACCCATGGCTGCCAAACCTTTAAGTGTTTGGAAATACAATCTAATATTGTGGCCTCAGTTTTGCCATGAATCGTCTCAAGAAAACAATGGTCAGGTGTTTTCCCATGCCTTTGCAGTAGTTTAATTCATGGCAGTAGTGACACACAATACCAGTTTATGCGTACAAGTCAGGAGGGCATTTATTCAAGAGGGCTACAGTAGATTGGACACCATGCAGGTCTTAATCAAGAAATCAAAATGTAAGTGTGTTTTTACACTGAAAAAAAGACAGAAATAACTGCTCAATCCTTGCACACTTAAGGGTCTATTTAAAAAAAAAAATCACTGTTCAGAACTCATGAATAATGACCATAATGTTTATATTAGATATAAATTGTACATTTCTGTTTGTTACCTTTTTCAGGGCAAGTGTAGAAACAGATATTTCACGCATGTTACAGGCATTATTGTTATTACACTCACCGTCCATTTTATTAGGTACACCTTGCTAGTATCGGGTTGGACCCTGTTTGCCTTCAGAACTGCCTTAATTCTTCATGGCAAAGATTCAACAAGATGTTGGAAACATTCCTCAGAGATTTTGGTCCATATTGACATGAGTTACTGTTGCCTTTCTATTATCTTGAACCAGTCTGCTCATTATCCTCTGACCTCTGACATCAACAAAGTAACTGCCGCTCACTAAATATTTTCTCTTTTTCGGACCTTTCTCTGTAAACCTTAGAGATGGTTGTGCATGAAAATCCCAGTAGATCAGCAGTTTTTTAATACTCAGACCAGCCCATCTGGCACCAACAAGCATTCCACATTCATAGCCACTTGAATCCCCTTTCTTCCTCATTCTGTTGCTCAGTTTGAACTTCAGTAAGTCGTCTTCACCACGTCTAGATGCCTAAATGCATTGAGTTACTGCTAAGTGATTGGCTTATTAGCAATTTGTGTTATGAAGCAATTGAACAGGTGTACCTAATACAGTGTTGCATGACCGCGCAATTGTTATTCAAAGTGTGACAGCGATGAAAGCTGGAAATTGGCCTGGTCAGGAAGGGGGTATAAGTGCCCTGTAGGCAAGTGGTTAAATGAGCAATAGCCATTTCTTTTTAAACAAAGAAATCTACATAAGAGTGTTGTAAATATTGTAGTGAGTATCTTCACAATCTTTAAACACTTTGATTAGAATGCTTTTTCAAAAGGACCCATACCAGCCATTTTTAAATCAAGAAATCAAACTGTGTATTTATTTAGCAAAAAAAAAGCCTTCAAAATATTCTAGAGCACAGGCACACAGTCTTTAAACACTTTTATCAAGTGCTAAACCCCAACCACCTCCTTACATTTTTTTGAAACCTAACTTAAAAAAAAAGAAAAGAAAATAGCCCCCCCCCAAAAAAAAAGTGGTGTCCAGCAGTCAAATAGCAGTTCATGTTTTCCTGACACACACAAAAAGTATCTGCTATAGGAGTGTGCAAAACACAATTGGGCAACTTCAGAAAAGCATTTACAACACTTTTCTGGTGATATGACCCTTTTAAATTGTCCTGTGCCTAATCACATGTACAAGATTCAGGTAGTTGTTCTTTACACTGCCTAATAATCTGTCACTACAGTTGCAACAGATTCAAAAAGGACTTACTGCCAGCTTGCAAATAAGCAAACTGGCGACAATTAAGTCCATTCAATCCTGAGTTGGTGGAGACAGAGATCCAGTGCTCAGGATGGGGCATTTTGTGCTCAGAAGTTGTAATGAATGTGACAGCTTTCCACACAGGGCTCACTGGTTGCTGAAGCTGGAGGCAAAGGTATCAAAACAACCAAATAATTGGCCCCAGCCCCATTCAGCAGACAGTTTGGAGATTACCCAGCCAACATCTATAAACAAAAGGGCAGGGATGCTGGCTGACATCATTATCCAAATATGGCAGTGACTATATTTGGACAATGATGTCAGCCAGAATACGCACTCTATCATCTACTTTCAGCTGTGTATATATACAGTATATTGCCAAAAGTATTGGGACACCCCTCCAAATCATTGGATTCAGGTGTTCCACTCACCTTCATGGTCACAGGTGTATAAAATCAAGCACCTAGGCATGCAGACTGCTTCTACAAACATTTGTGAAAGAACGAGTCGCTCTCAGGAGCTCAGTGAATTCAAGTGGGGTACTGTGATAGGTTGCCACCTGTGCAATAAGTCCATCCATATAAGTCCAGCAACTCAGCCACGAAGTGGTAGGCAACGTAAAATGACAGAGCGTGGTCAGCGTATGCTGAAGCTCACAGTGCTCAGACGTCAACCACTGTCTGCAGAGTCAATAGCTAAAGACCTGCAAACTTCATGTGGCCTTCAGATTAAAACAACAGTGCATAGAGAACTTCATGGAATGGGTTTTCATGGCCGAGCAGCTGCATCAAAGCCTTACATCACCATGGGTTTGGTGGTTGTCAGGAGAAAGGTTCTTGCCTGACTGCATTGTGCCAAATGTACAATTTGGTGGAGGAAGGATTATGGTGTGAGGTTGTTTTTCAGGGGTTGGCTTGGCCTCTTAGTTCCAGTGAAGGGAACTCTTAAGGCGTCAGCATATCAAGACATTTTGGACAATTTCATGCTCCCAACTTTGTGGGAACAGTTTAGGGATGACCTCTTCCTGTTCCAACATGACTGCGCATCAGTGCACAAAGCAAGAATGAACGAGTTTGAGGTGGAGGAACTTGACTGGCCTCCACAGAGTCCTGACCTCAACCCGATAGAACACCTTTGGGATAAATTAGAACGGAGACGGCGTGCCAGGCCTTCTCGACATCAGTGTCTGACCACACAAATGCGCTTCTGGAAAAGTGGTCAAACATTCCCATAGACACACTCCTAAACCTTGTGGACAGCCTTCCCAGAAGAGTTGAAGATGTTATAGCTGCAAAGGGTGGGCCAACTCATTATTGAACCCTACGGACTTAGACTGGGATACCATTAAAGTTTATGTACGTGTAAAGGCAGGTGTCCCAATACTTTTGGCAATATAGTGTATATGGACCATTATACTGTTTTGAATTAAGGACTGTCACGTTATTCGATGGGATTGCTCTGCATCATGGAGGACTTTATACATTTTGTTGAAGTGTGGTGAAAAGCACTAATTGCTGTGTCAGCAGCAATCACTTTTTATTTTATTTTTAGTTTTATTTTAGTTTTCATGTGTTTCTTAATTTATTAATTAATTTATTTATTTTACAAATTGAAGTTTATTGACACAAGGCAGCAACCATGACAGTTAACAGAAATGTATCCAGATACAAAGGCTAGAGTCAGTGCAACAACATGATATACAGGACAAAATAGAACACAGTGAGACCATTTGGGCCAGTATTCCAATCCAGAGAGCAAGTTTTTATAAAAAGAGAGACAATAAATCCCGACAGGTATTTATATAATCAGAGAAGGTCAGCATGCATATCCCGAACCACCAGAACTCTGTATCTAGAATTCTGTTTATTTTTTATATTTCATGCATTTAAGAACTTTTATTATTAACTTCACAGATTGTTTACACTGTTTTTCTGTAAAGGACAGCTGCCAATTACAATAATTTGTTGGAAAATTCTAAAATAAACTGGGGATTTTTAGGTTGTAGTCATTTTTAATTCTCTTATTCACCATAATTCACAATCCAAACCTTATTCTGCCTGTTTTTTACCCATTCTGTAAGTTTGTATCCTATTTTTGTATGTTGTCAAATATATTTGGATACCCACAAGAATCTTGTAAATATTCTAGAAACTCTTGGTTTTTCCATACCATGCCTAGCATTCTATGCTTTTCTTTGCGATAATCTGTCTCCTTGGTATTTTACCCTTTGTATCTCATCCCTTTGAAATCTGTATATTTGAGGTCAATATGTCAGGCAGAAACACAAATTAACTAAGCTATTCTTCAGGTTTAGGACATTTCTTGCTATGTATTTTCTAACAACAAACTTATTGTCCACTCCATATAAAGCTTAAAGCCCAAATTGACCTTCCAATATTATAAATGGAAGGTGGTCAGGGTGCATAAAGAGTAATAAAGGTCTTCTTTCTTATTTTTTAACACTACTATTTGATGCAGCGAGCATTTAAAATACCATGTGCTAGAAGCACGCTAGAAAGCTTTTCTTCTGTTCAACATAGAGCACAGTGATCCAGATATGACACTCCCCCAGTCCAGTGCTCCAAATAACAGCTCTGATTAAGAAATTGAGCACTATTAATTAGCAGACTGGGGAAAGGGTATATTGGACTTTTGGAGACCATGATCACTGGGCTCTTGTGTTGAGCTAAAGACAGACTATCTAGTGTATTGCTAGCACATGGCAATTTAACCATTGCTGCTGCAAGTGTAGTTGTAAAAAGTAAAAAAGAAGTCCATATTTATTACTGTTTATACAACCTGACCATATTATGGCATCACTATAAAAAGGTTTAATTGTGCTTTATATCCTTAAAGTGGTTCTAAAGGTTGAAAGTTATTTATGGGATACCAGAGCAGCTGGAGCAGAGGAGCTTTGGAGCTTAATAAAACTATTGTAAAGAGCAGGAGAGTATAACATGTTTGTTATTTTCTTAAAAATGCCCTTAGTATCCAGGGCCATGGATACGGGGGTACCACCAGTCCTCCTTTATGGAGCCCAGATCAGCAGGGAGGGTGATTGACAAGGCGGGGGTGCAGTTACTGAAACTGATCCCCTGTATGGTTCTCTCTGCAGCAGCTGAAAGCTGACTTCTTCTCCTCTCCCTCCCGCTGGCTTTCAGCTGCTGAAGAAAGAGCTATACAGGGTATTGGTTCCAGTATTCCCCCCCGCCGCACCCATCACCCTCCCGGTGCACCATATGTTTCTCCTTACTGCCCAGTCCCTCCCCCCCCCGGTGTGCCCCCAGCTTTGCAGTGCTGCCAGATTCCCTCCTCTCCCTCCCACCATCGGCTGCAAGCACATAATAGGATACTTCAGGATGGAGAGTGGGAGAAAGGTCCGGTAAATATGTTACATTTACCAGGCTCTTCCTTTCTTAAATGAACACAATGAGTGATTGGTACCAATACCCCACTGTGTCCATTCATATGTAGTATCTGATGTTACCTTCCCTCAGCGAGAAGGGGCTCTAAAAGCACATTTGGAGTCCTTTGTCGCTGAAATTTTGAAACCAAAAGAGAAGAAATATGTACGGTATAACATATCCTATGACTCCAATCAGGCATATAAATGGGCACATGATAATGAGAAAAACATAGGAGTAAAGATATGGCATATCAAACAGCTCCCGCCAATGACCCTAATGATTCTGATGCTGCATCCTCTGTATCTTCTTCACAGGTTAATTTGCCTCAATCTGGTGCTCAAATCTAGGGGACCTATAAAGGGAAAAATGAGAGAGAGGGACCTCACATGTCTGCGCCAAAGCATACTTCTTATGCAGGTCATACATGGAAATTTTCACAATCCTCCCAATCAAGAAACTCTGATGTTAGTTTAGCACCACAATCTCATTCTGGTGCCTCTGCTTTAGGTGATATGGGCCTTAGCTCATCTTCTTCAGTCTCTACTATCTTTCACACACAATACTTAACAAATAGGGCTGGCCAGTCCAATTCACCTGGGGGTGATGTATGCACAGTACCCATTTTTTTAGCTCAGGCAACACCAGATACCAGAAAGGTCTTCAATGTGGAAGTGCCAAACCCCAAATTTTTGACAACCAAACACAATTTGAAGTGATTAAATTGTCCTCATACCAACTAACTACAGAACAAATTCAAGTATTAAGTTTAGGACTTACCTTTTGCCCTGCACAAAAGATTGATCACTTTGAGTTGATTAAAGATGTGCATTTGTTTGCCCGGAGATTGATGTTTAAAGTCCTCTATGACACAAAGAGTTCAGCATCTGAATTCAAATCTTTGGATAATCATCTATTAAGTAGTATGATAATAAATTATATGAAGGCATTGAATGACTTAATGGAGCTGTGGGATGAGGGACACTATTCAGATGAATCATATGGTGCCCTTGTGGCAATTGGAGATGAAGTTGGGCCTCTTTCAGGGACGACTGCTTCTGCTCCATTGATTTTCCCTCCCCCCCAACTTTACAAACCAAAATCCAAAGTATTTCCCACTTTACAAGGGAATCCTAATATTTGGGCATTTACCCAGCAGGTTACCAAAGAAATTGAATGAGTAAAATGGAAAGGAAGATCAACATACAACTTAACATCAAGTAAAAAGGCAGCCGTGGCAAGTTTGAGACATAACCGTCAGATTGTTATCAAACTATCCGACAAGGGTGGTAATCTGGTGGTAATAGTCAGTATGAGCAAATGGTTATGGATATTTTAAACAACTAAGAATGGTATAAGTAAATCTCTGCTACTTATGTTGATTGAATAATTGAAGTACAGAAGCCTAATCAGTCGAGCTTACAATGCAGGTATTATCGATAAGAAAACATGGTAATTTTTGAATGTTAAGACTCCTAGAGCGCCTACCCTGTACGCTTTACCTAAAATTCACAAAAATTTGACTCATCCCCCTGGAAGACCTATTGTGTCAGGCAGTGGCTGCCTTACGGAACCTGTTAGTCAATTATTTGACGATTACTTACGCCCACATGTTCAAGCTTTGACTTCCTATGTTCAAGATAATATGGGCTTACTAAAGACCCTGGATGAAATTCATGTTCCTGAAGGGGCTTGGTTGGTAGCAGTAGATGTTTAGGCCCTCTACAATTCCATCCCCCATGAAAGAGCGGTGGGGGTTGTTAAGGGCTTCATCTCGGAACGAGGTGTATCCTCATGTCAATATAATCAATTCATCCTTGATCTTCTACGGTTTGTTTTGACCAATAATATCTTTATGTTTGACTGCTCCCTCTACCTCCACGTGCAGGGGGTTGCGATGGGCACAAGGTGTGCCCCATCATATGCCAAGAGTGGCAACTCTTTTTAGAGAGGATATTCAGGAATATCTTAATGAGGTACTAATCTGGTGCAGATTTATTGATGATGTCTTTATGATATGGACCGGGTAACTAGTTGAATTACAGTCATTCATGCCCATTTTGAGGCAAAACAGCTATAACCTCAAATTTACAATAAATTGTCATCAGGAGACAATCAGTTTTTTGGATGTTCAGATCTTTATTGAAGGAGATGGTAGTATAGGCTCCACCCTCTTTAGAAAACCATCCTCAGGCAATACCATCTTACATGCCACCAGTTTCCAGCCGGCGTCGTTTGTGTCAAGCATACCCTATAGCCAATATTTTCGGTTGAAGAGAAATTGTACTAATCAAGATGATTTTGAAGTGGAGGCTAAAGCCCTCCAAAATCAGTTAAGAGAAAGGGGATACAGTAAGTCATGCCTAAAAAAAGCCTATCAAAGGGCTAATAGTCAGGATAGACAATCACTGATTCATAAGAAGAAAAAGATCAACTCTGGTACTTAAAATGTCAGGTTAATTACAAGGTATTCAATGCAGCACTGAGAGGTTCATCAAATATTGAATAAATACTGGTATTTACTAAAGGCGGATAGCACAATATCCAAATATGTGAAGAATTATCCTGAAATAACCTAAAGGAGGTCTTCATCTCTTAAGATCATTTGGTTCAGAGCCATTATTCAAATAAACCAAGGGATAGACCAAAGAGAACTGTCACAGCCCCTTGTGGGAGGTGAAATTGTTGTAGATTTATTCCTCAAGTAGGTAAAATTACTTTACCGAATGGTCACACGTATACTCCTAGATTCTTTGCTAATTGTCAGACATGTGGCATAATATACCTTATGAGATGTGAGTGTGGTACTTTCTATGCAGGAAAAACCAAAAGACCTTTTTGTCAGAGAGTTCGCAATCATGTAGCACTAATTTCTAAAAAGAAAACTGAACCATCTATCAGTCGACATGTGGGTTTGTACCATGAGTTTGACTTAACTAAAATTCCGTTTTTTGGTCTGGACCATATACCTGCACATGGACGTGGAGGTGATGTTGACAATCCCATTTCACAACATGAAATTAAGTGGATACATATGCTGCTATCTGCCAACAAATTTCCTGGGCTCAATGAGTCCATTAGTTACAAGCCCTTCATATAAACAAAGGGTCCCGGCGCTGTTCTGGTGCAAGTGCTATGGATTGGTTCCTGAAATGTTGTCTCCATTTTGTAAATTGTAAATAATAAATATGAATCTTTTTTGATTGTGAATTATATATTGAATTGTTTAAATACAGCTCATGGCTAGGTTAATAGTGGGGCTTTTTTGTGGGTTTACTTGAGAGGTTGTTCTAATTGTTTACTAGGTGTAGTTGTTGTAGATACCGCATTGACTCAGGCATATATCACATTTCAATGTCCTAAATCAAAATAGTTTTTTTTCTGCTGATATGCTTTTACTATATTTATTTATTTCCTATTTGTCAATAGGGATTTTTTTAGAGTCCTTGATTGACTATCGGGTGCCTAGGGGCGCTATCCAGGAGGGGGTTGCTCTGTGTCCCCTTATGGGGTTGCACACTCTAGTGTGTCTGCCGCAATGTTCCAACTTCCAGCCTTTTGGTTTGCTTAGGCGAACCCTACTCTATGTGTTGTTTTGGCAACAATGGATGTTCCAAGATGGAGCCATGGTACTCCTGCACACATGCGTGATGTCACTTCCGGTGGGCTTTTGAGCATGCGCGGGCCCAATTTGGGCGTCCACACCTGGCCGTTAATTATCGGCAGGGTGGAGGGATATATAAGCTTGCTTGTGCTGGCTGTATGGCTGTTACACCCAGCCTTTCTGTGACCTCGCAAGCACATGGTATGTAAGAAAGTTTTAGGATGGTTAATTTTGTTTTGTCATGTTTAGTTGAATACTTATTTTTGTTCCTTTTTTCTGTCTCAAATTTGAAGGTCTCTTTGACTGTTTGGTGAGGTTTCTCCTACATCCTTAAAGTATTTTCTTGCTGATTTTCATTCCCTGAGGTGAATAAGCTTGCCAGTAGGGGGCTTTGGACTGTTTTTGTGGTAGGTGTTGGATGTTTTACCCAGTTGGATATGGGGATCTATGTATGTATGTACTGTAAATATATATATATATATATATATATATATAATTTTTTTTGTACCGAGATGTTGATATGTTTGTTAGTAGGGAGGTCCACATTGGTGGGTCGCAACTTTTTCCCTCTTTTGGTTCATTGTGTACTCTTTTGATGATATATAGAGGTGTATGCTTGTTTGCTGGGTTTTTTATATATCAAGACACCTAGTAAGAATGGCCTTGGCAGGTTAACTACACAAAAACCCACATTTAGTATATATTGAGTTTGTATGCATTGTAGTGATGATTCTGTTACTATTTTTTGGAATTCTGTAAAGTTAAAATAGTTTATTGTTGTATTTTAGTTTTCTAGTGGCGATTACACGCAACTACCTGTAAATCTCCTGAAGAAGCCAGAACTTTGGCAAAACATGTTGAGTTGGAATTGTTGCATTGTGAACTTCAAGCCATATGAAGTATCATGTTGGTTTTATATTTTTCAAAGATACTAATGTGATGTAGTTTTTTTTCTGTTAATATGGAATAAAGCTTTGTATTGATTTTAGTACATACTATGTGTCAAATTTGTTCAGCACCTAAAAGATCCCTTTTCTTCTTATACAATGCTGCATATTCACTGTGTCCATTCACAACTGAAGCACAGTGAACTTTTTTTTGGGGGTGGGGGGGGTGGGGGCGGGGAAGGCTGTCAGGTTGATTGTATTGGGCTCCATGGTTTCTAACTGCAGCCCTTTTAGTATCAGCATGACTGATATTTTTTTCTTTCTCTATTTATTATTGACCCATTATTTAAACCAATGGTCAGCTTATGTTTTGAAATTGTTGCATATTCTGACCTGGACTGTCTATTTACAGGGTTACTGAAGCTAAAGAAATCTGAATGAAATATCTAAATCTAGTTATACACACAGCCTGTGGACTCAATGAGAGAAATCTAACAGATTCCTGGTGAACCATGCTAAACAACATGGATGCACAAATCTCCCTTGCAAGTCCTCTTTTTCTATTGCATTCTGACAGCCAACTCCATCATTCCTTTGCTTGCCTTTGAAACTTGACTCCTTGTGTGTCTTGTGTCCTGGTGTGGTGCAGAACCTACACTAACACTTAAAATATTGATAGAAAGTATATTTATTTCTATTCTTTCCCAAAGATGGAAATGACTGGTCATTCATGACCTATATTTTAAATCCTTGAAAATATTTTTTAGCTACTATAGTGTTGTTATTGTTTTTTTATTATCATAATAAAAATTTCAGTCAGGGTTTCAATACAGCCAATTTGTCCTAGGAAGACTTGTATTTGCTAATAAGACCCTCCAAGTGGTATGTGTATTTATAATTTTATTTTAGGTCCCCCAGAAGATGTGCGTTGTTGTGGTTTTTTTTGCGCTTATTTGGTTTTCCTTCCAGGGGAAGGTTTGGTGTGGTAGCAATTCTCAGGTTCCTGACCCTATGGCTCACAAAAAATATTTGCATGGTATATGCATAATGAAAATCACATTCCTTGTTGTCATATCATCTATTTTTGAATGTAATCTCATGATGGTCTTATTTGTATAGTTTTACAGAGCCTGAGGAAGTGGGACATTTGGATCCCACCAATACATTGTGGATCTGTAAACATGCCATGCATCGTACTAATGAGTTGTACTTTTACTATTTTGTGAATAAATCTGTATAATTTTGTATATTATTGTAGGTGCACTTTCGCCTGGCAGTACTAGGGTCATTGGTTCGAATACCAACCATGGTACCACCTGCCTGGAGTTTGCATGTTCTCCCTGTGCCTGAGTGGGTTTCCTCTGGGTACTCCGGTTTCCTCCCACACTCCAAAGACATGCTGGTAGGTTAATTGGCCCCTGTCTAAATTGGCCCTAGTATGTGTATGTATGAATGTAACTTAGGAACTTTAGATTGTACACTCCTTGAGGGTTAGGGACTGATGTGAATGTAAAATATATATGTAAATTGAGGGCACTATTTAAGTACCCATAATAAATAATAATATTGTTAAGCACCTTTAAAGTCCCATTTCTAGTGTATTCTTCTGTTGTAATTAGAGATGAGCGAATTGAAGTAGGCGAAGTGGAATTCGTTTCGAATATTAGGAAAACTTCGATTCGCGTCGAATCCGAAAATAAGCAGACTTCGGATTTCCTAAAATGGCGGCGACATGTGCGGCGACGGAGCGGGGATGTCTGGGAAGGCGCGCAGACAAGGCGCGCTGACCCATAATGCATTCATTCATGACATGTGATCGCATTAGCCAATCAGCAGCCAGCCAGCCAGCACAGTGTAATGGTCGAGCTATAAATGGCGGCCATTTTAAAATTCTCCATTTGCCTCCAGTCATTCAACAGAGGCAGACCTGGCTGTATGCAGGGAGAGAGTTAGGGACACAGAAACGTTACTTAGGGACACAGAAACGTTAGTTAAGGCCACAGAATCGTTACTTAGGGCCATAGAAACATTACATAGGGCCACAGAAACGTTACTTAGGGCCACAGAATCGTTAGTTAGGGCCACAGAAACGTTACTTAGGGACACAGAATTGTTACTCAGGGACAGACAGAATTGTTACTGAGGGATACAGAATTGTTACTGAGGGCCACAGAATCGTTACTTAGGGCCACAGAAACGTTACTTAGGGCCACAGAATTGTTACTTAGGGACAGACACAGAATTGTTACTGAGGGACACAGATTTGTTACTGAGGGCCACAGAATCGTTACTTAGGGCCACAGAATTGTTACTTAGGGACAGACACAGAATTGTTACTGAGGGACACAGATTTGTTACTGAGGGCCACAGAATCGTTACTTAGGGCCACAGAACCGTTACTTAGGGCCACAGAAACGTTACTTAGGGCCACAGAATTGTTACTTAGGGACAGACACAGAATTGTTACTGAGGGACACAGATTTGTTACTGAGGGCCACAGAAACGTTACTTAGGGCCACAGAAACGTTACTTAGGGCCACAGAATCGATAGTTAGGGCCACAGAAACGTTACTTAGGGACACAGAATTGTTACTTAGGGACAGACACAGAATTGTTACTGAGGGATACAGAATTGTTACTGAGGGCCACAGAATCGTTACTTAGGGCCACAGAAACGTTACTTAGGGCCACAGAAACGTTACTTATTGACAGACACAGAATTGTTATTGAGGGACACAGAATTGTTACTGAGGGCCACAGAACCGTTACTTAGGGCCACAGAAACGTTACTTAGGGCCACAGAATTGTTACTTAGGGACAGACACAGAATTGTTACTGAGGGACACAGATTTGTTACTGAGGGCCACAGAAACGTTACTTAGGGCCACAGAAACGTTACTTAGGGCCACAGAATCGTTACTGAGGGCCACAGAAACGTTACTTAGGGCCACAGAATTGTTACTTAGGGACAGACACAGAATTGTTATTGAGGGACACAGAATTGTTACTGAGGGCCACAGAACCGTTACTTAGGGCCACAGAAACGTTACTTAGGGCCACAGAATTGTTACTTAGGGACAGACACAGGATTGTTACTGAGGGACACAGATTTGTTACTGAGGGCCACAGAAACGTTACTTAGGGCCACAGAAACATTAATTAGGGCCACAGAATCGTTACTTAGGGCCACAGAAACGATACTTAGGGCCACAGAAACGTTACTTAGGGTCACAGAATAGTTACTTAGGGACAGACACAGAATTGTTACTGAGGGCCACAGAATTGTTACTGAGGGCCACAGAACCGTTACTTAGGGCAACAGAAACGTTACTTAGGGCCACAGAATCATTACTTAGGGCCACAGAAACGTTACTTAGGGCCACAGAATCGTTACTTAGGGCCACAGAAACGTTACTTAGGGCCACAGAAACGTTACTTAGGGCCACAGAATCGTTACTTAGGGCCACAGAAATGTTACTTAGGGCCACAGAATTGTTACTTAGGGACAGACACAGAATTGTTATTGAGGGACACAGAATTGTTACTGAGGGCCACAGAACCGTTACTTAGGGCCACAGAAACGTTACTTAGGGCCACAGAATTGTTACTTAGGGACAGACACAGAATTGTTACTGAGGGACACAGAATTGTTACTGAGGGCCACAGAACCGTTACTTAGGGCCACAAAAACGTTACTTAGGGCCACAGAATCGTTACTTAGGGCAACAGAAATGTTACTTAGGGCCACAGGAACGTTACTTAGGGCCACAGAATCGTTACTTAGGGCCACAGAAACGTTACTTAGGGCCACAGAATTGTTACTTAGGGACAGACACAGAATTGTTATTGAGGGACACAGAATTGTTACTGAGGGCCACAGAACCGTTACTTAGGGCCACAGAAACGTTACTTAGGGCCACAGAATTGTTACTTAGGGACAGACACAGAATTGTTACTGAGGGACACAGATTTGTTACTGAGGGCCACAGAAACGTTACTTAGGGCCACAGAAACGTTACTTAGGGCCACAGAATCATTACTTAGGGCCACAGAAACGTTACTTAAGGCCACAGAAACGTTACTTAGGGCCACAGAATTGTTACTTAGGGACAGACACAGAATTGTTACTCAGGGACAGACACAGAATTGTTACTGAGGGACACAGAATTGTTACTGAGGGACACAGAATTGTTACTGAGGGCCACAGAACTGTTACTTAGGGCCACAGAAACGTTACTCAGGGACACAGAATTGTTAATCAGGGACAGACACAGAATTCTTACTCAGGGACAGACACAGAATTGTTACTCAGGGACACAGAATTGTTACTGAGGGACACAGAATTGTTTCTGAGGGACACAGAATTGTTACTGAGGGATACAGAATTGTTACTGAGGGACACAGAACCGTTACTTGGGGCCACAGAAACGTTACTTAGGGCCACAGAAACGTTACTAAGGGCCACAGAAATGTTACTTAGGGCCACAGAAACGTTACTTAGGGCCACAGAAACGTTACTTAGGGCCACAGAAACGTTACTTAGGGACACAGAATTGTTACTCAGGGACAGACACAGAATTCTTACTCAGGGACAGACACAGAATTGTTACTCAGGGACACAGAATTGTTACTGAGGGACACAGAATTGTTACTGAGGGACACAGAATTGTTACTCAGGGACACAGAATTGTTACTCAGGGACAGACACAGAATTGTTACTGAGGGACACAGAATTGTTACTGAGGGACACAGAATTGTTACTGAGGGCCACAGAACTGTTACTTAGGGCCACAGAAACGTTACTCAGGGACACAGAATTGTTACTCAGGGACAGACACAGAATTGTTACTCAGGGACATAGAATCGTTGAATTAAAGAGTATGTCAGACAACATGCAGAGGAGTGGCAGAGGAGGCAATGTTTTAGGAGCGAGCAGACGTGGCAGCAGAGGAAGGGGTCGAGGCAGCACTATTCGCAGCCAGAGGCCAGTGCTCCCGGTGTCATCCAGTACAGTGAGGAAGAGCTAACAGAGGGCGGTCAGGAACGGGGGGAGACATCCGCCTCTTCAGCAGCCAGGCGAAGAAGTAGTGGCGAGGAGAGTGGCTCGGTAGCCGGTCTAGAGACAGGTCTGTCTCCTGACCCACACGCAGCCGAGGGGGCTAGTAGTGAGGCGGAGACCCTAATTGATGATGATGAGGCTGATTGCACTTGGCAGCCTCGTCGTCATCAGGCTATTGCTTCCGCATCATCAGGAGAAGAGGGTGGCAGCTTGGCAGCGAGCAAAACAGTCGGTGGGTTGTCTCCATCGCCACACTCTGCCATGTGCCACTTTCAGGTCTCCTCACACACTGCTGGTGTGTTCCATTTTTTGTCATAGGGTGCTGGCAGATTACGGGCCTCCCATAGCTGCTGCCAGGCCCCTAATCTGCCATGGGCCCCTGTATCGCCTCCTCATGCTGCTGCCAGGTCCACAGTGTCTCATGCCATGTGCCACTTTCAGGTCTCCTCACACTGCTGGTGTGTTCAATTTTTTGTCATAGGGTGCTGGCAGATTACGGGCCTCCCATAGCTGCTGCCAGGCCCCTAATCTGCCATGGGCCCCTATACCGCCTCCGCATGCTGCTGCGAAGTCCAGAGTCTCTCATGGGTCCCTGTACGGCCTCCCATTGCTGCTGTCTCCATCGCCACACTCTGCCATGTGCCACTTTCAGGTCTCCTCACACACTGCTGGTGTGTTCCATTTTTTGACATAGGGTGCTGGCAGATTACGGGCCTCCCATAGCTTCTGCCAGGCCCCTAATCTGCCATGGGCCCCTATAGCGCCTCCTCATGCTGCTGCCAGGTCCAGAGTGTCTCATGGGTCCCTGTACGGCCTCCCATTGCTGCTGTCTCCATCGCCACACTCTGCCATGTGCCACTTTCAGGTCTCCTCACACACTGCTGGTGTGTTCAATTTTTTTGACATAGGGTGCTGGCAGATTACGGGCCTCCCATAGCTGCTGCCAGGCCCCTAATCTGCCATGGGCCCCTATACCGCCTCCTCATGCTGCTGCCAGGTCCAGAGTCTCTCATGGGTCCCTGTACGGCCTCCCATTGCTGCTGTCTCCATCGCCACACTCTGCCATGTGCCACTTTCAGGTCTCCTCACACTGCTGGTGTGTTCCATTTTTTGTCATAGGGTGCTGGCAGATTACGGGCCTCCCATAGCTGCTGCCAGGCCCCTAATCTGCCATGGGCCCCTGTACCGCCTCCTCATGCTGCTGCCAGGTCCACAGTGTCTCATGCCATGTGCCACTTTCAGGTCTCCTCACACTGCTGGTGTGTTCCATTTTTTGTCATAGGGTGCTGGCAGATTACGGGCCTCCCATACCTGCTGCCAGGCCCCTAATCTGCCATGGGCCCCTATACCGCCTCCTCATGCTGCTTCCAGGTTCAGAGTCTCTCATGGGTCCCTGTACGGCCTCCCATTGCTGCTGTCTCCATCGCCACACTCTGCCATTTGCCACTTTCAGGTCTCCTCACACACTGCTGGTGTGTTCCATTTTTTGACATAGGGTGCTGGCAGATTACGGGCCTCCCATAACTTCTGCCAGGCCCCTAATCTGCCATGGGCCCCTGTACCGCCTCCTCATGCTGCTGCCAGGTCCACAGTGTCTCATGGGTCCCTGTACGGCCTCCCATTGCTGCTGTCTCCATCGCCACACTCTGCCATGTGCCACTTTCAGGTCTCCTCACACTGCTGGTGTGTTACATTTTTTGTCATAGGGTGCTGGCAGATTACGGGCCTCCCATAGCTGCTGCCAGGCCCCTAATCTGCCATGGGCCCCTGTACCGCCTCCTCATGCTGCTGCCAGGTCCACAGTGTCTCATGCCATGTGCCACTTTCAGGTCTCCTCACACTGCTGGTGTGTTTCATTTTTTGTCATAGGGTGCTGGCAGATTACGGGCCTCCCATAGCTGCTGCCAGGCCCCTAATCTGCCATGGGCCCCTGTACCGCCTCCTCATGCTGCTGCCACGTCCAGGCGAACGTAGTCACACAGGGGAGGAACTTCTCAGTGTAATGAACAGAGAAATCGACAGATGGCTGTCTCCGCGCAAACTGAAAATCGGAACCATGTTGACCGACAACGGAAAGAACATGGTGTCTGCTCTGCGTCAAGGAAGGTTGTGCCATGCGCCATGCATGGCTCACGTGTTCAATCTGGTTGTCAAGCGGTTCCTAAAATCCACCATCCCACTGCAAGACATCCTTAAAATGTCACGTAAACCTTGCATGCATTTCAGCCATTCCTACACCGCAAAGCACACCCTCCTTGAGCTGCAGCGGCAGAACGGAATTCCACAGCATCGCCTGATCTGCGACGTTGCAACAAGGTGGAATTCAACCCTACACATGGTAGACCGCCTTTACGAACAGCGAAAGGCCATCACCGATTTCATGATGTTACAAGCGGATAAAGGTACTCCCCTGTGTAACTTCGATGTCAGCCATTGGCAGCTCATGCGTGACACCTGCCGCTTGCTCAGGCCCTTTGAGGAGGCCACGCTATTCGTGAGTCGGCAGGACTATGGGATGAATGACGTCATTCCTCTGTTGCACGTCCTGGAACAAATGCTGTTAACAATGGCTGGTCAGGGTGCGGTAGACGTGGCGCACAGATCTCAACGCCACATGACCCCTGTGGGGGCAGGACAGGAAGAAGAGGAGGAGGTAGAGGAGGACATTTGTGCTCAGGAATTATTGAGTGAAATGGGTGGTTTTTCCACTCAGCGGACAGGAGTGGAGGAGCAGGAGCATCTGGTAGAGGAGGAGGAGGAGGAGACAGAGGACCCAGACGCACCGTGGCAGTATGCTGTGGAGATGGAGGCAGGGAGTCCCTCGCATTCCTTGGCACAAATGGCCCATAGCATGCTCGGTTGCTTGCGTAGCGACAGCCGAATAATAACCATCAGACAGAGGGATGACTTTTGGCTGTCCACCTTGATGGACCCTCGCTACCGTTCAAAAATGGTGGCCTTTTTCACACCTGCTGAGAGGGAGGCCAAAATAACGTACTATAAAAACCACCTATGTAGTCAGCTGGTCTCTGCCTTTCTGCGCCAACGTCCATCCTCAGACACTGTGGGCCCTGTGCGCTCGCGTTCCGCTGCCATGGCAGCAGGGGAGGGGTGGGGTGGTAGGAGCAGTGGCAGCTCCACCAGCAGCGGCTGCCTCAGTCTGCAGTCGATGATGAGTAGCTTTCTTCACCAGCGCAGTGAGGAAACTACTAACCAGCCGCAGCAGCAGCAGCAGCATCAGGTGGACCTGGAGCAGGACCTCAAACAACAGGCTTGGGCCTACTTGGACAGCACCCTGCCAACCGAGGTAGACCATCCCCTTGACTACTGGGCAACGAAACTTGACCTTTGGCCCCAACTAGCTGAATTTGCCCTTGAAAGGCTGTCATGCCCGGCCAGTAGCGTGGCATCGGAGCGCGTGTTTAGTGCGGCAGGAGGTATTGTAACTCCGCGGAGGACACGACTGTCCACCCAAAGTGTGGAGAGACTCACGTTTGTGAAAATGAATCAGGCGTGGATTAGTCTGGATTTCAAACCACCAGTTCCTGACACAACTGAATAAATCCGCCATGAATCATGCCCCAAACTTGTGCCACTTTCAGGTCTCCTCACACTGCTGGTGTGTTCCATTTTTTGTCATAGGGTGCTGGCAGATTACGGGCCTCCCATAGCTGCTGCCAGGCCCCTAATCTGCCATGGGCCCCTGTACCGCCTCCTCATGCTGCTGCCAGGTCCACAGTGTCTCATGCCATGTGCCACTTTCAGGTCTCCTCACACTGCTGGTGTGTTCCATTTTTTGTCATAGGGTGCTGGCAGATTACGGGCCTCCCATAGCTGCTGCCAGGCCCCTAATATGCCATGGGCCCCTGTACCGCCTCCTCATGCTGCTGCCAGGTCCACAGTGTCTCATGGGTTCCTGTACGGCCTCCCATTGCTGCTGTCTCCATCGCCACACTCTGCCATGTGCCACTTTCTCTCCTCACACTGCTGGTGTGTTCCATTTTTTGTCATAGGGTGCTGGCAGATTACGGGCCTCCCATAGCTGCTGCCAGGCCCCTTATCTGCCATGGGCCCCTGTACCGCCTCCTCATGCTGCTGCCAGGTCCAGAGTCTCTCATGGGTCCCTGTACGGCCTCCCATTGCTGCTGTCTCCATCGCCACACTCTGCCATTTGCCACTTTCAGGTCTCCTCACACACTGCTGGTGTGTTCCATTTTTTGTCATAGGGTGCTGGCAGATTACGGGCCTCCCATAGCTGCTGCCAGGCCCCTAATCTGCCATGGGCCCCAGTACCGCCTCCTCATGCTGCTGCCAGGTCCACAGTGTCTCATGGGTCCCTGTACGGCCTCCCATTGCTGCTGTCTCCATCGCCACACTCTGCCATGTGCCACTTTCAGGTCTCCTCACACACTGCTGGTGTGTTCCATTTTTTGTCATAGGGTGCTGGCAGATTACGGGCCTCCCTTTGCTGCTGCCAGGCCCATAATCTGCCATGGGCCCCAGTACCGCCTCCTCATGCTGCTGCCAGGTCCACAGCCTCTCATGGGTCCCTGTACGGCCTCCCATTGCTGCTGTCTCCATCGCCACACTCTGCCATGTGCCACTTTCAGGTCTCCTCACACTGCTGGTGTGTTCCATTTTTTGTCATAGGGTGCTGGCAGATTACGGGCCTCCCATAGCTGCTGCCAGGCCCCTAATCTGCCATGGGCCCCTGTACCGCTTCCTCATGCTGCTGCCAGGTCCACAGTGTCTCATGGGTCCCTGTACGGCCTCCCATTGCTGCTGTCTCCATCGCCACACTCTGCCATGTGCCACTTTCAGGTCTCCTCACACTGCTGGTGTGTTCCATTTTTTGTCATAGGGTGCTGGCAGATTACGGGCCTCCCATAGCTGCTGCCAGGCCCCTTTTCTGCCATGGGCCCCTGTACCGCCTCCTCATGCTGCTGCCAGGTCCAGAGTCTCTCATGGGTCCCTGTACGGCCTCCCATTGCTGCTGTCTCCATCGCCACACTCTGCCATTTGCAACTTTCAGGTCTCCTCACACACTGCTGGTATGTTCCATTTTTTGTCATAGGGTGCTGGCAGATTACGGGCCTCCCATTGCTGCTGCCAGGCCCGTAATCTGCCATGGGCCCCTGTACCGCCTCCTCATGCTGCTGCCAGGTCCAGAGTCTCTCATGGGTCCCTGTACGGCCTCCCATTGCTGCTGTCTCCATCGCCACACTCTGCCATGTGCCACTTTCATGTCTCCTCACACTGCTGGTGTGTTCCATTTTTTGTCATAGGGTGCTGGCAGATTACGGGCCTCCCATTGCTGCTGCCAGGCCCGTAATCTGCCATGGGCCCCTGTACCGCCTCTTCATGCTGCTGCCAGGTCCAGAGTGTGTCATGGGTCCCTGTACGGCCTCCCATTGCTGCTGCCAGGAGGCAGCAGGGTCGCAGCAGTGTCAGTGGAGGCAAACGGCCACGGAGTAGAGCACCAGCTCCACTGCAGCCTACCACCACGGCCAGTAGTGGTGCCGGTGTGCACGGAGGAAGTAGCAGTCAGCCAGTGAGGAGTAGCGGGGGCAAAGTTTCCTACTCGGCGGTGTGGCAATTTTTCGTCAAGCCGCCCGAGGAAGTAAACGTAGCCGTATGTCGACTATGTGGCCAGAAAGTCAAGCGTGGCCAGGGGGCCCATGTTGGGACTACAGCGTTGCGTCAGCATATGCAGCGTCGCCATTCGGTGGCCTGGGAAAACCGTGATAAAGATACGGCGGTTCTGCCTGCCCCAGCCCAGGGTTCCATTTTGTCATAGGGTGCTGGCAGATTACGGGCCTCCCATTGCTGCTGCCAGGCCTTAATCTGCCATGGGCCCCTGTACCGCCTCCTCATGCTGCTGCCAGGTCCACAGTGTCTCATGGGTTCCTGAACCGCCTCCCATTGCTGCTGTCTCCATCGCCACACTCTGCCATGTGCCACTTTCAGGTCTCCTTACACACTGCTGGTGTGTTCCATTTTTTGTCATAGGGTGCTGGCAGATTACGGGCCTCCCATTGCTGCTGCAAGGCCCGTAATCTGCCATGGGCCCCAGTACCGCCTCCTCATGCTGCTGCCAGGTCCACAGTCTCTCATGGGTCCCTGTACGGCCTCCCATTGCTGCTGTCTCCATCGCCACACTCTGCCATGTGCCACTTTCAGGTCTCCTCACACTGCTGGTGTGTTCCATTTTTTGTCATAGGGTGCTGGCAGATTACGGGCCTCCCATAGCTGCTGCCAGGCCCGTAATCTGCCATGGGCCCCTGTACCGCCTCCTCATGCTGCTGCCAGGTCCACAGTGTCTCATGGGTCCCTGTACGGCCTCCCATTGCTGCTGTCTCCATCGCCACACTCTGCCATGTGCCACTTTCAGGTCTCCTCACACACTGCTGGTGTGTTCCATTTTTTGTCATAGGGTGCTGGCAGATTACGGGCCTCCCATAGCTGCTGCCAGGCCCGTAATCTGCCATGGGCCCCAGTACCACCTCCTCATGCTGCTGCCAGGTCCACAGTCTCTCATGGGTCCCTGTACGGCCTCCCATTGCTGCTGTCTCCATCGCCACACTCTGCCATGTGCCACTTTCAGGTCTCCTCACACTGCTGGTGTGTTCCATTTTTTGTCATAGGGTGCTGGCAGATTACGGGCCTCCCATAGCTGCTGCCAGGCCCCTTATCTGCCATGGGCCCCTGTACCGCCTCCTCATGCTGCTGCCAGGTCCAGAGTCTCTTATGGGTCCCTGTACGGCCTCCCATTGCTGCTGTCTCCATCGCCACACTCTGCCATGTGCCACTTTCAGATCTCCTTACACACTGCTGGTGTGTTCCATTTTTTGTCATAGGGTGCTGGCAGATTACGGGCCTCCCATTGCTGCTGCAAGGCCCGTAATCTGCCATGGGCCCCAGTACCGCCTCCTCATGCTGCTGCCAGGTCCACAGTCTCTCATGGGTCCCTGTACGGCCTCCCATTGCTGCTGTCTCCATCGCCACACTCTGCCATGTGCCACTTTCAGGTCTCCTCACACTGCTGGTGTGTTCCATTTTTTGTCATAGGGTGCTGGCAGATTACGGGCCTCCCATAGCTGCTGCCAGGCCCCTAATCTGCCATGGGCCCCTGTACCGCCTCCTCATGCTGCTGCCAGGTCCACAGTGTCTCATGGGTCCCTGTACGGCCTCCCATTGCTGCTGTCTCCATCGCCACACTCTGCCATGTGCCACTTTCAGGTCTCCTCACACACTGCTGGTGTGTTCCATTTTTTGTCATAGGGTGCTGGCAGATTACGGGCCTCCCATAGCTGCTGCCAGGCCCGTAATCTGCCATGGGCCCCAGTACCGCCTCCTCATGCTGCTGCCAGGTCCACAGTCTCTCATGGGTCCCTGTACAGCCTCCCATTGCTGCTGTCTCCATCGCCACACTCTGCCATGTGCCACTTTCAGGTCTCCTCACACTGCTGGTGTGTTCCATTTTTTGTCATAGGGTGCTGGCAGATTACGGGCCTCCCATAGCTGCTGCCAGGCCCCTTATCTGCCATGGGCCCCTGTACCGCCTCCTCATGCTGCTGCCAGGTCCAGAGTCTCTTATGGGTCCCTGTACGGCCTCCCATTGCTGCTGTCTCCATCGCCACACTCTGCCATTTGCCACTTTCAGGTCTCCTCACACACTGCTGGTGTGTTCCATTTTTTGTCATAGGGTGCTGGCAGATTACGGGCCTCCCATTGCTGCTGCCAGGCCCGTAATCTGCCATGGGCACCCGTACCGACTCCTCATGCTGCTGCCAGGCCCGTAATCTGTCATGGGCCCCTGTTGTCGCTTGTTGGCATATTCCGCTCGTTCAGATGCTCCTTCTCCTGCTACTCCTCTTCACGGATTCCGTCAGCAGTCTTTCTTGGAATCCGTTTCCAAGAGACAACAGTTTGCGAGCACGCACCCGACGGTGCAGAAGCTGAACATCCTCCTGTCCAAGTTGCTGCTGCCAGGCTCGTAATCTGTCATGCGCCCCTGTACCGCCTCCTCATGCTGCTGCCAGGTCCAGAGTGTGTCATGGGTCCCTGTACGGCCTCCCATTGCTGCTGCCAGGCCCGTAATCTGCCATGGGCCCCCGTACCAACTCCTCATGCTGCTGCCAGGCCCGTAATCTGTCATGGGCCCCTGTACCGCCTCCTCATACTGCTGCCAGGTCCAGAGTGTGTCATGGGTCCCTGTACGGCCTCCCATTGCTGCTGTCTCCATCGCCACACTCTGCCATGTGCCACTTTCAGGTCTCCTCACACTGCTGGTGGTTTCCATTTTTGTCATAGGGTGCTGTATGGCCTCCCATTGCTGCTGCCTCCACCGCCACACTGTGGCTCCACACTCTGGTTTTGGCCCCGTGACTGCCTAAATGAGTGAAGTGTGCGGTGATTCTAAGATCGACGGCACTCATCTGCATGTCATACTGACTGTCAGTATTATTTCTCTTCCCCAGCAGACTCCAAGGGCATTTAAATTAAAGGTACAGTGTTCTGCACTAATATAAAGGCTCTCTGAAGCCTAGAAACACCCTTTTATAAGTTAAATTCGCAGTGAATATATTCGACTCGAATCGAAATTTTTCCACGAATTCGCCGAATCAGTCGAATCGAATTTTTGAATACTTCGCTCATCTCTAGTTGTAATAATACAATAAAATCTCGCACCAGGTTTCTATTTCTGCCAATTTATCATAATCCTTGTCTGTCATAAGCAATTCCAGTAGATTCATTTTCCTGGGAAGGCTTTCATTTGCTAATAAGACTTTTATATTGTCCATGTCACATGTACAAAATGTAGTTTTGATGTCCTGTCCTTGCTAAGCCCATTTACAATATATTTCCAAAATTGGGGCGGCACAGTGGCTTAGTGGTTAGCACTTCCACCTGGCAGTGCTAGGATCGTTGGTTTGAATCCCAACCACGGCACCACCTGCCTGGAGTTTGCATGTTCTCCCTGTGCCTGTGTGGGTTTCCTGGTTTCCTCCCACACTCCAAAGACATGCAGGTAGGTTAATTGGATCCTGTATAAATTGTCCATAGTATGTGTATGTATGAATGTGAGTTAGGGGCCTTAGATTGTACACCCCTTTAGGGTTAGGGACTGATGTGAATGTACAATATATGTATGTAAAGCGCTGCATAAATTGACAGCGCTGCATAAATTGACAGCGCTACATAAGTGCCTGAAATAAATAAAATAACATTTACATTGCCCATTCTTCTCTTTTCTATCCTCACCCCTCCCCCACCCCACATCCTAAGAGCTCATCCAATCTCTAGTGATATAGGAATCAGAGAAAGGAACCACTGCATGTTGAGGGAAACATGCATCTGACACTTCCAGAAGTGTCAATTGCTAAAAAGGCTAAAAGGGTCTGCAGTACTGGAATGGAAATGAGGTAGGATACAGGGGCTGTTGACACATACACTACGTCTTCTTTGACATGCAATTCCCATTAATTATTTAAAGTCCTGACAGGGTGAGCTTAAAACTACTTAAGGCAATTATATTTAATGTAATGAAGCCAATTACATAATTTATCATTTCAAATTTGCAACATTATCAAGTTTCCACAACAATTAACACAAGAATATTCTTAGGTAAATATGAAATATCAGGAGTATATTCTAGCCTATCCCATATTTACAAATTTTTTTTATTCCAGTGCCAAAAGAAAATTGTGAATTGCATTATGTATGCTATTTAAAGTATTTGTTTAATGTTTCACTTTAAGCTTTATTAAAAGAACTGCTCCCTGCTGAACAGTATTTTTTATTCTTTATTTCATTATTTTCCATTCTTTATTTTTCTTTGCATTGCTACATGTCCCTCCTGGCAGTGCACAGCTCCCCTTGTTTTACAATCGCTTGCCTATTAGCCTTGAAAATGGTGAGAATTGATTTTCAAGATTTGCCTTCGGTTGACTTCAGTGAGGTTTGCATTAAAGTTCACATTTTGCGGGTTTTTTTGGCTGTGTTCACCAAATGTTTCCACACATACAACCCAAGCAGATTTTCCCATCACTAATAATAACTTGACAGAGGATCTAATTTTTCTTCATTTTACTGAAAAATATGTGTTCTGTTGCAGTTTTTTCAAGTGTACAATCCAAACGCACACGATCCTGCGGTAAAAATGGCTGTGTGTATAAGTGGGTGCTGCAGTGACCGTCGGCTGGAACCGAACAGTATCAGCAAGGGAGAATATCACCAGCACACCAAGGATCACCAATATGGGTTCAAAAGTTTTAATAAACGATCACATAGTTACAGCAAGGCAATGTTTTGGAGTCTCGCAGGAAGTCACATGCCTGATGAAGGGGTCCTGCGAGACTCCGAAATGTTACCTTGCTGTAACTACGTGATCGTTTATTAAAACATTTGGACCCATATTGGTGATCCTCGGTGTGCTGGTGACATTCTCCCTTGCTGTTGCAGTTTGTGTCCCCATGAGAGTGTTTTCTCATAATTTCCTATCCTTACAGGGGAAAGAACCCTGATGAGGTCATAGACCACAGTAAAATCGAAGCTTTCTCTATTTTGTCTAAAAGAAAACATTTTGGCTGGGAGTGGGCTCTAAGGCCTCATGCACACTAGACATTTTTGCAAACTTTCCTAGGTGCCTATCCTCCCGGCAGCAGCATTTTGGCAGACAAAAAACTTGTAGGCATGTAACATGTAGGCATGTCAAATGCCTGGGCATTATTTCATTTAATGATTTAATTTGGCCATTGAAATTAATTAACACTGAAGTTGTAAATGCGTTTACATGTGTTTATATGCATCAAGATTTTTTTTCTGCCAAAATGCTGCTGCTCCTTGATGCCTTGGCAGGCCTAAAAGTGATTTTTTCTTTTTTGTTTGCATACGTAGAATTGGAAGATCTGGGAGTCTTCTTGACTGATGGGGGGTTTACTTGGTCTTCTCAGACAAGGAATCCAGAAACTTGCTGCCTCACTCAGACATGCATACACTATGCCCCCTAGAAAGAAACTATTGATTAGAACAATATTATTATTATTCTCATTATTATTGTTGAAGATGAGATAAAGGTTAATAAAGTAATTGCCTGTCATCTGGGTATTTAGAATATTAATAGAAAATACATTTAAAAAGTATGACACTTGATACAGGCATCTTCCAAAAAGTGTAGAAATTATTCTGCTTTTAAATTCTAATCTTGAATTATTGTTTTATTAAATCATATTATTAATTAATCACGTCTATTTAAACACCTGTGGATAAAGGATACAATTCTCTACTTACTCAGAATCTGAAACCATACATCGGTAACAGTGAGAAGAACTAACACAGTGGTCATGTGAAAGCAAATAATAGCATTTCTTAGAGCAAGAGTATTCATCGAAGCTTTTGGTAAAACGGCTTGGAGTGAATTTCAATACAGTCATGTTCATATTAATACCTTCAACTGTCTTTTAAATATGTGCCTGAGCATAGCCATTGCTGAATTGTTTGCATGTATTCTCGTTAGCAACTAAATCTAATTAGCTTCTGAGATTGCTTTTATATGTGTTATGAATATAGCTGAAGCTTCTTGTTTTAACTGTGTTCTGTTATAGTGTCAGTTTATAAGTAGAGAGAAGCAAAATGATGTTCTGGAAGCAAGTTCTGTACATTTGACTAAGAAGGCACAAACATAAAAATAGAAAGATTTTTGGTTTCATGCCAAAGCAATGTGCACAGCTTTTAGAGCACCGCTGAGGTGTCTGATGTTTGGCTGGCTCTCCTACAGCACCTTGTTTGTGATCAAAGCCTTCATTGAATCTCCTTTCACTGAAAACACAAATGCTAATTGCAAGGCAGTGGCTTAGCATTTGGCAGTCTTCCATACTCACTCTTTTATTTGCTAGTTGGGCTGTCTATCAGATCTGCACATGCACTCTGTAGACC
This sequence comes from Staurois parvus, assembly GCF_062004578.1. Taxonomy (NCBI): domain Eukaryota; kingdom Metazoa; phylum Chordata; class Amphibia; order Anura; family Ranidae; genus Staurois; species Staurois parvus. The sequence goes on from NW_028318003.1 coordinate 4,568,705, forward strand.
TGATACTCAGACCAATGGCCAACCAAAGAAGTGGGCACAGCAGGCTGACATGGTTGCTGCAAATTACAAGGCAATAGTTTAGTGTTGCCAGACTGAAACAGAAAACTCTGTTAATGGTAGGGCCAAAAAGAAACTTTGCAACATATTTACAATAAAAATTATTTGCTTAAGAAAACTATATACATTGAGGCATTATGCCAAACATACTGACACAGATTTTGGGTTTCCATTAGCAGGGTCTGCAAAAGACTATTGAGTCCCTGTTGTAATATGCCCTATAGTAAATATCTTAACGGAGCAGTTTAAAGCAATACACATCCTGAGTGTTTTTTGTAAACTACCAGAGCCAAACTCTTTCCATATTCCGTAATTTTCACTATTATGGAATAACCTTTATAGAAGTGGTTACACTAATGTATGGGACAATGTCAATTAGTTAGACATCAAAGTTACTTATATTACAAGGTTCAGAAAGCTGATGGGACACATTCAATCATCTAAGAGATAGATACAGTATAATATCTATATCACATTTGGTCTCTAACAAATCATAATTTTCTTCTGTACAATATTATGTTGGATGTCAAATGACACAACCTTATAAAATGAAAATATCAATGTATTTAGAATAGTTGGCAGTAGTGATGTTCTGTTCAGTTAGTGCTCAAACATTCGAACCTAACAAAAGTTCAACCGCAAACTTCGAATCCAGGGGACAATTCACTAATCGGCATCTTATCGCATCCGAGTATGTGATAAGATACCGCACAGCATTTAAAGAAAAAAAATGGTGGCATTCACTATAAAACGCTACTAAAATACCACACAAGTTATATTATTAAAGTGTTACTAAACCCAGGACCCTGCATTCACTATATCTGGTCTCCCACAGTACACAGAACATAGAAATGCAATTATTTTAGTAAATATAAGTGGCTAAATACTTTTTCTCATCAGCAGTTAGAGCAGCCTTGTGACTTCTATTAGTGCACATGTTAAAGCTTGTAGGAGGAGTTTTCTCTAGAAGGATGCAAAACCCCGACTTCTGTCTGGACAGTTCTGATTGGCCCTGTGCTGATCACATGCACTCTCCCAAGAAAGAAAAAACCTCTCTAGCAATACACACTAAATTGAGCATGTGCAGAGTGTCTCCACACAATATGTCATATCAGGAAATATGAGGAGGACACTGGAAGACGGAGAGGATCAGAAAAGTCAGGATCAAACAGTCTTTTTACACAATGCAGAGGATTAAACCATTAGGTTCCACAGTGAGTATAACAAGCACGCTGTACTGCATATACAGACTGATTTTACTGTTGTGAGTTTAGTAACACTTTAAGTCATGCGGTATTTTAGTAGTGAAACATGCAGTAATGTTTCAGCTGTCAGCAGGGTACCCCACTGACAGCTGAATGTAAAAAGAATTGTTGGCAATTAAAATTTTAGCAAAAAATGGCCTGGGGTCCCCTCCATCCATACCAAGTCCTTTGGGTCTGGTATGTATTTTGAGGAGAACTCCCACACCAAAATGTTTTTTTAAATGGCGTGGAGTCCCCCCAAAATCCATACCAGACCCTTATCCGAACATGCAGCCCAGCAAGTCAGGAAAGGAGGGGGGACGAGCGAGCGCCTCCCCCTTCCTGAACCATACCAGGCCACATACCCTCAACATGGGGGGGGGGTCCTGTGGGCCAGCACCTTGTCCCCATGTTGATGGGGACAAGAGGCCCCCAGATTCCAGTCCCCCCCATGTGAATGAGTATGGGGTACATGGTACCGCTAATCATTCACAAAAAAAAAAGTGTATTGTAAAAAATGACAGTAAACTGTCTTTGGCAAGTCCTTTATAAAAAAAAAAAAAAAGACAAAAAAATGGTTCCATCGATGTAATCGTCAGTCACAGTGTCCAGCATTGTCACAATGATGCCAACTTGCCAAAATAAAAAAAAACAACGCCTGCAGACCCTTCCACACCCTCCAAGCACTTACCTCTATCTGACATTTGCCAGTCAGATGTAAACAATTGGGCAGAGCAAGCAGTGATGTCACCGCTAGCTCCCCCTAATTGTGCTGTGATTGGCCAAAGCATTGCACCTGACCTGGTCAGGTTCATTGCTTTGGCCAATTGGAATGCACTGTCAGAGCGCAGTGCATTGTGGGTCGCGGACACACGAACAGCCGATGTTTGACTTGAACATCAAGGACATCCCTAGTTGACAATAGGGATTTTTCCACTGGAGAATAATATAACATTCCAGCACTCCTACTGCACATCAAACCCCTCATCACCTTTTGATTGTGTGGAGATTGGCTCTGTGCCATTCACTCGTAGTTCAAGAAAAAGCTATTGTATTGGAGCTACTGTATTTGTTTGTGAAAATGGTTAGCTCTGTTAAACTGCTCTAGTAATGATCACTCTCAATCTGTTGGTGCTTGGATTATTGTCCCAGAGCACCAAAGACTCTGCTCAATGTTGGATCTGAATATGTAATACACCACAATGACAGAATCTGTATTTTACTTCTACACAAGACTCTATTTGTTACACACATGACAAAAGAGGACTCATAAGATAAAAAGGTTTTCTATTTTTTTTCATTGTCTACTCCTAATTTCGGAGATCAATTCATTTACATTCAGTATGTTACAATATGTAAATTATAATCTTCAAATGTTTGGGAGAAACTCATACTCCCTCATTTGAAGACATATCAGACCAAATAGCCATCAGTTATAACTGGCTCGTGCTAGACATTGCAAGTGACTAGTTCCCTGAAACTAGTACAGTCCCTGGAAGACTGGATGTTTCAAGTTGCTCACCTCCATCATCTGCAGGACAGTGTCCTGCTTGGGCTGTTTTTGCCTGCTCCAACCTTCTGCTTGTTTCTCAGATTTGCTTGTCTAATGGTTTGTCCTGGCCTGGTTTCTGCTCTGCTATTTGCTATTGTGTTTTGTCTTGTCTAAACTGTCAGTTGTCATCACCCAAGCAAACCTGAAGATTACTCTCTGAGTTTGGGGAAAGCCTTTGGACACCTACTGGTGACAGAGAGAGTTCAGCATATTTCATGGCATACAGGTTTAATATAATCATTGGTTTTAGAAACATAGCCTTTTTTACCACCACAGTTCAAATAAAAATCCAAGCACATTGCATAATTATTGAACATATTCTCCAACAGACTAAATGCAATCAGTTCCTAAAACAGTGCAAAATGGAATTGTTTTTGTTCTAAACACATTTTTCTCTGTATGGCCTAAATGAAGCATTGGAAACATTTTTAACTCCTCACATCTAACTGTATATCCCTTATGTGTTACAAGTTAGCCTGCAGTTTCTTGTTTGTGTATTCTTACCTCCTTGCTGCAGTGCTGTTCCTGATCCCTTTCACATGTGTGTTTGTCTGTGCTCACCTATGGGCATTATCTGCTGTTCTCTGGGTTTTATTTCCTTCCCTTCCATCACTTCCTGGCCCGCCTCCTTGTTTGCCTGCCTATATAAGACATGCTCAGTCTAGACCACTTTGCCTGAGCAACTTCCTAGTTGTCTGAGCTCCTGTGTGTTGCTATTGCCTGTATCCTGCATTGACTACTTGTGAACTGACCCCTGCTTTGTTCTCTGACTGTGCTTGTTTTCTGCCTGTCCTGACCTCAGCTAGTCTATCGGATTTCTGTTTGTCTACTCCCATTGTACTCTGCTCCCGCGAGCGGTCTCCTCATCCTCAGCTGGGCGTATCCGGGGGCCGTGACCTGGTCCCAGCTTGCTGCAAGTCCATCCCTACCATCAGGGGCTCTGGTGAAGAAGCAGGCTGGGGCTTAGACTCCACGCCCTGGGGAATCCCAAGTTGACTATCTACAAGGGCTTACTACCGCAGGTTCTGACAAAATGCTTTAAACAGTCACCTAGTTATGTTAGGCCACTAAATGTTTGAGATTACTATGTCTTAGAGGTAGTCCTTATACTCATGGTATTTTAGTTATCATTTCATTATATAAAATATTTCACATTTTAGGGAGATCAAAATACAGTCACTATAATTTCTTTAAAATTGTTAATACTGTTTTAAAAATGTGAACTATCTAATTAAGCTGGTGATTCTTGATTCAAGACATCCCTTGCTCAAACACTTCTCATTGGTGACAATACCCTGCCCTTGTCTCCCATTTGTGCTCCTGCGTTGTCAGCCTAGCATATGAGCTCCTGATAAAGACTATAAGCAGTTGTGATTGTGCATACTACATAGGCATGATCTATTGTTGTCACCATCTGGAGGCATGTCAAGAGTAATGATGAACAGCTGACACTGGAGCATGCATATACAGATATGAATTAGCTGCAAATAGGCTGGAGAAAGTCTGTATCACTGTGATGTAGTTTATTGTGAAGTGTGACAGTATATATATATATATATATATATATATAAAAAACATTTACTTATCTGTTACAGCTTGGGATTTTAATTTTAGTTCAAAGTCAAGAAAAGGTTGTTTGGTGCTTCCTTGAATCAGTACATGCAAATTAGAATTAGTAACTATGATTCTGGTTTTGACTTTATTGAAACAGAAATGTATGATAAAAATTTCCTTTCACACATCTGCACAGTTTTAACCAATTATCCATTTCAAAGTTTCCCCAGCCGATGCATCAATTCCAATTATTTATTTGTAGATTTTTAAATCAGGCTACATACGATTTCCATTCCATTCTCTCAAAGCTCTGCTAATATTTCATTTTTATTTCTATGCTCCTCTTCCTCAGACTAACTGTTTATTGCAGCCAATTATTTCAGCTCAGAGATAGATTTTTACTCTGCATTGTTTAGCAAAATGTTTAACCTGCAAAGTCTCTTCTATATTGCATAGCCATAGATGCTTCCTTCTTTTAGTTCACAACTACTTATAGCTACCCCTGACCTGCCCTCTTTTAGGGTACTACTCCCAAGCATGCTCCCTTTTTTATCTTTCAGTCATTTTTTTTACTGTAGTTTCTGAGTGCATTGAAATAACAAAAAAAACTTACTATTATGGGTTGCATCTGCTTATATAATACATATATATTAGTTTAGTTGAATAGGTTTTATTAGTCAGGTATGTATAAGGACCTGTTATTTTTGAATACTTGAAAGAGACAGAGATGAAGGTCAAAGTCTTGCAGAGAATGGATAATGTCATAGACTGTTTGGGAACTCAAATGAAGAGAACTGAATTTTTACAAGAGCATATTGAGAGAAAAAGTTGTGAAATGAAAGATTAATAGAGGTGAATGGAAGGAACTCAGAGTAGAAGAGTACAAGGAAAAAGGGGAAGTTGCGGAGGGAATAAAGTGGCTAGATGGGTCGGTTTTCAGCAACTGATTGTTTTCTGCTTACGTATTTGTAAGGCACAGTCAAAGTTATTGGGTAGTGTTAAAACCAGAGTAATCATTTTTTTAAATAGTGCATCAAACACCCTGCCATTTTTTGCCTAACATGTGCTGTTGTGGGTGGGATTGACCACCACACTCTCACTAAGATGTGCTTAACTGTGGTAAAAACCCATACATGGATCAATATTCTGCAAGTTCAGCAGGGACTAGTTGAATTTTGATTCATGTATGGGAAGGCTGGTTGTATAGAAGTTGGTCTACTGATTGATTTAGGTACAACCAGCTTGTTGGATTTTCCCTGTTCAATCAGCGCCACTGGATATAGACTCCCCACGGTCAGAATACAACAGTTTAGTGGGGAAATCAAGTGTGTGGATAAGGGGATCAAATCATTTTTTTTTTCATTCAACCCATTGGTTGAATAGAAATAATGACTCATCTTTGGCCTGTCTTAGGGTTTTAAACTAATTTTAGCTACATCTACAAGTTATAAGTTGAGAAGTGCATTGTATGGGTTTTTACCCTTGCCCAGCACTGTATACTGTATATAGGTTGATAGACAGCCAAATAATCTTAGGACAATCCTACCACATACAGTATATTTACCTCCTCTAAAGTAACAGGGAAAAGAGCTCTATACAAATTTCACAAGTCTTTGAGGTACTATATACCAAGTCATTAGTAACTAAAAATTATTGTGGTGGAGTTGATTTAACAGTATGCTGTAGTTTTCTTCAGATCTGCTTCCATTATGTCAGTTCTAATGGTGTGCCCAGGTCTGTTGTCCATGATGTCATATATAGGAAAAGTTTAGGGGCTTGTCCTTCTAGTACTGACTAATATATAGCTCAAATAATATACAAGCCAGCGGGTGGACAAGCCTGCCTTTTAGTTACACAAAGCCACATATTTTCATTGTGCACCATTACGACCTTTTAGCTGCCGCATCCTGACAACCAATGACATGATCATCTGTTAAGGAGGATTTCAGCTGCCTGCACAGCATCCTAGTTTGACTCTCCTCTGCCCCTCTCCATCAGTGCTGAGGTCACATTAGCTCAGTGATGTAGAAAAACTGAAGGAGAAGAGAAACATTGGAATACTAGTCAGTACCAGCATGCAAAAGTGTATTTTCTTTGGAAGAATAAATTACCTCTAATGTTGGGTGTCCTACATGTGTGGATGTTCACTGGGTATATGTAAGGGTTTACAAGCACTTTAATTAATTTATTTGTTGGTTATGCTGCTAAACACAAGCTTGCTTTTCACATGTGTGTATACATTAAAATAGTTGGGTAAAGTAAGTTCATAGCCCTGTTTTTGGGGATACAATGTGACTAATGTGATCTGAGTGTCACGCTGCTGTCCTACCAAAAATGAAATATCCATCATCTGGACCCTGGAAAGACCCTGTATAAAATCCTTTTATTTTCATGAGCTGTTCTTGGAAAATCGTAAACATTCAATTTAAAATCTCTTCAAGATGATCTATTAGATGGCAGATAATATTAAGCCAGAGAAGTCTACCACTCCTGTGGTTGCTGGTATACATACAATAGATTGTGCATTCATTTATTTATTCATTTTTTTTGAGGCTTCAGCTTTTTAAGGACCGCTATAAAAGGTTGGAATACAGAATAATCTTTGTTGGATTGATATTAAACAATGTATTTAAGCTGTTTCTTGTGCGTTTTTTAGAATAGACCTCACCCAGTTCTTCATCATTGAAAACTCCCCACACTCTGGTCCCCTAGTCTTTCAATATGCTCAAAAGCCCACCCATGGACAATCCTATTACATTCTTTTCTGTGACCTAAACAATTTCCTCAATGTACTCTCAAGGTTCTTAAAGGTCAAAAACTGAAAACAATCTAAGGAGTAACAATCTACATCTTGCTGTGACCATTTATTTAAAACCTCATATGACCAGGCTCTTGATATTTAAAAAGTTGTTAAACATTAGAGCTTCTCACTACCTGCACCCTCCTCAGTGGTCAATGCATTACCATAATCCTTCGTTTTTAATAAACAGAGAAGCAACCCAGCAATTAGAAAGGCTCAACCAGTAGGCAGCAAATTACTGTTTTCGGCTGTATGATAGAGGCATGTGTATCACAAGACTGGCCAAACAGGACTTTAAATCATTTGTCAGTTAAAACAGAAAAATGTATTTTATCTGATAATGTAACTTTTTGCTTAGACTTCTGATTGATATCTCTGAGCACTGAAAATATCATTGTATGGCAAAGAACCTGGTGAAGTACAGAATAGTGAGATTCAGGGAACAAACAACAACAAATATGGTAACTGCTTTTGTAGAGACACCAAACTTGTCATTTTCTAAACATAGATCATACCATCTCAAGAGGACATTTAGATACATGGATCAACAACAATAAAAAGCTGGGGGAACACAGAAAAATGATGGGAGAAAAAGACCGAGTGGTCCACGGAGTCTGCCTAGTTTTATTTTTGTTGTTTTTTGTGTGTGTGTGTTTTTTTTGTGTTATTTTTTTTTTTGGGGGGGGGTTCTTTGGTGGGGGGTTATGTTAAATTGTTTGTCTGACTATAGATCTATGCTTGTCCCAAGCATGTCTGAAGCTATTTACTACATAGACAAGCTGTTGTTCTTTCTCTCTCAATATCACTGCATACATAAAGGAATACTTCAAATTATCCTAAATCACTTGTGATATGGTGTGATTAAGCTCAGTGGTATTGTAGTTTTTAATGAGTCATGATAGTCTGGAGTTTTTAAAGGCTTGCTACTTTTAATAAACAAACTTAAACAAACTTAAAGAACATAAAGTCTCTTGTGTCAGTTTTTTCCATGCAGGGTTTTCATCTTTATCAAGTGTTACAAGCAAACAGGTAATGAAAAGTACTAAACCACCTGTGTCTCTAGCAGCACTGCTGCTCTCACCTCTAGTAGACATGTGAATTTCATTTCTTTACGATTTGTTTTTTGGTTGAAAATTTTATTTTCGGGGATAGGAATGGACATGACGAATGTCAACAAATCTGAAAAAGTTCTAATAAAATTAACGAATGCCATTGTTTCATTTGGATGACATCACATGATGTGATAGTAGCTCAGGCTCACGGGGAAATTCATTCGATGCAAAGCTTTGAAGCTTCATACTCTGCACCAGTGTGAATCCTGCATCCTTCCTATATCCATTTTCACAGTGGCAGGGCCTCGCATTTTCACACAGCGCTTTAAAGTTATGTATTAGTAATTTATAGGAATGATCAAATTGAAGAACCTTAACTTTGCTGCAGTAAGCAAAGGGATGCTTGAGGCACCTGTTGCTCTAAGAGGATGTGAAAAATATTCCTGGTTTGTCTTCCATGTACATACTAGGTGCACTGACATTGCATCATAGTGGCTCTGTGCCTTGTGATTGCTGTTAACCAATCACAGCAATCGCATGTAGCAAACACAGTAGTAGTACACAAAAGCAGTAAACACCAGAACTCCCCTTCCCCTCTCAGCAGTTCTGCTGAAAACCAGCACATTTTCATTACTGCTTTCAGCAATGCCTTCCCAGCAGTAGTGGCAGTCTGTATTATAATGGAAAATTGAATGATTCTACACATGCTGTTTAGCAGACATCACTTTGTTTTCACACCAAGTTAGGATTAGAACCATTTAGCAAACTTCATCAGTTACCTAATTAAAGTCTCTGCTACTGAAATCACAGTTGGAAGGATTGTAGGTAGCAGTGACATGCTCTGTGACACCAAGCAAATATTGTCTTGCTTTAAAAGGAGCTGCTGTAACATTTGGGTGCATACATTACAAATACAGTATACTATTATTATTATTATACAGTATTTACATAGCGCCAACGGTTTGCTCAGCGCTGTACATTATAATGGGAGACAGTACATGAGACAGTACAGTAACAATACAATACACAAGGGGTTCGAGAGCCCTGCTCTTTCGAGCTTACAATCTAGGAGGGAGAGGAAAGTGGTACAGGAGGAAATAGCTGTGGGTGATGGAGTGGTGGGAAGAGCGGAGGAGATCAGCAGTTAGGTGAGGGCGGGGTAGGCTTCTCTGGAGAGATGGGTTTTCAGGATGCGCCTAAAGGTGAGGAGGGAAGGTGACAGTCTGATGGATTGGGGTAGTGAGTTCCAGAGGATGGGGGAAGCCCTGGAGAAGTCCTGGAGACGGGCATGGGAGAAGGAGACCAGGGAACTGGAGAGTAGGAGGTCTTGTGAGGAGCGGAGAGTGCGTTTTTGGGTGGTATATACCATAGTTTGTAGACTCTATAACTTTCACACAGGCAAATTTTCTTTTTTTTTTTTTTTTTTTTACCAAATCAGTGTTGCAGATTATATTTTGGTCTAAATGTATGAAGAAAGAAGATTAATTTGAATACGTTTTAAAACAAAAATTTAAGAAAAATGTTTTGAGTTTTTTTTCACAATTTTAGATCTTTTTTCCTTTATATAGTAAAAAACAAAGACGACATCAATGGTTATTAAATACCACTAAAGGAAAGCCCTATCTGGTAGCAAAATAACATAAGATTAATTTGGTTACACTATTGAGAGACTGTGTAATTGTCAGTCAAACTATCACAACAATAAAAACTGAAAAATTACCTGAAAAGGAAGGGGTGTAACATGCTTATACTGAGGTGCTTAAAAAATGTAAAAAAGTATTTTCTGTTTGAAAACATTTATAGGGCTCTTGAAAGAAAGTAACAGTGGAGGATATGCCCACGCAGGGGCTATGTAGTTGAAAAAAATGTATTTTAAGCTATTATTTTTTAACATTGTTCTGTCTTGTTTAAAGGTTAAGTTCACCTTTTAGAACATCACAGACAAAGAATTTCCCAGCACAGTTACCAGTCAGCCTGCAAAACAACAAAATTGGCCCTGTCTAACAGTTTACATTAAAACAGAGGGGTTTGTTTGTACACATTTGCAAATACATGCGTAAGCCGCAGTCCTGCATCAAGGGGCATCTGTATACCGTGGTCCTAACGCTAACATTTCTAGATCTTCCACAGTGGGAGCACATATATCAATGGATAGGTTAACCACTTGCCCTCCAGAGGATTTACCCCCCACCCCCCACCCTGATCAGGCCATTTTTTGCGTTACTGCGCTTTGTTATTTTAACTGACAATTGCGCAGTAATGCAACGCTGTACCCAAATTAAATTTACATACTTTTTTTCCCTTGAAAAGTTCTTTCTTTTGGTGGTATATTTTAATTGCCTGTGCGGTTTTAAATTTTTGTGCTATAAAAAGCAAAAGACTGCTATTGTTAAGAAATAAACAGTATTTTTGACTTTTTGCTATTAAACATGTCCAGTAAAAAAATGTAAAAAATCAAATTTCATCATATATTTAGGCCAAAATGTATTCTGCTACATGCCTTTACTAAAAAAATCCCAATGCGTGTAAATTAATTGGTTTATGTGAAAGTTATAGTGTAGCAGTATTTCTGCTATGGGGCGGCGCTAAAGCAGTTAAGGGCAAGTGTGCCTGGAGTGCACAGTTCAGGGACACACTGGAGTGCCTTTGCTGTAATTTTGCTATGTGTGCAAACAAACCCCTCTGTTTTTAATTCAAACAGGGACAATTTGGTTGTTTTGCAGACTGGCTGGTAAGTATGCTGGGAAATCCGTTTTGTGTTTGTGATGTGCATTGCCCTTCTGTGTGCACCTTGCTGCTAAGGCTGGTTATAGGTTGGGTAGCATTTTTCTTTGTACAGTTGGGTGGATTGGTTGCAGGGACACACTGGATGCCTTTGCTGTCAATTTGCTATAGCTGGACATCACATGCGTCCTTGTGCCTTTAAGGAGGGGTGGTCTCCTTCCAGGCATACCTGTCCATTACCTATACATTGATATATGTTCTCCCACTGTGGAGGCTCTGGAAATTTTTGAGTTAGGACCTCAGTATACAGAGTCCCCCTTGATGTGGGAGTGCAGCATGTATTCATAAATTTGTGCAAACAAAATCCTCTGTTTTTAATGCAAACTGTTAGACAGGGCCAATTTGGTTGTGTTGCAGGCTGGCTGGTAAGTGTGCTGGGAATTCCTTTTTTGTTTGTGTTGTACATTGCCCTTCCATGTGCACCCTGCTGCTAAGGCTGGGTACAGGTTGGGTTGGTTGCCATTTTTTTGTACAATCACCTTTTAGAACACGTTACCCCTGTATTTAGAGTTTAACATGTAACTTGTATCCAGCTTCTGCACTCTTTCCCCCAACTGCTTCTCCTCTGACAGCAGGTGGGGGTTTCTCACCCTCACAATCACTGTCAAACTTTAAAATTGGCGTAGCCATGCCGAGCTCCGAGCTCCTCCCACACAGCTGCATCATTTATTCACAGGAATTTGTGGATGATGAAACTACAAATCCCATCTACCACTATACTCCCTTAGCAATGCTGCTGTCCAAGGATATCTACATTTCTCCTCCACAGCTAGAAGAGCCACACTAAAACAGGAAGTTTTTTAATGGCTGGTTAGCCAGGTGAAATAAAGGGAAAACAATAAAAAACAGAAAATGAATGCAGTCCCCGCATCTAAGGATTACTAAGCTGCAATATATTACATTCAAATTTTTTAGTTTAGATACGCTTTAAGAAAAATATTTCTTTCTGTGTGCACATTGAGTACACCTAAAAAGAAATACAGCACCATCTTTCACTGACATGGCTTTCTTTATCAACAAAGCAATAAAAATCACCAATAATAAAAATCCTTCCAGCCTCAAGTCCAATCACTAACAAACTTGCAGACTCCACCTCCGCAACATCGCCAAAATACGCACGTTCCTAATCCCAGAAACCACTAAGCAGCTCATTCACTCCCTCATCATATCACGACTCAATTACTGCAACTCCCTCCTCACTGGCCTGCCGTGCCACAGGCTATCCCCGCTTCAGTCGATCCTGAATACGGCAGCCAGACTCATCCACCTTACCAACCGCTCCGTTTCCGCCACCTGCCTCTGCCAGCCCCTCCACTGGCTTCCAATTGCCCAACGAATCAAATTCAAAATCCTAACACTGACGTACAAAGCGGTCCATCATACTGCCCCAAACTACATCACCGACCTAATACCCAAGTACCACCCAACACGCACTGTCCGCTCCTCACAAGACCTCCTTCTCTCTAGTTCCCTAGTCTCCTTCTCCCATGCCCGCCTCCAGGACTTCTCCAGGGCGTCACCCATACTCTGGAACTCCCTACCCCAATCCATCAGACTTTCACCTACTCTCCTCTCCTTTAGGCGCACCCTGAAAATCCACCTCTTCAGGGAAGCCTACCCCACCCCCTGCTAATTCCCGACCTCCTCCACTCTTCCTACCACTCCATCCCCCACAGCTATTTCCTCCTGTACCACTATCCCCTCCCTCCTAGATTGTAAGCTCCAAGGAGCAGGGCCCTTGAACCCCTCATGTATCGCATTGTATTGTTATAGTACTGTCGCATGTTCTGTCTCTCATTGTAATGTACAGCGCTGAGCGAACCGTTGGCGCTTTATAAATACTGTATAATAATAATAATAATGTCAGCAAAAGTTGTTTAAATATAAAAGTACCTGACCTTGTTTTTTTTATAACTTGCCATGTATTGCTGTCTCAGTGCTGACAAGCTTTTTATTAAGCAAATTTCACCTAAGGGGTTCACATGGTAAAATTTGAGGCTAATTTTGTTAAATCAGTAATTTTTCAAGAAAATCATTACGCTCATCCCTGTTCATGTATATTATGAGAATGCAATAGAAGGAACAGGAACTAAATGGTATGTGAGAACACTCAAAACCTCTTAATGTTTTTGAAAAGGGCCAGTAACTATGTCAAGGCAACTTCATAAAAAGCCAGCGAATGACTTGGCTCACTAGTCTCCATTTGTAATTGAAATATCAGTTTTGGTTGCTTGTCCGTTTAAGAAAAAAAATGATGCTTTCTTTTGCGTACAGCATTGCATACTGCGGTGATTACAGATCCAGGATGATGTATGAAACACATTTCCACTAATGCTTTGCTAGCTAGCCAGCTAGAGCACAGATCAATATAAATGATGAACTGATGTACAGGCGTGTGTTATTTCTTCTCTGACTACTTGTTTCTTTGTAATTGGCTCGTACAATACAGCAATTAGTGGGTCATAATTTTTTCTTATTTTAGGAAGTAATGTTGCTATTAAATTCAGGGATTTATGGATAATAATCATCAAGAATGTTGACTTTATTGCATGGATAGAAATCTACAAATGATGCTTATGGTAACTTTCCCTGCTTTTCCTTTAACTCCAAGGCAAGTAACTGTTTTTCTGTGATTACCTGTTCAGAATTCACATTAGCTGTGAGACAGAGTTTCTCTTTTAATCTGAAATACTGAGGGAACTTGTTCTAAGCGAGGTTACAGTAACTGCAGGCATCCATCTGGATCATCTGGCAAGGTCTCCTCTGCTCTATGCACCACCTCTCTGAGCCATGGGTTAGCCGCCTAACAACACAGAGAAGCCACAAGATTTCTTTATTACATGTGAATTGTTAACTCCCTGCAATATGATGGGTTACCTGTCAGCGGAAATGTGATGAAACTGGTTTGCAGAGACAGCTGGCTATTTGTTAACGCCGCAGTTCAGAGAGCATAATGGACGCTCTGTCCAAGCTGCCGCATTTCTTCAGCACAGATGACAGGGTATACAGAAGGTTCCTTCTAGTAAATAAATAAGCAAGATTCAGCCAGAATGCTGTAGATATTTGGAAGGTAATAGAAAGGGATGGCAGAGTCATGAAGGCATAACTGAGAAAAAGGCAAGGAGTACAACCATTACAGCGGTTTATTGCTGGAGAGAAGGGAGGGAATCTCTTTTAACTAGCTCTACTGTACTATAAATCTGTTTCTCCTGCAGCATTGCCTATTCCACATGTAATCATTAAGCAGACTTTCATTATACAGTCCAACTCTTCCGAGGCAGCTGCATTGCAAATGAATTTTTTTTAATGTGCTTTTTTTCATCACTCTTATTTAAATATGAGCTTTCTTGCTTTTTATTCCCTACAGTTTTCTGAAAATGAAGACCGCTGAATTTATTTGGTGTCTCCAAAGACTCCACAGTGTATGTAAAGAGACACTTACTGACAGAGCACGTAATATATGAACAGGTGACAGATATACAGTATCATTCAACACAGAGATAATATTCGGCAGATTGTGATATGTTTTATTGGCATTCAGTGTCCTCATAACATGGGTATTAGCTGGTCCCAGTCATTGCTGACCCAAGTTTCTAAAGTTATTAAACAGTGACACTTCTGTATAGCCTGTACTGGAACCAGGAATGTCATCAGAAATTATGATCCATATAAACTGAGAGGAGACTCTTAATAGTCAGTTCACATACTCGTTTTACAGTTACTTCCTTGCGGCTATTACTAAAAACATATTTCTTATAGGGGATGGAAAATGCAGAGTCATTTCTTTTTTATCGGGACTAGTAGACAGATCTACCTCTAATTACGTGCCAAACTTCCTATATAGGTAAAATTTCAGTATTGTAGTGAGTTAACAATTACAGTTTGGGTAAAGCAAGGATAGAAATACCTGTTGGTCTTGTAAGAAATCTACTGTCCTTGTAATTTCCTGTGAGTTGAAAAGAAAGCAAAAACAATCTTATCTTTCTTTTGTAAACCACTGGACCCATCAATTCACCATGTAATGGAGATGAACAAAAGAAGATGTGATTGAAGTCCAGCTTGTGTAACAACCATGGCTGCCTCTATAGATACATTGCACAAATGAGTCGAGCCACAATGGAGCAGGAAATGTATTATGTGCAAGAATACCAGGTAAAAGAAATGGCAAACATTTTTAAAATTAAAACTAATGCAGCCTCCACTTTTAAAGAAAATGTAAACCCAACATTTCATATTTCTGATTTGTGCCTGCTGTACCATGTACAGTACTTTTATGAAAAATTATTCTATTCTCTTTGAATTACTACTTTTGTGTGAAATCCATGGTGCTCCTGGTAGTCAATCAGCTTTCCAATTAAAATATGACTACACAAAATAAAGGCACACAATACAATTACAATGCAATTCAAAACAAGAGAGTTAAGATGGCCTTCTTGGTGACAGCTTACAATCTAAACGGATGGGCAAATTATACAAAAGGTAATAACTGTTAGGGAACAAGGGGGTGTTGTTTGAGAAAGTAAAATGCATTTAGGTACAGGTGGGATAGGCTACGTTTTCAGGGATCTCCTAAAGGCAGACCAAGTAAGAGGTAGTTGCGCAGATTGCGGTAGGAAGTTCCTAAGTATGGAAGAGGCTCTGGCGAAGTCCTAGAGGTGAGCATGAGGTTTCAGAGGTCTTAGGAGGAGCAAAGAGGATGGTTTGGTTGATATTTTGAGATGTGGTTGGTGATGCCACTGGGAGCAAAGTTGTTGATGGCTTTGTAAGTCTTTACTAACACTTTGGATTTTATTTGTTGAGTAATTGGGAGCCAGCAGAGGGACTGGAAGAGAGAGCGGTGTCAGGGGCGGACTGACAACTCATGGAGCCCCCAGGCAATAGGGGATCATTGGGCCCCTGTGTCCTTGCCCAAACTCAAAAAAGCCTATGAAAAAGGTACCAGGGGCATCTCATGGGGCCCCCTACTGACCCCGGGCCCTCGGGCAGTGCCCGAGTTTCCAAATGGTCAGTCCGCCCCTGAGCGGTGTACAATGAGAGGTTGGCAAGGTGAGTGAGCCTGACATAATACTTCATGATAGACTGAAGGGGGGATAGTCTGTGTAGAGGTAGGTCAATATTGATGAAATTGCAGTAATCAAGGTAAGAGAAAACTAGTGGGTGGATTAGAAACTGGATGATGTCATTGGTTAGGAAAAGGCATATTTACGAAATGTTAGGGATTTTAAGGTGGCAAGACTCAGATAGTGACTGGATAAGGGGTTGAAGAGAGAGGTCGGAGTCCAGGATTACACCTAGTACCCTGGTGTGAGGAGAGGGATTGATAGTTGTGCTGACCATGATGGAAGGTAAGGGCATGAGGGTGCTCATTTTTAAAAAGTTTGAGTTTTGTAAATTAGTGATGCCCAAAAAGACTGAAGGGGAAAGCTGGGGAGATGAGAGATAGATTTGCATTTAATCAGCATAGAGATGGTATTGAAATCCATACAAGATTATCAGCTGGGCAGGGGAGGAAGTGTAGAGAATAGACAGGGTCCAAGGACAGAGCATTGGGGGACCTTTACGGTAAAAGGAAGAGGAAGAGGAGAGGAGGAGATAAAGTTGTTCATGACACTACAGGAGCACTTAATTAGACTGGAGGAGAACCAGGAAAGAACAGAGTCTTGGAGGCCAAAGAAGTGTTTTTTTTTGCAGAGTACAGCTATGGTCAACTGTGGATGGCAATATATTATTATTATTATTATTATTATACAGGATTTATATAGTGCAAACAGTTTGCACAGTGCTTTACAAAACGAAGGCAGATATTACAGTTAAAATAAAATTTGGTACAAAAGGAATCAGAGGGCCTTGCTCATTAGAGCTTACAATCTAAGAGGAAGTGATACCAAAAGTAATAGCTGTGGGGGATGAGCTGATGGAGAAAGTAAAAACACAGTGCATTAGTTAGAATCAGGAAAGGCTTCTTTAAAGAGAAGGGTTTTCAGGGATCATCCAAAGGTAGATAGATTAGGAGATAGTCGGACAGATTGGGGTAGGGAATTCCATAGGATGGGAGAAGCTTGGGAGAAGTCTTGGAGGAAAGTGTGGGAGGAGGTGCCACAGGAATTAAAGAGTGGGAGGTCTTGGTAGGATCAAAGAGAGTGGTTTGGTTGGTATTTTGAGACCAGGTTAGTGATGTAGCTGGGGGCCAAGTTGTGCCGATTTTCCTTAGGAGACTGAATGTGACTAAACTGCATATTGCACCTCATAATATAGGAGTATTTGGTTTTAAAGTGATGCTAATTCTCTCATATTGTATATTCTGGTGGATGCTTGATATTGACATATTTTATCATAACAGGATTTATGAATTGTCCGTAGACTTTGGCCCTGGCAGTTGCAGATAAACATACAGAAATATGGATTACTTTGCACTGCTCTGCTAAAATATTTACAACTGCCATAAAGCCTCTGCTAATGGATGTTTACTATGTTATTAGTAGGCTGTTGGTGTGAGAGATAATTTGCTAATGGGTTTATTTGCCTGTGCCTGGGCATTTCAGAGATGTTGTGAACTGGAATGTTTTAAAAACTAGTTTT
Organism: Staurois parvus; assembly: GCF_062004578.1. NCBI lineage: Eukaryota > Metazoa > Chordata > Amphibia > Anura > Ranidae > Staurois > Staurois parvus. The sequence continues at coordinate 4,586,327 of NW_028318003.1, forward strand.
ATGATAGACTCATTAAGGCTACATTCACATACAGACAGTTTAAATCTCAGAGGGAATCGCCATGATTCTGCCCACCATTTAAAAATATTTTGTAAAAATGTGAAATCTCTTGACACCATTTTCATTAGTTTCAATGAAAATGAAAACTTGAAAACACTGGGAGTTTTTGCCATGATTGCTGCATTATTTTTCACCCAACAAACACACCACGATTGCACAAACAAAATGCTGGAACTTCTGTTGGGCGATGCGCATCGTGCAATTTTGTTTGCAAAATTGTGGCAAAAATGCCCCGTGTTTTCATGTGGTATTGAAATGAATGGCACCTGAACATCCTTATGTCCGATTTCACATTTCAACACGTTTTGAAACAGCGGGCAGAGATTCCGTTCTTGATTCAAAATGCCTGTATGTAAAGTGGGCCTAAAGGTCTTTGGTTCTCAAACTCTACTGAGTGCTGTTCATGACAGTCATTAAGTTGTTTAGGACAGGCTCATTGACAGCTCCACAGATTCTTACTAAGCAGGATTTTATAACTCTTTGCCCTGGCTTGAGCCAGCTTAATGGAATTAAAATACTCTTCTTGTGTCTGGATGAATCTTTAAGCTGGGCTTAAAGACTCGTTTTCCAATATATTCACGAAAATATGAATTTTGAGTATGGCACCCTATTCACTGCTCAGTTTGGAGTCCTAAGATCTCATTATCATCACATCATACACATAAAATGGACTTGCATTAATTTCTAGGTCTGCTTTTTTATGATAGCCTCTGACCCCCATAATAAAAAAAGCTAGTGAATGCTGGCACAAATAATGTTTTGTGAGAACAAAAGTTTAAAAATCTCTTACCTTGGGCTTTGCTTCCATGAACTTCCTGGATGCATCGCTGACTTTGCTGTGCCTCACCCCTGCCTCCTGGGAAACCTGTGTGCTCAAAATTCTGCTAGAATGTTCTAAACATTGTAAGAATTTACCTCTGCATAGGATCCAAGCATTCAACTTTCAAGGTAGACAGGAGTAAGGCACAGTGAGGTTAGCAGTGCATCCAGGACAGAAGTCAGGTCTAAAGTAAGTATTTTTTATTTTTTTTTCTCAAAAAGCTTTATTTTATACAAGATTCAGTAGGAGTTTGTTATTCAGGGAGATGGGGGCTGTCAGTAAAGTACTTAACTGAATAGGTAATTGTCTGAATGATCAGACAGGGAGTAACTAAAACTTGCAGTTTACTAAACAGGTACAGAATTAGAAGCAATAATGAAAAATAGGTTTAGGATGGCAAAGAGTATGCATATACTGTACTGGAAAATAATACAAGCTGGCGGGATCTTATGCCAGGGGACACAGGTGATGGGGGGTGGGCTCACTCCACTTGATATGGTGTACCCTTGTAGCCATTGGAAGGTGTTCCTACAGTAGCTGGGTCTTTGGGAAAAGCTGCATGCTATTAGGTTCTTGCCTGGCTGTCCACACGCAGGTTCTGGCAGTAGAGGGCCTCTCACCTGGCTACAAATATTTTATATTTGTATATGCAAATATTGTACTGGTATATTTTTTCTTACTTTTATAATGTGTGCATTACTTTGAATGCCTGTGTATTTTTTGCACAGGCTATTGCTTACGTTTTATAGGTATGCAATGTATGTACGTATGTACAGTGCATATTAGTGCATATGTTTGTACCTGGCAAAGTGAAATCATTATGATTATGTGCAGCACAAAGAAAGTAAAACAAATTCCAAATATATAAAGCTGCTTTTAAATGAGTAGATGTGTGTAGCAACCTATAACAAGCAGATTTCAATGCATGTAAGCATTGTTAGATTTTTTCACATTAATAGTGCTGGGAGAAAATGTCTCAGTTGATGGACATAGGTGAACCTCAATGTTCAAGGTACCATGGCAATAAATATAGCCCACTGTATCCTAATGTGCACACCATATACAGTATGCAATACAAATGGTAGTCATGGGTCAAGACAACAGAGAATATTAATGTAAAATGAGAAGTAACCTGCCACCTTCAAAATATTTGACACATTAAATGGCTGCAACGTAACTTGACAACATGTACCTGACCAGCAAACTGCTGAATTAAGAAAAAGGAAGGGCTACGTGCCAGGAGGTGATAAGGCTTACAATGAACTTAAAGAGCTTGGGGTCAGATTTGTACACCTGAATTAAAGACAACACTTGCATTTTATCAGTAATGTTCACTTTGGTGGACATGACAGGGTCACTATAATATATGTCAGACCATTATAAAGAAAAAAAAATACTTTCACTTTTAATTACATTTTAAATAACCTTGTCTGTGGTTATAGCAATATACAGCTGAATTCATATAATTGAAAGAATAATTCCTCATATGTTATAGAGTAGATTTTTTGACATAACTTGACAACTTTAGAAACATATGTCAGTTATGTCATGTGTAACCTAAGAGGAAGACTTCAGTTATTCATCTACTGAGGAAATATCAGCAGGCTCATCAAAATGTCACAGAAGATGTATGGATCATATAGCTGAGAGGCTTTTGCAAAAATAAAACTGGTAAAATCACTGACTAACCAAATCTTCCTACAATGATGGATTCATTACCATGAAGTAAGAGTAATACAGCTCAAATTAGAAATATTTCTCCAATTTATGCTTTATAAACGTAGGATGTGCACTTTATTTTCTAAAACACGAATATGTACTTTTTTTGTCTAAATGTATAATTTTTTTTCGGTTTCATCTTCATCTAAAAATAAAATCTGATTGTGCCAGAAATATACATCAGATAATATTAAATGGACTGAGTTGGATGTTTTATCTAAAGCTCATCTGGCCATATGTTGTATTTGGGGATCTATGAAGTAAATCCAAGCATTGAATTCAGTTAATAAACTAGCTTCTTTAAGCTACTAAAGAACTTCTATTGAAATGTTTTGCTGGCATTTTTCACAAATTATTATTATACAGTATTTGTATAGCACTAACAGCTTGCACAGCGCCCTACAAAATGAAGGCAGACGGTACAGTTACAATACAATACAAGAGGAATTAGAGGGTCCTGCTCATTCAGACTTACAGTCTAAAAGGGATGATGCAGATATACAAAAGGTAATAACTGAGGGATGAGCAGATGAAGAAAACAGAAGTTAAAGCGATTCTAAAGGTTCTTTTTTTTGTAAAATAACAAACATGTCTATACTTACCTACTGCGTGCAGGGGTTTTGCACAGAGCAGCTCAGATTCTCCTCTTTTCGGGTCCCACTCAGGCTCTCCTGTCTCCTCCTGTCTGTCGGGTGCCCCCACAGCAAGCAGCTGCTATGGGGGTACCCACTGCTCCGAGAGTCCATTCACACATGGAGTCATGGCTTAGCCTCGCCCCCACTCTGTCTTCATTGGCTGAATGGCTATGACTGACAGCAGTAGGAGCAAATGGCTCCCACTTGCTGTCTCAGCCAATGGGGAGGCAGAGACCCAGGACAGCTGAGGCTGTTATTTACATCACTGGATAGCGATGAGGTTCAGGTAAGTATTGAAGGGACTGGGGGAGCTGCTGCACACAGAAGGTTTTTTACCTTCATGCATAGAATGCCTTTACAACCACTTTAAGTACATAAAAGTTTAGTTGTTAGGAGACAGAATATGCTTCTGTAAAGAGATGGGTTTTCAGGGATTGCCTACTAGTGTATCGAGTAGGAGATAGTTGGACAGATTGGAGTAAGGATTTCCAGAAGATGGGAGAGGCTCTGGAGAAGTCCTGGAAGCAAGCATGGGAGGAGGTGAAGCGGGAGCTAGAAAGCAAGAGGAGCTAAGAGAACAGTTTAGTTGATATTTTTAGACAAAGTAAGTGATGTAATGGATGACTTTGTAAGTTGTTAGTATTTTGAATTTTAATCAAGCTAGCAGAATGGAGGGATCAGCAGAGATAGGTAGCAGATATTGAATGGTTGGTAAAGAGCCCTTCAGCAGCATTCAAGATAGACTGTGTAAAGATAAGACAATGAGGAGGGAGGCAATAGGCAAGGTGAGAGAGGTGAAGCGAATCTGAAGCGAAAGGTGAATTTGAAGCTTTGTGGTGTCGTTAGTTAAGAAGGGGCGTATTTTGGAAAATAAGCTCCAAGAATAAGTGGGCATGGAGGAGGAGGGAGAGTGTGGGCTGTCATTTATCAGGGTGCATGCACCCACATGTATGACTCTATAGTCACATGTGCTGCTCAGATGTGATAGGGAAGAAATGCTCAGGATAGAAATACACTGAAAACTGAGCATGTGCACTATCTGCCTACAGCTGCTCTGCAGAATCCCCAACTGCAGTGGGGACGTGTGCAGGAGAGAGAGATACAGTACAGCAGGATCAATTAGGTTTTTTTCAGAATACATTGGAGTACTGTCCGTGATACTTTTTTTATTTGCACTAACATACAATTTTGAGGACAAGCTTTCGGGGTATGTCCCCTTCTTCAAGGTCTAAGCAGTACTATTAAAAATCACAAAGTTTAAGCAGAATGTTAGAATGGATTGAGAGAAAAAAAAAAAAAAAAGGGCTACAGATAAGATACATCAAAAGTGAGGGGGGGAGGGGGGATACAACACTCACACAGAGGGGGTCAAGTTTTAGCTAATAGATAGTCATAAAGCTGTCGGATAGTGGTTGAGGAATCCCATGTCCAAATTAAGACCGTTATCTTTAGTGTCAAATAGAATTATCATTCTTAGTTCAAATGTTTTTCTTTCCTGGATGGATTTAAATTTTCCTTTCAGAACTAAAATATTGAGGTCTTCCATATTGTGGCCTGGTTGTGAGAAATGGTGTCCTACAGGTGTGCAGAGGTCATCTTCTTTATGTTCCTTGATGGTATGTCTGTGTAAATTCATCCTTGTTTGCAACCTCTGTCCTGTTTCACCAACATAAGATCCTTTGCTGCATTTTCTGCACTGGATAAGGTACACAACATTACTGGAGGTGCAGCTGTATGATCCAGAGATATTGAAGATCCCCTTTGAGTGTCTGACACTTTTTGATGGATTGATTTGGTTGCACAGCTTGCAGCGTTTCTTATTGCAGGGTTTGCTTCCATTATTTGTGGCATCATAATCAGAAGGAAGTTTCCTACTGATTAGTTTATTTCTGAGGTTGGGGGGTTGTCTGAAAGCCAGTATTGGGGGTTGCTGGAATATTTCTTTCAGAGTTCCATCCTCTGTTATGATGGGTTGTAAATCTTTGATTATTTTTCTTATCCCTTCTAGTGCCGGGTTGTATGTAGTTACTAGAGGTACACGGTTGTTTGTTTTTTTCTCTTTGTACTGAAGCAGATTTTCCCTTCGGGTTCTCAAGGCTGTGTTTATGCTGGTGTTGATAGTTTTGTCCTTGTAACCTTTCTTATGGAAGGCGTCTGCTAGTGTCCCAAGATGTTTATCTCTGTCTCTTGGGTCAGAACATACTCGGTGGTATCTGATGGCCTGACTGTGTATGATGGCACGTTTCGTGTGTTGGGGGTGGAAGCTAGAACTGTGGAGGTAGTTGCATCTGTCAGTGGGTTTCCTGTATATTGAGGTGTGAAGCGTATCATCCCTGATGTATACTGTGGTGTCTAGGAAGTTGACCTGTGTGTTTGAGTATTCCATTTTTAGTTTGATTGATGGATGAAAAGTGTTCATCAATGAGTAAAATTGTTTTAGATTTTCTTCACCTTCCGTCCATATGATGAAAATATCATCAATATAGCGAAAGTATCTGTATGGTTTTTGTTCCATGCTGTTCAGGAATTGTTCCTCCATGTCAGCCATAAATAAATTTGCATATTGGGGTGCCATTTTACTTCCCATCGCAGTGCCCATACATTGAAGATAGATGTCCTTATTGAAAGCAAAGTAGTTGTGTGTAAGTATGAATTCAATGAGCTGTGTAACATCCTCAGCAGTGTATTTGTTGTTTGGTGAGGATGATAAGGATCTGTGACATGCAGCTAATCCATCCTTGTGAGGGATATTACTATACAGGGATACTACATCCATAGTCACTAGAAGTGTATTAGATGGTAATTGCTGGATGTTGTTGATCTTGTTCAGAAAGTCAGTTGTGTCTTGCAGGAAACTAGCAGTATTCATGACTAACGGTTTAGAATACATGAATCCCATAGTAATTGAGTAGGTTTAAAAAGCATGCAATACAGCATTTAGTGATAGTTTTAAAGATGTGTGCTTAAATGACACTTTAAAAGGCCCATATTTGTCAACTAAAAAAAATAACAGGTGGCATATTTTCATGCATTCTGATGCATTTTAGTGCATCAGAAACAGTTGTAGGAAGCACCTCTTTTGGATATTGGTCATGTGCTATTCGGAATCAAACCAAGAGAGAAACACATTCCTACAAGCATGAATGCTACTGTCAATTCTAGGCTGTATTTCATGGGGAGATGCTTATCAGGCAGGTACAGGGGCGGACTGACCATTTGAAAACTCGGACACTGCCCGAGGGCCCAGGGTCAGTAGGGGGCCCCATGAGATGCCCCTGGTACCTTTTTCATAGGCTTTTTTGAGTTTGGGCAAGGACACTGGGGGCCCCATGAGTTTTCAGTCCGCCCCTGGGCAGGTACAGAGGTATGACTCTTCCCACAGCTTCTACAATAACCAAGAAAGCCCTACTGTGCATTGCCACTGCACTGGACTCTGAAGTGTGTTATGTGTGTGTGTGGGGGGGTTCAATAGCAGATTTAAAATAACAGCTTTCAGCTGAGTCAGCTTAGATGAGTGCTGCTTGCTATCCATGCATAGCCTTGGGGAGACCAAGCTTGGTGACTGAGCCTCGGATGACCTGAGCCTGAGCCTTGGGGGAATCCACAATAGGAAAATGAGCTTTACATTATGTACATTTCTTATCTAATACATTCTGTATGAAAAATACTCTTCCTCCATCTTTGTCTCTCTTTCTCTCTCTTTCTCCCTTCTCTCCTCCTGCTCTATCTTCCTCTCTTCATTTCTCATGTTTCCCTTCTCTCCCTCTCTCCACCACTCCTCCTCCCTCTTCCCACTTCTGTACTCTATTTTCATCTCTTTTTCCTTTCTCTCAACTCTCCACCACCACCCCTCGCCCCTCTCTCTTTTCATCTCCTTTGCTAATCCCCTCCTTCACTTTGCCCCTCTTTCTCCCTCCTCTCTCTCAATCTCCTCCCTCTTCTCTCCCCTCTCCCTTTCTCCTCTCTGTCTCCCCTCCATTCCTCCCCTTCTTTCTTTCCCCTTCTCTCTTCCCCCTTTCTTTCCTCCGTGAGCTTTCTCTTTCTAGCTAGCTGTGGGCCAATTACAGATCACATTATTAAAATCACGGCTGTCACAATAGTAAAATCACGGCTGTTACATTGCTGCCACAGTGAACTTCACACCCCCCCCTCCCCCGGATTACTACAGTGTGAATAAGAAATAGTAGTAGTATGAAAAGAAATAGTGAAAACTATTTTTAAATATTAACCACTTCCAGTCCGGACACTTTTACCCCCTTCCTGACCAGGCCAATTTTCAGCTTTCTGTGCTATCACACTTTGAATGACAATTGCGCAGTCATGCAACACTGTACCCATATGAAATTTTTAGCATTTTGTTGAGACAGATAAAGCTTTATTTTGGTGGTATTTATTAACCACTGGGATTTTTATTTTTTTTTGCTATGTAAATGAAATGTCCAAAAATTTTGAAAGAAAGTGTATTTCTTATAAAATTTTGCAAATAAATAGTATTTCATCATAAATCTTGGCCAAAATTTATTCCGTAATCTTTTTAGTAGAAATTAGTTTATAACCAAAATTATAATTTTTAAACATTTTTTTACATTTTATTTTTATATATTAATATTTATGTGTTTTTTGTTTTGTTTTTTTACATACTGTCACCCTAGCATGGTGACACTGTACTACTTGTGGGGGATGATGACAATTTTTTTTTTTTTAACACTGATTGGTTTTACACCCATAAAAGCTGTAAAAGCAACTATTTCTCCTTCTCTCTAGCTGCATTCTTGCAGCCATTGAGAACTACTGTGTAAGCTGTGATTGGTCACAGCTTGTCACATGGTACAAGGCTGTTGTGAGTACCCTTGTACCATGTGACCTCTGTGATCATTCACAGATTTCACACGTAGTAAGCAATGATGTCAGAAGGGATATCTTGCTTAATACTCTGCATGTGATCACTGATTGGCCAATCAGTGATCACATAATCGGGTCCTCGCACAGAGGTCCCGTCCGACGATCAGTGTTTCACTGTGTTCTCCGGACACAGTGGGCACCGGATCGTAGTGCTGCGTGCTCGTAGGGAGCGCGCACAAGCAGGATGCGGGGAGTCCGTTTATAAACGGCCACCAGACCCTGCACTGCCACTGTCCAGCCATTTATATACAATGGCCGGAAGGGAGGTGGTTAAAAAAGAAAAAAAATGGTTTAAAAAGTTTAAAAAATGTAATAAAAAGGATTTTTATTTTAACATACTGTCACCAGTTAGTGTCTCTGACCCCTGACGCTGTATTGCACTGGTGAAAGTATGTAAAAAATTGAGAAAAAATAAAAACAAATTTTATATAAAATTTTACTAAAGTCATTTTTTTAAATTAAAATAACAAACATGTTATGCTCACCTGCTTTGTGCAATGGTACTGCACAAAGCAGCCTGAGACCTACTCTTCTCAGGTCCCCCAGCAGTGATCTTGGCTCCTCCTCTTCTTCATGTACCCCCATAGCAAAGACATGTAGCAGAATACATTTTGTCCTAAATTTATGAAGAATTTTGATTTAATTGGATATGTTTTATAACAGAAAGCAGAAGATATATTTTTTTTTAATTTTTGGTCTTTTTTTCATTTATATTGCAAAAAAAACCGAGTGGTGATTAAATACCACCAAAGGAAAGCTCTGCTTGTGTAAAAAAACAATATGATGGCAATTGCCAATTAAAGTAGCATATTGCCGAACAGCAAAAATGGCCTGGTCATGAACAGGATAAAACCTTCTGGAACTTAAGTGGTTAATATCACTAAATGGCAGGATGCTCGTGAACTATAATAGATAGGGGATGATTAGTCTCTCTGAAGATACATGCATATTCACCATTGTATGTACAGTGAGGAAAATAATAATTTGATCCCCTGCAGATTTTGTAAGATTGCCCACTTACAAAGAAATGAAGAGTCGATAATTTTTATTATAAGTGTATTTTAAATATCAACCAAAAATGTTTAATTTATAACATTTCAGCACATACTGCTGCTTTAAATGAGAGATCCATTTCTGCAATTTACAAAAAATTTCACTTTTAAAGAAGTATATTGTACTGCTTCAGCAACTTTATGTGCAAGTTTAATTCATCCCAATGCACTTTATTTAAAGCATTTATGTATTTGTAATATTGCCCTTTAATCCACATAAAAAAACTCTCCCCACTGAACAATATCATAAAACATTTTTCATCTTCCTCATGGTAGTGCCCAGTTACCCATGAACTTTGTTTAACCAAAAGCATCCAAACTTGGCTTGACAAAGACCACAAAAAAATAACAAGATTTGGCTTACATACTGTAGAATTCAATGGGTTTTAGCACTACTGTATGCTGGGATTTAGCTCACGTTTTCACTGAACCTCCTACAAATTGAACTTTGCTCAGTTTGGTAATTATTTTCTAATAAAGAATAAAGGAGAACATCCAGAACTGACAGCAGAGTTTAATAACACTAACTGAACTAGTCAGTCAAATATTCACCTGGCTAGTCCCCTCAGTTAACCATCCTCTAGCCTCCTGCTAATTCCCCTATTATTTGACACAAATGGGTTGATTTAGTTCAACTGGAGAGTGCAAAGCCTTGTGCAGCTCTGCAAATAAACCAATCAGCTTTCAGGTTTTTTTTCAACGATTAACTAAACAAGCTGAAGTTAGAAGCTGATTGGCTACCATGCACAGCTGCACCAGATTTTGCACTCTGCTGTTTTAGTAAATCAACTCCAAAGCCTTTCCCAATGGAAAATAACTCCTCCTACTAATGCAACTCCTAAATCTGTAAATGGAAAATGCAATGGCTTTGAATCAGCACTCAATACATGACAACGCAGTGGGTTATTTAAGGAGAGAGCATACCAGTAGCAGCATGTCTCAAAAGAGAAGTATGTTTTTTTTGCTATAAATCATACTTACCTAGGTGGATGAAGCATCAGTCTGATGTTGCGTCTGTCCCCCACCTGCTTTAAGACTGAGAACTGAGCGATCAAAGACCACTGATCACTCAGTTCTCAGTGCTCCATGAGCTGGTGACTGTCAGTCACTGCTCTCTGCTCTGCCCCCCCGCGTGCTTATTGGAGCACTGGGCTGTGGAGGGAGCATCTGGCTCAGGCTCTCTATGGATCGCTGAGAGGCTGAGCAAGGTGCTGATCCAGACATCTGAGTGGATCCCAACTTTAAAGTCCGGATTTTTCCTCAGCCTACACCAGCTGAGAACTGCACTCCTGGGATCCACAGGAGAAGTACAGCCAGATGAGCTTTGTACTGAATAGAATTATCTTACCCCTGGCTTGTGCCTGGGACACCTACAGTGATGTCATGCTTCTTCTGGTTTCATCCTGGATAATATTGATTAGTCCAATTCTCACAGGAACACGCTCCTGCCCTGTGATTGAGTGTCATTTCATGTGATTTGGTTAATCAGTATTGCTAGGGATCTCATCCGGTAGATAGTGGCACCACCCCCTGCATTATAATCAGTAATGTATCAAATCATCACATGACCCATTAGGGCCAAGTAGCCTTCTGGTTGGTTTACACATTTTTAGTAGTAACAACAGGTAAGTGCCAAGATTATATATTTAGGCGTGGATAGCAGGAGAACCGAAGGCACCACATTCAATAGCACATAAGATCAATAAGCATACACTCACCGACCACTTTATTAGACACACCTTGCTAGTGCCAAGAAAATCCCCCCCACACCATTACACCACCACCAGTCTAAACCATTGCTACAAGGCAGGATGGATCCATGCTTTCATGTTGTTTACCCCAAATTCTCACCCTACTATCTGTCGCAGCAACCAGTCTGCCCATTCTCCTCTGACCTTAACAAGGCATTTTCATCCACACAACAGCCGCTCACTGGATATTTTCTTTTTTTCAGACCATTCTCTGTAAACCCTAGAGATGGTTGTTTGTGAAAATCCCAGTAGATCAGCAGTTTTTGAAATATCAGAACAGCCTGTCTGGCACCAAAAACCATGTCACGTTCAAAGTCACTTAAATCCCCTATTTTCCCCATTCTGATGCTCGGCTTGAACTTCAGCAAGTCGTCTTCACCACGTCTAGATGCCTAAATGCATTGAGCTGCTGCCATGCATTTGGCTGATTAGCAATCTGTGTTAGCAAGCAATTGAACAGGTGTACTTAATAAAGTGGCCAGTGAGTGTATAAGTAAAAGGGACTTTACCTGTGCCAACACATTTAACAATACAATTGTTTTTATTAAAAATGTTTAGTTTTTATTTAAAAGCTATGCAATTATGCAATCTCTCCTGAGAAGAGGAGATTAAGGGGGGGATATGATCAACATGTATAAATACATCAGTGGTTCATATAGTGAACTCGGTGTAGAGTTATTCACCCTGAGGTTATCACAGAGGACAAGGGGGCACTCTTTATGTCTGGAGGAAAAGAAATTTACTCTCCAAACATGGAAAGGTATCTTCACAGTGAGAGCTGTGAAAATGTGGAATAGACTCCCTCAAGAGTTGGTTCTGGCCAGCTCAGTGGATTGCTTTAAAAAAGCTCTGGCTTCTTTCTTAGATACACAGAATATAATTGGATACTAACATTTATAGGTTAAGTTGATCCAGGGAATATCCGATTGCCTCTCGGGGGATCAGGAAGGAATTTTCTTCCCTGCAGGAGCAAATTGGATCATGCTTTGCTGTTTTTTTTGCCTTCCTCTGGATCAACTGTGGGTATAGGATTATAACTTCTTTTTTTTAATGGTTGAACTGGATGGACTTTTGTATTTTTTTCAGCCAAACTAACTATGTAACTATGTAATTAAAATCATTTAACTTTAAAAGAAAGAAAGTATTGATCAATTCTCAACATATCCACTGTAAGTGACTTTATAAAGATATCTTCTTTTTATATACTTATTGGTGCCAATATTAAACTATTTTCTATGTTTACCACGGTAAAGGATCAGAGCGGGACAAAACATTTTGGGGGTGTGGCTTGACTGAATTGAGCTGAAGCTGCATTTACTTGCTAACCGCTCAGTCTGGGCAAAGTTTGCAGCGGTTTCTATTTCTAGTTCTAATGAGGCATTTCACTTTGTCTCTGGTGGTGCTGACTGTGACAATGAAACAGGTAGTGGGAGTGACAGCCAGGATGGGGAACTACATAAGGTGGATGTAGAGAATTTTGACAAATATAATTACATTTTATAAAACTGAAATATTTTTTGTCTGTAATTGCTGCTGCTGTGCTTTTTAAACGCCCATTTACCATTATGCAGTTTTACAAATTCACACTGTTACTGAAAGTTAACTGTGCAATCAGAAAAAAAACTGCTGGTTACCAGAGGTATAGGCTGAACTTTTATGTTGAACGATACTAAGCAAAAACAAATCATATGCAACACAGATTTGCCCATTATTCTTCCAGCATCCAAGATAGCTATGGAATGTTAATGCCACTTTCCTTATACAGGTAGATGCAGGAATGGTTTGAACCATAATTTGACTATACTGTACGTTATAAAGAAACGAATGGCACATATGTTATACTGTATATCTATATATTCTCATTCTATTTTTATTAACAAATTATGGCAATACATGAAAATTAACACTGACACATATACACACCAGAACTGCTGGGCCTGTAAGGCCAGACCTAACAGGTCCACACTGATAAAAAAAAAAATCACAGCATCATAATGAAATACTGATGTACTGTATATTCATAATAGAGAGTGGTTGAATCACTGTACACAAGTACAGTCTAATCCACCTCTGCGCTAGGTTTGGCGCAGGTTTCTGCCCCCACCAACAAAATATGGAAAATTTACGAACAGAGCATATTTTTTACTGACATCCTGAAATATGACAGAAATTCAAATTATAGACTAAGACAATTCATATATATGTATACACATCAACAATACCCCATGACAATTAATTTGTCTAGTTTTACAATTTAAAAGCAAAAACAGCATGGCAAAAATGTGAACATGACTTGGATTATCAAAGACCTGGGGCACCCTGGGTTTAAGCAGAAACATTATTTATGCGGTGAGCTGTGGTGAACAGTGGGCATGGCCAGATTTTGCCAGTAGGAGTGGCATAAAGGGGTTGATTAACCACTTCAAGTCCGGACACTTTTACCCCCTTCCTGTCCAGGCCAATCTTCAGCTTTCAGCGCTATCACACTTTGAATGACAATTGTACGGTCATGCAACATTGTACCCATATGAATTTGTTAGCATTTTTTTGAGACAGATAAAACTTTACTTTGGTGGTATTTATTCAACACTGGGATTTTTATGTTTTTCTGCTATAGAAATGAAAAAGTCAAAACATTTTGAAAAAAAGTGGTTTTCTTATAAAATTTTGCACATAAATAATCTCTCTTCATAAATCTTGGCCAAAATGTATTTGGTTATCTTTTTAGTAAAAAAAAACAAAACAAAACAAATTAGCTTATAACCAAAAATTATCATTTTTCACGTTTTTTTTTACATTTTTATTTTTTTTATATAATTATTTATGTTTTTTTTAACATACTGTCACCCTAGCAGTACAGTGTCACCATAGTGTCACTGTACTACTTGAAGGGGATGATGAAGATTTTTTTTTTTTTTTTTAATTACACTGATTGCTTTTACACCCATAAAGGCTGTTAAAGCAATAATTTCTCCTTCTCTCCGGCTGCATTCTTGCAGCCATTAAGAAATACTGTGAGAGCTGCAATTGGTCACAGCTTGTCACAGGGTACAAGGCTGTTGTGAATAGCCTTGTACCATGTCCATGTGACCTCTGTGATCATTCACAGATTTCACTAGTAGTAAGCAATGATGTCAGAAGTGACATCTTGCTTACTACTATTCATGTGATCACTGATTGGCCATTCAGTGATCACATGATCGGGACCTCACACAGAGGTCCCGTACAGCGATCAGTACACCGGATTTCAGTGCTACGCACTCCAAAGGAGCATGCACAGCCTGTAAATGCGGGCGCCGTTTATGAACGGCAACCTGCTCCTGCACTGCTCTTGTCCGGCCGTTTATGTACATGGGCCGGGCGGTAAGTGGTTAAACAGGACCTGTGCACATATTGCCATAGTCATTGTATCCACAAAATACTGTTAATTACTGTCCAACAAGTGACAGTGTCACAGACACAAATTAGGTGTAGGCAAACATTCATGGACTCACAATGCAGTGCCCCCCTTTAAGTGACACCCAGGGCATGTGTCCTATGTGATATACCATGGATACCCCACTGGATGAGGAGAACCACTAGTCAGCATCTCATGATATGAACTAAAAAGAGTGTTTGTGTGTCAGTTTTTTTATTCTTCAATCCTTTACCTTGAAAAACACAATAAAGATGTAGGTTTTCACAGATCTTATCTTCCATAACACTTTTTTTGGATGAGGGTACAGTACTTTTAAGTACTTATTTATTCAGTATTCAGTCTGCAGGCACTCAGCAGAAAGTAGAAACATATGCAGATGATTTAATCTTTTTCATTAGTAAGCCAGAGATTTTCATGCCCAATTTGCTGTTTCTCTCTCTAGTTTTGAAAAAAAAAAACATTAAACAATTTATGACATGAAATATTTTTCTACTAAGAGACTTATTAAAACAGATTGTCCTTTAAATAGATAACAAGCAATCAAAAATAAAAAAGGCACACAACTGGATAAAAACAGACAATTAAAAAAACATTCTCACATTTGTAAGAGCCATAAATACAGGGCAGGTTATCTTCATTTAAGTCATTATTTCCCTGTATCTAATACTTAGAGCAGAACTCTAGGCAATCAGTTTTAGTAAGTTCTGCATCAAACGTTCTGCTTTGTAAAAAAAAGTTTTTTCTGATAAGGTGTATGCCATGTCATAGAATTCACAGAACACTGTGTGTTCTGAGAATGGGTCACATTATACATTTTGTGAATGGCCAGGGGGAGAGGAGGGCAGGTAAATTACACTAGTACTTCTGTGTATGAGACAGAGTTCTAATATCTGCAATGGGTTGGAGCTGTTCTATCCAGTATGAATGAAAGTGTACATTTTAAAGATAGGGGAGACATCCTAGACATGGCATACACCTTATCAGAGGTAATTCTTTTTTTTTGCAAAGCAGAACTTACCAAAAGTTATTTGCCTGAAGTTTTGCTTTAACAAAAATGAGTATGTACCTTATTCCTTGCTACTGCAACAGCCAAAATGTCCTCATGTACAATACAGGATAAACAGTGAGGAGGAGCAGCTTTCTGGGACAGGTTGTCTGGTGGGTAGGAAGCCTGCTGAAGTGAGGAATAAGGTACGTAATTCTGATTACTCCACCCCATTGACAAAATATGAATTAGAGCTTTACTATGTGAAAAGGGAATATTAGCAGACCTGAGTCTTAATACACAGTACAGTATATATTGTGACGAGATGAAACTCTGTCACTGTGAGAAGATAGGAAAATGTGACACAGGATTCACATTTAGCGGAACTGCGATGTTCCAGACTAGTGTTTTTGGGCAAAGAAAGCTGTAGATTTGGCTTTTTCTGGATTCTGCAGCTCTGGACCAGAATATTTCAAACCTGTGCCTGTGCTTTGCTAGACGCCTGCAAACTGGAGTACACAGGTCTGAGATGTCATTATATACTCAGACCTGAGACAAGCTCAGAGCTCCCAGTTTGGAGACCACTCCCAGTGTGGGAGATGGAAGGTCTCATCGAGGGGTCAGAGGACCCAGCCGAAAGCCAAGAGACAGAGGTCTCAGTTTGAGGAGTCAGGTCTGCTCCTATCGGGGTGTCAGGAGAACCCAATCCATAGGCCAGAGGTGGGCCATGCAGAAGGGTGCTGTGACTAAAGGCTGGAGAACAGCCTTTAGTCTGGATAACAGGCTGGAAAACATGGTCTTCGAGACTGGTAAGAGGTGCAGAGTGGTACTGCCATTGAAGCTTATGAGCCAGGTGGCTTGGCATTTCTCAGTGCATGTATTTCTGCCGAAGCTGGAGAAGATCCCCATGCAGTTCCTGTCTGCAGTGGATTCACTAAAATAACATATCTACCCTGAAAGCTAACTACCCCATGTCAATATCTATCTATCTATCTATCTATCTATTTATCTATACACACACACACACACACAGATGCTTAAAAGCACATACAGTGCTGTGAAAAAGTATTTGCCCCCTTCCTAATTTTTTATTCCTTTGCATATTTGTCACACTTAAATGGTTCTGTCATGTTTCACATGACTGTCATATGCCTTTAAGTGTTCTTTGTATTTTGTCTCTGCTCCTCCCTTTCCTTTGGTTTAGTTCATGCTGTATAGATAGCCCCACCTTTTTATTCATTTCCCAGTAATGCATTTCATCTTCAAGCCTCATGTCTTATGGAAGTAGATTACATTATTATCTTTTGACCTATCCGATGTTCATTGTTTAGCAGAATGTTAGGAGAGATGTTGAAAGGGGGAGGGAAAAAAAAAAAAACAGAAAGAAACACACACAAACAGATGTACACAGCAATGGTTAAAAGACTAGGATTAGACTAGAGATAAGACACAGCAAAAGCAAAGACTGGGGGGGGGGGGGCAACACTCACAGAGGGGGTCATAAAACTGTTGGATAATGAGTGAGGAATCCCATGTCCAAATTAAGGCCGTTATCTCTTGTGTCAAATAGAATTATCATTCTTAGTTCAAAAGTTTTCCTTTCCTGAATAGATTTGAAATTTCCTTTAAGAACTAAAATATTGAGGTCTTCCATAGTGTGGTCTGGTTGTGTGAAATGATGTCCTACAGGTGTGCAAAAGTCATCTTCTTTATGTTCCTTGATGGTATGTCTGTGCAAATTCATCCTTGTTTGCAACTTCTGTCCTGTTTCGCCAACATAAGATCCTTTGCTACATTTTCTGCACTGGATAAGGTACACAACATTACTATGATCCGGAGATATTAAAGATCCCTTTTGAGGGATCTTTGGCATGTATTAAGGGAAAAATGCTGTCTTAACCTGCCTGGCCCTGTGTGAAAAAGTAACTGACCCCCTGATGCATATCTCAAGTGCGCTTGAGGTCACAAACTGATGGCCAGATATTCTTCTTCAGGATTTTCTGGTAGAGAGCAGAATTCATGGTTCCATCAATTATGGCAAGTTGTCTACATCCGGAAGCTGCAAAGCAGCCCCAGACCATCACACTACCACTACCATGTTTGACTGTTGATATTGTGTTCTTTTTATGAAATGCTGTGTTTTTTTCTTATCAGTCCACAGAATAGTTGCACTTTCACTTTGTCCAGTCATATTGCAAGTGTAGGCAGGGCCTAATCAATGTACCCAAAGATTGGTAGGGATCACTACACGTAGTTATTTGAATGTTGTTTATATTGTAGAGATTGTATAGGCACTAAACAAGGCAGTTAAGGCAATGGTACTGCATTTGTTATATGTATGCAGTATATACAGTCCTCAGACAGAGAAAATAATGCCTAGTAGCCAGGCAGTTTCCCAGCAATGTTATGAAATACACTTACAGATCACAGAATGCCAGAGGAAGCATTCTTTTAGAGGGGTGGTGGTATTACTGAGTTACACTGCAATCTTCAAAAGTCCCTATAGATATCTGACTGCTGGTGGGAGACTATTCCGAGAAGCTGACAGAGGAGACACCCTGCAATAGGAAACATATCCTTTCCCTCCTTAACAGGTACCTTCCCCTGATGCTGCTCCTACTCTCTCCCCAACCAGTGGATGCTCTTTCCCTAACTTAGTCCTACACTGTAGGCACATCAAATAACACAAACTCTGCTATTTAAAGCGGAGTTCCACTCACAAAAACTGTAGCTGCTGACTTTTAAAAAACAGCCACTCACCTGTCCCATGATCCAGAGGTGTCCTCCCTGCAGCTCGTTTCACCAGCCATTTGGTGTTCCAGGCGCCGGCATCATCAGTGTGGGCACCCAGCTGTGACAGCTTGCAACTTCAGAGCCGGGTTCCCACTGCGCATGTGCGAGTAGCACTGCGCCTCCTGAATGGTCCCGTAGTCTTCTGGGACCTGTCACGTGTCCCAGAAGGCTACGGGGAGGTAGGGTAGGAAGACAACTTCCGCTTCTGATCGCCTAGGCGATCACAGTGGAAGTGGGAGCCGGTACCTGTCAATTTCGGGTACACACTCCCCAAAGGTGCCAATTCTTAACGGGGACCACTCCTTAAAGCGGAACATCCCCTTTTGGGTAGAGCTCCGCTTTAAGCACTTCTGAGTCAAGGTGGCTACCCAAATCTTGCAGGATTTTGGCATCCAGAAGATGATACCAACCTCTCCAGGATGGAGACCATAAAGGGAACAGAATAGTCATCTACAGTCTCCTGCCAGCCTGAAGAAATGACACAGCGCCACCTTCAGGCGACAAGATATACTGCAGACCCCACCTGACTTCACATGCAAGGAGTTTAGTGGGGTATAACACTGTACTCATTAGACCATACAGTATTTGTCATTTTCATGTTATAAAACATTGGAGTGCTGGCAAGCTTATTTTTGGGTACAGAGTATTGAGAAGGGGTGAGTGCAAAAATTTGATTGACACCTATCAGGAATGAGGGACCAAAGAAATCACATGAACCTAAAAGCTAAAGCTTTACCTAAATGTCATCCAGCTAGTGTCTAGATCCACATAAAAAAGATGCCATAGTTATTGGTGTTGCACTCTAGAAGTACGATTTGTATATATTTATAAAGTTTGTTTTAAAATACAGTCTAAGCGTAAGTAAGAGTGCTAAAGATTTTTGTAAGCAGTCGGATTAGCTAGTGTTCTGCTTAGTTAATATCATCTACTCTTCATTCTACATCAAATTGCCTTTCTTACTTCTTACACGGACAGTTTGGCATGATATGTGAAATAACTGTACTAGGAAATGAGCCATCTTGCTCATGAAATAACCTTATCACACCTTGGAAACAAATCTTTATTTGACAAATACATGTATTAGAGGAAAGAAGATGACATTTCCTTCTCAGCAAAAGGATGACATTGCCCATAGAAAAGAGATGACAGAATGTCGTGAGTCCAAATGAGAATAAACTAGTAATCATCTGGAGTGAGCTCCTGGGAAATACTAGAGGTGCTGCTGGAAATGAGTTGGTGGACAGCTTTTACCACTGAGTTATGCTGATGGTTCATTTGATAATATGTTGATTGTGATTTACTCTAAGATTGTGTAATATTTGTATTTCAATATATGAGTAATTATTACCACATGCCAAGTGGTTTGATGATCTGAATTTTTGTTGATTTTCACATTGCTCTGCATAATTTGGTTCACATCTGATTTCTGTTATAACCTGTAATTTTCTAATAAAAGCATAATTTATACTATGTATAGTGTGTTTTTTAAGCTGTATTGTTGTTCAATTATTTAATCTGCAACTTAAATCAATTTTACATGATAATATCTTTTTATGTGATTTTACTGGTGTGTTTTCTTTGCTGTCTTTACTATAGTACAGAAACTGTATTATGGATAGATGCACTAAGGCATTTAGATTGAAATATTATGGGGGTTGTATTATACCAATGAAAAATGCAGGAGATGTTTTTTCTTGTCCCTCATATCATTCTTTCTCTTTTTCTCTCTCTTTTCTGAATATCTTTGGTTTATTTTCCCTTTACTGCTGTACTTCTCTGCCAATCGTTCCTTGCAGTTCCGCTGCTTCCAATACACCTTTTACTGTGCACCCAACTTAATCCAGTAAACTGCTACTCAGAATGCCTTTTAATCTTCTTTGGATCATATCTGGGTCTAAAATAATCTGAAAAGTGAATTGGTCTAAAAGAGGCATAGCTGTAATTTCACTGACTGAAAGTAAAAATTAAATGAAATGCAGCATCATTGAAGGTATAAAACTAAATTCAGCAAAGACTAGTATGTTTGTCTAGAGGAAAATTCTTGGAGTGACCAAAACCATTGCTGAAAAGGAGACAGGAGACCAGGAGCACATGCCTTGTGTGCCACATACTAGCAAACTCTGGATTAATGTTTGTATCATTTTATGGGTTAATTTTCAGTTATCATTTTTTCACTAAATTGTGTGATTCTGTTTACAACTTTACTTTTTATGGAAGTCCATTAGAAATGCTATCTAGAAAAAAAATGATATTTCTTTTACAGTAGAATACATTATTTTTCAATATAAATATCTCCAGATGATCGATTACATGCTGCAAGAACCGGCATCCCTGCCTTCTGGAAATACTAAACTCCAAAAATAAACCATCAAAATAAATAATGATAAAAAACTGAGGGTTCAGCCACCATCTTTATATGCTGTTCTGAAGCATTTCTATAAAAAAAACAGAATCAGTGGTTTGAGTTTACTTTTCCAATGGAATAATAACCTCTTCAGCTTCCTGACCACCCCTGCTCTAAAACCCCTTCTAATTTTTTAAACCCCTGGCAGTCTTCAGGCCAATAAAGTGGCATCATAGGTCCTCTTCTTCTCCTCCATGGTGGTGGAGTCGGTCCCTCCTCACTGCACTCATGTAAGAATATGTGAGCAAGGCTCCAGGAGGTATGGAAGTACTATGATCCCAGACCTGCATGATGATGCACCCCCAGTGAGCATTTCCATGACAGCCAAGGCTCAAAGATAGTGGGTTAAATGATGCTAGGCATTCCTTATCCTGGAATTGAGCAGTATAAAGGATTGGTTGTAATGGAAGCGAACCCTGCAATAAGAAACGCTGCAAACTGTGCAACCAAATCAATCCATCAAAAAGTGTCAGACACTCAAAAGGGATTTTCAGTATCTCTGGATCATACAGCTGCACCTCCAGTAATGTTGTGTACCTTATCCAGTGCAGAAAATGCAGCAAAGGATCTTATGTTGGCGAAACAGGACAGAAGTTGCAAACAAGGATGAATTTGCACAGACATACCATCAAGGAACATAAAGAAGATGACCTCTGCACACCTGTAGGACACCATTTCGCACAACCAGGCCACTCAATGGGAGACCTCAATGTTTTAGTACTTAAAGGAAATTTCAAATCCATTCAGGAAAGAAAAACTTTTGAACTAAGAATGATAATTCTGTTTGACACAAGAGATAAGGGCCTTAATTTGGACATGGGATTCCTCACTCATTATCCAACAGTTTTATGACTATTAGCTGTAGCTTGACTGCCTCTGTGTGACTGTAGTATCCCCCCCTCCCCCCTCGCTTTGACTGCATCTTATCTCTAGCCTCCTTTTTTTTTTTTCTTTCATCTCTTCCAACATTCTGCTAACTTTGTGAGTAGTACTGCTTAGACCTTGAAGAAGGGGCAATTCCCCGAAAGCTTGTCCTCAAAATTGTATGTTAGTGCAAATAAAAAAAGTATTACGGACAGTACTCAATTGTTTCTTTTTCCAATGAAAAATTATTAAAAATGAACAAAATTGCTAGTCCTAGTATAAATATGCAAAAGGTTCTTTTCATGTAGGGCCTTTTTTTCTCCCTCCCATTTCAACACAAGGCACTTGAAACTTTTAAAATATGCTTCCATTTGCATATACTGTATAGTTACAACTATATATGGAAAACAGGGAAGTTCTTTTAAATCAAGCTGATTTGTTTTAAAGGTATGTTAAAATATCTGCCAGTCCTAACAGTCTCCATGTGTAGGGAATGCTAGAAATTCTCAAAAATAATTGCTGAGAATTTACCCTTCACTATACGCTGGTAACTGGTGACTGAAATACAAACAAAATGTTCACCAATTTGAATAAATGTCTGATCTGGATCTGCATTTGAAGTTTGTAAAGTATGAAAGACAAACATATAGGAACTTTGCTAGACCATAAGAAATTCTTTTATGATTTTTTACAAGCCGATGACATTATAAACAAATGAGTAACACATTTGTCAGACTGGAACATTAAAGTTGAACAGAATGTTTATCATGGCTGTAGTTGGGATGGTTATGCTTCTGTACATAGTTATATTGCGAATAAATGAAAAATAAAAAACTACTGGTTATCAGGTTTAAGCTCTCACAATTCCTCCAATTTAGACTCAGTGAAGGTAAACAAAAGCCCTGTGCAACAGTTTCCAATTTTGCCACACATGAGAAAAAAATTCTTCCTAAACCCTCAAGGGCAGTCTGCTCAATTTTCTGGATCAAAATATTGTTTTCTAAACCTTTAGAGATCATAGCTCTCTATGTTATTAGCAGTAATAAAATTATACAATCCTTTTTTAAAATATCATTATTGTTTTTGCCATTATAGCCTCAAAGCATTCCAAAGCTTATCCACTCTAAATGTAAATCCTTTCCTTTACTGATGGAAACATCTTCTTTGTTCCATGTACAACTAATGCATCCTTGCCCTTAGTACAGTTCCTGACTTTCCAATTTAACTATCATTTCTGGAACATATATAGTATGTTGGAGGAACTTTCACCTTTGAAATTTTGGGTGCCTTTAAGCAGAAGTTCTTCTTCAGAACTAAAAGCTTGAGGTAAGGGCAAACTTTCGAAGGAACATAGCTACAGAAAGAGATAGCAGACACCATGCAAGAAAATGAAAAAATAGTGGTGTCTTAGCTCCATGTCACAATATCAAGGTTATGTTGTCCCTTAGATTTGTGAATATAAAGTAAACAGAATCACGAAATATGGGATGGCTGCTTTGAAAACAGAAGGAAGAGCTGTTGAGGCGTACTGCACAGTTGGCTTACCACTACTGCTGCCACTACCTTCCTCACTATCATGGCCATGTTCAAAACATCTCCAAAATGTCTCTTTCTTGGCGAGCAGCTAAGTAGTACTAATATGACAACTCAAACAAGAAGGTGTTTTAATAATCTGAGGGAAAATAACTTATACCAATGCTTCCATTCAGGAAAACCTATACTTCTTAAACCATACAGCTTTATCACCCTGACTATAGAACTAGATCATCAGCTCTTATACGTAAGACAGCAAGTCAAAATGTGACTAATTTTTTCTGCAAAATGCTGCTTTTGGTACACATTTTGGAAACAAAATATTTTAACTGGATAGATAGATAGATAGATAGATAGATAGATAGGACTTTATTGCCATTGTATACATACAGCAAAATTTATCAAGGTACTCTTTACAACAGCAATTTTAAAAAACATCTCTCAGCACAATCACACATACATACATACTCCTAGCACATACCCACATATCTGCTCTTAAATATAACAAAATATAAAATACTGTTAAGCAATACAATTTCACATAAATATTCCTAAACCTGGATACCTGATGGAGTTATGGACAATACAGCCCTAGGGCAGAAATATACTTAAAGCAAATTCAGCATGTTGTAATTTTTTTTCCCTGCACCGAAAACTGACTGGAACTGACTGCACTGGCATGAACTAGGGCCATTGGAATATAAGGAAAAGACTGTGCATGCAATTTTTATGCAGAAAAACAAAAACACTTGACTGCATCTGGTGTGAACCAGCCCTTAGTGTGTGTTTTAGGTGTCCTATATCTTTTCCTGACGGCAATGGGACAAACACACTGTAACGCAAATGGGTTGGATCGCTACTAATAGCTTTTACCTGCTTCTTTTACCAGCTGGCATTTGCTGTGTCCAAATTCAGTAGCTCTGTACCTATGATCCGCTGTGCTGTTTTCACCACATGAGACAGGTACTTCATATCCTCCGCCCTGAAGCTGGCATACTAGACGACAGTGCAGTGGAGATGGTACAGTGATAGAAATTGACCAGAAGCCTTATGGGCAATCCAGTTTGTTTCAATCTGCTAAGGGAAAACAGTGTCTGCTGTGCTTTTTTTCATTAGAAAACAAGTATTTTGAGACCATGACAACTCCCTCGTAATATGCATTCCCAAAAATTTGATAGCGTCCACTCTTTCCACCTCCTCACCTCCTGCATATATATGGGCAATGATTGAGCTTTCTTGATCACCTATAATCCATTAATATCACTTTAGTTTTTGCAGTATTAGGTATTAAATTATTTTCTGTACACCACTCTACCAAATGTTGAATTTCCTGCCTATAAGCTGTCTCACTCATGCGTCCAACTAAAGTGGTGTCATCAGCTAATTTCACTATAGTGTTTGACGCATGTATGGGAGTACAGTCATGTATAAACAATGTAAACAGGGCCAGACTCAACACACATCCCTGTGGTACCCCTGTATTCAGAATATTAATAATAGACACCTGCTCTCCTACCACACAAGCAAGGTATGACAGTGTATTTCCTCAAAAAAACGCAGCTTCTGCAAAACTAACTGTGGATGTAGATAGCAGTTCCTGAGAAAAAAAAACAGAAAACTGTTTTGTAAAAACAGGCCTCAATTTAATTTTCAAAAATTGCATCTTTTTTGTGTACTGAGTTTGCACATACTGTAGTCAGCTTTGAGACCAAAAAAACAACATATTTTGTGAAAAAAACTCTGATTTTTTTCAAAATAAATGCAACGTTTATGTAATTGATTTGCATAGAGATTGTTAACATATTTTGGGAAATAACAGCCCTTACAATGTATATATAATCAAAACAACATTTTTTTTTGTACTTGACTTCTGCAAGAGTTTTATTGCTGTCAGTGTGCCTGCTGTGCAAAATCTCTTCATTGGCATCAGTTGCAACAAAAACAAAGTGATACTCTATCTATCCAAAGCTGAAAAAAAAATGTATGGCTATACTTACGCTTTTTGTGAACTCTTCTCTCAACAACAATCTAACCCAATCCTATCATCTACACCTCACATGAATAAATAAAATAAAATAAAAACATAAATTCATGTACAGTCCCATAAATGTCTCTGAAATCTCCAAATGTCCAAATCACTTTCTTTTCCACCTCCAAATCACATTGTGTTATGCTGTATATGATAATCCAACGTGTTGTATTCCAACGTTCATAATTCTCAAAAAAATAAACTGGAAATAGTATATTACCTTTTACATACAAACGCCCGTGCAAAAAATAATGTCATGCAAACTGCATATCATTAGTACAAAAAGTGCAAAGGAAAAAAAAAATTATAATTAATATTAAATATAGATAAATAATTCAATAAATAAATAATATATTAACGTTAGTATATAATTATTGTCACACGTGAACAAAAAGTGAACACTCCAAATCCAAAAAAACAATGACCATGTTCTCTACTAAATGTGAAAATTGGCTCATCCACTACAAAATAAACATAAACCCAAAAGTGAACTCAACTGGTGCAGCAATGGGTAATTACCCTAAGTAGGAAATGTCAAGGTTTTCCCACACAGTAGATGCTGACACCTCCAGGCTCCTTTATACTCCTGTTAACGTGTTCCCATAATCCTCATAAGGCAAATCAGATATTTAGAGGCTTCAAAGTACTCAAATGTAACAATTTATTCCACAACTTACATCAAAAACTCCAACAAACTGCTTCCAACATCAGAGGTAGTCCAATAAGGTCTTATCCTGGCAGAAACAGCATGTTCCCTAAACAAAGATGGCCACGATCGTACTTCGGGTAAAACATAAAACGTAGATGCGTCAGACATCACGTGTGATAGGATTGGGTTAGAGTGTTGTTGAGAGAAGAGTTCATACATTGTATTACTTTCAAGGGTGAACGGTTTTTCTTTTCTTTTGGGATAGGAGTGTTATTGTTTTAGTTGGAAGTGTGCACAGATATTGGTTTTTATACTTACGCTTTAGTGAGTGAAGATCATTCCTGCCTAAATCATTAATATAATCCACCCTCTCCCTTCCACACACCTTCACTTTTGTTCTAGGTTTCTATATGATGGGAATGCCCATGCCTTTCACCACTCATGACTGAATGTTTCAGCAGATGTGTAAGCTGTATTGTGGGTCAGAGGGGATGCTAAGAATTTTGGGAGCCCCTTATCTCACAACAAAAACAAATTGGATTGAATTGGAACAATGTAGGTGTATTGTGGATCATTTATAAAACGTGCTGCAAAGCTAACTGGTCTGATTAGATGCGAGCTGTGACTCATACAATGGATGCGCTCATTGCTACTCTTGAACGTTTTCTGTTCCTATTTTATTATGCTATTGTATGAAGGATGAACAACCAGCTGTGCTCATGAATGTATGTTTGCACTTTATTGTTGGTGATATAAGCTATTGCAAACATTTGTCATCTTTTTTGGATATAACCTTTCTATGTTCTGTGTGTTTTGTCAGATTTTAGTAACAGTACCATAATGTATCATGTATCTTTTATTTTGATTTTATTGTAAATTACTATCAGTGATGCTAGTGATGTCAAAGATGATTAATAGCATACATTTCATATGATAGGATAGAAATGCAAACAGATCTTATTTAAAGGTATTGTGTAGTGTGTTCCACATATTTATTTATTATGTTCAGTGTATTTGTATCTCTTCCTATCAACAGGAGCGCGTGTTGATACCCAAGACATGGAACTCAAGCTAGAACAAATTAAACACACAACTGTGTATGTTAGAAAAAGACCTAAACCCCCACTCCCGGCCCCTCACAGCAGAGATGGGACCTTCTGTCTTAGTTATACACAAGCTGCCAACTATCATACAGGTAATGCAGTTCATTCCTGTCAAAAAGCTCAGTATGTAGGGTGTGGTCAGAAAATGGACCATTATGTTCTCTTTTCTGCATATTTACGGACTAGGAGACCCATTGCTTTTCATACCCAAGGGTTGGAAGTTGCAGGACACCAGCCACACCCAGGGTTCAATGGACAATCACTGGTTTCTGACAATGGGTTCAGCCATGCTCTGCTCTGAACTTGGACAAGATGGCACTATTCCTCAGTTCCTGCACTGCACGGCATGGTTAATGGGACTCCATGGCGTCTTCTCGACCAAGCTTCTTTTCACATGCCATCTGCAGAAGCAAGAAGCAAAGCTGTAGTCATGATGTGCCAGTGTCAGTAACAATGGAGAAGTAGATATGCCAAAACAGAAGGCAGGAGCGGGATCAGAAGTCAGGTCAGAGACAATAGCAGATGAACAGCAATACTAAAACAGGCAGAAGATGAAGTCACAAGATGAGTTCAGCAACAGGAGATCTGGATACATCAGAGTCAGGAGGCAGGCTTGGCCAAAGACAGGATAGCAGGATGCAGATCTGATCATGAGTCACAGGAACTGACAACCCCCCCAGCAATTCTCTTTAGTAGTGCTGTGAAATTTAAATATATAGATACCAAAAGCTAGTACCAGATGTTCACATTTATGCACACAAATGCACAAGCACACAAAAATGTACGCACAGCCTTGACTGTGCATAAGACCATAAACGGTAGTTTTGTGGCCATGCACTCTCTCTTCCTGACAGATTGCACACAGATGCACATTCTTCCAGGTCTCACAAGACATACTGCTCAGATGGAAGACTTGATATGTATAGCAGGGGGCTGCATACAGGCAGGAATTACCCTTTTTACCTACAAGTTTGGAAAGTGGACAGCACCTTTATGCTTCATATGTTGGCTCAACTGCAAGGATTTTTTTTTCTTAAAGTGGAAGCCATCCAGGTTCCCAACTGAGCATCCTTGGCTATATAAGCAAGTGCAATTTCTTTATCTCATAGCAGCTGTCAAGGTACAGTGTACAGTTCCTCTTCAGGGATTCAGTAGACTGCTGTATCTCTTCAGGACCTTTGCTGCTTAACCTTTAAGCCTAGACTCCGCTACCTGGCCTTGCTTCACATATGTCAGTAAGACATGAGCCAGAACTATGTGTTTTTTTGCCCTGTCTCTTGTTACTGCAGAAACTTTTGCTTAAGGCCCTCACTGTCAGTGAAGGGCATTGAATGTCAGGTGATACACTTAAAATTCATATCACTACTATGCCAAACAGGTTGAAAACCATGCATGGCAGCTATAGGCCAATTACCAATTAAACGAAGATCTCAAACTCTTTAAAAAAAAAATGAGCAAATAGACTCCTTCCCCATATTCTTTACATTGTCCGCACTGACCAAGTTGGGTTCATACCCCAATGAAAGGCTCATGACACTGCTACCAGGGCCATAGATCTGATCTAATTTGTCCAGTCAAGAACCTCGTCACTTTTGCTTATATCAACATATATAACAGATAAATCAACAGATGCGGAGAAGGCCTTTGACCATGTGGACTAGCAATTTTTGCAATCTACTCTTACCTAGGCCTTGGCTTCCACACGATGAACTGGATATCTGCCCTTTTCTCTACTCCACAAGTGGCAGGGACCCATTCTGATTAATTTTCCTTTCTTATGGCACTCAATAAACATGTTCTTTAGTCCCGCTAATATTTGTTTTAATGTGAGAACCTCTTTGGCTAACCAAAATGTTCAGGATCTTGTATACTATATACTATACTTAAATACTGCTCACCATAACATCTTGGATTGTGTGGAGGACCTGCTTTTTTCCATCTCAAACCTTGAAATTGTGCTCCCAATTTTTATATATTTCTTGCTACTATACAGAGACCTCTCAAATTTTACGATAAATATACCATATCAGAAGCCCTCAGTAGTTCACTTGTGCCCCTTAGGGCAGATATCCTGAAACAGACTTTTCTCTTTCCATGGGCTGAACTTGAACATATGGAAATCAGGTTCACCCTGAACGTGCTATACTTTGTGAGGAAAGCTTTCAATCTCTTTTAGCTGATGTTTGCACTGATTTGCATTGTTGGAGGAAATTGACCATGACATTGTTTGGGAGAAGCAGTGCTTTTAAAATGACCACACAACCTCAACATCTATATCTGAAATAAATGCTGCCCATAGTTATTCCCCTATTGTTTTTTTACGTATTCAAAAACCTTGCTCCTTTGTTTCATCAGGATTTACAAACCTACATGTTCTTGTTTCTCTTTCTTAACCCTTCCTAAACACCATAGGCTCGCCTGATGTCCTTCAGTACTATAGAGCCCTAGACTTGTCAGGAGTGGTTAGTTGATGCACCCAATCCAACATCATACCATCCTATCACTTGAACCTCTCAAAACACATCTGGTGATCTGAGCCATGCTCAGGGTCATATCTAATACTGTCCCTTTACACTGGATCCCTTTTCACCTCTCGTCTATGACCCCAGTATAGAGGACCCTTATTTTCTCAACTAGTAATTGGTGGTAGAAATTCAAATGCCTCATGGATATGAGCAAATTCTGTCTAATGTATTTTTGACTTCATCGGGTTGGCTATCCTAGGCAGAGATAGAAAATCTTCTTGATTCACCCAACAATACCAATACCCACAGCAATATTTTTTGCAGACCATCCATAGGCATAATTGATTTTATAGACCCACCACCCTCTTTCAGAATTTGTGTCAGGAGAAATCTTGTGTCACATTTAGTCTATCAGATGTACCAAATCTTAATGGCTCCAACAGCAATCTATGTTCCACCTTTTATCCATAAATGGGAGAGTGAGCTGCAAATGTCGCTTACCACAACACAACACTTTCTTTTATAAAATTTTGCAAGCAGGTCATTTTCTCCTTCACTGATGTGCATTCATGAGGCTGCACTGATGGGCACTGTTGAGGCAGCACTGATAGGCCCCACTGATGGGCACTGATAGGCTGCACTGATGGGCACTGATGAGGCTTCACTGATGAGGCGGAACTGGTGGGCATCGATGAGGAGGCACTGATGAGGCTGCACTGATATGCAGCACTGATGGGTACTGATAGGTGGCAATGATGGGCAATGATCGACAACACTGATGGGCACCAATAGGCATCACTAATGGGCACGGATTGGCGGCACTTACTGGCAGCACTGATGTACCCTGATTGGTATTTATGGGCACTATTGGGGCTGCACTATTAATCAGAGCACTGATTATCAGTGTAGATGTCTCTGGCAGTACTGCTGGGCACTGATCGGCAGCACTGCTGGGCAGCAATTGGCAGCACTGATGGACCCTGATTGACATTGATGCGTACTATTGGGGCTGCACTGATAATCAGGGTACTGATAATCAGTGCCCTGATTATCAGTGTAGATATTGGCAGCATGAGGAAAGTACAGCCGATAACCTGCAAATGTGTTTACATCGTTATCAGCTGTGATTGGACACACGCTGTGATTGGCTCTTTACCCTGAGATGTGATCAGCTATGTCCAAAGGACGCAGCAATCACAGAGAGTGCCGAGTGTGCGCCGCAGTGGGCGTGCGGGGGGAGCGCGCTGTTGCCGTCATTTGGCAAGTGGTTAATGGAATACTTGCATGTGCAGTGTGGAATTTAGTGTATGATTATAAGGACATTATTTTTCTTGTGCTTCTGTTAATCACATTCTGATGTATTTCAAAGAGTGATTTTTTGTTACAATTTCATTATTTTTTTGTGGTAATAGCACAGTACTTTTTATTGTATAGATACTACAGCCATTGATATCTAACAGCATGCTAGCAGCTTCTGTTATGTTTTCACCCATTAACGTGGTTTCACATTGTATTCTGAACTCACTTCTATAGACCGAGGACAGAATAATGTAGACTTTTTACTTCACATCAATAAGATCCCACTAAAGCAATGAAAGATTCTCTCTGGCAGTCCACTTACTAAACGCAACCTGCATATTTGCAATGTGGCAACAGACTGATACCCCTCCGTTATCCTTATGTTTAACAAAAATAAACACATTTTGGCAGATGGTGGATCTAATTTTTTTCTCCACAATCAAGAGGAGAAATTTAGGAACACATGGGGATGAGATTTAATAAAACTGAAGCACTCAGAATCTGGTGCAGCTGTGCATGATAGCCAATCAGCTTCTAACTTCAGCTTGTTCAATTAAGCTTTGACATTAAACCTGGAAGCGAATTGGTTTATATGCAGAGCTGCACCAGATTTTACACTCTCCAATATTAGTAAATTTCTCCTATATCATCCATGGACCACTTTATTTTATTCATTCTCCTATCAAGATATGACTCCCCCTGTTTCAGTTAAATTTATAATACAGATCAGTCACCTCTCTTGGGTGCTCTGAAGAGCTTTGCCTGTCACTGACCCCCGGTTCACATATATGCGGCCGTGCGGGCTGTGTTTTGCACATTTGAATGGACTCCTGTGCTCGTGACACACAGGGAAGAAGTCTCTGCACTTCTTTGGAAAACGCAGCCTGCACGGGAACTTCGGTTCCCAGTATGGTTGCGTTTTCCAGTGCGGGCAGCAGAACTAATGGCACCCGCCCACGGGTCCACATTTCTCTGTGCGGGATTTTCATGCGGATCCACAGTGGCACCACCCACACAGATGTGAACCTAGTGTGAAGTTGGGTGGCTAGCAATAATCCATGAATTTTCTATATTAGACACTTACCACTTTGGCACTGGTTTCAATCTCTGATGCATTTCCCTTGCCCCCCCCCTCTCTCTTTCCCTTTGTCTCCCTTTAGTTAATCCACTTGTTTTTTTATCATTCTTTTTCTGTTGGTTCATTCTTCTATTTTATACTCTTGCTTTTTTCTTTTCGACTATGGGTCCTTCCCTTCCTAACAGCCACCCTCATAGACATTTAAGGCCATTCCTACTCGTTTTTGAGTATTGATATGCCTGTCCCTTAACATTTCAAGGTTAAAAACACTGGATGTAAGACAGACAAACTAATTTTTATGTGGCCTACAGCTGTTTATCTAGTTGGAGCTTTCAGAGTTTTATGAAGTGTGAAATTGTATGTACAATATAAAGGGAGCAAGTACAGTTATAATACAATAAAGAGGATTAAAAGAGCCCTGCAGAGCTTACAATCTAACAGTGTGGGGCAAGTAGTACAAAAGGTAATAACTGTGATGGATGAGCTAATTTAAAATTCAGCTGATTGAAAGTTCATGTCAGGGCTCCAGGTAAGACCAGAGGTGTGTGGACCGACACAGGGAAACACAGACTTCAGGTATAGCGTGTAAAACAATATAATTTATTAAGGGCAACACAAACATAAACACAGTGCAACAAACCAAACCCAAAACTAACACAAATACGTACAACAAGGTGCAACAAACCCAAACCTTAACTGATATATATATATATATATGGAGCACAACGTAGTCAGGCGGGCTGGGTCGGTAGCTAACGAGCAGACAAGGTACAAGGAGTAGGCAGAAGATTGGTCAGGAATAGTCGAGGTCGGTGCAGGCAGAGTCAGGATCAGGCAGGAAGCAGGCAGGATGCAGGTACAGGGGCTCATGGGAACAATACACCAAGGCCCTGACTGCAGGCCTGGCCATTCCTTAAATACACCTCCTGCAATCAGCCTCAGGTGATGGCTTGATTGCAGGAGTGAGCTTCTGGCTGCTGAGAGCACCCGCTGGCCAGCCCTGGTACTGCAGCCCACATGGCAGGTGAGTCCCACCACCATTGGTGAGTCCATTCCTGACAGTTCAGTTGGTTTAGAGTTACTTTGATTGATAAAAGTCATTAAAACATTTTAAAATTGCTGTTCATAAGAAGCATCGGCTGTGAACTATGCAAAAAGGAGCTCTCATACAGTCAAGAGTAGCTGATCTGCATAAGGCGGATACAAAGAATCCCAAAGTGTTTAGGCATCCATCATTCAGCAGTTAAACAATTTGTCTATAAATGGAGACAGTTAGTACTGTGGCTACTCTTCCTAAAAGTGGCTACACAGCCAAAATTACTCCAAAGGAACAATGCAGAATCCATAATGAGGTAAAGAAGAACCCACAAGTAACAGCTAAAGGCTTGAAGACATCACTGGAACTAGCAAGCATCCTTGTTCATGAGCCTTCCATACATCTTTTAACAGGCAGGGTGTCCATGGCAGAACACCACAGAGGAAGTCCCTGCTCTCCAAAAAAACATTGTTTCATGCCTGAAGTTTCCAAAGAGCACCTTGGCAAACCAGGTGACTGTCCACCAGCTGAAGCTTAGAGGAAGTTAGGTGATACAACAAGACAATGATCCTAAGCATTGAAGTAAATCCATCACAGACTGTCTCAGTCAGAGCCCAGGCCTAAACCCCATAGAGAAGCTGCGCAATGAATTCAAGAGAGCCATTTATACCAGACATCCTACAAATGTGTCTGAGCTGAAGCAGTTTTGTAAAGAGAAATGTAAAGAGAAATGGTGAAAAATTCCTCCTGAACATAGCACAGCTACCGAAAGTGCTTTTGAAGTCATGACTGCCAAAAGGAAGTTCTACCAACTATTAACTACTTCCCTTCCGCCCTATAGAAGAAATACTGCTACAGGGTGGCAAGGGTACACAAAATCAGGTTCATATATGTGATTTTGCATTTCCAGGTTCGTGGCCTCAACTGTCCATTACTGGGTTCCGGCTGGTGATTACTCTCCAGCACCCGGTGATCCCGATGATCACCGAGTATCTCCGGCAGGGAAGATACCTGTATGTAAAAAACACAGGTCTCTCTCCTGCCAGCAAGCACATGCTGCTGTGTATTTCTCTGCACAGCAGAGAAATACACAGCAGCATGTTTCCCTAGTAAAACACACACACAGCACATTATGTAAAACACAGCACAGCACATAGTTAACCCTTTGATCGCCCAGATGTTAACCCCTTCCTGCCCAGTGTCATTAGTACAGTGTCAGTGCTTTTTATTAGCACTGATCAGTGTATTGGTGTCACTGGGAATGTAAGTGACACCAAGTCAGTTCCTCCCAGTGTCACAATGCCACCACAGTCCTTCAGTTCCACTGATCCATTACTAGTACAAACAAAAATCCAGTATATATACCACCATTTGTAAATGCTTTAACTTTTGCGTAAACCAATTAATTTACATGTATTGGGATATTTATTAACAAAGACATGTAGCAGAATACATTTTGGCCTAAATTTATGCTGAAATTTGATTTTTTAAATTTTTTTTATTGGACAAGTTTAATAGCAAAAATCAAAAATATAGTTTTTTTCTCAAAATTGTCAATATTTCTTTGTTTATAGCGCAAAAAATAAAAAACATACAGGCAATCAAATACCACTGAAAAAAAAGATGTAAATTTCATTTGGGTGCAGCATTCCATAACCGAGCAATTGTCAGTTAAAGTAACGCAGCGCTGTAATGCAAAAAATGG
The DNA here is from genome assembly GCF_062004578.1 of Staurois parvus. Classification (NCBI taxonomy): domain Eukaryota; kingdom Metazoa; phylum Chordata; class Amphibia; order Anura; family Ranidae; genus Staurois; species Staurois parvus. The sequence continues at coordinate 4,620,627 of NW_028318003.1, forward strand.
CCTGGTCAGGAAGGGGGGTAAATGCTCAGGAGGGCAAGTGGTTAAAGATTAAGTCCACCTTTGGGAGCATGTTACATGTACCAATTGTTTTTAGGATGGAACATGTAACATGTTCCCAATGCTGTAGCTGCTGCCCGATTCCCCCCCGTGACAGAAGTTCCCTGTACTAGCTGTCAGTTTTTAAAAGCAGCGCGGCCGTGCGGGGTCATTCATTCACAAAACACTGTGAATGAATGAAATACAAGTTCCAACAGCCTTAGTGACTGTCGGCTTGTAGTTGTCAATGAACTACCACAATTCTCTGGAGCGCCCTGGTAGTTCATTAATTCTTTCTGTCAGTACAGTATATCGGTTTGCCTGTACATCCTGTACAGCAAACATACATATTGACAGGTCTGCAGGAGACCTGCATGGCACCAGCAATCTGCTGATTGCTGGTGCAGTGCTTTACAGGTTCCTGCAACAAAAAATAAAAATGCACATTTTTTTACATGCAAGAATATGTGCATTATTTTTTGTCAAAAGGTGAACTTATCCTTTTAACTCCAAGAAATCATTTACTTTCTCATCCAGCACTGTGAATTTTTATTGGCTGTGTCCAATAGAGACACAAAAATTAGAATTGTTTGTATGTTATCAGATTAAGCACATTGTGTGTCTATTGTTGTGATTTAGATGAGGATCCGATCACGTTTTATGGCAACTGTAAAAAGTAAAAAGGTTCACATAGTTTTTCTTGCCACTGTACTTTTTTGTGAAAGAGTTTTCTATTGCCTGATGGCATTTTCTGTTTTTTTTCTGAGCTGTGTCTGGGAGATTTTCTTATGTGCTTGTGCTTGCGTCTTAACCACTTCCCATCCAGCCCATGTATATAAATGGCTGGACAGGGGCAGTGCAGGAGCGGCTTGCCGTTCATAAACGGCGCCCACCATTTTGGAATGTGCGCGCTCCCTGGGAGCGCACGGGAACCATGATCCAGTGCCCACTGTGTCCAGAGGACACAGTGGAACACCGATCGCTGTATGGGACCTCTGTGTGAGGTCCCAATCATGTGATCACTGATTGGCCAATCAGTGATCACATGACTAGTAGCAAGCAAGATGTCACTTCTGACATCATTGCTTACTACGTCTGAAATCTGTGAATAATCACAGAGGTCACATGGTACAAGGCTATTCACAACAGCCTTGTACCATGTGACAAGCTGTGACCAATCACAGCTCACACAGTATTTCTCAATGGCTGCAGAAATGCAGCCAGAGAAAAGGAGAAATGATTGCTTTTACAGCCTTTATGGGTGTAAAAGCAATCAGTGTAACAAAAAAAAAATCTTCATCACCCCCCACAAGTAGTACAGTGTCACTATGGTGTATAAGAAAAAAGCTTTTTTTTCAAAATGTTTGGACTTTTTCATTTATATAGCAAAAAAATAAAAATCCCAGTGGTGAATAAATACTACCAAAATAAAGTTTTATCTCTCTCAAAAAAATGCTAAAAAATTCAGATGGGTACAGTGTTGCATGACCGTGCAATTGTCATTCAAATTGTGACAGTGGTGAAAGCTGAAAATTGGCCTGGACAGGAAGGGGGTAAAAGTGTCCGGACTTGAAGTGGTTAAACAAAGATATTTAAAAAAGCTCAGTTACTTTGCTAAGTGAGTATCTTACATGCACCCAGCTGATGTCAATTAAAATTTTATATAAATAATTTAAAAAGATACAAAGCACTGTTTTACAAACATACGAACATAAAAAATGTAAAGTACAACTGACTACAACCATTATTTACTTCTTTATTAATGCAGTGCTCATAGAAATAATGCATTACAACCCATGGAAAGTTGTGAAAGTCAGCATTACAAAAGCTGAAGTGTGGAATGCAGAGACATTAGTGAAATATGTTTTCTCACTGGTTGTTACTGACACCGCTGATTTTTGTACTCTTTTATTATACAGTATTAGTCAATATCAATTGCACTGTAATGCCACTGTAGTTCATAAATCTAGACCAAATTCTGGAAGCAGCCTCTTATCTATTCACAGTGAGCGAACACTACATATGCTGTAGTCACATAAAGGTAATTTTGCTTATAATGCTTTCTATATTTGTGTGTTGAACAATTTGTGTGCATGCTCTGATTGTCCACTATCAATTTTACACAAGAGGCATGCAGGAATCAATGTCAAATGGGAAAAAAAAGAAAAAAAAATATAGGCTCAGCTGGTGACACCCCTCTGTGTGTGCCAAGCTCCCAGGGACATGCCAAATCAAATCAGCATCATGCTCACTGGAGATGATTTGGCTAGCAGGCTGTAAAACTGCTATAAAAACACAAACATATCTCATAAATCCTAACTGATCCAGAGAAAGAAAAACTCCCTATAAAAATGCAATTCGCATTAAAGGAAACTATAATGGTTTCGGTGAGTTGCATTATTACTATTAAAAGCGATTTATCTGTTCTAATACTTGGAAAACACTACAGTTAATATTTAACAAGTTTGCCTTTATCTTTAGCATCAAACACGGTGTTGTAAATTTTATAAAGCCCACACTAGACATAAACAAGCTAATCAATATTCGTTCAGCAGTTTACAAAATGATGAAGGGCAAAGCTGGAGGGTGGACAGGTGACGCACTGGGCCAATTGAAGGCTTATTAATCCATAGAGTCATAAAAAACATGCTGCACTCAGCATCCAGGCTAAACACTTTTCCTCCACAGTCTGTTCAAAGACAAGACACGACGTACACTCAGAAGAACCCTGGAGCCAGAATGGGGGTTGTAGAAGAGCATTATTTCAGTGGACCCCACTAGAGAAGCACCTGAGGAGGTCAATGCAATGGGGTGTGCTATTAGGGTCAGTTCACACCAAATACAGTCTGGTGTGTTATATTTCTGCATCAAAAACACATGGACAGTAGGTTGCATGGATTCCAATGGCAAAGTTCCAGTACAGTTAACAAAAGTAGAATATACTGCATTCTTTCTGCAAGGAACTGCACTGGAACACAGCAAAACGCAGCAAAAATGCACTGGAGCAAATCTAAACCCATCAAAAAACACACCACAATGCATTACAGCAATTAAAAAAAAAAAAACTTTGTGAAAAAAAACAAGAGGGGGGGAAAAAAGCACTGGAATGCATTGAAACGCATCAAAACCCATCAGTATGCATTCAAAAAGCATCAAAAGCATTCATGCAGAAACACATTGGAATGCATCCAGATAGCATTTCTGTGGTGTGAACTGACCCGTAGACTTACTTCATCTGTATATAGTACATCTACATACAGACTTAATTCAGCCATAGATGGGTCTAAATATGACTGTTTCAGCTGGGACTGGCTGAATTCCAATCCATTCTATCAGTCAACTTCTATATAACCAACCTTTCATTTTTTTCTAAACAATCAATGCCATTGGCTATAGCTGACAACACTGAGCATTATGTTCTGATGGCGGGTATAATGTATGGCCTGCCTTATTACATCTGTATATATACTTTACTGCCTGCGGATTAGTGCAAAGGAAGGAGGGGAAGGAGGGGAAAGTCACCCTTTGAATACAGCAGTTATGTGCATAGTGATAATGGCACCAGGTGTCACCAGTCATTTTGACATTGCTCAAGCAAAATTTTTTTAAACACAATATACAGCATGTGACATTTTGGACAGCCTTAAAGTGATATTAAAGGTTCGGTAATTAAAAAAAAAAGTATACTTACCTGCTCTGTACAATAGTTTTGCACAGAGCAACCCCAATCCTTCTCTTCTCAGGTCCCCCGCTGGCGCTCCTGGCTCCTCCACCTTGACCAGTGCCCCCAATAGCAAATTGCTTGCTATGGGGACAGTGGTGCATGCTTGCTCCCGATCCCCTTTCCATAGGTCTGTAAGAAACATGGCTCCTGCTGCTGTGTCTCAGTGCACATCACTGGATCGAGAGGGGACTCTGGATGAGTATTGGGGGGCTGTGGTGGGAGCAACACACAGATTTTTCTACCTTCATGTATGGAATGCATGAAGGTAAAAAACATTTAGCCTTTACAACTACTTTAAGGTATCAGTTAGCATAGTGTTATCTTAATGAATGGAGTCCTTTTGGGCTCCAGAGTGGGTAATATAGCTCTGTAAGACCAAAGTCAGAGTGCTGGCGGCATTTCTATGTCTCCTAGCCACAAGTATGCGACAAGGACATGTGGGGTTAAGTTCTTCCATTAACTGCACTTTCTTCTGTGGCATTCCCAAGGACAAGATGTGTTCTTGGCATTAGGAAGGCAGATGAATGTGTTGATGGAAAAACCTCAGCATCACAAGTCCACACCACATACTCTACCTGTAACTGACTGCTGGTGTGAACCATTTTCAGGGACACAGTTGCGATTGAAGTTTTTGGGAGACCCAGCAGGTAAGTAATCACTGACACATACACACACACACACACACACACACACAGATATTTCACCCCACTGATGGCCATTTCCAGCATACACTTTACCAACCACCTCTACACGCACACACTTTACTAACTTCCACTTAACAGACACACATCTCAACTGACTGCCACTACAGCCAAACACTTACCACACCCATGCATTTTACTGCCCTCCACTGAACCTTGGCACTTCTCCACTGGCAGCCAATGGACTCGCTGACCACCACTGCATGTAAAGTTATTTATCAGCTCCAGCAGGTAGGGGTGGGGATCACACTAGGATCACTGTACACTGCACATCATAGAGCAAGGGGCTAAGTGTAATATGAGACCTAAGTGGAGGGAAAGGACACATCCCCTCTACATGGTGTTACAGGAAAACATGAACAGCTGAGGTTGCCAATCACCTGCTGTGTGCTGGGGAGGGGGACATCTCCTGAGATCCTGTGGTGTCGGGATAATTTAGCAGAAGTTACTATTGCAGTGACTATTGCAGATAGGAAAGGGAAGAGAGAAGACAGAAATCACACTCTATGCTTTGGATTGAGGCTAGTACACATTATAGAGGGATATGTGCTGTTAATTTTTATTTTTAGAGGTTTTACAAACACTTAAGGGTTTTCCCTCACAGCTCCCTGAACCTTCCATTTGGTTTGGTCTAGTGTAAATTATTCCTCACCAGCATAAATGCTTATCAATAACATTGCACTCCTTTGAATCTTTCTCTAGCTGTAAAATGTATAATCTGCTCAAAGCAATATTGCAACCCTATCTGTGGCATTACTCTGTCCTCTTTACACTGCTCCATAAGGCCCTGAAGGAAATGCCACTAACTGTACTTAATGGACCACCATAAAGCAATCATTCAGTACTTGTGAAAGGTTCCTATATCCCTGGATTCCAGTTCATCCACTAAGCTTCTTATTACCTTCCTCCTGTAATCCCTTCCACATTGTTCAGCTGTCAAGTATGAAATCCAGTAGGGGAGAGATAATAAAACAAAGGGCCTGAAGTCACAAGTTCAGTACTACAGAAACAATCACATAACAAGTGCAATACTCATATAGCGGGTGCAGATGGGAGCGTTGCATAAAGCATTCAAAAGTATATACAGGCAGTGTTTGACCTGTGCGAAAAGTACAAATTAACAGGGCTACAATATATACATGCGGTTGGGAAGAATGAAGGTGGAAGGAGGATAGTAGGGATAGTAACAGAGAAACAATAGTTGAACAAGCAATGGAAGGGGGGAGAAGGAGGGGATTATGATCAATATAGATCAGAATAATATCCATTCAGGGGAATTACCAGTACTCATTTTGTTATAGACAAAAGCCCAGTATTAAAATTGAACAGTTAATCCTTGTGCATCAGCCCAACTGTTCCATACTTTATCAAATTTCCTGGGGAAGCTTTGATTTGCGTAACTGATTTTATACAGTGGGAGCACATTATTTATTGCCGTTTTCCACCCTTGTGCCGTAGGAATGGAAGTTGATTTCCACTTCAATAAAATCTCTCTTCTAACATAAAAGACTGAGTAGAAAATAAATTATTTAACATAACAGGAGGTTTCAAGATTATCTGTAATCCCCAAAAGCAAAAGCAGAGGATTGGAAGGCAGGGTAAATTGTCACACAGCGCTCACAGTTAGAATTACCAGAAGTCCTGTAGCTTAGAGCATGTCCAAAAAACATGAAAGAAGGAGCCCACTTCCTGCTTACATTTTAAACAAATACAGTAGAATCTACTTTTACTTTTGAATCTACTTGTGGATAAATGCAAGATAACCACTGGGGAGTATAACAAACCAGATGTATAAATTTCAATTATATAAACTGATTTCGATCTGCAACAGGAAGTGTCAAACCATACTGCAAACACATCTCCCAGTCCTCACCAGATAGGGTGGAAACATTTTTGTGTGAGGGCCTGGGTCCAAACCTGTATCTGGTGCTGCTTCCAGAGTGACCAATGCATTGTCCTGTGGCTGAGCAAACCACCATCTTACAGTTAGCAAAACTGCCATGCTATTGTAAAGCGAGGAATTGGGGAGAGCCAACCCCCCCCCCAGTCAGGGGAAGCTGCAGGGTCAATCTAGCCAATCTAGCCAATCTAGCCAACCTAGGAGTGCGGCCCACCCAAATGAAGGAAATAACACATTTATCTATCCTCAAAAAGAGCAATATGGGAAAGGTTACAGAGGTCTGTTGAAAATAATAAAGACATTTGGGTAGCCATTTTGAGTATATTAACTCTATCCACTGGGCCTAAAGGGAATGACTGCCAAGCATTACATTTAATTATAAGCTAGGTTAGCAGAGGCCCAAGTCTCTCATCTACATATGAAGACAAGTTATTATTCACTATTACTCCCAGATATTTGAATTGGGACACACAATTGAGAGGAGGAGGTACAACTAGAGGATGGAAGAGGCCAAAGTGGAAACAAAAAGATTGGGATTTGTCCCAATTTACCCAAATGTTTGAGAAGGTCCCAAAGGTACCAATCAGTTGGAGAGTAGGGAAGAGGGGAAAAGCTGTGTGTTTTCTGCATACATCGAGACCCTCTCTTCCCATGGACCAATAGGAGCACCCCAGATATTTTGGTCACTTTAATAAGGATGTCAAAGGGTTCTAGCACCAGGGCAAATAATCCAGGAGAGATTTGGAAAACCTGCCTGGTGCCTGGGATATACCCACTCAATGGAATTGAAGACCTTCTGTTCCTTTTTTCAGTTCTTATTGATTCTTTTTCATTCACGTCATTAAACAGTATATAGTTAAAGGAATTGTCTTATCATTTCTCACTTTTTTACCCTAAAAGCACTATAGGCTTTAGGTTTTGTTTTTAGTGATTTATACCTGTTGCTTTTTGGAATAAGTTATGTAATGTATTTACATAATGTTCATTTGAAACACTGATTTGTATCCTGTGCTTTTTGCCGACAACATTCCCTTAAAGTCAACTATGATGAAATGCATCCCGCAGCGTAGGGAAATTGAACCTTTTAAAATGATTTTGTTATTCCGAAATATACTTTTTTTAATAACATAGCATGGATTGAGCAAACTCTTGTTATTGAATGAATAACAAACATCTCTTTATTGTTTGAGGTTAACAGATTCAACATGATTTCTGCTTTGGACTTCCACAAATTTTCCCATTAAATAGTTTCTCCTATAAAGTATATTCATTTTTTGTCCTTGAGCAGTCTCAGCAGTATCTTTGTAGCAGTCATTTGTAGAGTAATTTACATTTCTTGTTAGTACAACTAGTGATAAGTGAATTAGTTCACCCAAATACTGTTGCACAGGATATTCATTATGGTGAAAATTCTGATCTCACCTACAGTAGGTAGTCAGCCTTCCTAAGTGCAGCCTTTCTCAACCTTCTGTAGGAACCGTTGAATTTTTTCTTTTTTGGGGTTCAGGGATCCCCTGCTAATAATCACTATATATACAGCTCACAGGACATTTGCGTGGTCAGTGGAAGAATTCCCTCTTACAGATTGCTTAAAAGGTCATTGCTGTCAGTGGTTATTCATCTGAGAGACAGAAATTGCTCTTTGCTCCAGGGACCCCTTGCAATCTCTGGAGGAACCCTAGGATTCCATGGAACCATGACTAAAAAAGCTGGTTTAGTGCAGGGGTCTCTAAACTTTATATACAAATGGCCAGTTTAGTGTTCTTTAGACTTTAGGGGGCCGAACTGTGGACATCAGGAACAGAAAATGTCCAAGTATCAGTGGGAGCAAATAACTAATTTTTGGTACTAATGAGAGGAAATGTGCCCCATCTTTGTGCCACTGGGTAATCATGCCCCATCATTGGTGTCATTGGGAGGAATTGTGCGCCATCATTAGTGTTTTTGGGCTCAATTGTTGGTATCATTGGGCAGAACTGTACCCCTTCATTGGTGTCATTGGGAGGAATTGTGCCCCTTCATTGGTGTCATTGGGAGGAATTGCACCCCTTCATTGATGTCAGTTGGGGGGAATTATGCCCCTTTGTTGATGTCAGTGGATGGAATCGCACTCCAAGGGCCAGATATAAGAAAGAAAAGGGCCACATCTGGCCCCCAGGCCACAGTTTGGAGACCACTGGTCTAATGTATTGATTTGTGCTTCTTACTTTCACCCACTTTGCAAATGGAAGGTTTCAAGAGTAGGGATGCCAGAATGTGTAAAATTTCTTTTCTTCCTCTTGCAATAAATTATTATGATAGCTGAAGATGCTAGGTAAACAAATATATATATTAAAGGCAGATTTCAGTACACATGGTAATGTGTGTGTGCAAGCATGCATGTATGTATTTAATAGGTTAATCTATAAGTGTTAATCACATTTTATATTAGTTAAAATGAGTTAAAATGTGCACACAGGTATTAAATGGAAATGGATGTCACCACTGCATTTGATTATCTACATTCTTCCCAGTCTCAATGTTTAATTAAAAACAAAACTTTTTTGGATGAAAATTGATCATTGTTACTGGGATAGGAAGCACAGAAATCATTACTTTACTTGCTGCATGCTTATTCTGGGTCAATGACACAGAACGTATTAAAGCCAGAGGGTCAGAATACCAACTTCTATTTTCAGAAGGAGGTCTTTTTATTTCTGCACACGTTTTCATTGAGGTTATAGGAAAGTTAGAAGCATCAATAAGAAAAGATTAGCCTATGGATTTTTCAGCAGTCCAGTTATAATACAATTGCAATGAAATATATGAAAAGTAAACTGGCAAGCTCTTAAAAAATAATACAGACTGAGGGAGACAAAGACAGAGAAAACAAAGATGAGACTGAAAGAAAACCAAAGACTCCAAGGAAAGAAACTGGGATGTAAAATACAGCGCTCTTAGGAAATAAAGCTTTTGTATAAAATGCAGAGGGATTAAGAGAAATAGGGCAGAAAGAGAGATTCCAGACAGCAGAAATTGAAATTATCAGCACAGTGTATCTGCTCAGCTTGCTCTTGCCAGGACTTTACAGTCATATCTTGAATGCAACCCTTTATACACTGAGTACAAACTAGTTTCCTCAATAGGAAAATACAAAAAGCAAAGATAACATTCCAAGTCATTACATAACAAACTATGTTAGAAAGATATACACATCTATTGGGTGTTATTCACAAGTCCAGAAGATAGTAATCTATTGCAAGCAGCCAGATTTAACTCTGTTGGGGTGAAATAAGAAAAGAGAGTTTGTGATTGGTTGACGGTGGTTTTCCACTATGCACATTGGTGCTAAGAAATAAGTCTGGATTTGCTTGCAAAGATTTGTAACTACTCCTCCCAACCATCCTGGAATTGCCAGGACTGTCCTGAGATTTCATTGAAATCTAGGCATCCTTCAGATCCATGCTAAATCCTAGAGCCCAGCACTAGAATGAGTTCCAGCACCGGGCTACACTAATCCCCCATTCTTTTCTGGCTTTGATCCCCCTTCAGTGCAGCTGACTTCTCCTCCTCTCCTTCCCACTGACTGCACTGCAAGGGAATCTACAATGTCTGCACCCAGCACCTCCCCATCACCTCAGCTCTAATTTGTGTGCCTCCCCTGCCGTGCCGATATCCCTGTGTCCTGTTATATTTACCGGCCTTTTACCTTTCTGAATGAACTGAACAACTGGTAATGATTACTCCTGTGTTCATTCATAACTGAAGCAAAGTATACTGTGTTTACTATGGTTCAATTTATGAATGAACAAGAAGCCACTCAGCACAGAACAATTCTCCTGCATTTACTGTCAAGTGCAGCTGAGGGTGAAGAAAAAGGCGCTGAGGAATCTCTGTCCTCAGTCCATTTCTCTGTCTCAAAAGTGAGACAAGGGTCTGTTTAGGCCTTTGAAATTTCACCAACAGGGCTAATAAAAATGTTTTTTATAACATTTAAAAAAATAACTTAAAAAATAATTAAGAAATGTCTCATATTTTGGTCTCTGCATTCAAATTGCTCCTCAGAGATCATTTGACAGGCGGTAAGAAAGCATTGTATCACCTCCTCACAATCTGCTTTAACCCATTCAACTTTGCACTAGCATGCCACAACAGGACGCTTGCAGAGCTTCACTTAAGGAATGATGTTAGACAGGGGTATAATCTATGTTGCGGCTTTGAAAAACATTGCAATATGCAGCATGTGTTAACCCAAAGGTGCTGCCTCTGCAGCTAAAGGGAGTAACGTTTGAGGGACCCAATTGGTGCTGAATTGTCCCTTCTCAGCCATCATAATTTTACCAGACCAACTTTTTAACTACACTGACTTTTTTGCTGTGGAGCACATAGCACATTGCAGGTCACTGTCCCCCTGAAGTGTCCCTCTTTCTCAGCTTCAAATGTTGGGAGGTATCGTGTAAATGTTGGGAGGTATTGTGTAACACCTATTTATATTACAGAGATAACAAACCATTTTCAAACACATAAATTCCAAGTTGCAGCTCAGCAATCTCTAAGGGGACTATTGAAAACCCATACCTCAAAATATCACTCTATCTACACTGTACCATTCTTTTATGCTTTATTTTTAAAATACAAAGCACAGTGTAGAGCCAGCGATGTCCTGCCATGTGCCCCAGGAGAAGCCTGGGAAGATTTGGCCACTGAGAAAAACACAAACAACTGGCCCTTTCATGGTGAGGGCAGTTTCTAGTGGGCTAAGGATACTGAGTCAAGCAGTGTAACATGATGCCACAGAAATTGGTAGACATGGCCATATTAGGTCAATGCCAGTTCTGCCCATCTGAGTTCAGACCAAAGCCAGCTGTCAAGGTCCTACCTTTCCTCAGAGGTTGTGCTGCTACATGTGCTGGCATCCATCTTAGGTTTCTGCAAAGCATGGTGGGAGCCTTTTATGCTTTCAGGCCTCTGCGGTCCCTCCCCCTGAGGGGCGTGGTTGATCACATTTAAGCCTGTTGTCTGCACTTGCTCTTTGCATTTGTGTCCTGTATGTTCCCTTGCAGCAAGTTCTTGTTCAGTTCTCATTGCTCTCCTGGTAACCGACTCGGCTTGGACAAGACTATTCTCTGCTTTAACCCTTTACCTGACCTCCCGTTGCTGAACCCGGCCCGTGACCTGAGTATTCTTTGCCTTCCGTCCTGTACTGTCTGCTCCGTTGTTATAGACCCGGCCTGTCTGACTACGCTACACCTTTTCCCATCTAGCTCCCACCAGCTGTACGCCATTGGCGGCAGTCCTTACCGCAGCTGGGGATACTCGGGGGCCACGACCTGGTCTCAGGCTGTGTCAAGTCCATCCCCACCATCAGGGGCCCCGGTGAAGGGCAGCCTGGGGCTTAGACTCCGTGCTGTGAGGGACTCTGGTCTGTGGGTAGTGGCTGTCGTCAGTCGCTGCGTGACCTTACCATAGGCCTGCCTGTCTATTCCATTGCTCCTGCCCTGACACCAGCTCATCTCTTTTGGACATTGTGAAATGTGAGTATTGTCTTAAAGATTGCTGTTTATTGTAACATAAAGCAAAAAATTAGGTAACTAAGTGATGGTTTATTAATGGGGAAGTATTTAAATATATGCCATGGTCACTAATAATTTTTTTATCATTCAGCTTCAACACAGTATTGCATTCATCCAGCACTGACATCCTTTGCACTGTTGTACATTTCTGTGAGCCATAAAGGAAGTAGATACTATTAGACTCCCTCTTCCGGTGTTCACAGATCTGAATGGGGAGCAGATAGATGTAAAGCACCCACTAGCTGTCACTGACTACGGGTCTTGCTCTGATTGAGATCCACTCAGGACCTAAGGACCCACCTCAGATACACTAAGGACCTCCAGTCTCCCCCTGATGTGTTCTATGTATCATTTTTGACACAGCTCTTCCATTTAGGAGGAGAGCATTGTCACATGACCTGTCATAGTCATGCAACAGATTTCCTCCTCTCAGCACTTTTTCCAATATTCATTAGAATGAATGAGGATTTCCCTTGCTTCAGAGTCCCAAAGCAAAGCAGCCAGCTGAGCTTTATAACTGTACACTTATTGGGACATATTGCCAGTTTATAAAATAGCTCATAACTGCTGTATTTTCCAGCCTTTGAAGTCATTGATAGTTTAGCAGCATATTGCAATGCATCACTAAAGCTCTGAGCACTCAAGGGGTTACTCATTCTCTGTTTACATCTCAATGCGGAAAGTTTGCACTTAATTCCGGTTATGTTCTCTTCAGTCAATGTGAACTGACGTTTCTCCTCACCACTGACCTTTAAGACTAGAATATGGAATTATATAATGCAAGAGCCCCCAGGGGTTCATATCTGCAGCATCCTGGATGATGCCCCTTGCCACGTAGTCCCCTGTAACTGCAGGAACACATCTGTGCCTCAGGGTTTAAAAAATGGCAGTGTGCCCAGAAGCCAGAAAAGTCCATCAGCTCAGCAGAAAATGTTGCAGAAAAACAAAGGTTTTCTATTAAACTGTCTGTGATTTGACAGAATCTGTTTAATGAGTACTGAACAATCCTCATGTTGATAAAGACATTCAAATCAGCAGGAATGTCTGACAAAGATACTACTAGTGTGAGAACAGTGCCGATATAATTAGCCTTATCTTTATGGAAAATAAAATCATTTGTAAATTGAATATTTCGGTTTTCTGTGCTGTTCTATTAACCCTAGATGTGAATCAAAAGCAACTGGCAATTTTATTTAAATAAGTAAGTATCTAACTAGCTAAATAACAATACATATACTTCATTTGAAACTTTACATGATTGGTCTGTTATTACTAGCTATGCTTCAGGTTGAAGACACAGGGTGAATACAAAATTGGTGATCTGTGTCTTTATGGGATAAGTGGTCTGAGTACAACAGACACATTTATAAATGGATAGCGTAATGGTACTAAAGCATTATGGGTGGAATTATAGTGTATATGGATGTTCAGACTGCTAGATAAATTATTAGTGTATATAACATACCCCTTAAAGTGACCCTTTCACCACCTAGAAAAGAAGACAAGTCCTGTAAAGAAACCCCATCTACAGTATACTTATCCTTCTTACAGCTCAAAGATTGGATTGCAGGTTTCGCTGCTCACCAGCCACTGCAGGCATTCCACACTTTAGGATCTGCTCCTCCTACCACACCTAGTGTGCTCTTCTCACCACACCTAGTGGTTCTTTCTGGCAATTTGTACGTCATTAAAAGGTTGAACAAATCAGGGGGAGAAACCACTGTGTGCAGCAGAAAGAACCCATCCAGTAGGGTCAAACACCTCCAGTGGCAGGGAAGCATGGAAGTAGCAACCTTTAAAGACACCAACCACTGGAAAGGTTAGTATAGATTGGTTTGGCCATATTCAGTAAGAGACCCTTTGGTGACAGGGTCACTTAAACATTAATAAGGAGGAAAAGCCTCAGCTTCTTACACAAATAGGAGCTGCATAATGTCATACAGGGATAATAAACAGACATTTTAACTACCCTAAAAATATAGAAAACAAATAAGGAATGCTTTGAATCCATTATATAAACCCATTTCACAATGTATTCCAGTAAACAAGAATAAAAGACAGAAAAAGAATCTTAAGTGGCTTACTTCTCAGGTTAAAAAAATAAGGATGACCAAAAGGATCTTAGATAAAGAGCAGACCCGCTGATGCAGAGGGAGAAGCGCCGCTGGCCTGCCTCGAGTGGTGTGAGTCCATGGTAGTGGTTGATGGCTTGTGTGGTGCTACACACTTGGGCACCCTGTTGTGGAGCATTGGGCCCGCAAAGTCACTGCATAAGTAGGAGGGGGTAAAACATCGCTATACCCCACTGTAGCTGGAAGGCGGCTGACAACAAGTTAAAGGTGAGTCTGGGAGATGACAATAATACTTGCTATGTGGGAGATGGAGATTGCAGCTTGCTGATTAACCAGGGGGTGGAGGACTGAGACACTTGCTGAGCTTGGTTTTCCCAAAGTATGTAGTGCTTTGCTATACTCTGATTTACCCAGCGGTAACTTGCTGAACTTTGCTGCTTTTTCCTTTATCCTGAACTCTGCTAAAACTGCTATACTAAGCTGTATTTACCCTGCTATATCTGCTATACTATGCTATCATTGATTGTATCCTGCTACATTTGCCGGTGGTTGATAAGCCCGGCTGAGTATTGCTGAAATCTTCAAATCTTTGCAGTATACTGTGAGCTTTTATAACGGATTATAATGAGTAAAGTGGCAGAGCGTCTTAAATAATTTGCAAGGGCAGAGAAACAAGATAGTGGACGTAACCCTACGCATACACAAAGTTGTGGGCCACCAGCGGGCGATACCTATAAGGCTGTTAATCCAAGTACCCCACATGCGCATAAAGTAGAGACACAGCCAAAAATGACACTAGAGCAAATGAAATTGCAATTAATGGAAGCAGTGCAGTCAAGTTTTGTCATGCTGTCTAGAAAAATGGATGAGATTAAAGTGAATATTGGATATACAGAAGATCTGGGAAAGAGTGGAAAGTAGCAGAAGTGGAAAATAGAAAATCTTCTTTGGAAGATGTGGTTTCGCCATTGAGTAAGAGAAAATATTAAACACTGAAAGGCAGTTGGCATTTTGGCAACAAAAAGCAGTCAATTTGGATAACCAAATGCATTGCAACAATTTATGGATTGTAGGCTCGCCGGAAAAACTGGAAGGTCAAAAGTTTTTATTGAAAAATGGCTGAAAGCTACATTTCCTGAAACTGAATTCTCATTGGAGTTCTCAGTGAAGAGAACACACAGGGTACCAGAAAGATTACCACAGCCCAGAGCACCTAGACCATTGCTTGCACGTATGTTAAACTGTAAAGATCGGGATGTCGTGCAAAGGAGAGCAAGACAGAAATGCGATCTACAATATGAAAACAGCAAAGTGTCTATACAATGATTGATGATTAACTAATGATGTTAAAAGGAAATTGAGAGACAAGAAGGTAGAATATGCAATGGCATATCAAAGTGAGGTTGAGAGTAATGGGCAAAGGAGTCACCACATACTTTAATACTCCAGAACATGTAGGTGAGCTGGTAAACCAGCAAATGGATAAGTGTAAATTGGGAACTGTGGCTGGGGGGGAAGGGAGGAAAAAGGGAGACATTCTGGCTTAATAAGGACTTTTCCTCTTAACCAAGAACTATGGGTTGAAGGACATTTGTGGACTTTATAGGTTCATAATATTCATACTAAATAAATAGGAATAGGGAATCAAGTGGAGAGAAAAAGAAGAAAGGAAAAGAGGAAGGGGGAGGGGGGGGGAGAGGAGTAAAAAGGGAAATTATAAATTATGTTATGAGTAATGGTGATTAGGTGTAGTATAGAAGGTAAAAATAATAAATTGCATTAGAAGGATTTTTTTTTGTATGTGTGTTTAATGACACTAAAAGGCATTATATAATATAGGGTTGGGGAGTGTGTAAAAAAATGAATATGTGGAAGCACAACAAATAATGGAGAGAAACATTGATTTAAGAGCTGTTAATAGTATAGTATAAAGGAATGACAGTTGATACTGCATAGGGATACATGTTTAATAACACTTAATATAGGTATAAAAGATTAAGCTAAAACCAATGGCCACTACTCCGTACTCTTACTACTTGACCTCTCTGCAGCTTTTGATACCATTGGCCATCCCCTCCTCCTCAAAAAACTCCACTCTCTTGGTCTCAGAGACTCTGCTGTCTCCTGGTCTCCTCCTACCTATCGCAGCGTTCCTTCAGCGTTACCTATAACGCTGCCTCCTCCTCTTCACTCCCTCTTTCTGTAGGGGTCCCTCAAGGTTCTGTCCTTGGACCCCTTCTCTTCTCCATCTGCACCTCTTCCCTTGGTCACTTAATAAACTCCCATGGCTTTAAGTACCATCTCTACTGTATGCTGATGACACACAAATCTATCTTTCTACCCCTCACCTCACCCCTTCAGTCTCCTCTCGCATTACTAACCTACTAAGCTACATATCGGCATGGATGTCACTCCACTTCCTCAAACTCAATCTTTCCAAAACTGAGCTCTTAGTATTCCCTCCAGCCCGTGCCCCCTCCCCTGACTTCTCCATCAAGATCAATAACACAATCATCAGTCCCTCCCCTCATGCCAGGATACTAGGTGTAATCCTAGACTCCAATCTGTCCTCTCACCCCCAAATCCAATCACTGTCCAAATCTTGCAGACTTCACCTCCGCAACACCTCCAAGATATGCCCGTTCCTAACCTCGGAAACCACTAAGCAACTTATTCACTCCCTTGTTATATCTTGCCTTGACTATTGTCACTCCCTCCTCATTGGCCTACCTCATCGCAGGCTATCCTCTCTTCAATTGATCATGAATGCTGCTGCCAGACTTATCCACCTTACTAACCGTTCTGTATCTGCCACCCCCCTCTGCCAATCCCTCCACTGGCTTCCCATTGCCCAACGGATAAAATTCAAAACATTAACAATAACGTATAAAGCCATTTATTACATCAACGATCTTGTCTCTAAATATCACCCAAACCATACTCTCCGCTCCTCGGAAGACCTCCTGCTCTCTAGCTCCCTTGTCTCCTCCTCCCATGCTCATCTCCAGGACTTTTCCAGAGCTTCCCCCATCCTCTGGAACTCTCTACCCCTATTTATCAGACTATCGCCTACTCTGCTCTTTGAAAGCCTATCTTTTCAGGGAAGCCTATCCTGCCCTCAGCTAATAATGGAATCTTCTACTCTTCCAACCAGTCCATCCCCCACAGTTACAACCTTTTGTACCACTAGCCCCTCTCTCCTAGATTGTAAGCTCCAAGGAGCAGGGCCCTCCTTTCCCTTTTGTATTGAACTGTATTATTGCTGTATTGACTCCCGTTGTAAAGCGCTGAGCAAACTGTTGGCGCTATATAAATCCTGTATAATAATAATAATAATAATTAATAATCTTGGTATTTTCTTGTACCTTATCCTTTCTCCTAAAGGATCAGCAATGTGTAAAGGCAGCATTACAACATATTGCCTGCATATAAACAGTTGTTATATGATGGCAATGAACCATTATAAATGGAATGAGTGTTGGTTTTGATTGGGTTTAAGGATGGGAAGTATGTGTAAGTTGGAAGGATTATGGGATGGGTGAGGTTACAGTCAGTACTCAATAAACAAATATAGATATGTGAGTGGAAAAGAAGAAAAGAGAAAAGAGGGGGGGAAGGGGAGAGGAAGAAAGGAAAAAACCCTTGAAAACATATAGTAGTTAAACTTTATAGGAAATGGTGAAAATACAGTAGATTATTATTATTATTATTATTATTATACAGTATTTATAAAGCACCAATAGTTCGCTCAGCGCTGTACATTACAGAGGGGGACAGAACATGTGACAGAACAATACCAATACAATGCAAAACATGAGGGGATTGAGGGCCCTGCTCTTTCGAGCTTACAATCTAGGAGGGAGGGGATGGTGGCACAGGAGGAGATAGCTGTGGGGGATGGAGTGGTAGGAAGAGTGGAGGAGGTCGGCAGGTTAGCAGGGGGTGGGGTAGGCTTTCCTGAAGAGATGGGTTTTCAGGGTGCACCTAAAGGAGAGGAGAGTAGGTGATAATCTGATGGGTTGGGGCAGGGAGTTCCAGAGGATGAGTGACACTCTGGAGAAGTCCTGGAGGCGGGCATGGGAGGAGGAGACCAGGGAACTAGAGAGAAGGAGGTCTTGTGAGGAGCGGAGTGTGCGTGCTGGGCGGTACTTGGATATTAAGTCAGTGATGTAGTTCGGGGCAGTATGGTGGACAGCTTTGTACGTCAGCGTTAGGATTTTGAATTTGATCCGTTGCGCAATCGGAAGCCAGTGGAGAAATTGGCAGAGGGGGGTGGCGGAGACAGAGCGGTTGGAAAGGTGAATGAGTCTGGCAGCCGTATTCAGGATCGACTGAAGCGGGGATAGCCAGTGGCGAGGCAGGCCAGTGAGGAGGGAGTTGCAGTAGTCGAGTCGTGATATGATGAGGGAGTGGATGAGCTGTTTAGTGGTTTCTGGGGTTAGGAACGTGCGGATTTTGGCGATGTTGCGGAGGTGGAGTCTGCACAAGTTTGTTAAAGATTGGACTTGGGGCTGGAAGGATAGGTTGGAGTCCAGAATGACACCAAGTACTCTGGCCTGCGGGGCGGGTTTGATGGTAGCTAGAGATGAGCGAATCGAACATGGCGAAGTGGAATTCGTTTTGAATATTGGGAAATATTCGATTCGCGCCGAATCCGAAAATTAGCCAACTTCGGATGCACGAATCAAATTTTCCCAAAAATGGCGGCGACATGTGTGGCGACGGAGCGGGGATCTCTGGGAAGGCGCGCAGACAAGGCGCGCTGACCCATAATGCATTCATTCATGACATGTGATCGCATTAGCCAATCAGCAGCCAGCCAGCCAGCACTGTGTAATGGTGGAGCTATAAATTGCGGCCATCTTACAATTCTCCATTAGCCTCCGGTCATTCAAGAGAGACAGACCTGTCTGTATTAGGGACAGAGTTAGGGCCAGAGAGACTTTAGGGCCACAGAATCGTTACTTAGGGACACAGAATCGTTACTCAGGGACACAGAATTGTTACTCAGGGACACAAAATTGTTACTCAGGGACAGACACAGAATTGTTACTGAGGGACACAGAATTGTTACTCAGGGAAACAGAATTGTTACTGAGGGACACAGAATTGTTACTCAGGGACACAGAATTGTTACTCAGGGACAGACACAGAATTGTTACTGAGGGACACAGAATTGTTACTGAGGGACACAGAATTGTTACTCAGGGACAGAGAATTGTAACTCAGGGACACAGAATTGTTACTCAGGGACAGACACAGAATTGTTACTCAGGGACAGACACAGAATTGTTACTGAGGGACACAGAATTGTTACTGAAAGACACAGAATTGTTACTCAGGGACAGACACAGAATTGTTACTGAGGGACACAGAATTGTTACTCAGGGACACAGAATTGTTACTCAGGGACACAGAATTGTTACTCAGGGACACAGAATTGTTACTGAGGGACACAGAATTGTTACTCAGGGACACAGAATTGTTACTCAGGGACAGACACAGAATTGTTACTCAGGGACACAGAATTGTTACTCAGGGACACAGAATTGTTACTGAGGGACACATAATTGTTACTCAGGGACAGACACAGAATTGTTACTCAGGGACACAGAATTGTTACTCAGGGACACAGAATTGTTAGTCAGGGACACAGAATTGTTACTGAGGGACACAGAATTGTTACTCAGGGACACAGAATTGTTACTCAGGGACAGACACAGAATTGTTACTCAGGGACACAGAATTGTTATTGAGGGACACAGAATTGTTACTCAGGGACAGACACAGAATTGTTACTCAGGGACACAGAATTGTTACTCAGGGACACAGAATTCTTACTGAGGGACACAGAATTGTTACTGAGGGACACCGAATTGTTACTCAGGGACAGACACAGAATTGTTACTCAGGGACACAGAATTGTTACTGAGGGACACAGAATTGTTACTCAGGGACACAGAATTGTTACTCAGGGACAGAGAATTGTTACTCAGGGACACAGAATTGTTACTCAGGGACAGACACAGAATTGTTACTCAGGGACAGACACAGAATTGTTACTGAGGGACACAGAATTGTTACTGAGGGACACAGAATTGTTACTCAGGGACAGACACAGAATTGTTACTGAGGGACACAGAATTGTTACTCAGGGACACAGAATTGTTACTCAGGGACACAGAATTGTTACTCAGGGACACAGAATTGTTACTGAGGGACACAGAATTGTTACTCAGGGACAGACACAGAATTGTTACTCAGGGACACAGAATTGTTACTCAGGGACACAGAATTGTTACTGAGGGACACAGAATTGTTTCTCAGGGACACAGAATTGTTACTCAGGGACAGACACAGAATTGTTACTCAGGGACACAGAATTGTTACTCAGGGATACAGAATTGTTACTGAGGGACACAGAATTGTTACTCAGGGACAGACACAGAATTGTTACTCAGGGACACAGAATTGTTACTCAGGGACACAGAATTGTTACTGAGGGACACAGAATTGTTACTCAGGGACAGACACAGAATTGTTACTCAGGGACACAGAATTGTTACTCAGGGACACAGAATTGTTACTCAGGGACAGACACAGAATTGTTACTCAGGGACACAGAATTGTTACTCAGGGACACAGAATTGTTAGTCAGGGACACAGAATTGTTACTGAGGGACACAGAATTGTTACTCAGTGACACAGAATTGTTACTCAGGGACAGACACAGAATTGTTACTCAGGGACACAGAATTGTTATTGAGGGACACAGAATTGTTACTCAGGGACAGACACAGAATTGTTACTCAGGGACACAGAATTGTTACTCAGGGACACAGAATTCTTACTGAGGGACACAGAATTGTTACTGAGGGACACCGAATTGTTACTCAGGGACAGACACAGAATTGTTACTCAGGGACACAGAATTGTTACTGAGGGACACAGAATTGTTACTCAGGGACACAGAATTGTTACTCAGGGACAGACACAGAATTGTTACTCAGGGACACAGAATTGTTACTGAGGGACACAGAATTGTTACTCAGGGACAGACTCAGAATTGTTACTCAGGGACACAGAATTGTTACTCAGGGACACAGAATTGTTACTCAGGGACACAGAATTGTTACTGAGGGACACAGAATTGTTTCTCAGGGACACAGAATTGTTACTCAGGGACAGCCACAGAATTGTTACTCAGGGACACAGAATTGTTACTCAGGGATACAGAATTGTTACTGAGGGACACAGAATTGTTACTCAGGGACAGACACAGAATTGTTACTCATGGGCAACAGAATTGTTACTCAGGGACACAGAATTGTTACTGAGGGACACAGAATTGTTACTGAGGGACACAGAATTGTTACTCAGGGACACAGAATTGTTACTCAGGGAGAGACTCAGAATTGTTACTCAGGGACACAGAATTGTTACTCAGGGACACAGAATTGTTACTCAGGGACACAGAATTGTTACTGAGGGACACAGAATTGTTTCTCAGGGACACAGAATTGTTACTCAGGGACAGACACAGAATTGTTACTCAGGGACACAGAATTGTTACTCAGGGATACAGAATTGTTACTGAGGGACACAGAATTGTTACTCAGGGACAGACACAGAATTGTTACTCAGGGACACAGAATTGTTACTCAGGGACACAGAATTGTTACTGAGGGACACAGAATTGTTACTCAGGGACAGACACAGAATTGTTACTCAGGGACACAGAATTGTTACTCAGGGACACAGAATTGTTACTCAGGGACAGACACAGAATTGTTACTCAGGGACACAGAATTGTTACTCAGGGACACAGAATTGTTACTGAGGGACACAGAATCGTTACTGAGGGACACAGAATTGTTACTCAGGGACACAGAATTGTTACTCAGGGACACAGAATTGTTACTGAGGGACACAGAATCGTTACTGAGGGACACCGAATTGTTACTCAGGGACAGACACAGAATTGTTACTCAGGGACACAGAATTGTTACTGAGGGACACAGAATTGTTACTCAGGGACACAGAATTGTTACTCAGGGACAGAGAATTGTTACTCAGGGACACAGAATTGTTACTCAGGGACAGACACAGAATTGTTACTCAGGGACAGACACAGAATTGTTACTGAGGGACACAGAATTGTTACTGAGGGACACAGAATTGTTACTCAGGGACAGACACAGAATTGTTACTGAGGGACACAGAATTGTTACTCAGGGACACAGAATTGTTACTCAGGGACACAGAATTGTTACTCAGGGACACAGAATTGTTACTGAGGGACACAGAATTGTTACTCAGGGACAGACACAGAATTGTTACTCAGGGACACAGAATTGTTACTCAGGGACACAGAATTGTTACTGAGGGACACAGCATTGTTTCTCAGGGACACAGAATTGTTACTCAGGGACAGACACAGAATTGTTACTCAGGGACACAGAATTGTTACTCAGGGATACAGAATTGTTACTGAGGGACACAGAATTGTTACTCAGGGACAGACACAGAATTGTTACTCAGGGACACAGAATTGTTACTCAGGGACACAGAATTGTTACTGAGGGACACAGAATTGTTACTCAGGGACAGACACAGAATTGTTACTCAGGGACACAGAATTGTTACTCAGGGACACAGAATTGTTACTCAGGGACAGACACAGAATTGTTACTCAGGGACACAGAATTGTTACTCAGGGACACAGAATTGTTAGTCAGGGACACAGAATTGTTACTGAGGGACACAGAATTGTTACTCAGTGACACAGAATTGTTACTCAGGGACAGACACAGAATTGTTACTCAGGGACACAGAATTGTTATTGAGGGACACAGAATTGTTACTCAGGGACAGACACAGAATTGTTACTCAGGGACACAGAATTGTTACTCAGGGACACAGAATTCTTACTGAGGGACACAGAATTGTTACTGAGGGACACCGAATTGTTACTCAGGGACAGACACAGAATTGTTACTCAGGGACACAGAATTGTTACTGAGGGACACAGAATTGTTACTCAGGGACACAGAATTGTTACTCAGGGACAGACACAGAATTGTTACTCAGGGACACAGAATTGTTACTGAGGGACACAGAATTGTTACTCAGGGACAGACTCAGAATTGTTACTCAGGGACACAGAATTGTTACTCAGGGACACAGAATTGTTACTCAGGGACACAGAATTGTTACTGAGGGACACAGAATTGTTTCTCAGGGACACAGAATTGTTACTCAGGGACAGCCACAGAATTGTTACTCAGGGACACAGAATTGTTACTCAGGGATACAGAATTGTTACTGAGGGACACAGAATTGTTACTCAGGGACAGACACAGAATTGTTACTCATGGGCAACAGAATTGTTACTCAGGGACACAGAATTGTTACTGAGGGACACAGAATTGTTACTGAGGGACACAGAATTGTTACTCAGGGACACAGAATTGTTACTCAGGGAGAGACTCAGAATTGTTACTCAGGGACACAGAATTGTTACTCAGGGACACAGAATTGTTACTGAGGGACACAGAATTGTTTCTCAGGGACACAGAATTGTTACTCAGGGACAGACACAGAATTGTTACTCAGGGACACAGAATTGTTACTCAGGGATACAGAATTGTTACTGAGGGACACAGAATTGTTACTCAGGGACAGACACAGAATTGTTACTCAGGGACACAGAATTGTTACTCAGGGACACAGAATTGTTACTGAGGGACACAGAATTGTTACTCAGGGACAGACACAGAATTGTTACTCAGGGACACAGAATTGTTACTCAGGGACACAGAATTGTTACTCAGGGACAGACACAGAATTGTTACTCAGGGACACAGAATTGTTACTCAGGGACACAGAATTGTTACTGAGGGACACAGAATCGTTACTGAGGGACACAGAATTGTTACTCAGGGACACAGAATTGTTACTCAGGGACACAGAATTGTTACTGAGGGACACAGAATCGTTACTGAGGGACACAGAATTGTTACTCAGGGACACAGAATTGTTACTCAGGGACACAGAATCGTTGAATTAAAGAGTATGTCAGACAACACGCAGAGGAGTGGCAAGGAGGCAATGTTTCAGAAGCGAGCAGACATGGCAGCAGAGGAAGGGGTCGAGGCAGCACTAGTCGCAGCCAGAGGCCAGTGCTCCCGGTGTCATCCAGCGGTCGTGTCTCCACCGACAACCCTGCCGTCATCGATTGGTTGGCTCGGTCGTCTTCCTCTTCCCAGGTCACCTCTGACACCTACAGCCAATGGTCGGTGGGTACGTCAGACACAACCGTTAGTTGGCATGGCCCGGGAGCAAGCCCACTGAAATCACGTGTCCTCTACCTGCCCCTGTCCTTTGGTGTTCCCTCACCAAGCGAAGTATCGCATGCTGTGGGCTCAGCCCCACTGTACAGTGAGGAAGAGCTAACAGAGGGCGGTCAGGAACGGGGGGAGACATCCGCCTCTTCAGCAGCCAGGCGAAGAAGTACTGGCGAGGAGAGTGGCTCGGTAGCCGGTCTAGAGACAGGTCTGTCTCCTGACCCACACGCAGCCGAGGGGGCTAGTAGTGAGGCGGAGACCCTAATTGATGATGATGAGGCTGATCGCACTTGGCAGCCTCGTCGTCATCTGCCAGGCCCGTAATCTGCCATGGGCCCTCGTACCGACTCCTCATGCTGCTGCCAGGCCCGTAATCTGTCATGGGTCCCTGTACCACCTCCTCATGCTGCTGCCAGGTCCAGAGTGTCTCATGGGTCCCTGTACGGCCTCCCATTGCTGCTGTCTCCATCGCCACACTCTGCTATGTGCCACTTTCAGGTCTCCTCAAACTGCTGGTGGGTTCCATTTTGTCATAGGGTGCTGGCAGATTACGGGCCTCCCATTGCTGCTGCCAGGCCCGTAATCTGCCATGGGCCCCCGTACCGCCTCCTCATGCTGCTGCCAGGTCCAGAGTGTCTCATGGGTCCCTGTACGGCCTCCCATTGCTGCTGTCTCCATCGCCACACTCTGCCATGTGCCACTTTCAGGTCTCCTCACACTGCTGGTGGGTTCCATTTTGTCATAGGGTGCTGGCAGATTACGGGCCTCCCATTGCTGCTGCCAGGCCCGTAATCTGCCATGGGCCCCCATACCGCCTCCTCATGCTGCTGCCAGGTCCAGAGTGTCTCATGGGTCCCTGTACGGCCTCCCATTGCTGCTGTCTCCATCGCCACACTCTGCCATGTGCCACTTTCAGGTCTCCTCACACTGCTGGTGGGTTCCATTTTGTCATAGGGTGCTGGTAGATTACGGGCCTCCCATTGCTGCTGCCAGGCCCGTAATCTGCCATGGGCCCCCGTACCGCCTCCTCATGCTGCTGCCAGGTCCAGAGTGTCTCATGGGTCCCTGTATGGCCTCCCATTGCTGCTGTCTCCATCGCCACACTCTGCCATGTGCCACTTTCAGGTCTCCTCACACTGCTGGTGGGTTCCATTTTGTCATAGGGTGCTGGCAGATTACGGGCCTCCCATTGCTGCTGCCAGGCCCCTAATCTGCCATGGGCCCCCGTACCGCCTCTTCATGCTGCTGCCAGGTCCAGAGTGTCTCATGGGTCCCTGTACGGCCTCCCATTGCTGCTGTCTCCATCGCCACACTCTGCCATGTGCCACTTTCAGGTCTCCTCACACTGCTGGTGGGTTCCATTTTGTCATAGGGTGCTGGCAGATTACGGGCCTCCCATTGCTGCTGCAAGGCCCGTAATCTGCCATGGGCCCCCGTACCGCCTCCTCATGCTGTTGCCAGGTCCAGAGTGTCTCATGGGTCCCTGTACGGCCTCCCATTGCTGCTGTCTCCATCGCCACACTCTGCCATGTGCCACTTTCAGGTCTCCTCACACTGCTAGTGGGTTCCATTTTGTCATAGGGTGCTGGCAGATTACGGGCCTCCCATTGCTGCTGCCAGGCCCGTAATCTGCCATGGGCCCCCGTACCGCCTCCTCATGCTGCTGCCAGGTCCAGAGTGTCTCATGGGTCCCTGTACGGCCTCCCATTGCTGCTGTCTCCATCGCCACACTCTGCCATGTGCCACTTTCAGGTCTCCTCACACTGCTGGTGGGTTCCATTTTGTCATAGGATGCTGGCAGATTACGGGCCTCCCATTGCTGCTGCCAGGCCCGTAATCTGCCATGGGCCCCCGTACCGCCTCCTCATGCTGCTGCCAGGTCCAGAGTGTCTCATGGGTCCCTGTACGGCCTCCCATTGCTGCTGTCTCCATCGCCACACTCTGCCATGTGCCACTTTCAGGTCTCCTCACACTGCTGGTGGGTTCCATTTTGTCATAGGGTGCTGGCAGATTACGGGCCTCCCATTGCTGCTGCAAGGCCCGTAATCTGCCATGGGCCCCCGTACCGCCTCCTCATGCTGTTGCCAGGTCCAGAGTGTCTCATGGGTCCCTGTACGGCCTCCCATTGCTGCTGTCTCCATCGCCACACTCTGCCATGTGCCACTTTCAGGTCTCCTCACACTGCTAGTGGGTTCCATTTTGTCATAGGGTGCTGGCAGATTACGGGCCTCCCATTGCTGCTGCCAGGCCCGTAATCTGCCATGGGCCCCCATACCGCCTCCTCATGCTGCTGCCAGGTCCAGAGTGTCTCATGGGTCCCTGTACGGCCTCCCATTGCTGCTGTCTCCATCGCCACACTCTGCCATGTGCCACTTTCAGGTCTCCTCACACTGCTGGTGGGTTCCATTTTGTCATAGGATGTTGGCAGATTACGGGCCTCCCATTGCTGCTGCCAGGCCCGTAATCTGCCATGGGCCCCCGTACCGCCTCCTCATGCTGCTGCCAGGTCCAGAGTGTCTCATGGGTCCCTGTACGGCCTCCCATTGCTGCTGTCTCCATCGCCACACTCTGCCATGTGCCACTTTCAGGTCTCCTCACACTGCTGGTGGGTTCCATTTTGTCATAGGGTGCTGGCAGATTACGGGCCTCCCATTGCTGCTGCCAGGCCCGTAATCTGCCATGGGCCCCCGTACCGCCTCCTCATGCTGCTGCCAGGTCCAGAGTGTCTCATGGGTCCCTGTACGGCCTCCCATTGCTGCTGTCTCCATCGCCACACTCTGCCATGTGCCACTTTCAGGTCTCCTCACACTGCTGGTGGGTTCCATTTTGTCATAGGGTGCTGGCAGATTACGGGCCTCCCATTGCTGCTGCCAGGCCCGTAATCTGCCATGGGCCCCCGTACCGCCTCTTCATGCTGCTGCCAGGTCCAGAGTGTCTCATGGGTCCCTGTACGGCCTCCCATTGCTGCTGTCTCCATCGCCACACTCTGCCATGTGCCACTTTCAGGTCTCCTCACACTGCTGGTGGGTTCCATTTTGTCATAGGGTGCTGTATGGCCTCCCATTGCTGCTGCCTCCACCGCCACACTGTGGCTCCACACTCTGGTTTTGGCCCCGTGACTGCCAAAATGAGTGAAGTGTGCGGTGATTCTAAGATCGACGGCACTCATCTGCGTGTCATACTGACTGACAGTATTATTTCTCTTCCCCAGCAGACTCCAAGGGCATTTAAATTAAAGGTACAGTGTTCTGCACTAATATAAAGGCTCTCTAAAGCCTAGAAACACCCTTTTTATAAGTTAAATTCGCAGCGAATATATTCGACTCAAATCAAATTTATTCCGCAAATTCGCCGAATCAGCCGAATCAAATTTTTTAATACTTCGCTCATCTCTAATGGTAGCGTTGTTGGATGTGATAGAGAAGTCCATGGGGGGTGGTGTCCGGGCTGGGGGGAAGACAAGAAACTCGGTTTTGGAGAGGTTCAGTTTAAGGAAGTGGAGTAACATCCAGTCTGTCGCTCAGCAGGTGTGTGATTCGGGCGGAGACTGAGGGGGTGAGGTGGGGGGTTGAGAGATAGATTTGTGTGTCGTCGGCATAGAGGTGGTAGTTGAAGCCGTGAGAGTGTATGAGTTGGCCAAGGGAGGAGGTGTAGATGCAGAAGAGAAGGGGCTCGAGGACAGAGCCTTGAGGGACCCCAACAGAGAGGTTGAGTGAGAGGGAGGTGGTAGCATTATAGGTAACGCTGAAAGAGCGTTGTGACAGGTAGGATGAGAGCCAGGAGAGAGCAGAATCTCTGAGGCCGAGGGAGTGTAGTTTTTTGAGGAGGAGGGGGTAGTCGACTGTGTCGAAGGCCGCAGAGAGGTCAAGGAGTAGGAGCACTGAATAGTGGCCATTAGCTTTGGAGGTTAGCAGGTCATTGGAGAGTTTGAGTAAGGCGGTTTCGGTGGAGTGTAGGGGACAGAAGCCGGACTGTAGGGGATCGAGGAGGTTGTTGTCGTTGAGGTGAGAGCATAGGCGGGTGTACACTAGGCGCTCGAGGAGTTTAGATGTAAATGGGAGCAGGGAGATGGGTCTGAGGTTGTTCGGGTCATTGGGGTCCAGGGAGGGCTTTTTAAGTATGGGGGTGATGTGTGTATGTTTCAGAGGGTAGGGGAAAGTGCCGGGGGAGAGGGAGAGATTGAAGATGTGGGTGAAGGAGCGTAGGATGGAGGGGAAGGGAGGTCGTAGGAGTTGAGGGGATAGGGTCGAGGGGGCAGGTGGTGAGGCGGGCATCAGAGAGGATCTTGGAGACTTCCTCGATGGTAGTAAGGTCAAAGGTGCGGAGTGTTGGGGGAGCTTCAGTATGAGGAATGTAGGGTGGGGTGGAAGAGGAGGTCAGAGCAGTGGTGGGGCCGTGGGAGAGGGGTGATGAGGGGGTAGCTGAGTGAGGGGGAAGGGGGTTGGAGGGAGTTTGAGCAGCGACGAAGTCCCTGCGGGTTATGTCGAGGGGGAGGGGGGATGAGGGGGTAGCTGTGTGAGAGGGGACGGGTTGAGAGGGCGTGTGAGTTGCGGCAATGTCCTTGCGAATTGTGTCAATCTTGTTTTTGAAGTGATTGGCAATCTCAAGGGCAGTGAGTGAGGTGCTGGGTGGAGGTGGGGGTGGCGAGAGTAGAGAGTTGAAGGTGGAGAAGAGTCGGCGAGGATTGGAGGAGAGGGCCTTGATGAGGGTCAGGAAGTAGGCTTGTTTGGCAGCATGGAGGGAGGAGGTGTAGGTGTGGAAAGCAGATTTGTAGCAGGTGAAGGCTTGTTGGGATTTGGTTTTGCGCCATAGTCGCTCCAGGGCACGACTGTGTCGTTTTAGGGTTTTGGTGTGATCAGTCTGCCAGGGCTGGAGCGGTTGGGGTCTGATGTTGCGTGTGGTTAAAGGCGCTAGTGAGCCAAGGGCTGTTGAGAGCGCGTTGTTATAGGCGGTCATAGCTAAGTCAGGGCAGGACAGGGGGAGGATGCGGTCATGGAGTTGATCAGCTGCAGAGTGGAGGGAGGCAGGGTTAAGGTTGCGGAGGTTACGGCTGGGAAATGTGCTCTACTATCATGGAATGTAAAGGTAATGGGAACGAGTTTAAAGCGGACCCAAGTATACACAATCATCTGGAGAACACAGGCAGAAGTAATGTTTACAGGAGACACATGACCAAAGAACGAATGAATCATCTTAAAAAAGCATGGATCCAGTGATCTTGTCATTCTTAGTATACAGCCTACTCGAGAGGAGTCTCTTTGCTAATAAGTCCGTCAGTGGTATGGGAGAGTATTCAGGTTAAATGTGACCCAGAGGACTGATATGTATTTGTGTTTGCTAAAGTGTATTCTGTGCCCTTTGTGATCATGGGTATTTATGCCACCTACCACTTTATGTGTATTGAAAAAGGCGATGGTATTTATGGCACAATACCCAGATGTATAGGTTATGTGCATGGGGGACTTTAACCCTTGGTGCTGGTGCCTCCTGGCCCTTTAAGGGGTTTTTCTGATGCTGGGAGGTGGGGTGAGGTTTAGGGTCATGTGACTGCTGTGATTGGCTGTCACAGCAGTCACATGATTGGAAAGATCACGATCGCAAGTAGCGATCGGGACCTTTCTGTGAGCCACTCGTAAATGTTCTGGCAGTGCACAGGTTAATATGTGGATGGATTGAGCAGTAGATAAATATGAAAAAACCCCATAGAATTATAGGATAGGAATAAATACCCTTGGGAAACTAGCCAAAGAAGTGGGATGAGTAGATATATGGCAAATCAAAAATCCAGATGCTAGAGCATACTCATGTGCAGTTACTGGAAGGGGTCACTTTCTCCAATAGATTTAGCACTGGGTAATGATAAAATATTGCCATTGGTACAATCAACCACATACCTTACCTGAAGAGTATCAGATCATTTTCCTGTATTGCTTGAATTGACTAAAGGTCCCAAGAGAAGACGTCCAGGGTGGAAGTTACATCCCTACTGGTTAAACCAGATAGGGATCGATGATTGTATACTAGATCAATTGGGGGTATTTCTAGAGGCACATGGTGACTCCTCAATGGACAGGTTTTTTTTGGGATACACTTAAGGTATAGCATATATAAAGAAAACCAATAGACAGGAGGAGGAGGAGCTGGTAGGATT
Organism: Staurois parvus; assembly: GCF_062004578.1. NCBI lineage: Eukaryota > Metazoa > Chordata > Amphibia > Anura > Ranidae > Staurois > Staurois parvus. Next base: position 4,651,109 of record NW_028318003.1, read on the forward strand.
ATGTGCTCAGGCAGAGACAGAGTATATAGAGAACCCCTCAAAAAGTAATAAAGAATAGTGGGAGAAGTGTATACAGCAGTATAAATTACAATTGGAGGCTAATGCTAAGAGGAGAGGTTTTTTTTGGAACCAACAGAATTATGAACATGGAAATAAAAACATTAAATTATTGGCATTTATAGTTAAACAACAGTCGGCTACTCTGGCCATTCCAAAGGTGAGGAATAAGGAAGGGGAGTTGGTATATATTGTAGACAAGATACTTAAGTGCTTCAATGAGTACAATGTATCAATGAATGAGATGAGGTTAAAGTGCATACAATATATATGAGAGAGAGAGAGAGAAAGAGAGAGAGAGAGAAATACTTGAATGAGGTAGAATATCCTAAACTGACAGGGGAACAAGTAAGGATGATGGAGGAGGAACTTACAGAAGAAGAGGTGCGCCAGGCTATACATTCTTTAGCTATAGGTAAATCACCGGGCCCAGATGATTTTCCATTGGAGGTGTACATTTGATATATAGATATGTTAGCACCAGTGTTAACTAGAATGTGGTGCTTATTCCAAAACCATACAAAGATTTAAGAAACTGTGGCTCGTATAGGCCAATTTCATTGTTAAACTTCGGTTAGAAAATATTGGTGAAGATCCTAGCAAAAAGGGTTAACAATGTTATATCAGTAATTATCTATAGTGACCAAACAGACTTTATGCCATGAAAATCAACTTCTATTAATATAAGAAGAACGCAGCTGATGGTGCAATTCAGGGAATATATACCAGAGAAAAGTGCCCTGGCATCCTTGGATACAGCCAGGGCATCTGACTCTGAGGGAGCTCTGAGGAAGAGGCAAGTCCTAGAAATGCGTCAGCCTATTGGATGTCTACATTCCCTATTGCGGACTGTTACTCAGTGCGGTGTTGACCAAGCTGTTCTTTTATGACGTGCCTTGACTTTATTGTCGTTTGTGAGTACAACACTTTATTTCTTATTAAACATTTTTTATGGTAATGCACTAGGCCTGTGCGCCCTCTGTTTGTTCTTTCCTCATTCAGTACATTTGATTTTATTTAATGGTTATTCCTACAGAAGCTGTTAAAATACTTTGAATGTGGTGAAAGATTTAGGAAGTGGGTTGTGGTAATTTATAGCCAGCCATGCTCTAACCTGTTGGTGAATGGAGTGATATCTCCTACGATAAAGTTTTACAGGGACAAGGCAGGGAAGTCCACTATCCCCTCATCTTTTGACATAGCAATAGAGATGCTGGCTATGAGGTTTAGGAAATCAGAGGAAATTAAAGGAATATCTTTGTAGGGTAGGAAGAAGGTTATTGGTCTTCATGTGGATGATATAGGATGACTGTATATAGGAGATTTGCAAAATATGCTAGCGGAGGCAATGTATATAATTGATTAATTTGGAAAATACTGAGGATTGGAAATCAACTGGCAGAAATCTGTTTTAATGCCATTTAGACAGGATATATAGATGAATGAAGGTATACGCTTTCCGTGGGGATAGTGGATTAATTTAAATATCTGTGTATTTATATAACCTTAGATCCAGCTGAGGCACTATCTGTGATTGTGTATCCCTTTTTGAAACAGATTAACCGCAAGTAAGAAACATGGTTAAAACTACCACTGTGAGTGGCAGCAGGAATAAATATAATCAAGATGATTTTACCTAAATGTTTATATGTATTTTCACACCCTCCTGTGGTTATATCAAAAGCAATATTTAAGAAGTTGAACTCACAACTTATTACATTTATATGGGCTAACGATAGAACTAAGATAAAAATAACAACATTACAACGTCCGAAAAATGAAGCAGGGATGGCATTACCAGATATATATTTATACTGTTTGGCAGGGCAGATGAAACACCTGCAAACATGGTTAAGACAAGAAAGAGGTGGACGGGTGGTAACATTTTACTAAAAATGCTTCAGTTGGATGACCTTTTAGTGGTATTGGAGACACAATCCTCAAAGTTACTGTAGCTAAGATCGGGATTCCTATCTTTACACTGGCATGGGAGGTATGGAAGGAAGTTAAGAGATTAACAGGATATAGGGATACACCTCAGGAGGTCTCCATGTGCAATAATCTATCGTTTGACCAGTTAATTGAAATTCCAGATGGAGACTTCTGGAAACAGAAAGGAGTGTGCACACCATAAATACTTTATATGCTTAATTTGGTACCCAGAACCCTAGAATATCAAAATATCACTTTATAGGAATCTTGAGATCACAAGTGCCAAAAGGATTGACACCAGTATTATACTCATTTTTATTGCAGGCTAAGACTGGTATAGAACCATTAAAACTGAGTTATAAATGACAGGTAGTTATTTTAGATATGACAGATAGGAAATGGAAGGATATGCTATTCGCACTTGGTGGCCTCACCTGCAGCTAACAATAAATTGAAGAAAATATATATTGTGCATCAGACATATCTTAGTCCCATTCGAATTTATAGAAAGGGTAGAAGGTCCACATCAAAATGTTTGAGATGCCATCAGGATGGAGATGATTTCTGCCACTGGACTTGGCCATGTTGATAGATAATGGAATATTGGGGTCAGGTAACAAGAACATTTTCAGAGATACTTAAATGACCAGTGCCTTGTACCCCAGAAGTATACCTGTTAGGAGTGTTGAATGCTGAAGAATGATTGAGATATGTAAAAATAGTCTTACAGGAAATGTTGTCTTTGGCACGTAAACAGATTGTTATGAGATGGGTGCAAACAGTACCACCCTGTATTAAACAATGGATAGATGCAGTTAATCATATTGTAGTCTATGAAAAAATTATGTATGAACATAGGGGACTTTACAGAAACACCATAACATCTGGGATGAGTGGTGTAGAGTTGAAATAAAGGTACAGTAATTGCAAAAAACGATGGTTAGAAGGGGGTGAAAAGAGATAAGAAGAAGACAGGATGAGATTGATATGTAGATTAAGAAGGCACAGGATAAGAATTTGAAGACAGTGGATCACATTAAGGACTCATGTACACTGCAGCTGATAAACTCACATTCAGGAGCTTTTCTGCAGCCCCTGAACTCTCCCTAATGTTTTCCTATGTGTCCATGTCAATTACAGTCATTTACAGGCAGTTGAGTTTACAGTTGTTTTTTTGAACGCAGCAAACATGCGTAGATTTTATCAGTATTTCAAACTCCAAAAGCTTGTAAACGCGGCTAACCGCGTTTATAAGTGTTTGCGTTTAGATGCGGTAGGATATAGCATGGCATTTTTAAAAAAAAACTAATTTGAATCCACTAAAAAAGGCTACTAAAATACCGCATGATTTTATCAATTCATGCGGAATTTTAGTAGTGAAAAGCATGCATCATATTTCAGCTGTCAGCGGGATTCCCACTGACAGCTGAATGAAAAGAAAGAATTGCCGGAAATTAAAAAATAATTTTAAAAAATGGTGTGGGGTCCCCCTCCCGTCCATACCAAGGCCTTCAGGTCTGGTATGGTTTTTGAGGGGAAGCCCCACGCCAAAAAAATCAAATAGCGTTGGGTTCCCCCCCAAAATCCATACGAGACCCTTATCCGAGCATGCAGCCCGGCAGGCCAGGAAAGGGGGGGGCAAGTGAGCACGAGCACCCCCCCCGAACCATACCAGGCCACATAACCTCAACATGGGGGGGGTGCTTTGGGGTAGGGGGGCTACCGCTACCCATTCACAAAAAAAAGCTGTATTGTGGAAAAAAGACAGCCCCTGGCCATCTGCTGAGAAGCTGGTTTGACAGTTCTTAAATATGTAAGGGGCCATCACGTATGTGACCCCGCCCCGTGTGACATCAGTGTCCAGCATCCACTAGTCGATGATGTCACGCGGGGGCGGGTCACACATGTGATGTCACCAGGTGGCTCCACCCCTTACATATTTAAGAACTGTCAAACCAGTTTCTCAGCAGATGGCCAGGGGCTGTCTTTTTTCCACAATACAGCTTTTTTTTGTGAATGGGTAGCGGCAGATGGCCGGGGGCCAGGGACGGTGGTGGAGCCTTTCTTTTTTTTCTTCGGAGCGGCGGCGGTGGCGGCAGACATTGTGACATCGTGATTTATGTTGGATCTACTTTGGGGGGACATTCTTTTATTAAAGGACTTGTCAAAGAATGACTCCTGTCTTTTTTCAACACTACAGCTTTTTTTTGAGAATGGGTAGCGGTACCATATACTCCATACTCATTCACGTGGGGGGGTGGGATCTGGGGGCCCCCTTTCTAAAGGGGGCTTCCAGATTCTGATAAGCCCCCGCCTGCAGACCCCCACAATCCCCGGCTAGGATTATGCGGAAGAGGCCCTTGTCCCCATCAACATGGGGACAAGGTGCTTTGAGGGGGAGCTCCCCCTACCACAAAGCACCCCCCATCTTAAGGCCATGTGGCCAGGTATGGTTCAGGTGGTGGGGGATGCTCGTGCTCGCTCGCCCCCCCCCTTTCCTGACCTGCCGGACTGCATGTTTGGATAAGGGTCTAGTATGGATTTTGGGGGGGAACCCTACGCCATTTTTTTTTAAATTTTGGCGTGGGGCTTCCCCTTTAGAGCCATACCAGACCCGAAGGGCTTGGTATGGACGGGAGAGGGGACCCCATGCCGTTTTTTTATTATTTTTTAATTGCCGGCAATTGTTTCTTTTACATTCAGCTGTCAGTGGGAACCCCGATGACAGCTGAAATATTAATGCATGCTTTTCACTACTAAAATACCGCATGACTTGATAAAATAACTCATGCGGCATTTTAATAGCCTTTTTTAGTGAATTTACTATTTTTCAGTGCATTCTGGGCATTTGGGAAGGTCTCCTGAGGTTATCTTTTAAAAAGTTTCTAAGCACAAACGTACATAAACGCGGCTAAATGTGTTATGCAAACACAGCAAAACTGACTTTTTTTAACCTACGCTTTCCAGCAGTCAGTTTCCATCATTCAGAAGAGTTTTCCAAAGGTCCTGTGTGCATGAGCCCTAACTTGGATGATTGTTAAGAAAGGATAATAGGATGTATGAAATTGTTTAAGTAATTAAGAATGGAATTTGTAAAGAGAATTGATATTGTATTTCATGTATACAAATATGCAATAAAGAGTATTTTTAAAAAAAAACTGAAAGAAGGCTTGTGTAGTGCTTACCCCCAAATGAGCAGCGTGATGTATTGGGTTGTATGTTCTTTTGCCATGATCCTGCAAACAGCTCAGTACTCACTGACACACCTGGTTGAGCAAGAGACAGCTGCAGACGCCTATGCATATTTAGGTATAAGTATCCCAAACACAATAAGGCAGTTAGAAAGCATCAGGCAAAATGAATTCACAATTGATAGTGAATATCACAGCATTACATCAAATAAAGAATGATGGTATCAATAATCAGTGTTAGATGATGATCAGACAATAGCTAAGCAATTGGACTATCTGACAGCAAATAGTGAATGTTCCAAATGTGTATTTTGGTTTTTAATCTGCAATGGGTGTCCCAAACTTGGGAAAAGGGGCTTGTAAGTGATCACCATGACAGCAGTTAGTAAGTGATAGACTCCTAGCTCTCAACCTTCTGCCTGCTATTGTGTGGGGGCCCACACTTTGTGCTGGTGCACTTAAAATATGATCTTTTTGAGGATTCTGCATTCAGTGGTACAGTGTTCCTAAATGTCAGTAACACTCACCTAGCAGTGGTACTGTAAAGTCAACCAGTAGCTGCTCACCAGTCCTGTATGTCTAGAGACCTCTAGTATCTTCAGCACAGGTCTCCTCTCTCCACAACCTGTTCCCAACAGGTCGCAGTCTCAGGCCTAAAAATAATGTCCCTTTGCTTTCCAGATATTGGTATCTCACTCTGCTTCCATTGTACACAGCAAGATTATAGTGTGCACTGCTCCTGTCTCACCACAGAAAGAGGAAGCCCTTTCTTTCACGGCAGGGGAAACCTACATCTGTCTCTTCCATTTGCTATGCTCCTCTCTTGGAAATTGTAGTCCTTTCCCCATCTGCCACAACAGCAAAATCTGTTGCATTAACTCCCACGATCCATCTCAACTTCTGTCAGCGACTCTCTTGTACTTCGTATTCCTTAGGTTACCTCTGGTGGTTATAGGTGGTATGGCACTGGCGAGATCAGTGTAGAGGTCCTGTGTGGACATATAGAGTAGTGGCAGTGTAGTGTCTCTCTGTATCTGTTCCTTCCTTGCCAGCTAAACACCAGGATACACTTACATCATTTACTAGCTGAAAACTATAAAAAAATTATATATAAACTAGAGTAAGTATCAAGTAACATCAGTGTGAAGTCAAAACTTCTAAAGTACATTTGTTTCAAGCTAGAAAATAGAAGTTATTGTATAAGCTTAAAAGTCAGGCAAGTTGCATTTTCATAATGATGTGTCAGCCTTGGCAGCTTCCATAGTTGCTCAGTACATTCTTTAATGTTTCCTGCAATGTTCATATGGTCCAGTAACAATTAGGCAATATAAATGTAAATATGGTGCCTAGACAAAGTCCTAAATAAAGTAAGCTGAGTTGTTTCTAGTTTTAGAGACTCTTTAATATATATGCTTTTTTCTACAAGAGGTCAAGTTCTTCATCCAGTAACCACAGACCTGTAAATCTAACTTTCATTTTCTGCTATTGTAAGGATGATATTTAATCACTTGCCCTCCAGAGGATTTACCCCCCTTCCTGACCAGGCCATTTTTTCCTGTTCGGCACTGCACTATTTCAACTGGTATGTGCGCCGTTGTGCAATGCTGTACCCAAACAAAATGTATGTCCTTTTTTGCACACAAATAGTGTTCTTATGGTGTTATTTGATTACCTCTGTGGTTTTTATTTTTTGCGCTATAAACAAAAAAAAACGCAAATTTTGAAAAAAAACCCCTATATTTTCACTTTTGTTTATAAAAAAAATCCAATAAACTCAAAGTTAGTGATACATTTAGTCTTAAATGTATTCTTCTACATGTCTTTGGTAAAACAACATCTCAATAAATGTACATTAATTGGCTTGTGTAAAAGTTATAGGGTCTACAAACTATGGTATATACAGTCAGGTCCATAAATATTGGGACATCGACACAATTCTAACATTTTTGGCTCTATACACCACCACAATGGATTTGAAATTAAATGAACAAGATGTGCTTTAACTGCAGACTGTCAGCTTTAATTTGAGGGTATTTACATCCAAATCAGGTGAACGGTGTAGGAATTACAACAGTTTGCATATGTGTCTCCCACTTGTTAAGGGACCAAAGTAATGGGACAGAATAATAATCATAAATCAAACTTTCACTTTTTAATACTTGGTTGCAAATCCTTTGCAGTCAATTACAGCCTGAAGTCTGGAATGCATAGACATCACCAGACGCTGGGTTTCATCCCTGGTGATGCTCTGCCAGGCCTCTACTGCAACTGTCTTCAGTTCCTGCTTGTTCTTAGGGCATTTTCCCTTCAGTTTTGTCTTCAGTAAGTGAAATGCCTGCTCAATCGGATTCAGGTCAGGTGATTGACTTGGCCATTGCATAACATTCCACTTCTTTCCCTTAAAAAACTCTTTGGTTGCTTTTGCAGTATGCTTTGGGTCATTGTCCATCTGCACTGTGAAGCGGCGTCCAATGAGTTGTGAAGCATTTGGCTGAATATGAGCAGATAATATTGCCCAAAACACTTCAGAATTCATCCTGCTGCTTTTGGCAGCAGTCACATCATCAATAAATACAAGAGAACCAGTTCCATTGGCAGCCATACATGCCCATGCCATGACACTACCACCACCATTCACGGATGAGGTGATATGCTTAGGATCATGAGCAGTTCCTTTCCTTCTCCATACTCTTCTCTTCCCATCACTCTGGTACAAGTTGATCTTGGTCTCATCTGTTCATAGGATGTTGTTCCAGAACTGTGAAGGCTTTTTTAGATGTCGTTTGGCAAACTCTAATCTGGCCTTCCTGTTTTTGAGGCTCACCAATGGTTTACCTCTTGTGGTGAACCCTCTGTATTCACTCTGGTGAAGTCTTCTCTTGATTGTTGACTTTGACACACATACACCTACCTCCTGGAGAGTGTTCTTGATCTGGCCAACTGTTGTGAAGGGTGTTTTCTTCACCAGGGAAAGAATTTTTCGGTCATCCACCACAGTTGTTTTCCGTGGTCTTCCAGGTCTTTTGGTGTTGTTGAGCTCACTGGTGCGTTCCTTATTTTTAAGAATGTTCCAAACAGTTGTTTTGGCCACGCCTAATGTTTTTGCTATCTCTCTGATGGGTTTGTTTTGTTTTTTCAGCCGAATGATGGCTTGTTTCACTGATAGTGACAGTTCTTTGGATCTCATCTTGAGAGTTGACAGCAACAGATTCCAAATGCAAATAGAAACAATTGAGTACTGTCCGTGATACTTTTTTATTTGCACTAACATACAATTTTGAGGACAAGCTTTCAGGGAATGTCCCCTTCTTCAAGGTCTAAGCAGTACTACTCACAAAGTTAGCAGAATGTTAGAAGAGATGAAAGAAAAAAAAAAAAAGAAGGAGGCTAGAGATAAGATGCAGTCAAAGCAAGAAGGGGGGGGGGGATACTCCGGATCATACAGCTGCACCTCCAGTAATGTTGTGTATCTTATCCAGTGCAGAAAATGCAGCAAAGGATCTTATGTCGGCGAAACAGGACAGAAGTGGCAAACAAGGATGAATTTGCACAGACATACCATCAAGGAACATAAAGAAGATGACCTCTGCACACCTGTAGGACACCATTTCGCACAACCAGACCACACAATGGGAGACCTCAATGTTTTAGTACTTAAAGGAAATTTCAAATCCATTCAGGAAAGAAAAACTTTTGAACTAAGAATGATAATTCTATTTGACACAAGACATAAGGGCCTTAATTTGGACATGGGATTCCTCAATCATTATCTGATATTTTTATTACTATTAGCTGTAGCTTGACTCCCTCTGTGTGAGTGTAGTATCCCCCCCTCCCCCCTCGCTTTGACTGCATCTTATCTCTAGCCTCCCTTTTTTTTTTTTCTTTAATCTCTTCTAACATTCTGCTAACTTTGTGAGTAGTACTGCTTAGACCTTGAAGAAGGGGACATTCCCCGAAAGCTTGTCCTCAAAATTGTATGTTAGTGCAAATAAAAAAAGTATCACGGACAGTACTCAATTGTTTCTGTCGTAAATGCACTAATACGGTTACAATCAACTCAAACAAAATGCAAATAGCACACTTGAAATGAACTCTGGACCTTTTATCTGTTCATTGTAATGGGGATAATGAGGGAATAACACACACCTGGCCATGGAACAGTTGAGAAACCAAATGTCCCATTACTTTTGGTCCCCTAACAAGTGGGAGGCACATATGCAAACTGTTGTAATTCCTACACCGGTCATCTGATTTGGATGTAAATACCCTCAAATTAAAGCTGACAGTCTGCAGTTAAAGCACATCTTGTTCGTTTCATTTCAAATCCATTGTGGTGGTGTATAGAGCCAAAAATGTTAGAATTGTGTTGATATCCCAATATTTGTTGACCTGACTGTATACTGGAATTTACGTAGCTTTTACTTTCTGACTGCCTATCACATTTCTTGAGGTGCTAAAACGCCAGGGCATTACAAACCCCCTCCCCAAATGACTCCTTTTTGGAAAGTAGAGACCCCATGGATTTTGCAGACAGGCATGTTGAGTCCTTGGAACATTTTATTTTTTGCCACAAATTTTTTTTTTATACACAAAGTTGTTCATGTTGATATATTGTTCATGCATGCCATGGGTATATGTGGAATAACACCCCAAAACACATTCTTCTACTTGGGGATACCACATGTGAGAGACTTTTTGGTAGCCTAGCTACATACAAGCCCCCAATATCCAATGACCACCTCCAGGATTTCAAAGGGCATATTTCCTCATATCACTTCCCGACTACCGATCACAGTTTCGGAGGCTCTAAAATGCCAGGATAGTACAAACACCCCCCCATGACCCTTTTATGGAAAGTAGACACCCCAAGAAATTTGATAAGAGGCATGGTGAGTATTTTACAGATATCATTTTTGTCACAGGGTTTTGAAAAAGAAAAGACAAAGTACATTTTCTGTTTTCTTTATTCGTTTTCAAAAAACATGTGGCAACAAATGAGATCTGTAAAAACATTCACCATGCCTCTTAGCAAATACCTTTGAGTGTCTACATTCCAAAAAGGGGTCATATGAAGTAGTTGCTTCTACTATCCTGGCATTTCAGGGCCATCAGTAGCTTATGCCATACATCACCAACTCTTTAAGACCAAGCCTTTTTTGCCACTTTTAGTTCACATGACAAAAAACGTTTTTTGCTAGAAAATTACTTTGAACCTCCCAAACATTATATATTTTTTTAAAGCAGAGGCCATAGAAAATAAAATGGTGGGTGTTGAATTTTTTTATGTCACACAGTATTTGTGCAGCAATTGTTCAAACGTAAATTTTTTGGGAAAAATACACTTTTTAGAATTTTAATGCACACAATATATTGCCCAATTGTTTGATAAAATATAAAAGATGATGTTACGCAGAGTAAAAAGATACTAAACATGACATTTCAAATTGCACATGCCCGTGCAATGGCAACAAAATACTTACATTTTTATTATCGATAGGCGATGCTTTAAAAGCCTTTAAAGGTCACCAGTTTATATTTACACACTATGTCCAGTATTAGAATTACAGCTCTCGGTCTGATGTTCGCGGCGATACCTCACATGCATGGTGCAACTACTGTTTACATACCAGCACGGGGCCAACGCTTGCACATGCAGGTGAGCGTGCGCAGGGGGGGCAAGGGTGCTTTTTTAAATCACTTTTAATGCAATTAGAGGGAATATATCCCCTATAACTTCAATGGGCATTGTCATAAATTCTTTTTTGAGAAATCTGGGGTCTATCAGAGTCTAGATATCTCCTCTGCCCTTACATTATCTAATCTCACCAAGATCGGTGTGATCAGATGCTTTCCCAATTTACAAATGGTGCTATTTATATACTGCAAAACACTCCCAAATTCACAAGGCCACTGACATGGGAATGAGGCCCTTGACCGGGTCAACATAGGGATAAGATGATTTCCAAGGGAAATATGTGCTGAGAGCATGTGGTATGATATGATTCAGAAGGAGCGAGGTGCATGCTCTCTACCCCTCCCTTTTCTGGTCAGGCTGGTTGCATTCCCAGATAAGAATCTGGTATGATTTTTGGGGGGACCTCACTCCATTTATTTTGTTCTTTGACATGGGCTTCTCTCAAAATCCATACCAGACCTTTATCTTTATCTAATAAACTAGTAAAGCAAGGCAAAAAAACCCCACAAAAAGTGTGGGGTCACCCCAAGAATCTATACTGACCTTTATCCAGGCATTCAGCAAGGCAGACAGTATGCACCCCTCCTAATTCATTGCTGTAGCGTGACCCCCATAGGAGCCACTTGTATCTTGTCCAGGCTTTCCTCTAGACCTTCTCCCGAAGTCAAGCACACAGCATTTCCTATAGCCAGGTGCACATAACTTCTGTTTGTTACTCCAATGATCAGTCTAGAGGTTGTAGTTTTTGTTGTTTTTATTTTGTTTTAGAACTGGGATAGAGAAGGGATATAGTGGGTACTCAGAATTGAAATGTGCACACCTGAGGACAGCTTTCTCTAAGTAGACCTGTGTAGCAATCTGTGGAGCAAAGTCCCTCTGTAGATATGCAGAACCTAGTGGACAGTTACTCTTCTGGACAGAAGTTGGTGTCCACTCTAGCTTACACTCAATAGCTGACTATATAGATCCTGAGGGTCTTAAACAGCAGCAGCAGCATTCATGTAGAACAGTCTGTACTCACAAGGCCCTTGCTGCAGGTCATCTTCCTCTGTGATACCAGACAGGATCTGTAGACATTCCCCTCAGTCAGTTCTCAGAAGCACCCTGGGTTTAGCATTCTGGCCCTTGGGTCGTCCACCCAAGGCCTCCTGGCAGCATGAGCCACGTTTGCAGCCACCTCCCTGGCTGGAACTCCCTTCTCAGAGGACGAGGAAGAAGAATACAGATCTCATGTGCTCACTGAATATAAATACTAGTACCCAGCATGCTCAAGGGCACCTCTTCCTGTAATTGACTGGAACTGCATCCATATTCCTGCTGCTGATCTGCATGGGTCACTCCTGTTCACCCAGAACTTTTCCAAAGTCGCCTGGATACAGAAGAGCCAATCACAGCAACAGCAGAACAGTGAGCTACACATGATATCCTCAGTAAACAAATTGTAGCTTTTCTGTTAAGCAGAAAAGCTGCTATATTTAGCCTATCAGTCTCCTGTTGAGCAGGAGACCACACTAAACTACAAACTATACATCTTAGCAACTTACCTAGGAGGGTGCTACAATACCAAACAATATGCCCTCAACATTGGGGGAGTACTATGCAGAGGTATGCAATGCCTCCCCTTAAGCAAGGCATCTTGTTCCCATGTTGATGGGGACAGGGGCTTCATTCCCACACCCCTGACCCAGTTGACGTAGGGGTTTACACACAGACCCCATTATAAAGGTTTTTTATTGTAAAAAAGTCCTGCAATTTAAATCCAATATCCATTACATCTTCCATGGATGTGGATCCATTGTCAGTTATGAAGAATGGCATCTCTACTCCCACTGCTTCTTCTGCCGATATACCATTACTTTATCACAGATTACAGCTCATGACCATGTTTGGTTACTGACATTATTATTATTATTATTATACAGTATTTATAAAGCGCCAATAGTTCGCTCAGCGCTGTACATTATAAAGGGGGACAGAACATGTGACAGAACAATACCAATACAATGCAAAACATGAGGGGATCGAGGGCCCTGCTCTTTCAAGCTTACAATCTAGGAATCATACATGATCCTCAGCCAGTTTGTTGACATTCGACCAGACAACTGTCATTGGCAACAGTATCAGTAGGAGAGGCACTGGTTGTGCTGTCAGACGTTTGGTGGGGCATCTTACATTGTATTTGGTAATAAATTTACATTGAACTACCTTACAAATAGTGCAGTGCAATCACTGTGCAAGCCATATCAAAAATATATATAATGAATTTACATTGCTGGGTGACTTTAACTGACAATTGTGTGGTTATGCAATGCTGTACATTAATGAAATTTATGTCCTTCTTTTCCACAAATAGAGCTTTCTTTCACTGATATTTGATCACCTGTCTATTTTTCTTTTTTTTTTTTTTTGAAAAGAATCTATATTTTTGACTCTTTGCTATAACACAAATCCAGTAAAAAAATGTAAAAATTCTAATTTCTTCCTAAATGTACGCCAAAATATATTCTGCTACATGTCTTTGCTAAAAAAAATCCCAACACATGTAAATTAATTGGTTTACGTAAAAGTTATAGCGTCCAAAAATGGCGGCACATATACTGGATTTTTTTTTTATATTAGTAATGGTGGCGCTCAGTGACTTGTAGCAAGTCTGCGGGACTGCGGCGGGCATTCTGACACTGGTGGGAAATGACTAACTGCCACTGACATCCCAATTACACTAATACAGTGATCAGTGCTAATAAAAAGCACTGACATTGTACTAATGACACTGGGTAGGAAGGGGGTTAATATCTGGGGTAATCAAAGGGTTAACTGTGTGCTGTGTGTGTTTTACTAGGGAAACATGCTGCTGTGTATTTTTCTTCTGTGCTGTTACTGCTGGCAGGAGAGAGACCTGTTTACACACAGGTCTCTCCCCAGTCAGTGTTACTTGGCGATCTCCGGGAGCCGGTGGGGAATCTCCGGCTGGGACCCAGTGATTGACATCTGTAGCTGCCAATAGCTACAGAATTTTACTTTTTTGTGAATGAATAACAAGGGGTACTGTGTACCTTTTACTCATTCATGTAGGATGGAGGACCAGATATCTGCTGGGATCCCCTTATTTTAAAGTTCCCCCCTGCAGACCCTCACATACACAAGGTCAGAAGTGTTGGAAATATACCCTTGTCCCCATCAACATGGGGCCAAGGTTCTTTGCAGGGGGAGATTTTTTTTCCCACCTCCTGCAAGGTAACCACCCAAGGTTGAAGGCATGTGGTGTAGTATGGCTCAGGAGGGGGTGCACATACACTATCTCTTCCTCCTCCTTCTGGCCAGCCATGCCAGTATAAGTGGGGGACCATGACATTTTTTTTTCTGGGGTCCCCCTCAAAATACGCTTGGGATCCTGAGTTTATTAACATTCAGCAGCCAGCCAGGCAGCTATTATTAGCACCAGGAGTATTGTCAGGAAAAGATCATTGTGACACAGGTTATCCTGTCAGCAGGTTGGTGGGGCATCGTACCATCTTTACTGGTATTGAATTTACATAGGTGGACAATGTGATTTATATTGGATTTATATTTTTTAATAAACTGCTTTTTCACAGTGTCTATGTCTAGACATAATGAGCATTTAACTCTTGCAGTGCCCATGCAGTGGTAATAAAGTTGTTTTTTGAACTTGTACCTATAGGTAAGCCCAGGGGCAGACTGACCATTCGAACACTCGGGCAGTGCCCAAGGGCCCAGGGTCAGTAGGGGGCCCCATGAGATGCCCCTGGTACGTTTCATTGGCTTTTTCATAGGCTTTTTTGGGTGTGTTCGAGGACACAGGGGCCCCATGATATCCTATTTAAATAAAGGAATGCGTTTCGTCATGAATGACCGCCCCTTGAAGACGTCATTCATGACAAAACTAGTAGGGCTTGGCTTGCTGGATGCTGACGTCTGTGGAGAGGATTGAGTCACGAGCGCTGTAGTGAGTGTGCGGGGAACAGGAGACTGTTATACCATTTGCTGTTTTATGCTGTTATACTGGTGTCGGTGAAGACACCCTTTTTGTGAGTGTAAATCTTTATTAAATTGTTGGATACTTTTATAAAAAAACTGGCTGCACCATGATTTTTTCTTTCATTCCCAAACATGACCTCGGTGGAGAGATATAAAAAGAGAGAGTGATATGATGCTCCTGGAACCATTATATTGAGTGGTGGATACCTACCTTATGGATGATTGTGTAGCTATTGATCATCACACCTGAGAAGTTGATTTATTGCATCTGCTTCCAGAGCAAAAAGAGCTTTTTGCTGATCTACAGTTGCAAGAAAAAGTATGTGAACCCCTTGGGATTATGTGGAGTTTTGCATGAATTGGGCATAAAATGTGCTCTGAACGTCATCTAAGTCACAACAATAGAAGAACACAGTCTGCTGAACATAATACTACACAAACATTAGATGTTGCCATGGTTTAATTGCACATAACATGTAAACATTCACAGTGCAGGGAGGAAAAAGTATGTGAACCTTTGGACTTAATAACTGGTTGACCCTCCTTTGGCAGCAATAACCTCAACCAAACGTTTCCTGTAGTTGCAGATCAGACCTGCACAACGATCTGGAGTAATTTTGGACCACTCCTCTTCACAAAACTGTTTCAGTGTAGCAATATTCTTGGGATGTCTGGTGTGAATCGCTCTCTTAAGGTCATGCCACAGCATTTCAATCGGGTTGAGGTCAGGACTCTGACTGGGCAACTCCAGAAGGCCTATTCTGTGCTGTTGCAGCCATTGTTCTGTTGAATTACTTGTATGCTTTGGGTCATTGTCCTGTTGCATCACCCATCCTCTGCGGAGCTTCAGTTGGTGGACAGATGGTCGTACGTTTTCCTGAAAAATGTCTTGATAAACTCTGGAATTCATTTTCCCATCAATGACAACAATCTGTCCAGGCCCTGAGGCAGCAAAGCAGCCCCAAACCATGATGCTCCCTCCGCCATGTTTTACAGTGGGGATGAGGTTTTGATGTTGGTGTGCTGTGCCTTTTTTTCTCCACACATAGTGTTGTGTGTTCTTCCCAAACAACTCAATCTTGGTTTCATCTGTCCACAGTATATTTTGCCAGTAGTGCTGTGGAACATCCAGGTGCTCTTTTGCAAACTTCAAACGTGCTGCAATATTCTTTTTGGACAGCAATGGCTTCCTCCGTGGTGTCCTCCCATGTACTCCATTCTTGTTTAATGTTTTCCCTATTGTAGATGTGTCAACAAAAATGTTAGCATGTGCCAGAGATTTCTGTAGGTCTTTAGCTGACACTCTGGGATTCTTCTTTACCTCATGCAGCATTCTGCGCTGTGCTCTTGCAGTCATTTTTACAGGACGACTACACCTAGGGAGAGTAGCAACAGTGCTAAACTTTCTCCATTTGTAGACAGTCTGTCTTACCGTGGACACATGAACATTAAGGGTTTTGGAGATACTTTTGTAACCTTTTCCAGCTTCATGCAAGTCAACAATTCTTTTTCGTAGGTCTTCTGAGAGCTCTTTCTGCGAGGCATGGTTCACATCAGACAGTGCTTCTTGAAACCAGTAAACCCAAAACAGGTGTGTGTTTTTTAAGGGCAGGACAGCTGTCAGCAACACATCCAATATCACCACACTGATTGGAGTCAAGGTTGGCTCACTCCTGGCTCCAATTAGCTCTGGGGGAAGTCATTAAGCTAGGGACTCACATACTTTTTCCTCCCTGCACTGTGAATGTTTACATGTTATGTGCAATTAAACCATGGCAACATCTAATGTTTGTGTAGTATTATGTTCAGCAGACTGTGTTCTTCTATTGTTGTGACTTAGATGACGTTCAGAGCACATTTTATGCCCAATTCATGCAAAACTCCATGTAATCCCAAGGGGTTCACATACTTTTTCTTGCAACTGTAGAGATTGATCAGCATGGAGCTCTGGTGAGTTACCCAACTTTACTTTGGTGGTGGATTTTGTCACAATTTCTTTGAGAGCACCTGAATTTGAAAAGGATTTGTTTGGACATTTGAAGAAATTCAAAATTGGACAATTTTTATATTCACAAATTTAATTATTTAAATTACTTATGCACTAAAAAATAGTTTTGCACATAATTTTGATATTTTTTTATATTCATTGAGAATAGATATATATATATCTTTTGCACTAATGTTTCTACACTAAATTAGGAATAGTTTGTGGTTTTAGCGCATTCCTTTATTTAAGTTATAGCACTAAGAAATTTATTTGGTTTCTTTGAGGTGGAATTGCTGCTTTAAAGTATTAAGGGTGTGGCACTTTTATTACACTTGTGACATGATACCCTATTGCCCGGGGGCCCCATGAGTTGTCAGTCCACCCCTGGGTAAGCCTATAATAAGACTTACCTGTAGGTACTGTAAATATCTCCTAAACATGCACCATTTTGGAGATATTTACTTGTAAAAGACACTGCTGCATGTGCTCTGAAGGAACGGCATACCAGTGCCATTCCTTCAGAGCTGAATACCATAAAAAGTGATGTCATCGCGACTTAGCCATTCAAGCTGCCGGAGCCTGCAAACTCGAAAGAAGGACCGAGTGAAAATGAAAGCCTTGTCAGCAGTGAAGGGCTTAATTTTAATGTAAGTTTTAAGGTAAGTTTCACCTAATGTGCTAGTATGCGATGCATACTAGCACATTGTGACATTGGAGTTGATGTACTAAAGACAAATAGGCCGTGCACTGCAAGTGCAGTTGCTCCAGATCTGAGGGGAATGTGCAAGGAAAATTAAACTGTATTTTTACTTGCACATGATTGGATGAAAGAAATCAGCAGAGCTTCACCTCATTTCAGAGCTTCCTCTCGGTTCTAAAGCAACTGCACTTGCAGGTGTACTTGTGCACCGTAGATTTACTTTAGTAAATCAACCCCACTGTGTTAACATAAGATGTTCTACAGTTATAAAACTCCTATTTGCAGATGCCCCATAGGCCCCATAGTTCACCACTGATCTGGCCATGGAGACAATCTCATTTAATGTCTAAGAGGATCTTATGGTTCTGTAAATTGACTTAGTTGCCAGGAAAGTAGTTAAACTTGGTTATATACAATTATCCCAACATCACTTCATTGTAAAACATCAGTCACTTTATTTTTTAATTAGACAGAAGCTCTTTTTAAGTTTAAAAAAAATGGAAATGCAGTTTACACACAAAACGTTATTGGTTCTGATGCAATTGCTATGTGCATGTACATTATATAAAATTACTAGAAAGGGAGGGTGGCAAAATAAGTAATGAGCCAGTGCAGACTGATCAATTTCCTACGCAAGTAGCAAATAACATTTTCTGCTATTGTCCACAGGCATGTAAAAAAAATTTCTAGACATATTGATTGTTCTTAATCTACACCAAGATTAGTTTAACTATTAGAGTCTTCTTCATACAGCAAGAATTGCGCTGATGCTCTGCAAAAATAGCACTTAGCTTCTGGATGGTAATTCATTGTATGTCCATTAAACATGTTTTATATGTTTATATTGAGTTTTTAAAAGCATGTTATGACTTGGATTTATATATATTTTTTCTAGTGTATGCAAATGCAAACTTTTAATGTAATGTTTATGCAGATGCAGTCATTGTAATTTCAGACGTAACATCTTTGTTTGATAGTACAACTCAAATGTTATCATAAAAAAGCAAGGCAGACATTTAAACACATTAAACTAGAGATTATATTGGGCTTCAAGGGAGGGTTTTAGTTAATTTGCTCAATACAGTAAATCATGGACACACAAAAGTGTCTAATCTGTTTTGATACAGTGAAATACAGTGAAAAACAAATTCCTTTCTGCCTTACTAAATACCTTTAGAAGGCTTATAAAAAAAAGACCCTAGGCTTTGGCAGGACTAAAAGTGGGCATAGTCTGGAACCACCGTGGCTGATGCTGGGAATTGTCTGCCTCCTCGTGGAGTGCACTTGTGCTTGGGTTAAAAAAAAATCCAAGTAGGACTAGGTTATGCCCATAACTGCTACCTCTGAGTGTGAGAAGCACCACACAACTGTGGCTGGAGTACCATAACTGAGATGCCACATTCCATACTTCCTATGGTTTACCTTTTGCTGCTGTCTGTATGTTGTGTGGCACCCACAATCTGAACACCTATGCTGCTTGCCCTTTGCTCATAATTCCCTTTGCTGCTTCAAAAGGACACTAAGCCGGGTTGGGGCTGTGGTCTTGTCCCCATCTAGGTAAAGGACTCCTGAAGAGATCATTAAGATCTGAAAAAATGTCTTGCAAAGACATCCAGTTGGACCAAATAAGGGCCCAAGTAACATTGCTTATTTAACAGAAATATGAGAGGTGCCATTGCAGACTTTTGAAGGTGTAAGCTTCAGGACTGTCATCCCAATCCTTCACTAAGGCCTCATGAACATGGAACATTTTGCTAACACTCCTAGAAGCCTTTCCTCCTGACAGCAGTGTTTTGGCAGAAAAAATGCCTGGCACTTGTAAAAGGAGCATCAAGCACTTGGGTGTTAATTAATTTAATTGGCCAGAATAATCATTTATTCTGGCAATTTAATGAATTAATATTCAAGCACTACACAAGCCTTATGTTAATGTGCATTTAGACATGTTGTTTAGATGTATTTAGACTTGTCTACAGGCATCAAGCGTTTTTTTTCTGTAAAAACGCTGCTGCTCCTGGACACACTATCAGTGTTTTTTTTTTTGTTTCTCCCTCTAAACTCCTCTAAAAGCCAATGTGTTCATGAATACATACGCTAACATACAGGTGTGTTTAAAGGCAGAAAAAGAAAATGCCAGACATCCCTAGGAGCAGTGCCGAAAATGTCCAGTATACATGAGGCCTTAAAATAAAGCTACAACTATAGTAATTTCCTTCCTGTGCAACCCCTAATCTAATGATAAACCCATCAATTTTTTACTGCCTACATTATTTCTTCTGGACTGTAGCTGGATGCCTCCGAAATATAAGCTTTTCTACAACTGGTGAAAGGCTTTGTCCGAGTTTATGTAAAGGGTGACAGGTGGAGGAAATTAGATGTAGCCTCACTTTGTGTATCTGGTCCCACTGAGTATAAGACAGAGTTACTTCTTTTGAGGGTATTTAGAAGGCTGCTTGAGATATGGATAGGGCCATTTGAGCTAGAAGAGCCATACTGGGTATCTCCTGGCGCTGCATATGGATCTTCTGTTATCTACTGTTTATTTGCTGAATTGAACCCCTTTACTAATTATAAATACTAAAATGGTATTTTTGTATTTTACTGCCTCCAATTCCAAATATTAGCTGTAAGCTCAACATAATGCATGCGTTTGAAATTAAATAGTAATGTAACATAATACATGGTGATATCTGTACAGTCCGAGTGCACTAAACTCTAAAATGTGACCACTACAAAAACAATGACCTTCAACACACCATCAAATCTTTTCACATAAAGGTCTATAAGCATAGTAGTAACACCATTAGTAAATATCAGAAAGTTAAAAAAAGATGAGCGGCCCCTTTCACATGGGTGGACCAATTGAGTCCACCTTAAAAACTAACAGGCAGACCCATTATCCTCTATGGAGCCACGATCAGAACAGATGGCAGCCAGGTATAAATGGAAAGGCGGTCCATGTACATCCGACTGCCCTTATAGGAGAACAGGCTATAGCTATGTCCGCTCTGCATAAGTGGAGCAAGCATTGACCAGCCATCCCCAGCTGAGCAAGCGGTCACCTTGTGGATTCCACTCTGTGTGGAAGGGGCCTTCTATTGTTGCAGCTGCAGATATTTCTTTACTATATCCTATCATATTACAAAGCAAGGACTTGGAAATGATTAGTTAATAATTATAATTCCAGCAAAAAAATGTTTCTTATATATATATATAATGGTGAAGGAATTGCTGTCTTTGCGCTTTCTCTGTACTTTCTGTCTCCAGAGATACAAAAAGTGGAAATCTCAGGAATATCTCTTCTTACATAGTTATCATCAATAAGCATCTCCATTAGACGATACCATCAACACAAGGGTTAGGGGTACCCCTAATGGGTAAATTATTTGTATGCGTGCGCTGCAATTGTGATAAAATACAAGATCAAAAGCAGCCAGATATTTTAATATGTGGGTTTTTGAAGAAAATATACCATAGTAAATATTTAGATAAGAAAATAGTTTTAATTATAGTCATGCATAGGGCTGACTTTTTGAAGAGCACACCTGTGGGTAAGTTTGATATATATCATAGTAAAGATTTTGAAAGAGAAGTTTAGGGTTTATTTTGTTTCTGAAATCATACGTACCTAGGTGGATGCAGCATCGGTCCCCCGACAGCTCTAAGTGTGATCACATGACCGCTGGTCGCTGACTTCTCATTGCCGCTGTGGCAGTCACCGCTGTCTGCTTTGCCCCCACCCACTCCAGGCTCACTGGAGTGCTGAGCTGTGGAGAGGGAGCAGCTAGCTCAGGCTCTCAGCCAAGAGGCTGAGCAGGTGCCACTCCAGACTCTGGGGTGAATCCCAATTTTAAAGTCGGGATCTTTCCCTAGCCTGGACCAGCTGAATGATGTCAACCAACAGAGGGCTTCAGCCCGCTGTCTGCTGAAAACAGGTCACAGGAGTACAGAACACACTGCACTCCTGTGATCCACAGGAGAAGTACAGCCAAAAGAGCTTTGGCTGTATGTCTGCTTTAATTCTACTTTTATAACTACTTTTACTTCTATTACACATATTATGATTAAATGTTTCTGATTTTAAAAGGCGATAAGGTATTTTCTTCTTTTTTACTTGCTGTTGTACGTATTATCTATGAAAGATATCATCCCTTAGGAACATTTTAGCCCCCATGTATTAGATAGAGCTTAGAGATAAAAGATAGTGTTATTTTTTAAGTAAGAAATGCACTTCTTGTAATTTAAATATGTCTATTCATATTAGATGAACAACTTTTCATTCTAATGTTACTTTGAAGGAATACAAAGTTAATTTATTTTATGTTGAACTATTTATGTGGTTTATCTACTTTACATATTTGATTCCAGCCTTACATATTAGACTTTACATGAATGTAAACTAGAGGCAATACAATATACAAAAATACGTTTCTAAGAAAGTGGAACTCTGAGTAACAAATGTTGTTGACCGCTGGACTTAATATTGACCTAGATAATAAGCATATGTAAAGCCATTTTTTAAAATTGAATAGGAAAGAGTTAAAAGTCTTGTCATGTTTTTATTGTTGTCTGTGTCCCCATTAAAGAGAGATTCTCTCTTGATTTGTCTAGTAACCATTGTCACCAAGACTGAAAGTGAGAGAAAATCCACATTTTGAGTTGTCACAAGAACAAAAATAAAGAAGTCTTCCAATAGTAAATTGCAGATACAGCTGTCTGAAGCCAGCCATACATGGATCGAAATTCGTCCTGTTCAGCAAAGATTCGATCCATGTATGGGCAGGCTGATTGTTCCCAAGTTGATCCATTTATCAACGTGGGCACAATTAGACTGTTGACTTTTTCACATTTGATTATTATCAGCTGCTATAGCTGCTAGGAGCAATCATTGTGTTTTGCCAGGCAGAAAGCCTCACTATGCCCCTGCCGGCTGAGCACACAAGTGCTGCGGAATGCAATCCCCCATCAACACTGTGTTGATGGGGGAATATCAAGTGATTTTCTTTCCTTCCACCATGGGTGAAAGAAAATAAAGTAATCTATGGGTTACTATTTTGTTACTTTAGGAGGATTTCCTCTCGCTTCTTGTTGTCTTCAGAACAAGACACAGACTGTAAAAAATAAACAGGCGTGGTGTTTAATTGTGTATAGGGCCTCACACTTCTTACACATAATGAAGCACAATAAGTCGAAACATGTAGAGTGGAGCAATGTGGTGTAAAGGGTCCAAAGAGCTGCATTAGGGGAAATAGGACACAATCCCCAGATGGTAAGCACAATGTTTTACTTGGAAAATTAAAACATTGATGCATACATTTATTAAGAGGTCCATTAAGCAAGCGCATGGTCAGTTTAAAAGCCCAACTTCACTTTTTTTAAGTAATTATAAAACCATGATCCAGAATAACCTCCTTTCAATCGTTGGCCCCACAAATTCTTCACTACTACTCCTGGTCGCCACTCCTCTTCAAAGTTAAATAACATTTGTCCAAGAGGAAGGAACACCCACATTCACCAGAAGAGAAAAGGAAGGGCCCACGACATCCACAGACCCAGTTATGTATAATAACAAAAGAAAAAAGTAGAGATGAAAGTACAGCGCTGTTTTCACTTTAGATCTCCATAAATAGGCTATGTTACTAAACGTCTCCCAGTCTATTGTTGTACACTGCACTGTATTTTATGTGTTCCTAAAAACTAATAAAATATCTCTTAGGAAAAATTGTGGATTTATCTCTATGTGAAATCTAATGCAGGTGCTTAACCAATCAATAATACAACATACAGAAATATACTGTACATAAATTGTGCAGTAAACATGTATACAAATAAATTATGCAATATAAGTCCTTGTTCCAAATGTCCAACAATGAGTGACATCAAAGTGTTCAGTGGTGCATAAAACATTTAGCAGTACACAGATTCATAGTATCCTCCAATGCAAAGAAAAAACAAGCACAAACGTGAGTATCTTTTTAGTGCCTACTGTCAATGAATCATTCCCACAGTAACTTGCTAGATGGAGCAAGATTCTTGTTTGGTGGAGCAGGAAGGAGTAAAGAACCTACTTTGGGCAGATAAAACAGTTCTGTGAAATATAGAGATGGGCCAAACACCCCAGTGTTCAGTTTGCAGTCGAACATTCGAACCTTATGAATGTTCGATCATGATCTTCAAACTTAATGCAGGTCTATGGGACTCGAACTTATAAATTAAAATCTGCCCATTTTGAAGGACTTATATGCAAGTTATTGGCCATAAAAGGGGTAAAGGGACTGCCCTGAGAGACATGAATCAGTGAAACTTTGTTTTCAAAAAGTAGTTTTTAAAGGGGCAATTATTTTTCACCTCTTAAAGCAAAAAAAAAGAAAAATTCCTTTAACCCTTTCGTTGCCATTTTTGATTTTTTTTTTTGCACGTTTAAAAAATAATTAAAACACTTCAGTAAAAATCACAATAAAGTGACTGTTAGGGCAAAAATTCACAATAAATTATCCTAATTTTTGGTACAATATAAAATACGAGGTTGTTTCGAGTACATAGATACCCAACATGCCAAACTTTAAATTTGTGTGTGCCTATGAAATTGAGTGAACCTTCAGTACCTTATTTTTTTTTTAAATAATGTTTTTTGAATTTTATACACTTGGTACAACAATATCTTGACCTACAACTCTGTAAACCATTTATTCATAAGAAAGTGGTGAGTACAGAAGTCAGTACAACTTCTGTAATGGAAACAAAAAGTATCCAAATAGGCATTAATGTCACAACAAATCAGTACAACATAAGCCGAATTCCAAAAATTAAGCAATTCCCTGGGAACGGAAGTTTGGTTATGAAGGCCTGAACAATAACATCTCTATCAAAAATACAATTGAGAGAGTGTCGTATGAGCTACAAATCATAAAGAGGAGCATGGGCTCCATTGTGTAACTGGGGAATAGAGAGCTGTGGGGTAGGGCTACAAGAGGAGTTGGACAATCGTAGTTTACCCAAAATATTGGTAAGTTGAGCTTTGAGATACCAAACGTAATATCAAAAAGGTTCCATTTGAGTCGCTAGTTTCGCAAGAGTAAAGGAGTATTCCATGAAGCACCACCATCTAGAGAGCGACGTGTAGACTTAAAATCCTGAGTAATGGTGTCCAGCTTCTCCAGATTAAATAGGGCAGTTAGTGCCTGTATTACCATCTTAAGCTGTGGGGGGCTTGGCTGTTTTCACGTTTGCATGAGTGCCCTGCGAGCTACCAATAAACAAATATGGATCCACTGAGGAAGAGCATTAGGACTTGCCGACATTGCAGGATCTTGATAATTGAAGAAACCGAGCATAGGATCTTTGCTAAGAGAGATGTTGTACAGATGAATAATGTAACAAAGAACTCGATCGCTGAAGGTGGAAACTCGAGCACATTCCCAAAGGAAATGAAACAAAGTAGGTCGAGTGTGGTCACAGGGCGGGGAGTGACAGCTTGATTTCACTGAGAAAGAATAGTAAGCTCTGTGAATGATTTTTAATTGAGTTTCCCGCCATGTTTCGCAGAGGACAAGTGAAGATATTTTCCAGTATCCAGACAGTATTTTGTCCAGGGTTTCATCAGTAGACAGTATGGGAGTCCTGTAGGCAAGGAGTATATGTGTCCAGGGGTGGACTGACCATTTGGAAACTCGGCCCCTGCCCGAGGGCCCGGGGTCAGTAGGGGGCCCCATGAGATGCCCCTGGTACCTTTTTCATAGGCTTGTTTGAGTTTGGGCAAGGACACAGGGGCTCCATGATCCCCTATTGCCCGGGGGCCCCATGAGTTGTCAGTCCGCCCCTGTATGTGTCGTAAAAAGTCCAAAATGGGGCCCAAAAAGCCAAGCCTTCTCATAACCATGAAGAGCCAGGCAAAGCTTATGTTGTCAAAGGCTAGCGTCTAAAGATATAAGTGCTAGGTCCATCTGTTTTAGCATGTTCCAGGGCTAATAGTACTTTGCGAATGTTGAGCGTTGCTGAGCGACCTGGCACAAACCCGAATTAGGACAGATGTAGTATTTCAGTAAGCAGTAGGGCCAACCTGGATGCCACAATTTTGGAAAGTATTTTGGCGTCTACATTGATTAAAGAGATAGGTCGGTACCAGGGGCGGACTGACCATTTGGAAACTCGGGCACTGCCCGAGGGCCCGGGGTCAATAGGGGTCCCCATGAGATGCCCCTGGTACCTTTTTCATAGGCTTTTTTGAGTTTGGGCAAGGACACGGGGGCCCCATGATCCCCTATTGCCTGGGGGCCCCATGAGTTGTCAGTCCGCCCCTGGTTGGTAAAATCCTGGGAGCAGTGGTTCTTTCCCCTTCTTAGCTATGGACTTAATATGCCCTTGGGTGCCAGTCGGGAGATATGGGCCATCCTCCCACATTGCCTTATAGACGTGATACAGAGTGTCTGGGATGAATTCCAAAGTCAATTTATAGAATTCCGGTCCAGGAGCTTTAGCCGAGGGTAGGTATTTGATAGTGGCACAAATGTCTCATGTAATTGGAGCATTTAAGGAGCTTAGCTGGGATCCAGAAAGCTTAGGGAGATTTATAGAGGCTAGAAAGTCTTCAGCAGCTCTAGAGTCAATCAGGTCCTCTGAATACAAGGAAGTGTAATAGGATGTGAAAAGGTCATTAATATCAGATGACAGCGTTAAGACATTGCCTGCAGAAGACTGGAGCGCAGAGATATAAGTGGGAGTACAAGGACCATATCAACAGCTTTCCTGCCTTATTGCCATATCTATTTAATTTTAAGGTGCAAAAGGCTGATTTGGCTGCTTCCTGGTGTTCAGCCCAGTAATCAAAGGCTCATTTGGCAGATTGCAAATTCAGCCTCTTTTCGTGTGTGCAATTAAGGGAGAGTGCAATATGTGCCTGACGAAGAGATTTGCTCACCTGTTGGTAAAGAAGTTGGGACCTTTTCTTAAATTGTGTGGTATAGGAGATTATGCGCCCTCTAAGGAACACCTTCCCAGCTTCAAAGAACAGGTTAGGATTGGTTAAATGTGCTCTGTTCATGTACGCAAGTTCCTGCCAAGCCGCTTATAGATGAGACTTGAAGTCTTTGTTATTGGCTAAATAAGCAGGAAGCGCCAAGGGCTAGGGGATTTTGGTGATTTCAACCCAGACAGCTGTAATAGGATGGGACAATAGTCAGAAATGGCTATATCAGAAATGGTCATTCTACGTAGCAGGAACAAGAGAGGCTGTGACCAAAAATGATAGTCAATGAGAGAAACAGAGCCATAAGGGGATGAATAGAGTATGTATTCCTGATCTGTTGGGTGTTAAAGACACCAAACATCATGCAGATTAAGCATATCGATAGATTGTGCTAAAGCGGTAGAGGGGGGACACTGAGGCAGTTGTCCAAGATGTTGTGTGGAATGATCTCTCTTTCGGTCAATATCATTATGCATAACTGTCTTAAAGTCCCTACCCAGGATATGACAGGGTTCCAGAATTTGTAAGGCCCATTATTATTATTATTATAATACAGGATTTATATAGCGCCAACAGTTTGCTCAGCGCTTTACAATATAACGGAAGACAATACAGCAACAATACAGTTCAATACAAGAGGGATTTGAGAGACCTGCTCCTTGGAGCTTACAACCTAGATGGGAGGGGATAGTAGTACAAAAGGTAGTAACTGTGGGGGGTGGACTGGTTGGAAGAGTAGGAGATTCCAGTATTAGCTGAGGGCAGGATAGGCTTCCCTGAAGAGATAGGTTTTCAGAGATTGCCTAAAAGTGAGCAGAGTAGGCGATAGTCTGATAAATTGGGGTAGAGAGTTCCAGAGGATGGGGGAAGCTCTGGAGAAGTCGTGGAGATGAGCATGGGAGGAGGAGAACAGGGAGCTAGAGTAGGAGGTCTTGCGAGGAGCGGAGAGTATGGTTTGGATGATATTTGGAGACAAGATCGGTGATGTAATTTGGGGCAGGCCCATGAAGTCAAACCCTGGTAGAAGTTTTGTCCTAGAGAATTGGGAGCATATAGAGTGGAGATAGCAATGTCACGAGAGGCGATAGTAATATGGACAGTAAATCTGCGACCCTCAGAATCAGAATTACCAGAGCGAACAGTGTAACGCAAATTTTTGTGGAATGGTATAGCTACCCCCACCTTATGGCCCAATGGCCCGGAGAACCATACACCTGACCCACCTAAAGTCTCGAAAGACAGAAAATATTGCTGGCAGAGAGATGTCTCCTGCAAAAGAGCCACATCTGTCCCCAAATGTTTCAAATGGAGTAGTACTTGCATACGCCTGTTCAGTGAGCTTAGCCCCTTAACATTCCATGAGATTACCTTCAAGTGATCCCTGTCATCAGTTGGAGCCATGTCTGTCGTAGTATGAAAATTGGATAAGGCTTACAGTATTGGGGAGGCATCAGCCCAACGAGTCCAGGTTGATCAGAACAATATTCAGTACCTGGAAATGCAACAGTGAAAGACAACAATGCAAAACAGTAAGAAGAGAACCTTTCTAACAAATAGGGAGAAGCTCCCCAAGTAAGTCGGGAACTTCAGTCCTTTCTGCATAGAGCAATCTAGCGAAGCTCCCGCACTTGACACTCCAGCACTGTCTTGGACAACATCATATATGGGGGGGAGGAGGAGGGGGGCTGGGAGATATAGGGGGGAGGGAGGTTTCGGGGAGGAAGGAGG
The DNA here is from genome assembly GCF_062004578.1 of Staurois parvus. Lineage (NCBI taxonomy): Eukaryota > Metazoa > Chordata > Amphibia > Anura > Ranidae > Staurois > Staurois parvus. The sequence continues at coordinate 4,679,363 of NW_028318003.1, forward strand.
AAGGGAGTGGGGGTAAAGGAGAGAGGGGGAATAGCGAAAGGTGGTAAAAACCTGAAGACCCTCTTCACCCATCCAAGGGGATAGGTGTGCAGGGTGGATCGCCACAGGGAGGCATGAAACAAGACAGACAAGAACCAAACATTAGCCATTATAGGAAAAATTACAACAGTCCCCGAGAAGGCACATAAAAACAAGGAAAACCATTACATATCATCCGATGAAACAGGTCAGTGGGTAACGTAGCGGTCTTCGGCCCAACCAAAGCACACCCATTTATGTGGTGGCTTTTGGGGACTCAGTTGATTCTGGAAGGATGCGGAGTTTCCCCTTGGGGGGAGGAGGAAGATGGTGCAGAAGAAGGACTTTGATCCATGGCTGCTTCAGGGATATTGTTGAGGTGTTGTTCTGCTCCCAACGGCGAGCTGAAGGATAGCCTTTCTCCATCCGGCAGCTGGATATGAAGAACAGCGGGATAAGCCAGGGTGAATTTAACCTGCCTGTGATAGAGAGTGGAGCAGATTGCAGAGAAGGCCTTACATTGTCGCATAACCTCCTTCGAGTAGTCCACGAACAAGAGCAATTGGTGCCCGTCTACAGATAAAGCATGCGTGCGCCGGATGGCCTGTTTGTAAGCATAGTTCAGTGTACAATCACCGGCCTAGGTTTAGTGCGAGAATCGGACGATGGGCCAATAGAGTGGGCTCTTTCAACCACACAGGGGTGTCACAGGTCTAGGTGCTCCAGAATGGACATAGCACATACGTTGAGCAGCATGGAGGGTGAATACGTCTCGGGCTGGCCTATGTGTGGTTTTCTAGATTGTCTACCTTATCCTGAAGATCTCTTTGGGGCTGTGGTGAGTCGGACTACTGCAGCAGAAACAGCCAATGAGTCATCTTCAATGGAGGAGATCCTATCTTCCATCTGTGTAATGCGCTGAGCCTGTGTGTGGAGATCTTTTTGTAGCTGTTTTAGCACTTTAAGAACAGCACTGTTGACCACTACCATGAGAGTAGGTGTTAGGAGTGCCATGACTGTGTGGGCAATGTCCGCTGGTGAGGTGGGACCTGGAGGCTGAGGACTAGGAGCTGTGGCTGCTGTGGGCTCTGTTGATCGCCTGTGTCAGTGTGAATGCTTGCAGTGGCGGCCATCTTGGCTGCAGCGGGCATGTGTCCCCCTGTGTCAGGTGGGGCACAGAAGAGGAGCGGGCGTGGGACAGCTCCACAAAGCAGTCCATATGTTCCCCCAAAGCCGTGGGTGGAATTGTAGCAGGCGTGGGACCGCAGCCATAGAGGAGGGTGACCGGAGCAGGGATGGCTCACTTCCGCTCCATACAGCGCCGGAACCAGAAGAAGTCTATATTTTCTATAGACAACACTTCAAAAGCCCCTATAGGTCATCAGTTTAGTGCTACAGAGGAGGTCTGGTGCTAGAATTATTGCTCTCACTCCAGTGTGCGCAATGATATGTCATGAAGTTAATCTTCCCGACGCGTCGTACCTATCATGTGACATGTGTATTGCAATCAACATTTTCACTCGGAGCCTCCCCAATACATGCGTTTACGTTCATATGTGCGTATATGTGAGGGCGGGGGAGGCTCAAAATGTTTTGGGGGAGATGTTATGTGCTTGGGTGTCTTCTCTGAGCACCATTAGATGTATTGCAATGCAAACCGTATTGCAATACATCTTTCCCCGACTATTCTATCCAGGAAAGTGACAGCTGTGACCCGGAATTGGCATCATGGATGTCGCCTTCCAGGTCACACAAAGAGGGGGAGCGGATGCTCATCTGCTTTCCTCTTTCCCTTCCACCTGCAGGCCATGGCTGTCCCTGGGATGGGCAGATGGGAAAGCGAAGCCCGGTTACATGGCAGGAGCGTGCCTGTGATGAGGAGTCACCAGAACTGGGGGCCGTGGAAGCGATCGGCGGCAGCGTAGCCGCCTAACCACTTCCATCTGACAGGCAGGAGTTTACCTGTCAGATTTATACACAATCCCAGGGGCTGCAGCCACTGATTGTGTATAAAACCCCCTGCTGTCAGGCCTGTACGGCGTACGGACCTGGCAGCGAAAGGGGTTAAATATCATGCCTGGGGGGGTCCCCTTAAGCTACCTGCAAAGTTGCACACCTCTACAATGTATAGAACCTGCTGCAGCATGACTGACTTTAGAATCAGGGTACCCCTTTAAATAAGGGAGCACCCTGATGCTGCCCCCCCTTCTGAATGAGTAAGGGGTACTTGTACCATTTACTAAAGGGTTACATTTAGTAAAAAGTAGAGACCAGTCTTTTGAAAAATTCCTTTATTGAACAAAAAACAAAACAAAAGTTTTTTGTTCAATCAAGTACTTTATTAAAAAGTCCCTTAAAAAAAAAAAAGCCAAAAAATGGTTCCATCGTTGTAATCCATCGTCAATCATTGTGTCTAGCATTGTCACAATGACTCCGACTTACCAAAATTTTAAAATAAAACAACACCCATTGAGCACTCGCCACACTCTGACATTTGCAGGTCAGATGTAAACAATTGGGTGGAGCTAGTGGTGACATCACTGCTAGCTCCACCCATTTGTGATGTGATTGGCTAAAGCATTGCACCTGACCTGTGGTCAGGTTCCTTGCTTTGGCCAATCACAGTGCATTGTGGGTGCGGCGGTTAAATAGCCCGCCAAAAGCCCTTATTGTTCGTGTGTTCGGCTGATGTTCGAGTTGAACCTTTGTTTGAATCGAACATCCAGCCCATCACTAGCGAAATAGGTATCACAGACTGCAATACCACTGGCCGCTACCTGAGGACGACCCACCCAAAGATATGGACAGCAGCAAGGGAGACAAGATAAAGATACTGGATGGAGAAAGCACAATAATCTGGCAAATAAGAAGTGAAAAAGCATGGCTTTAACCACTTTACAACTGCGCTATAGCCAAGTTACGGCTACAGCACGGTTGTCCAGTTCTGGGAGGGCGTCATATGACGTTCTCTCAGAATGCGCCCTCTTGTATGCCCCCAGTGTTTTCAGTGATCACTGTGTCCTACAAACACATCTGATCACATGACTAGGTAAAAGGCCAATCACAGCGCCCTTTTACCACATGATCAGCTGTGTCCAATGACACAGCAGATCACAAAGTAAATACAGTTGCTGGTTATCAACAGTACTGCCGATAACCGGCAAATGTCACAGAGGATATCCTCACTGATTATCAGGGCACAAGTTCATCAGCCCAGCAGTGCCACCCAGCAGTGGCGCCCATTAGTGCCATCAGTTAGTTCCGCCAGTCAGTGCTGTAAGTCAGTGCCACCAGTCAGTGTCGCCCATCAGTGCTGATGAGTGCCGCCTGTCAGTGCCAATCAGTGCTGCCTCTCAGTATCCATCATTGCTGCATATTAATGCAGCATTATCAGTGCCACTTCATCAGTGCAGCCTATCAGTGCCCATCAGTACTGCCTATCCATGCCACCTCATCAGTGCCCATAAGTGCTGCCTATGAGTGCCCATCAATGCTGCCTATCAGTGCAACCTCATCAACGCATATCAGCGAAGGAGAAAAATTACCTGTTTGCAAAATTGTATAATAGAAACAAAGAAAACTCTTTTTTTTGCAAATTTTTTGTTTATAGTTTAAAAAATAAAAACCCCAGTGGAGATTAAATACCACCAAAAGAAAGTCCTATTTGTTTGAAAAAAATGATAAAAAATTTCATATGGGTACAATGTTGCATGACCGCGCAATTATCAATCAAAGTGCAAGAGCCCTGAAAGTTGAAAATTGGCCTGGGCACACAGGGGGTAAAAATGCCTGGTAGGCAAGCTGTTAATAGAAAGTTCTTGGGAGGAGCAAGGGGTTAAAGGTTCAAGAAAAACAAGACAGAAGGTTTCTTAGAAATCAAGCAGGTGGCTCAGCAAGAAGAGTCGTTACCAAAACAGAAGAGGTTGCAGGCTGAGACCTAGGTCCTGATGTGAAGTTCATTCCAAACCTAGGTTCGGAGTGAACCATTGGCTCACCCCTAGTGTAAAACAATTTAAACTGAAGTAAATCTTAAAGTCATCTACAAACACTCACAAATGTAAAGCTCTGTAGCACTGAAAAACATATACAGACCAGGGGCGGACTGACCATTTGGAAACTCGGGCACTATCCAAGGGCCCGGGGTGAGTAGGGGGCCCCATGAGATGCCCCGGGTAAGTTTTTCATAGGGAAATAAAACCATCTAAGATCCACAACCAAAAGATAATTCTAATGATGTCTTTATCAAAAATATGCAGTTAAAATGTATTATACGCCTGGGTTCACATATATGTGGTGTGGTATATAGCATGTGAGTTGCACAGGAACCGCACTGCATTCCTGTGCAAATCACATGCGATTTGTGTGCGGTGCGATTGGAGCCAAACATTTTGTATGGCTCTGATCGCATCGCACCCGCATCAAGGTGCAGGATCCTTTTTTTGTTCCGCACTAGAATCGGATTGCATGGGTATTCACACCTATGCGATCTGATTCTGCACATTGCACCGCGTTTTGCGGACTGCTTTCGGAGTGTTGTTAACATACATGCTGTTCACATGAATGTGGTGCGATTCTGATGTGGTGCAGAATTCGCACAGAAACCGCTGCAAATTCCGCACCGCATCAGTGTGAACCAGGGCTCAAGATCAGGCTTTTAACCACTTGACCTCCAGAGGATTTACCCCCTTTAATGACCAGGCCTCTTTTTGCTACCTGGCGCTGCACTAATTCAACTGATAATTGCGCGGTCATTCAATGCTGCACCCAAACGAAATTTACGTCCTTTTTCACACAAATAGAGCTTTCTTTCGGTGGTATTTGATCACCTGTGCACTTTTTATTTTTCACACTACAAACAAAAAAAGACAAACATTTTGAAGAAAAACAATATTTTTTACTTTCAGCTATAAAAAATATATAGTAAACTCAAAGTTAGTTATAAATTTAGGCCAAAATGTATTCTGCTCCATGTTTTTGGTAAAAAAAATCCCAATAAGTGTATATTGATTGCTTTGTGTGAAAGTTATAGCGTCTACAAACTATGGTATAGATACTGCAATTTACACCATTTTTTTGCTATACAGCACTGCGCTAGTTTAACGGACAATTGCGCAGTCATGCAATACGGTACATAAATAAAATTTACATCCTTTTTTTCCCACAAATTGAGCTTTCTTTCGGTGGTATTTGATCGCCTGTGTGGTTTTTATTTTTTGCGCAATAAAAAAAAAGGCTGACAATTTTGAGGAAAAAAAACAATATTTTGGACTTTTTGCTATAAAACATGTCCAGTAAAAAAAATGTAAAAATCAAATTTAGTCATAAATTTCTGCCAAAATGAATTCTGTGACATGTCTTTGCTAAAAAAAAAAACCCAATATGTGTAAATTAATTGGTTTACGTGAAAGTTATAGCGTTTACAAATGGCAGGAAAGATACTGGGATTTTTAGTTTTTTTTTTATACTAATAATGGTGGCGATCAGCAACTTATGGCGGCGATCAGTGACTTATGGCGGGACTGCAGGACTGCGGCGGACATTCTGTCATTGGGGGGTACTGACTTGGGGTCACTGACATCCCCATTGACACCAATACAGTGATCAGTGCAAAAAAAAAAACACTGACACTGTACTAATGGCACTGGGGAGGAAGGGGTTAAGTTTATTTTTCAGGGAAAGGGTTAACTGTGTGAGGGGAGTGTTTTACTAGGGGGCGGGGGTGTGTACTGCAGGGAACACCGCTGATTGGGACAGATAAACTCTTCTGTCCCAATCAGCGTGTCAGGAGCTGTCAGGGAACTGGCAGAAAGTACAGCTACTGCAGCTGTGCTCTCTGTCAGCGATTGCTGCCGACCAGCTCTGACCCGGCGACTGACATCTGCGGCCGTGATCGGCGGGACAGGTAGGGCGGCGGCGCGCCTCACGCGCCTCCTACCTGTTTACAAAACACACGTTTTAAAACGTGCTTTTGCCCAGCCGTGCCGCCCTGCCGCCGTATTTATACGGTGGCTGGGCGGCATGTGGTTAAACACATAGATGACATACTGGGGTTTATTTACTAAAGCTGGAGAGTCCAAAATCAGACTCCCTTCTGCATAGAAACCAATCAGCTTCCAGGTTTCATTGCCAAAGCTTCATTGAACAAGCTGAGGTTAGAAGCTGATTGGTTTCTATGCAGAAGGGAGTCTGATTTTGGACTCTCCAGCTTTTGTAAATAAAACCCACTATGTCTCTCAGCAGATAGCTTAGGGTGTCTGCTTTCCGAAAAGGGGTCATTTGGGGGTGTTTGTACTATCCTGGTATTTTAGCACCTCAAGAGATGTGATGGGCGGTCAGAAAGTAAAAGCTGTGTAGATTTCAAATTATCTATACCATAGTTTGTAGACGCTATAACTTTCACACAAAGCAATCAATATACACTTATTGGGATTTTTTTTACCAAAAATGTAGCAGAATACATTTTGGCTTAAATTTATGACTAACTTTGAGTTTACGATATATTTTTTATAGCTGAAAGTAGAAAATATTGGGGTTTTTTTCAAAATTTTTGTGTTTTTTTGTTTATAGCGCAAAAAATAAAAAGCACACAGGTGATCAAATACCACCAAAGGAAAGCTCTATTTGTTTGAAAAAAAGGACGTAAATTTTGTTTGGGTACAGCATTGCATGACCGCGCAATTATCATTTGAATTAGTGCAGCGCTGTATAGCAAAAAAAGGCATAAATTACAGTATCTATACCATAGATTGTAGACGCTATAACTTTCACACAAAGCAATCAATATACACTTATTGGGATTTTTTTTACCAAAAACATGTAGCAGAATACATTTTGGCTTAAATTTATGACTAACTTTGAGTTTACGATATATTTTTTATAGCTGAAAGTAGAAAATATTGGTTTTTTTCAAAATTTTCGTGGTTTTTTTTGTTTATAGCGCAAAAAATAAAAAGCGCACAGGTGATAAAATACCGCCAAAACAAAGCTCTATTTGTGTGAAAAAAAGGACGTAAATTTCGTTTGGGTACAGCATTGCATGACCGCACAATTATCATTTGAATTAGTGCAGTGCCAAACAGCAAAAAAAGGCCTGGTCATTAAGGGGGGTAAATCCTCAGGAGCTCAATTGGTTAACCACTTCCAGTACGGACTCTTTTAGCCGCACTGGGACCATGAAAGGCTTTCCAAATAGATAAAATGAGAGAAAATGAATGTTAAAAAAAAACAACAAAGCCCCAAAAAAAAATAATTGTGGTAACATCCATTTATCTCATGTCCAGTACTGCATAGCCATGCTGAAAGACGCACTTGGCAGAGGTAAGCCTCGAACCTACGACCATGCACTCTTTAGACAGGCACTCTCACTACTGTGCTATGGAGGTTACCAGGTATAGACTCTGTCAAACTGACCCTTGTTTTCAAAAACGGCCAACTGTCACCTGCCCAATGTCAAGTATCTATAGTGCAGTGCTTAACTGCTTCCATACCGGGCACTTTTACCCCCTTCCTGCTCAGGGCAATTTTCAGCTTTCAGTGCTCTCACACTTTGAATGACAATTGCGCGCTCATACAACATTGTACCCAAAATAAAATTTTACCATTTTTTTCACACAACTAGAGCTTTCTTTTGGTGCTTTTTAACCACTTGAGCTCCTGAGGATTAACCCTCCTTAATGACCAGGCCTTTTTTGCTGTTTGGCGCTGCACTAATTCAAATGATAATTGCGCGGTCATGCAATGCTGTACGCAAACGAAATTTACGTCCTTTTTTTCACACAAATAGAGCTTTCTTTTGGTGGTATTTTATCACTTGTGCGCTTTTTATTTTTTGTGCTATAAACAAAAAAAACACAAAACTTTTGAAAAAAAACAATATTTTCTACTTTCAGCTATAAAAAATATATCGTAAACTCAAAGTTAGTCATAAATTTATACCAAAATGTATTTTGGTCCATGTTTTTGGTAAAAAAAAATCCCAATAAGTGTATATTGATTGCTTTGTGTGAAAGTTATAGAGTCTACAAACTATGGTATAGATACTGTAATGTATGCCTTTTTTTTGCTATACAGCGCTGCACTAATTCAAATGATAATTGTGCGGTCATGCAATGCTGTACCCAAACGAAATTTACGTCCTTTTTTTCACACAAATAGAGCTTTCTTTTGGTGGTATTTGATCACCTGTGCGCTTTTTTTTTTTTGCGCTATAAACAAAAAAAACAAAATCTTTGAAAAAAAACAATATTTTCTACTTTCAGCTATAAAAAATATATCTCAAACTCAAAGTTAGTCATAAATTTAAGCCAAAATGTATTCTGCTACATGTTTTTGGTAAAAAAAAATCCCGTGCATTAGCGGGCAAACTGGCGCTATATGGGAGGGGCGCTAACACTATTGGAAGTCACCAGTGACACTAATACAGTGATCAGTAAAAATCTGTTCACTGTAATCAATGACACTGGTGACAGGGCAGTGAAGGGGTTAACTGGGGGGGGCGATCAAAGGGTTAAATGGGATTACTGGTGTACTGGCGGGCAAACTGGCGCTATCTGGGAAGGGCGCTAACACTATTGGAAGTTGCCAGCGACATTGATACAGTGATCAGTAAAAATCTGTTCACTGATCAATGACACTGGTGACAGGGCAGTGAAGCGGTTAACTCGGGGGGGGGGGCGATCAAGGGGTTAGATGGGACTACTGGTGTATTAGCGGGAAATCTGGCGCCATCTGGGAGGGGTGCTAACACTATCGGAAGTCGCCAGCGACACTGATACAGTGATCAGTAAAAATCGGTTCACTGATCAGTGACACTGGTGACAGGGCAGTGAAGGGGTTAACTGGGGGGGGAGAGATTAAGGGGTTAAATGGGATTACTGGTGTACTAGCGGGAAAACTGGCGCTATCTGGGAGGGGCGCTAACCCTATCGGAAGTCGCCAGCGACACTGATACAGTGATCAGTAAAAGTTGGTTCACTGATCAGTGACACTGGTGACAGGGCAGTGAAGGGGTTAACTGGGGGGGATTAAGGGGTTAAACGGGATTACTGGTGTACTGGCGGGCAAACTGGCGCTATCTGGGAGGGGCGCTAACACTATCGGAAGTCGCCAGCGACACTGATACAGTGATCAGTAAAAATCGATTCACTGATCAGTGACTGGTGACAGGGCAGTGAAGGGGTTAACTGGCAGGGGGGGATTAAGGGGTTAAACGGGATTACTGGTGTACTGGCGGGCAAACTGGCGCTATCTGGGAGGGGCGCTAACACTATCGGAAGTCGCCAGTGACACTGATACAGTGATCAGTAAAAATCGATTCACTGATCAGTGACACTGGTGACAGGGCAGTGAAGGGGTTAACTGGGGGGGGGGCGATCAGGGGGTTAAATGTGACCTAGGTGTGTTCTAACTGTAAATGTGTAGTGTTTTACTCACTTTTACTGTTTCTTCTTCTCTGTCTGGAACGGAATGTGTCCAGGCAGAGAAGAATGACATCATATCCTGTCCTGTGTAAACTTCAACACAGGACAGGATAGGACAGGGACTGATCATCTGATTTCAGCCAGACATCACTGGCTGAAAACTAATGATTGATCCCTCCGGGATCGAATGGTGTCACCCGCAGGTCGGCGGGAGAGCGCGCGCACGCCCCCTGCCGGCGCGAACGTCGGGAGCGCGGAACCCGGTTTAAAACGTGGTTTTGCGCCTGAGTGCTGCCCTGCACACGTATATATACAGTGGCAGGGCGGCAAGCGATTAATCACCACTGGGGTTTTTATTTTTTGCTAAATTAATAAAAAAAAGACCGAAAATTTTGAAAAAAAAAACCACGTTTTTCTTTGTTTTTGTTATAAAAGTTTGCAAATAAATTATTGTTCTTCATAAATTTAGGCCGAGATGTATTCTGCTACAAGTCTTTGGTGAAAATAACCCAAATTAGAATGTATTTTTTAGTTTGTAGGAAAGTTATAGAGTTCGCAAACTATGGGATATATCTGAAAATTGATCAATCCTGAATTACTGACAGCCAATCTAATATCTTGAGGTCCCAGAATGTCAGAACAGTACAGATATCCCCCAAATGACCCCTTTTTGCAGAGTAGACAGTCTGACGTACTTCATAAGAGGCATGGCGAGTTTTTTGAAGTTGTATTTTTTTTTGTCATAATTTGTCTGAAAATGAAAAAATGCAAAAAATAATTTTCACAATTTTTTTTTTACATACTGTCACCATTGCAGTCCAGCGTCATCATATTACTGGCATGGCGGCGATCAGGGACACTGACTGGTGACAGTATGAAAAAAAAAATATATATATTTTTTTTTTTTTTTTTTCTTAAATTTTTTTTACATTTTTTTTTATTATTTTTAATTTTTTATTAATTTTTTTTTCTTTTTTTATGATTTTTTTTCATATTTCACTATGTCCAAAATAGTACAATGTTACCATAGTAACATTGTACTACTTTGGGGAAGTGATCAGTATTTTTTTTTTTTTTACTCAATTTGCTTCTAGCAAAGAATTACTTTGCTATAAGCAAGCATTTACCTGAATGACATCGATTCATTCAGGTTTTTTTTTTTTTTTTTGTGCTTAGCTGTGATTTGGCCACAGCTAATCACATGACATGTGCATGTGATCTCTGTGACCATTCACAGCTAGACACTAGTATACAATGGATGGCATGAATGAAGCCATCCATTGTATACAACTGTTATGTGACCTGCTGTGATTGGTCACAGCAAGTCACATGGTACCGGCAATGGGGGCCGGTACTCAGATCTGTCATAGGCCGTGTCCGAGGTCTGCCGGTGACAGATCGCGCCGCTGCGATCTAGAGCGTTTTCCTGGCCGCCATTCGGCTGTTGGCCAGGAGGGAAGTGGTTAACCTCTTCAGCCCCAGCCACTGCATATGTACGTTTGCAGGGCGGCACGGCTGTGCAAAACCACATTTTAAAACGTAGTTTTGCAAAACAGGTAGGGGGCGCGCGTCTGCCCTACCTGTCCCGCGGGTGTCAGCAGCGGGTCTCCGCCGCCGGGTCATTACCAGCCGTTTTCCCGCAATTTGCGGTGATCGCTGACAGAGAGCAGGGCTGCATTGTTTATACACAGCCCTGCTATCTGTCAGTTCCTTGACAGCTCGTGACAAGCTGAAGAGGGAGAGAAGAGTTTCTCTCTCTCTATCAGCCTGTCCCTGTCCAGCACACACCCCTGCCCCCTAGTAAAACACTCCCTTCACACAGTAAACCCTAAAAATGGTAACCCCTTCCTCCCCAGTGCCATGAGTACAGTGTCAGTGGTTTTTTTTTTCACTGATCACTGTATTGGTGTCACTGGGGATGTCGCTGATTGCCGCCATTATTAGTATAAAAAAAATTAAAAATCCCAGTATCTTTCCCACCATTTGTAAACGCTATAACTTTCATGTAAACTAATTAATTTACACGTATTGGGATTTTTTTTAGCAGAGACATGTCGCAGAATGCATTTTGGATGAAATTTGTGACTAAATTTGATTTTTTAATTTTTTTTACTGGACATGTTTTATAGCAAAAAGTCCAAAATATTGTTTTTTTTTCTCAAAATTGTCAGCCTTTTTTTTTATAGCGCAAATAATTAAAAACGCACAGGTGATCAAATACCACCGAAAGAAAGCTCAATTTGTGGGAAAAAAAGGATGTAAATTTAATTTGGGTGCAGTGTTGCATGACCGCGCAATTGTCAGTTAAAGTAACGCAGCGCCGTAACACAAACCTCTTCTGTAACTGCTTCCTGACCACCCTACAGCAGAAATACTGCTACAGGGCGGCATGGGTACGCAAAATCACACACACACATATATATATATATATATATATATATATATATATACGTGATCGCGCTCCCGTGGTTTTCACACCCCTCCCAGATAGTGTCAGATTGCCCATCAGTACACCAGTCATCACATTTAACCCCTTGATTGCCAGGAGCACGCTCATGTACAATAAACCTCCATTGCTAGTATAGTGTCTGAACGGATCAATATCTTTGATCAGATCAGCACTACATCAGTGTTCACATTAGTATAGCGTCCCCAAAAACGCAGCGTTAGCGTGATCAGCCCCTGCACCTGCCAACACCTGCGTTTAGCCCCTACGCTTACCCCCCCTTCTCCCCCAGCAAGTGCAGTGTCAGTAGGTCACTGTCACTTGATACATTGCACACAAAACCGCAGTGTTCGCAGAATCAGGCCTGATCTCTGTTAGCGTTTGCAGGTAAATGTTGATGACTCTCATATGCAGCAGAGTGCCAGTACTAGTGCCGCTCTACCTTTTGGTGAACTGTCGACTACCAGCGGTCTAGTACATCTTGGTCTTTCACATACCTTCTTGATTTTTGGAGCTGTTTTTCACGGAATATCTGTATGCGTTGATTGTGGATCAAAGCAGTTTATATGCACAACAATTTATCGCCGCCAACCCAAATTCAAACCTTGCCAGACCATTCGCATGGAAACTCATTACGGTTTTCAAATTTACGTTTTTTTGGGGCCTAACCCTCAACATGGGCATTACTAAAAGAAATGAATTGCGGTTGTATTGGTCCGCAGACCCGATTCATCATATGCCCGTGTTCTCTGCTGCCATGGCCAGGCATAGATATGAGTGTTTTATGCATTTCAGCGACAATACACTCTGTCATCCTCGGGGTGACCCTGAATTTGACCGGCTCCACAAAATTCAGCCCCTCGCAAATCACCTTAATCTAAAATTTGCAGATGTCTATACTCCCCAGCAAAACATCTGCGTTGATGAGTCCCTCATTAATTTTTCTGGTTGCCTTGCATTCAAACAATTTCTCCCCTGCAAGCGTGCCAGATATGGGGTCAAGATGTAGAAGACCTGTGAGAGGACAACAGGCTATACTTATAAGTTTCGGATTTACGAGGGAAAAGATAGTCACGTGGAGCCCCCTGGGTGCCCAGACTGCATGGGGAGCAGTGGCAAGATAGTTTGGAACTTGGTGTCATCATTTCTCCATATGGGGTACCACTTATACGTGGACAATTTTTATTCAAGCGTGCCACTATTTAGACATTTGTACAATCTTGGAACTGGCACTTGTGGCAAAGTGTGACCTAATGTGTGCCCACCATTAGAAGTGGGTGGATGCAGAGCGGTATATTCTAATGGTGGGCATACCACACACTTTCTCTGGCAGAGATTTCTTCTCATTTTTTCATTCAGTCCACTGGCTGCATACAAAAAAAAAAAGAACATAGTATATATGACCAGCGATGTACTGGTACATCACTGGATTTGAAGGGTTATACCAGGATGATGCCTACAGCTGCAGGAATCATCCTGGTGTTGTTTTTTTTCAGCTGGTGATCGGCTTTCATGTAAAAGCAATCCTAGTGGCTAATTAGCTGCAAGATTGCTTTTACAAGCAGTGGGAGATGATGTCCCCCCTCCTCCACTGCCTTCCACGGCCTTCTCGGGCAGTCCCGTGCCATCAGGGGAACCTGAGAATGCAGCCGGTGTTTCTGCCAGCTGACCATAGAGCTGATTGGAGACCAGAATGGTGCCAATCATCTCTATAGTCTAAGAATTCGGAAGCTACAAGCATTTCATCACTTCAGTTTCGCAGGATATAAACAACGCCATTTGTAAATTGGGAAACCATCTGATCACACAGATTTTGGTTTGATTAGATAATGTAAGGGCAGAGGAGATATCTGTCAGGGCAGGAGCTGAGGAACGGACAGGCAGGCCTAATAACAATGTAACGCACTGGCTGGCGACAACCACCACCCACAGACCGAAGTCCCTCAGGGCGCGGAGTCTAAGTCCCAGGCTACCCTTCACCAGGGCCCCTGATGGTGGGGATGGACTTGACGCAGCCAGGAACCAGGTCGCGGCCCCGAGACACCTCAGTTGCGGTAATGGCCGCCGCCAATGGCGTGTAGCTAATGGAAAAGACAATAGAGTAGTCGGGCAGGCCGGGTCGACAACAACGGGACAAAACGGTACAGGACATCAGACGAGAATCACGGGTCACAGGCCGAGTTCAGCAACGGAGGGTCAGATCAAAGGAGAACACAAAGAATGGTCAGGTCACAAGCCAAGTCAGCTTCCAGGAGAGTCACGAGAGTCAGAACAGAGTTATAGCAACACCAAGACACAAGACACAAGTGCAAAGGGCATGTGCGGACCACAGGCTTATATGTAATCAGCCACACCCCTCTGGGGGATGGACCTCAGAGACCAGAAGGCATAAAAGATTCCCACCATGCTCTGCAGAAATCCAACATGGATGCCAGCACATGGAGAAACATAATCTCTGGGAAAAGGTAGGACCTTGACAATATCTAGAGTCTGATAGACCCCAGATTTCTCAAAAAAGAATATATGACAATGCCCATTGAAGTTATAGGGGTTATTTGCATTCCCTGTTATAGCATTAAAAGTGATAAAAAAAAATAAAATTAAAAGGCACAATGTAAAAATAGTAAAAAAAAATCAAAATAACTAAAAAAAAAAAAAATTTGCCCCTCCCATGCGAGCACACCTGTGTGCACAAGCCTTGACCCTGTGCCGTTATGTAAACAGCGGTTGCACCATGCATGTGAGGTATTGCCGTGAACATCAGATCAAGGGCAGTAATTCTAACACTAGACCTCTGTAAATCTAAAATGGTGGCTTTTAAAGGCTTTTAAAGCGCTGCCTATGGATATTAAAAATGTTTGCAGTTTGTCGCCATTGAACGGGGCATGCGCAGTTTTAAAGCATGTCATGTTTGGTATATATTTACTCGGCATACCATTATCTTTTATATTTTACCAAACCATTGGCCAATATATTGTGTTTTTGTGCATTAAAAGTAAAACAAGTGTATTTTTTTTTTTTTTAAATTGCTTTTGAAAAATCGCTGCGCGAGTACTATGTGCCATAAAAAATTGTAGTACCTATCATTTTATTCACTAGGGTGTCTGCTTTAAAAAAATATATAATGTTTGGGGGTTTAAATTAATTTCCTAGCAAAAAATACAGATTTTTTTCATGTGAACAAAAAGGATTGCTTTTCAGGTGGTTAGAAGAGTGATGTGTGGCATAAACTTCTAATGCTGGGCATAAAACGCCCCCACCCCCCAAAATTACCCCTTTTTGGAAAGTAGTCACCTCAAACTATTTGCTGATAGGAATGTTGAATCAATAGAAGAATTTATTTTTTTACCTCAAGTTTTTGGAAAATGACAAAAAATAAATTACACAAAAGTGTCACTTAAATGATTTATTGCTCACACAAGCCACATGTATATGTGGAATTACTCCCCAAAATACATTCTGCTACTTCTCCCGAGTATGGGAATACCACATATGAGAGACTTTTTGACAGTCTAGCCAAGTACAGGACCCCAAAATCCAATAAGCACCTTCAGGCTTTTAAAGGGCTTTATTTTCTCATTACACTTCCTGACTACCTATCACAGTTTCGGAGGCCCTGGAATGCCAGAATAGCACCAAACCCCCCCAAATGTCCCCTTTTTGGAAAGTAGACACCCAAAGGAATTTGATAAGAAGCATGGTAAGTATTTTGAAGATCTCATTTGTTGCCACAAGTTTTTGGAAAATGAAGAAAGAAAATAAAAACATATTTTTCTTTTCTTTTTTATATTTCAAAACCTTGTGAGAAAAAATTAGATCTGCAAAATACTTACCATGCCTCTTTTTAAATTCCTTGGAGTGTCTACTTTCCAAAAAGGGGTCATTTGGGGGTGTTTGGTGCTATCCTGGCATTTCAGGGCCTCCGAAACTTAGGTAGTGGGGAAGTGAAATGAAGAAGTTACGCACCTTCAGGCTTTCAAAGTGGTCATTGGATTTCAGGCTCCTGTATGTGGCTAGGCTCCCAAAAAGTGTCACACGTGTGGTATCCTCATACTCGGTAGAAGTAGCATAATGTATTTTGGGGTGTAATTCCACATATACCCATGGCTTGTGCAAGAAATAAATCATTTAAATGACAATTTTGTGTAAAAAACAAACAAAAAAAACCCACATTTTTGACATTTTCCAGAAACTTGTGGAAAAAAAATAAATCTTCCATGGACACAGTGAGTCAAACAGACCCAATTAAGGGAATTCAAAACAGCCCAAACAACATTTCTGGCTGTAATTATCTTAACCACTTGCCCTCCTGAGGATTTACCCCCTTCCTGACCAGGCCATTTTTTGCGTTATGGCACTGCATTAATTTAACTGACAATTGCGCGGTCATGCAATACTACACCCAGATGAAATTTACGTCCTTTTTTTCCCACAAATCGAGCTTTCTTTTGGTGGTATTTGATTGCCTGTGTGTTTTTTTATTTTTTGCGCTATAAGCAAAAAAATACCAATAGATATTTTGGACTTTTTTACAGTAAAAAAAAATTAAAAATCAAATTTCGTCATAAATTGAGGCCAGAATGTATTCTACTACATGTCTTTGCTAAACAAAAATCCCAATACATGTAAATTAATTGGTTTACATGAAAATTATATAGTTTACAAATGGCGGTACAGATGCATGAAGCATGAAGCAAATTTAGGGAATTCTTACTACCGCCACTTTAACAATCTATCGCTGTGGCAGTGACAATTTCTTAGGGGATTACCAATGCCTCTCCATTTAGGAGACTGGCGGTAATTAAGACCAACTCTGATTTGACGTACAAAGATACACAAGTACCCAGAGGGACTGCACTTGCACTGGGAAGCTGTCATATATGTGACAGTTTCCCACACAGAAATGTATCCCTGGCTCATTTAGACAAAAGGTCTTGGGATACAGCTGATGTTAATACCCAAATAAAGTCTGCTACATTTTGAGGGACAGTGTACAGCAAAGTTTCTATTGGACTGAATTCCGGCTATTAATCCGCCCACTACAGTATGTTGTCAATCAAAAATAAATAGGACCTGGAGGGGAACTTGTCTCTCAGTTTCCTATCAGGTTCCACCCACCCCTAGTATAAAAGTCCTCGGCCCAGCGCCCGTCAGTGTGGGGAGCTCAGTGGTCAGTTAGGGGGGACAGGAGTGAGTGTATTGGTGAAGGAGTGTCAAGTATGAACAGGGGCAAATTCATCTACCGTCTGTGATGGGCACATAAATTGGGTGCAAGCACTGACATCCTTAGAAAATTGTGTCCATGGGAATAGAGATAATGTTCTTTACTAAAGGCTATTTCAACAAATATGCAATGTATGCTTTGGAGACATTTCGATCACTGCAAGCAAAGAGTCATTTTCCTATATTTTTTCATGTAATCACAACACTCCACTTATAATTGGATTTTACAATAATATATATTTTTCTCATCCACTAGCCAGTCATATATGCCTTCAGGACACAAATCTGTACACCAAACTTTCACTTTCTCCACCAAATGACCTTTCTGTCATTTCCTATATACAATGATGTTTTAATAAACATTTTAATGGAAATGTTTTTGATACATACGGTCATGTCCCAATATTTTTATTTATAGTGTCTGATATACAGTGAAATAACCCAGTTGTTTATTTGTTTATCACTTATTAAAAAGGTATATATAAAACATTTTAAAAAAAGAGTGGGGAGGCAGGAAAAGAGGTGGGGGTAGGGCTATTTTTAAAAAGTGGAGATGACCATTAAAATGCTAGTAACAAAGATCATTTTTTAAAATCAGCTTTTAAAGCTACCCATTTTCCCACTTTGTTTTTTTAAATTGAGATTACACATTATTTTTTTTATAGAAGATAAAGTTAAATTGCTACAATTTCTAGGACAGTTTACCTTTACTTCTTTTCTCATTCTCCTTTATAGGATTTCTACACTTTTGTTCTTCTTCTATATACTTAAAATTGATGATGTGTTCATAATGTTTAAAGATGCAACATCTCCATAGCTTCCCCAATGTATATAGAAACCTTGTGAAGGGAAAAATGTTCCATTTTAGAAATCTCGATTTTCTTTGCTTGGTTTGGTCATCAAACTTAGAGGCCAGTGGGTTAAACTGTATTTAAGTGCCGGGGTGAATTGACTCAATGATCCACAGCAAATGATTAATACATACCTATCCCTGGCACACTGGCATGTACTGATCTGTGAATCACACTGTCAAACATGGGAAGAAAGTACTTTCCTATTCATATTTTGTACAGAAAATAGTCTTTCAAAACTTCCATTTTTTTAGATTTGGAATCTTAGCGCAACATGCCAACATCTCACAGCTCACTGAACACTTCAGCTTCCGTTTCTTACAGATACCTTTTTGACATCTATGTAGACACAAGCTCTGGTCTATAACTGAAATGCCAGATATTGCTTAAAATGGAAGCGACTGAAACTACCAAATATATCATATTCATTCCCTTTTCCTATAAAGATATAGTAGTTGACATCCAATCCAACCACCTTGGAACTCTGGGGGCCATTTATAAAAGGGTTGAATAGCTGAATAAGGATACTTGTTTGCATATTTTTTTCATGGTGTATTTTATTTTATTTTTGGCTTTGCTTATTTTTGTTAATCTATAGTTGCTTAATTTTATTTTTGTTATTAGAGGAGTTTGTAAGTTCTTCCTCTTTGTAGTCCTTTTTAGATGTCTTTAGGATCCCAAATTAAAGCCTTCTTTTTGTATAAGGCCTCATGTGTACTGGACATTTAGCCCCTGTGCCTCAAATTCCATTGTTTTCATGTGGCAGAAGGCACAGATGTACTGTCCAGCCCCATTACAAGCAGCCTGTAAAAGTTGATAAGAGGCTGAAAAATGTGGTAGATGGACAGGGATGGATACTGTACCCAATGTACTAATCGTTAGCACCATACATACCCAGGGATGAAGGCCTAGAGCACAGACTTCTCATCTCAACATCCAGTCCCATTCAGCCACCACATTTTCAGCCTCCCATAGACATTTATAGGCTGTTTAGAGCAGGGCTGGATGCTGCACCTGTGCTTTCCATATTACGATGACTTCAGACCCTGCTAGTGACTGGGACACTTGCTGACTTCTCTTCCCACTCACCCGATCGGATAATGGAGCGGTATCTTTGGCCGAACACTCAGTCGGTGTCCATGCCAGTGGGATCCAAGATGATGCTGACTCCCGCCGCTAAGGCTTTTGCTCCTACTGATTCCATGACACCCTCCTCTTATGACCGCGATGCCTCACACGACTTACCTCCATTCTCGCCACCAAGTGATCTCTTGGTGACAGGTTTTATTCAATCCAGAGAAGCACGGGACAATACTATCAGAACAGTGAACATCATAGCATCTGCCAAACGGCAAAATTCCCCCTTACTGCTCCTGTCCACTGAGGCAGAAAAGGCATTTGACAGAGTTGATTGGACTTTCCTTATTGAGTCTCTTAAATATCTCGACATGCCTACCCCGATAATATCATGGATATCAGCTCTGTATACGACCCCTTCAGCAAACGTACAAGTCAATGGTTTTAATTCTGCTCCGTTTACTATCTCTAATGGCACCAGACAGGGATGCCCACTTTCATCTCTCCTCTTTGTTCTTATTTTAGAACCCTTCCTTCAACATATTCGCCTCAACCCAAACATAACAGGAGTATAGGCGTATACATACCATCATAAAGTTGCGGCTTACGTGGATGACCTTTTATTCTATATCTCGGAACTGCTTACTTCCTTACCTTCCCTGTTACGAGAACATAAGATTTACGGCTACCTCTCTAACTTTAAGGTGAACCTCTAAAAATTGGAAGCCCTCATTATCTCACTCTCTGATTCCGTTCTTTCTAGATTACGGCCTAATTTCCCATTTAAATGGGTGGCGAACCATGTCCAATACCTAGGAACAAAAATACCTGTGAACCTGTACTCCACCTTCAAACTCAATTTCCAACCGTTGTTATCTGCTTTACAACAAGACCTAACCAGATGGAACCATCTGGCCTTATCATGGTTCGGACAATGTAATGTACGCAAAATGAATGCAATGCCCAGACTACTATACCTCCTACAGACCCTGCCAATTAAGATTCCACAGATGTATTTCCGCTGTTCAAGGTCAACTTTTGTCAATTTCATGTGGCATGGAAGATCATCACATCTTAGCAGATCGCTCTTGCTGCGCCCCAAATTAAAGGGGGGCATGGGCTTCCCAGATCCAGCCTTATATTACACAGCAGTACACATGACTCTAGTGGTGGACTGGTGCAGGCATAACTTATGTAAACTTTGGGTTTTTTTGGAACAGGAAATTGCAGGTGCACCCTTATGGGGGATACCTTGGGCAGGCTATCAATATACCTCATACCTATCTCCCGTTGATCCATGCCACGTTGACAGAATTGGAAAAACTGTACAAACTTTTTTCCTTAAATAGCTTCCCATCTCTGATGACACTGATCATAGGTCACCCGTCTATTGCCCCGGTCTGACGGACTCCACATTTTTTCAACACGCCCATCAAAAACTCCTACATGCATCTTTTTCTTTGACCTACGGGATGGGCACCTGGTAGCACTGTCTTTGCTCAATTGGGACCCAGAATCTTAAACAACTGGTGAGGCCTATCAATTAACACATTTTTTGAGCACCCTCCCCAAACCACACTTTTTTCAAAGGCCACTTAACACGTTTGAGGAGCTTTGTCTGGCAGAAGAACTGATCCAAAAATCATTATCACTGTCTTATCAACACCTACTGTCCTTACATGCTTGATTGGACCCTCTGTTCCTGACAAAGTGGGAAACAGATTTACAGACGACTTTCTCTGATCAGCAAAAAGATTGGATCCTCTGCTTTGCATACAAATCTTCGTTGTGCAGCAAATATCAAGAAACAACCTATAAAATAGTGACTAGGGGGTACAGGACCCCATCGGTTCTGACCAGATTGTTCCCACAGGAAACCAATTGATGCTGGCGATGTGGTGCTCGCTTGGGCACACCTCTCCACATCTTTTGGGAATGCCCTGTAATACATCCATATTGGCAGCAAGTCTTGTATTTTATACACAATTTCACTGACATTTCCCTGTCTGAGGACACAGCAGCCTAAATTTGACCCCGCTCTCCAAGAAAAAATATCACAAATCTCTACTGAAACATCTATTAAATGCAGCAAGAGCTATGTGGAAACAACAGAACCCCCCCCCCAACTATATCTCAATGGTTCACCAGAGTGAACGATATAGAGAACATGGAGCATTTGACCTCTGTTCTTAGGGGAAAGTCAGAGGAACACTGGACTAGGACCCACTTTTTTGCCATGTCCAACCTGTCTTCCCCCGTCCCTATCAGCTCCCTTCCCACCCCACCCCACTCTACCCCTCCCCATTTTCCACCACCCCCCCCTTTTTTTTTATCTTTTTCTCTCTACCCCACATTTCCCTCTGCATGCTTTTCTATTTTCTGCTCTTCCTTTCTATTCAAAAATAAAAAAATGTAATGCACACTTTCTTGGCCAGTAAACATTAGATAGCACAATGTTTTTTTGTTCCCAGAGATTACGTCTCAGAGTTCTGCATCCCTACCATGCTACTTGTTGTGCCTTTCCCAAAAGCCCCCCTTCTTTTACAGTCATTCCTTTTATAGCACTGAGTTTTCACTCGGTTAGTAAATCGAGATTAACAGTGTGAATTCCAATGATCCTTTTATTCTTGTTTCACTTGGGAAGTAATGAGCTTTGTTGTACAAGCTATTTATTATTATTATTATTATTATTATTATACAGGATTTATAAAGCACCAACAGTTTGCTCAGCGCTTTACAATATAAAGGGAGACAATACAGAAACTATACAGTTCAATACAAGAGGGTTAGGAGGGCCCTGCTCCTTGGAGTTTACATTCTCTTTGTATTTTTTTGTGCATTTATAAATAAAAGATGTTAAAAAAAAAAAAAAAGAAAAAGGTCAAAATAGACTTACAACTGTTGAGACTGTGACCACTCTGCAAGGGTTCTTAGTGCGCAAAAAACCTGTCTCCATGCAGGGTCTGTGTGGTCACTTTCTGTGTTTCAGAAATTCCCATTCTGGGTTCTCTGTGGGGTTCTCAGGTGGGTGAATGAATTGGTAAGAAGAGTCAGAGCAAAAAAATCTATATGTGTCCATCGATAGTTTGATTGGCAGAGTCACCTGATGTGGATAGGCATGAGTCGTCTGCTTTACTAAAAAAATATGATTACTTTATTTCACCAAATAAAACGCATTTTGTGGCTTTAAATTGCGACTTTCTCAGTACAAGGTGATAAAATTGGTGTCTAGTATCAGCTCCAATACCAACTTGCTACATGTGATACATGTGCTACATGTGGTCCACCTAGATAACACCACTGCCACAAACTCTACACTCCATCTAGTGTCCAATAAAGAACATTTCCCAGGTGGAGCACAATACCAGCTGATACTAGACACCACTTTAAGGGTGAATTCACACCACAACACAGAGTACCCAGAGGAGCAATTCACCTCTCCAGCAGCTCTGTGTTGCCAGCTCAGCTAGCAGACAGTGTGGTGCACAATTAAGCGCACTACATGGCTCCCTTTTTTTTTGTTTGTGTAATTTTTATTTGAAGTGTACAAAATGCATGTCTGCATTTTACTGAAATAAGCTGTTGCGCAGCACTAGACTGCATTGTAATGTGAATGGGACGCATAGGAAACAATTGTTTTCAGTGTGTCCCTGCGGTAACAGACATTTTATTATGTCTGTGTGTGAATTGGCCCTTAATCAAACAATATAAGAGTTTGGGCATTTATCACCCATTTTTAGGAATGACCCTTTTGCTGATTCGATTACCATCAACACAAAGAAAATAACATTTTTTGTATACAGTAACCATCAGACTCCTTATTTTTTAGAGAAAAAAAAAGAAACTTTTTTGATTGAAACCTTTTTTATTAATTTTGGTTTTTGTTTTTTTAAAATGTTTTAAATTTTCAAACACTCAAATGTTTCTCAATTATTAGTTATTGCACTCGGTAAAGATATAGTCCTGGTGTATGTTGTATATAAGGGTGTTTACTGAGCATCAATATAATTTGTCAAGGAATGGTGTTTATTCTTGTATTTAGCATAAAATAGTCTTTTTTTTAAATATAATTTTTTTCATTATGGCTATACATATAATGAATCCCAAAAACACAATTATTACCAGCTTTATCTACAAACTTCATAATATGAGAAATACCACAATGTTTTGCCTTTATACTAAAAGTAAATAGTAAAAAAAAGGTGTTCAAACCAGAGATTTGTAATTTTATACACAATAAAACGTTTGGTGATATTTTATTTAGGCAATGTATGCTGCACATCTTCAAAAGACAATACTCTACCATAAAATAGTTTTCAATAAATGTCACACTCCTAATTATTATCAATAATTGAATCACAACCCCCTGATGAAGCCGTGTGACCTGCGGCGTAACGCGTAGGGGAGGGGCTACAACGTCACTACACACCCGTGGGCGGCGAGTATACTATGTGTGCAGTACACACAGTTGTCTGCAGTTGATTTTAAACAAAGTGGTTTCTTATCTTATCTAATGTGAGTGCATTTGGGCACGCAATAAAGCATTTTAGTCCTTAAAAGGATAAGGCACTGTGTCTGTATTTTTTCTTACTGAGGAACATCTAATCAGGAGATAAATAGCAGGAGAAGGAGTGAAAGATCTCTGTGGGGATAGTGGCAAGGAGGATAAGAGCATTGGGAAGCAATTAAGGGATACCCACCACTCAGCACATGGTGCCATAGAATGTCTAAAAGTTCCATATGTGAACAAAAAGCGAAGTAAGCCTGTTGCAGGCTGAAAAGGAGGTGAGCGCATAACCTAATTACAATAAGAAGTCACTGGGAATTGCAATTACTTATTTTTGATCACTTTTTGGGATTTATCGCTTTTATACCAATAGAGACTTTTATTTTTTATTCACTTTCACAATAGTTTTTTTGGATCACATTATATTTTGGGACTATCACTATTAAGTTGGTACCAGAGACTTTATGTTTTTATTATTATTACTTTTTAATTTTATTGATTTGTTTGTCATTTGCTCTAAATTATATATTCTGATAGTTGCATAATTACTATATGGGTAATAATTGATAATAATTAGGAGCGCGACATTTATTGAAAACTATTTTGTGGTATGCACACATGATATGAGGATGTGTTTTTATGTCAGCGAACCTTATTTGATTATATTAAGTGGCCTACAAGTTATATTCAAATTTAATATTACTCTACCATGCAGTTTGCAGAACACTTTCATAACACTGTGTTATCCTATATTAACGTAACTCTAAAGTGGAGGTTGGAAACAATTGTGATCTATATGTCGATGGCGGCCCACCATCTAAGTGCCTACTATTTATTAGCATAAAATCAGAATGAAGTAATGCACTCACTGGATAATGGATAAGATCAGCATGTCATCAGTGTATATGAAGTCTTCTATTGAGCAGCTTTATGACGCAGAGTTTGACAGGCAAGAGGCTGGTGGATGCAGAGTTTGGCCAGGAAGTGGCTGGATTGAGAAAGAAGAAGAACCTCTGTAATGCTTTGAGCTGTCACAGCCTACTCGGTGGCTTCCAGGTATCTTCAGCATGCTTGGAAAGGATCTGCCCCACACAGAGGTGTTGATGATGACGTCACTGGGTGCAGGGGGTGGGGCATGGTTACGTGTTTTGGTGCTTCCTTCTGGGTTAAAAAAGGGTTGGAGCCCCTAAACATGTAATTACTCTCCCTGTACATAGTGACATCATCCCTAACATCTTCATGTTGAGATGGTTCTTGTTGAGTGGGCTGAAGATACCCAAAATCCACCAAGCAGGCTGTGACAGTTTTAATTCCATCTCAGAGCATTACTGTGGTCCCTTTTCTTCCTCAGTTCAGCATCTTACCCGCTGAACTCTGCATCCACCAGCTGCTTGCCTGCCGATCTCTGCATCATAAGGCTGCTCCAAAGGAAACTTTGTTTACACCGATGACATTATGATCTTATCCATTGTCCAGTGAATGCATTACTTTATTTTGGTTTTATTCTAATAAACAGCTGGCACTTAGATGGTGGCACCTTCTCTCCTCTGCTTTAATATGTTGTGCATTGGGTTACTCAGGACCTGGTCCAGGGGAGCAGCAACCATCTCTAGCAGCAACTGTGTTTTTAATTCCCAACATATTTAATTTAGTCTTTTCTTTTTTTTGGAGGGGGGGGGGGGCAGCAGCGCCATAGTTTTAGCATTTCCTGTCTGTATACCTAAATGTACTCCAGTGGTCCCTGCCAATCCTTCTCACCAGATTCACCACACTAGAGGTTGTGGAAATGTGTCACCACCACTTCCCTGTGCTGAATGCATATGGTGGACATTGCAGTCTGCCCTACAAACTACTATTCCCTGTACTGTGCCTTGCTGACCTCTTTTACACTGCCAAGCTGACTTCTTTACTCTGCCTTACTGAACTCCTGTACATTGTTCTGCTGACTTGTACTTACCCCACTGAATCTTGTATATTGCCTCACCGAGTTCTCTGTCCTAGTGACCCCTGTGCACTACTGCTCTGCTGACCCCTGTACTCTGCCCTTCTGACCCCTGTGCACTGCTCTGCTGACCCCTGTACTCTGCCCTTCTGACCCCTGTGCACTGCTCTGCTGACCCCTGCACTCTGCCCTTCTGACCCCTGTGCACTGCTCTGCTGACCCCTGTACTCTTCCCTTCTGACCCCTGTGCACTACTGCTCTGCTGACCCCTGTACTCTTCCCTTCTGACCCCTGTGCACTACTGCTCTGCTGACCCCTGTACTCTGCCCTTCTGCCCCTTGTGCACTGCTCTGCTGACTCCTGTACTCTGCCCTTCTGTCCCCTGTGCACTGCTTTGCTGACCCCTGTACTCTGCCCTTCTGTCCCCTGTGCACTGCTTTGCTGACCCTTGTACTCTGCCCTTCTGTCCCCTGTGCACTGCTTTGCTGACCCCTGTACACTGTCGTCCTGTCCCATGTACACTCTCCTGCTGACCCTTGTACACTGCCCTGCAAATTACTGACATCTGTACACTGTTGTACAAACCGATGACCTTTGTACACTTCCCTGTTTACCTTTGCAAGCCAAAATCCTCTCTACATAAAAATGCAATAAATCTCCCCTCCTCCCAGTGCAATTTCTCCCCAATGCTAAAATCCCCCCAGCACCAATATCCCCAATCCTCCCCAGCAGAAATGTTCTCCCCTCCCAGCACAAATCCTCTTCCCTTTCGCATTCCCCCTTCCAAATCCCCCCTCCCAGCACAAATCCTCTCCACCAGGCACAAATCTTTGCTACCCCCCATCCCAGGCCACTGTGTCCCCCAGTCCAACCTACCCGCTCCGCTATTGGTGGCTAGGGATGTCAATCACTGGGTCCCAGCCATTGATTCCTGGCTGCCACTCGGCGATCATCGGGAAAAGCTGACAGGGGAGAGACCTGTGTGTAAACAACACGGGTCTCTCCCGTCAACATGGGCATGCCTCCCTAGTAAAACACAACACACAGTAAAACACACACAGTTAACCCTTTGATTGCCCCAGATGTTAACCCCTTCTTGCCCAGTGTCATAAGTACATTGTCAGTGATTTTTATTGTATTAGTTAGAGATGAGCGAATCGAACTTGGCGAAGTGGAATTCGTTTAGAATATTAGAAAAATTAGCAGACTTTGGATGCGCGAATCGAAATTTTTCCAAAAATGGCGGCGACATGTGCGGCGACGGAGCAGGGATCTCTGGGAAGGCGCGCAGACAAGGCGCGCTGACCCATAATGCATTCATTCATGACATATCATCGCATTAGCCAATCAGCAGCCAGCCAGCCAGCACTGTGTAATGGTGGAGCTAAAAATTGCGGCCATCTTACAATTCTCCATTTGCCTCTGGTCATTCAAGAGAGACAGATCTCTCTGTATTAGGGACACAGAATCGTTACTTAGGGACACAGAACCGTTACTTAGGGACACAGAATCGTTACTTAGGGACACAGAACCGTTACTTAGGGACACAGAATCGTTACTTAGGGACACAGAACCGTTACTTAGGGACACAGAACCGTTACTTAGGGACACACAATCGTTACTTAGGGACACAGAACCGTTACTTAGGGACACAGAATTGTTACTCAGGGACAGACACAGAATTGTTACTCAGGGACAGACACAGAATTGTTACTGAGGGACACAGAATTGTTACTGAGGGACACAGAATTGTTACTGAGTGACACAGAATTGTTACTGAGGGACACAGAATTGTTACTCAGGGACACAGAATTGTTACTGAGGGACACAGAATTGTTACTCAGGGACAGACACAGAATTGTTACTGAGGGACACAGAATTGTTACTGAGGGACACACAATTGTTACTGAGGGACACAGAATTGTTACTCGGGGACAAAGAATTGTTACTCAGGGACAGACACAGAATTGTTACTGAGGGACACAGAATTGTTACTGAGGGACACAGAATTGTTACTCAGGGACACAGAATTGTTACTCAGGGACACAGAATTGTTACTCAGGGACAGACACAGAATTGTTACTGAGGGACACAGAATTGTTACTGAGGGACACAGAATTGTTACTGAGGGACACAGAATTGTTACTCAGGGACACAGAATTGTTACTCAGGGACAGACACAGAATTGTTACTGAGGGACACAGAATTGTTACTCAGGGACAGACACAGAATTGTTACTGAGGGACACAGAATTGTTACTGAGGGACACAGAATTGTTACTGAGGGACACAGAATTGTTACTGAGGGACACACAATTGTTACTCAGGGACACAGAATTGTTACTCAGGGACACAGAATTGTTACTGAGGGACACAGAATTGTTACTCAGGGACACAGAATTGTTACTCAGGGACACAGAATTGTTACTCAAGGACAGACACAGAATTGTTACTGAGGGACACAGAATTGTTACTCAGGGACACAGAATCGTTGAATTAAAGAGTATGTCAGACAACATGCAGAGGAGTGGCAGAGGAGGCAATGTTTTAGGAGCGAGCAGACGTGGCAGCAGAGGAAGGGGTCGAGGCAGCACTAGTCGCAGCCAGAGGCCAGTGCTCCCGGTGTCATCCAGCGGTCGTGTCTCCACCGACAACCCTGCTGTCATCGATTGGTTGGCTCGGTCGTCTTCCTCTTCCCAGGTCACCTCTGACACCTACAGCCAACGGTCGGTGGGTACGTCAGACACAACCGTTAGTTGGCATGGCCCGGGAGCAAGCCCACTGAAATCACGTGTCCTCTACCTGCCCCTGTCCTTTGGTGTTCCCTCACCAAGCAAAGTATCGCATGCTGTGGGCTCAGCCCCACTGTACAGTGAGGAAGAGCTAACAGAGGGCGGTCAGGAACGGGGGGAGACATCCGCCTCTTCAGCAGCCAGGCGAAGAAGTACTGGCGAGGAGAGTGGCTCGGTAGCCGGTCTAGAGACAGGTCTGTCTCCTGACCCACACGCAGCCGAGGGGGCTAGTAGTGAGGCGGAGACCCTAATTGATGATGATGAGGCTGATCGCACTTGGCAGCCTCGTCGTCATCAGGCTATTGCTTCCGCATCATCAGGAGAAGAGGGTGCCAGCTTGGCAGCGAGCAAAACAGTCGGTGGGTTGCCCAGGAGGCAGCAGGGTCGCAGCAGTGTCAGTGGAGGCAAACTGCCACGGAGTAGAGCACCAGCTCCACTGCAGCCTACCACCACGGCCAGTGGTGGTGCCGGTGTGCACGGAGGAAGTAGCAGTCAGCCAGTGAGGAGTAGCGGGGGCAAAGTTTTCTACTCGGCGGTGTGGCAATTTTTTGTCAAGCCGCCCGAGGAAGTAAACGTAGCCGTATGTCGACTATGTGGCCAGAAAGTCAAGCGTGGCCAGGGGGCCCATGTTGGGACTACAGCGTTGCGTCAGCATATGCAGCATCGCCATTTGGTGGCCTGAGAAAACCGTGATAAAGATACTGCGGTTCTGCCTGCCTCCTCATGCTGCTGCCAGGTCCAGAGTGTCTCATTGGTCCCTGTACGGCCTCCCATTGCTGCTG
The DNA here is from genome assembly GCF_062004578.1 of Staurois parvus. Lineage (NCBI taxonomy): Eukaryota > Metazoa > Chordata > Amphibia > Anura > Ranidae > Staurois > Staurois parvus. The sequence continues at coordinate 4,708,419 of NW_028318003.1, forward strand.
TCTCCATCGCCACACTCTGCCATGTGCCACTTTCAGGTCTCCTCACACTGCTGGTGTGTTCCATTTTGTCATAGGGTGCTGGCAGATTATGGGCCTCCCATTGCTGCTGCCAGGCCTGTAATCTGCCATGGGCCCCTGTACCGCCTCCTCATGCTGCTGCCAGGTCCAGAATCTCTCATGGGTCCCTGTACGGCCTCCCATTGCTGCTGTCTCCATCGCCACACTCTGCCATGTGCCACTTTCAGGTCTCCTCACACTGCTGGTGTGTTCCATTTTGTCATAGGATGCTGGCAGATTACGGGCCTCCCATTGCTGCTGCCAGGCCTGTAATCTGCCATGGGCCCCTGTACCGCCTCCTCATGCTGCTGCCAGGTCCAGAGTCTCTCATGGGTCCCTGTACGGCCTCCCATTGCTGCTGTCTCCATCGCCACACTCTGCCATGTGCCACTTTCAGGTCTCCTCACACTGCTGGTGGGTTCCATTTTGTCATAGGGTGCTGGCAGATTACGGGCCTCCCATTGCTGCTGCCAGGCCCGTAATCTGCCATGGGCCCCTGTACCGCCTCCTCATGCTGCTGCCAGGTACAGAGTGTCTAATGGGTCCCTGTACGGCTCCCATTGCTGCTGTCTCCATCGCCACACTCTGCCATGTGCCACTTTCAGGTCTCCTCACACTGCTGGTGTGTTCCATTTTGTCATAGGGTGCTGGCAGATTACGGGCCTCCCATTGCTGCTGCCAGGCCCGTAATCTGCCATGGGCCCCTGTACCGCCTCCTCATGCTGCTGCCAGGTACAGAGTGTCTAATGGGTCCCTGTACGGCCTCCCATTGCTGCTGTCTCCATCGCCACACTCTGCCATGTGCCACTTTCAGGTCTCCTCACACTGCTGGTGGGTTCCATTTTGTCATAGGGTGCTGGCAGATTACGGGCCTCCCATTGCTGCTGCCAGGCCTGTAATCTGCCATGGGCCCCTGTACCGCCTCCTCATGCTGCTGCCAGGTCCAGAATCTCTCATGGGTCCCTGTACGGCCTCCCATTGCTGCTGTCTCCATCGCCACACTCTGCCATGTGACACTTTCAGGTCTCCTCACACTGCTGGTGTGTTCCATTTTGTCATAGGGTGCTGGTAGATTACAGGCCTCCCATTGCTGCTGCCAGGCCTGTAATCTGCCATGGGCCCCTGTACCGCCTCCTCATGCTGCTGCCAGGTCCAGAATCTCTCATGGGTCCCTGTACGGCCTCCCATTGCTGCTGTCTCCATCGCCACACTCTACCATGTGCCACTTTCAGGTCTCCTCACACTGCTGGTGTGTTCCATTTTGTCATAGGATGCTGGCAGATTACGGGCCTCCCATTGCTGCTGCCAGGCCTGTAATCTGCCATGGGCCCCCGTACCGCCTCCTCATGCTGCTGCCAGGTCCAGAATCTCTCATGGGTCCCTGTACGGCCTCCCATTGCTGCTGTCTCCATCGCCACACTCTACCATGTGCCACTTTCAGGTCTCCTCACACTGCTGGTGTGTTCCATTTTGTCATAGGATGCTGGCAGATTACGGGCCTCCCATTGCTGCTGCCAGGCCTGTAATCTGCCATGGGCCCCTGTACCGCCTCCTCATGCTGCTGCCAAGTCCAGAGTCTCTCATGGGTCCCTGTACGGCCTCCCATTGCTGCTGTCTCCATCGCCACACTCTGCCATGTGCCACTTTCAGGTCTCCTCACACTGCTGGTGTGTTCCATTTTGTCATAGGGTGCTGGCAGATTACGGGCCTCCCATTGCTGCTGCCAGGCCTGTAATCTGCCATGGGCCCCTGTACCGCCTCCTCATGCTGCTGCCAGGTCCAGAGTGTCTAATGGGTCCCTGTACGGCCTCCCATTGCTGCTGTCTCCATCGCCACACTCTGCCATGTGCCACTTTCAGGTCTCCTCACACTGCTGGTGTGTTCCATTTTGTCATAGGGTGCTGGCAGATTATGGGCCTCCCATTGCTGCTGCCAGGCCCCTAATCTGCCATGGGCCCCCGTACCGCCTCCTCATGCTGCTGCCAGGTCCAGAGTCTCTCATGGGTCCCTGTACGGCCTCCCATTGCTGCTGTCTCCATCGCCACACTCTGCCATGTGCCACTTTCAGGTCTCCTCACACTGCTGGTGTGTTCCATTTTGTCATAGGGTGCTGGCAGATTACGGGCCTCCCATTGCTGCTGCCAGGCCCGTAATCTGCCATGGGCCCCCGTACTGACTCCTCATGCTGTGACGTTGCAACAAGGTGGAATTCAACCCTACATATGTTAACCGCCTTTACGAACAGCGAAAGGCCATCACAGATTTCCTGATGTTACAAGCGGATAAAGGTACTCCCCTGTGTAACTTAGATGTCAGCCATTGGCAACTCATGCGTGACACCTGCCGCTTGCTCAGGCCCTTTGAGGAGGCCACGCTATTCGTGAGTCGGCAGGACTATGGGATGAATGACGTCATTCCTCTGTTGCACGTCCTGGAACAAATGCTGTTAACAATGGCTGGTCAGGGTGCGGTAGACGTGGCGCACAGATCTCAATGCCACATGACCCCTGTGGGGGCAGGACAGGAAGAAGAGGAGGAGGTAGAGGAGGACATTGGTGCTCAGGAATTATTGAGTGAAATGGGTGGTTTTTCCACTCAGCGGACAGGAGTGGAGGAGCAGGAGCATCTGGTAGAGGAGGAGACAGAGGACCCAGACGCACCGTGGCAGTATGCTGTGGAGATGGAGGCAGGGAGTCCCTCGCATTCCTTGGCACAAATGGCCCATAGCATGCTCGGTTGCTTGCGTAGCGACAGCCGAATAATAACCATCAGACAGAGGGATGACTTTTGGCTGTCCACCTTGTTGGACCCTCGCTACCGTTCAAAAATGGTGGCCTTTTTCACACCTGCTGAGAGGGAGGCCAAAATAACATACTATAAAAACCACCTATGTAGTCAGTTGGTCTCTGCCTTTCTGCGCCAACGTCCATCCTCAGACACTGTGGGCCCTGTGCACTCGCGTTCCGCTGCCATGGCAGCAGGGGAGGGGTGGGGTGGTAGGAGCAGTGGCAGCTCCACCAGCAGCAGCTGCCTCAGTCTGCAGTCGATGATGAGTAGTTTTCTTCACCAGCGCAGTGAGGAAACTACTAACCAGCCGCAGCAGCAGCAGCATCAGGTGGACCTGGAGCAGGACCTCAAACAACAGGCTCGGGCCTACTTGGACAGCACCCTGCGAACCGAGGTAGACAATCCCCTTGACTACTGGGCAACGAAACTTGACCTTTGGCCCCAACTAGCTGAATTTGCCCTTGAAAGGCTGTCATGCCCGGCCAGTAGCGTGGCATCGGAGCGCGTGTTTAGTGCGGCAGGAGGTATTGTAACTCCACGGAGGACACGACTGTCCACCCAAAGTGTGGAGAGACTCACATTTGTGAAAATGAATCAGGCGTGGATTAGTCTGGATTTCAAACCACCAGTTCCTGACACAACTGACTAAATCCGCCATGAATCATGCCCCAAACATGTTATTATTTTTAACATAGGCCTCTGTATGGCCTTCAATTTAAGCTGCTTACGCTTCGCCACTCTGCCATGGGCCCCTGTACCGCCTCCTCTTGCTGCTGCCAGGTCCAGAGTGTGTCATGGGTCCCTGTACGGCCTCCCATTGCTGCTGACTTCATCGCCAGACTCTGCCATGTGCCACTTTCAGGTCTCCTTACACTGTTGGTGGGTTCCATTTTGTCATAGGGTGCTGGCAGATTACGGGCCTCCCATTGCTGCTGCCAGGCCCGTAATCTGCCATGGGCCCCCGTACCGCCTCGTCATGCTGCTGCCAGGTCCAGAGTGTGTCATGGGTCCCTGTACGGCCTCCCATTGCTGCTGTCTCCATCGCCAGACTCTGCCATGTGCCACTTTCAGGTCTCCTTACACTGTTGGTGGGTTCCATTTTGTCATAGGGTGCTGGCAGATTACGGGCCTCCCATTGCTGCTGCCAGGCCCCTAATCTGCCATCGGCCCCCGTACCGCCTCCTCATGCTGCTGCCAGGTCCAGAGTGTGTCATGGGTCCCTGTACGGCCTCCCATTGCTGCTGTCTCCATCGCCACACTCTGCCATGTGCCACTTTCAGGTCTCCTCACACTGCTGGTGTGTTCCATTTTGTCATAGGGTGCTGCCAGATTACGGGCCTCCCATTGCTGCTGCCAGGCCTGTAATCTGCCATGGGCCCCCGTACCGCCTCCTCATGCTGCTGCCAGGTCCAGAGTGTCTCATGGGTCTCTGTACGGCCTCCCATTGCTGCTGTCTCCATCGCCACACTCTGCCATGTGCCACTTTCAGGTCTCCTCACACTGCTGGTGGGTTCCATTTTGTCATAGGGTGCTGGCAGATTACGGGCCTCCCATTGCTGCTGCCAGGCCCGTAATCTGCCATGGGCCCCCGTACCGCCTCCTCATGCTGCTGCCAGGTCCAGAGTGTCTCATGGGTCCCTGTACGGCCTCCCATTGCTGCTGTCTCCATCGCCACACTCTGCCATGTGCCACTTTCAGGTCTCCTCACACTGCTGGTGGGTTCCATTTTTGTCATAGGGTGCTGTATGGCCTCCCATTGCTGCTGCCTCCACCGCCACACTGTGGCTCCACACTCTGGTTTTGGCCCCGTGACTGCCCAAATGAGTGAAGTGTGCGGTGATTCTAAGATCGACGGCACTCATCTGCATGTCATACTGACTGACAGTATTATTTCTCTTCCCCAGCAGACTCCAAGGGCATTTAAATTAAAGGTACAGTGTTCTGCACTAATATAAAGGCTCTCTGAAGCCTAGAAACCCTTTTTATAAGTTAAATTCGCAGCGAATATATTCGCATCGAATCGAATTTATTCCTCGAATTCGCCGAATCAGCCGAATCGAATTTTTGAATACTTCGCTCATCTCTAGTATTAGTGTCACTGGGGATGTCAGTTCCCACCCAGTGTCAGAATGCCCACTGCAGTCCCGCTATAAGTCTCTGATCGCTGCCATTACTAGTATAAAAAAAATAATTAAAATTCCAGTATTTATACTGCCATTTGTAGATGCTATAACTTTCATGTAAACCAATTAATGTACATGTATTGGGATTTTTTTTTTTAGCAAAGACATGTAGCAGATTACATTTTGGCCTAAAGTTATGAATAAACTAGAGTTTTTAAATTTTTTTATTGGATTTGTTTTATAGCAAAAAGTCAAAAATATTGTTTTTTTTTTTTCAAAATTGTTGGTCTTTTTTTTGTTTATAGCGTTAAAAAAAACCCACAGAGGTGATCAAATACCATAAAAAGAAAGCTCTATTTGTGGGAAAAAGGGACATACATTTCATTTGGGTGTAGCGTTGCATGACCGTGCAATTGTCAGTTAACGTAATGCAGCGCCGTATCAAAAAAATAGCCTGGTCAGGAAGGGGGATAAATCCTCTGGAGGGCAAGTGGTTAATATTTTATACAATGTAATATGCTTACCAAAACGAAAAAAGGAAATCTGCGCTAGTTCATAATCTGCAAATCTGCAGCTGACACAATACTTAAACTCCAGGCATACAAAATCTTACATATCAAAGTGTAGCACATAAATGATTATCATCAATTGTGAACCCAATATTCATATACCTATGTGCCATACCCAGTGAAAGTACCTAAAAATAAATATCAATAATCAATTGTGAATATTACCAATTGTCATACCTGTATATAAAAAGCCAGATATTACTTAAATAAATAAACCAAGCGCCTATGCTTACTACAAATGTGTAGTTGATATTATCAAAAAATCATCAGTGTTAGTGTCCCAATCTCAATAGTAGTTTTTAAAATACCAATAATGTGTTAGCTGCCCCTTAAAGTGCAAAATAAATTACTTTATGCAAATCCTCTTTGTGCTCCACCATCGTTTTTCACTGTATTACACTCACCGACCAGCCATGACCCCTTAATTAAAAGAAGGTCTATTGTGCTTTGTGTTGGCAAGTATCAGAATTTCAGTGGGTTCCTTCTTCACATATAATTCCATAGTGGCATAAATCAAAAGAATTAAACTTCTCATGGTGTAGTACATTTATTAAAAATGGAATATTAGAAACAGGAATTGCACTCATATTAGTTGGTGCCCAATCCTCGGCACTAATACAATCAACCATATTACGCCAATGCCGCTCGTGTCACTAGAGCCGGTATGCCTTCCAATAACCAGAAACGGATGTGAAGTCAATGGGACCCGGATGTGGCTAGACACAACACTCTGCCTCTACATGTTTTTGCCTAGCTAGCGTCTTCAGGAAGCTTCAGTGTCGCGTCTTGCCACATTCGGGTCCATTGACGTCACATCCATTTTCAGTTATTGCAGCGCAACAAGGATTTGCATGAAGTAATTTATATGTGAAGAATTCATACAACGTTTTGGTGTGGGACTTTATATGGACTTATGTACACCTTGGTTTGTGATATCACGGTTAAACACTAAGACAGTTTTTGTTTGTAGTTAAACTGATGGTTGTATGTTTATGAATGTGAAGCGCTGTACCTTTTTAAAAAAATAAAGTTACTTAAATGTATAATGCTGTAAAAAATGTTAATCAAAACAAAATTATATAAAAATGTATTGGATGATACCCAGTAGTGAGAGTGATATTATACCAGCTTAACTGTCATAAATAAAAATTAGTTAAATGATACATTCATGAAAATAAAGAAAAAAGTCTTAGTGCTAATTGGAATGACCACAGTAAAGATCTTGATCCACTCAATAACGTGACACCGCTCCAAAAGATGACAAATGGATCCACCACACCAATGCACTCCACCCTTGTGTGAAAGGAGGCTTACCAGAAATCTTTAGCCCTCATTCTATAGAGTGGTCACAGCAGCTTTGTATGCGGAGTATCCCCAGCTCCAATCTTTTCTGCACTGCTGCAAGCAGTACCCAGGTCTTCATTTTCTGACAGTTTCCATGATCCCTTTCATAGATCTACAGCTTGTACCAGTTTAACCATCCAGGGCATACATGCAAAGGATAAGCACGCTTCCCTTAGTATAATACCAAAGCATAAAAGTATTTATTACTTAACATCACACTTACAAATTCGAAGAGTAAAAACAGACCTGTATAGAGATAATATCACTAAAGCCCACATCTAAGATGGCCACCGTCTGACACATGTGCGTGGTGACAAACGCCCGAGTGCCAACGCGTTTCGTCACGAGTGATGTCGTCAGGGGAGAGCCTTGTGCTCTGTATTTTAAGAATGGCCAGGAAGAGAGGGAGGCAGAGATGTGTCCATAATGACTAGGTCCATGAGGCCTGTAGCACTAACATCTAAGTATGAATGAAAGAGTACAGTGGGAGCTGTGCTTTTACCTGCATGTAAACAAGATTTGTGACATTTAAAATAGGTGACTTTTGAGCAGAGTTTTCAATTGCTTTAACACGAGTAATTTCATTGTGCCTAGAGTTTGGCTTTAAACTTTTTTTAGCGCTACAAACCCAGTTTGTACTATAAGGTTTTAGTTGAGGGATTGGCTGCATTAGGAATTCAGTATAAATTTAAGACTTCCACAGAAGATCAGAGAGCAATACATTGCTAAGAGAGCTGAGCAAATGCTTCCTATTGCAGAGGATGATATGTGGGTAGCGAGGATCCTATATTGTAAAGTTTGCAGTTCAGTTTTTCTTAACATCCACCCTAATGCAGTCCATAGACGGGGAGAAATACGGCCGATTTTTCTTTTAAAAAACGAAAAATCGGTCGTTCAAGCGGCCGACGTTACCAGCAATGGTAAAAAAAATCGGCCGATTTTTATCCCGTCTACAGCCGGCAAAAAGTGTCCCTGCAGAGAGCTCTGCTATTTCTTTGACAGTTCCTTGACATTTATAGCGGTTGCAACAATGTATCTATTTGTTTCCGAATAAAAACATCTGTATCCTAAATGGATACAGATGCATTAAGTACATTGTACATGGTAGATTTAAACAAGTCCCAGAATGCATCCCTGTTCACCCACTGGTTACACCCACTGCTGGTTGACACATGCATACATAAACCCAAGCGCATACGCATATACACACCTATGCACTAACAGAGCTGTAGCTGAACCTTTTTATTAGTACCCTAGCCATGATGCAATGTGACTGTTCCAGAAGAGCTGTAAATTGGAACTCCTGCAGTCAAACTGGGCAGAGGTATAGGTGATAGGTGAGCAGTATTGCTGCCATTATTTTGGCTTCTTGCCACAGGCCATATATCTGAGACATAGCTGCTAGACCTTTTTCGTAAGTCTGCTACTGTATAATTTCTTTCATGTCACTATTGCTTTTTTTTAATTTCGATATCTATTCACCTCTTCTTTCCTTGTTTTCACTCAGTGTATGTTGCTTTAAAGCAGTAAACCTTTACATATACCCAATTAGGTGACTGCCTTAGGTCATAAACAAAGATGAAACAAATCCTGCTACATAAGTTGTACCCGTATATCTGCAACCATTCCATCATTCTGAAATACACCTTTTGCAGGCAGGTGGTAGGGATCTGATGTCACACACACTGCAGAGCTACAGCACAGAGTTCCCTGATATCTGGTAGCTGATTAGATGGACCTCTAACAGGATCATAGAAAACCATTCAAAGCTGAAACTATGAGTCATCTGCTGGGTGCTAGAGGAGGGAGGGCTGTCTAAGGGAGGATGTTATGTTGGGATAACCTGTCATAACTGACTAAGGCAGAGAGAGATCAGAGAGGAATCACACTTGGTGCTTTGGATTCAGGAAAGTCATGTCCAAGGTTTACAACCACATTAGCTGAAGTTTATTGTGTTTATTTGTGTTTTCTTCATTACATGTGGCTTATGGTCAAACTCTGATCTGCCTCTTTTCTCACACAGTTGTCCAGGCAGCAACAACTGCCTCCACTCTCTCTCTCTCCTCCCAGTCCATAAATCACTACTCTGGGAATCCTCTCCCAGTAGAACTTGGCTGCTTTTTTTCATCAACCCCCAGTAACAATTAGCTCCCTCTCTGTTCTGTCCACATTTAGCCTCCTCTCTACCTTCTTTTCCCATAGGCAGGATCCAGGGGCGGACTGACAACTCATGGGGCCCCCGGGCAATAGGGGATAATGGGGCCCCTGTGTCCTTTCCCAAGCTCAAAATAGCCTATGAAAACGGTACCAGGGGCATCTCATGGGGCCCCCTACTGACCCCGGGCCCTCGGGCAGTGCCCCAGTTTCCAAATGGTCAGTCCGCCCCTGGCAGGATAATAATCCCCTGAACCACGCTCCTGCCACTCAATTATACCAGTCCATAATCATCTGTTCTTTGCCTTTCTCTCTCTCACCAACTTTCTGGTCCTTTATCAACTTAAGATTTGCTTCTTCTTTTCCTGACCATTCTGCACACAGGTCACTCTTTCTGTGCAGTTCCTCTCTTCCCTCTACATCCTGCCATGATAAGCTACAGCTTCACCTCCTTCTTGCCCCTTTTATCATGACAAGTTGCTGTCCTGATTCCATTGTCCTCCACTTTCTAGTCTACTATCATCTGCCATTTTCTACAATTTTTTTCCAATGGTACATAATCAGCTCTCTCTACCATTTCCCCAAATGATGTATGATTGGTTCCTGTTCTGTCTGCCATACCACTACAGCTAGTAAACACTTTGTCTTTTCCATGATATCACATTGAATAAAACACTTGAATAAACAATACTTGTCCAGCTGAAATATTCCCTGATTGGGTATAAATCACTGAGAGGCCAATCCCATACAGCCTAAATAAACCCTATTGTGAAAGGACAGATATTTCTTAGCATGCAAAATCACTTGGGGAAAGAATATCAGAAGTAAAGGTGAAGCAATGAGTTCAAAGCCAGTGGGTAATCATATAACATGGTACAATCATGCTAATTTATATATAATCATGTATATTAAGGAAAACTCCACAACAGTAAAAAAAGTTTCCCAGCATATAGTGATGATGTATTTACCAACTACTCCAGCCTTTCTCAACCTTTTCAACGCAGAGGAACCCTTGACTTAACTTTCCGACATCAGGGAACCCCTGCTAAAAATGACTCTATCTGCAATTCATGATACATTAGTGTGATAGTCAGAAGTAAGAATGCTCCTTACACTTGTGGTCATTGGGAAGGATTACCCCCTTACAGATAGCTAAAAAGATCAATGGTGTCAGTGGGAACTTACCTGAGAGGCAAAAATTGCTCATTGCTCAAGGAACCCCTGGCAACCTCTGGAGGAAACCTAGGGTTTCACTGAACCCTGGTTGAGAAACTCTGATCTATTCTGTACAATGTTTTTTTCTGAGGTTACTTTGTCCTATTAATAAACAATGCAAATTTTTTTTAAATGGCTAATCATTTCCACAAAGCTATTACATTGTTAGTGAAAAGAGAAGATATTATCCCCTTCCACACCAAAATCAGTCTCCATTTGTCCATTTCAAAGAGCAATAAGCAAAGTGTTCTAACAGATATTAATCAAAACTCATTTTTTATTCTTTTACCTGAAACTGTGCAACTGTACAATGTGTCTTTGAGCAGACACACCAGTCTTCCTGTCTCAATGTGCTAGCAACACATGTCTAGTGTAGAAGTGATAAGCTAGTTAAAATCCCTACACAACTCTCTCTCTCTCTCTCTTAATGTCAACCTGGAGGGCCAACAGCTTGTCCTCAGGCAAACGACACTCCATAGTGCCGGAACCGAACACAATACCCAGGAAATTGATCACTGAGGCTGGGCCCTCTTTTTTCTCCAGAGCCAGCAGAATCCCAAAATGCTCAGCAATGTGTTGCAGAGTGGCCAGAAGAACGGCACACATGTTTGAATTGGCCTTACCCACACATAGAGAATCATCCAAATAACGGATGACGGAATTTACTCCCAAGACATCTTGCACCACCCACTCTACAAAGGAGCTGAACGTCTCTAACAATGCACAGAAGATGGAACACCCCATGGGAAGGCACCGATCCACATCCCCTGCCAATGACAACCCAGCAAACGAAAGCTGTCCAGATGAACTGGCAGCAGCCGTAATGCCAATGTCCAATTTTGCCAGGAGAGCACCCCACCCATAATGGCGCACCCAAAAAACAGCTGCATCAGTACATGACTCAGGCGCGATAGCAGCATTCACAGACACCCCTTCGAGAAGGACAGATGATGAATCAGCCGAAATGCATTGGGATCCTTTTTGAGCACCACCCCTAAGGGAGAGACCACCAGATCTCACAAAGGCACGCACGGAAATGGACCACTCATGCGGCCCAACGTCACTTCCTTACGCAACTTATTAGAAACTACCACAGGATGCTGCAACGCCGACTGAAAATTCTGTGCCATTGGAAGAATTGAAACCAAAGTACAAGGGTTCCAAAAGCCCTCAGAAAATTCAGCTTCCAGCAGCAAAGCATCCTGCCGATCGGGATATCTGTTTAGGAAAGGCCGCATCTTTCCACCCTCACCAGCGTCATCCTTCTTACCCGCAGAGTCGTCATGATGGCCTCTACCGCGTTTGAAGCAACGTGACAAGGAATGGGAGCCACTGCAGCTGGAACATTCATGTTTAAACCGACAGGCCCCACTGAACTTACAGGATCCCTAGTTGAACTGCCAGCAGAAACCCCTGCGCTTTGCGGCCGATTGCCCCGGGGAAAAGGAACTACCATTCCCCCCTGAAAAAACAGACTAGGAACCCGCGCCGGAGTCATAAGCCTCATCCAAAGGCTAATGTCCTTGTGGTCCCAATGCAAGGATGGGTGGACGGCCCTGCGCTGCTGGAACTGTTCATTGTAAGGGAGCCAGGCAGTGCTTCCATAAACACTATGGGCTTCGCTAATACCGTCGAGATAACAGAAGAGTGCCGAGCAATGCTCTGGAGCCTTCTCCCCAATGACACTGGCCATAATCGTGAACGCCTGCTACCAGAAGGTGCGCGGGATGAACCTAAAATGCTGCTTCTCCGCATCCTCCCGTCTACCGTCCTCAACCCTTGACCCATCCAAGGGAAATTTCTCCAGAGGCAGGAGCACGAATATCTTTACATACTCACCTCTCCAGATCTTCTCCCGGACATCAGGCTGCAAGTACGCACCTAATGGGCTCTCAAAACAAACATACACCTCACACTTAGCAGAGTCCGCCAGGTGGACTGGCTCCAAAAGCCAAGCGCCATCCCCCAACACTGCGCACTGGTCGCTCACAGCAGGCCCAGCAGCACCATACTCCGCCAGAGCAGACACTCCACCTGACCCTAAACGCAAAGGAGAAGCCCGATCCTCAGCAAGGCCCCGCACGTGCCCCCCAACCACATCCCCACCACTAGGAGGGATCCATGCAGAAACCGGCCCAGAGCGGTCCCCACCACCCCGCTCAAACTGCTGTAGCAAGTCCTGCATGCTGAAATGCAAAGTATCTGTCCACAATGGGGTGGTACCGACGTCCGCCACCTGGGGGGCAGAGGCCATAACTACATCTGTAATGGACGCAGCGGAAGCCGAAGGAGGGATAGCCCCACCCCTAACAAACAGAGCAGAAGACAAAGATGAACAAGGAACAACAAACTCACCAGGCTGCCCAGGAGAGGTCCGGACTCCGCCACCTCCAAGCGGCCCATCGCTGCACCTACCTTGGATCCAGACAGCTTGCCTTCGGATCGGTCCACATCTCCTTGCAGCACAGAAGGCCTCCCAGACCCAGGAGCCATGGAGCCTGCTGGTCTGTGCTGTGCTCGACTCCGCCTCCCAGCACCAGGCCCACCCACCGAAGTCCCGAACCTTCGGCCAGCAGACCGCCCAGCTGATCTCCTTCCAGCGCTGTTTCTCCTCACTGACATCCCTGCAGAGACTCCCGCCAAGTCCGGGGGCTGCCGGTTGCAGAAGGGGACAGCCCAGCGACCGCAGCAGACTCCCACACCAGAGCTCCTCCCTGACAGGCACTTCATCAGGGGAGGAGCCTGAGCCTTGCCGAGCAGTCCGCCGAGCGGGCGAGGGGAGGGACTAACACCACAAGGCTCCCCCGCCTGCCGAGCTCCGCCATGGCCAGGGATTCCTCCCAGACACACCACCAGCAGAGGAAAGAGAGCCCAGGGGTCCCTGATGGGGCTCCCATGCTGACGCCAAGCTCTGGAGGAGGATTCTGGACTAAACCGCTCCAGAGGCTGTGACTTCCAAGCGTGTAAGAACTCCCGCCCCCCTGCTACCAGCCCAAAGCAGAGCAGAGACCTGGCCCTGCAACCAGGCAGGGCCCCTGGAAGCAGCTGCCTCCCACAGCTGGGACAGCAAACAGTCCAGGTCCGCCCTCTCATCTCACACTCATCTCACCCACAGAGGCCCCAGCCACCATTGGTTTTCCATGTGAACGGAACCGCAAAGCTTCCTCCTCTGCTGCGACTCCTGCATTGGATTGTCCAACCCCCCACCAAAGGTGTCGAAGACCCCACCCTGCAGTATCCATCACCGATCAGGTAACCTACACGTTTTACTACCTTCCCATCTTTACATAACACTTTCCTGTCTTTCCTACTTCTCTTCACATAGTCATGTCTGCCCTCCGCTATTTTTTCTCTTTTCTTTTTCTGCTACGTGCACTGCTGTAAAGATGGAAGGAAGGTCTACCCCTTTACATAGAACAGACTGCATTAACTGCATTGTAACCTGGAACTTACAGGTTAAAGAGAATCTTTCCTGCATTTCCTCTGAGGGTATATCTTTCTAGAATAAAATCGGTAAAAATAGTTCCCAGATTTGTCAAAGTTCTTAAATTATGAGAGGAGAGAAAAGACTTTACCATATCCAAAAAGAAATGTAATCTCAATATTGCACTAATAAAATCACAATATGGACTGCTTTAACCCATGAAAGCTAACCAGTAGTCATTCTAGTTTTCGGATAGCTCTAATCTGATGAAAAGGAAAAGTCTAATTAGATCCTCTGGGTGACTTATCTACCCAATCTCATCTTTACTTTTATTTAATTTAAGGGTATGTAGGAGACAAGTGACTGTGTATTGATATTATGTAAAAATCCACGCTGCCTTTCATTTTAGTACTGCATATCCATAGTTGTGCCAGCAGCAAAAAGACACATTAAAAATTAATTTATTTCATTAATTTCCAGTAATTTTCATAAAAAATGCTTATTTTTAGCACTTTTTCAACTACATGAATCTTCCTCTCTTAGTCCCTGTCCTTCACAGATGCTCACAATCCAATTTCCCTTCTACAATAATACACATACATGTGATAGGTAGGAACCCAAGTCATCTACCAATGTATTTTTTTAATATATTTTTATTAGGAGGAAGTCAGAACACGTAGAGGAAATTTATGCCAACAGGGAGAACGTACACTGATTCAACAGATAAAAGTGCCAGCATCATTTTGCCAGGAGGAATAATGTAGATAAACAGGAAGTCACCCATCAAAATGATATCTTGGTTACAGAAGTATGACTTGCTATATAATGCTCTTTACTATAGGTCCTGGTGGGCAGTAGGGTTTTATTTTAATGTGTTTTGGCGGCCATCATTCATTGTGATTGATGTAGACCTGCATCAGTGGACGACATGATTGACGATGGATGTATAACGTGGGATGTTTTAAAAAAAATAATAAAGTACTTGTCAAAAGTTTTGGTGTTTTTATTTCTAGGGAAATACTTTTTTTGTGAACAAGTAGGGGTACTATGTACCCCTTAATCATTCACATGGGGGGGTTGGTATCTGGGGACCTACCTATTATTAAATAGGGCATCCTCTCAGAGTGATGCTTGTCCCAACAAGCCGCATCTGTGCATCGGCAGTGTTTTAGTTTCAGTGGATTGTGACCCCAGTCATTGGCCATTACCCTTCCTTAATTATTATTATTATACAGTATTTATAAAGCGCCAACAGTTCGCTCAGCGCTGTACATTACAAAGGGGGACAGAACATGTGACAGAACAATAACAATACAATGCAAAACATGAGGGGTTCAAGGGCCCTGCTCTTTCAAGCTTACAATCTAGGAGGGAGGGGATGGTGGTACAGGAGGAGATAGCTGTGGGGGATGGAGTGGTAGGATGAGTGGAGAAGGTCGGCAAGTTAGCAGGGGGTGGAGTAGGCTTCCCTGAAGAGGTGGGTTTTCAGGGTGCACCTAAAGGAGAGGAGAGTAGGTGATAGTCTGATGGGTTGGGGCAGGGAGTTCCAGAGGATGGGTGACACCCTGGAGAAGTCCTGGAGGTGGGCATGGGAGGAGGAGACCAGGGAACTAGAGAGAAGGAGGTCTTGTGAGGAGCGGAGAGTGCATGTAGGGTGGTACTTGGATATTAGGTCGGTGATGTAGTTTGGGGCAGTATGGTGGATGGCTTTGTACGTCAGT
This sequence comes from Staurois parvus, assembly GCF_062004578.1. Lineage (NCBI taxonomy): Eukaryota > Metazoa > Chordata > Amphibia > Anura > Ranidae > Staurois > Staurois parvus. The sequence goes on from NW_028318003.1 coordinate 4,723,813, forward strand.
GTTAGGATTTTGAATTTGATCCGTTGCGCAATCGGAAGCCGGTGGAGGGAATGGCAGAGGGGGGTGGCGGAAACGGAGAGGTTGGTAAGGTGAATGAATCCGTATTCAGGATAGACTGAAGCGGGGATAGCCTGTGGCGAGGCAGGCCAGTGAGGAGGGAGTTGCAGTAATCGAGTCGTGATATGATGAGGGAGTGGATGAGCTGTTTAGTGGTTTCTGGGGTTAGGAACGTCTGTATATTGGCGATGTTGCGGAGGTGGAGTCTGCATGAGTTAGTTAATGATTGGACTTGGGGCTGGAAGGATAGGTTGGAGTCCAGAATGACACCAAGTACTCTGGCCTGCGGGGCGGGTGTGATGGTGGCATTGTTGGACGTGATGGAGAAGTCATCACGTCCAACAATTAAAAAAATAAAAGGATTCCATTTTTTAAGTCTCATAGAAAAGTGCAAAGTGTAAGACTGGCAAAAAAAAAATGAATTGAATGTTTGAATCTCCCTTACTCCTTGTACTGTATATCTAAAAAAAAAGCTTGCAATAGATGATCAGAGGCTCCCTGGGAATAATGGTTGGAAAGCCATCTGCCTAGTCTTTGTTGGACCAACTGCTTTATCTTATATGACTTAGCCAGTGGGCTGAAATCCAGTTAACATCTCTTCAAAGGTGTAAGGATTGGCTAGGTTGATACATTTTAAAATCTTTGTAAACATTACCAGGTACTTCTGTCAGTTGGAAGCTCTGTTTGTTGTAATAGAGACCTTCATAAAGGCCTGACTCTTTTCACTCTTAACTTTCCCCCTTAATGTATTTAAAAGTTTTAGTCATGTCCTACCTTTTCCTTCTTTCCTCAAGACCATACATATTAAAAATGTTCTAAAGCCTTAAGTTTTTTACCCTAATGCATTCTCTGCATTAACCGCTTGCTTTCCAGAGGATTTACCCCCCTTCCTGACCAGGCCATTATTTGCGATACAGAGCTACATTACTTTAACTGACAATTGCGCGGCCATGCAATGCTGTACCCAAATTAAATTTACGTCCCTTTTTCTAACAAATAGAACTTTCTTTCAGTGGTATTTGATCACCTCTGTGTTTTATTTTTTTGCTCTATAAACAAAAAAAGACAGACAATTTTGAGAAATAAAACAATATTTTTGACTTTTTGCTATAAAACAAAAAAAAAATGTAAAAAATCTAATTTCGTTATAAATTTAGGCCAAAATGTATTCTGCTACATGTCTTTGCTAAAAATAAACCCAATAAGTGTAAATTAATCAGTTTACATGAAAGTTATAGCGTTTACAAATGGTGGTAAATATACTGCAATTGTTGTTTTTATTTTTTTTCACTAGTAATGGCTGCAATCAGCGACTTATAGTGGGATTGCGGCGGGCATTCTGACAAAGGGGGGAACTGACTTGGTGTCACTGACATCCCTAGTGACACCAATACAGTGATCAGTGCTAATACAAATCACTGACACTGTACTAATGGTACTGGGCAGGAAGGGGTTAACATGTGGGGCGATCAAAGGGTTAACTGTGTGCTGTGTTTGTGTGTTTTACACTGTAAGCACACTGCTTTGTATGGCTCTGCTGTGCAGAGCCATACAAAGCTGTGTATCCGAGCTGACAGGGGAGAGAACTGTATTGTTTGCATACAGTTCTCTCCCCCATCGATAATATTCAGCGATCACCGGATGCTGGGGAGTAATCACCGGCCGGGACCCAGTGATTGACAGCCGAGGCTGTGAATGGCGGAGTGGGTAGGGTGGGTGTGTGGTTCGCTCATGCCCCCTACACATGATTTTGCACACCCCTTTAGTCCTGTAGCAGTATTTCTACTATAGGGTGGAGGGGAAGCAGTAAGGAAATAAAACCTTCTGTGTTCGGGATCTGCCCCCCCCCCCCACCAAGCATTCCCTTATACTTACCTAAGCCCAATCTTGATCCAGCTCTGTGCTGTCTGCTCACTCCTTCCTCACAAGGAACATTGATAGCAGTGGGAGCCATTGGCTCTTGCTGCTGTCAATCAACTCCTATGATGAGGGAGTGGGAGGGCAGTGTAGAGGGCCTCTGGAGTGAGCCCGTACGAGTACCATTCTTAGCAAGTGGCTTGTTAGGGGGGTACTTGGAAGGGGAAGAATCCAGGAGCACTGACAGGAGACCCCAGAAACGTAGGATCAAGGCTGCTCTGTGCAAAACTATTGCACAGAGCAGGTAAGTATAACATTTTACTTCAGTCTCTCCTGATATGTTTTATCCCCAGACCTTTGACCATCCGTATTGCTCATCTCTGAAATCTTAATATCTTTTTGTAAGTGAAGTTTCCAGAACTGGACCTAATATTCTAACATTGAGCTAACTAAGGAATTATATAAGGGAATCAGGACCTCCATCTTGCTGCTGACCCCTTCAATGATGAAATGTATTGAAATCCTGAGGAAGCAAAAATTACTATGGTTTTTAAGACTGTCATGGGCTTTAAATGGCTTTTGAGGGTTACAAAACTCCTTTCAACTATCCTGGATTTGTTTTTGTGTCACAAAATAACCCCACATTAGCCTCATTATTTTGCATTTTTTCACAGAAAGGAAAAAAAAGGAGAAAAAAAAGTACAAGTAATGAGCAAATGCACAAAAAAGGAAAGAAAAATACAAATACAAACTAAACTACCCTAAATGCACAAAAATACCTCATTATTTTTTGTAAAAAGACTAATTTTTTTCTACCTAAGCAGCTCAATGAGCGAAGTAGAGATTTCCACTTTGGCAAAATTTGGATGACGGAAATGTTTGCATTAGAAATCAATTCACGCATCCGTATTGCTTAGTGTTGATTCTTAATGCTCTCATTGTTCAGTACAGTGACTTTACACTCCATCCATGTCAGCAAAGCTGCAGAAGCCACATCTGTCTGCGCTTCCCTGACGGATTAATGACATATCCATAGTTACGGGGTTGCTAGAATAATTGCTCAACTGTAATGATTTGATAAATATCACGACTCACAGTCACAGTTCAGTAAATAAACATTAGTATATAGATCAGTGATTAATTAGTTCTAACAGCAGTAAAAGAAGGCAGCTTCTTCATAGATTCTCAAGAAAATATCATTTTCAATCATACTGTATGAACAACAGTTGCTTTAATTATTCAAGCACTGCAAAGGTGAAAAAGGGAGGTTAATGTCTAAATATAGCATTGCAAGTATTTGAAACAATCTTTATTAACCACTTCCTGACCCTCCTATAGCAGAAGTACTGTTACAGGGTGTCAGGGCTTTGAAAAATCACGTATACATACGTGATTTTGTATTTCTGGGTACGGGGCGAGGAACACTGACACAGGAGAGGTCTGTATGTAAACAATACAGATCTCTCTCCTGTCAGCACCAGCATGCTGCTTTGTATTGCTCTGCCTAGCAGAACAGTACAAAGCAGCTTGCTTACACAGTAAAGCATGTACAGACAAAATAGTAAAACAGCACACCGTTAACCCTTTGAACGCCCCAGATGTTAACCCCCTCCTGGCTAGTGTCATTAGTATATTGTTAGTGCTTTTTATTAGCACTGATCACTGTATTAGTGTCATTGGGGATGTCAGTGGCAGTTAGCCAGCCCCCCCCCCCCGTATCAGAATGCCCGCCGCAGTCCCACTGTAAGTCACTGATCGCCGCCATTACTAGTATAAAAAATGAAAACTAAAAATTCCAGTATATATACTACCATTTGTAGACGCTATATCTTTCACGTAAACCAATTCATTTACATGTACTGGGATTTGTTGTTAGCAAAGGCCTGCAGCAGAATACATTTTGGCCTAAATTTATGACGAAATTTGATTTTTTAAATTTCTATAATGGATGTTTTATAGCAAAAAGTTTAAAATATTGTTTTTTATTTTTTCAAAATTGTCGGTCTTTTTTTGTTTATAGCACAAAAAATAAAAAACGCACAGGCGATCAAATACCACCAAAAGAAAACTCTATTTGTGGGAAAAAAAAGTACATACATTTCATGTGGGTGCAGCATTGCATGATCGCGCAATTTTCAGTTAAAGTAACGCAGCACCGCATCACAAAAAATCGCCTGGTCAAGAAGGGGAGTAAATTCTCTGGAGGCAAGTGGTAAAACATGCTGTGTCTTAATAATAATAAAGAGAAGTAAACAGCTAAAGAAAATAGCAATAATTATTCTACTGTATGTGAATTTAGAACACAGTCTGGGCAAATTCTGAAATTCTACTATCAAAATCAGCTTTTTTTGCTTGAAAACTACTTAGAACATTACATATTTTTTCAAGCAGAGGCCCTAAACAATAAAATGATGGGTGTTGCATATTTTTATGTCACACAATATTTGCACAGCAGTTTTTCAAACACAAACGTTTTGGAAAAATACAATTTAATTAATTTTATTGTGCAAATACAAATATAATACCCAATTGTTTAGTAAAATATACAAGATGATGTCACACTGACTAAATAGTTACCAAACATGTCACGCTTTAAAATTACTTTCAACAGTGGAACAGTGCCAAACTACGCTATCTATCTCCATAGACGATTCTTTAAAAAACTTTACAGGTTATCAGTTCAGTTACACTGGAGGTCTGGAACTAAAATTAGTACCATCTGGCGCTAGATAGTACCGTGAATCAATAAATGAAAATATGCTAATCTATACTTCAGTATCTACACACCAGATATTGAAATTATAAGCAATATATAAAAATGTATTACACTGCCAATCTAGTAAATCAGTTCAAATAGTGCATGATAATCACAAAATACAATAAATAAATAGATACTTTCCAAAAATGATTAAAGTGCATGTATATAAATAAAAAAGCCTCCAAAGTATAAGGTTTTAAATATATTAATAAAAAATCCAGAATGCATAAAAAGTAAAAAAAATATATATGTATATATACACACACTAAATCAAAAAATTGAAGAGACGCTTTGAAAACACATCAGATCCCAATTGGAAAAAATGTCTTGCTTGATATCTATACTGATATGGACAGGGTAATGTGTTAGGAACCTACAGAGGACTGAATTCAAAGATACCCCGAAAATTAAAGTAAAAAAATGATGCAGCAGGCTCATCCATTATGCTGAAATTTCATTGCAGCAACTCAAAATGCTACTCAGTAGTTTGTATGGCCCCCACGTGCTTGTATGCATGTCTGACAATGTTGGGGCATGCTCCTAATGAGACGGCAGATGGTGTCCTGGGGTATTTCCTCTCAGATCTGGACCAGGGCATCACTGAGCTCCTGGACAGTCTGAGGTGTAACCTGGCTGCATCCGATAGACCCAAACATGATATCCCAGAGGGTTTCTATTGGATTTAGGTCAGGTGAGAATGGGGGCAATTCAATGATATCAATTCCTTCATCCTCCAGGAACTGCCTACATACTGTCACCACATGAGACCAGGCATTGTCATGCACCAGGAGGAACCCAGGGCCCACAGCACTAGCGTAGGGTCTGACAATGGGTCCAAGGATTTCATCCCGATACCTAATGGCAGTCAGAGTGCTATTGCCTAGCTTGTAGAGTCTGTGTGTCTCTCCATGGATATGCCTTCCCAGAGCATCACTGACCCACCACCAAAACGGTTATGCTGAACGATGTTACAGGCAGCATAACATTCTCCACGGCTTCTCGAGACCCTTTCACGTCTGTCACATGGGCTCAGGGTGAACCTGCTCTCATCTGTGAAAAGCTCTATGAAGTCTGTTTGGTCAGAGACATTCACCTACTGGAGGTAATTTTGTAGAGCTTTGGTAGTGCTCATCCTGTTCCTCCTTGCACAAAAGGAGCAGATACAGGTCCTGCTGATGGGTTAAGGACCTTCTAAGGCTCTGTCCTGCTCTCCTTGAGTAACTGCCTGTCTATGGAATCTCCTCCGTGCTCTTGAGACTGTGCTGGGAGACACAGCAAACCTTCTGGCAATGGCACAAATTGATGTGCCATTCTGGAGGAGTTGGACTGCCTGTGCAACCTCTCTAGGGTTCAGGTATCGCCTCATTCTACCAGTAGTGACACTGACCCTAGCCAAATGCAAAACTAGTGAAAAACTGTCAGAAAAAATTAGTAGGGAAATTAATGTCAGTGGCCTCCACCTGTAAAACCATTCCTGCCTTGGGGGTCATCACCTGTTGTTAATGTCATTAACGCCAAAGCAGCTGAAACTTATTACCAACCCCCTCAGCTTCCAAACTGACCAGATCAATATCCCAGGAGTTTAATTGACTTGATGCTATACACTGATTAAAAAGTGTTCCTTTCATTTTTTTGAGCAGTGTATATACAGTGCCTTGAAAAAGTATTCATAACCCTTGAACTTTTCCACATTTTAATGTTACAACCAAAAATATAAATGTATTTTATTAGGATTTTATGTGACAGACCAACACAAAGTAGCACATAATTATGAAGTGGAAGGAAAATGATAAATGTTTTTAAAAATTTTTTTTATAAATAAATATGTGAAAAGTGTGGTGTGCACATCAAGAGAGTGACAATTGTACCCATTCTTCTTTGCAAAATAGCTCAAGCTCTGTCAGATTGTATGGGGAGCGTATGTGAACAGCAATTTTCAAGTCTTGCCACAGGTTCACAATTGGATTTAAGTCTGGACTTTGACTGGGCCATTCTAACACATGAATATACATTCACTCTAAACCATTCCATTGTAGCTCTGGCTGTATGTTTAGGGTTGTTGTCCTGCTGGAAGGTGAACCTCCACCCCAGTCTCAAGTCTTTTGCAGACTCTAACAGCTTTTCTAAGATTGCCCTGTATTTGGCTCCATCCATATTCCCATCACCCCTGACCAGCTTCCCTGTCGCTGCTGAAGAAAAGCATCCCCAGAACACAATGATGCCACCACCATGTTTCACGGTGGGGGTGGTGTTCAGAGTGGTGTACAGTGTTAGTTTTCCTCCATACATAGTATTTTGCTTTTATGCCAAAAAGTTCAATTTTGGTCTCATCTGATCAGAACACGTTCTTTCACATGTTTGATGTGTCCCCCATATAGATTCTCGCAAACTGCAAACTGGACTTCTTATAGCTTTCTGTCAGAAATGTTTTTTTTCTTGCCACTGTTCTATAAAGGCTAGTTTTGTGGAGTGCTAATAATTGTCCTGTGGACAGATTTTCCCACCTGAGCTGTGAATCTCTGCAGCTCATCCAGCGTTACCATGGGCCTCTTGGCTTCTTCTCTAATTTAATGCTCTCCTTGCCTGGCCTGTCAGTTTAGGTGGAAGGCCATGTCTTGGTAGGTTTGCAGTTGTGCCATACTCTTTCCATTTATGCTTGATGGATTGAACAGTGCTCCGTGAGATGTTCAAAGCTTGGGATATTTTTTTAAACCTAACCCTGCTTTAAACTTCTCCACAACTTTATCTCTGACCTGCCTGGTGTGTACCTTGGCCTTCATGATGCTGTTTGTTCACTAATGTTCTCTAACAAACCTCTGAGGGCTTCACAGAACAGCTGTATTCATACTGAGATTAAATTACACACAAGTGATTGTCCCATACCGGGCCTCTTGGCTCACCAGCAGAAGTTGGCTTCCTATTTGTTTTTGTCGGCCGCTAGAACAATTGCTCAGGCCTGGAAGAGCCTGTGTGTCCCTCTTCAGAGGGTGTGGGGCCGTATGACCGCTATGATGCTCAATGAACAGATGTCGAGTATCTGCAATGACTCCAAATGTAAATTCTTGAAAATATGGGAGCCGAGGTTGCAATATACCTTTCCCATGCTCCCCACGGCTAGCCTGGGGATGTGATGTTGTTCAGCTTTGGCATTCTTGGATCCCTGCTCTTGGTTTGGCTATCCTTTTTTCTTTTGCACTTCTCCTTCCTTTCCCCCCTTTTTTTCCTCTGTTTGCTTTGGTGTGGCAGTGGATAGCTGCCTTTAGTCTGAGTTATTATCAGTGTTATATTTATGTTTTGTTATTTAAGTGCCATTGATGGCCCCTGCTTGGGCTTATCTTTTGCCCTGTTGGTGTTAGAGCACTGATTTCTCTAATTTCTAGTTCCTCTATGTGAAATTGATAGCCCCTGCGCGGGCGTGATTTGTTGCTCCTGTGTTAATTGTTATAAATTGATAAAAACCATTGAAATACAAATTACACACAGGTGGACTCTATTTACTAATTAGGTGACTTCTGGAGGCAATTGGTTCCACTAGATTTTAGTTAGGGGTATCAGAGTAAAGGGGGCTGAATACAGATGCACACCACACTTTTCAGATATTTATTTGTAAAAAAATTTGAAAACCATTTATCATTTTTCTTCCACTTCACAATTATGTGCCACTTTGTGTTGGTCTATCACATAAAATCCTAAAATACATTTATGTTTTTGGTTGTAACATGACAAAACGTGGAAAATTTCAAGGGGTATGAATACTTTTTAAAAGCACTGCACATGTGTGTGTGTGTGCGCGTGTGTGTGAAATAAACAAATAAAAAAAACAAAATTCATAAATAGTTCAACCAAGTTAAGTGCTAAATATAAAAGTCTGTGGGAAAAGAGTACATTCACATATACAGGAGAAAGCCCAAAAGGTCCTGTGCAGATTGACTTTTTCACCACTGTGTGCACCACCAAAAAAGATACTATGCCTGCTTACCAGATAGTTAGACGTCAAATCATAGGAGATCTAACAGCATTTTTAGGGAAAGAATCCTACAGTGGATGGATTGATGGGTGATCTCCTCCCATCCTGCGGTCAACCCACTAGGCTGATGGATGGATGAATGAAAGGTAAGCCTCCACTAACACTGCAAACCACCGCTCAAGCCGACAGCTCACACTAGGTCAAGCCGGGACACTACAGTGATCAACCACACAGAAAATATCACATGGAAGAGAAAGGGAAATTGCTCATGCTGCAGTATTATAAACATATTTATTGAATACTAGGCATCTACTCACATAAACAGAATATTAATCAGCATATCTCAAATACAGCATCCAACACCCCGGTGGGCATGATGACGTGATTATTACGCACTATTTAAATTGATTAACTGGATTGGCAGGATAACACGTTTTTATATCTTGCTTATAATTTCAGTAGTTCGTGCTAAAATTATTGCTCGTGCTCTAATATTTGCAGCATTATTTCACATGTGTGGTGCGATCACGGTTTACATATCCGTGCAGCACCGAAGCATTTGTTTGCCTTTGTGCGTGATCACAAGAGATTTTTTTTTTAATTATTTATCTTATTTCATTTTCTTTTTAACATTTTTTTATGATCAACTGTATTGTTATCACAAAGATGAACAACATCCCTGGTGACAGTATGGCCTGTGACAGGTGCTCTTTATGGAGAGATCTGGGGTCTATGAGACACCATATCTTTTCCCTGGCCCCCAAAGCATCAGACTGAATCAAGATCGATTTTATCTGATGCTTTTACAAACCAGTAATGACTTGTTAACAAGATACCAAAACCTGCAGCGACTAAATCCTCATCGCTTTTTGTCTCTGATGTCACACAATAGGAGGAACAACATCAGTTAATCTCACTGTGTCCCAGGAACTGGACGGCACTAGTCTCATCCTTACTAGGTTCCTCAAATGAACAAGAGAGCCTGGTAGACTCGGGGTGGTCCCTTTGGCTGACTGTAAAAGTAATCCAGCTGCTTTATAGCCCCTTGGATTAATTTTGCTAGAAACAGAATTTCCGGCTGAAAATATGTTACTGGGATCATGACTGTAGCTGCAGTCATGATCCCAGTATAACCACTTCAGCAATGAGTCATTTATAAAAGGCCTAAGGCATGGAAAGTGGTTAAAGGGGACCTTGCATGAAAATCCAAGATCTACATTAGTGATAACCCCCATCCCCTAAATAAAAGTATGCCAAAAGTAGATAATGTACGACATAGAAAAAAATTTAAACATTTCTTGTATCCCAGCTTCCAGCCCCCTTCTGATGTAATATCATTACACATCACTGTTGTTTCATCGGAAAGATGGATACTCAAAGAATAAAGTCCAGTACATTGCAGAAACTTATTCTCACAAGATTTCAAACACCCATCTTTCCCAGGAGGCACGGTGACCTCACCGACATCTGCTTAAATAGATGAAAGTCAGAATCGGAGGTAAGTATTTTTTTATTTTCATCTAAAAATTCACTGTTTTTGTTTTGTATGTGTATAGTGATACAAGAGAAACAGGTGTGTGTGTGTTGGATGCATTTGCAGAAATTCTTGTTTTCAGCTAATTTTTTGGCTCAATGGTTTCTAAAGTGATGATTTTTTCTTGCAATGGAAACAGACCAAGGATGCTGCACATATTCCTGGACATTCTATTATCACTGAGATAACTGCGCAAGAAATTTTCAGGTCAACAATCTGAGATTCAATCATTCTACACATCCCAGTGAAGCAGTAAACAGGAATAATGAGTTATCTTCTTTCACTGCTCAGGTTTATCTTATAGGTATTTATAAGTATTTTGACTGTACACACTGTAGTAATGAGGTCTTGGGTTTCTCATTTTGTGATGGACTCAAATTACCATTGTATTTTTATAATTGTATTTTTATTTTGGTTTTCAAGGAATACAGTAGGAAAAGGCAGATCTGGTTCACGATTCCATATCAAAATACACAGAGATACATGCAAAAAGTTCCAGTTCAGAAGAGATCTCATGAAGTGAAAGCCCCTCTTAGATTACATCATAACAAATACAGTAAGGAGAGCTGTGTAAGCCATTATTTATTATGCACTTAGTGAATGGGTAGGGGTGGGTCTAGCCCTGGCCCCTATGCATAAAAAAGTTAAGTACAAAGAAATAAGAAAAGAAAGGGTCAGGATTTTTTTTTACATATCATATCAAAAAATACATTGTGTATGTCATACAAGGTCCATGCTTGGTAAGCAAGAGGTGCGGTAGAGAGAGGTGTAAAGTAAGTGAACTGGTCCCACAGAGCATATATATTGTTACATTGTTCTAGAGTATCCCCAATTTTGGCTGTAAGATGTTCCATACTTCTGATATTCTCAATGATATTTAGTAACTTGATCTGTAGACAACCAATGTAGGGGAATTGGTCTCCTAGCAGAAGTTAAAACATGGACAATCAGTTTTTTAGGAATGTATGGAGATGCCAGGAAAATGTTAGGTCCAAAAGGAAGTGAATTTGATCTAAAAGGAAAAGCATATTTAAAAGTTGCTGTAAAAAGTACACCATTTGCAACCATAAGGGTCGGATATGAGAACATTACCAAAATATATGGTAAAACGAGCCATTCCTGTGACCACATCTCCAAAATGTTCTCAGTATTGCCATGCAATGAGCATGCAACAACTTTGGCATTTTATACCAGAACATCAGAGTTTTATAGGTATTCTCTCTATAAGTGGGAATCATCAGTTAAAGGAGATTCTTCTGGAAGGATTTTGTAAATTGAAGAGATTAAATGCAATTGATGCGGTCCTTTGCGCAGATATATTCAAATTGATTTGTCTCTCAAGAGTAAGAGAGGGCACTCTAGATGTCAGGAAATGTTTAATTTGAAGGTTTGAATAGTAAAGGTAGACAAGTAAATGTTTAAAAGTGAGTAATTCTTCAAAAGGGCAGGGTTTGCAGGGCACTGGATAGATAGGATGGCGTAGTTGGAAAATCTCAGCCTTGGTCCATGGCATCATATGACAAACTATCAGGGATCACTGGGTTGTATAGAACATTAGTCAACAGTGAGCATACTGAAGACAAAGTCCCTTACATAATCCAGACAGGTTAGATACATTAGACCACATCAGTCAGCAAGGTTGTGTGGGGTAAAGTTTCATAGTTTCTATTGCAGTCAGTGGTTAGATGGGTATTGGGCGGACCATTAAATGTTAGATTTTTAAATGTGTAGTGTGGTAATACTTGATCAAATCTTGTGCACCCAAACCTCTTCTGTATTTCAAAGACAGTAGAACTCTACAGGCTATACAATGAATTTTATTATGCCAAATAAGATTAATAAACATTTTCTACATAGCTTATCATAGGAATTGGGAACAGAAGTACTTTGAAAAGATACAATAATTTGGGCATAACAGACATCTTAAGCACATGTATTCTACCTAAAAGAGAGCTGTTAAATGGGTCCCATTATTTTAATGACTGAATAATATCTTGGAATAAAGAGGGGAAATTAGCTTCATATAAGGTAGAGTATGTGGGTGTGATAAAAGCACCTAAGTGTTTAAGACAGTGGTAGGGTAGGGTTAGTTTGCTTGTAAAGCAGCAAGTGATGCAGTAGGAAGCCTTCTGGTTTTGGTGGTGTTTATTTTATAGACTAACAGGGAACCATGGGTGTTCAATGTCCTGTGGAGTATTGGCAAAATATAATGATCACACAGGGATAATTTATATTCCCTCTGCTGGCAATGTACCCCATGAATGTCTGGATTGGACCTTATGGCCTCAGTAGACCTATACATGATATAAATAGTAGGGGTGACAAGGGGGACAATGGAGGTACATCCATTTAAATGGATAGAAACAAGGGCAGGTGAGCGTGAGGGAGCCCACCCCTCATTAAGGTTATTGGAGTGCACCTGACACCCAGCATGTAGCACAATGGCAGCCAGGGTGTCCAATGCACCCACTGAACCTACAAAATTAACATACAAAGAAAAAACTGGTCACCTACCCAGGTCTATAACTGGCTTTTTAAACAGTGAACATGGAAGGCATCACATATAAAATAAAAATAGGACTATCCATTGTGAGAACTCTCAAGATTTATAGAGTTAGGACCATAGATACTCAGGGTGTCGTGATGTGGCTCTGTGGCTTACGTATGTATTTGCAAATGTGTGCTAACTAAACCCCTGTTTTTAAATGCATGTTCTTAGACAGGTCAATTTGTTTTTTGATAGTTAGCTAACTGCTGGCAGTTTGAACTGGCTTTCTTATCCCCCTCTTTGATACGTTATAATTATCCTTGTTCCTTGCCGACAATAGCCATTATTAGACTGGGGTAGGCTGGCAAGTTGAACAGGATAGTCCTATTTTTACTTTATATGTGATGCCTTCCATGTTCACTGTTTAAAAAGCCAGTTATAGACCTGGGTAGGGGACCTTTAATCCATACCAAGACAGAGTTAGAAACATACTGTATATGACCATCCTAGTCTATTGAATGTTTTTAGGCATCAAATCTTAACGGCAGGGGTCTCGGATCCATTAAGCATCTCAGCAAGGTCTATCATCTGTTTAGTGCTATTGCCAGATTGTCTGGCAGGGACACAATCTACTTGGTCCCGGTTGAGGAGTTTGGGAAGTAACTGATCTTCCCAGTGAACGGCTGTGCATGGGGGGGGGGGGGGGGTCAGAACAAATCTGATCATTGGGGGAGAGCAGGTTCAGTTTTCAACACAGCCAGAAAACTGACCAAGCTGTGTTCTCCTGCTTAGTGTTGTTAGTTTTAATAGGAAAGCAGAGGGTCTGGCAGAAACACCAGGTATTTTGCACAAAGAAAGCAATATAAAGAGAGCAGGATACTTTTCATACAAGTTCATGGTACAGCAGGCATACTGTATATCAACAATATGAAATGTTGGGATTGCATATTCTTTAATCAGATGAGGGGCCAGAGTAGGTCAAAAAAATTTGTAGTAAGAGTATGGGAAACCGCCAGACTCAGAGGATTTATATGAGTGTAGATGTTTAAAAACCTGCAAGAGTTCATCCAGAGTTACATCTGCATTTAGAAGCTGTAGATCTGAGAAAGACAACTTAGGTAGCTTAAGGGAGCTAAAAAAAATATCAGTTTCTTGTTTGAAAGGATAATGATTGTCCAGGGTGAGGAAATGATAAAGTTTATGGTAAAAGTCCCCAAAGGTCTTAGCCATAGTCTGAAGGCAGTAAATGGAAGAACTGTCTGAATGAAACAAATAATCAGGTATTGTTTGAAAAGCAGCATCCTATGGGGTGTATTAGAATATTTATAAAATATTTATTTGACCCACATAAGTGACTTGGTAACCTTGTGCATATCCAATGCCTTTATTTGATCTCTAAATTATTGTAACCACTATCAGGCAGGGCGTTGTGGGGTTGCAGTGGAGCTATTGTTGTGCCCTATGCAATTGGCGTAACAGAGAGATTTTAGTTTGATTTGCATCCTGTTTTAATCGAGAATCTGCAAAGATCCATTGACCTCTAATGTTAGCTTTGTGAGTTTCCCACAAAGTAGAGGGTTATTGTAGAGAGCCTTTATTAATATGAAAGAATTCTACCAGGTCCTGAAGAAGTTGCTCTCAAATATTGTCCACTTGTAGAAGGTGCTCATTTAAGTGCCAGTGACATGTTTTAGCATAAGGACTGGAGATCACCAGGCCCAGGAAGATTGAGGCATGATCAGACCATATAATTGAGTTTATTTCAGCTCCCCCCAAACTGGTAATCAAAGAAGCTGTAATAAAAAATTATCCAGTCTAGAGTACATCTTATGGGGATTGAAAAAAAGGTGAATTGTTTATGAAGGGAGTGTTTGATCCTCCAAGCATGAAATAAGCAATGCTCTCTAATCAACTTATGGAAGGAAGTGGATAGCCTATGTACTTATTTGAAGGACGTGAGAGGTAGAATGCAATTGATCAAGAACTCAGGACAAAAAATGGGCTTAGTCAGAGTTAGGTGCATAAACATTTCAGGTAAGCAGAGTTTCTGCATATTTACAATCTATCAGAATATAGCTGTCATGAGGCTCGATGAAGGAGGATTGCACTCTTAAAGGGCAGTTTTATTTAGTTAATACGGCAGCACTAGCTTTCCCAGAAGGACCAGAAGCTAAGTATGAAACAGGGAAATGTTTCAATGCAAATTTGAGTGAGCCACCCTCTTGTATCAAGTTACATCTGAGAGATATCCAAAAAGGGATCTGGGTATGTAGGCAGAACTTGTTAGGTGAGTCAGAAAGTAGGGGTACAACTCTCCATATGGGATCAGGTAGGAGGCCCAGATGAGGTAGGACATAGTGGTGTCTGGAAGGACTTCTTTGACTTGAACTTAGATGGGGTCCAGACTTTGCTAGGAATTGCAGGGGATCACAATGTTTGGGTTGGCACAATCAGTGCTTCTTCTGGCAGGCCCAAGTTCTTAAGTAAAGCTTCTCATTCGTGTAAGTCCTGAATGCTGTCTTGAGAACTATTTTTAGTTGCAATGAGCCTGAAAGGGAACCCTCAGCAATATCGCACCTGATTTTGTCAAAGGTGGGAGGTGATAGGTTTCAGATGACATCATTTAGCCAGAGTTGTAGATGATTATTTGTATCCTTTCCCTTTAAACTCTATTTCTGATGTATTGCATGCAGACGTTAGCAGAGCTCTTTTACTAGTGTAGTAATGAAAATGAACAATGACAGGTTGGGCCCCACCAGGTGGTTTGGGGCCAAGGACCTGCGTGTTCGGTCTAGGCGCCATTCAATATCAGGTATAGTCGGGTCAAGGTGGTAATGGTATGAATAAAGGTGTGCGTCCCCCAACAGATTCTGAAACCAGGTTTTGACATTGTTCCCTATTTTCCAAGTCTTCTTGTTGTAGTTGAAGTTGGTAGACAGTGTGTTTCAGTGATAAATTGCCCTGTTCTAAAACATGAACGTATTGGACCAGGTAATCAAATCTATTCTGTAAGTGTTCTGCACGTTCCCTCAGCATGGTTATTTCCCCCTTTTGACACCTGGGCTATTTTGCCCACTTCTAAAGATATATTGTGTGCAATATTCTGTAATAATACTTTATGATTTTTTTCAAGCACTTCAGCAGTTAAATATGGTACCATACAGGTAGTATGTAGAGTGGGTAGTAGGTGGTATGATGTCCACCTTTTTTATAACTGTGGATGTTCCAGGTATTCCACTGGGCTGCCAGGGATGCAGGAAAACCAATCAATTGACACTTTTTGGGATTTTTTACAAAAGACATGTAGTAGAATACAGTTTGGCCTAAATGTATGAAGAAATTAGATTTTTTTTTTATTATTATTATTATTATTATTGGATATATTTTATAGCAGAAAGTATGCGCCATCTACCCTCCTACCTCCCACCCACTTCCAGGTGCACGACTATTAAATGAAAAGCAATCAGAGATCACTGTTCTCACTAAATCACAGACATCGAGTTTTATTTTTCTACCTTAACTTTCATCTTGCATAGATCGTTCATTTGGAATAGTGTGCTTAATGATCAGATAACAGCCTATGTGGATAGAGCTGTAGTATTGAAAAAGGAGAATGGTGTTCTAGGTTCTATAAAATTCACATAAACTATACAGTCTGATTGTACAATCTCCTTTGGATCTACCACCAACTATGTAGTTCAAGGGCCTCCCTGATTGGATACAGAGTACGTGGGTAAATAGGTGGGTCCTCCTATTCCATAGTTCTGGAAAATCTAAAGGAAATTGTACAGAAATTGTACAATCAAATTGCATAGTGTATGGTCATCTTTATACAAGCACATTGGAGTGAGTGGACAGACACACTCTGCTGTCAGGCCCATTCACAGTTCTGCATAGCGGGAGCTCACATTCCTGCATTCGTTTTTTTGGGGGGTGTTTTAGAGCATTTTCACTCGTCACACGTATGGCAGCTCATTCACTGGAATGGGCTGCCCTACATGCAACAATCGCCCCAAATAAGCTCCAGAGCTTCTTTTAGAGTGTAGAGTGGTGCTTTTCTTACCATGATTTTTGGTGCAGCGCATTTCTGAGATGTAAGGCAAAGCTTGCATTTTCTGTGCAGTCTGCCATGCGTTCGGAAACACACAGATGTGAATGGAGCCCCATTGTTCTGTGTAAACACACCAATTTCACTTTCAGGCCCCATTCACATCTAGCATAGTGGGACCGTTTTTTGGCTTGTTTTACCAATGACAAGCATAGGGCAGCCTGTTGATTGCTATGGGCTGCCCTACATGTGGCTCATGGGACATTTTGCCATGATGTGGGTTGCACATTTTTACTATGCGTTTTGCTGCGACTAGCAGCATTTTTTTGGAAAAATGTGTTTGTTTCTGTGTTTGGTGTGCCATTAACAATTAATAGCACTGAAAGCGCAACTAGTTAATTTTAGGTATATAAAGGTGGCCATACACAATACAATCTGATTGTACAATCTCTGTACAATTTCCTTTAGATTTTTACAGAACTATGGAATAGGAGGACCCACCTATCTACCCATTCACTCTGTATCCAATTAGACACTACATAGTTGATGGTAGATCTAAAGGAGATTGTATAGTGTATGTGAACGTTACAGAACCCAGAACACAATTCTCCTGTTTTCAATACTACAGCTCTATCCACATAGGCTGTTATGTGATCATTAAGCACACTATGCCAAATGAATGATCTATGCAAGATGAAATTTAAGGTAGAAAAATAAATATTGATGCCTGTGTATTTAGTGAGAACAGTGATCACTGATTGATTGCTTTTCATTTAATAGTCGTGCACCCGGCAGTGGGTGGGAGGTAGGAGGGTAGATGATGCACAGTGTGTGCTAATGAGGTCAGCTGGTCAACTCCTTCCTGTGTCATGACCTAAAGTCTCTGCAGGAAATGCGGCAGACGTAATGGAGAAGCTTTTTTATACAGCCATCTGAACACTGACATAAAGTTGTGTAGGAGAAATGGAAAACTTGTGAATTTCTGCAAAAGAAGCACATTAATATTATATCGGTACATAGGGGAGCTGCAATTTAGAAAAAAAAAAACTTTTCCTTTAAATAGCAAAAAATGGTCTGCTCATGATCTGATAAAACCTTTCGGAGCTGAAATGGTTAATGTAAACATTTTATCCCAAAGGGAAAAAAAGCAGTGGCTGTAACTGATTATAAAACATTAGCTGGAGTTCAGCTTCAATGTATTACTGTTTTTTAATCTGCTAGTACTTCTGACACCCCCAGACTGGCAATGCTGCTGTCCAAATCTGCCCACTGATTCTCCTTCATCCAGAGTGGTGTCTGTATAATTCAGGAGGTGTGGTACTGGCCAGATCACCAGGGGAAAACAGAGGAAAAAAAACTAAAAGCATGAAAACTAATGCAGCCCTCACATCTAATGATTGGTAAAGCTGCAATATATACATTTTTGGTTTTGGGTTTAATACTGCTTTAAATTGATGGCACTAAAAAGAAACTGGGCAATGTATGGCAACTAGAGATGAGCGAATCGAAGTATCCGAAGTGGAATTCGAGTCGAATATCGGAAAAATTTCGATTCGTGCCGAATCCGAAAAACAGCCTAATTCGGACGCGCGAATCGAAATTTTTCCGAAAATGGCGGCTGACATGTGCGGCGACGGAGCGGGGATGTCGGGGAAGGCGCGCAGACAAGGCGCGCTGCCCCATAATGCATTCCTCAACGACATGTGATCGCATCAGCCAATCAGCAGCCAGCCAGCCAGCACTGTGTAATGGTCGAGGTATATATAGCGGCCATTTTGGAAATCTTCATTTGCCTGCAGTCATTGAACAGAGGCAGACCGCTCTGTACTAGGGACAGGGACAGAGTTAGGGCCACAGAAACGAGAATTGGGGACAGAGAGAAGTTACTTAGGGACAGAGAACCATTACTCAGGGACACAGACTTGTTAATGAGGGCCACAGAATCGTTATTTAGGGACAAAGAAACGCTAGTTAGGGCCACAGAATTCATACTCAGGGACAGACAGAATTGTTACTCAGTGCCAGAGAATTGTTACTTAGGGCCACAGAAACGTTATTAGGGCCACAGAATTTTTACTCAGGGACAGACAGAATTGTTACTGAGTGCCAGAGAATTGTTACTCAGGGACAGACAGAATTGTTACTGAGTGCCAGAGAATTCTTACTCAGGGCCACAGAATTCATTCTCAGGGACAGACAGAATTGTTACTCAGGGACAGACAGAATTGTTACTGAGTGCCAGAGAATTGTTACTCAGGGACAGACAGAATTGTTACTGAGTGCCAGAGAATTGTTACTCAGGGACAGACAGAATTGTTACTGAGTGCCAGAGAATTGTTACTCAGGGACAGACAGAATTGTTACTGAGTGCCAGAGAATTGTTACTCTCACAGACACAAAATTGTTACTTGCACAGACACAGAATTGTTACTTGCACAGACACACAATTGTTACTCAGGGCCACAGAATTCATACTCAGGGACAGACAGAATTGTTACTGAGTGCCAGAGAATTCTTACTCAGGGCCACAGAATTCATACTCAGGGACAGACAGAATTGTTACTCAGGGACAGACAGAATTGTTACTGAGTGCCAGAGAATTGTTACTCAGGGACAGACAGAATTGTTACTGAGTGCCAGAGAATTGTTACTCTCACAGACACAAAATTGTTACTTGCACAGACACAGAATTGTTACTTGCACAGACACACAATTGTTACTCAGGGCCACAGAATTCATACTCAGGGACAGACAGAATTGTTACTGAGTGCCAGAGAATTGTTACTCAGGGACAGACAGAATTGTTACTGAGTGCCAGAGAATTCTTACTCAGGGCCACAGAATTCATTCTCAGGGACAGACAGAATTGTTACTCAGGGACAGACAGAATTGTTACTGAGTGCCAGAGAATTGTTACTCAGGGACAGACAGAATTGTTACTGAGTGCCAGAGAATTGTTACTAAGGGACAGACAGAATTGTTACTGAGTGCCAGAGAATTGTTACTCAGGGACAGACAGAATTGTTACTGAGTGCCAGAGAATTGTTACTCTCACAGACACAAAATTGTTACTTGCACAGACACAGAATTGTTACTTGCACAGACACACAATTGTTACTCAGGGCCACAGAATTCATACTCAGGGACAGACAGAATTGTTACTGAGTGCCAGAGAATTCTTACTCAGGGCCACAGAATTCATACTCAGGGACAGACAGAATTGTTACTCAGGGACAGACAGAATTGTTACTGAGTGCCAGAGAATTGTTACTCAGGGACAGACAGAATTGTTACTGAGTGCCAGAGAATTCTTACTCAGGGACAGACAGAATTGTTACTGAGTGCCAGAGAATTGTTACTCTCACAGACACAAAATTGTTACTTGCACAGACACAGAATTGTTACTCGCACAGAGACAGAATTGTTACTCGCACAGAGACAGAATTGTTACTCAGGGCCACAGAATTCATACTCAGGGACAGACAGAATTGTTACTGAGTGCCAGAGAATTGTTACTCAGGGACAGACAGAATTGTTACTGAGTGCCAGAGAATTGTTACTCTCACAGACACAAAATTGTTACTTGCACAGACACAGAATTGTTACTTGCACAGACACACAATTGTTACTCAGGGCCACAGAATTCATACTCAGGGACAGACAGAATTGTTACTGAGTGCCAGAGAATTCTTACTCAGGGCCACAGAATTCATACTCAGGGACAGACAGAATTGTTACTCAGGGACAGACAGAATTGTTACTGAGTGCCAGAGAATTGTTACTCAGGGACAGACAGAATTGTTACTGAGTGCCAGAGAATTGTTACTCTCACAGACACAAAATTGTTACTTGCACAGACACAGAATTGTTACTTGCACAGACACACAATTGTTACTCAGGGCCACAGAATTCATACTCAGGGACAGACAGAATTGTTACTGAGTGCCAGAGAATTGTTACTCAGGGACAGACAGAATTGTTACTGAGTGCCAGAGAATTGTTACTCTCACAGACACAAAATTGTTACTTGCACAGACACAGAATTGTTACTCGCACAGAGACAGAATTGTTACTCAGGGCCACAGAATTCATACTCAGGGACAGACAGAATTGTTACTGAGTGCCAGAGAATTGTTACTCAGGGAAGACAGAATTGTTACTGAGTGCCAGAGAATTGTTACTCAGGGACAGACAGAATTGTTACTGAGTGCCAGAGAATTGTTACTCTCACAGACACAAAATTGTTACTTGCACAGACACAGAATTGTTACTCGCACAGAGACAGAATTGTTACTCAGGGCCACAGAATTCATACTCAGGGACAGACAGAATTGTTACTGAGTGCCAGAGAATTGTTACTCAGGGACAGACAGAATTGTTACTGAGTGCCAGAGAATTGTTACTCTCACAGACACAAAATTGTTACTTGCACAGACACAGAATTGTTACTTGCACAGACACACAATTGTTACTGAGTGCCAGAGAATTGTTACTCAGGGACAGACAGAATTGTTACTGAGTGCCAGAGAATTGTTACTCAGGGACAGACAGAATTGTTACTGAGTGCCAGAGAATTGTTACTCAGGGACAGACAGAATTGTTACTGAGTGCCAGAGAATTGTTACTCGCACAGACACAAAATTGTTACTTGCACAGACACAAAATTGTTACTTGCACAGACACAGAATTGTTACTCGCGCAGACACAGAATTGTTACTCAGGGCCACAGAATTCATACTCAGGGACAGACAGAATTGTTACTGAGTGCCAGAGAATTGTTACTCAGGGACAGACAGAATTGTTACTGAGTGCCAGAGAATTGTTACTCAGGGACAGACAGAATTGTTACTGAGTGCCAGAGAATTGTTACTCAGGGACAGACAGAATTGTTACTGAGTGCCAGAGAATTGTTACTCGCACAGACACAAAATTGTTACTTGCACAGACACAGAATTGTTACTCGCACAGACACAGAATTGTTACTCGCACAGACACAGAATTGTTACTCAGGGCCACAGAATTCATACTCAGGGACAGACAGAATTGTTACTGAGTGCCAGAGAATTGTTACTCAGGGACACCTAATCGTTGAATTAAATAGTATGTCAGACAACATGCAGAGGAGTGGCAGAGGAGGCAATGTTTTAGGAGCGAGCAGACGTGGCAGCAGAGGAAGGGGTCGAGGCAGCAGTATTCGCAGCCAGAGGCCAGTGCTCCCGGTGTCATCCAGCGGTCGTGTCTCCACCGACAACCCTGCCGTCATTGATTGGTTGGCTCGGTCGTCTTCCTCTTCCCAGGTCACCTCTGACACCTACAGCCAACGGTCGGTGGGTACGTCAGACACAACCGTTAGTTGGCATGGCCCGGGACCAAGCCCACTGAAATCACGTGTCCTCTACCTGCCCCTGTCCTTTGCTGTTCCCTCACCAAGCGAAGTATCGCATGCTGTGGGCTCAGCCCCACTGTACAGTGAGGAAGAGCTAACAGAGGGCGGTCAGGAACGGGGGGAGACATCGGCCTTTTCAGCAGCCAAGCGAACAAGTACTGGCGAGGAGAGTGGCTCGGTAGCCGGTCTAGAGACAGGTCTGTCTCCTGACCCAGACGCAGCCGAGGGGGCTAGTAGTGAGGCGGAGACCCTACTTGATGATGAGGAGGTTGATCGCACTTGGCACTTGACTCACATAGCTGCTGCCAGGCCCCTAATCTGCCATAGGCCCCTATATACCGCCTCCTCATGCTGCTGCCAAGTCCAGAGTCTGTCATGGTCCCTGTACGGCCTCCCATTGCTGCTGTCTCCATCGCCACACTCTGCTGCCATGTGCCACTTTCAGGTCTCTTCACACTGCTGGTGTGTTAAATTTTTTGACATAGGGTGCAGGCAGATTACGGGCCTCACATAGCTGCTGCCAGGCCCCTAATCTGCCATAGGCCCCTATATACCGCCTCCTCATGCTGCTGCCAAGTCCAGAGTCTGTCATGGTCCCTGTACGGCCTCCCATTGCTGCTGTCTCCATCGCCACACTCTGCTGCCATGTGCCACTTTCAGGTCTCTTCACACTGCTGGTGTGTTAAATTTTTTGACATAGGGTGCAGGCAGATTACGGGCCTCACATAGCTGCTGCCAGGCCCCTAATCTGCCATGGGCCCCTATATACCGCCTCCTCATGCTGCTGCCAAGTCCAGAGTCTGTCATGGTCCCTGTACGGCCTCCCATTGCTGCTGTCTCCATCGCCACACTCTGCTGCCATGTGCCACTTTCAGGTCTCTTCACACTGCTGGTGTGTTAAATTTTTTGACATAGGGTGCAGGCAGATTACGGGCCTCACATAGCTGCTGCCAGGCCCCTAATCTGCCATGGGCCCCTATATACCGCCTCCTCATGCTGCTGCCAGGTCCAGAGTCTCTCATGGGTCCCTGTACGGCCTCCCATTGCTGCTTTCTCCATCGCCACACTCTGCCATGTGCCACTTTCAGGTCTCCTCACACACTGCTGGTGTGTTGAATTTTTTGACATAGGGTGCTGGCAGATTACGGGCCTCCCATAGCTGCTGCCAGGCCCCTAATCTGCCATGGGCCCCTATATACCGCCTCCTCATGCTGCTGCCAAGTCCAGAGTCTGTCATGGGTCCCTGTACGGCCTCCCATTGCTGCTGTCTCCATCGCCACACTCTGCCATGTGCCACTTTCAGGTCTCCTCACACACTGCTGGTGTGTAGAATTTTTTGACATAGGGTGCTGGCAGATTACGGGCCTCCCATAGCTGCTGCCAGGCCCCTAATCTGCCATGGGCCCCTATATACCGCCTCCTCATGCTGCTGCCAAGTCCAGAGTCTGTCATGGTCCCTGTACGGCCTCCCATTGCTGCTGTCTCCATCGCCACACTCTGCTGCCATGTGCCACTTTCAGGTCTCTTCACACTGCTGGTGTGTTAAATTTTTTGACATAGGGTGCAGGCAGATTACGGGCCTCACATAGCTGCTGCCAGGCCCCTAATCTGCCATGGGCCCCTATATACCGCCTCCTCATGCTGCTGCCAAGTCCATAGTCTGTCATGGTCCCTGTACGGCCTCCCATTGCTGCTGTCTCCATCGCCACACTCTGCTGCCATGTGCCACTTTCAGGTCTCTTCACACTGCTGGTGTGTTAAATTTTTTGACATAGGGTGCAGGCAGATTACGGGCCTCACATAGCTGCTGCCAGGCCCCTAATCTGCCATGGGCCCCTATATACCGCCTCCTCATGCTGCTGCCAAGTCCAGAGTCTGTCATGGTCCCTGTACGGCCTCCCATTGCTGCTGTCTCCATCGCCACACTCTGCTGCCATGTGCCACTTTCAGGTCTCTTCACACTGCTGGTGTGTTAAATTTTTTGACATAGGGTGCTGCAAGATAACGGGCCTCACATAGCTGCTGCCAGGCCCCTAATCAGCCATGGGCCCCTATACCGCCTCCTCCTGCTGCTGCCAGGTCCAGAGTCTCTCATGCCATGTGCCACTTTCAGGTCTCTTCACACTGCTGGTGTGTTAAATTTTTTGACATAGGGTGCAGGCAGATTACGGGCCTCACATAGCTGCTGCCAGGCCCCTAATCTGCCATGGGCCCCTATATACCACCTCCTCCTGCTGCTGCCAGGTCCAGAGTCTCTCATGGGTCCCTGTACGGCCTCCCATTGCTGCTGTCTCCATCGCCACACTCTGCTGCCATGTGCCACTTTCAGGTCTCTTCACACTGCTGGTGTGTTAAATTTTTTGACATAGGGTGCTGCAAGATAACGGGCCTCACATAGCTGCTGCCAGGCCCCTAATCAGCCATGGGCCCCTATACCGCCTCCTCCTGCTGCTGCCAGGTCCAGAGTCTCTCATGGGTCCCTGTACGGCCTCCCATTGCTGCTGTCTCCATCGCCACACTCTGCTGCCATGTGCCACTTTCAGGTCTCTTCACACTGCTGGTGTGTTAAATTTTTTGACATAGGGTGCAGGCAGATTACGGGCCTCACATAGCTGCTGCCAGGCCCCTAATCTGCCATAGGCCCCTATATACCGCCTCCTCATGCTGCTGCCAAGTCCAGAGTCTGTCATGGTCCCTGTACGGCCTCCCATTGCTGCTGTCTCCATCGCCACACTCTGCTGCCATGTGCCACTTTCAGGTCTCTTCACACTGCTGGTGTGTTAAATTTTTTGACATAGGGTGCAGGCAGATTACGGGCCTCACATAGCTGCTGCCAGGCCCCTAATCTGCCATAGGCCCCTATATACCGCCTCCTCATGCTGCTGCCAAGTCCAGAGTCTGTCATGGTCCCTGTACGGCCTCCCATTGCTGCTGTCTCCATCGCCACACTCTGCTGCCATGTGCCACTTTCAGGTCTCTTCACACTGCTGGTGTGTTAAATTTTTTGACATAGGGTGCAGGCAGATTACGGGCCTCACATAGCTGCTGCCAGGCCCCTAATCTGCCATGGGCCCCTATATACCGCCTCCTCATGCTGCTGCCAAGTCCAGAGTCTGTCATGGTCCCTGTACGGCCTCCCATTGCTGCTGTCTCCATCGCCACACTCTGCTGCCATGTGCCACTTTCAGGTCTCTTCACACTGCTGGTGTGTTAAATTTTTTGACATAGGGTGCAGGCAGATTACGGGCCTCACATAGCTGCTGCCAGGCCCCTAATCTGCCATGGGCCCCTATATACCACCTCCTCCTGCTGCTGCCAGGTCCAGAGTCTCTCATGGGTCCCTGTACGGCCTCCCATTGCTGCTGTCTCCATCGCCACACTCTGCTGCCATGTGCCACTTTCAGGTCTCTTCACACTGCTGGTGTGTTAAATTTTTTGACATAGGGTGCTGCAAGATAACGGGCCTCACATAGCTGCTGCCAGGCCCCTAATCAGCCATGGGCCCCTATACCGCCTCCTCCTGCTGCTGCCAGGTCCAGAGTCTCTCATGGGTCCCTGTACGGCCTCCCATTGCTGCTGTCTCCATCGCCACACTCTGCTGCCATGTGCCACTTTCAGGTCTCTTCACACTGCTGGTGTGTTAAATTTTTTGACATAGGGTGCTGCAAGATAACGGGCCTCACATAGCTGCTGCCAGGCCCCTAATCAGCCATGGGCCCCTATACCGCCTCCTCCTGCTGCTGCCAGGTCCAGAGTCTCTCATGCCATGTGCCACTTTCAGGTCTCTTCACACTGCTGGTGTGTTTAATTTTTTGACATAGGGTGCAGGCAGATTACGGGCCTCACATAGCTGCTGCCAGGCCCCTAATCTGCCATGGGCCCCTATATACCGCCTCCTCATGCTGCTGCCAGGTCCAGAGTCTCTCATGGGTCCCTGTACGGCCTCCCATTGCTGCTTTCTCCATCGCCACACTCTGCCATGTGCCACTTTCAGGTCTCCTCACACACTGCTGGTGTGTTGAATTTTTTGACATAGGGTGCTGGCAGATTACGGGCCTCCCATAGCTGCTGCCAGGCCCCTAATCTGCCATGGGCCCCTATATACCGCCTCCTCATGCTGCTGCCAAGTCCAGAGTCTGTCATGGGTCCCTGTACGGCCTCCCATTGCTGCTGTCTCCATCGCCACACTCTGCCATGTGCCACTTTCAGGTCTCCTCACACACTGCTGGTGTGTAGAATTTTTTGACATAGGGTGCTGGCAGATTACGGGCCTCCCATAGCTGCTGCCAGGCCCCTAATCTGCCATGGGCCCCTATATACCGCCTCCTCATGCTGCTGCCAAGTCCAGAGTCTGTCATGGTCCCTGTACGGCCTCCCATTGCTGCTGTCTCCATCGCCACACTCTGCTGCCATGTGCCACTTTCAGGTCTCTTCACACTGCTGGTGTGTTAAATTTTTTGACATAGGGTGCTGCAAGATAACGGGCCTCACATAGCTGCTGCCAGGCCCCTAATCAGCCATGGGCCCCTATACCGCCTCCTCCTGCTGCTGCCAGGTCCAGAGTCTCTCATGCCATGTGCCACTTTCAGGTCTCTTCACACTGCTGGTGTGTTAAATTTTTTGACATAGGGTGCAGGCAGATTACGGGCCTCACATAGCTGCTGCCAGGCCCCTAATCTGCCATGGGCCCCTATATACCACCTCCTCCTGCTGCTGCCAGGTCCAGAGTCTCTCATGGGTCCCTGTACGGCCTCCCATTGCTGCTGTCTCCATCGCCACACTCTGCTGCCATGTGCCACTTTCAGGTCTCTTCACACTGCTGGTGTGTTAAATTTTTTGACATAGGGTGCTGCAAGATAACGGGCCTCACATAGCTGCTGCCAGGCCCCTAATCAGCCATGGGCCCCTATACCGCCTCCTCCTGCTGCTGCCAGGTCCAGAGTCTCTCATGGGTCCCTGTACGGCCTCCCATTGCTGCTGTCTCCATCGCCACACTCTGCTGCCATGTGCCACTTTCAGGTCTCTTCACACTGCTGGTGTGTTAAATTTTTTGACATAGGGTGCAGGCAGATTACGGGCCTCACATAGCTGCTGCCAGGCCCCTAATCTGCCATAGGCCCCTATATACCGCCTCCTCATGCTGCTGCCAAGTCCAGAGTCTGTCATGGTCCCTGTACGGCCTCCCATTGCTGCTGTCTCCATCGCCACACTCTGCTGCCATGTGCCACTTTCAGGTCTCTTCACACTGCTGGTGTGTTAAATTTTTTGACATAGGGTGCAGGCAGATTACGGGCCTCACATAGCTGCTGCCAGGCCCCTAATCTGCCATAGGCCCCTATATACCGCCTCCTCATGCTGCTGCCAAGTCCAGAGTCTGTCATGGTCCCTGTACGGCCTCCCATTGCTGCTGTCTCCATCGCCACACTCTGCTGCCATGTGCCACTTTCAGGTCTCTTCACACTGCTGGTGTGTTAAATTTTTTGACATAGGGTGCAGGCAGATTACGGGCCTCACATAGCTGCTGCCAGGCCCCTAATCTGCCATGGGCCCCTATATACCGCCTCCTCATGCTGCTGCCAAGTCCAGAGTCTGTCATGGTCCCTGTACGGCCTCCCATTGCTGCTGTCTCCATCGCCACACTCTGCTGCCATGTGCCACTTTCAGGTCTCTTCACACTGCTGGTGTGTTAAATTTTTTGACATAGGGTGCAGGCAGATTACGGGCCTCACATAGCTGCTGCCAGGCCCCTAATCTGCCATGGGCCCCTATATACCACCTCCTCCTGCTGCTGCCAGGTCCAGAGTCTCTCATGGGTCCCTGTACGGCCTCCCATTGCTGCTGTCTCCATCGCCACACTCTGCTGCCATGTGCCACTTTCAGGTCTCTTCACACTGCTGGTGTGTTAAATTTTTTGACATAGGGTGCTGCAAGATAACGGGCCTCACATAGCTGCTGCCAGGCCCCTAATCAGCCATGGGCCCCTATACCGCCTCCTCCTGCTGCTGCCAGGTCCAGAGTCTCTCATGGGTCCCTGTACGGCCTCCCATTGCTGCTGTCTCCATCGCCACACTCTGCTGCCATGTGCCACTTTCAGGTCTCTTCACACTGCTGGTGTGTTAAATTTTTTGACATAGGGTGCTGCAAGATAACGGGCCTCACATAGCTGCTGCCAGGCCCCTAATCAGCCATGGGCCCCTATACCGCCTCCTCCTGCTGCTGCCAGGTCCAGAGTCTCTCATGCCATGTGCCACTTTCAGGTCTCTTCACACTGCTGGTGTGTTTAATTTTTTGACATAGGGTGCAGGCAGATTACGGGCCTCACATAGCTGCTGCCAGGCCCCTAATCTGCCATGGGCCCCTATATACCGCCTCCTCATGCTGCTGCCAGGTCCAGAGTCTCTCATGGGTCCCTGTACGGCCTCCCATTGCTGCTTTCTCCATCGCCACACTCTGCCATGTGCCACTTTCAGGTCTCCTCACACACTGCTGGTGTGTTGAATTTTTTGACATAGGGTGCTGGCAGATTACGGGCCTCCCATAGCTGCTGCCAGGCCCCTAATCTGCCATGGGCCCCTATATACCGCCTCCTCATGCTGCTGCCAAGTCCAGAGTCTGTCATGGGTCCCTGTACGGCCTCCCATTGCTGCTGTCTCCATCGCCACACTCTGCCATGTGCCACTTTCAGGTCTCCTCACACACTGCTGGTGTGTAGAATTTTTTGACATAGGGTGCTGGCAGATTACGGGCCTCCCATAGCTGCTGCCAGGCCCCTAATCTGCCATGGGCCCCTATATACCGCCTCCTCATGCTGCTGCCAAGTCCAGAGTCTGTCATGGTCCCTGTACGGCCTCCCATTGCTGCTGTCTCCATCGCCACACTCTGCTGCCATGTGCCACTTTCAGGTCTCTTCACACTGCTGGTGTGTTAAATTTTTTGACATAGGGTGCAGGCAGATTACGGGCCTCACATAGCTGCTGCCAGGCCCCTAATCTGCCATGGGCCCCTATATACCGCCTCCTCATGCTGCTGCCAAGTCCAGAGTCTGTCATGGTCCCTGTACGGCCTCCCATTGCTGCTGTCTCCATCGCCACACTCTGCTGCCATGTGCCACTTTCAGGTCTCTTCACACTGCTGGTGTGTTAAATTTTTTGACATAGGGTGCTGCAAGATAACGGGCCTCACATAGCTGCTGCCAGGCCCCTAATCAGCCATGGGCCCCTATACCGCCTCCTCCTGCTGCTGCCAGGTCCAGAGTCTCTCATGCCATGTGCCACTTTCAGGTCTCTTCACACTGCTGGTGTGTTAAATTTTTTGACATAGGGTGCAGGCAGATTACGGGCCTCACATAGCTGCTGCCAGGCCCCTAATCTGCCATGGGCCCCTATATACCACCTCCTCCTGCTGCTGCCAGGTCCAGAGTCTCTCATGGGTCCCTGTACGGCCTCCCATTGCTGCTGTCTCCATCGCCACACTCTGCTGCCATGTGCCACTTTCAGGTCTCTTCACACTGCTGGTGTGTTAAATTTTTTGACATAGGGTGCTGCAAGATAACGGGCCTCACATAGCTGCTGCCAGGCCCCTAATCAGCCATGGGCCCCTATACCGCCTCCTCCTGCTGCTGCCAGGTCCAGAGTCTCTCATGGGTCCCTGTACGGCCTCCCATTGCTGCTGTCTCCATCGCCACACTCTGCTGCCATGTGCCACTTTCAGGTCTCTTCACACTGCTGGTGTGTTAAATTTTTTGACATAGGGTGCAGGCAGATTACGGGCCTCACATAGCTGCTGCCAGGCCCCTAATCTGCCATGGGCCCCTATATACCACCTCCTCCTGCTGCTGCCAGGTCCAGAGTCTCTCATGGGTCCCTGTACGGCCTCCCATTGCTGCTGTCTCCATCGCCACACTCTGCTGCCATGTGCCACTTTCAGGTCTCTTCACACTGCTGGTGTGTTAAATTTTTTGACATAGGGTGCTGCAAGATAACGGGCCTCACATAGCTGCTGCCAGGCCCCTAATCAGCCATGGGCCCCTATACCGCCTCCTCCTGCTGCTGCCAGGTCCAGAGTCTCTCATGCCATGTGCCACTTTCAGGTCTCTTCACACTGCTGGTGTGTTTAATTTTTTGACATAGGGTGCAGGCAGATTACGGGCCTCACATAGCTGCTGCCAGGCCCCTAATCTGCCATGGGCCCCTATATACCGCCTCCTCATGCTGCTGCCAGGTCCAGAGTCTCTCATGGGTCCCTGTACGGCCTCCCATTGCTGCTTTCTCCATCGCCACACTCTGCCATGTGCCACTTTCAGGTCTCCTCACACACTGCTGGTGTGTTGAATTTTTTGACATAGGGTGCTGGCAGATTACGGGCCTCCCATAGCTGCTGCCAGGCCCCTAATCTGCCATGGGCCCCTATATACCGCCTCCTCATGCTGCTGCCAAGTCCAGAGTCTGTCATGGGTCCCTGTACGGCCTCCCATTGCTGCTGTCTCCATCGCCACACTCTGCCATGTGCCACTTTCAGGTCTCCTCACACACTGCTGGTGTGTAGAATTTTTTGACATAGGGTGCTGGCAGATTACGGGCCTCCCATAGCTGCTGCCAGGCCCCTAATCTGCCATGGGCCCCTATATACCGCCTCCTCATGCTGCTGCCAAGTCCAGAGTCTGTCATGGTCCCTGTACGGCCTCCCATTGCTGCTGTCTCCATCGCCACACTCTGCTGCCATGTGCCACTTTCAGGTCTCTTCACACTGCTGGTGTGTTAAATTTTTTGACATAGGGTGCTGCAAGATAACGGGCCTCACATAGCTGCTGCCAGGCCCCTAATCAGCCATGGGCCCCTATACCGCCTCCTCCTGCTGCTGCCAGGTCCAGAGTCTCTCATGGGTCCCTGTACGGCCTCCCATTGCTGCTGTCTCCATCGCCACACTCTGCTGCCA
Source organism: Staurois parvus (assembly GCF_062004578.1). Classification (NCBI taxonomy): domain Eukaryota; kingdom Metazoa; phylum Chordata; class Amphibia; order Anura; family Ranidae; genus Staurois; species Staurois parvus. The sequence continues at coordinate 4,754,842 of NW_028318003.1, forward strand.
TGTGCCACTTTCAGGTCTCTTCACACTGCTGGTGTGTTAAATTTTTTGACATAGGGTGCTGCAAGATAACGGGCCTCACATAGCTGCTGCCAGGCCCCTAATCAGCCATGGGCCCCTATACCGCCTCCTCCTGCTGCTGCCAGGTCCAGAGTCTCTCATGCCATGTGCCACTTTCAGGTCTCTTCACACTGCTGGTGTGTTTAATTTTTTGACATAGGGTGCAGGCAGATTACGGGCCTCACATAGCTGCTGCCAGGCCCCTAATCTGCCATGGGCCCCTATATACCGCCTCCTCATGCTGCTGCCAGGTCCAGAGTCTCTCATGGGTCCCTGTACGGCCTCCCATTGCTGCTTTCTCCATCGCCACACTCTGCCATGTGCCACTTTCAGGTCTCCTCACACACTGCTGGTGTGTTGAATTTTTTGACATAGGGTGCTGGCAGATTACGGGCCTCCCATAGCTGCTGCCAGGCCCCTAATCTGCCATGGGCCCCTATATACCGCCTCCTCATGCTGCTGCCAAGTCCAGAGTCTGTCATGGGTCCCTGTACGGCCTCCCATTGCTGCTGTCTCCATCGCCACACTCTGCCATGTGCCACTTTCAGGTCTCCTCACACACTGCTGGTGTGTAGAATTTTTTGACATAGGGTGCTGGCAGATTACGGGCCTCCCATAGCTGCTGCCAGGCCCCTAATCTGCCATGGGCCCCTATATACCGCCTCCTCATGCTGCTGCCAAGTCCAGAGTCTGTCATGGTCCCTGTACGGCCTCCCATTGCTGCTGTCTCCATCGCCACACTCTGCTGCCATGTGCCACTTTCAGGTCTCTTCACACTGCTGGTGTGTTAAATTTTTTGACATAGGGTGCTGCAAGATAACGGGCCTCACATAGCTGCTGCCAGGCCCCTAATCAGCCATGGGCCCCTATACCGCCTCCTCCTGCTGCTGCCAGGTCCAGAGTCTCTCATGGGTCCCTGTACGGCCTCCCATTGCTGCTGTCTCCATCGCCACACTCTGCTGCCATGTGCCACTTTCAGGTCTCTTCACACTGCTGGTGTGTTAAATTTTTTGACATAGGGTGCTGCAAGATAACGGGCCTCACATAGCTGCTGCCAGGCCCCTAATCAGCCATGGGCCCCTATACCGCCTCCTCCTGCTGCTGCCAGGTCCAGAGTCTCTCATGCCATGTGCCACTTTCAGGTCTCTTCACACTGCTGGTGTGTTTAATTTTTTGACATAGGGTGCAGGCAGATTACGGGCCTCACATAGCTGCTGCCAGGCCCCTAATCTGCCATGGGCCCCTATATACCGCCTCCTCATGCTGCTGCCAGGTCCAGAGTCTCTCATGGGTCCCTGTACGGCCTCCCATTGCTGCTTTCTCCATCGCCACACTCTGCCATGTGCCACTTTCAGGTCTCCTCACACACTGCTGGTGTGTTGAATTTTTTGACATAGGGTGCTGGCAGATTACGGGCCTCCCATAGCTGCTGCCAGGCCCCTAATCTGCCATGGGCCCCTATATACCGCCTCCTCATGCTGCTGCCAAGTCCAGAGTCTGTCATGGGTCCCTGTACGGCCTCCCATTGCTGCTGTCTCCATCGCCACACTCTGCCATGTGCCACTTTCAGGTCTCCTCACACACTGCTGGTGTGTAGAATTTTTTGACATAGGGTGCTGGCAGATTACGGGCCTCCCATAGCTGCTGCCAGGCCCCTAATCTGCCATGGGCCCCTATATACCGCCTCCTCATGCTGCTGCCAAGTCCAGAGTCTGTCATGGGTCCCTGTACGGCCTCCCATTGCTGCTGTCTCCATCGCCACACTCTGCCATGTGCCACTTTCAGGTCTCCTCACACTGCTGGTGTGTTGAATTTTTTGACATAGGGTGCTGGCAGATTACGGGCCTCCTATAGCTGCTGCCAGGCCCCTAATCTGCCATGGGCCCCTATATACCGCCTCCTCATGCTGCTGCCAAGTTCAGAGTCTGTCATGGGTCCCTGTACGGCCTCCCATTGCTGCTGTCTCCATCGCCACACTCTGCCATGTGCCACTTTCAGGTCTCCTCACACTGCTGGTGTGTTGAATTTTTTGACATAGGGTGCTGGCAGATTACGGGCCTCCTATAGCTGCTGCCAGGCCCCTAATCTGCCATAAGCCCCTATATACCGCCTCCTCATGCTGCTGCCAAGTCCAGAGTCTGTCATGGGTCCCTGTACGGCCTCCCATTGCTGCTGTCTCCATCGCCACACTCTGCCATGTGCCACTTTCAGGTCTCCTCACACACTGCTGGTGTGTTGAATTTTTTGACATAGGGTGCTGGCAGATTACGGGCCTCCTATAGCTGCTGCCAGGCCCCTAATCTGCCGTAGGCCCCTATATACCGCCTCCTCATGCTGCTGCCAGGTCCAGAGTCTCTCATGGGTCCCTGTACGGCCTCCCATTGCTGCTGTCTCCATCGCCACACTCTGCCATGTGCCACTTTCAGGTCTCCTCACACTGCTGGTGTGTTCCATTTTTTGTCATAGGGTGCTGGCAGATTATGGGCCTCCCATAACTGCTGCCAGGCCCCTAATCTGCCATGGGCCCCTATACCGACTCCTCATGCTGTGACGTTGCAACAAGGTGGAATTCAACCCTACATATGTTAGACCGCCTTTACGAACAGCAAAAGGCCATCACAGATTTCCTGATGTTAAAAGCAGATAAAGGTACTCCCTGTGTAACTTAGATGTCAGCCATTGGCAGCTCATGCGTGACACCTGCGCTTGCTCAGGCCCTTTGAGGAGGCCACGCTATTCGTGAGTCGGCAGGACTATGGGATGAACGACGTCATTCCTCTGTTGCACGTCCTGGAACAAATGCTGTTAACAATGGCTGGTCAGGGTGCGGTAGACGTGGCGCACAGATCTCAACGCCACATGGCCCCTGTGGGGGCAGGACTGGAAGAAGAGGAGGAGGTAGAGGAGGACATTGGTGCTCAGGAATTATTGAGTGAAATGGGTGGTTTTTCCACTCAGCGGACAGGAGTGGAGGAGCAGGAGCATCTGGTAGAGGAGGAGGAAGAGGAGACAGAGGACCTAGACGCACCGTGGCAGTATGCTGTGGAGATGGAGGCAGGGAGTCCCTCGCATTCCTTGGCACAAATGGCCCATAGCATGCTCGGTTGCTTGCGTAGCGACAGCCGAATAATAACCATCAGACAGAGGGATGACTTTTGGCTGTCCACCTTGTTGGACCCTCGCTACCGTTCAAAAATGGTGGCCTTTTTCACACCTGCTGAGAGGGAGGCCAAAATAACGTACTATAAAAAACACCTATGTAGTCAGCTGGTCTCTGCCTGTCTGCGCCAACGTCCATCCTCAGACACTGTGGGCCCTGTGCGCTCGTGTTCCGCTGCCATGGCAGCAGGGGAGGGGTGGGGTGGTAGGAGCAGTGGCAGCTCCACCAGCAGCGGCTGCCTCAGTCTGCAGTCGATGATGAGTAGCTTTCTTCACCAGCGCAGTGAGGAAACTACTAACCAGCCGCAGCAGCAGCAGCAGCATCAGGTGGACCTGGAGCAGGACCTCAAACAACAGGCTTAGGCCTACTTGGACAGCACCCTGCCAACCGAGGTAGACAATCCCCTTGACTACTGGGCAACGAAACTTGACCTTTGGCCCCAACTAGCTGAATTTGCCCTTGAAAGGCTGTCATGCCCGGCCAGTAGCGTGGCATCGGAGCGCGTGTTTAGTGCGGCAGGAGGTATTGCAACTCCGCGGAGGACACGACTGTCCACCCAAAGTGTGGAGAGACTCACGTTTGTGAAAATGAATCAGGCGTGGATTAGTCTGGATTTCAAACCACCAGTTCCTGACACAACTGACTAAATCCGCCATGAATCATGCCCCAAACATGTGCCACTTTCAGGTCTCCTCACACTGCTGGTGTGTTCCATTTTTTGTCATAGGGTGCTGGCAGATTACGGGCCTCCCATAGCTGCTGCCAGGCCCCTAATCTGCCATGGGCCCCTATACCGCCTCCTCATGCTGCTGCCAAGTCCAGAGTCTCTCATGGGTCCCTGTACGGCCTCCCATTGCTGCTGCCTCCATCGCCACACTCTGCCATGTGCCACTTTCAGGTCTCCTCACACTGCTGGTGTGTTCCATTTTTTGTCATAGGGTGCTGGCAGATTACGGGCCTCCCATAGCTGCTGCCAGGCCCCTAATCTGCCATGGGCCCCTATACCGCCTCCTCATGCTGCTGCCAGGTCCAGAGTCTCTCATGGGTCCCTGTACGGCCTCCCATTGCTGCTGTCTCCATCGCCACACTCTGCCATGTGCCACTTTCAGGTCTCCTCACACTGCTGGTGGGTTCCATTTTTTGTCATAGGGTGCTGGCAGATTACGGGCCTCCCATAGCTGCTGCCAGGCCCGTAATCTGCCATGGGCCCCCGTACCGACTCCTCATGCTGCTGCCAGGCCCGTAATCTGTCATGGGCCACTGTTGTCGCTTGTTGGCATATTCCGCTCGTTCAGATGCTCCTTCTCCTGCTACTCCTCTTCACGGATTCCGTCAGCAGTCTTTCTTGGAATCCGTTTCCAAGAGACAACAGTTTGCGAGCACGCACCCGACGGTGCAGAAGCTGAACGTCCTCCTGTCCAAGTTGCTGCTGCCAGGCTCGTAATCTGTCATGCGCCCCTGTACCGCCTCCTCATGCTGCTGCCAGGTCCAGAGTGTGTCATGGGCCCCCGTACCGACTCCTCATGCTGCTGCCAGGCCCGTAATCTGTCATGGGCCCCTGTACCGCCTCCCCATGCTGCTGCCAGGTCCAGAGTGTGTCATGGGTCCCTGTACGGCCTCCCATTGCTGCTGCCAGGCCCGTAATCTGCCATGGGCCCCTGTACCGACTCCTCATGCTGCTGCCAGGCCCGTAATCTGTCATGGGCCCCTGTACCGCCTCCTCATGCTGCTGCCAGGTCCAGAGTGTGTCATGGGTCCCTGTACGGCCTCCCATTGCTGCTGTCTCTATCGCCACACTCTGCCATGTGCCACTTTCAGGTCTCCTCACACTGCTGGTGGTTTCCATTTTTGTCATAGGGTGCTGTATGGCCTCCCATTGCTGCTGCCTCCACCGCCACACTGTGGCTCCACACTCTGGTTTTGGCCCCGTGACTGCCCAAATGAGTGAAGTGTGCGGTGATTCTAAGATCGACGGCACTCATCTGCATGTCATACTGACTGACAGTATTATTTCTCTTCCCCAGCAGACTCCAAGGGCATTTAAATTAAAGGTACAGTGTTCTGCACTAATATTAAGTCTCTCTGAAGCCTAGAAACACCCTTTTTTAAGTTAAATTCACAGCGAATTTATTCGACTCGAATCGAATATTGTCCACGAATTCGCCGAATCAGTCGAATCGAATTTTTCATTTCTTCGCTCATCTCTAATGGCAACCTTTTGACTAATTATTTAGACATTGTACCTAGACATTTATCAAGCACTTGTGTTGTGTAGTCATGACTGAATCAATTCACCCAAACCAGGTCTATTTCAATCATTCCAAGGCTTTCCTATGCAGCAGCCTGTCTGGTGGAGTGATATAGCCAGTCACAGTCCCTTAAATAAAAGCTTACAAAACATAATAGCTATTATTTTTCAATGTGAATATAACTCATTGTTAGCCTTCCTTATCTACATGCTGAACTACAGTGCTGTACAGTGTTCAAGGTCTCAGTCAACTAGTTTAAGTAGCACAAGTCGTATTTTTCAACCTTATCAATACATTTTCAGGCTTGCTGGGCTGGGAGATAAGCATAAGCAATAAGGTCTATTAGACAGTAAGTTTAGAATATAGAAAATTAAATATAGGGGATACATACTGTATGTTCCACAGCACCACCTGCCTGGAGTTTGCATGGTCTCCCTGTGCTTGCGTGGGTTTCCTCCGGGTACTCCGGTTTCCTGCCACACATGAAAGACATGCTTGTAGGTTAATTGTCTCCTGTCTAAATCTGCCCTAGTATGTTTATGGAATTCTACAAAGAGCCAGACACTGTGGAATGTGTAATAATATAAAACACCTTGCTCAGGAGGTGTACCAAGGGACTTCAGAAGCTCATGTGCGCTAAATGTGTTGTCCTGGTACTTCACTTCCAGCCTGCTGCTATAGCGTGGGTTCCTCCCCTCCGTCTCCCGGACATCGTGGTGACATCACCCGGGATGCCGTGATCACGTGGTCCCTGCTTGACAGGCGCTCCTCTCCTCCACAGCTCCCTTCTGAGCGGCGGGCCGTCCATCTGGAACCAGGCTTTTTAAAGCCACAGGCTTGTGCTTTTATTATTAATATTATTATTATACAGTGTTTATATAGCGCCAACGGGTATGCTCAGCGCTGTACAGTAGCAGGGGGGACAGAACATGAGACAAGACAGTAACAATACAATACACGAGAGGCTCGAGGGCCCTCCTCTTTCGAGCTTACAATCTAGTTATCATTTGTTATGCACCATCCTTTTCAATAAAGATAAACCTCCTTAGCAAGGTGTTCTATATTATTACACATTCCACAGCGCCTTCATATTTGTAGAACTCCCTGGATTCACTTACGTGACTTACTGTGACTGCAGTGGTTTTCCATCATTTATGACAGTTTTTGACTTGCTCCCATGGTATGTGCCCTTTGCACTTATGACTACAGTGTTTATTGATCCTAGTATGTGTATGTATGAATGTGAGTTTGGGACCTTAGATTGAGCGCTCCTTGAGGGTTAGTGACCGAACTGAATGTACAATATACATATACACACATACTATATTGCCAAAAGTATTGGGACACCCCTCCAAATCATTGGATTCAGGTGTTCCAATCACCTCCATAGCCAGAGGTGTATAAAATCAAGCACCTAGGTATGCAGGCTGCTTCTACAAACATTTGTGAAAGAATGGGTCGCTCGCAGGAACTCAGTGAATTCAAGTGTGATACTCTGATTAGTTGCAACCTGTGCAATACAGGTGAAACTCGAAAAATTAGAATATCGTGCAAAAGTTCATTTATTTCAGTAATGCAACTTAAAAGGTGAAACTAATATATGAGACTCATTACATGCAAACCAAGATAGTTCAAGCCGTGATTTGTCATAATTGTGATGATTATGGCTTACAGCTCATGAAAACCCCAAATCCACAATCTCAGAAAATTAGAATATTGTGAAAAGGTGCAATATTCTAGGCTCAAGGTGTCCCACTCTAATCAGCTAATTAAGCCATAACACCTGCAAAGGGTTCCTGAGCCTTTAAATGGTCTCTCAGTCTGGTTCAGTAGGAATCACAATCATGCGAAAGACTGCTGACCTGATAGTTGTACAGAAAACCATCATTGACACCCTCCATAAGAAGGGAAAGCCTCAAAAGGTAATTGCAAAAGAAGTTGAATGTTCCCAAAGTGCTGTATCAAAGCACATTAATAGAAAGTTATGTGGAAGGGAAAAGTGTGGAAGAAAAAGGTGCACAAGCAGCAGGGATGACCGCAGCCTGGAGAAGATTGTCAGGAAAAAGCCATTCAAAAGTGTTGGGGATTTTCATAAGGAGTGGACTGAGGCTGGAGTCAGTGCATCAAGAGCCACCACACACAGACGGATACTGGACATGGGCTTCAAATGTTGTATTCCTCTTGTCAAGCAGCTCCTGAACAACAAACAACGTCAGAAGCGTTCTACCTGGGCTAAAGAAAAACAGACCCGGTCTGTTGCTCAGTGGTCCAAAGTCCTCTTTTCTGATGAGAGCAACTTTTGCATCTCATTTGGAAACCAAGGACCCAGAGTATGGAGGAAGAATGGAGAGGCACACACTGCAAGATGCTTGAAGTCCAGTGTGAAGTTTCCACAGTCTGTGTTGATTTGGGGAGCCATGTCATCTGCTGGTGTTGGTCCACTGTGCTTCATTAAGTCCAGGGTCAACGCAGCCGTCTACCAGCAGATTTTGGAGCACTTCATGCTTCCTTCTGCAGATGAGCTTTATGGGGATGCTGACTTCATTTTCCAGCAGGACTTGGCACCTGCCCACACTGCCAAAAGCACCAAAACCTGGTTCAATGACCGTGGGATTACTGTGCTTGATTGGCCAGCAAACTCGCCTGACCTGAACCCTATAGAGAATCTATGGGGCATTGCCAAGAGAAAGATGAGAGACATGAGACCAAACAATGCAGAAGAGCTGAAGGCCGCTATTGAAGCATCCTGGTCTTCCATAACACCTCAGCAGTGCCACAGGCTGATAGCTTCCATGCCACTACGCATTGAGGCAGTAATTGCTGCAAAAGGGGACCAAACCAAGTACTGAGTACATATGCATGCTTATACTTTTCAGAGGTCCGATATAGTTCTATGTACAATCCTTGTTTTATTGATTGCATGTAATATTCTAATTTTCTGAGATTGTGGATTTGGGGTTTTCATGAGCTGTAAGCCATAATCATCACAATTATGACAAATCACGGCTTGAACTATCTTGCTTTGCATGTAATGAGTCTATCTCATTCATTAGTTTCACCTTTTAAGTTGCATTACTGAAATAAATGAACTTTTGCACGATATTATAATTTTTCGAGTTTCACCTGTAAGTCCATCCGTGAAATTTCCTTGCTCCTAAATATTCCAACTGTTAGTGGTACTATAACAAAGTTCAAGCAACTGGGAACAACAGCAACTCAACCATGAAGTGGTAGGCCACATAAAATGACAGAGCCGAGTCAGTGCAGCGCACAGTGTGCAGAAGTCACCAACTGTCTGCAGAGTCAATAGCTAAAGACCTCCAAACTGCATGTGGCCTTCAGATTAGCACAACAACAGTTTGTGGAGAGCTTCATAGAATGCGTTTCCATGACCGAGCAGAGCCATCCAAGCTTTACATCACCAAGTGCAATGCAAAGCGTCGGATGCAGTAGTGTAAAGCACATCACCAGTGGACTGTAGAGCAGTGGAGATGTGTTCTCTGGAGTGACAAATCACGCTTCTCTGTCTGGTAATCTGATGGACGTGTCTGGGTTTGGCGGTTGCCAGGAGAACGGTACTTGTCTGACTGCATTGAGCCAAGTGTAAAGTTTGGTGGAGGGGGGATTATGGTGTGGGGTTGTTTTTTTCAGGACTTAGCCTTGGCCCCTTAGTTCCAGTGAAGGAAACTCTTAAGCCGTCAGCATACCAAGACATTTTGGTCAATTTTATGCTCCCAACTTTGTGGGAACTGTTTGGGGATGGCCTCTTCCTGTTCCAACATGACTGTGCACCAGTGCACAAAGCAAGGTCTATAAAGACATGGATGAGTGAGTTTGGGGTGGAGGAACTTGACTGGCCTGCACAGAGTCCTGACCTCAACCCGAGAGAACACCTTTGTGATGAATTAGAGCGGAGACTGCGAGCCAGGCCTTCTCATCGGACATCAGTGCCTGACCTCACAAATGCACTTCTGGAAGAATAGTCCAACATTCCCATAGACACACTCCTAAACCTTGTGGACAGCCTTCCCAGAAGAGTTGAAGCTGTTATGACTGCAAAGGGTGGGCCAACTCAATATTGAACCCTACGGACTAAGACTGGGATGCCATTAAAGTTCATGTGCTTGTAAAGGCAGGCGTCCCAATACTTTTGGCAATATAGTGTATGTAAAGCATTCTGTAAATTGATGACAATACTACCTTCTGGTACTAGTATTTCAGGTAGTAAGTACCTGAAATAAAATAAAAAAAATAAATATATGCTATTTGGGTAATGTTCCCTATTCTGTGTGTTCTCCAGTGAACCTGTGTACCTAAAAAAAGATTTCTATTCTATTGCTTTAATGCCATATGTGTTCATACCTTTAAAGCAGTAAAATGATATATACAAAATATTTCCTTTTTTAAAAGAAAAAGTCCTCTGTACTCCTAGCATGTCCATTGTTGCTTTAAAATACATCCTGTTATTTTTATCCTTCATCGGGTATTTTTCACAGTGTACACTAGAGAATCATTCTATTATGCTTTATAAAACAGTCACAGTCTTTTAATTCTAAAACATAAAAAATGCATTTCTATTTTACTGCTCTGGGCCAGAGGTGGTTCAGGAAAGTTTTGGCCGGGATGTAAAATCAACAGTAGGCCTAGACTACATGCAGGCTTTACCCATGTGTAACGATACCCAAGCAAATGGAAAGCATTAATCACTGCATCTCTAAAACACCAAATTCTAACCCCTTTTGTGAATCACAGAAACAATACAAAAAACTAGTTTCTTTAATGTGAATATAAATGAGTCCTCTGCTTTTAGATTCCTTTAACTTTTTGTAATAAGGGATGGCTTTGGTTGGGATTTTGTTGGAATACTGCTGAAGCCAGTAGGGAGAAATTCAGAGCTCTAAGGTCGCCAGATGGCCAAAAATGTATTCTTTTTGTAATTTAATTTGGCTTCAGTATTCTCATGTAGTAAAACTGAGTTGAGTCTATTTTCGGTTTCAGTTAGTAGGTGATTTCCAGGCGTTTGCAATTGTAAGCTTGGCCACTGTCAAAACATGAAGTTGTAAATAAAAGTTTGTATTAATTTGTGTATCTGTCCATAACAAAAGAGATTAAGAGACAAAATTGTAATTGTATATATGTTTGTTAAGGTGTGTAGCCTCTGTATAGCCATTTCATAATCTGTATTTTAATGTCCCCCCAACATGATGCCCCGTATCAAGGACATGTTAATAAATGGTCACCCCTTATAAGAGCCAGCAAGCGCTACATGACAGCTGAGGTCTCCACTGTTAGCACTGTGTCAACTAGAGTCTTTTCTGATGAAAGAATGTAGTGTTCATCTGCAGCACCATCTATTTAAAGAGGAACTGAACTCTGGAAGCTGTTCCCAAAAGGGGCAGTCAGAGGGAAAGAAAAAGTCCCCAGCATTACCTGTGGTCTCCCTGCAGCTGATCTTTCCCCATTGCTGACATATAGGGGTTTATTTACTAAAGCTGGTTGACTCAGAATTTCGTGCACCTGTGCATGGTAGCCAATCAGCTTCTAACTTCAGCTTGTTCAGTTAAGCTTTAGCAATAAAACCTGGAAGCTGATTGGTTTCCATGCAGAAGTGCACAAGATTCTGAGTCAACCAGCTTTAGTAAATAAACCCCATACTGCCTTGATCTGCACCGTGTCTCTGTGTGCATAGGGCAATCTTGGTAGTGGCAACACCTTGATTCCTCATGTCAGCTAGGAGAACAGTGAGCAGAAAAATAGTGACGTCAACAAATCTCACTCCAAATCTCTCTAGACTAACAGTCAGAGGCAGGAGTGCCTTAATGACCCCAAACTTCAGATAAATAATAAGCACAGGAGTGCCTAGCTGCACTCACATGCAAGGAAATTCATTGCTATGGTCCAGAAGGAATTCCAGTCAAAGGGTTCTGCTTACCATTTTTAAATTGTCCTTTTAACATAGCAAGTCTTCACTTTTTGAGTTCAGTTCTGCTTTGATACATAGAGCTGGACTTTTAAAAATTATATAAATTAACTAAAAAATGTAAAAAAAAGTATATATATTTTTCAGCCTATTATAAAAAGGAGCATTTTTTAAAATTTAGTTATGCAAATTAGTTATAGAGTTATTTTTAAAGTGGAAGTTCATCCATAACCTAGCTAACTCTAATCCTACTTGCAGCCACATTGTGATCCTAATCTATCTGTAAAGAAGAAATCGCTATACATACCTTTTCTGAAGCGGATTCGGTCTCCAGTGGTGAATGATGTGTGGAGGAGAGAATCGACAATGCCTGGGAGGTGATGTCACCCATAGAGTTACTATAGGGCGTCTGTTGTTGGCTGCCTCTCCTGCACACTCCCACACACTGGAGCTGCCAGTGACAGCTCAGTGTGGGACCGGACTGGAGAGGTCGCAGAATAGATAAATATAGATATTTCTTCTTTACAGGGCTAGATAGATTAGATTTGAATGTGTCAGACAGTAGGTTTAGAGTTAGTTAGGTTTTGGCTAAGCTTCCACTTTAAGTTAACCGATACATGCTGACATTGCTAAAATTGGCCTGAGCACCTATGCAACAATGACCTCCGGTCAAGAATGGATTACGCAAAATGTCAGACACCTTTGCATACTACTGAAGAATAAATCTATTAACCTCATCAATAACTAATGTGAACCTAAGCACCATGAGAGCCTGCTCCTGCATGTGTGCTCACATGTATTACAGTATATATACAGGACACACACACATACAGTATATATATATATACATTATAGTTTCCCTTCAAGCTAAGAAGCTTAAAGCACTTAAAGCAGCAGATGAGAGATTGGTGGAGTGCTTAGTATTAATATTCACAGAAATTGCAGTGCCTATAGGCACTAATGATGTAACCCGCTTCTATTGCTCACCCCAGAGGGCTCCCCACTGAGGAGTCTGTCAGTTGGAATGATCACAGACACGGCACTAGAGATGATTGAACTTTTAAAATGTGCTTTGCCATTAACCCAAAAAAAAAAAATCTGTTTGTAGTTCAAAAATAAAAACCACTTCAAATTGCAGAAATTCTCACAGAGAGGATTTATGAAATGAAAGTGTATTTTTTTGTATGACAGCATGAAAAACCTTTCAAATTAAGTTGCCTACACATTGCACCTCTTTTTGATCGGGACACAAACACTATGTGAACAAAAAAATCATAGAGATATTTGTGCTGTGCTGTGTGAGTTATGTATTGTAAAAGTTCAACTTTGTAAAAACATGGCACAGAAAATGATAAAAGGTGATATTAAAAAAGTTGTTTTTATTTCCATCTCACTAACAGCAGATATATAGGTGTGTGTATGTATATGTGTGTATATATATATATATATATATATATACAGTCATGGCCGAAATTGTTGGCACCCTTGATATTTTTCCTGAAAATCAAGTATTTCACACAAAAAAGGTATTGCATTAACACATGTTTTGCTATACACATGTTTATTCCCTTTGTATGTATTGGAACAAATATAAAACAGAGGCAGAAAAGCAAATATGACATAATGTCACACAAAACCCCAAAAATGGGCTGGACAAAAGTATTGGCACCCTTAACTTAATATTTGGTTGCACACCCTTTGGAAAACATAACTGAAATCAGTCGCTTCCTATAACCATCAATAAGCTTCTGACACCTCTCACCCGGAATTTTGGACCACTCTTCCTTTGCAAACAGCTCCAGGTCTCTCTTATTGGAAGGACACCTTTTCCCAACAGCAATTTTAAGATCTCTCCACAGGTGTTCAATGGGATTTAGATCTGGGCTCATTGCTGGCCACTTCAGAACTCTCCAGCGCTTCTTTGCCATCCATTTCTGAGTGCTTTTTGACGTATGTTTGGGGTCATTGTCCTGCTGGAAGACCCAGGATCTTGGACGCAAACCCAGCTTTCTGACACTGGGCCCTACAGTGCGACCCAAAATCCTTTGGTAATCCTCAGATTTCATGATGCCTTGCACACAGTCAAGGCACCCAGTGCCAGAGGCAGCAAAACAACCCCAAAACATCATTGAACCTCCACCATATTTTACCGTAGGTACTGTGTTTTGTTCTTTGTAGGCCTCATTCCGTTTTCGGTAAACAGTAGAATGATGTGCTTTACCGAAAAGCTCTATCTTGGTCTCATCTGTCCACAAGACGTTTTCCCAGAAGGCTTTTGGCTTACTCAAGTACATTTTGGCAAACTGTAGTCTTGCTTTTTTATGTCTCTGTGTCAGCAGTGGGGTCCTCCTGGGTCTCCTGCCATAGCGTTTCATTTCATTTAAATGTCGACGGATAGTTCGCGCTGACACTGATGCTCCCTGAGCCTGCAGGACAGCTTGAATGTCTTTGGAACATGTTTGGGGCTGCTTATCCACCATCCGGACTATTCTGCGTTGCAATCTTTCATCAATTTTCCTCATCCGTCCACGACCAGGGAGATTAGCTACAGTGCCATGGGTTGCAAACTTCTTGATAATGTTGCGCACTGTGGACAAAGGCAAATCTAGTTCTCTGGAGATGGACTTGTAACCTTGAGATTGTTGATATTTTGCCACAATTTTGGTTCTCAGGTCCTCAGACAGTTCTCGTCTCCTCTTTCTGTTGTCCATGCTTAGTGTGGCACAGACAGACACACAATGCAAAGGTTAAGTGAACGTCTCTCCTTTTTATCTGCTTTCAGGTGTGATTTCTATATTGCCCACACCTGTTACTTGCCCCAGGTGAGTTTACAGGAGCATCACATGCTTGTAACATTCTTATTTATCCGCAGTTGTGAAAGGGTGCCAATACTTTTGTCCAGCCCATTTTTGGAGGTTTGTGTGACATTATGTCGAATTTGCTTTCTTTCCTCCCTTTTTTTGTTTTGTCCCAATACACACAAAGGGAATAAACATGTGTATAGCAAAACATGTGTTAATGCAATACGTTTCGTGAGAAATACATGATTTCCTGGAGAAATATCAAGGGTGCCAACAATTTCGGCCATGACTGTATATATATATATATATATATATACACACACCTGTATATCTGCTGTTCTGAATCCCAGTGCTGATTTCTAAGCAGTGCGGTCTGGTTCAGGTGCAGATTACAGACTATTGACTTTGGTAACTGTTTCTAAACCGCACGTCATCAGTTGTGAACATCATAAATTCCTGACCTGAACCTGATCTAAACCTGATCTATACCTGACCTGAACCGCTGAACAACCACTGTATCAATTAGCTGTGAAACCTAAGCTTTAATCCGCACCGCACTAAGTCCCCGGTCACACTGGATGCGAATACGCATGCAATTTGCATGCCATGCAACTTGCAAATCGAATACCAAGTCGCACCCTATTGTTCGCAACTAGAGCGGTCATACTGGTGCAGTTCCAACTTGGTCAGAGCCGCACAAATTCATAAAGTAGTACATCCACTACTTTTGGTGCGATTTGCATAGACATCTGAGTAAAATGTCTTGAAAATCACACCTGAAATCGGCATGTCACCTGACTTTGAAATTGTGTGACTTCACTGTAAGGTGCACAATTTCAAAGTCGGGTTTGATGTGATCAGGGTGTACCTTTGCTGAACAAACATTTGAAGTCAGTTTTAGTTTAGTCAGTGTTCTGTATCCAAACAGTATTTTTTTCATTTACAATTGATGTTTGTATGTGTTTTTTTTAATATATGTGTATTCAAATTTTCTTTCACATACACTGAATTCTACACATATATAAATTTCAGCTTGACTTATGGAGCTCTGTCAACAACATACCGGTACTTTTTTTGGTCAAAGAGGGTAAGAACGTTTAATGTGAAAAAAATGCACTGTTCAAACTTGTGAGATCCTGGTGTAAACCGGCCCTTAAGGAAAAAAAATCTGCATGCCAGCAAAGCATATTCTGGGTATATTCTGGGCCCCTGTTGCAAATCATCAATGAAGTGAATTTTAAATGTTTGGGTTTTCCCTACAAGCAAACTGCCAGCAGAGCAGATCTTTCATTGTTTATTCATTGCTAATCACTTTTTCAAATTAGTAACTCATGCATGCAGAAACATATATGGAGGCTCATGTGGCTTATTGATTATAGTTATATTGTCTTCAGCAAAAAATGACGGGCCAAAGGACAAAAAGTATATTATTAAGTAAACCTCAGACCACATGGAAATTTTCTTGTATTGTATGGTTTTAATATAGTAGGACTAAATTTTAAATAAAGTTGAGTTTATTATTGTGCTGTAACTTGGAAAAATAACAGGTAGCAATGAGTAAATTTTTTTGCAGTAATAAAATATAAACTTTTTATTGTTTAAAATCTCCATTATGTAAAGCATTGCAAAGGTCTATTGATGCATTTTGAGAATCATGGCTGATAACACCTCCTGTTTTAACAACCAGTTTTGGTATAAAAAAGATCATCTGTATACTAATTATATGTTTGCTATATTAATTTGTATTTCCTTAGTTGGATTGACTTTTCCCTAATTGTAATTTTTTTTTATTGGTATGCAGTTTGTAAATTTCATTTTGATACTTTTGACACTTTGTTCTCACCATGTTTTATTCTAGTCAAGACCAAGATTATACATTTGTTTATACTATTAGACTTGGTTCACACTACTGCGACATGAAAGTCACGTGATTTCCAATGCGACTTTGTCAGGAAACTCGAGTGCTACTTTGAATCAACTTTGAATCAACTTTGAAGCAACTCTGAAGCAACGTTCAGGGAATGCCTAGGTAATCTTCCTGTAATGTTGGATCCAAATCACATCAATATAGATGAGGATCGGACTTGGAGATGACTTCCATTAAAGTCTTTGGGCACAAGTTGAATAGAAGTCGCCTTGAAGTAGTACAGGAATCTTTTCTAAAGTTGGAGTGACTTCAGTAGTGCTAATTAAGACAGCTCTCATTGGCTAACATGGGATTTCACATTTCATGCAACTTGGGGTCTCACAAGTTGGATCCCAGGCCATTGCAGTATGAACCAATCCTTACTGTCTGTTCTATTTTTTATGAGTCACATAAAACTCAATTAACTCTTTGTCAGAAAGCAAAAACAATTTTAGAATTAGGTCTCCTTCACATGGGCAATTAGATCACACAGCTTTTAAATCTTTAACCCTTTGTTATGACAGCTTTTAAATCTAGTTTTCAACTGATGAGATCTGCCAGCACAGTTAATTGTGGTAAACAGTTACTCTGCAGTCCCCTCAGGGAAAATTTCAGCTTTGGAGTTTTCAGAAAAGAACAAGTAAAATGTAGGCAGAAATTTTATTTATCCCAGTTTGGCTGCAAAATGGTGATATGCCTTATGCCTACCCTGAAACAATATAATAATCAAGCTACATACCTCCCAATTATTAGGATGATTTTGATTGTGTGACTCAAAAAACAGAAAGGTTGATAGAAACTCAGCATACTAGTGAAGGATCTGAGCAGAATAGGGCTCATAGAAAGGAACTGACATCATCCTAAGTTTTGTAACCCTGTATTTAACTATTGTTGTCAGTGCCTGTATTTGTTCTCCTTGATGAATAATAGGCTGTATAGTAAATGTTGGTAATTAACATGCTGTTCTCCAGCCCGTGATTTAGGAAAGTGTGCACCAATAATGGTGTTTGAGGAAAAGCCTGGAAATCACTGATTAGGCAAAAACTGAACCCAAGGGTATCATCAGTTAATCTAGACTAATTGATGACTTTCCTTCTTACTGCTGGTGCTCAGCCATAGATGAATATCTATTCGCTTTGCAATTTGTCATAGAACTAAAGTATCCAAGGAAATTAGTAGGTTTTGGTCTCAAAGGCTCTAAAGTCTAATTGTCATTAAAGTGGAATTAAACCCAAAAACAAAAATGTGTTACATTGCAGCTTATCAATCATTAGAAGGTGGTTGTATTCTTTTTTTAGAATATTTTGCTTTACCTTCATCTAGTGTTCTGGTCAGTAAGTCTGTTATTTTTCAACTTTCTTTAACAGATCAAGTTGTCCAGCAAAAGTGGCAGTTAGAGACCTGAGACAAACCATTTAACACTGACAGGGGTGCTTACAATGATTAGCTTTCATTTATTTATGTAAAACATTTATCCCAAACGAAAAAAGAAACTGTTTCTATAACTGCTTAAAACATGTTAGCTGGAGTTTATTTTGTTAGTCAAATTGATCTAAATTTGCTATTGCATCTAACTCTACACTCTCCCCAGACTGAAATTGCTGCTGGTCAAAGGTGTCTCCATTGCTTCACCATCCAGAGTGGAGACACCCGAAAGGAGAAAATGTGTTACTGGCATGAGGAAAATAAGAAATTAACCTAAAAGGTAATGCAGCAGCCATATTTAAGGACCGGTAAACTGTAATGTTTTACATTTATTTATTTGATTATAGTTGCTGCGTATATTTTTAGCATCCCAGAATTATTATATCACACTTAAAACATCTAAAAGACATACTTACAAATTCTTCTGTACTTTCTTGGATTAGAAACTATTCTAAAGGATAAAAATACATAAAGTCAAGTACATACTCTTAGGTCCTTACCACCAAGCTGATGGGCCACAGGATCCTATGTGTGCATGACCATTTCAGTAAATATTAAAATGTAGAAGCTGATTACTTGTAAACCTGCGAAGCTGTTGGGTGAAAACTAATATTAGTCAAATAGGTAACCCTGTTTGTATGTGTGTGTGTTTTTTATGGACCTGTTTAGCTCTATATTCTAAGGAGAAAAAAAAGATATTGTGGTATTGTGGGCATGAATACAAATATTATTTAAAGAAATGTTTAGTGGTTTGTATATCTTTTATTTAAGTGTGTATCAGGAGCAGGAAAAACATTTTAATTCCCTTTTTGTCAGGTTAATGTGAAATATTGCATATATATATTTCATAGTTTCTTTTTGGCCATTAAGATGAAAGTAATTGCCTTAGGTTCATTTCCCATGGTCTCAGGCTCTCCTTACCTGTGTTACTTAAAGGAGAACTCCATTTTCATAGAAAATAAATACAGCAGGGGGCGTAGCCAAGACATGGAACTGTGAAGACGTTCTCACAGAAAGCTCTGATCTCTGTAGTTTATTTTACAGTTGGCGAGTGACATTGTGTGCCTCTCTACCAAAATGCCCAAGGGCAAAAGTTCTCTAAATATCCTTGGGACCAAACCAGTGAGAATTTACTGAACTACTTTTTTCTATTATCTCTGGAATCCAAGCCAGCATCCATGTCCAATATGGTGCCTCTCAGAGAAGCCATGCAAACCCCATTCAACTCCATGGCAAAAGTGAGGCGTTCAGGTAGGGCTACCTCTGACCTTCTACCTACCTCACTCGCTCTTAGCTCTGCTCCGATCTGCTGCATGTCAAGTGGCCAGGACATGATTAAGACTTCGACCCTCTGGTTCTTCTAAAGACATGCTGGTGAACCCTGTTTGCGGGACCTTGACTCACTTACAGCCCACAATGAGGGAGTGGTAAAGAAGTAATAGACCGGACCAACAAGTCTCTGATTCAAATTGACACATGGGACTCTGCTCTTGAACATACTCATGCCTCAGTGGATTTTCACATGGTGGATTTAGAAGCTTCCCTGCAGCTCCATCAGCAGGCTGTTACTCGACTTAGATTTAGGAGAGAACTGCAGCCGCTGCAACAATGTCTGGATCAGGTGCATCCCTGAGGCCACTGCTGGTCTGGACCTGCTCTCTACTGTCACAGCACTCTTCAACACCTTCTTGGATCGGGATCCCTCCAAAGTGACAGTTGGCAGACACGCAGCCTCACTACTCCCAAAGATGTGCTCTGCGTATTCCTTTTTACAGGCTGAAGGAAGAGATACTGAGGTGTGCATGGGAGAAGAAGTCTTTGGATTTTTTTACCTGACCTCTCCAGCCATATCCTTTACATGAGAAGGTCACTAATACCTTTCTGCAACACCTACAGGAAGATGGCGCTACTTATTGTTCAGGGCATCCTTTTGATCTACAAATAAAGGAGGGTGGCATCATTCTCTTTTATCAGGTAGGTCAGTTGCAGGACTTATTCACTTTCCTCAATACTGACTGGAAGTGCTGGACTGATTGTCCCTTATTCCTCTTCACCAGCCTCCAAGTTGTACATCCTCAAAACCAAGTACAACAGAGATCCAGATCACCGAGAAGGAACAGGAAGACAGACCCAACAGCAAATGAGATGTAATCTCATGTTTCCCTGCTTCAGTGACCTCTGTGCTTATAACTACTTTATCATGGGGAGCTTCTCTTTATAGCCTGATGTGGTCCCTGTCTGACACTTAATGATGTCTTTTTGTGAGTTCTGAAATCTTTGTCATGAGGATTCATGTGGATCTGAATTGTTATACCATTGGCCAGACCTGGTGTTCAGCTGCATAGTATTACCTACCATCTTCTACAAGAATTTTGTAATTAATTCAATATAATGTGTACCCTGGGCTGCTATATATCGGATTTAACTAACCAGCCTGTTGTTTTAATCTGTAAGATCTTCGTGTAACTGTCACAACCTGTTTCTCCTGCTGGCAGCACTGTGCTTCCCTGGGCAGAAAGCTTCGGTTGTAGTGTCCATCAGCAGGTGTCTCCCAGCATTCAGCTCCAGTTGGACACACCTGCTGGAAGGGTACTTAAATTCCACTTTGGATATGACTCCTTACGTCAGTGTTTTGGTTGCTCCTGTCTTGTATCCTGTTTGTCGTGCTGCCAAACTCTCCACTTGTCGTATTCAATCGCTGTTTTAGGGATTTTTACTGTGCCTTGTATAACTCTTCACATTGTGTCTCCTCTCCACCCAGGGAATATAAGTTGTCAGAAATTTGTCAATACCTTGCAGACTCATGCTTACCCCAGTTATTGGTCCTGAAAGACTCAAAGCCTCATAAAGCTTCAGTCCAGATTCATTTACCTTGCAGGGCCGGATCTAGCCAGTCTGATAGGGGGGTTCAGTAAAAAAATGTCAGGGGGGCAGAGGATAGGAGGTCAGCTGGGCAGTGCACAAAAACAGGAATCAGTAGTGGAGTGTACTGGGGTCAGCAGGGCAGAGGACAGGAATTATCAGAGCAAAGGGCTGGGTCATCAGCTTGTAGGGCAGTGTACAGGGGGTCAGCAGGGCAGAGAACGAGCTGTCGGCAGGGTGGAGGACAGGGGTCAGTATGGTAGTGTACTGCAGGGGTCAGCAGTTTGTAGGCCAGTGTGCAGGGCAGAGGACAGTCAGTCAGCAGGGAAGTGTACAGGGGTCAGTACAGCAGTGTACAGGGGTCAGCAGTGCACAGGACATATATGTTTTTAAAGGTGAACTTAGCCTCTAAACAGTATAAACAATATAAAACATTGACAATATTACCAATACTCATAATGAGTAATCTGACTGGCTTTATAATTAAAAAATCAAAACAGGATGACAAAAAGTGAGCAAGACTGGGATCATGAAAAACATGGGACACCCTGGGAAAGAAGAGAGAAGTAAATTCTGTGGCTGGCCAGTGAGAGGGTTTGTATACAATATAATGTATACAAAATACTAAATACTGTGCCACAACTGACAGTCTGAAAGACACAAATAAACCTCAGGACAAAGGAACATTTTTTATTTATTGCTTCCATTTCATATTTTTTTATGCATACAAAAAGGATATTTTTGCCCTAGGTGGCCATACTTGGATCAACATTCATCTGCTTCAGTACTGACCAGTTGAATTTCGATTTATGTATGGGCAGGCTAGTTTTACAAAAGACATTCTACCAATCAACTTCTGTACAATCAGCCTCTAGGAAAATTTCTGTGCAATTAGCACCTCCGGCTATAGCTGGCAGCACTGATCAGTGTATTCTGATGGCATTGAAGGCTCTTTGCTGTCAGTACACATTACCTCAGCGGGAGTGATTCCCCATCCACACTGAGCAATTTTTTTTTTTTTGTTCATCACATTGTTGAGCGAAACAAAATTACTAATGTCTGGGCCTACCTTACAGAGCCTACCTTGAGGTACTTGAGGTAATGAGGAACTCCAATAAAACCAGCAACTGTTGAGAAAATGAACACATTTGTCAGGTCTATGTACTGTATATCTATGTGTATATACAGAGTACAGGGGTCAGAAAAAGTAAAAAACAAAACAACATATGGAGTGTAGCAATCAGTCTTCCCTTACATCAGTGTCCCCAGAGTGAAACCACCTTACTTTACAATCTGCAGAGTCCCCCTTAAATCACAGTCTAGCAGAATCTAGAGTGCCCCCCTTACATCAGATTCCAGAAAATATCCCCCTAACATCAGAATCCAGCAGAGTGCCCCCTTACATCAGAGTTTGGCGGAGTGCCCCCTTACATCAGAGTTTGGCGGAGTGCCCCCTTACACCAGAGTCCAGCAGATTACCCCCTTACATCAGAGTCCAGCAGAGTGCCCCCTTACATCAGATTCTGGCAGAGCCCATGACAAAGGGATTTTTTACAGGCACTTTTCTCCTGTCCATGAACATTTGCAGATAGGAGAAAAGTTTCAGTTTTAAAAAAACTATCTGATTTATGGATGGTTGGCAACACAGGGTTGCGTTGTACACATACTGCCACTGTGATGTTTTGCAGCCGTGAAATAAATTCTATCCTCTATCACTTTCTGTGGGCGCAGTGCCTGCTGAATGTGACCCATTCAAGTGAATGAGGCTGCTCTGCAAGCACCCCACAACTGCATGCAATGCACGTGGTTGAAGTACGCTAGTCTGGAATTCTAGAGGTTAAAGCAGGTGGTGAGGAGGTTATACAGCTCCTCACTGCTTTCCAACTGCTCTCCGAACAGTGATCTGAATGTAGATCGCTTTTCAGAGACCAAAGTTCATGTGAACAATCCCCTAAAGGGATGGTGGGGCTGGGCAGGAAGGGGTTAAACAGAAGCATCACAAACTTGTGAGTAATAACTCCATCAGTCTATCCAGCCAGCAGATTGTCAGTCATTCCCAATAATACTAAATTTGTCCCTGAGTGTTAACATGAACAAAGAGGGGGAGGGAGACAGATGGGGGAGAGAAGTGGGAGAGATGGGGGAGAGAAAGGGGGAGACATGGGGGATATAGAGAGGGGAGAGAAGGGGGGGGGTTAGGGGGGGAGAGAAAGTTGGGATATAGAGGGGGGAGAGAAGGGGGATATAGAGGGGGAAGAGAAGGGGGAGATGGGGGGAAGGTGAGTAGATGGGGGGGAGAAGGTGGGGAGATAGAGGGGGAAGATGAGGAGGGAGAGAAGGGGGATAGAGGGGAAGATAAGGGGGTGATAGAGGGGGGTAGAAAGGGGCTATAGAGGGGGAAGAGAAGGGGGAGAAGGGGGGGAGGTGAGTAGATGGGGGGGAAAGGTGGAGAGATAGAGGGGGGAGAGAAAGGGGGATATAGAGGGTGGGTTCCCTGGAGGGGCCTAGCTGATATGTGGAGGGGCCCAGCCCCTAGATCCGGCCATGTTACCTTGCTTTATTATAAAACATTTGTGTACCATTTATCCTATCCCTTTATACAAACCTTTAATGTGACTCTAATTCCAAAAGTGGGAAAAGATAGAACGCTAAGTTTTGTCCCATTTTGCTTCTTAACACGGACCTAAAACCTTTTACAAAAGTTTTGGCCAACAGACTTTAACCATATATTGAAAACCTAATGTACACCTATCAGATGGGCTTCATGCTCAGTTGAGAAGCCAAGAACAATACCACCAGGGCCCTAAATGTGATTCATTTAGAAAATACTACCCACTCCCATACATTATTGTTATCTACAGATGCTGAATAAGCATTTGACCGGGTGAATTGGTCATTTTTGAAAGAGGTTACACAGCACCTGGGCTTCGGGGCTCACTTGAGAAGGTAGATTTATGAGATTTAATTTCCTTCAGCCAAGGCCAAAATAACGACTGCCCATTTAATGAGTTCACACTTTGTAATAGCACATATTAATATTTATCTTGGAACCCCTCCTAGGACATGTTAGAACCAATCAGAATATTTCTGAACTGCGAGTACTCCAGGGAGAACATAAAGCCGCAAGTTATGAGGACAACCTGCTATTCTTTGTTGCCCAGACTCTCACCTCCCTCCCTCCCTAACCTGATGGGGGGATTCTGGAAGTACAGTGTGTTTTCTAACTTTAAAATAAATTTGCACAAATCGAAAGCCCTGAACATTAATTTCCCACAAACTAGTATAAATGCATCCACACATTCACTGTCTGGGAATCCATCTAACTCCTTCTCTTCAAGGGATCTTTGCAACTAAATTTCCCCCACTCTTAACCAAGTTTTGTCAGGATCTTAGGAAGTGGTCCTCCATTCCTCAAATAGATGTGTGGAGACTTTAGCTTTACATTTTATTGACACTTAGCCAATGTGGAGGATTGGATTCCCGTACCTAATGAAGTACCATAGAACAGTCCACCTTGTGAGAATTTTATATTGGTGTACTCAAAGCATTAAAAACAATGGATCCAATTGGAACAGGCTTCATTGGACATTCACTTGAATGGCTTAAAGATGTTCTCCAGGTTCCCATTAGTAGGTTATACAGCCCAACTTCTCCTTACAGAATGTGGAGATATCCTCTTTGACCAGGCCCCTTCATGACTGACTCTGGTCACCCTAACTTATTATCTGGTATCACAGGCCAGACCTTTCAATCCTTTATTCAGCAGCATCATTTTCATTTGGCTGAATTTCTCACATCTTTTGGATATAAATCTGTGACCGAACTTCAAAGCATGACAGAACTTCCATTGTCGTTTTGGAATGTGGTACAATTAATGCATTTCCTGCCGTGCTTAGGGAAAACAGTTCTCCACTTTGGCCTTTAATGAGCTTCAAAAACTTGTTTGCCTCTATTTCTCCAGTCTGACTTGGCTTGTCTCTTTCCTAAAAACTGCTTACTCACCCTCCAGAGCGTGGTGATCACTCTACCTTGGTGGGAACCCGGAAGGAACAAATCTTACAATTTACTCTTAATGTGTTTCCCTCCAGGAACATTCAAGAAACTGGATTTAAAATCTTTTCATGCTGGTAAAGGGTCTCTGTGACCCTTCACAAAATCTTTCTGCAAACTTTGACCATATATTGAAGGTGTTGCTCATATTAAGGCTTTTTTTCCATAGATTTTGAAACAGTCTAGTTCTGAAATCTTTTTGGACACGTGTGAGATCTGGTGCTCAAGTTTACTGATGTTCAGCTCGGGGCGATCCCACAGTCTACCTACTTCCCTTGGCTAACCTGTCATCCAAAAGATACAAGAGATCACTCCTGATCCACCTGCTTTATGAAATTAAGCATCCATTCCATTGAATTGAAGGCAGATATTTCCTCCCTCACGAGTGTTTGGTTACATAAAATAAACAAAATCTATACGATGGAAGACATTATTGCTCCTTCTAACCATAAAGAAGAACAGTTCTGCAGAACCTGGTTTTATCGGATTGGTTATATCTTTTCCTCTGCTTACTCTGCAGATCGTCCCACCTAACACAGGTTCCCATGTCTTACATTAAACATGAACATGGATTTCCTCCGCTGGGTTAGCTCCATACCTGACTAGTTATGAGTGGTTTAGACCTTCTGTAGGTGACTGGCTGGTTACTTAGGTGGCGGTCTTTCTTCCCCCCCCCCCCTTTTTTTTTCAACAAGAGTTACCACTGTCAGAGGATGTATTTATTTTATAGGAACTAGGGTGCATCTGATAAAGCTTGCCATCTCTTGATGATTCCTTACTTTTGTTTGCTCTTCCTTCTCCTGTGGATGCTGCTTTCTCAGATGACAGGTTTTGCCTTTCTTTTTTGTGTTGTTCTGGGTTTCTGCCTATTTCTTCTTTTTTGCATACTGTCTTTGCCTTGCCTTATTTAATGTAACAATGTAAAATGTAAAGAATTTATTAAAAAAAAGTACAGCATGTAAAATTGCTGCAAAAGTCACTGTCATTTTCCAAAAATGTAAATTAAAAAACTTTATCCAAAAGTGTATTTGTTGTCAGTGTTAGATTTCATCAGAAGAGGTGACCACCAGGAAGCATTCACTCTTCAAATTTGATATATTATCCAGATTGTAAGCAGTTTTTGTTTGTTTGTTTTTTTATGAAAGGTTGCAGTGATAAATGTGCAGTGATTGCATCTCATGGTTGTAGAGGCATTGGAAATCAGTAACTCATCTGCACAAAGTGCAAAAGAAGAATATTTATCAGTGATTGATTAACCAGAAACAGGCAAATTATCCCAGGAGAAAGTGACTGCTGGTATAATATTGTACATTTAACATTGGACTTAAATAATGGCTAATTGCTGTTCTCACTAGATGGGATTGCCATAGGTTAGGCAATTACTGAAGAAGGCAGATATAGAATATGTTATCTCCATGCATTTACATGGTTATCATAACCCAGTCCCATTGAGATCATTAGTAAAACTCCCAGGAGACTAGAAATGAGCCTAAAACATTAGGATCATGCTGTATGGACATAATTGTAACAAATAAGATATCTCTTTACATGTTTTACACGTGACTACATTGATTAAATGAGTTGTATTTAAATATAAAAACATTATTATAGTGGTTCTCTTTTTAAATCAACATTAAGAAGGTTACCGACCCACATTTCTACATAAATTAGAATGCCTTAGACACATTTTGATTAAATATACCATCTGCAGAGTACCCAGACTGCTCTGTAGTGCTGTTAAAGTGGATGTATACAGTGGTGTATTTAGGTAATTTAGGTTTTGTGCTGCTCTAGGCAACATAAAAATTGTGAGCGCCCCCCCTCCCCAATGAGAGAGCGAGAGAGTTCAATGAGTGTGTGTGTGTATATATATATATATATATATATATATGATTCTCTCTCTCCCTCTTCCCTCTCTCCCTATTTTTCTGCTCTCTCTCTCTCTCTCTCTCTTCCCTCTCTCTCTCTTTCCTCTCTCTCTTCCCTCTCTCTCTCTCTTCTATCTCTCTTCCCTCTCTCTTCTCTCTCCCTTTCTCTCTCTTTTCCCTCTCTCCCTCTTTCTCTTCTCTCTCTCTCTTCCCTCTCTCTCTTCTCTCTCTTCCCTCTCTCCCTCTTTCTTCTCTCTCTCTTCCCTCTCTTCCCTCTCTTTCTTCTCTCTCTTCCCTCCCTCTCTTCTCTCTCCCCTCTCTCCCTCTTTCCTCTCTCTCTCTCTCCTCTCTCTTCTCTCTCTCTCTCTCTCTCTTCCTCTTCTCTCTCTCTTTCTCTTTCTCCATCTTCCCTCTCCCTCCCTCTTCCCTCTCTCTTTTCCCTCTCTCTTCTCTCTCTCCCCTGCTAGCACATATGTCCCCCATTCCTCCTAGAAAATACCTCCCCGTCCCCAAATCCACACTGCACTTCCTAGAAAAAGTGGAGAGAAAAGAGCCAGGAGGAGGTGAGCTGTGTTGTGTTCTCTGGGCTCTCCCTCCTGTCGTCCATCCAGCACATGATACATGATCACTGATAGATTGTAAGGATCTGTATGCACACACACAGTATGATTACCCCCCACCACCACCTCCTCCAAGGGCTGCTGATCTCTGGGCAGCAGGAATGTGGGCAGGGGGTGGTAATCATACTGTGTGTGTGCAGTCCCATACAATCGATCAGTGTCTCATGTGCTGGATGAACGACAGGAGGGAGAGCCCAGAGGACACAACACAGTTCACCTCCTCCAGGCTCTTTCCTCTTCGTCACATCTCTTCTCCCTGCTCCAGACTTTCCCCTGGTCCTGGCTCTGAGTGCAGGCGGGGAAAGGAGCTCAGCGGAGAGCAGCCACTCAGGAACACCAGGGCATCCCCTCCATCCAGCGGGAAGGAGAGGGGGAGAAACCTCAAACCGGATTTTAGCTTCGGGAGGGAGAGATGCACAGTGCATCCTTCTGCAACTGCTCTCCCCCACCACACCAATCCTCCTACTGTCCGGACCACCTACAAGAGTACTGATGGTACCCCTCAGACGACGGCCGTCTATGGCTCTGTCCACTGCTGCTCACCAGGTCCCTTCCTCCGGGGAATGGTGCTGCTCCCCTAAAAATTGCCGCCCTATGCAACGCCTTGTTTGCCTTGTGGTAGATACGCCCCTGGATGTATACGCAAAATATTTTTTCAGTTTTGGAAAGAGAATGGAAGGGTTAAAACCCTTGTTAGTTTATGTTAATGTTTTTTCATGTCCCATTGAGAAGATTTTCCATCACGTTCTGTCATGTAATAGGA
Organism: Staurois parvus; assembly: GCF_062004578.1. Classification (NCBI taxonomy): domain Eukaryota; kingdom Metazoa; phylum Chordata; class Amphibia; order Anura; family Ranidae; genus Staurois; species Staurois parvus. The sequence continues at coordinate 4,782,523 of NW_028318003.1, forward strand.
AGGAAGAATAAGCGTGTACATTGTGAGGGGAATTCTCCTGTGATACAGTGTGCCCAGGATAAGTCTCCCCACTGGAAGAATTTCCTTCTATTCCATTCTATTCCTGCCTGGAGTTTTCGTGTTGTCCCTGTGCCTGTGTGGGTTTCCTCCCACACTCCAAATGCATGCTGGTAGGTAAACTGGCCCTAGTATGTGTATGTATGAATGTCATTTAAGGACCTTTGCTTGTAAACTCCTTGAGGGCAGGGAGTGATGTGAACGTATATGTAAAAGACCTGCATAAATAGGAAATTCTATATAAATACCTGTAATATTATTAATATGCACCACTATGCACATGAAAATGACACAGGCTGCTTTTCACTCATGACAACAGTGCACATGAACTTTTAAAGTGGAACTTTAGTCAGAAAATTAGGTCCTGCTAGATCACATCAGGCTGGCCCCTTTTGCAGGTATAGCTATGTAAAAAATTAAAAGTGTGTATACTGTTTAAAATCCAGTAATACAATCTTTCATTTTGCTCTGCACATGCTCAGTTGCTCTATAATTTTGGCATTGCTGAAATGTAGAGGCCGATCTGCTGACAGCCTAAAGATTTACTGCCGCTCATAGACTCTGGGTTTCAGCAAAATGGCAGCCTCCAGCAAGAAGAAGCAATTTACAGCACACACTAATTTTAATAGCCTAATTATTAATGTGGCATGTATGTTCCTTGCTAAAGAACATTATTTTTTATCAAGTTGTTATGCGTAAAGTTCCATTTTTAGGGGTGATGCGGTGCCATTCACTATGAATTGCACATTCATGCATTAGTGCTCATGTATTATTGCAGTGGAATAGGCCCTGAGGCTGAGTACTGGACCAATAGCAGTGCACATTACATGGAGGAAGCAGAGCCAACAATGGAAGCTGAGCATTACTGAGGATTATGATATTTAGGGTCATGGAATAATCTACAGGGTAACAGAGGAGGTGAGCAGACAGCTGGAGGTTCCTACATTTCAGGAATGATGGCTCCCTTTATTATTCAAAATAAATCTTGAAGTTTTGGATATTTGATTGATATGAATCACCTTTGTGTGTAGTATGACAGAATGAGAAAGTCTTTGTTCAGAAAGATCCTGGATGGAGGTCATTTTTCCCCCAGCATTTTGCTGTTCGACTCCTAGATCCAGGGCCATGTTTAAAAATTGATTGGACCCTGGGCAAACATTTTTTTGCCCCCCATCCCCCAGCCCCTACTCTGAGACATACAAAAAAGAGCAGACAGACTCAAAATCAGTTTATTGCAGCAGATCAGGCAGTGACTGGTTGGCAAAGGTTACAGCATATCATTACTGCTTGCTGACTGGTTGCTAGAGGTTACAGCATGCATTACAGTTCACTGATTAGTTGCTAGAGCTTTCAACACATCATTTCTGCTTGCTGATTGTTTTTTAGAGGTTACGTCACATAATTACTGCTTACTAATTAGTTGCTAGAGGTTACTGCACATCCTTGCTGCTCACTGATTGGTTGATAGAGGTTACTGCACATTTTTACTGCTTACTGATTGGTTGCTAGAGGTTACTGCACATCATTACTGCTAACTGATTGGTTGCTAGAGGTTACAATAGATCATTACTGTTCAATGATTGGTTGCTAGAGGTTACTGCGCATTATTACTGCTCACTAATTGGTTGCTAGAGGCTACTGCACATTGTTTGCTCACTGCACACCACCGACTGCATAGGGGACAAGACCCACCAATAAAGAGAAAATCCTAGAACTTGTTATTAGCAATGAGCAGAGCACAGCACACACAACTATGAAGGTTGACTAAGTGCAGGTAGAAATAGAGCCCAATGTGAGCAGCATCTCAGAGGATGGGCTGCCAGGGTACATAGAGTGGAGGGTTGAAGGGTGCGTTATGTACAGAGTGCAGGGTTCAGCTAAGTACAGAATGCAGGGTTGAGGGGTGCGCTTTGTATGAAGTGCAGGGTTGAACGGGTGTGCTGTGTATGAAGTGTACATAGTGGGGGGGAGGTAGCATTTCCCATCCAGTCTATCAGTGTATGGCCAGCTTAAACTGGTGTTAAAGGATACATTCACCTTTTAAAAAAAAATAATAAATGCACATTTTTTACCTGCAAAAAGATGTGCAGAGAGCATTTCTGCCAATGGCGAATTGTCGGCAGTGACTGATGTACTCGTGGGACAATCAGTAATCAAAGTGGTGAGTTTCGCATCCACATAGTTTTATTTCTGTTCATTTGCAAATTAATATTTGTGAGTGATAACAGTTATTTCCAGAAACACATCACACATTAGCTGCTACAATTAAAGCTGACAAAGAAATGAAGACAAATAAAAAGAAAAAGTAACACATCAAATAAAGAACTGAGCCAAAAACCTCCTGGCAAAAGGAAAACCACAAGTGACATAAACTTATGTAAGCAATGTGATGATTCACACCTTCAAGATTCTCTCACTTATATATACAAAATAAGAACTCACTTTAACACCACCAAAATAAGTACAAAGTTCATCTTTAATTAATGAGAGAAACTGAGCTTGAGCACACATAGACTTAAAAGGTAAAATTGGGTATTTTATGACATCAATTTTCTAATCCAAACCATTGCTAAATCAAGACAGATTGGAGAAAAATCCAGAGGAAGTTACTCATAACCATAAGAGAGGCAAAATGTAAAGGAAAAATGTGGACATTTTTGTATTGTCATATTAATATTATTATTTCCATTTTAAGGGATTAAAAGTACTGATTTCATGTAGGTTGCATGGCTACTGTGGATATTTCTAAAATGTTTCCATTGCAAAAACAGCAGGAATTGTGATGATGAGCCCAAGCCTGTGTTTGGTGACTAAGGGGGGGGACTACAAAGAGTGAAAGGGTATACATTGTATACTAGAGAAGAAAAAGGAGAGAAGCGCCTCTAAGTGCAATAAGTCTTTTAATTCAAGTCTAAATGTAGAAACACTCACATGTGTGAAGTAATCATAAGCATAAAAACCGTGGTTAACAATAGTTAACGGTGGGGTGGTAACCCGGGTGAAGAGCCGTCATCTCTCTGCGATGTGGGGAGGTCAGCTCTCGGCTGGAACAGCGTGGTGGCTGGAGGGGGAACAGTGGTGAGGCCAGCCTTCATGCACGTCCTCCCTCAAAGCCGGATGGAACGCACGCTGGAACGTAGCGGCGGCGTGGCCGTGATGACGTCAGATCCCAGGGTGCACTGCGACGCGTTTCGGAGCATGCACTGGCCGTGGAAGGCGGAAGTGCACTCATGTGTGAAGTAATCATAAGCATAAAAACCGTGGTTAACAATAGTTAACGGTGGGGTGGTAACCCGGGTGAAGAGCCGTCATCTCTCTGCGATGTGGGGAGGTCAGCTCTCGGCTGGAACAGCGTGGTGGCTGGAGGGGGAACAGTGGTGAGGCCAGCCTTCATGCACGTCCTCCCTCAAAGCCGGATGGAACGCACGCTGGAACGTAGCGGCGGCGTGGCCGTGATGACGTCAGATCCCAGGGTGCACTGCGACGCGTTTCGGAGCATGCACTGGCCGTGGAAGGCGGAAGTGCACTCCGCCTTCCACGGCCAGTGCATGCTCCGAAACGCGTCGCAGTGCACCCTGGGATCTGACGTCATCACGGCCACGCCGCCGCTACGTTCCAGCGTGCGTTCCATCCGGCTTTGAGGGAGGACGTGCATGAAGGCTGGCCTCACCACTGTTCCCCCTCCAGCCACCACGCTGTTCCAGCCGAGAGCTGACCTCCCCACATCGCAGAGAGATGACGGCTCTTCACCCGGGTTACCACCCCACCGTTAACTATTGTTAACCACGGTTTTTATGCTTATGATTACTTCACACATGCGAGTGTTTCTACATTTAGACTTGAATTAAAAGACTTATTGCACTTAGAGGCGCTTCTCTCCTTTTTCTCATCTACAGAAGTTGCTACAGCTTATTTGGAAGCCTTGCCCTCAGTGCCACACGGAATCCTACGCTCTTCATACAGTAGCCACTAATACCACCATCACCCATACTACCATTTCCCAGGACTTTGCAGTGTTTGCGCTGTTACAACCCTTCCTCATTTTTTCTATACATTGTATACTAGCCTGTATACAGCAAAGCAGTGTCAAACATATAACATAATGTAAAACAGTAAACAGACTAAAATGATGTGAAGTGTTAAAAGCCTTTAGTCAGAAAATTACGTCCTGCTAGATCACTTCAGACTGGTCCCTTTTGTAGGTATAGCTAGGTAAATTATTAAAAAGTGCCTGTACTGTGTAAAATCCAGAAATACATGGTCTCACCATGCTCAGTTGCTCTATATTTTTTGGCACTGTGCTGAAAATGTAGAGGCCAATCTGCTGACATCCTAAAAATGTACTGCTGCTCAGGGGCTCTGGGCTTCAGCAAATTGGCAGCCTACGGCAAGAAGAAACAGGAACAATGCTGGAGGCAATTTACAGCACACACTAATTTTAGTAGCATAATTATTAATGTGGAATGTATGTGCCTTGCTAAAAAAACATTTTTTATCAAGTTGTTATGGGTAAAGTTCCACTTTAAGGTGTGATGTGGTGCCGTTCACTATGAATGGCACATTCATGCATCAGTGCTCATGTATTATTGCAGTGGAATAGGCCCTGAGGCTGCCTCTCAGAGTGATGGACCAATAGCAGTACACATTACATGGAGGACGCAGAGCCAACAATGGAAGCTGAGCATTACAGATAACTCTGGTATTTAAAGTGGAGCTCCACTCAAAAGGGGAAGTTCTGCTTTTAAGGACTGCTCCCCATTAACCGGTTCTCGCCCGGCCTGTGGCTGAATGGCAGCCGGCAAAAACCCTCCGGGTGGACGCCATATGGCGTCCTTTCAGGCATACGCAGTTTGCATGCCAGCAGAGCTGCGCAGCAGCGCGATCTGTCACCAGCGGTGTGCCTTGGACACGGCCGATGACAGATTTGTGTACTGGCCCCATTGCCAGTACCATGTGACCTGCTGTGACCAATCACAGCAGGTCACATGACAGTTGTATACAATGGATGGCTTCCTATCATGCCATCCATTGTATATAAGTGTGGCTAGCTGTGAATGGTCACAGAGATCACATGCACAAGCTGGGCCAATCACAGCCCAGCTGTGTCATGTGATTAGCTGTGGCCAAATCACAGTTAAAAGAAATCCTGAATGAATTGACTTCATTCAGGTAAATGCTTGCTTATAGCAAAGTAATTCTTTGCTATAAGCAAATTGTGTAAAAAAAAATATATATATAGATCACTTCCCCAAAGTAGTACAATGTTACTATGGTAACATTATACTACTTTGGTCATAGTGAAATATGAAAAAAAAAATCTTAAAAAAGAGAAAAAAATGTAAAAAAATAAAAAAATTAAAAACAAATGAAAAAAAAATTATCATTTTTTTTTTTCGCACTGTCATCAGTCAGTGTCCCTGGTCACCGCCATGCCAGTTATATGATGATGCTGTACTGCACTGGTGACAGTATGTAAAAAAAAATAGTGAAAATAATTTTTTTTATTTCTTCATTTCAAAAGTATGACAAAAAAAATTACAACTTCAAAAAACTCGCCATGCCTGTTATGAAATACGTCGGACTGTCTACTTTGCAAAAAGGGGTCATTTGGGGGATATCTGTACTGTTCTGACATTCTTGGACCTCAAGAAATTAGATTGGCTGTCAGAACTTCAGGATTGATCAATATTCAGATATTTACCATAGTTTGTGAACTCTATAACTTTCCTACAGACTAAATAATAAATACAGATTTGGGTTATTTTCACCAAAGACATGTAGCAGAATACATTGTGGCCTAAATTTATGACGAACAATTATTTATTTGCAAACTTTTATAACAGAAACAAAGCAAAACGTGTTTTTTTTTTCAAAATTGTTGGTCTTTTTTGTTAATTTAGCAAACAATAAAAACCCCGGCGGTGATTAAATACCACCAAAAGAAAGCTCTAGTTGTGTGAAGAAAATGATAAAATTTTAGTTTGGGTACAGTGTTGTATGACCGTGCAATTGTTATTCAAATTTTTTCCCCCAGCATTTTGCTGTGTGATTCCAGGACCATCTTTAATATTGATTGAGTGCAAATATCAATATGTAAGCTACAAACATGTAGAGAGTGCTATTAGCAATATGTTTAAGTTATAACAAAAGCCAAAAACCGTATTTCTCCATTTACACAAAGGTCGGGTTTAAATAACCCAGCCTGCACAGAGTTCCCTCTTATATCAGAGTCTGCAGGATTCCCCCTACAGTGATGTAAAAAAGGAGAATGCTGCAGATCATGATGCAAGGGGGAATACTGCAGACTTTGGTGTAAAGGGGAGTCAACAGCGCTCCCCTTTACATCAGAATTTCCAATTATATCTGGGTCTGTAGAAACACCCTTTACAACAGAGTTCCCCTTACATCAAGGTCCACAGAGTTCCCCCTTGCACTGTAGTGGAGAATCCTGTAGAATCTGATGTAAAGGGGAACACTGGGAACCTTTATATCAGTGCCCCCCTTACATTACTCTATTCACACCCCGCTTACATCAGTGACCCCCCCCTCAGACTGGCCTTGTGGCACTGTCACTGACCTCCTCTCAGGTGCATCATGCAGGGCACACAGTCCTCTCCGGGCTCTAGCTTGGTGACACTGGTTTCATCCTATATTCTCCTCCACACAGTCCAGACATGTCTGACTCCTCCTGTGACTCCCGTCTTGATGACGCTTCCGCTCCTGACTCCTCTCCAGACTCCCCCTCAGAGACTGCAGACATGATACAAGACAAGAGATGGTCAGAGATTGTGTACATGATACAATAGATGGTTAAAGGGTGCAGACAGGATACAAGAGATGGTTAGGGGCTGTGGACATGATACAGGAGATTGTTAAAGGCTGCGGATAGGAAACAGGAGATGGTAAGAGGTTGCGGACAGTATACAGGAGATGATTAAAGGCTGTAGACATGATACAAGAGATGGTTAGAGACTGTGGACAGGATACAAGAGATTGTTAAAGGCCGTGGACAGGATACAGAAGATAGTTAGAGGCTGTGGACAAGATACAGGAGATAGTTAGAGGCTGCAGACATGATACAGGAGATATCCAGAAATTGTAGATATCTGTTATTCTTTAAAATCTCACCAGGCACTGCCGCTCTTGTCTGGTAACTGCTGTGCCTCCTCAGTCCTCAAGTGTGGACATCACATAGCAGCCATGGATGCATAGATGGCACAGGGGTCTGGTTTTCTGTTCTCTGTTTCGCTGTATGATCCTGATCCTCCTCTACTGGGGTCCCCTGCCAGAGCTCTTGGCTTCTATTCTTCTACGTCTGCTCCCACAGCAAGTGCTTGCTATGCAGGCAGACATAAATACTTGCCCCGTATCCAGGCTCTGTGTATCCATAGGCACGTGCAGTGTGGCTTGGCCTCACCCCCGCTCCCTCCTTACAGGATTTGATTGAGCTGATAGTGGAGGGTTTATTCCTTAATGCATAGAATACATTAGGATAAAACCTTAAGCATTTAAAATTACTTTAATGTACAGTACAACCTACAAAGTGAAGCACTGTGAAGTATATAACAGTACAGTACAGTGTACAGCACAGCATACAGAGTGGGGTAGGGAAGGCTGTAGACTATGTGGTACAACATACAGATTTAGGCAGCATAGCATATAGTCCAGTGCACAAAGAAGAAAATATACAGCATAGTGTAGGCCAGCATGCAAGGTTAAGCATGTAACATATCATAAAAAGTGGAGATTTGTGAAGTTTGAAGCACCACAAATGTTACAGAATGGGGCTGTGTGGAGTATGGAATGTATAGCACAGTACTCAAAGTGTGTATACGCAGCGCTTTACAACATGAGGGCAAATAGTACAGTTACAAAACAACTGAAAACAGGAGGAATCAGAGGGCCCTGCTTATTAGAGCTTACAAACTAAAAGGGGGGGGGTCAAGTGATTCAATAGGTAATAACTATGGGGGGTGAGCTGATGGAGAAAATACATTTATAGTTGTTAGGTGGAGGCAGGATAGGCTTCTGTGAAGAGAAATGTTTTCAGGGATTGCCTAAAAACAGACAGAGCAGGAGATAGTTGGACAGATTGGGGTAGAGAATTCCATAGGATGGAAGAGGCTCAGGAGAAGTGCTGCAGGCAAGCATGGGGGGAGGTGACAAGGAACTAGAGAGCAGGAAGTTTTAGGAGAAACAAAGAGAGCAATTTGCATGTGGATTAGGGAACATACAGCACAACATACACAGTGGACCTATTTGGAGTACTAAAACTACTGTAAAGAGTACAGAGAGGAATGGTCTTGAGTATAGGACTAACAGCACAGCAGACAGAGAGATGTGTAACATAGAATGTACAGCACAATGTGCACTCTGGTGGGGTATGCAGTATAGAATGAGGAGCTATGTGCAAGTCAATGCAGATCACACAAGACTTCCCTGGCCAGGACTGTAGCTGGCCTCAAAACTGGTAAAGTGGTGTACCTCCAGGTGATCCTATCAGGAAGATCTTAGTTCAGAAACCTCCTATTATGGGGTGACAATGTTTTTTTCTGTCTCCCAGTTGCTGTATCACATTTTCACCCTGTTGCATATATGTTTGTAGAAAGTTGCCATGCTGACACATTGTGTAGGCATTCTCTGCCTTTGACAGCATCAAGAAATACACCCTAAAAAATGCCATGTAGACAGTTATCACTTACCTGGTGGTGGGGACCAATGGTGAGAGGGCTTCCCTTGCAGCTAAGTTCCAGACTTCCCTGATGGTGGAACAGGAGGAGTCAGGCTCAGGCTGTCAGGCTGACAACAGTGCTGGCATGCAGGTAGATAGGAAGTGGTTACAGATAGTCTACAGTCAACAGCACTCAGACATAAAAATGCAGCTTCAATAACACTGATTGAAGCTTGTCAAAAACTTTGTAAATGCATGCTCTTTTGGCTAGAGTTTATACATTGAGAATAAGGTCCTGACCTAAATCTTAAAGATTAGGGCAAAAAATGGAAAAGAATATGGAAAATGTATTGTTATTCAATTGGCATGAACTCAAATACTGACTTCTATGGTTTCCAGAACTTATCTAGGCTGAAATGTAAAGTGTGTCACTGACAACTACTCATCTCTTATGTCTCACCATTCTTATTCCCGTCAAGGATCTAATTGCAGAAAATTGTCTAATCCAAAAGGGCTTCCCTTCTATGCACTTTGTTAAAAATATCCTTTTTCACAGTAACTGTGTCTGACACATGGTCACATGCATTTCCTCGCTTCATGCACAGATATAGAGTATGTCAGAAGAGATGACCTGAATAGAGTTTCATGAATTGTTTGCAGTCTTCATAGAGTAGAATCCTGAAATGTGCACACAGTCATCTGACACCAAGAGTGTTTGGTTATGCGACCATATTTTGTATTACGCAGAGACAAATATCATTTGTGCTACATATGCATCTACATAGGGAACAGCTGAATTCCAGAAGCATGTGATTAAAAATGTATCTAAACACAAAACTATATTTTTTTTAAATTAGATAGGGGTCTGACATTTCAACATGCTATCGAGTTTTTCATACTATTTATGTCTCCATTAGAAAGATTTACTCTGGTTGAAAGTGAGGGAAACCTTAGATCACCCTATAGCAGATGAACAATGCACCTATCTGGACCCTACGAAAAGTTACTGCCACTCTGTCCCCTTCGAGCAATACCATGGCTTTCATCTGTGGATTGGTCAATTATCCTCAGTCCACTTTTTAAGCATAACTTAAAATTTTGGAATGCTATTAAATACTTGAGTGGATATTTGTCACTTCATGCCCTACTTAAGCCACAAGAAAAAAGACAAAAGACATACTCACAAAATGAAGAGAATATAAAAGCCTGAGTGCCTCAATGATGGCCTACAATGAGAGCTCTGAGGAAGGGGACATGTCCCCCAAAACGCTTTAGCAGGTCGACTGTACCACCATCGGACACTTTGCTATCATTGTAAGTCATCATTGAGGCATTCAGGCTACTCAGATACTGTAAATGCTTATGCACATGTTCCTCTGCAGGCAACGCCGTATATTACATATCTGGTAGACATGTCCATTCATTGCCTCTTCTGTCCAAAGTTTATTGCCTTCTGAAGTTGCTTTTCCATAACAATGTCTTGAAAAATCCCTGTAAGGCCCTTTTCCATAGCAAACTAGATGCAAAGACAAAACTGCAGCAATCATCTACCCACCACATTTTGATAGCTACCCAATTAAATCTTGTTAGAGGTTTTAAACTTCAACTTCCCTCATTCATGGAGATCAAGCAGAGGTTAGGTAACATAATGATTAACATCTCTAACTTGTGGTGCATGGAGCGGTGCAGACTCCAAGATGAGGCTGTCCTGTTTTGACTGCCCAATGCTTTTTCACTCCTTCCTATTCCCTTTTTCTAATTTACCCTCTTCTGTTTATTTTCTGCCTTGCTGACATTTTCTTTCTTCCTTTATGTTTTTCTTACCTTTAGAGTCTTTATTGAGGTTTTGGCATTCCATGCTGATGTGACTAAACCAAAGTGGAATCCTGACATTATCTCCTTTATCTATTGGCTTAAACAGTCCACACTACCATTTATATTAGAAAATATCTTTATTGTTCTAGATCTGAAAGGTATATTGTGTTTTCTTGTTGTGTGCTTTATCCTTTATGGTAACACTGTACACAATATTTTTGTATAGTATATCTCTGTGATGTATGTTATCTCTTATCTTCACATCATATCCACTCTTGATTGTATTTTATTATTATTATTGTAAAAAACATTAAAATATTGAAACATAAAGTGAAGGAAATCCCATGATTTTAAGGTTTTACCAACTTGTCTTTATAATTATTACAAAGACAATGCAACTGTAATGAGCCTATGACATTTCCCTCTAGTGACTAATTTCCAAATTCCCAAATTAAATATTAACAAAGTATGGAAGGGCAAACCTTAAATAACCTGAAATAATTACTAAAAATGAAAAATGCAATATACAAAAGGTAATAAAGAATTGGGGATAGACCAGCAAAAAAGCAGGTTAAAAAAGTGATCTGTGTGTGGATTGTAGCCTGACTTATTGGTTTTATTCTATGCTGTGAATGGATAAGTAATACTATGATGGATATGGCATTGGACAATGACCAAGTTACTGGATACCTACAGGAGTGAAAGTCATTTAAGGTTTATTTAGGCACTATGAGGTTGATTTACTAAAACTGGATAGTGCAAAATCGGGTGCAGTTGTGCATGGTAGCCAATCAGCTTTGAGCATCATGTTGTTCTATTAAGCTTTGACAAACAAAACCTGGAAGCGGATTGGTTTCTGTGCACAGCTGAATCAGATTTTGCACTCTCCAGTTTTAGTAAATCAACCCCTTTGCTATGTACAGGGAGGACAACATCCCTTGGATAGAACTATTAGGGGTGATTTCAGTATGTAGGGGATCCTTGAGAGGGAGCAGAAATGGGATATGTAAGTTAGACCAATTGACTCCTGGCTTTTGGTCCTAATAGTGATCCGTGAGCTAAGGAGTGAGATCCATGTCTGACAATCTTCAATTTAACAGGAATGTAAGTAAAAACAGATTTCTTGCATAAGCTTTTATCTATGACATACATAACATTTTGAAAAAACTGTGCTGAACCAGTTATAAACTGATTAATAGAAAGTGCATTGCTGCATTAAGCTTTTTTCTAAGACATATGGGGCATGTTGAGTACAGCAAATTAGATGAGCTATTTGCTGATAAATATAAGTAGCATTTATATAAAATGAGATGATTATTATACAACAACAGTGAGTACAGATGGGATTTGTAATAATCTGAGATATTAGATACTTTGTGAAAAGTTGTATGGGGAATGGCTACACAATTACTAAAATTCTTTTAGATACTTTTAAGTATTATTATTATTATAGCAGAACTTCAGCCAAGAAGAACAAGATAAAAACTAATAGACTATTAAAATATAAAAAAATGTTGCTCCAATGTTCATCTTCAACCTGAGATATCCCCTGCAGTGCTTTTTTTTTTACCAGTAGTTGTTCTCAGTCAGACTTCCAAAATCTTTCAAACTGTGTCTTCTTTAGCCAACCTGTGAAAGGACAATGATTGAGAGGCAGCACAGTGATGAGCTCATCTCTCTGTTAGCGCATGAACAACAAATGATTGGTACCTTATACTGCTTTTTTCCTCACATTGAAACCATACCGGGCAGGTAGTGCTTGCATTTAAAAATGTTGCTGAAAAAAATATTGCTACTGTAGCGCTACCCTCTTGAGGGCTGCCGAGTATTTTTTGGGGTTCCCTGTCTGTTCTGAGCCTGCTTTGAAAGTACAACTCCTGCTGACACCACCATGACAATTTGATTAGGAGGATCCCCTGGCTTTGAACTATACAATAAGCACACACTTTCAGGTGAGTAAATATTCTAATTGTATTGAGATCAGAATATTAAGAATTCAAGTACAACAAGAATGACAGTAGGTGTGCATAAAATAAATATTAAACACTCTAAAAGGTTAAACAAAGTAATAAAGCATAGTATCACTTTTATCAAACTCAAATGTCCTGCAGGATGAGAATTTAAACATCTATTCCAGCTTCAGAGATATCTCTCCACAAATGTGCTGAAGTGAACTATCAAGATGTCAGGCTAACTCACATTTGGGTTCTGAGTTGCTGGTAACTGGGTTTAACTCTTGAGATGAATATTTGTATTATAAGCAGTAGTGTCCCCTTTTTGTATCTCTTAAAGAATCGTGACAAATCTTCTCTTGATGAGGCCCTAGTTGGTGCATATTAAAGTTCATTTCCCTTCTTGTGTAAGAGCAAGATCTTCTTAAGATGTCATAACCACAGAAAGATTCCCCCTTTTGAGAGATGTTGAAACTGGGTAAAGTCTCTTTAACACAAAGGATGAAGGCAAGATTTGTCTAGTTGAAGGAAGGGACGGAAGCAGACTTCAGCAGAGGTTGAACCCCTAAAGAAGGTGAACTAGTCTGGTGAAGCAAGTTCATTTGGAACTGGCTAGGAAGTCTGGACCTCAATGTGATAATCTGTGTTGTAATATGTACTGAACTGAATAACTGAAATTACCACAGTCACTTGCAATTTGTGATGATCTGGGTTATGGAACCTTCACACCTGGTTTGTGGCCTTTGCAGAACAAAAGGTAGTCTCTCTGTGGGGCGGCCATGTCCTCTTACTCCCTCTGTTAAGAAACAATGACAGCACTATGATCTGCTTGCCTGTAGGACTGACTGTCCTGCTCATCGGTGATACCAGGGATCTGCAGTCCTTCTTTCCTTCTCTATGAAATGGCCAAATCCAGTCTAGATTTCTGAAGTCTTGCACGGCCTTCTCCACACACACAGCCATCCTTCTCCTCTCACCATCCACTTCCTCTAAAGTTTCCGGGCTTATCAATATATATGCTCCCACCTCTTTGCCAGTTCTTCTGGGAAATGTAGTCTGTTCAGTCCTTGTCTGAGTGTAGCAGTCCTACCAGCATACAAGTTCAACAAGGCTTTGCTTCAACAGAGTCTGGATAACTGAACCACAAAACACTGCCATCTTGTGTTTAATTAACACTCTGAAACCAGCATTAATGCAGTGTTTTACACAAAAAAATAGCTGAGTAGGCATACCTGATGACGTACACTGCTTCAGAATCCTGGTCTGGAGAAGGATTTTGTTATCTCCCCCACAAAAGATCTCCCTTGAATGACAGACAGCTTCAGGGACACTGAGTATTGGATTTGGCTGAGGACTGATAACTGAACAAAGCAGAGGGGATACGTTTGCAGAGATTGCCCTATAGTCTGCAGCTGTGGGGCCTTAGATATTTAAACTATCCCCTGTTACTATCAGAAATCTTCTATTGGGAGACAAGAGAGAAGTTTGCCTTCCTGTGCTGTTGCTGAATGTTTTGTAGTATCCCTTGACCTCAGTTCACCTCTCCATACCAACATGTCGGTTTTTATATATATGTATATATATATATATATATATATATATATATATATATAATGTTTACCATACCCATGTTCATAACGTTTAAATATGAATCCATATCAGGTTAAAAGATGTTAGCCCACTTATTATACCGTTATATTATTTTATACATTTTTATCCGCTTTAGATTAGTCATTCTATCATTCACAAATTACCTATCATCCATCCATTGTTTGTTGTTATCTGTATTACTTATATTGTACAATCATGCTAGTGCCTTTTGCTTCATTTGATGATTTTTAAAACACAAGTTATTTAGGGTTAGCCTTATTTGTCCCATGCATTTTTTTTCTATATATGATTTTTTTTATATTTGAATCCCCCCTTTTTCTTTTATAGTCACGTTTTTATTATATGATACCAAACAAACACCTTTCCGTTTTCCTTTCCCTTCATGTGTTCTCTATTCTTTGCTTCCCATCCTGTTCAACGCTTCAGAAATGTTGGAAAGCAGCAGCTCTACAACATTTCAACACATCGCCCACCTGAAAACATAATTTTATTTTGCAGGGTATTTTCTGTTTTAATTTTGCAAGGAAGCTATAGGATTGCTTTAGGGGGACACGTAATGACAATCGGCCGACACAGAGAAGTAGTATATAAGAGTACATATGTTTGTCATCAGAAACAATAGATCCATAAATACTGGGATGTTCCTCAGTGGCATACTATTAGTGCAAAAATATAACCACAAGAATGATTTGAATTGTAAGCTCCCACAAGCAGGGCTCTCCTAACCCTCTTGGCTCCATTTGTATAGCAACTATGCTGTCTTCCTTTAAGTTGAAAAGTGTTGCTCAAGCTGTTGGCGCTATATAAATCTTAGCAAAAAAAGGTGTAGCTTTATTTCTTTTATATTTTAACTTATCTCAGAGACAAGACATTCTAGTGTTTTTATGGAAAAAGAACATTTTTGACATATAATACCAGACAGAGAATGTTGATATGGTTATACATTTATGTCTACAATTCCATTTTGCTGAGATGGAAAAAAAGAATGTAGTGACCTTAACATAACAAAAGAACAGAACAATAGCCATTGTTGTTGGAAAATGTTTTGTTAAGGTTACTTCCATATTGCTTAGATCATACCATTCATTAAAATACATTTTACATGCAAAGTATATTGTTGCATACTAGATACATGAGAGCAGAGATGGGGGGACCAACTGGAGGATCACAGTCAACTGACTAATTGTTAGGCAATCCATTTAGTAACTTTAAGGGAAACACTTGATCTGCTTGCTAATTTAGAGGTTCAAATCAGATTCTGAAATCAACAGAATGTGTACATTTTTTTTCTACCATAGAGGCCAAGATAGAAATTGAGACATGCCATACCCTATTGAATGTGGCTGTGCAGTTTTGTGGCAGTATATCAGATATGGCAAGATGATATTTACTATGGAAAGCATTATGTGTAGGTAGCTGACATTTAGGGAGAGATTTACTAAAACTGGTTCTCTCAGAATCTGGTGCAGCTGTGCATGGTAGCCATCAGCTTCTAACGTCAGCTTGTTCAATTAAGCTTTGACAATAAAACCTGGAAGCTGATTGGTTTCTATGCAGTATTCACCAGATTTTGCACTCCCCAGTTTTAGTAGATTCTCCCTTAGTGCTATGGCTTGCCTACCACAAAAGGTGTCAATGAACATATTGATGAAGTAACCACATACTCCCCACCCCAAATACACAAACTATGGCAAGTTGAGAGGAGGGCATCTAGAATCCGTGCAAGGATGTTTATAACTTGTGAAAAAATTGAGGCAAAAATGTAGAATTTGTCAGCATTAAATCTGCAAATATTAATGTTCGACTGTATACTATAAGTTTCAGCACTTCCTAGAGTGTATATATATATATATATATATATATATATATATCACTCCAAATTAAGCAAATTCAACATTTTCAAAAGTGTCCACAATTCTGGTCACTAGTGTATACACAACCAAGTGATCAAGAAGAATATATTTATTAACATCCTGCATTATTCAGTCTCTGTTTTGTTTGATTATACTGCAGTAAATGATGTTTTGTTGGAAGTATTGTGCATGCCAATCACTGCTGATAATCTTTCCAATGCCTGCATCACACCTCTGTCCCTACAGCCATGAGAATAACCCCTCATGAAAGTTTACATGCATACATCAATATAAACATCAGTAAGATCACATTCTATTCTTTGCCTTTGCATTCCAAATTGGGAATTAGAGTGTTTGCAAACATGGTTGCCATGTCCATTCTGCATCAATTGATAATGAGTTGTGACTGACTTGCAATAAACCAACTATATGTAAGGAGGATTTGTTCATTTTTGCCCTGAGACCTACAGTGAGGAACAGAAGTATTGAAACACCCTGCGATTTTGCAAGTTCTCCCACTTAGAAATCATGGAGGGGTCTGAAATTCAAATTGTAGGTGCATTCCCACTCCGAGAGACAGAATTTAAAAAAAAAAAATTCAGCAAATCACATTGTATGATTTTTAAAGAATTTATTTGTCTTACACTGCTGAACAGAAGTATTTGAACACCTGAGAAAATCAGTGTTAATATTTGGTACAGAAGCCTTTGTTTGCATTTACAGAGGTCAAACGTTTCCTGTAGTTCTTGACCAGGTTTGCACACACTGCAACAGAAATTTTGGCCCACTCCTCCACACAGATCTCCTCTAGATCTGTCAGGTTTCGGGGCTGTCGCTGAGCAACACGGCCTTTCAGCTCCCTCCAAAGATGTTCTATTGGATTTAGGTCTGGACACTGGCTAGGCCACTCCAGAACCTTGATATGCTTCATACGGAGCTACTCCTTGGTTATCCTGGCTGTGTGCTTTGGGTCGTTGTCATGTCGGAAGACCCAGCCACGACCCATCTTCAATGCTCTGACTGAGGGAAGGAGGTTGTGGCTCAAAATCTCACAATAAATGTCCCCATTCATCCTCTCCTTAATACAGTGCAGTCGTCCTGTCCCCTTTGCAGAAAAGCACCCCCAGTGCATGATGTTACCACCCCCATGCTTCACAGTAGGGATGGTGTTCTTGGGATGCAACTCATCCTTCTTTTTCCTCCAAACACGACGAGTGAAGTTTAGACCAAAAAGTTCTACTTTGGTCTCATCTGACCACATGACTTTCTCCCATGCCGTCTCTGGATCATCCAGATGGTCATTGGCAAACTTCAGATGGGCCTGTACATGTGATGACTTGAGCAGGGGAACCTTCCGTGCAATGCATGATTTGAAACCATGACGACGTAGTATTCTACCGACAGTGACCTTTGAGACTGTGGTCCCAGCTCTCTTCATGTCATTGACCAGCTCCTCCCTTGTAGTTCTGGGCTGATTCCTCACCTTTCTTATCATCAGTGATACCCCATGAGGTGAGATCTTGCATGGAGCCCCAGTCCAAGGGAGACTGACAGTCGTCTTTAGCCTCTTCCATTTTCTTCAATTGCTCCAACAGTTGATCTATTTTCACCAAGCTGCTTGGCAATTGCCCTGTAGCCCTTTCCAGCCTTGTGGATGTCCACAATTTTGTCTCTGGTGTCTTTTGACAGCTCTTTAGTCTTGCCCATGGTAGTAGTTGGCGTCTGACTAACTGTGGGGTGGACAGGTGTCTTTAAATAGCTCAGACAGATGCTACTAAGTTAGATTAATGAATGGAGTAGAGGTGGACTTTTTAAAGGCACAGTAACAGGTCTTTGAGAGCCAGAATTCTTGCTGTTTCTTCGGTGTTCAAATACTTATGTTCAGCAGTGCAAGACAAATAAATTCTTTAAAAATCATACAATGTGATTTCCTGAAATTTTTTCTTAAATTATGTCTCTCAGAGTGGGAATGCAGCTACAATGTGAATTTCAGAGCCCTCCATGATTTCTAAGTGGGAGAACTTGCAAAATCGCAGGGTGTTCAAATACTTCAGTTCCTCACTGTATACTGTATATAAAGGTCCAACACAAGTTGCTTCTCAATCTCACTGGATAAGGCAATGAGTTCTCCATAGTGATGTGAGGAGGGGGGGGGGGTCTAGGACACACTATTGAGCACAGTGGGGGATCAGGAGATTGACACTCCTAGAAGTGTCAGTATCTATAGAAACTTCAAGTGCCAATTTCTCTTCCTCAGGCTACATTTGGCTGTATAAACAGCAGGAGAGGTAAAGAATATGTAAACCCAACATTTCATGTTCCTGATATGTGCCTTTATGTATACTGCTGTGCAAACATTTTAAGCAGGTGTGGAAAAATGCTGTAAATTAGGAATCACCAACAACTGAACTAAAAGTGATCCATTATAAGTGCATCTCCTTTTCACTGGTAGAGATGTGAAAACATCAAATGTCTTAGCATCAATAAAAGGTGAACAAAATATTCTCCAGTCAACGTGCAGACTGTCCAAAAAAGGGTGCAAAGAATGTGAGACAAAAGTCTAGAAGTGTCCATATACAACTAAGTGTTCATTTCCTTCCTGGAATGTCCACCACACAAGTGTTTTGCCTTTAGTTCTATTTTAAACTGAATGAGTTGTTTTACAAGGTGAGGGTTTACATACACTTGAAGTATTTACTTGCAGAGAAATCTTGTTGGTCTTTTCTATTTTAGCAACAGAATAGCTTTAAGCAACAAGCTGAAACGTATTTCAGAGAGGCACGCTGAGAAGGATTTTCTGGCTGCATTAAGTCAAGATTACATTGGGAAAGTAGATTCATAGAGTCCAATCTGTGTGTCTGCCTTCAGCACTGACAGCTCTTGCATTTTTTTAATTCTTCCTCATCTGGCTGATAGAGACATAGAGAACCTATAGAGAATAAGATTTTTTAATTCATAGAAATTAGGTAAATATAAGTACGTAGATATATGGAAGGTTACATTACACCAATTGTATTTTTTTCTTTTCTTTTAATAATTTTTTATAGTGATTTTATATTTAACTTGATTGTTTGAGATGTAAATAGTGCTTGGCAGAGTTCTTAGAAATAAATGTAGCACTATAAACCCCTTGATTAAAGCAGAACTAAACTCTCTGTCATCATTAACTATTTGTAATCCTTGTGCTAGGCCAATGTGATGTCATACATCCCAGAAGTTTTCATGGGCATTTTCTTTCTTCTGGGGGGAGGGGCTTTCTTTGCTAAGAACACCCTGCATACCTGAGCTAAGTGCAGGTGGAATCCAGGAAGTAAATGCTACAAGAATCATCTGTCCTTACTCAAGATGGCTGCCTGCATGCCTGAGCTAAGTGCAGGTGGATTCCAGGAAGTAAATGCTACATGAATCACCTGTCCTCATTCAAGATGGCAATGGCTAGAAATTCTAGAAGGTGTTTTTCAAAGTGATTTTCTAACAAAATAAAGCATGGAGGCAAAGATGGATGGGTGAGTTTGATTTTAATAATAAAAATGAATTAATCACATCCTTACTGCGCTATAGCCGAATGACGGCTACAGCGTGGTTGTCCAGTTTTGGGAGGGCGTCATCCTCCCAGAACATGCCCTCTCACGAGCCCCCAGTGGCGTGCACCCGGCGATCTCCGTGATCGCTGTGTCCTACAGACACAGCTGATCACATGATGAGGTAAAAAGGCCAATCACAGCGGCCTTTTACTATGTGATCAGCTGTGTCCAATGACACAGCAGATCACAGAGTAAATACAGTTGCCAGTTATTGGCAACACTCAAGCTGTCACAACGTGAGGAAAGTACTGCCAATAACTGATCATCAGTGCCCTGCAGTACCACCCAGCAGTGCCACCCACCAGTGCTCATCTGTACCCAGCAGTGCCCCCCATCAGTGCCACCCAGCAGTTGTGCCCATCAGTGCTCAGCAGTGCCGCCCATCAGTGCTCATCAGTGCCACCAGTCAGGGCCATCAGTTAGTGCTGTCAGTCAGTACCATCAGTCTGCGTTACCTGTCAGTGTCGCCCATCAGTGCAGCCTATTAGTGCCCATCAGTGCCACCTATCAGTGCCCATCATTGCTGCATATCCATGCAGCATCATCAATGCCTCCTCATCAATGGCCACCAGTGCTGCCTCATTAGTGCAGCCTATCACTTCCTATCCATGCCACCTCATCAGTGCCCATCAGTGCAGCCTATCAGTGCCCATCAGTGCAGCCTCATAAACGCACATCAGACAAGGAGAAAAATTACCTGTTTGCAAAATTGTATAATAGAAACAAAGTTTTTGCTCTTTTTTTGTTTATAGTGCAAAAAATAAAACACCCAGTGGTGATTAAATACCACCAAAAGAAATCTCTATTTGTTTGAAAAAAATAATAAAAATTTCATATGGGTACAATGTTGTATGACCGCGCAATTGTCATTCAAAGTGCGACAGCACTGAAAGCTGACAATTGGCCTGGGCACGAAGAAGGTAAAATTGCCTGGTAGGCAAGTGGTTAAATAGTGTTTTCTGTTTGTGGTGCTCATATACAATTAAATAATGCTATCATGTACTACTATATACCATGAGCTTCTTCTAACGTCTCTCCATTGGAGTTCACACTACAGTTTCTACAATGCCGTATATACTAGTATCTTGTAACTCTGATTTATAAAACAGGTTCAGGACATGTAAATGTTAACCACGCACAAAACCAAGTATAAAGAAAAACTTAATTTCTCTTACAGTCATCAAGTGTATAATAAATGTCCACATGCCTGCAGGCTACACAGGGCTCCATTAGGTGCAGCTTGTTCATTTATTTATGCATTTATTTTTCAATTTTAGACTTTTGCACCATACAAGACATGTTTCATCATCCTGAGGATAACTGAGTCCTGGGATAATTACATCCTTCTAGGATTATTCTTCTCTCATTATATTCTGCTGGGTGCATGGTATCTTGCTGTGCATTATATTGCTGGACATTTTATTACCGCTGGGCATGAAATTAGAACTAGCAGTATTGTATGATGACACAGAGGAGAATATATACTTAGTTTAGAAATAAAAGTTATGGATAAAGTGGGTCCCTAACAAAATACCTTGTACTTGGATTCACCAAAACTTTGTTCTGCTACAGACCTAGAACATACTGATGGTTGCCTGTCACAAACCTACTATAGCAAATCTACTTGTTGTTCAGTGGCCACAAAAAGAAAGCTATGTCAGAAGCACACTTGTCAAGGACAAGGGCTATGAATGGATAATACTGGGGGTGCATTCTGGTGGATTATGACCAACCTGTGCCTATTTATTTGCACCATTTGCAATGTGGGGGACCCCTTTATAATTGCTGCAGATATTCTGGCTTTTCAGTAATCCTGCTTGGTCTCCAGGGTACACTGACAAAATTCTGGCCTCCTAGTTGTTTAACTGCAGCAGTGACATCATTGTCAATACTCTTCCAACAGGTCATGGTGAAGTGGCTTGATGCTCTTCGCCAGGGGTGGACTGACAACTCATGGGGACCCCGGGCAATAGGGGATCATCGGCCCCTGTGTCCTTGCCCAAACTCAAAAAAGCCTATGAAAAAGGTACCAGGGGCATCTCATGGGGCCCCCTACTAACCCCGGGCCCTCGGGCAGTGCCCGAGTTTCCAAATGGTCAGTCCGCCCCTGCTCCTGGAGATGGTGGGAGGTAGGCAGAGTGTGTGTTCTTTCTTCCTTCTCCAGCAATATATGTGTTTTATCCTCCAATCCCCTTTCTCATCCATTCACCCAGTTAACTGTTGCATGTATAGGTAAAAAAGAGTGTGATGTGCCATTCCATTGCCTTTCGGTAGCATTTTCATGTTAGTGGTTGCAGGACCTTTGCACTATTTATGTGCATTTTGGAGATGATATTGCTTATATTCTGATTGTTTGAATGAATGTTGCACTTTCAAATGTGAAGTCAAATGCAAATCAGATATGAAATTGTTTTGAAGCTTGTTTCATATAAAGACTGGGAAAGTAAAGCATGTATTCTTCTGGCCTTTGGTGACCTTTTGCTGTGGTTGGAAGCTGTGTTTCTTTAGTAAAAATTCTTAAAATCTTCTATTTCTTGCACCATTGGTAACTTCCTATAAACAATTAATATATGTATATATATATATATCAGGTGTTATGGTTTATTCAAGCATTTTACACCCCACCACCACAAAAAAAATATTTTTGGCCTTTTGTAAGGATTACTTATGTAGTAGCATTGGGTACGCATGCATTTTCCAAAGCCAACATACTAGTATTATTGAACTGTGTACAGTATTCCTTCTTTAGATAGAGAATTGCAGAGGCTGTTATTCATGTTCATATTCTTTCTTGCTACTATTCTAACAATTAACAATTGCAGCATGGCACATCTGAATAATAACAAAAATCTATCTATCTACCTATCTATCTATCTATCTATCTATCTATCTATCTATCTATCTATCTCTATTCTGTCTGTCAATCTATCTAATTATAAACTAGCAGCATGAGCAACAGTACAACCAAAAGAGTCAAGACTTCCTGCAGGAGATACATACATACATACATATATATATATATATATATATATATATATGGAACATTCAAGTCAATCCGGGGAATTTGAGTTGGAAACTGCATTTATTTTTCGCCATACTCCCCTGCTACATTTATACACTTATTCCAGCATTTTACTAAATCCTGGAAAGCTTCAGTACAGAAAGGTTTGTCAATACGTCTTAACCATCTTAGGACAGCCTGCTTCATTTCATCATTATTTCTGAAATGCTGACCTCCGAGGAACTCTTTTAGGGGTCTAAACAGGTGTAAATCACTTTCAGGATGTCCAGGCTGTAAGGGAGATATGACAATACCTCCCAGCTGAGTTGCTCTAATGTGCATGTAGTGCTGTGAGTAGTATGAGCTTGTGCATTGTTCTGAAGAAACAGGACCCTCTTAGTGATCAAAGCAGGTCGTTTTCCTACAGGCGCTTATGCACATCACTCAGACCAGCAATATTAACCGCTTGCCGCCCTGCCACTGTGTATATACGTGTGCAGGGCGGCAGTGGAGTGCAAAAGCACGTTTTAAAATGTGCTCCGCACTCCCGACACATTCGCGGGTAGGGGGGGGCGCGCGCGTGCGCTCCCGCCGACCCGCGGGTGATACGATTCGATCCAGGAGGGATCAATCATTAGATTTCAGCCAGTGATTTCTGGCTGAAATCACATGATCGGTCCCTGTCCTATGCTGTCCTGTGTTGACATTTACACAGGGCAGGATATGATGTAATTCTTCTCTGCCTGGACACATTCTGTTCCAGACAGAGAAGAAGACATCCAAACAGTGAGTAAAACACTACACACTGACAGTTAGAACACTCTAGGTCACATTTAACCCCCTGATCGCCCCCCCCCCCCAGTTAACCCTTTCACTGCCCTGTCACCAGTGTCACTGATCAGTGAAGCGATTTTTACTGATCAGTGTCGCTAGCGCCCCTCCCAGATAGCGCCAGTTTGCCCGCTAATACACCAGTAGTCCCGTCTAACCCCTTGATCGCCCCCCCCCCAGTTAACCCCTTCACTGCCCTGTCACCAGTGTCACTGATCAGTGAACCAATTTTACTGATCACTGTATCAGTGTCGCTGGCGACTTCCGATAGTGTTAGCGCCCCTCCCAGATAGATAGCGCTAGATTGCCTGCCAGTACACCAGTAATCCTGTTTAACCCCTTGATCCCCCCCCCCCCATTTAACCCCTTCACTGCCCTGTCACCAGTGTCACTGATCAGTGAACCAATTTTTACTGATCACTGTATCAGTGTCGCTGGCGACTTCCGATACTGTTAGCACCCCTCCCAGATAGCGCCAGATTGCCCACCAGTACACCAGTAATCCCGTTTAACCCCTTGATCGCCCCCCCCAGTTAACCCCTTCACTGCCCTGTCACCAGTGTCAGTGATCAGTGAACCAATTTTTACTGATCACTGTATCAGTGTCGCTGGCGACTTCCGATAGTGTTAGCGCCCCTCCAAGATAACGCCAGTTTGCCCGCCAGTACACCAGTAATCCCGTTTAACCCCTTGATCGCCCCGCCCCCCCAGTTAACCCCTTCACTGCCCTGTCACCAGTGTCACTGATCAGTGAACCAATTTTTACTGATCACTGTATCAGTGTCGCTAGCGACTTCCGATAGTGTTATCGCCCCTCCCAGATAGCGCCAGTTTGCCCGCCAGTACACCAGTAATCCCGTTTAAACCCCTTGATGCCGCCCCCCCCCAGTTAACCCCTTCACTGCCCTGTCACCAGTGTCACTGATCAGTGAACCAATTTTTACTGATCACTGTATCAGTGTCGCTAGCGACTTCCGATAGTGTTAGCGCCCCTCCCAGATAGCGCCAGTTTGCCCGCCAGTACACCAGTAATCCCATTTAACCCCTTGATGCCCCCCCCCAGTTAACCCCTTCACTGCCCTGTCACCAGTGTCACTGATCAGTGAACCAATTTTTACTGATCACTGTATCAGTGTTGCTGGCGACTTCTGATAGTGTTAGCGCCCCTCCCAGATAGCGCCAGATTGCCCGCTAGTACACCAGTAATCCCATTTAACCCCTTAATCCCCCCCCCAGTTAACCCCTTCACTGCCCTGTCACCAGTGTCACTGATCAGTGAAGCGAATTTTACTGATCACTGTATCAGTGTCGCTGGCGACTTCCGATAGTGTTAGCGCCCCTCACAGATAGCGCCAGATTGCCCGCCAGTACACCAGTAATCCCGTTTAACCCCTTGATCACCCCCCCTAGTTAACCCCTTCACTGCCCTGTCACCAGTGTCACTGATCAGTGAACCAATTTTTACCGATCACTGTATCAGTGTCGCTGGCGACTTCCGATAGTGTTAGCGCCCCTCCCAGATAGCGCCAGATTGCCCGCTAATACACCAAAAATCTCGTCTAACCCCTTGATCGCCTCCCTCCCCCCCCCCCAGTTAACCCTTCACTGCCCTGTCACCAGTGTCATTGATTACAGTGAACAGATTTTTACTGATCACTGTATTAGTGTCACTGGTGACTTCCGATAGTGTTAGCGCCCCTCCTAGATAGCGCCAGTTTGCCCGCTAATGCACGGGATTTTTTTTACCAAAAACATGTAGCAGAATACATTTTGGCTTAAATTTATGACTAACTTTGAGTTTACGATATATTTTTTATAGCTGAAAGTAGAAAATATTGTTTTTTTTCAAAATTTTCGTATTTTGTTTTGATTATAGCGCAAAAAATAAAAAGCGCACAGATGATCAAATACCACCAAAAGAAAGCTCTATTTGTGTGAAAAAAAGGACGTAAATTTCGTTTGGGTGCAGCATTGCATGACCGCGCAATTACCATTTGAATTAGTGCAGCGCTGTATAGCAAAAAAAGGCATAAATTACAGTATCTATACCATAGTTTGTAGACGCTATAACTTTCAAACAAAGCAATCAATATACACCTATTGGGATTTTTTTTACCAAAAACATGTAGCAGAATACATTTTGGCTTAAATTTATGACTAACTTTGAGTTTACGATATATTTTTTATAGCTGAAAGTAGAAAATATTGTTTTTTTTCAAAATTTTCATATTTTGTTTTGATTATAGCGCAAAAAATAAAAAGCGCACAGATGATCAAATACCACCAAAAGAAAGCTCTATTTGTGTGAAAAAAAGGACGTAAATTTCGTTTGGGTGCAGCATTGCATGACCGCGCAATTACCATTTGAATTAGTGCAGCGCTGTATAGCAAAAAAAGGCATAAATTACAGTATCTATACCATAGTTTGTAGACGCTATAACTTTCAAACAAAGCAATCAATATACACTTATTGGGATTTTTTTTACCAAAAACATGTAGCAGAATACATTTTGGCTTAAATTTATGACTAACTTTGAGTTTACGATATATTTTTTATAGCTGAAAGTAGAAAATATTGTTTTTTTTCAAAATTTTCGTATTTTGTTTTGATTATAGCGCAAAAAATAAAAAGCGCACAGATGATCAAATACCACCAAAAGAAAGCTCTATTTGTGTGAAAAAAAGGACGTAAATTTCGTTTGGGTGCAGCATTGCATGACCGCGCAATTACCATTTGAATTAGTGCAGTGCTGTATAGCAAAAAAAGGCATAAATTACAGTATCTATACCATAGTTTGTAGACGCTATAACTTTCAAACAAAGCAATCAATATACACTTATTGGGATTTTTTTTACCAAAAACATTGAGCAGAATACATTTTGGCTTAAATTTATGACTAACTTTGAGTTTACGATATATTTTTTTATAGCTAAAAGTAGAAAATATTGTTTTTTTTCAAAATTTTTGTGGTTTTTTTTGTTTATAGCGCAAAAAATAAAAAGTGCACAGGTGATCATATACCACCAAAAGAAAGCTGTATTTGTGTGAAAAAAAGGACGTAAATTTCGTTTGGGTACAGCATTGCATGACCGCGCAATTATCATTTGAATTAGTGCAGCGCTGTATAGCAAAAAAAGGCATAAATTACAGTATCTATACCAAGGGTGGGCAAACTTTTTGACTTGAGGGCTGCAATGGGTTCATATATTGGACCCGGGGGCCGGACCAAGAGTAGATGAATGATGTGTATGTGTCATCCATAGTAAGTATAGTAATATTCCCCATAGTAAGCATAGTAATTAATCCCCCATATAGTAATTCATCCCCCATAGTAATTCATCCCCATATAGTAATTCATCCCCCATAGTAATTAATCCCCCATATAGTAATTCATCCCCCATAGTAATTCATCCCCCATATAGTAATTCATCCCCCATAGTAATTCATCCCCCATAGTAATTCATCCCCCCTATAGTAATTCATCCCCCCTATAGTAATTCAACCCCCAGAGTAATTCATCCCCCATATAGTAATTCATCCCCCATAGTAATTCATCCCCCATATAGTAATTCATCCCCCATAGTAATTCATCCCCCATATAGTAATTCATCCCCCATATAGTAATTCATCCCCCATAGTAATTCATCCCCCATATAGTAATTCATCCCCCATAGTAATTCATCCCCCATAGTAATTCATCCCCCTATAGTAATTCATCCCCCCTATAGTAATTCATCCCCCATATAGTAATTCATCCCCCCCATAGTAATTCATCCCCCCTATAGTAATTCATCCCCCATAGTAATTCATCCCCCATATAGTAATTCATTCCCCATATTGTGTCAATTCACTTACCTTTGCTCGTTCCTCTCGCCGTGTTCCCGCGCCGTTCCAGTCTTCAGGGCGGACTGTGAGAGGAGCCTAGCTCCCCTGCTGCCCCGCCTCACGCTGCCCCGCTCCTCACACTGCCCCGCCTACACACATCCTGACAGGCAATGTTTGCCACGCTCCGCGGGCCGGATTAAAAGGTCCGCCGGGCCGTATACGGCCCGCGGGCCGTAGTTTGCCCATTGCTGATCTATACCATAGTTTGTAGACGCTATAACTTTCACACAAAGCAATCAATATACACTTATTGGGATTTTATTTACCAAAAACATGGAGCAGAATACATTTTGGCTTAAATTTATGACTAACTTTGAGTTTACGATATATTTTTTATAGCTGAAAGTAGAAAATATTGTTTTTTTTCAAAAGTTTTGTGGTTTTTTTGTTTATAGCACAAAAAATAAAAAGCGCACAAGTGATAAAATACCACCAAAAGAAAGCTCTATTTGTGTGAAAAAAAGGACGTAAATTTCGTTTGGGTACAGCATTGCATGACCGCGCAATTATCATTTGAATTAGTGCAGCGCCAAACAGCAAAAAAAGGCCTGGTCATTAAGGGGGGGTAAATCCTCTGGGGCTCAAGTGGTTAAATGTTGATAGTGGCACCATGGAGTAGTAAATCCACATTAAAATCCATCTTTGAAATGTTTGCAGCATTCAAATGTCTTACTGTGGCTGAGTGTCTCATCACCGTACTGTGCTTGAAGTCTTCTGTAGATATCAGCAGGTTTTACGCCTTCATTCACAAGAAACGTCATCACCACATGCTGTTCAATGCACGCACTAACACTGTTGTCTGCCATCTTGATTTATGGTCTCTGGACTGGCCCGCAACATGTGCGCTGCCTATCAGTAATACATAGCTGCCAAGATTTAAAAAAAAATTCTAGGGACACCTCTTTTACTGTGCGTTCAGCAAGCCATTATTGGCGGATAATGTCTTGTAATTAGGAGCGGAGCATTCATTTAATATGGCATCCTTTTATGAATCATATATATGAGATATGTTGTTGTCATGGTTAAAGGAAAAAAAGTATACATAACAAAAACTCTGATACTAACAGTAAGTACATTGGGGGTAGTGAACCTATCCAGGATGGAGCTGTCTGAAGTTCAACTCTCCCTCCTCTGTAAGGGTCTCACCTTCTGTCCGACAAAGGGTAACATCTTTGAGGTGGTCAAGGATGTTTACTCATTTGGCCGCAGATTATTTATATTTATAATGTTGGATCTAGCATTAGAAGCAAGTGGTGAGGCCTTGGGAATGCAGATTTACACTGTGACTTTAAAAGAAGCCAGTTTATTTAAAAGATCTGGTGTATTTCCCCCTCTTCCGTTCCAGGAGTATCGTGTTTTGTTAAAGCTGTTACCAATTGTCCAACGACAATCTGACTCCCAGTGAATGCAATGCTTTGCAGGAACTGCATTTAAATCCTGATTTGGTGATTAAAACTGCAGACAAAAGGGGAAATATTGTAATCATAGATAGGAAAATATATATAAAAATGTGCAGACATATTTTGAATAATAAGGACTGGTATACTCCTATCCCTAGCATTAATTTGGAGAGAGAGAAGGCACTATTGTTTGCTGTAATAGACCAAGCGTATCATTGACAAACAAACAATGGAATTCCTAAGGGTTGCACATCCCCACATCCTGGTTTTCTATGCCCTCCCGAAGGTTTACAAGTCTGTTAAGGACCCTCTTGGCTGTCCTATAATTTTTGGAATGGGATCCCCAGCCGCTTGTGGTAGACCAATTATTCTATATTAGGGACACTTGCATCTCTTGACACTTCTGCATGACCTCCCTCCGACACCATTCTCCTTACCCTTGATATTGAAGCTCTGTATTCTTCAATTCCACACTCCAAGGGTCTCCAGGTCATTAAGAAAATATTTGTCAGTAAAGCCATTGGAAAGCAAAAACACAATCAATTCATTGTTGAGTTGTTGGAATTTCTCCTTACAATAAATTCCAATTTGGTGACAGGACGTTTTGCCAGGCTCACGGCACAGCTTTGGACACGAAATGTGCCCCAGCCTATACCAACATCTACCTGGGAGATTGGCAATCTTGGCTTTTCGGGGGGGGGGTGGGGTCTCACCATTGTACCTGTCCAGGATACTGTCCTGGTACAGATACATCGATGACGTCCTCGTTTTTTGGATAGGCACAATAGAACAAGCCCAAAAATTTGTGGAGGAACTCACTCCCAACCCATACAACCTTAAGTTCCCCAGCGAATGCAATACCCAAAAAGTGATTTATTTGGATCTAGAGATTGAACTTAATGGAAATGGAGGTATTAAAACCAAGCTGTTTAGGAAACCCACAGTGACCAATAATCTATTGGATGCGAGTAGTTTTCATCCCCGTTCCCTCATTCAGGGTATTCCAGTCGGATAATAATTAAGGGCTTGTAGGAACTGTTCAGATCCTCTGGACTTCGAGGAAGACGTTTCCAATCTATGTGAACGACTTACTAAGTGAGGATACAATAAAAAATGGTTGGCGAAGGGATATTATAGTGCAAGGGAGTCTGACCATGAGAAATTAATCTTCGGACCTAAGGGGAAACCCTTGAGTGGTCAGGAAACAATTAAAATCAATATACAGTACATAGAACTATCAGAAAATATAAGGGATATTTGTGCCAAATATTGGCACATTCTCAAGGAGGATTCATCGGTTGAGAAATACATTAACAACCATGTGATGTCTGCCTCTCTATGATTGAGGGTGATAGTCTAACGTTGCCGACTGGTAGGGTCCTTAGGTGCAGACAGAGAGTCAATTGTGGCTCATCTGGAGTTGTACATATTATTCTCTGTGCCTGTGGATCCTTCTATGTTGACAAAACCAAAGGAACCATCCGCAAGAGATTTCAAGATCATCTTTATGAGATCTCCAACTACCACCACAAATTTCCATTGGCAAGACATGTATGTCTTGAACATAACGATCCCCAACACCTCCGATGTTGGGTACTGGAGGTTGTCTCCCATGATACCGGGGGGGGGGGGAACTTAGACAACGTGGTACTGCAACATAAGACGAGGTGGATATGAGAGCTGGAGGCCACAACACCTCCAGGTTTAAACGAAAGCCTTAGCTTTGCCTCATTTCTGCTGGCCTAAGCCCTCTGCCATATCCAGTCTCCCCATCCCCCCTTTTTTGTTTTTTCATATATTCTTATTTATATTTACATTTGGGTTTTGTTTTTGTCATTGTTTTATGTTTTTTTTACATATATATTACATGGAGCTGTGTGGTCTTTGGTGCACCATTTCGACAGCAATTTTAACAATTTGTTGTTTTTCCTTTTAGAATGTTGATGTGGTTGTGTTTTCTGGGCTGGGTGCCTTTTGGCTTTAATATTTCTCCTCCCTTCGGGTTCTCTCCCTGCAAAGGGGGAGGAATTGGGAATGGAGGGGAGGAATTTGGATTGACATTTATGGGACCACTTCTCCCCTTTTTCTTTATGCTTCACGTGACATGGTTCAATGCCAGTTTAGTCTAAGAGGGAGTCCCGCACAGTTTACAATATCCTCCCCTGGATTATACTAACCTTTACATGAGATGTTCAGCAATTAGTTTTTTCTTGGTGACTTTGGCCTGGCAGAAATACCATAGGTGACAAAGAGCATATTCCCCTTTCAGGATCTTTTTGAATCATTATGTTTCTGCAATTTTGTTATATGGAGTGCATGTGCAATTCTGGAGGAGAGTTCTCATTACTAACAATTGATCTACATATAAGTGGGTAGTCCCCTTTGGGGACTATTATTTGGGACGTGGGGTGTGGTATGATTCTTTGTGTTATTGTTTTTATAATTGTATATGTTAAATAAAAAAATGATTGTGCACCATTGACCACTAGCCCCTTTTGAATTATTGCTGTTGCATTACCAATACATATAAACAAACCCCACATTCTGGTTGAGTCCATAACTAGCAATATTTTTCATGTAGTTTCTCCATATTTTGATGTCTAGGGACTACTGATTTACTTTATAATAGTTACACATTTAGGTACTTTGAGGCTTTTTCTTGGATGTTTTACTAACAGTAAATGTGTACATTGATCCCAAGGTTTTAAAGGAACACTGCAGGCAATGGGCAGTAATCCAGGAGTGGAATGTGGAGCGTATGACAGTGGGCAGTATGTACAAGAGAGAAGTGTGGAGGGTATGACAACAAGCAGTATACATAGGAGAGGAGTGTAGAGGGTATGACAGCTGTCAGTATGTACAGGAGAGGGTGTGGAGGATATGACAGTGGGCAGTATGTACAGGAGAGGGTGTGGAGGATATGACAGTGGGCAGCATGTACAGGAGAGGAGTGTGGAGGGTATGAAAGCAAGCCATATGTGTGGGGAAGCAGTTTCAAGGATGTTGGGCAATAAAATCAGGCACATGGAGGAATGTGGAGGGTTCAGGGGCGTTAGTATGGACAGAAGAGGAATGAGCAGTGCATGACAGTGAGACGTATGTAAAGGAAGGTAGCATGGAGGGTATGGTGGTATGTGCAGGAAAGTAAGGAGGAGGGAAGCTGGTGGGTATTTAGTGTAGGAGTAGAGGGTATGATGGCAGGCTGTGTAGGAGTGTAGAATGCAGGAGAGCAGTACAGAAAACGAATGCAACCATCATGTGACTGATGTTTGATGGCACACCATGCATTTGGAAATTTGAGCTTTAAACTACACAGTGCCACAGTGCCCTGTGGTTTGGTGTAGCATGTGTTTAGGAAAAGATTCAGTGGCTTCTTTTATGTGTTGCTCATGCATAGGGCAGCTCATTGTGACAAATGGGTTGCCCTACACATGGTGCATGAAAAACATGCTTGTGCTTGGTTGCACCTGTATGTGCCTGACTGTGAGTAGTTACAAAATAACAATCATCAATAAACATACATTTTTCTCTAAATACAATTGTGCTTCCATGCAAACAGCTCTGCTCTGTTTAACTGAAGGTTGTTATTCTGTATCTACTCACTGAGTGTTTAGTTTATTTGCTCAGTTTACAATTTTCATTGTACATAGTTTGGATAACACAGGTTTAAATGGCATGGCCATAAATTAACTTCACAGTATCTGGACATAAAACATGCTTGGGACGCCTGTATAGACAGGATGCATTCCTGCTTAAGGGATATTTGTAATTTGAGTGTGTGGGGGAGGGGCTGCAGACTTACCGGTTACCTACACACTCACTATTTCCTTGGACCCTTCCTGCCACCCTTCTCCTGTCCTGAAAGCAAATCCTCCTGTGTTCTGACCTGACAAACTGCCAGTGTTGTGTTACACTATTTGATTTTTTATTATTTCTCTGTGACCATCACTTGTTTATCATTGCTCTGTGTCTTTATTTCTGACCTATTTCTCTTACCGTACTTGTTTATACTCCTCCTCCCTGCCTCTCTCTGAAGTCATTCCACTGTATCCTGTCTACCTGTATGCATATTTCTATGAGGCTTACAGCGTTAACATTTTTCTACCTATGATTATCCTCCATTAAGCGGAACATTCTAATGGTTTTCCTCATCTGTCTTCCTCAACATGTGAGTTTATTCATTGAGTTAAACTATCTGACCCAATGCAAGAGATAGATTCAACACCACATCCGTATAGCTGTATACATAGCTGGAGATAAAGTTTATGGTCTTGTAGTTGAGCCAGAAGTTACAGCCTAATTACAAGATTCCTGGGTGACAGTACTGATACAGACAAGATTTATTGCTCTCATTGCAAAGCAAGAAGACGACAGGAGCATGTGTAAGCCTCCATAACTAAGCCCAGGCCATCTGGTTTCACATTACAGCACACAGGAATGTTACACTACAGGAACTTTCCTGCTTACTTACCGCTCAGTCATTATCTGTTTGTGTCAACATGAGTTACAAGGGCCCCATCTGTGAAGAGATGTCACACACAGCAGATCAAGCACAAGTCTCCGATCCAGCTGTGTTACCTAAACACTTAGTTAAACCAACTTGGAAAATGATGGAAAATTATGAAACTTTAAGAACTGAACTAACAACTAGCCTGAAGTTATTATGGGAAAAGGTTGTTACTCAATCTAACACACTGTCTGTTGAACACGAACTACGGCCACTAAAGGGCGCCATCCAACAACTTTCTGCCTCATATGAGCTTTATCAGTTTACCAGCAACAAATTCAATAATGTTTTACAAAGTATGACCACAGAAGATTTGTTAAAGGAATTAAACAGCTTTCAGATTCTTAATCTAGAAAGAGACAGTTTTATCCAGCAAACTGAATTAAAAGCAGAAGCAAAGATGAAGCTGCTACAAGACACTGCATTTCACAGATCTGTTTCTACAAGACATTCTAAAAAGTCCTCTAAATCCCATAGTTCAAGACTCTCTACACTCATTGAGCGACTTATTAGTGCCCACACTGAAGTGGAAGCCAGCAAGGTGCAGGCTGCATATGCTCTGCTCTTTGGCGTGCTGGCTGAATTTCCAGCTCTGCTGTCTGAATTACTAACTCAGATGGCAGAGTTGGAAATTCAGTCAGCATGCCAAAGAACAGCAATAGAACTCTTAAACGAACAGTGTAAACATGATACAGCTATGGCAAAACTAAGGGTCCTAGAACAAGATATCAGAACAGACAGAGGTACAAGTGAGAGACAGCATTAACTTAAACATAGCGGATATGGAAGATCCCATCAAACTCACTACAGATTATGTTATAAGCCACTGCAGTGTACATTCTA
This sequence comes from Staurois parvus, assembly GCF_062004578.1. NCBI lineage: Eukaryota > Metazoa > Chordata > Amphibia > Anura > Ranidae > Staurois > Staurois parvus. Next base: position 4,816,534 of record NW_028318003.1, read on the forward strand.
TCGTCTCCAAGGCTCCTGACAACATAGAGATTACTTTTCGGCATCAATTTAAAGAGGTTCCAGCAACTTCCTGCATGCAAAATTACTCCAACACCTTTCCTTCCTATCTACCTAACCTTCCTTTATACATCACAGAGCAGCAGAGCAAGCTGCAAGCAAGTCATCAAGCTTCTGTCATCAGTACAGCCTCAAATAAACGTACCTTTGGAGCAACTGACTTCAAGCAAGAAACTCGCCTGAATGCATCTGCAGCACTATATTTCCCTGTGTCTTATAACAGTGATGTCAAAGAGAGCGCAACCAGCACCGTTCAGCCAACAACATCTTGCATAAAGTCGGAAACAATTGAGACAGCAGAGTTTGTGAGGTACAAAAACTGGTTTTACAAGCTTTAATGACCAACCTGAAAACTACAGAAGTTGGAAATGTGTTTTCAGAACTGCAATCAATGATCTTGGTATTACAGCTGCTGAAGAGATGGATCTGCTGATCAGATGGCTTGGTCCTCTATCTGCTGCATGTATTAAGTCATTAAGATCAGTTTTCATAGGCAATCCTACAGCTGCATGGGATCGATTACAGCAAAGTTATGGCAGTCCAGAAGCTATAGAAAATGCTCTGTTCATGCGTCTGGAAACTTTCCCAAAGATATCTGGTAAGGACAACAAGTGACTTTCTCCTTGAGCTTCAGATAACCAAGGCAGACCCAAAACCACCTGGACTTACTTACCTGGACATTGCCAGAGAGGTAAACCCAATCGTGTCCAAGCTCCTGTATGATTTGCAAGAAAAATGGTCCACACTAGGGTCATCATACAAAAAACAGAACGTTTCCTGCCCTCCATTCTCTTTCTTCTGCAAATTCATTAGGAACATTGCAGAGACCCAGAATAAGCCAAGTTTTTCCTACGGTGAGTACAGTCTCTCTTCATCCTTTCCTAAGAGTACCAGTCTTCAGGCAAACTATAGAAAGCCTAAAGGCCAAGTATCTGTGAAAAAGACTGACATCCTCCCCACTCCTACCACAGTTGTGGCTGAAAATAAACAGAGTAGGAAGATTGAAAACCCTAACCAAGAGTGTCTCATTCACAAGAAGCCACACCCCCTCAAAAAATGCATCAGCTTTAGGAAAAGGCCTCTTAAAGAGCGTAAGGAGCTTTTAAAGACATACTAGGTATGTTTCAAGTGTTGTGTTTCTACCAAACATTTTGCTAAGTACTGTAATATGTCCATCAAGTGCATAGAGTGTGGCTCAGAAGAACATGTGCAAGCCCTCTATCCACATGAGCCCAGCTCTGCACAACCTGTTAATTCTCCTCCCAGGTCAAGGCAAGGCAGGGAGAATACAGATCAAGTGCCTGATTCCACCATAATTTTTTCATTCTGCACTGAAGTTTGTGGGGAAGACCGCTGTGATGTGCTCAGATATGCCTCACATCACCCACTCTTGAAGACCAAGCCTTTCTGACACTTTTTGTTCACATGAAAAAACATTTTTTTTGCTAGAAAATTACTTTGTACCCCCAAACATTAGCTGCCACTCTGCCACAGTACATTGCGGGTGGGCGGTAAGCGGTTAAGCTGTCTTCTCCTGTCTAAGCTGAACTCTTTCTCTTACTTGTGTATACCCCTCCTCCCTGCCTCTCTCTGAAGTCATTCCACTGTATCCTGTCTACCTGTATGCATCTTTCTATGAGGCGTACAACATTAACGTTTTTCTACCTATGATTACCTTCCATTAAACGGAACATTCAAATGGTTTTCCTCATCTGACTTCCTCAACGTGAGTTTATTCATTAAACTGTCTGAGCCGATGCAAGAGATAGATTCAATACCACGTCATATAGCTGTATACATCGCTGGGGATAAAGTTTATGGTCTTGTAGTTGAGTCAGAACAGCCAGCTTACCTCACCAGACTTTTAGAACATCAGTTCAGCTCAACTCCCTCCATACATGTTAGTATCAGCTGGGGGTAACTCTGCTCTGGGATCTTTAACCCCTTGACAGACGTACGACAAATCTTAACTTCTAAGCACAATTTTCCAACTTTGACGTGTTAGCAAAACCATACATATCATCACAACTACTATGTGCATCCAGGTGAATTATACCTTGTTTTTTTCAGGATAAATTGGGCTTTCATTTGGTGGTAAATGGTAATGGATATCTCCTGATTTATTTTTATTACCAAAGGAAAACTAGCCCAAAATAGTAAAAAAAACCTTTTTTTTAAATTTAGCTGTATATTTCTTGCTACTACCATAACCTACCACCAAAGAACAACCCAAAATAATTTCTCCTGCTCCTGACGATCGCAACAATACCACATATGTGAATGTTAGTTGTTGTTTGTACCCATAGTACAGCCCAGAAACCATATTTGCTTTTTTTTAATTCTGACACTGACACTGATACTAATTTAAAAATGAAAAAAAAAAAAAACCTGACCCCCCCCCCTCAAAAAAAACCTGACCCTGACCTTTAAAACTGACCTTTAACCCCGGCCCTGACCTTTGATCAAAGCACTAACCCTGGCATGGACCTAGATCAAACCTTTATCTAGGTATTTTTTGTTTATTATTATTATTAATTTATTTATTTATTTATTTATTTTTTTACACACACTTGTTTTTTTTTTTTTCTCTCTGAAAGGACAGAGAGAGATGCAATGTATCTCTCTCCTCCATTCAGAGAGAGAAAACAAGGGGGGTGGACTTCACAGTGACTGATCACTGTGACAGCCAATCAGAGGCTATCACAGCAGTTTGGTGACCCAGTACTGGGAGTTCCAGGTCCCAGTCATTAGAGTGGGACCTGGGGCTCTCAGTGACACACCAGTCTTTGTGCTGAGAGCACGCCGTGCGGCGTGCTCCCAGCAAAAGGACAGGTGCACAAATTAGTGGCCCCATGGAAAAAAGCCCAACTCTGTGAGGCTGCTAATTTACGTGTGGTCAGTGTCAAGGGGTTAAGCACTGGTGATCGAGAGGGGGGGGGGGATCAGATTGAAGGGGGGCACAGAGCAACCATGCAGGAGACTGCTTGGGGGAGACAGAAAGGAGATTTGGAGCTTCTAAATAAATATACTGCCAACGGTGTATGTATTTAGAAGCAATTAGAGTGCAGCTGCCCTAACGACTGAGCTCTATTGGGACACCCTACTAGAAATCGTGACTGCCCTGACTAATCCGTGACAGTTGGCAAGCATGGTAATAGAACAGACGTGCCACTTACTACTGCATGTAGTACCGCCACACTAGCATCCCTTTTTCTACCTGTAAAATTAAAAGTCCCCGTTTGACTTGAACGCCGCTTGTATATGCAATATATATCCCTGAGCTATTTACCTATTCACACAGCAGTTAACCGAACAAGCTCACAACCAGTTGTTTTAAACTGCAAACAGAACAGGCCTGCTGGGAAAATTCCATTATTTATCTCTTTATCTTGGTTCCTTTCAGCTGCTCTGGTGTTGTTGTCAGGGCCAGATTACCCACAAGGCATTCTAAACAGTAGTCTAGAGCCTGGCAGGTTTAGAGGCATGTCTTCCCATGTATAAAAATCACACAGCTGCTGCTCCTCAAGCACTTATGCTTGTTAGGATTTTATATTTCCTCAATGTACAGGTAGACTTACGTCCTTGTTCAATTCATTTTATAGTCTAACTTAAGTTGTGAAGATGCCAGCTTTTGTAACATGTTGGTTCCCTTCCTCATACATCATACATTTCAGTGTATAAGGCCTAAAGAAGAAACCTAACATATTCCATATATCTTTTATAACTAAAGTTAGCCAGCAAAGGATATCATTTTTAACTCCAAACAAACTCCAAATCCTCTACATAAGCAATGGCTAACACAATAGATTTTAGTAATCATGTATTTTCTTATGGATGATTTTGTTAATGTTGTATTCAATATGAGAGTAGTTTAATGTACTGTGATTATTATATCTCCAATACCTGGCCTATAGTTATATAACAGAAATAACAAATACAGTTTTCAGTTTCTTATGAACAGATTGCATTTTCCAATGTCAGCTCTGGTTAACATACAATTTGCACATGCTTTGCTTGAAAAGGGGTCAGTTGGTTCAAAACTTTAATAATTGTTTTATCATGTTGATGGACTATTGTCTAGCGCAGAGGTCTGCAAACTTTCTAAACAAAGGGCCATTTTACTGTCCTTCAGACTTTAGGAGGGCGGACTGGCCATTGCAAGTAGAAAATGTCTTGATGTCAGTGAAAGGAATGGCACACCATCAGTGGTATTATTGGAAGGAATTCTGTCCCACCATTGGTGTAATTGGGAGGAATTGTGCCCCTTCATTGGTGTCAGTGGAGGGAAATATGCCCCATTGTTGGCATCATTGGATGAAATAGTGCCCCAAGGGCCAGATAAAAGTAAGCAAAGCGTCACATCCAGCCCTTGGGACACAGTTTGGAGACCACTGGTATAGCGAATTTGGGAGTGATGCAACCATTGTGTATATATATATATATATACTGTATATGCACCATTATATTTTCTCTGGGGTTCTGTCTATCCCACCTTGCTCCTTCCTTTTCTCCCCTTTCCCCTCACCTCATATTCCTCCCCCCTTTCCCTTCCCTTACCCTCCTCCTATCCCTTTTATTCTTTCCCACCACCTCTCTTGCCTCTTTATTTTTTACCACCATCCCCAACTTTTCTCTGTGGCTTTGTGGAATAAAGGTAGACAAAAAAACAATGGGGTGCAGCTGTTTGTCGTTCCTATTTCTACCATGACGTAATCTTATTTTCAATTTATCACATACTAATGTCCTTGAGACTACAATTCACCTAGAGAACACTGTTAAAACAAACCAACCACAAATGTATTAAACATGTATTGCCCATAGTAGTGGTCCACAAACTGCAGCCCACAGAATGAACGTGGTCCTTTGCTTGCCTTTGGCTGGCACACCATTTCAACACATATTTCTTCTACTGCAATCAATAATAAATCACAATCCCACCCCCCACCCCCACCCCCATCCCCATCATCCTGAAACCAACAATGGGCCATGTTTCTCCCACTGACATTAAAGCTAGCCATAAAAGGTACGACTCTCAAGCAGTTAAACAGGGACCGGCCGAGATTCAAACCATTTGATTGTACCCAATTGATTTGTCCTGTGAATTGGGTACAAGCAGCATGTTGTATTTTTACATGTGGTTATTGTCAGTGGCTATAGCCACTAGCAATAATCAATGTGTTTCCCCAGCTGGGACAGTTCCCCAGCTGGGAGAACACAATAACTCCATGGGTGGAATTCCCCCATAAACACAAATCAATTCCAAAAAAACAGTCAAATACCCATGGAAAAACTTCTGAAATATAAACATTAGCCTGAAAATGGCTACTGAGTACTAAGCTGGACATACATAGATTGAAAGGAGCAGTGGGCTCCCTCCGGGCTTACCTGCTCTCAGTTTATCCATTATCATGCATGTGCTTCTAGTATGGAGGCTCTCAAAATATAGATACTGTATATAGATAGAGATAGGACTGCAAATAATACTGGGGTGCCGTAAAATGGCTCTGTAGTTTATGCATGTATTTGCAAATGTGTGCAAACTAAACCCCTGTTTTTAACATGAACTGTTAGACAGGACAATTTGGTTGGCTGCAGTAGGTTAGTAAGTTGAGCTTGGACTTTTTCTTGTTATTGATTTACATGCATTGCCCTTCCATGTATTCCTTGCTGCAAAGGGCAGTTATAGATTGGGGCAGTTGCCTTTGTTTATAGACTGAAATTCGTTCGGTTCAGCAGGAACTGGCTGAATTTTGATCCATGTATGACCATTTCAGTTCATGAGAACTGAATCTATTGACCGACTTTTCATGAATGGCTTATCCAATCGGCTGCAGCGCTGATCATTGTATTCTGACAGTGGGAGAGTCCCTTTGTCAAAATACAATGACACAGTGGGGAGGATTCCTGCGTCCACTTCGAATGTGTGGATTGGGGAATCGGTTCAATATTTTTCATTCTGACAAAAAAACTGCACTATGTATGGCCAGCTTAAATTATAGTTATCTAAAATCTTCAACTAAATAGTCAGGGTCTTGCAACCCATATTTCATCAGAACAGCTGACCAATGGAAATATCCCCAGAGCTGCCTCTGTTCTAATGATAAGCTCACAATTTACAGAAGAAGATAACCAAAAGTTCTTTATTCTTGTGCTAATATATATTCATACTCACATCGACTGACATATTCCCTTCCAAAAAGAGATACATAGCATATTAATACATCTTATTTATGGACCAAATATGAATACTAATCCTACAAATGTATTATAGCATTCAGGATAAAGTTTCTTGATCATTGCAAAAGATTTTTTTTAAAAGCTGTGTACAAAATGCCTCTCTAGTGAGATCCAAATTGGTGACATGAAACAGAAACTGCACATAAGATGTAATTATCATTGTTCAAAGAGACACTGCCATAAGATAACATTTTTCACACAAACATAAAATCGTTGAAATTAGCACCCTATAGCAATTCATTGTCCCTTTTGTTGATAACATCCCTGTTATCTTTACCCCCTGACATTTTAGGAGTGTCGGAGGCTTTCTATACTGGGAGCGCAGATTACTTTTTTCTGGCCTGGCACCTGATCCTCAGAAGACAGCAGGTAGTGCAAGCTTGGGAGCGAAAGACGTTTCTACAAGATGCAAAATGTCTTTGAGATGAAGGTGAACATGGCTTTAGTGACATGGAGCATCACCCAGGGCAGCTTTGTGAAGCATTGACATCTCTACTGATATCTAAACAGGAACACAGTCATGGCCAAAAATATTGGAACCACTGAATTTCTATCAGATAATGCACCATTTCATGCAGGAAATTGTTGCAATTACAAATGTTTAGACATTCTCATGTTTATTTCTTTTGTTTGTATTGATATGTCACAAAAAACGTGGCGAAACAAAAAGCCAAATCTGACATATTCCACACAAAACCCCAGAAATTGACTGAACAAAATTATTGGCACCCTCAATTTAATATTTGGTAGCACACCCCTTGGAAAAAATAACTGAAATCAATGGCTTCCTGTAACTATTAATTAGTGTTTTACACCTCTCTACTGGAATTTTGGACCACTCTTCTTTCGACAACTGCTCCAGGTCTCTCAGATTGGAAGGGTTCCTTTTCCCAACTGCTGTTTTGAGATCTCTCCACAGGTGCTCTATGGGATTGAGATCTGGACTCATTGCTGGCCAGTTCAGTACTCTTCAGCACTTTGTCTTAAACCATTTCTGGGTGCTTTTTGACTTGTGCTTTTGGTCATTGTCCTGCTGTAAGACACATGACTTCTGACGGAGACCCAACTTTTTGACACTGGACCCTACAATGCAACCCAGAATTCTTTGGTAGTCTTCAGATTTCATAATGCCATGTACATGGTCAAGACATCCAGTGCCTGAAGCAGCAAAGCAACCCCAAAACATCAGTGAACCTCCACCATGTTTGACTGTAGGGACTGTATTCTTTTCTTTTAAAGGCCTTTCTTTTTTTTTACAACAAGCTTGTTCTAGAATGGTAGCTGCAAAAGCTTGCATTCTTTTTCTTCTTGTATGACATGTTATATACTATTGATCCTCTAAACAGAGGGGACATATATTGAGTCCAATATTACTATGTAAGCATCATAATTCTGTACATTGTAATATATTGAAGATTCATGGATGGCTATGTGAGCACATTTAATAACAATGGAGATCAATAAAACCACAAGAGAATAAATTATCTAGGTATCACCCTAAACATAAATACAGACTATTATGTTGTCGCCAAACCCCAACCAATTTATTATATTAGATAAAGTCAGTTTTTTTTTTCTTTCTGCCTATGTACCAGTAGAGATACTTATCTACTATATGGTCTTCTGGATAGACAGTGAGGGAATATCTCTAAGGAGGATAAAGAAGAAAACAATACGTGCTTTTTTCGTCTGTGCCCATATTGTATAGATTTCCCTTACTACCTGCAGCAGTAACCTCATAAGAAGTTAAATTAAGCCTCCAAAATGAGAGAGTAATAGTGCCCATACACTAGAGGAAAACATTTTGAAAATTTGTCATTTGGACAGTTCATTCATTTTTCATCCAGTTAATGGGCAAAAATCGAAAAACGAGAGTGAAGTTTTTGTGCCCAAAAAATTAAGGAAAAGTTTGGAAAATCTCTGCCACAGGAACGATAAATTGAAAGGTTAATGTGTTTCTCACCTGATGAAAATCAAACTGTTCGTACTGTGCATTTGTGACAAGACAAACGAAAAGTGATTCATTTATGTCCATTGAACAATTTATTTTCTTAAAATTGGTCATTACACGATGGCAATATTGCTTGCTCTCTAGACCACGTGTTTGTTTTTCTGAAATATGTTTGAACAATTTTTCGAGTAGTGTATGGCTAGCATCAGAGACGGCAATCAAAGTTGACGTGGATTATCACTGTTCTGTGTTCTATCTAAAATAAAACAAAAATATAGTGCTGAAATTTGAATGTAATTCCACTTTGCAATAAGAGAGGGGCTACATTGAAGCATAAAAGGAGGAAAGGAATCAGATTCAAAGGTCATTGCAAAAGAACAAGACAGAAATTACTCATAGTAAAATTGAATAGTCAGCAACCGAGAGGTCTGGCACTTAAGAAGCACACCAACAGCCAAACTCTACTTTACAAAAGGCAACCTGATGCAGGCTCACTATTCCTATAAATCAAATGGCTAGCAAAGTGCACGCCTGCCTTAGCACTATGGTCCATTCATATATTTATCTGCAAGTTCCTAAATACACAGAACATCTATAACTATAAAGCGTGCATATCCACACACAGAAACAGCAATAAAAGCTGACAAAGATTCTAACCCTTACCCATTCTATCCAAAACTAAAATATAAAAACAGGACTGGAATTCACTTTTAACCTCAGTTTGTCACTAAGACTGAAAGGTGCTAATGTGTTTTAAAAGGAATTTATGACTAGTAGGTTAAGTGTACAGGCAAAAAAAGGAACATCTGTGCAATTCATGCACACATTTGTGCATCTTTAATCACTTTAACAACTTTGCAGATATAGAGATGTGCTGATCTGCTAGAAATATATTTGGCTCCTAATTTTCCCCTGTGGTATGGCACTGCATGTAATTTTGTGGAGTTTAATGGTGCAACTTGGTGTCAGACCTACCCAGTTGTTTGTTATTAACTACTTGCTCTCTGTTACGTTTTTAAAATTTTTCACAGCATTTTTTACTGAAAAATTACTTAGAAGCCACAAACATTATATGCTTTTGAAAACAGAGTCCTTGGAAAATAAAATGGTGGCAGTTGCAATTTTTATGTCATTCAGTATTTGAGCAGCCATTTATTAAAAGCAATTTTTCAGAAAAATATACAATAAAATGAATTTTAGTGCACACAAACACAAAATAATACCCCATTTGTGTGTAAAATATAAAAGATGAGGTTGCATCGAGTAAATAGATACCAAACATGTAAAGACTTAAAATTAAAACTTTTCTTAGGCAGTGTTTTAAAAGTCTTTACAGGTGAACAATGTAATGTTAATCAAGAAGAATGGTGGCCCTACAATTATTTCTCTCACTGAGGTTTGCAGATATTCCCCACATGGGTGGCACTATTGCTGTTTACATATGCATACAGGACCTATACCTTGTTTGAATTCGTGTGTATGTGTGGGTAGGCAGGGGTGCTTTTAATTTTTTTTGTATACTATTTTTATTTATTTTATTCAAATTTATTTTTTTAGACTTTTTAATTTTTGTATTTAACCTTATTCCGATCACAAGGGGGCTATCAAGCTCCCTATGTGATAGCTTTGGCCAGGGACAGGTAATCTTAATGGAGACATCAGAGGTCTGTTAGACCCCTAATGTCTGCCCTGCCCTTCACTGCAGTTGATCAAGCACAAGCTTCTCTAGCTGTAACAGACAGGGAGTGACAACTCTGAAACCAGAAGTGAAGAAAACATCATTCCAGAGGAGATTGGATCCAAGCTATTTACTGGATGGTGAAGGGGGCGGTCCTTCTTGGTTGACCCTTAGCAATTAGCCTGCCTATGTAATGCCCCTTGTAACCATAAAAGTATAATTGTAATATTAATGTGGTATAGGTGAATCAGAGTGACTTGCGAGCCACAGGTGTGATAATTACTAGAGGATCGCAAACATGAAACACATAACTACAACTGTGTTGGAAATATCTGCAAATATATGTTGCGCTCCTAAATACTTCTCAATAAATAATTAAATTATTAACATTAAATTAATTCAAATTATGATACAAAATAACTAATAAAAGTGTATACATACCAAAGAATATTTAAATAGATAATTTCAGCTAATCAATCTCCTCCCAATAAATATCAAAATAATTCCACATGAAATACTCCTCTAAAAAAATATTTTGCCAAGTGCTCATAAATCATCTATTAGTGACATGATGTGTTTACTAATACCCTCAATTTCATTTATATTCATAATACCCTCATTTAATATAATAAAAATAGTGAACCAACTAGTAACCCTCACAACCCCCTGATGAAGCCACGTGAAATGGAGGCGTAACGCGTAGGGGAGGGGCTACGTCATCACTCGGAGAGGAGCTGCACAACACGATAGACGGCAGTTGTATGACTCAGGCCAGCAGAGGATTTCCTATGGGATATTGCGTTATTTAAACCTGTCTAATGTGAGTTTAATACTTGGATGGTGGGAATAAAAAGTTTTAAAAGGTAAAGCACTATGTCCTCTATTTCTTCCTGCATGCGGAGTAATACAAGGAGAGGAAATTAGGAGGTCTGGGATAACAAAAGGAGTGTGTAATCCCTGAGGGGATAATCAGCCACCAGAGGATACATCCATTACTCCTAAAGGAAGGATCTCCCAATTTTACCAGCAAAAGTATATGTCCAGCAGGTTCCAGGGAAAGTGAACCGAAAGCGTGTATAGCCTAATTGCAGGCATCAAAGGAGGTGAGCGCACATCTTCACTATTTGAAGGATTCACAAAAATCACAAATTGAAGAACAACAAGCACCAAGTCACTATATATAAACAATTGTTTATTCAATGGGACTATTATTTTGATGATATTTGGATTCATATTAATCACTATTAATTATTTATGAGCATTTGGTTATGTTTATATATAAGGGATCATTTAAATGCGTTTTAGTTGAGGGTTACTAGTTGGTTCACTATTTTTATTATATTAAAGGAGGGTATTATGAATATAAATGAAATTGAGGGTATTAGTAAACACATCATGTCACTAATAGATGATTTATGAGCACTTGGCAAAATATTTTTTTAGAGGAGTATTTCATGTGGAATTATTTTGATATTTATTGGGAGGAGATTGATTAGCTGAAATTATCTATTTAAATATTCTTTGGTATGTATGCACTTTTATTAGTTATTTTGTATCATAATTTGAATTAATTTAATGTTAATAATTTAATTATTATTTATTGAGAAGTATTTAGGAGCGCAACATATATTTGCAGATGTAATATTAATGTGATACCTACGTAATCATGTGTATAAAAAAACTTCAAGTGTGCCAAATAAACAGAATAGTGATTTGGGAAGATGCTGACTGTATCTTTTTGTGTCTGTTCCATACTGCAGTAGTTATTATTAATTTGGAAAAACTAAGCAATATGAGGATAGGAGTTACCTATCTATATAATTTCAATATTAATGTCCAGAACAGATGGCGAGCTTAGGGAGGGAATTTACAGGTGGCCCTGAGAATCCAAAACGAGGAGCCTGAGATGATCTGGGAATTTCTGATAATCAGCTGGCTGAAGTAAGCTCTTTGCTTACATTTTGAGATATCAGAATTCCTTGATCAGTAAGGTTTTTTGCGACAAAGGGTACCTATTTTACTCTCCTTACTCAAACTATATTGATTGGTGGTTATATGTTATGTTGTCACTGACTATTGTCAATTGGAGCGTTATAGAAAAGAAAAGGAAGAATGCACACATCTGCTGTAGAGGCAAGTGGGTATAGGTACATGTAGAGAAGAGAGAATACTGGCCAGTCATTATGGCATTACATTAAGTTTTAAGGGAATGAAAGGTAAGAGGGTACCCTAAGAAAATGCCCAGTGAAAGAGGAGCGATAGAGAATCAAAGGTGTGTTTACGCCTATACTGAACCCCTGGATAAATGGTTAAAGTGGACAGAGATCCACATTGGGTAACAGTGTTACTAAGTCCACAGGGACTAAGAATCATGCAGATTAAACAGCTAGAGGGACAGCTATCTATCTAAGCAGCATGGATGATGGCTGACAGACAATGTAACAATAGACATAAGGGAAATGTTGATGATAAATTGTGGAATTAATTTAGAGTAAGGCAACACAACTAGTACATTCTAAAACATGGGAAAAAAGCAAAAACAGAGAAACGAGAGTCAAATTTTATGGAAAAAATATCATTTTTGGCCATGGCGCAAACAGAATACTTTATATGTGATCAGAGAAGGAAGATGGGATGAGCACTATGGCTGCCCATCTGATCATAAGAGCTTGAGTAAGTTGAGTACGGGATTACAGTACATGGGATGAAGGGATATCAGAGAACAAAATAAGGAAAACTAACTTAGGGAGGAAAATTTTGAAGAGAGTTAAAATAAAGTAAGACAATTATATGCATGTGTTGTGTAAAAAATGGGAAAAATTTAAGCGATTTTAGAGAGATGATCATGTATGTGTAAATGGGTCTGCTGGGTTTTTTTGTCCAGTAGGTCTGTTTAGATTCCCCCCCCCCCTTTCCTTTTTCCTATGAGAAGAATATTCTGGAAGGAGGCATCAGTGATAACTGGCAAGGACAGATATAATATGACAAGTTTTCATAACATTGTGTGCCGCTTAATTAATCCGATAAACAATGTGATCGCAGTAATCATAGTAAAATAAAGGTTACATTTAAAAGTGCATATAGTATGCATTACATAACACAAACTAAATATCCTTTGATAATGAAAATGGTGCATATAAAAAAAATGGAAATGAGGTAAAGTGTCCTCCTTTCAGGAGATGTATCTGTGTAATTGAAATTAGTGTGTAATATTGATATTATCACTTGAGTATTCATTTCTGATATAATTTTAACAATTGTATTAATGATATAGATACATTTTAACTGGTTTAGACACCCTTTAGTTGGAAATGGAATATGGGTTATTGGGAAAATCTGTAATTATTATTATAATTATTATTATTATACAGGATTTATATAGCACCAACAGTTTGCACAGCGCTTTATAATATAAAGGGAGACGGTACTTTTACAATAAAAAACAAGAGTATTAGGAGGGTCCTGCTAATAAGAGCTTACAATCTTATAGGGTTTATATGGGGTTACTTTACATTAGCATGAGGTGGTTGTATTGCAGCTGTCTTAACACTTAACAGCCTAAATGGATGAGATAAGAGACCTTTTTCTATTAAAATGTAAAGGTCTGATAATAACTTGATGTGCAGTTCATGATGTGAGAGTAATAAATACAATTACAGACCCATCTCACCAAGCCCACACACCCTGTTAGGATACATGCCACCTGCAGCTGGCTGTTTTATAGTTTTTTTGATCTGGCTGATGATTTTTCTGTTCTTTCTTATATAGATTATTGGAACCTTTTGTTTTTATTCATTTTTACTTTTGAAATTCAAAGCAGAATGTGTGGATTGTGAAATTATGTGTCCCTTTTCCTTGTAAACTCAAGAAAACCTTGGATTTACGGACATCTCTGCATGACCGGACGGTATTGTTATCATATATTATGTTGTGACTTTGCAAAAATATGTAAGCTTGAAACTAAGGACTTGTATTACTTAACTAAAACTAACAACAAAGCAAACAAAGAGAAATTAAAATATTGCCAGGAAAAGGTTGTCTTTTTAGAACATGACACTGGAGTTTCTACACAAAGAGCATGATAGGAAAATACAAATCATTAGGATATATGTCATGCAAGCTGGACCTAGTAATGATGGGTTCCCCCGGCTATATCAGAGCAGTAGCTGTATGCAAGGTGCTACTAGGCAAAAGTAGAGACATTATTTTGGTACATTTTCCAACTTTAATGGTAAATGCTAAATATTTGTCTAATGCAAGGTTCACAAAATATGAATTTGTATTGTTATTTATGTACAAATATACAATGAAAAGGGCATACCATTGAACCCAGCCACCTTATTGACTATGTTGGAGGAGGCTGGAGACAAAAAAAAAAAACACGTGTTAAATTGATGTTGTAGGATTCAGCTGCTGTGAGCCATGTGAGGACACACTCATTGGAGACCCAGATATTTGATTTTTTTGTAGATTTGATCCTGGTTCTGTACCGAGGATGGATGGGTTCTGGGTTTTAGACCCAGAAGAACGTTCTGTATTTAGAGTGAATGCATTCTTATTCCCCAGCTCAAGAAGCAGAGCTCTGCAAAGCTTGTGAGCTATCAGAAGAGTATACATTTATATAGATAGTAGAAAACTAGAGAGCTTTTGGGGTGTCACATGATTTTGGTTCCATTTGAATGGCTAGAAGTTTTTTGGTAAACCAACCAAGCATGCTAAGTTAATTGTTTGCCTGTTTTCAGCCTTCCAGCTTCTTGCTGAGGTAGCCATACTAACATTAAAGCACACATTGAAAGCAGACCAGGCGACTAAGAATGCTGCATTACAGCCCCGGATACTTGCTGGGTCTGTGCAACTCAGAAATTCCACCCTAGTTCTGGCCCTGGAGAGCTGTGTTTAATAATTAATCTTTGAGGACCCAGAACAAGAAGAACAAGTGGTCCACATTGGGGCAATGTCTTATAAAACAGAACTTCGGAAAAAGGTGATCTTTTAGGCCTGCCACTCTTTTCCCTTCAGCTTAACACATGAACTATGTCATCAGTCAAAAGCAGTTATGGCTTCCTTAGTAAATGAGCCTGGGATAGTGCCAGGGTTCACCACTGTTGTTTTTGAATACACTGGTTCTTGTTTTACCTGTTACCAAAGGTGTTAGCAAAACTGAACATCCCTTCCAGAGGTTACAAAAGGAAATATCCAGATGCCCAAGTCAGGATCTTACAAGTACGCACTGGTCTATATGGACATGTTTTCCCAATGGCCAGAAGTTTGGCCAGTGGCAAATGCTACTACAAAGGCCACAGTAAAGAGTGTTATCAGAAGTAGTTTGTAAGTACAAGAGTCCCAGAAGCTACAGAGAGTAACAGAGGAACTTGTTTTATGGGAGTTCTTACAAGAAGTTTGAGGTTTTATTTTACAGCCCCCACCATCCACAATGTAGTGGAGAAAGTAGGGTAACTACTAAGGGAAATGTCAGAAACTAGAAAACTATGGCCTGAATATTTTCCTATTTTTTCATCCCCTAAGTGGATTCTCTCTCTATGAGATTTTGTTTGGAAGTATGTCGCTCACTTGCTTATATCTTTCTAAGCATCTGAAGTCCTCCACTTGGATCTCAGAGAATGTTCTTGATCTCTTAAGGTCTTTGACAAACTAATTTATGTATTTTCTCCCCAAATTACAGATCCTAGCAGTTTGGAAGGATCTCATAAACTAAAGCCAGGTGACTTGTGGATTGTTAAGAGACATTTATACTATATATACAGTATATAGGAAATTGTTGCAGCTTCTGTTTATAAGTTTACAAAACTTGAAGGAAAAGTACCTGGATCCTCACCAGACACGGCAAAAATGACTAAATGAAAGTATATGTGTTTAATTTGGTTTCCTCTTGGAATCACAGTCTTGGGTACTATTTATTAAAATGTTTAATTAAATATATTAGTAACGGATATATGTAAATTTAATGTGATTTTCAAAGTAGATCAGCCATGTTGAAGTCATATTATCTTTTATATGTCTTCCATTTTATGTAGAATTGTCTGTGTTTAACAATGCTGGTAAGTCAGCATGTCTTCAATTAAGCTACAAGGCCATTCTGGTCATAGGATCTGAGTGTACAGCCAATTACTCTGTAAATATTTCTTATCAATCATTTGTTTTTTATGTAAGTTTTAGTATCAATAAAAGGTCATTTTGTAATGATATAGCTGCTCTCAGCTATTATATTCTCTCCAGTGTAGTTTGCCTCCTAGACCAGGACTAGTTCTGCCTAAATGTAAAGAGGTTCCAGGTCAAAGGTGATAGCACCTGTGGTCTGTGATTAAAATGTAAAATATTGATAAAAAGAAGGGAGATTGTAAAGGAAATTTGTAAATTCTATAAAAAATGGTATTCTAATTTGTATGCTTTGCCTTTGTATTGTACACTTCACTCATTGTGCACATGGCACTAATAATCCTGTCCTGATTAGAAATTAGCCTGCCTATGTAACGCCCCTAGTTACCATAAAAGTACACTTTAATATTAATGTGATACCTACATATTCATGTGTATAAAAAAAACTTCAAATGCACCGAATAAACAGAACAGTGGTTTGGAAAGATGCTGAATATATTTTTTTGTGTCTGTTCCCTACTGCAGTAGTTATTATTAATTTGGAACCACTAATCAATATGAGGATAGGGGTTGCCTACCTATAAAATTTCAGTATTAATGTCCAGAACAGAAAGCCAAGCAGCAGTACATACCATGCAATTCTCTGTTAAAAATAGAACAATATGTATATTTACAGAGCTCACGACTTGCTCATATTTATGCATACAGTATATTGGCAAATAAGAAACTTGGTATTGCCTGAGGCGTTAAAACTTTCTTGCAGAATTCTAATTCTCTGGGGTAATTTAATCCGATATTAATAGCTGATAGTCTGGGCCTTCATTATTTAGAGGCCTTACATTATTTTGAAGCAGAAAATCGGGACACTCAGGTGTCTATAAATTTCATTCATTTAGGCTCCAGTAATTCTGCTGAAGATATTAATTATACTAATCGAGATGAGGCCAGACATCTCAATTACAGAAAAAAGAAATGGCATACTAGATAAAAGTCTGTACAGCTCAGAGCTCTAGTGATCTAGGCTTTGAGTGTATGTCTTAATTTTAATAACACAGTTTAAAGTAATAATTATTTAACCACTTGCCCTCCAGAGGATTTTCCCCCCTTCCTGACCAGGCCATTTTTTGCAATACGGCGCTGCGTTACTTTAACTGACAATTGCGCGGTCATGCAATGCTATACATAAATTAAATTTATATTCAAATATTCTTTATTGAAGAATTTTAACATACAAGTGAGGATATACAAACATCAACATGAGAAGGTTCACATTTGGAAAGAGCATTGCATGAAGGGGAAAAAAATGAAAGATCCCCATCATTTGGCCGGGGACCTAGGAGTCCTCGTCTTATATACATGATAGGTATGCTCGGTGTATTGTGAACCAAGTTGGTGCATTAGTAAAATGTAGGTAGGGAGAAAACACAGGTTGGGGGGGAAGGGAGGCACCATTTCAGTGAGTATAGGGGATGTTAGATCGGTATTTATTAGCCATCAATGTATTGAGCAATTGGGATTTTTTAACCATCGAGACCACTGAATGATAAATTTGTGGTAGGAGGAGTTGTGAAGGGCTATTCTTCTTTCCATCTCACATTGGAGAGTAAGGTCAGATATGAGGCGTGACAGAAGGGGAGTGGTGGTGGATCGCCATAATTTGGTAATGTTCATTTTTGCGGCTGCTAGAGTGTGGATAATGATGATGCATGAGTTTATGGGGTATTTATCAATTCCAATGTGAAGGAGAGCTGGTGCTGGATTTGGGATTACCTGTGTATCTGTGATTGAGGAGACTATCTGAAAAACTTTGTTCCAATAGGATTTGAGGGACTTACATGCCCAGAGTAGGTGAAGAAGTGAACTCGTGTCTCCGCAGTGTCTCCAACAGGCTTGTGAATGCTGGGTATAAGGATAATTTGGCAGGGGTTAGGTACCATTGGTGGAGAATTTTCAGGTATGTCTCCCAGTGGGAGCTACATTTCGAGGCTTTAAAGGTGATGGTGAATGCTTTTTCCCAGGTGTGTGGAGTTGATGATTGGAGAAGATTCTTTTCCCAGCTGGTTATTGAAGTGGTGTGTGTGGTGAATAGTGTTCCAATTATAGTTGTGTAGAAAGTTGAGATTCCTTTCTTCGGGTGGTTTGACTTATGGAAGAATTGGTGTGCAGTTACAGGGATTTTTACTTCAAATGGTAAATTTGTTTTATGTAGTGCGTGGGCTATTCGCATGTATGTAAATTGTTCTTTGTCTGGGAGTGAGATTTCTTTTGAATAGTAGGGAATGAGTCTAGTGTATGTTTAGTGTAGATGTCCTGGATATGAAGTAAACCAGAAGCTTTCCACATTGTTAGGTTTAGTTGAGGAATGATGGAGTGTAGGGAATTCGCAGGGTGTTTTTGTTTAGTTGGCTGTGAGTTAAAAAGTCAATCCAAGCAGTTAAGGAGGCTTGGATGCAGGGGTGTTTGTGTAGAGGTTTAGGTTGAGCTGTTTGGGGTATGAATAGCATGTCTGTTATTTTGTGTGGTAGAAGCAGGGAGGTTTCCATAGTGGACCAAGTCTTCTCAGTGGTAGGGTGCCACCAGAAAAAAATCTGGTCCAATAGGACACCTTGATAATACGATTTTAGGTGGGGGAGTCCAGCTCCTTCCCTGGAGGGTGGACGTATGAGGAGATTCGTGGTACATCTAGGTCTTTTTGAGTTCCATAAGAATTTGTTTAGTGTTGCTTGTAGTTTAGAAAAGAAGGTGCAGGGAACCGGGATAGGGAGTGTACGGAAAATATAGGGTATTTTGGGCAGTATGCACATTTTCAAGGTTGCTATTCTGCCTAGTGTCGATAAAGTGGTTGTGCGAAGGTTTTTGAGCTCCTGTGGGATAGTGTCAAGTAATGGTTTGAAGTTATTGGTGTAAAGCTGATTGGTAGAAACGGTGAGTTTGATCCCCAGATAAGGGATGCTGTGTGTTTCCCAAGTGAACGGAAAGTGTTTAGAGAGAAAGTTTTGGGTTACAGTAGGTGTATAAAGATTCAATATAGATGATTTGGGTTTGTTGAGTTTGTAATATGAGACTGCCGCATAATTATGGATATGTGTACGTATTGATTGAAGCGACTTATAGGGATTTGTGACCATTAGGATAATGTCTTCCGCGAAGAGACTAATTTTGTGTTCCTTTTGGAGAAGAGTGAATCCTATAAAATTCGGGTCATTTCTAAGGTTGGATGCTAATGGTTCAATAAGTAGGGTGAAAATTATGGGGGATAGTGGACAACCCTGTCTGGTTCCGTTGGATATAGAAAAAGGTTGTGAGAGTGTGCCGTTGGTTAGGACTTTGGCAGAAGAATTGGAGTAGAGGGATAGTATTGCCGATAGCATCCAATCTGTTATTCCAAATTTTTGGAGTGTAAGTGTCATAAATTGCCAATGGATTCTGTTGAATGCTTTTTCCACATCTAACGATAGGAGGAGGGAAGGTTGCTTATTAGATTCGAGATGGTATAGAAGGGATATAATTGGTCTAGTAGCATCTGGGGCTTGTCTACCCGGTATAAATTCCACCTGATCTGGGTGGATCAGTGTAGGTAAATGAGGGAGCAGTCGTTGAGCGATTATTTTGGAGTATATTTTTATGTCTGTGTTGAGAAGTGAGATCGGTCTGTAGTTCTGGACCAGTTGGGGATCTTTGCCCGGTTTCGGGATAGTGGTGATTATTGATTGGAGCATGTCGGGGGGAAATTCCCCTTTAACTTCAAATAATTTTTTATTGAAATTTTTAACAGACATGTTAATATATAACGTAGAACAATGCAGTTCACATTAGAATGCGACGTAAAGTAGGAGTATATGTAAACTGAGAGTATGTTTCCCCACCAGTTGGCTGGGGACGATGTGAGCATGTATAATAAGATTTTAAATGTGGGAGTCCCGCCCCTCCTTTAGAAGGAGGTCGTAGTAATAAATTAGTCGAGTATCTAGGTTTTTTGGAGACCTATGTGAATTTGTTGAGAATCACCTGAAGTTTGGAGAAAAAGGAACTGGGAACTGGGATCAGGAGAGTTCGGAAAATGTAGAGTATTTTAGGTAATATGCACATTTTTAATGTAGCAATTCTACCCAGTGTTGAAAGGGTAGATGTACGTAATTGCTTGAGTTCTCGCGGAATAGAGTCGAGTAGCGGTTTGTGATTAGCATTATATAGTTGGTTTGTTGTATTAGTAAGTTTAATTCCCAAGTAGGGGATGCTGTATTGTTCCCATGAGAAAGGGAAATGTTTACCGATCAAATTTTGGATTTTAGGTGGAGTTTATAGATTCAAAATGGAGGATTTTGGTTCGTTAAGTTTATAGTAAGAGATGTCTGAGTAATTGTGAAGATGAGTGCGTATCGTTAGGAGTGATTTATAAGGGTTAGTAATCATGAGGATAATATCGTCTGCGAAGAGACTAATTTTGTGTTCCGTTTTAAGATGATTAATACCAGTGAAAGAAGGGTCATCTCTGAGCTTGGAAGCCAAGGGTTCAAATAGTAAGGTAAAAATTATGGGTGAAAGTGGGCATCCCTGTCTTGTGCCATTGGAGATCTGGAAGGTTTGTGAGAGAGTACCGTTGTTTAAGACTTTGGCGGAAGGATTGGAGTATAGGGAGAGTATTGCTGATAGCATCCAATCTAGAATCCCAAATTTCTGTAGGGTGAGTTTCATGAAAAGCCAGTTGATTCGATCAAATGCTTTTTCAGCATCTAGGGACAAGAGTAATGAGGGTTGTTTAGTGGACTCTAGGTTATGTAGTAGGGATATAATTCTTCTAGTTGCATCTGGTGCCTTTCGGCCCGGGATAAAGCCTACTTGGTCTGGGTGGATTAGTGTGGGAAGGTGTGGGAGCAACCTTTGGACGATAAGTTTGGCATATAATTTTATATCTGTATTTAAAAGAGAAATTGGTCTATAATTTTGGACCAGTTGGGGGTCTTTATTTGGTTTGGGTATGGTGGTAATGATGGATTGTAGCATTTCAGAGGCCGAAAGTACCTGTAGAGGCAGCATGGTTGAATAATGTAGATAAGTGTGGTATGAGGTTGAACGTTTTGTAGAATTCGTTTGTAAATCCGTCGTTTCCTGGAGATTTATTTAGGGGTAATGTTGTTATGCTTTGTTGTATCTCTGCAGGAGAAATTGGAACCGATAGAGACATAAGCTGAGATGGTGTGAGACGAGGTAAATTGGTATTGTCTAAAAAGTTTTGAATGGTCGTAGTTGTGGGTTGCTATGTGTCAGGGTCATTTTTGATATTGTATAGTTTCTGATAGTACGTGGCAAATGCGTTGGATATATCTTGTGGGTTAGTAAGTGGTGTTTGTGTGGTTGGGTGTTGGATAGTGGCAATTTTTGATTTAAGTCGTTTCTGTTTAACCGTTTTCGATAAGAGGGAGCTCTCTTTATTACCCAGTGCATAGAATTTAGATTTAGTTCTCTGAAGATTAAGATCGTAGTTGTGTAGTAGAAGGAGTCGTAATTTATTTCTATCTGAGGTCAAGGTTGCGGCTGTGGAGGGATTTGGGTTATTTTTGTTGGACTCTTCATTAAGTTTGATGGCGGATAGTAATTGGCCAATTTGTTGGGACCTTTGTTTCTTGATACGGGAATTTAGTTGTTTAAGGATGCCTCTCATGTAGGCCTTATATGTGAGCCATAGTGTTGTAATGGGTATGTCAGGAGTAGAGTTGGTGTCAAAGAACAAGTTATGAGCATCTAATAAATGTTTCTGGTGATCTGTGTTCTTTAATATTATAGAGTTTAGTCTCCAAATGGGCGGGATTGCTGAGCGTTGATTGTCATCTAATGAAATGTTGATTGGAGCATGGTCTGACCAGGTTATCGTGCCGATTTTGGACGAAGTTATGTGTTGTAGAGTCCATTTATCCGTAAGGAAAAAATCAATTCGGGAGTATGCAAGGTGTGTAGGAGAATAATAGGTGAAGTCTCTTTCGGTGCCGTGTTGGCATCTCCAGATGACGTAAAGGTCATGGTTATGCAGGAATTGATTAAAGGTTTGTTTAGGTACTCTTCTTTGGAAGGACGAATCCATTTGTGAATTGCCAATAATATTGAAGTCTCCTCCAATAATAAGTCTGCCTTGTTTTAAAGGAGTGATGGTGTTGTAAAGTTTGTTGTAAAATTTGATCTGGTGTTTGTTGGGACCATAGACGTTTACCAGAGTGTAGAGAATGTCATTCAGTCGGCAAATTAGGATGTGATAGCGACCTTGGGGGTCGATGGTTTCTGAAATGAGGCTGACTTGGATAGAGTCATTTATAGCAGTTATGACGCCGTTTCTTTTTTTGGGGTTAGTAGCTAAGAAGACATGTGTAAACCGGTTGAGGTGGAGTTTAGGGGCCTTATTCATGGCAAAGTGAGATTCCTGTACAAAGAGGATGTCGGCCTGAGACTTTCTCTCTTCTCTTTGGAGCATCGACCTTTTGAATGGTCAGTTTAATCCACGAACATTAAGAGAAATAAGATTAATCATATTGAAGTTCTTGAGTGCTGAGTAGAGTATTGAAGTGGAGTCTTGAGGGAATGAGCAGTTTCGTGGTTGTTTCTGTGGAAAGAAGTGTTTCGTCAGTTTGATTGAAGCTGTTTGAATTTGGTCTTGGGCTTAAGAAGAGAGATTCACAAGAGTTCGTTGAAGTCAGGTGATCATTAGAATAGTAAGGAACGACTGGTGGTGCTGAGGAGGGAGGAGGAGATGAGGATGGTAAGGGGTAAAAAGAATACTTGCAGATAATGCAAGTGGTCTGAGTAGCTTGTTTTGCTACTACAGATGTGAGGGGTTTGAATAGGCTTTGACCGTAACGTAGGTCATGCCAACTGGATCTCGGGACCATAAAACTTTCTAAACATGGCCGACCGCTAGAAAATGATGAAGTGGTATAGCAACGTGAGGTGTGAGAATGGTAAGATATCAGAAGTTGGTTGTGTTTGGGTTATTCATCTTCCATATTTTGGAGCGTAGTAGGTGTGGGTTGTTGCGCTTCCCCAGGGATAATATTCCAGGCTTTGAGAAGGTCTAAGCCCGCTTCAAGATTTTTGACTGTAAAAATTCGGCCCTGCTGTCTGATGGTTAATTTTGTGGGGAATCCCCACTGGTAAGCTATGCCGTGGTTTCTTAATGCCTTGGTAATGGTTATCATCTTTTTGCGATTAAGTAATGTGGCCTTCGAGAGGTTTGTGAACAGTCGGATATTGGCATGTGACGGCGGGAGTGCAGATGTATTTCTGGCTGCTAACATAATTTTGTCTTTGATATGATAGAAGTGTATCCGAGCCAGGACATCTCTAGGGATAGATGCTGACAGCAACGCGGGTTTGGGTAACCTATGGGCTCGATCGATGGCCAGTTCGAGATCGGAGAGAGATGGAATGAGGAGTTTCATATATTGTTGAATGTAGGGAAGCAGTGCCTCATTAGTGACGTTTTCAGGAATGCCCCTGAACTTGATATTATTACGTCTTGACCGATCTTCTAAATCCGCAAGTTTCAAGTTGATTTGTTCGATGTCAGACGTGTGTTCTGTATGTGCGTCAATTAGGTTGTTGTGCGCAGCAATGATGTCACCCATGTTGGATTCAATATGTTGTATCCTATGCTCCTGTTGTTGGACCGTGGTGATGATTTGTAATAATGATGATGATATATCATTGTGTAGGGTCTGTCTCAGCGATAGGAGTATATTTTTCATAGATAGCTCGGTTAAGGGCTGATCTCCCACACGGAATGCCTCTATTGCTGGGAGGTCCGTGTTAATTTGAGGTAGTAGGTGATTGAGGGCCTGATAATCAGGCCTTTGGTGTTCAATGTTCAATGTCCAATCTAGGCCTTGATTTGGCTGGGCTGCTTGTGGTGGGGGACATAAGGGGAGACAACTCACCAGGGTCCCCTGGATATAATGGATGCTGCAGCCTGGGATCTCTCATCTGGCTCTGGGTGTCATTCTCCTGTCTGCAGTTCCCTGAATGTCCACCGCCAGCGTCATCTTGGATTCCTGTCGTTATGACAGGGAAGAATTGAGACAGTTTTCCGGGCTGTCCCGGGGTTTTCCTCCTCCGTGGCATAGCTGCGGAGATGCTGGGCTTTATGCTATCAAAAATTCCTGGGGTCTGTGAGTCCATACGGGAGCCGGCCGCGCATGCGCCCCCAGAAATTCCCCTTTAGAGGCAACATGATTGTATAAGGCCGATAGATGTGGCGTAAGGTTGAGTACAAAAGTTTTGTAAAATTCGTTTGTAAAGCCGTCATTCCCTGGTGATTTGTTTAAGGGGAGGGTTTTTATGGTTTTTTCAATTTCCATGAGAGAAATCGGCTCAGAGAGAGATTCGAGTTGAGACTGGGTAATTTGGGGTAAGTTGGTGTTGAATAGAAAAACTTTCGTTGGTTGGGTTGTATTTGGGTCGTCTTTTATATTATATAGTGTTTGGTAATAAGATGCGAAAGCGTTGGCTATATCCTGTGGGTTTGATAGTGGGGTGTGTGTGGTGGGGTGTTGGATTGTGAGGATTTTGGTCTTGAGTCGTTTTTGCTTAATTGTTTTAGTTAAGAGAGTTTGCCTTGTTACCAAGAGCGTAAAATTTGGATTTTGTTTTTTGGAGGTTAATATCGTAGTTGTGGAGTAAGATGGTACGTAATTTGTTTCTGTCTAGGTTTAGGGCCGCGGATGTGGAGGGATTTGGGTTTTTTTTGTTGATCTCTTCGTTTAATTGGATGGAAGTCAGTAATTGGTCAATTTGTTGGGAGCGTTGTCTGTTAATACGGGAGTTTAGTTGTATGAGGATATCTCTCATGTAAGCTTTGCATGTTGACCAAAGTGTAGTAATGGAGATATCAGGGGTGGAATTTTTGTCAAAAAAAAGATTATGGGCTTCTAGTAGATGTTTCTGATTCTCTGGATTTTTCAAGATTGCAGAATTTAGTCTCCATATGGGCGGGATTGCCGAGCGTTGATTGCTATCTAAGGATATGTTGATTGGAGCGTGGTCAGACCAAGTTATAGTGCCAATTTTTGACGACAATACATGTTGTAGGGTCCATTTGTCAGTAACGAAAAAGTTGATTCTCGAGTATGAAAGATGAGGAGGGGAGTAGTATGTATAGTCTCTTTCAGCGCCGTGTTGGCATCTCCAGATGTCGTACAGGTCATGGTCATGCAGGAAGTGGTTGAAGTTAAGTTTGTTGGGTCTTTGGCTGGAGGATGAATCTAGAAGTGGGTTGTTCATGACGTTAAAGTCGCCACCAATAATAAGTCTGCCTTGTTTGTTTGCAACGACTTTGTAAAGCTTGTGGTAGAAACGTTTGCTGTTCGGGCCGTAAACGTTCACTTAGGTGTAGGATATGTCATTTATCTGGCATACTAGGATGTGGTAGCGTCCTTGTGGATCGGCTGTTTTTGAAATGATGCGGAATGAAATAGAGTCATTAATGGCAGTAATAACTCCAATCTTTTTCTTGATGTTGGTTGCCATAAATATTTGGGTGAAGCGATGGAGATATAATTTGGGTTTTTTTTCTGTAGCGAAGTGGGATTCTTGTATGAAAAGTATGTCGGCTTGGGATTTCCGGGTTTCTTTGGCAAGCATCGATCTCTTGAACGGAGAGTTTAGGCCTCGTACGTTGAGGGATGTGATATTAATCATTGGTACGTACTTTTTCCAGGTTTACAATTATTTGGGTTGTTGTTTGAAGGGATCGTGGTTCAGTAGGTGTTTCTTTGAGAGGGAAAGTGGTGAAATTGTTGTAGTTTGGGTTAGGCTCGATTAGAGAGTTAGAATGAGTATTCCAAAGATATGCAAGGTTTTCAAATCTAGGGGTGTAAGTGGGTATCTGGTGGTGCCTTGGCAGGGGGAAGGTAAGGATACAGAAAACAATAAAAAAACACTTGCGGAAAATGCAAGTAGACCAAGTAAGTTCTACTGCTACTTGAGAACTGGGGGGTGTGAACGGGCTTTGACCACCGAAGGGGTCATGCCAACTGAAAAAGTGTAGAACAGGTATCATCGGGTTTTGGCCGATCGCCAGAAAATGGTATGCTGAAAAGTGGCCTCTGGGGAGAGGAGTGGGTATGCTTTCTGATGGAGTATGTCGCTTTAATGGTTATGATGCCTCCACATGTTGAATGGAGGCAGATGCAGTTTCCTGTGCATCCGCGGGTAGGATGTTCCAGGCTTTGAGTAGGTCCAGGCCTGCTTCCAGGGTTTTGATCGTAAAGATCCTGCCTTGTTGCCGTACTGTTAGCTTTGTGGGGACACCCCATTGGTACGATATACCGTGGTTTCTCAGAGCTTTGGTAATGGAAATCATTTTTTTCCTGTTGAGGAGTGTGGCTTTGGATAGATCCACATACAGTCGGAGATTTGCATGTGATGGCGAGAGTGGGGGTGGATTCCTGGCAGCCGTCATGATTTTTTCTTTAACGTGGTAGAAATGTATGGGGGCCAATACATCTCTTGGAATAGATGCTGACAAAAATGGAGGTTTTGGCAGTCGGTGGGCTCGATCAATCGCTAGCTCCAGGTCAGAAGTTGATGGGATGAGGAGTTTGATATATTGCTGTAAGTAGGGTAACAGCGTCTCGCTAGTAACTGATTCAGGGATCCCTCTGAATTTGATGTTGTTACGTCACGATCAATCTTCCAAGTCGGCTAATTTTAGGTTGATTTGTTCGATGTCAGATGAATGGTCCGCGTGAGCATCAATCAAATCATTATGTGCTGTTATTACATCTCCCATGTTAATTTCAATATGGCGTATTCTGCTTTCCTGTCGTACCGCATTAGTGATTTGACTTAGCGATGCGGAGATGTCGTTATGTAAGGCTTGTCGCAGTGAGGTCAGCATATTTTTCATGGAAATTTCCGTCAGCGGCTGGCCTGACGCAGGGAATGAGTCTATATCAGGCAATACTGTGTGAGGTGGCAGAGGCGGGAGGTTTAGGGCCTGGAATGAGGGGTCAGGGTGCTGGTCAAGTCGTGACCGAGACTTGGCTAAGCTGCTAGTTGTGGGGGATAATGGGGGTGATAACTCACCAGGGTCCCCTGGATATAACGAATGCCGCAGCCTGGCATCTGCTTGCTGGGCAGTGTAGTCCCCCTCAGCTTTCCTGCTGTGTCCCTGGATGCTGCGGCCGGCGCCATCTTGGATTCCCGGCATGACGGCCGGGAAGAATTGAGTGAGTTTTCCAGGCTGCCCCGGGGTTTTCCTTCTGCGGGGCATGTCCGGAGAGGTGCGGGCACCCTTTAGGGAGGTCACTGTGGGGTTGTTGTCTCCCTGGGCCGGTATGTGCCACGTTAGTACTGGCAGGTGGACGGAGCTGTTAGTGCAGAGCGTCCATCCGAGAGCCAGCCGCGCATGCGCCTCCCCATAAATTAAATTTTAAATAAATTTCCAAAAAATAGAGCTTTCTTTTTGTGGTATTTGATCACCTGTGTATTTTAAATTTTTTTGTGCTATAAACAAAAAAAGACCGACAATTTTGAAAAAAAAATATTTTTTACATTTTGCTATAAAACATATCAAGTAAAAAAAATAAAAATGTATTTTTTTCCAAAATGTATTCTGCTACATGTGTTTGCAAGAAAAAAAAATACCAATACATGTAAATCAATTGGTTTAGGTTAAAGTTATATCGTCTACAAATGGCGGTATATACACTGGAAATTAAAAAAATAAATTATACTAGTAATGACTGCGGCAGTCATTCTGACATTGGGTGGGAACTGAATAACTTCCACTGACGTCCCCAGTGACACTAATACAGTGATCAGTGCTCATAAAAAGCACTGACACTGTACTAACGACACTGGACAGGAAGGGGTTAACATCTGGGGCGATCAAAGGGTTAATTGTGTGCTTTGTGCTGTTATACTAAGTGTGCCATGTGTGTTTTACTTGGGAAACATACTGCTGTGTATTTCTCTGCTATGCAGAGAAATACACAGTAGCATGTTACTGCTGGCAGGAGAGAGACCTGTGTTGTTTACTCCCCTGTCAGTGATACTCGGCGATCACCGGGTGCCGGCGGGGAATCTTCGGCCTAGACCCGGTGATCGACACCTGAAGCCACCAATGGCCACGCGGGTATGGCGGTGCACGCGGACACCCTACCCAGAAATGCAAAATCACATATACAGTATATACTTCATTTAGCACAGCCCTGCCATCCTGTAGTAGTACTGCTCTAGGGAGGTAGGGAAGCTGCTAAATGACAACTATCACAAAACTTATGAAAAAGAAGTGAAGGCATATCCCAATGTTTTTAGATGGCTCTGTGTAATTTAAAGTACAGGGGTTTCAGCAGAATAGCCACAAAAAAGGGGTCAGTACTGAATAGTCCAAAAATCAAACAACAGAGCAGAAAGGGAGAGCAGGAATCAAAGTCAAAGGTCATTGCAAATTGCATGGCACCCTTAACACCTGGGCACATGCAGGTACGTATCTACAAATATCAAAGCACACTTGACAACTATAACTATTTATAACTAGTATTTTTCAATTTTTGTTTATTTATATATTTGTTTACATCTGATGCCTGATTTAAGGTGAGGTCTTACTGTGTGTATAAAGCAGTACTGCTGCTTTCAGGAAGGAGAATAAAAAACTGTGTGAATTTTTGGATCTGTTGGCTAGAGCTTTGGAAAATTTTGTGTTGAGTTGAATATACCCCCAAAAAATGTCTATTAGATTTGAGATTTACTATTTATTAAAATAATAAATATAAAATGTTGTGTATCTGAAACCTTGTAACCCATTTTCCTATGGTGAAGGATGGGTTCTAGATGGGGGCTTATCAAAATAATGTGCTAATGTGAACTTGCCCGCCAGTCAAAAGACTGAAACCCTGAAAAGACAAGAGTGCTGTTGGCAGCCACCAACCATCTATTAGGTTTAAACCACTGGTAATTTCCTACAAAAAAAATTCCCCTATAGTTCCACAATAGAGTGATGATTTGAACCTTTTGACAACTGATAATTAGGACAGTGATGCCCATTCAGTGGTATGTCAGTTTTGTATATATTTGGCCCTTTCTAGTATTTTTAGAATTACTGCATAGAATCTACAGCTAATATATTAATTCTCTGGAGTTTTAGTGGAAGTGTAGGGAAAATGGAGTAATATGATATTAAGTAAGAAGCTATACCTTAGCCACCTTTATGCTATAATCTTACAGTGAACCAAGTAACAACCACAAACCTTCCAAACTTGAAAGTGGTAACTTTTCATTGACAAGTGCAGTCATTGCTTATCTTTTTTTGTTAGTAATTGTGACCGCCTGGCACCCCACCTGGGTGCTTCCATCAGAGAACTGCTTCCTCGCCGCTGGGACACAGGACCAAGGTATTATAGCTGTGCTTTGCACCAACAAAACTAGCTTAGGTGCATCTGAATCTCTATATTGAACAGAAATACAGTCCCCACATGATCAATAAAAACATATATTTCACATTGGGATAAACATACCACACAGATTAGATAACAAAGTAAAGTTGACACAAGACTAATCCCATCATATAGGAACCTCCAGGAGGACTAGCCAACAGACAGAAACAATAGATGACTCAATTAACTCAATTAACAAAGGAACAAATACACAATGGTAAACACACAACACTTTGATAAACAGATTGCAGCAAGAGACCTCAGCATCAGGTAGTTTTGAGCTGATTATATTAACATCTGCTCTAGGTCTAGGAGGGGGTTGAAGCAGTCAATGCTGGTTTGGGCACAGAGGCCCCAAATCTGTATCCAGGTCCTCCAGTTCTCAAAGTAAGTGTGTTTCGGGGAGACATGGACTTGAATCCAAAGTAAAATTACTCCAAAAGGTCCCCCAGGCACACACCTCTCAAAGATTAGAGTCCCCTCAAACACCATGGCCTGTAGGCAAGAGGCTAGCCACACCCCTTATTGAAAAGACACTGAAAAATACAAGGGCCCTTACCAAATTGAAGCTACCGGGGCATTTTAGGCACCATACCAGAAGAGCTCCATACACAAATTGTAAAAAATTAAAGCTTTATTAGATATCATTAAAACAACGATTATAATAGAAAATGTGAGCATCAACATAGCTCAGTAGATTAAAACATGTAACCATTACATATTGTGACTATACAGAACAAGCTTGTTGTGAATCACTCCAAAAAGTTCTCATAAATAGTACAGTAGATGTGTATATATAGCTCGTTTGTAATTTCTTTGGGATTTTTCTCCAACGCGTTTTGCAGGACGAAAGCCTGCTTCTTCAGGGAGATTTAACACACAATTCTAGAACCTATAAACAGAACCATAATAAACAAAACAAAACAAATAAAGAAACAAAAACATAAATCACCAAAATATTTACATTGACCAGGAATTGGCATCTAGTTGTTCATGGAACGACCAAGGAACCATGACCATTTACATTCAAGGAGACTCTTCCATTTAAGATTGCAAAAGAGGAAGGATATAGGTCAGGTGGGCAATACGACTGAGCCCATTCTATCTCAAAAAAGAAAAAGGGGGGAGTAATAATAGAAAAAAGAAGAAAAGAGAGAAGAAAAATTAAAAAAGGAGAAGGGAAAAAGGAGAGACAACCTTAAGGGTATAATCTAATTAAATATACAAAGTTACTGATTCAAACTCTTACTGCATCCCACAATTCTCCAAACTACACCCCTACTTCCCAAACTAGTTTCAATACAATGAAGAAAGTAAACTGGGATGCCATTTATAAGTTACTCCATAATGGGATTCTCCATCCATAAGACAATGGTTCACCTATTTCCATCTTGGCAAAACAAGCCCAATTGATTACCTTGCCAAGAGGAGACACAATATATAGATATCATAGGGGTGATCAATAATGCTTACAATATTCACAAAGCTTTCCAGCCTGAGACTTCAGTCTACATAGATGCACTCAAAGATGATAAGTATAATGGTGTGCACATTCCGTAATGGAGCCCAGCATTAGGACTCCTTTTTCTGGTGGAGAGGGCATCAAAAACAGCGTCCTGCCTGTGTTGCACACACGCAGCCATGACGTCATCACGTGTGAGTCATGTCGTGACGTCCATCGTCATGACATCTGGCGTCATGGACCTGCGTCATCATACCAGCAGGTAAGCAACTCAGAAAGACATATACAGCAAGGTGCCACAACTACCTTACACCGCCCACTTAAACCATCATTATTCAGATTGTAATACACATCATGGAGCACAAAAAAAACATAAAAGGGAAAACAAAAGAAAAAAGGGAAAAGTAAAACAAAACAAAACAAAAAAAAAGTCTGATAATCAAACATAAACTGTCCATGTATATGTGTCAGGTCCCAACGAGTTTCGCACTGTAGCTTCTTCAGGGGTGCAGGGGGTACGGTTGTGATTAGATGCTAAAAGCACAGAAAAATACTAAATAATATGGTATACAGTTTCAAACATCAGTATATATGGCACGTCTTTAAAATAACCTTGGTAGGTGGAAAATAAATACCAGGCCCAACAGGATCCTATAGTCCCTACTTGTATAGGGTAAAACTCACACATCCAACTGTGCATGTGCCCACAGAAAGCAGAGGGCAGGACCCCACATGTCCAGCACCATTATAAACTGCACAATGCTCACTCAATAGCTGATATACTGTATCTGCAAAAGGCAAAAAAGGGAATAATTATAACATCTGTATAAACATTCACACGTAGTCCAATCTTGGAACAGGCTTATTCCCTGAAGAAACTATTATATTTACAAGAAGGGTTTAAAACTTATATTCTCATTGATACCAGGTGGTTCCGTAGCCTTGAGCTCAAAAATCCATTTGGTCTCCCATGGGATGTATATGTTCTAGAGCAAAAAATCTAATTACATCAGAATTAAAGCTATATTATAGGTCAACATAACGGCTTATGGAGGACACCATTTTTCCATTTTATATTAAGTATATGTGATCCCTGATTTCCAAAAGGGCCTTTTTATTTTACCTACTTAAAATGCTTTACAAGAGCACGCCATGTAGTATACTGCCTCTACGGTTTGACAATTAATAGCATATTTGGGGGTCCATTACCTCCTATTGGATAAAGAGAGAGTTCTCCCCACATGTATCCAATTACAGAAGTTGACCCTCTCACATGTATTGGTGCCCCTCCAATGATATCCGGAGGGGGCAGAGCACAAGTCAATTTGAAAATGGCTTTGTGTGAGGTGATCTCGTAACAACCTGGCCCATCTATATGTAACATGAGATCTGTGTCCCACATATTTGGCAACTATTGGATCATCTCTCCAAAGATGCCAATGTCTGTGTAGAACCTCTGTCATTTGTGTATGTTTTTGAGAGAAACGGGTAATGAGATGTGCAGGTTGATTCATTTGATGTTGCTTATGTGTATAGATAAGAGATTCACGTGATCAGTTTGATTTTATTAAACTCTCTCTTCAGGCATTTCCTACTGTAGCCCCTCTGAAGAAGGCGGGTCTGAAGTAGTCCAGCCTGCTTAATGAAGTCCACTTCCTACGACAATTACGTTTCAATCTGAGGTATTGCTCATAGGGAACACTGTCTTTGAGTGGCTTACAATGAGCACTCACCGCATGCACAATGGTATTGGCTGCAGATTGCTTCCGATACAGATCAGATACTAGATGACTATCAGAACTTATCAAAATTCGGATGTCCAGGAATGTAACACTAGACTGGCTACAAGCCATGGTGAAGTTCAGATTATATGTATTGACCTTTCATGAAATCATCCAGATCATGATGTGACCCTGTCCAAATCAATAATATGTATCTGGGCACACCGTGTCCCCATCACAACCCCCTGCACCTGGAGGTAGTGAAAGCCAATAAAGAAAAATACATTTCTTGACATAATATATTGCAGCAGTTCCAACATGGACACATTAAAACCCCAGGGTGACTGTTCCATTTCTCTCAAAAATTCTGCAATCACTTTAAGGCCTGTAGAGTGGGGGATTGAACAATAGAGAGCCTCCACATCAAAGGTAACTAGCCAAGACCCAATCATGACTGCCATATCTTTCAAGATCCTCAAGAGATTTCTGGTAGATTCTACATATGAGGGTAGTGATACTACAAAGGGTCTCAAATAATCATCAAATGTAACCTATGCCTGACACTGGTCATCCTGGGGTATTGGTCATCCTGGGGGTCTATCCAGGTTTTTATGCACTTTTGGCAATGAATAAAAAGTTGGAGTGATCGGGTGTTGAACACATAGGAAATCATATGTGTTTTTATCAATGATACCATCATTACGTGCCTTGACCAGAATGCATTTGAACTCATCTGGGAAAGTCATAGCTCTACTCTAAGAGATCTGTTTATATCATGCAGGATTTTGCAATATATCCATACACATCTCGACATATTTAGATTGGCCCAAAATAACTACGTTCCCCCCTTATCCAAAGGTTTAATAACGATGTTGGAATTCTTTTTTAACCAGATCCTGACCAACCTATAGCAGATATACTGCTACAGGGTGGTAGGGGTGCGCAAAATCACGTATATACACGTGATTTTGTATTTACGGGTTGGGGCGCACAGGAGCCGCGCGAGCGTCCTACCCATTCATGGCCGCGGCTGTCATTACCTGCCAGAGCCAGTGATTACTGAGGATCTCCGACGGGGAGCAGGGCTGCTTTGTTTACTAACAGTCCTCCTCCCTGTCGGCTCGGGCACACTGCACTGCACACTGCACAGCACAGCCATCCAGAGCAGTGTGCTTACAGTGAAGCACCAACACACCGCCCCCCAGTAAAACACTCCCAGCACACAGATAACCCTTTATTTGCCCCCTCATGTTAACCTCTTTCTGTCCAGTGCCATTAGTACAGTGTCAGTGCTTTTTTTTAGCACTGATCACTGTATTGGTGTCAGTGGGGATGTCATTGGCACCAAGTCAATTCCCCCCAGTATCAGAATGCCCGCTGCAGTCCTGCAGTCCCGCTATAAGTCTCTGATCACCGACATTACTAGTAAAGAAAAAAAATTCCAGTATATATACCGCTATTTGTAAACGCTATAACTTTCATGTAAACCAATTAATTTACACGTATTGGGATTTTTTTTTTATACAAAGACATGTAGCAGAATACATTTTGGCTTAAATTTATGGTGAAATTTGATTTTTTTTATTTTTTTACTGGACATGTTTAATAGCAAAAAGTCAAAAATATTATTTTTTCCTAAATTTGTCAGTCTTTTTTTATAGCGCAAAAAATAAACGCACAGGTGGTTTTTGGGAAAAAAGGACATACATTTTATTTGGGTGCAGTGTTGCATGACCGTGCAAAAAATGGCCTGTTAGGAAGGGGGGTAAATCCTCAGGAGGACAAGTGGTTAATCAAAGCCTGTTTTTGAGAAGGAGTGGGATTAACATTGGAAAGTGACTCATCCAGAAGATGTTTGATATCATGTAGGACCTTCTGAACAAAGGCCCAAATGCGTAAATTTTGTTGGAGAGGAAGAAAACACTGAGATCTTTTCTTATATGTTTGTTTGTGCTCTTGAACACCCCTGGGAGCATCCATAATGCTAACCTCAGGAGCATCATGCTCCTTAACCAGTTCAAATTGATCAACACTCTGGGTGGGACAGAAACTTAAACCCAAAATGAGGATTGTTTCTTCCTCAGCAGTAAGTTTATAGGAAGACAAATTGATCATTTGGAACTTCTCATCAGTTATGTTTTCTTCATTTGGTAGGGATCTAAATTGCCTGTCCTTCTGGTTCTGCCTAAAGGGGCAGGTCCTGAAACAGACAGTGAAGAGCCCATGTTTTTTTTTGAACAAACATTCATCTGCTTACCTATATCACCACAAGAACCTCCTGGCATTCCACCACCACTATTATTATGCTGAGGGTTCAATCCACCACCAGAAAAAGAATAAATGAGAGAAGGTTGAGTTTGAGAAAAAAGATATGTTAGGAGGGGGTACGCTAGGACCCCCAGAATCAGAAAAACTACCAGTGTTCTGTCTCTTTGTACATGCATTAGAAGTGCCAAGTCCACCATGTTTGTGTTTCCAGTTCACCACTCGTTCCAGGGTTTCTGATTCTACCTGTTGTGAGGATAAAGAAAACAAAGAGGAAGTGACATCATCCATACACAAACTGTAAAAATTGTAAAAAAGTTGCTGATGCAAAAAGTTTGTAAAAAAGGTTCTGATGTTTTCATATATTACTGCCACTTTCCATATCTTTTATGAAATGGATTCTACAATCAAATCAAAACAAAATTCACTAAAACAGTCAAAAGCATTAATCACATCAATATTACATCCAAATAATAAAGCTGAAAACAAATATTATTGTACAAAATAACAGATCAAACTGACAAAATTATTATATAAATAAACAAATTGAAAATGATGACAGGGTACCGCAGGGATAAATAGTTATAAGCTATCCAGAGAACATGACTTAAGGAAGAAATAGTTTAACGTAAAGATTCATTTAAACCCGGAGAATGAGTTGCAGCCAGATGGATACACAATCTGGCTGCAACTGTACTATTTATGAGAATTTTTTGGAGTGATTTGCGACAAGCTTGATGTTCTGTATAGTCACAATATGTAATGGTTACATGTTTTAATCTACTGAGCTATGCTGATGCTCAAATTTTCTGTTATAATCATTGTTTTAATTATGTCTAATAAAGCTTTAATTTTTTACAATTTATGTATGGAGTTCTGCTGATTTGGTGCCTAAAAAAGCCTCGGTAGCTTCAATTTGGTTAGGGCCCTTGTATTTTTAAATGTATTGTATGTAAAATAATCAAGTTAGCTATCAAAATCAGAAGTAATGTGAATGAAAAGGATTTGTAGGGGTAGAAGAATATCCACTTATGCTTAAAAGGACTTGTCGGCAGTCCATCTGTAAACCCAATTAGTACATCATTGCACCAGGGTGAAGAAATAGTGGATGGTGGTAAGCAAAGCGCAAAAGAGGCCGCTGGTGAGTGAAGACCCCCAGATTGTGGAAGGGTTTGAACTTCTTTCAAGTTTTTATTGCTGTCACTGATTCCATTGAGAAGAGTCCCCTCACTTTCTGTCGCAATTTCACCCTTGTGGCTTCACAGGGGAAAGAGGGTCACTGTAATAGGACACACACATTGATAAAAAATCGTTCCAAAATCTTTTTTTGCTATAAACTATGTTTTTGTTGTCTCTCCCT
The DNA here is from genome assembly GCF_062004578.1 of Staurois parvus. Classification (NCBI taxonomy): domain Eukaryota; kingdom Metazoa; phylum Chordata; class Amphibia; order Anura; family Ranidae; genus Staurois; species Staurois parvus. The sequence goes on from NW_028318003.1 coordinate 4,852,803, forward strand.
ATTTTCCAACACTTTTTTATCTTGTTCTTGTTTCTAATGTTAGAGCAAACTGTGGTATGTTGTTCCTTCTTAGATCTGTGCAAAGTGAATACCCTTAGTATCCACCTCGATGAAGCTCTGTATTATATTATGTGTTAAAGTATGTATGCAGCAGTACATTTGCTGTGAATACTCCTGCAATCCGTGTAACTCATAAAAGGGGGTAATAATTGTAGTATCTGGGGATAAGGTCAGTGATCACCATTAGGCAAGCCACAGATGTTGCATTTTTTTTTATTTCTCCCATGGAGCTATTTTATTCTGACAGTAGGGAGAGTTCAGAATACAACAATCAGTGTTTCTGGCTATAGCCAGCAGCACTGATTGAGTGAAAATAACCTGACAGGCTAGCTGTACAGATGTCACATTGAGAGATCGACTTCTGTACAACCATCATGCCCATAGATGGATCAAAATTTGGCCGATCCCTGCTGAATCGGTTGAATTTAATTTAATCTATGGCTGACCAAAACTACCTAGACTCATGGCCGTTTTAAGGGGTAAAAGGGGAAACTGCCCTGGGTCCAGTGATTGTTGTGAGGCCCAAAGCAGCTGCCCCATACTTGCCAACTGTCCCAGGTTACATTCCCTTGTCCCTTGAAGTCTTTGTCCCGCGCAGTGTCCCGATATCTCAGTGTGAAGTGCTGTCACTTAAACTGCTCAGCTCTCTTCTATTGCCATGACTCACATGCAGACAGTGTCAGCATTCACATGTAAATAACCTGCATTCATATGTAAACTCTTCCATGCCTGTGTGCGCTCCCTGGGAGCATGCGGCACCGCGATCCTGTGCCCGCTGTGTCCGGAAGACACAGCGGGACACCGATCGCTGTACGGGGCCTCTGTGATCACTGATTGGCCAATGAGTGATCACATGAATAGTAGTAAACAAGATGTCACTTCAGTCATCACTGCTTACTACTAGTGAAATCTGTGATTGATCACAGAGGTCACATGGTACAAGGCTATTCACAACAGCCTTGTACCATGTGACAAGCTGTGACCAATCACAGCTCGCACAGTATTTCTCAATGGCTGCAAGAATGCAGCCAGAGAGAAGGAGAAATGATTGCTTTTACAGCCTTTATGGGTGTAAAGGCAATCAGTGTAAAAAAAAAAATCTTCATCACCCCCCACAAGCAGTACAGTGTCACTATGATGACACTGTACTGCTAGGGTGACAGTATGTTAAAAAAAACATAAATAATAATATAAAAAAAATAAAATAAAAATGTAAGAAAAAATTTATTTAAATTATAATTTTTGGTTAAAAGCTAATTTGGGTTATTTATTTTTTTTTCACTAAAAAGATACATGAATATATTTTGGCCAAGATTTATGAAGATAGATTATTTATTTGCAAAATTTTATAAGAAAAACAATTTTTTTTTCAAAATGTTTGGACTTTTATATTTATATAGCTGCACAACTTTTGTGTGCAAATGGGTATGCCACAGTTCCTATACTTCACAGTTTTCTATGAACTGTTTTCTTTAACATAATGAAGGGCCAACTTACAAAGCTTAGCATTATAGGAGTAGAAGTGGATTTATCTGCTCTTATTTTGCCACTCTTCAGTTTGCTTGCTGAAACCAGCAATTCACAAAAGCTGGAATCGTTATTACATGCTCAGTTTACCATGTGATGTATGTGCATTAAGCTGGTATTATTTTAATATCACAGACTTTATTTTTACTATTATTGTGACTTTACCTCAGCATCCTCACATCTAGTGCATGGGCCCTGTATCATACTTGCAAATGAAGAGCTGTGGGGAGCTAAAACTGCTATGTTTTCCCTGGAGTTCAGCTTTAAGTTTTCATGTCAGACTAAATTTGTAGGTAATGTCCATCTGTAAAAAAAGACATTCAGATTGGTACAAGGTAAAAAAAAAATAATTTAAAAAAAGGTCCATTTCTATTTATCCCACTTCATTATAATGAAACAGGTATCAGAAAATTTGTCACAACACAACCCTTAAAGATGTGCACCTGCCTTTCAAACATTTTATCATTCTGGTTGTTAAAATGTCTGAGTACATAAAATAACTCCTAACATGTTATTATACTGCCGCTTAAAAAAGGTCTATTTTTGCAAGATAATAAGTGTTGTTGAGTTTTGTAAATTGACTGCTCTTACTCAGCTTAACGTGTAATATCAATGAAATTACTTAACGTGTAATATCAATGAAATAACAAGAAAAATGAAAAAAAAACAAGCTTTGTGAACTGACCCTCAGAGTTGAAGTGAGTGATTATAATCTAGAGAGAAAAACAAGGTAAAATAAGAGTGAGACTGAAAATAAACTTTAGGTGAGCATTGGACAAAGCTGCTAGAATGGACAAATCATGCTGCCCACACTTCACATATACAATAAATTCTATAAAGGGTGGTATACATAGACAAGGTTTATATTGATTTGGAAGTTCGAAATTCTGGTCATGCTCCTCCTTGGGGACATGATTAACCAAGCACGCGCACAAACATTTGAAATGCCACTGAGCACTGTACACTTGTGTGTTGTCCACTGACCCAGACATCAGCACAAAGACACATCTCATTCAGCCATCTGGAGCCAACTGACTTCAATTATCCCCATTACAGCATGTCAAGTAAGGAAGGCATTAGAAATATTGTGTCTTAAGTAAGCATTGAGGCCCTGGAGCTAGGGTGATGATGCTCACACGGATCCATGTTAGAGCTTTCAAAGCAATCTCTTCGCTGCGTCAGTCTCAGAATGGCTAATAAACACAAAACAGTATTAATTATGTGCTTTATATGGGCCATATGTAAAATATTGAGTTACTCTTTGATTATAGGATGTTAACCTTTCTCTACATTATATCAAACACAGGTTCCCTTATTGTAAAAGAAAATTGCTGTCACTTTTGAGATAAATAACATAATTGTTCTCTCAAATGCTTAGTTTAAGGAAACAGTGGGCCTACATATCACCAGAGCTCCACATAATTGGCAATATAGTGAAAGAATTTTAAAGGAGAGATTCCAGTTTGATAAAAGAGGATCACAGGAAACTTACCAAAATCCATGCACCAGATATGTGCTGCAACCTGTAGCTCATCACCTGTTACTGTTATTAATTCAAAGGTGTTAAACCAGCAAACTACTAAAACTTGGTGGAGATACTTCAACTATGTCTTCAAAACACACGTAATTTAACATAGACTAATCCATTATAATTTTGTATGGATCGGGTTTTTGTATGTTGTCTTTCAGCTGTGTTCTGGGTCAGAGGCCAGCAATGCTACTGAGTTGAATAATTGCTTAAAAAGCCTCCTAGTAGATCTTATGTTAGGTACAGGCACCCACTGCCAGACCTTGTTTTCAGTGTGGGCTGCATCTGAAACTACATGGAAAGTCTTGTCATACTTCCCATCAGATCAGCATCATGTGGTGACATTACAAGATGCCTGGATGAGTGGAAGCATGGAAAGACTTCCCTTTGCTCTTTGCCAAGCTTCTTATCCTTAACCACTTCCCGACTGGCCGTTGTATATAAACGGCCGGACGGTGGCACTGCAGGGTCGGGTGGCCGTCTATAAACGGCCTCCCCGCACCCTGCTTGTGCGCGCTCCCTGGGAGCGCGCAGCACCGCGATCCGGTGCCCGCTGTGTCCGGACACAGTGAAACACCGATCGTCGGACGGGACCTCTGTACGAGGTCCCGATCATGTGATCACTGATTGGCCAATCAGTGATCACATGCAAAGTAATAAGCAAGATGTCACTTCTGACATCATTGCTTACTATGTGTGAAATCTGTGAATGATCACAGAGGTCACATGGTACAAGGCTATTCACAAAAGCCTTGTACCATGTGACAAGCTGTGACCAATCACAGCTCACTCAGTTCTTCTCAATGAGTGCAAGAATGCACACAGAGAGAAAGAGAAATGATTGCTTTTACATCCTATATGGGTGTAAAAGCAATCAGTGTAAAAAAAAAAAAAAAATCTTCATCACCCCTCACAAGTAGTACCGTGTCACCATGGTGACACTGTACTGCTAGGGTGACAGTATGTAAAAAAAAAAAAAAAAATAAAAAATAATAATATAAAAAAATAAAATAAAAATGTAAAAAAAAATGTTTAAAAATTATAATTTTTGCTTATAAACTAATTTGGATTTTTTTTTTTTACTAAAAAGATAACGGAATAAATTTTGGCTAAGATTTATGATGAAATATTATTTATTTGCAAAATTTTATAAAAAAAACACTTTTTTTCAAATTTTTTGGACATTTCATTTACATAGCAAAAAAAATACAAATCCCAGTGGTGAATAAATACCACCAAAATAAAGCTTTATCTACCTCAAAAAAATGGTAAAAAATTAATTTGGGTACAGTGTTGCATGACCGCGCAATTGTCATTCAAAGTGTGATAGCGCTAAAAGCTGAAAATTGCCCTGGTCAGGAAGGGGGTAAAAGTGTCCGGTCTGGAAGTGGTTAAAAGAGAAACATTAAGTCCAAACAAGGTCCTAGGCAGGAAAACACAGGCCCTCTGTGACTTTGCCTGCATGCATAACATTAAATTATTCCAATGACTTTAAGCCATCCTTTACACAGGTGTGCCAGAGTTATTAAAAATAGAAGGTTTAGCTTCAGTGTTACTGCTCCTCCTTGCTGAGCCTCAATTTAACACAACCAGGTAACATGGCCAGTGGCCATGTTATTAATCAACATGGTTGAAAATTATACAACCTATTGCTTGTGTCAGGCAGTAACACCACCAGATGTGACCTATTCAAGAGACTGCTTCCCATCTAAACAAGACCTAAAAAATTACACACAAATGCTTTCATATCTAAACCCACCAATAGAAATATAATCTACAGTATCTCAGCTTTAAAGTCCTTAGATGTGGTGGCTGCATAATTTTTTTTCCAAGTATGTTCTGCAAGTACAGAGGAATTCAGAAAAAAAGTGGGACCTGGTAACTCACAACTACATAAAATATGTCAAATATTTAAAGGAGAAGTACGGTCATAGCTTTTTTTTACCTACTTCTCCTATGGATCACAGACCTGTACTTTGTTCTGCACTCCTGTGACCCATTTTCAGCCAGCAGGGAGCTAAACTCCACTGTCTTCTGATGTCACTGAGCCAGTCCAGGCTCTAAAGAGATCCTGTCTTTAATGTTGGGATCCATCAGATGCTTGGACCAGCAGCTGGTTCAGTCTCTCAGCAAGCCACTGAGAGCCTGAGCCAGCCACTCCTGCCCCCTCCACAGCCTCATACTCCAGTGTGCACTAGAGGGGCAGAGCAGAGAGCTGGTTAATGTCAGTCTCTGCTCACTGAAGTTCGAAAACTGAGCAATCAGTGGGCTTTGATTGCTCAGTTCTCAGTCTTAGAGGCAGTGGGGGCAGATGCAGCATCAGACCAATGCTAAATCCACCTAAGTGGGTATGACAGTTTATATTTCTGAACTTCTCTTTAATGCTATTATTGCCCAATTGGAGATAAACTCTGCAGTCAAAATACTAGAAACTATAATAATCCCAAAATGGGGATACCTTGCATTTGAGGAAATAAATATTTTTCAGCTATGTATCAAAAATATACAGTTATGTGAAAAAGTAAAAATGCCCCATGGAAATGTTTGACTTTTTCAACATCTTTGAACAGGCAAGCTTCAGACCTTCATTTAAACAGTGCCTACAGATAAAGGTTATATGTTTGGAAAAACACAAGGAAAATGTGCTTTTTCAATATTTATTCAACAAACATGTCAATATACAGTATGTAATGCTGTACTGTGAAAGAAGAAAGTACACACTTGGCTTAGAAGCATGTACTGACACCTTAAAGTAATTATTGTAAGCATTTGGCAACTGCCAACGTGTAATTAATATCAACTTTGTGAAAATTCTAGCCAATCCTTCATGTAATATTCCATTGCACTATGGTTGTGGGCTTCACTGCATGAACTACTCCCTTTCAAATTCCCCACAACATTCAATGGGATTTAAATTAGGGCTTTGACTAAACCAGTCCATAATCCTTAATTTCCTCTTTTTTGAGCCATTACTTTGGGGATTTTATGTTTAAAAATACATTTTTGGTTTAACTTCAACTTTTGGACAAATGACCTCACATTTTAATTAACCACATTCTGAGATAATGCAAAATCCATAGATGACTCAATGACTGCAAGCTGCCTAGGCTCTGAAGCAACAGAGGAACCCAAAAGTATAACATTTCCACCACCATATGTCACAGTTTATATGAGGTTCTTCTGCTGAAATACTGTATTCAGTGTGGGCTCAACATGTCTATTGTAACTATAGCCAAACCACTCTGTCTTTAATTAATCAGTCCACAGCACATTGTTCCAGAAGGCCAGTTTTTACCTATATGTTCAATGGCAAACTGTAGTCTTGCTGTAATGTTCTTTTTGGACAGCAAAGGCTTTTTCCTGGCATACTGCCCATGCAGGATTAATAAAAGTTCAATCTCACTCCGACTGAGATGCTTGCATTTTACACCAAATGTTGTAAAAGCTACCTGGAGATTCCACAAATAAATTTGAGGGTTCTTGGAAACTTATTTCAACATCAATTGGCCAGTTTTTGGGCTGAATTTGATAGCACTGCCAGCCCTGGAGAAATGAGCAACTGTTTGAAATCTATTCTACCTGTAGATTATTTTCCCTTCAATTAAATGATAGATTGTAGATAATTTGATGATCTTTTAAAATCCCTTCCCAGGCCCATAGCCATCTACAACCTTCTTTCTGAGGGTCTTAAGTCGGCCATACATGGATCAAAATCTGACCAGTTCAGCAGGGACAGGCCAAATTTCAGTACATATATGGGCAGGCTGGTTGTACACATGTCATTTTATTGACTGCTAGTGTACAATCAGCCTTTTGAAATTTTCTCTCAATCAACCCCGCTGGCTATAGATGGCAGTGCTGATCAGTGTATCCTCATGGTGAGAGAGTCTACCCGCTATCAGAATACAGTAGCACAGTAGGAGGGCTTCCCCCATCTACATCAAGTGTGTGGATGAGGGAATCAAATAATTTTCTTTTGTTCAACATACTGGTTTAAAAAAAAAAAAAAAAGACTCATGCATGCTTGTGAACATTACATTACTGGACATTATACTCAATCAGCTTTGTCCATTGGTAGCTTACATTGTTCTATGATGTGCCATGGTCTTGACAACTGAAACCTGGTCGTACATACATATGAAGGGGCTCTTAAACTACCTGCAGAGTTGCACATCTGTACCATGTATAGAACCTGCTTCAGCAGGACTGACTTTTTCTGGTAGGAAGGTTAGGAGGGCCCCCACAATAAAGAATCCAAAAACAAAGTGCATGTAGTTTCCCACCTCCCAAAATGGGGGGGGGGAGTGCATAGGGTTCCCCCTAAATCCCTACCAGGAATACTTTTAAGGGTAACCCCACCCCAAATTGGGGGGGGAAGCGTGAGTTCCCCCCTAAATTCCTACCAGATGCTTGATCCGAGCACAGGCCTGGCAGGCCAGGAAAGGGGGAGGAAGGGCTCCCTCTTAAAGCACTTTGTCCCCATGTTGATGGGGACAAGGACCTCTTCCCCCCCAACCCTGGGCTGTGGTTGTGGGGGTTTGCAGGGGTGACTTATTGGAATCTGGAAGCCCCCATTAACAAGGGGTTCCTCCAGATCTCGCCCCCTGCCCTTGTGAATAAGTATGGGGTACATAGTGCCCCTAACCATTCACCAAAAAAGTGTAAAAAGTGAATAAAACCCATAACAGTGTTTTACAAGTCCTTTATTTAAAAAAAAGCTAAAAAAAATGGTTATTTCATTGTAATTCATAATCAATCAGAGCATCCGGCATTGTCACAATGCTGCCGACTCGCTTGCACCAGCCGAGCACTCACCGCTATCTAACATTTTCCGGTCAGATGTAAATAATTTGGCAGAGCTAGTAGTGACGTCACTGCTACCTCCACCCAATTGTGGATCAGAGCGCAGTGCATTGCAGGGCATGGCAGGCAAATAGCCCGCCGAAAGCCCTTACCGTTCGCATGTTCTCTGAACACATGAACAGCTAATGTTCGAGTCAAACATCAAAGACATCACTAGTAATAATACTTATGTATGTCCCCCAAACCCCCGCTAGACCATAAAGCATGAACCACACAGCTAGCTACACGGTGTGAGGTGTTTTGCCAAATAAAGTTAAGAAAGGTTCTTTGAAGCAGTGTAACTTTCTTCAATGGGATTGGTACTGGTAATGTTTCGAACCAATTTAAGAGTTTAGGTAGTATGGACATCTTTAACCTCCCTAGCGGTATTCCCGAGTGTAGCTCGGGGTAAAATGTCAGTACCAAAAGCGATAACCCCGAGCTACACTTGGGCTTACCATGCGGCGCTGGATAGGGATTCCCTGCAGAGCTTACCTTGTCCTTCACTCTCGCGATGTGTCCCCTGCAGCGTCCCCGACCATCTCCTCCGGCCGATGCCGGCATCCGGCTTCTGTGTTCCGGTCCCTGTGACGTCGGGACGTACGGGCGCCACTGGCGGCAGGAAATTAGAAAATTTTAAAAAATGTCATTTTTTTCCAAACAAATTTTACATAGTAAAACATTGCTGTTTCAACCCATTTCACATACATTTTGTCCCTAGTGCTTTGTCCTGTGCCCTGCCTGCATTTTGTCTGTTCTTTCTGCCTGGAAACTGAGAAAAGTCAATGGCGTCCAAAAAGTGTCCCTTTAGGTCAAAAGTGGTTTTAGACCAGCTAGAGAACAGTGATAGTAAATTAGAACTACTTGCAGAATTGAGTGGTAATGATTCGTGGGGAAATTCGTCATCAGACACTGAAAACGATTTTGTGACTTTGCTCAGTGATGTGCGAACTTGGCGCTCTATTTCAAATTTCAGTGTTTTTGGTTTGATTATATTATTGAATTAAATGTATTATTATATTATTATTTTTTATGATTATTTAATAAATTATAATTTATGATTTCGTGTTTCAAATTTTATCCTACCCGGGATGTTTAATAGACTCTTGTTCGGACAGATTTCAGTGAGTTATTCCTAAAAATTACAGGCTACAATAAAAAAAACTACATATTTCCATGCAAAATAATGGTACCGCTTTCAGCACCAAAAATCTGAAATAATCATACCGCCAGGGAGGTTAAAGTATTGATTCAATCCAGAAGTGACAGGGAGTACATCATTCATTGTTTCAACTGGCGATTAATATCCACAAATAGGGGAGGAAAAGTAGCTTGATAGAGGGTAGAGTGAAAGGAAGTAAAATAAATTCCTAAATATTTGAGGGTATGGGAGCACCAGCAATAAGGAAAATTTTGTTGAAGGGTAGTGAATAAAGGTGGGGGGATGTGAAGAGGGAGAGCCTCTTTTTTGTTAGTGTTGATTTTAAAACCTGATTAGCAGCTAAAAGCTGTCAAGGTGGTATGTAAGGAGGGTAGAGAGACATGGGGACAGTTTATACTCCTGTTGTCTCAAAACTACTCTCAGGTTGGGAGTAAATAGCTTTGGCAAGGGGCTGTAGACAGAAGATGAAAAGTAAAGGTGATAATCGACAGCCTTGCCAAGTGCCATTGCTCAGGGAGAAAGAATGTAACATAAAGGAGGCCGTCTGTACCTGAGATGTTGGTTGGGAATATAGAACTCATAAAGCTTGAATAAATGGGCCTGTAAAGCCATAATATGATAAACATGAATGGTCAGCTTAGTCGGTCGAATACTTTTTGGGTGTGTAGGCTGAGGATAAGAGACAGACGTGGGTATTATTTAAAAGGCTTTTAAGATCTATATCTCATCTGGTGTTATCACCTGCATGTCTAGAGAGAGCTTAGCCCACTTGGTCCCTATTGATCAGGTTCGTGAGCATATGAGTAAGCCTACTTACCAAAATGTTTGTAAAAATTTTGTAAACAGAATTAAGTAGGGCAATAGGATGGTAATTGTAAGGAATAGATGGATTTTTGTGCGGTTTTGTAATAACTCAGATGTAGGCGTGTAAGATGTGAGAATGAGGGCATTAAAGAGGCAAAAAGCTCTAACAGTTATGGGGCAGGGTTGGAAGGAACGATTTATAGTAGGAATACATTAACCCATCAGGTCCTGGGGATTTGTGGTTAGGCAGATGTTTCACAACCTCCTCTAGCTCCTCAGCAGTGATAGCTGCATTCAATTTAGAAAGGTTAGCCAAGGATAGTTTAGGCAAATGTAGTGAAGTGAAGAATGTGTTAAATTGATCTTGAGTAAGCTGAAAATAGGGATCTGAATTTAAACAGTTATAAAGCTTCTGATAAAAGTCACCAAAAACTCCAGGCATAGTACAGGGGACTTATTGGCATACTTTTTTTTACAAAATACATAATTTTTGTTTTGCAAAGAGTAGGAATTTTAGAAAGAAGAGAAGACTTTTGAAGGTTGGCGTCTATCTTCAGTCGGGACCCAACCATTATACATTGGCTTCTAATGAAGGCTTTATGTGCCTCCCACAGGGTGGAAATCTCAGTCATTCTTCCCTCACTGAGTTGCAAAAATTCCTCTAGTTGTTTTGAGAGTTGACCTTTCACAGCTGAATGATGTAAAAAGGATTATTTGAGATGCCAGTGACATGATTTTGTAGAGGGGTAGTCAATGTGAGATTTAAGAGAATGGATGCATGATATGACCAAATGATGGGATTAGCAACCACCATGTGTTAACATGGGGGCTGTTACGAAAAAGTAATCCAGCCTTGAATAAAGCCTATGAGGGGGTGAATAAAATGTAAATTGTTTCTGGGTGGGATGTTTCACTCTCCAAATGTCATAAAAGTTATGAGCTCTTATGAATTTACGAAAAGAGGTGGATTGACTCTAGCTGAAGATGTAGAATGTGTTGGCGAGGAATTCTTTAATGTCTAACCTTCTTTATTTTCCAGTTGAGGGACTGACTATAAAGAAGAACAAGGTTTCTGTGTGCAACAGGTGGTGGGCCAGCCCAGGACCATGTGGGGCAGACACAGAGAGCCCACCAGCCCCAAGCTGGTAATCACTAGAATTAGGAGGAGAAAAAAAAAAGATGAACGTCCATTGAGTTTAACTAGAATTAAATAAAATGAACTTTGCATTCATGCCATTTGTCTTTTGTGGTGAACTTACAGGACAAGCTCACCTTTTGAACAAAAATAATAAATGCAAATTTTTTGCAGGTAAAAAAATGTGAATTTATTATTTTTGGTTGCAGGAGCCTGTAAAGCATTTCACAATCGATCAGCAGATCGCTAGTGCCATGCAGGTCTCCTGCAGACCTGTCAGTATACCTTCTTGCCTGTACGGGATGTACGTGCAAGCAGGTATATTGACAGGAAAATTCAATGGCCTACCATGACGCTCTACAGCATAGTCTTGTAGTTCATTCATTCACAGAACACAGAATGAGAATGAATGATGCTGCCATGTGGGTGGAGCCCTGCATGGCAGTGCTGTTTTTGAAGTGAACATTGACAGCTTGTACAGGGAGCTTCTCCCTGTTCTTCTGTCATGGGAGGGCAGCAGGCAGCTGCTGCAGCATTGGGAGCATGTTACATGTTCCACCATAAAAACGAGTGGAACATGTTCCCAAAGATGAACTTATCCTCTAACTTCCTGCTGAATTTTCTTTATTATATATAATATATATATATGTATATCTGTATATGCATTTTTCTTTGGAGAAGCAAAAAGCTAAAAGAAAAGAGCATATCCACAGAACAGAGAATGTACATAACAGCCAAATAAAAAATTCAAAAGCCTACTATCAGTAAATTTGCGAAAAATTCCAAAACAATTGGTTTATGTTTTAATGGTATACATAAACTGTGATTATTGGCTTGCAGGATAGTTAACATAATGAAGGACACATAATGAATTTACATATTAGAACACAGGCTTTTAAATAATAAATTACGTTTAGCAGTATACCGATTAATTGCTTGATCCCAAAGGTGTCATTTGTAGGAAAATATATTGAATGACTTATTAGTTTGTTATAACTTGCAGTGAAACATGGGTTTGGATTAGGTGTTTACATTGTGATTTAACTGTAAAGCTACCATTTTCTTGTTCTTTGGTAAATATTGATTTAGACGTAGCCCCTAACACAGGAACAAATAATAAAAATGTCTTTAGTAAAGTAGGTGAATATTAGAAACAATATCAAAAACAGGACCTGGCATCCTATACAATAAAGATTACGTTTAAAAATAAGAACTAAGCTTACCCCAGTGCTTGCTTATCCCACATCCCTTGAATATGAATAATAACCAACCTCAAAACAGAGATAAGGAAGAGCAAAACAATAAAAACTTCAAAATCTGGTGGAGTTGTGCATGGTAGCCAATCAGCTTCTAATTTCAGCTTGTTCAATTAACCAATTCAATACCGGGCACTTTTACGCCCAGGCCATTTTTCAGGTTTCAGCGCTCTCACACTTTGAATGACATATGCGCGGTCATACAACATTGTACCCAAACTAATATTTTATAATTTTCTTCACACAACCAGAGCTTTCTTTTGGTGGTATTTAATCACCGCTGGGGTTTTTATTTTTTGCTAAATTACCAAAAAAAGACCAAAAATTTTGAAAAAAAACACACGTTTTTCTTTGTTTCTGTCATAAAAGTTTGCAAATAAATAATGACCACTTTTTGCAGAGTAGACAGTCCGACATACTTCATAAGAGGAATGGAGAGTTTTTTGAAGTTGTATTTTTTTGTCATAATTTTTCGGAAAATGAAAAATTTAAAAAAATTAGTTTCACTATTTTGTTTTACATACTGTCACCAGTGCAGTACAGCATCATCATATAACTGGCATGGCGGTGATCAGGGACACTGACTGGTGACAGTATGAAAATATATATATATTTTTTTATTTTTTTATTATTTTTTTAAGATTTATTTTTCATATTTCACTATGACCAAAGTAGTACAATGTTACCATAGTAATATTGTACTACTTTGGGGAAGTGATCAGTATTTGTTTTTTTTGTTACACAATTTGCTTATAGCAAAGAATTACTTTGCTATAAGCAAGCATTTACCTGATTGACATCGATTCATTCAGGGTTTTTTTTTTTTCGTGCTTAGCTGTGATTTGGCCATGTGCATGTGATTAGCTGTGACCAGTCACAGCTAGACACTAGTATACAATGGATGACATGAATGAAGCCCTCCATTGTATACAACTGTCATGTGACCTGCTGTGATTGGTCACAGCAGGTCACATGGTACCGACAACGGGGGCCGGTACTCAGATGTCATCGGCCGTGTCCGAGGTACACGGCCGGTGACAGATCGCGCGGCTCTGCACATCTGCGCATATGCGGGAGGACGCCATATGGCGTCCACCTGGAACGCTGATGACATTTGCCGGCCGCCATTCGGCCATAGGGCAGGCGGCAAATGGTTAAGCTTTGTCAAAAAACTTGGAAGCGGATTGGTTTCTATACGGAACTGCACCAGATTTTGCACTCTCCAGTTGTAATAAATCAACACACAGTGTGTCCATGCACATGTAGCCCCCTTGTCCTAAACAAGTAAATTTAGCTGTGCTTGGTTGTAGCTACCCTGGCAAATTTATTAAATTTCAAATAAAGACACAGAGAAAAAGAAACATTTGTTACATAAATGTGTAAAAATTCTTTAGCCTTGTAATAAATATTCAAGGAAATGATAAAATATTAAGATAAAAAGGAAAGGTAAGGGTTGTAGGGTATTTATAGTGAGTGAAAAAAAATCAAATATGTGATGCTTAAGTGGTTGTACTGTATAATTAAGCCAAGGATGACCGACCTTCCAGAAGTCATCTATTTTATCATTTAAAATAGCTGAGAGATTATCATTAATCTTTATCCAGTTCAATTATGAAACAAACCAAGCAAAAGTAATTGAGGGTGAGTTCCATCACCTAGTAATTGTAATTTTCTCCTCAAGGAAAATATGAGACATTAGTTTACCAGAATATCTAGACATGTTAAAGTGGGGTTAAAGTGTTACTAAACCCAGGGCCCTGCATTCACTATATCTGGTCTCCCACAGTACACAGAACATGTAATTATTTTAGTAAACATAAACTGCTAAATACCTTTTTTCATCAGCAGTTAGAGCAGTCTTGTGACTTCAGCTGAGCACTGGTTAAAGCTTGTAGGAGGAGTTTTCTTTCTGCTCTAGGAGGATGCAAAACCCCTGACCCTCTGTCTCAGATTGGCCCTGTGCTGATCACATATACTTTCCATGAAAAAAAGAACCTCTCTAGCAATACACACTAAATGGAGCATGTGCAGAAGGGCTACGGGTTCAGTCTCTCTTATCAGTCTGGACATTTGAACAAGAGGAGAGTCAGAGAAGTCAGGATCAAACAGCTTTTTTACACAATGCAGAGGATTAACCCCTTAGGTTCCACAGTGAGTATAACAAGCATGCTTTACTGCATATACAGACTGATTTTACTGTTGTGGGTTTAGTAACACTTTAAGGAGAACCATAGAGGCTAAGGCAGATAATGATATATTAGCAAGAAAATATATCAGTTTGTATATTTTAATCCAAAATGTGTATACTCTTGGCACGAATAATGGAGAAAAGATCCAGGATTGGTATATTGTCTAAAACATGAAAAGTTGCATTTGGCACATATTTATCTAATCAAGTAGGGACCATATACTATCTAAGGGTAATTTTAAAATTAGCTTCAATAATTGTAGAGCTGACAAATATTGAGGAAATGTGTTTTGTCAGTGCATGCCAGTCAGTAAGGTAAATGGTTTTTCCTGGGTCCAAGTCCCAGTAAATCATATAGGATATTTCTCCTCAAAAGAGAAGGTTTATAGAGGGATGAAATAAGTCCATATTGTTTATCAAAGTTTCTGCATAAGAATTCAAAGGGATAAATTTTAACTCTTATGTCACAATATGAACGCTAATTTGGTTACAGAGATGGATTTTTTTTTTCTCTGGTAGTTTATATTCTTTTTGCATTATGAAATGTGTTGAAATCTACAATTCTCCACAGGTCCTTATTTGTTCACCATTCAAAATTGCTGGGATGTAGTCAATGAATAATGTTATGACTTTTAAATATGGTGGCTAATGGAGCATGAGAGAATTAAAGATGGTATTTAGAGTGTAACAGATCAAATAATGCAAGAGATTGGCATAGAGAGGGGTTGAGTATTGTCTATATTTTGGTTTGGTCCACATGACTATATCAATTGAGATCAGTGAACAAGCTTTGGATTCAGATTGAGCCCATTGAAGTAGCATGTTTTTTGTTTAACCATTTCCATACCGGGCAATTTTACACCATCCTGCCCGGGCCATTTTTCACGTTTCAGCGCTCTCACACTTTGAATGACAATTGCGCGGTCATACAACATTGTACCGTAACTAAAATTTTATCATTTTGTTAACACAACTAGAGCTTTCTTTTGGTGGTATTTAATCACCGCTGGGGTTTTTATTTTTTGCTAAATTAACAAAAAAAGACCAAAAATTTTGAAAAAAAACACACGTTTTTCTTTGTTTCTGTTATAAAAGTTTACAAATAAATAATTGTTCTTTATAAATTTAGGCCAAGATGTATTCTACTACATGTCTTTGGTGAAAATAACCCAAATTAGGATGTATTATTTAGTTTGTAGGAAAGTTATAGAGTTCACAAACTATGGGATAGATCTGATTATTGATCAATCCTGAAGTACTGACAGCCAATCTAATTTCTTGAGGTCTAAGAATGTCAGAATAGTACAGATATCCCCCAAATGACCCCTTTTTCAAGAGTAGACAGTCCGACGTACTTCATAAGAGGCATGACGAGTTTTTTGAAGTTGTATTTTTTTTGTCATAATTTTTCGGAAAATGAAAAAATTAAAAAAATTATTTTCACTATTTTTTTTTTACTACTGTCACCAGTGCAGTACAGCATCATCATATAACTGGCATGGCGGTGAACAGGGACACTGACTGGTGACAGTATGAAAAAAAAAAAAAAAAATATATATATATATATATATATTTTTTTTTTTTTATTATTTTTAATTTTTTATTACTTTTTTGTAAGATTAACATAGTAACATTGTACTACTTTGGGTAAGTGATCAGTATTTTTTTTTTTTTACACAATTTGCTTATAGCAAAGAATTACTTTGCTATAAGCAAGCATTTACCTGAATGAAATGGATTCATTCAGGGTTTTTTTTTTTTGTGCTTAGCTGTGATTTGGTCACAGCTAATCACATGACATGTGCATGTGATTAGCTGTGACCATTCACAGCTAGGCACTACTATACAATGGATGGCATGAATGAAGTCCGAGGTACACGGCCGGTGACAGATCGCGCCGCTGTGCCGCTCTGCATTAGCGCACACCAAATGGCGTGCACCCAGAGTGCAGAAGCACTTTTGAAGCCGCCAAACGGCCATTGGCCGGGCGGCTAATGGTTAAAATTGCAATATTTGGTTAAGTTGGGTTGAGTGAATATATATAACCCTTTCACTGCCAGGTCCATATGGCGTACAGACCTACAGAACTTCTTCCAGCTGTCCAGGCACATACACCATACACTTCAGTGACCATGAGATTATAGCAAAACTGTTCAGCAGACTCTGCTGAACATTCCAATAGCTCTGATCCAGAGATGACAATCCGCTGATCAGAGCTATTAGCCTAAAATGTACATTTACAGCCCCCTTGCACTGATCCCACCCACCCACAGCACTGATCAGGGATGCGGCTGTGGCTTCATTGCAGCTGTCTTCCCTCCCCTGCCCTCCCTCAGCTTTAGGATCTGCAGGGAAGCCACAGTGGGCAAACAAATAATACTGCATCCCCCCTTGCCATTATGCACCCCATAGTGCCCACCGCCTCACCAATCCCTTGGCACCCCTTCTGGCATTGCTGCTGGCCAGATTTCCCTCCTCCCCCACCCACCAGCCACAGCTACTGCTTGGGAGGGAAAATAACTGTCCGAATGGAGAGCTGAGGGGTGGAAGGCTGGTAAACATGTGTTTTCCAGCCCCTTTCCTTTCCTTAATGAACATAGTGAGCGATCGGTACTTATCGATCCTATGTTCATTCATTACTGTAGAATAGTAAACACTATTTACAGTGCTACAGTTTATGAATGAATAGGAGCCTCTATGCAGAGACTTCTATCCATTCATATACAGTGCAATTGAACTTGTAGAGACAGGGACTCAAGATTATATCTTGAGTCCCTTTCTCTGTCTCAAAAAAGAGACATTAGGGGTCTGTTTAGACCCCAAATATCTCTCCAAAGCCCTCCACCCCCCCCCCAAAAAAAGTATAAAATATTAATAAAAAAATAAAAATTAAAAACAAAACATAGTACGGCCTCATTCACGCAGGATATACTACAGCATACGCCTCTGTGAGGCTATATTTACCCACACAGAGATGCACAGATGGTCCATGCATCCCTCATTGATGTCAATTGGGATGTAGGAACTGCCCAGGCACAGCTGCTACTCTTAATTTGACATCCATGTGAGTCTGGATGCATGTCCCTATGCTCACACTGTCTACATTTGGGGTCATGCACCCACACAGATATCAGGTAGGAAGCGGCGGCTGTGCCCATGCAGGCGCTGCATCCCAATTGAGATGAATAGGACTGACGTAACATCACATAATATCTGTGCATCCCCATGCTCGTAAACACAGCCCTCCACAGGCAGAAATTTAGCAGAAATGTTGTAAGTTATGTTGTTTTTGTGTTCACTAATAATGATTTTTGTGTATTTTTAGTGAAAATAGCGATTTGATAAAAATTTGTGCAACTATTGCGAGGCCTAAAAAAAATCGGTAGCACTTTTTTTTATTCTACAGGTCATATGCTTTCAGAAGCTGTATGGTTTGAGGGGCCTTTTACAAACTCTGAAAGCTGTAAGTGAAAAATGAAAACCTCAGATTTTAAGTAAATTGTTTTTATTTACAGTTTTGTGCACCTTCAGTTTTCACCATTTCACAAAAAAGGTGAAAATTAAAATGTACCAATATTTGTTATTTATTAACTCAATACAGTTTTAGTTTTGATATGTAGTAGAAATTAGCAGGGATTATGTAAGTTTTGCAGGAATTTTGAATGTTTGCCCACTAACAAAGAAATGATCAGTTTAAAAATCGAATGGTAGGTGTATTGTAACACTGAGAGACAAAATAGCAACAAAAAATTCAAAAGAAATGCATGTCTAACAAATTATGCACTAATTTGCATGTTCATGAGGGAGATATTTGCTCACCTTCAGTAGGAAAACAAAATTCTTCTTGTCTCCAAGGACAGTCAAAACATTGCTGCCTGTCTGCAAGTCATCTCATCATCAACTTTCTGGATCTCTTGCATGCTGTGTAGTGTATTATCTGCTAATTCATTTGGTTTACTTTCAGTTTAATAGGACTACATGTGCCATGGTATCTTGCTACCAGCAAGCAGTGATTCCTGCCTCAGAAACTCCTACTTTTAGCACCTCTGTAGTTCAGAAAGCAGGCTCTGTGAAATGTGTGGCACGACAGTGATATGCACAGGGAATAATGAATATGTGTCACAGAATTCAGGGAAGTAAATGTGTGGAAATCTTAGCAGTACGTTTTCAAACTTCAAGATTGCTCAGGTTAATAAGAGGCTATATAATTGAAATACAAAGTGAAAAAAAATCTATGGTTTTACATTTTTACCATAGACACAGTTTAAGTTGTTTAACTTTTGGATATTATTAGTTGCAAAGACACAAATCAGTATTGTTTTATCCATTACTACTTCATACTCTATGGCAGGGTTTCTCAACCAGGGTTCCGTGGAATCCTAGGGTTCCTCCAGAGGTTGCCAGGGGTTCCTTGAGCAATGAGCAATTTTTGCCTTTCAGGTAAGTTCCCACTGACATCATTGATCTTTTTAGTAATCTGTAACCGGGTCATTCTTCAGAATGACCACAAGTGTTAGGAGCATTCTTACCTCTCACTATCACACTGATGTATCATGAATTGTGGATAAAGTCATTCTAGCAGGGTTTCCCTGAGACCAGAAAGTTATGTCAAGGGTTCCTCTGCGTTGAAAAGGTTAAGAAGGGCTGCTCTATTGTATTCAACTTTTAATGTAAAAAACCTCTTTACATAAATGTATAAATCATCTTTTTTCCTCTATACGCAACTGCTTGTTACCTGTAGTCCAAAAGCTCTACATGCAAAGCTCTTCTGTTACCTGTTGGTACCAAAGTTTGCCTCTGAGGTCCAACACCTTGATTTTGCCTCTGAGGTCCAGCACCCCGAGTTTGCTCAAGAGGTCTAGCACTCCAAGTTTTCCATTGAGGCCCAGTACCCCAAGCTAACTTCTGGTCCCCGGCACCGTGAGTCTGTTTATTAGGCCCAGCACCCTGGGATAGCCTAGTTTATATTTTAAACTAAGCCCTCTGACTCTAGACTTGTCTTTTCTAAATTTAAAGCAATATTTCCTGTGCAGTTAGTCTCTCTACTATGTCCATGTCTGCTGAGTTATTCACCCCCACTTCTGATTTTGTCTTCTCTCTTTTTACTAAATGCTCCCCTCTTCTGAGCCTATATCCACCTCTTCTGGATCTGTGGCTACATATTTTGAGTCTTTTTGCATCTTTTGTGTCTCAGTCCACGTCATCTATGTCTGTGTCCACATCTTCTGAGTCTGTGTCTGCGTCCTGTGAGTCTAAGTTGGTCTCCTCCGCATGTGAGGTCACTCTTGTATGTGAGTTGGTCTCTCTAGCTTGTGACTCAGCATGTTTTGAATATAATACATCTGTGAAAACAGTCTTTTCTGTTCATAGGTTTGCTTTGCCTGAATGTGAAACTGGTGGTCTCTGCTCTCCCAAGACTCTGCCTGTTCCACACATCACTAAAACACTCCCAGTGCCACGTACCCCTGAAACATAGTACCTTCTACCTGCACTTCTAAAGTCCTGAAAGTGTCTAACCCCCTAGAAACTTCATTATTGTTCTGCCTCCTGTGCCATATTTTTCCAAGACCCACTTAGCTCTGACTTCCTTTTAGGAATTCTCCACAGTCTAATTTCTCAGACATACTTGATTTAAAACTGCCTTCTGTTCATTAGCTCTTTCCCTGCTTGTTTGAAGCCTCCATGTCTCCCTCTGCATTACAGTTGGTCTGTCGCTCTCATCCTATTTACAATAGTAATTATTGAAGCTGTTGTTCTGTTGCTGATAGTTCCAAGTGTCACTCTGGTTAGCTCACAACAGTGAGCTATAAGGTCGCCAATGCTTTTATTTGTCCTCACGCTGGAGTTTTTGTTAGTAGCCTAAGAACCTGAGGAAGTTCTTTAGTTTCTGGGTTTTCTGGAGGAGTCTTATACTCTTCTTGGAAACTCATGGGGACCAGGTCTCAGAATTTTAGGCTTAGGCTGGCCATACATTATACAATTATCTGGAGATTTTTGGTTTAGATTTACGAAAAAACCATATAATAGGACAAACCTAAACAACACTTTCAGTTGTATCCAATTAGAAAGGCCCTTGCACTACACAGTTGAAGGTAAATCTAAAGGAAATTGGGCAGAAAATTGGAAGATAATTGTATAATGTATGGCCGGCCTTAGTCTCCAGTGGGCATTGCTGTGCTACTGGTAACTGTGTTGGGCTTCACTTTGTAGGTTCTGACCTTGTTTATCCATGCTCTATAGGTTCCTGTTTAGGGGGTTATCCTCCAGGGAGATGCCCTAAGAGGGGGGTACTGTCACAGATCAGCTGCAAAGCTGATCTGTTGCCTGTAGTTGTACAGATTAGTTCTTTAGATATGCAAGGTAGTCTCACAGTTCTACATGCAATGCTCCTCTGTTACCCGTTGTTACAAAGAGTAGAGCTTTAGTTATCACCCTGTCCCACCTGCTGTTTAATATAGCAGCTTCTCAGATAGTTCCTGCCCAGTGTGTCTATCAGCACCATTACTTAATTGGTGTTCAGATTAGAAATTGTTGCCTGAGCAAAATTGAGCATTCCTGAGATCCTAGAACCTGTTCTGAGTTCTTTCTACCAATTCCTGGTATTTGTTATTTGTTCCTGCCCCACCGTGTTTCCTGTGCATCCCAGCCACATCCATTTATATGAAGACAAATGAGTTAGTTTACTAAAGGGAATAGGCTGTTCACGTTGCAAGGGAATAATCCCTAACTTAGTGAATGAGGTGCCACAATCACATGACTTCTTCAGGGGATATATCCCTGAAGAAGTCACGATCCATTTGTATATTGTTTCAGGAAGTAAGGCAAGGACATAAGCTGCTGAGTGCCTGTAATAACTTAAGAAGGCTGCATTTATATGCCTCTACCCTGTTTTACACTGGATCTCAGTGCACAGCGTGATGTGAGTGCAATTCTATACTTTTAATAAAGGATGAGATTTTATACTGGAAAGCTGTTTTTACTTTTAGCTATTGAGTTAAAGGGGTGGAGGAGTGTCCATGTAAAGAGGAGGTTTCTAAAGCTGCAAGTTGGGTTAAAAGGGCAGAGAAGGTCTGGAAGTGCATGGTCCCAAGCATATTGCAGAAGGTGGGAGAGCACAAATTATGCATCCATGCAAAATTTTCATTTCATCATGAATATATCAGAAATTTGAGAAAAGAGAAATATTCCTTTTCTTTGGATTATATTTTGTTGATTTCACACAAATTCACATGGTGTACAATGGTACACACATATACAGTATATAAACTTGATGTACATTTTCACTATTTAGAAAAAACGTATACATCATTTACAGCACGCAGGTTGATTTTGAAACATGTTTTATTTATTTTATTTTTACTAAGATTTGGGATCATTATGAACTAATATTGGGTGTTGGAATATTTTACATGGTGAGCTGTGCTGTCCAAAATCATAAAAGAAAAATTGAATATGTAATTGTGAGAACGTATAGATGGGAACATGCCATAAATAAAATGATGTTTCACTGCCAATGTACATATCTAAAAGTTTAAAATCAGAAATAATAAGATAAAATTATGAACTTAATTAGTATAAAATTGTTTTGCTGACAATGTAATTTATTTAATTTCTTGCAACTGTAGTAAACAATATTTAGGTCAAACTGCGAGAGAATGAAAAACATCTAAATGATATTGAATGCAAGAGAAGAATTTCAATGTAATCAGCATGTAAATTGTTTTACTAAAAATGTGATTATTTTTTTTTTTACACAAAGGAGGCAATACATATATAGAATAGTAGATACAAAATGAATAAATGTGGATTTACAAACTAAATACAAACTTCCAAATGGATTCAAATAGATAACATATATTCACTATGCAGGTATTTTAATGTTATTAATATGAAACAGATCACAAAGGACAATTTAAACCCAAAAAAGGTAAAATGTAAATTTTTTGTAGTAGTTAGTCACATTCAGATGGATCTGCAATATTGAATATATTTATATATGTATACATATGTCTATAATATAAATGCAAGTGGCTTCCTCAACTCTAATGAGTGCCATGGACAAGCCCCAGTATTTATAGACACACAGCTAACTCGGTCACCTAAATTCAATCATTATGGAATGTGCCATTGGAAGATTTTGTTTGTCCAAGAAAATGGTGAGAGGCGTGAAAATTTGTGAAACCACCTTTTAATAGTTTAAGACAATCACCATGACACCAATTGTAAGTAAATTATACACTTGGAAAAGGTAAGAGCATCCCTTCATTTGTCACTGCTTCAAATTCATCCAATTAAAATCAGGTGTTCCAGATGAGGTGCCCATAAATAGAACCACCTTAGGGAGAATGCAGATGGAAACTGTCTGAAACTCAGATGTCCAGGGCAGGGCCAGATCTAGACTGTCTGATGTAGGGGTGCAGTAAAAGATCTCAGGGGGGCAGAGTATGTGAGGTCAGTAGGGCAGTGTACAGGGGGCCAGCATGGCAGAGGATAGGGTCAGCAGTTTATAGGGCAGTCTACAGCAGTCATTAGTTTGGAGGACAGTATACAGAGGGTTATCAGAGCAGAGGACAGTGTGCAGAGGGTCAGCAGAACAGAGGACAAGGGTCAGCAGGGTGGAGAAAATGGGTTTTCAGGTCAGCGGTGCAGAGGATAGGAGTCAGCAGGGCATAAGACATTGGTCAGCAGAGAAGAGGACAGGGTCATTGCTGGCAGAACACTTAGCAGGTCTCCTCCTCCCTTCCCCACACTGCAGACAGACTGGGTATGCAGAGCTCCTCCACCCCACACAGCACATAACCAAGATAAGATTATCATACAGACACAGCATCCATCTGCACGGTATGTAGCTGGCTTTGTACATATACCGCCGAATCCCTCCTCCTTGCACATATCCCCCCTAATCCCTCCTCTTTGCACATATCCCCCCCCCCTTCAATCCTTCCTCCTTGCACATATCCCCCCAATCCCTTTTTCTTGCACATATCTCACCTAATCTCTCCTCCTTGCACAAATGCCCCCCCAACCCTCCTCCTTGCACATATCTCCCCCAATCCCTCCACCTTGCATATGTCCCCCCCCAATCCTTCTTCCTGGCAAATATCCCCCCTAATCCCTCCTCTTTGCACATATCCCCTAATCCCTCCTCCTTGCACAGATGCCCCCAAATTCTTCCCCCTTGCACATATCTCCCCCATCACTCCACCTTGCACATATCCCCTCTAATCCCTCCTCCTTGCACATATCCTCCCTAATCCCTCCTCCTTGCACATGCCCCCCCCCCCCAATCCTTCCTCCTGGCACATATCCCCTCTAATCCCTGCTTCTTGCACATATCCCCCCTAATCCCTCCTCCTTGCACATATCTCCCATAATCCCTCCTCCTTGCACATATCTCCCATAATCCCTCCTCCTTGCACATATCTCCCCTAATCCCTTCTCCTTGCACATGTCCCCCCCAATCCTTCCTCCTGGCACATATCCCTCTAATCCCTCCTCCTTGCACAGATGCCCCCAAATCCTTCCTCCTTGCACATATCTCCCCCAATCACTCCACCTTGCACATATCCCTTCTAATCCCTCCTCCTTGCACAATTCCCCCCTAATCCCTCCTCCTTGCACATATCTCCCCTAATCCCTCCTCCTTGCACATATGCCCCCCAATCCTTCCTCCTTGCACATATCTCCCCCAATCCCTCCACCTTGCACATATCCCCTCTAATCCCTCCTCCTTGCACATATCTCTCCTAATCCCTCCTCCTTGCACATATCCCCCCTAATCCTTCCTCCTTGCACATACCCCCCAATGAATGGCAACAAATCCAAAAAAAAGTTATAACAAAATTAACAACTGCATTAATTTCATTTGTTTCATTTGGATGGTGCCACATGATATAATTGTAGTTCAGGCCCATAGGGAAATTAATTCAATTTGCAAATTCGTTTGATAACTCAAATTTATAAAAAGAATAGATCTCAATTTTGCTCCATTTGTTAATTAAGATGCACATGACGCCATTCAATATTGTCCAATCAGCTCATGCCATTTCTCTTGATGTGTTGGACTAGTGTCCAAAAATATTGAATTTGTTCAATTCGAATCCATCCAATAATATATCAAATATATAGCAATCTTCTGGAAAAACTGCAACATTTTTCTAATCCACCTGGACCAACGAATATACGAACCGAATACTGAAGGTACGAAACTAATTCCGAAAATGAATTTGTTCAATATAACAAATGTGACAAAACAAGATTCTTCAACAAATGCATCTGAAACAAAATTTCTGGTATTCACATGTCTATCAAAAGGAACTGCCCTTAAAGAAAAAATTCAGGGTTATGAACTGGCCCAAAGATCTGATTCAAATTCTAATGAAATGTTATTGGAAGTATTTTAAACAAGTAGTTCATGCTAGGAGCATGCATCCTCCTTCACCATTGATGGACTGATGAAGAAGCAAGCTGAACATGTGCCACGCCCACCATTTCCTGTTGTGATGTCATCTCCACCCACCCAGTTGACCCAAGCCGACCATGGTGTGCTGGGAGCCACCAGCACAGTCCAGGATAGCCTACCAGAGATCTACAATCAGTGGGATCGGACTAGAACCAGACAGTGGTGCTTGAAGCTAGATGAGTGCCCTCCTTTGTGTCTTGTGAGTTGCTTTCTTGTGGAAATAAAATAGTTTGTTTTTTTATGCTACACTTAGATGGTGCTATTTCCCTTCTTCCATTTTATATTCACACAGAGTATCTTCTAACTCTTGATGAATCAGCTGCCACTGAGTCAAGCTTTTGTGAACTTTTGGATTCATTGGACTTTAAGGACTTTTAATCACACCTGTCTTTATGCATTGTATACCTGGGTGGCTCCATCTTAATAATTTTCTACTCTCCCAGAGTGTCAACCTCGCCTGCCCTTTCCAATTACTTCCTCCATTCATAAAATCTGTACTATAGCTACTATGAATGGAAAACATTCAGTGAATGGTGGATGGCTGGATGCATAAAAGATTCAACTCCTCCATTCTTAGCCTGGGTTTCATTCATCCAGCCAGCCACCATTCACTAAATGCTTTCCATTCATAGAAGCTATAGTACAGATTTTATGAATGGAGGAAGTAATTGGAAAGGGCAGGCAAGGTTGACACTCTGGGAGAGTATAAAACAATTAAGATGGAGCCACCCAGGTATACAATGCATAAAGACAGGTGTGATTAAAAGTCCTTAAAGTCCAATGAATCCAAAAGTGAATGGAGGAGGTGGGTGGAAAGGGCAGGCATAGCTGGCACTCTTGATAAGTGCCTACCACAGGTTCATTGGCTCTGTTATCACCCACCACTCTGAAAGATTACAGCAGCGGGGCGAAGAGGAAGATTTCAACTAATGCAACAGCAGCGCAAGAGACACATTGGATTAATAGTAAGTAATGTCCCTTGTGCTTTTTTTGACTAAACATGGCCTTTAATTTATAGTCCCTTAGTTCAAATAGTTAAATAAAAATCCCCAATTTTGCTTTGATATCAATGGTCTGACAAAAAGGCTACTCTTTAGACATCAAATCTTTAATATTCATTATTATTATTCTCTATTATCTTATTATTATTATTTTATATCATAAATTTATTATATTTGTAATATTCTCTTAGCATGGCAGCACACAGCTCACCATGCTTGTTCATATGTCTGAGGCCACGTGTTACAGTACTGAACATTATGATAGAAATGTTATTTTTTACCGTGACACAAAAGTTGAAATGGAACACTACTTTTGTGTCAGAGAGTAGAAAGTGTAAAACTCACCAAAGGGTTGTTGTTGTTTGTCAGGAACATCAGTAAACCAAAAGACCTTTCCTTTTTTTTCCTTTTTTTAGTTTATTTGACACAGTGTGCAGAGGCAACTGAGTGACTGAAATGCTAAAGCTTGCTGCACAAGCCTCACTGCAGGAAAAATATTTGTCACCTAAAGCTGAAAGTCTCTTACAATAAACAAGTGTGAAACAGAACACATTAGTTTTTTGTTAGAACCTTGGGGAAGAATAACAAACGCAGTCAATGTCAGCTAACAAAACAATCGCCATAAAAATATATACATATTTTAAGCGTATTCTACGTATTTGACATCGCACAGGCTTAGCTTCTAGTGAATTCTGCCAATGTGCAAATGTACTTTGCCTGTGATGAAAGATTATGATGATTACTTATGCTATTGACTGAGCATTGAGCACAGGAGAACGCTGTAGTGAGATGAGCCATCAGCATATGCACCATGATTGTGATGAATGAGGTCATTTATGGTACGGAGTGACAAGTGGGATGACTTGCTGTTAGCATGGCTGAATATTGCAGCTAAAAGCCCAATTAAAGCCAAAATGTATTTGTTTAATTTTGGATAGAGTGGGGAATGGATGGAATAGATCCTTTGTCAGGTTTTTACTGGATGGATTTCTCCTCACTTACTGTAAGGGCAGAAAGTGATACACAATCTCGCCAGTGGGGACACATGTAACCACTTCAGTACCAGGCACTTTTATCCCCTTCCTGTCCAGTAAAAGTTTCAGCGCTCTCACGCTTTAAATGACAATTGCACGGTCATGCAACACTGTACCCAAAACAAAATGTAATCATTTTGTTCACACAACTAGAGCTTTCTCTTGGTGATATTTAATCATCACTGGGATTTTAATTTTTTTTGCTAAATAAATGAAAAAAAGACAGAAAATGTTGGAAAAAAATGTTTTTCTTCAATTCTGTTATAAACTTTTGCAAATAAATAACTGTTCTTCATAAATTTAGGCCAGAATGTATTCTGCTACATTTCTTTGGTGAAATAACCCAAATCAGTATTTAGTCTGTAGAAAAGTTAGAGTCCACGAACTATGGTATATATCTCAAAATCGATCAATCCTGATGTACTGGTGGCCATAATAATCTCATTTCTTGAGGCCCAAAAATGTCAGGACAGTACAAATTCCCCCTTTTTGGAAAGTAGACAGTCTGAGGTGTTTAGTAAGAGGCATGACGAGTTTTTTTAGGTCACAATTTTTTGGAAAAATTAAGAAGTTAAAAAACAATTCACAATTTTTTTTTCATACTTTCACCAGTGCAGTACAGCATCATCATATAACTGGTGTGGTGGTGATCAGGGACACTGACAGTATGTAAAAACTTTTTTTTTTTAATTTAAAACATTTTTTGTTCCATTTTTTTTTCTCGATTTGTTTTTATAACACCAGAGTGACCGGAGTAATATAAGGTTACCATAGTAACATTGTACTACTCTGAGTAAGTGATCAGTATTTTTTTTACACATTATCATTCCTTATAGCAAATAATTTAATTGCTATAAGTAAGCATTTTACTGAATGAAATCAAAGAATGTCTTTGCTATAAACAAGCATTTTACTGAATGAAATTAATTCATTCGATTTGTTTTGTAGTGATTAGCTTTGACTAGTCACAGCTAATCACATGACACAGATGGACTGTGATTGGCCCAGTCTGTACCATGTGATCACTGTGACAAATCACAGCTAGCAACACAATTGTATACAATGGATGGAATGAAAGGAAGCCATCCATTGTTTACAATTGTCATGTGACCTGCTGTGATTGGTCATAGCAGTCACATGGTGCCGGAAATGGGCCGGCATACAGATCAGTCATCGGCTGTGTCCATTGGATCTTGCTGCAGCACGGCACCGAGAGTGCACGTGAGGCGGCGATCCAGGAGGACATGTTGGAATATTTTACATGGTGAGCTGTGCTGTCCAAAAACATAAAAAGAAAAATTGAATATGTAATTGTGAGAATGTATAGATGGGAACATGCCATATATAAAATGATGTTTCACTGCCAATGTACATATCTAAAAGTTTAAAATCAGAAATAATAAGATAACATAATAAACTTAATTAGTATTAAATTGTTCTGCTGACAATGTAATTTATTTAATTTCTTTAAATTGTAGTAAACAATATTTAGGTCAAACTGCGAGAGAATGAAAAACATCTAAATGATATTGAATGCAAGAGAAGAATTTCAATGTAATCAGCATGTAAATTGTTTTATTATGATTTTTTTTTTTACACAAAGGAGGCAATGCATATATAGAATAGTAGATACAAAATGAATAAATGTGGATTTACAAACTAAATACAAGCTTCCAAATGGATTCAAATAGATAACATATATTCACTATGCACGTATTTTAATGTTATTAATATGAAACAGATCACAAAGGACAATTTAAACCCAAAAATGTAAAATGTAAATTTTTTGTAGTAGTTAGTCACATTCAGATGGATCTGCAATATTGAATATATTTATATATGTCTATAATATAAATGCAAGTGGATTCCTCAACTCTAATGAGTGCCATGGGCAAGCCCCAGTATTTATAGACACACAGCTAACTCGGTCACCTAAATTCAGTCATTATGGAATGTGCCATTGGAAGATTTTGTTTGTCCAAGAACATGGTGAGAGTTGTGAAAGTTTGTGAAACCACCTTTTAATAGTTTAAGACAATCACTATGACACCAATTGTAAGTAAATTATACACTTGGAAAAGGTAAGAGCATCCCTTCATTTTTCACTGCTTCAAATTCATCAAATTAAAATTTGATGAGGTGCCCATAAATAGAACCGCCTTCGGGAGAGTGCAGATGGAAACTGTCTGAAACTCAGATGTCCAGGGCAGGGCCAGATCTAGACTGTCTGGTGTAGGGGTGCAGTAAAAGATCTCAGGGGGGCAGAGTATGTGAGGTCAGTAGGGCAGTGTACAGGGGGCCAGCATGGCATAGGATAGGGTCAGCAGTTTATAGTGCAGTCTACAGCAGTCATTAGTTTGTAGGACAGTGTACAGAGGGTTATCAGAGCAGCCGAGGCAGTGAGGCGGTGATCCAGGAGGACGTAATTTTACAATAGGCCAGGTGGGAACTGGTTAAAACACATTTTTAGTAGAGTGAGAAAGAGTTAAAGCATCTCCTATTTTATTAAATGGGTGTCAGAGTAACAGGAAGTAAAGGGAAATCTCCCCAAAGCTCTGAGCACCACCAATGGGCATATTTGCATATTTGCCTATGTTTGCAAAACATAATGGTCACTGTTCTCTCTAATGTTCTTTCTGCACTGGTTTTCTGATAAGCCCCTCCTTAAAGGGTGACTCCACACATAAAAATATATAGTATAACAATTGCTATACAAACCATATTGTGAGTTAATGTTTTTAAGATTACATTTTCTTTTCAATCTGCAGTGCTGTTATTTTTTGTAAATAAATATGTTATTTCCTATGTTTGTGATTGGCTCACAGATTTTCCCAGAAGTCTGCACTAAGATAGAAAGTCATATTTTAGGCACCTCCTGCATTGACCATAAAGGGTTAATAACTTTTAAAGGGCTGCAGATCCTGCAACTTTTCCCATCAGAAAACAGAGCACTCCAGGTGATTATAATCAGCTAGTCTTTTCCATTCAGAATCAATCTGCACAGGACATAGTCAAACAAACAGCTATTTCTTCCAAGCAGAGACAGGTAGGAATCTGCAACAAAGTTTGTTAAAATCCTTGCGATGTACATTGATCACCTATAGGGGATTGTTTTTTTCTCAACATAGCCAGCGGTGTATTCTGACAGCCGGGAAGCTTCCTAGCTGTCAGAATAAAATAGCTCCGTGGGATGGATTCCCTCGTCCACCTGGAATGGAAGATGGGGGAATCTATATATTTTCTTTTATTGAACCTGCAAGTTGAACAAAAACAAAATAAATCTTGTGCTACCTTAGGTACATTGCCAACATATGCTTTCCAAGCCATACAACGGCATCCATACACTTCCTACATATTCATATACACCACATAACAATCCCAAACCCAACCATACTATGCACCACTGCCATTCACCGCTTCCCCTACAACACATTCTCTACCAACACCTTCTCCTCTGGTTGAAACAGCAAAAACTCCATCATCCCAGAGAATAAATTAGGCAATACCAATGCATGTCTCCTGGCCAGTCCCCGCTATCTTACCATTTCCTGTCCTAGTCTTTAAGCCTTTTGATACCAGTGATGTTCACCTGGATGTTCTTACACGCACAAAGGGACATTATTTTTACATTTTGTTGAGGCTTGGGGAATACATTTTCGTATTTACCTATGGTATATTTAAAAAAAAAGTTTTCAAAAATGAATAAAAGTACTTTATGTACTGTATACATGTGTCTGTGTGGTTAATTCGTTAGAGGGTTGCAGACGTAATTGTTTAGAGTGTTGACCAGGAAAACATTTCCAAACACAGGTAATAGAGACCTCACTTTACGACAAGCCTACCATTTTTCCAAAACACCATGTCCTGGCACTGCAAATGGCTAGAGAGCAATCCCAGCAATTCATAGAAATTGTAAAGAAAGACAAAGTGGGATTAGTGGGCAAGAAAGATAGGAGATGTCACGGATGCACGATCGCCACCCTCAACATGTGACAATCGCACGACCGCGACCAACAATACGCCACGCCCGCAGCGTCAGACCCCAGACCTTCTCACCAAACTCGTGACCGAAGGACCGGCCGATCTAAAACCACGGTGTGACGTGGGTAACAATGCCACACTCAGCTGCGCCCTGCACAACGATTGTCCAGCTAATGGAACGCAATCGACGCACCGGCAGCCTGAATGCGCTTGTTACTAGGTCGGGTTAATTACACAACTAACCCTTCACTGCCACCACCCCTTTTTGTACAGAGAAAGGGGAAACTCTCTTTCAAATATACACGATAATGATTGAAATAAAGGTCTGTACAACATGGTCTGCAGGCCCGTTATACAGAGATTAAAACAACAGTAGCATCTCTTCAAAGGCAGGAATTCGTGAATTGCAAGTAAGCGCTTAGAAACACTTTAACACTTTCAGAAAAAAAGATTTATTACTAAAAGGGTCAAACAGGTACAATAAAATATTTACAAAGAAAATGTAACTAAGAAAATGTAACTAAGATATATATTTAAATATACATAGAAAACAGCCAGCACAGCAAAGAGATAACAGGGAGAAGTTAAAAGGTTAAGTTACTTGCCATGTTATGCCTTAAGGTAAGCAGATCCAAGTTGCAGAGCGAAGGGTCTTTGATCTCCTGCTGTTACGATGTTAAAATTGGGAGATGTGTTTAGCTTAACTTTTTAGGCTTGCCAGCCTGTCTTTTAAAGTCCCCCTGCAGGGGGGGGGTGGCTCTGAGTACTGGCCAATATCCGGTTTTGGGCGGGATCGTCGGATGGACTCTGCATTAAAACTGGCAGCTTCATAATCCATGATATGAAACATAGGTGACAGCTGACCTGAGGGATGTTCATTTAACTTCTGTCACCTGGCTGGTAGGGTTTATGAGGTTCCAACTTCCTTCAAGTCCTGGGAAAAAAATTACCTTATCTTGGTTAGGAGGTGTGAGTTTACACAGACCTTTGGACAGAGAGTCTGCTGTCTCTATGGGTGGGCTTTGTAGCACTGGGCCCCCTGCTGCTCCAGCCTGCCAGCAACTTTTAACACTTACACATCTGTCCCTGTGCCTCTCAGGAAGGGAGGGGGTAGGGAATGAAGGATTGAGGGAGAAATGTATGTTCTTATCAAATTGGATGTGCCTTGACAAAATGGTGGCACTGCGACCATATCTGAGCGCAAGATTGCTACAGGAGACAATATCATTTTGCACATACACTAGATGATGACATTTGAACATTCTACCTGGTGATAGTGTCACACAATGTCTGTTTCAGGAGTACATGCAACTTTTGACTGATAACCATGTAAATTCTGACAATTTCTCCTGTACACAGAGATCATCATACATCACTCAGAAATGACCGCTATGTTCTGTATTAGCAATAATGGATCCAGAATATTTACATCTTCTTTCTCTTCCCCCATTACCAATAGTGTAGCAGTTGCTGCAGCTGCTGCTATGCAGATTTCTATATTATCCATATATCATGAGCTGCAAACGTAGAATGGTTAGCCGACAGCTAGCTAACAAAACTGACAAAAGCAGCATTGTGTTTCATTCCAAACCTGAATTTACTTCTGTGAATAGTTCTGAAAAACTGCAATAAAATCACATAAACTGAAGTTACAATATGCATTTATACATGTCTTTTACAACACACGTTCAAAACCACATTGAATACATAACAGTGCAATCTAGATATATCATAACTTTAACAAACAATGAATAGACTTACAAGCATATGTGTATCAAAGCAAAAAAGGAGATCTTCATTGATATTCTTTGGGAAGCTAAAATGGCTCTGCAGTGGTTTGTGGATAACTTTATTAACAAATACTAGACACTTCCTGTTCTTGATTGAAAGGAATAAAAGTAAAATACAAAAAGGCTGCAATTGCAGTGAACACCCAATAGCTGGCTCCCTATCCAACACAATAATCACAATACAGATTGTGACATCATGAATCATACTCCTTTTCCATTCGCCAAAAAAACACACCTGAGCCTGCCAACAGGTGCTAGAATATACATGCACTCAAAAATGCTTGTGTAAGCTTTTACTAGATGTGAATGAAGTATTACTTCTTGTTAAAGTATGCAAATATTTCATCGCCTGTGCAAAGGTGCACTTTAATAGTCATGGGAAAGAGTAAGTAAGCATAGTGGGAAGGGATTTATGACAGCATAGAAGAGGCTCCCCAAAGTCACTCCCAATCAAAGTTTGATTATGTCCACACTGAGCATATCACTACAATCTTGCCGATTTCTAGAAGCAATGTTAAATTATAAGCACTTCAGGGTCAGGATTAACGTTTATTATTTTCTGTAAATCACTAAATAATATAGTGTAATATGGTGATAAATATTACCTACAATAAATGCTAGAGATACACAATGTCCTTAGCAAATATAATTGCAATACAATAGTTTCATCTTATTGCAATAAATATTAAAGTCCATTTGAAGCCTCTCACCTTTGCATCTCTTTGCAGCTCTGTAACAACACACTCTATGATTCATGACTGATTTTTGCTTGGGAATTCTTTTTTTTTTTTTGTCTATTTTTATTACAACCACTGCAGCTAAGTGAAATGAAGGGTACTGTATGTATAGTCAAAATACCTGTATGAATTTTTTAAACAAAATAGGTAAACATGCTACTACCGCAGTCACTTCTGCTGTTTTCCGTTTTCCTGTTGCAGATGCTCCCTCACTTCATGCCTGGTAAAATGTTCTCCACAAAACAGAAAATGAGGGGAAATCTCACTAGCACAGCCCCAGATAGGAGTAAAATCTGACAGTGGTTTTAGCTTGTCCCCACTCTATCCAAAACAAAATAAATACATTTTGACTATAGATATTCTTTAAGGGGTCTATGTATTAAAAAAAAAAACTGCATAAATGTCTCAAACATTTACACAGCCGTCACAGATAATGCCTGTAATTTGCGTATATATTTAGTTTACCCCCCATGATTGTCAGCTCCATCTAGAGGCAATAATACTCTATTTTCTGGATTGGGGCAAGTCAGAAAATACTGTATTATGGCCACTAGGCGGAGTTGATGATCATAAAAAGTGAACATATTACACAGGGATTATTTGGGAATTTTACTAAATAGACCTCTACATCTATTGAAAAAAAATGTGTTTTTGAACATTAACATGCACTGACAATACTATTTACATCTAAATAATCTCATTTACACATATGTTCAAAAAATACATAAATATACATTTAATGTATATCACATCACATAACACCAGCCACAGAAGCACTTTGCAGAGTTATATGGACTGTTTTAAATTAACATGATTTTTATAATTGGTCACAGATTTCTCTTGCCCATTAATACCTGGCAAGCCAACTAATTGGCTCTGAAAAATGCAGCTGTTCAGACCCAAAAATGTTTTAAAGCATAGGCATTAATAATGTATTATTTCAATAAAAGACACTTGCTTGTACCTGACTACTCACTTCCTGACTGATTCAGGAATTCTTTTTTCTAAAACGCTTGAAGAAAAATACTTAATCAAACCTAAAAACATATTCAATGTTTTTACAAATAAAACATTTCTTACAACAGGAAACTCGTGGTAAAACTGGCTTTTCCTTTTCTATGGCTTTTGAGAGAGCATTCTTGAATAAAACCAGGGGACCCCGACCTTAATATGTTGGTGCATTTTCTATTATCGTCATCATCTATGGCCATTCTTCCTTCATATGCTGTCAAATGGGATAATAACTTGGGAGCCACCATGATGGCAGAGGACTGAACTCGGATGTAGACTAAAACTGCCAAGAGCTCTGCTCATGTGCTGGCTGTGGAGGTGAATTATAGGTTCCTTCTACAATGGTATTTGGTCCCTTTGAGGATTTCTCACGTGATCCTGACCCACTCCTTCAAATGCTTTCAGGGTTGTCAGAAGGATGGCTCTTTTCAATATTTGACTTAATTGATATTGAAGCTGTTTTGCATCGGGTTTTACCAAGTGCTTTATACTGTGACTAGCAAATTATTCCACAAAGATCCCTTTCTGGCCCTTTTGAACAGGAAGCCTGCAGAGTGTTCCAACAGCCAGTTTAAGCTAGTTCTGCATATCCTTACAGCAGCAAAAAGGGTAATTGCTACATCTTGGAGAACCTAGACTGTCCCCTTTGCAGAGGTCTCCCAA
Source organism: Staurois parvus (assembly GCF_062004578.1). Classification (NCBI taxonomy): domain Eukaryota; kingdom Metazoa; phylum Chordata; class Amphibia; order Anura; family Ranidae; genus Staurois; species Staurois parvus. Next base: position 4,887,984 of record NW_028318003.1, read on the forward strand.
GGTATGATATTTGAAAGAATGACTGTTAAACAAAATGATAGGCCAAAATTCTGTAAAATATGGGAACCATGGATCAAATCCTACTTGTCATCTACCTTTGACCCTAATTCCATATTGGTATGTAGCTTTTGGGTTAGTGAGGCATGTGGGGAAGGGGGCCATGACCTTGGTTTAGTTCTTACTTCCATTGAATGCATTCATTCCCCCTCCCTTTCCTTCTCCCCTTTGTTTCCCTCCCTATCTTTCCCTCCCCTTCCCTTCCCTTCCCTTTTCCTTTATTCCTTTTTATCCTCTTCATCCCTGTTTACCCTTATTAGTTTTCATTCAACTTGGTTCTTGGGGAGCCTCCAGGGTTGAAAGGAAACCTGGAACCTTTGTTTGCTACCTGAACTTCTTTCCCTTTTCATTAATCCTTGTCTCCATTTTAGCTCATGTCTATGGCTCATGAAGTAAGTTAAGTACATGGGATAATCTTTTTCTGTGATGCCCTCCATATATACCATTGCTTACATAAACTGGTGATGTACATTTGATATGAATAAGCTCTGTGAGCAACTTGTGAACAATATCTGGATCTATATATCTTTCATGTAAATGCCTTCTGCTTTGGAAACTAATACAATTTATTGAAAAAAAGACACTGACCACTAGTTTTATTTTAATAATAATGTTATAAAATATATCTGATATGATCAATCTTCTCACTCATGCAAGCAGTAATATATGCATAAACAACCTTGACAACAAACAGCATATTACATGAACCACAAGACACTAAGAGTACCAGGGATTACTTTGATGGAAATAAAAACAGAATTATTGATAATATGCAAGTGTGAATTCATATAAAATAAATGTATATGCAAGTAAAGAGATATAATTTTACCCCTGTACAAATCATTAGTAATACCTCATCTGGAATATCCAGCTCAGTTTTGGGCACCAATTCACAAAAAGAACATTGGGGAACTGGAGAAAGTACAGAGAAGGGCAACCAAACTGATAAGAGGCATGGAGGAGCTCAGCTATGAGGAAAGATTAGAGGAACTGAATGTATTCTCTCTTGAGAAAAGGAGATGAAGAGGGGATATGATCAACATGTATAAATACATCAGTGATTCATATAGTGAACTCGGTGTAAAGTTATTCGCCCCAAGGTCATCACAGAGGACAAGGGGGCATTCTTTACATCTGGCTGAAAAGAGATTTAATCTCCAAATACGGAAAGGTTTCTTCACAGTGAGAGCTGTGCAAATGTGGAATAGACTCCCTCAAGAGTTGGTTCTGGCCAGCTCAGTGGATTGCTTTAAAAAAGGCCTGGTTTCTTTCCTAGACACACAGAATATAACTGGATACTAACATTTATAGGTAAAGTTGATCCAGGGAATATCCGACTGCCTCTCGGGGGATCGGAAAGGAAATTTTTCCCCTGCAGGAGCAAATTGGATGATACTTTGCTGGGTTTTTTTTCCTTCCTCTGGATCAACTGTGGGTATAGATGGACTTTAGTCTTTTTTCAGCCAAACCAACTATAACTATGTAAAGAACATGAGTATTTTTTAGTATCTGTAAAACTTCTAATTGGCTTATTTTGATCTAGACTATTTGATGGAAAATGATGGAATTATGTCCACATATTGTTGAAATTTTCAATTTCCAATAGTTTCAATTTAAAGGTTCTCAAATATAGTACTCCATTCTTATTTGGTGTCTATAGTTTCTATAGGGGAGATAAGCAAGAGCTGATGGATGTGATGGAATATTTATTTTATAGGAACAATAAAAAGAATATCACATAAAACAGTCTGTCTTCAGACTTTAACATTAGGCACTCTCATATTGTATATTAACTCTTCTTCAGCTTATGAAAGACCTCCAATTTAGGGTGGTGTTTTGCTTTGTATCTGTTAGGGCATTTTGCAATAAAGCAAGGAAGATTAAACCTCTGTAGTATATTAAAGGGCTTTACTAAACAATACATGCTGTACATAAAAACTACTTATAATTGCAGTAAACAATACAAGACCTACAATATATATATACACACACACACACACAAAACACATGCACACGCTACCTACCCTTCCTTGCAAATGAGCATGGACAATGGTCTGTATATATTGAAGATACATGAAGAAAACACTTGGCTCAGGTTATAGCGGCCTCAAAATCTCTGTAAGCAACCAGGGCTCCAGGCCATGAGATTGCAGAAATCGGGCTTTCTCATTGTGTAGCTTTAGCATCATCCCCAGGTGAAGTTCCTTATAAGGTTGTCTTGTGGTTATACAGCCCCCCTTTCCACTTTTGCTGCTGGCCTTTTATTCGGAAAGTTTGGGTAGCCATTTCCATATAGGCGTATCCTTTTCTGCATCAATTTCTATAAGTAAAATATTTCTTAACCCAAACTGTAGATGGCATTGTTTTGTCATACATGATATAGGTAAAATAGGTCAAAAGGACAGGATATTGTTGATCCTTATTGACATAGCTCATGGACATGACCTCCTTTAAAACAAGATGGAAGCAGTTAAAATGTGTACATTGCCCAATCGACTCATTTTGCTCAAAATATCTATATATATATAGATATATATATATATATATATATATATATATATATATAAAAAATAGTATTTTTTCCCCCATTGCATTAGAGGACAGCATGTGTAAACATTTCCTATAGCATTTGTTTGAGTAATGTTTATTCAATGACACTGATGTTTACTTCTAAAACAATTACATTTTGTATGTACTGTAAGTCTGAGAAAATCACCAAGCATGGTCTTCCCAGTCCTTCCCCTCTCAGCTTGTGCAAGGTTTATAGCGGGAGGTAAGCATATTGATCATTTACCCCCTACCCTTGCTTGTGATGGTGGCCTGCAGTGCACACCTGGGCCACCACTCTTAGCCCAGTGCAAAGTGGCTCAGGTGTTATTTTCTTGTTCAAACATTTTATCAATTTCAGAGACAAAAAAACAATCTTAGGACAATCCATGTACATATACAGGCATATATGAATACAGGAAAAAATGTTCTACGGAAAAGGGGGATTATCATATAAAAACAGGTTAGAAGGAACCAAGGAAAAACATGAAGGGATACAATGGTATAAGGGAAGGTAGGATCTGAGTATGCAACATACCGGGAGCACTGCTCCCAGAAATCATATGAAGGTTCCACATGAGGCAAAGAGAGAGAGACAGAAGTGAGTAGAAAAGAGGGGGGGAAATTAGGAGAGACTGAAGGAATAGAGGAGAGAAAGAAAGGACGTGTGACTTCCAAAAGGGAATAGATAATCTCAGGACCATATCAATGCATAACTTGGCATATAGGATTGCCACAGTATGGAATTAGGAGATGTCAAAGAAGGAGCAACGAATCATCAAAGTTTGGTGGGAGGACACGTCCCACCCATGGGGTCCAGATCGACAGAAACTTAGGAACAGAATCTATGATGGTGGCTTCCACTTTGGCGTGAATCATAGCTTGTTCCTAACTGCTAGAATGCACAGAGATGGAGACTTTCACGATTTGGCCATAATCTGTTTTGCTGCAGTGATGACTTGCAAGAGGAGTTTAAATTGGGATTTGGAGATGGAGGGAGGATGCAGATTTAAGAGGGCTACAATTGGGTCCGGCGGTATTGACGTTGCAAAGAGCAGGGATAACATATGAAAAATTTTGGCCCAAAAGGATTGGGCTACCGGGCAGGTCCATCAAACATGAAAGTAAGTTCCTACCATTGCACAACTCTGAAAACATTCAGAAGAATAATTGGGGATATATTTAGCAATCCTCGCCGGGACCAAGTACCACCGAGTCAAAACTTTATAGTTGGTCTCTACAGCTACTATGTTCTGTGAAGAGAACTTGGCAGCAGACCAGATGCGGTCCCAATCTGCAGGGTCCAACTGTTGACCCAGATCTGTCTCCCACCTAATGACATAAGTAGGGTTTGGTGAGGACTCAGGAGCAGAGAGAAGATCATAGATATCAGAGATAAGGCTCCGTCTATGTGGGTCTCTATCACAAGATCGTTCAAAGAAGAACATTGAGAGAGCTAAGCAAGATTGGACAGTATGCGGAGCATAAAAATGCTGCAACTGAAGGTATCTAAAGATTTCTGACGCTGGTATAGAGTTCGACTTGTGGAGGGAATGGAAGGATTTGAAGCCTCTATTGGTCAAAAAATGGTGGGTATGGAGCAGGTTAGCCAAGGACCAGTGTTTGAAGGATCGTGGGGAGGACCAGGCCGGGTTTCAAAGATAGGAAAGTAGGGGATTATATGACGACTTAGGAAAATAGTGGGATTTTAGTCTGTCCCAGAGAGAAATATAATGAGACTTTATAGGGTTACGAAGCGGTTGGCGGTCCGATGGCCAAAGCCATAGAAGATTAGCAACTGAGAGGGGGTCGCAATCGATCGATTCGAGAATAACCCATTGAGGGATTTCATGAGTCGCATGGTACTTAGGCAATTGTGCAAGATGTGCTGCTTGGTAATACTTGATAAAATCTGGGAGGCCTAGGCCACCCCTGAGCTTAGATTTGTGTATAGTTGAATGAGGTATATGAGGAAGAATGGAGTCCCAGACATATGTGTACACACGTTGCAGAATACGGAGAACACATGCAGGTACTGGTATGGGTAAAACTCTAAACAGATATAGTATTTTAGGGAGAATGGACATTTTCACAACAGTGATCCTGCCCATCCAGGCCAGTGGCAGGGAAGACCATTTGGTCATGAAACTAGTAAGGTGGGTAAACATAGATATGTAGTTGGCTGCATAAAAGTCTGATAAGCTAGAGGTTGGTTTAATGCCTAAAAAAGGAATAGAGAGCTGAAACCTGTCGCAAATGGGCCAAATCCTGGGGAGGTAGGGAGACATTGAGCGCTATCGATTCCTGGGGGTTGACGTGAAGGCCAGAAATAAACCCGAAATCCTCAAGGAGCTGAAGAAGAATTGGAGTGGAGGTCAATGGAGAGGTGAGAAAGAGGAGCACATCATCTGCAAAGAGGCAAAACTTGTGGTGGGAACCTCCTATCTCAAGTCCTTGTATATCCGGATTGGCTCTTATCAGGAGGGCTAGAGGTTCTATGGATAGGGTGAAGAGCAAGGGAGAAAGGGGGCAACCTTGGTGGGTGCCAGTCAGGATTGGAAATTATGCCAACTTCTGCCCCAAGTATCTGACTCTAGCCGATGGTTCACAGTATAAAATGGAGATTCGTGACAAAAAATGGGATCCAAAGCCCAAGTGACATAGAATACAGTCAAAATAGGACCACAAGACAGTATCGAAAGCCTTTCTAATGTCTAAGAACAAGAAGCAAATGAGGATGTTGCGAGAACCGGCTAAATGAGAGAGGAGAACCGCACGTCAACCATTATTGACTGCTTGGCGGGTGGGTATAAAGCCTACTTGGTCATTGCGGATGAGAGAGCCTATAAACGGGTTAAGGCGGGTGGAGAGGATTTTCACGAGGAGTTTAATATCTATATTGAGAAGGGAAATTGGTCAATAATTGGAGCAGACAGAATGGTCTGAGTTGGGTTTTCGGGATCATGGAAATATTAGCCGTCACTCTGTCGGGGTTAAAAGACTGACCTGCTAAGATAGCATTGAAAGCATTGTTAAAGCTGGGGAGAGAAGCTGAGCAAATTTTCTGTAGTAAGCAGCAGAGAAGCCATCTGGACCAGGACGTTTACGAAGCTTCAGGGCCTTGATAGCATTCAGGGTTTCAGCTGAGGTGATTGGTTTTTCGAGAACTTCCAGTTGATGGTCTGATAATTTTAAGAAAGTAAGGTGGGCTAGGAGAGCTTCAGTGCGAGATCGAGCAAAGGAATCCATTGGGGAATACAGTTGAGACAGGCGTTTATGGAAAACTTGTAAGATACGTACTGGGTTGCAAGTGTAATTGCCTTGAGATATGTGCAATCGGATCGGTTTAGTAGTTTGATCTAGTCTGCGAAGTGAAAGGGCTAAGAATGTGTCTGGCTTATGCGCTTTGGTATAGTATTTATGCTATTGTATTGCTTATTCGCTTTGGTATAGTATGTACAGAGAGAAAGTTCTGCCTGATCCGTAAGAAAGAAATCCAGTTCCAATTGAGATTGCTCCAAAGCTTTTCGAGTGCTAGGTGTCGGAGTGGTCTGGAAGGCCTGATGGAACTGGTTGTAATTAATTTCAAGACGGGAGTGTAGTTGACATTTCTCTTTATTCAGGAAGGATGCTTTGCTGATACAGAACCCCTGAAGAACAGGGTTGTGAGCCTCCCAAAGAAGGGAGAAATGTCTGGAGTAGAATTGAGCAACAGGTACTCTTTAAGATCAATCTCTATATCTAAACTGTGAGATGGATGGGACAGTAGATTATCATTGATAACCCAAGAGGGATCAGTTGTCGAGGGTGCCAAGGATGCAATAGATGTGAGGACAGCACTATGGTCAGACCAAGGTATAGGGAGGATATCAGAAGCAAGAAGCCGAGAAGAGGAGCTGATAGTCGTGAAAATATGATCGATACGCGAAAATGTTTTGTGGGGATGAGAGTAGAAGGTATATCAACATTTCACCGGGTTAATTTCTCTACACGTATCGACTAAAGAGTGACGATATAGGAGGTGTTGAAATGAGATTTTAGAGGCCAACAGGAGAGGTTGAGGTGATTTGTCTAGAAAGGGATAGAGGGTGCAGTTAGATTCTCCGCAAACAATAAGAGTGACACGTATATGGCAATCTGTGATGGTCAGTAGGTGGGAGAGGAACGGCAGTGGGCCCTGATTGGGAGCATAATAAGTAACGATGGTAATTTCAGAGTCGAAGAGCAACCCCGACTAGAAGAGATAGTGACCTTCAGGGTCTCCAATCTTGGAATGAAGTGTAAAGGGGGTTGTGTGATGGAAGGCTATGAGGACACCTCTACATTTGATTTTAGCGGAAGCAGTGGAAACTTGAGGATAGTGGGGGCCAAAAAATTTGGGGGTGGAAGTGGAAGAGAAGTGTGTCTCCTGTAGGCAGAAGACATGCGCCTTTTGTGATGCAAATGATCAAAAGGCTTTGTTGCTCTTCTGTGGGACACTAAGGCCCTGTACATTCATGGTTAGGACCTTCAGGGAACCCATGGGGGGAAAGTATAGTTCTCTAAAAAGCAGTGAGTCCTCATTTGAGTGTACACCGCATGGCACCAAGAGGAGAAGGAGAGGTGAAGCAGGAAAAGGGGGGGGGGGGGGCTCCAGTGTTATTTTAATCATACTCCTTTAAGCTCCTCCTGATCATTGAATAAGCTGTCAAAGCATCCTTAAAACTGACCATGCTGTGCTCTCATGCCTTGTGTGGTCAGGTTTTAATAGGAAAGCAGAGGGACTGGCAGGAACACCAGGGAATTCACACAAAGGAAACAATACAAAGAGAACAGGACATTTTTCCAGTAAAGTAAATAATACAGCAGGCACATATCAGGAAGATGAAATGTTGGGTTTACATATTCTTTAACTCATAACAACTATCTACACTTCTAAGATGACCCAGTGCCATCATAACTACGTCAGTGTATAGTGATTAAAAGTAAATCAGTCACACTGCTGAGCAATTCAAAGTCAGCACATGACAAAAAAGATACTTAACTATTATAATGTAACATACAGTGCATCCAGAAAGTATTCACAGAGCTTAACTATGACACTCGAAATTGAGCTCTGGTGCATTCTGTTCCCACTGATCATCCTTGAGATGTTTCCACAACTTGATTGGAGTCCACCTGTGAGAAATTCAGTTGATTGGACATGAGTAGGAAAGGCATAAACCTGTCTATATAAGGTCACACAGTTAACAGTGCATGTCAGAGAAAAAAACAATCCATGAAGTCCAAGGAATTGTCCATTGACCTCCGAGACAGGATTATATCAAGACACAGATCTGGTGAAGGGTACAGAAATATTTCTGTAGCATTGAAGGTCCCAACGATCACAGTGGCCTCCATCAACCATAAATGGAAGATGTTTGGAACCACCAGGAATCTTCGTACAGCGGGCCGCCCGACCAAAATGAGCGATTGAGGGAGAAGGGCCTTAGCCAGGGAGGTAACTAAGCACCGATGGTCACTCTGACAGAGTTCCAGCATTTCTCTTTGTAGAGAGGAGAACTTTCCAGAAGAACAACCATTTCTGCAGCACTCCACCAATAAGGCCTGTATGGTAGAGTGGCCAGACGAAAACCACTCCTCAGTAAATGCAAATAGCAGGCAGCCTGGAGTTTGCAAAAAGGCACCTGAGGGACTCTCAGACCATGAGAAACAAAACTCTCTGGTGTGATGAAACAAAAATTGAACTCTTTGGCCTGAATGACAAACATCATGTCTGGAGGAAACCAGGCACCGCTCACCACCTGTCCAATACCATCCCTACAGTGAAGCATGGTGGTGGCAGCATCATGCTGTGGGGATCTTTTTCAGTGGCAGGAACTGGGAGACCAGTAAGGATCAAAGCAAAGAGGAATGCAGCAATGTGCAGAGACATCCTTGATGAAAACACAATCCAGAGTGCTCTGGACCTTAGACTGGGGCGACAGTTCATCTTTCAACAGGACAACGACCCTAAGCACACAGCCCACATAAGAAAGGAGTGGCTACGGGCCAACTCTGTGAATCTGTTGGAGTGGCCTAGCTAGAGCCCAGACTTGAACCCAATTGAACATCTCTGGGGAGATCTGAAAATTGCTGTGCACCGACGCTCCCCATCCAACCTGATGGAGCTTGAGAGGTACGGCAAAGAAGAATGGGAGAAATTGCCCAAAATTAGGTGTGCCAAGCTTTTGTCCGGTTTTGAATGTTGAGCATTTTGAAGCTTTGAGCAAAACAGCATGTGTGAATGGGGTCATAGGGACCTTAGGGAGTAAAAGGGGAAAGGGCTAAGCTCAACTTTTACAGTAAAAGTAAAGATTTACATAAGCCTTCAACCATCTGTATCATTTCGGATCATTTTTATATGCAGTTTTCACAGAAGGTAATGCTATCCATACTAGTTTACGAATATGAAGAAAAAATAAGAGAAAAAATAAGTATATTCTCCAGTGTCGGCCATTGCATAGAAGCGCCTGCAGCACTTGAAGACAAATGCCATCACGGCAGTCACATGATCGGGAAAGGTCCCGATTGAAAGTGATCAAGACCTTTCAGGGAGTACCGGACATGTGTGCTGGGAGCGTGCAGGGCGCATGCTCTCAGCGCATATGTTTTTTTTTTAATAGAACGCAAATGTGCGGCTGCTCGGCATCTAGGCGCAGATGCCGGGAGGCCTCACATTTGCGTTCAGCCGGCGCCAAGAGGTTAAAGTAAAGTATTACAGGTTACCAAAAGGATGAACAACATCCCTTGTGATAGTATGGGCCATGACAGGTCCTCTTTATGCCTCCAAAGCAGCAGATCAAACCAACATCAGTTTGATCTGCTGCTACACAAGCCGGCAATGGCTTGTAAACAAAGGAACCAAAACCAGAAGTGATGCAATCCTCCGCACTTTCAGTTTCTGATGTCACACAGTGGAAGGAACAAGATCAGTTCCTCTCACTGTGTAAGTGGAAGCCTGGTAAAGACAGCAGCAGTGGGAGGGGGGTGGGACCCTCTTCTGCTGCCTGTAAAAGTAAGCCAGCAGTTACTTAGCCACTAGGATTACTTTTACAGTAAAGGGAATTGCCGGCAGAAGAAAATGAAATCTTGATCATTGTTGCAGGTGCAGCGTTGATCGAAAAATCAGCCTCCCAGTCCAGCAATGTACTGGTACATCATTGGTTTGGATGTTGCTAAAGTATATAAAAATCATATTTTATTATTGATTCAGATTTTTCACTCTGCTATGTGTTACATATATGTAGAATACACTGATCAGCAGCTGCTACCACTGATCAAAGAAAAATGTCCAACTTGCTGAATGATAAGTGAAAAAATGAATGACATAAACTCAATGGAAATATGTACATTATCCAAGTGTGAACCTAACATATAAATACAAATAAATGGTGTAAAAAATGCCAAGTGACAGTACTGGCCGCAGAAAAACGGCTATAAAGTGCCAGTGACACAAGTGAATGAATCAATATTGCTGATGTATAAAAAGTGACTCAGTCCCTAATGATCAATCAAAAATAATTGATGAGTGACTCAATCCAAAAAACAAAAAGTGACTGAGTCCCAAAAATATATGTAAATATAAATAAAATGGTCCCAAAAATTCAGAAAAAAAAACAGAAAAAAACACAGTGAATCTTCAATGCGTGCTGTGACAAATCCAGTGCTGCAAACATATATGAAAATAATCCTCTGCCGGCTACCATGCGCACTCATCTTCACAATTTGACCCACAGGGAGTCACAAAGCATAGAAGGCCTCAAACGATGAATTCCAAGAAATTGGTCCTCAATACAATCAGAGAGCAAAAAGACATCTCCAATGGCACCGACAAACACTCACAAGCATGCTCCAGAAATAGCCGCAGACCTCTGTCATTCCCAATGTCTCACATAGAAGATGCAAGCAAGAAGACTACCATAGTGTAATATATTACAAACTTTATTTTAAATAACTTCTAAAAATCACTACTCACGTTTAAGATAGGCCCGCAGACCAAAACAGGCAAAATGCTTGCAGTAAATAAAATGTAGGGAAGGTGTATAGGATTGAGAGTACCAAGATGACGTCTGCCGCCCATACCGGATATGACGTCACCACGCTTCCATCCTGCATGTTACGTCACGGGTCACGTGACTTCCTAAGGGCTCGGAGTCTGGTGACAAACAAACTCCTTATATACAGAGCCCACACCGGAAATCACTCAGGGGTGGAGTGCAGTGGCCATTTTCTCGGAGTCCAGGGGAAGAGACTCTAGAGAAACATAGCCCCATTGCTTCTAGCAGACACTATCCACTCTAAAAGAGGCAGATATATTGAATAGCCATGGGAGAATGTTTTGCTCTTAGTCTGGTCAACCTGTTCATGTCACTTTGGGAACAAGAATCCATTTATTATGACCCCCCAAAGGACTTGAAGCTCTTCAAACGATACATTTATGATGTTATCATAGTATGGCAAGGTGACAAAGCCAGACTGGAGGAGTTTTTGAATTGTCTTAACACTAATACCAAGAATATTCATTTCTCATTGGTTGTTGATGAGAAGAAAATTAGCCTTGGCCTGTCCCTCTCTCCTTTTTTAACTCCCCTCATTGATCCCCCCTTTTATTTCTCTCTTTTTGTATTCATTCTATTTGATTTTATGGATTTATTGTATTCTCAGGTTTTTGATTTATTTCTTGCCTGCCCCTTTAAGGCGTACCACATATGTTTTTTTTAGTCACATTCTTTATGGGTTTGTTCTCCATTTATTATTATACAGGATTTATATAGCGCCAACAGCTTTCTTAGCACTTTACAATATAACGGGAGACAATACAGCAACAGTACAGTTCAATACAAGAGGGTTAGGAGGGTCCTGTTCCTTGGAGCTTACAATCTAAGATGCCTTTTATGGGAGGTTTATCCAATATTTGCTAGTTTTTTTATCAACATAATGATGATTCTGAGAGTTTATGCTGTTTTCATTTTTATGCCCATTAGCCGTTTTTAATCACATCTATTTATCTCATCTATTGCATTTGTCCCCAGAATATATTAAGATATGAGGTTGGCTATGTCTATTTTTATGCCCTTAGATGGTCTGTTTTGCTCCTGTTTTTACTGTGTGTTCCTTTCCTCTTTTAGAGTGGATAGTGCCTGCTAGAAGCAATAAGGTTTCTCTGGAGTCTCTTCCCCTGGACTCCGAGAAAATGGCAACTGCACTCCTCCCCTGAGTGATTTTCGGTGTGGGCCCTGTATATATGGAGTTCGTTTGTCACCACACTTCGAGCCCTGAGGAAGTCACATGACAACGTGTAGGATGGAAGCGTGGTGACGTCATATCCGGTATGGTCGGCAGACGTCATCTTGGTACTCTCAATCCTATACACCTTCCCTACAGGTTTTTTACTGCAATACTTTTGCCTTTTTTGGTCTGCGGACCTATTTTAAATGTGAGTAGTGATTTTTAGATGTTATTTAAAATAACGTTTGTGACATATTACACTATGGGAGCCTTCTTGTTTGCATCTTCTATGTGAGGCATGATGAGGTCTGCGGCCATTTCTGGAGCATGCTTGTGAGTGTTTGTCGGCGCCATTGGAGATTACCTTTTGCTATCTGATTGTATCAAGTACTGCTTGAACTGCTACAAAAAAATTTACATGCTAGTGCTAGCAGAGATCAGGCCTGATCTTGCTAACCCTGCAGTTTTGTGTGCAATGTATCAAGTGACAGTGATCTACTGGGGAGAAAGGGGGGGGGGGTGTTAAGCGTAGGAACAAAATGCAGGCGCTGGCAGGTACTGGGGCTGATCCTGCTAACGCTGCATTTTTGGGGACACTATACTATTGTGAACGCTGGTATAGTACTGATCTGATCAAAGATATTAATCCGGTCAGACACTATACTGGCAATACTAGCAATGGAGGTTTATTGGGGATGTGAGCGTTTTCCTGGTAGTCAAAGTTAAATGTTAAATGTGATGACTGATGTAGTGGCGGGCAATTGACGCTATTTGGGAGGGACGCTAACTGATGTAAATGTTATCTGAAGTCAGTGATCAGTAAAAAAAAACTGTACACTGTACTAATGCCACTGGTGGCAGGGCAGTGAAGTGGTTAACTGGGGAACAATCAGGGGGTTAATGTAAACACAGGTACAGGAAGATCAGTGATAGGGCAGTGATCACTCAGCAGATCCAGGCTGAACATCACTGGCCTGAATCTGCTGACTGATTGGTGCTGCACCAAATCACAGCATTGCCGGGTCAGCAGGCACATGCGCACTCACGTCCCTACCCGCGAATACGGCGGGAGCATGGATAACGTTTATATATGTGATTTTGCGCAGGGAGTCCATCCTGTAGCAGTAAGCCTGCATAGGGCAGAACTTAACTGGTTAAAACATAACTGAAAGCAAAACTTTTTTAGCATTAGATGTCGTGGAGAGGAATTAGAAGTTTTTTTATTGCTGTCTGTGCCCCTGGGAGATTCATGCTATACTTTTGTCTTATTGACCGTTATCACCAAAAGTAAAAATGAAAATCCCAAATTTTGAGTGGTCACCGGAATAAGAAGGGAGGGGAAATCTTCCAATGGAGACACTAGTTCTGGTGACCCTCCCTCATTTCCTCTTGGGACAGGTAGTGAAGGGAAATCTCCACAATGGGAGGAGTTATAACCCTCCCTTACTCTATTGAATATAAAAAACAAAAATGTTGCCTTCTGTTCTATAAACAGGCAGAAACAGTAAATGGCTAATTTTTATTTTGGTTTCCTGACACTTTAACTTTATGTGAAGATTTTCTATAAACATAAACATTGCTTTATCACACGTCTGGCAGCATTAGATTTACCAAATGTAGCCTGTGTGATATCAAAGATGAAAATTGGGAATGAAAAGGTGTGATCACACGCATTACTTCGTGTCACCTCATATTTTACATTTTAAGCATTCTAGTGTGACATTACCCTTTTAAAATGTACAGCAGCACATCAGAAGTGAGAAAACGAGCTTTGTTTGTGCATATACAGTTTTCTGTGTTGACCAGTTTTGCATTTACCTTTTTATAACTAAAAGTGCATTTTCTGTGTAGAAAAGTACGTAACCTTTAAAAAACTGTTGCTATATGCTACATTCCCCTTGACATGCAGATGTTTATTACCACTACTGCTAAGGCACTGAGGCCTATACACTGTAAATGGACGGTTGTTTATGTGGCTGAAGCCGCCAGGTGCTGCGGGCTTCTGCGCCTGTGTGCCTTTGTTTTTCAATACTTAAAGCAGAGCTTCAGTGAAAGCTACAAAAAAAAAAAAGTCAGCAGCTACAAAAACTGTAGCTGCTGACTTTAAAAAAAAGCAGACACTTGTCTGTCCCGTGATCCAGCGGTGTGCATACCGCAGTCTGTTTCACAAGGCATCCTCTCTCCCTGGTGCCGGCATATTAAGTGTGGGCATCTGGCTGTGAAAGCTTGAGGCTTCACAGCCGGGTGCAAATTGTGCTGTGCGCTGTGCCTTGCAAATGGTCCCTTAGTTTTCTGGGACCTGTCACGTGTCCAAGAAGACTACGGGGAGGGAGAGGGGAGGATACCTTCCACTTCTGCCTAGATGATCGCAGCGGAAGTGGGAGCAGAACTAGAAGCAGGTACCTGTCAAAATCGGATAACTGCTCCCTCCCCTCCACTACCCAAAGGTGCCAATTCCTCAAGGGGAGTGGGGGACAAGCAGTTAAAGTGGAACTTTCCATTTTTGGGTGGAGCTTCACTTTAAAATATTCAATCAGGGTAGGATTATATAGGATTGTTTGCTAACACTCTGAACCATGAACTTACTCATTCACTTGGCTTTATACTCACTGTGTAGGGGGGCTCAAGTCTCTGGTACCAGGCTAGAACAGACCTGACTACCTAAAGAACATCTAAACCCAAGAACAAAAATACTCTATAATAACAGCTTATCAGTCCTTAGATGCAGTGACTTCTTTTCTTTTCTTATTTTTATCAGGTACAGGAGATACCTGAGGATTTTGTAAGAAAGAAAGCAGTCTCTGCCTTTAAAATCTTCAGCATCTGACACTGCTGGGGGTGTCAGGTACCTGTGTTTCCCCATTGCACATCATGGTTCCACCTGGCAGCCAATACATCTGTAGTGTGTTCCTTCAGGACTGCAAGGACCAGTAACTATGAACATCTCTATGATCTAATTTCACATGAAGATTGCAAATGTTTACTGGATTCAATCTACAATCAAACTTTGTACACAGTGGAGACTATGTACAGATTCTGAAGACGATGGCATACAACAACTTTTTTCTATTTTTTTTTTTTTTCAACAACAGGCACAAAGAGGCATCTACGAAAAACATACAGTATGCTGTCTCTTTTAAAGAACAGTGGGGGAATTAAGAAAGAGTGACACCGGCATAATGCCTACTCCACTCCCCAAAACTGAAAAAAAGATGCTGCTCTCATGCCCTTTGTTAACCACTTCAATACTGGGCACTTTCACTTCCTTCCTGCCCAGGCCAGTTTTCAGCTTTCAGTGCTGTTGCACTTTGAATGACAATGGTGCCATGCAACTCTGTACCCAAGCTAAATTTTTATCTTTATTCTAGACAGATATATTTTGGGTATTTACTTACCACTGGGTTTTGTATTGTTTTGCTAAACAAACTAAACAAAAGACTAGTATTTAAAAGAAAAAAAACCTTTTTCTTTGTTTCTATTATAAGGCCCCTAACTCACATTCATACATACACATATTAGGGCCGATTTAGACAGAATCCAAATAACCTATCAGCATGTCTTTGGATTGTGGGAGGAAACCCACACAGGCACAGGGAGAATATGCAAACTCCAGACAGGTGGTGCTGTGGCTGAGATTCGAACCAACGATCCTAATACTGCCAGGCTGATGAGGCTGCACTGATAGGCTGCACTGATGGGCACTGATATGCTGCACTGAGGGGTCTTTACTGATGGGCAATGATATGCTGCACTGATGGGGCTGCACTGATAATCAGGGCACTGATGGCCACTGATAAGGCTGCACTGATGGGCACTGATAGATGGCACTTACTGTAAGTAGTAAGCAATGATGTCAGGAAATGACATCTTGTTTACTACTGCTCATGTGATCACTGATTGGCCAATCAGTGATCACATGAATCGGGACTTAAAACAAAGGTCCCATACAGCGATATGGTGTGAACAGGGCACATAGATAACAATTGTTTTCTTTGTGTCCTTGTAGAGACATACTTAACCACCTCCCGTCCGGCCATTGTATATAAACGGCCGGACGGTGACACTGCAGGGTCGGGTGGCTGTTTATAAACGGCCTCCCCGCACCCTGCTTGTGCGCACTCCCTGGGAGCGTGCAGCACCGTGATCTGGTGCCCGCTGTGTCCTCCGGACACAGTGAAACACTGATTGTCGGACGGGACCTCTGTACGAGGTCCCGATCATGTGATCACTGATTGGCCAATCAGTGATCACATGCAAAGTAGTAAGCAAGATCTCACTTGTGACATCATTGCTTACTACGTGTGAAATCTGTGAATGATCACAGAGGTCACATGGTACAAGGCTATTCACAACAGCCTTGTACCATGTGACAAGCTGTGACCAATCACAGCTCACTCAGTAGTTCTCAATGGCTGCAAGAATGCAGACAGAGAGAAAGAGAAATGATTGCTTTTACTTCCTATATGGGTGTAAAAGCAATCAGTGTGGTGACACTGTACTGCTAGGGTGACAGTATGTAAAAAAAAAAAAAAAACATAAATAATACTATAAAAAAATAAAATAAAAATGTAAAAAAAAGTTTAAAAATTATAATTTTTGGTTATAAACTAATTTGGCTTTTTTTTTTACTAAAAAGATAATGGAATAAATTTTGGCCAAACTTTTTTTTTTTTTTTTTTAACGTCCAATCATAGATTCTTGCTAAAATTACTGCTTTATAATATCTCTTGACGTCAGGGAGTCCCATTCCCCCTTTCTCTTTGGTCCTACTTAGTGTTTCGTATGATATTCTTGTTTTTTTATTCCTCCATATATATTTTGTTAACATTCTTCTCATTATCTTAAAAAACGCCTCTGGGAGTTTAATTGGGACCATTTGAAATCTATAGAGTATTTTAGGTATAATTACCATTTTAACTAGGTTTATGCGTCCTAACCATGATGGATTTCCTCCTTCTAATCTTTTTAATTCTTCCTTAGTATCATTTATCAGAGAAATATAGTTTAATCTATACAGTTGTTTATATGAGGTGGCTAGTTTTATTCCTAGATATTTTATATCTTTTTCTCTCCATATAAAGGGGAATTCTTTTTGTAATTTTTCTTTTTCGCTCTTTGGTATATTGATGTTCAGAATCTCTGTTTTTGTTGGATTAATTTTTAGGTTTGATAATTCACCATATTCCTTCAAGGTCTTCATTATACTTGGTAGTGTTATTCGGGGATTACCTACATAAAACAATAGGTCGTCCACAAAGGCCGCTACTTTGTGTTCTATATTTTCTATCTGGATTCCCTTTACCGCTCCACTATTCCTTATCATTGACAACAGGGGTTCCAATGTCAAAACGTACAACAAGGGGGACAATGGGCATCCTTGTCTTGTTCCATTGGACATCCCAATGGATTCCGACCTCTCCCCATTTACCATGATAATTGCGGTGGGCTCCCTATATAATTTACCTATCCACTCACGCATTCTCTCTCCAATCCCCAACACTTCCAAGTTGTCCATCATAAAGCCCCAGTCCACTCTATCAAACGCCTTTTCGGCATCAATTGACAATAGCACCACCAGGGCTTTCCCTTTTCTACTTTTCTGAATGAGCATTAGAGTTCTCAACCCGTTATCTCTACCCTCTCTCCCCGGGACAAAGCCCACCTGATCTCCGTGAATCCATTCAGGCATTAGATCTTTCAGCCTGTTAGCTAGAACCTTTGCATACAACTTAGTATCCGTGTTCAATAATGAAATTGGTCTGTAGCTAGAGCACTGAGAAGGATCTTTTCCCTCCTTGTGAATAAGAACGACATGGGCCTGAAGGGATTCCTTCCTCCCCTCCATCCCCCCTCCCAAGTCATTCATATACTTCTTCAACTTCGGTAACAGTAATTCACTAAATTTTTTATAGTACTTAACTGTATAACCATCCGGGCCTGGACTTTTCCCACCCCCTGTACTTCTTAATGCTGCTTCTATTTCTTCCTGGGAAATTTCCGCATCCAAGGAGCTCAACTGGGCTTCACTAAGCTTTGGTAATCCCGCATTTTTTAAATATATCATCCTTTTTTCGTTAATACCTTCTCTAATTTCTTTTGGGGAACCTTGGGGACTAATGTTATACAAGTTTCTATAATAGTCCGTAAATACTTTAATAATCTCTTTAGTTGAGTGGACCATCTCCCCCTTAGGACTTTTTATCTTTTCTATATAATTCCTGTTTTTCTTTTTATTCAGGGCTCTCATTAAGTATGTTCCTGGTCTATCTCCCCATCTATATCTTTCACTTAATACTTTGTTATATACTCTTCTCCTCTCCTCATCCATCAATCTCTCTAGCTCATCTTTTTTATCCATTAACTTCTGTCTTGTTTCTCTTGTTATTTTCTTCTTTTGTATCTGCTCCAAATCCAAGATTTATTTTAGGAGCCCACTAACCCTCTCTCTTCTTTCTCTTTTCTTCCTTGCTCCCATCGCTATCAGGATTCCTCTTATGTATACCTTGTGGCTTTCCCATACTGTGGCTGTCGATACTTCCTCTGTCTCATTCTCCTTAAAATATACCTTGATCTCTTCCCCTATCCTCCATCCTAGACCCCCCGTCCACCGTCTTCCCCATCCCATTTTCATGATGACAGGGGCATGGTCCGAGAATGTGCTCATCTCTATTTCTATTTTAACCAGCAGTTCTATGAGTTGATGTTCTATTAAAATATAATCCAATCTCGAGTATGTCTCATGTGCATTAGAGAAGAAGGTATAGTCTCTGTCATTCATATGCATTATTCTCCAAGTGTCCACCAGTTGATACTCGTGGATCACTTTTTTCAAAGCTCTCAGAGACCTACCACCTTCTCTCTGCACAGGGGAGGTTGCGTCCTTTTGTGGATCCATACAGAGATTTAAATCTCCTGCTACTATCAAACGCCCTTTTTTGAAGTCTATCAGTTTTTTCAACAGGCCCTTCAAATAGATCCCTGGCTTTTTGTTGGGGCAATATATATTGGCTAACGTACACTCGATTCCCTGTAGTTTACCTTTCAAAAATAGGAATCTCCCCTCCGGATCGGTCTTTCTATCCTCCAGTTCAAATCTCATATTCTTTGCCAACCCTATTGCCACCCCTTTTGCTCTTTTAATTGGAGAATTGGAGTAATACCATGTTGGATAATATTTGGATTTTAATTTCACGTTTGATTCTATCTCAAAATGTGTTTCCTGTAAGAATACCACCGACGTTGCCCTATGGTGTAGTTCCTTAAACAACTTAAATCTTTTCCCAGGACAGTTCAGCCCATTCACATTATATGTTATAAACTGTATTTCTTCCATCCTTCTTAATTCTGTCTATCTTTCCTCTAATACATCTCCTCCCATTAGGCCCTACTATCTTGCAGCGTATTAACCCAACCTCCCCTCACCCCTCTCCCTCTCACCCATCCCCCCTCTCCCACCCCCATCCCCCACCCCTCTCCCCCCCCAACCCCACCTATCACCCTCTAGTTTTTTTCCCCTACCCGTTTTTAGGCTTAAAAACTGCCTACTAATCATTTGTGGGTGTAATCCCACCATTGATTTAAAATTTTGGGGATAAAACTCCGCCCATGGCCGGCTCACCTCTCCTCCGCCCTCCCCAGCTCCCCTCTCTCTATCCACTAGACACAGAGAAAAATCTTCACTACCCACATCAACCGGAACTCCAGGGGAGCTACCACACCAACAGAAGTGGGACCGGGGGGGGGGCGCGAGAGGGGGAGAAAGAGAGAAAAAAAAAACACCCTTCTTAACTCTTCCTCCTTTCCCTCCCCACCCCCGGGCCCCCCCTCTCTCCCCCCTCGACCCGCTGCCAGTCCTCTTTTCTTATATCTTCTGTTTCTCCTTTTTCTTCTTCCCACCCAACTATCTCCATTCTTTGCAAATCCAGTCTGTCACAAATATGTCTCAGTTCCTCCGGGAATCTCAGATAAGCTGTAACACCATTTTTCCAGCCAATTAGGCACGCTGGGGGACCCCATCTATACTGCACATTCTGTTTTTCCATTTGCTCCAATAGGGGTCTCAGGGATCTCCTTCTCCATAGGGTCTCTGGTGTTAAGTCCGCATAAATTTGAATAATTATATCTCCATACTTAATTAATGATCTTCCTTTAATCTTCCTCCATATCTCCTCTTTAATCCCAAATTTTTGGAACTTAACAACTATATCTCTCGGTCTCTCTTTTTCAGTAACCTGATTAAACTTTCCTGTTCTAAACACTCCATCCAGTTTGATCCCGTCTGTTTCAGGTCTGTCTCTTATGGAGTTAAAAATTTTTATAACTAGTTCATGCAGTGTTTTTTCCCTTTTACCGACTCTGGAATTCCTCGTACTCTAAGGTTACACCTTCTTTCTTTATTTTCTTGAATTTCCATCCTATAGAGCAATTTTTTCTGAGAAATCTCCAAATTAGTTATTTTTTTCCCTAGATTATCTATGGTTTGGGCCTGGTTTTTAACTTTCTCCTCTGTTTCTTCCAGTCTTGATAACAGATGTCCTAAATCATTCCGTATAGCTGTCATTTCATGTTTTATCGTTTTCTCCAAACTTTGAAACATTTCTATCATCTCTTTCTTATTTGGTATTTGTAGTTCACCGTCAATTTCTTTTTTTTCCAAGCCATCTGCTTTTTGTCGGCTACAACTGCTATTTATACCCAGTGATAATCTAGGGCTATTTCCCAAACTAGTGTCCATTTCCCCTTTTGCACTTGCGCCTTGGGACCTTTCTGGAGTAGTATTTCCATATGATGTGAATTTCTTTATTGTGCCTGTTTGAGACCCCTTGAGCCCTGCTCCCTTAGGGCCTTTATTCTTCATTTCCTCTGTATATCTTCTTCTGTGTTCTCAAAATAGGATTATATCGATCATTTATAATTTATGAACCCGGCAAGCCTGCTATTTTTTCTTGCGTTTTGCCCTCCTGAGTCTCCTGGGTCTCTTCACTTCTCCTCTTCTTAAACCCTGGGAATCCCCCCTCCTCTCCTTCACTGCTTGCTCCCCTATAACACTCAGGGGTCCACTATACAACAAGCCCCCCCGCAGCTCTCACTCACCCTTCTCCTTTCTGGACGGTGGCTTCAGGCTTTAAGTGGAGGGCTTTCTTAGCAACTCAGTCCTAGGGGGATTCCTCTGGGTTTCCAGCTGTGCCCATCATTTTTTCCCCTTTTGTTTTCTTTCACTTTCCTTTTGAGATCCGTCCCAGGGAATTAGGGTGGGTCTCCTGGTTCTCCTGGGTTTCCCAGACCGAGGATCGATCAGCCGGCCGAGGGGTACTGCCAAAAATAAGCCGGCGGCTCCCTCTTGCATCAGGAAGCCAACCGGCTTTTTTTCCTCCCAGTGATCCTCCGCGGCTGGTCACGTGTTCCCGCCGCGTCTCCTCGTCTCCCAGCCGCCCTGGTCTCTCTCGCCTGAAGCGCCGGAGGGATCAGCTCCTCACCGCCATCTCCATCCAGCTCTCATCCCCGGGTCTCCGATCTCTCCTCCACAGCTCTCCATACTCCGGTGGGTAATCTCTATAACCCTGCTCCCGAGGGTCGCTGGGGAGGTCGGGAAGCGGAGCCTAGCAGAGAGCTAGTGCCACACGCTCCCCACAGCCGCCATGTTCAGGCTCCTCCCCCCTATGAGGCCAAGCTTTTTGATGAAATATTATTTATTTGCAAAATTTTATAAGAAAAACAAATTTTTTCAAAATTTTTGGACAGTTTAATTTACATAGCAAAAAAAATAAAAACCCCAGCGGTGAATAAATACCACCAAAATAAAGCTTTATCTGTCTCAACAAAAATGGTAAAAAATTCATATGGGTACAATGTTGCATGACCGCGCAATTGTCATTCAAAGTGTGATAGCGCTGAAAGCTGAAAATTGCCCTGGACAGGAAGGGGGTAAAAGTGTCCGGACAGGAAGTGGTTAATAAATACACATTGGTATGATACATATTTCTGCGCAGAAAACAAATTCACATGACAGCAGTGTTATGGTGTGAACAAGGCACATAGAGAACAATTGTTTTCTTTGTGCTCTTGCACAAATAGGTGCAGAGAAACTTACTTCGGTGTGTATGAGGCCTTCATTTTTTAGTTGACCCCGTTTTTCCATTTTTAATTTGAAGGAAAAGTACACATGTAAAAAAAAAGAAAAAGAAAAAAATGGCATGGGTTTGTGGAGGGGTCAATTGGATTCTGGTAGCCCCCTTTATAGAAAGGGGGCTGCCAGATAATTGTCTCCCCACAGGGGAATGAGTACAAGAGTATATAAGTACCCCTCACCAATTTCAAAAAGATTTAATTGTAAATAAAAAAAACATAAAAAACATGTAATAAAGTCCTTTATCCACTTGCTGACCCACTCACAATAAATGTACTGCTAGCGGATGGCAGCTACAGCTATGTACCTGTATGTCGTTGAGCACATGCACACTAGCATGCCCCCTGGGACACAGCAGATCACGGTACTTGGTACCTAGCCTCTGTGAGCGGCTTTGGTATCATGTGATCGCTATAACCAATCATAGCGATTACATGATAATATATAAGCAAACTGTCATGAATTTCTTTCATTCGTGAACAACTTGCTTACTTTTGTAATACTATTATTGGCCCACAGCTATCACATGGCACCTGGCATGTAGCCAATCACATCATGTAAACAGTAAGCAAGCTGTCATGAATGGAAAACCATTCATGACAGTTAACTTTTGCTTATAACAGTTTTCTTCACTGTTCTAAGCAACAACTGTGTTAAAAAAAATCCCTGTTCACTTCCCCTCAGAGTAGTACATAGTCACTGTACAGAAAAAAAAATATAAAAAAGAAATTAAAATGTTTAAAAAAGTGAATACATTTTTTTTTCACATACTGTCAATAGTCAGTATCGCTGATTACTGCCACACCAGCTATATCATGACGCTGTACTGCACTGCTGTCAGTATGTAAAAATAAATACTTACTAAATACCTCAGACTGTCTGCTTTCCAAAAATGTGTTTCATTTGAGGGTTATTTGTACTGTCCTGTCATTTTAGGGCCTCAAGAAATTAGATAGACTGTCAGTACATCAGGAATTATCAATTTTCAAACATACCTACCATAGTTTGTAGCCTCTATAACTTTCACAAACTAAATATTATACACTGATTTGGGTTATCTTACCAAATAAATGTAGCAGAATACATTTTGGCCTAAATTTATGAATAAAGATGATCTGTTTTCAAAATTTTATAACAAAAACTAAGAAAAATTTGTTTTTTTTTCAAAATGTTTCGTATCTTCCCATTTATATAGCCAAAAATAAAAAACCCACTAAAAAAAAAAACCCTAATAAGAAAAATATATATGTGTGAAAAAAAATCTATTTAATTTGGGTACAGTGTTGCATGACTGAGCAATTGCCAGTTAAAGTAGCACAAAGTGCTGAACAGCAAAAAATGTCCGGGCCATGAAGAAGAAAAAACCTTCCAGAGATCAGGTGGTAATAAAAATACCCCTCAAAATTTAAACAATGTCCTCTTGTGTAAATCCATCATTAATCACATCTTTCAATGATGTAAGTTCAACAAAAAAACATATAAAAATGAGAGTCCCCAAATGCGCTTGGCTCAGTTCAAACAATGGTATTGGAGCTTCTTTAGTGCATTTATCAAATGACAGGCAACTCATTCAAACAATATTGGGCTGTCCTGCAACAAATGTGCCAAAAATGTGCTATAACACGCAACGCAAAACAGAACATGGCGGGTTGCTCAGATTTTTAACACCTTTTATATAGATGCACCTCAGATGTAGTTAGGTGATTTAAACTGAAAATTTTATTAGACTTGATTACTATTGTATAATGCTTAACGTGGTTGTAAAGACTCCAGGTTTTTTACCTTCATTCTTTCTATGCAAGAAGCTAAAAAACCTTCCGTGTGCATCAGCCCTCCCAGCCCCCCTAATACTTACCTGAGCCCCATCGTGATTCAGTGATGTGCATGAGAGCCTTAGCTCTCCAGGGTCTCTGCCTCCTCATTGGCTGAGACAGCAGTGCGAGCCACTGTCAATCACAGCCAGTGAGTCAATCAGAAGAGAGAGGGGGTAGGATTGAGCCTTGGCTCTGTGTGTGAATGGACGCAAAGTGCAGTGGCTCAGGAGCGAGCCTTCTTGGGTGCCCCTATAACAAGCTGCTTGGGCACTCAGCAGGAGGGAGTAGCCTGGAGAGCCAGTGGAGGATGCAAGAAGAGGAGGATCGGACTGCTCTGTGCAAATTCACTGCACAGAGCAGGTAAGTATGACGTTTGTTTATTTTTTTAAAAGCCTACCTTTAATATAATTTTAATGAAGTAACCCAAGTCGGGTTCTGAAATCTTGCATTTTTAATAACTTTTAGCGGAACTAAAGGCTCATTACCTACCCCCTCTCTAACAGTCCAAGTCCCTTGCTGGCACCAGCATCTTTTCCCTGGGTGATGGTCTTTGGGTATCTTCATTGGCCAGAGGGAGATAATGTAGTCAGTCATCCTGGCACACAGGGGCCATAACAGCGTAAAATGCCTTCAGTTCCGCTTTAAGTTAGCCAATAAAGTGATTTCAGCTTTCTGCATTAATCAATGACTAAAAAATTTTACTAATGCAAAGCACATGAAAAACTCACATCCCAAATCCTAATTTGGGCCTGTCTGTAGAATCATAACAGACTAGGATTTATGAACTTGAGGACTCCAGAAGATGTAACTAAGTTTGAGGAATGGTGCAATCAGCAGAAATATTTTGATAAAATCAGATGGGAAATTTTTCCATACTATCAGAAATAACTACTGCGTAGTAAGATAGGAGAGGAGAAAATGTAAATGATTAATGACATGCTTCCCTGTGGCTGGTAATAGACAGTGCAACTTGTATTACAGTTGAATACCTTATTTATAAGTATAAATGAAGTGTTCCTGGGATTAATGGACCATAAATAATATTTTACTGATGTTTTCTCCAGATCAGAATTGCTAACATTTCACTGCTTTGGCTGAAGTCAACTGCTATGGTTTGTGGAACAGGCTTTGATATTTGCAGTTTTGACTGATTACCTATCATATTCTGTGTTAGCGAGATTTCACTACATTGCTGCCGTGGCTTACATCAATGCTTTAGGACAGTTTTAAATAATTGCTAATGTTAATTAACTTGTACTCTTACTACTACTGCCTGTAGAAGTTTTTTAACAATATTTACAACTTATAGATTTAAGTACAGTAGGGTGTTTTGATATTTTCCAGAAAGTACCACTTGCCATCCAGAGAATTTACCCCCTTTCCTGACAAGGCCATTTTTTTCAATACGGCTGTCAGGAATGGACTTGCCAATAGTGGTGGGACTCACGATGCCTTGTGAGCTGCAGTACCAGGGCTGGCCAGCGGGTGCTCTCAACAACCAGAGGTTCACTTTGGCAATTAGCCATCACCTGGGGCTGATTGCAGGTGATGTATTTAAAGGGATGGCCAGACCTGCAGTCTGTGCCTTGGTGTGTGTTTTTCCATGGGCCCCTGTACCTTGTAACCTGCGTTCCTGTTTCTGCCTGACTTGTTGCTGACCCTGCCTGATCCTGACCTTTGCTGACTTCTCCTGTTTGATCCCTGGCTTGTGACCCTGACCATTCTCTCCGCCTGCTCCTCCTGTACCTACCTGCCCGATAGTTATCGACCCGGCCTGCCTGACCACGTTGTGCTCTATATGAGTATGTACCTGTGTATCTATATCAGTTTAGGTTTGGGTTTGTTTCACCTTGTTGTATGTATTTGTGTTAGCTTGGGGTTTGGTGCACTGTGTTTATATTTGTATTGTTAGTCTTAATAAATTGTCTTATTTATACCATATCTGAAGCCTGCGTTTCCCTGTGTCAGGGAAACAGCGCTGTGTTGCTTTAACTCACAATTGCACAGTCATGCAATGCTGCACCCAAATTAAATGTATGTTCTTTTTCCCACAAAAAAAGTGCTTTCTTTTGGTGGTATTTGATCACCTGTGCATTTTTTTTTTTGCTATAAATTAAAAAAAAAACAATATTTTTAACTTTTTGTTATAAAACATATCCAGTAAAAAATATAAAAAATTATATTTCATCATAAATTTAGGCCAAAATGTATTCTGCTACATGTCTTTGCTAAACAAAATCCCAATACATGTAAATTAATTGATTTACGTGAAAGTTATAGCGAACTACAAAAGGCGGTATATATACTGAAATTTTTATAGATTTTACAGATTTTTTTGTATTAGTAATGGCGGCGATCAGTGGCTTATAGCGGGACTGCGGGACTGCGGCGAGCATTCTGACACTGGGGGGAACTGACTAACTGCCACTGACATCCCAATGACACTAATACAGTGATCAGTGCTAATAAAAAGTACTGACACTGTACTAATGACACTGGGCAGGAAGGGGTTAACATCTGGGGCGATCAAAGGGTTAACTGTATGCTGTGTTTATTTGGACATTTGGAAGGACTTTGTAGCTGAAATCACTGTTGAGCACTGTATATAAATATATTTTTGTTTAGTAACAGTGTATTATACTTGAACAGCTGCACCAGTAATTATAGTTTGTTGTTGTTTTTGTTGTTTGGAGCCATGAGCGTGGCTGTAAACCTGTAAGATTCACCCATCACTACTGCTGCTGTCAATTTCATTGCAGAAGGAGCAGGGTTGTCATCATGTTAAAGTAAAAAAAATTACAGATCTACTGATAAGTTAAACAGGTAGTAAAATTATGTTATGGGGGAATCAAAAATGCTGCTGTGTTTGTGATAGTGACAGACTGAATCATATATTGTATGTCATTCACCACTTTCGGGCCACCCGCCCGTAATGTACTGTGGACGGGTGGCAGCTACAGGACTAGTGATGTACCCGTACATCGCTGGTATTTTGCCAACAGGGGGGTGCTGTGTACCCGAGCAGGTGTGAAACCCTACCCCCCACTTCCGCTGTGTCCACTGGACACGGCAGAATGAGAATCCCGGCAATTGGGACCCGGTAATCGCTATGCAATCACATGATCACAATAACAACAAAGCTTTTATGAATCAATCTGATTCATAAAAGCTTTGCTTCTGTTACTGGAGAGCTGTGATTGGTCCACAGGTCTCACATGACACATGTGGCAAATCACAGCACCCTGTACCATGTGACCAGCTGGAATCAATCACAGATCACTATTATTTTGAACTGTCAAACTTAAAAGCGGAGTTCAAGTCACACTGTAAAAAAATAAAAGTCAGCAGCTACAAAAACTGTAACTGACTTGTAAAAAACAGCCACTCACCTGTCCGCACGATCCCACGGTGTGTCCCCCGCAGCCCATTTCACCAGCTTTCTGGTGTCCCAGGCACCAGCATCTTGAGTGTGGGCACCCAGCTGTGACAGCTTGCGGCTTCACAGCCGGGTGCCCACTGCGCTTGTGCGAGCAGCGCTGCGCTCCCTGAATGGCCCCATAGTCTTCTGTCACGTGTCCCAGAAGACTACAGGGAGGAAGGGTAGGAGGACAACTTCCGCTTCCAATCGCCTAGGCGATTGCAGCAAAAGTGAGAGCGGGTACCTGCTCCCCCCCCGCTCCCCAAAGGTGCCAATCCCTAATGGGGAGCGGGGGACCAGTCTTTAAAGCGGAAATTCCCCTTTTTCGGTGGAGCTCCGCTTTAACACATTCATGACAGTTCAAAGCAAGGTCTGCATTGCAGAGCAATGATCCTCATTGCTCATGCAATGTAAAGTATAAAAAAAAAATCTCTGATCACCCCCCCCCCCCCAGAGTAGTACAATGTTACTATGGTAACATTGCACTACTCTGATCAATGTATTCTTTTTAAATAGTAAAATAAAAATAATAATGTAATAATTAAAAAAAAGTTTAAAAAAAATTATTGAGACATTTTGTTTTTAAACTACTTGTTTCCCACCCACCTATAATGTGTGGGTGAGCAGCAACTCTGGGCAAAGCGACATAATCTTATTTCACTTTCTATTTCCGGGTGTGCATGCACCCTTGCTGACCCCTATGTGGTCCAGGGAGAGAAGAGAGAACATGGCACTGAGTAAAAGCACTACATTTTACACGCACACGTTAGATTAGCACATATGACTCTTTGATCGCCCCTATTAACACTTTGATCACCCAGCCAGTGCCATTAGTACAGTGCCAGTAAATAGAATTTTTCACTGCTTACTGCATTATTGTCACTAGCAACATCAGATAGCGTCAGGGTCAGTTAGCACCCCTCCCAGCCAGGGTCAGCTAGCGTTACATTGCCCATACACTATCACACTCACACTATAGGTCGCTGTTCACTGACATTACCAGTATAGTATTTGTACAGATCAATATATTGTTCATAAACTAAAATCTACTTCCCCATACTGCAAACAGTGTGCACTCCTTCACCTATATGCACTCACCAAAAGGCTAAATTACAAACGCATGTATCATAGCCAACGTAGTCATTCCAGCGTCCCAGTCCATGATCACCTGTTCTGAAGTCCTAAATGGAAAGGCGCTCACACCACAGAGCCCAAACAGAAGTATATAGTGTAGTATATTTTATTAAAAGCTCTGTTAAACAAAGCTAAAAACAACCACATGGATGCATCAAACAATCAGTCTGGACTTACAGAGATGGCAGCCCTCCGAGTAATAGAACCGACGGCGTGATGTTCTGTCATAATGCGTTGGGAGGGACCTTACGTGCTGACGTCACGCCACCGGTTCCATTACTCGGAGCCACGACCATCTCTGTAAGTCCGGACTGATTGTTTGATACATCCACGTGGTTGTTTTTAGCTTTCTTTAACAGAGTTTTTAATAATATATACTACACTATATACTACTGTTTGGGCTCTGTGGTATGAGCTCCTTTCCATTTAGGACTTCCGAACAGGCGACCAGGGACTGGGGCACTGGAATGACTACACTGGCTATGATACATGAATTTGTATTTTAGCCTTCTGTCAAGTGCATATAGGTGGAGGAGTGCACACTGCTGGTGGTACGGGGAAGAAGATTTTTGGTCATCTCTTTCTCTACACACTCTTTGGACACTATATGAAGTTGGATATACACTGCATTGATTGGACTTTTTCATTTCATTTTATTTTGTTATCACCTTTGATTAATATTTGATTATCAGTCTATGTGTGATGTATGGATTGATATTGGGAGTGATTTGTTTTGCACACATAGTATGTATTGCTGACTTTTCATGTTTAAGGTAATTTTATGATTTAGCACTGCACTATTCTTTTTTCTGTATTATTACAAGGTTGGTGTGTCACTTTTTTGGTGCTTGCAGCTTCTGTTCAGAAGTGCTCACTAATATTTTTTCAGAACTATACTAGTGCCTCCTTTGTATAGCATCCCCAAAAATGCAGTGTTAGCAGGATCGGCTCCATTCGCTGCCAGCAGTAGCATTTAGCCCCTCCGCTGTTTTTCACTGAAGATTTGTATCAATTGATTGTGGGTCAAAGCAATTTATACATGCAACAATACAGCACCGCCGCCCACCCAAATTCAGCTCTTGCCAGACAATTTGCATTTAAAACTTTTTTGGGCCTAACCCTCAACATGGGCATTACAAAAAATAATGAATTGCAGTCATATTGGTCCACAGACCTGATTCATCATACCCCATTTTCTCTGCTGTTACATATATGCCCAACATGGACCAACAACATACTGGTACTTCATTGCACTTTGATTGGTTATACAGGGATGAAGCCTGCGGCTACAGCCATCATCCTGGTATAATTTTGTTTTCAGCTGGCATTCGGCATTCATGTAAAAACAATCCTAGCTGCTAATTAGCCACTGGATCGCTTTTACAAGAAGTGGGAAGGAATTTCCCCACCCCTCCTGCTGCCTTCCATTGTTTTCTTGGGTTCTCCCATCCCACGGAGAACCCATAAATGCAGCAGGCAGTTCCGCTGGCTGACAATACAGCTGATCATTGACTGGAATGCCTCCAATCATCTCTATCGTCTAAGAGACCAAAAGCTATGTGCATTTCATCATTTCCGTTTCACTGGATATAAACAGCGCCATTTTAAAACTGGGAAAGCACCTGATCACACCAATCTTGGTGTGATCAGATGCTCTAAGGGCAGAGGAGAGATCTAGAGTCTAGTAGCCTCCAGATTTCTCAGAAAAGAATACCTGTCTCTGCCTATTGCTATCACAGGGGATAGGTACATTCCCTGTGATAATGATAAAAGTGATCGGAAAAAAAATAAAAGGGACAGTGTAAAAATAATTAAAAAAACTAAATAAATAATAAAAAAAATCACCCCCACTCCCAACCCTGTGCTCACTGGCAAAGGCAAAGCGCAAAGGCAAACGCAAGTGGTGATCCCATCGCGGTATGTAAACAGTGATTCCACCATGCATGTGAGGTATGACCGCGAACAACAGATTGAGGGTAATAATTCTAGTGCTAGACCTCCTGTGTAAATCTAAAGTGGTGACCTGTAACTGCTTTTAAATTGTTGCCTATGGATATTACAAATTTATGTAGTTTGTCACCGTTGCATTTTAAAGCATGTCATGTTTGGTATCCATTTACTCAGCATAACATTATCTTTTATATTTTATCAAACAATTGGGCAATATATTGTATTTTTGTGCATTAAAATAATTCTAAAAAGTGTATTTGTTCCAAAACATTTGCATTTGAAAAATCACTGCTCAAATACTGTGTAACGTAAGAAAATTCAACACACACCATTTTATTCTCTAGGGCCTCTTCTTTAAAACATATATAATGTTTGGTGGTTCATTGTAGCAAAAAAACTGTTCTTTTTTTTTCAAATAAACAAAAAGTGCCAGAAAAGACTTGGTCTTTAGGGGTTAGAAAAGTGGGTGATGTCTGGCATAAGCTTCTATTGTTGGCCCTGAAATGCCAGGATAGTAGAAGTACCTGCTGAGAGGCATGGTGAGTATTTTGCACATCTCATTTGTTGCCACAAGTTTTTGAAAAACGAAAATGTATTTTTTCTTTTCTTTTATTATTTTTCAAAACCCTGTGACAAAAATTATATCTGCAAAATACTCACCTATTATCAAATTCCTTGGGTTGTCTACTGTCTAAAAAGGGGTCATTTGGGGGTGTTTGTACTATTCTGGCATTTTAGGGCCTCCAAAACTGTGATTGGTAGTGAGGAAGTGATATGGGAAAATACTGTATGCCCTTTGAAAGCCTGTATGTGGCTAGACTGCCAAAAAGTCTCTCACATGTGGTATCCCCATACTCAGGAGACATAGCAGAATGTGTTTGGGGCATTATTCCAAATATAACCATGGTGAGCAATATATCATTTAACTGACAAACAAAAAAATGTTGACAAAAAATAAAATATTCCATGGACTCAACATGCCTCTCACCAAATTCCTTGGGGTATCTTATTTCCAAAAAAGGGTCATTTTTGTTTTTTTTTCGTACTGACCTGGCATTTTAGCACCTCAAGAAATGTGATAGGCAGTCAGAAAGTAAAAGCTGTGTAAATTTCAATATCTATACCATAATTTGCAGACACTAAAACATTTACACAAACCAAGTAATATATATGTATTGGGATTTTTTTTTACCAAAGACATGTTGCAGAATACATTTTGGCCTAACTTTATGACTAACTTTGAGTTTACTATATATTTTTTATAACCAAAAGTAAAAACAATATATTTTTTTAAAAAAAAATTTTGGTCTTTTTTCATTTATATCACAAAAAAAAAAATGGTGATCAAATACCACCAAAAGAAAGCTCTATTTGTGTGAAAACAATTACCAGTTGAAATAGCACAGTGCCGAATAGCAAAAAATGGCCTGGTCATTAAGGGGGTAAATCTTCCACAGGGCAAGCGGTTAATCTCTGGATCTACTAGTTGTTCTGATCTGCCATTTTACTGAAGGACACCTGAGATTTGATATTGGTACTTCTGTTTAATATAAAGTACCAGATTTGTCATACCTTTAGTTTAAACAGAAGTAAAAATAAAAAAAACTGGAGACTTTTCACTGCTAATTACAGCTACAGTAGATTTAGTAAAGTATAAGCAGCTCCTATATTACTGTTTGGCCAACACAGTAATCTTCTTGGTTCACGTTTGACAATTTTACTCCAAGGGGAGCCTTGTTTCATTTGAATGCTGCTCACCAATTTTCAGACACTTGTCAAACAAGGTGTCATTGACCTTTTATGTAATTGAACAGACTGATCACACGGCAACAGGGGGTAATCCACAAAGAAACCTAAACAGAAATGAACTAGTTTAACCACTGCTGATCCTTTAGCCCAGTGAATGTACAATGTGCTATAAAGAAGGTTCTGATGTCTTAGGTACAGCTGAATCACAGTTAAGCTAGCCAAATACCAGTAGCATTTTGTTTGAACATTTGTATGGAAATTCTGAAAAAGTGTTCATCAGAGCATTCGATCTTGTCATAATTGAGTCAACTAATTTCATTTGAAAGCCCTTAAAGGTTTGTTCAGACCTGCTGCTTGAATGGATATCTAGCTGTATTAAACATTTCTTTTGTGCCCAGTGCTTGCAAATTACAATATGTATGATTTTTCCTGAACAAAAATGTACATTTACATTTCTTTTATTTTCCATTCTGTTCCTTAAAGAATAACTCCACTTTTGCTGGCAAAAAATATTTCCCTATGATCTATGTACATTGCAAGGATTTTAAAAAAATATGTTGCAGATTGTTGCAGACTTTTTGTTATTCTGCTGTTTGTTTGTCTGTGTCCATATGCACAGTGAACTTGTATGGGAGTGGTTTCATAATTATCAATCAGCTGCTGCACCTGCAGGGCACTGAGGAAAGTGGAAGGGTCTGCATCCCTTAAGGCTAGGTTCACACATATGCAGGTTGCATTTGACCCATTTTTGCATTGCGTTTTGCGTTGCATTTTGCATTTTTTACCTGTGTTTTTTTATGCGTTTTTGACACATTTTTGATGCATTTTGCCTTTTTTTTCTTTTTCTTGTTGCTAGGCAGATTTAAAACAAAAAACAATCAATGTCAGGCTCTTATCGTGGGGGAGGGGGGTGTTTGAGAGTGTCAGGGTCTCTCTGTGGGGGGGAGACGATTTTTGTGTTGCCTAGGGCAGCACGAAACATAAATACACCACTGCCTCCAGATAGCTATATTGCATTGCATTTAACAGAATTTACATGCACTTTCACTGCGCAAATTGATATGCAAATGTTTTTATAAACAGACTGCCTAGAATATAAGTGTTACAGCAGTGCATTTTGCAACTGTAAGCAAAATAAATCTATAGCAGCAATCAGCACATAAAGTCCAGTAAAGTCCATTACCATATTGCAGAATATTCAAGATAAAATCACTGCAGCATATGCATTTCGACAATGCAGGGTCTATGTGCCAGGTTCTTGAATGGGATGGAATACTAAGCCTTTCACAGACTTTAATGTGACAATTATTTGTAGCTGGTTTATAGTGTTGCAGAGAACATGGATTGTGCACTCATGAATATCCGACATCAATCACATAAGCGGGTGAGCTGTCTTCTGTTTGCTTGCTAAAATACATCTTTATCAAATATTGAACTGTATTCCAGCAAGTTATATGCCACTTCTTGTAAAACAAACAGGGTGTTGTTTTTTTCCTGATCTCTGGGGAAGACCTGCTTATGTATAAATAGAGGTCTACTACTGCATGTATATTTTAAATCAGTGCACTTTAAAGAAAGAATCTTTGCAATTGTGTACATTTAAATGTCACCTATATCTCCCTCTATTCAAATTGTAATGCCAAAGGATTTTTTTTTTAGTTTATCATGGAAAGTATTATTAACCATTTGACGCCCGGCCTATTGCCGAATGGCGTCCGGAAAAATGTACTAGCTTTCCGGGAGGTCGCCATATGGCGTCCTCCCGCACATGCGCAGTTCGCGCGCTTGCAGAGCCGCACAGCGGCGCGATCTGTCACCGGCCGTGTACCTCGGACAGCAGGTCACATGACAGTTGTATACAATGGATGGCTTCATTCATGCCATCCATTGTATACTAGTGTCTAGCTGTGAATGGTCACAGCTAATCACATGCACATGTCATGTGAATAGCTGTGGCCAAATCACAACTAAGCACAAAAAGAAAAAAACCCTGAATGAATCAATGTCATTCAGGTAAATGTTTGGCTTACAAATTGTGTAAAAAAAAAAAAAAAAATACTGATCACTTCCCCAAAGTAGTACAATGTTACTATGGTAACATTGTACTACTTTGTCCCTGATCACCGCCATGCCAGTTATATGATGACGCTGTACTGCACTGGTGACAGTATGTAAAAAAAAAAAGTGAAAATATTTTTTTTATTTTTTCATTTTCCAAAACATTATGACAAAAAAAATACAACTTCAAAAAACTCGCCATGCCTCTTATGAAGTACATCGGACTGTCTACTCTGCAAAAAGGGGTAATTTGGGGGATATCTGTACTATTCTGATATTCTTGGACCTCAAGAAATTAGATTGGCTGTCAGTACTTCAGGATTGATCAATTTTCAGATCTATAGCATAGTTTGTGAACTCTATTCAGTTGTCTGACCACAGATTTAAGTAAGGTAAAGTAAGCATTTGTAGCTTTTGATGGAGTTTTTAAAAAAAACTATAATCTGCTTCCAGTTGGGCTCCGAATCTGGGTACACTGACCACTGCCCTCAACCCGACTCTGGGCAACTTGAGGATGCTGCAACTTATTCACTTTCTACATTGCCTTCCCAACCACAAACTCTTCTGCAGAAATCTAACGTCATTTGGAGAACTTTGCCAGAAAGTAGGACCTATATGGAAGTCCCTCTCAATATCATATCAATTACATTGCACTTTGCACTCTCAAGAAGATCCTTCTTTCCTAGATAAATGGGAAAGAGACCTCAACATGACATTCACATAAAAACAAAAATCCCTCATTCTTTTCTTTGCACACAAATCATCCCTCAGCAGTAGATATCAGGAAATAACATACAAAATCCTAACACATTTGTATTGTATAGTACTCCGGCAGTTCTAGCCAAACTATTTCCTTAACAACCTAACCTATGCTGGAGCTGCGGGTTCCATACAGGCACTCTACTGCACATTTTTTAGGATTGTCCCCTTATTTGTCCTTTCTGGCAACAAGTCCTCCAGATAATCTGCAAACTAACTGACTTTACCCAACTGGACAACCCTATGTCACCCATGTCTAAAAAAACATGACCAAGCACTGCTCAAGCACTTACTAAACTCTGCAAGGGCCTGCATCCCTATCTTATGGAAACAACAATCATCTCCAACCATATCACAATGGTTTGAAAGAATGAATGACATTCAACACATAGAAGACATGACTGCCGCAATCAAAGTTAAAATTGAGAAACTCAGTGCCAGATGGATCCACTGGGACTTTTTCTGTTATTCTAGTGAATACACACATTATCTTTAATTACAATCCCTGCACTCAGCCAACAAATGATCCCCGTCCCAGCCACCTCCCTCTATGGCTCCAGCCTTCCTCTATGGCTCCCCCCTCCCTCTTTTTTTTCCTCCTTTCTCCCCCCCCCCTTTCCCTAATCACCCCCCTTCTCCAACCCCCTTTTCCTCCTTTCCTGCCCTGTAGAAACATCTAAAAACCTTTTGGCAAGCTCCAGCCCTGACAGTATGGCTCCTGCTAAACTACTACATACCCCATGTCACAGCGTTGACAAGTTCGCATTGCTGCACCTCACTGTTTTTCCTTCGCATTCTCTGACGTTGCAGAGAATTCCTTTGATTAGTGGTTTATCATACAAATGTTGCACTGTATGTACTATTCTTCTGTTTGGTACCTATGTCATTGCTGTCATTTTTGGATGTGAACCTTATAAATAAAAAAATTATTTCAAAAACTATAATCTAGCAATTAATGTTTGGGATTAGGGTATAAACTTTGGTGGCAGTCCCTGGTTGTAGTTAGGTTTTACGGTAGTTTTACAGGTGCCTTTAGGTATTTTAGTGGCAGTGTCACTTTTAGAACGCAATTTAGGATAGATAACTAACAAACGAATTTGTCTAAAGGTTGAAAAGTGGCAACAATACTATTCACTATTATATGGGTCCTGTTTTCAATACAGTATATTTCTACTTTAAAAGCTGTGTTCTAAGAGACCACACTGGCATGAGCTGAATGCAGCCGGGATCCACTCCTCCATATTTTCTTTATGTATTTAGTAGTTAAAGAGGAGCTCCACCCAAAAGGGGAAGTTCCGCTTTAAGGCTTCATCCCCAGCTCTCCGTTAAGAATTGGCACCTTTGGGGAGTGGGGGGGGGGGGGGAGGAGGTATCCAAATTTGACAGGTTTCCGCTCCCACTTCCGCTGTGACCACCTAGGCGGTGTTAGATAATGAGTTTACTGTATGTGAAATCTTCATTAAACACTAAATAATATTGTATTATGATTATATTTCAGTTAGAGCTTTATCAGTGCAGATATGCAATATGTCTTCCCATACATTCCTCTTCTATAGATACCATAGTTGCCAAAGGGAATATTCTATTAATTACACCTTCTTTACTGTATAACAGATGTCTTTACTGAGAATCCTCTTTCAGACAGTTCAGTGCCAGAGTTAGTTTATCTAACAATGGGACAGACCTGTTGGCTTCCAAAATATGCAGTTCAAAGTATATCTCATTTAGATATGCAATGAAGGTGGCCAGCCGTTCATGAATACTTAGTTTCCCAGCAAAAGGTCATGAACTGGCATGCTTAATTTCCATAAAGGGTGTGCCAAGATTTGCCTTAAAGGGAGTTGGTGTATGCTAAATATATTTCATAATCTATAGATTTGGTCAACAGCGGAAGTTGTCCTCTCTCCCCGTGGTCTTCTGGGACATGTAACAGATCCCAGAAGACTGCGGGATCATTCACAAAGCGCAGCGCTACTCGCGCATGCTCAGTGGGCACTCGGCTGTGAACCCACAAGCTGTCACAACCGGATGACCACACTGAAGATGCTGGCACTGGGGACACAGGATGGCTGCTGAAGTTGGTCCGTGTGGACACACCTCTGGATTGAGGGACAGGTGAGTGTCTGTTTTTTAAAAGTCAGCAGCTACAGTTTTTGTAGCTGCTGAATTTTTTTTTTCTTTTTTAATTTTGACTGCACCTCCGCTTTAATATCCAGGTATTATACCTGGAATGGGAAACAAATGCAGCCACCGAATTTAAAGTGTTACTAACTCAGGACGCTGCATTTATTATATCTGGTCTCCCACAGTACACAGAACATGGAAATGCAATTATTTTAATAACTATAAACTAAATACCCTTTCTCATCAGCAGTTAGGGCAGTCTTGTGACTTCTATCAGTGTCCAGCAGAGCACTGGTTAAAGCTTGTAGGAGGAGTTTTCATTCTCCACTAATTGTCCTAAGCACCTGTAAGACCCCTGACTCTCTGTCTTGACAGCAGTAATTGGCCCTGTGCTGATCACAGGCACTCTCCCAAGAAAAAAAAACGTCTAGCAATACACACCAAACTGAGCACATGCAGCTTGCCCCCAAGGCTCTGTTATATCGGGAGATGGATCAGGGACAGTAGAACAAGGGAAGGATCAGAAAAGACAGGATAAAACATTCTTTTTACACAATGCAGAGGATTAACCCCTTAGGCTCCATAGTGAGTATAACAAGCATTCTTTACTGCATATACAGACTGATTTTACTGTTGTAAGTTTAGTAATACTTTAAAGGATGACTAAATCCAAGAACAGATACAGTGGATATAAAAAGTCTACACACCCCTGTTAAAATGTCAGGTTTCTGTGATGTAAAAAAAATGAGACAAAGATAAATAATTTCAGAACTTTTTCCACCTTTAATGTAACCTATAAACTGTACAAATCAGTTGAACAACAAACTGAAATCTTTTAGGTGGAGGGAAGTAAAAATAAAAAAACTAAAATAATATGGTTGCATAAGTGTACACACCCTTAAACTAATACTTTGTTGAATCATCTTTTGATTTGATTCCAGCACTCAGTATTTTTGCGTATGAGTCTATTAGCATGGCACATCTTGACTTGGTAATATTTGCCGACTCTTCCTTGCAAAAACATTCCAAATCTGTCAGATTGCGAAGGCATCTCCTGCGCACAGCCCTCTTTAGATCACCCCACAGATTTTCGATTGGATTCAGGTCTGGGCTCTAGCTGGGCCATTCCAAAAATTTCATCTTCTTCTGGTGTTGATTTGGATGTATGCTTTGGGTCATTGTCATGCATGAAAGATCCTCTTCATGTTCAGCTTTTTAGCAGAAACATGAAGGTTTTGTACCAATATTGACTGATATTTGGAACTGCTCATAGTTCCCTCTACCTTGACTAAGGCCCCAGTTTCAGCTGAAGAAAAACAGCCCCAAAGCATGATGCTGCCACCACCATGCTTCACTGTGGGTATGGTGTTCTTTTGGTGATGTGCAGTGTTGTTTTTGCACCAAACATATTTTTTGGAATTATGGCCAAAAAGGTCAACCTGGGTTTCATCAGACCATAACACATTATCCCACATGCTTTTGGGAGACTTCAGATGTGTTTTTGTAAACTTTAGCTGGGCTTGGATGTTTTTCTTCGTAAGAAAATGCTTCCGTCTTGCCACTCTACCACATAGCCCAGACATATGAAGAATATTGTTGTCACATGTACCACACAGCCAGTACTTGCCAGATATTCCTGCAGCTCCTTTAATGTTGCTGTAGGCCTCTTGGCAGCCTCCCAGAACAATTTACTTCTAGTCTTTTCATCAATTTTGGAAGCACGTTCAGTTCTTGGTAATGTCACTGTTGCACCATATTTTCTCCACTTGATGATGATTGTCTGCACTGTGTTCCATGGTATATCTAATGGCTTGGAAATTCTTTTGTACCCTTCTCCTGACTAATACCTTATAACAATGAGATCCCTCTGATGCTTTGGAAGCTGTCTGTGGACTATGGCTTTTGCTGAAGGATGCGACTAAGAAAATGTCAGGAAAGACCTACTAGAACAGTTGAACTTTATTTGGGGTTAATAAGGCACTTTAAATGATGTCAGGTGTGTATTGACTCCTATTTAACATGATTTTGAATGTGATTGCTTAATTCTGAACACAGCTACATCCCCAGTTATAATAGGGTGTGCACACTTATGCAACCGTATTATTTTAGTTTTTTATGTTTTCTCCCCCCCCCCCCCCCTTAAAAGATTTCAGTTTGTTTTTCAATTGAGTTGTACAGTTTATAGGTCACATTAAAGATGAAAAAAGTTCTGGCATTAATTTATCTTTTTCTACATCATAGAAACCTGACATTTTAACAGGGGTCTGTAGATTTTTATATCAACTGTATGTAATAGTTTATTATATATTTATTTCAGGTACTTATATAGTGCTGTCAATTTACAGTGCTTTACATATATATATTGTACATTCACATCAGTCTCTAACCCTCAAGGGGTGTACAATCTAAGGTCCCTAACTCACATTCATATGTACACATACTAGGGCCAATTTAGACAGGATCCAAATCACCTACCAGCATGTCTTAGGAGTGTGCGAGGAAACTGGAAGAACCTGGAGGAAACCCACGTAGGCACAGGGAGAACATGCAAACTCCAGGCAGGTGGTGCCGTGGTTGGGATTTGAACCAATGACCCTAATACTGCCAAGTGGAAGTGCTAACCATTTAGCCACTGTACTGCCCACATATATTATAGCTTATAGTCCTTAGATGTGGTGGCTGCTTTAGTTTTCTTTTTATCAAGGTAAGAGAATTGGTAAATGCAAAAAATACTTGTTGATCTTGTCAGAAATGCTGTGTCCTTGTGACTTCATGTGAGCTACACCAAAGAATATCTTCCTTCCTAGCTATCTTCTGTAAACTACCAATTGCCCTGCCCCCCATATAATGGAGATGAAGAGATACGGGCATGTTTGCATTCCGTATCAGGAAAGCATCCTATAGTGACAGTGGCTCTCTTTTTAGATACAGTGGAGGAGTGATGTAGCCGTCCAGGGACATGAAATGTGCAGGATTACCAGATGAAAATAAAGCAAAGGAAGCTTGGAAAAAAAAGAAAATGAATGCAGCTTCCACACCAAGAAGTAGTAAACTGCAATATATTACAGTTTTGGTTTGGGGATTAGGTACACTTTAGGGACTATAGGTTTAGATACACTGTACTGTTATTATCTTCCCTGGTGATGCAAATCCCACCTCCACTCTGCTATATAAACCACAGAAATGCCTTCTACTCAGGGCTCTTTTCTGGCGGAACATGCTCTTTGCTGGACTGAACTGTCTCTTTACTAGACTGAACTGTCTCTTTGATGGACTGAACTGTCTCTTTGATGGACTGAACTGTCTCTTTGCTGAATTGGGATGTCTCTTTGCTGGGCTGTCTCTTTGCTGGAATGAACAGTATCTTTTCTGAATTGGGCTGTATCTTTGCTGGACTGAACTGTTTCTTTGCTAGACTGAACTGTCTTCACTGGACTGAACTGTCTCTTGCCAAATTGGGATGTCTCTTTGTTGGAATGAACAGTCTCTTTGCTGAATTTGGCTGTCTCTTTGCTAGACTGAACTGTCTCTTTGCTGAATTGGGCTGTCTCTTTAATGGACTGAACCATCTCTAAGCTGAATTTCCCTGTCTCTTTGCTGGACTGAACTGTCTCTTTACTGGGCAGAACTGTCTCTTTGATAGACTGGGCTTTCTCTTTGCTGAATTGGGCTGTCTCTTTGCTGGACTGAATTGTCTCTTTGCTAGAGTGGGCTATCTCTTTGCTGAATTGAGCTGTCTCTTTGCTGGGCTGAACTGTCTCTTTGCTAGACTGGGCTGTCTCTTTGCTGGAATGAACCATCTCTTTGCTATACTGGGCTGACTCTTTGCTGAATTGGGCTGTCTCTTTGCTGGACTGAACTGTCTCTTTGCTAGGCAGAACTGTCTCTTTGCTGGACTGAACTGTCTATTTGCTGGACTGGGCTGTCTCTTTTCTGAATTGGGCTGTCTCTTTGCTGGACTGAACTGTATCTTTGCTAGACTGGGCTGTCTCTTTGCTGAATTGGGCTGTCTTTGCTGGACTGGGCTGTCTCTTTGCTAATATAGGCTGTCTCTTTGCCGGAATGAACCATTTCTTTGATGGACTGAGCTGTCTCTTTGCTGAATTGGGCTGTCTCTTTGGACTGAACTGTCTCTTTGCTGAATTGGACTGTCTCTTTGCTGAATTAGGCTGTCCCTTTGCTGGAATGAACCGTGTCTTTGCTAGACTGGGCTGTCTCTTTGCTGAATTGGGCTGTCTCTTTGAAGGACTGGACCATTTCTTTGCTTAATTGGGCTGTCTCTTTGTTGGACTGAACTGTCTCTTTGCTTAATTGGGCTGTCTCTTTGTTGGACTGAACTGTCTCTTTGCTTAATTGGGCTGTCTCTTTGTTGGACTGAACTGTCTCTTTGCTGAATTGGACTGTATCTTTGCTGCATTGGGCTGTTTCTTTGCTGATCGATCTGTCTCTTTGCTAGACTGGGTTGTCTCTTTGCTGAAGTGGGCTGTCTCTTTGATGGACTGAACCATCTCTTTGTTGAATTGGGCTGTCTCTTTGTTGGACTGAACTGTCTCTTTGCTTAATTGGGCTGTCTCTTTGTTAGACTGAACTGTCTCTTTGCTGAATTGGGCTGTCTCTTTGCTGGACTGAACTGTCTCTTTGCTGGACTGAACTGTCTCTTTGCTGGACTGAACTGTCTCTTTGCTGGACTGAACCGTCTCTTTGCTGAATTGGGCTGTCACTTTGCTGGACTGAACTGTCTGTTTGCTAGACTGAGCTGTCTCTTTGCTGAATTGGGCTGTTTCTTCGCTGGACTGAATTGTCTCTTTGATGGACTGAACCGTCTCTTTGCTAGACTGAACTGTCTCCTTGCTGGAATGAACAGTCTCTTTGTTGAATTGGGCTGAAATGTGTCTATTCCAGACTGGGCTGTCTCTTTGCTGAATTGGGCTGTCTCTTTGATAGACTGAACCATCGTTTTGCTGAATTAGGCTGTCTCTTTGCTGGCTGAATTGTCTCTTTGCTAGACTGAACTGCCTCTTTGCTAGACTGAATTGTGTCTTTGCTGAATTGGGCTGTCTCTTTTCTGGACTGAACTGTCTCTTTGCTGAATTGGGCTGTCTCTTTGCTGGGTTGTCTCTTTGCTGGAATGAACAGTCTCTTTGCTGAATTTGTCTGTCTCTTTGCTGGACTGAACTGTGTCTTTGCTAGACTGGGCTGTCTCTTTGCTGGACTGAAAGGTCTCTTTTCCAGACTGAGCTGTCTCTTTGCTGAATTGTGCTGTCTCTTTGCTGGACTGAATTGTCTCTTTGCTGAATCGGGTTGTCTCTTTGTTGGGCTGAACTGTCTCTTTGCTGAATTGAGATGTCTCTTTGATGGACTGAACCATCTCTTTGCTGGACTGAACTGTCTCTTTGCTAAATTGGGCTGTCTCTTTGCTGGGCTGTTTCTTTGCTGGAAGGAACAATCTCTTTGCTGAATTGGTCTGTCTCTTTGCTGAATTGGTCTGTCTCTTTGCTGAATTGGTCTGTCTCTTTGCTGGACTGAACTGTCTTTTTGCTAGACTGGGCTGTCTCTTTGCTAGACAGGGCAGTCTATTTGCTTGATTGAACTGTCTCTTTGCTAGACTGAACTGTCTCTTTGCTGAATTGGGCTGTCTCTTTGCTGGACTGAACTGTCTCCTTGCTAGACTGGGCTGACTATTTGCTGAATTGGGCTGTCTCTTTGCTGGACTGAACTGTATCTTTGCTGAACTGGGCTGTCTTTTGCTGAATTAGTCTGTCTCTTTGCTGGACTGAACTGTCTCCTTGCTAGACTGTGCTGTCTCTTTGCTGAATTGGGCTGTCTCTCTGCTGGACTGAACTGTCTCTTTGCTGAAATGGGCTGTCTTTTTGCTGTATTGGTCTGTCTCTTTGCTAGACTGAACTGTCTCCTTGCTGAATTGTACTGTCTCTTTGCTAAATTGGGCTGTCTCTTTGATGACTGAACCATCTCTTTGCTGAATTAGGCTGCCTCTTTGCTTAATTGGGCTGTCTCTTTGCAGGACTGAATTGTCTCTTTGATGGACTGAACCATACCTTTGCTGGACTGAACTGTCCCTTTGCTAGACTGAACTGTCTCTCTGCTGAATTGGGCTGTCTCTTTGCTGGACTGAACCGTCTCTCTGCTGGACTGAACTGTCTCTTTGCTGGACTGAACTGTCTCTTTGCTTGGCTGTTTCTTTGCTGGAATAAATAGTCTCTTTGCTGAATTGGGCTGTCTTTTTGCTGAATTGGGCAGTCTCTTTGATAGACTGAACCATCGCTTTCCTGAATTAGGCTGTCTCTTTGCTGGACTGAACTGTTTCTTTGCTGGACTGAACCGTCTCTTTGCTGATTTGTGCTGTCTCTTTGCTGATTAGTGCAGTCTCTTTTTTAGACTGAACTGTCTCTTTGCTGAATTGGGCTGTCTCTTTGCTGGACTGAACTGCCTCTTTGCTAGACTGAACTGCCTCTTTGCTGAATTGGGCTGTGCCTTTGATGTACTGAACTGTCTCTTTTGCTGGGTATTTGGGAAAGTCTCATTGCTGGATATTTGGGAATGTCTCTTTGCTTGATATATGGGACTATCTCTTTGCTCAATATATGGGTTTGTCTCTATGTGAAATTGCTGACAATTTGGAGATGTCTATGAATATTT
The DNA here is from genome assembly GCF_062004578.1 of Staurois parvus. Lineage (NCBI taxonomy): Eukaryota > Metazoa > Chordata > Amphibia > Anura > Ranidae > Staurois > Staurois parvus. The sequence goes on from NW_028318003.1 coordinate 4,931,626, forward strand.
GGAGATGTCTCTTTTGGGGTGTCTCTTTGCTGGATATAGGGGGCTGTCTCTTAACTGGATATTTGGGCATGTCTCTTCAGATATCTCTTTGCTGAATATATGGTGATGTCTCTTTGCTGGATATTTGGGGCTCTTTACTGAATATACAGGGATGTCTTTGCTGAATATTTGTGGATGTCTCTTTGCTTAATAAATGAAAATGTCTCATTGCTGAGTATTTGGGAGTGTTTTTTGTTGGATATTTGAGGATTTGCTGAATTGCACTGGGCTTTCTCTTTGATGAGCTGGACATCAACTTTTTGCACATTTTACTGCGTTGCTTCTTATTAACAAATTCCAAATTACTGGTATAGCCCGCAAATTATACTTGGCCACCTGTTCTTTAAACGGGTGGTTCTAGGGGCAGGTAGGGGTGTGACCTGTGGGGGGGGGGGGAGAGTTCCTGCACCTTTTTTGAGAAAAAAAAAGCCCTGCTTCTACTTATCTGGTCTAATGTACCTACCATTGACTTTTGATAGACAGCTGACATAAACACATTATGGGGGGTGAATGCCAATGCTCTTTTGTGAGCAGCTGTGTTTCCTAACATTTTTTTGGCAATTTATGATTCTAATACAGAATTTGGAAACTTTTATTCAACAGACTGTTTTATTTTAATTTTAAACAGACTGTTTAATTTAACAGATCAAATCCAACTCTGACAGCGAGCTCTTCCGCTGATTCAAACCCCCTCCCATGCTCTGTCTCTCCCCAACACAGTAGCTCTGAGGTCAGCATTTGAAAGCTCATTCCTGTGATAGTGGAGGTGAACAATAACATCTGGGGAGTTTCTTCACAACTTCCTAGGCAGGATGGGGTGATATGCTCCCTGAGAGTTTTTCATTCCGGCTTTAGAAGGTACAAAAATGGCCTACACCTTTAGCAAGGGCATTATTCAAACACAAAACTTCTGATTAAATAGAAGTTGTAACAATACCTCTGAGCACTACCGCACAATACAATCTATTTATAATTAGTTTTCGAAGATAGGTTATACAAGGACCGTCCTTGGTTCGGTGTATTATGTCGTAAGTCGACATCAGAAGTCAATGTTGCTCACTTCATTGCATTTCATGCTTAGCTTTGTCAGGAAGGCAGTAATTTGTTGCATTATATGAACAGTGGTAAGTATAGCACAATGGCATGGGATTTGTACACAAAATATAGTAGATATACAATGTATCAAGTCAGCTTACATAGTACAAACTTAGACAACATTTGTAGATGGTACCACAAAGCAAGTCAGAGCCCTCCCTTGAAGGGGAACCACAGGGGAAGAAATACACTAAGATGTAACACCCTCCTAGACTAAGGTAGCTAGGTACATTTAGAGTGACTTTCTACGCAACCAGAAAAGCTATGATCTGTTGCCTTGGTCTGTTCTAGCTCCACAGTCTGAAGATTTGATTAATTACTCCTGGTTCTGTTAAGAGCCTTCCAGAGTTCAGGGCAGAAAATTCAAATGCTTTGGCTAGGCATTTACCCTGCTCAAGCCAATCCATGGGGTGGTGTGCCCAGATGGTGGGTGGGAGGCAGGTAACTAGGCAGGGGCTCAAGCTGATCTGTTCTTACCCTGGAGGAAAGGGAACCATGCTTCAGGGGCTTCCTGACTGGCTGCTGGACTATTCACTCCCTTGGATCAAGCCCATGGCATTGTTTCTACTGGGATTGGTGAGAAGAGCCCAGTCTCCTGAGCTACAGTTTATCTATGTCCCCAGCTGTGAATGTTATGTAGCGCTACCCTCATGAGGGCCGCTATGCTGTGCACAGCTAAGCAACATGCATTTTCCACACTTGCATCCACAGTCCGTGAGCGTGGTTTTGTTATTTTATTAAGGGAAATAATTTGGATTGGTTAATAGGGATTATGGGATGCCCAGTTTGGCTTGAATCAGTAAAGGAGGTACAACATCCTTCCTATGTACAGAAACAGATCCTGGACTGTTTTAACTTTTCTTAAAAGTTGTCAGTCTTTGCAGATCAGTGGCAACAGCCCTTTATGGGCGAGGAACTCACAGCCCCTCAAAAATCAGCTTATAACTACATGCATAATGTTTCCTCTCCCCCATGGAACTGCTCCCAGCTCCACAGTCTGCAGACACTACCAATCCTCCTGGCTGCTCAAAAGATCTTCCAGGACCAGGATAAAGGATTGAGCACAACACTGCCCTTTGAAAGCTTGCTACATGTGGCAGTCTCTCCCCTTGTGAATCCTAGGGTGTGCTAATGTACTCACTCTGTCCTCTTTGCTCCCAGGTTTTGATCCCATTCATGTTGCACTGCTAAAGTTATCCACCTGAACCAGCCCTAGCCCAGCCTGGAGACATGTCCCCCCCCCCCCCAGGCCTAGGGGACCCCTCAAGGCACCGACAGACTCCTCAACACTTCATCTTCCATGGGACCAGGGGTGGACTGGCCAATTGGAAACTCGGGCACTGCCCGAGGGCCCTAGGTCAGTCGGGGGCTACATGAGATGCCCCTGGTACCTTTTTCATAGGCTTTTTTGAGTTTTGGCAAGGAAACAGGGGCCCCATGATCCCCTATTGCCTGGGGGCCCCATGAGTTGTCACTCCTCTCTCAGCCTGACTGTCCCATATTTATGGACTCTACCAGTGCCTCCAAGCCTGGGATAGGCTAGACTCCCATAAACATGAAGATTAGGTCTCCTCTCCTTCCTGCTGACTTCTGGAAGGTTCTATGGTCCTCCAGGGTCAGGAGAAGGTTATAGAGTCACAACCTGTTAAGTCATCCAGCTGACCTGCAGCAACCCAACCTCAGTCACAGACTCACACAGTTACCATGAGTTATACACAATGATTTTACCTGCAATACACTATACTATTCTAGCTGCATACTAGAGGGTGCTACAGTTACAAACGGCTCCAGTGTGCCTAGTGCGCTTTCCATCTTGTGGTTTTCAGCTGCAAGAACTCATACTGTTCCAGTGTTCTCCTAATAAATGCACAAACCTACCCTGTAGTCATCAGCTGTGGGAAACTTAGATTGTTCCAGTCTACTTACATGTCATACTCATTCTCTAATATTCTCTTGGTCTACAGATGGGAGTAAAAGACTGTGTTGCTATCACCTAGGGAAAGTATCATCTGAAAAATTTGTGATTTAACGTTTTGGAGTATCCTATAACCCATTTTCCTCCCCAGGTGCATGTTTCAGCAATAAATAAAAAAGACATTCCCTAGCCTTAATATTGGGCTGGAGTGAGTGAATTGTTGCTGTGTGCCTGGCTGCCTCTGCACTAACTTTGGGGAAAAGACCTGTGGAATCCCGTACCCTTTTTGGGGTGAGAATTACAAATATATTGTGTTTTTGAATATGAAATAATGTTCTTATCTGTCTTTTGATGCCAGTAAAGTCCCATATTGCAAATGTGAGTTGGAGCATAAAGGGGGCAGCATAAGACAGTTGGCCTGGTGAGTGGCAAGAATTATAAATTTGACACTGGTAATATGTCAGCACCATACTAAAGCAGGAGATAAATAATTGGTCAGGGAATTATAAAATAGCAGGGCCCTGCACCCAAAGACGAATTCATGTTACAAATATAGATGTTGACAAGAAAACAATATGCCTTCTGTTCTTACTTGATTTTAGGGCAATGCTTTTGTGTGTTACAAAGTTCTGTGATTCATCATTTTTCTCTCTCCCTGCAATTATACATTGCCCAGAAAGAACTGTGATCAATTTTATGATGTAAAAACGGATATAATTAGATTCACACAACCATTCTATGGCTTCATTTATCACCTCTACATGACTTGTGCAATGTGGATAGTTGATTACTTTTATATATTTATTTGTTTCAGGCATGCCATTCTTCAAATAAAAATGAATGTAGGGTATATATCTAGTAGACTTCCTCTTATAGCTGATTGCCCCTCTATAGCCAGTAGTGGTGTGATAAATAGGTGGTTTATAACATAGAGGACATTGTGCAGACCAGCTTACATATTGATAACATGCAGCAACGAAAGAAGGCTGTGAACCAGTGGGAAATATATATTCTGTATATAGGAAAACATCTAAAAACATTGAATATAATAAAAAGTAGATTTTGATAAATAATTTAGCATTTACCAGCATCCATCATCTGTGTTATAAATATCTTTGTGTGCTAAGAATGCTTTCCAAGGGAAAGATTGATGTATGTAGCGAGCACAGAAATGGAAGGTGTTGGCATACCGTGAATAGCTTGTCTTTAATGTTGATTCCCTGTTCAGTATGTACTTGTAAATGTCTTTCTTGCTGTTTGAGTGCACTGGATGTACTGTATGTGTTAAATTCCCAAAACATCAATAATATGATAAAATATGGTGGCAAGGAAGTGACATGTTTTAGATGTGGAAACGTACTAAAGCCACAGCACGTCAGGTGTATTTTTAGGGTATAGGACATTTAATATTTACAGAGTAAACCATACACTATTATATCTTTTGGTCTATGCTCAAGGCAATAATGCCTAAAGGTGAATAGAGGTGTACAGGGGCTTATAAGCAAGGCCTAGGGCAACAAAGTCATTCTACATCTGTTCTGTGTGTAACAAGCAATTTAAAAGGAATGTATGATGAAAAGCTTTGAAATAATGCGTGGCTGCAACTTTTTCCTTGTATGTTGTACAATATAGTATACATTATTAACTATTTCAGTCTGTATCTTTTGTTTGACCAGCTCATGTCCTAAACATCCAATAATAATGCAAGTTTTTAGCTCTACTAGGTTGGAGGTAAAGCTTTTTTTATTGGTAAATATAAAAGAACAAATGTCCTTTAAAAAAACCTTATTGGTATTTAGTGGAGACCACATTGTGCTATGGTAGCCCCCTCCGCAGTCTGGTTTGGTGTAAGAGCCCTCTGGATCTGCTGCTTGCAAGATGGAGAAGGCTCCTCTAATTATATAGGCTGGAACAGAACATGCTTGGATGTGTGGATGAAGTCTATCTGAACCCAAAAGCAACAATCTGATATATTTCAGTTTACTAAGCCTCAGATGTAGTGGCTACAGTAGTTTCTTTTTTTATTTTTCCTCCTTTCACCTTCCTCTCCTAGAATGACACTGCTTGCTCACTGTACTCACTGTACTGTATCTATGGGGCAGCATTGTCTCCTGATTTGGACTACAACCCCCCCATCTTCTCTACATAGAAAGGAGTTATTGTGTAGCTCACAGAAGATAGTTGGAAAAGCAGATAACATTGTTTGAGATATCGGTTCAGACAGTGGTATATTTTGATCCTTCATCTTTAGGATCCACCTCTTCCTATTAGCGCTCCGCCCACTGATAACAACTATGGGGTGCTATTCCTCCCACTGACAACAACGGTGGGGCACTATTCCTCCCACTGACACCAATGATGGGGCACTATTCCTCCCACTGACACCAACGTTGGAGCACTATTTTTCCAACTGGCAACAACGATGGAGCACTATTCCTCCCACTGACACCAATGATGGGGCACTATTCCTCCCACTGACACCATCGTTGGGGCACTATTTTTCCAACTGACAACAACAATGGGGCACTACTCCTCCCACTGACACCAATGATGGGACACTATTTGTCAGGGCTCCGGGTATGACCAGAGGGGTGTGAACTGACACAGGGAAACGCAGGCTTCAGATATGGTATAAATAAGACAATTTATTAAGACTAATAATACAAATATAAACGCAGTGCACCAAACCCCAAGCTAACACAAATACATACAACAAGGTGAAACAAACCCAAACCTAAACTGATATAGATACACAGGTACATACACATATAGAGCACAACATAGTCAGGCAGGCCGGGTTGATAACTATCGGGCAGGTAGGTACAAGAGGAGCAGGCGGAGAGTAGTCAGAGTCACAAGCCAGGGATCAAACAGGAGAAGTCAGCAGAGGTCAGGATCGGCAACAAGTCAGGCAGCAACAGGAACAGGAACGCAGGTTACAAGATACAGGGCCCATGGAAAAACACACACCAATGCCCTGACTGTGAGTCTGGCCATTCCTTAAATACAACCCCTGCAATCAGCTTCAGGTGTTTTGGCTGACTGCAGGGGTGAGTCTCTGATTGCTGAGAACACCCGCTGGCCAGCCCTGGTACTGCAGCCCACAAGGCAGGTGAGTCCCACCACTATTGGCAAGTCCATTCCTGACACTATTCCTCCCACTGACACCAACGTTGGGGCACTATTCCTTCCACTGACAACAATGATGGCGCACTATTCCTCTCACTGACAACAACGGTGGGGCACTATTCCTCCCACACTGACACCAATGATGGGGTACTATTCCTCCCACTGACACCAACGATGGTGCCCCATCATTAGTGTCAGTGTGGGCGGAATAGTGCCCCATCATTAGTGTCAGTGGGAGGAATAGTGCCCCATCATTGGTGTCAGAAGGATGAATAGTGTCCCATCATTGATGTCAGTAGGAGGAATAGTGTCCCATCATTGGTGTCAGTGGGAGGAATTGTGCCCCATCATTGGTGTCAGTGGGAGGAATAGTGCCCCATCATTGGTGTCAGTGGGAGGAATAGTGCCTCATCATTGGTTCAGTGGGAGGAATAGTGCCCCATCATTGGTGTCAGTGGGAGGAATAGTTCCCCATCGTTGTTGTCAGTTGGAAAAATAGTGCCCCAACATTGGTGTCAGTGGGAGGAATAGTGCCCCAATATTGGTGTCAGTGGGAGGATAGTGCCCCATCATTGGTGTCAGTGGGAGAAATAGTGCCCCATCGTTGTTGTCAGTTGGAAAAATAGTGCCCCAACATTGGTGTCAGTGGCAGGAATAGTGCCCCATCGTTGTTGTCAGTTGGAAAAATAGTGCCCCATCATTGGTGTCAGTGGGAGGAACAGTTCCCCCATCATTAGTGCCAGTGTGGGAGGAATAGTGCCCCATCATTGGTGTCAGTAGGAGGAATAGTGTCCCATCATTGGTGTCAGTAGGAGGAATAGTGTCCCATCATTGGTGTCAGTGGGAGGAATAGTACCCCATCATTGGTGTCAGTGGAAGGAATAGTGACTCATCATTGGTGTCAGTGGGAGGAATAGTGCCTCATCATTGGTTCAGTGGGAGGAATAGTGCGCTATCATTGGTGTCAGTGGGAGGAATAGTTCCCCATAGTTGTTGTCAGTTGGAAAAATAGTGCCCCAACGTTGGTGTCAGTGGGAGGAATAGTGCCCCATTATTGATGTCACTGATAGGATAGTGCCCCATCATTGGTGTCAGTGGGAGGAATAGTGCCCCATCGTTGTTGTCAGTTGGAAAAATAGTGCCCCAACATTGGTGTCAGTGGGAGGAATAGTACTCCATCATTGGTGTCAGTGGGAGGAATAGTGCCCCATCATTGGTGTCAGTGGGAAGAATAGTCCCCCCATTATTGGTGTCAGTGGGAGGAATAGTGCCCCCTCATTGGTGTCAGTGGGAGGAAAAATACCCCATCATTGGTGTTAGTGGGAGGAAAAGTGCCGCCTCAGTGACACCAATGATGGGGCACTATTCCTCTCACACTGACCCTAATGATGGGGCACTATTCCTCCCACTGACATCAATGATGCTTACATTGCTGACCCCTGCTCCCATCCACAGCAAGCATACCCGGCTGCAGCAGCACCATCTGCTCTGCCCAGATCCCAGCCACACTTACCTTACCGATCAGCTGTCTTCCTTCTCTGGCCATTCTCCTCCTCTTCACCAGCTGCGGCTGGTCCCTCACTAGATCTTCTTCGATCTTTGCACTGCCACTCGGCTCCTCCTCTCCAAGCTCCGCCTCCTCGCCAGTGATTGGCTGCCTGTGTGCCTTTCCTGAGCTACAGATCCAGCGGCCAATCACTGGCGAGGAGGCAGAGCTTGCAGAGGGAGGGACAGGTTTCCATAGGCTGCCCAGTGATCCCAGGGGTGTGGCCAGATGAGAGGGGCAGCATGTCATCCCGCCCGCATCGCGATCAAGATCCAGGGAGATGAAGACACCAGACGGATACCCTCTCCACCCCTCCTCCAGCAGCACCTTGTGGACCGGATCAAAGTGGGACAAGGAGTTGCGGAGACAGGTAAGACACAACAGCCCCTGATCCTTTCCCACGGAAGTGTCCATTCTGTGGGAAAGGGAGGGGCGCCGCCGTGCCACCCCCCCCTGAAAAGTGCTACCCTAGGCAAACGCCTTGTTTGCCTCGTGGCAAATACGCCCCTGGGTTCAGAGCATAGAAAGTTATAAGAACACTGAAAAAATAGAATAAAGGAAAACAGAAAACAAATGCCACCACGTCTAAGGATTACTAAACTACAGTGTATTCTATTTATGTTCTTGGGCTTAGATTTACTTTAAACTGGTAAAAAAAAATGCTATTTGATCATGCAATGCACTAACAGCTATGTAGTGCGAGGACCTACCTAATCATTCTATTCAACTTAGGCTGGCCATACATTATACAATTTTCTTGAGATTTTTGGTTTAGATTTACCAAAAACCATATAATAGGAGGTCAAACCTAACAACAGTTTCAATTGTATCCAATTAGGCAGGCTCTTGCACTATATAGTTGAAGGTAAATCTAAAAGAAATTGGGCAGAAATTGGACAGAAAATTTGTATAGTGTATGGCCAGCCTTATTCTGTTTCTGGATAGGTAAACTATCCTACTACATGATTTTCGATATATCTAAACGAATTTATGCAATCAGACTATAATGTTAGTCCTCAGCTCAATTATCTCCCCTTTGAAATTGTTAGGAGAACTGAATACATGCATCATCAGGGGGTCTTGAGCGAATGGTGTTCTGCTCTCCAAATGGAAACCACATGTTTATGTTTAAAATTAGCCATCAATTTCAGACCTGCATGTATAGTGCCCATGGTTATCCAGTTTCAGTTACCAACTGTCATATAATAAACTGGGTAACTTTAAAGTACATTTCCATAAGAGAAGGAATCTGACAAAGAAGGCTCCTAATAGCCACATGTGTCTAGTTTTCTATTTAAATAAAGTTGAAAGCTTAGTATCTATGATTTTGAATGCAACCAGGGATACTTCAAATGCTGGTCAAAGTATTTTAATACAATATTAATCCTGTTTAATAAGAGGCACACATTAATTTTATCATCACATACATATACAATCCATAAATTGCCTTCTAAATTTCAAAGATGTTATCCTGATGATTACAAATCCATATAATTCACTCCAGACGATACGCATGCATATCCATGATTACGCAGCGGTCTCATACTACAAACTTAATGAACCTAAATCATCAATACTAAATTTGTACACGCCCTCTATAACCCAAAACTTTCTTTCTAAACAGTTCCCTTTTACCTGGGAAAAGAACAGCATCCCATATTTGGGGATTAAACTCACCGCTACTACTAACCAACTTTACACAGCTAATTACAGACCGCTGCTTGAAACTATCCCACAGGACCTCAAGAGCCTTCGTACTACTACTTTATCGACATTAGGTAGAATAGTTACTTTGAAAATGTGTATACTTCCTAAGATACTCTACATTTTTCGTACACTCCCTATCCCAGTCCCCTACTCTTTCTTCGCTAAACTCCAGGCAATATTAAACAAATTCCTATGGAACTCAAAGAAACCCAGATGCGTCACGAATCTCTTAATACGTCCAACCTCCAGAGGTAGAGCAGGTCTCCCACATCTGAAGTCCTACTACCAAGCCGTCCTATTAGACCAACATTTTTTCTGGTGGCACCCCTCCTCTGAAAAAATATGGACTATCATGGAAACATCTTTGTACCTCCCACATAATATAACAGACATACTATTTTTACCCCGAGCAGCTCAGGCTCAAACGCTTCACAGGCATCCATGCGTTCAAGCTTCTTTAACAGCCTGGCATGATTTTGTTGACTATAATAAATTAGGGAACAATAACGTGCAAACCCCTACTCCACTCTCATCCTTACATTTTATCATCCCCCATTTAAACCTAATTAGGTGGACGGCCCTTGGTATACTTCGCATTCAAGACATCTATACCTTAGACACACTAGACTCCTTCTACACCACCCAAAGCAAATTCCACCTTCCTGGCAATGAACAATTTACTTATATGCGCATAGCCCATGCACTCCACAAAGCAAATATTCCGCGCGCAACAGGAATTCCTGCAACTGCACATCACTTCTTCCAAAGAATAATCTATCCAAAAAAAGGAATCTCAACTTTTTACACACTTATCACCAAGAAGCAATTCGCAACATATACCTCCTCGTTAACCAATTGGGAGAAAAATCTTCACCAATCAATAACCCCAAACATATGGGAAAAAACATTCACCATCACCTACAAAGCCTCGAAATGTTCTTCCCACTGGGAAACATATTTAAAAATCCTACATGAATGGTACTTAACACCCACTAAATTATCCTTATTTTATCCACAACACTCGCGAGCCTGTTGGAGGCATTGTGGAGAGTCTGGTTCACTTCTCCATATACTCTGGAACTGTAGGTCAATCAAGTCTTACTGGAACAAAGTTTTTCAAATAATTTCCTCAATTACAGGTACGTTAGTAACCCCAAACCGCGCCTTAGCTCTCCTACATATTGGCAAAGATAATTTCCCTACAAACTCACGCACCATCATTCTACATACTTTAGCAGCTGCAAAAAATAATATTACCAAATTATGGCGCTCTACCACCACCCCCCCTCTGTCTCGCCTCTTATCCGACCTCAACCTCCAATGTGAAATGGAAAGAAGAATAGCCCTCCACAACTCCTCTTATCACAAATTTAAAGCCCAATGGTCTCGATGGCTAAAAAACCCAAACTGCTATGTAAAATGATTACTAATACTACTCATTGTAATATACGTTACCCCTACTTCACTGGTGCTCTCTCTTTTCCTCCCCCTCCCCATTTCTTATCTCCCTTCCCCAATTACCATCTATCAACCTCTAAAGAGGTTCACGTGACAATGAGCATACCTCTCATGTATACAATTGGAATCTAAAGTATCCCCGGCCAAATGGTGGGGAACTTCCACTCTTATCTCTTTTTTTATGTGTTACGATCCTCAAAGTGAACCCTTCCAGCTCCATGTTAACATGTTTCCCTTCTGTATGTGGAAACATTTTTCAATAAATATTATTTGAATATAAATTTCAAAGATGGAACTACATAGAGTAGATTCAAGAGAATGGAGAATGTTGCGTTCATACTGAAGTAAACCTTACCAGACTCTAAGTGAATCATGCCTCAGACTACCTCTTCCAAGCAATCCTGGGCACGGTATGCTTGACCTTACCCGTGTATGGTTATGAATACTCACAAGACCCAAACGAAGGGCATGAACCATGCTTAGATTCAATTAAAACTGCAAGCTTGAATACACCCTTAAAGTTAAAATTTTTTAAACATTTATTTTTTACTTTTCACTATATTAAAGAAGTGAAATAAACATGGAGCTATTATATATTTCAATTTAAAAGCAATTCTAGAGAACAGCTGAAGCTTGTTCTGTCCTCGCTACACGTTGTCCTGTGCAGCTCAACATGCATCTAAACCTTCCTATCCTCCTATAAACCAGACTGTGTGAACAATTTCTGAGGCTTTATTGAAATGAACAGAGCGCGGGAATCTGGAAACAAAATAGAAATAAACATACAGGAAGAATATATTAAATATAAAAAAAGTCTTATGTGAAAACCTGTAATTGTTCATGATTTTATTTTCATCTATATTTATCATTTTTATTTTTATCTATGATCTAGCATTTATCTCTTTATGAATTATATACAACACTGGCCAAAAGTATTGCGAATGACACAAATATTAATTTTTACAAAGTCTGCTGCTTCAATGTTTTAGCTCTTTTTGTCAGATGTTACTATGGTATACTGAAGTATAATTACAAGCATTTCATAATTGTCAAAAGCTTTTATTGACAGTTACATTACGTTTATGCAAAGAGTCAATATCTGCATTGTTGACCCTTCTTTTTCAAGACCTCTGTCATTTGCCCTGGCATGCTGTCAACTTCTGGGCCACATCCTGACTGATGGCAGCCCATTCTTGCATAATCAGTGCTTGAAGTTTGTCAGAATTTGTGTTTTTTTTTCCACTCACCTCTTGAGGATTGGCCGCAAGTTCTCAAGGGGATTAAGGTCTGGGGAGTTTCTTGGCCATGGACCCAAAAGTTCAATGTTTTGTTCCCCAAGCCACTTAATTATCACTTTTGCCTTTTGGCAAGGTGCTCCATTATGCTAGAAAAGGCATTGTTCATCACCAAACTGTTCTTGGATTGTTTGGAGAAGTTCTTGGAGGATGTTTTTGTACCATTCTTTCTTCATGGCTGTGTTCTTAGGCACAATTGTAAGTGAGACCACTCCCTTGGCTGAGCAGCAACCTCACACATGAATGGTCTCTTTACTGTTGGCATGACATAGGACTGATGGTCACCTTTTCTTCTCTGGACAAGGTTTTTTCCAGATGCCCAAAACAATCAGAAAGGGGATTCATCAGAGAAAAAGACTTTACCCCAGTCCTCAGCAGTCCAATCCCTGTACCTTTTGCAGAATATCAGTCTGTCCCTGATGTTTGCTGACCTTCTTGACACCAGTCCATTCTCCAAAAGTTTTCGCCTCACTGTGTGTGCAGATGCACTCACACCTGCCTGCTGCCATTCCTTAGCAAGCTCTGCACTGGTGGTGCCCCAATCCTTCAGCTGCATCAACTTTAAGAAATGGTCCTGGCGCTTGTTGGACTTTCTTCGGCACCCTGAAGCCTTCTTAACAAAAATCGAACCTCTCTCCTTGAAGTTTTTCATGATCCGATAAATGGTTGATTCAGATACAATCTTAGTAGCAGCAATATCCTTGCCTGTGAATCACTTTTGGTGCAAAGCAATGATGACTGCACGTGTTTCCTTGAAGGTAACCATGGTTAACAGAAGAAGAACAATGATTTCAAGCACCACCCTCCTTTTAAAGCTTATAGTCTAATTCTAATTCTTATTCTAACTCAATCAGCATGACAGAGTGATCTCCAGCCTTGTCCTCATCAACACTGAAACCTGTGTTAACGAGAGAATAGTACAGAAATGGCAAACCCAAATACTCCTGCGCTTAGGGATGGACTCCAAAAGGATAAGACCACATCAAGAATTTCTTGGAATATGCACGCCTTGCTGCCCTCAAAAGACCGAGGAAGTCCAAGTATACTGAGTGAAGAAAAGCAAAAAGAAGGCGCATGGGCCTAGTGCATTACCTTAAAAATGTATTTATTAATGATAAAAGTAGGTATTGTACTCACAAAATGACAATACAGTCAAAGGTACATCATATAGGAACGGCTCGGTCTGATCCACAATATGTGTGCATCCATAATGGAAACTCTGGACCTCCAACAGGCTGACACGTTTCGAGGACTTGCCTCTTCCTCAGGACTCTGAGGAAGAGGCAAGCCCTCAAAACGTGTCAGCCTGTTGTGTACAATATCTACTTTTATCATTAATAAATACATTTTAAGGTAATGCACTAGGCCCGTGCGTTCTCTTTTTGCTTTCCTCCACTCAGTTAACGAGAGAATCACTGACATGATGTCAGATGGTCCTTTTGTGGTAGGGCTGAAATGCAGCAGAAATGTTTTTTGGGGGGGAGGGATTAAGTTCATTTTCATGGCAAAGAGGGACTTTGCAATTAATTGCAAACTATCTGATTGCTCTTTATAACATTCTGGAGTATATGCAAATTGCCATCATTAAAATTGAGGCAGGAGATATTGTGAAAATAATATTTGGATTTGGAGTCTAGCTCCCCCTAGGATTCTACATACACTATATTGCCAAAAGTATTGGGATGCCTGCCTTTACACACACATGAGCTTTAATGGGATCCCAGTCTTAGTTCGTAGGGTTCAATATTGAATTGAACCACCCTTTGCAGCTAACACAGCTTCAACTCTTCTGAGAAGGCTGTCCACAAGGTCCACAAGTGTGTCCATGGGAATGTAGGACCATTCTTCCAGAAGCGCATTTGTGATGTCAGGCACTGATGTCAGACAAGAAGGCCTGGCTCGCAGTCTCCGCTCTAATTCATCCCAAAGGTGTTCTGTCGGGTTGAGGTCAGTCAAGTTCCTCCACCCCAAACTAGCTCATCCATGTCTTTATGGACCTTGATTTGTGCACTGGTGCGCAGTCATCCTGGAACAGGAAGGGGCCATCCGCAAACTGTTCCCACAAAGCTGGGAGCATGAAATTTACACTTGGCACAATGCAGTCAGGCAAGTATTGTTCTCCTGACAACCGCCAAACCCAGACACGCACGTCCATTGGATTGCCAGACAGAGAAGCATGATTCGTCACTCTAGAAAACACGTCTCCACTGCTCTAGAGTCCAGTGGCAGCATGCTTTACACCACTATATTTGATGGTTTGCATTGCACTTTGTGATGTAAGGCTTGGAAGCAGCTGCTCTGTCATGGAAACCCATTCCATGAAGCTCTCTATGCACTTTTGTTGTGCTAATCTGAAGGCCACGTGAAGTTTGGAGGTCTTTAGCTATTGACTCTGCAGACAATTGGCAACTTCAGCATACTGTGCGCTTCAGTTGAGTTGCTGTTCCCAGTTGCTTCTACTTTGTTATAATACCACTAACAGTTGACCGTGGAATATTTAGTAGCAAAGAAATTTCATGGATGGACTTATTGCACAGATGGCAACCTATCACAGTACCACGCTTGGATTCACTGAGCTCCTTAAAGCGACCCATTCTTTCACAATTGTTTGTAGAAGCAGTCTTCATGCCTAGGTGCTTGATTTCATACATCTGTGACCATGGAAGTGATTGGAACACCTGAATCCAATGATTTGGAAGAGTATCCCAATACCTTTGGCAATATAGTAAATACTGTAGAGTTAGCCTGGGGCAGGTTTAAGAGAGGGTTAATTGCAGAAGGCAGGTACTTCTCTTTCAGGCCTGTTTATTAAGCAGCTGGTGCTGGTCAGAGAGGCTGGTTGATGGCTATTTTGCTAACAGTGGTGAGGAGATCTGAATGCTGTCTGGAAGGCTCTATAAGTGGACTTTGACTTGCTGGGTGAGCTGGTCTGTAAAAGAGACTTTATTTATTGCATCTACTGTGGCTAGAACACTGGAAATTAACCCTGTAAGCCTGTGTTGTGCTGAACGGAAAATGTAACTGCTCTGTGTGGGAACTGTATTTGAAGATAAGCCTGTCATTTTTCTGTTTTGTGCTGAATAAAGCAGATTTTAAGTTGATTGAACTGTCTCCCAGGCACCTGTTTACCACTCTAATCAATACAATTGCTAGAGGACACAGGCAGTTTAAGGGGTACAGGCAGGGGCGGACTGACAACTCATGTGGCCCCCGGGCAATAGGGATCATGAGGCCCCTGTGTCCTTGCCCAAACTCAAAAAAGGCTATGAAAAAGGTACCAGGGGCATCTCATGGGGCCCCCTACTGACCCTGGGCCCTCAGGCAGTGCCCGAGTTTCCAAATGGTCAGTCCGCCCCTGGGTACAGGCCAATCCCATGTCCTGGGTTAAAGCTGCACAGGCTGTAAAAACATCAGCAATGGAAGAACTCATTAAGCAAATAATACTAGCTAATATGCAGGCACATGCCATCCAGGAGCAGGTCCTGGCACAAACAGTCACTGTCCAACAAGAGACAAACTGCTTACTGTTTGAAAAGATAGCAGTTTTAGAGAAGGCCAACGGGCTGAAGAGATTGGAAATGGCTCCGGTGTAAAGAGTGACCAACGGAAGGCTGTGCAGGGGGCTCTGCAAAAATGATGGCCACAGATAATGTTGAAGATTATTTGGCACTGTTTGAGCGGATTGAAACAAGGGAATGCCTGAGAAAGACTTGGCAGATGTGCTGGTGCCTTTACAGACTGCAGATCCTCAACAGGCATATTGTGATTTGGCCTCAGAGTCAGCACGGGACTTTAAATTGCAGAAATACTAGCCAGGCTGGAAGTGACTGAGGGCGAGTCGAGTTCATGGTTGGTTCTTTGACAGGGCTAAGCCTGCCCGTATGCAGCTGTATCATCTAATGCATCTGTTCCAGAATTGGCTGAAACCTGAGGAAATGACAGCCACTAAGTTTGTGGAGTAAGTTGTCTAAAGTATTGCATTGGGCTGATAAAACCAACAAGGTTGAGGCCATGGGTTGCCATGTGAGGGGCGCTGGGGTCTCTGATGGTCATGGTGCAAGTATCTGTCCACCAAATCTAAACATAAAAGGTGATAAATGTTAATTGGGCCAACCTCTGTAGCCCCAGGCAAACAGGAGCAGAAGCCTACACTGACAACTGAGCACCCTTGGTGGCGAGCCCTTGGGCAACATACTTCCAAAAAGAAAAGAGACAGATCTCAAGGAGACAAGATGGAGAAGCACTACAACCCCAGTAGAAAGGCTTCCTCTAAGCACGCACATGTTTCCAACCCTGAGGCTTCCAACATCAATAGGCCTAGGGATGTGAGACAGATGTCATCTTTGGAAAAACCAGCAGAAACACTAGACCTCTAGGACTAAAGATGGATCTCCCCAAAACCACTCCTATAAGCATTTTTCTGAAGAAGGGGCTCGTCCCAGAATGATCAATTGTAATGGCCCTCTTCCAAAGTCCCCCCTATGATGCAACACAAAATGAACCCAGGACGTACTAAACAGGGCTGTTAGGGAGGTGTCAAAAAGTCTCCAGTTTCCTGCTTCGAAGTCCTTCTACGGTCACTTAAGCACAGATAAGGTACCGGTACCTTGAGATATAGCTTAGCTGGAACACCAACTACTCCCAATATTCTATAAATGTGACAAAATGTGACTACTACGTTGTATTTCTACATTAATTATATTCCATAAGGAAGACCAGGTTCAATGACAACATACCAAGTCATATCCATACCTTAAGGGGCAAAGCAAGCTCATGAGACCTTCTTTTTAAATAAAGAGGTCATTTCTGTCTGGTGAGTGATTTATTATTGCTTTATTCACTGGATGAAACATGGACACTGTGTGGTGAAGGAGTCACGACATCAAGCAATTCTGTGTTCTCAAGATTATCTTCACTTGTTACTAATTTGACTAATCACGGACTTTATTTTATTTGCATTTAAAATTGATTTTTATGTACACTTACTATTGTATGCATTCATTTATGTACATACGGTATATGGATTGATATTGGTTTAATAATACAGAGCACAATAGCACATTTATATTTGGGTTGTGGTCACGTAGCACTCCCCATAGAGTGTTTAATTGTATTACATCATATTGGCATAAAGGGTAATTTTAGAATATTCTTCTATTCTTTGTACTGCACTCCAACAGCTCAAATTTATGACTCAACATCTCTGTTGAACCTCTATTGCTATCTTTAGCTGCCATACAATCCATCCAATGCCTAACCATCATTAATGAAGAAGTAAAGCTGGCATTGTTTGCAGATAATATGGCATTGATATTATCAGAACCACAAAACCAGGTTCCACACTTGATAAAACATATAAAATGGTTTGGTTAATTTTCTGGTTTTAAAATCAGCCTGGATAAAAGTGAACTTATGGTTTTTTTAAAAAAAATCACCAACAGCAGGTGATCTGGTATGGGCTAAATGGTCTAATTTACATTTCATACCTGACCACATCTCATATTTTAGTGTCAAAATACCGACACAAATACAAAACATATACAAACTGAACTACAATAGACATATAAATACAATAATTGCAGAGTTGCAGTCATGGAAAACACTCCCTATACCTCCCTTGGGAGGATCTAACTTAATTAAGATGGTTAGTCTCACTAAGCTCCCATATCCCATACAAACTATGCCTCTTTTAATTTTACACAAAGATATTCAAAGACTAAATACAGTTTTTTAAAAATGTATCTGGATAGGACTTAGACCCAGGATTGCACTGGCATAATTTCGATTGTCATCACTGAATGTGGAAGCAAATTTAGACAATCACCTCTAATACAACCTAGCTAGCCTATTATGCCATGCCTGAGATTGGGCAAATAATTCCTCTCATACTAATCTTGAAAGCCTACTAGTTAAACCATGATCACTGCTCAAAATATTACACACTCAACTGAGTCAGCTGCCCACACACATCAAACACAACATTCTCTTACAAGATACGCTGATCTCCTGGTGAGAAAGGAGCAAAATCATGCACTTCCAAGGCCCTATTCCACCATTAATGTTCCTCATTTCTTCGCCAACATTTTCCAAATTAATCAAATCAGTGTCCTCACCCCCCAGTACCATGGACACTCTTAACCAAGTAGGTGGCCTTTTCTAAATTTATCACTCAAGGATACTTGGTAAGCCTTCCAACAAAGTTAGTTGAAAACTAAACAAGCCGTAGTAGGCACATCATGGAGAGAAATCCAATTCAAACTTTTACATGGTACTTTTCAGGCCTTCAATATACTTTTAAAAGACCCCCCTCTTAATTAACTTAACCACAGCCCTATATGCTAATTAGATCACCCAATTTTATCCATATGGTAGAGCAATGCCCAGCCATAGAAATATAGTGGCTAATATTATCATATATCCATAAAACTTAAACAATCATAGACAGCAATGCCCCTGTCACGTACCTGATGGGAGACTGAATTGACGAGGTCGGCCTCACTTGTGTCACTAGCCCTGACCCCGCTGAAGTTGGAACAGAGGGAGTCTAGGGACCAGGGGGAGAAGAGCACCAGAGGTTTGCTTGCGGCTCTTGCAGATGATGACCTTGGTAGGCAGGATATCCTCTGATTTTGGTACTGTAGCAATAGACCAGGCAGGTACAGTGGATTGCCAGATGCACAGTAGAGCCAGGTTTGTAGCCAGGACACAGGACTGGAGCGGAGTCTTAGGATAGCCAGGGTCATAACAGTCGGGCAGTGCGGTACAGGATCAGGAGGAAAAGCCAAAGTCAGGATCAGAGCCGAAGTCTGGAACCGGGGGCAGGAGAGTACTCAGAGTCAGGTCAGGAACAGGCCGGGTCAGCACCAAAGGAATCGCACAGGAACAAGCAGGACACGGGGGGGGAGCTGAAGACCAGTCAGCACTGAATCTGGGTATCTGAATCTCTTTCGCGCATGCGCGTTCCCGATCGCGATTCTCCTTGCAGGAATTCTCTTACAGCCCCTCTTTCCTTCTACATACAGTATACCCACCATAGCTACATGGTAAGGAAATGACAGTAAGGGCTCTTCTTTTATACAATGGAAAATATTGTCTCTGCTAGCAGACAAACTATTCTTCACCGTCTTATGTTAATAGATAAAATAGTCCTGACTTTGATGTGAAGAAGTTTAAGGGTAAAGTTGTACATTTAAACATCTGCTTAGAACTAAGTTTTAGTTTAAAAGTGTTGGCTGCAAGATTATTTATGCTATGCTTTATGTTCTCAACTGTGTTTATATATGATTACTGCTGCAAAATATTTCCAACTGTGGATGTACAAACCTTCAAGGTTCATGTTGGGAAAATGCAACCATGGTGGGAATATACAACAACTTTTAAATAAAAGCTTTTATATAGAAAAAGAAAAATGTCAATGTAGCAATTGTACGTACAGATATGGATGCGGATATCCATTTTGCTCAAGATCCACCATCTTATGTCATTCTCACTCCAAATCAGTCCCCTTCCCTTTTTGTTGAATGGCATGTGGTCTGTGTGTGTGCTGAGTTCAGGAGTGCACAGGGCACAGCTGGATACCCTTCATGGTTGTAAACCCAATTAGCTGGTTTCAGGGTGTCTGCCAGACTCTTGTACTGGCCGGATCGTAAAGCTATAAACTCGTCAGTCACTGGACTTGAAAAGCATTCTGAAATAGCAGTAAAACATACATCCCACTTGGAACCACTTTTTCATACAATTTCATAACTCCCGGCAGGAAACAGGTACAATAAAACAAAGCATATATTCAGATAGGTCAGTTTAATGCGAGTCACCTGATACCTTACATCCCTAGATAATGTCTACCCGAGAGCAGAAAGTGATATCTCTTTAACCGTCACAGGCAGATATGTCATATCTGGTGTCTGGATGTTCAGCAGATGATTCTGCATATTATTCTACCAGTGGATAGTATGCTACATGTACCTATGGAAGGTTATTGACCGTGGTATAAACTGGGAGGGATTTGGATCACAGCCGGGTCCCAGCCTAAACCCCTCCCCAAATGAGGCGATTGGCCCTTGGCTTCAGTAGACACCCCCTGCTGGGGGACTAGAAAATAGGCTGTCAGGCTTTGAGAAGTAAGATGAAGAGATTCTCCCTTTTTAACATCAGGAACCAACTTTGGGAGAAATGGCACCCTTTTGTTCAGGACACTTGAATCTGCTTAAACCAAGGACTCTGGCAAGTATTCTACCTCCCTAAACTTCTTTCTGTTATCTCTCCGCTGTGTTATTGCTCTCTGTATTTATATATATATATTGGCTACATCTTTTCCTGTAAATATTTTTATTGCACCATTTTGACCTTTTTAGGAATAAATCCTATTTTCTGAAAAGTGTTGAACTGTTTCTAAAGCTCTTTAATGCAAACTAAGAATCACTATCTCTGAAGAGTGCTACTGTGTGTTTTAAACTTCTGCATACATCTGCCTGCGGTGACAGCCTGTATACAGACGCGTATTCAAACATCATAGTGTTACTGCTAAGATTTGTGAGTTTCCTCCTTCTCTCTACAAAAAGGTGGTGGTGCCAGTAACAATCGCTCTCAGGCTGCGGCACATAGATTGTGGTCCAGTGAGCTGGAAAATCTTTGTGCAGGGTGCAGCTGAGCGTGGCATTGTTACGCAAGTGGCAGCGTGGTTTTAGATTGGCCAGTCCTTCGGTCACAAGTTGGGGAGAAGGCCTGGGGTCTGACGCCGCGTCCGTCACAGTCAACAAAAACTTTCTGGGGTTCCTTTGTAAGCAATGACAATTACATACTGTGTGTTAATAGTATCCTTGAACCATGCATTGTTGTAAGATACACTTGTGTAATGGTATTCTTAGTGAACCTATAGAGTACACATGCTTAACCCCTTGGCACCGGCGCACTTTAACAGTTTCAGAAGCCGGGAGGCGGGGTGGGGTTTTAGGGTCATATGACTGCTTTTATTTGCCGTCATGGCGGTCACATGATCGGGAAAGGTCCCGATCAAAAGAGGAGATCGGGACCTTTCCGTGAGTATCGGACATGTGTGCTGGGAGCGCGCAGGGTGCACGCTCTCAGCACATGTTTTTCTTAATTACACAGCAAATGTGTGGCCACTCAGCGTCAAGTCCCAGATGCCCGGAGGCTGAACATTTGCATGAGGTTAAAGAAATAAAATTCTGGTTATTGGTTTGATTTTTTTTTTACTGTGCATTCCTTCAAAACCACTGGAGGACATTCAAGTCTAAAGCAGATGAACAGAGAGTAGGAGGAGGTGAAGATGTTGCGTAAGTCAGAGTGTGCGAATAAGCCACAGAAAAGAGTTCCTGAGCAGTCACAGCTTAGACTTTGCCTGCACACATTCTGGAGGGTGATGGTGCTGTCTTCCCATGACAAACCTCCATACATGCTTCCTAAGTTACATTGCCCGCACTAGTAGAACAAGAAGTCAGGGCTGGGACAGGGGGTGGGCAGGAGGGACAGTTGCCCAGGGTGTACCCTGTTTCCACAAAAAAGACCTACCCCGAAAATTAGACCTAGTTGTGATCAGGGCTTTTTTTCAGCCGGAAAATGGCGGAACGCAGTTCTTCCACCTCCGGCACTGGCCTTGTGCACACCAATATCTACTGTCTCTTATAAACACAGAAGCGCAGCTTTTGTGTTTGCAAGTGATAGCCCCTCTTGTAAGTGACAGCACCATCCCCTCCCACAGAACCTCCCTACCTCTATACTCACTGTGGGACAGGGAAGGAACAGATATCTGCAGGCGCAGTATGCAGTGTGTTTAGGGGTGGGGTATCTCATCCTGCAGCCTAATGAATTGAAGCTGATGCCCCAGGGGTGATCGCTGGCCAGTGGGGAAGAGGAGGAGCGGTGAGTAAGTGCGCTTGGTGCACTGTGTGGGAAGATAGGACCCGAAACAGGGGTTACTATAGCGTGGGGCCGGCTGCTGCCAGCTGTGTTTTACAAAGCTAGCAAACCATATGAGGGCAGTGTGGAGGGGGGGATGTGCAAAGGTGATATGTAGCCAGGTGTTGCAGAGGTAAATTGACAGGAGAGTTGCAGACAGGGTGCATAGGTGAGCTGTGGCTGGGGGGGGGGGCAGAGGTGAGCTGAGTTGCAATCCACCTCTGCACCCCCCCCCCCCCGGCATCTCAGCTCTGTACCCTCTGTCCGCAACTCACCCCTGCACACTGTCTGTGGCTCATCGCTGCACCCTGTCTGACACTCACCTGTCACCTCTGCAGCACCTGACTGCAGCTCACAACTGTCATCTGTCATCAGCCGGCCCTCTCTATATTAACCCTCATCCACAACAGCCTGCAGCTGACCTCTGCACCCCCTGTCCACACCTGTTAATTAAAAAAATAAGACCTACCCCGAAAATAAGACCTAGTGTGTTTTTTGAGCCATAAAAATATAAGACAGTGTCTTATTTTCAGAGAAACACGGTAGTACTTGCCATATGCTCCAGATCAAACCTGTCCCACTACTGAAAGTAGCACAGGACTGCTTGAAGGTTCCACCTTTTTTTACATATGTTGTTGTGACTGGTCCTCTCCCCTTCTTTTAAAACCCTATTTATGTTCAAGAATATGCATTTATAATATAGCAATTTCATATCAACAGAATATACATCTAAAACCAAAGACTGAATGCTGAGTGCCTATTCTCTAGAATACGTAGAATACTATTAATATTAATTCACATCATGTTGAAAACAGTAAATTTGCCTTTTTGAAAAAAAAAAATAATTTATTTGCCTACAAGGAGCATACACACGAAAATCTTTAATGTTGCCTAATGATACATTGAATATACATTGCTGAAGACTCATAATACATTCTGTACTTGATACAGGCTGTAAGCCAATATTTACTTATGTATTTATTACATGTACTTATTTAGCGCTGTCAATTTATGCAGAGCTTTACATATACTGTAGCATATTGTACATTCACATCAGTCTCTGCAATCAAAGAGCTCACAATCTAAGGTTCCTAGTTCACGTTCATACATACAGGTGAAACTCGAAAAATTAGAATATCGTGCAAAAGTTCATTTATTTCAGTAATGCAACTTAAAAGGTGAAACTAATATATGAGATAGACTTATTACATGCAATGCAAGATAGTTCAAGCCGTGATTTGTCATAATTGTGATGATTATGGCTTACAGCTCATGAAAACCCAAATCCACAATCTCAAAAAATTAGAATATTGTGAAAAGGTGCAATATTCTAGGCTCAAAGTGTCCCACTCTAATCAGCTAATTAAGCCATAACACCTGCAAAGGGTTCCTGAGCCTTTAAATGGTCTCTCAGTCTGGTTCAGTAGGAATCACAATCATGGGAAAGACTGCTGACCTGACACCATCATTGACATCCTCCATAAGGAGGGAAAGCCTCAAAAGGTAATTGCAAAAGACGTTTAATGTTCACAAAGTGCACAAGCAGCAGGGATGACCGCAGCCTGGAGAGGATTGTCAGGAAAAGGCCATTCAAAAGTGTTGGGGACTTTCACAAGGAGTGGACTGAGGCTAGAGTCAGTGCATCAAGAGCCACCACACACAGACGGATCCTGGACATGAGCTTCAAATGTCGTATTCCTCTTGTCAAGCCGCTCCTGAACAACAAACAACGTCAGAAGCGTCTTACCTGGGCTAAAGAAAAACAGACCTGGTCTGTTGCTCAGTGGTCCAAAGTCCTCTTTTCTGATGAGAGCATCTTTTGCATCTCATTTGGAAACCAAGGACCCAGAGTATGGAGGAAGAATGGAGAGGCACACACTGCAAGATGCTTGAAGTCCAGTGTGACATTTCCACAGCCTATGTTGATTTGGGGAGCCATGTCATCTGCTGGTGTTGGTCCACTGTGCTTCATTAAGTCCAGGGTCAATGCAGCCATCTACCAGGAGATTTTGGAGCACTTCATGCTTCCTTCCGCGGACGAGCTTTATGGGGATGCTGACTTCATTTTCCAGCAGGACGTGGCACCTGCCCACACTGCCAAAAGCACCAAAACCTGGTTCAATGACCGTGGGATTACTGTGCTTGATTGGCCAGCAAACACGCCTGACATGAACCCCATAGAGAATCTATGGGGCATTGCCAAGAGAAAGATGAGAGACATGAAACCGAACAATGCAGAAGAGCTGAAGGCCGCTATTGAAGCATCCTGGTCTTCCATTACACCTCAGCAGTGCCTCAGGCTGATAGCTTCCATGCCACGCCGCATTGAGGCAGTAATTGCTGCAAAAGGGGCCCAAACCAAGTACGGAGTACATATGCATGCTTATACTTTTCAGAGGTCTGATATTGTTCTATGTACAATCCTTGTTTTATTGATTGCATGTAATATTATAATTTTCTGAGATTGTGGATTTGGGGTTTTCATGAGCTGTAAGCTATAATCATCACAATTATGACAAATCACGGCTTGAACTATCTTGCTTTGCATGTAATAAGTTTATCTCATATATTAGTTTCACCTTTTAAGTTGCATTACTGAAATAAATGAACTTTTGCACGATATTCTAGTTTTTCGAGTTTCACCTGTACACATACTAGGGCCAATTTTGATTGGAGCCAGTTAAGTTACCAACATGTCTTTAGAATGTGGGAGGAAACCGGAGAACCCAGAGAAAATCCACACAGGCACAGGGAGAACATGCAAACTCCAGACAGATAGTGTTGTGGTTGGGATTCGAATCAACGACCCTAGTGCCGCTAAGCAGAAGTGCTAACCAATAAAACTCTATACAGGAGTGCAAAAACATACAGAGTCATTCTAATTTCATGAAACCATCAGTATTTAATGCTGGATGGAAGCTTATTATACATTGTATAAGAGTGTTTAACCACTTGCCCTCCAGAGTATTTACTCCCTTCCTGACCAGACCATTTTTTGCGATACTGCGCTGCATTACTTTAACTGACAATTGCGCAGTCATGCAGCACTGTACATAAATAAAATTTATGTCCTTTTTTTCCCCCATAAATAGTGCTTTCTTTTGGTGGTATTTGATCAACTCTGCATTTTTTATTTTTTGCGCTATAAACAAAAAAGACCAACACTATTGAAAAAAAACAGTATTTTTGACTGTTTGCTATAAAACATACCTAATAAAAAAAAATAAAAAAATAAAATTTCTTTATAAATTTAGGGCAAAATGTATTCTGCTACATGTCTTTGCTAAAATAAATCCCAATAGGATTTTTGGAACAGCCTACAACGCCGCCATTTTCTTCGACAATGTTCCCGATCTCCGGGGATATGTCGCCATCTTAAGGCACTGCAGAGTATCTGTCACAAGAAGGAACTTATCCGACATTGTCTTTCTGTTCTCTACTCTGCCCTGATCAGCCCACAGGATGACTTTACACCTACTTTCCTTTCCCACTGGGAAGCTGACCTGGGCCTTCGATTCAGGGCTGTACAGAGGGAGAAGATTCTCCACTTTGAGCAGAGGTCATCTATTGTCTCCAGGGTCCAAGAAACGGGCTATAAGATCCTGACCAGGTTGTAAAGGGTCCCTACAACCCTGCACCGCATTTTTTCTCAGATGTCTGACCTCTGTTGGAGTTGTGGCGCTGACCAGGGTACAATATTGCATATCTTTTGGGCCTGCCCTAAAATCAAACCTATTTGGCAGATAGTGACCAGCACCATTAGGACCTGACTAGTGTTGTTGTGGCCTGTGACCCAGCGGCGTGTTTATTGCACCTTATGGACCACCCTAATAAATAGTATAAGGCCTCCCTGATAATTCAATTGTTAAATATGGCTAAAGCTTGCATTCCCTTGTGTTGGAGGTCTGTGTACCCACCTACGAGGTCCCTTTGATTTATTAAAGTAAATGAGCTGCGAGACATGGAGGACCTTACAGCTTCTTTATAAGACCGGGGTAAAATTTTTTGAGACATCTGGAGACTGTGGCAATGCTTTGTCTATACTGATTCCTATCTCCAGACGCCCTCTGGGCTGGTGTGAGGGGGCCCTGTTCTATCTAGTCTTGTCCTGTTTTGCTTGGTTCTCTGTGGGCCCTGGATGGGAGAGCTGACCCACTCTATTCTGCTGCTCCTTCCTCCGTTGGTCTCTTCAAGATTTCATATTTCTTTTTTCCGTGTTCTGGTTTCTTGTCTGGACTTCCCCTGTCTCTGTTTCCCTTTCCTTGTTCCTCCTCTCCTTTGTTCTTTTTCTTTATTTTCCTCTGCTCCCTGTTCTTTCTTTTTCCTTTTTTCCTTTCCTTGCACCCTGTTTTTCTTCCTATTCTGACTCCCCTGTGTATTCATAGTCTCTCTCATTGGTTTCCCGATCTGCGGGAAGTTCTATATCGGAAATGCTTCTCTGTCTGCTACCTGAGATCTCTCTGTAGGACCTCCTTTCCCTTTTTCTGAGATTTCAAGATGCCCTGGTTTTCCATATGGTCTGTGCAGCTGGTTGCTTGTGATTAGACCTTTGCCTTCTTAGCTACTTAGGGACCATACTATGACCACTTGACTGATTGATTTCATTATGATTTATTATGTTGTTGCCTATTTCGGTTTACACCATAATGCTGCTCGTTTTCTTGTTATACTTGGTTAATTTTTTGCCATATGTTTTGTAGCTTCTGTGTATCTTATATTGTATGATTTTTGGCTACCTTACCAGAAAAATGTATAAATAAAGGAATTATTTAAAAAAAATCCCAATATGTGTAAATTAATTGGTTTAGGTGAACGTTATAGCATTTTGAAATGTCAGTATATATACTGGAATTTTTTTTTTATACTAGTAATGGCGGCGATCAGCGATTTATAGAGGGACTGTGGGACTGCAGTGGGCATTCTGACACTGGGTGGGAACTGACTAACTGCCACTGACATCCCCAGTTACTCTAATACAGTGATCAGTGCTAAAAAAAAAGCACTGACACTGTACTAATGACACTGGGCAGGAAGGGGTTAACATCTGGGGCAATCAAAGGGTTAACTGTGTGCTGTGTGTGTTTTACATTATGTGCTGAGTGTGTTTTACTACGGAGACATGCTGCTTTGTATTTCTCTGCTGTGCTGTCCTGGCTGACAGGAGAGAGACCTGTGTTGTTTATACACAGTTCTCTCCCCTGACAGCTTTCCCCGACGATCACCGAGTGCTGGCTGGGAATTGCCATCTGGAACCCAGTAATTGGTATCTCTAGTCACCAATAGTGCACGCACCCCTACCCAGAAATGCAAATCACGTACAGTGGGGATCGAAAGTTTGGGCACCCCAGCTAAAAATTTGTATTAATGTGCATAAAGGAGCCAAGGAAAGATGGAAAAATCTCCAAAAGGCATCAAATTACAGATTAGACGTTCTTATAATATGTCAACAAAAGTTAGATTTTATTTCCATCATTTACACTTTCAAAATAACAGAAAACAATAAAATGGCGTCTGCAAAAGTTTGGGCACCCTGCAGAATTTATAGCATGCACTGCCCCCTTTGCCAAGCTGAGACCTGCCAGTGTCATGGATTGTTCTCAATCATCGTCTGGGAAGACCAGGTGATGTCAGTCTCAAAGGTTTTAAATGCCCAGACTCATCTGACCTTGCCCCAACAATCAGCACCATGGGTTCTTCTAAGCAGTTGTCTAGAAAACTGAAACTGAGAATAGTTGACGCTCACAAAGCTGGAGAAGGCTATGAGAAGATAGCAAAGCGTTTTCAGATGTCAATATCCTCTGTTCGGAATGTAATTAAGAAATGGCAGTCATCAGGAACAGTGGAAGTTAAAGCAAGATCTGGAAGACCAAGAAAAATATCAGACAGAACAGCTCGCAGGATTGTGAGAAAAACAATTCAAAACCCACATTTGACTGCACTATCCCTCCAGAAAGATCTGGCAGACACTGGAGTTGTGGTACACTATTCCACTATAAAGAGATACTTGTACAAATATGGTCTTCATGGAAGAGTCATCAGAAGAAAACCTCTTCTACATCCTCACCACAAAAATCATGGTTTGAACTTTGCAAATGAACATATAGACAATCCTGATGCATTTTGGAAACAAGTTCTGTGGACCGATGAGGTTAAAATTGAACTTTTTGGCCGGAATGAGCAAAGGTACGTTTGGAGAAGAAGGGGCACAGAATTGAATGAAAAGAACCTCTGTCCAACTGTTAAGCATGGGGTTGGATCAATCATGCTTTGGGGTTGTGTTGCTGCCAGTGGCACATGGAACATCTCACGAGTAGAAGGAAAAATGGATTCAATAAAATTTCAGCAAATTTTGGATGGTAACTTGATGCCATCTGTGAAAAAGCTGAAGTTAAAGAGAGGATGGCTTCTTCAAATGGATAATGATCCTAAACACACCTCGAAATCCACGGGGGATTACATCAAGAGGCGTAAACTGAAGGTTTTGCCATGGCCTTCACAATCTCCTGACTTCAACATAATTGAAAATCTATGGATAGACCTTAAAAGAGCAGTGCGTGACAGACAGCCCAGAAATCTCAACGAACTGGAAGACTTTTGTAAGGAAGAATGGGCAAAGATACCTCAAACAAGAATTGAAAGACCCTTGGCTGGCTACAAAAAGCGTTTACAAGCTGTGATACTTGCCAAAGGGGGCAGTACAAGATATTAACTCTGCAGGGTACCCAAACTTTTGCAGACGCCATTTTTTTGTTTTCTGTTATTTTGAAAGTGTAAATGATGGAAATAAAATCTAACTTTTGTTGACATATTATAAGAATGTCTAATCTGTAATTTGATGCCTTTCGGAGATTTTTCCATCTTTCCTTGGCTTCTTTATGCACATTAATACAAATTTTTAGCTGGGGTGCCCAAACTTTCGATCCCCACTGTATATACATGTGATTTTGCGTAGCCCTTCCGCCCTGTAGCAGTAATTTATTTTTCTGGTATAAATACATTTGAATACTGAGAACCTAAAATGTAAAGGGGATCATTTTATGCTGGTTGAAAAATGTAATTGAGGAAAAATAAAAATATTTTCAGCTATGATTTTTCAAGTGTCTCTTTAAAGTGTTGAAAAAAAAGTGCAACCAGATTCAAACCTGCAGCCCAAAAAAATAGAGCAAAACATATATGAGGAATAATTGCTATAGAGTGTAACTTGTTTTGGGAAGAGAGTAGGGTTGGCCATACATGGGTCAGATGTTTTCAATCAGCCAGTGAGCTGATAAAAAAAAACTAAATTAATTCTCCCATCTATGCAAATAATGTGAATAGACCAATCTCGCTGTAGTATTGTATTCTGGCTGCAGCGCTTTATTAAAAGGAAAATTTTCCAACATGCCAGTTCAAGAGAAGTTGATCATTAGATGGACTTCTCTGGAATAGGAAAGGTCATAAATGGATCAAAATTTGGACAGTCCACCGCTGAACCACCTGAATTATGATCCATCTATGGTCAGCATAAGTTGTACCTATATTGCCACTATGACTAACCCCTGGAAGAGGTGAAACGTGTCAAAGGAGAAGCACAGTTTGGTGGGATATATTATGCTCACAATTACTGGTTGTGGAACTTTTGTATTGGACACTGGCCAGGATTATTAGGAACTGATTAACCTTGCTGAATAACTGCACCAGGAGTGTAGCTGCAGTTCACTTGGGGCAATACTATCCTTTTGGACTTTCACACTAAACTGACTCAAATAATATCCTTATTCTCCAAAAATGATCCATCCATATCCACTGCTTAATGACCCTGTTATCTATTTTTCATGAAATTGTTTCTTACATTGTTTTTATGCCTCCTTATAACAGCCTCCATGAGCTCCTGAACCTTCTCCCCGTCACTTCCATTTGTTTGGAAAGAGCAGTGCACATTAGTTGTGGTCATGTGCACTGCTCAATGCACACTACAAATCCCATAGTCCCTAGTCAGTCTCGAGCATAAAATGGGGGTTATGCTCCTACATACAGTGGGACCATTTGGAAAGAATGCAGCCACCTTCAAATAGGAATCAGATCACAATGTAAAAAAACATGGAAATTTTGCAGGGGGCTTAGAGCAATAGAAGATACGGTACTTGTTTGAGTTAAAGTGGATCTAAAGGCTAAACAATTTTACCTTGCATTAATGTAAAGAATGTCCCAGTAGTAGTATCACCCCCTCTCCCCTCCTTATTTGATCCAGCGCTGTGGCCATCTGTAGAATCCCCAAGATTTGCTGAGACAATGGGAGCCATTGGCTCCGGCTGCAGTCATTCAAATCCTGCAAGGTGGGAGAAGGGGGTGGGGCTTAGCACCACTGTGTGTGTCTATGAATTCACATAGGCCCACTCAGGAGGAAACTAGCAGGTTCAACACCATAGGAAGTGGCTTCCTATGGGGGAATATAGAGAAGAGGAGGAACCGAGACCACCCAAGGGGTCATGGGTAAATATAACATGTTTACTATTTTAGAAAAAAAATTCCAGCTTTTACAACTGCTTTAAGGATAAATACTTGAATAGATTTTTTTTTTTAAATAGAACTTAGTGTCACTTAAAATATACTGTTGAATAAATAGATTTAGCATGAAAAAAGCAAAGAAAGAAAGGGTATCAGCTCCAAAGAAAGGTTAAACCAATGCATTTTGGGGTTCAGAAAAAGGACTCTTTCATCGGTCTTCAAAACGTGCATAAAGCTTTAAAACAAATGTAAAAACACAATTATGGAATACACACAACATTGGAAACAACGGCTAAACAAATGAGAATCCAAAACATCTGATACTATGTTAGTAGAGCTTATAAATCACATAGACAGATCTGATTTATGTAATACAATGATTCACTTCTGTCACCTATACAGGTAAACACTCATTTTTCTATACTAAGCACAGGCTTGTTTAGTCCTTCACAGTCTCAGGATAATAAGGATGTTGTTCAGCGGATCTTTTTAGTGATCCATTGATTTATTATTTTAAATATATATGATTAAGTCCACCTTAAGCAACATATTGTTGTAAGTTTCGTTTATGTATTTATTTGCAAGTCTTTTACCATTTAATACAGTTCTTTTATAAAAGAAAGCTGTCGTTTGTTCCTCTGTATATAATCATTACATTGTACATATCAGATCTACATGTGGACATGATTTATATTTATATGCTTTGCCAATATATACTTTGGATTCACATTTGTTTTGTGGTTGTTTGCAATGCTGTTTTTATTCCTGAATTGCATTCTTAAGTTTGTTTTATTGCTTTTCATGTTTTTCAGCCATGATTGCATTTTCTGACCCCTGAAACATGTTTCTTCACCACTGGATTTAAAGTGTTACTAAACCCACAACCGTAAAATCAGTTGTACTGTATATGCAGAAAAGCATGCTTGTTATACTCACTATGGAGCCTAAGGGGTTAATCCTCTGCATTGTGTAAAAAGGATGTTTGATCCTGTCTTCTCTGATCCTCCCCTTCTTCTAATGTCCTCAATATGTCTCCTGACATGACAGAGGTTTGGAGTTACTTTGCACATGCTCAGTTCGGTGTGCATTGCTGGAGAATTTATTTTTCTTTGGAGAATGAGTGTGTTCAGCACAGCGCCAATCAGCACTGTCCAGATAGAGGGTCAAGGGTCCTACAGCCTCATAGTGGAGAATGAAAGCTCCTCCTACAAGCTTTAACCAGTGCTTTGCTGGACATTGATAGAAGTCACAAGACTGATCTAACTTCTGATGAGAAAAAGTATTTACAGCAGTTTAATAAAACTGCTAAATTACTTTTATTTTAGTTTTACTAAAATAA
This sequence comes from Staurois parvus, assembly GCF_062004578.1. NCBI lineage: Eukaryota > Metazoa > Chordata > Amphibia > Anura > Ranidae > Staurois > Staurois parvus. Next base: position 4,963,554 of record NW_028318003.1, read on the forward strand.
TTGCATTTCCATGTCCTGTGTACTGTGGGAGATGTGATATAGTGAATGCAGGGCCCTGGGTTTAGTAACTCTAAAAAGGATAAGTTCACTTTTAAAAAACAAAATTTTTTGCAGATCGCTGGTGCAATTCAGGACTCCTGCAGACTGTCAGTGTATCTGTGTGCCTGTACATCCCATACGGCAAGCAGATACAGTCTGACAAGAAGACTCAATGAACTAGTTCATTGAGAACTATAAGCTGACAGCCACAAAGGCTGTTGGGACTTGTAGTTCATTCATTCACAGAACTCTGTGGATGAAAGACGCAGCCATGTGGATGGAGACCCGCACAGCCACACTGTTTTTAAAAGTGACAGCAAGTACTTCTCCCTGTACTGCTGTCACAGGGAGTGCAGAGTTTAGGGAGCGGCTGCAGGATCAGGAACATTATACATGTTCCACCATAAAAATGGGTGGAACATGTAACATGTTTCCAAAGGTGAACTTATCCTTTAAATAAAATGCACCTTTATCTGGAGTTAGTTTTGTTTGGACTAGGGAATTGCTAAAATGAAATGCAGTAGCACTATGAGAGCAATTAACGGGGGCGGGACTAACACCATAAAGGATGACACAAAGATATAAATATTAATGTCCATATGGTAATGATAAATGGTGGTCCTTAGACTTGTGGAAGAGGAAGCAGGAGAGGTGGCTGGCTGGCACGGCTTTGGAACATGCAAGCTCCTTCCTTGAGAAATGTGTGCCAGCCAGCCACTCCTCCTGCTTCGTCTTCCGGAGCCATCACTGTGGAAAGCTCCGTGATCCTAGGAGCCGTGGATACCACCAGCGCAGCTGAGTAAGATGCAGAACACATGGCCTATAGCAATGCGGTCTGAGGTTCTGCAGCGAGGCAATTCAATGACATGACAAGCGGTCCTTTACGTTTGGTTTGTGAGTTGCTCTATTGATTCTAACAAACCAGCTTCTACTTACGGTACTTACTACACTCAGATAGCTCTGCTGTGTTTCCCCATCTTCACTGGAAGTGTTAAAACCCCTGGCATTTTTTTCTTTAGTTTCTGTGTACCATTGAGGAACTTTCCCTTCACTTCCTGAGCTGGTCAGAACAAATTGTTAAGAAGAAGCTTTTCCATATTTGGAGGTTCTTCCAGACGTGTTAAAGTGATACTAAAGCTTCCATTTTTTTTAAATTAAAATATACTTACTGACCTGCTCTGTACAATGGTTTTGCACACAGCAGCCCCAATCCTTCTCTTCTCAGGTCCCCTGCTGGAGCTCCTCCCCCTGTCGAGTGCCCACCATAGGAAGCCACTTGCTGGGGGGGTACTCATGCAGGCTTGCTCTCGTGTTAGACTGTTTGAGTCTATTCAGACACACAGCCTGGCTCAGCCTCACTCCTCGCTCTCTGATCACAGGTTTTGACTGACAGAAACAGGAGCCAATGGCTTCCACTGCTCTTAGACAAAGCCTATGAGAGCTGGGAGAGGGGAGAAGAATTGCTGTAGACAAACGCTGCACTGGATTGAGATCAGGCGCAAATGAGTATTTAGGGGGGCTGCGGGGGGAGCTGCATGTAAAAGATATTTTTACCTTAATGCAGAGAAAGTATTAACCTCTTCATGCCGACAATACGCAAATATGTGGCTTCTCAGCGACTGGACCTTGCATACCATTTGTAAGCAAACATGTGCTGAGAGAGCACACCCTGCGAGCTCCCTGCACATGTGTCGGTGTTCCACATGACCCTAAACCCGCCCCGCTTCCCAGCATCAAAATCCCTTTAAAGGGCCATGAGGCGCTGGAATGAAGGGGCTAAGGTAAAAAACATTTTAGCTTTACAACCACTTCAAGGTAAAGGTGTGAAGTAGGAAAAGCTTGAATATGTAAAAACAAAAATGAGGCTGTGCTGTGTGCTTGTAAATCATGTAAAGCTGGAAGAGTATTGTTCCAAAGTTGATATAGGTGAAGTGGGAAAAAGATTAGATCCGATATAAGAAAAATGATAGAGAGAAAAAAGGACATGGATTTTGGCCATGATGTGTGATACAGTAACTGGGAAGAGTAAGGCACTGTTGACATGTGTGTGCATTTTTGGTGCAATTAAATGTAACCAGACTGCAAAAATGATTAATGAGATCTGTGTTCAATGGCAGTGTTCAATTTTTTGCATTTTATTCAGTGCTGTTTAATTTTTTAAATAATTTGAAAACAGCATGTTCGATGCATTTTGTTGAAAGCGCCATAAGGAAAAATAGGCATACAAAAGGGACACAGTGGTTGTGGCCAGGTAGCAGACAAATGGTATTTTCTGTGAAGGTGGGGGCTACAGACCATGACCTCTCCCTGTTTCTTAGCAGAAACTGACAGTGTTGGGAATTGGTGATCAGTCATAACAACATTAGTGGTGAATCTAGGTCAAGGTTTCTCAACCAGGGTTCCATGGAGCCTGTGATGTGAATGGAGCCTAACACAGGCAACAGTCTAACACAAAAAAAATTTGTGAGCTTGCATAATAAATGCATAGCATAAGATTCAGATAAAGGTATATTGAGTGGACAGATATGGATAGTTTCCCAAACAGCTCAACTAGTTTACCATTTCATTTGCTCCCTGAAGTTGCCCCTTTTGTAGGTATACCTATACTGTTTAAACTCTTCCCCTTCTCTGCACTCTGTTGTTGGCCAGAAATGTGGAGGCTGATCTGCTGACAGCCTAAAGATTTACTGCTGCTCAGGGGCTCTGGGCGTCAGCAAAATGGCAACCTCCAGCAAGAAGAAGCAGGAGGCAGTTTACAGCACACAGTAATCTTGGTAGCATAATTATTCATGTGGAATGTATATTCCTTGCTAAAGAACATTATTTTTTATCAAGCTGTTTTGGGTAAAAATCAGCTTTAACTCATGTAATAGGCAAGGATGATAAGATATTTCTAATAGGTCAGTAGTCAACAGTGTCTATTAAAGACCACTCAGAGACACCATTGCACTAACATCATCGCGCCAATGTATATAAACCATGGACATCACATGGGTGCTGTTATTAGTAAAATAATAACAAAATTGTTGTGATACACCAAATAACCACAAATAATAGTGCAACCCTAAACCAAAATCAAAAATAATATATAATACAAAATTATATATAGGATATATTCATAATACATCCATCACCATATGTGTGCAGTAAATTAATCAGTGCAAAAAATCATATATAGGAAGTCCGCAAATAATCCATTCAGAAAAGTCCATATATTGTTGAATATGATCCTCAATAAATGAAGCAATGAGATCCTCCTTCACCAATGTGATAATCAGTGCACCAAACACCCCATCAAATTGCACACTCACCTTAAACTGGTGATAAACCTGGTGATATCTTTAAATATCCAGCATTCCACCACTGAACTCCAGCTTAGAGAAATCCTTTTGCACGCCTGATAAAGACATTGGTGTTTTCTAATTCTGTGGTGGTTTTAGGATCTCATGCATACAGGACATCACAAACTCTGCCTTTTTTAAGGATGATAAGATAATGTTTTTAAAATTATTTTATTATTTCAACAGCTACTTTCTCGAAAATTATTTTGAAGTTCTTGCTAACCATACTTTCAATGTCAGCGCTATTTTATTTACATTTTACACGGTCTAGTTTATACATGTGCATGAAATAGAGAGCATTGCACTGAGTGACATACCATTGCACAGACACCTATTTCAAAAACCTGTAGATAAGCTATAAAGAATGTGTCACTTTTCTTCTATTTGTTCTTCATTTAATCCTTAGCCCCCGGTGCAGTGCTCACCACAGTATGTATTATAGCATGGGGCTATGCATCACTAAGCATTTCATTCAGATGATTGGACAGCTAAGAATCAAATTAAACGATTCCAAGAAGCATCACCGACACCACAGGATGTTATTGACGGTACAGCTCTTGCGTGTGTATTGTGGATGTATTAGACATATTAGAGCACATCCGCTGGAAAACCGCTGCCGAGAAGATGAGCTGCTGAACAGTTTGAAGAAACAATTGATATGTAATCATATGTCTGTAGTCCTATTCACTAAGACAGATATGTTGTTTTAAATATTCATTATTTTACCTCTTTATAAGTTTCTCCTAGAAATATTACGGTCACGAACATATATTGCTTAGGCGTGGAATTGTTATTTTTTTCACATAAAAGAAGCATTTAGGAGTTGATAACCTTATTTTCTGATAATTTTTTTTCTCATGATCTCTTGAAGCATTATTTTATAACTACCTCAATGGTTCCTTTTCTTATTCCTCAGAATACACAGCTCATTGAAACTCATGGTTATCAGCAGCCAGAAGCTAGAAGTATTTTAAGGAGCAATTACCCATGCAACAATCTATGTAAATTGACTTTTACAGTAAAAATGCTTCAAAAATCGATATAATGTGCGTGGTAAATCCATCTGATCCAAGTAGTATTGCTTTTAATAAAATGGTAAAAAAAATAACAATTTTTATCATAAAAAGCAAAAATGCACAGTAATGAAAATCCCAGATGTGTTATGCTTCTGTAACTTGAGCCTACTGAGTAATTTAGGGGTTCCTGCTGATTCAAAATATTGGATAATAACACACAAGTTTGGTGAATTTACATAATTAAGCATTGTGACTGCAAGGTAACACAATAGATGTTTATATTTTAGAACAATCATAAATTCTAAAACATAAATTTTGACAGTAATAGAGTCTGATATTCTATTCATCTCTGCTGATGAAGGAGAGATGGATAAATATATGCCTGAATGGTTTCTTACTGCTTCATAAATATTAATGGAAATCACTGGCATGTACTGAATATTGGATGAGTATTGGGGTGAGAGAAGGTCTTCTGAGGGTGGGCCACCAGCAGTGCATACTTACCTTTCTTCCGTTCCCCCAGTGCTCTGTTTGGTATACCCATGCATACAAAAGCATGTGATTTACTTCCCCTCCCACCCACATTAGAGGATTTAGGAAGTACAAGATATAGCTTTGGACCTCTGTGTTGAAATAAATTTCCTTGAACCCAAATGCCTTTGGTGAGGTGCTCTTGTTCTCCCTAAACTTTTTCTTGATTACCCAAGGTACTTTTGAGGCCCCTTCATGTTAGAAATAGACATTATGGAATTACAATTACAGAGAGAAACTCAGCCAACTTTGTATCAAGAACCTCCAGCCTACATCTTTCTTCAAACCACATGGCAATACTGTGGGTTGGCCATTGGTTGCTTGGTAAGCTTCTTGTCATGATATGGAGATCACAAAGGGCTTTTCTTTCATACTTGATGGCCATACAGAGCAGCCACTGGCTTGACTATGACATGACTGTGAAAAATAATATTGGCCTTTAAGTGCCTGGTCATCTAATGAATGTGAATGTCAGGGTCTTAACATTTGCAATTTGCTGCAGCACGATTTCTAAAGTAGTTCTTGCATTACTTTTTCTGCAGTTTTGTTGCGATTTCACATACATAAAATATAGTGGAAATCGCACTGCAAACTGTAAGAAATCATTGAAAATCTTCACAAGTAGCAATAAAGTCTTCTTAAATCGCTCCTGAAATTGTGCTCAAATTGCACACACCCTGGTCACACCGGGTGCGACTTGCCATGCAATTTACAATGCCATGCAAGTTACAAATCGCATAGCAAGTCACACCATGTTGTCCGCAATTAAAGTGGTCATATCGGCGTGATTCCGACTTGGTCTGAGCCGCACTGATTTCTAAAGTACTACTAAAATGCACTACTTCAGGTGCGACTTACATAGACATCTGTGTCTTGCAAGCTGCAGATGTCCTGCAAGTCGTACCTCAAGTTGGAATGACGTCCTGGAAGTCGCACGATTTTAAAGTCGGATCTGTGTGACTGGGACCTTAGACCTCATGCACACTGACAATTATTTTAACTCCCCTGCAAGCCAGGAGCATTTTGGCTAAAAAAAAAAAAACGCTTGACTCTTGTAAAAGCATGTACCACATTTACAAGAGTTTACCTGTGTTTACCCATGCCAAGCACTTGGGCTTTAATTAATTTAATTGGCCAGAATAAAAAAATTTTTTTGGCCTAGCGTTAACACATGTTTAGGCGTGTTTAAATGCATTTAAGCATGCCAAGTGTTTTTTAAGTGTAAACGCTACTGCCCCAGGACACCCTGCCAGTGGGGTTTTTTTCTGCCACTAAACACTCCTCCCACAAAATGTGCATGAACACATATGGTAACATGCATGGGAGTTTGGAAGCAGTAAAAAAATTGCCTGATGCCACTAGAAGCAGCTGTAAAAGCATGCAGTGTGCATGAGTTTTAAATTTCCACGTAAATCATTTTTTTTTTTAAAAGATTGTAACATGAACAGATTTTTAGAAAAATAAATGGTTATTTTCATTTTGAATTCAGACATTAAAGTGTAGCAAATCCTTTTGACTGGAATAAGTATGTGAGTACAGCTCCTACCTGAGTCTGGTGAATACTGATGAGATTAAACTTTGCTGTCATGTTTGCAGTGAGCAAAAATGTCTAAATGGCCAGTTCACCCACCCAAAGAACCTCTGGCTGCTGCAGCTGGAAATCATTAATTAAGTGGTGGTATCACTACACCAGGGGTAGGCAACCTTTTGAGTATAGTGTGCAAAAAAATGTTTTTGTAGAAACTGAAATTGCCAGTTATATTAAAAAAAAGTCAACTTTACACACTCAATCACAAAAAGGATTTTTTATACAGTAAATGCTGTAAACTATTGAATAATAGTAAGAAATGAGCTTTCAAGGATGGTAAATGGTAACCTACCCTTTTTTTAGAACACGTGCAGAACACATTGCTGTGATGTTTGAAATGAAAATGTCAACCGAGGACTTCTGCGAAATATACAGTTGGAAATGAAGTGTGAGGTGATAGCGGTCACCCTAATAAAGTTCTCTCAGATCAGACCCAATCTCTGCACCTTCAGACCCTAAATTAGACCTCTTTCCTGCACCTTCACACCTCATATCACCCCAATTCCTGCACTTTTTTACTCCAGATCAGGCCCAATTCATGTTCCTTCAGGCCTCAGATCAGTTCCAGTTTCTGCACTTTCATGCCCAAGATCAGCCCAACTTCCTGCACCTTCAAAACTCAGATCACTCAAATCCGTGCACTTTCACACCCCAGACAGTCCCAATTCTTGTTTTTTCAGGCCTCAGAGCAGCCCCAATTCTTGCACCTCCAGGCCTCAGATCAACCCTCAATTTCTGCTCCTTCACACCTCAGGGCAGCCCCAATTCCTGCACCTTCACCCTTCATATTACCCCCATTTCTGCACCTTCACACTCCAGCTCACCCTAATTCCTGCAACTTCACACCCCAGTCTCCAGCAACAATTCCTGCACCTGCAGGCCTCAGATAAGCCACAATTCCTGAACCCCCAGAACTCTGATCACAATTTCTGCACCTTCAAACCTCAGATCATCCCAATTCTTGCACCTCCAGACCTCAGATCAGACCCAATTCCTGCACATCCAAACCTCAGATCAGCCCCAATTTGTGCACCTTCACACCTCAGATTATCCCAATCCTTGTACCTTCACACCTCAAATCCCCCCAGTTCCTGCACCTTCACACCTCAGATCCCTCCGAAATTGTGCATCTTCACACCTCAGGTCATTCTCAGTATCCTCTGAACCTCAGTTCATCCCAATTCCTGCATTTTTACAACTCAGATCATTCCCAATTCATATTCCTTCAGACCACAGATTATCCCTATTCCAGCATTTTCACACCTAAGATCACCCAAATGCCTGCATCTTTACCCTTCAGCTCACCTCAAATCCTGCACCTTCACACCTCAGAGCAGCCGCAATTTGTGCACCTCCAAACCTCAGACCAACCCCAATTTCTGCACCTTCTCACATCAGCTCACCCCAATTCCTGCAACTTCTTACCCCATTCTCCAGCGACAATTCCTGTGCGTTCAGACCTCAGATCAGCCCCAAATTTTGAACCCCCAGGACTCTGATCACAATTCTTGCACCTTCACACCTCAGATCACCCCGATTCCTGCACCTCCAGACCTCAGGTCAGAACCAATTCCAGCATCTCTGTTGGGAATACAACAGCATGTACTATAATGTACTATATACAGTATTCTGTGGTAATATCACTTGACCAGTAGATGGCACTGTACGCTAAAGGTTACTAGTTGTGTATGTGTAAAACTTGCTGCTTCTTTCTTCTTCTCTATCATCTCTTCAGGAAGTAATGAGTCTGAAACATGTCTGCTGTTATACAGTCTGCTGCAATGTGCTCTATATGTTTGTAACTTAAGCCACACAAGTAAAGCCTGAATTCTGCTATCACTACCAGTGTCTTCTATAACACATAACCAACAGGTTATGGGCCCAGCTCAAGACACTGGAAAAAGGAGAACTACAAGCAAGTAAGTGCTGCATTTACAATCCAATTCACTGAAAGATGGCAAGTGCTTCAGATATGAAGCTTACAATAGCAAAGCTCAACAACACCAACTACCAGCTATGGAAGTTTAAGCTTGAAATGCTGTTATCCAAAGATGACTTGTGGCAGGTACTAGATACACACAGACCCAATGACAACCCAGAAGAATGGGACAGGAGAAACAGGCAAGCAAAAGCAGTCATAAGCCTGTTAGTGGAGGATGATCAACTCATTCATATAAGGAAAGAAAGCACAGCTAAAGGTATGTGGACTGCATTACAAAAGCTGCATGAACGTGCAAACCTAAACAGTAAACTATATCTACTGCGCAAACTGAATAAGATGAGGCTGGAAAAAGGGCAGAAAATGAGTGAACATGTAAATGCCATGCTAGAAATTGTGGACCAGCTGGGTGCAATAGGTGAAGAAATGACAAGATGTATGATTACGGACGCTGGCTTACCTAACAAATACTGGGGAGAAGCAATAATGACTGCAACATACCTACAAAACAGGCTCCCATCAAAAGCTATTGAGAGTACACCATATGAAATGTGGAATGGATCAAAACCTAACGTAGGACACATCAGAGTATTTGGCTGTAAAGCATATGCCCACATTCCAAGTCAGAAACGCTCCAAGTTGGAGAACAAAGCCATAGAAGGCATTCTGGTTGGCTACAGTGAGCAGAGTAAGGGATATAGAATCCTTTGTCCAAAGACCAACAAGGTCACAGTAAGCCGCAGTGTTTATTTTGATGAAAGTGAAGCACCAGATAATACAATTCTTGAAAAATGTGGAGAGGATTTACACACTGAATCGGCAAGAGACACTGATTTATGCGAAGCAGGACAAGAGCCAGAACAAGAAGTGGAACTTACAATCAACGATCCAATAGAACCCACTGAACAACAAGAAATCAGAAAATCCTCTCGAATGACAAAAGGGATACCACCCCGCAGGTTATCATACGCTGCTAAAACACATCAAACACAGGAGCCAACATCCTGGGAAAACATAGAAACTTTGCCGAGAAGGGAAACCGATCAGTGGAGAAAAGCAGCTGAAGAAGAAATAAAATCACTTCAAGAAAATAAAACTTGGTCACTAACAGAACTCCCTCCTGGTCGCAAAACCATCGGAAGCAAATGGACTTTTAAAGTGAAATATGATACAGAAGGAAACAAGTGACTGTTGCACTCTCTTTAACTGAAGCGGAATACATAGCAGCAGCACATGCATGTCAAGAAGCCATTTGGATTCGTCAACTTCTACTAGACATGGGACTGAATATGTCACAACCCACACCCATCTTTGAAGACAATCAGGGATGCATAAAGCTTACACACTCTGAGAAGATTAACCCAAGAACCAAGCACATTGATGTAAGATATCATCTGCTCAGAGACATGCAAGAACAAGGGGTTATCGACATCCAGTACTGCCCATCAGAGGAGATGACTGCAGACGCACTCACCAAACCTTTGCCAAGGGAACGTCATTGTTTTCTACAAAAGAGACTAAATGTCATATAATTATGCACATGCCGTTGAAAAGGGGTGTTGGGAATACAACAGCATGTACTATAATGTACTATATACAGTATTCTGTGGTAATATCTAGAGATGAGCGAATCGAACATGACGAAGTGGAATTCATTCCGAAGATTTGGAAAAATTCTATTCGCGACGAATCCGAAGATTAGCAAACTTCGGATGCACGAATCGAATTTTCCCAAAAATGGCGGCGACATGTGTGGCGACGGAGAAAATGGACAGAGAAGATGGGGCGGGGATCTCTGGGAAGGCGCGCAGACAAGGCGCGCTGACCCATAATGCATTCATGACATGTGATCGCATTAGCCAATCAGCAGCCAGCCAGCACTGTGTAATGGTGGAGCTATAAATTGCGGCCATCTTAGAATTCTCCATTAGCCTCCAGTCATTCAAGAGAGACAGACCTGTGTGTATTAAGGGACAGAGTTAGGGCCACAGAGACTTTAGGGCCACAGAATCGTTACTCAGGGACACAGAATCGTTACTAAGGGACACAGAATCGTTACTCAGGGACACACAATCGTTACTCAGGGACACACAATCGTTACTCAAGGACACACAATCGTTACTCAGGGACACAGAATCGTTACTCAGGGACACAGAATCGTTACTCAGGGACACAGAATCGTTACTTAGGGCCACAGCAATCAAAGAATCGAAAATTTAAAGTGACATACACTCTTTTTTTTTTTGGTGGCTGTCGTGCACAGTTGGTGCTGCAGTTTGCCGATTGTGCAAAATAAACTGACTTTCTGCTTCACAACCACTATTGTACGTTCAAAGAGTTAAATCCATTTACACGCCGGCTGGCGGTAATATTTTTTGGGTGATTAGTGCATTCCAATGACACAAACGTACAGTTTCCAGCCAACGGCAAGCTGCAATTGCCCGATTGTGCTAAATAAACTGACTTTCTGCTTCACAACCACTATTGTACGTTCAAAAAGTTAAATCCATATACACGCCGGGTGGCGGTAATATTTTTTGGGTGATTAGTGCATTCCAGTGACATAAACGTACAGTTTCCAGCCAACGGCAAGCTGCAATTGACCGATTGTGCTAAATAAACTGACTTTCTGCTTCACAACCACTATTGTACGTTCAAAGAGTTAGATCCATTTACACGCCGGCTGGCGGTAATATTTTTTGGGTGATTAGTGCATTCCAGTGACATAAACGTACAGTTTCCAGCCAACGGCAAGCTGCAATTGACCGACTGTGCTAAATAAACTGACTTTCTGCTTCACAACCACTATTGTACGTTCAAAGAGTTAAATCCATATACACGCCGGGTGGCGGTAATATTTTTTGGGTGATTAGTGCATTCCAGTGACATAAACGTACAGTTTCCAGCCAACGGCAAGCTGCAATTGACCGATTGTGCTAAATAAACTGACTTTCTGCTTCACAACCACTATTGTACGTTCAAAGAGTTAAATCCATATACACGCCGGGTGGCGGTAATATTTTTTGGGTGATTAGTGCATTCCAGTGACATAAACGTACAGTTTCCAGCCAACGGCAAGCTGCAATTGACCGATTGTGCTAAATAAACTGACTTTCTGCTTCACAACCACTATTGTACGTTCAAAGAGTTAAATCCATTTACACGCCGGTTGGCGGTAATATTTTTTGGGTGATTAGTGCATTCCAGTGACATAAACGTACAGTTTCCAGCCAACGGCAAGCTGCAATTGACCGATTGTGCTAAATAAACTGACTTTCTGCTTCACAACCACTATTGTACGTTCAAAGAGTTAAATCCATATACACGCCGGGTGGCGGTAATATTTTTTGGGTGATTAGTGCATTCCAGTGACATAAACGTACAGTTTCCAGCCAACGGCAAGCTGCAATTGACCGATTGTGCTAAATAAACTGACTTTCTGCTTCACAACCACTATTGTACGTTCAAAGAGTTAAATCCATTTACACGCCGTCTGGCAGTAATATTTTTTGGGTGATTAGTGCATTCCAGTGACATAAACGTACAGTTTCCAGCCAACGGCAAGCTGCAATTGACCGATTGTGCTAAATAAACTGACTTTCTGCTTCACAACCACTATTGTACGTTCAAAGAGTTAAATCCATTTACACGCCGGCTGGCGGTAATATTTTTTGGGTGATTAGTGCATTCCAGTGACATAAACGTACAGTTTCCAGCCAACGGCAAGCTGCAATTGACCGATTGTGTACAATAAACTGACTTTCTGCTTCACAACCACTATTGTACGTTCAAAGAGTTAGATCCATTTACACGCCGGGTGGCGGTAATATTTTTTGGGTGATTAGTGCATTCCAGTGACATAAACGTACAGTTTCCAGCCAACGGCAAGCTGCAATTGACCGATTGTGCTAAATAAACTGACTTTCTGCTTCACAACCACTATTGTACATTCAAAGAGTTAAATCCATATACACGCCGGGTGGCGGTAATATTTTTTGGGTGATTAGTGCATTCCAGTGACATAAACGTACAGTTTCCAGCCAACGGCAAGCTGCAATTGACCGATTGTGCTAAATAAACTGACTTTCTGCTTCACAACCACTATTGTACGTTCAAAGAGTTAAATCCATATACACGCCGGGTGGCGGTAATATTTTTTGGGTGATTAGTGCATTCCAGTGACATAAACGTACAGTTTCCAGCCAACGGCAAGCTGCAATTGACCGATTGTGCTAAATAAACTGACTTTCTGCTTCACAACCACTATTGTACGTTCAAAGAGTTAAATCCATTTACACGCCGGTTGGCGGTAATATTTTTTGGGTGATTAGTGCATTCCAGTGACATAAACGTACAGTTTCCAGCCAACGGCAAGCTGCAATTGACCGATTGTGCTAAATAAACTGACTTTCTGCTTCACAACCACTATTGTACGTTCAAAGAGTTAAATCCGGTTTTATTTTTGGGGTGCTTATTGAATTAAAGAGTATGTCAGACAACACGCAGAGGAGTGGCAGAGGAGGCAATGTTTCAGGAGCGAGCAGACGTGGCAGCAGAGGAAGGGGTCGAGGCAGCACTAGTCGCAGCCAGAGGCCAGTGCTCCCGGTGTCATCCAGCGGTCGTGTCTCCACCGACAACCCTGCCGTCATCAATTGGTTGACTCGGTCGTCTTCCTCTTCCCAGGTCACCTCTGACACCTACAGCCAACGGTCGGTGGGTACGTCAGACACAACCGTTAGTTGGCATGGCCCGGGAGCAAGCCCACTGAAATCACGTGTCCTCGACCTGCCCCTGTCCTTTGGTGTTCCCTCACCAAGCGAAGTATCGCATGCTGTGGGCTCAGCCCCACTGTACAGTGAGGAAGAGCTAACAGAGGGCGGTCAGGAACGGGGGAGACATCCGCCTCTTCAGCAGCCAGGCGAAGAAGTACTGGCGAGGAGAGTGGCTCGGTAGCCGGTCTAGAGACAGGTCTGTCTCCTGACCCACACGCAGCCGAGGGGGCTAGTAGTGACGCGGAGACCCTAATTGATGATGATGAGGCTGATCGCACTTGGCAGCCTCGTCGTCATCAGGCTATTGCTTCCGCATCATCAGGAGAAGAGGGTGCCAGCTTGCCAGCGAGCAAAACAGTCGGTGGGTTGCCCAGGAGGCAGCAGGGTCGCAGCAGTGTCAGTGGAGCCAAACGGCCACGGAGTAGAGCACCAGCTCCACTGCAGCCTACCACCAAGGCCAGTAGTGGTGCCGGTGTGCACGGAGGAAGTAGCAGTCAGCCAGTGAGGAGTAGCGGGGGCAAAGTTTCCTACTCGGCGGTGTGGCAATTTTTCGTCAAGCCGCCCGAGGAAGTAAACGTAGCCGTATGTCGACTATGTGGCCAGAAAGTCAAGCGTGGCCAGGGGGCCAATGTTGGGACTACAGCGTTGCGTCAGCATATGCAGCGTCGCCATTCGGTGACCTGGGAAAACCGTGATAAAGATACGGCGGTTCTGCCTGCCCCAGCCCCCGCTCCATCACCCGCTCCGTTACTTGCTCCGTCATCCGACGTCAATCGCCCTCTATCAGCCAGTCAAGGCTCCAACACCTCTGCTGAGGGGAGTTGTCGCTCGTTGGCATCTTCCGCTCGTTCAGATGCTCCTTCTCCTGCTACTCCTCTTCACGGATTCCGTCAGCAGTCTTTCTTGGAATCCGTTTCCAAGAGACAACAGTTTGCGAGCACGCACCCGACGGTGCAGAAGCTGAACGTCCTCCTGTCCAAGTTGCTGGTGCTGCAGTCCCTCCATTTCCAAGTGGTGGACTCAGCACCTTTCCGAGAAATGATGGCTTGTGCCGAGCCGCGGTGGAGAGTGCCAAGCCGGCATTTCTTCGCCAAAAAGGCAGTGCCAGCCCTGCATTCACATGTAGAAGAGATGGTGGGCCAGTCTTTGAGCATGTCGGTCTCTGCCAAAGTGCACGGCAGCACCGACGTGTGGAGCTGTAACTACGGTCAGGGACAGTACATGTCATTTACGGGCCACTGGGTGAACGTGGTGCCGGCACAGCCGCACCAGCAACTTGGACAGGTCACGCCGCTTTTGCCTCCACGTTTGCACGTCCTTGGTCCAGCAAAGATGTCCGCCTCTACACCGCAAAGCACACCCTCCTTGAGCTGCAGCGGCAGAACGGAATTCCACAGCATCGCCTGATCTGCGACGTTGCAACAAGGTGGAATTCAACCCTACATATGTTAGACCGCCTTTACGAACAGCGAAAGGCCATCACCGATTTCCTGATGTTACAAGCGGATAAAGGTACTCCCCTGTGTAACTTAGATGTCAGCCATTGGCAGCTCATGCGTGACACCTCCCGCTTGCTCAGGCCCTTTGAGGAGGCCACGCTATTCCTCTGTCATTCCTCTGTTGCACGTCCTGGAACAAATGCTGTTAACAATGGCTGGTCAGGGTGCGGTAGACGTGGCGCACAGATCTCAACGCCACATGACCCCTGTGGGGGCAGGACAGGAAGAAGAGGAGGAGGTAGAGGAGGACATTGGTGCTCAGGAATTATTGAGTGAAATGGGTGGTTTTTCCACTCAGCGGACAGGAGTGGAGGAGCAGGAGCATCTGGTAGAGGAGGAGGAGGAGACAGAGGACCCAGACACACCGTGGCAGTATGCTGTGGAGATGGAGGCAGGGAGTCCCTCGCATTCCTTGCACAAATGGCCCATAGCATGCTCGGTTGCTTGCGTAGCGACAGCCGAATAATAACCATCAGACAGAGGGATGACTTTTGGCTGTCCACCTTGTTGGACCCTCGCTACCGTTCAAAAATGGTGGCCTTTTTCACACCTGCTGAGAGGGAGGCCAAAATAACGTACTATAAAAACCACCTATGTAGTCAGTTGGTCTCTGCCTTTCTGCGCCAACGTCCATCCTCAGACACTGTGGGCCCTGTGCGCTCGCGTTCCGCTGCCATGGCAGCAGGGGAGGGGTGGGGTGGTAGGAGCAGTGGCAGCTCCACCAGCAGCGGCTGCCTCAGTCTGCAGTCGATGATGAGTAGCTTTCTTCACCAGCGCAGTGAGGAAACTACTAACCAGCCGCAGCAGCAGCAGCATCAGGTGGACCTGGAGCAGGACCTCAAACAACAGGCTTGGGCCTACTTGGACAGCACCCTGCCAACCGAGGTAGACAATCCCCTTGACTACTGGGCAACGAAACTTGACCTTTGGCCCCAACTAGCTGAATTTGCCCTTGAAAGGCTGTCATGCCCGGCCAGTAGCGTGGCATCGGAGCGCGTGTTTAGTGCGGCAGGAGGTATTGTAACTCCGCGGAGGACACGACTGTCCACCCAAAGTGTGGAGAGAGTCACGTTTGTGAAAATGAATCAGGCGTGGATTAGTCTGGATTTCAAACCACCAGTTCCTGACACAACTGACTAAATCCGCCATGAATCATGCCCCAAACATGTTATTAGGGACAAATGGAAGACCTCCACCTGATCCGTACATTTGTATATATATTTTATTGAGAGGCTGCAGGTCGGGCCCCTCATGAATTGGGGTTTTTAAATTATTTATACTTCGCTGGACGACCGTCACATGAATTGAACCTTTTTAATGACTTATACTCTGCTGGTCGGGCCCCTCATGAATTGGTGTTTTTAAATTATTTATACGTCGCTGGACGACTGTCACATGAATTTAAACTTTTTAATTATTTATAGTCGACCAGTTCCAGACCGATGGAATAGCAATTTTTTTAAATATTTATTTGACACGTGTTGTCCATCTCATCAATGAGGTGGACTGTTTATTTATTGGCCACGGTTTGGCCCCCTCCTGTTTCTTACATTGTTAACTTGTTGTATCGGTCACGGTTTGGCCACATGTTTGGTTGTCTTGTTAAGATTTTCTGTAATGTACACAGTTACGCTTGACTTGTCGACTTTCCACAATCTACTAAGGTATAGCATCGCATCAAAGTTTTTTTTTTTTTTTTTTGGTCTAAACCATTTCTTATAATGTCAATTTGTAGGATACGCCGCTGTAAGGCGACCTACTTTTTTGTCACTGTGTAGACATCTATTTATAGGCCGATGTTTGGCCAGAAAGATATATTTAGTAATAACCTAGCCGTTCAAGCCGCTCACTGAACACCTCGGGAATTGCTTTGTATATCTGTCGCCTTAGGGGCCGCTGTCTGGCGACATAATTTTTTGTCACTGTGTAGACATCTATTTATAGGCCGATGTTTGGCCACAAAAATATATTTAGTAATAACCTAGCCGTTCAGGCCGCTCCCTGAACACCTCGGGAATTGCTTTGTATATCTGTCGCCTTAGAGGCCGCTGTCTGAACAGCTCATGAATTGCTTTCTATATGTGTCGCCTTTGAGGCCGCTGGCTGGACAGCTGATGAATTGATTTGTATATATGTACTTATTGTCCGCTGTCCGGACAGCTCATGAATTACTTTTTGTATATAGCCTTCCAAACCACTCTCAGAATAAGTCATGATATTCATGCTGTGTATAGCCTTATAGGCCAATGGTCAATCAAGTCATGATTGTTATAGTGTGTATAGCCTTATAGGCCGCTGTCTTTACAACTTTATAATTCCATGCAGTATATAGCCCTATCGGCCACTTTCTGGCATCCAGTTGCTGTAGCCCCCATCACCACACTGTGCCACGGGCCCCTGTACCGCCTTCTCATACTGCTGCCAGATCCATCCTCTGCCATGTGCGTCTTTGTCGTCTGCTCACGCTGCTGGGTTCCAGTTTTAAACCTAGGCCTGTGTATGGCTTCCGAATACTGCTGCCTCCACCGCCACCCTGCGCCATGTGCCTCTGTCGTCTGCTCACGCTGCTGACGGCTTCCGCTTTTTAACCTAGGCCTGTGTATGGCTTCCGAATACTGCTGCCTCCACCGCCACCCTGCGCCATGTGCCTCTGTCGTCTGCTCATGCTGCTGACGGCTTCCGCTTTTTAAACTAGTCCTGTGTATGTCTTCCGAATACTGCTGCCTCCACCGCCACCCTGCGCCATGTGCCACTTTCGGGTCTCCTCACACTGCTGCCAGGTCCATACTGATTCATGGCCCCCTGTACCGGCTCCTCATGAACGTGGTTCAGCGGGTTTGCATCACTTAACGGCAAATCGTTGACAAATGCTGGGACGTTCAGTGTTGTGCGCATTAAGCCAGACACCAAAGGGCAGCACAGACCTGTTATTACTCGCTCAAGCATGGCTGAACAAAACCAGTCTCTACCACAAATTGGACCCAGACCTGCCCAGGGTCTCGTAAGTAGATTGCACGGAGGAGTAGAGTTCGTTATTGGAATTAACTGTGAGGGACTTTTAAACCTAGGCCTGTGTATGGCCTTCAATTGAAGCTGCTTCTGCTCCGCCACTCTGCCATTGGACTCTTGATAGTCGTCTCCCCACGCTGCTGCTGGGGGGACTTTTTAACATAGGCCTCTGTATGGCCTTCAATTTTAGCTGCTTACGCTCCGCCACTCTGCCATGGGCCCCTGTACCGCCTCCTCATGCTGCTGCCAGGCCCGTAATCTGCCATGGGCCCCCGTACCGACTCCTCATTCTGCTGCCAGGCCCGTAATCTGTCATGGGCGCCTGTACCGCCTCCTCATGCTGCTGCCAGGTCCAGAGTGTGTCATGGGTCCCTGTACGGCCTCCCATTGCTGCTGTCTCCATCGCCACACTCTGCCATGTGCCACTTTCAGGTCTCCTCACACTGCTGGTGGGTTCCATTTTGTCATAGGGTGCTGTATGGCCTCCCATTGCTGCTGCCTCCACCGCCACACTGTGGCTCCACACTCTGGTTTTGGCCCCGTGACTGCCCAAATGAGTGAAGTGTGCGGTGATTCTAAGATCGACGGCACTCATCTGCATGTCATACTGACTGACAGTATTATTTCTCTTCCCCAGCAGACTCCAAGGGCATTTAAATTAAAGGTACAGTGTTCTGCACTAATATAAAGGCTCTCTTAAGCCTAGAAACACCCTTTTTATAAGTTAAATTCGCAGCAAATATATTCGGCTCGAAACGAATTTATTCGGCGAATTCGGCGAATCAGCCGAACCGAATTTTTGAATAATTCACTCATCTCTAGTAATATCACTTGACCAGTAGATGGCACTGTACGCTAAAGGTTACTAGTTGTGTATGTGTAAAACTTGCTGCTTCTTTCTTCTTCTCTATCATCTCTTCAGGAAGTAATGAGTCTGAAACATGTCTGCTGTTATACAGTCTGCTGCAATGTGCTCTATATGTTTGTAACTTAAGCCACACAAGTAAAGCCTGAATTCTGCTATCACTACCAGTGTCATCTATAACACATAACCAACAATCTCCAAGCCTCAGGTCAGCTCCAATTCCTGCACTATCACACCTCAGGTCAGTCCCAATTTCTGCACTTTCATACTTCAGGTCAGTACCGATTTCTGCACCTCCAGACCTCAGTTCACCCCAGTTCCTGCATTTTTACAACCTAGATTAGCCCCAATTCCTGTTCCTTCAGACCGCAGATCAGTCCCAATTCTTGCATTTTCCCACCTCTGATCACCCAGATACCTGCACTTTTACACCTCTGATCATCTCCAATTCCTGCACCCTTACAGCTTCTATCACCCCAATTACTGCACCTTCACATTTCAGCTCACCTCCATTCCTGCACCTTCACACCTCGGATGACCTAGTTAATGAGCATTCACACCACAGCCCACCCCAGTTCCTGCACTTTCACAACCCAGATCAGCTCCAATTCCTGCACCTTCTGGCATAAATGGACCAAACCGTTTCCACATAGATGTCCCAGAAAGTAACACCAGCCAATGCTCCAGTCAAGACAGCACCGCAGTTACCAATATCTGTTCTGAAGCTGTAGTTCCCAATAGATGTTCTAAAGTAGTAGTTACTGAACCTTGTTTTAAAGTAGTAGTTCTGTCTATTTGGATGCCATGGTGAATAATAGAGGCAAGAATTTTCTGATTCCAGCTGCTGTTTTTGACACCTGAGAACTGCTACCTGCAGCCACCAAGCCTGTACAGTACACTTTTATGACAAGTTGCCAGCGGCCGTAGCTGTTCATGTCTGTTCACACAATGGGTGATTACTGTGGTGATCACTGCTGAATGCACACAAAGTATGTGTTCAGCGGCCAGTACCATGGGTAATCACTGACTGTGTGAACAGTCAGGAATAGCTGCAGTCCGCAGTAACCTGTCATTATAGCGTACTGTAAGGGCTTGGCGGCTGCAGCTGACTGCTCACTGGTGTAAAAAACCGCAGCAGGAATCAGCAGATTCCTGCCACTGCCATTTGTACTGTGGATGAATGCCCATGCGAATGTAGCCTAAATTCCCGTTCCCAACAGCTGTTATGTCAGAAAAGCCTTTAAAACCCTTTTCCCTCCACATTAAATCCTTCTTTGCATTGAGCTACTCATAAAAGATTGTTGTGGGTTAATAGCCATTTGAAGAGAAACCTCTCTGATTATATCCCCTCCAAGATGAGCCAGGTGCATGGATGCTGAGGGGGAGAAATGTTCAGAGGGAGGGCAGGTACACCAATAGCAAAAATCCTGGCCATGAGCCTGCTCAGGCTAAAAGAGTGCTGTACCACAGATGAGGAAAGATACTGAATATCATTACCCTTTCAAAGTGAGAACAAGCAGCCTGGGGAATCCAACTCGACACAGCTTTAATGTGGAGAGAGGAAGGCAGGAACCGTCACCAGCGGAAATAGAGGTGGCCAGGCACCAGCAGTGCTACTTCTTATGCATGTAGCTGTTGGCAAACTTTATTGTTTGGGAGGTGGGTCTACCAGGATTCCCCTTGGGTGCCATCCTTGATGCTGTTGCGTGCCACCCTTTGTACTAGTGCCAAGGGTTGCCTACCCCTGCACTACACCAAGAATACTGCCACCTGGGTCCTAGAAACTGCCAATAACGCTGTAACGCCAGTGGCTGCACAGTTCTTGGTTCACTAAAAAAAGTGGATTTCCTCTTCAAAATCAATACCAGACCTTTATCTGCACATGCAACCTGGTTGGCCAAGAAAGGAAGGTGCACCAAGTGTGAACCTTATAAGCCACATGCTCTCAACATGGGGATGGTACCTTCCAGGACACCCCCCAAGCAAAGCACCTTGTCCCCTAGTTGATGAAGACAAGGATCTCTTCCCCACATTCCTGGCCTGGTGGATGTTGGAAGCTGAGGTGGTGATTCTGTGATGAGGAGGTCCCCAGATATCTATCCCCCCACACACACATACACACACACCACATGAATAAGCAAGGGGTACCATCTGATTACTCGCATAAAAAACAAGAACAAATATACGTTTTTGTGTGTTCAATAAACACAAAAACACAGTGACAAACTCTTTTAAAAAATAGTCCCATAATGTAAACCCATCATTAATTATGTCAGCCAGAGTGTGGATATTGGGGTGAAAGAATCAAACACAATGAACAATAATCGTCAACCCTAAAAATGTAAAAGGCAATCAGCTACCAATGTACTCTCACAACAGGCTTTCATTGCAAATGACATTTTCTCAGCTGGCAGTAGAGTGAAAACAAAGTGGATCCTGGCTTGCATTATTGACACATATGTTCATGACCATATTGAGTCAATGACATCACCAGGGATTCCCCACCCTCAGAGCCATTCACTGTGATTGACATTGATCTACAGGGCTGGACAACATGATTGATCATAGATTTATTTTGTGAGACATGTTTTTTTTAACCACTTTAATATCAGACACTTTTACCCCCTTCATACACTGACCAATTTTCAACGCTGCCAGACTTTGATTGACAATTGCACAGTTATGCAACACTGTATCCAAATTACATTTTTAGCATTTTTTTCACACACATAGAGCTTTCTTTTGACAACAGTTAATCACTACTGGATTTATTTATATATAGAAATGTAAAAAGACAGAAAAGTTTGAAAAAAAATTTTTCTTCCTAAATTTAGGTCAAAATGTAGTCTGCCACATTTATTTGGTAAAAATAACCCAAATCAGTGTATATTATTTAGTCTGTAGTGTAGTTATACACTAGAAGTCCACAAACAGTATATATATCTGAAAGTCGATCATTTCTGATGTACTGATGGCCTATCTCGTTCTTGGGGCCCGAAAATGTCAGAGCAGTACAAATATCCCCCAAATGACTCTTTTTTGGAAATTGACAGTCTGAGGTATTTAGTAAGAGGCATGGCAAGTTTTTTTAAGTTGTCATTTTTTGTCACAATGTTTTGGAAAATGACTTTGTTAAAAAAAAAGTTTCCTCACAATTTTGTTATTTTTTTAACATACTGTCACCAGTGCACTACAGCGCCATCATATAACTGGTGTGGTGTTGATCAGGGACACTGACTAGTGACAGTATGTAAAAAAAAAATTACAGTTTTCTTTCTTTTTTTTTACAATTATTTTTTAATATATATACTGTGACCAGAGAAATACAGCGCTATCATAGTAACATGGTACTATGTTGACTATAGACGGTGGGAACTTTTTAATAAAGGTACCCTCCCCATGTTGAAGGCAAGTAGTCTGTATGATATTTTAAGGGTCAAGCCTCCAGTGTAGTGCTTCCCAGTGAGTTCACTCCAGCCCCACAGAGGCTTCTATTACATCAAACACAAAAATAAATGACATTGGGTCTCCTGATTCTCTCTTGCAACACCACTGCTCACTCTGATTATAACAGCCATTCTGGAGCCTCTCAGTTTGCATCTTTGAGAACCTTGTGTGCCACTTACCTCTTCTTCCACAGTGAAGCAATTTCACAACTGGTATGGTTTACTTGTTTTAATTTTTTGCATAGGGGCAGACCCTCATCTAGGATAAGGGTCTGGTATTTTGGTTGAAGGGATTCCCTGGCTGCTTTGTTTGCAAACAAATCTAAGCAACCAAGAAATGTAATTTAGTAAAAACTTAAATGGTACTTTTTTTCTTTTTGCTGTATATCACACAGGTGGGCAACTTCACATTTGAGTAAGCTGCTTAGCCCCAAGCGCATAACTTTACATTTATCAACATTAAACCTCATTTGCCAGATAGTTGCCCAATTAAACAGTGCATTGAGGTCGGCTTGTAAGTTGGAGACATCCTGTAAGGACGTTATTCCACTGCACAGCTTGGTGTCATCTACAAAGACTAAAAAGGTATTTTTAATCCCAGACCCTATATCATTTTGTAAATATATTAAAAAGTAAGAGTCCCAACACTGAAGTTTGGGATACACCACTAATAACCCTAGACCATTCAGAGTATGAATCATTAACCACTACTCTCTGAATACGATCTTTTAGCCAGTTTTCTATCCATTTACATACAGATTTTTCCAAGCCCGTAAACTTTACTTTACACATTAGCCGTGTGTGGGGAACTGTGTCAAGCACTTTTGCAAAATCCAAGTATACCACGTTCACCGCCACCCCTCTGTCCAAGGTTTTGCTCACCTCCTCATAAAAAGAAATCAGATTTGTTTGACAACTTCTGTCTTTCATGCTGTCTGTTGATTAAAATATTTTTTTTCCAGCAAGAACTCATCTATGTGATCTTTTATTAAACTCTCCAGTATCTTCCCAACTAAAGATTTTAAACTAACAGGTCTATAATTACTTGGTAAAGATTTTGACCCCTTTTTAAATATAGGCACCACATTGGTCTTACGCCAATCCAGTGGTACTATGCCAGTCATTAAAGAGTCCCTAAAAACTAGAAACAATGGCTTTGAAATGACAGAGCTCAATTCTTGAAGGACCCGTGGGTGTATGCCATCCGGTCGAAGTGCTTTATTCACCTTTATTCTGTGTAAATATTTCTGGATCATCTGGAGCTCTGTCAATACCATGACCATTATGGACAAGAGCTCCCCCATGCTCCTTTGTATACACAGAGCTAAAAAGGTACTTAATAAACTTACCTTCTCTGCCTTGTCACCCACTCTAGTTTATTTTGTAAAGGGCCTACATGCTCAGACCTGACCTTTTACTATTAATATATTTGAAGAATTTTGGGGGATTTGTCCTGCTATCTTTTGCAATTTGTCGTTCATTTTCAATTTTCTGCCTTGATTTCCTTTTTACATATTCTGTTATATAATTTGTAATGTTTAAACGATGGTAGCATTCTTTCCTTTTTTATTTTTATATTTTATAAAAGCTCTTTTCTTATTATTTATAGCTTATATCACGCTGGCTGTAATGTTTTATTTTTAGCCTTTTAGACTTGTTGCCCATGGGAATATATTTTGTGTACTATGTGATGTTCTCTTCTCCCAGTTGTTATTTGTTCATTACATCTATAATTGTAATATGAATAAAATCAAAAATTCAACAAGAGATTAAGCAAAAAAAATTAAATTTTCATTTTCTTTCCTGCATTTTCCAAAAACCTGTGGCAAAAATGACATTTTCAAGACTCACATTGCCTTTCAGAAAATATCTTAGGGTGTTTTCTTTCCAAACGTGGTCATTTTGTGGGTGTTTCTCCTGTCCTGGCACTTCAGGAACACAAGAAATATAATAGGTAGTAATGAAAGTAGACAAGTTATGCTCCTTGAAAGCCCAAAAGTTTCCTTTGGATTTTGGGCCCCTCAATGCATCTAGGCTGTGAATAGGTTCCACACATGTGGTATCTTTATACTCAGGAGGAGTAGCAAAATGTGATTTGGGGAGTAACTGTAACTATGCCTATGCTATGCATGAGAAATAACTTGTTAAAATGACAACTTTGTGAAAAACAGATGTTATTTTTTACTTTTCATTTTACCAAAGAAATGTAGCAGAAATTTCATAAATTTATTTTTAAAAATGTGATTTCATCTATGATATGATGCTTACGCACATTTTATTGCATGCTGCAACAAGCATTGACAGGTGCCTCTATTTACTTCAGTCCTAAACACAGCAGGCACAAATGCAACAGTGTAAATCCAGCCTAAGAGTTGACCACCCACTCAGAGTTGATGTATGTTTCTGCAGAACTTGCAGTATTCTTCAGCCATGTTGAATGTCCGGTAAATGGAAATGCCACACATCAGGATCACACATTCAGGAACAGGCATCCAGTCAACAACAGCCAGTCCAAAGCCCAGTAGGTCCAACCTCTCTCTGATGTCACCAGTAGGAGCATGTGCACAGGATGTTTTTCAAGGAATTCCTGCTCTTCATCAACTTATCGCTTTAGTCTTTTGCACTGTATTTCTCTTCCCTTTCTTGTTTTTGGTACATGATTGGTGTCTCCCCTCCTCAGCATGCAACTGCAGCCAGCTTTTACTACAGGTTTTTGATATCTAGTTTTGGGCTACTCACACTATTACTTTATTTTTTTATCTACAGTATGTTATAGTTTTGACTATAATTTATGCGCTTTGAATTTCTTTGTACTTTGTTTATGTTATAGATTTGACAATACTTTATATTATTTGCAATAGTAAACATTGTGTTCTTGTTGTAAACTTGATAAAAAAAATGGTTCACTTTAAGGTCATTGCAAATGAGAATAGGGTTAACCTCTGCATGTGGAAAGGCTTCCTTACAGAGCTTTAAAAATGTGGAAAACACTTCCACAGGAGCTGTTTCCAGTTAGGGCATTATTTTCACGATGAACAGACTATGTTCTTTTTCCCGTCGGTAGGGGTCTGAGGATGTACACATTTTAAGTTATTCATGTTTGTGCTTTGCTTGAACTCTATGAGCATGTGTCTTTTTTGAACCTAACTATATATTTTCTTATTATGTGTGCTCTCTTTAAAGGATACCAGCTTGAGACGTAATATACAGTATGTTTACTGTAAGGTTGGATAGCTTTAAGCATGTTAGATCCTACCATTCTGATACCAAGTCATATGCCTTAATAGCATTGGATAGGGGTTTCATGTCAAGAGGGGGGTTCTAAAAAAAAAAGAAAAAAGGTGCACCATAGTTTGTGGATTTCATATGGCAATGATATGGTAATGGAGTTATTTTTTCCTCAACCTATCTGCCTACTGTTGTCACAAGTTAACCTGCAATTTCTTGTCCAAGCATTCTTACCTCCTTGCTGCAGTGCTTTTCCAACCCTGATTCCTTTCACATGTGTGATTTGGCTTTGCTCACCTATGGGCGTCACCTGCTATTTTGTGAGTTTATTGTCCTTCCTTTCCCTTCCATCACTTCCTGGCCCACCTCCTAGTTTGTTTGCTTATATAATGCATGCTCAATCTAGCCCTCATTGCCTGAGCATCTTCACAGTTCTCTGAGCTCTCATTTGTTTGCTACTTGTGTATCCTGTGCCCATGTACCGATCCCAGCTCTGTTCACCTTTGCCTTTGCTTGTTTGCTGCCCATACTGACCTTGGCTTGTCTACTGGATTTTCTGTTGTCTCCTGCTGATGTACTCTGCTCATACAAGTGGTCTTCACATCCTCAGCTGGGCGTACCTAGGGGTGTACCTGATTCCAGCTTACTGCAAGTCCATGCACACCATCTGGGGGCCCTGGTGAAGAAGAAAGTTGGGGCTTAGACTTCATGGACTGGAGGACACTGAGTTGTTGATTTACAAAGGCTCACAAACAGAGATGCGTAAATGGAAAGATATGCTGTACCTCCCTTGTGAACTTGCAAAGGCAACACATTGCCTTACACATTCACCATGGTACAGAGAGTAAGAACAAAGCATTCTCTGAACAGACAAGATGGAGAATGTGACATCATCATTCCACCTCTCCTCCTCATCCAATCAGATAATTCATTGCATTCACTTGGAAAATGCAAAGCGATCTCTAAATCAGTGTTACTCAACCTTTTTTCAGTCAAGACACACTTTAAAATTGTACACAAACTTGAGACACCCTTTATAATCCTGCATGATCTCGAGACACCCCATTCTAAAATGTAAACAACTAAACTAATAGTTTTTCATAATGCAGAAACACCCACACAAGTAGGACACACAATGTTAGAGGTGACTTATTCTTCCAAAGCAAATACACCTTTACACACCAGTACTGACTAGTATTCCAATGTTTCTCTTCTCTCTGTTTCTCTCTCACTCAGCTAATGTGGCCCCAATGCTGATGGATGCTTGGTAGGCGCTTGACATCCTTTTTATCAACCGAGGATGTCATTGGTTGTTAGGATGCTAGTGGCTGTAATGGTGCACAATGAAAACCTGTGGCTTTGTGTAACTAAAAGGCAGGCTTCATCCACTCACTGGCTTGCATATAATTTTTGGGCAATTTTTAGGCATTTTCCAAAGGCACCCATGAAGAGACCTGAAGGCACTGCAGGGTGCCTGGGCACCCTGATTGAAAAAGGCTGCTCTAAAGGATGCCCCTGCCCAGCGTCCAACCGCCTGTGTTCAGAATACAGCAGTTCTGTTGCTCGGCACAGGACCCAGAAGCAAATGGAGATCACTGGATTAGCAGTGTCTACCATAATGATTTCCTGCTTCTAGAGAGATCCCACAGGTAACTTTACAACAAGCTTGACCACTGTAACTATGTAAAAATATCCAAACATTTAATTCTGCTTAAAATGATACAAAATAAACATTGCCCAAATCACCACTTTTTTAAGTTAATCAGTGATATTTTCTTTATTTTTCTTACACCAAGCCACTTCTGTCACATAATGACATAAAGGGATCAAGTTTAGGGAGCAAATATTCCCATATCTTAAGTTCTTAACACCCAGAAATCAAAAATGATTCTTGTGAAGCAGGGGCGGACTGACAACTCATGGGGCCCCTGGGCAATAGGGGATCATGGGGCCCCTGTGTCCTTGCCCAAACTAAAAAAAGCCTATGAAAAAGATACCAGGGGCATCTCATGGGGCCCCCTACTGACCCAGGGCCCTCGGGCAGTGCCTGAGTTTCCAAATGGTCAGACCACCCCTGTTGTGAAGAGTAAAAGCACTAATAATAGGAGAGGTTTTTCTGTAGCCTCAATGATACCTATTTAATGATTGAGCCAGGTAACAACTGGATTATGTTCATTCCTCAGAGTAAGAGAGAGAATATGAGGCACCATTTAAGTGCAGTAGTTGGCAAATAAATGTATTCGAAGATGGTTAAAAACACTCAGATGAGTTCTATTTTATCCTATATCCTGTGAGTGTTTTTAACCACCTGTAAATACATTTATTTGCCAAATACTGCACTTAGGTGGCGCTTCCTTTTCTCTCTCTTACCCCTTGATACAAGGATGGCAGCTGCTATACCCTCATCTGCCATCAAAGACTTATGAACTCTCAGGACTATACATGGTCATTATTTAATTCCAGTGCCCTGCTTATTGCCTTATATAATTGCTGGATACTAAAACCTCTGTGCGTCAGAACTTTTAATTTTTTTTACTTTGTTCATTTCTCAGGCTGCTTCCTTCTCAAAAGCAATTGTATTTTTAGCAGACCAAAGAACTAAGCAGTGTGTTGAAATAAAGAGAAAACAGATGGTGGAAAACAGTGAGCATGCCACTGCCAGCACATATTACTGGTTACCTGTATCCGAAAATATTTAACAATGTCCACAAGATGGCTCCAGTTACTGGCACTAAAGTGTATGCAGACAGGCAAAGAAATGGTGAGTATGTTTTAGACCAGGGGTCCTCAAATTTCTAAACAAGGGGCCACTTCACTGACCTTCACACTGTTGGGGGGGCCGGACTATAGTTTGAAAAAAAATGGTTCCTATGCACACTGCACATATCTTATTTGTAGTTAAAAAAAAAACAGGAAAAAAACAATACAATATTTAAAATGCACTGTACACTGTAATGCACTGGACATCACAATGTACTATACACTGTAACGCACTGGACACCACAATGCACTGTACACTGTAACGCACTGGACACCGCAATGCACTGTACACTGTAACGCACTGGACACCGCAATGCACTGTACTGTGTAGCGCACTGGACACCAAAATGCACTGTACACTAATGCACTGGACACAAAAATGCACTGTACACTGTAACGCACTGGACACCAAAATGCACTGTACTCTAATGCACTGGACACCAAAATGCATTGTACACTGTAATGCACTGGACACCAAAATGCACTGTACACTAATGTACTGGACACCGCAATGCACTGTATACTGTAACGCACTGGACACCAAAATGCACTGTACACTGAAACGCACTGGACACTGTAATGCACTGTACACTGTAACACACTTGACACTGTAATGTACTATACACTGTAACGCACTGGACACCACAATGCACTGTACACTGTAACGCACTGGACACCGCAATGCACTGTACACTGTAACGCACTGGACACCGCAATGCACTGTACTGTGTAGCGCACTGGACACCAAAATGCACTGTACACTAATGCACTGGACACAAAAATGCACTGTACACTGCACATATCTTATTTGTAGTTAAAAAAAAAACAGGAAAAAAACAATACAATATTTAAAATGCACTGTACACTGTAATGCACTGGAAATCACAATGTACTATACACTGTAACGCACTGGACACCACAATGCACTGTACACTGTAACGCACTGGACACCGCAATGCACTGTACACTGTAACGCACTGGACACCGCAATGCACTGTACTGTGTAGCGCACTGGACACCAAAATGCACTGTACACTAATGCACTGGACACAAAAATGCACTGTACACTGTAACGCACTGGACACCAAAATGCACTGTACTCTAATGCACTGGACACCAAAATGCATTGTACACTGTAATGCACTGGACACCAAAATGCACTGTACACTAATGTACTGGACACCGCAATGCACTGTATACTGTAACGCACTGGACACCAAAATGCACTGTACACTGAAACGCACTGGACACTGTAATGCACTGTACACTGTAACACACTTGACACTGTAATGCACTGTACACTGTAACACACTGGACACTGCAATGCACTGTACACTGTAACGCACTGGACACCAAAATGCACTGTACACTGAAACGCACTGGACACTGTAATGCACTGTACACTGTAACTCACTTGACACTGTAATGCACTGTACACTGTAACACACTGGACACCGCAATGCACTGTACACTGTAACACACTGGACACCGCAATGCACTGTACACTGTAACGCACTGGACACTGTAATGCACTGTACACTGTAACATACTGGACACCAAAATGCACTGTACACTGGATCGCACTGGACACTGTAATGCACTGTACACTGTAACATACTGGACACCAAAATGCACTGTACACTGGATCGCACTGGACACTGTAATGCACTGTACATTGTAATGCAGAGGACACCAAAATGCATTGTACACTGTAACGTACTAGACACCAAAATTTACTGGACACTAATGCACAAGACATCTCAATGCACTGTAGACTGTAAGGCACTGGACATCGCAATGCACTGTACACTAATGCACTGGACACCACAATGCACCGCACCTGGTGTGCTGTCCTACTCTCCTGTTGCTCCTCTGGCTACAGTGGGTGAAATCAGGGGCTTCCAGGGTGCAGATGCACTTGTAGACAAGGGTGCAGATGAGTGCTGTGGAGGGGGGTGGGGAAAGGGGGTGTGCAAAGGTCAGTTGAGATCAGTGCAGAGGTGATTTGTTTATGTGAGGTGTGGAGATGGACTGTTGATTGGAATGCAGAACTGAGTTGTGCCCCCACCCCCTTTTTTTTTATTATATCTTTTATTGAATTTTCCATTACAAAAAGAGAAAACAACCTAATACATAAACACTTCACATATACATAATTCCATTTTACATTGCCTTATCCCCTACTCCCTTCCACCCACCCACGCACCCACCCCCTATCCAATTGCCCCGGTACACATCCTATTGCCTAGTCTCTATAGTCTCTCATGGTTATCTATTTGTATCTATATCCCTTCCCTCATCCTCCACTCTCTTTCAGGTATTCTGTTAAACTCTCTCTAGATGTTTCCCCTAGACTCCCACCAGTTCCGGATAACTTTTAGATGTTTTAAAAGTTAAGCAACTACTCCATGTTTTCCTAAATTTTTCTATTTTATCCTCCTCTGTGTGATATAACTCTTCCATTCTATAAATATTTTCAACTCTGGTGACTCTATTCTTGGTGGCTCCGGAGCTTCCCAGAACTTGGGAATCAAGCCCTTAGCCACACTGATTAAATGATATAGAACCCTATTTTTGTGTAGTTTCACTGAAGGCTCAAAGCTATAAAATAAACATGTCCATGGGTCTTTCTGTACTGTGATCCCACATATTTCCTGAATATATTGGGTTATTCCCTTCCAATAATCCTGTATTTTTTGGCCAACCCCACCATATATGTGCCATTGTTCCCTTTTCCCCACAACCTCTCCAACATAAAGGTAAAACATCTACTTGTTTATGTGCCACACTCTGTGTAATATACCATCTCGCCAAACATTTATAGTTCATTTCAACTGTGCTCATATTCATCACCTCATGTCTTAGTTTAAATATTTTATTCCTTTGATGCTCATTTGATGCTCATTCAATTCTGTTCCAAGCTTCTTTTCCCATGTTTCCAAGAACTGAGGAGGATATCAGCTCCTTCCATATCCATAAGGATCTTATATATTCTGGAGGTAACTTGTTTTGGAATTGTAACTACGTTCAACAGTTTTTCAAATGGATACAGATCCTCCAACGTCCTCGGTGGTTGTGGGAGCATTAAAACAAAATTACCTAATTGACAATACCACCACTTATCTAATGTAAAAATTAAATCCTTTTTCTTCTTTAAATCTTCAAAAGTGTGCAATTTCCCTTTATTCAATATATCCTTCAAATGTGCATTTTTGTCTTTAATCCATTTCCCAGAGATATTATCCTTCCCTGGGGGGAAATACTCAGTTCAGTACTAATTTATATTTCCATCCTTTTTGCTTATACATTCTATCCCAAACGCTTAAAACTTTATTTCTCAATGGACTGGTATTCACATCCAATGTGCAAAATTTATGTGGTATCCAAACAATTTTCCTTAACTGTACCTTACTTAAAATCTCTTCCATATTTACCCAGCCTTTCCTTCATGAATTAAATGTCCAATCTGCTATTAATAATAATTCCTAACATTACGCAAACCCAGTCCCCCATTCCCTTTTGCCCTAAACAAAACCTCATGCCTAATTCTCGGTTTCTTATTTTCCCATATAAACCTATCATCTTCTTTAAAATCCCAAACAAAGACCTTGGTAGGTGTACTGGGAGCATGTGAAACGTATACAGAATTTTTGGTACTATCACCATCTTTACCAGGTTTATATGACCTATCCAGGAGGCTCCTCCCTTTGAAGGTCTCACCAACTCATCCTTCACTTCATTTATTCATGAAATATAATTTGTCTGGTATAGACCTTTTATTGAAGGAGTTAGTTTTGTTCCCAGGTAGCCTATTTCTTTTTCCCTCCAAGCAAACGGAAAATCTTTTTGTAAACTCAGCTTCTCTAGCTTTGGAATATTAATGTTTAAAATTTCTGACTTTGCAAGATTTATTTTCAGATTTGTTAGTTCGCCATACTGTTTTAATAGTCTAATGAAATTAGGCAGAGTTATTCTAGGATTTACAATATAGAATAACATACTGTATCATCTGCGTATGCTGCCACCTTAAGCTCCACTTCCCCTATCTTTATTCCTGCTATATCTACACACTTTCTTACCTCGCCAGGATGGGTTCCAGGGATAATACAAACAACAAAGGAGAAAGTGGGCAACCTTGTCTAGTACCATTATACATTTTAAAGAACTGAGAGAGGGATCCGTTGATCTTAACCGCCGCTGATGGACTGTTATAGAGCCCTTTTATCCATTTTAACATTTTAGGTCCTAATCCTAAGGCCTCTAGTGTGTAAAACATAATTCCCCAGTTTACCCTGTCGAAAGCCTTTTGGCGTCGATTAACAGGAATATTGACGGCAGTCTCTCTCTCTTACTCTTTGTAAAAGGAGCAATGATCTCAAGCCATTGTCCCTTCCTTCTCTTCCAGGAATGAATCAAACCTGATCCAGGTGTATCCACTCCAGCATCAGCTCCTTCAATCTAGTTGCCAGTACCTTAGCTTTTGTGTCAATATTTAATAAGGATATGGGGCTATAATTGAGCTATCCTTCCCTTCTTTAAGTATGATTGTTATATAAGCTTGCAATGACTCCTCCCTTATTTCCAATCCCTCCCCTATTGTGTTCACATAACCACACATTTTAGGGATAAGGAGATCTCAAATTTTTTTTAAATATACCACAGTATATCCATCCAGACCAGGGCTCTTTCCTTCGGCTGTGTTCTGTAAGGCCAAGGTATTTTCCTCCTGGGTGATAGTTCTCTCTAGGGCCTCTAATTTTTCTTCTGCTATTCTTGTCATCTCCACCTCATTTAAGTATTTCTGCCTGTTTCTCTTCTTTTCCTAATCTGTTTTATTTTCATTTCTGGGGCTCACATCGTACAGCCTGCTATAATATTTTTGGAAACTGCTGGCGATATCAGTGGTGGCATACACCGTTTCTCCTTTTCCATCTTTAATTTTTCTAAAAATATTTAGATTTCTTTTCCTTTGTTATTTTCCTTTGTTCCATAAGATCTTTTAATTCTTCTCTTTTAAAAATCATCTTCTGATATACGTCTGTACCTGTCTTCTTTTTATGTCACTGTTCTAACTTATAGAGCTCCTCCATCACCATCTTTAATTTTTTTCCCTCATTCTTTCTTTTTTCTGCTCCTTCGAAATCAACACTCCCCTAATATATGTTTTATGTGCCTCCCAAATTGTGGCCACCAAAACCTCCTCAGTCTCATTGAGCTAAAAAAATTGCTCAATTTCCTGCCTTAGCCTTTTCTCTATTTCAGGATCC
The DNA here is from genome assembly GCF_062004578.1 of Staurois parvus. Lineage (NCBI taxonomy): Eukaryota > Metazoa > Chordata > Amphibia > Anura > Ranidae > Staurois > Staurois parvus. The sequence goes on from NW_028318003.1 coordinate 4,996,854, forward strand.
TGTATAAGCATTTCATTTAGTCTTCACGTAGTTATTTTATCCTGATCCCCTCCTGCCCATAGTCTCATTGTGACAGGAGCATGATCGAAGATGGACATAGCCTCTATGTTGGAACTAACCAACGACTCCAGCTGTCTATGCTCGATCATTATATAATCCAGTCTTGAATACGAACCATGTACAGGGGAGAAGAAGGTGGAGTTTTTCTCTTGGATGTTTCACTCTCCAAGTATAAGTCAGTTGGCATTGATATAATAATCTCTTCAGTAGTTTTAATTTCCTACCCCCCTCTCTCTGCGTACCTGATGACATATCCAACTGAGGACCCAGACACAAGTTTAAATCTCCTGCCACAACCAGACTACCCTTTTTAAATTCAGAAAGTTTTCTTAACACCCCCTCCAAGAATGTTACTGGGTTTTTATTCGAGTAGTAGATATTAACTAATGTATATTCAAATCCCTTCAGGAATAAAAACCAGCCCTCTAGGTTCTCCAATCTCCCCTCCAGGATAAAACTAATGTTTTTTGAAAACCCAATTGCTACTCCTTTAGCCCTTTTAACTGGAGAATCAGCATAGTACCACGTTGGGTAGTACTTCGTATATAATTTAACATTTGTATCATGGGTTATATGTGTCTCTTGAAGAAACACTACATCTATGGAGTGTTGGTGGATTTCCCTAAATATCTTATGTCTTTTTGTCAGAGAGTTTAACCCTTTCACAATATAAGTCATGAACTTAATCAAGCTCATTTCTACTGTTAGTGAATACCCTACTGAATTTCCCATCAAAGGAAGACAGATACAGACAATTTAAGATATAGACGTTCTCCCTTCCCCTCCTATAGCACTCTAGCCTCCCCCTATTTATCTTACCCCTAAAAGTTTGACTGCATGTTTGGTCTCCAGGCTACCCGCGCATTGGAGTTCCCTCTACCCCTCTCTCCCACCCCCTTAGTTTTGACCGGTGAGGGAGAGGACCGAGGACGAAGGAGACATGGTGTAGCCGGAGGAGGGCCAGGGGGGTGGTGTCGAGAGAGGGAGAGGAAAAAAAGAGGAAGAGAAAAAAAACCCTCCAAACTCCGGGAGAAAATTAGAACTAATCCTCCTCTCCTTTCCCCGGGCCTCCCCCCCATCCAACCACCCCCACCCACCCATGCCTACCTACTTTTTCTTCTTGGATACCCGCTGTCACTTTCCTATCCCCTGCCCTACACTCTCTAGAGGCCCCTCTGACCACCCTTCAATGTCCATTTTCTGTAAGTCTAGTTTTTCGCAAAAGTCACTAAAGTCTTCTGGGAACCTCAGCCTTGCAGATTTTCCATCTTTCTTGCGATCAGGCATGCTGGAAAGCCCCAGTTATATCAAACTTTTTTTCTCTCATCTGTTCTAGCAGCGGTTTCAAAGATCTTCTTCTAGCTAAAGTCTCTGATGCAATATCAGCAAAGATATACAGCTTTGTTTCCTAATATTTTATTTCAGAGGTATCACGCAGACTTTTCCAAATTTTTTATCTGTGTTTGTAGTGATGGAAATGAACTATCACATCTCCGGGGCTTTCTCTCAACTTTCAGGTGATCTGTCACTGGTCTTCTCATTAATGGGTTGAATACTCTCTTTATTTTATCACGTAGATCCTCCCCTTGCTCTTCTTCTGGTAGACCCCGGATCCTTAGATTGCATCTTCTATCACGGTTCTCTTGGTCCTCCAGTTTAAATGAGAGCTTTCTCTGTTCTCTATACATTTCCTCCAACTGCATTTCTAATTTATTAATTAATTGAGCTTGTGCCTCCACAGTCTCCTCTACTTCTTTCACTCGCATTAGTATTCAGCCCAAGTCATTGCGTAATACCCCCATCTAATTTTTCATGGATATCACGAGTTATTAACATTCCCACTATTTAATTTTTGTAGGTAGTTGTAACGTATCTCCTTGATGTTTCAAATTTCAATATTTTACTATCGGCCCTTCAACATCAACACAAACTTTAAATGTCCAGCCGTGGGCCACGGCAACTCACCATCCTCGACCATGCTCCGGGTATAGAGGCATCCATCTTAGTACGCCCTCCTGTGCACTGCAGGGTCTCCGTTCCTGTTTCATGAACATATGATTGAACATATGATTGTTTCTGTGTGGGGGCTTTTAGGTGAGTCTCAGTGGGTGATTACAGGTGATTACAGGATCCCCAGTCTCCCCAAGATACTTCCCTGGGTGTAGGGGGGAGACTCTCCTCCCGTGCTCGACCCCCTCCTTATCCACTGAACCCTGCTCTCCCAGTTCACCCAGGCTTCCGGGAGCTGTCACACAGGTAGTCACCTGGCCATCCCAGCTCTCCCTTGTTTTTTGCAACCTCCTGCTCACCGGTCACTGGAATCTTCCAATTCCATCTCCTGTCACAACTGCTCCCTGCCCGCCGGTCCTCCACAGATTCCAGCTCTAGCCCCCGTCAAAGCTCCCACACTGGCTTGCCAGTGCTTCGGTCATCTATTCTGGAACTCCACTTGGTCTTGGACCCGCAATCCCAGTGGGGACCGCCAACTTCAGAGGGAGGAGGCCTTGCGGAAGAATTCCTCTGGGTCTAGCTTTTTTTTCTCCATTTTTTTTTCCAGCTGACCCGGTGGGCTGGGTAAATGTCTTTGGCGGGTTGTATGTGTCCCGCAGGCCATAGTTTGAGAACCTTATTAAGCTATGAAAAACCAAAAGAAATTCTCATAGAAAATGATATCAAGCACAAGCCTTAAACAATGTATAAATAACTCAGCAGAAATATGTATTTACAGGTTAAGGACAGTGTTTAAACTTGCACAGTCTCAAAGGGAGCACATTAATAAAACAGCAGATTTTGTTAAAATGTGCTATGGTCCATTGGTGCTGGTTACATATTTTACAGGTTCATCGAACTAGGTGTATACTGTCAGGCCCAGACTGGCCATAGAGCACACCAAGCATTTACCCACCTGGATATGAGTGGCGACGGGGGTGGCATATAGAGGTACCGATCTTTCCATTTCCCTCCTGCCACAGCTAAATGCCTGCTTCTCCTCCTCTCTCTCCTGCGGGCATTCATTGGCTGCAGGGGAGAAATAGATGGATCAGTTCCTCTATATGTCATCCCACCACCCTTCCTATCCATCTTCTTTCTGCTGCCACCAGGCACCTGTGCTCTCTCCTGACCCCCCTCCTCTACCACAGTGCTACTGTGATCTGTCAGGATGGAGATTGGGGAATGGGCAGGTAAATATGTAATTTACCTTACCCTTGTCTGAATGGGCAGTCAGCGATCAGTAACTTTTTCCATTCATAATTGAGGCATAGCAAACTGTATTTACTATACTTCAGTTTATGAATGAACAGGAAACTCTGTGCAGAGCTATTCCTGTCAGTTCATTCTGTGCTGCTGAGGCTGCAGAGATGGAGATTAAGGACTGTGCCCTCAATCTCCTTTCTCTTTCTCAAAGGTGAGATGTCAAGGGTCTGACATCTTACCAAAGCCCCCTAAAAAAGACTGCTATAAAAATGTAAACAAAATAATAAAAAATAAAATTGTAAAAAAAGTAAATAAATAAAATGAAATGGTAATAAATATTTTTTTTTAAATAAATAAATAACTACTGACACCAGTGGCAGAACTACCAGGCATGGGGCTGCTTAGTCCAAAATGCCTGAACCTATTTTGTGTCCCAGTTAAGGCCTGTACACTGCCCTGATTTGTATATACCAATCACATAAATCAATATTTAATAGTGAGTTTACAATATACAGTATTTATATCAAAAGTGAAACATTTTTGGCTTCCATCAGTGAACAGCATTTTTATGTACAATTTCCCAGTGTGCTCTACATTTTATCTACATTTTACATTTATAATAAGGGTTCTGTCTATTGCAAATGCTCTTTTTATCCTACATATTTTGTATCTAATAATTTTAATTAGATGTAATGAGTGACAGTTCATTATATACAGTATAACGCTGCTGTTGTTGAAGTCTGTATTAGTACATAATATTATTATTATTGTTATTAACTTGAAAAATATGAAGGCTCCCTAGGCAAAAAAACAGTGGAATTAAAACAAGGTTAAAGTGTTACTAAACCCAGAACCCTGCATTCACCATATCTGGTCTCCCACAGTACACAGAACATGGAAATGCAATTATTGTAGTAAATATTGTGCTAATTGTCCCTGTGCTGATTCCATGCACTCTCCCAAGAAAAATAAAACCCCAGCAATACGCACCAAACTGAACATGTGCAGCTTGCCCCCAAGGCTCTGTTCTGCCAGCAGATGAGTTGGGGGTTGCGGAAGAAGGGGAGTACCAGAGAAGACAGGATTAAACATCCTTTTTAGAATATGCGGAGGATTAACCCCTCAGGTTCCACAGTGAGTATAACAAGCATGCTTTACTTCATATACAGACTGATTTTTACTGTTGTGGGTTTAGTAACACTTTAATATGTATGTAAAATGTGAAACTGCCATTGCATACCTACTCACATCAGGGCTGGTGGCAGCATAGGGTGGCTTAGGCAGCTGTCTTACGGTGCCAGTATAGGGGGGCACTAAAGCCGGGAGTCGCTTTGGAGGTACTTGTGCTGGTGCCAGCCCTGCTCATACCTTTACCTTGCTGCCTCCACCCATTTCTCTCCCTCCCGCCCCTGTAATGAATAACAATACCATTTGACTCCGACCTGGGCGGTAGCAGAAGCACCAGTTCAGCACTCAGAAAATTGCTGCTGAACTGTGAGGGGCCGAGTGAGACCAGGGGGAGGGGCCAGCAGGCACAGCATTGGGAATGGCACAGTGGAATCCTGCCTCAATCAGGGGGCCTGCATGCAAACAACCGCCACTGAATTGTGAAAGAGGAAGGACGAGTGAGACCAGGGGGAGGGGCCAGCAGGCACAACATTGGGAATGGCACAGTGGTATCCTGCCTCAATCAGGGGGCCTGCATGGAAACAACCGCCACTGAATTGTGAAAGAGGAAGGACAAGTGAGACCAGGGGGAGGGGCCAGTAGGCACAGCATTGGGAATGGCACAGTGGAATCCTGCCTCAGTCAGGGGGCCTGCATGGAAACAACCGCCACTGAATTGTGAAAGAGGGAGGATGAGTGAGACCAGGGGGAGGGGCTAGCAGGCACAAGAGTGGGAATGGCATGGAAATCCTCAGCCTCAGGTACAGGTGCTTTATTCTCTCTGCACTTTTTAAAGAACACATGTACAGCCTGAAAAAGATGGAAAACTTTGTGCAGGCTTAGTGGATGGTGAAGAAGGGTGAGTGGTCCCTATGGATGGGACTTTTACAATGTTCACCAATGCATTGTGCTGGAATGAGAGGCAGATGTTTGGGGGCTTGTATAGGCTGCATGTTTTCACCTCCAAACTTAGCTCCACCCAAAAGGTGGAGAGTTCTGGTGTATTAGCATTAGATTTTTTTGTTAAGAGGGAATAGAGGGTGATTATTATGGAATTTTGGTGACAGATGACAGCAGGTCTGCTACGACAATGACACCAGCAATGGATAGGTGTACTCACAGATCACTGCAAATGGCACCAAAAGCACGTTTGGATCAGTCCTGATAGCTGTGTCTATGTACTTTTCTTTATACTTCTACAAGCTTGTATGCTGCGATTGTGTTGCATCCCCTGTGCGTTGTATCTTGTTGTGCAGCACATATGTAAGATATATATATAAGTATAGAACCAGCACCACAGAAATTGTATAAGACAAAAGTAAGCTGCAGAACCTAGCCTATAAACTTATAGGATATACAAAACTTCAAAAAAATAGGTTGCGCTTAAATACATACAAAAGTGTAACAAAAAATGTGACAAAACAATAAAAAACAATATTTTAAATCAAAGTGAAATCCAGCAAAAAAGAAAAAAGTCCAAAAGTTCAAATAATCAATAATGTCCAAAATAATTAATCACCAAGTGAATCCACCACCAAAAATGGTTAAATAAAACTCACCTCATATGTGAGATGTTCACACTTCATTCTGCTGCTCATCAGCATATGTTATTTTGTGGAATTCTCTGATTGACTGAAACCTGCTGGATTTTCCCTGCTCATTTAGCACCACCAGCCATTGCCAGAAGTGCAGATCCGTGTATTCTAATGGCTGTTAGAATACAATAGCTCAATGGGAAGGATTCCCATTGAGAGTATGGATGAGGGAATCAAGTCAGTTTTTTTGTTTATGTAGCAGGGGAAATTAATCGTATCTGTGACTGCTGTAATCTGCTGACTGGCATCTCCTGTGAACCCTGACACTTGCACTGGACACAGACAAGGTAGTGAGGGATTTCAGCCCCCCCTTCTCCTCTCAGACTGCCAATCAGAAGAGCCAGTAAATGAGCCAATGACAGGGACTTTCTCAAGCAGGAGGTGCAACTGCAAAGCATTGTGGAAGATGCAGTTTTGAACAGAAACAGCCTGATAGGTTTATAAAGAAATAGAACTTCAAAGGCCATCATGCTTAGTGAGAGCAGAGTGAAGGACTCCATCTTGTGTTTTCCTGAGGGGAGGCAGACTGCATGTGGCAGGAGAGAGTCTGGACCTGGCAAAGAAGTGCTTATGGTCAGTGCACTGCATGCTTAGTTATCTGCATCAGTCAAGGGAACATCCAAACTGAGAGAAGTGGCCTACAGTACAATGCACACACTGACAGTGTGAAGTGCTCATCGTGATGTGACCAGAGGAGCCTGTCATTTTCAGGACGATCATTTGGGCCTTAATCACAGGATCTGGTGAGAGGGATTTTTCCCACTGTCAGATGACAGGAACACTGCACACATACAGAGACATCATACTTTGCCCATACTCACCAGGCAATGGGTTGTGTAGATGGCCCTGCTAAACAGACACAGTATTCACTTTGCTATACAAATACTGCCACAGGATTACAATTATACTTTACCATAGGAGTTTAAGTGCACCAAAGTGGCTAGCTGAAGATCCCAAGATTCATCCTGTTACCAAGAGACTGAAGTTACTTGTGCCATACGGGCACGAGCCTGTATATTCAGGCCTCTATATTGCATAGTGTGTGAGGGAAAATAGCTATTAAGCATCAGTTGGACATCATAGAGCCGAATTTATGTAGAGGAGTTAAATCCACTTTGAGGTTGCCATTTAAGTGTTTGCCTCTGCTCTTGGGGTTATTCATGGTTGGAATCCCCTGAAAGCAGCCTGAGTGTAAAAGTGAGTTATATTGCTTTCGGTCACAGTATTTGCTGTTCTTTTGATTCACCTAACATATACCTGTTGTTAATGTTTATTACTTCCCATAGAGGTCTTACAGTAAAGCTGATCTCTGTGTTTTATTATAAAGTGTATGCTTTTCATTGGTCCTTGCACTTACACTATTGCCAGGTGTGTCAGTTGGGGCTGAGACAGTTCTTGGGGTTGAGAGGCAGAGTGGTGGAGTGAACAAACTTAAGCAGCCCCTACGGGGGTATCACTACATTTAACCTGCCGGTGGAAGGATTGTACAATCAGTTTGTATAGTGTGTAGTTAGCAATAGATGGGTTGCCATATAGTGGTGAGGGGTTGCATTGTGGAGGGGATGGGGGGGACACCAAAAAGCACCTTCGCCTGTGTAGCCAAAAATCCTTGCAAGGCCCTGCTGTACATTTGATCCTTTCGCGAACATGTGTAAAATATACATTTTAGGCCAGAAGATGACCTAAAAACCCCAATATATTCTATATTTTCTGAAAGAAGAGACCCCGAAGAAAAAAAATTTGTAGTTTCAGTTTTTTTTTATGTCACATGATATTAGTGCAATGGTTTATCAAACCTGTATTGTGTCAAGTAAATAGAATAGATTGACTGATGTGAATGTACAATATATATGTAAAATTGACGGCGCTATACCTGAAATAAATAAATAAAAATAAATAGATCAAACCTGTCAAGCCCTAACAAGGTGTGAACCTGTGTGGTAACTAAACTGTACATAGGCAAAGCTTGGAAAACCTTTACAGGTCATCAGTTTAGAATTAGCTGTGAATGATGGAATTTTTTCTTTTACATTTGTTTGTGGATGTACTTAGGGGCAGGGGTTGTTAAAAATTATTAATTTATTTAACTTTAATTTTTTTTTTTAACTTATTTTGATTGAAATATTTTTTCATACAGGAAACTGGACAGGACTGGAGTTGGGATAAAGTGTACAGTATGTGTTTGTACACACAGGGCACATAGTTAGCTTTCCTTTGCTTCCATGCCACTACAATTGGCCACAAGAGTGAAAAAAGAGGGAGCCTTGAGTAGGCTCCATACAGCAACTTGGATCACAGGGCTGAAGGCTTTTAACCCAATCTCTGAGTAACAAATTTTTGTGTCTGAGGTGCCAAGTACCAGCACTACCACATGGAAAGAAGGGGAGTAAGTCACATGCTACCACATCCTTGGAAATACTGAGTATTTTTCCTGATCCTGGTGGCCAAAGAGAATGGTGTAGGGACCAAAGGAAGGTGGATTTGTTCTACTGTTAAGGCTGCCTGTGGGGTGGTGCAGCGGCAATAAACATTCAAAGTGCAGTTCGCACTTCAGAACAAACGGTGGGAAGGCACCAGATCAGGAAGACTCGCAGAAAGTAACAGCGATGTGTAGCAGAGCAGATCTCGGATGTGCCAACAGAGCCTGTCTTGAGGGGCGGAATATAGCCTGGTCGGTCTGTACAAAAATGGGCCAGGGTCTTAAATAGACTCTGTCTGACCCAAGATGGCCACCAGAGTCATATAAGGTGGCAAAATCCAACCGGATAGCTTCCCCAGTGACCCAGGAAAAAATAGAGGAACCACGTTTCTTTTGACTTCCTCTCTCTCTGCAATGCTGCTGCAGTTGAGTGCCATCATCAATGGAGAAAGCAGATGGCACCTGTCTACATACCATTAAAGTGAACCTTGCAAGGTTTTTTTTTAATACAAGAAAGCACTCAGTGAAATTACCACCTAATCTGCTTCAAAACCTGTGTAGTTCATACATATTCAGTTTGAAAACAAGAAGTGACAATTCTGTTAGAACAGTATTAACTATGTGCAGCAAATCACATAAAGGTAGAATAAAATTTACAGTTCCCAATACAGTAAACTGCGCCTTTACTTTGCAGTTAGATTTACCCAGGGAAAAGAAACAGGATAAAAAAATGAATAACAGAAAATCTTACCTATCCTTTTTGCAGAGCTGTATTTAATCTTCCCTTTTACCAATTTCTGTATATCTGTTGCGTTAGCAAAGACTTTTGTAAGTGTTACAAAGCCTCACACAGTTCAGCTTCCTTTGAAGTTTCCAATGATCTCAGCATGTCTCAGTGAGACAGTGTATTCGATATGGATTTCATGTAAAGTCCTTGGGGTATTAGATCTTAATTTACAGTGAGTATTTTGCCACGCTGTATGAAATCTTGTCTCAGTGGCAGATTTCTTTAAATGCTTTTTGATGAATCAATTGCATTTTTATGAACACACAGCTTGAGTTTACCCCATAGTCAGTAAAAACATACACATACCATTTGAATTATGATTTTCTATTTTATGGTTTTTGGAAATGTTCAATGTGAGCTAATCGCATTAGGTTCTAAGGCATTTGATATATTGCTAATGCATAACATGAACTATATTCAAGCAGCAATTTTTCATCAATTGCACAAGAAGAACTGAAGAGGCTCAAAAGGCACAGGGGAATGAGTTGCAATATATATATATATATATATACATATACATACACACACACTCAACAGCCTCTTTATTAGGTACACCTGTTCAATTGCTTGGTAACACAAATTGCCAATTAGCCAATCACACGGCAGCAACTCAATGCATTTAGGCATCTAAATGTTGTGAAGGCAAATTGAAGAAATTCAAACCGAGCATCGAAATGGGGAAAAAGGGGAATTTAAGTGACTTTGAACGTGGCATGGTTGTTGTGCTAGATGAGCTGGTCTAAGTATATCAAAACCTGCTGATCTATTGGGATTTTCATGCACAGCCATCTACAGGGTTTACAGAGAATGGACCGAAAAAGAGAAAATGTCCAGTGAGCAGCAGTTATGTGGATGAAAATGCCTTGTTGATGTCAGTGGTCAGAGGAGAATGGTCAGACTGGCTCAATGTCATAAAAAGGCAACAATAACTCAAATAACCAATCGTTACAACCAAGGTATGCAGAATACCATCTCTGAACGCACAACACATTGAACCTTGAGGCAGATGGGCTACAGCAGTAGAAGACCACAGTAGGTCCCATTTCTGCCAGCTAAGAACAGAAAACGGAGGTTACAATTCACACAGGCTCACCAAAATTGGACAACAGAAGATTGGCAAAACGTTGCCTGGTCTGATGAGTCTCAATTTCAGATACAACATTCAGATGGTAGGGTCAGAATTTGGTGTAAACAACATGAAAGCATGGATCCATCCTGCCTTGTATCAATGGTCCAAGCTGGTGGTTGTGGTGTAAAGGTGTGGGGGATATTTTCTTGGCACTCTTTGGACCCCTTAGTACCAATAGAGCATAGTTTAAATGCCATGGCCTACCTGAATATTGTTGCTGACCATGTCCATTCCTGTATGACTACAGTGTACCCATCTTCTGATGGCTACTTCCAGCAGGATAATGCACCAAGTCAGAAAGCTCAAATCATTTAAAACTGGTTTCTTGAACATGACAATGAGTTCACTGTACTCCAATGGCCTCCACAGTCACCAGATCTCAATCCAATAGAGAACCTTTGGAGTGTGGTGGAATGGGAAATTTGCATCATGGATGTGCAGCCGAAAAAATCTGCAGCATCTGCATGATGTTATCATGACAATATGGACCAAAATCTCTAAGGAATGTTTCCAACACCTTCCAAAGTATTTATTAACAGAAACTGTTTTTTAAGGTCCTGTGAACAACCCCATACAAGATATTTATACACATAACTTAGATCAAAAATAGTCCTGGAGAATGGGGGCATTTAATAGATATCATCGAATTGATTCCATAATAAATGTGCATTTGTAAAAAACGTATTTCCAAGCAATCTTCTGCTTTCTTCATCCTAGATTATTCAGTTATGGAAACAATAATATGCAAACTGCAATATGCCATAACAGCCAGCCAGAGGTAATGTCACCAGTCCGATTACAGTATACTAGCATCTGATGACTGTTATGAGTAGCTGGTTTTTGCATTTTAACTTGAGTACTGACGTGATACTTTTTTTATTTGCACTAACATACAATTTTGAGGACAAGCTTTAGGGGTATGTCCCCTTCTCAAAGTCCAGGCAGTACTAATACACAAAGTTTTAGCGGAATGTTAGAAGAAATGTTGAAAGGGGGAGGAAAAAAAAACAGAAAGAAACACACACAAACAAATGTACACAGCAATGGTTATAAGACTAGGATGAGACTACAGATAAGACACAGCAAAAGCAAAGACTGGGGGGGAGGGGAACAACACTCACAGAGGGGGTCATAAAAATGTTGGATAATGAGTGAGGAATCCCATGTCCAAATTAAGGCTGTTATCTCTTGTATCAAATAGAATTATCATTCTTAGTTCAAAAGTTTTCCTTTCCTGAATATTTTTGACATTTCCTTTAAGAACTAAAATATTGAGGTCTTCCATAGTGTGGTCTGGTTGTGCGAAATGGTGTCCCACAGGTGTGCAAAAGTCATCTTCTTTATGTTCCTTGATGGTATGTCTGTGCAAATTCATCCTTGTTTGCAACTTCTGTCCTGTTTCGCCAACATAAGATCCTTTGCTACATTTTCTGCACTGGATAAGGTACACAACATTACTAGAGGTGCAGCTGTATGATCCAGAGATATTGAAGAACCCTTTTGAGTGTGTGACACTTTTTGATGGATTGATTTGGTTGCACAGTTTGCAGCGTTTTTTATTGCAGGTATTACAATCAGCAGCCCAGGTATCCTAATCAAATATAAAAACAAAAATGTCTTGGGCTGCTGAAAGTGGCTCTGCCACCAAAGGATCACTTGTAAATTAAGCACAGTCTATAGAAGAAGAACATCCATACTTTCCTTTCCAGTGGCCATTTTTTGAAACCCCAGCCCTCTGCGACTTCCCTGGCTTCTGTGAGGATTCCACACTTAGGGGTATATGAATACCTGCTCCTTCTGCTGCATGGTTTGTTTCCTCTAAATGGCTAATATGTCACCATAGGGCCTACAGCCGATGGAAGGAACCACAGTATGCAGTGGGAGGAGCAGGCATTTTAACTCTTTTAGAATCTGTTGGCGGTGACAGGGTCGCTTAAATGATACTGGAGAAAGTACAATTAAGGAGAGTAATAACATTGCCTAAAGCAGCCTTTTTCAACCAGGGTGCTCAGGAACCCTGGGGTGCATTCAGGTTTCTTCAGGGGTACCTTGGCAAAATGTCTAAAGACTCCACAAAAATGGATACAAACCATCAGGTGGATCAAGCCTTCTTTTTAGTTACACAAAGCCACAGGTTTTCATTGTGCACCATTACAACCTTCTATATAAGGGGGGAGAACGGGGGGGTCCAAACCCTCCCAGAGCATCCTTCCCAAATGCCCAGTCCAGTGTCCCTGCTGCCACAGCCGCACCGCTCAGTGTCAACAACAGCGCAACCTGAGTAAGAAGAGAAACACTGGAATACTAGTCAGTACCAGTGTGCAAAGGTGAATTTGCTTTGAAAGAATAAATCACCTTTAACATTGGGTGTCCTACATGTGTGGATGTTGCTGCTTTACATAAATGATTGGTTTAGTTTTTATACATTTTAGTTTGGGTGCCTTGAGATTGTGCATAACTTTAAAGGATATTAATTTATTGTTTTCATTTTAGATAGAGTAGGGAATTGATAAAACCTGTAAGTTAATTTTTTCTTGTGCACAGTTTGAGAAATTTCCCTCCATCTACTGCCCTGTAGTAACAACAAGTACTAAGAGGAAATCTGTCCAAACAAGGTAGACAGCTGTCAAAAGAACAAATGTCCTAACTGGAACACTGATCTATTTTTTTTTTTGCTCTGGTGACAGCCAAAATTTTTTTATTTTGTCTCACTTTCATTCCCAGTGACAGCGGCTGTCCAGGCATGTAGAGAGGATGAATCTTCCTTGAAGAAACAGAAAGAGCAATATAGACCAATTATTAAAGAACAAAACCTAAATAGAGTTATGATACTAATTACCAGAGAAGTTTAAAAAGTGGTATATTTATTACCACAGATATGAACAGACATATTAAACAATTACCCACAAATTAATACGTTTATGAACTCCTGGAATCTAAAAATTGAACTCCATACATTACTCACAATCTTCAAGGTTATGTACATTGCAAGACAACAGCAATTATACAGCATACAATATATATAATTATTCAGTCTAGAGGATGCATCCAGTTATCTGCTGAAATATTCCACAGCAATTATGTTTGTAATATTTGTGCTCTGACCACTTTTTTCAATTTTATGGAATACCCATTCGAGCCACAGTGCTTGGTATTCCTACATAAATAGTATATATGAAGGCTCAAATTATAGTAAACTGATTGTGTAAGGGCTCAAAATATCCCTATGGGAATAATTTTACTTTGCTGTTTATGAATATTGATTCCTAGAGGAATTCTTGATGATGCATTAGATCCACCTAATTGAAATATAATGGTCATCAATACCTGCATCAATGTATAGCATCATTTTCAGTCCTATTATCACTGTCTAAACCATACAGTATTTCTGTTCAAATAGCATAGTCCGAAAACACTTCACAGCTTGTATGTTTATATGAACATCCTTGTACATGAATGTATGAATAGTATCATAACTGAAAAAAATGTTTATAAGTCCCAAAATATATATAATATCGGAACCTAAAAGAATATCCACTGATGAATTATTAACATTCTTACATATGCATATATGTCAGCAAAGATCAATATCCATGTAGTACATGGTTTTTCAGAAATTGCAAATGCTGGAATATATAAAATGTGCTCTCAGAAATTACATATACAGTATACAGTATCAGGCAGTTAGCATGCTTATAACAAATGAATTCAATAAAAGTGCATCTTGGCTAGTTCATGAAATCACATGGATAATAACTATTAATAAGAAGACAACAGTTCCACACATACATACTGTATGTGTCAGCAATTGTCAATATCCATATGCTATATGGTTTGTTAACTTTTGTAAGTGCTGGTAAACAAACTATGTTCTCAAACAATGAAATCCACTTATAAGGGAATCACTGAGTCAGAAAAGGGTACATTTTACCAAAAGTCCACATAGAATGTTGGTTAGCAAAGTAAACATCTAAAGAACATACAGCAATGCGGTTTGGTGAAATAGGAAGCACCAAGAGTCCATCTATGAAATTTACATGTCCAGCTGGCACGTTTCACAAGATAGGCTTCCTAAGGCAGGCCATAGATTATGCTTTTTTGTTTCATTTTACCATGGGTCACAGGTATACCCCCATAAAATGTTTGTGATGATGGGAGGAATCCCTCCTACAGAGCTATTGTGTTCTGCTGGCAGGGAGCCTTCTATCCATTGACTTGTGTACAACCATCCAGCCCATACATGGATAAAAATTCAGCCAATCCCTGCTGAACTGGTTCAACTTCGATCCATGTATGGCCAGCTTTAAAGAAGCATGAGGAATGTTTATATACTGTATTAGCTGGAGCCTAAAGAATGGCAGTACTCTTATACCTCTATTGATAGCATAAATACCTGACAGAGATTTTCATTCCTCACTACTCTATCCATAATGTTTTAACCTTTCTATCTCTATTTAGAGATACCTATCTCTAAAACAATCATTCTTCTTTATCTTCATATTATTGGGAGAAATGTGAGAAAATGGGAATTCAGCTCAATAATTCAGAAGTCATTTTTACAATCTAGACTTTCCATAACTTCCTCTGCAGCCTCCACATTTTAAACCACTGAAAGAACAAGCTGTCTCCCTTCACCTCTTTAAATTGCAACATAATTCCATCTAACCTTTTCTCCCACTTGCTTCAATGTTCATACCAAAGCTAACATCACTGTTCATCATTTTTCTCCTCCGTAATTTTTTTCCTCTTTTTTAGCATGCTGTCATTTAGCCAACCATTAGATAGATATCTTGTTATAGAGATCTCTTAGTCTCCCTTTCTTCTCTGATTTTCTCCAAACACTTACACAAAATCTGTCAGACAATCTCCTTTCCCAAATTTGTTTTTGATTCTCATTACTTTACAAAAAAAGCCCCTACTAAGGTAATTACCTGCTTACTGTTAAAAAAACACCCTTCTGTACCAATCATACTAAATCTGTCTGTAGCTTTTGATAGAATTACTGGCATATCTTGCTGAAATTTATATTTTCATTTCCTCTGCTTGCTAAAAATGTAACATGGATTAAGTGATGTGTCTTTTTAAAACTATTCCTTGTCCAACATAGCAATAACTGTTGATGGAATTCTAATATCGCTAGGTTTTCAAGTTTGTGGTTTAGGGATTATTTTTGACTTTGACATCTCAAGTCATTTTTTTGGCATCTACTTATTTTTGCACTTCATTCTCAGAGTAAACATTTGTACAAATCTTTCACTCCATCCAAGAACTTTTTTACATGTACACCAAAATCATAAAAGAAAAACCCCTTAAAAACCATATTTCCCATCACCTTGTTACTTGGTTACGCTGTAATCTTCAACAAGACCACTGCTGCCAAATACCCCTTACCTTTTGTATTGTCTCTTCTAATTACAGATTGAGAGATAATTTAGGCTGAGCCACTCATTCATATTGTTTCTTGTATTTGCTCAGGTAAGGCCGGCGTGATGGACTTTAGCTTGTGTCAATGGGCATTGTAGCTTGCTTACAGATACTTTCTATTTCAGGGCCCTCTGAGCCCTCTTGTATTGAATTGTTTTGTAATTGCACTGTCTCCTTTTATTTTGTAAATCGCTGCACTTTCAAAGCCATATGAATTCTGTATATAAATAATAATTTGGGATCAATTTGATAAGCTTTTTGGATCATTCCCAGTTCAATGACAGGTACATTTGATCTGCAGCTGCTCTTTACGGTCTGCATTTGATTTTCTAAGCTGTGTCAATCTGCTACAAGCTACGTTTACATTGGCTATTGGCAAATGGAAAAAAAAAATAAAGTATGGTCCAATTTACTCCAATGGGAGAAAAATCTCCCTGATCCCCCAGGAGGTAATCAGATATTCCCTGGATCCACTACCCTTGCCTATATTACCTCTAAAAATTAGTATCCAGATATATTTTATGCATTGAGAAATGCATCCAGCTCCATTTTAAAATAATCTACCGAGCTATCCAGAACTAGTTTTTGAGGGAGTCTAATCCACAATTTCAGTTTTTACTGTGAAGTGTTTTTGTTTGCCTTGAAAGGATCTAGATAACCTCTATTTTGTTAATGTACGCCATTTTAAGTATTAAGTTAGGTTTTTGCAGATATATTAGAAGTTTAATGAAACTGTTTTAGTTTGCTCAAGGATTTATCAACAAAAGATAAAACGACCATGACATTGTCTTTGTTCGACTAATTCTCTGAAAGCTAGCAAAAACAATTTATACCAAGAAATGTATAAGTCATGTTTCATGTAGTTAGCTCATGATGGAAACATACAAGTTACAGTTTTGAAACTTGCTCCCCCCTCCCTTATTTTTTTCTGTTTCCTATATAATCTTAGTAATGCTTAATAAACTTTGAACATCTCTGAACATAAGCTGCCGTTATTTCCGTGTTCAAGGGGTGTTCCCAGAATTCTGCTGATAAACCAGGAATCTCTCCACAGACCGGGGGTCTCTGAGGGGATAAGAAAATCATCCTTTCATGCCTTCCTCTGGATCAACTGTGGATATAGGATTATAACTTTCCATATGTGAAGGTTAAATCTCTTTTCTTCCAGACATAGGAAGTGCCCACTTGTCCTCTGTAATGACCTGAAAGTGAATAACTCTACATCAGGATGATTATATGGACCACCTATGCATCTATACATGTTGATCATATTGCTCCTTCATCTCCTCTTCTCAAAAGAGAATTCATTCAGTTCCTCTAATTTTTCCTCATAGCTGAGCTGTTGCATGCCTCTTATAAGTTTGGTTGCCCTTCTTTGCACTCTCTCCAGTTTGCTGATATCCTTTTTGTAAATTGGTGCCCACAATTGAATTGCATTTGATGAGGACTTACTTTTGATTTGTACAGGGGCAAAATGATGTCTCTCTCTCCTTTCTAGAGTCTACACCTCTTTTAATACAATATCATATTTTGCTATGTAACCCAATACAGCAATAAAAAAGGTGTTGCAAACATTAAATGTGTATTATATCAAATAAGCACCACTGTGAAAGCCAAAGTGACCAGGTGTATGAGAACTAAAGATTAGTCCATCCTGCCACAGGTCTAAAAAACTCAAAACATCAGTCGGTCCACTGTGAATAAAAAGTGATCCAGTGCTCAAATAGAGTTGGTTGAGTGGCAACCAGATGTAACTTCAGTGGTGATGCCTGAAGTGAAGCAGCGAATATCAGGTGACACTAAGAACACCATTTAATGTTCCTTTTGGCACAATACTTCATGTAGGCTGACTTACTTGATTAATTGTTTTAGTTTCTTGTGAGTGTGTGTTTTAAAATAAATAAAGCGCTTTTTAGTTAAACAGTTTTACACTATGGGGACCTTTTTTTTTCATTCTTGTTCACCATATGGAGAGTTCCACAAGAGAGGAGAGTCAGGACCAGAAGTCATGTTAGATGGAAGTCATCTGTACACGCATTGTAGAGATGAGCGAATTATTCAAAAATTCGATTCGGCTGATTCGCCGAATTTGCGGGAGAAATTCGATTCGATGCAAATTTATTCGCCGCAAATTTAACTTATTTAAAGGGTTTCTAGGCTTCAGAGAGCCTTTATATTAGTGCAGAACACTGTACCTTTAATTTAAATGCCCTTGGAGTCTGCTGGGGAAGAGAAATAATACTGTCAGTCAGTATGACATGCAGATGAGTGCCGTCGATCTTAGAATCACCGCACACTTCACTCATTTGGGCAGTCACGGGGCACGACGAAGAAGAAGAAGAATGAAAAGAAGAAGAAGAAGAATGAAAAGAAGAAGAAGAAGAAGAATGAAAAGAAGAATGAAAAGAAGAAGAAGAAGAATGAAAAGAAGAAGAAGAAGAATGAAAAGAAGAAGAAGAAGAATGAAAAGAAGAATGAGAAGAATGAAAAGAAGAAGAAGAATGAAAAGAAGAAGAAAAATGAAAAGAAGAAGACGAAGAATGAAAAGAAGAATGAAAAGAAGAAGAAGAATGAAAAGAAGAATGAGAAGAAGAATGAAAAGAAGAATGAGAAGAATGAAAAGAAGAATGAGAAGAATGAAAAGAAGAATGAAAAGAAGAAGAAGAAGAATGAAAAGAAGAAGAAGAATGAAAAGAAGAATGAAAAGAAGAAGAAGAAGAATGAAAAGAAGAATGAAAAGAAGAAGAAGAATGAAAAGAAGAATGAAAAGAAGAAGAATGAAAAGAAGAAGAAGAAGAATGAAAAGAAGAATGAAAAGAAGAATGAACTATATTACTATATCAGTCTCTAATGGATGCTGGAGAGTTAAACCCCCTAACACCTGCTGTGCCCATTATGAGGGGTTCCCACCATCCCTGTGCTGAGGTTCTGGGTATGCACACCTGCTGTGCCCATTATGAGGGGTTCCCACCATCCCTGTGCTGAGGTTCCAGGTCTGCACACCTGCTGTGCCCATTATGAGGGGTTCCCACCATCCCTGTGCTGAGGTTCCAGGTCTGCACACCTGCTGCGCCCATTATGAGAAGTTCCCACCATCCCTGTGCTAAATTCCTGGGTCTGTACACCTGCTGTTCCCATTATGAGGGGTTTCTACCATCCCTGTGCTGAGGTCCCAGGTCTGCACACCTGCTGCGCCCATTACTAGGGGTCCCCACCATCCCTGTGCTGAGGTTCTGGGTATGCACACCTGCTGTGCCCATTATGAGGGGTTCCCACCATCCCTGTGCTGAATTCCTGGGTCTGTATGTACACCTGCTGTGTCCATTGTGAGGGATTCCCACCATTCCTGCACTGAGTACCTGAGTCTGTACACCTGCCAAAAGAAAGTTTCAGGATTTTGAAGGAGCAAAATATAGTAATACTGGAACAAAAATGAGCTGCGTGGTGGAGTTGCCAGAAGAAGAAGAAGAAGAAAAGAAGAAGAAGAAGAATGAAAAGAAGAATGAAAAGAAGAAGAAGAATGAAAAGAAGAAGAAGAAGAATGAAAAGAAGAAGAAGAATGAAAAGAAGAATGAAAAGAAGAAGAAGAAGAATGAAAAGAAGAATGAAAAGAAGAAGAAGAAGAATGAAAAGAAGAAGAATGAAAAGAAGAAGAAGAAGAATGAAAAGAAGAATAAAAGAAGAAGAAGAAGAATGAAAAGAAGAAGAAGAAGAATGAAAAGAAGAAGAAGAAGAATGAAAAGAAGAATGAAAAGAAGAAGAAGAAGAATGAAAAGAAGAAGAAGAAGAATGAAAAGAAGAATGAAAAGAAGAAGAAGAAGAATGAAAAGAAGAAGAAGAAGAATGAAAAGAAGAAGAAGAATGAAAAGAAGAATGAAAAGAAGAAGAAGAAGAATGAAAAGAAGAATGAAAAGAAGAAGAATGAAAAGAAGAAGAATGAAAAGAAGAAGAAGAAGAATGAAAAGAAGAAGAAGAATGAAAAGAAGAATGAAAAGAAGAAGAAGAAGAATGAAAAGAAGAAGAAGAAGAATGAAAAGAAGAATGAAAAGAAGAAGAAGAAGAATGAAAAGAAGAAGAAGAAGAATGAAAAGAAGAATGAAAAGAAGAAGAAGAAGAATGAAAAGAAGACGAAGAAGAATGAAAAGAAGAATGAAAAGAAGAAGAAGAAGAATGAAAAGAAGAATGAAAAGAAGAAGAAGAAGAATGAAAAGAAGAGGAAGAAGAATGAAAAGAAGAAGAAGAATGAAAAGAAGAATGAAAAGAAGAAGAATGAAAAGAAGAAGAATGAAAAGAAGAATGAAAAGAAGAAGTATGAAAAGAAGAAGAAGAAGAATGAAAAGAAGAATGAAAAGAAGAAGAAGAATGAAAAGAAGAATGAAAAGAAGAAGAAGAATGAAAAGAAGAAGAAGAAGAATGAAAAGAAGAATGAAAAGAAGAAGAAGAAGAAGAAGAATGAAAAGAAGAAGAATGAAAAGAAGAAGTATTCCAGTACAGCAAAAAGTGTATCTGCAGAGAGCTCCGCTATTTCTGACAGTTCTCTGACAGTTCCTTCACATTTACAGCGGTTGAAACATTGTATCTATTTATTTCCGAATAAAAACATCTGTTTCCTAAATGGAAACAAATAGATACAATGTTTCAACCGCTGTAAATGAACTGTCAGAACTGTCAGAAATAGCGGAGCTCTCTGCAGTGACACTTTTGCCGGCTGATCGGGAAAAATTTGATTCGTGCACCCGAAGTTGGCTAAAATTCGGATTCGATGCGAATCAAATTTTTCCCGATATTCGAAACGAATTCCACTTCGCCTGGTTCGATTCGCTCATCTCTTACGCATTGTATGCCAATCTGTAAAAAGAGAGGTGGGGAGAGGTGTATGAGTACTGGAGCACTTTCTATTCATAGTGGAAAGACTGAACTTTTGAGTTTTCTTATACCTGTGACAGGATGAACTTATCTTTATTTTTCATACACCTGGTCACTTTAGTTTTCACAGTGGTGTTTACTGGGTAAAATGCACATTTTATGTTTGCATTGCTTTTTTTATTGCTATATTGTGTTAAATATTTTGGGTATATTGAATTGAATGCTGAGGCGCGATTGCACATTGTATTAATATTTGTTTGGGATATTGGATGTCTGAGTTGGGTTATTATATTTATAGTATTTTGCTAGCTTTGGAAACTACAGCTTGGCATTGTATGCTATTATTAAGTCTATAATCTGCCAGAACAGCCAGATCCTTTTCCACCACTGACTCCCCCAGTTATTCTCCTCCTAGTATTTATGATGCATGTATGATTTTAGCCCCCAACTGCATAACTTTACATTTATCAATATTAAACCTTATTCGCCACATAGTTGCCCAATTAAATAGTGCATTGTAGTCGGCTAAGTTGGGGACATCTTGTAAGGATATAATTACACTGCATAGTTGCATCTGCAAACACTGGAATAGTACTCTTAATCCCAAACACTACATCATTTATAAATATATTAAAGTAGTTCTAAAGGCTGAAGGTTTTTTACCTTCATGCATTCTATGCATAAAGGTAAAAATCGTTCGGTGTGCAGTTCCCTCTTCAGCCCCCCAATACTTACCGGAGCCTAATCTCTATCCAGCGAAGTGCATGAGAGCATCAGCTCTTCTGGGTTTCTTCCTCCTCATTGGCTCAGACACAGCAGTGGGAGCTATCGGCTTCTGCTGCTGTCAGTCACAGCCAGTAAGGAAGGAACGGGGGGCAGGACTGAGCCATGCTCTGTGTGTCTTATGAACATATAGGTCCGGCTTGGGAACAAGCATGCAGTTGGCAGGAGGGAAGGGCCAGGAGCACTACCATACCAAACTTTGTTCTAAATGTCCTTATACACTGGGGACCTATAAGACAAAGAATTTTTGGTGTGAGGTAGAATGCCTTTTAAATTGATGGTCAGTAGAAAAAAGAATGCTCCCTTATGTGGGTGGTCAGTAGCAGGAAGAATTCCTCCTTACGTTGGTGTTCAATAGCAGGAAGAAACAATGCTCTCTTACATTGATGGTCAGTAGACGGAAGACTTCTCCCTTGCATTTGTGGTCAATAGAAGTAAGAATGTTCCCTTATGTTGGCGGTCACTAGAAGGGGAACTTCTCCCTTGCATTGGTGTCCAGCAGGAGGAAGAAATTTCCCTTACCTTGTTGGTCAGAGGGAGAAAGAATGCTCACTTTCTATGATGGTCAGTAGGAGGAAAATTTTTTCCTTCCTTTGGTATTGTTTAGGAGGAAGAATTCTCTGTTACATTGGTAGTAAGTGGAAGGAAGAATGCCCTTTTATGTTGGTGCTCATTACAAGGAAGCATTCTCCCTAAAGTTGGTGCTCAGTAGGATGAAGAATTTTCCATTACATTTGTTGTAAATAGAAGGAAGAATGCTGTCTTATGTTAATGGTCAGTAGAATGAAGAATGCTCCCTTACATTGGTGGACAATAGAAAGAAAAATGTTCCCTTATGTCAGTGATAAGTAGAAGAATACATTTTCCTAACATTGGTGGTCAGTAGAAAGAATAATTCTCCATAGGTTGGTGGTCAGTAGATAGTAGAATGTTCCTTTACATTGGTGGTAAATAGAAGGAAGTTTTTTCCCTTACATTGGTGACTAGTAGAAGAAGAATTTGCCCTTATGTTGGGGGTAAATAGAAGGAAGAATGCACTGTTACGTCAGCTGTCAGTAGAAGGAAGAATTCTCCCCTATGTTGGCAGTCAGTAGGAATAAGAATTCTTCCTTAGTGCACATTGGTGGGCAACAGGAGGAAGTATTCTCGTTCACATTGGTGGTCAGTAGGAAGTTGTTGGAGGTCAGTAGAAGGAAGAATGCTCAATAACATTGGTGATTAGTAAAAGGAAAATGCTCCTTTATTTTGGTGTTCAGTAGGAAGACTTTTCCCTTATGTTGATGGTCATTAGGAAAAATAATGTTCCCCTACATTGGTGGTAAATAGAAGGAAAAATGCTTTCTTACATTGGTGGTCAGTGCGAAGAAGAATTCTCCTGTACATTGGTGGTCATTTGAAAGACCTATTCTCCCTTATGTTGGTAGTTATTAGGGGGAACAATTTTCCCTTCTGTTGATGGTCAGTACAGTAGAAGCAACAGGAATAATAGCATCAGGAATAATGAGGATGCAGCAATGACAAATTAGTATGAAATGTAGACATGGGTATTTCAAACAGGAATGTCTTACACAGCAACATGCTTTCTGTGTACTACCCCTTACCTGCTCCCCTAGGCAGCGGAGACAACATCACAACCTCCTAGGAGAGTTTAGGATCTTAAATCTTGTGGGAACATATTCCTGCAGTGTACAGACTAGCAGAACTGCACAATCCAACATACATTAACTGCAAATTCATTGATCTTCACACATGTGACACATAGAAATTTTCATGTACTTTTACTGTTGTGCAGTTCTGTTCCATATTTCCGCACATACAAACCAGCACCCTATCCCTCCCCAGCACACATACTGAAAATCACTCCCCTGTGCTGGGATTTCTGTTCCTCTTTCCTCCTGCTGAAGAAGAGGGGAGCTGAATAGTGATTACTTATTACTACCATGCCTGTCTTCATATATGTACCAACGTAGTTGATGTGGCAATCTTAGTTTCAGGTGGCTGAGCTCTGGATATTCAACATGTACATGTTATTAAAGCTAAAGTTTACTTTCACAGTTTGTTGTGGATACAGCACCAGGGGCATGACTTTCCGCTATTGAAGAGTATTCCATGTCCTGCTGGCTGCTGGTTACTGTAGAAAGCTTTGCCCCACTGATGCCGAATACATCTCAGCAAGCACAGCCAATGCTGGATATTGCCTGGTGAGCAGCACTGACGCTTTACTGTCATGGCTGCTGATCTTATCCCTCGCAACAGCAGAAGATCACTGTTGTGGGGAGTATCCGGAAGCAGTGGGGAGATTTCCACCCACACTTCATTAAAGGAAAGCTATGTGCCTGGAGCTATATCTACAACAAAAGTTTTAACTAAATTTTAGCTTTACCAAGAAGTAAATAAACTTCAAAACAAGTCTACAATGACCTCTGCAGCTGCAGACAACATGGAATAATTCACCTCAAAGTTCATAGGAGATCCAGTGAAGTTGTTCATGTCAAAACTTTGCATTCTGCTGTCTTTCCTCTATTTGTCCACCTGTTCTCTGCTTATATGACAGACAAGAAGGCTGTAGGCCTACCACCTCATTGCTGGGGTGGGGGAACAAAATCATCTAGTGAAGTGTTTTTTTCTCACAACTTTGAGGATGAATTACTCCATGGGGACTATAGAAACAGAGGTCAATAAGGGTGTGTTTTAGTGTATTTTTACGGCTTGTTAATACATAAATAGTTCAATGCCTATAGCTTTTACATGTAATTAAAGCGGTAGTAAACTGCTGCTAAAGAAAACCAAAAAAACTGGTCCCCCCGCAGGGTAAAGTCACAATGTACTAGCATGAACTGCATACTAACGCATTATGATAGACTTACCTATGATTAATCTAGTGGCACCCTGTCACTGATGACAAGGAATCCATCTTCACATGGTTTTCTTCCGGGTTCGCTGACTGAGGCCGCTTGAATGGCCAAACCACGATGACGTCAGTTCTATACATACACGCAGGAGTCATTGATTACAGCACAGGGCTGTGAAGGAATGGCACAGGTATGCTTCTCCTTAAGAACGTATGCACTGGTGATGTCCCCGGCTGCTACACATGTGAATAAATAGGTACAACTTATGTAGGAGGCTTTTGCTAGTCACTTCACTTGCTATATGTAAGGGTTTACAACCATTTTGATTTGTTAGTCAAGTCCTTCTAAATCTGCTACTTCATCTAACACTACCCTCTCCCTAGACTGACAATGCTGTCCAAAGGTGTCTCCATTGCTCCTCCAGTCGAGTGGAGACACCCTAAGACATGGGGTGTGTTACTGCTTGGATCACTAGGTGGAAATAAAGGGGAAAGGTCTCAAAAGTAAGCCAATGCATCTACCACATTTAAATCAGTCTGTATATGCAGTAAAGCATGCTTGTTATACTCATTGTGGAACCTAAGGGGTTAATCCTCTGCATTGTGTAAAAAGACTGTTTGATCTTGATTTCTCTGATCCTCCCCTTCTTCCAGTGTCTCCCTCTTATCCCCTGATAAGACATATCGTGTGGAGACACTCTGCACATGCTTAGTTTGGTGTGTGTTGCTAGAGATATTTTTTTTTTCTTGGGGGAGTGCATGTGATCAGCGCAAGGCCAATCAACACTGTCAAGACAGAGGTCAGGGGTTCTGCATCCTCCAAGAGCACAATGAAAGCTCCTCCTACAAGGTTTAACATGTGCTTTGCTGGACACTGATAGAAGTCACAAGACTGCTCTAACTGCTGATGAGAAAAGGTATTTAGCAGTTGATATTTACTAAAATAATTGCATTTCCATGTTGTGTGTACTGTGGGAGGCCAGATATAGTGAATGCAGGGTCCTGGGTTTAGGAACACTGTAAGGATTGACAAGTTGCAATATGTTCTCGACACACACTCTCCTCTGTCATGCCCTTCACACTCTTGCCCTACACATAGTACCCGCTGTCATACCTTCCGCTGTCATACCCTCCTCCTCTTCTGCACATACTTCCTGCTGTTTGGGATGAGTCGACCACCCTGGGTTCTGTTCGAGCGGGGCTTAATAAACTTCGAGGTGCTTTAGATGCCAACCCAGAACCCAAAACCCACTTAAGTCAATAATTTCCTAATCTATCAAAACAAAAATGCCCATTTTCTGGGCTAATGGGCAAAGAGTTGTCACAAAAATAGCATCAGGGTGGGCACTACCCTGGAGAACATATACAAATACAAAAAAGAATTACAAACTTTCCCATTTAACTGAGTAGTGCCCTGAGCTGTCATCTGCTATATAAGAGAAGGAGCCTGGATAGGGGGGACATCAATGTGTGTAAATGAGCTGGGTGACATCAGTGGTTGCTAAGGACACGGTGGGCGCAAGCACTTGCTGCTTCCTTAACAACCATTGACAACTGGAAGCTAGCACGTTCCTCCACACTGAATGTCCTAAACATAAGGTTACGTAGATTTGGACCAAACATCCTTCCCTGCTGTCACAGCACCTGCACCCTCCTGTACATACAGTCCCCTTTCCTACCCCCAGCATGCCTCACCTGTGCATACAGCCTGCTGTCATACCCTCTGTACACCTCTTCTGTCCATACAGCCTGCTGTCATACCCTCTGCACACCTTTTCTGTCCATACAGCCTACTGTCATACCCTCTGCACACCTCTCCTGTACATACAGCCTACTGTCATACCCTCTGCACACCTCTCCTGTACATACAGCCTACTGTCATACCCTCTGCACACCTCTTCTGTCCATACAGCCTGCTGTCATACCCTCTGCACACCTCTCCTGTACATACAGCCTGCTGTCATACCCTCTGCTCACCTCTCCTGTCCATACAGCCTACTGTCATACCCTCTGCACACCTCTCCTGTACATACAGCCTACTGTCATACCCTCTGCACACCTCTCCTGTACATACAGCCTACTGTCATACCCTCTGCACACCTCTCCTGTCCATACAGCCTGCTGTCATACCTTCTGCACACCTCTCCTGTCCATACAGCCTACTGTCATACCCTCTGCACACCTCTCCTGTCCATACAGCCTGCTGTCATACACTCTGCTCACCTCTCCTGTCCATACAGCCTGCAGTCATACCCTCTGCACACCTCTTCTGTCCATACAGCCTGCTTTCATATCCTCTGTACACCTCTCCTGGCAATACAGCCTGCTGTCATACCCTCTGCACACCTCTTCTGTCCATACAGCCTGCTGTCATACCCTCTGCACACCTCTTCTGTCCATACAGTCTGCTGTCATACACTCTGCTCACCTCTCCTGTCCATACAGCCTGCTGTCATACCCTCTGCATACCTCTCCTGTCCATACAGCTTGCTATCATATCCTCTTCTGTCCATACAGCCTGCTGTCAAACCCTCTGCACACCTCTCCTGTCCATACACCCTACTTTCATATCCTACGTTCCCCTTTCCTGTACATACTGACTGCTGGCACACCCTCTGCTCTCCTCTCCTGTACATACTTACTGCTGGTATACCCTCCATACTCCTCTCCTGTACATACTGCCCACTGTCATACTTCTGCATTCCTCTCGTGTACATACTGCCCACCAATGCCAGAACAAGGTCCCAGGGCAAAGATGCTAACCCCCCCCCCTTTTGTTTATGGGGGCCCTCCTATTCCTAATGTACTGAAATGTATTGTAATTGTACTGTCTCCCTTATATTGTAAAGCGCTGCGCAAAATGTTGGCGCTATATAAATCCTGTATAATAATAATAATGATGATGTGCAAGCTTAGGGGATCCTACGCCCAGCAGTCACTCACTTGTCAAAATCACTGCCACTGTCACTACTCCTGTCAGCCATATGACTGTAGAATGGCACCCCAATTCCTACAGTAAACCATTGCACCCAGGGCAGCTGCCCCTCTCGCCCACCCCTTGTCCCGGCCCTTCTGCCCACTGTCATACCTTTCACACTCCTATCCTGTACATACTTCCCACTGTCATATCCTCTGCACTCCTCTCCTGTACATACTGCCCACTGTCATACCTTTCACACTCCTCTCCTGTACATACTGCCCACTGTCATACCCTCTGCACTCCTCTCCTGTACATACTGCCCACTGTCATACCTTTCACACTCCTCTCCTGTAGATACTGCCCACTGTCATATCCTCTGCACTCCTCTCCTGTACATACTGTTCACTGTCATACCCTCTGCACTACTTTCCTGTACATACTGCCCACTGTCATACCCTCTGCACTACTCTCCTGTACATACTGCCCACTGTCATACCTTTCACACTCCTCTCCTGTACATACTGCCCACTGTCATACCCTCTGCACTCCTCTCCTGTACATACTGTTCACTTCATACCTTTCACACTCCTCTCTTGTACATACTGCCCACTGTCATACCCCCTGCACTCCTTTCCTGTACATACTGCCCACTGTCATACCCTCTGCACCCCTCTCCTGCACATATTGCCCACTCTCATATCCCCTGTACTCCATTCCTGCATATACTGTCCCCCCGGCCACAGTTTGTAGACCACTGGCCTAGGTGAAAGACAAAGCATCTACTCCCGCTGACTTCTGGGATATCACCATCACAAATCCCAGGAGTCTTTGGGTACTTTTTTTGTTATCGCAAGATTTCCATCATTGAGAGGGAGAGGAGGACAGACACTATAGCTTAAACCTACTATGGCTACTTGTAAACCTACTGTTTACAAGTAGCCATAGGAGCAAACTGGCACTGGTACTGCCATTGATATAGCAACTTATAATCAACTTATAATCAAAGGTTTTGCCACGCTGAGCTCTTAATGTGCAGGTGTGTGAGTTAGTGCATCATTTGCTGACTGCTGTTGCTTATCCTGGAAGAGAACAGGTACTGGCCTCAGCTGCCCTTACTAAATATGGCTGCCTGCAAACCACAGGTGATCACAATGCTACAGTAATGTAAGATTAACTTGGAAATATATGCTGTTTTTAAAAATGAAGTCACTAAATATCACTACATCTTTGGAAGCAGCAGAGATTTTTTTTTATTTTTGACTGGATTTTCTCTTCAATACATGACAAATGAACAGGAACGATTATGTTCTTTCGGGCAGGGCCAGTTTGAGACCAAATGGGGCCCCAGGCAAAAATCAAAGTGGAGACTCCAAGATTAATATGTTTGGAAGCACAGGTTCATTTAGTGCATTATCATTTCAGAATTGTTACCAGAAAAAGTATAAAAAAGCAAACTATTCCCTGTTGAGGCCATAGTACAGTACAATCCCATCATAAAAAATAAGATTTTCAGCGTTCCTTCTTTCTACAGTTGATATACTTCTTCAATACGAATCATGTAATAATAAAATACCATGCTGTCAAATATTCCTCATTCATCTTACACATGTCCAAAATATTGTCAAGTGAACAGTGACAAAACGGAGCCACAGGCAAAAGTCTTGTTCCTAGTTGAGGCACCTCTATAGAACATTTCCAAAGGAAGGAATAGGTGCAATTACTAGAAATGTACTCACTTGGCAAGGAACAGAGCAAAATAATAAATGCTCAATGCACTGTATTTACCACAATGTACTGGGAAAGTATGTAAAAAAGGTGCAGATAACAAAATATCTTAACCATTTAGATCCCAGGTGCCATTTTAAAAATGCACTGAAATAGTATCAGAAGTGACCTTTAGCTGCAGTGGCGTAAGAGAGGCTGGCTCAAGTCTTTGCTGATCTAACTGATGCCCTTCATAACGGAGGTAAAATGAGCAATAAAAGAAAAATGTAAAAAAAAAACCTGTTTACATTCCCTTTAAAGAAGTCTTGAACCCCCAGCGGTTTTTTAACTTAAAGCAATATTAAACCCAAAACCAAAAATGTATTATATTGCAGTTTACCAATCTTTAGATGTTGTGGCTGCTTTAGTTTTCTTTTCTGTGACTTTTCCCTCTTTTTTTAGCTAGTGATCTGGCCAGTAACACATCTCCTGTATTAGTGAGATACCACTCTGGATTAATGAGCACAGGAGGCACAGCAGGCAGCAACATTGGCAGTTAAGTCTGTTAAATGTATTAGCAGATTTAGATACATGACTATTTGAAGCCCAACTCCAACTCACACTTTATAATCAGTTACAGCAAACCGTTTTTTACATTTTTGAGAGAAAGGTTTTACATGGATAAATAATACTTGATAATTTTAACACCCCCCCCCCCCTCCACTAGTGTTAAGTGGCTTGTCTCATCCATGTAAATTGATACATTCTCCTTGAGAGCTTGAGCTTTTGAAAAACAGACCTGCAGGCTGGATCACCAGATGAAAATAGAGGAAAGAAAGCCTAAAAAAGAAAATGAATGCAGCCATCACATCTAAGAATTGGTAGGCTGTAGTGTAATCAATGTTTGTTTTTGGGTGGATATTGCTTTAGCACATTGAGTACAATTAAAAAAAAAGTTCCCTAGTATACTATTTATTTAAAATTCTTACCCCAGCACCTGCAGTTTACAGCTTTCAGTGCTGCTCTCTCTCACTTTCTCAGTGCTGCTTTCCTTGGAATTTGTGATCTTCACAGTAAAGAGTTGACATTGACAAGTGCAGTCTTGAGCCAATCTGTTAACTTGGATAAGGGAGAACGAGGAGGTGGGGATAGCAAGGAAGTGCCTTGCCATATAAAGCTAGAGAGCTGTGTGTTTCTATAGACACAATCCAAGTTCCTGCATACAAGAGTGGCTCCATAGGATGGAAGGAGCCAACCTGAAACATGAAATCTGGGACAGCAGTCATGGCACCAGCCTAAACAGGAAAATAGATAAATCAGGGGCGGACTGACAACTCATGGGGCCCCCCGGGCAATAGGGGATCATGGGGCCCCTGTGTCCTTGCCCAAACTCAAAAAAGCCTATGAAAAAGATACCAGGGGGCATCTCATGGGGCCCCCTACTGACCCCGGGCCATCGGGCAGTGCCCAAGTTTCCAAATGGTCAGTCCGCCCCTGAGATACATGTTAAAGGATTAAAAACTGTATTCTCAGTAACAATAAAATAAACTGCTGAAAGTCCTTGAAAACAATTAGGGTTTAATATTTCAATTTTACTTTGTTTGGCTCTGTGCTCCTGGCTATGCCACTAAGCATACAAAATTGTGCCTGATTTTTCCAGAAGTTCCAGGACTTTCACCTCCACTGTAAATGGCTAGTCCCTTTTGTCAGTCATGAGATCTCTTGGCCAGTCCCTGTTTAGTATAGTGTTTCGCGCTAAGGAAGGTGGAACATATGTTAAGTTGGCCCCCACTTGGGGAGTTTATCCATTATGAGTGTACAGAAGAAGACATACTGACCACTTGGGGTATAGGAGGTCCACATCTACCGTGACTGTATTGATTTTGGGTTGTAGCCACTGGAAATTTTAGCCACTTGCCTGGATTTGAAAATTTAGGCATCTTCAGATGCACGTAAAAATTAAATTGAATGAAACATTAATACAATTAAAAAGATTAAATGACAAAAAAAAGGGACAATAAAAAGTTTCTTCTCAGCAGCCAGAAGGTTTGAACGTTGTTTTAGCTATGAAATGTTTTAATTTTGTTGTTTTATTGTTTTGATTTTCTGTTATTATACTGCTTGTATTAGGTGTTAATGTTTATTTGATATATTTTTTTAGGTAGATGGATACTATGATCACTTTGGATTAGGTATTTAATCCACTTTAAATCATCATGACTTGGGGTGAAAAGCAAGCAGAATGAATTGTGTTTAAAAATGGGAGAAATAAGTAGATTTATGATATGCAACTGACAAGGGCGAGAGCTGAAATAATGGTCAGACAATGTGTAGTTTACTGATAAGCTTTTGCAGCTGTTCATTTGGAAAGTAGAACAAATAAAGTGTTTGCATATTAAGCTATCAGGTGGTGTTGTGTTATTTCAACTGTGTTTGGGCTACAAGCAGCAGAAGTGATAAGGCATCTACAGACTCAGAGAACATTTGCCTAATTCATCCATTTATGTTTGGAAGGGGGAATGTTTGTATTAGTGTAGTCACCCCCAAGATCATGACCACCACTGCCTGGCTCAGCCTATTTGCCAGAAAGTTGATTGGCCACGTTGGATCCACCTAGTCTTCAAATGCTGTTCCCACCATGACAGGCTAACATTCACAGCTCCTCCCCCTCCTCTTCCATAGGCACAAGCCTATAGGTTTGCCTGATCTGAAACTCTATGTTTAAAGATGATTTCACATCTGAGCACAGCCATTTTCAAGCATTTCAGATGGTTTTATTAGAGTGTTTTTGTATACATACATTACTGTTCTAGGAGCGTATTTTAAGCCTTTTAAGCAGGATCTAGCCTATCTGATCTGGGGGTGCAGTAATAAAAGTCAAGGGGGCATCCTGTCAATAATGAGACAGGAAATAATGCAGGAAACCAGTATTCCTTGTTCACTGGGCGTACTTCTATACTACGAGCCACAACCCGGAATTAACATCTGGCAGGTGGTGCAGAGGCTGTGAAGGAGTGAACTGGAAATGCTAGTATGTATTAGGTTGACATTAGATTAGGATGATTAAAGAGAACCTGTCTCCCCTTATATTGGGTGTCCCTATCAGCGTCTCCACTCACATCGGGAGTCCTCATCAGAATCCCTCTACAGCAGGGTGCCCATCAGAGTGCCCCCTTACATCAGGTGTCCCATCAAAGTGCCCCTTTACATCAGCTATCCCCATGTGAGTGCCCCTTTCATCAATCGTTCTCAGGAGGGCCCTCAATTCCCTCTTGTACTGAACTGTATTGTTACTGTATTGTCTCCCACTATAATGTAAAGCGCTGAGTAAACCATTGGCGCTATATAAATCCTGTATAATAATAATATAATAATAATCAGAGTACCCCCTTACATGAACTGTGCCCGCCAGTGTCCTCTTACATCAATTGCCCCCATCAAAGTGTCAAAGTGCCCCTTTACATCAGTTGCTCCATATGAGTGAGGAAGAGAAAGAGACAATAAGGAGGGTCATCAGTAAAGGTCCCAGACTGCGATGTGGTAGCTGTGAATCGGCTCCCAGGCTGTTCTGGAGGCTCCAAGGGCTTCCTGATTGGCGTGGAAGTGACATCAATGACCGGAACTGATGACCAAAGATGACGACGCGTTGGCCTGAAGAAGGAGCGGATATTCCGCAACAAGTCACAATTTTTGGTCATCAGTTCCGGTCGTTGATGTCACTTCTGCCTTTGGCTGCATTCCACGTCAACCAGGAAGCCCTAGGAGCCTCCAGAATAGCCTGGCAGCCGGTTCACAGCTACCACCATCGCAGTCCGGGACCTTTACTGATGACCATCCTTATTATCCATGCCTTATGACTACCTTACCTTTGTGAGTGAATTGCTTTTATTACATTCAATTGGTTGTTTTACTACTACACCCAGATGGTGCTTGTCTTTCTCTTCCTCTTGCATCCTTGACAGAGACTTATCCTGCTCTTACTACAAGCTGCCTTACAGTGGACACTAAAGACTGTATCATACCATGGACCTTCTCCCCTATTAGCAATATTATTGGTGACACCTAGTAGCGCTCAATTGTATCTGTTCTGTGACCCATATGAGAGCCCCTTACATCAATTGTTCTCATCACAGTGCCCCCTTACCGGAACTGTGCACACCAGAGTGTCCTCTTACATCAAATGTCCCCATCAGACTCCCCGTTACGTTAATGTCCTCATCAGAGTCCCCCTTACACCAACTGTCCCCATCAGATCAGATCAGTATATGTACTCTCAGAGACCTGGGGGGGCACAACTAAAATTTGGGGGGGCAGCCAACCCCTAGATCCGGGCATGCTTTTATCCCTGTATTCAAGCTTCACATGTTTTTGTTTTAACCAAAGAAATGCACTACATGAAAGAGACTAGTTCTTACAGGCTAACAATTTCCTGACATACGCTTTAAAAAATGCTTGATTCAAGCTCTCACAGGTATTCCTAATAAAGTTTATGTTGTCAAAAAAAAGTAGCTGACGTAGCTTTTGGAATTTCAGGCATTGAGCTTCAGATGCATGAGTACTCATATGCGAATGACCACCACTGAAACACACAGAGGTTGATTTACTAAGGTTGGGGAGGGCAATATCTGGTGCAGCTCTGCATAGAAACCAATGAGCTTCCAATTTCTTTTTTTTGGCAAAGCCAAATTGTACAAGCTGAAGTTGGAAGCTCTTTGGCTACCATGCACAGATGCACCAGATTTCACACTCTCCAGTTTTAGGTAATCAACCCTACAGGATTTTGGATGTTGATCGATTTGGAGCATCAAACTACAAAACACTCAGGTGTAAATGGGGCCTGAAGCTAAGCCCCTATATGCCAAACAAAGGAATGGTTATTACTTAAGCTGGAATGTAAATATGTAGGTGATAACTTTAGCTGGTTAACTGAATATATTTAATATAATATATCTAGTGCCAACCTTCAAGAATATTTCATGTACTTTATCAGACAATGTGTCTTTATGACCAAATAAAAATTACATTTATATATGCAATTACAGAAGACATCAAAGAACAAAAAAGCTAATTAAAATAGATAAGAAGACACTGATACTGATCAGTGGAACAAAGACGCTATTCACACATGAGTCTGGGCAATAAATGTGAGGTGTGAAAGAAGTATCATTACATTATGACATTCTGTCCTATTATCTGTTATTTGTTAAGGAGCAAGTCAGTGAGCAACACAAAGATGATCATTCAGTTAAAGGGAAGTGAATGTCTTTTCAATGTTTAGATATAAACAATTGCAGCCCCACACTATTAAACACAAATATAAATGTGAATATAAATTATAAATCTTCAACATAATATCAATAGACTTATAGTTCATCCCATTGCAAAAAAGGTAAATAAATAGATGGTTTCAACACTTCATCCAAAAATAAATAAATGACTTCCACCATTTCATCCAAATGTGATCCTCCAGACTGTGATCGCCACCTACCACCACCAGGTTTTGCTGGTTGAGGCCCCATTCACAACTGAGCATTTTGTAGCTCGAAGCTCCAAAACGATTGAGTGGCAAAAATCAATTATTCTCAATGGAGATGGTTGACATCTCCACTCCAATTTGCCTGAAGCCAAATGCCTGAAGCTCAAACAAGCTCTGGAGCTTTTATTGTAACTAAAATTGGTAAGATTTGCGCATTTTTTGCTCATTTTTATTACCATAAAAATTAATGGAAACCCAAGATTGGCGCATTTTTGCATGATTTTCTGTTCAAATGAAAAAAATATTTTAAAATAAATTAATTAAATAACCCCTAACCTTAACCTCCTAACCCTAGAAAAAAATATGAAATACATTTGTATTAATAATAATACAATTATTATTATTATTATTATTATTATTATTATTATACAGTATTTATATAGCACCAAAAGGTTTGCTCAGCGCTGTACAATATAGTGGGGGACAGTACATGAGACAATACAGTAACAAAACAATACACACAATAATAATACATTAAAACCCAAACCCAAGCAAAAAATGCATTATTAATAATAATAATAATAATAATAATAATTAATTAATACTGCTGCTACTATCACTACTACTACTACTACTACTACTACTACTACTACTACTAATAATAATAATAATAATAATACATTTTGCATTAGGGTTAGTGTTTGTTTATTAATACATTATTATTATTATTATTATTATTATTATTATTAATAATAATAATAATAATATATTTTAAAGGGGTTTAGGTGGTTAGGGGTTATTTATTATTTATTTATTATTACATTGTATTAATTTATTGTATTTATTATTTATTTATAAATTATTTTTATTTATTTGTGTATTTATTTTGCGTTTATGTATTAATTTTTTTTATTATTATTAGTAGTAGTAGTAGTAGTAGTAGTAACACCCTAACAAAAAAATAAAGAATACATAAATAAGAAGACAATAAATAAAATATTAACCAGACAATAAATAAAATATTAACCCCTACCCCAAACCCTAACCCCTAATCCTAATCCTAACTCCGACCCCTAATTCTAACCCTAACATAACCTTAACTCTAACCTGTTACCCTAACAAAATACATAAATAATAAAAATGTAAAAAAAGAAAAAATCTGATGGAAAAGCTAAAAAAGCTGAAAAACCTAGCAACAAATGATGCAACAGATAATTTTTTTATCTACTGGCTAATAAAAAAAACCACCAAAGCTCAAGAACACCTAAAAATGCTGTATGAAAATGTACAAAACGGCGCAAATAATTTCCCATGAAAACCACTCAAATTCGCTACGCTCAAGTGTGAATGCAGCCTACAGGTTGGAGCGAGCATTAGAAGGGAAGCCATCTACACAGAGCTATACAACTATTTGTTTTGCTTATAGCTTTGTAGCAATCTTTTTTGATCAATGTGCAATCCTGGTGGTGACTGACAATGATCAGTCTGCAGGATATCACTGCTGCATGAACTGGCTGCAGTCAGTTATTTATTTATGTTTTTCCACATTGGGATGAACTTTAAGTCTATTGCTATTACATTGGAGATTTATAATTTATATTCACATTTATATGTGTTTACTATTGTGGCACTGCAAAATATTGCTTCTTGTGCTTGAAGGTTTTTGGTTTTCAGCACACTGACTTTTTTCTATTTTTGCTTTATTTTAGATATACATGCAACACAGTTTTATGTATGAATATTATTTTATCATTATGCGTCAAAGATTTAAACACCTTGTTTCTGTGCATACTGTAATATGTAATTACTGTATATTTGGGGCAGATTTGATCATTACATATTCAGACACTGCTTTGAGCTTTTCACTACTACACAGTGGTTGTGCTTTCTGCTTCTTTATGTTTCTAAATCTATGCATGCTATTGCTATGCTATTCACTAAAAACTATACTCTTGCTGCAGGCAGACTACAAAAGTGTCTCACAGGTGTTCTGAAAGTGTCGCAGCGTGCACTCAACTTGTGTACCTGTCTAGAACTCGTACTTCAATTCGGTGCAATGTTTTTCAACTGCTACAGCATTTCTAAGAAAAACTGGTGTCCAGGGGCAGACTGACCATTTGGAAACTCGGGCACTGCCCCAGGGCCCGAGGTCAGTAGGGGGCCCCATGAGATGCCCCTGGTACCTTTTTCATAAGCCTTTTTGAGTTTGGGCAAGGACACAGGGGCCCCATGATCCCCTATTGCCCGGGGGCCCCATGAGTTGTCAGTCCGCCCCTGCTGGTGTCTAAACTTGCTATTGGAGAAAAATTCTTAAGGTAACATCTTCAATGGAGACTTATCCAATTACAATATCCTAGTCATTAAAATCCATATTTGGAGAACTTCCTAAGATTTTCTAATATTGTAAGGTAGGTAAAGTGGATCTACAATACTAAGAAATTGCAGTTTAAAAAAAAAAACTGTGCTATTGTAGTTACTAAGGCTACTGACATGCACTGTAAGCTTCATTGATTCCATAGTTGTTTATGACTTGACTGTTTGTTTTTGTTTTGTTTTTTATTATTGTATTTTGTCATTTTTAGGGTCCATAAATTACATTTCAAACAAATAACTTACAGCACTATTCATATCCAGAACCTTAGAAATATAAAGTGTCTACCTTGCTGTATTCCAGTGTTCTTAGTGCCTCATGTGATAGGGATGAACATGTCTACAATATTTTACAAGTAACATCAATGAGTTAGAAGTTTCAATAACAATAGCTCTTACTAATATGAGGCTTTAAAGTCAGTCACTTGCACATTCAAGAACTTAATTAAGCATACCCCCAAACTATGGCTAATATTAACATTTCTTTTGTTCAATTAACCGCTTCCGCACCGCCCTATAGCACACATACTGCTACAGGGCGGCACGGGTGCGCAAAATCACATATATATACACAGTGGCGGACTGACCATTTGGAAACTCGGGCACTGCCTGAGGGCCCGGGGTCAGTAAGGGGCCCCATGAGATGCCCCTGGTACCTTTTTCATAGGCTTTTGTGAGTTTGGGCAAGAACACAGGGGTCCCATGATCCCCTATTGCCTGGGGGCCCCATGAATTGTCAGTCTGCCCCTGTTCATACATGATTTTGCAGTTTCTGGTAGAGGGTGGCCTCGGCTGTCAATCACAGGGTCCCAGCCAGTGATTCCCCGCTGGCACCTGGCGATTTATGAGGATTTCAAATGCGGGGGAGAGACCTGTATGTTAACAGTACAGAGCTCTCCCCTGTCAGCTCCTGCACACTGCTTTGTATGGCTCTGCATAGCAGAGCCATACAAAGCAGTGTGCTTACAGTTAAACACATGCACAACCCACATAGTAAAACACAACACAGCACACAGTTAACCCTTTGATCGCCCCAGATGTTAACCCCTTCTTGCCCAGTGCCATTAGTACAGTGTCAGTGCTTTTTATTAGCACTGAGAACTGTATTGGTGTCACTGGGGATGTCAG
Source organism: Staurois parvus (assembly GCF_062004578.1). Lineage (NCBI taxonomy): Eukaryota > Metazoa > Chordata > Amphibia > Anura > Ranidae > Staurois > Staurois parvus. The sequence continues at coordinate 5,034,728 of NW_028318003.1, forward strand.
TGACATCAAGTCAGTTCCTTCCAATGTCAGAATGCCCACCGCAGTCCTACTATAAGTGGCTGATCACTGCCATTATTGCTAAAAAAAAAACATTTCAGTATATATACCTCCATTTGTAAACACTATAACTTTCACGTAAACAAATTAATTTACATGTATTGGGATTTTTTTGTAGCAAAGACGTAGCAGAATACATTTTGGCCTAAATTTATGACGAAATTTGATTTTTTTTTTTTTTTACTGAACATGTTTAATAACAAAAAGTCAAGAATATTTTTTTTCTCAAAATTGTCAGTTTTTTTTATAGCGCAAAAAATAAAAATGCAGAGGTGATCAAATACCACCAAAAGAAAGCTCTATTTGTGAGAAAAAAGGACGTAAATTTAATTTGGGTGCAGCAGTGAATGACCGCGCAATTATCAGTTAAAGTAACGCAGCGCCGTATTTTACAAGCATACACATATCTATTTATTCTCAGGAGTGAGGCACAGGTTAAGCATCCCTGGAAGTGTACATTTATACATTTTGTAGATCAAACGCAGGTTGGCTTTCTGAACATTTTATGATAGACATAAATATGTGCAGCCTGTTAAAGGATAAGTTCACCTTTTCAGAAATAAAAAATTGATGAATATTTTGTGCAAGTAAAAAAATGTGCATTTACAATTTTTGGTAGGGGCATGCAAAAGCATTGCATTGCAATCAGCAGATCTCTGAGAACTCTCAGGATAACTGTTTGCCCATACCACATAAAGGCAGGCAGTTACTTGAGAGCAGGAAGATCAACAAACTACCAGAGTGCTCACCAGTACCCTTGTAGTTCATTGAGGGGCAGCACAATGGCCAAATGGTTAGCACTCCTGCCTGGCAGTACTAGGGTCATTGGTTCAAATCCCAGCCACGGCACCAGGGGCGGACTGACCATTTGGAAACTCGGGCACTGCCCGAGGGCCCAGGGTCAGTAGGGGGCCCCATGAGATGCCCCTGGTACCTTTTTCATAGGCTTTTTTGAGTTTGGGCAAGGACACAGAGGCCCCATGATCCCCTATTGCCCGGGGGCCCCATGAGTTGTCAGTCCGCCCCTGCACGGCACCACCTGCCTGGAGTTTGCATGTTCTCCCTGTGCCTGCATGGGTTTCGTCCAGATGCTCTGGTTTCCTCCGACACTTCAGAGACATGCTGGTAGGTTAATTGGTTGTCTAAATTGGCCCCAGTATGTGTATATATGAATGTGAGTTAGCGACTTTAGATTGTTCACCCCTTGAGGGTTAGGGACTGATGTGAATGTACTAAATGTATATATACACACACATGTAAAGTGCTGCATTCATTGACAGTTCTATATAAGTACATGTAATAATTGAGAACTACAAGCCATCAGCTGCAATGGATGATGGTACTTGTAGTCCATCCTTTCAAAGGAAAGTGAACACAATGCTGTTTTCAAATTTTGTTAGCGGGTGCAGAGAGAAGATCCCCTGCCTGCTGTTACGGGGGGGGGGAGGGGTGTCAGGGCAAGAAGCTGCAGATGCTGGAACATCAACCTAAAAACGGGTGGAACATGTTGCAAAGGTGAACATACTCTTTAAATCCCAATTCCAGGCAAAAATCATTTTTGAAAAAAATGTCCTCCAAGCATAATTAAAAATATATAAGCAGCTTCAGCCTCAATATACTGTATACCACCTCTCTTGTACTGCCTCCCACAGTACCTCTTTCTGGCCACAAGATGTCTTCAGTCGTCTGTTTTGGGTGAAATCTTGTATTATCAAAGACTAAGGATATACTGTGAATGCAGGGGGTCATGGACCTGCTCCTGAGTAGGTGCCACCACACCCCCCTGTACCCACAGTGTAATCCAAACAATACAACTCCACATGGCTGCATTCCCATCCAAAATACAACTCCACATGGCTGCATTCCCATCCAAAATACAACTCCACATGGCTGCACTCCCATCCAAAATACAACTCCACATGGCTGCACTCCCATCCAAAAAAATAGCCTTTATTGAAAATCCATATAAGAGCAACACAGGTGTGCAGACATGGGGAGGGAAGAGGTTAACGCATTTCAGACTGAAAAAGTGCTTTCATTAAAACCAAAACTGACAAGCTTACTATACACACCTATATACCTAATCAAATGATTTCTCAGGTGTGTTCAGTTAGCTGGGATAGTAAGTTCCTCCATATATGTTTCTATCTTTACACAAAAGGTACAAAATAATAACATTTGTAGCAAAATATCCAAACAAAATAATCAATAACTCATAACATGAACAATATAAGAGATATGAAAAATAACAAAAAGCAAGAACAAAAACAAAACATCCAGTACAGCTGGTTTTAGAGTATAACCATACTGGTAATACTAGAAAGAGGTCTTATGTGAATAATCTATCATAAATCAGATAACGATAAGACCTCAATCATAGTAATGGGTCAGGTCCCATTCAAAGTTTAACCTTGCTGGGATTTTGGTTTGGAGATTGAATATCCAGAAAACGTTCTGTTTACAGAGAGGTCTAAATGTATAGCCTCCCCTCCTGGGAACTGTCACCTTTTCAATTCCTTGCATCTGTAAGGCAGCGGGGTCACCTCCATGAACATCATTAAAATGTCTAGCAACATTAGTGCCATGTTCCTTCTCGATGTTATACAGATGATCATGGAGACAGTCCCACAGCCACCTAGCAGTCCCGCCAACATATTGGATTGCATATATTCTACAAGTAATCAAATATATGACATTTTTGGTATTGCAATTAATAAAGGATCTGATGTTAAACACCTGCTTATTGGCCATAGATCTAAACTCATTACCATTGATTATACCCACACCACGCAAAAGCTATGATTATTGGCCCATGATGTGACACAGGCTTTACGTGAGTGATGGCATAAGGCTGGTTTGGTATGAGTATAGTGGCTCATTCAGCCATGCCTGCCTATCCACTAATAGTCCACATACTAGGCAGGCCATGGAATATTTAGTAGCTAGGAAATTTCGCAGATGGACTTATTACACAGGTGGCAACCTATGGTACCAGGCTTGAATTTAATGAGTTCCTGAGAGCAACCTATTCTTTCACAAATGTTTGTAGTAGTCTGCATGCCTAGGTGCTTGATTCTGTGGTCATGGAGGTGAGTGGAACACCTGAATCCAATGATCTGGCAGGCCACTGTTAGTGGTATTATAACAAAGTGGAAGCAACTGGGAACAACAGCAACTCAGCTACAAAGTGGTAGGCCATGTAAAATGACAGAGCAGGGTCAGCACATGCTGAAGTCGGCAACTGTCTGCAGAGTTAATAGCTAAAGACCTCCAAACGTCATGTGGCCTTCAGATATGCATAATAACAGTGCACAGAGAGCTTCATGGAATGGGTTTCCATGGCCGAAAAGCTGCATCCAAGCCTTACATCACCAAGTGCAATGCAAAGCGTCGGATGCAGTGGTGTAAAGCATACCACCACTGGACTCTAGAGCAGTGGAGACATGTTTTCTGGAGTGAAGAATCCCGCTTCTCTGTCTGGCAATCCGATGGTCTGAGTTTGGCAGTTGCCAGGAGAATGGTACTTGCCTGACTGCATTGTGCCAAGTGTAAAGTTTGGTAGAAGGGGTAATATGGTGTGAGGTTGTTTTTCAGGGATTGGGCTTGGCCCCTTAGTTCCAGTGAAGGGAACTATTAAGGCATCAGCATACAAGACATTTTGGACAGTTTCATGTTCCCAACTTTGTGGGAACAGTTTGGGGATGGCCCCTTCCTTTTCCAACATGACTGCGCACCAGTGCAAAAGCAAGGTCCATAAAGACATGGATGAGGGAGCGTGGGTGGAGGAACTTGAGTGGCCTGCACAGAGTCCTGACCTTAACCTGATAGAATGCTTTTGGGATGAATTAGGAGACTGAGAACCAGGCCTTCTTGTCTGACATCAGTGCCTGACCTCAAACATTCCCATAGACACACTTCTAAACCTTGTGGACAGCCTTCCCGGAAGAGTTGAAGCTGTTATAACTGCAAAGGGTAGGCCAACTCAATGTTGAACCCTACAGACTAAGACTGGGATGCCGTCAAAGTTCATGTGCGTGTAAAGGCAGGTGTCCCAATACTTTTGGCAATATTGTACTGTATATGTATATACACTGTATGTATATATGCATTACATTTTGGTTTCTAGACCAGATAATGGTTTGGATTATACCTCAGATAATGTGTTTAATATATGTATTCCCATACAAAAATATCTAGGTAGAAAAAAAATTATTGGGTTCTCTTTAGGACTTCTTGACTTCTTTTTGTGGATGTTTAGTGGGGGCCCATAGTATTTCATGTGCTGTTTAACCAGCCATTCCTACCTAGGATATCAATGAAAGCCTAGAATTTCTCCAGAGGTTGAACTATATGTAAGGGTGGCATTCTGTCCTCCACTGTAACAGGGGCATTCTATCCACTGGCCACCCCTGTAATAGGGACATTCTACCCACTATCCACCACTTTAATAGGGGCATTCTACCCACTGGCCACCACTTTAATAGGGGCATTCTACCCACTGGCCACCACTGTATTAGGGGCATTCTACCCACTGGCTTCCACTGTAATAGGGGCAATATAGCCACTAACCACCAATGTAAAGTTTATTTTTACCACAAAGTCCAGATGAATTGGTTTTATCAAGGATACCTAGAGAATTTAAAAATATTTTGAGGGTTCTTCTAGGGTTAAAAGGTTGAGAAGGCTATGTTAGACAGTGAATTTTTACAATTTTACTCTTAACATTTTACTCATGTAATTGCCACATGTAACTTAGATCAACTACAGAGCAGCAAGCTTTATCTAAAGACAATTCAAATTAACACCCCTGATCAGGAATGTAACTACTGTATGTGATGGTGACACATAACAAAACCTTTAGGGCCTGTGTGAACAGGATTTGGGCTTGTGTCAATTACATCAGTTTAACGTCAGTTTGAGGGGTTCTTTGATTATTCAGGATTTATTGGTAAGTTTATTTGACCTACAGTTGACCTCTTTTAACCTGCATTTGACCTTCTTCAAGTGGGTTGTGCATTCCCATAGACTTGTATGGGAATTCAAAGTCTGTTTGAAGGGAACAAAAGTCTGTCGACACAGGCCTAAAGCAACTTTATCATTTTACTAAAATAAGCTGAAATAAGCACATCCTGTAAAGGAATAAAGCAAATACTTACCTCTTCTGCTGCCCTTACGGCATTAAATACTGCCCTGTTTTGGAGAAATCCTTTGCTAAAGTGTCTTCTGAAACCTCAGTTGTTTCTCCAGCTGACCTTCACATGACTATGGTGTTCTAATAATAAATACCCTTGGAAATGTCAGTTTTGGAAGACACTTCCATTTAGGAGTTATACCCAACAGAACTGCATTATGCCCTCACCCCTGATCTACCCAAAGTTTTTACTTAAGAAGTGCCCCATTTCAGAGAGAAAGCTAAGATTCACCATGAATTTATTATTTCTAAACCCTCATCAATGACAGTGTGCTTGGAGGAGGATCGGGTTGTTAAAAACTGTCCTGGGGGAACGATAATGATAAGAGCTTTCATTATTGCAGCACCTGTTATTAGTAACTGAGATATTCTAACATGTGGATGTGTAAGTCACACAATACACAACAGGACCCACCAGCTGTTCTAAGACACGCAGATGTATCACACTGGTCTTTGTCAAAGTGGCAATCTTCCAAGGCCAGGCTTAATTACTAAATTTAAGGTGACTTAATACTTGCTCCCAGCACTTTCAGTAATTAAGCACTAGGTAAATCGTAAATCTGCAGTGTACATTCAGCCCATAATTTCCTTTTTAGTCTGGCATACGTGTACTGAGGTACTATTAACCTTTATTTAGGTCATACAGTTTATCGGGGAAAGACAATCTAGGCAATACTGCAATCAAATTCAGTCTGCACCAAATAAAAGTATATTTTAAAACCTAAAAACATGTTTTATAAACATTTCGTGGGAAATAAAAAAGGTACAGAACTGTGAGATGTGGTTGTTAGAATTACTGCACAATTGTTGAAAAACTGTTGGCACCCTTCCAGAAGGGAAAAAAAAATCTAATTTTCTCTGAAATAACTTGAAACTGACAAAGATAATTGGCTTTCATTGTAATTTATTTCATATTTAATAAACTCAGACTTTGCTTTTGATTTTCACATCAACAGAATATTTTAAACTATAAAACAAATAAAAATTGCAATGGACAATACATAATGGGACCCTTAACCTAATATTTTTGTATAACCTTTAGAGGCAATTCCACACAAGCAACTTCTGCACATGCCAACAGGTATTTTGGCCCACTGTACTTGAGCAAACCACTGCAGCTTTCACAGGTTTGAATAGGGATAAGGGTTAGATTCAGACCAATGTAGGATTTGGTCTGCTCTGGCATTCACTGTGTTTGTCAGCTTGCCAAGATGAACTTCCAGCTGCTGGCATCCTAGTAACCAGTGATGCATTACCAGTCCCATTCATCTGCCAGCCTGGAAATTCACAGCCAGCAGCTACATTTTTTTGGCTGCTATATAAAGTGCACTAGGTGTTTGCAAATAGCTGCTGCCACTAATATGTGTTATCACACTATACTTTAACACATGTAATACATTAATAGTAAATAAAGTGACCCACATGCATTTTCAAGTAATATATAAACATTTGCATAAAATATACCCCAAACACAGTATAATTGAACAAAGTCTAATTGAACTGTCATGACCTCATCTCTGTAATTCAAAAGATAACACATCTGCTCTGCCAAGGAGGTGGTGTAACATCAGGGATTACATCATATCTGCTCCTCTCAGGAAACTACACTTCCCATCAACCTTTGGGAATTGTAGCGAATGTGGGTGGGTACACTGGGCCTTTACATGTTGAATGTTTCTGAGAGTCTCCGTCCGCCCACCACTGCAAGTGCAGCTGAATTACATTACTGCTTCCTGGAGAAAGAACTACAGAAGGGATGTGCCAAGATCAGTGGCTGGAGGAATAGGAGGCATAGCAGCCACTGGTCTTACAATCAGGAAACCAAAGAGAATCAATGTTTTGATTTGAAAATGAATAGGCTCTTTCAGAGAAACTTTTAAGTGAACCAAAAGATGGATGACATATTCAGTGAAGGTAGGAAATCAGCAACACAGACATATAAAGCAGTTTTTAATACCACCACGGTGCACAGATGGGTGTACCCTCATCTTCTAAGTTGGACCCCACTATTTTTTCAGGAGGTCAAATATTGCTTAGATGTATCCTATTTGCTCTCCAGGTCCTCCTGCAAGAAATTGTGGCTAATCACTTTCTAACAAGAGAACTATTCATCCCTGGGTACTCAGAAGATAGAAGCAGAGAGAATCTCTATAGTGTAAAGCCCAGTAGTTTTTATTAACAAAAAATAAGTTCAAGATGTAGCCCAAGCTCCACCCAACGTGATGATGTCACATCGATTCTCTATCTGTGATAGACAGTCAGATAGTAAAAGCTGTGCAATTTTTTTTAACACGTTTGTCACGCAGAAAGAGTGCTGTGATTGCGGCAAAAACACCCTGCATTTTCAGGTGCCATTGAAATTAATTCTAGGTAAAATTGCAGCAAACTTCTAGGTAAAATTGTTGCAAAATTGTGGATAAAATCACGGGTAAAAATGTGGAAAAATTGCAAGTAAAATAACAGCAAAATACCGGGAAAAATTGCAGGTATAATCGCAGCAAAATCGTGGGTAAAATTGCGTTTTTGGTGACCGTTTTGGATTCTCTATCTATTTCAAATTCGTCAACTTTTTGGGAGCCGTTCTACTAACTGACTAGTACATGTTGGTCATTTTATTTATTTATTATTTTTTATGATCCAATTTTTATTTTGATGGTAATCATGGACTGGGCGCTGCTATTCCATATATGTCTGTGTGTGTATATATACTTTTTATCCAGCATTTATATTTAATTCTTGTCATGTTTTCACTAATTAATATATATACTAGTTACTGCTCAAGTATACGCACAGAATGTTATCATCTTTATAGCATGTTTTTATCTGTATTCATATATCTGCATTTAATTCTGTGTATGTAGTTGATGCAGGGAATATCCGATTGCCTCTTGGGGGATCAGGAAGGAATTTTTTTCCCAGCAGGAACAAATTGGATCATGCTGTGCTTGGTTTTTTTTTGCCTTCCTCTGTAGGATATAGGATTATAACTTTTTTTTTTTCTATGGTCGAACTGGATGGACTTTTTCAGCCAGACTAACTATGTAACTATGTATACATTTCTGCTGTGACTTCCTGAGAGCTTCATCCTGAGAGTTTCCCCTCCTGATGGGATTCTCATGTGTCTCCTAATCCAGGGACTCGTTTTTGGGATTTTATATGCCTTTTATATTGCTACTTTCGTGAGTATATTTCCTATATCAATAAAAAATTGCCTTGCATTGGGACCCCCCCCCCCTGCACTGCAGAGGCTGCATGCTTGGTAAGCCTGGGGGTGCAAAAATAAGGTGTGATACTTACCTCATTCCTTGCTCCAGCAGGGTCCCTCCAGCTGTATGAACAATCCCAAGAAGCCTCCGTTCTAAGGCACACCCAGTCACACACCTGCTTTCTCCATATACAAAGTGGAGGTTTGAGTAGGGAATATTTCCTGTTCATCTATTCCTTTGACAGAGCAAACATTTAATTCTTGCAGTGGGGGGGCACCACTGTAAGGGAAGATTTTGTCCAATTCCTGGAGTCAGGCTTTAAAGCGATACTAAAGGTTCATTTTGAATTTTTTTTATATACACATGATATACTTGCAGTGATTTTGCACAGTGCAGCCTGGATCCTCCTCTTCTCAGGTCCCCTGCTCACACTCCAGGCTCCTTCTTTGTGGCGGGTGCTATGGGGGCACCCAAGCAGGCATGTTCCCAAGCCTCTGCTCCATGTGTCCATTCACACACGGAGCAGTGGCTTGGCCCTGCCCCTTATTTCTCCTCATTGGCTAACTGGCTGCGACTGACAGGTCCGGGAACCAATGGCTCCCGCTTGCTGTCTCAGCCAATGAGGAGGCAGGGACCCTGGACAGCCGAGGAAGTCAAACACATCGCTGGATTGCAATGGGACTCAGGTAGGTATTGAAGGGACTGGGGCAGTGGTGTATTCAGGTTTTGTGCTGCCCTAGGCAGCACAAAAAGTGTACGCCCCCCCCACGGAGAGAGCCTGACACCAACCAACATCCCCACCCCCACCCAAGGAAGCCTTCCACTACCACCACCCTCCATACACCAGCCACCCCAACCCCCAGCGAGAGAGAGAAAGACACTCACCTTCACAGCTCCAGACATCCCCTGGAATGAGAGTCAGGCTCTGCATACACTGTCAAGGAGCCCTCAGCCTCTCTTGGATCCCAGCCGGTCCCCTTGCCGTGTGTGCCCCTTCTTCTGTCCCTTCTTCCGGGGAGCGGAAAAATGCTGCCCCCTGAAAAATGCTGCCCTAGGCAAATGCCTTGTTTGCCTTGTGGTAAATACACCCGTGGACTGGGGCCACTGCTGCGCACAGAAGGTTTTTTAGCTTCATACATAGAGTGCATGAAGGTAAAAAACTGTGAGCCTTACAACCACTTTAAGAATGGCGGAGCTGTAGATGTGAATTTGTGTAGTGGCATTTATAGATGGCACTACAGAAATAAGGCAAAGGTGAGCACTGCGCCTGTTAATGACTGTGATTTGAGCCAACAGTGGACATGTAGAGTCATGTGGAAGAAAAAAAAAGTGAAAAAAAAGAATATTGCTGCGCCTCCCAATCAATTAATTTAAACCAATAAATCCCATCTCTATTGATAATAAACCACAAAAAAAAACAAATAAAATATGAAAAAGTCCATATATCAATAACAATGAATAAACATTAGTAACAATAAGTGTTACGTGTCCATGCATATGACGTGAATTTCTTCTCCAACTGTCATACAACAGAAGATTTAATGAATGAAGGGATCAGCAGCAGCAGAATCAATGATGAGGAATTTTAGTTGATCTTTTTTACTGCCTCTCCCCCCCATCTTCTGTATAAGTTATCTCAATGCTGTTTTTCTATATGACTTGTATTTTAACCCTTTACTTCACTTATCCTGCATATTAACCCCCTCACCTCCATCCTCTCACTTTATGTGACCTGTACATTAACCCCTTCACCACCTTCTCCCTCCTTTACTTGTAAATGCATTTTTATTAATAAATCATATTTTAAAGCATACAAACTTCACTATGGAATACCTTTTGCTTGGATTGTACACTTTTTGCTTTATGTGAGCACAATATAGAAGAAGATGATGGGATCAAGATTTAAAGAGCCAGATCACAACATATGTGAACCTATCCACTTTGTGGACTGAAGTAGACTGAAGTAGTCGCGTGACAGGACAACACGTGTCTAGGCAGAGCCGGGAGTTAGTGATACTGAAACCAGAAGTGTCTGTGGCCCCACTGTCTGTATGATATGCCTGCATTTTAACTTTAGTTATAAGTGCATTTTTATTAATCAATCATATTTTAATGCATACATACTTCACTATGGAATACCTTTTGCTTTATGTGAGCACAATATAGAAGATGATGGGATCATGACTAAAAGGGCCAAATCACAACATATGGGAACCTATCCACCTTGTGTTTGAGTGCCTCATGAATAAATACCTGCGGCTGCACTGGAAGGACAGATATTAAAAGGAGTCTGAAATAAGGGGAAAGGTGCTTAAGACCTGAAATCATCCAATCTTGGCGGTGAGCCCATAGGTGAATGGTGGTGGGTATCACCACATATGTTTTTGGGAGGATTACAAAAGGTGAAATGCAGTGATATATTGTATGACAGTTGGAGAGGAAATTCACATCATATACAAGGACACTTTACACTTATTGATACTAATGTGTATTCACTGCTAGTGATATATGGACATTTTTAATACCTTATTTATTTCTTTTTTGTGGTTTATTATCCATAGAAATGGGATTTATTGGTTTAAATTAACTGATTGGGAGGTGCAGTAAATATGTTTTTTTCATATGTTTTTTATTGGTTGTGGGAACACAGTTTCATTGCTAGCACTCTAAGCACATATACCTTTTATGGTTTATCTATAATATAATATTAGTACACACATGGATTGTATTAATGTACATACATTGATCTTATTAATAGAGGTGTGGGATGCATTCACTTTATTATTAATGTACAGAGTCAATCAGAGTAGCTCTGTACTTTGTGATCATTGTGATGAGCAATTGCAGTAATCACAATTGTAAACAGAACCATTGTTTATATCTGAGAGCACCCCCCTTCCCTTCACAATGGAAGAAAAGGGAGAAATCATTAAACCAGAAGACTTAATGAATGAAGGGATCAGCAGCAGTAGAACAATGATGTAGGGTTTTGGTTGATCCTTTTTGACCCCTCCTCTCCATGCTGTTTCTTTATGTGACTTGTAAATTAACCCTTTACTTCACTTAGCCTGCATATTAACCCTCTCATCTCCATCCTCTCACTATATGTGACCTGTGCATTAACCCCTTCACCACCTTTTCTCTTATTGTAAGACTTCTATGCATTGAATCTAGTGCAAGCTCCATGTTTTAACCACCTCAATACCAGCATGTTTCTTGATTTGAAAAAACCGTGGCAAAATTTGAGATCACCTTGGTGTGCCTACATTCCATTTTCTGGGGTGTTCATACTGTCCAAGCATTTCTATTTTAGCAGAAAGTAAGATAAACAGTTTATTTTCAAATGGTTTTTTCCATTATTTATAAAGAGGAAAAGTAGCTTTACATAGCAAAGAAGCAAAGAAAAAACCCAGTAATGATTAAATACCAGAAAAAGAAAGCTCTATCTGTCTCAAAATAATTATATAAAATTAATGTAGGTACAGTGCTGCTGACCAAGTAATTGTTAGTCAAACTATCACAGCAGTGGGAACTAAAAATGGTCTGGTAGTGAAGGGGTATTGCAGGCTGGTACTGGTTAAATGGGCTGATTGAGTGATTACATAACCAAGGACATGTATGATACTGTTAGTCTGAAATATCACTGGCTGGTTTTCGATCCATGCATGGCCACTATGATTGAACATCTGCCCTGCTGGAGAAAAAGTTGTTCAATCAGCACTGCAGGCTATAGACTGTAGCGTTGATCTATGTATTCTGACAGCTGAGAAGTCTTCCCACTGTCAAAATAGATTGAAGGAAAAAACAGACCCATGTATGGCCAGCTTAAGGGTAGCATCAAATGTGTCCACGTGTAGAAGTACTATTTTGCTGATTGCCTGACATCTTTTTTTGTAATCTGAGAATTCGATTTCTGTTTATTCTAAGTGGTGGATGCTTTTATTCCGTCAGATCACACCATATTACATATTGCAGGTAGATATGCTGTACTTAGAACTTTTAGTGAGATGTAGTGAAATACAGTGATATATATTTTTGACAGGCATAGTTAAGTGTACCTTGAAAAAGCTCAAGTGAAATGAAGGAGAAAATCATTATTTGCCAACCTAATAAATATTAGCACAGCCTTTAAAACACGACTTTGTGACATACAGATTGCTACTTTGCATGTGTATCATCAGCTTCCACACAGTCTACATTGTCAGTTCTGGATAAATTATAATGTTTGCTATTTTTCTCTGGCTTCACAGTTACTTTCGGTATTTTCCTCCTACAATTCTTTATCTAATTTAGTACCACTGTATTAAATAACACAAAGGGAATGCAAAACAAACTTTAACTAGTTAGAATAAAAGGATCAGCACAGAATAAGCCATAATGATGTGTTTTATATCTTCCCATAATTATCTTCTTGCAGCGACACTGAGCGGGATGTCTGTGAATCACAGAAAAAATCAGCAGATGAAAACATTAAAGCTTTTGCAAAAAAGTAAGTAAAATGTGTGTATATATATATATATATATATATATATATATATATATATACATACATATATATATATACAGTGTATATCAGGCACAGTGACAACAATTCATTTTAAAAAATCTGGTATTTAAATGGAAAAAAAATGGCTGTTTTTAGTAGTGATCATTATAATCCCCTCTCTGGTATCTTGGGCAGAGGCCGTGTGTAGACTTACATCTATTTGTTTTATTTCTGTGAGAAGTAAAACTCCTAGCAGTGAAAACCTTGCATCTCTCCACCAGAGTCAGATCACTGACATGGCAACTTAGTCAGGAACGTAGGCCCAATTAATGTGCAGAGAGCCTGGCTACAGTCTTTGTGTTCCTGAAGTAAACAAGGTAGATAACACAACTGGCCAAAACTGTGTACCAGTCTGTTATTTCACAAGGGAGGATGTATTTGTTGGAAGCTAATGGTGGCCAATGGGGCCATACTAGTCAAGGTAATACAAATGGGAAGGTTTCTGTGTGCCTATTCCAAATTTTACCAATATGGGGAGCAAAACAGCAACCTTGCTTAGGGCCCCATTCTGCCTTAATCCAGCTCTACTTTATTTGGTTCTATTTATTTTATACTTATCTTTTCTAAATCCTCAGGCCATGTATTTGATAGTGATGGGTTCTCTTTTTTGTTGTCTATTTTCCAGACTGGGAAGTCCTCAGTGATGCAGAAATAGACACTGATGTGCACCATTACACATTGTGGTTGATTTACAAATAGAAAAATAGACTGTGCACTCTGCAAGTGCAGTAGCTCCAGAGCTTAGTAAATGAGGGGAAACTTTGCTGGATTCAATCATCCAATCACAAAATGCTGTTTTTTTTCCTCGCATGTGATTGTGTATTCTTAGCAAAGTGAAGCTTCACCTCACTTACTAACCCCACTGAATGCAAGGCAGCATGAGTGACTCTGGGCATCATTCAGCTGGAAGGCTGAGGACATCTTGTGGCTGGGATCCCAATGAAAGAAATAGCCCAAGTTGGGCTTTATTTTTTAAATTTGCCTAGACATACACTTTCAGTAGAGTCCACCTTTATTCTAGATTAATGCAAACCTTGACCTTCTCTTTCATTTTCAGGGTTTTCCTTAAGGCTCGGTTCACACTAGTATACTGTGGTTTGGTGACAGTATGGGTGTATCCATGGTTTTCATGCATTTTATGAGTGTTTTTAGCCATGGTCTCCTAGACTTCTATTAGGGCACACATTTTTGCTGTGCTTTCTGAAAACGTCCTACATGCTGCATATAGTGCTGTTTCATAAAATGTGTCAAAATGGTGCAACCTAATCGAAGTCTAGTAGACAGCAGCTAAAAATACAATTAAAATGCATGAAAACCACAGATACACCCACGTTGCATCCAAACTGCAACACACAAGTGTGATCCAGACCTAAGTCTATTGCTTTGTATTGGTTTAAAGAAAACATGTACTGTAAGAAATCTAGAGGCTGCTATTGCTGACACCTCCACTAAAAATACTAGTTATCTGGATACTGATCCAATGGCTTCAATGTTCTGAGGCACTGAGCTGGAATAAATACTTGGATCAGGAGTTCTGATTAAACTGTGACTTGCCTGCATGCTTCTTCTGGGTCAGTTATGCGTAGTATTGAGGACAGAGGCTGCCAGACAAATATTATTTTCATACAAAGTCAAGCTATTGTGTGGGCTACAAAGCTCTTGGTTAATATGATGGACCAAAGCTGGAGCCTCACATTACTGTAACTCACAAAACACGACCTGCATAACCACCTGTATAGGAGGCTACAACAGTTATGGACCATTCACAAATTAAGACTACATTTACTATGCAGAGAGCAGGGGCGGACTGACCATTCGGGCACTCGGGCACTGCCCGAGGGCCCAGGGTCAGTAGGGGGCCCCATGAGATGCCCTTAGTATTTTTCAAAGGCTTTTTTGGGTGTGCTTTGAGTGTGTGTGAGGACACAGGGGCCCCATGATCCCCTATTGCCTGGGGGCCCCATGAGTTGTCAGTCCACCCCTAGCAGAGAGTATAAAACACTGTTATTGTGTCATTAAAATTATATTAATATCTCTGTCTATAATACTCTTCCAACACAGAGTGACAGTCTGAAGGACATAGGGAATGACCATAATTGCATATTTTATTGCAGATTTAACTTGCTATGTGCATTAATAGGTATAAGTATGACTGATGTTTACTATTGTTGATATGATATCTAAATGGCAATCACTCCTTCTCATGCATTGTTTAGTAGGCCTTACATTTTCCACATATGTAATGTAACACCCAATGAAACAGAAGTCTAATAATCATGTAAACTGTAAATTACTTTGTAATCAACAAAATCTTTCCAGATGAACAATGGCTGGGATATTGTGGCAACCGCATCCAATACAAAAGATGATCCCAAGCACAAGATATTGGGGGGTATACTTTATATCTGTGTGACATTTCCAAAGACACTACATTGCTTTGTGTAGAATGGGAACCATGGATGTTTTAGAAACAATGTGCTGCAGAACCAGCATAGGAGGTGCATGGACATTTCTAAAGATATCATGGTACTGTACTAAGCTGGGGATGGGAGCAGTTGGTTGCATGGTACAGTTGATGTATGGTTGCAGCACAGTAAACTGCTAAACACAGAAACAATTCCACAGGCACTGAAGGTACTGAATGAGAAAATGCATACATACGATTTTGTTCTCTTTTCTTTTGTCACACATAAGCACCTTTCTTTCCCTGCAACACGTGTTCAGCCAACATGCACACTTTGGTTAGTTACTTTAATTTTCACAATGTCAATATTTCATGATAAGTAGGAAGATAGCTGGACAGTACATAACTGTGGTAAAAAGCCTATTGTAGGCATTTAATTAAATTGATTAGATTTAGAATCATTATTTTATTTGGTTGATTGGAATGGAATAGGATCATTAGCCATTATACCGTAAAGGCTCTTGCAAAAGCAATCAATTAAATATAATACATAAATTGTGAAATTCACTCTCTGTCCTGATTCCAGTGTATTCATAATTCTTCAATACAGTGCTTTTTTTTCAAAGCTCATGTCCAGCACTATCTGGAATTCTATTCTCAAGTGCAGATTTTTCTAGATTCATGTTCTCCTCTTTCACTTCGGTGACAGTAATGAACCCTTTTTTCACAAGTGTAAATTACTTCTTTTTTGCTCCTCAAGAAATGACCTTATTATCTCTGTTTGCTCACAGATTGTACTATGTAGACTATAGCTATTTTTATGCTCAAAGATAGTATCTCTTTCGGATCATCTCATGCTTCCCTAGAAATTAAAGCTAACTCAGTCTTTCCTAATAACTCAGTTTCTAATGTTAAGTTATTAGTTTAGTTGCCCTCTTCTTTTATCCTCAGTAAATCCAGGAAATGTCTAACGAAAAACCAGATATAACACTGAACTGTATAATATTGAAGTTGGCCGCTGTTGATTTTATGCTATACGTCACTTCATGTCAATTTTATTTGTAAAAAACATATTTGACAGCCAGAGCAGATAGTTTCTTAACACTCCTCTGCTCTATAAGAAAAAAAAATATTTCAGTAACAATCATGAAATGGAACAAACAATAATAGCAGCCAGAAAAGAAACACTAACAGTGAAAATTGTAGTGACCTTTACATTGGTGGTCAGTTGAAAAGAGCCTTCATATATTGTTAGCTGGTGTATGGTCCCATACATTGGAGACCAATGGGAGAAGGACTCCTTATACTAATGCTTAGTGGGAGAAGGAGACTTTACATTGTTGATCAGTGGTAAAACTACCCCGTTACACACAACTAAACTAATATATCAGTGGTTACTGGGAATTAGAAACTCTTCATTGCTCAAGGATACTGCAGATCCAAAAGATTCTACTCATAACAATACTGTGGCACCAATGAAGAAAAACTACAAATAACAACATTTGGTTAATTAGTAAATACACCTCAATGCCTTGATTGAAATATATGCACCAAGATTGTTCTTACGTTGTTGATTGTGCCATAACTTGGTTTTCACGTTTGTCAAATTGCATTGCATTGTTCTTTGGAATGAAAGTAAATGAAGCATGATGAATTTAAAACTTGGTGGAACCCTAACAGGGTTATGGGTATAATTCTATGACTTGTTTTTAAGGTGTTGCTGGAGCCAGTTTGATGCACCAAGTTTTTTTGCTGGACTGTGTCCAGAATATCAAATAAGAAAAAGAAAACACAAAAAAAGATTACACCAACCAAATATATACTGTAGGTGTACACTGGCCTGCATTGGTACATTTTTGAGATGTTAACCCTGCAATTTTAGATGTTTTTTGTACAAGGTTTGACAATTCAATTCCCAGAATGGACTGATAATAACAAACACCTCTGCATTCTTCCAAAGATCGGATAATATTTAAAAATGAAGTTCTTTCTGATCTTTTGTCAATATTCGAGGCCCCATCTTTGCGGAAATCTTTCCCATTTCCAAATCTTCCATTAGAATCTGCCACACTGTTTCACTGTTCATGTTCAATTCTACTGCCATCACTTGCATGCTCAATCTTCGATCTGAGCATAGGAGGGTTCACACTCTGTTCACCTTTGCATCTGTCTTTTGTGTATTTAGTTGCCCACTTCTTGCGTCATCGTGGACATCTTCCCTTCCCTCCTTAAACCATCCATGCCATTCAAAAACATTTGATTTCACCATAAGCCTGTTGTAAGAGAGCTAAAGTTTCACTTGCACTTTTGCCAATTTTCACACAAAATTTGTTGTTAATCCACTGCTCCATAGTCCTGTCACTCATTTTCCACCAACAGTGCAACACACACATGTGTTATTTCTTTCTACTACTCTGGAAAGACTCATCTGAAACCCTGGTGAATGCAAGTTAGAATATGTCAGAACACACTTGAGTGAGAACGGCTGTGTGACTCGCCACCATATTGCTGTGCTGTGGGCCTTCCAGGAATTAAATTTTGTATATTGAAAAAAATTGAACTGCAAGAAAACAACTTAACACACAGATGATATGCATATATGGGAGCCATTTCACTGCCAAAGGATTTGTATTTCTGTCTATTCACTGCTGTGATTTACAAAACCCCATCGCACAGGCAGGTGGTAGACACAACTTATCATTAAGAAATACAGTGGTGTTGTCTCTTCACCTTCAGGATGCTGACTGGACAACGAATGAGCAGCAGCAGACTGATGAGGTCATGTTTCTGCTCACTCTAAGAATGTTCCTTGTCAACTGCTTTGCAATCAGCACACTTAATTGCCCCCCCCCCCCCCCAATTGCTGCTATAAGGAACTGCAAGTTAATGCGAAGTCAAATTTGGGTACATACAATAGATTCCATGGAATATGTAGTCCTTAGAAAATGAAAGTAAACAGTATAGGAGAAGCTGCAAAACAGAAAGTTGTAGAAAGGGATGGCCAAGAGACAGGCAGAACTCAAAACACGAAAGGATATTTTTAAAACATGTTTATATTGGATTGACAAAAAATAACTTTTGTTTGTATTGTTATTACAATGCTGATGTTATAATGTTATAAAATTAAAGTGTATGCTGTGGCCATAGATTTCCCTCAAATAACCGCCATTAAAGCGGCAATCACTGTGGGAGGCTATGAAACCTGCTGTTGTACAAATGATCTCCCAACTTATGAACTACTGTAGGAGACATTTCTTATAAATGTCATGAAAAACCGTTGAAAACAAATATAGAATGCAGGACTTCCCTGTCTTAAAGCAGAATCTAAGACCGCACACCGTCTCCATGCTCCCTGATGGCAGACAGAACCTTACCATAATGAAGTCTGGTTATTTTCCACAAACATGGTGTCAACTTGGGGTTGAAGCAATATACCAGTGACTTGATTATGATCCTTATTTTATAGCGCAAAGTAAGTGTTATATTGATTTTGCCATGGAGAGAAGTGTGACTGATAACAAAAAATTCCCTGCACGTCTTAATTTCATTCCTACGGTTTCAGTTATATATAGCCTGCTTTAAATTAACATGAACCTTGTGGTTTGATACAAGGTCTTCTTATAATGTGCAGGCCCTCTTTCCCTGAAAAAATTGCTGGCTGATATAGCATGCCCAGAAGGTACCTGTAAAGAGAAACATTAGATTTTATTCTTACCTTACCTCCATGATGTCATTATCCTTTGGGGGGGGTAGAAAAATGAGTACCTGAATTTTCATAAGACACTCCATTCCATTGAACAAGTGTCTGCTTATACGGTTTAGGCTGCTCTATATTCTTCCCTCACCCCCTACACTTCTAAATTAATTATCTCTGATATTGGTTAATGCTGAAAGCTGTACACACATGGTATCTTATTCTTTTTCACAAAGTAAAAAAAATGTGACCCACTAATAGGTGATTATAATACTGATCTAATAATGATCTAATGATCTAATAATAATTAAGTTTGAAACTTCCTCAGCTGAATTGTGAGTGCCACACACCAGTGGAACTTGTTACAAAATGATTGCGACAAGTACATGGCATTCACGTTTCAATCGAGGAAGAAGCAAACATTTGAATGTACAGTACATCCAGGGCAGATTGTCTAAAGTATATGTGAACCCTCACCTTGTACAAGTTTTATCTTCCCATAGAAAAGCCATCCCACTCTTCACAATCACGCCTTATTCACGTCATCAGCTTTCAACAGCACCTATATTTATGAGCAACTATTTTCACGGATGAAGCATATGAAGGCCAAAACTAGAACCAAAACATCTGATGAGTACCTTCAGAATTCATTGAGAATTGCTACTACATCCATCGAATCGGATATTACTGAATTCGTTTATCAAAAACAGTGTCATATACCGCACTAGTTTTATGTTGCCCTCTTTTACTTTTACAATAACAAATATTACAAAAAATGAAGTTTTTATTACTCAGATAGATACAGTACATTATCTATATCAGTGATTGTTAACTTGTGATCTGCCTGACTTTTTCTGCTCATCAGCTATCCTTATTGTATGTGTGTCCCAAGTCCTCTTCTTCCAATGTGGCCCAGGAAAGTCAAAAGGTTGGACACCCCTGCAGTATATGGTACAGCAGGCACTTATTAGGAATATGAAATATTGGGTTTACATCTTCTTTCAAAAGAAGTCTCAAGGTTACCTTCTGTGTCAGTCCACATGCGGATTTTGGTGCTCACTTTCAATGTTGTAATCCAAGTATATAATCCATGGGCAGATTTCATGATCACTTATAGCATTAATCTTTCCTTAATGTAAAACAAAATCAGAGGCAATGGTTAAAAACAATTAAAATATCTCTAGATCTAGACAATGACTATTCCTAGTGCAACAAACATACTTTTCGCAGGCAATTGGGTAACCCCACTACTGGCATCAGCCTATTTAACTCATACAGGGAGCATCATAATTGAACATCTCAATCCAGGAGGAGTAATCAATAACCCACAGCTATCCATTCGCTATATACTGTATAAATAGTATATAGAGGATGAACCCTTTAAAGGAAATTCATTTAATCAATTTATATCATTTAATCTTAATTGGAGAGTAGTTTCTGTGCTGGATATCAGTCTCATCTCTTCCTTCAATAAGATTTTATCTCTATCCCCCTCTAGGTTTCACTGTATTTACTGTTTTAAATCCCATGATTTTAATAGCCTTTCTGAACATGACCAATACATAATGAGGCTCTCACGACAGTCTCAATTAATCTTAAATGTTCCTGAAATAGAATTTTTAGAATTTCTTACCTCTGTATTAAAACCTGCATGAACACATCCGGCAGTACACCACATACTGTTTTACACATTATTGGCTCATTTATATGATGTAATTAGCCCCCAAGTCTGATTTTTTTTTTTGCTTTTTATCAAAGTGGGCATATACTACCATTATCACATCTTTAATTGCCTTTCAGGCACATCTCCCTTTACCAGGAGCTTTTTTTCTCCTGCCTAAACGCACTCTTTAACCACCTGATCTTTGATCATTTTACATTTCCTAAAAGTTACAATTGGATACTTTTCAGCTCTATCTTTTAATCTTATACCTTGTTGCACTTTTTTTGCCAGTTTGTACTTATGATTTGTCTGATTTGATCTGCCATTGGCGAGAATTTAAAGGAAAAATAGAACTGATCATATCTCTTTTGATTTTTTCTATTCCTAGCTTTGATTAGATCTTTCCTATTTGAATTACTTGCTCTTAGGAATGGCTTTGCAATCTCCTTTTTTTCATACCCTTTTTTTTCCAACCTCACACTTAACTGTAACTTGCTGTACAAAGTCTTCCTCTTGCATATTAGTCATCTATAAATGTACTAACTGTCCATAAGGAATAGTTTGTTTCCTATGAGTGTTATGGTAGCTATTACAGTGTAGAAGGGCAGATGATGTATCTTTGCTATAGCCAAGAGTAATCATTTCATTCGTATCAATCATGAACTTCAAATCTAGGAAGGATACTGCACTTCCACCAAAATGAGTTCTAAAAATCCTCTTGAGACAAACATTTTATTCATCTGCCCATCCTCCATTCATGCATGGAAGCTTAGGTATAGCTTCTATGAGTGGGGGATGGGAGGGGCAGAGAGGGCAGACATAATCGGCACACTTGACAAGTGCATCTGACAGGTCCCTTAGTTGATATTAACCCCCACAACACTGAAAGGCTGTGGGGGTATGGGAGATCAGAGCACTAAAGATTTTAACTAAATGCACAGCCAGCAACACATGAATGCCACTGCCAAATGACACTTCACAATGTCTGTAAGTGAGTGTGCTGATTCTTTAAAAAAAATGTTCTTCCTAAATCAAAGCAGTATTATATCTTAAGGGTAGGTCAAATTTAAAGTTTAGGAAGAACATTTTTTTCCTAAACTTTAAATTTGGACTACCCTTAAGATATAATACTGCTTTGATTTCTGAAAGGGTTTACCTATAGAAAATATCTAGTGGTATACCTACAGACAAGGGGATGTAAAAGACAAGTTCCCACTCAAAAAGAAGCCCAGATTTCACAGTTTTTTATATCGTGACAGTGTTTGTCCTGCCAGAATGTAAAAAAGGATTTTCTAGTACCCAGGATTCTCATCCAGGCAGGTTAAGGGGTTACAGAATGTTTGTGTACTTCAGACTAAACTGGTTTGGAACATTCCTCAGTGCTTGGTAAAACCCGGGCTAGGACTTGGAGCCTGGAGATTTCATAGAGACTTAGGTAGGATGAAATCTACAATCTTGGGTCTTGGTTTTAGGAACCATCAAAGCATTAACTGGGAAGGTGTATGCTGGGCTTTTAGGAGAATCATTGACTATGGTTCTGGGCTCCAACTCAGCATGTGTGTACTGTAGGTGCAGCATGTCCGGTTACAGGAACGAGAATACATATAAGTTTACCACTGCTCAAGGTAGAGAGACTCTCAATATGCAAGTCCAGTTCATGTGCTGCATAGATGACAACAAAGGGAATCCAATCGGCTGCATTCCAAACAATCCACTTTATTGAACAAAGAAAAAAACCAATACAGACAGTGGAAAAACAGTGGGAGACTGGTAGGTAACCAGTTTACTTGCCAGTCCCCCACTGTCTTTCCACTGTCTGTATTGGTTTTATCTTGGTTCAATAAAGTGGCTTGTTTGGATACCAGCCAATCGGACTTCCTTTGTTCTCATACAGGAACAAGAACTTGTATTAAAGGAAAGACTCGACTTAACAGATAGACCAGCGGGAGCACCACACCAGAGAAACACTCACAGTTCTGTGTGATTTAAATAGCACAGCATGTTCAGATGCAACAACAGTGTCTGTCTCAGAGGGCAGAATGGGTAAGTTGGTCCCAATGGGGAGGCTTCCAAAGTAGGATGGCGTGTCCCTAGCCTGTCCCTCCTTGTCAGGAACCTTTCCCTGCTGCTACCACTTTCCCTGACAGAAGGATGCTCCTTCCCTCTCCTTTTCACTTTGTAAAATGCGTGCTAAAACCTGGAGACAGGGATTTAAAAAAGACTCTGCTGACCCAAGATGGCCACCAGGGGTCATCTAAATGCACCATAGCCAACTGGAACACTGCTTCAGGGAACCAGGAAACCATAGAGAAACCTGGTTTCTCCTGACTTCCTCTCAAACTGTGATACCATTCCGGACACCTAGGACACTCAGATGGGTGCAAGAGCAGCAACGGGCTGCTAGCTGTATGGACAAAACTTGTGTGTGAAGACTGTCTGTAGGAGTCAGACAAGGATCTAAAAGGTAAGGCCAGAGCAGCATTGATGTGTGTAAGACAGGAGGCTGATGAGCCATTGTTTGGTAAACCCCTGCGAGAGGAACGCATTGATTTTGGTTTCTGGAACTTTGTTGAACTTTCTTTTAATAAAACTGGGCAAGAAAAGCCCTTAAAAAGAAGAAAAGTGAGTGACTATATCCTTAAAGTTCTACTGTTTGATGTATAGTCACTATTTACCCCAAGTGGGCACCTGCCTACACTCTCACATCTATGCATGTAAACCATCCCTTTTGAAGTTTTCTATATGTCCATATAAACCCTCCTATCCACACCCTATAAACCTTGTCAGGGGTAATTGTATTGATCACAATTTATTCACATAGTTTATTTATATGTTTCAGCTGTTGAATCATATTATATTTTGTCTCAATGTCTTTCACTTCCACTTTTACTGGCCAGCATTGTCTGCCTGTAACGTGGTGAAAATGTGGTAAAAATACTGTATAAATACTGGAATGTGAAATGAAAAGAGGCATTCATATGCAGAATATTATCATTTCAAAAATTAACCCAAAGCATACAGTATATCAGCTTACAGTTTTCCATCACAATGGCCTTTTAACCTCCCTGGAGGTATTCCTCAGTGTAGCTCGGGGTTAACTTTCAGTACCAAAAGCAGTAACCCCAAGCTACACTCGGGAATACCTTGCAGTGCTGCTCTGGGATTCTCTCTTGCACTTACCTTGTCCTGCACTCCCGCAATGTCCTTCCTGCAGCGTCCCTGGCCATCTCCTCCGGCCGATGCCGGCATCCGTCTTCCGGGTTCAGGTCCCTGTGAGCGTCGGGATGTATGGGGGATGGAACCGGCGGGAAATTTAAAAGTGTTAAAAATGACATTCACTAAATACACTAAAATCACATAGTAACACATTACTGTATCAAACCATTTCACATAAATTTTGTCCCTAGTGCTTTGTCCTGTGCCCTACCTGTATTTTTACTGTTCTTTCTGCCTTGAATCTGAGAAACGTCCATGGTGTCCAAAAAGCGTCCCTTTAGGTCAAAAGCGGTTTTAGACCAGCTAGAGAACAGCGATAGTAAATTAGAACCACTTGCAGAATTGAGTGGTAATGATTCGTGGGGAAATTCGTCATCAGACACTGAAAACGATTTTGCGACTAAGCTCATTGATGTGCGAACTTTCCGCTCTATTTCAAAGTTCAGTGTTTTTGGTTTGATTATAATATTGAATTAAATTTATTATTATATTATTATTTTTTATGATTATTTATTATATTATAATTTATGATTTTGTGTTTCACATTTTAGCATACCTAGAATGTTTACTAGACTCTTGTTCGGACAGATTTCAGTGAGTTATTCCTAAAAATTACAGGCCTACAATAAAAACACCACATATTTCAATGCAAAAAAATGTACAGCTTTGAGCACAGAAATATTGACATAATCAGACCGCTAGGGAGGTTTAGGTTGTGGTAATGATAGAAGTGTATTAAGTCAAACTGATAAACACCTTGGAACCTTATTAGGTAATATGAATATGAATTGGTCCAGTGTTACAACTTGGAAGCTGATATGTGAATTTATTTAAATTTCTCCCAGTTTCTTCCTCTGATCTCACCTATCTACCATGTATTATGTATACCCTCTGGTCTTGGGACTGCCTACATATTGTTTATGTCTTCTGTTCTTTAAGCTTCATTAGATTGGATTATTGCTTTTCAGTGACTGTATATCTCCGTTGTGTTTAGGACATCTGGTGCATTGTCCTCCACTTACTATTTCCTGTGTCTGTTCCCCACTGATAACTTACATCCCCTCTGTGGTATCAAGGTATCACGTTTTATTTATGGACATTTTAACCTGCCTCAAACTGTAGGAATTTTTATTCAAGTATTCAAATAACAAGCTTCATATTTTAACATTACATAGTATGGTTTTTAATACTGTATTAGAAATGCACAAATTTCCAACAGCATTCTAACAGCTTAACCTTTTATGGTTTACCACTTACTGCTGCGTGTTCCTGGAAAAAAGAGATAAAGGAAATTACCCCCAAGGGTCAGGTGGTTTAGAGTGTTGGAGAAGATCCAGGGAGGAGTTATCCTTTTTGTCTTATGTTAATTCTCTCCTCCAGTTAGACTTTCCCTACAAACGAGGCTCTTCTGAGCTTAGGAAGAGCCTATGAGCACTATTTTAGAGCTATGTTCTTTTTAGAAATATTTACAGTATGTTGTGGTCAAGGGCGAACTGACAACTCATGGGGCCCCCGGGCAATAGGGGATCATGGGGCCCCTGTGTCCTTTCCCAAACTCAAAAAAGCCTATGAAAAAGGTACCAGGGACATCTCATGGGGCCCCCTACTAACCCCGGGCCCTCGGGCAGTGCCCGAGTTTCCAAATGGTCAGTCCGCCCCTGGTTGTGGTGCAGATTAAAGTACAATAGAACTACACCAGGGCTTTATTTTTGCAATTGACAACCAGAACCAGAACTAAAGGCAAAGACTTGGACATCTGACATATACAGGGAAACTTTTTTTTTTATATATGGAGCCCTCGGCACAGGGATTTAATAACAGGTAACATCACATAGGAATTCATTATTAAAGTGAAAATAAAGCCCCTTAGTGAATGTGTAAGCATGCACAGCATGCCTGCTGGATTATTACAGACAAGCCTGTGGCTGTGATACCATTCCACCTTGCAGCTCCACGCTCTCCCTGCCCTTGCTCCATCACTACTGGTCCAATTACCAGGAAACTTCACCAGCAGAAAGCTCACTAATCATGACTCTGTATGTTGACCTGCGAATGACACAAATCCAGTGCATGTGCACAATTTTATAACTATTCATAGAAGCAATGAAATTCAATACGCCACTGCCTTATCCCTGAAGAATACAATAATTTTCTTAGACCCCATGTTTTGGGGGTGCCCATGCCTGCTGTTGACAACAAAACTGATAATACTTAAATCCAAACTCAAAAATCTAAACCCAGCCCCTCAGTAACCCCCTTTCCTGCTCTTTTTCAGATGCCAATTTATGCATGGGGCAGTGAGCATTGTTGACATGATGACAACAGTGCCACTCTCTGCACCACTACACTATGAATGCAGGGCACCAAGGTGATGCCCCATCAGGGCTTCAATAAAGAAGATTGAGGACATCCAGTGGGGAAAATAGATTTTTTGTTTACAAACCCCTTGGCAGACCTAAAGAGGGTGCATGCATATTGCTAGTAGTAGTTAGTCACATGTAACTGGACTTCTTACCTAATTTTGAAGATGTTTTGTAGCTTATCCAGGCCACTTCTTCAGTTCCAGTGACTGTCAGGAGATACTTTTATATCCATAATTTAATCCAGCTACCATGGAACAAGTAGATGCTTATTGTTCAAGAATGGGATGGGAGGTGTGAAAATTGTGAAAATTGTGTAACCACCCTTTTCTAGTTGCATAATCCCATTGTTGGTGTCAGGAATATTGCACAGGTGCTAATTCCTGAATTTGCAATGCTAAGGGTGTGAACTTCTGTCAAATGGTTTTAATATTGTCTAGCTATATATTTTAAATGATCAGTATTTCATCTATACATCGCCATAAAGGCTAGATTTTGTTTATATCATGAATAAAGGCACCATGGAGAAATCAACATATATATTTTGAATGAACCATACTTATAAAGGATCTCTGATCATTATGAAAAATAGAAATACTGTAGGTGCTGACTACAAACACTTACAAGTACAAAGATCTAGTATTGTCATCATCAGACTGATTCTTCACTGGTGTTCAGCCCCCAGTGCTGACAACCTGGCTGTTGGAAGCCGGATATGACTTCTGGTGTTTTACAAGATGCGTTGCACTTTCTGAATGGTTCCGCAGCTCACCTAGGTGAGCCAAGAGGAAGTGAGAGTGAGTACCTGCCAGACATAGATACCTGCTCAAAATATTGACACTGATGGGAGAGGTGGTAGGAGGATAAGCAGACTCTTTTTCAGGTAAAGTTCCACTTTAATTATGCTTTACGATATATTATTGGATACTTAAAAAACAACTCTCCAGGTAAACGTTTTTTACATGGGTAAGGGTCATATTTTTTTTGTCCTCTGTCAACATATGGTGATTTAATCTCGTTTCCTGTTAAGATGGCCAGAAGTGAGGAATTCTCCCCAACTGTCAATGATGGTAACAAATACCTAACAGAGGTTTTCATCCTTTTCCACTGTACCTTAAAAAATGTTTTATTACTGTCTAGATCTCTGGAGTGACTTAGACATTAGGTTTTGCAAATACACAGAAAGTAAAGGTATAGGTATAGCAGTGTTTTCCTTTCCTTAAATGTTTTTATTGACACGCATTCTGCTTCAGAACTTGGAAAATGCAACTACTCCAGGAAAGTTTATTTCCTAGCACAGCCTCCTTCTTCATTGCATGTCATAGTCTTCTACTTTTCTGGGAGTGTCTAATTACTTTCTGTGATGACCCCCCAGCATATTTGCCCCTCCTCTTTATCTCCCTACTGTCAAGGTCCTACCTTTTCCCTGAGGTTATGTTACTCCATGTGCTGGCGTCCATCTTGGATTCTGCTGTGCATGATGGGAATCCTTTTTATGCCTTCAGGTCTCTGAGGTCCACCCCCCAGAGGGGCGTGGCTGATGACATATAAGCCTGTGGCCCGCACATGCTCTTTGCACTTGTGTCTTGTGTCTTTGTGTTACTATTACTCTGTTCTGACTCTCGAGACTCTCTTGGTATTCTGATTCGGCTTGTGACTTGACTATTCTTTGTATTCTCCTTTGATCTGACCCTCTGTTGCTGAACCCGGCTTGTGACCTGTGATTCTCGTCTGCTGTCCTGTACTGTTTTGTCCTGTTGTTGTTGACCCCGGCTTGTCTGACTACTCTTTTGTTTCTTCCACCAGCTACACGCCATTGGCAGCGGCCATTACCGCAGCTGAGGTGTCTCGGGGGCCGCGACCTGGTTCCTGGCTGCGTCAAGTCCATCCCCACCATCAGGGGCCCTGGTGAAGGGCAGCCTGGGACTTAGACTCCGCGCCCTGAGGGACTTCGGTCTGTGGGTGGTGGTTGTCGTCAGCCAGTGCGTTACATTGTTAGGCCTGCCTGTCCGTTCCTCAGCTCCTGCCCTGACACCTACATAACATTTTATGTAGCTGCTTGGGAAGTAATGAAGGGAATACTATAGAGTGTCAGCTGAATGACAGCACTGAGTCTGCTCAGCCTGCTGTCAATATATCCAGTTAAATGTTTGCAAAGGGCTTTTACAGGTAAACAGGGTTTATTTAAATAAATTGAGATATGTAACAACAAATCCAACTGAAATATCTACAGATGGACCATATGGCCTTCTACAGACTCACCTCTCTAAGAACAGCAATCACACATCCTTTGTGATATTAGAAGTATTTGTGTCATCACTCTGGACTTTTCCAATTGTTGATTATTAACAGAGTTCAAATGTTGGAGAATGGTTTAAGGGTAACTACAAGGGGAGTTCAAGTCAAACCAGGACTTTTGATGTTATATAATAAGAAGTTTATTTTTTTACCTACTCCCCAGCTAAATTTATTCACTTATCCCAGTGTTTAAAGATTCCCTGGAAAGCTTAAAAAAAGTATCAGTATGCCTGAACCATCCTAGGACAGCCTGCTTCACTTCGCCATCGGTACTGAGATGTTGACCATTGAGGAACTCTTTCAGGGGTCCAAACAGTTGGTACTTCTCCCGAGTATGGGGATACCACATGTGAGAGACTTTCTGGCAGTCTAGTCACACACAGGACCCCAAAATCCAATAAGCACCTTCAGGTTTTTTTTTTTTTTTTTTTTTTTTTAAATTTAAATATTTATTAATTTTTCACATTATTACAAAATTTCCATAAGAAGAGACACAATACATATAAATATCAATACATTTCTACTCTGTCCCTTCTATTTACCTCTTTTATTTCCCTTCCCTCCCAACCCACCATTTCCCCCCTTCCCCCCCTCCCTCTGCAAGATCTCCAGTCTCTCTAGGCCCAGTAACTTCGAATAACTTCCTAGTTTAGAGTTTTCTATATTTCTCTTTCAATCCCGATTTTTCCCATTTTTCCCATCGTGAATAGTATATTTTCATCCTGTCTTCCTGCATATGATAAGATTTTTCCATTCTGCTAATCTGGTTTACCCTATTGATCCAATCCTCCTCCGTTGGTACCTCTGTCTTCCGCCAAAACTTGGGGATCAACCCTTTTGCTGCACTTAAGTAGTACCATACACCTGATTCTTTATATTTATTTACTGTTGTCTCAACACTATGTAGGAGACACATGGTTGGGTCTAATCCTATGTCATTTCCAGTTATTATTTCTATTAATTTGACAATTGTCTTCCAGAAAACCTGAATTTTTGGACATTGCCACCATATGTGAAACACCGTGCCCTCTTCCCCACATCCTCTCCAACACATTTTTGAATTCTCCCCCCTCATCCTGTGCTCAGTGCTCGGTGTAATATGCCATCGTGTCAAACATTTATAGTTAATCTCAACGTCTCTCATACTAACACTCTCGTGAACTAATCTAAATATCTTATTCTGTTGATCTTCATCTATCCCCACCCCCATATCTCTTTCCCAATTTGTTATGAAAATTAACTTTGTGTCTGTGTCTAGTTCTGTAAGTATTCTATACATTTTTGTAACACAGTGTTTCCCATCTCTACGTGTTTCTAATAGCCTTTCAAACATATTCCACTCCTTTTTTAATCTCAAGGGTTTTGGGAGAGTTCCTATAAAACATTTTAATTGATGATATTTCCACTCATCTATTTTAGTAAACATATCTCCTCCCATCTCTTTTAATTCTTTAAATGTTCTCAGTTCCCCCTCTACCAATATGTCTCTCAATTGGATATCTTCCTTTTTAAACCATCTCCCTGATATCTCATCTTTTCCTGGGGGGAAAAACTCTGTGTTTGCAAGAGGCATTAATATAGAGTTGAATTCCCATTTCATGTGTTTATGTAAATTATCCCATATCCTTAAGACAATTAAGGTGTAAGTGCTTCTGCCCTCTTTAATTCTTCTATAGTGTGCTGGAACCCATATCATCCTACTCAAATTAATTCCACTCAGATCATTTTCCATTTTTACCCAACTTTTCCCCTTATGATTAAAAGTCCAGTCATAAATTCTTGCTAACATTACTGCTTTGTAATATCTCTTGACATCAGGTAGTCCCATCCCCCCTTTCTCTTTAGTCCTACTTAGTGTTTCATATGATACTCTTGGTTTTTTATTCCTCCATATATATCTTGTTAACATTTTTCTCATTATCTTAAAAAACGCCTCTGGGAGTTTGATCGGGATCATTTGAAATCTATAGAGTATTTTAGGTATAATTACCATTTTGATTAGGTTCATACGTCCTAACCATGATGGATTTCCTCCTTCTAATCTTTTTAGTTCGTCCTTAATCTCATTTATCAGAGAAATATAATTTAATCTATACAGTTGTTTATATGAGGTAGCAAGTTTTATTCCTAGGTATTTTATATCTTTTTCTCTCCAAATAAAGGGGAATTCTTTTTGTAGCTTTTCTTTTTCGCTCTTTGGTATATTAATGTTCAAAATCTCAGTTTTTGTTGGGTTAATTTTTAGATTAGATAGTTCACCATATTCCTTCAGGATCTTCATTATATTTGGTAGTGTTATTCGGGGGTTGCCTACATAAACAGTAGGTCGTCCGCAAAGGCCGCTACTTTATGTTCTATATTTTCTATCTGGATTCCCTTTACCGCTCCACTGTTCCTTATTATTGATAGCAGGGGTTCCAATGTCAATACATACAGCAAGGGGGACAATGGGCATCCTTGTCTTGTTCCATTGGACATCCCAATGGATTCAGACCTTTCCCCATTTACCGCGATGATTGCGGTGGGCTCCTTATATAGTTTACCTATCCATTCACGCATTCTCTCTCCAATCCCCAACACTTCCAAGTTGTCCATCATAAAGCCCCAGTCCACTCTATCAAACGCCTTTTCGGCATCAATTGACAAGAGCACTACCGGGGCTTTCCCTTTTCTACTTTTCTGGATAAGCATCAGAGTTCTCAAGCCATTATCTCTACCCTCTCTCCCCTGAACAAAGCCCACCTGGTCTCCATGAATCCATTTGGGCATTAGATCTTTCAGCCTGTTTGCTAGGACCTTTGCGTACAACTTAGTATCAGTGTTTAATAATGAAATTGGTCTGTAGCTAGAGCACTGAGAGGGATCTTTTCCCTCCTTATGGATGAGAACTACATGGGCCTGAAGGGATTCCCTCCTCCCCTCCATCCCACCTCCCAAGTCATTCATATATTTCTTTAACTTTGGTAACAGTACTTCACTAAATTTTTTATAGTACTTAACTGTATAACCATCCGGGCCTGGGCTTTTCCCTCCCCCTGTACTTCTTAATGCTGCTTCTATTTCTTCCTGAGAAATTTCTGCATCCAAGGAGTTCAGTTGTGTTTCACTAAGCTTTGGCAATCCCGCATTTTTTAAATATGTCCTCCTTTTTTCATTAATACCTTCCCTAATTTCTTTTGGTCATCCTTGGTGGCTGATGTTATACAACTTTCTATAATACTCCGTGAATGCTTTAATAATTTCTTTAGTTAAGTGGACCATCTCCCCCTTAGGGCTTTTTATCTTTTCTATATAATTCCTGTTCTTCTTCTTATTCAGGGCTCTCATTAAGTATTTTCCTGGTCTATCACCCCATCTATATCTTTCACTTAATACTTTATTATATACTCTTCTCCTCTCCTCTTCCATCAATCTCTCTAATTCGTCTTTTTTATCCCTTAACTTCTGTCTTGTTTCTATTGTTATTTTTTTCTTGTGTATCTGCTCCAATTCCAGGATTTCCTTTAAGAGTCCACTAACCCTCTCTCTTCTTTCTTTTTTCTTCCTTGCTCCCATCGCAATCAGGATTCCTCTTATATATACCTTATGGCTTTCCCATACTGTAGCTGTCGATACTTCCTCTGTTTCATTCTCCTGGAAATATACCTTAATCTCTTCCCTGATCTTCTGCACAATATCCTCGTCCAAGAGAAGAGCCTCATTTAACCTCCATCCTAAACCTCCCGTCCACCTTTTTCCCCATCCCATTTTCATTACGACTGGGGCATGGTCCGAAAAAGTTCTTGTCTCTATTTCTATTTTAACCAGCATTTCAATGAGTTGATGATCTATTAGAATGTAATCCAGTCTCGAGTATGTCTCATGTGCATTAGAGAAGAAGGTATAGTCTCTGTCCTTCATGTGCATTATTCTCCAGGTGTCCACCAGCTGGTACTCGTGGATCACCTTCCTCAAAGCTCTCAGGGACCTACCCCCTTCTCTCTGCACAAGGGAGGTTGCATCCATTTGTGGGTCCATACAGAGATTCAAATCTCCTGCTATTATCAAACGCCCTTTTTTATAATCTATCAATTTTCTTAGCAAGCCCTTCAGAAAGATCTCAGGTTTCTTGTTGGGGCAATATATATTGGCTAGTGTGCATTCAATTCCCTGTAGTTTACCTTTCAAAAACAGGAATCTCCCTTCCGGGTCAGTCCTTCTATCTTCCAACTCAAATCTCATATTTTTTGCCAATCCTATTGCCACCCCCTTTGCTCTTTTAATTGGAGAGTCAGCGTAATACCATGTAGGATAATATTTGGATTTTAGTTTCACATTAGATTCTATCTCAAAATGTGTCTCCTGCAAAAATACCACTGACATTGCCCTATGATGTAACTCTTTAAACAACTTAAATCTTTTCACCAGGGCAATTCAACCCATTCACATTATATGTTATAAACTGTATTTCTTCCATCCTTCTTGATTTTATTTATCTCTCTTCTAATTCGTCTCCTCCTATTAGGACCGAATGACTTGCAGAATATTAGCCCCCCTCCCCCTCCCCCCCCCTCCCCCCATCTCCCCCTCCCCCCGCCCCCCCTCTCTTACTTTTCCCCTACCCATTTTTAGGCTTATAAACTGCCTACAAATCATTTGTGGAACTGTTTCCACAGTTGATTTAAAATATTGGGCGTAGACTCCGCCCATGGACGGCTCACCTTTCCTCCGACCTCCCTAGCACCCCTTTCTCTATCTACAAGGCTCTGCAATAGCCTTTACTTCCCCACCTCAACTGGAGCCTCCAGAGGGACTTCCACCTCAAAAAAGGGGGATACTAGGGGGGCAAGGGAACAAGAGAGAGAAAAAGAAAAGCGTATTTTTTTGCTCACTTCTCCCTCCCCCCTCTCCCCAACCCCAGAGCCTCTCTCCCCCTCCCCCCGACCCGCTGCCAATCCTCCCCTCCCGTATCATCCGAGTCTCCTTTTTCTTCTTCTTCTTCCCACCCAGTTATCTCCATTCTTTGCAGATCCAGTCTATCACAAATACCCCATTTTTCCAGCCAATTAGAGATGCTGAAGTACCCCATCTATATTGCACGTTCTGTTTTCTCTAACAGGGGTCTCAGGGAACTCCTTCTCCATAGAGTCTCTGGTGTTAAATCCGCAAAAATTTGAACAGTCAAAACTCCATATTTAATTAACGATCTTCCCTTGATCTTCTTCCAAATCTCATTTTTGACCCCAAATTTCTGGAACTGTACAACAATATCTCTCGGTCTTTCCCTCTCAGTATCTTGTTTGAACTTTCCTATTCTGAAAACTCCATCCAGTTCAATCACTTCTGTTTCAGGTCTGTCTCTTATGGAGTTTAAGATTTTTTTAACTAGTTCATTTAATGTGTCCCCTTTTGCTGCCTCTGGAATTCCTCTCACCCTAAGGTTAGACCTTCTTTCTTTATTTTCTCGAATTTCCATCCTGTAGAACAGTTTTTTCTGGGTTTTCTCCAAATGGGTTATTTTTTTCCTTAGATTATCTATGGTTTGGGCCTGGGTTTTAACTTTCTCCTCTGTTTCTTCCATTCTCATTAGCAAATGCCCTAAATCGTTCCGAATTACTGTCATTTCATGTTTTATCGTTTTCTCCAAACTTTGGAACATTTCTATCATCTCCTTCTTATTCGGTATTTGTAGCTCACCATCAAGTTCTTTTTGTCCCAAGCCATCCGCTATTTGTTGGCTACAACTGCTGTTCATACCCAGTGATAGTCTCGGGCTGTTTCCTGAGCTAGTGTCCATTTCCCCTTTGGCGCTTGCGCCTTGGGCCCTTTCTGGCGTAATGTTTCCATGTGATGTAAATTTCTTTATCGTGCCTGATTGAGACCCTTTGAGCCCTGCTCCCTTAGGACCTTTATTCTTCATATCCTCTATAAGTCTTTTGTCTTCTATATTCTCTAGATGGGGTTATACCTCTCCTCTATGGTTTGTAATCCAGACAGGTTTACTGAGTTTTACTTGTGCTCTCCTAGGGGAACATGGGTCTCTTCTCTTCTGAACCCAGGGAATCCTCCCCTCTCCTCCTTAACCCCTTGTTCCCCACTGTCACTCAGGAGTCCACTATACAATACAATAGGCCCCCAGCAGGTCTCACTCACCCTTCTCTTCCCCGGATGGTGGCTCCAAGCTTGGGTGGAGGGTCTTCACAGCAGCTCTGTCCTGGGGGGGATTCCTCTGGGCTTCCAACTCTGTACCTGGGTTTTTTTTTTTCCTCTGGGCTTCGTCTCAGGGATGCAGGGTGGGTCTCCTGGCGCTCCCGGGCTCCCTGACCCAGAATCGAAGAGTCAGCTGGCCGGGGGCCCCAGGCAGCAATAGACCGGGGGCTACAGACAGTAGCCAGCCGGGGATTATGGGCAGTAGTTAGCCGGAGGTTGAGGGCATCAGAGAGCCGGTAACTGTAAGCCGGCATCTCTCCGTCAGATCAGGCGGCCGACTGGCTTTCTCCCCCGCCACGTCACTCCGCTCTCCAGCCGTCCGGGTCCCTCTCTCACCAAGGACCGGAGAGGCCGGCCCGTCACTGCGACCCTCGTCTGGCTCCCATCTCCGGCTCTCCGGGCTCCACTCCACGGCCCTCCAGACTCCGGTGAGTCGGCTCCTAAGGGTCACCAGGGAGGTCGGGGAGCGGTACCTAGCCGAAGGCTAGTGCCGCTCACTCCCCACAGCCGCCATGACCAGAAGCACCTTCAGGTTTTTAAAGGGCTTTACTTCCTCCTTACATTTCCTGACTACCTATCACAGTTTCGGAGGGCCTGAAATGCCATGATTGCACAACCCACCCAAATGGACCCTTTTTGGAAACTAGACACCACAAATAACTTAATACTCACCATGGCTCTAATAAAATTCCTTGCTGTTGCGTGCAAGTGCAGGGGGGTGAGGGTGCTTTAATTGTTTGTTTTTTTAATTATTTATTTTGATTTTTTTTTTTACACTGTCCCATTCATTTTTTTAATCACTTTTTTTGTTATCACAGAGAATATAAATATCCACTGTGATAGCAAGAGGCTGTGACAGGTACTCTTTTCTAATAAATCTGGGGTCAATTAGACTCGAGATATCTCCTCTGCGCTTAAATCATCTGATTTCACCAAGATCGGTGTGATCAGATGCTTTCCCAATTTATAAATGGCACTGTTTATTTCTGGCAAAAATGAAGTGATGAAATGCTCGTAGTTTCCGGTTTCTTAGACTATAGAGATGACTGGCACCATTCTGGTCTCCATTCAGCTCTATGGTCAGTTGGCAGAAACACCGGCTGTTTTTCCTTCCTCTTTACTGAGAGCAATTCATCATTTTTTAACAGGCTTTCTCCCCCTTTCTAAGTTGGGCATTTACCAGCCGTTGGGGGAAGCCCCTGCAATTAGATCACACGGTGCCAAATGCGCCAATTCCTAGATTGTGCAAATGTGGCAAATAGAGGCACGCTTGTAAAAAAATTGTTCACATATAAGTGGAACCCCATATAGAGAAACGGAGACACCAAGTCCCAAACTATATTGGCACTGCTCCTCATGTAGTCTGGGCATCCGGGGGCTCCACGTGCCTATCTTCTCCCTCATAAATCCAAAAATTGCATGTATAGCCTGTTACCTTCTCACAGGTCTTATACATTTGGACCCCATGTCTGGCACATTTGCTTGGGAGAAATTGTTTGAATGCAAGGCAACCAGAAAAATTACTGAGGTACTCATCAATGCAAATGTTTTGTTGGGGAGTATACACATCTGTCAATTTCTGGTTAAGGTGATTTATGAGAGGCTGAATTTTGTAGAGCCTATCATATTCAGAGTGTATTGTCGCTGAAATGGATAAATCGCATTGTATCCTCATATCTATGCCTGGCCATGGCAGCAGCGAACACGGGCATATGATGAATCGGATCTGTGGACCAATACCACCACAACTTATTAATTTTAGTAATGCCCATATTGGAGGTTAGGCACAAAAAACTTTACATTCGGAAACCTTAATTGGTTTCCATGCACATGGTTTAAATTTGTGTTGGCGGCGATAAATTGTTGTGCGTATAAATTGCTTTGGTCCACAATCAATCTATACAGGTCTTCTGTGAAAAACAGCTCCAAAAAATCAAGTTAAATTTACTGTTTCCACTTGAATTCTGGGTTGGACAGGGAATGAAGGAAGTATGGGTGCTGCAGAATTTGTGGGCTACCAATCAGGATTTGCAAGCACATCCGAAAGGGCTCAATTCTTGGTGGCTGCAGGGCACTACTTGTGCTAGCCACTGCACCAGCTTGTGCTGCACTTATGGGACTCGCCACATCACCAAGTGATACTGCAATGCTAGTATGTAAAAGACCAGGATGTTCTAGGCCGCTGGTGTTCGCCAGTTTGACAAAGATAGAGCGGCATTAGTACTGGCACTCTGCTGCATATGAGAATCATTATGCAATTATAACACCGGGCAACCTGGGAATTGGGGTCGGGTATGCCTGACCTTAGCAGTGACCTCTACTCCTTCATCTGAGCTATCTGTCAGGGTTCCGCTGCTCTCTACAGGTTTGTATTCTGAGGTAGATTCTGTCAGTGAGGCTTCCCCTTCCGTCTCATCTGACATTTTCAGAATCCTGTAGGCATCTTCACTACTGTACCTTTTGTTGGACATTTTGCCCACTAAATGTATAGGTACCTAGTGCGACTCATGGGAAAAAGAGCACCTGGCTGTCAGGGACTACTTGAACTGCTACAAATAATTTTACCTCCTAGTGCTAGCAGAGATCAGTCCTGATCTTGCTAACCCTGCAGTTAAAGTTAAAGT
This sequence comes from Staurois parvus, assembly GCF_062004578.1. Classification (NCBI taxonomy): domain Eukaryota; kingdom Metazoa; phylum Chordata; class Amphibia; order Anura; family Ranidae; genus Staurois; species Staurois parvus. The sequence continues at coordinate 5,072,176 of NW_028318003.1, forward strand.
GACAGTGACCTACTGACACTGCATTTGCTGGGGGAGAAGAGGAGAGGGGGGTTTAAGCGTAGGGGCTAAATGCAGGTGCTGGCAGGTGTCAGGGCCGAATCCTGCTAACGCTGCATTTTTGGGGACACTATACTATTGTGAAAGCTGCTATAGTTCTGATCTGATCAAAGATATTGATCTGTTCAGACATTATACTAGCAATGGAGGTTTATTTTGTATGTGTGCGTGTTTCTGGCAATCAAAGAGTTAAATGTGACGAATGATGTAGTGGTGGGCAATCTGACGCTATCTGGGAGGGACGCTAAATGATGCTAACTGATGCTAACGCTATCTTAACTGGCCCATGACACTAATACAGTGATAAGTAAAAATATCTGTATACTTTACTAATGACACTGGTGACAGGGCAGTGAAAGGGTTTACTGGGGGGTGATCAGGGGCTTAAATGTGACCTAGCAGTGCTTTTATTGTGTGTGTGTAGTGCTTTGATTCACATAGATCTGCTTTCTTCTCTCTCTGGAATGGAATGTGTAATGTAAACACAGGCACAAGCTGAGCTCTGATTGGGTACAACTAATCAGCAGGTACAGGCCACATATCATTTGCCTGAATCTGGTGAGTGATCGGTGCTGTACCAAATCACAGCATTGCCCACTGCTGAGCTCACGCATGCCACCTGCATGTGAACACGTACATATAGGTGATTTTATGCAGGGAGTCCACTCTGTAGCAGTAAAGCTGCTATAAGGTGGAGTGAAACTGGTTAAAGTGTCTCCGTATGCTGCTTGTGTAATCATTGTTTGCTAAACTGATGGGAAGCAGATGGCAACTTTTTGTTGTATTCAGACAGCATTGTGGATTTTCTAAAGACAAAGCATAACATAAACTCTTTCCTATCAGGCTGTCTCTCTGTAGATCAAGGCAAAAGAATGTGTCAGGCTGTACACAGTTGAACCATACTGCTTCAAAAAAAGCTGTATTAACCCTTTCACTACCAGTGCCCTTTTTGCATTTTTTTTTTGCACAGGTGTTTAAAAAATCATTTTAAGCCTGAAGATTACACAAAACCCCCAAATGTTATATATTTTCTAAAAACAGACACCCTAGAGAATAAAATAGTGGTAGTTCCAATTTTTTATGTCACCTGATATTACTGCAAAGGTCTAGGAATGGCAAAATTTCAGTAAAACACATTTTAGGGAAACAAAAACACAATAAAGTACCTACATTTTTGGTAAAATATAAAAGAAGAGGTTGTGCCAAGCAAATAGATACCCAACATGTGTGTGTGCGTGTGAAATGGCGGCAAACTTTTGTACCTTATATTTTGTAGAAGCAGCAATTCAAAAGCCCCAATAGATCATCAGTTTAGTGTTATTGAAGAGGTATTGTGCTAGAATTATTTTTCCCACTCCGGTGTGCGCAGAGATATGTAACTTGTGAATTGCAATCAACTTTTTCACATGTAGGCACCCCCAACACGTGTATTTACATTCGTACATGCATATATGGGGTTTGGGGGGCCTCTAATTTTTTTGGGTGAGACTGTTATGTGTTTAGGTGTAACTTTATTTTTTTACAATAAAAAAAATACTTAACCTCCCTGGCGGTATGATTATTTCAGATTTTTGGTGCTGAAAGCGGTACCATTATTTTGCATGGAAATATGTAGTTTTTTTATTGTAGGCCTGTAATTTAGGAATAACTCACTGAAATCTGTCTGAACAAGAGTCTATTAAACATCCCGGGTATGTTAAAATTTGAAACACAAAATCATAAATTTTAATTTAATAAATAATCATGAAAAATAATAATAATACATTTAATTCAATAATATAATCAAACCAAAAACACTGAAATTTGAAATATAGCGCCAAGTTCGCACATCACTGAGCAAAGTCGCAAAATTGTTTTCAGTGTCTGATGACGAATTTCTCCACGAATCATTATCACTCAATTCTGCAAGTGGTTCTGATTTACTATCGCTGTTCTCTAGCTGATCTAAACCCGCTTTTGACCTAAAGGGACGCTTTTTGGACGCCATGGACTTTTCTAAGTTTCCAGGCAGAAAGAACAGTAAAAATGCAGACAAGGGACAGGACAGAGCACTACGGACAAAATGTATGTGAAATGGGTTGAAACAGCAATGTTTTACTATGTAAAATTCGTTTTGAAAAAAATTAAATTTTTTTAAAATTTTCAAATTTCCCGCCGCTGGCGGGGCACCCGTACGTCCCGACGTCACAGGGACCGGAACACAGAAGCCGGATGCCGGCATCAGCCGGAGGAGATGGCCGGGGACGCTGCAGGGGACACATCTCGGGAGCAAAGGACAAGGTAAGTGCTGCAAGGACTCCCTATGCAGCGCCACATGGTAAGCCCGAGTGTAGCTCGGGGTTACCACTTTTGGTACAGAAACTTTACCCCGAGCTACACTGCGGAATACCGCCAGGGAGGTTAACTTATCGTATGTGATGATTTTTAGGTGACAGGTTCTCTTTATGAGACATGCAGGGTCTAAAAGACATCATACACATCTCTTTCCAGGTCACAGCAAGAATGAGAAGAGAACTGACGTGTGTCCGGTCTCCTCTCTCCCCTCCACCAGCCTACAGCTGCATGTTGGCCCTGGGCCTGCAGATGGGCAAGTGGAGCCCACAAAATACTCCATCAGCTGTCTTCATTTGGTGCAATTAGTCCCTTAGTGGAGCTTAATCATAGAGACATTGACACTACAATTAAGCTCCACTAGGGGGTGAAATGTGTCAATGGAAGAAAGCCCACAGACTGTTTTGTCCACTTGTTTTAGTAAATTCTGTAAGAAGCAGTAAAAACCCCAGAGTACTGTCCATGATTATGTTTTAATTGCACTAACTAATTATCAGGACATTCTTTTGGGTTGGGGTTGTTTCCTTCTTCTCTGTCCAAGCATTACTGATATACAAAATTTCAGCAAAATGTTAAGTAGAAAATCAACACCACACAATTACAATGGTGTTTTTTAAACTGGTACAAACTGGAATAGTTGTTAAAATAAAGAAAGGCTATGGAATGGAAGAGGGAGGGAAAAATCAAAGAAATGAGAATGGTGATAAAGCTATTTGCTAGTAATTTCAAAAGCCAAGGTCCACATTTACTCAATTATCTCTTGTGTCAAATAGAATTATCATTTGTAGCTCAAAAGTTTTCTTTTCATGAGTGCAATAATCATCTTCCTTATGTTGTTTTATGGAGTGTCTGTGAAAATTCATTCTTTTATGTAATTCCTGTCCTGTCTTGCGAATACAGGATCCTTTGTTGCAGTTTTTGAATTGAATGAGCAACACAAAATTACAGGGGGTACAGCTGAGTGATTCTGTATTACTGAAGGTCACTTTTACTTGATTTACACTTTTTATTGATTTGGCTGCACAGTTTGCAGCATTTGTTATTGCAAGTTTTGGTTCCATTGTTTGCACCCCTTTAATCAGAATAAACTTTCCTGATTAATTTATGTCTGAGGTTGATTGCTTGTCTGAAGGCCAGCATTGGTGTTTGTTGGAATATTTCTTTCAGAGTTTTGTCCTCTGTTATGATGGGTTGCAGCTCTTTGCTTATCTTTCTTATCCTTTCTATTTCTGGATTTTTGAATAGTCCGTTTTTAGTTTGATTGACAGGAAAAATGTCAAAGCAGTGAGTGAATTTTAATAGATTTTCTTAACCTTATGTCCATGAAAACATAATCAATATAATGATAGTATTAATATGACTTTTGTTGTATGCTGTTAAGGAATTTGTCCTTTCAGTCTACCATAAATAAGGCAGTAGCTTCTGTAGTTGAAACTGCTTATGGAGCACTTTGAACTGTCAGGCAGAGAGGAAGAAGGAGGAGTCAATATTCTAAATAATTTTATTACGTGTGTAAATTTCAGCTTGAGCTTGAGTTTGAGCTGATATTTCATAGTTACCTAACAAAACATAGGTTACATGTATTTTTTAGTCCTGACTAGTGATGAGCTAAGGCACTATGAACATGGCTTATTTGGTCAATGGCATTATCTATAATTTGTCATATTGCCATATTAAGTCAATGATGTCTCTAGCATCCCTCCTTTGTTACTGGTGAACCACTTTAAATGTAGGTTTCAAGGCATCCCCCAAGCATGTTATTTAACAAAATTGCGTATTTTTAATTTTGCTCTTTTAGCCTTTTAAAATGCCCATTCCCAACTGAAGGGTATTTAAAAAAAAAATCATTTTTGCATTTGTCTTAACAAAAGCTTTTAAATTGTCCTTGAAAATTCGGTTTGTTTGAAATGTTTTGGGTTTGTGAATTTTTAAATGTGTCCATTGAATTTTGCTTTTTAGCATATCACTACATACAAATGGAGGGGTGGTAAAAGATGTTTTAGTGAGCGCTACCTTAAAACAAAAGGTGAAAACGTGTATAAATATGTATACACAACAAAGTTAATAAGCAGCTGATACACTGAAAAGGTAACCAAAAGAAAACCTCCAATAATACATGTATATCCAGATAGAATGGTGCAGCGCTAAATAATAATAAACGATTAATACACAAAATATGCTAGTGTAAACTTATACATATGCGTGATGTCACTCTGATGGTGATCAATAAATATTAAAAAGTTCAATATAATGGTGCGGATCATGGAGAGATCCTAATTCCAGGTGAGTGGACGCCGGTAGCCGACAAAATGGCGGGCGCATTAAGCTGAATTGGCATTTACAAATATAAATAGCACCTAAGTGGATGTCCTGCTTGCTAGCCCTGATCCCTATGAATACGTGCTTCGCACGAAACGCGTCAGGGGGGCAGCAGCAACAGGACACCTAACCACCGCTGGTGGATACCCTGGAACATATGGTCAGTAATTTCTTTTAACCGTTAGCCGCCCGGCCAATGGCCGTTTGGCGGCTTGAAAAGCGCTGCAGCTTTCCGGGTGCACGCCATTTGGCGTGCTCCCGCACATGCGCGGTTTGCGCAGTTGCAGAGCGACGCAGCAGTGCGATCTGTAACCGCCCGTGCACCTCGGACACGGCCGATGACAGATCCGAGTACCGGCTCCCGTTGCCGGTACCATGTGACCTGCTGTGACCAATCACAGCAGGCCACATGACAGTTGTATACAATGGATGGCTTCATTCATGATGCCATCCATTGTATACTAGTGCCTAGCTGTGAATGGTCACAGCTAATCACATGCACATGTCATGTGATTAGCTGTGACCAAATCACAGCTAAGCACAAAAAAAAAATAAAAAAAAAAAAAAGCTGAATTAATCGATTTCATTCAGGTAAATGCTTGCTTATAGCAAAGTAATTCTTTGCTATAAGCAAATTGTGTAAAAAAAAAAAAAAAAAAATACTGATCACTTCCCCAAAGTAGTACAGTGTTACTATGGTAACATTGTACTATTTTGGTCATAGTAAAATATGAAAAAAAATCTTAAAAAAAATTAAAAAAAATGTAATAAAAAATTAAATATAATAAAAAAATTAAAAAAAATTAAAAAATATATATATATATATTTTTTTTCATACTGTCACCAGTCAGTGTCGCTGTTCACCGCCATGCCAGTTATATGATGACACTGTACTGCACTGGTGACAGTATGTAAAAAAAAATAGTGAAAATAATTTTTTTAATTTTTTCATTTTCCGAAAAATTATGACAAAAAAATACAACTTCAAAAAACTCGCCATTCCTCTTATGAAGTACGTCGGACTGTCTACTCTGCAAAAAGGGGTCATTTGGGGATATCTGTACTATTCTGACATTCTTGGACCTCAAGATATTAGATTGGCTGTCAGTACTTCAGGATTGATCAATATTCAGATCTATACCATAGTTTGTGAACTCTATAACTTTCCTACAAACTAAAAAATACATCCTAATTTGGGTTATTTTCACCAAAGACATGTAACAGAATACATCTCGGCCTAAATTTATGAAGAACAATTATTTATTTGTAAACTTTTATAACAGAAACAAAGAAAAATGTGGTTTTTTTTCAAAATTTTTGGTCCTTTTTTGTTAATTTAGCAAAAAATAAAAACCCCAGCGGTGATTAAATACCACCAAAAGAAAGCTCTAGTTGTGTGAAGAAAATGATAAAATTTTAGTTTGGGTACAATGTTGTATGACCGCGCAATTGTCATTCAAAGTGTGAGAGCGCTGAAACCTGAAAACTGGCCTGGGCAGGAAGGTGTAAAATTGCACGGTATTGAAACGGTTAAAATCCTTTTATGTACGCCACACCAACCAACCCTGAATAAAGGTACCTTAAGCAGTATCACGCTATGTGGTCTCTTATTGGGCACTCTGTGTGAGTGCTATCATTCGCAGTGCCCATCTGGAGGAACCATGACCCTGGTGGTGATACCTGGTAGCAGTTTCTGGTGACATGCCTCTGTGGAACCGGGATGGTGATCTGTGGGTAACCCGATCCGAGATTTGATGACCAATCTATGGCTTGGTGACGCAGGATTATATATTGCGTATTTTAAACGCACATCTGGTGAGTGCGTTTTTCACCTATTTGTGTGGTTTGCACCTATTATCACACCTTGGATCAGGACGTCCACTCACCTGGAATTAGGATCTCTCCATGATCCGCACCATTATATTGAACTTTTTAATATTTATTGATCACCATCAGAGTGACATCACGCATACGTATAAGTTTACACTAGCATATTGTGTGTATTAATCGTGTATTATTATTTAGCGCTGCACCATTCTATCTGGATATACAAATGGAGGGGGACTTGTCCAATAGGGGTCCTTGTTTGAATTTTCCCTCACTTTCATGAGATCTACTCTCACTTGCTGTGTCTTCAGAACAGGAAATTAATTGAAAGCTTGGCAATGGAATACAGGCAGACAAAAAAGGAAATAAAAACAACAGAGGTTCTAAACATACCCTACACTATCCAAAACTAAAATAAAGGTTTATGTTAAGATATGATTTAAAGTGGACACCCCCTCCCATTATTGAACAGCCAACAATAATTAAATAATAAAGAAAACACACAAATATTCTTAATGATACTTACCTGATAATTGTTTATGCCTTCCGCTTCTTTTTCTAGTCTCTGGCACAGCCTACTGATGCTCATGCCAGATCTCAGCATGCACTTTTTTAAATTAAAAAATGCATGTACTTTTTGGAGATTAACTACGAGAGCTTCCTGAAAGGCACTAGTGTTGTAGCTTTCCCAGGAAGCAACTGGGAGGCACTGGCTACATCACCAGTGCCTCGGAAAAGGTAGAAGTGTAGATAAAGAATTGAAAAGTTAACATAAATAACAGCTTTTTTAAATATGAGTGTTACATATTTACGTATCAGCATGAAAAATGTGTGCAAATGTGCTTTAAATGTTTTTGAAGAAAAGATCCACTTTAAGAAACTGAAGTTGTTTAAAATATCATCTTCTATGGTTAAGAACATTAGGTTCTACAGTAAAGTCATAAGTGTTTTTTTCTATGGTGCTTTTATCTGTACTACAACAATAAAGATGTACTTTATAGATCTGTGCAAAGGAATTGCTGGGCATTTTTAAAATAACATTAGTTCACCTGGTTTATGCAGGGGATGCAGGCAATGTATCTTTTGTATTGGGTGTCCGGATGGACTGTATGAACTTTTCATATCTGTATTTATTACATCAAAGCAGTATATTAATTCCTACAAATGTTTCTACAAGTCCTTCTTCAAGTACAGTATGAGTTAATATTGAAGGGTCTTAAATGGAAAGACCCAGCTCTACCAAAAATGTTTCCATGTCTAGATTAAGTACCAGGACTGATTCATCCATTTAAGAACATTGATTGTTCTTGTGTAATTTCCAACCTGTATAAATAAATGTCCTTCTGTATCTCTGTGAAGAAGAATTCTGTGCCTAGAGTAGAGAATGGTAATGGTACAGAATCAATATGACCATTAAAAGGGAGGTTAAGTAATCAGACATTTAAATTAGCATTTGAAGTTTTCATTATTTATTAGCATTGCTTTAATTTTCTTTTATTACTGATTTATAGAGCACCGTCATCTCTGATGGTATTGTACAAAGAGTGTAATGCAGATAATACAAATTCATAAAATGCATAAATTACACATAAAAACAGTTGCATAGCAGAATATATAAAGCAATAACATACAGTATACAATGAGGACAATTTATCAAGCAAATTACAGACACAATCTGTGAAAATCAACTTAATTCATTTGTGGTGTCTGTGCACTACCTCCATATAACAGTCAGCACACTGCCCTTTCATGTGTTGCAGACTGCAGATAGGTGAAAGAGGGTAATTTGCTCTTTTTGGTAGACAAGTTGTTAGGAAGGCAGCATGGCGACTTAGTGTTCAGCACCTATACCTTGCAAAACAAGGTTACTTTAACCTCTTCCTGCCAGCCAGTCACATACAGTTGTGTTCAAAATAATAGAAGTCAGACATCACTAACCTGATCAATCACTGTTTTTGGTAGAAATTACAGTTGTGGCCAAAATTATTCAACCCCCAATGCTGTAAAGGGGTTTAGGGACTATAGTGTACATTTGGAATTGTATTCAGAATCAAATCCTACAAGGACGTTGTAACTACCCAAATGCAACTAAAATGACATCAATTGTTTATGTAATACAGTAGTAAATGGTTCTTATGTGGTTTCTTCATTGCCACAATTATTCAACCCCTTAAAGACTACCACTCTGAAGAACAGAGGTTCATACAGGTGCTTTCCATCAGGTATTGAAAACACCTGTGGATGTCACCGAGCAGCAATCAAGCATAATAAGCACCAATTAGGCAGCTTTAAAATGACTGTGATACTCAGCTCCTTCTAGACATTTACTGGTGTGGTTACAAACATGGTGAAGGCAAGAGAATGGTCCAGGAAGACAAGAGAAGAGGTGATTTCTCTTCACAGGAAGGGCAATGGCTATAAGAAGATTGCAAAGATGTTAAACATACCAAGAGACACCTTAGGAAGCATCATTCGCAAATTCAAGGCAAAGGGCACTGTTGAAACGCTACCTGGTCGTGGCAGAAAGAAGATGCTGACTTCGACTGCTGTGCGCTACCTGAAGCGTAGAGTGGAGAGAAGTCCCCGTGTGACTGCTGAGGAACTGAGAAAAGATTTGTCAGATGTGGGTACAGAAGTTTCAGCCCAGACAATAAGACGCACACTGCGTAATGAAGGCCTCCGTGCCAGAACTCCCAGGCGTACCCCCTTGCTGTCTCCAAAGAATAAGAAGAGTCGACTGCAGTATGCCAAAAGCCATGTGGACAAACCACAAAAGTTGTGGGATAGTGTTCTGTGGACTGATGAAACAAAATTAGAACTGTTTGGGCCCATGGATCAACGCTATGTTTGGAGGAGGAAGAACAAGGCCTATGATGAAAAGAACACCTTGCCTACTGTGAAGCATGGTGGAGGGTCAATCATGCTTTGGGGCTGTTTTGCTTCTGCAGGTACAGGGAAGCTTCAGCGTGTGCAAGGTACCATGAATTCTCTTCAGTACCAGGAGATATTGGATGGAAACGTGATGCAGTCCGTCACACACCTGAGGCTTGGGAGACGTTGGACCTTTCAACAGGACAATGATCCCAAGCATACCTCCAAGTCCACTAGAGCATGGTTGCAGAGGAAAGGCTGGAACATTTTGGAGTGGCCATCGCAGTCACCAGACTTAAATCCGATTGAGAACCTCTGGTGGGACTTAAAGAAAGCAGTTGCAGTGCGCAAGCCTAAGAATGTGACTGAACTGGAGGCCTTTGCCCATGAAGAATGGGCGAAGATACCCGTAGATCGCTGCAAGACACTTGTGTCAAGCTATGCTTCACGTTTAAAAGCTGTTATAACTGTAAAAGGATGCTGTACTAAGTACTAAGATTGAATGTCACTTGGGGGTTGAATAAAACTGATAATGCTGTGAGCACAGAAAAGACATTTGTGGTTATTTCATTATAACTGTTATGTTATATTTGTCTGACCTACAAGTGCCTCTTTAATGTAAATGTAAGCAAGATGACTGAATGATCAAAAGCAATGTCAAACTGGCCAAAACACTCAATTTCAGTGGGGGTTGAATAATTTTGGCCACAACTGTATATTTCTACATGGCAAATAATACTAGCAGGTGTAGTAGAGTAATAGAAATCCAACAGACCCAACAGTCATGACATGCATGCTGCTGATTCTGTGTAATTGAATCATTAATTGAAAGGGGCATGTTCAAAATAATAGCAGTGTGCAGTTTTATTAGTGAGGTCATTCATTCTTTGAAAAACAGGTGGCAATTATTGCCCTTATTTAAGGAAGGAAGGCAGCAAATGTTCTACATGCTGGTTACAGTGCATTTCTCTCTGAAATTCTGAGGAAAATGGGTCGTTCCAGACATTGTTCAGAAGAACAGCATACCTTGATTAAAAAGTTGATTGGAGAGGGGAAAACATAGAAAGAAGTGCAGAAAATGATAGGCTGCTCAGCTAAAATGATCGCAAATGCTTTAAAATGGCAACCAAAACCTGAAAGACGTGGAAGAAAGCAAAAAACTACCATTCAAATGGATAGAAGAATAGCCAAAATGGCAAGGACTCAGCCAACAATCAGCTCCAGGAAGATCAAAGAAGGTCTAAAGTTACCTGTGAGTATTGTTACAATTAGAAGACGCCTATGTGAAGCCAAGCTATCTGCAAGAAGCCCCCGCAAAGTCCCACTGTTGAAAAAAAGACATGTGCTGAAGAGGTTACAATTTGCCAAAGAGCACATTGACTGGTCTAAAGAGAAATGGCGCAACATTTTGTGGACTGATGAAAGTAAGATTGTTCTTTTTGGGTCTAGTGGCCGGAGACAGTTTGTCAGACGACCCCCAAACACTGAATTCAAGCCACAGTACACTGTGAAGACAATGAAGCATGGTGGTGCAAGCATCATGATATGGGGATGTTTTTCATACTACGGTGTTGGGCCTATTTATCGCATACCAGGGATCATGGATCAGTTTGAATACATCAGAATACTTGAAGAGGTCATGCTGCCTTATGCTGAAGAGGAAATGCCCTTGAAATGGGTGTTCCAACAAGACAACGACCCCAAACACACCAGTAAACGTGCAACATCTTGGTTCCAGACCAACAAGGTTGACGTTATGGAGTGGCCAGCCCAATCCCCGGATCTTAATCCAATAGAAAACGTGTGGGGTGACATCAAAAATGCAGTTTCTGAGGCAAAACCAAGAAATAGAGAAGAACTGTGGAATGTAGTCCAATTATCCTGGGCTGGAACACCTGTTCACAGGTGCCAGAAGTTGGTTGACTCCATGCAACACAGATGTACAGCAGTTCTCAGAAACAGTGCTTATACAACTAAATATTGATTCAAAGGAAAGCAAAATCTTCAAAATTTTTCAGTTTATATAGTGAATGCTTGAGTTTGTAAAGAAGAATACAAATACTGCGATTCTATTGAACAGTCTAATATTCACTTTTCTTCAATTTTTTTAGAGGAAAATTTGATATATTTTTCTTCATGTTTTGATTTGGAATAGAATGTGTAGTGTTCCCAATGCATTTGTGTGTATGGAAATAATTAGAAGGATTTTGAGCTTTATTCACTTTTTTCAATACACTGCTATTATTTTGAACACAACTGTATATGCTGGCTCTCGGTGGATGGGGTTTAAAACCAAGAGGCCGCATATATACGTCTCAAATGTAATCAATTATATGCCAAGAGCATGCGCTCTGCGCACTCCCAGCACTGTCGGGTACTGTAAAGCCCCCAATGCCTGCTTGTGTTCGGGAACTTTACGATCATGTGATTGCCACGAAAGCCAATCACAGTGGTTACATGATAGGAATACCCACCTTCATCTCTGGGCATTTAGAACCTCTTAAAGGGCCAGGAGGCAGTGGCGAGAAGTGGTTAATTGGATACCAACCAGGACACTGCCTGCATGACTTTTGCATGTTCTACCTGTGCTTGCGTGGGTTTCTACGTGGTAGTCTGGTTTCCTTCCACACTCTGCTCTTGTCTACAACTTGGCCTATACAGTTGCAAGAAAAAGTATGTGAACCCCTTGGGATTACGTGGAGTTTTGCATGAATTGGGCATAAAATGTGCTCTGAACGTCATCTAAGTCACAACAATATAAGAACACAGTCTGCTGAACATAATACTACACAAACATTAGATGTTGCCGTGGTTTAATTGCACATAACATGTAAATATTCACAGTGCACGGAGGAAAAATTATGTGAGACCCTAGCTTAATGACTTCTCCCAGAGCTAATTGGAGCCAGGAGTGAGCCAACCTTGACTCCAATCAGTGTGATGATAATGGATGTGTTGCTGACAGTTGTCCTGCCCATAAAAAACACACACCTGTTTTGGGTTTACTGGTTTCAAGAAGCACTGTCTGATGTGAACCATGCCTCGCAGAAAAGAGCTCTCAGAAAACCTACGATCAGGAATTGTTGACTTGCATGAAGCTGGAAAGGGTTACAAAAGTATCTCTAAAAGCCTTGATGTTCATGTGTCCACGGTAAGACAGACTGTCTACAAATGGAGAAAGGTTAGCACTGTTGCTACTCTCCCTAGGCGTGGTCGTCCTGTAAAAATGACTGCAAGAGCACAGCGCAGAATGCTGCATGAGGTAAAGAAGAATCCCAGAGTGTCAGCTAAAGACCTACAGAAATCTCTGGCACATGCTAACATTTTTGTTGACACATTTACAATAAGGAAAACATTAAACAAGAATGGAGTACATGGGAGGACACCAGGGAGGAAGCCATTGCTGTCCAAAAAGAATATTGCAGCACGTTTGAAGTTTGCAAAAGAGCACCTGGATATTCCACAGCACTACTGGCAAAATATACTGTGGACAGATGAAACCAAGATTGAGTTGTTTGGGAAGAACACACAACACCATGTGTGGAGAAAAAAAGGCACAGCACACCAACATCAAAACCTCATCCCCACTGTAAAACATGGCAGAGGGAGCATCATGGTTTGGGGCTGCTTTGCTGCCTCAGGGCCTGGACGGATTGTTGTCATTGATGGGAAAATTAATTCCAGAGTTTATCAAGACATTTTGCAGGAAAACATACGACCATCTGTCCGCCAACTGAAGCTCCGCAGAGGATGGGTGATGCAACAGGACAATGACCCAAAGCATACAAGTAATTCAACAAAACAATGGCTGCAACAGCACAGAATACGCCTTCTAGAGTGGCCCAGTCAGAGTCCTGACCTCAACCCGATTGAAATGCTGTGGCATGACCTTAAGAGAGCGATTCACACCAGACATCCCAAGAATATTGCTACACTGAAACAGTTTTGTGAAGAGGAGTGGTCCAAAATTACTCCAGATCGTTGTGCAGGTCTGATCTGCAACTACAGGAAACGTTTGGTTGAGGTTATTGCTGCCAAAGGAGGGTCAACCAGTTATTAAGTCCAAAGGTTCACATACTTTTTCCTCCCTGCACTCTGAATGTTTACATGTTATGTGCAATTAAACCACGGCAACGTCTAATGTTTGTGTAGTATTATGTTTAGCAGACTGTGTTCTTCTATTGTTGTGACTTAGATGACATTCAGAGCACATTTTATGCCCAATTCATGCAAAACTCCACGTAATCCCAAGGGGTTCACATACTTTTTCTTGCAACTGTATATATATATATATATATATATATATATATATAGTATGTATTATTTTTTTTTTTATAGGAAGTGCAAGACTAGTGGAAGAACCCACAATGGGAAAATAATATTCCAAGTCAATTGTAATCTTATTACTGACTTGAAAATTTGGACAACCATCAGGTCCTTGAGTTCTTGAGAAGGTTAAGATATCTGATACAAGTCCTTTTAAAATACTAAGACCGAGAGGCCTTTCTGGAGGAACTCTAGCACATTGTGCACTGGAGGGTCTATTGATGAAAAACCTTGAGCAGCCGGGAACAGTTGAAATTGCTGCTACACTCTGTTGTGTTAATACTGTTTTAATGGACTTTAGAAGTGTCCACCACCTTGACCGAGCGGCCTAAGTCAGGTAAATTTTTCCTTTCAATATGTAAGCTTTCAGGCAGAGTTTCTCTGGAGCAGAATAACAAATGTGACCCTGGGTTTGGAGATTCCTATGGGTTGGCAAGGTGAGAGCATTCCTAACACTCAGTTGTGATAGAAGCAAATACCACAACCACCTCAGCCAATTGGAAATTATTAAAAGCCGAGTTAGTGAGCGCTTGAATAGATATACAAATAAATAGCAGCTGTACACCAAAAAGGTACCATATAAAACCTTCAAAGACGTAAATATAAAAGGGGGGTGCAGCGCTATACAATCTAACCAACAATGATGAAGCTCAGAATCACAATCAGAAAAATAAACAGTGACTGTGTGCTAAAAAACACTGAATGGTGGCTATAAAGTGAAGGAAGTGCAAATAAATGAAAGAGTCCAATGAAAGGGTGCTCTTAAGATCCAAGATGATCCTCAGACATCCAATATTTGGAACCGTGAAGGTGATAAATAATGTAAAGGTTGCGCACTCACCAGATACGCAATCTTTATGCGCATTTGTGTACAAGGGGTGCCTATGACTACGAGCATTCGCTCGAAACGCATCAGAGAAAGCTACAGCAGGTCGGACGCCACGCCGCCGGCGCCACGGGGGGCCCTGTGGCCATCTTTGTTTTTCACCTGGGTCAGTAATTTTTATCTATTGATGTTCTCTGCTATCCTGTGCCTGTATACTTAATAAATACTTTAAGGATATTACACTATGTGGCCCTCTCTGTTTATTTGAGTTCTGGTGAGAACCAGCCAGATCTACAGAGCAGCCGCATCGATCCAAGTACCAGGCAGTGAAAGTCATGCTGACCAGATCTGACCAGACCAGTTTGATGACACCGGAGGTCCAGTGATATTTTACACAAATGCTCATAAAGATTGCGTATTTGGTGAGTGCGCAATCTTTACATTATATATCGCCTTCACGGTTCCAAATATTGGACGTCTGAGGATCATCTTGGATCTTAAGAGCACCCCTTCATTGGACTCTTTCATTTATTTGCACTTCCTTCACTTTATAGCCACCATTCAGTGTTTTTTAGCACACAGTCACTGTTTATTTTTCTGATTGTGATTCTGAGCTTCATCATTGTTGGTTAGATTGTATAGCGCTGCACCCCCCTTTTATATTTAATTGGAAATTATTGCTTGGATCAGTGCCTACTCTCCCAGAAATGATTTTTGGGAGGTGAAGACCATGGGAATCAGGGGAAATGCGTACACCAAGTGGAATTGCCACTCTATCCTCAGATTCCACCACTTGTGGGCATGGGGATCTCAAATGAAACCCTGTCAGTTTGCATTCAATAGAGAGAGTTATTTCTCTGGCAAGAAAGCCCAGCTCATAACCCTTTTAAATATTTTTGGCAGAAGAGACTACTCGTCGGTGTCCATGCTCACCCTGGACAGTAATCTGTTTGCACATTGTCTGGCCCCAGAATGTATATTACCAACAAACTGGTCCCTTTCATTATAGGGGCAACTTCCCAAAGTAGCATCCAGGTTTGAGTGCCTCCTTGCCTATTTACTGTATATAATAGACAGCCATTGTGTTGTTCTTTTCTAACTACACTGACTTGCCCCTGAAAAAGCTAGAAGGGCCTGATAAACTGCTCACCACAATGTTAGAAACTGTCCCACTTGCTCTGCCCCTGCATGGGCGTATCTTGAGCTTGTTGTATTCTTAAAACAAAACTTTCTTAATATAAATATTGAAATAGAAACTGTCCCACTTGTGCAAGGACCAAACTTCTTGAGCTGACTGTCCCATACACTGGGCTCCCCCATCCCCTATCACTGGCATCTTTTGAAATCACTATCCACTGGATGGAATGAGGTGAGTGGCATTTCTTCTACCAACCACTATCTAAGACCCTGTGTCATGAATGGGGAGACCAGAATTCTGTCTGACAGATTTTCCTACCTCCATCAGTCCAGAAACCCCTATTAGAAAGGATGCAACATACACTTCAATGTCTTCACCATCAATGTGGAAAGCATCATCTTTTCTGCAAAATTCAAATATTGTCCTGCAGATAGTGATCTTGCCTGCACAGTTTCTAAGATTCTCCCAATGATGATCAGAATCTTCTGGGGGAACGAGATTGTGAAATGGCATGTATCTATCTTTGCCTCTCTTGTGCGAGAAAGATGATTTGTTTCCAAATGTAAGAGCTTTTCAATGTTGACTGGACCAGAGCTGCATGGATAAGCAAGAAACTCTGATTCTGCAAAATCAGGGGTACTTCAACCAAGACTACGGTTCCCTCATGACATTGCTGCTCAGTATCTTGGCCTCTCTTGTGAGAGAGAAAGATTACTTTTTCCAAGTGTAAGAGCTTTTCCAATGTTGACTGGATCAGAGCTGCATGGATGAGCAAGAAACTCTGATCCTGCAAAATCAGGAGTACTTCAACCAGGACTACAGTTCCCATACGGCTTTGCTGCTCAGCAGCGCTTTCCTCTTGCTGAGACATCTGTTAATCAGTTCTGCACCACAGGGCAGCAGCTACAGAGAGAAGCTGCAATCAGTGTTTCTCTTCCTCTCCATTCTTAGCAAGCACCTGGCCACACATGAAACTCTCAAGTATAGTCTCAGTGGTTCAAAAGGCACAGATCAACAGAGCCCATAGCATTATCCTACTGTACTAATTACTGGAAATTAGGACTCAGGCAATTAGATACTAACAGAAAATCTGATTCTCTTCTAAATGGGTGCATTTCCAGGGAGCTTCCACATTGCTTCAGAAAGCCAAGTTTTAACAGACTGCTATTTTTTGAAACCAGCTTTTCATAATGACTTTTTCTTATACCACAGCTAAGACTTCTGGGGTTAACTCAGAAGTAATGCAAAGCCAAAGAAATACTTTTTTTTGTGAAAACCATTGATGAAGTACAAATTTTGTTTGCCTGTTTTTATTTGGTACCATCAGTAAAAAAAAAAAAAAAGATGTCCTAAAGGTGTCCTCAATAATATCACCAGCTTTATTTGTCACTATTGTCCAAGGCCCCTACCATTCCATTTTATAAAGAAAGTACAGTATATTTTCAGTTAGCACATTTTGCAGTGTTGATGTTACAATCTCATATTCTTGCTTTTGTTTAAGATTAGCCACTATAGTTACTCTGTTTTATTGTTTGTCTGTTAAAATAAGATATCAGCCACACGGGGAGAGGGAGGAGGCATTGTTTTCAATGGGTTGGCCCATTTATACATCTTGATTGTGACTATTTTGCTTAGCAGAAACAATTGCCTGTGTATGTTATATTCAAATATGTTTGCTCCAATATATAACTACTGTGTATACACAGAAAAAGGCTTTTAAAACATTAAAGCACATCAATTAGAGTATTTATTTACAAAATGTATATATTTCTATTAATGCTTCTTATACATTAATAAAATCTGACATACTCCCAATGTCCTGTTATAACTATATATCTTTTTCTGCTATTTTTTTTGCAATCATACTTCCTTAATGTAGTCCTTTTATGATGGATCATTTAGGTGTCTTTATGTGAAACTAGAATGCTGTAGGGTCAATTTTGATTATTTTTTATACGTTTTTCACCTTTTTGAAATATCTTTTTACCATGCATAATATCTTTGAAAAAAAAATGCACACATGACTAAGAACACTATGGATTAACTAAAGATAAGGCATAGCAAAATCTGCCTGCCTTGAGCCTTGCCTAAATGAAACATTAAATGTTGAATACTGTTGAAATACAGTGTTCATGTATTTTGCAACAACTATCAGTATTCAATAGAGGTATAAAGTATTTTTTAACCCGTAGATGGCATTGTTTACGAGATTGTAGCTGCATCTGTGATACTGTATTGTCTTTTCTATGAAAATAAGGTTTACTGTTTACTGTGCACTGTTTACTGAGAAGCAGCAGATAAACACATGTGGACTGTTCTGTAGGGCTATATACAGAACCTCGAACAGGTTAAGGGACCAGCACCCCAGTCATAGCCTGGTACAGCAAATAAGTGTAAGATACAGCACAGAAAGAAGACTGCAACAGAATAAAAGAACATTGCTTATCTGACAAACCAGAACTACCAATCTTGCAAATTCAAGATGAAAATGCTGCTAATAAGGGAAGGTACGTGCAAATGCTTAAATGAAGTCAGGCCAGAACGTCCTTCAGATGAGTGGATAGAGAAAGACCAGAAAGCTCAGAGTACAATCTCTCTTAGCATAGAATATGATCCAATAATACATATATGTAAGTGTGAAACTGCTAATGAAATGTCCGAAGGATTACTAAAGGTGCATGAAAAATCTAATCTCAGAAATAAACTGTACTTGATTAGAAAGCTATACCAAACCAAGCTGATGAAAGGCCAGGATATGCAGGATTACATAAGGCACACCTTGGAAATGGTTGAATGCCTGAGAGTTATAGGAGAAGAAATAAAAGATTACAGCACTATTGCTCAGTGGTTTACCAAAAAGTTATGAAATGTTTGTTACAGCACTTGATGCACATCCAGATGATGAACTGACATTGGAATATGTTAAAGAAGAATATAAGCATAAAACAGAAAGCATTAATAGTGATGGTGCTTCTATCGCAGAGTCTGCTTTAACTGGTTGCCAACCAGCCACAGTGTTTTTACTGAGGCACGGCGGCACCGCTGCGCAGAACGCCGTTTTTAAACGTCGGTCTACAAAACAGGTAGGGGTCCCGGCGATTATCAGCAATCACTGACAGGGAACATGGCTGCAGTGTTTACACTGCAAGTCTGCTCTCTGTTAGTTCTGAGCACACGCTGATCCTGAGAGAAGGGTTTATCTCTCCGGATCAGCGTCCGGTGAAGCACACACCCCCGCCCCCTAGTAAAACACTTCCCTCACACAGTTAACCCTTTCATTACCTAAAAAAAGTTAACCCCTTCCTCCCCAGTGCCATTAGCACAGTGTCAGTGTTTTTTTTTGCACCGATTACTGTATTGGTGTCACTGGGGATGTCAGTGACCCCAAGTCAGTTCCTCCCCAGTGTCAGAATGTCCGCCGCAGTCCCGCCATAAGTCGCTGATCGCCGCCATAAGTCGCTGATTGCCACCATTATTAGTATAAAAAAAAATTAAAAATCCAGTATCTATACCGCCATTTGTAAACGCTATAACTTTCATGTAAACCAATTAATTTACACTTTTTTTTAGCAAAGACATGTCGCAGAATACATTTTGGCCAAAATTTATGACAAAATTTGATTTTTAAATTTTTTTACTGGACATGTTTTATAGCAAAAAGTCCAAAATATTGTTTTTTTCTCAAAATTGTCAGCCTTTTTTTTTATCAAGGGCAGTAAAAAATAAAAAACGCACAGGCGATCAAATACCACCAAAAGAAAGCTCAATTTGTGGGGAAAAAAGGACGTAAATTTTGTTTGGGTGCAGCATTGCATGACCGCGCAATTATCAGTTGAATTAGTGCAGTGCCGAGTAACAAAAAGAGGCCTGGTCAGGAAGGGGGGTAAATCCTCAGTTGGGCAAGTAGTTAAAAATGAAAAATAGGAATAGAAACAGTAACACACAACAAGAAACACATGTATGTTTTGTGTGCAAGAAACAAGGACATTTAAAAGCGGATTGCAGAACTTGGAAGGCTAGAATGCAAAAGCAAACTAAACTACAAAAAGGCCTAAGGTGTGAAGGAAGAAACTGATTTTTCTTCAGATGATTAATATGTTTTTCAATCCAAAAGTTGCACCTCATCTTCTCAGGCATGGTGTGTTGATTCAAGAGCTACGAGTCACATGACAAATGACAGAAATGTCTTTATTCACATTGACCAAAGTAAAACAGAAAAAATCACCAACTAATGGGCAAATAATGGTATCAGAAGGAATAGGAGACAGTTTTCTTTACTGTCCTATTTCCCAGAGTGTCACCAGAAAGATACCTGTGAAAAATGTCCTGTATGTTCCTGCTCTTGAAGATAATCTTTTGACAGTGAAGAAGCTTACAAAACAAAGCAATGCAGCAGCCTTCCAAGATGACAGTTGTGCCATCTCAAAAGGGGTTATCTTACTTGCAAAGGCTAAAATTACAGATAAACTGTATCAGCTGAACTGCAATGAGATGGTTAATACTGCCAAGTAGGAAAAACATTCAAACAGCATTCACACATGGCACAGACGACTTGAGCATGGAAGTCCTTACATAATAAAGTAATTAACTGAGAATGACTATGCAAGTGGAATAAAAATGAGTCCATGTGATCAAACAATGAAATGCACAAGCTATATAAAAGGAAAAATTACAAGAAAAGCCTTTCCAAAGCAGAGTAACAGTAGAGCTAAAAGTCTGTGGACGTAATTCATTCTGATCTTTGTGGTCCAATGGAAAATTGACTCTAGGAAAGAAGAGGTATTTTACCACTTTAATAGATGATTACACCAGGTATACTACACTATATCTGTTACACAACAAAAGTGAAGTATCAAAGAAACTTGAACAGTATTTGGCTCAAGTAAGCTACAAGTTTGGCAAAACGCCAAGTGTATTGCACACAGACAACAGAAATGAATATACAGGTGACAACACACAGGCAATTCTCAGAAAGCACGCGATAATATTCCAAACTACTGTGCCACACAACCCAGAACAAAATGGGATTGAAGAAAGAATAAACTGTACTCTATATGAGAATGGAAAAACCATGCTGTTTGATACAGATATGCCAACCGCATACTGAGGGAAGGCAATTATGACTGCATGCTATCTCCAAAATTGACTACCAGGAAAATCAACTGAACTTCATATGAACTGTAGATTGGAAAAACCCTGAATTTGAACCATCTTTTTGGAAGCACCTTCCAAAAGAAAAACATACAAAATGGAATGCTTGAGCAAAAAAAGGTATACTTGTGGGGTACAGTGAATCTCAAAAGGGATACAGAATTCTACACCAAGACACCAAGACACAAACAAGGTAACAATGAGTAGAAATGTGATTGTCAATGAAACTTCAGTGCGTTCAAAATTTCGTGAAGTGAGACAAAAGCCTCAAACTGAGGGAAATTCCACATCAGTGCCACATGAAGATAAGCAACAAAGTGACACAGAAATAGAAATGAACACAATCTGTCAGGGCCTGGACTTGACCAGGGACCACTATTGTGTCAGGCAGTAACTCTTCTCACTGAGCTACCTGGGATGCTGGACAACACTCTGCCTGATCTATTGGACAATCCTGCCTTGTGCCTTGTTTTCTGATGAACATTGAACCCCTTGCTCCTCCCATGAACTTCCTGATTTAATCCATGTCTCTGCACTTCCTGGTTGCCAGATTATTGTGCCTTCTCCAGTCAGTATCTCACTTTGTCTCTCCTGCTGCCATCCATACCTTCGCTACCGACCTTTGGCTTGTACGATTCTGCCTCATCCCAACCTGCTACTGCTTGTTACCGACCCTTGGCTTGTTTACTGACTACGCTTCTGCTAGATCCCTACCTGCCATATCAGTTACTGGATCCTGGCTTGCTCACTTCTTGGTGGGGCGATCCTGAGAACTCCGACCTGGTACTAACACGCAGCAAAATCCATCTCCACCATCAGGAGCTCTGGTGAATACCAGTTAGTGCTTAGACCCCGCACCTCAGGGGAGCCTGCGTCATTTCCCAGGGTGACCTGCTTATGTACCTATCCTGTTGGTTGGTCTGCTGCTATAGCTACTGGTCTCTGGACCTGACCTCACATCGTGACATAATCCAAATACTGTAAAGGAAGAAAACAGGCCACAAGAGGTTTTCATTCAGGAAATCCACCAGAAACAATAAAGGCATCCCAGCCAAACATCTATCCTATGCTGCTCTTGTAGCAATAAAACCAGAGCCAGATGCATGGGATGAGAAGTCAGATGAGCCCTTTGTAGCCCTTCTCTGGACATAATCCAAATACTGTAAAGGAAGAAAACAGGCCACAAGAGGTTTCATTCAGGAAATCCACCAGAAACAATAAAGGCATCCCAGCCAAACATCTATCCTATGCTGCTCTTGTAGCAATAAAACCAGAGCCAGATGCATGGGATGAGAAGTCAGATGAGACCAGTGGCGCCACTCTCAATGTGGCACCTGGGGCACATGCCCCCTAGTTTCGACCCTAACATCAATAGTTTGAAGATCTTGGAGAGCCAATGCCCCAGCCTACAATCTTCTATGAGGAAAATCAAGGATGTTTCAAAATTGCCACCAATGAGAAGATCAGTGCAAGAACAAAGCATATTGACATGAGACATCATTACATTTATGATCTAGTTGAACAAAATGGAACTGTGCTTACATATTGTGAAACTAATAACATGATTGCAGATGCTTTGACAAAACCGCTTAGAAACAGATTTATAGAACTGAGATCCGAAATGGGACTAATATAAGGGGTATTTGTTGAGTGGGGGTGTTGAAATACAGTGTTAATGTATTTTGCAACAACTACTGAATTAGTATTCAGTAGAGACATATTCTTCAACCAGTAGATGGCAGTGTTTATACATTTGTAGCTGCATCTATGGTACTGTATACTCTATTGTTTTTTCTCTGAAAATAAAGCTTCTCTTTCCTGTTTGCTGAGAAGAAGCAAATAAACACATGTGGACTGTGCAATGTCTGTTCTGAGGGGCTATATACAGAATCTCTAACAAATAAAATAAGTTATGGATCACTCCTCTAATGTTACATAGTTGGTAAGGTTGAATAAAGACACCAGTCCATCCAGTTCAACCTGTGTGGATGTGTGTGTGCTCATGTCAAAAATCATATCCCATATCCCTGTATATTGTATTCACTAAGATGCTCATCTACAAGTTTTTGAAACTATCAATACTTCCTGCTGTCACCACCGATTGTGGAAGGGAGTTCCACATCCTTACCGCCCTGACAGTGAAAAAACCCCTATGCGGTTTAAGGTTAAACCATTTATCCTCCAGTTTTCTTGAGTGACCCATATCTTCTTATACTCCCCGAGACTAAATAGTTTACTCTTTATGCCAGAATCACCATTGAGGTATTTGTATATTGCTGTCATATCTCCTCTCAAGTTTCTCTTCTCCAGGGAGAATAGGTTTAATGTTTGTAGTCGTTCCTCGTAACTGAGATCCTCCAGTCCCCTTATAAACTTTGTAGCCCTTCTCTGGACCCTCACTAGTTCCAACATGAAATACAGCAATGTATGTGTGTAAATGTTAGCTTGAGCAACTGAATTCTGTAAACAAAAGGCACAGCAACAGGAGTAAATGAGACTGTCAGGAATGGACTGGCCAGCAATAGTGGGACTCACCTGCCTTGTGAGCTGCAGTACCAGGGCTGGCCAGCGGGTGCTCCCAGCAATCAGAGACTCAACCTTGCAGCCAGTCAAACACCTGGAACTAATTATACTGGTGTATTTAAGGGACATTCAGACCTGCAGACTCTGCCTTGGTGTTGTGTTTCTCCTGGGCCCTGTTTCCTGTTCCTGTTCCTGTTCCTGTCTGATTCTCTGCTGACCCTGCCTGCTCTGATCCCTGGCTTGTCTGACCATTCTCCTGCTCCTGATCCCTGGCTTGTCTGACCATTCTCCTCTGCCTGACCCTCTGTACCACGCTGCCCGCTACCTGCTGAACCTGGCTTGTAACCCCGACCATTCTCCGCTTGCTCCCCCTGTACCTACCTGCCCGATTGATATTGACCCGGCCTGCCTGACGACGCTTGCATTGTATGTACTGTTATCTGTGGGTGGTTGGTTTGGTTTGTTTGCACTGTGTTATGTTTTAGTATTGCACTGCGTTTATGTTTGTATTGTTAGTGTTAATAAATTACATTGTTTATAACATATCTGAAGTCTGCGTTTCCCTGCGTCAGTCACACACCTCTGGTCACACCCGGGAGCCCTGACATTACACCAAGGCCAATCCTGACCAGAAGTGGCTGCACAGGGAAGCCATCTTGGCTTGTTGATGGGAAGGATGGATCTTGATGAGGTTGTGTATTTATATCTGCTAGTGTTTGATGACAGAGAGTATGCTTATCAAACTCTGAAGGAGTACCCCCGGGATCAACTACTAGAATGTATACGGCTCGCTCATGTTCTAGTAGATCAGGGCACAGAATTCTCAGAGGTGCAGCCATTGATTCACATTTGTGCGGAGTTGGTTTCATCTGGTACCCCTGAATGCAGGGATGAATTTTTGCCGCCATTTAGTGCCGACCAGGTAGAGTCCCTGGTATGGTTATTAGAGGATGATGTGGATTGCTTCTTGGAGCATTATGCTGCATGTTCACCACAGACACTAAGAGATTGTATAAACGCAATGCAGTCTTTAGTCAGACAGGCTTTGTGTAAGCTCAGCTTTGTTCAACCCATACTGCAGACATGGACAGACTTGTTGCACCCAGCCTCAGTCAGCTTACAAAAACCCAGTCCTGCTTCTAATCTATTTCCTCAAAGCTCTATTCCTGCATTCCCAACAGCTCCTCCTGCCCTGCTATCTACCGCATGTCAGTACCCTGTTCCCACTCGCTGCACCTATCCTGCCTTTAACCCTGTAAAAAAGCCCTCTGTAGCAACTGCTCCCTCCCCTGTTCCATCCTCCAGCTCTTCTCTGTCTCCAGCTGCTCCATTCGTTTGCAGACCTGCGTTTACTTGCAGTGCTCCAGTAGTTAAAACCAGAAAAAAGCAAAAATTCTTTCCAACCAATACCATCCTGCCAGTATCCAAACCAGTGAACCTGCCTTCCGTGGTTCAGCCTGAAGCCTCTACTCAGCCTGAAGCCTCTACTCAGCCTGATGCCTGTACTCAGCCTGATGCCTGTACTCAGCCTGATGCCTCTCTTCAGCCTGATGCCTCTCTTCAGCCTGATGCCTCTACTCAGCCTGATGCCTCTACTCAGCCTGAAGCCTCTACTCAGCCTGAAGCCTCTACTCAGCCTGATGCCTCTACTCAGCCTGATGCCTTTACTCAGCCGGATGCCTGCATTCAGCCTGATGCCTCTACCCAGCATGATGAACTGATCCAGCCTGACGATCCTATTAGGCCTGGTGACCCGATGCCCGCTGTCGAGCCAGACAATCCGGTACCTGATGACCCGGTGCCCGCTGTCATGCCAGTTGACTCAGAGCCCGCTGTCGTGCCTGGTGACTCGGTGCCCACTGCCTTGCCAGATGACGCGGTGCCCGCTGGCAAGCTAACTGACCTGATGCCTGGTGACCCAGTGCCCGCTGTCATACCTGGTGACCCGATGCCCGCTGTCGAGCCAGACGATCCAATGCCTGGTGACCCGGTGCCCAGTGCCTTGCCAGATGACGCGGTGCCCGCTGGCAAGCCAGATGACCTGATGCCTGGTGACCCAGTGCCCGCTGTCATACCTGGTGACCCGATGCCCGCTGTCGAGCCAGACAATCCGGTACCTGATGACCCGGTGCCCGCTGTCGTGCCAATTGAGTCAGAGTCCACTGTCGTGCCTGGTGATTCGGTGCCCGAAGTCTTGCCAGACGACTCGGTGCCCGCTGTTCCGCCAGTTGACTCGATGCCCGCTGTTCCGCCAGACGACTCGGTGCCCGCAGTCTTGCCAGACGGCTCGGTGCCCGCAGTCTTGCCAGACGACTTGGTGCCCGCTGTTCCGCCAGTTGACTCGATGCCCGCTGTTCCGCCAGACGACTCGGTGCCCGCAGTCTTGCCAGACGACTCGGTGCCCGCAGTCTTGCCAGACGACTCGGTGCCCGCAGTCTTGCCAGACGACTCGAAGCCCGCTGTTCCGCCAGTTGACTCGATGCCCGCTGTTCCGCCAGTTGACTCGGTGCCCGCAGTCTTGCCAGACGACTCGGTGCCTGCAGTCTTGCCAGACGACTCGGTGCCCGCAGTCTTGCCAGGCGACTCGGTGCCCGCAGTCTTGCCAGACGACTCGGTGCCCACAGTCTTGCCAGACGCCTCGGTGCCCACAGTCTTGCCAGACGACTCGAAGCCCGCTGTTCCGCCAGTTGACTCGATGCCCGCTGTTCCGCCAGTTGACTCGGTGCCCACAGTCTTGCCAGACAACTCGGTGCCCGCAGTCTTGCCAGACGACTCGATGCCCGCAGTCTTGCCAGTTGACTCGGTGCCCGCAGTCTTGCCAGACGACTCGAAGCCCGCTGTTCCGCCAGTTGGCTCGGTGCCCGCAGTCTTGCCAGTTGACTCGGTGCCCGCAGTCTTGCCAGTTGAGTCGGAGCCCACTGTCGTGCCTGGTGACTCGGTGCCCGCCGCTCCGCCTGGGGGCCCGAGACCTGCCGCTCCGCCTGGGGGTCCGGCGCCCACCGCTCCGCCTGGGGGCCTGAGACCTGTCGCTCCGCCTGGGGGCCTGAGACCTGTCGC
Organism: Staurois parvus; assembly: GCF_062004578.1. Classification (NCBI taxonomy): domain Eukaryota; kingdom Metazoa; phylum Chordata; class Amphibia; order Anura; family Ranidae; genus Staurois; species Staurois parvus. The sequence continues at coordinate 5,098,602 of NW_028318003.1, forward strand.
TCCGCCTGGGGGTCCGGCGCCTGCCGCTCCGCCTGGGGGCCTGAGACCTGTCGCTCCGCCTGGGGTCCTGAGACCTGTCGCTCCGCCTGGGGGTCCGGCGCCCGCCGCTCCGCCTGGGGGCCCGAGACCTGTCGCTCCGCCTGGGGGTCCGGCGCCCGCCGCCCCGCCTGGGGGCCCGATGCCTGTCGCCCTGCCTGGGGGCCCGACGCCTGTCGCCCCACCTGGGGGCCCGATGCCTGTCGCCCCTCCTGGGGGCCCGGCGCCCGCCGCTCTGCTTGGGGGCCCGATGCCTGTCGCCCCGCCGGGGGGCCCGATGCCTGTCGCCCCGCCTGGGGGCCCGATGCCTGTCGCCCCGCCTGGGGGCCCGATGCCTGTCGCCCCGCCTGGGGGCCCGATGCCTGTCGCCCCTCCTGGGGGCCCGGTGCCCGCCGCTCCGCTTGGGGGCCCGATGCCTGTCGCCCCTCCTGGGGGCCCGGCGCCCGCCGCTCCGCTTGGGGGCCCGATGCCTGTCGCCCCGCCGGGGGGCCCGGTGCCCGTCGCCCCGCCTGGGGGCCCGGTGCCTGCTGCTCCGCCCGGTGGCCCGCTGCCTGCTGCTTCGCCTGGTAATCCGATGTGCCTCTGACCAGAGTCCAGCCCGATGTGCCTCTGCCCGGAGTCCAGCCCGATGTGCCTCTGCCCGGAGTCCAGCCCGATGTGCCTCTGCGCGGAGTCCAGCCCGATGTGCCTCTGCGCGGAGTCCAGCCCGATGTGCCTCTGCCCGGAGTCCAGCCCGATGTGCCTCTGCCCGGAGTCCAGCCCGGTGTGCCGCTGCCCGGAGTCCTGCCCGGTGTGCCAGTCTTTGATATCCCGCCAGTTACCAGACCCGGGCGGTGGAACATTTTGCCCAGCTAGGACTGTTTGGAGCGTCCTGAGGCCGCTCCTTGAGGGGGGGGTACTGTCAGGAATGGACTGGCCAGCAATAGTGGGACTCACCTGCCTTGTGAGCTGCAGTACCAGGGCTGGCCAGCGGGTGCTCCCAGCAATCAGAGACTCAACCTTGCAGCCAGTCAAACACCTGGAACTGATTATACTGGTGTATTTAAGGGACATTCAGACCTGCAGACTCTGCCTTGGTGTTGTGTTTCTCTTGGGCCCTGTTTCCTGTTCCTGTTCCTGTCCTTTTTCCTGTCTGATTCTCTGCTGACCCTGCTCTGATCCCTGGCTTGTCTGACCATTCTCCTGCTCCTGATCCCTGGCTTGTCTGACCATTCTCCTCTGCCTGACCCTCTATACCACGCTGCCCGCTACCTGCTGAACCTGGCTTGTGACCCCGACCATTCTCCGCTTGCTCCCCCTGTACCTACCTGCCCGATTGATATTGACCCGGCTTGCCTGACGACGCTTGCATTGTATGTACTGTTATCTGTGGGTGGTTGGTTTGGTTTGTTTGCACTGTGTTATGTTTTAGTATTGCACTGCGTTTATGTTTGTATTGTTAGTGTTAATAAATTACATTGTTTATAACATATCTGAAGTCTGCGTTTCCCTGCGTCAGTCACACACCTCTGGTCACACCCGGGAGCCCTGACAGAGACAGAGAAAACATATGAAAAGAACCTAAAGCTCCACCTGCTGGCAAGATAAAAGACAACAAGCATTTTTTCCCTTAGCTGGACAATGTAACTATGCTGTAAAAGTTATACCTGGAATTCAGCTTTAAGACAAAGTTCAAGTTCAACACACAGGCATATACATTCAGTACACTGGCTTTCACTTGCAGTGCCAATGTTCTGATCTCACATATCCAACCCTTTGTCTGTATCCTCCAGACCAGGGTTGGGCAACCTGCGGCTCTCCAGCTGTTGTGGAACTACATTTCCCATGAGGCATTGCAAAGCTGACAGTTACAGCTATGACTTGCAGAGGCATGATGGAACTTGTAGTCCTGCAACAGCTGGAGCTCCACAGGTTGCCCGCCCCTGCTCCAGACAGTCTGCTCAAACAAGCTCTATGCTCACATACACATCCTGAATACCTCACTGATCCCTGCTGCATTGGCCCACAGCCTGACTTCTGGGCAGAGGCCTCCTCTCTCTCCCAGGTGAAGCCCTGAACGTTAGTCACCTCTCTAACAAAAGCCCTGCACAGACCTGCACAATCAGGCTCCATGCACACTAGCATATATTTAAGCTACAAAAATGCTGGAACAAATGCTGAATAAAATAACACTGGTAATAGCGTTTTTTAGTAGCGTACAGAAGCGTTTAAGAGTGTAAGTGTTTTATTAGTGTATTTACAGTACATGTAGAGGGGGAAGAAAGCTAGAAAAAAGTAGTTAGGAGTGTTTTAGTAGTATTTAGGAGCATTTAAGAGCCTTTAGCTTTTTTTTGCTGGAAAAACGCATAAAAAACTCTACAAAAACAATTTATTTTCTGCTCCTAGACACTGAAGCTCAAAAAATGCTAACAGCCTGAAGGAGTGACACATAGGATAACACTATTTAGCTTCTAGGAGTGGAAAAAAATGCTAACAGCTTAAAAAAAAACTAGTGTGCATGGAGCCTCAGTGTTGTGGTTGTCCACAAATCCAGGTTTGGAGACTTCTTCCCTCCCTCCCAAGTCTTTATGAAGTCTCCAGGCTCTAGGACCCAAATAGCACCCCGGAGCCCCTCATCCTGCCTGGATGAGAACCCTTTTTACACTGTGACAAGGCACAGCACCATCGAGCCATATTAAGGAATATAATAATAATAATAATAAATACAAAATATATACAATATCACTATACACTTCTTTTATTTAATAGTACACATTCCTACTCTGAAAGATTAAAACATTCTCTAAATTTGTAACTTTGCTTTTCCTTTTTGAATAATCTAGATAGCTGAAAACCAACATAATAATAACAAACTGTTTTTCTGTCATTTCAGTTTAGTAGCATCTTTTGAACTCCAGCACAGTCATTTATGTGACACTGCTTTTAATCAATGCTAAGTGAGTACAATTATGATGTGCATGCAATTATGATATTAAGGGACCCAAAAAAAAAGAGGTCAGTGCCAGAAATTTGTCCCATTATATGGGATCATAGTTTAGAAAAACCTGGAGCAAATCATAACTATGCATAAATGATATTCCAAAAATGACTCAATTTTCATTGCTGCCAAGGGTTACCACTTGCTGCATCATAGTTAAAGGCACTATCAAAAAGTATCTAAAGCCAAAAAGTATCTTTTTTGTTTTGGAGAGAGTAGGGATTAGTTCAGATTTCTCTTTCACCTCATATCTGGAGACAAAAGAGAACAAAACTAGAAGAAACAGGAACTCTCACCAAAGTGAATGAATATTCCCTCTTAGCTGTCACTGTACCAGGTGTCCCATTGGAAGATATCCCCTGTAAAGTTTCTTATAACTAGAGATGAGCGAAGAAATGAAAAATTCGATTCGACTGATTCGGCGAATTCGTGGACAATATTCGATTCGAGTCGAATAAATTCGCTGTGAATTTAACTTAAAAAAGGGTGTTTCTAGGCTTCAGAGAGACTTAATATTAGTGCAGAACACTGTACCTTTAATTTAAATGCCCTTGGAGTCTGCTGGGGAAGAGAAATAATACTGTCTGTCAGTATGACATGCAGATGAGTGCCGTCGATCTTAGAATCACTGCACACTTCACTCCTTTGGCCAGTCACGGGGCCAAAACCAGTGTTTGGAGCCACAGTGTGGCGGTGGAGGCAGCAGCAATGGGAGGCCATACAGCAACCTATGACAAAATGGAAACCAGCAGGAGCGTGAGGAGACCTGAAAGTGGCACATGGCAGAGTGGGAGCAATGGGAGGCGGTACAGGGACCCAGGTCACACTATGGGCCCAGCAGCAGCGTGACCAGGCGGTACGGGGGCCCATGGCCGATATGGGGCTTGGTGGCACCTATGGAAGGCCTGTAATCTGCCAGCAACCTATGACAAAATGGACAACCGCAGGAGTGTGAGGAGATTTCAAAGTGGCACATGGCAGAGTGGAAGCAATGGGAGGCCGTACAGGGACCCAGGTCACACTGTGGGACCAGCATCAGCGTGAACAGGCGGTACGGGGGCCCATGGCCGATTTGACCTCATTCATCCCATAGTCCTGCCGACTCACGAATAGCGTGGCCTCCTCAAAGGGCCTGAGCAAGCGCAGGTGTCACACATGAGCTGACAATGGCTGACATCTAAGTTACACAGGGAGTACCTTTATCCGCTTTTAACATCAGGAAATCTGTGATGGCCTTTAGCTGTTCGTAAAGGCGGTCTAACATATGTAGGGTTGAATTACACCTTGTTGCAACGTCACAGCATGAGGAGTCGGTACGGGGGCCCATGGCAGATTACATGTCTGGCAGCAGCTATGTGAGGCCCGTAATCTGCCTGCACCCTATGTCAAAAAATTTAACACACCAGCAGTGTGAAGAGACCTGAAAGTGGCACATGGCAGCAGAGTGTGGCGATGGAGACAGCAGCAATGGGAGGCCGTACAGGGACCCATGAGAGACTCTAGACTTGGCAGCAGCATGAGGAGGCGGTATATAGGGGCCCATGGCAGATTAGGGGCCTGGCAGCAGCTATGTGAGGCCCGTAATCTGCCTGCACCCTATGTCAAAAAATTTAACACACCAGCAGTGTGAAGAGACCTGAAAGTGGCACATGGCAGCAGAGTGTGGCGATGGAGACAGCAGCAATGGGAGGCCGTACAGGGACCCATGACAGACTCTAGACTTGGCAGCAGCATGAGGAGGCGGTATATAGGGGCCCATGGCAGATTAGGGGCCTGGCAGCAGCTATGTGAGGCCCGTAATCTGCCTGCACCCTATGTCAAAAAATTAAACACACCAGCAGTGTGAAGAGACCTGAAAGTGGCACATGGCAGCAGAGTGTGGCGATGGAGACAGCAGCAATGGGAGGCCATACAGGGACCCATGACAGACTCTGGACTTGGCAGCAGCATGAGGAGGCGGTATATAGGGGCCCATGGCAGATTAGGGGCCTGGCAGCAGCTATGTGAGGCCCGTAATCTGCCTGCACCCTATGTCAAAAAATTTAACACACCAGCAGTGTGAAGAGACCTGAAAGTGGCACATGGCAGCAGAGTGTGGCGATGGAGACAGCAGCAATGGGAGGCCGTACAGGGACCCATGAGAGACTCTAGACTTGGCAGCAGCATGAGGAGGCGGTATATAGGGGCCCATGGCAGATTAGGGGCCTGGCAGCAGCTATGTGAGGCCCGTAATCTGCCTGCACCCTATGTCAAAAAATTTAACACACCAGCAGTGTGAAGAGACCTGAAAGTGGCACATGGCAGCAGAGTGTGGCGATGGAGACAGCAGCAATGGGAGGCCGTACAGGGACCCATGACAGACTCTGGACTTGGCAGCAGCATGAGGAGGCGGTATATAGGGGCCCATGGCAGATTAGGGGCCTGGCAGCAGCTATGTGAGGCCCGTAATCTGCCTGCACCCTATGTCAAAAAATTAAACACACCAGCAGTGTGAAGAGACCTGAAAGTGGCACATGGCAGCAGAGTGTGGCGATGGAGACAGCAGCAATGGGAGGCCTTACAGGGACCCATGACAGACTCTGGACTTGGCAGCAGCATGAGGAGGCGGTATATAGGGGCCCATGGCAGATTAGGGGCCTGGCAGCAGCTATGTGAGGCCCGTAATCTGCCTGCACCCTATGTCTAAAAATTTAACACACCAGCAGTGTGAAGAGACCTGAAAGTGGCACATGGCAGCAGAGTGTGGCGATGGAGACAGCAGCAATGGGAGGCCGTACAGGGACCCATGACAGACTCTAGACTTGGCAGCAGCATGAGGAGGCGGTATATAGGGGCCCATGGCAGATTAGGGGCCTGGCAGCAGCTATGTGAGGCCCGTAATCTGCCTGCACCCTATGTCAAAAAATTTAACACACCAGCAGTGTGAAGAGACCTGAAAGTGGCACATGGCAGCAGAGTGTGGCGATGGAGACAGCAGCAATGGGAGGCCGTACAGGGACCCATGACAGACTCTAGACTTGGCAGCAGCATGAGGAGGCGGTATATAGGGGCCCATGGCAGATTAGGGGCCTGGCAGCAGCTATGTGAGGCCCGTAATCTGCCTGCACCCTATGTCAAAAAATTTAACACACCAGCAGTGTGAAGAGACCTGAAAGTGGCACATGGCAGCAGAGTGTGGCGATGGAGACAGCAGCAATGGGAGGCCGTACAGGGACCCATGACAGACTCTAGACTTGGCAGCAGCATGAGGAGGCGGTATATAGGGGCCCATGGCAGATTAGGGGCCTGGCAGCAGCTATGTGAGGCCCGTAATCTGCCTGCACCCTATGTCAAAAAATTTAACACACCAGCAGTGTGAAGAGACCTGAAAGTGGCACATGGCAGCAGAGTGTGGCGATGGAGACAGCAGCAATGGGAGGCCGTACAGGGACCCATGACAGACTCTAGACTTGGCAGCAGCATGAGGAGGCGGTATATAGGGGCCCATGGCAGATTAGGGGCCTGGCAGCAGCTATGTGAGGCCCGTAATCTGCCTGCACCCTATGTCAAAAAATTTAACACACCAGCAGTGTGAAGAGACCTGAAAGTGGCACATGGCAGCAGAGTGTGGCGATGGAGACAGCAGCAATGGGAGGCCGTACAGGGACCCATGACAGACTCTGGACTTGGCAGCAGCATGAGGAGGCGGTATATAGGGGCCCATGGCAGATTAGGGGCCTGGCAGCAGCTATGTGAGGCCCGTAATCTGCCTGCACCCTATGTCAAAAAATTAAACACACCAGCAGTGTGAAGAGACCTGAAAGTGGCACATGGCAGCAGAGTGTGGCGATGGAGACAGCAGCAATGGGAGGCCGTACAGGGACCCATGACAGACTCTAGACTTGGCAGCAGCATGAGGAGGCGGTATATAGGGGCCCATGGCAGATTAGGGGCCTGGCAGCAGCTATGTGAGGCCCGTAATCTGCCTGCACCCTATGTCAAAAAATTTAACACACCAGCAGTGTGAAGAGACCTGAAAGTGGCACATGGCAGCAGAGTGTGGCGATGGAGACAGCAGCAATGGGAGGCCGTACAGGGACCCATGACAGACTCTAGACTTGGCAGCAGCATGAGGAGGCGGTATATAGGGGCCCATGGCAGATTAGGGGCCTGGCAGCAGCTATGTGAGGCCCGTAATCTGCCTGCACCCTATGTCAAAAAATTTAACACACCAGCAGTGTGAAGAGACCTGAAAGTGGCACATGGCAGCAGAGTGTGGCGATGGAGACAGCAGCAATGGGAGGCCGTACAGGGACCCATGACAGACTCTAGACTTGGCAGCAGCATGAGGAGGCGGTATATAGGGGCCCATGGCAGATTAGGGGCCTGGCAGCAGCTATGTGAGGCCCGTAATCTGCCTGCACCCTATGTCAAAAAATTTAACACACCAGCAGTGTGAAGAGACCTGAAAGTGGCACATGGCAGCAGAGTGTGGCGATGGAGACAGCAGCAATGGGAGGCCGTACAGGGACCCATGACAGACTCTAGACTTGGCAGCAGCATGAGGAGGCGGTATATAGGGGCCCATGGCAGATTAGGGGCCTGGCAGCAGCTATGTGAGGCCCGTAATCTGCCTGCACCCTATGTCAAAAAATTTAACACACCAGCAGTGTGAAGAGACCTGAAAGTGGCACATGGCAGCAGAGTGTGGCGATGGAGACAGCAGCAATGGGAGGCCATACAGGGACCCATGACAGACTCTGGACTTGGCAGCAGCATGAGGAGGCGGTATATAGGGGCCCATGGCAGATTAGGGGCCTGGCAGCAGCTATGTGAGGCCCGTAATCTGCCTGCACCCTATGTCAAAAAATTAAACACACCAGCAGTGTGAAGAGACCTGAAAGTGGCACATGGCAGCAGAGTGTGGCGATGGAGACAGCAGCAATGGGAGGCCGTACAGGGACCCATGACAGACTCTAGACTTGGCAGCAGCATGAGGAGGCGGTATATAGGGGCCCATGGCAGATTAGGGGCCTGGCAGCAGCTATGTGAGGCCCGTAATCTGCCTGCACCCTATGTCAAAAATTTAACACACCAGCAGTGTGAAGAGACCTGAAAGTGGCACATGGCAGCAGAGTGTGGCGATGGAGACAGCAGCAATGGGAGGCCGTACAGGGACCCATGACAGACTCTAGACTTGGCAGCAGCATGAGGAGGCGGTATATAGGGGCCCATGGCAGATTAGGGGCCTGGCAGCAGCTATGTGAGGCCCGTAATCTGCCTGCACCCTATGTCAAAAAATTTAACACACCAGCAGTGTGAAGAGACCTGAAAGTGGCACATGGCAGCAGAGTGTGGCGATGGAGACAGCAGCAATGGGAGGCCGTACAGGGACCCATGACAGACTCTAGACTTGGCAGCAGCATGAGGAGGCGGTATATAGGGGCCCATGGCAGATTAGGGGCCTGGCAGCAGCTATGTGAGGCCCGTAATCTGCCTGCACCCTATGTCAAAAAATTTAACACACCAGCAGTGTGAAGAGACCTGAAAGTGGCACATGGCAGCAGAGTGTGGCGATGGAGACAGCAGCAATGGGAGGCCGTACAGGGACCCATGACAGACTCTGGACTTGGCAGCAGCATGAGGAGGCGGTATATAGGGGCCCATGGCAGATTAGGGGCCTGGCAGCAGCTATGTGAGGCCCGTAATCTGCCTGCACCCTATGTCAAAAAATTAAACACACCAGCAGTGTGAAGAGACCTGAAAGTGGCACATGGCAGCAGAGTGTGGCGATGGAGACAGCAGCAATGGGAGGCCTTACAGGGACCCATGACAGACTCTGGACTTGGCAGCAGCATGAGGAGGCGGTATATAGGGGCCCATGGCAGATTAGGGGCCTGGCAGCAGCTATGTGAGGCCCGTAATCTGCCTGCACCCTATGTCAAAAAATTTAACACACCAGCAGTGTGAAGAGACCTGAAAGTGGCACATGGCAGCAGAGTGTGGCGATGGAGACAGCAGCAATGGGAGGCCGTACAGGGACCCATGACAGACTCTAGACTTGGCAGCAGCATGAGGAGGCGGTATATAGGGGCCCATGGCAGATTAGGGGCCTGGCAGCAGCTATGTGAGGCCCGTAATCTGCCTGCACCCTATGTCAAAAAATTTAACACACCAGCAGTGTGAAGAGACCTGAAAGTGGCACATGGCAGCAGAGTGTGGCGATGGAGACAGCAGCAATGGGAGGCCGTACAGGGACCCATGACAGACTCTAGACTTGGCAGCAGCATGAGGAGGCGGTATATAGGGGCCCATGGCAGATTAGGGGCCTGGCAGCAGCTATGTGAGGCCCGTAATCTGCCTGCACCCTATGTCAAAAAATTTAACACACCAGCAGTGTGAAGAGACCTGAAAGTGGCACATGGCAGCAGAGTGTGGCGATGGAGACAGCAGCAATGGGAGGCCGTACAGGGACCCATGACAGACTCTAGACTTGGCAGCAGCATGAGGAGGCGGTATATAGGGGCCCATGGCAGATTAGGGGCCTGGCAGCAGCTATGTGAGGCCCGTAATCTGCCTGCACCCTATGTCAAAAAATTTAACACACCAGCAGTGTGAAGAGACCTGAAAGTGGCACATGGCAGCAGAGTGTGGCGATGGAGACAGCAGCAATGGGAGGCCGTACAGGGACCCATGACAGACTCTAGACTTGGCAGCAGCATGAGGAGGCGGTATATAGGGGCCCATGGCAGATTAGGGGCCTGGCAGCAGCTATGTGAGGCCCGTAATCTGCCTGCACCCTATGTCAAAAAATTTAACACACCAGCAGTGTGAAGAGACCTGAAAGTGGCACATGGCAGCAGAGTGTGGCGATGGAGACAGCAGCAATGGGAGGCCGTACAGAGACCCATGACAGACTCTGGACTTGGCAGCAGCATGAGGAGGCGGTATATAGGGGCCCATGGCAGATTAGGGGCCTGGCAGCAGCTATGTGAGGCCCGTAATCTGCCTGCACCCTATGTCAAAAAATTAAACACACCAGCAGTGTGAAGAGACCTGAAAGTGGCACATGGCAGCAGAGTGTGGCGATGGAGACAGCAGCAATGGGAGGCCGTACAGGGACCCATGACAGACTCTAGACTTGGCAGCAGCATGAGGAGGCGGTATATAGGGGCCCATGGCAGATTAGGGGCCTGGCAGCAGCTATGTGAGGCCCGTAATCTGCCTGCACCCTATGTCAAAAAATTTAACACACCAGCAGTGTGAAGAGACCTGAAAGTGGCACATGGCAGCAGAGTGTGGCGATGGAGACAGCAGCAATGGGAGGCCGTACAGGGACCCATGACAGACTCTGGACTTGGCAGCAGCATGAGGAGGCGGTATATAGGGGCCCATGGCAGATTAGGGGCCTGGCAGCAGCTATGTGAGGCCCGTAATCTGCCTGCACCCTATGTCAAAAAATTTAACACACCAGCAGTGTGAAGAGACCTGAAAGTGGCACATGGCAGCAGAGTGTGGCGATGGAGACAGCAGCAATGGGAGGCCGTACAGGGACCCATGATAGACTCTAGACTTGGCAGCAGCATGAGGAGGCGGTATATAGGGGCCCATGGCAGATTAGGGGCCTGGCAGCAGCTATGTGAGGCCCGTAATCTGCCTGCACCCTATGTCAAAAAATTTAACACACCAGCAGTGTGAAGAGACCTGAAAGTGGCACATGGCAGCAGAGTGTGGCGATGGAGACAGCAGCAATGGGAGGCCGTACAGGGACCCATGAGAGACTCTAGACTTGGCAGCAGCATGAGGAGGCGGTATATAGGGGCCCATGGCAGATTAGGGGCCTGGCAGCAGCTATGTGAGGCCCGTAATCTGCCTGCACCCTATGTCAAAAAATTAAACACACCAGCAGTGTGAAGAGACCTGAAAGTGGCACATGGCAGCAGAGTGTGGCGATGGAGACAGCAGCAATGGGAGGCCTTACAGGGACCCATGACAGACTCTGGACTTGGCAGCAGCATGAGGAGGCGGTATATAGGGGCCCATGGCAGATTAGGGGCCTGGCAGCAGCTATGTGAGGCCCGTAATCTGCCTGCACCCTATGTCAAAAAATTTAACACACCAGCAGTGTGAAGAGACCTGAAAGTGGCACATGGCAGCAGAGTGTGGCGATGGAGACAGCAGCAATGGGAGGCCGTACAGGGACCCATGACAGACTCTAGACTTGGCAGCAGCATGAGGAGGCGGTATATAGGGGCCCATGGCAGATTAGGGGCCTGGCAGCAGCTATGTGAGGCCCGTAATCTGCCTGCACCCTATGTCAAAAAATTTAACACACCAGCAGTGTGAAGAGACCTGAAAGTGGCACATGGCAGCAGAGTGTGGCGATGGAGACAGCAGCAATGGGAGGCCGTACAGGGACCCATGACAGACTCTAGACTTGGCAGCAGCATGAGGAGGCGGTATATAGGGGCCCATGGCAGATTAGGGGCCTGGCAGCAGCTATGTGAGGCCCGTAATCTGCCTGCACCCTATGTCAAAAAATTAAACACACCAGCAGTGTGAAGAGACCTGAAAGTGGCACATGGCAGCAGAGTGTGGCGATGGAGACAGCAGCAATGGGAGGCCTTACAGGGACCCATGACAGACTCTGGACTTGGCAGCAGCATGAGGAGGCGGTATATAGGGGCCCATGGCAGATTAGGGGCCTGGCAGCAGCTATGTGAGGCCCGTAATCTGCCTGCACCCTATGTCAAAAAATTAAACACACCAGCAGTGTGAAGAGACCTGAAAGTGGCACATGGCAGCAGAGTGTGGCGATGGAGACAGCAGCAATGGGAGGCCGTACAGGGACCCATGACACACTCTGGACCTGGCAGCAGCAAGAGGAGGCGGTACAGGGGCCCATGGCAGAGTGGCGAAGCGTAAGCAGCTTAAATTGAAGGCCATACAGAGGCCTATGTTAAAAATAATAACATGTTTGGGGCATGATTCATGGCGGATTTAGTCAGTTGTGTCAGGAACTGGTGGTTTGAAATCCAGACTAATCCACGCCTGATTCATTTTCACAAACGTGAGTCTCTCCACACTTTGGGTGGACAGTCGTGTCCTCCGCGGAGTTACAATACCTCCTGCCGCACTAAACACGCGCTCCGATGCCACGCTACTGGCCGGGCATGACAGCCTTTCAAGGGCAAATTCCGCTAGTTGGGGCCAAAGGTCAAGTTTCGTTGCCCAGTAGTCAAGGGGATTGTCTACCTCGGTTGGCAGGGTGCTGTCCAAGTAGGCCCAAGCCTGTTGTTTGAGCTCCTGCTCCAGGTCCACCTGATGCTGCTGCTGCTGCTGCGGCTGGTTAGTAGTTTCCTCACTGCGCTGGTGAAGAAAGCTACTCATCATCGACTGCAGACTGAGGCAGCCGCTGCTGGTGGAGCTGCCACTGCTCCTACCACCCCACCCCTCCCCTGCTGCCATGCCAGCGGAACGCGAGCGCACAGGGCCCACAGTGTCTGAGGATGGACGTTGGCGCACAAAGGCAGAGACCAACTGACTACATAGGTGGTTTTTATAGTACGTAATTTTGGCCTCCCTCTCAGCAGGTGTGAAAAAGGCCACCATTTTGGACCGGTAGCGAGGGTCCAACAAGGTGGACAGCCAAAAGTCATCCCTCTGTCTGATGGTTATTATTCGGCTGTCGCTACGCAAGCAACCGAGCATGCTATGGGCCATTTGTGCCAAGGAATGCGAGGGACTCCCTGCCTCCATCTCCACAGCATACTGCCACGGTGCGTCTGGGTCCTCTGTCTCCTCCTCCTCCTCCTCTACCAGATGCTCCTGCTCCTCCACTCCTGTCCGCTGAGTGGAAAAACCACCCATTTCACTCAATAATTCCTGAGCACAAATGTCCTCCTCTACCTCCTCCTCTTCTTCCTGTCCTGCCCCCACAGGGGTCATGTGGCGTTGAGATCTGTGCGCCACGTCTACCGCACCCTGACCAGCCATTGTTAACAGCATTTGTTCCAGGACGTGCAACAGAGGAATGACGTCGTTCATCCCATAGTCCTGCCGACTCACGAATAGCGTGGCCTCCTCAAAGGGCCTGAGCAAGCGGCAGGTGTCACGCATGAGCTGCCAATGGCTGACATCTAAGTTACACAGGGGAGTACCTTTATCCGCTTGTAACATCAGGAAATCGGTGATGGCCTTTCGCTGCTCGTAAAGGCGGTCTAACATGTGTAGGGTTGAATTCCACCTTGTTGCAACGTCGCAGATCAGGCGATGCTGTGGAATTCCGTTCTGCCGCTGCAGCTCAATGAGGGTGTTCTTTGCGGTGTAGGAATGGCTGAAATGCATGCACAGTTTACGTGACATTTTAAGGATGTCTTGCAGTGGGATGGTGGATTTTAGGAACCGCTTGACAACCAGATTGAACACGTGAGCCATGCATGGCGCATGGCACAACCTTCCTTGACGCAGAGCAGACACCATGTTCTTTCCGTTGTCAGTCAACATGGTTCCGATTTTTAGTTTGCGCGGAGACAGCCATCTGTCGATTTCTCTGTTCATTACACTCAGCAGTTCCTCCCCTGTGTGACTACGTTCGCCAAGGCATACCAGGTGCAGCACAGCGTGACACCGTTGCGCCCTGCACATGTGATATGCCGGTCGGGTAATGGGACTTGGCACGGGGGTGGCGGCTGAGGACACGGCGGAAAAAGAGGTGGTAGAGGCGGACATGCTTGCTGGACCAAGGACGTGCAAACGTGGAGGCAAAAGCGTCGTGACCTGTCCAAGTTGCTGGTGCGGCTGTGCCGGCACCACGTTCACCCAGTGGGCCGTAAATGACATGTACTGTCCCTGACCGTAGTTACAGCTCCACACGTCGGCGCTGCCGTGCACTTTGGCAGAGACCGACATGCTCAAAGACTGGCCCACCATCTCTTCTACATGTGAATGCAGGGCTGGCACTGCCTTTTGGGCAAAGAAATGACGGCTTGGCACTCTCCACCGCGGCGCGGCACAAGCCATCATTTCTCGGAAAGGTGCTGAGTCCACCAGTTGGAAAGGGAGGGACTGCAGCACCAGCAACTTGGACAGGAGGACGTTCAGCTTTTGCACCGTCGGGTGCGTGCTCGCAAACTGTTGTCTCTTGGATACGGATTCCAAGAAAGACTGTTGACGGAATCCGAGAAGAGGAGTAGCAGGAGAAGGAGCATCTGAACGAGCGGAAGATGCCAATGAGCGACAACTCCCCTCAGCAGAGGTGTTGGAGCCTTGACTGGCTGATAGAGGGCGATTGACGACGTCGGGTGACGGAGCAAGTAACGGAGCGGGTGATGGAGCGGGGGCTGGGGCAGGCAGAACCGCCGTATGTTTATCACGGTTTTCCCAGGCCACCGAATGGTGACGCTGCATATGCTGACGCAACGCTGTAGTCCCAACATGGGCCCCCTGGCCACGCTTGCATTTCTGGCCACATAGTCGACATACGGCTACGTTTACTTCCTCGGGCGGCTTGAGGAAAAATTGCCACACCACCGAGTAGGAAACTTTGCCCCCGCTACTCTTCACTGGCTGACTGCTACTTCCTCCGTGCGCACCGGCACCACTACTGGCCGTGGTGGTAGGCTGCAGTGGAGCTGGTGCTCTACTCCGTGGACGTTTGGCTCCACTGACACTGATGCGACCCTGCTGCTGTCTCCTGGGCAACCCACCGACTGTTTTGCTCGCTGCCAAGCTGCCACCCTCTTCTCCTGATGATGCGGAAGAAATTGCCTGATGACGACGAGGCTGCCAAGTGCGATCAACCTCCTCATCATCAAGTAGGGTCTCCGCCTCACTACTAGCCCCCTCGGCTGCGTCTGGGTCAGGAGACAGACCTGTCTCTAGACCGGCTACCGAGCCACTCTCCTCGCCAGTACTTGTTCGCTTGGCTGCTGAAAAGGCCGATGTCTCCCCCCGTTCCTGACCGCCCTCTGTTAGCTCTTCCTCACTGTACAGTGGGGCTGAGCCCACAGCATGCGATACTTCGCTTGGTGAGGGAACAGCAAAGGACAGGGGCAGGTAGAGGACACGTGATTTCAGTGGGCTTGGTCCCGGGCCATGCCAACTAACGGTTGTGTCTGACGTACCCACCGACCGTTGGCTGTAGGTGTCAGAGGTGACCTGGGAAGAGGAAGACGACCGAGCCAACCAATCAATGACGGCAGGGTTGTCGGTGGAGACACGACCGCTGGATGACACCGGGAGCACTGGCCTCTGGCTGCGAATACTGCTGCCTCGACCCCTTCCTCTGCTGCCACGTCTGCTCGCTCCTAAAACATTGCCTCCTCTGCCACTCCTCTGCATGTTGTCTGACATACTATTTAATTCAACGATTAGGTGTCCCTGAGTAACAATTCTCTGGCACTCAGTAACAATTCTGTCTGTCCCTGAGTATGAATTCTGTGGCCCTGAGTAACAATTATGTGTCTGTGCGAGTAACAATTCTGTGTCTGTGCGAGTAACAATTCTGTGTCTGTGCAAGTAACAATTTTGTGTCTGTGCGAGTAACAATTCTCTGGCACTCAGTAACAATTCTGTCTGTCCCTGAGTAACAATTCTCTGGCACTCAGTAACAATTCTGTCTGTCCCTGAGTATGAATTCTGTGGCCCTGAGTAACAATTCTGTGTCTGTGCGAGTAACAATTCTGTGTCTGTGCAAGTAACAATTTTGTGTCTGTGCGAGTAACAATTCTCTGGCACTCAGTAACAATTCTGTCTGTCCCTGAGTAACAATTCTCTGGCACTCAGTAACAATTCTGTCTGTCCCTGAGTATGAATTCTGTGGCCCTGAGTAACAATTCTGTGTCTGTGCGAGTAACAATTCTGTGTCTGTGCAAGTAACAATTTTGTGTCTGTGCGAGTAACAATTCTCTGGCACTCAGTAACAATTCTGTCTGTCCCTGAGTAACAATTCTCTGGCACTCAGTAACAATTCTGTCTGTCCCTGAGTAAGAATTCTCTGGCACTCAGTAACAATTCTGTCTATCCCTGAGTATGAATTCTGTGGCCCTGAGTAACAATTCTGTGTCTGTGCGAGTAACAATTCTGTGTCTGTGCAAGTAACAATTTTGTGTCTGTGCGAGTAACAATTCTCTGGCACTCAGTAACAATTCTGTCTGTCCCTGAGTAACAATTCTCTGGCACTCAGTAACAATTCTGTCTGTCCCTGAGTAACAATTCTCTGGCACTCAGTAACAATTCTGTCTGTCCCTGAGTATGAATTCTGTGGCCCTGAGTAACAATTCTGTGTCTGTGCGAGTAACAATTCTGTGTCTGTGCAAGTAACAATTTTGTGTCTGTGCGAGTAACAATTCTCTGGCACTCAGTAACAATTCTGTCTGTCCCTGAGTAACAATTCTCTGGCACTCAGTAACAATTCTGTCTGTCCCTGAGTAACAATTCTCTGGCACTCAGTAACAATTCTGTCTATCCCTGAGTATGAATTCTGTGGCCCTGAGTAACAATTCTGTGTCTGTGCGAGTAACAATTCTGTGTCTGTGCAAGTAACAATTTTGTGTCTGTGCGAGTAACAATTCTCTGGCACTCAGTAACAATTCTGTCTGTCCCTGAGTAACAATTCTCTGGCACTCAGTAACAATTCTGTCTGTCCCTGAGTAACAATTCTCTGGCACTCAGTAACAATTCTGTCTGTCCCTGAGTAACAATTCTCTGGCACTCAGTAACAATTCTGTCTGTCCCTGAGTAACAATTCTCTGGCACTCAGTAACAATTCTGTCTGTCCCTGAGTATGAATTCTGTGGCCCTGAGTAACAATTCTGTGTCTGTGCGAGTAACAATTCTGTGTCTGTGCAAGTAACAATTTTGTGTCTGTGCGAGTAACAATTCTCTGGCACTCAGTAACAATTCTGTCTGTCCCTGAGTAACAATTCTCTGGCACTCAGTAACAATTCTGTCTGTCCCTGAGTAACAATTCTCTGGCACTCAGTAACAATTCTGTCTGTCCCTGAGTATGAATTCTGTGGCCCTGAGTAACAATTCTGTGTCTGTGCGAGTAACAATTCTGTGTCTGTGCAAGTAACAATTTTGTGTCTGTGCGAGTAACAATTCTCTGGCACTCAGTAACAATTCTGTCTGTCCCTGAGTAACAATTCTCTGGCACTCAGTAACAATTCTGTCTGTCCCTGAGTAACAATTCTCTGGCACTCAGTAACAATTCTGTCTGTCCCTGAGTAACAATTCTCTGGCACTCAGTAACAATTCTGTCTGTCCCTGAGTAACAATTCTCTGGCACTCAGTAACAATTCTGTCTGTCCCTGAGTAACAATTCTGTCTGTCCCTGAGAATGAATTCTGTGGCCCTGAGTAAGAATTCTCTGGCACTCAGTAACAATTCTGTCTGTCCCTGAGTAACAATTCTCTGGCACTCAGTAACAATTCTGTCTGTCCCTGAGTAACAATTCTCTGGCACTCAGTAACAATTCTGTCTGTCCCTGAGTATGAATTCTGTGGCCCTGAGTAACAATTCTGTGTCTGTGCGAGTAACAATTCTGTGTCTGTGCAAGTAACAATTTTGTGTCTGTGCGAGTAACAATTCTCTGGCACTCAGTAACAATTCTGTCTGTCCCTGAGTAACAATTCTCTGGCACTCAGTAACAATTCTGTCTGTCCCTGAGTAACAATTCTCTGGCACTCAGTAACAATTCTGTCTATCCCTGAGTATGAATTCTGTGGCCCTGAGTAACAATTCTGTGTCTGTGCGAGTAACAATTCTGTGTCTGTGCAAGTAACAATTTTGTGTCTGTGCGAGTAACAATTCTCTGGCACTCAGTAACAATTCTGTCTGTCCCTGAGTAACAATTCTCTGGCACTCAGTAACAATTCTGTCTGTCCCTGAGTAACAATTCTCTGGCACTCAGTAACAATTCTGTCTGTCCCTGAGTAACAATTCTCTGGCACTCAGTAACAATTCTGTCTGTCCCTGAGTAACAATTCTCTGGCACTCAGTAACAATTCTGTCTGTCCCTGAGTATGAATTCTGTGGCCCTGAGTAACAATTCTGTGTCTGTGCGAGTAACAATTCTGTGTCTGTGCAAGTAACAATTTTGTGTCTGTGCGAGTAACAATTCTCTGGCACTCAGTAACAATTCTGTCTGTCCCTGAGTAACAATTCTCTGGCACTCAGTAACAATTCTGTCTGTCCCTGAGTAACAATTCTCTGGCACTCAGTAACAATTCTGTCTGTCCCTGAGTAACAATTCTCTGGCACTCAGTAACAATTCTGTCTGTCCCTGAGTAACAATTCTCTGGCACTCAGTAACAATTCTGTCTGTCCCTGAGTAACAATTCTGTCTGTCCCTGAGAATGAATTCTGTGGCCCTGAGTAAGAATTCTCTGGCACTCAGTAACAATTCTGTCTGTCCCTGAGTAACAATTCTCTGGCACTCAGTAACAATTCTGTCTGTCCCTGAGTAAAAATTCTGTGGCCCTAATAACGTTTCTGTGGCCCTAAGTAACAATTCTTTGGCACTGAGTAACAATTCTGTCTGTCCCTGAGTATGAATTCTGTGGCCCTAACTAGCGTTTCTTTGTCCCTAAATAACGATTCTGTGGCCCTCATTAACAAGTCTGTGTCCCTGAGTAATGGTTCTCTGTCCCTAAGTAACTTCTCTCTGTCCCCAATTCTCGTTTCTGTGGCCCTAACTCTGTCCCTGTCCCTAGTACAGAGCGGTCTGCCTCTGTTCAATGACTGCAGGCAAATGAAGATTTCCAAAATGGCCGCTATATATACCTCGACCATTACACAGTGCTGGCTGGCTGGCTGCTGATTGGCTGATGCGATCACATGTCGTTGAGGAATGCATTATGGGGCAGCGCGCCTTGTCTGCGCGCCTTCCCCGACATCCCCGCTCCGTCGCCGCACATGTCAGCCGCCATTTTCGGAAAAATTTCGATTCGCGCGTCCGAATTAGGCTGTTTTTCGGATTCGGCACGAATCGAAATTTTTCCGATATTCGACTCGAATTCCACTTCGGATACTTCGATTCGCTCATCTCTACTTATAACACTGTCCCTTTAACAATGGCCACCAGAAGTAAAAAGAAGGGAACATTTCCCAGCGTAGATATGGACAGCAATAAAAAAGACCTTGAAAAAGTGTGCAGAGGTGCTGAATCGCTGAGAGTTTTCCTAATACTCAAGTGTGGAGGTGGAATGTTACAACAAGCTGCTAAGAATCATTGTGCAAATCTATGCAACAGCAACTATACCAGACAATTTACCTACTGTGTACTTTCTACCTATCTTTGAAGTCCTGATGAAGAGTGCAAGGCTATGTTCCTGAAATGTGTTGGCTTTGCGTACAGTTTTGCAATTGATTTTATACTATAATAAACTTGTTTCTGGATTACAGGTATCACAGTGAAAAACATTGGGGAACTTGAGAAAGTACAGAGAAGGGCAACTAAACTGATACGAGGCATGGAGGAGCTCAGCTATGAGGAAATCTTAAAGGAACTGAATTTATTCTCTCTTGAGAAAAGGAGATTAAGGGGGAATATGATCAACATCTATAAATACATCAGTGTTTCATATAGTGAACTCGGTGTAGAGCTATTCACCCTGAGGTCATCACAGAGGACAAGGGGGCACTCTACATCTGGAGAAAAAGAAATTTAATCTCTAAACACGGAAAGGTTTCTTCACAGTGAGAGCTGTGAAAATGTGGAATAGACTCCCTCAAGAGTTGACAGCTCAGTGGATTGCTTTAAAAAAGGCCTGGATTATTTCTTAGATACACAGAATATAACTGGATACTAACATTTATAGGTAAAGTTGATCCATGGAATATCCGATTGCCTCATGGGGGATCAGGAAGGAATTTTTTTCCCAGCAGGTGTAAATTGGATCATGCTGTGCTGGGTTTTTTTGCCTTCCTCTGGATCAACTGTTGGTATAGGATTATAACTTTTTGTTTATTATGGTTGAGCTGGATGGACTTTTGTCTTTTTTCAGCCAGACTATGTAACTTTAATTCTAGATCCACTTAAAGCAATAACACCCGAGAGGGGTTCTAACAACTCCCCACTCTGTCTAAAACTAAAATAATGTTTTTGCTTTAGGTGTACACCTGCCTTAGTCTTAGTCCGTAGGGTTCAATATTGAGTTGGCCCACCCTTTGCAGCTATGATAGCTTCAACTCTTCTGGGAAGGCTGTCCACAAGGTTTAGGAGTGCGTCTATGGGAATGTTTGACCGTTCTTCCAAATGTGCATTTGTGAGGTCAGGCACTGATGTGGGATGAGAAGGCTCTGCTCTAGTTCATCCCAAAATGTTCTATCGGGTTGAGGTCAGGAAGAGGCCAACCTAAAACTGTTCCCACAAATTTAGGAGCATGAAAATGACCAAAATGTCAGGGCAGGAGCTGGACTATATTTCACCCTAGACAAGACCAGCTACTTGAACCCCCCCCCCAAAAAAAAAATTATAAAACAGTAGTAAATATTACATCAATAAACATGATACTGCTTAATTTATTTTAATTTTCAAAAATAAGTGCCATAAGATGCTACTCAATGCACCAATATTAAAGACGAAATCAGTGTCACGGATGGACTGTATTTGTGGCTGGCAGTGGCAGGGTGACAGTTGCAGTGAGTGGAGGATGATGAATCCACACTCTGACAGATCCCAGGCTGCAATTCTCCAGGCAATGGGAGAGATAAAACGTTGTGACAGCAGGCACCCCAGCCCACACACTGAGCGATCCCACACAGTGACAGATCTGGCACAACACACCACCACTAACACAGACACAGATCAGCGGGTCCAGCAGGCACTAGAAGAGCATCACTCACTGACACATTGCACATGTGATGGATGGCTGGTCACACTAACACAGACACGAGACATCAGAGTCAGACATTACCTTCCTCCTCAGGCGCAGCTGCATCTTTGCTGATGAATGGGAAGAAAAGGGCTGGAACTCCACAATGATCAGCAGCCGCCAACCGGCTTGCAGTAAGGAATTGAGTCTGAGAGGAACACTAGAAGGAGCGGCTGGTAAGTTGCTGCACTGGCCCCAGACACCGGGTATCTTTCTCTGTCCTTCTCTGTACTCTGCTCCTCTCTGCTGCCCCTCCCCTTAACTGGAAGATCATTCATGATGCGGCGACGTCCCACACAGAGAGACTGCTGCGCCCAGATGCCCCTAGGTGGCAGTGCACCCTAGGCGGCTGCCTAGTTTGCCTAGTGGAAGCACCAGTCCTGGGTATGCTGATGCTTAAGAGTTCCCTTCACTGGAAGGGGCCAAGCCCAACCCCTAAAAAACAGCCCCACACCATAATCCCCCCTCCACCAAACTTTACACTTGATACAATGCAGTCAAGCAAGTACTGTTCTCCTGGCAACTTCCAAACTCAGACACGTCCATCAAATTGCCAGACAGAGAAACATGATTCATCACTCCAGAGAACTCATCTCCACTGTTCTAGAGTCCAGTGGTGGCGTGCTTTACACCACTGCATCCGACACTTTGCATTGCACTTGGTGAAGTAAGGCTTGGATGAAGCTGCTCAGCCATGGAAACCCATTCCATGAGCTCTCTATGCACTGTTGTTGTGCTAATCTGAAGGCCACATGAAGTATGGAGATCTTTATCTATTGACTGTGCAGACAGCTGGCGACTTCTGCGCACTGTGCGCTTCAGTATGCGCTGACCCCGCTCTGTCATTTTATGTGGCCTACCACTTTGTGTGCTGTTGTTCCCAGTTGCTTCCACTTTGTTATCATACCACTAACAGTTGACAGTGGAATATTTAGTAGCAAGGAAATGTCACGGATGGACTTATTGCACAGGTGGCAACCTATCACGGTACCATGCTTGAATTCACTGAGCGCCTGAGAGCGATCCATTCTTTCACAAATGTTTGTAGAAGCAGTCTGCATGTCTAGGTGATGATTTTATACACCTGTGGCCATGGAGGGGATTGGAACACCTGAATCCAATGATTTAGAGGGGTGTCCCAATACTTTTCGCAATCTAGTGTATATGTAGCCTCACAAAAGTGGATCTTTATCCAAGGAACTGCATATATGTGCTGCTGCTTTTGTGCTGGGAGGTCGCACACAGCAGGCTCCCAACACAGAGACCGAGCTGTCAGTGAAATCGCTGGCTCTTGCGCTAACAATCGGGAAGTGGGAGGCCCATTTCCCTAACCCCTGATCACTGTGATAGACTGTGATTGGGTATTACAGTGATCAGTCACTGTACACTTTTCTCCTGTGTTGGATTCCTCTCTTGAATAGATAAAAATATACATTTGTTTCTCCTTGCTGGAGGAGAAAACTGTATACAAAGGAAAGTATGTGTAAAAAAAAAATTCAAAAATTAAGATAAAATAGCTAGATCAGGGTTTGGTCTAGGTCAGTGTCAGGGTTAAAGTTAGGGTTAAAGTTAGGGTCAAAGGTCATTGTCAGGGTCAAAGGTCAGAGTCAACAGTCAAGGTCAGTCTATTTTTAGTCTATTGTAGTTTTTACTAACATATTGCAAAGTTAAAAAACTGTGTTTAGAAAGCAAGGTTAGGAATTTACATAATCAAAATAAAAATCCTGTATAAGGCTTCATTCAAATGGGTACTGACATCTGTACAGCAGGTACAAGGCCATAGATCATTTTTTTTTCCTTGGGGGGGGTAGCCCTGGGAACCTAAGGTACAATAATTTGATATTATGCAAGCCACAATGTGACAAATTGTGGGTGTGACACATTGCACTTAAAATTTGACCCTATTCCCTGTGTACACAGTAACATTTGACAGCCTTGTACTCAATAAATGTGCTTTAACCCCTTGCCCTCCTGAGGATTTACCCCCCTTCCTGACCAGGACATTTTTTGTGATATGGTGCTGTGTTATTTTAACTGACAATTGCGCGGTCATGCAACGCTGCACCCAAATTAAATTTACATCCTTTTTTTCCCCCACAAATAGAGCTTTCTTTCAGTGGTATTTGATCACCTCTGCATTTTTTTATTTTTTTGCACTATAAAAAAAAAAGACCAACAATTAAAAAAAAAAACTATATTTTTGACTTTTTGCTATTAAACATGTCAGTAAAAAAATTTAAAAAAATCAAATTTTGTCATAACTTTAGGCCCAGAATGTATTCTGCGACATGTCCTTGTTGAAGAAATTCCAATACATGTAAATTAGGTTTACGTCAAAGTTATAGCGTTTACAAATGGCAGTATATTTACTGTAATTTTGTTTTTACTGCGGGACTACAGCAGGCATTCTGACACTGGGTGAAACTGACTTGGTGTCACTGATAACCCCAGTGACACCAATACAATGATCAGTGTTATATAAAGGCACTGACACAGTACTAATGGCACTGGGCAGGAAGGGGTTAACATCTGGGGCAATCAAAGGGTTAACTGTGTGCTGCGTGAGTGCTTTACACTGTAAGCACACTGCTTTGTATGGCTGTGCTATGCAGAGCCATACAAAGCAGTGTGCAGGAGCTGACAGGGGAGAGATCTGTATTGTTGACATACAGGTCTCTCCCCCCATCGGAAATCCTCGGAGATCGCCGGTGGGAGATCACCGGCTGGGACTCGGTGATTGACTGCAAAGGCCGCGAATGGCGGTGCGGGCAGGGGTGCGTGCGCGCCCTCTACTTGGAGCTGCAAAATCACATATATACTACATGATTTTGTGCACCCGTACCGCCCTGTAGCAGTATTTCTGCTATAGGGTGGTGCAGAAGCGGTTAATTACTGTGCTACAAGTGAGAGTCTAACAGACATGAACAAACATCAGCACATTGATCTGTAAAATACGAAGCTCTACCATTACATCTGCTTTTCTGCACACAGTCTACTATGAAGAAGAACTTCATTAACAGTGACTGCTGAGCAACCAGCATCTGTTGTACAATATAGCATCAATAATGCAGGGGTCAGGAGTATGTCATATACTGCCTAACATAGGCAATCGCCTTTAGGCAGAACTACTGGTGACAGCAAACAAATATGAAACAAATAAGGGTGGCTGAAGGCCTCTCATCATCAGACTGATTCACAGGAAGCTTTGTCTGTTATCAACACATACAAGGTTGGGGGGGATAGTGATGTTATCCGCCCGCCTCAGTCAGTCAATTAGAGGAAGCCTTGTATTTGTTGAAAAAATTCCTGCACCTTCAGGCCTCAGATCAGTGCCAATTCCTCCACCTTCAGACCTCAGATCAGTCCCAATTCCTGCACCTTCAGACCTCAGATCAGTCCCAATACCTGAACCTTCATACCTCAGATCAGTCCCAATTCCTGCACCTTCATACCTCAGATCAGTCCCAATACCTGAACCTTCATACCTCAGATCTGTGCCAATTCCTGCACCTTCAGACCTCAGATCAGTCCCAATTCCTGCACCTTCAGACCTCAGATCAATCCTAATTCCTGCACCTTCAGACCTCAGATCAGTCCCAATTCCTGCACCTTCAGACCTCAGATCAGTCCCAATTCCTGCACCTTCAGACCTCAGATCAGTCCCGATTCCTGTACCTTCAGACCGCAGATCAGTCCCAATTCCTGCACCTTCAGACCTCAGATCAGTCCCAATTCCTGCACCTTCAGACCTCAGATCAGTCCCAATTCCTGCACCTTCAGACCGCAGACCAGTCCCAATTTCTGCACCTTCAGACCTCAGATCAGTCCCAATTCCTGAACCTTCAGACCTCAGATCAGTCCCAATTCCTGAACCTTCAGACCTCAGATCAGTCCCAATTCCTGCACCTTCAGACCTCAGATCAGTCCCAATTCCTGAACCTTCAGACCTCAGATCAGTCCCAATTCCTACACCTTCAGACCTCATATCAGTCCCAATTCCTGCACCTTCAGACCTCAGATCATTCCCAATTCCTGCACCTTCAGACCGCAGATCAGTCCCAATTCCTGCACCTTCAGACCTCAGATCAGTCCCAATTCCTGCACCTTCAGACCGCAGATCAGTCCCAATTCCTGCACCTTCAGACCTCAGATCAGTCCCAATTCCTGCACCTTCAGACCTCAGATCAGTCCCAATTCCTGAACCTTCAGACCTCAG
Organism: Staurois parvus; assembly: GCF_062004578.1. Lineage (NCBI taxonomy): Eukaryota > Metazoa > Chordata > Amphibia > Anura > Ranidae > Staurois > Staurois parvus. Next base: position 5,123,689 of record NW_028318003.1, read on the forward strand.
ATCAGTCCCAATTCCTGCACCTTCAGACTTCAGATCAGTCCCAATTCCTGCACCTTTAGACCTTGAATCACCCTTCAATTCCTGCACCTTCATACCTCAAATCACCCCAATTCATGCACCTTGAGACTTTGGATCACCCCTCAGTTCCTGCACCTTCACACCTCAGATCAGCCCCAATTCCTCCACTTTGACACCTCAAATCAGAGTAAATTTCTGCACTTTGAGATCTCAAATAAGCCCATTTCAGATATAAAGGAGTACTCACAAATTCAGTGTAAATAATGCTTTATAACTGGCTCTATGAGTACTGCAAAGCAAGTTATAAAGTATTACTCACAAAACCAGTTATTAAGCATTCCTCCCAAAGCCAACTCTAAAGCATTACCCACAAAGCCAGTTATAAAGCATTGCTCAAAGCCAATTTTAAAGCGTTAGTCAGAAAGTCGGTTATTAAGCAAAATTCCTTCATAACTGGCTTTGTAGCGCTTTTTAACTGGCTTTGTGAGCAAAGCTTTAAAATTGGCTTTGAGCAATGCTTTATAACTGACTTTGTGTGTACTGCTTAGCAACTGGCTTTGTGAGTACTGCAAAGCCAGTTATAAAGTATTACTCACAAAGCCAGATATAAAGGAGTTTTGCTTAATAGCTGGCTTTGTGAGTAATTCTTTATAACTGGCTTTGTGAGTAATGCTTAATATCTGGCTTTGTGAGTAATGTTTAATATTTAGCTTTTCAGTAGTCACAAAGACAGTTATTAAGCATTACTCACGGAACCAGTTATAAAGAACTTTTGCTGAATAACTGGCTTTGTGAGTAATCCTTCAAAACTGACTTTGTGAGTAATGCTTGTTAACTGGCTTTGTGACTACTGAAAAGCTAAATATTAAACATTACTCACAAAGCCTGTTATTAAGCATTACTCACAAAGCAATTTATGAAGGATTACTCACAAAGCCAGTTATTCAGCAAAAGTCCTTTATAACTGGTTCTGTGAGTAATGTTTTATAAATGGTTCTGTGACTAATGCTTTATAACTGGCTTTGTCAGTACTGCATAGCCAGTTATAAAGCATTACTCAAAGAGCCAGTTATAAAGCATTACTCACAAAGCCAGTTATAAGGGGGTATTGTTTTTAACTGGCTTTTTGAGGACTACTTTTAGTAGTGCATACAAAGCCTGCTAAACGTTTCCTTGCCAAACACATCCACAGCCAACTTTTCTGGTTTGAACGATGACAATCTCCCCTTCAGGGAGCCAGGCTGTGGAGGGAGAGGAGTGCTCAGAGGCAACAGGCACACACCGATTAGAGAAGCCTGGTCATGAGCTGGCTGATTACAAGACTGCTGTAGTCACAGAGAAAATAAAATGTTTTAACTAGGGATGCACTGAAATTTCGCCCACCAAAACATACCGACCGAAAATAGCTCTATCACCATTTTGCTGATAGGAAAAATTTAACCGATACAGGTGCCGATACAGGAGACTGTGTGTGTGTGTATGGGGGGGGGGGGCTGAGAAAGGCAGGAGAGGAGCAGTGTATACAGTGAATAGCTGTGAGTATATGTTAGTGCCGGTTTTTACTTTTTCTCTTCACTATAGCTCACAGAATTAGCTGTCACTTTCCCCCAGCTAAAAGAAGCAAATTTTCCTTTTAGTTTATTTCCCGAGATAAAAGAAACAAAGTTTCCTTTAGCTCCGGGGAAAGTGACAGCTAATTCTGTGAGCTATAGTGAAGAGAAAAAATAGCCGGCATTTAAAAACCGGCACTAACATATAGTGACAACCAGTGAGGGAGCCTCTCTGTATACACTGCTCCTCTGCTGCCCCCTCCTTGCACACACTGCCCTCCACCACCTCCCACCCTACAAAGAGGATGTCAAGGTCCCACCTTTTCCCAGAGACTGTGCGGCTTCATGTACTGGTGTCCATCTTGGGTTTCTGCAGAGCATGGTGGGAGTCTTTTATGCCTTCAGGTCTCTGAGGTCCATCCCCCAGAGGGGTGTGGCTGAGTACATATAAGTCTGTGATCCGCACATGCTCTTTGCACTTGTGTCTTGTGTCTTGTGTCTTGGTGTTGCTACAGCTCTGTGTGTACTCTTGTGACTCTTCTGGTATCTGACTCGGCTTGTGACTAGACCATTCTCTGTGTTTTCCTTTCATCTGACCTTCCGTTGCTGAACCCGGCCCGTGACCTGTGATTCTTGTCTAATGTTCTGTACCGTTTTGTCCCGTTGTTGTCGACTCGGCCTGCCTGACTACGCTATTGTCATTCCTACCAGCTACACGCCATTGGCAGCGGCCATTACCGCAGCCGGGGTGTCTCGGGGGGCGCTACCTGGTTCCTGGCTGCGTCAAGTCCATCCCCACCATCAGGGGCCCTGGTGAAGGGCAGCCTGGGACTTAGACTCCGCGCCCTGAGGGACTTCGGTCTGTTGGTGGTGGTTGTCGTCAGTCAGTGCGTTACCCTGCCACTAGGCCTACCTGTCCGTTCCACAGCCCTGCCCTGACAGAGGACCTGTCACTCATATGCTTTGGTCCCCTATGTGATAGCAATAAAATCATAAGTTAAAAAAATAAATAAAAATATACATGAAAGTAGAAAAAAGTACAACAAAAAATTGGAGCATGCCCACCCCCACATACGCAGACATTTCGGTTTTGCTTTGGTTTTTGGCCACATGCATTCTGAATTTTCTGTATCAGTTTCGGCACCAGAATTTTCATTTTGGTGCACCACTAGTTGTAGCATTAAGAAAAGTAGCACTCTCTGGTCCTGGGGCATCCGATCCAACCTCTCTACTGCGCAGATTAAGAAGAAAAGCTCAATTTACACAAACGTCAAGCGGGAAAAGAAGTGGGTGGGAAGAAAGGCGGGAGTACACCAGCCGCACTGTTTTCCCTATATGCAGCACCTTGATGGCTTTCATGTGCAGGAGACGGGTCTCAGTGGGCAAGAAGAGAGGTCGGCATGCCACATTCACCAGCTGTACTGCTTTCCCTATATGCAGCCGCAGCACCATGCCAGCTTTCATGTGCAGGAGGCGAGTCTCAGACCCGCCTCCCACACATTAAAGCCAGCAAGGTACTGCAGTTCAGCCATATGTTGGGAAAGCAGTGCAGCTGGTGCACACCCACCTCTCTCCCTGCCCACTTCTTTTCCAGGATCGCTGTCATGTGCCAAGTGTGATCAAGGCCAGAGGTTGCCGAGCCCTGCCCTACACTCTCCCGAGTCCTGGCCTGATGGAATAGTAAAATAACAGACCGTGACTGACATATCACTGACATATGCTCTGGGGGGGGGTTTGAACCCCCCTGACCCTCCCTCTTATCTACGCCCCTGAGCAGAAATGAGCTGTTTGTTTATGCAATGGGAAAAGCAGCATTATAAAATAAAGTTTTCACTAAAACTATATGGAAGGTTTATCGTGATCATATTAAATGTTGGCCTAATACTATGACTGATTAACTAACTTGAATTTAGAAGTCAGTTTTTTACCTACTGTTTGCATAATAATTACTTTCTCTAAGTGTATTTGCAAGTTCAGAGTCCCTTCTGTAACAGACTACACAGATCTCTTTATTAAAACTTGCCCATAATGTAGGCCTGACGGCATGCCAAAGGCAGCTGTTACAGTCCTGTACAGCTCTGTTCAGGTTCTGTTCTTGTCCAGCCTTGTTCTACTTACTTGTTACAGCTCTGCACAGCTCTTTTCAAGCATTACTCCTTTCCATTCTTGTTGTAGCTCTTCCTCAGCCCTGCTACAGTGACTTGTTTTACAATTCAGCCCTGGTTTTCTAGCATGCATCAGCACATGCTCATGATGCTGGGAGTGACCTGAAGGGTGTACTGCGGGGTATTTAAGGACCAGCCTTGGAACAGTCTAGTGCTGTGACTTTAAACCATCTAGAGCTACAAATAGCAAGAGCTATAATATTGAAGCCTGTTACCTCTTGTTGCTGACCCAGATTACCTGACTAGTCTCTTGTCTTCTGCTTTCTTCATTCTCGACCTGGCCTGTTTTACTACCATCTGCTTGCTGGCTGCTAAGACCCCTGCCTGTACTTGACTATTTTCATATCTTCAGCCTAGTATACCACCTCATCCTTGCTGACCTGGCCTGTCTGACTACTCTCTGCCTGCTGTCATTCAAGATTCCAGCTGTGCTCAGGTCTCCTGTCTCTATACTATAATCTTCCTGTACCCCTTGGTGAAGCAATAGGATGTGACCCGGTGCCAGTTGCAGCAAAGAGTTTCAAGAACCACTAGGGTTTCCTGCCCATCTCCACCATCAGGAGTTCTGGTAAAGACCAAGTGGTACTTATATTCCACGTCCTGGGAGAGGCCCTGCAACCCGCCATAGAGTATCGTAACAGCAGCTGTCCCATATACACAATCAGAATATCGTAAGAAAAATGCCGCTTTTAAAGCGATTGTACGATAATCTGATTGTTAGTACACAGCAATCATACAAAAAAAAATAGAAGGGGCAGGCACAAAAATCTTTATCGTACGATACTGGATCGTGTGATTTTCGTTTAAGCAGTACAATAGTCATCTGAAAATACAGTACAAATACATTACATTCTTCAGATTTATTGTTCCGTTATTAAATAATTTTTGTAACTTTAGTAGCCTCTTCATTTTGATATGAGACTAGTATGCAGAAGAAAAACGGACAATCATTTGTCCGATATTCTAAATGTATTTACAGGGCTTAAAGCTTTGACCAGTGTCTAAAGATAGCTTTTTACACCTTGATACTGGACAAATAACTGCCATTGACAGTGATGGGACAGTATGAAAGAGTGGGAACCAATGGGGATGATCCAATTCTTGACTATCAGGAAGTACTATCATTTGCACATTACTGGAATTTGAGGGAATTTAAGGATTATCTTTTTTCACACCAATCTTTTTTTTTACAAACAGGCAAATCCTTTTCCTTTTTTGTCTTATTATTTTTTCTTTTTAAATATATTTTTGTCTGTTGTATTCGCTTTTCAGTATTGATGTTTCTCAAGCTATATTTATATTTTTTAAAATTCTTTTCAAATATACCATTGTCTTATGTATCAATTTTCTAGTATTGATGTTTTTTTGTCTCTCAAGTCATGTTTCTGTAATGCGCATTCTTTTTCTGTCTTCAGCAGTTTGTTATTTTGTGTAGAAGGTTGCTTATATTTGCTAATCTGCATTTTCCAATGTGCAAACCTTACCACAAGATGTCTGTTTTTATTGTTATTATTAATTCAAACCCACCTTTTGTGGTAAGTCCCAGGCACTTGAATATACCCTGTTCAATAAAAGCACCCTTAATGGTTATAAAAGTGCTCTACTGGTACAGAGGCAATGCAGTTGGTCAGGTCTTAGCCTAGAATCCAGGAAAGTCACATATCAAATTAAAAATATAAACCAAATTAGCCAGATATAAATAGAAGAACTTCAAATTTATCTCCAGATTTCTAAGGCCCTGTACACACGATAAGAATATCAGACGAATGATTGTCTATTTTTATTTTTGCATGCTGGTCTCATATTAAAAGTGAAGAGGTTACCTAATGAAAATTGAAGTTATGAAAATTGTTGTATGAAAGAATTAAAATTCGAAAGTGATGTAATGTATTGTATTGTATTGTATTTTAGGATGAAAACTGTGTTGATTAAATGAAAATCATATGATCAGGTATCGTATGTAAAACATTTTTAAAGCTTGTCCCTTCTAATAATTTTGGACAAAAGCTGTATACTAACAGATTATCATACGATCGCTTCGAAAGCGGTATTTTTTGTATGATTTTTTGATTGTGTGTACTAGCCTTAAAGTTCATCAGTTTATACTTTTTTTCTCTAACTTTGCTACCAATGGTTTTCAGATAAACTCAAGTACCAGATTGTTATCTACTGATCCACCAGTAATTAAAAATGCTGCTTTTAAAAAAGTGTTTAAATGTTGTAGTCTCCTCACCACGAATATCATTGCAGAGCACTAGACACGTAAGCTATATGACCTTGGATGGATGGTTTGAAGCATGCAGGCCTCCTATGCTGATACTAGGTGACAAAATGGATCTCCTTCTCATGGCACTAGCCAAGCGCTCATTCCCACCAGGCTCTTTCACACCATAAGTACTACCAAAAGAACATTAATGTTATGAGAACTTGATTCCAAAAGTCCAGGCTTGAGATAGGCGAATAATTATTTAGTAGCATGCTAGTAGCTGCACTCTAAACAAAAAGGAGAACTGCTTTTCAAAGAAACTTGAGCTTCAAGGACCCAAAATGGGGCAGAAAGCCAAGCAGAGCCTTGATTTACTATTTAGTACCTTTTTTAAATTACATTGTTAAAGTACTGTATATGTAAACCTAGTCACTAAAATCTTTAAGGGTTCCAGAAGCCGGGGCGGTGTTTTAGGGTCATGTGACCACCATGATTTGCTGTCACGGCGGTCACATGATCGGGAAAGGTCCCAATTGAAAGAGGAAATTGGGACCTTTCCGTGAGTACTGAACGTGTGTGCTGGGAGCACGCAGGGCGCGCGCTCTCAGCACATATGTGTTTTTTTAATAGAACACAAATGTGCGGCCGCTCAGCGTCTAGGCCCAGACGCCAGGAGGCCGCAAATTTGCGTTCAGCTGGTGCCAAGAGGTTAAAGTAGTATTAAACCCAAAACCAAAAATGTTATATTAGATATCATGGTCCCTATAAATGTGTTGGAAAGTATGTGCGTAAAAATCTACAGAGTAAGTTTTTATCCCAGGTGAAATCTGCGTTTAATGTGAAAATAAGGTTTGGGCACTCCTTTTCTGAAATGTTTGTACATTACACAAACATATTTGTATATTATATTTCCCTGGAATCAGACTGACAAAGATCTGATCATGAAGCAGAATCCCCTCCGGTCATTAAGTAATAAAAAGGTTAACTAGAGACCAGTACACTGTACGTATAAAATAAACAGCGGAATCCCTCTGGACTAATCACATAATTGCTTTCTGCATTAGCGTCTATTCTCTACTATTCAAACCTGTTAATATTCTCTGACTGCACCCTATTGCCGATGCTTTCAAAATTGTTTTTGACAGAAACATTACAATATTAATGTAAAATACCCCGGAGCACATACATAATTGGAAAGCACACTGATATTACAAATTTGAGAATGACATTTTAGCTTATTCTTGAAATGAGACGAAGAAAGTTGTACAATGCAAACAGTAAAATATGCAAGAAAATGTATGGGGAAGTTTTAGAAAATGTCTGTATCAAACGTTCTAAAAAGTGATCAGGTTTTTTTTTAAGTGATAAGTGAAAATAAGTAAAAGTAAAGATACTCTAAATTAGCTAACACAAAAGATTTTATATTGCAAATTTATCAAACGAATAATTTAATTTAACCATTCTAAGTAAAACAGCTCTATTACACGAGTGTAGATAGTTGGTTCCAAATTACCTTCTTATAAAGTTCATGTGATTTGGCTGGTTAGTACTCTGTGCTATGTTCCTACAGGTTGACAGCACCCCTGAGGGTATAAAGAAAAAGCTGGTGCACGGAAGGGAAATCTGGAATGTAGGAGAACCCATTAGTGTGAGAAGAATAGCAAAACACAGAAAGAGAATGAGAAACCTGGGAAAATCAGAGCAAACTGATAATTACTTAATCACTCAGAGATGACCATATGATACAACCGGGTGGATGAGTGCACTGTGGATAGTCCCTTATCAGCTGACTGGTAGAAGTAGCATAGACAAAAAACATTGAATTTCAGCCAACAGCCATGCAACCCTGTAGCCAACTGGAAACCAATAATTGGATAGGGACATTGCCTATAGTAAACCTCATTCCCTTGTGAAACATACATGCATGTGGCTGGTCAGAAGTTGTGATCCTGTCAGGGGCTGTCACCCTGCAGTGAGCTGCTTTGCATGGCACAGGAGTAAAAAATTAAGAGGCAAATATTAAAACTGAGAAAAATCTTAGTAGAGCTAAATGGTTTGATGTTTCATTGAGATTTTCAGAGTAGAATTTGAGGGGAGTAGGTTTATTGTGAAAGGGAAATACAGCTGTTGTTGATGGACATTAGGAGGTTCAGCATTGTTCTTGGTGGACTTTTTAGTGTGCTTGATAGCTTTTGGGAAAACGGAAGATAGTGCATTTGCTTAGAGGGACAAAAAGGGATGCAAAGCTGCTGTTGGAGAATATGAGGTTGGAGCTGGGCTGCCAAACAGGGAGGCATTAGTTTTCTGAGCCAGTATTAATAGGTTGTGTTGGGTTGTTGGCCTTTAGCAAGATATGTCACTCAGACTCAGAGGGGATCCACAGTCAGTGACAGCTGCTGGCCATAATATAGCACCATGACAGCAGGCAACTTCCTTGTCAGCTTTGAAAGGTCATGTGAAAGAAAGCTAAGTGCTCCAAAGGAAGTTATTGTTTGCAGATGTGAAGATGTGTTACAAAAACTGTGTCCTATAGAATCACCCACCTTTCTGCATGTCCATCAATCAATGCAGGACTATAGACCACTTTGGTGCACTTTCTTTCCAGAGAATCTGTACCTATCATAAAGATGCCAGTTTATTAGCACTGCACATTCTCCATATGCCCCTCCATTTCTTCACCACAGCCTGTACTCCTCCAAACAAGGCAGAACTCAAGGCTTTAAAACAGCCAGCTACACCCTTGTTCCATTCTACTTCAGGTTCCAATATGCCCTGTAACATCTCCACTCACCAGAGTTGTACAACTATAACTTGTAGGCCACTTGGTAGGCCACAACTTGCTCAGTTACTTCTTGGCTCTTTCATAAATCCCAGCATGGTCATCCAAGCTTTTCAGCTCAACACATCATCTTAGTGTCTCTTCTAAAGCCCCTAGTGTTCAGGACAATTGGAGAGAATGAATCTCACTAACAGGGACACAGACCATGAAAAGTACCCAACAGTGCTTCTAACCTCTCACCACTCTATACAAATCTAAAAAAGGTTTGTCTTTAGTTATATGTTAATCTTTTGTCCTTATCTTTACCCATTAATTAAAATTCAGTATACAGTATAGCTATATCTGTGTATCTGTGCTCAATATGTTATTTCCTAGGACTTTGGGGTTGATTTACTAAAACTGGAGAGTGCAAAACCTGGTGCAGCTCTGCATACAAATCAGGTTTCTTTGTCAAAGCTTAATTGAACAAGCTAAAATTAGAAGCAGATTGGCTGCCATGCAGATCTGCACCAGATTTTGCACTCTCCAGTTTTAGTAAATCAACCACATTTAATTAGTGAGTGCAGTGAGTAGGCATATGTACTGTTTATAGCAGAGTGTTAAAGCTAAAAGGAACAAGGCACAACCGATTGTTTTGAAGCATCCTACTAGAAAAGGGTGAATTGATTGTGTTTGTTCCCAAGTCAGTTTCCAATGCTGCTTTTTTTTGGGGGGGTGGGAGTCATCGAGCAGTATTGAGTTTGCTATGGGAGACATCAGGAGGCTGCTACTCAGACATGTTGAGGAACCCAAATTTTCTATTTAGGTATATCAGAGTGGAAATACACTGCTACAGTAAACAAGTCAAATGACAAGTGTCCATATACAAGAGAAAATAACACCCTGCATCTATATTCTTTATTTTTGCACTTATCCTGTCAATCAAAGGACAAGGAGAAGGTCAAGGAGTGACACCATGAGAGGGGGGGGGGTTACTAAAACTGGTACACACAGAATCTGGTGCAACTGTGCATAGAGGCCAGTCAGCTTTCAGGATTTATTGCCCAAGCTTAATTGAACAAGCTGAAGTTAGCTGATTGGTTACTATGCACAGCTGCACCAGATTCTGTTTGCCCCAGTTTTAGTAAATCTCCTCCATGAGTCGCTTGGTGTAATTGATAATAGCAGGCAACTATGAAGATGGATGGACAGTGCAATAGATTTATGAAGGTGAATGTAGTATGAGTCAGCCTTTTTAGATTATATTAAGGGCTGCACAGTAGATATTGGTGGATACTATATCATGCACTGAGGCTGGGAATGCTGGAGCAGATATGTAAAAAAATTGAGTCAAAGTGCGTAGAAGACATGGGGCTCGTTTATAAAGCAATGGGATATGGCTGCATTTAAAAAAAAATACTTGGACATATTTATAAAGAACAGCACTGTGCTCCAATTAGTCATTTTAATGAATGCAGGGAAAAATTGCTAGGAGGAAGAGAAATACTTGTCCAAGTGATTAAGCTCTTCTCCCATTATGGAGTACTTTCTGCAACACTATGCAGTGAACACTCAGATAAACACTGCAGGTTTCACAACGCACCTTTCATTTTATGAATTATGGTTCATGCACATTGGACTTGCACAAGCATTTTAGATGCCTGGTATAATTTTCCAGCTCTATTTACAAGTGCATGAACATCAGGCATATTTTCTGAATGCAAAAACTTCACATGTGTGGGTAAACACCAATACAAAAAAGCATCAGCATTCACAAGAGCATTCACTTGTATGACAGACTGGACGTGTCATGCAGATCCCTGGGTAGGAAAGCACCCAGAAATTATGTTAGGCATCTAAAATGCCTGTGTAAGCACCATGGGCATGAGCCCATAGAAACAGTGGGGGAGATTTGCTAAAACTGCTACACTCAGAATCTGGTGCAGCTGTTCATACTAACCAATCGCTCCCAGTGTGATGTAAATATTGCCATGTCCTGCAGGTGGTAGATAGTGTTATAGAGGTTCTTCATTATAAATAGAGATGAGCGAATCGAAGTAGGCGAAGTGGAATTCGTTTCGAATATTGGAAAATTTTGCGCGAATCGAAATTTTTCCTAAAATGGCGGCGACATGTGCGGCGACGGAGCGGGGATGTCTGGGAAGGCGCGCAGACAAGGCGCGCTGACCCATAATGCATTCATTAATGACATGTGATCGCATTAGCCAATCAGCAGCCAGCCAGCCAGCACTGTGTAATGGTCGAGCTATAAATGGTGGCCATTTTAGAATTCTCCATTTGCCTCCAGTCATTCAAGAGAGGCAGACCGCTCTGTATTAGGGACAGAGTTAGGGCCACAGAAATGTTACTTAGGGACAGAGAAACATTACTCAGGGACACAGAATTGTTACTGAGGGCCACAGAATCGTTACTTAGGGACACAGAAACGTTAGTTAGGGCCACAGAATTGTTACTCAGGGACAGACACAGAATTGTTACTGAGGGCCACAGAATTGTTACTCAGGGACAGACACAGAATTGTTACTGAGGGCCACAGAAACGGTACTTAGGGCCACAGAAACGTTACTCAGGGACACAGAATTGTTACTGAGGGCCACAGAACTGTTACTTAGGGCCACAGAAACGTTAGTTAGGGCCACAGAATTGTTACTCAGGGACAGACACAGAATTGTTACTGAGGGCCACAGAATTGTTACTGAGGGCCACAGAACCGTTACTTAGGGCCACAGAATTGTTACTCAGGGACACAGAATTGTTACTGAGGGCCACAGAACCGTTACTTAGGACCACAGAATTGTTACTCAGGGACAGACACAGAATTGTTACTGAGGGCCACAGAATTGTTACTGAGGGCCACAGAAACGTTACTCAGGAACACAGAATTGTTACTGAGGGCCACAGAACTGTTACTTAGGGCCACAGAAACGTTAGTTAGGGCCACAGAATTGTTACTCAGGGACAGACACAGAATTGTTACTGAGGGCCACAGAAACGGTACTTAGGGCCACAGAAACGTTACTCAGGGACACAGAATTGTTACTGAGGGCCACAGAACCGTTACTTAGGGCCACAGAATTGTTACTCAGGGACAGACACAGAATTGTTACTGAGGGCCACAGAATTGTTACTGAGGGCCACAGAACCGTTACTTAGGGCCACAGAATTGTTACTCAGGGACAGACACAGAATTGTTACTGAGGGCCACAGAATTGTTACTGAGGGCCACAGAATTGTTACTGAGGGCCACAGAACCGTTACTTAGGGCCACAGAAACGTTACTCGGGGACACAGAATTGTTACTGAGGGCCACAGAACTGTTACTTAGGGCCACAGAATTGTTACTCAGGGACAGACACAGAATTGTTACTGAGGGCCACAGAATTGTTACCGAGGGCCACAGAACCATTACTTAGGGCCACAGAATTGTTACTCAGGGACACAGAATTGTTACTGAGGGCCACAGAACCGTTACTTAGGGCCACAAAATTGTTACTCAGGGACAGACACAGAATTGTTACTGAGGGCCACAGAATTGTTACTGAGGGCCACAGAACCGTTACTTAGGGCCACAGAAACGTTACTCAGGGACACAGAATTGTTACTGAGGGCCACAGAACCGTTACTTAGGGCCACAGAATTGTTACTCAGGGACAGACACAGAATTGTTACTGAGGGCCACAGAATTGTTACTGAGGGCCACAGAACCGTTACTTAGGGCCACAGAATTGTTACTCAGGGACAGACACAGAATTGTTACTGAGGGCCACAGAATTGTTACTGAGGGCCACAGAATTGTTACTGAGGGCCACAGAACCGTTACTTAGGGCCACAGAAACGTTACTCGGGGACACAGAATTGTTACTGAGGGCCACAGAACTGTTACTTAGGGCCACAGAATTGTTACTCAGGGACAAACACAGAATTGTTACTGAGGGACACAGAATTGTTACTGAGGGCCACAGAACCGTTACTTAGGGCCACAGAATTGTTACTCAGGGACACAGAATTGTTACTGAGGGCCACAGAACCGTTACTTAGGGCCACATAATTGTTACTCAGGGACAGACACAGAATTGTTACTGAGGGACACAGAATTGTTACTCAGGGACACAGAATTGTTACTCAGGGACAGACACAGAATTGTTACTCAGGGACAGACACAGAATTGTTACTGAGGGCCACAGAATTGTTACTGAGGGCCACAGAACCGTTACTTAGGGCCACAGAATTGTTACTCAGGGACACAGAATTGTTACTGAGAGCCACAGAACCGTTACTTAGGGCCACAGAATTGTTACTCAGGGACAGACACAGAATTGTTACTGAGGGACACAGAATTGTTACTCAGGGCCACAGAATTGTTACTCAGGGACAGACACAGAATTGTTACTCAGGGACACAGAATTGTTACTCAGGGACAGACACAGAATTGTTACTCAGGGACACAGAATTGTTATTGAGGGACAGACACAGAATTGTTACTCAGGGCCACAGAATTGTTACTCAGGGACAGACACAGAATTGTTACTCAGGGACACAGAATTGTTACTCAGGGACACAGAATCGTTGAATTAAAGAGTATGTCAGACAACATGCAGAGGAGTGGCAGAGGAGGCAATGTTTTAGGAGCGAGCAGACGTGGCAGCAGAGGAAGGGGTCGAGGCAACACTATTCGCAGCCAGAGGCCAGTGCTCCCTGTGTCATCCAGCGGTCGTGTCTCCACCGACAACCCTGCCGTCATCGATTGGTTGGCTCGGTCGTCTTCCTCTTCCCAGGTCACCTCTGACACCTACAGCCAACGGTCGGTGGGTACGTCAGACACAACCGTTAGTTGGCATGGCCCGGGACCAAGCCCACTGAAATCACGTGTCCTCTACCTGCCCCTGTCCTTTGGTGTTCCCTCACCAAGCGAAGTATCGCATGCTGTGGGCTCAGCCCCACTGTACAGTGAGGAAGAGCTAACAGAGGGCGGTCAGGAACGGGGGGAGACATCCGCCTTTTCAGCAGCCAGGCGAAGAAGTACTGGCGAGGAGAGTGGCTCGGTAGCCGGTCTAGAGACAAGTCTGTCTCCTGACCCAGACGCAGCCGAGGGGGCTAGTAGTGAGGCGGAGACCCTACTTGATGATGAGGAGGTTGATCGCACTTGGCAGCCTCGTCGTCATCAGGCAATTTCTTCTGCATCATCAGGAGAAGAGGGTGGCAGCTTGGCAGCGAGCAAAACAGTCGGTGGGTTGCCCAGGAGGCAGCAGGGTCGCAGCAGTGTCAGTGGAGCCAAACGGCCACGGAGTAGAGCACCAGCTCCACTGCAGCCTACCACCACGGCCAGTAGTGGTGCCGGTGTGCACGGAGGAAGCAGCAGTCAGCCAGTGAGGAGTATCGGGGGCAAAGTTTCCTACTCGGTGGTGTGGCAATTTTTCGTCAAGCCGCCCGAGGAAGTAAACGTAGCCGTATGTCGACTATGTGGCCAGAAAGTCAAGCGTGGCCAGGGGGCCCATGTTGGGACTACAGCGTTGCGGCAGCATATGCAGCGTCGCCATTTGGTGGCCTGGGAAAACCGTGATAAAGATACGGCGGTTCTGCCCGCCCCAGCCCCCGCTCCATCACCCGCTCCGTTACTTGCTCCGTCACCCAACGTCAATCGCCCTCCATCAGCCAGTCAAGGCTCCAACACCTCTGCTGAGGGGAGTTGTCGCTCGTTGGCATCTTCCGCTCGTTCAGATGCTCCTTCTCCTGCTACTCCTCTTCACGGATTCCGTCAGCAGTCTTTCTTGGAATCCGTTTCCAAGAGACAACAGTTTGCGAGCACGCACCCGACGGTGCAAAAGCTGAACGTCCTCCTGTCCAAGTTGCTGGTGCTGCAGTCCCTCCCTTTCCAAGTGGTGGACTCAGCACCTTTCCGAGAAATGATGGCTTGTGCCGCGCCGCGGTGGAGAGTGCCAAGCCGTCATTTCTTCGCCAAAAAGGCAGTGCCAGCCCTGCATTCACATATAGAAGAGATGGTGGGCCAGTCTTTGAGCATGTCGGTCTCTGCCAAAGTGCACGGCAGCGTCGACGTGTGGAGCTGTAACTACGGTCAGGGACAGTACATGTCATTTACGGCCCACTGGGTGAACGTGGTGCCGTCACAGCCGCACCAGCAACTTGGACAGGTCACGCCGCTTTTGCCTCCACGTTTGCACGTCCTTGGTCCACAAAAGATGTCCGCCTCTACCACCTCTTCTTCCGCCGTGTCCTCAGCCGCCACCCCCGTGCCAAGTCCCATTACCCGACCGGCATATCACATGTGCAGGGCGCAACGGTGTCACGCTGTGCTGCACCTGGTATGCCTTGGCGAACGTAGTCACACAGGGGAGGAACTTCTCAGTGTAATGAACAGAGAAATCGACAGATGGCTGTCTCCGCGCAAACTGAAAATCGGAACCATGTTGACCGACAACGGAAAGAACATGGTGCCTGCTCTGCGTCAAGGAAGATTGTGCCATGCGCCATGCATGGCTCACGTGTTCAATCTGGTTGTCAAGCGGTTCCTAAAATCCACCATCCCACTGCAAGACATCCTTAAAATGTCACGTAAACTTTGCATGCATTTCAGCCATTCCTACACCGCAAAGCACACCCTCCTTGAGCTGCAGCGGCAGAACGGAATTCCACAGCATCGCCTGATCTGCGACGTTGCAACAAGGTGGAATTCAACCCTACTGATGTTAGACCGCCTTTACGAACAGCGAAAGGCCATCACCGATTTCCTGATGTTACAAGCGGATAAAGGTACTCCCCTGTGTAACCTTGATGTCAGCCATTGGCAGCTCATGCGTAACACCTGCCGCTTGCTCAGGCCCTTTGAGGAGGCCACGCTATTCGTGAGTCGGCAGGACTATGGGATGAACGACGTCATTCCTCTGTTGCACGTCCTGGAACAAATGCTGTTAACAATGGCTGGTCAGGGTGCGGTAGACGTGGCGCACAGATCTCAACGCCACATGACCCCTGTGGGGGCAGGACAGGAAGAAGAGGAGGAGGTAGAGGAGGACATTTGTGCTCAGGAATTATTGAGTGAGATGGGTGGTTTTTCCACTCAGCGGACAGGAGTGGAGGAGCAGGAGCATGTGGTAGAGGAGGAGGAGGAGGAGACAGAGGACCCAGACGCACCGTGGCAGTATGCTGTGGAGATGGAGGCAGGGAGTCCCTCACATTCCTTGGCACAAATGGCCCATAGCATGCTCGGTTGCTTGCGTAGCGACAGCCGAATAATAACCATCAGACAGAGGGATGACTTTTGGCTGTCCACCTTGTTGGACCCTCGCTACCGTTCAAAAATGGTGGCCTTTTTCACACCTGCTGAGAGGGAGGCCAAAATAACGTACTATAAAAACCACCTATGTAGTCAGTTGGTCTCTGCCTTTGTGCGTCAACGTCCATCCTCAGACACTGTGGGCCCTGTGCGCTCGCGTTCCGCTGCCATGGCAGCAGGGGAGGGGTGGGGTGGTAGGAGCAGTGGCAGCTCCACCAGCAGCGGCTGCCTCAGTCTGCAGTCGATGATGAGTAGCTTTCTTCACCAGCGCAGTGAGGAAACTACTAACCAGCCGCAGCAGCAGCAGCATCAGGTGGACCTGGAGCAGGACCTCAAACAACAGGCTTGGGCCTACTTGGACAGCACCCTGCCAACCGAGGTAGACAATCCCCTTGACTACTGGGCAACGAAACTTGACCTTTGGCCCCAACTAGCTGAATTTGCCCTTCAAAGGCTGTCATGCCCGGCCAGTAGCGTGGCATCGGAGCGCGTGTTTAGTGCGGCAGGAGGTATTGTAACTCTGCGGAGGACACGACTGTCCACCCAAAGTGTGGAGAGACTCACGTTTGTGAAAATGAATCAGGCGTGGATTAGTCTGGATTTCAAACCACCAGTTCCTGACACAACTAACTAAATCCGCCATGAATCATGCCCCTGCCATGTGCCACTTTCAGGTCTCCTCACACTGCTGGTGTGTTGAATTTTTTGACATAGGGTGCTGGCAGATTACGGGCCTCCCATAGCTGCTGCCAGGCCCCTAATCTGCCATGGGCCCCTATATACCGCCTCCTCATGCTGCTGCCAGGTCCAGAGTCTCTCATGGGTCCCTGTACGGCCTACCATTGCTGCTGTCTCCATCGCCACACATCTGCCATGTGCCACTTTCAGGTCTCCTCACACTGCTGGTGTGTTCCATTTTTTGTCATAGGGTGCTGGCAGATTAGGGGCCTCCCATAGCTGCTGCCAGGCCCCTAATCTGCCATGGGCCCCTGTACCGCCTCCTCATGCTGCTGCCAGGTCCACAGTGTCTCATGCCATGTGCCACTTTCAGGTCTCCTAACACTGCTGGTGTGTTCAATTTTTTGACATAGGGTGCTGGCAGATTACGGGCCTCCCATAGCTGCTGCCAGGCCCCTAATCTGCCATGGGCCCCTATATACCGCCTCCTCATGCTGCTGCCAGGTCCAGAGTCTCTCATGGGTCCCTGTACGGCCTCCCATTGCTGCTGTCTCCATCGCCACACTCTGCCATGTGCCACTTTCAGGTCTCCTCACACACTGCTGGTGTGTTGAATTTTTTGACATAGGGTGCTGGCAGATTACGGGCCTCCCATAGCTGCTGCCAGGCCCCTAATCTGCCATGGGCCCCTATATACCGCCTCCTCATGCTGCTGCCAGGTCCAGAGTCTCTCATGGGTCCCTGTACGGCCTCCCATTGCTGCTGTCTCCATCGCCACACTCTGCCATGTGCCACTTTCAGGTCTCCTCACACTCCTGCTGGTTTCCATTTTGTCATAGGTTGCTGGCAGATTACAGGCCTCCCATAGGTGCTGCCAGGCCCCAAATCTGCCATGGGCCCCCGTACCACCTCGTCACGCTGCTGCTGGGTCCACAGTGTGACATGGGTCCCTGTACCGCCTCCCATTGCTCCCACTCTGCCATGTGCCACTTTGAGGTCTCCTCACACTCCTGCTGGTTTCCATTTTGTCATAGGTTGCTGTATGGCCTCCCATTGCTGCTGCCTCCACCGCCACACTGTGGCTCCAAACACTGGTTTTGGCCCCGTGACTGGCCAAATGAGTGAAGCGTGCGGTGATTCTAAGATCGACGGCACTCATCTGCATGTCATACTGACTGACAGTATTATTTCTCTTCCCCAGCAGACTCCAAGGGCATTTAAATTAAAGGTTCAGTCTTCTGCACTAATATTAAGTCTCTCTGAAGCCTAGAAACACCCTTTTTTAAGTTAAATTCACAGCGAATATATTCAACTCGAATCGAATATTTTCCACGAATTCGCCGAATCAGTCGAATCGAATTTTTGAATACTTTGCTCATCTCTAATTATAAATATTGCTGCTGATGACAGGAGATATTCTTCTGGCACAAACACAAATTGTAACTGTAAAGTTGCCTTAATAAGTTTTGTTTTCAAGCATGTCTTTGTATCAGAATAGCAGTGCAAGCTTTTTGCAGATGGCTTTGAGGAGCAGAGCAGTGGAAGGTGTAAGTGGCAACAGAAGGACTGGTTGGTGGATGTCATGGAGAAATGTCCATTCCTTCTCAAGCTAAGGTTCATTATACACACATATAAATGCTTTAACATGGAGCTATTGACTGACCAAATTTTGTTCTAGCAAGTCTTTGTATCTAAGAGCAGTAGGATCAGTAAAACCACCTTACGTAAGGCATAAATTCCTTCCAGATCAAGTAAACGAAATAAAACAAAATAGATTAGTAGACTTTTAAGGTACCCAAGATTTGGTTATGATTAAAGCATTTATCTTTTTATTAACACACACATATTATAATACAAAAATATAAAAACAGCTGAAAACCCCTGTTCATATGCAACATATGTCATACTAAACTCATCCAAGGGATATGTCACACTCCCAACTTTAAATAAAGTTGTAGAAGATATCTCACAATAATCACTGTAATAATTCAGGCAAGGCTGACATTCCCGCACAATGACTTTTTCAGAATCAGGTTCTGCTTCTTCAGGTATTTAGGATGAGATCTGAAATTTACATTAAAATTAAAAATAAACACATATAGAGTGTACATATAATAATGGTAACCATGTATGCCAGGTCAACTGGAACTGAGAACTCCAGTCATAGTCACAAGTCTCTCGGGCGAGCACTGTGGCCTTCCAATTTCAAGGACTAGTTGGTTTTTAGATGTGTCACGGGTAAAGCTATTTATAGAAATAGACATGGAAAGTTGTTAGGAGCAGTTCAGTGGTTAGGGTTGATTTATTTATTATAGGCATGTATATAGCACTGAGATAAATGGTAAGAAGTATATGCGAGCGCACATGAGAATAAATAGCTGCTAAGCACTCAAGGTAACCAAAAAACCTCAAACGGACAAGATAAAATAATGTGCAGCGCTAAAATAAGTAGGTACAAGAAACATCAAAATGATCGAAATTATCCTAAAGTGACTTTCAGTGCACGTAGTGTAGTATTACTGATTTATTTAGGTAAAACATCCAGGTAAGAACATCAATTATCCAGGTAAAATAAACAACAAACATCCAGGTAATGTGACTGTATGCAGTGTAAGCAATGGGACCAACCATCCTGAATCAAAGATGGCCGCCGGAGCTCCACGTTGCTCCAGTGGCGTCACGTCACGGCGTTATTGGCTCCTCCTGGAGAAATTTTAGATGAATGCAGGATTCCTTCGTGCACTGATAGTCACTTTATGAACAATTTTTTATTCATTTTGATGTTTCTATGTACCTATTTATTTTAGCGCTGCACATTATTTTATCATGTATATAGCACTGACAGTATACGCAGCACTTTACATACTGTACATTTACATCAATCCCTTTCCTCAAGAAGCTTACAATGTTTGGTGTCTAGCTGACATACACACACACACAATACAGCAAATGTAGATAGGAGCCAATTAACCTTCCAGTGTGTCTTTGGAACAAAGAAGGAAACCCATGCAAGTGTAGAGAGAACATGGAGACTCCATACAGACAGTGCCCTGGTCAGGATTCAAACCAAGGACCCTAGTGCTGCAAGGCAGAAGTGACAACCACTTAGCCTCTGTTTTATGGTTTTTGCTAGACTTATCAGTATTATTGGCACACTGCATTTTGGATATTCATAGTCATGCACATTCTACCATTTAATAGATGTATTCTTAAGGAGATCGGATGCCTCTGCTGGATCTTCAAATACCAATTTAAAAGGGGAAAAGGTTGCAAACAGATTATATAATAAATCTTTAATCTCCCTTGGTTTTACCTGCTTGTAACTGAGTAGTGACAGCCCATAGTCCCGAGTGCATTTTATATTACAAAATGTTATCTACTGTCAACATTCAGCCCTGCAAGCTATCTACAATTTGATGGTAAATCCAACAATTTCTCTTTATGGAAATTAAATGTGTTCAACCAACAGAAATAAAATCAACAAGCAGAACACTGTTATATTAAAAGCACTGAAGGTTTATATGCAGGATTACTCATAGCCAAAGCTAGAAAAGACCCAACAATAGCTGAGATATTTATGTGTTCTGTGAACATGTGATATTATGATATTTGAAGATTCTACTACAAAGGAAATAAGGTGAAAGTTTTTTCTTCAAATGTTGGTTTGGTGCTCAGATGCTGCTGTCTCTGATTACTGGCACAATTTCTGGGCTGAATAGAAAAAAAAGGATATGGCACCCATTTTTCTCCAGGTTCATTATTTCTATTTTAATGATGCTTTTCAAAAGGAGATCTCCATAACCCTCTGTTGTTGTCTTTTATTATGTAGTTTTTTATATTGTTTTTGTTGGAAGTTTTCACAAACAATAAATACAAAATGACTAATAATAATTATGAGAAGGTAAGAAACATCAAGATAAGTGAAAGACACAAAAATATATTCCAATCATCTTAAATATATAAAATAAATAAAATATAAAATAAATAAATAATATATTTAAAATATAATAAATCATAAAATACTTCAATCCAATAGAATTGGATTTGGTGTGTGTATATGTACTGTATAAGTTTATACAGAAATATATACTTGAACACATGCTGTCATCAACGTAAAAAGTAGACCAATTCGATTTTAAAGGCCTGATGTCTAAAGTGTACTTTAAATATTTGCCAATTTGACTATTACAGTGTGTTAATTGTTACCTGAAAAAAAAATTTCAGGGAATTTCCAAATCTAAGGGGGTTGATCTGCTGTGCTTAGTAGTACCTTCTGCCTGTCCCTATATCACCACTGTGACATGTTTCAGGTTTCTGAACAGATTTCAGAAGCCGATTTATTTTCAATAGCTCAGCGTCTGGCAACCCAGAAAGAAGGTAGAGGTAAGTATCCACCATTATTTTGTGTACATATTTAGTTTTATCACGTTAAGGAAGTCTTTTGTATCGAATTAAATAGTTAACAAATCCTTCAATAGTTAATAAATAGTTAATAAATCCTTCATATTATTTTGATCTTTATTCCTTTATATGTCATAGACATAGAAGGGGACTCAAAGGAAATATTTTATGTCAAATTAATCAATTTATGTTGCTTAATATCAACATTTAGCAACTCAGAATTTAAACAACTTACCTTAACCACTTTCCCTTCAGAGGATTTACCCTCCTTCCTGACCAGGCCATTTTTTGTGATACGGCGCTGCGTTTCATTAACTGACAATTGCGTGGTCATGCACAGCTGTACATGAAAATGTAAATTAAATTTATGTAATTTTTTCCCCACAAATAGAGTTTTCTTTCAGTGGTATTTGATCACCTCTGTGTTTTGTGCTATAAACAAAAAAAAGGCGACAATTTTGAAAAGAAAACAATATTTTTGAGATTTTGGTATAAAACATATCCAATAAAAAAAATTTAAAAAAGCAATTTTCTTCATAAATGTAGGCCAAAATGTATTCTGCTACATGTCTTTGCTAAACAAAAACCCCATCATTGTATATTAATTGGTTTACATGACATTTATAGTGTCTACGAATGCTGGTATACATACTAGAATGTTTCTTTTAATTTTTTTTATACTAGTAATGGCGGTGATCAGTGACTTATGGTGGGACTGCGGGACTGTGGCGGGCATTCTGACACTGGGTGGGAACTAGCTAACTGCCACTGACATCCCCAGTGACACTAATACAGTAATCAGTGCTAATAAAAAACACTGGGCAGGAAGGGGTTAATATCTGGAGCTATCAAAGGGTTAACTGTGTGTAGAGAATAAACAGGTGGTGCACACATCTAGTGCATTATCCAAGGTTTATTGAAAGGTATAAAAGGTAAAAACATACTCACAGACGAAGCATGTTTCTAAAAATCATTTGCATAATGACGATAGCCACAACGGCAAGCAAGGTGTTCCAACTGTCAGTGTGGTCAAATGGCTGACACGTTTCGGGGATGAATCCCTTTCCTCAGAGCTACTGACCAGCCTCTGGTGCAGATGTGTAGTGGATGGATGATGGGAGCCTTGCTGGTGATGCCTGAGGCACTAAACATCTGCACCAGAGGCTGGTCAGTAGCTCTGAGGAAAGGGATTCGTCCCCGAAACACATCAGCCATTTGACCACACTGACAGTTGGAACACCTTGCTTGCCGTTGTGGCCATCGTCATTATGCAAATACTTTTTAGATACATGCTTCGTCTGTGAGTATGTTTTTACCTTTTATACCGTTCAATAAACCTTGGATAATGCACTAGGTGTGTGCGCCACCTGTTTATTCTCTATCCAGTGGTTGATCTCCCCGTCTGGAGGGCTGCACCCCTGAAGCATTTCCTTTGGTTGTCGCTGTCCTGGCTTCCTTGGCTTCCCTTTTGGCTGTGCATTTCCTGAGGCGCTGGAGAGTACATTCCATATCCGCTTAACTGTGTGTGTTTTACATTGTGTGATGTGTGCTGTTTTACCTTGAAGACATGCTGTTTTGCAGAGAGATACAAAGCAGCATGCCCATGGTGATAGCAGAGAGACCTGTGTTGTTTACACACAGGTCTCTCCCCCATCAGCTTTGCAATGATCACCGAGTGCTACCTGGAATTGACATCCACAGCCACCAATAGTGGCACGAGAACAGACTAAACATATGTATTTTTTTATATTAGGTAGGGAAACTTTTTGGTTTAGTTGCATACAACATACTTTGTGCGTTTATTAACAGAGATGATCACATTATAATGTAAAAAAAATACTAAATGCCCACAAACACCTTATTTTCCACAAAGGGAGGTACTCTCCAAATTAGTAGTGTTTCAGGAAGTTATAGAATTTCCTGACAATATTGGGGGGGCTTGCAAAAATGAACTGAGAAATGAGACTTTGCCCATTCTATTTCATTGATTGGAACCATCTTGCAAAGCCTGTTTATTTTTTTATACTTTTTCAGGCTCCATTACATGAAATTGTCTCTTTAGGTAATATACTAACATTTTATGATACATTGACAATTTAGGAATGGCACCATAGATGGATTTTCTGCTTGCATGTTTCAAGGAAACAGACAAAATCGGTTATCATTAAAGGCCAACTCCAACACCCTAAAAACCCACATTTAACAATTAAAAGCATACACACCTTAATCCTGTCTTCCATGTCACATAACGGGCACCATCATTCATTTTTCTCTCCATCATTGGCCTTCAATGAAGCTCATATGTCACAAGCTTGTGATATAAGATCTGTTCTTCACAGCTGATGATGCTGAGACCAGGAGGCATGTCCATGACAGCCTGGGCTGAAAGAAAGGTTTTGAATGGTGCTGGGTGTCATTCAACCCATAAGACAGGCAGCAATCATTGTTTGAAAAGGGTGAAAAAGACAGCAGCAGTGGAGCAAGAAGAATGTAAATTAGGCATTTACAGTAGGAAATCTACAAAAAAACCTATGTAATCCATTGATACAAACAATGTTGGAACTGGGTTTTAATAAATCTTTCTGTACATTTTTTCAGTGAACTATCTCAGGAGAAGGATGACTTAATATGAAATCCATATACAGGGTGTATGTATCAAGCATTCAACAACAGTACCTTCACTATTGGTTAAGTAATAAAGGAAATTGTACCATTATTTTCAATCTGACTATGTAAAAGAGGATTACCTGCCCTAATCCCAATGAAAAAAAAACATAAATCAACCAATTGCTGGAAATCATCTCTACCTAACAAACATTAAACCCATCCTCAGCTGTATCTATTAAGAGAAGAAAGCTTTATTCACAATAGTTTTTCTTCTAAGTATAAAAAGTAAATCATGAGTGTAATACAAATGTATTTAAAGTGTATGTCAATGCAAAATAATGAAAAGGAAGTGGTGTGCACAGGACACTAGACAACTCTGAATTTCTAACATGGTAAAAAGGTATTTTGTGCACTTATGGAACAGACATAACCAAAAACTTTCAATGGTATAATTAACAAACCAAAAATTAGCAATTAAAAGAAGCACATTGTAAGGGTTTACATATACAGGTGAAACTCAAAAAATTAGAATATCGTGCAAAAGTTCATTTATTTCAGTAATGAAACTTAAAAGGTGAAACTAATATATGAGATAGACTCATTACATGCAGATCAAGACAGTTCAAGCAGTGATTTGTCATAATTGTGATGATTATGGCTTACAGCTCATGAAAACCCCAAATCCACAATCTCAGAAAATTAGAATATTGTGAAAAGGTGCAATATTCTAGGCTCAAAGTGTCCCACTCTAATCAGCTAATTAAGCCATAACATCTGCAAGATGCTTGAAGTCCAGTGTGAAGTTTCCACAGTCTGTGTTGATTTGGGGAGCCATGTCATCTGCTGGTGTTGGTCCACTGTGCTTCATTAAGTCCAGGGTCAACGCTGCCATCTACCAGGAGATTTTGGAGCACTTCATGCTTCCTTCCGCAGATGAGCTTTATGGGGATGCTGACTTCATTTTCCAGCAGGACTTGGCACCTGCCCACACTGCCAAAAGCACCAAAATCTGGTTCAATGACCGTGGGATTACTGTGCTTGATTGGCCAGCAAACTCACCTGACCTGAACCCCACAGAGAATCTATGGGGCATTGCCAAGAGAAAGATGAGAGACATGAGACCAAACAATGCAGAAGAGCTGAAGGCCACTATTGAAGCATCTTGGTCTTCCATAACACCTCAGCAGTGCCACAGGCTGATAGCTTCCATGCCACGCCGCATTGAGGTAGTAAAAGGGGCCCAAACCAAGTACTGAGTACATATGCATGCTTATACTTTTCAGAGGTCCGATATTGTCCTATGTACAATCCTTGTTTTATTGATTGCATGTAATATTCAAATTTTCTGAGATTGTGGATTTGGGGTTTTCATGAGCTGTAAGCCATAATCATCACAATTATGACAAATCACGGCTTGAACTATCTTGCTTTGCATGTAATGAGTCTATCTCATATATTAGTTTCACCTTTTAAGTTGCATTACTGAAATAAATTAACTTTTGCACAGTATTCTAATTTTTCGAGTTTCACCTGTACTGTAAAAATGAATGCCTTTTTCTATTTTAAGCAGATAGTTTTCCATTGTAAAATGAACACATTTTTGCTTAAAAATGTTGTGTATCAAACCTCTTCAATTATTTTTTATTTCATGAACATAGTTAAGATTTGTTAAAAGTATTTACATTTTTTTAAGGATATTTTGCTTCAGTTTCTTAATCTAGGTATGCACTTTTTGTGGGTTGAGGACACGTGTAATTGCACACTTTCCCACACTTACATCACAAATGTGCTGCTGTTAGCAGATGTGTGGGGGCTCCTTTTATTCTTAATGGCACCCCCATGCACTGGAAACCACAGCACATGTTCCAGTGCTGGGAACCGCATATCACTATGTTGTTTCCCTGTGGCTGCAATTTTGGAAAAGATGCAGGGACCTTTTCCCTACAGTATAGCAGTCCATTTAAATAATTGAGTTGATGTGCCCTTGCAAATGTGGCTGTCGGGAAACCGGCATATTGTGAACCTAGCCTTACTGTCTACACAGGTATAGAAGCAGGTTTATTTTTACCCAGATGAAGAATCAGTAAGCTGCTTCAATATACATTGTAAATGCATACTACTTTGTAATAAAAAACTGTTATGGTTTAGTGGTTATGGTTTAGTAGTTAGCACTTATGCCTTGTAGCGCTAGGGTTCACACTTCGAATCCCAGCCAGGACATTGCCTGCATGGATTTTGGATGTTCTCCTTGTTCTTGTATGGATTTACTCCCATACTCCAAAGACAACCTTTGTTAAAGTGTTACTAAACCCACACCAGCAAAATCAGAGGTATACGCAGTAAAGCATGCTTGTTATACTCACTGTGGAACCTAAGGGGTCAATTCTCTGCAATCCTCTGATTCTGCCCTTCTTCCAGTGTCTCCCAAATATGTCCTGATAGAAAAGAGGCTAGGGACAAGCTGCACATGCTAAGTTAGGTGTTTATTGCTAGAGATTTTTTTTTTTCTTGGGAGAGTGCATGTGATCAGCAGAGGGCCAATCAGCACTCTCCAGACAGAAGTAAGAGGTTCTGCATTCTGCTACAGGAGAATGAAAACTCCTCCTACAAGCTGAAACCAGTCCTCATCTGAACACTGATAGAAGTCACTAGCCTGCTATATACTGCTGATGAGAAAGGGCATTTAGCAGTTTACATTTACTAAAACAGTTGCATTTACATGCTGTGTGTACTGTGGGAGACCAGATATAGTGAATGCAGGGTCCTTGGTTTAGTAACACGTTAACCTTTTTTATCCAGAGAGAACCCTTAAAATAATTTTTGGGTCTCAGAGAACCTAAAAGAAAAGAAATAAATTAAGAGTTTGGTCATTCTATAACATTCTCCTACTGACAACATTAATCTTAATACAAAAATAATGATAAAACAAATGATAAAAGAAATAATAATAATGCCCATACAAGAAACATTGGCATTGAAAATTGTAGTGTCCCTTGACATGGTGGTCAGTGGAGAAATGTCCTCCTACCCTGCCAGTCAGTGAAAAAGTGACCCCTTACATTGTATGTCAGTGGAAAATTACCCACTTAAATTGGTGGTGGTCATTGTAAGTGGAATAAAAATTTGCCACTGCTCAAGGAACCGATAGGAAAACTCATACAAATGAGCGCAGAGAGGCCACTCCAGGTGGAAACATGTGAACAGTTAATCATGAGCTCACCACTGCTGCCTTGTTAATCATATGCATGATGAAGAGAACTGGAAAAAAAGGCGCTGTGGAAAATGCTCTCAGACAAGCACCTTAGTGGAGGTGCATCTTTATTGGGTGAGATAAAGTAGCAAGTATAATAAAATTAACCAGCCTGAAGTGGACAGTGTGATTCCAATGGACGGCCCGTCCGCTCTGAGGGGAGCTGAGATCAAAGAATGCTCCTGTCGGCTTCAAATCACGTGGTGTCAGCGTACCAGCGTCCTGGGTGGTGTCACCATGGCAAACGAAGGCAGTGTCCGGCGTTGGCTTCAGCTGGGAGCATATGTGGGGTTACCAAGACGACATGTTTCGCGCAGTTGCGCTTTGTCAAGTCTCTGGTAACCATGGCCGGCGGCCATTATATAGAAGACCATTAAAGGGAAGGCTGGCTGAGTGTAATTAGCAGGGGATGGGGTGTCAATCAGAGCGGACGGCTCGTCCTGAAGCAATGCTGAATACAAATTTAAAGGTACAGATTGCAAGTTATAAAAAATGATATGTATAAAAACAATAGCATTGGAAAGCATGATATACTTTCATCTTTAGTGAAATAAAGGTAATACAATAAAAAAAATAAAAAAAAAAAATAAAAAAAAACACACAAGTTAAAAATGACATCGCTTCCGAAGCACAAGCCCTAAAAGACTTAGAGAACAATAAAAACATTGTCATCAAGCAAGCTGATAAAGGAGGAAGTCTTGTTGTACAACACACCAGTGATTACATCAATGAGTCCATTCGTCTCCTTTCCGATATCGATACATATCAGTTACTAAAGGCAGATCCCTTACCAGAATATCAAATAGCCCTCAAATTACTCATTGACAAAGCCTATAATGATAGCGTAATTAATAAGAGAGAAAAGTCTTTTCTCCTTCCCCCTATTTGTAGTACCCCATATTTTTATCATTTGCCAAAAATACACAAATCTACTACACATCCCCCTGGCCGTCCTATTATTGCAAGCACCAATAGTTTTACTAATGGCCTTTCTAAATACATCGACCATTTTCTCCAACCATTAGTTGTACAATTGCCGTCATACATCAGAGACTCCAGTCATGTGATAGAAATCCTCAGCCATTATCAGTGGAAACATGGGTATCATTGGGCATCACTTGATGTAACTTCCTTATACACATCAATCCCCCACCACATAGGCCTACAGGCTCTTCAATATTTCTTATCTTCTGAAAGTTCTATCAACTCCACCCAAGCCAAATTTATTATTGAATGTACAGAATTTTGCCTTACCCATAATTATTTTACATTCCTTGACCAATTTTACTTGCAAACTAAAGGGACTGCGATGGGAGCGAATTTCGCCCCTTGTTACGCCAATCTCACAATGGGCTTTTGGGAGAAACAATATATACAAATAAACAACCCCTTTGCCAAATATATCATTTTTTTTGGGCGCTATATTGATGACATTTTATTAATCTGGGATGGTGATTTAAACGAATTTTTATCTTTTGTCGCATATTGCAATTCAAACTACCTTGGACTTTCTTTTACTCATGTTTTTAACTCTCAAGATATAATCTTTTTAGACTTGGTTTTGTCAGTCACAGATAATGAAATTTGTAGTACAAATTACACCAAACCCACTAGTGGGAACCCATATCTACACTATTCTAGCTGTCACCATCCAGCCTGGAAAAATAATATTCCCAGTGGCCAATTCCAAAGACTAAGGAAGAACTGTTCAAAATTATGTGATTACCAAGAACAAGGTTCTCTCCTTTCAAAAAAGTTTTCTGAGAAAGGCTATCCCCCTTCCCTTATAAAAAAACGCATATACCAAACATAGCGTATTGATAGACCGAACATACACTCAGGCCCGTGACCAGTCTAACTCGGTTAGGTTCATCACTGGTTTCAACACATCACATCGTGATATTACAAACATCATTCGCAAACACTGGCACATTTTACAATTAGATCCTAGATTAGCACCTAATCTCCCACGCGCCCCACAAGTAACTTTCAAGAGAGCCCGTTGTTTGAAAAACATTCTAGCCCCAAGCAAAATGTCACTGTCCACCTACATAGACAACGGCCCCCTTCCTACATTTGACGACAGAATTGGTATCTACAGATGCAACAAAAGAGGTTGTCTCACCTGTAAGTCCATCACCCATGGTAGATCACAGTTTTTGGACTCCCAGGGCAACAGCTACCACATTCGTCAGTTTATAACGTGTGCAACTGACCACGTCATATACGTTCTCACATGCCCGTGTAAGCTCCTGTATGTAGGCCGAACCACACGCCCTCTACGCAAACGCATAGGGGAGCACAGAAGACTTATAAGAGATGGATGCGATAAGCATAGTGTCCCTAGGCACTTTTTGCAATCCCATCAAAATAATTTCAGTCTTCTTGAGGTCTTAGCAATCGAACATATTCCAAAGGGTACATTTACTGACAATGAAAGACTAGCCCGTTTGTGTAAGAGAGAGACGTTCTGGATCTACAAATTAGGTTCTATGACCCCCAATGGTCTCAATGAGGATCTTGAAATCCATAGCATTATTTAACAAGTTTGACTTCTAGTCCCCGGAACTAGGATCCTCCAGTGTGTTTTTTATTACATACAGTATTGTCTTCTTTTAATCGTTGTTTTTTAATCTGCACTGTCACCATGTATATATTCTGTGCACTCAATTACGAATACATGTTATTACGCATCTATTATATTTATTTAATTATTAACATATGAGCTACCTAATTTGATACCAGGATTGATTTTATTATATTCCTTTTAGTCATACCTTTTATACAGTCATTTTCATATACCTTTGATACAGTCATTTTCATATGCCTAGCATTCACTTCTCCCTACTCCCTTCTTTGCCCATATACCCATAATTACCTCACTGTAAACGCAATTTTTGACATAGCTTCCATGAACCAGCGATGTCATTTTTAACTTGTGTGTTTTTTTTTAATTTTATTTTTATTTTTTTTTAATTTTTTTTATTGTATTACCTTTATTTCACTAAAGATGAAAGTATATCATGCTTTCCAATGCTATTGTTTTTATACATATCATTTTTTATAACTTGCAATCTGTACCTTTAAATTTGTATTCAGCATTGCTTCAGGACGAGCCGTCCGCTCTGATTGACACCCCATCCCCTGCTAATTACACTCAGCCAGCCTTCCCTTTAATGGTCTTCTATATAATGGCCGCCGGCCATGGTTACCAGAGACTTGACAAAGCGCAACTGCGCGAAACATGTCGTCTTGGTAACCCCACATATGCTCCCAGCTGAAGCCAACGCCGGACACTGCCTTCGTTTGCCATGGTGACACCACCCAGGACGCTGGTACGCTGACACCACGTGATTTGAAGCCGACAGGAGCATTCTTTGATCTCAGCTCCCCTCAGAGCGGACGGGCCGTCCATTGGAATCACACTGTCCACTTCAGGCTGGTTAATTTTATTATACTTGCTACTTTATCTCACCCAATAAAGATGCACCTCCACTAAGGTGCTTGTCTGAGAGCATTTTCCACAGCGCCTTTTTTTCCAGTTCTCAAGGAACCGATAGCCTCCTCTGGGGGAACCCTAGGGTTCCATGGACCCATGGTCAAGAAAGGTTGCCTTAGATTGTAAGCTCTATGAGGGCAGGCCAAAGTGCTCTTTACACGTTTTTATGGCTCTCAGGTAGGAATACACTCATAAATGTGGGAATGTGACCCTAGCACTGACTAGTGGTTGGAGCCTGGAGACAGTTTCAGTTTTTTGTTGAGGAAGTCATTAGTCTAGGGAGTTTGGTGGGCAAGTAGGAAGGGTCAGCCCTTTTCCTAACAGTCAGATATGTAATACCTGAGCAAAATGTGAAGAGGTTGACTGTCAATCTCAAAGACTGCTCATTTCAAAAAATTTGAGTAAGCCCTTGCAACATATAAGGAGTGTTTCTGCATGCCCTGGTGATCTTAGCAGCAACAAATATGGGATCACTTATGGGAGTGTTCACTGAAGATAGGGTACACAGCACTCCCTATTTAAATCAGTGAGGTAAAGAGTAATGGCAAACCCAGATACTCCTGCGCTTAGGGATGGACTCAGTGTAGTTAGGACCACATCACAAAATTCTTGGGATATGCACTCCTTGCTGCCCTCAAAAAAACAGGGAAGTCCAAATATACTGAATAGAGAAAAACAAACAGAGGGTACTCCGGCCTAGTACATTACCTTAAAAAAATGTGTTTATTAAATGCTAAAAGTAGGTATTGTACTCACAAAATGACAATACAGTCAAAGGCACATCGTGAAGGAACAGCTCTGTCCAATCCACACTACGTATCTGTCCGTAATGGGAACTCTGGACCTCCAACAGGCTGACTCGTTTCAAGGACTTGCCTCTTCCTCAGAGCCACTCAAGTCCTCGAAGAGGCAAGTCCTCGAATACGAAAATCAGCAGTTCCTTACTTGAAAGAAGGCAAAACATGTAGACATTCATAGCACAGATTTGTCAGCCCTCAAGTCATTATTCATTGGATTGAAGTGGTCATTAAATCTACTTGTTTTACCCAAGTTATGAAAATCTTGGGAATCCTAAAAATGCTCTTGATGTACAAAGAACAATATCAAAATTGCATATAAAGACATATGAAAACTGAAGAAAATATTACAAGCACAAGAGTTTTTATGAACAGCAATGAATCAGGTTTTACTTTTCATTTCAGTGAAAAATTTAGACAACAATTTTTGGTAATCTTTATAGGCAACAGTTCCAATATTGTGGTCATTTTGTTTTCTCTGCTTCTTATTAATCAGCTCTACATAATCCATTTGGAGAACAGAAAGCATGATCCTATCAGTAATTACAATGTCCTTAAATTTCTTTCATTATACCAGTTTTACAAAGGATGAATCACTGAAAAAGAAACTATTCTATTCTGACCATGCAAACCGAGGTTTCCTTTATTGTGGTCAGTGACATATGTCACAATGACAAACGACACTCTTTTCAGAATCTCTTTAGCAAAAGCCATTTCTTTACCAGTTCAGTCAGCAGTTTAATAAGGACTTAGGATCAATGCAATCAAAACTCAGTTTTTAGTTGTTGGCATCCTCACAAGGGTAAAATGGGAATCAAAGCCTTTGATATTTTTCTTGTTTTACCTACAATGAATTTCTACTCCATATGGGATGGTTTATTAGTTCTGAAAGAATGTTTCCTCTGTTTGCTGCTTTCCCATGTGACCATGTATCAGTCAAGCTAAAAAAAAAGTATAATTGGTGGTGATTACCTCTGCTCACAATGTACCAGAACACCAAAGCTTATATACAAGAGAACCCAACTCACTCTGCTTTACCAGTAGGGTGGTATTGAAGAAGAGAAATTATTTCCATGAGTATTCACCTCATTTCACTTCAGCATAAGTGTACAGCTTTATATTGTACCAGTAATAAGACAAAGAATAAGCAGTTATTGTCTTCAATTCAAAACACCATATAATGAAAACAGTGGCATTCAGAACCTCTGATGATGGTTTACAATGCCATAAAGGGCAAAAAATAGGACAAGAGGCATCTTCTAGAACAATTGGCTCTCATGTTATTAAAATAATTCAAATTGCTTACATTCTGAAGGGCTTTTCACCACAGTAGGAAATAGAGCAGACTCAGCAGGGGGAGTACCAATGTCATGGCCTGCATTCTCCAAAGTGTCGGTTGAGACAATTTGTAAGGCAACTAATTGGGCATCAGCCAGATCGTTCATTCTTTGGATTTGGGTAAATAAGTGCTCCAGGGTGCTTTTAATTCTCAATGATATAAGATCTGAGCACATCCCTACCTTTGTATTCATTTCTTCTTGGTACTGCTAATTAAAGCCTATGACTATATCACTATGGCATACAGATGGAAACAGAAAATAGATTTTTTTTCAGTCCATGGTAGCTCAGCAGTCCTCTGGCATTTTGGTAGCAGTAGAATAGTTATCTGGAATGCTGGCAGGAGGGCAGAGCATGGTTTTTATTAGCTAGGCAGGGTTACTGTACAAAGAAAAGTAGAGACCCACAGGTATACTGCCATGGGTCATGGAAAGGTAGGAAAATAACTTGTTTTATTAATGTTCATAAATAAGTCATACATTGTACTGGCTATCTGAAGTCTGTAAAGGTATAAATAATTTTGTTTAACATTATGTGATACTGTTGTAAAAACATGCTAAAAGTTAAAACAAAAATTATGGTAGCAGATAAAATGTAAGAGTTTAGACCAGGCTCTTAATATATTCTCTACCTTTACTACATATTCTTGGCTTCACATTAACTGGGACAAGTCACTCATTATGCCTGTAGACCCTGGTGCTAGGGGTGCAGCTGATCTATACCTCCCTCCGTAGTGGACTACTAACTCCAAAAAGCATCTGGGCATTTTTATTTCCCCAAATATAAAAGACTATTGCCGACTCAATTTAGAGCAGTGCAGACCATTAGGCAGAGATCCCCCATTGACCATAATTGGGCGTATCAATCTGGTGATAACACCTTGGCGCCAGCACCTCCCAGCCATTTAAGGGGTTTGTGATGCTGGGAGGCGTGATTGGCTGTCAAAGCGGTCACATGATTGGAAATCTTTTCCATGTTTGTTTACATTTGGTACGCAAATATGTGGAAACTCGGCATCAAGGCCCAGTCTCCACACTGTCGGCATCAAGGAGTTAATTAGTTCATTTATCTGGAGGTCTCATCCCCCTAGGTTCAATAAAAAATACCCTGTAGGCCCTGGACGCAAGGTGGTCTGGCATGTCTGGATCTGTATATGTATTTTATGGCTGCCTTGCTCACCCATGCACATAATTGGGTTCACTCTGATTATACTTATGCATCTGTGGTCCTAGAAACAGCTTATTTGGATTCTTATGAAGCTCTTCGGAATCTATTGTACCGGGACTGTTCCCATTTCACTGTCTCAATTTATCTATGAAAGCTGTAAGCAAGGCCTGCAAGTTACTATACCTATGGACCCCCCAATCTCTGTCTCCTGGTCTCCACATACTCCTTTTTGTTCAACCCGAAACTCCCTGAATTTTAAACCATTCTGGATCCCTCTCTTTGAGCCTCAAGGGGTAATAAATATTTGAAGGATATTTGTGATAGGGGTATTCTAATCACTTTTGACAAATTTAAACAACAATATAACCCCCCAAATTCTGTTTTTGGTACCTGCAGCTCCACCATGCCTACTTTTCACAATTTGGGACTGATTAGCTCCACCTATTTCCAGACTATTTAGAATCCTTATTACATGCCAAAGTTACACCACTGTGGCACCCTCGAAGTTTAGCTAGAGGGAGTTAGCCACCTACCAGTGACTGTTTAACTCTTCAATTGACAGGAACCGGTGCCCCTTTTAGGGATACCTCCAGATTGCTGGGTGAAGAGGAAAATTTCATCTAGGGTCTCGGGTGGTACACTAAGGAGACCCTGGCTAGCTCTCTAACAGAGACTGTGCTGCAGAGAAGGCTTGTAAATAATTACAGGAATTTGTCCTCTGTTTATCAATACCCTTGGGCATCCTGTACACCCCGAACCCTATCCCAGTTCAAATCCCCTGAATAAAACAACAAAACCAAAGCTCAAGGACTGATTTCTGACTCTTGATGCAAGCTTTTGTGAAGATGTATGATGCCTTGCTGTGCAGGACTATAGGGGTACCCATATCTTATAGCGACTCCCATGGGGGTAGTGCCACATATGGGGACTTGTCTTTTTGCTACTGAACAGGTGGCCCCAACAAAAGACTATGGTCCAAATGTTCCTGCTGTAATCAATAAAGTGCCTGCCATTGCTGTCCCTTCGCTGTGAATTAATTCATTTGGTGGTGGAAGAGTACTCTTTGGGGGTGTTATGAGAAGTTCCAGAAGTTCATTTTGCCCTAGTGGACTGTTTTACATGTTATATGGACACTACAATCAATAAGGAATTATATAAGAGCTATATGATATTTTTCTAAGTTTATATAGGGTTATTTGCACAGCGTTCTTTTGCACTTTTTTGAGCAATTAAGGCTCTATTCCAGTATAGTGCACATTCATTTTTTACAAGGGGATATTATATATATTTAGCACTTTGTTTATATGCACTTTATAAGGATATAAGTGAGGGTATATGATGACCCCCTGCACTTTATATGAATATTAGTGAATGTTGATCATTTACTGCACTCATTGCACTTTCTTGAGTATATTGCACTTTCATTATTGTATGGTGGTGGTATATATAATTTGCATATTGATTTTTTGATTCTAGGAATTTTCTAGAGAGTATTGTATGCAGATATAGAGATTGGGGTTTTGCACATTGCACTTCTGTATAGGTAACATATCGTGGTTTTGTGGCTTTAGAGCAGGCAAGCGCTGTTACATATTTTGTCTGGATCGGTGATGGTTACATCATTTAGAATAGCAGCTGCCTGGAGTGATTAGACTGATTCTTTAGTTCTGATTTTGTAGCACTATTTTGCCTGTGGCGCAGTCCGTAATATTTTTATATGACTCCCAGATATGTTGGTCTAGGGGTATTTGCAAGGAGACTGCTCAGTCCCACCACTTTTATAGAAAGGGGTGCCTCCTTAAATCAATTAAGAGACTCAAAAGAACATTCATTTAAAATGCTGAAATGCCTTATGATCTATTTAGCCAGTGTTTAGGCTGTAATTTGTGCTGTTCTTTTCCCTCTATTTGCAGGTTTCTCAATACAGCTGTCTTTACTGCTGGGAGTACAGAAGACCTTCATTGAGGTTTTCGAGGGTTTCCCTTGTGGGGGATTACTCTGTGGTTTGTTTGAATTGTATATATGTCACTGTTCTCGCCATTAGCTGTGGAGAGGAAGCTAGGCTGTAAATATGTACATTGTATATTGAAATTTATTTTTATACTCACTAACTTATTTTGTACATATTTGTTTCCCCTTCCCAGTTTTTATATCCCCCACCCCCATTTATTTCTATAGGATGCCCTTCTCCTGGGCTCAGGAGCTATTTTGTTCTATTTTGCCCCCAGCTAAGGAGGACATGGCTGTTTTTCAGTGGAGGATGAATGTAGCACCCTCCTAGTTTAGCTAGAGGGAGCTAGAGTCCTTATTGTCAGTGAGGAAGGCTGAGTATCAGCCTGGGTGTAATAGCCAGAAGGTCAAATTGTGGTCAGGGCTGCAGGCCAGCCCCTCTGGAATTTCCTCCTGCTCTAGGACTTTTGGAGGAAGGCCCTAGAGGCAGTGGGTGGATCTGAAGAGAAGCTGGTTGTACTTTTGAGGGATCCTAGCCAGATCCCAACAAGAGGTTGGCAAGGGGCTGGACACCCTTAAAAGTGTTGGAGCCCGCTCAGTTGCAGGAAGAGTTGGAGGGAGATTTTGGGTGGAAGACAGACAGAAGGATGTAAGACTGAAGGAAGGCAGCTCTGAGGAGGCCCAGTGGGATGGGGTCTACCTGCAGGCCTGGAGCTGGAAAGGAGGAAATCTCAGAGCTCACCAGTCCTCTGAGAGAGGACCACCTCTATGGCAGGGAAAGAGGGGCCCAGATGGTAGATCTGGTAGCAGCCACCAACTCACAAGTGGTACAGGAGAGGATCTGAGTGAGTACACCTACATCCCCTGGAAAACTAGGGGTTTGGAGCACTCTGATGGGAAACCAGATTAGACACCTACCTGTGACTGTTTAACTCTTAAAGTGACAGGAACCAGTTCAGGGATACCTCCAGATTGCTGGGTGAAGAGAAGTTCATCCAGGGTCTGAAGTGGTACACTAAGGAGACACTGGCTGGCTCTCCATCGGAGACTGTGCTGCAGAAAAGGTTTGTAAATTCCAGGACGTTTTCCTCAGGTTGTGCATCCTGTACACTCCAAACCCTATCCCAGTTCAAATCCCCTAAATAAAACAACAAAACCAAAGCTCAAGGACTGATTTCTGACTCTTGATGCAAGCTTTTGTGAAGATATATAATGAATGGCTGTGCAGAAGTATAGGGGGACCCAAATCTTCTAGTGACTCCTAAGGGGGTAGTGCTACACTGCAATCATTTCATACTGGTGTTGAGTGCCTACAATTGAGGTGGTGGGTGGAGATGTCAGAACTGGGTGGAGAGGACTGGGAGGATGTTTGGGACTACCCCTTTACTCATATTGTAGCCGCAAGGTATAAGCTGATCCAGTTCAAAATACTTCATATGGCATACTTTACTCCACAGCGCCTCCATAGAATTTATCCCACACTGGAGCTGAATTGTTGGAGGTGTGGAGACACACCCGCTGAATTTTTCCATTTCTTTTGGTCCTGTCCCTGTATACAAATTTTTTGGACTGATATTCGCAAATTTATCTACTTGGTTATTACAATTTCTATTCCCCCAGCGGTGACCACCTGCCTACTAGACCTAGTTAATCACTTAGCATTTCTTAGGGCTTTTAGAATACTGCTAAGTTTACTCCTCTTTTATGCTAGAAAAGCCGTTGTTTTGGCTTGTAAATCAGACAGACCTCCTACCTTAAACTGTTGGAAGTTAGTAAATACAGTGGTTCCTTTATATAAAATGACATACTGTATCTCTCCCATGGTTGTCCGAAAAAAGTTCATAAAGTATGGGACATTTGGCTTGACTCCCCTTCTACTGTCAATGCCAGAGATGACAATGTGCCTGCTTGATTTTAAGCTTGATATACCTTAGATGCCTTTATATGAGAAGAGACTATGTGGGGGCATATTAGCGTTGCTTCTTTTTTTATCTCCCCTCTGGAGATCTATTTTCCCCCGGGGGATTGGAATGGTAATGAGCCTGTATTTGTTACCCTTTGATCTCATGGTCCAATGTGCACCATTATGTATCAGATCTTTATTATGTCACTAAACTTCTGTTTATTATATATCTATGATGTGTATGCTACTGCCCTTGTTGCTGAGGGGTCTGCCTGAGTTAAGACTGGAATGCGGTTATAGAAGTAAATGTGCTGTATTGTTGACCCGGGGAATGCCCCAAGGCTGTTTTGTAAACTATTAATATTATCAAAAAACAATAAAAATAACAAAAAAAAAGAGTTTGGACCAATTCCAATTCAAGCATCTATTATCACTGTTGAATGGTTGTAAGGTGCAGAATGACCCAAGTGTATGGTCAGTCAAAAGGATTGCTCACAATAATAGAAATTGTTTGCAAAAAATTGTCAATAGAATTGACACTTTCACAGCTTTGCCACACAAGTCAGGCAGTATTTTTCTGTAATCACTTTGAGCATAGGTAGATTACATAATTTTCTGATATAAAATGCATCAAACCTGCAGTTCAGGAAAAGGATAGTAGTTGAGAAGAGAGCACAAACTTTAGGAGCTCATAAAAAAAAAAAAATCACATTAATATACCAACCATTGGATTTCTGGTTAAGTATTGATTGACAGCAGGCCAGTCCACAAGCAGGACATTATCTCCTGATTAGGCAAAAAGATGGTTCATAATCTTCCTGTGTAGGAATATTTTACAAAACGTTGTTTAGGCAAATATTCTGTAAAATTGATAAATATGCATACAAACATGCACATCGAATTGATTTGGAAGCAATACCAGTGAAAATAATTTAAGGTATTTATCAAAATTACCAATTTTCAAATAAATGTAGCAACATTTTCACCAAGCATAGCTATCCATAAACAATGGTTTTAATGTTCTGTAAGGAAGTGTTCTGATACAGCGCTGGACTAAGAATACCAGAAAGCCCTGACATAAATCATATCTACCCTTGTGTCTAAAGGTTACCAACGCCAGTTCTACAATAACATTCATTTGTTGGCAGCAC
This sequence comes from Staurois parvus, assembly GCF_062004578.1. Classification (NCBI taxonomy): domain Eukaryota; kingdom Metazoa; phylum Chordata; class Amphibia; order Anura; family Ranidae; genus Staurois; species Staurois parvus. The sequence goes on from NW_028318003.1 coordinate 5,162,439, forward strand.
TGGAAACTCAGTTTAAGATTGCTCATGTTGTGAATAGGCCAGAATTCTACCATTTTAATTGCTTAGTTTCTGTTGTTGCTGAAAGACCCTCAAAAATTTACACTAAATCAAAAGGACTGCTTAGGACTAGTGGTGATGGGCGCATGCAGTATTTCATGCATTTCAATGAGATCGGTTTGAGATGCTGTTATCTGAATTCCTCCACAATTGCATCTAACCTTTTTTGACCCGCATTTGACCTCTTTCTACACTTCATTAAATGTCTATTGCATTGAATGGCATGGAGATAATAGCAGTTCAGAAATGACTAAAAGCTATGTACATGGGTCCTTTTGCACACTAGTGCCTTCTGGCAAACACCAAAGTTGCAAATCTAGGCCTAATCTTCAACCAAAAAAATAAATAAATAAATGGTCATACACTCTACAGCATGTACTATAATTACAAAACAGAGACTTTAATTGCAAACATATACAGAGGGTGAAATGTATAGCTTTTTGATATTTATTAATATAACTATACAATTTAAATTTACAGTCTTTCTATTTTTCATATGTAGTGCTACACCCACAGGGTCCTCTGGTAATAGCTGGTTCTTCCCTAATAGTACAGAGACTTCCCACCACTGCAAGCACCAGTCCATACACTGCAGCTCCATTAACTCAGTCTAGGGGATGTCTTTTTAAATTGGAGAACTTTAAACAGGAGAGGGATTAGGGCATGGAATACTCCAAAGCAGCGGTTCTCAACCTGGGGGTCGCGACCCCTTTGGGGGTCGAACGACCATTTCCCAGGGGTCGCCTAAGACCATCGGAAAACACATATTTCCGATGGTCTTAGGAACCGAGACACCGCTCCTCTCTCCGGCGATGTGTGGGCGGGATGATACGCTGCTCCTGTCACCTGGCCACACCTCCGGGATCGCTCAGCAGCTCCGCCTCCTCGCCGCTGATTGGCCACCGGAACTGTAGCTCAGGAGAGGCACACAGGCGGCCAATCACCGGCGAGGAGGTGGAGCTTGGAGAGGAGGAGCCGAGCGGCAGTGCGCGTACATCAAAGAAGATCGAAGGAGCTGCCGGAGCGAGTGAAGAGGAGAGCGGCCAGAGAAGGAAGACAGCTGACAGGTAAGTGAGAGAGCAAGCCCAGGCTGTCACTAATACCAACGATGGGGCACTATTCCTCCCCCCACTGACACCAACGATGGGGCACTATTCCTCCCCCCACTGACACCAACGATGGGGCACTATTCCTCCCCCCACTGACACCAACGATGGGACACTATTTCCCCCCCCCACTGACACCAACGATGGGACACTATTTCCCCCCCCCCTGACCCCAATGATGGGGCACTATTCTCCCCTCCACCACACTGACATCAATGATGGGGCACTATTCCTCCCACTGACACCAATGATGGGGCACTATTCCTCCCCCCACTGACACCAACGATGGGACACTATTTCCCCCCCCCCCGACCCCAATGATGGGGCACTATTCTCCCCTCCACCACACTGACATCAATGATGGGGCACTATTCCTCCCACTGACACCAATGATGGGACACTATTCCTCCCACTGACACCAATGATGGGGCACTATTCCTCCCACTGACACCAATGATGGGGCACTATTCCTCCCACTGACCAGTGATGGGGCACTACTCCCACTGACACCAGTGATGGGGCACTACTCCCCCCACTGACACCAGTGATGGGGCACTACTCCCCCCACTGACACCAGTGATGGAGCACTATTCCTCCCACTGACACCAATGATGGGGCACTACTCCTCCCACTGATACCAACGATGGGGCACTATTCCTCCCACTGATACCAACGATGGGGCACTATTCCTCCCACTGACACCAACGATGGGGCACTATTCCTCCCACTGACACCAACGATGGGGCACTATTCCTCCCACTGATACCAACGATGGGGCACTATTCCTCCCACTGACACCAGTGATGGGGCACTATTCCTCCCACTGACACCAATGATGGGGCACTATTCCTCCCACTGACACCAGTGATGGGGCACTATTCCTCCCACTGACACCAGTGATGGGGCACTATTCCTCCCACTGATACCAACGATGGGGCACTATTCCTCCCACTGACACCAATGATGGGGCACTATTCCTCCCACTGATACCAACGATGGGGCACTATTCCTCCCACTGACACCAGTGATGGGGCACTATTCCTCCCACTGACACCAGTGATGGGGCACTATTCCTCCCACTGACACCAGTGATGGGGCACTATTCCTCCCACTGATACCAACGATGGGGCACTATTCATCCCACTGACATCAGTGATGGGGCACTACTCCTTCCACTGACACCAATGATGTGGCACTACTCCTCCCACTGCAAAATTACAGTTATGAAGTAGCAACGAAAATAATTTTATGGTTGGGGGTCACCACAACATGAGGAACTGTATTAAGGGGTCGCGGCATTAGAAAGGTTGAGAACCACTGCTCCAAAGGATGATTAGCATCAACAGTGTGAAGACAATCTTCTCCTTAATCTCTCTGTTTCTAGGTCACTGGGGAAAATTGAACAGCCAAATGCCCCACAGCTGTAGACCAAAAGGCAATTTCCTTTGAAATCTGGTTACATCTTTCTGCAGGCTCACACTCCAGGACACTGCTGAGGACAGGGAAATGGCCAGAACTCTGAAACCATGTGAAAGCTGCCTTAGTCCAAGCTACCACTGGCACTTACAGTGAAGGAAATAAGTATTTGATCGCCTGCTGATTTTGAATGTTTGCCCATTCACAAAGTAATGATCAGTCTAAAAATCGAATGGAAGGTGTATTGTAACACTGAGAGACAGAATAGCAACACAAATTCAAAAAAATGCATATCTAACAAATTATGCACTGAATTATGTTCATGGGGGAAATAAGTATTTGATCCCCTTCACAAAACATGACTTAGTACTTGGTGGAAAATCCCTTGTTGGCAATCACAGAGGTCAGATGTTTCCTGTAGTTGGCTACCAGGTTTGCACACATCTCAGAAGGGATTTTGACCCACTCCTCTTGGCAGATCCTCTCCAAATCATTAAGGTTTGGTGGCTGACGTTTGGCAACTCGAACTTTCAGCTCCCTCCACAGATTGTCATCAGATTAAGGTCTGGAGACTGGTTAGGCCACTCCAGGACCTTAATGTGCTTCTTCTTGAGCCACTCCTTTGTTGCTTTGCCCGTGTGTTTTGGGTCATTGTCATGCTGGAACACCCATCCACGACCCATTTTCAATGTCCTGGCTGAGGGAAGAAGATTCTCACCCAAGATTTGACAGTACATTGCCCCGTCCATCGTCCCTTTGATGCAGTGCAGTTGCCCTGTCCCCTTAGCAGAAAAACACCCCCAAAGCAGAATGTTTCCACCACCATGTTTGACAGTTGGGATGGTGTTATTGGAGTCATAGGCAGCATTCCTCCTCCTCCAAACACGGTGAGTTGAGTTTATGCCAAAGAGCTTGATTTTGGTCTCATCTGACCACAACACTTTCAACCAGTCCTCCTCTGCATCATTCAGATGTTCAGTGGCAAACTTCAGATTGGCCTGGACATGTGCTTACTTGAGCAGAGGGACCTTGCGGGCACTGCAGAATTTCAATCCTTTTTGGCGTAGTATGTTACCAACATAGGGAGACTGACAGTTGTTTTGGGTTTTTTCCATTTGCGAATGATTGCACCAACTGTTGTCACCTTCTCTCCAAGCTGCTTGGCGATAGTTTGGTAGCCCAGTCCAGCCTTATGTAGGTCTACAATCTTGTCCTTGACATTCTTGGACAGCTTTTTGGTCTTTGCCATGGTGAAGAGTTTGGAATCTGATTGTTTAATTGCTTCTGTGGACAGGTGTCTTTTATACAGGTAACAAAATGAGATTAGCAGCACTCCCTTTAAGAGACTAATCTCAGCTTGTTACCTGTTTGAAACCTGGTAGCCAGAAATCCTGCTGAATTATAGGGGATCAAATACTTATTTCCCTCATTAACATGCAAATCAGTGCATAATTTGTTAGACATGCAGTTCTTTTGAATTTTGTGTTGCTACTTTGTCTCTCAATTTTACAATACACTTACCATTCAATTTTTAGACTGATCATTTCTTTGTGAGTGGGCAAACATTCAAAATCATCAGGGGATCAAAAGCTTATTTCCTTCACTGTACATCTCCAAAAAGCACACCAGTCACCAGGACTCAATTCAGGGTCTTTACTCACAAGTCCCAGGAAAGCAACCACCTTCCAACTTCCTCCAGACATGGTCCAGTAGGGGAGACAATCCTTCTCCAGACCAAATTGCTTTTCTGGTGAAGTCTTACAGATAGCTTCTCAGAAGATCCATCCAAAACCTCAGGCCTGACACTTCTGAGGCCTCAAGAACAGCTACACAGTCCATGGGCTGCAGCAGCTCTTCAGGTTCTGGGATCATCCTGGAGAGAAGGAACCATGTCTCTGGGACTTCAGACAATTTATCACCTCCTTGGCCACCTGGATACTCCTCTCCAGGGACTGGCTGGAGCATGATAAATAGTCAGACTGATTATTTGAATCTCTCTCCCTAAATTCTGGAAGCTTCTTTCAGAGGAAGGGGAAAGCAATCAAACTCTCAGCCTTTGAAACCCTAAATAGACCAAAACAAACAATCACCACTCCCTTGACTACAAGAGAAGCCAAAAACTAAATTTGCCTTGCATCCTATGCTAAGAGGGTGCTACCTTACAGTTTTTGGTCACGTATAAAACAAAATATTTAGATTGAAAGGTCTTTACACATATCTGGACACTCTTTAGAGGATTGAGCACTGCTTTTGGTGTGCAGCAATTAGTGCATCCTGTTCGTTAGTTGAATTTCTCTGCTTGCTCATTCCTGCTAATGTCCAGCTGATGCCACAGAAATAGGTATGCTGTCAAATGGACATTGTACTAGCAAATTCTGTTTTACTGTCTTCCTGTTACTCCAGGTCTGCAGTGTGTCTCAATATGAATGTTCAGTGCAATAAGTATAAGAATTAGACCTAGTGCTTTCAGTAACCAGATTTGATCTATGTATGAGCAGGATGATTGTATGCAAGTCGATCCACTGACCGACTTTAATAAAAACTAGCCTGTCAGATTTTACCGTACGATTACTGCTGGTGGCTATAACCACTAGCAGTAATCATTGTGTTCTGCCAGCCAGAAAGGCTCCCCACATCCCCCCCCCCCCCAGGAAGGAAAGAAAATAGAATCATCTATGGGCTGCTTTAATGGAGTGAATTCATCCTTCTCCTCCCCAGCATCTCAAGTCTAAACTATGAATCCCACTCCATTGGCACAAAACAACAAAGGGTTTGCTAGCAGACATCTATTCCCTCTTCTGTGGACTTCTACTGCAGCTCACTTTGCTCTCTACCTGAGTGAATACAGAGAAAAAAAATAAATCTGCAATGGATGCTGTTAAATCACAATTGTCATAAATAGGCATCTGAAAATTTTATTTGGTGTGGACTTTTCACTATGAATTATGATTCATTGCTATCGTTATTAAGAATTAATCACCATTACAGCAAAGCTGTCATGAATGTTACTGCACTCAACACACGTATACTGACACAACATTGTGATTTCAGAGGTTTATATAACGATCTGGGCCTGTACTACCAAGGCTGAACATTGTCAAGTAGATAGGGTGGTGGTGTGTAATTATAGAAACTGCTGGAAAGTTTCTTTAAGGGTCTAACCCATGGATTTGTTGGAGTTTACTAATATACAGAATCATGCATTATGATTAGAGATGAGCGAAGAAATGAAAAATTCGATTCGGCTGATTCGGCGAATTCCAGTGTGAAATTCGATTCGATGCGAATTTCTCCGCTACGAAGATGACTTATTTAAAGGGTTTCTAGGCTTCAGAGAGCCTTTAAATTAGTGCAGAACACTGTACCTTTAATTTAAATGCCCTTGGAGATGAGGAAGGAGAAGGAGAAGGAGAAGGATGAGAAGAAGGAGAAGGAGAAGGATGAGAAGAAGGAGAAGGAGAAGGGTGAGAAGAAGGAGAAGGATGAGAAGAAGGAGAAGGATGAGAAGAAGGAGAAGGAGAAGGATGAGAAGAAGGAGAAGGAGAAGGATGAGAAGAAGGAGAAGGAGAAGGATGAGAAGAAGGAGAAGGATGAGAAGAAGGAGAAGGATGAGAAGGAGAAGGATGAGAAGGAGAAGGATGAGAAGAAGAAGGCTGAGAATAAGGAGAAGGATGAGAAGAAGGAGAAGGAGAAGGATGAGAAGAAGGAGAAGGATGAGAAGAAGGAGAAGGAGAAGGATGAGAAGAAAGAGAAGGATGAGAAGGAGAAGGATGAGAAGAAGAAGGATGAGAAGAAGAAGGATGAGAAGAAGGAAAAGGATGAGAAGAAGAAGGATGAGAAGAAGGAGAAGGATGAGAAGAAGGAGAATGATGAGAAGAAGGAGAAGGATGATAAGAAGGAGAAGGAAGAGAAGAAGGAGAAGGAGAAGGATGAGAAGAAGGAGAAGGATGAGAAGAAGGAGAAGGATGAGAAGAAGGAGAAGGATGAGAAGAAGGAGAAGGATGAGAAGAAGGAGAAGGAGAAGGATGAGAAGAAGGAGAAGGATGAGAAGAAGAAGGATGAGAAGAAGGATGAGAAGAAGGAGGAGAAGGATGAGAAGAAGAAGGATGAGAAGAAGGAGAAGGATGAGAAGAAGGAGAAGGAAGAGAAGAAGGAGAAGGAGAAGGATGAGAAGGAGAAGGATGAGAAGAAGGAGAAGGATGAGAAGAAGGAGAAGGATGAGAAGAAGGAGAAGGAGAAGGATGAGAAGAAGAAGGATGAGAAGAAGGATGAGAAGGATGAGAAGAAGGAGAAGGATGAGAAGAAGGAGAATGATGAGAAGAAGGAGAAGAAGGAGAAGGATGAGAAGAAGGAGAAGGATGAGAAGAAGGAGAAGGATGAGAAGAAGGAGAAGGATGAGAAGAAGGAGAAGGAGAAGGATGAGAAGAAAAAGGATGAGGAGAAGGAGAAGGATGAGAAGAAGGAGAAGGAGAAGGATGAGAAGAAGGAGAAGGATGAGAAGAAGGAGAAGGATGAGAAGAAGGAGAAGGAGAAGGATGAGAAGAAGGAGAAGGAGAAGGATGAGAAGAAGGAGAAGGAGAAGGATGAGAAGAAGGAGAAGGATGAGAAGAAGGAGAAGGATGAGAAGGAGAAGGATGAGAAGGAGAAGGATGAGAAGAAGAAGGCTGAGAATAAGGAGAAGGATGAGAAGAAGGAGAAGGATGAGAAGAAGGAGAAGGATGAGAAGAAGGAGAAGGAGAAGGATGAGAAGAAAGAGAAGGATGAGAAGGAGAAGGATGAGAAGAAGAAGGATGAGAAGAAGAAGGATGAGAAGAAGGAAAAGGATGAGAAGAAGAAGGATGAGAAGAAGGAGAAGGATGAGAAGAAGGAGAATGATGAGAAGAAGGAGAAGGATGATAAGAAGGAGAAGGAAGAGAAGAAGGAGAAGGAGAAGGATGAGAAGAAGGAGAAGGATGAGAAGAAGGAGAAGGATGAGAAGAAGGAGAAGGATGAGAAGAAGGAGAAGGATGAGAAGAAGGAGAAGGAGAAGGATGAGAAGAAAAAGGATGAGGAGAAGGAGAAGGATGAGAAGAAGGAGAAGGAGAAGGATGAGAAGAAGGAGAAGGATGAGAAGAAGGAGAAGGATGAGAAGAAGGAGAAGGAGAAGGATGAGAAGAAGGAGAAGGAGAAGGATGAGAAGAAGGAGAAGGAGAAGGATGAGAAGAAGGAGAAGGATGAGAAGAAGGAGAAGGATGAGAAGGAGAAGGATGAGAAGGAGAAGGATGAGAAGAAGAAGGCTGAGAATAAGGAGAAGGATGAGAAGAAGGAGAAGGAGAAGGATGAGAAGAAGGAGAAGGATGAGAAGAAGGAGAAGGAGAAGGATGAGAAGAAAGAGAAGGATGAGAAGGAGAAGGATGAGAAGAAGAAGGATGAGAAGAAGAAGGATGAGAAGAAGGAAAAGGATGAGAAGAAGAAGGATGAGAAGAAGGAGAAGGATGAGAAGAAGGAGAATGATGAGAAGAAGGAGAAGGATGATAAGAAGGAGAAGGAAGAGAAGAAGGAGAAGGAGAAGGATGAGAAGAAGGAGAAGGATGAGAAGAAGGAGAAGGATGAGAAGAAGGAGAAGGATGAGAAGAAGGAGAAGGATGAGAAGAAGGAGAAGGATGAGAAGAAGGAGAAGGAGAAGGATGAGAAGAAGGAGAAGGATGAGAAGAAGAAGGATGAGAAGAAGGATGAGAAGAAGGAGGAGAAGGATGAGAAGAAGAAGGATGAGAAGAAGGAGAAGGATGAGAAGAAGGAGAAGGAAGAGAAGAAGGAGAAGGAGAAGGATGAGAAGGAGAAGGATGAGAAGAAGGAGAAGGATGAGAAGAAGGAGAAGGATGAGAAGAAGGAGAAGGAGAAGGATGAGAAGAAGGAGAAGGATGAGAAGAAGAAGGATGAGAAGAAGGATGAGAAGGATGAGAAGAAGGAGAAGGATGAGAAGAAGGAGAATGATGAGAAGGAGAAGAAGGAGAAGGATGAGAAGAAGGAGAAGGATGAGAAGAAGGAGAAGGATGAGAAGAAGGAGAAGGATGAGAAGAAGGAGAAGGAGAAGGATGAGAAGAAAAAGGATGAGGAGAAGGAGAAGGATGAGAAGAAGGAGAAGGATGAGAAGGAGAAGGAGAAGGATGAGAAGAAGGAGAAGGAGAAGGATGAGAAGAAGGAGAAGGATGAGAAGAAGGAGAAGGATGAGAAGGAGAAGGAGAAGGATGAGAAGGAGAAGGATGAGAAGAAGGAGAAGGAGAAGGATGAGAAGAAGGAGAAGGAGAAGGATGAGAAGAAGGAGAAGGATGAGAAGAAGGATGAGCAGAAGGAGAAGGATGAGAAGAAGGAGAAGGATGAGAAGAAGGAGAAGGATGAGAAGAAGGATGAGAAGAAGGATGAGAAGAAGGAGAAGGATGAGAAGAAGGACAGTTCTGTGACAGTTTCTGTCTATTTCTGACAGTTCTGGGACATTCACTCCATACAGCGGTTTCAACCGCTGTATGGAGGGAATGTCATAGAACTGTCAGAAATAGACTATTAATGACAGTTCTGGGACTGTCCTTCCATGCAGCGGTTGAAACGTTGTATGTATTTGTTTCCATAAATGGATCCATTTATGGAAACAAATACATACAATGTTTCAACCGCTGTATGGAAGGACAGTCCCACAACTGTCATTAATAGTCTATTTCTGACAGTTCCATGACATTCCCTCCATACAGCGGTTAAAACAGCTGTATGCAGTGAATGTCCCAGAACTGTCATAAATAGTCTATTTCTGATAGATCTGGGACATTCACTCCATACAGCTGTTTTAACCGCTGTATGGAGGGAATGTCATGGAACTGTCAGAAATAGACTATTAATGACAGTTCTGGGACTGTCCTTCCATGCAGCGGTTGAAACATTGTATGTATTTGTTTCCATAAATGGATCCATTTATGGAAACAAATACATACAATGTTTCAACCGCTGCATTGAAGGACAGTCCCAGAACTGTCATTAATAGTCTATTTCTGACAGTTCCATGACATTCCCTCCATACAGCGGTTAAAACAGCTGTATGCAGTGAATGTCCCAGAACTGTCATAAATAGTCTATTTCTGATAGATCTGGGACATTCACTCCATACAGCTGTTTTAACCGCTGTATGGAGGGAATGTCATGGAACTGTCAGAAATAGACTATTAATGACAGTTGTGGGACTGTCCTTCCATACAGCGGTTGAAACATTGTATGTATTTGTTTCCATAAATGGATCCATTTATGGAAACAAATACATACAATGTTTCAACCGCTGCATTGAAGGACAGTCCCAGAACTGTCATTAATAGTCTATTTCTGACAGTTCCATGACATTCCCTCCATACAGCGGTTAAAACAGCTGTATGCAGTGAATGTCCCAGAACTGTCATAAATAGTCTATTTCTGATAGATCTGGGACATTCACTCCATACAGCTGTTTTAACCGCTGTATGGAGGGAATGTCATGGAACTGTCAGAAATAGACTATTAATGACAGTTCTGGGACTGTCCTTCCATGCAGCGGTTGAAACATTGTATGTATTTGTTTCCATAAATGGATCCATTTATGGAAACAAATACATACAATGTTTCAACCGCTGCATTGAAGGACAGTCCCAGAACTGTCATTAATAGTCTATTTCTGACAGTTCCATGACATTCCCTCCATACAGCGGTTAAAACAGCTGTATGCAGTGAATGTCCCAGAACTGTCATAAATAGTCTATTTCTGATAGATCTGGGACATTCACTCCATACAGCTGTTTTAACCGCTGTATGGAGGGAATGTCATGGAACTGTCAGAAATAGACTATTAATGACAATTCTGGGACTGTCCTTCCATGCAGCGGTTGAAACATTGTATGTATTTGTTTCCATAAATGGATCCATTTATGGAAACAAATACATACAATGTTTCAACCGCTGCATTGAAGGACAGTCCCAGAACTGTCATTAATAGTCTATTTCTGACAGTTCCATGACATTCCCTCCATACAGCGGTTAAAACAGCTGTATGCAGTGAATGTCCCAGAACTGTCATAAATAGTCTATTTCTGATAGATCTGGGACATTCACTCCATACAGCTGTTTTAACCGCTGTATGGAGGGAATGTCATGGAACTGTCAGAAATAGACTATTAATGACAGTTCTGGGACTGTCCTTCCATGCAGCGGTTGAAACATTGTATGTATTTGTTTCCATAAATGGATCCATTTATGGAAACAAATACATACAATGTTTCAACCGCTGCATTGAAGGACAGTCCCAGAACTGTCATTAATAGTCTATTTCTGACAGTTCCATGACATTCCCTCCATACAGCGGTTAAAACAGCTGTATGGAGTGAATGTCCCAGAACTGTCATAAATAGTCTATTTCTGATAGATCTGGGACATTCACTCCATACAGCTGTTTTAACCGCTGTATGGAGGGAATGTCATGGAACTGTCAGAAATAGACTATTAATGACAGTTGTGGGACTGTCCTTCCATACAGCGGTTGAAACATTGTATGTATTTGTTTCCATAAATGGATCCATTTATGGAAACAAATACATACAATGTTTCAACCGCTGCATGGAAGGACAGTCCCAGAACTGTCATTAATAGTCTATTTCTGACAGTTCCATGACATTCCCTCCATACAGCGGTTAAAACAGCTGTATGCAGTGAATGTCCCAGAACTGTCATAAATAGTCTATTTCTGATAGATCTGGGACATTCACTCCATACAGCTGTTTTAACCGCTGTATGGAGGGAATGTCATGGAACTGTCAGAAATAGACTATTAATGACAGTTGTGGGACTGTCCTTCCATACAGCGGTTGAAACATTGTATGTATTTGTTTCCATAAATGGATCCATTTATGGAAACAAATACATACAATGTTTCAACCGCTGCATTGAAGGACAGTCCCAGAACTGTCATTAATAGTCTATTTCTGACAGTTCCATGACATTCCCTCCATACAGCGGTTAAAACAGCTGTATGCAGTGAATGTCCCAGAACTGTCATAAATAGTCTATTTCTGACAGTTCTGGGACATTCACTCCATACAGCGGTTTCCGGCAAAAAGTGTATGTGCAGAGTTCCTCTATTCTGCAGATACACTTAGAGGAGCTCTGCAGATACACTTAGAGGAGCTCTGCACATACACTTTTTTCCGGTTTGGAATTATTCTTATTTTCATCCTACTTCTTCTTCTTCTTCATCCTCATCCTCATCCTCTTCTTCTTCTGAGGATGAGGATGAAGAAGAAGAAGAAGAAGTAGGATGAAAATAAGATTAATTCCAAGCCGGCAAAAAGTGTATGTGCAGAGCTCCTCTAAGTGTATCTGCAGAGCTCCTCTAAGTGTATCTGCAGAATAGAGGAACTCTGCACATACACTTTTTGCCGGCTTGGAATTATTCTTCTTTTCATCCTACTTCTTCTTCTTCTTCTTCTTCATCCTCATCCTCAGAAGAAGAGGATGAGGATGAGGATGAGGATGAGGAAGAAGAAGAAGAATGAAAAGAAGAATAATTCCAAGCCGGCAAAAAGTGTATGTGCAGAGTTCCTCTATTTCTGACAGTTCTCTCACAGCTTCTTCACATGTACAGCGGTTGAAATATCTGTATCCTAAATGGAAACTAATAGATACAAATTGTATCTATTAGTTTCCATTTAGGATACAGATGTTTCAACCGCTGTACATGTGAAGAAGCTGTGAGAGAACTGTCAGAAATAGAGGAACTCTGCACATACACTTTTTGCCGGCTTGGAATTATTCTTCTTTTCATCCTACTTCTTCTTCTTCTTCTTCTTCTTCTTCTTCTTCTTCATCCTCATCCTCATCCTCTTCTTCTGAGGATGAAGAAGAAGAAGAAGTAGGATGAAAAGAAGAATAATTCCAAGCCGGCAAAAAGTGTATGTGCAGAGTTCCTCTATTTCTGACAGTTCTCTCACAACTTCTTCACATGTACAGTGGTTGAAACATCTGTATCCTAAATGTAAACTAATAGATACAATGTTTCAACCGCTAAACATGTGTTCCTTCTGTCAGAGAACTGTCAGAAATAGCGGAGCTCACTGCAGGGACACTTTTGCCGGCTGATCGGGAAATGTTCGATTCGCGCACCCGAAGTAGGCAAAATTTCGGTTTCGACACGAATCGAATATTTCCTGAAATTCGACTCGAATTCCGGTTCGCCTAGTTCGATTCGCTCATCTCTAATTATGATATTTGAGTAAAAATAACATTTGTGTCTTTGCGGTCTGTTTAATTTGTATTTAAAGCTAATTTGTTGTTTTTATAAAGGGAGTCTTTCTTAGCTCGCATTATAGACTCCCCACCATCTGCACTCTAATACTTAAGTTTTCGTTTATAAGGTGCAATAGCAGCTAGTACTGTATATACAGTATTAGAATTTTCCCATCATTACTAATTAATGCGCTAATATAAATTCAGTCCTGGTTTATAAAGCCGTATCTATACACTGCACAGCTCTAGTGTAGTGAATTATACTAGCCGTACCATCTAACAGATCTTTGTTATTGCATAAATATTGGGACATAAATTTAGAACTCCTGTTTGTGGATAAAGTTTTGGTGTGTTATTTTGGCAATATTACTGGCTAGCAGTCTAGGCATTGGCAGACACAATATACAATTTTTGTTACTAATAAATTGTGCCACCCTACACTTGCTTTTAGCATTGTGGAGTTAAAGTGGAGCCCCACCCAAAAGGGTAATTTTCGCTTTAAGGACTGCTCCCCCGCTCCCCATTAAGGATTGGCACCTTTGGAGGATGGGGGGGTGGGAACTGGTACCCGAATTTGACAGATACCCGCTCCCACTTCCGATCCAATCGCCTAGGCCATCGTAAGCGGAAGGTGTCCTCCCTCACTCCCTCCCTGTAGTCTTTTGGGACACGTGACAGGTCCCAGAAGACTACAAGACCATGAAGTGCAGCGCTACCCGTGCATACGCAGTGGGTATCCGGCTGTGAAGCCGCAAGCTATCACAGCCGGGTGCCCACACTGAGGATGCCGGTCTCCTGGAATACAGGATGGCCGGTGAAACGGGCTGCAGGGGACACACCGAGGGACAGGTAAGTGGCTGTTTTTAAAAGTCAGCAGCTACAGTTTTTGTAGCTGCTGACTATTATTTTTTGACAGCGTGAGTGGAACTCCGCTTTAAGTGCCCCTTTTACTTACCTAAATCCATACTTATGAGTTGTGCTGAGCCAAGTCTTCTATCTTCTAGACTTCAAAAAGTTAGGGTCCCTCTTCAGGTGCCTGGGTGATTTGGACACTTCCATTTGGCTCATGCAGCAGTGAGATCCTCTCAGGCACCAGAAGACTGCAGTAGCATGATGTCACTGGTCTCCGCTATTGGAAAAGGAACCAACAAGTAGGGTTGCTTTTGTTTTGGAAAAATACAGCACAGAGGTTGGAATAGGGGGTGGGGCAAGGGGCGGGGCTATAGTGACACATTACACATGCTGTTCCAAACTCAATTTTATTAGCTGAAGGACACTGACATCCACACTAGATGATGATTTCATCCACTCCTTAGTGCTACATGCGGAGTCCTCAGTCCCCTCTACACATCAGGGTCCTCAGTCTCCTCCCTTCACATCAGATTCCTAATATGCAGTCTTAACTACAACACAGCTGTGGTAGCATGGCATAGGACAGCAGGTGGAACAGGTCTGATGAAGGTAAACTCCGGATACAGATTTCTTTCCATAATCTTCTGTATACTAAGGGTGTCCCTAGATGCTGCATGCCCTGAATCAGCGGTCATTTCTGCAGTCAAAAGCTACCCAAAAGGGGTTTACAACAGAATCTCTATGGCGCAAGCTATTAGTTGCCATCTCCAACTAACCTCGTATGATAGCACCATGCCAAATATCTGTGCAATCATACACTATTATACACTATCATACAGCTTTCCGTTAGAATTCTATTGCAAAACACATCAGCCTCAGCAACTGCGCTCTCTCCTGGTTCTCCTCCTATCTATCACAGCGCTCCTTCAGTGTTACCTATAAAAGCTGCCACCTCCTCCTCACTCCCTCTCTCTGTAGGGGTCCCCCAAGGTTCTGTCCTTGGACCCCTTCTCTTCTCCATCTAGACCTCCTCCCTTGGTCACTTGATAAACTCTCACTGCTTCAACTACCATTTCTATGCTGATGACAGGCAAATCTATCTGTCTACCCCTCACCTCACCCCTTCAATTTCCCCCCGTATCGCTAGCCTACTACATATCGGCCTGGATGGCACTCCACTTCCTCAAGCTCAACCTCTCCAAAACTGAGCTCCTAGTATTCCCCCCAGCCCGTGCTACCCCACTGACTTCACCATAAATATCACTAACACCATCCTCAGTCCATCCCCTCATGCCAGGGTATTAGGGGTAATCCTAGACTCCCATCTGTCCTTCCAGCCCCAGATCCAATCGCTGACCAAATGATGTCGACTTCACCTCCGCAACATCTCCAAAATACGACCGTTCCTAACTCTGGAAACCACTAAGCAACTCATTCACTCCCTTGTCATATCATGCCTCGACTACTGTAATTCCCTCCTCATTGGCCTACCTCATCATAGACTATCCCCCCTCCAGTCTACCATGAACGCTGCTGCCAGACTCATCCACCTCACTAACTGTTCCGTATCCGCCACCCTCCTCTGCCAAACCCTCCACTGGTTCCCAGTTGCCTAACGGATAAAATTCAAAACTCTGACAATGACATATAAAGCCATCCACAACACTGCCCCAACTTACATAACCAATCTTATCTCTAAATATCACCCAAACCGTACACTCCGCTCCTCGCAAGACATCTTGCTCTCTAGCTCCCTTATCTCCTCCTCCCATGCTCATCTCCAAGACTTCTCCAGGGCGTCACCCATCCTCTGGAACTCCCTACCCCAATCTATCAGATTATCACCTACTCTACTTGCCTTTCGGAGTTCACTGAAAACCTTTCTCTTCAGGGAAGCCTATCCCTCCCTCTGCTAATTCTGGTATCCTCTACTCTTCCAACCAATCCATCCCCCACAGTGACTACCTACTCTACCACTCACCCCGCCCTCCTAGATTGTAAGCTCCAAGGAGCAGGGCCCTCTAATCCCTCTTGTATTGAACTGTATTGTTACTGTATTGTCTTCCACTATAATGTAAAGCGCTGAGCAGGGGCAGACTGACAACTCATGGGGCCCCAGGGCAATAGGGGATTATGGGGCCCCTGTGTCCTTGCCCAAACTCAAAAAAGCCTATGAAAGGTACCAGGGGCATCTCATGGGACACCCTACTGACCCCGGGCCCTTGGGCAGTGCCGAGTTTCCAAATGGTCAGTCTACCCCTGGCACTGAGCAAACCATTGGCGCTATATAAATCCTGTATAATAATAATAATCAGCAATTCTTTGTGGGTCTTCTGATACCCAGCGTATGATCAAGCAAATAAATCTGCCCATGCACCCCAGGTTATAATTCTCCAAAGACAAACACTGTCATCAGACTACACATCTGTCATGAGATTGCTCCATGCCATCTGCCAGTGAAGCCTTGGACCCCTGCCATAGCCAAGCTCTGTTCTACTGCAGGGTGGCTGTGTGATGCACTGGAATCCAACTAGTAGCATAGAGAAGAGCCCAAAGGTGGGCATATTACAGTGAGACTGAGGTATCTATTGCCCCAGATCATGTCCACCAGCTCCATAGCAACGAATGAAGCTCTACATTTTGGTCGCAAGGCATCCAGGGTTGTTATGGTGCAGGCGGCCAACCTGCCTGCTATATGGAAACAGTGTCATGATATTAAATACGGGACAATGTCCATTTTACTCTTAAGTCTGGGAAGATGCCATATCATATGGAATGAGTGGTAACCCTAGTACCAATCTGACTTTCTGCAGCTTCTAATCAACATTGTGAGAAGCTCACAGTGTGTGGTGAAATCAGAGTAAGCAATGTCAGTACAGGAAAGGGGCCTGTACAACTGTCTAATCCTGAAAATAGAACTATAGGTAAAACATTTTTTAATTTGGATAGAGCAAGGGTGGG
Source organism: Staurois parvus (assembly GCF_062004578.1). Lineage (NCBI taxonomy): Eukaryota > Metazoa > Chordata > Amphibia > Anura > Ranidae > Staurois > Staurois parvus. Next base: position 5,179,100 of record NW_028318003.1, read on the forward strand.
TTACTACCCCTGTCAGATTTTTGCCAACATTTGTGTCTCATTTCTGAGCTTTCCCTTCACTTCCTGTCCCATAGCCAAATAGGAAGTGAGGGGAAATCCCTGAAAATTAAGGAAATCCCTTGCGGATCCCCGCATCAAAACTAGTATCCCTAGTGGAAGCTTTCCCCACTATTACTTTTCTGGGTAAAATCCAAAATTTGAGATTTTCTTTACTTTTTTGTCCAATGATAATAGTAAACAGGACAAATAGAGAAAATTAATCTCCTTAATGGGAGCACAGGCTACAAAAGAAACTGACGGGGGTTCTAATCCCTCTCCATTCTTTCTAAAACTGAAATAGTTTTGCCATTAGTTATACTTTAAGGCAAGGCTGTAGTTCAGGCCCCTTCCCGCCACCGACTTCTGGCCCATTAAGTGGATTGAAATGCTGGGATGAGGAGACAAGCATTCTGATCATGTGACTGCTATAATTGGCTCTCAGAGTGGTCACATGATCAAAAGCTCCTGAAGTATGCATTGGGAGCTTTCGTGACAGCTTAGTTACTGTACTGGGAGCATGGAGGGACCGCGCTTTCAGCACAGTAAACTGTTTACCTATAGATGCAAACACTCGGCCACTGGTCACTTTATTAGGTATACCTTGCTAGTGCCAATAAAATATCCCCCACACCATTACACCACCACCAGCCTGAATTGTTGATACCAGAGAGGATGGATCCATGCTTTCATGTTGTTTTCACCAAATTATGATCCTACCATCTGACTGTCGCAGCAACCAGTCTGTCCATTCTCCTCTAACCTCTGACATCAACAAGGCATTTTCTTCCACACAACTGCTGCTCACTGGATATTTTCTCTTTTTCAGACCATTCTCTGTGAACTCTAGAGATGGTTGTGCATGAAAAATCCCAGTAAATCAGCAATTTTTTAAAATACTCAGACTTGCCTGTCTGGCCCCAACAACCATGCCACGTTCAAAGTCACTTAAACACCCTTTCTTCCCCATTCTGATGCTCAGTTTGAACTTCAGCAAGTCGTCTTTACCACGTCTACATGCCTAAATGCATTGAGTTGCTACCATGTGATTGGCTGATTAGCAATTTGTGTTACCAAGAAATTGTATGTGTACCTAATAAAGTGGCCAGTGAGTGTATATGTGGTCACTTGGCGTTACAGCCCACCCACCAAGAGGCCAAATAAATACGCATGGCCAACGGGAAGTGGTTAAAAGATCTAATTTCTGCGCATACCCATTAGATTTATATTGTTTTGTATGTGTATAAGGTGATGCAAATATTGCTTCAATCTTCCACAGGCTTCATTTAATTTTACATTTATAGAATGTAACAACAAATCTTCTCAGTGCACAGTTGGTAAGTTCTCCTGTACTGTCATGAGATCTGAAATAGACATTGTGGTCAGCATGGCTGTGGTCAATGTATAATAGATAAGTGACATAACTGTTCTTCTGTTTTCAGGTACATCTGAGAGTATGGTAAAAAGGGGGAAAAACTTATTTTTTCTTTCAGCCCTGATCTTCTACAGGCTTTTAAGGTGAAAATCCATCTATATTCCCTTTGTAGAATCATATTATCAAAATTTCCCCCTCTCAGATGGGGATGTATTCTCTCCAGAGCTTTGAACCATAGTCCCTTTGGATTGTACTCATGATGTTGAGTAAAATGTCTAGTCTGAACTTACTAGATCTCCTCCTTTTATATCATTCACATGATCACATATGCGTTCCCAAAATTTCCATTTTGTTTTCCCTATGTAGAAGCAATTGCAAGGGCATCTTAACAAATAAACAATCCCAATCATTCAGCACAACACAAAATGTCTCCCATTAAGGGTGTGCTATTTGGTAGTATACATTCCTATTCTCTATCTATAAATCCACAATTCTCTATCTATAAATCCAGTTGCCACACAGAAACGTTCCATGAGGAAAGCCAGAGAAGGGGTTGGTACCTCTATCTGTCCTGAAATGACTTGATACAACCATGTCCCGAATGGATGTATTTCTACAGAATGTAATTCTAGGTGTAGTATCAACCAATTCACCCAATGCTTTATTATCGGTCAAAATATGCCAATGTTTAGTGAAAACATCTGAAATTTGTTTCGACTGATCATTAAAGGTAATAATAAATCTAGTTTTTGGAGAGGAACTTGGCCTTTCACCCTGAAACAACAGCAAGTCTCCCAGACTGCTTTTAGCTCTATGATAAGCCCACTTTAACGATTTTTTTCTATATCCACATTTGAGGAATCTGTCTCTTCATTTTAATGCTACAGTCTCAAAAACAGTGGAATCAGGACAATTCCTACGAATCCTGGCATATTGACCTGTAGGGATAACTTTGATTAGATGACGAGGATGTGCCCTATCAAAATGAAGTAATGCATTACTAGCCGCAAGTTTTTGAAATAGTTTGGTACAAATGGTGTTACCCTGACCTCTGTAAACCCAAAATTGGCAAACACCATCTATCCATAGATAAAGTAAAAAAACAGGTTAAAGGTGTTATTATTTAAAAATTGACCAACTTCCTTTGTTTGGGAAGAGGAAACCATTTATGCATGTAGCAGTAGCTTTGGATAAACAAATAAGGGGGATTACATTTTTTTAAGCAAATATTAAATGGGTGGGAGTAGGGTCAAATATTTGAAAGAAATGTCCAGGCTTACAGCAAATGTGGGTATTATGGCAGTTTTGCAGATCTTACAGCACAACAAATGTGCTATTGGGCTTTTAAATTCTTTCTAAAAGTGTTATTAAACCAAGGACCCTGCATTCACTATATCTGGTCTCCCACAGTACACACAACATGGAAATGCAATCATTTTAGTAAATATAAACTGCTAAACACCTTTTCTTATCAGCAGTTAGAGCAGTCTTTTGACTTTTATCAGTGTCCAGCAGAGCACTGGTTAAAGCTTGCAGGAGGAGTTTTCATTCTCTCCTGATTGTCCTATAGGGCTGCATAACCTGACTTTTGTCTGGACAACCCTGATTGGCCCTGTGCTGATCACAAGAAAAAAAAAATCTCTAGCAATACACACCAAATGGAGCATGTGCAAAGTGTCTCCTAGGGCTCTGTACTATCAGCAGATGGACTGGGGACTATGAACGAAAGGGAGGATCAGAGAAGTCAGGATCAAACAACCTTTTTACACAAGGAGGAATAACCCCTTAGGTTCCACAATGAGTATAACAAGCATGCTTTACTGCATATACAGACTGATTTGACTGTTGTGGGTTTAGTAACACTTTATGCTGAGCTGATACCTTCTACCTGACGAAATTTAATCCTGTACATACATGTGGACAGGAGGTGACTAGCAAAGAGGCTGCAGGAGATTAACAGCACTAAGATGATACAAAAGCTAAATAAAAAGTGCAATTGCAAGAAAAAAAGCACAACTCTCTATGATTCATAGTGCTTTAGCAAGCTCAATGTCATTCAGTTAGGCTGGAGCTACTTTGACAACACCATTTATTTGCTACTGAGAAATTCAACTGCTTGTTGGTAGTCATCTCATTTGCAACACACTGTGATACTAATGAGAAAACAGTCAACAAGCAGTTAAGTATATTTAACATAAACACTTTTTTCATTATGCGTAGAGTAGGAAATGGCACTTGTGTCCCATTTGAAAGATTTCCTTTGGGGTCCTGTCCTCTAGACATGGCAAAAAGTGGGAAGAAAATGTCAGTAAGTCATGTAAAAGCAAGGAACATGCCCTATAAAAGTTGGCAATAGGGTTGAACAGAATGTACCTGTGTTCGGCTCAAGTGGGGTTCGGTGAACATTACTAAAGTTTGGGTGTTGAATTCAAACCCCTTGTAGCCTGGTTCACATTAGAACATAGTGTGGGAAATCTGTGATCCGTGCGTTTTTCCCACACCACTTCAACCACTTGCCCTCCTGAGGATTTACCCCTCCTGACTAGGCCATCTTTAGCGTCACGGCACTGCGTTACTTTAACTGACAATTGTGCGGTCATGCAACACTGCACCCAAATGAAATTTATGTCCTTTTTTTCCCACAAATTGAGCTTTCTTTCTGTGGTATTTGATGACCTGTGCGGTTTTTAATTTTTTGCACTATAAAATAAAAAGCCCGACAATTTTGAGAAAAAAGCAATATTTTTTACTTTTTGCTATTAAACATGTCCATTAAAAAAATTTTAAAAATCAAATTTGGTCATAAATTTAGGCCAAAATGTATTCTGCTACATGTCTTTGCTAGAAAAAAATCCCAATACATGTAAATTAACTGGTTAAGTGAAAGTTATAGCGTTTACAAATGGTTGAATGTACACTGGGATTTTTTTCTTTTCTTTTTACTAGTAATGGCGGCGATCAGCGACTTATAGCGGAACTTCTAACACTGGGGAAACTGATTTGGTGTCACTGACATCCCAATGACACTAATACAGTGATCAGTGCTAATAAAAAGCACTGACACTGTATTAATGGCACTGGGCAGGAAGGGGTTAACATGTGGGCGATCAAAGGGTTAACTGTGTACTGTGTGCTGTTTCACAGTATGCTGTGTGAGTGCTTTCCACTGTAAGCACACTGCTGTGCAGAGCCATACAAAGCAGTGTGCAGGAGCTGACAGGGGAGAGATCTGTGTTGTTCATACACAGGTCTCTCCCCCTTCGGAGATACTCGCCGATCACCGAGTGCCAATGAGTAATCACAGGGTAGGACCCGGTCATTGACAGCCAAGACCGCGAATGGCATGTGGGTAGGCGCCCCCTACCCGGAACTGCAAAATCACGTATATATTTAAGGGGATCCCAAGCAACAAAAATAAAAAGCACAAAGGTTCCCCCAAATTCCATACCAGGCACTTTGGATCTGGTATGAATTTTAGGAGGAAACCATGAAGCGTGAGGTCCAATCCAAAATCCATATCATAGCCTTATCCAAGCATGGAGTTTGACTGGCCAGAAAGACACAAACCGAGCACCTTTCCCCCTGAGCCATAAGGGTCTGGTATGTATTTTGGGGGGGACTCTTGTTTTTCATGTCCCAATAGACAATCATGGGATGCTGACACAGGGATGCACACAACACTTGTGCATCCCCATGCTGGAAAAACATGGCTGTTATCGCCCCGTAGCCTTAAGCATTATTAAAATTGCTGCTCCCATCCAAATTGAATTTTACAAAATATATTTTTATTTTGCATTAGTGTATGTCCCTTTGGTCAGTTTCCTGTCCCTTTTGCAGTTTGTTTAGCAATCTCTACCCAGATAACCAATAAACTCACTAATATTGATTTTCCAAATTTGGCTTCCCATGATTTCAATAAGGTTCAGAACAGATTCTGAACATATCTAATGTTCGCTGAACCCTGCTGAAAATGAACCCGGGTACGTTCAGTTCATCCATAAACACCAATTTAGGTCAACCATTTGCCAAGCTTCAGCACAAGCAAAATTTGGTCTAAAACTAGTTTCAGACCAAACTAGCATGTATTGATATGATCACACACTCTACCATCAGATGTGACTAAAACAATTGCAATGAATAGAAAATTAAAAGCTGAGTCATTTGAACAATTTAGTGAGCTCTTGATCATTTTCAACGTTGGGAATTCAATCGGCCTTGGATGAATTTTAGCAATTGCTTCTGACTGACCTAATTAATATCTGCTTGTGTGTCAGGGGACCAATCATTATATAGATCAATGAAATTATCATTTTTCATAGATCCTTTTTAATTAATGTTGTATGGGTTGCATCTTTCAATATTTTAATTATTGAGGAATTGCTTGTTTTCCATCATTCATACATAGATCAATCACAAATCAGCATGTGTATGGTCACCATTACACAGCTGTCACTGGAAAACTGTTCCTATCAGATGATTTTGGTTAGAACTCAAAATTTTCCCTCACTTTTAGTCCCAGTGTCAATGATCACCAGGACAAACAGAGCAAGTGAATGTCTTTAAAGTGAATGCAGACATTGCAGATAAAAAAGAAAATGGTTCTTACCACCCCACTACTTGATCCAAAATGGAAAAAAAATAGCTTTAGGTACACTTTAAATCTATTGGTAGCAAAGAGATTTACATTCCAGTGTAGCCCTAGCCTAAGGGTATTCATCCTCTTTAATAAGAACCTGATGCTCCACAGCGCAATCCCGCTCATGGGTAAATGTGAATGTCACTCCCGAAAATCAGCAGCAGAGCTCATCACTGCAAGGTGATTCTATACAGTCCGCATTTCACCTATTAGAAATTCCAACTGCTAAACTGTGCATACCGAGGATTTACTTTTCATTTTTAAAAAAGAGGATGAGGTCATCATATAATAAACCCTATACTATCCTGACTATTGGGTAAAGAAGCTATTATTCCTCATCTACCGGCCCCCGTCATACACAGACTCATTATTAATAAAGAGTATGCAGGGTAACAGTGCCATGTATAGGGAACTTTATCATGTCAGTTCTGCTTGAACAGATCAGTACTGCGTTTGTGCTGGTTTATGGCATTTTTAAATGTAAACTTTTACCCCCTTCCTGCCCAGGTCAATTTTCAGCTTTCAGGGCTGTCGCACTTTGAATGACAGTTGCGCGGTTATGCAGCACTGTACCTATATGAAATTTTTTATCCTTTTTTTTACACAAATAGAGCTTTCTTTTGGTGGTATTTAATCACCACTGGGTGTTTCTTTTTTTACAATATAAAAAAGAAAAAACCAAACCTGAAACTTACATTTTTCTTCTTCATAAATTTAGGTCAAATGTATTCTGCAACATTTCTTTGGTAAAAATACCCCAAATTAGTGTATATTATTTAGTCTGTAGGTAAGTTATAGAGTCCACAAACCAAGGTATATATATATATTGATCAATCCTAATGTACTGACGGCTCATCTCATTTGCAAAATGAAAGGATAGTACAAATACCTCCTGAATTATCCATTTTTGGATTTAGTAAGAGGCATGGTGAGTTTTTTGGAGGTTGTAATTTTTTGTTACAATTTTTTGAAAATGTAGAAATTAAAAAAAAAAATCACAATTTTTTTTTAACATATTGTTGCCAGTCCAGTCCAGCATTATTATATAACTGGTGTGGCGGTGATCAGAGACACTGACTGGTGACTATGTTAAAAAAAATAAAAATAATTTAATTTATAAATTTTTTTTAAATTTTTCTATAATTTTTTTATTTTTTATTCCATAATTTTTTTCTTTTTTTTACAATTTTTTTTCAACCGACTGTGACGAAAGCAATACAATGTTACCATAGTAACATTGAGCTACGCCGGGCAGGTAATCAGGATTTTTTTTTCTTTCTTTTTTTTTTTTAACACATGATTGCTAATACCAATGTAATTCATTGATGTTTGCAATCATTGTTACTGAATAAAACTCATTCATTCAGTCTTTTGTTGTGATTAGCTGTGACTGGACAAAGCTCATCACATGATACAGATGGGCAGTGATTGGCCTGCCCCTGTCTGTACCATGTGACTGCTTTGACCAATCACAGCTAACAACACAATGTTATACAATTGATGGCATGACAGGAAGCCATCCATTGTATACAATTGACATATAATATGCTGTGATTGGTCATAGCAGTCACATGACACCGGCAACGGGCCGGTGTAGTGATGTCATCAGCTGTGTGCTGTGGACACAGCCGGTGACAGATCGCTCAGTTGCACGGCCCCGCGGTTGCTTGAGCGGGTCCTTTTGACTGGACATCATATGACGCCTAGTCCCACCCGGCCGCCAATCTGCTATGAGATTTTCAAATCTGTATATTTTGTTTGCTGGAAATTACCTTAAATCCCCAAACAATTAAATATTTTTGGAAATCAGGGGTCATTTAAAATAAAATGATGGCAGTTGCAATTTTTTATGTCACATGATATTTGAGCATTGTTTATCAAACACATTTTTAGGAACCAATACACTCAGATTTATTTAAGTACAAACAAATACAATATATTGTATTGTTGTACCATTTTTTTTAAAGATAAAATATGGGGTTTAAAATTGGGTGCACCCATGAAATCATAAAAAACTACGATACCCAAAATAGTCTCCACAGTATGCTTTTAGGCTCCGTTCACACCTATGCATTTTTTAGTGCTTATTGCATAAATGCACTGCAGTCCATTTAACATGGTTTCCTATGGAACATGTTCACATCTACGTTTTTTGAGCTGCTGTGTTTTTGGAAAGGGTCAGGGACTTTAACGCAAAAAAGCAGCATTTTTGCTGCAATAGAATTCAATGGAGAAGTTGCTGAAATGCATGGTAGTGTGATTTTGCCTTGTTTTTGCTGCATTTTTGTTCTGTCCAACAACAAAATAAATTCCACTTTAACAAAAAAAAAGAGCTGAACTAAATGCAAAACACAGTAAAAATGCGTCAAAATGCATAAAAAATGCATCATAAACACATGTAGAAAAACACAAAAAAGAACTGCAAAAAGCACTGCAAAATGGACAAAAAGCAAACTGCATAGGTGTGAACAGAGCCTAAAAGCCTTTACCAGTGATCAGTTTGGAGTTAACTGGGAATTTTGGTACCAGGATTATTTGTTTTTATCACTTGTTTGCAGTGATAGTGATACCTCATGTATGGTGCGATTTACATACAAGTGCGCAGCCTATGCAACAGGGTGCCTTTTTATTTAATTATTTTTTTATTGTTTTTTTTTAACACGTTTACATTTTTTAAGCAACTTTATTGCTATCACATAGTCCTAGCAGGCCCCCTATGTCAGCATGGGTAGGTGACAGGTCCTAGTTATGGAGACAACAGGGGTCTACCAGACCCCCAATGTCTGTTCTGCCCTCCACTAGAGCTAATCAAACACAGATTGGGCTTGATCAATTGCTTTCCCGACTACAGTAGCCGAGGAATGACAATGCACGTTGCTTCCGGAATCATTAGTTGCAGAGATCATGGAATACTGCAGATGTTCCCTGAGTTCTTCCTGTTCTTGATATTGGGCCATTTTACTGCAGCTATAGTAGTAAGGGACAGCAACTTCCCAGTTCCATAAAAGTACAGTACAAAAGTGCAGCTCTCAAACGAATACAAAAATAAATTCTATCAAGTGGAACAGTCAAGTGCACCATATAAGTGCACCAAAAGTGCAGGTATAATACAAGATAAAAGAGGTATGTAGAATAAATAATGATAATAATGTCCGTTACCATAAGTGATAATCATCAAAATAGTGAGGTATATAATGAAATACAATAATAATATTCAGTCCATAAATATCAATATATCAATGTCCATAGGACCACAAAGTGCAATATTCGAAGGTGCAAGATAACTGTGATAGTAATCAAGTGCAGGAATCCACCACCTCTGTCAGATGTAAACTCACTAGAAAGCTACTGGTAAACAGCATGCATATATATCTCATCTGAAGATCAGGAGACAACCAGGGGATCCAGCACAAACTGCTCCGACATAGGCAAAAGATGGAAGATGGACCCTTTCCTAGAGAAGATAGCTCACCACAGGAGCCCAAAAATCGTACATAGTGTAGTAATTTTATTTAAATATAAAGTAATACATCCACGTGGAACAATGTGTAAAATCAGGTATAAAGGAGTACCAAGATGGTACCGAAGGATGGAGCGGCGGCATGACGTCAGCAAGTGTGGCTCCGCCCGATGTGTTTCGTGCACATGCATGTCCTCAGAAGTATGCCCACTGTTACCTATACCTTGCGTGTCAGCAGATCTACATTTATTCATACATTCATATATTCATTGCCAGAGCTCACCTATATACATATAGTTCCATAAAAGTGATTGGGTGGCTCTAGAAAAAATGTACATCAAGTTCATGGCTACAACAGCCCTTGAATATCAGGATGTTGGTAAAGGTACCTTTATAGACAAGGGGTTAATAAAATGTCACTGAAATTTCAATAATGCTCTAACAAAAAAGGGGAAAAAATAAAAACAGTGTAATGCGGTGGGATTTTTCTCTCAGGGAACACCTGCATCTGTGTGATCAGTGCAGTTGCTGGTATGAACAAGCCCTAAAAACAAAATAAATGGTACAAAAGTAAATAAAATGTGTCTTGAAATTGTTTCCGGAATGGGAATTGTGTAATTGATTCTTATCTCATCTATTCACAATAAGACTGACTACTCCCACTAAGATACTGACACTAGAGGAATGTTACGTTTGTAAAGCTTTACTTACTGAATGAATAGATGATAGTTTTCCTGTAGTAAGCTCTTATCATTGGCTAGGCCTTACAATCTGCATAGGGGACCCCCAGGGGAAGGTGTGTGACACACTTCAACTGTTATAGTTACAGTAAATGCTATAATTACCCGCACTCCTTTAAGGCTAAACTTATTTAATGAGGGTCATCCACCTACAAAAGGTTTTCTGTGTTCTATAGCTAGGCAAAAAAAATCAGCCTAGAGCTTGTGTGACTCCTATTGTATCTTGTTTTAGCTGAGTTGGGTATTTTATTGTTCTGTTTGTTATAACTTTTGCATGAACATGTTAGGTTTGCAAAAATAAAATGAAGATGGATTTGCAGTAATGAGGGATTTGCTTACAAAATTACATAAAAATAGATAAGATATCAGGCAATGCCTGTACTGGCATGTCCTGCCCCAATCATTCACCAACTTCCTACAAGTTCAGTAAAGACAAGCTGTTAGTTTCATCCTGAATCGAAATGTTCATTATATGAATTATATTGAATTTCTGAATACAACAGTAACGAAAATCAATAAATCCAAAATAAATATTAACCATTTCCCTTCCAGCCGCTGTCTATACACAGCCGGACTGTGGCAGTGCAGGGGTGGGTTGCCGTTCAAAAATGGTGCCCACCATTTTGGATTGTGCGTGCTCCCTGGGAGCGCGCGGCACCGCTATTCGGTGCCCGCTGTGACGGTAAACACCGATCGCTGTACGAGACTTCTGTGTGAGGTCCTGATCATGTGATCAGCATGCACACTGCGCTCCTCACAAGACCTCCTTCTCTCTAGTTCCCTGGTCTCCTCCTCCCATGCCCGCCTGCAGGACTTCTCCAGGGTGTCACCCATCCTCTGGAACTCCCTGCCCCAACCCATCAGATTATCACCTACTCTCCTCTCCTTTAGGCGCACCCTGAAAACCCATCTCTTCAGGGAAGCCTACCCCACCCCCTGCTAACTTGCCGACCTCCTCCACTCTTCCTACCACTCCATTCCCCACAGCTATCTCCTCCTGTGCCACCATCCCCTCCCTCCTAAATTGTAAGCTCGAAAGAGCAGGGCCCTCGAGCCCCTCATGTTTTGCATTGTATTGGTATTGTTCTGTCACATGTTCTGTCCCCCTTTGTAATGTACAGCGCTGAGCGAACTATTTTTTATTTATTTATATTATTATATACTATATTTTATAGTATTTATATTAGAACTTTATAAATACTGTATAATAATAATATTATTAATAATGTGATCACTGATTGGCCAATCAGTGATCACATGAATATAGGTGTAAGTAAGATGTCACTTCTGACATCATTTTTTACTACATGTGAAATCTGTGAATGATCACAGAGATCACATGGCACAAGGCTATTCACAACAGCCTTGTACCATGTGACAAGCTGTGACCAATCACAGCTCACACAGTATTTCTCAATGGCTGCAAGAATGCAGTCAGAGAGAAGGAGAAATGATTGCTTTTACAGCCTTTATGGGTGTAAAAGCAATCAGTGTTAGAAACAAAAAAAATCTTCATCACCCCCCACAAGTAGTACAGTGTCACTATGGTGACACTGTACTGCTAGGGTGACAGTATGTTAAAAAAAAAAACATAAATAATAATATAAAAAAATTAAATTAAAATAAAAAAAAGTTTTCAAAATTGTAATTTTTGGTTATAAACTAATTTTGGTTATTTTTATTTTTTACTAAAAAGATAACCAAATACATTTTGGCCAAGATTTATGAAGAAAGATTATTTGCAAAATTTTATCAGAAAAACACTTTTTTAAAAACATTTTTGGACTTTTTCACTTATATAGCAAAACAAATAAAAATCCCAGTGGTGAATAAATACCACCAAAAAAAAGTTTTATCTGTCTCAAAATAAATACTAAAAAATTCATATGAGTACAGTGTTGCATGACCGCGCAATTGTCATTCAAAGTGTGACAGCACTGAAAGCTGAAAATTGGCCAGGGCAGGAAGGGGGTAAAAGTGTCCGGACATGAAGTGGTTAACAAAATTAATTCTATAATAGCTGGCTGATAAGGAGTGGGGTGGCAGCCGCTGCATCCTTAACCACCATGACTCATCTGCTGTCAGCGGGATTCCCCATTGGCAGTAGAATGTAAAGAAAACAATTGCCAGCATACATTTTTTTTGTAACCTGTTCCCTGTAAGCTCGTCGATCCGGGTGAGTGTCATATGACATCCTACCCGGATTGCGCCTTGCACGTGCCCGCAGGGCCAAGCTGATATCAGTCACCAGCTGTGTACCTCGACACAGCCGATGACAGATCTGTGTACCGGCCCGTTTCCAGTACCATGTGACCTGCTGTGACCAATCACAGCAGGTCACATGACAATTGTAAACAATGGATGGCTTCCTTTCATGCCATCCATTGTATATAATTGTCTCACTAGCTGTGATTGATCACAGTGATCACATCACAGACTGGGCCATTTATAGCCCATCTGTGTCATGCGATTAGCCATGGCCAATCACAGCCAATCACAACAAAAAAACCTGAATGAATTGATTTCATTCAGTTAAATACTTGCTTATAGCAAAGAAATTCTTTGTTATAAGCAATCATTTAAAAAAAATACTGATCACTATTACTATGGTAACATTATACTACTTTGGGCATAGTGTAATATGAAAAAAAATTTCAAAAAAAAGTAGTAAAAATTAAAAAAAATAATTAACCATTTGCCGCCCGGCCAATGGCCGTTTGGCGGCTCCCGCACATGCTCAGTTCGCACAACTACAGAGCGGCGCGGCAGCGCGATGTGTCACCGGCCGTGTACCTCGGACACGGCCGATGACAGATCTGAGTACCGGCTCCCGTTGCTGGTACCATGTGACCTGCTGTGACCAATCACAGCAGGTCACATGACAGTTGTATACAATGGATGGCTTCATTCATGCCATCCATTGTATACTAGTGCCTAGCTGTGAATGGTCACAGCAGGTCACATGCACGTGTCACGTGATTAGCTGTGACCAAATCACAGCTAAGCACAAAAAAAAAAGCTGAATGAATCGATTTCATTCTGGTAAATGCTTGCTTATAGCAAAGTAATTCTTTGCTATAAGCAAATTGTGTAAAAAAAAAAAAAAATTAAAAAAATACTGATCACTTCCCCAAAGTAGTACAATGTTACTATGGTAACATTGTACTACTTTGGTCATAGTAAAATATGAAAAAAAAATCTTAAAAAAAATAAAATTAATGTAATAAAAAATTAAAAATAATAAAAAAAAAAAATATATATATTTTTTTTTTTTTATACTGTCACCAGTCAGTGTCCCTGTTCACCGCCATGCCAGTTATATGATGATGCTGTACTGCACTGGTGACAGTATGAAAAAAAGAAATTGTGAAAATAATTTTTTTAATTTTTTCATTTTCCAAAAAATTATGACAAAAAAAATACAACTTCAAAAAACTCGCCATTCCTCTTATGAAGTACGTCGGACTGTCTACTCTGCAAAAAGGGGTCATTTGGGGATATCTGTACTATTCTGACATTCTTGGACCTCAAGAAATTAGATTGGCCGTCAGTACTTCAGGATTGATCAATATTCAGATCTATACCATAGTTTGTGAACTCTATAACTTTCCTACAAACTAAAAAATACATCCTAATTTGGGTTATTTTCACCAAAGACATGTAGTAGAATACATCTTGGCCTAAATTTATGAAGAACAATTATTTATTTGTAAACTTTTATAACAGAAACAAAGAAAAACGTGTTTTTTTTCAAAATGTTTGGTCTTTTTTTGTTAATTTAGCAAAAAATAAAAACCCCACCGGTGATTAAATACCACCAAAAGAAAGCTCTAGTTGTGTGAAGAAAATGATAAAATTTTAGTTTGGGTACAATATTATATGACCGCGCAATTGTCATTCAAAGTGTGAGAGCGCTGAAACCTGAAAACTGGCCTGGGCAGGAAGGTGTAAAATTGCACGGTATTGAAATGGTTAAGAAAATAAAAAAAATTGAAAAAAAATTATAAAAAATTTTTCATACTGTCACCAGTCAGTGTCCCTGATAACCGCCACAACAGCTATATGATGATGCTGTATTGCACTGGTGACAGTATGTAAATAAAAAAAAATTAATTGTGAAAATATTTTGTTTATTACATTTTCCCAAAAATTATGACAAAAAAATTACAACTTCAAAAAACTCACCATACCTCTTACTAAATATCTCAGACTGTCTACTTTGCAAAAAGGGGTCATTTGGGGAATATCTGTACTGTTCTGACATTTTTGGGCCTCAAGAAACTAGTTTGGCCATCAGTACTTCAGAATTGATCAGTTTTGAGATATATCTCGTAGTTTGTGAACTCTATAACTTTCCTACAGACTAAATAATAAATACATATTTTTTCTTAATTTAGCAAAAATAAAAACCCCAGTGGTGATTAAATACCACCAAAAGAAAGCTATAGTTGTGTAAACAAAATGGTAAAAATTTAGTTTGGGTACAGCGTCGCATGACCGTGCAATTGTCATTCAAAGTGTGAGCGCGCTGAAAGCTGAAAATTGGCCTGGGCAAGAAGGGGGTAAAAGTGACCGGTACTAAAATGGTTAAACAGCATGGGGATCCCCCCCCCCCAATCCATACCAGGCCCTATATGCTATATATCTGTAGCTTGGAAAGGAGAGTACCCTTCATAGTAGTCTGTGGATACTCTTAGGGAGAACTCACTAATGGTGGACCTACAAGGAGGAGTATTGGTGGGTAGGACACTCTATGTTCTGATATTGAACTGTGTTCTCTATGTGGCACAACGGATCTGAGAAATATGTTGCAAAGGTTTAGAAATGTTGCTATCACAATAAAATCAATAAAAGACATAAAAGACTGCTTGTGTGTTAATTCCCTTGCTATCAGACAGGGGTCTTATGGCAGGAGAATGTGAGGAGCCAAGATGCCAAGATGGTGGAATCTCCCACTTACAGATGTGTGCGTGTCCTATTTCATCCCTGGGCATGAAGAAGATCGAAGAAGCCCCTGGCCTTGGTGGAAACTGGCAATGAATCAGGGGGGCTTTCAATCTTCTTTGACCGACTGTGCTAATCCCTTTGGTTTACTGCAGGAGTATGAAGGTTGGGGTCTTGCCCCCTGTACACTCAGCAGGTCCTAGGCCCCTGACTAGGTTGTCCTGTGGGTAATCTGGGGTATATAAGACAAATTTCTAACTTTCTGGTAAATTCACTCAGTTTTTAATTGTGGAAAAACTAAACATGCTTTATCAATACCAACAGATCATTACAGCTGTGAGAAGTGCTGAAAGGAGTACCATGGTGTGCGGGTGCACTGCTACCTCAGGATCTGGCTGTAAGCCATTTTCAGGCATTGAGGGCCTAAGGCATTCCTTGTTTAACCAGGAAATGGTCCCTCTGCCTGTGATCCTAAACACGTGAACATGAGTCATGCAATGTACAAATGGCTCAACATGCAGGAGCAGATCAACAACAGATCAACAACAGAGTGTCTGCAATAGAAAAAAATCAATATTTTAATGACCTTAGTCACACTGATTTCCTGTGGTTTTCACTACGTCCGACAATTTAAACAAGGCATCCAAAAATATACTTACATTTAAACAGTTTTGTTTACAGAAGTGGACCAAAATACACATGGCCCACTTGGCAGGATTAAGACTTTTTTCAGTCTCCACCAATAATCCACCAATAATCAGATTGCACCATTGGCTAAGCCTGCATTCACGCCCAAACAGAGCATTTTCCTGCTGATTTGAAGCATTTTTTCAGACATTTTACGGGTGTATTACAGGTGTTTTTGCATGTGTATTTAATTTCAGGAGTTGGATTCCTCAGCAGAAGAAAGGAAGCAGAGCAATCCTATAGGCGGAGCGGAGTTCTTCAAATGTAAAAATGTATGCAAAAACATGCATATTGTGCGTTTACAGGTGATCACTTCGAGGTCCAGGGGACCAAAAATGCCCTAACACAGGGGTGGGCAACTGTGGCCCTCCAGCAGTTGTAGAACTACAAGTCCCATGAGGCATTGCAAAACTGACAGTTACAAGCATGACTCCCAAAGGCAGAGGCATAATGGGACTTGTAGTTCACCAACAGCTGGAGGGCCACAGTTGCCCACCCCTGCCCTAACATGTCCAGAAAGCTTTAAGCCAGCCTTGGGTATGTGAAAATGTATTTGAGCAGGGCAATGGGCCAGGTTAGTGAGAGCTAGGAAAGGTAGCCTTGAGTAAGTTCTGAGTCTCTCTAGTTAAGCTTTGACTAAACCGAAGACAATCTGACAACATATGAAAGTACTGAGTGTGATAATAATAAGGTCTGACTAGCCCCAAACTGTGTGGAGAGAACAGCGGAGTGGTACTGAACACAGTCCCACATTCATTTCCCCCCAAAGTCAATAAAAAATTGTTCAATTAAAATCTCATGTCTTGGCTAAGCATTCCAAGGATCAGTACATCTGACAAAAACAGTACTATTGTAATCCAAAAAACAAAAATATCAGCGAGCTTTTCAGAGATGATAAGCTGCTAGCACTAAAAGGTGAACCAATCAAAACATATAAATGTAAACAAGAAGAGCAGCACTGAAAAATTGTGTATAAAATTCATACACTTACAAACATAATACATCACTACATCCAACCAGATAATAAATAGTTCCTTTTAACAACAATCAGTAAGATAAATGGATAAAGAAAGAAAGAAAACCTCTGTAGCGGGTGCTATCTACCTCAAAAAAAGTGATTAGATTATAACAACCTCAACGTGCATAGAAACATATGATTAAAGTCCATAAATAGTCAGTACATAAACGTGTGCAATAAATACACGCTATCAATGTGCATATAAGCATACATTAAAATGTCCATAGATCATCCTATTGGATCCATATGAGACTGTAATTCCACACTGTGGTTAGGTGCACTTCTCCTTCACCGCGACATGATGATAAATCACCCAGTGATACGGTATTACTAAATAACTCACCAGCCGTACATGACCTCTTTAATTAAAGAGAAAGTCAACTGCGCTTGTCAGTAGCTCTATTTAGACGTAGAGATGCTTGTCTTGTGATGAATGCTCCAAACCCTTCTTAGCCTTCCACAATGCACACGCCGGTCCCAAAGACAAAAATGGTATATAGTGTATTACGTTTATTAAAAAATGAATAAAACAACAGATAAAATCCTCACATAGTGTAATGCCTACACATTGACACTAGATGGAGCAGCGTGTGACTATAAAACTAGCACTGCCATGTCCCGGCGTGCGTTCTAGCACCAGGAAGTGTGGTAACCAGAAGTCAGGGAGAGGAAGTCCCGCCTCTAACGTGTTTTCGTTACTCTGATGTCATCAGGAAGCAGCCCAGCAGCATCTCAATGGTGTCTTATATAAGGCTCAACAGAATCCGATAGGATGGAGCAATGATGGTAAAACTCCACTCCCCTATTCCCATTTTAAATTAACTCTGCGAGTCCTAGACAATGCTTAATCTATGGGAGCAATAAAACATGCAGTGCATCACAATGGATAAATGTATGCTGGTGACAACAACCTCAATAAAGGGATCATAGGGAGAGGGAAATTATAAAAAAAAGAAAAAAAAATACAAAAATAATAAGACAATAATATGAAATGAAATAAATAAAAGAAAAAAAAGATATAGTGAATTAAGTAGGTTACACAAAATACAGAACAAATGCGAGAAAAAATCCAGAAAAAAATAAAACAAATTAAAAAAAAATTCACAAAACCCCCTCAAAAATACGAAAGAAATAATACAAAAAAAGAAAAGAATGAAAAAATAAGAAATAAGAAAAAATTCTAAATTGTGAAAATAATAAAGGAATATATAAATACAGTAAAAAGGAATAAAAAGGAAAATGAGGAAAAAAGGAAAATGAAGAAAAAAAGAAAAATACCAATACAAGAAAATACAGAAAATACAGAATATTTTTTCCACCCAGCAGGCCCAAAATGTCTTAATAATCTGTAATAAAACAATTTAAATCTATGTCAATATTCATGCCATATAGGCTCAAAGTATTAAGTTCATATATCCAGTAGGTTTCATTCTGTGATATTTGTTTGGTGAGATTACTGCCCCTCCAATTTTTTATGGCTCTATCGCATAAAGTTTAAGTAGTGTGGGATCTTGACAGAGCCAAAAAGGATTAGAAACACTGTGATATTTATACCCCTTTTAGATATTATTCACGTTTGTTTATTCTGATACGCAGATTACCTGTTGCTCTGCCCACGTATTAAATACAACAAGGGCATTCTAGCACATAAGTGACAAACTTGGTGTCACAAGTGATAAAGTGTTTAATCTTGTATTGTTTGTTGGTACTGAATGATTGAACACCCTCTATTTTCCTTTCTTTAATATTAGTTCTTCTACATGTTTTGCCTCTCTTACACCGATAGAAGCCAAACCTATCAAGGAATGTATCTATTTTTCTAGGATGGTTTATGATTATGTTGCGATGAAGGAGAAGTGCACCTAACCACAGAGTGGAATGAGTCTTATATGGATCCAATAAGGATGATCTATGGACACTTTAATTTATGCTTATGTGCACATTGATAGTGTGTATTTATTGTACACTTTAATGTACTATTTATGCACATTAATCATATGTTTCTATGCAATTTGAGATTGTTATATATAGCGCTCCCTACAGAGGTTTTCTATATATACAGGTGAAACCTGAAAAATTAGAATATCGTGCAAAAGTTCATTTATTTCAGTAATGCAACTTAAAAGGTGAAACTAATATATGAGATAGACTCATTACATGCAAAGCAAGATAGTTCAAGCTGTGATTTGTCATAATTGTGATGATTATGGCTTACAGCTCATGAAAACCCCAAATCCACAATCTCAGAAAATTAGAATATTATGAAAAGGTGCAATATTCTAGGCTCAGTGTCCCACTCTAATCAGCTAATTAAGCCATAACACCTGCAAAGGGTTCCTGAGCCTTTAAATGGTCTCTCAGTCTGGTTCAGTAGGAATCACAATCATGGGAAAGACTGCTGACCTGACAGTTGTGCAGAAAACCATCATTGACACCCTCTATAAGGACGGAAAGCCTCAAAGGGTAATTGCAAAAGAAGTTGGATGTTCCCAAAGTGCTGTATCAAAGCACATTGATAGAAAGTTATGTGGAAGGGAAAAGTGTGGAAGAAAAAGATGCACAAGCAGCAGGGATGACCACAGCCTGGAGAGGATTGTCAGGAAAAGGCCATTCAAAAGTGTTGGGGACTTTCACAAGGAGTGGACTGAGGCTGGAGTCAGTGCATCAAGAGCCACCACACACAGACGGACATGGGCTTCAAATGTCGTATTCTTCTTGTCAAGCAGCTCCTGAACAACAAACAATGTCAGAAGCGTCTTACCTGGGCTAAAGAAAAACAGACCTGGTCTGTTGCTCATTGGTCCAAATTCCTCTTTTCTGATGAGAGCAACTTTTGCATGTCATTTAAAAACCAAGGACCAGAGTATGGAGGAAGAATGGAGAGGCACACACTGCAGATGCTTGAAGTCCAGTGTGAAGTTTCCACAGTCTGTGTTGATTTGGGGAGCCATGTTCTAAATGGAATTAGTTCTTCAACACCCTCTCCAGGGTCAAGAAAAAGTTGTTGCATCTGTAGCTACACGCTCTCAACTTACCATTAGAACTATTAAGGAATGCTATGAGTCAATAGGAGAGCCAGTGACTATTTCCATATCAGATTGGACTTGCTTTTCAAGTGATCTGAACTCTGTACTGTAAGGAGATGTCCAAAATCTGACCTGAATCTTAGTGCAGACTTCTGGGATAAACAGTAAGCCAATCACAAAAGGAGGAAATCACATTTCTGGGGTACGTTCTGTACACCATCTCCAGGTAGCCATATTGCATTGCATTTTACAGAAAATTACAGAGCTGCAGATTGAAAAGAAAAGGTAATTTTTAACAACATTCAATTACAATATGACTTGCGTAACAATTGTATACACGATATTATTTTTTTTTATTTGCTATTTTTTTCCCATGAAATTGGAGTTACCCTTCAAGTATTTTTTACTTACAAAAACTATATCTAAATAACATCAAACTGAAACACTGAATGTTCTAGGAATTAAGACTGTTTCTTCTTTGAAGAAGCTATCATAGTGTAAAATCAGTTACATTTCTGTCGGGGCATGACAACGAGTGAAACAGACTTTTTTAAAAGTCAGTCTTTTACATCATATCAAGGTGTGGCAGCAAGTGATATAGACATTTCTAAAGGTCAGAACTTCAACAGCAAATGCTGTGAACAGTATGTTTCTGTTAAAACACATGGTGATGACTACCATGTGTATGTAAAGAGTTCTCAGTTGACTTGCCCTAGTGATAGCAAGTCCAATACTTTAGTCTGCTGTCAGTTAGATTGTTGCCTTGCAAGCTGGTAAATCTTTGAGCTGGGTGGGGCTGATAGTGTGTAACCATCACAATAAGCCAATCACCAAACACCAGCACTATTACACTGTGAAGGGGATAGCTTCCTATGCTTCTCCACGCCTGGAAGTATTGGGTATTTTCTTCACTCCCCCATTGAAACCAATGGGAGCTAAATCTTAGAAATCAGAAATGCTCATTTTATAGGCTAACAGGCAAGGGATTGTCAAAAAAGAGCATATGGAGCTGGGCAGTGCCCTGGGGACCATGTACTGAAGCAAAAGACATTTTTTTTAAATTATCGTTTAGTGGAAAGAGTGTCTTTCCAGTGGCTAAAAGTGAAGTATTACAAAATATGCAATTTCAGTAACTAACATGCTTGTGGAATGCTTTAAATTAGTATTTGGCATGGGGGGGAGGGGACAACATCAGCGATATAGTGCTTTAGCCCCACATAAATTGCATTTGACATAAGTTGGTTTAGTTTTACATTATTCCGTAATTCAATTACAGAAGTAGCAGCAATTCCAATGTATTTATAAGGTAGGTTTTTCAAAGACAACTGATTTCTCTGTAGCAGTGATAGGCCAGAACTGAGTGGTGGAAGTAGCAGAGACAATATTTAAAATCAGAAAATACATACTTAAAAAAATAAAGCTATTGGTACAATCTTCAAATTGCAAAACAGGTCATATAGCATAGCTGGTGATCTTGTTTAGTATCACACTGTATTTTATACAATGTTTAACAAAATATCAAACACCACAAAATCACAAATGTACATTCCAAAGATGAGGCAATTGTTATTCCAAACTAAAAATGACAAATTACAGCACCATGTCTCAGAGACAACAGCCAAACATATGGCACAGTGGCTGGAGAGTATGTAAACAGTTTGACTGGGGTGCTGAGCAGCAACGTAGGAGGGTAAGTCAATTAGAATGCAAGCTTTTGTGCTTGGCTACTATGTTAGAGGAAGAGTTGATGCATATTTTATGATGTAGAAAACAATTCAGTTTATTATTTACAGCCAAGAGCCAGAAATATTTCACAAGCACACTGCACTCTCAAAGGAGAAGACACTAGGCAGGTTTTATAATAAAAATGTCAGAGCCACAAGCCAGAAAAACTAAACTGATTTGCTGGACAATATATACTCCTTTTTACTAAGATGCAATTCCAGAGGAAGATTGCAGACAGAGTTCATCTGGAATAAACAAATAAGTGTCTTTTTTCTGAGACTGAAGACCAGAAAAATGTACATATATGGAGCAGAGTTTCTTAGGCCATTTTAATAGTTCACTATTTCAGAGGGAGAAAGGAGGCAGATTTCATGTATTAAAAAATCAATTACTGTCTAGTCTCCAAGAATAACAACTGAAAAATTGAACAGATTTGAAACACACCTTCTAAGTGTTTATTGGATAGGTTGCAATATTCTAGTGAGGGAGAAAGCAGATTGCACCTGGAAATAAATAAGTGTCTTTCGAAGACAGAAAGTGAGGGACAGCAAGGACAGAAAAACATTACAATTTTATACCATAGCTTTAAAACCTGTATTGACAGGCCACAATTTCTAAGTGATTTAGAATCTGGATATTAAAAACAACATCTTGA
This sequence comes from Staurois parvus, assembly GCF_062004578.1. Lineage (NCBI taxonomy): Eukaryota > Metazoa > Chordata > Amphibia > Anura > Ranidae > Staurois > Staurois parvus. The sequence goes on from NW_028318003.1 coordinate 5,201,402, forward strand.
TTTAGAGATTGAAGAGACTGAAGATAGAAAAATGTTACAGTTTGGGACTGCAGCTATATCGGTTTGGACAGACAGGCTGCAAGTTCTGAGAAATTCAACAGGCATATTAAATCTAGAAGTTACAAATAAGTGCAAAAAGTAGTGTCTAGCTTTGGAGACTGAAGAGGAAAAAATGTTACAGTTATTACCCCAGCTTTGTAGCCTGAGTGAGGGGGCATATTGTGTCTGTCTTTTGGTTTTAAGTTCAAATTTACAGCACACCTTTGAATCTTTAATTGGATAGCGAGAGAGCAAGCAGATTGCATCTAGAAATAGAAAATTGGTATCTTTTTTATGAAGAGAGAAGACTGTTAACTAATAAGGCTGTATGGACAGGCTGCAATTTCTGAGCAGTTGATCAAGCTTATTCATCTGGAAATAAAATACAAGTATCTTGTTTCAGAAACTGGTGATGGAGGAAATGAACACATTTGCACCAAAGCTCTTAAGCCTATTTTGAAAGGCCAATATTTCAGAGAAATTAAGCAAGCACATCGCATCTGGAAATGAAAAAAATGGTTATTTTTGTATTTCATTTGAAAAGATGAACATTGCATAGGTTTCCACCACAGATCTGAAGGCTTGATTGGATAAGCCACAATTTATGAGAGAGGGACAGAGAAAGCAGATTTCATCTTGCAATAAAAAATTGGGGCTCATTTTAGACTGGACACATTTTACAGATTTGCTGCAGCTTTGCAGGTTTAATTCTTTTTTGTCAGGCCCCTATTTCTGAGAGAGAGAGAGAAAATAGATTGCAGCTGGAAATAAGAAATTGTTGCTTTTTCTTCCAAAACTGAAAGAAGATGGTACATTTTAACAGATCCGCACCGCAGCTTTTAAGTCTGTTTGGACAGGCTGTTATATGTGAGCCAGAGAGCAAGCAGATTGATGATGGGTTATTTTTTTCCCGGAAACAAGAAGGAAAATATACAGATCTACAACACAACTGGACAGGCTTTTGTAAAGTAAAAAGCAGGCAGAATGCGTCTAAAAGAAAATGAAAAAAATGTTATTCTAAATTTAAATACAGAAAAATGTTAGTGAAGCACACCCTTAAGCCTTTTTGGAATAGGCTGCTATTTCGGAGGTAGAGAGCAGGCAGATATCATTGATAAATATGAAATTAGACTGTATTTTTGCAGAGACAGAATTTAACAATTGTACTGATTTTCTGCAGAAAATCTCATTCCTATTAACAGGAGACAGATTTGTAGGCAGAGAGCAGGCTTATTTCACCAATAAATATTAGAGGAAACTGTATTTTTTAAGACACAGATTATAAAAATTTTACAGATTTGCTAAATATAATCTTCCTCTTTGGGAGGAAGATTTGGGGGAAGAGAGTTGGTTTATTTCAGTCGGAAATATTAAAGTGGTGTCAGGGTGCTATTCAGAACAAACATGAGCATGTTCTAAAAGGAGACAGCAGAATAAAGATATGCATGTGCTCAGGAAAAGTCCTACCATAATTACCAACACTGTGCATGGCCATATTGGTTTGTGTAGGAATACGAGCCATGCACACTGGCACATGTTCACGCACATCTGCTGCCAGAACTGGCACCAAACGCCCTATATAAGGACAGTGGTTGCACTCAGACTTTGCTGTATGATCTTCAGCTACCAGTACTCCATTTTTGTGTTTTCGGTATTCCTTGGTTCAGTCTACCTGTTGCTGACCTGGCTTGCCTCTGGACTTCCCTGTTGCCTGATCCCTGGTTTTGACCCTCAGGTTGCACTAGGATTCTGCTTCTCTTGTTCTACCATGCATGACTCTGGCTTTCTCTTGACTACTCTTCTGCTTGATCCACTGGATTCCTCAGCTCTGTTCTTGACCATGCTCCTGCTTACTCCCTGACTTGCCTTCCTGTCTACGATTTCAGCTATTATTCTGATCACGCATTCTTCAGTCCAGTCCTGCCAGCCTGATCCTACTTTTTTCTGGTGCCAGCTTGCCTGTGGTCGCTGTCCTGGTCCTGCTACATCTCCAGGGGCAACAGGGATCCTGCCATCTGTCCTGACAGACCAGCTGACAGCTATCCGGTTGACTGTTGCAAGCAGCTTCCAGTGGATCTACCTAAATGGTAACCATGCTTCTTTGAACCTAGCATTCCCTGTTCTCATCTTCAGAGGTGTTTTGCACCTAGCCACAAGGGAGGCCCTCTCACCAAATCAACCTCAGACCAAGTAAATGACAAGTGGGTCTAAAGGCTCTACATATTTTACCTTAATGCATTCTCTGCATTAAGATAAACATGTCCCAGTAATTGTATTGCCCCCTCACCCCCCTGTATACTAACCTAAGTCTCGATCCAGTACTCTGAGCTTCTGCAGCAGACCTTTCCTCTTTCTCTCCCTGTTCACAGAGGCAGCAGTGAGAATCATTGGCTCCTGCTTCCATCCAATCAAATCTTGTGAGCAGAGAATGGGTGGATGGAGCTGAACCATGCTGTGTATATCAATAGACACACACAGCCCAGCTCCCGATCAAGCCCACAGTTGTGCCCCCATAGGAAGCAGTTTTCTATGGTGGCACAGTGAGAAAAAGAGAAGACTGGAGCACCTGCAGGGGACCCCAGAAGAGGAGCTTTGGGATGTTTTGTGGAATATTATTGAGATAATACCCAAGTGGTCACACCTCACTTATGAATGCAAGCATCCCTGAATCTTTAAATATACCTTAAATATACCTTAATATGTTTAGATGGGACTTTTCCAGCATTCTGCTTATACACACACATATAAATCTAAAAAATGTCATTTATTGGAAACGTTATAAAACATAGATAAAAATAAAAACAATATATTAGGCCATGATAATGATCAGAGCACAATTATTTTCACTCCCAAAGTGTTTTCAATAGACTGTATTTCTTTCTCAGGGGAATGAGAATCTGTAAACTAAACGACAGTTAGTAGCCATCCAAGGTATAAATCATACAAATGATACATATCACAGCAAGAACACACTTACAGACCCAAGCAATCATGGTAATCATATGTTCAACATCATTGCTGTGCTGAAAAGCCACTGAGCAAACTCCCCAGGTAAGCTCCAAGGACTAGTATGGTGCTTTCAACTTCAGGTCTAACACCTACTAAGCTGGAATACTGGGAAGAGTCAGAGAAAGCTGAAAGCGCCATACTTGTTTTCTCCTGTTCCCAGGAGAATCCTATTGAAATCTGCCAATACTACAGCTTATACCTGAAGCTGGATGCACTATATTTGTTCTTCCCTAATCCCACTGACACATATTGGAATGTGCCATCACTCCAGATTGCCAGGTATCACTAGATATTTGGGCTAATTTGGCATTATTGAAGGCATTATAAACACACTGATTTGGAGATAGGAGGTGTAACGTGCCTAATGGAGGAGCCTGAAGTGCGGGAGGAAGGCCTCTCTTACAACCCCGGTTCAGGAGCCCCTGGTAAGGTGACAGGGAACGCCAGAGCACGGGGTGGCATGAGTGTCTGATAATATCTCACTGGTTGATGCAGATGAGTAATCGGAAGAGCAGAACCCCAACACCAGATAGGTTGGCAAATTAACTGGAACTGATGCTGACCCCGGATGGCAACTGAAGAACAGACAAAAGTCAGTGTCAGATGGTCCGGGTCGGTACAAGGTACAAGTGGAAGGCAGGAACTTAGAAGTCAAGCCAGGGTCAGTAACAGCAGACAGTATATGACAGGAGGAGCAGGCAGAGATGTAATCCAAAGACAGGCCAAGGGTTGGTACAGGCGGCAATTAGAACAGAATCAGGGCATACTGAGTCAATCACAGAAGATCAGGCAGTAATTGGTATAAGGAACACAGGAACACAATAGAACAAATGGCACTGACAGGCTGCAATAGTGCAGTTTAAATAGTCCTTGTGGCGCCAATGCAAATTAGCTTTCATGCATGCGCTCGCGCACCTGCTCGCGGTCCGCTTCGAGCACATGCCCGCGCATCTGCAGTCTGGCCGTGGGCAGAGTTCCTTACATTCATGCGACCTGTGCACATGGGGATTCCTTTCCTGACAGGAGGTCTTTCCATTTTGGACTTCAGATTAAATGGAGTAATTTCTTCCCTGATAATTCTCCCAACATAAGCATTTTTTCAAAAATATAATGTCTAGTTTGAGAGCGGTAGGTTCATTAAAGGATATTTATATACATTTGTAAATCTATTTTTTAGCACTCACTGGGCTCTTTGGGATCGGGCCACTGTTTGAAGTGTGGGTTGGTTATCATTTACAGGAAATCATTTACTATCCCAAGCAATACCTATATAGAAGGTAGGCTCTCTGACACGTGTCGTTTTTAAACATGATGTGGATATACTGTAGACATTTGGAGATTCTTATATCTTTAATGCCTATGTGCATTTGGTTATTTTAATTGACACGGTGCCTTGGGTTATGCTGATGGAGGCATTCCTTGAAGCTTACCTGGGGGGTTTGCCGGGTGGCTTTTCAGCATCGCAAATATGTTGGAGATATGTTTACCATGATCACTGGGGTCTGTAAGTGTAAGGAAACCTGCCTGTTCAATGCTAAGGCTGGAGATGGCAGACAGAGCAGACTTGGCAGAATCAGTGCTTGATTGCAGCCTACACTGGCCCCTACACTTTGTGGCACCATGTTGACCTGCTACTTCACTGGAAGTACAATAAGGTAAACCACTGACACCCCTTGAAATTCATGCATACCTATTGCATGCAGCTACTGATAGGAAATCTTGTATACTGAGGAATAGGTGGAAAGGGAGGAGCTGGAGTGAAGAGGAGAGGTGTGGCCTTTTTGCTACATGGATAAGACTATGGTGTTGTCTGTAGCACTTGTGTTGAAAAAGGACAAAACACCAGTGGGCTCTAGGGAGTGGACAAGTGGCCTGTACTCATGGAACTCTAACATCTTATGAATAGGATGGCTACTCCCTGCACTCCCCTGGGAGCTACCCTTGGAGCTACCATTGGTACATACATCGAACCAGATGCTTTGGAGAGCAGGCATTAAAGCCAACCTGTGCCCACAATGTTAAAGCATACCTGTGCCCACACCATGGAAACACCAAGGGCTGCTATAGTGTTGTGATTGTGTCCAAAAAAGCATTGCACAACCTTAAATTTTCTCCTCTGTGATTTTTGAATAGCACTGTTAAAACATCATGGGTACCACCATATTGAATTCTTCTGGAAGAGCTCGGTTTGGTGTATCTTAGCAACTCTGAAAACTCACTGCTGGAGCTGGTCAGTTTGCTCCTATGACAGCATTGCCATACAGATAGCAGAAGATTAGAAGGAAGCTGAGATGAAAAGGCTGCAGTATCACATATGGGAGGGGGGTGATTAGCAGAGCAGCCAGAGAGAATGACTTAAATCCAAGTGACTCTGGCTGAGAGGTTTCATATAGAATTAGTCAACATTGCCTACAGCAATTGGACTCAGGGAGGGCTTGTTTTAAAGGTAATTAAAGGTAATGCTTAGTCTGCAAATGTAATTAGTTGAATGTTCATAGCCTGGCCACAAGTTCACTTTAAAGGTGTGATGACTCAAGCAGTAACCTTAGGTCCTGATTTTAGGAAGGTCCCAAATACCCTGCATCAGATTGCCACACTTGTATTTATTGACTGCATGATGAAAGGTTCACTGTCCTGGACCTTCCAACCCTGCTCCTGCCTTACCTTCACATGCTGAGCTGGCCTCTATCAAGGATAGTGCATTGGCGAGGACATGACACTTCCAGTGGGCACTAACATATTATAAGACAAGGATAGCAACACAATTTACATTAGCAGTCACTACACACTAAAACAGAAGAGACATCCAAAATGAACCAACTGACAAATTGCATAGAGTGTGTCAGAAAGTAGGTGACAAGAAGACATTTGCAATTCAATGATAAAGGGACACAACACTGAGTCCAGTATGTCCGTGTGTTAAATATATATATAACCACTCGCACAGATGTGAACCTAGAGTAAAAGTTAAAGTGCCATTAAATCCAAAAGCAAACATTTTTTTTCTGCAGCTTACCAATTTTTAGATGCGACGGTTGCAATAGTTTTCTTTTTTTAGGCTTCATTTTTGTTTATTTTCACCTTGAGATTCGGCCAGCAAGTCTGTTGTATTTCAGCAGAACAAGCTGTCCTGCAAATGCAGTAGTTAGAGGGTTACATACAATTGTCAGCTTTTATTTATGTAAAACAGGGGAGTCCAATCTTTTGACTTTCATGCTGGAAGAATAGGAATTATCTTGGGCCACACAAAATCAGATCACAAGTTAACGATCACTGATGTAGATATTGTACCTATCTAAACTTTATTTTTTTGTAACATGTTTTATTGTTAAAGAGGGCAACATAAAACTATATTTGACACTGTTTTTGATAAACTCATGTATCAGTATCTGGTTCGATGGATGTAGTAACAATTCTCCATGAATTCTCAAGGTGCTCTATTTTGGTTCTACTTTTGCCCATCATGTGCTTCATCTTTGAAAATAGTTGCTCACAAATATAGATGCTGCTGAAAACCGATGACATGAATAAGGTGTGATTGCTGGGAGTGGGATATTTTTCTTCTGGAAGATAAAAGTTATAAAAGTCCAGTAAAGAGACACTGTCAATTTTTTTGGGCTAAGGGTAAGAGCCAAAAAAAACCAAAACAACATTTGTAAGTAAGTTTATGATTTTGTGTTGGGCCACATTCATAGCCATCTTCAACCGCAAGTTGGACATCCATGAAATTGTAAAACCTTTATCCCAAAAGAAAGAAATCCGTTTGCTGTAACTGCTTAACAAGTGTTATCTATATCTGCTAATGCATCTGACTCTCCCCCAGACTGACAATGATGCTATTTAAAGTTGTCTCTGTTGCTCCTCCATCCACAGTGAAGGCACCCTAAGACAGGAAGTGTGTTACTAGCTGGATCACCAGGTGAAGATAAAGGGGGAAAGCCTAAAAAAGAAAACTAATGCAGCCACAGCAATTAAGGATTGGTCAGCTGCAATGTATTCAATTTTTGGTTTGGGGTTTAATACTGCTTTAGGAGTCAGGGTAACTCCTATCTCTAGAGGACAGGGATGCATATCCTAGCTGCATTCAGTAGGTGGATTAAAAGAGATTGTTTGCATCTGCATTTAGAGAGGGTGGAGAAATGGAGAAGATAGGTCTGGGGTTCTTTACCACACTCAACAAATGTCAAGTTATGCTGAGGCTGCAAAACACCTACCAAAGCTTTGCACAAGGCCAAAAAGATGGGCAACAAGGTCCTTTCTGCCTCTCCACATCTACAACAGGTACTAGGAGTGTATGGGTAAGTGTTCTGAAGGACTGTGGAGGTTCTCTATCACATCACATCTCTATCAGGATTTTGGAGCCAGATTCCTGAAATCTACTGGCAATAGAAGAACTATGAGAGAAGTACAGTATATTGTATTTTTGTTTTGGAAAGAGGGAGACCTTAAGGTTTTTTTACCATTTCAAAAGGAATAGTGGTGTGAAAAGTCTGGTGGTATGATTAGCAATTGGTATGCAAGAAAGACTGAATGTTGTGCCTTACCATTGTCAGGCCATACTTCTTTGACCAGTGTAAGTGGGGTAGATGGACGGCCCCTGGGAAGAAGGGGGGGCAGAAAGTGTGACAGCTGAGTGAGTTTCCATACATCTAGAATCTAACATTTTTCTGATCTTTGGCATAGGTTTGGCATTCATATCAGATAAAAAGTCTTTAAAGGATAATGGTTCATAACATGTTACGCCCAAATTCAGGGTGTAACATGTAACATGTTATGAATGCACCGTCCCCCGCTCCCCCCCTTTGAAGATCCCTCAATAGCTGTCAAATTTTAAAAAAATGTGGCCGTGCGGGGCTTTGCCTGTCCAGCCGTGTCACAGAGTACTGTAAATGAAAAACGACATGTACCCACAGTCTTAACGGCTGTTGGCTTGTAGTTCTCAATGAACTACCACTGTTCTGTGGAGTGCCGTGGTAGTTCATTGAATCTTCCTGTCAGTATATATGCTTGCCCATACATCCCGCACAGGCAAGAAGATATACTGACAGACCTGCAAGAGACCTGCATGGCACCAGCAATCTACTGATTGCTGGCGCAATGCTTTCCTGGCTCCTGCAAAAAAAAATCATAAATGCACAGTTTTTACCTGCAAAAAAATGTGCATTTATTATTTTTGGTAAAAAGATGAACTTATCCTTTAAGGCACAGTTTGTAAGCTACTTATAGCCTATGACAAGTTTTATGGTGAAGCCTAGGGCAAAGGTGGGTCATGAATGCACTAGGTGTATAGGCTATGGAAGAAGTCATCTTCAAAAAAGGGTGAGGGAGTAGTGGTTTGCTATCCTTTGTCTCTAGCCATGAAAGGCAAGACAGAAGTGTATTAGAGTTTTCCTGTTCTAGTATTCAACATTGTTTGATGTTCAAGTTTCTACACAATTCCAAAACCCCGGCTAGATGTGTTGCTTGGCAGGGCCATCTTAATAGCATCATGGGCCCCTGGGCAAAGTAATGCACTAGGGCCCCTACCAGCCTGCCCCTATGCTTTTAATAAAATTGATTTTAAACAATAAGGAAGCATGCCATAAATCAAAAGCTAATCAACACAATGGGCACAGTATGGTGGCATAGGCAGAACAGCACAGTGTGACTGTCCCAGCAAATTTGGGACAGCTGGCAAGTATGATGTAATGCAAGATTATCATGGGGCCCCCATGGACCTGGGATCCCATGCATAAAGACAGCCCTGTTGCTTGGTAATATTTTTATAATTGAAGGATCCCCTGGACCAGTTTTAAACCAAAGAAAGTATAGAAAAACCTGCCAGAGAAATTGTAGAAATTGAGGTGTGCTGCAGATTCGTCTCCTCAATTCCCAAAAATCAGGAGGCATGCTATTACATGTAGTTCAATGACTTTAACTTGTAGGGTTTTGCTGTTACCTTTTATCCCACAAGACTGGATAACCACCTGCTGTTGATTCAATTAGCTACACACCCAGCCCAGCCAGGCCATCCTTTCTATTTATGCTTGGCTCATTGCCCCAGGCTTTGTCTGAGCAACAACTAGTTTTCCTAGTGCCAAGTTCCTTAGTGAGAAGTTTCCTATTGTGCTTCCAGTGCTTTCTTGCGTCCCTGTCTTTGTGAGAGGTTTTCAACTGTACTTCCAGTGCTTCCTTGTGTCCCTGTCTTTGTGAGAAGTTCCCTGTTGTACTCCCAGTGCTTCTTTGTGTCCCTGTCTTCCTGAGAAGTTTCCTTTTGTACTTCCAGTGTTTTCTTGTGTCCCTGTCTTTGTGAGAAGTTTCCTATTGTACTCCCAGTGCTTCCTTGTGTCCCTGTCTTTGTGAGAAGTTTCCTGTTGCACTCCCAGTGCTTCCTTGTGTACCTGTCTTCCTGAGAAGTTTACTTTTGTACTCTCAGTGCTTCCTTGTGTCCCTGGCTTCATGATAAGTTTCCTGTTGTGCTTCCTTGTGTCCCTGTCTTCATGAGAAGTTTCCTTTTGTACTCCCAGTGCTGCCTTGTGTCCCTGTCTTAGTGAGAAGTTTCTTTTTGTACACCCAGTGCTTCCTTGTGCCCCTGTCTTCATGAGAAGTTTCCTTTTGTACTCCCAGTGCTTCCTTGTGTCCCTGTCTTTGCGAGAAGTTTCCTTTTGTACTCCCAGTCCTTCATTGTGTCCCTGTCTTCATGAGAAGTTTCCTTTTGTACTTCCAGTGCTTCCTTCTGTCCCTGGCTTCATAAGAAGTTTCCTGTTGTGCTTCCTTGTGTCCCTGTCTTCGTGAGAAGTTTCCTGTTGTACTCCCAGTGCTTCCTTGTGTCTCTGTGTTCGTGAGAAGTTTCCTTTTGTACTCCCAGTGCTTCCTTGTGTCCCTGTCTTCATGAGAAGTTTCCTTTTGTACTCCCAGTGCTTCCTTGTGTTTATCTCAGTTTACGAGCGAGTCTGTTAACTTAATTTTCGGTTCGGTTTTCGGTTCAATCCGTTGAAAATGATGCCTTGGTTTACAAATTTTTTTCGCAATACAAAGCAAGTTTCCCCAGGATGCATTGCACCTGGGAGGTTTAAAGCGCTGCCCCCATACATGCTGGAGTCTGTGGGTAGCACGTGGCATCAAGTACGAAGGTGTTTTTCAATGCATTCCTATGGGAAACTGCGTTTCAGTTTCAAATTTTTCGCAATACGAAACGTCCCGGAGAACACATTAAATTCGTAAACTGAGGTACCACTGTACTCCTACTGTTATATACACTAAGAGACTCCAATGACCTTGATTTTCCTAGTGATTCTGTGGTGTGATTAACCTCCCCCCCAGTTCCTAGTGTCTGTCTGCAAATGTCTTCCAGTGTGATCTCTTTACCCCCCTGTGTTCCCAGAGTCTTTCAGCCTGCCCCCAGAGGCTCTTAGGTGTACATTTATGAAACTGAGATAATTTACAAATATTCAGATCTCTTCTGTTCTTAGAGGAAAAACATCTCCTCTGTGAGCCTGGTTGTGAAGTGGAGTACATCTGTTCTCAGAAGGGGAAGAGATGTTTTTCCTCTGATAATGGCTCTGGTTCGAGGAGACGGCTGCCTGTGATCCCATGAGATATTGTGAGATTACAGTGCAGCCTAGTTTAACCACCTTCAGACCAGCCTATAGTAAAAAACAGAGGAGCTGAGGCATTGTTATTCAAGGAGGCTGTCATATGATGTCCTCCCAATTGTGCACTTCTTGCAAGATCTTTGACCCACTGTGTTCACCAGACACAGCAATACACAGATTGTTGTTCTGGGCTGCTATGTGTGGCCCTGGTGCCATGTGATCACTGTGACCAATCGCAGCAATCACGTCAGTTGTCAACAATGGCTTTCATTCATATCCATTGCTTGTACTATTGTGATCTCTGTGATTGGCCACAGTGATCTCATGTTACAGGAGCCAATCACAGCAGACCTGTACCATGTGATAGCTGTAACCAATAAGAGTATCACAGTAGTAAGCAAAGTTTAATTAATTAAATCTTTGAACAGTGTTAGAGATTGCTTATTACAGTGATCATTGTCAGTGTGTAAAAAAAAAAAAATCCTGATCACCTCACCAAAGCAGTACAGTGTCACTATGGTGACACTGTACTGTTCCTGTGAAAATTTAAAAATTGAGTTAAAAAAGTTTAAAAAAAATATTTATTTTTTTTACATACTGTCATCATTTAGTGTCTCTGATCACCTGAACACCATGTCATATGGTGATGCTGCACTGCTCTGGTGACAGTGTGTAAAAAAAAAAAAAAGAAAAAAATTGTGAAAAACCAAATTATATTTAATTTCTTAATTTTCAAAAAAATTGTGACAAAAAATTACAACTTCAAAAACTCACCCTGCCTTTTATTACATAAAAAGAAAGAATGCGTTTGGTACACCTTAACTACTTTCACTAGACATTTGTAAACAATGAATGGATTTGATTCATGTCATTCATTATGTACAATTGTGTTGCTAACTGTGATGTAATCACAGCCCATCAGTACCATGTGATAAGCTGTGGCTAATCACAGCTAATCACAACAATAACACTGAACGAATCAATTTAATTCAGTAAAAAATGGTTGCTTATAACAGTGAAATTCACTGGTATAAAAAAATCATAATGTGTAAAAAAAAAAAAAAAGCCCTGATCATTTCCCCAGAGTGGTACAATATTACTATGGTAACAGGGGCGGACTGACAACTCATGGGGCCCCCGGGCAATAGGGGATCATGGGGCCCCTGTGTCCTTGCCCAAACTCAAAAAAGCCTATGAAAAAGGTACCAGGGGCATCTCATGGGGCCCCCTACTGATCCCGGGCCCTCGGGCAGCGCCCGAGTTTCCAAATGGGCAGTCCTCCCCTGGGGAGGGGTTTGCTGACATATAATGCTCATACAACTTGGGGGGGGGGGTACAGATTGGCATCCTTGCCCTGGGTGCCAGGTTACCTTGTCCGGAATTGCCTGCTTCAAATTGTGACTAGCGGCTGTGTCCGTGCAGCCACTGCATCCCAATAGACATGAATGGGATTGCCTGTATGGAACACCTGGGCATCCCAGGCAGGCAAAGTTAGCCCTACGGAGCGGTACGCCCCAGTAATGAATTTCTATCTGCTCCTCTATGGTCTGGCGCAGGGGCGGACTGACAACTCATGGGGCCCTTGGGCAATAGGGGATCATGGGGCCCCTGTGTCCTTGCCCAAACTCAAAAAAGCCTATGATAAAGGTACCAGGGGCATCTCATGGGGCCCCCTACTGACCCCGGGCCCTCAGGCAGTGCCCAAGTTTCCAAATGGTCAGTTCACCCCTGTATGGTAACATTATATTGCTCTGGTCAAAGTGTGTTTAAAAAGATCATAAAAAAAAGAAAAACATAATACAATTTTTTTACATACTGTCACCAGTCAGTGTCCCTGATCACCACCCCACCAGTTATATGATAGTGCTGTACTGCACTGGTGACAGTATGTAAAAAAAATTATGAAAAAACTGTTTAAAATTTCGTACTTTTCCATAAAATTATGACAAGAAAATTACAACTTCAAAAATCTCGACATGCCTTTTTCTAAATTCCTTGGACTGTCTACTTTACAAAAAGGGTCATTTGGGGGGTATTTGTACTGTCCTGGCAATATGGGGCCTTAAGACATGAGATAGGCTGTCAGTACTTCAGGACTGATCAATTTTGAAATATACATACAGTACCATAGTTTGTAGACCCTATAAATAATATACACTGATTTTAGTTATTTTTACCAAAGAAATGTTGCAGAATACATTTTGTCCTAAAGTTATGAAGAAAGATTTTTATTTACAAAACTTTATAACAGAAACTAACAAAAATGTTTTTTTTTTTCAAAATTTTCTGTATTTTTTCATTTATATTAAAAAAAACAGTGGTGATTAAATACCACCAAAAGAAATCTCTAACTGTTTAAAAAAATGATATAAATTTAATTTGAGTACAGTGCTGCATGACTTAGTAATTGTTATTCATAGTGTGACAGCGCTGAAATCTGAAAACTGGCCTGTGCCACTTGTCAACCGCGCTATAGCCGAATGATGGCTACAGCGCAGTTGTCCAGTTCTGGGAGGGTGTCATACGAAGCGCCCTCCTGCATGCTTCCAGCGGCGTGCGCCCACAATCTCCATGATTGCTGTGTCCTACGGACACAGCTGATTACATGATGTGGTAAAAGGCCAATCACAGCGGTCTTTTACCACGTGATCAACTGTGTCCGATGACACAGCAGATCACCAGGTAAATGCAGTTGCCCATTATCGGCTGCACTTTCTTCACGCTGTCACAGTGTGAGGAAAGTACTGGCAATAACTGGCAATTGTCAGAAAACAGATCGGCACTGATCATCAGGGCACTGATGATCAGTGCCCAGCATGGCCACCCACCAGAACCACCCACATGTGCCCAGCAGTGCCACCCACCTGTGACTAGCAGTGCCATCCACCTGTGCCTAGCAGTGCCCCCATCAGTGCCACCCGTCAGTGCTGCCCAGCAGTACCACCCATCAGTGCCCAGCAGTGCTGCCAGTTAGTGCCCAGCAGTGCTGCCAGTCAGTGCCATCAGTCAGTGCCACCCATCAGTGCTGCCCATCAGTGCTGCCTATCAGTGCCCATCAGCGCTGCATATCAGTGCAGCATCATCAATGCCACCTATCAGTGCTGCCTATCAGTGCCCATCAGTGCTGCCTATCCGTGCCACCTCATTAGTGCCCCCTATCCATGCTACCCCATCAGTATCGACTATCAGTGTCCATCAGTGCTGCCTATCAGTGCAGCCTCATCAATGCACATCAGTGAAGGAGAAAAATTACGTTTGTAAAATTTTATAATAGAAACAAAGAAAAACTTTTTTAAAAAATGTTTTGCTTTTTTTTGTTTGTAACGCACAAAATAAAACACCCAGTGGCGATTAAACACCACCAAAAGAAATCTCTATTTGTGTGAAAAAAAATGATAAAAAATTTCATATGGGTACAATGTTGCATGACCGCACAATTGTCATTCAAAGTGCGACAGTGCTGAAAGCTAAAAACTGGCATTCGCTAGTGCCCCCAAAGGCGGGCTGAGACTGCCATTTAACACAAGGCTGGGGTTAAGGCAGCACTTCAACATAAAAGTGATGCTTCTCCAAAGAACACAATTAATCTGTGACCCAAATTCTGTAACACCTCACATTGTTTGCTATAGACATCAGTTCCTTGTTACACTTCATAACTTCTCTAACTTTAGCTGAGCAACATTTTTGAGTTGGTCAGAATCCTGTCCATGGCAGAAGTTCTGGAAGATCTGGCATTTCTGCCAGTACCCTGCATGGCCACAGAAGCACACATCAGCCTCAGTTTGGTGCCAGACGGCCTTTATAAGGAGGCTCATCACTTCCTCAAGTTGCTGGATGATCTCTAGCTCCCCGTGCCTTGTTCCTGGTTCCTGTGACCTGTGATTTCCTGATACCGGCTCGGCTTGCTCTTGGACCTGTCTACTCTGCTTAACCCCTGATCTAACCTCGGCTTGGCTTACGGATACTCTCTCTCTCGCTCCTCTAGTAAATCGATCCAGTAAATCTCTAAATCCCGGAAGGGCTTGCATACCTCACACAGGCAGCACCTGTCTGCAGACCTATCTCTGTACATCAGCTGTGCTTCTGGGTGGACCACCAACCAGCACTCCTACAGGTGACCTGTGCCACTTTGGGCCTGACTCCCGCTGCCCCACTCTCAGGAGTGTCTGGAACTTAGCTGCAAGGGTGCCCTCTCTCCATTGGCCTCCATCACCAGGTGCGTGATAGCTGAGCCTGTACCAGACTCCACCAACCCAATTAACTGTCACCTCACTCTCAGTGACATTGATCTGTATATTACATTTGAATACCAGGAAGCTTTACAGTATCATGCTTATTATCTCCTGAGGATTTTTTCCATCTTCCATAACTTCCAGGCTGGGTTCCTAGGATGCCCCGTGTTGCAAATTGGACCCAGTATTGGGGTTCTAATCACTAGAAATGAAGCCTAAGCACACAAGCTCCTTCACTACCAGGGTGTTCCACCACCTCTGCCAAGTCACCGCTTCCTGACTGGCTGACTGCTTATGCACTTGACACTAGTACTGTAGTCATTAGCTACGACAATATAGCCTTCTCCGATTAGCTTCACTGCACATTACACAATTGTACTGCATCTTCTTGTTCCCTAATAGGCCCTGTTCTTGTGATATTCCATGTATGCATGCACCCCTTTAAGGTTGTTCTAAAGTAACTTCTAACCAGGCTAAGTTGCATAACAATAAACATTCTTTACTGAAGTTGTTAAGAGCAACATATGAACAGTTCAATGATGATGTCTTCTACACACATTCCTGTACATATTCTTCTAAGTGCCCCTTAGTTAGTCCACTAGTACCCCTGATTACCCCATGAGGTAGTCATTCCTTTATTACAGGGAGTCCTTACCCCTGGAACCCTGACTGGGCTCTCACAAGGGGTAGTCAAGTGCAAGTAGAGGAACATATCTTTATCAGCATGTCCTTCACTTGGGAAGACCTGGAACCCCTGAGAGGTGCCTCCCTCCCTTTGTATGTGTTTTCTCCAACAGATGGAGTCACTTCCCCAAAAAGCTTAGGAAAACCTGACCAGCAATATTAACCCTTATCTCCCAAGGAGAACCACCTCAATAGAACAAGCACAACTAAACCCCACCCCTTTGTTTATCAGTGGGTGGGAGGCAGAACTGTCATTCCACTGACAGCAGGTGAGCTATAGTTGTTAAGGTTGCGGTGGGTGCCGGCTCCTTAACAGTCAGCTATTCAATGGTTGTTAAGGACGCCGACAGGTGCTGGCTCCTTAATAAGCAGCTACTCCCTGGTAGTTAAGGACGCCGGCGTTAACAGTGCAAAGTTTTCACTGCTAAAATACGACATCACTTCTAGAAATAACGCATGCAAAATTTTTGTTTTTTGGTGAAGCACAAAAATAATCTTTGAAAAACACTATGAGCTATTTTACTGCATAGATAACATTTTGTGAATTGATGTAGATAACATTTTGTGAATTGATGTAGATAACATTTTGTGAATTCATGTGGATAACATTTTGTGAATTGCGCCTACTGTAACTGGATATTAATTTTTAGAGGTAACTCCAGGGGTAGTTGATCCAGGGAATATCCGATTGCAATATAGGGGATCAGGAAGGATTTTTTCCCCCCCACTGGAGTGAATTGGATCATGTTTTATTGGGGTTTTTGCCTTCCTCTGGATCAGCTGTGGGTTATAGGATTGTATAATAGGAGATTTTTCTGTTTGTGTTTTTTTTTATTTTTTATATTACTGGTTGAACTAGATGGACTAGTGTCTTTTTTCAGCCTGACTAACTACAGTAGGTAAACTGGTAACATGTACATGCATACACATGTTGTATGCAGTAGGGATACACCAAAATACTGGCAGCCGTAATGTATTTGCTGATAGAAAAAAAGGTGCCAATAATGGCTGCCAAAAACCTGCAATTTTACCCACAATTTTGTCGCGTTTTGGGTGATTTATTCATAGGTCATGTGACTCAAAAACATCAAAACACAACACATGTGTGTTTTTGATGGGTTTTCAATGCATTTCAGGCTTGGTTCACAAAAATGCAGTCTGCGTTTTGTCCATTTTGCAGTGTGTTTTGTGTTTTTGCATGCACATTTTTTACATTATTTTAATGCATATTTTTAATGTTTTTTTAGCCAGCTTGTTGCTGGGCAGATTAAAAACACAAAATGCATCAAAAATACAACGCATGCATTTTTTGTGTTTTTGATGCGTTTCCAATGCATTTCAGGCCTGGTTCACACCAATACAGTTTTCCATTTTGTGTTTTTGCATGCACATTTTTGCATGCACATTTTTTATGAATTTTTGATTCGTTTTACGTTTTTTTAATTCTTTTGTGGCCAACTTGTTGCCGGGCAGAGTAAAAACGCAAAATGCAGCACGTGTGTTTTTGATGTGTCTTTGATGCATTTTCAATGCATTTCAGGCCTGGTTCACACCAATGAAGTTTGCGTTTTGACCATTTTGCAGTGCTTTTTGTAGAGCATTTTGCATTTTTTTACGCTTTTTGTAATGCTTTTTTGTTTTTTTTAATTTCCTGTTTTTTGTCCAACTTGTTGCTGGGCAGATTAAAAACACAAAATGCATAAAAAAACGCGGGAAAACTCATCAAAAACGCACTAAATGCATTTTCTGCAATGCCTCCATTGAACTCTATTGAACCAAAAATACAGTGTTTTGCGTTTAAAAAACTCACTAACCCTTCCCAAAAATGCACCAAGCTAATCAAACCATGTCTGCATAGAGCTGACTTAGAGCTTGGGGGCACAGTAATGCTGCAACAGAAAAGGTTGTAACCATACAATTGTCTAAAATGTTTTTGCATGCTGCAGCATCAGAGTATATTTGACCCCTTATCTTGTAAAACAACCCTTTTAGTTTGGCCACTTGACCTCCAGAAGATTTACTCCCATTCATGAGCAGGTCACTTTTTGCTATATGGAGCTGCATTACTTTAACTGACAATTGCACAGTTGTACATAAATGAAATTCTATGTCATTTTTTTCCCACAAATACAGCTTTATTTTAGTGGTATTTGCTCACGTCTGGGTTTTTTTTTTTTTGCGCTATAAACAAAAAAAGCTGATATTTTCTAATAGAAAAACAATATGTTTTACTTTCTACTATAAAACATATCCAATAAAAACATTTTAAAAATAAAATGTATTCATAAATTTAGGCCAAAATGCATTCTGCTACGTATTTTTGGTAAAAAAAACCCCAAGAAGGGTATATTGATTGGTTTGTGCAAAAGTTATAGCAACTACAAATGGTGGTATATATACTGGAATTTTTTTTTTATACTAGTAATGGTGGAAAAAGATAGGTAGCAAGTGAGTGCACGATTATTTCAAACAGCTAGCCTCAAAGGATGAACCCCTATATCCTCAAATGTAACTAAAATAAATAAATAATGCAGCGCTTAACCACTAGCCTACAGGGCACTTATACCCCCTTCCTGCCCAGGCCAATTTCCAGCTTTCAGTGCTGTTGTACTTTGAGTGACAGTTGCGCGGTCATGCAACACTGTACCCATATGAAATTTTTATCATTTTTTTGTGACAGGTAGAGCTTTATTTTGGTGGTATTTAATCACCTCTGGATTTTAAATTTTTTTCTTAAACCAAAAACCACTGAAAATTTTGAAAAAAAAAAGTTTTTTCTTAGTTTTTGTTATAAAATTTTGTAAATAAGTGATTTTTTTCCTTCACTGATGTGCGCTAATGAGGCTGCACTGATGGGCACTGATAGGCTGCACTGATGGACACTGATAGGCTGCATTGATGACCACTGATAGGTGGCACTGATGGGCACTGATGAGGAGGCACTGATAGGCGGCACTGACTGGCACTGATAGGCGGCACTGACTGGCACTGTTAGGCGGCACTGATAGGCAGCACTGATGGGCATTGATAGGCGGCACTGATGCATACTGATAGGCGGCACTGACTGGCACTGATAGGTGGTACTGATTGGCAGCACTAATAGGTGGCACTGACTGGCATTGATAGGTGGCACTGACTGGCACTGATGGGTGACACTGAAAGGCAGCTCAGATGGGCACTGATATGTGGCATTGAAGTGGCACTGCTGGGCACTGGCAGGTGGCATGGATGAGCACTGAGAGCTGGCACTGATGGACACTGACAGGTGGCACTGCTGGGGCTACACAGATCATCAGGGCACACTGATCATCAGTGCTCTGATGATCTGTGTACATGTCCCCTCCGCAAAATGCCAATTACCGGCTCTCCTCTCCTCACGAGCTGTCAGCGTGACAGCTGGTGGGGAGAGAAATGCTGATAACCGGCATTTCCCTGTTTACATGCGATCAGCTGTGATTGGACACAGCTGATCACATGACCGAACTGACATCTTCGGCTCTTTCCGTTGATCGGTGATCTGCTGTGTCCGAGGGACACAGCGCACTGCCGATTGCCGCGCTGTGCAATCCCGGAGCCGTGCATGCGCGGTTAGAATGGGAGGACATCATATGACATCCTCCCAGAACGAGAGAACCGCCTTGCGCCCGTCATTTTACTATATGGCGGACGGGAGGTGGTTAAATGATAAAAGAGACAATATGTAAAAGTGAAACGCAAAATGATTGAGCGCTGGAGTGACCACTGAACATAATGTATTTCATCAGATGTTGACGAGATATATAGTGACTCCTCTCTCAATTGGCCCTAGTATGTGTATGTAATAATGTAGGTTAGAGACCTTAGATTGTACATCCCTTGAGGGTTAGGGACTGATGTGAATGTACAATATATATATGTAAAGTGCTGTGTAAATTGACAGTGCTATATAAGTGCCTGAAATAAATAAATAAATAAATGTCTAAATCAGCCCTAGTATGTGAGATAGAGGGCCTATGAGAGGATTTTGAAGCTACAAGTGTTGGGAATAAAAACAGAATTTGGACGTGTTTTTTCTCTTTGGAGTTTGCATCAAACAGTGAAGCCCTGAATCGGTTATAAGTGGAGACTGAGTTATACTCACTTCTACCCACATGGAAGAAAAATATATTTTAAATATACTTTAAAAATATTCTTCCCAAATATATTGACAAATATTTGAAATGCTACAATTTTGACCATATTCAACATATTTCAAAATATATTTCAATATATATATATATATATTTTGCATGTTGAAATTCATTTTGTATATAACATGAAAAATATTTTTAAAAATGTATTTTTTTAAATATATTCTTCTGATTTTTTTAACATATAAAAAAGTAATTATGACATATATTTTTACATATATCTGTAAATGCATTCCAAAAATGCAGTATATTTGAAATGTATTTTCAAAAATATTTTTCATATATTTTGTAATAAAAATGCATTTCAACGTGCAGTGTGTATATGTGTATATATTTATATATATATATATATATATATATATATATATATATATAAATTTTTTTTTAATATATTGAATATGGCCAAAATTGTAGCATTTCAAATACATGTCAATATATTTTGGAAGAATATTTTTTAAATATATTTTTCTTCCATATGGGTATATATTTGTATATATTCAACAGTTTGCTGGTGGAGGACACATGGTGTATGAAGGACAATGAAAAAGTTTGTTTACTGCACTGTGTGCTGTACTTTGGTTTTAGCACTGTGCAACTTTTATTACATAAAAAAACAACACATTCATTTTTATATTTTATTTGGACACTTTACTAGCACTAAGGCACTTTATTGCCTAGGGCTTTTGTGGCATAAGAGACATTTTTTCTGCATAAAGATACTTTACTTGCATAAGGATACTGTTTTGGAGGACTTTTGTTCCATAGGAGTTATTATTATTGACTACAATTTGATGAATTTTTAGTAAGAACTAAGAAGTTTTACATTTTTGATGAGATTTATATGTTGTACAAATGGATTGAATAAGATTCTTTTTTTCAGCACAACAATTTTAGATGAATTTGGTACCGAACCTTATGGAATATTTGTATTTTTATGTATCTATGATTGCAGGTCTTTATTTATTTATAGGAATTCACCAATATTTAATGGTTTTTGGGTAGAGCGCAGTCACATAATATGTTCTATATGTGAGGGGCCTTAGATTGTAAATTCCTTAAAGGGAGGAACTGATGTGAACGTACAATATGTAAAACACTGTGTAAATTGTCGACACTATATACCTACAGTAAAGGAAATAAGTATTTGATCCCCTGCTGATTTTGAATGTTTGCCCACTCACAAGGAAATGATCAGTCTAAAAATCGAATGTTAGGTGTATTGTAACACTGAGAGACAGAATAGCAACATAATTCAATAGACAGAATTGAAAAGAAATAAATGCCTAACAAATTATGCACTGATTTGCATGTTCATGGGGGAAATAAGTATTTGATCCCCTATCATTCTGGCTCTCCACTCCCAGCACATGGCACTCCCCCATGCTCCATGACCGCACTGTCCCCATGTCAATTGATTGACTATGGTCCCGGCAGTGGTCTTGATGACATCAGAGGATCTTAAACTGCTGGAGCATGATGGAGAAGAGGTTTATGCGGATCAATCTAGCAGTGAGGATGCAGCCTGCAGTAGCAGAGAATCAGGTAAGTAAAAGTGCTTTACCAAGTCCCCTAGATGTATACAAACAGTTAACCCTTGTTCTGTAGGTGCAGTCTCACTGCAAGAGGGAATTTTTAGCTTTCCTGGAATTCAGCTTTAATTATATTTTTGATGGCCCTTAATATGAAATTCATATTCCCCTAGTGGTGCACGCTTTCCAGGTTAAATACAAAAAAAAAAAAAAGAACGCCAAACCGCCTTGGTGAAGGTCAAGGGGCATTCATGAATACATGCTTGGTTTTTATCTATGGCAACAGTTGGTCTCTGGCTAAGGATTAGGAGATCCGGCTGAATAGACAAAACACAGAGTGAGCGGATCAGATTTTTTTTCTTTTCAGACAGGGTCAGCGCTGTCACAGAATTGGTTGTTCGGTGTGACATGCACTGTTAGACATTTATTTATGGCCATATGCTTTGCAGGATTTCCCTTGCACATGGTATTTCATTAAGTCATCCCAATAATTTGACTAAAATCTGTGTTTTGGTCATTTTGCTTGACAGTTTATGAAACACTTGTCTAAATCTCAGTAGGCAAGCCTTTAATGTGTTAATCCAGGAGTCCTAACAAGGATCCCCCCTACAATGGAGCCTGTGAATGGCAGTACAAGACAGGAGCTAGCTGAAGAGAATTGGGCATTGCTTCTGAAGAATATGCTGCTGGCAATCTCTACAATCATGTTACAGAAGATGATTTATTATAAACAAAGGCAGGCAATTGTGTACACACATTTGGTGCTTTACTGCAACATTGCCATCTAATGTGTTGAGAAGAGATCTTCAGCAGCTGATACAGATCTACGCAAAGACAACTGGGAGAATGAGAAGAAAAGACAAGATCTGTCATAGATTAGAATGGGAACTGAGAGATCTTCTCATCCTTGTCATGATCACTCAACCTGGGGAAACTTTATCAACTATTTTAGAATGAATACAGTGAAGAAATATTTTTGCCTTCTCTTAATAAAAGGGAACGATCCTTTAATGACTTAAGAAATTCTAGAGACGTAAAATGTTTAAGTGATACGGGCACTTTAATCTTTGGGGCGCTCCTCATTTTGCCTGACCTTCAAGTAGCCTGATGTCCCAAAATGCCGAAGTCAGCTGATTTTCAGATCCTTTGTGTGTCTGGAACTGATGTGAATGTTGCATCAGAAGGAAAAGTGTCAGTGTCTAATAAATAAATGACATTACTCACAGGGGCGGACTGACAACTCATGTGGCCCCTGGGCAATAGAGGATCATGGGGCCCCTATGTCCTTGCCCAAACTCAAAAAAGCCTATGAAAAAGGTACCAGGGGCATCTCATGGGGCCCCCTACTGACCCCGGGCCCTCGGGCAGTGCCCGAGTGTCCAAATGGTCAGTCCCCCCCTGATTACTCACAGTCCTATATTGGGTAATATTATTATTATTATACAGGATTTATATAACAGTTTGCGCAGCGCTTTACAATATGAAGGTAGACATTACAGTTACAATACAATTTGGTACAACAGAGGGCCCTGCTCATTAGAGCTTACAATCTAGAAGATTATAGGAACCAGTGTGCAGTGAGGGGGGCCTAAAGGAACCAGTAAGCTCTTTAAATCAGTGCATAACACAGTACAGCGTTCTTAAAGTATTTGTAACCCCAGTCCTATGTAGTATAGGGGTATTATTCATTAAAACTCATGGAGGTCTGCTCGGTAAAATCTTCTTCCAGCAGAGGTTTGAATCTCATATTTGTGCAATGAATCTTTACATCATAGCACGCTCCCCCAAACATCACAGATCCATTTCATATCACAGACACCCCTTTTCCTCACAGCCCCCCTCCTTTAAATCACAGGCCCCCTCCCCCTTGGATCACAGCTCCCTTCACATCAAAGATCCCCTCCATTACATTAAAGTCCCACCTTTTACATCATCGCATGACAGTCCTCTCCTTACATCACAGCCCCCTTTCTTTACATAACACCCCCCCTCCCTCCCTTTCACATCACAGTTTCCTTTCATTAAAGTCCCCCATTACATCACAACCCTTCTTTATTCCCCTTGTTACATCACAGCCCCCCTTCACATCACAATTTCCTTCCTTTCCTTCACAGTCCCCCATAACATCACAGCTCCCTCCTTACATTATAGTCCCCCTCCATTACAACACAGCCCCCCTTTAACATAACAGTAACCAGCCCCTCTTTCCATGACAGTCCCCTACTTACACCACCTGATCTTTACATCATCACCCCCTCCTTTACTTCACAGTCCCCCATAACATCACATACACCCCCCTCCATATACCCCTTTACATCCCAGTCCCTTTCACATTGCAAACCCACCTTTACAACATAGTTTTCCCTCCCCATAACTTAACAACATCCCCCTCCCCTTTATATCTTGATCCCCTTCACATTGCAAACTCCACTTTATATCACAGTTCCTCTTCATGTCACAATCCCGCGCTCCTTTACATCACAGCCAGCCTTCACATCACAGTTCCCTGTTTACATCAGAGCCACCCTTCACATGATAGTCCCCTCCTTGCATCACAGCCCCCTTCACATCACAGTTTCCCTCCTTGCATCAAAGTCCCCCCTTTACATCACAGCCTTATGCTTACATAATAATCCCTTTCACATCACAGAGCCCTTCTATTACAACATAGTCCCCCCTTTTACATCACAACCTCCCTTCACATGACAGTCCACTTGATACATCACAGCCCCCCACTCTACATCACAGTCCCCATAACATTGGTACCCCCCCCCTTCCTTTATATCACAGTTCCTCCTCACAACTCAGACACCCTTCACATCACAGCGCCCCCCCCTTCACATGATAGTCCTCTTTTTACATCACAGCCCCCCTTCTTTACATCACAGTCCCTCATAACATCACCCCCCCTCCTTAAAGCGGAACTAAACCCAACAATTTAATGGTTTCTAACTATCACATTTGTTTGTGCTCTCAACCAAATTGTCAATCCATCAAATGGCTTTTCATAACTGATCGCATGTACAGCACCATGGCAGGTGAAGATCAGCGACTAAAATGGCAGCTTCCTTGACTGAAAAGAATAGGAGGGTTTAGTTCCACATTAAATCACAGTCCCCCTTCACACCGCAAACCACCCTTTACACCACATCTTTTCTTCACATCTTTTCTCCCCACTTTACATCACAGTTCTTTACATCAAAGACCCCCACTTTACATCACAGCCACTGTCATGTACCTAGTAGTAGAGCCTGACATGATGAGGAAGGCCTCTCTTACACTTGACTCGGGGCCCCTGATAGAGGGGACAGGTGGCACGGAACTGGCATGAGTGCCTATTGATCTTGCTAGCAGCAGGGCTGGACAGTATATCCAGATCAAGCAGAGGAAGACCTTCAGTGGACCACAACAGAGCAGAGAGAGTGCCAGATGGACACCAGCAAGAGGAAAGAGCAAACTGGCACTGGAGACAGCAGATGGGCACGGGCTGATAGTAAACAGGCAGTAAGGAGGCACCAGTGGATTGTAGGCAGATGTTCGCAGCAAGCAGTCCAGCAGTGTTTGGAACAGAGGC
The DNA here is from genome assembly GCF_062004578.1 of Staurois parvus. Lineage (NCBI taxonomy): Eukaryota > Metazoa > Chordata > Amphibia > Anura > Ranidae > Staurois > Staurois parvus. Next base: position 5,226,212 of record NW_028318003.1, read on the forward strand.
AGACAAACCAGATCATTTATGGGCAGACAGATCAGGTGCAAATGCATAGGCAGGAGAGAAGTCAGGATTCAGGCCGAGCCAGTAACAGATCAGTGGAGCAGAAGGAAGGGCCACAGGCAGAAGAGAAGTGGCGTGGTCAAGATAAGCCGAGTTGCCCACATGGAAAAAAATATATTTGAAATATATTTAAAAAATATTCTTCCCAAATATATTGACATATATTTGAAACACTACGATTTTGGCCATATTAAAAAATAAATAAATAAATAAATATATATATATATATATTTTTATATATATATATATATATATATATATATATATACTGCATGTTGAAATGTGTTTTTATATATTACATAATATATGAAAAATATTTTTTAAAATATATATTTTTTAAATATATTCTTCAGATTTTTTAACATATAAAAAAGTAATTTTAACATATATTTTTATATATATTTGTAAATGCATTCCAAAAATGTAGATTTGTATTTTTAAAGACATAAAGTATATTTGAAAATGTATTTTTAAAAATATTTTTCATATATTCTGTACTAAAAACGCATTCTCAACATACAGTGTGTGTGCGTGTGTGTATATATATAATTTTTTTTAACATTTTTTGAAAATGGCCAAAATTGTAGTATTTCAAATATATGTCAATATATTTCAGAAGAATATTTTTAAAATATATTTTTCTTCCATATGGGCGGTAACAGTAGTCAGATGCAGAGTAACAGTTTGCAGATATGCATGGGAACGCTGTAGACAAGACAGCACTGAAGCATAGTACAGGCTCCGTTTAAATAGCCCATTGGCTCCTGTCTAAATTGGCCCTAGTATGTGTAAGTATGAATGTGAGTTAGGGACCTTAGATTGTACGTCCCTTGAGGGTTAGGGACTGATGTGAATGTACAATATATATGTAAAGCGCTGCGTAAATTGACAGCGCTCTATAAGTACCTGTGATAAAAGTACCTGTGATAAATTTGGCGTCAATGTGTGCACGTGCGTGCATGAGCAAGTGCACCTTTTCTAAGTGCATGTGAAGGACCATGACTTATGCAGGCCATAGATGGGTCGCAAATCGGCCGATTTTTCGACCGAAAAAAAAAATCGGCCGATTTCACACCATTAATGGGTTAATTGGACGCCCGTTTTTCTGGAGTTTGTCAGATTTTTTTGATCGGTAAAGTTGGAAAAAAATCGGCCGACTTTGCCGATCGGCCGATTTTCGCGGCAATGATGGGCAAATCGGCCGATCTTTTTACCGATAAAAAATCTGCGCATGAGCCGTAACCTGCAAGAAAAAGAAGAAAAAAAATAAATAAAAAGAAGAAGAAGAAGAGGAAGAAGAAGAAGAAGAGAAAGAAGTAGAATTCCAGTCCGCTATTATATTTGACATGAAAAAGTATTGCGGTTGCAACAATGTATCTATTTGTATCCCCATCTGTATCCAAAATGGATACAAATAGATACAATGTTGCAACCACAATACTTTTTAATGTCAAATATAATAGCGGGGCTCTGTGCAGGGACAGAAGTAATTAAATGCCGGCCGTAGACGGGAAGAAAATCGGCCAATTTTTTTTTTTACTGTTGGTGGTAACGTCGGCCTATTGAACAACCGATTTTTAGTTTTTAAAAAAAAAAAAAACACCGGTTTTCTCCCCATCTATGGCCTGCATTAGCCTGTGCACAGAATGCCATCCAGAAGAACCACCCTGTCTGCTGGTATGCCCTTCCTGACAGCAACCCTCCTATTTAACAAACTCATGGGCAGTTTTAGTGATGCCTAAACATGACACACTCTCTTTCTGTGAATAATGATGAAGATCTGGTTTAAGCATCACTAGTCCCACCCATGGGCTTGTTAAGGATGAGGGTTTCTCCCAATATGTGATTATTTTATTTGTGGTGTTACATGCTCTTGGGTTAGCTCTGAGGAAGGGAGTTCAACCCCTGAAACGTGTTAGCCTTCCAAACGAGTGATACATGAATGGATGATGTCACCTACGGATGGAGTTGTTGTTTGACACGCCTGGTTTTATGTATTTGTGAGTTTATAACTGTGTTGGATTTAATAAAAGTCTATGGTTGCACTGCGCTAGGCGTTTGCACCCTCCTGTGTGTGTTTTGCAAGTTCTGCCTTCTGTTCAGATCTACTGCACCCCCCGCCCTATGCTCTGCTGTGAGGAAGAGAACAGTAGTAGCAGCTGTGGGGGGGCGAGAGCAGAGGCGGACTGACCATTTGGAAACTCGGGCACTGCCCGAGGGCCCGAGGTGAGTAGGGGGCCCCATGAGATGCCCCTGGTAATTTTTCATAGGCTTTTTTGAGTTTGGGCAAGGACACAAGGGCCCCATGATCCCCTTTTGCCTGGGGGCCCCATGAGTTGTCAGTCCGCCCTTGGGCGAGAGAGACCCAGGGGAGATCGCACAGGCTGTGTAAAGGTGGTTTAGATAGCACTGCCACTTGGTAAGCAATTAGAAAAATCATTTTTAATTTTTCTAAATGTGCAACTTTAATTAAAATAATACTTGTTGATCCCTGGCATGTGGATCCTTACTGAGCATTTCCTGTTATAGTGTTACAGAACTCTGTCCCTGTTCTCCTGCATTATCAGCCTGTCATGTGGGTTTTTCATAGAGACTACAAGTGGTCATTTCAGCACACAGAATGCAGGCATGGTCCTCTTCTTGCACCATCAGGAAATCTGGCCTGAGAAATGCCATGCAGCCATCGCTGGAGTGTTATATAGTTAGGAAGTGGCTGCAGAAGACAAGTACAAACAAAGAAAAAAAAAGCGCAAAACAATTAAAAGAAAACAAAAACAAAAGACCAAATAAGTCCCAAATAAAGAGTCTTGTGTTTAAAAAATAAAATAATATAAAACAACATAGTTCCCAACGTGTTCAAATCATCTAAATGGTGCAAGTTTTCACCCACAATCAAGTGATTACCAAGTGGAAAAAGACTTCAGGAATCAGACACACATTTTGAAGTTGAGATGAGATCTTCTCAATTGTATAGCACTGGACGAATCTCCTGATTACTTCAGTATTTTCTTGACCAATGCCTCACGAGTGGATGAAAGAAAAGAGAAAAAACAAATCGTGTAATACTGCATAAACAAAAATATATAGCTAATGTTCACCATTACACTCACATTTAAAAAATCAATTACAAGCTCAGATGGACAGAAAATCCTCTCAACTGACCCCCAGCAATCCTTCCCTGGTGACCCGCAAACTATGGCTCATGGATGGATGGTGGATGCAAAGAAAAAAGAAGGGGGGGAGCCTAATAGCATAATACTGTATAAAGCCTTTAATATAAAATCATTTTTTTCCATATTGCACTCACACTTTAAAAGAATAAATCAAGCCTTTTGATCGATATCATTTCCTTCAGGCAAGCTGAAAATCCATTTTAGCATGTATAATAATTACAATGGCATGGAGAGAGATGAACTGGCAGCAATCAGGGAATTTAGCCTGACTTGCCCACATCAAATATGGCAGAGGAACACCGAACCAGTATGCGTTCCACTCACCAGACGTGACGTTACACGGTGAGAATCAAAAACCGGAAATTACGTTGACACGTTTCGCCCCTCCTCCAAGGCATCGTCACGGGCCAGTAGCATTGCAATGCTACACAGGATAAAAAAAAGAAATTTACTGTAATATAATATATGTATTTTATTAATAACAAAGGCGACTTCAGCAAACATTGGTGCAAATTTATAAACGAGTGAATGAGACCTCCACCAAATGTTTATTAGTGGTGGATCAATCACTGTCATTGAAAACACAGGCACTGGGAAGATTTACCTGCCATGCATGTTACGACTCATGATTAGATGGACCAAAATGGGATGCAACGATTAGCTATGGGAGACTGGATGTCAGTGGATCTACGTCTGTGCACACCTGGGTCAGTTTGCGTTCACTGGACCAAACACAAGAAGTGGTTTTGCCAACCTGACCAGATGTGTGCAGATATAGGCATCTGCTTACATCTGGCTGCCCATAGGAAATACACTGGTCCATTCTTCCTCCATCACAAGGGGAGGTAAAAAACAGACATGCGTTTGACATATGTCATATCCATTTCTGTTCTGAATCAAATCATCAGATCAGTCAAGGATGTCATACTCAAACTGAACAGTGCCTGTGTAAAAGGAGCCTTAGGGTCTACATCTACTTTACCCCTAAGTGGCCTGATGTTGCCTGTGTGATGCATCAATATATATGCAATGGTGTAGTGTTGCAAAAAAAGTGCCTAAAAATCAAAGTGGTGTAGCGCCCACTAGGTGGGGCTACTGTGAGGTACATTTATTTTAGGCTCATGGTAGTGAGTGAGCCGGAATTACTGTGGGTTCAGTGTGAAGTCAGGCTGGATGGCTCAGCAGGTTGACACTTTATTGCCTCCACCTGGTTCTGGAGGTCCATGGAAGCTTCCAGAAGCCAAAGGGCAGAAGGGTGGAGATGTCAATCTGCATATTCATGAAAGGCTAACCAATCCCAGAGAGGAGGCTGTGGAAGTGTGGTAGACCATCCCATATATAAGAGAGAGCCATGCTAGCAGGGGAGTTGGTGATAGATGGATTGGTGAGAGGTGTTGCTGTGTAGCCTAGGAGGGAGCCCAGGGGGGTTTTGCTTCCAGGCTAGGAGCTGGAAGCTGAGGAGAAGTTGAAAGAGAGAGCTCCACAGCCCTGCTGTCCACCAGGGAAGGACAACCTGAAAAGCTTGGAGAGGAACCAGCCCAGCTAGAAGGCCTGAAAGCAGTTCTATCCACAGCTGAAGGACAAGGATAGTGTGAGTATCTCTACACCCCTAGTACCTAGAAGGGGACAGCTAATAGATTACCCAATCCCTTGTCCAGTGATCACATACCATAGCCAGATGGGCTGGTATTCTGTGCACCAAGGGGGACAAGGGGGTCTCCTACACGTTGTCACATTGCCAAAAAAAAAATCCACTCAGGGAACACCAAGCTCCTGGAGGGGAATTATTTAACTAAGGACTATAATGGTTCCGGCTGGAGCTCAGTCTGTCATTTTTTATTTTTACTAAGTGCGCCAGAGCAGGAAACATTCTCATCATTCTGTTTCTTCAATCAAATTGGGCATCCCATAACCCCTTTACCCTTTCCAATGGTAAACAGGACAAACAGAGAGGATGAATCTCCCTAATGGTGACACAGACAGCAATAAAAACCTGACAGGTGTTCTAATCCATCTCCACTTCATCCATAAGTTAAACAATGAGTTTGCCTTTAGTTATACTTTAAAGCTAATTTTTCCCTATATTAGATGCTGAGGGTTGGATTTACTGTACATAGACCTCAGCATCTTCTGTCCCTCCTTTTTTCACTGTCCACCAACTGCTGGTCCATACTTCTCTTGTATGGGTAGATCCTTGGTTTGCAGTTTTCTGTGGAGCCCCACTGAAGCCACATTGCTGGCCACATCTGCGGCTGAGATCAATACACTGACTGCCTGCCACACTGACTGATAGCCACTCAACGCGGGGCTGCGTTGAGTGGCTATTCCAGCACAGTCCCACTGTATGGACAAGGCAAAATGCCTTATCTTCAATGTGCCTGGTTCACAACACTGAGATGTGGTGGTGTGCAGGCATGGTGCGCTGAGAAAAAGTACTGCATGCAGTACTTTTTTTTTTTCAGATCAGCACGGTGTGAGGCAATCGCCTCGCACCCCATGACTGGCAATTGAACTTTGAGATGTCTTTGTGACATCTCAATAAAGTTTGTTTAAGAAAAAGGAAACAGTTCACACCAGCCGCTGCACACATTTTAACCACACCCCCTTTAAGCAGAGCCCAATATTTAGCGTAATTTAAAAGAGAAGTATGGCTTTTAATTTTTTTTCCCTATTGTACTTACCTAGGTGGATGCAGCATCGATCTGATGCTGCCTCTGTCCCCCACTGACTCTTAAGGGTGAGAACACAGAGATCACATGACTGCTGATCGCTGAGTTCTCACAGCTGCTCAGAGCAGAGAGAGCAGTGACTGTCAGTCACCTCTGTCTGCACTGTCCCCCCAGCACTCACTGGAGCGATGGGCTGAGGATGGGGAGGAAGCTGCTGGCACAGGTTCCCTTTGGCTGTACTTCTCCTTTAGGGCCGGTTCACACTACATGTGTTTCAGTTGCTTTTTTTTCTGCATCCAAAATGCACAGAAAGTAGGTTACATGGTTGTCAATGTCACAGTTCACATCAGTGCTTGCAGTTCCAGTGCATTCCGGTTGAAGAAATAAAAGTAGAACATGCTGCATTTTTTCTGCATCAAAAATGCATGAAGTGCTTTCCATGTATTCCAATGACCAAAGTTCACACCAGTGCAGTCAGTTCCAGTGTAGAAAAAAAAGTAGAACATGCTGCATTTTTTCTGCTCCAGGATGCTCCAGGATGGTCGGTATATGGTGGAGCTCCGGGATGGATGTATATGGTGGAGTTCCGGGATGGACAGTATATGGTGGAGCTCCAGGATGGCCGGTATATGGTGAAGCTCCAGGATGGCCAGTATATGGTGAAGCTCCAAGATGGCTGGCATATGGTGGAGCAGCTCCAAGATGGACAGTATATGGTGGAGCTCCAGGATGGTCATACATGGTGGAGTTTCAGGATGATCAGTATATGATGGAGTTTCAGGATGGCCAGTATAAAGTGCAGCTCCAGGATGGACGGTACATGGTGTAGCTCTGGGATGGATGTATATGGTGTAGCTTCTGGATAGACGTACTGTATATGGTGGAGTTTAAGAATGGCTAGTATAATGTGTAGCTGCAGGATGGCTAGTATAATGTGTAGCTCCAGGATGGATGGTATATGGTGGAGCTCCAGGATGGTCGGTATACGGTGGAGCTCCAGGATGGTCAGTATATGGAGCTCCAGGATGAATGGTACTTAGTGGAGCTCCAGGATGGAAGGTACATGGTGTAGCTTTGGGATGGATGTATATGGTGTAGCTCTGGGATGGATGTATATGGTGGAGTTTCAGGATGGCCAGTATATGGTGGTGCTCCAGGATGGCCAGTGTATGGTGGGGCTCCAGGATGGCCAGTGTATGGTGGAGCTCCAGGATGGCCAGTATAAGGTGGAGCTCCAGGATGGCCAGTGTATGGTGGAGCTCCAGGATGGCCAGTATAAGGTGGAGCTCCAGGATGGCCAGTGTATGGTGGAGCTCCAGGATGGCCAGTATAAGGTGGGGCTCCAGGATGGCCAGTGTATGTTGGATCTCCAGGATGGCCAGTATAAGGTGGGGCTCCAGGATGGCCAGTGTATGGTGGAGCTCCAGGATGGCCAGTGTATGGTGGAGCTCCAGGATGGCCAGTGTATGGTGGAGCTCCAGGATGGCCAGTGTAAGGTGGGGCTCCAGGATGGCCAGTATAAGGTGGCGCTCCAGGATGGCCAGTGTAAGGTGGCGCTCCAGGATGGCCAGTGTAAGGTGGAGCTCCAGGATGGCCAGTGTATGTTGGATCTCCAGGATGGCCAGTATAAGGTGGGGCTCCAGGATGGCCAGTGTAAGGTGGAGCTCCAGGATGGCCAGTATAAGGTGGGGCTCCAGAATGGCCAGTGTATGGTGGAGCTCCAGGATGGCCAGTATAAGGTGGGGCTCCAGGATGGCCAGTGTATGTTGGATCTCCAGGATGGCCAGTATAAGGTGGGGCTCCAGGATGGCCAGTGTATGGTGGAGCTCCAGGATGGCCAGTCTAAGGTGGAGCTCCAGGATGGCCAGTGTATGGTGGAGCTCCAGGATGGCCAGTGTATGGTGGAGCTCCAGGATGGCCAGTGTATGGTGGAGCTCCAGGATGGCCAGTATAAGGGGGGCTCCAGGATGGCCAGTGTATGTTGGATCTCCAGGATGGCCAGTATAAGGTGGGGCTCCAGGATGGCCAGTGTATGGTGGATCTCCAGGATGGCCAGTGTATGGTGGAGCTCCAGGATGGCCAGTGTATGGTGGAGCTCCAGGATGGCCAGTGTATGGTGGGGCTCCAGGATGGCCAGTGTATGGTGGAGCTCCAGGATGGCCAGTGTAAGGTGGGGCTCCAGGATGGCCAGTGTAAGGTGGGGCTCCAGGATGGCCAGTGTAAGGTGGGGCTCCAGGATGGCCAGTGTATGGTGGAGCTCCAGGATGGCCAGTGTATGATGGAGCTCCAGGATGACCAGTGTATGGTGGAGCTCCAGGATGGCCAGTGTATGGTGGAGCTCCAGGATGGCCAGTGTATGGTGGAGCTCCAGGATGGCCAGTGTATGGTGGAGCTCCAGAATGGCCAGTATAAGGTGGGGCTCCAGGATGGCAGTGTATGGTGGAGCTCCAGGATGGCCAGTGTATGGTGGAGCTCCAGGATGGCCAGTGTATGGTGGAGCTCCAGGATGGCCAGTGTATGGTGGGGCTCCAGGATGGCCAGTATAAGGTGGGGCTCCAGGATGGCCAGTGTATGTTGGATCCCCAGGATGGCCAATATAAAGTGGGGCTCCAGGATGGCCAGTGTATGGTGGAGCTCCAGAATGGCAAGTATAAGGTGGGGCTCCAGGATGGCCAGTATAGGGTGGAGCTCCAGGATGGGGAGGGTCAGACCCTGCCTCTGAAGTTGGTGACACAATGTAAAGTAATTGCTGTATAAAGTGACCTCCATGGAGCTGCTGGGATCTGAGGAGGAAGAAAGTCTACAGAACTCAGGTGTGGAAGGCTGAGGACAAGTCTGAACACAGCCGGCATTCCCAGCCATTGTTCAGTGGGGCCCTATGGGGAGGGGGCCACATGTGACTGAGTAGAACAGGTTTGGTGGCTCCTGGGAAGCAGAGTGTCAGCTCTGGGGACACGGATCGCAGATGAAAGCTTCTGGCCAGAGGGCTGGGCGCCGGCGTGTCCTTCCCTGCTGCACAAAGTGTTAAGAGAGGCCGAGGCCGCCCCGAGCCTCCCCATCACTGACATCATACAGAGAGGGGAGGAGGGAGGCTGCCTGCCGGAGTCACAGGAGGGAGGACAGGCGGCGCAGGCTGGGCTCCGCACAACACACCAGAGTGCCGAGTGACCGGAGGAACCGGAGACAGCGAGTCCTGGACGGGATGACACCCTGATCCCCTCCCCCCTCTCCTCCTCCCTCTACTGTCCGAGCCGGGAAGTGCTGGATGTGGCTGCGGGTGAGCCGTCCCTGGAAGAGGGAGCTCAGTCTGGATAAGTTGGTCCCCCTTCTTCTTCATAGGAGGATCTGATGCTGATCCGCTGGATTATGGCTCCCGGCTGGAGAGGATCGTGCCGCTGGCTGAGCTGCTCCCTGGCTGTCACCCTCATGGCTTCAGTCTTCCAAGGTGAGGAACCCCGACACTTCCCTCTAGGACAAGGCTGGGTGGATGGAGACTTCCATGGGATGAGCTCCGGGAAAAGGCTGGGAGGATGGAGACTTTAATGGGATGACCCCTCTAGGATAAGGCTGGGGGACTGAGACTTCCATGGAATGAGTCCCCTAGGACAAGGCTGGGTAGATGGAGACCTCCATGGGATAAGTCCCTCTAGGAGAAGGCTGGGTAGATGGAGATCTTCATGGGATGAGTCCCACTAGGACAAGGCTGGGAAGATGGAGATCTTCATGGGATGAGTCCCCCTAGGACAAGGCTGGGTAGATGGAGACCTCCATGGGATGAGTCCCCCTAGGACAAGGCTGGGTAGATGGAGACCTCCATGGGATGAGTCCCCCTAGGACAAGGCTGGGTAGATGGAGACCTCCATGGGATGAGTCCCCCTAGGACAAGGCTGGGTAGATGAAGACCTCCATGGGATGAGTTCCCCTAGGACAAGGCTGGGTAGATGGAGACTTCCATGGGATGAGTCCCCCTAGGACACGGCTGGGTAGATGGAGACCTCCATGGGATGAGCCCCATAGGACAGGGATGGGTAGATGGAGACTTCCATGGGATGAGTCCCCCTAGGAAAAGGTTGGGTGGACAGAGACCTACATGGGATGAATCCCATGGACAAGGTTGAGTAGATGGAGACCTCCAAGTGCTAAGCCCCCGGAAACAAGGCTGGTTGGATGGAGACTTCCATGAGCTGTAGGGTCAGGACAGAGGATGCAGCACTAGACATCTGCAAGTCCCAGCACTATTTAAAATATATACACTTTATATGACGAGTCTAGGAAATGTACACTTAGGCTGCATGCACATGGATGGTCTTGCCACCAATATTGCCACCAATCACTACACATATAGTTGTATGTGATAGCAACTGATTGTCCAAATTTGAAGCACTGTGCAATCATAGGCAATAAATTGCTACAACATGTTCCATCGTTTCTTATGTATGGTGATACAGTTTCTAAATGCTAGCAATTAATCACCAGCAAATTTAGTAGCACCATCAAAAATCGCCTCTGCCTGCCCAGCCTTGCCCTGTTTCTGGTCTACCAGAGATGTAATGGACTGATAGTGACAACTACACTGTACATCTACAAAATTTGGGCTGTGTGATGTCATCAGATAATGGTCAGAGACACATTGATGGAGGTAGGTGTCTGGTGTACATTCAGATGTCTGTATTCTGCAACAAGTAGTTTAATGCAGAGAATGCAGCAGCTATAGAGGTCTGCGTCCAATCACCGTATGTGAACACAAACTCACATGTGCCTATAGAACTATCAGATGGGATTTAGAAAGCTATAGAGGATATAGAATGATATATGTGCAGATGTGTCCCTGTAGTCTTGGAATCATGATGGGTCTAGCACTGGGTCCATTGGATGAACTCGGAGAAGGGTGGCTGAGCTGCTCTGTGTCCTGGAAAATAAATGTAGAGGAAATATTTCAGCTCTTTGTGATGTGACCCTTATTGGGGGAGGGAGGGGTAGAACATGCAGTGCCAACCAATATGGAGAATGAGACCTCCCTCCTAGCTCCACAATAACATCAACATGGAAAGGGGAAGCTGTGCCTGGGGTCCATGGCTGTGCCTGACATGAGGACGGAGTAGAGCAGACTTCATTTTTGCTGGGAGGCCATGCGCTGGATTTAATTGGAGAGCAGAATGAACGGGAAGCTGTATCAGCCACATACAACAGCCCTTGAGCTGTCTGATCTGCCAGCTTGCAGCAAACTTTACTTCCACCCTGTGAGGCTGAGAACAAAGTCATTCCATGAGAAAGGCAAAATCTATTTGGACGAGATCATGGCGATCTTGCTGGAGGAAATTAAACATAGCCTGGAAGCCGAGTTAGCGTCTCCTCTGTTGTTGGAGATCTAGTATTCGAAGTAGCTGCTCTGCTTTGCTTCAGAACTGATTCAATGTATCATCTAAGACAGACCTTGTGACTCAAACAGAGAGGAAGTTGGGGCTGAACACTAGAAAGTGATGTGCAAACATAGCAGTGTTTAGAGGGCTGTGGAGGTATAGAGCACATCGTTCTTAGTTTGTCAGCTCTGAGTTTGGATTGTGGATTTTAAAGCTGAAATCCAGGACACCTAATAATACTCCCTTGCAGTGTGGCTGTGCCCGCACTGCAAGGGTTAACTTGCCATCTCTGTCTAGGAGATGGGAAAAGCAGATTTACTTACCTGATCCGCCACTCCTGCAAGTTCCTCTGTGCTAATAGATCAGTCTCTGTAGTATCTTCTCCCCATGCTTCAGCGGTCTGAAGTTCTCTGATGTCATCAAGACCGGTGTAGGGACCATGGCCTTGCATTGGATGTGAGGACACTGAGGGACAGTCCACCACCTGGGGCATTGGGTAGGTAAAAGTGCTTTTACTGTCCCCTAAACTAAATGAGCAGTGCACTTCCATTTTTAGGTTTCCCAGAGTTGGGCTTTAGGGTTGCCATACATGGTTCAAATTTCAGGCGACTCCTGCTGAGTCGGCTGAAATTCAAGACGTGGTGACTAAAGTCGATTTCTCAATTGCCTTTTGTCAAAGGAGCTGGGCTAAAAGTTCTCCATAGAACTGGACCTGCCTCCAATCAGATGTGGCCACTAGAGCTGGCTAGCAGAAAACGATAGCCTGAAGAGGAAATTGCTCCATCAGCACTGTTTGGTCTGGATATAGATACCTGATTTCTTTTTTTTCAACTCACAAAAGAATGAAATCTGTGCGTGTATGGTGAATCTAAGATACATGCGTAGGGCCTCATCTACATAACGGCAGTAGTGCATAACCAAAGCAGAGGTACACTTCACTAATCTGCACATGTACTGTATGTGGTGTACTTTCAATCATTTTTGTTTGCAGCTATCCCTGAGCTATGAAATGCTTATGTGTGGTTCACCAAAAATGATGTCAAAATGCATGAAAACGAGTGAGATTCACACCTTTACATGTGCGTTTTCATGCATTTTAAGTTGGCCATATACTTCAACCCCATAGACTGATCAAGATAGATCACATGATTACCCTATCCATAATAAACAGCATTTTAACAGCCAACACCAGCAGCTGTCAGTATACCCCAACAGTGGCTGCATCTGATTGCATGCAAGCACTGTTTGGCTGACAATTTTCTGTCCAGTTCCTCCAATTTTCAGATCAAAGGATGGTGGAATGTAGGGTGCTGACAAGGCCTACCATGGCCAGTTGATCAAGGACTGTCCATAAATCACTCCATGTATGGTCAACCTTGGCACAGCAGCACAAGGCGCAATGTAGCGCTCCACAGTGATATCATGAGCTCATAATAAATCGATCTCTGGAGTTTTGACTAATTTAGATATGACTGCCTTCATTGCTTGGTGAGAAACCCATCTAAAGAACTCAGATATGATCTGCTATGTCTGAGTTGACTTGCCAACCATGTAATGCAGGAGAAGTGGGCTTTAATGCCTAGCTGCTGCACATATGTGTCCATGGCGGTCTAATGTGGTGTGCTTAGTGTGCTCACTGCATGCTCCCAGCACACTGACCGACCTGTCACACACAGCTCTCAGTCATGTGACTGATGTGGGAGCCAATCAATGAGGTCACATAATATAGGGGCTGCGCCACCTTCCACACATTAAAGCCCACTGACTGGGTTGCCTGAGACACATTAAGGGTAATAATGGAAGGAGCATTGTGGAAAGTGCAGAGACCAGAAGTAACAAGTCAGAATTCATTTTCCACCGTATTTACAATAATGCACAGAAATCTGGTTGTCATGATCTACTGCATCGGCTTACCATTGGTAGGGATAAGGCCTGCATACTACTACAGCAAAAAGAAAGGGTTGTGTAATGGCTGCTAATTATACAGTTACCATCAGCACCAGATATGTAATAAATGATAAATATTTCATATGTTAACTTCTGGTGAAAACTGGCCTTTATACGGTACAACAGCTTTTCCATTGTAATAAGCTAAACAAACATGACTATTAGCAGAGACATAATTGGGAATAAAACTTGATTGCACAAACTACATAATTATAGAAGGTACACAGTGCAGGAATATAACAATATTTTCATACCATTACCAGACGAAAGTAACAAAGCAAACAGTCCAGAAGTGGCACTGAGCATGAATTACCTACTATATATACTACAGCTGTAGCAGTGACTGAGACAAAACAAAGGTGGCCTTTACAACGTATAGCACGTGCTATTAAAACACTACTAGCCTACATGCTAAATGCAATAACTAGTAATAGAGGAATAGAGGAAAAATATAGAGAACATCACCTACATACAAGACCACCCTGAATATTTGAAGGCATAAAACACCTCTTTCTGAGTTTAACCACTTGAGCATTCTTTTGTTATGGACATGCCTTATCTGCTTATACTGACATTTTTTTTTTTTTGCTTTTTCATACTGTGTACCATCCCTAATCATGTCATTCTTAATGTACCATTCCGTGCAGTCCTGTTTTGGTATACTATTATGTTTCTGATTATAATCATCTCTAACAAGCCTATTGTAATCATGTTAAACCATATAAAGGAATTTTTTGATGCAATTTAAGCTAATGGTATGCTATTATCCTTTATTGTATAATTACTACACATTTCCTATCTCTGCTGCTCTTTCCACTGCCTGTCGAATAACCCAGAATGCATGATAGGATAACCGAAGGGACACTGGAACTGGCTTATTGTAACAATGGGATTCCATTAGTGAAGGTACTGTCAGGATTGCTTAAAACCACAAAGCACAATCTGCAGAGTGTAATAACCTGTAACAACCGATCAATAATCACATTTCATTGTCTTGCCTACTGTAAACGGATAAAAGCTGAAAATGGTTGTTCTGGGTTACTGCAATTTGCGTATAAATAGCAAAAAAGGAAAAGCAATAAGCCTGCATGGTTTCAATAGTTTCCCAGTTTCAAGTGACCATGTGATTGAAAATGGTGTGGAAATCAGTCTACTGGTGCTGCAGTGATTTGATTGATTTCCACTACAATATCAATTGTTTGGTGGCTCAAAACTGGAAAAGAATTGCAGCCATGGGTGCCATATTGCTGTATTTGGCGGGTGCCATATTGCTGTATTTGGCGGGTGCCATATTGGTGTATTTGGCAGGTGCCATATTGCTGTATTTGGCAGGTGCTGGAAAGCTCCAATATGCGGTATGTGGCTTCATGCACATGGACAGTTAAAGGCTGAAAATATGTTGGGTGTAAAATACTAGGTGTTCTTTTGCGCCCAAGTGCTGCATGCAGACTGCCGTACAAGTAAATGACTGTACATGGCCATACTCATGAAGATTGTGATGCACAGACGCCCCAGCATTTATCCACACATGCTCGTACAATGTATTTCCTCCACACGTGCAGGAAATATATTGTGTGTGCATGCCTAGGGAAAGGATGCACAGACGCATTGGCGTTTACAAGAGTACGGCTACATTCACTTGTATGGCAGGCTGTATGTAGCACCTGCGGCTCCCCGGGTGTGGGAAATGCCAAGAAATTTACACCTAGCGTATTTTCAGCCTCTCACCATCCACATTCATATAGTTCTTATAGAAGTCTTCAATCTTTATCATGGTGTCATACTCTGTCAACTCTCTCATGCATATATGCCTATCTTATCTTTGATCTAAGTCCTGTATAAACAGCTGGGGAGAATTGTACATCTTTATTTCAATCCATAAATTCATGACTATTTCTGCTGTGTGAGATAAGGCAGGAGGGCCATACAAAAAGATTGTTTGATTAATCAGCCTTAGAATTATTTCCCACAGTGTATAAAGCAGCAATACACACAGTGCACATATCATTAACATAGATCCTACTAATGAGCTAAATATGAGAACTCTTCCATTAATTAGAGGGATGTATAGTACAAAGGTGCAGGCTGTGTTTTTTCTCCTCTTTGGCCTCTACAGGTAGGGATCTACAATTAATGAAGTGCCTTTCATAGTATTTGGAGGAGGTGTGTCAAAGATGTTGCGTGAATTAGTGAGAGATCGAGTGCCAATAAGTCACTATAATGAACAAAGTGACCTCCAGGGGATACAGAACCTTATTTACGAGAGGTCATGCTTAGTAGTGGGAGTATGCTTGCAGGGGAAATGCATCGTAGCTTTAAGTATTCAGTGCCCTGCGGAAGTATTCAGGACGTGGACCAGTTGGCTCATTTTACTGACTTACAACTCCTCCTCTGAAATTTCATTCAGGAGGGATTTTGGCCCGTTCTTCCGGGCAGATGTGCTTCAGGCTGTTCATGTTAGTTGGATGACACTTGCGCTCTGCTATTTGTTTGGCAATTCAGCTATTATACAAACAGTGGAGTTAATCTTGTCAATATATTTAAGTTTTCTTTTTTCCTAACAAAAACATGGCAACAAAAATAACAATGTTTGAGTTGTATTATTAAACAAAAATGCTGCAAAAAGCAAAATAACAACATAGTTTGTTATTAATTCAAGTTAAAAGATTGGTCAAGGGCTTGAATCCACTTTCCTCAACCAGGGTTCTATGGAGACCTAGGGTTCCTCTAGAACAGGGGTGTCAAACTGGCGGCCCTCTAGCTGTTGCAAAACTACAAGTCCCATCTTGCCTCTACCTTTGGGAGTCATGCTGGTAACTATCAATCATGCAATGCCTCATGGGACTTGTAGTTTGGCAACAGCTGGAGGGCCGCCAGTTTGACACCTGTGCTCGAGAAATTGCTAGGGGTTACCTGAGCAATGAGCAGTTTCTAATTCTCAGACAAGTTACTATTGACATCAGCTAACGTTTATCTATTTGTAAGTGGAGAATTCTTCCCACTAACCACCAATGTAAAGGGGTCCATCTCTTGTTGACTCTCTCAATAGCCACCAATGTAAGTCCTCCTTCTCCCACTAATCGCCACCCTATGAAGGCTTTTCTCTCCTAACCACCAATGTAAGGGGGACATTTCACTGATCACCATTTTAAGGGAGCATTTAACTACTGATCACCAGTATAAGAAGCATTTTAATTACTGACCACTTATGTAAGGAGTGTGTTCTCTTTGGGACTCTCCCAATAGCCACCATTGTAAGGGAGTCCTTCTTCCACTGATTATCAGTCTAAAAAGGTTCCTCTCCTCTGGCCAAAAACATTGGGGAAGTATTTCACTGGCCACCAATGTAACCGCTGGCCACCAATGTAAGGGAGCAGTTTAATAACTTACCACCAATGTAAGGGAGCATTTTAACTGCTGACCACCAATGTCAGGGAGCATTTTAATCACTGGCCATCAATGTAAGGGAGCATTATATCTACTGACCTCCAAGGTTAGGGAGCATTTTAGTTGCTGACTACAATGTAAGGGAACATTTTAACCGCTGACTACAATGTAAGGGAATGTTTTAATCGCTGATCACAAATGTAAGGGAATGTTTTAACCACTGGCCACCAGTTTAGGGAGCATTTTATTCCCTGGCCACCAAAGTAAGGGATCCAATCTACTGGCTCTTCCCATGGCCACCAACGTAAGGATGACCTTCCGCTACTGATCACCTACATAAGAAGGGATTTTTCCACTGACCATCCATATAAGGCAGCATTTCATTGACCAGCAATGTAAGATGGTACTACATTGACCACTAATGTAAGGGTGCACTTTTATACCATGGTAAGTGGTATTAAGCGGGTACTTCTCTACCAGCCACCAAAGTGAGGAAATACTACAAATTTCACTGCCTGCAATTATTTTCTGTCCATTATTATTTGTTTTATTATTACAGAAAACAAACTGTTGTCTAGGACAGCCATGGCTTTCTAGTATTTCAAGCACAGCACATTTTTTATACTTTTATTTATTCCTCTATTGCAATTTACTGTTCACACTAAAGTACCATCAGCTGTAGATTTAGTAATTAACAACAGGGTACCCTGAGACCTGAATGTTATTTCAAGGGTTCTTATGTATTAGAAAGAGAAAAGCAGGCTTGAATCATGGTGCAAGGTGGTGATATAATTTTATTACATTATTAACAAGCATGGGATTCCTTAGTTTTTTTAAACTGATAATCTGATACTAAATTATTTTTTCAAAATTATATGTTCAGGTTTTGTATCTATTGATATTTTATATTACATTCCAGTTAACCAAAGAGATGCATTATGAATGCTGAAAAAGCCATGTATAGTCAAGTTTTGTAAATAGGAATATATAACAGCGTGTTGCAGGCCTTTGACACAGTATCATGAGTAACTAGCTTGGGAACACTTCTCAGCAAAGTATCCTGGGCAAATAATTCAAGGTTTTGATAACGGTGCATTCTAATGCCGTATACAAAGAGCACTGCATAATGACAATGAAAGGCATGTGCTGCGGTGCCAGTGCTGCCTGGTGGGTTGATTGGGGCAGACGTCTCTGCAGTTGTCATGACAAACATATCCAATCAGCCGAGGTTGGTAAACTCCCTCGTTTTATTCCCCTGACAGTCCCGGTCATACATCTCTGTGTTTCTCTCTGCCTTCTTTGTATGACAGAAGAGACGGATGCTCTGCATCCACACTGCAGTTCTCTGCTGCGACCCAGCGTCTGAAGCCGAGAGGATGAGAAAGTACGCAGGCTAAGTTTTTCATCTGTGACTGAATCCAATCAGCATCGTAAAGAACCGCTGTTTATGGGTTCTTGATACCAAGTGTCAAGGTGCTTAAGAGGCATAGATTTAAAATAATTCACTTGTCTCATGGCGCTTGTCTGTTTCACTCAATTAAACTGAAAACGGACTGCTGTGCATCTGGATGGCAGAACCACAATTACTAAATTTAGCAATCATGATGTAGGAGTGGTTGACAACTGGGTTTCGAGAACGTTTCCAACCCGTATCCGCTAGTACGGTTGAAATAGTTATCACCCAGCCAATTTCTTTGAACAAAGCCCGAATACGGAAAATACCTTTCCAAATCAGATGCAGTTTGTTTTATGTAAATGTTACTGCAATCCAGATTCGGTATGCAGGTGAGAAAAGTATTGTCATTTTTTTACCCCCCCCCAAAAAAAGAAAAAAAACTGTTTTATTTAGCGTGGATGTGCAAAATTGGATCGTTCTAATCAATTATGGTTCTGTTCAACCATGTTCTAATTTGATGGTGCTTATAGACATGAAGTGGTGCGTGCAAGAACTAAGGTCTATTGATTTCATTTGTACAGCTCATCCGAACAAATCAGCAATTGTGCTGACAGTTCATATAGACATGCAGACAAAACAGAATCCTGGACTTGCTCAGTTTGAACATTATAACATAGATTGCAGCACTGATCTCCATGAGGGAGCTTGGTTTATATAAGTACTTAATGCTGGTAGGGTATAGACAAATCATACACAATGGACTGGTGCATATTCTTGGATTAGACAGATGGATGCTGGATTAGACTGCTTGAGGATAACAGCCGTGCCATACTGCACACCCTATGCAGGCAGTACGTTTAGACACAGAAAGACAGAGCCTCCTGGATGAAAGAAATGGTGAGGATAGATTGTGTCAAGTTCCTGATAAGTGTACTTATTATCAGGTTTACAGAGACAGCGTTTCCTATCACAATACAAGTACATGCAGGACTATGGCAGCGTGCCATAAACACTGCAAACAGGGGTGTTGTTATTACATCCGTCCCCAAACACAATAAAAGAAGGCTTACACACATGGGAGATGCTAACTGTACCATCTGTAGGAAGACATTGTACTGCACAACATTGTGGAGGGATTAGATTGTCATAGGTTTTCATTGGAAATCTAGTCTGTAGCTTGTATGGGCAGCACATTCTCTCCTATTGTGTTCTGGTATTGTTTCCTGTCATTGCTTCATTTTGCTGTTTTCTTGTCAATGAGATCATTAAATGTAATATATTATCTCTATTACTCACCCTTGTTGTTATATCTAGTTCTTTGTTCACTTCCAGAGGAGTTGATAGCAGTTGCACTATACAAGTTAATTAAGAGAATTTTATTTGCTCGTGACCAAGCTATCACACCCAGCTACCTGCCATTGAAAAGCATCGTCACAACCCCTGCCAATTATTTCAGACAGCAAAAGGCTCATACATGCAAGTTATTACCTGCATGGCATGATGATTGCTGGCGCTCTGACATTCTTATTTAGGCCTCTTGCACAAAGGCAAAAAAAAAATTGTGTTTGTAGCTGCATAACTTTTTTTTTATTTTTTTTTATAGATCTAGCAGATCTGTTGTGTAGTGTAGGAGACAATGCACACCGCGGCGTAAAGATCTGTAATGCAGCGATGTGTTCAGAGTCATAAAAATAACTAGAAAATGTTATGTTTGAGTGCAGTAATTAGCACACACTAGCAGGTAGAAGAGATAGAAGAATTGTGTGTGTATATGCACATAGGCAGGTTTCCACACCTCTATATGTCTTTACATAGTTAGTCCGGTTGAAAAAACACATAGACACAGAGAAAAAATACACACACACAAATAGAAAAGCCCCTATGCCCATAGTTGATCCAGAGAAAGGCAAAAAACCCCAATAAAGCATGTTTGCTCCAGCAGGAGGAGAAAAAATATTAGTATCCATTTATATTTTATGTATCAAGTGAAGAGTCCAGGACTTTTTAAAACAATCTACTGAGCTGACCACAACTAGCTCTTGAGGGAGTCTATTCCACATTCTTACTACTTTTACTGTGAAGAGGCCTTTCTGTATTTTGGAGGTGAAATTTCTTTTTCTTCAGACATATGGAGTGCCCCCTTGTCCTCTGTGATGGCCGTAAAGTGAATAATTCTACACCGAGTTCACTACATGGACCACTGATGTATTTATACATGTTGATTATATCCCGCCTATATTTACCCCCCAATATTTATGAAAACTTAATTTGTGTTTTTTTACTCATTATGTTTCTGCCAGCAAGATCCTGCATATAAATAGTAAATTATGATGTTGATGTGCGAGAGGCTTTGTACAGTGATCTACCTATGGGACACAAGCTGCATAGAGGTGTCTTATGCCCAGCAAGATTTCATTATTGACCCTTTTTTAGAGAATGTTGTTAATCAATGATCAATAATGAGTTTACTGAACAGCTCATCTTTCTCTCACTCTGTAGCTCCATTTAGTTGCCAAAGGCAAAGTGAAGTGTCCCGGTATGGGTGCATGTGGCTAACTCATTCCCCTTCTATGTAATAGCACTGGTACCTCCTGACTGCCCAGCACTGTCACATGAGGGTGGGGAGAGCTATAGCCCCCTGTAAGCTCTGACAGGTGGGTATGGAGCGTACGTGGGGCTCTTTATTCCTGATCTCCATTGTGGAATTGAGTGGCGTGTCATTGCGGAAAGGTGTGTATATGATGCTGGGGGGGATGGGGTAGTTAGAGAATATGTAAACCCAACATTTCATATTCCTGATATGTGCCTGCTGTACTATGTACTTGTATGAAAAAGTATCCTGTTCTCTTTGTATTGCTTCCTTTGTGTGAAATCCCTGGTGATCCTTTCCTATAAAAAATTGACCACACTAGGCATGAGAGCACAGCATGGTCAGTTCTCTAGCAATGATGGGAATTCTGCCTGCTCTCCTCCAATGGTCAGGCTTCTCCTGACACCTCCCTCCCCTAGTACAGCCATTTACTGGGAAGATCAATGTTCTGCTGTTTCTCCTCCCCAGCTCTTATGCAGCAAACAAAGCGAATGTGATCACTTATAAAAAAAGGGGGGAAAAGGTATTTATAGTGGGTTTTTTTATATATATACATAAATGTTTTGCCTTTCAGTCCTATTTTAAACTGAATGGGCTGTTTTACAAGGTGAGAGCTTACAATCACGTTAGATGTCCCTCTTATTATGCCCTGTATGGGGAAAAAGAACAAGTCACTTAAAATCAATTTTTTTCTCTAAAGTCATTTTTTGAATAGAGGACAGATCGGCAATACGCGATCAGCAGGTGGGATGGTTAGGCAGAATGTTTGTATAAATAGGTGTACTGAGATTGAAGTGGGAGCTGTATACTCTGGTTTTGTCTACGCTTGCTTGCACTGGAGTCAGATGAATTCTAGAACAATAATGTGCCTGCTTTGTCTTGATTTTTGAATGTCCTGCTGTGATCATTACTGACCCGATCATATTTACACCTATTGTTGTTGTAAAGCTTTTCCAGCTGGAAAAAAAAAATAAAACATATTGAAACCCAAAGTGGTGAAGTCAGAAAATGCAGTGAATCCCATAAATCATAACTGACCCACCATCCCAACAACCCATTTTTCTTTATTTTGTCATGTGAAATGGGCAATGTTACCTTTAAAATCTGATAGCCAGTATATATCCAATACTAATGGGAATAGTTGTGGTTCAAAGGTACCAAAATATTGCTCACAGTACATGCAGCTCAAATAACTATATATAAAATCCCAATAATGTGTTACTACAGCTGTAACAGAACTATTGAGTTGGCACTATATCAGGTGTGAGCAAAGTAATTGTTCCAATAGTTCAGTAGTTGTGATAACCAAGAGATCTTAC
Source organism: Staurois parvus (assembly GCF_062004578.1). Taxonomy (NCBI): domain Eukaryota; kingdom Metazoa; phylum Chordata; class Amphibia; order Anura; family Ranidae; genus Staurois; species Staurois parvus. The sequence continues at coordinate 5,248,110 of NW_028318003.1, forward strand.
GGGTTTTGCAACTTGTTACGTTTGCTATGAACACGTGCCTGGACACACCACTGTATACAGGAGACCACAGAATAGTTGATCTAAGCAGGTACATGTAAGGCCCCTTCTACACGAAGTGTCTAATCAGGTCCACCTGTCAGTTCTTCAGGCAGATCTGATCAGACCCTCCATTCGCCCTTATATACCAGTGGGTGTAAACGGACTTGTGTCTGTTTACACCCACCTACCTGTTGTCTGATTCTGCCTGCTAAAAAAAACAGAAGGGGATTCGTCCCCTTCTGTCTATGCGGATAAAATCAGAGGTCAGTCAGGTGTAAACGGACAGCAGAGTCCATTTTCAAAAGGCTGCCCATAGAGCAGAGTGGGTTCACGGACCTGTCACCTGCCCTATCTGCTCTGATCAGCAAACCGATCTCCTGCTGAACAAATCCGAGTCCCCGTGTGAAAGGGAACTTAATGTTGTGGTTTTGGAGACCCAAAATTTAAAGCTTCACCAAAATTTTTTTCATAGTTTTTAAGAGGGGGTGTTTTTAACTTTTTTTCATCAGGTTGCAGATGGTTGATAGTGCCCCTCTAGGGAAATTTTCTCTAACTTCCTACGTCCGTCCATTCACTGATGCACTTTTCTGTTCATCTGATTAAAATACCTGATATGCAAGACATGGGGAGCACATGTCTTCCTTCTTTTCCTCCCACAGCACTGATGCTTGGTGGTTGGCTGCTCAGTCATCAAGTGACATGGAGGTGGGTTATGCGATTGACAGGGAGTCAAATGGACAGGAACTGGTGGGAAATCTCACATGTAAGAATGGAGACAACAGAGAAAAACAATTTAGCACACGAAAGAAGCAGATGACTTCCTGACCCACTAATACCCATTATCCTCATCTTCTAAGCTGGTCATACACTAGTAGAATTTTTTTGAAAATTTTTCATTTTAAGAAAGTTCATTCTATTTGCAAATCGTTAGTGGGGTCATATCCACATTCATTGAATGTTAAAGGCAAACAGATTTTTGACCAACATTCATCAGGTCTCAAATGTACTGAGAATTTTTGTATGGATGTTTGTACGAATGTTCATTTGCAAATCTACTAATGTATGGTTAGCTTTACTCCACAGGACAGAGCTATACCCCACCCCCCTTCCAATGAGGATAGGGAAAACAATAAAAACCTTGCAGAAACTCCAACCCTTCCCTACTCCATTCAAAATGAATAAACTATTTTTGACTATGATTGAAAAAAGTTAAAGGCCATAATCTCTCAGATCACTCAAGCATGAATATTTATAACAAGGGAGATTAGGAGCAGTAGTGCTCCAAGCTAGTCCATTAATTCTTTTCTTGAAGTTTGTTAATGAGGAGGTAGGTAGTTATATGGAGAAGCCATGGTTTCCATAAAGGTGAACTGCTTCCTGAACTGACAGTAGTAGGCTGGATTAAAGGACAGTCATATTGGTCCTATAGATCATCATTGCCATATGACCACTTTTTTGCTGTCTGAACTATATAGAGGTTATATTGGAATGCTTTATGGTCAGAGAGGACCATAAACACACATGAACAAAAACAGGAATGACCACCTGAACAATGGCCCTTGCGATATACAAGAGGTCTGAATCTGGAACGAAATTCAATAGGCAGTGTTATTAATAACATAAATCTGAGATCTTCCTTTTGGGTAATAAATTAATCTGTTCAATAGAAATTAATTTTCTACACGCGGATTAATATTCTGGACAACAGACATATGCCAATGTTTAGATACATTTAGTTTCAAATCCTGTGTTGATGTCTTTAGACAGAAGCCGATGCAGCATTTTGTTCTACGTCTCTTGGTGTAGTCAGTGATGAAATCGCCGGCTTCTGTCAACACAAAAGCTAGTTAATACAATTACACTAATTGTGTCCTTTCTCATTCTGTGGTGTCCCAGTTTTCAATGTCATCTTCTAATTAAATGGGGGAAGGCCATGCATGCCTGGTGGCTAAATTTAAATAAACGAAAGTATACCTAAAGTAAAACCCTTTTTTTATTTTAGTTTTTGGACAGGATTGGTACCTTTTCAGGTTTTTATTCTTATCTCTCTTACTTGTTGGAAAGATTCTCTGTCTTTTTGTCCTGGTGACCTTTGTCTTCAGGACAAAAGGTGGTGGGAATTCCAAAATGTTACAGAAGGGAACAGAATGGAAGAGTAAATTTTCCAAAATGAACACCTGTTCCAGTGACAACGGTCTACAAGGGGATTTCCTCTTACTCCCAGTTTTGTCTCTGGAGCAGGAATCAAGGTGAAATGGGACATAAGCAGCAAAAGAAAGCGAGGGATTCTACCCATTCCCTATTCAAAAGAATCGTTTTGGCTTTAAATATGCTTTAAATCAGGGTTTTTCAACAAGGGTTTCATGGCACCCTATTGTTCCTCCAGAGATTGCTAGGGATTCTTTGAGCAATGAGCAATTTCTGCTTCTCTGACTCTGAAGTTCCCACTGGCACCATTTAATTTTTTTTAGCTATCTGTAAGGGGGTAATTCTTCTCAATGACCACAAGGGTAAGAAGATTCTTCCCACTGATCATCACACTAATGTATAATAAGTAGTATGTATTGTAATTTCTAGAAGGGGTTCCCTGAGGCCGGAAAGCTATATCAGGGGTTGCTTTGTGCTGAAAAGGTTGAGAAAGGCTGTGTTAAATAAATGCACCAGTATTTAACCACCCATAGATTTGAGTTGAAAGTTGCAAGATTAAGATTTCAACAGGTCCACATTTATGGGTGGTTCTCAACCCAGATGATAGACTGCTATCTGGGAAGGTTAGAAAATACTTGTCAATTGCTACTGTTCCTCTGAGATTAGTTTGACTAATTGCTGTTATTTTCCGTAAATAAACCAGTGTTAAAGCTGAACTGCAGGAAAAGTAAAAATGCTGCGTTGCAGCAGGGCTGCAACTACACTGTAAGGGAAATTGTACATTTTCCCAGAATTGGGCTGTAAATGCTAGTTTAGGTCTAGGAGGTTTGGCAAGGCTCTTTTACTTGCCAAAACCTCTGCTCCCACAGACTCTATGTGCTGGTAGACCGCCCCAGGAAGCTCCTCTTCCCTAAACTCTGGTAGTCTAGGGTCTTCTGACATCATCAAAACAGGGTTGTTAGCCCTGCATTGGACGCGAGGACGCTGGGGAGCAGTTCACTGCTGAAACATATGGGAGCACTGTCTGCTGGGGAAGTGGAGAATCGGATAAGTAAAAGTTGTTTTCCTGTCCCCTAGACATCTTGTCCCGTAGAATTAGGCTTTAAGGATTTTTTTCCTGTTCTTTGACTTATTTCGCTAAGGCATCATGCACTCATGACTGCATGTTAGCTAATGTGTGCATGTAGATATTTTAGCACATTTTCATGCACAATATTCATTGGTGGAATAAAATTGGCAAAGGCATGCATTCCCAGAGAAGCAGCTTTCTATTTTTTGTTTCTGCATAAACACACACTTATGCACGTAAATGTATTCTAATGGATAGAATACATGAATATTCTAGCCAATAGAATGCGTTTATGTGCAAACGCTTCTAAAGGGCATGCACGTGTAACATTTCATAAACACACCTAAAAACAAGTTAAAAGACTGCAAGATTAGAGGCATTTTTTTTGGATGAACTTTTGGCTGCATAAATTAATACTCCCATGTGCATGAGGCCCTAATCAGAAATAAGCCATCTTGGGTGGTGCGATGCCAGGATGCTTGGTTATTGTCCTCTCATGTCTGGGGTTAGCTTTAGACAGAATATTTCACTCTGATTGTTGTTGAGGCAGGATATTTTCTGTAAATAACATAATATGTACTTTCTCATTAAAATGCATATACTGCAGCAGATTTTATATTCTGTAATATCATTTATATGCCTTAACACCACCCTTTCCATGCTGAGCGGATTACCAGCCGCATTGACCTGCAAAAAGTCTACCGTGTGTGGAATAGCTATGGAAGGATTATGGTAGAAGCTCTTTAGCATAATTAATTAGTTTGCACTAAAACAAAGAGTTTACTAACCTTTAGTGAAATATATGAAATTGTAAGACTGGTCATAAACAGCACGATACAATGCTTCGATGGAGATTTGTGCAATTGAAGGTTACCCTAAGGCAGTGTTTCTCAACCTTTTTTCAGTCAAGGCACCCTTTCAAATTTATGGACAGTCCCAAGGCACCCTTTCAAATTATGGACATTCCCGAGGCACCCTTTCAAATTATGGACACTCCCGAGGCACCCTTTCAAATTATGGACAGTCCTGAGGCACCCTTTCAAATTATCGACAGTCCTGAGGCACCCTTTCAAATTATGGATAGTCCTGAGGCACCCTTTCAAATTATGGACAGTCCTGAGGCACCCTTTCAAATTATCGACAGTCCCGAGGCACCCTTTCAAATTATGGACAGTCCCGAGTCACCCTTTCAAATTATCGAGAGTCCTGAGGCACCCTTTAAAAATATCGACAGTCTTGAGGCACCCCATTCTAAAATGTGAAAAACCATTCTAATAGTCTTATATAACACAGCAACATCCACACATGTAGGACACCCAACATTAGAGGTGATTTATTCTTCCAAAGCAAATACACTTTTGCACATTGGTACTGACTAGTATTCCATTTTTTCTCTTCTCCCTCAGTTTTTCTCAATCACTGAGCTAATGTAAACCCAGCACTGACGTCAAGAGGCAGGGGAGGGTCAAACTAGGATGCTGTGCAGGCAGCTGACATCTTCCTTATCAAATGATGATGCCATTGGTTGTCAGGATGCAGGCGGCTAGAAGGTCATAATGGTGCACAATGAAAACTTGTGGCTTTGTGTAACTAAAAGGCAGTCTTGTTCCACCCACTGGCTTGTATACAAGTTTTGGGCAATTTTTAGACATTTTGCCAAGGCGCCCCTGAAGAAACCTCAAGGCACCCTGGTTGAGAAAGGCTACCCTAAGGAAGCAATAACAAATGCATTTTAACTTGTTGAAATATATTAAGATGATACAAATTTGGGCACTAGTGTCATGTGAATCAATCAGTCTCTCAACCCAACCTATTGGGCAGGCTGACCACTATCTGTGTGGGCATTTAGTGTTTAAAGTGTTAAAATCCGGAGAACAAAAAATGTAATATATAGCAGTTTATCAATCCTGTGATATGGTGGCTGAATTAGTTTTCTTTTTTAATATCTCCTGCCATTAAGGAGTGCTCCCCCTTTCCTATCTCCATAACACAGAGGGGAGGTGTTTAGTGGTTCTCAGAGGTAACCTGGGAAGTGCTGATACGGTTCACTGAGATAAGACCGCAGAGAGCGCAGGATAGCACTGATTTTCTATCAGGATGAACAGGTATTTTTGCCATTTTGAAACAGAAAAAAACACGTTCAATCATATATTTAACAGACCAAAAGGGAACAAGTAAGAGAAATTTGTTGTTAGTTTGCATACCCTTTAAGGCTAGGTTCACATCTGTGCGGGTGGTGCTGCTGCGGATCCGCACGAAAATCAGCGCAGCTGCACCACCCGCACAGAGGAATGCGGACCCACGGACGGGTGCCATTAATTCTTATGGCACGCCGCTCGCACTGGAAAACGCAGCCATACTGGGAACTTAGGTTCCCATGCGGGCTATGTTTTCGGAAGAAGTGCAAGGACTTCTTCCCTGCGTGTCACGGCATGGGAGTCCATTCAAATGAATGGGCTCTTGTGCCCATGCAAAACGCAGCTCGCACAGCCTCATATATGTGAACCGAGGCTAAAACCTTATTTAAAGGGAATATCCACTTTTGCAGTCAAATTCGAGAAAACTCCACTGTATGTTTTGATTTCCTATTCACATACCTAAAAAAAAAAAAAAATCTTTACCTTTTTAGAGATTTCGTAGCAGAAAGTGTCATGGCAGACTGCAAGCTTTTCTCAACATGTTTATTGTGAGTTTGTCCCAAAACAAAGGCTCAGGACAGGATGAACCCAGATCTTAAATATTTAACCCTTTTGTTAGGACAGACTGTTCAAATCTAGTTGACATCTGATGAGATGAAATCTGCCAGCACAATACAGCCAGGGTAAAGTGGTTGTAAACCTGAGACATGAAATATGAACAAAGCATATCCCTCTATAGTATGTACTTGTTTCCATTATAAAAACACTAAGTGTGATTTCTGTCTGCTGCTTCCTTCCTCTGCTATCAACATGAATCACTTCTGACAAGTTTTCCTGACACCAAGAGAAAAATGGTGACAGGGGAGGGACCCTCAGCTCTGTTCCATGAGCTGTGTGGAGGGGGGCATGTCTCTACCCTTCAGCCAGCTTAGATCTCTCCTCACTGAGCTTTGCAGTATGTAATTTCAGCTCTTCGCTCCCCTTTTTCTGAACTCTCAGACAAGCTGTCTAAATTCCACACTTTGGCTGTAGAGAAGAGAAGGCAACAGATAAACAGGTACAACTTATGTAGGAGGATTTGTTTTATCTCTGTGCATGACCTGAGGCCAGTCACTTCACTGGGTATATGTAAGGGTTTACAACCACTTTAATTAGAGCAAACACAGCTCCCTAGCTTCATCAACTCAAAGAGAAGTGTATAGGATTTCCTTGCTGGTATTCCTAGAAACAAGCATCTAAAAAAGTAAGCTGCAATTTTTAAATATTTTTTTTAAGTTATGCTATGAGAATGGGGATCTGTAATTAATAAAAAGTATAGTAGGTGTTCTACCAGTTGGATGGCAAAGTTGAAATACACTCTCAGGCAAAACTTTTTTTATTTATTTATTTATTTGTTTGTGGTTATAGTAGAGAACATTTAGAACTTTTATTAGGTTTTATTGTAGTTTGTGACTTTGTAGGAAGGATTTTACTTAATTTGCTGTGAGGTCACTGAATGCACTTTTTCCTGTGTGGCAAGCAGAGACGAGCTCTGACTCGTTCCGATAGGAGTCAGAACTTGAGAAAACACTATACACTGCTTCAAGTTGGTCCCCTTCTGACTCAAACCCCAGATCTGTCTGGTGCTGGTCTGACTCGTACTGCAAGACTTCAAAAGCAGATGGTGGATGACCGCACACTGATATTCCACGAACTTTGCTGGCAAAAGTTAGAGATCTATGAAGCACACAGCTCACAAGGAGAGCATATGTTGACGCGTTTCACACCAAAAGGAGCTTAGTCATAACATAACTTGCGTGAGCTATCCCGCCAAGGAGCTGTCATTGTGGAGAGCCAATCATAAGCAGCAGAGGCATTCCCTGCATCACAGCCACATGTATACATGCCTCTAGTCCACATGAGGCTGGTCGGCAGTGAATGCTTCCACCGCTCATGATTTAACTGTCCACATTGACAGCTTCCTATCTGAAGGCTATGTAGACGAAACGCGTTAGAAGCCGTGCTGTATATCCACCATGTCAATTCATATTTGTGGATGACACCTGGTTGCCAGCTTCATTTTGCTCTATCGATCGTTGTCAGAGTGTGGAATACTTATCCAGTGCATGGGTTTATCCTACTCTGGTTACAGTTGATCAGCTATTTTTTTTGTACTTTGTGCCTAAACATATAAGAGTTCATCCCTACTGGTAAGCATGTCTGTATTGCTGTGGGGTGCATGTTACGAGCAGACATTCCTGTGTTGCACTATTCTTGCTACAAAATGGCAGTCCGTTTTGGGAAATACAATCTGTAAAAATGGCCCTGAAGGTTTCTGTAAGCATTGCAACAGTTTTTGAACAGAAGAGTGAATTTCAATGAAGTCTTGAAGGTAGCGGGATTCAGGAGCACCGCGCTTCACTCATTACTGAGTTCCCATTTGACTTGGCAAATATAGACATAAACTGTATTATTCAGCAATGTCTTTTAAGACAGCCAGCGCTTAGCAGTTGCCTGTATATATAGACATACTGAATAATAGACTTGGGGAAAATATGGCGATATATGCTTTTAATGACACTGTGTGCTCATGCTGACTTTGATGTTTTTATATAAAAGAACGCGTGACCGTCTTTAGTAACCTTGCGGTTAGCTGGACCTTCTGCAGCCTTTTGATTTCTAAGCGTTTTTAGGGCTACAAGTGTCAAAACATCTTTACCATTCCATATTGGGAAACTGAAAGTCTTTTAGCGGCTCCTTTCAACATGCTGCTGCAGGGAGCCTGAACCTCTGTGTATAAACAGGGGGAAATTATGAGCTGTCGCTTGCTGCCTTGTAGGCCAATGTATAATTGGCCACCCATGTCATATTTTCATATTGAGCCTTACTATGGAGATTAACTTTTTCTTCCCAGAATCACTGCTTCAGTCACGCGGAAAGGCTAGGCCGCTTTAATTCCAAGTCATTAAAGTTTGGATTTCTATTAAACGGGCACCTTGATGTGTGGGAATCAGTTACTTTCTTCCACCGCTGATATGTTTTTCAGATCCGGCACAGTCATATGACATGCTAATAGCATTACTGCAAAATTAAAAAAAAAAAAAGAATTCACGTGTAATAACACCCAGGTTTCGTGTTGCTTCATAATAAGAAAGAAATCATAACTAGAAGCAATTTAGTATAATCCAAATTTGCATAAGGCACAATGATTTCAAATTACCAATATAAAATAAGAAGTTAATTTCACTGTGACAACAGACAGATTGGATGGGGTATAGTAGTCAGGAGCGAAAAGTATGTTGCCAGCACACCAGGGATCTCCAGAACAGGTCCAAAGTTGATTCAACAATCACATCATGGTTACAGAAAACATTTCAAAGCCCTGTAGGACCGTATGTCGCCACCACACCAAGGATCTCTATAACAGGTCCAAAGCTTGATTCAACAATCACATCATGGTTACAAAAAACATTTTGGAGCCCTGTAGGACCGTATGTCTCCAGCACACCAAGGATCTCCAGAACAGATCCAAAGTTGATTCAACAATCACATCATGGTTACAGAAAACATTTCGGAGCCCTGTAGGACCGTATGTCGCCAGCACACCAGGGATCTCCAGAACAGGTCCAAAGCTTGATTCAACAATCACATGGTTACAAAAAACATTTTGGAGCCCTGCAGGACCGTATGTCTCCAGCACACCGAGGATCTCCAGAACAATCACATGGTTACAAAAAACATTTTGGAGCCCTGCAGGACCGTATGTCGCCACCACACCAAGGATCTCCATAACAGGTTCAAAGCTTGATTCAACAATCACATCATGGTTACAAAAAACATTTCAGAGCCCTGTAGGACCGTATGTCGGAAGCACACCAGGGATCTCCAGAACAGGTCCAAAGCTTGATTCAACAATCACATGGTTAAAAAAACATGTTGGAGGCTTGCAGGACCGTATGTCTCCAGCTCACCAAGGATCTTCACAACAGGTCCAAAGCTTGATTCAACAATCACATCATGGTTACAAAAAACATTTTGGAGCCCTGTAGGACCGTATGTCTCCAGCACACCGAGGATCTCCAGAACAGGTTCAAAGCTTGATTCAACAATCACTTCATGGTTACAAAAAACATTTCGGAGCCCTGCAGGACCCCTTCATCAGGCATGTGACATGTGTTGTAGTGCACCAGTCCATCCTAGTCTGTTTATATGTACTCTGGTGAATGGAGAACCTCTACTTGTGAAGCAGGAGAGGAGTAACTGAACAAGCCCAGGCTCCTTGCCATCTTTCACATTCAGATCATACATGTAAATGTCTGTAGTATGAAATATCGAAAGCAGGAATGTGAATGGGTCGTACAGCAATCTAAGGAAGTGAAAGGTACACAGTACAGGAAGCTGACCCACCTATCACACATGTGAGAATGCATGCATTGAACTGACCACCATGTCACAAATTTGGATTTGAATTCAGTATCTAAAAATTTCTATCCATCAATTTTAATTTACTGAAATGTTCAGCTGTTACCTCAAAATATGTCTGTAGAGTTGTTGGGGAATTTGAAACTTTCATGAGGCATTGATTCCCTAGCTTCACCACAACTCTCCCTTCATCCTGCCTGTGGCTCCTGGCCTTGTGGGATCTCATCTGAGGGCCCGAGGTACCGCGTGGGAGTATGCATTGAGTACAAGTTGACTATTAGGTCCTGTTTACACTGACATTTGAAAAAGGCATTTGGGGCATGTTTTTGCCACCCCCCAAACACAGCAGCCTGCAATGGATATCTGAACAGTAGACAGAGCTGTTCATGTTTAAAAACATAGTGTTTGCATTGCTGTATGACAAAAATGAAGCTGCATGTCGAGTCTGGGGGAAGGGGGGGGGGAATTGAACGTTGTCAACTTTTTACAGTCAATTCTTGCTATTGCTATATAAATCCTGTATAATAATAATACCGATTGTGTCCAAAGCGTATAAGCCAGCACTTTCATTCATCAGCGTAAACACACACATGCTCATATAATATATTTCCTGAATCTGATCCTCAGGATTAATTGTTTAATATCCATATTAAAGTGTTACTAAACCCAGGACCCTGCATTTACTATATCTGGTCTCCCACAGTACACACAAAATGGAAATGCAATTTTTTTAGTAATTATAAACTGCTGAATATGTTTTCTCACCAGCAGTATACAGCAGTCTTGTGACTGGTTAAAGCTTGTAAAGGAGTTTTCATTCTGTTCTGACTGTCCTATGATGCTGCATAACCCCTGAACCTCTGTTTGGACAGTGCTGATCACATGCACCCTCCCAAAGAAAACAAACTCTCTAGCAATACACACTAAACCGAGCATGTGCAGAGTGACTCCTAGAGCTCTGTGCTGTCAGCAGATGGATTGGGGACAATAGAAGAAAGGGAGGATCAGAGAAGGCAGGATCAAACAGACTTTTTACACAATGCAGAGGACTAACCCCTTAAGTTCCACAATGAGTATAACAAGCATGCTTTACTGCATATACAGACTGATTTTACTGTTGGGGGTTTAGTAATAATTTAAGCCTTAAAGTGGTTGTAAATTTCAGACATCAAATTTAAATAAAGCTAACCCCTTTATACTGTGCACTTGTCTCATTTAAGAGCACTAAGTGTAACTTCTGTCTGCTTCATTCCTCTTCTATCAGCATGAGTCACTTCTGACAAGTTTTCCTGACACCAAGAGAAAAATGGTGACAGGGGAGGGAGCTTCAACTGATTTGACAACCTCAATTCAGTTTATGTGTGCTACACGCAGGGGGGAATGTCTCTTCCCTCCAATCAGCTCTCAGAACTCTCCTAACTGAGCTCTGCAGAGTGTAAATTCAGCTCTCGGTCCCCTTTCTTCGGAACTGTCAGAAAGTTGTATATATTCTGGACTTTGAATGGCTATAGAGAAGAAAAGACTTCAGATAAATAGATACAACCTATGTAGGAGGATTTATTTGATCTCTGTGTATCACCTAAGGCCATTCACTTCACTGGGTATAAGTAAGGATTTACATCCGCTGTAAAGGATATCTAGACCCAAGAAAAAAAACCTATTGCAGTTTAGAGTTCTTGGACGTGGTGCTGCATTCGTTTTCTGTTTGTTTTTTTCAAGATAAGCATATTTTCAGCAAGTACAAAAAAAAACCTGTTGATCTTACCAGAAGTGTCCTTGTCCCTTTCTGTAAAGCTGCACCGAAGGCTGCTTTTTTTCCTAGGTATCTTCTGGGGGGGTAGTAAATTAGTAGTTTACAGAAGGAAGATAACATACAATATCTTGTGCTTTCAGTTCATCCAACAGGACATGAAAAGGACAGTGCATTTCTGGCAGGATCAACATGCATTTTCTGTACTTGCTGAAAATATTCTGTTGCTTGAACAAATAAAACTAACACCACCATATCTAAAGACTGCAATAAAGTACATTTTGTTCTTGAGTTTAGTTTTGCTTTAGGTTCTTTGGGGCCCTTTATACAAAATGTTGCTAATATTCTAACCATAGATAATGATGACACATTTTGGATTGATTTTCTAAAGGCAAATAGGCTGTTCACTTTCCATGGAGATTTTCTCTTAGTTTGGTGAAGCAGACAAGGCTCTGCTGACTTCCATCATTCAGTCATCTGCAACTGTGTTTGTAAATTTTCATTGCATGTGATTGAGTATTTGTAAAGTGAAATTTCATCCCCCTTCACTAAACTAAGTAAAAATTCCCTGGTACTCTTCCTTCAGAAAATCAACCCCATTGTAACAAACGTGGAATTTAATGTTTTCAAATTGAGAAACACTTGTACTTCGGATGATGCAATGAAATCCAAAGAAAGCGGCATTCTTCGCTGGGCCCCAAGGAGCCCTAGACTCAATTGTGGCTGCCACTTTGTCTTTCTTCTTCCTGAGAAAATGTAGTCGGATCATTGCAGTTTTCTGCATGGCAATTGTGGAAAACAAGGTTAAGTTTGACCTTCTCTGTTAGAAGGACTGAAAACATATTACAAATAGAAAAGCAATGGACCTTAGATTTTTCATCTGCTTCTATTTGACTACAGTATAAACAAAAGCAAACCTCAAGGGTCAAACCTTAAATATATTGCATTTTTTAAGGAGGACAGAAAAAAAAAAGTAAATCTTTAAAGAAAGAAATATAAATAAATGAAATCTGTAGAGCGCCACGTCTGACTTCAACATTTGAAAATGGCAGTTGCTTGTCTATGAATTTAATTGCTTTTAGACATATGATTTCAGAACCGCATGCACATCAAGTGTTCTGACTTCACTGGTTGAATGCTTGTTTTGGGACAAGTCAGAAAGTATAGATGTCGGTGACAACCAGGCAACTGGCATTTTTATAAGGAGGTCATAGTGGTGGCCTAGGTTTTTCTCCAAGTACAATTTACTTTAAAGCTCAACTGAACTTTACATTCATATCAGCTAAACATTTGTGAGGTGCATCAAAACATCAGAAAGGCATTGCAAGTCCTGGGCCCCTTGTACATGGGGCTGGCTAGGAGTATTGTATCTCTCTCAGCATTTTACTGCACCTAGGAGGGACAGGTGCAGCTTCCAAATATGGCAGGCTGCAGCCGTGACATGTGTAGGGCCCTATGCATTCAGGGAATAGTGCTCAGGTCATCTTCATTCCAGATCTAATCCTTCCTAAAAGTTTTGCCTTTAGTTATTATTTGGTGGGGTGGGGGGGATAGTTGGGATCTTTTCCATACCTGTCAGATCTCGTTATCATACACTAGATGTACCACTCACTAGCCCCTCCCTCCTAGATTGTAAGCTCCGAGGAGCAGGGCCCTCCTGACCCTCTTGTATTGAACTGTATTGTTGCTGTATTGTCTCCCATTATATTGTAAAGTGCTGAGCAAACTGTTGGCGCTATATAAATCCTGAATAATAATAATAATAAGATGTGCACAATCTGTCATAGCAAAAAAATTAAATTGGTTCTCAAGTCAAAGGCTTTGTTACCTTAATGTATTCCCTGCATTATGGTAAAAAAACTCCCTGTTCTGTTCCCCAAATGCTTATCTAAGTCCTTTCTCAATCCAGCACGCAGGCTGTGCCCTGTCTGGCTGGTCTCCCTTCCTGCTCTCACAGGACAGACTGAGAGCAGTGAAGCCATTCGCTTCAGTTACTGTTAGTCAAATCATGTGAGAAGGGATCAGGGGTGTGGTTGAGCCGCGCTGTGTGTCTATGGACACACACAGCCTGGTTTCAGAAGAGCACCCACACAAGTGTCTCCATAGCACACAGTTTGATATGCACTTGGAGGAGTGTGTTATCGGGGGGAACCCAGAATAGGATGTAAGCACCGTTCTGTGCAATGTTGTTGCACAGAAGAAGTAAGTATAAACCTCTTTTTTTTATTGTAGGGAAAAAAAATCAGCCTTTAGAACTTTGAAGATCACAAAACGTGTGTGTTAAGCACTGTTTCTCAGTTTGTCCCTGTTTTTGCACCTTGGAATTGTTCAGAATAACTTGTACCATAGCAATAACTACAAAGGTTAAAAAAAAATTAGGTTTGGTATGTTATGCTATTTTGAATTAGAACACATAACAAATGTATGGTGGGAGTTTCTCATATTTGATTGCAAAAGTGGAAATACAGTTGAAGACCAGCTGGAGAGAGGTGTTTACTAAAAGACGCACTTTTGCTAATTGCGCTTCCTGCACTTCACATGCCAGCGGAGGAAAGCCCACTAACAGGCAGACTGTAGAACCAAATCCAGAAAACTCAAATTATAGCAGATAATACATTAAAAAGAACTAGCTTCACATGGTAGTCGCCTCATGACCAAGCCTTAATTAGTTCATTAATAGTTTTTCTGTTCATTGGCAGATGGATATCAATTCTGGGGGATTGATTGACATATGTGCAGGAATCTGTTTTTGCACATGGATGTCAAAATGTTATCAATTTTCACATCTTGTTCTATTGTGTGTACTTTGGGAGAAATGTGAGTCTTTCTATCATACCATCTCTGAATAAGAGAAATGAGCCATTTTAGCTTGGCTGTTAAAATGTACAATTTAAATCAGCTCCATCATTTTACCTAAATTGCTGAAACAAGCGTATCCTGTGAAAAAATAAAGTTAGCGCCACTCTGTTGCTAAGAAATTCTTCACTGAAGTGTCTTCCAAAATCAACACCCCTCCAGGGCTTTCAGCTTGAGGTTCCCCTGTGCTTAATAGTTCTTCGGTGGTAGGAACCTCCTCAGCACTGCAGGACTCACAGCACGTCGTTGGTTTCGGAAGACCTTTCCGCAAATGTTTTCTTTCAGTAACTTAAAGTGCAAGTTCACCTTTTCACAAAATGAAAAGGTGAACTAACACCGTACATCCTCCTTATCTCCCCAGTCCCACTCACTTAACTTCTTGGATGGTAAAGTAGAACTATAGGCAATTTATTTTTCATTTTGGATAGAGCAAATGAGGGCTATATCCCGTCAGATTTTGTTTCGCCATCTGTGTCCCATGGCAGAAACTTCCCTTCACTTCCTATCCAAAAGCCAAATGGGAAGTGAGCGGAAATCCCTGCAAATTAAGGGAATTCCTTGGGGACCCCCAGTTCACAAGACCTAGCATTTCCATTGGAAGATTTCCCGTCTATTACATTTCTGGGGACAACCCAAAATTTGCGAATTTCTTTTACTTTCACTTTCAATGATAATGCTAAATAGAACACATAGAGAGGGTGAGTTTCTTTAATGGGGGCACAGGAAACAAAATACACTGACTGGTGTTCTAATCCCTCTCCACTCTATCAAAAACTAAACAAACGTTTTGCCTTTAGTTATGTGACTGGAGTCACTTTGGGTGGGGGGCCCATGGAACCCAGCTCACTTTGGAGAGGTGGGGAGACCCCTGTCTCAGCTCCCCATATCCCTCTTATGTGTAAATCACCCTGTGCCTGTTAGGGGTACAGGGTGATCTTTCCTAATATTGTGTGGGCTTTGTCTCAGACTGTGTAGTCATGTTTAGGAGATAGCTGGGGTGAGGGTTGTTGATTGTTTAATGTTATGTGGCTGCATCCCATTTTTCTATTGTTTGTCTGGCTTGGGAGCAAACTATTATGGAATGTATGTGTTTATGTGTATTAGCTTAGTGGGGGGGGGGTGTCTCCAGCAGCCCTCCCTCCTGATGGGCCTGTCTGCTGGTGTGAAGTTTGAATACCTGTGTGCCTCTTACTGAATGTAGATTGCCCCACCCTGTGGCATTATACAGGGGGGAGGGATTGTCCCCTTAGTATATATATCTTGTATCTGTGTTCAAATAAAGTAGTCTACCTTTGGTTTACTTGAAATCTGGTGTTGTCTGGATCTTGGGGTAACTATAGCCAGATTCACTGGTCTTGTGTTCCAGAGCCTGAGAAGCAGCTTCTTGACAAGTGATACCCAGTCGTGGGTGTTGGGGGTCCGTTACAAGTTACACATTAACTTTCAGTGTGCACACAATCAGTGCAGCAGTCCAGGGATTTGAAAGGTCTTCTTCCTCCTTTTCCCTTAGAAACCACAGGACGGATCAGAGAGATTTTGAATGGCCAAATCAGTCAAATACTAGCATGTGACCATCAACACTCTGTGATCTGCAGCTTTCAAAGGTGTTCACCTTTTTATTTTAAGATTAAAAGATGACCTCCCCCTTTATAAAACCACCAATAACATGTAAAGGGTGGTGTGGGGGAACAAACAAGTATACTTACCTATGTCCATGCGACTTTTCTTAACTTTTACCAGCCTCTGTGCTGCGTGACTCTGCTTCCGCACCGCCAAAGCCAAAAGTGTCATAGGAATATATAGATCATGGTAGTACCCTTATACATAACAAATAAAAAATGAGTGAATATATGGCACTGCAGGTTGAGTACAGAGTTTTTTCCTTTTTAGTTTTATATGGAGAGGAGAAGGGTTACAACCTCTGTTCTGGCTGCCTCCAGGGAACATTTACCCTTGCTTCATTTCCCAGTAACTGCAACACAAGACTGACAGAGATTCTAACTATAAAATAAAAAATACTTTGAGGGCTGTATTTATCCTTTAACGTTTTCAAAGTATAATTAACAGTTTTGCAATTAATTTCTCTATGTCTGTTAATTTGCACATAGATTAAAGCCTTGTTTACATAGAGCATAGTAAAGAGAATGTCCATGGAGGGCCACGTTTACCCGCACAGGGATGCACAGAACCAGTCGCAGCTTCCCAATTGACACCAGTGGCTTTGTCTGCACTTAGATGTGGGTAAACATGGCCCTCCTTGGGCGTACACATCAGTATGCCCAGTGTGAACAAGACCTTAAGAGTATGGTCAGGTGTGCAAGAATTATCAGATTGTCCTCAAGCAAGGAAACTGCAAATCGGAGTACATTTCTACACGTTCGTGTATGTGTTATAAACTTGATGGTTGATGGTGAGTGAGTTATAATGGTCCATAAATATTAGAAAAACTTTTTATTCTTCTACTCTTATTTCCCTAACATTTTCTGATGGTTACTGAAATACTCACCTAAAGCTGGCGACACACTGATCAAACTTTGTCAGTTTCAGCAGGGCCTGGATTCATTTTAAGCAGTTTCTGGCTGTCCCTGGTTGACAGAGATTGATCTGAATTGGGAGGGTGATTCCTCCATCCACCTCATTTGTGTGGATGGATTAGTTTTTTTTGTTCATCTCAATGGTTGAATGAAAAGACAACTATCTACTGTATGGCTAGCTTAAGTCCCCAGTCCCAGGTCCCTTAATGCCGCCGGTTGCAGTGCAGGGGTCCACTGATCGAGCGATTTGATTGTGCCCCAAGACCACTGGTTCTCTGCTGTCCTCCTGTGATGACATCGTCTTCTCTGCTGTGAGGGAACCTGCCGGCCATCTAACGGAAAGTGTCCACAACTCACAGGGAGTGACACCAGAAGAAGGACCAGTTCAGAAAGTAACCAGAAGAGAAGACTCTGGGTAGCTGTGTTTCTTATTTAGGAATTCTTGTAGATCATGTTATGGTCAGGTATTTAGGAATAATGAATGCAGCTGAAAATGGCACAGAGTACAGGAATGACTGAACTATTTACATTCTGTAAACTGACAAAGCTTATCACTGGTGACCTTTGTTCAGCAGCTGCTGGATACAGAAACCTTTAAGGGCAAGTTCAGGTGAGCTGCATCTTTCACTAATGTGGGCTTTCTTGCGTGAATCAGTAAGTTCACAAATGCAGCATATAAAGTGCAAGAACCCATATAATTGACATCAGCAGTAACCCTTCATTGTCCCAATTGATGAAATGTAACACTTGTTTAGTTGAAAGAAAATATATCCCTTTGCCTATTTTCACTATCCTTTGTTAAAGAGAAGGTGAATCAGCTGCAGTCTCTAAAGTATTTGAACTAAAGTACGCTACAGAGCTTTTTTATACCAGAATGGCAAGATGGGGAGCTGTGATTTAGGTGCGGATCCTACATAGTATCTCTTTTCGTTGGAACTCCTTTTTTCTTCATTCCTACTTGATATGTATCCTCAGCAGAAAAGAAGCAGCCTCCTGCCCATTGTAGTACTTTCCAGCCTTGTGCTCCTACGGGGTATAAAAGCTAGAATTCTAGGGGGTCTTCAGAGGACTGGTGCACATCACAGCAAGCTCCTCACCTTCATCTCCTCCTCCTTCATCATTACACTTTTATGTGGTCTACCAACCTCTTTTCAACAGTGGAGATAATTTTTTATCATTGCTGCTCAGATCCTGTTGACTAAGGTTTTTTTTTTTCTTTGGTACTGTTGGTACAGGTTTCCATGTTTTATTACTTAAGCTTGGTTTCCTGTGTTTAGTAAGCCTATAAAGTATCATAGCAAAAATGTAATTGCCAAATTGAAAGTGGAACTAAACCCATTAATTAACTAAGCCCATTAGTCTAATGGTTTCCCAAACCCAGTTAGCCCTAGTTCACACTGATGCAGTTTTGGATGCAGTTTAGACTGCAGTGATGTGCTTGACATGGGATATAATATAATTTCCAGTGGAGGTCTTTCATATCTATGAAGTCCTATACAGTCCTCGCTGTGTGAAAGAGAGACCCCTATGGCATTAATACAAAATCACAACTGTATGAAAACCGCAGCAAAAACACATTGCTATCCCAGCTGAACTTCAGCTCAATCACACCGCAGGTGATCCTTGAATTGCACTTGAAAACTGATTAGCACCGCTTCAGTGTGAACCTAGCCTTACGTTCAAGGTATTATATGAATGATAACTGTCACAGTTGCTTATACCCTCAACCAAACTTTAAAGGCAAAATCACAGTTGCAGTCCCATGTCAACAGCAGACCAAGCACAGACTAAGAGGGCAGCTTCCTTGGCTGTAAAGCATAGGAAGATTTAGTTCTGCTTTAAAGCGGTAATAAACCAACCATAAGAAATTGCAAAAAAATGCCCCCTGCAAAATAATAGCATTATGTGCTAGTATGCATCACATACTAGCACATTATGAAAGAAAATGAAGAGAATGAAGCCCTCCAGTGGGGCATTGTAACTGCTGACAGGGCTTCTACCATCACCCAGTCTACCTTCTCGGTTTGCGGGCTTCAGCTGTTTGACTAGCCGAGCCATGATGACGTCACTCCCATGCGTGTGGGATTCATGGTACAGCTCTCTTAATGGATGGCATGCTGTCCATTGAGAGCACAGTGTGCATGTACTGGTGATGTCACCAGCTGCTTTACATGTAAATATCTCCTAAACATTATTTACTGTACCTACTCCTGAAGTCCCATGCCTGTGCTAGAGCCTTGTAGATGTGTTGTGTTTTGAGGTTTCATTTGAATTGACGGCTAACGCAAATATCATATCAATGCATCCAAAACATCCCGCAATGCATTCATAGGAACATGTTCTGTTGTCCATGACTTTTGCCTTCTCTCAACAGCAAAATGCATGACAACACATCCAGTGTGAACAAGCCCTCAAGGCAGATGCATGGCCAATTTTATAGAAATAGAAAGCCTATTGAAAGCTAGAGGAAGCTTAATGTAAAGAATATAAGTAATAAGGTTGAGATACTGAACCAGAGATTGATTTCTAAGTATGAGGGAATGGAAAAAATGTAGCACAGCTTCATGGCATTTACGTGTAGAAGCAGAGGATGGGAAAGGCAATGCCTACAGCGGAAGTGCGTGAGGTGGTTCACATTTGATTCATTTTACTAGTTTAGTGTTCAGAAGAAAAGAAATTGAATCTATCAATTCACACCACACACTGGGCTTCTAATACAATACACACCTGAGTCCACTGAATTCATTTGCTGCAAAACAAGTTTTCTCATTTTTTCTTTGGTAATATAAAAATACATTCTAAGAAATCATACCCATGGCCAAGGCTACTTCGGTCAGAACATAATTTTACATTATGAAAATGCGTTCTCCACAGCATTAGCAAAATAGGTATACGGCGTGTATAATATACCTCTTAGAACTTCCAGAGCTTCATACATTTAGGTTGTGTATTTGGATCGCTAATAGAAAATAAAAGGGTATGTAAGACATCATTGCATTCTTTTTAAACATAC
This sequence comes from Staurois parvus, assembly GCF_062004578.1. NCBI lineage: Eukaryota > Metazoa > Chordata > Amphibia > Anura > Ranidae > Staurois > Staurois parvus. Next base: position 5,268,058 of record NW_028318003.1, read on the forward strand.
TTTCTTTAGGGAAAAATGTTCGGTTATTTAATAAAGTGTATATAGAAGGTATATAAATTATATACGGAATGCAACAATCTATATCCACCCATCTGATATAAAAAACCCTTGACTGCAGCAAATTAATATTTAAGGTTATCCATAGAGTTACTATTGCTATTGGCAGTGTGACCTGACCATGAGAGATGGAGTATTAGAAGGGGTGAGCTCCAAATAACTGCAGTGTAGTGCTACAGAAAATGTTAGTGTTTCTTGGACTTAAGAGACACTCACACCTTTCCCATTTAGAGCATAGTGACAGGGTCTGAGTAAAGCTCAGCTACCTTCTCACTTCTCCGGCATTCCTCTGTGGCTCCTTTTTCTGTGGCTGCCATTGACCATTACGTACTGCTTCTTGGTGTGCATTGATTGAGCCTAGTGGCTAATTATTAGGCCTGAGCACTGTCACATGATGGATCAGGTAACATCATAGCTAAATGGGCTGGTGTCTTTGTCTCTTCAAAAAAAAAAAGCTGACCAGACAGTAGTAGATGTGGAATGCCCACTGGAAATACTAATAGTGAGTCTCTCGGACATTGGATGACCAACTTGGCTATTTTCAATTGAATTGGGTGACACGTGTTTCCTGAGGCTCCATGCACACTGGGCATTTTAATAACGCTGGTAATGTTAGTTGTGTAAAGTCGCGTTAAAAACGTGAGTTTTTCAGCGTTTTTGTATAAGCGTTTGCCACTTTTTTTGCATTTGCATTATTTAGAGGCTTTTTTTACCCCAAAAAAGATATGGGGGGACAAAAAAAGTCCAAAAATGCTGGTTTGCTGCGATTTACCATGTTTTACCGCGCTTTGCTGCATTTTTCAGCATTAGAGCGATTTTACAGCTAAAAAATTCAGCTAGAAACTCACTAGTTTTGGGATTTTTTTCCTGCCAAAAAACGTTGATTACAGTCTGTGTGCATGGATACATAGGATAACATGCTGGGGAGTTTATTGGCTGTAGAAAAAAAACGTCAAAAGCCAAAAACATCTGTAAAAAACTCCAGTGTGCAAGAGGACTTAAACTCTGAACTGACAGATTGTTCTTACCGGGAATGACTGCTTTGTTTTTGCCATTGAAAAGCCAACTATGGATGTGTATGGCAGTGTCTCCTCCTCTCATCTCCATAACATAACCATGCAGACATGCGGGTTTTAGAGTAGATGCTTTATGTCAGCGTGTCTAACCGCCTGCAAACACTTATGGCTGGCCATTAACCTTGATGTTCTAGTTATATAAAACAAAGAAAGCTTTCACTAGTGAACAACCTGATCCTGGAAAAAAAGCTGAAGGTAAAAAAAAGAAAGTGACAATAGATTTGACACAATGGTTGTAGAATTACTAGAACTCTTTAATAATTGTTACAGATCTGACTTAGCAGATTTGTTAAATGAATAAACTCAACACACTACAGCTATTAACAATGAGGCTCTGCAGTTGTATGCAGCTGTTACAGTTTGCACTGTATTCTTGAATAACTCCTTTAAAAGTTACAGCAAAGGTTGTCTTTCTTCCCTGTGATGGTGGCACAATGTATAGCTTCTGCCTGCAATGACAATAGGTTGCTTGATAGATGTAGAGAGATAGGAGAACAATGGCAAAATATGCACAGATTCATTAAACACACATTTATGGCTGTATTAACCTCCTAAACAAATTTTTACTCTTTACTATACAACTGTATTGTATACAACCATGCTAGATATTTTGTTAAAGAGATGTAAAGTACACCCATTGTGTGGCACCTCAAAGCAGGGAGCAGATCCTACATACACGTAGTGAGCAACTATGTCTGGTCCCATGTGCATTATTATTATTGAAATTTTTTTTCAAACAAAAATAACAAACATGTTATACTTATCTGTTCTGTGCAGTGGTTTTGCACAGAGCAGCCCTGATCCTCCTTTTCTTGGGTCCCCTGCCAGCACTCTTGGCATCTCCCTTCTGCCTAGTGCCCCCACAGCAAGCAGCTTGCTGTAGGGTCATCCAAGCAGGCTTGCCCCTAAGTCGCTGCTCTACGTGTCCATTTACACACAGAGCCGCAGCTTGGTCCTGCCCCCTCTCTCCTCATTGGCTCACTGGCTGTGATTGACCAAAGGCTCACTCTGCTGTCTCAGCCGCCAATGACGAGGGAGAGTCCCTGGAGAGCTGAGGCTGTTGTGTACATTGCTGGATCTCGATGAGGCTCAGGTAAGTATTAGGGGGGCTGATGCACACAGAAGTTTTTTTTATCTTCATGCATAGAAGGTAAAAAAACCTTGAGCTTTTACAACGACTTTAACCCCTTGACGCTAATCGCATGCAAACATGCGGCCTCTCGGAATCTGGGCCTTGACGCCAAGAGGCCGCATACTTGCGTGCAAATTGGAAAATACGTATGTGCTGAGAGCGCGCGCCCTGCGCGCTCCATGCACATATGGCTGCGCCTCCCAGAAAGCTCCTGATCTCCCCTTTCAATCGGGACCTTTTTCGATCATGTGATGCCGTGACGGCAAATCACGATGGTCATATGACCCTAAAACCCCGCCCCGCCTCCTGGCTTCTGAAACTCTTAAAGGGCCGGTACGCACCAGCGCCAAGAGTTTAAGCATTCATGCAGTTGTACAGATCAAGCTCATATCTGGGATTGTACAGATCAAGCTCATATCTTTAGCCCAGACCGCCGACTACAATTTATTATTTTTTATCAACAGCACTCCATACCACTTAATGATTCTTTTTGATGACTTTTTTTACTGATAAACTTTAGTTAGTTGCTTGGTCTTAGATTCCAAATAGTGGGGTTGATTTACTAAAACTGGAGAGTGCAAAATCTGGTGCAGCTGTGCATGGTAGCCAATCGGCTTCTAACTTTAGCCTGTTCACTTAGGCTTTGACAATAAAAGCTTGAAGCTGATTGGTTTCTGTGCAGAGCTGCACCAGTTTTTTAACTCTCCAGTTTTAGTAAATCAACCTCAGTGTCAGATTTGCTGCAGCATTCTAATGGCACTCAACACTGGGAATGTCCTGGCACTAACACTGTACCTCACCAACATACATATTGTCATATAATCAGGAGCTTAGTGTGTGATTGAAGTACAGTGTGAGAACCCCCTTTAAAGCTTTGTAAACAAGCCTTCATTTGTGCATACAGACAGGCAGGAGTTGATCAGTTTGATGGTCTTTTAGTGATTAAAAGGTAGAAAAATTAGCAAAACTGGTTTACTTAGGTAGAATTAAGAGATTCTGGGATGTTTATTTGCTTGCCATCAGAAAACCTAGCACTTGTCTTCAAAAGTGGCTCCCCTCCCCTCAAATGTTTCTTTTCTAAGTTTGAATCAATGTGACAAACTCCTGCGCTCCTACCTAAAAACTAATACCTACCAACAAAGGTAAAGCTGCTACATACAGTCATATACTCATAGACATAAAATATAAATGAAACACAAATGATGCAGCGCTACTACCATAAAAATTTTTCACACATAAATAAATAAGTGAAACAGTGCAAAATTAGTGACACAAATAACATAAACACACAATATTAAATAGTGCCAAAAAACTCATAAATAATCACGTGTGACAAGTGTCAATACAAGGTCCTAAAAGGACCAAATAACATAAATGGTGCCCCAAGTAATCCAATGGGATCCATTTATTCATGTTTGTTTGCATGATCAGTTCTTAGTTTATGCGATTATTGGGATACACGTGTGTTTTGTGTTATATGGTGGAAACTGATTTTTAGTTCCGGGGGGAGGTTTTTTTTAGCACATTGAGCCCTGTTGTGACTTACTTGTTTGATTTGGAGCACTATTGGATCCCATTGGATTACTTGGGGCACCATTTATGTTATTTGGTCCTTTTAGGACCTCGTATTGACACTTGTCACATGTGATTATTTATGAGTTCTTTGGCACTATTTAATAGTGTGTTTATGTTATTTATGTCACTTATTTTGCACTGTTTCACTTATTTATTTATGTGTGAAGAATTTTTATGGTAGTAGCATTGCATCATTTGTGTTTCCTTTTATTTTCTAAGTTGCCTACTTCACTCATATCTTTTAAGTTTCAGGCTCCATGCACACTGGGCGTTTTAATAACGCTGGTAACATTAGCTGAGTTTTTCAGTGTTTTTGTATTAACATTTTGCGGCGTTTTTTAAATTTTTTCTGCATTTTCATTTTTTAGAGTTTTTTACCATGAAAATTTATTTTTTTAGTAAAAAATGTCCAAAAACGTTGGTTTGCCATGATTTACCACGTTTTGCTGTATTTTTCAGCATTACAGCTAAAAAACTCATCTATAAACCCACTAGTCCTGGGGTTTTTCCCAGCCAAAAAATGTCCTTGCCAAAAAACGCTGATTACAGTCTCTGTGTGCATGGACACATAGGATAACATGTTGGGGAGTTTACTGGCTGTAGAAAAAAACATCAAAAGCCAAAAACAGCCGCTGTAAAAACGTTCAGTGTGCATGAAGACTGATGCCATAAAGACAAATATATCTCAAGCAGTTTTGATCATGGATCAATGTTTAATGTTACTGTCAGCTAATCAGTCTCCCATGCACTCTATTGGTTTACTTTTGTTGTTGGCCAACATGCCTGATGTATTGAAGGCCATTGCTCAAAGTGTTAACATGAAAGTAAAGTGTTCTGTTGCACAGCTATATTAAGTTTCCCATCACATCGATAAAAAACACTTCCCTGTCAGTGTTGGTCATGCAGTAACGAACTTCATTGTTTTACTCAGACATATCACCCACATACACTCCGTCATTTTATTCCAAGCGTGGACAAACCGAAGCAACTTTTGTTTTAAGTCACTGCTCAGTGATAGAGAGAGACAGATTTTTTAATGGAATAGTCACTACATACCACAAACCTCTAAAGTTACCGCAGGATGAAATCAGCACAACCATGACCAAGTTTCAGCAAAACTTATATGTTAACTTCAAAAAGCTATACAGTTCATCAAGACTGCCATTTAGAAACTGCTTTATCCAAGGCCAGCACTGAAGGATATATAACTTGGTGCAAGGATGACTTCTCTTTCACCTAATTATTTGAGTACAGAATACCCTTTTGTAAACTGTTTAACCTCCCTAGCGGTCTGATTATGTAAGTATTTCTGTGCTCAAAGCGTTACTTTTTTTTTGCATGGAAATATGTATTTTTTTTATTGTAGGCCTGTAATTTTTAGGAATAACTCCCTGAAATCTGTCCAAACAAGAGTCAGTAAACATCCCGGGTATGTTAAAATTTGAAACACGAAATCATGAATTATAATTTAATAAATAATCATTAAAAATATAATATTAAATTTAATACAATAATAGAATCAAACCAAAAACAATGAAATTTGAAATATAGCGCCAAGTTCGCACATCACTGAGCAAAGTCACAAAATCGGTTTCAGTGTCTGATGACGAATTTCCCCACGAATCATCACTCAATTCTGCAAGTGGTTCTAATTTACTATCGCTGTTCTCTAGCTGGTCTAAAACCACTTTTGACCTAAAGGGACGCTTTTTGGACGCCATGGACGTTTCTCAGTTTCCAGGCAGAAAGAACAGTAAAATTGCAGGCAGGGCACAGGACAAAGCACTAGGGACAAAATGTATGTGAAATGGTTTGATACAGTAATGTTTTACTATGTGATTTTAGTGTATTTAGTAAATGTCACTTTTTCACATTTTTAAATTTCCTGCCTTTCCGTCCCTGTACGTCCCGGCGTCACAGGGAATGGAACCCAGAAGACAGATGCCGGCATCGGCCAGAGGACATTGCCGGGGACACTGCAGGAGGGACATCGCGGGAGCGCAGGACAAGGTAAGTGCAGAAGAGATCCTGGAGCAACACTGCAAGGTATTCCGGAGTGTAGCTCAGGGTTACCACTTCTGGTGCTGAAACTTTACCCCGAGCTACACTCGGGAATACCTCCAGGGAGGTTAACTTGTCAAGAAATTAGGGTTTGGAGAATGGTACAGGCATTACTCGCCACAGTTACTGTATATAGTGGCCATGAAATATGAGGCTATACACGGGACCCAAGGCAGCCTATGATTGCAATGTTCTCTCTCCTGGTGTTCCCATGTTCTGTAATAATATTTATCTCACCTATAATTAAACAGATTCAGGGGTCAAACGACAGGCTTTAGTGTCTTCACCAGTCATTCAATCAATAGAATAAAACGCCATTGAATATTTAGAGCCCATTTTGTCTTCACCAGTCATCCAAGGCCAACACAGAAAGATATATAATTTAATACAAGGATAACTTCTCTTTCACCCAATTACTTAGGTACAGATCGCTTTCAAAGAATCTCTTAAGTCATTTGTCAAATTGTTTATATGGCAAGGGATTGGATTTTGGAGAAAGGTACAGGCATTACTCAGCACAGTTATAGAACGGCCATGAAATATAAGGATATATGCAGGACCATGGCAGCCTATGATTTACCAAAGGATGAAATCCCTGAAATGTTCTTCCCTTCTTATGCTCCCATATTCTGTGACGGTATTTATCTCATCCATATTTACATAGATTCAGGGGTCAAAGATAGGCTTTTGTGTCTTCACCAGTCATTCAATCAATGGATTAAAATGTTGTTAAATAATTAGGGTCCATTCACTCCTGCTCATTCCAGGCACATCAACATGTGGTATTTCTGGCATCATTTAATGTTTGGTGAGGCACCTCATTCATTAAGGCCCTTGTATTTTGTCAGTACACCATGAGCTGCTAACGCTTGACACCAACCTGCCAATCTAAATTAATGGCACCGCAGTGCATTGTATAGAGTGCTGTGCCATATCAAATAAAAGGCTTTGAAGGAAATTCTAGAGCATTGTAAGAACTATTTTTACTCTTAGAAGTTAACATGCATTTTTTTTATAAACCAATATATTCATATATGTATTTTATTCCACAAAGACAATCTGAACTTTCTTCAACTTGGCCCTTTTTTCAGCAATCAGTAGTTTATATACCCAGAGTCTGATGTACAGCATTAGCAAAAAAAGGAAATTGGCCAGTATTTGCTTATTCCTTAAAACATTTTTGGATAAGTGTATATTTTAATAATATTAGGTTTCTGTGAGCTTTTTAGAAACATTGAAGATACCTTTTACTATTATATGGTGAAACGACAAGATGGTGGGGCACCAGTGGTGCATAAAATGTGTGGGCAGCTCTCTGATAAGTTGTGATCACACACTATGTCTTTGGAACAGAAGCTTCAGTTAAATAATACACACAGCAAATATGCCAGATTGCGGAGGTGAGTGAAAAAAAGATTATCCAAAAAGAAAAAATAATTATTCAAACAATTATGTTTGTGAAAGTTTAAATGTTCACAGGTAGCTGGAGTGATAATGTTCTCTTACAGCAACTGGTGCATTTACAGTAAATGCTCAAATATTAAATGAAGCTTTAAGTAAAAAAAGCTAAAATTACCACACATTCTAGTCTTTTTTTGTGTGGTTCTTATGAAAAGCCGAAGCATTTCAGAAGTTCAAATGGTCTGCTTCATCAGGGCTGGAGAGAATCTGGACCAACAAAGAGATCCTTCAGGGTAAACACAAGCAATATCATCAACAGCTTGCTCCCATCTCTGGTTTAACAATTAATAAAATGTTTTTGGACTTTTGAAACATTGGGGGCTGTCACCTTTCCTTTTTGCCTGTTTTGTTATATATATCTATATCGTTTTATATTTATATATTTTTTTGAGCATTTAAATGCACCAGTACCTGTACATTATCACTTTGTAGATTTTATAAACACTCACATTCTTGAAATAATCCTTTTAACATTTCTTTTTAGATATTTTTTATTCTCTCGCCTTTTCATATTGGCATCTTGCTATGTTTGTATAGGTACAAGTAAAAAGAATAGTGAGTCAATAAATTGCAGTGATCTGCTGAAGAAAGTGTTTTTGTTTGTATGAAATAGAAGATGACAGTTTCTCTCTGATAATGTAATGAATGTTATAAACATGTATCTGTTTATATCTCTTCTTCAATGCAGTAGAATCCGGACGTTAACACAACTGAGGTATTTTATTACCTTAAACAATTTGCCCTTAAAGCAATGTGATAATACCTGTCCTTGCATTGAGCTGACATAGAAATGCCATAATGTGTTGTCAAAGTTCACGAAACTGAAAACATTTAGTGAAGTCTTTTGCTGTTCTTTATGGAAAAAATTGACACATTTAACAAATTTCCTGTTGCTTATCAAAAGCCAACTGCACACATAGATTTGTTGGCCGGATTACCGGTTCAGAACACCTTTGAACTGTGAATGTCACATCAATTATAATCTAGTACAGTTGAGTCAGATTTGCAGAAGCTTGGGGGAGAAAATAAAGTCATCTGATGGACTTCAGTGTTGGGTGATAAAGGTTATCTGCTAAGTCGAAGTGAAGATGAAAGCAGAACAGCTATATAAATAACTCAGTGAAATCATTTCTTTGAAAGCTGTATGGCTCATTCAGTAGAGGTGTCTGTAGATATAGTAGGATGGTCAGACATACAGGCAAGATCCTGCTACCCCCTGCAGGGCAAAGCAACAGGTACAATTAAAGCAACCCTGTTGTGAAAATTAAATATCAAAACACTAGATATTGTGCCGGCCATATACGGATCAAAATTTGGTTGGTTCAGTAGGGACTGACCGAATTTCAATCCATTTTTTGGCAGGCTGGATACCCAGAAGTCAATCTACCAGTTGACTTCTGTGTATCCAGCCTGTCCAAAAATGGATTGAAATTCGGTCTGTCCCTACTGAACCAACCAACACTACCAGCCAGCAGCACCGATCAGTGTGTTCTAATGGTGGGAAAGTCTCCTTGCCATTAGAACACAATAGCTCAGTGGGAGTGATTGCCCCATCCACCTCGAATGTGTGGATGGGGGAATCTGGTCATTTTTTTATCATTCAACCCACTGATTGAATGAAAAAACAACTAAGGCTATGTTCACATCTATGCGGGTTTTACCGCTGCGGGGCCCACACAAATACTGGCAGCCGCAACCACCCGCACAGAGAAATGGAGGCCCCACAAGCAGGTGCCATTAATCCTAATGACATGCCACCCGCACTAGAAATTTCAACCATACTAGTAACCTCGGTTCCCATGCAGGCTTCGATTTCAAAAATAGTTCAGGGACTATTTCCCAGGGCATGTCAGCCCATTCAAATGAATGGGCTCTTGTGGCTCACAGCCCGCACAGATCACACAGGTGTGAAACTAGCCCAATGTAGGGGCTGTGTTACAGCAGAGTGTAAAAAAACTCAGTTTTCCCACTACCTGCACCACTAAGAGGAAGCTTCTGCTGAAATCCTCTGCAGGAACCAACATTTCTGAGAGTGTCTAATGTGGCCCCTCACTGCACTCACTAGTTTCTCCTGCTAACCTCTATGTCACTACTATGTCCTCCGGGGATGTGGAGGACGACAGGAGGAACCATTGAGTAGTATGAGGGTCCAGTAGATCAACACATTCAGTGGGTTTGGTTCCTGCGAAAGACTTCAGCAAAGGGTTTCTCTTTATCAGAGCAGCATTTGGTGGGGTGGGCAACAGGAAAGGTAAGTATTCATTCTCTTCTCCAATAGGTAATGTGCTTTAAGATTAACATTTTGTGACAGAAGTGCACTGCTGCCCTTATCCAGCAATGCATACTTGCCTTCCTTACACTCTCCCACCACTTCTTTCCCCTGGGTACTTACCTACTATTTCATGATGACACTAACTTATGTATTATTTCATAAGGACAAGTTCACTTTGAACCAAACCTGGTGGTTTCTCTTGTTGTTTTTTTTTTTCACATTTACATGATAAAAGACTGACACAACTGTAGCAGAAGAGGTAACATGTTCCTGTAGGTGGCACATAGGTGATAAGTATTGTAGTAGGTCAACAGACATAAATAACTTTATATTCCTTGCATATCACTTTGTGGAAAAGTCCTTCATGTGTTCTTCCAGGTTTCATAGAGATCTGTATGTATGACCATGTTCCCGACTTCCTGATACTCCGCATTACCTCATCTCTGACTCAGCTGTACACTCCCCTCTCCTGGCAAGTTGACACGTTATCTCACCATTTCTCACTCCTGCCAAGATGCTGCAATTGTTACCCTGAACAGTGAAGGATGAAAAGCAAAGTTAAATACTAAAATCTATTAGCACGAAGTGTTCAATCAAAATATTTGTCTGCCTTCCATTGATCTCATTTTTTGATTTATAAGCAACACTTGGTGACTTTGTAACAATCATAAATCTGCAGATATTAGTTCATTATATCATACTACGTTTAGCAGACTTATTAAGGCACATTTCAAGATTATTTCATTGAACCTTCACAATGTAGAGATGCCAATAAATACTACAATCTGCTTTCCGGTTTTACCTAGTGTACAGTGGTGTTTTCTGTCAGATATACTGAATTCACTTGGCTAAAGTCAGGTCAGCACAAGATGAATTTTGATTGGTTGCTTGGGATTCCTTCACCTAGAGCCCAACTCTAGGCAAATATTTCCTTTTTTTTTTTGGATAGACTTAGAAAAGTAAATACTTCTGTCAAATGTGTATTGCTACCCATAATCTCAAAGGGGAGATTTAGTCTGCTTTAACAGGGGCTTCCCTGTTAATCGAGTCCGCCTGTTTTTCAGATGGACCTGATCAGGAGCTCCATGCAGGTTTATGGACAGGTGGACATAAACAGACTTGTGTCTGTCCAGAATAAGTCCAACCAGGTCCTTTTCCATTTTTCCGGACCTAATATGATGAATCACAGGCAGCCTGATGAAAACTAACAAAAGTCTGTTTACATCCAGCAGCCCATAGATCTAACGGGTTCACCACAGTTTCTGGTCAAAATGTGGACAAAATACTTAGCAGGCACGGATATCACAAAAACTGGCCATTGACATACCTCCATTCTTATTTGCTAACTGGTGGTAATTCTTAAGAATCTGTTGCTGCTATTCATTTACAGAAATCGGAATTATTAAACTACAGGTTCTATCTTCCACCATGGTAGGCAGCTTGTTGTTTTCAATGGACTTCAAAGGCATTGATAAGTAGTTCATTGATACCTCCTCCAACTTTCTAACAGCCTGTATGGAGGTACGGGCAATAAAACTCGAGGATATTTCTACAGGAGCCTGCCATTGCACCCGCGGTCAACTGATCATGGTTAAAATGCCTTTCAGGCTCCTGTGAAAAAAAAAAATAAATGCACATTTTTTCCTGCAAACATGTGCATTTATAATTTTTTCAAAAAGGTCAACTACTCCTTTAATCCCACTTTAAAGCTGAATAAAATTACAGGTGGATAAGGTGAATGTTAGGGCACTTTGTTTTTGCGTGATGAAAATACATTTTTAGAAATACAAACAGTAGTCAAAATGCTTATGCTTTTATGACATTTGTATGTATGAAAATGTTGTGTCTGTCTGACACTTTTTATAGCTAGCCATGCACAAAGTCACAGTTTACTGTAAAGATCTTTAAAAGAATGCATCACACAGGTGATAATAGCATGCCAGAGAAATCACTGCCTTTTAATTAGCTGAACATCCATCAAAATCTCCTTGACACTGTCTATCTGAATGTATTTCAAATGTAGTGTGATATATGGCTGAACTTTCCCACAAGCATACCTTTTAATACATTTAAAATGTCTAATTCCATTGTAATTTGATATTCTGCTCCACTTGATGAACAGTAAAGAACGATGCTAAGCACTAATTACATCTTAACCGTTAGTGTAACATAACCCTAGAGTGTTTTCTGAAAACTGCATCTCTTTCAAGAGCACTTACTGCTTGTATTATCCTTAGGTCACCTGTAAAGTGATCCTGTACTGCACTGGAAACATGCAAAAGTAAATGTTCTGTCTAAGCGTAGACACCACAAAACGCCTCTGATTTAGTTTCAGTGTGTGTCCGGTGCCTGTTATTCCCTGTTTTTATGTAGATGCTCTACCAGCCTATGTTAAATCACATGAGTTTTTAGAGAAGCTTTGCAAGTCTGATAACTGGTCGTGTTGGCTGCTTCATTGGAAAGTGGAATGGCAAGCCCCAGTAACTAATGTTTTTATTTAAATGAAGGTATATTACTGGACTTTAGGAGATTATCTTAACATGTAGAACAACTACAAAAAAGAAATGTATATGTGGTCCCTTGCTTGAATATCATAGTTGTGAGCAGGGGCAGACTGACAACGGCCCCCGGGCAATAGGGGATTATGGGGCCCCTGGGCTATAGGGGATTATGGGGGGCCCCCGGGCAATAGGGAATCATGGGGCCCCCGGGCAATAGGGGATCATGGGGCCCCTGTGTCCTTGCCCAAACTTAAAAAAGCCTATGAAAAAGGTACCAGGGGCTACTCTTGGGGCCTCCTACTGACCCCGGGCCCTCGGGCTGTGCCGAGTTTCCAAATGGTCAGTCCGCCCCTGGTTATGAGTGATAGTAATGAGCACAGACTACCACTTCTACTGATCCTCAGTGATCCTAAAGAGACACTGTCCCAATGTTAATGCAGGGCAAAGTAACAGTGTCTCTGCAAAGTCCCCCCAATCCTGACCCCTCTGTATTCACCTTACCAGGCATCCCTCGCATGCTAAAGCTAGCTATAAATGTATACATTTCTCCTGTTCAGCCTAAATCTAATAGATTAGTTTAAGACAGGCCATAGATAAAGCTATTTTTTTTCCTGAAACCATGGGTTGATTAGGGAATCCCTCCAGCGGAGATATTGTGTTCTTCTGGGGGTGTGGGGAGCCTTCCCTGCTGGGAGAACACAATGGTTATTGCTAATGGCTATAACCGCTGGCAATATTCACATAAAAAAATCCGACATGCTGGTTATATCCAAGTTGATTGATGGACCGATTTGGGCACAGTCAGCTTGCTCAGCCGGCCAAGATTCAAAGCATCTATGGTTAGCTTAACTATTTAGTATAGATGGAGGAATCTCCTCTGCTTGTATATTGTAGTCTGACAGTCAGCACTCACGACTGTCAGAATATGCAAACAATGATTGCATCTGCATGGATGAAATCACTTTTTAGCCTTTAACTTTCCACCCAGCTCCTTTTGACAAAAGTCAAATTTAAAAAATGTAATTTTCTCAAGCTGGGTGGTGCCAGTAGGACCACCCATGGCTCAATTTTTGATCGGTTTAGCTTTAAGTCTTAATATATACTGAAGGAAGTGTAGGCAAGAACAATTTCTGCCCTTCCTCCATTTGACTACATTCTTGGCAGTTAAGCTGGCCATGCATTAGTAGAATTTTATTAGATAATTGAATAAACATTCTTAAAATTGAATGTTTCAAATTGTTAGTGGGGTAAAATTGACCCTCATTTTCTACTGCAGTGACAAGAAAATTTGAAGGAGCAGGATGAAATGTATTTCTGTAATGAGCAAACTTCTAACAGTGAATGTGATTTTCGTTTAGGAAAGTCCATTCGCTCCAAAACTGAAAAGTACTGATGAACATTTTCATACAAATGTACAAAAAACTACCGGTTATGGCCAATCCTACACTGGGCAAAATTATGCTCAGCATGTACACATGAAAGAGCATGCCCTCCCTTATCAAGAAGGAAACGATCATGAACTGACCATGAGATTTTCTAACGTGCTAGAAAATCTCTTTATCTGATTTGACACTGGCTGCAGATCCCCTGTGTTCCCTGTGCAGCTCAATTATCCCCGGTTATACTTAAATTGGTTGTACTGCTTAGAAATATCATTTAATCTAGAGCCTGATTGGGTGACATCTTTAATGCAGAAGGCTTTTAATTCCTATCACAGTAATGTTGCTAACCATTCTGAAAGGCATATGCAATATTATTCTGACTGTGGGTTGTGTGTTTGCACATATGGATAAATAGAGATTGGTTCCCTAAAGACTATGTGAATCTGTTTCATGTGATCCATTTTTCACTTGGGAAATCTTTGTAATTTTCATAATCATGCTGTGTTTTTATTTGTGAACGTATGCAAAAATTACTAGTACTAGGAATAATTGATTATAACGATTTTAGAATTCTAAACTGATAGCTCTCCATAAACTAAATTATTTTTCTTTTTTTCTTGGTTTAAAAAAATAATTGGCAATAAATTTATAAAACAAAAACATTTTGAAGACTTTATGTTCATCTAAACTAAATCTAACTTATCAACGATCCGGTGATTCTTTGAGGTCCCTCCATGTCTCACTTAAAGCACAGTTTTTTAGTTTTGGAAAACAAGGGAAGCCGTATTACCTCCCGCTGTTTTTTATTTGCTGTTTTGTAGCCATTGAGAACATTTTCTGGTGCACAAAATCTTTCCAACAGGGGTACAGATAATAAAAGATTGTTTTAAGCAATGGGTAACTGTGAAAACTAGTGTATGGTTTGTCATTGCCCTCTATGTTCAGAAAATCTATGTAGCTGAAGCTATATCACCTTATAACATATAACTTTTTGAAATGCATTTTTACGGAAATTCAGACAATAAATTATTTTACTCACGTGTTACATCTTTATTCCTCAACATTCCCTAGCAAGATCATTAATTTTCTATATGAAACTTTAGATGCAGATTTTTTGAGGTCCTATAGAATTTGCCATATAAAAGCTTTGGATCTATATTGGTATTATTACTGGTATAATTTCACACGTGTGGTGTTTTGTCATAATGGGTTCAGCCCAATTTTAGCCAAAGCTTTTTTTTTAAATTTTTGTTTTGGGATAGAGTGACTTCTGGTAGGTCAAAGTAACAGTTGAGGGGATTGGTGGTTACTGTTGCAATTTAGAGGAGAAGAAGCAGAGTAGGACCAAGAGGAAAATAGAAGGCTTTAAGGTCTGTTTTTTGCTGTTTGCACACAGGGGAACTTGTAAGGGGTCCAAGGCAGGACACTGATACTTTGGCGTGATGCACCCTTTTTCAGGCAACCCTTTTAATTCCCTCATGAATGCTACATGTGCTGGTTTTAGGATAAGAGGAGACTCCTTGTCATAAGGATACCAGTCCTCTTTCCTAGTGTGCCAGGTAGGTATCATCAGGAGGCAGTACTCCATATAATTTTGTTAAAGGAAATTATCATTTTATCTTTACAATAAAGAATTTAGGTTCAGCAGTTGAAAGTATTTTACCTGCAGGAGCTATTAGAAATCTAAAGCTTTCTTAACAACTGATATTAACTATTTTATCTCTAAAAAAACTATGAACAAGGTGTTAAAATTGAGAGGCAAAACATCCAAGCTTTGATAACACCTAAAACTTTCCTCTCTGATTTAAACAAGCAGCTTTATCACATTAGGCTCTAACTTGAAACGTCACTTTTCACACTTGGTTTGCAATTCTGCTTGTTGAAACAAGGAATTATATTTTGCAAACTGGTCCCGAATTGACCTCTTTCCATTAAGACACACTGGCTACAAATTTCAGCTTGCCTTAAAGAGACCCTGTTAGTCTGGACAAAGTGTGCTCTGTTTGTGAATAGCTGCTGCACACCACTGTACAAGTTATTTTCGCCCTACCAGCACCCCTTTGATGCTCCTGCCTCTACTGCAGCCAGTATGGAAATCGAGAGTGTTGGACATTCACAAAAGCTGTGACGCCACACCCCAGTCATATGACATCATCTCTTTAATTCCTAGTAAAGCTTAATATTTTTGGCAAGTAATTAAAAACAACTTTCAGCATAAACAGTCACTTGTTCTCAAATCATTTGTTTTTTTCTAGTTTTTAATTAAAAAAATCTATTTTTAATAAACATACAAATATATGAGAGTGCAAACAATAAAAAGGGAAAAAAAAAACAAATAAATTAGTTTAAAGTGACTGTCACCTATAAATATATTTTTAAATCGTGGCCTCTGCAAGAGCGGAATCTTCAAGCTTCACTCTCTGATGAGTGGTGAGTGCTAACTTAGCTCTCCTTAAAAGTTATATTGGTTAAAGAATATTCAACCTCCAACTCTTTGTCAGGTACCTGGTTGTCCACTGTGCTCTATGGTTCCTCTTGGTCACCCGCTGGAGAAACCAACAGTACACATCAGGTGAGCAGTCATCTGACGCACCCAAATGTGTTGGATGCTGAAGGTTCTTCAGTTGACATAGCTCTTATAGCTCTTCCAAGAGCATTGCTAGAATCCCGCACCTGGAAGTGAGATTAGCATTAGAAATCTGCTTTTGCAACAGTTTGTGTCTCTATTTCCTTAACAATTCTAACAACTGAAATAATTCAAAGAAGTAGAAGCCATATGTGACTACTCTTACACAGTATATCATACTTGTCAGTAATAGTGCAGAGAAACATGTACCTCCCACTTGCTCCAAATAATTGTAAGGATTGGTATACTTAGTGAAGCTCAAGGCTGCCATGAAAAATGCCCCCTAACTTCATTCCAAAGAAATACTTACCTTTGTCCCAGAGCAGAATTTCTTGGAGTTCCAGCAGCCACTGCTTTTATAGTAGTTTCCTTTGTTGCAGGACTGTATACGAGTGAGGAGGTGGCTCTGTTTGGCTTTTCCAGCAGAGAGATACACGTCTGGTCCATTGCCACAGCTAACAGCAGAATCAGTAAGGTGTCGGCCACTAGGACTCTGGGGGAAACTGGGACAGAATAGGGTAAACAGTTGAAGGGAGTGAGAGATAAGAGTGTTGTGTGCTCCTAATAAGTTGGTCTAATTGGGCATCATTATGCCAATGCTGTGGATATCCTATACAAAGAAAGCAGCAACTACTTGTACAAGTGTCTTTAAATACTTGGGGAAGAAACGTGAAGAGTGTTTGAGAGAAAGACCATGTACCGGCCACCTTGTAAGACGTGAAAAGAATATGTTTTCTGGAGCTGGGCACTAAGTTCAGCTCTTTGACACAGAGGGGCTTGAATGTATAGTAAGTGTAAAACAGATTTAGATTTATTTCTAATTTTTGCTTCGTTTTTCCTATGAGAAGCTGCAACAAAGATATTTGAATGCTGGAAATAAAATAAAGCTGATTGGGACAGCTTAACTCCTGAGCTGTTGTTGTGAATTTTGTTGCTTATACAAACACTCACTGGAGTTTTGCTACCCCAAAAGTCATTACAGGGGTTTTTTTAATTGGCAATGGCAGACTAATGGGAACCAGTGGACCTTTAGTATATTTTCACCTTGGATAAAACACAGACCATATATGAGGCAGAGGAGGGCTCTGTGGAAGTAAGCTGTACCTGGTGACTACAACAAAGGCATTGGTGCCCCCTGCATGCAATTCTGTTCTGTTGCAGCTAGGAAAAGCTCCAATCTGTGTCTTGATGATGTGGAAAAGTCCGGTACAGACCCAGAGAGAAGAGCCAAAGGGCATTGCATCACAGGGACCTTTTTAAAAGGAGATTCTCTATTTCATTTTTTTTTTCTTTTACTTCAAATGCCCACTTGTGTACTGATTAGCACATGCAACCCCATCCTCTCTAATGAGAACTTACAACTCCCCTCCCTAAGGATCCCTGACATAGACCCTGGACTAATTATCATCCCCACCCCCCAAGTGACTGCTGAAAGGTACACATTTTTTTCCTTCCTTAATTCTACTCTTCAGTAATTTTTATGGCAATAGCATGTTATAGGGCCTAGAGGCTATAAAGCTTGAAGAAGGTTCTGAATAAAATTTGCATGTTTTATTAGATCATGGTAGGAAAATCTATCATCTACTGAAGAAAATAAATATACTTTAAGAAATGTACTTCCAATTGCACAGACAAATGCAGCGTCTTCTTGATTATAGGGCTAGCAGAGAGAGCAGATATTCATGGCCATCAAATGTTGTTTACCAAACACTGCTCTGCCAATTGATCTCTGTCCATTAAGAGTGATCAATGGATGGGAATTATGTTAGGTCGCTTTGCATGGGATCTTCTGTTTTGCCTGTTCAATTTTAATTATGTTAAATCAAATTAAAATCAATCTTTTTTTTTTATTAGTAGCATTATTACCCCTCTATATTCTTGCTCTATAGCCAGCACTCTTGATGCATCTCAGTTTAATTTGGTGGTTCAGATGGGCTGTAGTGGTGGCAATGTGATATAATGGCAGTCTGGGTCTCCCAAAGTTGATGCTACATACCAGTGGGCTAAAGGACCTTTGATGTCATAGTCTAGTGATTTTAGTGGGAGGTTTTATTGCATGTGTAAAAGAGTGAGCGCATCACCAGAGGGAATGAAAAGTTGATTCTGACCACTTGCATGAGTAACACACTTATGAGCACAGTGCTACTACTAGCAAGGCTTTTAGCGAAGTCCAAATGTGAGAAAAATGTTTAACTTTATACGATATATGAGGGGCATTCATGTCACACTGGAACTTTTAATTTTATAGATATAGAAATGGATGCTAACATGGAGGTACTACATGCAGTAGTAAGTGGCAAGTGTGTCCTATTACTGATAGGCGTGCCAGTCCAGAGACCGTTAATCAAGATGGCAGACAACAGTGTTAGTGTATGCAAGGAACAGCATGTGCTGAAGTTTCTGGTGAATGAAGGCATAAAGTCTTCTACAGAAGTACAGTACGGTGATGAGACGCTCAGCTGTAGTAGAACATTTGAATGGTGTAAACATTTCAAAGATATCTGTACTTCAGACAGTGACGATCTCAGCTGTGGTGGTCCCCAGCCCACAGCAGCTATCCCTGTGAACATTCAGCATGTGGAATGCCTGATCTTGCATAATCAAAGCATAACCTGTCATGAGGTTTCACAAGAGACAAATCTTTCTGTGGGCAAGGTGAGCACAATGAAGATGAAGAGATGCAGGCTGTCCTAGGATGGTTCAGGCATACTGACAAATCTTTCTATGCCAAAGCTTTCCAGGCATTAGTTAAACTCTGGAATATGTGTCTATATGTAGCAGTGGAGTATGCTGAAAAATAAATGCAGTTTCTACTCCTTGATATTTGTTTTTTTTAATATTTAGACTTGAACGCCCCTTGTATAAAACATACACTATTATACATTTGATAATGGTTATTTTTTTCAGTTTATTATTGCAGAATAGGATTCCATTTCATATACATAGTGTTCGGTTTGTGGTTAGGATCAGGTCTGTCTAAAGTAAGCTATATGTCGTGCCTTTAAAGTGTAAACCAATAAATAATTTGGACTCATCATTTGGTTTGGCGCTCCTTCCATTTGTCCATGTTTTTCTGGTAACTTACTGGGTATCCACTGAAGGGTAGCCCCGTCTGTTGTGAGCAGCTTAACCTGGGCTTGTGGGCTCTCTGTTTTTGTCCTCTCACCTGTTTGTATGAACTCTTATTGAAGTGTCAGTGCCTCCTGGATGCTTTTTTTTTTTTTCTTCATTTATGTCTTTAAAGGACCAGGTCCCTATTATGATCTAGACATAACTTTTGCTCATAAAGCACCCACATTCCATCAGTGCCTTTCCACATCTCTACCAGTCAGCGTTGTATTTGAAAGCATGGCTCCTTCATATGCCCATTGACAGAACAAACGTTCTCACGTGACTACATCACATATTGCCAACTCAGTGATCCGTCTGCATCCTATGACGTTGGAAGCAGAAAAGCTGACCTGTGTAACCTGAATTTCAGACACAATCTTACATATGGTACTTTCACAATTTATTTATTTTTATGGGGGTTTGTAACACATGTATCTCCATTTTTTTTAACTGACCTACTGTATGTTTGTATACTGGTTACTTAACTTTTACTTTAATAAAATTTCATAAATCCTTCCCATATTGAAATTACTTTGACCACATACTAGACATGCCTTTCACATGTCTTATGTCACCCAATATAAATATGTTAGTTACGGTGAAACTAATTTCTGATGACTTTACAAAGAAAAAAAAAGAAGGAAACTATTTCACATTATTATCAACCTGGTATACAGTTTCAAAAGTATCAGTCTCTAGGAAACACGATACGTATTTTTGTTATTAGTTGTATCTTCACTCTATCCCCGGTTTTTAGCAGTGATAGGGTCAGTTTTCAGTTTCGATGAAACAGTCCTCTGCTGCTGTGTAACATTGCCAATCACCTGCATATGCTCATGTTTGGCTTTCTCTGTGTTACTGACCTCTCTGGAACCATTTAACCAATCAGAAGCAGCAGGAAAACCCTGTCCCCCATGTCACCAGAAGCTTTTTTTTTTTTTTTCTACAAGGCAGCCATGTGATATATTTTTTATATATAGTTATAAAAAATTCTCAATTATCATACATAAAATTTGAAGAGCACATTAAAATATAGTACAAAAAAAAAACGTATAGCATAAAAAGGTTGTTGGGCAATAATAAATCTTTACACACAGCATGGAACAGCTTAAAGCGGAGTTCCGGTGAAAATAAAACAAAAATAAAAGTCAGCAGCTACAAAAACTGTAGCTGCTGACTTTTAAAATACGGACACTTACCTGTCCCTCGGTCCCGCGGTGTCCACCTTGTAGCCCGTTTCACTGGCCAACTGGTGTTCCCGGTTTCGGCATCTTCAGTGTGGGCACCCAGCTGTGATGAGTAGCTCTGCACTTTGTGAATGGTCCTGTAGTCTTCTGGGACCTGTCACGTATCCCAGAAGACTCTGGGGAGGACAACTTCCACTTCTGATCGCCTAGGCGATCGCAGTGGAAGTGGGAGCAGGTACCTGTCAATTTCGGGTACCTGCTCCCCAAAGGTGCCAACCCTTTGAGGACCATAAGATTACGGAACGCCAAAAAAATCATTTTTTTTGTTTTTAAAGTTCTCACACTTCAGTTGCTGTAACTAAGCCATTTCATGAAATAATTGGCAAAAAGCTAGATCCATTTGTTGATAAGAACTAATATTTTGACTCAAACCAAAAAAAAAAAGTATTTTAAGTTCTTAATCAGATGATACAGGCAATTAAAAACATGGGACAAATACGTCCCTTGGTCCTCAAAGGGGGGGAGCGGGGGACCAGTCCTTAAAGCGGAACTTCCCCTTTTGGGTGGAGCTTAATTCACCAATCTAAAAAACCAGTATAAGGATCCTTATTTTTTTTTTTTAATAGTTATTATTTTCTGCTGAAGCCTATGAGATGAGAAAAAAACATCCTGAATTGATCCTAACGTATTTTTATTTTAAGCACTGTTATTATTTGTGTGTAGAAACATTTAGGATTGATGACGCTACTATAAATTACTTATCTGCTAAGCAAAGTAGCTTTTAGTGACAGTTCAGCAATCACTAATTAGTTTTGTCAGTCTAGTCTAAATTAGTAAAATTAGCATACCTCTGATTGGAAACAATGGTTTACAGAATGTTTCTGTAGTGTTTACAACTATTCATATTTAAGAAAGTCATTTTGATTTCTGATTGCTAAAGCAATTGCAAAAGAAGACATGTCCCACTATGTAAACCCATTGGCAGAATGTCCAGATTTTTTTTTTTAATATTCAAAATGTGACATGAGATGAGAATTAGGCCCAAAAGGCCAGAGTGCACCTATCCTCACCACAAACAATGAGCTACTTCAGCACCGTAAGTTGCAGGTCTTGCCATTTTAGCCCCCCCCCTTCTGCTGAAGTGCCCAAGGCAGTTTCCTCTTCTGCCTACCCCTCAGTCTAGCCTTACATGGGAACAACCTAACTACGTATAGTCACGAAGAGGATTTAAAAACATTATACCCCTTTCACGCGGCCATTCCAATAAGGTCCGCCTGTCAGTTTTTTAGATGAACCTGATTGGAAGCTTCATTCATCCCTATGAACCAGCGGGTGTAAACAGACTTGTCAGATGTACAGTATTTCTGAATATGCATACGCACTGATAAAAAAAAATAAAAAACTGCTATCTGGCTAACTACCCATTGTAGTATCTTTTTCAAAGGGTATATACCTATACAGCATTAAGGGAAACTAGTATTTCTCAGTGTGTTTGCAAGCCACCAAATTAATTTAAAATTTCAGGAAAATAATCTTGGTTTTGACACTTTTTATACCTTTTTAAAAACATTGTATTTGATTTTTTGAAATCAACAAGAGCACTCAGTCATAGCAAGGAAATTCAATCATTGTTCCTATAAGACACCTGCATATCACTGTCCATCCAAACAGAAAGCAGGAAAGCTAAACATTCCTAATTCCTTTGGTGTTTTGATTCTTCC
Source organism: Staurois parvus (assembly GCF_062004578.1). Classification (NCBI taxonomy): domain Eukaryota; kingdom Metazoa; phylum Chordata; class Amphibia; order Anura; family Ranidae; genus Staurois; species Staurois parvus. The sequence continues at coordinate 5,290,220 of NW_028318003.1, forward strand.
ACCTATTTGCCCAATTCCCCAATTGAGCATTCAATTCACTGTGACACCCTTTATTTTCTTAGTGAGTCTCAGAGGTGCAGGAACCGTGTAGATGGATTGTATTCCTTGGACGGTGTCAGATTGTCATTGTTTGCAAGCACTTCTACTTTGACATTTTTAATATTATCTTCAAACAGGTATAGACAAGTTGCCTAAATATAGCTCAGTTTTCACAACACATTAGCAGTTTTCCAACACTGACTATGGTAAAAAAAAAAAAGATTTATGCCATCCTGTTCTGGGTCAGTGTATCCAAATGTAAGAGGTTGACAGCTCTGAAATATTGTTAATTAAACCTCAGGGATTACATTTCTAGGAAAACATTAAAGATTAATATTGGATTTTAACCCATTCTTACCCATATTTGCACATTTTGTTGCAGTAATGATGATAGCAAACTTGATCAAAAGGTAAGTGTGCTATTAGTATGCATTGTAAGCTAGAAGCATTTTAATTTTGACCTGGTAAACTATCAGATGTATGCTTTTTTTTCGGGTAAACAATGCCATTTCATAATGCTTGGAGACTGTCTATAAGGTGAAGACTGCTTTGGAGAGATCCTACTGTCTGCAAAGATGGTCTAAACCTGGAGAGAGACAACCACAGCAGAAAATGCCCTTGGGGAGAGACAACCATAGAGAGTGACAGCTCTTAATAGGGAAAACCATGGGGAAAGACTGCCCTGGAGAGAGAAAATCATGGATGGAGACTGCCCTGGAGAGAGAAAATCATGGATAGAGACTGCCCTGGAGAGAGACAACCATGTGGAGGGACTGCCCTGGAGAGATACAACCATGGGGAGGGACTGCCCTGGAGAGAGACAACCATGGGGAGGGACTGCCCTGGAGAGAGACAACCATGGGGAGGGACTGCCCTGGAGAGAGACAACCATGGGGAGGGACTGCCCTGGAGAGAGACAACCATGGGGAGGGTCTGCCCTGCAGAGAGACAACCATGGGGAGGGACTGCCCTGCAGAGAGACAACCATGGGGAGGGACTGCCCTGGAGAGAGGGAACCATGGGGAGAGACTGTCCTGAACAGAGAGAACCATGGGGAGAGACTGTCCTGAACAGAGGGAACCATGGGGAGAGACTGTCCTGAACAGAGACAGCCATGGGGAGGGACTGCCCTGGAGAGAGACAGTCACAGGGAGGGACTGCCCTGTGGAGAGACAACCAGGGAGAGGAACTGCCCTGGAGAGACAGCCAAGGGGAGAGACCTGTGCAAAAGCGTGACCACTGTGTTGAGAGAGAATTAAATAAGGTGTACTGGTGGAGTGTTGGATTCAAGTTTGTATGAGTATTCCAATTACATGTTAGGGTGGTAATTTGGTTAAAAGCAACTCACAAATTCTGATGGTTTAAGATAGGGTATTTTTGGACAGAAGTGGTATGTAAATAGAAGAAAGTGACAGACCAGGGTAAATGGTCTAGTTAGATTTTTGTCACAAAAAAGGATGCCAATGGATTTGGAGGCTAAAGCAGACCTTCCTAATCACCATTTATAAAAGTATACAATGCAGAGGCATTATTAGCCCTACTAATATGTGCCCAACAAGCTCAATCAATCAAGATAACAGTCCTCCTTTTAGCTGCCTCTGTGCTGTATATGTTTGACATGTTAGCAATCTCTTTTTTTATTTTTTGTTTGAAAAATTAAAACATTTAAGTGGACCGTCTAGCCCAGTATGGGTCTTTCTTTGTTTACCATTTTGAGAGAAAATGTCTGGATAGAGTATACCATATAGAGAGAGTTTCCTGAAGAGTGCCTGCCATGTAGAAAAAGAATGTCCTTAAGTCTGGCATATGCAGTGACTGCCCTGAGAGAATGCTACAAAGAATACTGTGCAGAGAGACCACTCTAAGAGAGTCTGCCAAATGGAGAGACTTCCCTGGAGATAGAATGCCATGGGGGACATTGACCATGTGGAGAGCTTGCACTAAAGGATGGTGGCACTGAAGATTATCATTCTGGGAAAAAAGGGTCCTGCGCCTTTCTTGCTGGTGCGTTGTGTGTTTTAAACCATACAAAATGAATGGCTCAAATCTCACTTCTAAAGAATTGCATGTAATTTGAACAGGAATGCGTTGCGGTTCCTATCCAAGTCACATGCGGTTTCCTGTGCCACATCAGTGTGAACGGGGCCTGAGAATTGCTGATGTAGACAATCTTCATATCCCCATTGCTATTTTTCTGTGAAATGCACTAACTAACATTTATTTTACAATCATCCTACAAACGTTTAAAAACAGCAAACCAAAAAAATAAAACCTAAAGCTAATACAATTACATAAAAAAGTTCTAATATTCTATGCTGGCAGAATTTGTAGATTTAATTTAGCATTAGGCGAAGAAACCTTGTCAGATACGTAACTATTTTCTCAGGTTTACTGTATTTTGAATGGTGCTAATTGCCTTTAAAAAACCTTCCTACTTGCAAAAATGATGTCAGTTGAAGACAACAGATTGATATCTTTTTAGCAATTGTCATTAGGCTCTAACGTGCTTTTAAAAACGAGAAAGAGGAAAAACGAGAAAGAGGCAAAGTAGTTTTTACTGAATAAGGCCATTTGTGACTTTCAGCAGTCAAAAATCCTTGTTTTGGTTACACCCTTTAAACTATCCAACAATGTTTCTTTCTGAGCTACCAACCCATCCTATGTTTCTGTTGGCAGATTTCCTCTCAAATCCTGTTGTTTCACTGGGACAGTGAGGACTGAGCAGAAAAAAAACTCAACAGGGGTTCTAACTCTTTCCCCTGATCAATCACAAATGGTAGTTTTGGCAGGCATTCTACAACATTGTACCTACAGAAAAAAAATACACCTTCAAGAACACTTTTAGTAAAAACATTCTAAGCTAGAAAACTCTTACCAGGTTGTGTTCTTACCTCAACACAAAAGCTGCTGTTTACCACCTCTGAGCAAGTCATCTTTAGGGCTGATCATGCTTGCACAATGAGCTAACATAGGCTTGAAAAGGGGCCATATTTTAAGTGCTTCCAGTTTGAATATGGCACCATTGGAATCTGAGGGCATACTCCGCAGGCTTGGCTAGCACTAAAGCCAGCTATAGGTGGAGCGATTTTTCTTTCCTGAAACCACGGGTTGTAGGAAAGAAAATTTGCTCGATACCCTTATGAACACAATCAGTGTTGATGGGGGAAGCCCTCCCAATGAGCCATTGTTTTCTCCCGGCGAGGGGGAGCCTTCCCCTCCAGGATAACACAGTGAATACTGCTAGCAGCTATAATAGCCGCTAGCAATAGTCGCATGTAAAATCGGACAGGCTGGTTGTACCCAAGCTGATCGATTGATTAACTGGGGTACATTCAGCCTGCCCATACATGGTTAAAATCTCATCCAGTCCCTACTGAACTGGCTAAGATTCAAACCATCTATGGCCAGCTTTAGTAGAATTTCAGCCCTATACCAGTGTTTCGGGGTCCTCTGACTCATTTCTCAAGGAGGATCTCAAACAGTGAACAGTATCTGAATTAAGTAACTAGCTGGGTGGGGGGAGGGGTTTTAATTCATTTCAGGTTTGGAGGGATAAGGAGAGTGGACTATTGCGTTTTTTACTAAACATGGACACCTTTTTGTTTTGATGCATCTGAAATGTATTAACTGATTTAGTCAGAAGGTCTAATCGGCCCTTAACATTTACATAGAAGCATGAAATGTTTTTCTTGGAGCATATTTATAAAGCAGTGAATGTGACATTTACTAAACATTTGCTGCAAGTAAATTAATCACTATTATGTAAAACAGATGCTACAGGAAGATTCACTTCCAGTGAATGCCTAGTAAATGTCACATTTGCTGCTTTTCCAACATACTCCCTAATGTTAGAGGTCTATTTTGCTTTTAAAAGCTGAAGTTTAGTGCTTTGTTTTTTGGGATGCAGCACCATACATATTAGTTATGTGTAATGCTATGAATCCTATTTCTTGCTTCTGCAAAATAACCTCCTGATGTTCCTCCTTACAACCGCTGGTTTCCAGCACCTATAGAGAAGTTGAACAATTCATCTGCCCCCTTCTGCCCATTTTGACATTCACAGAACTTGTATTACTAGACTCCCACAATGCATCATGTTCTGTGAATGAGGGGAGTATCATTCAACTGTTCTTCTTCCATTCAGAGAACATGATGCATTAAAAGTGTAATAATACGTGTTCTGTGAATAGCAAAGAGGGCAGGAGCGGCATCATTTTCCCAGGAGCGGCATCATTTTCCCAGTAGCAGCAGCTGCAGTTAACTGTCACGGAGCCAGAAGATGGCCACTCAGGACAGTATCCAGCAGCATTTAAAAGGCTCTAAGGCAGAGGTGTCCAACCTGCAGCCCAAGATGGATAAGAATGCAAGCCAACACCAAATTGTAAACTTGCTTGAATATGTTGATTTTTTTCTTCTTTTTTTTTTTAATGCGTTCACACTTGGCGAACACACGTGGCCAAAGACAAATTTGACATTGTCTGCTTATTGGACTTTTATACATTTTATCTTCCCAAGAAAAAATATTTTCACAATCATGCCATATTTATGTCATCAGTTTTCAGCAGCACCTAAATTTGTGAGCAATTATTTTCAAGGAAAGTCAAAGGGTTGGACACCCCTGCTCTAAGGGGAAGATTTTTAGCATAATCATCCACCTACAGGACACTGGATATATACCTTTACTCATAACTAATGTGTTTGGTGCAGTATCTCGAAAAGATATATACTAAACTTCAGCTTTAAGCTCCAATAAAGTTGTGAATGAAGGCAGTCCCACCACTTTATGTTTAATTGTTGAATGATTGCTTTCAAAAAAGTGCATACATTACCATTTTCTTCAATTAATCTTAGCAGTGTGCTCTAATTAATGTTTTCCTCCTTCATCTGCTCGGCTAACACTGGCAGCTTAATTACGAGGAAGCAGCCACACGATTGTTGAATCAGGCATGGTATACCTGGAAATTCGACACAGCAGAGTCGGTCCAAATGATAGATTTGCATGTGTAATAAGGGGAGCTTGTCTACATGGTGATATGTTATAAAGTAATAAACATTTACATACCAGTGTTGTGTTTTACATTAGGTTTCTTTTATAAATTATAATAATTAGTATTCTTGATTACTCAGAACATTTCTGCCTTTTAGTAAGAGTCAAACAGGGTTCCGGAATTGGCTATGTAACATTAATTAAGGGCTCATTCACATCAGGGGCATTGGGGATTATTGCCTAACTCAACAATGCAGCTACAATTAATAAAACGTTGTTCCCAGTGGGCCAAGTACACACCAACAAGCAGCACTAGTTCAGACATGTTGCAAGGTGCAATGAAAATTTAGTAATGCAGTTCCTTCTAGGAAAAAAATGCACAGCAGTGTGTTAAAAAAAATACAGTGCACATCTATGCATGTGCATCAATGTACATGATGTGAATCTACTTAAAGGGTGTTATATTCTATGCTTTCACTGGTGCCAAGCTCAATGCTTTTTTTAGAAGCTCTGTGTTAAAAGAAAATGTGACATTTATGGTGGACTTGTTACGTAAATTGTGGAAAATCTTTCATTATGCTTGTTTTTCAGATCTTTGACTCTTAGCCAAGACATGTTTTTATTTGAAGGGTCCCTCTTTAAATCTGGGTCCCCTCTTGTTAACTAAACCAATCACATTGATTACCCCCTTCCCTATAGAAATGTGATCTTCTGTTAGAAGACTGCTCACTATATTCTGTGACCATTTGAGTAGTAAAAGCCTCAGATGTCAATAAGGTTTTCCCTTAAATTTCATCTTATTGAGAGAGCAGCGCAGTGGCTAAGTGGTTAGCACTTCCATCTAGCAGCAATAGGGTTGTTGGTTCAAATCCCAACCATGACACCACCTGCCTGGAGTTTGCATGTTCTCCCTGTGCCAATGTGGCTTTCTTCCAGGTACTCCCACACTTCAAAGACATGCTGGTAGGTTAATTGGCTCCTGATTAAATTGACCCTAGTATGGGTATGGATGAATGTGAGTTAGGGACCTTAGATTGTATGCTCCTTGGGGGTAGGGAGTGATGAGAATGTACAATATATACAGTGGGGATCGAACGTTTGGGCACCCCAGCTAGAAATTTGTATTAATGTGCATAAAGAAGCCAAGGAAAGATGGAAAAATCTCCAAAAGGCATCAAATTACAGATTAGACATTCTTATAATATGTCAACAAAACTTAGATTTTATTTCCATCATTTACACTTTCAAAGTAACAGAAAACAAAAAAATGGCGTCTGCAAAAGTCTGGGCACCCTGCAGAATTAATATCTTGTAATGCCCCCTTTGGCAAGTATCACAGCTTGTAAACGCTTTTTGTAGCCAGCCAAGAGTCTTTCAATTCTTGTTTGAGGTATCTTTGCCCATTCTTCCTTACAAAAGTCTTCCAGTTCTTTGAGATTTCTGGGCTGTCTGTCACGCACTGCTCTTTTAAGGTCTATTCATAGATTTTCAATTATGTTGAGGTCAGGAGATTGTGAAGGCCATGGTAAAACCTTCAGTTTACGCCTCTTGATGTAATCCCCCGTGGATTTCGAGGTGTGTTTAGGATCATTATCCATTTGTAGAAGCCATCCTCTCTTTAACTTCAGCTTTTTTACAGATGGCATCAAGTTACCATCCAAAATTTGCTGAAATTGTATTGAATCCATTTTTCCTTCTACTCGTGAGATGTTCCCTGTGCCACTGGCTGCAACACAACCCCAAAGCATTAATGATCCAACCCCATGCTTAACAGTTGGACAGAGGTTCTTTTCATTAAATTCTGTGCCCCTTCTTCTCCAAACGTACCTTTGCTCATTCCGGCCAAAAAGTTCAATTTTAACCTCATCGGTCCACAGAACTTGTTTCCAAAATGCATCAGGCTTGTCTATATGTTCATTTGCAAAGTTCAAACGATGATTTTTGTGGTGAGGACATAGAAGAGGTTTTCTTCTGATGACTCTTCCATGAAGACCATATTTGTACAAGTATCTCTTTATAGTGGAATAGTGTACCACAACTCCAGTGTCTGCCAGATCTTTCTGGAGGGATCGTGCAGTCAAACGTGGGTTTTGAATTGTTTTTCTCACAATCCTGCGAGCTGTTCTGTCTGATATTTTTCCTGGTCTTCCAGATCTTGCTTTAACTTCCACTGTTCCTGATGACTGCCATTTCTTAATTACATTCCGAACAGAGGATATTGACATCTGAAAACGCTTTGCTATCTTCTTATAGCCTTCTCCAGCTTTGTGAGCGTCAACTATTTTCAGTTTCAGTTTTCTAGACCACTGCTTAGAAGAACCCATGGTGCTGATTGTTGGGGCAAGGTCAGATGAGTCTGGGCATTTAAAACCTTTGAGATTGACATCACCTGGTCTTCCCAGACGATGATTGAGAACAATCCATGACACTGGCAGATCTCAGCTTTGCAAAGGGGGCAGTAAAGCTATAAATTCTGCAGGGTGCCCAAACTTTTGCAGACGCCATTTTTTTGTTTTCTGTTTTTTTGAAAGTGTAAATGATGGAAATAAAATCTAACTTTTGTTGACATATTATAAGAATGTCTAATCTGTAATTTGATGCCTTTTGGAGATTTTTCCATCTTTCTTTGGCTTCTTTATGCACATTATTACAAATTTTTAGCTGGGGTGCCCAAACTTTCGATCCCCACTGTATGTAAAATACTGCATAAATTGACGGCGATATAGAAGTACATGTAATACATAAATGAATACAGAAGAAGACAGAAAACAACAATAAATTAGGCTATTATATGTTTTACAAGCCAGTTTTCCCTTAAAATTGTATATTTTATAATTTTTTTCAATGTTAATACAAATTTTCATTGTAGAGCTTTTTTTTACACTTGCCTGCACAGAAAAATGAGCCCATACAGAAAAACTCAGGTCTCTACAGATAATGTAAACAAGCCCTTGCAGTGCAGCTGCCTTTATTTTCTCGATTGTCAAATCCTTGCAGTATAGCAGTCTAAGGCCCTGTTTACAAGGGGAGCTGGTGTGGTAAAAACGGGCAGTTGAGCCATGGGTTTTACTAAACCCCTTCCAGATTCTGGGTGTAGGTTCAAAAAGTTCATCCTCATTTGTTGTAAGAAACAAATAAATACATAAAAACTGCACTTCAATCTGTGCTCTTTTGAGTTACTTTATTTGATCACCAATAGAGTATCTACACCCAAAGGAGTGTGGTTCTTAACTATTTATTTGTACTAAAACTGATCAACTGGTGATCATGATGGCTGACTCCCTCATTCAGAAATCTGTGTAAGTAGGTAAAGGTAAAAGAAACAGCATTTTTTTCAGGCTAAATATAATATGAATCTGAAAAGGGTTTTCTAAAGTCCTTGCACTGTGAGGAACAATAGCAGTTCAGCTGAATGGCTGTTATAACGATCACATGATTAGTAACCATGCTGATTGGTTCTTGGTCACTGTATCTGACAGGACATCTGTCGAATATACCACTGTTACAGAATTAGGAGCTGGCATGGGGAGATTATCAGCACGATATCTCACCTGCAATATACAGGTTGTGGGTGGGAAGTTGTTAATGCTTAATAATTTCAGACCAGTTGGTCTTTTCTAGCATTCTAGCATCTCAATTTCTTCAATTGCCTTTCAAGGAAACCCAATATTAGTCTTACAACCATGTCTGTGGTGGTATTCTAGTGCTTTTAGATATTTGGCTTCTCCTTTGATCTGTGCAGAGTCAGATGATGACCATCTAATGTCCATGGGCAGCTTTAGCCCAAACATTTATGAGCTTCATAAGAAAACACTTTTACAGTGACAAGGATGTAATTTGAAGAGGTTAAAAGCAGACGTTATGGGGTACCCACATAAACATTCTTTTGTTCCTGAATGTGTCGATTGAGCCACCAAACTCAAGGTACTTAATAAATAAATGAATCCAGAGCCCTTAACATCCTACAAAAATTATTTTATGTAGTATATGTGTATTGGTTTGAGGGATGGCAAAGGTATATCTACTGTATTGTATTTAACAATACAGTGAACATACCTTTGGCACATACCGTTGCGTACAGAGTGTCTTATGTTCATTGGATCATGAGAATCTGTAGAAGACATATAGGATGAAAAAATAGGTATAAGTCTTAGCAGCTCTCGGTGTCCTAGAAGAGCGGTCTCCAAAATGCACCCCACAGGCCCTTTGCTTGCCTTTTTCCGGCCCTTGGGGCACTGTTCCTCCCACTAATACAAGGTACTACTATTCCTTCCACTGACACCAACAGTAGGACATAATACCTCCAACTGACACCAACAATGGAGCATTATTTTTTCCACTGACATCAACAATGAGGACCTATTCCTCCTCCTACCAAGCACAAGCGTTATGTATTTTTACACTGATGCTGGGGCATATTCTACTACTACTGGCCACAGGCCAACCCCCTAAAGTCTGAAGGACCGTAAACTGGCCCTTTGTGTAGAAAGTTTTCGAGACCCCATCTTAGAACACAGTAAGAGGGTGCAGTGTCTGAGCACAATGACGTCAGCTTCTAGTTGCCCATCGTTTGGTATCCATTAAATATAATCTACAGTTTGTAGTACAGCCTGTTCTCCGACTTTTTAGCAACATGCTATATAACGAACGTAACTGGCAAAGACACATCAGCCAGCTAATTTGTCATTATAGCCACTTTCATGTCACTGTGTTTTTCTTATACTGTCTCAAAGCTTTTTTCCATTATCTCTCCTCCCTGCTTTATATTTCTCTCCACCTTTGCCTTCAGCCTTTCTAAAGACAATAATGAATTAGTAATGTATGTGGTTCAGTCGTGAATGATATATAAGGATGAGAGAAATAGCATAATTAGATTTTTTTCATTTATTAGACATTCTAATAGCTCCAGTGTGCTTTAAAGGCAACATCATGTGTGAAATTGGTAATTTTTCTGAACTGACTTTTAGTGTAGAGATTAGTTTGAAAGTTAGAGATTCAGGAGGTGTTGGAGTTCTCCCTACATTCAGACATATGCTGCAAGGGAAAAACCCTTTAAAAGAGCCAAAAATTATACTAAGTAGTTTTCTGATGGAGACTATCATTGGACTCATAAACTGCACAATAATTCCAGGGCAAAAAAGTACCTGTTTAACATCTCTGTGAGTGAGCTTATGGCTTTGGGCCTAGTGTGCAGCTTGTAAACCAGACAGGGTTCTTGCAGACAAGTATAAAGCCTATGGATACTGCATTTGGCTTGTGACAGGTTCACTTTAAACAGGCTGTTGGGGTGACTGCTCCCAGGAAAGTGTGCACATACAATGTACAGAGCAATTCAGTGTGAACATGGTGGCAGTGAATCAACTAGGACTTGGTGATGATCCCCCATAGGGCAGACTGTGAGAGCACTGGACAAGGAGAGAGAATACAGTAGGTTGTAAAATGTCACACATAACCACCACAGTTACCCTGAGCTATGTGTTCAAGCAGTCCAGTTTGTTGGAGCCAGGCCTTTTTCTGATAAGTCTGAGCTGCAGATACTATCTTGTAAACATTAGAGGTTGGGCCCCTTGGTTGGGCAGCATTGACGTGTTACTGACACTAGAGCAAGAATGCTGTCATATTGAAAGCTTATGCCAGCAATTTGACCAACTGCACTCCCACTTGTGAGTCATGGTGTTCTTGTGCTCATGGGGATACGCATAGTTCCAATAGACTGGCAGAAACTTATTTTTTCTTGCTTGCACTTGGGCATAACAATTATGTCCATCAGCTAAAAACAGAAATTAACAGGAATTAATTACCTATATTAGCCTCCAAAGACAGCAGTGGAACTTGTCTGAGTTATTGGATGCAACACCCAAATCCATTAAAATTTAAAAATCTTAGTTTCACCTATAAAGTTGCTAATGAAATAAGCCACTCAATGAGCCTATTCATAATGCAGTGTGGCCATATTTAAAATGGTTTCCAAGTAAATGCCCAATAATGTTGCTAATGAGTTAAGCTGAAACTTCAACCAAAGTATGACTTTTGGATAGAGTGGGAGTTAGCCCACCAGGGAGATTTATGATCTCATGATTTGTCCAAGTAACCATTGTCCTCAGAGGAGAGGGGAACACTTAGTCCAGAGAATCCAGTGAGGTGGAAATTTTTAGCTTAATGAAATGGATAGGAAAACCAATGTTAAGCAAATCTAAACCCCAAAAAACAAAAATGTAATATATTGCAGCTTAATATATTGCTGCTTGAGCAGGTACAGAAAATTACCTGCTGTAGATGTGAACCTGGCAGACCAGACCGCAGGAAAGGATTCAGAAAATTGCTGGAGAAGCAGATTATTTTTTTGAAAAGCTTGTTTATCGCTACCTATTATGGGTCACTGTGAACTGTTTTTTTACAGGCCAAATGTGTTCCTGGTGACATGACTAATTTCTGAAATTTGTGGTGTATTGCCAAAACTGGCTGGTTATTTCTATTATCATAGTTAGGTTTCCTATTGCAGGGTTTTTCAGTCCTTTAATGTATTATTTGGCACTACTGCTTAGCCCATGACTGTAGCACCATATTCTCATTATCTGTCACTATCATAATCAAATCTTTTGGAGGCATTTAAAATAATAGAGAACTTAGGTTTACAGGACAGCTTTTTTTGATAAATATTGGAAGACTAGACATTAAAAAGGAAACTGGTCACATATATATTAGAATCCAAAGTCACATTTTGAAGTCCCCATCAATTTCTAATGTTAATGACAATGTAGCTAATTTGCTTCATTTTTAGTTAATAATATACCTTATCTACTAGATATAGTCCTGGGACACTTCAAGCATGATACTGTAACAAATATTGTTGCGATTACGCCATTTGAGAAGTGTAGAAGCAGTGTACAGATACAACATGTAGGTTTCGTTGGAACTTTTCTTGTGTGCAGGTTTGAACACATCACGGTTCCTCCCTCACTTTATTCTTTACTGTTCCTGTTTTCCTTTAGAAGGGCTGGTTAGGGCTGACATGTTACAACATGGAGTGCTCCAGGTTGGAGTGGGGGAGAACACAAGCATCTTACATACCAGATTGTTTTGTTTTTTTTTCTTTTTTTTTTGCTATTCATTGGTCACACCTCAGGATAAAATACAGCTGTGTTCTATACCTGCCATTTTAGAAAACTGAGAATGGAAAACATTTACATAAAGTATACTTGACATATAGGCAACGCACATGAAGGGTGTATGGAACGTTTCACAATACAAAGGGCCTTTTACTGAGGATAGAAGAATACTGAGTAGCCCTTTTCCATGGGACCACATGTTACTAAGGCTCTTTACAATTTTTCAGAACTGTAGTTGGAAAACTGTTCATGAATGTGCTGTAACCCAAATTACCAAACCTCATTATTTATCATATATCAACAAACACAGGAGGTGTATGCAGTGTGTATCTCTACAACTGCTTTGTATCTAGATATTGTGAAAATATAAAATCGTAAAATCATTTAACTAAATTCGTGCATAAAAAAGAAAGAACTCTCTCAATAGGGGTCAGTACAGTCAGTAGCTACTGGTTTCAGTGCGTATATATGACGCAATATATATAGCTTATGTGCATCCAGTTATTCTCTTTATAGATATTATTGTAGTTTGGAAAGGGAGTGAAAATACATTAAGGCAATTCATGGAGGAATATAGATATTGATCCTAATTGCTTTATCACAAATAATTGAAATGTATAACATGGTCTATGGTATGACATCACGATCAATATGTGTATTGCATGGTTGTCATAATATGTATGAGGGGATGTGGAAGAGTTGCTTAGATACATTTGTTGGTGATTGAGCCAGTTAATAGACAAATCAGGCAGCTGGGTCCCATACATGCAGAGATTGGATGAACTGATCGAAGAGTAAACAAGTGCAGTATTTAATGAAGGGGATGAGGACTTCCTGCTGTGCCTCCTGAGAATGTCAGGAAGATGAAATGCCGCGTCGGGGCATAGCAGGAAGGGACGTCTTCCCACATAGCAACTCCGGAAGTGGTTAACACAGGAGAAGGTGGCGGTGAGAGAGCCTAGAGCCAGATGCATGTTATCCCAATGCTTATAATGTAACATGCATTTTTATCCTGGTGCAAGGGTATGCATCTGACAATGTGAGTGGGCATTGTGGAAATGGTCTTTAATAAATAAAAGGTTTTAAAGATTTCATACTATGGTAGTCTCCCTCCATCTCTTCCTACATGTGTGAGACATTTAAAAGGAAAGAGTGCAGCTGGCCCAAAAAGGAGAAGGCTTATGGTGGTTATCCATGATACTAAGCGCTGTATGACTTACCTGTGATAGATGGTCATATAAATCTGGTGAGTGTTCTATGTTTATGGTGGAGGATTTCGGGAACACTATGGCACTGATTGTTGGAAATGGAGCACTTTTTATGAGCACAAAAACTTTAATAAGTTTGAAGGCATTGTGCATTATACTGTGAATAACTGAAAACACTTGGACACCTTATATGCACAGAGAGACTATTGAAGCACAGAGGACACTTTATTGAATCATGTTTCATTTTTATTTGAGGGTATGAGCATTGCAGAAAATGAGCTTGTTTATTGCACATCTAAACAAAAACCAAGAGTGCTGTATAAAAGATAGGGTATTCTCAGAAATGTACTGACTACTCTTTTGGGATCTTTTTATGCACTAGTTTAGTTTGATGTTATAATTTCAGCCTTGATGAAGGGGACAATGTGTGGTCCCCGAAACTCGTTTACTATGACACCTGCTATGTTTGGGATAAAACCTAATTTTGTACTCTAAACCTTGGTGTGTCACTTGGATATTCAAACTCAAACTGTATTGAGGTATGGCTGTGATCTTTCATTTTGGATGTGGATGTGTTCTTTTATTTTATAACCTAAATCAAGCTTTTTGTAAATTAAATATAGGGGCTGCCATTGATGACCACCTTCTGGAAATGTTAGTATATTGGCTGTTGTATTGACATTCTTTCTTCAATATAATCAGTTAGTGGTTTCAAGAATTGAGGAAGATGGGGTTTACATAATAGCCAGGGGAGCAGAATTTGCAGAATGAGATTTCAGCAATGGCAACCTCCCTTTTTTTCTCTGGAAAGTTTCCTTTACATCATCTAATAATCTGTTATTTTATTTGGGGTGCAACTCAGACCTCACATTTTCTGGTTACAGGTTACACCTGAACTCCAGACAAACAAGTAAATGCTGCGATGAAATTTCCCACATTACCAGTTTTGCTTATAAATTTGTATTTCTGGTCAGCCAGGAGCCCCCTTCAGATAACATGGCCAGGTTGGTGACCTCACTACTGTCCAGCCCAAGTAATACAGCTTGGTCACTGACTTTGCCTGCAGTTTGGGAAAAAAGGGAGCATCAAGCTATCAGTGTAGGGTTGAGGGCACTTTGCACTGCATTAGAGCCAGATTGGAAATGTTCCTTCCTTCTGTTGGTCTGTACAACAGTACACATAAAGGGTGATGGAGAGGCAGCATTTGCAACCTATCAAGTATCCTTCATGCAGATTATTATTATTTTATTATTATACAGTATTTATATAGCGACAAAAGGTTTGCTCAGCGCTGTACATTATAGTGGGGGACAGTACATGAGACAATACAGTAACAATACAATACACGAGTGGTTCGAGGGCCCTGCTCTTTCGAGCTTACAATCTAGGAGGGAGGGGATAGTGGCACAGGAGGAAGTGGCTGTAGGGGATGGAGTGGTAGGAGGAGTGGAGGAGATGTGTTGGCAAAGAACATACGGACAGAAGGAGAGAGCAGAGAGATAACCTCATCAATCTGCTGCTGCTTCTTCACGGCCAACTCAAAGGTCACTGGCTATTTTTCTTAATTGTAGCAGGAAAAGTCAAGGCTGGCTGTGCTATCTTGCAGAGATCTGTGAATCTCAGGACTGGACAGGCAAAAAGTAAATAATCTCTAATGGATAAAACAGCTTGCGTATACTTTACGTGTTTCAGTGATGTATTCACTCGTTTGCCTGGGGTTCTGTTTTATGTTGTTGTTATAATCAATACAGAGATGAAATGTTCCTCTCTGTCTGCAGGTCAGCTTTACCTGGGGATTTCCAAATTGTTCCCAGGTCATGTGAATGAGATAATCCCTCCACCTTTCAGTTGAACAGAGCATTGACACTCCCTGATAACAGAATTAGTGACTGTATCATTAAATGTAATCTTCCAGATGTCCAGATAATCCTTATTTTCTACATGTTACCCACTATAGTCCGTGCCCGGCATTCATTACCACAGAAGGACACAATTTTCTTTCCCCTTTCTGGGAGAGTGTAGGGTCAATATTTTATTTTTTCTTCTAGCAGCTATTTCTTGTAGCAGCACAACTTCTTCAAAAAATAAAGAACTTTTAGTTTATTTACACAATTGTGCTAATCGTGTATTCTGGAATTTCAATCAATAGTCTGCCCTGCAAGGCCACTGTCGGTAAATAAGCTTAGTCACAGTTCTTATTTTTTAGTTGGTGTATTTGCTAAGTCCAATTCTAAATGGAAACAACAAAACAATGAGCTCATTTGGATGCTGAAATTCAACTATTGGCGTGTGATCTTGCAAGTGCTTCCTAATACAGGGTGACTTCAAATGTATTGAACTGTATATCTCTGTATGAAGAAGTCGCAAGAATTTAAGCTGAATTCCAGGATCAATGAATATTGTCTATATGTTTGTACTTGAATGAGTGTTCTTTTTGTACTTTTTCCAAATCTGTGAGATAGCCCAGCCTAAAACCTCGCCTTTGTACAGGAACTTCCTGTAATATAGACCAGTCATTGCTACTCGCTCCTTGTGCAGGATGACTGGTCTTGTCCCCACCCCCTGTAGTGGTTTGCAGGCAGCCTTCTGGGTCCATTGCACAGCTCTGCTGTCTGCATGGAATATGTACAACAATAATGTTTTCACTGCTATGTTTACAATGTAATATCAGTTTTTTAAAGGAATTTGGTGTGCACAATTTTATATCTTTTGTGGCTACTCAGAAATATATTTATAATATATATATTTGAATTCTGTACATTACCTGACTTTGATTTCTGCCTTTTGTAGTCCCCTCTACAGTAGCGCTCAGAGGGACAGGCAGTACTTGGTGCCAATCATTTGTCCTGCATTCACTTGTATTGACAAGGAACACATTGGCAGGAGCAGAGAATAGAGAGATGGCCTCATCAGTCATTTGTTGCTCCTTTACTATCCAGGCACAAACTAGGGGTGTGGAGGTGACCTGTCTATGTTGTCTAACTTCAGCAGAGAAAGTTGGGTCACCAGACTGGGTTCACTTTCTGGTAAATCTCAGGTGTGACTGACAGAATACAGATCCTTTTGGCAAGTAGGAGGGTTTTCATATATGTACTTTATTTCTTTTTCTAGAGTTTATCTTTAAAGTGACACTAAACACTTATTCTCCAAAAACAATCCATATATTTCACTATGGCTCTGTAATCTGTTTTTAATGGAATTGCTTCATAGTGTGTGTTTGCTCTTGCTTGCAATGTCCTCCGTGAGCTGCCGAATCTCTCCATTTCCATATTGCTTCGTTTGGGATGGGCAGTGCTTGCTAGTTTTGCTCATTGTACACTGCTCTATACACACTACAAATCCCATAGTCCTTAGTCCATCTCAGGACCAAACAAGATGGTGGTCCATGGAGAACAAACTTAGGACCATGGAGAACAAACTTGGTCCCCCTCTGACAGGAAGTCAGATAGCAGCAGCAAAAAAAAAAAAGAATTTGCAGATTGGAGGAAGCTGGGACCAATAAAAGGGGCTTTTTTTAGTTAAGAATGCATACTTGAATAGAATTTTTTAAACCATTTATTGTCCCTTTAAGGAAGCCATTCTCAACCAGGTTTCTGTGGAACTCTAGGGTTCTCCCAGGGGTGGCCAGGGGTTCCTTGAGCTTTGGCTAACTGACCTCCCACCTGATGGTGCCTGCATAGTTCCAGGCCCAATGCCACTTGGTAGAGCTAGCGGCATGAGTGCAAGGGAGTGACATTCTTCCCCTTTAACACCACCAATATAAGGGGCATTTTTCCAATTAGGCATAGGGGCATTGTAGTCAATGAGCCTGGCCCCATGAGACCTCCGAGGGCTAGACCAACAATATGCAAATTCATGTGTGAATGCAGACTTATCACATTTATTCTGTGATGATCTCTTTATTCAACTTACAACCACCAATGTATGGGGCATTGTTCCAATGACCCCCGATGAACTAATCTTACCAGGGATTTCCTAAGATCTGAAAATGATTTCAAGGATTCCTCTGAGGTAAAATTTTTTTTTAGAAAAGCTGCTTTAAGGTGAGCCTCAGCCTCTGTTTATTTTGACATGGCAATTTTCAACAGCTAATTTATTAATAATTGCAAATATGTACATAGTTATACGAGATGGAAAATAGAATAGGTGATTGAGAGGGCAAACCTACACGTAAGTACATGAACCAGTTGACATAACTAATGAATACTTTACAGGTGTCAGATGTACTGTACATATACACACTTACAAACACATAGTATTCCATACTTGTTTATATGAGGCTTTTGTGTTACATGAATGTGTGCAAACAGCATATTTTCCATGATGGATAAAACCATAGTTCTAATTCATACAACCTAGACCAGCCTTCTACATAACAGCCTGGGGCATACACTTTAAATATACATGTGCATTGTTCTTGTTGTAGAATTATATTCAATTCCTGTTAATAATAAGGAGCTTTACATGCACATGTACCTAACCGTAGAAGCTGCTGCATGCAATCACCAGAGCTACATTCACAATGAAAAAGAAGTAGAAAAATGTCTCGACTCAAATTACTGGCATACTTTTTATGAATGTGTTTTATAATTGTTTGTAGTATGTTTTACATTTGCTTCCAGCACATCCATTGTATGAGTCGTCCATCGTACGAGTTTGTGCCTTTTAGTCAACACAAGAAAAACACTCATGAAGTATCTTTTTATTAGAAGTGTTTAGGCTGTTTCATGGACATGATAGACTGTGCTTAACTGTTATGATAAAAAAGAACCAGAAATTTATAAATCTAGAGCAAAAATATGCATGATTGTATGGGTAGCTTCAGGCATAGGTGATGCAAGGGGAAAACTTGCCAATACTTGGTGTATGTCAGTGCAAACTGAATAAAAAATAGTCAGCCCATCTCTGCAATACATGAACATTTCCCAGTGTTTTATTCCATTAAAAATGCTACAAGTACAGAAGAATACCTTTAGATTTGCCCGAAATCCAATGTACTTCTAACTTCTTGTTTGGCTTTGGCTGCATTAAAATCCCAACCAGCATTGTCAGGTGGATTATAGAACTCCATCTTTGACTCCCCACATAGCTACTAGCACACTGTGTGTAGGTAGAGGATTTTAGGCAGATATAGTTCTGGGGGTACACCTATGTCGTTAGGAACTCGTCTCCCAACAGCTGTTCCTGCAAGAATATTTCCCACCAGCACTGTCAGGTGGATTATAGAACTCCATCTTTGATTCCCCACATAGCTACTAGCACACTGTGTGTAGGTAGAGGATTTTAGGCAGATGTAGTTCTGGGGTACACCTATGTCATTAGGAACTCGCCTCCCAGCAGCTGCTCCTGCAAGAATATTTCTAAGCCTGGTGATAATGTCACAGATTGTTTCTTGGTACAGGGACAAGGTAAAATAAAACCATAATGCTCTTCATGATCTTGAGGCGGACCGATGGATTAAGGGTAAATGTTGGTAATGCCTGAATATACAGTACACTTTAACCTCTTGTTGCCCATGTAAGGCATATGCGCAACAGCAAAGAGGGCGGGCTTTAATACCCACTTGCTGCACATATGTGTCCATTGACGGCTGAGGTTTCTGTGCCTCAGGTGCATGTTCCCAGCACAATAACTGAGTTGTCGTAGACAGCTCTCAATCTCTAGCAAATTATTTAGAGCCGGTGAATTAGAGCTTCCCAAATTGGTTTTTAAGGACCACAGTTCTTGATTCTTTCAAAGTTGGCCAGGGATGGATTTCTTCATAGCAAGGGTAGGCCATGGCTGAGGGTGCCAGTGCTGCACGAGGGAAGGGCGGCAGCCTCCCACACATGTTACTAAGAGCATATTTAATGGTAGGTTTTATAGTACATAACAGACTGACCCTATACATGCTAGTGTCTTCTGGCTGTATCCTCATTAGTGTTATTCTTATACAATTTGTGCATTATTGCTGGTAGAATATGGGACTGTCAGGTCCTCCACTTTGGGTCTGTATATCTAGAACCAAACCCGAAAAAAAAAGTAGGGAGTTTACACTACTCTTCAAGTTATCATTTCTAGGAGGGCACATGCTGTTTCATCATGTGTGTACACAAACTTGATGCAACTTTTGTGGCTATGGCCTCTGATCTTATTAGTATGATACTAAGGCTTGAAAGTTGATTGGGGTAGATCAGGAGGAAGTCTATAGTCATCATTGGGAGCCAGCAAGATGGCGTCCATCAGTGGTCACCTGATTCGGAAGTCTAACCTGCCCCTGGACATAAAGACCCACTTAAAGGGACACGGGCTGGAAGTTACAGCAGACCCATTGTTGGATATATTCACGTTGAGTGCATGCATATTAAAGTGGAATTCCAGTCAATATCTAACTAATCCTAAATGTGCTCCCACTCCCCTTTTAACTCCTATTCTGCCTACCTTTAGAAGGAATATGCTTATATTTACCTATTCTCAGGGTTCTATGGTATGGTCATGTGATTGTCTGTCAGCGGAGAGAGTGCCAACAATGGATGCCCCATAGTAAGCCTATGGGTGACATCATTGCCCAGACATTTCAGCCATTGTTGGCGATCTCTACTCTCCCCTGAAGCTGCTGCTGGGAATATCACCTGACTGGACTGAAGCTCTCTCAGAATAGTTACGTATAAGGATCTTCTTTCTACAGCAGGGGTCTCCAAACTTTCTAAACAAAGGGCCATTTTACAGTACTTCAGACTTTAGGAGGGCCAGACTGTGACCAGTGGGGGTAGAAATTGTCCTGGCATCAGTGGAAGTAAACAGTCTTTCAAATCTTTGATATTAGGGGCAGGAATAGTGCCCCATTTTTGGTTTCATGGTTGGGAATTATACCCAATTGTTGAGGTTAGTGGGAGGAATAATGCCCCAAGGGCTGAGAAAAGGAGAGCCAAGGCCTTCAGTTTGGAGATCACTGTTCTACAGGGTAGTTAGAATAGTTGTTAAAAGGAGGTTGGGATCAGTTTTAGGCTTAGTTAGATAAAGAATTGAATTTTACTTTAAGCAATGAATTTTGGGGTATTTATTATCTCTCAAAGATATCAAAGTACTTCATCTGACAATGGCTGTCTCACACAGCTCAGAATTACAGATCTATACCACACAAGTAGCATGCCCATGCACTTTAGCCCCAAGTGTTCTGTCTACCATAGTGGTAACCCAATAGCCCTGCCACCCCCCAGCCTTTCCTACTGCTATATTCAATTATATTAGATTTATAGACACCCTGCAACACAGATGCACTCAAGTGCCTGGAACCCTCCTACCCTGAGACATCGTGCCATTGGGCTGCAGTGAGTTACATTGTGGAGCATATAGTTAACTTATGGTGGTATAACCTAAAGCAACCATATATACACCTGTGATAACTATGTAACTGGTTCCAGCCATCCAACATTACGAGCACACACCATAATATTGTTTTGTCCCACTGAGCTCAGTGTATTTACTTTCTCACAGAGAGTGCTGACATGGAATATGTATTTGCTCAGAATTGTTGTTCAGTGCTATGTAATCACATGTCCAAATAGATTAGTACATGTCTAGAAGCGGAAAAACGTAGCGCGTTAACCTTGTATTATCAGACTTTTCAGAAATTGCCATACTGAGCATGTATTCACACATCTTTCCTAGTGCACTGGCTTAAAGACTTTTTCATTCAGCATGTTTGCCCAAACAACCAATTTTGAGCAGCTGGAGTTTTCTATTCTGCTATGGTGCGGATCCTCAGCTTTTATGGTGTACAGTTGTACATAAACACAATCTTCTGTAAAGCTTTTTTTATATTTATGGCACAGTAGGGTAAACCATCTTTCCAAGCAAGCCATAGTCATGAAAAAAGATGTATTGTAAGATCTGTAGAGAATCACAAGACAGAACATCAAAGATATGTGAGTGCATACATAATGGAAGGCGAGAGTTCCTGGTGTCACTTCTGAAATGATCAGACCCTCAGATGCCTGCTTTTTATAAGCTACGCCTTTCCACTGAGTACTCCATATCAGACAAACTCCCTATAGAGCATGACATGGTAAATCAAGGTCCTGATACACAGCACAATCCAATTCTTGTAAATCTGTAAACCGTTCCATGCATCCGTGACAGTTTGACTTTGGATGTGTACCTTTAGTCTAAATACAGAAATACTCTGCGTGCTTGTCAGTGTTTCCTACAATAAAGTGAATAAAGCTCTATAGCTAACAGGTACTGAGCTTATTTTACAGAATGTCAATACTAAGCTATTTGACTTCACATCTCATACACATCCATAGCAAACCATCAGATACAGTATACACACGGAACACTTGATTTAAGTGTTTTTGTGTTCAAGGCCATATCCATCTTTTTGTGACTTTATGGACTTTTAATGTAACACTTCAGGCCCGTCTAATTGAAATGCATCATGGAATGAGCATTGCTTCCCAAACTGACTTTTAGGGACTATAGGTTTTTTTTCCCTCTTTATTAATGGCCAAGGACAGATTTCTGCATAGCCAAGGTAGACCATGGCCGGGAATGCCAGTGCTGCTAAGGGGCCACACAGCTAATCACACATGTGATTGACATAACACATTTAATGGTAGGTTTTATAATCCATATATTCCAAATTGAACCCCTACCTGCCAGTAGCATTTGGCTGGTTCTCAGTGTTATTCCTATTATGGTTTGGGACTTTCAGTTCCCCCACTCTGGGTCTGTACACATAGAACCAAACTGGAAGAAAAGTAGAGCAAGTTTGCACTACTCTTCAAATTATCAACTCCAAGAGGTAACAGTCTGTCAAACCATATGTATCCTCAAGCTTGGAGAAGCGTTTGTGGCTATGGCCTCTGATCATATTAGTATGATACTGATGTCTAGTACAAATGATGGGAAAATCGGATGAAAATACGACTTTTAGAGTGATCGTCCGATAATCTGATCATTTGTACACAGCTTTCAAGAGGTTCATGTGAAATATCCGAAGGGACAAGCGCGAAAATCCTTCTCGTACAATAGCAGAATGAAAGATATTAGTTTAATCAGTACAATATTTGTCCATAAAAACTCAAGCGACCAAGACCACGTATGTTTGGAAATTAACAAATACGTTACAATAGATTAAAATAAATTACATCAATTCAGAAGTTGTATTCTGTCATACGAGAATCATAACTTTAGTAACCTCTTCATTTTTTATATTAGACTAGCATGCAAAAAATAATGGACGATTATTCGTCTGACATTCTCATCATGTGTATGAGGCTTAAGGCTAAACAGTTGATTGAGGTAGATAGGGAGGAGATCTATAGTCATAGCTGGGATCCAGCAGGATGAGCTCTGTCAATGATCATATGATTGGTAAGTCCTACTTGCCCCTGGGAATAAAGACCCTCGTAAAGGAATGCCCAGACTGAGGGTTAAAGCAGACCCATTGGTGGATATATTAGTTCACATTAAGTGCATGCATATTAAAGTGGAATTCCAATCTATAGTGGAATTCCAATCTATATCTAAGCTTATATCTGCTCCCACCTCCTTCTAACTGATATGCTAACTACCCCTAGAAGGAAGATGCTTATACTTACCATTTCTCAGGGCACTCTGGTCCAGTCATGTGATTGGCTCCCAGCGGTGGCTTCAGGGAAGAGATGGGAGCGCTGACAGTGGATGCCCCATAGTAAGCTCATGGGTGACATCATCATCCAGGCATTTCAGCCATTGTTGTCGATCTCACTTCTCCTCTTTTGTGGCTTTGGCTTCTGGTGTTGTTAGTTTGATACTACGGCTAGAAGTTGATTGGAATAGATGGGTACAACATCATTATCCTTAAGGGGGAAGGTAAAATCCAGCTTTTTTAATGATACATCTTTTTCATATGTTCAGGACTTGTGTATGTATTAGAAAAAAATGATTGAGACAAAGTTTGTATTTAAATAATCTGTTTGCGGGTGATTCTGATCCCCACTAGATAGACCATAATAAGGGGCTATAAATAATGTACGGAGCTGGTCAACTAGGTGTTCCAGCACATCAGACCAAATGTTGGACACAACATTTGGGCATTGATTGCCTATTGATTTGTATTCCTTTCCCATTTCTCGACTAAGAAAGTGGTCCACCTGTGAGCAGTATGCTGCCTTCAACATTGCCTAACCATTTCACCTGTGTCAGTCTGACTTTTCAGGGACAAAAGGCCTGATGTTAATTTAATAGAGAACAGGTGTATGTGTTGCAAATAATAAGCAAACAGCTTTCCAATTTTGGTTCTGTGCAGATTAGGAATTTGATTGCTTGTTAAAGTAATTCATGAATCTACGATTCCAGTAAGGACCCATTCGCACCTTTGCGCTCTGGTGCACTGCTTTAACACATTAACATACATTATGCTGCATAATGACATGCGTTGCGTTAAGGTAGTCCATTCAAGCAAATAGGCAGCCAGTGCACCAGAACATACAAAAACACAGACATGCACATGCAGGTGTGCTGCAATTGAGGTGTGTAACGTTGTTGCATTGGAGTGTCATTGAGAATGAGCGGAACCACAATGTGTTAATGCATGTATGGTGTGTGTCCGTATGTTGCATCAGATCGTAACTGAAAGATGTGAGCAGGCCCTTAGACACATTGAAGTCCTGAAGCCTGCTGTTTAAAAATTAGCTTGAGCACACAGTTTGAGCTTTTTATAAGAGCTTCTTACAGCAAATTGAAGTGGTACTGCACTCCTACTCACACTAAGAAACTTACACTCCCTGGCCACTTTATTAGATACACCTGTTCAATTGCTTGGTAACACAAATTACTAATCAGCCAATCACAAGGCAGCAACTCAATGCATTTAGGCATCTAAATGTGGTGAAGATGATTTATTGAAGCTCAAACTGAACATCAGAATAGGGAAGAAAAGCGATTTAAGTGACTTTGAGCATGGCATGGTTGTTGGTGCCAGACGGGCTGGTCTGAATATTTCAAAATCTGCTGATCTACTGGGATTTTCATGCACAACCATCTCTAGGGTTTACAGAGAATGGTCCAAAAAATAGAAAATATCCAGTGAGCGGCAGTTGTGTGGATGAAAATGCCTTGTTGTGTGATGTCAGAGGAGAATGGGCAGACTGGTTCGAGATGATAGAACGGCAACAGTAACTCATGTCAGTATGGACCAAAATCTCTGAGGAATGCCTCCAACACCTTGTTTAAACTATGCCATGAAGAATTAAGGCAGTTCTGAAGGCTAAAGGGGGTCCAACCCGACACTAGCAAGGTGTACCTAATAAAGTGGCCGGTGAGTGTATGTTTGGAATTAAATTCAATAGATACCTCCTAAAGTAGGCCATGGTCGATGAGACCACAGGTTGCAGGAAAGAAAATCGCTTTATTCCCCCCTCAACATAGTCAATGTTGATGGGTGAATCCCACCCACATAACTATTGTGTTTTGCCGGCGTGGGGGGGGGTTGACACGAGGAACTGTCCTTGCCAGGAAAACACCGTGATTAAAGCTAGTGGCTATAGCCACTGGCAATAATTTCTGGCAAAAATCCGACATGCTGGTTGTACCCGAGTTGTACAACAACCAAATTAGGTACAATCAGTCTGCCCAAATTTGGTTAAAATCTTGGCTGGTCCCTGCTGAGCAAGCCAAGATTTGAAACACCTATGGCCTGGCTTAAAGTGTTACTAAACCCCGGACCCTACATTCACTATATCTGGTCTCCCACAGTACAAGGAACATGGAAATGCAGTTAATTTAGTAAATATAAACTGCTAAATACCTTTTCTCATCATAAGTTAGAGCAGTCTTGTGGCTTCTATCAGTGTTCATCCAAGTACTAGCTAAAGCTTGTAGGATGAGTTTTTTTTCTGCTCTAGGAGGATGCGAAACCCCTGACCTCTGTCTGAACAGTGCTGATTGGCTCTGTGCTGATCACACGCACTCTCCCAAGAAAAAAAAAAAACTCTCTAGCACTGAGCATGTGCAAAATGCTTATGGTTCAGTCTGCCTTATCAGGAGATAAGAGGTGTTCCCTTGAAAAAGGGGAGGAACAGAGAAGAAGGGATCAAAGACCTTTTTACACAATGCAGAGGATTAACCCCTTAGGTTCCACAGTGAGTATAACAAGCATGCTTTACTGCATATACAGACTGGTTTTACTGTTGTGGGTTTAGTAACACTTTAACTCCCATAATTATTATTATTTAAAAATGATTTGTTCAAACCCTATGTGCTTCTTTGTATCACTATTTTTCAAATAGGTTGGATGAAAGGTTTAGCTCTGTGTTAAATAGTACATTTTTATAGAGTTCAATACATTAGATCAAAAAGATGGACAACTGAAGAGGAAAAAGAGACAGAAAGGAGTTAGGCCCTTTTCACACAGGCTTTCTGAGCAGGTCTATGGTTTTCTGCTCACATCCGCCTACGTCTGAGTCTGTCCTGGTGCAAAAAAGGAATGAAGAAGGGAGGCGTCTTTTACCGTTTTTTTTCAGACGAATTGGAGGTATCTGGATGTAATCAGACAGTCCAATTACATCCATCAACCCATAGAGGCAACATGGGTCTTCTTTCACAATGAAAACAAAAAACAAATAGGCATGGATGTCACAAAAATGATAACTGCCCCATTCTGCTCAGATTGAGCAATGGATTTGCTCACGGACCCTCCTGAACGGAACGCACACGTGTGAAATTACTGTTTGGTTCCAAGAGATGGGAAGTCCCTCTAAATGAGAGACTGTTCGGAGCAATGCACTAAATGGAAGCACTATCTTGGAAATGTCATGTAACCAACAAATGACCTTCCATTTAGCTTTGTTTGCCAAGTCTAATAGGCAGATGGGTAAATGAGGTTTCTGTTTTTGTCTATGAAAGGTTTGGAGAAATGGGCAGCACAGTGGCTAAATGTTTAGCACTTCTGACTGGCAGTACTAGGCACATTGGTTCGAATCCCAACCCTGGCACCACGTGCCTGGAGTTTGCATGTTCTCCCTGTGACTGCGTGGGTTTCCTCCAGGTATTCCGGTTTCCTCCTACACTCCAGAGACATGCTGGTAGGTTAATTGGATCCTGTCTAAATTGTCCCTAGTATGTGTATGTATGAATGTAAGTTAGGGACCTTAGATTGTACGCCCCTTGAGGGTTAGGGACTGATGGGAATGCAATATATGTATGTAAAGCACTGCGTAAATTGACAGCGCTATATAAGTACCTGAAATAAATAAATGGCGAGAAATAGCAAAAATATATTTTGTTAATTTCTTCAGAACTCAGCAGAACTAAGATTTCATTGAAAATCAAGCCTGACCATTATCCACAAGGAGAATTAATTACTTTTGCCATGAGTTTGATTAATTTGGAACAGATGGAAATTCCAGACTGAATAGCAGTTTGCAGTATGAATGGCAAGGCAGCTGAGCTGTGGCAGAGAATCCAGTACCTGGCTGATAAGGGCATCTTATCTCTTGCTGTAAACCAATCATCAGACGCCCACTTCAGCCTTGATGTGAGCAGATCTATGATTTAGCTTGGGAAATAAACCATAATTACTAAAAGATAAAACAACAGATGCATCAAATTGGAGATATAGTTGAACATATGCATTAAAAATGTATTGTAATGATCATTACGATCCTGGAAAGAAGAAAGCTCCTTTCTACCTACAACTCCATTTATCATTTCTATTCATTCCGAAGCCATTATCACTAAGTTAGGATTATAGTGAGATAGGAAGCTGATTTACAGTAATTCTATGTCCTCTTTATGTCTCGTTACTCATTGTGACAACTAAGGTGTTAAATGTGCTAGTCACATGCTGTAGCCTGCTGTATCTGCACCCTTTCTTTTTGAGGAAGGATGCACACCTCCACTTCTTATTCTTCTATAGACAACTGGGTGAATTAATGCCTAGCTCATGGAGGATTTATCGTGACATCCGAAATGACAGAGCTCTATCTGCAGCACAATAACAATAGGATATACAACCCAAAGAGTTTCTGTTGAAATAAGTGTTACAAAAGATTAAAAGGAATCTTCTATCAAAACCTTCTAATCTTATTTTATGGAGAAGGGAACTGATGCCTGGCTTCAAATGTCACATTGTAGTAAATAGACAGTAGACTTTATCCGTATTACATAAACGCAGGTCATCGCTAGGGCACAGACAAAACAATTGTTTACTATGTGCCCCCCTCACAACACAACAGGGAAGAGATGGGAGCGCTGACAGTGGAGGCCCCATAGTATGCTTATGGGTGACATCACCGTCCAGGCATTTCAGCCATTGTTGTCCATAATACACCTTTTTTTTGGCCATACTTCTCCTCTGGGTCACACAAGTGCACTTACTTTTGCTCTCCTGTGTCCCTGAGTCAGCTAATAGCTGGCTATTGCCCTCTATTAGCTGATGTCACAGAGCCAATCCAGGCTCTGGACGTATCCTGACCATATTGTCAGGATCCACCCTGCTGGCTGATTGACAGCTGATTGATTGCTGAAGTCAGGTGCACTCCAGTGGAGAGCAGGGACTGACAGTTGCTGCTCTCTGCTCCGATTGCACTGAGAACGGACATCCAAACATAATTTTGTATATCGTGACATCCAAAATTACAGAGCTCTATCTGCAGCACAATAACAATAGGATATACAACAGGATTTCAGCCATTGTTGCCCATATTACACCTTTTTTTGACCATACTTCTCCTCTGGGTCACACAAGTGCCCTTACTTTTGCTCTCCTGTGACCCTGAGTCAGCTAATAGCTGGCTATTGCCCTCTATTAGCTGATGTCACAGAGCCAATCCAGGCTCTGGACGTATCCTGACCATATTGTCAGGATCCACCCTGCTGGCTGATTGACAGCTGATTGATTGCTGAAGTCAGCTGCACTCCAGTGGAGAGCGGGGACTGACAGTTGCTGCTCTCTGCTCCGATTGCACTGAGAACAGACATCCAAACATAATTTTGTATATCGTGACATCCAGAATTACAGAGCTCTATCTGCAGCACAATAACAATAGGATATACAACAGGATTTCAGCCATTGTTGCCCATATTGCACCTTTTTTTTTACCATACTTCTCCTCTGGGTCACACAAGTGCGCTTACTTTTGCTCTCCTGTAACCCTATAGCGGACTTTTGCCCTCTATTAGCTGATGTCACAGAGCCACTCCAGGCTCTGGAAGTATCCTGACCATATTGTCGGGATCCACCCTGCTGACTGATTGACAGCTGATTGAGTGCTGAAGTCAGCTGCACTCCAGTGAGCACTGGAGCTGCAGAGTGGAGAGCGATGACTGACACTCGCTGCTCTCTGCTCTGATTGCACTGAGAACGGGCAGCAGTCAGTTTTCGAACTTAGAGGAGTAGTATGGATGTTCGTTTTTTAATACCCCAACCTTCTCCTTTAACTGCAGTAGGGAGCAGACAGGTTACCAACCTGGTTCTGCTACCTAGTACTGCTGTCTACATCTCCAGTTTGCACGGATAGAAATACAAATAATTTGGAAGGTAAAATAGATCTGATTTATGTCGTTCCTCAGTGTATTTTCCTACTTGCTTGGAGTTCAGCCATTACCCCAGGCAAACTGCTAACCACATATCTGAATTATACATGTGAACTGTTCTACCCCCCAAAAGATTAGCCATTGGGTTCTTTGTGATCCATACAGTACACATCTGCCACACTGCATAGCCAAGCAGAGAACACCATTATTTGCATTGTTATCTGCTTGCTCGCTGTCCATACATGACGGGGCTTACAGACTGATTTTTACTTGGAGGTTTGAATGGAAAAAGAAATCCTGTTCTAAGTTTGCCCTGGAGCAAGATGTGAGCAAGACACAACTCATCATCCAGCCCTCATACAAAGTTCCGGTTGGAGTAATGCACAGAGCAGCAAGTTTTACTGTGTGTGTACGTGAGGTTCTAAGGACGTGTTTAAACCCGCATGTCAGCCCAGCCCTGCATTTACAAGCATTCCCTAGCCTCCTCTTAGGCCTGCAGGCATCAGTCTGAGTCTCTCTATCCTATACTTTGCTAAGGAATGGTATCTGTATCCTCCGCTCTCTCCCGGTAAAGCTACTGATTATGGCTGTGAACCTGAGATTTTCCATATTTTATATAGGAACATTTCAACACTTATGTCCTTTAAGGAAGCGCATGCAGGAGGGAGAAATAAATTCTGAAGATAAGCAAGAACAATAGAAGCTTACATAAGATGAGCTGATTCGTCACTGTAAATATGTCTGTGCTTGGTGCAAATGTTTCAGTACATTTATTTTTATCATAAGCACACTGGAAAATATATTTTTTATATTCATGGGACCTGTAGGGACCTCGTTATATTTTCCGGGATGCAAGCAGCCAGTTGATGTATTATGTAGATAATTAGTCGCATCTCAGCTCCAGCACAACACAAACTATATAATTAGACCCTGTTCGCATCCTTGCAGTTTAACACTTGCATTTTCACATTAAGGTCTCTGCCATGCGGGCGGTAAAAACTGGTGGCTGAGCCAGTCAAATACCCTCTGAAGTGCGACCACTGCAGTTCACTCTTCAGAGGGTGACACATATATAATAAACAAGTCTTAAAGAAGATGTCAACCCAACATTTCATATTCCTGATATGTGCCTGCTGTACCATGTACTTGTAAGAAAAAGTATTCTGA
The DNA here is from genome assembly GCF_062004578.1 of Staurois parvus. Classification (NCBI taxonomy): domain Eukaryota; kingdom Metazoa; phylum Chordata; class Amphibia; order Anura; family Ranidae; genus Staurois; species Staurois parvus. Next base: position 5,320,231 of record NW_028318003.1, read on the forward strand.
TATCTTTGTATTGCTTCCTTTGTGTGAAATCCCCAGAGTTTCTGGTGGTTTCTCCTACACTCTATTGAAAAGTAAAGAAAAAGTTTGGCTACAGTTTAGGAAGGCTGCCTAAACACTGCGGGAAGTGTGAGCTGGACAGGCTTAGAGAAGGACTTTAATGTGTTACTAAACCCAGGACCCTGCATTCACTATATCTGGTCTCCCAGGACCCTGCATTCACTATATCTGGTCTCCCACAGTACACAGGGCATGGAAGTGCAAATATTTTAGTAAATATAAACTGCTAAATACCTTTTCTCATCATCGGTTAGAGCAGCAGTCTTGTGACTTCTATCAGTGTCCAGCAGAGCACTGGTTAAACTTTGTAGGAGGAGTTTTCTTTCTGCTGTAGGAGGATGCAGAACCCCTGCGTTCTGTCTGGACAGTGCTGATTGGCCCTGTGCTGATCACATGCACTCTCCCAAGAAAACAAAAAACCTCTCTAGAAATGCACACTAAACTGAGCATATGCAGAATGGCTACGGTTCCGTCTTTCTTATCAGGAGATAAGATGTGGACATTTGAACAAGAGGAGGATCAGAGAAGTGAGGATCAAATGGCCTTTTTCCACAGTGCAGAGGATTAACCCCTTAGGTTCCACAGTGAGTATAACAAGCATGCTTTACTGCATATACAGACTGATTTTACTGTTGTGGGTTTAGTAACACTTTAATGGTGTCAGTGCTGCTACTGTGAACCTTGAGGTTGAATTATGCCACACTGCTGCAGCTACAGAGATCAGTGAGGGCTTGCTTTAAAGCTCATTTACTGCTTGTTAAAGATAAGTAAAATATTTGAAGGTCCATAACCTGGCCACAGGCTCTCTTTAAATACACAATTGAACATGTCAGAGTGATGTAGACCCTTTTTACCAATCAGAATAGGTAAAGACAAAACTGTAATCAAAATAGAGAAAAACTGGGAGGGAGAGAAAACACTCACCATTAGGCTGCGTTCACACTTCAGCGTTTTGTAGCTTGATGCCCGAAGCTCCAAAAATGCTTAAACTTAAAAAATCAGTTGGTGCCTGTTCATGTGATCAGGTGTGAACAGGCGCCATAGAGAACAATTGATTTTTTTAAGTTTGAACGTTTTTGGAGCTTCGAGCTTCAAGCTACAAAACGCTGAAATGTGAATGCAGCATTAGACTGCCAACAGCAGCTCTGTGAATCCAGCAGTATATGCAGAAGTCGCACACGGGCGGACTGACAACTCATGGGGCCCCCGGGCAATAGGGGATCATGGGGCCCCTGTGTCCTTACCCAAACTCAAAAAAGCCTATGAAAAAGGTATCAGGGGCATCCTATGGGAACCCCTACTGACCCCGGGCCCTCGGGTAGTGCCCGAGTTTCCAAATGGTCAGTCCGCCCCTGGTTGCACATGACAACTAGGAAAGCTGGTGGTATCATGCACACATTGCAGGCCAGCCTCCACCTCCTCCCACCCTTCTCAAGGCAAACAGCGAACACCAGAGAATGCCTGACATGATCCCGCTTAGAAGTACATTTCATAGCGTTGCTGTGCAATCACAGTTATTTCAACACTACCACTGGTTAGGGTTAACCTGGTCAGAAAACGTCATACTTGCAAATCAAGTTAAAGTGTGTCCTTCAGTTAACTATGGAATATATTCAGTTTTTGTCAAGACAAGATTATCTTTTTCCTTTGGATTTGCATGTCTCACGTGTATACAGAATACTACCAAGCTCCTCATCTGGTTCATATCAATTGTAATCAGCTGTAGGAAGAGGCTCTGGTTCTAGAAAGAATGCTCTGATTTTCACTGCAATTCATCTTTACAGGTATTACCATCAGCTACCATTAATGTTTTAAAAAAAATACTTTTAAAGGCAAATACATTCTATAATATCTTCTTTGATAGCCAAAGTTTTGATTCTTTGCTATCTATACCTAAAAAATGTTTGGTTAAATCTGCTATTAATTCAGCATGTTCATGGCAAAAGCCATTACTACTTTTAGGGCTCGTTCACACTTGACTGTTTTTCCAACTCTTGACGCAACGCTAACGCTCCCGTTTGAACAGCACTATGTGCTGCAATGTGCAGAATTGTCCCAGGCGTTTGGGAAACTGTAAAAATGCTTCCCAAACGCCTGTCTGCCGTTGCTAACAAGGCTAGTGTGAACGTAGCCATAAGGCCAATTGTGAGCAGATCAGAACACAGATGGAAATTGGGAGTTTTTATTTTTAGGGCCCCTGGCCAATGTTTTTTGTTTTTTTTTGAAGGGCGGTCAACAAGCAGAGAGTTATAAAAGGAGAAGTCCACAGGACAGCAATCCAGGCAGGTACAGGATAAGGTAGAATATCACAGAGTGGCAGTAGGGCACAATGAGGGATAAATCCAGAGGCACTGGATAACAATCCACATATGTCGAAGGGCACAGCTAATAAGGAACTACACATCCCAGCAGTCTCAATTACAGTCTCTAAATGTGGTGGCTTACTCAAGTAATGCAATTGGCGATGAAACGCGTCACACAATGTGGTGTGGCTACTATCTGCACATGGACTCTCCTAATTTGGTTTTTCTTTTTGTTTTTCCTGTAAGGTTTGGTTTTTGGGTGTCTTTTTGAATGATTTCTGCGTTTCCATCCATGTCTTTGCCTAGGATCATTCATCCATATTTCCTCCTTAGGTCTGTAAGTAAAGGATCTCTAAGTGGATGAATTATTCCTCTATCTCATAATTGTTACCTGGGTGATATAGAGGTGAATACTGAAATATATGATCTTTATTAGCTAAGACATTTGGCATATGATGCACCAGTGTTTGACCTGACTATGAGTATGGACAGCATACATCTGATATACATATGTTGCAAGTAGATAGATTTGACCCATAGTGGTTATACATGCATCGCTCCCTAGATCGGCTTTGAGGTTGCTCCAAATATTATTCAGATGAATTCTTGTTACATTTGGGTGACCTGTTTATAGAAGAATGTATTCAGTCTGTGATATCTCTATGAACTTTGAACCACCTTTTAGAGATTGAATTTATACAGTATATTAACAATCTGAGGCTCTATCTTTCAAACTGTTGACTAGTGATGCTTGAATATTCTGCTTTCAATAACATATCACTGAATGGTTCCAGTGTTTTGATATGTTACAAGTCATCTTGGGGACATATGCCATGCAAGTTTATTTATGCCAAGATCTATGAAGATTCCATCATTGTTGGGAACATACATACAAATGATAGGATTTGGATGATCAATTTTACAGAGGAGGTGTATGTTCTCAGTCCCTGTATTAGATTTATTGTTCAGTAAAATGAGTCCATTCAGGATACATGTGTGGACCTTTGTGTGATCACCTCTTCTTTGCTGTATGAACTTGGGATAACTATCCTAGACTTAAGTTTTTGTGGATGTCAGATTATTATACAGGATTTATATGGCACCAACAATTTGTAAAGCACGTTACAATATAAAGGAAGACCGTACAATTATCATACAGTTCAGTACAGAAGCAATAGGAGAGCCCTGCTCACGAAGCTTACAATCGAAAGGGAGGGGGAGGTGGTACAAAAGGTAATAGCTGCAGGGGATTGTATGATGGAGGTGACTCAAGTACAGTTCTTAGGTGGAGGTGGGGTAGGCTTCCCTGAATAAATGAGGATCGCCTTAGGGGGAAAGGGTGGGGCTGACCAGACATACTGGCATAGGGAGTTCCAGAGGATGCGAGAGGTTCTGGAAAAGTCCTGGAGGCGAGCATATGAGCAGGTAACAAGGGAGCTAGAAAGCAAGATGTCCTGGGAGGATCGGACGAGTTTTGTGATATCTGCAGATGAGGTTGGTGACGTACTGTAGCTGGGACAGTGTTGTGGATGCCTTTGTACATTGTGGTTAGTATTATGATTTGTATATGTTGGGCTAGTGGGAGCTGGTGAAGGGATTGGCATAGATGGGCAGCAGTCACAGTTAATAAGGTGTATAAAATCTATTTGCTTATTCTTTGATGTTACAGTCTACAGAGAGTACATATACACATTTTTTTTATATATTTTCAGTTCATTTAGTTGTATTTTCTATGAATTTTTGAGTATTATGGTTAAAAATGGATTCCAAACTGTTGTGTATAATGCTAAGCCTTGTATGTATGGTCCCATATTTAAGATCTCATGCTAAACTCTTTTTAGGGGACTAGATTGACCAGGTTAGTGGACTCACAATTCCCCCTACAGATAAGACAAGGTGACAATGCGATCTGCAGTGTTCTCCAGGCGGTTGGATCAGGCATACACATTTTTGAAGCAACCATTTTCCTTGCCAGTGTTTACAGAATGTACTGCCAAAGGGAACTATTCAACTTCAAAACAATTTACTAGTTCACAGCCTGTGAATACAAACTCTGCTCCAGTGTGTGCTCTGAGACCCAGATATTCTCTGTTGGCCATTGCTACCTTGCCTTTCACACAACATAGACAAGGAAAGAGCCAGGCCATGGATCACAGCCCACGCCTCAAGGACAGTTGGATTTCTGTATACAGTCAGGTCCATAAATATTGGGACATCGACACAATTCTAACATTTCTGGCTCTATACACAACCACAATGGATTTGAAATGAAACGAATAAGATGTGCTTTAACTGCAGACTGTCAGCTTTAATTTGAGGGTATTTACATCCAAATCAGGTGAACGGTGTAGGAATTACAACAGTTTGCATATGTGCCTCCCACTTGTTAAGGGACCAAAAGTAATGGGACAGAATAATAATCATAAATCAAGCTTTCACTTTTTAATACTTGGTTGCAAATCCTTTGCAGTCAATTACAGCCTGAAGTCTGGAACGCATAGACATCACCAGACGCTGGGTTTCATCCCTGGTGATGCTCTGCCAGGCCTCTACTGCAACTGTCTTCAGTTCCTGCTTGTTCTTGGGGCATTTTCCCTTCAGTTTTGCCTTCAGCAAGTGAAATGCATGCTCAATCGGATTCAGGTCAGGTGATTGACTTGGCCATTGCATAACATTCCACTTCTTTCCCTTCAAAAACTCTTTGGTTGCTTTTGCAGTATGCTTTGGGTCATTGTCCATCTGCACTGTGAAGCGGCGTCCAATGAGCTGTGAAGCATTTGGCTGAATAGGAGCAGATAATATTGCCCGAAACACTTCAGAATTCATCCTGCTGCTTTTGTCAGCAGTCACATCATCAATAAATACAAGAGAAGCAGTTCCATTGGCAGCCATACATGCCCATGCCATGACACTACCACCACCATGCTTCACTGATGAGGTGGTATGCTTAGGATCATGAGCAATTCCTTTCCTTCTCCATACTCTTCTCTTCCCATCACTCTGGTACAAGTTGATCTTGGTCTCATCTGTCCATAGGATGTTGTTCCAGAACTGTGAAGGCTTTTTTAGATGTCGTTTGGCAAACTCTAATGTGACCTTCCTGTTTTTGAGGCTCACCAATGGTTTACATCTTGTGGTGAACCTTCTGTATTCACTCTGGTGAAGTCTTCTCTTGATTGTTGACTTTGACACACATACACCTACCTCCTGGAGAGTGTTCTTGATCTGGCCAACTGTTGTGAAGGGTGTTTTCTTCACCAGGGAAAGAATTCTTCGGTCATCCACCACAGTTGTTTTCCGTGGTCTTCCGGGTCTTTTGGTGTTGCTGAGCTCACCGGTGCGTTCCTTCTTTTTAAGAATGTTCCAGACAGTTGTTTTGGCCACGCCTAATGTTTTTGCTATCTCTCTGATGGGTTTATTTTGTTTTTTCAGCCTAATGATGGCTTGCTTCACTGATAGTGACAGCTCTTTGTTGCTGTCAACTCTCAAGATGAGATCCAGATTCCAAATGCAAATAGCACACTTGAAATGAACTCTGGACCTTTTATCGGCTCATTGTAATTGGGATAATGAGGGAATAACACACACCTGGCCATGGAACAGCTGAGAAGCCAATTGTCCCATTACTTTTGGTCCCTTAACAAGTGGGAGGCACATATGCAAACTGTTGTAATTCCTACACCGTTCACCTGATTTGGATGTAAATACCCTCAAATTAAAGCTGACAGTCTGCAGTTAAAGCACATCGTGTTTGTTTCATTTCAAATCCATTGTGGTTGTGTATAGAGCCAAAAATGTTAGAATTGTGTCGATGTCCCAATATTTATGGACCTGACTGTACATGTAACCATTGGTAAGAGCTAGAGCTAAGGACTTAGGTTCGAACTTTCAGCAAGAAAGCCGCTCTCCTGTACTGAAATAGTTTATTCTGATTTCCCTGCACACTGTGAGAAGCTTAGCAAATCTGATAAAGCCCACATTTTCCAGGTTGAAGAACATCCATCATCGTCTATATCTTTCCTTCTCAGCCTTACAGTGGCGCCCCCTTTTATTCTTTGGATTTCAGTTCTTTCAGTCAACTGTGCTCATCATCATATGTGGGCATTGCCTCTGAAATTCTGGATGCAAATGCAGCCTGCCTGGCCATTCCCATTCCTATTATTTGCACATCTCCTCCCAAGAGCTAGTCCACTGCTTCCATCAGCTCTGGAGAGGAATACTGAGACAGACTGCTGTGATGTGTACAGCACCCTGATGGCCTGCATTACCCAGAGAAGCACAGAGATGCAGTGATGATGTCACTAAATCTAAAATAAATGATTTTATGAAAAACCATTTTTTAATTGAAAGCAAAACTTTTTTTTTGTAGTTTTGGATAGAGTGGAGAGGGATTAGAACACCTGTCCGTTTTTATTGCTGTCTGTGCCCCCCGTTGGGGAGATTCACTCTCCTTGTTTATCATAATCATCAAAAGTGCAAGTAAAGAAAATCCCAAATTTTGGCTTGACATCAGAACATAAATCGGGGGAAAATCTTCCAATGGGAATACTAGTTCTGGTGACACACCAGGATTCACTTTGGAGGGATTTCCCTCACTTCCTCTTTTGGCTATGGGACAGGAAGTGGAGTGAAATCTCCTAAATGGGACACAGATGGCAAAAAACCTGACGGGTTATAACCCTTCCTTACTCTATCCAGAATTTAAAAAAAAAAAGGTTTTGCCTTTAGTTACACTTTAAAAATTCTATTTGCATGTTAATAAGGGTGAAAGGGGGAATCGGCCAAGAAAAAACACAAGCAGATTAAATTTAAGCTTTAAAGTGTTACTAAACCCAGGACCCTGCATTCACTATATCTGGTCTCCCACAGTATACAGAACATGGAAATGCAATCATTTTAGTAAATATAAACTGCTAAATACCTTTTCTCATCAGCAGTTAGAGCAGTCTTGTGACTTCAGCAGAGCTTTGGTTAAAGCTTGTAGGAGGAGTTTTCTTTCTGCTCTAGGAGGATGTGAAACTCCTGGCCCTCTGTCTGGACAGTGCTGATTGGCCCTGTGCTGCTCACATGCACCCTCCCAAAAAACAACAACCTCTCTAGCAATACACACCAAACTGAGCATGTGCATGTGACCACCGATTCAGCCTGTATCAGGTGGTCATTTCAACAAGAGGAGGGGCAGAGAAAAAATGATCGAACAGCCTTTTTACACAATGCAGAGGATTAACCCCTTAGGTTCCACAGTGAGTATAACAAGCATGCTTTACTGCATATACAGACTGATTTTACTGTTGTGGGATTAGTAACACTAAGTATGGGCAGATATCTCTCCAAACCAATGATTGCTCTGTTGTCTCACTGAGACAATCAAATGAGGGCTACCCCTACAAATCAGTAAAAACCAAGGGAAACACGTTGGTGCTGCTCATGGATTGACCTTGTCAAACCTTCACTTGTTTCCTTGTGTTAACCATGTGGTTGAGGAGCAGTGGTGGCTTCTTATGCTTCAGTTGGGGGGGTGCACATCTTCTACACTTTATCTCAGGAAAAAGATGCGAAACAATGGCACACACCATCTTACGTGGGGCATCTGCTCATGTATTGCCAGCCTTGGTTATCAGACCGAACTGCTGTGCTCTTGCTCTGGATCTCCTCCTGATAGATTATTTTGGCACGATGACAAAGCCTGAAGTGTTTACTCTGTGGTTGAGTACTACAATGAAAAGGACTTTTACTGACCAATAAAGAAAGTTAACATTTATTACGATTTTCTTTTAGTTTCATGATTAACTTTTTTTTTTTTTGTACTTTCTCAGTTACAATGAAAGAGGCCGTGGTGTTAAGCAATCATCCGCCAAGCTACCTGCTAATACCTGTTCACATCCTGTTCATTGTGTGCTCTCTTTGGTCACCTATTCTCTTAGTCACACAAACTGCAGACTCGCTCACCTGCCAACACCTACAGAGGTTTTCCGAGCGTTCTGCAGATCATCTTATCAATCTAGAAGTGTACATGACTGTATAAATCCATGGGAGTGAGTAATGCACTGAAAGCGTCTTGTAACATCACCTTAAACAGCAGCTATTTTGTTTCCTTCCAGTTCCCACATGTCACTCTGTCTGCGAGAACGCTCCCACCCCTCCCCCTTTTACCCTCAGAGGTGGAACTGGATTATCCAGTCTGCTTGCGTTTAACAATATTTAAAACATAAATAAAACTGTGAATAATTTTTGTGAGTGATCTTTAAATACACGTGTTAGTAACACCCAGTGCTCGCTGCTCATACAATTTGTATGAACTGAAAGAATGTCTGAATTGTATTTTGTGTATTCTTACACCAATTAACAGATTTTTTGTTTTCGGCAGCAATACACGTTTGCACTAGTTGAAGAAAACAAATGCATAAATAACCATAATTTAAAAAGATATCGCACTTTAAAATCCCTAACATAGATTCATATTTTTCAGCTGCCCATAGACATTGGAGGGTGTTAAATATTGCAGGCACCATCTGACCACCCCCGGGGTATGTTCTTGTAAAATTGCTGCAGAAGACTCTTTATATGTGTATGTGCCAAGCTCACTAGGACCATAGGTTTGAGGAGGCTCTTTCATATGCAGGTACCATCTGACCACCCCCGGGGTATGTTCTTGTAAAATTGCTGCAGAAGACTCTTTATATGTGTATGTGCCAAGCTCACTAGGACCATAGGTTTGAGGAGGCTCTTTCATATGCAGGTACCATCTGACCACCCCCCGGGGTATGTTCTTGTAAAATTGCTGCAGAAGACTCTTTATATGTGTATGTGCCAAGCTTACTAGGACCATAGGTTTGAGGAGGCTCATATGCAGGTACCATCTGACCACCCCCCAGGGTATGTTCTTGTAAAATTTCTGCAGAAGACTCTTTATATGTGTATGTGCCAAGCTTACTAGGACCATAGGTTTGAGGAGGCTCTTTCATATGTAGGTACCATCTGACCACCCCCGGGGTATGTTCTTGTAAAATTGCTGCAGAAGACTCTTTATATGTGTATGTGCTAAGCTTACTAGGACCATAGGTTTGAGGAGGCTCTTTCATATGCAGGTACCATCTGACCACCCCTGGGGTATGTTCTTGTAAAATTGCTGCAGAAGGCTTTATATGTGTATGTGTCAAGCTCACTAGGACCATAGGTTTGAGGAGGCTCTTTCATATGCAGGTACCATCTGACCACCCCTGGGGTATGTTCTTGTAAAATTGCTGCAGAAGGCTTTATATGTGTATGTGTCAAGCTCACTAGGACCATAGGTTTGAGGAGGCTCTTTCATATGCAGGTAGCATCTGCCCACCCCCGGGGTATGTTCTTGTAAAATTTCTGCAGAAGACTCTTTATATGTGTATGTGCCAAGCTCACTAGGACCATAGGTTTGAGAAGGCTCTTTCATATGCAGGTATCTGACCACCTTCTTGAAGAAACATCTGCATCCTTGAGGAACACAAAACAGGTAACAGACGATGCTGCCAAGTTACTGGTAGACAATTTTGTCTACCGGTAATTCAGCAGCATCGTATGTTACCTGTTTTGTGTTCCTCAAGTATGCAGTTATGTGCCCTGACTATTCAATGAACAAGGCAGTTTTACAAACCTCTCGAACACCATTATGCAGTGTTGGCGCAACATAAGCCTCTTATCCAATTCAGCCAGCTTTCATCTCTTGTCTATTGATAATTATCTTTTTATCTGTTACGATAAAAGTAAAGGCCTCCATTGATGGCTCAAATTTCATCTGATTCCTGCTTAATCAGCTGAAATTTAAACCTTGGCCCTGTAAGCACCAAATTCAAATGAATTTGTTGGCCACTGAAACACAGAGAATAGGTTCACACTTGTGCGGTGCAGGATACCGCATGTAATTGGCACATTCTTGTGCACATCACATGCTATGTCTGTGCAGTGTGATTTGAGCCATACATTTTATATGGCTCAAATCGCATTGCATCCGCACCAAAAAGGTGCAGGACCCTTCTTTTCCAACACCTGATTTGCATTGCATAGGTGTTCACACCCATGCCATGCGAATTCTGGCTGTCACACTTTGTTTTTGTGATCTGTTTGGAGGTGTCGTTAATTTAAGATTGACACCCTCACAGGATCGCATGGACGCTGTGCGATTGCAATGCAGTGTGGGAAATGCACAGGATTCGCTCCGTTTCCCGCACCACATTAATGTAAACCAGATCTTGGTTTGTTTTTTTTATTGTAAACTACCGTAATAATAATTACTTTGTATAATATATGAACACTGCACGTTAGAAGTAGGTAAAAATTAAATTCTTTTGTGCACAAATAAATATTTAAACTCAGAAAAAATAAAGTGAATGTGTTCCCAAAAAAAAATAACACTAATAACTGTGTAAAGAAATTCCCACTGCTGCCACCTTTTGCTAATATAAATATTGACCAACATACCTGACCTCTAATGAATAATCAGATGTGAGGTGGTGCTGTGGCAAAACCCATTTACATAAAACCATTCCAAAGATGATTAATATGGTAAATCCACTCAAGAAATAAAAAAAAATAAATGCAACAATCTACATAAAGATATAAAGTGCAGTCCACTCCACCAGTGGTATGGTGTCAAAAGTCCTATAAAGACTTGATAAAATTAAAGTGTTACTAAACCCACAACAGTAAAATCTGTATATGCAGTAAAGCATGCTTGGTATACTCACTGTGTAACCTAAGGGGTTAATCCTCTGCATTGTGTAAAAAGGATGTATGATCATGTCTTCTCTGGTTCTCCCCTTTTTCTAATTTCCACATTTCATCTCCTGATAGAACAGAGCCTTGGGGACACTCAGCTCATGCTCAGTTAGGTGTGTACTGCAAGAGAGTTTTTTCTTTTTCTTGTGATCAGCACAGGGCCAATCAGCACTGTCCAGACAGAGGGTCAGGGATTATGCAATCTCATAGGGCAATGATAAGAGAATGAAAACTCCTCTTACAAGCTTTAACCAGCGCTCAGCTGGACTCTGATAGAAGTCACACGACTGCTCTAACTGCTGATGAGAAAATGTATTTAGTAGTTTATATTTACTGAAATAATTGCAGTTTCATGTTCTGTGTATGGTGGGAGACCGGATATAGTGAATGCAGGGTCCTGGGTTTAGTAACACTTTAAGTCCAAACAAACTGAAAATCCACTTGATGTATATCACTCCACCTGATACATGTAAACCACTCCCCACCATTCAGCAAACTCAGAATCACATTACTGGCCATTTCATTGGTAGGCAATATGGCATGTGGTATATATTGATTCCACCCTTTGTAATGGATCACATATATGCACTCCACTTCTCCTTTAAGGAATCACTCAGGCAGCATACAAAAAAAAGAAAGCTGCTAATAGTGTAAAACCATGTTACCAATGACTTTATTCACTCTGCAGTTATAAATCTACTCACAAACATCTAAATCACAGCGCCCATCAAAAGCACAAATAAGGACTGGTATAGTGATCGGCCACTCACTTGGTCCTTTCCCCCATGACTTCTAAATTCCGTTGATAGAAAAAGTCGATAGACAAAACATTAGAATCACTTGGCTGAGGAGTGTTTCTGCATGGTAAAGAAATTATTTTCTTAATCATTGACCATTATCCATATAATGTGTATAATATGTAATAAATCCTCCTGCGCTGCTATGCCTACTAAGGATAATGAAACAGCAGCTAACATCCAATCCTCACCTTTAGATGGATAAATGGATATAATTAATATAATAATGATGTAGCGCTATAATTAATATTGTGACCCTTTTGGTATCCTGGCGAAGCTATGGGGAGTGTGGCATAACACGTAGATATGACGTGGTGACGTACTTCCGGTCTAGCGCCATCTTGGTACACCAGAGTGCTCTCAGTACACCCATGTGAGGTGATACAAGCGAATTGTTTCTCTGCTGAAATGTGATTGTGTACTTGGCATTTTTTCTTTTATTTAACTTAACATACAGTTTTGCACTATGGAGGATCTATGTTTTTTTATTGTATGACTCCAAAAACATCATGAGTATATATGGGTATATACATTGTTACCTGTCCATGGAGGAATAGTGGAAGGTGGAGGAGAGATCATTGAAGCTTGTAGAGTAAACCTTTGCCTGGAGAGAGCATGTAGGATCCTGGGTGATCCGCAAAGCGTTTTGGCCCCTGTGGGTCGCAGGGGGAAGGTGAGCGGGCATGCCTGCCATATAGGATTATTACTCACCACCTGCACTGGCACAGGAGCATGTTTTACATCAGTGTTTGTGTGTGCTGTTGATATACATGTTAAACACCGAATATTGTGGACATTATAAATATCACTGCTACTTATATAAACCACCTATACAAGGTGACCTATATCCCTATATAGGGAATCACTGTGTGGCACGGCAATGTTGGAATAATTACTTGGATATATATGTTTGATTTATATTGCGCTATTCACCCACAAATGTCACTAGTATAAGTTTGGCTGATTTTATATTAATATCAAGTATTTTGGAAGCGGCTCTGTACCATACAAAAGGGTCACAATATTAATTATAGTGCTACATCATTATTATATTAATGTGTATAGTATACTGTATATCTATGGGCGTAATGGTGGCCATACACACTTCGATAAATGATTTGGTTTCTTTTCTGATCAATCTTTTCAAAAGGAATAATCAAGCTATATTTGATAACCCATTCAACTGATATGCCACACACTGGGAATTGATTTTCGATAGATGGCTAAGATACAATTTTATCATATGACCCTAAGTTATCGATCACATCTCTGTTTTCACCATGTAATGTTATAATCTGATCAATCAAAGTACAATTGTAATAGTGAACAAAGTACTGTATGCTGCTCACTGATGTAAAACAGTCAATCATTTTCTGCCCTCGCTGATCGACTCAATGGTTGAATTCAATCTGTATAAAGTCTAAATTGATCATAAGGGAATTTTATGACTATTCGAATGTTTGTTAATTAGATCATTTTTACAGATCCTTGAGATAATAAAATCGAAGCATGTATGGTCACTATAAAGATAGTTTATATAGTGCCTTGTGCTTTCCTGTTATTGACATAAATTTCTGCACCTCCTCCAGAACAAAATAACTTGGCATCTTAAATTGGAAATATATAGGGGTAAAACTAACCTCTCTCCATGCTGTGAATGCTAACTTCTCACCAAGGAAAAACAACCCATCTCGTCATGGTCAATTTTCACCCAAGCTTTAGTTTTCCAGCACTCTGAAAGTTTTCTTTGTTCCCCTTTGTTCGTCCATTCTTCATTCTGTTTTAAAAACATTCTTTGTTCTTGCTGATGAAAAGCAGTACCAAAGCAAAATACAACAACCACCATATCTGAGTAGAAGTATGAGGTTGTTTGAGATTTGGATGGTGATCACTTTTTACCAAAAAGCCTCTATCTTTGTTGTATAAAACTTGTCTCCACAGTGTATCCGGACCAGTTTTGTCACTTTTAACAAAGGCCATATGTGCTTTTATGGGTTTTTTTTCTTGATTAATGACTTCTTTTGTGCCAGCCTCCTATATAAGCCAGTTACTTTACTTTGTGTCGCCTTTAAAGTGGTTGTTGACCTGTCTTTGGCTTCCCGTACAAATACATTCTTTATGTGGAGAATTTTGGGGAAGGGCATTTTCTAGGCAGACTCTGGTTGATTTGATGTAGCTTCTATTTCCTTATAACAGAGCCAACGAGGCAAAAACCTTGATATTGTACATATTCAGTACACATATTTGTTCCCAGTTAAGCACACAAAAGCATCTTTTTTATTTTCTACAGCTTTTAACCAGCATTTCCGACGACTTCCAAGCTCCCTTCATTTACAGTCTGGAAGTATTAATAGGAAGGATGGCTGGAGATTTAACAAGTACTTAGCAAGCTTTAGCAGGAATCTATAGGGCTAAGCTTGAGTAACCTTCTCTAGTGGATATGTAATGATGTACTTTTTCTTAAAGCTGAACTTCAGGGAAAAAACATTTTTGGACATAAAAATAAATGCCCTCTAATGATGGGTGTACCATGTGTGGATGGTGCTGTTTTAGATAAAACTATTCATTTCATTCATCCGGGGCACTACTGTAAGCGGTGATCTTCCAGCACTGAAACTGACAGTTTTAGCCTCAACACTGTGAATTGTAGTAGGTTGCTAGTTCTCCACCTTCCTCTCCCTTCGCCCATTCACAAAACACCTTAAAGCGGAGCTCTACCCAAAAGGAGAAGTTCTGCCTTAAGCCTTTGTCCCCCGCTCCCCATTAAGGATTGGCACCTTTGGGGAGCGGATACCCGAATTTGACAGGTACCCACTTCTGCTGCAATCGCCTAGGCCAGTGGTGGGCAACCTTTTTTTTCAACTGAGCCAAATCTCGCCAAAACCACGATTGAAATTTATTTTGAGAGCCACATCTTTAAAACTGAAAATACATCCCCCATATAGTAATTCATCCCCCATATAGTAATTCATCCCCCATAGTAATTCATCCCCCATAGTAATTCATCCCCCATATAGTAATTCATCCCCCAGAGTAATTCATCCCCCATATAGTAATTCATCCCCCATAGTAATTCATCCCCCATATAGTAATTCATCCCCCATAGTAATTCATCCCCCATATAGTAATTCATCCCCCATAGTAATTCATCCCCCATAGTAATTCATCCCCCATATAGTAATTCATCCCCCATATAGTAATTCATCCCCCATAGTAATTCATCCCCCATATAGTAATTCATCCCCCATAGTAATTCATCCCCCATATAGTAATTCATCCCCCATAGTAATTAATCCCCCATATAGTAATTCATCCCCCATATAGTAATTCATCCCCCCCATAGTAATTCATCCCCCCATAGTAATTCATCCCCCCTATAGTAATTCATCCCCCCTATAGTAATTCATTCCCCATATTGTGTCAATTCACTTACCTTTGCTCTGCGCGTTCCTCTCGCCGTGTTCCCGCGCCGTTCCAGTCTTCAGGGCGGACTGTGAGAGGAGAGGAGTTCGTCACGCTGCCCCGCCTACATCCTGACAGCCAATGTTTGCCACGCTCCGCGGGCCGGATTAAAAGGTCCGCCGGGCCGTAGTTTGCCCATTGCTGGGCTAGCTGCAGAGTCCTGACTTTTGGGGCGGCCGCCCGAGAGGAGGGAGGGGAGCGGGCGCCCGGCACACAGAAGAGCCGCATTAAAGTGTGTAAAGAGCCGCATGTGGCTCGTGAGCCGCGGCTTGCCGACCTCTGGCCTAGGCGATCAGAAGTGGAAGTTGTCTTCCTCCCCCCTCCCTCCCCGTAGTCTTCTGGGACATGTGACAGGTCCACATACACCTTCCACATATCCTTATTGGACACTAACGCTACCTATCAAGTTGAGGAACCAACAAGTGATGAGAGTTGGGAAGGAGCAGACCAGTTCCCAGGTTTTAGCAACAAGTTAGAATTTGAGTTCCTCAGTTTCTGGAGACCCCAGGGAGCTCATGGAATTTAGGAAAGATATGTACACTTAGGACTCGCATAAAATACATCAACTAGAGTAGGTTAAAGTTCAACTAAAGGCAAAACTCTTTTCAGTTTTGGATAGAGTGGAGGAGGATTAGAACACCTGTCAGCTTTTAATGCTGTCTGTGTCCCCGTTAAGGAGATTTACCCTCTCTCTTTGTCCTGTTTACCATTATCATTGAAAGTGAATGTAAAAGAACATCCCAAACTTGTCCCTAGAAAATTAATACAGGGGAAATCTTCCAATGGGGATACTAGTTCTCGTGACCCAGGGTCCTCTTACTTCCTGTTTGGCTAAAAGACAGGAAGTGAAGGGAAATGTCCGCAATAGGGCAAGGATAGTAAAAAAAAATAAATCTGATAGGGGTTATAACCCTCCCTTGTTCTATCCAAAATTCTACTTTAGGCTCCCTGCAATAGAGGACTCTTAAATATTTATTTGCATCTTCCACCTCTTCAAAATTCATCATTGTGGAATAATTAAATGTCAATGTCCCACTTTCTGTTTTCCCTTCTTTCACCCCTGTCCTAAAGTGTTACTATAGGACTGCAGTGATGTGGAAAGGAACCACAGTAAGCAATGGGGGATACAGGCATTTGACACTAAATATTAAATTCTAAAGACTTAACCAGATGCGGCAACAATGGAAGACAGAGGAGTTCAGACTCACTGCCCACTGGAAAGGTGGCTTTTCACAGTCTTCTGTTGCAGGGAGTTCTTCTTTAGAAATATTGAGGAATGCAACACCGTCCCTTTGGAGGAAATCTGCCATTTCTGACCTCTCCTTCTTATTCTCAAAATGATTTTCTGGTTAGATTGCTATTACAGCCTTTAATCTTTTAAATCACTGGCCTGTAACAAATCTTCAGGAGTTCTGATTTCACTTGCCACATGCTTGTTCCAGGTCAGTGACTGAAAGTATGAACACTGAGACAACTTAACAGCATTTTCCAGCGGAGGCTATCAATGGCAGGTTAGATACGTTTTTTTTTTCTAATTTCCGGTTTCCTTAAAAGCTGCTGCTGTTAAAACTATGGTTGTAGAAAATCATACATCAAGGGAATTGTGCAAACAGCGTTTTTTTTTCTGATTTTCTTTTTCACTTTATGTACAGTAGGTAGAAAAGCTAATGTCCAATGCTCACAGTATTTAGAAATTGGCAAAAGCAGTATATGGACATAAGTCCTAATTGCCTTTGCCAGTGCATTACCATAATACATGAAGCCCTGCCATTGGCCTTGGAATTGCCAGAGCCAAGATATTACCATAAGATACAAAGCCCTGAAACTGGCCACAGATGTTGGGCATCCACTACTGTATTTTGGGCCAATTACAAGCACTACTTCTGTACCCTCTTGTGAGTGCAAATATGCTTTTATATTATACGTTCTTCTCTGCTCTCATTTTTAACCACTTGCCTACAGGGCACTTATACCCCCGTCCTGTCCAGGCCAATTTTCAGCTTTCAGCACTGTTGCACTTTGAATGACAATAGCGCAGTCATGCAACACTGTACCCATATTAAATTTTTATAATTTTTTTCACACAAATAGACCTTTCTTTTGGTGGTATTTAATTGCCACTGGGGGGTTTATTTTTTGCACTATAAATTAAAAAGTTAAAATTAAAGTTTTCTTTGTTTTTATTATAAAATTTTGCAAACAGGTAATTTTTCTCCTTCACTGATGTGTGTTGATAAGGCTGCACTGATAGGCAGCAGTTATGGGCACTGATATGCAGCACTGATGGGCACCGATGAGGCGGCACTGATAGGTAACACTGATGAGGTGGTGCTGATAAGGAGGCACTGATGATGCACTGGTATGCAGCAATGATGAGCACTGATAGGCGGCACTGATGGGCACTGATATGCAGCAATGATGGGCACTGATAGGTGGCACTGATGGGCGGCACTGACTGATAGCACCGACTGGAGGCACTGACAAACGGCACTGATGGGTGACATTGCTGGGCACTGACGGGCGGCACTACTGGACACTGATGGGTGACAATGCTGGGCACTGATGGGTGGCACTGATAATCAGGGCACTGATAATCAAAGCCCTGATTATCAGTGCAGATCTGCCCTGTCACATCTGTCGGTTATCGGCAGTACTTTCTTCACGCTGTGACAGCGTGAAGAAAGTGTAGCCGATAACCGACAACTGTATTTTCATTGTGATCTGCTATGTCATTGGACACAGCTGATCACATGGTAAAAGGCCACTGTGATTGGCCTTTTACCTTATCACGTGATCAGCTACGTCCGTAGGACACGCCACTGGGGGCACGCATGGGGCAGGTTCTGGAAGGATGTCCATGGACGTCCTCCCAGAACTAGACAACTGTGCTGTAGCCATCTTTCGGCTATAGTTAGGTTGGGAAGTGGTTAATGGTGTATAAAATCTTTATAAGGAATGGGGAACAAAATAAATGCATGCCTTACAAACTTATTCTAGTTACTTTCATTACAAAACTCAGCCTGTGCAATACAGTTGCAGAGGAAATTATTATATCCTCAATCATGACATGCAAATAAATACTTTTTTACATTTGCTTTTTGCAAGTGTTCTCCTAGTTAATAAAACACAACTTAATAGATAATCGGGACTGAGTGAATCCTACAAAAATATGAGGAATTTATAATATGGGCAGTAAAAACCAGGCACATTTCCATGGGCAAAATGTTTCCAGCGACCATTTTTTAATCTTTGTATTTTCCCTGGAAATCACATGACTCAAAAGCACTAATATGGAAAGACTAAAATGAATATCTTAGGCAAAAATTATGGTTTCAACATGAGTTTATGTAAGTAACGTAAAAGCTTTACAGGCAAACAGCTAAATGTGCAGTAGAAATATAGCTATGGGAGTTGTCTTACCTGCCCAGATTTGTAATTCTGTCCATCAAGTTCTTAGATTTACACTGCTCTGCCACACAGCTAGTCTGGTGACCTGACTATTTTCTACTAGTTTAAAGTAATACTAAAGTCTGGTTTAAAAACTATATTTAAAGTGGAACTACAGTACAGCTGAGCACCACAAACCAAAAAACGCTATTCGATTCATTTTTGATAATCAAAGCAAACTCACCCACCATCCATGTCTCCATGCTTTATGTAGCTGAGAGGTTATTTTGAAACGCGCCTCCTGGCATTTTTGGCTATTGCTATCTTGGGTAAGGGCAGATGATTCATGTAGCATTTACTTCCTGGAATCTATCTGCCCTTAGCTCAGGCATGCAGGCAGGAGGGTGTGCTTAGTTGAGAAAACCCCTCCTAAAGACGCCTGGCATTGTACAACATCATTTCCCTAGCCCTGGAAACCAGGAAGTAACTGAATAAATGTAAAAAAAAAAAGTAAATATGATATACCTTCCAATCTATTTACTATTTCTAGCAGCATAAGGGTTAAAATAGTCCAGTGTCGATAGAGTGAAGTTCCACTTTAACTATGTATCCCCAATTCAAAAAAGGACCTTATAATACTCTTACCCTACTCCAAATCTCCAAACAAATGTCTGCTGTGATCTGACTTCCTGTTAGAGGGTGACTACGTTTGTTCTCCATGGTCCCACTGCAAGTAGAGGTGTAGCCACCTACTCTTGCTCACTCCCAAGTTAGCCCTTAGTAGGGTCGCCAGAATAACCTCATTGCGGTAATGCTGTTGGCTTTACCAAGTGGCGTTGGGCCTGGAACTATGCAAGCACCATCAGAAAGGAGATCAGTTAGCCACAGCTCAAGGAACTCCTAGTCACCCCTGGTGGAGCCTTAGAGTTCCACAGTACACTGTAAATGGCTGCCTTAAAGGGACACTAAACTCTGTTTGACAAAAAAAATCTATTCAAGTATTTATTCTTATCTCAAAAAGACCCTTCAATTGCTCCCAGTTTCCTCTGCAAATTTCTTTTTTTTTTCTTCTGGGATCTGACTTCCTGATAGATGGTGACTACGTTTCTTCTCCATGGGCGAAATGTAAGTATGGATGTAGCCATCCTCTCTTGCTCACTCCCAAGTTGGACTATGGGATTTGTAGTGTTCATAGA
This sequence comes from Staurois parvus, assembly GCF_062004578.1. Lineage (NCBI taxonomy): Eukaryota > Metazoa > Chordata > Amphibia > Anura > Ranidae > Staurois > Staurois parvus. The sequence goes on from NW_028318003.1 coordinate 5,340,184, forward strand.
GAAGTAATCATGACCGCCGCTTGTTCCAAATAAAGAGAAGTGAGGGGGCAAAAGGAGAGGTTGGAAAACTCACGGAGGACTTTACAAGGAGGCATACACCAGAGATCACTAAGTAGTGGAGGTGTGTGGATTATTTTTGTAGAATAAGGATATGATTTCATGTTACATTAAGGCGACACTCTCCTCGCTGCCCTCTCTCCAGTTTTCAGGCAATGAGGGTGCAGCAAAGTCATCTTTCTCAATTTTTATTTTATTAACATGTGAGGACGGAACATCTGATTGTCTCACAATACTGCCCTTCCTTTGCCCAGTCTGTGCACTGCTGTACTGGGGAGAACAAAAGACTGAAGTCAATCTTGGGTCTACTAGTTGCATTTAAAGTACATTTAATGAATATATGTGTATTTAATTGCATGTTTTGACTGTCTGCCTTCCATTTTAAATATTACAGCATGAAATGTCCCTGTTACTGAATGAGATAGTTTTTTTTGTGTGAGTATGCGTCAGAATTTAGAGGCATTACATGTGGAGGCTGTTTTATGAGCAATTCCCAGCTTGAGTCTGCAGAAACTGCTAGCTGGTTACATATGGACATTCATCAAGAGCTTTTATGATAGTTATATTATTTTATTATCACTGTGAAATAAGGATTTATATACCTAAATCTACTCCTGGGCTTCAGAAACTTGAGCAACATGGGAAACACCTGAGCACAACAATTACAGTTCCTATTTATCCTTTTATTGGTGTGCTTTATCTTTCTGCCTTTTAACACTTGTGAGTAGATTCAGCATCACATCTGAAAGGGGATGGGTATAGGTGTAATATGGAATTTTGCACCTTTTTCTATGCAAGAACATTTTGGCAGATGACAGCTAATGTTACTTGACCTTGAAAATGTGTGGCAAAACTTTTCATTAAAGGATACAATTATAGTTTTGCCCCTATATATAGTAGAATCTTTCTGGTGGTCCATTTTTAGGGGAATGCACTTGAAGTGGTTGTAAACCTCTGAAATGAAAAATGACAAAAGCATATCCTTCTGTAGTATGTACTTGCCTCAATTCAAAGCACTGAGTGTGATTTCTGTGTGCTGTCGGTTTCATCTGTTATCTACATGAGTAATTTCTGACAGGCTGTGCTGACTCAAAGTGATCAAGGGGTACAGGGGAGCGAACCTCCAGCATGCAACATGCAAATAACAGCCTCAGATAGAGATGGGTGCTTTGCTTCCCTCCACTTGAGTCTCAGATTACACTCCGCTTTCCTCTCTGAGTTGTGCAGAGTGTGACATCAGATCCCCTCCCCTGCCTCTGGAAGCTAAATTAAAGCACATATGTCAAACACAAGGCCATCTGGTGCACTATGATGTAAAGGAGGGTGGGGGACCCTTGACTTCTACTAGTGAGGGGGGGGGGGGGGCTCTTGACATCTGAGGTAAGGGCGGTGGTGTGCTCTGGACATCTAGTCTTACAGGTACCCGCAGCCCGTGGAGGGCAACCATAATGCTAATGAAATTGAGTTTGACCCTCCTGACATAAAGGGATTGTAGAAAAGAGACGGCTGCAGATAAACAGATACAACTTATGTGGGAGGATTCATTTCATCTTGGTGTATCACCTGAGGCTAGTCACTTCAGTGGGTATATGTAAGGGTTTACGACCACGTTAACATTATCTATCACTGTATATTTAATGTGTGCAACATACTCACACTTTGAGTGGTGTTCATTAAATGGGAGTAATTCCGAAATGCTAAACATCTGCCAGCAGGTAGAGTCTGTTGGTAGAAGAGATTAGCATTCAATTCTGACAAAAAGATTTAACTTTCCTACTAGCAATTTATTTTATTCTGCACACTGACTAGTGTGCATGTTCAGCACAGTGTACAGTCCAGGCATCTTACAGCGTGCATGTGTGCTAGTTACATCATTGTCTGCCTAATGGGCATACCAACTAGTCGGCGGACCTAGAAGAGGTGAAGGATTCTGGCAGGGACAAAACCGGATGCTCACATTGCTGGATAGTACACCAAGCGGTAAATGTGTCAAAATAGAAAATATAGGAAATGCTGGCCACCCCCACTGCAGAAAAATGTCACTTTAACCACTTCCAGCCCGGACACTTTTACCCCCTTCTTGACCAGGGCAATTTTAATTTTTCAGCGCTATCACACTTTGAATGACAATTGCGCGGTCATGCAACACTGTACCCAAATGAATTTTTTACCATTTTTTTGAGACAGATAAAGCTTTATTTTGGTGGTATTTATTCACCGCTGGGATTTTTATTTTTTTGCTATGTAAATGAAAAAGTCCAAAAATTTTGAAAAAAAGTGTTTTTTTTATAAAATTTTGCAAATAAATGATATTTCATCAAAAAATCTTTGCTAAAATTTATTCCGTTATCTTTTTAGTAAAAAAAAAATCCAAATTAGTTTATAACCAAAAATTATAAATTTTAAACATTTTTTTTTACATTTTTATTTTATTTTTTTATATTATTTTTTATTTATTTATTTTTTTTACATACTGTCACCCTAGCAGTACACTGTCACCATGGTGACACTGTACTACTTGTGGGGGGTGATGAAGATTTATTTTTTTTTTTACACATTGCTTTTATACCCATATAGGATGTAAAAGCAATCATTTCTCTTTCTCTCTGTGTGCATTCTTGCACTCATTGAGAACTACTGAGTGAGCTGTGATTGGTCACAGCTTGTCACATGGTACAAGCCTGTTGTGAATAGGCTTGTACCATGTGACCTCTGTGATCATTCACAGATTTCACACGTAGTAAGCAATGATGTCACAAGTGACATCTTGCTTACTACTTTGCATGTGATCACTGATTGGCCAATCAGTGATCACATGATCGGGACCTCGTACAGAGGTCCCGTCCGAAGATCAGTGTTTCACTGTGTCCAGAGGACACAGCAGGCACTGGATCGCGGTGCTGCGCGCTCCCAGGGAGCGCGCACAAGCAGGGTGCGGGGAGGCCGTTTATAAACGGCCACCCGACCCTGCACTGCCACCGTCCGGCCGTTTATATGCAACGGCCGGTCGGGAAGTGGTTAAAGCTACACAAAAATAAATACACAGTTTGAAATACATGTTTGAAAGCTATTTTACTTTCCAAAGTATTTGGATGTCTGTTCATCTAGCTGAGAGATTAAAGCTGGGTACACATTATCCAAAAATCGACGGGTTCCTGCTGTGCAGAAAGCAGAAAAAATTGGCATCGCAGTTTCTGTATGGGGATGTGTAGCTGCAGGCCAGTAAGGTTGCCCATGATGACCCGTGTCCACAGCCTAGAGGCCCAACAACTGGCACATGAACATCAGAACGGGACTACAGAGCAATGGAAGAAGGTGGCCTGGTCTGATTAATCCCGTTTTCTTTTACATCATGTGGATGGCCATATGTGTTGCTTTCTTGGGGAGGAGATATAGGAAGAATACAAGCCGGCAGAGGCAGTGTGACACTTTGGGCAATGTTCTGATGAGAAACCTTGGGTCCTGTCATTCATGTGAATGTTACTTGACACGTACCACCTACCTAAACATTGTTGCTGATCACACACACCCCTTCATGGAAACGGTATTCCCTGATGACAGTGGCCTCTTTCATCAGGATAATGCTCCCTGCCACACTGCAAAAATAATTCAAAAATGGTTTAAGAAACCCAACAATAAGTTTGAGGTGTTGACTTGCCCTTCAAATTCTCTAGATCTCAAACTAGTTGAGCATCTGTGGGATGGAAAAACAAGTCCAATGCATGGAGGCCCCACCTCAAAACGTACAGGACTTAAAGGATTTGCTACTGATGGCTTGGTGCCAAATACCACCGCATACCTTCAGGGGTCTAGTGGGGTCCATGGCTCAATGGGCCAGGGCTGTTTTGATGGCAAAAGGGAGGCTTGCTTGATATTAAGTGGGTAGTCATAATGTTATGGCTGATAAGTGTATTTTAATTGTGTATTTAGCTGTTTGCCCTGAAGTTTAGGTTTAAATTAAATTCAGTCACTAAATCCCAGCTCCCTAGGCAATTGTGTGTCCAATTAGTAGTGTAACACCTTCCAGGATTGCTTGGTATTCGATCCAGCCTTTGTAGCAGTCTGAAAACAATGCTAGCATTGTGGGAAAAAATGAATGAATGAAAGAAATGTAACAATCATTTCCTCTTTCCTTCCATAAATCTGCATGAATCAAGTTGTGTGATTGTTTCTCTATTTTGTAATTGTTTAACTTGCCATTGAAAAAGAGAGAGTGAGATAGTGAGAAATGGGTAACATCTGAAACATTTTTGTTGTTAATAAAACATCCACCAAAAATGATATCCTCTGCTTTGGTTGGCGTTAGACCATTCCAGTCACACATTGGTTCTGCACTGGTGTCCTTCACCAGGAAAAGTGTATGGATCGCTGATTCGGTGGCTGTGGCCTTTCCAGCCATGCTACTGGATCTTACTCATAGAAAATCACTTAGAGGGCTAGAGCATCCCCAACCATTATAGGGAACTTACAACAGAAGCCTGCCTAGGCCCCAGACAGCACCTTGTACCCAAAGAGTGACCAGTGCCAGCCCTTCTACACCAAAAACAGGGATATCGGCTTTGGCTGGTGAAGCATCTACTCATAAAAATTGTGTTACCGACCTGGTAAGAGTGAATAGAAGAACAAATAAATAACAAAGGGCAATTAAGAACACTGCATCTGAACACCACAAACCAAAAACACTATTTAATTCATTTTGAATATTTAAAGCAAACTCACCCATCCAAACAGGTTTCCATGCTTTAGTTTATTGATAAATCACTTTGAAAACCTCCGTAGCATTTCTGACTGTGGCCATCTCCAGTAAGGGCAGATGATTCATGTAGCATTTACTTCCTGGAAACCATCTGCCCTTAGCTCAGGCATGCAGGCAGGAGGGTGTGCTTAGCTGAGAAAACCCCTCCTCCCCTCCTGAAGACTTTAGATGTATGACATAATTTGCTTAGACCTGGAAACCAGGATTAACTGATGAAATGTAACAAGTTTAAAACAATCAAATATGATATACATTCCTAACTATCTATTAATACTAGCAGCATAAGGATTCAAATTGGTCAATGTTGACAGAGAGAGCAAAGTTCTGCTTTAAGAATTTTCGCTAGAGGAAAACTAGCTGAATATAGTTACCTCTGTGAAGAGGCAGTTAATACAGTCAGTTTGAATATTTAAATGTTATATATAGTAAACTCAACAAAACCTTGTCTATTTTTGAGGCCACCGCAAAAAGACACAAAGGCACTCTTTGTGGCTGGAGTAAAAGAGGAATAATCTCTGGTGGACTTGATCCAAACCATGTAGAAATGTGCAAAAATGAATATGATAATTCCTGTCTGTACAAAGCCAGCTTGATATCAATGTTACTATACTGGACAGCACAGTGGCTTAGTGGTTAGCACGTTTGCCTTGCAGCACTGGGGCCTCCATTTGAATCCGGTCTAGGACACTATCTGCATGGTTCCCTCCTCACTTTGCTGTGATTGAAAGCAGTGGGAACCAATGGCTCCCGCTGCTGTGTCTGAGCCAATGAAGAGGCAGAGAGCCGTGACAGCAGCCACACTCGTACACATTGCTAGATCAGGCTCGGGTAAGTATTTGGGGTGGTGGGAGCTGCATACTGAAGGGTTTTTTTACCATCATGCATAGAATGCATGAAGGTAAAAAAAACTTCCCGCTTTGAGGATAGGGACCAATGTGAATGTACAGTATTTAAAGTAAATTGTCATTACTATGCAATTCATAAATAATATGCAAAATAAAACCTTTTTTTTCCCTATGTGAGTTGCAGTGTAGGGGGAAAAAATATTCACAGGCTTTACCACCCCACTGTATTTTGTAAAACTCTAAATTATATGATATCCTTTTAGCTAGAAAACTTTGTTCCTTATATACTAATATACATTTTTGAGAATTGGAAAATACTGCAGGAATATGTACAGTATATCCTCAATTACTTTTGTTAATCAGTTGCTCGTGTAGAGCTATGCTTGCTCCTTCAACTTCTGCTTGGGGAGTACAGGAAGTACGCACTGTCGTAGTCACATGACCACTCATGTCAGTAGTGCTTTGTTCATCATCCGCTGATATTGCTGCACTTGCTCACATGTGTCCCAGTCCCTCTTCCTGCTTTCATAAAACAGCACACAACCTCGAGTGCCATTAAAACAAGGTGCATGTGTGCTTTTCACAGGGTGAAGGGCCCAGGCAGTGGTGGTTTCATGGGACCCTGAAAACCAGTGGAGACACCCTCAAGATGGAAACAGAGTACAGGGAAACTTCAAATGAAGACTGAAAAAAATTAAAGCGGTATTAAACCCCAAACCAAAAATGTTTTAATATCACAGCTTGCCAGTCATTAGATGTGGTAGCTGCATCAGTTTTCTTTGGCTTGTATCCCCTCAGTTTTCACCTGGTGATCTGGCCAGTAACACACCCCCTGTATCAGTGAGGCACCACCCCGGAGGAATGAACACAGGACATAGCAGCATTGTCAGACCGGGGGGGGGGGGGGGGTGGGAGTGTTAAATTTATTAGCAGATTTGAATACAATAACAAATTGAAGCCAAACTCCAGCTAACACTTTATAATCAGATACAGTACAGCAAAAAGTTTTTTTTCCTTTTGGAATAAAGAGTTTACATGAATAATTAAAGGACATTCTGCTGGAGAGCTTGAGCTCCTGAAAAACAGCAGACTTGCTAGCTGAATCACCAGATGAAAATAGAAGAAAGAAAGGATAAAAAAGAAACGAATACAGCCACTACATCTAAGAATTGGTAAACTGCAAAATAATAAAGGTTTGCCTTTAGGTTTGCTTTAACAGGCTGCAGACACCTAGAGAAGAGCAAACATGTTGAGTCCTGCAGTACACTGCTGTAGATCAGATTCCACATTTAGGGTTTAATAATACTTTAAGAAACATGTTTTTCATTTAGTTTACCCAAGTATTCTATTTGTTCTTACATTTTAGCCAGTGTTAAAAAGTAAACTTTTTCTTACAGTAACTGTCCATTAGAGCATTCCAAGGATCAAGAACATTTTTACCAGGGGGGGAATGGAACTATGCAGCTCACTTACAGTAGGAGAAGCAGCAGAATTACATTCACAAATGAACTAAAAATGTCTCCCCTTATTGACAATATTACTACCTGTTCATATATGGCAGCAGATACCATGCTTCTTGTCTTTGTTTCCCTATTTTATTGAAGACACTGTACATGCAAATAAAAATAATTAGGATGCAGCTCTTCCAGCCTGACAAGTCTTTGATCTTAAAGGTTGTGTTTTCATGTTTCCTCCAGTATTGGTAGGTGATGCATCAAGCAGCTTTGTTCTTTCGTTTGGTATATTTAAAGTGCACGCTATCAATCCTTTGTTCTCGCTTTCATACATGGTGTATATTCAGGGAATGTGGTTTTACAGTGCTGTGATCTGCTATTCTTTATGTAGAAGGGTGGAGTCTCCAAGCCATGTGTTCTCTTTTTGTTCTACAGCCTGCAGTCCAGCAGTTTGGTCTTTCTTTAGATATATTTAGAAATGTGGTTACAAATCTGCGTTTCCATTGTACAGCTAGGTGCAGTATTTTGTGTTGGATGTCTGTTGTCTGTCTATAGGTCTCCGGGTGGCCAAATATGGACAGGTCTCTGCAAGCAATGCACCTGATTTGTGATGCTTGCTTAGGGAGTACTGTAATCACAACTGGTTTTTGTCCTGCACTGAGCTTTCCACATTTGTGTTCAGAAGAGCACGCAATTATTTCTCTTTTTTTTAAGAAAGAGAAAATATTATTTTACTAGGCATCTACTGCTATCAGCTGTTGACTTAAAGAGGTTCTTCAGCCTTTTGGAAAATAACTAAAAGTCAGCAACTACAAATACTGTAGTTGCTGACTTTTAATGACAGGACACTTACCTGTTCAAGGTCCCAGCTCTGTCCTCTCCTGGGACAATTCTTTGCCAATCTTCAGGTCCTTGGCATGTTTATTGTGGGAAGCCAGTTGTGACTCCTTGCAGCTTCCCGCTTTGCGTGCACAAGCCAGGCTGTACTGTGTGAATGGTCTTACAACCTGCTGAGTCCTGTAACGTGTCCCAGAAGGCTGTGGGCAGGGAGAGGGGGGACCAAACTTCCAGTACAATTGACAAGAAGATCCAGCCGGAAGTGGCAGCAGTTACCTACCAAAACTATGTGCCCACTCCCTCACCCCTCAAAAAAAATCAAAACCTCCAAAAGTGTTACAGGAGGATCAGAGGAGGACATAAAACGGAACTCCCTTTAAGGGTGAAGTTCCGCTTTAACTAAAGTAAAGAAGGTTTTGGGTCCTTGTAGATCCTTCATGCATTTGGACATGGATAACAGTCTCCACCTGTTACTCAGTGAGATATCCATTTGCCTTTGGTCAGTTCCACATAGAGATGTTAAAATTATTGTTAAAGTTTACCATTTTGGGTAATCTGAGAAGAACAGACAATACACTAACAATAGTTTTAGGTATGCCAAAAATAATGGCAGCAAAATGTGGATTAGAGTAGTTTTTTCATTTGGATAATATTCTAATATACTAATGTTCCATTGCCAAATAATGATATCTTACAGTAAGAGGGAAACCGAGTTTACTGGCTGTTTACTAAACCGTATAAGTACCAGTATTTACCACAAGCAAATTTAAGCCAAAGTGTCCATAGTTTTATGGCTTCAGCTCTGTCACCAGAACAAAAATTGTTGGGGAATCTAACCTTTTACAACCTTCACCAGAACCAAAGGTTTGGGTAAATCTTTCAGTGGGAACAATTTTTCCTGTGATAACTGTCTGAGTGAGGAATTCCCACTTTGTAGAGATTTCTTCTCATGTCCTGTTGGGTCTTCAAGTCAAGACATGGAGGGATCCTTCGCCAATGCAAAAGACATTAAAAAATGAATTTGGTGTTTGTATGAGAAGATTGGAGCGCCACATCAAAAAGTTGAATTTCAGAAAACAGCATTTTATTCCAAATCTGTAATACATTTGATATAGAGCGGATTTCAGGGGCCTCACTCTGACCCCTTTATCGGGGCTGAAGGGAGCAGCTCTGGCTGTGGATAAAATTGAATCATATGTGGTCTCGGTCTCCTACAGTCACTGGTGTGTGTTGTCAACACACACTCATTTACACAATTAATTGACAGGGTTTTAAACCTTCCCTACTCTAACCAAATGCAAAACAAAATGTAAAGATAACTTTTCATATTTTTTTTTATATAACGTTTGATTTAAATTTATAGTAGCTGCGGTATTATGCATGATAAAAAGCACATCACCCAGATCTTGTGTGTGGACAGCATAAGAGACAGAATTCCAGGACTGCACTGAGGTTTTGTATCTTGCAATGTGTGGCATCAGAGTTGTAGGAAAATAATGGAAATGCTTTTCTTAATTCCATCAGATCATAAACTGATCTGAAAATAATAGAGTTATATGTGCAAGCCACTGTAGATCCATGAGTGATGTTAACTTGACAGTTGTCCAGAAGACAGTCAGTGACACCCTGGACAAAGAGGGTAAGTCACAAAACATCATTGCTAAAGAACCTGGCTGTTCACAGAGTTCTGTATCTAAACATATTAATGGAAATTTGAGTGGAAGGAAAAAGTGTGGTAGAAAAGGGTGCACAAGCAACAGGGATAACCACATCATTGGGAGGATTGTGAAGCAAAGGCCATTCAAGAATTTGGGGGGGATTCACAAGGAGTGGACTACAACTGGTGTCAGTGCTTCAAGAGCCACTACACACAGACGTATCCAGGACATGGGCTACAACTGTCACTTTCCTTGTGTCAAGCCACTCCTGAACCAGAGGCAATGTCAGAGGCGTCTTACCTGGGCTAAGGAGAAAATGGCTGGACTGTTGCTCAGAGGTCCAAAGTCCTCTTTTTGGATGAAAGTAAATTTTGCATTTTGTTTGGAAATCCAAGGTCCCAGAGTCTGGAGGAGGAATGGAGAGGCACAAAATACAAGTTGCATAAGGTCCAGTGTAAAGTTTCCATAGCCAGTAATGATTTGGGGAGCCATGTCATCAGCTAGTGTTGGTCCACTGTGTTTTATCAAGTCAAAAGTCAGCTCAGCCCTCTGCCAGGAAATTCTAGAGCACTTCATGATTCCCTCTGCTGGCAACTTTTATGAAGATGCTGATTTCATTTTCCAGCAGGACTTGGCACCTGCCCACACTGCCAAAAGTACCAGCACCTGGTTTAATGATCATGGTATCACTGTGCTTGATAGGCCAGCAAACTCGCCTGACCTAAACCCCATAGAGAATCTGTGGGGTATTGTCAAGAGGAAGATGTAAGACAGCAGACCCAAAAATGCAGACAAACTGAAGGCCACTATCAAAGCAACTGGGGCTTCCCTAACACCTCAGCAGTGCCACAGGCTGATTGCATCCATGCCATGCCACATGGATGCAGTAATTCATGCAAACTGAGCCCTGACCAAGTACTATGTACAGTATAGTGCATATTATACTGTACATGGACATATTTTTCAGTAAGCCAACATTTCTGTATTAAAAATCTTTTTTTTTATTGGTCTTATGTAATATTCTAATTTCCTGAGTTACTTAATTTTGGGTTTTCACTAGCTGTAAGCCATAATCATAACAATTAAAAGAAAGAAATGGTTGAAATATATCACATTGTGTGTAATTAATCTATATAATATATGAGTTTCCCACTTTTTTTTATTGAATTACTGAAATAAATGAACTTTTTGATGATATTCTAATTTATTGAGATTCACCTGTACATTTAATTTGCAATTCTACTGAATTCTTGTAGGCACAGCTTTCTCAACCATTGCCACTAATTTTCACTGATTTTAGTGCAGATAATTAATTTTACTTTAAATTCACAATAAAGTCATGCATGCCAGTAAGCAGGGTCCTTTCACAGTTCTAATACTCCGATACTTAATTTACCACTTAAATTCCTGCAGTAACAAAAGCTACATTTTTCTAGGTTATTGCACTTTGTAATGAAGTAGCAATAGGGGATTCTCAGGGGTTTGATATACTCAGACAAATCAGATTCGGGCAGCCTCTGTGATCTGCTCATTTCCAAGGAGAAACTAAAAGCTGATTATGGTGCTCCTATTAGAGTGTGATACAGCTATCTCAATTTTATCTCCTATAAACCTGGCAAAGAGCATTTTACAAACCTGAAGTTAGGAAGCAAATCATAGTCTCACAGACAGGTGATTGCTTGTTGAACCATTATTTGTTGCTTTGTTTAGCTTTGTAGTTATCAAATCATCTGATCTAGTGAATGTATTTATTGTAGTTGTTTAAAGCGTATGTTAGGGCAAAGTAATAAAATCTTATGCAGTACATCTCTGCAATACAAGCACATTTCCTCATGTTTTACCCCTTCATGTTTGCACCAGTTTAAGTAGTGCCATGCCCCCTTTGTTCTGTGTAAAGTGATTCGAGCATGATGGTTTGGAGGGCTAGACAAATTTGTTTATATATAGAGATATTGGGTTGTAAAGTAGGGTACAGTAATATGGATCGGGATTTTCTGGAGAAGGTTAACTATACAACCCAGAATGTTCTGATTAATAATACAAACACAAATTCCCAGCTCACTTACCACCCAGCCTGCAACAAACCAAATTGACCTTGCCTAACAGTTCACATTAAAACCAGGGGATTTAGTTTGCACACATTTGCAAATATATGATTCAGTTGGTTGCAGGCTGGTTGGTAAGTGAGGTGGGAATTTGTGTTTGTTGTTTTTTTTTTACATGCGTCGCCCTTCCACGTGCTCCTTGTTGCAAAGGCCAGTTATAGGTTGGGGTGGTTGCCATTTGTTTTCTTGGTGAATTGGTGAGGGGATGCACTGGATACTTTTGATGCCATTGTGCTTGTTCTGGGTGTCCCTATACCTTAAAGGAGCGGTGGGATCCCTGCCTGCCCTTAGACTCTCTATTATGATATATGTGCTCCAACACAGGAGACTCAAAATGTTTAGCGTTAGGACTGCAGTACACTGGGGTGCTGTGACGTGGTCGCTGTAGCTTAAGCATATATTGGCAAATGTGTGAAAACTAACCCCCCTGGTTTTAACGTGAATTGCTAGGGTTAGTTCAGGTTGTTGCAGGCTGGCTAGTAAGCAAGCTGGGAATTGTTCTGTTGTTTTTTGACATGCATCACTCTTCCATTTGCTCCTTGCTGCAAAGGCCAGTTATAGGTTGGGGTGGTTGCCATTTGTTTTTATTCAGATTAATAACATTCCATCTCCCCTTCCATGAAAAATTATTCTTAGACCAAGTTGACAACTTGTGTAAAGCGACAGTATGAATTGGGTTAAGTTGAGGGCAAAAAGTCATGAGAGATCATTAGGTAGGAATATTTTGAGGTATAGGAAGAGGCCCATTTGATCGCAAAGTTGGTCTTCAGTCTAAGTATTGTGGACCATGAGAAGGTCTAGAGCAAGGGTGTCAAACTGGCGGCCCTTCAGCTGTTGCGAAACTGCAAGTCACATCATGCCTCTGCTTTTGGGTGTCATGCTTGTAACTAGCAATCTTGCATTGCCTCATGGGTCTTGTAGTTTGGCAACAGCTGGAGGGCCGCCAGTTTGACACACGTGGTCTAGAGCAGGGGTCTCCAAACTGTGGCCCGAGGGCTGGATGCGGCCTTCTGCCAGCCTTTATCTGGCCCTTGGGGCACTATTCCTCCCTCTGACACCAACAATGGGGCACTTTTCCTCCCACTGATACCAGCAATGGGGCAGTATTCCTCCCACTGATCCCAACTATTGGGCACTACTCTTCCGCCTACTGACCTCCAACCCTGAGGTCATGTTTACTTTCACGGATGCTGGTCCCAGGACATTTTTACCCCCACTGGCCACAACCCGGCCCTCCTAAAGTCTGAAGGTCAGTAGACTGGCCCTTTGTTTGAGAAGTTTGGAGACCCCTGGTCTAGAGCTTCCAATTTCTGATAATTAATGTGGAAATTGCACAGGTCATCATACAGTGCCTTGAAAAAGTGTTCAAAGCCCTTGTAATTTTCCACATTTTGTCTTGTTACAACTAAAAACATAAATTTTGGGGGGGATTTTATGTGGTAGACCCACACAGCGTAGCACATGATTGTGAAATGGAAGGAAAATGATAAATTGTTTTAAAAATTTTTTACAAATAAATATCTGAAAAGTGTCATGCATTTGTATTCAGCTAACTTTACTCTGATACCCCTAACTAAAATCTAGTGGAACCAATTGCTTTCAGAAACCACCTAATTAGTAAATAGAGTCCACCTGTGTGTAATTTAATCTCAGTATAAATACAGCTGTTCTGTGAAGCCCTCAGAGGTTTGTTAGAGAACATTTGTAAAGAAACAGCATTATGAAGACCAAGAAACACACCAGACAGGTCAGGGATAAAGTTGTGGAGATGTTTAAACAGGGTAAGGTATAAAAAAATATCCCACGCTTTGAACATGTCACAGAGTGCTGTTCAATCCATCATCTGAAAATTAAAAGAGTATGGCAACTGCAAACCTACCAAGACATGACTGTCCACCTAAATTGACAAGCCGGGCAAGGAGAGCATTAATCAGAGAAGCAGCCAAGGGGCCCATAGTAACTCTTGAGGAGTTACAGGGATCCACAACTGGAAGAATCTCTCCACAGGACAACTATTTGTCATGCACTCCACAAATCTGACCTTTATGGAAGAGTGGCAAAAGAAAGCCATTGTTGAAGGACAGCCATAAGAATTCCCATTTGCAGTTTGCAAGAAGCCATGTGGGGGACACGGAAAACGTGGAAAAAGATGCTCTGGTCAGATGAGATCAATATTGAACTTTTTTGCCTAAAAGCAAAATGCTATGTGTGGCAGAAAACTAACACGGCACATCACCCTGAACGCACCATCCCCACTGTGTAAAATGATGGTGGCAGCATCATGTTTTGGGGATGATTTTCTTCAGGAGGGACATTGAAGCTGGTCAGAGTTGATGGGAAGATGGATGGAGCCAAATACAGGGCAATCTTAGAAGAAAACCTGTTAGAGTCTGCAAAAAACTTGAAACTGTGGCAGAGGTTCACCTTCTAGCAGGACAACAACCCTAAACATACAGCCAGAGCTACAATGGAATGGTTTATATCAAAGCATATTGGCCCAGTCAAAGTCCAGACCTAAATCCAATGGAGAATCTGTGGCAAGACTTGGACATTGCTGTTCACAGACACTCTCCAGCCAATCTGACAGAGCTTGAGCTATTCTGCAAAGAAGAATGGGCAAAAATGTCACTCTCTAGATGTGCAAAGCTGGTAGAGACATACCCAAAAAGACTTGCAGCTGTAAGCTGTAATTGCAGCGAAAGGTGGTTCTACAAAATATTGACTCAGGGGGGCTGAATACAAATGTAGGCCACACTTTTCAGATATATATTTTTTTTTTTAATTTTGAAAACCATTTATCATTTTCCTTCCACTTCACAATTACGTGTCACTTTGTGTTGGTCTACCACATAAAATACCAATAAAATACATTTAAGTTTTTTTAATTGTAACATGACAAAATGTGGAAAATTTCAAGGGGTATGAATACTTTTTCAAAACACTGTACCACACCAGCTTCTTGTACCTTTCTTGGCATCAGACACACGTGTTAAGTTAAATTTCCATTCTAAGGGAGGGGGCTCTTATCTCTGCAGTCAAATGCTCACTTACATAATGAAAGAAATACGTAAGTGTGATTCCTTGCTTGGCTCTGTAATGGTTGTGAATGGGTGTGGATATGGAGCTCAAGAAGGAATTCTCATGTTTTTTTCCAGTACTCAGATCTTTATGAGCAAACTCATGTAAATTGCACCTGCCTTATCCATTATGTATTAACCTGGTTATACCATGATTGTAATCTCTTGTTGAATTAACAATAGACTCTTTGTCCCAAAAAGATCTCTTATCTGTTTCCCCAAACACTTTCCAGTTTTTATTAGATGACAGTAGACATAGATTGCATCATTGGAGGCAGGATATGAAAACAAACATACTGTGCTGTAAAATAAAGTCATTGTTTCATTTGTAGTTTTGTTTGGAAAGGTCTTAAAGCGGAACTACACTTTATCTGAGCACCACAAGCTAAAAGCACTAATTCATTTTTAATATGCAAAAAAAACTCCTCCATCCATCAATGTCTTCTTGCTTTAATTTGCTGAAAAATCACTTTGAAGAACAACCTCCTAGCATTTCTGGCTGTGGCCATCTTAAGTAAGGGCAGATGAAACATGTAGCAATTATTTCCTGGAATCCATGTGCCCTTACAGACACACATACAGACAGACAAGAGGGTGTGCTTTGCTGAGAAAGCCCCTCTTCCTCTCCTGAAGACTCCTGGGATGCATGACATCATTTGCCTAGACATGTAAACTAGGAAGTAACTAAAGAAATGTAAAAAAAAAAAAGTTTAAAACAAGTAAACATGATATAGTTTCCTATCTATTTACTAATGCTAGAAGCATAAGGATTAAAAATAGTCAATGTGGATTGAGAGAGTGAAGTTCCACTTCAAGGGTAAAATTGAAAATGGCCAGTCACAGTCCTCCCATAGACAGGCAGATGTCTTCCCATGAACAGGAGAATTGAGTCAAAGTTTACCATTCAAAGAGGGCACATGGATATTCAAATGCCATGATTGGCTTTTCTGTCTTCCTGGATATGATGTTGCAACCGATTATTTAAGTAAAAGATATTCAACCGCACTAAAAGAGACCCAGCTGCACCTCCCGATCTCCCTCCCAGATCACAAAGGTGTATTCTTAATGATGAACTCTGGACAAACAGATGAAAGCTGCATTTTTCCTGTCAAAACTATTTGTATTTCTGTTCATCCAGTTCCAAAATTTACACAGCATTGCCACACAGCACATTCTTGTCAGGCAGGGAAGGAGACTTGATCTTTCTGTGCTGCAGTTTCACTTTGACTTACAAGTTTCCTTCCCACCCCCGGCCTGTGACTGATCAGTAAAGAAGATGCAGCAGACAGATGAGCTCACTCTGTCATTCTGCTCTGTCCCCCTATCAGTATGCTCCTTGAACTGCCACTCACCTGAATAGCTTTTTGTGCTGCTCTTCTATACAGAGACTTCAAAAAAGTTTTATACCAAGCCAAATTAAGGTGAAAAATATACATTTAAAGCCAAAGAAATCTCCCTCCTGCCTGTCCCTCCTACTGTTCTCTATCATTTACTTCTCTTCTGTTTTCTTCTGCTGGGTCCATCTTTGGGTGTCCACATCACTGCCTGCATGATGTAGACACCTCCTTTTTGGTTGTCCAATGACAGTGACCTCTCAGGATTCAAAAGAGGAATGATATCATCATAAGGGGGTAGCAGGTCAACAAGGGATAACCTGCACATCTGGATCGGCGGTTCGTTCAGCAAGAAACGGCCGATGGTGAGGGACCCAGATGGTGGAGCTAGGGTAAGCCAAGAAAATCCCTTCTATGATGGATTGGGGAAGGGGGTGGTAGTGAGGGATAGGAAACCGTCAGTTTTTGCCCATCGTTTGACTTTAAAGATGTATAAAAGATTATAGAGCTTCAATAAACATGTTTTAAAGCAACTGGGAGTTCAGTTTTAAGGAACATAAGAAAAAAGCTGCTTTCACATATGTACAGACATTTTTTTTAGCCTTATAAAATTTTATTATACATATTTTTAAGTAAAATGACTACACTGGTTATATTGATTTAAACCAGGGGTTTCCAAACTAGTGCTCCATCATTGGTATTAGTGGAAGGAATAGTGCCCCATCATTGGTATTAGTGGAAGGAATAGTGCCCCATCATTGGTATTAGTGGAAGGAATAGTGCTCCATCATTGGTATTAGTGGAAGGAATAGTGCCCCATCATTGGTATTAGTGGAAGGAATAGTGCCCCATCATTGGTATTAGTGGAAGGAATAGTGCTCCATCATTGGTATTAGTGGAAGGAATAGTGCTCCATCATAGGTACTAGTGGAAGGAAAAGTGCACCATCATTGGTATTAGTTTGAGGAATAGTGCTTCATCATTGATATTAGTGGAAGGAATAGTGCTTCATCATTGATATTAGTGGAAGGAATAGTGCCCCATCATAGGTATTAGTGGAAGGAATAGTGCTTCATCATTGGTATTAGTTTGAGGAATAGTGCTTCATCATTGGTATTAGTGGAGGAATAATGCTCCATCATTGGTACTAGTGGAAGGAAAAGTGCATCGTCATTGGTATTAGTTTGAGGAATAGTGCTTTATCATTGGTATTAGTGGGAGGAATAGTGCTCCATCATTGGTATCAGTGGGAGGAATAGTGCCCCATCATTGGTATTAGTGGAGGAATAATGCTCCATCATTGGTACTAGTGGAAGGAAAAGTGCATCGTCATTGGTATTAGTTTGAGGAATAGTGCTTTATCATTGGTATTAGTGGGAGGAATAATGCTCCATCATTGGTACTAGTGTATGAAAAAGTGCACCATCATTGGTATTAGTTTGAGGAATAGTGCTTCATCATTGGTATTAGTTGGAGGAATAGTGCTCCATCATTGGTACTAGTGTATGAAAAAGTGCACCATCATTGGTATTAGTTTGAGGAATAGTGCTTCATCATTGGTATTAGTGGGAGGAATAATGCTCCATTATTGATATTAGTTTGAGGAATAATGCTTCATCATTGGTATTAGCAGGAGGAATAGTGCACCATCGTTGATTTCAGTGGAAGAACTAGTGTTCCATCTTTGGTGTCAGTGGGAGGAATAGCACACCATCACTGGTGTCAGTGGGAGGAGTAGTGCCCTATCATTGGTGCCGGTGAAAAGAACACTTCTCCATTGTTGGTGACAGTGGGAGGAATAGTGTCCTATAGTTTGTATCAGTAGGAGGAATTATGCCTCATTGTTGGAGTCAGTGAAAGGAATTGTGCCTCATTACCAGCAGAAAGAATAGTGCCCTTAGGGCCAGATACAGGCAAGCTAAGGGCCTCATCTCTTGTTATTTGTCCATTGTTTTAAAGTTCAGTGTAACTTTTTAATACAGATTTCCAACACAAATCCAAAAACAATGGTTATTACTCATTTTTGGATAGTGGGCAGAGCCATACAAATAATTCCTTTACATTCTGTGTATCCAAAACCAAGGTGTATAGCCAAGATACAGCCTGAATATACAAAGTTATTTATTACAACTTGCATACAGTTTTAGTTTTTCTTTATTTGATTTCATTGTAATTACACTTTTCTAAGCCTCACCTGCTTCTGTAAGGCGCGTGGATGTAAACAGGATTAGACTGTTATGACCGTTGGGAGGTGCATACATTTCACATTTGAGCTTAGTAAATCAGTCTAAGGGCAGGTGTAGATGGCTGCTTGAGCGGCCATCTGAGCCCTGCCTGCATTGAGATGTGCTATTGAAATGCTTTACACTGTGCTCAGCAAAACAGCCAAGCACACATGCACACAGCGGGGCTGCTGTTTGCAGGGTTCAATGAATTTTATAGGCAGTGGGCGGGGGAGCCGCTAAGCACCATCCAATGCTGGCAAGGACTCACATGGCCTATTAAGCGTCTGTCTGCACCTGCTGTAATGCATCCTTCCTGCATCTTCAGAGACAGCCTGAGAAGCAAGCTTATGACCTTAGTAAATCAGACCCTGCTAGTCTGCTTGTGAAATGATCCTTCGATGTGGAAGAAAATGTCTAGGGGAACTTTTGTTTTTAAATCACCATTGCCATGCAGTGTTTTTCTCTTCTTTTCAAGTGCAGTACAAATTCCAAAGTAAAGAGGATGCTAGGAGGTAGATGGTAATTCTCTGAATAGGACAGTTTCCTATAGACATCTGCCAAATCAGAACTGCTGAGAGATGTAAAATATGATTACAGTGCACAATCCGCTGTACTACGAACTATCAGATGTTACCCTCACATACTGTTGTATATGTGATTGGGAATGTGAGCAGATGGTATAATACTGAACGATGTGTGCCCATACATCTGCTATGCATGTTTGTCATCCATTTAAACTGCTGAACCTCATTCAATTTAGCCAGCTCTCGCTTGACCAAACAATGGTGGGATTTAAATTTATGTATGAAGATGTTCAGGTGTCCCACAAAAAAATCATAAAAACAAAAAAGCAATAATATACAAAAATATCTTATATAGTACAAAAAATATCTTTATTCACATGATTGTACCCCAAAACCTCCTATGATGTGGTTAATATTTTAATTAAATTTACTATGGGTTAGGGTTTTGGGATATAATCATCTGAATGAAGATATTTTTTGTACATTATTCATTTTTGTTTTTGTGTTTGACGGTTTTTTGTGGGACACTTGAGGCTATTGTCTTGGAGTCAGAGTAAACCCCCATTCTTAGAGTTGAGGGGAGGGGTTGCTGGGTATTTTTTGTGGTTGAGAGTGTTTTAAAGTTAAAGATTTAAAGTTAAGCTGCCTAAAGGCAGATCTAGATTCATCTGGTTCAACAGGGACAAGCCAAATTTCGATGAGCGCGTGGCCATCCCTGTTCGACAGAAGTTGATTGAAAACTTTTGTTGCTCAGTGGCTGTAGTGGTAGTGGGGAGATTCATGCATCTTCCTCAATTGTATGAATGGAGGAATCTGTTCATATTTTTAACTTGTCTATGGACAGCTTTAAGCCGCCCATTCATGAATCGAAATTTGGCCTGTTGAGCCGGGACTTGCCACCGCCCAATATACAAATACAATAGTGCTGTGGGAGGGATTCCCCCATGAAAACTGACTGTGTTCTTTGGGGAATGGAATGAACATTTAAACATAATCCATTCACCCTGAAAAGCAGGGCCCTTTTTTTGTTGTTTTTTGGAGTACCCTGTCACATGCCTGATGAAAGGGACCTGCATGTTCTTGAAATGTTACATTCTCACTAGTGATTTGATTGCCTCAACATTTGGACTATTAATAATAAATCAATGATGTGCTGGCAACGCATCTTCTTATGTATGCTCATACACGTTAACCTGCTAGTTGTTTTTTTAGCACCCATTTAGCCCCAGCGTAGCCTGAAAACATATGTGATGTGAAATATAGAGAGTGATTACTGTTGGAGTACATATCCAGCTGCAATTGGTCGTGAGGGGGAGGGTTATTAGCAGTAACCTCCTCGCTGATAACTCTCTTCCTCTGCGTGTGTACCTACAGTAGCTTTGTGTAGCTGCAGTGTTGTCACCTCCCTGGAGCAAGACCTGAAAGATGGTGGGATAACTCAATATTAATTTAAGGAAGAAAAAGATTTTGTTTGTGTCGTTCTTGCACTGATAAAAAATGATGTTGTTTTTGAGCAGTTATGTTTTTTTCCATATGTTTTGTATTTCTCATATAAATTAATATCCCTGTATTTTTTCTCTTTCAGGTGTCCATGCACAGATGGTATTAGTCAATGATACAGTCTCGGGATTCGTTGGCACAAATGTTATCCTTCATTGCAGTTTCATCAATTCCATGCCCACTGTAAAGATAACACAGGTCACATGGCAGAAATCAACAAATGGCTCTAAAGAGAATGTAGCTATATATAATCCTTCGATGGGTACATCAATCCTTTCTCCATACAAAGAACGTGTGGTCTTCCAGAGCCCTTCTATTCGTGACGGTACCATTCAAATCAATCAGTTACAACTAGGAGATGAGGGGCCATACATATGTGAATTTGCGACGTTTCCTACTGGAAACCGCGAGAGTCAACTGAACCTCACTGTACTTGGTAAGTTTATTGTTATGTTTAAATGTGATTTTGTAGATGCAGTTAATTATGGCTACAAAATTGTTACAAAACTACTACATTGATTTCTTTCTAATATCACATTGTGTTTTCAAAGTAACCAGACCCTTCTTTGGCCATACATAGATCGAAATCCGACCAGTTCAGCTGGGAGAAGCTGAATTTCAATCCATGTATGGGCAGGCTGGTTGTATGTGAGTCGACCCATCAATTCACTTGGGTCAGGAATCATTTTATTTTGCCAGCTGGGAAGGCTCCCTGCACCCCTCCCCGTAGCAAAATACAATAACGGTGCAGGAGGTATTCCCCCATCAACACTGAGCATGGTGGAAGGTCGATTCATCTTTGGCTTGCTTAAGATTCCTTATGATATGATGCCAGTTTCAATGGCAGTACAACAAAGTTCCTTTCAATGACTATGGATCAAATGTATGACAATCACTTCCAAGCCCAACTTAAGCAAAAAACATTTTAGCTTTAGACAGACTTAACAAATTTAAATAAGTCTGTTGCACTCTTTTTGGTGTCCTTTTCCCTTATGCGGAGATCTCACCTCTCCCCCTGCTGCTGTGATTGCAAAACAAAAATTAAAGTGGTTGTCACCAGGGCAGGTAGACTAAGAGTAATACAAATTTTGAGGTGATGTTTGATCAGGTTTGCCAGTTCTTTTTTTCTAAAATCAAACCTCTAAAATGCAGAATTCCCAAACCATATGTGTTCAATTTAGGTCAATAAAAAAATAAGCCAGGCTCCCACAAAGTGTGTTTAAATAAAAAATTGTGTAGAATGGTTTGGGAAGCTTGGCAGCCTTGCCTGATGAAACAGCCTAAGCCACTTCTTTTAAAAATGCTACCATTGATACAAAGATAGAAGGGTGGTAGTCTCAGTCAGGCTGAGCAAGCAATAGAAGAATAGACAAAGATACAAGGCAAAGCCTTTGGTCAACCTTTCCCAGAAGCCTTTTGGAAATCACCAAAAATAACCTTTAAATTTGGATTGACCATCCATATCCCTGATGTTTAGTCCAATCGATACAATTTTGGAAATTCAGTATAAGCTCCAGTAACAGCCTGCCTGACAGACATTCTGACTTATCCATTAACAAAATGTTTTATTGCTGGCTAAACCCTCACTGAGAGAGATTTCTTATCACTTCTAGTCGCAACAGGGGAGAAATCTCAACAATCAGGACAGAGGAATCTTATAAATTCTTACACAGGTTATATTCTTTCCATACTCTGTCCAGTGCAGAAAATGTTTTGGCTTTAGTTGGGCCCTAAAGGTGCTCCCTCTACCTATAGTTTCAACACGCTATTCCCACAACACACGTTCCTAAAAAATGGCGGATATGTAAATGGGTGCTGCAACGACCACCGTCTAAAACTGAAGATAATCAAAGCGAGAGACTGTCACCAGCACAGCATGGATCTCCAGAACAGGTCCAACGCTTTATTCAGCAATCACATGCCTGATGAAGAGGTCCTGCGAGGCTCCGAAACATTGCTTTGGCTATGATGATTGCTGAATAAAGCTTTGGATCTGTTCTGGAGATCCATGGTGTGCTGGTGACATTCTCTCACTCTACCTAAAATTTGTATAACAAGTGACTTTATATTGGTTTAGTTTATATGTATTCTGCTTGTTTTAATCACTTCAGTCCCAGAGCTCCTTGTTCTGACTCTTTTTGTAAATAACAAATCCCCATGTGTTCACCCACAAGATATAACCATGAAAGCCTTCTGACTTCAAAGATACCAAATACCATACAAGTACGATATTCGCAAAACATAGCAGACTGAAGCATATTTGTCAGCAGGAAAAGCTGAAATCTATAACCATTTCTTTACAAATTTTAATGTATTAGGGTTTTATTATACTATTTTTTTATGTTATTTTCCTTCTACTTAAATTCATTTTTTCCTCCTCTATCCAATAAAATTACAGTTTACAGTATTTATCAACATGAGAAGTGTAGAAGTGTATTTTTACATGTTGGGGAAAAAAGTCCATCAAAAATGTTGCCACTCCTGAGTAACCAAGGGTAGTGTTTTTTAATTCAGCATTTTTTTTTCTTTTTGCAATCATTTTTTTAATGAATACATTTCAAACTGTTCCCCCTAAATTGAAATGGTAAGGAGTCCTTTAATCCCCTTGCCACTTCAGTATGAATCTCCTTCAGAAGCTGATGTTTTTAATTACAGAAATGCTAGCAATGGACGTTTCAATTAAGAAATCAGCTGGATCAGCACTGCCCTGCTCCAAAATGGTTGCTGGCGTGCCTAGGAAATTCTGATTACCTTTCTCATGTAACCACAATAGTGTTAGACACTTATTGGAGTCATCCAAGGACAAGAAGAATTCTTCATCCTGTTGTTGTTAGGGAGATAATTGGCCTTAGCCTAGGACCTGGTAATTAAAATTTAAATTTTAGGCACAAGAGTTAAATGGTTATGGTTAGTTATGGTTAGGTCACGGTGGAAAGGTTTTGAATAAAGGATGGTTAAGTCTGAAGTATATAGGTAAGGGAGGGTTAAAGCTGACTTTTACAGGTATACAGGACACACATTAATGCTCCTGGTTCATATCATGGGCAGTGTGGGTTTCCCCTGTTGCATTTTCATGCAAATTTTTGGATGTGTTCTTCACACTTTTTAGGTGCGTATCCATTAAACTCTTTTAGAATGCGTGTTTTGTTAAAGTGCATGGAAGATGGAGCATGCTGGACTTTGACGCACTTTCATAAAAATGCGTATTCTAATAGAGTTTAATGGCAGCGCATCAATGGGGATATTTCCCCAATGACTCTTAAAGTGATTGTAAACCCTCACCTTGTAAAACAACCCATTCAGTGTAAAACAGAAATGAAAGGTAAAACATTTGTGTACAGATATTAAATACATCCCCCCTAGGGATGCACCGAAATTTCGGCCGCCAAAACATATCGGCCGAAAATAGCAATATTGGCATTTTGCCGATAGGAAAAGTTTAGCCAATACAGGGGACTGTTTGTACTGAAGATGTGGGAGGGGAGGAGCGGCAGAGAAAGGCAGGAGAGGAGCCGTGTATACAGTGATTGGCTGCCTATATGTCATTGCCGGGTTTTAAATGTAATTACCAGCTTTTTTTTTTCATTATAGCTCAGAGAATGAGCTGTCACTTTCCTCTGAGCTAAAGGAAACTAAGGGGTGGGGTCTCTGGGTAATGTCACTGGGTGACCCCGCCCCAACATTTAAAAACCAGCAATGGCATATAGTGACATCCAGTGAGGTAGCCTCTCTGTATACACTGCTCCCTCACTGTATACACTGCTCCTGCCCCCTCCTTGCACACACTGCCCCCCCCACCCCCCTACAAAGAGAACCTGTCACTTATATGCTATCACATAGGGGACTATTGGTCCCTTCTGTGATAGCAATAAAATTATAATTTAAAAAATATACATTAAATTAGGAAAAAAAATTGGAGCCTCCCTACTCCCACATACACAGACATTTCGGTTTCGGTTCAGGTTTCAGCCACGTGCATTCTGAATTTCGGTATCGATTTCGGCACCAGAATTTTCATTTCCGTGCACCACCAATCCCCCCCCCCTTTTTTTTTATAAGTGATCACATACCCTCTGTTCTTAGCTGCATAAGAACTAGGGGAGAGGAAACAATAGCACACCGATCTTCTCAGTGAAAGGCTGTGCAGGGGGATGGGGGTGAGTCAGCAGACGTCTGATCATTGAGGTAGACACACTGACTTCCCAGCATAGCTAGAGAACTGACCACGCTGTGCTCTCATGCCTAATGTGGTCAGTTTTTAATAGGAAAGCAGAGCGGACTGGCAGGATCACCAGGGATTTCACACAAAGGAAGCAATACAGAGCTAACAGAATATTTTTTCATACAAGTACATGATACAGCAGGCACATATCAGTACTATGAACTATTGTTTACATCTTCTTTAAGCTGTCCACTTACTGATTGAAGTTCAGCAAGGACTGGACAATTTTTAATCAGTGTTTGGCCATCCTTGCCCAAGAGAAGTAAATAATTTGACTGACATCTGTTGAAAGAATATGCTGGGAAACTTCTCTCGATCAACGACTGCAGCTATTGGGCTACAGACACTGATCTGTGTATTCTGACAGGGGCAATTCCTACTGTCAGAATACTATGTCTTGGCAGGGGAGATTCCTCAATCCACCTTGTTTGTGTGGGTGGAGGAATCTGTTAGATTGTTTTCATTCGGCCTGCTGGCTGAATGGAAAAAAAAAGATTACCCATTAATGGACCGCTGTAGTATTAGTGGACAGTACCATTTTCATAGTCTTTTTCTCTTTCTGGCCATTATTATTTGTATCATTTCATGATTATTACTTAAATAATGTTCTTGTATAGAACTAGAGGTATTAAATAATGTTTTGCTCTGATCATATTTTAGCTTTAGCGGGCATTTCCTGGATCTAAAAAATGATTTGAAGGGTTCCACTGTGGTGAAATGTATGAAAGAGGCAGAAATAGAGGATAGTGTCATGTTTTTAAAAAAAAATGTATGTTGCTAGGTTGGGAAAGTGTTTTAAATTCTGTAAAGCATGCTCATAAAAAAATAAATAAATAACTGATCTGTTCAAGGCTATAAATATTTTGTATCTATAGTAGGGAATATTTTTTTCTAGCTTTTTATGTTCAAACATTTTATGTATGAAAATCAAAACTGTTTCATTAGCACTTTGCACGTAGAATTATTTTTTTTTTAGATTTCAATATTTTTATTACATTGTCAGCAGTTGTAAAGGCAACAATTCAAGGAGAACAAAATCTCTCATGTACAGTTATTCCTGTAATCTCCCAAAGAGTAATTTGTGATATGACTTTCACATGTTTGCATGTTTCAAGTAAGACATTTTACAATGTAGGTCATACACAAATTTGTGAATTCCTCCTCCAGGGGAAGCGACAAGTGTTTTTCCAGGAAAATTATCTGCTTCTATAATAGTAATTGTTTGCATTTTTAACATTGTATGGATTTTACAATTTTTTGTCATTGCGTCAAATCTTAAGTCATGTCAGACAAAAATATAATTCTGTCTATGGCTCGCCTGTGTCAGACAAGTGTAATTAGAATCCTTGCTGGTCAATTGTACTGTAATAAGAGATTGTATGACATGAGTATTTTTACTGTTTCCCAAAACCATTATATTCAAGAAAAGCAGTAAATGATAACTCTAGAAATTGCTTGTGCTATCAGCCAAACCATCAAGCCATCAAATGGCAGGTTTCCAAACTGAGCACATGTGCAGCACCATGGCAACTACAGATCAAATAGAAAAAGATGGTGGTTTCCTTGGATGTAAAGGATAGGAGGATTTTGTACCACTTTAACCCCTTGCCACTACCCCTTGGCCCTTTTAAGATGATCTAAATGACAGGAGGTGAAGACAGGCTTTCAGATCTTGTGACTGTGTTCTCAGCACAGAAAAGCCCCATGAATGTATATGCGGCAGTTTGGCATTAAAACCCATCTGTCCAGTGATTAAAGTGCAATTGTGTCGCGCTCCATAAAATAATGATTAGAATTACTAAAATCACTTAATTAATCATAAATTAAATATCATTATTATTGTGATTCAAAAAAATTAAACAAAAGATAAATAATGTATTAAATATACTAAATATACAGGTGAAACTCGAAAAATTAGAATATCGTGCAAAAGTTCATTTATTTCAGTAATGCAACTTAAAAGGTGAAACTAATATATGAGATAGACTCATTACATGCAAAGCAAGATAGTTCAAGCCGTGATTTGTCATAATTGTGATGATTATGGCTTACAGCTCATGAAAACCCCAAATCCACAATCTCAGAAAATTAGAATATTGTGAAAAGGTGCAATATTCTAGGCTCAACGTGTCCCACTCTAATCAGCTAATTAAGCCATAACACCTGCAAAGGGTTCCTGAGCCTTTAAATGGTCTCTCAGTCTGGTTCAGTAGGAATCACAATCATGGGAAAGACTGCTGACCTGACACCATCATTGACACCCTCCATAAGGAGGGAAAGCCTCAAAAGGCAATTGCAAAAGAAGTTGGATGTTCCCAAAGTGCTGTATCAAAGCACATTAATAGAAAGTTATGTGGAAGGGAAAAGTGTGGAAGAAAAAGGTGCACAAGCAACAGGGACTCAATTCATATATTCCAACAAATGCTTTTTCT
The DNA here is from genome assembly GCF_062004578.1 of Staurois parvus. Classification (NCBI taxonomy): domain Eukaryota; kingdom Metazoa; phylum Chordata; class Amphibia; order Anura; family Ranidae; genus Staurois; species Staurois parvus. Next base: position 5,367,210 of record NW_028318003.1, read on the forward strand.
TGCAAATGTGCCCTCCGAATTTGAATATCAATATGCACTCACTTCAATGGAAGCCTAACTTGCGATTAGGCAACCACAGCTTTGTATTATATAATAGGATTGATCTTCTGCTCTGTATTCATGTTATACAAGCTGATCAACTGTAATTCTGTGTCTCTCTTAATGGTCTCCTCCCTTAGTGCAGATTAAATTGCATGGATCTCTCCCTCTATCTGCTGCAGGACACAGATCTATCTTTCCATTTCTCCGTTTCTGCTCATCTCTCCACGGTTAATATATATAGAAGAAAGAGAAACATAGTGCCTTATCCTAACACCTTTTATTTGCAATCAGTATTCTATACACTCACAATAATGTCAGTAAAAACAAGCCTTATAAAAGCCTCCTCTGTGTGTGCTGAGCATACAGTCTATACTCGCCGCTGTGATCTGGAGTGCGTGGTGATCAGATCCCCCTGACGAAGCCACGTGACACAGTGGCGCAACGTGTAGGGGAGGGGCTCTGACGTCACTAGCAGAATACAGTATGTCTGTGGGAGGCATTCCCCCATCAACATTGACTGTGTTCATGGGGTAATCAAGCAATTTTCTTTCCATGGGTTGAAGGAAAGTAAATTGTGTAATGTATGACTTGCCTAAAGCCAGCCCTAGATGGATCGAATCTCAGCCAGTTCAGCAGGGACCAGTTGAGCTTCGATTCATCTATGGGCAAGCTGGTTGTAGTGAAGTCGATCCATTGATGCTGTAGCTGCCAGCAGGGAACATTGTGTTCTGTTGGCTGGGAAGGCTCCCCACCAGTAGAATATAATAGCGCAGTGGGAGGGAGAATCAAGCAATATTCTTTTCTTCCACCCATGGTGGAAGGAAAGACAATTGTGTAATCTATGGCCTACCTTAGTTTCAGCACTCTACTCTGTCCTGCTGAGAGCAGCTGCTCAGTGTTTACATTAGAGATGAGAAGGCTGACAGTCTGCCAAGTCACTGCAGGGAGGGGGAGCAGAATGAGCTGAGTGTTTCTGCTGTCAAATTGAGGATAAATTGCTCCAAAGTGCCTGCAGCTACAGAGGATAGTGAGGGCTTGCTTTGTAATTCATTTACGTGTTAATACTATTAAAGTGTTTGAATGTCCATAGCCTGGCCACGATTCTACATTAACACTGTACATATAACAAGCAAGGATTACTGCCCCCATTTACATATAAAAATATATTGCACTCTCTAGAAACTTTTCTTTTTATGCATTAAAATGAAAGAAAAGCCTAATTTTTAACTATTCCTAAAAATGGTCCCTTCCATTTCCCCTCTAAAAAAAAAAAGATCAGTGTATTTATTTTTAATTTGATCAGGTCACATGATCCTGCAGCTCAGGGAATATTTGACCACAGCTAGGAATTCTGGGAGCTGTGACATCACCCATAGTCTCCCATAGCTCAGCCATTGCTAGTGCTCCCTGCTTTCCCCTACAGCAACTGCTTACTGACACAGGGGAGGTAGAGCTGCAAGATCACATGACCAAGCTTGCGCAGATTAATAATAGGTACAGTTGTGTTCAAAATAATAGCAGTGTGTTGAAAAAAGTGAATAAAGCTCAAAATCCTTCTAATAGCTTTTATTTCCATACACACAAATGCATTTGGGAACACTACACATTCTATTCCAAATCAAAACATGAAGAAAAATATATCAAATTTGTGTTGTTCCTCTACAAAAAAATTTAAGAAAAGTGAATATTAGACTGTTCAAAAAAATAGCAGTGTTTGTATTCTTCTTTACAAACTCAAACATTCACTATATAAACTGAAAAATGTTTGAAGATTTTGCTTTCCTTTGAATCACTGAATGAATATTTAGTTGTATAAGCACTGTTTCTGAGAACTGCTGTACATCTGTGTTGCATGGAGTCAACCAACTTCTTGCACCTGTGAACAGGTAGTCCAGCCCAGGATGATTGGACTACATTCCACAGTTCTTCTCTATTTCTTTGGTTTTGCCTCAGAAACTGCATTTTTGATGTCACCTCACAAGTTTTCTATTGGATTAAGATCCGGGGATTGGGCTGGCCACTCCATAACGTCAACCTTGTTGGTCTGGAACCAAGATGTTGCATGTTTACTGGTGTGTTTGGGGTTGTTGTCTTGTTGGAACACCATTTTCAAGGGCATTTCCTCTTCAGCATAAGGCAGCATGACCTCTTCAAGTATTCTGATGTATTCAAACTGATCCATGATCCCTGGTATGCGAAAAATAGGCCCAACACCGTAGTATGAGAAACATCCCCATATCATGATGCTTGCGCAACCATGCTTCACTGTCTTCACAGTGTACTGTGGCTTGAATTCAGTGTTTGGGGGTCGTCTGACAAACTGTCTCCGGCCACTAGACCCAAAAAGAACAATCTTACTTTCATCAGTCCACAAAATGTTGCGCCATTGCTCTTTAGGCCAGTCAATGTGCTCTTTGGCAAATTGTAACCTCTTCAGCACATGTCTTTTTTTCAACAGTGGGACTTTGCGGGGGCTTCTTACAGATAGCTTGGCTTCACATAGGGGTCTTCTAATTGTAACAGTACTCACAGGTAACTTTAGACCTTCTTTGATCTCCCTGGAGCTGATTGTTGGCTGAGTCCTTGCCATTTTGGCTATTCTTCTATTCATTAGAATGGTAGTTTTTCGCTTTCTTCCACGTCTTTCAGGTTTTGGTTGCCATTTTAAAGCATTTGCGATCATTTTACCTGAGCAGCCTATCATTTTCTGCACTTCTTTATATGTTTTCCCCTCTCCAATCAACTTTTTAATCAAGGTATGCTGTTCTTCTGAACAATGTCTGGAACGACCCATTTTCCTCAGGATTTCAGAGAGAAATGCACTGTAACCAGCATGTACAACATTTGCTGCCTTCCTTCCTTAAATAAGGGCAATAACTGTCACCTGTTTTTCAAAGAATGAATGACCTCACTGATAGAACTCCACACTGCTATTATATTGAACATGCCCCTTTCAATTAGTGATTCAATTACACAGAATCAGCAGCATGCATGTCATGACTGTTGGGTCTGTTGGATTTCTATTACTCTACTACACCTGCTAGTAAATTATTTGTCATGTAGAAATATCATTTCTACCAAAAACAGTGATTGATCAGGTTAGTGATGTCTGACTGCTATTATTTTGAACACAATTGTATGTATACAGATTTTTTTTTTACACTGGTTAGGCAGGATAGGGATGAAGAGGAGGGGGAAGAGAACTTTGTTGGGAATAATTCAATTTATGCTTTTCTTCCACTTTTACACACATTACTCTGATTACTTTCCCTGCATTGGTTACATTAACACACTGTACATATCTTAATAAATGTTTAAAAGATTATTATTTTACAGGATTTATATAGCGCCAATAGGTTATGCAGCACTTTACAACATAAGGGCAGACAGTACAATTACAATACAAATCAATAGAGTATTCAGAGGGCCCTCTACAGAATAACTTTAGGTTAGAACATATGTCTCTAATGTAAAGCATGCGATGCCAAAACTGATTGCCTTTTGCAAACTGTATTCTCTCCAAACCTCTCCTTTCTAGTCAGCCATTTGGTCGCTATGCCATGTTTTATATTTGGATGTGTTGCTAGTGAACACTGCCAGCAGGGAAATGTGCTTCTATGTTTTACTGCAGACAAGCTTTATAGTAGTCTCCCTAGCATGCTAGTCTTTACATAAATATCAGTAGTAGATTTTGGAATACACGAAGGAAAGCAGGCTTGGCCTCAGGAGCTTCCGCGGTGAAGCCATCTCCCCAGAGATACCTAATGATAGGTTACAGAGACAGAGACACACAGATTTTATGCCAGTATTGCTAGCAGCTTTATGTGATTGTATTACTGTATTAAATAGCTGCCTGAGAGGCTTTAACTGATTCAGAATAATGTGTGTTTTATTAGAGACCCTGTCACCACCCCATGCTTATTAAGATAAACATTGCAACGTAAAGTACTCACATTATCATGTCACGCTGCTCTTTGTAAAATTGTTGTCCCGCTGTGCTGGGGGAAAAAAAAAAAGATTCATGAGATCTACATTGACTGTATTTGCAGATTATCCACTTTCTGCTGTTGTGGCATCTGGAAAAGAATTGGGGTTTAATACCGGGACAGGAGGGTACAGACAGCAATAAAAACATTCTCAGAAGTTCAAACTGTTCCCTCACTTTATTAACCATGTTTGTCTTCATCTGGTGTCATGTTGGCGAGCTTCCCCACCTTTTTCTTCCCTGACAAAAATAAAGAGAAAAGCTTCCCAAAAGGGACACAGATGGTTACAAAAATCAACAGTTGTAATAGCTATTACGTGTTATTCAAAACTAAAACATTTTGGTTGGGGATGGGCTTTAATATATACTACTGTATATAGGCTACTGTATTTTTTTATGTTTTGTGTGTATGGCCACTGATAGGATCAATTCCTGTCTGTAGCCCAACTTGTCCTTGATTATTTCCACCACCAGGCCCGAGAGAAATAAAGCTGCAGACACTGAAGTGTAAAAGCTAAATCTCTGAAAGTTTAATGCATGACAAGAACTGAACTGTTATACAGATCTCAATAGGCGTTAATTTTAGGATGACCAATGAAACATTCCACTCTTATCAGTATAGTTACGTGAAGAACAGAAACTGCAAATGGTTGATGAGTACCATATGAGGTGGTTCCATTTACTGAGAATAGAAACTAAACTCAGGAAACGAGAGAGAGGTTACAAGCGAAACTCAAAATCGAAACTACCTGTTCATACATCTAGAAATGAAGGCATTATACAAAACGGATGCCAGTTAAAAAGACAGATTTCCTTACAGCCACCCTCTTATTTTTAATCATAATTTTACATAATTGTGCAGTTGAGGCTGGAGAAGCCCTCTTCCCATAATGGGCTGGAAACTGTCTATTCCTATTCTAGAGTTGTATGTTCACAGACACATACATATCTCACATAGCTATTTCTAGCTGCATACATGTTCACATGTTTCTTTATGAATTTCAGCACAAAGGCCTGCGTGTAGAGCCAGGACCCATTGAGGTTAATCGCATGACTCCCCAAATCCATTGAATTGGGGCACATGTATTAAAAGGCTTAATTCCTTCCTGGTGAGAAAAGAGAATGCTTGGTCAGGTCATGTGGAGGTTTTCCAACAAGCACTTACAAGGACCCCATTTAAAGCCAAATAAAGCCAGAATTCACTATCTTGGAAAATTATTAGTTCTATGAATAGGGACAGGGCTTAGAGATAAGCTGTGATCATCAGGAGCTTTTTCTCTCCTTCACAATTGGACCCTTTAAGCAGGCCATACATGAAGTGAATTTCTTTCCTGCGATTCCCCCATGTGTCGTCAGAGGAATCCCTCTCACTGAGCCATTGTATTCTCCCGGTGAGGGGGGGGTCGAAGGGGAAGCCGTCCCCGTCAGGAGAAGACAGTGATTATTGCTAACAGCTATACAGCTATACCAGATGTTATATGTAAAATCTGGCAGGCTGGCTGCACCCAAATTGATCAATTGATCAACTTGGGTACAGTCAACCTACCCATACATGGTTCGAATCTCAGCCGGTTCCTGCTGAACTGGCTGAGATTTAAAAATGTATGTCTGGCCTTCGTGAATGTTAATCTATAAACTTTGCATAATTGCCGGTTCACACAGTTTTTTTTTAACTCCATCAATAGTATGTGAGGGTGTCATTTAAAGAATTTCCAAGTTTCTTTCTTTTTATTTTAAGGACCGTTGGCACAATGTAAAATGTTTATAGAACCCCTGTCAATTTTTAATTGTTGTCTGTGCCCGCTAGGTAGATTCACTCTCTCTATTTATCCTGGTGACCATTTTCATTGTGACATAAAGTTTTACACGATGTAACATTTTTTTGTCACCAGAACAGGGATAGAGGAGACATCTTCTAATAGGTACACTTGTTTCTGTGACAGCTGTCTAAAAGAAGAATTTTCCCACTTTGAATAGATTTCTTCTAACTTCTGTTTTGTGTGCAAGACAGGTAGTGAAGAGATATTCGCCCTGGTGGGACAGAGATGATTCAAGAAAAATTTGGCAGATGTTTAACTTTTCCTACTTTAGCCAGAATGGAAAACAGTATCAGCTTTAGATGCACTTTATGTTGATATTGTCCATGACCCAAATAGGAAGATTTTATTTTATTTTACTTCCTTTTATTGTGACATCAGAACAAGAAATGAGGAGAGTGGTTATCATGAGGATAGGAGGTCAGATAGGAGGTCAGATACGGTTATAGTAACCTGGAAGGGGTACTTAAGCTGGCTATACACTCAGCCTTCAGGCTGAACAAAAGAAATCTACAGATTCGTCCATCTATGCTGAACAGTGAGGATAAACAAATCCCCCTGCCAGTTATTGTATTCTGTCAGCCGGCACCCATGGCTCTCAGAATACTTAAACAGTGTCTGCATCTGATTGGAAGTGTATGCTGTTCTGCTGACCAGTTTCTGCTCTTTTAACAAAAGCTGATTGAACAATTTATTTGCCGATCAGGTGGTTTTACCAGGGGCACATTCAGAGGTGAGTGGAGGGAGGGAGCGCTAAGACGCGTCTACCCTGTGTGCGTTTGGGGATGGACCATCAGCAATGGGGGTTTGTAGAAGGTCCATGTGGAGGTGGTGTCCAAGTCCATCTGTAGTGGGGGGCTTGTAGTAGTATGGACTTGTCAGAGGAGGAAGCCGGCTGTAAGAGCTTGTAGATATTCCCAATGCAGGTTGAGAAGAGAGACAGCAGCACCACTCTAAGTGTAGATGGTTAAAATCAGGCAGATTTAATAGTAAAATTGCACTCACATAGGTAGGTAACAGGTAGGCAGGTCAAGTAATGGAAGTCCAGTGGGAGCATCAGGCCTGACGGAGTGAGCATGCTCCGGACGCGCGCCATCTTGGAAACCTGGTCCATTTGGGGTCATCATCCCTGTGTGCCTCCCTGCGCCCCTCTGCTACTCCCCAAGCCTTGGACACCACCGGAGCGGCGAGAAAAAACCCAAAGCGCAGCCAAAGGACCTGATGCTCCCACTGGACCTCCATCACTTGACATGCCTACCTGTTACCTACCTATTTGAGTGCAATTTTACCATTAAATCTGCCTGAGTTTAACTGGCTACACTTAGAGTGGCGCTGTTGTCTCTCTTCTCTACCAGGGGCACATTTCTGCTGAAATGGCCTAAATCTGAGCAATGCATGACCCCACTTAACAGAAACAAGTTTATTGTAGCAGTCTGTATCCCCACTGGAGAGAATATCTATTTCCTTCATCACATCAGAAATGGGGGGACACTGCAAAAGGGAGATCACAGAGAAAGTTTTTGAGGTGTTAACCCTTCTCTATTCTGGCCAAAAGTGAATAAAAATGTTTTAGCTGGAGGTTGGTTTTGAATTATTATTGATTCCTTGATTATAGTTCTGTTTAAATATGAAATAAAGTGCTATCTGTCTGTGTAAGATCAGAGTTGTATAGTGACGCAAAATGCTGTGTAATAATAACATATAATATGATTTTTTAATCTTTTGTTTTACAGCTAGACCAGTTAATCAAATGGACGTGACATCTAAACAGCTGGTAGCAAATCCTTTGAGAAATGATAAGATTGTGGTTGCGACCTGTATGTCAGCCAATGGGAAGCCACCAAGCACAATCACCTGGGAAACCAAGCTGAAAGGGGAGGCAGAATACCAGGAAATTAAGAATGATAATGGAACTGTGACCGTGATCAGTCGATTCAAACTTGTGCCCACCCGGGAGGCCCACAAGCAGCCACTGACTTGTGTTATAAACTACCAAACTGAAAGAGACACAAAGAACACCACCATCAATATACAATGTAAGTGTAGAGGCTGGAACCGGAGTGGTGCGCTATTTTTGGGGAAGGTTTCTGATCATTAGAAAATGCGGAAGAGAATGTTCATATTTGAATGAATACACACAGCAAAAGGCCAAGTGAAAATTTCAGATTTGGTATATGTTTAGGTGAAACTATACTTCTCCTGAGGATCCTAGAAGTGCACTTGTCCCCGAGCCACCTAAGCTCTGCAGGGATCCAGCTGACTTAGCCTGTCACCGGGCTGCTGGGAGACTGAGCCAGGATGCTTCTGCCCCCTGCAAAGCCTGATGCTCCAGTGGGCACTGGATGGGCAGAGTAGGGAGCAGTGACTAACAGTCACCAGCTCTCTGCTCGCTGAAGTCCAAGAACTGAGCAATTAGCAGTCTTTAATTGCTCAGCTCTTGGTGTAGAGCTGGGGATGCAGCTGCAGAAAAAGATGGATGCTGCAGCTATCTAAGTGAGTATGTATGTTTATTTTTTTGTGAAGCCATACTTCTCTTCTATGCATGAAAGTAAAAAACCTGTGTGCAGCAGCCCCCCTAATACTTACCTGGGCCCCATCGTGATCCAGCACGAGAGCCTTGGCTTTTCCAGGTCTCTTCCTCCTCATTGACTGAGACAGCAGAAAAATATTTTCTGTGACAAAACACTATTTTAGTCTACTAAAATATGACTAAAACAGTTCAGATGACTAAAATAGGACTAAAACTAATATGACTAAAATCAAAAGACTAAATCGAAATATCACAATGGCTAAATCTGTGTTTGTAGTGCACGTTCAAATCTTAATACCATAAATAATAACATGTTAATACATTTTTACTCCAGGAGTATATAATGAGTTTGGAAATTCTAGAGAAATGCTTAAATAAATGCATTACAATTTAACTAAACCCGTTAGATTTTAGTTGACTAAAATGTACTGGAGATTTTAGTTGACTAAAATATGACTAAAACTAAAACAATTCAGATGACTAAAATACGACTAAAATGCATTTTAGCTAAAAGACTATGACTAAAACTAAATTGACATTTGACATCACAGTTAACACTTTTGGTATTTAGAAAAAAAGAAGCCTTTAGTATTACTTTAAACTCATGGCATTTTACAATTATGATTGATTGAAAATAGCAAACGTCCCATTGATTCAGCAAAAACATGTATTTAGCTCAAGTCAAGTAAATGTGCTTAGGGGAGATGTGGGCACAAAGATCATAAAGACTACTCTGCAGGCACCAAGAATTTCATGACCTGCTTTTTTTTTTTTTTTTTGCTAAAAATAAAAGAAGGAAAGATTATAGTTCAGATGTATTCAAGTGTTTTATCTCCTTTGTAAACATTTTTCTAAAAAGCCTTGAACTGTGAAATTTGCCCTTTGAGCTAATGTTCACTTTAGTTTTCCTTAACTGATCACCTCCGGAGGCAATGGGTCAAGTCTGAGAGCACTTGGACCTCTCTGCTTGGAGGCAATCAGGGACAAATATGCATGTGTGCCGTGCATCATACTCATGTACAAGAAAGTTTCGTACTGCTAAAAGAGCAGCTTTCCCTGCAAGCATACCTTCTAGCCTAGTACACTGCTCAAAACAATTAAAGGAACACTTTGAAAACACATCAGATCTCAATAGGGAAAAATAACATGCTGGATATCTATACTGATATGGATTGAGTAATGTGTTAGGAACGTAAGGATGCCCCATTGTTTGATGGAAATGAAAATTATCAACCTACAGAAGACTGAATTCAAACCCCCCCCGAAAATCAAAGTGAATAAATGATGCAGCAAGCTAGTCCATTTTGCTGAAATTTCATTGCAACAACTTAAAATGATACTCAGTAGTTTGTATGGCCCTCACGTGCTTGTATACATGCCTGACAACATTGGGGGCATGCTCCTAATGAGACAACGGATGGTGTCCTGGGGTATTTCCTCCCAAATCTGGACTAGGGTATCATTGAGCTCCAGGACAGTCTGAGGTGCAACCTGCATCGGAGGGACCGAAAAATGATATCCCAAAGGTGTTCTATTGGATTTAGGTCAGGTGAGTGTGGGGGCTATTCAATGGTATCAATTCCTTCATCCTCCAGGAACTGTCTGCATACTCTCACCACATGAGGCCGGGCATTGTCGTGCACCAGGAGGAACCCAGGACCCACTGCACCAGCGTAGGGTCTGACAATGGGTCCATGTATTTCATCCCTATACCTAATGGCAGTCAGGGTGCCAATGTCTAGCCTGTAGAGGTCTGTGCGTCCCTCCATGGATATGCCTCCCCAGACCATCACTAACCCACCACCAAAATGGTCATGCTGAACAATGTTATAGGCAGCATAATGTTCTCCAAGGCTTCTCCAGACTCTTTCACATCTGTCAAATGTCTCAGGGTGAACCTTCTCTCATCTGTGAAAAGCACAGGGGGCCTGTCAGCAGACCTGCCAATTCTGATGTTCAATGGCAAATGCCAATTGAGCTCTATGGTGCCGGGCCCACTAGAGGACATCGGGCCCTCAGGCCACCCTCATGAAGTCTGTTTCTGATTGTTTGGTCAGAGACATTCACACCAGTGGCCTGCTGGAGGTCAATTTGTCGGGCTCTGGCAGTGCTCATCATGTTCCTCCTTGTACAAAGGAGCAGATACCTGTCCTTCTGATGGGTTAAGGACCTTCTACAGCCCTGTCCAGCTCTCCTATAGTAACTGCCTGTCTCCTGAGACTGTGCTGGGAAACACAGCAAACATTCTGGCAATGGCATGCATTGATGTGCCATCCTGGAGGAGTTGGACTGCCTGTTTTTTTTTTTTTGGTTGCAAATTATGAACCATATGCTTTCAGTATATTTATTTCTCTCTTTGTTTCATTCTAGGATTTATCAATTTTTCCTTGTCACTTTGCTCTTTCCCTGGTGACCTTTTTTTTTTTTTTAGATGTGCCGCAAGTCTCCATTGAAGGATTTGATGGGAACTGGTATGTGAAGCGTGCAGATGTGAAGCTGACGTGCAAAGCAGACTCTAATCCTCTTCCATTCTCATATCAGTGGAGAATGTAAGTACCACTATAACTGCATTTTATGTTTGGTATGTTTCTATGTACTTTTTTTCATGTACATTTGATCTTGGTAAAGTGGAAAAGCAACAGGTTCTATCTAATTCCACGCCCTACAGTTACTTGTAATTACTTCCCTTCACTCTCCCTCATCTGCATTGGAGAAAATTCCCTGTGAAAGCTTCAAGTCATGACAGTGAGCCTTCTCAGGTTGATGACCTTCTTCTTACACCATGTGACAGTGCTATGTGCTTGTGCAGCCAATCGCCAATCACCGGTACTTTCTCTTTGTCCCTGATGGCTTAAGGTAGTGGTGGGGGAGTAGAGGGAAAGTAAGTAAAGATTGCTAGTGGTTTCTCTATAAGCAAGAATGTTTCTTTATAATAACAGTAGAACCATCAGGTAGAATAGATGCTATGCTTTGACATATAGGCTGTATGCACACTGAGGCTTTTGCAAATGCTTTTCTCCAAGCAAGAGAAAAACAATTTCAAAACCACACCTAATGCACTTTTTGTACTTCAATTCATTTCATTAACCAGAATATTAATTTATTCTGGCCACTGAAATGAAAAAAATAACACTTGGGCACGTTATGCAGTTTTTTCAGTCAAAACTTTCCTCTCTTGAACACATGAGTGATTTTTTTTTCTGCCTCTAAACTCCTGTAAATGCCTATGTGTGCATGAACGCATAGTCTAACATGGAGGGGTGTTTAGAGGCAGAAAAAAAATCAAACACCTGTAAAACAGGTGTTTTTGAGCTTAAGTGTGCCTGAGACCTTAAACACAAAAATAATATTTATCAAAACATTGGACTCTACCACAGACCACGAAATACTCCTTAGCTTAGCATTAGAATTCTTACTTCTTGGATCCTCAGTGTCCAGGACTCCAAACTGTTGTTTTCTCTATCTATCCCAACCTTTCCCCTCTTTCAGCACCAACCACCCAGTGCTGCTTGTTTTTGGTGCAGAGTTCAGGTAGTTTTGGTTCCATTATTAGTTTAGGGGTTACATATTTTCTGCATTTGTCCTACCTCATGGTACTGCATTACTGGACCATAGACCATGGTGCGTTGCAGTGCAATTCATTTTAAAAGCTATGGTGGGTATCAAACTGGTGAATCCCATTTGGGAAATGTTTCTTTTTCTGTGATGATGGGTATTAGGTGTAGACATGTCTTTTATTAAAAACTCAAGTTACATCTTTTCAGTCACCAATCAGCATCAGACCTGACCTTAAAGTCTGAATCTGATTGGTAGAAATAGCTTCTGTTTTTAGAAAGAACCTGTTGGTACATAAAGCCCCATGATTTAACAACCTGTTGAATAATTCAACTCACTGGTGGCAGTGCAAAGCTGAAATTCCATTTTTGGCTAGACTTGGCATAGCGTCTGGTATGACATAGTTTATAAAAAATATACAATTCCAAAATAAACAATAACCTAAATGGTTAAATGTAACTATATATTCATTATTTAAAATATTAGTAGTATTTAGCACTGTTTGCAACATCTTGCAGGATTTTTAGACGTCAAAATGATAAATTCTTTGCTATATCAAACTTAATACAGGGCTAATGGGTCGCTTCCAGACAGTGCAGAAGTGAACAATAACACACTGTTTTTCCGTGGACCGGTTACTTACCTCCTCTCTGGAACATACATCTGTGAGGCCAAAAATGCTATTGGAAGCCAGACTGGACAAGTAGATGTTAATGTTACAGGTAAGAGAGAAATAAGAGGGGTCTTCTTTTTGGAAACATTGGATTATGCACTTTTTTTTAGTAAATCCTTTATTTAAGGTTTGTGTATCGACAACAGATGTTCCGAGTCCAGATTATGCATGTTTTATCTTATTGGCAGCAAGTAACTATTTCATAATGTTATGTATTTTGAGGTTTGTTGCCAATGTTGCAGGTATAATTAAACTGGTTTTCATAGATAGCATTGTATTAGATATTTCAGAATGGCTTTTGGTTTGAAGGATGTCACAGAGAAAATGAATTTAAAGGATTAGTCCACTCAAAATTGTTATCACTGTTTTGGTGGATGCTGACAGATTGAATTACCTGATTGGATTCTTGTAGGTGAAAGGGATTCCAGTGATGAGCTCTTTGTCTATGTACCCAGTTCTGCCTCTCCCTTCCTGTTATGCCTATTACAAAGTCAAATTAAGAAATCTGTTGTATTCTTTGTAATGAAGAAATCTGGAGAATTTAGTAGTCACCTTTGACTGGCTGCATTTGATAGGTGGTGCAAAGTTTTTGCCAAAGAAGGTACTAAAAGTTAGCTGATGGCAACTAGTAATAGAAGCCCATCTTTGTAACAACATTTAATTTTTATATTTACTTTGCCTCCGAAACGTAAGTCTTGGTGACATTACCCCCTGGCTTCAACTGGGTCAAAGACCCTCCTGCTCCAGTGATGCTGAGAGGAGGAGCCAGCAGGGGGTGTCTAACTTAGGCCCCTTATACATGAAGCCACAGTTAGCAGGTGATCAAGAGGAGATATTGTGCCTAACACAAAAATTCCACTTCACCACACTGCAACCATATTTTAGGTGTAACACTATAAGACAAATGAGTTCTATAAATTCATTAACTGCAAGACCTATAGCAGACGGAATTGTAGTTCTCAATGGAACACAAGTACAGTGATCGCTGCACTCTTAGTCCAGGGACACTTTTTCCAGCTCTGACTTCCTAAGTACAGACAGAGATCTGGAGGAAGAGTCTGCAGGATTATATCTGCATATTTTTTTCCTGCAGATATATGTGCAATTATTATTTTTGCAAAAGGTAGACCTGGCCTTTAAATTTTTAATAATAATAATAGCGCTGAGCAAACATTTTGGCGCTATATAACTACTGTATAATAATAACAATAATAATAATGTTTTCTAAAATGTTTCTTTTCTGCTTAGTTATCTTTATTGTACACAAAAAATTTTGTAAGTCTGCTTGTCACTCACACTCGTACTTTTTTTAGCATAACATTAGTTACATTATTCTTTTTAAATTAGAGAGGCTTTCAGGTAAGTGTCTTTCTGGCATCGATTTTGTTTCCTAATGTTTTATGGATAGAGCAGTATTTAATAATTGAATTGTTTCCTGCCACTCTAATTGTACATAATTTCATCAGTTTGTACCTGTCAAAGACTACTTGGATTTAGAGCCAAATAAATGACCATCCATGGCAAGCCATTTCAGATGATTTGCAAAGTAATAAAGTATTTAATTTGAGGTAATGTCTTGGGTGCATCTGCTTGTTAAATGTTCATAAAAGGATCTTTAAAATGTTTTCACTAATATGTATTCATGGAATATGCATAAGGTTTTGAGATATCCTTATTATTAACATTAAATATTGTAATGTTACTGGCTTGAGATCACAAGGTTTGCTTTGGAGGTATTATATGTAAATTATCTGTCATACTAATGATGATGGAAGTGATGTAAGGGGAAGGAGATGTAAAGCTTCTTTTTTTTTTATTTCTATAAACAATTTATGGATATTCAAAATCCAGCCACAAAATCATACAGAGCAAAAAGTACATCCCACATTAATGCCAGTACCCCCAGCCACACATATTTATCTTTCTTATTTGGAGCTTACACAGAACTGAGGTCTCCACTTGGCCAAGCACCAGTGTTGTCACATGGAGAATTACATGCTTCTATTAGATTGGATATTTTATTTGCCCTTGGTAGCTCAACAGAGCAGCAGAGGTTCAAAGGAATGGCGAGTATATTTTTCTTTGAGAGCGTGCATTAAAGCAGGAATGTTGCTTTGCCCTGTAGTGGCAAAGGATGTGTTTGCTTTAATGCTGTAAATCTCTCTGGGCATACCCTTGAAAGAATATATAAATCATACATACTGTATGTGTAACTAGAAGAGCGCAGCATTAGCATCTGCCCAGGCACAGATATGGCAGGGCGTTTAATATCATGTTGGAACAAATATTGGTTAATATGCAGATAACAAGCTTCTTACAGTCTACATTTTTCCAAAATTGTCATTGTTTTTAGTCTCCTACCATGCAAATGGGGCATTAAATGTTTAATATGGCAGCAACCAAATTAAAATGGACGCAACATTATTTGTAGCTTTAAAGCTGCTTTTGGTTGAGTGTGTTTTTTGTTAGTTGGGCAAGGTATATAACATCTACCTTATTCTGTCCCATATTAATGTCTGTGTACTTAAAATGTGAGTGTGCCCTGTAGCAGCTAATCTGTAGTCTACATGTCATAGCTTCGCCCCACCCTCACAGCTTCACATGACAAATGAATAGGTTCCCTTCATTCTCCAAGGGTGAGAACAAAAGTCTTTGCAAGGAAATGAAAATATTGCAGGTAGAATTAAATTGTTCCCAACCCATCTAGGAGCAAGGATATCAGCTCAAGCCTGCACTTGTCATACATAAAGCTCTTTGTTATAGGAATTGTAGAGTGAAACATCCTGTTACTAGCTGAACAGCCCTTGTAAGGAACGTACGAGCCTGTCTACCTTCATTTCACTGCCCTATAAGCATTTCTGTCTATTTAGACAGCTTCCAAAGAATTGCCAGGGATGTGTAACATATTGTACAATAAATCACATTTCTGGATAGAGAGTTACTTAAAAAGGTAACTTTCGCCATTTGTAATTTAAAGCCCAGCTAACAGCAACTAAAAAAATTATCCCTTGCAGTACTGAAATGGTTAACAGCCCATTTTGGTATAGGCAAACAAAAAAAAATATGATTCAATTACCCAATCCTTCACTCCTATGAGAAACTAGACAGCTTCATCTAGCCCATGGTTCAGCAGTCTTGGGTTCTTACGTCATCAAGACTGAAGCAGGGTTCACAGCCTGGGATAATTTTACATTTTCCTGAAGTATGGGGTTTAAATGTTTCTAGCAACTTAGAGCCACTCTTAAAAAAAAAAAAAGCAAAAAATTGTTTCAATCCTGTTCGGTGGTGGACTAGGCTGCCAAACTGTAACTAAACAGGTACTTGCTTCCAAAAACAATAGTTGAAGTAGTTTTGCATTTAATCAGGCCAAATAACAAGCTCGGGGCAGTTTTGGAATAACTAGAACCTTTTTTATGAAGAAAATTTACTATATTTATTACAGGTATTTCTATTGCACCATCAATTTATGGATCACTTTACATATATGTTGTACATGTCACGCTTACCCTAATGAAGGTGGTCAGGCTCTATAGCTAGCTTCTGTGTTCTTCAACTATAGCAGTCCACTCTGCCATAAGACAAGCAGGCCTACTGGTACTTAGTTGCCCCCAGGACTTATACACAATGCTATAGTGCCTGGCCACCCTGCCAAGGAAGGTCTCCACCCAGGGACTGGCCACATCAATCACCTGCATGTGGACAGACAGACAGAATGGGGTTTATTTACTAAAGCTGGAGAGTGCAAAATCAGACTCCCTTCTGCATAGAAACCAATCAGCTTCCAGGTTTCATTGCCAAAGCTTCATTGAAAAAGCTGAGGTTAGAAGCTGATTGGTTTCTATGCAGAAGGGAGTCTGATTTTGGACTCTCCAGCTTTAGTAAATAAACCCCAATGTGTCCCAGCCAAAATCAGGATACTGAAATGAGACCAGTAGCTGTGATAGATCAGAAGCGCTAGATGCTACTGACAGTACATTCACATCAGTCCCTGCCTCCGAGAAACTTACAGTCTAAGATCCCTAACTCACGTTCATACATACAGATATTAGAGCCAATTTAGATAGAAGCCAATTAACCTATAAGCATGTCTTTGGATTGTGGGAGGAAACAAGAGTGACTGGAAGAAACCCACGAAGGCACAATGAGAAAATGCAAACTCCATGTAGGTAGTGCCACAGTTTGGATTTAAACCAAGACCCTAGTGCTGCCAGGTGTAAGTGCTATCCACTTATCAACTGTGCTGCCCACATTTTGGTCTACCTGCAAAAGACCTTTAGTTTTGCAACAGACATTCCCATTTTTCATTCAACCTTTGTACTCTGGCTAATCACTGTCAGGGAGTTCATCATGTAGTCTCGGGTGATATATAAAGTATTTGGAAGCAATATGTGTAGTTCCTAATCATACAATATCAGTCCCAATCAGTTTTTAGCCATGATAATCCTAGGAAAAATATGTCACAGTAGTAAACGTCTGCCCTGCTTGCAGCCGTATATGTGAGAACTATCACCTATTAGTCTCAAAAAGATGTCTCAACTTTAGAAAATTTCACCTCCAACAACTGCAAATGCTCATTAGTCTACCTCTGACTTTGACAGGTTGTGTGAAAGGGTTCTTTTCCTTTTTGTGAGCGTTCACTGCAGTGTTATTCAGAAATTGTACAGTGAATGTACTGCTTGCTCACATGGCCTTATATAGAGGGGAAAAAATCCCAGAAATGCTTTATATAGATAAAAAATGAAATCCACTCATAATGTGGTGTAAATAGAGTGTGCAGAGAGCAGATCCTGCTTCCCTGCGAATATTGCTAAGATATCTGCTTGGGCTCAAACTAGTGGTTACTTTTGACTCAATGCAGTCTCCTCTGTATCCCAGCCAGTGGTGTTAGTAGAAGGTTCACAGAGATATGCCCCTTCCTCCATGAAAAAAGGAAATGATCCATACCAATTTACATGGAGAATTCCCAACAGATTTGCTGTATTTGACCACTTAACATTTTTTGCTACTTTCCATGCACTCGATGAGCATATACGTATGAAGCTCTGCAGAACTTCAGAGATAACTTCACCTCTAAAGCACAGCACTGCTTCTGTAGAAGTAAAACAAAGCGGAATCTTCTCTTTATAAAGGGTTTTTTCCAAGAAAGTTGTAGTTTTTCTACAGCAGTTAAAGGACATTTTAAATGCAAAGTACATAATTATTTCCACATAAAGTGCAAGGGTCAAGTATGATGCCAGCAAACTGGCTTTTATATTCAGGTTGTGGCTGCTTTATGAAGAAGACAAACTGTAAAACCTTATATACCTTTTTGTTCTGAAGCATATGGAATGTATTTAGTGGATTTAGCCTGAAAGTTCATATGAGCTTTTATGGTACTCTGCAATATAACTGGACCCTGCTATAAAAATTGTTTTTATATGTAAAGTGAATTTACTGTATTTTTACTGCAATATTTTCTACAGTTGTATTATGTGGTTCATTTATATTTTCCCATGTAACATTGTTACATAGGGGGCTGTGCCAACAGAACATAAACAATTATTTTACTCAGATGGATAGTATCTTGGTGGAAAGGTTTGTCATTTTTTTCCCCCAACCAGTGGCTTGTACCACTTTCAAACCCATAATAAATTGCTGTTGTTCAACAATTTCAAATATATCTATATAGTTCTTTCTGCTTCCTTCCCATGTTTCTTATAACCTAATGTTTTCCTTATTTTTCCCTTCCCCGACTTCTCCACCCAAGCAGGGACGCATTGATAAAAATTTGCAATTCTTTTTTTTTTTTAAATAGTTGGGTCAATATTGAAGGAAAACAGATTTTGTTATAGATCTAATAAATTAAAGAAAACTAAAGAAATTAGCAGCTCTTTAGAAATGTGTGGTCCCTCACCGAATTACTAAAGAATAATTCATGAACCAAATTGTAAAAATAGCTTGGTGAATTTAAGAGCCAAGCTAAAGGCAATTATTTGTGCTTTTTGGATTGAACTTGATTCTATTGTACACGTTACCCTCCTAAGTGGATGAATATAATTTTTTAGAAAAGAAAGAAGTTTACCTTTGTGCAATTTTCAATTGTCTATGTAAAAACCATGCACTCAAAGTGGCCCTTGCACAAAATTGCAAGGTTGACTTATTTCCTAGCCCCTGAATAAAGGCTGCTGGTTTGAAAAAAAAATTATGTATAACATTTAGAGCAAAAAGGAAAAAAATATTTATCTTACACCCCACCTAGGCAAGTGTTATGTCACTGAGCCTTCTCACAGGATCCTGGAAAAGCTGCATTGTTGGACTATATTCTTGCAGTATTGGAATCCGCAGCTTTCCCATGATCCCAGAGGAGGGCTGATTGCCTTTGCATTCACCTGAAGTGAACGTGCTGGAAGCTTGGGTGTAAGGTGAGTACTTTTTTCACTCAATGTTATAACCTCTTTTAAGCAGGCTTTAAATTTTTATGCTGTTAATGTAAGATCTAGCTTTTTGGCAAATTTGATATATGCTAACACAGTTCTGTAAGATATGCTGTATATACTGGAGAAAGTATTTGTTACTTGACTGGTTCAATTTTTACTATTCATTGAGCTCAAAGAGCAATGCTCTTCTTTGTTGCTAAGGAACCATAGGCTCAATTCACAAAGCTAGCACACCTGAATAAGGATACTTATTTAAAAAAATATACATACTTATTATGGTGTTAAAGATTTGTATATTGAGCCTAATGTCTGTTCCTATTTACTGTAAGCTTCATTTAGACAACACATTCCAACAAAAGCAACAAACTAGAGCCATTTCCACTGAGTGCAATGGTCACAAGAAAGCCCTGAACAGACATAAGGGACCAAAAATAATAGTGGCACAAACTAAATTCTATGATGATGCCATTCCTTAGACTACTGAATTTGTCTAAACCAGGGGGGCATCATTTGGAGACCCCTGGTCTAAACTATACATATTGTAAATTTATATTTAATTTTCAAAGTCCAGTTTTGGAATGAGATGAGTGAGGTTGGGTTAGAACTTCTGACAATGCTATTATTGCTGTCTGTCCCTTCTTATCCAGATGACAACTGCATGTCATTTTTCTACGGATATAACAGGGATAGGAAGTGAAGAACAAAATCCCCAGTTGAGTAACAGACAGAAATAAAAACCTAACAGGAATTGTAGCTCTTCCCCACTCTACCTAAAACTTAAAAAACCTTTTTGGCTGGAGTCAGGCATTAGTTTATATGCCATAATGATTAGCCTTTTTATAGCCAACATCAGTAAGTTATTAGGTATCATCATGCTCTAACCCATAATTTGCGTCTCTGCTTAAGGGTATTTCCATACAGCCAAACCTGATATTTTTCCCTTTCCTTGTCTTTTCCTACCCAGAATTCCCTTTCACCCCGACTCCTACAGACCATACGGACCGGAGAGAATCCTCCATGTTCCCAGCAGCAATCATTGGAGGGGCAGTGGGTGGAGCAGTACTAGTGCTAGCTGTTTCTGTCATCCTATTTGTGGTGCTTCGAAGAAGACATCACACCTTTAAAGGAGACTACAACACTAAGAAACACATCTATGGAAATGGTTATAGTAAGGCAGGTGTGGCACAACATCCACCAATGGCTCAGAGTTTGCAGTACCCAGAGGATTCTGATGATGAGAAGAAGCCAGGCCCTGTTGGAAGCATCAGCTATGAAGATGAAGAAGATGATGAGGGTATAGATGGACGCAAACTGAGCACAAAGTATGATGATGAATCTAAGCGCCCTTATTTCACAGTAGAGGAGGGAGAACGATGTGGCTATGGTGAGGATAGAACTCTAGGGTTCCAATATGAACCTGAAGATCTGCCTGATAGTCTGGTTGCTCAGAACGATGGTTCCTACATCTCAAAAAAGGAATGGTACGTGTAAGATAGATGTGCCAAATAAACTTACCTTTGGAGTTGGACACATGCACATGCCTTTACCCCTGAGATGGTAGAAAGACTTTCAGCTGTTGGGAGAAATGATCACGTGATGAAAGCAATGTCTTATCTCTTGATATATGAATATAATATCTTTTTTATTCCTCATTCCTGCAGGGTCAATTTTAACCTGCAAAATTCCCATACCCAACTGTTAAACTTCCAGACTTCTAGTTCCTCGTCATGTTATGTTGTATGACTAATGAACAGGGTGACTATGTTATAGTGTTTAAGTTCATTTACACAAGTTGAAACACACAAAGCATGCTTTTCTTTTCAAAGGGTTAGAAAACACCATTGTTCAGACTATCCAACTGTACAGCATAGTCATTATATGCCCAACAGCATGTAACATTCTTGGCTTTATCAGTATGCCACTGATGCTCATTACAAGAGCCTACTACTGAAGAGAAACATAATGAGGTACGTTCACAAAAACAATAATATCACAGTACTAGCATATCAAAGCTTATCACTTTAAGTCACCACTTTTGATGCATGCATCGCTAACTTGTTGTAAATGAACACAACGTAAACTGCCTTCTTTCATTATTTGCTCTGAAACACTGGAATTTATCGCTGGGTACTTTGTAGCTTTTTTTGTAATTATTATTTTTTTTTAATTTCTTTGTGTGTTTTGAGGGTTTTTTTTTTCCAGATTCAAAGAGAGGCTGCTATGCCATAATATATTTTATCCTGCATGTTGCAGGGTAAGCAAATGACAGTGAAGCTGGTGGATAATGACAATGTTGGGGACTTCAATTCATCCTTATTTCTGTCTGAGACAGTGTTGATATTTCCAGTAAAGATTTATGTATATTAACATACTGACATGAAATATTGCCATTGCTTCTGTCCTCCATGCTTCCATACAAACAGCACTGCACTTAGAACTACCAAAGTGGCAAAATCATCCTATACAAAGGCATAGGCGCAGACTACTATCAAAAGCTGCTCTGCGGATATTTTAAAGAAACCACGGATTGTAAAAATAGACATCCACGAAAGGTGAAGATTTTTTGCTTAAGAGCAATCATTTAATTAAACTGAAGCATGATGCCAAAATGACTTACTGCTACTATCTTACTCTATGTAAGATTCAATGACCCCTTTTTTATGTTTAAGAAAAAGCAGATGTAATATTTTGCTGTGCGAAGGGAGAGAACCTCCAAGTTCAGCGATCTAAATGCTTACAAGAAGATAAAAAGTGCAGATAAAATCACTCACCTTGGTAGCCTGCAAGGGTGAGAAATTTTGTTGGTAGTTTTCACTTTTTGTGAGATCTGAGGCTGTTAGAAATGTTATCCTTGTTTATGACCTTGTTCAAAGCCAAGCTGGACATTTACACAGGGGACCGCAAGATGCAGCATTCATGGACTACAACTAGAATCACTAATACTGGTTATCTACAAGTGGTAATGTCCAACTCTTCCACAAGGGTGTTTTTATTATCGATTGCTTTTTTTTTTTGTTTAATTCACATCAATCATGTTATAGCATATTCATTCTGTACTGTGCCTGTACAGAACGATCATTCTAGCTATATAATACCAGCAGATATAGAAAACTGACTGAATTACATTTCCCAAGCACTTTAAAAAAAGATTTTGAGTTTGTGTTTCATGAGGGACTATGATTGTGATTCACAGTTTTTGTGTGCATACAGATGTACTTGACTGAACAGATGGTAGCTTTTTCTTAGAAGGTGAGAACCCTCGATGTATTCTAAGCACAGTATTCTAAAGGTCTGTGCCTCACATTAAACACACACACACACACATATATATATATATATATATGTATGTACATGTACTCATCACCACTATGTACCACACACCGTAATGCACTATGCAATGCCATCCTTTATCTGTTGACGTATTGATGGGAGTAAACACGGCACATTTTGAATATATCTGAATATTGAATCATCTCATGGCAGTTAGAATCATGAGATTTATAGCTATGTTGTAACTATTGTGGATATGAAGGGTTACAAGCAATTCTGGGCTCACAAGGCTAGGTGAGGTCCATCTGAATGCACAGCTCATGGTCATAGCATTAAACCCATGGCCTGACACACTAGGGTTGGTTTACCAAAGGAGCAAAGCAGGTTCCCTTTCCAAAGTGAATTTTCACTTAGCATAATAAATGAGGTGAAACTAAGTGAAAAAACACTTTGCAAAGAATAGGCAATCATGTGTAAGGAAAAAAAAAAGGATGCATTATTGCACACAGTTGGATGATTCCCATGAGCACATTTTTACCTCATTTACAAATTGGATTTGCAGTTACCTTATTTATTAAGGTGAAGTTATGTTGTCTTCAGTCATCTACTCATGGTTGGGTATTTAAAGTGAATACAGTTCTTCCTTTTACTAAGCTAAGTGAACATGCTCTACCCATTTAGTAAGTCAACCCTGCTATTTTTGAGCTTGCAGAGGGAAGTAGGTGTGCTCAGAGGTCACAGCATAATAACCTATCTTGCTATCAGTGTCCTGGACCTCAGGTCTTCCCATGTCAAAACCATCCTACAGGTCACAGGCGCTTGATGTGCACTAAAGCACAGAGATGTATGTCATGTCTAACTGTGCTTCTGATGATATTTTTGATGCCCAAGCCTTTACCTATTTATCTTCTCATTCTGGGCAACAAGTAATGACTGCTTGATCTCCCTGCCCTGCTTGTGAGAAAAGTTAATGACATCATTACAGAAAGATGTCATCTAGAAAAGCAAACCGTGATTTGGATGGTTACAGGGAGCTGAGTTGTGTTTGAATATGCTAGTAGCTTCTTTTTGGTACTTAAAAACGTATATGGCTACATATGGACATATGCAGTCCACTAGCTCAGTTGAATAATTGTTACAGTAAACATTATAGAGACATTTTAAAGTGAGCCTGTGTTTTGCGTGTGCATGCTAAATCGACAGGTTCACTTTAAAGCCCCCAGGGCTGCTTATACTTACCTTCCTATCGCTCCCATGCCATTTTATTCTGATGGCAAATAGAAGTAGAGTTCCTAGTTCTTAGGTTGGAGCTAACAATGGGCTAAGGAGACATTCCCTGCTTCATGTATGGTGCTGCTGTCTGAATGGCCAATTTCCAAGCACCAGTGCCATTACATTGGAGGAAAGGGAGTAAGTGGAAGATATGTCTTCTCTCCCAGTGGGTATAAATTGCTGCATGGGCTAGAATTAAAGTGAACTTGTTTTGAAACCTGTTACATTGCTTTTGGAGCCGCTCCGAGTAGAGGTGAAACCATATCCCTGTGTCCCAGAACATGGGGTGCAGGTTTGTCCTTCTACCAATCTAGGGGGATAGTAAATTTAAAGAGGAAAGGATCACTGCTACTCCCAACCAGCGCAGGTGAATAAACGATAAAGAGCAGCCTCAGCCAATATGTCTTCACCAAACCACACACTCCGACACACATCCCATCAGCTAGGGCTTGGTCATAGAGTCATGTGGTGGTGTGTGGTTTGGAGGCGATATGCAGGCTGAGACTGCTCTTCATTGCTTATTCACCTGGACTGGTCAGAAGTAGCAGTGATCCATTCTTCTTTACATTACCTTATATTGCACCTCATAGGTAAAGCACAGGATTTTGTTAACCACTAAAGGCATACTCAAGCTATTTTTCATGTTACACTCATGTTTAGAGCGGGACATTAAACATTATCATATTTCCCAGAACCCCCCACAACCTGTCATCCCTAACCTAAATCATGTGGTGCTACCCCCTGTAGCATATTGTTCCTTTTTTAATTTAGCTTGGCTGTGCTGGCAAAGCCACGCAGATATCTGTGAATGGGAAGACTACAAATACCATCTTCCACAGTGGCAGAGGTACTTGCAGATCATACCTGCACAAGTTGAGTGATGTCACCACATTTGTAGTCCATTGTTTACTTCTTCCAGCCCCATATCAGAAGGTTCTTACCTCGATATGGACCTGGGGCTAAAACAATGCAGGAGCCCGTGCATTGCACCCGCAATGCACAGACCATGGTTTCAATGCACTGCTGGCTTTGATGCCAAAATTTCAGAAAAGTATATTTTCTTATTTATTAATGTGGGTGCATTTATTACATTTGTACAAGTGTTGGACTGTGTCTTTTAATTTTTGTACTTTAGCAGATCGCAGTATATCAGCCAGGAGCTTTGCAGTAGTCTAGCATAGAATATCTAGAGGCAATAGTTAAGAATGTTTTCAGTGTGTAAGCTAGAAAAACATGACTGGGTTACCATTGACTAGTGACTATGTAGATTTTAGGGTAACAGTGCTGGCTTGGATTCATTAGTAAACTCAAACCAATCTTTCATGCAATATCATGTACTTGAACTTCCACTGCTGCAGATCTAGGACAGTGGCCTGAAGATGGGTGAGGTTGTTTCCAGCAGTCTGTAATTAAAATCATTTGTTAAATCCCATTTTTAACAGCAGTGAGAAAAAACATTTAACATACATACAAAATGTGTATTGCTTGGACTTTGCCTAAAATCAATGACTTGTTATATATAATAAAGCTTAATACAGCAATGGTATATCAGTCTTTATGTACACATATAACATTTATTGTCATGCATGGAGATAGTGAGGTGTTAGTTGGTCTAAAACAATTACAATTACTAAACTACAACATTAAGTCCTCATGCACACAGCTGCTGTTTTTGGATTTTTGACGTTTTTTTCTACAGCCAGTAAACTCCCCAGCATGTTATCCTATGTGTCCATGCACACATAGACTGTAATCAGCATTTTTTGGCAGGGGCGTTTTTTGGCTGGGAAAAAAACTAGTGGGTTCCTAGAGGGGTTTTGTAGCTGTAAAATCGTTCTAACGCTGAGAAACGCGGCAAACCAGTGTTTTTGGATGCGGCTAAATGCTAATGCAAAAACACTGAAAAACTCAAGTTTTTAACATGACTTTACACAGCTAACGTTACCGTCATGACCACAGTGGCAATAGGTAAGCAACTTATTTGGAGGCATAAATCATAACATATTTATAGTACTACATGACGGCAAGACATGTATAGATTCTAAAAGGGTTAAGCATTTTAATATATTTGATTAAAAAATGAAGTAAAAATAAAACCTATCACGAATAAGAGTTTTTTGACAGTGAATACATGGATTCCAGCTAAAATAACCATCAACTCTAAAACAGAACTATGACATTTACTACAAGTGTCATAATAAAAACCATTTCAGGCCAACTGTGCACTGGCCTTAAACTTTATGGGGAATCACATGTGTGATATATTTTTATATATTCTTATCTGCACTTAATATATTCTTAGTTGCACTTACTTTTACATTTCCACTACATGTCACTGTATGTGTTCTTATTCTCCAGTATAGGAAACACTGGGATAGAGAAAGGGCCCCTTGCTCCACACACTAGCTTATAAAAATGATTATATCTACAGTCTGTTTAATAAAATGATGGCCATGACGTAATCAAAATGGATTTGAAGTTTGCTGCATAGGTTACCCTGAGTGCTCCTTATTTAATGGATATTCCATTTTTACAGTTCATGAATGACCTGTTGGATTCTCCGTTTTATAGATCTGCTTAAACGGCTACCCAAAAATCAGCTCTTTAGTGTTTTTCTGTTTGTACAGTTTGGGTCTCATGGGAGTATCTGGTTTCCCAATAACTCACTTAACTGAAAGCTAGAAGCCTATCATTTGTGTTACCACTGCAGAATCAATATTGGCGTGCTATTGTTTCTGTACATCAATATGATGCTCCCTTAGTTGTACAACACTCTGGGATTTGTGGAATAACACAGAGGAATCAAATGCACTAGTCTGCAGAAGGCAGAGATCCACTGGAAAAAAAGTACAATCTTAATGAATTATTAAGGCAAATGCCTTCCCAAAAAAGACTTTCCTGCCATGTGCTGTCTATGAGGATGTTCAAGGTCTTTATTACTCAGGGGATGATCACTACAATAAACTACTCCAAAGTGTTGAGTTTAAACTCTGGTTCACATTAAATGCAACTTTGAAATCACATTACTTCACTTTAAGCAGTGCAATTTCAAAGCTGCAGATCAGTGCGATTTTTACCTCCGATTTCACTGTGGCTTGCAACTCCATTTAAAAAAGTCAGTGCAAGTCGCAATTAAATCGGAAAAAAGTAACACATGAACTATTTTTGAAATCATGCTATTTCAAATCGCACTGATTAAGACAGTGCCATAGAAATACATTAGATCTGACATCAGGTGCGATTTGTAAATCCCATTTCGCACCTGAAGTCGTACCAGTGTGACCCAGGGCTTAATGTACAAGTATGTGCAGGGGAATTAAAAAAAAAAAAATCCTCAAATTGCCTTGTGATTAAATGATTGACATGAACCCAGGTTAATTCAGCTTCACTATAGTACATCACCCCCTTAGACTAGGTTCACACAACCCTCATGATCAAATATAGTGTTTTACCATGCAGGCAGCTGTCAGTGATGGCTTTGACAAGGAGTGGTGTGATGCGTGTTTTAGCACTTCAGACTTTTTTAAACTTTATTCAAAGTGTCACATGGTGATATTTTATGCATCTCTCCACACAGCAGCATGATACATTTTTCAACACTGCACATCATACCAACATTGTGTGTGAACAAGGAACATAGAGAACAATTGTTTTCTATGTGCCATAGCAGTGACCTGCATTTTATCCTGTACAGAACAACACAGGTCACCCCACATAGTGTGAACAAGCCCTTGGTGTTTGGGAATTGGTGGGTCCATACAACATGTAAATACCATTTTGCTATATTTTAATGCCTATGATTTTGGTTTTTTTTTCAATTGTTTAAAAAAAAAACATGAGCTGTTAAATTTGTAATAAAATAGAGCTGTAAAAATAACTGTTAAAGAATTCCGTAAAGGACAGCTATGGCGAAAATAAACGTTTTATTAAAAAAACATAGGGGCGCCCTTGCAACAGAATTCTTTGTTTAGGAATGAGAAATAGGGGTAGAGTTTGCACCCCTCTTAATATGGTAGAGTACAATAAAAGTGGTCTATGTCATATACAAGGTATAGCACAAGAAAATCACACTTTAAAGAAAAAAAGTATAGTGTGTTTTTAGTGGGCAAATGTTTTGAATTAATATTCTAATGTTTATTGTATTTCAAAGAGGAAACTCTTGTGTTCAGTGCAATTACCTCTCTTAACAACTTTGGAGATAAGATATCTTAATGCTTTGGCCACTGAAGCTAGCATGTTCTGCTGCTGACTTTTATAATCCCGTCCACGCACATTCATACAACAAAGCCTGCATTCGAGTAGATTTAAAGTTCTGATGTAGCCCAAGCCCTGATGAAGGGAGAGTAGTTTGTCATCAAAACGTGTTGGTTGTTGTGAATCTTTGAAGCTCTTTGGGACTGCTTTATGCTTTTGGTCTGTTACTCCTTCTGTTCAGACCTGTTTTAGTAGGGTTAATTTACTAAAAGTGTAGTCTGTTCACTTAACAATGTGAATGTTCACTTGGTCAAGTGAAAGAGAAAAAAAATGAAAAACATATTTTTTGGATGTCTGTGATTAGATGATTGAATAAAACCTATTTCACCGTTAACACGATAGTTAGATTTTTCAAAGTCAACCTGTTTTTGTGATAGTTGTCCTTAATTGTAGCAAAATGGGAAAATTTCACACCAACAAGTTTTAGACTGTAGAATTGTTACACTGTTGATGGAAATTATTAACTGTGAAGAAGAATCCTCCTACTCATAATTCAAATTTACATTTTATGTGCCCGGTGGCCAAATATTGGGCCATATAGCATATTAATATACATTTTAATACATTGAATTGTTACATTTCTTTCCCCCCCCCCCCCCCCCCGTTCTTGCTGCTGTTGAAAATGTGATGTTACCAGCATAGATTTTTAGGCTACATAGCAAGAACCATGTTTGTCTATACCGTACTCTGATCAAAGTCTTTTGCTCTGCTTTAAATATTTGGCTTGGTTCTTTTTCACAGAGTATTGTTTAAATGAACAAATCTCTAGTGCTCTAAACACACGTTGAACTCTATGTATGTTTCTGTATGTCAAGGGAAGTACTTCATGTAGACTGATTGTCAAGTGTTGAGCTTTAAGATACATATTGATTTTTCCATGTACTCTCATCATGCAGGTGGTAAAACATATTAAGGGCAAGTCTCATGGGCTGATGAGGTTAACCGCAGCTTACTTCAGGTGCTTTTAAATGAGAAATGTCACAGAAAAATCTCTAAGTCATGGCAAATTGCATTGCCGCATATCACCGGGTTTCCCAAGTGAACTCAATTATTAGTTTGTACTTCTTTATAAAGTGATCCTCCGCATACTTGCTGTGGAAATCTAGAAGCTATAAGAGCTGTTAATATACCTTGTTAAGTCTTGAATGACACAGACTTAAGGATTCCTTTCAAATGATGCGCAAACTACAATAACTCATATCAACCAATCATCAGCTGTCTTTCATTATTCTGATTGCTTTCAACTGATGACAGTTATAATACCATTGCTTGACGTGCATGCTTGCTCTTTACATTACCTGATGCAAATAGCCAATATGGGATTAATCAGTCAAGGATCTACTGGGTTTTTCCCACACCTGTTATCAACAAATATTGTAATGACAGATAGTTTATATCCTCCAGCCCCATAATGGAAGGTCCTTATATCTTCTACTTTGAATATAAACTCCAAGCAGTTATAACCATAACAGGTTCCATCTGGCAGGGCTGTGTAGATCTGTGGACCAGGAAGTTTGAAATACAAATAATTTATCAGTTGAAACAGATCCTTTATATCTATTTCATCTGTGCAATTTCATGTTTGCCTGGAGTTACAGCTGAAGTTTATTTAAAATTCCATCATCAGGGATGGTACATACCATGAACAAAGAATGCCCTGTGTGCTGGGGGCTGTTGTGTTTGGTTGAAATTCGAAGTCCTTTGCCCCCCAGATACTCCCACAGAGGTGATGTTCCAGTGCTGCAGGGAATATTATGAGTGCCCATACCTATGATAGGCATTTGTTAAGTGCCAACTATATCTGCCCTTTCCACCCCCTGTGCTATGTTCATAGAAGCCGTACTATTGGTTCCCACGATGAAAGATGGACAAGTGAATGAAAGGTCTGCCTCCTCCCATCACAGTATGCTTTTCATTGTGGGAACCAATAGTACAGCTTCTAAGAATGGTTGCACAGGGTCGTAAAGGATGGGCATAGTTGACATTAATGAGTGACTGTCACAGGTGCAACCACATATATTGACCCCCACAACAGTGGAAGATCATGGCTTCAGCGGTATCTGAGGGCAAATGACTTTGGATTTCAACCAGACACATCAGCCACAAGCACATGGGACAATTTGCGTTCATAGTAAGTACCTTCTTAGTGCCATTTTAATTAAAAGGAAATCACTAAACTTCAACTTTGAGGTTTAATTCATCTGTACACATGGCCTAAATAAGTGAACTTTCTTGTAGAAATCCAGCAATCCTCCAGCTGTTGGGCAACTACAATTGTCAGAATGGATTTCCAGCCGCTGATACTTGTTGTTTCCCAGCCATTGCCTTGTGTGATGTTTTACTTCATGTGTGTTTCTTTATCTTAATGCCTCCCAAGTTGTTCATGTTTCCTCTGTATTTGGCATATTTTTCAGTTAAAAAAAAATAGCAGTGACCTGTTTCTCCATACACTTTAATAAATAAACCCTATGTGTCTAGAAGAGTGTGTGAAAACTAGCACAGAATCCTATCTCTCCAATGCAGTCTTCAGGGACCGCTAACTGCGTGAGTGGAGCAGGGAATCAATATGTTCAATCTTCATCATTATAGAACTAGAACTGATTGACATATCTTTTAATGACCTGTGTGTCTGTGTTCAGCTGTTTCTGAATCTGCCACACAGTTTTCTCATAAATGTAGAAGGGTGAGCTGACACATAGAAATCAGAACGTGGAATTCTAGGCAAACTGTTAAATACACGGTTAAAATACAGATATATTTACTACTTTACCCATATAAGGATTGTCATTTTGGCCAGGCAATATTATAATACAAACAGTTGTTCTAGTCAGGACTAAGGATGAGAGGAGTGATTCTAACAAAACTAATTAACCTCTGGCAAAATGTGGCAAAATTAGCCTCTAATTTTGCTATGTGGTGTTTCATAGGTGGCATTTCTTGAAAGAAATGGCCTACCTTTAAGAAAACATAATAACATGGCAAGGCAAATTAAACTCCACTTTAATTTTCAATTTCCCAATTGAGTTCAATTCATAACTCCAAAATTTCATGATTTTTTGCCAAAATAATAAAAAAATATTAATTGCACTCATTCCTAGTCATGATGGTCATTCTATTTTCCATTTGAACATTTCTGCTTCTTGGGTCAGCTCACTGGACAGAAGGGATGCTGCTGATTTCTTTTTGCAATAAAGTGGTTGGAAATGGAAACATGACATAGGAAACTATGGTTGCTAAACCAGGAAAATAAAGTGCTTAGTTGGGATTTTAGGGTTTTACCTAAGCTGGGTACTCACGGTCAAAATATATGCCAGTTCAGCAGGAACCGGCTGACATTCTGGCAGTGTGTACAGTTGTCCTTCAGGCAGAAGCTGGTCTAAGGACCGGCTTATGTCATAGGGACATGTTAGAAGACCAGCATCTGATCAATGGCTATGAGCCCTGATTAGTGTGTTCTGGCGGGGGGTATGTTGGGGGGGGGGGGTGCAGACCCTCAATCAGAACACAAAGGCACAGCTGGAGAGATCGCTGTACTAACATTTTTTTTTTTTTTTACTTCAGCCAGTGTGGTTGAACAAAAAAAAACTTAGTGTGTGTACCAGGCTTTATGTGACAATGCAGTGTAGACAATGAGTGAGATTTACTAAAGCTGGAGCACTCAGAATCTGGTGCAGATGTGCATGGTAGCCAATCAGCTTCTAACTTCAGCTTGTTTAATTAAGCTTTGGGAATAAAACCTGGAAGCTGACTGGTTTCTATACAGCTTTAATAAATAACCCCCAATGTGTACAATCGTATGACTGCCTGCACAGAATTACAATTCCTTTGAAAGGTAAAACCGTAAATATATATGTATCCCATATGTGTATTTTGCTAGATATCTCCCTTTAATGCATTACAAATATTTAGGGGTTATATACAAAATTTGCCACATTACTGAACCATTGGATGTTGAACTCATCAGCTTACAAAATTGTCTAGCGGTGTTGCCCCATCCTCCCCACTGCAAGAGTTAATTGCTCATTTAGTCTAGGGGTAATGACTAGGGTTAAATACTTACCTTATGGCTCCCTTCCCTGGCAGCTAGCATGCTTCTTCACTTTCCAGTGCTCCTAACATGTGGACAGGTTCTCGGCATTCTCAAATATAATGCAGAAGTGGTGGGCCTGCACTGTGATCAGTCTGTTGGCAAAGGCAGTGGCTTTGGGGGACCAGTTGCAATTCAGGAAGGAAGTCTGCAGGTGTGAGGAAGAAGGTAAGTAATTCACCTTATTCCTGACCCTTTAGACAATTAATCCTTGAGCAGGTGGGAAGGATGGTCCTAATGCATAGTCAATTTGTGTCAGCTGACTTGCATATCTGGCATCTGTACCAAGAGTTTTGAGGGCCTATGTCGTGCAAATGAATGCAGTTTTCATTCAGATGCATTCCACTTGCATTTTAGATTGGATTAAAAGGTACACTTGACTTCCTTCTAAGCTGCTTTTGCCTTCTCGTTGTATGGGATAATAAGCATTACTGATGCAAACAAAAGCCCACTGATACAGGCACTAACTTGCCATAAAAATTAAAGGTACTAAAGGTAATCCTCTTACCTCCCCCTCACAGTGCAATGTGGTAAATTTACTAAAACTGGTGCACACAGAATCTGGGGCAGCTGTGCATAGTAACCAATCAGCTTCTAACTTCAGTTTGTTCAATTAAGCTTTGACAATAAAACCTAGAAGCTGATTGGTTACTATGCACAGCTGCCCAGAATGTTTCCAACACATTATTGAACATATTTTAGAACACTATTTCATATCACATCTTAGACACACAAAGTAAGGTTTATTGTGATGTACATCAAAGTTGTGATAAATATATTTATAGCTGTAATGTCCTGTGTGGGTACATGTCTTCACAGCAGTAATTACATTTGAAAATGTGGAATACTATTGCACTATAGCTCAGTTGGTATTGAGAATCTGCCACAAGACAGATACTCCTGATATATATGTTTTAAGCAGGAAACAATATTTTTCCAATCACTCAATAACTTGTATACATTTGTAGATGACAATCACTCAACTAGGCTGTTTGAATAGGATGTCATAACTCTTAAAGATCGCTTATTGCTTGAAGATGGTAGATGGTAGTATTGCAGACAAAGCATAATGTCTTATTTGAAATAACTATAGTTACTTTTATCATTTTACCACTTTCTTTTTGTCATGAATACATTAAGGCAGACATACACATCTCCCCATCTTCTAGAACTTGGGGTAAAAACCTATCTTTAGCCAAAAACATATATTTTTAAAAACCTTTGTATAAATGTCCCTATTAAGCCATTTTCTGCTTACTCTTTTATTTTAAAAGCGTTGGAAAAGAAATAAGGAAAAGTATTCCCAACAAGGACACAGTCCACAGTAAAGACCTTTTATTAGCTTTTGATGTAGTTGAAAAAGGTTAGAATCTTTGCCAGGTTTTAAAAAGCTGAATTCTGAATCAAATATTGTCTAAATACAAGAGCCCTGTGAATTTTTACTTTAATCTTCTTGTGCTTTGTGTATTTCCTCCAGATCTGTGCTGTAATCCATCTTAAAACTTTACCTCTGTGCAGAACCTTCCTGTAGTAAAGACCGGTCACTGTTGCTTTATCTTCTTGTGCAGGATGACCGGTCATATCTCTGCCCCTTCCTGCATTTTTCTGCAGGCAGCCTGTAGTGGGCGGAGCCTGCTGGGCCCCTCTCATAGCTCTGCTCTCTGCACAGGCTGTGTACAGCACAATGATGATGCCAGCACTACATTTACAAGGTGTATTTTTAAACTTTGTTGCTATTCAAGAATATATTTAAAGATTTTATGCCCAGAGTTTAGCTTTAAAGACTGTCCCGTAGAAAGATATCCCCTCACTCAAACAGAAAACCATTACTCTCTGTTTTTGCCCTTTTGTCGCAGGTTAACACAAGATAGATACGGGTGTTGTGCTTCCTTTTCATCTCACAGGAAGTGACAAGGACACCATATTTCTTGCAAGATCAACAAGAATTTTCTGCACTTGCTACAATTTCCTTAGCCTGCAAAAAATAATGCGGCCACCATATTACAGGACTGGAAAACTGTAATATATTACACTTTTTTTGGAAGGGGGGGGGTTAAATATTCTTCTACAGGATTATTAACTTTTCACAATCTGACTTAAAGGGCTTATATGTAAATGGTCTGACCATCTGTTAGGCCACTATTTTTGCTACGTTTTCTGATTTATTCACATCTTTGTTCATTCTACTTAATAAGATTGAACTACTGGTTGTTTTCAGCATCTGAAACTGCTGATTCACTTTTTTGCAAATCAATGATTTTTAAGCAGTTGTGAATTTTAACCATATTGGATTCATCTATAATATGGGGGATTTATTCATCGTAAATGTATTGCTTTAGTTCACATTTTACATAATTTTTGTATTGTGTAGATGATTACTTCAAGGGAACCTTTAATAGTTTTGGACCAACTTGATTTTTTTTTTTAACTCATGTTTTATATGATTTTAATACTTATATACAATCTGTTTTAAAAATAAACATTTAATGCATGGCAATGGATTCCAAAAGCACCATAGGTTAGTTGAAGAGACAGCCCAGCAGACAATGCAAACTCTAATTGTCTGCTTGAAATTTTGGTCCGGAGCCTTCTAATAAGGAATGAGTAAATGTGGTGAGTCATTGCTCTGTCTAATTCACTTGCAAACAGGAGCTGTAAACAAGAGGCTTTATTTAATGAAGCAATCTAATAGTCTAGAAATAAAAATATACAATACAATATTTCATATTTACCTGATCAATATATATATATATTTTTTTTCCAACCATAATAAAAAATATAAAAAATTATGTACAAAACCATAATACATATAATTTCAGTCATTTCAGTGAAATGTAATTATATGCAGAGTAGACCTTTTTTGGCTTTAGTCAATGTTCACAATGAGTAGGTTACAAACCTAGAATTCCAATAGACGTTTCTATTGATAGAGTGCACAAGAAATAGATTCATACCTGTGTGTGGAAAGTCATTTTAGGCCTAATTGTAGATGTTGAACCTGGCTGAAATTTGAATGATTTTTTGCTGTGACTTCTGAATGCTGGAAGCTCTAGACTTTATTTTCTCCTAATTGTAATTTCAGCTTATTCACTGGGGATGGATTCAGCAGTCTGTAGAGCTGTCAATAGTTTTCCAGTTCCTGCTCTTTTTTCTATAATTACAGTACTTCAAATCAGCACTTGGAAACCCTTTTTTTCTGATCTCTAGCCCACCATTCATATTATATGGCTAATTATTTTAATGCAATGGTCAACACAGAACGCAACAAATGTTTACTTTCTCTATATAAATTGGACACTAAATTGCCCTAAAAATGTCAGAAATTGAGTTTTCTTCATCAGTGACCTTTGCTACCTCTCTCCTATTTTTGACATTTTTAATTGAATGCTTTGTATTTGGAGCTCTTCATTTGAGTGTTTTATAAATTAATGCAAAAAAACAACTGCTAAAGCATGTGAAACTGTGGTAAAGTGCAGTATGGCATTAAGGAACTATGATTTTTATAATTGGTCTCCCCAGATGTTTTATTTTGAAACCATATACCCATATGTAGGGAGATCAAACTAAGCAGAACACACAAATATACGTTATATACAATCCCACAGGGAAGAGTGAGGTCTTCATTTGGCTTTTTAATTACCACCTCAATTCTAATGCCAGTTTAGGATGGAATTGCCTTTAAAGGATTTTTTGCTCACATCAAACTGACTCTTTGGCACTTGCATTTCTGATGTATCCTACAGTATTGCTTCGACTTAAATTCTTTGCCCCAGCCAGCTCTGGATTCACAACAATGGCTCTCAGTCTTTGCAAAATAGTTATCAGTATTGTCTATGACTACCAAACCGACTCTTCTCTTTTGACAATTGTAAATATATTTCAAATTTGGAATCTGATTGGTAAAAAAATGCTCTTTTAGAATGGTATAAACAAGGCAATTGGATTGATTTACTAAAGGGGTAAAGAATGTTTATTTTGCAGACTGAATATTTACTTGGCCTACTGTATAAATGAAGCCTTGTTCACTATGATTACCCAGCTACATGTATAGGAAAATAGCAATGTTTGCTTGCCGTGATTGGATGATTGAAGTGAATGTAGATTCTTCTCTTTCACAAAGTTAAAAGAAAATTCACTTTGCAAATGGAAACTTATCTACTCTTTTAGTAAATTGACCCCAAAGTAGTCACTATGGCTTACATATATCTTTCATGCAAACACCACAACAGTACGGAGTCAGGACTTTACTGCTCCATCAAGTTTAGCAACATTTGATCAAATATGAATATTTCTGATCTGGTACATTCTATTTCAGCCTGAAAATGGTTGATTTTATTCTGTCATTGGTACATGTTGTATCCCTTCTTTGTATATAATACTAGCTCTATGATAATTTTGTTCAGCACATCTTGAATGAAAGTGTACATGCTTTCCATATAGAACTGTACACGTGTGAAAGCATTTTACCATCAGAATCCTCTCCAATCCCGTTTTAAGTGTGAGGTCTGGAAGGAACTCCACAACATCCTAGTGAACTTTGTGCTGTAATTTTGTAAAGGCATGGCACTTTTATTGATCTCTGTATTTTTGTTTAAAGGTTATTTTTTTCTGTAATGTGTGTTCGGTTGAGGGTGGCAAATCCCAATGTAGGACTTTGGGAGGGTTATATTTTCGTCTTGTACACATTTAATGGTTAAAAGAAACGTGATGTACATTTTATAAAATAAAGTTCTGTAAAATAATATGCTTTGCATCGTAGGTCAAACCCTGTGATGCCACTGTATTTTTTGCTGTAATGGCAATGTTGTTCAGATTTCTCTAAAATGTTATTCTTTTCACTTGCAGCCCTTTAAACTTGCGTGTCTCAAGTTTCTGAATGTCATTTGTATGAGTGTTTAGGTTTTGAAGCTTCTCTGGTGGAGCCGTGCTGTGTTCTAAAGTACACCGCTGCATAGACACTCGGAGTCGATTTTTCTAAGGAATAGAGACTTTGCAAAATAAATTTTCACTTAGCCTAGTGAAGATGGTGAAGCTGTGTTCACTTCAATCATCCAATCGCTTACAAGTGAAAATCCAGTTTTGTTTTGCTTTGTTTTTTTGTTTCTTTTGATATTACTATTATTCAAAGTGAATACAGCTTCACCTTATTTATTAAGCTAAAGGCCTCTGCTCTTTTAGGGCTGGTTCATATCAGATACAGTTCAGTGCATTTTTATTCTGCGTCAGAAATGCATGGACAGTGTTTAACGTGGACTCCACTGGAACTAGTACACACCAGGGCTATGCATTACAGTGCAGTCAACAAAAGTAGAACATGTTGCATTTTTTCTTGAACACTGTAAAATGCATCAAAAACACACCGGAACGCATGTGTCCTCACTTGAGATGAAGAAATAAAAGAAGAGAAAAAAACATTAACAAAAGCACTAGAACACATTAAAAATGCACATGCAGAAACACACCCAGAATGCAGAAATTGTAGTGTGAACATGTCTTCCGTAAATTAATTGTTAAAGTAGCACCGATGAAAATTGTTTTCCTGAAAGTGCACCTGTGCCAAGATTATGGACATTAAAGTTTTTTCTTTACACATTCTAAAAAGCAGTCAAATCTATCATTAGAAATCCTTAAGGATCCCAGCAGAGACTATAGTGTCCATTTCAGTTGGTTCTAAAAGCTTCTTGCACCAGGTGTTTGCTGTTATTAGAGGGCTACCAATCTGTCAAAATATTCTTCTTCATAGAAAGTAAATGGAGAAGAAGTTGTGATTTCAGTGTCTCTATTATGAATTTTAAAGAAGAGCTTCTCGACAATGCCTATAACTACAGAGGTAAGTGAGGGCTTGTTTGAAAGTGCTTTTACCACTTGTTCAGAGTATGTAAATAGTTTGATGTGCTTAGGGAGGCAACAATATCTTTGTAATTTTTTTTAGATTTTGCAACTAATTTTTAGCTGTTTTTAAGAATCAACAGATTTTTTAAAATGTGATATGTACATGGAAATTTTGATATCCAAGTGAAGAAGAATATAAAGACATTCACTCCTTTCATCATCAATGGATTCTACTACTTTGAAAATCAGTGGATATTGTCTTTGTCCTAAGGGGAAAGTGTAATCCATGAACTGGACTTAGTCCAAAGAGTTTTGATATATCACTCCACATTGGTTCCCTGTAAAAGCAAGTCATGTAGTGTTTTACACAGTATATCACCATTAACATCAGTCCCTTAAATAGTGGAATTTGCTATGTTCTTATCATAGTCACACAAACACCCTCTATATACATTTTATGTAAAATAAGTATGTTTTGCTTTGTAGGAGAAAACTGAGCACCTGGAGCAAAGCAGTAAGGGAGGACATGCCAACTCTAGGCAGATAGCATCCTTTTGTAAAAATGGATCTTGGGACAAGGCATACATGGCAACCACTGTGTAGGCACCATTGCTACAGACACAATGCACTACTGTAGAATAATATGTGTATTGTCCACTAAAGTGCCTTACAATTTGCCAAGCTTATATTTCAAGCAGGTTGGAACTTGACCCTAGACTGAACAGATCTGCTTTTAGGTAATTTTGAAAGACGTGCAAAAATGACTTCTCAAAATTGAGCAGAAGACAGAAGCTTAGAATTCACAAGTTTTTGGTAAATTCTTCTGACATGACCAAAAGATGTCCATGTGCTGATTAAGGGTTTGTAACCTTTAATGTACAGTATAGGTCAGTAAGCATTATGATGTCCATAATGTGGTTATCACAACTTCATTTTTGCTGTCAGTATGTTCTACAAAACCGATGCTCACAGCCATATTGTGTCAGAAGTTCTCAATGTAACCAGAGTATTTGCTAATCTTGAGGATTCTCCCCATTTTCAAACCTCTACATGTCTTGCTAGGTGATAATCAAAGTAGATTTGCTAATAAATAACCATAAGTGATTTGAATAGTTTGGAAATTATACATGATCTATAATGACCAGTTAAAATTATATTTTAATTATCTTGCTTTTAAATATTTTTAATATGGTTGGCTGCTAGGGATTACTTGTACATTAAAATTACTTTTTACGTTACCTTAGTATAAAGCCCAATTAAAGATTTACATAAACTAGTTGCTAAAGTATTGCCCTTAGCAGCCAGCAAAAATCCAGCTGCCATTTTTTCAGCAAGAATTTTTTTCTATTATTTTTATTGCATGTTTCTTAATTTCATAACATTGTAGCTGTGTGTGTCCCCTTCCTTCTTCAAAATCTGCTTTGATCATACTTAACAGCTTTTTAGTGGGAAGAGTAGTTACATTCAGATCTGTTAGAAAACTTAATTGTAAGCACTTCCTTCAATTTCATCATATTCAAGTTCAAGAAGGAACTTGCATATCATGAAGTAGGAGAAGCTACAACAAAAAGTAGATTGATGTTTTTGTCTCATGTTCTTTGCAAACCTATTCCTTTCCTATGGGCCTTTTATCTAGTGGAGCCCATTCCTTGATGTTTTCAAACTGAGTTTCATAGCTGTAACTTTATTCCTTTTGAGGAATGTAAAATGCAAGTAGAAAAACTTGTTTGTAAAATGAAAAAACAATTGATAATTGCTGTGAACCACCATGCATTTCTGTTAAAAGAAATCAACAAGAGTAGCATTTATCCATACAAAAGGGGGGCAAATGCATAAGATCACTATGAATCACTTAGTAACACAACACCAAGCAGTGAAAGTACATCAAACAATAACCTTTCATTGTCTGTGAAAAGTGAAAAAGAAATTCACAATAGATTCCTCAACATACCTTACAAATATATGCACTTCAATGAACACTCGGAGGCCTGCATAGAAAGGTGAGAGGTTTTCATGACAGTTTGTACTATTTAATAAATACTTTTTACGAGCAATTTTTTTAAAATTTGGATTTAATTTTCAAGGAATTTGTTTTTTTTTGTTTTACTGAGACAGATAAATCAAAACAAGCAAGGAGTTAGGCACAATACCATGCAACAAAAGCAGTAACACCACAATAGCACAAAAGCCACAAATGTTTTCCAGGACCGCACACCAATATAGTGAATCACAAAGCAAATGCCTGTATGATTAAGCCCTACACGAGTGTGTAGCACTCTCCTAGGTAGTTTGCTAGGATGATAGGTACATTTAATTCTCTTTGGCTCCTCTGTAATCATTGGAGCAGCTGTTGATTCCTCTGAGCTGTTCTAGATGGCATAAGCTGCAGGTTTGATTGCGGCTTCCAGAACATAGAGGGCTGAAAGAGGCAAATGGGCAGCTTGAATATTTAGTGTGCTTCAGCCAATCCCTGGTCTGGTGTGCCCAGTATGTGGCCAGGGAGAACATAAATAGCCTGGGGTCTGGAGCAGCCTTTATTCTTGTCCTGCTGGACAAGTCCCACAGCCTCAGGAGTTCTGCCCCTCTAACCTCTTAGGCAGTTTTACTGGAGTTTTCTGATGTTCACCAAGGCACCAGCTATGGCAGAGCTGGGGTCCTTTTCCTAATTATCTTTGGAGCTAACTAAGCAGCCTCGCTAAAGGATCTGGCCTGGAGGACTTGCTGAAGGGTGCCAGGTGGAATCTGGAAAGTGTGTAGCTGTCCTGTGGCATTGTAAGTATTAATCTCTCCCTCACTGAAAAGTGTCTGGTGGAAGCTAGGAACTGAGCAGTTGCATAGTTAGTCTGGCTGAAAAAAGACAAAAGTCCAACCATAGAAACATAGAGATGTCTGGAGGAAACTGGGGGTGCTCAGTTGTCATAGAGAGACATTGTAAGAATAGATGTGAACTCAAGATCCTAGTGACAGTGTGTTGTTCTACTTTTGTGGTGCCAGCAATAGCTCTCTCTCTGAGACAGCTCTCATAGGGTCTCAGATACTGGCCATTCCCTTGTCCTCAGCAGGATTCTGGACTGTGAGCTTTGTGAAGAGTGTTTCCTGTACTGTGCAGTGTTCCTGAAGTTACACTGGTTGGTTACCCTGCACAATTGCACACCTGTAGGTAGTTACCAAAGGGACTTGCATCATGGTCCCAAGCTGTGAGGCTTTAATACTATTACAACATCTAATGGTCCCCAGTTGTGAGGGTTTAGACTGTCTTCTCACTAATGTTGGTAGCCATTTAGAGTATCCCATACCCCTCTCCTGTTACAAGTTCTACAAGCTATACATCTTAAAAAGACATCCCCTAGACCAGGGATGGCTAACCGGTGGCTCTCCAGCTGTTGTGGAACTACATTTCCCATGAAGCATTGCAAAGATGGGAAGTTACTGACTTGCAGAGGCATGATGGAACTTGTAGTCCTGCAGCAGCTGGAGAGCCGCATGTTGGCCACCCCTGCCCTAGACTGTTTAATGGAGCTGAATCTAATGGACTGTTGCCTGTATGATTGGTAGCCTCTGCACTGTTTGGGGAAGAACCTGTTAAACTACAGCAGCCCCTTCAGTGGTAGTGCAACATGGAAAACATGTTAGAGGGGCTTTCCTGATGGGTGAAGAGCCATATGGAGCCATTTTGTGCTTAATTTGTTTTTTGAGTCACTATATTGGTGTGTATTCCTGGGAAACATTTTTGGCTATGTGGTCAAGGTTGGCATGCACTTACCAGTGATCCAGCACCCACCAGCAGCATTTGAACCAGCCAGTAAATCTGTCAAGAGCATATAAACAGTACTGCTTTTCATTCGGTTCAGTAAGACAACATCATGCAAAGATACAGTCTGTAGGCACACAAAAAAGCAGATAATATATACCGATGGAAGAAAAATTAAGTGAACATCTAAGGATCTGACCAATAGTAGTTTTTCTAATCAAATATTAACATACAGTATATAAGGTGACATCTTTACAGTTAGATTCAAAACAATCAGCCCTAACCTGCAGAACAGACAGAGATGTCAAGTGTAGAGGATTGGGGGGCGACTAAGTTAAAGGAAAATTGCCTTTTGTCATAAAATTTGTGAAGAGAACCCCTCTGTTTGTACATAATGTTTTTCAAACGAAAGCAGTTTATTGACCTCTGCAAACCATTCTCTTGATATTGGGGGTACTGAGGAGACCCATTTTAGCACAACCAAACTGCAGGCTGCAAATAGTAGTCCTGTTACAGCTAGCTTTGTAGGGGAGACTAGGTTGGCCGCATCAAAATATCCTAAAATACAGGTGAGAGGGGAGTTACTAATAAGTATACCAAGGATTGAATTTGAGTAATTGCAGAATCCTGGTACTGTACCACTTTTAGACATCTCCAGAAGATGTAGAAAGTCGCCTGGAGCTCCTCCACATTTACTGCAAGAGAAATTATCTCTAACTCAGATTGCAGTTGCTGGAACAATATAAGTTGTCCTCCAGCAGTGTACACCTGGAGATAACATCATTAAACGTTTGTACTTACCTGGACAAATATTTAAAAGACATTTCATACTTAGATACATTTTTGTATAATGTGTTTATTAACTAAAATACAAGCATTTATGAAAATCATTAATTTAAAAGACTACTATGAGTTAAGAAATGTAAGGATATGTTTGGGAAAATACAAACATAGATGGAAAAACTCCTCCTATTTGCCTTAAAGCGTTACTAAACCCAGGACCCTGCATTCATAATATCTGGTCTCCCACAGAACATGGAAAATCAATTTAGTAAATAAACTGCTAAATACCTTTTCTCATCAGCAGTTAGAGCAGTCTTGTGACTTCTATCAGTGTCCAGCAAAGCACTGATTAATGCTTGTAGGAAGA
The DNA here is from genome assembly GCF_062004578.1 of Staurois parvus. NCBI lineage: Eukaryota > Metazoa > Chordata > Amphibia > Anura > Ranidae > Staurois > Staurois parvus. The sequence goes on from NW_028318003.1 coordinate 5,409,844, forward strand.
AGTTTCATTCTCCCCTGATTATTTTATGCGACTGCATGATCCCTGACTATCTGTCTGGATAATGCTGATTGGCCCTGTGCTGATCACATGCACTCTTCCAAGAAAGAAAAAAAACTATCTAGCAATATACACAAAACTGAGCATATGCAGCTTGTCCCCAAGGCTCTGTTCGATCAGGAGATGGATTGGGGACTGGAAGAAGGGGAGGATCAGAGAAGACAGGATCAAACATCCTTTTTATTCAGTGCAGAGGATTAACCCCTTTGGTTCTACAGTAAGTATAGATAGCATGCTTTACTGCATATACAGACTCCTTTTATTGTTGTGGGTTTAGTAACACTTTAATAATGGTGTTAATTCTTTGTGGGAACACTTAAAGTTTATTATATATTTTAATTCCTGCTACTGCATGTTCTCTAAGGAAAGTTAGGAACACAAACTATATTATGAAAATTGAACACAACAGCTACCAAAGTTTTGGTCCAATCTAATCCATATTTCAGGAAGATGAAGAGAAAATGGAAAATATTCCTCCATAAGCAGTGGTATATTGGCTCAGATAATAAAGTATTTCACCACCTACTGCTTCTGCCAATATTATGAACATTTTTGAAAGAGATTGATGAAAAACATTTTTTAAGGATTGTGAAAAAATTTGTAGTGGCTTCAAGACTACAAGTCGAATTCATGAAGCTTTAACACTTGCAATTTGCCATAATGATCGACCAGGTTACTGTAATTTTCAGCTCTGCTTGGTTATCATTTCTGAAATTAATTGCTGTTATGGCAAATAATGATCAATTTCACTTTGTTAATTTAGCCTTTTGTATTTTATATAAAGGTCAACAAAAAGGGACTAAATGATTTAAATCTAGAGCTCCATTGCTAAGATAAAGGTCTTCACTGATATTCTAAAGGCTGAATTCATTTGTCAGTTAAATCTTTTCCATTTTCATACGTAATAATAGAATAGAATAATTATAAGCTACAATAGTGATACATTCCATGAGACCCATGAATATGGATCTTCTTTTAAACTCAGCTATTTTCCCTGAAGAATCACTTGGCTGGGAAATGAATTCTAGCTCCAACAAATATCTGTCCTCCAGTTCCTAAAAAGAAAATATCCCCATTTGGTGCTTAATGAGTGAAAGCTTACTCTGATTTCATGAAAAAACAACAGGAGCAAACTCACAAATTAACATCTGGACTGCTGAAATGGGTCAGGGTGAAAAAATACTCACCCAACATCAAGAAAACACTGGATCAAAGTAAATTCCAGGTTTCTCAAGGAAAGCAGAAGGCAAAACAGTTCCAAATCAATGAAAAGCTATGCTGTTGCATGAAGATACCTCTGCAGCAAGTGGTCTGTGCATCTAAACTATCTGAGCTGGCAATCTGGGACATATCTAGATACTGTATATTTATAAATAATGTGGTAGTAAGTGTACCCCGGAGGTAGCCCTAATTCCCTAAATGGTACGTACAACATATACATAAAAACAAGATTTGCATAAAGTGTATTTTTAATTAACCACTTGCCTACCAGGCACTTATACCCCCTTATTTACCAGGCCAATTTTCAGCTTTCAGCGTTGCCGCACTTTGATTGACAATTGCGCGGTCATGCAACATTGTACCCATATGAAATTTTGATCATTTTTTTCTCACAAATAGAGCTTTCTTTTGGTGGTATTTAATCGCCACTGGGCTCTTTACTTTTTGCGCTATAAAAAAAAAAGTGCAAAAAATTTAAAAAAAAAAAGTTTTTGTTTCTATTATAAAATTTTTCAAACAGGTATTTTTTCTCCTTCGCTGATGTACGTTGATGAGGCGGCACTGATAGGTGGCACTGATGGGCACTGATAGGCAGCACTAAAGGGCACTGATAGGTAGTACTAATGAGGTGGCACTGATAGGCGGCACTAATATGCAGCACTGATAGGTGACACTGATGATGGCTACTGATAGACGGCACTGACTGGCATCACTGCTGGGCACTGACTGGCGGCACTGACTGGCACAAACCCTGGGCACTGACTGGTGGCACTAGTGGGCAGCACTGCTGGGCTGCACTGGTGGGTGGCACTGGTGGGTGGGCACAGGTGGGTGGCACTGGTGGGCACAAGTGGGTGGGCACAGGTGGGTGGCACTGCTGGGCACAGATGTGTGACACTGCAGAGTGGCACAGGTGGGTGCACTGCTGGGCACAGGTGGGTGATCTGCTGGGCACATGTGGGCGGAGCTAGTGGGCGCACTGCTGGGCACAGGTGAGCAGAACTTGTGGGTGGCACTGCTGGGCACCGATCATCAGGGCACTGATCATCAGTGCCCTGATGATCGGTGCCGATCCCCGCTCTGACAACTGCCGGTTCTCGGCAGTACTTTCCTCACGATCTGACAGCGTGAGGAAAGTGCAGCCGAGAACCGGCACTTGCATTTCCCTCTGATCAGCGTGTCATTGGACACCGCTGATCAAGTGGTAAAAGGCCGCTGTGATTGGCCTTTTACCACATCACGTGATCAGCTGTGTCCGTAGGACACAGCGATCATGGAGATCGTCGGGTGCGTGCCCCCTGGGGCGCGCAGGAGAGCACGTTCTGGGAGGCTGTAATATGACGTCCACTCAGAACTGGCCGGCCGCAGTGCAGCCGCCATTCGGCTATCTGCGGTCGGCAACTAGTTAATCAGTCAAATTTGAAAAAGCTCCACTTACTCCCCGGTCACATCAAATCCAACTTTGAAATCGTGCGACTTACTATGAAGTCACACGATTTCAAAGTCGGATGACATGCCGATTTCAGGTGCAATTTGCAAGACATCTGACACAGATGTCTATGTAAATCGCACCAAAAGTAGTGCATGTACTACTTTAGAAAAACTGCTACTGATATGACTGCTCTAATTGCGGACAATAGGGTGCGACTTGGCATGCAATTTGCAAGTCGTATGGCATGCCAATTCGCACCCAGTGTGACCAGGGACTAAATCTTTATGCATCCCATTCACCCAGCATACCTATTTTTTCTAATATGTCTTACCTTTTAGATGTTTTTTAGGAGAATGTCTTTTGGCAGCCTGAAAGCGTTTCTGAACAGGTTCAGAGTCTGTCCCAATACCAGTAGGATTTTTCAATGCTAGAATTCTAAGAAAGGAGCATATAAAATGATAAAAAGCTTTTAAGTTATTATTATTATAATACATTATTTATATAGCGCCAACAGTTTGCTCAGCGCTTTGCAAAATGAAGGTAGACATTACAGTTACAATACAATTTGGTACAGAAGGAAACAGAGGGCCCTACTCACTATGTGAATGAAATTATTTAACATGGGTGTTCCCCCCAATATGGCTGCAGATATCAACATACACTTAAAGACAGCTGAAGACCCCTGGTGTGTTTCTGAAACAATCCAACAAAACAAGAAAAAAAAAAATCATAGTCTCTCTAAACAATTTATAACTAACACAGGTCACTAAAAGCTACAATTCACAAACATACATAAAGACCAAAAAAAAGTTTATTTTTTTCCTCATACATTTGATAGGGCATTTAAAACCGCACTGCCTTCAGCACCCCTGCAAAGAATGGTCTCAAATAGTGGTGCACCGAAATGAAAATTCTGGTGCGGAAACCGAAAATACAAAATGCAATTGGCCAATAACCAAAACCGAAATGCGCAGTTTTTAAAAATGAATATATATTTTTTGAAAAAAATACACTTTGATAAAAAAAACAATATATACTCCAATTTTTTGGTAAAATATGAAAGAGGATGTTACAAGTAAATAGATAACCAACATGTCACGCTTTAAAATTGTGCACGTTTGTGGAATGGCGTGAAACTGCTGTACTTAAAAATCTCCATGGGTGATGCTTTAAAAATGTCTACAGGTTAGCAGTGTAAAGTTACAGAGGAGGTCTAGTGTGAGAATTTTTATTCTTGCTCTGATGTTCGTGGCGATACTTCACATGTGTGGTTTGAACATCATTTACATATGTGGGCATGGCCTACGTTCACCACTACATGCGAGCATGGGGGGGACAGGGGCACTTTAAACTTTTTTATTATTATTTATTTAATGTTTCATTTTTTTGCACTGTCCCTTTAAAACATTTTTTTATCACTTTTATTCTTATTACAAGAAATGCATGCATCCTTTGTGATAGAAATAATTAGTGACAGGTCCTCTTTATGGAGAGATATGGGTCAATAAGACCCCACATCTCTCCTCTGCAATGTAAAGCATTGGATAAAAAAATAAGCATTGATCTAGTGCTTTAAAAAAAAAATTCTGGAACCGGAAGTGACATCGGGATCGCTTGATGGTTTCTCAAGTAAGGCTGAGAACCAGGGGGGGACTGACCATTTGGAAACTCAGGCACTGCCCGAGGGCCTGGGGGCAGTAGGGTGCCCCATGAGATGCCCCTGGTACCTTTTTCATAGGCTTTTTTGAGTTTGGGTAAGGACACAGGGGCCCCAGGATCCCCTACTGCCCGGGGGCCCCATGAGTTTTCAGTCCACCCCTGCTGAGAACTACCGAGCAGGGGCGAGGGGCGGGCAGCGGTGAGGGGCAGGGTTTTTTGGCACCTGTATCTGTGCTTTTTTTTTTCATTTTGGCAGACGGCTGAAAAGGGTGTTTTTGGTCGAAACGTTTAGGTCACAGAAATTTTGGTGCATCCTTAGTCTCAAACTATTAAAACTCCCAGCCTGGGACATATACAGTATATAGCTTATATTATGTAAAAATACAGATTTTGGTCAGAAACAGGCTTGTGCTGTGTAGCAAAAGAGGGAGGAATATGCAGCTGGGAATCAAGGCCCAACATTATTATGAATATGATAACCTTGCATTTTATCAAATATTTCTACTTGCTGGTTATGTCTTGCAAAAATAATGTATGCACTAAAGTTCCACTTTCAAGGTTTTTCTTTTTCAGTACATACAGTTACTAATAGCAGACAGTTTGAAATCCAGAAACAGATCTAATCTTTAATGACAATAGAGCTTCTGAAAGTAGAACACCGCCTTCCCAGGGTTTCTTACTTCTGGTTTAACTTTAGACGAATGAAACAGCTGAATAACAAATCACTGCACTCAACAGAGCCAAAGTAAAAATGCAGGCTGGAGTGTTTTATTTAAACTTTTCTACTTCTTATTATACCCTGTTATCTTTTATTCGGATTGCAGCACGTCTCTGTTTAAGAATCATCTCCAAAAATCAGTAGGTTTAATCTGGCAGATGTATCAAAATCCTTTATCTTACTTGCCCACACATACTAAGACAGGTCAATTTCTGATGTGTACCATATACTAAACTCTAACAATTAATTTAGTAAGAATTGTTTAAAAGTTCCAATTATTGGCCATAATTATACTAGTTCAGTGCAATTCATTTTATGCTAAGCAGCATTTTATTAAATTAAATCCCAAGCCAAACAGTTCAAGTGATAGTAAAGGCAATTTAAAAAAAAATAACAAACATGTTATACTTACCTGCTCTGTGCAGTGGTTTTGTACAGAGAAGCCACGATTCTTTTCTTCTCTGGGTCCCCTGCCGGAACTCCTTGCCCCTCCCTCCTGCCAAATGATGCTTGCTCTAATAGCACTCAAGCAGGCTCGCTCCCAAGCCACTGCTCTGTATGTCCATTTACACACTAAATCTCTCCTCATTGGCTCACTGGATGTGACTGACAGCGGCAGGAGCCATTGGCTCCCAAAGCTGTCTCAGTCAATGAGGAGGGAGAGTCCCCCAGAGAACTGAGGCTCTCGTGCACATCGCTGAATCTCTGTTAGACCCCTTTTACACAGGGCAGACTCCGTTTTGATCAGCAGAGGGATCTATCCGCTGATCCCCTGCTGATCGGATGACAAGCCTGTGTACGTTCAGTTTCTGCAGAGAAGACACAGACAGAGCCCTCGACTGCCCTCCAGTCTGATCCACCTAGACAAAGGAGGATGGATCCCCTTCCATTTTTTTTTAGTGGACCAGATTGGATCAGAAGTAGGCAAGTGTAAACAGGTGTAAAGTTTGTTTAGTCCTACCGATCCGTGAGTGGTGAAAGGACCATCCAATCAGGTCTGCCTGAAAAACTGACAGGCAGATCTGAACAGACCCTACATATAAAAGGGGCCTTACAGATAAGTTATAGGGGTTTTCTACCTCCCCAGCCCTAACTATAAAAGGGGCCTTACGGATAAGTTATAGAGGTTTTCTACCTCCCCAGCCCTAACTATAAAAGGGGCCTTACCGATAAGTTATAGAGGTTTGCTACCTCCCCAGCCCTAACTATAAAAGGGGCCTTACCGATAAGTTATAGATGTTTTCTACCTCCCCAGCCCTAACTATAAAAGGGGCCTTACGGATAAGTTATAGAGGTTTGCTACCTCCCCAGCCCTAACTATAAAAGGGCCTTACCGATAAGTTATAGAGGTTTGCTACCTCCCCAGCCCTAACTATAAAAGGGGCCTTACGGATAAGTTATAGATGTTTGCTACCTCCCCAGCCCTAACTATAAAAGGGGCCTTACGGATAAGTTATAGATGTTTGCTACCTCCCCAGCCCTAACTATAAAAGGGGCCTTACCGATAAGTTATAGAGGTTTGCTACCTCCCCAGCCCTAACTATAAAAGGGGCCTTACGGATAACTTATAGAGGCTTGCTACCTCCCCAGCCCTAACTGCACATTAAATAAGCAGCAGCTAACTGATCAGGAATCAGGCTTACCTCTCCTGGAAGCAAGCTCTCAGTGTTAGATTGCCAGCACTGCGTGATACAATTGAATTTATTGGTTTACACTGCTAAACCTCCATCTTGGTCTGAGTCTGGTGTGCAGAAAAAAAAATTGGAATGCTAATAGAGACATATTTCAAGAGTATTTACTACAGTATTTAAATATAATGTTTAATAATACGTACTGTAGCCAAGCAAAATTGTGGCTGATTATATTTGCTTGGCATCTAACTTTAATTTGCAACTACACTAGGTTGTGTAGATATTTGAAACCCTGACTAATATTTTCTGTAGGGCATAATATATCTGAAATCACAAGCAATATCCCAATGCAAAAATCTAAAAATAAATACAAAGAGTAGTTTCCTGTCCTTTAAACATGGCACCTCTTGTGTCTACCAGAACAAAAAAAACGTTGATGCATCACATTTTTCAGTATGTATTTTGAGTACAGTTTTCATATGCTTGCCAGTTTATAAGTTCCCTGGCATGCCTGTTTTTACCTTTTTTTGATGTTAAAAATATAGCAAAAAGGTCTAGTTCAAGCATACCATGTTTTTTCTCCTTAAAAGATTTCATATGTTTTCCTGGGTAATGGATCTCACAGCTGCACCATCATGTCAGCTGCTCTAGATGTAAACTGACCAGCATGAATAGAGATTTGTTCTGGTCAATTAAGCTCCTCAATGAACTACTCCTTGGTGGTAAAGTTTAAAGGAGGGCGTGAAGTTTGATTGTTGTTGGCTTAGCAGATCCTTTGCTTTGCTAGCTCGGTAACAGGTTGTAGTAATACAAACTATTACCTCTTTCCTAGGAAAACAAACTTTCAGCAGGCTTCACTATTCACATGTGCACTGCCTTCACATAGGTACTACATTGGATTATTGAGTTGGATTTTGTAAGTGCAAATAGGTTGTTCACTTACAAGGAAATTCTCCCCAGAGCTTAGTGAATGAGGTCAAGATATACTGACTTCCATAATCCCATCATGTGCAAAATATTCTGTGGCTTTTTTTTTTTGCTCTGGGGCTTCTGGCAAAGTGCAACTTCCTTTGCAAAGTAAACAGATTATTTGCAGATAATTCAACTCCAATAACCAAGGTAATGCCTATGTGAATCCTGTTGGGTATTTGCATCCCTGGGAAAAGGTAATAGTTGGTATTGCTACCATCTGTTGCTGTACTAACAATGAAAATTATCTGGTAAGTCAATAGTGATCAAATCTTACATGATCGTGTTTTTCTTTTTTGTTCTTCCATGCTATCTGGTAATGACTGCTTAATCAATCCACACACTGCAACATGAAAGCACTGTGACTAATCTGAGGACTACTTGTGTCAAGGAGGCTAAACCCATTTTCTGGTTTGTCTTTATTCATTCTTGCTTTACCCTCTATAATGGACTGATGTCTTTGGCTCAATCCCTAAAGATCTTAACTGCAAATGATGCACATCAGCAATGAAGCTGGTTTTATAATACAGCGTGAAAGCTGTCACAGCAGATATGAATTTGCTCCGTGCTTTGTCAGCATGCAGTTGTCATATGTCAGATTTGTATGGATCTGGCCTATCATGGTTTGGCCAAGGTGCCTTGGCGGCTATTACTGGGGTCATTTGTGACAAGCTGCTATGGCATTAAAGCTAACACAGCATTTTTATTTCACTGCAGTTTTTGCTCCTATCCATGGCAGTAGGTATATGAGCAACGACTATGTAAATTTAAATGTAGCATTTTGGATGGGTTGTGGGTGCTTGCTGAATATCATTGGTATAAACCAGTGCAGATGTTTTTAGCTTATGTGGACATAAGGGACCTAAATTACAAAACAACATGCATGTTGACCATTGTACCAATGACACACGATACACAATTCCACTGAAAAACCAATTCACATCTCTGAGGTATTTGCCATTAGCATGGAATTCCCATGGAGATATGCGCAGTCATGATAATGTATACAAAGGCAATTAACTAACCAATGTGGTTTGCAAAGCAGTACGCACCAGCAAGCTACACAAGCCATGTTTCCCCATATGGAATTAACATTTTTTTTTGGCAACTTCTTTTCCTCAGGCAAAATGGGCCAGAAAAGATATTTAACTGACTCAGAAAAGTAAAAAAAAATTGTAAACAGTCTTTCAGAAGGATTCAGCAATCTTGAAAATGCTAAGATAATAGGGCGAAATCTCAGAATCATGAAACGTTTTGTTGCAAATGGTCAACAGGGTCACAAGAAATGTGTTGAGAAAAAAAGATGCAAATTAACTGCCAAAGATTTGAGAAGAATCACACTTGAAGCTACCAGGAATCCATTATCCTCCAGTGCTGTAATATTCGAGAACTACAACCTGCCTGGAGTGCCCAGAAGTACAAGGTGTTCAGTGCGCAGCAAAATGGCCAAGGTAAAGAAGGCTGCAACCCGACCACGATGAATAAAACAAAGAAAATAGGCTGCACACCTAAAAGGCTAACCTCAAAAAATTATTTTTTCATGAAAAAAACATTCAAAGTAAAAACATTGCACCGGGGACCTGGTAGTCACCCCCAGTCGTAAAACCCCCCACCCCTGGTGTGGGGGAGACATCCCACAGTAAACACTCACCGATTGTACCAAAGAGTTTCCCCTGTGTGTACACAGCACCCTTACCAAATGGACCCAACCCACCTCTCCCAACACCACAACCACCCCTCAACAGTCCCCCCAACCAACCAAAACAACAACAAACCCCCTGAGAATGTCTCCCAAGGAACCACAATTCTCCTCCCACAATGACCCCCCAGACCCAACCACCCCCCTCCCAGAAAGGGAAAGAGGGGAGCTGAGGTATAGCACTCGTCCACTATAGCCCTCCTACCCCCCAGGCCCCGTTAGATCAAGTATCCTATCCACCAACACACTAAGTGACAGAGAAATATATTGTTTCTATGGATAATAATAGACTGCAGTCAAAAGGCCAACCTAAATGCATAGACAGTATGACAAACCAATGATGACCTGAAAGAAAATGACAAATATGAAGGGCCATAGCCTCTGAAGTCCAGCCTAAACAATCAGGTTACTAGTGCACTAGAAAAAATATGTAAACCTGGTATGGCCAATTCAAAGGAAAAAAAAGTATATTTGTAATGATGTCCAACAGAATGTGTCCACTAGAAGTCCATGAATATGTACTGTGTCAAATACTCCACAGACAGCCTGCAATGGTGAAAACAGGCTGATGACCAGGCATAAACGAACCACAGCACTCAGCAGAAGTAAGCCTCCAACATGGAATCCAATCAGCATGTAAACATGAGGACATGGGTGGTATTACAGCCAGCGGGAATAGGTCAAAGATGTAATGCGAATACCTATCACCTCTATGTGTGTAACCAGTCCAGCCTGTGCAAGCCTGCACAGCTGATATGGCCTAGATAACAACACTGGGTCACCAGTACTCACTGTATGATAGGACCACCAAGGTCCTGTGCGTCCAACCATGGCTTGTAGTACCAATATAGTGGTCATGTCCTGTGCCGGCTCTGCTAGCAGTCCAATAGTGACTGCCGGCCATGCATTGTGGACGGGATGCCATATCTGTGCTGGTAGAGTCCTGTAAAGACACAATGAGGTGTGACAGTGGTGTTCAGGGAATGGAGGGAGGGGGTGCATGACTATGCTGACGCATTTCGTCCCACCTACTTCAGGGACTTCTTTAGAGCAAATGGTTAGACAGGTTGTCAGTCATTATTTATATATCATCAAAGGTGCCCACCCTCAAACCAGTTAAAGAGATCTCTCCTTCCATCTAACACCTGTCATCCACATATATAGGGAAAGTGGGAAGAAAATAGAGAAATAGATCAGGGAGGGGAGGAAAGGGAAGCATATAAATAATCCATACAACATACCATAAAAAAGGTGGGGGGGTTGGGAGAAAAAGGACTACCTGCACGGTCCGCACCAACTTAGCCCGATAGCTATATACACGGTTGTGTCATCTCTGGAAAAATGACCACAATGACCATAAAGCCTCTCAATTATATTTCACCGGTGGGCGAAAAGATAGGGAATGGAAGCATATATATGAAATTATATTCTGGGTGATTATACAAAAAAGAAAGTGCCAAAGTACTGGGTGTGACCACCCATTGAAATGCATTTCCCCAACTCACCACTATTAGGGTGTGGATTCTAAAACCAAACAACATAGAAATGGATATTAGCAGCTGACAAGGGCAGACCTGCCACAAAAGCGGTATATAACTAATCCCATGTGGAGTAATAATTCACTATTATAGTGGATGCAATTATTTTTATTAAGATCACATGGATCATGAAAAGGATGGATCATGAAAAGGTAGACATTTATATCATGGTAAACACATTGTCAATCATGAAAGTAAAATATTTTATTTTACTTTCATGATAGAAAATGTGTTCACCATGATATAAATGTCTACCTTTTCATGATCCATCCTTTTCATGATCCATGTGATCTTAATAAAAATAATTGCATCCACTATAATAGTGAATTATTACTCCGCATGGGATTCGTTATATACCAGTTTTGTGGCAGGTCTGCCCTTGTCAGCTGCTAATATCTATTTATATTCTGGGTGATACTTGACCATATAAACCAACAAAACACCTAGTATTGTAGAGCATAGGGTCTAGTAAGCTACCAATCGGACCATATAAAATGGTCCAACACATCACTGTAAATTCTAAAGTCTAATAAGAGGGGTCTAAAAGAGCCCAATGGGCTCATAAGAAACATTGTAACGACAGTTCACTATTGAGCCCTTTAGGGGTCATAGACTCCAGCAGAAAGATCCACATGGCCTCCTTCTGGAGGAGTATTTTATCTCTATCTCATCTTCTCTCTGATAGTTCTAATTTATAGATCACCAGACATTTGAATCCCTGAGTGGATCCACCATATTCATCTCTAAAATGTATGGCCACTGGTGATTTATCATCACCAGTGGAAATACTAGTCAGATGTTCTCCCATCCATTTCCCAAATTCCCTTCTCGTCTTGCCTATATAGATTTTCCCACATGGGCATATAATCTGATAGACAACAAATCTAGTAGAGCAGTTGACAAACTAATGTATCTGATATTTCTGTACTTTATTAGAGTTCTCAAAGATTTTAGTTTTGATAACATATTTAAAGGTACTACAATGTCCACACAGGTATATTCCCATGACTGGTCTCTTAAATGAGGTTTGCATTTTGTTTTTTGTGGGGGTGTATTCACTGTGAGCTAAAATATCTCCAATAGTTGGAGCTCTTTCAGCAATCAAGTTAGGTCTAGGGCCTAGAATTTCCTTCAGTCTACCGTCCAGTAGGAGTATGTGCCAGTGTCTGTCTAGTACTGATCGCAGTCGATCCCATTGGGTACAGTAAGAAGTAATGATACCCATTTTAACCTTTCAATCCATTTTAGATTTGGAGTGTGCATCTTTTTTATGCAAAATGTCTTCTCTACTTCGACCCCATGCCTTTTGTTTGCAATCCAGGATTACTGAATATGGATACCCTCTGGCCTTAAATCTCTTACTCAAATTAACTGCCTCTTCCTGAAATTCTCTGGGATCCAACCAGTTCTTGCGAATCCTCAGGAACTGTCCTGTAGGGATGCCTCTAATTAGGTGCCATGGATGATGGCTGGTGGCATGGAGGAGGGCGTTACTAGCTGTTGGCTTAATAAAGGTTTTTGCAGTCAACTTAGAATTAGACTTACAAATCAATAAATCCAAGAACTCAGTCTGATATGGGTCCACTTTATATGTAAGGAAGTTGTTTTTGTCATTCCTATTAAGTTCTGCAATGAAGTTTACCAGCTGTTCTACTGTCCCCCTCCTTACCACCAGCACATCATCAATTTACCAAACCCACAATAATACATGTCACTCAAATGCCATATGGGTATAGACATCTTCCCTCTCCCACCATCCCAAATGCAAACATGCATAAGACGGAGCACATACGGCTCCCATCGCAATACCTCTTATTTGGCAAACATATTTATCAAAAGTTGTTCATAATATCAATTCAAGTAATTCAACGAGAAATTAATTGTGCAGACCTGCCAATGGGTGGCGAAAATCAAGCCATTGGGTAACTGAATATATCCCAATTGCATGAGGGATGGAGGCGTACAAAGATTAGACGTCTATACCAGCCAATATACAGTCCTCTGGGACTGAGAATTCAGCAAGTCTACATAGGATATCTGTAGAGTTGAGGACGAAATAGGGGGGTTCCTTAACAAGGTGTTTAATTCATTGATCAACATATTTGACTATTTGTTCTAAGGGTCAATGGGTCTTCCAGGTGGCTTGTTGATATTTTTATGTACTTTAGGAGTAATGTAAAAAGTAGGGATATTGTATTCATCCACATAGAGATATTGATATTCTTTTTTAGTGAGCAGTCCTACCTTGTATGCCTTACCCATCCGATAGTTGATTTCATCAACTAGCCTCGGGAAAAGATTGTGGTTGCATTTTTCATAGCAGTCTACATCAAGAAGTTGTCTGTAGATTTCATCTACTTAGTATTTTTTCCTGTCAGAGGACCACATTGCCCCCTTTATCAATAGGTTTAAAAAAACATCCAGATAACTTTACCAGTTCCCTCAGGGCTAGCCGTTCTCCTGACGTCAAATTGATGGCAGCCGGTTCAATTGATTCCCAGTCAATAGCACGTATCTCTGCCGTGACTGATTCAAGAAACAGTTGGAGATATCTGTTCGTGCCAAAGCTAGGAAATAATGTGGATTTATTTGCCAGGCCCTAGGGAGGCAGAGGGTTTAGAAGGCCAGAATCGATCCAGGTATTCCCCTCAATGAGATTAATCATCTCTTCTTCACTTAGGCCATTCAAATCCCCTAAGAGTTGTTGGGTCTTTGCTTTGTCTGTCTTTTTACCAAAACACATCAATTTAAAATTCACACATCTTAGAACAAGACAAATATCTTTATAAATCTTAAATTTGTTTCCGCTATGACATGGCGAGAAGCCAAGACGTTTACTAAGTAGTGATATGTGATCAGGCCTCAGTGGGAAATCGGTCAAGTTGATAACATTTAGGTTTCCTTTTTTCCGATTCGGAGTATTCCTTTTGGTGTCTTGGGAAATATAAGTTGGCGTCTTGGATTGATTTTCGCTTTCTCCTCTTATTGCTGCCTGTTCCTCTCTGTTCCCCCCTCCCAGGGGTGTCCCTAAGAAAGAGACTGATTTATTTTTATTTTTAACTGAACCTGAGCCACCACTATCTTCACTTTGTGTGCTAAATCTACTCCTAGATCTACTTCTACCTCTCTGCGCTTCCAAATCAAAGATCTGGCCACTCTTAAAGTCGGCAAGGTCCCTTGAAACTGTTTTTGTTTCTGTGCTTTTTGCTCCTTTTGGAAATCTTCTACCTCCTTCCATAATCTGTCAATAAATTTACTAAATTCCTCAAGGTCTTGGTACTCATCAACGACTTTAAAACTATTCTGCAAATGCTCCTCTAGATCAGATAGTTGGATCTTTTCTTCCTCTATGATAAGTTGTATCAAGAGGAGTCCATGTTTGACTGCCTCCTCTTTCCATATCTTTAAGAAGCGGTCATTGTATAAATGCTCCGCAGGGATGACATGTTCACGTAGTCCACGTGGAATTAACTTAGATTCCACATATGCCTCAAGGGAAATGATATTTCACTTTCTTTTGAGATGTTTAAGAGTCAGATTACTATGCTCTCTGAAAACCTGAATTCATTCTGTCTTTTTGATGTATTCTGTTCATCCCTGCAGAACACTGCCCTAATTTCACTATCTACCTTGTCTTCAATGCAAAAAAAGCCATGGATAAAATTGGTACGAACAATGCAAACAGCAAACTGTATCACACATTTACTAATGTCACTATGATAAAAAATATATGGTAACCCCTCCTACCACATACTCCCCATCCAAGAAGCCCAATGGTCAAAAATAGGGGCAGGTGAAACCCTCCCACCCTCTGCAAGGACCGCAGGGTGGCAGGAGGGGGGCGAAAGAGAAGGGAACAGAGGGGGAGGAGGAAGGGGAAAGAAAAAATGATGCAAGGCCTGCTAAACCAGCAGGAATCAAAAGGAAGTGGACTCAACCACAGGCCAGAGGTATGTAAAGCAACAGCATATAGTACAAAAAAGGGGAAAAAGAAGGGGGACAAAGGAAAGCCGAGGAGTCCACTGGGATTCAAAGTAAAGATGAGGTGCCTCCAGAACAATCTGGAAGGATGCTACCTAAAGCATATGATGAAAAAAACAAAGAAAAAGGAAATAGGCTGCACACCTAAAAGGCTAACCTCAAAACATAATTTTTCATGTAAAAAACATTCAAAGTAAAAACATTGCATCGGGGACCTGGTAGTCACCCCCAGTCGTAACCCCCCCCCCACCCCTGGTGTGGGGGAGACCTCACACAGTAAACCCTCACCAATGGTACCAAAGAGTGTCCCCTGTGTGTACACAGCACCCACACCTCCCCAAATGGACCCAACCCACCTCGCCCAACACCACAACCACCCCGCAACAGTCCCCCCAATCAATCAAACCAAAACAACAAACCCCCCCCCCCGAGAATGTTTCCCAAGGAACCCCAATTCTCCTGCCACAATGACCCCCCCAGACCCACCTGCCCAACCACCCCCTCCCAGAAAGGGAAAGAAGGGAGCTGAGGTATAGCACTCACCCACTATAGCCCCCGTACCCCCCCAGACCCCACTAGATCAAGTATCCTATCCACCAACACACTAAATGACAGAGGAATATATTGTTCCTATGGATAATAATAGACTACAGTCAAAAGGCCAACCTAAATGCATAGACAGTATGACAAACCAATGATGACCTGAAAGGAAATGACAAATATGAAGGGCCATAGCCTCTGCGGTCCAGCCTAAACAATCAGGTCACTAGTGCACTAGAAAAAATATGTAAACCTGGTCTGGCCTATCCAAAGGAAAAAAAAGAAAAAAAAGTATATTTGTAATGATGTCCAACAGAATGGGGTTTATTTACTAAAGCTGGAGAGTCCAAAATCAGACTCCCTTCTGCATAGAAACCAATCAGCTTCCAGGTTTCATTGCCAAAGCTTCATTGAACCAGCTGAGGTTAGAAGCCGATTGGTTTCTATGCAGAAGGGAGTCTGATTTTGGACTCTCCAGCTTTAGTAAATAAACCCCAATGTGTCCACTAGACATCCATGAAGTCCACGATATTCCACAGATAGTCTGCAATGGTGAAAATAGGCTGATGACCAGGCATAAATGAACCACAGCACTCAGCAGAAGTAAGCCTCCAAGATGGAATCGAATCAGCATGTAACCTGACTACCACTGAACAAGACACATAAGCTGAAATGTCAGGACTGGGCCAAGGAATATCTGAAGACAGATTTTTCAAAGGTTTCATGGACTGATAAGATGAGAGTGACTCTTGACAGACCAGATGGATGGGCCTGTGTCTGGATCAGTAACAGGCACAGAGCTCCACTTCGATTCAGACGCCAGCAAGGTGGAGGTGGGATACTGGTATGGGTTGGTATTATTAAAGATTAGTTAGATGGACCTTTTCGGATTTAAGATGGACTCAAAATCAACTCTCAAACCTCCTGACAGTTTTTAGAAGACACTTTCTTCAAGCAGTGGTACAGGAAAAAGTCTGCATCTTTCAAGAAGACCACGATATTTATGCAGGACAATGCTCCATCGCATGTATTGAAGTACTCCACTTGCGTGGCTAGCCAGTAAAGGCCTTAAGAAAAGTTAAAAAAAATAATGACATGGCCTCCTTCCTCATCTGACCTAAACCCTGTTGTGGATCCTTCTTAAATGGGAGATTTATGATGAAAGAAAACATTACACCTCTCTGAACAGTGTCTGGGAGGCTGTGGTTGCTGCTGCATAAAAAGTTGATCGTCAACAGATCAAGCAACTGACAGACTCCATGAATGGAAGGCTTATGACTCTTATTGAAAAAAAGGGTGATTATATTGGTCACTGAAATTTTTATTTGTAAATTTTGAGCTGTTTGTTTATTATTCTCACTTTATGAAAATAAACAAGTGAAATGGGAAAATGTTCGCTTTTCATTTGATTGCATAATAATTCTGCACACTAATGGTTGCCCACTAATTGTGCACACATAGATAATCTCCTAAGAAAGCCAAAACCTTACTTTTACGTCCTTAAATATTCAGGTTTGAGGTTTATTAACATTGTGGATTAACCGAGAGCACAGTAGTTTTCAATAATTAAATTAATCCTCAAAAATACAACTTACCTAATAATTGTGCACACAGTGTAAAAGTAAAAAGGCCATAAAACATGGTTCCTGGAGGCTGTTAGCAAGGAGATGAATATCTAATAAGGTGTGACTGACAGCACTCATTCTTTGGCAGCAGACTTGCACTGGAGATGAGTGTGGTCATTTACCAGAGCAAATGGAAAAGCATGACAACCTAAAAGGCTCCTGTGTGTGTGTCCTGTTTACTATATATTCTTTAATAGTCTTGCAGCAATAGCTCCCCATGTCCAGCTCCACTCACCCTGACATATTCATAAGCAGCCTTAAAACTACTGCATATAGACTTTAGGTTACCCATCTGATGCTGAACCACAAAGTACCTGCAGCTATTGAAGAAACAAATGCGTAGCAGATGGGGTGAGCTCTTTGTATTTTCGAATGCAGTAGCCTCCCTAGCGGTCTGATTATGTCAGTATTTCTGTGCTCAAAGAGGTACATTTTTTGGATGGAAATATGTTGTGTTTTTATTGTAGGCTTGTAATTTATAGGATTAACTCACTGAAATCTGTCTGAACAAGAGTCTAGTAAACATCCCGGATATGTTAAAATTTGAAATATGAAATCAAAATTATAAATTAATAAATTATTATCAAAAATAATATAATAATAATAATAAATTAATTCAATAATATAATCAAACCAAAAACACAGAAATTTGAAATATAGCGCCAGGTTCACACATCACTGAGCAAAGTCGCGAAATCGTTTTCAGTATCTGATGATGAATTTCCCCACGAATCATTATCACTCAATTTTGCAAGTAGTTCTAATTTACTATCGCTGTTCTCTAGCTGGTCTAAAACCACTTTTGACCTAAAGGGACGCTTTTTGGACGCCATGGACGTTTCTCAGTTTACAGGCAGAAAGAACAGTAAAAATGCAGGCAGGGCACAGGACAAAGCACTAGGGACAAAATGTATGTGAAATGTTTTGATACAGTAATGTTTTACTATGTGATTTTAGTGTATTTAGTGAATGTCACTTTTTGACATTTTTAAATTTCCTGCCAGTTCCGTCCCTGTACGTCCTGACGTTGCAGGGAACGGAACCCGGAAGACAGATGCCGGCATCGGCTGGAGGACATTGCCGGGGACACTGCAGGGGGGACATTGCGGGAGCGAAGGACAAGGTAAGTGAAGAAGAGATCCCGTAGCAACGCTGCAAGGTATTCCTGAGTGTAGCTCGGGGTTACTGCTTGTGGTGCTGAAACTTTAACCCAAGCTACACTCGGGAATACCTCAAGGGAGGGTAAGCCAGTCAGGAAGAGGAGGTATGAGCGAGCAAGAAAGAAATGAAAGGAGGAAGAGGAGGGGGATCACATGCCAGGAGAGACACAGAGTGGGAGAGAAGGCATGAGAGAATGCTTGATACAGAGCTGTATCACTGCACACAGAAGAGGCAGAAGGAGTGCTAGCTAGGTCTGTGCTGTAGCTCCCAAATAGGAATGCCCATAATTTAGGACTTTAGCATGGGGTGGAGGTACAGCAAGCAGAATATCAATGTTATTTTATTGTACAACCACAGAACTAATCAGAACAAAGTGCTACAGGTACCTGGTCCCTGAGGGACTCAATTACCATTTTTAAGTTGTGGTGATAATTCTTCTTTAAAGTGATTGTAAACCTCAGATGTGAAAAATTAACAAAGCACATCCCACTTTAGTGTGTACTAATCTGAATCCAAAACACAACCCTCCCCCCCCCCCCCTCCAGCACACAGCAGGTGACTCATATCCTTAGCTCTATGTTTTTCTGAGCCTGTGAAGAGCGGGATGTCACTTCTCTCCATTCAGCTCTCAGATTTCACAGAGCGCTGTGCTCTAGCTCTGCAGTGTGTGTGAGATGTCAGATCCTCACCCCCTGCTTTCTGCTGCTCAGAAAAATCCTATTGTCTGTGTGTTGTAGATGTCTGTACAGGACAGATGCCAGTTGCAACCTATGTAGGAGGATTTTTTTCATCTCTGTGTATCAACTGAGGCTAGTTGCTTCACTGGGTATATGTAAGGGTTTACAACTACCTTAAGCTCAAATTTGAACAGACACACACATTCCTTAATGCAATATATATATATATATATATATATATATATATATATATATATTGTGGGGTTAGCTCAGGTGGGGGGGATCACCTTCCCTGGGAAAAAGGTAGACCGCACAGCAGGCTTTCTTAAAAACTGACTGGTTGTCAGCTTTATTTACAGGTTTGCACAAAGGTCAAAACAAACAAAACAGTAAAATAAACCCTTGCCATCCAGGCACTAACTAAACAGAAGGCGTTTCCTCTCTCAGAGGTGAAGGGCTTCTCCCTGTCACCCAAAACAAAACAAAAGCAAACCTTTTCTTGTAGGTATAGTACACACAGCTCTCCCAGAATACCTCTGAGTCCCAGGCCACGAGCAACTCCTTGCTCCAGCCCTGTCTTATTTATACCACCTGTTGGTGGTCATCAGTAAGACACAAACTCCAGTCTGGAACCACCTCTGCCATTGTGGCCCCAAAAACCCGGAGTGGACTCCACCTTACACCTCACCATATGATCTCATGCGAGGTGACACATATCGCCCATCCAACACTTTGCCATTCATACTGTCACATATCCCCCCCCTCTGCTCAAGCCCCTGCGGCTGAGCAACTGTCCCAACCAGGCAATGGACCCGGGAGAGGGCATCTACATTGCTTTGCAGTTTCCCCGCTCTGTGTTCCACCGTAAATCTGAACGCTTGTAGCGCAAGAAACCACCTTGTCACTCGGCTATTTTTCTCCTTATTATCACACATCCATTTGAGCGGGGCATGATCAGTAACCAGCTTGAACTGTCTTCCTAACAGGTAATATTTCAGGGCCTCCAAGGCCCATTTGATGGCCAAACCTTCCTTCTCCACAATGGCATAGTTTCTTTCATGTTTGTTGAGCTTTCTACTTAGGAAGACCACAGGGTGCTCCTCCCCATCTCTGATTTGGGACAGTACCGCACCTAGTCCCACGTCAGAGGCATCAGTCTGTACCACAAACTCTGTTGTGAAATCTGGGGTCACAAGCACAGGTTGGGCACAGAGAGCTTGTTTCAGCCTTTGAAATGTGGTCTCCGCCTCGGGATTCCACTTAATCATGACCGACCCCTTACCTTTTGTCAGATCTGTCAGTGGGGCTGCAATGGTGGCAAAATTGGGGATAAACCGCCTGTAGTATCCTGTGATCCCAAGAAACGCCCGGACTTGCTTTTTATTTACCGGTTGGGGCCACTTTTGAATTGCCTCGATTTTATTTATCTGAGGCCTAATGAGACCTCGACCAATAATGTAGCCACGATATTTGGCTTCCTCCAAGCCTATGGCACACTTTTTGGGGTTGGCGGTAAGACCTGCTTCCCTCAGCGAATCTACTACCACTTGCAAGCGGGACAAATGAGACTCCCATTCTGGACTGTGGATGACGACATCGTCCAAATAGGCAGCAGCATATTGGCAATGTGGTCTTAGCGTTTTATCCATCATTCGTTGGAATGATGCTGGAGCACCATGTAAACTAAACGGCATCCGCTTATACTGAAAGGACCCCTCGGGGGTAGAGAATGCCGTCTTTTCTTTTGCAGCTTCCGTTAAAGGAATCTGCCAATAGCCTTTGGTTAAATCTAAGGTGGTTATGTACCGAGCTGTTCCCAACCTGTCAATGAGCTTATCCACCCGAGGCATCGGGTACGCATCAAACTTAGACACACTGTTCAGTTTCCTGAAATCATTACAGAACCGAACTGTCCCATCTGGTTTTGGGACCAACACTATGGGACTCGACCACTCACTGTGAGATTCCTCAATCACTCCCAACTCTAACATGACTTTTATTTCCTTTGCCACCGCTTCCCGCCTGGCCTCGGGTATTCTATAGGGCTTGACATTTACGCGGACCCCGGGCTGGGTAACTATGTCATGCTGTATGACCGTCGTCAGTCCAGGTAGGTGAGAGAAGAAATCTCCATTTTTCCTCACAAACTCCTTAACATCATTTTGTTGGGCTACTGACAAGGTTTCAGTTATAGGTACCTGAGGGGTCATATCCTTTTGGGGGTTTGGTACTGCCAACAAACTTTCCCTGTCTTTCCAAGGTTTTAAGAGATTAACATGATAGATTTGTTCGGGTTTCCTTTTCCCTGGCTGGTAAACTTTATAATTTACTTCCCCCACTTTCTCCCTAATTTCAAAGGGACCTTGCCATTTTGCGAGGAATTTACTTTCCACGGTGGGGACTAGCACCAGCACTCGATCCCCAAGGTTATAAACCCTTCTCTGGACCTCCTGGGCTTGCTCCATGTGTTCCCGAACAAGTGGCATGACAGCTGCGATTCTATCCTGCATCTGTGAGATATGCTCGATGACACTTCTATAGGGCGTGGACTCTGTCTCCCAGGTTTCTTTTGCAACATCTAGCAATCCCCTGGGATGTCTACCATACAGTAATTCAAAAGGTGAATATCCTGTAGATGCCTGAGGTACTTCTCGTATAGCAAACATGAGATATGGTAGCAAAAAATCCCAATTTCTCCCATCTTTGTCCACCACCTTTTTTAACATATTCTTAAGGGTCTTGTTAAACCTTTCCACAAGCCCATCGGTTTGTGGGTGGTAGACCGAGGTACGGAGATGGGAGATTTTGAACAATTTGCATAACTCTTTCATAACTCTAGACATAAATGGCGTGCCCTGATCCGTTAATATCTGCTTTGGAATACCTACACGACTAAACACCCGGACAAGCTCTTTGGCGATATTTTTAGCGGAGGTATTACGCAAGGGGATGGCTTCAGGATACCGGGTGGCATAGTCAAGTATAACCAGTATGTGCTGATGGCCCCGGGCAGACTTTACTACTGGACCCACTAGGTCCATGCCCACTCTTTCAAACGGTACTTCAATTATGGGTAGAGGTACTAGCGGACTGCGAAAATGGGGTGAGGGCGCAGAATATTGACATTCCGGGCATGACTCACAATGCGCTTTGATGTCTCCATGTAAGCCTGGCCAGAAGAATCTCTGGGTTATTCTCTCCTTTGTTTTCTCTACACCCAGGTGTCCACCCATTATATGCCCATGGGCTAAATCTAGTACCATCCGGCGAAAGGGTTTGGGGACCACTAACTGTTCTACCACCTCCTCCCCTTGCTTTACCACTTGGTATAGCAAGTTATTTGAGAGCCATGTAGGGAAAAGACACCCCTACATCATTGTCAACTGGTTCCCCATCAACCATTTTAATATTTTCTCTGGCTCTATTAAGAGTGGAATCTTTCAGCTGTTCTGTACAGAAATCCTCCTTTCTGACCTCCAGGTCAGGCACGACATTCTGTCCACTCCCACTAGAACCCGAGATAATTTCTTGTTCCGTATCCTCAATGTCTGGGGTTGGATCCAACTCCTCCTGCTCCCCAGCCATTACAGAGAAAGGGAAAAGGTCTAAACCTTCCTTGGACACACCAACAGTTTCCCCTTCCACCTTGCCGTCAAAGGGGTCAGGAGTGAGTTCAGGAGTTTCCAGTGTTTCCTCAGCAGGGGGAGCTCGGTCCTCCTGACTCCCCTCCTTATCCCATAACTTCCAGAAATGGGGAAAATCTCTCCCCACTATGGCTTCATGAAGCAGAGAGGGCACCACCCCCACTGAATGGGTCACAGGGCCCCAGGGGGCATCAATCTCCACCATAGCAGTCTGGTAATTACGTGTATCACCATGAATACAAATAACCCCAATCGTGCTAGGGTGTAAGCTTGCAGGGTTTACCAAATCACTCTTAACCAAGGTCACAACACTACCCGAGTCTAGCAGAGCAGTTACTGTCTTTCTATCAATGGCAATCACACACATTTGCTTTTCCATGCGTTTCTGACATGCTGCAGTACATACCACCTGTGCAAAAAGAGACATGCGTTTTCCTAGATAAGCATTTTCACATTGCATAGGTTCATCATTTAACGGACAGTTTGCAGCAATATGACCTAACGCATGACAACGATAACATATTATATGTTCAGTGCTTAGACCTCTAAACGGCTTTGGGGACCTTCCTGACCTATTTGGCCAGTTTCTAGGTCCTAAGCCTACAGTCTCATTATCTGACATAATAGTCTTATCATTTTTTCCTGAGCTTTTGGCCCATGGAACAGTCTTACCGGATCCTCCGGATAGTTTTCCACCCCTAGTGACCTTGGGGAACGGCCCAGGTGGATGAAAAAAATCCTCAGCAGCTGCATATCTCTCCACCAGGTCCACCAACTCGTTTGCAGATTTAGGGTCTCCACGGCTGACCCACTTCCTCAAAGTGGCAGGGAGTCCACATAAATATTGGTCCATGACCACACGCTCCACAATCTGAGGGCCCGACAATACCTCTGGCTGGAGCCACTTTTTGGAGAGATGTATCAAATCGAACATCTGAGATCTGGGTGGTTTGTCAGCCCTGTAATGCCACTGATGCACCCGCTGAGCCCGGACTGCAATGGTGACGCCCAGGCGTGCAAGGACCTCAGCCTTCAGTTTCTGATAGTCCTGGGCATCCCCTGGTTCCAGGTCATAATAGGCTTTTTGGGATTCACCTGTCAAAAATGGTGCAAGCAGTCCTGCCCATTGCTCCTTTTTCCATCCTTCCCGAACAGCAACCCTTTCAAAAGTTGTGAGGTAGGCCTCCACATCATCCGCAGGTGTCATCTTCTGCAAAACATAGCTGGCCCGTGCCATTTTCTGCTCCACTGGCAGCGGATCTGCAGATTCCTTCTTTAATTCTAATAGGTGTTGGGCCACCTGCTTAAGGAGCTCTCGGTCTGCTTCTTGGGCTTCACGTTGTGCCTGTTGGGCCTCCGCAAACTGGCGATTTGTCTCCCATTGTGCTGCGTTGGCCTGCAGCAAGGCTCTTATAACTTCCTCCATCTTCCCACTTGCTCAGGAAGTTGCCCGCCAAATCCACCATATGTGGGGTTAGCTCAGGTTGGGGATCACCTTCCCTGGGAAAAAGGTAGACGGCACAGCAGGCTTTCTTAAAATCTGACTGGTTGTCAGCTTTATTTACAGGTTTGCACAAAGGTCAAAACAAACAAAACAGTAAAATAAACCCTTGCCATCCAGGCACTAACTAAACAGAAGGTGTTTCCTCTCTCAGAGGTGAAGGGCTTCTCCCTGTCACCCAAAACAAAAGCAAACCTTTTCTTGTAGGTATAGTACACACACAGCTCTCTCAGAATGCCTCTCTGAGTCCCAGGCCACGAGCAACTCCTTGCTCCAGCCCTGTCTTATTTATACCACCTGTTGGTGGTCATCAGTAAGACACAAACTCCGGTCCGGAACCACCTCTGCCATTGTGGCCCCAAAAACCCGGAGTGGACTCCACCTTACACCTCACCGTATGATCTCATGCGAGGTGACACATATCGCCCATCCAACACTTTGCCGTTCATACTGTCACAATATATATATATATATATTTATATATATATATATATATTTTTTTAATGTTCAATGCACAACACAAAAAGGCAAAGCAGCATGTGCATCGAGCAAGAGTGTACATTTAATAAGATCAGTTGAAGGATTTCATTCAGTCTTCAACACAAGCATGCCTATGATCTTCATATAGATATCTCTTTGCTCTTGTGAATTTCATTTTAGCAAATCAAGCCTCAGACATATGTTTCTTTACAAGGGTCATAGAAAACAAGAGAGTCTAGCAGGGTTTCAATTGTAGGAGTACAGTAGTGTCTTCAGACATTTCAGCAATAAACAGGATAAAAGCTGAAGTGGGTATTGAAAGGAGAGGGTAAAACATTTTTGCACAAGGACTCTTTGTAGTTGTAATGTAATTAAAGTCATTATATTCCAAACAGATGACATGTTTAATTTACAGGCATGTCACTGAATTAAAGCTAAACTCTAGGCAGATAATAAAGGCACACATTCATGCAATTGTATAATCAATAACACATCATTAAACATTCACTATATTGCCAAAAGTATTGGGGCTGCTGCCTTTACACGCACATGAACTTTAATGGCATCCCAGTCTTAGTCCGTAGGGTTCAATATTGAGTTGGCCAACCCTTTGCAGCTATAACAGCTTCAACTCTTCTAAGACTGTCCACAAGGTTTAGGAGTGTGTCAATGGGAATGTTTGACCATTCTTCCATGGGGGCAATTGTGAGGTCAGGCACTGATGTTGGATGATAAGGCCTGGCTCACAGTCTCAGCTCTGATTCATCCCAAAGGTGTTCTATCAGGTTGAGGCCAGTCAAGTTCCTCCACCCCAAACTTACTCATCCATGTCTTTATGGACCTTGCTTTGTGCACTGTTGCGCAGTCATGTTGGAACAGGAAGGGTCAATTCTTCTGGCAACCACCAAACCCAAACACGTCCATCAAATTTCAAGATAGAGAAGCATGACTCGTCACTCCAGAGAACACGTCTCCACTTCTCTAGAAGTTTTGAGGTCTTTAGCTATTGACTTTGCAGACAGTTGGCGACTTCTGCGCACTGTGCACTTCAGCAGACCTCTGTCATTTTACGTGGCCTACCACTTTGTGGCTAAATTGTTGTTCTTCCCAGTTAGTTCCACTTTGTTATAATACCACTAACAGTTGACCGTGGAATATTTAGTAGCAAGAAAATTTCACGTATGGACTTATTGCACAGTTGGCAACCTATTGAATTCACTGAGCTCCTGAGAGTGACCCATTCATTCACAAATGTTTTTAAAAGCAGTATGTATGCCTAGGTGCTTGATTTTATATACCTGAGGCCATGGAGGTGATTTGAACACCTGAATCCAATGATTTTGAGGGGTGTAAGGAAATCCCAATACTTTTGGCAATATAGTGTATATACTGTACGAGGGCAGTACCAAAAAATAATGTAAAAGTTGGCATAACATTTTTTTTAACTTACAGAGGTAGTAAAAAGTTCCTATGTTGGTAGAGTAACCCTTCCTCTATAGTAACTCTTCTTCTTTTTCATTGCAGGTAAATAATAGATTCCAAGCAGAAGCAACATCCCATCTTTGAGTTCTTGATGAAGGAGGGGTGGTGGCTGTCCAACATGCACAGTAATGTTTACAGAGATGACACCATTGACAAGAGCAATGTCTTGTCATTGGTGACTCTTGTAAGTGGTGTTATCTCTGTAAACATTTTGTAGCCTTATGTATCTGTCAGACAGCCTGAATCACTCTTTCATCAAGAACTCAATGATGGCATGTTGTGTCTGCTTGGAATCCATTATTTACCTGCAATGAAAAACTCATCTCAGCTAGGCCTTTCAAGAGGCAGGGAACCACTGGGAACCACCACTGGGGGCTTCCTTTCACGGCAAGTCTCTCACAATGTGATGGTATGCAATGCATATTAGCACTATATGATACTATCCTGCAGAAGGAAAACTTTTTTTGACAGTTTACTAAAGCTTTAATGACATATTGTGTGTTTAGGATCGTTGTCTTGCTGCAGAATAAATTTGGGGCCAATCACATGCCTCCCAGATGGTATGGCGTGATGGATAAGTATCTGCCTGTATTTCTCAGCATTGAGGACACCATTGATCTTGACTAAATCTCCAACTCCATTTGCAGAAATGCAGCCCCAAACTTACAAGGAACCTCCTCCATGCTTCAATGTTGCCTGCAGACACTCATTATTTTACCGCTCTCATCCCTCCGGCAAACAAACTGCTTCCTATTACAGCCAAATATTTCAAATTTTTACTCTCCTGCTGCTGTTTTTCTGCCCCCCAGTTCCTATTTTTTCATGTATAGTTGAGTAGTTTAGCCTTGTTTTGACATTGGAAATATGGCCTTCTGGCTGCAATTCTTCCATGAAGACCAATTCTGGCCATACTTCTCCAGATAGTAACTGGGAGTACTTGGTACCCACTGGTTTTCACCAGTTCTGTGCTGATGGTGCTGTTGGACCTCTTCCAAGGTCCACTTTGCATTTTGTAAATTGATAAAAATATACACATATATATATATATATATATATATATATATACAGTATATATACGGTGAAGGAAATAAGTATTTGATCCCCTGCTGATTTTGAATGTTTGCCCACTCACAATGAAATGATCAGTCTAAAAATCGAATGGTAGGTGTATTGTAACACTGAGAGACAGAATAGCAACAACAAATTCAAAAGAAATGCATGTCTAATAAATTATGCACTGATTTGCATGTTCATGAGGGAAATAAGTTTTTGATCCCCTATCATTCAGCAGGATTTCTGGCTACCAGGTGTCTTTCATACAGGTAACAAGCAGAGATTAGAATCAGTTTCTTAAAGGGAGTGCTGCTAATATCATTTTGTTACTTGTATAAAAGACACCTGTCCACAGGAGCAATCAAACAATCAGATTCCAAACTCTCCACCATGGCAAAGACCAAAGAGCTGTCCAAGGATGTCCGGGACAAGATTGTAGACCTACACAAGGCTGGACTGGGCTACCAAGCTACTGCCAAGCAGCTTGGTGAGAAGGTGACAACAGTTGGTACAATCATTCACAAATTTAAAAAAACACAAAACAACTGTCAGTCTCCCTAGGTCTGGTGCACCATGCAAGATCTCACCTCATGAAGTGTCGATGATCATGTGAGGATCTTGTCAATGATCTCCAGGCAGCTGGGACCACATTCACCAAGAAAACAATTGGTAACACACTATGCCGACAAGGATTGAAATCCTGCAGTGCCCAAAGGGTCCCTCTGCTCAAGAAAGCACATGTCCAGGCCTGTCTGAAGTTTGCCACTGAACATCTGAATGATGCAGAGGAGGACTGGTTGAAAGTGTTGTGGTCAGATGAGACCAAAATCGAGCTCTTTGGCATCAACTCAACTCGCAGTGTTTGGAGGAGGAGGAATGCTCCCTATGACCCCAAGAACACCATCCCAACTGTCAAACATGGTGGTGGAAACATTCTGCTTTGCGGTGTTTTTCTGCTAAGGGGACAGAACAACTGCACCACATCAAAGGGACGATAGATGGGGAAATGTACTGTCAAATCTTCTTCCCTCAGCCAGGACATTGAAAATGAGATGTGGATAGGTGTTCCAGCATGACAATGACCCAAAACACACAGACAAAGCAACAAAGGAGTGGCTCAAGAAGAAGCACATTAAGGTCCTGGAGTGGCCTAACCAGTCTCCAGACCTTAATCTGATTGAAAATCTGTGGAGGGAGCTGAAATTTCGAGTTGTCCCTGGAGTTCTATCCCCCTGGAGGACCTGGGAGAACTTTACAGATACTATAGGTGCAGTTGCAGTGATCCTGTCTCTGGAACTGCATGCAGGGAGTCATGAGCTGGATGCACAAAACCTATGGCAAATCAGAACCCTCTCAGTGAGTACTAATGAACCTGGGAAAGAGAGAGACTGTGCAAGGGAAGATGGATAAGGGTGATGTGCTGTTGCTGCTTTCATATAATGACTGCTATGGTTCTTCCACTATATGTGATTGACAGAGAAGTGTCAAATGACCCCAGGTAGTATGTCTATGTAATGTTAGTTATTAGTGCCATCACACTTATAGGGGACCTAGAGTGGACAGCAATTGGCACAGTGTTGTCCCCAGGTGAGTTATGTCTGCAATCTTTCTTGGTCTACCTGACCTTAGCTTGGTATCAAGAGATCCCTGAACTTTCCACTTCTTAATCAGTGATTTAACAGTACTGATTGGCATATTCAAGGCTTTGGACATCTTTATATGTCTTTTTCCATCTTTATAAAGTTCCATTACCTTGTTACGCAGGACTTTTGATAGTTATTTTCTGATCCCCATGGCTCAGTGTCTAGCCTAGTCAGTGCATCCACATAAGTGCTAACAAACTCATTGACTATTTATACACTGACACTAATTGCAATTTAAAAAGCCACAGATGTGGAACATTAACCTCTAATTGGCATTTTAACCCATGTGTGTCACCTCGTGTGTCTGTACCAAGGCCAAACATTCCAGGGTATGTAAACATTTGATCATTGCCATTTGGGTGATTTCTGTTATAATGATTTAAAAAGGAGCCAAACAACTATTTGATAATAAATGGGTTCATATGATCATCATCCTTCAATAAAATAGCATTTTTTGGCATGATCAGTCATAATTTCAACATCAATGCCAATATTTCACAATTTCTGCCCGGGTATGTAATAAAGTGTAATACAGTGTCTCCTAAGCCCCCCTCCCACAGAGTCTCCTGTGTCTCCCCTCCCACAGTGTCTCTTAAGCCCACCCTCCCACAGTATCTTCTGTGTCCCCCCTCCCACAGTGTCCTCTGTGTCCCGCCTCCCACAGTGTCTCCTAAGCCCCACCCTCCCACAGAGTCTCCTGTGTCTCCCCTCCCACAGTGTCTCCTAAGCCCACCCTCCCACAATATCTTCTGTGTCCCCCCTCCTGCAGTGTCTTCTGTGTCCCCCCTCCCACAGAGTCTCCTGTGTCTCCCCTCCCACAGTGTCTCCTAAGCCCACCCTCCCACAGTATCTTTTGTGTCCCCCCTCCTACAGTGTCTTCTGTGTCCCCCCTCCTACAGTATCTTCTGTGTCCCCCCTCCTACAGTGTCTTCTGTGTCCCCCCTCCTACAGTGTCTTCTGTGTCCCCCCTCCTACAGTGTCTTCTGTGTCCCCCCTCCTATAGTGTCTCCCAAGCCCCCCCTCGCACAGTGTGATTCAGAATTCACAGCACTGTAATGCCTCCTAAGCCTCATGCATGCTGTACATTTAGCCTCTATGCCTATGGATCTGTCTTTTTTTTGTGCAGGTGGAAGGCACATGTGCACCATCCAGTCCCGTTGGTGCAGCCTGTCAAGTATTGTCTATGTAATGCTGAAATATGCTGTGTCAGGACAGTGGACTGAGTGGTAATGTTATTTAGGGCCAGAAACAAATGGCTAAAACACAAAAAGTCTGTGTTGGGGACATTCGTCCTAGGTTTATAAGACCCTAAACATGAGTACAACCTGGCCCAGCACTCAGCCCAGTTGCAGCATATTTCAGTCTGCCATAGACTACTGTAGATAGGCAGCATAGATGGCCACCTCCCGGGTGTACCAGAATGCTGAGATTGGAGGTACAGCTGCTAGATGCCCCATGTGCAAAGGGACTGTACAGACTAAGGCCTCATGCACACTGGGCACTTTTACAGGCATTTGGCTTTCTTTTAGTCTGTAAAAGTATCTCTATGTAAGCCTATGGGGTTTATTTACTAAAACTGGAGAGTCCAAAATCAGACTCACTTCTGCATAGAAATCAATCAGCTTCCAGGTTTCATTGCCAAAGCTTCATTGAACAAGCTGAGGTTAGAAGCTGATTGGTTTCTATGCAGAAGGGAGTCTGATTTTGGACTCTCCAGCTTTAGTAAACAAACCCCTATGTGTCCATCCATGCACATATAGGTATTTACAGATGTATTAGAAGAGAAGTGTTTACAGGCTGACAAAAAAACTCACTAATGGCATGTTCAGGAGAAGAGCTGGAGAGCGTACAAAATGCTAGCCATGCCCAAACACTAGATGACACCGACCCCCTGTATACTGGCTTTTTACAGCAAATAATTTGGAAAGTTGTGATTAACGCCATATGATTAGATGGTATTTAATCACAAAATATATGGATAGTGTATACTACTAAAAATAATTGCCATGCTCTGCTAAAGTGTTTGGGTTCAGCTTGAAGAAAAGGTGGCAACCCTAAGTATAATAAATGTTATGTGTGCAATCATTTGTATTGCAGTTCAGCTTTCACCCATTATGGAAATATATTTCTATTCTTTAAAAACATATCTGGGTACCAGAAATAATAGTCCTAATAATTTAGTCAAAAGTATGGTCAGGTCCATAAGAGTGAAACATTAAAATGAATATGTTTTGATTGCATTTGCATAACGTTTGACCCCTAAGCTTCCATTACAATTTCTATAGCAGTCCCACCATTTTTTTTACCTTGTTCTTGTAACAAAAAGCAGTGTTTTTACTCTTTGTGGCATTATCTGGTAAAATTCTCACAGGGGCAGCTGCTGGGAGCTTAGTTCCTGTTGATGTAGGCATACCCCAGATGGGGGTTATTTACTACAACTGGAGAGTGCTAAATCTGCATAGAAACCAATCAGCTTCCAGGTTTTATTGTCAAAGCTTCATTGAACAAGCAAAGGTTAGAGGCTGATTGGCCACCATGCACAGCTGCACCCAGGGGCAGACTGACCATTTGGAAACTCCGGCACTGCCCGAGGGCCCGGGGTCAGTAGGGGGCCCTATGAGATGCCCCTGGTACCTTTTTCATAGGCTTTTTTGAGTTTGGGCAAGGACACAGGGGCCCTATGATCCCCGATTGCCCGGGGGCCCAATGAGTTGTCAGTCCGCCCCTGGCTGCACCAGATTCTGAGTGCACCAGTTTTAGTAAATCTCCCCCAGTGTGTTGGAAGGCTCTAGGGAATAAAGGTAGCAGTATTGTTCTCCTGGGAAAGAAATCAATGTGTGTATGTTGGATGAGACAGAGAGAGGTGGGGCATAGGTGGAGTTTTGTAGTTCAGCAAGCAAAACTGACAATGTTGGCAGGGATTTTAGCGCAGAAAAGAAACTGTGTTGTCAGCTAAAACAGGAAGTTAGGAGCACACCAAAATTTCTGGCCAATGAACAGGTATTATTCTGTAATGCTGCTTTTTAAAGGGATAATATATGAGGAAATATGCTTTAATTGGAGAGATTTATTGAATATTTGTTTTCAATGTTTTGCCTTGACATACATTCACCGGCCACTTTATTGCTTGGTAACACAAATTGCTAATCAGCCAATCACATGGCAGTAACTCAATGCATTTAGGCATCTAAACGTGGTGAAGACAACTTGCTGAAGTTCAAACCAAGCATTAGAATGGGGAAGAGGTGGGATTTAACCTCCTTGGCGGTATGATTCTTTCCAATTTTTTGTGCTGAAAGCGGTACCATTTTTTTGCATGGAAATATGTAGTTTTTTATTGTAGGCTGTAATTTTTAGGAATAACTCACTGAAATCTGTACGAACAAGAGTCTATTAAACATTCCGGATATGATAAAATTTGAAACACGAAATCATAAATTATAATTTAATAAATCATCATAAAAAATAATAATATAATAATAATAAATTTAATTCAATAATATAATCAAACCAAAAACACTGAAATTTGAAATACAGAGGCAAATTCGCACATCACTGAGCAAAGTCGCAAAATTGTTTTCAGTGTCTGATGACGATTTTCCCCACGTATCATTATCACTTAATTCTGCAAGTGGTTCTGATTTACTATCGCTGTTCTAAAACCGCTTTTGACATAAAGGGACGCTTTTTGGACACCATCGACTTTTCTAAGTTTCCAGGCAGAAAGAACATTCAAAATGCAGGCAGGGCACAGGACAAAGCAGTAGGGACAAAATATATATGAAATGCATTGAAACAGCAATGACAGCAAAAATTTCGTAAGTCCTGACGTCACAGGGACCGGAACACAGAAGCCGGATGCCGGCATCGGCCGGTGGAGATGGCCGGGGACGCTGCAGGGGACACATCGCGGGAGCGAAGGACAAGGTAAGTGCTGCAGAGACCCCCAGAGCGGCGCCGCATGGTAAGCCCGAGTGTAGCTCGGGGTTACCGCTCTTGGTATAGAAATTTTACCCCGAGCTACACTCGGGATTACCGCTAAGGAGGTTAAGTGACTTTGAATGTGACATGGTTATTGGTTGCCAGATGGGCTGGTCTGAGTATTTCAACAGCTGAAAAGGGAATTTCACGCACAACCATCTCTAGGGTTTACAGAGAATGGTCCAGAAAAGAGAAAATATCCAATGAGTTGCAGTTGTGTGGACAAAAATGCCTTGGTGATGTCAGAGGTCAGAGGAGAATGGGCAGACTGGTTCAAGATGATAGAACGGTCATGTCAATATAGACCAAAATCTTGTTGAATGTATGTCATGAAGAATTAAGGCAGTTCTGAAGGCAAAAGGGGGTCCAACCCGGTACTAGCAAGGTGTACCTAATAAAGTGGCCGGCGAGTGTACATTTTAAATGGACTGTTATCACTATTTCCAAAAACTAAAAAAAAAAAGTCCATCATTATTGCTAAACACTTTTATACCAGTGAGCTGCAGTTGTGTGGACGAAAACGCCTTGCTAGGCTGAACAATAGTTCACCTCAGTTACAATAAGCTGAAGTGGATTTTTATACACTGCCTTATATAGCTGTTGAGGAATCTGCTTAAGTTCACATTCATTGATGTTATTGGGAAGAAAGAGATCTGCCCAGCATCACAAGAAGCGTTATAGAAAAGCCATGCTTAGTAAATGTGGACCCACCTACAATAAGAGTGTGTGACAGATGGCGGTTTTCCTGGGATTTACATAAACATACTTACAAAGACACTGACTCACACGGCAGTCACACACAATTATACTTGACATCAGACATATAATATAATCACACATTTAGGTACTGTGCAATGGCTGCTGTGACAAAGAAAGACATGGAGCAATCCTTTATGTTTTCTACTACAAAAGTCGTACCATATACAATGTGTTCATGTCTGTTTGGGTCATGTTACAACATATAGCTCACATTTGACTTTTTCATTCTTTACTGATGTCTTTTTCCACACTTGTTAAATTCTAAAGACATGGCCTTTATCTGACACTATATAACAGGTGATTGAGTCACGCACAAATACTCGTATTCATACGAGCCTCAAATCCTTCATTCTAAGCATGTCCAGGCACCCTAGTGTGGTGTAACAGGCATTCAGAAATAAACGCCTGTTAATGCAAGCAAAGATTTTGAAATATTTTGGAAACTCTCTGCATTTTCCAAAGGATTACTCTCTTAACACCACGAGAAAGAAATTCAATCTTTGTGCATTCACTAGGGGTTTTGTGGATATTTTACCTTGGGGGAGTCTTAATAAATGTGAAACTTTGCTTAAGGATATTTTGTATGTAGCCTGGCTGGTCTTTAGCACTGCCCACTGGCTTTAGATCAGGAGAAGAATAGGAGGAGCTGGACTGGGATTGGTTACTTTTCTAAGGTGGGACTTTAGCCTTCTTAGTGTGATTTACCTCTCGCCTGGCTGTCGGGGAGGACATATGAACTGGCTGCCAGTCTAAGAACATTTATCTATTTTTTGGCCAAGCTTGTGCAGTTCCGTCTTGCTGCCTTTGTGAGGGTGTGATTACTCGTAGCAGAGACAATTTAAGGAAACGCACTCATCTTATAATATTGGATTGCAAATACTCTCCTTCTTAAAGCGAGCACTCCTGCAAGAGTTGAGGGCCCCACTGTCGGCAGACCCATACTTCTACTGGTCATTGGTTTAATTGGGGTCCTAAAACTGTAAACAGGGCAAACTGTTGATTTGTTTTCCCCAAATCTCCCTTTAGAGTTACTTGTTTTACTGCATTGTTGGCAGCTATGTATTGATATTGCTTGTATCAGTGTATAATGTCTGATTTATTGTTGTGTGTCAGCGAGTTTCAGGTCCAGTTCAGGTGAGTTATCAATGGAGACAGGGGAAGGAATCCACTATTCGGCAACTCCTTAGGGAGTAAGAGCTACATATTATGATCTTTAGTTTGTGGTTGTTATAAAAGATCCTTCTAAAGTCATTAAAGAGGATCTTCAGTCTGTTTGAAAAAAAAAAAAAGTCAGCAGCTACAAATACTGTAGCTTTTAGATTTTTAATAAAAGGACACCTACCTGTCCAGGGATCCAGCACTGTCCTCACCAGGGCCTGTTCTACACCCATCTTTGGGTCCCTGGTGCTGGCATGTTTACTTCGGGAAGCCAGCTGTGGCTCCTTGCAGCTTCACAGCCAGCTCCCCATTGAGCATGCATTGTGTGACTGGACTCACAGCCTCCTGGGATCTGTGATATGTCCCTGAAGTTTGTGGGCATAGAGGGTGGAGGACTTCCAATGGAATCGTCTAGGTGATTCCAGCTGAAGTGAAAGCGGGTACCTGACAAAATTAGATACCCAATCTTCCCCCAAAAAGTGCCAAAAGTGGTGGTGGTGGTGGGGGGGCATAAAGCAGAATTTCCCTTTTGGGATGAAGTTCCACTTTAAAGCATGCTTTTTGTTTTGCCATCATCCCCAGTACTCCAGTAAGTTTATATTTACCTTTTACCTCACTTCCTCATGACCATGTTTAGGCCCAAGAGCTAAAATACCTAGTACTTCCAGGCATGGAGGAGCATATGACTCACTCCCTGGGATAGCACTGGGCCAGTAAGTCCAGGAGTCCATAGCCATATATACGATAAGACTCCAGTGACTTGTAGCTCACATAGAGCTTTGCTTTTATTTCTAATGGCTGAACATAGCAGTAGGAAAGTGTAAATCTGCATTAAAGTGAATCTGTTGCATTGCCTTTCATAGGCAAAGCACCGATTCACTTTAGAGTGGACCTAGTATCAGATATAGAGGACAGTTCACAAAGCAGTATCTTGCTGCATCCAAGTATGCAGTAAGATACCACACAGTGTTTTTCAAAATGTTTGTTGGCATTCACTAAAAAACACTACTAAAATACTGCATGAGTCACGCAGTATTTTAGTAGTGAAAACATTCTGTCATGTAAAGAGTTATCAGCTGTCAGCGGGTTGACCATGTTGATGGGGTCAAGGGCCTCTTCCCTACAACCATGGCCAGTGGTTGTGGGGGTCTGTGGACGAGGGGCTTATGGGGATCTGGAAGCCTCATTTAACAAGGGGGCCTCCAGATCATGGCCCCTCACCCATGTGAACGAGTGTGGGTTACACGGTACACTTACTCATTCACCAAAAAAAAGTGTATTAAAGACACAATAGGCAGATTTTGGTAAGTCCTTTATTAAAAAAATGTTGCCAGGTGTAGATACATCCAGGTGTAGATCCGGGGCTCAGCTCCCAATGAAGGCTCCCACCGTCTGACAGTTTGGAAATAACTAAGGGGCGGGACCAGCATGACATCACCAGGCGGCCCTGCCCCTTAATTATTTAACCACTTAAGGTCCACCTTACTGTAGTTTTACTGCTACAGGGCAGCCCTTTTGTGCAAAATCACACATATATATATGTATATGTGTGATTTTGCACAGAAGGGCTGCCAACACAAAGTGGCACATAATTGTGAAATAGAAGGAAAATGATAAATGGTATTCAAATTAATATGTGAAAAGTGTGTCGTGCATTTGTATTCAGTCTCTCTGAGTCAATACTTTGTAGAACCACCTTTCACTTCAATTACAGCTGCAAGTCTTTTTAGGGATGTCTCTACCAGCTTTGCACATCTAGACAGTAACCGTTTTGCCCATTCTTCTTTGCAAAATATATCAAGCTCTGTCAGATTGGATGGAGAGCGTCTGCGAACAGAAATTTTCAAGTCTTGCCACAGATTCTCAATTGGATTTATTGGATCTATGTTTAGAGTTGTTGTCGTGCTGGAAGGTGAACCTCTGCCACAAGCTCAAGTCTTTTGCAGACTCTAACAGGTTTTCTTCTAAGATTGCCCTGTATTTTGCTCCATTCATCCTCCCATCAACTCTGACCAGCTTCCCTGTTCGTACTGAAGAAAAGCATCCCCATAACATGATGCTACCACCACCATGCTTCACGGTGGGGATGGTGCGTTCAGGGTGATGTGCAGTGTTAGTTTTCCGCCACACATAGCGTTTTGCTTTTAGGCCAAAAAGTTCCATTTTGGTTTCATCTGACTTGAGCAGCTTATTCCACATGTTTGCTGTGTCCCCCACATGGCTTCTTGCAAACTGCAAACGGGACTTCTTATGGCTTTCTCGCAACAATGGCTTTCTTGCTGCTTTTCCATAAAGGCCAGATTTGTGGAGTATATATCAAAAAAAGTGTGGCACCTCTATAACCTAGTAAGAGTATAGACTAAAATCATATATAAATTCTGCCAAAAAAGGCAGTTGTGGCAGCTGCCCCTATTAAGTGAATAAACACTCTAAATATGAAAACCATAACTGTTAAAAAAATATGAAAACCATAAATAGACAGGCGCTTACTCAATAAAATGCAACATGTAAATATGTGTCATATAACATAAGAATTGAAATACAAATATGTATAAAGTGCTCTCCCAAAACCAAGTGTAATAGTAAACCTAATACAGGGTACGGTAAAGTCACATAGATCCAATAAGTTCTTCACCACTTGTGAGTAATAAATGAATTTCCCACTCACCAGAAGGTGTTGACCTCCAACTTTGGGTGGTCAAATAACACTAAGGTAATCAAATGACATATGGATTCCCAACTGCAGGCTCTCATAGGATGGATCTCCAGGCTCCCCTTTTTGTAGTAGCTCTGAAGGAAACTCAAAGTAAAAAAAAAATTCCATATAATTGCTCTAAATGTAGTATTTATTGAGAACCATGGTTCATAAGTTAAATAAAAATGCAATCACATTTCCTGAAGACGCTGCCAGGTGAAACGTACGTAGAAGCGAGATCCCGTCACTAATGGGTCCTACATGATGTCACGTCCAGCCCGCTAACGCAAGGCTTGGAGTGCACGCTGGCTTTACACAGGGAAATATGTTGTTCCCATATTGGCTGCACAGACTGGTGCCAGAGTACAGGCACCATACTATGTGAGGTTTCAGATTTCTGGACTGCACGAAAAATAGTTTTCCTGTGGACAGATTCTCCAACCTGAGCTATGGATCTTTGCAGCTCCTCCA
The DNA here is from genome assembly GCF_062004578.1 of Staurois parvus. NCBI lineage: Eukaryota > Metazoa > Chordata > Amphibia > Anura > Ranidae > Staurois > Staurois parvus. Next base: position 5,447,619 of record NW_028318003.1, read on the forward strand.
GAGTTACCATGGACCTCTTGGCTGCTTCTCTGATTAATGCTCTCCTTGCCCGGCCTGTCAGTTTAGGTGGACTCTATGTCTTGGTAGGTTTGCAGTTGTGCCATACTCTTTCCATTTTCAGATGGTGGATTGAACAGTGTTCCGTGAGATGTTCAAAGCTTGGGATATTTTTTTACAACCTAATCTTGCTTTAAACTTCTCCACCACTTTATCCCTGACCTGTCTGGTGTGTTTGTTGGCCTTCATGATGCTGTTTGTTCGCTAGTGTTCTCTAACAAACCCCTGAGGGCTTCAAAGAACAGTTGTATTTATATTGAGATTAAATTACACAAAGGTGGACTCTATTTACTAATCAGGTGACTTCTGAAGGCAATTGGATCCGCTAGATTTTAGTTAGGAGTATCAGAGTAAAGGGGGCTGAATACAAATGCACACCACACTTTTCACTTAGAAAAGCATTTATAGTTTTCCATCCACTTCACAATTATGTGCCACATAAAATCCCAATAAAATGCATTTTTGGTTGTAACATGACAAAATGTGAAAAATTTCAAGGTGTATGAATACTTTTTCAAGGCATTGTATAAATATATATATATATATATATATATATATATACACACACACACACATGATTTTGCACTTCCGTCATAGGAGCACGCACACGTTGCCGGCAGATTGCTTCTGCTGTGATCACTCCGAGCAGAAGCTGATCTGCGAGTGCCGGTGAGCAGATGACAATCGGGCAGGACACAGAACGGAGCTTTGCCTATGAAAACAAGGCAGAGCTCTGTTCTGAAGGATCTTGTGTCCCTGCAAAGCTGGGAACATGATCCTTCACTTCCCCTAGTAAAAGCACAACCTAGTGTACACCAAGCAAATAGCTAGGCACACAGTTAACCCTTTGATCACCCTAGATGTTTAACCCCTTCCCAGCCAGTGTCATTAGTACAGTGTCAGAGCACATGTTTAACACTGATCATTGTATTAGCGTCACTGGTTCCCACAAAGTGTCAGTTAATGTAAAAATGTCTGCCACATCATCGCAGTCCCGCTATAAGTTGCTGATTGCCGCCATTACTAGTATTAACCCCCCTGGAGGTATTCCCGAGTGTAGCTCGGGGTAAAGTTTCAGTACCAAAAGCGGAAACCCCGAGCTACACTCGGGAATACCTTGCAGCGCTGCTCTGGGATCTGTTCTTCACTTACCTTGTCCTGCGCTCCCGCGATGTCCCTCCTGCAGTGTCCCCCGCAATGTCCTCTGGCACATGCCGGCATTTGTCATTTGGGTTCCGTCCCCTGCGAGCGTCGGGACGTATGGGGATGGAACGGCGGGAAATTTGAAAATGACAAAAAGTGACATTCACTAAATACACTAAAATCACATAGAAAAACATTACTGTATGAAAACATTTCACATACATTTTGTCCCTACTGCTTTGTCCTGTGCCCTGCCTTCATTTTTACTGTTCTTTCTGCCTTGAAACTGAGAAACGTCCATGGTGTCCAAAAAGCATCCCTTTAGGTCAAAAGCGGGTTTAGATCAGCTAGAGAACAGTGATAGTAAATCAGAACCACTTGCAGAATTGAGTGATAATGATTCGTGGGGAAATTCGTCATCAGACACTGAAAACAATTTTGCGACTTTGCTCAGCGATGTGCGAACTTGGCGCTATATTTCAAATTTCAGTGTTTTTGGCTTGATTATATTATTGAATTAAATTTATTATTATTATTATATTATTATTTTTTATGATTATTTATTAAATTATAATTTATGATTTCGTGTTTCAAATTGTAACATTGAGCACAGAAATATGGACATAATCAGACCGCTTCGGAGGTAAAAACAATCCAGTATACAGTATGTCCCATAGTTTGTAAATGCTATAACGTTTGCGCAAACTAATCAATACATTGGGATTTTTTTTTACCAATAATATGTAGCAGAATACTTTTTGGCCTAAATTTTTTTTATTGGATGTTTTATAGCAGAAAATAAAACACTTTTTTTTTTCAAAACTGTTGGGATTTTCTTTTTACAACACAAAAAGTAAAAAGCGCAGAGGTGATCAAAAACCACCAAAATAAAGTTCTATTAGTGGGGAAAAAATGGGCTAAATTTCATTTATGTACAGCGTTGCATGACAAACAGTTGTCAGTTAAAGTAATGCAGTGCCGTATCACAAAAAATGGCCTGGTCAGGAAGGGGATAAACCTTCCGGAGGTCACGTGGTTAAGAACTCTCAGGCGGCAGAGCTGTTAGATGGTGGAAGCCTTCGTTGGGAGCAGAGCTTCTTTTTATTTTTTTCCTGGTCAGCGGTGGTGGCGGGCATCGTGATTGATGATGGATCTACATCGGGGGGACATTTTATTTTATTTTTGTTTTTTAATAAAGGACTTGTCAAGATCCACCTTCTGGGTGAATGAGTAAATGTACCCTATACTCATTCACATGGGGGGGGCAGGATATGGGGACCCTGATGCAGATAAGCCTTCCGCCCGCAGTCCCCCATAACCACTATCCAGGGTTGTAGGGAAGAGGCCCTTATCCCTATCAACATGGGGACAAGGTGCTTTGGTGGTGGGGGCAGAGCCCTCCCTGCCCCAAAGCACCCCCCCCCATGTTGAGGACATGTGGCTTGGTTTGGTTCAGGAAAGAGCACTTATCCATCCCCCTCCATTTCCTAACCTGCTGCATGCTCGGATAAGGGTCAGGTATGGATTTTGTGCGGGAACCCCACTGACATCTAATGACTCATCGGCTATTAAGGACGCGGCAGCCACCCTCTCCTTAACAACCATTACAGTTACTGGTTGTTAAGGATGCCAGCAGCCGACCACTCCTTAACAACCAGTACATTCCACATGCCTTGTCCACTACTTAATTGCAGCATGTATTTAATTAATTATTTCCTTCTATGAATATGAATGAAATGTCTTTTTATGTGGTATTTACTGAGCGTTTTTGCTATTTGCGGTAATTACCGCATACTAGCAATAGTGAATTGACATTTTCAGTATTGCATGCAATATGTGGTCACATGACCAGCATATCGCATGCGACAACCTTTAGTGAATTGTTCCCATTGTTTTATATTAAGTGCATGCATGCTAAGTTCTTAGAGGTACCTCTTAACTTTCAAGGAGACCAATACTCCCCCCCCAACAATGCCTTAGGGTGCATTCACACCTAGGAATGCACCTGCACTCTGATTACATGCAGGAAACCCAATGGGGGTTCCTGTTATTAGCTGTAAGTGGCAGCCAATGTAAAAGCAATGGGAGGCTGCAATCCCCTGCAGCTAGTTGTGGCCATTCATGTGTAATCTCTGATGCCACTGCATCATATGCAAGGTTCACACCTGTGCATGCACCTGCACTTCAATTAGATGTGAGGACCCCAACTGGCATTCCTGTGATCAGGGTGGAAAGCAGCCCCATTGAAAGCAATGGGAGGCTGCCAGCTCCTGCAGTTAATCACGGCCACTCACATATATATGTTCATGCAGTGATCACATGTAAGTAATCAGCCCTGGACACACTTACATGTGATCGCAGCATGAGCAATTATATGCAAGTGGCCGTGATTAGCTGCAGGAGCTGGCAGCCTCCTATTGCTTTCAGTGGGACTGCTTCCCACAGTAATCGCAGGAACCCCTCTTGGGGTTCTCACATCTAATTGGAGTGCAGGTGCATTCACAGGTGAGAATGCACCCTAGATCTGCATTTCATTCCAAAAGGATGGAAATATCTTTGTCCAGGCATTATTCAAAGTCAACATGTACTTCTCAGACTGAGATACTGTCTCAGGGATGACACCATCATGTAAATTCTGGTGCCCATGCAGTTCATAGCAGTATTCATAAATTTTTGACACAGATCAGCCCCTGTTGCAGACTCTCACCATGTGACTTTCTTCAAACCTATGACATTTAAGTCTGATCCCTGAGGTTGATGAATCTGAGGAAATGCTTCCACCTACCTGCAGACTAGCAAAATACCTCCAATGGAGCTCAAGGATTACTATTTAAAATACAAGGTAGAGCATTTCTAGAAAAGTGTGCTGTAATTAATCCACACAGATCTCTAAAGTTATTAAAATGTCCGGTTTAAGCTCTAGTCTCATTTTGTACACATTGTCTGTTTAGTTCTATTACTTTTAACTATCCATGCCAAATTTTGAAAGAAACTCCCCTCTGTGCAGGGAGGATATTTAAGTGGAATGTTATTTTGTTCAGTCAGCTATAATTAAGTCTGAATGTGGCTGAAACGACTAAAAGTGGTGGCTATTATGCTCCTCACGTCGTTTGAATAAAGTATTCCAGACAGAAGACCTTGGTGTGTTCTGGCATTTCTGACGACAAGCACACATTCAGTAGGAGAGAATGCTGCCATGCACTAACTCCATCAGCAGTCCTGGATTAGTAAAATTGTAAGGTGACGTGTTTATTTACAGTCTACATAAATGTTTAGTTATTACAAGATATAACATGAAAGCAACACAATTGGGCCAGTAAAGTATCCCATCATGAGCTGTTGGCAATGAGACAAAAGAAGGTTGCAATGGTCACCAGGAGGGGCCTATACCGCTGTTCCCTGCTGCTACTTGCCTCTCCTTTTCACATTATAAAACCAAACCGCATACAAAGTCATGGTATGTAATCTGAATATATGTGCCAGTTGCCTGGCTGGCACATTGATATATTGTCCGTGATCCTTTTAAAGCCGCTGACCCCAAACAATTATGCAGATCAGAAGTTTTGACTTCACTTGCTACTTGCTCCTGGTCATTGACTTGGAAAGTACCAAAGTCACTGGATCAACATGCCAGGCAGCTAAAGTGGCATCTGAGATATTCAAATATCGGACTCTGATTAGAAGATCATTGTGCTTATCTTTGCTCTAAATATCAAAAGCCATGGCATTGTTTGATAAAGCTACACTCCAGAGAGATATAAAAGACACTAATGAATGCAATTCTGTATTCATTAATACAGCTTTATATTTTTTTAATGCTAGCAGTGTAACTACCTGAATTTAAAGCAGAACTATACTGCATCTGAGCACTGCAAGCCAAAAATGCTATTTAATTAATTTTTAATATACAAAGAAAACTCACCCATCCATCTATGACTTTGAAAAACACCCTGTAGCATTTCTAGCAGTGGCCATTTTGAGTAAATCCAGGTACACACATTCCAAAAGTCAACCAGTTTAACAGGAACAGGCCGACTCTATGTTCCTGTGTACTCCTCTCTGCTCACCGACCGGCTTCTGAGGAACACTGACAGAATACAATAGCATGGCCTTGGTGATCCTTGCATCCACATTACTTATGTGGATGGGGGGATCTGTCAGTTTTTTTGCTTTTGAGCAGCTGATTCAACACTAAAAAACTGTACAGGTATGCTTGTTGAGAAGGTGCAGCGTGGTGTGGCAGCAGTAAACACACAGAGGCCTGGTATGCAAGAAACAATGTGTTGCAGAATTAGTAAACAGTGCCAGCTGAGAAAATCACCCTTACAACAATTAGAGTGGAGAATCAGCAATGAGTATTCCGGAACTGAAGAGAGCGCAAGGGGAGCGAAATGCAGCCTGGCTTGTCCAACTCAAAGGGGAGCACTCTACAGAAAAAGAAACAGACCCTAAGCTTTCCCTACACTTCTGGAACCTCTCCTTGCCTCTAGTGCTGTCCATGACAGATGGGTATGTTGTCCCGACACTAGCCAATTTGTAAAATTTGCACCAAAACAAAGGCAGGAACTTAAAAAGACTGTGCGTGACTCAAGATGGCTGCCTGGGTCACCTGGATCCAGCGTAGCCAACAGTAATGCTGCCCCAGGGGACCAAGGAAATCATAGAGAAACCCAGTTTCTCTTGACTGAACATGCCGACGCCTGGAACACAGGACGGCCGGTGAAACAGGTAAGTGGCTGTTTTTAAAAGTCAGCAACTACAGTTTTTGTAGCTGCTGACTTTTATTTTTTGACAGGGTGAGTGGAACTCTGCTTTAAGGGCAGCTGATTCATGTAGCGTTTACTTCCTGGAATCCATCTGCCTTTAAGCATGCAGGTGGAAAACCCCTCCTCCCCCACCCTCGAAGACTCCTGCAATGTTTCATTTGCCTAGCCCTGGAAACTAGGAAGTAACTGAAGAAATAAAAAAAAAAGTTTAAAACTTTTTTAACTTTAAATGTAAATATGATATACTTTCCTATCTCCTAGCAGCATAAGGATTAAAAATAGTTAATGATAGTTGAGATAGTGAAGTTTCACTTTAACTTAAAGGATAATTCCTTCATTTGCAAAAAATTATTTCCTGACAGCTTCATGCCAGCCACCTCTGGGTATGACCCGCCCACCCCCATGCTATCAGGACTAACTCATAAATTTGACCCATACCGTTCAGGCTGGCCAATCGGTCTGCTGTTAAATTTAAACTTGCACAGTGCTCAGAGTAGTGCTGCCTTGTCAGAATGACCTCCATGCACCTTCTGACAGCTGCCAAATTAGAAGAGTGAGGTAATGCTATGTACCTTCTGTAACCACTGAGATCTGTGTGTAATGTCCTCCAGGTTAGTCAGATAGGTTTTGTTAGTTAGAGGCTGAGTAGCAGCCTGGGGATGAGTCAGCCTGGGGAATGAAGTAGAGAGGTTACCTCAGGACAAGCTAGGGAGGTTTTGAAGGTCAGAGCTTCTGAAGCCCTCCTGCCTCTTCAGAAACCTGAGAGCTTTCTGGAGGAAGGATGGAGAAGGAAAGAAGCTTGGATCTGCATAAATGAGGGACCTTGGCAAATCCTTTGGAAGAAGGCTGGGTATGGTGACCAAGACAACCTTCAAATATGACATAACCTGGGGAGGAGTTCAGTGTGAGTCGGGTGGAAAATGGAATGAGGAGCTGGAGTGTGTAGCCTGGGAGAGGGCACAGGGAAGGGGCCTACCTACAGGCAGGTGCTGGAAGAGGGAACCTCCACTACTGTCTTTCAATGGGAACATCCTGAGCAATGGGGAAAAAGACAGCCCAAATAAAGCCCTGAAGGTAGCCACCAACCCACCAAGCTGACAGGAAGTGAGTACCCTTACACCCCCTGGACCGGGGAGAGGACAGGACAAACTCATCTAGCTCTCATCTGGGACTGCTTGGCTAAATTGGCAGCTTATGGGCCCTCTTGCCCAGGGAATACCCTCAGTGCAGCTGGGTGAAGAGGAATATTAATCTAGGGTCTGAAGAGGTAGAAGAGAGAGCCTTGAAAGAGAGACTATCTTTGTCCACATTTTTGCACATAGTTTTCCTTAGGTTTGCAGTTTCCTTGGGCATCCCATATACCCCTCAACCCTATCCAAGTAAACAACCCCTTAATAAAATCACAAAACCAAGCTCAGGGACTGTTTACTGACTCTGACTGCAAAGTGTGGAAGAAAGTGTGCATTTGCCTGGCTGTGCAGAGCTTTAGGGGGACCCAAAACTCAGCGACTCCTAAGGGGGTAGTGCTACATGTGTATAACCTGAAGGTAATCAGCTCTCCTATGCTTCCTACCCAGCCTGTGCTTATTGTTCTTGCACATAGGACAATGCCAATCCCCGAAGACCAGTGTATGCAGAGAAGGTAGGAGGCTCACCCATCACCATTCTGGATTGCTATGCATTCTGTGGCTGATGCCTTTTTAACCCTTCTCTCTCTAGTTCATCAGGATCAAGACACCGTTCTTCCCCTCCCTCAGAAAGAGGCCATTCAAGAGATGATCAGCACTCTAGATCCAGGGACAGCTGTCGCCATGAGAGATCAAGGGATTGGTTGGCACCCAGGATCCAAATACCACAGGCCCCCTCCATGAGCCTGAAGCTCCTCGCATCTTCTGCAACCCAGGCCTCAGATGTGTTGGGCCTGCAATAATATTGCAATCTCAGGGAAAACAGCCTGTAAAGCCAGCTAAGGGGGACAACCAGGTATAGGGGTGCAGGGAAGGAGGAGATGGTTTCCCTCATGAAACAAGCTTTGCAGGATAAACTAAAATCATGTGCTGAATAACTACAGCCTCCGTGGCAGCAAGCTCCTTCCTCATCCCATGTGTCTACGCCTTAGTTAAACACTGGGGGTGAGGAGCCTCAGGCAGTAGCCAGGTTTGCATCCGAAGACACTTCTGGGGAAGAGGAAGAAGGTTTAAAGGGGTTTGACTCCAATCTGATCCAGCCCTGCTTGAAAGAATTCAGAGAGACCTTGGAGTGGGAGGATTCGGCATGGGGTGCCGCAGAAGAAGCAGCGACGCTACTTCAAAAACATGAAGAGGGAGGGGCTTACTTTCCCCTTTATTGATGAAACTAAAGATTTAATTGAAGATAAGTTTAAGCAGGCGGATAAAACAAATTCTCCCTTGGGAATTGTTTTGCCAAATGGTATCCCTTTAGGAACGAGGACATCAAGCATCTGGAGGACCTACATGTGGTTGACATAGCCTGCGTTTGGTCAGGCACATCATGTTGCCATTACATGACACAATCTCTTTCAAAGATGTCCTCTACAGAAGGGTAGATTTAGACCTTAAAATGGTCTGTACAGCTGCAGGAGGAGCATTTAAACCATCAGTAGCCCCTAGCAGCAATTTTCAAGAGCATGACAGTCAGAGGCAGCTATTTCTAATGATCTTGGTAAAGCTGAGATCATTGCCTTATTTAACAACCTGAAGCTGATGCTTAGGTTAATGGTAGAGCTTGCAAATGATGTAGTAAAGTCTCTCGCATGTGTGATGATAAACCAGTCCCTTCTAAAGGAAGTGAAGCCTATAATTTACTGGGCACAAAAGAATCTACTCCTCCTCTGGACAGTGTACTTGCCTGGACATGTCACTCTCCAAGCAGACTACCTGTCTAGGGCTTCAATGGACAATGAGTGGTCTCTCCTTATGAAAGCGTTTCTGGAGCTCATACAATACAAGAGCAGTGCAGTGCAAACAGACGTATACACCAATAAACAAGAGTCTGTTATAAAATGAGAAAATCTTCAGCAGAAACCGAAAATAGGTGTGATGAATTCATATTCCAAAAACTTAAAGAGTGTGTTCCACCACCAAGGAGCAAGCCAGCCGCTCACCTCAAGGATATGACCCCTGAGCTAACAGTAGGTCATTGATGCAGTCCCCTGTGGAGTAAATCCAGAGTGAGTTCACTACCACTGGGATTCTGGAAGGCGGACCTAGTATTGGCACAAGTTTTGCCTGTAAAATAAAAAAGGCAACAGGATAGTGCTCCTGCACCTGGGGGAGGAAGAGCCTTGTTGATGATGTCACCCGTGGCCATCTAAGTCTGCAGTGTACTCCGCGGTGTACTGTTTTATGTTTCATTGCTATCTCCTATGTACTGGTGGACAGTAAGTGCTATTTTATTAGTTGTAATAAATTCATATAAAATGGAGAGCACTATCCTGTTTCCTTTTTCATTTCATATGCAAAACTTGTGCCACCTCAAGGTCCACCTTCCAGAATTCCAGCAGAAGTGAACTCTTCCTGGATTTACCCCACAAGGGACTGCGTGCACTGACCTACCTGTTAGCTCACGGGTCACATCCTTGAGGTGAGCGGCTGGTTTGCTCCTTAGTGGTGGGACACACTCTTCCATTATTTGGAATATGAACTATTGGAATATTGATTTTCTCATTCTCTAAGTGACTCTAGTTTATTAGTATATGTGTTTGTTTGCCCTGCACTCTTCTTGTATTGTATGTCTGCTGGTATTGTGAGAATTACCTGAATGTACAGCTTGCATTCTGTTTTTTTATATAGGGAATTGGTCTGTGCTGATTGTTTATTCTACATTTGGGAGCTCATAGCCTGGTCTTTTCTTCCAGAGATAGACCTACAGTATTTGCATCTCCAGACAATGCAAAACTCCTCAAATTCTGAGTGAGACATCATCATCTGCAAGAAACCATGTTGGACGATCTGACCTCAAAATAGTCCTTTGGACAGTATATGCCTTTCTGAACAGGTTGATGTGAGAGAATATCACAGTGCTGGTAGTAATTCCTCATTGGCCCAAGGGCCCTTGATACCTGTTGCTCTTGTGCCTGAATTCAAGGCTGCCCCATCCATTACTGGTGAGGCTAGATCTCCTATCCCAGGGTGCAGTTCTCCACCCAGCACCAGAGACGCTCAGACTGATGGCCTGGATATTGAGAGGCGGAAGTTCATAAGTCTTGGATTCTCTGAGGAAGATGTTGAAACCCTTATAAGGGCACGCAAAGTCAGCACAAACAATATTTATAGCAGATTCTGGCTAAAGTTCAAGGTATATGGAGTGTCAGAAGGATTTGCTCTGATAGCCCCCAGAATCTGTCATGTCCTTGCATTTCTCCAAAAAGGTCTTGAAGTAGGCCTGAGTGCAAGTACGTTCAAAGGACATGTATCAGCCTTTTCAGCCTTTATGGGGACTTAGTGGGCCTCTAATGAATTGTTAGTTCAATTCTTTAAGGGCATAGTAAGGCTAAGGCCTCCCAGAGCCCCCCACATTTCCCTAGTGGGACCTGTCAATAGTCTTGAGCTTCCTAGCTTCTCCTAGATTGTGTTGTTGTGGGAATTAACGTTAAAGACGTTCTACCTAGTCGCAATAGCTTCTGCTAGAAGAGTTTTGGAGCTAGTGTTTAAAGAACCCTATACTTCCTTCCGGACAGACAGGGTCATCTTAAGCCTGATGTTGGACATTATCCCAAGGTGGCCACCTAATTTCACCTAAGTCAAGAAATAGTTCTGCCTACCTATTTTCTGGAGGACAGTCAAAAAGCTAGCCCATTGGATGTGGGTAGAACTCCAAGGTCCTACACTGAAGCTACTTCTAGCATCAGGACTTTGGATTGCCTGTTTGTGATCCCTGGAAGGGCACATAAAGATTGCAGGGCCTCCAGCAGAGTTATTACATCTTGGCTTGTGAAGATTAGCTCCCTTTCATATAAGTATAAGGGGTTGGCACTTCCAGAGGGAATAACGGCTCACTCTACAAGGAGCATTTCGACTATGTGGGCTGCTGCCCGCAGAGTTTTGTTGGAGTCAATCTGGTCATCCCAACATACTTTTGTCTCTCATTACAGTATTGATTAGTCTGTATTGACAGCCGTTGATTTTAGAAAAGCTGTAATCTCTCAGCCAGCAGCCATAATTAAGATGATGTTGGTATTATCGTATCTTGTTAATTCCTGGAGGTACCTGACATGAAGCTGTCAGGAAAATGAACAATTGCATACCAATACTTACTGTAATTTTCCTTTCCAGACAAGCTCCATGTCAGCAAAGACTTCCACCCAGGGGCAAAGATCTAGTTACTTTACACCAACCTGGGCAGTGGGGGTCATATTTATGAGTTAGGTCCTAATAGCATGGGGTGGGCAGGGCATACACGAAGGTGGCTGACATAGAGCTCATAATGAAAGGAAAATTGCAGAAAGTATTTGGTATTCAATTTTCCATTATGTACACCCAAAAATAAAAATATGCATTTATTATTTTTTGTTCAGAATTTGAAAGCATTGTGCCCATGATAAGTGGAGCTCCTGCAGACTCTTTCTCCAGGCCCTGGTCCATACCTATGTATGGACCTTAAGCTACAGCGCTCAATGATGTGCTCCATTGAGAACTACAAGTTTCTCTGCTGCGGTGGCAGAATGGACTTGTAGTATTTCCATTTATGAATGAATGATGCTGCTCTGTAGGTTGGTGCAACATAAAACTGGTTAGAAAGGTGGAGTTATCTTTCAAACTTTATAGTATCTATAGCCAAAGGTAATAATCATGTGTCAGTTTCATATTGCTGTCTGTGTCTCCGCTCGGGAGATTTGCTTTTTCTCTCTGAACAGAAAAGAGATAAAAAATGTACCATTGCACAATTGTCACAGAAGCAGGAGGCAAGAGGCAATCCTCCTATGGGGGACACCTACTCTAGTGACAACTGTCTGATTGGAGATGTCCAATAATCTTTGAAAATTTTCCCAATAAGGGAAATCAATATCCAAAACTAGAAAAGAAAGTTTTTGCTAAATATACACTTTAAAAACAGCCTCTGGCAATCCCCTGTACAGCAGAGCCCATCCTGGAGGAGAAGCAAGCAGCACAAGGAGCCTGTCATCTTTGTTGCAGTACTCATGTGTTATCCAGGGCATGCAGATAGAAGGAGAGAGCAGAGATACAAAGAGACAAGCTCTGCTTTTTCTCCTTTCACTGTCCAGTCACATTAGGGAGGAGGGACAAAACCTGTAAGTGTTGCTTTAAAGTAGTATTAAACCTCCATTTTTTTAACATATTGAGCACAATAGAAATAAACATTCCCCAGTAAAGTATTGTTTCATATTCTTACCCTAGTACTTGTAAACTGCAAGAGGTAACAATTTTAACAACAGTTTACAACTCTTGCTCTCTTAGTGCTGCTTCCCCGAACGTCTGGTCTTCACTGGAAGGATTTAACAGTGCGCAGTGCAGTCTGCAGCCAGCTTGGAGAAGGCAGGGGGAGGAGGAGAGAGGAAAAGGGGAGGGCCTTGCTATCCTAGGCTATGGAGCCATGTGTTTCTATTGATGCACACAGTGCAGGAAGACACAACTCAGTCCCTGCATGTAAGGGTGGCTCCAAAGGAAGCTGCAAAAAAGGAGCCACCCTAAAAAAGGAAACCTGGGGCAGAAGCCATGGCACAGCTTAAACTAGTATATAGGCGAGGATAAAAGATGAGGAAGCTGCATACTCAGTAGGTGATTAAATCAACTAATGAAAATGTAAAAAAAAACTGAGGGCGTAACCACTTCCCAGCTGTAGGATGTACCTATATGTCCTCGGGCTAAAATGATTAAACCAAGGCCATGGCTGCAGCTGCAGAAAGAAAATGGAAGCGGGAAGGATTTTGACACTTCTGGTTTCGTTCAGATGTAATCAAGCCGTTAACGGCCTGTGAAAGCATCTGATCAAACCCATCTCAGTTTGATCAGATGCTTTTAAGGGCATAGGAGAGGTCTGGTGTCTAATAGACCCCAGATGTCTAAGCAAAGAGAACCTGCTCCGGCCATTATTATGGGACATTGTCTGTTATTTGTGATAGCAATAAAAGTGATCAAACAAAATTTAAACTGTGTGAAAAAAAATGTAAAATAAAATAAATAACATTGAAAGAGCCCCCCAGTGCTCATGCGCAAAGGCGAACACATGCATAGGTCCTGTGAGCAAATGTAAACATTGTTTGCACCATACATGTGAGCTATTGCTTTGAACATTACAGCAAGAGCAATAATTCTAGCACCAGACTAACTCTAAACTGGTAACCTATGAAGGCTTTAAAAGTGTTGCCTATGGAGATTTTTTAGGTATCGTAGTTATACGTTGTTCCACAGGTGCATGGCCGGTGCTTCCACTAGGTAAACTAGGCAGCCGCCTAGGGCACACTGCCACCTAGGGGCACCTGGGTGCAGCACAGGCCAGAACTCTCTCTGTGTGGCCAATGGACCCCTTGTATGAATTCTTCATTTCTCTGCAGAGTCCCCCTCTCCTAATACACAGGGAATGGTGGTATCTTTACTCTGCACAATTGACTCACAGCCCGTCCACACACATGACATTTAATACATATATATATTAAACAGTATTGCATGTAGCAGTGAATCTCCCCCTAGGATGTGAAGTGATGACATTAGCCCAGGACCCCGGGCGGTCTGTATTCTCTGATTGGAGGATCGGTCCGTACATCTCCAGTACACACACTGGCACACACAATCCTCCAGCTGTAAGAGGGAGCAGGCTAGTGACCAAATGGGGTGTGTCCAGTGCTCTGCCTTCTTCTACACAGCTGGAGACAATCAATAGGCAGGGGGTGTGCTCTGGTTGCAGGGTTAACCCTATACAAGTAGGTTGAGCGGGTCCCGATGTGTATGAGAGGGAAGTGGTGTAGTGCTGGTAGGCCACCAGTCCTCACTGAGAGCCACAGCCTGGACTCTGCATTCGACAGGAGCCATCAGAGGAGAGCTGAGCCTAGGAGGATGGCAGGTCATGGAGATGACAGGAGGAGGAGGGTGGTGGACAATGATCGGGGTGAGAGGAGCAGATGCTGATTGATTGTGTGGGACACTGAATGATCCTTCAGCAGAGAGGAGGGGTGGCAGAGGGGAGGAAGAAAGGACAGAAGAAGATGCTGGGTGTCTGGGGATAGTGTAGAAGCTGAGCTGCCGCTCCTTCCAGTGTTCCTCTTAGACTCAGTGTTGCCAGCTGGCTGGCAGTTACTGATCACTGTGGAATTTTGTAACTGTCTCTTTTTTTTTTTAGTTTCTCTGTCTGATTGGTTAATACAGTTAATTTATATTTGGTTAATATATGTTTTCTAATATAATATTGGTGCTGGTGGCATCTTATGGCACTTATTTTTGCAAATTAAAAGAAATTTAGCAGTTTCATGCTTTGTTGACTTATTATTTTCTACTGTTTTTACATATTTTTTTTGGGTGGGAGGGGCACAAGTAGCTGTGTTTGACTAGGGCACAAAATACTCTAGCACCGGCCCTGCACGGTATATGCATATTTAACCACTTGCCTACCAGGCACTTATACCCCCTTCCTTACCAGGCCAATTTTCAGCTTTCAGCGCTGCCGCACTTTGATTGACAATTGCGCGGTCATGCAACATTGTACCCATATGAAATTTTGATCATTTTTTTCTCACAAATAGAGCTTTCTTTTGGTGGTATTTAATCGCCACTGGGCGCTTTACTTTTTCCGCTATAAATTAAAAAAAGTGCAAAAAATTTGAAAAAAAAAAAAAAGTTTATTTGTTTCTTTTATAAAATTTTTCAAACAGGTATTTTTTCTCCTTCACTGATTTGCGTTGATGAGGCGGCACTGATGGGCACTGATAGGCGGCACTGATGGGCACTGATAGGCAGCACTAAAGGGCACTGATAGGCAGTACTAATGAGGTGGCACGGATAGGCGGCACTGATATGCAGCACTGATAGGCGGCACTGATAGGTGACACTGATGATGGGTACTGATAAACGGCACTGACTGGCATCACTTCTGGGCACTGACTGGCGGTACTGGCTGGCACAACCCCTGGGCACTGACTGGTGGCACTGACTGGCAGCACTGCTGGGCTGCACTGGTGGGTGGCACTGGTGGGCAGCACTGGTGGGTGGGCACAGGTGGGTGGCACTGGTGGGCACAGGTGGGTGGCACTGGTGGGCACAGGGGGGTGGGCACAGGTGGGTGGCACTGCTGGGCACATGTAGGTGGCACTTCTGGGCACAGGTAGGTGGCACTGCAGAGTGGCACAGGTGGGGGCACTGCTGGGCACAGGTGGGGGCACTGCTGGGAAAGGGGTGGGCGGGGCTAGTGGGCGCACTGCTGGGCGGAACTTGCGGGTGTCACTGCTGGGCACCGATCATCAGGGCACTGATCATCAGTGCCCTGATGATCGGTGCCGATCCCCGCTCTGACAACTGCCGGTTCTCGGCAGTACTTTCCTCACGATCTGACAGCGTGAGGAAAGTGCAGCCGAGAACCGGCACTTGCATTTCCCTGTGATCAGCGTGTCATTGGACACCGCTGATCACGTGGTAAAAGGCCGGTGGGATCGGCCTTTCACCACATCACGTGATCAGCTGTGTCCGTAGGACACAGCGATCACGGAGATCGCCGGGTGCGCGCCCCCTGGGGCGCGCAGGAGAGCGCGTTCTGGGAGGACGTCATATGACGTCCACTCAGAACTGGCCGGCCGCGGTGAAGCCGTCATTCGGCTATGCGCGGTCGGCAAGAGGTTAATGTGTGACATGTTAGGTATCTATTTACTCAGTGTAACATGATCTTTTATATTTTAGCAAAATAATTGGGTATTATATTGTGTTTGTGTGCACTAAAGTTCATTAAATCCAAACTTCACTCTCTCAATTAGCATGGACTATTTGTAATCCTTATGCTGCTAGCATTAATAAATAGATAGGAAAATGTATCATATTTACTTGTTTGAAACTTTTTTTTCTATTTCTTCAATGACTTCCTGATTTCCATGCCTAGTCAAATAATGTCACATATCCCAGCAGTCTTCAGGAGGGGAGGGTTCTCAGCTCAGCCAATGACTGAGCAAATGCAATGCCTATAGGAATGTATTTTTTGTCTATATTTAGCAGTTTGCCTGGAGTTCATAAATGGTTTTCTCTAAAACGATAATGATGGCTAGATTTCTGCTTAGCCTATAGTATGCAGTAACATTGAAGTACAAGTCCAGACTTCAGGCTGAGTTTTCCTAGTGCATATACTGCCTTAGTTCACACACTCCTTGCATTTCTGATGGCGGACACACAATCCCTCCAAGGTCAGGGAAAAGCCTGCAAAGCTGGAGGCTGGGATGGGGGTTACATCTGGTCCCAGATGTCCCCAGCTGCATCTTTTCTAGTGAATGGCAGCAGCTGTTGGTACATTAAACCCTTTAAAATCTCAGGCCAGCAAGAAGTGGATAAGATCCTTCCCACAGGTCTCTCTTCCAGTGTCAGGGAATCTTCTCTATTCACAAATTGCAGAGGATTAACGTGGGATTTAGTGAGCCCAGCACAGAGCAGAGGTTTTGTTTTATACGAGCGCAAAGACATCATTATAAAAAATGATAATAAGATGCAAAGTTCAAAGAGGCTGAACTCAGTTTGAAAGAGTGTAGGTGCAAGTTGATTGCCTCATACGGAGAAGCCGTAAATGCCTGTAATGGAAGATCTTGTAGTTTTAATGATGTGCACCAGGGTAATTATATGTATTTATATGCATTGTGACATCACAGATTCAAAGACAGGAGATTAAAAGGAAGGAAGTGAGTGTCAGACTTCAGAGCTGTCACTCTTAACATTTCTTCTTAGGCTATTGACGTGGCATGAAAGACTTGTGGCAGATAATTTGATGCCATTAAGTCTGTTTTTCCTTTGTTGTCATGTGGGTCAAAGCATGGGTTTCAGTACACACAGATCTGTTTCGATGTTACTTGAACATCAGTAGACTCCAAGTATTGTGCTGCGTCACATCATCAAAGTTACAGCAGATATCTTTTATTTGAAGAAAATAAAATCAGACCGCTAGGTGGCGCTAAAACGAATGTGTGTGCTTGTGTGCATGCGTGTGTGTGTTGTGTGTGTGTGTGTGTGTGTGTGTGTTGTGTGTGTGTGTGTACAGGTCAAGGAATTACAATATGAAAGGCACTGTATGATTTAAAGTGATTGTAAACCCTCACCTTGTAAAATAACCCATTCAGCAAAACATTTCTGTATAGATATAAAAAAGTTATAATAAAGTTTATAAGTGATCACACTCCCTCTGTTCTCAGCTGCGTAAGAGATGGGGGAGGAGGAATAGCAGACGCTGATCTTCCCAGTGAATGGTTGTGCAGGAGGGGCGTGTCAGGACAAGTCTGATCAATGGAGGAGACCAGGCTGAGTTTCCAGCACCGTTAGAGAACTGAACACACTGTGCTTTCCTTCCTAGTGTGGTCAGTTTTTAATAGGAAAGCAGAGGGACTGGCAAGAACACTAGGGATATCACACAAAGGAAGCAACACAAAGAGAACAGGATACTTTTTTCATACAAGTACATGGTACAGCAGGCACATATCAGGAATATGATGTGTTGGGTATACATTATTCTTTAATTGCACATAATGAACTTTATTATATTAGTTAAAGTAGCTTTGTTATAATGTCTTGGAAATTTTATAGATAAGCAACTCCTATACTAATACTGATCAGTGGATCCAAATTAATAACTACTGCAATAAGGAACAGGCATAAAAAGATACAACCAGCACATTTCCAAATAACCATTCTGTTTATTTTCTGTTATTTTAACCACTTGCCCTTCTGAGGATTTACCACCCTTCATGACCAGGCCATTTTTTGTGTTAGGGCGCTGCATTATTTTATCTGACAATTGTGCAGTCATGCAACGCTGCACCGAAATGAAATTTACTTCCTTTTTTTCCCACAAATTGAGCTTTCTTTCAGTGGTATTTGATCGCCTGTGCGTTTTTTATATATTGTGCATATTTCATATGCAAAAAAAGACCGACAATTTTGAGAAAAAAAACAATATCTTGGACTTTTTGCTATTAAACATGTCCAGTAGAAAAATTTTAAAAATCTAATTTCGTCATAAATTTAGGCCAAAATGTATTCTGCTGCATGTCTTTGCTAAAAAAAATCCCAATATGTATAAATTAATTGGTTTACTTGAAAGTTATAGCATTTGCAAATGGAGGTATAGATAATAGGATTTTTTTTTCTACTAGTAATGGCGGCTATCAGCGACTTTTAGACATTGTGACACTGAGAGGGAACTAACTTGATGTCACTGACACCCCAGTGACACCAATACAGTAATCAGTGCTAAAAAAAATCACTGACACTGTACTAATGACACTAGGTAGGAATGGGTTAATGTGAGGGGCGATAAAAGGGTTAACTGTGTGCTGGGAGTGTTTTACTAGGGGGCGGGAGGGGCGTGTGCTTTACTGTAAGCCCACTGATCGGGATGGCTGTACTGTGCACAGCCATCCCGAGCAGTGTGCTCGAGCTGACAGGGAGGAAGATTGTTTGTAAACAAAACAATCTTCCTCTCCGTTGGAGATGCTCGGTAATTACCAGCTGGGACCCGGTGATTGACATCTGTGGCTGCGAATGGCGGCACAGGTAGGGCATGCGTGCGACTCACATGTGCCCCCTACTCGGAAATGCAAAATCACGTGTGTGTATATATATATATATATATATGTGTGTGTGATTCTGAGCACAGGTGCCACCCTGTAGCAGTATATCTGCTATAGGGCGGTCCTTAGGCAGTTAATAAACAGGCTAGCATAAATATCACAGCAATATTACAATTCTACTGAAGCAGTAAATAGGTGGGCTAGTTTCTTATTAATGTCTTAGAAATAAGTAAGTGGCAGAGGAGTTAGTATGATGCTAAGGACTTTGGCTTAAGAAGATAAAGCAAACAAAATGAAATACTGTACATGTATGTATAGAGTTTAACATTTTTTTCACAATAAGAAAGGTATTAACAGGAAAATATACATGTAGTGAGAACATAGCTGTAAAAGCCTTGGTATAAATGTATTGATGTGTTTGGTGCACTGATGTATCCATCTGTACCTCCAGCCTCTAACGCGTTTCACTCAACAAGGAGCTTAATCATAATGTGGGGATTACAGGTTGGGAGGACACATTTATTTCACCTTAATACAAAAGGCCTGCAAAACACCTGCAACCAGCAGCCTGCTAATAGAAGCTACCAGGGAGTTCAGTTTATACACCAAGGTCATGCAGCTTGCAAAGCCCGCATAACTACTCTCCTGAGCCACTACGTACAACTGCTCATTTTGAGGAGTTAGAAGATCCGGCTGCATGTGGTGGCTTCAGGTCCCTGAAAAGTAACTATGCAGGCTCTGCACATTGTAAAGCCCCTGTGCGGCCATGTGCATGACACAAAACATATATCTATCTATTCAGTGGTGTCCGCCCTTTGGTGATTGCATGGACCGTCACTCGTAAGTGACTTTTTCCATGAATTCTCTTAGCAATTATTTTACAGGGTAGGTTGCCAGGTCTTTCCCCAACCCCTACCATGCAGGAAATCCTGGGTGGCCATGGGGATGAAACTAGGACAATTTAGACAGGAGCCAATTAACCTACCAGCATGTCTTTGGAGTGTGGGAGGAAACCGGAGTACCCGGAGGAAACCCAAGTGAACACAGGGAAAACATGCAAACAGGAGGTGCCATGGTTGGGAATTGAACCCATGACCCAATTACTGCAAGGCAGAAGTGCTAACCACTTCGCCACTGTGCCGCCCAAAACATATATACATTATATATATATATATATACATACACACACTATATTGCCAAAAGTATTGGGACCCCCTCTAAATCATTAGATTCCAGTGTTCCAATCACCTTCATGGCCAGAGTTGTATAAAATCAAGCACCTAGGCATGCAGACTAATTCTACAAACAATTGTGAAAGAATGGGTGGCTCTCAGGAGCTCAGTGAATTCAAGTGTGGTACCGTGATAGGTTGCCACCTGTGCAATAAGTCCATTTGTGACATTTCCTTACTACTAAATATTCCATGGTCAAATGTTAGTGGTGTTATAACAAAGTGGAAGAAACTGGGAAGAACAGCAACCCAGCGGGTGAGCGCATGTAAAAAGCGTACAGTGCACAAAAGTCGCCAACTGTCTGCAGAGTCAATAGCTAAAGACCTCCAAACTTTGTATGGTCTTCAGATTAGCACAACAACAGTGTGTACAGAGCTTCATGGAATGGGTTTCCATGGCAGAGTAGCTGCATCCAAGCCTTACATAAACAAGTGCAATGCAGTGGTGTAAAGCAAACCACCACCGGACTCTATAGCAGTGGAGATGTGTTCTCTGGAGTGACCAATCACGATTCTCTGTCTGGCAATCCGATGGATGTGTCTGGGCTTGGCGGTTGCCAGGAGAATGGTACTTGCCTGACTGCATTGTGCCAAGTGTAAAGTTTGGTGGAGGGGGGATTATAGTGCGGGGTTGTTTTTCAGGGGTTGGTCTTGGCCCCTTAGATCCAGTGAAGGGAACTCTTAAGGCATCAGCATACCAAGACATTTTGGACAATTTCATGTTCCCACAAAGTTGGGATGGCCCCTTCCTGTTCCAACATAACTGCATGTTCCAACATGACCAGTGCACAAAGCAAGGTCCATAAAGAGATGGATGAGAGAGTTTGGGGTGGAGGAACTTGACTGGCCTGCCCAGAGTCCTGACCTCAACCCGATAGAACACCTTTGGGGTGAATTAGAGCGGAGACTGTGAGCCAGGCCTTCTCGTCCAACATCAGTGACTGACCTCACAAATTGGAAAATAGTTGGGTACAGGGGCAGACTGACCATTTGGAAACTTGGGCACTGCCCGAGGGCCTGGGGTCAGTAGGGGGCCCCATGAGATGCCCCTGGTAACTTTTTCATAGGCTTTTTGTGTTTGGGCAAGGACACAAGGGGCCCCATGATCCCCTATTGCCCGGGGGCCCCATGAGTTGTCAGTCCGCCCCTGGTTGGGTAATTAATACAGTTCCTCCCTGCTGAACTGTGCAACTGACTTATTTCTGTTTAAAAATGACAAGAGTGGTATTTCATGCGTTGGGCAAAAGCTGATGTATTACAGCTCAGAGATTTTCAATGGGCACTCATCAAGAATTAAAGTGGTTGTAAACCCTTACATATACCCAGTGAGGTGACTAACCTCATGTGATACATAGAGATGAAAGAAATCCTCCTATATAAGTTGTACTTGTTTATTCGCAGCCATTTGTCCAGTCCATCCTTGCAATACTCAGAGATGAAAAGGATTTTTCACAGACTCTGTTAGAACCTGTACAAGAGCTCTGAGAGCTGATTGGAGGGAAGAGACACACCCCCTTCACACAGCACACAGAAACAGAGCTGAGGCTGTCAATCACATTCACTGTGCTGGAGATTCCTCCCTTGACCATTTTTTAGCTCTTGGTGTCAGGAACACTTGTCAGAAGTGACTCATGCAGATAACAGAGGAACAGCAGAGAGAAATGCCACTTAGAGCTTTAGATATAGGTGAGTACACATTCTAGAAATACCTGCTCAAAACAATTAAAGGAACACTTTTTAATCAGAGTATAGCTTAAAGTCAATTAAACTCCTGGGATATTGATCTGGTGAATTAAGTAGCAGAGGAGGCTGTTAATCAGTTTCAGCTGCTTTGGTGTTAATGAAATTAACAGGTGTACTGGATGGGTAACAATGAGACGACCCCCAAAACAGAAATGGTTTTTCAGGTGGAGGCAACCGATATTTTTTTCCCTACTCATCTTTTCTGACTGATTTTCACTAGTTTTGCATTTGGCTAGAGTCAGTGTCACTACTGGTAGCATAAGGCGATACCTGGACCCTGCAGAGGTCGCAGAGGCAGTCCATCTCCTCCAGGATGGAACATCAATATGTGCCATTGCCAGAAGGATTGCTGTGTCTCCCAGCAAAGTCTCAAGAGAATGGAGGAGATTCCAGGAGACAGGCAGTTACTCTAGGAGAGCTGGAGAGGGCTACAGAAGGTTCTAAACCCATCAGCAGGACTGGTATCTGCTCATTTGAGCAAGGAGGAACAGGATGAGCACTTGCAGAGCCCTACAAAATGACCTCCAGCAGGCCACTGGTGTGAATGTCTCTAACCAAACAATCAGAAACAGACTTCATGAGGGTGGCCTGAGAGCCGACGTCTTCTAGTGGGCCCTGTGCTCACTGCCCGATACCATAGAGCTCCACTGGCATTTGCCATTGAACACTAGAATTGGCAGGTCCGCCACTGGTGCCCTGTGCTATTCACAGATGAGAGCAGGTTCACCCTGAGCATGTGTGACAGACATGAAAGGGTCTGCAGAAGCCGTGGAAAGCGTTATGCTGCCTTTAACATCATTCAGCATGACCGTTTTGGTGGTGGGTCAGAGATGGTCTGGGGAGTCATCTCCATGAAGGGACACACAGACCTCTACAGGCTAGACAATGGCACCCTGACTGCCATTAAGTATTGGGATGAAATCCTTGGACCCATTGTCAGACCCTACGCTGGTTCCGTGGGTCCTGGGTTCGGTTCCTCCTGATGCAATGCCCGGCTTCATGTGGCAAGAGTATGCAGGCAGTTTCTGGAGGATGAAGGAATTGATACCACTGAATGGCCCACATGCTCGCCTGACCTAAATCCAATAGAATATCATATGGGATATCATATTTCGGTCCATCAGATGCCACCAGGTTGCAAATCAGACTGTCCAGGAGCTCAGTTATGCCCTGGTTCAGATCTGGGAGGAAATACCCCAGGACCATCCATCATCTCATTAGGAGCATGCCCCCACATTGTCAGGCATGCATAAAAGCACGTGGGGGCTATACAAACTACTGAGGACCATTCTGAGTTGCTGCAATGAAATTTCAGCAAAATGGACTAGCCTGCTGCATCATTTTTTCACTCTGATTTTCAGAGTGTCTTTAAATTCAGTCCTTTGTAGGTTGATCATTTTCATTTCCATCAAAGGATGGGGCATCCTTATGTTCCTAACACATTACCCAGTCCATATCAGTATAGATATCCAGCATGATGTGTTTCCCCATTGAGATCTGATGTGTTTTCAAAGTGTTCCTTTAATTTTTGTGAGCAGTGTATGTGCTTTGTTCAGATTTCATGTCTGAGGTTTACAACCACTTTAAGACAAAAAAATGAGTTTTATGCCATTGGATAAATGGTGAGATGCACAAATTCAGCACTTTGTAACTTCACTTCCACTGCCGTTACATGATGGGGATCTGTTGTTACCAAAGAGAAGCTATTTAGCTCCTCAGCCGGAGTGTGCCTTAGTATCTCTAGGTTATACTGACTACTTGTAAAGGAGTATGAACCTACAATACCTCCATATTTCAAGAAGTGGGAGCATGACTTGGGGGAGGGGGTAGGTATGGGGACTAGTGTACTTTGTATGTCTAAATAGAAGCTAAATGTATCACTGGATTGTTGATATGTTTATTATAATATATGTTTATTTGTACATTCATAAAAATAAATAAAGATAGAATTATTTTTTAAAAAAGTGAGTCAGGATTCCTAGTCTCAGCAAAAGCTGAGGCTTTTAGCTCCTGATACATTTTTAATGACTATCTCACCTGGGGTTTTTCCTAAAGTGGTTGTAAACCCTTACATATACCCATTAAAGTGACTGGGCTGATACACAGAGATGAAACAATTCCTCCACATATGTTGTACCTGTCTTCTCTCATCCATATTCATTCAAAGTGCTGAATTTATGAAGCTTGTCTGAGAGTTCAGAAAATGGAGGCAGAGAGCTAAAAATTACACCCTGCAGAGCTCAGTAAGGAGAGTTCTGGGAGCTGACTGAAGGGAAGAGACCCCCCCACACACACACCCCTCCACACAGCTCACAGGAACAGAGCTGAGGCTGTCAATCTGCTGAAGATCCCTCCCCTAACCCTATTTTTCTCTTGGTGTCAGAGAAACTTGTCAGAAGTGATTTATGCTGATTAGAGATGAGCGAATCGAACCAGGCGAAGTGGAATTCGTTTCGAATTTCAGGAAAAATTCGATTTGCGGCGAATCCGAATATTAGCATACTTCGGGTGCGCGAATCGGATTTTTCCCGATCAGCCGGCAAAAGTGTCCCTGCAGAGAGCTCCGCTATTTCTGACAGTTCTCTGACAGTTCCTTCACATTTACAGCGGTTGAAACATTGTATCTATTTGTTTCCATTTAGGATACAGATGTTTTTATTCGGAAACAGATACAATGTTTCAACCGCTGTAAATGTGAAGGAACTGTCAGAGAACTGTCAGAAATAGCGAAGCTCTCTGCAGATACACTTTTTGCTGTACTGGAATACTTCTTCTTTTCATTCTTCTTTTCATTCTTCTCATTCTTCTTTTCATTCTTCTTTTCATTCTTCTTCTCATTCTTCTTTTCATTCTTCTTCTTCTTTTCATTCTTCTTTTCATTCTTCTCATTCTTCTTTTCTTCTTCATGAAAAGAAGAATGAGAAGAAGAATGAAAAGAAGAATGAGAAGAATGAAAAGAAGAATGAAAAGAAGAAGAAGAATGAAAAGAAGAATGAGGAGAAGAAGAATGAAAAGAAGAATGAGAAGAAGAATGAGAAGAATGAAAAGAAGAATGAGAAGAATGAAAAGAAGAAGAAGAAGAATGAAAAGAAGAAGAAGAAGAATGAAAAGAAGAAGAAGAATGAAAAGAAGAATGAGAAGAAGAATGAAAAGAAGAATGAAAAGAAGAATGAGAAGAATGAAAAGAAGAATGAAAAGAAGAAGAAGAATGAGAAGAAGAATGAAAAGAAGAATGAGAAGAAGAATGAGAAGAATGAAAAGAAGAATGAGAAGAATGAAAAGAAGAATGAAAAGAAGAAGAATGAAAAGAAGAAGAAGAATGAAAAGAAGAATGAAAAGAAGAAGAAGAAGAATCTTTTCATTCTTCTCATTCTTCTTTTCATTCTTCTTTTCATTCTTCTTCTTCTTCTTTTCATTCTTCTTCTTCTTTTCATTCTTCTTTTCATTCTTCTTCTTCTTTTCATTCTTCTTCTTCTTCTTTTCATTCTTCTCATTCTTCTTTTCATTCTTCTTTTCATTTTTCTTCTTTTTCTTTTCATTCTTCTTCTTCTTTTCATTCTTCTTTTCATTCTTCTTCTTCTTCTTTTCATTCTTCTTTTCATTCTTCTTCTTCTTTTCATTCTTCTTCTTCTTCTTTTCATTCTTCTTTTCATTCTTCTTCTCATTCTTCTTCTCATTCTTCTTTTCATTCTTCTTTTTTTCATTCTTCTTTTCATTCTTCTCATTCTTCTTTTCTTCTTCATGAAAAGAAGAATGAGAAGAAGAATGAAAAGAAGAATGAAAAGAAGAAGAATAATGAAAAGAAGAATGAGAAGAAGAATGAAAAGAAGAATGAGAAGAATGAAAAGAAGAATGAAAAGAAGATGAAGAATGAAAAGAAGAATGAGAAGAAGAATGAAAAGAAGAATGAGAAGAAGAATGAAAAGAAGAATGAAAAGAAGAAGAATAATGAAAAGAAGAATGAGAAGAAGAATGAAAAGAAGAATGAGAAGAATGAAAAGAAGAATGAAAAGAAGAAGAAGAATGAAAAGAAGAATGAAAAGAAGAAGAAGAAGAATCTTTTCATTCTTCTCATTCTTCTTTTCATTCTTCTTTTCATTTTTCTTCTTCTTCTTTTCATTCTTCTTCTTCTTTTCATTCTTCTTCTTCTTTTCATTCTTCTTTTCATTCTTCTTCTTCTTCTTTTCATTCTTCTTCTTCTTTTCATTCTTCTTCTTCTTCTTTTCATTCTTCTTTTCATTCTTCTCATTCTTCTTTTCATTCTTCTCATTCTTCTTTTCATTCTTCTTCTCATTCTTCTTTTCATTCTTCTTCTTCTTCTTTTCATTCTTCTCATTCTTCTTTTCTTCTTCATGAAAAGAAGAATGAGAAGAAGAATGAAAAGAAGAAGAAGAATGAAAAGAAGAATGAAAAGAAGAATGAGAAGAATGAAAAGAAGAATGAAAAGAAGAAGAAGAATGAAAAGAAGAATGAGAAGAAGAATGAAAAGAAGAATGAGAAGAATGAAAAGAAGAAGAAGAATGAAAAGAAGAAGAAGAATGAAAAGAAGAATGAAAAGAAGAAGAAGAAGAATCTTTTCATTCTTCTCATTCTTCTTTTCATTCTTCTTTTCATTCTTCTTCTTCTTTTCATTCTTCTTTTCATTCTTCTTCTTCTTCTTTTCATTCTTCTTCTTCTTCTTCTTTTCATTCTTCTTCTTCTTTTCATTCCTCTTTTCATTCTTCTTCTTTTTCTTTTCATTCTTCTTCTTCTTCTTTTCATTCTTCTTCTTCTTTTCATTCTTCTTCTTCTTCTTTTCATTCTTCTTCTTCTTTTCATTCTTCTTTTCATTCTTCTTCTTCTTTTCATTCTTCTTCTTCTTCTTTTCATTCTTCTTTTCCTTCTTCTTTTCATTCTTCTCATTCTTCTTTTCATTCTTCTTCTCATTCTTCTTTTCATTCTTCTTCTTCTTCTTTTCATTCTTCTTTTCATTCTTCTCATTCTTCTTTTCTTCTTCATGAAAAGAAGAATGAGAAGAAGATGAAAAGAAGAATGAGAAGAATGAAAAGAAGAATGAAAAGAAGAAGAAGAATGAAAAGAAGAATGAAAAGAAGAAGAAGAAGAATCTTTTCATTCTTCTCATTCTTCTTTTCATTCTTCTTTTCATTTTTCTTCTTCTTCTTTTCATTCTTCTTCTTCTTTTCATTCTTCTTCTTCTTTTCATTCTTCTTTTCATTCTTCTTCTTCTTCTTTTCATTCTTCTTCTTCTTTTCATTCTTCTTCTTCTTCTTTTCATTCTTCTTTTCATTCTTCTCATTCTTCTTTTCATTCTTCTCATTCTTCTTTTCATTCTTCTTCTCATTCTTCTTTTCATTCTTCTTCTTCTTCTTTTCATTCTTCTCATTCTTCTTTTCTTCTTCATGAAAAGAAGAATGAGAAGAAGAATGAAAAGAAGAAGAAGAATGAAAAGAAGAATGAGAAGAAGAATGAAAAGAAGAATGAGAAGAATGAAAAGAAGAATGAAAAGAAGAAGAAGAATGAAAAGAAGAATGAGAAGAAGAATGAAAAGAAGAATGAGAAGAATGAAAAGAAGAAGAAGAAGAATGAAAAGAAGAAGAAGAATGAAAAGAAGAATGAAAAGAAGAAGAAGAAGAATCTTTTCATTCTTCTCATTCTTCTTTTCATTCTTCTTTTCATTCTTCTTCTTCTTTTCATTCTTCTTTTCATTCTTCTTCTTCTTCTTTTCATTCTTCTTCTTCTTCTTCTTCTTTTCATTCTTCTTCTTCTTTTCATTCTTCTTTTCATTCTTCTTCTTTTTCTTTTCATTCTTCTTCTTCTTCTTTTCATTCTTCTTCTTCTTTTCATTCTTCTTCTTCTTCTTTTCATTCTTCTTCTTCTTTTCATTCTTCTTTTCATTCTTCTTCTTCTTTTCATTCTTCTTCTTCTTCTTTTCATTCTTCTTTTCCTTCTTCTTTTCATTCTTCTCATTCTTCTTTTCATTCTTCTTTTCATTCTTCTTCTCATTCTTCTTTTCATTCTTCTTCTTCTTCTTTTCATTCTTCTTTTCATTCTTCTCATTCTTCTTTTCTTCTTCATGAAAAGAAGAATGAGAAGAAGAATGAAAAGAAGAATGAGAAGAATGAAAAGAAGAATGAAAAGAAGAAGAAGAATGAAAAGAAGAATGAGAAGAAGAATGAAAAGAAGAATGAGAAGAAGAATGAGAAGAATGAAAAGAAGAATGAGAAGAATGAAAAGAAGAATGAAAAGAAGAAGAAGAAGAATGAAAAGAAGAAGAAGAAGAATGAAAAGAAGAATGAAAAGAAGAAGAATGAGAAGAAGAATGAAAAGAAGAATGAAAAGAAGAATGAGAAGAATGAAAAGAAGAATGAAAAGAAGAAGAAGAATGAAAAGAAGAATGAAAAGAAGAATGAAAAGAAGAATGAGAAGAAGAATGAGAAGAATGAAAAGAAGAATGAGAAGAATGAAAAGAAGAATGAAAAGAAGAAGAAGAAGAAGAATGAAAAGAAGAAGAAGAATGAAAAGAAGAATGAAAAGAAGAAAAAGAAGAATCTTTTCATTCTTCTCATTCTTCTTTTCATTCTTCTTCTTCTTCTTTTCATTCTTCTTCTTCTTTTCATTCTTCTTTTCATTCTTCTTCTTCTTCTTTTCATTCTTCTTCTTCTTCTGAGGATGAGGATGAAGAAGAAGAAGAAGAAGAAGAAGTAGGATGAAAATAAGAAGAATTCCAAGCCGGCAAAAAGTGTATCTGTCAGAAATAGAGGAGCTCTGCAGATACACTTTTTGCCGGCTTGGAATTCTTCTTATTTTCATCCTACTTCTTCTTCTTCTTCTTCTTCTTCATCCTCATCCTCATCCTCTTCTTCTTCTTCTGAGGATGAGGATGAGGATGAAGAAGAAGAAGAAGAAGAAGAAGAAGAAGAAGAAGTAGGATGAAAATAAGAAGAATTCCAAGCCGGCAAAAAGTGTATCTGCAGAGCTCCGCTAAGTCTATCTGCAGAGCTCCGCTATTTCTGACAGTTCTCTGACATTCACATTTACAGCGGTTGAAACATTGTATCTATTTGTTTCCATTTATGGAAACAAATAGATACAATGTTTCAACCGCTGTAAATGTGAATGTCAGAGAACTGTCAGAAATAGCGGAGCTCTGCAGATACACTTAGCGGAGCTCTGCAGATACACTTTTTGCCGGCTTGGAATTCTTCTTATTTTCATCCTACTTCTTCTTCTTCTTCATCCTCATCCTCATCCTCAGAAGAAGAGGATGAGGATGAGGATGAAGAAGAAGAAGCAGAAGTAGGATGAAAATAAGAAGAATTCCAAGCCGGGAAAAAGTGTATCTGTCAGAAATAGAGGAGCTCTGCAGATACACTTAGCGGAGCTCTGCAGATACACTTTTTGCCGGCTTGGAATTCTTCTTATTTTCATCCTACTTCTTCTTCTTCTTCTTCATCCTCATCCTCATCCTCAGAAGAAGAAGAAGAGGATGAGGATGAAGAAGAAGAAGTAGGATGAAAATAAGAAGAATTCCAAGCCGGGAAAAAGTGTATCTGTCAGAAATAGAGGAGCTCTGCAGATACACTTTTTGCCGGCTTGGAATTCTTCTTATTTTCATCCTGCTTCTTCTTCTTCATCATCCTCATCCTCTTCTTCTTCTTCTGAGGATGAGGATGAAGAAGAAGAAGAAGTAGGATGAAAATAAGAAGAATTCCAAGCCGGCAAAAAGTGTATCTGCAGAGCTCCGCTAAGTGTATCTGCAGAGCTCCGCTAAGAAATAGCGGAGCTCTGCAGATACACTTTTTGCCGGCTTGGAATTCTCCTTCTTCTCATCCTCTTCTTCTTCTCATCCTTCTTCTTCTTCTCATCCTTCTCCTTCTTCTCATCCTTCTTCTTCTTCTCATCCTTCTTCTTCTTCTCATCCTTCTCCTTCTTCTCATCCTTCTTCTTCTTCTCATCCTTCTTCTTCTTCTCATCCTTCTTCTTCTTCTCATCCTTCTCCTTCTTCTCATCCTTCTCCTTCTTCTCATCCTTCTTCTTCTTCTCATCCTTCTTCTTCTCATCCTTCTCCTTCTTCTCATCCTTCTTCTCATCCTTCTCCTTCTTCTCATCCTTCTCCTTCTCCTTCTTCCCATCCTTCTCCTTCTTCTCATCCTTCTCCTTCTCCTTCTTCTCATCCTTCTCCTTCTTCTCATCCTTCTCCTTCTTCTCATCCTTCTCCTTCTCCTTCTCCTTCTTCTCATCCTTCTCCTTCTTCTCATCCTTCTCCTTCTTCTCATCCTTCTCCTTCTCCTTCTTCTCATCCTTCTCCTTCTCCTTCTCCTTCCTCATCTCCAAGGGCATTTAAATTAAAGGTACAGTGTTCTGCACTAATATAAAGGCTCTCTGAAGCCTAGAAACCCTTTTTATAAGTTAAATTCGCAGCGAATAAATTCGCATCGAATCGAATTTCTTCCTCAAATTCGGCGAATCAGCCGAATCGAATTTTTGAATAATTCGCTCATCTCTAATGCTGATAGCAGAGGAACAAGGCAGAAAGAGGAAAAAAATGGCTTAGTGCTCTGGATTGAGACAAGCACATACTACAGAGCAGGGACGGATCTAGCATGTCTGCTGTAGGAGCAGGGACGGACTGACCATTCGAGAACTCGGGCACTGCGGGCACTGCCCGAGGGCCTGGGCTCAGTAGGGGGCCCTATGAAGTGCCCCTGGTACCTTTTTAGAGGCTTTTTTTGAGTGTGGGCAAGGACACAGGGGCCCCATGATCCCCTATTGCCCGGGCGCCCCATGAGTTGTCAGTCTGCCCCTGTGTGGGGGTGCAATAAAAAATGTCAGGGGGCAGAGGATGCGAGGTAAGCAGGGCAGAGGATAGGGTAAGCAGTTTGTAGGGCAGTGTACAGGTGAATAAATCAAAGAGTGCGCTAAATATAAGTAAATACAAAAATTATTAGTTTAAAATAATGATGTCCGTGATAAAAAAATATTATATAAAAGTCCATCCACCATCACAAAGTAATTAAACAGTTCTGAAATCTTGTATAAATCAAACACCGTGCAAAAAAAAATCCACCACAGAATGAAATGGGTACACTCACCAGAGCTCCATGCTGACCAGATTATAAATCAGCAAAGATAGCGTTTGCTCTGGGAGCGATGATCAGCAGAAGTAATCCAAACTGGGAGCAATATACTGCAAGCAGCCAATCAGCACAATATGGAATAGCCTTAACAGCAAGTAGTCATCACGTCTCCATACCATAGATCATGTTCGGGGAATCAAAAAAGGAAATCATGGTGCAGTACGTTTAAAACCAAAATGTTTAATTAAAACGTCAGAAATCACTCAAAACAGGGTGTCTAGCCGACACCAGCAATGACAGCCTAAAGAAAGCAGGGACGAGCCTCGCTCACCGCGATATCACAGCCGACAGTCTACGAGGAGCGTCCAGACGTCACATTCAAAAGAAGCCCCGCCCAGGGGCGGACTGACCATTTGGAAACTCAGGCACTGCCCGAGAGCCCAGGGTCAGTAGGGGGCCCCATGAGATGCCCCTGGTACCTTTTTCATAGGCTTTTTTGAGTTTGGGCAAGGACACAGGGACCCCATGATCCCCTATTGCCCGGGGGCCCCATGAGTTGTCAGTCCGCCCCTGGCCCCGCCCTACTAGTTTAGTCATCCGACGTCCTCACGTGCTTTCTTGAGGCTGTCATTGTTGGTGTCGGCTAGACACCCTGTTTGTGAGTGATTTCTGACGTTTTAATTAAACATTTTGGTTTTAAACGTACTGCACCATGATTTCCTTTTTTGATTCCCCGAACATGATCTATGGTATGGAGACGTGATGACTACTTGCTGTTAAGGCTATTCCATATTGTGCTGATTGGCTGCTTGCAGTATATTGCTCCCAGTTTGGATTACTTCTGCTGATCATCGCTCCCAGAGCAAACGCTATCTTTGCTGATTTATAATCTGGTCAGCATGGAGCTCTGGTGAGTGTACCCATTTCATTCCGTGGTGGATTTTTTTTGCACGATGTTTGATTTATACAAGATTTCAGAACTGTTTAATTACTTTGTGATGGTGGATGGACTTTTATATAATATTTTTTTATCACGGACATCATTATTTTAAACTAATAATTTTTGTATTTACTTATATTTAGCGCATTCTTTGATTTATTCACATTTTTACCTTTTTTTTGGTTAGGAGTGCAGCTTTTGTTTTATTTAGTTTGTGGCGCTTTTTTTCTCTATTTCTTATATTATCAGTGTACAGGTGGTTATCAAAGCAGTGTATAGGAGGCAGCAGGGCAGTGTGCAGTGGGTCAGAAGGGCAGAGGATGAGATGTAGGGCAGTGTACAAGAGTCAGCAGGACAGAGTACAGGCAGTCAGTAGGGCAGAGGATAGGGGTTAGCGGAGTAGAAGACAGGGGTCAGTAAGACAGAGGACAAGGGTCAGCAGGGCAGGGTACAGGCAGTCAGTAGGGCAGAGGATAGGGGTTAGCGGGGTAGAAGACAGGGGTCAGTAAGACAGAGGACAAGGGTCAGCAGGGCAGGGTACAGTGAGTTAGCAGGTAAGAGAACAGGGAAAGGCAGAAAAGAAGGACAGGATCACGTCTGGCAGAGCACTCAGCAGAGCTCCTCCTTCCCTACACTGCTCACAGCCCGGGCACTTTGCAGATCTCCTCCATAAACGCCACACAGCATATAGCTGAGATCAGATTCTTTTGTAGACTGATCTGCTCCATGTGTAGCTTGCTACTATAGCTACACTGCCATTCTAATCAGGGAATTTCACAGGTTAGAACTGTAATATAGCAGCCAGCTATACACTGTTTAGATGGAGGCTGTGCCTGTAAAGGTTATCTAGCGCTTACAGCACAGATGACAAATTGCGCCCCCCCTCCCCATGTGTGAGCATCATGTCTCAGCATAAAAATTGAAAAAACAGCACTTATCAGCACGCTCACCCCCTAAGCAAAAATTACCTCTGCAAGCTATACTTCTCCTCAAACAAAAATCCAAAACCTCCTCCCCCTCTACATCCCCCCCTCAGCACAAATCCCCCCAATTTCCCCCCAGAACTAATCTACCCTACCCCCAAAAAAATCACCACCTCCCCCCCACACACACACACAAACACATCTTCTTTCTCCTCAAATTTCTCACCCTAGCACAAATCTTTACCCGCAAATCCCCCTCCCAGCACAAATCCTCTCCCCCCAAATTCCCCCTCCTAGCATAAATCTCCCCCTCCTAGCTCAAATCCCTCCTCTTAGACAAATCCCCTCTCATCCCTCCTTCCAGCACAAGTCCTCTCTCAAAATCTCCCCTCCCAGCACAAATCCTCTCCCACATATCCCCCTTCCTAGCATAAATCCTGCCAATCCCTCCTCTTAGCACAAATCAACCCCTGTTAGCCCCAATCCCCCCACCCCTTCCTAGCTCATCTCCCCCATTCCCCCTTTTAGACCAATTCCCCCTCATCCCCCCTCCCAGCTAAAAATCCGCACCCCTAAATCAATCACCCTCAAGTCCTCTCTAAACCCCTCCCCCCCCGAACAAATCCTCTCCCACAAATCCCCCCCAGCATAAATCCCTCCATTTCCTGTTCTTAGCACAAATCCCCTCTCCTAGCAGGAACTAACCCCCCCCCCCCAATACCCCCTTATAGCACAAATCTTTCCCTCCTAGCACAAATACACCCTCCAAGCTCAAATACCCCTCTTAGCCCAAATCCCCCCCCAATCTCCCCTTCTAGCATAACCCCCCCCCCCCCATTGTATACAATTGTCCTGCTATGAGGTCCACTCCCCAACCCTCCAGGAGCTGTGAGGAGGTGTGAGCCATGCAATGCTCTCCAATCTTGTCATTAGAGCGCTCCTCTATACAGCAGATGAGAAGGGATCGCTCTTACATTGGATCGTTCACACACTCTTTCCTTACCTACAAACTATCTCCCAGCTGCAGAACACATGGGTAGGGGCGTGGGTACAGTCAGTGTAAAGCCCGATGTAAGAGCGATCCCTTCTCATCTGCTGTCCTAGGACAGGAAGCGAGAGCATAGCACAGCTCGCACCTCCTCCCTGCTTTCTACTGCCATCTTTTGTCCTGTAACCTTCACTACACTGTACCATGTTGCCCTCTGCTTCTCCCGGCCCTGAGTGCGGGAATGGGGAGAGGGGCTCATCAGTCAGGCACAATGTCTGTGAGAAGGCCAGCCTAAGGGGGCACAACTGAATTCTGGGGGGGAGGGGGGCGCAGCCCACCCCAGCACCACCCCATGCTACAGAGGGATATGCTTTGTTCATATTTCATGTCTGAAGTTTACAATGACTTGAAGGCCTATGAACACTGTTGTGTGCTGGTGAACTGCAGTGCCATTCATTGTGAATGGTACCCAATGCACTTTAAAATAGATGTCCCCTGCACCTATGCAATGTGATGTATTGTGCTGTCCTATTTTTGCATGAGTTGTGGTGGTTTCAGCCTATTCATTTTGAATGGGATGTTCAAAGCAATGACTAGGTGCATGGCGTTTAGGTATCTCAATGTTAACTTTTTTTTTTTCTTATGCTGTGAAATAGTAAAATTATTTAGGAGATTTTCACTTGAACTTTTTGTAGCCAGGTGCTTGGCTAAGAATGAAGAGTGAGAAACACTGGCTGCAGCTGATCTCTGTAGTTGCTGCCCTGGGTGCTGAACTGGTTAACAGCTATATCAGCAAAAGGAGGGAGCTGCTGAGCAGGAAGAGTTCATTAGACTGAATCAGTCAACAGTGCACTGTGGGAACTGTAGTCCAGAGGAGAGATACTGTAATCAAGAGCTTTTGAACTGCATTTCCTGGAGGGAGATTGCCAGGAGGAGGAGGAGTAGAAATAGCTGCATTTTCTCAGACTGTACAGAAGATAGATTCCTCTTGCCATGAGAGAGCCCAGAGAGTGCACATTGATGTCCAGTGTGCACTACCACTGCTGCATAATGGGGGCCTGGGTGGGATCTGGAGTGCTGAGTCCAGGTGTGCAAACAGATTCACTAAGGTGCAGAGCAGAGTGGACTAATCTGCAAATATATGTTGCGCTCCTAAATACTTCTCAATAAATAATAATTAAATTATTAACATTAAATTAATTCAAATTATGATACAAATAACTAATAAAAGTGTATACATACCAAAGAATATTTAAATAGATAATTTCAGCTAATCAATCTCCTCCCAATAAATATCAAAATAATTCCACATGAAATACTCCTCTAAAAAAATATTTTGCCAAGTGCTCATAAATCATCTATTAGTGACATGATGTACTTACTAATACCCTCAATTTCATTTGTATTCATAATACCCTCATTTAATATAATAAAAATAGTGAACCAACTAATAACCCTCAACTAAAACGCATTTAAATGATCCCCCATATATAAACATAACCAAATGCTCATAAATAATTAATAGTGATTAGTATGAATCCAAATATCATCAAAATAATAGTCCCATTGAATAAACAATTGTTTATATATAGTGACTTGGTGCTTGTTGTTCTTCAATTTGTGATTTTTGTGAATCCTTCAAATAGTGAAGATGTGCGCTCACCTCCTTTGATGCCTGCAATTAGGCTATACACGCTTTCCGTTCACTTTCCCTGGAACCTGCTGGACATATACTTTTGCTGGTAAAATTGGGAGATCCTTCCTTTAGGAGTAATGGATGTATCCTCTGGTGGCTGATTATCCCCTCAGGGATTACACACTCCTTTTGTTATCCCAGACCTCCTAATTTCCTCTCCTTGTATTACTCCGCATGCAGGAAGAAATAGAGGACATAGTGCTTTACCTTTTAAAACTTTTTATTCCCACCATCCAAGTATTAAACTCACATTAGACAGGTTAAAATAACGCAATATCCCATAGGAAATCCTCTGCTGGCCTCTGATTCATACACCTGCCGTCTATCGTGTTGTGCAGCTCCTCTCTGAGTGGTGACGTAGCCCCTCCCCTACGCGTTACGCCTCCAATCACGTGGCTTCATCACGAGGTCTGGGATAACAAAAGGAGTGTGTAATCCCTGAGGGTATAATCAGCCACCAGAGGATACATCCATTACTCCTAAAGGAAGGATCTCCCAATTTTACCAGCAAAAGTATATGTCCAGCAGGTTCCAGGGAAAGTGAACCGAAAGCGTGTATAGCCTAATTGCAGGCATCAAAGGAGGTGAGCGCACATCTTCACTATTTGAAGGATTCACAAAAATCACAAATTGAAGAACAACAAGCACCAAGTCACTATATATAAACAATTGTTTATTCAATGGGACTATTATTTTGATGATATTTGGATTCATACTAATCACTATTAATTATTTATGAGCATTTGGTTATGTTTATATATGGGGGATCATTTAAATGCGTTTTAGTTGAGGGTTATTAGTTGGTTCACTATTTTTATTATATTAAATGAGGGTATTATGAATACAAATGAAATTGAGGGTATTAGTAAGTACATCATGTCACTAATAGATGATTTATGAGCACTTGGCAAAATATTTTTTTAGAGGAGTATTTCATGTGGAATTATTTTGATATTTATTGGGAGGAGATTGATTAGCTGAAATTATCTATTTAAATATTCTTTGGTATGTATACACTTTTATTAGTTATTTGTATCATAATTTGAATTAATTTAATGTTAATAATTTAATTATTATTTATTGAGAAGTATTTAGGAGCGCAACATATATTTGCAGATATTTCCAACACAGTTGTAGTTATGTGTTTCATATTTGCGATCCTCTAGTAATTATCACACCTGTGGCTCGCAAGTCACTCTGATTCACCTAGAGTGGACTAATCGTTGTGTGTGACCAGCTACAATATCGCTGCTATAGAGATTTTCTATCTGCTGTTACAGAGACAGGCCTTTAGGAATATCTTATATTTAATAGCCTTATTGCTGCCTTTAGGCTTGACTGGGACTATTTGTATGTGCACCAACGGAAAACTAGGCCCCAACATTAGCCGGTTAAAGTGTTAGGATTAAAGACTGTCCCTTTACAGCTGTTACACAGAGACCTTCAACTATTGCTTATGTTAAGAGGTACTTCTCAGGGAACATTACACCATATCCTAGCCATTCTCCTAGAGTGCACTCTAAACTAGTTATAATATTATTATTCCAATTGCAGTTAATGCTTAAATGTACTGTTTATTGCCGACTTTGCTGATTCATGAGTTAATCCCAGTCTAGTAGTTCAGAACTCTCTTCTAAATTAACTTGGCATAGTGATTATACTGTCTAGCGGACTGTGTCAGAACCTACCTTCTGTGTGTTCATGTATGCTCATACCACCATTTATTATAACCCACACCAATACATTGAGTTAATTTACCGCTAAACAGTTTTGCCTCTTTTCTGGTGCTAACTCACAGCCGAATTAAAAGTATCTATGGTCATGTTCTTATATGCATGTACAGTAACTTTTATTCAACCA
The DNA here is from genome assembly GCF_062004578.1 of Staurois parvus. Classification (NCBI taxonomy): domain Eukaryota; kingdom Metazoa; phylum Chordata; class Amphibia; order Anura; family Ranidae; genus Staurois; species Staurois parvus. The sequence continues at coordinate 5,484,767 of NW_028318003.1, forward strand.
GGGGTGCCAGAGGAGCTAAGGTTGCTCTTGGAGTTGGTTTGCGGAATAGAGAACCCAAATTACCAAGTGGCCCCTGTGGGGGTAGTACTACATTTTTAAAAATGAGAACAATATTCTCACCAAATTGCTTTGTGCTTCTTAGATATTGGATATGCTTCTTGTGGGTTCATCATGCCATGCATATAACAATAGCTCTTTTTTCCTAATTATGACAGTATTGTCTGAAGAAGGAAAAGGGTTATTTAAACATTAAACATCTGGTTATATGAATTAGAAAGTGAAACAGCTTATTTAGGAAAGAAAGTTAATGAACTTGGATCCCTGATTCATCAGCATCTGCTGCCTATGTCATACAATTGTCATTGTTCAAAGCATTTATTCAACCACAGATTTCTGACAGGGTTTTGGGTGATACGCAGCTGTTACAGGAAATCAAAAATAATAAGAATAAATATTACTTTTTAAATATCAGCCCTCTTTAAAGCTGAACTCTAGGTAAACTGCTAAATACACAGATGAAATAGATATAAAGCAATTTTTTTTAACTGCCAAAGGAATTTGTATGTCTGTGCCTAGGTTTACACAGCTGTGCCACATGGGTCTGTCAGCAAAAGGAGGACATATTCAGTATTAGGTGGGTGGTCATAACATTATGCTGATTGGTGTAGACTGCTATTGTGGTGGTGTGTGGGAACAATGAGTACCATGGAAAGCTCCAATAATTAGTGGTAAGCAAGCCATGTACTTCCACTCAGCTGGCTCTTGTCCTGGGTCTATTTAATTCTAAACCTGGTGGATACCTGTGAGTGTAGCTTATGGCAAATGGAACAAACTTATATCACTAATGGCCATGTACCTCAGTGCAGGATTGTTGGAAATAGGAGAAGAGATGTCACTGTTCTTGAAATTTGACTTTGCCAATATTTGGATCCTTTAGTGTCATTCACACTATTCAGTAAAAATCCAGAAAATCAAAGTCTCTGTCTGGATATTCCATTATTGAGATAGTTTGGATGAATATAGCACAGTATATGGTATGAAGGGTCCATATACCTGTAGCGCTACCCCCTAAGGAGCCGCTGGATTTTGTGTTCCCCTTTGTCTGTACAGCCATGCAACATCCCCCTCTTGGGGAAGCTAGATTTCCAACCTTGGTAACTATAACGAGTTCTGATGTCTGGAAAAGAGTGGACATACCCATTTGACCATTTTTCTCCAATCGGTTGGTACCCTGATTTATACAGACTTCACACGGTTGACAGACTCCTCCCCTGGATTTCTGAGGTGGCTTCCAACTCACTTTCCACTCTGAAGGTCTCGTTCCCCTGGTATCCACTGTTCCCTCTCTGAGCATGCGGCCTTCTCCCACAAGAAGGAACCTGTCTGTCATTGTATATCCTTGATGTACCCCTCATTGGTCTGCCCTTCAGGAGACTATGTTCCACCTTTTCTCTCTCAGTGGGAGTCGGATTTGAGGCTCTAGTTGACTGATGTACAAAGGGAGAAAATTCTCCACTTCATCCAAAAGTCCTTGATTGCCATTAAGGTGCAGGAGACTAGTTACGAAGTCCATACCAGATGTTCCCCATTACATTGCACCGGATGTTTTCTCAAGTCCCTAGTTCATGCTGGAGGTGTGGTGAAATTGATGGTTTTATGATCCATATCTTCTGGCAATGCCCGAAAATACAGCTGTTCTGGTGAGAAGTAATCAGTATTATGAAACAACTTCCTACAGCAGCTTGCCTGTTGCACCTTTCGGAGTGGCCCACCCAGAAATACAAGGCCTCCCTTACCATCCAGCTTCTAAATGCTGTGAAGACCTGTATCCTGCTATGCTGGAAACATCCCAACCCTCCCACAAAGTCTCTCTGGTTCACCAAAGTCAACAAGCTTAGAGATATGGAAGACCTCATGGCCACCTTGTGTAAGAATCTTCAACTGAATTGTGGAGACCCTGGCAGTATTTTGTCTACACAAAGGCTTATCTCAATGAGTTTGTGCATTTGGCTTAATTTACCCGTTAGCTGTTTCCTGCCTGGAAGAGGGAGGTTATTTCTTTTCTGGTCTTTACTCCCTTGTTCCCCTACCCTTTTTTCCTGGCTTATTACTTTTTTCCTGCCCCCTATTTCCTCTTCTGCCCCCCACCCTCTACCTCATATTCTCTGTTCTCCTTTTCCCCCACCCTCCTTCACAGTTTTCTCCTGTCTGATGCTTTCCTCTCCCGATCCCCTTTCCATGTCCCACCTTCCTCTTTTCAACTCCCTACTTTTCCTCTGTTCTATCTTTTATAACCTATGACTGTCACGGTCGCCCGATCGCCGCCACCAACATGCGACAATCACACGACCGCGACCAACAATAATACGCCACGCCCGTGGCGTCAGACCCCAGACCTTCTCACTAAACTCATGACCAAAGGACCGGCCGATCTAAAACCGCGATGTGACGTGCGTAACAATGCCACACTCAGCTGAACCCTGCAGATCCAAATATTGTCCAGCTAATGGAACGCAATCGACGCACCGGCAGCCTGAATGCGCTTGTTACTGGGTCGGGTTAATTACGCAACTAATCCTTCACTGCCACCATCCCTTTTTGTACAGAGAAAGGGGAAACTCTCTTTATCCAATATATCACTTTAATGGTTGAAAAGTCGCCTGTCCAATACGGTCAAAGAAATATAGAATTGTCTCCTGCGCCACTACGTATAATGGTACTATTCAGCAGCCAGCACTGACGATGTCACAATCACAACACCAACATTAGTCAAGAGAAATGATAGAAAAATAGTGCAGCGCTCAAACCGGGGTAAATTATATTATATCAGGTGACATATATATGATTGAAAGTGACTCACACAGCCGTACCTCTTATATACATAAATGGGCTGGTGATGACATATTCTCAAGCAACTAAATCATGCATTTAAGTGACTATATGCATATTGCAATAAATGGTGTCCATGTGCATAAATTTCCATGCAGGTGAAAACTGTAAGTGTCAATCCTCAAATAGGTGAAGTGCCCCCTATTTGTGCTGGCTGCTGAATAGTACCATTATACGTAGTGGCGCAGGAGACAATTCTATATTTCTTTGATTATTAGCTTGTTACAATCAATATTCTCCAGCTGCCATTATGGAAATTTTCAGTTTTATAGAAAATAAGTCTATCAACCTAGAGGATATCTTTTCAAAATCAGACCCCACCAAGAAAGGGGATCTTGATACTCAGTTTAGAAAGCTTGGACATTTAATGGAAAAGAAGTTGTCCACATGGTGGGATATGTTGACATATGAGAAATATCTCAAGGATAGACTCATCCCCAGGAGACTAAGGTGGGATGTACCTATAGGGGATGGATTGACGGATGAGGAATCAATTGAGGAATGGTTTGATTTCTTCCACGAGAAGGGGTTAGAATTCATTACATTCCTAATGAAAAGAAAACAAAAGAAAATGCGCAACATAGAAAAACTGATAGATGACATTAAAACCAGAATAGAACCATTTAAGGAGACACAAGAGATGATTAATCTTAGTCACAGGCTAAATAAAGATCTAGAAAAATCAGAACAGGAGATCAAACATAGAAAAATTAAGAAATATCAGAGGGATTTAAGTGATTTTAGAAAGGATCAGGTGTTTAAGTGGCAAGACAACCTGAACGCTACAGTATCAGCTTCGGTTGATACATCCCTAGAAAATGAGTCCAAACCTGATACACCAACAGGAACTTCATCAAAAGATAATATAAGAGATGAGAGACAAGCTAATAAACCACAAGAACACCCGAAAAATAATAATCACCACACACCAATGAATAAAGGCAAACCAAAGAGTAAAGGATTACCATACAATAGACCTCAAGGGAATGGTTATGGAAACCAATGGAGACCACAACATCCACAATTTAGACCTCAATACCCGCCAAGGAATAATAATAATAATTACAACCAGTATCCCAACGATCGCCAGTATAGACCGCCCAACAGAGATCAAGGATACTACCGGAATGATAGGAACTATTACCAACCATATGATATGAGGAGTCCAATACCTATGTATAACCGTTATGAGCCACTTGGTTATAACTACCCCCAGGATAATTTTTTAGAGAGGAGCAGAATAGCGAAAAGTCCAGGGGGGGAAAGGGGACGGAGCCCACCAAAAAATACAGAGGGTGTAGAGCAGGAGCAAGAGAAAAAAAGAAAAAGAGATCACTAGGAGTTGGGGTCTTCAACCTGAGTGGGGAGGTACTTTCGAGAGAAGAACTGGAGGTCTTAGATAAAGGACTCAAATTTGCCCCACCAAAACCGGCCAATAGATTTGATGTTTATGTGGATTTGCTTAAATTTACCAGGAAACTTAATATTAAAAAATATTTCTTGGGCGTATCGGGAAGCTTAAGCAGTATGAATAGAGAGACCAGCAGGATAGTACATACTGATCTCAGGAATAAATCATTGTTTAACCCACAACTAACCAAAAACAACCAGGTTGAAGTCTTCAAAAAGATGATGCAATCAGATATTGAGACACTCAAATTACCCCATATGTCATATAATAATAGAATCAAAGCGGGTATTAAGAAACTATCGCAACGTACCGATATAGTAGTCAGACCAGCAGACAAAGGAGGGGGGATTGTAGTCCTGTCAAAAGATCAATATCTAAAAGAACTGAATTCACAACTAACTGATAGTACCACGTATAAAATATTACAAAAAGACCCCACTATAAAATACAGGAAGGAACTGGAAATATTAATAGATAAAGGAGTACAGAACAACATCCTTAATAAAAAAGAAGCAAGATTCCTCATACCGGACACATGCAGAATACCTATTATTTATTTAGTTCCAAAAATTCATAAAGACCTTCATAACCCCCCGGGGAGACCCATAGTGAATGGAATTGATTCAATTCTATCTAGGCTAGGGCAATATGTAGACAAGTTTCTACAACCGCTGGTCAAAAATACGGTCTCTTATCTTAGAGATACTAAGCATCTGATTCAAGTACTAGATACCATTCAAGATACCAAAGAATTAAGGTTAGCGAGTGCAGATGTCTCCTCGCTATATACCATTATTGACCATGGGAAGGCCATTACATCCACAAGTTGGGGTCTGAGGACATATAGTAATCTTCTTAGGAAACAGCAGAAGTATATTGTGGAGTGTTTAGATTTTTGTCTCACTCACAATTACTTCTGGCATGGTCATCAATATTTTCAACAAATCAAAGGGGTTGCTATGGGCGCCCGGTTTGCACCAAGTGTAGCAAATCTTTTTATGGCCCACTGGGAACAGCATTCTATCTATCATAATACCCCGGGTGAACTAGTACTATATAAACGATACATTGATGACGTGATAATTTTATGGCGGAGGGATGAGGATTCTTTACAAGTATTTCTGCAGTCACTCAATACCAATGACAAGAATATTTCTTTTTCCTGGGAAACCAGTAGTGAATCTATTAACTTCCTGGATCTGAATATTTCAGTTAAGAATAACCAACTGGTGACTACTACTTATTTTAAAAACGTAGATCGGAATGGTTACATCTCTTTAGATAGTTGCCATTAACCCCAGTGGCTTCTCAATATCCCTAAGGGACAATTTGTCCGCTTGCGAAGGAATTGCACTACTGTAGATGACTACAAAGTGCAAGTCCAAAAATTAGGGGAAAGGTTTGAACAAAAAGGCTACAACAAAGACTTCATCTCGAGAAAGATAGAGGAGGTAGAAAATATGGATAGATCTCAACTGCTTAAAGACAATGAAAGAGTTAAACACCTAGATGACCTGGTACCTATTGTTTTGGACTATAATATACATCATAAAAAGATTGAGAAGATCTTTTTGAAACATTGGCCGATTTTGCAATCTGATCCAGCCCTGATGAAGGTTATACCTGCCATACCAAAATTCATATATAGAAAGGCTCCAAATATTAGAACTTGTCCAGTAAAAAATGTGATTGACCCACCCCGAACCAATTTAAGAACTACTATTATTGACCTAAAAGGCTTCTACCACTGCAAAACCTGTTATGCGTGCAAAAAGACAAAGGGATTAAATGTAAGAAGGAGACAATTTCAGGCCACAACAACAGAAATAACATACACCATTAAAGATTTCATATCCTGTCAGACGGCAGGTGTAGTATATGGGCTCCAATGTGAGTGTGGACTCCAATATATCGGAAGAACTAAGAGGCCTATGTGGAAAAGGATACGGGAGCATGTACAGAACATCAAAAAGGGTCACACCAAACACAGTGTCTCCCGACATTTCGCTAATCACCATAATAGTGACCCCACAAAATTGAGATTCTGGGGAATAGAGAAATTTAATAATCACTGGAGGGGAAGCAATAAGGTTAAAGTTATCAGTCAGGCAGAATCCAAATGGATCTTCCTGATGAGGTCTCAACATCCGAGGGGTTTGAACGTAGAATTTGATCTTAACTGCTTCATCAGCAATTTCTAGCAATGATCAGCTCAACCCCCATTGTGGTGATGTTTTTGAAGTTTACATGATCAGGAAATTTCACTCATGTAATGTTTCAGCTTAACCACTAATCCATGTATGTAATACCAACGTTTTCCTTAGGATATTGTATAATGAATTTCCATGATGACGGTGTATTGTACATCAGGTTTTTTTCGGGTCTTTGTCCCCTTTTTTATAATATATAGGTATAGGTTTTTATACATATTTTTTATATATATATATCTTATATATATATTTTTATACCACTATAAAGGGTTACTCCCCTGACAAGGGTACTCACACATATAAAGTCATGAGGGACTATGATAGGCTTTTTGTCATCATAGATCTAATGAGTTGAAGACGTTTTTATTTTTATTTTTATTTTTATCTTTATTTTTATCTTTATTTTTATCTTTATTTTATTTTCACATACTTTAGTGAATGCAGGCTTCTAGTCCTATAATATATCCAGATATGAGGATTTACATATATATATTGGCATGATAGCTATTAGTAGCATATACCAAATGACCTCGGTCCTCCGTTTTGCAGCCGCAATTAGTACGATGGCTGAAGGTGTCCTGTGAACTTCAATAAAATGGCGGCCAAGTTCCGCCCATCGGAAGTACTGATTGGCTAATACATTAGATAAATAGGGCTCCACCCAGGATAGGCGTATATCCTGATGAAGTCACGTGGTTGAAGTGACGTAACGCGTAGATACGCCAGTGGGAGGAGCTTACACGAACGTTCTGACGTCATATCCGGCGCGGGCGCCATCTTGGTGCTCTCAGTCCCTGAATACAGTACACCCTTTGAGTGGTGTGAAGGCTCGTTTTTACATGTGAATGTGTGAGTAGTTTTGTGATTTTATCACTCTTATAATAAAGCGGTTTTACAATAAGTTCTCTCTCCTTATTGATGACCCTGTGGGAAGGGCACCTTCGATACCACCAACGCTCTGGTATAGGAGATTAGAGGAGGAGAGTCCCACCATTACTTCTCGAGGGATCCATCATCTGAAGGATCTATCCAAGACCCACCATATATCAAAAGGCTCATTGGTCCCTAGGGGCCTGGGCAGGAAGGTGAGGGGGCACTTCACCTATTTGAGGATTGACACTTACAGTTTTCACCTGCATGGAAATTTATGCACATGGACACCATTTATTGCAATATGCATATAGTCACTTAAATGCATGATTTAGTTGCTTGAGAATATGTCATCACCAGCCCATTTATGTATATAAGAGGTACGGCTGTGTGAGTCACTTTCAATCATATATATGTCACCTGATATAATATAATTTACCCCGGTTTGAGCGCTGCACTATTTTTCTATCATTTCTCTTGTCCAATACGGTCACCGCAGGCCGATTGGGCAGAGGATTAAACAAACACAGTAGCATCTCTTCAAAAGGTGGGAATTTGTGAATTGCAAGTAAGCGCTTAGAAACAGTTTAACACTTTCAGAAAGAAAGATTTATTACTAAAAGAGTCAAACAGGTGCAATAAAATATTTACAAAGAAAATGTAACTAGATATATATATTTATATATAAAAACAGCATATCACAGCCAAGAGATAACAGGGAGAAGTTAAAAGGTTAAGTTACTTGCCATGTTTAGCCTTGGGGTAGCAGATCCAAGTTGCAGAGCCAAGGGTCTTTGATCTCCTGCTGTTACGATGTTAAAATTAGAAGATCTCTTTAGCTTAACTCTTTAGGCCTGTTACCTGAGTTTTTAAAAGTCCCCCAGCAGGGGGAATGGCTCTGAGTAACTGACCAATACGCTGTTTAGGGAGGGGTCAGTCGGGTGAACTCTGAATTAGAACCAACATTTGTCATAATCCATGACATGAAACATAGGGGAAAACCAGATCTGTTAAAAATTTTATCTTGTTTGTGCTTCTGGGGAATGCCTTGAACTCTTGAGTAGTTTCTGCCACCCTTCCCCGAGGTGTGAAATCACATAGGTCCCTTGGACAGAGAGGTTGCTGTCTCTATGGGGGGCTTTGTAGTGCTGGGCCCCCTGCTGCTCCAGCCTGCCAGAAACTATTAACACTTACACATCTGTCCCTGTGCCTCTCAGGAAGGGAGGGGGCAGGAAATAAAGGATTGAGGAATACTTCTAATAAAATAGGGGAACTCCGCGTCCAACTCTGATGAGCAAGTTTGCTACAATGACTAACCCAGCAACACCTAGCTATGCTATTTGGATAACCCTGTTGAGTATACTTCCAGTTAGTCTTGGCGTCTGCTACTTTCTGACTCAATCTCTACAAAGGTTCTTTTTCTGTGTTCTACTCCTGAGTTTTGTCTGCCCCTGCATTCTTGGCTATCTAATGATTCGAATGTATCAAAACCATTTGTGGAAATTATGTATTATTCACGGCAATGTCTTGGTCCTGTTTTTTCCTTTATTGGGACATTATTATGTACATTGAACATTTTGCTTTCTGTTCTAGTATGATGTATATTTTATTGATAATAAATAAAAGATTTACAAGAAAAAAAAAGAGATGACCCTTAACCCCTGACACTCCAGCTAAAGTGTTAGGCTTGGAGAAAATAAGTAAGACTAAATAAGCGTATAAGTAAGCCGAACAATTATATTATAAAATATTTAAATTACTGCATAAGCCTAATCATGAAAGGTTCTCTTTAAGCTTATTGCTGAGCATTTACAAATTTTAAGCAGATATTTAGTCAACATTCACAGTGCTGATGCTGGTTCAGCTAGTTGTCCTTCTGTTTATTTTCAGGGAGAAAGGAGCAGCTGAGCCAGCATTGGAACTTTCTTTTCTCATCTTTGGAAATTACATACTAATCTTTACATTTGCAGGATATGTTTTTTCAAAGTGTAAACATTACTAATTGAACTGTAGAGCTTTTCAATGACATTAATAAATATAGTAATTGTCATTGCTGAACACTGAAAACCATCTGCAGTCTCTCCTCCCCACATCTGACAAACAGCAGCTCTCCTCCGCAGCTGATCCACCTGCTTCTTCAACTAATTTGACATCTTAATTAGTATTTTTCATATTTTTCCCTGCCCCCTTGTAGTGGTCTCTATATGTCAGAAAACATCACTTTAAGCATGGGCATCAAGTTACTCTCTCCTTTACTGCCTCAGCTGAAGGGCTCACTCACATGTGCAACTATTGATCTACTATTATTCTACGGTGGATCATTTTTCAGAGGTTTTTTGACGAGTAGTAAGGAGGAGGTGATATGTCACCTCCTTTAATCCTCAAAATACTATATGCATTGCTTACAGTTAAAGGACAATTGTGGAGCTGCCCCATTTGCTTGATTAGTTTGCGTTTGGTGGCAGTACCTCCTACCAAATGTTAACTGCTATTTAACTTTTGCCTTGGTCATGAACCAAAGCATGGGTTGAATCCTAACCACAGCACTATCTACCTTAAGCTGGCATGTTCTCCCTGTGGCTGCGTGAGTTTCCTCCAGGTACTCTGATTTCCTTCCATACTCCAAAGACATGTGGGTAGGTTAATTGTTTCCTGTTGAAATTGGCCCTAGTATGTGTATGTAGGAATGTGCTTTAGAACCTTAGAATGTAAGCTTCTGGAGGGCAGGGACTAATGTCGATGTACAATATACAGTCATGGCCAAAAATATTGACACCCCTGTATTTCTGTCGGATAATGCACTACTTCACCCAGAAAATTGCTGCAATTACAAATGTTTAGGTATTCTCATGTTTATTTCTTTTGTTTGTATTGGTATGACACAAAAAGTGGAGAAACAAAATACCAAATCTTGACACATTCCACACAGGAAAACCAAAAATGGACTGGACAAAGTTTTTGGCACCCTCAATTTATTTTTAGTATTACACCCCTTGGAAAAATTAACTGAAATCAAACGCTTCCTGTAACCAGCAATGAGTTTCTTACACCTCTCTACTAGTTGTTGTGGTAAAACTGCTGCTCAACTGCCTACGTTTAACATGGCCTGCATTAATCAGCCCTTAATGAACTGTCAGAAGTTAAGATAGCCACCATGTTTTGTGTTCTCAATGTCTACAGATCCTACTTGTGATCTAACAGAATCCCAAGAACCATGAACTTCTGCTTTTCCTTCTCTCTCTCTCTCTCTCTCTCTCTCTCTCTCTCTCTCTCTCTCTCTCTCACACATTCTGATGGACGCATAAAGTTGCACACTTCTTTCTCTTTGTTTTGCAGCTGGAGAATGTGTCATTCTGTGTCTAACAGCAGCCAGCTGTCTCCTGCTGCCCACACCAGCCTGCATAAATGAACATATGCTGAATATTGCATATGCTGTTTGGGGCCCAATCACACTATCTTCCTTTATATAACAAATTGTAAACTCGTGTTATTGCAAAATGTAATAGAGGACTGGTAATGCATTTGATTCTTAAGTAAAAAAGTCATCCGGTGTAACCTAGGGTGTGGTTGCCATCATCCCCATTTTTTAAATAGAGAGATTTGTACCTTACATTTGGTGGGATTTTTAAGGCAACCTTAGAATATATATAAACCAAACAATTAAAAAAAAAAAAGATTTGACATTTTATTTGACACATCAACACATATTTCCCCAATAGAATATAACAATTCTTGACAACACATTTGCTTGACAATAGTTGCAATAATTGCATTGGAAGGTTAGCGGTATCTTTTGAAGCTGAATTGAGGGAACTACAAGTGCATTCAGCCTAAATCCAACGTGTTTCGAATACTTTAGTATAGATTCTTACTCAGGGAAAGGATACCGCTCTAAAACAATAATTATCGATAGTTAAACCTTTATACATATTGTTTATGGCCCAAGAATTGAGAAACCAACTTTACAAAACCACCAAAATTGGTCCAACTGAAAATGCTTTGCTATGTTTTGGAGAATAAGTCCCCCCCCATATACAGTGGGGATCGAAAGTTTGGGCACCCCAGCTAAAAATTTGTATTAATGTGCATAAAGAAGCCAAGGAAAGATGGAAAAATCTCCAAAAGGCATCAAATTACAGATTAGACATTCTTATAATATGTCAACAAGAGTTAGATTTCATTTCCATCATTTACACTTTCAAAATAACAGAAAACAAAAAAATGGCGTCTGCAAAAGTTTGGGCACCCTGCAGAATTTATAGCATGCACTGCCCCCTTTGCCAAGCTGAGACCTGCCAGTGTCATGGATTGTTCTCAATCATCGTCTGGGAAGACCAGGTGATGTCAATCTCAAAGGTTTTAAATGCCCAGACTCATCTGACCTTGCCCCAACAATCAGCACCATGGGTTCTTCTAAGCAGTTGTCTAGAAAACTGAAACTGAAAATAGTTGACGCTCACAAAGCTGGAGAAGGCTATAAGAAGATAGCAAAGCGTTTTCAGATGTCAATATCCTCTGTTCGGAATGTAATTAAGAAATGGCAGTCATCAGGAACAGAGGAAGTTAAAGCAAGATCTGGAAGACCAAGAAAAATATCAGACAGAACAGCTCGCAGGATTGTGAGAAAAACAATTCAAAACCCACGTTTGACTGCATGATCCCTCCAGAAAGATCTGGCAGACACTGGAGTTGTGGTACACTATTCCACTATAAAGAGATACTTGTACAAATATGGTCTTCATGGAAGAGTCATCAGAAGAAAACCTCTTCTATGTCCTCACCACAAAAATCATTGTTTGAACTTTGCAAATGAACATATAGACAAAACTGATGCATTTTGGAAACAAGTTCTGTGGACCGATGAGGTTAAAATTTAACTTTTTGGCCGGAATGAGCAAAGGTACGTTTTTAGAAGAAGGGGCACGGAATTTAATGAAAAGAACCTCTGTCCAACTGTTAAGCATGGGGTTGGATCAATCATGCTTTGGGGTTGTGTTGCAGCCAGTGGCACAGGGAACATCTCACGAGTAGAAGGAAAAATGGATTCAATAAAATTTCAGCAAATTTTGGATGGTAACTTGATGCCATCTGTGAAAAAGCTGAAGTTAATGAGAGGATAGCTTCTACAAATGGATAATGATCCTAAACACACCTCAAAATCCACGGGGGAATACATCAAGAGGCGTAAACTGAAGGTTTTCCCATGGCCTTCACAATCTCCTGACCTCAACATAATTGAAAATCTATGGATAGACCTTAAAAGAGCAGTGCGTGACAGACAGCCCAGAAATCTCAAAGAACTGGAAGACTTTTGTAAGGAAGAATGGGCAAAGATACCTCAAACAAGAATTGAAAGACTCTTGGCTGGCTACAAAAAGCGTTACAAGCTGTGATACTTGCCAAAGGGGGCAGTACAAGATATTAACTCTGCAGGGTGCCCAAACTTTTGCAGACGCCATTTTTTTGTTTTCTGTTATTTTGAAAGTGTAAATGATGGAAATAAAATCTATCTTTTGTTGACATATTATAAGAATGTCTAATCTGTAATTTGATGCCTTTTGGAGATTTTTCCATCTTTCCGTGGCTTCTTTATGCACATTAATACCAATTTTTAGCTGGGGTGCCCAAACTTTCGATCCCCACTGTATAGGATGAGGTCATCGCTTGACATGCAGGAACCACAGGTGCCACGTTGGGGAATACTGTAGTGATAAAACGTATCAATTAATGTGATGTCCTATACATTGATGTCCAAAAAATATATAGCACTAGACATCAAAACATATCTGAAGGAATGCGCTCTCTTTTATTTTATATAATAGAACCAAAAGTTAATCAAATGTTCATCATGTGTAGCACATGAACAAATATATAATAAATTAATATTTGAACCAATCTTATTGTCGCTTCATAGTATAAGAATATGCTATCAATAAAAAAGAGATAGTCAATTAAGTATTTAAACTATAAAAATTTCTTGTATTCGAGGCATTCAAAGTAGTCACTTACATTCTTGAGATTCACCATGAACATAGAGAAACATGGTGCTATGATAGTTGAACATCAAAGATCTTCTGTTCAGACTTTAACCCATCGAGGGGTCGGGAACAGGCGTTGTACATGTGGTTCCCCAAGGGACTGAACACAATTTGAAAGCTGCCTCAGAGTCGCAATACTTAGGGCCTTATATAGTTCCAATAATGTTGTAATGTATTTCTCCTCCCATATGTTGATATGCATCCGCTCGAGGGGAAGATGGTGCCCATAGTGCGGTTCCCGGCGTTCAACACAACTGCACAAGCGTAATCACATCATACGCACTAGTGTCACTTCTGGCTCCAGGAAAATGATCTCCGGAAGTCGGGCGGGCGCCATGTTGGAGACTGCCACCAACACAGAAGAAACAGACCAATTTGGAGCATAAGGGGTGGAGAAAGTCCATAGGGCTGCAAAGAGGGGCCCCCTGGCCACGTTCAGACCGAGGGACCCTTCCCATGCCGGGCATGCCAACAGAGCAAAGCCCAACCCAGAGGGGGATCACAAACTCCAACACAGAGAGCATGTACAGTAATTATTAACATAACAAAACACAACAAAATAATCTGGACAGTATAAAAAGAAAACCATTACAATACAATAATGACATTCATGGGGCAACCCTGAAGCACATGTAGAACGTGGAGAAAAGATCTCCCTTGGTGAGGAAAGCAAATTGGATCATTAGTAGAGGCATTTAGAGAATTAGATCATTCGTAAAATCAGAGATATTTCAATCTGTTTTACCAGAGGTGAAACCCTCTAAGAACAGTCTATAGCTTTCAGATTAATTTAAACCAGGATGGCGAGTTGCATCCAAGCATCTAATCCAGCGCATTTCCTGCTGAAGTAGTGCTTTATTCCTATTGCCTCCCCTGGTGGGGATATGTATTCTATCTAGAACTGAGAAAACAACCTTAGGCATTTTATATTTATGAAGTTTGCCAACATGTCTGCCCAGGGGTAGATACAGATTTCCTATTCTCATAACATGAATATGTTTGTAAATACGTCTCCAAAATTCTTGGCGTGTTTTACCTACATAAAAAGATACACATTCACAGGACATTAGATATACTACTCCTTGTGTCTGGCAGTTAACGAAATGTTTAGAAATTAATTTGTCTCCATTTGGAAGAATACATTTTTTCCTATTATCAAGTAAATAGCAATATGTGCACCTTCCACAAGAGAAAGTGCCAACATATTTGCATGGATCACATCTCTGAGTGCCTTTATATTCACTTTGTAAAAAAAAATATTTTAATGATCCTGCCCTTCTATATGTAATAGAGGGATTTTTACTGACCAATTTGCCAATGATAGGATCCCCTGCTAAAACTGACCAGTGATTATGTAATATTTTCCTTATTTTAATATGCTCATTGGAATATTTTAGGATAATCCTAGTTTCATCTTTATTGGCATGTTTGTGTGTTTTGGAGTTGAATAGTAGGTTATGCCTATCCACATTTTTTACATGGTTAAAGGCATTCTTGAGGTCCGTTTTAGTGTAGCCTTGTCTTAACAATCGTTCAGTGAGCTTATTAGCCTCGTTCTGAATAGTAGAGTCATTGGTACAGTTTTGTTTAATCCCCAAAAATTGACTATATGGAATAGATTTTTTTTAAAGGTTCTGGGTGAAAGCTATCAGCATGCAAGATAGTGTTCCCAGCCATCAGTATCAGGCCCTGACCATTACAACCGTGGCAGACTGATGACACCAGAAATTTTAAGCGACATAGTCGTGCGGTGGAGCGATTGTGGCGTAAAACCAAATCTCACCAAGCTTTCACCCTATATAAATCTGCTTTCTTAACATACAATTCCTCCCTCCATGCTGCCAAACAAGCCTACTTTGTCACTCTCATCAATAGCTTGTCATCCAGTCCTCGTCTTCTCTTCTCTACATTTAACTCTCTACTTTCTCCACCTCCACTCAGTAACTTACTCACTGCATAAGAGATTGCAAATCATTTCCAAAACAAGATTGAAGCAATTCACAGGGGCATTTCCACTGCACAGACATCTATCCCACTTAGCATACCTTATACAAAACCTTCCTCAACACTTTCCTCTTTTGACCTTGCTACTACTGAAGAGATCACTAAAGTTTTCTCAGAAGCCCATCTCACTACCTGCCCCTTGGATCCTGTCCCCTCACAACTACTACGGTCGCCCTCTTCTTCTATCCTATACTCCCTCACTCACATCTTCAATCTCTCCCTCTCTAATGGTGCTTTTCCCTCCCCTCTAAAGCATGCACACATCACTCCCATGCTTAAAAAGTCCTCACTGGACCCCACCAACCTGAACAACTTAAGACCTATCTCCCTGCTCCCGTTTACCTCTAAACTCTTAGAAAGCTTAGTCTACAATCGCCTGAGCTCCTACCTCACTGACAACAACCTTCTTGACCCTTTACAGTCTGGCTTTCCAATGACCACTGCTCCGTACTCTTACTACTTGACCTCTCTGCACCTTTTGATACTGTTGGCCATCCCCTCCTCCTAAAAAAACTCCTCTCTCTTGGCCAACGAGACTCTGCTCACTCCTGGTTCTCCTCCTACCTATCGTAGCGCTCCTTCAGCATTACCTATAACTCTGTCTCCTCCTCTCCACTTCCTCTTTCTGTAGGGGTCTCTCAAGGTTCTGTCCTTGGACCCCTTCTTTTCTCCATCTTCACCTCCTCCCTTGGTCACTTGATAAACTCCAATGACTTTACTATCTCTATGCTGATGACACATAAATCTATCTTTCTACTCCTCACCTCACCCCTTCAGTCTCCTCTCGCATTTCTAACCTACTAAGTGACATATCGGCATGGATGTCACTCCATTTCCTCAAACTCAATCTTTCCAAAACTGAGCTCATACTCTTCCCTCCTGCCCGTGCCCACTCCCCTGACTTCTCCATCAAGATCAATAATACAACCATCTCATGCCAGGGTACTAGATGTAATCCTAGACTCCCATCTGTCCTTTCAGCCCCAAATCCAATCGCTGTCCAAATCTTGTAGACTTCACCTCCGTAACATCTCCAAGATATGCCCGTTCTAAACCTTTGAAACTACTAAGCAGCTTATTCACTCTCTGGTTATCTCTCGCCTTGACTATTGCAACTCCCTCCTCATTGGCCTACTTCATCCCAGGCTATTCCTTCAGTCTGTTATGAATGCTGCTGCCAGACTCATCCATCTCACTAACCATTCTATATCTGCCATCCCTCTCTGCCAAGCCCTCCACTGGCTTCCCGTTGCCCAACAAATAAAATTCAAAACATTAACAATAACATATAAAGCCATTTATAACTCTGCCCCAAATTACATCACCAAACTTGTCTCCAAATATCACCCAAACCGTACTTTCCGCTCTTCGCATGACCTCCTACTTTCTAGCTCCTTTGCCTCCTCCTCCCATGCTCATCTCCAGGACTTCTCCAGACCTTCACCCATCCTCTGGAACTCTCTACCCCAACTTATCAGACTATCGCCTACTCTGCTCACTTTTAGGCGATCTCTAAAAACCTATCTCTTCAGGGAAGCCTATCCTGCCTTCAGCTAATAATGGAATCTTCTATTCCTTCTACCAGTCAATCCCCCACAGTTATTACCTTTTGTACCACTAGCCCCTCCCTCTTATATTGTAAGCTCCAAGGAGCAGGGCCCTCATAACCCTCTTGTGTTGAACTGTATTGTTGCTGTATTGTCTTCCGTTATATTGTAAAGCGCTGAGCAAACTGTTGGCGCTATATAAATCCTGTATAATAATAATATCTTTTCTAAAAAGACTGATTTCCAGGCATCTGTCTGTTGTCTTGGAAACACATAGATCAAAAAAGTTAATTCTTTCTCTGTCATAGGTCATAGTGAAAAACAAGTTTGAGTCATTTTGATTCATTTCCTCAAGACACTTTTTTAAAAGTGTCTCGGGACCATCCCAGACAAAGAATATATCATCTATATATCTTTTCCAAATGATAATATGTTGTGTGTATACAGACAGAGATTCATTTGACAAAAAACTTTGCTCCCACACCCCCAGGTACAGATTAGCATAGGAGGGGGCACAACAGGTCCCCATAGCCACACCCTGTACATGGAAGTAGTGTTATATTCTATTGGAGAAATATGTATTGATGTGTCAAATAAAATGTCAAATCTTTTTTTTTTTAATTGTTTGGTTTATATATATATATATTCTAAGGTTGTCTTAAAAATCCCACCAAATGTAAGGTACAAATCTGTCTATTAGAAAAATGGGGATGATGGCAACTACACCCTAGGTTACACCGGATGACTGTTATACTTATACATTCAGGGTGGATAATACACCCATCTTACCTTTTTCCGGTTCTAACCTCGGGTGGATTTGGACAGTGTTTTAAAGGATTAAACAAAACTGTACCAATGATTCTACTTTTCAGAATGAGTCTAATAAGCTCACTGAACGATTGTTAACAGGAGGCTACACTAAAACGAGCCTCAAGAAGGCCTTTAACTGTGGAAAACATTTGGATAGGCATAACCTCCTATTCAACTCCAAAACACACAAACATGCCAATAAAGATGAAACTAGGATCATAAAATATTCCAATGAACATATTAAAATAAGGAAAATATTACATAATCACTGGTCAGTTTTAGCAGGGGATCCTATCATTGGCAAATTGGTCAGTAAAAATCCCTCTATTACATATAGAAGGGCAGGATCATTAAAATATTTTTTGTACAAAGTGAATATAAAGGCACTCAGAGATGTGATCCATTCAAATATATTGGCATTTTCCTTGTGGAAGGTGCGCATATTGCTATTTACTTGATAATAGGAAAAAATGTATTCTTCCAAATGGAGACAAATTAATTTCTAAACATTTCATTAACTGCCAGACACAAGGAGTAGTATATCTAATGCCCTGTGAATGTGTATCTTTTTATGTAGGTAAAACACGCCAAGAATTTTGGAGACGTATTTACAAACATATTCATGCTATGAGAATAGAAAATCTGTATCTACCCCTGGGCAGACATGTTGGCAAAGTTCATAAATAGAGATGAGCGAATTATTCAAAAATTCGATTCGGCTGATTCGGCGAATTCGCGGAATAAATTCGATTCGAGTCGAATATATTCGCTGCGAATTTAACTTATAAAAAGGGTGTTTCTAGGCTTCAGAGAGCCTTTATATTAGTGCAGAACACTGTACCTTTAATTTAAATGCCCTTGGAGTCTGCTGGGGAAGAGAAATAATACTGTCAGTCAGTATGACATGCAGATGAGTGCCGTCGATCTTAGAATCACCGCACACTTCACTCATTTGGGCAGTCACGGGGCCAAAACCAGAGTGTGGAGCCACAGTGTGGCGGTGGAGGCAGCAGCAATGGGAGGCCATACAGCACCCTATGAAAAAATGGAACCCACCAGCAGTGTGAGGAGACCTGAAAGTGGCACATGGCAGAGTGTGGCGATGGAGACAGCAGCAATGGGAGGCCGTACAGGGACCCATGACACACTCTGGACCTGGCAGCAGCATGAGGAGGCGGTACAGGGGCCCATGACAGATTACGGGCCTGGCAGCAGCATGAGGAGTCGGTACGGGGGCCCATGGCAGATTACGGGCCTGGCAGCAGCAATGGGAGGCCATACAGCACCCTATGACAAAATGGAACCCACCAGCAGTGTGAGGAGACCTGAAAGTGGCACATGGCAGAGTGTGGCGATGGAGACAGCAGCAATGGGAGGCCGTACAGGGACCCATGACACACTCTGGACCTGGCAGCAGCATGAGGAGGCGGTACAGGGGCCCATGACAGATTACGGGCCTGGCAGCAGCATGAGGAGTCGGTATGGGGGCCCATGGCAGATTACGGGCTTGGCAGCAGCAATGGGAGGCCGTAAAGGGACCCATGACACACTCTGGACCTGGCAGCAGCATGAGGAGGCGGTACAGGGGCCCATGACAGATTACGGTCCTGGCAGCAGCATGAGGAGTCGGTACGGGGGCCCATGGCAGATTACGGGCCTGGCAGCAGCAATGGGAGGCCCGTAATCTGCCAGCACCCTATGACAAAATGGAACCCACCAGCAGTGTGAGGAGACCTGAAAGTGGAACATGGCAGAGTGTGGCGATGGAGACAGCAGCAATGGGAGGCCGTACAGGGACCCATGACACACTCTGGACCTGGCAGCAGCAAGAGGAGGCGGTACAGGGGCCCATGGCAGAGTGGCGAAGCGTAAGCAGCTTAAATTGAAGGCCATACAGAGGCCTATGTTAAAAATAATAACATGTTTGGGGCATGATTCATGGCGGATTTAGTCAGTTGTGTCAGGAACTGGTGGTTTGAAATCCAGACTAATCCACGCCTGATTCATTTTCACAAACGTGAGTCTCTCCACACTTTGGGTGGACAGTCGTGTCCTCCGCGGAGTTACAATACCTCCTGCCGCACTAAACACGCGCTCCGATGCCACGCTACTGGCCGGGCATGACAGCCTTTCAAGGGCAAATTCAGCTAGTTGGGGCCAAAGGTCAAGTTTCGTTGCCCAGTAGTCAAGGGGATTGTCTACCTCGGTTGGCAGGGTGCTGTCCAAGTAGGCCCAAGCCTGTTGTTTGAGGTCCTGCTCCAGGTCCACCTGATGCTGCTGCTGCTGCGGCTGGTTAGTAGTTTCCTCACTGCGCTGGTGAAGAAAGCTACTCATCATCGACTGCAGACTGAGGCAGCCGCTGCTGGTGGAGCTGCCACTGCTCCTACCACCCCACCCCTCCCCTGCTGCCATGGCAGCGGAACGCGAGCGCACAGGGCCCACAGTGTCTGAGGATGGACGTTGGCGCAGAAAGGCAGAGACCAACTGACTACATAGGTGGTTTTTATAGTACTTTATTTTGGCCTCCCTCTCAGCAGGTGTGTAAAAGGCCACCATTTTTGAACGGTAGCGAGGGTCCAACAAGGTGGACAGCCAAAAGTCATCCCTCTGTCTGATGGTTATTATTCGGCTGTCGCTACGCAAGCAACCGAGCATGCTATGGGCCATTTGTGCCAAGGAATGCGAGGGACTCCCTGCCTCCATCTCCACAGCATACTGCCACGTTGCGTCTGGGTCCTCTGTCTCCTCCTCCTCCTCTACCAGATGCTCCTGCTCCTCCACTCCTGTCCGCTGAGTGGAAAAACCACCCATTTCACTCAATAATTCCTGAGCACCAATGTCCTCCTCTACCTCCTCCTCTTCTTCCTGTCCTGCCCCCACAGGGGTCATGTGGCGTTGAGATCTGTGCGCCACGTCTACCGCACCCTGACCAGTCATTGTTAACAGCATTTGTTCCAGGACGTGCAACAGAGGAATGACGTCGTTCATCCCATAGTCCTGCCGACTCACGAATAGCGTGGCCTCCTCAAAGGGCCTGAGCAAGCGGCAGGTGTCACGCATGAGCTGCCAATGGCTGACATCTAAGTTACACAGGGGAGTACCTTTATCCGCTTGTAACATCAGGAAATCGGTGATGGCCTTTCGCTGTTCGTAAAGGCGGTCTAACATATGTAGGGTTGAATTCCACCTTGTTGCAACGTCGCAGATCAGGCGATGCTGTGGAATTCCGTTCTGCCGCTGCAGCTCAAGGAGGGTGTGCTTTGCGGTGTAGGAATGGCTGAAATGCATGCAAAGTTTACGTGACATTTTAAGGATGTCTTGCAGTGGGATGGTGGATTTTAGGAACCGCTTGACAACCAGATTGAACACGTGAGCCATGCATGGCACATGGCACAACCTTCCTTGACGCAGAGCAGACACCATGTTCTTTCCGTTGTCGGTCAACATGGTTCCGATTTTCAGTTTGCGCGGAGACAGCCATCTGTCGATTTCTCTGTTCATTACACTCAGAAGTTCCTCCCCTGTGTGACTACGTTCGCCAAGGCATACCAGGTGCAGCACAGCGTGACACCGTTGCGCCCTGCACATGTGATATGCCGGTCGGGTAATGGGACTTGGCACGGGGGTGGCGGCTGAGGACACGGCGGAAGAAGAGGTGGTAGAGGCGGACATCTTTGCTGGACCAAGGACGTGCAAACGTGGAGGCAAAAGCGGCGTGACCTGTCCAAGTTGCTGGTGCGGCTGTGCCGGCACCACGTTCACCCAGTGGGCCGTAAATGACATGTACTGTCCCTGACCGTAGTTACAGCTCCACACGTCGGCGCTGCCGTGCACTTTGGCAGAGACCGACATGCTCAAAGACTGGCCCACCATCTCTTCTACATGTGAATGCAGGGCTGGCACTGCCTTTTTGGCGAAGAAATGCCGGCTTGGCACTCTCCACCGCGGCTCGGCACAAGCCATCATTTCTCGGAAAGATGCTGAGTCCACCACTTGGAAAGGGAGGGACTGCAGCACCAGCAACTTGGACAGGAGGACGTTCAGCTTCTGCACCGTCGGGTGCGTGCTCGCAAACTGTTGTCTCTTGGAAACGGATTCCAAGAAAGACTGCTGACGGAATCCGTGAAGAGGAGTAGCAGGAGAAGGAGCATCTGAACGAGCGGAAGATGCCAACGAGCGACAACTTCCCTCAGCAGAGGTGTTGGAGCCTTGACTGGCTGATAGAGGGCGATTGACGTCGGGTGACGGAGCAAGTAACGGAGCGGGTGATGGAGCGGGGGCTGGGGCAGGCAGAACCGCCGTATCTTTATCACGGTTTTCCCAGGCCACCAAATGGCGACGCTGCATATGCTGATGCAACGCTGTAGTCTCAACATGGGCCCCCTGGCCACGCTTGACTTTCTGGCCACATAGTCGACATACGGCTACGTTTACTTCCTCGGGCGGCTTGACGAAAAATTGCCACACCGCCGAGTAGGAAACTTTGCCCCCGCTACTCCTCACTGGCTGACTGCTACTTCCTCCGTGCACACCGGCACCACTACTGGCCGTGGTGGTAGGCTGCAGTGGAGCTGGTGCTCTACTCCGTGGCCGTTTGCCTCCACTGACACTGCTGCGACCCTGCTGCCTCCTGGGCAACCCACCGACTGTTTTGCTCGCTGGCAAGCTGGCACCCTCTTCTCCTGATGATGCGGAAGCAATAGCCTGATGACGACGAGGCTGCCAAGTGCGATCAGCCTCATCATCATCAATTAGGGTCTCCGCCTCACTACTAGCCCCCTCGGCTGCGTGTGGGTCAGGAGACAGACCTGTCTCTAGACCGGCTACCGAGCCACTCTCCTCGCCAGTACTTCTTCGCCTGGCTGCTGAAGAGGCGGATGTCTCCCCCCGTTCCTGACCGCCCTCTGTTAGCTCTTCCTCACTGTACAGTGGGGCTGAGCCCACAGCATGCGATACTTCACTTGGTGAGGGAACACCAAAGGACAGGGGCAGGTAGAGGACACGTGATTTCAGTGGGCTTGCTCCCGGGCCATGCCAACTAACGGTTGTGTCTGACGTACCCACCGACCGTTGGCTGTAGGTGTCAGAGGTGACCTGGGAAGAGGAAGACGACCGAGTCAACCAATCGATGACGGCAGGGTTGTCGGTGGAGACACAACCGCTGGATGACACCGGGAGCACTGGCCTCTGGCTGCGACTAGTGCTGCCTCGACCCCTTCCTCTGCTGCCACGTCTGCTCGCTCCTGAAACATTGCCTCCTCTGCCACTCCTCTGCGTGTTGTCTGACATACTCTTTAATTCAACGATTCTGTGTCCCTGAGTAACGATTCTGTGTCCCTGAGTAACGATTCTGTGTCCCTGAGTAACGATTCTGTGTCCCTGAGTAACAATTCTGTGTCCCTCAGTAACGATTCTGTGTCCCTCAGTAACAATTCTGTGTCCCTGAGTAACAATTCTGTGTCCCTGAGTAACGATTCTGTGTCCCTGAGTAACGATTCTGTGTCCCTCAGTAACCATTCTGTGTCCCTGAGTAACGATTCTGTGTCCCTGAGTAACAATTCTGTGTCCCTGAGTAACAATTCTGTGTCCCTCAGTAACGATTCTGTGTCCCTCAGTAACGATTCTGTGTCCCTGAGTAACAATTCTGTGTCCCTGAGTAACGATTCTGTGTCCCTGAGTAACGATTCTGTGTCCCTCAGTAACGATTCTGTGTCCCTCAGTAACGATTCTGTGTCCCTGAATAACGATTCTGTGTCCCTGAGTAACAATTCTGTGTCCCTGAGTAACGATTCTGTGTCCCTGAGTAACGATTCTGTGTCCCTGAGTAACGATTCTGTGTCCCTCAGTAACGATTCTGTGTCCCTCAGTAATGATTCTGTGTCCCTGAGTAACGATTCTGTGTCCCTGGGTAACAATTCTCTGTCCCTGAGTAACGATTCTGTGTCCCTGAGTAACGATTCTGTGTCCCTCAGTAACAATTCTGTGTCCCTGAGTAACAATTCTGTGTCCCTGAGTAACGATTCTGTGTCCCTCAGTAACGATTCTGTGTCCCTGAGTAACGATTCTGTGTCCCTGAGTAACGATTCTGTGTCTGTCCCTGAGTAACAATTCTGTGTCCCTGAGTAACAATTCTGTGTCCCTCAGTAACGATTCTGTGTCCCTCAGTAACGATTCTGTGTCCCTGAGTAACAATTCTGTGTCCCTGAGTAACAATTCTGTGTCCCTGAGTAACGATTCTGTGTCCCTCAGTAACGATTCTGTGTCCCTGAGTAACAATTCTGTGTCCCTGAGTAACGATTCTGTGTCCCTGAGTAACGATTCTGTGTCCCTGAGTAACGATTCTGTGTCCCTCAGTAACGATTCTGTGTCCCTGAGTAACAATTCTGTGTCCCTGAGTAACGATTCTGTGTCCCTGAGTAACAATTCTGTGTCCCTGAGTAACAATTCTGTGTCCCTGAGTAATGATTCTGTGTCCCTCAGTAACGATTCTGTGTCCCTGAGTAACGATTCTGTGTCCCTGAGTAACAATTCTGTGTCTGTCCCTGAGTAACAATTCTGTGTCCCTGAGTAACAATTCTGTGTCCCTGAGTAACAATTCTGTGTCCCTCAGTAACGATTCTGTGTCCCTCAGTAACGATTCTGTGTCCCTGAGTAACGATTCTGTGTCCCTGAGTAACAATTCTGTGTCCCTGAGTAACAATTCTGTGTCCCTCAGTAACGATTCTGTGTCCCTCAGTAACGATTCTGTGTCCCTGAGTAACAATTCTGTGTCCCTGAGTAACAATTCTGTGTCCCTGAGTAACAATTCTGTGTCTGTCCCTGAGTAACAATTCTGTGTCCCTGAGTAACAATTCTGTGTCCCTGAGTAACGATTCTGTGTCCCTCAGTAACAATTCTGTGTCCCTGAGTAACAATTCTGTGTCCCTGAGTAACAATTCTGTGTCTGTCCCTGAGTAACAATTCTGTGTCCCTGAGTAACAATTCTGTGTCCCTGAGTAACGATTCTGTGTCCCTCAGTAACAATTCTGTGTCCCTGAGTAACAATTCTGTGTCCCTGAGTAACAATTCTGTGTCCCTGAGTAACGATTCTGTGTCCCTCAGTAACAATTCTGTGTCCCTGAGTAACAATTCTGTGTCCCTGAGTAACAATTCTGTGTCCCTGAGTAACGATTCTGTGTCCCTGAGTAACAATTCTGTGTCCCTGAGTAACGATTCTGTGTCCCTCAGTAACAATTCTGTGTCCCTGAGTAACAATTCTGTGTCTGTCCCTGAGTAACGATTCTGTGTCCCTGAGTAACAATTCTGTGTCCCTGAGTAACGATTCTGTGTCCCTAAGTAACGATTCTGTGTCCCTAAGTAACGATTCTGTGGCCCTAAAGTCTCTGTGGCCCTAACTCTGTCCCTAATACACAGAGGTCTGTCTCTCTTGAATGACCGGAGGCTAATGGAGAATTCTAAGATGGCCGCAATTTATTGCTCCACCATTACACAGTGCTGGCTGGCTGGCTGCTGATTGGCTAATGCGATCACATGTCATGAATGAATGCATTATGGGTCAGCGCGCCTTGTCTGCGCGTCTTCCCAGAGATCCCCGCTCCGTCGCCACACATGTCGCCGCCATTTTTGGGAAAATTCGATTCACGCATCCGAAGTTTGCTAATTTTCGGATTCGGCGCGAATCGAATTTTTCCTGATCTTCGAAACGAATTCCACTTCGCCATGTTCGATTCGCTCATCTCTATTCATAAATATAAAATGCCTAAGGTTGCTTTCTCAGTTTTAGATAGAATACATATCCCCACCAGGGGAGGCAATAGAAATAAAGCACGACTCCAGCAGGAAATGCGCTGGATTAGATGCTTGGATGCAACTCGCCATCCTGGTTTAAATGAATCTGAAAGCTATAGACCATTCTTAGAGGATTTTACCTCTGGTAAAACAGATTGAAATATCTCTGATTTTACTAACGATCTAATTCTCTAAATGCCTCTACTAATGATTCAATTTATTCTCCTCACCAAGGGAGATCTTTTCTCCACGTTCTACATGTGCTACAGGGTTGCCCCGTGAATGTCATTATTATATTGTAATTGTTTTCTTTTTATACAGTCCAGATTATTTTGTTGTGCTTTGTTATGTTAATAATTCTTGTACATGCTCTCTATGTTGGAGTTTGTGATCCCCCTCTGGGTTGGGCTTTGCTTTGTTAACATGCCCGGCACGGAAAAAGTCCCCCGGTCCAAACATGGCCAGGGGGCCCCTCTTTGCTGTCCTATGGAGCGAAGGGCGGAACGTTCTCCACCCCTCATGCTCCAAATTGGTCTGTTTCTTTGCTGTCGGCGGCAGTCTCCAACATGGTGCCTGCCAGACTTCTGGAGATCATTTTTCTAGAGTCAGAAGTGACACTAGTGCGTATAACACGTTTGCGCCTGCGCAGTTGTGTTGAACGCCGGGAACTGCACTATGGGCACCATCTTCCCCTTGGGCGGATGCATATCAACATATGGGAGGAGAAATACATACATTTCAACATTATTGGAACTATATAAGGCCCTAAGTATTGCGACTCAGAGGCAGTTTTCAAATTGTGTTCGGTCCCTGGGAGAACCACATGTACAACGCCTGTTCCCGACCCCTCGATGGGTTAAAGTCTGAACAGCAGATCTTTGATGTTCAACTATCATAGCACCATGTTTCTATATGTTCATGGTGAATCTCAGGAATGTTAGTGACTACTTTGAATGCCTACAATTAACATTTAATTAACTTTTGGTCCCTATTATATAAAATAAAATAGAGCGCATTCCTTCAGATATGATGTCTAGTGCTATATATTTTTGGGACATCAATGTATAGGACATCACATTAATTGATATGCTTTATCACTACAGTATTCCCCAAAGTGGAACCTCTGGTTCCTGCATGTCAAGCGATTACCTCATCCTATATATGGGGGGGGGCTCATTCTCCAAAACATAGCAAAGCATTTTCAGTTGGACCAATTTTGGTGGTATGTAAATTTGTAAAGTTGGTTTCTCAATTCTTGGACCATAAATAATATGTATAAAGGTTTAACTATCGATAATTATTGTTTTAGAGTGGTATCCTTTCCCTGAGGAAGAATCTGCACTAAAGTATTCGAAAAGAATTGGATTTAGGCTGAAAGCACTTGTAGTTCCCTCAATTGAGGTTGCAAGATGGAAATCAGCTTCAAAAGATACCGCTAACCTTCCAATGCAATAATTACAAACACTGTCAAGCAAATATGTTGTCAAGAATTGTTATATTCTATTGGGGAAATATGTATTGATGTGTCAAATAAAATGTCAAATTTTTTTTTTAATTGTTTGGTTTATATATTTTCTAAGGCTGCCTTAAAAATCCCACCAAATGTAAGGTACAAATCTCTGCATTTGATTTTTAATAGCACCCCAATGCATCTTCACAATGTGCCATGATATATAAAAATGCAATAAGACTTTTTTTTCTATGTCCTTGAGGGATCTCCTTTTTTCCCTATCTTTCCCCATGTGTACACTGTGTGCATAATATTATTAGGCATGTGAGTTTTTTTTTATCAAATCATCATTTTCATGCTTATTGCCCAACTCCAAGCTCTGTAAACTTGGATGCTTATTGGATTTAAGCATATCAGGTGATGTGTATTTGTGTAATGAGGGAGGATGTGGCCTAAGGAGATCAACAACACCCTATATCAAGGTGTGCATAATTATTAGGCAGCTTCTTTTCCTCAGGAAAAATGCACCAAAAAAGAGATCTAACTGACTCTGATAAGTCAAAAATTGTAAAAAGTTTTTCAGAGGGATGCAGCACTCTTGAAATTGCTAAGATTTTGTGTCGTGATCACAGAACAATCAAACATTTTGTTGCAAATAGTCAATGGGGTTGCAAGAAATGTGTTGACAAAAAAAGACGCAAATTAATTGCCAAAGGTTTGAGAAGAATCAAGCTTGAAGCTACCAGGAACCCTTTATCCTCCATTGCTGCCATATTCCAGAACTGCAACCTGCCTGGAGTGCCTACAAGTACAAGGTGTTCAGTGCTCAGAGACATGGCCAAGGTAAAGAAGGCAAAAAACCCAACCACCACTGAACAAGACACATAAATTGAAACATCAAGACTGGGCCAAGAAATATCTGAAGACAGATTTTTCAAAGGTTTTATGGACTGATGAGATGAGTGACTCTGGACAGACCAGATAGATGGGCCTGTGTCTGGATCAGTAACAGACACATAGCTCCACTTTGACTCAAACGCCAGCAAGGTGGAGGTGGGGCTCTGGTATGGACTGGTATTATTACTGTAATAATACCAGCCCATTTCAGAACCTCACCTCTACCTTACTTGCGTCTTTTTAATACACTGCTCAGAAAAATAAAAGGAACACTTTGAAAACACATCAGATCTCAATGGGGAAAAACATCATGCTTGATATCTATACTGATATGGACTGAGTAATGTGTTAGGGACATAAGGATGCCCCACCGTTTGATCGAAATAAAAAATATCAACCTACAGAGGACTGAATTCAAAGACACCTCGAAAATCAGAGTGAAAAAAAATATGCAATAGGCTAGTCCATTTTGCTGAAATATCATAGACTTAAAGTACAGCCAAAACTCTTTTGGCTGTACTTCTCCTGTGGATTCATTCTGCACTCCTGTCACCTGTTTTCAGCAGATGTCAGCTGGCGTCATTCAGCTGGTCCAGACTGGGGAAAGATCCCAACTTGAAAGTTGGGATCCTCCCCAGAGTCTGGAGTGGCACCTGACTCAGCCTCTCAGCCAGCCGCTCCAGACTCTGGGACTCCGCTCCCTCCCTGTCGACAGCCCAGTACTCCAGTGAACACTGGGGTGGCAGAGCAGACAGCGGTGACTGACAGTCACTGCTCTCTGCTCAGAGCGGCGGTGAGAACTCAGCGATCAGCTGTCATGTGATCGCTGAGTTCCCACCCTTAGGGTTGGCGGGGGACAGATGCAGCATCAGTCTGATGCTGCATCCACCTAGGTAAGTATAATCTCTTGTGATCATCATGTATAAATACATAAGTGGTCCATATAGTGAACTTAGTGTAGAGTTATTCCCTTTATGGTCATTACAGAGGATAAGGGAGCACTCTTTACGCCAGGAGGAAAAGAGATTTACCTCCACATATGGAAAGGCTTCTTCACAGTAAGAGCTGTGAAAATGTAGAATAGACTCCCTCAAGAGTGTTTTTATAAAGCCCTGGATTCTTTCCTAAATGCAAAAAATATAACGGGATACTGATATTTATAGGTATAGTTATATCTGATTGTCTCTAGGGGGATCAGGAAGGATTTTTTTCCCCTGCTGGAGCAAATTGGATCATGCTTCATTGGGGTTTTTGCCTTCCTCTGGATAAACTGTGGGTATAGGATTGTACATATAGGATTGTATATAATGTTTCCCCCTTCTATTGGTTGAACTTGTGTGGGCTTGTGTATTTTTTCAACCAGACTAACTAGGTAACTATATGTAAGTGGCAGTAATTATGGCCAGTTGTTGGCTTCAGTGGGAGGAATAGTTCCTCGTACGTAAGTGGGAGAAATACCACCCCAAGGGCCAGATAAAGGCAAGCACATGGCCACATCCAGCCCCTGGGATCCAGTTTAGAGACCACTGATTTATAGGGTGGTAAGGAAGAGATATACAAAGCAGCAAGTATTCATTGTTAATATCCTCTTTCACATCAAAAACATACCAGTATGTAAAAAAATGTCCCTTAAATGACTCTCTATATGGAACAAAAGTATTCCAATCTACTTGCACATCTGTATCTTGTCAAGTAAACACAATAAACAGTCACAAAGGTCTAAAAGGTTATCTTTTTAGAAGCAATATTATTTTGATGGTTGAACATTAGTGTCTACATATAGAAAGCATCTCCAAGACATTAAAAAAAAGTGGTGTAAAAATAAATATTTAATAATGAGTATACCCATATTTGCATACAAAATTCAAATGTATTACTTTTCTATCCTATGGGAATTATTTATTAAGAGATGTGGAAGTTCTGCTCCAGTTAGTTTTTTTCTTATTCATTTGACTGGAAAGTAAACATTAACACATCTTTATTGCCAGCTAATTTATTATACAGCCATAATATACATGAAATAGCCTAAAACCTTATGTTTTAGTGTAATAAATGCAAACCTACAGCAGATCAAGGTCTCTCCCAGAGGATTGAGCTGAACTGTCTTCAGATGTCCATCCCCAAAGACCCATTACATTAGCACAGACCTCTTGACTAGTGGCTTGGAAAAGGGCATGTGACCGACCAGCAATATTATCCTTATTAGAGCAATAGGTCAGGTGTTAAGCTTTTTGTTAACTGCTACTTGTATCATACAAACTGAATTTTAAGAAATCAAGGCTATCAGAACTGACACTGTTAAAAGGAATATATAAATGTATTTTTTCTCAAAAGGTTTATAATTTGATTTAGCTAGGTAATCCTGCAATGGTCCAGCATTGAGCTTGAGTGCATAAGCAGTGGTCCAGCAGAACATTGAGCTTGAGTGCATAAGCAGTGGTCCAGCAGTGCATGGGCATTTTTCAGGGTGTCTGTATTAATGTGGATGATCTTTGGGGTCTGACATCAGGAAACTGGGTAGGGCAGGGCAGGGTAGGGTAGGGCCTTCTTGTAGCTTTCCATGTCACCTACCAGCTCATTCTGCAAGGAACC
Source organism: Staurois parvus (assembly GCF_062004578.1). Taxonomy (NCBI): domain Eukaryota; kingdom Metazoa; phylum Chordata; class Amphibia; order Anura; family Ranidae; genus Staurois; species Staurois parvus. Next base: position 5,515,273 of record NW_028318003.1, read on the forward strand.
AGCAGTGTGATGGTACTCATTGTTTGATTCATTATATATTTTTCAGATAAGCCCATATACCAGGGACTCTCCACAAGCTTGCTGGGTATTCTTGGAGGAGTGTTTGTAGCACTTCTCATATTATCAGCTGCATTGAGTGCATTCCTGATGAGAAGAAAAAAGAAGAAGAAGAAGAAGCATAAATCAGACACAGACAGTGACATGTGAGTGTATAACGGCTTCAATAGCTCCCAGAACAAATATCAGTGCTATATACAATATTCAGAATCTCTTTAGCACATACAAGGTAACACTGATGACATAAGTATCCTAATACAAGAATGATTTACTAAAGGAGTTCAAGGTCTCTGTCAGACCAGCAAATGTACCTTCATGTTACAGATTCAGTAGAGTAACTAGAGGTTTTCTCTGATCTGCTCCTTCTGTGGTTTTTGGAATCTTAGCTTTTGATAGGAAGCTGTTGCGGATTCTTTTGTCTTCCCTGGGACCTGCTGTCTGCCTGTTGCTGTTGTTTGTCCTCCCATTCCTGGGTTCTACCATCTGTATGGGGCTGCTTACTGGTTGTTCCTTCATTTACAATCCTTTCTGGCTTTTCCTGCACTCTAGATCTCCATTTTGACATGCCTGCCTTAGTTATCTATTCAGGTTGACCATTTTAGGGTTCATATTGTTCTTTATTCTTGTTCCTGACCCTTTCAGTCCCGTGTTTTGAGTGTTCCTTGGTAACCCTGTGTTTGCTTAGTTCTTGTTTAAATGTCCTGTATTCCCTCCTCCTAGCTCATTTTCCTTCTTGTTTCTGCTTGCTCTCAATCTGTGTCAACAGTGTTGCTTTTCTTCTGGTGATCTCCTTGAAACTGCTAACTTCTAACTTCTGAACTGCCTTTGATCAAGTGCATATCCTGACCATGCTAGAGGTAATTGTAGCCATACTAGTGCACTTGCAACAAGAACAATTGATACTTTTTTATTTGCACTAACATCCAATTTTTCAGGACAAGCTTTTGCGGTATTTAACCTTCCTTAAGGCCCAAGCAATACTAATGCACAAAGTTTTAGCAGAATGTTAAAGTAACAGTCTGTTAAAAGTTTGTGTATTAGTACTGCTGAGGCCTTGAAGAAGGAGACCCACCCCGAAAGCTTGCCCTGAAAAATTGGATTTTTTTTACATTAGTTTCTGTAAAAGTTTTTAATAAAACCTACAAGACAATAAAAAAAAACAAATCAAAATAGAATTTAGAACAACGAATAAACATCAACTCAAAACAATTAAAGCAGCAACAACTCACTTTTTATGTCTCGTAAAATAACGATTACATGCAATACCCTAATAACACAAAATTTCAGCACAAAATCAAAGCTGCCCCCATGAGCATACCTTTCAAATCCAGACATTATCACAATACAACCCCTAAAAGGTAAATAATTTAAAAATGGATGTTAGTGAAAATACAAAAAATATCATGGACAGTACTCAATTCTTCTGACCATGCTAGTAATCCACTGTGTTTTATCATCACTATGTTCCTAACTACGTCTCTGCTTCATGCTCTGGTTTTGATTTTGATGTTCCTATTTAGTTACTCCTGAAAATGACCTTAGACAGGGCTCTGGACTGTTTTTGTCTTCAGTTTGGCTCTAGCTCTGGCAAACTGGATATGACATTTGCATACCTGACTACTCCAAGCTTCCTAGCTTACCCTTGAGAGCCCCCTTTGTGTTCACATCAAATAATCTGATAAAATTATTTGGGGGGCGTGAGTCAAGCACACTTGTATAAAGTGTCCTAGGAAAGTGAGTCCTGATTGTTATAAAATTATTATATATGATAAAAGATCTGATGACACAGCATGGATACACCACAAGAAAGGACCAAATACAGTAGATGTTCAATTAAATAGAGATGCAATTTAATTTTTTTGAATACACAGTAATTAACGGGGGTCTCCTGCCTATCCACACTCTGACTGATCTTGGTCTCTCACTAACTCAAGTATATTGCATTTTGAAAGGTTTCTTTTCGTATTCCACAAACATCTGAGGTTCCCTGGTCTAATATAAAAAGAAAAACTGTTTTGACACTTAGTAATCTATTATTTCTCTCTTTTATTTCTGTCTTCAGAGTAGATCCTCCTCCAGCACATAAACCAGCACCTCCACCAAAGAAGAAAACAGAAGTAAAAGCCCATATAACTGCTCAAGACATTCAGGTATATAGATTCATTAACAAACCTAGATAGACTGAACTATGAAAACTTTGTGTAGCAAATTATATTGCTTTGTCCTTCTGCTAGTATAGACCAGAGAATGAAAAATAAGCGCTTTCTGTTATTTGTGTAAAAGCTGAGCTCCAGGCATGCGAGATTCTGAAAAGAAACTAGATTTAACGGAAATAAATACTGTTATTGCTGAATAGGAACCTGTTGGCTAAAAAATATAATTCTATAGATATGGTTTTTAATTGTTATGAATAGGCTCCCATGATTACATTTTTGCATTATCAGCATTTTTTTGCAGGAATTTAGAAGTGTACATACTGCATGTTATCACCTTCTGACAGTTGTCCAGCTACAACTTCCCACATGCATTGTACCAGTACCATGTTGAGGCACATTCAGCTTGGTGTTTGAGAAGGAGCAAAAAACAGCAGTAGTTCAAACTGCATAGGTACCCATAGTAATATACAGTGCTCAGCATAAATGAGCACACCCCTTTTGAAAAGTAATATTTTAGTCAATATCTCAATGAACACAAGAACAATTTTCAACATTTTGACAAAACTGGGTTTAATAAAACATTTGTTTTGCTCCTAAGACTTTCATTGGGGTGTATTCATATTTGCAACATGGTCTTGAATTAATTTGTTAGGAAAAATACTTTTTTGTGTCTGCAAATGAACAAATCTTGTTTGCAATCAATGGCCCGCATTTGTGGGAGTATTTTGTAGTATAGTGTCCCATAGAAAATGTTGATTCTGCGACACCTGCTGGTGGTCACTGGAACTGCAGTTATCAGCCCAGAAAACCACTGAGCCATCAGCAGGTGAACTCAGATTTAAAGCGGAGCTACACCCAAAAGGGGAAGTTCCGCTTTAAGGACTGCTCCCTCGCTCCCCATTAAGGATTGGCACCTTTGGGGGGCGGGGGGGTACCTGAATTTGACAGGTACCCACTCCCAATTTCGATCTGATCGCCTCGGCGATCGGAAACAGAAGGTGTCCTCCCTTCCTCCCTCCCTGTAGTCTTTTGGGACATGTGACAGGTCCCAGAAGACTACAGGACCATTCATGAAGCGCAGCGTTACTTCCGCATGCGCAGTGGGTACCCAGCTGTGAAGCCACAAGCTATTGCGTGCCAAGCTGTGAAGCTGCCCACACTGAAGATGCCGGCCTCCTGGAATACAGGACGGCCAGTGAAACGGGCTGCGGGGGACACACCACGTGACCGAGTGACAGGTGAATGGCTGTTTTTTAAAAGTCAGCAGCTACAGTTTTTGTAGCTGCTGACTTTTATTTTTTGACAGGTGGGTGGAACTCCGCTTTAACAGTTCCCCTGCCTTGAGGAGTGGCCTCTGGGTGCTCCGCCATGTCCAAACACCATGGTCTTGAAGTTGGCTAGGCACCTCACTGCTGGGGTCTGGAAGCTGACTGAGTAACGTGCCGCCGGAGTCTGGAGGCTGACTAAGTACCCCGCCGCCAGGGTCCAAAAACAGGCTGGGCTCCCTGCTGGTCAGATCCCTGAGGAGGCACAGCACTTGGAGCTTACAATCCTTTAATGCAGCATATCTCCCAATGCTGGGATTATGTTTGCAAATCTTGTTTGCAATCAATGGCCCGCATTTGTGGGAGTATTTTGTAGTATAGTGTCCCATAGAAAATGTTGATTCACTGTATGTTGTGGTGTGTCTACAACACATGAACACCAAATTTCTTTATTGTTGCCACTTCCTCGGTTTAAATATGATACACAGATGTCTGCAAGTACAGTTACATTTAGCTTATAAAATGTATACAGTATATGAAGGGACTTCGATCATATTGCGGAATCGATCAATTCAGATATGGAATCATATGACCTCTACATGTTTCTAGGTCAACAGTTAACCATTTTGTTAGAAACACTGTCCGATAGATAGGGTGTTTAAGTGAAACCTTCTTATGTAATAAATCTGTATCATCTGTCTGGTTTACTAAGTCTACAAACAACATATTGTCCTTCCCCAAGGGGAGTTTACTGTGTATATCTCTGCACATTGTAATACTATTGTACGCTGTTAGATGTATTTTCTTCACTGTGGGTTTTCGTATCTTATAAAAATTGCAGTTATATAAAAATGTATATATGAAAAAGTTTGATGGTTCAAATAAAATAATATTTTATAATCTAATAATAATGCAATTTAAACCTGGGTTAAAATATTGTGTTTGTCATAGTTGCAAATATATATACAGTATATATAATAATAATTAATAACAAATTTGTTTGTGACTGTCTCTTCAGATTGTGCACTTAGACCCGGTAAAAGCAGAAGAAGAGATTATTGCACTACCCATACAGACACCTTATTATGATATCTCAGCATCAGACTGTGAGAAGAGGGTAAGATGCACCTAGGTAAAAAATTGACATGTAGATATTCCATGTATGTTAAAAATCTTTGGTAGCGTGATGTGGAGTGCCTTGTTGGTTAGGAAAATCAGGTACAACCAACATGCTTCAGGGAATGTGGACTTCTTATACTTCAGGGCTTAAGAAAATTCTTGTATTTGGATTCGAGCATTATTTGAAGCAAAGACTGGCATGTAGACTAAGGCTTGGTTTATATATGTGCAGGTGCGGGAAAATCTGTGCAGCCGCACCACCCACACCAAGAAATGCGGACCCGCGGGTGGGTGCCATTAGTTCTAATGGTTCTAATTAGTTCTAATGGCACGCCGCTCGCACTGGAAATCGCAACCACACTGGGAACTGAGGTTCCCGTGTGGGCTCTATTTCCAAAGAAGTGCAGGGACTTCTTCCCTGTGTGTCATGGGGCACGGGAGTCCAATCAAATGAACGGGCTTTCGTGCCAACGCAAAATGCGGCCCGCGCGTCTGCATATATGTGAACCAGGGCTTAGGGAGCTGAAACAGCAGCTTGCTACGTCTATGATACAGGCAACACTACCAATACAGCAGGCACAGTGTCAGCTCCTCTACTGCATAGTAAATAGAGAGATTGTAACTTTTGCTTTTGCAATTGAAGGATTCAACGACCAGGAATGACTATAGCAGGCAAGCACGTGCACCACTCTAGGGCACCCCTATTCCCAGTTTTTGCCCTACCTTTACAGCTCTTCCCACGCTGACTGCAGGAGGTTCCCTGTCAGCTCCCCTCCTCATTCACACTACATTCCATTCTGCTTCTTCTTTACCTCCTTGTCCTCCTTCTGTCTCCCCTTCATCCTCATTCTTGTTTTGTGATCCAACTCTACCTCCTCTACTCCTCTACATGTCTTCCATGCTCAGCCACAATTCTGCATCCTCTTGTCTATAGGTGCATGAGCAGCAGCTACTCTGCTTCTTCTCCTAGTGGTAAAACGGAAAAATTTGAGCGCTTGGTGAGTGATAAATATGATGGAGTAGCTGCTGGCATATGAAGGCAAACCTCAGGAGACGACAAATCAAATTGGTAAAATATAAACTATGCAGCGCTCATAAACATATAAACATGAAAAGTAGTCATATACATCAAGATGGATATATCCAAACGGTGCTAAACACAAAATGATAAAATGTAAACCATAACGAGTAACATAAAGTCACTAGTAGTGTAAAATATCTGTGACTTCTGTGATAAAATCAATAAAATCGTTAAGCAGAATATCCGTGACTCCTGTGTTAGTAGAAATGGATATAGATTGCACTAACCAGATGGCGAAAATGCTGGATCTGTAACACTGTAGACAGTGGAAGTCATCAACGCAGCAACCACCAGGTGTCATACATCCGGATATGGTTTCCAGCCTCCAGAGATGCCGATAACAGCCACCAGGGGGATCATGTACAGTACCATGTGTCATGTCAGCAGGAATCAGGAATCACCTTCAAAAGTGGGGCTCCCAAACAAAAACGAGCCTCAGAGAAAGCCTCCAATAGTGCAGTATTGTTTATTAGTCAAAATTTGAACATACAAAAAGAATCTCACTTACATTGGAAATCAAAGATGGCCGCGGGCCATCCATATATGGCCATCGGTGTGTACACAGTAGTTAGGGGCACTTCCCTAACGCGTTTCGTGTTCAAACACTTTTTCAAAGGGCTCCTAGTGGTTTAGGACTGTCTCCTTCCATTATATATGCACATATTCACCAGCACGTCATAAATCGTCAAGTGTCATTCAAAATGTTTATTGCAGACAGATTATATCACAAAGGACCAAGTGAAATGTTTTGGAACCATGCAAAACCCCTTCATCAGGCATGTGGTCACATGCAGATTCATTGTGTGCTGGCAAATATGTGCATTGATCTGCAATGATTCCAGGTTCCAGCTGATAGTTGGTGCAGCACCCGCTGGAACGTGTGCAATGGGAATATTGACAATCCTTCCATAATCAAACATACTTGACCAACATGTGTTCAGCTACAATATTGTCTGAGTGGAATGCTTCTGCGCTACCCTATAGCAGAAATACTGCTACAGGGTGGCACAGGTGTACAAAATCACGTATATATACGTGATTTTGCAGTTCCAGGTAGGGGGCACGCGCTGCCATTCGCAGCCTCGGCTGTCAATCATAGGGTCCCGGCTGGTGATTCCCCACCGACACCTGGCAATCTCCGAGGATTTCCGATAGCGGAGAGACCTGTTTGTAAACAATACAGATCTCTACATTGTCAGCTCCTGCACCATACAAAGCAGTGTGCTTATAGTAAAACACAACACACAATTTCATAGTAAAACAGCACACAGCGCACAGTTAACCCTTTGATTGCCCCATATGTTAACCCCTTCCTGCCCGGTGCCATTAGTAAAGTGTCAGTGCTTTTTATTAGCACCGATCACTGTATTGGTGTCACTTGGGATGTCAGTGACACCAAGTCAGTTCCCCCCAGTGTCAGAATGCCTGCCGCAGTCCTGCTATAAGTTGCTGATTGCTGCCATTACTAGCAAAAAAAAAAGAAAAAAAATGCATTCCGCAATTTGTAAATGCTATAACTTTCACATAAACCAATTAATTTTGTTTAGCAAATACATGTATCAGAATGCATTTTGGCCTAAATTTATGACAAAATTTTATTTTTAAAAATTTTTTACTGGACATGTTTAATAGCAAAAAGTCAAAAATATTGATTTTTTTCAAAATTGTTGGTATTTTTTGTTTATAGCGCAAAAGATAAAAATGCACAAGTGATCAAATACCACCAAAAGAAAGCTCTATTTGTGTGAAAAAAAGGACATAAATTTAATTTGGGTGCAGCATTGCATGACTGCGCAATTGTCAGTTAAATTAATGAAGAGCCTTATCGCAAACAAAAAAAGGCCTGGTCAGGAAGGGGGGTAAATCCTCAGGAGGGCAAGTGGTTAACCATTAGCCGCCCGGCCAATAGCCGTTTGGCGGCTTGAAAAGCGCTGCAGCTTTCCGGGTCCACGCCATTTGGCGTGCTCCCGCACATGCGCCGTTTGCGCTATTGCAGAGCGGCGCAGCAGCGGGATCTGTCACCGCCCGTGCACCTCGGACACGGCCGATGACAGATCCGAGTACCGGCTCCCGTTGCCGGTACCATGTGACCTGCCGCGACCAATCACAGCAGGTCACATGACAGTTGTATACAATGGATGGCTTCATTCATGATGCCATCCATTGTATACTAGTGCCTAGCTGTGAATGGTCACAGCTAATCACATGCACATGTCATGTGATTAGCTGTGACCAAATCACAGCTAAGCACAAAAAAAAAAAAAAAAAAAAAAAGCTGAATGAATCGATTTCATTCAGCTAAATGCTTGCTTATAGCAAAGTAATTCTTTGCTATAAGCAAATTGTGTAAAAAAAAAAAAAAAAAAAAAAATACTGATCACTTCCCCAAAGTAGTACAATGTTACTATGGTAACATTGTACTATTTTGGTCATAGTAAAATATGAAAAAAAATCTTAAAAAAAATAAAAAAAAAATGTAATAAAAAATTAAATATAATAAAAAAATAAAAAAAAATTAAAAAAAAATATAATTTTTTTTTTTTTCATACTGTCACCAATCAGTGTCCCTGTTCACCGCCATGCCAGTTATATGATGACGCTGTACTGCACTGGTGACAGTATGTAAAAAAAAAAATAGTGAAAATAATATTTTTCATTTTTTCATTTTCGGAAAAATTATGACAAAAAAATACAACTTCAAAAAACTCGCCATGCCTCTTATGAAGTACGTCGGACTGTCTACTCAGCAAAAAGGGGTCATTTGGGGATATCTGTACTATTCTGACATTCTTGGACCTCAAGAAATTAGATTGGCTGTCAGTACTTCAGGATTGATCAATATTCAGATCTATACCATAGTTTGTGAACTCTATAACTTTCCTACAAACTAAATAATACATCCTAATTTGGGTTATTTTCACCAAAGACATGGAGCAGAATACATCTCGGCCTAAATTTATGAAGAACAATTATTTATTTGTAAACTTTTATAACAGAAACAAAGAAAAATGTGTTTTTTTTTCAAAATTTTTGGTCTTTTTTTGTTAATTTAGCAAAAAATAAAAACCCCAGCGGTGATTAAATACCACCAAAAGAAAGCTCTAGTTGTGTGAAGAAAATGATAAAATTTTAGTTTGGGTACAATGTTGTATGACTGCGCAATTGTCATTCAAAGTGTGAGAGCGCTGAAACCTGAAAAATGGCCTGGGCAGGAAGGTGTAAAATTGCACGGTATTGAAACGGTTAATAGATCAAATACAGTATTCTGCCAAAATGAACCTGTTCATGAATGGATACACCTTTGTTATCATTAAAAAGGAATAACTGTTAAGAGCAATGCCATTGTGCATAAACTGTAAAGCTTCATATTAAACCACAATGTTTAGACCTAGTTACTTTGTTCATGCACATGCAGTTCATAAAAGAGATTGACCGTAAACTGTTTATACTGTATACTCTGTGATCTACAAGTCTACAAGGTCTACAGAACGTGTCCTGTAGACAAACTCAATTCTGAGAAATAGCATGAGAATCAAAGCAGTATTCTGACTCTATATATATTATTGAATCTAGAAAGAAATCAAATATTTGTCTCTGCCAGTAATATTAAGCTGATGTCAAAGAATCCATTGTTGTCTGTCAGCTGAAGACTACTAAGATCAATGTTTTGGCAGTATGCAATCTTTCTTGCTTGCAATGACTGACGTGTATTATCAGTATAACAGCTGATAAATATGTGTACCGCCAAATTAATATATTACTGATTCAACAGAAATGACTTTATCAAGACATCCTGTTATTAAAGTGTACCTGTGGGTGTCAAGCCATTAGACATGATAAGCTGCCTCCATTTCTGGTTTGCAGGCATTTTCAGGCATCTGTATGCATTTCTGAATTTGGAGAAAGCCCCATTAGTGTATTTCACACATAATATACTTGTCAGGAGTGACATGTGAATTATCTACTATAAACATACAGTATGTCAAATTCCTCTGATCAAATAAACTCCACACCGTATGGTAATTCCTTTATTGAACTGCAGTTAAATATTGAAAAACTTTTAAAATCAATGTTTAAAAGGCAAAAATAATATTGCTACTACAAAATAAAATAATGGCATATAATATGGTATAATTCTGTTACACTTATCAAAAAATGATGTGTGTGGTCACAACTCGAGGAGTGATAGCAAAAATGTCTGGCTGAACAAATTATCTTTCCTAGCAACACTAATTAAATCAACTTATGAACCCTTTAATTGTCTAACTATGAAGCAAACAAATACATAAAATAAAAAAGATGGATCCAGTACTGGCACCTAATAGTAAATCATGCTTCAAATTAATAGGTTGACAATACTTTTGGCTGCTGGGCAACAAACAAAATTACGGGTAAATATTTGTAAAATTAAGAGAGATTTGATTTGAATTCAAACCCAACCAACATTTTATTTGTATGTTAAAAATCCAGTATGCTTTTTTCTTAAGGGGGTCTTCATCCTCTTGCACTCATGACCATCAATAATCTACAATTAGAATTTGTTCTACAAATTGTTTAGCCACATTGGTATTTTTGTTAATATAGTATATAATTATAGAGGATCTTAAATCTTATCTTTTAGTGTCCATGTTGTACTGAGCTTAACACTCTCTATACAGGATGTAATGAAGTAAATTATGCATGTTGCATTGCACTTGTTAAATTGCAATACCTATTTTAGATTTAAGTGGAATGACATTCTATAAAGCTGAACTCTAATGCATGTATGGAAGCTGTTTTACCTGCTAAAAGATCTATATTTCTGTCCATCCCATCTTTAGATTTACACAGCCCTGCTTCACAGCACAGCCATGGAAGGGTAGGAGGCCAGGAATTGTAACATCTACACACCTTTTTGTGCTACATTTAAGGATATAACTAACATGTAACCAATTTAATCTATTTTTGTACTGAGTCCCAAATTGGGTGACAAAGTCTAGTCTAGTATAAGAGCTCACTTTGAGGTAATTTGAATTACTTGTAGCGTGATTTCAGAATAAATCAGATCACAGGGTAGGATAGGCAAGCATTTTCTAAATATACTGTATACTATGCTGCTACAAATATGAAGTAGGAAAGGTTTTCTACACAAAAAGTGGTTAAGCTATAGAATGCTTAGTAATGCCGTAGCAATGGTAAAATCAAAAATCAAATTTAAAAACAACTAATAAAAACCAAATATAAGAATTGATCAGACTACACTTGGGGATTTAGGAAGGATGCTTCCCTCCTGTGTGGTAGAAGAGTTGCTCCGGGGTGTTTGTTTTTCCTTCCCCTGGGCCAAAGATGCAAGCCTTGTGGAAGGTTGTAAGGGATGGACAGCATTCATTTTAATACTTATAAACTTGTACACTACATGTAATGGGCTACTTCCCTGGAGGTGGATATCTAATGATGCCACTTGCATGTTAATCCCCCTTAAGATGTGTGATTCGAGAGTTTCATATATACATACGTATACACTATATATATATATATATATGTGGTGCTACCCCCTCAGGGGCCACGTGATAATGCTTGTTCCCAGTGGTTGCCCTGACCTCCCAACACCTCTGACACTCTGGGTTCAGACGGGACAGACTAAGACATTTAAACGGAAAATGGTTTAATGTAGCTTAACGTGTAATAAACAGCCTAAATCTCAATCAATTGACTTAAAACTTTGTACAGCCCAAGTTCTCAACATTCCAAACATGTTCTAGAAATTTCATAGATTTCGGCCTGCCACATTTAAGCACATTATGGTACGTTAAGCTCTTTTTACATTAAGCTGTTTACATTAAATGTTTTAGCACTGTAAAATATAGCTTAATGTGAATAACTTTTGGTGTGATTTACCAAATGATCTGAAATTTTCAGAATATGTTGTCATAGATAGAGTCTTCTATTTTGTGAAGTTTGGGGGAAATTGGTTAACATCTAAGTTCTTTTTTGTACGTTAAGCTACATTAAGTTCCCCAAAAAACAAGCTTAATTTTCTTTGTGGCAGACCAAAATCTATGAAATTTCTAGGACATGTTTGGGATGTTGAGAACTTGGGCTGTGCAAAGTTTCAAGTTTTAGGCAGGTAATTACACGTTGAGCTACATTAAGCCATTTTCACATTAAATGTTTTAGTCTGTCCCGTACAAATAGTACTATAACTTTCAATGGTTGTTTGTAACATGGGAACCTTCTTACTACATGCCATAACCCTCCCCCCTCAGCTAACCCCATTCCACCCTCCATTAATGTCTGACTTCTTACTGTCCTTTCTGTCCCACTGATTTCTACTTCACCCCCCCCCCCCCCTCCAACCCCCAATCCTTGTTTAAATGCTCCTCCAATCTTCCCATAAACGTCTCCCATGCACAGCAGACCCCCTTCCATTTAGGTGTACACCATCTTTAGCATAAAGTTTGCATCCCAATGAAAGGTCAGCCCAGTGCTCTAGAAATCTAAATCTTCCCCTCTTACACCAGGTCTTTAGCCCTGCATTCAGTTCTCTAATCTCCCCGTCTTTCCAGTATTGCTCATGGTACAGGCTATATTCCAGAGAATATATCCTTGGAGGTCCTTCCCTACAACTTACAGCCTAGTTCTTTAAATTGATCCTTAAGAATTATCCATCGTCCATGTATTCTGTCATTGGTTCCAACATGGACCAGGACAGCTGGGTCATGCCCAGCCCCTCCCAGTAATTTATCAACCCAGTCCACCACACACCAAACCTTGGCACCAGAGAGAATGCAAGCCATTTGGTTGAAGTGATCCTGAACACAAATTATTCTATCAGTCCTTCTGATTATGATACTACTGCTCAGAGGCTTTGCATGTGAGAAATGAAGGAAATGGATCCATTATTTAGATGAAGTGGTCTGGAAGTACAACCATATAGACCATTTCTTGACAGGCCACTCACCTGTTATGTTTGGCCATCCTCTAGGGGGAGGGGCAAAAACCTATAGACCACAATGCCCACAAAAGAATTTGAACACATTCCAACTTTTTAGATTCAGGAGTGGAAATAATGCCTGTCTGAAGTCCAACAGTTTGTTAAAGACTGGTCATGAATGGAGCAAGAAGAGCTTGAAGCAGACTTTAACCTTCACCGTGAGAACAGAGTGCTAGTCTGATGTAAAGGCACACACCAGCAAGGACAACCGCAAAAATGGTGGAAAGAAGTCCCTGGAGTAGTCCAACAGCCCATTCTAGGTATGCCAATCTACTATATCCAGACAGAAGAAACCTAAGATAAACTGAGATGACTACACCTTGGGTTCCTTGACATGCCCAGGAAAGATACTTTCCCTAGCTTTCTTTCCTCAGCAGCTTGGAGAAGCCACAACTGAAGATGCAGAGGTAGCTGGGCAAGTGATCTGCAGCAAGGTTAGAGGCCCTCCATTGTCAGAGCTGACATGCAAACGCAAGGCTTTTTTGTGCTGTGAATCAATGTTATCATTAATAACTTTGGGCTCTTGGAGGTTTGTTTGGCACTTTCATTGGATTGCACATTTTGTAAAGCACTGCGCTATATTAATCCTGTATAATAATAATAATGTATGTAGATTCAGAACTGGCCTGCAGGCAGCCGGGCTGGAGCCTAATAGCACTTAGTTTTTTTGTAAGACTGTCTAATTGCTATCATAGTATTCTAGTTTCAGTAGGTTGGCTGTCCTTTGGTCCCTAGGCTTTGGATCCCTCTAGCTGTTTCACCTGTGTTACAAAAACTACCTTGGACTTCACTGAGAGGGATACTGTTTATGAGGATAAGTGCAAGCACCATAGCTGTTTGTGTGCTAAAATGTTTTACTGAAGTAGTAATTGTCAGCTAGACTCTCTGTTGCTATAGAGTTTATTAGAGGCTATGCTATGCAGCCGCATGTTGCCCTGATGAAGCCACAAAGACATTGCTATAAAGATTCTATGTTTGTGCAGCATAATCTATTTTACTGTATGTTAATGTTACTCCCTATATGATCATTCAGCTGACTGCCCATCCTGTCACATAAGTAGATGCAGAGATGTCATACATAGACAATACCCCTTTGTGAATGCTGGAACATCTTTACCTAGAGTCATCGGCTGGGACTACAATAAGTACCTATCGACTGAGAAGGATTCTGTGAGACCAGTGGAGCTGTCTGGCGAGTGGGACTGGTGCATATGAGTGCAGGTGTACTGTAACTTCTTATGTTGAAGCTTTACCATTGATCAGTCTATTCATTGCAGCCCTCTGAGTGGGAGCTGCCTTTCTCTTTTATACAAGCACAGCCATTTATTTCCCTGGGTTTTGTTGATTGTATTTGAAATCAGATTTTCAGCTGCAGCTCTGTGATTGTGGGAGAGAACGTTCATACACATACAGTATACAACATCTAGGCTATCTATTGCCCAATATTTCATTTAACAGTTATTATGAATTTTATTTGTGTCACTGTACATAATATACATGTGTTTCAAATCTTTGGCAAGCTCTGTTGATCAGATTGAGTTGTGTAAAAAAATAATTTTAAACTTTTAAATAACCATTTTATTATAATCACTTATTGCTAATGAAATGTCTCTGTAGATATACTATACTAATGTTATTGGCAGTAGGAAAACTTTCTTAATTCAAATGATTATTTAAATGTTTAAAATTGTTCTTATAACATTTAAAATGAACTGTACTTTAATTTGTTAAAGTTTAAGAGAATTGCAAATAGATCTTATATGGAAGTTATAAAAGAATGGAGCAGGACTGCCTACTAAAGATATGTAATCCTCCTGCGCTCAATGGAGTCCCTATACCAATCAGAAGCCGCCAACACTCAAAGTGGTACCCAACAGCAATAATACAATGATATATAATCAATTAGTGCAGCGCTAGACATATAATGTAAATAACATATATATAAAACTAGTCACAATAGAATGTCACACATCTATTCATATATCCCGATGAAGTCACATGACGATGACGCAACGCGTAGATACGCGGTGACACAGCATCCGGTTTGGCGGTGACGTACATCCGGTAAGGTCGCCATCTTAGAACACCTTGTTTTACCTGAAAACCCATACAGTACACCCATACATGGAACTGTGGATTGTGATTTCAGCGTGTGAGTTGACATCTTATTTACCAAATTAAAGTACCCACTGTGTGACATAATACGCTATGAGAGATTCTTCCTATGTTTATGTCATCCGGATGAGAGGTATATCTTGCTGAGACCAGGAGCCAGTGTATCCTTAATACTTACCTTACCGGATGGGAAGCCTATGGGAGATTTGCTGGTGATGTCTGTCTATATTGGATCAAGATCCTGAGTGATCTTAAAGGCGTATAGGCCCTTTGGGCCGCAGAGTGGAGGTGAGGGGGCAATTTTACCAAAGGAGGAGAATCACTTACCATCACTTGAAGTTATTGTGTGATCACTTGCATTGCATCATACCGCTTGGAGTTGAGCACCACTGCATAGTGTTATGAACTTTTTTATGATACTTATTTTACTCACATTCACATCAGTGAGTGGCACTGGGGACACGTGTATTATTGAGATCTATTCCTTAATATGATCACATTATTTGGTCACCTTATTGCATGAATAGATGTGTGACATTCTACTGTGACTAGTTTTATATATATGTTATTTATATTATATGTCTAGTGTTGCACTAATTGATTATATATCATTGTATTAGGACTGCCTACGTGTCTCATGTATTGAACGTCAATAGAAAAGATCCTTGGGCATGAGGAAGAGCCATGGGATGATAGTGATCCTATTGCTGAAGGCAACTGGCCAGCAACAGGATCTCTAAACACAATATTATTTGTTCTAATGACATTGCTTCCTCACTGAAGAGTGAAAGTCTTCTGTTTTTTGGCTGAAGACTCTCATCGAGGCAGAAACGCAGTTGCTTGTGTGACATAAGTCTGAGTTGTAATCAGAGTCAGCACAGTTAGATTAAAAAGAGGGATAAAAAAGAAAAATCCACTATACAATGTCCTAGAGGTGAGCCAACCTATAATGTAACATTTTCTTCCACAGTAGGGTTGCTACCTACCCAATTTTGAAGACACTAGACTAGGAGGTTTATTTACTAAACCTGGAGAGTACAAAGTCAGGCTCACGTCTGCATAGAAACCAATCAGCTTCTAACCTCAGCTTGTTCAGTTAAGCTTTGGCAATGAAACCTGGAAGCTGATTGGTTTCTCTGCAGAAGTGAGCCTGACTTTGTACTCTTCAGGTTTAGTAAATAAACCACAAAAATAGAACAGAAAGAAGCCACCTGTAAAGGCACAAATAGTTTGTGTCCTAGTACTATCTCCGACTCACTTATCATAGAAGTGTGGATTTATAAACCGGGAAATGCATAGTAGACAATGTGGTAGTGTGACAAGAGCAACACCACCTAGAGAAAAGAGGTTACTTAAAGATCCACGCGGAGTAATGTAGGTTCAGTAGTTACAAAGAGTACTTTATTTGATTACATAGATCATGGGGAGGTTAAACATAAGCACGGTGAACATATCAGTCAAATAAAATCATTTAAAAGCACTTGGCGTCCTCATTTCTGGGTTCCCTATGTGCCAAAATCACCCAGAAATGAGGACGCCAAGTGCTTTTAAATGATTTTATTTGTCTGATATGTTCACCGTGCTTATGTTTAACCTCCCCATGATCTATGTGATCAAATAAAGTACTCTTTGTAACTACTGAACCTACATTACTCCGCGTGGATCTTTAAGTAACCTCTTTTCTCTAGGTGGTGTTGCTCTTGTCACACTACCACATTGTCTACATTAGTAAATAAACCCCTATGTGTGTCTTCAATTGCTATGCTTAGGGCACGCTGAATAGAACACCAACTCTCCCACCTTCCACACCAACTTTCCTGGTATATTCTGAAGGGTTCGCTGTCACCTTGATAGCACTGTGTACCAGGACCGCTGACAGCACCTCCTGTAAATTAAGGCAATTACATTTTTGAAGGAAGCCTGCAACATTTTTGTTATACATATCTTCTAAGTAGCAAACTAATGCAAAGAAGATAGATTATGTGCTTTGTGCTTCCAATAAAAAAATATTTTATGGAAATTTGGAACCATCCTGTTTAAGGCCAGATTAAGTTCTTAGTGCTGCCATGCTGTTTACTTTTTACTATGGCAACACGGTAAGGACTGATGATGGCAGCAGACTTTTCTATGACGTTTTTTCAACTTTAATGTGGTCTCTTGAAAAATAAGTAGCATTGAAAATATCCAGGTTAGACTTGTTAATACATATAATATTTGTTTGAGAGGCTAAGAGAGAGGTAATTCCTCATAATAGAAGCAACCCAGTACAAATTGATTTTCTCCTCAAACTTTGTTTTTTCCCCCAAATGTTAGGTGCCTTTTAAGTTTAAAATGATATTTTCTGTGTTAATCTTTGCATTTTTACTTTATTACCCTTCTTGACACTTTATGTGGCTGCATGTTTTTTCCTTCCTGCCTGATTTCCTTGTCCTTATCCTAATGATCCTTATTTTACCCCCATCTCTCTCACATTCTGGTACTCTGATCTACAGACTTCCTGTCACATGGACCTGGATGTCCAGTATGCTGAGCTGGATACATCTGCCCTGGCGTCACCTCCCATCACCGGGAGCTCCTTCCACGCCAGCGGAGACCTTGTCGAGTATGCAACTATCCAGCCTCTCTTACACTAAAGCATGCAGCCTAGGCCCTTTCCCTCAGCCTGGCCTCAAGGTATTCTGTTCCCCTTGCTCCTTATCATCCATCTGCCTCAGCACAACATTGTCATACTTTACCTTCCCTACCTATGTCCTCTTATGCTTCCACAGCTAAAGGTTATATCCTGCATGTGTCAACTTCCATGCATGTGTCCACCTTTACATGTCGCAAGTAGCACTTAAGAAACTAGTTAGTCTTAGAAAAAGCCATTAGTGCATTTGTACAGCAGTTTCATTTGTTTACCATTTCAAATGTCTCTTTGTTTGTATGTGGTGGCTTTTCTTTATTTAATTTTTCTTGACACCGGTACAAGGATATACAAAGGAACATCATTAGAAGAAAATCTTAGGCTAAGTAATTTGTGATGCATTTCTTTTGTATGTCATTATAAGCTGATTAATAACCTCATCTTAAAGTTGAAATCCAGGCTTTGCACATACGGCCTGAATACAAGAGGAATGTGTATTCTTACTTAAAGTGTAAGTTCAGCTTTTCAGAGCCTCCTCCCCCCCACACACACATCATTTCCCACTGCACTTACCTCCGTGGGTGGTTAGCTGTCACTGCCCATGCAGCCGGTGCAGCAATCTGGAGATTTGAAAGCCCCAATAATCTTCCCCTGTATTTCCTTTACCACTTTCACCAATCATAATCGCTCTGATTTGTACCCAGAGCCCTGAAGGTATTTCCACACCACATGTGTTGGGCAGCTATTCTAGCACAGTCCCACTGCATGGACAAGGCAAAATGTCTTGTGTCCCATGTGCCTGGTTCACATCAATGTGTTGCAGTTGTGTGCAGACGCGATGCACTGAAAGAATGTAAAGCAAGCAGTACTTTTTTCAATCCACTGCCTCGCACCGCGCAGCTGGCAATTTAGCTTTATGAGATGGAGGCAAGTGCAATGGAGACTGGAAAGGTGGGGAGGGTGTACGGTGCTAGTTCTCCTTTTAGTTTTTTTAGTGAACAGGTGAGCTTACACTTTAAAACATAGTGTCTTATGTGTTTTTGTCTTTTTTTCCAGATCTGTACAGTAATCTAGCATGAAACAACCCATACACTCTGCTTTTCTGTAGGAGTTACCTATATTTCAGACCGGTCACTGCTGCTCTCTCTCTTCGTGCGGAGTATTGGTCTAGTGTCCGCCCCCAAATTCATATAGCATGCATCTATCTTAAAGGGCATTCCAGAACTACAGAAAAATGTTTTGTTGACAACTAAATTTTTATGTAGCTACCTTCAGTGCTTACTATTAGGGCCTAATGTTAGTAATATGTTCATTTGCATATAAATATATGTACCAAGTGTATCAATTAGTGAAAATTGCCAAATCAACTATTGACCAAGTGATTTCATGCAAAAATCCAAACAATTATATGTGAACACAATATGTGATGGTGATAATTGAAAACAATTGATGCTGATCAAATACAATCTTCAAAAATAATTTTAATGACCTAAATCATATGGAAAACATATATATCTCTTTATACAAATCCATTCAGTGTAAATAATATATAAAATCACGCGTGCATATAGTGAACATACTATAGTGAAACCACCATACAAAAACAACAAAATCAGTGCTCTTAAAGTCCAATATATGCCGATGGTAACACTTAGATGACACACACTCGTGCTGATATTTGTGTGCAAGTGGATATGACAATCCGACCACCGTCTGGATGAGCCTCTCACCTTATAGCTTCGACCCTTGCGGGTCAAAGCACTTTACTGGATCCTTCTCACGGATCCTCCAAGCCTGCTATCCCTCCAAATGGTCGCTCCTTGTCGCACCCAAATCCCTCAAGGGGTCAGCACTCCACTAATGGCTCCTCTCCAGGTAAGATCAAGTGTAGCACCAATCTCTCATGTGAGACATAAAATAGATCCTCCCATAGTGTAGTAAGTTTATTTGTAAAGTAGGGACAATAACAAAAATAATAATTATTATTATTCAGTATTTATAAAGTGCCAATAGTTCGCTCAGCGCTGTACATTACAAAAGGGGGACAGAACATGTGACAGAACAATACCAATACAATGCAAAACATGAGGGGATTGAGGGCCCTGCTCTTTCGAGCTTACAATCTAGGAATAATAAAAATAATAAACTCACATAGCAGCAGTATCCAGTTCAAACCTCATGCTTTCGGATGAGGAAAGGAATGTATGGGTGTACAAAGGGTGTACAGGTGTACCAAGATGGCCGCTACTCCGGAAGTGCATCACTACGTTAGGCTGACGCGTTGCGTCACAATACCATGTGACTTCCACATGAGAGATTGGTGCTACACTTGATCTTACCTGGAGAGGAGCCATTAGTGGAGTGCTGACCCCTTGAGGGATTTGGGTGCGACAAGGAGCGACCATTTGGAGGGATAGCAGGCTTGGAGGATCCGTGAGAAGGATCCAGTAAAGCGCTTTGACCCGCAAGGGTCGAAGCTATAAGGTGAGAGGCTCATCCAGACGGTGGTCGGATTGTCATATCCACTTGCACACAAATATCAGCACGAGTGTGTGTCATCTAAGTGTTACTATCAGCATATATTGGACTTTAAGAGCACTGATTTTGTTGTTTTTGTATTGTGGTTTCACTATAGTATGTTCACTATATGCACGCGTGATTTTATATATTATTTACACTGAATGGATTTGTATAAAGAGATATATATGTTTTCCATATGATTTAGGTCATTATAATTATTTTTGAAGATTGTATTTGATCAGCATCAATTGTTTTCAATTATCACCATCACATTTTGTGTTCACATATAATTGTTTGGATTTTTGCATGAAAGCACTTGGTCAATAGTTGATTTGGCAATTTTCACTAATTGATACACTTGGTACATATATTTATATGCACTTGTTAATTATGTGAGTAGCGCTACATTATAATTTATTATTTATATGTCTATGGTAATCATTGGTATATGATCTAATGTTAGCAGCTTCTCTTCTCTATATATAGAGTTGAACACTAGTGAGCGCAGGAGGTTCACATCATTATTATTCATATGTTTATGTGGACTCCATGTTCAATTTAATTCTTCACAACCACATTTTTTTCTTACTTATAGGACCATTTTTTATTTTGCAAGTAAATTGCATACCTATGAGATATTATATTCAAGCTTGATACACAAAAAGTAATAAAAAAAAATAACCAGTGCATTTTGGAGGTCTAAGTTTAGCAATTCTGTATGTTTAGACAGTGACTATTTATTGCACAGTCCAAAGAAAAAAAAAGTTAATAAATATGTTATTTGCTCAAATCTATACAGACATTTTGAGGACATTTGAAGGTTGACATACTGTAATTTATACTACGTACAGTTTATAACAACAGTGATTTTTTTTTTCAGATTGCAAGGTAAGCATGAAATGCTAAGATGTGACTCTAAGAAATTTTGGAAATTTCTGTAGATCTTTTAACTCCACTGACCAGTTCATGGTCACATCACCTTCATAACACATCCATAGACAACAAAGTTTAAAATTTGTTGCTACTGCTGATCAAGGCCTGCTCTAATTGTGCACCAAATACAGTATGTTTTATACATGGCAAAGTCGCTGAGTTCTAGAAAATAAAAAATTCTGAAACAAAATGTAGTTATGATACAGTACAAATTGTACGAGAGACATAAGAAATTCATTTTATAAATAATTAAGTTGAGAATCTGTACGTAAGCACTCTCTGATTTCTACCATGTCCTCAAGCTGTGGGATTGAGGAATATAAATTTGCAACATTCAACAGACAATTCTCATGTGGTAATCTTATATTCTTGATCGTAATAAGAAAATCAGAAGTGGTTTTAAACAGAATATACTCAATACACTGTATTGCCAAAAGTATTGGGACACCCCTCCAAATCATTGGATTCAGGTGTTCCAATCACCTCCATGGCCACTACAAACATTTGTGAAATAATAGGTTGCTCTCGGGAGCTCAGTGAATTCCAGCGTGGTACTGTGATAGGTTGCCACCTGTGCAAAATTCCTTGCTACTAAATATTCCATGGTCAACTGTTGGTGGTATAAAAAAGTGGAAGCAACTGGGAAAAACAGCAACTCAGCCATGAAGTGGTAGGCCACGTAAAAGGACAGAGTGGGATCAGCGCATGCTGAAGCTTACAGTGCACAAAAGTCACCAGCTGTCTGCAGAGTCAATAGCTAAAGACCTCCAAACTTTGTGTGTCCTTCAGATTAGCACAACAACAACGCATAGAGAGCTTCATGGAATGGGTTCCATGGCCGAGCAGCTGCATCCAAGTCCTACATCACCAAGTGCAATGCAAAGTGTCGGATGCAGTGGTGTAAAGCACGCTGCCACTGGACTCTAGAGCAGTGGAGACGTGTTCTCTGAAGTGACGTATCATGATTCTCTCTCTGGCAATCCGATGGACGTGTCCGGGTATGGCGGTTGCCAAGAGAACGGTACTTGCCTGACTGCATTGTGCCAAATGTAAAGTTTGGTAGAGGGGGGATTATGGTGTGGGGTTGTTTTTCAGGGGTTGGGCTTGACCCCTTAGTTCCAGTGAAAGGAACTCTTAAAACCTCAGAATATCAAGACATTTTGGACATTTTCATGCTCCCAACTTTGTGGGAACATTTTGGGGATGGTCCCTTCCTGTTCCAACATGACTGCACACCAGTGCACAAAGCAAGGTCCATAAAGACATGGATGAGTGAGTTTGGGGTGGAGGAACTTGACTGGCCTGCACAGAGTCCTGACCTCAATCCGATAGAACACCTTTGGGATGGATTAGAGTGGAGACTGCGAGCCAGGCCTTCTCATCCAACATCAGTGCCCGACCTCACAAATATGCTTCTGGAAGAATGGTCAAACACTTCCATAGACACACTCCTAAACCTTGTGGACAGCCTTCCCAGAAGAGTTGAAGCTGTTATATCTGTAAAGGATTCAACTCAATATTGAACCCTACAGTCTAAACCTGGGATTCCATTAAAATTCATGTGTGTGGCGGCATCCCAATACTTTTGGCAATATTTTGTATATTTCATTTCTTTAAAAATAAATTATGCAGTAAACGTGTGTGCAATATGTTGTAACTTGATTTATTATTTTTTAAATAAAAGTCCCATACTTAACATTTTACAGAATGAACTATTTTATGGATATTTATTAGCTAAGTAATCAACTATAGTAATGCATTGTACATCCAAGGACTGACCAAAGAACACAGCCACATACTCCCATAACTAGGGATACAATAGCAAAATTTTCTGTGAGTCAAAAATAAACTTAAGACAAAAATAAAATTTTGTTGGCATGAATGATTCAACATTAAATTGTTTCTAAAGCCAAACCTTTTTTATTTAGTTTTTCATAAAGTGGTGAACGTCTGTCCAGATTTTTATTGTTGTCCACCTTAGGAAAATTAGTTTTTGCCAGAACAGGAATAAATATGAAATCTTCCTATGACGGCATCTTTTCAGTGCCAACTGGCTAAGAGGAGATTTCCATTCATTTCATGTTGTGTCTACAAAAGAAGTGAAATTCTCCAACTGGGTCCAGATGGCAAAAAAAGCTATTGGGGTTGTAAGTAGAGATGAGCGAATCGAACATGACGAAGTGGAATTCGTTTTGAAGATTAGGAAAAATTCGATTCGCGCCGAATCCGAAAATTAGCAAACTTCGGATGCACAAATCGAATTTTCCCAAAAATGGCGGCGACATGTGTGGCGACGGAGCGGGGATCTCTGGGAAGGCGCGCAGACAAGGCGCACTGACCCATAATGCATTCATTCATGACATGTGATCGCATTAGCCAATCAGCAGCCAGCCAGCACTGTGTAATGGTGGAGCTATAAATCGCGGCCATCTTAGAATTCTCCATTAGCCTCCGGTCATTCAAGAGAGACAGACCTGTCTGTATTAGGGACAGAGTTAGGGCCACAGAGACTTTAGGGCCACAGAATCGTTACTCAGGGAAACAGAATCGTTACTCAGGGACACAGAATCGTTACTCAGGGACACAGAATTGTTACTCAGGGACACAGAATCGTTACTCAGGGACAGACACAGAATTGTTACTCAGGGACACAGAATTGTTACTCAGGGACACAGAATCGTTACTCAGGGACACAGAATTGTTACTCAGGGACACAGAATCGTTACTCAGGGACACAGAATTGTTACTCAGGGACACAGAATTGTTACTGAGGGACACAGAATCGTTACTCAGGGACACAGAATCGTTACTCAGGGACACAGAATTGTTACTCAGGGACACAGAATCGTTACTGAGGGACACAGAATCGTTACTGAGGGACACAGAATCGTTACTCAGGGACACAGAATTGTTACTCAGGGACACAGAATCGTTACTCAGGGACACAGAATCGTTACTCAGGGACACAGAATTGTTACTCAGGGACACAGAATCGTTACTCAGGGACACAGAATTGTTACTCAGGGACACAGAATTGTTACTCAGGGACACAGAATCGTTACTGAGGGACACAGAATCGTTACTCAGGGACACAGAATTGTTACTCAGGGACACAGAATTGTTACTCAGGGACACAGAATCGTTACTCAGGGACACAGAATTGTTACTCAGGGACACAGAATTGTTACTCAGGGACACAGAATCGTTACTCAGGGACACAGAATTGTTACTCAGGGACACAGAATCGTTACTCAGGGACAGACACAGAATTGTTACTCAGGGACACAGAATCGTTACTCAGGGACACAGAATCGTTACTCAGGGACACAGAATTGTTACTCAGGGACACAGAATCGTTACTCAGGGACACAGAATTGTTACTCAGGGACACAGAATTGTTACTGAGGGACACAGAATCGTTACTCAGGGACACAGAATCGTTACTCAGGGACACAGAATCGTTACTCAGGGACACAGAATTGTTACTCAGGGACACAGAATCGTTACTGAGGGACACAGAATCGTTACTCAGGGACACAGAATCGTTACTCAGGGACACAGAATTGTTACTCAGGGACACAGAATCGTTACTCAGGGACACAGAATCGTTACTCAGGGACACAGAATCGTTACTGAGGGACACAGAATCGTTACTCAGGGACACAGAATCGTTACTCAGGGACACAGAATTGTTACTCAGGGACACAGAATCGTTACTGAGGGACACAGAATCGTTACTCAGGGACAGACACAGAATTGTTACTCAGGGACACAGAATCGTTACTCAGGGACACAGAATTGTTACTCAGGGACACAGAATTGTTACTGAGGGACACAGAATCGTTACTCAGGGACACAGAATCGTTACTCAGGGACACAGAATTGTTACTCAGGGACACAGAATCGTTACTTTCTGCTTCACAACCACTATTGTACGTTCAAAGAGTTAAATCCTGTTTTATGTTTGGGGTGCTTATTGAATTAAAGAGTATGTCAGACAACACGCAGAGGAGTGGCAGAGGAGGCAATGTTTCAGGAGCGAGCAGACGTGGCAGCAGAGGAAGGGGTCGAGGCAGCACTAGTCGCAGCCAGAGGCCAGTGCTCCCGGTGTCATCCAGCGGTCGTGTCTCCACCGACAACCCTGCCGTCATCGATTGGTTGACTCGGTCGTCTTCCTCTTCCCAGGTCACCTCTGACACCTACAGCCAACGGTCGGTGGGTACGTCAGACACAACCGTTAGTTGGCATGGCCCGGGAGCAAGCCCACTGAAATCACGTGTCCTCTACCTGCCCCTGTCCTTTGGTGTTCCCTCACCAAGTGAAGTATCGCATGCTGTGGGCTCAGCCCCACTGTACAGTGAGGAAGAGCTAACAGAGGGCGGTCAGGAACGGGGGGAGACATCCGCCTCTTCAGCAGCCAGGCGAAGAAGTACTGGCGAGGAGAGTGGCTCGGTAGCCGGTCTAGAGACAGGTCTGTCTCCTGACCCACACGCAGCCGAGGGGGCTAGTAGTGAGGCGGAGACCCTAATTGATGATGATGAGGCTGATCGCACTTGGCAGCCTCGTCGTCATCAGGCTATTGCTTCCGCATCATCAGGAGAAGAGGGTGCCAGCTTGCCAGCGAGCAAAACAGTCGGTGGGTTGCCCAGGAGGCAGCAGGGTCGCAGCAGTGTCAGTGGAGGCAAATGGCCACGGAGTAGAGCACCAGCTCCACTGCAGCCTACCACCACGGCCAGTAGTGGTGCCGGTGTGCATGGAGGAAGTAGCAGTCAGCCAGTGAGGAGTAGCGGGGGCAAAGTTTCCTACTCGGCGGTGTGGCAATTTTTCGTCAAGCCGCCCGAGGAAGTAAACGTAGCCGTATGTCGACTATGTGGCCAGAAAGTCAAGCGTGGCCAGGGGGCCCATGTTGGGACTACAGCGTTGCGTCAGCATATGCAGCGTCGCCATTCGGTGGCCTGGGAAAACCGTGATAAAGATACGGCGGTTCTGCCTGCCCCAGCCCCCGCTCCATCACCCGCTCCGTTACTTGCTCCGTCACCCGACGTCAATCGCCCTCTATCAGCCAGTCAAGGCTCCAACACCTCTGCTGAGGGGAGTTGTCGCTCGTTGGCATCTTCCGCTCATTCAGATGCTCCTTCTCCTGCTACTCCTCTTCACGGATTCCGTCAGCAGTCTTTCTTGGAATCCGTTTCCAAGAGACAACAGTTTGCGAGCACGCACCCGACGGTGCAGAAGCTGAACGTCCTCCTGTCCAAGTTGCTAGTGCTGCAGTCCCTCCCTTTCCAAGTGGTGGACTCAGCACCTTTCCGAGAAATGATGGCTTGTGCCGAGCCGCGGTGGAGAGTGCCAAGCCGGCATTTCTTCGCCAAAAAGGCAGTGCCAGCCCTGCATTCACATGTAGAAGAGATGGTGGGCCAGTCTTTGAGCATGTCGGTCTCTGCCAAAGTGCACGGCAGCGCCGACGTGTGGAGCTGTAACTACGGTCAGGGACAGTACATGTCATTTACGGCCCACTGGGTGAACGTGGTGCCGGCACAGCCGCACCAGCAACTTGGACAGGTCACGCCGCTTTTGCTTCCACGTTTGCACGTCCTTGGTCCAGCAAAGATGTCCGCCTCTACCACCTCTTCTTCCGCCGTGTCCTCAGCCGCCACCCCCGTGCCAAGTCCCATTACCCGACCGGCATATCACATGTGCAGGGCGCAACGGTGTCACGCTGTGCTGCACCTGGTATGCCTTGGCGAACGTAGTCACACAGGGGAGGAACTTCTGAGTGTAATGAACAGAGAAATCGACAGATGGCTGTCTCCGCGCAAACTGAAAATCGGAACCATGTTGACCGACAACGGAAAGAACATGGTGTCTGCTCTGCGTCAAGGAAGGTTGTGCCATGCGCCATGCATGGCTCACGTGTTCAATCTGGTTGTCAAGCGGTTCCTAAAATCCACCATCCCACTGCAAGACATCCTTAAAATGTCACGTAAACTTTGCATGCATTTCAGCCATTCCTACACCGCAAAGCACACCCTCCTTGAGCTGCAGCAGCAGAACGGAATTCCACAGCATCGCCTGATCTGCGACGTTGCAACAAGGTGGAATTCAACCCTACATATGTTAGACCGCCTTTACGAACAGCGAAAGGCCATCACCGATTTCCTGATGTTACAAGCGGATAAAGGTACTCCCCTGTGTAACTTAGATGTCAGCCATTGGCAGCTCATGCGTGACACCTGCCGCTTGCTCAGGCCCTTTGAGGAGGCCACGCTATTCATCAGTCGGCAGGACTATGGGATGAACGACGTCATTCCTCTGTTGCACGTCCTGGAACAAATGCTGTTAACAATGGCTGGTCAGGGTGCGGTAGACGTGGCGCACAGATCTCAACGCCACATGACCCCTGTGGGGGCAGGACAGGAAGAAGAGGAGGAGGTAGAGGAGGACATTGGTGCTCAGGAATTATTGAGTGAAATGGGTGGTTTTTCCACTCAGCGGACAGGAGTGGAGGAGCAGGAGCATCTGGTAGAGGAGGAGGAGGAGGAGACAGAGGACCCAGATGCACCGTGGCAGTATGCTGTGGAGATGGAGGCAGGGAGTCCCTCGCATTCCTTGGCACAAATGGCCCATAGCATGCTCGGTTGCTTGCGTAGCAACAGCCGAATAATAACCATCAGACAGAGGGATGACTTTTGGCTGTCCACCTTGTTGGACCCTCGCTACCGTTCAAAAATGGTGGCCTTTTTCACACCTGCTGAGAGGGAGGCCAAAATAAAGTACTATAAAAACCACCTATGTAGTCAGTTGGTCTCTGCCTTTCTGCGCCAACGTCCATCCTCAGACACTGTGGGCCCTGTGCGCTCGCATTCCGCTGCCATGGCAGCAGGGGAGGGGTGGGGTGGTAGGAGCAGTGGCAGCTCCACCAGCAGCGGCTGCCTCAGTCTGCAGTCGATGATGAGTAGCTTTCTTCACCAGCGCAGTGAGGAAACTACTAACCAGCCGCAGCAGCAGCAGCATCAGGTGGACCTGGAGCAGGACCTCAAACAACAGGCTCGGGCCTACTTGGACAGCACCCTGCCAACTGAGGTAGACAATCCCCTTGACTACTGGGCAACGAAACTTGACCTTTGGCCCCAACTAGCTGAATTTGCCCTTGAAAGGCTGTCATGCCCGGCCAGTAGCGTGGCATCGGAGCGCGTGTTTAGTGCGGCAGGAGGTATTGTAACTCCGCGGAGGACACGACTGTCCACCCAAAGTGTGGAGAGACTCACGTTTGTGAAAATGAATCAAGCGTGGATTAGTCTGGATTTCAAACCACCAGTTCCTGACACAACTGACTAAATCCGCCATGAATCATGCCCCAAACATGTTATTATTTTTAACATAGGCCTCTGTATGGCCTTCAATTTAAGCTGCTTACGCTTCGCCACTCTGCCATGGGCCCCTGTACCGCCTCCTCTTGCTGCTGCCAGGTCCAGAGTGTGTCATGGGTCCCTGTACGGCCTCCCATTGCTGCTGACTTCATTGCCAGACTCTGCCATGTGCCACTTTCAGGTCTCCTTACACTGTTGGTGGGTTCCATTTTGTGATAGGGTGCTGTATGGCCTTCCATTGCTGCTGCCTCCACCGCCACCCTGCGCCATGTGCCTCTGTCGTCTGCTCACGCTGCTGACGGCTTCCGCTTTTTAACCGAGGCCTGTTTTTGGCTTCCGAATACTGCTGCATCCACCGCCACCCTGCGCCATGTGTCTCTGTCGTCTGCTCACGCTGCTGACGGCTTCCGCTTTTTAACCTAGGCCTGTGTATGGCTTCAGAATAATGCTGCCTACACCGCCACCCTGCGCCATGTGCCTCTGTCGTCTGCTCACGCTGCTGCCAGGTCCATACTGATTCATGCCCCCCTGTACCGGCTCCTCATGAACGTGGTTCAGCGGGTTTGCATCACTTAACGGCAAATCGTTGACAAACGCTGGGACGTTCAGTGTTGTGCGCATTAAGCCAGACACCAAAGGGCAGCACAGACCTGTTATTACTCGCTCAAGCATGGCTGAACAAAACCAGTCTCTACCACAAATTGGACCCAGACCTACCCAAGGTCTCGCAAGTAGATTGCACGGAGGAGTAGAGTTCGTTATTGGAATTAACTGTGAGGGACTTTTAAACCTAGGCCTGTGTATGGCCTTCAATTGAAGCTGCTTCTGCTCCGCCACTCTGCCATTGGACTCTTGATAGTCGACGACTAGCCTGCCATGTGTACTCAATAGTTGACCCTTTAGCTGCTTATCAGGTCTATCAGATAGACAACCCAATGGCCAACTGAGGGAGCTCCCCAAACAGGCTGTCAATGCTGCTGCTAATTGCGAGGCAGTGGTTTACTGTTGTCAGCCTGCAACAGGAATTGGTCTTATTGACCTGATCTACAGGTAAAAAATCTCTGTTTTTTAGAAAATCCTATACAGTGAGACGATGTCAGATGTACTAAGAATTGATTTTATATTTACATATTTTTAGTGTATTGATGCTGTAAATAAACTGGGGGTAAATGTTCTTGGTTTGTTTTGGATGTGGGTTTTTTTACTTTGCGTCTCAGGCCTGTTCATTTATGACCTGCTGACAACATAAACTGGCTAAGTACAATTTCTAAATTGTTTTAATTTCCGTGCGCGTCTGACTGGGGACATTATATCAGTAACAATGATATTTAATTACAGATCAAAGGGCATTATAACATATTTAATAATCTACTAACACATTTTAAGTGCTGACATCCCAGCACAAGGTTGGCTACATTGCTGCTTGTGTCTTCTGAAGTTAGTAGATGCTCATTTATGACATGCTGACAAGATAAACTAGTAAAACACTAGATTTATTTTGTTTACATTTTTAATTTCCCTGTGTTTAATTACTGACCAAAAGACATTAAAATATTAATAAACTGCAAACGCTTTGCAAGTGCTCTCATCCAACACAAGGTAAGTTTCCTTGCTTCTTACAAATCCAGTATGCAATAGCATGTTCCTATAGACTTAAAGTGGTTCTAAAGTCTAAACGTTTTAGCACTACCCCAAATGGAGTTGCTGACTTTTTTTTTTTGGGCCCCTACAGTCCTGCACAGCCATGCAACACGGATTTTCTTCCACACTTGCACACTGGAGACAGTAAACAATCCTTGAGCTTGTTTTTGTAGTTTTATTAAGGGATGTTGAACTTGGATGTGGTTGAGGGGTGTATGGGATGCCCAAGGAACTGTAGAAACTTGAGGACAAACTTCTTAGCATCTATGTACAGATGTGGACAAGAAGAATGAAGAGCGCTCCAGCCCTTTTGGTGTACCACCTCAGACCCCAGGTGAATCCTTCTCTTCACCCAGCTGCCTGAGGGAATCCCTGGGCAAGAGGACCAAGAAACTGCTACTTTAGTAAAGCAGATCAGGAGCTAGTTGGGTTTGCCACCTGACTGCCCTCTCCCCTTATCTGGTCCAGGGTGTGTAGGATTACTCACTTAGTCCTCTCCTGTGAGCTTGGTAGATTGGAGGCTGCCTTCAGGCCTTACGCTGGACTGGATCCTTCCCTGCTCCACAGGTAGTCCTCTCTCGGGACTGGAAGCTGAGAGATCATCCTCTCCAGCTCCTGCCTGCAGGTAGGCTCCTCTCCTGGGCACCCTCCTGGGCTACACACTTCAGCCTGCTCACTCTTCTTCCACCCAACACTGACCACTTCCTGGTTGGGCTCTCTCATACGTAAGGGCTGTCCTGACCCCATGCCAAGCCTCCTGCTTGGGGATTGGTCAAGATCCCTTAAGTATGCAGATCAGCCCTCTCCTCACACCCAACCACTGACTTTTAGAAACTTCACAAGGTTCTAGAGCAGGGGGAGGTATCAGGGAACTGTCCTGCAGAGCCCTCAGCCCTGACCCAAAGTAACTTTGCTGACTCATCCCAGGCTGACTCATACTGGGCTGCTATCCAGCCTTTAACTAAAACCTAGCTAACTTCCCCTGGCTAACTAGAGGGGTGTTACACTTTTTGTACCTTAATGCATTCCTTGCATCACTGCTCCAGTGCCATTCGGGCTGCTCTCACTTCTTGGTCTCACAGGAGATACTGAGAGCAACGGGAACCATAGGCTCCTGCTGCTATCAGTCAAACTCCTGCAATGAGGTAGCAGAGGCATGGCTTGGATGCACACAACCCAGCTCGGGAACTAATGCGCATGGGTTTTCCCTTAGCATCTGGCTTGTTTTTTAGTTAAAAAAAAGAGGTTATACTTACCTGCTCTGTGCAAGAATATTGCACAGTGCTGTCCCTTACCTACTCTTCTGGCAGACCACCACGGGGGCTGTACCCTCCTTCCTTCCTTAGCAATCCGGGTGCTATGAGCCCATCCATCCATGTCTCTATGAAACACCCCCAGCATTTCTAACCATGGCCATCTTGAGTAAGGGCAGATGATTCCATAGCTCCCAACTGTCCCTGATTTCAAAGGACTGTCCCTCATTTGGAATAAAGTCCCTCTGTCCCTCCATCCTCCTCATTTGTCATTTTTGTCATTTTGGTCTGATCTAGTTGTATATGAAATGAACTATTTATCTATCAAAAAATGTTTTGCAGTGCTAAACCTTTCATCCAATTTCTAAATTACTGCATTTATAAATTTCAAAAGCCAATATTAAGGAATAGTAGTGGTAAAAAAAACACTTCTGGGTTTAACTAATCATTTTTTTGTTGTATAATTCTCCTTTAAGGAGGGCGTGGCAGGGTGTGTGTCCTATGCTGACATATCTTTGCTAATAGGTGTCCCTCATTCCCTACTCAGAAATTTGTGAGGTATATGATTCATGTAGCATTTACTTCCTGGAATCCATCTGCCCTTAGCTCAGACATGCAGGCAGGAAGGCGTGCTTAGCTGGGAAAACTACTCCCCTCCTGAAGACTCCTAGGATACATGACATCATTTGCTTAGGCCTGGAAACCAGGAAGTAACTGATAAAATGAGAAAAAACATGTAAAACAAGCAAATATAATATATTTTCTTATCTATTTACTAATGCTAGTAGCATAAGGATTAACAGTTTCCCAACCGCCCTATAGCAGAAATACTGCTACAGCACAGAAGGGCTGTGTAAAAATCATGTATATATACATAATTCCACCATTGGCGGCTACAGCTGTCGATCACCGGGTCCCAGACGGAGATTCCCCGCTGGCACCCAGCGATCGCCGAGGAACACTGACAGGGGAGAAGTCTGTATGTAGACAATACAGATCTCTCCCCTGTCAGCACCAGCATGCTGCTTTGTATTGCTCTGCATAGCAGAGCAATACTAAGCAGCATATTTACACAGTAAAACAGCACTCAGCACATAATGTGAAACACACACAGCACGCAGTTAACCCTTTGATCGCCCCAGATGTTAACCCCTTCCTGCCCAGTGTAAGTGCTTTTTATTAGCACTGATCATTGTATAAGTGTCACTGGGGATGTCAGTGACAGTTAGTCAGTTCCCCCCCCAGTGTCAGAATGCTTGCTGCAGTCCCGCAGTCTCGCTATAAGTAATTTATCGACGCCATTAAAAGTATAAAACAAAACAAAAAACTCCAGTATATATACCGCCATTTATAGACACTATAACTTTCACGTAAACCAGTTAATTTACATGTATTGGGATTTTTTTTAGCAAAGACATGTAGCAGAATACATTTTGGCCTAAATTTATGATGAAATTTGATTTTTTAATTTTTTCTACTGAACATGTTTTATAGTAAAAAGTCAAAAATATTGGGGTTTTTTTTTCAAAATTGTCAGTCTTTTTCTGTTTATAGCGCAACAAATAAAAAACGCAGAGGTGATCAAATACCACCAAAAGAAAGCTCCATTTGTGGGAAAAAAGGATATAAATTTAATTTGGGTGCAACATTGCATCACCCGCAATTGTCAGTTAAAGTAACGCAGCGCCGCACCATATAGCAACAAAAAATGGCCGGCTCAGGAAGGGGGGTAAATACTCTGGAGGGCAAGTGGTTACAAATAGTCAATGTGGATTGAAAGAGTTTTATTTACTTTTCACATTCGTTTTTGGAATGTAAACCATATACATCGCTTCACTGGGCAAAATGTACAATTCAGCTCCTCTCAACTTTCTTGTCACTGCAGTTGAGAACAAATGTCAATTATAATCCAGTAATAATAAACAAATCAAACAAACATTCTTATAAATGTTTAAAAAAAAGAATTACATTCTACTAGTGTATGTTCAGTGTAACAGTGCCATTTCTCCTTCTGTTTGGAACACAACAGTAGGCTTCCTCCCCAAGTATTACTGCCCATTCATCTTCTTTTACTTCCCCTGCCTGTCAATTTTATCTCCTCAAACTTTATTCAAATACCTTCATGATAAATAGGAGCCCAACATGATTGCATCTCTCTGATCCCAAACACACCACTGCTGAACCAATAGATAAAGATTTCCTATGCCTGAAATTTGGCAGGCATGGATTAGGCTCAGGCTATGAATCACTGACAACTCAAGAGGAAAAACATTGAGCTACTCTGGAGTTGTAGAATCATGGCCTATTGTTTCCTTGAGATAAGGGGTGAGTTGCTGTTGTCTGGCTAAGGCATAAATACACTTTGAGGCTCCATGCACACTGGCTGCCAGTGCTCTTGGCAGAAAAAAATGCTAATTTTGAGCATTTTTAATAGTTTAGCATTTTTTTCTGCCAGAAAAATGCTCTCAAAACTGGAAAACTCACCTCTAAATGCTGAGTTTAAAAAAACGCCCCTAGACTATCTAATGTGCAAAGACACATAGGCTAGCATTAGTTGCGTTTACAGGCAAAACACTAAACTCCTCTATGAGCTGCGTTTTTTTAAGCCAGTGTGCATGGATCCTGAAGATGAGTACACATGGATCGACATTTAGTCAGTTCAGCAGGAACCGGAGAAATTTCGCACTGTGTGATCAAAACCAGATCATTAGACCAGCTTCTGTTGAACAGTTCTGCATAAAAACCAGCACTCGATCAGCAGCTGCAGCCACTGA
Source organism: Staurois parvus (assembly GCF_062004578.1). NCBI lineage: Eukaryota > Metazoa > Chordata > Amphibia > Anura > Ranidae > Staurois > Staurois parvus. The sequence goes on from NW_028318003.1 coordinate 5,549,153, forward strand.
CTGCCCCGATGATTGTTGTATTCTGCTGTCAGAATACAATAGTACAGTAGGGGAGATCCCTGAATCCACACAAGCAATGTGGACGCAGGAACCTGTGAATTTTTTTTTTTCGCTCAGCCCGCTGGTTGATACAAAAAACCAAGCCTGTATACCCAGCTTAAAGGGGTATTAAGCCCAAAAGCAAACATTTATTATATTGCAGCTTACCAAGTCTGGGATGTGATGGCTGCATTAGATTTATTGTTTAAATTTTGTTTCTTCTACTGTCATCTGGTAATCCAGCCAGCAAGTCTGCTGTTTTTCAAAAGCACAAGCTCTCCAACAAATGTGTCGGTTTGCAGGGATGAGATAAACGATATAACACTAGCAGTGATGTGTATAATGATCAGCTTTTATTTATTCATGTAAAACTTTTATTTCAAAAGGAAAAAAAAACCTGTTTGCTGTAACTGATTAGAAAGTATTAGCTGGCGTTTGAGTTAATTTTTTTTTAATGTGTTTAAATCTGCTAATACATGTAAGTTTCCCCTCTCCCCTTACTGACAATGATGCTGTCTGCTGTGCCTCCTATGGTCATTCATCCAGAGTGGTATCTCACTAATATAGGTGGTGTGTTACTGGCCAGATCACCAGGTGAAAACATTGGTAAATAATCAAAGAAAACTAAGGCAACCACCACATCTAATGATTGATAAGCTTCAATATAATACATTTCTTTCTGTTTTCATTTAGTGTCAATTGAAGTCCTTTTGTCTGTCTTAATTGCTATAGTACTAGCCATTTATGGCTTTATTTTTGTCTGATTCTTGTCAAACTTTGATTTAAAAATTGAAGGCACTGAGTGGAAAATTCTTGACAGTGACAGCAGCCAATCAGATGCAGTCATTGTTCAAATATGCTCACAGCCACGGGAACTGGCAGAAAAGATTTCTCCATCCACACTGTTAATGTAGATGGGGGAATCTAATAATTTCTCAGTCAGTGAGGATGAGCAAGAGAAATATACTGTACGTGTGTATGGCATGTACATGTACATCAGGGGTCTCCAAACTTTCTAAACAAAGGGTCATTTAACATCCTTCAGGCTTTAGGAGGGAGCAGACTGTGGCCAGTGGGATTAGAAAATGCCCTGGTGTCAGTGGGAGTAAACAATGCCCCATCACTGGTGTTAGTGGAAGGAATGGTGCCTCAAGGAGCAGTTAAAGGGAAACAAAGGGCCACATCCAGCCCATGGGCTGCACTAATGACCACAGATGTACTTGTAGGCAACTCATTTATCATTACAATCCCAGGCATGACCTGCTGCAGTTTCTGCATTGCTTCACAGTGGTTGTGCTTTACTGCTCCTTCTCACAATGCAAGTCTATGAGTTGGCCAAAGCATTGAAAACAATATACTCCAAGACCATGACTTACTAAAGGAGCAGAGAAGCTTCACTTTCAAAGTGAATTTTTACTTATCTTAGTAAATACAGCGCAACAAAGTGAACAATATGCAGTCGTGTACAAGGGAAATTGGATCCACAGCGCAACTTTATCTCATTCACTTAGTGAAGCTTAGTGAAAATGTATTTAGCTAAGTTAAGGTGAATCATCAAAGAGTGTGCAGGCAAAAATCCTATTTTTTTATATTTTTCTTGTATATGAATAACTATTCTTTGCAATATGAATTCCATGTCCTCAACTGTGCAGTAGCACGTTCAGGGAAATACACCGTATTCAGTTCAGAGGGTTGATTGGCTGTGGCTTTTGCTCGAGGGATGATCCAGTAAGCAGTGCAAAAAGGTCAACCATGTGAGTTATTAATATTTATCTGATACAGCCATCCCTGAGAAGCTATGTTCAAAGGTATCATTTGGAGCATTCCCCTGATAGGAGACCTGGCCCCAGCAGTAGTTGAGGGCACTAGAAACTAAGCTAGAAATTGAGTGGGTACCTCAAGGTATCTGGACTGAAGAGAGAATCTTCTTCCTGAAGAGTGCTGCAGAGGAGCTGAGTTGAAAATGCCACCTGGACATTGTAAGAAGGATTTTGCTAGTCCTCTAAGTGACCTGGGGGTTGGTGGTATGGGGTTGGGGTTCCTACAATAAGCTAAGTGAAAATTCACTTTGCAACATGCTCTACTCCTTTATCAACCTCACTGAATGGTATTTGAACACCAAGTTATCTAAGTGGAGCTCTAGAAGGAGCAACTAAAGGGGCAAAGGGGCAACTAAATAGTATTATTGAGACACATGCTAAAAATATTCATCTACTGAAACTGCCTTTACTGACATGACTAGAGTATGTTATAAACATTTGAAAAATGGGATAGTTGTATGTTATTAACACAGCTCAAAAAAAGGGGCCATAATTAGCAAACACAAAGCAATAAGAAATTATATTCCTAACCTACCACACAATTAAGTGTAAAATACATTTTATAAGATCTCATGTCATGGTTATCCAACAAAAATCTTAACAAAGATTTACAAAAACAAAAAGTTAACAGGAGGGCTGAGCTTATTGGAAGCCTAAAACATAAAGCCATAGTTGGATGGTTTATTTTTAATCAGCCAGCTGGCTGATAAAAACAAAAAACTAACAGATTCCCCTAGCCACAATATCATGGTGGATGGAGGAATCCTCTTGGTTGCATTATTGTATTCTGACAGCAGGACTCCTCTGCTGTCAGAATACATTGATCAGCACCAGTCAAATGGAAATTTTCCAACATTCCTATTCAAGAGAAGCTGATCGTTCTCTAGCCTTCTCTCTAGCAGGAATGGCTTTAGATGAATTGAAGTTTGTTTAGTCCCAGCTGAATTTTGATATGTCTTTGACCAGCTTACATTTCACCAAAAAGAGTATTATACATAAAGGGCTGGTATATGGTGAAATCCTGCCTTCTAGGGGAATGCATTCAACATACTGTATATGAATTGATACATAGATTGTTCATACCTTGGTCCAGTGAGCCATGACCTTCCCACCCATCAAAAGCTTAATGCATAATGTGAAAAAAGACCCAGCTTTTCATAATTGGAATAAGTGTTTTTATATATGTAGTGTTGATGATCCAAATTGAGCAAACGAGAGTTTATCAACTAAGGCCACAGATGTGGAAAATCTGTTTAAAACCATAACAGAAAGCCACAACTGAGCTCTGTCAAAAAAAAATACAGTCAGTTCTGGGAAGTGAAGTGTAGAGGCAGAAAAGTCTATCTTATTATTCTTAATGTGGTCTGCAAGGTTTGCAAAAGTCAATGTTGTTGAAGACAAATCAGGAAATAATTTTACTTGTGTTACTTCCAGCTTAATTCATCTCACATTTCTTGCTGTTTTGTGGAATTTCTTTTTTAAATGAGTTCTACTGAACTCTACAAATGAGGAATCGTGGTTGGGCCAAAGACCCTTGAAGGTACAATCCTCTTCACTTGAACAACTTCAAACTGTTGGTCTAGAATGTAATTGATAATAGCATGAATACAAGGTCCTCCTTAGCAATTATATACAGAAGGCCTCTGATCATAAAATTGTTTCTTTGTTGTCTAAAGCTGGCCATAGATGGATTGAATCTCGTCTGGTTCTGTAGGAACCTGCCTAGATTTGATCCATCTATGGGCAGTTTGATTGTACTCAAGTTGACCCATCAATCGACTTGGGTACAACCAACATGTGAGATTTTTAGCATTCAATTATTGCCAGCGGCTATAGCCTCTAGCAATAATCACGGTATTCTCTTGGCACTGAAGGCTCCCACCTTTGGTCATCTTAAGAATCCCCTGTATTGTATTGAGGCTAAATTCTGTGGGAAGGATTGCATCAGTGTGGCAAGTTTCACTGCCCTCATATTCCTTTAATATGAAGTATTGAATTCCTCCAAGATTTGTAGTTGTCTGTGTCATCCTCATCCTTAGCAGTTTAGGAGGAAGAAATAGGGTGTGCCAACATATAGAAGGTGACTTTAGGTGTGACTGAAAGTCAAGGATCTTTCGTGGATCCCATTTTCTTTTTTAAGCAGTTGCAGATATCTTTGCTTGTAATTGCCAGTGAATGAAGTCAGTGGAGAGGGTGAAGAGTGGAGCATGGTAAGAAGATTATGCATCCTGTAAAGCAGACTCTTGTTACATGCCTGTACTGCAATCATTGGGGCAATCTACACTAAAATGAGAGTGACCTTCAGAAAAGTCCAGTGGTTGCAGGAGTCCAGTTAGGAATGTGTTTTCGGACAAACTCACTGGATAGCCATTCAGTTAGCTATGACCCCTTTTTAACTGTATCCAATAGGAAGAAATCTGTTGTTCACTTTGCAGTGTTTCACTTATTCCACAGCCTGCTCTCAATCTGTAAATAGAAAACTATTACAGAAGTGATGTGTCGGAATTGCTAAACATAAGTAAATTATCTATTCCCACCTCTGTCTTTACTTGGTACTTTGATAACACACTTATTTCACACCATTTTGATGTCAGTTGTCTTCATTTTCAGTGTGTAGGTTATTTAGATGTTTACAATTATAAATGAACTCTCTTTATATAATTTAGGATTGCGTATTATGATCAGGAATCCACAGGCAAGCACAGCAGGCACACATAGTACATGCATTCATCCTTTTGCAATTTTTTTTCAGCTGTCTAATTAAAGATAGATAAAAATTGGATTCTGCCATCTAGCTGTAGTTCATTATTTACCATAGTTCTGCTCAGCTGGAGGCACTGTGCAAAAGCAATTTCTGTGGTTTGCAAACCCCAGGGGAAAACCTCTCATTTTGTTTTGATAGAATGAAGAAGGGTTAGCTCCTCTGTCATATATTTATTCCTGTCCCTATTTTCTCTCATTTCCTGTCAAAACAAAAATTGTTTAGAAAACTGACACAGATAAAGACAAAACCACATTTATAGTAGAGTGGGGAAATCTCCCCAGCTGGATCACATACAGAAATTAGAGCTAATAGAAATTTTTGGTTTTCCTCATTCTATCCAAAATGCCATGTAACGCTGGGCATTGTTACTGAAGATGCAGAACTTTTTCCCACAAGGTGGCGTGTTCACTACATTGTCTTGAAATAGCCCTGATACAAGTGCTCAAAGCAATATGGGAGATATAGTCTTGAAAACTACAAGGCCCACAAGTGCCAGCCAAGGGAAGGGAACATATAAAATAAAATAAAAATTTGGGGAGTTGGGGAAAGACGTGCCAATAGCGAAGGAGTGTGTGGAGCTGTGCTGAGCCGCGCTGCTTAGACCAGGCCGAGCTGAACTGCAGTCCACAGAGCCCATTGAACCGAGGAGCAGACTGCTGTGCTGAGTGCTGAGCCACAAGACAACCTGAAGGAGATCCTTTATCATCCAGAGTCGTTGCTAAGTTACAAGCACCCTGATTGCCGCAACTGTATTATCACATAAGGGGGCCCCCCACTGTATGGACAGTTCATTGTCTTCTAATGACTGCTGCATAGGGATTGGGTGAAAGGGTCCTTGACCCATACAGTTGCTATAATCAACTCTGCAGGCCCGGCTGGGCCATCACCATACACTGACATTTTTCCCCAATTGAGGCCAAACACATTTGCTGTCATTTACTACTGAAATCTGCAGCTATCAATACCAAAGCCTGCTTTAAAGCTGCCACAAATCCAGACAGCTGATCTTAAGCCCATGCGCATCATAAGTCGTGGCATAACATCTCAACCTTAATTCTTTCCAATCCTTCCAACACATTGTACTTACTTTCCTTTAAATGTGTCTGCCTTCACTTAGTTTATTTACAGTGGTACACCCATTGACTTGAGTCTAACTTTTCATTTAACTGTTTCTGAACTCCACATCCTAGGAACATCCCATTGTTTTTGGAACCAACGTTAAAGGGCCCCAACTCTGCCAGCAGAAGTTAACATTAAAGAACTGTTCAAATCTTGTGGCCTGCCTGGTTACAGCACTGGTTTGCTGTTTGTATAACAAACTTTCTGGCCTAAGCCTAGCCCCTCCTGACTGAGAGCCTTCAAGTGTACTAGCCTGTTATTCTTTTTGTTAGCCATCCACAGTCACTTGGGGTATAATCTCTCCATCAGAGACTTACTGTTTTTGCTCTTGATACTGCAGTACACGCTGACTCCATTCTTAAAGGTACCTGGGTCAACTGCATTGTATTTGTATTGCATTGTTTTCTCATGTGTTGACACTGAAATACTGGTTCATTGTGTTATCCTTTCATTTTGGTTTGTAAATATAATCTTCCTATTTTCCAATGATCAGTGCGTGCCATTCTTGTGTGACCACTGGGAGCTCCTAGCCAAGGTATTCTGATGGTGTCGGTAAGATTGAGGTTCTAGCCAGGGCCAGAGAACAAACAGAGGACCCAAAATCATCATCAGCTCCTTCGGGGGTAGCGCTACATTAAAAAATGTTCGGCTTTACATTAGAGGGGCCATATCTGGTTCATTGCCAGGTGCAGAATTTTGTTCATTGGTAAAGAGATGCAGAACCCAGGTACAAGCCATCACATTGTATTTGCATTATGCTGTGCTAGTAGTTATACTAACCAGAGCTAATGTCTTCATTGACATCCAGGGTCATTATGAGCCGATGATTAATGAATACATTAATCCAGAAACTCTACCATAGCTTCAGCTGTGAAGAAATCGGTAAGTGAATACCTGTGTGAGAAGCCTGTAAACGTGATGTTATTCCCTGACTCCTGCACCACCAATGTGAACTAATGTGTAGTCCATGAGTTAGGAAATGGAAGCTTCATGGATCACTCCATATTGACTAACATCTCAAAGCCATAATAAGAAAAAATGTCAACTTTTATTACGTCAAGGAAATGTAGTGGATAATGGTAAAAATAGTTTTCTATACAATGTTTAAACTTCTAAAGCAGAAGTAATATCTAATTAAACTAATTCTTATAGGTGAAAAATATCATACAGACTTATTTAAAAAGATAAGGCGTAGTAACCTATTACCACATATCAACATCTTTTTTTTTTCTGACAACTTGAAAATGATCGAAGGTAAAAGGTGCGATCTTGTTGCTATGGTTACTGCACTTTGGATATCATTATGGTCTTATTAGGTAACCTTGAAAAGTAAATTTAAATTATTCTCCCTACCTACATTACAAAAAAAAAGTGAAGGAAAACTCTTCAATATCCATTTAAAGCAAGTTGAAAAGGTTTTTCCTATACATTTTTGTTTAAGATGTATGTACATGTTAATTTTCAATTATATGTTGAGCGCTGTTTTTTTTTTTTTTCTCTGACAGATGTATGGAGAACATTGCACAGAAATATCAGATGGTCACGAGTACCTGAATAATTGCTGCTCCCATGAGGAGGACTACTTGGATCAGTTACATCCTGGTTATGTGCCACTCTCATTCTTCATGCAGGACTCGCATGGCCGACAGGCACCAGAGTCTACCTTCTGTTACCCTGCAGCCGGCTCACGGGCACCATATGTGTGTCCTAAAGAGCAATATGTTTGAATGTGTTCACCTGCAGGTACCCGCATGCCAGATCCAGTGACCTAGTTCCATTCAGTTTACCCGTACTCCCTAGACAGCGCCTTCCCTCAAAGCCTGCCCTCCTTTACTTTTTGCTGTCAAAATGGCAAATGCCAAGAGATGGGGTTGCCTTTCTGTGGCGTGTCTGAAAAAGGACCGCAGTGTTCTAACCTAAAATGAACACCTGGTGCGTGGACATGTGAAAATGTTCAATTACAATTGTAATTAGAGATGATTATGGATTTTAAACTACTACATTTCATTGGGAAAAAGTAGGACAAAGGGACTGTATCATTTACTGTATATTTTAACATTTATGTTTTACAAGTGTTGTTAATTCTAGTTTTCCTGTTGTTTCCTTTTTTTTTTTTTAATTTTACAGTCCTTAAAATCTAACTATACTGTATATTGTATTTCCTCCTACTCCTACCCAAAAATGACATATTTCTTTCTACCATGCAAGGTCTGCACTGAACTTTCAAAAATATATCTGTACCTGTTAAATTGTTTAACACAGTTTTGTATTGTTGCCAAACGTGTGTCCTAAAGCTTTGTATTGAAAGTTTATGCTGTGAACAGCAATCAAAGTTATAAAATGTGTGCTACTAAAGTGTAAGCTGTAAAGAAAGTGAAGTATCCAAGCAAAAATGTAGCTGCTTGCATCATTACGATCCAGGGGCGGACTGACAACTCATGGGGCCCCCGGGCAATAGGGGATCATGGGGCTCCTGTGTCCTTGCCCAAACTCAAAAAGGCCTATGAAAAAGGTACCAGGGGAATTTAATGGGGCCCCCTACTGACCCCGGGCCCTCGGGCGGTGCCCGAGTTTCCAAATGGTCAGTCCGCCCCTGTTATGATCAAGATGCTGACTAGTGGTAGCAGTGTGCCATTCCTCAAACCACCCTATCTCCACCACCGCCCCTTGGTCAATTGTCAGCTGTCAGGCTCAGTAAACGTTTTCAGCACTGGATAAGGCAGCCCATACATTCATCTTCTTTTTTTTCGTTCAACCAGCGGGTAGAAAAAAATATAATAATTTGATTCCTCCCATCCATACATTCGTTGTGGATGGGTGAATCCTCCCACTGTGTCTTCCTATACTGACAGCATGGAGACTTCCCCACAATCAGAATACAATAATCAGAGCTGCTGGCTAAAGCTGGCGGCACTGATAGATCTGGAAAAATCCAACATGCCGGTTATACAAGTCAACCAGTAGATTTCATTACATATTTTGATCAATGTATGGTTGGCTTAAGGCCAGTTGCTTCTGCTATTTCAATGCAAAAAAATTGCAAAATAAAGCCATGTGTTCTCTCAAACCACCTCAACTCTACTCATCCCTTGAAATCTACATAATTAACCCCTTAATGCTAGCACTCCCAGCCCTTTAAGAGGTTTATGATGCCGAAAGGCAGGGTGGGATTTCTGATCATGGGACTGCGGTGATTGGCTGCCACGGCAGTTACATGATCGGAAAGCTCCAATTGTAAGTAGAGATATGGAGCTTTCCATTAGCCGCCAGTAACTGTGCTAGGAGTGAACAGGGCACGGTCTTGGTACAGTTCTGTTTATATTCTGGTACACATATATGCAGCCTTTCTGTGTTAAGGCCCACACCCCGAGAGGCCACATATATGCGTACCGCTGACATCAACAGGTTAATAAGCAAAAAAAAACAGTTCCTAACCAAAACAACTGAGTATCATATAACACCACCTGTTTTAAAGGGGAGAACAATTATGTGCCTAAATGTGTTCCTTGAGCCCCCTGAAAGGAAAGTAATTTCTTTTTCTTAATCTCCCTTTCTACTTCTAGTGTAATGTGGTATTTGTTCCGAAGGCTGGCCATACATTATGCAAATTTCTTTATTCAACATTGGTTTGAAGAAAAGAAAATTGCTCAATTCCCCTATCAACACAGTCAGTGTTGATGGGGGAATCCCACCCACTAAGCCATTGTTTTTTAACAGTGGAGGATTCCCCACAGTCAGAATACAATGATCACTGCTGGCAGCTATATCCACCAGCACTGATCATACAATAGAAACCTGACAGGTTGGTTGTACTGAAGTTGATTGATAGATCAGCCTGCCAATAGATGGATCGTATTCAGCTGGATCCTGCGGAACCAGACAAATTTCAATCCATCTATGACCAGCTCACTATCCCCTTGGATTTCCTGTGGAAAACCATTCCTGAGCTAATCCACGTTTACTAAATTGATGCGTTTACAGTTTTTTCAAAGGTTTAATGGGTAAGGATAAACAACTTAAAGTGGAATTAAACTCTCAACTCAATCAACATTAACTATTTTAAATCTTTATGCTGCGTTAGTAAACAGATAGGAAAGTATAGTATATTTACTTCTTTAAATTGTTTTTCCATTTCTTCATATGCTTCCCGGTTTCTGGCCTAGGCAAAAAAATATCATACATCCCAGGAGTCTTCATGGGCATTTTTTTCTTTCACCTGGAGGAGGAAAGAAGGAGCTTTCTTAGTTAAGCACACCCTCCTGTCTGCATGCCTGAGCTAAGGGCAGATGGATTACAGGACATATATGTTACATGAAGCATCTCTTTTTACTCAAGATGGCTGCAGTTAGAAGTGCTAAGGTGTGTATTTCAACATAATCTCTCTACAAAATAAATCATGAAGACATGGATGGATGGGTGAATGTGCTTTGAATATTAAAAATATATTAAATAGAATATTCAATTTGTAGTGCTCATTTACAGTACCGCTTTAACACATACTGGCACATAGTTACATAGTTAAATAGTTAGTCTGGCTGAAAAGACAAAAGTTCATCCAGTTGAACTATTAAAAAAAAAAAAGTTATAATCCTATACCCATAGAAGATCCAGAGGAAAGCAAAAAAAACCCCCGCAAAGCATGATCCAATTTGCTCCTGCAGGGAAAAAATATTACTTTCTGATCCCCCGAGACGCAATCGGATATTCCCTGGATCAACTTTACCTATAAATGTTAGTATCCAGTTATATTCTGTGTATCCAAGAAAGAATCCAGGCCTTTTTTAAAGCAATCCACTGAGCTGGCCAGAACCAACTCTTGAGGGAGTTTATTCCACATTTTCACAGCTCTCACTGTGAAGAAACCTTTCTGTGTTTGGAGATTACATTTCTTTTCCTTCAGACATAAAGAGTGCCCCCTTGTCCTCTGTGATGACCTCAGGGTGAATAACTCTACACCTAGTTCACTATATGACCCACTGATGTATTTATACATGTTGATCATATTCCCCCTTAATCTCCTCTTCTCAAGAGAGAATAAATTCAGTTCCTCTAATCTTTCCTCATAGCTGAGCTTCTCCATGCCTCGTATCAGTTTAGTTGCCCTTCTCTGTACTTTCTCCAGTTCCCCAATGTTCTTTTTGTGAATTGGTGCCCAAAACTGAACTGCATATTCCAGATGAGGTGTTACTAATGATTTGTACCGGGGTAATATGATATCTCTCTCTCTGGAGTCTATACCTCTTTTAGTACAAGAGAGGATTTTGCTCGCTTTAGAAACTGCAGCTTGGCATTGCATGTTATTATTAAGCTTGTGAGCTACCAGAACCCCAGATCATTCTCCACCATTGATTCCCCCAGTTGTACCCCCCACAGTATGTATGATGCATGCATATTCTTAGCCCCCAAGTGCATAACTTTACATTTATCAACATTAAACCTCATTTTCCACATAGTTGCCCAATTAAACAGTGCATTGAGGTTGGCTTGTAAGTTGGAGACATCCTGTAAGGACGTTATTCCACTGCACAGCTTGGTGTCATCTGCAAAGACTGAAATGGGATTTGTAATCCAAGACCCTATATCGTTTATAAATATATTAACAAGTAAGGGTCCCAACACTGAACCTTGGGGTACACCACTGACAACCCCAGACCATTCAGAGTATGAATCATTAACCACTACTCTCTGAATATGATCTTTTTGCCAGTTTTCTATCCATTTACATACAGATTTTTCCAAGCCTGTAGACCACCACCACCCCTCTGTCCAAGTATACCATGTCTACCACCACCCCTCTGTCCAAGTATACCACGTCCACCGCCACCCCTCTGTCCAAGGTTTTGCTCGCCTCCTCATAAAAAGAAATCAGATTTGTTTGACAACTTCTGTCTTTCATGAATCCATGCTGTCTGTTGCTTAAAATATTTTGTTCCAGCAAGAACTCATCTATGTGGTCTTTTATTAAACTCTCCAGTATCTTCCCAACTATAGAAGTTAAACTAATAGGTCTATAATTACTTGGTAAAGATTTTCAAGTATTGGCACCACACCAATCCAGTGGTACTATGCCAGTCATTAAAGAGTCCCTAAAATTTAGAAACAATGGCTTTGAAATGACAGAGCTCAATCCTTTATACAGTATATATCAGGGGTGGACTGACAACTCATGGGGCCCCCGGGCAATAGGGGATCATGGGGCCCCTGTGTCCTTGCCCAAACTCAAAAAAGCCTATGAAAAAGGTACCAGGGGCATCTCATGGGGCCCCCTACTGACCCTGGACCCTCGGGCAGTGCCCGAGTTTCCAAATGGTCAGTCCGCCCCTGGCATATATATATATATTCCCTTCTGGCCAGCAGGAACAAGACAGACCCTGCTCCCTGTTGGAAATGTGACACAAGCAGGCCTCACACCAGTAGAATTTGATTCAAGAATGTTAATTTTTAGAATATTTATTTGATTTTCTATTGGTTTTTGACCATAATGATGAGAAAATTTGAAAGGGGCAGGATGGAAATTTTTTTTCGAAGCAACATGAATTGAATTCTAGACATGTGCTTTTCAGTAAGTTACAATTCATTTTTCAGATGATAATTATATTTTCAGAGATTCGGTTGTATGCAAATCTCCAAATGGACATAGTATTGAATGTCAACAAATCCAAGAAAAAGCTCTAATGAAATTAACAAATGCATTTGTTTCATTCGGATGACATCACGTGATGCAACAATAGTTCGGGCCCATGGGGAAATTAATTCAATTTTTGAATTTGTTTGTTAATTTGGATTTGGATAACGAATGAATCCAAATTTTGTTCCATTCATAATTGTGTTGCACATGGCGCCAGTCAATATTGTCCAGTCAACTCATGCTAATTCTCTTGGCAGGTTGGACTAGAGTCTAAAAATATTGAATCCTTCAGATTCAAATCCATCCAACTCGATAATATATCAAATACATAGTAAAAACTGTAGAATTGTTGGAATCCACTCAGACCAATGAATATACAAGAGGAATTCCAATGATACAAAACAAATTCCGAAAACAAATCAGACCAACATAACAAAATTAAGTGAAATGAAAATACCTGGTGTGGCCATGTCTATTGAATTCTACCTCTGCATTTGAAAGAGGGATAGAGCACTGCACTCCAAGAAAGCAGACCAGATGGAAGGAAGGTGAAAGTGGCTTCAGCCTGACTCCATCAAGGCCACGTCCTCTAATGTGTTTCGCCCCACCCACAGGGCCCAGTCATAGAGGTGGATACCTATAAATGTGGTTTTCATTCAGGAAAAAATCATATATATTTTTAATGAAACCTGTTTATTATGTCTCGGGTTGTATTCGAATAACAGGTCTGGATTAATTTTTAAGGGCTTTCGAACAAAATAAGTTGACTCAATGATAGCAAGAAAGAACATTCTGATGAATTATTTTTTTATGAATGTTTGAATGAAAATCTAACTGTGTATGGCCAGCTATAGATATTATTCCTATTCCCCATCTGAGAAGGGAGGGGGTTATGTATATAATCATTTGGTACATAATGAACTCCCCTCTCTGCCAGTGTATAGAATGATACTTGTAGGACCCCCAGCCCCTTAGCTATAGGCTAGGGGGAGTTTCTTTTTTACAATAAAGAAGGCACCTACCTCCTGGCAGATTCTGCTTCAATTATGATTTTTGTTTTAGTTCCCCTTTTTACTGTTTTTGTGATTAGCAGATATTTTTTGGTGTGACCAGTAGTTAGGTCATTAGGTAGTTATAGTAGATGTAATACTGTGGGCTGCGTGGCAACACTTTCAATAAACTGCCTTTGGTGCACAGCCACTACTCAAGCTACATTGTCAAATACAGAACATGAGAGCAAAGCAGATGCTGGCACTTAGCTTTTACTAGGTTTTAGCACCTCTATTTAATTCAGCTTCAAAGGCTAAAAACGTATAATAAATTATTTTTGTATGTGATGAAAGCACAGTTTTCATCAGGATTCGTTTAGAAAATGTTTTTTTCTCCTATTGATTAAAAGTGTTAGGGCTGCAGAAAAGTTATGATAGGCAAATGTTCTTAATCCTGTGTAAAAAAAAAAAAACAACTATTGTATATCAAATCTATGCCTTTTCTTTATAAATGTGTGTTGTCTGGAAATAAACACATTTTATCACATGATGTGCTCTGTAATGCATTGCTTATTTTATAGACCACTGAAGTTGAACTCCAAGCTTATGTAAAAGATACAAAATAATACAGCTCTGTATTGATTATTGATTATTAATGTAATTTTTAAATGCAGATAGAGCTGACAATCATAGGAAATAATTAGGAAATGACATTTCACACATATTAGACACATTACATGAATTCATGATTACTGTTGTGGGTTTAGTAACACTTTAAAGAACCTGGAGGAGATCAGCAGCACTGAGATACTAATAAGCATGAAAAAAATGTGAAAGCAGTGTTTTAAAAAATGGCCATTGTTTATGATATACAATGGTTTAGCAAACGTAACCGGTTGCCGACCAGCCACAGAACATATACTGCTGCAGGGTGGCACCGCTGCGCAAAATCACGTGATTTTGCATATCGGGTAGGGGGTGCGCGCGAGGCGTGCGACCGCCCTACCCACACCGCCGATCACGGCTGCGGGTGTCAATCACCGGGTCCTGGCCAGTCATTTCAATTGCCGGCAAACAGTGACACAGAGCACAGTTGCATTGTTTTCAATGCAGCTCTGCTCCCTGTCAGTTCCCAGCTCACTGTCACGGAGAGCAGAGATTAGCTTTCTGGGACAGCTTGCAACAGTGAAGTACACAACTCCACTCACTAGTAAAACACTCCCCTCACACAGTTAACCCTTTGATTGCCCAAAAAAGTCAACCTCTTCCTCCCCAGTGCCATTAGTACAGTGTCAGTGTTTTTTTTTTTTTCACTGATCACTGTATTGGTGCCACTGGGGATGTCAGTGACCCCAAGTCAGTTCCCTCCCAGGGTCAGAATGTCCGCTGCAGTCCCGCCATAAGTCGCTGATCGCCGCCATTATTAGTATAAAAAAAATTAAATATTCAGTATATATACCGCCATTTGTAAATGCTATAACTTTCACGTAAACCAATTAATTTACACGTATTTGGATTTACACGTATTTACACGTAAGACATGTCACAGAATACGTTTTGGCCGAACTTTATGACAAAATTTGATTTTTAAATTTTTTTACTTGACATGTTTTATAGCAAAAAGTCCAAAATATTTTTTTTTCTCAAAATTGTTGTTTTTTTTATAGCGCAAAAATAAAAATACGTCCAAAAGAAAGCTCAATTTGTGGTGAAAAAAAGATGTAAATTTCATTTTGGTGCAGCATTGCATGACCGCGCAATTGTCAGTTAAATTAACACAGCGCCGTAACAGAAACCGCTTCTGTAACCGCTTCCTGACTTCCCTATAGCAGAAATACTGCTAAAGGGCGGCGCAGGTGCGCAAAATCACATATATATATAAGTGATTCGCACTCCCGTGGTTTTCAAGCCCCTCCCAGATAATGTCAGATTGCCCGTCAGTACACCAGTCATCTCATCACATTTAACCCCTTGATTGCCAGGAACACGCTCATACACAATAAACCTCCATTGCTAGTATAGTGTCTGAACGGATCAATATCTTTGATCAGATCAGCACTATACCAGCGTACACATTAGTATAGTGTCCCCAAAAATGCAGCATCAGCAGGATCAGCTCCGACACCTGCGTTTAGCCCCTACGGTTACTTCCCCTTTCTCCCCCAGCAAGTGCAGTGTCAGTAGGTCACTGTCACTTGATACATTGCACACAAAACCACAGGTTGGCAGAATCAGGCCTGATCTCTGTTAGCACTTGTCGGTAAATTTTGATGACTCTCATATGCAGCAGAGTGCCAGTACTAGTGCTGCTCTACCTTTTGGTGAACTGGCGAGCACCAGCGGTCTAGTACATCCTGGTCTTTCACATACCTCTTAGATTGTAAGCTCCCAGGATCAGGCCTTCCTAACCCTCTTGTATTGAACTGTATTGTTGCTGTATTGTCTCCCGTTATATTGTAAAGCACTGAGAAAACTGTTGACGCTATATAAATCCTGTATAAAAATAATAATACCAGCACTGCAGTATGACTTGGTGACGTGGCGAGTCCCATAAGTGTAGTACAAGCCAGTGCGGTGGCGAGCACAAGTATTGCTCGGATGCCCAGACTACATGGGGAGCAGTGACAAGATAGTTTGGGACTTGGTGTCATCCTTCTCCATATGTGGTACCACTTATACGTGGACAATTGTTATTGAAGCGTGCCACTGTTTAGATATTTGTACAATCTTGGAACTGGTGCATGTGGCAAAGTGTGACCTAATGTGTGCCCACCATTAGAAGTGGGTGGATGCAGTGCGGTATATTCCAATGGTGGGCATACCACACACTTTTTCTGGCAGAGATTTCTTCTCTTTTTTTCATTCAGTCCATAGGCTGCATACAAAAAAAAGAAAGTAGCATATACAGTAATACCTCGGTTTACGAATGTCTCTGTTAAGGTAATTTTCGGTTTACGAATGAAAATCCATTGAAAATAATGCCTCGGTTTACACATTTTTTATTAATTTTTTTCACAATACTAAGTGTATTGTGAAACTGAAGCTGTCAGTTTCCTGGAGCTAAATGATACTTTGTATATTTTAAGAAACTGAAAGGAAACATTGTATCTTTTAAGAACCTGAAAGGAAACATTGTATTTTTTAATTTGGGGAAATAAACTAAAAGAAGGGTTCTCTCTTTCAGCTGGAGGGGGAAAGTGACTGCTGAATTTCTGAACTAATGTATAGTGAAGGGGGAAAAAAATGGTAATTATATTTAAAAACTGGCACCTAACAGCTGAGTGAATTGTCTGCAATTAATTTTTTTTTTTTTAATTACCAGCAATCCTTTTACATTCATCTGTCAGTGGGGAGCCCCACTGACAGCTGAAACATTAACACATGGTTGTCACTACTAAAATACTGCATGAGTTAATAAAATAACTCAGGCAGTATTTTAATAGCGTTTCCTGTTTTTCTGACCTTCTGAACAGATTAATTGGTTTTCAATGCATTCCTATGGGAAACAGTGTTTCGATTTACAAATTTTTCGCTATATGAAAAGTCCTGCAGAACGAATTAAATTCATAAACAGAGGTACTGGTACATCACTGGATTTTGAATGGTTATACCAGGATGATGCCTACAGCTGCAGGCATCACCCTGGTATCATTTTTTTTCAGCCAGCGATCGACTTTCATGTAAAAGCAATGCTAGTGGCTAATTAGCTGCAGAATTGCTTTTACAAGCAGCACAAGATGATGCCCCCCTCCCCACTGCCTTCCACGGCCTTCTCGGGCAGTCCTGTGCCATGGGGGCAACCTGAGAATGCAGCTGGTGTTTTTGCTAGCTGACCATAGAGCTATATGGAGACAGAATGGTGCCAATCATCTCTATAGTCTAAGAAATTGGAAGCTACGAGCATTTCATCAGGATATAACAGCTCCATTTGTAAATTGGGAAAGCATCTGATCTTGGTTTGATTACATAATGTAAGGGCAGAGGAGATATCTAGAGTCTGATAGAACCCAGATTTCTCAAAAAAGAATATATGACAATGCCCATTGAAGTTATAGGGGATATTTGCATTCACTGTTATAGCACTAAAAGTGATAAAAAAAAAGTGTAAAGATAATACAAAAGATCAAAATAACTTAAAAAAAATTACCCTCACCCCCTGCGCACACGCGCATCTGCATTCGTGAGCACTGACCCTGTGCCAGTATGTAAACAGAAATTGCACCATGCATGTGAGGTATCACCACGCACGTTAGATCAAGGGCAGTAATTCTAACTCTGTAAATCTAAAATGGTAGCTTGTAAAGGCTTTTAAACCGCTGCCTATGGATATTAAAAACGTATGCAGTTTGTCGCCATTGCACGGAGCATGCATAGTTTTAAAGCATGTTATTTTTGGTATCTATTTACTCGGCATACCATCATCTTTTATAATTAAACCAAATAATTGGTCAATATTTAGTGTTTTTGTGCATTAAAAGCAAAAAAAGTTTTTGTTTTTTTTAAATTGCGTTTGAAAAATTGCTGCGTGAGTACTACAGTTGCAAGAAAAAGTATGTGAACCCCTTGGCATTTCATGGAGTTTTGCATGAATTGGGCATAAAATGTGCTCTGAACATCATCTAAGTCACAACAATAGAAGAACACAGTCCGCTGAACATAATACTACACAAACATTAGATGTTGCCATGGTTTAATTGCACATAACATGTAAACATTCACAGTGCAGGGAGGAAAAAGTATGTGAGGCCCTAGCTTGATGACTTCTCCCAGAGCTAATTGGAGCCAGGAGTGAGCCAACCTTGACTCCAATCAGTGTGATGATATTGGATGTGTTGCTGACAGCTGCCCTGCCCTTAAAAAACACACATCTGTTTTGGGTTTACTGGTTTCAAGAAGCACTGTCTGATGTGAACCATGCCTCACAGAAAAGAGCTCCCAGAAGACCTACGATGAAGAATTGTTGACTTGCATGAAGCTGGAAAGGGTTACAAAAGTATCTCCAAAAGCCTTGATGTTCATGTGTCCACGATAAGACAGATTGTCTACAAATAGAGAAAGTTTAGCACTGTTGCTACTCTCCCTAGGCGTGGTCGTCCTGTAAAAATGACTGCAAGAGCACAGCGCAGAATGCTGCATGAGGTAAAGAATCCCAGAGTGTCAGCTAAAGGCACAAGCAGGGTGCAGGGAGGCCGTTTTTAAAGGACCACCCAATCCTGCAATGCCACCGTCCGGCCATTTATATGCAACGGCCAGTCGGGAAGTGGTTAAAGGGCTTTATTTACTCATTACACTTCCTGACTACCTATCACAGTTTCGGAGGCCCTGAAATGCCAGGATAGCACCAAATCCCCCCAAATGACCACTTTTTGGAAAGTAGACACCCCAAGGAATTTGATCAGAAGCGTAATGAGTATTTTGCAGATCTCGTTTGTTGCCACAAGTTTTTGAAAATTGAAGAAAAAAAACAAAAACATTTTATCTTTTCTTTTTTATATTTCAAAACCTTGTGAGATCTGCAAAATACTCACCATGCCTCTTTTTAAATTCCTTGGAGTGTCTACTTTCCAAAAAGGGGTAATTTGGGGGGGTTTGGTGCTATCCTGGCATTTCAGGGCCTCTGAAACTGTGATAGGTAATGAGGAAGTGAAATGGGGAAGTTACGCACCTTCAGGCTTTCAAAGTGGTCATTGGATTTCAGGCACCTGTATGTGGCTAGGCTCCCAAAAAGTCTCACACATGTGGTATCCCCATACTCGGTAGAAGTAGCAGAATGTATTTTGGGGTGTAATTCTACATATACCTGTCATGGAAATTTTCTATTACAGGTTATCCTTTAAATGTGTCATATATTAGTGTTATTCATATGTCTCTCGTGTGGCTTAATTAAAGCTCTGAAGGCTGCAATTAGGCCATGCGCATTTACAATGTATATATTACAGTACTCAGCTCGGTAATGGATGAGATGGCAGATCTGCGCCTATAGACCGGCGTGTATGCCACCACGGCATTCGATAGAAATGCCGCCGGCGGTAGGCCGCGGGCCTGTATTCACATATCAGCAGCATAGTACCACATGGACTTCGTATGGCCAGGCGCCAGGCAGTGCGAACTCCGCGTGTAGGCTCATGTACATCTCTACAAGCCGCTAGCGACCTGAACTGTATCTGGATGGATGTGTTTTAATAAAGATCGTATCAGGCCCATTCAGATACAGACTGGCACTGTTTAATCTAAGGGATGCTTGTACAGACAATGTACATACTGCTGGGAGCTGATAGCATGTAAATAATGTGAAACTCGCTCTCTGAAGCGAGCTTACAAGGGAGTACAGAAAAATTGGAAAAACTGTTTTTTAGTATAGGTTAAGAGGGAACTTTGCACTCCGAGCAGGATGGACATTCTCGTGTATGGACACTCCCTATACATTGTTCTGTGGGAGGGGATTGACTTGGCCCCGTGCGGGGGGGTGTTTTGTAAGATAATAAAAACAGGAGTCTGGTGTTAGACCCAGGCACAGTGGATTCCAACTTTAACCTGGGAGTATCGTCTGATTTATTCCTGGATTACTGGAGCTCCATTTCCCCACATCTCAAAAGAGCTAAACCTTTGCACACCGGTTGGAGGCGCAGGAATCGTGGAGCTAAGCTGAAGTCGCGGTTAGCGGAGGGCGCAATACGGTTGCAGCGAAGTTCGCACAGCTTTATGAGGGATTGCTGCACATCCAACTGCGGGCACTCACGGTAAGGAAAATTCATTGAAAGTGAATTTCCAAGACATACCCATGGCTTGTGTGAGAAATATATAATTTAAATGACAACTTTGTGTAAAAAAAAAAAAAAAAAAGTTTTTGTCATTTTCCAGAATGGAAAAAAATAAGTCTTCCATGGACTCAATATGCCTCTCATCAGATAGCTTAGGGTGTCTACTTTCCGAAAAGGGGTCATTTGGGGGTGTTTGTACTGTCATGGTATTTTAGCACCTCAAGGAATGTGATGGGCAGTCAGAAAGTAAAAGCTGTGTAAATTCCATTATCTATACCAGCGGTTCTCAACCTGGGGGTCGCGACCCCTTTGGGGGTCGAACGACCATTTCCCAGGGGTCGCCTAAGACCATAGGAAAACATATTTCCGATGGTCTTAGGAACCGAAACACCGCTGCTCTGTCTCGCGATCTGTGGGCGGGATGATATGCTGCCCCTGTAACCTGGCCACACCTCCGGGATCACTCAACAGCTCCGCCTCCTCGCCGCTGATTGGCCTCCGGAACTGTAGCTCAGGAGAGGCACACAGGCGGCCAATCACCGGCGAGGAGGTGGAGCTTGAAGAGGAGGAGCCGAGCGGCAGAGCGTGCAGATCGAAAAAGATCGAGGGAGCTGCAGGACCGAGTGAAGAGGAGAGAGGCCAGAGAAGGAAGACAGCTGACAGGTAAGTGCAAATTTTGCTTCTGCAGGCTGTAGATGGGAGAGGGAGAGAGCGAGCCCAGGCTGGAGCAGGGGTCAGCAAGGTAAGTATCATTGGTGTCAGTGGGAGGAATAGTGCCCCATCATTTGTGTCACTAATACCAACGATGGGGCACTATTCCTCCCCCCACTGACACCAACGATGGGGCACTATTCCTCCCCCCACTGACACCAACGATGGAGCACTATTCCTCCCCCCACTGACACCAACGATGGGGCACTATTCCTCCCCCCACTGACACCAACGATGGGGCACTATTCCTCCCCCCACTGACACCAACGATGGGGCACTATTCCTCCCCCCACTGACACCAACGATGGGGCACTATTCCTCCCCCCACTGACACCAACGATGGGGCACTATTCCTCCCCCCACTGACACCAACGATGGGGCACTATTCCTCCCCCCACTGACACCAACGATGGGGCACTATTCCTCCCCCCACTGACACCAACGATGGGGCACTATTCCTCCCCCCACTGACACCAACGATGGGGCACTATTCCTCCCCCCACTGACACCAACGATGGGGCACTATTCCTCCCCCCACTGACACCAACGATGGGGCACTATTCCTTCCCCCACTGACACCAACGATGGGGCACTATTCCTCCCCCCACTGACACCAACGATGGGGCACTATTCCTCCCATCACTGACACCAACGATGGGGCACTATTCCTCCCCCCACTGACACCAACGATGCGGCACTATTCCTCCCCCCACTGACACCAACGATGCGGCACTATTCCTCCCACTGACACCAACAATGGGGCACTATTCCTCCCACTGGCACCAATGATAGGCACTATTCCTCCCCCTACTGACACCAATGATAGGCACTATTCCTCCCCCCACTGACACCAACGATGCGGCACTATTCCTCCCACTGACACCAACGATGGGGCACTATTCCTCCCACTGGCACCAATGATAGGCACTATTCCTCCCCCTACTGACACCAATGATAGGCACTATTCCTCCCCCCACTGACACCAACGATGGGGCACTATTCCTCCCCCCACTGACACCAACGATGGGGCACTATTCCTCCCCCCACTGACACCTACGATGGGGCACTATTCCTCCCCCCACTGACACCAACGATGGGGCACTATTCCTCCCCCCACTGACACCAACGATGGGGCACTATTCCTCCCCCCACTGACACCAACGATGGGGCACTATTCCTCCCCCCACTGACACCAACGATGGGGCACTATTCCTCCCCCCACTGACACCAACGATGGGGCACTATTCCTCCCATCACTGACACCAACGATGGGGCACTATTCCTCCCCCCACTGACACCAACGATGCGGCACTATTCCTCCCCCCACTGACACCAACGATGCGGCACTATTCCTCCCACTGACACCAACGATGGGGCACTATTCCTCCCACTGGCACCAATGATAGGCACTATTCCTCCCCCTACTGACAGCAATGATAGGCACTATTCCTCCCCCCACTGACACCAACGATGGGGCACTATTCCTCCCCCCACTGACACCAACGATGGGGCACTATTCCTCCCCCCAATGACACCAACGATGGGGCACTATTCCTCCCCCCACTGACACCAACGATGGGGCACTATTCCTCCCCCCACTGACACCAACGATGGGGCACTATTCCTCCCCCTACTGACACCAACGATGGGGCACTATTCCTCCCCCCACTGACACCAACGATGGGGCACTATTCCTCCCCCCACTGACACCAACGATGGGGCACTATTCCTCCCCCCACTGACACCAACGATGGGGCACTATTCCTCCCCCCACTGACACCAACGATGGGGCACTATTCCTCCCCCCACTGACACCAACGATGGGGCACTATTCCTCCCCCCACTGACACCAATGATAGGCACTATTCCTCCCCCCACTGACACCAATGATAGGCACTATTCCTCCCACTGATACCAATGATGGGGCACTATTCCTCCCACTGACACCAATGATGGGGCACTATTCCTCCCACTGATACCAATGATGGGGCACTATTCCTCCCACTGACACCAATGATGGGGCACTATTCCTCCCACTGACACCAATGATGGGGCACTATTCCTCCCACTGACACCAATGATGGGACACTATTCCTCCCACTGACACCAATGATGGGACACTATTCCTCCCACTGATACCAATGATGGGGCACTATTCCTCCCACTGACACCAATGATGGGACACTATTCCTCCCACTGACACCAATGATGGGGCACTATTCCCCCCACTGACACCAATGATGGGGCACTATTCCTCCCACTGACACCAATGATGGGGCACTATTCCTCCCACTGATACCAATGATGGGGCACTATTCCTCCCACTGACACCAACGATGGGGCACTATTCCTCCCACTGACACCAACGATGGGGCACTATTCCTCCCACTGACACCAACGATGGGGCACTATTCCTCCCACTGACACCAATGATGGAGCACTATTCCCCCCACTGACATCAATGATGGGGCACTATTCCTCCCCCTACTGACACCAACGATGGGGCACTATTCCTCCCCCCACTGACACCAACGATGGGGCACTATTCCTCCCCCCACTGACACCAACGATGGGGCACTATTCCTCCCCCCACTGACACCAACGATGGGGCACTATTCCTCCCCCCACTGACACCAACGATGGGGCACTATTCCTCCCCCCACTGACACCAACGATGGGGCACTATTCCTCCCCCCACTGACACCAATGATAGGCACTATTCCTCCCCCCACTGACACCAATGATAGGCACTATTCCTCCCACTGATACCAATGATGGGGCACTATTCCTCCCACTGACACCAATGATGGGGCACTATTCCTCCCACTGATACCAATGATGGGGCACTATTCCTCCCACTGACACCAATGATGGGGCACTATTCCTCCCACTGACACCAATGATGGGGCACTATTCCTCCCACTGACACCAATGATGGGACACTATTCCTCCCACTGACACCAATGATGGGACACTATTCCTCCCACTGATACCAATGATGGGGCACTATTCCTCCCACTGACACCAATGATGGGACACTATTCCTCCCACTGACACCAATGATGGGGCACTATTCCCCCCACTGACACCAATGATGGGGCACTATTCCTCCCACTGACACCAATGATGGGGCACTATTCCTCCCACTGATACCAATGATGGGGCACTATTCCTCCCACTGACAACAACGATGGGGCACTATTCCTCCCACTGACACCAACGATGGGGCACTATTCCTCCCACTGACACCAACGATGGGGCACTATTCCTCCCACTGACACCAATGATGGAGCACTATTCCCCCCACTGACATCAATGATGGGGCACTATTCCTCCCACTGACACCAATGATGGGGCACTATTCCTCCCACTGATACCAATGATGGGGCACTATTCCTCCCACTGATACCAATGATGGGGCACTATTCCTCCCACTGATACCAATGATGGGGCACTATTCCCCCCACTGACACCAATGATGGGGCACTATTCCTCCCACTGACACCAATGATGGGGCACTAGTCCTCCCACTGATACCAATGATGGGGCACTATTCCTCCCACTGATACCAATGATGGGGCACTATTCCTCCCACTGATACCAATGATGGGGCACTATTCCCCCCACTGACACCAATGATGGGGCACTATTCCTCCCACTGACACCAATGATGGGGCACTATTCCTCCCACTGACACCAATGATGGGACACTATTCCTCCCACTGATACCAATGATGGGGCGCTAGTCCTCCCACTGATACCAATGATGGGGCACTATTCCTCCCACTGCAAAATTACAGTTCTGAAGTAGCAACGAAAATAATTTTATGGTTGGGGGTCACCACAACATGAGGAACTGTATTAAGGGGTCGCGGCATTAGAAAGGTTGAGAACCACTGATCTATACCATAGTTTGTAGATGCTATAACTTCCACACAAAGCAATAAAAATACACTTACTGGGATTTTTTAACCAAAAACAGGTAGCAGAATACATTTTGGCCTAAATATATGACAAACTTTTCGTTATTTTGGATATTTTGTATGACAGAAATGAGGAAATATAATTTTTTTCAAAAAAAAACATTTTTTCTCAAAACTTTTTTTGTTTATAGCACCAAAAATAAAAAGCACACAGGTGATAAAATACCACCAAAAGAAAGCTCTATTTGTGTGAAAAAAAGAACATAAAATTCATTTATGTACCATATTGCATGATGCGCATTGACCGCGCATATTGCATGACCGCGCAAACTAGTGCAATGCTCTATAGCAAAAAAATGGCGTAAATTGCAATATCTATGCCATAGTTTGTAGACGCTATAACTTTCACACAAAGCAATCAATATACACGTATTGGAATTTTTTTACCAAAAACATGTAGCAGAATACATTTTGGTCTAAATTTATAACTATTTTTTATAGCCGAAAGTAAAAAATATAATTTTTCTTCAAATTGTTTGGTCTTTTCTTGTTTATAGCGCAAAAAATAAAAAGCGTACAGGTGGTCAAATACCACCAAAAGAAAGCTTTATTTGTTTGAAAAAAGGACGTAAATTTCGTTTGGGTGCAGCATTGCATGACCGCGCAATTATCAGTTGAATTAGTGCAGCGCCGAGTAGCAAAAAGAGGCCTGGTCATTAAGGGGGGTAAATCCTAAGGAGGGCAAGTAGTTAATGAAACTTAGTTTTTTGTTTTTTTTTTATTATTACTATTACAATACAGAATTTATATAGCACCAGCATTTTGCATCTACTTCAGCAATATGCATATAATTTATCTGGTGAACAGCAAGCCAAACAGTAATTACATAATTATTGCTATGGGGACAGCTACTACATTGAGGTTCCATTCACACTTCACATAGTGGGAACTCGCATTCAGACTCACAATTTTGTGTGGGTGATTTTTCACATGATCACGCATAGGGTAGTCTGTTTACGTCAATGGACTGTTCTATGCATGTTTGTCACCCAAAAGAAGCTCCTGCTGTTTTTTTAATGCAGTTTTTAACCGCTTCCCATGTGCCCTATAGCAGAAGTACTGCTACAGGGCAGCACAGGTGCGCAAAATCACGTATATATAGGTGGTAGGAGGTGCGCATGAGTCCAATGCATGCCCTACCTGCACCATTCATAGCCTCAGCTGTCAATCACCGGGTCCTGGCCAGTGATTACTCGGTGGTGCCTAGTGATTTCCGAGCATCTCCGATGGGGGGGAGGAGAACTGTTTGTAAACAATACAGATCTCTCCCGTCAGCTTCTGCTCACTGCTTTGCATGGCTGTGCACAGCACTGCCATGCAAAGCAGTGTGCTTACAGTGAAGCACACACATAGCACACTATGTAAAATGGCACACAGTTAACCCTTTGATAGCCCCACACGTTAACCCCTTTATTAGTACAGTGTCAGTGCTTTTTATTAGCACTGATCACTGTATTGGTGTCACTGATGATGTCAGTGACAAGTCAGTTCCCCCAAGTGTCAGAATGCCCACCGCAATCCTGCTATAAGTCGCTGATCGCCACCATTACTAGTAAACATAAAACATTACAAAAAATCCCAGTATATATACCGCCAACGTGTATTGGGATTTTTTTTAGCAAAGATATGTAGCAGAATACATTTTGGCCTAAATTTATGATGAAATTTGATTTTTTTTCATTTTTACTGGACATGTTTAATAGCAAAAAGTCAAAAATATAGTTTTTTTTCTCAAAATTGGCGGCCTTTTTTTTTTTATAGCACAAAAAAATAAAAAAAGGAAAAGGCAATCAAATACCACCAAAAGAAAGCCCTATTCGTGGGAAAAAAAGGATGTACATTTCATTTGGGTGCAGCATTGCATGACCGCGCAATTGTCAGTCAAAATAATGCAGCGCCGTAACGCAAAAAATGGCCTGGTCAGGAAGGGGGGTAAATCCTCTGGAGGGCAAGTGGTTAAAGGCATATTTTGACGTAGTTGTCACACATTCTGTTAATCAACAATCCCGGCAAAATCACACTGCATTTGGGGTGCTATTTAAAATAATAATAATCACACATTTTGCAGAGATTACCATGTGATTTAGATTGCTGGGAAGAATCATGGCGTTTCCGCCCGCGATTCAAAATCACCAGGTATGAATGGGGCCTTATGGCTGTATTGTTTAGAAGAGGATAACCTGGCTATCCATCCAACACACAATGGCATGAAATGATAGCAGAGCCTATCAAAGTTGTGCATGTCTGCAGGTTGACTTAGACACCTCTCAAGGTAACAAGTCTGAAAATCTTGCAAAATTGTGTTTTTCAAAACCCTAAACATCATTTTAAAAACTAGCCAGACCATGTTTCTAAAAGAAACTCTAGTTAGTTTTTGACATCACTTGTCGATGCCTGGAGACATCCATGTGCCTCTGTAACCATGATTAGGTGTGTGTGCTGCCTAAACATCTCTGCCATTCATCCTCAGTGCTGGAAGGACTTATTCTCAAGTGGAGCAGTCATTGCTACCACCCTTAAAAGCAATCCATGGTATGGTGGATTTCTTTTCAGAGAGCTTTTTCCACGTGGCATATGTTGCCACTCACCGCCTATTTAAACCCTTAGGCTTATGCATACAGAGCTTAAAACACCTGATTTTTTAACGTGTGACATGTTTGGTATCTATTTACTTGGTGTACCATCCTCTTTTCTATTTTACCAAAACAATTGGGTATTATTTTATGTTTTTGTACATTAAACTTCATTTAAGTGTAAGAAAGTAGAGAAAGACAGTGCACAGGGAGGAAATAGTAAGAACAACCACTAGCACAAACAGGACTACCTTTTCAGTAGCAATAAGTCAAAAAAAGTGCAGCACTAAAAAAATATATCAAAGAACAATAAAATGGTGGAAAAAGAAAACACTTTTGCATTATACTGGATGGGAATAAACAATGAGTGACTTGAGTGAACAAACAGCAATGTGTAATGCAATAAGTGAAGCTCTCTATGACGGCACTATATTAAAGTGAAAAAAACAATAATATGCAAGTGTATAATGTGACGCTGAGGTTGCAGTGTAATGGTGACAAATATCGTGACTGTAGTGATACAAATCAACAAATGCAACAGAATGAAGCAAATCTGAACAAATTGCAAAACCAATAATCAATAGTGTGAATAGAGTCCAAAAGAAGATCGTGACATCCAGTGATATGTGAATCTGTGATAAATTCTTCTTTATAATTCACTCACCAGAACCGCATAAAAAATGCGCATAGAAAGCAAAGGTGATGATATCCTCCAGAACAGGTCAGCCTATTTCACCGTCAGGTACAGATATGAAGCTGTCATACATCAGAAATGGGAGATGCCTCCAAAAGGAACGTATGTACTTGACATGAAAATTGGCCACACCTTGAGGGGAAAAGCTCATAAAAGAGCCCAGAGAGAGAAAACTCTAATGGTGTAGTATTTTTATTAAAAAGATGAAAGCATCCATGTAATTTGGCGCTGTTCCAGGGGCAGACACCATTTTAATGTGTGACATATCTATTCACTTGGCGTACCATCATCTTTTATATTTTACCAAAACAATTGGGTATTATTTTGTGTTTTTATACATTAAACTTCATTTAAGTGTATTTTATCCAAAAAATAATGTTTGAAAAACTGCTGCACAAATATCATGTGACATAAAAATATGCAACATTCACCATTTTATTCTCTAGGGCTTCTTCTAAAAACAAATCTGTAATATTTGGAGGTTCTAAGTCGTTTTCTAGCAAAAAAATTATGTTTTTTTACATGAAGAGGAATGCCACAATCGGCCTGGACTGGAGGGGGACAAGCTGACAGTAGGAGAGAGTTCACCTGACCAGGCTGTTGCTGGTCTTTCATTGTCCAGTCATAAATGACTGAATCCAGCTAAATATAACTAAAAGTCATTGAAAAACCAGTAGTTGTCATTATTTGTAATTTGGTTTTAAAAAAAGGGGCTGCTCAGTCTTAAATGCCCCGGCCTATTTTTTGTCCCAGATCGGGAGTGCATTCTATAATTTTTCAACTTTAAAAACAGGCAGATCCCTGTTTTTACCACCCTTGACCGCCCACCTACAAGAGAACAAGGTGTCCATAAGGTGAGTATTCATTACCGCAGTTGTTGCAATTTTAAAACAATATGTTGAGTTTGAGAGGCTCCTGCAAAACTCTCCCATGTAAGTGAATAGAACCATGCTGTAACCCTCTGATATCCTAAAAAACTCATTTCGCTCTCCTCTGAAAAGCAATCCTCCCACATCACTTTCCAGAGAGCAGTTAACACTGCTGCAAGTGTGGAAGGAGCCTTATGCCCCATACACACAATAAGAAATTCATCTGAAAATTTTCGTACAAGGACAGATCGTCCAATAATCGGATCGTTAGTATACAGCTTTCGAGAGCCAATCACAATTCGTGCAAAAATATCCAAAGGGACAAGTACGAAATTTTTTCTCGTACGATACCAGATTGTACGATTTTCATGTATTCAGTACAGTAGTCAACCGAAAAATACAATACAAATACATGACATCATTTTCAAATTCTTTTCTTTTATACGAGAATTTTCATATCTGTAGTAACCTTTCAATTTCGATGTGAGACTAGCAGGTGAAAAAAAACAGACGATTGTTCGTCCGATATTTTCATAGTGTGTACAGGGCTTTAATGGGTCACGTTTGTCAGTGGTGTTGCCAACCGAATGCAACAGGGGGTTTATATTTTGCTGTGGCCACAAAACGTTGCAGCCACAGAATGTATACAGCCTTCAGGGGTCTTTGTTTAGGCAGGTGGTCAGGGAGAACAGTATAACCACCTCAATCACTTGCTTTTACTGCCCCCCCTGGCACAGGTCTGAATGAGCCCTAAGAGCTGATCTGTATGTGTGTTTCCCATCCATGCTAATGTTAAACTGTCGTAATAAACACTCTACCACCAAGATAGAATAAACTGTAAAAATTGTTCCTGTAGCTACAATAAAGCTATGAAAAGAACGCTAGATCTCCACTTTACAGTTTCTTGTAGAGACTCCACAAAGTACCTAAGTGCTCTGAAATGCAGTAACCTACCTGTTTCTGCTCTGCCCACCCGTTTCTACCTTTTGAGCCTCACTATAAAGTTGCCACACACAATGATGGCCCTGTAACAATGCATAGGAGGGCTGGAAAAGGCTGGCGACCACAGATTCACTTTTCATACCAGAATACCTTGGTATATGGAGGTCTCGAGATGAGCTACAAGACCATGGAATGTACACGCAGGCATAATCAGTTCTGGAATGCACTATTATGTCAATTTCATTTTGATATCTTCACTGTAGTCCCAGATTCACATTACAATATGGCTGAGATGGGTGTTCACACAGCTGTACCAAAAAGGCGAGGTTTATTTGGCATTTCATTGATTGTTGGATTATTCAACTCATTTCTAGTACAACAGCACCATCTAGAGCATCCAAGCATTTGCAGGATGATATCAACTTTATACCGCACTCTAAGGGCTCACATGGCCATTTGTTTACTTTCTGCACGAAAAGCAGATTTTTGCTAATAGTGTGAAATATGCGCCTAAAGTATTTATGTTTACACGCATTTTGGGAATGACTTTTATAAATGCATGTACATGTAGATACATTTACAAGTGTACGCTCAAAAAAATCTGCAGATATGTATGGTCTCAGACACTACTGTGTCCTACTTTTTGTAAACAAGGCACACATTTTCCTTTGAAGACACAGCTACGTATATAGCCCCATTGATTCCTATAGGCTGTGTTTAGATGGGTACAAAACTATACACTGTACGCATCTAAATATGGTGTTTTAGGCCTGTGTGAATGAACCCTATAGAAAAAATTCACAGATAGTGGGAGGTACTTGGAAACTACCTAGAATCCTTAGTAAACAGGGACTGTGAACCAGTTGCTGGGGGGTTCTCACTGCGGACAAACACCATCACTGCACCCAGCTAAAGCTAACCACGTTTCCGTTTATGCGGAAAAAAAAACAAAGTAGGAATGAAGAATGTATACTGCTGTCTGAGTATAAAACACTTGAGAATTGATCATCCATAACTTTATGACCACTAACAGGTAAAGCGAATAACATTGATTATCTCATTAAAATGGTATCTAAATGTGGGTGGGATATATTACGCAGCAAGTGAACATGTTGTCCCTGAAGTTGATGTGCAGGGAAAAAAAAGCTTTTCAGTTTGTTGTCTATGGGGCGCGTAGCCACAGACCAGTCAGGGTGTCCATGCTGACCCATGATCACAGCCAAAAGAGCCTACAATGGGTATATCAGCATCAGAACTCGACCATGGAACAATAGAAGATGGTGGTCTGGTCTGATGAATCCCATTTTCTTTTATATCATGTGGATGGCCGGGTGCTTGTGCATTGCTTACATGGGAAAGAGATGGCAGTAAAATGTTTTGGACTATGTTCTGCTGGGAAACCTTTGGTCCTTACATTCATGTGGATGTTACATGACATGCACCACCTACTTAAACATTGTTGCTGACCGAGTACACCCCTTCATGGAAACAGAATTCCCTGATAGTGGTCTCCTTCAGCAAAATAATGCACCCCACCACACTGCAAAAATGGTTCACGAATTTGAGGAATACAATGAGCTTGAGGTGTTGATTTCAAATTTTCCAGATCTCAATCAATCTAGCATCTTTGGGATGTGCTGGAAAAACAAGTCTGATCCATGGAAGCCCTACTTCACAACTTACAGGACTTAAAGGATCTGCTGCTGACAGCTTAGTGCCAGATACCACAGCATACCTTCAGAGGTCTAGTGGGGTCCATGCCACAGTGGGTCAGGGCTGTTTTGGTGGCAAAAGAGGGACCTAGTCAATATTAGTTGGGTGGTCAAATTGTTATGGCTGATCAGTGTATATGGACAGACATTCTATGCAGTGCTGGGACAAAGGAAGGGCATAAGGGGTGGCTGCCCCAGGCACAGCAGTATATTGCATGGATTGTATGAACAGAAGTTCCTTCCATTATAAGGCTGATGGGACTAGTGTTAATGCAGTGCTAGAAGTGGCGAGGAGAAGAGCATAAAGCCTGGAGGAGGTGCGGGTTGTGCTCTCTCTCCCACTCCTTCTTGCTGCCAGTGCAGCACTCCTGTATTAACAAGTTGGCAGTGGTGTTCACAGGAATATAGGAACGAGGCACTGGAAGGAGGGAGAGAGAGGGGTAAACAAGGTGACCCATCACCAGGGGCGGACTGACCATTTGGAAACTTGGGCACTGCCCGAGGGCCCTGGGTCAGTAGGGGGCCCCATGAGATGCCCCTGGTACCTTTTTCATAGGCTTTTTTGAGTTTGGGCAAGGACACAGTGGCCCCATGATCCCCTATTGCCCGGGAGCCCCATGAGTTGTCAGTCCGCCCCTGCCCATCACTTTTCCCTAACCTGTACAGCTACATACTCTGCTCTGACTAGCATTTGTGCTGTGCGTTTTGGCTCTGGCACAAGATGACCAGGAGAGGCAGAGAACACAGCAGGAAGGTCCCACAGCATTATATACCTCCAGGTCCACTCAAAACCTGATTGACAGATCTGGAGCTCCACAGTGATCTTGACAAACAGATGACTGATAATGTGGGATATTCTAAGCTCCCACATAGAGGGGGGGTAGCAATTTGGCATCCTTGCCCTGGGCACTGGCTGACCTTGTCTTGCACTAATTAAATGCCTAGACATAGCATTCTAGTTTAGGGCCTCTAACACGAAAAATATGTGTGTCTGCATTACTGCATTACAGCAGATATTTTAGAGGCTTGAAAACAGGTTTTAAGGTATATGCACAAATAATCACTCAAATCTCCTAGAATCGGTAATATGTTGTGCCAATTCAAAACTAATTTTTTATATTTTTAAATCTGCATCTTTCATTAAAATAATACCTGGTTATCCTGGTATAGGATGACAGCATTCTCCCAAGTCTGTGACCGTGCCGAATGCATCCCTGATGGAGACTACAAGCAGCCACGCCAACACACATTACACAGTTATGGTCAACCAAGAAGATGATCCAAAGACATGAAGACATGGAGTGGCTGAAAAAGACTGAAGGAGATTAGCTGCAGTGCAATGTGAAAAAAAGATAAAAATAAAGTTAAAAACAGTATTTTAAGAAAAAAAAGGCAATAGTTCATGGTACACAGTGAATTTGAATTAGGAAAACCATAAAATAGAAGTTTATGTATGGCAATTTTTACATAGTTACATTGGTCCAGCTTGAACCTATGATGTAAGTTTGTACGTGCCATACCTGTGGGAACCCTCTAGAACAGTGGTGGCAAACCTATGGCACGCATGCCATGTCGCCCCAGCATCACCCTAGCAGCTGAGCATTGGATAACGGCGTACATAGGGGCCAATGCGCATGCTTGGAAAGGAGTAGCGGCATCAGGCAATGATGTCACTAGCCGCAACTCATTAGCTGTGACTCGTCCAGTCAGTGTGCTGCCAAAAAGGTATATAAGTATTTACTTGGGCTGGGATCCCTGGACTATGATTTTAGCAGAAGCCCCCACAGGTCCACAAGGTAGGAAATGCACTCAGATGCCTTTTTCAGAGCAGGCCAAAAGCTGGTGGTCAGTGATACATTGTCCTTTTGTGTTGGTGATCAGTGAAACATTGCCCCTCTGTGCTGGTGGTCAGTGGAACATTGCTCATCTGTGCTGGTGGTCAGTGGAACTTTGCCCCTTGTACTGGTGGTCAGTGAAATATTGCCCCTCTGTTCTGGTGGTCAGTGGAACTTTGCCCCTTGTGCTGGTGGTCGTTGGAACTTTGCCGCCATGTGCTGGTGGTCAGTGGAACTTTGCCCCTTGTGCTGGTGGTCAGTGCAACATTGCCCCTCTGTTCTGGTGGTCAGTGGAACTTTGCCCCTTGTGCTGGTGATCAGTGGAACATTGCCCCACTGTTCTGGTGGTCAGTGGAACTTTGCCCCTTGTGCTGGTGGTCAGTGAAACATTGCCCCTCTGTTCTGGTGGTCAGTGGAACTTTGCCCCTTGTGCTGGTGGTCAGTGGAACTTTGCCCCTTGTGCTGGTGGTCAGTGGAACTTTGCCCCTTGTGCTGGTGGTCAGTGGAACATTGCTCCTCTGTTCTGGTGGTCAGTGGAACTTTGCCCCTTGTGCTGGTGGTCAGTGGAACATTGCCCCTCTGTTCTGGTGGTCAGTGGAACTTTTCCCCCTTGTGCTGGTGGTCAGTGGAACATTGTGGACAAAAGCTCTGTTATTGTGTTTTTCTTTTAAGACAAAAGATGTTAATGTAGGAGTAGTTTTTTCTAAACTAAAACCTCAGTATTCAGGTTTAATTGCAGTGTTGGAACTTTGCAATAAATAAGTGGGTTTTGGGTTGCAGTTTGGGCACTCGGTCTCTAAAAGGTTTGCCATGACTGCTCTAGAAGCTGGAATTCACTGTAGTAGACACTGCTATTCCAGTGATCTCCACAAGCTTCCAGGTCCTGTGCTGCATTGCGAACACAGGAGGTCACCCACTCAGCATTGAACCCATCAGAAAATACGTTACATTTTCACAATTTATGCACAGCGTTTCCTGCTTGGACCATGTGTGTCAGGTGTTTGTGATAGTAAGCCCCTGCAGATTATCAATTCCCCAGGGCATGGAGTCTAAGCCCCAGCCTGCTCTTCACCAGGGCCCTTGATGGTGGACATGAACTTGCAGCAAGCTGGAACCAGGTTACGGCGCCAAGGTATGCCCACATATGAATACAGGTCTAAGAGAAGCACTACAGCAAAGTGAGAATTACACAGCAGGAAAACTGCAGGCTAAATCGTGTTGTCACCACCCTGCCTCTCCATCTCATCCAATCAGCAAAGGCTTTGAATTCGTTGAGAAAAATGCAAAGTGTTCTTTGAATGGCACCCATGCTAAGTGAGTTCACAGTGCAGCAGGGCAGGTGCTTTACACAGGACCTGGAAGCTGGTGTAGATCAGGCCTGGACTGGCCATAAGGCACACTGGGCATTTCCCCGGTGGGCCAGGGCCACCTGGATAGGAGGGGCGGCCAGCAGGCACATAAAGGAACCGATCCATGCATTTCACTCCTGCTGCGCCCGAATGTCCACTTCTCCTCCTCTCCCTCCTGCAGGTATTCAGCAGCGGCAAAAGAGAAATCTATGGACTGATTCCTGTATGTGCCGCCCAGCTGCCCCTGCTATCCATCTCCTGCTGTCTTGGGCTCCTGTATACTCCCCTGGCAGCTGCCCCCCACCCTCTCCTCCTGTGCCTGCCCCACCCACACTCCCAGGGAGTCTTGTTTTTTCTTTCTTTCTTTCTTTCTTTCTCGTCGCATCTGGGACCAAGCTTGACCGATGTAATTATACAAAACCAGCTGTCAGGGACCCCAGATCTGGACGCAATTGCGCACGGGTTTGCGCATGCGCGGTGTGCCTGACCGCAGTAGTGTGCGAGCATTGGGACCTGGGCACCCGCGACGGCAGCGCTGTTCATACATGTGCACTCGCGATCGCGCGCCTGGCACCAATAAGGGTGCGGGGCGCCCTATTTAAAACAGGTCAGGTCTGGCTCTAATTGCCATATGGTCTTACCTGTATCCTGTGTTCCTGTATTTGAGATTGCCTTGTTGCCGACCCTGCCTGACCCTGATTTGCTGTCTGTCTCCTGTTCTGATCCCTGGCTTGTCTGACCATTCTCCTGTTTAATCCTGCACGCTTGATCTCCTGTTACCGAACCCGGCTTGTGACCTATTTATTCTTCTGTCTGCTGTTTTGGTACCGTTCTGCCTCCACCATTACTGACCCGGCCTGCCTGACTCTGCTCTCGCTACCTCCTCACATCAGGCTCTCACCTGCTATACACCTCCGGTGCTGCTTCTACCACAGCTGGGTGAACCCAGGGGTCGCGACCTGGTCTCGGCCTGCTCCAAGTCCATCCCCACCATCAGGGGCCCTGGTGAACAAGAAGGTTGGGACTTAGATTCCATGCCCTGGGGGAGTCCGGTCTGTGGAATGCTAGAGGCTACCGCCGGCAGGGACATAACACCAGCCATACCAGAAATTAATCTGTTATTGCAAAACTCTGTCCTCATAAGACTTTCTATGCCTGTATATTGAGTTAAATTGAAGACCTGCACAGTATATGTGAATTTCATATGTGAAGCTAAAAAAAACAACAACAAGAGATGTTAACTATTCTTATCTTACATTGTGTGCTTCCAATTAGATAGCTTCCCTCTGGAAATTACAAGTAGAAGGATGGAGAAAATAAAGCTCTGATCTCACTGTAGGGGAGTAAGAGGGGTCAGGGTGGCACTTGTCAGGCAGTCTGGAATAAATTACACTGAATGAACATTCCTGGTTATCACCAATGAGTAGGCATAGTTAACACTTAGAGGTGTGTGGAGGGAGTGATAAGGACCCAATGACACTATGTAGAATTGTAGCTCTTTCTTCTCATATATAAAACACTGTGTTTTGCCAAGTATGAGAGTGATAAAATATATACTGGGAAGGAAAAAGGTTTCATAACAATTTGATTTGTAGCTGCTGATAGTGTGATGTGTTCACATCACATCAAGAACCATGACTGACACAAGTGTTTTACAGTATAATAATCCTCCTGAAACAAAAGTTAGAGCTTCATAAATAAAACTGGTATACCATCGGCTTTTTCCATTTCAAAGTAAAATGAGAATAATACTGTCAGACTGCAGTGCGTGAAATGCATCAAACTAGTTTCCAAGTGTTTCCCAGACAAGAAACCCTTAAAGGGGAACCTGTGTTTTGCCAGTGAAGGGCAATACAACCCATCTGCCCTGCTTGCAGTACATAAGAACTGTTCCTTTCCTTCCCTTATTCAGCTTCATTTGCTGGGAACTACTCAGTACTTCCAGGTATGGGGGTCATGTGACTCACTCCCCTTCCTCACATGTGACAGCACTGGTACTTGAAAATTGGCCTCTGAGACACTGGGGCCATCACAATGGGTAACAAGAGGCTCCTCAGCCATGTTTAAACTATAACAAGGAACAACCTGGAACTAAATAACAACTTTTTTTTGGCAAAGTAGTCAAAAGAAGATAGGTTTTAACCTTATTGATAGCCCCCCAAAAATATTTTTGGGTAGTGTGGGGCAGGGACACCGCTAGCATTGGGCTGCCATGGCATATGCCCCACACCTTTGCTAAGTGCTCTGGGTCCCGTGGCTGCAACAGCTTTAATTTTGTTTAAGCTTGTTAGTGAGCCTCACTTGTATTTCCTTGAATCCACATCTGTGGGCAGCTGTAGATATAAGCTCCACCACCACCACCGCCCTGTATGTTTGTAGGCAGGCATAGTCTGCTTTCTCAACTGTAGATGATGCTCGACCTGAGCAGTTCCACAGCCTGGAAAGTAAGTCAGGAGAAACCTGGTTTCTCTATGGTTTCCTAGTCCCTGGAGGGAGTGTTCCGGGTGGCTGCGCTGCATCCAGGTGACCCCTGGTGGCCATCTTGGGTCAGAAGAGGCTTTTTTAAGTCCCTGCCCCAAGTTTTGGCATGCTTTCACGTAGTGGTTAGAGTAGAGAAAGAGCACCTGTTAGGGACAGTATTAGTGGCAGGAAGAGGTACCGGACAAGTAGGGACAGCTTAGGGACTTGCAATCCTGCTATGGAAGCCTGTCCTTTTGGACCGGAGCAGGCAGGCCACATTCCACCCTCTGAAGACAGACTTTGTTGGTGCATCTTCACTCCTTGTATCTCTGCATCGGACTGAACTGTGAGCTTTACTTGAAGCAGCGATTTCCCAATGGGGTTGTTTGTAGTTCAGCATGCTTTGCAATACAAGTTTTGGCCTATCTGCAAGAGGACTTATTTTTTCCACCGCATCACACTGCACCTCCCCATATGTTCCCACCAGTCGGAACATGAGCAGGGGCGGACTGACCATTTGGAAACTCGGGCACTGCCCGAGGGCCCAGGGTCAGTAGGGGGCCCCATGAGATGCCCCTGGTACCTTTTTCATAGGCTTTTTGAGTTTGGGCAAGGACAGAGGGACCCCATGATCCCCTATTGCCCGGGTGCCCCATGAATTGTCAGTCCGCCCCTGAACATGAGTCCCAATAATGGCACGTCCTGCCTGATGAACCTGTGACAATGCCCACCCATCTGGCTCCAGCCAGCCTGTCCATTTGTGCCTGGTGCCCACTCCAACCCTTCAGTGCTAAAATGGCAAGAAAGTGAATGACTGCCTGATGCGGGGTACACACTATAAGTTTTATAAAAAAACTTTCATATTGCTGTATTAACCAAAGCAATGTTAGTACAGTGATCTCACTGCTGCGTTATTGTGTTCTGATATGGGGTCCCCCCCCCAGTATTCTGACAGCGGGTCCGCCCCCCCTACAAAACAACACTAATCATCGCTTGCAGCTATTGGCCGAGAGCACTGATTGGATACTGGTTAGCTGCTGGTTTTCCAAGCTGGTTGCTTTTGTCGGACATGCTGCTATACACACTGGTCAAATACCGTCCGGTTTCTGTTGAATCGGCTGATACCGTCTGATATTTGGCCAGTGTGTACCAGTCTTAGGCTACGTTCACACTAGCGTTGTGTGCAGGCGGCAGAGAGGCATTTGGGAAGCGTTTTTACCGCTTCCCAAACGCCTCTGCCAATTCTGCACATTACAGCACATGGTGCTGTTCTAACGGGAGCGTTTGCGTCGCGTCGCGTCGCTTCAAAACGGACGCCTCTGGTCAAGTCAGGAGGTGTTGAAGCCTCCTATTCTCGTCTATGGTGCCGCCTGGCCGGCGTTTGCGGGGCGTTTGCAGAGCGGTAACACCACTCAAACTGCATTATAGGCGTTTGTGGGGCGTTATTAACGCTCAGCAAATGCCTAGCAACCTCCGCTAAACCGCGCATGCGGCGTTTGCGGAGCCTTTGCGGAGCGTTTGCCGAGCATTAAAAAATGCTCCGCAAACGCCGGACCAACGCTTGCCAAATGCTATAGGGGCATTTGGCAAGCATTGGTAAAACAGCCAAGTGTGAACGAGCCCTTAGGCTTTGTTCACACTAAGTGTGGATGGGACTGCATTAGACAGCTATTAGCTGCAATCCAGCCACAAGCCAAGGCAAAAGGCCTTGTCTCCTATCTGGCTGGTTCACACCACTACATTGTTGTTGTGTTCGGATAGTGTACACTGAAAAAATAAATGGCAGTCTATACTCTTTTCTAGTACAGCGCTGTGAGAGGCAACCGATGACTGTGTGACAATTAAATAATGTTTATTTAAAAAAAAGGGAACAGTGTGATGTACAGCAATACCCTGAACGGAAGGGTGAGGGCAGGGGGTTTTGAATGTGTGGGCATTGCTGGATTCTCTGTTGGGTGGGGTGCTTATGCTGGGGGCAGGGCTGGTGCCAAGGGTTTTTGTCTACACAGGCAAAGGTGTATTTTCTAGCTCCTTGGAGCCCTAATGTAGCTGCCCAAGCAGCCTTATGCTGCCGCTGGCTGCGGGGCAAGATGTGTTGTGTCATGTGATGTGATGGGCTGTTTTGCTGGTGGAAGGGATGAAAGGATTTTTGTTTGAGAAGGGGAGATCTTTATGCTGGGGGGGAGGCATTTAGATTAATCTGTTCCTTTGCCCTGCATTGGCAAAGTACAGGTTAATTTTAAGTCAGTATAAAGGTTGATACTTCATGTGCATTAATCAGTTGTAAGCTATTACAGTCAAATTACATTGTCAGGTGTGCAAATGATGATTTCTGATTGGTTGAATTACTATGAGATTTTATGTTCATGACTAAACAATATTTATGAACCCGAATGTTTTTGGAGGAAGGCTCAAGACAAAAGAATAATGATAAAAAATGATCACCCCGTGTTTCAATTTCTGTGCTAACTCAGCAACGTGGTGCTTGGGAGAAGGGGTATTTTTGCTGGCCATCATACTCTGTATGATGTTCTATATGCTTCTTAATTATGACTGCTACCCTCTCTTATGTAATATTTGTGAATTAGGCACAAGCTGTGTTATAATTGTGGTACCATAATACCTTTTGTTCTGTTAATATATCATTGAAAGTGTTTTAAAATATCTGTTCAACAAGTGTAAAAAAAATAGCTGAGCATCCAGCCAGGAATCTTGTGAGCTGATAACATTATGTACTTTCTGCTTCTGGACTTTCTGTGAACTACAAAACACCTCCCCCTGTTATGGAGATAAATGGGTGGAGTTATGTAGTCATAACAGTGTGCTATATAGTCATAACATACTCCATTTCCTAGAGTAACAATGGTGCTAAGTACCGTTGTCACTCTAGGACAGGAAGTCTGTTAATGGCAGAATTAACAGATTAAAATAAAGGGGAAAAAAGTGTAAAAAAAACGAATGCAGCCACCGCATCTAAGGACCAATAAAGCTGCAATGCTATCAATTTTTGTTCTTGGGTTTTGATGAGCTTAAAATGAAAAATGGTGTCATACAAAACTGTATATATTTTTTACAGCTAGGAATATAAGTATTCAATGTAACAAATAAAAAGAAAGGTCTGTGTGAAAAGTAAATATATAGTCTTTCAATCAATCAATCAATCAATCAATCAATCAATCAGAGTGTTGTGTCTTCTCTGATCCTTTCTGCATCACGCCCCTTGACAAAGTCCTCAGAGAAGGAGCTTGGGCACGCACTGGTTTGCAATTCTGTTTGCTCTGCTGATGAAAGAAGTCAGAAGAAATGTATCCTACATTCTGGTGGGTGAAAGATGCCAAACAGTTCTGAAGCTGTCAGCGACAGTGGGTTGCGTGTGTGATTTTAATTTGTTCAAACTAGTGCATTCGGTAACATTAGCAAATGTGATCCCACTTCTTTTTATTTGGTATATCCTAATTTGAGCACAGTTAGTGCAAGAGCCCTAAATGCTGGGATTCCCTATTGCATACACTACTGCTAAAATAGATTAATTACACTCCCATTTTACCCTAAATTACCACCAGAAAGTAGACACACATAGATTAGAGTGAATTGATATGAGGTTTATGTTAAACTTTAGTGCAAGCTTGGTTAGACACTACAAAATGGTACTGGTTCTTGGGATGGCAATGATTTCTCTTAGCAACTCTAAGCAAAGAAACACTTACAGCAGAATATCAATCAATGTTAGCAGGCCTGCTTTTCAGAAGTTAATCCACTACCTTCAACCTGAGGTGTTGTCAACCCCAGTGGGCAATGAAAACTAGCAACAGTAGAACTAGCTCACTTTGGGCCCTCATAATCTGATGAAAAGACTTAAAATCTGAGATAAAAGAGCTCTTTGATTAGGCTAGTCAATTTCCCTATAAATGCAGTGATGATTCTTCTGCACACTCCCTGGGGCCCAGTTGGTGCACAGGTAGGACATGGTGTCGGTGACAGTTTCTTACAGGATTAACTCAAGGGGAGGAAGAATAAAGGACAATGACTTTTCCTTTAAGTGGTACTTGGCTTGGGTGTTGCACCCTTTATATTTAAATGGTTTTTATTGAGATTTTTCAAGAAAATGTTAACAAAGTAAAGAAAGCAGATTCACAGTTGTACATTACTGTTAATAGTATTCTTGGTAATTACAACATAAGATAGCAGTACAGTCTACTAGATTGCAGGTGAATATTAGTCACTACTTTCACGTGGTGATACAATGAGGAACCTGAGGGGAAAAATAGGGTAGGGGTAGGGGGTGGGGGAAAGATCAGGATGGGGTAGAAAAAGCAGGAACAATTGGGAAAAGTAACTAAGTTAAACTTTATTCCAGTCTAGGTAATATTATATACTTCACAATGGGTGGGCTATCAGAATTGAACTGTACATTTTGTATAGTGTGACCATATTGACCAAGTATGACGTAGGAGAAGTTATTGAGGACAAATCTTTTTTTCATTTCACATTGGAAGTTCAGATCATTTATCATCATAGTCATAGATGGTGATGTGAGAGAGTTCCGCAACCTGGTGATATTGTTTTTGGCTGCAAATAATATGTGGATTATTATGGTACGTGAGTCAGGGGGAAATTCTTCCAATTCTATATGTATCAGTGCTAGAGTAGGGTTAGAGGTGACTATCTTTCCAATCAACTCGGAAATTAATTGAAAAACACTGTTCCAAAGGATCTGAGTGATTTACATTGATGCCAACAGAGTGGAGAATGGGTAGAATATATTTCTGACAATCTGACAGGAGTCAGATAGCATTTGTGCAGAATTTTTAGGTATGATTCCCAGTGCACAGCATAGTGGGAGGATTCGTAAGTACGAGTAAAAGTTTTTCGCCATGTTTGGTCCGTAAGTGTTTTGGATAGTATCTCTTCCCAATTTTTTAGGGATGATGTTCTTAGACTAAATTTTAAATCAAAGAGATGAGAATAATATATAGAGATCCCTCTACCTGGGTGTTTGGGACTGTT
Organism: Staurois parvus; assembly: GCF_062004578.1. Classification (NCBI taxonomy): domain Eukaryota; kingdom Metazoa; phylum Chordata; class Amphibia; order Anura; family Ranidae; genus Staurois; species Staurois parvus. The sequence goes on from NW_028318003.1 coordinate 5,591,408, forward strand.
AAAGTATTGATAAGCAGAACTCGGGAGAGTGGTAGTTGGAGATGAGTCGGTAGTTAGTATACAGCGCGTAATTATCATGTGAGTAAAGCGTTCTGATACAGGTAGGGAGAATTGGTCTTGAAGATAATGGAATGGGGTTAGAGTGTTGTTTGTGTATAAATCTAATAGGGTAGTAATTCCACATTTTTCCCACGGGGATAGATTAAGAAAGGGTATCAGAGAGTGTAATATATTTATGGGAAGTGGTATTAGTCTGGATTTTGGTGACTCGCAATCTAGGAGGTCATGCCATGCCTCTAGAGATGCTTTAATGCATGGGAGTTTAAGGGGAAAATGTATTTGGTTTGTAGGCCATAATAGGAGGAGATTTTGTGGTAAGAGCGGGCGGAGCAGAGGGGGCTCTAGTGTGGACCAAATTTACTCTTTAGTCAGATGCCACCAAAAATAAAGTTGGTCTAGTAATGTGGCTAGATAATAGGAGTGTAGGTGTGGTAGACCTGTGCCACCTCTATTGAGAGGGTGTATTAGTAAATTAGTAGCACATCTGGGTCTTTTGGAGTCCAATATAAATAGGGCAAAATGCTTCTGAACTTTGCATAAGAAGTTAGAGGGTACTGATATAGGGAGGGTCCAGAACATATACAGCAATGTAGGTAGAGTGAACATTTTTAGGGTTGCAATTCAGCCTAATTTAGATAAGCCAAAGGTTCGGAAGGAAAGAAGTTCCTTTGATAAGGATTGGAGGAATAGTTTGTGATTTGATGCATAAAGTTGAACAGTTGTAGGAGTTAAATTGATCCCTAAATATGGGATTGACTGATTGGTCCATATAAACGGAAAATGTTTAACCACTTCCTGACCGGCCGTAGTATATAAACGGCCAGATGGTGATACTGCAGGGTCGGGTGGCCGTTTATAAACGGCCTCCCTGCACCCTGCTTGTGCGCGCTCCCAGGGAGCGCACAGCACCGCGATCCGGTGCCCACTGTATCCTCCGGACACAGTGAAACACCAATCGTCGGACGGGATCTCTGTACGAGGTCCCGATCATGTGATCATTGATTTGCCAATCAGTGATCACATGCAAAGTAGTAAGCAAGATATCACTTCTGACATCATTGCTTACTATGTGTGAAATCTGTGAATGATCACAGAGGTCACATGGTACAAGGCTATTCACAACAGCCTTGTACCATGTGACAAGCTGTGACCAATCACAGCTCACTCAGTAGTTCTCAATGGCTGCAAGAATGCAGACAGAGAGAAAGAGAAATTATTGCTTTTACATCCTATATGGGTGTAAAAGCAATCAGTGTAAAAAAAAAAATCTTTATCACCCCCCAAAAGTAGTACAGTGTCACCATGGTGACACTGTACTGCTAGGGTGACAGTATGTAAAAAAAAAAAATAATAAAATAAATAATAATCTAAAAAAAATAAATACAAATGTAAACATTTTTTTAAAAAAATTATAATTTTTGGTTATAAACTAATTTGGCTTTTTTTTTTTTTTTACTAAAAAGATAACGGAATAAATTTTGGCCAAGATTTATGATGAAATATTATTTATTTGCCAAATTTTATAAGAAAAACACTTTTTTTTCAAAATTTTTGGACATTTTCAATTTTCATTTACATAGCAAAAAAAATTAATATCCCAGCGGTGAATAAACACCACAAAAATAAAGTTTTATCTGTCTCAAAAAAATTGTAAAAAATTCATATGGGTACAGTGTTGCATGACCGCGCAATTGTCATTCAAAGTGTGATAGCACTGAAAGCTGAAAATTGCCCTGGTCAGGAAGGGGGTAAAAGTGTCAGGACTGGAAGTGGTTAATAAGGTATTGTTTCGCTTTTGGAGGTGTATGTAGGTTTAGAATTAAAGATTTGGATTTGTTGAGTTTATAATAGGAAACTTCAGCATATAAATTGAGAATATTGCGTATTATGGGAAGTGATTAGCGTGGGTTGGTCACCATTAAAATAATATAATCTGTGAACAGGCTAATTTTGTGCTAGCAGCTATGATGGTTGATACCAGTAAATAGGGGTTCTTTAAGTTTGGCAGCAAGGGGCTCAATAAATACTGCAAAGACAATGGGAGATAGAGGGCAGCGTTGCCTGGTACCATTTGTGATTTGAAGTGAGTTGGATAGTACTCCATCTGTAAGTACTCTAGCAGAGGGAGAGGAATATAAAGACATATTAGCCACTTGTATCCAGCCCGTGATGCCATATTATTGTAGAGCTGCTTGCATAAAACCCCAGTGTATGTGGTCAAGCACCTTCTCTGCATCCAGGGAGAGGAGCAGAGAAGGTGGTTTTGTGGATTCCAGGCTGAATATTAAGGAGAGTATTCTCCTGGTGGCATCTCGGGAATGGCGGCTCGGTATAAATCCTACTTGATCCGGGTGGATCAAAGTCAGGAGAAGCAGGAGTAATCTCCGGGCTAGTATTTTTGCAAATAAATCTATACATGATGAGGGTGAGTTTCCCTACACACCATAGGGCCAATTGATGAATTTAAAATATAACCTTTATTCAAATATATAAAAAATGTATGCTCAGCTTTATATAATGCCTATTGGAGTGGAATGTACTATATATGTACTACAACAATATGACTGGATGCCATTGCAATTATTTACCTTACATCCAAATGGTTAATAACACCAGACCAAATCAAATACCATGCTGTTTTAGATGAAGTGACGGCATACAAAGAGGCACTGTAGTTTAATCATAAGCCTATCATCTTGAATATATAATCTCTGTTAAAAAAATGTTTCACATCTGTGTTTATAAGAGACAGGACTGTCATTTTGCACAAACTGGGGATCTTTACCTGGTTTATGTATTGTTGTTATGATAGATTGTAGCATCTCTGTAGGTAGAGAGCCAGAGGCTGCAGCACTGTTGAAGAGTTTAGTTAGATGGGGAGACAAATTAGAGGCACGTTGTTTATAATATTCATTTATGTATCCGTCACCTCCAGGAGATTTATTTAATGGAAGGATTTTAATAGCTGATTCAACTTCCGTAGGTGATATTGGTTCTGATAAGGTTTGAATTTGGGATGGAGAAAGAGTGGGGAGATCTACTATAAGAAATGATGTATAGAGGTGGGAGATGGTCGGGTAGTTCCTTTATCATCTTTAAGATTATATAGGGATTGATAGAAGTCAGCAAAGGTGTTTGCTATATCTAGTGAGTTTGTTACAGGAGAGGTGGACATTGGATGATGGACCGAGTTTATTTTAGATTTAAGGCGTTGTTGTTGTTTAACCGATCCAGCCAGTAAAAAAACAGCTTTGTTTCCTAAAGAGTAATATTTGGCTTTCAATTTTTTTAAATTAAGGTTGTATTTATATAGGAGCAAAGAACAGAGTTTGTTCCTATCTGTGTTCAGGGAGGCTGAGTTGGCAACAGTTGGGGAGCGTTTATTTTGTTCTTCTTTTAGTTTAATAGAGACTAATACCTCCTCAATTTGGCGCCTCCTCTGGCTATTTATCTGGGAGCTCAGTTTTATGAACACCCCTCTCAAATATGCTCTATAAGTAGCCCATAATGTATTTACAGAGATATCAGGTGTATCATTGGTTTCAAAGAAAAGCGATTGGGCTTCCAATATGGTGGTTAGGGTCAGTCAGAAGGGTTGAGTTCAGTGTCCAGAGGCGAGGAACAGGGGACTGATGTGGATCGTCGATGGTAATGCTTATTGGAGCGTGGTCAGACCACATTATTGTACTGATTTTCAAGGATGTGACGTGTTGCAGAGTTCATTTATCTGTAAGGAATAGGTCTATTCTACAGTAAGATAATTGGGAGGAAGAGTAATAGGAGTAGCCCCGTTCCAATCCATGTTGACATCTCCAAATGTCATAAAGGTCATTGATGTGTAAGAAGTGGTTCAAGGAGTGATGAGATGGGCATTTGCCAGAAGAAGAGTCAAGTTGGACGTTTCCAACAATGTTGAAGTCACCTCCAATTATTAGATGACCCTTTCTATAGGATGCGAGTGATGCTTAAAGTTTCTTACAAAATCGGATTTGGTTGGTGTTTGGACTATATATAGTAACTAAGGTATACTGAGTGTTATTAATATTACATATAAGGATGTGGAAGCGGCCTTGAGGGTCAGCATGTTCATTGGTAAGTTAGAAGGTCACCCTGTCTCTTATGGCAGTGAGTACTCCAGTTTCCTTTTTGGGGTTTCGAAGTGAGGAACATTGTAGAAAATTGCTTCATGGTGAAATTAGGTGTTTTGGGTGTGGTGAAGTGTGTTTCTTGGATGAAGAGGATATCTGCTTGTAGTGATGAGTATTGATCTTTTAAATGGTGAGTTGAGGCCTCGAACATGCAGTGATGCAATTTTAATCGCCATGAGTGAGTACAATGATGGGTGGATACCTGATTGGATGGTTTACTCTAGTTAGAGTCAGAGGTACTGAGTGGTAAAGTAGATGTATCTTGATACCAGTGGCAGTATTCAGTTGTTCTTGAAGAGAGGGATGGAAGACCTCAAAAACACTAGTATGGGCTTGCAGGAATGCTTGGTGTGAAAAAAATTGCCGGGAGTATTGTAGAGAACATTGGAGTACTGGAGACTGGAAATATAAACATGAAACATGCAAGCAGAAAAAATACTGTATAAAAAAAATTCTTCTGGAAAATACAAGAGAAATGGGTAGCATGAACAGCTACTGTTAAGTAGGAGCAGTTGATCAAGCATGACACTAAGGGATGCTGGCAAGTGACTTGAGATCGCAGAGATTCGTAGATTAAGCTGAGGTTTCCAGCTATCAGGCAGAATGGGGAAGATATTAGGTAGGATCATGTTAGTAATATAGATGGGGTCTCCATCAGGTCTATTCCACTTCCATTTGTTGAGGTTTGTTTGGGTTGTGGGTTTGGTCGTCTGCAGGCAGGATCTTCCAGTCTTTAAGAAGCTCAAGGCCTGCTTTCAGACTTCTGATTACAAAGGGTTTTCCTTGTTGCTTGATTGTGAGTTTGGTGGGGAATCCCCACTGGTATCCAATGCCATTGTTACTTAGCGCTTTAGTATTGGAGATCATCTTCTTTCTGTTGAGCAACGTCCAGGGACGGACTGACCATATGGAAACTCGGGCACTGCCTGAGGGCCCGGGGTCAGTAGGGGGCCCCATGAGATTCCCCTGGTACCTTTTTCATAGGCTTTTTTGAGTTTGGGCAAGGACACAGGAGCCCCATGATCCCCTATTGCCCGGGGGCCCCATGAGTTGTCCGTCAGCCCCTGGCAACGTCGCTTTAGATAGGTCAGCATACAATACAGGGAGTGCAGATGTGTTTCTTGCTGCGGTCATAAGTTTTTCCTTCACATGGTAGAAATGTGTATGCATGCCAGTACATCTCTAGGCACTGATGTGGATATGAAGGATGGTTTAGGAATTCTATGGGCTTGATCAATGGCTAATTCTAGATCTGTGAGCGATGGAAGGAGGTGTTTCATTAATTGCTGTAGATAATGTACTATTGTGTCGGTGTTAACCAATTCAGAGATGTCGCGGAACTTAATGTTGTTTCTCCTGAGACAATCTTCTAAGTCCGCTATTTTGTGCTTTGCTTGTTGTAGCTCGGTGTCGTTATCTATGTGAGCATCTACAATGTCATTATGGGCTGAAAACATTTTGCTCATTTTGGTTTCAATATGACGCAAGCATTAGTCGTACTCATGCACGATGTTAGAAATCGGAGAAATCATATATGCTAAGTCAGTATCCGGAGTTTGTCGTAAGGAAAGAAGCATATTCTTCATAGTAAGCTCAAATACTGGTTGGCCAGAGGCAGGAAAGGATTTGATGGCAGGCAGGAGGGAAGATGCAGTTCTGTGAGAATAGTGTCATCTATTCTGGACCTTGATTTTACAGGGCTGAAGGTAGATGGGGATAGAGGGGGAGATGACTCACCAGGATCTCCTTCATAGATCACTGTCAGAAGCCTGGGATGCGGAGTGTATGCAGACTGTTCCTCTCTGAGCGTGGAGGGACTGCTTTGCACGCCATCTTGGCTGCAGAAGGTCCAGGCCGGATAGAAGTCTGTGAGCTTCTGTGGGTGTCCGGGTGTTTTCCGGCGGTGGGCCATGATGCCAGAGCGGTCGAGTAAGTATGCCTGGCTGCTATGCTTATTTGTGGCCCTCAGGTCACATTGGAGCCGCTGCGATAGCTGGAGAGGTGGCGAAGCTCTAGCAATGAGCTGCCATCCACAGAGTCGGCCGGATACGCCCCCCCCCATGTTGTACCCTTTAATGCACTAAGAAAAGGGCAGCCTTAGGCAATGAAGCGTCAAACTGGCAATAGGGCTTGTTGGAAAAGGGCAACCTAATCCTGGGCTGCAGTAACCAATGGCAATGGTGGTAGAAGTTCCTTTAGGAGGGAAGGCCAATGGTTAAGGGAACACTGGTGTGATCCAGCCTGCAGAAGGTGTGCACTGCGGTCAGCTCTAAAGATGTGTTAACTGAATACAATATCCCCAACTGTGTACAGATAAAGTAGCAGGTATGAGGAGAATGTCAGTGTTCTCTTGTTTAAATGGTGTATGGGACTCTCTCACCCGATTGGTGGCTCCCAGCAGGTCCTGGCTCTCTCTCTCAGTCAGTCGATGGGGGCCCCCATAGGTTCTCTGGCCTCAAGTGCAGTGTTCCGTCTGGTCAACGTGCTCTGGTTCACCAGCTGGCAGACTGTCTCACTGAACAAGGTGGCAAGGCTCTCCTCTTTCTAGCTCTGCGGCCTGGTCCGGTTCTCTGATACTCAACACAACTCTCTCTCTCTCTGCATCTTCTCTCCAGCTCTCTCCCCTCTCACATCCTGTCCAGTGTCCCAGGCTTCTGTATATATCTGCCCCCCCACACACACACACGACATCTCTTCTGGGAATAGTAGTCCTGCAGTTCAGCATACAAGGTCCATGGGGCTGCTGTGAAGAGTGTGAGTGCCACTTCATTTGCAGAACACTGCTATCTTGTGTTGGTTTTAACATCCGGCAGCTGGTATTACGGCAAGGATGATACACCTGTTTCTCTGTCTCTCTCTCTGTCTCTCTCCTTTTATATACATATATGTATATATATATATCACTACCCCCTTAGGAGTTGCTGAAGATTTGGGTCTCCCCATAGTCCTGCACAGCCAGGCAACATGCATTTTCCATAGACTTACATTCTGGAAACAGTAAATAGTCCTTGAACTTGTTTTTTTTAAGTTTTATTAGGGGTGTTGGACTTGTACTTGAACTTGTATGGGATGCCCAAGGGAACTGCAAACTGAAGACAACTTCCCAGAAACTATATACAGGTCCAAAGACAGAACTTCTCTTGGGGCTCTCCAGCCTCTCCTGGTGTACCACCCAGGACCCAAGATGAATCCTCTTCTGTACCCAGCTGTTTGGAGGAATCCTGAGACAAGGAGATCCAGTGTCTGCCACTTTAAGATGAACAGTCCTGGGTAAGGAGCCAGTCAGGTTTCCCACCAGAGTGCTCTTTTCCCCTTAACTGTCCCAGTCTCTTTCCTGTAAGTTGGTTTACGTAGGTGGCTCCCTTCAGGCCTTCTGCTGGGCTGGCTCATTTCCTGGCTCCACAGGTAGTCCTCTCTTCATGGACTGGTGAGGCTGAGTGATCCTCCTGTCCAAGTCCCAGCCTGTAGGTAGGCTCCTTCTACTGGGCCCCCTCCCAGGATTCTGCATCTCTTCCTCACATCTTCCACCCGAACTCTCCTTCTGCTGAGCAGGCTGTCCTGACCCCATGCCAAGCCTCATTCTTTGGCATTGACCAGAGTTCTCAAAGTGTGCAGGCCAGCCCCTCATCTCCAAGATTCTAAAGCAGAGGAAGGTATCAGGGAACTGACCTGCAGAGCCTCTCAACCCTGACCCAAATTTGACGCTGCTATTTCCCCAGACTGCTACTCAGCCTTTCTATCTAACAATCAGCAACTAGCTCCACCTGGCTATCTAAAGGGGCAATATATATATATATATATATATATATATATATATATATATACTAAAAAATATATATATAAACATTAGCTTAGTGATTCCTTTATTTTTCAAAGATTTTCCCCACTGCAGTGAATCCACTCCAAATGACTTGTGTTCCCCACACCAGTGCACTTCCTAGATCACTAGATCAGTCACAGGAGTTATTGACCTTCAACTTAATAAGGTCTGGACACGCTTATTGTTATACATCAAAAATCTCCCCTGCACTCACCTTCACAAATATTTCAGCATCTCTTGCTATTGCCAAAAGACAAAAGTACTCCAAGTAGGTTTTTACCATCTTTAATCCTTTTAAAAAAAAAAAAAGTTTAAACAATTCCACTCACATTTTTTAGAGCTGTACCAGCACTATATACACTGCTTTTTATATCTCCACCTTTCACGTACACTGCTCAGTCCAGAAACCACTAATCTGCTTTTATCCAACATCTGTGACTCATTAGGTAAATTCCCCTTTCCTACCTGATGAGCTGGGTGTACATGCTTATAGATGAATTCCAGGAAGGGATATTTTATACATAGTGTACAGCATGCCAGGGATGGGTACTGGAGGGGAGGTATGTGTTCCTAATTAAGGGGGACGGCAGGAAGCAGCTGAAGTACTCAAGTACTGAAGTAGGGATTCTCACCTGTGTAGTGTGAGGGGTTTCAGGGTGATACAACAAAGGAAAAACATATTTCCCAGGATTGGTAAGTTCTGATATGAATCCTGAAATTTTGACTGGGAAAGAGCTTCCAACTGTGACTATGGTTACTGTGGTCCTGAAAAGACTAACTTACCTGTGAGAGAGGGCTGAAAAGGACACGAAGCAGTTAGCAGGTATCCATAAGAGGTGGTGTGAAGAAGGACATGCTTGTGAGAGGGAACTGTATACTGTTTGGCCTACTGAGACCTGCTGAGCTGAAATGACCTGTATTTGGACCTTTGGAGCCAGTGGGGACTTTAAAGCCTGTTATAAGACAAGGTTTTGTGGGTTATGAAAAATAAAGGCTGTTTGCTTTTACCAATATGGTCAGCTGGTGATCGGGACTCACCCAAATTACAATATTTACATTGGTCTAGCTTGGTCTAATTTAACTATGTGTATATTGTACTCACTGCCCCTCAAAGCTGGAAATCACTGAAGTAGACACCACTACTCCAGTGATCTCCACTTCCAGGTGAGCAACTGGCCTGCTGCATACTGAACACTGGAAGTCGGGCCACTAGGCATGGGTGCCAAATGAATGAATGCAAAGTGTTTTCTGATTGGACAAGGTAGAGAGGCAGAGCAGTATTCACTTCAGTGATTTCCAGCATCCAGGGGTATCAGCCAGGTATGGAATATACATAGTTACATCAGTCTAAGCTGGACCAATGTAGCTATGTATATATTATCCATACCTGGAGTTCTTCTTTAAAGTGGTTGTAAACCCTTACATATACCCAGTGAAGTAACTGGCCTCAGGTGATACACAGAGATGAAAAAACTCCTCCTACATTAGTTGTACTTGTTTATCTGCATCTTTCTCTTCTCTACAGTCTTGTAAAATACACAGATCAAAATAATTTTTTTTCTCAGCAGCAGAAAACCAGAGGTGGGGGTCATGACATCACACACACTGCAGAGCTAGAGAATAGAGCTCAGTAAAATATGACCCTTGCTTGGAGGGAAAGGACACACCATCCCCCACACAACAAGCAGGAAACCATGCACAGATGAGGCTGTCAATCACAGGCTGTGTGCTGGAGCTCCCTTCCCCATCCACCTCTATTTCTTGGAGTCAGGAAAGCCTATCAGCAGCGACTCATGCAGATATTAGAGCAGGAGACAGCAGACAGAAATCATATACAATGCTTTGGTTAGAGCCAAGTACACACTATAGAAGTACATGGTTTGTTCATTTATTTATGTCAGAGATTTACAACCCCTTTAAATCAGTATTCTCCACTGCCAGATAGCACAGCGTCTACTGTACTTCTCTCACCCACTGGTATTCAGCAGCTCTGTGCTCCACTGACTTGCAGTGTTAACAGACGGTGTGCACAAGCTCCTCCCAAACTTTTTTTTCATTTGCTACGGGTTTCAATTGATAAAAAAAGTTTTAAAATGTTAATGAACCTTGTGGAGCCAATCTTATTTTTCTATTGCATTGTGAAGAGGTGAAGCTTGTGGCAGCGGTGGATCCGGAATGAATTGTAATCCTACAAAAGCGCTTGTGACCTTTGCTATATTAAAGGTCACTTTGCTCTGGTGAGTTATTCAGGAGAGCCCTGATTTGGGGATACACGGTTTTCTGTGAAGTGGATTTCACGTGCTGTGATGAAAAAAGCAAAGGCCGAAGGATTTTGTCTAGGGACGTGATGCAGAAAGGATCAGAGAAGATAAAATGCTCTGTTTGATTGACTGCATGACTTTTATTCACTTTTCAAACATATTTTTTGGGTTTGTAGTTGTAAAAATGTATAGTTATGTATTATAGCATTTGTCATTTAAAGTATAACTGAAAGCAAAACTTTAGTTTTAGATCGAGTGGAGAGGAATTAGAACCCTGGTCAGGTTTTTATTGCTTTCTGTGCCACTATTAGGGAGATTCACCCTCTCTATTTGTCCTGATGACTGTTATCACAGGGAGTGAAAGAAAATCCAAAATGTTGAGGTATCAGCAGAACAGAAATGGAAGGGAAATCTTCCAGTGGAGACACTAGCTCTGGTGACCCTTGTGACTACAAGGGAGTTGCCTCTGTTTGGAGGGATTTATTCTCGCTTGCTTGTAAGAGTAGCTTCATGGTTGGCTAGAATTGGTGCCAAAAGCACAAGTCCCTACTCCTGCTCCTGTCCAGCTAAAACATCATCCCTTCTGCTGAGGCCAAACCTTCCGCCATCTTGTGCCCCACTCCATGCCGGAGGCCTTCACACGACATTCCGGGCCATTGACCGTTAACGTCCCCAAATGAAGGAAAGTCTGCACATAAAAGTAGCTTGCTGCACTTTACTGATGGAATTTAGGACATGGCATAACAGTCACATCAACATATATTCCGGAGTCACCACATTTCTGTAGGGATTACATAGTCAATAACATTTAATGGATGGTCCGCAATAATCACATGTGAAAGCATATGCACCACCTTAGCAGACATCTCCCTTTTACAGTCTCTCCTTCACCTAAGGTCATTAGTACTCACAGGACTGTGCTCTCTCCTCCTAAGGCTCCATTCACACGGTGCATTTTAATAATGCTGGTAACGTTAGCTGTGTAAAGTCACATTAAAAACCTGAGTTTTTCAGTGTTTTTGCATTAGCATTTAGCGGCATTTTTCATGTTTGCATTTTCTAGCATTTTTTTGACCGAAAAAAATATTTTTTTTTGCTCAAAAAAAAGTCCAAGAACGCCGATTTGCGGCGGGTTTCAGCGTTAGAGCATTTTTACAGCTAAAAAACTTCTCTAGAAACCCAATAGTTCTGAGGGGGTTTTCCAGCTAAAAAACGTCCCTGCCAAAAAATGCTAATTATTGTCTATACATGCATGGACACATAGGATAACATGCTGGGGAGTTTACTGGCTGTAGAAAAAAATGTCAAAAGCCAAAAACAGCTGCTGTAAAAATGTCCAGTGTGCAGGAGGACTAAAGTACACCTCTCCTGGGATCCTACAGGGAAGGAGCCTCACTCGGGGAACTTTTGGCTTGGCTTTAAAAGCCTTTTGCAATATACCCTAGAGCCCGCCTCCATAGGGGACAGGAAATCTACAGCTGGCTCTTCCTGGGTGCAGGTCTACTCCTCCCAGCATCTTGCCTTGTCCAGGGCCTACACATGCTGGTTACATTAGTACAAGTGTGGGATGTTTAGCTCCCATGCTCATGTGTGTGTGCTCCTCCATACCTGATTTATGTATGATTGCTGACTCACCCCTAGGATCATTGCAGGAGGGCTCTACCTAAAAGCGGCCTAACACCTGATGACACTGTCTGCTGTAACCAGGCACTTTTTTGGTATAGAGCCATCTAGTGGCAAAGTAGCTAACTGCACCTGCCTACATGCTGCTGTTTCTATGTGACAGGAAGTGAAGGGAGCTTTCTTCAATGGGGCAGCTAAAAAAAAAAAAAATCTGACGGGTTTTAACCCTTCCTAATGCTGGCTATACAGTACATGGGGCTGAATGACAGCTTCCTCTGATTGGCTAGATAGAGATTGTGACATAATTCACCCGCCTCTTCACCTCAGCCAATCAGAGGAGAACTTGTACTCATTTAGAAAATACAAAGCTTTCTGTAAAGCCCAATTTGATTTTGTTTTGGGAGTTGTACAGGAAGCACACTGCTGTATTCCATATGTATCTGATGCCACGTACAGATTATACAGTGCTCACAGCGGACACAACTAATAGTGAAGGTAATAATTTGTTTGGGCCACCTTTGCCCAAACCAACTATTTTGTTTAGGACCTCAAGAAATGAGATTTTCTGTAAATACATCAGGATTGATTTGGCTTAAATTATGAAGAGAGATTATTTATTTGCAACATTTTATATATACATTACATCAGAGTTTGTAGACTCTACAACTTTCACACAGGCTAAATAATATGCCGATTTGTTTTTCCTAAAGAAATGTAGCAGAATACATTTTAGCCCGTATGAAGAAAAATTATTTATTTGCAAACTTTTATAAAAGAAAATCTTTTTTTAAATATATAGTAAAAAGTAAAAAAAACAAACAATGGTGAGTAAATACCATGATAAGAAAGCTCTACCTGTCTCAAAAAATTATATGAGATTCATTTGGGTACAGTATTGCATAACCAAGTAATTGTCATTCAAAGTGTGAAAGCAGTCTAGACTTGAAGTGGTTAAATAAAATGTGAATGAAGGGAAACACAAAAAAAACCCATAACATTATACTGAGATATTAAAGCAATATGAATATGAAGACATCACTTGTGTTTAGTGGAATCATTCCACTTGAATGCACTTTTCTTCTCATAACATATGCATATGGCTTGCTACTAGCTTCATGGTTTGTGTTCAAAATAAACCCTCAAGGGTGACAAAAATCAGTTTGTTTAATCTTTTCCCATAGCTGAGGTTTTCCATGGTTCTTTTTTACTTTAGTGCTTTTTTCAGGTCCACAGTAGTCACAGCATCTTTCAAGTACACCAGAATGGCAGGTACATGATCAGTAACAGATGACTTATGAATAATCATGCTTAAGGACACTCGCTACAAGTTTAAAATGGGAGAATTTTTGGAAGCTACACTCTTGTTGCCACAAGTGACAAAAAAAAATTAATTACTGCCTGTGCTTCCTGACTACTCTATCAATATTCAAGGCTAGATTTACATCTCAAGAGCCTAGAGGCAGAGAATTCTGCACATCCCCTCCCCCCCTAAAAAAAGACAATAAGAGTAAAAGGGAATGCTGTAGACTTTGATGTAAAGGGGAACACTGTGGACTGTGATGTAAAGGGGAACACTGCGGACTGTGATGTAAAGGGGAACACTGCGGACTGTGATGTAAAGGGGAACACTGTGAACTGTAATGTATGGGGGAACACTGTGGACTGTGATGTAAAGGAGAACACTGTGGACTGTGATGTAAAGGAGAACACTGTGGACTGTGATGTAAAAAGAGAACACTGTGGACCGTGATGTAAAAGAGAACACTGTGGACCGTGATGTAAAAGAGAACGCTGTGGATTGTGATGTAAAGGGGAACTCTGATGTAAGGGGGTCTCTGGTTACCAGAGTCCCCAGAGTTCCCCTTACATCAGAGTCCTCAGAGTTCTCCATGACTGCGGACATGATACAACAGATAGCCAGAGATAATAGACATGATGCAAGAGATGGTGAAAGACTAGTTAGGTTAGAGACTGCAGGCATGATACTAGAGATGATCAGAGACTTTATACATGACACAAGAGATGGTCAGAGACTGCAGACATGGTGTAAGAGAGATGGTCAGAGACTTTATACATGATATTTGTACTCCCACTCCACTCCTTACAATCAGACTTGCATTTTGGAAAAGGTGCCAAGCACCCTGATGAAACTGCACCCAGCCAGCCCACCCTGAACCCAAGCACCATTCAGCCGCCTTTGGAACTGAGCATGCGTAGTTCAGAAGCTGACCCATGACCATATCTTTATTTCAATGGTTGACATTCCCACATATTTACGGACAGGGAAAAATCAGCCAATTTTTACAAACTGTCCCTAAATTTACAGGGCAACCCTGTACCCCCCTCCTGGTAATGACATATGTTTGGTCCCCCTCCCCTCCCACTTGTAACAAATCAAATGCCCTTTCCCCCACCAAGGTAATAACAGAGGTTACCTCCTGGTAAGACACATGCCCTACCCCCTCCAAGTATTGACAAATGTCTCCCTGCTGGTAATGATAGGTGCCCTCCTCCTGGTAATTACGCATGATATTCCCCCCTCCTGGTAATGGCACATGCCCCACCCCCTCCTTCCACCATCCTAGTAATGATGACCTCTCTTTAGTGGGGCTGCACAAACTTACATAATAAAATCTAGGGTCCTGGAGCCTGCAGTCCCTTGGGCCTCCTCGGGAGGTGTTAGGGGATTAGTAATTTATATATCATTGTTGGCAGGTGTTGTGGAGGCACTGCGTCTATTCCCAGTTGTCATCCCAGGGTGGGGGGTACAGAGAATCCCCAATAGGTGACACTCAGTGACCTGAGCAGTGCCTTACCTCAGTGACAGACAGCGGTCCCATCCAAACTGTCAGGGGGCGCTCTCTTCCTCCTCCTGCCTCACTCAGCTCTATTTGAAAGTCTGGGCAGCTCAACTCACTGTCCCTGCGATTTCCTTTCAATAGGTTTTTGTTGAAAAATGTTTGCATTTAGAAGATACACCTGCAACTGCAGTTGTGTGTACAGGTGGAAGTATAGAATCAATGACAAACAATTCACCATTTTTCTTTTGGCATCAGGAAAACATGTCAGAAGTACAGAAGTGGACATGTGCAGAACAATAACATTTGTTTTGTTTCATTGAGTTACTAGTTTTGTTGCATTCGTAATGACATTCGTTTTGTTTCATTTATTAGTTTTCGACCGCATTCAAAATTTTTCAAATGGATTTGAAGTATTTGAAAGGAATTTGATTCAAAAATATCGAATCCATTCAAATTCATCGTGAAGAATGCTTGGTTGTTAAGGAACAGGGTGGCCGCCCTGTCCTTGACAACCATGACTCATCTACTGTCAGTGGGATTCCCGCTAACAGCAGGATATAAACAAACAATGCCAACATTTAAAAATGAAAAAGGGGGTCCCCGGATTTTAAGGAAAACCCCACACCACAATTTAAAAAAAATGGCGGAGGGTCTCCCCCAAAATCCATAGAAGACCCTTATCCGAGCATGCAGCCCACCAGGTCAGGAGAGGGGGTGGACAAGCGAGTGTCCCCCTCCTGAACCATACCAGGCCACATGCCCTCAACATGGAGGGGGTGCTTTTGAGCAGGGGGCTCCCCCCAAAGCACCTTGTCCCCAAGGGCCCCTTCCTTACAACCCTGAGCTGTGGTTGTGGGGGTCTACAGGGGGGATTTATTTGAATCTGGAACACTTTACCCCTACCCATTCACCAAAAAAGTATCAAAAATAAATAAAAACAAAGAGACAGTTTTTGACAATGTCCACAGATGTAAATCCAATGTCAATCATGACTGAACGCCATTACAGCCAACCCAAAAATAATAACAGTGTGCTCTCATCGCTGGCTCCCGCTGTCAGACAATTCTCAGTAACGGCAAATAAATAAAGGGACCTGGTCACTTGATGATAGGCAACCCAGCCTCAAAGCACCCCCCCATGTTGAGGGCATGTGGCCTGGTATGGTTCAGGAAGGGGGGTGCTCTCTCAGGTAAGGGTCTGGTATGGATTTTGGGGGGAACCCAATGCCATTTTTTTAAAGCATTTTGGCTTGGGGTTCCCCTCAAAACCCATACCAGACCTAAGGGCCTGGTATAGATTTTGTGGGGGCCCTTCGCTGGTTTTTATTTTTGTAATTTTAGCGTGGGGTTCACTTTGAAATCCAAACCCAAAGGACCTGGTATACATTAGCGGGGGGAGGAACCCCACACTGTTTTTTTTTTAAAATGTAAATGCCATTCCAAACATACAAAATGAATGCCAAAGATACGAAACCAATTCTGAAAATAATGTTGTATCTTCGGCATTCCTTTTGTATATTTACAGTCACAATAGGTTGTTATTAAGGACCAGCTGGCCACGGTGTCCTTAAGCACTTCCCGTCCACCCTATAGCAGAAATACTGCTACAGGGAGGCACGTGTGCCATTTTTCTTTTGGCGTCAGGAAAACGTGTCAGAAGTACAGAAGTGGACATGTGCAGAACAATAACATTTGTTTTGTTTCACTGAGTTACTAGTTTTGTTGTATTCGTAAAATCATGTATATACATATATATAAATGAATGTGCATTTCCGGGTAGGGGGGCATGTGCGGGCCTGTGTGCACGCCCTACCAATGCCGCCTTTCGCAGACAGGGCTGACAATCACTGGGTCCCAGCCAGTAATTACTCACTGGCACCCGAAGATCTCCGATGAGGAGGAGGACTGTTTTGTTTACTAACAGTTCTCCTCCCTGTCAGCTCCAGCACACTGCTCTGGATGGCTGTTAACACCTCATGTTAACCCCTTCCTGCCCAGTGCCATTAGCACAGTGTCAGTGCTTTTTATTATCACTGATCACTGTATTGGTGTCACTGGGGAAGCCAGTGACACCAAGTCAGTTCCCCCCAGTGTCAGAATGCCCATCGCAGTCCCGCTATAAGTTGATGATCACAGCCATTACTAGTGAAAAAAAATTCCAGTATATATACCGTGATTTGTAAACACTATAACTTTCATGTAAACAAATTAATTTACACATATAGAGATTTTTGTTTTAGCAAAGACATGTAGCAGAATACATTTATGATGAAATTTGATTTTTAAATTTTTTTTTACTGGACATGTTTAATAGCAAAACGTCAAAAATATAGTTTTTTTTCTCAAAAATGTCAGTCTTTTTTTTTTTTATAGCGCAAAAAATTAAACATGCACAGGTGATCAAATACCACCAACAGAAAGCTCAATTTGCGGGAAAAAAGAATATAAATTTAATTTGGGTGCAGCACTGCATGACTCCGATATTGTCAGTTAAAGTAATGCAGTGCCGTAATGCAAAAAATGCCCTGGTCATTTAAGAGGGGCAAATCCTCAGGAGGGCAAGTGGTTAACAACCATGACTCAATGACTCACCTGCTGTTATTGGGATACCCTGCTGACAGCAGAATGTAAACAAAACTATTTCGACTTAAAACATTTTTTTTTAAAGAAACAGTGTGGGGGTCTCCCCTCAAGGCTTACCAGGCCCTTACGTCTGGTATGGATTTTAAGGGAAACCCCACATCAAAATTTCTTAACAAATGGTGTGCAGCGTGCAGCTCGGCAGTCCAGGAAAGGGGATGTACGAGCGAATGCCTCCCTTCCTGAACCATACCAAGCAACATACCCTTAACATAAAGTGGGTGCTTTGGGGCAGGGGGGGTTCCCACCCAAAACACATTGTCCCTATGTTGACTAGGACAACGGTCTCTTCATTTTAATTTATTTTTACCTTGAGGGGAGACCCCCACACTGTTTTTTTACCCGGTATATATTTTTTATAGAAGAGGTCAACTTTACTCCTAGGTAACCTAGTTCTTTCTCCCTCCATGAAAATGGGAAGTCTTTTTGTAAAGTCTGCATCACATTTTTTGAAACATTAATATTCAAGATCTCTGATTTTGAGGTGTTTATTTTCAAGTTTGAAAGCTCTCTGTACCCTTTTAGTAAAACCATTAGGTTATGTAACGTTAACCCAAGGTTTACAATATAAAACAGCATATAGTTAGCATATGCCACTACCTTATGCTCTATCTCACCTATCTTAATTCCTCCAATATCTACACTCTCTTACCATTGCCAGCAAAGGTTTCATGAATATAACAAATAATGAGGATAAGAGGCATGCCTGTCTTGTACCATTGTACATCTTAAAAAATCTTGAGAGTGACCCATTTAGCTTAACCGCTGCTGACGGACTGTTATAGAGCTCCTTTATCCAACTCATCATCTTAGTCCCTATTCCCAAGGCCTCTAGGGTGTTTATCATAAACTCCCAATCGACCTTGTCAAATGTTTTCTCAGCGTCGATCGACAATCAAATTGTTGGTAACTTTTCTCTCTGCCTTCTGTAAAAGAAGCAATATTCTTAAACCATTATCCCTCCCTGCCCTTCCTGGGACAAAACCCACTTGATCTAAATGTATCCATTCCAGCATCAGCTCTTTCTACCTCGTAGCTAGCACCTTCACAAACAGTTCTGTATCTATATTTAGTAGTGATATAGGTCTATAGCCAGCACACTGTGAGCTATCTTTCCTTCTTTTAGAATGATCATTATATATGCTTGCAACGATTTTGCTTTTAATCCCATTCCCTCTCCTAAGACGTTCATATATGTACAAAATTTAGGGACCAATAAGTCTCCAAATTTCTTATAATATACCACCATATATCTGTCGGGTCCTGGGCTCTTCCATCCTGCTGTATTCTTCAGGGCCATATTAATTTCTTCCTGGGAGATCGCTTGTTCTAAAGATACTAATATTTCTTCTGATATTTTTGGAAGGTCTGCTGCCATTAGAAATTCCTGTTGTTTCCCTCCCTTCTCTTCCTCTGAAGCTTTCGGGTTCTTGGATTTTACATCATGCAACCTACTATAACATTTTTTGGAATGTTTCAGCAATATCAGTGGTGGAGTAAACCAGTTCTCCTTTTTCATCTTGAATTCATTAAATATAGTTTTTTGATTTCTTCTCGTTAAGTCTTTTCATCAAATAGTTTTCTGGTTTACTACCCCACTGATATCTTTCCTTTGAAACCCTAATGAAAATCTTCCTTGATTCCTGCTCCAATGGGTCTTTTAACTCTTCTCTTTTAAGTATAATCTTTGAATGAACCTCTGTATCCTGTCTCTTTTATGTGCCTGTTCTAATCTATATCACCTCCTTTATTTTTCTCTCACGGTGTTTCTTTCTTTTTAGTTCCTGCGGCTATCAGGATTCCCCTCACGTACGCCTTATGTGCTTCCCAAATGGTGGCTACAGAGACTTCCTCAGTTTCATTTAACAGAAAAAAATTCTCTATTTCCTCCCTTAGCCTCCTGTCTACGTCAGGGTCCTGTATAAGCTTCTCATTTAATCTCCATACTGCCCTTTTGTTCCCTTCTCCTCCTACCTTTAATCTCGCCGTGACAGGAGCATGATATGAGATAGACATAACTTCTATATTGGATTTACCAATGAATCCAATTGTCTATGCTCAATTATTACATAATCCAACCATGAATATGACCAAGGAGAAGAAGGTATAATCTCTTTCTCTGTTTCACCCTCCATGTGTCCATTTCATGCAACCTCTTTTTCAACATTCTTAATTTTTTACCTCCTCCTTTCTGCTCATTCGAAGAAGTATCCATCCATGGGCCAAGACAAAAATTAAAATCTCCAGCCAAGACCAGAATCCCCCTCTTAAACTCCATAATTTTCCCCTACACTCCGTACAGAAATACTTCTGGATTTTGATTCGGGCAATAGATATTAACCAAGGTATAGCTTTGTCCCCGCATTTTCCCTCTGGGTCCACTAATCTTTCCTCCACATCAAATCCCATATTTTTGAGAACTCGATCGCTACTCCCTTAGCCCTCTTTATTGGTGAGTCTGCGTAATAACAATTTGGATAGTACCTTGAGTGTAATTTGACTTTAGCATCATATGATGAATGTGTCTCTTATAAGAACACAACATCTGCAGAGAGTTGGTGATCTTCCCCAAGTATCTTATGTCTTTTGGTAGGCAAATTTAAACCTTTCATATTATATGTTGCTATATTAATCAGGCTCATAGATTTCTAGTGTTTCTGTTTTCTTTCTTGTTCAAAGGGAATGCAGTATAGACTACCCATCTCATGGACCTTCCTCCATCCCCACCCCTATCATATCCCCTCCATCCCACCACTCCCCCTCCTGCCCACCCCAACCCTTACCTATATTACTAAAATCCCCTTGGCCTATATATTGCCCTGGAATGTGACGTGGGATTCCCCCACTGGGTTTTTTAAATGGGGGAAAACTCTGAACTTGAACACCTACTCCTGCCCCCAGCTCTAAGCATAGGGCATAAATGTTTACTATCCTGTTTGGCCTCCCGACACCCAGTCAGCTCTACTTAGACTTACTAAGAACACAGGGGAGGTGGGGGAGGGGGGACAGAGGGAGAGGGAAGAAAAAAAAGGGGGGGAGGAAGGGGGACAGCAAAATCATCCCCCGGAATCCCCTATCCCTCTCCCGCTGACCCAACTCAGTCTATCCTCTTCTTATTCACTGGCTGCCACTTTTCTTTTTATGACCTTACACGTTCACTTTCATTTGACCCCTGCAACCACCCCACAATGCCCACGTTCTAATTTTTCACAAGAGACTTCTTCTGGGAATCTTAGCCTTGCTGATTTCCCGTCTTTCCACCCGATCAGACATGCTGGGAATCCCCAATTGTATCTAATTCTTTTTTCCCTCATCTGATCCAATAAGGGTTTCAATAATCTTCTTCTTGCTAATGTCTCAGAGGCAATGTCTGCAAAAACTTGTAGATTAGTTTCTCTAAATTTTAATTCTGGGTTCTCCCGCAGTTTTTTCCATATTCTTTCTCTGTCCTCATAATGATGGAATCGGACAATCACATCTCTGGGGGTGTCTGATATTACTCCTGGTGGACGTCTTAATCTATGTATTCTCTCAATCTTCAGCGGATCTGTGGCTAATCTACCTGTGAATGGGTTAAACACTTTCTTTATTTTTTCCTGGAGGTCCTCTTCATGAGAATCTTCTGGGAGACCCCGAATCCTTAGATTATTTCTTCTATCTCTGTTTTCTTGGTCCTCCAATTTATATGACAGCTTCCTCTGTTCTCTTCGGATCTCCTCCAACTGTGTTTCCAGATTAGATATCTGCTGAGCCTGTGTCTCCATTTTCTTCTCCACTTCTTCCACTATTTTTGGTGTGGTGCAATTTCAAAACTAAGGTCAGAGATGACTTTCCCTGCATTTCTGCGTGTAAGGCAGCCCATTGAAATTAATGGCCTACCCTACACACAGCCACACAGATGTGGACCAAGGGCCTGTTCACCTGTGAGGTCGGAGGGCGATAAAACCACGCAATTGAGCTGCTTTTACAACCTCAAACTGCTCCCCCTTTAGCTGCAGAAACTGCAGCTGGGTGTATATACATGCTGTTGCCGCAGCTGGAAGTATACCTCCAGGTGAATGGAGTTGAAGTACAACCACTCCGCAACTGTGTACGCATTGCACGCAGTTGTGGAGTGGTGATTGAGGCTGGGGTTAAACCAGGTGGTGAGGAGGCAACATATTACCTCTTTACCACCTGTCAAATGCCTATGAAAAGTGATCTGAGCATGGATCGCGTTTCATAGGAGCAGTATTCCTTGCTGCTATTACGAACAAGTCCTAAAAAAGCAGTTCTGATAGAACAGTAAAAAGGGTGTCAAGATTAAAAGTAAAATGCATATACACACATATGCACACATATAAAAACAAACACACACATACAAACACATGTACACACATGTACATACACACACGTACGTATACACACATGTACATACACACACAGACACACACACGTACGTATACACACATGTATGTACACACACACATACACATGTACAGACACACATGTACACACATACATGTACACATACACACACTCGTACACACACATATGCACATGTATACAGTATTATGAAAAGTTACGGTACCTTAGCTTCCATCACACAGCCAGGTAGTGCACTCTAGGGGGAAGCAGAGAGCACAAAAGACACTCCCCTTCCCTTTGCTTTCACTTTGCTGAGTGGTTTGATGGCTTCCAGTGCTGACATACAGTGTGGCTGGGGATTGGGAGCTCGGGCTCAAGTGAAAGCCATTCTCCACATGGCACCCCTGAAGACCTCTGGCAGCCTGGTTGAGAAAGGCTGATCTAGACTGCTCCCCATCATATTTTCTACTTCCTTCCTGTTATCTCACCGAACATTGTATCTCTGGGATTTTTTCCTGTAATGGCAAGTATTTCTTTATTGTGCTAGTATTTGCACTAGATTGCGGGGTTTTCCCTCCCCCACCTTTAGTGGATCTGCTCTTCATATTAACTACGCTTAGCCACAGATATTCTACTCAAAGTTCAGGATACAATATTTTCACACCTGGGGGGTGTCTTCCTTATTCTTCTCCAGTAACTTTTACAGTCCCGAAAAACATTTATAACGCACACATCATTAGCAACAATACTTGGCCTCTGAGATACCCCGACTCCTTAATCTTCTGACCACCCAGCCCTACAACTCAGGTATGCAATTATTGGGGTCCTTTCCCACTCGGCACCTCCTCTTATTCCTCTCCCCCTCCTGTGCTCCAAGGAGCTCCCCCATCAGCCGACACCAGTCCCTCTGAGGGCTCCAGGATCCGAGACCCTCACCACTGCTGTTCAATCCCTCCACCAGGGTTCACCGCCTCCACCGGCCACCAGGGGGACACAGCACCGACCAAGAATCAACAGCAAGGTCAAGTGAGTTTCCAGGGCAGTGTAGTGTAGCTCAAGCCCCAGACAGATTCTCCATGGCAGGCATTGGGAGCTTCAAAACTTAGCAGTCTCCCAGCGCCATGTTCAGGCCCCTCCCCATCCCAGAGGTGTTCTATTGGATTTAGGTCAGGCGAGCGTGGGGGCCATTCAATGGTATAAATTCCTTCATCCTCCAGGAACTGCCTGCATACTCTCACCACATGAGGCCGGGCATTGTAATGCACCAGGAGGAACCCAGGACCCACTGCACCAGAGTAGGGTCTGACAATGGATCCAAGGATTTCATCCCGATACCTAATAGCAGTCAAGGTGCCATTATCTAGCCTGTTGAGGTCTGTGTGTCCCTCAAAGGATATGCTTCCCCAGATCATCACTGACCCACCAATAAAATAGTCATACTCAACAATGTTACAGGCAGCATAACATTCTCCACGGGCTCTCTACAGACCCTTTCATATCTGTCACATGTGCTCAGTGTGAATCTGCTGTCATCTGTGAAAAGCATAGTGCACCAGTGGTGGACCTGCCAATTCTGGTGTTCAATGGCAAATGCCAGTCAAACTCTATGGTGCTGGGCAGTGAGAACAGGGCCCACTAGAGGATGTCAGGTTCCCAGGCCACACTCATGAAGTCTGTTTCTGATTGTTTGGTCAGAGACATCCACACCAGTGGCCTGCTGGAGGTCATTTTGTAGGGCTCTAGCAGTGCTTATCCTGTTCCTCCTTGCACAAAGGAGCAGATAGCAGTCCTGCTGATGGGTTAAGGACCTTCCATGGTCCTGTCCAGCTCTTCTAGAGTAACTGCCTGTCTCCTGGAATCTATTCTATGCTCTTGAGACTGTGCTGGGAGATACAGCAAACCTTCTGGTAATGGCATGTATTGATGCCTGTGCAACCTCTGTAGGTCCTGGTATCGCCTCACGCTACCAGTAGTAACACTGACCTTAGCCAAATGCAAAACTAGTGAAAAGCAGTCAGACAAGATGAGTAGGGAAAAAATGTCAGTGGCCTCCACCTGTAAAACCATTCCTGTTTTGGGGGTCATCTCATTGTTGCCCATCTAGTGCACCTGTTGTTAATTTCAATAACACCAAAGCAGCTGAAACTGATTACCAACCCCCTCTGCTACTTAACTGACCAGATCAATATCCCAGAAGTTTAACTGACTTGATGCTATACACTGATTAAAAATTGTTAATTTAATTTTTTTGAGCAGTATATATATTATATACTGTACATATACATGCCACAAGTACATACATCTCTTTTCATCTAGTGCTGGTTGGTAATTTACCTAGTTTTCTTTCAGTTTCCTCTTGAGGCTGTCCCAATATCCTCCCCAAGGGATGCAGTGGTAAGAACCCTGGTAAACAGTCAAGCATTATGATATGACATAATATATACTAAAATGCAAATACAAAAAGGTTCAAAAGAGCCTCTTTGGCAAACAATACAACATCACAAAAAAGCAGAGGAAAACAAAGAACACCTACCACTTGTGCCTCATGGCCACTATAAGCAGTCACAGTCAGCTGGACCCTCCTAAAAGCAGGATATCTCTGTCATCACCAAACCATTGGGGCTAACCAACTCCAAAATTCAGCCCCCATATATAGTGGCCGCTGTGACTGCCCACCTGTGGATGACAGCCAGTATCCAGATATTTGAAGATGGCCACCAGAGCATCACCGCTATGTGAGCACCATCAGTGGATGGGTCAAAGGAGATGACACTACTCTGTCCCAGCGGCCTGGGCGCCAGAGGTGCACAAGCATAGTCCCATAATGGGCAAGCATGCTCAGCACGCTTCCCATGGACATGGATGTATTCACATCCTAAAGCAGGCAGCGTCTTACTGTCCTGACACAGGAATTCGGCTGCAGTGCCATTACCAGGTGCCTCCAACAGCACTCCCCCTAGAGGATCTAAAGAGAACAATGTATATACAGACAACCATTTGGTGGAGCATAATAAATGTGTTATTATTATTATTATTATACAGGATTTATATAGCGCCAACAGTTTGCTCAGAGCCAGGGGCGGACTGACCATTTGGAAACTCAGGCACTGCCCGAGGGCCCGGGGTCAGTAGGGGGCCCCATGAGATGCCCCTGGTACCTTTTTTCATAGGCTTTTTTGAGTTTGGGCAAGGACACAGGGGCCCCATGATCCCCTATTGCCCGGGGGCCCCATGAGTTGTCAGTCCGCCCCTGCTCAGAGCTTTACAATATAACAGGAGACAATACAGCAACAATACAATTCAATACAAGCGAGTTAGGAGGGCCCTGCTCCTTGGAGCTTACAATCTAAGACATATGATTTATTCAGTTTTACAAACAAATGCATGCAATACATCATATTTCCTGTAAAGCACTAATAAAAATAGCCACACCCTTCCAGACTATAAATATTCATTTATCAAAATTATTTCCCTTATCAACAGTTTTAAATGTAATATTTCTCAAAGTAATAAAAAATAAATAAATAAATACATAAATAAATAAAAGGAGAAGGGAGAATCTTGCCTATAAATTAAATCCAATGTCAACTAAATACAAAATGAATATATTGCCTAAACCACATGCTGCATTTACATGAAGGACTTAACACTAATAATATAATAAGCCAGGTGGGCAAGTCGCATTTAGGTGATGAATCCATCTGGCTTCACACTGTAGTACCTGCCTGTCAAATTCGCCTCCCCTTTCATGGTCATATACTGTACATGGTCCAATGCCATAAAAGACCATGACATCATAGTTATGGAGAAGGCCTACATGGCGGCCTATTGGGGAGATGATTTTACATTTTATATATAGTATACGTGGTCGTGAACCCTTTTATGAAAAGGTTGCTTTGTTTTTCCCATGGAAAATGCACCACATATGCGCTGCATGAGTTATACTACACCATTTTGTTTTGCAGTCTACATAATGCCTGGCCTTAACTCTGTCCCCATTAGGGAGGACACATCCAGCACACTCCCTAATAAAGGGGCACTCTCGGCAATCTCCACATCTGAAGGTACCTGTAGGCTTGTCACTAACTTGTGTGTTCACAGAGTGACTCATTTATCTTTAATAGATGTACTTCTCCTATAAATGATTTCAGGGTTAAATCAAACATATTTGCCCACTATCTCATCATTACTTAAGAGATACCAAAATGTATCCAAAATGGACCGGATCTGTTTGTGATTATATGTATACCTTGTTATAAACTTCACTGTGCTGGAATGATCTTTTTGTTTCTGATTGAAAAGGATATCGGATCTAGATTGTCCAACTGCTTTTTGATTGGCTTTTTTTTTTAGACAGTTGTGGCTATAGCCTTGTTCAAGGATTCTATGTCTTAATGGCACTTAAATTCCTCCCCATCAGAGCAATTCCTTTTAAATTTTAAGGTATTGGCCGTATGGTATACTTTGTACCAGGGATCATGGGTGGGAACTATCACAATGCAGGATAGTATTTCCCACAGTCTCTTTCCTGAACAGGGATGTAGACAGCTTCCCATCCTCCTCATTCTCAATGTATATATCCAAAAAGGAAATCCTTCTAGCAATGTTGTGAGCAGGGGCGGACTGACAACTCATGGGGCCCCCGGGCAATAGGGGATCATGGGGCCCCTGTGTCCTTGCCCAAAGTCAAAAAAGCCTATGAAAAAGGTACCAGGGGCATCTCATGGGGCCCCTTACTGACCCCGGGCCCCCGGGCAGTGCCGAGTTTCCAAATGGTCAGTCCGCCCCTGGTTGTGAGTGAACAACAAATTAAAATCATTTTGTCCCAATGTATTTAGAAACACATGCAACTCCTGCCTAGAGCCAGCCCAAATCATAAGGATGTCATCTATTTACTTGTGCCAAGAAAGAATGTGGCACAGGTACATAGAGAGATCCTCCCTGGCAAACAACTGCCACTCCCACCCCCCCAGGTGCAGGCGGTTCACAGAACAACTGTATTTATACTGAGATTAAATTACACAGAGGTGAACTCTATTTACTAATTAGGTGACTTCTGAAGGCAATTTTTTTTTTTGGGTTCTTATGGACCTGTTCCTATAGAGGTTATTTGACTTTGGTAATTTGGTTACCATCACCTCAGTTGATGAGTGTTTTATTATTGTTAAGACGGCTGGAGCATATTGAGTGGAGGGGCTTGCATTCATGGCATTTACACCAGGAGAAGAGGTAGAGTTGGAAATGCATCAAGCCTTTGTAGCAGAAGGCCCAGGTCTATCTACTGAAGATGAGGATATTAAGATTAAGTTCCGGGAACATAAAAAGCTTGTCATTAACCGGAAATGGGATGTATGCTTCTTGGAAGCCTACATTAGACAGAGTATTATCCCACGTGGCTTGAGAAGTAAGGTGGTTCCAGCTGAACATTTACACAATGAAAGATTTTTAGAGAAATGGAAAGTGCTATGCATAGAACATGGGATTAATGGTATGAAACTTATAGTTGAGGAGGAGAAATTACAACTTGAAGAATTGGATCAGGCTATTAGTAAGAGTGCATCTGGATTAGATCCTTTCAAAAATCAGGAGAATTTTGAAAAATATAATGAGCAATTGAAAAAGGAAGTTGAAAAAGTACAAAAAAATCTTAGAACTACTAAACAAACTAAATTTAGACGTGATCTTAAGGATTGGGAAACAGGTGAGATATTTGACCTCACTACAAAAAGAAGTAGAAGTCGATCCAAACGAAGAGGTTTTCGTTCACACTCTAGATCAGCGGTTCTCAACCTGGGGGTCGAACGACCATTTCACAGGGGTCGCCTAAGACCATCGGAAAACACATATTTCCGATGGTCTTAGGAACCGAGACACCGCTCCTCTGTCTCAGGCGATCTGTGGGCGGGATGATATGCTGCCCCTGTCACCTGGCCACACCTCTGGGATCACTCAACAGCTCCGCCTCCTCGCCGCTGATTGGCCACCGGAACTGTAGCTCAGGAGAGGCACACAGGCGGCCAATCACCGGCAAGGAGGTGGAGCTTGGAGAGGAGGAGCCGAGCGGCAGCGCGCGGAGATCGAAGAAGATCGAGGGAGCTGCAGGAGCGAGTGAAGAGAGAGGCCAGAGAAGGAAGACAGCTGACAGGTAAGTGCAAATTTTGCTGCTGCAGCCAGGTATGCAGGCTGTAGATGGGAGAGGGAGAGAGCGAGCCCAGGCTGGAGCAGGAGTCAGCAAGGTAAGTATCATTGGTGTCAGTGGGAGGGATAGTGCCCCATCATTTGTGTCACTAATACCAACGATGGGGCACGATTCCTCCCCCCACTGACACCAACGATGGGGCACTATTCCTCCCCCCACTGACACCAACGATGGGGCACTATTCCTCCCCCCACTGACACCAACGATGGGGCACTATTCCTCCCACTGACACCAACGATGGGGCACTATTCCTCCCACTGATACCAATGATGGGGCACTATTCCTCCCACTGATACCAATGATGGGCACTATTCCTCCCATTGATACCAATGATGGGCACTATTCCTCCCACTGACACCAATGATGAGGCACTATTCCTCCCAATGACACCCACAATGGGGCACTATTCCTCCCACTGACACCCACAATGGGGCACTATTCCTCCCACTGACACCCACAATGATGGGGCACTATTCCTCCCACTGACACCAATGATGGGGCACTATTCCTCCCACTGACACCAATGATGAGGCACTATTCCTCCCAATGACACCCACAATGGGGCACTATTCCTCCCACTGACACCCACAATGGGGCACTATTCCTCCCACTGACACCAATGATGGGGCACTATTCCTCCCACTGACACCAATGATGGGGCACTATTCCTCCCACTGACACCAATGATGGGGCACTATTCCTCCCATTGACAGCAATGATGGGGCACTATTCCTCCCACTGATACCAATGATGGGGCACTATTCCTCCCACTGACACCAATGATGGGGCACTATTCCTCCCACTGACACCAATGATGGGGCACTATTCCTCCCACTGACACCAATGATGGGGCACTATTCCTCCCACTGACACCAATGATGAGGCACTATTCCTCCCAATGACACCCACAATGGGGCACTATTCCTCCCACTGACACCCACAATGGGGCACTATTCCTCCCACTGACACCAATGATGGGGCACTATTCCTCCCACTGACACCAATGATGGGGCACTATTCCTCCCACTAATACCAATGATGGGACACTATTCCTCCCACTGACACCAATGATGGGACACTATTCCTCCCATTAATACCAATGATGGGGCACTATTCCTCCCACTAATACCAATGATGGGGCACTATTCATCCCACTGATACCAATGATGGGGCACTATTCATCCCACTGATACCAATGATGGGGCACTATTCCTCCCACTGATACCAATGATGGGACACTATTCCTCCCACTGACACCAATGATGGGGCACTATTCCTCCCACTGACACCAATGATGGGGCACTATTCCTCCCACTGATACCAATGATGGGGCACTATTCCTCCCACTGACACCAATGATGAGGCACTATTCCTCCCACTGACACCAATGATGGGGCACTATTCCTCCCACTGATACCAATGATGGGGCACTATTCCTCCCACTGATACCAATGATGGGACACTATTCCTCCCACTAATGCCAATGATGGGGCACTATTCCTCCCACTGATACCAATGATGGGGCACTATTCCTCCCACTGACACCAACGATGGGGCACTATTCATCCCACTGATACCAACGATGGGACACTATTCATCCCACTGACATCAGTGATGGGGCGCTAGTCCTCCCACTGCAAAATTACAGTTATGAAGTAGCAACGAAAATAATTTTATGGTTGGGGGTCACCACAACATGAGGAACTGTATTAAGGGGTCGCGGCATTAGAAAGGTTGAGAACCACTGCTCTAGATCAATGGGAGAAACCATGTCTAGTGAAAGTGACTCTGAAAATCTTGGGAAATCTGTCTCTTTTTTAGACCAACAAAATGGAGAACCTCCTCGTATCAATCAATTACAGATGGGAAGAGGATTCAAAAAGAAAGTAGAGGAATCCTTAAAAAACAAACATCAGGAAGACAAGGGCAGAACAAGAAGTCAGAGGAGGTAGTAGAAGAAAATATCCATGATAAAAAGGTAATCAATTTGGCTAATTTTCCACTCAGAAGGGAACATATTTCTTTATTAAATAAAGGTATGTCCTTTTCACCAGTGACCCCCATGGACGAGTTTGAGGTATTTAAAGATGTTAACTTATTTCTAAGAAAAGTTTTCTTGAGAATGATACATGGTAATCCCACTATGGTGGAGGATATGGCCTCCGACTCGTCCATGGAGGACCGCAAGATGCTCGATATGTTGATATCTCTCATAGAGGAAAATGAGGATGGTGATGAAAGTGAAATAGATCTGGATAATCGCAGTAATGTAATTAGAAAGGTTGATCTGAATATTAGATCGACGAAAATGCCGAAAATTCGTTCCAACATGAGGATCTCGACATTTCTAGATTTTGTTGCTGATGATCTTAAAAACCTTGAGTGGAAAATGCCAATTGGAGACAATCTTACCAAGAAAGAAAGAAAAGCCCTCAAAGAACTAAAAGAGACTAAGGATATTGTAATTAAGAGAAGTGATAAAGGGGGTAATGTAGTGATTTTAAATGAACAAAACTATGTCAGGGAGGTGAAGCGCCTGCTAAGTGACTCATCCACCTATAGGAAAGTAGCCACTAATCCTTTTCATATGGTGGCAAAAAAACTAAATTCCATCTTAACACTAGGAAAAGAAGTGGGTTTGTTAACTAGAAAAGAGTATGAGTATCTGAGAACTGAAGAATTTAATCATCCTACGTTTTACATTATCCCTAAAATACATAAAAATCAAGAAAATCCTCCGGGTAGACCTATTGTTTCTGCCATTAATGGTCCCCTAGATAAAACAGGGAAATATATAGATTTGTTCCTTAAAGATATGGTTCCTAATCTTCCCTCTTATGTAAGGGATACTAAAGATGTGTTGGCTAAGATCGAAAATATGAGTATCAATGATAATTCCATTCTAGTGGGAATAGATGTGGAATCACTTTACACCTCTATCCCTCATGAATGTGGTGTGAGATCGGCCTCTTACTTTCTTGATAAAACATATCCTACTTTGGGAGGACAGAATGAATTTATTAGTGAGCTATTGGATTTTGCATTACGACATAATTTTTTCCAATTCAATAACATCTTTTATCAACAAACTAGAGGTACTAGTATGGGAGCACCGTGGGCTCCGGCCTACGCATGTCTTCATTTAGGGTTTTGGGAGGAGCAGGTTGTCTTCAGATCATCAAGATTTTTAGCTAATGTCCAGATTTGGTTAAGATATATAGATGATGTATGGCGAGGAACATCTGAGGAATTAAAGTTTTTTCTAGAGGAGTTAAATCAGAACTCCTTCAATATTGGACTTACATATATATTTGATAAAAGATGTATTTCTTTTCTGGATCTGGAAATTAGACTTGAGAATGGAAGACTCCTCACCAAGACATATAGAAAACCCACTGCTGCTAACACCCTATTAGAGGCTAGAAGCTACCACCCGCGTTCACTGATTTCAGGGATTCCAGTGGGACAGTTTTTGAGATGTCGGAGAAATTGTTCGAACATTAATGACTTTAGGATGGAGGCTCAGGACCTCTACAGAAGATTTAGGGAAAGGGGATATTCCCACTCTCAAATTAGAAATGCTCGGAGACGGGCATATCAAACTGACCGCAAGGACTTATTATCTCCCAAAATGGATGAGAAGGTCAAATTAAGTGACCAACCTGTTAGAATGATAACCCAATTTGGAGCCCAATGGCAAGATGTAAAATTAATATTAGAAAAACATTGGAAGATTTTAACTCAATGCCCCAAGTTGAGTAGGATTGTAGGTGAACGCCCCCAGATGGTAGCAAGAAGAGCACCAAATCTTGGTGATCTTCTTATCCATTCTGATTATCAACCATTAAAACAAACAACATGGTTAAAATCACGTACCAAGGGGATGTTTAAATGTGGAAAATGTCAAATCTGTAAATACGTGGACCGTACGGATTCCTTTCATGACTCTGGAAATAACACTCACTATAAAATTCAAAGCCTCATAAATTGCTCTACAGTGAGAGTGCTATACATCTTAACCTGTCCCTGTAAAAAGATGTATATTGGTAAGACCAAAAGACAACTTAAAGTACGAATAGGTGAACATCTTAGAGATATTAGATCAAATGATCCTGAGAGTAATCTTGCTCAGCATTACGCTAAATATCATGGAGGTAAACTGGATGGTACAAAAGTGAAAGGTTTCTATGCATTGCACTTTCCACAAAGGAGAGGTGATTTTGATAGAGAACTGCTTAAAAAGGAGAAATACTGGATATATAAACTTGATACACTGTACCCAAAGGGGTTAAATGTGGAATGTGATCTCCAAGTATTTTTGGATAAATAGTTTTATATGTTTAGGTACCTTTATATTGCCACACGTTAGCTAATCTATGGCATTTCTCCGTTTTCAATAACAGTTGGAGCATATGCTAAATAATCAAGGTAAACCTTTTTGTACTTGGGAATAATAATAACAATATGTGTGATCTTACGTTATGGATTTAAATATAGCTCTAGAAAAACATAGAAGGATTGACCGTTGAGCTAATTATTCCCTTTTTCCTTTTTTCCTCCTTTCTTCCCCCTTCTTTTTCCCCCCCTCTTTTTCCCTTAATAATAATTACACCATAAGATGGATATTTAAAATTGGGGTTTTTGTGTTGAAACAATCCATAATGAGAATATTTAGGTGATATTGCCATCTTGTGGTGTGCTGTGGTAATTTACATTGCTCTTTTAAGAATTCGATTCAATGAATGGACCTGTTGATTCTTTTACTAATATCGCCATCTTCTGGTTAGAGTGTGATAATGTTTTAACTGATCAATATATTTAATTCATGATCTTTTGATTTATATATGCATTGTAAAAATTGCCAAGCCTCTCCCCTCTCTGATGTCTCCAGTTGTCTGTATTTTTTATATTTAACAATGACCAGCAGCTGTGCTAAGTATTTAGCCCCCTTTCTTCTTCCATTAGGAATAACTGCAGGTTGGTTTTTTGCATAAATGGGTGGGGTGTAACCCACTATAAATAGGAAATTGAGATGTGGTTGTTTCATTGGTCCTGACGAAGCTGAGTGAGATACGCCCATCGGCGAAACGCGTTGACGTCATACGTCAGATACGTCACTTCCGGTCATGCGCACTAGGTGGAACGCACGCTGACCCATTAGGAGGAAGCCATCTTCACATGCCATGAGGCAAGCCTAAGCAGCACAGGCGCCAAGAGGGGGCTGGAACCCGCGGTATATCGGCGGATGTCAGCGGTGGTTCCTTGGCCTCTTTGGCCTTGTATGGCAATACCTATGAAGGACATCCTTTCCGTTCCTATTATCTATTGCACAGGTGGTGAGTGGACTGTTACAGGACATTAGATATATGGTCCTCTGTGATTATATGACCTATATATCCTACATAGAGTGTAAGCTCTGTCAGTGACTCTTCCACATATTGTTTGTTTTACTACGGGATGGGGACATCATGGTGCTTTTTATGGGAAACAAGATATACCACATGCATTTCAACAGGCAGAAGATCTTTTGGGATGTGTCTTGTTTTTCTTACAGAAAGTGGTGTGTAGTCCACATGTAGTGGTGAAGAAACCATTTCAAGCAGAGTGCTGCTTTTTGCATCTTTTCTTCCATCCTGGGAATAAATGGGGCATATTCTCATTTAAGAGCTCTAGGAAACAGCTGTTTATACAGATGAATGGGCCCCAACCACTTGTGCCGGCACAGGAATGTATTGTATTATACATATGACATTTTTGTCTTTTTTCATACAGGCCTGAGGCGCATTGTTCTCCTCTTGACGCATATTGTGCTTGCTGTATTGCATACATGTGATATCCATATCCATAGTATAATTTTTGGATTCCCTGTTTGGGATATAACCATTATGGCAATTGCCGAATTCTAATATTATAACATGTATTATGGTATACCTATGGTATAATTTTTGGATACACCTCCTTTGGGAAGTGTTCACCTATGTGTTTGTGTCACAGGGACATTAGACTCTTGTAGTCATTTTCTCTGTTGCACATGCATTTAGACCGGTCTTGGTGTTATTTTAATGGTTTTAGGTCTGTGTGTATTGTCTCATACTGAGGTGATGGTAAACCAGGGCGACTGCCCATATGTCATATTTATAAATGTAATAAAGCATAATTTTTGGAAATTTTTCTGAGTGTCACATTCTGTTCATAATGTAGCCGCTTTTCTGTGAATCTCTTTTCACAAATCCTCCTTTTTGCATGCCTTTTTTGGCTACTGAATGGAGACCAAATATTGGGTGATACGATAATTTATTTTATAACCTCTCAATTATTATCTTTAACATAGAGAGATCCTCCCTGGCAAACAACTGCCACTCCCACCCCCCCAGGTGCAGGCGGTTTACAGAACAACTGTATTTATACTGAGATTAAATTACACAGAGGTGAACTCTATTTACTAATTAGGTGACTTCTGAAGGCAATTGGTTCCACTAGATTTTAGTTAGGGGTATCCGAGTAAAGGGGGCTGAATACAAATGCATGCCACACTTTTCACATATTTATTTGTGAAAGATTTTGAAAACCATTTATCATTTCCCTTCCACTTCACAATCATGTGCCACTTTGTGTTGGTCTATCACATAAAATCCCAATAAAATACATTTATGTTTTTGGTTGTAATTTTCCACATTTTGTAACATGACAAAATGTAGAGAATTTCAAGGGGTATGAATAGTTTTTCAAGACACTGTATATAAAAATTACACATACAATAGTAAACTTCACAGACATTTTATAACTTTTCTTAATTTCTGCATTTGAACATTGTAGGTACAAACTTGTACAAAATGTTCCGTACACTACTTTTGTATGTCACTGGGTGAATACGTTTTCATCTTTTGTCTAGGTAACTGTAAAGTACAAACTCACATACTTATTTTGTTCTTTTTGTTGTCTGTAAGTACAACAGCAATTTCCTCCAGCAATTTACTGTATTGAGGATGTAAAAAGAAAAATAATGGCTGCTTGCTGTTTGTCTTTTGTTGCTATCACGGCATGAAAATGATTAACGCTATGTTTGTGTATACAAAAAGCTGCTCAATTAAAGTGGTGGGTAACCAATAGTTAGAAATGGGTTCATTTTCTAAATGGCATTGCTGCAAAATAAAGACAAGTTGTAACCAGATGCTGTTTTCCCAGTAGCCACTAGATGGCAGGAAAGGATTACGAGTATTCTATCTAAAAAATTCTCAAAGTGATAGTAAAGGAATTTTTTATACTTTTATCTACAGTGAAACTTAGTAATAAGCGTGCATTGTTTTAGAGATATTCTAGTGAGCTGCAGCACATGCGCTCTGATGGAACAGCATACCCATGCCATTCCTTCAGAGATGTGTTGTAGCTCCAACATGCATGCAAGAGAGTGACGTCATCGTGGCTTTGGCCACTCAAGTGGCCACAGCCCGGGAACCAAGATGGAAGACTGGATGACAATGGAAGCCTCTGCAGCGGTGATAGCGTGCCGCTGGAGGGCTTCATTCTCAGATAAGTCTTTTATAATTGCATTACCTTGCAGGGGAAAATCTTTTTCTCTTTGTTAATTTGTCACGTGTCCCACAAGACTAGGGGGGGGGGACAACTCCGCGGAAGTGGGAGCAAGTACCAGCCCCCCCCCCCCCCCAAAGGTCTGCACTCTCTGGTCCTCTCCTGTACTATGTCCGCAATCTCTGGTCATCTCCTGTACTACGTCCAGTCTCTGGTCATCTCCTGTACTACATCCACAGTCTCTGGTCATCTCCTGTACTACATCCACAGTCTCTGGTCATCTTCTGTACTATGTACACAGTCTCTGGTCATCTCCTGTACTACGTCCGCAGTCTCTGGTCATCTCCTGTACTACGTCCGCAGTCTCTGGTCATCTCCTGTACTACGTCCGCAGTCTCTGGTCATCTCCTGTACTACGTCCGCAGTCTCTGGTCATCTCCTGTACTATGTCTGTAGTCTCTGGTCATCTACTGTACTATGTCCGCAGTCTCTGGTCATCTCCTGTACTATGTCCGCAGTCTCTGGTCATCTCCTGTACTATGTCTGCAGTCTCTGGTCATCTCCTGTACTATGTCTGCAGTCTCTGGTCATCTACTGTACTATGTCCGCAGTCTCTGGTCATCTCCTGTACTATGTCCGCAGTCTCTGGTCATCTCCTGTACTATGTCCGCAGTCTCTGGTCATCTACTGTACTATGTCCACAGTCTCTGGTCATCTCCTGTACTAAGTCTACAATCCATTGGTTCAGAATTTATTTTTTCTTGTTTTCCTCCTCTAAAACCTAGGTGCGCCTTATGGAGCGAGAATACTCTAATGACTCATTTTCATTGTTTTTAATGCAGGGATTTCTACATCACTGACATGTTGTAATGTGTTTTGAAAATAACGTTCTTCATTTTAATACATTTGTGTACAAAATTCTATGACAGACCATCCACCTTTCAAGGCCTTGTTTTCTTTGATTTTTTTTCCTGTACTGCAGTACAGAGGATGTTTTTCCAGTCTTTTGAAGCATAAGGAAACTATGACTTTCCTGAGTCCTGTGTCTGTGAAGTACTAACACTAACTGAGGGAACATGGAAAAAGTGGGAAGGGTCTAGCTAGGACTAAACTAATTGGCACTAAACAGAAGGGGTGGACATAGGAAGATACCAAAATCACATTAGTAAACAAGTTGCAGTGGCCCAAAATGCTACTAGATATAAGCATACTGCAAAAAAAAAATAACCTTGTGCAGTTCAATGTTTTTCAAGAGTTTTAGTGTGCCCAGGGGGTTATACGGGTGCAGTTTCCAGTTGCAGGCAGCCTACAAAGTCAATGGTAGGCTGAAAGGGGCTGGAGTCTGTAGCGAGTGGTCCCCGCGTTTAGGGTCCTGTGCATTACTAAACTTCAGCATTAACAAATCTCTTTCCATGTGTAACATCTGATAAATATAGAATCAAAGAAATATGGGCATCTTTTTTCTCCTGAAGATAAATGCTATACCCCTTACCTACATTGCTATCATGTCTCTATATTGCAGACCATCCCAGGGACAGTTGTTTGGAAAGTTACAGCGCTCCACCTCCTTCTCTGCTGCTTGGAAGTGGTCCAGCTCTCCCTCCCCTCACTGCAGTAAGAAGCTGAACATTGCGGCAGAGGGAGGTAGCTGTCTGATTGCTGCAAGGAGCCCATGAACAGACTCAGGGAAGAAGGTAAAGCATGCTTGTATCAGGCACAGAGGCACGCAGATTCTTGCATGGACTGATTCAAAGGAGAATGAGGCATTCCTACATGGGAACATTATAAGATATAACAATGTAGGTCATTAGAAAGAACCTTCATCCTCAATGGACTTTTATTTTTTTTTTAAGTACATGCATGCAGAAAAGTGTATATATGCTGTATGGTACCATAAATGTAATCCGATTAGCTGTCTATTGATGAAAAGGCGCTGAGCACTCAGGCAAATGATTTCTTTCAAAGCAAATGTCATTCTAAGGTGACATGACCTCTTGCAATTGCATGAAAGAACCATTGCTCTTCAGAGTCTCCTCTGCCGTGTCCCAGAACTCCCCAGCAACATTAAAAGGGAGAATCCGATTGCTATCTATCATTGACAGTTTTCTCTTCAGGCAATTTCAGTTATCAGCCAGGTGACGCAATAGGTTCAATCTGCACAAAGACAAAAAGCTTTATTGTAGCCATCTCATTCAAATGTCAAGGAACCCCGCTTATATTAAAATAAGGATCCTTATCTTGGTGGGTTAGGTTTGCTATTGATCTTAATGTCTTTTAAAAACCGTTATTGCACTCTTGAATCATCCTGTTTGTGTAGGATTCTTAATCTTCCCCTCTGAAGGGTGATTCACTGCTGAATGGATTGTATTCGGTGTTCAGTACAGCCCACTCAGCACCACAGGGCTTTTAATTCTTACTGTGACGTGTGTACATCCCCATCTTTCCAGCTTAAAGGGGATCAGTTGGGGGGCATTAAAACATAGCTCAATAATGTATTTTCCCCCCATCCGCAATTGTAAATGAGCCCTAACTCAGTCAGATGTCTGAGATATAGCAAATTTTTCAAGAAAAAACAGTGAGTTGCAAACAAAAGTTATCACACTATTTAAATGAAAAATATGAGGTTAGGAGATTAAACGTAATATTATTAGTAATGAATAAAATGACTTGATAATGAAATGAATGTAAGAACCATAATAATTTAGTATTCATGTTTAATTTCTCCTAACACGATATCTAGTAAATATCTTTAAAAACTTAACTTTGGGGGAAAATATATATATCTATTTATATAGATATATATTCTGTGTGTGTGTGTGTATATATATATATATATATATATATATATATATATATATATCCTCAAATTCCTATCATCATCAGTCCAAGGACATGTCATGTATTGTATAAAAGTGAAGGGCTTGGGTGTGGTTCCTCCAGTTTCAACACAGATGGGGACGTGGCTGAAAAATTCTCATGTCATGTTTTTGCAAAGAAATGTATCAGCTTGAAGGAATCTTTTAGTTTCTATAAAACTGTTATTTTATTTCTGGCCTGTGTTGATTACCCATTCCCATGCACTGGTATGTGGATGGAATATCAAAACAGAGGCTTATGCATATTCTTCAAATTCTCCTTTGTAGGATTTTAAAGGGAAACTAAATGATTTAGGAGTTATTATTATTTTAGATGAATACATTTTTAAATGTGTGTTTTTATCTGTTTTACTATATGTAAACAATTTATGTTTTACAAATAAATATTTTATGCATGGCAAAGGATTCCCTGAGCAAGATGATTTAACTAAAGATCTATCACAAAAGAAGTAGCTCCTCTTCAGAAACAGAGCCCTTGATTAGCTGCCTACAGTGCCATCAGGAGATGCTAGTCTTCATCAAGCCTTAACACAACCTATTTTGTGCATTCTGTTGTGATTTTATAAACACCAACTGCTCAAGACCAGAGAAAAGGGAAGGCTGTATCTGATGCTTTTAATCATTAAATGTTTCATGAATGTTTGTGCCAGGTGCTCCTTTGTACACAATCAAGAATCCTTTATTAAAACATCCAGCAGGAACGAGCGCTCTTCTGACATGTTCTGCACTAGGCACAGCACTTTCTCAATGGGAGAAAGCTGAGCCCTTGCTGAGATGTTAGGAGTCCCCATTCCATAACGTACATAGGGAGCAACAGAGTGTAAATAAATGAGTTGGTCTGAGAAGAGGTCCTGCTGCAGCTTGTCAGGGAATGTCTGAACAATTAATTTAGTCAGCTATATTGATCGTGGCACTGGGCTACCATAGTAATGCCCCTACTGTAATCCCATGACTAAATGCCAACTGTAATCGCCTTCTCCCAGATTCTTACTGTTCTAGACCTTCAAGCTTCCTTATGTAGCTGTATGCTCCATCAGCTGCCAGGGGCCATGTCTATGGTGTACACAGCAATGTTGCTCTGAAAGATGGGAGGTGCCTAACTCAAACATGCAGGAAGAAGAGAGACAAACAATGGCTGGTGAAAGGGCCTCTCTGCATGGAAACAGCAGACCTTTCTAACAATCTTACCTCCACTCAAACAACATCACTCTCCAGCCACCTTGCCTCCCATTTATACCACCCCCCTCCCCAACCAATTCATCCTGCCCATCCTATAACCCTCCCCAACCATCTCATCCCACTCAACTCTACAACACTCACAGTGCATCTCTCCCTTGCCACTTCACCAGTCCTCCCGTAGCTACCACACCTCCGGCATTCAACCCATGCCCCTATAGCAATACATTGCTCACCCACCAAATCACTCCCTGCTGAAAGCGCATCCATCCCTGGTCATCTTATTTCTTGGTCACAATATATTACTTGCAGCCACTACACAACCTCATTTCCCTTCACAGAGCATACATGTCTGGCCCCTCACCTCCTCTAACAGTACATCTCTTCCTAGCTACCCCACCACCTTGCCCCCCGTCACAGTACATCTGCCCCCAGCCACTTAACCCCCAAAAGGTAGTCCACTCCTAATCCCACTACATCTCTTTTTGGCCACCTCATCCCCTGCTTACAGCACATCTCTGTCCAGCCCCCCCCCCTTCCCATTGACCTCACAGTGCATTCCTTACCAGGCACATCACCCCCCCATCCCCAGTCACAGTACACCCCCATCTCCAGTCACAGTACACCCCCCTCTGTGCACCTCACCCCTTAATAACAGTGCATCCCTCCCTGGCCACATAAACCTCATCATAGCTCAATGTTCCCTGGTCACACTACCCCCCACTCACAGCGCAACCCTCTAAGCAATGTGATTGATTTACCACCCCTCCTATAAAACATCTTTCCAGGCAACTTGTTTTCAGACCCTAGAGTTCATTTTCCACAACAAGCTGCAATCACAACTCCTGCTCACAGGGCATCACTGTCTCCAACCTACATTTGTCTCTGCCCCCCAATACCACCCTTCCCCCACATTCACAGTGCAACCTACCCCCCCCCCATAAACCTGTATTTACCTATGTTCACTGTACATTCCTTCCTGACAGCTTGTTGTAACCCCCAATTTATAGCACATCCCTACCCATCCACATCCTGCTGACAGTTTACCCCTCCCAGCAACCAGTATAATAACCTCCCATGCACAGTTCATCGCTCCACACAATCTGCATCCACTGCCTGGCAATTTGCATTAAAAAATGTTTTCATTTTTCTTTCTTAAATGTTTCATACGTATCTGTAAGAATATGTTTGGGTTTTTTTTGGTAAAGTAAACAATTAATGGCTAATAAAATTAGCCCAATTTTTCTGAAAAATGACCAAAATGACAACCTTGGCTGGAGGTGCAGCTTTACATAGTAAATTGTGGAATGTTATGATTCACCTGAAACTGATGCCCAGGCAAGCTTCAGGAACCAATTAAAACAAAACTTTGCTTTGCCAATGCAGAACAAAGCAAATTGTTCTCTTTGATGCCTGGTGTTAATCGTCACCACTGTATTTACTCACCAAAAGAAAATTACTGATACTTCCAAGTATGGGAGTGCATGTGATTCACCCCCTTCCTAATGACAGAAATGGTGATTGTCACTACTGGCATTGGTGCTGTCATTTAGGGGTAGGGAAAGGTTCTCAGCCATACTAATTTGAAATATGAAAGAAAGAGATACAGTAATTTAGCAGTGGAGTGTTGGCTAGTTTTGACCAGTAGGACAAAATGTGGAACTTAGAGATTTGTGGAAGTGACTCACCAAAAACAGTAACAAATGATTATATGAAATAATGGATAATAAGTAAGGTTCCTGCAGAACAGTCTCTAAAATTTAAATTATTGCTTAAATTGGGCAGTTGTTAGTTAAATAGCTCTATAGGTATAGAGACCATGCAACAAATGAGGTCCCTCCATCCTCTGAGAACTAAACCTGTTTTGGAGTATACCTGTAGTGGCATGATGGGAAAATACCATTTTGCCAGCCCATGCCTGTGTTCAGGCATGAATTCAACCCAGCTAATGCCTACAATTCAATTGTGTAGCATCCTCCTTGTATTACAGATATTTAAGTTGACACAAAATAAGGGGTACACTGAAATCTAATATAATACTTGATCTTAATTTCCTTTGTACAAACAGGTGCCAACAAAGAAGAAAAATGAATTACTTGCTGCCAGTGGTGATTTTCTTTTTTGGTAAGTGTAAAAGCAAAACAATGACAACTGTAGCATAAACATGTAGACCTGATAATAGGCAACAATACAAATGGGA
This sequence comes from Staurois parvus, assembly GCF_062004578.1. Lineage (NCBI taxonomy): Eukaryota > Metazoa > Chordata > Amphibia > Anura > Ranidae > Staurois > Staurois parvus. Next base: position 5,633,088 of record NW_028318003.1, read on the forward strand.
ATTTGACATGAGAACCCAAAATACATTGGAGGTCCAGACCCTGTCATTCACACTCTACAAAAAAAGTATGCAAATTAGGACAAAATCCTCAAATGTACAGAATGAACCAAAAGAACACCATTTTGTTAAACATATAATTCAAACATCCCAGTTCAGTATCTTTAGGTGGAGTGAGGTACACCTGATGGTGGCCTGGTAGTGCCGGTGCTTATGTCTTTAGCCAGAGCCAATAGCATTAAAGTCAACGAGGAACTAGTTTTGATGGTAATTATTTGCCCTTTTGAGGGCAAGCTATTTTCACTGCTGTGGTGGATATTTGATAATGAATAAATACATAGTATAGTAGGGGTATCTGTTTTTTAATGGTTTCCAGTGTGTCATGGGAGATACACAAATCCCTTAATTTACAGGTTTAGGGGACGCTTTACAGCTATACATACTGTATTAGTACACCACAGTTCTAAGGAACAATGTACTTTGGTGGAGCAGATTTGGCTGTGAAACTGAATTTTACTATAGCACTTCACCTTGCTTGCAGACAGCACCCCAAGTTACCTTTTTTAGATTAAATTAAATTTTAAAAAAAAAGTTTTTTTTCTTCCTGTAATTAAAAAGTGACATGGTTTCCCCAAGCTGTGGTAAGATTGCTTGAACTGACTGAAGTAATAGGCACATAAACCTTTTTTTTTTTTTAATGTCTGAAATAAAAAAACTTAAATTTTTCTTGTCATTTGGCCTCCTACATGCCTTTTTGCATGAAGCATTAACAGGACTAAATGCAGTGTTGAAAGCCACAGGGAGCACTCTTCTCAAAAAATTTGATTTACAGTTCTCATGTGTGGGTGGGTGAAATTGGCCAGTGACATCACAGTTCAATAGTTATATGCCTAAATGCAGAGGCACGTGCCACAGGGAGCTGTCTTACAAAAAAAAGCACTACAGTCCTCAGGCGTAGGTGGATAAAATATGGTAAGTTGACCACAGTTTGGCAGGAGTGCCAACAGTACAAAATTCAGAAACAGACAGGAGTATCTCCTTAAAAAAAAACTAGAACTTCAACTTTTTTGAATTTTATTTATTTTATTTTTTTGCTTAAGAAAGGGAAAGAGGTTTTTACATACTGTTAAAGCATATTTCCACCTTTGCAGTCAAATTTGAGAAAACCTCACAATGTGTTTATTATGAATTCCCATTCACACAGCATGCCTAAGCATTATTTTTAACATATACTGTATCTTAAAGTGATACCAAAGGTACAATTTATTTTTAAGAAATAACAAACAGATCATACTTACCTGCTTTGTGTAATGGGTATGCACAAAGCAGTCCCGATTTCCATTCTCTCAGGTCCCCCGCCGGTGCTCCTGGCTCCTCCTTCTCCTGCTGAATGCACTGGGGGGCACTCATGTGTGCTCGCTACTGAGTTGCCTGTGTTTGTCTATTAGATACACAGAGTGCAGCTTGGCCCCACCCCCGCATCCTCCTTAGTGTCTTAGCCAATGAGAAGGTAGAGATACGGGAAAGCCACTGCTCTCGTGTACATATTTAGATCAAGATCGGGCTCAGGTAAGTATTGGGGGGTTCAGTAGCTGCACATTGAAGGTTTTTTACCTTCATGCATAGAATCCATAAAGGTAAAGACCTTCAGCCTTTACAACCACTTTAACTTTTAGATGCTTTTCAGGAGGAGGCAACATGGCTGACTGCAAGGTTTTATTTAACAGTGTTACAGTGAGCCTGCCCCAAGTTTGTCCTCACTAATATACAATGCAAGAAGGACAGCCTCTACATCTTTAACACTTTGTTCAAATCTAGTTACAATGGATAATTAAGACTTGCCTGCACAATACAGATAGAGTTAATTATGACAAACACAGCTGCCCAGCCTCCTTCATAAACAAGGAAAAGTCATTAGGATTTTTCCTTACTGGAGGGTCCAAAACAGAGCATCTAAAAAGATGTAAGGTGCAATTTTAATGTTTTTTTTTTTATGTTTTGCTATGTGAATGGGGACATGTAACAAATATAAAGTAGGTGTTAGCAACATAAAAATAGGTGTTAGTATAAATGGACTACAAAAGAGAAAGTACACTTTAAGCAGCAACTCATACCACAGGAAATAATGTAGCCCATCCTAGTCACCTAGTAGACAAACGTACTCTCAGCAGCGGAAGCATTGCAAAGACTCACCCACTTTGGAGGTAAGCCCAGCCCCATATTGTGCCTGTGCTGCCAAAAAATGTTTTATGACTGCTCTCTGCTGCCCTCGTCAAAGAGCGCTTGCTCTTGGATAGCTTAGCAGAATATCAGTGCTCTCCAATTTCCTCCTCTCCCTTCCTTGGCACCCAAATAAAGCTGACCAATATCCTAAAGGGAGCCCAGTATACAAAAAAACCAAGATACTGTCATCAGTGCCAGGACAAGGTCGTCCAATGCCCAAGGTGAAGATGGCAAACTGTCCATGGGACCTGCTTGAGGTGTTAATTATCCTTTGCTACTTCAGCAGCACCCCTGGCTGCTGTTTGAAATATAACCGTAGGTCTATTGCTATCCCTCTCACTGTAATCACCTCCAAGGCACTGATACTGTTGGGCCAATTTACTGAAGATTCATGTTAATTATCCAGTAGATGTACTTCCTGGGATCAGGTGACTTAGAATGGTCAAGAATATGGCTTTTCCTATGTCTCGATTCCTCACTGTAGAAGGCAGAGTTCCCATCAGTCTTTTGTCAGTGTGCATCGGAGTAGAAAGGGAGAGCTGTCAGTGTGATTAGGGAGAAATAGTTATGCTATACAGTGCTAAATGCAATGCAGTGCTATACAGTACTGCACTGTGCTAATTTTGCAGGGAGGAATAGTTGCTGTTATACAGTGCTATGCAGTGCTATACTCAGTTCTGTATTGTGCTACATTTTGCAGGGAGTGATAGATGTTGCTATACAGTGTTATGCACAATTCTCTATCATGCTACATTTTGCAGGGAGATATATTTGCTGCTATACAGTGCTATACACAATGCTGTGTTATGCCTAATTATTTTGAGTTGCAGTCTAGTGGGCTACATGCTAGTGTGTACCACCGCATTGTGTTCACAATGCAAACACCTAACCTCTTAAGGACTACAATTTTCTGGGTGTCATCAAGAATTTCAGTTCCTGTTCAGCTGCTACCTCTTGCATTCTTTGGTGTTTAGCTGTTTCTTTTTAATAATTTAACAGTATTTCACTTGTGTATATATATATATATATATATATTTTTTTTTTTTTTTTTTTTTTTTTTTTGATAGACAAAAAATAAATAAATATATATATATATATATATATATATACACACAGTACATATACACTGCTCAAGAAAATTAAAGGAACACTTTGAAAACACATCAGATCTCAATGGGGAAAAATATCATGCTGGATATCTAAACTGATATGGACTAGGGTGTCATCAAGAATTTCAGTTCCTGTTCAGCTGCTACCTCTTGCATTCTTTGGTGTTTAGCTGTTTCTTTTTAATAATTTAACAGTATTTCACTTGTGTATATATATATATATATATATATATTTATTTATTTATTTTTTTTTTGATAGACAAAAAATAAATAAATATATATATATATATATATATATATATATATATATATACACACACAGTACATATACACTGCTCAAGAAAATTAAAGGAACACTTTGAAAACACATCAGATCTCAATGGGGAAAAATATCATGCTGGATATCTAAACTGATATGGACTGGGTAATGTGTGAGGAACGTAAGGATGCCCCATCGTTTAATTGATATGAAAATTATCAACCTACAGAGGACTGAATTCAAAGACACTCCGAAAATCAAATTTCATTGCAGCAGCTCAGAATGGTGCTCAGTAGTTTGTATGGCCCTCACATGCTTGTATGCATGCCTCACATGCTCCCAATGAGACGATGGATGGTGTCCTGGGGTATTTCTTCCCAGATCTGGACCAGGGCATCACTGAGCTCCTGGACAGTCTGAAGTGAAACATGGCGGTGTCGGACGGACCAAAACTTGATATCCCAGAGGTGTATCAATTCCTTCATCCTCCAGGAACTGCCTGCATACTCTCGCCACATGATGCCAGGACATTGTCTTGCACCAGGAGGAACCCAGGACCCACTGCACCAGCATAGGGTCTGACAATGGGTCCAAGGATTTCATCCCGATACCTAATGGTAGTCAGGGTGCCATTGTCTAGCATGTAGAGGTCTTTGCGTCCCTCCATGGATATGCCTCGCCAGACCATCACTGACCCACCACCAAAACAGTCATGCTGAACAATGTTACAGACAGCATAACATTCTGCATGGCTTCTCCAAACCCTTTCAGGTCTGTCACATGTCATCAGGGTGAACCTGCTCTCATCTGTGAAAAGCACAGGGTGCCAGTGGCAGACCTGATAATTCTGGTGTTCAATGGCAAATGACAGTCAAGATCTATGGTGCAGGGCAGTGAGCACAGGGTCCACTTGAGGACACCGGGTCCTCAGGCCACCCCCATGAAGTCTATTTCTGATTGTTTGTTCAGAGACATTCACACTAGTGGCCTGCTGAAGGTCATTTTGTAGGGCACTGGCAGTGCTTATCCTGTTCCTCCTTGCACAAAGGAGCAGATACCGGTCCTGCTGATGGGTTAAGGACCTTCTACGGCCCTGTCCAGCTTTCCTAAACTGCCTGTCTCCTGGAGTCTCCTCCATGCGCTTGAGACTGTGCTGGGAGACACAGCAAACCTTCTGGCAATGGCACGTATTGATGTGCCATCCTGGAGGAATTGGACTGCCTGTGCAACCTCTGTAGGGTCCAGTATCGCCTCATGCAACCAGTATATATATTGTGTATATATATACAGTGGCGATCGAAAGTTTGGGCACCCCAGCTAAAAATTTGTATTAATGTGCATAAAGAAGCCAAGGAAAGATGGAAAAATCTCCAAAAGGCATCAAATTACAGATTAGACATTCTTATAATATGTCAACAAAAGTTAGATTTTATTTCCATCATTTACACTTTCAAAATAACAGAAAACAAAAAAATGGCATCTGCAAAAGTTTGGGCACCCTGCAGAGTTAATATCTTGCACTGCCCCCTTTGGCAAGTATCACAGCTTGAAAACGCTTTTTGTAGCCAGCCAAGAGTCTTTCAATTCTTGTTTGAGGTATCTTTGCCCATTCTTCCTTACAAAAGTCTTCCAGTTCTTTGAGATTTCTGGGCTGTCTGTCACGCACTGCTCTTTTAAGGTCTTTCCATAGATTTTCAATTATGTTGAGGTCAGGAGATTGTGAAGGCCATGGCGAAACCTTCAGTTTACGCCTCTTGATGTAATCCCCTGTGGATTTCGAGGTGTGTTTAGGATCATTATCCATTTGTAGAAGCCATCCTCTCTTTAACTTCAGCTTTTTCACAGATGGCATCAAGTTACCATCCAAAATTTGCTGAAATTTTATTGAATCCATTTTTCCTTCTACTCGTGAGATGTTCCCTGTGCCACTGGCTGCAACACAACCCCAAAGCATGATTGATCCAACCCCATGCTTAACAGTTGGACAGAGGTTCTTTTCATTAAATTCTGTGCCCCTTCTTCTCCAAATGTACCTTTGCTCATTCCGGCCAAAAAGTTCAATTTTAACCTCATCTTGTTTCCAAAATGTATCAGGCTTGTCTATATGTTCATTTGCAAAGTTCAAACAATGATTTTTGTGGTGAGGACGTAGAAGAGGTTTTCTTCTGATGACTCTTCCATGAAGACCATATTTGTACAAGTATCTCTTTATAGTGGAATAGTGTACCACAACTCCAGTGTCTGCCAGATCTTTCTGGAGGGATTGTGCAGTCAAACATGGGTTTTGAATTGTTTTTCTCACAATCCTGCGAGCTGTTCTGTTTGATATTTTTCTTGGTCTTCCAGATCTTGCTTTAACTTCCACTGTTCCTGATGACTGCCATTTCTTAATTACATTCCGAACAGAGGATATTGACATCTGAAAACGCTTTGCTATCTTCTTATAGCCTTCTCCAGCTTTGTGAGCGTTAACTATTTTCAGTTTCAGTTTTCTAGACAACTGCTTAGAAGAACCCATGGTGCTGATTGTTGGGGCAACGTCAGATGAGTCTGGGCATTTAAAACCTTTGAGATTGACATCACCTGGTCTTCCCAGATGATGATTGAGAACAATCCATGACACTGGCAGGTCTCAGCTTTGCAAAGGGGGCAGTGCATGCTATAAATTCTGCAGGGTGCCCAAACTTTTGGAGACGCTATTTTTTTGTTTTCTGTTATTTTGAAAGTGTAAATGATGGAAATAAAATCTAACTTTTGTTGACATATTATAAGAATGTCTAATCTGTAATTTGATGCCTTTTGGAGATTTTTCCATCTTTCCTTGGCTTCTTTATGCACATTAATACAAATTTGTAGCTGGGGTGCCCAAACTTTCGATCCCCACTGTATATATATATATATATATATATATATATATATATGGTTTGGCATTTTTTGCTGGCTGATAGCTAAAAAGAGTGTGAAATTTGTAAAAGCTTTACTTTTGACTGCTGGTGATTGCTGGTGCTTGTAGTTTATTTTCTTCTAAAAGCTTTTACTTTTTTAAATCACTTTTTCTGTCACTTTTAAATAGCATTTTTTTCTTCCTTTCCTTGTCTTCCTTCAGTCTGCTAATTAAGGGGAGGGGTTAATTGGTCACAGGTGATACAGGTCCTATACAACTTGCTGTAGAGCTCACTCTGATCTTGCTCATTTTTGAGCTTGCCTGTATTTTGCTTGCTGGATCTTTGACTAAGTGCACATTTGATAAGTGGAGTTAAAAAACCGGAGTTGGAGACAGGAGATTATAACAGGAGTCTACTAACCTGTAAGTGACACCTGGTATTTCCTGATAATGTTGTAACTGGGATAATGTGTGCTAGCAGGGTGGAAGGTTTTATTCAGTGCACAGTGTGTCGCATGTATGCAGCAATGGAGCAACAGCTCTAGAATGGATACAGATGTGTGCGGGTTGCCCATCTGGAAACTCGCGTTAGAGATCTGGAGGAGCAAGTTGCAACACTGGGCAGAACCGATAACCTTGAAAGGGGTCTTCTGCTCTCTGAGCAGGTAGCTAATGGGATTGATGTGGAGGGGATAATCAGGATTATCAGGTAGGAAGGTTACTGTAACAAGAGGGAGTGGTAGGGACTCACAGAAAAGAAACACCGGCCCTGGGTTTGTGCACCCAAACAGATTTGCCAAGTTGGGTGAAGATGTGGGGGTGGCAGCCCTGGATGTCACTGCTATCCCTAACAACTGGGAGGGCAAACCATCTGGGAGGGGTGGTGAGGGTAGTGCAGGAAGGCCTAGACAACTGGTGGTAGTAGAGGATTCTATAATCAAAAGGACTGATAGAATAATTTGTCACCAGGATCACCTCAACCAAATGGTTTGCTGTCTCCCTAGTGCCAGAGTTCGGCATGTGGTGGTTGATAAATTACTGGGAGGGGCTGGGCATGACCCAGCTGTCTTGGTTCATGTTGGAACCAATGACAGAATACAAGGAAGGTGGAGGCTCCTTAAGAATCAATTTAAAGAACTAGGCTGCAAGTTGAAGGGAAGGACCTCCAAGGTGATAGTCTCTGAAATATTACCTGTGCCATGCGCCTCTCAGGAAAAACAGGGGTAGAATAGAGAACTCAATGCATGTCTGAAGACCTGGTGTAAGAGGAAAGGATTTGGGTTTCTAGAGCACTGGGCTGACTTTTCATTGAGGTGCAACCTATATGCTAGAGATGGTTTGCACCTAAGTGGAAGGGGGTCTGCTGTGCCAGGGGAGAGGTTTATGGGAAGGCTGGAGGAGTATTTAAACTAGGATCGAGGTGGGAGGGTGAATTAGATTATAATGGGGTAGACAGATCAGATACGAGTCAGTACTTATTGGTGGGTGGAATGGGGAAAGATGGTGGGAAGGCTATGGTAGATAAGAAGGTTCCCATGTTACAAACAACCATTGGAATTGGTACCATTTGTATGAAAATAAAAAATATGTGTGAACAAGGTGTCAACTAAATAAAGTGTTTGTTCACCCATGCCAGAAGGTAATTATTGGAGTTTGTTATAGGCCTCCCAGTGTTAATGAGGAGGTGGAAACTCAGCTCCTTGCACAGATCGAAAGGGCTGCAAGAGCTGGGAAAATGATAATAATGGGGGATTTTAACTACAGGGAAATTGACTGGAGTAATGGTACTGAAGGAACAGTTAAAGGGCAAAATTTTTTAAACAGGACAATTTTATGGTGCAGTTCATAGAAGCCCCTACTAAGAATGATGCTCTGCTGGGCCTGGTAATCTCAAACCATGCCGTGCTTATTACAAATGTCCATATAAAATAACATCTGGGTAGCAGTGACCATAACATGATTTCATTTATTGTTAGTTGTAAACAGCGAGCACATACGGGGAAAAAAAAACCCTCAATTTTAAGAGAGCTAATTTTCCAAGGCTGAGAGCTGCTTTCCAAGTCTTAGACTGGGAGGGAATATTGGCATCGATGAACACAACACAGAAATGGGAGTTCTTCAAAAAGACTGTATGTGAACACACTGCAAAATATATTCCCATGAGCAACAAGTTTTAAAGGCTAAAAATCAAACCTATGTGGCTTACGGCCAAAGTTAAAAAAGCTATAGATAATAAGAAAAGAGCTTTTATTAAATGTAAAAATGAATGAACACTATCATCGTTTAAATATTACAAAGAATATAACAGAATATGAAAAAAGGAAATAAAGGCCGAACAAATTGAAAACGAATGACAGATTGCAAAAGATAGCAGGACCAACCCCAAAAAATTCTTCAAATATATTAATAGTAAAAAGGTCTGGTCTGCGCATGTAGGCCCTTTACAAAATATTCTACAATGGGTGACTGGGGACAAAGAAAGGCAAATTTATTAAATACCTTCTTCAGCTCTGTATATACAAAGGAGCATGGGGAGCTCTTGTCCATAATGGGCATGGTATTGACACAACTCCAGATGATCCACATTGGCTCACAATTGATATGATCCAAAAATATTTATTTTCCAAAAATACTTTATTATAAGAAGAAAAAAGAAGGCATTCAAAGCATATACAGTTATGGATCACAGTCTGAACATAGACATGACATGTTGCCTCCCGTTTCGCAGACGGGCCATATTTTTAAACTGTGATACAGGTCGAAATGGGGTACAACATCATATCAAGCATACATTGCAAACCAGTGGCTACAAAGAGGAAAGTAGATAAGTCGATATACAGTTGCAAGAAAAAGTATGTGAACCCCTTGGGATTACGTGGAGTTTTGCATGAATTGGGCCTAAAATGTGCTCTGAACGTCATCTAAGTCACAACAATAGAAGAACACAGTCTGCTGAACATAATACTACACAAACATTAGATGTTGCCATGGTTTAATTGCACATAACATGTAAACATTCACAGTGCAGGGAGGAAAAAGTATGTGAACCTTTGGACTTAATAACTGGTTGACCCTCCTTTGGCAGCAATAACCTCAACCAAACGTTTCCTGTAGTTGCAGATCAGACCTGCACAACGATCTGGAGTCATTTTGGACCACTCCTCTTCACAAAACTGTTTCAGTGTAGCAATATTCTTGGGATGTCTGGTGTGAATCGCTCTCTTAAGGTCATGCCACAGCATTTCAATCGGGTTGAGGTCAGGACTCTGACTGGGCCACTCCAGAAGGCGTATTCTGTGCTGTTGCAGCCATTGTTTTGTTGAATTACTTGTATGCTTTGGGTCATTGTCCTGTTGCATCACCCATCCTCTACGGAGCTTCAGTTGGTGGACAGATGGTCGTACGTTTTCCTGCAAAATATCTTGATAAACTCTGGAATTCATTTTCCCATCAATGACAACAATCCGTCCAGGCCCTGAGGCAGTAAAGCAGCCCCAAACCATGATGCTCCCTCCGCCATGTTTTACAGTGGGGATGGGGTTTTGATGTTGGTGTGCTGTGCCTTTTTTTCTCCACACATAATGTTGTGTGTTCTTCCCAAACAACTCAATCTTGGTTTCATCTGTCCACAGTATATTTTACCAGTAGTGCTGTGGAACATCCAGGTGCTCTTTTGCAAACTTCAAACGTGCTGCAATATTCTTTTTGGACAGCAATGGCTTCCTCCGTGGTGTGCTCCCATGTACTCCATTCTTGTTTAATGTTTTCCTTATTGTAGATGTGTCAACAAAAATGTTAGCATGTGCCAGAGATTTCTGTAGGTTTTTAGCTGACACTCTGGGATTCTTCTTTACCTCATGCAGCATTCTGCGCTGTGCTCTTGTAGTCATTTTTACAGGACGACCTCGCCTAGGGAGAGTAGCAACAGTGCTAAACTTTCTCCATTTGTACACAATCTGTCTTACCGTGGACACATGAACATCAAGGCTTTTGGAGATACTTTTGTAACCCTTTCCAGCTTCATGCAAGTCAACAATTCTTGATCGTAGGTCTTCTGAGAGCTCTTTTCTGTGAGGCATGGTTCACATCAGATAGTGCTTCTTGAAACCAGTAAACCCAAAACAGGTGTGTGTTTTTTAAGGGCAGGACAGCTGTCAGCAACACATCCAATATCATCACACTGATTGGAGTCAAGGTTGGCTCACTCCTGGCTCCAATTAGCTCTGGGAGAAGTCATTAAGCTAGGGCCTCGCATACTTTTTCCTCCCTGCACTGTGAATGTTTACATGTTATGTGCAATTAAACCATGGCAACATCTAATGTTTGTGTAGTATTATGTTCAGCAGACTGTGTTCTTCTATTGTTGTGACTTAGATGACGTTCAGAGCACATTTTATGCCCAATTCATGCAAAACTCCACGTAATCCCAAGGGGCTCACATACTTTTTCTTGCAACTGTAGATGTATTGTGTCCCGTTCTACATAATAGCAAGTTTTAATGGTGAGAGGGTGTAGAGATTGGGGTAGGGAAAGCGTTGGATGCTGTGAATGTTATGGTTTGCATGTTTATAACATGAGTGTGTGAGATACTTGAATTTAGTCAGATCTGTGTGAAGGTAAATGCTCTATTTGGTTGGCGAGGAATAAATAATAAGGGCGTATAACAGGTGTGAAGAAAGAAGTCAGAAAGAAGAATAGTAAGAAAAAGAAATGTAGGATGAAATAGTCGGGGGGGGATATGGGGGAAGAAAAAAGAAAAAAAAAAGGGGGGGGTAAGGGGTTGAGTGGGTGTAGAATGGGTAATTGAATAAAATGGATGGTCCAAAAATATTTAAACAGTATAAAGGTAAATAAAGCACCTGGACCGGATGGCATACACCCACGGGTCCTTAAAGAATTGAGCTCTGTCATTTCAAAGCCATTGTTTCTCATTTTTAGGGACTCTGTAATGACTGGCATAGTACCACTGGATTGGCGTAAGGCCAATGTGGTGCCAATATTTAAAAAGGGGTAAAATCTTTACCAAGTAATTATAGACTTGTTAGTTTACCTTCTATAGTCGGAAAGATACTGGAGAGTTTAACCTCTTGCCGTCCGCCTGCTGTTTATAAACGGCAGGGCGGTGGCAGTCCAGGGGCGGGTTGCCGTTCCTAAACGGCACCCGCCTTTTCTAGCTGTGCGCGCTCCCTGGGAGCGCGCACCACCGCGATCCGGTGCCCGCTGTGTCCTCCGGACACAGTGAAACACCGATCGTCGGATGGGACCTCTGTACGAGGTCTCGATCATGTGATCACTGATTGGCGAATCAGTGATCACATGCAAAGTAGTAAGCAAGATGTCACTTGTGACATCATTGCTTACTACGTGTGAAATCTGTGAATGATCACAGAGGTCACATGGTACAAGGCTATTCACAACAGCCTTGTACCATGTGACAAGCTGTGACCAATCACAGCTCACTCAGTACTTCTCAATGACTGCAAGAATGCAGACAGAGAGAAAGAGAAATGATTGCTTTTACATCCTATATGGGTGTAAAAGCAATCAGTGTAAAAAAAAATAAAAAATCTTCATCACCCCCCACAAGTAGTACAGTGTCACCATGGTGACACTGTACTGCTAGGGTGACAGTATGTAAAAAAAAAATAAAAATAAAAAATAATAATATAAAAAAAATAAAATAAAAATGTAAAAAAAAATGTTTAAAAATTATAATTTTTGGTTATAAACTAATTTGGATTTTTTTTTTTACTAAAAAAATAACAGAATAAATTTTGGCCAAGATTTATGATGAAATATTATTTATTTGCAAAATTTTATTTAAAAAAAACACTTTTTTTCAAAATTTTTGGAATTTTCATTTACATAGTAAAAAAAATAAAAATCCCAGCGGTGAATAAATACAACCAAAATAAAGCTTTATCTGTCTCAAAAAAATGGTAAAAAATTCATATGGGTACAGTATTGCATGACCGCACAATTGTCATTCAAAGTGTGATAGCGCTGAAAGCTGAAAATTGCCCTGGACAGGAAGGGGGTAAAAGTGTCCGGACAGGAAGTGGTTAATAAAAGACCACATAGATGAGTTCTTGCTGGAAAAAAATATTCTAAGCAACAGACAGCATGGATTCATGAAAGACAGAAGTTGTTAAACAAATATGGTTTCTTTTTATAAGGAGGTAAACGGTGGACGTGGTATACTTGGATTTTGCAAAAGAGTTTGACACAGTTCCCCACACACAGCTAATGTGTAAGGTAAAGTTTAAGGGCTTGGAAAAATCTGTATGTAAATGGTTAGAAGGAGCAGAGGTGTCTGTGGTTGCCTAAGGCTGGCCCTTTCTGATGGACTGCCACCATCACCTTCTCTAGTTACCTTTACTGGCCTGACACTTTTTCCAGCTCTTGTAGCCTGTCCTGCCCCATTCCAGTGCTCTGGTACTGTGAAGGTTCCACATGCATCATGTCAAATGTTTTTTGTGGGAAAAATATGCTCTATGTCTCCCAGTCTGCAGCCTATTCCAGTGCTCTAGCACTCAAAATATTTGTGCTTATCATCTTTCCTAAATAATACACTCTAATGGTTATTTTAAGATAAAATCTTCCTTGTCTCTGACTTTATACCACGACCTAATAAAGCAGCTTATATACTCTCCTGTGGCTGTACACTATTTGTAGGTATTGCCTCTAAAATAATACTTTTTTACTTCATGATAAAACCCGCATCACCTCTCATTCTTATATCACAGTATAATAAAGCCGCCGCCTACATACTGTGGATGAACTGTACAATATTCTTTCTATTGTCTGTGAAATAATACATTCTAATTTTTATTTCTTGATAAAGCCAGCATCATCTCTCCCTCTAACCCAATAAAGTTTCTTACAAATTCTGAATCAAATGTGCAATATTTTTGGCTGTTGTCTTTGCAATAATACACTATAAGTTTCATTTTATGATAAAACCAGCCTTGTCTCTTCCTCTTACATTGTGGCCTAATCATGCTGCTTACATATTGTGCATCCACTGTCCAATGGATGTTAATCTTTTTTTAAATAATAAATGAATGATGATTGTATTACTTCCATATCTAAATTGCATGCATCCCTGGTGGGGGCAGTGTTGCCATGGGGCACTTGTAGTGCTGCTCTCACACTAGGATGAATGCAGCTATATGTATAGGACAAAGCTTTTCTTTTTTCCTTTCTCTGGGGTCTCATTTATTCACATTCACTTGTAATCATTTAGACTAAATGTTGGTTTTAATTAAGTATGTATGGATCCCATTCATTGTGGGCTGTTATGTTATATAAGTCTGTTTTAGTTTTTTGATGTAGGCATTGAAAAAACACGTCAGTTTCATGGATTACATATTTTCCACTGTGTGCCAATAAAGTCATTATGATGAGGATATGAGTTGCCAGCTACTTTTCTTATATATCTACTGTCTAATACCTCTGGCTATTGTCTGTGAAATATTACACTCTAATTTTTATTTCTTGATTAATAGCTGCCAAATCTCTCTTTTTCCCTTACATTGCAGCATAATCAATCTACTTATATACTGTGCACTGGTATGGAGAATGAGAGATGCTTCTACTCTGCCTCTAATTCTCCCTGCAGTTGCACCTCAGCCAGACCATTGCTCTGGCAGCAACACCCCCTCCATTCGTATTGGCCAGCAGAGACACTGCTTCGGGTTGCTTAGCAGTGGATAGGCCCTGTCGGCCTAGCCTCCTCCTCACTGATTTGCTTGCAATTGCTTTTGCAGTTTGCATCCAGGGCTGGCAGGTAATCGCTCCATGAGTAATTCAGTGCGAGCTGCCACGATTAGCTGAGGGAGCTGTCATCTTCCCATTACTTTCAATGAGACTTCCACCCACAGCTAATAGCTAGAAACCCCCTCTGGGGTTCTCTCATGTAATCCTACATGGCCTCATTTGCAAGTGTGAATGGGGTCTTAATTGCAATTCAAACCTCTTTTAACAGGCTACAGATAAATTAATATACACATGTGAAAAGGAGTCTAAAGTACTGTTCATATTGTTCAAATTATTAATAGATATTTCCCCTATATAGGGCTTTAGTTAGAACTCAAATAGTAAACTATGTCCAGTACTGGAGACCTCACTTACAAAAAAAGTTTAATAAGATTGAGAGAGTGCAGAGCCAGACAACAAACACAGTGATAGGCCCAAGGGATAAAACATATCGGAAGAGACTTCAGGAACTTACAGCAGAACTAAACTCTCTCAACCAACATTAACTATTTTTAATCCTAATGCCGCTAACATTTGTAAATAGAAAAAAAGTAAATTATATTTTCTTGTTTTAACATTTTTTTTTCATTTCTTCAGTTGCTTCCTGGCTTTTGGCCTAGGCCAAGATTCTGTAATACACCCCAAGAGTCTTTATGGACATTTTTTTTTTCATCCTGGGGAGGGGAAGAGGGACTTTTTCAGCTAAGCACACCCTCCTGTTGGATTCTAGGAAATGCTACATAAATCCTCTGGCCTTAATCAAGATGGACATGGCTAGAAATGCTAGGGTGTTTATAAAAGTGATTTCTCAACAAAATAAAGCATGGAGACATGATAGGATGGATGAGTTTGTGTTGAATATTAAAAATTAAATAAACAGTATTTTCAGTTTGTGGTGCTTATATACAGTTTAGTTCAGGTTTAATGTACAGCTTTGTGGAGAAACAGGTACTCTTCTGCAATAAAAGCCTACAGCTTTATTGTAATACACTCTAGTTCCATTGTAAGAGTTTTCTAGTGCCTTAGTAGTTACTAGCTAAGACTTAATAAGAACAATATATGAAATAGGTATATAGATCTAAATAAGATCAACTGATAATCACACAACACACGTGCCCCCAATCCACATAGGGATTATAATAAATCGTGATCTCCAGGCGTCCTATAAGGGACACGCTGAAAAAACAAATGTGAGTCCCTGCTATGAGATCAGAAACAAGCACCATGTGAAACACATATTAAACATATATAGTGTAAAAGAAGTCCATAAATGGTGTGGTGATCTTCTTATACATGCACAATGTGGATATCCAAGCACCCTCCTTGTGAACCCAAAGGTATGGCTGCAATGGCCTCTCACCTCCACATCATGACCCTGCAGGGCCACAAAGCAAATAAACCTCTCCTCTGGATCCTCAAGGTACCCCTTTAATAACCAGACGATGTCATAGGTAATAGGTCATCATCACTCCACCGGACCAGTCACCAGGCAGCTTAGCACTCATATAGGTACCATAGATCATATGCCCATAGAACAGAGAGAGAACTCAATCCCATAGTGTAATACTGTTTAATGGCATATAATAAAGAACCAGAAGTGCACTCACATAAATGTAGCTTGAGTATATCAAGGTAGAATCCAATGATCAAGGTATACAGCTGTACTCAGGATACAATCCAATGTGCAAGGTATAGTGCATGAAGAGAAAGCGCTGATAGAATTCGAAAATGGCACCACGCTGGCAGTGCGTCACACGCGAAGGTCGTCGACGCGTTGCGTCACGTGATCTCGTGACTTCATCGGCTAAGACTTACTTTCTTTTAATTGCAAAGGCCTTCTCTTGTGACTCATGCAACACACATTCAACCCAGGCATGGTCATTGAAGGGAGCGCCTTCCCTCAGGACAAGCCTTTGTATTCCATAGACTGGCTTCGTCTGGTTCTGTCTACAAATAATACACACACCCCTTGGCCCCAAATAACCCAGGCAAAGCCCCTAAATGTATATTTTAGCACTAACTTTACCATTTTCTTAGGCATCAGGCATGCCAGTCCTCGCTGCAAGAACAGAGCCCACTTCGATGTTAAGGGTCATTCTTATTCTTCATTCCCCAGCCTCAATCAGAAGACTGTCCAGTTGGGTTTGTTTAAAATAAATATAAACTGTATTCCAGAAGAAATTAAACATTACAGTCCTTCCAGTAATAGGGCTCTTGCAAATGGGCAGGTTGAACCTACTTAGCATATTTGTAGCTGTATTTAATCTGGCTATTACAGCCTGTCATTGTCCTAAATGGCTTTGAGGCACTATTCTTGGGTTTTTCAGCAGTGCTATCGTAAACTCGAGTACAGCGTATGCAAAGAATAGAAGATTTTCTATATTCCCCAGGTGACTCTAACTTCCAGTTAGTCATTTTTAGAGGACATTTTTATGAGAAAGGTTACTCACGGAGCATGACGCAGTCCCTTTTTATTAGCATGTTATTGGGAACATCTCTCTGCTCATTCCACGGTCCGAACTCTCCTACCTTGACTCCATCTGCCTGAAAAGACAAGCCCATTATGAAGAAACAATATGATGGGACCTCCATTTAGGAGGCTCTAACAGCCTCTTACATCCCTGGTTCATAATCAGGGATGCGCAGTTCATATCGCCTGATGCCCGGGACATGTAGTTCCGGGCACCGGTCAGGTGGAAGCATTCAGGCGGCAGCGCTGCCGCCCGATTGTTTCCACACAGCCCACAGTGCCAGCCGACGTCCCCCTGCCCACTATATGTCCTGGGCTCCGCTTGCCCATCTGCGAGCCCCGGACCGGTCACTGGGTGCCGGCGGTATGTCGTGATTCAGGTATGGAGGAGGGAGGAGAGCGGACACGCGTGACATCACTTCTGGGTCCCTGTTGACAGATGCCCAGCCATCGAGGCCGGGAAAGAACGTAATGCAGTGCGATGTGCACTGCATTACATTCGGAGGAGCACAGGGGAGACATGCAGGGTCTTTTAGACCCTGGATGTCTCAAAAAAGAGAACCTGTCACCAAAAAATCATCCCATAAGGGACATTTCTGTCCCCTATGTGATAAAAAAACAAAAACAGTTAAGTAAAAAATGTCTTTTTTATTTTTAAAAAATGTAAGTTACACCCAAGCATATAACCCCCCCACACAGATTTCCCCAAGGCCCCCCACCCCCACATATGTACGCACGCACAAATGTAAAAGCACATGCTGGGACACCCACACATGAAAACAATGATTGCGATACACATGTTACATATCACCATGCACACCAGAATGAGAACAATAATTCTAGCACCAGACCTCCTCCATAACGCTAAACAGATGACCTATAAGAGGCTTTAAAAGGGTCACCTATAGAAAATATAGGGTACTAAAATTTGTTGCCATTTCACGAGCACATGCAAATTTAAGGTTTGACATGTTGGATATATATTTACTTGATGCAACCTCGTCTTTTATATTTTACAAAAAAATTGGATAGTTTATTGCTTTTTGTGCCCTAAAATTAAGTTAAGTGTATTTTTTACTGAGATTTTGTGTTTTCTAGACCTATGTGATAATATCTTGTGATAGAAAAAATTGGAACTACTGCTATTGTATTCTCTAGGGTCTTTGCTTTCAGAAAATATATTATGTTTTGGAGTTTTGTGTAATCTTCAGGCCTTAAATGATTTTTTAAATGTGTGCCAAAAATGGCTCTGACAGCGAAAGGGATAAAGGATAAGTCCAACGCTCCCTTTTCCTGACGAGCAGCCAATCAGTGCTCATTACACTGCAAGGTCTCTCTCCTGCTGGAGACAGGCAGGGAGGGGAGGAGGAGATAAACAGCACAATGTTAAAAATATTAAATGTTTAAGTAAAGCCCATTTAGTTTTTAAAAGCCCCAGACATTCTGTAAAGCACCTCCGATTTAAATATTTATTTTTATCAGGACAAGTAGATTGTCATGAAGGACAAGTAGATTGGGAAACCAATTTAGTCCCTGGACAAGTAATTTTTTCAAACATTTCCACACCCCTGATAATATTTTGACATTATGGAAGATTTTCCTCTCAGTTTGTTCTGCTCCACCACTGACAACTCAGCACTCTTCCTTGCTGTCACTGCCCTCTCCTTTACCCTTTAGTCTGCATCAAATGTCATTCTTCTTCAGCTATTGGGCTTCCACTGATTGTGTAACTTTGTAATTCCTGGGCATTTACATTTATTAAATACTGGCATTTTATGTTGCACAAACAATTCTTGCATTGCTTTACATGCGAAGGTCCCTATCACACATACATGCATATTGTACATGCACATGTTTCAGAGCCCTATGTCTTTGGGGTGTGAGATGAAACCAACACAAGCACATGTAGATAGTGTCCTGGCCAGAATCTATAATGGTTCATATATGCAAAATGTAAATCCATAGTAAACTGAAAATAAAAATTATAGAGGTCAAATACCTAGAGGATGCTGGAGGAAAAATATCTCAAGATGAACTTAAATGGGATAAAAAGTCAAATTTTAGGTCAAAATAATAAATTGGTCCTTCAATGTATGGCATTTAATTAGTAAGATGAAAAGTGGCTGTTATGGGGTAAATGTACTTACATTTGTTTATGCAAAAAAGAAACAGTGCTAATATGGAAGAGGGCACCAGTATCACCAAGAGGAGGAGGGATGTGCATTGAGTGGCTGTATGCATGTTTTTTCTGGAAATAAAGAGGCAACAAGCAGGTAATATTGTGGGAATGTAAGGATCCATTGTATTGTTCCAATGCAGTGCAGTAGGTAACCGAATGAACATTATTATGTAGTGTTGTGCACATTAACATGCATTGCACTAAGGCTGCTCATTCATTTTTTTATTTTTTGGAATGACTGCATCATTTTAATTCAGCGTACCACAATGCACAGATTATTCACATCATCTTACCCTCCCAGAGAATTCTCAGTTCTAGACAGAGACAAAAATTAGCATTAGCTATTAGGCTTAAAATGAACCTTAGCAATTATCTTTTTTTAATATGTTCATTTTTGTGTCACCTGAAAGTCTTTGGCCTAAAGTCAGAATTTGAAACCTCACTAGCAAACTAAAAGCAATCTCAGCGAGGATACTTGCTAGGTGTTTCTGGAACATGGTGGAAGTAAAAGCAACCTTGTGCTGCATGCTCTTTTTATCTAATTTAATTTCAAATATTTACATTAATAAAGGCATATACCCATTTTCGCACCTTAGTGATGCTCATGGCCCTCCACACATATGCTCCTATATTGTGTAGGTTAGTGTAAGATGTTGGTATTCACATATAATTACACAGTGAGGCAAAAACATGACACTAATAGCAGACTGAATAATTAAAGTGTAACAATAACAATATATCATAATTCATCTTTTACTTGCAAAACAGTAGATAGCAATTCATGGCTCCCAATTGTCCCTTATTTGAAGGGTCTGTCCCTCTATTGAAATCAAATTCCTCTCTCATTTTATTACTCAGCTGTCTTATTTTTGGTCTGCCATATAGAACTCTATTTAAAAATTGTGTGATTTGACTACCAAAAGCGTTTTACAGCACTAAACCTCAAGATTATTGTATTTGCTACTTTGAAAATCCAGTATAAAGGAAAAGCAGAGGTAAAAGCTCAGGGTTTCCTAAAGTGGTCAGTATTGACATGCAATGGTTGATGGAACAATCCAAGGGGTTGATAAATACATTGAGGTAAAAAAAGGTGTCAGTAAATGTCTTGGCGTCAATAGGAGGTTGAATAATGATAGAAGGTTGATTGGGGTCAGTTATTTTTTTGAGATCTCTTTAGCGCTCCACAACAGTCCCTGGTTCTGAAGATGAGGGGGGGGGGGGATAGCTGGGAAACAGTCTTAACCAGTATTGGATGGTCAAGATGTGCCTTGTGTTCTCTCTATCGTGTATGTGTTGTTACTGGTCTAGTTTACCAGCACTCTACCTGTCTGTGACCTTCCAAATTCGCCATTCCGGGAACTATATATGCATGTGTTCTGTTCAATTCCCACACTTCTTATGTTTCCCAACCTCAGACTCTACTGTAGAGCCAGTTGGTACATCCACCTCACACTATGATGGAGAGCTTTTACATTCTCAACACCCATAGCAACAGAAAATGGTGCCAAAGATTTATTTGCTATGCATTTATTTAAAAAAAAAATCATCCTTGTAACAACCGTAACTGCAGCTGCTGATTACAAGAGGAAGAGTTGCTAGTGCTCACAAGAATATTTAGAAATTTGGAATAATAACTAAGTTTACCAATTCAAATATTTGGATGTTGATGAACAACCTAAAACTTTATTAAGAAGCTGATGAACTGAAGAGTATGGGGACTCCTGGTTTAAAGTGGTTTTAAAGCCTTGTTTGTTTATTTTTTTCTTTAATATAATAAACACATTATACTTACCCGCTCTATGGAATGATTTTGCACAGAGCAGCCCAATTCTCCTCTTCTCGGGTCCCCCTTGCCACTTCTGGCCCATTCTCCTTGCTGAGTGCCCCCAAAGCAAGCTGCTTGCTCTGGAGGCACTTGACGTGCTCACTCCTGAGCCTCCTCTGTGTATCTATGGTACACACAGAGCGTGGCTCAGTCCTGCCTCCCACTCTCTCTTCACTGACAGTGATTGATAGCAGGGGGGAGCCCATGGCTCCCGTTGCTGTGTTTCAGCTAATCAGGAGAGAGTCACGGGAGAGCCTCGGCTCTCATGCACAAGCTGGATCGGGATTGGATTCAGATAAGTATTAGTGGGGAGCTTCACCCTGAAGGTTTTTTACCTTCATGCATAGAATGCATGAAGGTAAAAACCTTCAGTCTTTAGAACCACTTTAAGCAATATTTTTTTTCATAATAATTCTTTGTGGTCTTGTAGTGTTGAGGCAGATGTGTGTTCTTTCGCTATACACTTTGTGCAATACATGTCCCTCTTTCTTATTGAAGAGGTATGGATAGTTATGGCATGCATGGAAGGTGCTCTTTTTGTGACAAAGCTCACTATGTACTGTATGATAACTGGAGAAAGTTGTGTGTTTATTCACAGATATTAATTCTTGTTTAGTACTGCAGGCATCCAATGAGCAGAGAATCACACGTCTCACAGCGTGTTTAACTGGACGTGGTCCGACACTAAGGATTGACTGCCGATATCAGAACGTTACAGACAACCCTTTGCGATATGAATTCAAACTGAAACGTAATAAAGAGCCTGAGATCATTCTTTCTACTATAAACCTTAACTTCTTCACTGACAAGTATCACAACCGAGCCACTATTTATACAACACGTGGCCTTGTACAGCTGCACATTGAGCGATTCAATGCCTCTGATGTTGGTCTATATTACTGTACTCTAAACATTCCTAAAGACCTCACTGTCAACCAAACAGCCAATATCGGTGTCCAAAAAGGTGAGATGATGAAGACTGTATACTGTGAAATGAGAATTGCATAAATTATGAAAACGCGTATAAAAATGCAATAATTGTTCTCACCTGGACTGATAATCTGGAAGGTCTAATATTTTGCAAAAGGTTTACTGCAGTCTGGAAGTTAGTATTCATGCACACGAGGTCAGTTCTGGGACAAGGTCACCTAGAACCCAGGGCGAACATCCCAAATAGTGTCCCCCTTCAATCAAGATGTAGGACCATTATGTGTCACCAACAATCCCCCCCCCCCCAAAAAAAAAAATTGACCAAGAATCTGCATGCTTACTGTCTAAGCATGAATTTTATTTCCTCCCAGTCCTCCCATCCCCCCATTAGCTCAAATCCTCTCTCCATATGCCCCCACAAATTCCTCCCTCTTGGCACAGATCCGCAACCCCTCAAATTTCCCCCCCAAGCACAAATTTCCCCCCCACACGGACACTTCAAATCCTCCTCCCTGTACAAATTCTACTCACCCCAATCCCCCACCCTAGCACAATCCCCCCCCCACATTTCCCCTCCTAGTACACATCCCCTTCTGCTCTACCATTTAAATGTTTTTAGCATACACTCCCCAAACCCTCCCTCCTAGCACAGACCCTCTTTCTCCATCCTCCCCTCACAACACAACCCGCCCCAAATCATCACTCCTAGCACACTTCCCCAAATTTCCCCTCCTAGAAAAATTCTTACCCTATCTGACCTCCCCCCCCTAATTCCCACTCCCAACACAAATCCCCTCCCCCAATCTTCTTGTGGTGCCCCCTCAGCTCACATGATACCATAATGCCCAGGGCAGCCGCCCCTCCTGTCCACCCCTTGTCCCAGCCCTGCACAAGATATTAAAATGCTCCTTTCTGTGCTGGATCATTCTACCAGTAGCTGCCATAAAAATACTTGTTTTGCACATTTACTGGAATATGACCTTTAGAAGTATAGATGCATAGACGTATTCTAATGGCTAAATTATTCATTTATTTTATTCACTAGAATGAACATGTGCACAGATTTGGGACTTTGATCACAGCAGCAAACATCACTCAGAGCAATCAATTTTCTTTTAAACCATTGTTTAATGTCATTTTAATTGCTCTGCAGTGCCTGCAGCTATAGAGGACAGTAAAGGCTTGTAAGGGCATGTCTTAAACTCATTTGGTGCTTGTTTGTTATGGACGTTTAAGCATTTAAATACCATAACACCCATAGCCTGGACACATATTCACTTTAAAGTCCAATTCCATGCAAACCTTTTTTAAAGAGTTATGGAGAAGGGTTAGAACTTATAAAAGTTTTTTCTTGTTGTCTGTAACCCCATGGGCAAAATCTCTCTTCATGTGGGGTCTTTGGGACTTCAAACTACCAGGCCTTTGTTCACTATCCATTACATGGTGGATTGATGGGACAACTAGTTTACACAAAAATGATAAGTCTTACATAAAGCTACAAGGACACTGGATTTCTAGCAAGAGTAACAGGTATTTTGTATTCTTGCTAAACATGTTCTAAGCCTGAAAAGTGTAAACTAATGCAGCCACCACATCTAAGGACTAGTAAGCTAAAATATAATACATTTTTATTTTTAGCCTTGAATACTTATTTTGCACTGCATAGGCAATATGAGCTTTCATAATGATGAAAAGTATTAAGAATCCTGGTAAAGCAGCATATACAGATTGTAGACACATTGCCTATACTGGAAAATGGCTCCTGTATAAGTAAATATCGATGACATATTTTGCACAGTCACCTATGTACTGCTGGATTCCTCATATGTATGTGATTTTTGCCAATGACAAATCACGTGTAGTTCTGCATCATGGTGTGTTATATCTACACACAATATTGCTGTTCATCCACAACATACATTTTAACTGTCAATGCAGAAATTGGAAAGGGGGGTTGGAGTGCTGCTGGGGGTCCCTGTGTTGAATGAAAGTTTGGACAGGTCGCTTACAGGTAATGCATTCTTTCATTGTTAAAGTAAAAAGATGGTGAGTGGAGTATCAGGCATAAAAATATCCATAAATACAAATTTGTGCAAAGTAGAAAACAAAAAAAATGAGAAATAAAATGAAAGTAAAAGTCCGCCAGAGTGTATAACCCAACACCACACAATGATGTAAGTCCTTCAGTGGATGTGGGATCAACCCAATCTCCCCAAATCTTCACCACTTGTGTCCGAAAAAAAAAAAAGTGCACTCACTGGAGGGTTTTGACCCCTTTTTACAGGTAGGTCAGACAGCGTATGATCTCCCAAGGGTGCTTTAGGTCAAGAAGTGAATTCCATGTGCTTCTTCAAATGATCAACGTAATATGGCATACTCAGTAATGAAGCAGGGAACATCCATTAAAAGCATCTAAGTGTAGTATTTATTTGAGGTATTGCACATAAAAAAGGGTAAATAATGGGAACACACATTCCTGAAGACACCGCTCTGGTGAAACGTATGTAGAAGCGTTGGGACCGTCACTTCCGGGTCCCATATGATGTCCCGTCTAGCCCACGAAACAGAGGCTTGGAACGCATGCTGGCCAACAGAGGCAAGTGCAGTGACTAACATCCATTATAGGCTGTATACACTGGTGCCGGTAATATATTGACCTTGAAATGTAAGTGCATTTTTTACCCTTTTTTATGCAAAATATCCTAAATAAATACTACACCTAGATGCTTTTTTACATCATTGTGTGGTGTTGGGTTATACACTGTGGCAGACTTTTACTTTTATTTTATTTCTCGTTTTTTGTTTTCTACTCTGCA
Source organism: Staurois parvus (assembly GCF_062004578.1). Classification (NCBI taxonomy): domain Eukaryota; kingdom Metazoa; phylum Chordata; class Amphibia; order Anura; family Ranidae; genus Staurois; species Staurois parvus. The sequence goes on from NW_028318003.1 coordinate 5,657,538, forward strand.
CAAATTTGTATTTATGATGTATTATTAGGAATCTAGCAAGCGCCTATCTTTATTTCAGCATATTTTACAAATATACATGTAATAGGTTGTTGTTTTAACTGTGAGGTATGTAACTGTGTAAGTTCCAAATTAATAGATATGAATACGATGATTTACTAGTTGATTTACTAGTTGAGTTAAGAATCTTAAAATAAAAACTTGGATGTACTGTATATTAACTTCAATTATCTAATCATGTAAAAAGCACCAAATGGTGTTCAAAGTGAATAGAAATTTGCTTTTCACATGATTGGATAACTGAAGTTTATATTCACACAATTTTTTGAGGGAAAGTTCTCAAAGCCAATAGTAAATCAGCCGTGTTGAGCTGAGTTGTGCATTGGGTGCCTTGATTCATTGGTACGTACTGATGTGTACTGAGCAAGCTGTTTCTGTGTATGCACTCACATTGAACTAAACAAAGTATCTGACTATTATTTTATTGTTCTACAGACAAACTCGAGACATGTGGTGGAATGAGCATTTTTTCCCTTTGTACGCCGTGGCCTCTTCTTCTGCCCCTCTTTCTGCCTATTTTCCAAGCTGGAGTCTTCTTATGCTAGTAAAAATGACCTTTTGAAGAAAACAATGCTTTATATCAACATGGAGAAGACAAGTGCTGATTTCATATTGTTTTATAAACATCCCCTGTGCATTATATTCTATCCCCTTTAAATATATGCGGAAACATAGTCTTATCAATGAAATACGTTTTTCGTGTAAATCAATAAAGCAAATTATTAATTGTATATTGAAGTATTGCCAAAGTTGTCCCCTACATAGGGCCTGGTTTAATGCTGGCCCATTCCATCTTCACAGCACCTTTTGTGTCCCTAATTTCTTCAGAGCCTCCATCCATTGGCTATACTGTGATGCAATAACCCATCACCCAAAAAATAAATATTAATACAAACCTGAATAAATACAAAAATGTTTTCTAATCTAATGTCCCCGTATTATGACATGAGAAAAAAGGGCTATGCAATGGCCACGTTTACTGATGGGCTATGTTTATGGATGGAGAGGCATATAAAACGCATCTTACAAGTCACCACATTGATATATTTTCTAAACCTGACTACGACATGTTCTATGCAAATCAATATCTTTAAAATAAAACATTCAAATACAAACAGACCGAACAAAAAGAATACTTATTTAGGCCTCATGCGCACAGGACGTTTTTACAGCTGCTTCTAAGGGCGTCTGACGTTTTTTTTCCCTGCCTCTAAACACCCCTCTATATTAGCCTGTGTGTCCATGCACACATAGGCTTTTAGTAGCGTTTAGTGGCAGGAGCCTTTGGAGGCTTTTAGAGGCAGGATAAAAGAAACCCCAATGCCAGTGTGTCCAGGAGCAGCAGAGTTTGGGCACAAAAAACGCTTGAAGCTAGAAGCTTCTAAAAGCTGCTACACGTGCCTAACCGTTAGTTCTTGAGTAATAATTCATTTCAGTGACCAGAATAAATTATTTATTCTGGCCAATTAAGTTAAATAATGTCCAAGAACTTGATGCCTGTAAAAGCTTTAAACACTTTTACAAGCGTCGGGCATTTTTACTTCAAAAACACTGCTGGCTTCTAGAAGAGTTAAATAAATGCTCTGTGTGCATGGGGCCTTAAACAACTGATTAGCACTGAAGCCGAAACATATGGATACATTTCTGTCAATGACATGTCAATAAAATGAGCTGTTAAAGTGTATGTTCAGCCAAATTGTTTTGTTTATTTTGGCTAAAGTAGGTAAGGGTCCTGACAGTTTTATTCTGCAATCTATGTCCTATTGGGGAGATTTCCCTTCATTTCCTGTCCCAGAGACACAGCAGAGAGAGGAATCTCTCCATCCTAGACACCCCCCTCCTACACAGTTGTCACCAGAACAGGCTTCCCCTCACCTTCTGTGAAAATTCAAAAATATTGATTTCCCATCACTTTTTGTACCAAAGACAATGGCCATTCCCAAATAGGGAGGATGAATATTTCCAGCTGAGACACCTAACAGAGAATCCAATTCTTCCAGATTCTATTCAAGACAAAAAAATAATCATTTTTTAATACAAGTGTACAGTTATGCTACATCTAACAACTAATCATCTGAGCTTTCCCTTTTAAAGTTATAATTATTAATGATATTATTCAACTCAAAGACTTTTTATAGTAGCTATTGCGTTATTATTATTAGTATTGTTATTTAATTATTATGGCTATATTATTATTATTGAATTATCATTATTATTATTATTATTATTATTATGAATAATAATAATAAATTATTATGGCTATGCTATTATTCAAAGAATTGCTCTTATTATTATTATTATTATTATCATCAAAGTCTAGCTATTAGTATTCAATTAGAATTTGTTAAATTGAGACAGGAGATCAAAAGTGGTTAGGGTGTATAAGTGTTACCCAGAAACCTTATTGTGTGTTGATAAAATTAAATACTACCTTTAAAAAATAGTTCCAGTCCTCCTAGAGCACACAAATACACACTCCCACATATGCACTGGCATTAGGCAGCCCCTACACCACACTGGCCTCAAAATGTATTATACTTGATCTTGCACAGTACACACTTGTCTTTCATGCCTCACTTCCTCCTGTTTCCTTTAGATTGTGAGCTCTTGTAGCAGTACCCTCCTATATGCCATGTTGCCTAGGAGGAATATAATAAGAAATCGAGGAAGGCTGGAGATATTTAATGTCAAAGATTTCTTTCTTCTAGTTCTGTCTACTGATGTTGGAAGAGGACACAAGGAACAGTCTCTTATCATTTTCAGCAGTTGTTTGTTCAACTTTTTCATACTGATGAAACAAGCTTAAAGAAAATGAAAAAAATATATAAGAACATATACTTTTTGTATGCTTGCTTTTGTGCAGCTGAAAATATTTTCTGTTTAATCTAACATTTAGCTCAGTGTTTTGCTCATTCCTTTTGAGCAGATGTAAACTTTAAGGTGGGTTGAAGCAAGTACAATCCAAGCATATGTTAATAAATTGGCTGTGAAAATTGTTACAAATGTGGAGGTGCCCATGACTTACTATATGCTTTACTATCTATTGTACAATCTTTATTTATGCCAACAACTGCCTGATTGGATAGACATTGCCTGACTTGTTTAGCTCTGTAAAGAAAGTCTCAGCTGCATTCTCTGACAACACCAACAGCCTCTCTATGTAATACTATAGAAGACTATCAGATGCTTTAGACATGATAGGGTTGTGGCTGGGGCCATGGTTGGTGTTGCTATAGATTAGTGATGAGCTTGAGTTTGGTCTGAACTTGGGTGTGACTGACCCTGGAAGGCAACTGTCATTCCTGGGCCAATCAGCTGCAGCCAGGACAGCTCCCGGTTGCATCTGCTTACAACACCATTGACCTAATAACCACATAGGTTTAGATGTGCTGAATCAAAACAAACTGGGAAAAGACTGTAATGTGTATGACCAGTTTAAGAATATTTTTGCACTTTTTACTAACAGCGCACAATTTGTTGTTTGTTTATATATGTTATTATATTAACCAGACTGCAAACGTACCTCATCCCTAATATATCATACAGAAGAAAACAAAAACTGATGGGACTTTACTGGTACAAGAAATGGACAACCTCATGTTAATGTATAAAACATGTTTATTGAAACACATCTTCCAAATACTTCTTATAAAACAATACTTGGCTAGTAGGCCCAAAAGATCACAGCATCATGTATAGTGGCACGTATGTCCTGCAGAGGTCAACGCGTTTCGTCTATAGATCTTAGTGTTGTAGACGTTTCCTATACCTCCCTTCTGGATGGCATAACCAGGTATGGGTTTTATAATTATGTGCCGGATATTATTATTATGGATATTATTATTATGATTGTGTGGAATATGGACATTTTCATTTTTATAAGAAGTATTTGGAAGATGTGTTTCAATAAACATGTTTTATACATTAACATGAGGTTGTCCTTTTCTTGTACCAGTGAAGTCCCATCAGTTTTTGTTTTCTTCTGTTTGTATATGTTGTTTGCTTGGCAACAGTAGTGTAATAAAACAATAATTAATACCTTACTGTTATGAATTAATTAATATTCCCAAAGTGCAGTGGTGTGTTGCTTATATCGCAGAGATTTTTTTACACATAGTATACAGCTTATAAAATCTCAACAACCCTTTTCAATATAGGACATACAGTCTGGTTAGGGCACTGCCCACTATTTTTTGCTATGTTAATCATGGCAGCATCATAAATTCACGTAATTGCTTTGGCACAGTTCCTGTTAAATTGTCATTTTTAATGCAATCAAGCTGAATGTTCTTTAAGCTTGAAGTCAATAATGATATGTAAGTAAAGAAAGCAGTTACCAAATGAAGGTCTCTCATGTAAACAAGAGATAGGTGTAAACCTTGTGTACTGGTTTGTCCATGGGGTTTATTGAGCCTCCCATGATTATATTTATTAATCTTAAAAATCATGTGTTGCATATATAACCTAACATACAATATGATATAGGATTCTTAGTACATATCTAGGATTATTAAAGAGCAATTCAATGTGACATTATTTTTTATATCCACTACCACATAATGTTTGTTTTCATTATATTCCTTTTTCACATATTTGTCTTTTGTAGAAGTTTTATATATAATTAAATTCTATTTGTGATTTGTGCATACTGTCTGTTACTTGTTATTTTTTCGCATATAAATAATTTATGTGGTATAAATAGGACAATAAGATACAGAAGGAAACTGGGTTACAAATCAGTTATACAGGTTTTTGCCATAAAATCTGTGAATTGTTTGTATATTCAGGAAATCACATTTCTTACGGTACGTAACAAAATGGCATTTTTTTTCTATTCTTTGATTGATATGTCAATAAACATATTTGTATATATATATGTGACAGCGTCTGCTACATTATATAGATTGTATGGGAGTCATGAAAAAAACGGTAACACCACATATGTTGTATATATGCTTCTTATTTCTGTAACTCTGGACAGTTTTTTCTTAGGCTAAAGGTTTGTGTTTAGTCCAGTTACATTGTGGCTTTCTGTTTATGGACCATTCCCTGAACAAACTTTGTTTCCTCTCAAACTGATACATAGCGTGAGACAGAGATACTCATAACCTCCACGCTTCTCAGTTCCTATGACTATAACCATATCTGCCCCTGATCTTTGGGTCGATGAGCCTCATAATGGTCAGCTATTGTATATAAAGCTTTGTTCCATGTTAATTTCTAGAAATGTTTTGACATTTAGGTTAATCCACAAATCTCAGTGCTTGATATATATCATTTTTGTTTTTGCCTTTTCAACGTTAATGTAATATCCAAAACTTAAATTAAAAAAGTAAAAAAAAAATAGGTAAAAACATAACCACTTGACCTCCGGAAGGTATTTCCCCTTCATGGCCAGGGCATTTTTACAGTTCAGCATTACGCTACTTTAACTGGCAATTGTGCAATGCTGTACCCAAATGAAATCTAAATAATTTAGTAAGCGCATGCTGAAGCGCTCAGTGCGCAGAAGTTGCCAACTGTCTGCAGAGTCAATAGCTAAAGACCTCCAAACTTCATGTGGTCTACAGATTAGCACAACAACAGTGCGTAGAGAGCCTCATGGAATGGGTTTCCATGGCCCAGCATCTGCATCCAAGCCTTACATCACCAAGTGCAATGCAAAGCGTCGAATGCAGTGGTGTAAAGCACAGAGCTCCACTGGACTCTAGAGCAGTGGAGATGTGTTCTCTGGAATGACGAATCACACTTCTCTGTCTGACAATCCAATGCACGTGTCTGAGATTGGTGGTTGCAAGAAAAATGGTTGTTGCCTGACTGCATTGTGCCAAGTGTAAAGTTTGGTGGAGGGGGGATTATTGCGTGGGTTTGTTTTTCAGGGGTTGGGCTTGGCCCCTTAGTTCCAGTGAAGGGAACTCTTAAGGTGTCAGCATACAAAGACATTTTGGAAAATTTCATGCTCTTACCTTTGTGGGAACAGTTTGGGGATGGCCCCTTCCTGCTCCAACAAGTCTGCACACCAGTGCACAAAGCAAGGTCCATAAAGACATGGATGGGCGAGTTTGGCGTGGAGGAACTTGACAGGCCTGCACAGAGTCCTGACCTCAACATGATAGAACACCTTTAGGATGAATTAGAGTGGAGACTGCAAGCCAGGCCTTCTCATCCAACATCAGTGCCTGACCTCACAAATGTGCTTCTGTAAGAATGGTCAATCATTCCCATAGACACACTCCTAAACCTTGTGGACAGCCTTTCCAGAAGAGCTGTTACAGCTGCAAAGGGTGGGCCAACTCAATATTGAACCCTACAGCCTAAGACTGCTGGGATGCTATTAAAGTTCATGTGTGTAAAGGCAGGCGTCCCAATACTTTTGGCAATATAGTGTACTGTATATATTGTGACAGTGTGGTGATCTGCCATGATATAAAAAGGATATTTCACCCAGGATTCTCAACAAGGCAGGTTGATGGGCTCCAGGGTACTTGTTTGATGCAGAGTAAAGTGGCTTTTCACTTTCCTCATTTGTTTGTTAAGTCCATTTTGGGACCTGGAACCTGGAGATTTCAAAGTGATTTGGGAGGGATGAAATGTCCAATCCTCAGACCAGGTTTTGGGAATGGCCAGGAAACTGATTGGTCAGGTGTGTGTGTCTCTCTTCTAGAGTCAGGACCGGGGTTCTGGGCTCCACCCTCCTGAGGAGTCCATGTGGGTGTAAGGGAGCAGCCACAAGTGTGCATGGTGGCACAGTATAGTCTGAGAGCAGACAGAGCCCAAGCCTGTGGGCTGGAGAAGCAGGAGTGCTGGGAAAGGGCGCTAACCCAGGTGCAGTGGGTTGCACATGAATGATCAAGAGGACTGAGGCATGAAGCCTGAGCAGCGGTACTGCTAAAGAGAGCCAGGAGGCTGAATTTATGTTTTTGTTTGCATTGAAGGCTGAATACTGTGTATATTTGATTGTTAGCGAGAACCCCTGCGTGGGAAGACTACTTTTGGTGAACATTTGCTTTGTTTTATATAAAAGTGGACAGAAAAAGCCCCTGAAAAGTACCTCTGGAGTAAAGTGAACTCACTATTATCCCCCCCCCCAAAAAAAAAAATTATATATATATATATATATATATATATATATATATAATTATTTGCATTCCCTATTGTGTATTGGGACACCAGTGGCCCAGAGAGAAGTGATAAGTCTGCAAGCCTTTTCCTCCCCCTCTTGCTGCTGGTGTTGCAATTTGTACCATTTGTGATCATATAATCTGTTAACTGTTATTCAGTTATTCAGTTATTTCCATTTATCAGTGTTTTGCTTTTATGTGCTACCTGGGGATGTACCTGTAGCACCTTCCTAGATAGCTAGGGGGAGCTAGAGTAGGTTTTTCAGCTAGAAGGCTGGATAGCAGCCTGGGTTGAGCAAGAGGGTTATTTCTGGTCAGAACTGAGTGGCTCTGCAGGTCAGTTCCTTAACGCCTCCCCCTGCTCTAGAATCCTGGAGAAGATTCTAGAAGCAGTGGGAGAGAATGGGAAGGGGCTGGCCTGCACACTTAGGGAACCCTGGCCAATCCCCAAACAGGAAGCTTGGCATGGGGCCAGGGCAGCCCTTAAATGTAGGAGAGCCTGCTCAGCAGCAGGAGAGTTCAGGTGTAGGATAGAGTGAGAGGCTGGAGAGCAGCTGCCTGGGAGTGGGCCCAGATGGGAACGGGTTCACCTTCAGGCAGTGGCACTGAAAAGGAGGAAACCTCATGCAGCAGGGGAGGAGCTGTCCAGCAAAAGGCCTGAGAGCAGCCACTGACCCACCAGCTCATAGGCAGAGGACTGAGTGAGTAGACCTGCACCCCCTGGGCCAGTAAGGGGAAGGAGCATTATGGTGGGAAACTGGATTTCTACCCGGAACTGTCTTACATTTAAAGTTACAGGCACTCGATCTCCTTCCCAGGGATTCCTATAGACAGCTTGATAGGGGAGTATCTGGGGTCTGAGATGATACACTAGGAGAAGCTGGCTGGCTCTCCAGAAGATAATCTTTTCTTTTGCTGTTTAAAGAGACTTGTATATAGTTTCAGGAAGATTGTCATCAGTTGCCGTTCCCTTGGGCATCCCATACACCCCTTTACCCCAGCCAAGTTATTCATCCCCTAATAAAATAAGAAAAAAAACAAGCTCAAGGACTGGTTACTGTCTATTATAGTGTAGTTTATTGTATTTTGTGCAGAACATTTTTGAAAACTCCAACATGAAGTGGGAAATAACAGACACTAGATGGCAGCAGTTACCTTTACAGTACAGACATCCAGTTTCTGGATGTCTGTACTGTACTGGATGGATGTCTGTACAGAACTCCAGAAACAGTTTTCTGATCTGTATTGATCAACAGCAATTCTGTGGAAGAAACCCCTCACTATCACTTTCTGCAGCTTTCTGCCAGTACTGTTGGTCCTACTGTATGTTCCTTCCTAATTTAAATGCTAAGTGAATACTTATCACAGAATTCAAGGAAAAAAATGTTCAGGATTCTTCAGAAAGTACATTTATAAACTTCAAGATCATTCAGATTAATAGAAGTAGGCTAAAAATACATAATGGAAAAATAAGTGGCCAGTATGCAGTATGTGAAGAGTGTCATGAAGCACAGGGGATACTATTGGCTGCAATTGCTGGCAGTGGGTCTGAGGCTCACAAAGATAAAATAGTATACTGTACATGATGACTGTAGCAGTCTCCAGCTAGTGCTTAGTAATCACCTATTGCATATGTGCCATGGCCACGGACTTATGATAGTGCATGTTCCATATGTGAAAAAGAAGAAGATCTTTGTGCTTATCCCAATAATGTTCATAATGAAAAAGTAGAAAAGTGAATTGCTGCTACTAACTTCCTGAATACTAGAATAAATAATTTCAACACATTAAAAAAGTGCGCTGTTAGCTTTAAATGTGATAAAGAAATGTGCACAAAATAAGATTCATAAATCCCCAAATGATAATTGGTCCATATAAAAGACAATACTGTGCAACCTAAAATACATAATACATATACCACCAAATAATATTTCATATACAGTGCAATGCAGTGCAAAATAAACGCATGTAAATAAGTCCCCAAAATCCAATTTGAGGAAAAAAGTGCTGCGTGCCAAGGTAATCTTCCAATAAGGTGCTGCTGTGCTCAAAAGGTGCTCCTCAGAAAAACAGGCAAGCCTCTTACTGAACCAAACTGATCTCAAGCTATAGAGATCAAATGAGCGGATAGTGTCCTAACTCCACACTGACACCCTCACTGGTATGCTCTTTACAGCACATTTTCATTTATTTTTACAACATCCCAGTTAGTCTTGAATGGAAACCAATACGTGGAGAATGACAGGTGCATGGGTTGGCAGTCCATGTATGTTGTAATAAGTTCCAATTGGGCAAGGACATTCCAGTGGGCACTAAGGGAAAGCTGCGATGGAGCGAAGCATAACTCTGCCGTAGAAGAAACAAAGAAAACACAGCACCTCTAAGTGTATACAGCAATAATATTTAATAAGAAGGTAAGTAGTAACTCACATCTTAGAATTTAAAAACAGGCTCATGAGGTGGAGAGGTGAAACCTCTGTAGCCAGATGTTGGGTGACTGATCCAGAGAGGAGATAGCCTAGGACCGCCAGCAGATAGAGGATATCTTGGAGACTCTGCCAGGCTTCACCATCCATGCTTCACATACATAGCGCCATCTGCTGGCGGACCTAGCCTATCTCCTCTTTGGATCAGTCACCCAACATCCTCTCTTTCAATATAGAGCAGTACATCTATGAATTCATGATACCATCACTGAAATGCAGCTACCCGACACCAGCAGCACTCATGCAGCCCCACAGAAGGACACTGCCACCATCATGTTTCACTGTAGGCACCATGCATTTTTTTTGTACACACCTTTGCGATACCATACAGTTTTGAAGCCATCAGTTCCAAAAACATTTATCTTGGTCCCATCACTCCAGAGTACAGAGTCATAGTATTCTTCTTCCTTTTCAGCATGGGCCCTGAAAATTCTAGGAGAGCTTTTTTGTGCATGGACTTTAGGAGAGGCTTCCTTCCTGGACGACACCCATGCATGCCATTCCACTGCAGTGTACGCTGTTTTGTGTCACGGAAACAATCACCCAGTTTGGCTTTCTACTAGCTAACTGCAGTGAACTTGCATGGCGATTTTGGCTGGTAATCCCCACATTCATGGTGGCTGTGTTTGTTCTGGCTACAGAGCAGGCTAGGTGGTACATGTGCAAAGACTGTGGGCACTGAACATCCCGGATTTCCATAGAGCTGCTGGGACGCTCTGTGACACAGGAAGATACTGCATTATCTAGAGGCTGGCTCTCTCTCATGTTACAGCTCTGTGGCTACAGCAGACACTGCTGTGTCTCTATGAGCTCCACCTGTTTACCTAATCACTCTACTGCTCCAGCCTGGGTCTTTCTGCTGCTCTGCTTCCTCTAGGTCACCTCAACTTTTTGCCTGTTTACCTTGGAGGAATGCAAATGTATCATGACTCTGAGATCTGGGCTAGGTTATATTCCCCCTTAGGCTGTTGCTAAAAGCTGCAGCTTCAAGCACTGAAAATTGAGAGGTATTGTTTTCTTTTTATCTGTTATTTATTTATTGCTACTTTTTAAAAGAGTGCTATCTGCATACCTTGGCAGAAAGAAGACTCCAGCACAGAATAAAGCGTCCACCAAGAGCTCGGTCATAAGCAATCCTGTCTTCTGTTGCCCAGGACAAGTTGCTTCACCAGAACAGTCCAGGGTGGATTAAACATCCAGCAATTGGTCGTTCTAGGACGCCATCGTCAGTGGCCCACTGCAGTTGTATGGAAATGGGACAAGGAAAATCACGTCACTGAAACGCTTTCCAAGAAGAGTAAATCCTCTGGCCAGCACAGGAAAAGGTCTTCTACCTCTTCCAGAGTCTCTTCTCCAACCCATCCTGAAGTGGTGGCTTATTGGGGCTGTTCAGCTGATGCATTGCCAGGCGAATTGGTGGGCAAATTGGTGTGCACATCCTATCTTAGGTAGGGGGCACATGACAAAGCTGCAGATGCACAGCAAGTAAAATTGTACATTAGAGATGCAGCAAAAAGAGTTCTTCACCCAAAATACAGAGAAAAAAATGTGTGTCAAAGGGATGGCAAATTATGGAATATAGTTACCAAAGTAGCCACCTCTTTAATGAGATTGGCTAGCCACATAACGCTTCCACTTGAAGGTTCGGTGTCTTTTAGGGATCCAATGGACCGCAATATTGATACATATCTGAAGAGGATGTACAGTGTAACAGGACCATCCCCTATGGTCCTCAAACTGTGGGTGTCAGAAATGGAGTCCTGTGGTTCAGGAGAAGTGCAATTCTTCAGAATAGCTGTGGACTTCATTGCTGAAGCGGCAGTGGATCTAGTCAGAATGACAGCAAAGTTAATGGCTCACACAGAAAAACCAAAAGAGCATTATTTTTAAAGCATTGGTCTGCTGACAATGCCTCTAAACACCGCATTGGCTCGATTCTGTTTGATGGGAAGCCCAATTTTGTCAAGACCTTTAAAGCTGCCATTCAGCAGGTATCCAGTGGAAAGTCAGGCCTTATCCTGCAGGAGAAGAGATTTCAAAATCAGTCCTTTCGCTCTTTCAGAAGAGTTAAGAATCGTTTCACAGAAGCAAGTGCGTACAGGCCTGGTGGGCCATTTTTCAGATATTGGAAGAATGTCAATGCGGCATTTCCCAAGGGAGTCAAGACCAAATCAAGCCAGCCAGTTAGGTCTTCCGACAAGGCCTTGGAAGGTGTCTCTACCAAGACCTCTCAAGTGGGAGCAAAATCAGCACTATTCAGGGAGGTCTGGGTGGAAGAAGTGGAGGATGCTTGAATTCTGGTATTACTTCAGGGGAATTCAGGTACCAATATGTCCAGATAAACTGAATTGTTTGCACGCATATATAAAGAAATTGTTAACAGCTTAAGCTATTTTTCCTGTACCAAGACAAGAATGGGGCAAAGACAAGTGTTCCTCTTTGGTTCTGGTGATCAAGTCCTCAGGCGCCCTCAGACCAGTTCTAGACCTGGAATATCTGAATTTCTCTATGAATGCCCCTCCTATCAAGATGGATTCCTGGGAGGCCATCATTTCTGTAGTAAAAGTCAGAGACTGGATGGCCTCAGTGGGTTTGGCAGGCACCTATCTGCATACCCCCATAATTCTGGCTCATTATTGCTTTCTCAGGTTTGCGTACAAGGGGCACTTTTCCAGTTCATTCTTTGCCATTCAGGCTTTGCACCGCTCCCAGAACCTTCACAAGGCTGCTGTCAGCTATCATAGCTGTTCTGAGACCCAGGGGTCTTCAGATATTTCATTATCTCGATTACATCCTTCTACTAGCCCTGTCAAGAAGTCTTCTGATGAATCACATGTCTCTAACCTGTAACACGCTCAAATGCTTTGGGTGGATAATCAACCATCAAAAGAGTCAACTGCAATCAACGCAGTTCCTGCTATTTCTTTCTCCCCCAGAAGAAAGTCCAAAAGATCCAGATTCAGATGAGGGAAGTAATGAGCAGGCCTTGCTTATTGGCAAGAGAGTGCATGCAGTACCTGGGCCTTTTGTTAATCACCATCCCAGTTGTTCCTTGGGTCAGATGCTGAAGAAGGAAGTTTCACTTCAGTTTCCTTCACTAGTGGGATCATCATGAATTGAACAGAAGATCCTCATACCAGGTCCAATAGCCCTTTTATTAACCTGATAGGTGGTTTTGCGCCATCAGAAGGGCAGTGTCCCTCTCGAGCCTCCAGAACCAGGCTGGTGGGTTGGGGGAGCCCACAGATTTGGTCACCAGGTTCAAGGTCATTAGAAGAGGCCGAATCTGCAGAGTCCCTATCTGCCTAGAGTTATTAGCTTCCCAATTCACTCCACTAGCGTTCCAGTATCTGTTACACGGAAAAGTGGTGAAGGTGCTTTCATAAAATTGGACTACAGTGACTTACTTGTCCTGTCAAGCGGGCACCAGAAGCTTGTCTCTCCTGAGAGTAGCCTGTCAAATCTTCCTTTGAGCAGAAGGGAATTTACCCTTTCTTCATACCTCTCAGGAATGTAGGACATTAAGGCTGACCAGAGTCAAAACCCTGGGCCAAGATGTCCAGGTTGTGGAGGTTTTGCCTAGTGTACATCTTTCCTCCAATCTTTCTAATTCTAAGGGTTCTCCTGAAGATAAAATGTGAAGTGGGGGCAATAATAGCCCCAACCTTTTGGCCGAGCCAGCCTTGGTTTCCCCTTGTATAGAGGACAGTTGACGACTTCTAAGCACTGTGTGCTTCATCATGCGCTGACCCCGCTCTGTCATTTTATGTGGTCTACCACTTCGTGGCTGAGTTGCTATTGATCCCAGTTGCTTCCACTTTGTTATAATACCACGAACAGTTGACCCTGGAATATTTAGTAGCAAGGAAATTTCACGGATGAACATGGATTGCACAGGTGGCAACCTATCATGGTACCACGCTTGAATTCACTGAGCTCCTGAGAGCGACCCATTCTTTTACAAATGTTTGTAGAAGCAGTCTGCATGTCTAGGTGCTTGATTTTATACACCTGTGGCCATAGATGTGATTGGAACACATGAATCCACAGATTTGGAGGGCTGGCCCAATACTTTTGGCAACATAGTTTATATTTTGGGCAAGCGCACAGTATTCTTGAAACTGCCAGCTACTCTTGGGTAAATAAACTTGAAATAGAAAAACTGTGTCACCTGTTAATTTTAAACCTTTGCCACAGGGAAAGCACCCACTATATGCTGTTTATTCTAACAATACTTTAGAGCAGCGGTCTCCAAACTGTGGCTCGGGGGCCGGATGCGGCCCTTTGCTTGCTTTTATCTGGCCCTTGGGGCACTATTTATTCCACTGACACCAATAAATTCCTCCCAATGAAACCAACAATGGGGCGCAATTCCCACCAATGACACCAACAATGTGGCATAGTTTATCCCAACGATACCAAGAATGGGGCCCAGTGACACCAATGATCAGGCACAAATTCTCCCAATGACACCATCGATGGGGCACAATTCCTCTCACTAACACCAAAGATGGGGCACTGTTTACTCCCACTGATGCCGGGACATTTTCCGGTCTGACCCTCCTAAAGTCTGTAGGACAGTAAACTGGCCCTTTGATTAGAAAATTTGGAGACTCCTGCTTTAGAGTAACAATGATGTTGCTTACACTAAGGTTTGTGATTTTATTGGCAGATCACTACAGAAAGCAGCCAACTTCTCACTCATATTTTCATTTTGTTCATGGATTTCTGGGCCTTGAAGTTTCATCTACCAATCTTCTATTGAGGCTAATAAAATACATGACACTTTTCCTGGAACCTAATGGAGCTTACGTTGGATTCCACAAGACCTATGCTATTCTTACTGAGGATATCCAAATAGACATCTACTTTATATTAGTCCTTTTTGATGTTACATCACTGTGAAAACTACTACTGTAATATCATCTAAAAACATATTGTTAAGAAACGCCTAGGAATGAACACTAAGTTTTGGTAATCAAGTTAAAAAAGGGTCAAATATAGTAATGGACTATAACGATGCAGTCAGTGTAGGGGTACCATTAGCCAACTAAATGTGCTCACTCATAAAGCTGGGTACACACTATAAGAAAATCGGGCAAACGATCGTTCGGTCTTCCTCGATGTTTCACAGCAAGTCGAACCTGAGGATGGTACTAACTGTATGAAAATTCTCAAACGACAAAGGCTTTTTTTTTTGTTTGAGGTAGAAATGTTCCAGCATAGATGATGGTTTATTGTTTCTGATCATGCGCAGTATTTCATATCTGCTTTTTCTCATACAAAAACAGTACACATTAAACAAAAAATGTTAGTTCTGCTCATGTATGAGAAAAATTTGGGGGTTTGTCCTTTTAGAAATTATTGTTGGAAAGTCTGAATCAGATGTCAAAAGTTGTGTACACACTATATGAAAATCGAATGATTGGTCCCCATACAGAATTTTTATTCTGATTTTCTCATAGTGTGTACCCCACTTAAGGAATGCACTTTTGCAATTAAAAGAATGACTACTCCATGAAGAATCAATTTTCTACCTCAGCCCCTCTCTCCTTACACATCACAGTTGTGTCCTTTGAGAGTGTCTAATTACTGTTTGTGGTGGCTTTGCTTCTTCTGACTTACCCTTACCTTACTATATAACCTTTTATATAGCTGTTGACAGAGAAGCAAAGAGAAATACTATACAACAGGAGTGTTCAATCTGAGGCCAACAAGCCACATGCAGCCCAAGATGGCTATGAATATGGCCCAGCACAACATCATAAATTTACTTAAAAATGTTGATTTTTTTGGGGGGGAGATGTGGCCAAAACAAATTTGGCAGTGTCTCTTTACTGGACTTCTACATGTTTTATATTCCCAAAGAAAAATATCCCACTCTTTGCAATCACACTTTATTCATGTCATCAGCTTTCGGCAGTACCTATATTTGTAAGCAACTATTTTCCAGGGTGAAGGGCAGAATTAGTACCAAAATATCTGATGAGCGCTTAGAGAATTAATTGAAAATTGCTACATCAAACCAATTATTGATGCGTTACAATATCACTTGAGTGACAGCTCTGTGTCTGCTGGGACATCACATTCAAGATGGTGGAGCCCATTAGCAGTCTAAGATCTTTAGGATATCTATTGTATAAAAGGAAGACTTTTACAGGTAAATACCATGCATACAATATGTTAAATGCACATATACGGTAATCTTATATGGCATGAGGCTAGTATGCAGCAACAATCAGTAATGTTGACAGTGTTCTGTAATTGCTGACTTCTTATTTTGCAGACTGACCCTTATGGATTTGCTACGTCAATCTTCAACTGTAATTTCTGGATTGCAGCTCTATGAATAGTCCTGTACAACTCACCAAGGTGAAGGCCACATTGGTACTGCTATCATGAGCATGTTATAAGTGATATTCATAACCTGGTACTTTAAATTTCCAATCAAAAGTTGAATTGGTAAATGAGTATATAGTTTTATAGGAATAAATGGTCTGGTAAGAGGGTCCTTTTAGGGTGTATTCACACCTGTGAATGCACCTGACACCAATTATCCGCAGCTGGGGTTCCAAGCTATTAGCTGCAAGAGGCAGCCCCAGTGAAAGCAATGAAAGGCTGCCAGCTCCCATATTCAGACTCCTGTGTCCAGGGCCAATCACGGGCATGTGATCACTGCACGAGCAATTACAAGCGAGTGGCACCAACTAGCTGCCAGAGCCAGCAGCCTTCTATTGTTTTGAATGTGGCTGCCTCCTGCAGCTAACCACTGGGAACTCCCGCTGGGGCTCTCGTGTGTAATTGGTACCTGGTGTATTTTGCAGGTATGAATGGACCCTAAACCAGGACCAGGTTTAACAAGTAGGATATCTGACATTAACTAAACCAATCATGAGAATTACAGGAGGTGTCACCGCTGACCCGCCTCTGAAAATGCCACTTGTCTAAGGGTCATGCTGATCCTCTGACTGAAATACTTTGAGTCAGTGACCAAAAAAGGTATAATGAGTGGAAAGTCTGAGACATATCAGAAGTCCTGATCTGCATAATTGTTCCAGGTTGGAGAAACAAGGAACTGAAGCTAAACAGTTCACATGATGGCCTGGGAACATGAATTTTTCTTAAGATTTTTAGGTCATTGATTTTTTCCTCATGCCAGCTTTCCCTGCAGTACTGATTTACTACATTTTAAGGTCAATAAAGGTCATTTTCCATGAACCATTGATGGAAAGACAGTGACAAAAGCAGTGAGCCCTAAATGTTTTTGCAATGGGGCATCAACATTTCACTAAGTGCATTTCTAAGGCAGAAATGCAATTTCTGTCATGTTTTCATAGCTCTTGCTGACAAGTTTATGATGTCATTGGGTCGTCATTAGGCCTGAGCACCTAAGCCACCTAATCCTGGTTTCCTGTTTGGTGTCCTGAGTGAGCTATGCCCAGAGCTGTGCTCGGTCCAGCTGTTTTCAGTTTGTGTCCTCTCTCCCTGGCATCTTTACTATGGGCACCCATCTGACTGCTTTCAGCTTCACAGCTGGGTGTCCACTGCGCATACGCGAGTGGTGCTGTGCACTGTGAATGGTCTCGCAGTCTTCTGGGACCTGTCATGTGTCCCAAAAGACTGTGGGAGGGGGGAAGAACTTCCACTTTTGATCCCCTAGGCGGAAGTGGGAACAGGTATGTGTTAAAATTGGGTCCCCGCTCCCCCCCAAAAGCTCCATTTCACAAACAGGAGCGGGGGAGGAGTCCTGTCAGAGCTTGGGTCCAAACCTGGGCCTACTGCGCTGAGTGGCAATGTTTCTTCTTGCTGAGCCACCTGGAATGCTGTACAGCTCCCTTGACAATTATTTGGATGATCCTACCTTGACCTTGTATATCATGAACCTTGAACCCCTTGCTCCTCCCATGAACTTCCTGATATAAGCCATGTCTCTGTGCTTCCTGTGTGCCAGATTATTGTGCTCTCCAGCCAGTATCTTGCTCCTTATCATCTCTGCTGTTATCCATATTTTGCTATGACTCGTTATTGACCCTTCTCTTATTCTCGACTCGGCTTCTGCCTGATCCCAATCTGCGACTGCTCCTTACCGACCTTGGCTTGTTTACTGACCACGCTTCTGTTTGATCCTTAACTGCTTATATGCTACTGGACCTCCGCTTGCTCACCTCCTGGTGGGGTAATCCTGAGGACCGCGACCTGGTGCTAACATGCAGCCAAATCCATCTCCACCGTCAGGAGTCTGGTGAACACCGGTTGGTACTTAGACTCCTCGGGTGAACCCACTCCTCCCCCATGGTGACCTGCTTGTGTACCTATCCTGCTGGTTTCAAGTGAGCCTTTTTACTGCTATAGCAACTGGTCTTTGAGCCTGACCCCTGATCGTGACAAGGCCTTAAAGCGGAACTTCCCCTTCCCCTTTTGGATGGAGCTCCAAGAAAATATTTTGGGTACAAGGACTGTATCATATGCGTGGTTCTATTCAAGGTGTCCTAGGTCTTTCACAGTTCTAGCAATGCCCAGTATATCATCTATGTGTGTCAATGACAAATTACTTACAGTGCATGCATTTTCTATACCTTTCTGACAAGTAGCTCTGCAACACTTTAAGGAAATATAGCAATACATGATTTCTACTGCTAGCGATACAGAAAACTACAAATGTTATAAAGCAGGGGTATCCAACCTTTTGACTTTCCTGGGCCACATGTGAAGAAGAGGAATTGTCTTGGTCCATACATAAAATACACTAACAGTAAGGATATAAGGATAGCTGATGAGTAGAAAAGGTCAGACAGATCACAAGTTAATGATCAATATAAATAATTTAGAAAATGTACCTGAGTAATAAAACTCCATTTTTTAAAAAATATTTTCTATTATAAAAGTAAAAGAGGGCAACTAAAAACTAGTGCGATATTTGACACTGTTTCTGATAAAAAAAAATGCATCAATATCTGGTTTAATGGATTTAGTAGCAATTCTAAATGAATTCTCAAAGTGCTCATCAGAGATTTTGGTTCTAATCCTGCCCTTCATGTGCTTCATCCTTGAAAATAGTTGATCATATATATAGGTGCTACTGAAAACTGATGACCTGAAAAAAGGGTGATTGTGAAGGGTAGGAGATTTTTATTTGGGAAGATAAGACTTCTAGTAAAGAGACTCTGTCAATTTTTTCTTTGGCTGCATGTGTTTGCTAATAGAAATTGCAATTTTACAAAAAAATCCCCAAAACATCCACATTTTTAAGTACATTTACGATTTTGTGATTTTGTGTTGGGCTGCATTCATAGCCATCCTGGACTTAGACCTTCTTTGGTTGGTACGAAACTGGCAGTCAGCCTGCCCATACCATGACAACGCATGAAGATGATTCCAGGCAAACAACACCCCGAGGGAGCCCAAATGGCAACTAGAATGCCAAAATAGAATACAATCATGGTGATCTGTTTGTCTGTTCTCAGCCCCAAATCAAATCTTAAACTAAATGTAACCAAGTGTTTGGCTAAAATGGCACTTTCATTCTTTCACAAGTGAAGATGGGTATTGGCAAATCCTAATCTGGAGAACAGAATTGTAATACGATTGGGCAATGTTTGCTTTCTTTTTCCTTAACAATATTTAGTTGGTGATTTCTATAAGATTATAACATAAGAGTAAAACACACATTAACAAAATTTTGATGGATTGGATAGATTTTTTTCCTTAGAATGATAGTATGGTGGCACTAATTACTTGTGTACTAATTAGCTGAGCACCTCAGTCTGGAAGACCAGTGGTTAATTACCGTGAAAGGCTAGAATTTGAGACAGAGGGCAGAGAGTCAGCAGCTATATTTATCCCATCTGTAACCTGAGCTGAGGATTCCTGGGGGCAGAGCAGATCTTGGGTCTGTGTTTGCTATACGGACCCTTGCTTGACAGTTCATGGATCCTGGGATATGCACTGGCTTGTGGTCCTTCACTTTGCCCTGATTTCTTCCAAAGACAAGTTAAATGGAATTAAGGAGTTTGAGATCTAACTGCGACCAGCTGCATTCATAAAGAAGGTGAGGCCACATGTGAAGTGGAACCATGTAGTAACCTGTAGAATTCAGTAGCTTACTGTATATCATAGCATTGCATTTCCTCTTGACTGCTTTACCTATAGATATAATACTATGTGTTAATACTGAAATATAACCTAATAACCAGTCAAAATATATTGAGTTGGGTATTGTAAATAAATAAGTTTAGCTACATTAACCTGCTAACCAAGTTTAGAACAATTTATAATTCAAGCAGCTATTACATTTCTGCTAGTTACAGCAAAGATGCCCAATTGTACACGTAAAGCTGAGTTAGATCGTACAGAGGTTCAACTATTTTATGAATATACACTTTTATGTATTGTGGCAACTTTTTGAGAACCCCTAGCTCCTAGGTATATACAGAAGTTACAGATCTATAATGAGATGTGTTCTCAATGTAAATTTCTTTTCTAGTGTGGTTTTGGCCAATTGACAAGACCATTTAGAATGTAAACAAAGTAGGTATCTCTCTAGTATTGCACTGTATCAGTAAGACTGTCTACCTGTTGCATGAAAACTTTTTTTCCATTTAAATCTAGTTAAAGTGTATGTAAAGGGATTTTTTTTCATTCTGAATAGAGTAATGGTGCTCAAACACTAGGTGAAAAATTTTTGAAAATCTGACATTTGGACAGTTTGTTCATTTTTCGTCCAGTTAATGGACACAAATCAAAAATCAGTACTGACATTTTTGAGCAAGAAAAGCGAAAGAAAAGTTTGGAAAACCGATTCAGGGTATAGATGTCACAATAATGTCCTACTACGCTCCCAATGTCAATTCTAGACCCTTTCTATCACATATCTGCTCCCTCCTGGCTATCCATCAACGGGTTACCCTTTTGATGGCAGGAGATCCAACTTAGTATTAAATCCCTCACTAGATAAATACCCGGCAGAGAATTCTAATTCTTCCGCGTCAGCTAAATCTTTTACACGTACGTTAAGTACCCACGACCTGGTAGATCTATGGCGTGAACTCCATCCCCGGGGGAAAGACTATACTTACTACTCTCACCCTCACCATTCTCATTACAGAATTAACCATGCTTTTGTACTACGCAAACATCTCCCTTTGGTTCGCTCCGTCTCTATCCTCACGGTCCCATGGTCTGATCATGAACCCATTTTGGTGGTTTGTCGATCTCTCCTCTGTAAGCCTACTCCTCTTGGATTATGCATGACTCCCTACTTTCGCTAAAGGAGATTCAGGCGGAACTACAGCGCAAATCCCAAGAATATTTCCAGCTAAACTCGGGTTCTGTCTCTTCTTCAGTAATGTTATGGGAAGCTTACAAGGCTGTTCTTAGGGGCCATATTATTCAGATAGCTTCGAGGCGGAAGAGGGATAGACAACATAAACAGCGTCAGCTGGAATCAAAGCTAGCTTCCGCGTCGGCTCAATTTAAGCAGGTACCTACCCCATCGAACCGTAGATTGCTAGATCAGGCCCGCCTGGAACTGGATCTTTGTTTGACGGAGGAGGCTGAGCGTTCTTTGCGTTGGACATGCCAGAAGTGGTATAGTAAAGCAAATAAACCAGATTCCATGTTGGCACGTAGATTACGCTCTTTTGCACATCACCCCAAACCGATTTCCCTACGTACTCATTAGAATGCTCTCACAAGTAATCCTGTAGCGGTATTGGAGGAATTCCGGCATCGACTTGCCAGACTTTATACGGATCCTACACGGGCTGACCCTCAGTCTATTTCTGACTTTTTATCCCATTTGTCCTTGCCTACTTTGACTCAGGCTCATAAAGACCTGATGGACCGTGATATCCAAATATCAGAAGCTCTGCAATGCATAGCAGATTTGAAGACGGGCAAACGCCCAGGTCCAGATGGATACACGGCTTTATACTACAAGAAATTGGCTGATGTGCTTGCCCCTCACCTTGTTGCTATGTTCAATGCGGTGAAGGGAGGTTCGAACTTTTCCCCTGACTCTTTGACTGCTAATGTGGTTTTGATCCCTAAACCGGATTGAGATAATTCTTCTTGGGCAAATTATAGGCCTATTTCTCTTATTAACATTGATATGAAAATCCTCACTAAGATCTTAGCCACTCGTTTGAATTCCTTCCTTTCTCGTCTGATAAAAAAAGACCAGGTGGGTTTTGTCCCTCACAGACAAGCCGGAGATGCCATCAGACGCATCTTACAGTTACAACATTTGGCTCATACTCGCAAAATTGATATGATGCTCCTATCTCTAGATATCAACAAGGCCTTTGACACTTTGTCTTGGCCTTATCTTATGTCGGTCCTTCACCGTTTTGGCTTTGGTCCCTCATTCTTACGTTGGATCTCTTCGCTAAATACATCCCCTCAAGCAAAACTCAAATATTATGGTTTTGAGTCCTCAACGTTCCCGATTGGCAGGGGAACTAGACAAGGGTGCCCACTTTCTCCCATACTATTTATCTTAGCCTTGGAACCTTTGGCAGAAGCCATTCGTATGCATCCTGATATTAAGGGAATAGATGTAGCTGGCTCCCAGCACAAGTTATCTCTGTTTGCTGACGATATATTGTTGTCAGTCACAAACCCGGGGGTTACTTTGCCAAATTTACTTGCAGTTTTGGATTCCTTTGCAGTTCTCTCAGGTCTCCATGTCAACCCTGCCAAATCTAAGGCTATGTCAATTACTCTCTCACCATCACTTTTGGCTACTTTGAAACATTCGTTCCCTTTTCAATGGCTCTTGGCTCTGCTGTATTTAGGAATTAAGCTCACACCAACTTACGAAGGACTTTATTGGGCCAATTTCCCCGCCGTCTTTAATGAACTGACCGAGCTGCTGTCATCCTGGTCTCACTACCCGCTTTCGTGGTTTGGTAGAATCAATGCGATCCGTATGACCTATCTTCCCAAATTATTGTATGTGTTTCGAGTTTTACCTGTTTCTTTTCCTACGCATATTCATCAGCGAAAACTTCTGTCTTTCATTTGGAGTTCTTCTCGACCCAGAATTAGTAAACATATTTTATTTGCTCGTAAGACCGAGGGTGGGTTATCTGTCCCAAATCTTCGGTCTTACTGCCTGGCGACCAATATTGCCCCCTTAACCCATCTCCATGCATCCCACCATTTCCCCTTGTAGGCTACTGTAGACTTGATGGACTCCCACCTGATACCACTCTCTTCTTTGCCGTGGCTTCCTTTTACTCATCGACCTTCCTCCGATGCTGACGCTAACGCTTCGTCTTTGGGATTCTATTAAATATTCTGCTGGCCTTATCTCTGCCAACCTACTGTTACTACGTTTGCTACATAACCCATTATTCCCCCCAGGTCGTGATAATCCTGAACAGTTTGCTTGGTGGCAAGCAAATGACTTCCATGATGTACATTCGATGCTATCTCCCACTAGAATACTCACTTTTGAAACTCTGCGCTCCTCTCATGATATCCCATTGCGGGAACATTTTGGCTATCTTCAACTCTGCCACTTTATTAATACACTAATACGGATGCACTTGGGACCCTACAGTTTGTCCCTCTTTGAAAGTCACTGTAGACACAGACCCCATGCTCCGGGCCTAATCTCTCTGGTCTACTCTTCTATTATTTCTTATAGAACTCCTCCGGTTCGTGTTGGCAGTCGGAACTCGGGGGGCACTTTGGATCAACAGGATTGGCGAACCATGACCCAAGCATTATCTAAATGTTCTAGAAATGTTATCATTTTAGAAAATGCCTATAAGATTCTTTATCGATGGTATTACACGCCTGTTCATCTGGCTAGTTTTATCCCTACATGTTCTCCGACTTGTTTTCGGGGCTGTCAACAGGTGGGTACTATGGTTCACATCTGGTGGACTTGCCCTAAGGTTTGTAGATTGTGGATCATAGTTTATGCCCTCCTCCGCACTATGTTTCACACAGACATTAAGCGCAACCCGTATGAAGCGCTTTTATTTAAACCATTAGTGGGCCTACTCCGTCCCGAACGGCAGTTGGCATCACACCTATTTATGACCACCAAGCTGACATTCGCGAGGGCCTGAAAGACTCCCCTCCTCAGCTTCGAAGCTGTCAAAAACCGGATGAACTTCATAATGGTTAATGAAAAACTGACGGCTATACTGTTGGATACCCAAACTAAATTCCTGCAGACATGGCGTCCCTGGCTTGATATAGCCCAACAATCGAGATTCGACCAGTCCCTTCTGTCGATATAACATTTACGTATTAGTTTATTTTTCTTTTTTTTTCTGTTGCGATCGCCCTGGACCCCTTTTTGTTTTTGTTTTTGTCCTCGTCTCCTTACTCTTCGTCCTTCTCTTTTCTTTTGTCTAATCTGTTTTATACTATCTGTACTGATTGTGATTAGTGCTTTGAGTGCCGCATCCGCAATACTATATCCTCATGCTGGACTCCTTCGAGAGCCCTACATGTGGAATACTTATCTACATTTGGAGAGGCTCCATTTTATATCTTCTCCGCTTTTTGTATGCTGATATGGTGACAATTTTTCCTTAGAGTTTATATTGTCATTGGTCTTTAATTGTGTACTCATTGTTTTCTCTTTTTTTTTCAATACATGGCACTTAAGTATACAGTTTAATTCTATGTCTCTCTACCAATACATATTCTGGAATATTCATTGAATCCCTTGTACGTCTTATTCCTGTTGGTCAATGCAATTGTTTTTGACTGATTCTTTGCTCCTATCTATTCTATAATAAAATTCTTTGTAAAAGAAAAGTTTGAAAAACTTCTGCTGACCGGACGATAAATTGAAAGGTTAATGTGTTTTTCGCTCGTCAAAAATTGAACTGTATGGTACTGCGCATATGTGATCCAAAAGCAAAGAACAAAAAACTGATTTATTTATGTCCATTGAATGATTTATTGTTCAAAATTTGGTCACTACTTAGTGGAAATATTGTTTGCTGTCGTGACCATGTGTTTGTTTTTCAAAAATGTGTTCAAAAGATTTTCCGACTAGGGTGTGGCTAAAACAAAGAAGGCTTAGTCAAATTTGTATTACTGCCTGTGTCCCCGCTGCAGAGATTCAACCCTCAGCTTGTCCTGGTGACCATTGTCACAGGACATAAAGTGAGTAAAAATCTAACAATTTTGAGTTGTTGCCAGAGCAAGAGGTGAGGGACGAGCTTCCAGTCTTCCTGTGACAAATGGGAATTATGATCATTTTCAAAATATTTCCTCACATTTCCTGTTGTGTCTTCAGGACAGGAAGTGTTAAAAAATTCCCCCAGCAGATGACAGGCAGAAAAAAACAACCAGATAGGGGGTTTAACCCTTTACTACTAATTCAAAAAGTTTTGGATTTATATTCACTTTAACCATGGATTTTCCCCCAAATAAAAGTACTAGTTCAGAACAATTAAATGTAAAACCTCAATTCTATTTTTTTTTTTGCTGTATACATTTCCTTTAAACAGTTTTGCCCTCTGTTAGTGCTGGTGACCATTTTCTTTAGAGCAGAAATTAATTGAAACTCACAGGAACACGATGTGAGGAGAAATCTTCCAATGGTGAAACCTGTTGGAAAGATCCATTTGCTCTGGAGGGATTTCTTTTTCCTACTATATTTCTGGGACTTGAAGTGTAGGAAAATCTTCTAGATGGGACACAGCAAAATATAAAGGACAGGAGCCTGAACTTTATTTTTTTCTGTGTCCCATCTAGAAGATGGGGAAAAACTAAATAAAAAAAGACTTGCCTTTACATACACATTGGTAGAATATTCCCTTCTTTTTGTGACCATGCACAAGCCAGTTTTCATTAAGATCTGAGCATTGTTTATTATAATCCCAATTTGTTCAGGGAAATTATTATTATTATTATAATTATTATTATTATTATTATTATTATCTGTTTCTAACCAATGAAAATCTGCTACTGAAATAGCCAGACAAAATATAGCTTTCCTTCAACATATGAAAAAAAACAGTCCATAACTCTGGTATACAGAAAACAAAACTGTTGCTCACTGCCAATATAAACTAGTCCCGCACAAGGGTTTAAGGTTCCCACCTGCTTCAGGGTCCAGAAAAGGGGCCACAGGAGCCCAGACATGGTCTCAGTAGGCCGAGAGTACACAGCCCTCTCACAACTGTGTCCTGTTTCATTCAACACCTCACAGACACCTACTGACTGTTTACTGCTACATAGTTACATAGTTAGTCTGGCTGAAAAAAGACAAAAGTCCATCCAGTTCAACCATAGAAAAAAAAATATATAATCCTATACCCACAGTTGATCCAGAGGAAGGCAAAAAAAAACAGCAAAGCACGATCCAATTTGCTCCTACTGAGAAAAAATTACTTCCTGATCCCCCGAGAGGCAATCGGATATTCCCTGGATCAACTTTACCTATAAATGTTAGTATCCAGTTATATTCTGTGTATCTAAGAAAGAATCCAGGCCTTTTTTGAAGCAATCCACTGAGCTGGCCAGAACCAACTCTTGAGGGAGTCTATTCCACATTTCACAGCTCTCACTGTGAAGAAACCTTTCCGCATTTGTTGTTACATTTCTTTTCCTCCAGACATAAAGAGTGCTCCCTTGTCCTCTGTGATGGCCTCAGGGTGAATAGCTCTACACGGAGTTCACTATATGAACCACTGATGTATTTATACATGTTGATCATATCCCCCCTTAATCTCCTCTTCTCAAGAGAGAATAAATTCAGTTCCTGTAATCTTTCCTCATAGCTAAGCTCCTCCATGCCTCTTATCAGTTTGGTTGCCCTTCTCTGTACTTTCTCCAGTTCCCCAATGTTCTTTTTGTGAATTGGTGCCCAAAACTGAACTGCATATTCCAGATGAGGTCTTACTAATGATTTGTAGATGGGCAATATGATATCTCTCTCTCTCTGGAGTCTATACCTCTTTTAATACAAGAGAGGATTTTGCTCGCTTTAGAAACATCAGCTTGGTATTGCATGCCATTATTAAGCTTGTGATCTACCAGAACTCCCAGATCCTTCTCCACCATTGATTCCCCCAATTGTACCCCCCACAGTATGTATGATGCATGCATATTATTAGCCTCCAAGTGCATAACCTTACAATTATCAACATTAAACCTCATTTTCCACATATTTGCCCAATTACACAGTGCATTGAGGTCGGCTTGTAAGTTGAAGACATCCTGTAAGGACATTATTCCACTGCACAACTTGGTGTCATCTGCAAAGTCAGAAATGGGATTTTGTAATCCCAGACCCTATATCGTTTATAAATATATTAAAAAGTAAGGATCCCAACACGGAACCCTGGCGTACACCGCTGATGACCCCAGACCATTCAGAGTATGAATCATTAACCACTACTCTCTGAATACGATCTTTTAGGCAGTTTTCTATTCATTTACATACAGGTTTTTCCAAGCCGTAGACTTTACCTTACACATTAGCCATGTGTGGGGAACTGTGTCAAAAGCTTTTGCAAAATCCAAGTATACCACGTCCACCGCCACCCCTCTGTCCAAGGTTTTGCTCACCACCTCTTCTCAGTCCTCTTGTGCAGGTGGGTTAACCCATTCAGGACTAAAGTATCACTAGTCTGGGTTGGAGGCTCTTTTTCACCTCAAAGCTCTCTGATCCTCTGCATTCCTGGCAGCATAACTGGACTTAACAATCCTAGGAAAACTGTAAATGAGATTTTGCCTTTCTACCAGATCACTCCGGAACCAGTCACCCTGCATGGATGAAAACCCCTAAGTACTCAAATAATAGGGGACACAATACTTGCTTTCCAGAATCCATCCTTGGTGTACTGCACTTTGGTTTTCAGGTGCATTGGAAAAAAAAACAAAAACCTCAAAATCAGTGGGAAAACTGATTGTAACTGTTACTAACCAAAGTTGTTCATAGCATCTCAGTATCTCTACAAGTTCAAAAGTCCCACTAAACAAACACAATCTGCATTTAAACACAGCGGAACTTCACCCAAAAGGGGAAGTTTTGCTTTTTTGATTCCCCCCCCCCCCACTGCCACATTTGGGGTACCTGGTTGCATATATAATGGAAAAAAGGTATCTGCTTCTATGTGTATGTACTGTATAACTATATGTTATGCAATAGTTAATAATGTTGCCACACAGAAGGAAAAAAAATCTTTCCTGCCCCCCAAAGGAAGTCAAATCAATTACTTGAATCAAAATATTTCTCTCTTAGCCTTTAGCCCAATCTCTTGGACTCTTGACCAAACATCTACTATCTGGTCCCACTTCCGTAGTGTTGCCCCCTCCACACTCTGGTCTTGGTGCCTCCTCTCTCTTCTTTCTCCACAATCCAATTACCAGTTTGCTGATTTCTCTTTAGTCTCTCTTTTTTACAATGCGGTGACAAAAACTGGACCCCATATTGTAGATGCAGCTAAGCTAGGCTGATAACTGCAATCCTCAAAGGATTTAATAAACTATTAAAAGTGAGTATGGTCTTTTCACCCATCTAAAGTTTATAACGGTGGCCTGGTTCAGAAAAAACTATTGGAGGGTTGGAAGCAATCGGCCAAAGGAAGCAAAGTATGGAAATTTGGTCCAGACTCCAGCCCATGTTACCATATATAAACAAAAAATCACCAGCGCCAAAAAATGTTGTGAAATAATTCCCAATATAGAAAATGCTGCTGCTCCTTAGTGATAACATTAATAAAAATAAGAAATAAAGAAAAAACAACACAAACCAATTTTAAATATACATAATATATATCAACTCCCAAAAAAACTCAATTAGTGCAGAAAAAATTGTGATAGTCCCACTCCAAAGTATATAAATTTCAATACATTAGATAAAATATAGTACTTTTCCAAGAACCCTGACCAGTGTTCACACACTCACCAGAAATAGGTGAATGGAGCACCTTAAATTTTGAAGTCAGGAATCCAAGATAGAACTCAAATCAGCCTCCAATCTCAGGGTTTAGGCAGAAATCCCAAAATGTAGACAAGACTATTGCCTTTCTCTCAATGTCTCAGAGATCCACAGTGGAGGCTGATTCGAGTTCTATCTTGGATTCCTGAGTTCAAAATATAAGGCATTCCATTCACCTATTTGTGGTGAGTGCGGTGTGTGATAAAAACACAAACGGGTGTGAACACTGGTCAGGGTTCTTGGAAAAGGACTATATTTTATCTAATATATTGAAATTTATATACTTTGGAGTGGGACTATCACAATTTTTTCTGCACTAATTGAGTTTTTTGGGAGCTGATATATATTATGTATATTTAAAATTGTTTTTGCTGTTTTTTTGTTTTTTTCTCATGTTACCATATACAGTGAAGGAAATAGGTATTTGATCCCCTGCTGATTTTGAATGTTTGCCCACTCACAAAGAAATGATCAGTCTAAAAATCTTATGGTAGATGTATTGTTGAGACAAAATATCAACAAAAGATTCAAAAGAAATGCATGTCTAACAAATTATGCACTGATTTGCATGTTCATGAGAGAAATAAGTATTTGATCCCCTTCACAAAACATGACTTAGTACTTGGTGGCTAATCCCTTGTTGGCAATCACAGAGGTCAGACGTTTCCTGTAGTTGGCCACCAGGTTTGCACACATCTCAGGAGGGATTTTGACCCACTCCTCTTGGCAGATCCTCTCCAAGTCATTAAGGTTTGGTGGCTGACGTTTGGCAACTCGAACTTTCAGCTCCCTCCACAGATTTTCAATCGGACTAAGGTCTGGAGACTGGCTAGGCCACTCCAGGACCTTAATGTGCTTCTTCTTGAGCCACTTCTTTGTTGCCTTGGCCATGTGTTTTGGGTCATTGTCATGCTGAAACACCCATCCACGACCCATTTTCAATGCCCTGGCTGAGGGAAGAAGGTTCTCACCCAAGATTTGACGGTCCATTGCCCCATCCATCATCCCTTTGATGCAGTGCAGTTGTCCTGTCCCCTTAGCAGAAAAACACCCCCAAAGCAGAATGTTTCCACCACCATGTTTGACAGTTGGGATGGTGTTATTGGGGTCATGGGCCGCATTCCTCCTCCTCCAAATGACGAGCTGAGTTGATGCCAAAGAGTTCGATTTTGGTTTCATCTGACCACAACACTTTCAACCAGTCCTTCTCTGCATCATTCAGATGTTCAGTGGCAAACTTCAGTAGGGCCTGGACATGTGCTTTCTTGAGCAGAGGGACTTTGCGGGCACTGCAGGATTGTCGCCATAGTGTGTTACCAATTGTTTTCTTGGTGACTGTGGTCCCTGCCTGGAAATTATTGAAAAGATCCTCAAGTGTAGTTCTGGGATGATTCCTCACTGTTCTCATGATCATTGACACTCCACAAGGTGAGATCTTTCATGGTGCACCAGACCTAGTGAGACTGACAGTTGTTTTATGTTTCTTCCATTTGCGAATGATTGCACCAACTGTTGTCACCTTCTCACTAAACTGCTTGGCCATAGTTTTGTAGCCCAGTCCAGCCTTGTGTAGATCTACAATCTTTTCCCTGACATGCTTGGACAGCTCTTTGGTCTTTGCCATGGTGGAGAGTTTGGAATCTGATTGTTTGATTGCTCCTGTGGACAGGTGTCTTTTATACAGGTAACAAAATGAGATTAGCAGCACTCCTTTTAAGAGACTGCTTCTAATCTCAGCTTGTTACCTGTATGAAAGATACCTGATAGCCAGAAATCCTTCTAAATGATAGGGGATCAAATACTTATTTCCCTCGTGAACATGCAAATCAGTGCATAATTTGTTAGACATGCATTTCTTTTGAATTTTTTGTTGCTATTCTGTCTCTCAGTGTTTCAATACACCTACCATTCGATTTTTAGACTGATCATTTCTTTGTGAGTGGGCAAACATTCAAAATCAGCAGGGGATCAAATACTTATTTCCTTCACTGTATGTTTGCTTCTACTATTTGTGAAGCAGTTTTGCTTTAATAGCTTAAAGTTCCATTTATAGCAGCTATCTGCCTTTACTACGCACGTTCCCTTTCTATCCTGAGAACACTCTGTTATTAAAGTGGTGTGATCTATTACAACATTACATTACAACTTGTTTTAAAAATAACACAACTCAGTTTGTCATGAAATGTTTCCTAAGTGATTCATGCTACACAAAATTGTAGAGTGTACCTACAGATTCTAAATGCCATTGCTGAATACAAGCTGCAGAGCTTGGCAGGGGACAGGCATTAATAACATAGTACCCTCCTCTTAGTGAAAAAGCAAATTTTGCACACTTCCACAGATGCTGACACATGTACAAGGCCTTGTATATGCAAATCCTCTCCGAGCTCCCATTCCATATTGCACTTTTACATTTTTTCTCATTATATACAGATTGTATTTACTTGTTAACCTATAGGTAAAAGATAAAATATTCCCCTTTAACTAATCGTTTTGGGAATGGTGATTTACTTGTCACAAAGGGGGAAGTGTAACACATGGGCATACAATGAAGCAAAACTCTCTTTTGTCCAGCATGTGGTGCTATGGGAGGGGAATAACACAGTTTGCCCCACATGGGTTGAGAACCCTTGCAAATTCCTTGCTTCACCTCTTCCTTTGTACTCCAAGTCTGCTGTAAGTCTTATGCTTTGTACACACAAAGAGAACATCAGACAAAAAATATCACTTTCAGAGCGATCGTCCAATAATCTGTTTGTTAGTACACAGCTTTAGAGTACTGCTCATGACAGTTCATACGAAATTATTCAAAGGGAGAAGCACGAAAATGTTTCTTGTACAATACCAGAATGAATTTTCGTTTAATCAGCATAGCATTCATATGAAAAAAGTGACCAAGAACGCTCATGCTCGGAAATGAAAGAATACATTACAATACAATACATTATATCACTTCCGAAGTTTTATTCAGTCGTATGAGAATTTGTTAGTTAGTTTAGTTAGTTAGTTGTTAGTAACCTCTTTATTTTCGATATGAGACTAGCATGCAAAAAAAAAAAAATGACGATCATTCATCCAATATTCTCATTGTGAGTATGAGGCTTAAGGATTATGCACTTCTTTTCATTCAACCCCAAAGACAATGCTGAAAGGGTGTTAGCTTCTGTCTAAACTGATCATAGTATGTGTGTGTGTACAAGGTGGTATCAAAAAGTTTTGAGACTAGTTTTGTAACACGCCAAGAGATAGCAGCACAGTGCTGCAGGAACAGTCACAGGGAGCACCAACCTTCATAAGTCAGTGTGCCAAAAACATCATCCTGTGGTCAGAATAGCACCAGTTGCACAGCTCCCAAGGTACACAGAGCAATATCTTTTAGCACACTGACTTATGAAAGTCAGTGCTCCCTGTGACTGTGCGTTCAGCCTTGTGCTGCCATCTCTTGGCGTGATACAAAACTAATCTCAAAACTTTTTGATACCTCCTTGTATGTATGCATGTAAAGGCCTTGTACTTCAGAAAGCACACACCTTATCCACTGCCTATTGCCTGCATAACATCTTGGAGAAGCTTCAAGCATGCAAAGATGTAGTACATCCACATATATCTTTATATTAAAAGTATTTCACTTTATTGCCAAATTATGTGTAGCACTCACCCCCGAAGGAGCCGCTGGCATTAACGGCATTTCTGTCCTTACTTCAGTGATGAACCATATATATATTGGATCCACAGCACACCAGTACACCTTGTGGGAAGTTTTATAACAGATTATTTTTATACATTATTTATATAGCGCCAAAAAGTTTGCTCAGCGCTGTACAGAGTAGTGGGGGACAGTACATGAGACAATACAGTAACAAAACAGTATACGAGGGTTTCAAGGGCCCTGCTCTTTCGAGCTTACAATCTAGAAGGGAGGGGATAGTGGTACAGGAGGAAGTGGCTGTGGGGGATGGAGTGGTAGGAGGAGTGGAGGAGATCGGCTGTTAGGTGAGGGTGGGGTAGGCTTCCCTGAAGAGATGGGTTTTCAGGGTGCGCCTGAAGGTGAGAAGGGTAGGTGACAGTCTGATGGATTGGGGTAGTGAGTTCTAGAGGATGGGGGAAGTCCTGGAGAAGTCCTGCAGTCGGGCGTTGGAGGAGGAGACCAGGGAGCTAGAAAGTAGGAGGTCTTGTGAGGAGCGAAGAGTGCGGGTTGGGTGGTATTTGGGTATCAAGTCGGTGAGGTAGTTCGGGGCAGCATTATGAATGGCTTTGTATGTCTGTGTTAGTAGTTTGAATTTAATGCGTTGGGCAATCGGAAGCCAGTGGAGGGAATGACAGAGGAGGGTGGCAGAAGAGGAGTGGTTGGTAAGGTGGATGAGTCTGGCCGCTGAGTTCAGGATAGACTGAAGCGGGGATAGCCTGTGTTGGGGTAGGCCGGTGAGGAGGGAGTTGCAATAGTCGAGTCGTGAGATAATAAGGGAGTGTATGAGTTGTTTAGTAGTGGCTGGGGTTAGGAACGTACGTATTTTGGAGATGTTGCGGAGGTGGAGTCTGCATGAGTTTGCCAGCGATTGGACATGGGGTTAGAAGGACAGGTTTGAGTCTAGAGTGACACCTAGGACTTTGGCTTACGGGATGGGACTGATGGTGGCGTTGTTGGTCGTGATGGAGAGGGTGGGGGTGGGGGCGCGGGCTGGGGGGAAAATTAGGAGCTTGGATTTGGAAAGGTTTAATTTGAGGAAGTGGAGCGACATCCAGTCTGAAATTTCGTTCAGTAGGTGGGTGATACGGGCGGAGACTTAGAGGGTGAGGCGAGGGGTGGAGAGGTAGATTTGTGTGTCATCGGCGTAGAAGTGGTAGTTGAAGCCGTGGGAGTATATCAGTTGGCCAAGGGAGGAGTTGTAGATGGAGAAGAGAAGGGGCCCAAGGACAGAGCCTTGGGGAACCCCAACAGAGAGTGGGAGAGAGGGGGAGATGGTAGCATTATAGGTAACGCTGAAGGAGCATTGGGATAGATAGGAGGAGAGCCAGGAGAGAGCGGAGTCTCTGATGCCAAGGGAGTGTAGTTTATTAAGGAGGAGGGGGTGGTCAACTGTGTCGAAGGCCGCGGAGAGATAGAGGAGTAAGAGGACTGAGTAGTGGCCATTAGCTTAGGCAGTTAGCAGGTCATTAGTGATTTTGAGTAGGGCGGTTTTGGTGGAGTGTAGGGGACGGAAGCCAGACTGTAGTGGATCGAGGAGGTTGTTGTCAATGAGGTGGGAGCTTAGGCAATTGTAGACTAAGCGCTCAAGGAGCTTGGATGTAAATGGCAGCAGAGAGATGGGTCTAAGGTTGCTCAGGTCGGAGGGGTCCAGGGAGGGTTTTTTGAGTATGAGGGTGATGTGCGCGTGCTTTAGGGGGAGGGGAATGTACCAGTAGAGAGGGAGAGATTGAAGATGTGGATGAGGGAGCGTAGGATGGAGGAGGAGGGTTACCGAAGGAGTTGTGTGGGGACAGGGTCAAGGGGGCAAGTGGTGAGGCGGGCTTCTGTGAAGACCTTAGTGACCTCTTCGGTGGTAGCAGGGCTGAAGGAGTGGAGTGTTGGGGAGGCTTTAGTGTGCGGGATGTTAGGTGTGGTGGGGGTCAGGGCGATTGTGAGGTCAGAGGAGGGGAGAGTTGCGGGGGTTATTTTGGGAGGGAGGCTAGGTGGGAGGTAGATTGGGACAGGTAAAACTCTGCAAATAGACTGCAAATTAACTTGGAAAATAACAGTTAAATGCACTGAATACACAAACCTTCTAGAATTGGCACAATAATATCCATAAACATAATATTCATGTATATACCGGTATAGCTATAGATCAGAATTAACCCCCAGCAAGTATAGCAGCAATATGTCCCCAGCTAGACTGATGTCTCTTTAGGCTCAGTCCCAAATTCACTTGTATACTGTGGGATTGTAATACTGTGTGAGTCTATGTGTTGCACAGGCCTGTGTTAGTGAATTGATGGAGCGATCTTAAGGACTGACATGTCACTGGTTAGCAGTTGCTCACCACATCCAAGAAGAACAGTCTCCAGGGGTTATACTCCTTGAAGGGATGATAAATGGGGCTCTGTCTCTCTGGCTAGTGTTTCCTGTTGTCAATTGTCGGTGCTGCACAATCTCTGAGATGCCTCACCTGGGATGGTCACACGCCCGCTCTGTGATTTCCAACACTCTGACCTCTCTCTCTGCGGTGGGAGATAACATTGCTGTCGGTAACCACTGTCGCTGGTGACTGGTACCAATGATCACAGTTGCTGCTGACTTCAGCTGCTGTAGATAACCATTGTCCTTAGTAACCGCTGCCGATCTGGAAACAGTGTCAGTGTACTTCAACAGTAGGGGCTGTAGACTACTTCCCTACAAAGGCTCACATGGCTCCCCAACCCCATTCCTCCTTGCAAAGCATCTTGGTCCCTGTAGTCCGGTGCAGTATAAAGTTACATTGTCTGCCTCTGTGATGAAACTACAACTCCCACAAACACCCTAGCACTGCTGAGAGCTGAGCCAATCAAACCCTTTCTGACAACATTCAATCTTAAAAGGGAAACAGTTCTTTAAAAGGGAAACAGCAATGGTCCCGCTACACATGGCAGTACAAAACTTCTGAATAGTCAAATTAATTAATATTTTTATATACATTGAGTGACTTGCTGGAATATTGTACTCTGATTGAAATAGTGTAGTTTTTTTAATTATGATGTCTTTTTTACTATGTCTTTTTTGGTTATTGCTGAGTTTGCTGTTCTACTCAGGTTTCTCCCAGGGGTTAACATTTTTTAATTGTTTTCAATTGTGGGTTAGAACTTTGGGGTACATTCATAGGAATAAAGATAATTTTTTGCACATTATTGCATTTTTTGGTTTTGTATTTATTAGGTATAATGGGACACTTGATGTTCTTCACATGGTGTTACTTCCATTATTGTTTTGGAGAGAGGACAGCTCCCTGGCTTTTGTTGTTCTTTTTGGTGAGAATTATAGCCCCTAATAGATGTGCTAAGCAAAAAACATAAATCTAGAGGAAAAACTAATATCTTTTAAATACATTACATATATTAAAAATATAAATATATATGATGGTCTCAAAACCAACAATGACAACTCTCCCTGTTAAAGGGACATACTGTGCCCAGCAATATAAACAGTTATTGCAAACATTTTTAAATTTTTTTACACAAATCACTCTGATGGAAAAGATCAAAACAAAAACACAAAAATCCCTCCACTGTCAATAGCAGCATACATAATACTCATACTCCCAGTTAAACCCATGGAAGTAAATATTATCCAATATTTAATCCAAAATAGGTGCCCCTTTAGATAATAAATTTCCGTACAACCCCCACATTTTAATTTCAGAATCGAATCAATCATTTGGAACCACAATTCAGAAACCACATACCCTTCCTAAACAAAATTAAATGCAACTGCCTGCTCTACTAAGGCTCATTTACACTTGCATTGACTTTTGTTCAACGTGTTTTTTTGATGTGTTTTTGATGCTTTGGTGATGCTTCTGTGTTGGTTCATTGATGCGTCAGTGATGCTTTTTTGAAGCTTGACAAATGCTTTGTGCATTGATTTTTGCTCAGTAGTACCCCCACTCAGCAGATCCCCAGCTCATTAGTTCACCTGTTCAGCAGATTTGTGGGAGAGGAGATTTTTGCTGAAAGGGTAAAGTGTGGAAGGGGGAGTTTTGTACTCTCCTTACCCCTACACTGTGCGTTACATACTCCTGGACCCTGCATTCTGTGCATTACATACTCTTGGACCCTGATCTTTGTGTGCCATGTACTGTACTTCTAACCCCAGCACTGACTACAGCCCTAAGGGTGTTACATACTCCTGATCCTTGGACACATTGCATTATACACCTTGGACCCCTGCAGTGTGCGTTATGTATCCTAAGCCCAACACTGACTACAGCACCCTGTGCATTGCACATCCCCAACCCCTGTGCTCTGCCTTACAAACTCCTACACTATATACACAATACTGTACATTACATACTTCTCACCAAAGTATTCATTGTCAACAGTTGCTGGTTGCTATGCTATGAAGTTCTTCTTTAAGGTAGGCTCAGACATACTGTTAGCTCTTTGTATATTTTCAGTGCGTGAAAAAAACATATGCAGTGGAAGCTTTTTGTTTTTTTTTTTATTTAATTATTGTGCTGGGGTTTAAATGTGTCCATGAGACTCTTGCTTGTGGCATAGCAGTCAAAGCATTTTTTATAGGTACAAGCAGCCTGAGTTTTGTTTACCATGATCTTCACACTGTTAAGAGTTTGGCCACAACCACATGTAGTTTCAGTGCTCTATGTGCACTGCACGCCACTTCCTCCATCAAGCGTCCCTCATTTTGAGGTTCAAAAGTTGGGAGGTATGTATTCTCTGGTAGGAGAGAGGGCACAGTGTGGAAGTTTTAGTTTGCCTCACCTGCCAGCTGTCCGTAGCCAGTGAGAGGAAGTGGGAAATGCATAACCCCGCCCCCTCATTACACACTGCCATTTAGTGGCAGTTCAGCACAGCTGAAATTTTTAATGCTGTGTGAAGTCCTGTGCCCTATCACATTACAAGTACAACGTGAAGGAGGTAACAGCACGGCTGTATACAGTAGAGGTGGGGGGTTGCATTGTGGGGGGGAAAGGGGTGGTGGGAGGAAGTTGTGGGCCAGTGGTGTATTTAGTTGTTGTGCTGCCCCAGGCAACACTAGGCCCCGTCGCCACCACTCTCCGACACAACCCCCCCCCGGGACCACATCCCACTACTACCACTCTCCGCCAACCACCACCCCACACCATTTTCCATCAAACAGCCATTCTCTCACCGGTTCTGGAAGTGTCCTCCTCCTTGGGCTCTCTGTCTCTGACAGTGTCTCTCTCTCCTCTCAGACTGGATCCGCTTACTCCATCCTGCCCCATCCTCCTAGGAGTCTCTCATGGGAACAGGGCTGCTGCTAGAAATCCCAGGGCCCCATACAGCCTACCTGACAGGGCCCCTCCCACCCCCCGCAGAAATATCACAACAATATTATCACTAAAAATACATAAAAATCATTATTAGCAGATTCAAACATAACTTAACTTACAACATTCCTCCTAAATCTAAAAATTAATAAATAAAACTCTCCTAGCATAAATCCCCCCCCCCGCCTTCCTCCCAGCACAAATCCCCCCTAACATCCCCCTCCCAGCACAAATCCCTCCCAAACTCTCCTCCTAGCACAACTCTCACCCAACCCCCCTCCCAGCACAAATCCCCCTAATCCTCCCTCCCAGCACAAATCCCCCCCAATCCTCCCACCCAGTACAAATCCCCCCTAACACCCCCCTCCCAGCACAAATCCCCCCAATCCCTACTTCTAGCACAAATCCCACCGACCCCCCCCCCAGCACAAATCCTCCCCAATCCCTCCCCCTAGCACAAATCCCCCCTCCCAGCACAAATCTGCTCCAATCCCTACTAGCGTAAAAATTCCCAAAATCCCTCCACAAATCCACAATCCCCTCCCAAAAAACCTTCCCAGCACAAATTCTTCCTACCCACTCTATTCCCCCAAGCACAAATTCCCCTGAATCTCCCCTCCTGGCACAAAGCCTCCACCCCCTCTCCTCCTGGCACAAACATTCCTCCCAATCCCCCTTCTCTGGCTCAAATCCCCCAAACCCTCCTACTACCACATATTGCCCCCATTCCTTCTTCCAGCAAATATCACCCCCCCCCCCCCCCCAAATCCCCATTACACTTTGCAGAAATGGTGGAGAGAAAAGCGCCAGGAGGAGGTGTGCTGTGTTGTGCTCTCCGGGCTCTCCCTCCTGTCAGAACAGCGCTCATCCATTCAACACATGGGACAGGATCATTGTTAGATCGTATCGGACTGTACACACATCCATACATACAGTATTATTACCGCCCCCTACCTCCTCCAAGGGCTGCTCATCTCCTGGTAGCAGCAAATGTCTCATGTACTACATGGTTGAGTGCTATTCTGACAGGAGAGAGAGCCCGGAGCGCAGAATACAGTGCACCTCCTCCTGGCTCTTTCATGCCCACCATTTCTCTTCTCCCTGCTGCAGGCTGTCCCCTTGTCCTGGCTCTTAGTCCGGGGAGGAGAAGGGGCTCAGTGGCCACTCAGGAACACCAGGGAACCCCCTCAATCTGGCCAGGTCTGTCTCTCCCTCCAGCAGCAGAAAGCCGGTGGGATGGAGAGGGGGAAAAAACGGCTTTCAGCTGCAGGAGGGAGAGATACACAGTGCATCATTCTGCAATTGCCCTCCCCCGCCCCACCAATCCTCCTGCTCTCTAGGCCCCCCAGTGTGCCCGGACCACTACAGGAGTATCATTGATACCCCCCTGATGGCGGCCCTGCATGGGTCTGTCCACCCCTGCTCACCATGTCCCTTTACTGGGAGGCGGTGCCACCCCACTAAATATTGCCGCCCTAGGCAAATGCCTTGTTTGCGTCACAGTAAATACACTGCTGGTATGGGCATACATCAAAATGAAGCTTGGCCTGCGTAGACAAAAATACTTGCACCTGTCCTGATAGAGGCTTTCCACATCCAGTTTTATCAGAGGACAAGTATCAGTGGTAATTGTCAGATTTAATTTGCTCGGGAAACATTTTGACGTAATTGACATAATTTTGATGTAATTGGAAAACATTCTTGAAAGAATTTAGTTTAATTGGTTGCTATTATACCCTCCCCAAGGCTTTCTTGACCTATCTCATTATTTTTTATTGAATGTTGAAGCCAGGATACTTGTATAATTTATGATAAGAGGAGACATCAGAAACCATTACACAAATCCAAGTAATAAAAAATCTCAATACATTACCAAAATTTGCCCCTCCCTTGTCTGCTGTTTAAATTATACTTTTTAAGGATAAGACTAACAGGTTCCTGGTATTGTACATCTTTTACATTTCCACCCAAATAGTGGACTTTGCCTATCCTAACGTTTTATATCAAATCTCCCCCATCATTCAACACTTCTGCAAAAAAGTCTGCCTGTAATTGAATAAGTTGGAGGTTTGAAAGAACTGGGCACAGACAAATCTGTTCCCTCTAGGCTCAAACAGTCCCTCCTATTAATTAAGGAGGACTACTTTAATGCTATTGAAAAATTATATTTAAGTCTAATTTTATTCCAAGTCTAGTTTAAAAAAATCAGGAAAGGTTGGGAAAACAGAAATGCCCAATTCTAATACAGAACTCTGTGCTTTATTAAATTACATTGATGAAATGTTCATAGCAGCTATTTCCCCAAACGAGGCTAAATCCTTCTCCCCTGAACAGTTACTCTCTTGCCTCTTCTTCCTCCTCCCTATTGTGGTTATTTTTTTCCTTCTTTCCCACTTTTGTTCATTGAAGACTCACCTGTTGTGACCACAAAAAACTCATTTGTGGTTTCCTGATTTGGAGCCTTATATGGTTTCCTCCCACCAAAGAATCTTATACTATCATCACAGCATGGCCCTACCCTATGTGAGTCTGTTCATGGAGGCCTATGACATTTGTCTACATGAGTGAATTGTTTTAAAGATTTGCCTTTTTTGGGTATGGTATAAAGTATAGTTGATAAATGTATACTTTGGACAGGGCCTTATTCAACCCTTTTAGAATTTGTTGAGTCTTTTCATGATAAACACTCCATTTTTAGTCTGATACAATGATCTACAGTCAGGAGGACGAACTTAAAAGTGACCTCTTTATTAAAGCTTAACTCCATGTTTATTTAACTTTAAATAGCATGGGTCCAGCTAGCTATTTCCTTTACTAATAGAAATATATGCTGTGGGTGATGTATAAACTGGATTTCGCATCAGCTACATATGATACAGAGCTGCTTTCCTGCTTGGGTACAGAGGTACAATGTATATAAGGCTTCCACTGATGTGGAGCTGAGGTGGAGAGGCTGGAACATTATATCACATTCACCACCTCAGCTAATCAAAGGAAGTCTTGTATTCATGGATAAAATACAAGGATTCCTGTGAAAGGATGAGCAGTGCACAGCTCAGCAGGAGACAAGAAGTACCCATACCACTGCAGAACACAGCACTATATACTGTATAGCTAGTGCTACACACAGTTTAAACAGCGCTGACAGTGGGTTCATCTGTTAATAAAGGAAGTAATTCATTTGGGCCAGATTGGCACGAAAAAACTATTTCAAGTAATAATAAGACCAGGATTTTTATTTTCAGATTTCAAAATGTCTATCAAGTATCCTTAAACACCATTCCTAAGTCACAATTGTTAAGGGTTGAAAGAAATGCATATCCATCAAAGTTTTTGAATTTAACTGTTTTGGAGTGGGAGTATAAGGAAGGAACAGTGGACATGTTCAATTTGTGGTTCAATTTCCTGTCTCCAAAATTAGTGAGAATTGTACAGAATGGGTAGAAGACAGGGGCGGACTGATAACTCATGGGCCCCCCCCGGGCAATATTGGATCATGGGGCCCCTGTGTCCTTGCCCAAACTCAAAAAAGCCTATGAAAAAGGTACCAGGGGCATCTCATGGGGCCCCCTACGGACCCCGGGCCCTCGGCAGTGCCCGAGTTTCCAAATGGTCAGTCTGCCCCTGGTAGAAGATCTTATGTGATAGTCCCCTCTATATCCCTAATCTATTAGAACCTGTTAGTTTCTTATAAACAAGCAC
This sequence comes from Staurois parvus, assembly GCF_062004578.1. Taxonomy (NCBI): domain Eukaryota; kingdom Metazoa; phylum Chordata; class Amphibia; order Anura; family Ranidae; genus Staurois; species Staurois parvus. The sequence goes on from NW_028318003.1 coordinate 5,698,807, forward strand.
CCTCTCTAATGGAAAGACATTGGTTCAGGTAAATTGAATAAGTAAAGATTTTTTATTTGAGAGGGGAAAAAGGTGAATGTCTGTGGAATAGATAAAACTCTGTGACTTGTATACAGTGTATCGGGTGGAGATTGTTTTCTCTGGACAAATGTAACAATTTCACTCTTATGGAGAAAAGCAAAAATGATGCAGGGTTCCCACTGCTCTAAAGAACATTATCTGCTGACCTGCATTCTGAGCATAAGAAAGCACTATGTACCTTACCATTTTCACCAGCATCTTTCCAGCCAACAAGCCACAGGGAAGGGAAATACAGTGTAAGAAAAAAAATAATATATAAACCTCAAAGATGGCAGTATTAAAGGCCAGCAAACTGGGTTGTATTCACTAATTTCAAATTGATCTGCTTTAGGTTTGGGTCATACACCAGTAGAATATGTTCAAAAGCTTTCATTTTTATAACCATTGATCAATTTTCTGATAGTTAGTGGGGTCAAATTGTTGTTTATTTTTAACAATAGTGATGATAAAATTCGAAGGCGTAACATGAATACTTTGTTTTTGAGCAAACGAAATTCTAACTGTGAATGTGGTTTTTGTTGGGGAAAGATCATATATACTTTGATTAAACTTGTTAAACACCTGGGATTCTATTCAAATAGGCCAGGATGAAATTTTAGGAGCTTTCCTACTAAATTTGTTGACTTAATAATGGCAAAAAAAATGTTCTGATAAACAACTTTTCAGTATTTCCTTTCCAATGTTCAAACAAAAATATAACTATGTATGGCTAGCTTAATAGTATTTGTTTGATCAAAAAACTAAAAAGGTCTAGTGGTATTTCCATACTCATAGGTGCGACCTGTGTTCCTAATTTAAATAAATTATTACCTTGTATTATTTTTCCGTGAAAATACTAGCAAATACTATATCTAAGTAAATCTAAAATAACTGATCTTATACATATTTCTGTTTAGAAATGTTCTAACAGTTTGTACTCACATGTGCAGCCAAGAAAGGGTTAAAGACATTTTAAATTAAATGTCTCAATTTATTTCCATTTCACCAGTTGGTATTCACAACTGTCCCTGTATTTTTTCTAAAGTCCTCTAGGTCTCCTAGATTTAAAAACTTAAATTGGACATGGGTGACAAGGCTTCAACACATGGGTGTATTCAAATATTCCTATGTACACTAGATCAGGAATTGACACAAAAGCACAGCTTAAAAAATGCTCATTTTAGCATGTGTTTAGGACAATTAGAAGAGTGTGCACGTAAACCCAATCTATTTTCTAGAATATTAATTCATTCCAGCCACAAGAATGTGTTTAATGCTCGTTTATTTATGTTTACATGTAAATGCAAATCAGCTTACCTGGGAACATAAGTTTGGGGAAGCAGGCAAACAAAAAAGTAACAAACACCTAGATGGCTGCATCATCAATCCAATGCTGCAACTGTTCCCTGCTGGCTCTGCATTGAGAACTGAGCAATAAAATACTGCTATTCGCTCAGTTTTCAGGTCTGCTTTGAACACAGAGCGGTGACTGTCAGTCACATGCTCTCTGCTCTACCCCTCCAGCACTTACTGGAGTACCAGACTGTGCAGAGGGCTTGTCAGGTTAAGGGTGAGCTAGCTACCGGTCAGGCATCTGGGCATATCCCGACAATATTGTCTGCATCCTTGCAGAGCCTGGACCGGCTCTGTGACGTCAGCCTGCATCTGAGTCACAGGAGTGTAGAACTGAGTGCCACAGGAGAAGTATGGCCAAAAGAACTTCGGCCACACTTCTCCTTTAAATGCCTGTATTTGCATGGGCACATTACCTAACTTGTAGCTGTGTTCAGAGACCTAAAAAAAAATCCTCTGAAAGTGGCATTTTTCATTCCTGTGAGCATGAGGCCTAACAATCACTCATGTAGCAAGCAACACTGCATGTTCAAACTGACAAGCTTGCAATTTTGAATCTGCTAAACATTCTTTGGGTTCAGGGGCGGACTGACCATTTGATAACTCGGGCACTGCCCGAGGGCCCGGGATCAGTAGGGGGCCCCATGAGATGCCCCTGGTACCTTTTCCATAGGCTTTTTTGAGTTTGGGCAAGGACACAGGGGCCCCATGATCCCCTATTGCTCGGGAGCTCCATGAGTTGTCAGTCCGCCCGTTTGGGTTAGATATAGTTAGTCTGCTGCAAAAGAAAAAACAAACTCTTGTGGGTTGCACAGCTGTTTTTAATTTTAAAAAGTTAAAATCATAGTAGCCTATATATATTCTTCATGTAGTTCAGTTGAACAGCCCCACTGCAAGGGATACTTCTATAGTTTCCCAGGGTTGGGCTTTAACTTACTGTCCTGTAGAAACAACACACAATGAGAGGAAATCTCCTTAACCACTTCAAGTCCGGACACTTTCACCCCCTTCCTGTCCAGGCCAATTTTCATCTTTCAGCGCTATCACACTTTGAATGACAATTGCGCGGTCATGCAACACTTTATGAATTTGTTAGCATTTTTTTGAGAAGATAAAACTTTATTTTGCTGTTATTTATACACTACTGGGATTTTTATTTTTTTGCTATATAAATTAAAAAGTCCAAACATTTTGAAAAAAAAAAAGTGTTTTTCTTATACGATTTTGCAAATAAATAATCTTTTTTCATAAATCTTGGCCAAAATTTATTCATCTATCTTTTTAGTAAAAAAATAACCCAAATTAGTTTATAACCAAAAATTATAATTTAAAAAAAATGATTTTACATTTTTATTTTATTTTTTTATATTATTATTTGTTTTTGTTTTTTTACATACTGTCCCCCTAGCAGTACAGTGTCACCGTGGTGACACTGTACTACTTGTGGGGTGTAATAAAGATTTGTTTTTCCTTTTTTTACACTGATTGCTTTTATACCCATAAAGGCTGTAAAAGCAATAATTTCTCCTTCTGTCTGGCTGCATTCTTGCAGCCATTGAGAAATACTGTGAGAGCTCTGATTGGTCACAGCTTGTCACATGGTACAAGGCTGTTGTGAATAGCCTTGTACCATGTGACCTCTGAGATCATTCACAGATTTCACTAGTAGTAAGCAATGATGTCAGAAGTGACATCTTGCTTACTACTATTCATGTGATCACTGATTGGCCAATCAGTGATCACATGATGGTCGTCTGCACATAGGAGGAGAGAGCACATTTCCTTATCAGAGACACAGACAGCAATAAAAACCTGAAAAGAGTTCAAACCCCTCACATCTAAAATTAGGATAGAGAAGTTCTCACTTTAGACACCCTTTAATATGTGAACAAAAAAAATAACTAATATTAACTGCATGAAATACCTTTTCCTGGAAGGATGTTTTAAAAGAAGTCTTCCACAGAAAAAAGATAAACCCCCTTTTTGGCACTGATGAAGTGTACAATTAAAAGAACAGCAATGATATATAATTTCTAAGCAAATATAAAAAAAAGCAAAGTCCTCACTTTAAAGAGTAACTTTACCAAATTGATAAAAAAAATGTTCTTTAGCAAAGAACATACAGTACATTCAATACTAATAATTATGCTGCCAAAATTAGTGTGTGCTGTAAATTGACTCTTTTTTGCTGGAGGATGCCATTCTGCTGAACCCCAGAGCCTCTGAGCAGCAGTCTTTAGGCTGTCAGCAGATTGGCCTCTACATTTTCAGCACAGTGGCTAAAAATAGAGAGCAACTGAGCATGTACAGAGCAGGGTGAGACAGTGTACCCACATGGAAGAAAAATATATTTTAAAAATATTCTTCCTAAATATATTAACATGTAATTGAAATACTATAATTTTGGCCATATTCAATATATTTAAAAAAATATTTCAATAAATATATATATATATATATATATATATATATATATAGCATGTTGAAATGCGTGTTTTATATATTATAAAATATATGAAAAATATTTTTAAAAATATATTTTTTTAAATATATTCTACAGATTTTTTTCAACATATATTTTTACATATATTTATTTATTTATTATTTATTTCAGGTACTTATATAGCGCCATCAATTTTACGCAGTACTTTACATATATATTATACATTCACATCAGTCCCTAACCCTCAAGGGGTGTACAATCTAAGGTCCCTAGGGCCAATTTAGACAGGAGCCAATTAACCTACCAGAATGTCTTTGGAGTGTGGGAGGAAACCGAGTACCTGGAGGAAACCCACGCAGGCACAGGGAGAACATGCAAACTCCAGGCAGGTGGTGCCGTGGTTGAGATTCGAACCAACGACCCTAGTACTGCCAGGCGGAAGTGCTAATATTTGTAAATGCATTCCAGAAATGTAGATTTGTATTTTTAAAGACATACACTATATTTGAAATGTATTTTTAAAAATATTTTTCATATATTTTGTAATTAAAATGCATTTCAACATACAGTAGTTGTATATATTTATTGAAATATATATTGAATATGGCCAAAATTTTAGTATTTCAAATACATGTCAATATATTTGGGAAGAATATTTTTAAAATATGAATTCTTATACTGTACCGCGCTCCAATATTATCAACCTTTTGTGATTAACCTTTTTTGGTTGTGTGAATTTCTTAATATACCACCTATAATCCAATCATTACTTACTTCTATGGTGCTTAAATATACAATTAACATAAATTAATTTATAAATATGAATTAAAAAATTATATGTGATTATAACAAATATTAATAAAAAATTAATGAAAAATTGGAATGTCAATACTATGTGAATAAAATAATAAAAAATTAATAAAACATAAAAAAAAAAAAAAAAAAAAAAAGGGAATGTCAATTATTTTCTTTAAATTTGAGATGGTGTTGTTATTCAATTTAGTTAATGTGATAAGTCTGTGTTGGCAGCTTGAACCTCTCCCTTGTCTCCTCTCCTCTCTCCTCAGCTCAGCTTTCTCAATTGTGCTTTCTTCACTGGCTGCTTTGTTTATTCCTCCATATACGGAACATGCAGAGAAGGGAAAAGAAACATAGTGTCTTATCCGGTATATAAGTGATTTATTGCTCTTTGATCTCCCACTCACATTGTGTAAATGTAAATAACGCTTTGCATACAATGTATCAAGATCGTACTTCAGACAGCCTGGCTGATGTGTTTGCTTGCAGTAAATATACTCGCCATTCCTCTGTGGATGCGTGATAACGTCACCGCCCCTCCCCTACGCGTTACGCTACAGGGACTCGTAGCTTCCTCTGGGGGATGTGGATTGAATCCACATCCCCCAGAGGAAGCTACGAGTCCCTGTAGCGTAACGCGTAGGGGAGGGGCGGTGACGTTATCACGCAATGTGAGTGGGAGATCAAAGAGCAATAAATCACTTATATCCCGGATAAGACACTATGTTTCTTTTCCCTTCTCTGCATGTTCCGTATATGGAGGAATAAACAAAGCAGCCAGTGAAGAAAGCACAATTGAGAAAGCTGAGCTGAGGAGAGAGGAGAGGAGACAAGGGAGAGGTTCAAGCTGCCAACACAGACTTATCACATTAACTAAATTGAATAACAACACCATCTCAAATTTAAAGAAAATAATTGACATTCCTTTTTTTTTTTTTTTTTTTTTTTTTTTATGTTTTATTAATTTTTTATTATTTTATTCACATAGTATTGACATTCCAATTTTTCATTAATTTTTTATTAATATTTGTTATAATCACATATAATTTTTTAATTCATATTTATAAATTAATTTATGTTAATTGTATATTTAAGCACCATAGAAGTAAGTAATGATTGGATTATAGGTGGTATATTAAGAAATTCACACAACCAAAAAAGGTTAATCACAAAAGGTTGATAATATTGGAGCGCGGTACAGTATAAGAATTCATATTTTAAAAATATTCTTCCCAAAGAATTCATAGTTTAATTTCATACACCTAGAGAGGGTGTAATTAGTGCCTGGCGATCCAATATTTAATAAATATTCACTTAAGCACACAATTAACACTAATAATAGAGTAAGTTAACTCCTGGTGGCTCACAAATAACTATTCTATTAAAATTTTTAAAGTATATTTCAAATATATTTTTCTTTCATATGGGTATTACTGGATTTTAAACAATAAAGGCCCTTATTTGTAAATTGTATATAGCTATACCTGCAAAAGGGTACCAGGACTTTATTTTCTGACTAAAGTTTCACTTTAAGTGGGCTACCACCAGTCAAGAAAAGACACAGAATTGCTGAAAATGTAAACACAGACATTGAGCTGTTGATCTATGGGAAACTATGTGGAGCCAAAGAAGCAGCACCAATTGACGAGGTGTCCCATTCTAATGACACTATAAAACAAGGACCCATGCTTTGTGCAGCTGACATTTTGAATCAAATCTTTTTTAGACTCAAATGCTCTCCTTATTTAGCCTTGTAGATTGATGAGAGCTCTGATGCCAGTGGTCTAGCTGTGCTGTTAGTTTTTGTGCAATATCTGTTTACCGATTACATGTCTGAAGACATTTCGATCCTTTACAAGTTGAAAACAACAACTATTAGGGAAGAAATCTTTGGAAAAAAATTGACAGCTTTTTTGCTGTTTGGGCTTTAAATGCAAATCACTGCACTGTTGGGTAAATGACAATAAAGGGTCCAATTTCAGCATTTTTACAAGAAGTAAGTCTTTTATTGTACAAGCAATCAATGTCTACCCCAAAGAGAAAGATTGCCTAATAAAACTATGCCTGCAGAGGTAAAAAAAAAAACATTTAATTCAGTCATGCAAATTGTAAATTACATGAAATCCAGTGAAATGACCACAAAGTTTTTTAAAAACAACTTTGCAATAAAGTGGGCAGTGGCTATGATTGCTGGCTATTTAATACATAGAATCATTGGATGAAAATGACTTGTATGATACAGTCAGGTCTATAAATATTGGGACATCGACACAATTCTAACATTTTTGGCTCTATACACCACCACAATGGATTTGAAATGAAACGAACAAGATGTGCTTTAACTGCAGACTGTCAGCTTTAATTTGAGGGTATTTACATCCAAATTAATTTGCAAAAGTAAGTGCCATAAAATGCCACCAGCACCAATATTAAAGACAAAATCAGTGTCATGGATGGAATTTATCTGTGGTTGGCAGTGGCAGGGGGACAGTTGCAGTGAGTGGAGGATGATGGATCCACACTCTGACAGATCCCAAGCTGGAATTTCCCAGGTAATGACGGGAGATAAAACGCTGTGACAGCATGCAGCTGAACTGAGCAATCCCACTCATTGACAGATCCAACAAAACACAGTGATGTGATGTCAGTGATGACACAACAGGTATAGATGAATCAGAGTGACTTGTGAGCCACAGGTGTGATAATTACTAGAGGATCGCAAAAATGAAACACATGAGTTTGCCAGCGATTGGACATGGGGTTGGAAGGACAGATTGGAGTCTAGAGTGACACCTAGAACTTTGGCTTGCGGGGTGGGACTGATGGTCGTGTTATTGGTCGTGATGGAGAGGTTGGGGGGGGGGCACGGGCTGGGGGGAAAACTAGGAGCTCGGTTTTGGAAAGGTTTAATTTGAGGGAGTGGAGTGACCTCAAAGGAAGGTATATACATTTTGTATATTTGTAATTCTTTTGTTACCAATAAATATATATTTTTGGCTATCTGAGCTGTGCAGCATTTACAGTACATTGGGTGTACGTTTGGTTTTTGATACTGTGCAGGTTTTAAAGATGTTTATCACTTTTATCTCTTTTGCACAGGAAAGGGGTTTAGGGTCTCAGGATACTCCAAAACAATCAGTAGCAACAATAGAAGGACAAACCTCTCTAATCTTCCAATATTAGCTTTTTGGAGGTAACAGGGAATGTCCAGTATAATTAGGACCCTATAAACACAGTCCATATAGAAACCTTTGGCTCTTATATCTATATGGTACAGTGGCACACCACTGTAAATAAATAGGTGACTATGGGTGAAAAATATATACTGCTTCTTTCATAAATTGTGTCCACTTAAAACAATGATATGATCCTTAACAGGTTCCCGCCCAGCCTATAGCCAGATGGCGGCCTGCAAAATTCCTCGTCCCTCTGGGTGGACGCCATATGGCGTCCTTTCAGGCACGCGCAGTTTGCATGCCCGCAGAGTCGCGCAGCAGCGCGATCTGTCACTGGCCGTGTACCTCGGACATGGCCGATGACAGTTCTGAGTACCGTCCCCGTTGCCGGAACCATGTGTCACATGACAGTTGTATACAATGGATGGCTTCCTTTCATGCCATCCATAGTATACTAGTGTGTCTAGCTGTGAATGGTCACAGCGATCACATGCACAAGCTGGGCCAATCACAGCCCAGCTGTGTCATGTGATTAGCCGTGGCCAAATCACAGCTATGCACAAAAAAAAACCCTGAATGAATCGATGTCATTCAGGTAAATGCTTGCTTATAGCAAAGTAATTCCTTGCTATAAGCAAATTGTGTAAAAAAAAAAAAAAAATACTGATCACTTCCCCAAAGTAGCACAATGTTACTATGGTAACATTGTACTACTTTGGTCATAGTGAAATATGAAAAAAAATCTAAAAAAAAAGAAAAAAAATGCAATAAAAACATTTTTTTTTTTACATTTTTTTTTCATACTGTCACCAGTCAGTGTCCCTGATCACCGCCATGCCAGTTATATGATGACACTGTACTGCACTGGTGACAGTATGTAAAAAAAAAATAGTGAAAATAATTTTTTTAATTTTTTAATTTTCCGAAAAATTATGACAAAAAAATTACAACTTCAAAAAACTCGCCATGCCTCTTATGAAATATGTTGGATACTTTGCAAAAAGGGGTCATTTGGGGGATATCTGTACTGTTCTGACATTTTTGTGCCTCAAGAAATTAGATTGGCTGTCAGTACTTCACGATTGATCAATATTCAGATCTATACCATAGCTTGTGAACTCTATAACTTTCCTACAGACTAAATAATAAATACTGTTTTGGGTTATTTTCACCACAGACATGTAGTAGAATACATTTTGGCCTAAATTTATGAAGAACAATTATTTATTTGCAAACTTTTATAACAGAAACAAAGAAAAACGTGTTTTTTTTTGTTAATTTAGCAACAAATAAATACCCCAGTGGTGATTAAATACCACCAAAAGAAAGCTCTAGTTGTGTGAAGAAAATGATAAAATTTTAGTTTGGGTACAGTGTTGTATGACCGCGCAATTGTCATTCAAAGTGTGAGAGCGCTGAAACCTGAAAATTGGCCTGGGCAGGAAGGGGTAAAAGTGCCCGGAATGGAAGGGGTAGGATCCCAAAAGAACAGTGATAAATATAAAGCCACAAGACTTCTATAATGCAACTAAATAGTTGCTATAAGAAATAATCCCAAGATGTACATATTCACAGTGAACATAATGAAAAATGGGTGAAAGTGAAAAAACAAAAAAACAGTTGAAACTGTGTATAATGAAAATTAAGCGAAAAGTCTTTATGCAATACAACTTTGTTGCTGAAGAAAATAATCAGCCAAAACTTACGGATAAAAGTGAAAATAGTGATGAATAGAATACACGTGAAAACCACAGAACAGTGTCCCCTAAATCAGGGATAAGTGAATAAATAATTAAATAAGTGACATGAACTATATGGACCAAATTAGTCCTAAAATATATATATAAATGACCCAACATATAATAAGCCACATGAACTCCATATATTCCAGCCAAAACATGAAGTCTAATACACCTTAAACAGTGAAGGTGTTTTATAGTTCTTAGATAGTGCTGGTGTTTTAAAGGTGTATGCACAATACGATGAGATCTGACACTAGATGAAATGCCCCCTCACCTCCATGGAGTGACCCTGCAGGGCCAAAAAGCCTTTCTCATACAATATTGCATCAACCAGGAGCCAGGACCCACTTCAAAAGGTATCAGGTACAGCTATGGATCAATTCCCCTCACTGGTAGATACCGGCACAGCAGGAATCCTCTCCAGAGCAGTAAAATTAGGATCAGCCAATGCTCATGCAGCCAGAAGGAATATAAAAGAAGATGTTCCCATAGTGTAATAATGTCATAATTTAATTAAAAGAAGTCCCGAATGCCCACTCACATGTATATAGCTTTTACATGAGCCTTGAAAACCACATGCTGTGGGTATACTTGCATGGATATGTATAGGAGTCCCAATATGGCGTCTGCGCCGGAAATTGCGTCACCACGTCCCTCGCCTTACGTCACGCAGTGATGCTATCTTAGAGTGAGAGGATAAGTGTTTTCCAGGAAGACATGCCAGGGTTTAGTTTCCTTCTGGCACTTGCTCAACTAACAGTCCATAGCAAGGTCTTTACTCACAGTACCCCAGTAGCTAACACCCAGTATCCACAGGTAGATCCTTTCGTGAAGGAACTGTGAAGGAACTTTCTCCAGACCCAATATTTTTGTGCAGTACCCTCATGCAAATGTAGTCCTTAGCAATCTTCCTTAGGGCCTCAGCCCAGCAGCTGCTGAGGCCCAGACTGCAGCTTTATGTTTTAGTGGAATTGTCACCAGGGGCAGCAGCCCCACAGGAACCTAGAATCCTTCCTTGAGGGAAAGAACAATCTCCTCACTAGGTTGAATAGTACAATCTAATGATTTATGTTCCAATAGTTTGTGTGGATTTTCCTTGGGTGACAGCCGGGAGATTCCCTGGCCAAGGTATTTTGGTGGTGTCAGCAGGGGTGCGCTCCTGTCTTTGGCCTAGTGATGAACAGAGGGCCAAAATATACCAGCAGCTCCTTCAGGGGGTAGCGTTCATGTGTGCAATGAAGGGCTGCGTGGGCTGTGGACTGTTGGTGGCCTGGGTGTTAGGCCTATGTCAGCCTTGTGTTAAGAAGGTCCTGCTAAAAGATGCGCGGGCACCTCAGGCGCAGTTGGACCTACACCTAAACAACTATTATTGTAAACATACACCTGTGGGCCTGTTTAAGGGGAAAGTGATCAGTGCAAAGGTTTCTTTCCAGTAAGAGCTGTGAAAATGTGAAATAGACTCTCTCAAGAGTTGGTTCTGGCCAGCTCAGTGGATTGCTTTAAGAAAGGCCTGGATTCTTTCTTAGTTACACAGAATATAACTGGATACTAACATTTATAGGTAAAGTTGGTCCAGGGAATATCCGATTGCCTCTCGGGGGATCAGGAAGGAATTTTTGCAGGAGCAAATTGGATCATGCTTTGCTGGGTTTTTTGCCTTCCTCTGGATCAACTGTGGGTATAGGATTATAGCTTTTTTTTTAATGGTTGAACTAGACGGACTTTTGCCTTTTTTAAGCCAGACTAACTATGTAACTATGTAAAGTGCAGTCATCTATAATGATTAATCAAAATTCGCTCTACTGAGCCCAGACCGGTAGATGGATTGCAGATGTTTACTTTGATCATTCACTTGTGTACTGTGAATTTACTTCATGAAACGTAGCCACAAAATAGACTGTAATATGAGGAACCATGGGTACTACTGTGTCCCTAGTATGCCAAGCCACTAGACCCCTTGTACCGTTTATTGAATGAACCCGCATGAGTGAATTCATTGAATAAGGCACAGCAGGGAACTTTGGGAGAGTACAGTACCTCAGAGGAAACAATTAGATGCCAGTTTACTGCTGCCAAATTAGTTATGATTTTTAATTACCACAAATTGCTGCGTTTTCTATACTATATAGGCTGTTTGTTTTTAGGACAGGTCTGTACTTGCTCATTGGTAAACACTAGGTAGAATTTAGTAAGTCACTGTGTGCTCAGCTCTGTCAAAGAGCAGCATGAAAAGTGTTTGTAATCAGGGTCATTCCCAAGGTAACAGGGACTCAACAGCCATGTGAGTGAGACACGGCGTCGTCTCCTATTACAGGAGTAAGAAGAAAACAGGCATAGGAAAACACAGAAAGACGCGGACAGACAAAACGGAAGACGACCCATCAGACACAAAATATCAAGATCAGAAAATTCAGGGATTTTGGGGAATTATACTGAAGAATGGAGAATAAACCTAAAGAGCGGATTTTAGAAAATGAACTCATGCATCAGAGACAACAATGAACTGAGCTGGAAGACGGCGGTCAAAGCAACAACCCCACTGAGACATAGAAGCCAGTTCAAAGACAAGTCTGGGTGAATTTTTAGGTGAGGATAAATATTTAGATGCCTACAATTCAAACCTAGACAAGTTTAATGACAAGGTGGACATTTTCTTCTGCATAAAACAAATAAGCAAAGACAAAGAAAAGACGAGGAAAATATCACAAAGGCAAAACATATTAAAACAAAAGGAATTCTTCCACCGTCGGGAAATGTGACTATAAAGAGGGCCTACAACTCTTTGGCGGTAAGTAGTAAGGTCTGCTTAAAATAAATTATTTATCTTTAGACCACATTCACAGTTGTGTGACTTGTCATGCGACTTTGGATATCAAAGTTGCATGACAAGTCATACCCCATTTTCCAATGAAAACCATTCATGTAGTTCAAAGTAGTTCATGCACTACTTTGGTTTGACTTTCATGCAACTTGAGGGCCATAGACAATCGTAACCCTCAAAAGTTGCATGAAAGTTGTACCTGGATGTTTTTCATGCAACAGTAGTGCAACAGTGGGTCCGACTTTGCGGAGAGACAAGTCAAATCCAAGTCATACCCATTAAAAGTTGCATTAAAGTTGCACTCCAAAGTCGCACAACTTTGAAGTTGTACAAATGTGAATGGAGACTTAAAGTGTATGACAAACCAAAAATTTTTTTTGATAGAAAAAGCTAGGGCTCCAGTATAGAGATCTCTCTTCACTTCCTGTCTCAATGACAACAGTTTCACTAAAATGGAAGTGAGGGAAACTTGTAACAGGGATACAGACAGAAATACAAATCTGACAGGGGTTCCAGGCTAACCTACTCTACTATAAAAAAACATTATTTTTAATTGTACTCTGTGACCCTGTTGTATTCTTATTTTATATATTTATATATATATATATATATATATATATATATATATATATATATATATAAAATATTACTATTATTATACAGGATTTATATAGCGTCAAAAGTTTGCTCAGCGCTTTACAATATAAAGGGAGACAATACAGCAACGATACAGTTCAATACAAGAGGGTTAGGAGCAGGGGCGGACTGACCATTTGGAAACTCGGGCACTGCCCGAGGGCCTGGGGTCAGTAGGGGGCCCCATGAGATGCCCCTGGTACCTATTTTATAGGCTTTTTTGAGTTTGGGCAAGGACACAGCAGCCCTATGATCCCCTATTGCCCGGGGGCCCCATGAGTTGTCAGTCCGCCCCTGGTTAGGAGGGCCCTGCTCATTGGAGCTTGCAATCTAAGATATATATATATATATATATAGTTCCATTATCATACATTGTAGCACAGTTTCATATGTAGAGATGTAAAGTAGCAGGCAGACGTTTTTCAGATACGTTTTATATTAAGGAAGTGGATAACTTAAATGTGAAGTCCAGGCAAGCAGCTAAAACCCATAGTTGGAATACAAATATGGAAGGATTTTACCTACCAGAGATCTGTATTCCTGTCCATGCAGTCCTGACATCTACACAGTTCTGCCAGTTAACACAACCAGCTCTGATGAATTGACATTTCTCCTTTGCAGTTAAGCAACCTAGCTAGGGTACCTCATTGCCCCCACCCTGTGATTGCGCAGTGAAAAAGCAAAAACAGGCTGATGGTGTTATCTGTCTGCTATCTCCATCTGTCAGCATGTTAAGCAGGTGCAGCATGTTGCAACAGCAGAAAACACACACACGTCCCTGACTGCAGAAAACAATGTATTGCAGAACTTGTAAAACACCAGTTGAGCAGAGAGTCAGCGGTAAGTAGGCCCAAGCTGGAGACAGGACCAGTTAAGGAGAGTAGAGTGTCGCCTGGCCGGTCCAACCCAAAGGGGAGCTTGCTTAGTGGCAGACGGAGGCCCTACACTTTCGCAACTCCTCTGGAACCTCTCCCTACAGTGTGTGCTGTCCCTGAGAAACAGGTATCATATCCCTGCACTATCCACTGGCAAAATGTGCACCAAAACCCAGGGGAGGGCAAGGGCCTAAAAAGACTCTGTGTGATCCAAGATGGCAACTAGGGTCACCTAGAATCAGCATAGCCAATTCGGACGCTATCCAAGGGGACCGAGGGAATCGCCCAGTTTCTCTTGACTTGTAGACTCCACCTGCCTACAAGCATGTTCTTTGTCCCCAGTCTGTGTTTTGCTGTGAGTATTCCATTAGGCTGACACCAAGTCAAATTTAGGAATTTATACTAGTTACATCCAAAACGCATTTATTTTTCAATATTTTTATTGAAAAATTGGTGTACATAGAGATAGAAACATTTCCCACCTACATGGTGAGATGGGGTGAATAAACATATTCATAAAATATATAGGCATGTGAAAAAACATTAGTCGATGATGTTGTAAACAGGAAACCCCATCCCCACAGGGTAGCAAATGTTCCATCAGTTAGTAAACCTAGGTAGTTCCATATAGATTTACCAACAATAAGAAACCAAAAAAGAAGAAAAAAAAATCAAAAATCAAAAGAAAATATCCAGAATAAGTCAGAAAAGAAGGGGGGAGAAGGGGAGAGAAAAAAAAAGGGGGGGGGAGAGAGAGGGTCAGCCGTAGTACTAGTAATAGAGATATATCTGATCCATGGTTCCCACATCACCTCAAATTTAGAAGTATCATTATTGACAATGCTTGTAAGTTTATCATTTATCATTATCCAATTAAGTTTTTGTTTAACCCCGTCTAGCGAAATTAGTGATTGACTCCAACATCTAGCTAGTAAGAGGTAAAGAACTAATTTAGTCGATTTTTTGGGAATGTCAGCGGGTAGCAAATGAAATAAAGCCACTTCCAGTGATCGGCGAATATTAATTCCTGTTACCAAATAAATTAAGTTAAACATTCGGATCCCAAATCTATTCACTCCAAAACGCATTTAAGGCTGAACTCTATACAGAAGAAATGACACAAATTAATGCAGCTCAGTTATCAACAATACATCACTAAATGTATTTTGTTGAATGTAAGCAGGGTAAGTACCTGAACTTTATTTGAAGTCTCTGTACAGCAGAACTCAGATTGGGAGCGGGTGAAGCAGCACAAGAAACCAATCAGCTTATTTGCTAACAAGGAACATACTGATAGAAGGAGAAATGAAAGTGACAGAGAGGTGAGCTTGTCACAAGCTGAGGGTGCGGAGGAGACCTGTCATTATTACTCAAATGGTAATTCCACTTTTGCGAAAAAATATAGCAAATAAAAAAATAGCATATGCAATTGCTACACAAGCTGCATTGTAATTGAATGTAATCTGCAGGCAATGTGATTTTCTGTAAAATTCAATGCAATAAGGCAACCTGGAGGTGATCTGTACAAAGTTGGTGTACAGAACGTCCCCAGAAATGTAATTTCCTGCTTATGTGATTGGCCTACTGATTTTTTTCAGAAGTCTGCACTAAGATGCAAGTCAAATATTAGGCATTCCCTGCAACAGAAATTCTAGTTTTAGGGAGATACTCTACAAGGGATAAGTACTTCAACAGGGATGCAGACACTGCAACTTTCCTCATCAGAACATTGAGAGTGCACAAACAGATTATAATGAATCAGATCCTCCCATTCAGAATCAGTATCCAAAAGAGATGGTAAAGCAAACAGCTTTTTCTTCAAGGCCCCTGGGCAATAGGGGATTATGGGGCCCCTGTGTCCTTGCCCAAACTCAAAAAAGCCTATGAAAAAAGTACCAGAGGCATCTCATGGCACCCCCTACTGACCCCGGGCCCTCGGGCAGTGCCTGAGTTTCCAAATGGTCAGTAGCAGAGTTTGCTAACCTCTTGCCGCTCATGTAATGCATATGTGTAGTGACAGAGGATGGGCTCCCACATACTGTACATATTCTGTTGAGTTTTCTGTGCTGAGGGTGTGCTCACTGTGTGCACTGTGACCAAACTGTCAAAGACATCTCTCAGTCCATACTATACTATGGTTGGGTGTTGTCTGCTATGGCTCCAGGTCATGTGACCAATGTGACAGCCAATCACTGAGGTCATGTGATACATTGATCCTAACCCCCACCCTATTAAAGGGATGCCAGGGCTGGGCAGGCAGGGGTTAAAGTCTCTGCAATGTATGTCGGACACCCATGGGGGATTGTTCTTGTCACAACAAAAGTTACTCTTTAACTGCAGTAAAGAAAATTTAAAAAAATAATCAGGTCTCATATATGTATTTCATGTGTATTTAGTTGCTTACCTAGAGTTCAACTTTAATTATTTTTTAACAAACGCAGACCTGCATTTGTTGGTGTTTTCTAAATTTTGGTTTGGAGTTTTGTTTGAATTCAAACCTTTACTTTGTACATGCCATGCTAATTAATAGATATTCCTAATAGCAATTGCACTGAGCATCCTGCACTTTTCTTCCCCATGCCAATTTCCACCGTCAGTACTAAAAAATAGTCACTTTGACCCGTGATACAGAACAATGCCTGAATGCCATCACTTGAGCTTGGAGTGAAGTGTGTATAGTCCTGTCTAAGTTTCGAATGGTTAAAGCTGGCCATACAGCTGATTGAAATTCAGCTGATTCCGGCTGAGTTAGCTAACATTTGTTCTGTGGATGGCCCTGGTCACACCACCCAGCTTAAAAAAATGCAGCTGAAGGGGCCAGATGGAAACTTAATGGCCAAGCAGTGCCTACATCCATTCAGGTGCAGTCACTGTTCGGGTATTTTTATATTTGGCACAAATGATTTGTCCCAGAAGGATGTGTGTTCTGTACAGAAGGATTTTCAGGTTTTTGGACAGGATCTTCAACAGTTAGGGTGTGCTGTTACATTTTCGGAAGTCTTGCCTTTGCATAATGGACAACAAGAGAAAGTACTTTGTATAGCAGAGGTCAATGTTTGGTTATAGGATTGGTGCAAAGCTGAAGGTTTTGGTTATGTTAGTCATGATGCTATTAGATGCTATTGACACTGAGCTGTGAAAAAGAGATGGTCTGCATCCCTCACACAAGGGCACTGAGCTTCTTAGTATGGAATCTAGAAGTTTTTTGGACATACATTTAAACTGAGAAATGAGGGCAGAGATGAAATTATTGGGGAGCATTTCTGTTCCCAGCAGGTTGAACCAAATGTGAGGGTTTGTGTTACTAAGGACTGGGCTGATGGGCTGGGCACTTCAGTTAAAGTTTCTGGTGTAAAAATATAGCAGTAGATAGCAGTGTTTGTCATCTCATGTGCACTAATGCTTGTAGTTTAGGCAACAAGCTTTGTGAGCTGACAGCTCTTATGTCTAGGGACAACGTGGACCATGTTGCAATTACAGAGACGTGGCTCAAGGATTCAAATGACTGGGAAATAACTATACCAAGGTATACACTATACAGGAAAGATAGAGTAGGGAAGTGAGGAGGTGGAATTGCCATATATGTCAAAAATAGCATAAGGCTAACATCAATTCAAAAAACAAGTGAGATACTTGAAACCCTCTGGGTCTGCCTTCCAACCAGAGAGGGATCTTACCTTAGAATTGGTGTAATATACAGACCCCCAGGATAAACTGCAGATTATGATAACTTGTTGATTGATGAGAACTCAAATGGCAATGAAAGGGGATGTTTTGATTATGGGTGACTTCAACATGCCTGACATTAACTGGAATTCTCAAACTGTTATTATAAGAAGGAGCAGAGATGTAATGGAAGCACTGAATGGATTTTCTCTAAAACAGTTAGTAAATGGTCCAACCCGAGGTGATCATATTCTAGACCTGGTACTGACGAATGGGGATCAATTGTCTAATGTTGAGGTGGAAGTACTGTACAGAAAAATACTGAAGCCACAGAACTTGTCTGGCACTTTCCGAAGGAGGACAGCAGTGGCAGCCTCCCTATTTCTCTCACTACAGCTGTCCTTGAATGTCTTTTCATTAGTTATAGACTGAGAAAAATACTGCTAGGGGACCCAAAAGTATAAAAGAGAGAACTGATTAACACGAATGTGCCCAGCAGGAAATATACTGTGTAATAATTGGAAAATGTGTAGCAATATATAGATTTATGAGAAGTATGCTTCATACTGGGTATTAGTGTTGAGCAAGGACAGGAGTGATGAAATGTAGAACAAGTCATGTGAAATATTGCATATACTTACATTGGAAAATAAATACAATCCTTGATAAAACAGCACTGGCAATGCATAAAACAGACTGACAGTATAGCTCTGCAATCAGTAAAGCCTTTGCTCCATGTTGTCTGAAAATCTCTAGCACTTAGGGTCGTTTGACATGGGGCAAACTCGTTTAGCGTATCCGCTTGCTCAGCGGGGGATCTCTCCACTCATCTCCACTGAGCAAGCGGATAACAGGTCTGTGTCCACTCCGCTACTGCAGAGCAGACAAAGAGCAGCTCGCTGTCCTCAATGGGTGGTCAGATGGAAATGGACCACCTGTCCGTTTTCATCCAACCCGATCCGAAGGACGAAAGGGGAATTGGATCCCCAGGCGTCTCTTTTTTGCGGGTCGAATAGCATTGGATGTCGGCGGGTATAAACAGACACATGTCCATTTACACCTGCCACTCCATAGAGGAAAATGGAGGTTCCGATCGGGTCTGCCTAAAAAACAGGCAGGTGGACCTGATCGTATAATCCATGTGAAAGGGGCCTTACTCAGCAAGGGATGTGTCAAACCTCTGTCAAGAGTCCACTGCTTCCACGCATACAGCAAGGGTCCTTCTATAAAGCATGCTGGCAGGGGACAGACTTTTCTATTCGAGCTATAGCTGCTTTCTAAGAAAACAAACTGTAAGACTTAGCATACCCTCTATTTTGATGCACCCGGAATGTATTTAGCTGATTCAAATGGAAAGTTGGGTTTTAAAGCCAATTCATAGTTTTGTTTTGTTTTTATTGTAGGCATTCCAATACACAGGCAAATGTAAAATACCCTTTTAAAAGTTAAGATTCTTCAATATATTTCCTAACATGTTGATTTTGTTTTCCCACAGTCCAAGTCGGAGTCTTCTCTTGTACGTATTCATTTGCAGTATGGCCCATTCTTCATCTACTTATAAAAGATATATAGACCCTTCTTACTCTAAGAGTTATGCTGGCTATGGCTCCTACACCTCCAACCTCAGCTCTTCTTACAGTGATCGCAATAACTTGCCCTACAAATCAAGTTTGAGTAGTTCATACTACTCCAGCTCTCCCTTGCGCTCCTACCATGATCTGGATAGAAGCCTTCCCTGTTTGGATCCAACAACCAAAAGGACAGATTTATTATCACGCTCTTCATCAAAATACATTACAAATGGCTATTCCTATGGATACAACACCACCCTTCCAACTTACCCTACCACTTCCCTATCACGCAAAAAGTCATTTAGTCACACAGATCTATCCCTTGGACTCTCTGAACTACGAACCTCAGATACTTACTACCCCCAAAGCCCAGGAAAAACTCGGTCACGCTTTGAAGTAGATGGACCTTCCCGAATTTCCTACGTTTCCAACGCTAACGAATCCAGTGGTATTTATGGAAAGAAAAGAGGCTCTTCTAATAGCTATGGAAGCTCTTCTACACTCTCTTCAGAGCCTGTTACTACCCTTTCCAAGCCTGGGTCTCAGTTTTCATACTCCTTTGAGAAGACTGAGGGGATCTGTCAGAAAGATACAACGGTAAGTTGTGTTGCTTGTATAGTTTATTTGTGTGGGCTGGTCAAAGTGAAACAGCAAAGAAATGCAAACTCTTAGGCTTGGTTCACATAAGTCCAACTCCAAAATCGCTTTAAAGTCTGACTTTGATATGACTTTTTACATTCTGTGGCATTGAAGTTGTATCAAAGTCGTACCAAAGTAGTGCAGGAACCTTTTCTAAAGTTGGACCGACTTGTATAGTACCAGCTAAAACAGCTCTCATAGAAAACATTGAATTTCACATATCATCTGACTTGGGGTCTCACAAGTCGAATACTATGTCGTAGCAGTGTGAACCGAGCCTTGGATGTGTTTGTTCATATTTGTGGAAAGATTACATCATTCCTGGCCCAAACTAATATAATAAAAGAAAATTTCCCTTGGCTTAATTATTTTATTTCTTTCATATGAGTCTTAGGGATAGCACTTAATAAATTTAACAATTATTTGTATGTAAAATGGATTGCATCGCAGGTTCTGATTATGTATTCCATCCTGCTTGGATCCAAAGATCTGTGATCCTATAGGGTGTCCCATCAATGTGGTTTAAAAGAGGCACAATTCACTAAAGCATATTGCATGAGTTAAGTCAGTCACATGACCACATATCGCATGTGGTACTGAAAATGTTAACTCACTATTACTAGTATGTGGTATTTACCGAAAATAGCAAAAACACTCGGTAAATACTACATAAAAAGACCTTAAAGTCGATTCACAAAAAGAAGGAAATAATTAAATGTGTGCGGTAATTAAGTAGAGGTCCAGGCATGCGGCATGTACTGGTATCTGTCACTACTGTCATGGGTTGTTAAGGAATGGGTGGCCTTAACAACCTATGAGTCATCAGCTCTCAACGGGGTTCCCCACTGACAGCTGAATGTAAAAAAAAAAATTGCCGGCAATTAAAAAATAATTTAAAAACGGCGTGGGGTCCACCCTCCATCCATACCAAGCCCTTCGAGTCTTTAAAATCTTTTAAAAAATGGCGCTGGGGTTCCCCCTAAAATCCATACCAGACCCTTATCTGAGCATGCAGCCTGGCAGATCAGGAAAGGGGAGGGGACAAGCGATTGCCACCCCCACCCTCCTGAACCATACCAGGCCACATGACCTCAACATGGGGGTGTGCTTGCATGTTGATGGGGAAAAGGGCCTCTTCCCCACAACCCTGGCTGGTGGTTGTGGGAGTCTGCGGGTGGGGGGGGTTTGTCGGAATCTGGAAGCCCCCAGATCCCACCCCCCATGTGAATGAGTATGGGGTAAGAAAAAACTGTAATGTGAAAAAAGACGGGAGACAGTCTTTGACAAGTCCTTTATTAAAAGAAGAAAAATTATAGAATGTCCCCTTAAGTAGATCCAACGTCAATCATGATGCCTGCTGCTGCCATTACTCAGGAAAAGAAAAAAAAAGGTTTTTCGCTCCCGATGCTGGCTCCCACCGTCTGACTGCTCCAGTGACTTGACAGTTCTTAAATATGTAAGAGGCGAGGCCACCCAGTGACATCACGTATGCGACCCCACCTCCTTGCGATGTCATCGATCTAGCATGCCCTGGTTGATGATGTCACGAGGGGTGGGGTCATATGCGTGATGTCACTGGGTGACCACACCACTTGTATATTTAAGAACTGTCAAGCCAGTGGAGCAGTCAGACGGTGGGAGCCAGCGTCGGAAGAAGCCTTTTTTTTTTTTTCGGGTATTGGTAAAACATGGCACCCCAGATGTGGGAAGCAAATGCACATTTTTCTGCTTTCAAAAAGGCATGAAAACATGGCAAAATATGCAGTAAAAACCACGAAGACTGTAACGTAGCAAAATGCTCCATGAGTTATTTTGCTGTGTTTGCCACATGAAGGGCCACCCATTGAAATGTAGCACGAAATATCCACCAAAAAAGTGTGTTTCAAATTGCTAGGTGTGAATGGGCCCTTAGGTTTGGCAATCTGGGAACACAGATACCCTGAAATAAATTTGCACTTCCAACCTTGTGGCAACAGTTTGGATTAGGCCATTTTCTGTTACAGAATGACTGTGCTCCTGTTCCAAATCCAGCTCCATAAACACAAGGTTTTATGAGGATATTGGATGAATTTCAACATCAACCGTGAATCTGTTCTACTCATCCAATATTGTGCCCGACTTCACAAATGTTCTTTTGGCTTAATGGGCACAATTGCACACAGACACACCCCACAATCTTGTTGAAATCCTTCCCAGAGGAGTAGAGGCTGACAAAGGGGAGGACTCCAGATTTATGCCCATCATTTTTGAATGGAAAGCCCAACAACCTCCTATAGCTGTATGTATGCATGTACCTATACACTAGGCTGTATAGTGTGTTGGTCAGGTGTCATCAAACCTTTAGTCATATAGTAATTCATGAGATAACTTGGCCAGTAACCCTTCACCTAACAATCACCATGGGGCATATGCTTCAGTATGGAGGTGGCCATAGATACAGGAAAAATCAGCTGGCTTATTCAATAACCAGCCACAGACTAGATCACACAGATTGTAGCTATGACAAACTAACGAGTTGTAGTGAATGTTAAGGGGACAGGAGATAATCACTAAATAGTACAGAAGAAGCAACTGAACATTAGCAACTGGGAGAGGTTTTCTAACCTTCTGATTACTAGTTACCCCCTACAATTAACAACAAAGAGGCTTGTGGAGCAACCAAACACAACAGTTTGGATCCAGCAGAAATTGGCCAGGTTGGATGACTGTCATCATGTGTGGGCACTCTTAGTAAAAATGTAACAAAATTGGGCTTATTTCAGCAACCATCAGATTCGGTTTGCAGCAGTTTAATGTGGAAAGAAATTAAATCTTATTGCTTGCTAAGGTTAACTGTTCTCCCACCAAGTGCCCTGTGTCCAGAGGACATTAATGAATGCTACTATACCGTGAGATGATGCACTCTGAAGGTGGTGGATAGGTCTCTGCTATAGTTGTCGGTCAACTAAACTGAAACAGCTTTTGCTCATACTCATTTAACTTATGGTGCCCATACACTAGATGAAAAATTGTTTTAAAATCTGTCATTTGGACAGTTCATTCATTTTTCATCCAGTTAACGGGCACAAATAAACTTTTCATAGTAATAAAATCGAAGAAACATTTCAATAAATGTATATCACCAGCTTTTCCTCTCTCAAGTAGATGTGAAATTTCCTTACAGTGTAAGCACTCTCATGTGTTCTGTGTAGTGGATGTTTATACAGATGTGCTGTCCTACATAAGTGTCACAGGCATTTAAATTTATTTTAACATAGTGGTGGTTCAGCTTTGTGCTCACTTTCAGCGTCATTTTCCCAATGAGAAAAGCAGAATCATAGAATTCTACCAATCCTCAAAAGACTCACACAGTGGGGTCCACCTCAGTCTTTTTGAAAGTTAGTCAGTAGATAAATGTGGTGCATGCAGATGCAAGTGTTTGGTGTCTTTCCTCTACTGAGTAGAGACAAAGCCACAGATAAATCAGAACTTCACCCAAAAGGGGAAGTTTCCTTTTAAGTTCATCTACCCCCTCTCCTCTGCAACATTTGGCATGTCTTTTTTTTTTTTTTTTTTGGAGGGGGGGCAGGTACCTGTTTTTGACAGATATCCTCTCCCACTTCCACTCGGATTGCATAGGTGATCCGAGCGGAAGTTCCCCCCCCTTCCCTGCTCCCAGTCTTCTGGGACACATCACAGGATCAATCAGATAGCGCTGGCATGAACAGTTGGCACCTGGCTGTGAAGCCACAATTAGCACAGCCGGCTGCCCACAGTTAACTGCTTCCCCACCGCCCTATAGCAGATATACTTCTACAAGGTGGCAAGGGTGCACAAAATCACATATAAATATGTGATTTTGCATTTCCAGGTAGGGAGCACGCACGAGCCATGCGCACTCTACCCGTTCCGCCATTTGCAACCGCGACTGTCAATTACCGGGTCCTGCCCAGTAGTTACCCACCAGTGCCCGGTGATTACCGAGCATCTCTGACGGGGAGAAAGACTGTTTTGTTTACCAACAGTCTTCCTCCCTGTCGGCTTGCCTAGTCAGGAAGGGGGGTAAATCCTCAGGAGGGTAAGTGGTTAAGATGCCAGTGCTAGGGACCCAAAGGCTAGTGAAGAACTAGCCTGGGTGAGAACAGCACTGCATTCCTGGACAGGTAAGTGCCCTGTTATTAACCGCTTCCGTGCCACCCTATAGCAGAAATACTGCTACAGGGTGGCACGGGTGCGCAAAATCATGTGTATATATACGTGATTTTGATGTTCGCGGCCTCAGCTGTCAATCACTGGGTCCCAGCTGGTGATTCCTAGCCACCACCCGGCAATCTACAAAGATATCCAATGGGGGAGAGACCTGGATGTAAACAATACAGATCTCTCCCGTCAGCTCCTGCACACTGCTTTGTATTGTTCTGCATAGCAGAGCCATAAAAAGCAGTGTGCTTACAGTCTAAAGCACACACAGCCCATGTAGTAAAACAGCACACAGTTAACCCTTTGATCACCCCAGATGTTAACCCCTTCCTGTCCAGTACCATCAGTAGAGTGTCAGTGCTTTTTATTAGCACTGATCACTGTATTGGTGTCACTGGGGATGTCAGTGACACCAAGTTTGTTCCCCCCCAGTGTCAGAATGCCTGCCGTAGTCCCGCTATAAGTCGCTGATCACTGCCATTACTAGTAAAAAAAACAAACTCCAATATATATACCACCATTTGTAAAACACTTTCACGTAAACCAATTAATTTACACGTATTGGGATTGTTTTTTTAGCAAAGACATGTCGCAGAATACATTTTGACCTAAATTTTATGATGACATTTGATTTTTTATATTTTTTTTACCGAACATGATTAATAGCAAAAAGTCATAAATACAGTTTTTTTTAAAAAAATTGTCAGTCTTTTTTTGTTTATAGCGCAAAAAATAAAAACCGCACAGGCAATCAAATACCACCAAAAGAAAGTTCTCTTTGTGGGACAAAAAGACTGTAAATTTCATTTGGGTGTAGCATTGCATGACCACGCAATTGTCAGTTAAAGTAATGCAGCACCATAACGCAAAAAATGGCCTGGTCAGGAAGGGGGGTATTCCTCTGGAGGGCAAGTGGTTAACATTCAGCATCTACAGGATTTGTTGTTGCTATTATTTTTTTCTAGAGTGAAGAACCTCTTAATGTGTCCCATTTCTATTGCCTACCACTCAGATCTAGCATTATTCTAAGAATCCTAATTGAATTTCACCGCTAGTCCAGTTGCATTCACAATTCCAGGTCAGTTCCTTTCCCTTACCTATAAGGGCTCGTTCACACTTGACTTTATTTCTAACTCTTGCCAAGCGCCCCTATAGTGTTTGACAGGCGTTTGTGAATTGTTTTTAACACTCCCAAAATACCCTATGCGTGGTTTTGAGGCGGTTGATAGGCGTTTGTCAAGTGTTAAAATCGCACCACAAACGCTTATAATGAAATTTAAATGGTATTAACGCTCCATAGACTCGAATGGGAGGCATCAACTCCTCCTGACTTGACCGGAGGTGTCCGTTTTGCCGCGACGCGATGCTAACACTTCCATGTGAACAGCACTGTGTGCTACCATGTGCAGAATTTTCAGAGGCGTTTGAAAAGCATTAAAAACGCTTCCCAAACACCTGTCTGACGCCTGCTGACAGAGATAGTGTGAACGTAGCCTAATAACCTTTAGGGCAGCGGTTCTCAACCTGGGGGTCGCGACCCCTTTGGGGGTCGAACGACACTTTCACAGGGGTCGCCTAAGACCATCGGAAAACACATATTTCCGATGGCCTTAGGAACCGAGACACCACTCCTCTGTCTGTCTCCAGGTGTGGGCGGGATGACATGCCGTCCCTGTCATCTGGACACACCCCCGGGATCAATCCTCGCCGGTGATTGGCCGCCGGAACTGTAGCTCAGGAGAGGCACACAGGCGGGCAATCACCGGCGAGGAGGTGGAGCTTGGAGAGGAGGAGCCGAGCGGCACCGTGAAGATCGAGCGAGTGAAGAGGAGGAGAGCGGCCGGAGAAGGAAGACGTCTGACCGGTAAGTGTCTGTACCATGGGAGAGGGAGGGAGGGAGCGAGCGAGCCCAGGCTGGAGCAGGGGTCAGCAAGGTAAGTATCATTGGTGTCAGTGGGAGGAATAGTGCCCCATCATTGGTGTCACTAATACCAATGATGGGGCACTATTCCTCCTCCCACTGACACCAACGATGGGGCGCTATTCCTCCCCCCACTGACACCAACGATGGGGCGCTATTCCTCCCCCCACTGACACCAACGATGGGGCGCTATTCCTCCCCCCACTGACACCAACGATGGGGCGCTATTCCTCCCCCCACTGACACCAACGATGGGGCGCTATTCCTCCCCCCACTGACACCAACGATGGGGCGCTATTCCTCCCCCCACTGACACCAACGATGGGGCGCTATTCCTCCCCCCACTGACACCAACGATGGGGCGCTATTCCTCCCCCCACTGACACCAACGATGGGGCGCTATTCCTCCCCCCACTGACACCAACGATGGGGCGCTATTCCTCCCCCCACTGACACCAACGATGGGGCGCTATTCCTCCCCCCACTGACACCAACGATGGGGCGCTATTCCTCCCCCCACTGACACCAACGATGGGGCGCTATTCCTCCCCCCACTGACACCAACGATGGGGCGCTATTCCTCCCCCCACTGACACCAACGATGGGGCGCTATTCCTCCCCCCACTGACACCAACGATGGGGCGCTATTCCTCCCCCCACTGACACCAACGATGGGGCGCTATTCCTCCCCCCACTGACACCAACGATGGGGCGCTATTCCTCCCCCCACTGACACCAACGATGGGGCGCTATTCCTCCCCCCACTGACACCAACGATGGGGCGCTATTCCTCCCCCCACTGACACCAACGATGGGGCGCTATTCCTCCCCCCACTGACACCAACGATGGGGCGCTATTCCTCCCCCCACTGACACCAACGATGGGGCGCTATTCCTCCCCCCACTGACACCAACGATGGGGCGCTATTCCTCCCCCCACTGACACCAACGATGGGGCGCTATTCCTCCCCCCACTGACACCAACGATGGGGCGCTATTCCCACCATTGACATCAGTGATGGGACACTATTCCTCCCACTGACACCAATGACGTGACACTACTCCTCCCACTTCAAAATTACAGTTATGAAGTAGCAACGAAAATAATTTTATGGTTGGGGGTCACCACAACATGAGGAACTGTATTAAGGGGTCGCGGCATTAGAAAGGTTGAGAACCACTGCTTTAGGGCTTGTTCACACCACTTGTGATGCAGGAACACATGCACGAGAGCACATTGTCCGGCACCGCATGGAAGTGCACTGTCCTCTGCAGATGTGCGCAGCTGCCACAGTACCGTGTGGTTATGTGCAACACACTTTTAAAAAAATCATGCTTTCCTGCATGTTCGACAGCCCATTGACATTAATAGGCTGTGCAAAAAAAATAGTAAAAAATTCCACATTCAGAGAGGTGCTCTTTACAGCAATATGAATGCGTAAGCTGGAGCTACCTGTTACACTATGGGGGCTCAGCAGCTGTATGAACACAGCCACAGGTTGTAATATGACAGGTGTGGGTGAGTGGCCATGAATTCACACTGTACACAGTACACTTGTACAAGTTTGTCAAATTAGGACCTGTGGCTGTGTTCATACAGCTGCTGTGTCCCCATAGTGTAACATAGGCTGCCTGCACACAACTCCAACCAAGTGGTTCCAGCCACATAAACAAACCACCGATTCATGTTGTATAGACCACACCACCCTTGTGAATGAGCCCCAACACCGTATTCACACACAGTGATTTGTTTATTCACTCAATACAGTTTTGTGTCTTTTATCTTCTCCTAGCATGACAGAAATACATAAAAAGTAGCCATAACTTCTACAGTGCTCAATCTGCAAAAATGAAGCAATATGAGTGAGAATATACACATTCCTCCAGGGGCGGTCTGACCATTTGGGAACTCGGGCACTGCCTGAGGGCCCAGGGGGAAGTAGGGGGCCCCATGAGATGCCCTTGGTACCTTTCATAGGCTTTTTTGGGTGTGGTTTGAGCGTGGGCTAGGACACAGTGGCCCCATGATCCCCTATTGCCCGGGGGCCCCATGAGTTGCCAGTCCACCCCTGCACCCCACCTGTACAAGCCGAACCATAACACAGTTAATACCTTACACTTTAGAATCCAATGTAAAATTATTGTTGGGAGTATGTAAAACACTCTCACTACCTCTGCTAACTTGTACGCAAAAACTAGGTAACAGAAGAACAAGTTGATCAGCATGATCTCTTCAAAAACTTACTAAAAATTATAAAAATTCAACCATATCTAAAATTTTATATAAATTCGACCATATCTAAGAAACCAGAGCTGATGCAGTCTAGCCAATGCAATTTTCTGAATCAGCACCCCAAGTAAACCCAAGAACACATCTAAAAAGCAAGGTACCAAGAAAAGATTTTTTTGTTGGGCTTTAATCGCTCACCAACAGCTTTTCCAGCTTCTTAGGAGATTTGCTAACACAGAGAAGCCACAAGATGGCAGTCAATTGCCAAAGACGTTGCTGGTGCTGCATTTTCAGTCCAGTCCTCCATCTACTCTCTAATAATGTACAGGTGATACAGTTTTCTATTTCAGCAATATCGCTGAGTTTACAGAGTACCATTGTAGCTATCACAGGGAATAAGAACTGCTAAAATTGTTCAGATTTGTTTTCGTAATTTTTTTTAACTTACCATTTTATTATATAGTTGTTTATAATTTGCTGTTTTTATTATACCCCGGACTCACAGGATACTGCAGACAAAGGCTCCAAGTCATTATGCAGTGCAGCTCTCTGGAGCATTTAAGTCCGCACGCACACATTTTACAGCGGCTGTTTTTGGCTTTTGACTTTTTTTTCTACAGCTAGTAAACCCCCCAGCATGTTATCCTATGTGTCCATGTACACAGGCTGTAATCAATGTTTTTTGGCTGGAATAAAACCCCAGGACTAAAGGATTTCTAGAGGAGCTTTTTAGCTGTAAAAATGCTCTAACGCTGCAAAATGCAGTAAAACGCCGCAAACCAGAGCTTTTGGACTTTTTTTACCAAAAAATATGTTTTTGTGGGGTAAAAAACACAAAAAATGAAAACGTGGAAAAACATTGCTAATCACAGCAAAAACGCCACTAAACGCTAATGCAAAAACGCTGAAAAACTCACGTTTTTAACGTGACTTTACACAGCTAATGTTACCAGCGTTATCAAAATGTCCAGTGTGTTTGAGGACTTAGGATGGCAGTGTCACAGGTCACCATGGAAAACACTTGAAGAAAGGTTGCTACAGTCAGGTCCATAAATATTGGGACATCGACACAATTCTAACATTTTTGGCTCTATACACCACCACAATGGATTTTAAATGAAACAAACAAGATGTGCTTTAACTGCAGACTGTCAGCTTTAATTTGAGGGTATTTACATCCAAATAAGGTGAATGGTGTAGGAATTACAACAGTTTGCATACGTGCCTCCCACTTGTTAAGGGACCAAAAGTAATGGGACAATTGGCTTCTCAGCTGTTCCATGGCCAGGTGTGTGTTATTCCCTCATTATCCCAATTACAATGAGCAGATAATAGGTCCAGAGTTAATTTCAAGTGTGCTATTTGCGTTTGGAATCTGTTGCTGTCAACTCTCAAGATGAGATCCAAAGAGCTGTCACTATCAGTGAAGCAAGCCATCATTAGGTTGAAAAAACAAAACAAACCCATCAGAGAGATAGCAAAAACATTAGGCGTGGCCAAAACAACTGTTTGGAACATTCTTAAAAAGATGAAACGCACCGATGAGCTCAGCAACACCAAAAAACCCGGAAGACCGCGGAAAACAACTGTGGTGGATGACCGAAGAATTCTTTCCCTGGTGAAGAAAACACCCTTCACAACAGTTGGCCAGATCAAGAACACTCTCCAGGAGGTAGGTGTATGCGTGTCAAAGTCAACAATCAAGAGAAGACTTCACCAGAGTGAATACAGAGGGTTCACAACAAGATGTAACCCATTGGTGAGCCTCAAAAACAGGAAGGCCAGATTAGAGTTTGCCAAACAACATCTAAAAAAGCCTTCACAGTTCTGGAACAACATCCTATGGACAGATGAGACCAAGATCAACTTGTACCAGAGTGATGGGAAGAGAAGAGTATGGAGAAGGAAAGGAACTGCTCATGATCCTAAGCATACCACCTCATCAGTGAAGCATGGTGGTGGTAGTGTCATGGCGTGGGCATGTATGGCTGCCAATGGAACTGGTTCTCTTGTATTTATTGATGTGACTGCTGACAAAAGCAGCAGGATGAATTCTGAAGTGTTTCGGGAATATTATCTGCTCATATTCAGCCAAATGCTTCAGAACTCATTGGACGTCGCTTCACAGTGCAGATGGACAATGACCCAAAGCAGACTGCAAAAGCAACCAAAGAGTTTTTTAAGGGAAAGAAGTGGAATGTTATGCAATGGCCAAGTCAATCACCTGACCTGAATCCGATTGAGCATGCATTTCACTTGCTGAAGACAAAACTGAAGGGAAAATGCCCCAAGAACAAGCAGGGACTGAAGACAGTTGCAGTAGAGGCCTGGCAGAGCATCACCAGGGATGAAACCCAGCGTCTGGTGATGTCTATGCATCCCAGACTTCAGGCTGTAATTGACTGCAAAGGATTTGCAACCAAGTATTAAAAAGTGAAAGTTTGATTTATGATTATTATTCTGTCCCATTACTTTTGGTCCCTTAACAAGTGGGAGGCACATATGCAAACTGTTGTAATTCCTACACCGTTCACCTGATTTGGATGTAAATACCCTCAAATTAAAGCTGACAGTCTGCAGTTAAAGCACATCTTGTTCGTTTCATTTCAAATCCATTGTGGTGGTGTATAGAGCCAAAAATGTTAGATTTGTGTCGATGTCCCAATATTTATGGACCTGACTGTATATGAGCAACATGGAGAAGCATCTTCTCAAAATGCTTGTTGCCTGGTTGCTATAACAAATTTGGGTATAATTGGTGACCTCAGCACCACATGCCATAGACAATATCAAAAACAGAAAAAAAGTTGGCAACAGTACCTTTTTAGGTGCTAATATAGCTACCCTCAGGAAAAAATACACATGAAGACATAATTAAAATCATACATTTTATTTCCAAATCATATTATTAGAAGATGTGTGAATAACCCCAAGAAATAAAATCATACCAGATGAATCTTATTGCAGATATACATACACTAACCCCATAGTCCTTCTCATACATATAGGTCAGCATAATAATTGCGTTAGATTAATAATACATAAATGAAGTCAGCGTATAAGAAAGGTGTAATATCACGACGCGTTTCACACGTTGAGCTTCCTCAGGGATTCAAGGGTTGAAGCTGAGAAGAGAGTGCAACAAATGTAATTCACGTATCCAAATAGCAGTCAATAAATATAATGTAGCCAGTGATAAGGTGGCTATAATTCTGTATGGTCATTTACTCACAGCAATATTTGTCATCCAAAACAAGGAAAGCTGATGCATCTATAGGTGAAGATCCACAGGGAATAGATGCAGAGATGGAAACGGCACTAAACCATGGGGAGCAGCTCATAACGACTCTGACTATGGAGCATGGGGGTGACATATAGGAAGGACACAAGCCAACATGCTCTTAGTTGTCTAATACCTACAGCAGGGACAACAGATGTACTCATAAGGCTGAATTCACACAGGACATTTTAATAACACTCCTCCTTTTGGTAGCAGCTTTTTGGCAGAAAAAAACCCTGACGTTTGTCAAAGTGTCTAATACTTTTACAAGCATTTAGGTGCGTTTACAGGTGTCAAGTGCTTGGGTGTTAATAAATTTCATTGGCCAGAATAAAAATTTATTCCGGCCATTGAAATGAATTAACGCTCAAGTGCTCAATGCACCTAGTGTTAACACGCGTTTAGGCGCATTTACATGCATCAAGCATTTTTTTCTGGCAAAGTGCTCCTGGACACACTGGCCTTGGGTTTTTTTTCTTGTTTGCAAATGCTACTGCTACTGAAAGCTTCTAAAAGTCTGTCTGCATGGACACATAGGATAACATGGAGGGCTGTTTGGAAGCAGTAAAAAAAAAACTACCTGATGCCCCTAAAAGTGGCTACAAAAATGCCCTGTGTGTATGAGGCCCACAAATATAATCCAACAATCTACCTGCTTGGAGCAAAGGGCCTAATATACTCATAGAATATCAAAATAAAAAAGTACCTACATAGCAGTGCATTGGCAGGGTCAGACTGATCAAAATAACTCCCTGCCACATATTGATCCAACATTATGATGTCTAGAAGCACAATTCGCATAAGCAATAAAGAGAAACGTAAAGAGGAAAAGAGAGATGCAGAGAGTAAGATCACATCACTAAATGTAAGCCCCCCCAGGCAAGCCCAGCCCATTGCCCAACATAGGTTGTAGATGACCTAAGCTGAAACTGGAGCGCATTGGTTGCTATGCTGACCATCTGTTTTAATATTTTCATTCATTGACCTAGAACAAGTATGCATGTAAGGAATTCTTGCCTTAGGCCTCTTGCACACGGTACTGATGTTTGAGCACATACTTTTTTGTATCAAAATTTCAGGCGCTTGTTTTGTGCTTATTTGTGCGCACATGTGCGTTCACGCATCTGCGCGCACAATATATTCTTAGGGAAAATTGAATAATAACTATGCTCATATGAGCGTATTTGTGGCATAAATTACTGACCAAAAACGCAGATTTTCCTTCTTTTTTTTACTGAGGTATACACAACGCTTATTTACGCGCCGGTGTGCAAAGGCATGTTGTAAATAATTAGCTACATTCTTTTTTTTTTTTTTAAATCCGCGGAAGTACGAAAAACCCGTAAGTGAACAAAAAATGTGCTAGTGCAAAACCAACACAAAAAAGTGCACTTAGGGGTGTGCTTTGTCCTCCCCCCGAAGGGGTAGGACCTCTACCCTGATCCCCCAGGGCACGAAGCTCCTGACAGGGACTAAGGTTCCCATGTGGTCCACCTAGCCAAAAGGCCTGGCGGACTCCTTTCCTTGTGACCAGCCTAAACCAGCCACCAAGTACTTGGTAAGGGGGCTCTCCCAAAGAGAAGCCACCCTAGGGACAGGAGAGGAAGGAACCAAAAGGCTACGCATCCTCCCCCTAGACTTCAGGTTTAGGCCCGAGGACCCACACCCTACAATCCGTGAGGAAAAAAACACACACATAAGTGAAAAGTGACAAAACGTGTGAGAAAAAATAAATTAAATAAATAAGTAAAAATAAAAAAGTGGCCGTGCAATTGTGCACTGGCTAGGCCCTGAGGCCCGTAGCATAAAAATTGCCCTGGACTTAGCCAAAAGGCCTAGCCCTAAAAGGCGCAGTGCAGAAAAAGTGTTTAGAACAGTGACCATGTGCACGTTTCACACTTGGGATCCCACCCCCATGTGTTACTAAGAGCACCCCTTAGGCGACCACTCTCAGGGGGCACTGTTCCACAGACTTTCTGCCTCCCCGGCCCCTGGCCAGACAAGGTAGATCCGTTCAAACCAGGAGGAACTTGGCCCCTCTGGTTTTCCAGGGGGAATTACTCCCAGGCCCCAACTGCCTGTGGGCGCCTCGGTTTCTGTTCCAGCCTGTACTAACCATCAGGACCCCCATCATACCAGCAGGGGTACTATACAACCAATCATCCCCGCAAGCAGGAATGATGGTGGAGCACCCCTACTGGACACTGATAAAAACAGATACTACACTTGATCTTAGCCAAAAGGCCAAGAAGCGATAATTAGCTACATTCTTTTTTTTTTTTTTTTCGCAAACGTGCAAACTACAACAAAAAACCCGTAAATGAATCACAAAAAAAGTGCAAGTGCAAAACAACACACGAAAAAGTGCACTTTGGGGGTGTGCTTGTGTCCTACCCCTAAAGGGGCTTGGACCGCTTACACTGATCCCCCGGGGCACGAAGCTCCTGACGGGGACAAGGTTCCCAATTGGTCCTCCTGGCCAAAAGGCCTGGTGGACCACCGTTCCTTGTGTCCAGCCGAAGCCGGACACTCAGTTCTTGGTCAGGGGGCTCTCCCGAAGAAAAGCCCCCTAGGGATCAGGGGAGGAAGGAACCAAAAGGCCACACATCCTCCCTCTAGACTTCAGGGTAGGCCCGAGGACCCACACCCTACCATCCAGTGAAAACACACGCATAAGCAAAGAAAAAGTGACAAAACGTGGGAGGTGTTAAATTAAATAAATAGAAAATAAAAAAGTGGTACCGTGCCAAATTGTGCACAGACCAGGCCCTGAGGCCTGTAGCAAAAATTGCCCTGAACTTAGCCAAAAGGCCTGGTCCTTAGGGCGCTGTGCAAAAAGAGTGTAAAAACAGTGACCTTGTGCCATCTTCACACAGTGGGGTCCCACACCCAGGTGTTACTAGTGGCACCCCTGAGGGCGTCTACTCAGGGGGCACTGAGTTTGCGGACTTTCTGCCTTCTCAGCCCCTGGCCAGACAAGGTAGAACCGTCCAAATCAGGAGGTACTGGGTCCTTCCAGTTTTCTCGGGGGAATGACTCCCAGGGCCCCAGCTTAACTTGTGGCACTCCCCGGTTTCTGTCCCCCCGGTACTAGCCTTCCAGACCCCCATCATACCAGTGAGGGTACTATACAACAGCCTTCCCCGCAAAGCTAGAATGGCCGGAAGCACCCCCACTGGACACTGATAAGAACAGATACTACACTTGATCTTAGCCAAAAGGCCGAGAAGCGATAATTAGCTACATTCTACCTCAGTAAAAAATATGTTGTACTTTTTCAAGCTGCAGTACAGAAGAGTCCTTACTCATTCCTGATCTGCATACTTGTTTTGGTCAGTGAGGCCTCATTCAGACGGGTGAATGGAGGTGGCTAACTTTCAGTGTTCAGATGCCGCTAAACTTTGCATACAAGCTATGGTGGCATACATATTGGACAATTAGCTGCGACTAGTTTCTGTGTGGCTAGAACTGCCGGTCTTGGATGCAAATTGCCTGCGTTCAGAGCCAGTTAAAGCTCTAATCACATGAAACCTCTCTGATGAGGGTTATATGCGAACATGCTGGCCATTGTTTTGTACTGGGTACACCTAGTTGCAGCTGTTTGCACACGGAGTAGTTTCTCTATTGGCAAGAATGGCAGATTCTATCTGGTGGTTTCCCGTATGAACGAGCCCCAACTTCTTAGAGTCTGTGAATCAACTTCACAGCCAGACAAGCATTTTCAGAAGGAGGTCACCAATTGTCGCTTGTCGTAACAGGTTTACTCTCAATTGGAACCTGTCTGAACAGAGACATCTCTGAGGACTGCTCTCTCCGGTTTATTACCAATACACATCTGATCTCTGCTAGACTGTCCTTCCATACTCTGATCTGCTGTAGGATTCTTCTATTAGTCACGGATGAATAGGTGATCTGCCATACGCTAGCAAAAGTTTTCTTCAGAATTATTGCATTTTAAGATTGTTAATTTCATTTTCTCATAATTAGTGGGGTCAAATGGATGCTCATTTTCAACCAGTGACAAGAAAATTCAAAGGAGCAGGATGGAAATTTTTTCTTGACTGAACAAACTTTTAGCAGAGAATGTGGTTTTCCTTCAGAAATGTTCCAAAGTCAAATGTTAAAGAAAACTAAATTTTGAAGCATTTTCCAAGAACATTTGTCAAGTCATCATGTACTGAGATTTTTCGTATGAATATTAATTTGAAACTCTTTTAGTGTATGGCCAGCTAAAAAATATCCTTATCCTGCAAAATAATGCATACACATCCACTACTTAATGGCCCTATAATCTATTTTTCATGAAATTGTTTCTTACTGTGTTTTTCTGCCCCCTTGTAATGTCCTCCAAAAGCTACCGAACCTCCTTTTCACTTCCTTTTGTTTGCAGCAAGCAGTGCACAGCAGTTGTGGTTATGTGTACTACTCTATCTATTCCCATAGCTCATAGTCTATCTTTGAACAAAAAAAAAAGAGAAGGTGGCTACGTTCTTATATACAGTGGGACCATGGAGAAGGAATGTAGCCGCCCTCTAACAGGAAAATAGATTATAGCAAGGAATTTGGAGAATTAGAGGAGGCTGAGAGCAACAGAAGGTGCTTTTCTGTGTAAAGACTATATCATTGAATAGATTTTAGTTTACTGTTACTTTACCTACTGTGGTAGAATTGGGAAGGCAGGTAGACTGGCACTGGAACCCTGGGGTTATCCTATTGATATGGTTTGAGGTGGTATCTGGACAGAGTATTTGCATTCTCAGCTGGCAGCTTTTCCATGTCAAAGGATTTC
Organism: Staurois parvus; assembly: GCF_062004578.1. Classification (NCBI taxonomy): domain Eukaryota; kingdom Metazoa; phylum Chordata; class Amphibia; order Anura; family Ranidae; genus Staurois; species Staurois parvus. The sequence goes on from NW_028318003.1 coordinate 5,734,986, forward strand.
CACACTTGAGACAATTCACTAAGCAGTATCTTACGAGTATACGGTAAGATACTACACAGCATTTTTAAAAAGAAACGTTTGTATTCACTAAAAAACGCAACTAAAATACAGCATGAGTTATTTTATTAAGTCATCTGGTATTTTAGTAGTGAAAACATGTGGTAATGTTTGAGCTGTCAGCGGGGTTCCCCACTGACAGCTGAATGTGAAAAAAAGAATTGCCGGCAATTAAAAATTTAGCAAAAAAATGGTGTGGGCCTTTCCCCTACCCATACCAACCCCTGAAGGTCTAGTATGGATTTTAAGGGGAATCCCCATGCAATTTGTTTTTTTTTTCTAAATGGCATGGGGTCACCCACAAAATCCATACCAGACCCTAATCCAAGCATACAGCCCAGCAGGTCAGGAAAGAGCGAATGGCCTTCCCTTCTGAACAATACCAGGCCACACTTCTTCAACATGGGAGGGTACTTGGGAGAGGGGGGGGGCTCCCCCCAAAGCACCTTGCTCCCATGTTGATGGAGACAAGGGCCTCTTCCCCACAACACAGAAAAAATGGCACTTGACTAGTGCAAAACCGCCTGGAAAGTGGTTAATTGAAATCCTATGCGGAGTAATATATCAGTACAAAAGTGGATGCGATATTGTATTTATTCGATCACATAAATCATGAAAAAGGTTGACATTGACAGGGTGAAAATGTTGCAATCATATTAAAATCAAAGGATTAAAATAAAGAACCATTCGGCGTCTTCAAAAATGGCTGTATAGGCAAAAATGATCTATATTTAGGTTTATAATCCACACTTTTATTCGAAGTGAGTCGGAGATACTATTTAGATACAGTTATCATATCAACTTGGATGACACTTCTCTTTTTTTTTGATCTCTTCCCCACAACCCTGGCCTGTGGCTGTGGGGGTCTGCAGGCGGGGGGCTTATCGGAATCTGGAAGCCCCCAGTAACAGATCCCAGCCCCCCATGTGAATGAGTATGGGGTACATGGTACTGCTACTCATTCACAAATAAAATAAATGAATTGTAAATTACAGTAGACAGTCTTCGACAAGTCCTTTATTAAAACAACAAAAATAAAAAATGTCCCCCAAAGTAGATCCAACATCAATCACAATGCCCGCCACCACTGCCGACCCAAAAAAAGAAGAAAAAAAAAGAAAAAACGCTCTGCTCTCGACGCTGGCTCCTGCCATCTGACAGCTCCGCCGGCCTGACTGTTGTTAAATATCTAACGCGCGGGGCCACCCAGTGACATCAACCAGGTGATCCCGCCCTTTGTGACATCATCGACCCAGCATGCCCTGGTCGGTGATGTCACAAGGGACCCAAAGGACATGACGGCCACCCTCTCCTTAACAACACATGACAGTTACTGACAGATACCAGTACATACCACGTGCCTGGACCACTTCTTAATTACATGCATTTAATCATTTATTTCTTTTTGTGAATTGACTTTAAGGTCTTTTCATGCGGTATTTTCCATTTTTTGTAAATACTGCACACTGCAATAGTGGATTGGCATTTTCAGTATTGAATGCGATGTGTGGTCACCTGACAGACATAACATATGCGATACCCTTTAGTGAAATGTGCCCATTGTCCTTGGGATGTTTCTCTGAATGGATCCAAAAATTAAAGTGCCATACCAGGAATTAATTGTCCAGGTATATATATTTATTCAAATATGAATTAGGATAAAGATTGGAGTCAACATGTTTCGGGGGCCTCAATAATGCCCCTTTCATCAAGGCTTAAACATGGAGAATGATGTACTGTATACTGGACAAAACAGCAGGAGAAAATTAAACAGCATTTTGACAGGATAAGTGATGAAGCTAGTTGCAGCATCTTTGTCACGGCGTGTTGGAAGTCTGGAATATGTCCTTTTAAGGCATTTTTTAATTTTGGAAACAGCCAAAATTCACAGGGAGCTAGGTCAGGGGAATAATGTGGTTGGCCAAGTTTCAGAATGGATTTCTGGGCCAGGAACACTTAATGCATCATGTGCAGGTGCTTTGTTGTGGTGGAGAATCCACTTTTCAGGCCAGAGTTTCAGTTTTTTCCTCTGAACAAATTTGGCTTGCACTCTGTCCACATTTGCGCCCATCTTTTGTGTATTTGGCTGCCCACTTATTGCGTCAACTTGAACATCTTCCTGCCCATCCTTAACCAGTTGCCCTCCACCTTATAGGAGAAGTACTGCTACAGGGCGGCAGGGCTCCACAAAATCACACATATATATATATATATAATGATTGCATCTTTGGGTAGGGGGCACGCGTGTGTGTGTGCCACCCTACCCACGCCGCTATTGGTGGCTAGAGATGTCATTCACCAGGTACCAGCTGGTGATTCCCCGCCAGCACTCGGTGATCACTGGGAAAGCTAATAGAGGAGATTTAAACAACACAGGTCTCTCTCCTGTCAGCATGGACATGCTGTTTTGCATCTCTCTGCACAGCAGAGAGATACAAAACAGCATGTCGCCCTAGTAGCACACAGTAAGACGCACACAGTTGACCCTTTGATTTCCCCATATGTTAACCCCTTCCTGCCCAGTGTCATTAGTACAGTGTCAGTGCTTTTTATTAGCACTGATCACTGTATTAGCGTCACTGGGGATGTCAGTGGCAGCTAGTCCCACTATAGTATAGGTCCCACTATAAGTTGCGCTGATCGCCACCATTACTAAAAAACCAAAACCAAATTCCAGTATATATCCCACCATTTGTAGACGCTACAACTGTAACGTAAACCAATTAATTTACACGTATTTGGATTTTTTTTTAGCAAAGACATATAGCAGAATAATCTAATGAGATTCTTTTTGTATTGGGGTTAAACTTGAGTGATCATCCATTTAATCTGTATGTGCGCAGGCCAAAAAACAAAGCCAGTTGGGAATGAGGAAATTAATTCAAGTTAATGTGTCACTAAACCCACAACAGTACAATCAGTCTATATATGCAGTAAAGCATGTTTGTTATACTCACTGTGGAAACTAATGGGCTAATCCTCTACATTGTTTAAAAAGGCTGTTCGATTCTGTCTTCTCTGATCCTCCCCGTCTTCCACTGTCCCCAATCCATCTGTTGATTGCCCAGAGCTCTAGGAGTCACTCTGCACATACAGGTGTACCTCAGTTTACAAACGCCTTGGTTAATGTAATTTTCGGTTTACGCATGAAAATCCATTGAAAATAATGCCTCGGTTTACAAATTTTTTATGAATTTTTTTCGCAATACGAAATGTATGTCAGTGCTGATTTTTAAATGCAATTGCCAGCTTTTTTTTTCTTCACTATAGCTCACAGAATTAGCTGTCTCCTTCCTGGGAGCTAAAGGATACTTTGTTTCTTTTATCCCGGAAAACAAACTGAAAGGAAACTTTCTTTCTTTTAGCTGGGGGAAAAATGACAGCTGATTCTCAGAGCTATAGTGAAGGAAAAAAAAAGCCGGTAATTACATTTGCAATATGAAATGTCCTGAAGAACGCATTAAATTCGTAAACCGAGGTACACCTGTACTTAGTTTAGTGTGAATGGCTAGAGAGTTTTTTTTCTTCATTGGGAGAGTGCATGTGATCAGCACTGAGCCAATCAGTACTGTCCAGACAGGGGGTCAGGGGTTATGCAGTCTCAAAGGACAGCCAGAGCAGCATGAAAACTCCTCCTACAAGCTTTAACTAGTGCTAAGCTGGACACTAATAGAAGTCACAAAACTGCTATAACTGCTGATGAAAAAAGGAATTTAGCAGTTTATATTTACTAAAATAATTGCATTTACATGTGTACTGTGGAAGACCAGATACAGTGGATTCAGGGTTCTGGGTTTAGTAACACTTTAATAACATAATGAATGAATACATATTCATTTGGATACATTAATTTTTTTCAGATGAAAGTGGTGTGGTAGTCTTTAACTCTTGCATAATCAGCTGATTCTTTTTGCATTAACATTTTTCATTATTATAAAAAAAACAACTACATATCCACTTGAGCTCCAGAAGATTTTACCCCCTTCATGACCAGGCTACGTTTTGTTATACAGCACTGCGCTACTTTAACTGGTAATTGCACGGTCATGAAGCACTGTACCGAAACAAAATCTATATAATTTTTCACACAAACGGAGCTTTCTTTTGGTGGTATTTGATCACAACTGGGTTTTTTTTATCTTTTTGGTATATAAACAAATAAAGACTGAAAATGAGAAAAAAAACTATATTTTTTACTTTCTACTACAAAACGTATCAAATAAAAAAAAATCTAATTTTGTCAAAAATTTAGGTCAAAATGTGTTCTGCTACATGTCTTTGATAACAACTCCCAATAAGTGTATTTTGATTGGTTTGCTTGAAAGTTATAGAGTCTACAAACTATGGTACATATACAGGAATTTTAATTTTTTTTATACTACTAATGGTTGTGATCACAGTGACAATAAAACAGTGATCAGTGATAATACTGTGCCCTGTCACCGTACTAATGACACTGGCTGGGAAGGGGTTAACATCTAGGGTGATCAAGAGTTAAATGTGTGCCTAACTATTTGTACTCTGTGTAAAGTGTGCTGCTTTTACAAAGAGGGATGAGAAACATAGGGATCGTTCCCTCTGTACAGAGCTCTGGATTGTAATTGTACACAGCCGATCAGCAGGTCCTGGCTGTGAATCATTGGCCGGGACTAGCTGACATGCTCCCTGTAAGGTACCTTGTGGAAGAAAAAATATATAGTCCCCTGCACTCAAGATTGGTTTATTAGGATGGAACTGTATCAGGTCCTTCATGTGTCCAATACCAGCACAGGCCTTGCTGCTCTCTAAGGGTTGGGGGAGGAACCCAGAGGGCTTTATTAAACCCAAAGTTAAAATATACTCACAAGCACTGTGGTAACAAAGGCGTATCAAATGCAAAGCAACCAATACAGGATCAGCTGCCAATCTCATGAGGTCCCTCTTGTGGCTGACGCGTTTGGAGTAAATTTTAACGTTGGATTTAATAAAGCTATCATCCTAGATAATGTACGAGGCTGGTGCGCCCTCTTTTCCCTTGTTTTTACAGATAGTCCCTGTAAGGTACCTGTTATAAGGTATAGTCCAAAGTGGGGCATTGGTGTAGTCAGGCAGGTCAGCCACAATTCTTGACAGCAAGGTACAAAGTTAGAATCTGGGAGCGTGGTTGGGAACATGCAGGGTCATAAACAGACTGGCAGAGTAAGGTAGAATTGTCAGGCAAAGAGAGTAAATCAGGAATCGGTCAAAGGTCAAAGTCCAGAAGTTCAGTAATTCAGAAGTATAGCACACCCACTTCTAAAGTTGGGAAGATACTGGAGAGTTTAATAAAAGACCGCATAGATGAGTTCTTACTGGAAAAAAATATGTTAAGCAACAGACAGCATGGATTCATGAAAGACAGAAGATATCAAACAAATCTGATTTGTTTTTATGAGGAGGTGAGCAAAACCTTGGACAGAGGGGTGGCGGTGGACGTGGTATACTTGGACAGAGGGGTGGCGGTGGACGTGGTATACTTGGACAGAGGGGTGGCGGTGGACGTGGTATACTTGGACAGAGGGGTGGCGGTGGACGTGGTATACTTGGACAGAGGGGTGGCGGTGGACGTGGTATACTTGGATTTTGCAAAAGGGTTTGACACAGTTCCCCACACATGGCTAATGTGTAAGGTAAAGTCTACAGACTTGGAAAAATCCGTATGTAAATGGATGGAAAACTGGCTAAAAGATCGTATTCAGAGAGTAGTGGTTAATGATTCATACTCTGAATGGTCTAGGGTTGTCAGTGGTGTACCCCAAGGTTCAGTGTTGGGACCCTTACATTTTAATATATTTATAAACAATATAGGGTCTGGGATTACAAAATCCCATTTCAGTCTTTGCAGATGACACCAAGCTGTGCAGTGGAATAACGTCCTTACAGGATGTCTTCACTTTACAAGCCGACCTCAATGCACTGTGTAATTGGGCAACTATGTGACAAATGAGGTTTATTGTTAATAAATGTAAGGTTATGCACTTGGGGGCTAATAATATGCATGCATCATACATACTGGGGGGGGGGGTACAACTGGGGGAATCAATGGTGGAGAAGGATCTGGGGGTTCTGGTAGAACACAAGCTTAATAATGGCATGCAATGCCAAGCTGCAGTTTCTAAAGCGAGCAAAATCCTCTCTTGTATTAAAAGAGGTATAGACTCCAGAGAGAGATATCATATTACCCCGGTACAAATCATTAGTAAGACCTCATCTGGAATATGCAGTTCAGTTTTGGGCACCAATTCACAAAAAGAACATTGGGGAACTGGAGAAAGTACAGAGAAGGGCAACCAAACGGATAAGAGGCATGGAGGAGCTTAGCTATGAGGAAAGATTAGAGGAACTGAATTTATTCTCTCTTGAGAAGAGGAGATTAAGGGGGGATATGATCTCCATGTATAAATACATCAGTGGTTCATATAGTGAACTCAGTGTAGAGCTATTCACCCTGAGGTCCTCACAGAGGACAAGGGGGCACTCTTTACGTCTGGAGGAAAAGAAATTTAATCTCCAAATACAGAAAGGTTTCTTCACAGTAAGAGCTGTGAAATGTGGAATAGACTGTCTCCAGAGTTGGTTCTGGCCAGCTCAGTGGATTGCTTTAAAAAGGCCTGGATTCTTTCTTAGATACACAGAATATAACTGGATACTAACATTTATAGGTAAAGTTGATCCAGGGAATATCTGATTGCCTCTTGGGGGATCAGGAAGGAATTTTTTCCCTGCAGGAGTAAATTGGATCATGCTTTGCTGGTTTTTTTTGCTTTCCCCTGGATCAGCTGTGGGTATAGGTTTATAATTTTTTTTTTACGGTTGAACTGGGTGGACTTTTTTGTCTTTTTTCAGCCTTCAGCCAGGCTAACTATGTATGTAACCCAAGGAAACAGATCCAACAAACAGGCACAGTCCAAAGGAAGTCCTGCAATTTAAAGTGTTACTAAACCCACAACAGTAAAATCAGTCTGTATATGCAGTAAAGCGTGCTTGTTATACTCACTGTGGAACCTAAGGGGTTAATCCTCTGCATTGTGTAAAAAGGCTGTTTGATCCTGACTTCTCTGATCCTCCTCTTCTTCCAGTGTCCCCCTCTTATCTCCTGATAAGACATAGCGTGTAGAGTCACTCTGCACATGCTATGTTTGGTGTTTATTGTTTTTTTATTTTTTTTGGGGGGGGAGAGTGCATGTGATCAGCACAGGGCCAATCGGCACTGTCCAGACAGAGGTCCTGCATCCTCCTAAAGGAGTCTGAAAACTCCCTCTACATGCTCAGGGGCGGACTGACCATTTGGGCCCGGGGTCAGTAGGGGGCCCCATGAGATGTCTCTGGTACCTTTCATAGGCTTTTTTGGGTGTGGTTTGAGCGTGGGCAAGTACACAGGGGCCCCATGATCCCCTATTGCCTGGGGGCCCCATGAGTTGTCAGTCCACCCCTGTACATGCTTTAACCAGTGCTCTGCAGGATACTGCTAGAAGTCCCAAGACTGCTATATACTGCTGATAAGAAAAGGTATTTAGCAGTTTATATTTACTAAAATAATTGCACTTCCATGTTTTGTGAACTGTGGGAGACCAGATATAGTGAATGCTGGGTCCTGGGTTTAGTAACCAGATATAGTGAATGCAGGGTCCTGGGTTTAGTAACCAGATATAGTGAATGCAGGGTCCTGGGTTTAGTAACCAGATATAGTGAATGCAGGGTCCTGGGTTTAGTAACACTTCAAGCTGATCGGATTGTGGATTGATTGGTGCTATGAGATAGATGGTGCTAGAGAGTATTGGGAGCAGAGGGACTATGTAAAATGCACTGTATACTGCAGGACTCAGGTTCCCCAGTGGTAGAGAAGATAGAGCTGCAGCCCCAAGGCAGAAGGACCCAAGTTCAGTCCCACACATGACACTCCCACTGTGTACAATCACAGCAGGTGTCGGCCGGGGTGTGTTCCTGGAAATAGACAGTGACGTATGGGTGCATTGCTTTGCCTACAACAGCAGTACATTGCAGACAGTCACGAGCTGGATATGAAATGGAAACATACTGCAATAAATATAGTACAGTATAACGTAAATAAGGTGAGGAGTCCTACTTATCGGGTTGAATGGAGGTGGATCCATGAGAATTTCCAAATCATAACATACCGAATTAATCCAAATTCATTTAGTTATTATTATACAGGATTTATATAGCGCCATCAGTTTGCACAGCGCTCTACAGAATGAAGGCAGACATTACAGTTACGATACAATTCAATACAAGAGGAAACAGAGGACCCTGATCGTTAGAGCTTACAATCTAGTTACCTTCGGATGCATGTGATGCCAGTCAATATCGTCCAATCAGCTCTCTTTGTGGGTTGAACTGGCAGCAAAATAACAAAAGAATAACAGAACTTGTAAAAATATGAATTGATGCAGAACATTAAATATATAAACTCCACTGAAATAACGAATTGTTCTGAAAATAAATCATTCTAAGATAACAATTATGATGATTTACTTAAAAGAGAAGTATGGCTTTTTTCCCCCATTTATACTGACCTAGGTGCAATGCATCTGTCCCCCGCTGGCTCCTAGTGTGGGAACTCAGCGATCACATGACCACTGATTGCTCACTTCTCACAGCCGCTCCGAGCAGGGAGCAATGACTGTTAGTCGCCGCTCTCTGCTCTGCCCCCCCCCCCTTAACAATCAGGCAGTGGTAACTGTCAGTCACTATTGCCTGCTCTGCCCCCCCAGTCCACAGCCCAGCGTTCCAGTGAGCGTGGAGGGAAGGGGGGGCAGAGCAGATATTAGTGACTGACAGTCACCACTCTCTGCTCTGAGCGGCTGTGAGAACTCAGTGAGCTGGCTCAGGTTCTCAGCAGATCGCTGAGAGGCTAAGCCAGGAGCAATTCCAGACTCTGGGGTGGATCCCGAATTTGAAGTTGGGATCTTATCCCAGCCTGGACCGGCTGAGTGACACCAGACTTTAGCCCACTGTCAGCTCAAAATGGGTCACAGGAATGCAGAACAAACTGTGTGATCCACAGAAGTACAGCCAAAAGAGCTTTGGCTGTACTTCTTTAAACGCTTCCTGATCACCCTATAGCAGAACTACTGCTACAGAGCGGCATGGCTGTGCAAAATCACGTGTATATATACATGATCTTGTATTTCCGGGCAGGGAGTGTGCGCGTACACCACCCTACCTGCGCTGCCATTGGTGGCTACAGCTGTCGATCACTGGGTCCCGACCGGAGATTCCCCGCATAGCAGAGCAATACAAAGCAGCGTGCTTACACAGTAAAGAACACACACACAAAATAGTAAAACTTTACATGGCACACAGTTAACCCTTTGATCACCCCAGATGTTAACCCCTTCCTGTCCAGTGGCTTTAGTACAGTGTCAGTGCTTTTTTATTAGCACTGATCACTGTATTGGTGTCACTGGGGATGTCAGTGGCCGTCAATCAGTTCCACCTCGTGTCAGAATGCCCACCGCAGTGCCGCTATAATTCGCTGATCACCGCCATTACTAGTATTAGAAAAAAAAAATCCCAGTATATATACCGCCATTTTTAGATTATATAACTTTCACATTTCACTTTCACACCAATTAATTTACACGTACTGGGATTTTCACAGACATGAAGCAGAATACATTTTGGCCTACATTTATGATGACATTTTTTACATATTGTTACTGGACATGTTTAATAGCTAAAAGTCAAAAATATTTGTCTGTGGTGCACATCTCTAATAAAGTCCATTCCTGGAACACAGCTTTATAGCAGAACACAGAAATAGAACCACTGCCTGCCCCAGCCTGTATTACTACTACATATACTGGGGATGAGTGCTGACGAATGTCGTGTCCTCCTGGGATCCGGCACACGTTGTCCTCGCCTGTAGGTGACTCCGTCTCCTGGGAGAAGCAGTGTGCTCTCCCCATGTGTCACCTCAACCCCGCCCCCTCCTGACGTCACTGGCTGTCAAATTCCAGCCGGAGGTAACGTGTGTCCGGAGTGGTGAGAAGGAGAGGCGGTGAGTGCAGGTCAGAGGTGGGGGGTGGGGAGCTCGGTATATTCAGGGTCGGGGTGTACACCTCCAGGGCGGAGATCACAGCCTGCAGGACCCCTGGGACGTTCATTACATTGCAGTGATCAGCAGCAGAGCACATCGTCTTCCTCTATAGATCGCACCGATCTCACTCCCGGCACCTTCACCATGACCGGCAGCCGCAAGGAGCAGCAGATCCCCGGGGCCATCATTCTGTCTCATCTCCTGGACTTCGTGCTCAATAGGACCAAGGTGAGGAGTCAGGAGGGGGGATGGGGCACCCTTCTCATTGCAGCTGCTGGGCAGAGAATGGGCATAGTGCCCACCCAGCTGTGACATCCTTATGGTGCTTCCAGGGGTACACATGGCTTCCATGCACACAGGTGTAAGAAGGGTACAGATCTTTACTTGTGACACCCAGGAGCCCCAACTGGTGCATTATTTATTTATTACAGGTACATATATAGTGCCATCAACTTACACAGTGCTTTACATATATATTGTACATTCACATCAGTCCCTAACCCTCAAGGGGTGTACAATCTAAGGTCCCTAACTCATTCATACATACACATACTAGGGACAATTTAGACAGGAGCCAATTAACCTACCGACATGTCTTTGGAGTGTGGACGGAAACCGGAGTACCTGGAGGAAACTCACACAAGCACAGGGAGAACATGCAAACTCCAGGCGGTGCCATGGTTGGGATTCGAACCAATGACCCTAGTACTGCCAGGTGAAAGTGCTAACCATTTAGCCACTGTGTACATTATACCAGTCTTTCTCAACCAGGGTGCCTTTATGTTTCTTCAGGGGTGCCTTGGCAAAATATCTAAAAAAGCCAGCGGGTGTAACAAGCTTACCTTTTAGTTACACAAACCACAGGTTTTCATTGTGCACCATTACAACCTTCTAGCCGCCGGCATCCTGACATCCAATGACATCATCAGTTGATAAGGAGGATGTCAGCTGCCTGCACAGCATCCTAGTTTGACCCTCCCCTGCCCCTCTCCATCAGTGCTGGGGTCACATTAGCTCAGTGAGGGAGAAGAGAAACAATGGAATACTAGTCAGTACCAGCGTGCAGAAGTGTATTTTCTTTGAAAGAATAAATCCCCTCTAATGTTGGGTGTCCTCCGTGTGTGGATGTTGCTGCATTATATAAAACTTAGAATAGTTTTTCACATTTTAGAATGGGGTGCCTCGGGACTGTCCATAATCTTAAAGGGTGCCTTGACTGGAAAAAGGTTGAGAAACACTGCATTATACTACCCATAGGAGTGTATTGACAAACACACTGGACTCAGGAATACTCCTCCATATAGAAGTTTCACATTCGGGCACTAAGGCTGGCCATACACTATACAATTTTCTGTCCAATTTCCTTTATATTTACCTTCAACTATGTAGTGCAAGAGCCTGCCTAATTGGATACAATTGAAAGTGTTGTTAGGTTTCACCTCCTATTATATGGTTTTTGGTAAATCTAAAGCAAAAATCTCAAGAAAATTGTATAATGTATGGCCAGCCTTACACCCAACATATAAACGCAAGGAGTATGCCCGCATACAGAGGGCGTTATTTACTAAAACTGGGGAGTGCAAAATCTGCTGCAGCTCTGCATAGAAACCAATCAGCTTCCAGGTTTTATTAACAAAGCTTCATTCAACAAGATAAAGTTAGAAGCTGATTGGTTACTGTGTAGAGCTGCGCCAGATTTAGTAAATCTACCCCAGGGTAGAGACTTGTGATAAAAACAGTGAGCCAATCACAGAAGGGGAGAGATTTCTGGGGGCTTTGTGCACACCAGGGTGTATGGAGAGGCTCCAGGTTGCCATAGTACAAGGAATCCCAATCTGAATTCTACTGACATGTTAGAGAATCTCCTCCACTGAAGACTGACACTGGAGAGTGGTTTTTAGTAAAAAAATGACAGAGTGGCATGTGTAGCAATTATGTATTGTATATGCTTTTTTTTTTTTCTTTTAAGTTTGGAGTTTCCCTTTAAATATATTCTTGCCATCCGGTATTAGTGTGGACACACTTAGAACGAAGAAAGTGAATGGAAAATGTACTGGTGAATATCTTTATTACATCTAAATGGCCGAAGGTGAACTCATGCTTTACCTGTGCAGAGCAAGGTACTAGGTTCACCTAAAGCCTCCTATCCGTCTTGTATTGAACTGTATTGTTGCTGTATTGTCTCCCGTTATATTGTAAAGCGCTGAGCAAACTGTTGGCGCCATATAAATCCTGTATAATAATGCCTTTCTATGGGGAAAGGAAAAATCCTCCCATGCAGTGGAGCTGCTCCTGCACTGTAAGGGTTAAAAGCAGTTAAAAACGTATTTTGACCTGGGGTACTGAAAAAAGCAGTTTTAATTACCTGATCCTTCACTCCCAGCAGCCAGTGCTCCCCTCTTCCCCCTACGCTGCAATGGTGAACTGTCCCTCACAGTCCTTACCCCCCAGTGCAAGGCTGTAGACCCTGCATTGTACTTGATGATATCAGAGGACCTGTGACCACCGGAGCATGGAGTAGAAGAGACTGTGGAAACCAGTCTAACAGCCTGGAGAGAGAATGCAGGAATGAGGAATCTGGTAAGTAAAACTGCTTTCCCCATCCCCTAGACCTAAATAAGCATTTAACCCTTGCAGTGCAGGGGCAGCCCCACTACATGCAAGGATTTCTGTTTTCCCTGGAGTTCACCTTTAAATGGCAAGTACACCAGCTGTCCATACTTAAAGCGGAAAAAGAAAAGTTCTGCTTTAAGGACTGCTCCCCATTAAGTATTGGCATCTTTGGGGAGAGCGGGGGGGGGGGCAGGTACCCAAATTTGACAGGTACACGCTCCCACTTCCAGTCCGGTTGCCTAGTCGATCGGAAGCGGAAGGTGTCCTCCTTCCCTCCCTGTAGTCTTTTGGGACACGTGACAGGTCCCAGAAGACTACAGGACCGTTCATGAAGCCGCAGGCTTTCACAGCCGGGTGCCCACACTAAAGATGCCGACCTCCTGGTGAAACGAGCTGCGGGGGACACACCACGGGACCGAGGGACAGGTAAGTGTCTGTTTTTTAAAAGTCAGCAGCTACAGTTTTTGTAGCTGCTGACTTTTATTTTTTGATAGGTTGAGTGGAACTCCGCTTTAAAGAATAACTAAACCCAAGATCATAATTGTCGTACAGTGGAGAAAATAAATATTTGATCCCCTGCAGATTTTGTAAGTTTGCCCACTTACCAAAAAATGAAGGGTCTATAAATTTTATCATAGGTGTATTTTAAATAAAAAGACAGAATATCAACCAAAAATCCAGAAACAACACATGATATAAATGTTATAAATTGAGTAGCAGTTCAAGGAGTAAAATAAGTATTTGATCCCCAAGCAAAACATGACTTAGTACTTGGTGGAGAAACCCTTGTTGCAAGCATAGAGGTTAGACGTTTCTTGTAGTTGGTCACTAGGTTTGCACACATCTCAGGAGGGATTTTTGTCCACTCTTCTTACAGATCTTCTCTAAATCCTTAAGGTTTCTCTGCTGTTGTGCGGCAACTTGAAAGTTTCAGATCCATCCATATATTTTTTGTAGGAGTAAGGTTTGGAGACTGGCTAGGCCACTCCATGACCTTAATGTGCTTCTTCTTGAGCAACTCCTTTGTGACCTTGGCGGTATGTTTTGGGTCATTGTCATGCTGGAAGACCCATCCACAACCCATCATCAGTGTTCTGGCTGAGGGAAGAAGGTTCTCATCCAAGATTTTATGATACATGGCCCCTTCCATTGGCCCCTCAATGCGGCAAAATTGGTCTGTACCTATAGCAGAGAAACAGCATAATGTTTCCACTTCCCTGCTTGACTGTAGGGATGGTGTTCTTAGGGTCATAGTCAGCATTTTTCTTCCTCCAAACTCGGTGAGTTGAGTTAGTGGCAAAGAGCTCAATTTTAGTCTCATCTGACCACAGCACTTTCTCCCAGTCCTCTGAATCATTTTAGATGTTCATTGGCAAAGTTCAGATGGGCCTGTACATGTGCCTTCTTGAGGAGGGGGACCTTGTGGGCGCGCACCGCAGGATTTCAATCCATGGCAGCATATTGTGTTACCAGTGGTTTGTTTGATGACTGTGGTCCCAACTGCCTTGAGATCATTCACACGCTCCTCCCGTGTAGTTCTGGGCTGATCCCTCACTTTTTCTCATGATCACCCTTACCCCATGTCCCCCATACACTGTCACATATCCCAGGAGGCTACAGGACCAGTTTTGCTGCAGTCAATATCTCATGCATGCGCAGTAGTGGCTGGCTTGGACATCATCAGAATGTCACAGCTACTGAATCCAAGATGGTGGGGGAGTAAAATAAGTATTTGATTCCCAAGCAAAACATGACTTGGTACTTGGTGGAGAAACCCTTGTTGCAAGCATAGAGGTAAGACGTTTCTTGTAGTTGGTTACCAGGTTTGCACACATCTTAGAAGGGATTTTTGTCCACTCTTCTTACAGATCTTCTCTAAATCCCTCTTTGCTGTTGCGTGGCAACTTGAAAGTTTCAGATCCCTCCATAAATTTTTTGTAGGATTAAGGTTGAGGCGAAATATTGCATGGAGCTTCAGATTGAGGGCGATTGATGGTTATTTTGTATTTCTTCCATTTGCAAATAATCGCTCCAACAGTTGTCTATATCTCATCTAGCTTCTTGCTGATGGTCTTGTAGCCCATTCTAGCCACAAAAATCCAGTGATTCTTGGTGCAGGAAACCACCGTATTCTCCTAATCACCTGTGTGAATGTAGTCTAAAAGAGTCAGCTCTGTAGAAACTTTACCTGTATTACCGATATGACTGGACTGTCTGCCTGCTTCTGTATAGGTAAGCCTAAAAGTCCAACTGCAAAGTCATTATTTTTCATTTTGAGTATTTAAAAAAAAAAAAATCTTGGTACAATTCAGCCCACGCTGCCGGATTCCAGGTAACAATTATATAAGAATGCGGCATTGCGTGCACCAGTGAACTTTATCACCTCTTTGACTTTCTTAATGTTTGAACTATGTGACTTTACTGTTCCTGCCAAGACCAGTATGGTCCAGCTCTTATGTCATGGATTAGGAGGAGATACTGGGGAAAAGGAGAAGGGAGCCAATGACTTGCTTTGTCTACTTTAACTCTCAGTATACCAAGCATGCTAAGGAGTTTTGTAACCTTTAACATACTTCTGCGACAACGGTGAACCATGGCTGTGCAATGTGTGTCAGTAGGGCAGCTTATGGTGTGTACCTGTCACAGGGTGCCAATACAGGAGCACAGTTAGGAGACAGTTGTCAAACAGGAGGTGCCTAAACAAGAGGCGTCATGGCAGGATCACTAGGTATTATTTTAATAAAAGCTGCAGATTTAGTACGTTTAAAAACAACTTTCAGACAGACATTACTGTGAAAAAGTTTACGTGAGATTTTAGCATTTGGGGTTAGATCTGCTTTAGGGCCAGTTCACACTACAAAAACGCACTCCGGATACGTTTTTGTTTGCAGTTTACACCACACGCAGTTTTGATGCAGTTTGCTATGTTCCAGTACAGTTCTGTACAGAAAAAATGCAGCATGTTCTACTTTTTTTTTTTTTTTCTTCACCGGAAACTGATTGGAACTAACTGCACTAGTGTGAACTAGGGCCATTGGAAAACATGGAAAACACTGTGCATGCATTTTTGATGTAGAAAAAAAGCTAAACTAGTGTGAACTAGCCAGTGTGAAGGGCCGGTTTACACTACATGTGTTTCAGTTGCTTTTTTTCTGCATCCAAAATGCACAGAACGTAGGTTATACTGGGCAGCACAGTGGCTAAATGGTTAGCACTTCTGCCTGGCAGTACTAGGGTCATTGGTTAGAATCCCAACCACGGCACCACCTGCCTGGAGTTTGCATGTTCTCTCTGTGCCTGCATGGGTTTCCTCTGGGTACTCTGGTTTCCTCCCACACTCCAAAGACATGCTGGTAGGTTAATTGGCTCCTGTCTAAATTGTCCCTAGTATGTGTATGTATGAATGTAAGTTAGGGACCTTAGATTGTTCGCCCCTTGAGGGTTAGGGACTGATGTGAATGTACAATATATACGTAAAGTGCTGCGTAAATTGACAGCGCTATATACGTACCTGAAATAAATAAATAATAAATAAATTATGGTTGTCAGTGTCATAGTTCACATCAGTGCTTGCAGTTCCAGCATGTTCCGGTTGCAGAAAAAAAGTAGAACAGGCTGCATTTTTTCTGCACAGAACTTTACTGCAATGCAGTAAAATGCATCAAAGAAGCACTAGAACACAGTGGAGCACACAAAAAACACACTGGAACATACATGTCCCTATTTAAATTGAAGAAAAAGAGGAGGGAAAAAAATGAACTAGAATGCATAAAAACACACTGGAATGCATCAAAAACGCCTAAAAAATGCACTGGAATGCGCCAAAGACACACATGCAAAAACGCATGCGTTTCTATAGTGTGAACCTTCCTGTCAGTATATCTGCTTGCCTGTACATCCCACACAGGCAATCAGATATGCTGGCAGGTCTGCAGAAGACCTGCATGGCACCAGCGATCTGCTGAGCACTGGTGCAATGTTTTACAGGCTCCTGAAACCAAAAATAATAATTGCACATTTTTTTTACTTGCAAAAATGTGCATTTATTATTTTTGGGCAAATGGTGAACTTATCCTTTTAAATTGGCTCAAAAAGCTAAGTTTGCAAAAATCACTTTTCTGCTTCCCGCGTTGCTTAATGCTGCTTAATTTAAAGGGAAATCATGCCCCAAAGTCTGTCTTCCCCCCTGGTTCACATATATGTGCCTGTGTGGGCCGCATTTTGCACAGGTACGGGAGCCCATTCATTTGAATTGACATCCGGGACACGCAGGGAAGAAGTCCCTGCACTTCTTTGGAAAACGCAGCCCGCACGAGAACCTCTGTTCCCAGTACGGTTGCATTTTCCAGTGCGGGCGGCGTGCCATTAGAACTAATGGCACCTGCCCATGGGTCCGCATTTCTCTGTGCGGGTGGTGCGGCTGCATAGATTTTCGTGCGGATCCGCAGAGTCACCACCCGCACAGATGTGAACCTAGGGTCACTGTGTGCTGGGTGATGATTGCTCAGCAGCATACTGCAGGAGTGGTAAGTATAGACTGTATTCTTCTGCGAGCATAGCTTTTTGGCCAATTTAATGTTGTTATCAACATTTGTTATGACACTTTTAATGTGTTTGACTTTTATTCCTTTTTATATTTTGTAGCCCCAATGAAGGGGGATTTTTTTTGATCCCTGAAACACGTTGGCTGTCATTTATTGTCTTTTGGCTATTCATGGATTTAATAAATTGCATCTTTGGACTTAGTTTGGTGCTTCTTGTGGCTTAGCTAGACTTTTCAAGCCAGATGACTGCTATCTGCAGGGGGGACCCCTGTTTTGTGGAGTGCAGCTGAACCTAAGCTATCTAGTTTACTATTATTATTATTACACAGGATTTATATAGCGCCAACAGTTTGCTCAGCGCTTCACAATATAACGGGAGACAATACAGCAACAATACAGTTCAATACAAGAGGAATTTGAGGGCCCTGCTCCTTGGAGCTTACAATCTAAGAGGGAGGGGCTAGTGGTACAAAAGGTAGTAACTGTGGGGGATGGACTGGTTGGAAAAGTAGAAGATTCCAGTTTTAGCTGAGGGCAGGATAGGCTTCCCTGAAGAGAGAGGTTTTCAGAGATCTAAAGAACCTAAAAGTGAGCAGAGTAGGCGATAGTCTGATAAACTGGGGTAGAGAGTTCCAGAGGATGGGGGAAGCTCTGGAGAAGTCCCGGAGAGAAGATTATTATTATTATTCTTATAATACAGGATTTATATAGCGCAAAGAGTTTGCTCAGCACTTTACAATGTGAGGGCAAACAGTATAGTTATAATACAATTGAATACAGGAGGATTCAGAGGGCTCTGTTCCTTAGAGCTTACAATCTAAAAGCTTAAACAAATCTCTCTTATTGATTTTATCGCCTATTGATTACAGATTTGTATGCAGCTCTTGTTTCCAGGACAGGATCACTTTATATGTTAGGGCAATTGGGGAGCATTTAGCATAGCTGCAGGATTTGCTTTGTTCTAAGTGCTTTCTGTTGAAAACTTACAAACTGTCTTATTTGCAGTTGATTTTTTTTTCAGGATGTTCTGCTTGTATTGTTCAGGACTCAATTGTATTTCAATAGGACCCTACAGAAACGAGTTTACTTCTTTGGTTGTTAAACAAATGAATTATTTGGCCAAGAAATCCCACTCCAAGCAGGAGTAGATTTAACGTTTTAATGCTTGTCCTCACAAAGGTGTTAAGCAACCAAGAGATAGTAAATTCCTTAAATATTTGTTAGTCCGCAAACTCTGGTCAGGTGTCACTACCTCACTCCCCCTCCCACCTCCTTTGTTCAATGATTTCCTAGAACTGGAAGTAACTTAGAACATTCAGTCAAAGCCATTCAACTGCCAATCTTAATAGATTATTAAACAAAAACCTCAGAAAGTTCTAGTTTGTGATGTGATTTAGGCAAATATCGACTAGTAATTACACTTTAGTCTACAGTATGTACCCAGTTGTTCCGGCAGTGACTGACAATCACGTTCCTACTGTAGTGACTATGGCAGAACATGGAGCGCAGTATACATTGGCATGGCTACTTGTGGCCCTACACAGGACCATGCAGCAAAGTGTGAAAGCACTGCGTAAATGTTCTCACCCTAGGAAAGGAAGTGCATAGAAATACACCTTGCTGGTAGGATAACCAGGAGTAATTAAAGTGAAAGCAGTAAGTCTAAAAAAGGAATCGGCCTATGACATTACAGGAGCATGTGCAATGTTATAAATGGTGTAATGCTAGCCATATATGCATAGGTTTTGCTCGTACCCAGGCTGAACAAGAGAAATCTAATAGTTTTGTTCATTTCTTCATCCCCACAAAACATGGATGGAGGAAACACCTATCCTGGCTATTGTATTCAGATAGCCATAGTGCCCGTGCTTGACTGAATACCCAAAAAGTGGAAAGGATGCAGTCACTATTAAGCTGACGATTTTCCACTGAGCTCCTTCAGTTGAAGTTTGTAGATCCAACAGAGTGGTGGTGCCAACAGGGCCAGCAACGGCTCAGATTTCATCTGATTCAACTACTATAGCAGACTAAGAGGTCCAGCACTCTCTTCTGAGAACCCAAAATCTTCACAGCTTGTTAGGATCCAGTGCCATCATCTTGGATTCGGTAGCTGTGACTTTCTCATGACCTCCAAGCCAGCCCCTACTGCGAATGCATGAGATATTGACTGCAGAGAGACTGGTCCTGTAGCCTCCTGGGATGTGTGATGGTGTATGTCCCAGGAGGTTGTAGGTTGGGGGGTAGGGGGCAGGCTGAGGGGACATCATACTCGCCTACATGAGGAAGTGGGGACAAGTATCTGCTGGAAAAAGGCACACAGTCCCCAAAAAAGGGAGGAAGGAGAGTTAGGATTCTAGGATGGATAAAATGTGAAAGAAGGTCCGCTTTAAGTGTTTGAGTTTCGATACATTTAAAGATTACTTATACATCTGAAACACAGGACATATGGATTAAGCCCTGGATCACACCAATGTGACTTGTCATGCGACTTTTGATTTGAAGTTGCATGACAAGTCGCATCCCTTGGTTTTCAGTGGTCCCATTCTAAGAAGTCTCAGTGACTCCAAAAAAGGTTCCTGCACTATTTTTGTGTGATTTCATTGCAATTACATTGACACCTATTATTGAAGTCACACTGAGTTGCAGCAAGTCAAAATGAAGCATAGTCAGACTTCAAAGCCACTCGACTTTGGGGTTGCATTGATGTGAACCAAGGCTTAATCTGTGTTTGTGTAAATCTAGACCAGAGGTCTCCAAATTGTGGCCTGGGAGCCGGATGTGGCCCTTTTGGTAGCTTTTAACCAGCCCTTGGGGCACTATTCTTCTCATTGATACAACGCACTATTCCTCCCACTGACACCAACAACAGGGCATAATTCCTGTCACTGATACCAACAATAGGGCACTTTGCCTCCCACTGACACCAACGGCAGGGCACTTTTCTTCCCACTGACTCCCACAATGGGGCACTATTCCTCCCACTAGTACCAATGATGAGGCATTGTTTACTCCCACCGATGCCAGGGCATTTTCTACTCTCACTGCCCCTTAATAGCCTCTCATCCAATTTACACAAATCTGATTTCACCTAAAGTAGATGGTATCAGTTTTATAAAGTGGCTTTATTGGGAAAAGAATTTTGGATTATTTTATCAATGTAATTACACTCTGCAGCCCTTTTGGAATTAAAAATTCCTCCAGAAAATGGTGCATATAAAAAAAGAAGAGGCAATTTTGTGTTTTGTTAATGGAATATCACAAATTATTTTGTTGTATCTTTACTCAGATACACATTTTTTGGGAAGTTGTTGCATCAGGCATGCACAGGATTGACAATTGTATGTTCTATATATAGCAGTGCCAGCAGGGGAAGAACTTCTTTTTTGGTTTTAATTTTTTAAACATAGCAGCAGCTTGAAGTCATTACTATATTAAATTGGTTGGAGAGCATCAGTGTTTGTAATTGTGGTGGTAACAGTGATGGATCATTGATAAATGTCAGCCTTTCCGAGCTTGTGGGAGACAATCTTGTGAGCCGGCCTGTGACCGTGTCAACTGCCATGCTGTAAACTCTCAGAGATATAATGCAGGAGAGAGGGCACGTGACAGGGCAGTCCAGATCAGGTGATCATCATCCTTTCCAGTTGATGTCTATGGCTTGTATGATGGTGTCACTGGTAGCCTGTAGTCGTTGTGGTTACTGGCACTGCTGCGTGCTTTTGAAAGTACTTCCAGAGGTGGCAGATCAATTTTATTTTGGGAGGTGGAGAGGAGTCTAATCCTTTGGCACGTGTGAGTCAATGTGGATCAACTTTATTCCCGAGATGTTGTAGATATACCATGCCTACCTCGTCCATCCCGCTTATATACATATATAAAATTAGCACAGCGTGTCTAACCCTCTGTGGCATTAACACAGACAGGAGTTGTACTGTAGAACTCTTAATTATTATTATTATTATACAGGATTTATATAGCGCCAACAGTTTCCTCAGCGCTTTACAATATAAGGGGAGACAATACAGCAACAATACAGTTCAATACAAGAGGGAAAGGAGTGCCCTGCTGCTTGGAGAAATTGGATTGCATAGCTTGGGTATGAGCATACCGAATTATACAATATAATGCATCGTGTGTAGCCAGAGGGTGTCTGTGACATGTTATGGCTGGTACAATGTATTGAAGTTTGATTTAACAGGATTTGTGGAACTATTGCTAAAATTTAAAGTGGATTGAAATAAAGTAGGAATTTTGCCTGGAAATAGCAGAACACTTCCTGGCATGTGAGGATGCCTAGGCACTGTGCCTATAGATGTATATCTGCAGTGTAAAGCAGGTCATAGACAATGTGATCTTCTTTCCTGCAACCACAGGTTGCAGGAAAGAAAATCATTCAAATCATTGCAGAAAAAAAAATCACACTCAGTGTTGATGGGGGAATCCCTCCTGTGAAGCTATTGTGTTCTCTTAGCAGGGGAAGAGGGGTGCAGGGGGGAAGACGTCCCTGTTGGGAGAACACCATGATTATTACTAGCAGATACAGGCTGGTTGTACCCAAGTCATACAACAATCGAATTGGGTATAATCAGTCTGCCTAAAGATGGTTCTAATCATCAAGATCTGAGCCATCTATGGCCAGTTTAAGATTAAGGCACTGCTGCTTCTGACTACTAATCAAAATAGATGTGGAGTGAAAACTGATGCTACCACCATGCTGCCCATTGTTCTTGCTGGAGGCTCTGACAATAGAAAACAAAAGCCCTGTTTCAATCAAGATGGCCACATTCATATAAAGACAGAACAATTTAAGTTAAAAATGGAGAAAGATCAGACCATAGACAGTACTGGTGACTAGTCCTGTACCTTCTTTTTTATGGGGTACAGCTTCCAGAGTTCAGTTTTCTTTAATCTTTGCAACTTGTTGTGGCCATGTAACCAAGAGAATCAAGATGGCAGAGGCCCTAATACATGCTATGGCCAGAATAGCACATTGAAATTTTCTTTAAAGAGTCAGTCTACCCAAAGCATGTGATAGGGCATTCCTCAGCTCAGTTATTCTTAACATCAAGTGCCCCTTTGTATATACTTAAAATATATAAATCTTATCTACTTAGAAGAAATCCCCTTTTCTTGTTTTACGTCTCTGGACCAAAAAGTCCAGTTGCATATCATGGACATATTTGCAGTATATGCATCCATTTGGGTGGTCATCAGTGCCATGGATATCTACTGGTGTCATGTTCAGGCACTGAGCTTTTTGCTACAAGTTGGTCTTAGTTGACCTTTCCATCCAACAGTTTTCCCTTTTGCTTTCTCTATGATGGTTTACTTTGTTGTGCTTTGGTGTGCTTCTTTTCTCTCTCCCTGGTGCTTCTCAACTCCAGATCCAAAAAGACAATTATATTCCACCTGGGTTTAAAAAAACAAGGATTGTAATCCCGTTGCATGAGTGTAGAGTCTGTGAAATAGCAAAGTAATGTGATTTTGAGGATTTTTTAAAGAAAATTTTAAACCGGAGAGAGAATAAGTGTTTCCAGCATCTCTAATGTCTTTTGGATTCAACTGGTTGCTGATCTTACTTGCCCTGACCTTGCTTGTACTTCGCCTGCCCTGACCTTGCTCTGATCCCTGGCTATGTGTTTGCTGTGTGTTTAATACTGAGACCTCTTTAGCAAATACTTTTATGACTTACATTCCTTTGTAGGTTCCCAGGATGGTATAATAAAGGGATCATAAAAACACAAAACAAAAGATTAATCATTTAATATATTAAGATTAATTGGCATTAAAGTAAATGCATAGGTTCCACCAATAACTATATATCAACAGTATCCACGAGCAAAAAAAAACATTTCTAGCGTATCATCACCACCATTATATAATTGAATGGAAGCCTGTACTGATTAAAAAAATACCATCAGCTGTCATTAATGGCCTTATAATAATGGTAGATGCCTGGCTTTCATTCTGATCCAGTGGCTTCAGTATTTGCCTTGGAACAAGGAATTCTGACTTAATTTGCTGTATGCTTATTCAAGAGGCTGCCGGGCAGAAACATTTTCATAAGCTGATCAACAATGGCTACCTACATATTCCTCCCATTATACATTACCCATAAGATTTTAAGCAATAAGAAATAAAAATGTAGTAATTGATGTTCACATTATAAATACTGTATACATAACAGAAGATACAACAAAAGTGTAAAAAGTGGTAGATCATATATCGAATAATAGGAGACCTTAAGTCCCCTATACCAGGGTGTTTTACCTGGAGGCATCTATACCCCTCGGAGATATGGAAACCAAGTGATGGGGTAAAGGAATGGATTTGTAAAATGATTAGAAAAAATAGAAACAGGTATCTCTGTGTTATTGAGACAGAAATCAAAGTAAAGAAATGGATGTAATGGGAGAGATTTATTAAAATATCAGCACTCGGAATCTTGTGCAGCTATGCATGGTAGACAAGCAGCTTCTAACATCGGCTTGTTCAGTTACATTTTGCCAATTAAACCTGCAAGCTGATTGGTTTCAATGCAGAGCTGCACCAGATTTTGCACTCTCCAGGTTTAGTAAATACCCCCCCATAATGTGTCAGATGACAAAGGATTACTATTGTCAGTAATTGCATCCCAGGTTTTATATTTTGATTGAACAAAAACAGCATGAAACATCTCAGTAGTTGTAGCTAGGGTGTGTATTTGTGATTTTTTTTTTTTTATATATATGTATATAAATAAATAAATATAAAATCCTTATGATTTTCTTTTAGTTGTTCTGTTTATAGCTACCTATATGTAAAGTAAAAACAACTTATTTGTCATCTTTTGAAGTCATACTGGTACCAGTAGGACTGGCGATCACGATGATGATTTTAACCAAGTGGAAAAGGGGGTTAGGAGACAATTGGGCAATCCATTGGGGGTCAGTAATCATAAAAATAATCCCTGCTTTAAATGCCTTCTGCCAAACTCAGATAAAATTATAATTGGAGGGGATCAAATAAGTACATTTTTGTAATAAAAGCACCCCAAGTGAACCGGACCCTATCAGTAGCCTTGTAGTTTAGCCATCACATACTCCATACTGCATGTTAATTGTGCCTCACTAATGATTTCAGAATAAAAAAATAAATAAATAAAAATAAAAAATGGAAAAACATTTTATTCTGTATGGTGCCTTACATTTCTCAGAGTAGAACTCATTGGCATAAAAAATTGCTCATTATTACTGATCACTATTACTGATCAAAGCACGTGTGAAGCCTTCCTGTTTTTCTGTACGCTTTAATTATAAATGCCTTTTTATCCACATTTTTTTCAGTTTCCTCTCTGAATAGACATCACAACAAATTTACAGCCATAATACTAATCTTCTTTCATATCTCTTTTAGCCCCAAAAACTTGTACAAGGTTTGGTTGGCCTGCGGAATCTTGGCAATACGGTGAGTTTTATTTATTTATTTTGCATTTATCATAATAGGAATGTTGACACTGCCATTACATCATGTAGCACAAAGTACATGTACAGCCAAACTTGTTCTTTACTTTTGGATAAAGTAGGGAATGATTAAGACACCTGTCTGCTTTTCTTCTGGTTTGTGTCCTCTCAAGTAGATTTGCCTTCACTTCCTGTCCCAAGTGCACAGCAGGAAGTGAGAGAAGATCAGACCATGATAAAACCCAAACATAGGCTGTAAAGCTGGGTACATGTTGGCACAAATCATCCGGAAATGCAGGCAGTGGCTAACATTGAGTAACGTTGTGTTGTCCAGCAAGGAGCTGAAAGCAGTGTCCACTCTTTGCTCTAAATACTCCCCATAGTATGAGTAGCGGTACATTGGAGAACACCTGGCATCAAAAAAGCATAATGGGTACCATTACTGACTTCTAGAAAATGCAAGTTAGCTGACTTTTTAGCAGAACCACAGGCCTCAGTTGTCTGCACACTTGTTTCAACTTATTACCTCAAAGCCAAGCAACTAGCATTTTCAGTACAAAACACCAACATGTTTTCCCAGGATAGGTTTCCTTTAACCACTTCAAGTCTGGACACTTTCACCCCCTTCCTGTCCAGGCCAATTTTCAGCTTTCAGTGCTATCACACTTTGAATGACAATTGCACGGTCATGCAACACTGTATCCATATGATTTTTCTAGCGTTTTTTTGAGACAGATAAAACGATACTCCCATAAAGGCTGTAAAAGCAATCATTCCTCCTTCTCTCTGGCTGCATTCTTGCAGCCAGTGAGAAATACTGTGTGAGCTGTGATTGGTCACAGCTTGTCACATCTTACAAGGCTGTTGTGAATAGCCTTGTACCATGTGATCTCTGTGATCATTCACAGATTTCACTAGTAGTAAACAATGATGTCACAAGTGACATCTTGCTTACTACTATTCATGTGATCAGTGATTGGCCAATCAGTGATCACATGATCAGAACCTCACACAGAGGTCCTATACAACGATTGGATTGCGGTGCTGAATGCTCCCAGGGAGCGTACACAAGCAGGGAAGCGGGGAGGACGTTTATTAACGGCCACCCGCTCCTGCACTGCTCCCGTTCAGCCGTTTATATAGATGGACCGGACAGGAAGTGGTTAAGCTATATAGCACAAATGCAACATGAAAACCTTTACATATTGTGTATTGTTTTTTTTTTTTAAAGGTTATCTTTGTAAGCTCCTAATATTCTGTGTATACCATTGCTTTAGGTAGCAATCATTATGTCTTCATTTAATACAGAATATTGTATGTTCCCTTTATGCCTAATCTAATGCAATGTAACATTTTTATATTACAGTGCTTTATGAACTCCATCCTTCAGTGTCTAAGCAATACTAAGGATCTTAGGGACTATTGTCTACAGAACACGTATAAACGTGATCTCAACTCAAAGAACTGCAATACAGCAATTATGGAAGGTGGGTAATACCTGAACTGTAAAGTAAAGCATATACAGTATACAATAGGTCTTCATTTATAAATTAGCAGTGGTGAGGAAGTTTGTCAAACCCTTTAGCAAAGTCCAAACATACTAGATCAGGGGTGTCAAACTGGCGGCCCTCCAGCTGTCCCAACATGCCTCTACCTTTGGGAGTCATGCTTGTAACTGTCAATCTTGCAAAGCCTCCTTGGGACTTGTAGTTTGGCAACAGCTGGAGGGCCGCCAGTTTGACACCTGTGTACTAGATCCATAGCTGTCAATTTGACTAGTTTCTGATGACTGCCTCATAAAAAGGTAGATTTTTTGACAACTACTGTCTTTCATAAATCCATACTGGCTGTTTTGTCACAGATATTTTTGTTTGTGGTCCTTTATCTTTACATTTTCATTTTTAAATATCGGCACTACATTTACTTTGTGCTAATCCATTGAGACTAAGCTAGTCATTAAAATTCTGACCAACACCCAGGAGGGTTAAACACATTGCTTTTGATTTTAATGTTGCCGAGTCGAGGGGAGCTTTTTAAGAGGACACTTCGAATGTGCTGATTGCACTGCACTTAAAGAGTTGCTGTCACCTTGTCCATTTAGGGCAAAATCCAAGTTCTTCTGTAATTCTCACCTTCCTTTTCCGCTCTCCACTGGCTCTTTTTCTTCTATGGAGGTATGGAGGAGCACGTCCGAAAGGATTGTCATGTGAGCACTGGATAAATGAATACAAAGTGTTAGAGGGGGTGTGTTTGGGCAAGCAAGAAAAATGGGAGAGTGCAAAAACTGGTGCAGCTGTGCATGGTAGCTATTCAGCATCTAACTTAAACTTGTTCCGTTAAGCACGGGTGTCAAACTGGCGGCCCTCCAGCTGTTGCGAAACTACAAGTCCCATGAGGCATTGCAAGATTGACAGTTACAAGCATGACTCCCAAAGGCAGAGGCATGATGGGACTTGTAGTTTCACAAAGGCTGGAGGGCCTCCAGTTTGACACCCCTGCGTTAAGCTTTGACACAAAAACCTGGAAGGTGATTCCTGGTTTCTATGTAGAGCTGCACCAGATTTTGAACTCTCCAGTTTTGGTAAATCAACCCCCTGTCTTTTTAAATGTATCCTCTTTTTGGGTGAGTTATCTTTTGTACTAACCAGCTATTATAAACGCTACAAAAATCGTAAACACAATTCCAGAAATAACTGAGCTCAACTTTTTGAGAACCCATGGGTGTAAGTCTTCTGGTCAAGGTATTTAACAACATTTATTTTGTTTCTGGGCCATATTACAGGCGTTTACATTATTCTCATCCCGTTAAAAGATCCCTTTAGCAACCTGTTAATCAATTTTACCACCCTGAGTTTCGCTTTTTTGATTTATTTATTTTGTAACCTATAAATGTTGAAAGTGTTGTTAAATTTTGTATTTTTGAAAGACCTTTCCTTATTGTTTTTGACTACATACCAATACTATCCTACATAGGATTTGTTTTCTGTTGTTCAGGCACTATTCAGAGTCAGCATCTACTTTCTAGGCTGAGATGCTGGATTAGATATGACTCAACCATGTTAATAATGGTGCTTTTACAGTTGTTGGCTGCGTTCACAAATGTCTGACACGAGTCAGCCCGAGCTGCATTAATTGACTGTTACTTGCTTCAAAGTTACAATATAGCAATATGTAATTGAAAAAAAAAATTATATATATATATATATACACTAATTTGCCAAAAGTATTGGGACACAGCTCCAAATTATTGGATTCAGGTGTTCCAATCCCCTCCATGGCCACATGTGTATAAAATCAAGCACCTAGGCATGCAGTCTGCTTCTACAAACATTTTGTGGAAGAATGGGTCGCGCTCAGTGAATTCAAGTGTTGTACCGTGATAGGTTGCCACCTGTGCAATAAGTCCATCCATGAAATTTCCTTGCTATCAAATATTCCACGGTCAACTTTTAGTGGTATTATAACAAAGTGGAAGCAACTGGGAACAACAGCAACATAGAATGACAGAGCGGGGTCAGCGCATGCTGAAGCGCACAGTGTGCAGAAGTCGCCAACTGTCTGCAGAGTCAATAGCTAAAGACCTCCAAACTTCATGTGGCCTTCAGATTAGCACAACAGCAGTGCGTAGAGATCTTCATGGAATGGGTTTCCATGGCCGAGCAGCTGCATCCAAGCCTTACATCACCAAGTGCAATGCAAAGCGTCAGATGCAGTGGTGTAAAGCATACCACCACTGGACTCAAGAACAGTGGAGACGTGTTCTCTGGAGTGACCAATCACACTTCTGATGGAATCCGATGGACATGTTTAGGTTTGATGGTTGCCAGGAGACCGGTACTTCCCTGACTGCATTGTGCCAGGTGTAAAGTTTGGTGGAGGGGGGATTATGGTGTGGGGTTGTTTTTCAGGGGTTAGGCTTGGCCCCTTAGTTCCAGTAAAGGGAACTCTTAAGGTAGCAGCATACCAGGACATTTTGAACAATTTCATGCTCCCAACTTTGTGGGAACAGTTTGGCGATGGCCCCTTTCTGTTCCAACATGACTGCACGCCAGTGCACAAAGCAAGGTCCATAAAGACATGGATGAGCGAGTTTGGGGTGAAGTAACGTGAATGGACTGCACAGAGTCTTGACCTCAACCCGATAGAACACCTTTGGGATGAATTAGAGCGGAGACTGTGAGCCAGGCCTTCTCGTCCAACATCAGTGCCTGACCTCACAAATACGCTTCTGGAAGAATGGTCAAACATTCCCATAGACACACTCCTAAACCTTGTGGACAGCCTTCCCAGAAGAGTTGAAGCTGTTATAGCTGCAAAGGGTGGGCCAACTCAATATTGAACCCTATGGACTAAGACTGGGATGCCATTAAAGTTTATGTGCGTGTAAAGGCAGGTGTCCAAATACTTTTGGCAATATAGTGTATCTTTAGAACACAGAACACCAATTCCTGAACTCCATGAATTTCTGAGTTCCATAAACTCTTGATGTTGCTGTATTTTTTTTTCACAGACATTTCATGTGGCTTGCCCTCTAGTGGATTCTTCTGAGTAATATACAGAAAACTAACTTAGGCCAATAACAATAGAAGCTTGCCTAAAAAAAGCTATGCTTGGCCTGTCCCAGCTATGCTAAGAACAGGAGATTCTCCCCCCCCCCCCCCCCCCCCGCCCATCAAGGTCCTAAACAGCTGTTCACCTAAAACAGAGTTTGCATATAGTAGGCAGAGTAACAAAACAAAACAAAAAAAAATAAAGTTAACAAAAAAAAATACAAAAACATATATAAATAAAAAAGGGAAGGCTCAATGGACTACTTGGTCTTTTTTCTGCCATCACTCTTCTGTGTTTCTACAAGTAAAATTGTATTTTTTTACATTCTATTGTTATCCGTACTCATTCAGCCTCATACTGTGTATAAATATATATGTATTTTGTTTTGTATTTTTGTATACTAAAGAAACTTTTTTTGGCCTGTGTTTTGTAGGAACGTGCTTATATTTGTCAAAGTTGTTAGGTGATGATGACAAATACTGTTTATTGTCCAAGACTATAGGGTAAAGGTTTACAAGACCTGAACACTGTTTTATATGGAATGCTCTTGTTGCATTGTTGTCGCCTTTCATATGAATCACATACAGAATTATGTATTGAGGTGCATCCCAGCAAAGGCACACCTATTTGCTAAAAGATCGATGTTAAAACCGAATTCAGGACAGAATGTGTAATGACTCATGGACACACCTAGCAATACATGCAGTGTTGCTGTGTGCGTGTGAATATAAATATATATATATATATATACACAATAATACATACATGCATGTACAGAGGTGACAGGTAGTGTTGCTGTGTGTGTGATATATATTCTAGAAACTTTAAACTCCATATTATATGATAGGAACAAAAGGACTATATACATAATAATACATACATGCATGTATAGAGGTGACAGGCCAGATGGTAAGAGTGATGAGGAGGAATCTGTTCATAGGTGATCAGGGGTGGTGGGTTCACGGAATAAAATCTGAAGCCAAATTGTAAAGGAAGGATAGAGTTGATGGGGGAATCCCTCCCACTGCGCTATTGTATTCTGACAGTGGCAGATTTTCCCATCGTTGGAATGCAATGGGCACTAATGCCGGCTATAGCCAGTAGCAGTGATTGTATAAAAAAAATAAAAATGACAGGCTGATTGTACTGAAGTCGATCGATAGATGGATCAAAATGCAGCTGGTTGCTGCTGAACTTCAATCCGCCTATGGCTGACTTAAAGGATAAATTCACCTGGTCACAAAAAATAATAAATGTACATTTTTTTGCAAGTAAAAAATGTGCATTTATTATTTTTTGTTGCAGGAGACTGTAAAGCATTGCACCAGCAATCAGCAGATCACTGATGCCATGCAGGTCTCCTGCAGACCTGTCAGTGTATCTGTGTGCTCTTACATCCCATACAGGCAAGCAGATACACTGACAGAATCAATGAACTACGACGGCGCTCCACAGCACCATGATAGTTCATTGAGAACTACAAGCTTAAAAATGGGTGGAATATGTAACATATTCCCAAAGGTGAGCATATCCTTTAAGGAAAATGAGTACAACTGCACTTGCAAAGAGCACAGTCAGTTTAGTAAATCACCACCATAGTCTGCACTTGCATGTCTGCACATGGGAGGACAGCTGTGACCTTATGTATAAGAATCACAGGAAACACCATTGCAACTACTACAGTGTTAATATGTTCCAAAGGTTTCTTACAGTGGTGGGTGACAAAAAGGGAAGGAAGTCATAGGAAACAGGATACAAAAAATACTTAGAATGCATAGTAAGGGGAAAAAAAAATTACATTGTAGCTGTCAATGCCCACTCCAATACACTGCAATGCAAACTGCAGGACATGGCATGCAATTTTAGTGAGAATAAAACCTAAAAGTGGTCACACTTGTTACAGTCTGATTTTTCCAATCTTCATACCAGTTCCATTCAGATTTATTAAGAGCTATGTAGTATGAGGGTCAGCACCAGGAGTGTTCAAACTTTTGACTTTCCTGGGCCACACTGGAAGAAGAGAATGGTCTTGGGGCACACATAAAATACATTAACAATAAGGATAGCTGATGAGCAGAAAAAGTCAGGCAGCTCACAAGTTAATGATCACTGATACAGAAAATATACTGTATCTGAGTAGAAAAAACTTAATTTAAAAAAAAAAAAATTATTATAAAAGTAAAAGAGGGCAACATAAAACTAGTGCGATATTTGACACTGTTTTTGATAAACTAACACATCAATATCTGGTTGATAGATGTACTAACAATTGTCAATGAATTCTGAAGGTGCTCCTCATATATTTTGGTTCTAATTCTGCCCTTCATGTTCTTCACCCTTGAAAATAATTGCTCATAAATATAGATGCTGCCGAAAACTGATGACATGAATAAGGCGTGGTTGTGAAGGGTGGGAGATTTTTCTTTGGGAAGATAAAACTTATAAAAGTCCAGTAAAGAGACACTGTCAAATATTTCTTTGGCCGCATGTGTTCGCTAAGTGTAAATGCATTTTTACAAAAATGTGTTTTAAAAAAAAAATCAACATTTTTAAGTGTTTTTTTATGATTTTGTGTTGGGCCACATTCATAGCCATCTTGGGCTTCAGGTTGGGCACTCCTGGTGTACAAATTCCGTCCAATCAAGTAGGTCCCGAAAATGCAGAATCATTAAAAAAATCTAATATATTCTATATTCAAAACTTGGGATTCACATATATTTTGACATATATGTCTTTTGTACAAACCAGCACTACACCATTCTGGTAAGTATTTATTACATCATTACTGCACTGCAATGCCATTCACTTTTAATGACAACCCACATTACTTCCACCTGCTTTGCATTGCATTGCACCATACATTGTGTTTAAATAAATGCAGCAGGAACAATTTTAGATCAGTTCTAGTGCATTTGTAGCCCATTTAAATGAACAGGCTGCTTTAATGTGATCATGCATGTGAACACGCCATATACCCTCCATTAAACGCACCAGAGCTGACTGCTGTGCTGTGAATGGGCTATACATTCACAGTAGATGCTGTCTTAATTGCTGCTGGTTAATAATTAGCAGCACTACCGGGGCGGACTGACCATTTGGAAACTAGGGCACTGCCCGAGGGCCCGGGGTCAGTAGGGGGCCCCATGAGATGCCCCTGGTACCTTTTTTCATAGGCTTTTTTGAGTTTGGGAAGGACACGGGCCCCATGATCCCCTGATGCCCGGGGGCCCCATGAGTTGTCAGTCCGCCCCTGAGCACTACTCATTTTCACGTAGAAGTTGCATAAGCAAACAAAATCTTTGCATGCAAAAAAAAGGAGATAAAAAATGTTATGCTAATATGGTATTGCTTCTGTGCAAGCCTACATCTAAATGTCCTGGGGAATCACATTGTAGAAAGTCTTGCAAAATGCCCATATTGATACAGGCAGCCAATAAAAACCGGGCACTTTTTCTACTGTTCAGGGTTTTTTTTTTTTTTTTTCGTTTTGTTTTTTTTTAATTTCAAACCACAATTTATAAATGGAGCTAATGCACCTCAAGCCAAGTATTCAGTCAGTGTCCCTTGCAAACTTGGAACGCCTCATTAAATTTGCCTAATCTGTGGTATGTTAACAGCCTCCTCCTGCTGTATTTTACACTTTAGTGGGAAACTGAGGGGGGAGCAGTAATTCCATGGCCCAGCTACCTGTTTTTACCCCTCCCCTGCCACCCAGGTGAAAGAGGCTTTGCTATACAACTCAGAGCTACTCTGGAAGCACTGTTCAGCGTGGTAACAAGGATTGTAGGGAAAGTATGTAAAACAAATTAGGGTGAACGTACTGGATTTTTTAAAGCATTTACAGTTGACTAAATTAATCTTTGTACTTGGTGGGAGTTGACAAAAATACTCATAGAAAATGGCCTGTAAATGAAGAGCTCTTACATTCTCTACTCTGGTGGTCACGTTTTCCATTTGCTGCTCCATTTCAGCAATGCAGCCTCCATTAGTCTCTCTGACAGTCAGCACTTCTGGGATTGTCAAATGCCTGTGTCCCCCTTTTACGCGTTTCGTCCTTCCATAGGATTTGGCAATGAATGTGGGGTCAGAAGGTGGAATCATAGCATGTAATTGTTCACACAGGCACCTGACAGTACTGAAAGTGTTGAATGCAGATGAGACTGATGAAGGTTCCAATATTCAAATGGATTGGTGGTAAGAGACACAGGTCATCAGAGAGGCGAATATAAGAGCTTTCATCTTTCAAGACACCTTATTTTATGGATGCTTTGCTACCATGACAAGATTGCTCAAAATCAGCCTTCAGTGTCAGTACCCAAACTCAAAAAAATTTAATACATTGCAGCTTACCAGTCCTTAGATGTGGCGGCTGCATTAGTTTTCTTTTTTTCAGTCTTAGAGCATTTCCAGCAAGTACAGAAAATACCAGTTGCTCTTGGCAAAAATGCAGTGTTCCTGTCGCTTCCTGTGAAGTGAAAATACAGCAGTAACATCCTTATCTCTGTTACAGCACTTTGGAAGTAATCTCTTGTTCTCTCTTTACTATCTTTCCTAGAGTTTGCCCGTCTGCTGCAAGCAATGTGGACAAGTTCAGTCAATGAGGTTGTGAGTCCCATGGAATTTAAAAGCCAGATACAGAGATATGCACCACGGTTTATGGGATACAAGTAAGAGTTTCATAAAGTATAACCAGATCCATGTTTTGAAAAGTATTTAAAGCCCGACTCATTTTATTATGTTTTGGATAGAGTGGGGAAGGGGTACAGTATCTGTCATGTTTTTATTGCCATCTGTGTCCCCTGTGGAGAGATTTCACCACACTTCTTGTCAGAATAGGAAGTGATAAGAGGTCGTTCCTACAGGGACACAGCGAAATGCAAAAAACTGGAAATGGTTAGAACTTCTTAGATTGTACACTCTTGAGGGTCAAGTATAGATGTGAATGTACAATATATATGTAAAGCGCCCCCCTTCTTATATGGTCCTCACAGGAACAGAATATTAGGAAACATCTTCCTAACGGGGTCAAAAACATAGAATCATAAAATAAAACCTGACCGAAATGTATTTGTTTCCATCTCTACTAAGGGCTACATCAAAAAATGGCTGGAGTTAGACTTTAAATGTTACATACAAAATAATATTTCTTGTTTGATACTAGTAATCAATCAGCAGCTAACTTCTGAACTGTAATTTTTTGTTGCACAAGAACATTATTAAATGGTAACAGCCCTGCTATTAGGTGGTACTTTCATTTCAATTTAAATCTCTATAATTACTATCCAGCATAATCATTAAATTGCATGTGGATCAGCTATGAGACTTTATTGTTCCATACTGTGAGCTGTCATACCGGCTTACATTCTGGGAGAGATCTCTATATGGTCATTCTATGGAAACAGCTCACTACTTACAAACTAGTACTCAGTCTCTCGATATTTTAAAAGCTATGTATATAGTCATATACTGTGTGCTGATTTTCTCTTCTTTTTGGAAAACATTTAGTTTCACTGGTGATATACTGTATAAAGCCAGTCTGTCTGGATGCAGTGGCTGAACTACAAAGCTTTGGGCCCCAATACAAATTTTGGACCTGAACCTCCCTTTGCTTCCCTCTAATGTTTACATGTATTAAAGGAGAAGTTTAGCCAAAGCCTTTTTTTTTGCTATATTTCACCTTTGGATCACCAGAGTGCTGTTAGTTCTGCAGTCCTGTGACCCATTTTCAGCCGACAGCGGGGGCAATAGCTCGTTGTCGGCTGACATCACAGACCCGGTCTAGGCTCTGAATAGATATGGACAGGATCCACCCAGATGCCTAGACCAGCAGCTGGCTCTTCCTCTCAGCTGGGAGGCGCTCCAGTGGCCGCTGGCAGGGCAGAGCAGAGAGCTGGTGACTGATAGTCACTGCTCCGAGCAGAGGAGAGAACTGAGCAATCAGTAGTGGACTGATTGGATTGATGCTGCACCCACATAGGTGAGTGTGTGTGTATATGATATATATATATATATATATATATATATATATATATATATATATATATATATATATAAATTTTTTTAAATGAATCCCATACTTCTCTTCTAAAGTGTTTTTCTGTAGGCAAAACCTATTTTTTCTAGTTTTGAATAAAGTGGGTAAGGTTAGACCCTCTATAATGTTTTTAGTGTCTGTGTCCCCATTTGAAAAATTCGCTCCTTTATTTGTATTAGTGACCATTGTCCACAATTAAGAGAGGAAATCCAAAACCATAGCATTGTACCTAGAGCAAATGGTATTGGAAATTCTTCTAATGAGGACATCTGTTGTGGAGGACAGTTGTCTAAGAGGGGAATTACCCTCCCTTAGGGAGATTTCCTCTAACATCCAGTTGTGTCTCTGGAGCAGGATGTAAAGGTTAAGGTGAGTATACCCTAAAAGCGAACCTGTGCCCACAAAACACCCACTAAAATATTTGCATGTTCTTTAAAAGCAGTAAAAGCCCCCATTCATCTATATCTATAACTGTTGTGAAAAAAATTCATTTCAAAGTTCACAACACAAGCATGGTGTTTTTCCAGGTGTTCTGTGTTTTTCTGGCACAGTCCAGGCCTCTAATCTATAAATGGAGGTGGTGGACCTTTCACTCATATGCCTATCCTCCATTTATAGATTGTGTCTCATTCATAGGAGCTTTAGCACCAGCCTCTGTGGATGGAGGAGTTGGGCAGATAGGGCAGGCATAGTCAGTCACTCTTTATGAGTGTCTGTCCTCAATTCCATTAACCCCCGCCACACCCAAAGATTATGGTGCTGGGGGTGGTTGGAGAGTTCAATGGTGGAGGAATTCCACAAACAGAAGAGACAGAAGCATAAGGGACACATCCTGCCAAGTGTACAAAATGTCCCTTGTGCTGATTTTTTATTTATTTATTTTGATTAAACTTAGGCTTTCAATGAATCACCATAGGGATAGCATTTTCAGATGAAAAAAGCTAGATTGAATGCATTATATAGCATTTTCATAGGTAATCACAGTTCAGCTTTAATGCACCTTCCTCTTTACCGTCAGTTAAGGATTTACATGTTTCTATTTACAGTGAGTAATTATAAATGTACACAGCACCAGCCATATACAAGCTATGTCTCATACTTAGTAATGCAGCAGTTTTGTGTTAGTGTTTCACTGTCTGAATGCAGATCTGTCATTCTGTCACAAGCTTTAACGCAACAGCCATTCCACAAAGTTGCTATTTTTCATTGTAACATTCAAAAACAGCCGTTGGGTAGAGAATTCCCAAACCTGTATATAAATTGATTGCTGAAAACACCTAGCAGATAAGTAATAAATGTAAACATCCCATAAAAAAAGACTTATAGGTAAAGTGCATGGCTAGCCAATAGTAATTTTATTTATTTTTAAAGTGGGAATATTTAAAATTCCTGTAGGATTTGTACAGTAGAGTAGGGGAAGACCGGAAAAAAAAAACATTTTTATTGCTCAAACCATTGAAATAAAGAAAGGTGTATCAGATCATAACCAGATGAAAGAGTCCAAGATCATCTTAATTGTTGGTAAATGCATTTCGGGGGCAACACCACTCCCCTTTATCAAGTTGTTAGTCTATGAGGAGAGTTCAATACTGGTTCTAGTATAACCCTAATGAAGTAAACCTTGGAACACTTGAATTGTAGAGATTGTGGATGATACCTGGTTTCCTCACTCTTAGAGGGATGCTTTTGTATTTGTAATAGGTCATTCAGATTCAGCTACTCTTCAATTTTGGCTATAACATCTAACACTACTAGATATAGTACAGGTTTCTAGTGATTGCATAGGCAATATATAAGTCTGAAAACTAAACCGCTTTCTTTTTTCTTTTGCAGTCAACAAGATGCACAAGAGTTTTTGAGGTTTCTTCTAGATGGACTGCACAATGAAGTTAACAGAGTGACAGTCAAACCCAAACCCAATACTCAGGACTTGGACCATTTGCTGTAAGTAAATGGGCAGTGGTTCATTGTACATTATTATTATTGCATAAATGGATGTATATTTTCACTCATCTCTACCCTATGCTGTCATCTACTGCTCTAGGAGCCAAAAAAGGACCTGTCTTTGCCAGCATTTTTGAATGTGTCAGAATTATTTATTTTGAAGTCCTTAAAGTGGAGCTCTATCCATACTTTGGATTTATCGAATTTTTTTTAATACTTTTGACTAGAGTGGAGACACATTAGATACTGTGGGGTTCATTTACTAAAACTGAAGAGTGCAAAATCTGCTGTAGCTGTGCATAGTAATCAATCAGCTTCTAACTTCAGCTTGTTCAATTAAAGGATAAGTTTACCTTTTGGACAAAAATAATAAATGCACATTTTTTGGCATTTATTATTTTTGTCTACAGGAGCCTGAAAAGCATTGCACCAGCGATCAGTAGATCGCTGGTGCCATGCAGGTCTCCTGCAGACCTGTCAGAATATCTGCTTGCTGTACAGGATATACTAGAAGCTTCAATGAACTACAGCGCTCCACAACACCATGGTAGTTCATTGAGCATTCAGCTACTAAGGCTGTTGGGACTTGCAGTTCATTCTTTCATAGTCTGTGAATGAATGATGCGACCGTGTTGGCGGAGCTCCGCACGGCTGCGCTGTTTTCAAATTTGGCAGATAGTACAGGGAGACTTCTTCATGCACTATATGTCAGAAGGAAGGGGGGGGCAGTAGCTGTGGCTATGGGAACATGTTACATGTTCCACCCTAAAAACGGGTGGAACATGTTACATGTTCCCAAAGGTGAACGTATCCTTTAAACTTTGACAAAGCTTTGACAAGTTTGCACCAGATTTTGCACCCTCCAGTTTTATTAAATCAACCCCTGTGTCACGTTTCTATTACTGTCTGTATAACTGTTTTCTGTGGCATTGCTGTGAACTGAACATTCTGCTTCTACCTTCTGAAGTCATATATTTAAGGAGAAGCTACTAAATGCTGGTGACAGTTGACTTTTATATGTGAAATACAGTTGAAGGTGTTTTCTGCATAAATTCTTATGGAGATAAAGAAATAGATGCAAATTTAATATCTGAAGTTAAATTATTATTATATGAGATTTATATAGCGCCAACAGTTTGCGCAGTGCTTTACAAAATGAAGGTAGACATTACAGTTACAATATAATTTGGTACAAGAGGAAACAGAGGGCCCTAAATAAAATTAAAAATAAAATTAGTTAAAAAATGTAATAGGGTTTGGTTGGTTTAGTTTGGAATTCTGGAGGTTGTGATGGTTGGGTGGATGATATTATTTTTCTAGGGAGGAATGGGAGCACAGATACATCAGGGTAGAAGTAAAAACATCAATTCATATTCAATAACAAAAATTCCCTTGTAGATTCTTAAGGTGACTGTCAACCAAAAAGTAACAAAACAACAATTGTGTATTATATTGTACACAGAGACATACATGCATGCACAAAAAATGTTGCATGATACAATTACATTACAAAAAACAAATGTTGAATCATCATACAACCAGAGCCTAATCTATGTAAAGCTAGCCATACACTATGTAAAATTTGGCCATTTCCTGATGAACTAAAAAAAAAATATAACAGTGTATATATAGCCAGCTTAAAGAGGTTCTTCACTTTGTTTGAAAAAAAATTATAAATCAACAGCTACAAATACTGTAGCTGCTG
This sequence comes from Staurois parvus, assembly GCF_062004578.1. Classification (NCBI taxonomy): domain Eukaryota; kingdom Metazoa; phylum Chordata; class Amphibia; order Anura; family Ranidae; genus Staurois; species Staurois parvus. The sequence goes on from NW_028318003.1 coordinate 5,773,957, forward strand.
AATTAAAAAAAAAAGAAAAAAAAAAAGCACAACTACGTGTCCAGATATCCAACACTGTCCTCACTCAGGCTGGGTCTTTGCCGGTCTTCAGGTCCCTGAAAAATTCCAAAAGAAATAGATAGGAGGGAGGAAGAGGACATAAAGCAGAACGTCCCCTTTAGGTAGAAATTTCAATTTTTTTATTTTTAATCAATTTCTTACAATAAGAAATAAAAAGAAACACAATGTAACAAAACATTACAATTGCTTCATACACATATTTTCTTTTAAAAATCCCCCCCCCCTTCCACCTAAAAAAACTAAATCCACTTTAAGACCGATAATATGCAGTAAACATATTAGCTACCCTCCGACCACCATCTTCATGCTCCTCCAGGCGATTCCTGGATCCCTTGCTCTGGCAAAACTATCCCTGAACCAAAATATTCTTCAGATAATATAGAAATGTTCTTCAGTATCTCCCACGATACTTTCTGGTGACAGCCATGTATGAAAACCTTCCACAATAAAGCAAAGAACTCTCCTATGGTTGTCCTTTTTGATCCCAAAAATATGGGACTATACATAAATATACATAAATAATATTTGATGAGATCAGGCCACTCTTAATCCATCAACAGGCATCCACTGAAGGACGCTTCATGTGGTATGTAGGTGAGATTTCACTGATGTTGAAGGATTCCATAGCCCGACTGAACACACTGCTGACTGTCCACATATCTCCTAATAAGTATGGAGTTGTATATAAATTTATTCTTCCATACAGGGGCGTATCTACCGCGAGGCAAACAAGGCGTTTGCCTAGGGCGGCAATTTTCTAGGGGGCGGCACCGACTGGCTACATGTGCTAATCGAGCACAAATTGTCCTAATGTCTTGTTTGAGAGCAGTTGATTGAATCCTCTCTCCTCTCCCAGTCCCTGCTAAACTGGCCACATTTAAATTCCTCTATAGCCAGCTTAAAGTATGAATAAAGGCGAAACTTTTTTTTTTTTCTTTTCTTTTTTTTTTGTTTTGTTTTGGATAGAATGGAGATGGATTTGAACATCTGTTTTTATTGCTGTCTGTGCCCCTGTTATGAAGATTCACCCTCTCTGTTTGTCCTGTTTACCATTATCATCGAAAGTGAAAGTAAAACAAAACCCTAACTTTTGGGCAGTCCCCAGAAAAGTAATAGAGGGGAAATCTTCCGGTGAGGACACTAGTTCTGGTGACCCAGCAGTCCCAAAGTAATTCCCTTAATTTGCATGGATTTTCCCTCACTTCCTGTTTTGGCTATGGGACAGGAAGTGAAGGGAAATCTCCCCATTGGGACACAGATGGCAGAAAATAGACAGGGGTTATAACCCTCCCTTACTCTATCCAGAATGAGAAAAAAAAACATTATGCCTATAGTTACTTTAAATAGTTAACTTGAAAATGTAATCCTAATAATGGTGGCTGGTTAAGGTTTGTAAACAATGATCCTAATCTGAAATCAGTTTTGGACTGGCTTCATTTACAACATCCACGTTCCTTGTGAAACTAATGGATGCAAATGTACAATGAGCAAAAATTAAATATTGTTTTTGCTTTGAGTAGGCATGGCTCCTGTTCCTCCAGATACTATTTGTTCTTTCAGTATTATATTTATAAAAAACTACCTTTGCAAAGGTTTAGCTTGGATGGCAGAAACTCTGAGCTGTATGTAGTGTCAACAGAAAGTCAGCTTCAGCACAAACCGAATACCTGGAGTTCTGCCAGTCTTTTCATTGTAGTTGCCAGCTAAAATCACACGCTGATTTATTTCTGATTATGTAACTGTAATTACTTATTATTATTGAAAGTGGTAATGGTAGGTTTGAAATGTTGTTTCAATCTGCTGAGCACATACATAACCAGTCTCTTATATTATATAATATGCCACATGACTGTAAAAATTCTCTTTCACAAGCTCGTTAAAGAAACCTGAGCAAACACGAGCAAGATTAAAAAAAAACATATTTTATTAGCTATATACGTGTGTGTGTGTGTGTGTGTGTGCACGCGCGTGCGTGTGTTGTTATGAACATTTTGTATAAGCTTTATTCTTATAGTTACTAGGTAACATGAATGCAATTTGAATGTAATTTATGGTACAGGACATGCTCCCCCTATTGCACCAATGGGCTTAAGCTTAGGACAGCACCAAGTCAAAATTTCTAAATTTTCAATACACAAATATTTATGATGATGTGTTTTTTTAACATAGACCACTCCATTCACAGTGAACTCAACATGTTTTGTTTAAAGATAATGTCCTAGTACTCAATATTAATACTAGAGATGTAAAATTTCCAGAAATTTGAAGCCATGGGGAAAAAAACGTTTTTGTTCCCTGTTTTTTTACCCTCTTACCTGTCAGTTAAGGCTTGAAAGAACAGAAACTATCATCTACTGTATCCCAATAATCACCCAACTGTAGGAGGTACAATGTGGAGTCCACAAGCAAACTAAACTGGGGCCTTTCCCCTGCAAGTGCCCCCTAATGACAGAAATGCATATTTCTCTTGTTTGAGAACAGCATTGACATGGAAAGTGTTACTTGAATTGTATTCCAGGATTTGCTTGTCTTCAGCTGAGAGAACTTGCAATAATTTAAGGCTTTACATGAATTCTCCAGAAGAAACAATACAGCTTGCTGATAGATTCATAGGGCTAGGGCTTTAACAGACAGAGCGGAAGTTCAGGTGGTTAACCGTCCCTCCCTCACATTTTCCTTCCATTTTCATTCGTTGGTGAAAATTGGAATTGATTTTCGTCATAGTTTTCATCAACATGCAGCTGACAAAATATTTTCGGCATCTGAATTTACACTGGAACAAAGTACATATAGTACTTTGTCCTATCATCCTAGGTGCTATCTAAGGCTAGGTGTGAGGTCAGACAGGGCAACCCTTTTCCCCCCACAACATCTGACAAAATAGCTATCTGACAAATGGTACTTTTCTCCACCTCCCTGGGGAACAGAACACTTAAAAAAATAATGAAGTGAGGCTTCTTCTGTAACTATTGACTACATTTCCTTTGTAGATTTAGCACGTTTCTAAAAGCATTTTAGAAATTCTGGTCACAGTTGGGGGTCATACACAAGGAAATGACATTTGGGGAAGAATATTTTTTGAAGTTCTCTGTGCTCATGATTAAAGCAGGCCATAGACGGGTCGTTTATCGGCCGAATTTTCGTCCGTTTTTCGTGGATCCTCTCATTTCTTTTTATCGGACATGCTGGAAAATCCCCGAAAAACGGCCGTTTTTTGTAAGCATTGGTGGCAGCAATGACTGATTTTTCATTTATCGGCCGACAACTTGGCAGATAACCGGCCCATCTATGGCCAGCCTTAATGTGAAATTTATCTGCACCTCCATAGATTCATTATCCGGAATCGTAGGGAAGATCTGTTGATCCTTGGACTTGACTTAGACCAAAACCAGATGAATTTTGATCCATCTATGGGCAAGCTGGTTGTACTGAATTCGATATATCAATTGACTTCAGTACAACCAGCCTGTTGATTTGTTTCATATAATCACTACTGGCGGCTACAGCTGCCAGCGGTGATCATTGTATTCTGACAGCTGGGAAACCTCCCTCTGTCAGAATACAAAAGCGCAGTAGGAATGATTCCTCCATCAATACTGACTGAGTTGATGTGAAAATCAAGTGATTTTCTTCCCTTCAACCAGCGAAACTGTCACTGCACACCACCAATCATAAGTGCCGAGGCATTCCCTGCCACACACACACACACACACATATATATATATATATATATATATATACACACACACAAGGAATGTGTATATGTGTGGCTGCAGAGAATGTCTTGAAGGCTTATGACCGAGTGGGCTCAGACTAGGATCTGAACATGCCTGAGCTCATCTCTGCTTCACGAGTTTCCAAGATGAGAAGGAGGGACACCCTTAAGCACAAAGTCTGTAGCCCAGTTATGTTGCCCATGAAGAATTATTAAGCAAAAAAATGAATGGATAAACCCAAAGGTGCTTTTTTTATCACTGCTTCTTTAGACTGGCTTTGTAAAACAATTCAATAAAAACAGGTTTTTATAAAAGGTTTAGTGTACTGTAACACTTTTTGTAGTGAAGAATTGTATTTATTATAAAAGTCTACTTAACTGTCCAAAGCAAGAGACAACTGAATTTATTCTCTCTTGGGAAGAGGAGATTAAGGGGGGATATAATCAATATGCATAAATACATAAATGTTCCGTATAATGAACTTGGTTTAGAGTTATCCACCTTAAGGTAAACACAGAGGACAAGGGGGCACTCTTTATGTCTGGAGGAAAAGAGATTTAACTTCAAAATACCAAAAGGCTTCTTTACAGTAAGAGCAGTAAAAATGTGGAATAGTCTCCATCAATATTGTTTTAAAAAAGGCCTGCATTCTTTCCTAGATATACTAATTATTATAGGTAAAGTTGATCCAGGATATATCCGATTGCCTCTTGGGGGATCAGGAAGGATTTTTTTTGCTGGAGAAAACTGGATCATGCTTTTGTTTTTTTTGCTTTCCTCTGGATCAACTGTGGGTAGAGGATTGTGTATTTTATACAATTGTATATATTCCCCCCCGTTCTGTTGGTTGAACAAGATGGACTTGTGTCTTTTTTCAACCAGACTAACTATGTAACTGTAACTGTTAAGGAAAGAGGGACAGAGGGATTTGGTTCCAAATGAGGGACAGTTGGGAGGTATGTGCAGCCTGTGAATTAGCGTCCCATGGACTGCAGGACAAAGCAATTAAGTCAAATGAAGCTACGGCACAGGCACAGCTAGTGCACAGAAGTCTTTCAGAATTGGGTATAAACAAACAGCTGATGCCTGCTGTGGCCAGTTCAAGCTCAGTATACATCTGGTGAGAGTGAGGGTAAGCTAGTTTAGGTCAGGTTATGGGGCAGAAAGGAGAAATGAGAGTGAACTGATGATACCAATGGGTTTTACACAGAGATTCTACTCCATCATTGATTCTCTCAGTTTTACTCCTAGATTGAATTCCATACCCATGCATTTAGCAGTGTATGGCCCTGAATGCACACTGTCTCATAGCTGTCAAACTGAGAGCTTTGTCCACCCAGTCACTGCATCCCAACTCACAACTGCTTGCATGGGTGTACACTTACTAAAGTGTACACCCATGCAAAGTAAAGTACCCCCTTGTGAACAAGGCCCAACAGTACATCTAGGTCTGCTTGTAAGTTAGAAACATATTGTAGGGACTTTATATTCTACTATTTAAGTTTTTTTATCTACAAACACAAATTTTCTTTCAAAAAGTTGCAATACTGTTCTGTAGATATGCCCCTTCTTACTCCTGTAGAGCACGGCTACAGAGAGAGTATCATCTTTATTAGCTGAATTTACTGAGCTATAACAATCGTTAATTGTAGTAATGACCATTATTTTTAAGAACTAGAACCAGTGGGAGAGGAGAATAAGTCACGTGGCTTAAAAGTGATGAGTACTATGGCAAACACATGGGTTATAGCTTTGTGGATTGAGCCTTAGTCATCTTAGAACTCTATAAAGATTTTTATAGCTCTATTTTCATCACTAGTGAGGTCAGACCAATCTTCATTAATACCTTGTACTATGCATTAGAAGATTTAGTTTTTATTGTGTAATACAATGCTTTAGGTATTAGTGCTTTCACTGATCAATCTGATCAGACTGTGTGGGACATCTACCAAAAAAAGGAACATTGTTTTTCATATTGGGTCTAGTTTATAGTGCTTTGTACTATTATAATGCTTTATTATTATTATATTATTATTATATTATTATACAGGATTTATATAGCACCAACAGTTTGCTCAGCGCTATACATTATAAAGGGAGACAGTACACGAGACAGTACAGTAACAATACGATTCAATACACGAGGGGTTCGAGGGCCCTGTTCCTTGGAGCTTACAATCTAGTAGGGAGGGGATAGTGGTACAGGAGGATTGGGGGATTCTGCTACTGGGTTGTCCTGCTTTCTTAGCTTTGAGAATTAAACAAATACATTAAATATTCTTTAGCCTGTGGTTAATTTTTTGTGCTTATATGTAGAATATTGTTGATACATTATGAAATTCTATACTATTTGAAGTTTAGTATTGATTTACTATGGAACTGTAAGAACATATGCGGTGTTAAAGTATTGAACCCTCCATAGAAGACTTACTGCAGGGCACAGCCATGGAGTGTCAGATCTTCATTATGCTGCTGAAGCCCAGGGCACAAGCCATGTAAGGTCCGACAGTGTCAGCTGATAAGTAGGCCTCATACCAGATTGAGAGGCAGAAGAGTAGTCCTACAAGCAGGAGGCTGAGGCAGGCAGCAAAAAAAGCGTGGAAAGACAGGCACAGGATTGAGGCAGGCAGCAGACAGATGTAGAAATAACCGAATTGTAAGATTTTAGTAAGCAAACAAAAAGCCGTAGTTACAGACACAGGAAAACAGAACCTGATGATTAGGCACTGGCTGGAGATTCTGAGTCCTCGCTACACGTTAACGAGGGTCAGATATGCAGACTACAGAATGGCAGCACTACACTGCCAGAAACAGTTCATAGATGGCAAATGGAGAGCAACTCAAAGTCTCCTACACACTCCAGCCATACACATACAACCCAATCCCAACTGTAGTTGGATTGTTACATATACTCATTGTAAAGGGAATGCACAGCATGTTGCTATGGTTTGGATTGCAGACCGCATCATGGATGTGTCAGAGGTCAGTAGTTGTTTTTTCTATTGTGGCCTGTGTTCCTGCACAGTATACAGAAAAGGCATACAAGCTTTTCACCCAAAGCAACCACCTATGTAAAGACCTTCTCTTTTGTAGAAAGCATTTTCTGGTCTTAGTGGTCCTTACCCAGATTACCATATTGTGATTGTACAGATTTGTCTACATGTGATGGGCAGCACCGTGGCTAAATGGTTAGCACTTCTGCCTGGCAGTACCAGGGTCGTTGGTTCGAATCCCAGCCATGGCACCTCCTGCCTGGAGTTTGCATGTTCTCCCTGTGCCTGCGTGGGTTAGGAACCTTAGGTTGTACACCCCTTGAGGGTTAGGGACTGATGTGAATGTACAATATATATGTAAAGCGCTGCGTAAATTGACAGCGCTATATAAGTACCTGAAATGTATAATAAATGTGATGACTGTATCTGGTGATGGTTGGGGGGGGGGGGGGTAGTGTGTTTTTATATCTGTACAGGAAAAATTGCCTCTGTTTTTGCTGTCTACAGGCATAGGCCTGCTGTGACTAATGGCAAATTCTGCTAAACATGAAACTAGTTAGATCTAGTAGCTAAGAAATAAAAGTAGTTGCAGTCACAGTGAGGTCATCAGATGAGAAAGGCAAAGAAATTACATATGTATGTGCATGTAACATAAAGGCTTGGTTTACTAGTTGGTTTGAAAGCATCAGAAGATGAATATATTGCAGCATATCAGTCCTTTATTTACACCTGCTGATCCTGCCAGTAACACATTTCCTGGTCTAGGGTGACAACACTGTATCTATGAAGCAGCAGTGTTGTCATCATAGAAAAGGACTACTATAACGTCCCCCTCTCCTCTTCTTCATACCATAACTGATAGTCTGTTTTCCCCTAGAAGTGTAATAAGTGCATAGTCATAGATTGAAGCTGTGCATAGCTTTCATGTTGTGTATAAACACTTTCCATTTTTTTCAGTGACACAGAGAAAAGTAGGCAAATGTGGAAGAGATATTTGGAAAGGGAAGACAGCAGAATTGTGGGTAAGTTGGTGTTAAATACATTTCATTGTTATTTTACATATGCTTGAAATAATCCACCATGAAAAATATTTGCATAGGCTAGTTACATCTAATGCACATGCTCAAGGATGTGTGTTTTTTGGAACTTCTATAGTATCTTCCAGATAACACGTTTGCATACACATAGACGCCAGAATGGTATCTCAGAAAACCTTCATGCTGAGTCAGAGGTAGAAGTCTCCAATCAGCAGAGGGCATGAAGTTTGCTGATTGGAGAGCTCTAGCTGTGACTCTGCAGGGGGCATGCCAGAGTTCTGCAGAGAGACCACTGCTTCCATACAGAAGGCAATGGCTCTTCTCTACAGTGTGCTGGCAGGGGACAGGATTTTCCACATACTGCATGCTGGCAGTTGACAGCATTTTCTACTCAAGCTCTAACTGATTTATTTTTTGTTTATTATATTTTATTATTAGTTTCATTTACTTACAAAAATTTCAAAATCCTTACATAATATAACATTCAACAATTCCCCTTTTTTTTTCCACTTTCCTTTTTTCCCTTTTTCCCATACCACATGCCCACAGTCCCTTCTCCTCCCATCCCCTTCCCCACCTCCTCTCGCATTACCTTCTCTTATCTTCTTTTTCTCCTTCAATTCTTCTAAGCTACATATATTTTACTTTCCCTCCTCTTATTCTTCTTTCCCTCTTCCCGTCAAGGCTTCGTCTTACAGTATATCTTTCTCTCTTTTTTTTTACTCTCCCATCAGTTCTATATATCTTTTTGAGGTTTTAAATTCACTCCATCCCTTCCAGGTTCTTTAAAATTTTTCCATTTTATCCTTTTCACTATGGTACAATTCCTCCACCCTGTAAATACATTCTACCCTAAGTATCCAATCCTTTACTCTTGGTATCTCCTGGACCCACCAAAACTTTGGGATCAATCCCTTTGTCGCATTTAAAAAATGAAAAATCATCAAATTTTTATACAGTTTCACTGACAGCTCAGTACCATGGAATAAACAAACCCATAGGTCCTTTAAGATTTTGACTCCTGAGATTTCTTGTATTTGTTGTACTATATCTTGCCAATATTCCTGTATTCTAGAGCATTCCCACCATATGTGTGCCATAGTCCATTTTTCTGGCTGATTTCTAAAGAAAAGAGCTGTAAGACCTTGGACACTTGTTGTTTTCATGCACCTGAAATGTATTTAGAAGATTCAAACTAAAATTTAACTTGTGACCCACAAGAGAAGTATGGCCAACACAGCTTTGGCCATACTTCTCTTGTGGGTCACAGGAGTACACTTAGTTCTGCACTCCTAGGAGCCTGATTCAACTGACAATGTGCTAAAGCCTGCTGTCAGCTGACATCACAGGACTGGTTGAGGCTCTGTAAGGAGCCCGACAATGATGTCCGGATCCACCCAGATGCCTGACCAGCAGCTGGCTCAGCCTCTCAGCACCTGCTGAGAGCCTGAGCCAGCCACTCCTGCCCCCTCCACACCCCAGTGCTCCAGTAAGCGCTGGGAGGGGGGGCAGAGCAGAAAGCTGGTGACTGACAGTTACCATTCTTTGCCCAGTGAAGACCGATAACTGTGCAGTCAGTCATGTGATCACTCGGATCTTGGTCTTAGAGCTGCAGCCATCTAGGTGAGTATAGATGTTTATTTTTTCTTAACCCGCAGTTCTCTTGTGAGGTTTTATAAACTTATATGTGAGGCAAATGAGTCGTACATGCAGGATCATGAGATAAACGTAAAATACCTCATCTTCATACTGTATGGTATAATTTACAGGGGTGATATTACTACTTTCCAAATGTGAAGTCATTATTAAAGATTTTTAGTATACTTAAGTCTTATAGTACTGTTATTTTGTAACATCTTCATTATCTTTGAACAGAACTGTTTGTCGGTCAGTTGAAGAGCTCACTCACATGCAGTGAATGTGGATATTGTTCTACTGTGTATGACCCATTCTGGGACTTGTCACTACCCATTGCTAAGGTAAAAATGACAGCAATAAATGATATGTTTATTTTACAGAATGGAGCAATGTTACACACACGGCATATTATTCCTGTAGCTTAAAAAGTCAGAGTCCTAGTCCTTATTCCATGTGATAAATAATTTGAAATAGTTTTTTGGTCTCAGGGAACCCCTGCTAATAATTACCACATTTACAGCTCACAGTACCCAACCATGATGGTCATTAGGAAGAATGCTTTCCGTACAGACAGATAAAAAGATCATTGGTTACTTATCTGAGAGTCAGAAGTTGCCTTAAAGTAATATAACAGGTTACCGCACAGGTCTTCAGGTTAGGCAGTGGGAATGTGATTTCATGGTACTGCCAAAATGATGCACTGAGGGCCATCTCCCACACACTCTGCCACCCACTGTCCCTTGGATTCACAACAGCTATTTGGGTGTCAGTGGCTGTAGTTACACCCTTTCCAACCACAAAGGAAGATCATTTAAGTGGAACTTTAGGCCAAAATTAAAAATGGGCGAACAGGCAGGTATTTTAAGGCAGAAGAGACATGTTTTGTCTCTTCGGCATTAAAGTTACTTGCCTGTCCACCGTTGTACAATGAGCCACGCAGCTCACTGTACAAATTTGGCAATGCCGAATCTGACTGAACTGCAGGCGCGGGAGTGACGTTATCCCTGTCCGGCCAAATGACAGTGGCCAGTGATAGAGACTCCGAAGCTGGCCATCGGAAGAAGTCAGTGGCTGGGTGGGGAGCTTGGGGACGCCACATCGCTGCAGCAGAGGTGGATATAATTCCACTTTAATTTAAAAACTGTACAAAATTAAAGATCACTGTATTGCTTACAGCATCCAATCAGATTCTAGCTTCACTAATTACAACAGCTTACTGTATTGTAATTCATGTTAGTGACTTTATGCATGTCTTTTTTATACAGAAGAGCGTTTCAGAAGTGTCTTTAATGGATTGCATTCGTCTTTTTACCAAAGAAGATGTTTTAGATGGGGATGAAAAACCAGTAAGTGTTATTTTAAAAGAATACCAGGGTTCCTCAGAAAGCAAATGTGCAACCCATTAGAATTCTTATTTTTAAAGAATAAAGTTTTGTTGAAGTTTCAAAAGTTAAGTAACAGAATCACAGTATGCTTACATATTCTCAAGTACTGTCCATAGATGAATTCACAGCAACCAATTAACCAATGCTGAGTTACAGTTTCAGTGTCTTTCTGTAACATTTTTTTTTATTCCTTACCAGACATGCTGTAGATGTAAAGTTCGTCGAAAATGTATCAAGAAATTTACCATCCAGAAATTTCCCAAGATCCTTGTACTTCGTATCCTTCCATGTAACGGTTTCACTTTTTGTAGTATGTAGTAAATGAAGCAGCAGCTTGTGAACATGGGATATACACCATTACATGTAAATGTAATGTGTTTGTATCTAAAAAAAAAAAAAAATGCTAAACTTCAGCTTTAAGGGGTAAATAAAAATATTCATATCCTATATTTTATATTTACGTAACTAAAAATGTTTATATGTATTTTTTTATTCCTGAAAATGATAAATGAAGATACATAAAAAAATATACATTATATAAAATGATACTGTATATTGTGATATGCCAGAAATCTGTTCATGTAGAATTATAAATTTACCAGTAGATCCACTTTAAAACATTTTTATGCAGAAGTTGTATTCTCCGCTCAAGAATCTAGCCCCTATCTGTTCTCTTTTTCCCATCCTTTAGTTACTGTATGTCTTATACAGAAGCTGCAGTTTCTCTTCCTTAACTTTAATACTTTACAGATCTTAAGCGTTTTTCTGAAGGCCGCATAAGAAGTAGCAAGCTTTCCACATTTGTTAATTTCCCTCTTCGAGATTTAGACTTGCGTGAATTTTCTTCAGAACACAGCAGTAAGTTTTTTACTTCTATATTCTTCATAGGTCCTACTGTGTAGACATAGTTCTTTCTTTAAAATGAATTATTAAATATTTAATTAATTATGCATTGTTTTGGGTCTACAGTAATTAGTGCCTCATGATTATTAACTATGGTTCTCCTTTCTTTCTTAAAGAGACCCTGTCACCTTGCCCATTCTGGGTAAACTGACAGGGTCAGGGATTTCTGCCTGCTTCCAGATCCTGTGCTGAATGGCCGGCCTGATGCCTTGTGAGGATAGGAGGTCAGCTGATCTGCATGGAGCAATATTCAGAGAATGCTTTTCATTTTCTGAATAATTGCAAGGCATTCTCTGATTGGAGAACGTGGAACGCTTGTTGTCCCCACCCTTCCTCTCCACCTCATCCAATCAGAGAACATTTTGCATTTGTTCAGAAAATGAAAAGCTTTCTCTGAATGATGTCTGTGCCGAGTGGCTGACCTGTATTGTGTTCACAATACAGGATAGCTGCTGCTTGGTAAGGGACCCAGAAGCAGGTGAAGATCACTGGAGTAGCAGTGTCTACTATGGTGATTTCCAGCATAAGCCAAGTATAGCATCTACATAGATACATTGGTCCAAACTGGACCAATGTAACTATGTATAACATGTAGAAGCCTGAAATTATTTATTAAAGAAAATATTACATGATCTCTGAGAAAAATGCAAAATTTTGTCACCAGAGCAAGAGTTGAGGTTAATTCATCCAATATGAACACCCTTTTCTTGGGATAACTAAGATGGAAAGTCCCTTCACTTTCATCTTTTTGAAAGGAAGCAAAGAAAAGTCACCACAGCCAGACCCTGGGAGTTCAAGACTTCCCTATTCTATCCAATACAAAAAAAAAACATTTGGTTTATATGTACACATTAAAGCGACAGGATGACAAGTATAACTTAAATTAGAGGACACTCATTATCTGCACGCATTTTGCATATTAGATATATAATTGTGAAAAGTATATTATAGACCACTGATGAATTAAAGTGGATGTCCAGACAAATCCCAGTTATACTTAAACATTCTAAGCCTATTCTAACTACCTTGTCTATACTTACCTATGCTGAGGGCACTCCAATCTGGTCACACAACCTGCTCCCAGCGCTGGCTTCAGTGTAGAGGAGGGACAGCTGACAACAGATGCCCTATAATAGTATGTCTATGGGTGACGTCACTGCATAGGCATTGCAGTCATTGTCGGTGATCTCTCCTCTACACTGAAGCTGGCTGGTCATGTGACCAGACTGAAGTGCCCTCAGCATAGGTAAGTATAGACATCTTTCCTTTACAGGGTAATTGGAATAGGCTTAGAATGAGGGTCTGAGTAGGTTTAGGTATAGCTGGGATTTGATTGGACTTCTACTTTAGGTAAACTTGCCCATGTTCATTCTTGCACTCTACATTGTACCCCATTGCAAACAGAGGTAAGTACAACACTTGGAGTCTTAACATGTGTTCCTGTTTGATACAAACTTGCATGCAGGGGCGGACTGACCATTTGGAAACTCGTGCACTGCCCGAAGGCCCGGGGTCAGTAGGGGGCCCCATGAGAGGCCCCTGGTACCTTTTTCATAGGCTTTTTTGAGTTTGGGCAAGGACACAGGGGCCCCATGATCCCCTATTGCCCGGGGGCCCCATGAGTTGTCAGTCCCTGCTTGCATGTTGACAGCTTTGGGGGAGGTATTTCACCTACTGGATCATTATCAATACTACCAGCTACTCCCCTGGTGTATAAGTGGCTCTAGCTGTGCTTTATACTTTAATTGTCCCCTTATCTTACAATTTTCCTTTCACTAGTTTGTCACTAGTTTGTCATTTATCATATTCCTGGTGCTCGAATTTAGACTTTGTTTTAATATTAGCTTGTTACATTTTGTTTTTACAGCTCAAGCTACATACAATCTGTATGCTGTATCCAATCATTCGGGTACCACCATGGGAGGCCATTATACTGCTTACTGCAAGAATACAAACAATGGAGAGTGGTACACATTTAATGACTCAAGGTAATGATCAAAGTGTGAACCATTTTTTTTCATTTTTTTCAACTTATTTTGTTCTTCACCTAAAAACATTCAAAGTAGGCTATTTATATACTCCTAAGACAAGGAAAATAATTAGTGGAATTGGCCAATACATCTGGCCTCCCTTCTCTCAGTCTATGCTACATGAGGGGAACCAGGTAGCTGGTGTCCAGACAAATTCAGATACTTCTTATTTAACCATTTTGCCTCTCACACCTGTTCACCCCCTATGGACCACAGCAATTTTTGCATCTATTTCTGCTATGGACCTGTTTATTCGGCAATAACTTAATCATTATTGAAGATAAACAGTAATGCATATTCTTTAGGACAAACAAGACTTTCTTTTCATAAGATTGCCTTGCAACAATGATTTTTTTTTTGCAATCCTTAGATAATAAAACACAGCAAAACTAAACAAATGCACTTTTTTTTCCCTAGCAGTGTTCGCTTAAAAATAAATTGTGTTACTGTACATTTTATTCTGCAATTTTTCCTGTTTAAAATGACACTAAAATGATGCTTTTGGTAGAAAGCATTATAAAGTTATTTACAAATGAAATAAAGTAGTTTTTTTTTTTTTTTTTTAATTTTATGCTTTTTTTTAAATAGGAATGTGTGTGTTAAATGTATAAACATTTTAACAAACAAAACTAAAACAAAAAAAAGTTTAACCGCCTGACCACCCTATAGCAGAAATACTGCTACAGGGCGGCACGGGTGCGCAAAATCATGTGTATATATACACGTAATTTCGCATTTCCGGGTGGGGGCTCGCGAGCCACGCGCACGCCCTACCCGCACCACTATTCGCGGCTGCTGCTGTCAATCCCTGGGACCCGGACGGTGATTACTCGCCGGTGCTCGGTGATTTCCGAGGATCTCCAATGGGGAGGAGAACTGTTTTGTTTACTAACAGTTCTCCTCTCTGCACAGCCATCCAAAGCAGTGTGATTACAGTGAAGCACACAGACACCGCCCCCTAGTAAAACACTCCCAGCACAGTTAACCCTTTGATCGCTCCTCGTGTTAACCCCTTCCTGCCCAGTACCATTAGTACGGTGTCAGTGCTTTTTTTTAGCACTGATCACTCTATTGGTGTCACTGGGGTGTCATTGACACCAAGTCAGTTCCCCCAGTGTCAGAATGTCCGCCACAATCCCGCAGTCCTGCTATAAGTTGCTGATCGTCTCCATTACTAGTAAAAATAAAATTTTTTTAAAAATCCCAGTATATATTCCGCCATTTGTAAACGCTATAGCTTTCAACTAAACCAATTAATTTACACGTATTGGGATTTTTTTTTAGCAAAGACATGTAGCAGAATACACTTTGACCTAAATTTATGACAAAATTTGATTTTTTACATTTTTTTACTGGACATGTTCAATAGCAAAAATTCAAAAATATTGTTTTTTTCTCAAAATTGTCGGTATTTTTTTTTTATAGCGCAAAAAATAAAAAAAAACACGTACAGGGGATCAAATACCACCAAAAGAAAGCTCTATTTGTGGGAAAAAAAGGACGTAAATTTAATTTCGGTGCAGAGTTGCATGACTGTGCAATTGTCAGTTAAAATAATGCAGCGCCGTAGCGCAAAAAATGGCCTGGTCAGGAAGGGGGGTAAATCCTCAGAAGGGCAAGTGGTTAAATATCAATAGTTAATGAAATAGAATTGAAACAAAAAAAATCAGCAAGAAAAAAAATAGTTGAAGAGAGAAGGATAATTAGGGCTGATTGGAGTAAACTAAGGATGTATAGGGGGTTAAACAGAGGAACATTTTATAAAAAAAACAAACATTTTTTTTTTTTTTTTTTTACTGGGCAGGTTATCATCTGCAGATCTAAGTTCAACACTGATCTGCAGATGAATGGAGCGAGAGATACAAAAGTAACATTTTGTTACATTGTATCCTGGTCTGGAGCAGTGTTGTTGCTTTTTTGACAGCTATACCTGCCAACTTCATCTCTGAGTGTATTGTAATGCCTGCATTACCATATACTCAGAGAAGTCAGTATCCTGGGATGGGGGGGTCCCAGAAGCAGGGCAGAGCAACTGGACATGCTACACATACCCTGATGCATTTTGTGGGGGGGTGTGAAGCATGCCCACAGTTAAAAACTAGTTAAATTAAAATACATTAGTGGGTTTTTTTTACATAGTGGGTTTTTTTTACATAGTATTAGTTGGTGTTTTATATCTATTATCTACAGCATTCTTGTAGTAATTAAAGGTATTAATTTAAAAATCATAAAGCAGAGCTTCACCCAAAAGGGGAAGTTCCACTTTAATGCCTTGTCCCCTTCTCCCCATTAAGGATTGGCACCTTTGGGGAGCGGGTACCCGAATATGACAGGTAGCCGCTCCCACTTCCGCTGTGATCTCCTAGGCGATTGGAAGCGGAAGTTGTCCTCTCCCTCCCCGTAGTCTTCTAAGACACGACAGGTCCCAGAAGACTACGGGGCCATTCACAGAGCACAGCGCTACTCGCACATGCGCAGTGGGCACCCAGCTGTGAAGCCACAAGCTATCACAGCCGGGTACCCACACTGAAGATGCCGGGGAGAGAAGACGGCCGGTGAAACGGGCTGCGGGGAGGACACCGCTGGATCGTGGGACAGGTGACTGTCTGTATTTTAAAAGTCAGCAGCTACAGTTTTTGCAGCTGCTGACTTTTATTTTTTTTTTTAAATCAACTGGAACTCCACTTTTAACTGCATTTTCATTTCTGCTACTTCAACGGAAATAAAACGTTGTTTAAAATGCATTTTTTTTTTCACAAACCTCCATTACAACAGAAATACAATTAAGGGTTCATTATGGTGGGCATTCTTGTCAAGAAAGAGCTGTGTCTGACCTGTTTGCTGCAGTTCAGATGCATCTCGACAAGACAAAAACATGGAGCATTGCTAAGCAGGTGAATTGCAGCCTTTGTAGTGTCAGGTGTACTACTCAGTTAAAGTCATAGGGATGTGTCTGACATGCAGTCCAAACACACATCACATGCAGAAAAACAGAACATAATATCGACATAATAATAGTCAATGTGAACCAGTCAGATGTAATTCATAGTAAGAGGTCTATTTGCACAGGGCTGTCTAAATAACATGCTTTCAAGCACAGAAGACTGGAGAGGGGTGTGATAAGGCAGTTTACAGGATGAAAGCAGCACAAGGAGGACCTCAGTAATTTGTGCAGGGAGAGGTTGGCGAGACAGCATCATTTTACAATCAATAAAATTCTTAATGACACTGCACACGCTTACACAAATGTGACAGTTATGCAGTAAAAGCAAATGTCATCCACAGATCTAATTTATGGTATTTTTAGTTAATTAATATTAATAATTAATACTTTTTTTTCTTCATGGAGGTCTGGATCAGGTCAGGGGGTCCTGTCCCGTATCCTCCCCTGCAGTAACAGCACTTGATCATATCAGTCAGCAATAGTTGACTACTGCAGTGTTCGGTTTCTGCGGGCAGTAGCAGAACAGAACTGACCCACTCAGTGACATCACAGCCGACATCATGTCACTTCTCACACTGCTAAAATGAGCAAGCACTGGAGCTGACCATTTGGCTCCTTGTGCTGGACTACAACTGTCACTTTTAGCCAGAAGTTCAAGTATTAAAGCCCACAAGCACACAGAGCATAGCTGGCCATGTGTTGGGTCCCAGACACAGTGCAACACACAGTGGTATGGTGTGAGGATTTCCACACATGAGTTCTGGAGGAGATGCACATTTTTGTTGAAACACACTATATATATATATATATATATATATATATATACTGTGTATGTATGTGTATATGTATATGTATATATATATATATATATATATGGACTTGTTTACTTATTAAGTCATTTAAGAGGATCTTCATCCTATAAACAAAAACTGGACTGGAAGTCAGCAGCTAAAAATACAGTAGTAGTATTATAAGGACACTTACCTGTCCGGGGATCCAACGCCGTCCTCCTCCAGGTTGGTCTTTGGGTCCCTGGAGTTGGCATCTTTAGTGTGGGAAGCCAGCTGTTACGCACAGCCGGCTTCCCACCGCACATGCATTAGCCATGCTGCACTTTGTGTATGGTCCCACAGCCTTCTGGGACCTTGGACCTAAGAGAATATGGGCAGGATGGGGGGGGCCAACTAGGTACCCACTCCCCCACAAAAATGTAATATGCCACAAGTTGAAGTGGGGAGGGAGGGCATAAAAGTGGAACTTCCCCTTTTGGGTAAAGTTCCACTTTAAAATGGTTGTAAACCTCAGACAAAACACATCCTTCTATAGTGTGTGTTTGTCTCAATCCAGAGCACTAAGTGTCATTTTTGTCTGGTGCTTCATTCCTCTGCTATCAGCATCAATCACTACTTGGTGAGATCCTGTGTAAATTCTGCACTTTGAATGGATGCAGGGGACAGACAGCTGCATTTAAACAGATACAAGTTATATAAGAGGATTTGTTTCATCTCTGTGTATCACCTGAGGCCAGTCACTTCACTGGTGTATGTAAGGGTTTATAACCACTTTAACCGCTTCCTGTCCGCCCTATAGCAGTAATACTGCTACAGGGCAGCACAGCTGCGCAAAATCACACACACACATTTTATTTATATATATATATATATATATATATATATATATATATATATACACACATGATTTCGCATTTTGCTATTTGCGGCCTCAGCTGTCATTCACAGGGTCCCAGACAGTGATTACTCTGCAGCACCCGGTGACCGAGGAGCATTACAGAAGGAAGGAGAGAACTGTACGTAAACAATACAGTTCTCTCCCGTCAGCTCCTGCACACTGCTATGCATGGCTTTGCATAGCAGAGCCATGCAAAGCAGTGTGCTTACAGTGAAGCACACACACACAGCACACAGTAAAACAGCACACAGTTAACCCTTTGATCACCCCTCATGTTAACCCCTTCCTGCCCAGTGCCATTAGTACAGTTTCACTGCTTTTTATTAGCACTGATCACTGTATTGGTGTCACTGGGGATGTCAGTGACACCAAGTCAGTCCCCCCCCCCAGTGTCAGAATGCCCGCCGCAGTCCCACTATAAGTCGCTGATTGCCACCATTACTAGTAAAAATTAAAAAAAAAAAATAATCCCAGTATATATACCACCACTTCTAAACACTATAACTTTGACATAAACCAATTAAGTTACACATATTGGGATTTTTTTTTTGCAAAGACATGTCGCAGAATACATTTTGGTCTACATTGTTGATGAAATTTGATTTTTTAAATTTTTTTACTGGACATGTTTAATAGCAAGTCAAAAATATTGTTTTTTTCTCAAAATTGTCAGTCTTTTTTAATAGCGCAAAAAATAAAACCGCAGAGGCGATCAAATACCACCAAAAGAAAGCTCTAATTGTGGGAAAAAAAGGATGGAAATTTAATTTGGGTGCAGCGTTTCATGGCCAGTTAAAGTAACGCAGCACCATAACGCAAAAAATGGCCTGGTCAGGAACGGGGGGGTAAATCCTCTGGAGGGCAAGTGGTTAAGGACTGTTTTGACAATTTAGCACTTTATGCTCACTAGTTTGCACATTGATCTATTTGCACAATTGTGGATAGATTGTTTGTTTTTGCACATCAGCACTTTATGTATCATATTTATGAAATCATAAAATTTTTTAAGTTGTTATTTTGTATCAAGATTAGCGCCACACTTTATAGGTTTCATTATGATACCTTGTACCAGGGTATGGTGGTGGTAGCTGTTCTCAGAACTCAAGCACAGAATTTTAGTATATTTTGGAATTGATGCATGTTTTATTACATGCAAATGACCTCGAATGGCTGTGGACACTGTTAGTCCTCATTGCTTTAAAGGGGTTTTATGACCCACAGCTATTCATGGGAAACTCTGCTTAGCCTTCCACAGGTAATTGTAATTGGGCCCACTCACAAGTGTGGATGTTAAGAGGTTTGTGTGCACACAGATATTCTCTAATAAAACAGGAAAATACTCTGTATCACAACATATTGTACACACAAAATTTTCAAAAAACCTCCTGCGCTTAAATGGAATCCTACCCTCAAAAAGCTGCTAACACTAAACTTATACCCGAATAAGTGAATAATCAATTAAAATAAACAGTGTAGCGCTAATAAATAATATATATATATATATATATATATATATATATAAATATCCAGTGAATAAGTGATTACAATAAACAAACTCAATATACACTCCCTAGGTATATATATCCGGAATGATAAACAAAGAAATAAATAATAGTGTCGCGCTTGAATTCCCTCGTGGGGAATATCCAGTGCAAAAAGTGACAAATACAATCTTAATACAATATAGTGACAAAAGAACATACGGTGCTCAAAATAGGTGAACCAATATTCAATTGGAAAAAGTCCAAACAATATAATAATAATAATGCAATGCTTTGTGGTGGTCTTCCCACTCCACTCTTCATGCAAAAGTAATGTGCAGTGTGCGTGATACAAATCAACACGATGGTCTATGGAGCGATTCTTCTTCCCATACTGCATCCCACAGCCAGTATGGTTTGGTGTGTCTCACTTACCTGGGGAGGAGATGGTCTATGGAGCAATTCTTCTTCCCATACTGCATCCCACAGCCATCGTGTTGATCTGTATTCTCTGCAGCTCTATTGCTGGGATTATTCTGATCTGTGCCAGTAGAGCTGGCTGCTAGTCTGGTGGACGCTGGAGGTGAAATCCAGAGAGGAATCCATTCTGATAGGATCGTTTGATCCTTAAAGCGTGCTGGCCCTGTGGGGTCTAAGTAAGGAGGTGAGGGGGCATTTTGGCCGTTAAATGATTGGCACGTGTGAATCACGCACACTGCACATTACTTTTGCATGAAGAGTGGAGTGGGAAGACCACCACAAAGCATTGCATTATTATTATTATATTGTTTGGAATTTTTGCAATTGAATATTGGTTCACCTATTTTGAGCACCGTATGTTCTTTTGTCACTATATTGTATTAAGATTGTATTTGTCACTTTTTGCACTGGATATTCCCCACGAGGGAATTCACACATGACACTATTATTTATTTCTTTGTTTATCATTCCGGATATATATATACCTAGGGGTTGTATATTGAGTTTGCTTAGTGTAATCACTTATTCACTGGATATTTATATATATATATATATATATATATATTATTTATTAGCGCTACACTGTTTATTTTAATATTGTACACACAGTTAACAGTTTTGTCTTTTCCTCCTCAGGGTTACTGCAATGTCTTCCAGCCAGGTGAGGAGCAGCGATGCCTACGTGTTATTCTATGAGCTATCAGGACCTTCGTCCAGGATGTAGACTTTAAACCACTAATGGATGCAGTGGAGAAACAATTGCATTAGATGTGAATACTGTCCAGAAGGGTCACAAGAACCTACATTTATGCTGCAGTGAGCTAAAAGAATTATTTTTAATCTACACCAGCATTTCATATAGTCACTAGTTGCCTTAAGTAATTATCCAAAGAACAATGGCCTTAAACTGAATAAAAAATACCAGTGGATTGGGTAATAGTGCGGGAGACTGAAAAATTCAAAGAACACCAACTTTGTCCTACAGTATTCAATGACATATCTATACCCAAGTCTTTATAACCAGTAAGAACATAAGTAAACCAGTATGGGGGAAACTCAGCTGTTTTTGCACAATACTGAAACTCCAGGTATGTTTGTTGCTGCTCTTACCATTTGAGTGTTACGGCAGAAGAAATCCTAAGATGTGTTTCGGAAAAGTCCTTAGAAGTCAGGATGAAAACTGCTCAGGAAAGAAAATGATATGTCCTTATACATTATGAGAAAATGTTTTTACATATTTTTTTTGGTTGCTGTCTCAAATAAACATCTCAGTTACTGGGGTGGCCTGCTACATAAGGTGGCCCCTTGTATGAAGAATTGTAACATGACGATTGTTAACTGAAGTGAATAAGGGCAATGCAATTGTACACATAGCGAGACAGTCACCGCTGTATATAATTTAGAGTGATGTGTAATTCTAATATCTAATGTGTCTCGGTAGGAGCTCTCAGCTTAGCTAGTGTTAACATGATAGAATATCAAATACAATAGGCTGCTTTCATGGACAGAGTGTGGAGTGGCAGAAGTGGTCACTCAGAATTTCACTCCAGAACAGGGTGTCTGACAAAGCTTCTTGTGACATCTTCGGGGGCCACAAGAATGAAATCTTTGCACTGCTAAGTTTTTACTGCTTGAGAGGTGTGTGGTGTTCACAAAAGTATTAAGAAGATGTACTGAAGGACTTAGGCTATTTAGCTGTTTTTTACTTTTATAATTGTTTTTATTACTATTAATATTATTATTACTATTATGCAGATACCAAAGCTAGTGAAGTGTAGCATGTAGTCATAATTTATTTTGAAGTGTATGAAAGCTACAGTTTTAAAACTTTTTGACTTTTACAGTGAGATTCACGTGGAGATAGCTTGGGACTTCTTTCACAATTATGTTTTCCTGCTCCCTGACTGCCCACCTAAAAAGTGGCATACAGCCAGACAAGACCGCACACATGCCATGGCTTGTCCAGTTAACAGGTGCACCGCCTGTCAAAGTTGCTAATTTAAGTCAATTAGACTATGGCTCAACCATGAAATTAGGCTCTTTTAAAATTGCTGTTTGGCAAAGAAACCAAAGCAGGAATTGAGGAAGTGGTAGAATGGCCTCCTAAATGCTTGAAGGCCACCGATTTGTGTTATACCCGTTACCTGGACTGAAAGTGAAAGAAAATATTTCAAATGGGGATACATACAGCAGTAAAAATCTGTCATGGGTTTATGCCCTTCCCCGCTCTATCCACAACTAAAATAAAAAGTTTTGTCTGGAGCTGAGCTGTAGGTAGTTACTGAACAATAATAGTTAAAGGGACTGTCTACTCTGAATGATTGTATAGTTTTTAGTATTGTTTGTTGGTAGTGCATAGCAGACCTCTAGGATGGACACGAAGGAAAACTATACTATACTATAGCACTACATAAACCTAAGTTGTAGATGATCGGTGTCCCAGACTTTCAACCACTGGTCGACATTTTGCTATGAAAACAATAAGGATATTTTTATATTTTATATATTGTGTGTGTATGTATGTGTATGTATATATATATATATATATATATATATATATATATATATATATATATATATATATATATATATATACACACACACACACACATACACATACACACACATACACACATCAGATATTAGTTATATTTATCAGCAGTCAGCTATAATAAAATAGACACCTACACAATTTGCAAAATTATATAAAATAAAGTGGCACTATATATTTTCTAAAGCCAAGGTTTTAATGAGTTAATGCTGTACTCTCAAATTAATACACAAAATAAACATAAATCATAAGCCCTGATTGAAGAAGTCCACATAACTCCAACTATATAACTGAACAATTCCTTTTCTTTATTTCTTACTCAAGTGCGTGCATCTCCACTCAGAAACATTGTATATCCATTGCCACCAAATTACACACAGAGACGCTTATCGAATAATCGGACCCCCTATATAAGTGAGGTCAGACAATACTTGTGGAGAGACAAAACTGGCCAAATGTCAGCAGGAGTTTCCACAGTCCTTCACCGGTGATCAGCCTCTTTGCATATTGCACAGGAGTCCCTGGCAGTGAGGACTTTTCTCTTAGTCGATCACTGGAGGAGGAGGAGGGTGGAAGCTCCCATTGACGTTTGGCCAGTTTTGTCTCTACAGAAGCATTGTCTGACCTCACTTATATAGGGGTCAGATTATTCAGTAAGTGACTGTGTGTAATTTGGTAGCAATGGATAAAGAAAATTAACTGTTCAGTTCTACGGTTGGAATTTATACGGACGTTTTCACTGAGGATTGATGTTTTTTATTTTTTATGCATAATAACCCATTAGATAATTAACCAATTAGGATATTAGCTTTGTAAAATATAGAACACCGCTTTATTTTATATAATTTAGCAAATATTAGCAATTCATTCAGTATGTAGTGTACAGGTAAAGTGGTCCATAGTGCTCCAAGGACACCTCAACTTTTAGCAGTGTTAGAAAAATACAGTTTTATTTTTTTGACCTAATGAAATTGCATGTTTGTTGTTCAGGGTCATGTATGTATACTATGCAAGTATGTGATGTGACAGGTTGTATGTGTAGCTTTTTATTTTATTACTAACTTGTTGTTGAACTATAGTCACACCTGCTACACACCTCTTAGGCATTGAAAATGTGTTGTCTTCCCCCAGACCCCTTTCAGGCCACACTAAGCTGGTGCTTACCGTGTAAGTGTGTAGAATTTGAAACACGAGTACTTTGTAAACCTAAGGACCCTATGTGTTCTATGCAAATGTAAATATCCTCATTAAACTCCATATTGAAAGCAGAGCTGTATCCTGTGTTTATATGGATATAAATCTCAGTTCAATTCCTCAACCGTATACATTCTTCATGCATTAAAGAAATGTAAACCCAGCATTTCATATTTCTGATATGTGCCTGATGTACCATGTACTTGTATGAAAAAGTATCCTGTTCTCTTTATATTGCTTCCTTTATGTGAAATCCCCAGAGTTCCTGCCTGTCCTTCTGCTTTCTCCTATTAAAGTGGTAGTAAATCCCCATTATTTTCTTGTACCTACAGGCAGGGGCGGACTGACAACTCATGGGGCCCCTGGGCAATAGAGGATCATGGGGCCCCTGTGTCCTTGCCAAAACTCAAAAAAGCCTATGAAAAAGGTACCAGGGGCATCTCATGGGGCCCCCTACTGACCCCAGGCCCTCGGGCAGTGTCCGAGTTTCCAAATGGTCAGTCCGCCCCTGCTTACAGGTAAACCTAAAATAAGGCTTACCTGTAGGTACGGTAAATATCTCCTAAAAGTGCCTCGTTTAGGAGGTATTTACTATAGTAGCAGCCGGTGATGTCATTGGCGCATGCGCACTGAGCTCTCAGTGGATGGCATGCCGTCCATTGAGTAAGCTGTGCTGCAGCCATGACACCCACGTGTATGAATGAGTGACATCATCGCAGCTCAGCTAGTCAAACAGACAAAGTCCCCAAACCCAGATGGAAGACCGGGTGAAGATGGAAGCGCCTACAGTGGTGACAGCACACCACTGTAGGCCTTCATTTTCAGGTAAGTCTTTCATAATGTGCTAGTATGTGTCGCATACCAGCACATTATGCTATTATTTTGCAGGGGAAATATTTTTTTTACGACCGCTTTGAAAGCTGACCACACTAGGCAGAAGAACACATCATGGTCAGTTCTCTAGCTGTGCTGGGAACTCAGCCTGCTCTCCTCCAATGGTCAGACTTGTCCTGACACTCCCCCCACCTTCCTGCACAGTCATTCATTGGGAAGATCAGTGTACTGCTGTTTCACCTCCCCCAGCTCTCTAACTTCTTTATGCAATTGAGAGCAATGGGTATGTGATCGCTTATAAGGAGAAAAAAAAAAGTACTTATAATGCTTTTTATATTGTATGTATACACAAATGTTTTGCCTTTCATTTCTATTTTAAACTGAATGGGTTGTTTTACAAGGTGTGGGCTTACATATACTTTAACCACTAGCCTACAGGGCACTTATACCCCCTTCCTGTCCAGGCCAATTTTCAGCTTTCAGCCCTGTCACACTTTGAATGACATTTGCACAGTCATGCAACACTGTACCCATATGAAATTTTTACCACTGAAAAATGTTTTTTCTTAGTTTTTGTTATATAATTTTGTAAATAAGTGATTTTTCTCCTTCATTGATGTGTGCTAATGAGGCTGCAGCGATGGGCACTGATGAGGCACTGGTAGGTCGCACTGATGGGCATTGACAGGCATCACTGGGCACTGAAAGGCGGCACTGACTGGCACTGTTGCACACTGATAAGTGGCACTGACTGGCACTGATTGCCAGCACTGACTGGCATTGATAGGTGGCACTGATATGTGGCATTGATGGGCACTGTCAGGTGGCATGGATGCGCACTGACAGCTGGCACTGATGGGCACTGACAGGTGGCACTGCTGGGGCTACACAGATCATCAGTGCCCTGATGATCAGTGTACATGTCCCCTCTGAGGAATGCCGATTACCGTCTCGTCTCTCCTCTGTCAACGTGACAGTTTGTGAGGAGAGGAATGCCGATAACCAGTATTTCCCTATTTACATGCGATCAGCTGTGATTGGACACAGCTGATCACATGACCAAGCCGACATCTTCGACTCTTTCCCTTGATTAGTGATCCGCTGTGTCCGAGGGACACAGTGCACCGCCGATCACCGTGCGTTCCCGGAGCCACACATGCGCGGTTAGAATGGGAGGACGTCATATGACTTCCTCCCAGAACGAGAGAACCACCTTGCGTCCGTTATTGTACTATATGGTGGGCGGGAGACGGTTAAAGTGGATCTTGCTAGATATTTCTGTTTTTTGTCAATCTTTTAAAATCAGCAGCTTTCACTAAAATATTACTTGGTTCTAAGTCCATGAAAGCCCTTGTTCAGGAACTTCCTGTTTTGGGTTGACAACTGTCTCCCAGATGTGCTTCTGCAGTATCACATTCAGCTGTGGTGGATACTACAAATGGCCATGGTGACACACATGCCATTGATTTATTGTTGTCACAATAATGAAGCTAGTCCAGAGTAATGATTTGCCACCAAAGATGGAGTGAGTACATGTAGAAGCAGAAGTGGCTAAAGGAGGTTGAAAGACATCAGCAGCGCTGAGATGGAAAAGGAAACATTTTTTCCTGGGTACATTTTGTTCAGAGATGAATAACTCATTCAATAATGTTTGTGAATTAACATTTACATATAAATCACTACAAGAACAGATATGCAAATGCTCATGCAGCAAACAACAGGTTTATTAATGCATGCATTAGGATTTTGTGAATTCTTTTTATGTGTTTCAGAGTGAAATATTATGGGGTACACATGGAATGCTATCCACAATGCAGTGTCATACTAATAAATAATCTAAATGTAAAGCTGGCCATAGATGGATCAAAATTTGTCCAGTTCAACAGGGATCATCCGAATTTCCATCCGTCTATAGCAGTTCCCATTTCTGAACACTGACTGCTCTCCAATAGGCTTGTTGGAAAACTTTGCTTTGATCAGCGCTGCAATCACTAAGCTGCAGCACTGATTGGTGTCTTCTGATGGCAGGGGAGTCCCCTCTCTCAGAATACTAGAGCATGACCTCTCTGCGGCCTTCGACACAGTCGACCACCCCCTCCTCCTCAAAAAACTACACTCCCTCGGCCTCAGAGATTCTGCTCTCTCCTGGCTCTCATCCTACCTGTCACAACGCTATTTCAGCGATACCTATAATGCCACCACCTCCCCCTTACTCCCCCTCTCTGTTGGGGTCCCTCAAGGCTCTGTCCTCGGGCCCCTTCTCTTCTCCATCTACACCTCCTCCCTTGGCCAACTCATACACTCTCACAGCTTCAACTACCAACTCTATGCCGAAGACACACAAATCTATCTCTCAACCCCCCACCTCACCCCCTCGGTCTCCGCCCGAATCACACACCTACTGAGCGACATATCAGACGGGATGTCGCTCCACTTCCTTAAACTGAACCTCTCCAAAACCGAGTTTTTTTGTCTTCCCCCCCCAGCCCGGACCCCACCCCCCATTGACTTCTCCATCACATCCAACAACGCTACCATCAAACCCCCCCCCCCCCGCAGGCCAGAGTACTTGGTGTCATTCTGGACTCCAACCTATCCTTCCAGCCCCAAGTTCAATCTTTAACAAACTTGTGCAGACTCCACCTCCGCAACATCGCCAAAATCCGCATGTTCCTAACCCCAGAAACCACTAAACAGCTCATCCACTCCCTCATCATATCACGACTCGACTACCGCAACTCCCTCCTCACTGACCTGCCTCGCCGCTGGCTATCCCCGCTTCAGTCGATCCTGAATACGGCTGCCAGACTCATTCACCTTTCCAACCGCTCTGTTTCCGCCACCCCCCTCTGCCAATCCCTCCACTGGCTTCTGATTGCGCAACGGATCAAAATCCTAACACTGACGTACAAAGCCGTCCACCATACTGCCCCGAACTACATCACTGACCTAATATCCAAGTACCGCCCAGCACGCACACTCCACTCCTCACAAGACCTCCTTCTCTCTAGTTTCCTGGTCTCCTCCTCCCATGCCCGCCTCCAGGACTTCTCCAGGGTGTCACCCATCCTCTGGAACTCCCTGCCCCAACCCATTAGATTATCACCTACTCTCCTCTCCTTTAGGCGCACCCTGAAAAATGCATGTTTTGCATTGTATTGGTATTGTTCTGTCACATGTTCTGCTCCCCTTTGTAATGTACAGCGCTGAGCAAACTATTGGCGCTGTTTAAATACTGTATAATAATAATAATAGTGGGGGAGAATCCTGCACCCACCTTGAATATGTGGATGGCAGAATTGTGTTTTGTTTTTTTTTTTTGTTCAGCTGGCTGGCATAACCCATCTATGGCCACCTTTAGCTTGATAACATTTTCATACCAATTACATTAGGAAAAAAAATGCAAAGCACTTCAAATAAATTAAATACTTTAAATTGTAAGCTCCACGAGCAGGGCCCTCCTATTCCTTCTGTACTGAAAGTATTGTAATTGTACTGTCTCCCTTATATTGTAAAGCGCTGCGCAAACTGTTGGCGCTATATAAATCCTGTATAATAATAATAATAATAATAATAAATACAGGTGCCAAAGTAGAGAGTATACATTTGGAAGTATTTCAACAGAAAGAAAGCTTTTATTGCCACCTAGTGATCACTACTGTATGTTACAATTAACATTGATCCTCCTTGGCATGTAAGGCTAGCCCCATGCAGCTGGTTTCTCCCATTCATCTCACAAGCCATACAAGAGAAGAATCAATGGATTCCTCCATCTACGCTGTTAACCTGCACTGCCAGCTGTTATATACCCGTGGGCTCATTCACATGTGCTTTGCGATTGCTTTTAAAAGAGCATTTAACAGGCAGTGGGGAGACATTGGCCACATGCTTTAACCCCTTAAATTCTGCACTAGTATGCCACGACCATGTGCATTGCATGTAGCTGTAGGGTTCTTGCGGAGCTGTCCAATTCATTGTTTTAACGGCCCTCAACCATTAGTGTGAAGTAGCCCAAACAGATAGTTAGTTTGGGCCAGCTAAAAACTATTTACAGTGAGGCTGCATTCACACTTGTGCAGTGCGGTATATCACATGTGATTCGCACAGGAACCGCACTGCATTCCTGGGCAAATCACATGCGAATTGTGTGCAGTGCAATTGGAGCCATACATTTTGTCTGGCTCCAATCGCACCGCATCCTCACTGAAAAGGTGCAGGACCCTGCACTAGAATTGGATCGCATGGGTATTCACAACTGTGAGATGCAATTCTGCACATCGCACCACGCTTTGCCGACTGATTTCTTGATGTTGTTAACTTAACCTACACACCCGCAGTGGTTCGCATGAACGGAGTGCGATTCTGATGCAGTGCGGAATTCGCACTGAAAATGCTGCAAATTCCGCACCAGATCAGTGTGAACCCGGGCTTAAAGTAAACATGGAGGTAAGCCTTAAAGTGGCTCTAAAGGTAAAGCAGTGGCTCTCTCCATTCTCCCTCTCATTGTTGGACAAAGAGGCAGCAGCAGGAGCTGTGTCAATCACAGCCAGTGAGGAGGGCGTGTGGGTGGGGCTGAGCTATGCTTTTTGTGTCAACAGACGCACAAAGCGCAGCTCGGGAGTGAGCCCGCATGAGTGAGCCCATAGCAAGTGACTTGCTATGGGGGCACTCGACAGGGGGGAGGAGCCAAGAACTCTGATTGATTCATTTGATTTTGATTATATTGATTTTGACTAATTAAGAAAACTTCAGCACACTGCCATGGATAACAGACCAACCAGCTCACTATGCTGTATGTTAGTATTAAAAAAGAGAAAAACTGGGTTTACCTTTACTGCTCAATTTCTTCATATTGACTCTAAGGGCCTAGTCTCAGAATAATACACTGTGGCAATGATGAATCTCCATGCACAAAAAGTGTCTTGAATAATTACCGCAGTTGTGTTGTACTTATGTGTTGAGGCCCATTTAAAAAATAACCAGCAACATACATCATTTTGAAGTACCCATGTATTATTGCAATGAAATAGGTGTAAATGAAGTCTACAAAAAAATTTCAGGTATTCTGCTTCTGAAAACAGGTCAACCAGCTCATTAAATGTTATTATGATATTAGATTCATTGTAAAATTATCTGAATGTTGCTACCATTAAATGAATTGTAAAAGTTTTTTTTTTTAAATAACAAACATGTTATGCTTACCTGCTCTGTGCAATGATTGTGCACAGAGCATCCTTGAACCTCCTCTCTTGGGGCACTCCACTGGCAATCTTGGCTCCTCCTCTTCTCTGAGCAGCTTGCTATGGGAACACTTATGCAGTCTCAATCTTGAGGCTGGCTGGGTGCGTCTATAGACACACATAGACATACATTATGCAGCTCAGCCCTGCAACCCCCACCACTCACCTCACAGGATTTGAATGACATCAATAGGAGCCAATGGCTCCTGTTGCTGCCAAGTCTCCTGTGAGAAGAAAGAGAGGACAGTGCTGGATCGGAATCAAGCTCAGGTAAGTGTCTAAGGAAAGGTTGGGGTGGGAACAACTTTTGAAAGGTTGTTTACTTTAAAGCAGAGAATGCATTCAGATAAAATAAAAAAAACCTTTTTGCCTTCATAACCACTTTATTGGATTGGGATTGTTATCAATCATGTATCAATAGTGAGTTGAGCCTCCGTATGGATGTTATGTACAGTATAACCTCCTACTGTGTATATTTTATATATAGGCATACATACAGGAGTGTGGAGAATGTGTTTTGGCAATATGCACATTTATAGCTGTTTTTTTATGGGTTAGGGTTTTTTTTACTCTGTGCAGTCTGGAGTGGTTTTTTTCCAACTGGTTTCCAGACCATATTAAAACACTTAAATTATTTATGTTACTATTAAAACCCCTAAATTATTTATCTTATATTGAAGGGTGGTGTGGCTTTTTCTCATTTAGATCCTTTTGCCTTTAGGGCCCATTCAGATCTTCCCAGTCTGTTGCGGTGGGTCAAGTCATGTTAAAGCAGCCAATTCATTTGAATGGGCTGCCAATGCACCTAAGCAGACTGAAGCAATGGACACGCACTGTACTATTCCATGCTGTTCACAGAAAGTAGTGCAGTACGATTTGGAAGCTCTTTAATTTGAATGGGTTGCAAGTCACACCAGAACAGGGGCAGACTGACCATTTGGAAACTCAGGCACTGCCCGAGGGCCTGGGGTCAGTAGTGGGCCCCATGAGATGCCCCTGGTACCTTTTTAATAGGCTTTTTTGAGTTTGGGCAAGGACACAGGGGCCCCAGGATCCTCTTTGCCCGGGGGCCCCATGAGTTGTCAGTCCGCCCCTGCACCAGAATACACAACAAGCAGTGCATGTACCGCTTTTGAAAAAATGTTTTGTACCAAATCGCATGGTACTGTGGTACTATGCAATCTAGTACCCGCTAACGTACTGCAATTGCGATCTGTTTTTGGGATGTTGTTAACAATGTAGTGGCACCTGCAGCAGATTGCAAAAGCACTGTGTTTAGAACAAGGTGCAGGAAACACGCATGGAATGCACCTTTCCTGCACTGCGTTCTGGTGTGGTAAATACTAAGTTGTAAATATATTTATTCATTTATTTATTTCAGGTACTTATATAGTGCTGTCAATTTACGCAGCGCTTTACACATATATTGAACATTCACATCAGTCCCTAACCCTCAAGGGGCATACAATCTAAGGTCCCTAACTCACATTCATACATACACATATTAGGGACAATTTAGATAGGATCCAATTAACCTACCAGCATGTCTTTTGGAGTGTGGGAGGAAACCGGAGCACCCGGAGGAAACCCACACAAGCACAGGGAGAATATGCAAACTCCATGCAGGAGGCGCCATGGTAATATATATGGAATAATATAGATACCAGTGTATCTGGTAATTATATGTAGTAAAAATAAAAGACACAAAAATTGGTTAGTTGGTTGCTAAATGATGGAACTGTAACCCTAATAAAGACATAAGGATATACAATCAGGTCCATAAATATTGGGACATCGACACAATTCTAACATTTTTGGCTCTATACACCACCACAATGGATTTGAAATGAAATGAACAAGATGTGCTTTAACTGCAGACTGTCAGCTTTAATTTGAGGGTATTTACATCCAAATCAGGTGAACGGTGTAGGAATTACAACAGTTTGCATATGTTCCTCCCACTTGTTAAGGGACCAAAATTAATGGGACAATTGGCTTCTCAGCTGTTCCATGGCCAGGTGTGTGTTATTCCCTCATTATCTCAATTACAATGAGCAGATAAAAGGTCCAGAGTTCATTTCAAGTGTGCTATTTGCATTTGGAATCTGTTGCTGTCAACTCTCAAGATGAGATCCAAAGAGCTGTCACTATCAGTGAAGCAAGCCATCATTAGGCTGAAAACACAAAACAAACCCATCAGAGAGATAACAAAAACATTATGCGTGGCCAAAACAACCGTTTGGAACATTCTTAAAAAGAAGGAACGCACCGGTGAGCTCAGCAACACCCAAAGACCTGGAAGACCACAGAAAACAACTGTGGTGGATGACCGAAGAATTCTTTCCCTGGTGAAGAAAACACCCTTCACAACAGTTGGCCAGATCAAGAACACTCTCCAGGAGGTAGGTGTATGTGTGTCAAAGTCAACAATCAACAGAAGACTTCACCAGAGTGAATACAGAGGGTTCACCACAAGATGTAAACCATTTGTGAGCCTCAAAAACAGGAAGGCCAGATTAGAGTTTGCCAAATGACATCTAAAAAAGCCTTCACAGTTCTGGAACAACATCCTATGGACAGATGAGACCAAGATCAACTTGTACCAGAGTGATGGGAAGAGAAGAGTATGGAGAAGGAAAGGAACTGCTCATGATCCTAAGCATACCACCTCATCAGTGAAGCATGGTGGTGGTAGTGTCATGGCGTGGGCATGTATGGCTGCCAATGGAACTGGTTCTCTTGTATTTATTGATGATGTGACTGCTGACAAAAGCAGCAGGATGAATTCTGAAGTGTTTCGGGAATATTATCTGCTCATATTCAGCCAAATGCTTCAGAACTCATTGGGCGCCGCTTCACAGTGCAGATGGACAATGACCCAAAGCATACTGCAAAAGCAACCAAAGAGTTTTTTAAGGGAAAGAAGTGGAATGTTATGCAATGGCCAAGTCAATCACCTGACCTGAATCCGATTGAGCATGCATTTCACTTGCTGAAGACAAAACTGAAGGGAAAATGCCCCAAGAACAAGCAGGAACTGAAGACAGTTGCAGTAGAGGCCTGGCAGAGCATCACCAGGGATGAAACCCAGCGTCTGGTGATGTCTATGCGTTCCAGACTTCAGGCTGTAATTGACTGCAAACAATTTGCAACCAAGTATTAAAAAGTGAAAGTTTGATTTATGATTATTATTCTGTCCCATTACTTTTAAGTGGGAGGCACATATGCAAACTGTTGTAATTCCTACACCGTTCACTTGATTTGGATGTAAATACCCTCAAATTAAAGCTGACAGTCTGCAGTTAAAGCACATATTGTTCGTTTCATTTCAAATCTATTGTGGTGGTGTATAGAGCCAAAAATTTTAGAATTGTGTCGATGTCCCAATATTTATGGACCTGACTGTATGCTGCTAACAAACTAATCAACTCTCTAAATATATACAGGTAGTTAGCAAAAAATTGGGTTTTGGTTTTCCGAAAGCATGACTTTCAGTATATGTGGCACTGCCAAATGGGCATCAGAGCCACGTTTTTTCCCATCTGAGAAATCTGTTATCCAGTTTGTGTGTCACAGATTTCAAACAGGGCTAACTAGAAGGGATAAGATTTGGGTTCACCACTACCATGGGTTTGTGGTAAAGTCTGTGTGTTCAAGGTTTGCAGTCCCAACAAGGGAATCCGGCCATTTGGATAAAGGGTGAGGTCACAGACGCTATGCTGACAATCTGCTTTGTTGTGCTAAGGATAGCATAGGGAGCTCTATATCCACTTAGTTCATTCTGATACACCTAATCTGATATCTGATGAAAAGAGCAACTCTCAGAACACACCAACTATATCTACTCCTTTATGTACGTCTGTCAATTCGGGACTGATGTATGAACAGTGCATTGTTCCCACAGGGATGTGTATGCAGAGTCATGAAACCATCAGCCTGCAATTGATTTTAACAGGCTGGCTGCATACAGCTCCATGGACTGCCTGAGTCTCCCAGACTGTCTGGAATCAGCAGCAGAGGTGACCAGATCAAGGGCCGTGAATAAGGGGGTACCACCAGTCTTCCTTTACAGGTCCCAGGCCAGCAGGGGGGCCCAGACAGCTGGGTGAATCAGATATGTGCAGGGAGGGTGATCATCATGGTGGGGGGCAGTTACTGGAACCGATCCCCCGATGGCTGTCTCTGCAGCAGCTGAATGCTGGCTTCTCCCTCTCCCACAGGCTTTCAGCTGCTGCACAGAGAGCCATACAGGGTATTGGTTTTAGTAAGTGCCCCCCGGTACACCCATCACCCTCCCTGTGCACCATAGGTTTCCTAGCATGTAGAGGTCTCTGCGTCTCTCCATGGATATGCCATCCCAGACCATCACTGACCCACCACCAAAACAATCATGCTGAACGATGTTACAGGCAGCATAATGTTCTCCATGGCTTCTCCAGACCTTTTCACGTCTGTCACATGTGCTCAGGGTGAACCTGCTCTCATCTGTGAAAAGCACAGGGCGCCAGTGGCGGACCCGCCAATTCTGGTGTTCAATGGCAAAAGCCAATCAAGCTCTATGGTGGCGAGCAGTGAGCTCAGGGCCCACTAGAGGACGTTGGGCCCTCAGGCCACCCTCATGAAGTCTGTTTCTGATTGTTTGGTCAGAGACATTCACACCAGTGGCCTGCTGGAGGTCATTTTGTAGGGCTCTTGCAGTGCTTATCCTGTTCCTCCTTAACCCTGCTAATGGGTTAACCCTTTGAGGACCGTAAGATTTTGGAACGCCAAAATAATAAATTTTTTTGTTTTTAAAGTTCGTACACTTCAGTTGCTGTAACTAAGCCATTTCATGAAATAATTGGCAAAAAGCTAGATCCATTTGTTGTTTGTTGATAAGAACTAATATTTTGACTCAAACCAAAAAAAAAAAAAAAAAGAGTTTTAAGTTCTTAATCAGATGATACATGCAATTAAAAACATGGGACAAATACGTCCCTTGGTCCTCAAAGGGTTAAGGACTTTCTACAGCCCTGTCCAGCTCTCCTAGAGTAACTCCCTGTCTCCTGGAATCTCCTCCATGCTCTTGAGACTTCTGGCAATATCATGCATTGATGTGCCATCCTGGAGGAGTTGGACTGCCTGTGCAACCTCTGTAGGATCCAGGTATCGCCTCATACTACCAGTAGTGACACTGACCCTAGCCAAATGCAAAACTACTGAACAACAGTCAGAAAAGATGAGTAGGGAAAAAAATGGCAGTGGCCTCCATCTGTAAAACCAGTCCTGTTTTGGGAGTTGTCTCATTGTTGCCCATCTAGTGCACCTGTTGTTAATTTCATTAACACCAAAGCAGCTGAAACTGAATAACAACCCCCATCTGCTACTTAACTGACCAGATCAATATCCCAGGGGTTTAATTGACTTGATGTTATACTCTGATTACAAAGTGTTCCTATAATTATTTTGAGCAGTGTATATATAGTAAAGTGAATTTATTAATAGTAAAACAAAAGACATTGAACATCAGCAAACAAAAAGATATAAGTGAACCAAAAACCCAGTGACAAAATACCTAACTAAACGACCAAACGGAATAACAAAAATCCTAACTATCAAATTAACTATGTACAATGTATACAAATGGGAAACACGGGAAAGCAGGGTAAAACTAGTGGTGCAGGTGACAAATAGGAAGGGGAAACAAAACTAGGATCTGGAACAAGGAGGAGTAGGAACAAGGTAGCAAGGTTCGGGGTAAAGGTACAAGGCAAATAGCATGATCGAAGAGCAGTAACAAGATAACAGCTAGTGGTATCTGGCAGCAAGCAAAGAAAAACACTGGCGCGAGGTGTATCAGCAGAAGATGACTAAATTCCTTCCCATCAACCAGCATCAGGTGGAGACTGACTACTGAGATCTGCTGACTGCTGGGAAACACTCATTGGTGGACACCAAAACTATAACCTTCCACTCAGGGAAGCACAATACCACCAGCAGGTGATCCAGATTCTGACACAGGCGGATAAGCACAGCCCCCTGCACAAGTGTATGGATCCATGACTCCATGTGAATGAGCCCTAAGTCTGTATTGTTACCTATTGATGAAGCTATTGATCTCCTTTACCTACAGTAGCTCTGCCACATGCGTAAAGATGGTTAGCTTTTTTAAATATTTCAAAGTGATCATTTCTATACATTCTAATATGTATACTGTACTAAATGTGGATCCACTTATTGTCACATTTCAGGCACAGTGTAATTTGTGTACTATAGCTGTCAAATCTAATTTTATAAAGATGATCTGGATCCATCAGTACATGTACTTCATAGTTCACGAGAGCAGATTGTAAAGTAAATCTTTAGAATTAGTATCTTTAGAGATCTTATATGCATGATAGCCCTTCCCCCAAGATTACTTATAGAAACAAAGCAGCATCCAACCGATGAGGGTGACATTATTATTATTATACAGGATTTATATAGCGCCAACAGTTTGCTCAGCGCTACAATATAAAGGGAGACAATACAGCAACAATACAGTTCAATACAAGAGGGAATGATTAATGTGTCTGTGTGGATATAATTTTTGGGGCATCATTGGAACTGAAGCGGCTTTGAGAAGGTATGAATTATCGAACTCTGCAGAACAAGTACCGTTGGAATGTGACTAACTAGTTATGCCATGACTTGGATAACAAAGAATACACAATTATAACCCTGGTTATAGATCTGGTATGACATCATGAGTTCTTTCAAAAGAATTGATAGATGTGCATTCTTTCTTCCTCTATCCAAAATTAAAAAATAACCTCCTAGGAGAAGATAACAACTATAACATAAGTTCACAGTAATGAGGATGTGTTGTGTGATCCTACAATGGGGTATTGTTTTCTCTGTATACAAAATACTAATCTAGAAATAACTAATGAAATATTCCCTGAAATGCAGAGCAATAGTCTCAAAACAATGTTCAATAGGATGAATTGTCAGCGATGTTAAGAACAAAATAAAGCCATGTAATCCATATATCATGTATTTTGGGGCATCTAGCAGTTCCAGAAAAGCAAGTTAATTTAACCCTTCCCCACCCGGCCTATAGTAAAATGACGGCCAGGCAGGATTTTTGTCGATCTGAGTCATATGACTTTCTCCCGGATCACAGCCGATGACTGGTCTGTGCACGGACCTGTTGTCGGTACCATGTGACTGCTGTGGCCAATCACAGCAGGTCACATGACAATTGTAAACATTCTTTTGTATCCTTTCATGCCATCCATTGTATACAATTGTGTTGCTAGCTGTGACTGGTCGCAGTGATCACATGGTACAGACTGGGACAATCACAGCCCATCTGTGTCATGTGATTAGCTGCGGCCAATCACAACTAATCACAACAAAACAAACTTAATCGATTTTATTCAGTAAAATGCTTGCTTATAGCAATGAAATTCATAGCTATAAGCAATCATAATGTGTAAACAAAATATATATATACTGATCACTTTCCCAGAGTAGTACAATATTACTATGGTAACATTATATTACTCTGGTCACAGAAAACAAATCATAAAAAAAGAAAAAATTTAAAAAATATATATATATATAATTTTTTTTTCGTATTGTCACCAGTGTCTCTTATCACAGCCACACCAGTTATATGATGACATTGTACTGCACTGGTGACAATATGTAGAAAAAAAAAAAAAGAATTGTGATTTTTTTTTCATTTTCCACAAAATCATGCCGAAAATGATAATTGAAAAAAAAAATCACCATGCCTCTTATGAAATACCTCAGACTGACTACTTTTCAAAAACAGGTATTTTATATCTGTTCATCCTGACATTTTTGGACTTCAAGAAATGAGATTGATCGATTTTCAGATATATACAACAGTTTGTGGACTCTATAACTTTCCTACAGACTAAATAATATACACTGATTTGGGTTATTTTCACCAAAGCAATGTAGCAGAATACATTTTGGCCTAAATTTATGAAGAAAAAAAGATTTATTTGCAAAATTTTATAACAGAAACCAAGAAAAATGCGTTTCTTTTCAAAATGTTTGGTCTTTTTTCATTTATTTAGCAAAAGATAAAAAAACAAGTGGTGATTACATACCACCAAAAGAAAGCTCTAGTTGTGTGAAGAAAATGATAAAAATTTAGTTTGGGTACAGTGTTGCATGACAGCGCAATTGTCAAAGTGTGAGAGAGATAGGAAGGGGTAAAATTGAAGTGGTTAAGATTGAGGCTTAAAGGATAAGTTCACCTTTGTTCACCTTTTTTGTTTTTTTAAATTGCAGCTCCCCTATGTACCAATATAGAATAAATCTACTTCTTTTGCAGAAATTTTCTGTTTCTTCTACCCACCTTTATGTCAGTGTCCAGATGACTGTATAAAAAAACTTCTCCATTACTTCTGCCTTATTTCCTGCAGAGACTTTAGGTCATGACACAGGAAGGAGTTGACCAGCTGACCTCATTAGAACACACCATGCACCATCTGCCCTCCTACCTCCCACCCACTGCCGGGTGCACGACTATTAAACGAAAAGCAATCAATTAGTGATCACTGTTCTCACTAAATACACAGGCATCGATATATATATATTTTTTTTTCTTACTTTAACCGCTTAAGGACCGCCCTATAGCAGATATAGTTAGTTCCCCCCCAGTGTCAGAATTGCCCACTCACAAAGAAATGATCAGTCTAAAAATCGAATGGTAGGTGTATTGTAACACTGAGAGACAGAATAGCAGCAGAAAATTCAAAAGAAATGCATGTCTAACAAATTCTGCACTGATTTGCTTGTTCATGATGGAAATAAGTATTTGATCCCCTATCATTCAGCAGGATTTCTGGCTACCAGGTGTCTTTCATACAGGTAACAAGATGAGATTAGAAGCAGTCTCTTAAAGGGAGTGCTGCTAATCTCATTTTGTTACTTGCATAAAATACACCTGTCCACATGAGCAATCAATCAGATTCCAAACTCCCCACCATGGCAAAGACCAAAGAGCTGTCCAAGGATGTCCGGGGCAAGATTGTAGACCTACACAAGGCTGGACTGGGCTACCAAACTATCGCCAAGCAGCTTGGTGAGAAGGTGACAACATTTGGTGCAATCATTCGCAAATGGAAGAAACGAAAAACAACTGTCAGTCTCTCTAGGTCTGGTGCACCATGAAAGATCTCACCTCGTGGATTGTCAGTGATCATGAAAACAGTGAAGAATCATCCCAGAACTACACGTGAGGATCTTGTCAATGATCTCCAGGCAGCTGGGACCACAGTCACCAAGAAAACAATTGGTAACACACTATGCCGATTTCAATACTTATTTCCTTCACTGTATGCTCCTTGCTAAAGAACATTTTTTTCTATCAAGTTGTTGTGTGTAAAGTTCCACTTTAAAGGAACACGGGTGCATTTACTAAAGCCAAAGGCATTTGTGCATAGTAACCAATCAGGTTCTAAATTCAGTGTGTTCATTTAAGCTTTGAAAATGAAAACCAGACATTGATTGGTTGCCATGCACAGCTACTCTAGATTCTGTCTGTTCCATTCTTAGTACATTTCCCTCATTGTTTCTTTCTAGGAACTTGATTGCACAAAAGAGGATTTCACCACATCAATTTAAAGTTGCGTACGGAGCAGCTGACTTCCTAGTATGGTGCAAGATGCCATCAAATTCTTGAGGAAAATATGTTGTCTTCTGCCAGAAAGTTGTCCATGGGAAGACGGTTTACCTTCCAACATGACAATGACCCAAAGCACACAGCAAATATGACCACACAGTGATTGAAGGAGAAAAGGGTGCCCATCAAATTTAACTGAACTGGAGCAGTTTTGGAAAGAAGAGTGGGCAACTATTGAAAAGTCTAGGTGTGCAGAATGAGTAGAGACATATCCCAACAGACTAAAGGTTGTAATTAAAGCAAAGGGTGGTTCAACAAAATACTGACACATGGGGGTGATCCGTTTTCCAACTCAGTGATTTTGTTTTTGAATTTTTTTTTATTTTTTTCTTACATTTTGGTGTTATATCTTTCACTTAGATGTTAAAAGTTGCAGTAAATGCAGCTGGATAAAACAAAAACTGTGTCTGTCTTCATTTCAGGCTGCAAAGCAACAAATGTTATTATTTCAAAGGGGGTGATTCTTTCCTTTACCAACTATAGGTAATTTGATTGTCAGAGGGAGGGTTCAGTACATTTTTTCAAGCATTAAAGTATGATATTCCAATGACAGCAGCGATAAATATTATATAGACTCGCTACACATTATGCAAGCATTTGTACTTGGCCACTATGTTACAGCAAGAGATGATAGATGTTATTCCGAAATAAATTCTTTTCATTATGAGTCAAGAGTCCCAAATATTTCACAGACACACTGTATGCAATGTATTTTTACTAGGCTTGCAACAGTTAGCCTGGGTTCACATATATGCAGTGCAGTATATTGCATGTGATTCGCACAGGAACCGCACCGCATTATTGTGCGAATCACATGAGATTTGTGTGCGGTGCGACTGGAGCCATACATTTTGTATGGCTATAATTGTACCGCATTCCGCACCAAAAACGTGCACGACCCTTTTTTTGCTCTGCACTAGAATTGGATTGCATGGGTATTCACACCTATGCGATCCGATTCTGCACATTGCACCGCGTTTTGCAAACCATTTTCGGGGTGTTGTTAACATTTACACCCGCAGTGGTTCACATGAACGGGGTGCGATTCTGATGTGGAGCAAAATTCGCACTTAAAACTCTGCAAATTCCCCACCACATCAATGTGAACTAGGGCTCACAGAGTTACTAAACTCACAACAGTAAAATCAGTCTATATAGGCAGTAAAGCTTGCTTGTTATACTCACTATGGAACCTAAGGAGTTAATGCATTGCATTCTATAAAAACGCTGTTTGATCCTGACTTTACTGATCTTCCCCTTCTTCCATTGTCCCCCTCTTATCTCCTGATAAGACATATCATGTGGAGTCACTCTGCACATGCTCAGTTTGGTGTGTATTGCTAGAGAGGTTTTTTTGTTTTCTTGGGAGAGTAAATCTGATCAGCATAGTTACTGTGGAACTTAGGGGGTTAATCTTCTGCACTGTATAAAAAGGATGTTTAATGTTTTTAGGGAGCGCAGCACAATAATTTATTTATTTACTATTATATACACTATTATATGAGTTGGGTGTGAAGTGTTTGCGAACCACATATTGTCTTTATTTTTGGTTTATTTTATGTTTATGTTATTTTATTTTATGTTTTGATTCATTTTTTAAAAATAGTATATTTTATTTTGTTACACATTTTGAAG
The DNA here is from genome assembly GCF_062004578.1 of Staurois parvus. NCBI lineage: Eukaryota > Metazoa > Chordata > Amphibia > Anura > Ranidae > Staurois > Staurois parvus. The sequence continues at coordinate 5,815,452 of NW_028318003.1, forward strand.
GTGAAAGTCACAATATTGGCTCACGAGTCTTTTTAAAAAAAATGTTTAATCCTGTCTTCTCTGATCCTCCCCTTCTTCCACTGTACGCGACTCATCTTCTGATAGAACAGAGTCTTGGGGGCAAGCTGCACATGCTCAGTTTGGTGTGTATTGTTAGAGTTTTTTTTCTTTGGGAGAGTGCATGTGATCAGCACAGGGCCAATCAGCACTGTCCAGGCAGAGGGTGGGGTCCTGCAGTCTCATAGGACACTGAGAGGAAAATGAAAACTCATCCTACAAGCTTTAGCCAGTGCTCTGCTAGACACTAATAGAAGTCACAAGACTGCTCTAACTGCTGATAAGAAAAGATATTTATATTTACAAAAAAATTGCATTTCCATGTTCTGTGTACTGCGGGAGACCAGATATAGTCAATACAGGGTCCTGGGTTTAGTAACACATTAATGGAGAGACTTAGCAAGTGTTATTTGTGAGAAAATAGAGTGAAAATTTACAGTCACAAACAAGAAAAACAGAACCGTTTAATTGGGCAGTATGTACTGTACTCCTTTTTAGCTATGCTCAGGGGCGGACTGACCATTTGGAAACTCGGGCACTGCCCGAGGGCCCAGGGTCAGTAGGGGGCTGCATGAGATGCCCCTGGTACCTTTTTCATAGGCTTTTTTGAGTTTGGGCAAGGACACAGGGGCCCCATGATCCCCTATTGCCCGGGGGCCCCATGAGTTGTCAGTCTGCCCCTGGCTATGCTATGTAAGAGGGAGAGAGCACACAGATCTTGAATAAATAAATAAACAGTGTATTTCTTTGAATACATATTTGCAGCATATTTGTGATTTTGTTTTGATACTCTGCTACAACGTAGCCTTTCTTGGTGTTCTCTAAACTATGGCCCTCCAGGTGTTGAGGAACTGCAGCTGGAAATAAAAAATGAATGTACCTTTAGGAGACAGAAGACGGAAAAATGTTACAGATTTGAACCACAGATCTTAAGGCCCCTTTCACATGGGAATTCCATTTGTTTCATCAGCCATTTTTTTCTATTTTTTTTTAATTTTTGGTTTACATGATTAAACAATAATTTTAAGCCTGCAGAATACTTAAAACCCCCAAATATTATATATTTTCTAAAAGCAGACACCCTAGAGAATACATTTGTTTTAGTTCCAATTTTTTTATGTTGTACATTAGAATATAAAAGATGAAGTTGCACCAAGTAAATACCCAACATGTCAAGCATTAAAATTGTGTGTACCTGTGAAACAGCAAAAAAAAGGTCAATACCCTATATTTTCCGTAGGTGGTGCTTTAAAAGCCTCGACACGTCTTCAGTTTAGCGTTACAATTACCGTTTTTTTACGTAGCTGCCCCAATGATTGCATTTTTGTTTGTATGCCTGTGTATGTGGGTGTGGAGAGGCTCAATTTTTTTTTTTTTACTTATGATTTTATTGCTATCATATAGGGGATCAATAATAGTCCCCTATATGATAACCTATAATTGACAGGTCCTCTACGTGTGTGTGTGTGTGGGGGAGGGGGTGGCAGTGTGTGCAAAGAGGGGGGCATGAGTGGAGAAGAGCGGTGTATACAGTGAGGGGTCAGTGAGCCCTTCTCACCAACTTGTGACCGAAGGACTAGCCAATCTAAAACTGCGCTGTCACATGCGTAAAAATGCCACGCCCAGATGCACCCTGCACAAACATTTTCCAGCTCACTGGACCACAATCTATGTGACGCAGCCTGAGAGCGATTGTTACTGGGTCAGGTTAATTACGCAATTAACCCTTTACACTGCCACCACCACCTTTTTGTACGGAGAAGGAGGAAACTCGCCAATTTTAGCAGTAACACTGTGATGTTTGAATAAGCGTCTGTATACACACTGTCACCGCAGGAAGATGTATGCAGAAGTTTAAAACACACAGTAGCGCTCTTCAGAGACAGGGATTCTTAGTTTGCATTAAAGAGCTTCAAGAGAAACAGTTCAACACTTTTCAGATAATAGGATTTATTACTAAAAAGGGTCAAAATGATGCAATAAAAATATTTACAGAAAAAGATGTAGCCAATATATATATATAAATACAGAGAGCAATAACACAGCAGAGAAAGAAGTTTAGAAGAAAGAAGGTAGAATACATGCGTATAGAGTACTGGGTTTAAGCATATTCAAGGGTCCTGAGCAAAAGGGTACCATTTCTCCCAAAGTTGGTTCCTGATGTTAAACGGGAGAAATCTCTTCATCCTTTTCCCCAGGCATAACAGCCTTTTTCTAGGAACCCAGCAGGGTGTGTCCTTAAAGCAGAGAACCAATCACCTCATTTGGGGAGGGGTGTTTAGGAGGGAAACTCAGGCTATGACCAAATCCCTCCCAGTTTATATCATGGTCAATAACCTTCCATAGGTGCATGCAGCAGCCTAGCCACTGGCAGGATAATATGTAGAATGATATTCTGAATGTCCAGACACCAGATATGACATATCTGCTTGGGACGGTTAAGGAGATATCGCTTTCTGCTCTCGGGTAGATGTAATCTAGGGGTGTAAGGTATCAGGTGACTCACATTAAACTGATCTGTCTGAATATATGTTTTGTTTCATTGTATGTATTTCCTGCGAGAAGTTATGAAATTATATGAAAAGTGGGTTCCAAAGGAGATGTATGTTTTACTGCTATTTCGGAATGCTTTTCAAGTCCAGTGACTGACAGGTTTATAGCTTTATGATCCAGCCAGAGCAAGAGTCTGGCAGACTTCATGGAACCAGCTAATTGGGTTTATAACCATGAAGCATATCCAGTTGTGCCCTGTGCACTCCTGAACTAAGCACACAGACCACATTCCATTCAACAAAAAGGGAGGGGGGCTGATTTGGAGTGAGAATGACACAAGATGGAGGATCTTTAGCAAAATGGATGTTCGCGCCCATATTTGTATGTGCAATTGCTACACCCAGGAGTCAGGAAAAGAGATCAGGTAGCTGTATAGCTGCTGAATTGCATTCATTAGAAAGCCTATAGTCGGCTTCTGGAATGCACACATGCTTCATGCTTCTAAACCCCCCCCCCACTGTCCCCATAGCAGTAAAAGGTTAAACCTTCCTTGGATAAACTGCAATTTTGGTGGAAGACAGCAAGCACAATGATTCTGGATAAAAATTAAAGTGGTTCTAAAGGCTCAAGGTTTTTTACCTTCATGCATTCTATGCATGAAGGTAAAAAACCTTCTCTGTGCATTGTCCCCCCAGCACCCGTAATACCTAAGCTCCCTCTCGATCCAGCAATGTGCACTGGCGTCTTGACTATCCAGGGACTCCCATTTTTCATTGGCTGAGACAGAAGTAGGAGCCATTGGCTCCCACCATTGTCAATCACAGCCAGTGAGCCAATGAGAAGAGAGAAGGGCAGGGCCAAGCCATGGCTCTGTGTGTGAATGGACATACAGAGCAGCAGGTGCCCCCATAGCAAGCTGCTTGCTGTGGGGTCACTCGACAGGAGAAAGGGGCCAAGAGCAATGGTGGAGGACCCAAGAAGAGGAGGATCTGAGCTGCTCTGTGCAAAACAACTACACATAGCAGGTAAGTATAGACGTATTTGTTATTTTTTTCTTTAAAAAAAATATGCCTTTAGAATCACTTTAATACATTTTTAGGAGACTGAAAATGAAAAAATGTTACAGATTTGCACCTCAGATCTTGAACCGGTATTGACAGGCCCCAGTTTCTGATCACATGAGTGAGTGTGCATTAAGACTTTCTGGACAGGCTGCAATTTCATATGGCTTGAGTAGGCATATTGCATTTGAAACAAAAAAATTGTGTCTGCTTTCAAATTTGAGCCCTGGCTCACACTGATGTGGTGCAGAATTCACTGTGTTTTCAGTGCGAATTCCGCACCGCATTAGAACCGCATCCCGTTCATGTGAACCGCTGCAGGTGTGTATGTTAACAGCACCCGAAAGTGGTCGACAAAACGCGGTACAATGTGAAGAATCGGATCGCCTAGGTGTGAATACCCACACGATCCAATTCTAGTGCGGACCCAAAAAAGGGTCCTGCACGTTTTTGGTGCGGGTGCGGTGTGAATAGAACCATACAAAATGTATGGCTCAAATCGCACCGCACACAAATCGCTTGTGATTTGCACAGGAATGTGGTGTGGTTCCTGTGTGAATCACATGCGATGTACGGAGCCACATGTATGTGAACCCAGGCTAAAAGAAAAAAATGCACATATTTGCAGCACACCTTTTAGGCCTTTACTGGATATACCACAATTTTACATTACATGTGTCTTGTGTCTTGTTTCAGAGACTAGGGATGGAAAAAGGTTACAGATTTGCACTACTGATATGAAGCCTGTATGGTCAGACTGCAATTTCTGAGCAAATGAACAGGTATATTGTATCTGAAAAATAAAACATTTGTGTATTTTTGTGTTAGATTGAAAGCAAAAAACATGAACCAGTTTGCACCACACCTCTTTCTTTTCTAAAGAATGAACCAAGTCTTTATCAGGTAGGCAAAAGTTTCTGAGAGAAGTAGATTGTAGCCATATGAGTGCATTTGCGACAGAAACAATTGTTTCTGAGAGAAGTAGAAAAACTAGTGTCTTGTTCCAGAGACCGAAGATGAAAAAAGTCAGTGATTTGCACCACAGATATCAAACAATGGAACAAACAATAGAGAGCAGAGCACAGACTAGTGCAATTGACCCCTTGACGCCGACGGTACACAAATATGCGGCCTCACGGAACTGGGCTTGTTTCCGTGGGGCCGCATATTTGCGTACCTGTCTTTGTGCTCCCAGCACAGAGACCGCGGTGTCACTGAGAGCCCCGGGTCCCGTTCTAACGATCGAAACCCGGGACTCCCGATTCTGGGTCATGTGATCACTGTGATGGCCTCTGATTGGCTATCACAGCAATCAGTCACTGTGCAGCCCGGCCCCCTTATTTTTTCTCACTCTATGACTGGAGAAGAGAGATACATTGTATCTCTCTATCTCCTGGCATAGAGAGAAAAAAAATGTTTGTAAAAAAAAAAAAAAAGAAGATAAATAAATATAAAAAATAAAATAAAAAATAAAGAAAAATACCTAGATCAAGGTTTGATCTAGTTCAGTGCCAGGGTTAGTGTTTGGGTCAAAGGTCAAGGGTCAGGGTCAAAGGTCAGGATTTAAAAAAAATTGTGTCAGTTAGTGTTAATGTCAGTGTGTTTTAGGTAAAAAAAAAAAAGACAAAAACAAAATGTGCACTGTTGTTTCTGGGCTGTACTACGGGTACAAACAACAAATAACACACATATATGGTATCGCTGCAATCGTCAATGGGTTGTTCTTTGGTGGTAGGTTATGGTCGTAACAAGAAACACACAGCTAAATAAAAAAAAGATGTTTTTTACTATTTTGGGCCAGTTTTCCTTTGATAATAAAAAAAATTAGGAGCTATCCATTACCATTTACCACCAAATGAAAGCTCAGTTTGTCCTGAAAAAATCAAGGTATAATCCACCTGGATGTACAACGTAGTTGTGATGATATGTATGGTTTTATTATCACATGTCAACATTGCAGAATTGTGCTTAGGCATTTAGATTTGTTTTACCCTAAGGTGTGAAGGGGTTAATTGTTTTATTTAGATGTAAAGAATAAAGGAAAAATAATTTTCTCACATTCTCCACATGAATAATGTGCTTGCGTTGCCACGCCTATATAGGAAGTGCCTTGTGAGCAACTATGGCCAGCTAACATTCATAGCTCATCCACAAGCCCCTGCAAGTGCAAGACAGATGCTGGGATCAGGGTCAGTTCTTTTCCCAGTATATTAACAGAGCTGCGAGAGGAGAAGCTTTGTGTGACATGATGCAGCTCTGGTCAGGCGACCAGTGGATCATGATTGAGACCGTTACAGGCACATTACTCATTTGGAGCATATGAGTGAATTACTTTTACCGTAAAGTGTTACTAAACCCAGGATCCTGCATTCACTATTGCAAAGTAAACAAAAAGAAAGCGCACCAACCTTGCGCATTACCTCAATAAACTGTCATTTTATTAAAATGAGATATATACTCACAAAGATGTAAACCAAGTGTATACGATCCTTCAAGGAACAATGAAGTGCAAAACCAGTGCCAGTCACATCAAGAGGGGAGACTCTCAAAGTTCCGCGGAGGCGTTTCGAAGGGGGTCCTTCTTATTCAGAGCTCGGAGGAAGAAGGGACCCACTTCGAAATGCGTCAGCAGAACTTTGAGAGTTTCCCCTCTTGATGTGACTGGTACTGGTTTTGCACTTCATTGTTCCTTGAAGGATCTTATACGCTTGTTTTACTTCTTTCTTTGTGTGTATATATCTCATTTTAATGAAATTATAGTTTATATGACCTTAGATTGTACGCCCCTTGAGGGTTTGGGACTGCTGTGAATGTACAATATACATGTAAAGTGCTGCGTAAATTGACAGCGCTATATAAGTACCTGAAATAAATAAATAAAATAAATATTGAGGTGATGCACAAGGCTGGTGTGCTTTCTTTTTGTTTTACTTTGCAGTATTGGTTGGGCTTCCCCAGCCTTGTTAACCTCCCTAGCGGTCTGATTATGTCCATATTTCTGTGCTGAAAGCGGTACATTTTTTTGCATGGAAATATGTATTTTTTTAATTGTAGGCCTGTAATTTTTAGGAATAACTCACTGAAATCTGTCCAAACTAGTCTACTAGAGTCTAGTAAACATTCCAGGTAGGATAAAACTTGAAACACGAAATCATAAATTATAATTTAATAAATAATCATAAAAAATAATAATATAATAATAATAAATTTAATTAAATAATATAATCAAACCAAAAACACTGAAATTTGAAATATAGCGCCAAGTTCGCACATCGCTGAGCAAAGTCGCAAAATCGTTTTCAGTGTCTGATGACAAATTTCCCCACGAAACATTATCACTCAATTCTGCAAGTAGTTCTGATTTACTATCGCTGTTCTCTAGCTGGTCTAAAACCGCTTTTGACCTAAAGGGATGCTTTTTGGACACCATGGACTTTTCAAAGTTTCCAGGCAGAAAGAACAGTAAAAATGCAGGCAGGGCACAGGACAAAGCAGTAGGGACACAATGTATGTGAAATGCTTTGAAACAGTAATGTTTTACTATGTCATATTCGTTTATTAGAAAATGACAGTTTCTAAAATTTTAAAATTTGCCGCCGGGTTCCGGCCCCCGTACGTCCCGACACTCGCAGGGACCGGAACACAGAAGCCGGAGGAGATGGCTGGGGACACTGCAGGGGACGCATCGCGGGAGCGAAGGACAAGGTAAGCGCTGCAGGGGATCCCCGAGCAACGCCGCATGGTAAGCTCGAGTGTAGCTCGGGGATACCGCTTTTGGTACTGAAATTTTACCCCGAGCTACACTCGGGAATACCGCCAGGGAGGTTAAGAGCTGCACAACCTTCGATCCATTGGTGGACGAACTTCCACACGTGGTCTTCTCACCCATCCACCCTTGATCTGGGTCCCTGAGCACAGGAGGTGTTGTTTCTGTTTCCCCTGCATTCACTATTTCTGGTCTCCCACAGTACACACAACATGGAAATGCAATTATGTTAGTAATTATAAACTGCTAAGTACCTTTTACCATCAGCAATTAGAGCAGTCTTCTATCAGTGTCCAGCCGAGCACATGTTAAAGCTTGTAGGAGGAGTTTTCATTGTGCCCTAGGAAGACCTCTGTCTGGACAGCGCTGATTGGCCCTGTGCTGAACGCATGTACTCTCCCAAGGAAAAAGAAAACCCTCTCTAGCAATACACACCAAACTGAGCATGTGCAGAGTGACTCCACATGATATGTCTTATCAGGAGATAAGGGGGGGGCACGGGAAGAAGGGGAGGATCAGTGAAGTCAGGATCAAACAGCGTTTTTATAGAATGCAATGCTATAAGTTCAGTCTGTATCAGGTGGTTATTGCAACAAGAAGGCTTCATGCACACTGGGCGTTTTAATATTGCTGGTAACGGTAGCTGTGTAAAGTCACTGGCTGTAGAAAAAAATGTCAATAGCCAAAAACAGCAGCTGTAAAAACGTCCAGTGTGCATGAGGATGAAGAGGGTCAGAGAAGAAAGGATCAATCAGCCTTTTAACACAATGCAGAGGATTAACCCCTTAGGTTCCACAGTGAGTATAACAAGCATGCTTTACTGCATATACAGACTGATTTTACTGTTCTGGGTTTAGTACCACGTTTATTTCTACATCTAAATAAAGTGATTGTGCTAGTATGTGCACTGCCCGCTATCCTTTTTGTCATTTGAGGTTGCCTGCATCCCCTTGTGTATGGACTGAGGCAGGGGTAGGCAACCTGCGGCTCTCCAGCTGTTGCAGGACTACAAGTTCCATCATGCCTCTACAAGTTATAGCTGTAACTGTCAGTTTTGTAATGGTGCAATGCCTCATGGGAAATGTAGTTCCACAACAGCTAGAGAGCCGCAGGTTGCCTCCCCCTGGGGGATTGCTGCACAGGATTTAACATTACAGGTGAGCATTGTATACACTGAAGAGACTCATATACACCTAAGCATGAAAAGTTCATAAAGGTTGTTTGCTGACCACAGATATCAAGCCTGTGTGGGCAGGCGACAATTTCTGAGCGATTAAGCAAGCTCATTGAATCTGAAACAACAAAAAGTTGGTTATTTGTGTGTACAATTGAAAACATAAACATTGAACAGCATTGCACCACACTTTTCAAGCCTTCGTTGGAGTAAGCTGCAATTTCTAAGGGAGAGAGTAAGCAGATTGCATCCACAAGCAAAAAAAACGGGCTTCCTTTTTCATAGACTGAAGAGAAACATTTGACAGATTTGTGGCTAAGCTTGGAATCATTTTCTGGCAGGCCACTTTTTTTGGAGAGAACAAGTAGCTAGAAAGAAGCAATCTTTCTGTTCTTAAGAATGAACCAAGGCATTGTAACAGATTAGCACCACAGGTTGCTATATGTCAGCCATGACACGTTCCCCCAAAAATGGAAAAAAGGGGTTATTTCTTCCCAGACAGAAGACAGAAACAACATAAAGAACTGTAGCACACGTTTTATACACTTTTGGACAGACAATAGTGTTGAGGTAGATAATGGTAGACAGGGCAAAAATGGAGGGTAAATCTCTCTAATTGGGACACATGCAGCAATAATAACCTGACAGGTGTTCTAATCTCTCTCCACTCTATTCAAAACTAAACAAAAAAGTTTGTCTTTAGTTATACTTTAGACTTGGTTCACATCTGTGTGGGCGGTGCCACTGCGGGTCACACATACATACCTGCAGCCGCACCACCCACAGAGGAATGCAGGATCCGCAGGCCGGTGCTATTAATTCTAATGGCATGCCACCCGCACTGGACATTGCACCCGCACTGAGAACCTTGGTTCCTGTGTGGGCTGCGTTTTCCCAAGTAGTGCAGGGACTGCTTCCCTGGGTGTCCCGGGGCATGGGGGTCTATTCAAATGAATGGGCCCGTGCAAATCGCGGTGCGGACAACCACACATATGTGAACTTGGTCTTAAAGCTGAACTCCAGCTAACATTTTACAGTCAGTTACAGCAAACAGTGTTGTTCCTTTTGGGATAAATGTTTTACATACATGAATAAAAGCTGACCATTGTAAGCACCCCTGTCAGCAGTAATTGGCTTGTCTTAACCCTCTAACTGCAATGTCTGCAGGACAGCTTGTTCTGTTGTAAAATAACAAATTTACCGGCCAGAACTTACTGACAAACACTAAAATTGAAAACAAATGCAACCACCACATCTAAGAATTGGTAAGCTGCAACATATTACAATTTAGTTGTGGGGTTTATTACTGCTTTAACCACTTGCCCTCCTGAGGATTTACCCCCCTTCCTGACCAGGCCATTTTTTGCGTTACGGCGCTGCGTTACTTTAACTGATTATTGTGTGGTTATGCAATGCTGCATCCAAATGAGACTTACGTCCTTTTTCCCCACAAATAGAGCTTTCTTTCAATGGTATTTGATCACCTGTGCATTTTTAATTTTTTGCACTATTAAAAAAAAAACACGACAGTTTTGAGAAAAAAAAACAATATTTTTGACTTTTTACTATTAAACATGTCCAGTAAAAAAAGTTTGAAAATCTAATTTTATTATAAATTTAGGCCAAAATGTATTCTGCTACGTCTTTGCTAAAAAAAATCCCAATACGTGTAAATTAATTGGTTTACGTGAAAGTTATAGGATTTATAAATGGCGGTATATATACTGGAATTTTTTTTTTACATTTTTACTAGTAATGGCAGCGATCAGCGACTTTTTGCAGGACTGCAGCGGGCATTCTGACACTGAGGGAAAGTGACTTGGTGTCATTGACATCCCGAGTGACACTGATACAGTGATCAGTGCTAATAAAAAGCAGTGACACTGTACTAATGGCACTGGGCAGGAAGGGGTTAACATGTGGGGGCAATCAAAGGGTTAATTGTGTGCTGTTTTACATGATGTTGTGTTTGTGCCTCACTGCAAGCACACTGCTTTGCATGGCTGTGCTATGCAGGAACTGACAGGGGAGAGAACTGTTTTGTTTACAACAGTTCTCCCCCCCATTGGAGATGCTCGGCAATCACCGGACACCAGTAATTACAGGCCGGGACCCGGTGATTGACAGCCAAAGCCATGAATGGTGGCGTGGGTAGGGCATGCATGCAGCTCGCGCATGCCCCCTACCCAGAAATATATATACATAATTTTGCACACCCGTGCCACCCTGTAGCAGTACTTCTGCTATAGGGCAGACCGGAAGCTGTTATTACTAAAAGGAAATGCTTTTTTGATTTGGATAATCTGGTGAGGGGTTAGAACTCTAAAAAAAATACTTTTTAAAGATTTTTTTAGTTTTGGATAGAGTGGTGAGGAGTCATGTTTTGATTGTTATCAGAGAAGAAAGCTAGAGATGTAAATGACAGGGTGTGTAACTGTTGTTCCATGTGAGAACAAACCACTGTTGGTTTGATCCCACCCAAAACTCTTCTCTATCATTCGGAATGCTGGCTTTAATCTCCAATCGATATTTGCTGGTACTAAAATTGACTAAGCACCCTCCAGTCTCTTGGTGCTTTCAAGACAGTGAGGAACATTTGTTGATCTTGAAGGTTTTCATTGCTATCTGTGTCCCTATTAGGGAGATTTGCTCTCTCTAATTATCCTGATCACCAATGCCACCAGGAATGAGAGTGAGGGTATATCCACATTTTTGAGGTGCCACCAGAATGGGAATCGAGGGGAAAGCTTCTACTTGCAAGTAAACCAGCAGGAAAGCTCTCTGAAAGCAGATGCCCACCGAAGCTCCTTGCAAGAGTGCCCTCGCCATGTCAAGGAGCCTCACTGCTACAGGCCTTGCACTGTGGCTCTCCGAGAGATCTGCTGCTACCAGAAATCCACCAAGCTGCTCATTGGAGAGCTGTCCTTCCAGCACCTCCTCCGGGAGATCACTCAAGACTCCAAGACTGACCTGCACTTCCAGAGCTCTGCTGACATGGCTCTGTAGGGGGCCCCAGAGGATTATTTCATAGGACCCTTCCAGGACACCAACCTCTGCACCATACACATGAAGAGGGTCACCATCATTCCCAAAGACATGCAGCTGGCATCAGGGCCATGGATAAGGGGGAACCATCAGTCCTCCTCTATGGGGCCCAGGCCTCTGGGGGAATCAGATGCCTGGGCAGGGAGGGTGATCGGTACAGTGAGGGTGCAATTACTGGAACTGATCCCCTGTATGACTCTCTCTGCAGCAGCTGTAAGCTGGCTTCTTCTCTCCCTCCCTCAGGCTTTCAGCTGCTGCAGAGTCATACAGGGGATTGGTTCCAGTAATTGCCCCCCCCTTCCATCGCACCCATCACCCTCCCTGTACACCATACGTTTCCCCAATGCTGCTCAGGCCCCCCTATGTGCCCCCAAACCCTGCAGTGCTGCCAGTTATCCTCCTCTCCTTCCTACCAGCAGCTGCAAGCACACAATAGGATCCTTCAGGATGGAGAGTGGTGGAAGGGTCCAGTCAATGTCACATTTACCAGCTCCTTCCTTTCCTGATCACAATGGGATTTACTAAAGCTGGAGAGTGCAAAATCAGGTGCACTTGTGTGGAAACCAATCAGCTTCCAGGTTTTATTGCCAACGCTGAACTGAACAAGCTGAGGTTAGAAGCTGATTGGCTGCCATGCACAGCTGCACCAGATTCTGAGAGAACCAGCTTTAGTAAATCTCCCCCAATGAGTGGTCGGTACCGATCACTCACTGTGTTCATTCATAACCAAACCATAGTATACTGTGTTTTGTGGGGGCCTGTCAATTTGGCTGTATGGGGCCCCATGATTTCTGGCTAGCATGCAGAATTAGTGGAGAACAGCACATCTCCTCCTAGTCCTCTGTGAGGAGATTCCCCTCACAATGGAAAGATTTTCTGAGGGGACAGGCCAGGAAGTGAGGGGGATTCTCCCTATGACATCACAAAGACACACTACTTTACCCTCCCCCACCCCTACTTTTTTTTGGGGGGGGGGAAATGAAACAAGGTGAAGCTGTAGGCCTGATTACTGCAGCCTGGTTGTGCTATGACCAGTCCCTATCCATGGACAAGGCAATGTCCCTTATGACTTCAGTTCCCCCCCAGTGCATTTCTCACTCCTACTCCCTTCATCTGTATAAAACTAAAAGTCTCTCTTATTCGGAGGTTGTGGAATTACAGTGCTGACAGGCTCTTCTTCTACCCGACCACATATACAGACGATGGCCGCAATCTCCATACATCTGTAATACGAACATGGAGCAAACTAGTCTACACCGCTCCTCAGGCTCCTATCGCCCACTTTCTGCGCATGCGCGCTCCCCTGCCTCTCCTCCGCAGCGCCGCCCTGGGCGGGGCTCCTCTGCATATTCATTCTATCCGCGGGCTGTGCGCGCTCCCGGCCCTGAGAAAGCGGAAGTGACGGCGGCGGTGCGGTGCTCGGCCTTGGGAGAGTTCTCCCCTCCCTGCCCGGCGTTCACTGGGAGGGCCGTGTCCGGGGGTGGCGGCGGCGCTCTCCGGTGACTTCTTCCTCCGAGTACCCGTGTGAGCTCTGCGCTACCATGGCGACCAACCTACGGAAAGGCGGAGGGCTCATCGGCCTGGTGAAAGACGCTTTCCAGCCGCACCATCACCACCCGACCGCTCAGCCCGGAGCTGTGGACCGGAAGACGGTGGAGAAATGCTGGAAGCTGATGGACAAGGTGGGTTCTCTTCTCACCGTTGTTTGAGGGACCCCCCTGGGTGGCCTGGGATTACCGCTCCCCACCGCTACATCAACCGGGACCGAGCTGGTCTGACCTCCTCCTAGAAACCGGGAGTGGGTGGGGGGGACTCGGCATAGACGGGGGGCACTGTACTGATAGAGGGGGGGGGTACACAGGTGGCACTGTACTGATATAGGGGGGTACACAGAGGTAGCACTGTACTACTAATGGGGGGGTACACAGAGGTGGGGGCACTGTACTGTTATGGGGGGTACACAGAGGTGGGGGCACTGTACTGTTATGGGGGGTACACAGAGGTGGGGGCACTGTACTGTTATGGGGGGTACACAGAGGTGGGAAGCACTGTACTGTTGGGGGGGGGGTTGGTGCACGGAGTTGGCACTGTACTGTTGGGGGGGGTGGTGCACGGAGTTGGCACTGTACTGTTGGGGGGGGGTGGTGCACGGAGTTGGCACTGTACTGTTGGGGGGGGGTGGTGCACGGAGTTGGCACTGTACTGTTGGGGGGGGTGGTGCACGGAGTTGGCACTGTACTGTTGGGGGGGGTGGTGCACGGAGTTGGCACTGTACTGTTGGGGGGGGGGGGGGGTGGTGCACGGAGTTGGCACTGTACTGTTGGGGGGGGGGGGTGCACGGAGTTGGCACTGTACTGTTGGGGGGGGGTGGTGCACGGAGTTGGCACTGTACTGTTGGGGGGGGGTGGTGCACGGAGTTGGCACTGTACTGTTGGGGGGGGGTGGTGCACGGAGTTGGCACTGTACTGTTGGGGGGGGGTGGTGCACGGAGTTGGCACTGTACTGTTGGGGGGGGGGGGGGGGGTGGTGCACGGAGTTGGCACTGTACTGTTGGGGGGGTGGTGGTGCACGGAGTTGGCACTGTACTGTTGGGGGGGTGGTGGTGCACGGAGTTGGCACTGTACTGTTGGGGGGGTGGTGGTGCACGGAGTTGGCACTGTACTGTTGGGGGGGTGGTGGTGCACGGAGTTGGCACTGTACTGTTGGGGGGGTGGTGGTGCACGGAGTTGGCACTGTACTGTTGGGGGGGTGGTGGTGCACGGAGTTGGCACTGTACTGTTGGGGGGGTGGTGGTGCACGGAGTTGGCACTGTACTGTTGGGGGGGTGGTGGTGCACGGAGTTGGCACTGTACTGTTGGGGGGGGGGGGGTGGTGCACGGAGTTGGCACTGTACTGTTGGGGGGGGGGGGTGGTGCACGGAGTTGGCACTGTACTGTTGGGGGGGTGGTGGTGCACGGAGTTGGCACTGTACTGTTGGGGGGGTGGTGGTGCACGGAGTTGGCACTGTACTGTTGGGGGGGTGGTGGTGCACGGAGTTGGCACTGTACTGTTGGGGGGGTGGTGGTGCACGGAGTTGGCACTGTACTGTTGGGGGGGGGGTGGTGCACGGAGTTGGCACTGTACTGTTGGGGGGGGGGTGGTGCACGGAGTTGGCACTGTACTGTTGGGGGGGGGGGTGGTGCACGGAGTTGGCACTGTACTGTTGGGGGGGGGGTGGGGTGGTGCACGGAGTTGGCACTGTACTGTTGGGGGTGGTGCACGGAGTTGGCACTGTACTGTTGGGGGTGGTGCACGGAGTTGGCACTGTACTGTTGGGGGTGGTGCACGGAGTTGGCACTGTACTGTTGGGGGGGGTGCACGGAGTTGGCACTGTACTGTTGGGGGGGGTGCACGGAGTTGGCACTGTACTGTTGGGGGGGGTGCACGGAGTTGGCACTGTACTGTTGGGGGGGGTACACGGAGTCGGGGGCACTGTACTGGTATAGGGGGGTACACGGAGTCGGGGGCACTGTACTGGTATAGGGGGGTACACAGAGGTAGCACTGTACTACTAATGGGGGGGTACACAGAGGTGGGAAGCACTGTACTGTTGGGGGGGGTGGTGCACGGAGTTGGCACTGTACTGTTGGGGGGGGGGGGTGCACGGAGTTGGCACTGTACTGTTGGGGGGGGGGGGGGTGGTGCACGGAGTTGGCACTGTACTGTTGGGGGTGCTGCACGGAGTTGGCACTGTACTGTTGGGGGTGCTGCACGGAGTTGGCACTGTACTGTTGGGGGTGCTGCACGGAGTTGGCACTGTACTGTTGGGGGTGGTGCACGGAGTTGGCACTGTACTGTTGGGGGGGGTGCACGGAGTTGGCACTGTACTGTTGGGGGGGGTGCACGGAGTTGGCACTGTACTGTTGGGGGGGGTGCACGGAGTTGGCACTGTACTGTTGGGGGGGGTGCACGGAGTTGGCACTGTACTGTTGGGGGGGGTGCACGGAGTTGGCACTGTACTGTTGGGGGGGGTGCACGGAGTTGGCACTGTACTGTTGGGGGGGGTGCACGGAGTTGGCACTGTACTGTTGGGGGGGGTGCACGGAGTTGGCACTGTACTGTTGGGGGGGGTGCACGGAGTTGGCACTGTACTGTTGGGGGGGGTGCACGGAGTTGGCACTGTACTGTTGGGGGGGGTGCACGGAGTCGGCACTGTACTGGTATGGGGGGGGGGTGCACGGAGTCGGGGGCACTGTACTGGTATGGGGGGGGTGCACGGAGTCGGGGGCACTGTACTGGTATAGGGGGGTACACGGAGTCGGGGGCACTGTACTGGTATAGGGGGGTACACGGAGTCGGGGGCACTGTACTGGTATAGGGGGGTACACAGAGGTAGCACTGTACTACTAATGGGGGGGTACACAGAGGTGGGAAGCACTGTACTGTTGGGGGGGGTGGTGCACGGAGTTGGCACTGTACTGTTGGGGGGGGTGGTGCACGGAGTTGGCACTGTACTGTTGGGGGGGGGGGGTGCACGGAGTTGGCACTGTACTGGTATGGGGGGGGGGTGCACGGAGTCGGCACTGTACTGGTATGGGGGGGTGCACGGAGTCGGCACTGTACTGGTATGGGGGGGTGCACGGAGTCGGCGCCGTGTTGGTATGGGGGGGTGCACGGAGTCGGCACCGTGTTGGTATGGGGGGGTGCACGGAGTCGGCGCCGTGTTGATATGGGGGGGTGCACAGAGTCGGCGCCGTGTTGATATGGGGGGGGGTGCACAGAGTCGGCACCGTGTTGATATGGGGGGGGTACGCACAGAGTCGGCACTGTACTGGTGGGGGCACTGTACTGATGGGGGGATGCACAGAGGTGGGGGCACTGTACTGATGGGGGGATGCACAGAGGTGGGGGCACTGTACTGATGGGGGGGATGCACAGAGGTGGGGGCACTGTACTGATGGGGGGGTGCACAGAGGTGGGGGCACTGTACTGATATGTGGGGGTACACAGAGGTGGCACTGTACTGATATGGGGGGAGGGGTACACAGAGGTGGGGGGCACTGTACTGATGGATGGGTGCATATAGTTGGCACTGTACTGATATGGTGGAGGGTACACACAGGTGGCACTGTACTGATATATGGGGGTGTACACTGAGGTGGGAGGCACAGTACTGGTGGGGGTTGCACAGAGGTGGCACTGTACTGAAGGGGAGGTTGCATAGAGGTGGCACTATACTGAGGGGGCACAGAGGTGGGTGGCACTGTTCTGATGGGGGAGGTTGCATAGAGGTGGCAATGTACAGATGGGGGAGGTTGCACAGAGGTGGCACTGTATCGGTGGGGAAGGGGGTGCACAGTAGTGGCTTTTTACTGATGGGGGTAGGATGCACAGAGGCGGCACTGTATCGGTGGGGAAGGGGGTGCACAGTAGTGGCTTTGTACTGATGGGGGTAGGGTGCACAGAGGCGGCACTGTATCGGTGGGGAAGGGGGTGCACAGTAGTGGCTTTGTACTGATGGGGGTAGGGTGCACAGAGGCGGCACTGTATCGGTGGGGAAGGGGGTGCACAGTAGTGGCTTTGTACTGATGGGGGTAGGGTGCACAGAGGTGGCACTATACTTGGAGAGGATGTGCAGAGAAAGCGCTGCCCTGATTGGAGGTGTGTGTCACGGAGACAGCGCTGTTCACATAGGGGAGGCAGAGGTGTCACTCTCTGGTTGGGTTCACACTGGCAGCAGTACATATAGTGACCTGCAGTAGCCTGTCTTTGCTGGGTACACTGGGGTTAATGTACTAAAACTGGTGCATACAGAATCTAGTACAGCTGTGCACAGTAACCAATCAGTTTGTTCAGTTATGTTTTGGCAAAACTTGGAAGCTGATTGGTTTCTCTGAAAAGCTGCATCAGATTCTGTGTGCGCTGCGATTTTAGAAAGTCCTCATGCACACTGGACATTTTTACAGCGGATGTTTTTGGCTTTTGACGGTTTTTTCTACAGCCAGTAACCCCCCAGCATGTTATCCTATGTGTCCATGTACACACAGACTGGAATCAACATTTTTTGGCTGGAAAAAAACCCCAGAACTAGTGGGTTCCTAGAGGAGTTTTTTAGTTGTAAAAACACTCTTAACATGGTAAATCATGGTAAACTCATCGTTTTTGGATGTTTTTTTGACCCCCAAAACATGGGGGGATTTTGGTAGGAAAAACCCCCCTAAAAACTGCTGAAAAAAATGACGTATTTAATGTGACTTTACACATCTAATGTTACCAGCGTTATTAAAACGCCCCGTGTGCATGGAGACAAAATCTCATCCATGGCGTTATTTTTGCTGTCTTCTTCATGTGTTCTTTGTGTTGCCCCATTTGCTTTTTTTTTCTTTGCTCATTTTATGCCACTTAGTAAATCTAAAACCCAAAGTATTTATGTGAAAATAGAAATCCTTTTGCAGGCCTGGACTAACCTTGGCCCCAGGTAATCGGTTTAAGAATGATACAACTGCTGCTTCCGTTATTCTTGAATGTTGTTTGAGGAAGTCATCAAATGTATTTCTTGTCTTCAGGTTCCGGACTTCCACATCAGCTTGTAGCACCCAGTTCATAGTATTATTGACACTGGGAGTGTCCTGTCAAAAAAACAAAAAACTATCAAAAACTACAATATCAGTTGTGCATGCCATATATAGGGTAGTTAGATCCAGGTCCATGTCTGTCCTCTGGGTCCACCTCCCCATAAGGGAAATCTGTACTGTGGGCAATGCAGACTGAAGTTACTATTCTACAACCAGCTCTGGAAGGTAATTCACAGTTGTATGTAAAGTCCCCACAAAGCCATATAAAGTTTTATTTATTTTTGTTAGACTGGAGAGAATTGGATCCCCTGGCAGGTTTTATTGTGGTTTGTGTCCTCACTGGGGAGAAACACACTGTCTGTCCTGGGGACTGATGAGAAATCAGCTAGAACAGGAGGTCAGGGAATATCTGTTGCTGTTTCATAAAATGGAGTATCCCTTCTCTGTCTCTCCTGTATTGCCTCAGGGACAAGAAGTGAAGATTGTCCCAATGGGAGACTCCCTACTCTGTCCAAAACTTTAATATATGATATACTTTGTTATTTTTACAGTCAAACATTAAATGTGAAGTATTTCCGAAGCTTTACACTTACTTTTGCACTGCTGTGACCCAGAATCAGCCAACAGAGGCCTACAGCATAGAGCCGCTCTAGGTCTGGAAGGGTCCTAACCATATTGTCAGGATCCACCCACATACATGATTGACAGGTGGCTCTGCCTCTCCGCTAATGCCAAAAATGTGAAACTGGCGAACTTGTTACATGAGGCTAGTAGAGATCAATGCTTTTACCTAATCAGTGTTCCCACTGCAAGCAGCTGAGGTCTGAGGGACATACATCATATACCAAAGGGGTCGCAGGTTGGGCACCAGGGCTCTAAAGTCTCATTCACATGGGTGAATAGGGGCGTACATCAGGACCACTGCTGTATGGGGAACTGCTGTAGTTGCTCAGCCTGTACAAAGCAATGACAAGCTGCCAGGAACTGTCATTATTTTGCATGTATCAACACATCTAGCTGTTACCTGCGATTAGGGACAGAAGTCTAACCCTCAATGCAGACAGATGAATCCACGGTCACACATCTGTTCTTTAAAGGCCTAGATCACCTTTTGGAAAAATTTAAATGAATGCACAATATTTTTCCATGTAAGAGTGCATTTATTTTTTTCTTTCCTATGGATCCTGCAGAGCATTGCAGTGGTGATGAGCAGATCACAGGTACAAAGTCAGGCTTCTGCAGACTCAGGATAGCTGTCTTGCCTTACCTCATACAGGCAGACAGTTGCTTGAGAGCAGGAAGAGTCCATAACCTATCCTGTTAGAAGTGAAGTAGTAAGCACCGATGTGGGTTAACATGTTTTGATGCATTTCCATTGTTTTCAATGGAAAATGCATGGGGATAAAAATGAATAGGTGTAAATAGGTCCTCAAAAAGCTAATACAGGCTATTATGCCTTTAGTCCCCTTGCTTTTCCAGAGTCTTGAAGAATTGTAATCTTTGCGTCAATGTAATGGTCTCTGCACATAATTCTTTTTTTTTTTTCTTTTTTTTTTCTTTGGGAGGGGGTGGGGGGAGGATGTTCCAATGTAACATGTAAGCTGCGTTGTCAAATTGCATTTGACATGGTATGGAGAGCTCTGTAGTGCTGCCAATGGAATTGTATTGTGGTTGGTTTTTTTTTTGTTTTTTTGTTTTTTTTTCTTATATTAATGCCGTCTACATGCCATTCCTACAGACGTTCCATAGGATTGAATTTGATCACATGTAAAATGTGCTTAGCATGGTTAAATTGTGGTTTTAGCTATTGTACGTACCAAAAAAGGGCCTCCCCACTTGTTTTTTCTGGGGGACTTTTCAGCATCTAAAGGAGACTGTAAGCAAGGAGAATCCATGAGAGCTTGAAGAAAGAATTGACGTCAAGAGAGTGCCTACAGACCATCTTCACTTCCCTTATGGAGCAGAATCATCAGCTTGTTGACAAACGTAGGGATTGACACGAGATGGAGTTGTACTTCAAGTCATCCTCTTGAAAGCAGCTTGGTTAAGGTGAGAAAAGTGATAAACCTTTTGTATTTTATGTAAGAGGTAGTGGGAACCATAGAAACATAGACTGCTTGTGTTGTAATAAGGAGTGAATCGTGTTTCTGGTTCCCACAGAACTCTGTGTAGTATGGATGCCATTATTTTATCTGTGTAGTGCATGCAATGAGTGTTCATTTACAGCTTATGTAGGTCTGCACATTTTATCAGCCAATCCTTCTGCTACTGTTGTGATTACTTTAGGAGTCCAAACCACCATACTGTCTTGACTGCATTGTTTGGAATAGTTCAGGGCGGATTATATTGGTTTCAAGAGAAGCCAGTGCCAAGTTAAGCCAGCCACAGATGGATTGAATCTTGGCCAGTTCAAGAGGGATCGGCCAAGATTCGATCCATTTATGGGCAGGCTGGTTGTACTGAAGTCGATTGATGGAACAACTACAATACAACCAGCCTGTCGTACTTTTAGTGTGCTATTGCTACCAGCAGCTATAGTTGCCAGCAGTGATTATTGCATTCTGCCAGCGTGGAGTCTTCCCATAGCGCTGCGGGAGGGATTCCCGTCAGCACTGACAGTATTGATGGGGGAATCGAGCAGTTTACTTTGCAGGAAAGAAGACTGTCTCATCTATGGCTTGCCTTTTACCGTCATTGTTTTACAGATGAAGTGGAAATCAATTGCATTGCATGCACTGCAGATATTGGCAATATCTCACACATTTGGACATTTTTTTTTGGGGGGGGGGGAGCTGGGAGTCAATACCTAGCTTTGACATGTACCCACTTCCACTCTGATCGCCTAGGCATTCTGAGCAGAAGTTTGATGCCCCCCCCCTTCCCCTTTGCCTGCAGCTTTCTGGTACACGTCGCAGACTCCAGAAAGCTGCAGGACAAGTCACAAAATGCAACACGCCTCACACAAATGCAGTAGGGAGCCGGCTGTGAAGCCGCTAGAACTCACAGCCAACTTAATCAGTAAACATGCTGGCACTGGGGACCCAAAGACCAGTGAAACGTGCTGGTGCTGGATCCCAGGACAGGTAATTGTCCTTTGTATTACAGTATGTGTAGCTGCTGACTTAATTTTTTGGGGGGGGACACTGTAGATTGTCTCCAATCCTCAGATAAATCCAAAAGAAATGTTTATTCTATTGCAGCTTGCCAATTCTCAGATGTGATGGCTGTAATTGTGGGGGTTTTTTGGCCTTTTTTTAGGCCTACTTTCTTCTATATTCATATGGTGATTCAGCCAGCAAGTCTGCTGTTTCAGAAGCTCAAGCTCCAGTAGAATGTATCAGTTTATATGGATGAGGCCTATCATTTACCACTGGCAGGGGTGATTAAAATGCTCTGCTTTTATTTATTCATGTAAAAACTTTATCTCATAAAGAAAAAAAAGTTTTTGCTCTGATTTATAAAGTGTGAGCTGGAGTTTGACAAACATCTGTTTGTATTAAAATCCGCTAAGACGCTTAAAGAGGCTTAAAACACCCCCTCCCCTCCCCAGACTAACCATGATGCTGTCTACTGTGTCCTGTGCTCATTCTTCCACAGTGGTGTCTCACTAATACAGGTGGTGTGTCATTGGCCAGATCAGCTGAAAAAAGCCAAAGAAAAGAAAACTGATGCAGCCACCACATCTAATGCTAGTAAAAAATGGAAACCCTGTTTCAGCTCCCCAACATCTCTATAATGTGAAAGAAAAGGCAAGGTTACACTTGGGCTTTAAAAAAACACGGCAACTCTTGAGCAAATGATTGCTCTTACTAAAAATTACTAGTTTCCTAGCTGCCATGCTGAAACTATTGTTGGGGTGTTTTGAACTGACCTGAAACAAGAGGACTTCTGACATTTCTTTGACTTTCCTGTTTTCTGCATGCTTCTAATCAGTGACTTGAAAGTTTATAAATATTTGGATCAGCATAACAGCCGGTCAAGTATCATTGAATGACTGTTGCCATACACATTTCACCCCCACAACGCCTATTTTTAGAGCCCATTTACATAAGGGTGGTCTGTTATAGTGATCTTAACACAAATAACATCTTAACAGGCATTGCTTAAGGCAGTTTATTCAAATGGTCTGCCAAAGGTACTAAAACAGATCTAAAATTGTACCTGCTGTATTTTTGGTGGTGCACGCAGGTTCATTAAGGTGTCAATCGAATAGCTGTGCTTCAAGCACCTATCAGGCTCTAAGATTCTGGTTAGGCTCTGCTCCTTCACTTGTGTGAGCAAGTGTGCATTTGTCAAAGCTGCATTGGCAGCTGGCGTGTATTAATGCAAACCATAGGTGTGAAAGGCCTTATTTGGTTTCCTTTTTCCTGGTGTAAAGTACTAATTCCATCACCCCCCTTGTAATAGAGATCTACAAGGGCAGACATGTTAGGAGTTCAGACTTCCACCATAGTTAAAGGGTTAACATAGTAACACTAGGGCAGGAAGGACTTGGAAGCTGTGGTATATTACACTTTTTTTGGATTTCTCATAAGTGTCTTTTATTGGTAATAACACTTTGTACTAAATAAGAATTTGCAGTAGCACAATGGCGTGCACTCTTTAACTTCCGTCACTGTAATGATGATGCAGTATTTTATAGGGCAGTGCCAGTCCTAAGGGCCCTATTCTTTGATGTCCTCCATTCAATCCGCACAAAGGCACTGGGAGAATTGTACCTGGAGTCCAGGGGTGCAGACAAACATCTCTGCCTGCATTAGTCTGCCATGCTGAGTTAAAGTGGGTGTGAGAGACTCTTCTGCTACACAGAAGTTTTAACCCGTTTGGGGTCGCAACCTATGATTTGCACACCTAGTACAATGGTTGTTAGTACCTTGTTTTAGGTGGTTGTAAATCTACCTTGCATTAAAGATTCATTCAGTATTTAAGATTCACTATGAGACTTTCCTTTTTAAGGTAGACCTGCAATGATAGAAATATGATGTTATTTCTGACGACCTTCTGAAAATGCTGCTAGGCTATTATACCTTGTGTCAGTGGTAGGAAATAAGTATTATTAGGGCTGGTTCATGACAGAATGCACTGCCCTTGTGATCTCTATATAGGTGTCAATGTATTAATGCAGATCGCAAATGGAGTGCAATTGTGGGCACCAAATCGCATGGTACCGCAGTGCAACGCAGTTGACTGCAGTGCGATTCTAAAAGCAGTGTAAGCAGTAATGTTTCTGTGGTCGTGTGTTGTGCATCCCATTCAAATGAATGGGCAGTCAAAACTCACTGCACAGGAATGTGCGCGTTCCTGTGCGATCCCCATGTGAACTGGCCCTTAGGAAAATCCAAGTAAAGTCCTTGTCTCTGTGCTTTCCGATGTCATTAAATGTAACACAGACCCTTCTGCTTCTCAACATACAAAGCGCAACCAGAATTCTTAGAAGTAAAGGTCAGCATTGTCAGTCTGTATGTTGCTCTTGTGATTAGTTTTGCTAACTTCATTTGGGAGTAAAAATATGAAAACTGAGGAAACGCCACTTACAAAATCCAAGCTCCATTGCTTTGTATTATCTTTGACCTTCATTGAGAATTAGGGAAACGACTAACATTCTGTTTTTACCTGTTCCTGTCCCTAGTAATTGTAGAGGATTCCTTTCTCTGTTGTGCTGTCATGGAGAATATAGTAAAATATCATTAGTATAATTGCAGTTTTTATACTGCTGGCTGAGCTTTTCCTTTGGCATTAAATTTCTCCAACTGTTGCAGTCTGGATGACATTGTAGACCCAGAACTGAGGTGCTTTCCACAAGATTCCAGCCAGTGGCTACTTTCTGCTCACAGAAATGTGCACAGTCCTGGTTTTCTGTTGAATTGTGCAGGTTTCACTATACAGGGAGCATTCTCCAAGTTAAAGGATAAACACACTTTTTCATTATAAATAAAGGCACCTAAAATTGCTACATGAGCGATTTTGTAATTTAATGTTATTGAAAAAAATCTCCTTTCCATTGTAATCTGCTGTTATAACTTTGTTTTAAAAAAAAAACAGACTGTCAAATTCCGTGCTATATGCCAATCGTATACAGAATGCTCTCAGAAATGTGTATTCCTGCTTCTCTGATTGGCTCACTTATTTTGTCAAATTCTTTTCTAAGATAGAAGTAAAATTTTAGACATCTCCTGCCAAAGGAATTTTGTTTTGGTGACCTACTCCCTAAAGATTTTCTACTAAAAGAATGCAAATGATGCATCTTTTCTCATTAGAACATTGAGAGTGTTATGGGTGCAGACCCTCCCATTCAGGATTCAGACTGAAAAGTACATGGTGAACCAAACTGCTATTTCTTTAGAACCGAAATCTGCAACAATGTACATCGCTCAGAATTTTATGTCCACAATAGTGGAATTACACTTTAAATGATCAGTCTTCAGGCCCTTGTTCCAGTACAAAATATCCCATAGTTCTTGTTTTTTTTGTGTTTGTTTTTTTTAACACGTCCAAGTCTTTGTGGAAGGCAGGTTCTAGCTTGCAGGAAGACTTCACCGATCATTAACTAGTAACCGGAAGTCTCCTCATCTTCACATTGTTGTGTTCCACTCATGCTGTGTTCCACTCATCGCACTATGGCTTGTTCTGCATTGGGTGGAGAGGACATGAGGGAAGAGACACGAATACAAAACAGCTAAGCCTACAGATCTCCAATAACTTCCACTATAATCGGCTAAAATTAACTATAGCAGATTTCCAGCAAAGTGAGATCCTATGTAGATTGCTGTAGTAGTTGTATCTGTAATTGACATTTCTGCTTCATTGCCTGACGACATTGCGTTAGGTGTTTGAAGTCCAGGAAGTTTTGAAAACTTCTTTCAGGAGCCCTTATGTATAGGTTTGGTGGAATTCTGGAATGACATCTGCATTATGCTGCCTGTTTTTGCAGCTTTGCACACACAAACCTGATTGTAGAATGGCTGATGTTTCTTATGGCTTAGTAAGTAGTAGTTGGTAATATTCAGCTGGAAATATTCTGTAATATTGAAGAGGTTTCACTGTTCATCCAAACTGCTTTCTTAGCTATGAGTGTCAGGAACATTTCATGGTGATTGGTTTAAGGAGACTCAGGAAGCCAGTTGGAGAAGCACTGAATGTCACAAACTACTACTAGCAAATTGTAATGTGTTCTCTGTAATCAAGTAACTTGTAATACAAACTGAATTAATTTTTTTCCCTTTGTTTTCATAGTGCAAGTCCTGGAAAGGCGATGAGGGACCATGAGAGAGCATTTTAGAAGAACACTAGGTAGAAAATCTGAAAGAAATGCTGCAGCAGTTTTATAATAATTTAATTCGTATTGTAGGAACGTTGTAGTAAGTATGCATTTTTTTAAAAAAAAATTTTCCTACATTTTAAAAATGTTTTTTCTCGGTACCAACAGTACCAGGAAATGAGCCTTCAACCATGGAATTGTCTTCAGGACAAAGTGTACAACTTGCCTTATCTGAATGTGTGCAGGAACATTCTTTGTGGTGGTAACACTGCCCTTAGTTCAAGAAGAGTACTCACAGCCACCTAGGGAACCGGTGCCACTGGTGATAGAAGCCTTTGAAGCAGCTGCAGGGGCATTGGACATAACTGTAAAACATTTCTCACAGAACATGAGGAAAAGAGGATATCCTCATTCCAGCCTGGTTTCACAAATGTAGAAAGTACACAAGGGTCATGTTGCAGCCACCTTTCCCTGGTGACATTTTTTTTTTCTTTTTTTTTTTTTTTTACCAAATTGAAATTAATGCATGGCTTATTACAGTAATACATTGTTAAATTTTGAAAATTGTTTGACAAAATAAAGTTGCTCTATATTGGATAAAGAACACAATAAAAAGAAAAAAAACCTTCTGTTTGTCTCATGTTTTTTTTTCACATAGTATACCCGTATCAGTTCTTTCACAGATATTATTTACAGGATAACTATTTTATAAAATTGGTTAATAATTGCAAAGAGGTTTTGTGTGGTTGAACATTCTAATTTTTTGTATTTTTCAAACAGCACAAATATTTTAGAAAGGACAGTTTGATTTCAGACTATTATGTGGGCATTCTTTTGTCTGTCATTTTTAAATAGCAACGTATCGCTAAGAGTAGTTCCAGGAGTGTCATAGTTTCACTTTAATATTTGGCAAACAATGGTTTTATAGAAATACCAAGATGATATAAAACATTACTTTTAAAACATAATCTTAAATCATTTATCCAAAACTATTATAGTTAATTTTAATAAATCACACTGGTAACATTATTAAATGTTTTGATTATTTCCAAGTCTACTGCTATATTAATACCAATGATTTTGACATTTGTAAACTTGGTAAAGATCCCCACATATTTGCTTCTTAAATTCTGAGTCATGTATTCAC
This sequence comes from Staurois parvus, assembly GCF_062004578.1. NCBI lineage: Eukaryota > Metazoa > Chordata > Amphibia > Anura > Ranidae > Staurois > Staurois parvus. The sequence continues at coordinate 5,842,007 of NW_028318003.1, forward strand.
TATGCCCTGTGACCAGTGCTCATTCTGACGTCAAATTTCAGTTTTAGTCAGTCTTTTGACTAAAATGCCATTTTAGTTTTGTCATCCTGAATATTTTTTTTTTTTTTAAGTTTTAGTGATATATTAGTTAACTAAAATAGTGGTAATTGTGATGCCAAAAATATTTTAGTTGACAAAATTAACACTGCCTGCGATAAGGCACTGCTGTGTCACACATTCAACAGAGCTTCAGGCAGTAGAATCAGTTCAAAGATCACCGTTTGCAAATGACAAGGTGCCATGGGATATGTAGTCTATAGAAAGCGTAAATGTCAGAAGAGCTGCAAAAAAAATATCTGGAATCCAGGAAGTTGTGGAAAGAGATGGCCAGCAGACAGGCAGCACTCACAACATGAATGTAGGTTTGCTGCATAAGCTTATATTGGATTCTCAAAAATAACTATTAGAGTCAAAGGCGGAGCCTTCTAAGTGCAGGATATAAAAACTTTTTATTCTAGATGAGTGGTAAATAACTCAAGACATATGATGAGAGAGATTTGGCATTATAAAGTGCTTCTGCTGTGGTCCGGGTGGTAAATCGCTGCCGAATGGGGCCGTGGCGCTGGCGGCTCCCAGCACTTCCTATAGGCAGCTAGCAGGAGGGAAGGGGCAAAAACATCTCACCACACTTCTACTGTTGCAGTAATGTATACAAATTCCAACTAATATATTCTATATTTATCGTCTAGGATGGCCCCTCCTCTACAGTCCCAGCATTCGTGCAACATTGCAGTGCCAACCACATGGGATTGTCATTCACATTGGTTTGTGACCCTGAAAAATTGGCTCTTAGATTTAACAACTTTGTCACAAAGGTAACACCATTTTTGCTCAGAACTACACTAAATCCACGGCCGGCAACTCTTTCTTACATTATAAGTGTTGCCACCACCCCTGCTGGGTCGACAATATCCAAAAAAGCCAATTCTGCCAGTTAAAACATAATTGTACCAGGGAACAGGACTACATCACACACAGTCAACATTTTGAAAGAGAAATTCCTTGATAAAGGCTATCCAGACACACTAGTAGAAGAAGCTTTTTCTTTAATTATGAGCCAACAACTCATGTTACCCTGGCCACTCAACGACCGCCCCCTTTAGTATTTACAACACTGGTTCATACTCCGTTTCGCAGAATGGAACGCATATTTCAAAAACATTGGTCTATATTTCAAGAATACTCGCATCTAACTCCCACTCTTACGGCCAAACCAAAGGTAACGTATAGGTTAGCTAGGAACATTAAGACCCAAATTTCACCTAGCAAAATTAAACTGTGCCAAACTAAACTCAATGCTCCCTTTTCAATATGAAAGGAATGTTACAAAGTCGGAAACCTAGGTGCCTCATTTGTAAACATGTCCTTCATGGTCAAAAAGAGTTTATTGCAAAAGGGAAACTATATGCTATAGCCAAATTTTACAATTGCTCTACCCAATTTATCTACTGTCTTACCTGTCCATGTGGCCTACTTTATGTTGGACATACCATTTGGACTCTCCAAAAGAGATCTGGAGAGCATAGGCGGTTGGTTGAAGATGGGCTTGACCAACATAGTGTGCCACAACACTTTCTTGATGATGGATCATCTCAAGGCCTCAGACTATGGATCATTGAATCTTTGCCTCCCGATCTCCCCACTGCTGAGCGATTTAAATGTCTCTGTGAGAGAGAAACTTATTGGATATACTGATTAGATACCCTGGCCCCTGGAGGCCTAAATGGAGAATTAGAAATCAGTAGCATTATATGATTATTCATACTTTCATTTTAATTTTCCTTATTGTTCTTCCCCATGTAACCCCATGTAACCATTGGGCACAGATCATATATCCCCTTTCAGTCTACTATTATAATTCCCACCACAAACATACGTATTTCCTCATTGTTACCCAATACCATACAAGATATCCCTTTACAATCTCAGAGATAATAAGGACGAAATACTATGTCCTGCCATATTGTGTTTTTATCTCTTGAAATAATGTTTCTGAAAATAGTACCTGATAAGAGTATCACATGATGGACGACCCATATTGCACTACTTATTCATTTTATTTTACTATACAGAACCCTTAAGGTCTTTATCTGTAAATGTCGCTATTTTTAATTTGTTATTGCAACTATTCGTAATTGTATAAGCGTTTGATATTTTGCTTCAGGGATCCTCTGTTGGCATTTGTATACATCACTTTGGCAATGGTGGAAGTGCAGTGAGACATTTCCTCCCCTCCCCTCCTGCTAGCTGCCTGTAAGTGCCAACGCAAAGATGCCCCCTGCTATGCCTGAAGAGGGAGCAAGCATGTTCTGAACAAACGTCAACCCCCCCCCCCCCCCCGCTACCTATGTGTCTGGAAGTGGCGTCAGCTTAGCGTACCTGAATCCATAGGAGGTGCTGGGAGCCACCAGCGCCACCTCCCCATTCGGCTTCACACTATTTGGCAAGCGATTTACCACCTGGACCACAGCGGATGCACTTTATTATGCCAAAGCACTCTATCATCATATGTCTTGTGAGTGATTTACCACTCATCTAGAATAAAAAGTTTTTATATGCTGTGCTGCACTTAGAAGGCGCCACCTTTGTCTCTTTGATCTTCCTACAGAGTCCCTTCTAGCTCCTTACCAGCTGACAGCTTTAAAGTAAAGCTAGTGTCTATGGACTGACATTTACTTCAAGGACTCGCCATTTCTCCATTGTTATACTCTTGGTCCTTGCCTATTTATTTATTACTAGGGCCTCTCCAGCCCTCCCAGAGTGCGCTGAATGCTTGTTACAAAAATAACAATTTTTTGTATTGCATATGATGTATAATGAAAGTGTATGCTGTGACCATTGAATTCCTTTAGGCCGCCAGCTGTGTGGATCTACATCTGGTTTATAGGAAATGTCCAAATTGTTATATTTAAATACTTAATATTTATTAACCACATTCCCGCCGCCCTATAGCAGATATACTGCGGCAGGGGTGCGCAAAATCGTGTGCGCGCGTATGTGTGGGTGTGTGTATACATGTGTGTGTGTGTGTGTGTGTGTGTGTGTATATATATATATATATATATATATATATATATATATATATATATAATCTCTCTCTCTCTCATAGCATCTTAGGGAAAGGGGGTGCGCGCTCCCTACCCACGCCGCCGCACAGCCATGCAAAGCAGTGCTTACAGTGAAGCACACAGACACAGCCCCTAGTAAAACAGCACATAGTTAACCCTTCGCATGTTAACCCCTTCCTGCCCAGTGCCATTAGTACAGTGTTCGTGCTTTTTATTAGCACTGATCACTGCATTGGTGTCATTGACACCAAGTCAGTTCCTCCCAGTGTCAGAATGCCAGCTATAAGTCGCTGATCGCCGCCATTACTAGTAAAAAAAAAAAAAAAAAATCCCAGTATATATACCGCCATTTGTAAACAATATAACTTTCGTGTAAATCTATTAATTTACACGTATTGGTATTTTTTTTTTTTTATTTAGGAAAGATGTAGCAGAATACATTTTGGCCTAAATTTATGACGATATTTGATTTTTACATTTTTTTTTTTATTTTTTTTTTACTGAACATGTTTAATAGCAAAAAGTAAAAAATATTATTTTCTCAATTTTTTTTTTTTTTTTTTATAGCGCAAAAAATAAATAATGCACAGGCGATCAAATACCACTGAAAGAAAGCTCTATTTGTGGGGAAAAAACAGGACTTAAATTTCATTTGGGTGCAACGTTGCATGACTGCGCAATTTTAAGTTAAAGTAACGCAGTGACGTAACGCAAAAAATGGCCTGGTCAGGAAGCGGGGTAAATCCTCAGGCGGGCAAGTGGTTAGTACATAGATCTCCACTAGCTTGTCTGAATGTCTGAGGTGGGCAGATGATGCCCCAATTCCTGTTCCTGTCATGCTGCTGGAACACAGCACTATATATTGTATGTAGCTGAGGCTACATAACAGTTTATACGGTGTACACAGTTGGCACATCTAGTAGTGAAGCGGTAGTAAAGTCTACATCTGAAAAAAAATGGCACATTGTGCTAGTCTGCATCGTATACTAGCACATTATGAAAGGCTTGCCTCTAAAACGAAGCCCTCCAGCAGTACGCTGCCACCTCTGACAGGCCTTTCATCCTTACTCTGTCTTCCTTTTGGGTTCATGGGCTCTGACTGTTTGAATGGCTGAGCCGCAATGCCATCACTTCCAAGGCACAGAACTCTGGATTGATGGCACATTCACTGAGCCCACAATTCACAGTGCAGTGTGCATGAGCTAGCTGCAAAACATGCAAATATCCCCTAAACGGTGCACATTTAGGAGATATTTATTTTACCTACAGGTGAGCTTTATTATACGTTTTATATATTAGAATTTATAAGCTGTAGGTAAAAGTAATAAAGCAGAGTTTACTACCGCTTTAAACTTTACTCCGACATGAAACTTGGGGGAAAAAAAGGCAAAAGGATTGAAGTAGTTAAAGAGGAACTACATTTTATAAACGAAGTCAGCAATTACAAATGCTGTAGCTGCTGACTTTCAATAAACAAGCACTCTCCAGAGCTGCCTTCTCATGTGACGTGTCCTAGGAGCTTGTGAGCGGGAAGTGGGCATACTTCCACAATCTTCAGAATTCCTGAAGTGAGAGGGACTAACTGTGGGGGAAAAAGGTATCCCCCAAATTTATTTTGTAAATATATTCCCAGACAAATGGAAATTGTATCTTTTACATCTCTTTTCAAATGTATGACATATATTTTGGGCAGACACTATATATGGTGAAAAAGAAGAGTATAATTCTCATACAATCAGTGCATTTTTGCTTTTTTTTAACACAAATGGCAAACAACTAGTCATGTAGCTGCAAGTTGATGCATGAGCCATAAATAGTGTACGAGGTTCACTTTTTCAAGTAAATAGTAATGGATAGTGACCTGTGATATAACCAATTGACTATGGAATGATTAATCTTGCCAGATGTAAATTCATCATTTCAGAAACTTTGACCTGCTGAGATTTTTCACACAATACAGACTGATCTTTGTTCTCTGATCCCTCTTGTTAACAAGCTTTAACAACTAAACTTTTCAGGCTGATAGGAAACCCACAACTCGTGCAATAACCAGTCTTTGCTGGTGTGCAGAAGTGTCAAGGAAAACTAAAACCTGAATGAATAAAGAGAGAACATTTCCTTATCAAAGGGATCTATATTTTTCCATTTGTGATTTGTTAATTGTATGCCCAGATTTGGGTTATGGATAAGATGTATATTAGATCTGCACTAGGTCTGGCAATAGTGTTTTAATGGTTAGTGAATGTGTTCTGGGCATGCACTAGGCACCTTGGTAAGGCCCCATGTACACGGGACACTTCTGAATGATCGAAATTGGCTGCTGGAAAACGTAGGTTAAAAACCTTCTGTTTAGCCGCGTTTGCCTAACGTGTTTATGCGCGTTTGCGTTTAGAAGAAGTTTTTAAAGATAAGCACAGGAGAACCTCCCAAATGCCCAGAATGCACTGAAAAGTGGTAAAATATTAACTATTTCAGACTGTTTCAGAGAAATACAGAGAGTAGAAGCAGACGCAGCAGTATGTGTTGAGATAATTAGGTGTAAGTTGCTCATTAACATTTCTTTTGTTTCCAAGGGTGGGAAAGGTGTCTGGTGGAGGGAGTCATTAAGGCCACCTGGCAGGGGGTCTTCATGAGGAATTTGGTGTGTGAATGGGCATTAACATATCTTTTGTTTCCAAGGGTGGGAGAGGTCTGAGGTGTGAATTGGTCCTTACAATGTGTGACGAGCTTGGTAGGAACATCCTGTGTTCAGTGTTTTGTCCATTTGAGTACCTTGAAAATGATTTGCATGCCTTTTTTCATGATGAAAAAAGTCTCTCGACAGCATCGGGAACTGGAAGAGTTAAAAAAATGTTTTCAAACGCTTATAAACGTGATCTGCTGCGTTTACAAGCGGTTTGAGTTTGAAACGCTGATAAAATCGGCTGCTGAGCGCACGTTTTCTGCGTTTAAAAGAACGACTAAACTCAAATGCCTGTAAACGACTGTAAACGAAGATGTGTACATGGACACATAGGAAAACATTAGGGTGAGTTCAGGGGCTGCTGAAAAAAATGCTGACCAGCTCCTAAACGTGAGTTTATCAGCTGCAGTGTACATGAGCCCTAAAGACGGTATTATCTGAATGCCAGAGCATACTTGAGCGTTTTTACTTATCTGAAAAGAATTTACTTCATTCACATTTCTTTAGTTCCTTCCTGGTTTCCAAGCCTAGGCAAATGATGTCATGCATCCAAGGAGTCTTCAAGAGGGGAGGAAGGTTCTTCCCAGCTAAGCACACCCTTCTGCCTGCATGCCTGGCATAATGCATCATCTGCCCTTACTCAAGATGGTCATGGCCAGAGATGCCAGGGGGGGTTGCTAAGTGATTTCTCAGCAAAATAAATCATGGAGACATGGGGCAGTTTGCTTTGAATGTAAAAAAAAGAATTAAATAGCGCTTTTTGGGCTGTGGTGCTCAGATACAGTATGTAGTTCCACTTTAAACAAAATCTTCTAACTGCTCTTGTTGCAGTTTGCACAAATAATAGTAAATATACCATCAAAATCTGCACTGGTTCAGATAGATCGTAAGCTGCCAACACTAAATTCTGATACAAAGAATTTGCAAGACCTATAAATAAAAGTGTAGCGTAAATAAACAATAACCTAGTTGGATATCAGTGAAGCTGGGCGTGACATCTTGATCCCTGGTGACTTAATTTGTGATGTGACGAAACGTGTCAGGTGGAGCTTGGGCGTACGTTACCACGCATACATGTACGCTCGTGGCCATTTTGGGAACATGTGGATGTTTTTAGACATAAAGCGCTGTATTTGAGTTTGTAAGTGCAATTCTTTGGCTTAATAAATCTTTTAATTGATTTTACACTATGGGAAGCTTTTTCATTTCATGCACATGCCACTCTTATGCCTGACATTTGGAGGCTATGGAGGAGGCTGGAGTGGTTGCTCAATGATCGTTCTTGAGCTGCTTTTGACCATTCTATAACTTGATGGTCAAATACATCTGGTAAGCCTTCTTTGAGCACGGAGTGGGGTGACATGTGTTTTCACATGGATAACGTTTGAGCGTCTAGCAGTTGAAGATTTACATTTACACCTTTTTGATATTTTTCAAATTCTTCTTGGAATTTGGACTTATTGTTTCACATTTATATTACTTTCATATTGTATTGGAAGTAATGTCACATCCAGCTTCACGGATGTTCAGCTAGGTTATTGTTTATTTACACTTTTAGTGCTACACTTTGATTTTTACAAATAGTAAAATTGAAATTTCAAAGTACGTGTTTGTAAAGGCCCCCCCCCCCCTTTCCAGCACTTATAGTAGTTGAAATGGACTGTTCAGTCTGCATGCCTAAATTCCAGACATATCCATATTTAGACATATACAGTATATTTTTTCAATAAAGCTATACCTCCATTCCTTGAGCTCCACTTGTAGTGGTTGTAAAGGTACAAGGGTTTTTTTTTTACCTTAACGCATTCTATAATGCAAACATTTTGTGTGCAGCTAAACCCCCCCCCCCCCCATACTTACCTGAGCCAGTGCAGCTCAGGATTGAGCCTGTACGAGCTCTCCATAGCAGACAGCTTGCTTGAGGGGCACTCGACTGGGGGAGGAGCGCAAGCGTGGGACCCCAGAATAAGAGGATCAGGGCTTCTGTACGCAAAACCATTTCACAAAGCAGGTATGACATGTTTATTTAAAGAAAAAAAAAAATAAATAAATATATATATATATATATATATATATATATATATATATATATATATATACATATACATATACATATACATATATATACATACATACTTTGCCTAGGCTGAGATGTTGTCTGTCTGCTATTTGCAAGTGGAAGCTTTTGTATAACATCCCAGTGTGATTACTCTTACTGCCACATTGTCACTTCACAGCATTTGAGCTCTGTACAGGTACCAGGATGTACATGGATGTGTCCTTTTTGGGCCGTGAAGAAGTTGCTCACTTTGGATAGTGCTTGGATATAGATAGCCTTGTGCTAGTAAGCAAAGCAGTTTGAGGCATTGTCAGAGGGAGAATGGTGATCCTGAGAGGTTCTAAAAACCTGCATGTTTTTTATTCTTGTACATTATTTGGCATGCATGCACTTAACATGAATAAAATCTAATGCTATTTATGGTTAAAAAAGAAAAAAAAAAACCTTGAGGTCAGGTCTGTAGTCTTTTGCTGCTCAGATAATTGATTTTGTACGGGCTGCCTGAACAAAGGATAGCCCGTAGAATTCTATGGGCTAGGGCTTGCACAGTCCTGTCCTAGTAAACAAGTAGGAGTGCTCCAGGTATGTTGCCTGCCACCATAGAAGCCTACTCTAAAATGTCTGCCTAACTTTAGACACAGTAACTTAAACTGGGTGAAGACTTCTAAAGAGGGCTTCACCTCAGCTTTGTGGTTCTATATGCAGGTGGCTTCCTTCTGTCTGTTTTAAGAGTATAGCATTGTACTTTGGCTCCCTGCTTGCATCATTTAGACAGCAGTACTGGTGTTACATCTCCACAACCTCTCCACTAGACCATTCACAAAATGCACGCCTGCAGGACTAGTTTGCAGTGTTTTTTTTTAAGTGAATTTTGGTTTTTAGCTTAGAGCTTATCTGTGCTGCTTAATTTAGGGTCCCTTCTTTGTACTATATTTTGTTAAAAAAAAAAGGTAATTAACCAATTCATGAAGCGCATCAACTTATTTGTCAATGTGACAAACTCCATGAATTCCAGCTTTCAGGAAAATGTCGGCCTCCTTCTCTTCCTCCTCGTCCCCCTTATAAAATGTTTAATTTTGGTCCTAAAGCTAGCCATGCACAGATAGAATTAAAATAAATATTGAATTCAGAATCTTCATTCATTTGATTTTGGCTTCATCTGATTGGCTGGGCAAATGACTTCAAAATTTCCACCTCAGCCAATGAAAGGAAACATCGTATTCATTCAGAAAATAAAAAGTGTCCTGTGAATGGCAGAACAGCACTCAGCCTGGCTCCGTTTTGTCTGGGAGGGGGATGGAATGTACCCATCCCACTGCTTGAACACGGAGCTGCATATTGTATGTAGCTGAGGCTATATAAGTTCATACACTGCTGACAGCGACTACTTGATTAAGTCAAATACAGGTGAAACTCAAAAAATGTGAATATCGTGCAAAAGTTCATTTATTTCAGTAATGCAACTTAAAAGGTGAAACTAATATATGAGATACTCATTACATGCAAAGCAAGATAGTTCAAGCCGTGATTTGTCATAATTGTGATGATTATGGCTTACAGCTCATGAAAACCCCAAATCCACAATCTCAGAAAATTAGAATATTGTGAAAAGGTGCAATATTCTAGGCTCAAAGTGTCCCACTCTAATCAGCTAATTAAGCCATAACACCTGCAAAGGGTTCCTGAGCCTTTAAATGGTCTCTCAGTCTGGTTCAGTAGGAATCACAATCATGGGAAAGACTGCTGACCTGTGAGTTGTGCAGAAAATCATCACTGACACCCTCCATAAGGAGGGAAAGCCTCAAAAGGTAATTGCAAAAGAAGTTGGATGTTCCCAAAGTGCTGTATCAAAGCACATTAATAGAAAGTTATGTGGAAGGGAAAAGTGTGGAAGAAAAAGGTGCACAAGCAGCAGGGATGACCGCAGCCTGGAGAGGATTGTCAGGAAAAGGCCATTCAAAAGTGTTGGGGACTTTCACAAGGAGTGGACTGAGGCTGGAGTCAGTGCATCAAGACCCACCACACACAGACTGATCCTGGACATGGGCTTCAAATGTCGTATTCCTCTTGTCAAGCCGCTCCTGAACAACAAACAACGTCAGAAGCGTCTTACCTGGGCTAAAGAAAAACAGACCTGGTCTGTTGTTCAGTGGTCCAAAGTCCTAATTTCTGATGAGAGCAACTTTTGCATCTCATTTGGAAACCAAGGACCCAGAGTATGGAGGAAGAATGGAGAGGCACACACTGCAAGATGCTTGAAGTCCAGTGTGAAGTTTCCACAGTCTGTGTTGATTTGGGGAGCCAAGTCATCTGCTGGTGTTGATCCACTGTGCTTCATTAAGTCCAGGGTCAACGCAGCCATCTACCAGGAGATTTTGGTGCACTTCATGCTTCCGCAGGCGAGCTTTATGGGGATGCTGACTTCATTTTCCAGCAGGACTTGGCACCTGCCCACACTGCCAAAAGCACCAAAACCTGGTTCAATGACCGTGGGATTACTGTTCTTGATTGGCCAGCAAACTCGCCTGACCTGAACCCCATAGAGACATGAGAGCGAACAATGCAGAAGAGCTGAAGGCCGCTATTGAAGCATCCTGGTCTTCCATAACACCCCAGCAGTGCCACAGGCTGATAGCTTCCATGCCACGCCGCATTGAGGCAGTAATTGCTGCAAAAGGGGCCCAAACCAAGTACTGAGTACATATGCATGCTTATACTTTTCAGAGGTCCGATATTGTTCTATGTACAATCCTTGTTTTATTGATTGCATGTAATATTCTAATTTTTTGAGGTTGTGGATTTGGGGTTTTCATGAGCTGTAAGCCATAATCATCACAATTATGACAAATCGCAGCTAGAACTATCTTGCTTTGTATGTAATGAGTCTATCTCATATATTAGTTTCACCTTTTAAGTTGCATTACTGAAATAAATGAACTTTTGCACGATATTCTAATTTTTCGAGTTTCACCTGTAGTTTGTTTAGACCAGCTTGGTCCAAGTAAACTTTTTAAAGTTCACTAAAACATGGAGTTAGGCTTTAAAGTGTGTTTCCACTTTTGCAGTCCAATTAGAGAAAACCCCACTATATGTTTTTGTTTCATAGCATACCTAATTTTTTTTTAAATGACTTTTTAGATGTTTTTGATGAGGAGGACTCATGGCAGATTGCAAGAAATTCCAGACTATCTCACAGACTGGAAACACACTTGGCACTCTCATTAAAGTGACACCTAACTCTGGTTTTAAAAATTAAAGAAAATCTATTACGTTTGCATTATTAACTCAAAGGGTGGCTAAGTTTGTTCTCTATGCTCCCATTGTATGTAGAAACACAGCTACCCTTTTTGTCCCTCCCAAGATAGATTAGGAGCTATGGGATTTGTATTGTTCATAGAGCTGTGCATATGACTACAACAACTGTTTACTGCTTGATCTAAACAAATGGAAGTGAGGTTTATGATGGATTATTTTTGAGATTGATATTGTTTAGTGTTACTAGTGGTTCTAAAGGCAGCACATTTTTTTTTTAACCTTTATGCATTCTATGCATAAAGGTAAAAAATATTCTGCATGCATCTCCCCCCAGCCCCTTCTTATACTTGAGCCCACCCCATCTCGATCCAGGGATGTGCACAAGAGCAGAGGCTCTCTCCACTCATTTCCATCATTGGCTCAGAGACAGCAGCCAGAGCCATTGCCTCCCAGTGCTATCAGTTACAGCCGCTGAGGAAGGAGCGGCGGGCGGGGCCAAGCCGGGAGCAAGTATGCACAAATGGCCCTAGGTCAGGGATGTCAAACTGGCAGCCCTCCAGCTGTTGCGAAACTACAAGTCCCAACATGCATCTGCCTTTGGTAGTCATGCTTGTAACTGTCAATCTAGCAATGCCTCATAGGACTTGTAGTTTGGCAACAGCTGGAGGGCCACCAGTTTGACACCTGTGCCCTAGAACATACGGCTTGCTATAGGGTGCACTCTGCAATGGGAAGGAGCCATGAGCACCAGTGTGGGACCCAAGAAGAAGAGATTTGGGGGCTGCTCTCTGCAAAACCATTGCACAGAGCAGGTAAGTATGATATGTTAAAAAAAAAAAAAAAACCTTTTACAATCACTTTAATTAAGCTTTGATCTTTGAGACCATGTTAATACAGACTATTAACATCTTGGGTCAATTTATGGTGTTTGCTGCTTTTTGAAAGGATATCCTGCTCATGAAGGCCGGAGTAGCTTTGTGAATAAACAATTCACAATTCAACAAAAAGCTGATATCAATTTTAGCCTTTTTTTTTCTTTTTTTTTTTTTTAAATAGACCATCACTACAAAAAACCTTTCAGCAGTTATTGCATCGTAGAGTGTGGTTTTGATCTTTGATCAGCGTTAAAGGAAACCTCAGCTGTGTTACAGTGGAAAATATGACATCAACTAAACCTTTCAAAAATGTATATGAAGGAAATAATCATTTCTCATTTACTGTACATGCATGTGAATGTTCTTAAACAAGCCACCTGAAACTTTTTTTTTTTTTTTTTTTTTTTGGGTTTTTATTTTAAAGTCACAGGAATTTCTGCTAGTTTGCTGACCTCATATTTTAGTGCTTTGGATCTTTAGTTTTAACAATAATACTCATTCTCAATTTACTTTTATCTAAAATGACAAAGTTGTGCTGCGGCAGTTGATTGGTTTTCAGATTAAATTTGGCCTGCTGTAAAATGGGATCTGCCATCTGAAATCTAGACTCCAAGTTGAACTTATCCAGCATCCACTGAACAGTGCTTCAGAATTTTACCTCTTCTAATTGGGCTGTTCTACTTTTAAAAAGCTTCAGAGGTATTTTTGTGCTATGTTGAGGTTTAAAGAAAAAAAAAAAGAGCAGATTATTCCCTGTCCAAAGCTTGCATTATTGTTGCTCTTGAGCAGCAGTCCTCAAACTTTTTAAACGGGGCCAGTTCACGGACCTTCACACTGTTGGGGGACAAGACTATAGTTTGAAAAAAATATGAACTAATTCCTATGTACACCGCACAAATCTTATTTGTAGTGCAAAAAAAGGAAAAAACAATACAATATTTAAAATGCACTGTAACGCACTGGACACCAAAATGCACTGTACACGGTAACGCACTGCACACCAAAATGCACTGTACACGGTAACGCACTGCACACCAAAATGCACTGTACACGGTAACGCACTGCACACCAAAATGTACTGTACACTGCAACTCACTTGACACCAAAATGCACTGTACACTGTGATGCACGGGACGCCGCAATGCATTATACACTGAGGCACTGGACACTGCAATGCACTGTACTCAGTTACACACTGGACACCACAGTACACTGTAATGTACTGGACACCGCAATGCACTGTGCTTGGTGTGCTCTCCTCCTCTTCTCCTGTTGCTCCTCTGGCTGCAGCACGTGAAATCTGGGTGAGTCTTCGCCAGGCTGCCGCTCGCTGGGTCCTCACGGCTGAGGACCCAGCAAGCAGCCTAGGTATTTACTGGCCGGCGCCGTTTCTTTTTTGTTTTTTTGTTGTTTTTTTTTTTTGGCCGGTCCTTGTAATTGTCTTTACTCTATAAATTGTGAAGATTCAATTTGGTTAGCTAATCATGTAAAAATGAATTTCCGGTTTTAATATTTCATCTACATGCAATTGGGTATTCAGTGTTAACATGGTTACAATTCAAGTAAAGATACTCGACTCCACTAAATCAACTCCATGGTGTCTGAAATTAAACAATTCTTTAGGAAAACCCACAGTGCACTGAAAATCCTTTGCCACAGGTAAACGTTGCATTAAATGTTTGTAAAACCAAGATTGTGAATGTAAAAAAAAACAAAACGTCTGTCCAGCCCCAGAGGTTACCTGGTCACATCATCACTCAAGAGACCATCATTGATTCTTTTTCACCAGAATATTATTATTATTATTATACAGGATTTATATGGCGCCAACAGTTTGCTCAGCGCTTTACAATATAACGGGAGACGATACAGCAACAATACAGTTCAATACAAGACATTAGGTGGGCCCTTCTCCTTGGAGCTTACAATCTAAGAGGGAGGGGCTAGTGGTACAAAAGGTAGTAACTGGGGGGGATGGACTGGTAGGAGGAGTAGAAGATTCCATTATTAGCTGAGGACAGGATAGGCTTCCTTGAACAGAGAGGTTTTCAGAGATCGCCTAAAAGTGGGCATAGTAGGCGATAGTCTGATAAATTGGAGAATACATTACTGCTCAAATGTACTGTACATACACTTTGTCAAAGGGGTGTGCCCCCGCCTTCAAAACCTTTAGAACCATTCCTTCCTACTAACTATGGAGCAATGGTTCCACAGCATTGAAGACATCCAACTATTGAAAGACCTTACCTGATTGATACCTCAAGGGAACTGATTAAAAATTCTAGGACACCTGGAATTACTGAATAGACTAATACATTTATAGAGTAATATAAGCAACTCACAGGACTTGAAACACAAATATCCAATTCCCCAAGTCTTATTAAATGTAGCAAATAAAAATGTTTTGCTATAGAGAGGGTAGGCAGTATTCACCAAGCTTTTCCAGGAAATAATATCCAAGGATGCTGTTGAAACCCATTGTAATTCTACTGTCTTCCTAGCATAAAATAAGTGGTCTTTTGAGCACTTCCAACATCCATATCACCAAATACTTCTAATAGGCAATACATTGGATCAACCATTGGGCAGTTCCAGATCATATGTGTAAGATCCCAATCAGTCCCCTAACAATTAAGACCTAGAGGGGTATCTCTCTTCCTCATTTTGAACCGTTGTGCTGATGAAAAGTAGACCCTATGAAAACACCACATTTGGATGAGTTTGTCTCTAGCAGAGATGGTTGTGCTAAAGTAGGAGGCATAAACCTCATCCCAATCCTGCTCTTCCATATCCGGAATGTCTCTACCTAATCTTGTGCGACTTTCAACCAATGTCACTTATGAAGGATTTACTGGATGTACACCATAGAATGCTTCAAAATTATATATGAAAAAAAAAGTTTTTTGTATGTTTATAAAGTAAAAAAAAAAAAATGACCTCCCCCAACCATTGTAGTATGCAGTTACAGTAGCCAATCATTTTCACTATATTGGAGCAAACATTAGACTGCTTTACAGTTCTCAAGATTATCAGAACAGTAGACTGGAGGTGGTAGATGATACGACTACTTCTTTTATCATCTGTTTAGTTCTGTTCAATATACCGCGTGTATTATTTATTTATTATTTTATTTTAATGCTTTACAGGTTGTTCGGTTGTGCCAGAATCAAAGGCTTGCTTTGAAAAACAGTCCGCCATATATTTTGGACCTTCTTCCTGATACCTACCAACACCTCCGCACCATTATGTCTCGCTATGAGGGAAAAATGGAGATGCTTGGTGAAAATGAGTATTTCAGAGTCTTCATGGAAAACCTAATGAAGAAGACAAAGCAAACAATAAGTTTGTTTAAAGATGGCAAGGAACGCATGTATGAGGAGAATTCCCAACCAAGGTTAGTTACTGCTCATTTCACTGCTTTCAAAGCTTCCCTGTATATACTGCAGTAATGGAAGACAACTTGGTTTTAGATTTTAGAAATTCTGTTTTACAGTGACTGCTCTAATGGATCACTCTGCTCCTACGGACTATTTTCTTATTGCTGTTCTATATACTGTATGTTGTATTGTTACCATGTTTTCCTAGGCAATTGTATGTACGTTCCAGTGTAAATATTTACCCATTTGATATATAATAACTTGAAGCAGAACTTCACCCAAAAGGGGCAGTTTCGTTCTTCCTCCTCGTACCTGCTCCCACTTCCTCTCAGATTGCCTAGGCGATCTGAGTGGAAGTTCTCCTTCCTGCCCACAACCTTCTGGAACACGTCTCCTGCCCCCCAGAAGGCTGAGGGACCATTCACAAAGCACAGTGTAGCAGGCAGTTGGCTGAGTCAAGAATCTGGCCCAGGAGAGGACAGCTCTGCATCCTCGGACAGTTGACTGTTTATTAAAAGTCAGCAACTAAAGTTTTTGTAGTTGCTGACTGAAGAAATGACTGAAGAACATTTTAAGGTTTCATTCATACTAACCCGTACAGTAAAATGCAGCAATTCACTTTGTAGGTCTGTGCGAGGTCCAGCACGTGTGCAGTGCATTTTTTCAGAGCAGTATGGTTTACTTTTTGAAGTCTCATAGTGACATTTCATTCATTCAGGTCTCTACAGGACCACATAGCCATCCAGTGTGCAGCAGGAAAATGTGTGCATTTCTCCACCCTGCATATCCCACTAACGTAGGAAAAAGCATTTCTCCCACACATCACAAACGCATTTTGGTGTAGACTGACATGTGGAAAACAATTGTTTTCCATGTTAGCTCGTGGTGACTGGCATTCGCCTATTTTGGAAAAACACCTGTAACGACCCTTAAATGTTCTGTACAGGAAGAGTGATAACTACTGACCTGAAATATAAACTCCTATTCTCTTTCCAGATATAATTAGAATGTAAGAGAAAAAGAAAAAATGTGTTAATTTAACAAGCTGACTTCAGGAAAAGACAATCAAAGCCAGGCACAATGGGCCTTGTCCGCATTCGAAGACCAGTTTAATTTTAACCAGCACATTCAGAAAAAGTTACCAAGTGACTGTAGTTTGTATTTACATTTTAGTGTGCCATCTTCACGGAATAATAGTATTCACTTGCTGTAGTTTTTGTCTGTTTGTTTTTTGTTTTTTTGTTTTTTCCATACCTGTTGTGGTGGTTTTTGATGCTTTGCATTGTGACGACATGGTGACACAGATATATAGATCGTGTTCACTGAACGTGTGAGGAGACCATTGTTGGTAACAGCCCCATCCTTATATTTAACTCTGCCCTTTCAGTGCTTTCTGTGTCTTTGAATTTAAGTAATACTACGTTTGAATACACATGGAAAAATTTGTGGAAATTTGAAGGTACCATTCTAACCTCCTTGTGATTAAAATATTTTCAGAAATGCATTACAATAGTTTAAAATGACTGACAAACTAATTTTAATACAATAGTATTACTCAGTCTTCACCTCCTAGCCTATACCTTTAGCCTAGGTTCATGTTAATACTGCTGTCTAATCGTTCAGTTTTCCATGCATTTTAACATGTGTTTTTGAGGCGTTTTCATGCTTCCTGCATTTTACTTTTATTTTTGGTGGGAGGAGACTGCGTTTTATACACACAGGGCACTAAAAACGCATGTACATGCATTTTACATGTGCTTTCCATGTGCTCCCATTGAAGTCTATGGGGAAAAAAATACGTTATGCTGCACCAAAAGAAGCACCTGCACCTTTAAAAAAAAAAAAAAACTCACTATACCATGCAGCATTGATGTGAACAGGCACCATAGGGAATAATGAGATTTTGCATTGTTGTGCGTGCCAGCATAATGGCAGACGCAGGAGAAATCACACTAGTGTGAACATGGGGCTTAATCTGTTTTTATCGGGTCTTGTAAAATCATATTTAGAGAAGCCATATTCCAGTGTTGGTCTTTTAGTAGATTTATGCAAAATATCACTCTTGAGATGAAAACAGGATGTGTAGGCTATACTTTAAAGTCTCCACATTTCTTTGACCATTGTCCTACTATCTCTGAAGACAACAGAAGGTTGTTCTTTGAAATTACATAAACAAATTAGTACATAAAAATATAGATATATATTAGTATTGAAACCATTGTGGCCAAACCATGTTTCTGCATTTACATAAGATAACTGCTCTAAGTAGGGAAGACCTAGTTTAACCACAATGTTTCAGTATTGTAATTAGGGGAAAATGTTAAAGTGATACTAAACCCAGGACCCTGCATTCACTCTATCTCGTCTCCCACAGTACACACAACATGGAAATGCAATTATTTTAGTAAATAACTGCTAAATACCTTTTCTCTTCAGCAGTTAGAACAGTCTTGTGACTTCAGCAGAGCACTGGTTAAAGCTTGTAGGAGTAGTTTTCTTTCTACTTTAGGAGGATGTGAAATCCCTGACCTTGTCTGGACAGTGCTTATTGGCCCTGTGCTGATCACATGCACCCTCCCAAGAAAAAAAAAACAACAAACCTATCAATACACACCAAACTGAGCATGTACACGTGACCACGGGTTCAGTCTGTATCAGGCGGTCATTTCAACAAGAAGGCTTCATGCACACTGGGCGTTTTAATAATGCTGGTAACATTAGCTGTGTAAAGTCATGTTAAGTATGTGAGTCTTCAGCGTTTTTGCATTAGCATTTAGCGGTGTTTTGCCACGTTTTTTCGCATTTGCGTTTTTTTTTTTTAACAAAGAAAAAAAAATTTCTTTTTTCTGCTCAAAAAAAGTCCAAGAATGCTGTTTTGCAGAGATTTACTGCGTTTTGCTGCGTTTTTCAGCATTAGAGCATTTTTAGAGCTAAAAAACTCCTCTAGGAACCCACTAGTTCTGGGTTTTTTTCCACCAAAAAACGTCCCTGCCAAAAATCGCTGATTACAGTCTATGTGCATGGACACATAGGATAACATGCTGGGGAGTTTACTGGTTGTAGAAAAAACGTCAAAAGCCAAAAACAGCAGCTGTAAAAACGTCCAGTGTGCATGAGGAGGAAGAGGGGCAGAGGATTAACCCCTTAGGTTCCACAGTGAGTATAACAAGCATGCTGTACTGCATATACAGACTGATTTCACTGTTGTGGGTTTAGTAACCCTTTAATTTTCACAATATTAGCACACCAAGTAGGAACAAATGTGGCATTTTTCTTTTGTGTCTTTGGAAGGGTTGTGAGATGTAAGGTTGCCAATGTCAGTTTATACAAGTATAAAAACCTGTGCAGGATAATGTGAAAAGTTCTGTGTAAATTGATGGTGCTATGAAACTATCTATAATAAAATAAATGAATACCTTCATATTCCAAAATTTCACATTAAATCTGCAAGGTTAGTAATTAGCATTCTGAGGCAAAGGGAATGCATGGCATCTGTAGATATCCACGGTGCCTTCTCTGCATGTTCCCATTTATCCACCTAATTGTGTGGCAGTGGCAGGCAATTGTTTCCAGTTTGTCGTACTTCCCTTTTGGTTTATCATTTGCTCCCAATTTACAAAGGTCATAGCACCTCTTTTTGCCTCCCTCAGAACTCTGTGCTTCCAGGTCACAGGTTATCCATTCCCCTGAACGACTCTGCTCTCCAATTTTCTCTTCGCCTATATTACTTGGGTCTGGTCCTGCACACATCTCAAGCAAAGGTTTTTCTCCCAGAAAAAAAAAACATTTTTCTCAGAGCCCATGCTCAATAATTAAGTTCAAAGAGACATCCAACAATGAGATTTTCCTTGAGAGTTCCAGCCCTTAGCCTCCTTTTTCAGGCCGTACCGTTTTGCTTTATGTATTTAAAGAGCTCTCTTACACAACATCTTGTCAATCTAGAGTAATTCTTTGTCTTGTCTTACCTGCACACCCTCATAGAGGACTTCTTGCCTCCCTCCGCACCATTGCTAGGTATATCAGACAGCATACATTTGTGCTCAGAAGTTTACATACCCGGGCAGAAATTGTGAAATTTTGGCATTAATATTGAAAATGACTAATCATGACAAAAAATGCTCTTTTATCGAAGGATGATGATCATATGAAGCCATTTATTATCAAATAGTTGTTTGGCTCCTTTTTAAATCATAATGATAACAGAAATCACCCAAATGGCCTAGATCAAAAGTTTATATACCCTGGAATTTTGGCCTTGGCACGGACACACAAGGTGACACACAAATGCCAATTAGAAGTTAATGTCCCACATCTGTGGCTTTTTAAATTGTAATTAGTGTCAGTGTATAAATAGTCAATCAGTTTGTTAGCTCTTACGTGGAAGCACTAACTAGGCTAGATACTGAGCCATGGGGATCAGAAAAGAACTGTCAAAAGTCTTGCGTAACAAGGTAATGGAAATTAAGAAGTGGAAAGTTCGGGGATCTCTTGATAACAAGCCAAGGTCAGGTAGACCAAGAAAGATTGCAGCCACAACTGCCAGAGGAATTGTTCGGAATAAAAAAGGGAAACCCACAGGTAACCACAAGAAAAGTATAGGCTGCTCTGGAAAAAGACAGTGTAGTTGTTTTGAAGGAGCACAATATGATGACACTTGAACAAAAATTAGCTGCATGGTTGAGGTGCCAGAAAGAAGTGACTCTAATCTCTATCTTCTCCAAAAATTATACATACCCATCCACTACCTAAAGCAGAACTCCACCTAAAAGATGTTCTGATCATTCTCCTCCTCCCCTCCCAGTCCTCTCTCACCATTGCATTTTTTTTTTTCTGGGGGTGGGTAGCTATTCTGAACAGATACCTGGTCCCATGGAAGTTGTCACCACCAATCTTCCCCCCCCCCCAAAGAAACCTCCTGGGCAACCTCACATGTCTCATGAAGGTGCAGGACCACCTCGAAAGCACAGCACGTGTCCCTCATGCCCATTGGGGAGTTGGCTGTGAGACAGCAGGAAGTCATAACCGGCTTCCCACAAACATGGTGGTGCCAGGGTCCAGAAGTACAGCAAGGAACTGGCCTGGGTGATGACAACGCTGGATCCCAGGGCTGGTGAGTGTTTGTATATTAACTACTTCCCACCCGGCCTATAGTAAAATGACGGCCGGGCGAACCTCTCTTCCCTCCGGTAGGGTGTCATATGACGTCCTTTCCGGATCACGCCTTGCGCGTGCCCGCAGGACCGCACTGTGGCAAGATCTGTCACAGACTGTGTACCTCGGACATGGCCGATGACAGATCTGTATACGGCTCCGTTGCCAGTACCATGTGACCTGCTGTGACCAATCACAGTAGGTCACATGACAGTGGTATACAATGAATGGCTTCCTTTCATGCCATCCATTGTATACAAGTGTGTAGCTGTGAATGGTCACACTGGGCCAATCACAGCCCATCTGGGTCGTGATTAGCCGTAGCTAATCACAAAAAAAAAAAAACCCTGAATTAATCGATGTCATTCAGGTAAATGCTTACTTATAGCAAAGAAATTCTTTGCTATAAGCAACCAAATTGTGTAAAAAAAAAAAAAAATACTGATCACTTCCCCAAAGTAGTACAATGTTACTATGGTAACATTATACTACTTTGGTCACAGTGTAATATGAAGAATAAAACCTTAAAAAAAAACAAAGAAAATTTAATAAAAATTGAAAAAAATGATCAATTTATCAGTCAGTGTCCCTGGTCACCGCCACACCAGTTATATGATGACTCTGTACTGCACTGGTGACAGTATATAAAAAAAATTGTGAAAATCATTTTTTAAATTTCTTCATTTTCCGAAAAATTGTGACAAAAGAATTACAACTTCAAAAAACTCGCCATGCCTCTTATAAAATACGTCGGACTGTCTGCTTTGCAAAAAGGGGTCATTTGGGGGATATCTGTACTGTTCTGACATTTTTGTGTCTCAAGAAATTAGATTGGCTGTCAGTACTTCAGGATTGATCAATTTTCAGATATTTCCCATGGTTTGGGAACTCTATAACTTTCCTACAAACTAAATAATAAATACTGATTTGGGTTATTTTCACCAAAGAAATGTAGCAGAATACATCTCGGCCTAAATTTATAAAGAACAATTAATTATTTCAAACGTTTATAACAGAAACAAACGTTTTTATTTTTTTTTTTCAAAATGTTCTGTCTTTTTTTGTTAATTTAGCAAAAAATAAAAACCCCAGTGGTGATTTAAATACCACCAAAAGAAAGCTCTAGTTATGTGAAGAAAATTTATAATATTTTAGTTTGGGTAAAATGTTACATGACCGTGCAATTGTCATTCAAAGTGTGAGAGCGCTGAAACCTGAAAATTGGCCTGGGCAGGAAGGGGGTAAAAGTGCCCGGTATTGAAGTTGTAGCTGTGGACTTTTAATCTTTGGACAAATTACTGTAGTTACTTTTTAAGGGCCCATTCACACTGGGGCAATTTGTGACTAGCTGTGGGAGACCTAGCGGGGGTTTCCTGTGTTTATCTTCAAGCATGCATCCGCATTGAAAGCAGTGGGAGGCAGAATTCATAGGTAATCGCTGCATGAGCGGTTACATGCGATTGGCTACAAATAGCTGCGAGAGCTGCCGGCCTCCCAATACTTTCAGTGGTGCTGGCCATTCACAGCAAATCATAGGAAACCCTCGCTTGATCTCTCACAGCTAATCGCAAACAACCCTGTTTGCAAGTGTGAATGGCTATGTATTCTACTACTGAAGAAATCTTTTCTTGGTGTTTTTCTGCCTTTGTGACATCCTCTGGGGGTGGCTACGTTCCTACACACAGTATGACCATGGAGAAAGAATGTAGCCACCATTTAATAGGAAGTCAGATCACAGGAAAGCAAAAGGAATTTGGAGGAGGCTGAGGGCAATAGAAGGTACTTTTTGACCACAGTTTAGTGTCACTTTAACGTGGTTCTAAAACCTAAACATTTTAAACCTTAAATTCCCTACATTAAGGTAAAAAATGTTTTGGGTATCAGTATTTACCTGAATCTTCTCTCGATCCAGTGCTGTGCCCATCTGAAGTGACTGTTTTCTCTCCCAGCTCTCAAAGACATTGCTGAAGCAGCAGGAGCTATTGCTTCCCACTGCTTTCAGTCATGCTGTGACCAGTGAGTGGAGGGAGGGGCCAGGTCACACTGTCTGTCTATGGTCGCAGGCAGCGTGGCTCAGGATTGAGCCTGCAGGTGTGCAATGAGCGGAAGCTGCTCCCTATGGTGACACACCAAGAAGAAGAGGAGCCAGTAGTGCCAGCGGGGGGACTCAAGGAGAAGAGGTTCAGGGCCGCTCTGTGCAATTCCACAGAGAAGGTACGTTAACCACTTCCCGTGCGGCCCATGTACATAAACGGCCAGATGGGAGCAGTACAGGAGCGGGTTGTCGTTCATAAACGGCACCCGCATTTTCAGGCTGTGTGCGCTCCCTGGGAGCACACGGCACTGCAATCCGGTGCCCGCTGTGTCAGGAGGACACAGTGGAACACCTATTGCTGTACGGGACCTCTGTGTGAGGTCCCGATCATGTGATCACTGATTGGCCAATCAGTGATCACATGAATAGTAAGCAAGATGTCACTTCTGACATTGCTTACTACTAGTGAAATCTGTGAATGATCAGAGGTCACATGGTACAGGGCTATTCACAACAGCCTTGTACCATGTGACAAGCTGTGACCAATCTCGGCTCTCACAGTATTTCTCAATGGCTGCAAGAATGCAGCCAGAGAGAAGGAGAAATGATTGCTTTTACGGCCTTTATGGGTGTAAAAGCAATCGGTGTAAAAAAAAAAAAATCTTCATCACCCCCCACAAGTAGTACAGTGTCACTATGGTGACACTGTACTGCTAGGGTGACAGTGTGTTAAAAAAAAAAAAAATATAAAAAAAACAAAAATGTAAAAAAATATAATTTTTGGTTATAAACTAATTTGGGTGTGTTTTTTTTTTTTTTTTTTTCCCCTACTAAAAAGATAACCGAATAAATTTTGGCCAAGATTTATGAAGAAAGATTATTTATTTGCAAAATCTTATAAGAAAAACACTTTTTTTCAAAATTTTTGGACTTTCATTTCTATAGCAAAAATAAATAAATAAAAATGCCAGTGGTGAATAAAAATTGGCCTGCACAGGAAGGGGTGAAAGTGTCCGGACTTGAAGTGGTTAAACATGTTTGTTATTTTTTAAACAAATCCTTTACAATCACTTTAAGCAATTGTATGCACATTACTCAGAAGATAATTAAAATGGCTGCCTTGTATTATCAGAAATGGCCATTTCTGAGCAGGAGGAGGAACAATGCATATGGAATGCGTTGAAGAGAGTTTTGTTCAGTAAAATAGGAAGCTTATGTAGACTAGCAGAAAATACAAAGAGGAAGTGAATGTGACCACAGTCAGAAGCCGCCTGCTACAAGAACATTTTGAAACCTTTTAGAAATTGTTTGATTATATGCAGAGTCATACTGCTTTGCCTTACAAAAGGCACCTGAAGTACTATTTCCTTTTAGTTTTGGAAACAAATAGTTTTTGATAGTTTTACTGTTAGCTTAAAGCAGAACTTTACACGTAACAATTCGTTAAAAAATGTTTAGCAAAGAACATACATTCCACATTACTAATTAGGCTGCCAAAATTAGTGTGTGCTGTAAATTGCCTTCAGAATTGCTCCTGTTTCTTCTTGCTGGAGGAGGATATTTTGCTGAAGCCCAGAGCCCCTGAGCAGCAGTAAATCTTTAGCATGTCAACAGATCGACCTCTACTTTTTCTGCACAGTGCTGAAAAATAGAGAGCAACTGAGCATGTGCAGAGCAGGGTGGGACAGTGTATTACTGGATTTTAAGCAGTATTCGCTATCCTTTCTTAACCTTTTTAACACAGAGCAACCCTTAAAGTAACTTTCCAGTCTCAGAAAATCCCTGCTAAAAATGACTTTACAACTCACAATACAATAGTATGATGGTCAGTGGGAAGGATGCTCATAAACGTGTGGACATTGGGAAGAATTACCCCTTACAGATGGTTAAATAAATTACTGATGTCAATGGGAACTTATCTGAGAGGCAGAAATTGCTCAAGGAACCCCTAGCAACCTCTGATGGAACCCTGAGGTTCCATGAAGGACTTAATTTTCTGACTAAAGTTTTTTACTTTAAGCTTTTTTTTATGTCTTAATGTAATTCTGTAGTTTATTATTTATTATTTCAGGTACTTATATAGCGCCATCAATTTACGCAGTGCTTTACATATATATTGTACATTCACATCAGTCCCTAACCCTCATGGGGCGTACAATGTAAGGTCCCTAACTCATATTCATACATATACATACTAGGACCAATTTAGACAGGAACCAATTAACCTACCAGCATGTCTTTGGAGTGTGGGAGGAAACCAGAGTACCTGGAGGAAACCCACACAGGCACAGGGAGAACATGCAAACTCCAGACAGGTAGTGCCGTGGTTGGGATTTGAAACGATGACCCTAGTACTGGCAGGCGGAAGTGCTAACCATTTAGCCAGTGTGCTGCCTGTAGTTCACAACCTTTCAATATCCAACATCCAGTATTGTCTGAGTTATATATGCAGGTTGTCCTCCCCTGGAAAAAAAAAAAAAAAAAAATCTGTTTTACAGGCGTTCAACGTTTTTTTTTTCCTGCCTCTAAATGCTAGTTCATGTTAGCCTACAGTGAGAAACAGAAGTATTTGAACACCCTGCGATTTTGCAAGTTCTCCCTCTTAGAAATCATGGAGGGGTCTGAAATTCACATTGTAGGCGCATTCCCACTCTGAGAGACAGAATTAAAAAAAAAATTCAGGAAATCACATTGTATGATTTTTAAAGAATGAATTCTGGCTCTCAAAGACCTGTTACTGTGCCTTTAAAAAGTCCACCTCTACTCCACTCATTAATCTAACTTAGTAGCACCTGTCTGAGCTCTTTAAAGACACCTGTCCACCCCACAGTCAGTCAGACGCCAACTACTACCATGGGTAAGACCATAGAGCTGTCAAAAGACACCAGAGACAAAATTGTGGACCTCCACAAGGCTAGAAAGGGCTATGGGGCAATTGCCAAGCAGCTAGGTGAAAATAGATCAACTGTTGGAGCAATTGTTAGAAAATGGAAGAGGCTAAAGACAACTGTCAGTCTCCCTCGGACTGGGGCTCCATGCAAGATCTCACCTTGTGGGGTATCACTGATGATAAGAAAGGTGAGGAATCAGCCCAGAACTACAACGGAGGAGCTGGTCAATGACATGAAGAGAGCTGGGACCACAGTTTCAAAGGTCACTGTCGGTAGAACACTACGCCGTCATGGTTTCAAATCATGCATTGTGCGGAAGGTTCCCCTGCTCAAGTCATCACATGTCCAGGCCCGTCTGAAGTTTGCCAATGACCATCTCGATGATCCAGAGGAGGCATGGGAGAAAGTCATGTGGTCAGATGAGACCAAAGTAGAACTTTTTGGTCTAAAGTTCACTCGTCGTGTTTGAAGGAAAAAGGATGCGTTGCATCCCAAAAACACCATCCCTACTGTGAAGCATGGGGGTGGTAACATCATGCTTTGAGGGTGCTTTTCTGCGGAGGGGACAGGACGACTGCACTGTATTAAGGAGAGGATGAATGTGGACATTTATTGTGAGATTTTGAGCAACATCCTCCTTCCCTCAGTCAGAGCATTGAAGATGGGTCATGGCTGGGTCTTCCAACATGACAACGACCTGAAGCACACAGCCAGGATAACCAAGGAGTGGCTCCGTAAGAAGCATATCAAGGTTCTGGAGTGGCCTAGCCAGTGTCCAGACCTAAATCCAATAGAACATCTTTGGAGGGAGCTGAAACTCCGTGTTGCTCAGCGACAGCCCCGAAACCTGACAGATCTAGAGGAGATCTGTGTGGAGGAGTGGGCCAAAATCCCTGTTGCAGTGTGTGCAAACCTGGTCAAGAACTACAGGAAACGTTTGACCTCTGTAATTGCAAACAAAGGCTTCTGTACCAAATATTAACAGTGATTTTCTCAGGTGTTCAAATACTTATGTTCAGCAGTGCAAGACAAATAAATTCTTTAAAAATCATACAATGTGATTTCCTGAAATTTTTTTTAATTCTGTCTCTCAGAGTGGGAATGCGCCTACAATGTGAATTTCAGACCCCTCCATGATTTCTAAGTGGGAGAACTTGCAAAATCGCAGGGTGTTCAAATACTTCTGTTCCTCACTGTATGTGTCCATTGTACAATAGAGGAGCATTTCTGCTGAAACGTGTGTAAACGCACTTAAGCGCTAGGTTCATTTAGCGCTTGAGTGTTTATTGCAGTGGCCAGAATACATGACTTTTCTGGCCAATGACAAGAATAAATTCCCAAGCACCGAATGCGCCTGATCTCACCTAAAGATGTTTGGAAAAATGCGGCTTAGTTGTGCTTTTGCAGCTGCTTATCTCCTGCTAGAAAAAAACTTTGACAAAAGCCCTATTGTGTGTGAGGCTTTATTGTTTGTGTCATTTTACTGTTTTATACATCCTCTGATAAACTTCATATTACTCTCCTGTGAACTGCTAATTATGAAACTTGACAACTGAGGAAGTTATTACGTTCTTGCAGGAACTGGTTTGTAAATAGAAACAGGAATTTGCGCTGTCACCTGATTTTGTTTTATGGTGCTAACCTATGCATGCAATTGCTTGCTGGAAGCTACATATTTCTAATTTAGTGTTTTACTTTTTGAACTTCTGCTTTCTGGCTGTGTTCCATAGACCAGCCTTGATCAACCCCTTTAACTTGGAGGAACCGTTTTTAAAAAATGGAGATCTCGGGAGAACCTCAAAATGATTTTACAGCTCATGGTACATGGAAATAACAATAAATATGCTAATAAAATATATAAACCAAAATTGTGTACTATTATAAATATCCGATAGAATGGTAAAAAAAAGTTTTTTTATCCCAGTCTTCAGTGCAAATTTTACATACACGCATTGCACACAAAAAGCAATTTGTTCTTTTGTTTTAAAGCCTAAGTCCACCTTTTTTTCCCCTTAGTATTTTAGGACAGCCTTACCTGTCGATCCAGCTTGCTCCATAGGAAAGTTCATGACTTCCTGGTATGTAGATTTGGGACGTGAAAACTGTTAAGACACAGGAAGTACTTTACCAGCTCGCTTCATTAGCACACACCTGGCCCCCTCCTATGGGGAATTGTTCACCCACCCCTGTACTCACATGCATGCTGTAGTATTGAAAACAGGAGAAATATGTAAATCTCATACACTATACAGAATTGTACTATCTTCTTTAGTTCTACCATCAACTATGGCGTGCAATAGCCTGTCTGACTGGATACAGTGTGATTGGATAGATAGGTGTGTGCTTCTATTATATAGTGTTGATAAATCTAATGGAGATTGTGCAGAGATTGTACAATCAGAGCATATAGTGTATGGCCAGCTTTGTAGAAGTACATATAAAACAAAAAACAGAGTGCCACTCTGGGTGCAGCATGAAAACAACATGGCATTTATTCATAATAAACTCTTTTCATGCTGCACCCAGAGTGCTTCAAGTCTATAGTGCTGCCTTCCTGTTCCATTACCTGGGATTCTGTGCTCATAGACTGTATTCCAATCCAATGTGCCACCTGTGCACACTCATTTTGGCGTTGTACAAGTATATTGGAGTATGTGGACAGAGACACTCAGCTGTCAGGCCCCATTCACTCGGCCTAGCAGCTGAGTGTCTCTGTTCACATCTTCCTATGTACTTGTACAAAGCTGGGCACACACTATATTATCTGATTGTGCAATCTCTGTACACTATCCTTTAGATTTACCAAAACTATATAATAGGAGGACACACCTACAATGCATCCAGAAAGTATTCACAATACTTAACTTTTGCCACATTTTGTTATGTTACGGCCTTATTTCAGAATGGATTATATTAATTTTTTCCTCAACATTCTACAAACAATACCCCATAATGACAACGTGAAGGAAGTTCATTTTGAAATCTTTGCAATTTATTAAAAATAAAAAAAGGAAAAAAAAACACATGTACATAACTATTCACAGCCTTTGCTCAGTACTTTGTTGAAGCCCCTTTAGCACCAATTGCATCCTCAAATCATTTTGAGTATGATGCTACAAGCTTGACACCTATTTTTGGGCAATTTCTCACATTCTTCTTTGCAGTACCTCTCAAGCTCCATTAGGTTGGATGGGGAGCATTGGTGCACAGCCATTTTCAGATCTCTCCAGAGATGTTCAATCGGGTTCAAGTCTGGGCTCTGCCTGGGCCACTCCAGGACATTCACAGAGTTGGCCGTAGCCACTTCTTTGTTACGTGGGCTGTGTGCTTAGTCGTTGTCCTTTTGAAAGATGAACTGTCACCCCAGTCTAAGGTCCAGAGCGCTCTGGAACAGGTTTTCATCAAGGATATTTCTGTACATTGCAGCATTCATCTTTCCTTCAATCCTGACTAGTCTCCCAGTTCCTACTGCTGAAAAACATCCCCACAGCATAATGCTGCCACCTCCATGTTTCACTGTAGGGATGGCATTGGCCAGGTGGAGAGTGGTGCCTGGTTTCCTCCAGACATGATGCTTGGCATTCAGGCCAATCTTTGTTTCATGAGACCAGAGAGTTTTGTTTCTCATAGTCTGAGAGTCCCTCAGGTGCCTTTTTGGTAAACTCCAGGCAGGTTGCCATTTGCCTTTTACTGAGGAGTGGCTTCCATGTGGCCACGCTACCATACAGACCTGATTGGTGGAGTGCTGCAGAGATGGTTGTTCTTCTGGAAGGTTCTCCTCTTTCAACAGAGAAATGCTGGAGATCTTTCATAGTGACCATCGGGTGCTTGGTTACCTCCCTGGCTAAGACCCTTCTCCCTCGATCGCTCATTTTGGCGGGGCGGCCCGCTCTAGGAAGATTCCTGGTGGTTCCAAACTTCTTCCATTTACGGATGATGGAGGCCACTGTGCTCCTTGGGACCTTCAATGCTGTAGAAATTTATCTGTACCCTTCCCCAGATCTGTGCCTTGATACAATCCTGTCTCTGTGGTCTATGGACAATTCCTTGGACTTCATGGCTTGGTTTATGCTCCGACATGCACTGTTAACTGTGTGACCTTACATAGACAGGTTTATGCCTTTCCTAATCATGTCCAATCAACGGAATTTCCCACAGGTGGACTTCAATCAAGTTGTGGAAACATCCCAAGGATGATCAGTGGGAACAGGATGCACCAGAGCTCAATTTTGAGTGTCATAGCAAAGGCTGTGAATGCTTATGTACGTTTGTTTTTTTTTTTTCCTTTTATATTTTTAATAAATTGCAAAGATTTCAAAACAAACTTTTTACGTTGTCATTATGGGGTATTGTTTGTAGAATGTTGAGGAAAAAAATTAATTCAATCCATTTTGGAATAAGGCTGTAACATAACAAAATATGGCAAAAGTTAAGCGCCGTGAATACTTTCTGGATGCACTGTATCTATCCAATCACTCTGTATCCAGTCAGGCAGGCCCTTGCACTACTTAGTTGATAGTAGAGCTAAAAGAGATTGTACAGTCCGATTGTGCAGTGTATGGTGAGCGTTACAGACTTCTCCTGTTTTCAATATTACAGCCTGCATGTGAGTACAGGGGTAGGTGAGACAATTTCCTGGAGAATGAGAGCGGGTGCATGGTGTGTGCTGGTGAGGGTTACTGGTGAATTACTTCCTGTGTGTTAACAGTTTTCACATCCCAAATCTACATACCAGGAAGTCATGAACTGTTCTATGGAGCAAGATGGAACTGGACAGGTAAGGCTGTCCTAAAATACTAATAAAGCTTTATCTTTGCTGCAACAGAAGTACATTAATGGTGTATATAGGGGAGCTGGAGTTTAGAAAAAAAAATAAGGTGAACTTGGCCTTTAAAGTGTTTGTAAAATCTTACATTTACCCAGCAAAGCGACTAGCCTCAGGTTATAAACTGAGCTGAAACACATCCTCCTACATAAGTTGCACCTGTTTATCTGCAGCCACTTCTTCTTTACTTCAGTTCTAAAGTCCAGAATTTACACAGCTTGTCTTGAGCTTTTGACGTATTTTCTGGTCCTCCTCAGCCCAAGCACCATCTTGAGCACATGCTCTGCTACAGTACAAGGCACACTTCAGTCACATCCCTGCTTTACCGGGTTTACCTGCAGCCTTTAGTTGTGAGAGACAGGATGGCTGCACCCCTCCTCTGCAGCACAGGTTTTAAGTAATTAAGGACATGCTGGTCTTTAAAGACCGGTGGACAAGAGGTTGGAGAACCTTTCTAAATTTTGAGCGTGGCCATGCAATCCACAATGGTATTCATGGCCATTTGCCAGACCAGTGGCAGTTTGGGCCAAGAACAAAGCACGCAACCCTGAACTGATCCTAACAGATCCCTTCATAAATTGGAGTTACTCATGGTGGTATTGTTAAGTTTGACGGGCTGCTTGTGCCAAAACGCTCTCTTAGCTCACCCTTATGTCAGTCCAGATGCACAGGATGTTGTTTCTGCAGAGGAAGTCTTCTGTAATATCTATAAAAAAAAAATTTCAATTATGGTGAATAACTCTTTAGAGAGTCCCTTAAGCTGGGTATACACAGGCCCTACAGAATCTGATCGTTAGATCAAGTTCTGTCGAACAAGACTGCTGGAAAACTTTGATCAACGGCCTGCAGCCAATGGGCTGCAGCGCTGACCAGTGTATTCTGACAGCAGAGGAGTCCCTGCTGTCAGAATATAATGAGTGTCCCTGTGGTGGGAAATTCCTGCATCCACCTATATTGTGTGGATGTAAGAACCTGCTGGTTGAGAAAAAACACAAAAAACAAAAACTGATAGTGTGTTACACAGCTTTAGACACCCTTTTTGGGAAGGAAGTCACGGGTAGGAAGAGCAGTCTTACCCATATAAAAAAGTAAATGTGCCCATGGCAAAATATGGTATTCCCAGATTTGAGGAGTTTTCATCTCTCCCAGGCCTCCCCTTTCAAGGCCAAGTCTTCCTTTGTATTCTTTATATGCAACATATAGCAATACCGCCAAAAAACTATTGAAAAAAAACGATTTCAGTAATGGCCAAAAATATTGACTCCCCTGCATTGGTGTCATATAATGCACCACTTCACCCGGAAAATTGTTGCAGTTACAAATGTTTAGGCATTCTTGTGTTTATTTTTGTTTGTATTGGTATGACACAAAAAAGTGGAGAAACAAAAAGCCAAATCTGACACCTTCCACGCAAAATCCCAAAAATGGACTGGACAAAATTTTTGACACCCTCAATTTAATATTTGTTAGCACACCCCTTGGAAAAAATAACTGACATTAGTCGTTTCCCATAAACATCAATGAGTTTCTTACATATCTCTACTGGAATTTTGGACCACTCTTCTTTCACCAACTGCTCCAGGTCTCTCAGATTGGAAGTGTTCTTTTTCGCAACTGCTGTTTTGAGATCTCTCCACAGGTGCTAGGGGTTGAGATCTGAACTCATTGCTGGCCAGTTCAGTGCTTTTGTGTGATCGGTGCCTTTCCTCAGGTAACCATCCTTTCTAGGATGCTCAACAGGTTCAAGGTGGAGGGTGTTCTTGAGATCCTGGTAGCTCTGTACTGTCCCAAAAGAAATTGATATTCAGACACCATCTGACTCCTAGCAGACTGTGGGGACTTCCTGAACGACCTAACCTGCTTTCTCAAGGGCTGGTCTACCATCCTACCTCACAGTTGCTGGCTTTAATGATTTGGCTGTTAAAGCCAAAGTCCTTTTTGACCTTCTGCTCCCCTGGTAAATGCTGATTCCCTTTCGCTCCAGCAGTGAACTGTCCTTTGATGCTCCCCTGTTGAATGTAGGGCTATGGTCCCTGCATCAGTCTTGATGATATCAGAGGACTTTAGACCACAGGAGTGCAGGAGATAAGGGGCTGCAGGGATTGGTATAGGAGCACTGAGGTGCCTACAGCAGCAGAGGATCAGATAAGAAAAATTGCTTTTCCTGGTCCCCTAGACATAAATGAGCTGTTATCACTTGAAGTGTGGGCACAGCCCTACTGCAAGGAAGGACTTCTAAAATTCCTGGGGTTCAGATTTAAAGAATATGCCAACCAAACTTTTCATATTCCTGATATGTGCCTGCTATACTGTGTACTTGTATGAAATATTATCCTTTTCTATTTTTATTGCTTCCTTTGTGTGGAATACCTGGTGTTCCTGCCAGTCCCTCTGCGTTCCTATTAAAAACTGACTACATTAGGAAGAAGAGCACAGCATGGTCAGTTTTCTAGCTATGCTGAGAGCTAATGCAATGATCAGGCTTGTGCAGAAATGCCTGCCCTTCAAAGCCATTCACTGTGAACATCAGTGTACTGCTGTTTCCCCTCCCCGAGCCCCTTATGCAGCTGAGAACAGAGGGTATATGAGCACTTAAAAAACAAAAGAGGAGGGGTGGTATTTATAATGTTTGTTTTTATACACTATATTGCCAAAATTATTGGAGCACCTCTCCAAATCATTGGATTCAGGTGTTCCAATCATCTCTATGTCCACAGGTGTAAAAAATCAAGCATCTAGGCATGCAGACTGCTTCTACAAACATTTGTGAATGAATGGGTGAACGAGTCGCTCTCAGGAGCTCAGTGAATTTAAGCGTGGTACCGTAATAGGTTGCCACCTGTGCAATAAATCCATCCCTGAAATTTCCATTATACTAAATATTCCACGGTCAACTGTTATTGGTATTATAACAAAGTGGAAGCAACTGGGAGCAACAGCTACTCAGCCACGAAATGGTAGGTCACGTAAAATGACAGAGTGGGGTCAGCGTATGCTGAAGCGCACAGTGCGCAGAAGTTACCATCCATTTGCATGCTCAATAGCTGAAGACCTCCAAACTTTGTGTGGCCTTCAGATTAGCACAACAACAATTTGTAGAGCTAGAGATCTTCATGGAATGGGTTTCCATGACCGTACAGCTGCATCCAAGCCTTACATCACCAAGTGCAATGTAAAGCGTCAGATGCAGTGGCGTAAAGCACGCCGCCACTGGACTCTAGAGCAGTGGAGACGTGTTCTCTGGAGTGACGAATCACGCTTCTCTGTCTGGCAATCCAATGGACATGTCTGGGTTTGGCGGTTCTCAGGAGAACAGTACTTGCCTGACTGCATTGTGTCAAGTGTAAAGTTTGGTGGAGGGGGATTATAGTGTGAGGTTGTTTTTCAGGGGTTGGGCTTGGCCCCTTAGTTCCAGTGAAGGGAACTCTTAAGTCGTCAGCATACCAAGACATTTCGGACAATTTCATGCTCCCAACTTTGTGGGAACATTTTGGGGGTGGCACCTTCCTGTTCCATCGTGACTGCACACCAGTGCACAAAGCAAGGTCCATAAAGACATGGATGAGCGAGTTTGGGGTGGAGGAACGTGACTGGCCTGCACAGAGTCCTGACCTCAACCTGATAGAACACCTTTGGGATGAATTAGAGCGGAGACTGTGAGCCAGGCCTTCTCGTCTGACATCAGTACCTGACCTCACAAATACACTTCTGGAAGAATGGTCAAACATTCCCATAGACACCCTCCTAAACCTTGTGGACAGCCTTCCCAGAACAGTTGAGGCTGTTATAGCTGCAAAGGGCGGGGCCAAATCAATATTGAACCCTACAGACTAAGACTGGGATGCCATTAAAGTTCATGTGCGTGTAAAGGCAGGCGTCCCAAAACTTTTGGCAAAATAGTGTATATACACAAATGTTTTGCCTTTCATTTCTATTTTAAACTGAATGGGTAATACTTCTATTACTCTGCCGATGTATTCTCTCTACAGTATGAGTCTTTGTCTGCACAGCCCTGATTGGTGCTGTGCCAGTCACATGACTGAGAAAAAATGGTTTCTGAAGAGCAATGCAAATAAAATGATAAATATTTAAAAAAAACTGTTTTACAGCTGCATATAAATCAAGCAACAGATTGAAAATAAAATGTTTTTTTTTTTTTTGTGCATTAATATGGTTCAGGCAGAGTCAAAGATGGTTGAAACTAGCTTTCGTTTTCTTCAGAAAGCATCGGCATCTAAGGCTCTTTGTCTTTTTACTTTGTATGTATTAGCAATTACATTGATATATTGAATACTCATTTATATTAAAACTTAAGCTTTTTTGTGAGTTTCTTAATGAATGTAATCAATCAGCGTTGCTATATCCTGCCCCCATAGTGTTTAACAATAGTAAAACATGGAGGAGGAGGGAAGGGAGCGTCATTTACCTCTGTGTAGATGCCCCTTGTGGGACTCTGTGCTCATGTAGGCTGCACAGATAGGAAAAAGGCAGAACTACAGAGCTTAGAAGGAAACTGAAAATGGACTATGCTCAGTAGATGACAGCAGCTGGTGTACTCAATCTCTGCCTGCAAATGGGACATAGAGAAGATGGGAGGGACAGCTGAAGGCAGGAGCAACCAGGTATACTTCACTCCATGTTAAAAATAAATGAAGAGACCGTGCTCTATATATAAAAATAAATAGGATTAAAAACTAAAGAGCTGCACATCAATAAGTCCACAAACATAAACCGAAGTACATAACATGGACCACGCTCTTGTAGAAATATGACCTACTCCCACCTGAACTATGTATCAAATTATATAAAACGACCCCCCCGGGTAAATAATTAAATGTGAACTACACAAGTGCCTAATTCCAACAAAAGCAAGATATGCAAATTGTGCAAAAGTAAATATGTGTAAATGACTTACACCCACATAAACTATGTGTCAAACAATATATAACAATCCCCAAAATTCTGCAATAATGAGCGCACAAATTGTGCAAAAATATATATATATATATATATATATATATATATATATATATAAAAAATATATAATCTCCGCCCCCATAAACTATGTGCCAAAATGTAACAATCCAGTAAACTATATTAAGTGAACATTACATATTTGTAAAGTGCCTGATTTCAACAAAACAAAGTGCAAATACCAATATACAGGATATCATGCATATTATTTACATGAACATAACTTAATAAATTTCCATAAAAAGTGCTTTGTGCTCATGATCTATAGCTGCGCCATATAAAGTGACAACACCCAGAGAGTAAGTGCTCTTCCTTCTTCCCAACGAAATCACACCGCAATCACCAGAACAAATTGACCTCTTTTCTCAAAGAAGGTCAAATGCGCCTAAGCTATTCCAGTTGGATATATGCTCCAGCCGATACACTAAACCAGCCTTTC
Organism: Staurois parvus; assembly: GCF_062004578.1. Lineage (NCBI taxonomy): Eukaryota > Metazoa > Chordata > Amphibia > Anura > Ranidae > Staurois > Staurois parvus. The sequence goes on from NW_028318003.1 coordinate 5,877,678, forward strand.
TCAACCAGGGTGCCTTAATGTTTCTTCAGGGGTGCCTTGGCAAAATGTCTAAAAATTGCCCAAAACTTGTATACAAGCCAGCGGGTGGAACAAGCCTGCCTTTTAGTTACACAAAGCCATAGGTTTTCATTGTGCACCATTTCGAACTTCTAGCCACCAGCGTCCTGACGACCAATGGCATCATCAGTTGATAAGGAGGATGTTGGTTGCCTACACAGCAATCCTAGTATGACCCTTCCCCCGCCCCTCTCAATCAGTGCTGGGGTCACATTAGCTCAGTGCTGGAGAGAAACACTGGAATACTAGTCAGTACCATTGTGCAAAAGTGTATTTGCTTTGGAAGAATAAATCACCTCTATGTTAGGTGTCCTACATGTGTGGATGTTGCTGTGTTATATAAAACTATTAGAATAGTTTTTCACATTTTAGAATGGGGTGCCTTTTTAAAATTATGGACAGTCTTAGGCACTCTATTTTAGAATGGGGTGCCTTGGGACTGTCCATAATTATAAAGGGTGCCTTGGGACTGTCCATAATTTCAAAGGGTGCCTTGACCTTAAAAAAGGTTGAGAAACACTGCACTAAACACTTAGTAAAGGATGAGTTCATAACCTTATCGATAATCCTTCCTTATAGAGACTCTGTATAAATCTCCCTCATAAAGGGAAAAAGGAACCTCTCGTGGTATAGTAATTCTCATTTATTAAGAAATACTTAAAATTACACTTACAAGCATAAAAACATCTGGGTAGTGGAACGCAAACCAGCTTTCCATAGGTTTATATACAGATTTGCATTTGCTGAAAGTTTTTATGCTTGCAAGTGTGATTTTAAGTGTTTTTGATCACCTTTGTGATTTTTATTTTTTGCGCTATAAATAAAACACTGACAATTTTGAAAAAAAACCCTTTTTACTATAAAACATCCAGCAAAGAAAATTTAAAACGTCAAATTTCTTCATAAATTTAGGCCAAAATGTATTCTGCTACATGTCTTTGCTAAAAAAAAATTAAAAAATACCAATATGTGTAAATTAATTGGTTTATGTGAAAGTTATAGCGTCTACAAATGGTGGTGTGTATATATACAGAAATTTTTTTTTCTAATACTAGTAATGGCGGCGATCAGCGACTTATAGCGAGACTGCTTTGGGCATTTTGACGGTGGGAACAAACTGCCACTGAGATCCCAATGACACTAATACAGTGATCAGTGCTAATAAAAAGCACTGACACTGTACTAATGACACTTGGCAGGAAGGTGTTAACATCTAGGGGAATCAAAGGGTTAACTGTGCTGTTTAACATTATCTACTGTGTGTGTTTTACTAGGGAGACATGCTGCTTTGTATATCTCTGCTGTGCAGAGAAATACAAAGTAGCGTGTCCTTGCTGGCAGGAGAGAGACCTGTGTTTACACACAGGTCCCGCCCCTGTCAGCTTTCCCCGACGATCACCGGGTGCCAGCGGGGAATTTCCGGCTAGGACCCAGTGATTGACATCCATAGCCGCCAATGACGGCTCCCCCTACCCCACGCACTCCCCCTACATGGAAATGCAAATCACGTATATACAGTGAAGGAAAAAAGTATTTGATTCCCTGCTGCTTTTGAATGTTTGTCCACTCACAAAGAAATGATCAGTCTAAAAATCTAATGGTAGGTATATTGTACTGTACTGAGAGACAGACATGCATTTCTTTTGAATTTTGTGCTGCTATACTAACAAATTATGCACTGATTTGCATGTTCATGAGGGAAATAAGTATTTGATCCCCTATCATTCAGCCTGATTTCTGGCTACCAGGTGTCTTTCATACAGTTAACAAGCTGAGATTAGAAGCAGTCTCTTAAAGGGAGTGCTGCTAATCTCATGTTGTTACCTGTATAAAAAACACCTGTCCACATGAGCAATCAATCAGATTCCAAAGTCTCCACCATGGCAAAGACCAAAGAGCTGTCCAAGGATGTCAGGGAAAAGATTGTAGACCTACACAAGGCTGGACTGGGCTACCAAACTATCGCCAAGCAGCTTGGTGAGAAGGTGACAACAGTTGGTGCAATCATTCGCAAATGGAAGAAACACAAAACAACTGTCAGTCTCCCTAGGTCTGGTGCACCATGAAAGTTCTCACCTTGTGGAGTGTCAATGATTATGAGAACAGTGAGGAATCATCCCAGAACTACACGTGAGGATCTTGTCAATAATCTCCAGGCAGCTGGGACCACAGTCACCAAGAAAACAGTTGGTAACACACTACGCCGACAAGGATTGAAATCCTGCAGTGCCCGCAAGGTCGTTCTGCTCAAGAAAGCACATGTCCAGGCCCATCTGAAGTTTGCCACTGAACATCTGAATGATACAGAGGAGGACTAGTTGAAAGTGTTGTGGTCAGATGAGACCAAAATCGAGCTCTTTGGCATCAACTCAACTCGCGGTGTTTGGAGGAGGAGGAATGCTGCCTATGACCCCAAGAACACCATCCCAACTGTTAAACGTGGTAGAAACAATCTGCTTTGGGGGTGTTTTTTCGGCTAAGGGGACAAAACAACTTTTTTTTTTTTTTTTTTTTTAAAGTCCGCAAACGTGCAACTATAACGAAAAAACCCGTAAGTGTTCACAAAAAATGTGCAAGTGCAAAACACCACACGAAAAAGTGCACTTAGGGGTGTGCTGTGTCCTACCCCTAAAGGGGCTTGGACCGCTTACCCTGATCCTCCGGGGCACGAAGCTCCTGACGGGGACAAGGTTCCCACTTGGTCCTCCTAGCCAAAAGGCCTGGTGGACCACCGTTCCTTGTGTCCAGCCAAAGCCAGACACACAGTACTTGGTCAGGGGGCTCTCCCAAAGAAAAGCCCCCTAGGGATCAGGGGAGGAAGGAACCAAAAGGCCACACATCCTCCCCCTAGACTTCAGGGTAGGCCCGAGGACCCACACCCTCCATCCGTGAAACACACGCATAAGCAAAGAAAAAAGTGACAAACGGAGGTGAAATTAATTAAATAAATAAATAGGGGACAAGACAACTGCACCGCATCAAAGGGACGATGGACGGGGCAATGTACTGTCAAATCTTGAGTAAGAACCTTCTTCCCTCAGCCAGGGCACTGAAAATGGGTCGTGGATAGGTGTTACAGCATGACAATGACCTAAAACACATGGCCAAGGCAACAAAGGAGTGGCTCAAGAAGAAGCACATTAAGGTCCTGGAGTGGCCTAGCTAGTCTCCAGACCTTAATCGGATTGACAATCTGTGGAGGGAGCTGAAAGTTCGAGTTGCCAAACATCAGCCACCAAACCTTAATGACTTGGAGAGAATCTGCCAAGAGGGGTGGGCCAAAATCCCTCCTGAGATGTGTGCACACCTGGTGGCCAACTACAGGAAACGTCTGACCTCTGTGATTGCCAACAAGGAATTTGCCACCAAGTACTAAGTCATGTTTTGTGAAGGGGATCAAATACTTATTTCCCTCATGACCATGCAAATCAGTGCATCATTTGTTAGACATGCATTTCTTTTTAATTTTTTGTTGCTATTCTGTCTTTGTGTTACAATACACCTACCATTCGATTTTTAGACTGATCATTTCTTTGTGAGTGGGCAAACATTCAAATTAGCAGGGGATCAAATACTTTTTTGTGTGATTTTGCGCAGCCCTGCCGCAGTAGTTCCACTATAGGTTTGCAGGAAAGCGGTTACGTAATTAGAGTTTTTTTATAGTCTGGGTTTAAGAACACTTTAAGGTTCACTTGACTTGTTCAGTCAGTCGTTCAGCACCAGCCGTCTCATTCTCATATTTGCTAGGCTGCCACCTGGTCCGTGGTTCACTTGTTTGTGAAGTTCTACCAGGTAGATGTTCAGACCTCTGCCAACACCATCTTCATGTATATGGTGTTTCAAGCTGGTTTTTGAGTTCAGGGCCTGAATCCCTTTGTTTTTGGACTTGTTAGGGTTGTTACTGAGTTGCCCACCCCTCTGTTATATTGTTTGGGGATGTCCCAGTTCCCTAAACTGTTCTGTTAAGAAGTAATTTTTTCCTGTAAAATCCTTTTCTTGGAGTTCAGTACAGGACACAAGCCACCCCCCTTTCTGTCCTGGTACTTCCTCTTATAATTTAGGTAGTTCCTCCTTGTAGTTCCTCTTATGATTTGCTACAAAAATGAGGATTGCTGGGAGTAGGAAAGGTTATATTGGCTGTCTCATAAAATTAACGGGCAAGAATAGTTATTTCTATATAGCTTGGTCTTAGCAGGGGTGTGGAAATTTTTGAAAAAACTACTTGTCCAGGGACTAAATCAGTGCCCCAATTTACTTTCCCTCATGACAATCTTGTTTGTCCTGATAAAAAAAATAAATGCATTTTAACCAAAACCTTATTTAAATCTGAGGTGCTTTAAGTAATGTCTGGGGCTTTTAAAAACAAAATGGGCTTTATGGAGACTTAAACATTTAATATTTTTAACATTGCACTGTTTATCTCTGACCTTGCAGTGTAATGAGAACCGATTGGGTACTCATCAGGAAACTGGAGTGTCAGGCTTATCCTTTATCCCTTTCGCTGCCAGTGCTGTTTTTGCATTTTTTGCATACAGTTAAAAAATCATTTAAAGTGGAGTTCCACTCCTGTCAAAAAATAAAAGTCAGCAGCTACAAAAACTGTAGCTGCTGACTTTTAAAAAACAGCCATTTACCTGTCCCTCGGTCCCGTGGTGTGTCCCCCACAGCCCGTTTCACCGGCCGTCCTGGTTTCCAGGAGGCCGACATCTTCAGTGTGGGCACCTAGCTGTGATAGCTTGCGGCTTCACAGCCAGGTACCCACTGCTGATGTGTGAGTAGTGCTGCGCTTCATGAATGGCCCTGTAGTCTTCTGGGACCTGTCACGTACCAAAAGACTACAGGGAGGGAGGACACCTTCCGTTTCCGATCGCCTAGGCGATCGGAGCGGAAATGGGCGCGGGTACCTGTCAAATTTGGGTACCCGCTCCCCCCGCCCCCCAAAGGTGCCAATCCTTAATGGGGAGTCGGGGAGCAGTCCTTAAAGCGGAACTTTCTTTTTTGGGTGCAGCTCTGCTTTAAGATTTTCTTAAATCAGAGACCCTAGAGAATACAATAGTGGTAGTTCCAATTTTTTGTCGCACGATATTATCACAAAGGTCTAGGAAATGCAACATTTCAGTAAAAAATACACTTAGGTTAATTTTAGGGCACAAAAGGCAATAAATTATCCAATTTCTTTGTAAAATATAAAAGATGAGGCTGCATCAAGTAAATAGTTATCCAACATGTCAAACCTTAAATTTGTTTGTGCTCGTGAAGCGGCAACAAACTTTAGTGCCCTACATTTTCTATAGCTGACGCTTTTAAAGCCTCTTATAGGTCATCCGTTTAGCGTTACAAAGGAGGTCCAGTGCTAGAATTATTGCTCTCATTCTGGCGTCGTTTTCATGAGTAGGTGCCCCAGCGTGTACTTTTACATTTGTATGAGCATACATATGTAAGGGCCTTTATGCTTGGCTGTAACTTTCATTTTTAAAAAACAATAATTTTTTTTCCATCACATCACAAAAAGTCCCCTATGCGATGATTTTTTGGTGACCGGTTCTCTTTTGAGACCTCCAGGGTCTAAAAGACCCTGCATGTCTTCCCTGTACTACACTGGATGTAATGCTGTGTACATCGCACTGCATTACATTCTTTCCCAGCCTCTGTCGCTGGGAAATCTGTGGGACCTGGAAGTGGGACCTGGGTCAGGACAAGATGGGGAGCAAATGTGTTCGCTCTTCTCCCTGCCCTATACCAGCCGGCACCCACTGAACTGGTCCCGGGTCCACAGATGGGAAAGTGGAGCCCGGGAGACATAGTGGGCAGGGGGACGGAGTGGGCACCCTAGTGGGCTGTGTGGAAGCAATTGGGCAGCAGCGCAGTCCCCTGAATGCTTCCACCTGACAAATGAGCCCTGCTGCTTGCCTTCTCCGGGGCTAAAGGTTAAATAGAACTACCTGCCTGGCGCCCATAACTGCATGTCCCGGGTGTTGGGCGATTATGAATTGAACATCCCTGTCTTAGGCTCCATTCACACGTGTGCAACACAAAAGTCAAGCTATTTCCAGTGTGACTTTGATCAGACTTTATACTCTCTGGCACTAAGTCACATCTAAGTAGTTGCAGTCGCTGCAACTTTAAGTTGCACTGATCTGAATACCATTGTAAACAATCAAACCAGTCCAGCGCACTGCACGTTCCAACTCTCCAGTTTAGTTCTCTTCTGGTGGATATAGATCAGAGATAGATGGTCATGCAGTGAGGAATCCTGCAGCTGTCAACATAATCTGGGAAAATCAAGGGAAGCTCAAAGACAAAAGTGGCAACAGCGTGACACTTCCATCGGCATTTGGGCAGGTTGTGGCAAAGGATGATTTCCCTTTGAAACGCGTTACTGCCGCCCACACCGCCCACTTCTCCCAGACGCACACAGGAACCACCTTGAGGTTGACTACAGCGCTCCAGGATGCCAAACTCTGGCATACCTCTGACAGCTGTCAGATCAAACACACCCTCTCCCTGCTAGCACAAGAGGGACCCGGTCTGTAGCTTCACACTATCAGCTGAGATGTCTCTGTGCTTCCCCCTGTGCTGGACACCTGAGTTTCACACTATCAGCTGAGATGTCTCTGTGCTTCCCCTGTGCTGGACACCTGAGTTTTACTATGTAAGTGTGCTATGTTTTTATTCCAAACAAATGTGTACATATGCTAATTGAAGTCTTGCGTTGTGTCCACTTTTGTAATTTAAAACAGTGGGATGCGACTTTGGTGTCCGTTTATGATCCAGCGGTAAATGATTGCTGCTCAGTTCTCCGGCATTCTCGGAGAACACAGTTCTCCTGTGAATCCCTTTTATGAAGCGGTGTAGATCTGTTCTCTGAACGAAGGGAGAACGATCTACAAACGCTGGAAAACGGCTGCTTTTACTATAATCTCGCGAGAAGATTTACAGTAAGAGATCAGTTTACTAAGCAGAGGTAAATTATCTCTGCTTAGTTTGCGGTTCCTCCGATTCTCCAGCTCTGGGCTGGAGAATCTGGAGGGAGAACACGGATCTCCAGTGAAGGGCTGACATCGCTCCTCGCTGATCTCCTGAGTGTCATAAACTGTGAGTGACCAGAGAGTAGCTGCGATCCTCTGAATTCCCCCCCCCCCCCCTCCAGAGAAAGATCTAGTCGGGCTGAGTGCTGTTCAGCCTTGCAGAGGAAGCTTTGTATTTTATGAATGTATATAAAGCTTCTGCTTATTGGCTAAGGTGCAGAGGCAAGCAAATGACATTACAATCTCCCCCTAAGCCAATTAGAGGCATCCTTGTACTCATTCAGGAAATACAAAGGTTCCCTTGAATGGATGAGCAGGACTCAGCCTGACTTGATTTTGTTCTAGGAGTGGGACTGGATGTCCTCGTTCTGCTGCCGGAACACAGAGCTCTATACTGTATGTAGCTAATGCTACATAGTTTATATAGCACTCACTGGGAAGAACATGAAAACAGCTAGTGATGCACTGATATATTGGCCGCCGAAAATTATTGGCTGAAAATAGGGTTACCGGCATTTTGCCAATAGGAAAAAAAGTGCTGAAAATGATAATTGAATTTAATGCAAAATCGCGTTCCATTGACTCCAAGGTAAAATAGTGTCCCATTGACTGCCATGCAAAATTGTGTCCCCTATTGACTTCAATCCAAAATCGTTTCCCCTATTGACTTCATTGTGAAATCACGCCCCCTATTGACTATTTGGCCACCGAAAATTATCGGCTGAAAATAGGGTTGCTGGTGTCTTGCTGATAGAGTTTAAAAAAGGTGTCGATAATTGATGCAAATTCAATGCAAAATCTCATCTTCTATTGACTTCAATGCAAAATGGCGTCCCCTATTGACTTCAGTGCAAAATTGTGGCCCCCTATTGACTTCAGAGCAAAGATGCCTCTAAGTTTTTTAGTTTTATATATATATTTAACTTTATTTTATGTTAAATTTTTGTGTGTTACTTTCAGTAAGTTATTTTACATTGCTGGGTTGTATTTTTTAAATTCATATTCATTTAAATTCATGATATTAATTAAAAAGTCAAATATAATACAAATCTATAAAAATATATTTTAAAAAACTGTCCATTTCGGTTTCTTATGCGTTCATTGACTAACACAGCATCCTCTTTTTTTATCCAGAACCAAACAGGGTTTTATAACCCCACCTACAGGAGTGGGACACTAGGCAGAAAAAAACTTTGGCACCTCCTATGGGCAGTCCTCTCTGGGCATAAAACCCCCTCTCTGCTATAGGCCTCCAGTTATTCTGCCTAGTGTTCAGGAGTATAGGTGTGTTTTTATATGCTGGGACTTGTGATTCTGTTATTTTTTCCTTTTCTTTTTCCTGAGATTTTTTGCTGCAGAAGATCTTCTATTAACAGTTAGCCTGGGCATCAAGCTGCATAATCTAGATCCAGTGGTCACCCAAGTCTGACCAGTGAGTGCGCGTAGACCGCCAGCTCAGTGTTCGGTCAGCTGCGACGATGCCCTACCCTGGACTGGGGTGGCCAGCGAGTTAAACATCTCACAGGGACACATATGACCGGGGGCCTATAGTCTATATCACAGTGTTACCCTGGCTGACAGCCCCCCACTTCGGTGGAGAGGAGGATCCTTCACGGGAGCCTTTCCCGCATGCTCCAGCTGGATTGGTAAGTAGAACTGCCTCCTCCCCTCCATTTACGGTCATAGTGTGAGGCGTGGATACTCCTGAGGGTGGTCGGTCCTGCGGGGTCCTCTCCACCCTCGTGGGAGCTTAGTCCGGTAGCGTTTTGAGCTTGCTGACCGCGGCGAGGGTCCATCAATCTTGTGTCCTGTGCAGGTTACCTGTCTGGCCCACTCTGGTGCTCCTGGGTTCCCTGGGATAGGGGGGCTAGTGCTGCCTTGGGGGTTCTTTGGACGGTGTCCCCATTTCTGCTGGGTCCTGTGTGGGTTGCAATGCCCCCACATGGCTAGTTTTGGCCGGCGCCCATTTTCCCGGCCCGGAGCAGCGGCCACCATTTTCCCTTTTTGGAGACTTCTTGCACTGGGCATGCTCAGTGGTCATTTTCCCTGAGACCAAGTGCCTGTCTGGCCTGGGAGAGCTGCTGGGGGCGATCCTAAGCGACCATTTTCTTGTCGTGGATTTCCCCTAGCTTCTGATGTTAAGAGGCTGTGGGGCGGGCCTTAGCACCTAGTGGCATGGCCCAGAGCAGTATAGACATGTGGCTGTCCCTGGTAGTACCTAGTGATCTCTGGTCCTTCCTGGGGATAACCTTAACTACCTCTATGCTGGGCAGCTCAGGGGTGGTCTTCTTTCCAGCCTATTACCCTGGGGGACCCTAGTTACGGCAGCTCCTGTCAATTAGTGTGGTCCCTCGGGAGCATGTTACACCCCCCCCCAGACCCCCTCCCCCAGGTAGCGGGTTCTTCCGTTCCTGTAGACGCGGCGTCGGCCGTCCTAGAGTCATTTGTTTCCCTTGTGGATGTGGCGTTTGGATGCAAGGCTAGTAGGAGGCACCCCCCGCCATCACCCTCATCCTTGGACTGCTCAGAGCCCAAAGCCAGGCTCTGCTGCCGTCAGTCCTGCGTTCGCTGCAGACACAGATGACACTTTCCCTAACTCCTCAGATGAGGTGGATGGGTCCTCTGCTTCTGTCATTGCACTGGAAAAGGCATTGGTTGCTGCTCTCATTGCTTTTGTGCGGGAGATGATGAAGATTGAGAATCCCCCAGGACAGTCTGATGGGGTACCTGTTCCTTTCAGTACACACAAAAGTGCGGGTTGCTAAGGTCTCTCCTCCCCCATATTTTGATGAATTTGTTTATAAAGACTGGGGTTGCCCAAACCGTCTGTTTGTTCTCCCGCTTCTCTGTACACTACCCCTTTGAGGAATCTACCTCCTTTAAAAGCCCTGTGAATCGCAGGGCGGTGTTCACCATTGCTGGGTCTGCAATCTGGCCTGTCCTGGTCACGCCACCCCTGGTTTCCCAGACTCTGACCAAATGGGCCAAGGTTCTATGACAAACCTTCACTTCTAGCCAGTTGCCTCATGCGTATGTGGAGCCGGTGAACCATTTGGTCCAGGGACTAAAGTACGTTTGTGATGCGTCTCTTGACGCTGCTCCACTCCTCTCCAAACTTTCTGTTTCAGCAGTAGTGCTGCGGCGAGTCCTGTGGCTCAAGTGTTGGTTGGCTGACCTGACCTTCAAAAAGGCTTTGGCGGATTTGCCCTTCCTGGGAGACCGGCTTTTTGGGGTTACGCTGGACAACATTATCAAGCACCTTATGGCAAGAGTACCTTTCAACCATAGTCCAAGAAGGGGAAAGAACCGCATAGGAGGACTGGGCTGACTTTCACGGCCCATAAGTGGCCCATTTTCATTCCCCTGGTTCCTTGGCAAAGGGATCCAAAGCCTTCAAGGCACCTGTGGGAGGAGGCAAGTGTCCCTGGCCCCAGAAGCCTTCTAAGCCCGCTGACAAGCCCTCCTTGACAAGAAGGTTTTTGCCCTTCCACTTCCAGGGTGGGGGAGTCACCTTTGCTGGTTTCCGGGTCCGTGGACTTCCATTCCCAACAAGTGGGTCCACGCAATCGTCGGGCTACAAAATAGAATTTCACTTCTTTCTGCCAGACAGGTTTTCCCTCCAGTCTGCAGCTTTCACCAGCCTGTCGGCAGGCCCTGTACGGGACTGTGCAGTATCTGGTCCTTCGTGAAGTGATTATCCCAGTGTCAGCGGTTCAGGGGATTTTACGCCAACCCGTTCACACTTCCCAAGACGGACAAGGTTTGCGCGATCCTGGACCTTGAGGCCCTGAATGCCTTTGTGTGGGTTCACAAGTTCAAAATGGAATCTATTCACTTGGCTGTGGCCTTTCTTGACTTTCTGGTGTCTATAGATATTAAGGATGTTTACCTGCACATTCTCATCTGCATGGGACATCAGCATTTCCAGCGTTTTGCTATCGAGGCTGCGCATTACTAATTTTTCGCACTGCCTTTTGGTCTGGCCTCTGCTCCACGGGTGTTTACTAAGGTCTTGGCCTTGCCGAAGCCATGGCGGATCACTCTGCCTGTTGGAGCAAGTCATCCAGTTATCCGATCAGAGACCCATTCCTCCCCGTTGGACAGTGTGGGGATCACCATATGTCCCCTACGGACTTTGAGTGGATCCTGAACTTCAAAGTTGGTTTTGACCTTATCCAAACCCTTGGAGTATCTGGGGATGGTCCTCGATTCGGAGCAGGCCAAGGTGTTCCTCCTGTCGGACAAACTACAGAAATCTTGATCGGCAGTCTGGCAACTCTTGGCCTCCAAGCGACCCTCCCTCCATTTTTGCATGTGGGTCCTGGTCTTGATGGTGGCTTCTTTTGAAGCAGTTCCGTATGCCCAGTTTTATACAAGAACTCTTCAAAAGGAAATCCTATCCGAATAGAACAGGTCTTCCTTGGCCCTGGTCATTTGAATCACTTGGGCTGGTCAACGAGGGTCTCTCATCTCCTCTGGTGGCTGCGGTCTCCGGCTCTTTGGAACAGAAAGTCCTTCCTTCCTCTTCCATGGAATGTGGTCATGACGGATGCCAGCCTGATGGGCTGGGGAGGAATCCTGGGATAGGAATCTGCTTAGGGTCGCTGGACTCTGGTGGAAGCTCGACTGTCTATAAATGTCATGGAGCTTCGGGCGATCAGATTGTCGCTGGCACAGGGGGCACGAAAAGTGCAGCTGCACCACTGGAGACATCTCTCATCCTGACATTCGTAGAAAGCTTTGTTGTCGCTCTGTCCGCTGTACATATTCCAGGGGTTGAAAACTGGCAAACAGATTATCTCGCACGTTGGATCAGGGTGAGTGGTCCCTGCACTTGTAGGAGTTCCATCAGCTCTGCCTTTGCTGGAGGATCCCAGACATGGATCTTTCGGTGTCCCATCTCAACTGGACTGTTCCAAGGTTCATAGCAAGGGCCAGTGTTCCACCCTGCTTTACCGTCGTTGCCATTGAGGGCGTGGCTATTGAAAGCCAGGTTCTGAAGTTTAGGGGTTGTCTTGCTCGGTGATTCCGACTATGTTAAAGGTTTTTAAGTCTACCTCCTGAAAGATTTATCAACGCACCTGGAGAGCTTATATTGTTTGGTGCACAGCTCTGGGGTTCCATTCTCGTTGACTTGGGTGTTGGCCTGAGTGGATCAGAAGCTGGCCTTGTGTTGGGTGTTGGCCTGAGTGGATCAGAAGCTGGTCTTGAGAACAATCAAGGGTAAAGTTTCTACTTTAGCTGTATTCTTTCAGTATCCCTTGGCCACTCATTCTAAGGTTCGCACCTTGATTCAGGAGGTTTGTTGTGGTGCCTCCTGTACACTCCTCGTTGCCACCATGTGACTTAAATTTGGTGCTGCCAGTTCTTCAGCAGCCTCCCTTTGAGAGCATTCTAGATATTAACCTACTTGCGCTTTTGCAGAAAGTTACCTTCCTGGTCGCTATCACTTCGGCTCGGAGGGTGTCGAAGTTGGTGGCCTTTTCCCATAGGGCTGCCTCATTTGGCTTTACACAAAGATAAGGTGGTGCTTTGACCCTCCCCTTCTTTCCTGCTGAAACTGGTGTCGGATTTCCACTTAAATGAGGATATTGTTCTTCCATCTGTGTCTTCGGCCAATGCACCCTAAGGAGGTGGCTCTGCACTCCTTGGATGTGGTTTGTGCAAATCACGTATAGCTTTCTGTGACAGCTGCCTGTTGGAAGTCCAATTCTATTTGTGCTCACAGACGGTCCGAAGAAAAGAAAGGCCTGGCAGTCTCTTCTGCCACTATTTCCCGTTGGATTCAGCAGATGATTGTGCAGGCATATGCCATTAGGGGGAGGGAGCCTGTCTTCCCTGTCACAGCGCTCTCCACCAGGGCAGTTATCGCCTCCTGGGCATTCTGACATCAGGCGTCTATTTCTCAGGTTTGCAAAGCCGCACCCTGGTTGTCTGTGCACACGTTTGCTAAATTCTATAAATTTGATGTGTTGGCATCTTCCGATGCTAGTTTTGGCTGCAAAGTTTTGCAGGAGGCCGTTTAGGATTCCTGGGCACCCCTTTGGGTCGTTCGGAATGTTGGCATGTTACCCTGAGTTTTGCTCCATTAGTTGGTTTGCCCTCCGCTCATTATGTCACTGCTTGGGGACAAAAAGATGCGCCCTTCAATGAACGTAAGAGAAAATGGGAATTTTTTGTTACCGTAAAATTCTTTACTCTGAGTTCATTGACTGACACAACACCCACCCCTCCTATGGAGTTTTCTTCATTGCACTGCCTGTTACTGACTGGAGGCCTATAGCAGAGAGGGGGTTTTATACCCAGAGAGGACTACCCAAAGTAGGTGCCAAAGTTTTTTTCTGCCTAGTGTCCTACTCCTGTAGATGGGGCTATAAAACCCTGTTTAATTATGGATAAAAGAAAAGATGTTGTGTCTGTCAAAGAACTCAGAAAGGGATTTTACAGCGAGTAACAAAAAAATGCTGTTTTTCGGTCAACTGCTTCCTAAATTTTCAGTTTCCAGTTTCAGTCCACAATTTTCATTTTGGTGCACCACTAAACATGTCACATGAACCTCCTGATGGCTGCAGGATTTAAGTTATCTAATAAGTAATCTTTTTAAAGGAAAATGCCAGAAAAAGGGTTGGGCGTGTCGGGGATACACAAAAGGCTTCAGTTGGCCTTTAAAGTGTAAGTTCACCTTCAGCAAGATTTTCCAGAAATTCCCCAATGCAGTTCCATAGCCTCTGAATAGTACATAGCAGAGCTCCTCCTGTTTTAAATAATACATGTCCTCTCATTACAGATGCAGCTGTTGAGGGGGCATTTCCACACACAAAAAAAAGCTGCTCCTCACCCCCTGAACATTACAATAATGCTCCCCTTAATGGCCGTTCCTTTCTGTTCAAACTGCGAGCCTGCACAGTACGCTCTCTCCACTTCAGCTAATGTTCAGCTTGTCCTGCAAATGGCAGGATGGGTAGAGGTGAGGGGCCAGCACTTTTTGTGCAGAGACCTGCAATAGCTGCATCTGTAATGGAAGGACGTGGCAGATTTAAAACAGAGGTGACCTGGTATGTAATATTCAGAGGGTATATGCTTAGGAGGATTTTAAGAAAACCTTGCTGAAGGTGAACTTACACTTTAAGTATTTTAATGAAGACATAACTGGATTAAATGGAGATCTTCTGTCAGCCTACACTCCCACTTTATTTACTGAAGCCTTTGAGAGTTGCTTTTCATAATTAGCATTGCTCCCCAGCCCACTTATTTCAGTGTTGTCCATAAGCTGAAAACGTTTCATGTCTTTCGGCCTACGCATGGTTCTGTGCCTGAGGGTTTTGTTTTGTACGTTTTGAAGATTATAGGCTTAATTAACTAAGCTGTAATGCTTATTTACAGTTAACAATCTTTATTTTCGGCCATGTTATTTTCAGTTTTTCCTGCTAAAAAAAAAACTGTTAAGGCAAATAAAGATTAGTAAATTAAGCCTTTGTATTTCAGTTTAACACATCAGCTGTATTCATATTATGCTTCATGCATGAGTATGTGCTTACTAATATTTTAATAGATTTGTCTACCTTTTTTTGGAATCATATTTGTGTTTTTTTTTTTTAATTCTTAATTTTGAATTTTCACAAAATGACAGAACTGAGCTGGACAGTAACACTTTAAAGTGTTACTAAACCCAGGACCCTGCATTCACTATATCTGGTCTCCCACAGTACACAGAACATGGAAGTGCAATTATTTTAGTAAATATAAACTTCTAAATACGTTTTCTTATCAGCAGTTAGAGCAGTCTTGTGACTTTAGCAGAGCACTGGTTAAAGCTTGTAGGAGGAGTTTTCTTTTCTGCTCTAGGAGGTTGTAAAACCCCTGACCCTCTGCCTGGACAGTGCTGATTGGCCCTGTGCTGATCACACGCGCACTCCCAAGAAAAAAAAATCTTTTCTAGCAATACACACTAAATAAATAAATTGAGCATGGGCATGTGGCTACAGGTTCAGTATGTCTTATCAGGAGATAAGACCTGGACATTTGAACAAGAGGAGGAGCAGAGAATACAGGCTCAAACAGCCTTTTTACACAATGCAGAGGATTAACCCCTTAGGTTTCACAGCGAGTATAACAAGCATGCTTTACTGCATATACAGACTGATTTTACTGTTGTGGGTTTAGTACCACTTTAAGCGTTCTTTATTTTTGTGAGAAGGAAGTACTCCGAGGGACTTCACACCTCCCACCTTTCATAAACCACTTGTAGAAAAACTTCCTGATGAAACACTGTTTAACTCTTAGCAGTCCAAATAGAAATATGTATGGCGGGGCTTGGATGACATCACTACATCCATACGGAATGTGGCAAGTGGTTTAATACTGCATAGCATTACCCTAGACCACAGGTGTCAAACTGGCTGCCCTCCAGCTGTTGCAAAACTACAAGTCCCATGAGGCATATCACCAAGGTGAGCGTACACCTGGTGGCGGTGGTGCACTGAAATATACGTGCATGCCAATTTTGGCTGTAGTTTTATCCTGGAAGACTGATGTTTATGTCACTATATGGACATTCATCTATACACTATATGAGTGATTGTAATATCTGCTGTGTTAATATATGCACATGTTGTTTGGTATAATTCAGCATCATTGTAGTGGGATTTTGGTGTAATATACTGTATTTTTCTTTACAGTTTATGCAGTTCAGTATATTTATAATATAGTGTGTTATTTTATGTATTGTGTTACACAGTTTGTTTTCAGTGCAGCACTAATTTGTGTTTCACTATAGGAATCTGTATTGCTTTGCATAGTGTAGTTTTAAATGTAAAGTAAAGCTTATTTATCTCCCAACATTAGTTGTATGTAGACGTTCTTTCCTAGCGTCCATTTCACCTTTTTTTCAGCAAGTGGTTTCAGAGAGCCTGGCGATCACAGGGACCTTATATTCTAGAGGCTCAGGAGACATTTGTTCAGCTTGGCACAAATGGTTTTCTGTAAGGTAGGTTTAGACTGAGATTACATGACTATGCAGAATGCTCTGATCACATGGAAGGGCTTAGCTTGGTGTCGTGTTTATTTTAGGGGGTAAATTGGCTTGTGTTGGTGTCAAGGATTAGGCAATTTAGTCTAGAGGAAGCATGTACAGTGAAAAAATTGAGATTGTCATGGCTCACCTTCTTATGCAAATGCTAGTTGTCTGGTGATCTCTGGCTTAAAGCGGTAATAAACCGCATTAAAAAAAAACAAAACATTCCCCACAAGGCAATGGCATAATGTGCTAGTATTCATCGCATAGTAGCACATTATGCAAAACTTACCTTAAAATGAAGCCATCCAACTGCACTCTCACTGCTGTAAAGGCTTCCATCTTCATCTGGTCTTCCTTTTGGGTTTGCAAGCTCTGCCATATGACTGGCTGAGCCACGATGACGTCACTCCCGCACAGTGTCTGAAGGAAATGGCACGGGTATGTCGATCTTTCAGAGCACATGCGCCAGCTAAAAACAAAACCTGAATATCTCCTAAACCGTGCATGCTTAGGAGATATTCGTTTTACCTACAGGTAAGCTTTAATATAAGCTTATCTGTAGGTAAAAATTGACAAAGTGGGTTTAATACCACTTTAAAGCAGAACTAAAGTATATTTTATTTTGAATGCAAATACTTTGAAATTGCAAGCTGAAAATTGTGCATGCAAGCATACTTGCAAATCTGTGTTATCTCTTGCATTATCCAGATTTCATGTTATCCATATCCTACTTTGCCTAGTCTTTTCAACGTTAGTAGGATGTGGTGAATAGAAAGTGCCACCCAAGGGAAGTAATATCTTTCCCTCAATGAAATTCTCTATAGGACTTATCTTTTTATTCTTTGCCAGAAACCATGTGTTTAATAGAAAAGTCCTATCCCCTCCCAATCCCCCCCCCCTCTCCTGCTAATAGCCCCTTGTTACTTGTGTTAAAAAATGGAGGAGCCATACTGTTCTGTGCCATGATGGTCTCTGCCCACACAACCAAAGAAGAGGAATGGCTTTGTGGGGCCGGTCATGATACAGAAACTGCAAGTACTCCCATCTACTATAACTTCCTAGACTAAACAAGGGATTAGAAAAGAAAAGGCAGAGTGGGCTGGAGGGGGGAGGGGGGATACAAGGATGGGCATGGGAGGGGGGGGGGAGGGGGGTTCAGGAGGGAATTAGGGTTGTGGGAATTAAATAGATTATGAGAAATATAATGATCTTTTCATGAAGAAAATGTTTAATTATATTTGATTGAAAACCAATAAATATTTATAAAAAACAAACAAACCAAGGGTTAGACCCTCTGGTGGTCGCAGCAGAGAACTGGGATAGCCAGGCTTAAAGTGGAGGGCAAGTCAAAACCTTACTAAGCTTAATTCTACTCCCACCCCCATTCTAAGCTTTCTCTTTACCCTGTTAAAGGAAAGAGGTCTATACTTGCCTATTCTGAAGTCATGCCGGTGAGGTCACATGATCTCTTCAGTGCCAGTTAAGTGTAGAGGAAAGATCACCGACAATGGCTGTGGAGCCTGGGCAATGATGTCACCCATAGGCTTACTATGGGACATCCGTTGTTGGCGGTTCCTCCTCTATACTGAAACCAGCAATGGAAGCCAGTCATGTGACCAGACCGAAGTGACTTCAGAATAGGTAAGTCTAGACATTTCTCCTTTTAAAGGGTAGATTAGGGTTAGAATTGAGGTAGAAGTATATTTAAGCTTGTTTTGCTCATTGTCTAGTTAAAGCTTACTTTTTGTTATAAGCAAGGAAGCTTAGACCTCTGTAATGTAGTAATGTGCTTTTACTAAACAATTAGTTATAGGAATACAAAAAATGATTGACAGATATACCTATAGCAAGCAAAATGCTACCTTCTTCCTAGGGAAACTATGTTCTGTATACAATAGTAATACGCTGAAAAGTTACTTGGCTCCGATTTATAGAGACTTCATAATCTCCGTAGGCAACACTGACCCCAGGCTTGCTCAAAAATGGTTGCAGGAGATTGGGCTAAAAAGCATCTTCAGGTTCTGGCAGAGATTTTCCTTTGTGTTAAGTCATTATAAGGGTCCTCCTGTCAGCTTAACCTGCCAACTTTTTATGTATTTATTTCATTTTATTTATTATGCCAATTCCCACATGGGTGTATCCTTTCGAAATACTGTGTTTCAATGGGAGAAACATTCATCAATTTGACCACTAGATGGCACTGTTTTATCATACATGCCATAGGTCATATATGTCAGAAGATCAAACTATTGTTAACCATTGATTAACTTGACTTGTTGATTTCCCTTACATAATTAAATGTAGAACAATAGAAGAGCCCAATGTAAAACAATGGCATCTAAGTTCTCATTATTGTAGAAGGTAGCTTGTGTAATTGTTACCAAGGCATTTGTTTTGAAAAAGTTTACTCAAACATTCAAGAGTAACTAAGGCTGGCCATACATTATACAATTTCCTTGAGAATTTTGCTTTAGATTTACCACAAACCATATAATAGGAGGTCAGACCTAAACAGCAATTTCAGTTGTATCCAATTAGGCAGGCCCTTGCATTACATAGTTGACGGTAAATCTAAAGAAAATTGGGCAGAAATTGGACAGAAAATTGTATAGTGTATGACCAGCCTTAATTTCTGTTTCTGAAACAAATGAACAAACAGATCCTTTCATGTAAGTCCTGAGAAAAATTATCCTAAAACAGACATATTTATATCAAATGCAATACAAAGCTTAGTTAGGTTTTGATTTACCTTCCACTGAATTTGATGCCAAAATAATATGCATCAGTGGCAAACCTAACTGGATATGTCTGCACGCATTCCCTAAATGGCGCTGAGTGTGCCTGCAAGAACTAAGTGCTACCGCACCTCCGTGGCCCTAGCGCTTATTGCGCCTACACCCCTTTGTTTTTAGGGGGTTACTGTGGCTGTTACCCCTCCCCAGGTGCCAAGTCCTGCTGGAAAATGAAGTCCGCATCCCCATAAAGCTCGTCTGTAGAAGGAAGCATGAAGTGCTCCAAAATCTCCTGGTAGACGGCTGCGTTGACCCTGGACTTAATGAAGCACAGTGGACCAACACCAGCAGATGACATAGCTCCCCTAATCAACACAGACTGTGGAAACTTCACACTGGACTTCAAGCATCTTGCAGTGTGTGCCTCTCCATTCTTCCTCCATACTCTGGGTCCTTGGTTTCCAAATGAGATGCAAAAGTTGCTCTCATCATAAAAGAGTACTTTGGACCACTGAGCAACAGACCGGTCTGTTTTTCTTTAGCCCGGGTAAGACACTTCTGACGTTTTGTTGTTCAGGAGCGGCTTGACAAGAGGAATATGACACTTGAAGCCCATGTCCAGGATCCGTCTGTGTGGTGGCTCTTGATGCACTGACTCCAGCCTCAGTCCACTCCTTGTAAAAGTCCCCAACACTTTTGAATGGCCTTTTCCTGACAATCCTCTCCAGGCTGCGGTCATCCCTGCTGCTTGTGCACCTTTTTCTTCCACACTTTTCCCTTCCACATAACTTTCTAATAATGTGCTTTGATACAGCAACTTCTTTTGCAATTACTTTTTGAGGCTTTCCCTCCTTATGGAGGGTGTCAATGATGGTTTTCTGCACAACTGTCAGGCCAGCAGTCTTTCCCATGATTGTGATTCCTACTGAACCAGACTGAGAGACCATTTAAAGCGGTGGTTCTCAACCTTCCTAATGCCGCGACCCTATAATACAGTTCCTCATGTTGTGGTGACCCCCAACCATAAAATTATTTTCGTTGCTACTTCATAGCTGTAATTTTGCTACTATTATGAATCGTAATGTAAATATCTGATATGCAGGATGCATTTTCAGTGTTAAGTTATTAAGATTAAGTTCCCACGGTACAGATTTTTTTTTTGCAGTAGTTGATGATTTTACAGTACATGATTTTACATTTACCCAGTAATTATAATTCATGAAGTGTCGTTTTACCTCCAATACTGCTGCTTTCAACACAGTAGCTGCTTTTAACACAGTAGCTGCTTTAAACACAGTAGCTGCTCTTTACACATGTGTGACTGATCCACATAAGTACATTATGGCGCCAACCCTGTCACATACACCTGTATTTGTAGGGGGTGCATGTGGAGTTGGCGTGATGATGTCATCACACAGGGTACTCGTATGTGGGCGTATCTGCATGTGGGCGGACCCGCCTGGAGACGAATAGAGGAGCGATGTCTCAGTTCCTAAGACCATCGGAAATATGTGTTTTCCGATGGTCTTAGGCGACCCCTGTGAAAGGGCCGCGACCCACAGGTTGAGAACCGCTGATTTAAAGGCTCAGGAACCCTTTGCAGGTGTTATGGCTTAATTAGCTGATTAGAGTGGGACACTTTGAGCCGATAATATTGCACCTTTTCACAATATTCTAATTTTCTGAAATTGTGGATTTGGGGTTTTCATGAGCTGTAAGCCAAAATCATCACAATTATGCCAAATCACTGCTTGAATTATCTTGCTTTGCATGTAATGAGTCTATCTCATATATTAGTTTCACCTTTTAAGTTGTATTACTGAAATAAATGAACTTTTGCACAATTTTCTAATTTTTTGCGTTTTTACCTGAATGTATGCTAAAGGTTAGAAGTCCTTTTAAGAACCTTGTCTTTTGAACAGAGCAGATGTGTAGGCACACGTGTTCTAAATGGTGGGTATCCTTCTTTCAGTATGTGATGCTTTAGATTTAAACAAATGAGGAAAGCAAGATGTCTTTGTTTATTTTTTAGAATAAATGTATTGGTGTATTAAATGGTGAATAATCACACTGAGAACTTTTGTGTTTGTTTTTCATTTTAGGCGCAACCTTACCAAATTATCGCTTATCTTCAGTCACATGCTAGCAGAGCTAAAAGGAATTTTTCCTAACGGTTTGTTCCAAGGGGATACTTTCAGGATCACAAAGGCCGATGCTGCTGAATTCTGGAGAAAAGCTTTTGGAGAAAAGTATGAGGTTTTACACTACTGAATTTATAAAATGTTTTAATATTTGTGAAAGGTTTGAAGTGCATGACCTATTAATGGCATTAGAAACATCAATTTTCAAAATGGGTGAAGAGTTTTAAAAAGAATACATATTTTCATCATCGTGCCATAGCTTGTTCCTCTTACGTTGACAGGGGAAATGGAAAAATTGCTGTTGTCTACTGCAAACAATTGCAGGTGCTGATTTATTCAGTAAGGCAAACTGCTATTCCATACTAGCTATTCAGAATCTTTATATTCTTCAGGAAATGGAAATCTACTTGCTTCCTCATTGCTGTCTTCATTGGCTTAGTAAATGCTTAATTTTAAAGCAAATAAGCAAATGCTGCTTTAATTCATCATATATTTGCTATAAAATGCATTATAGCTATAGTGTGTAGCTCTGTTTATTATTTGCTCCAGACCTCGGCCAGCTTGAGGGGAAAATTAAGTCAGTCCTTTTATATAGGGTAGAAAAAAATGATGCCTCAGTTTTAGCTTTCTATACTATACACCAGTGGTCTCCAAACTGTGGCCCTTTGCTTGCTTTTATCCGGCCCTTGGGGCACTATTTCATCCACTGATACCAACAATGGGGCACTATTTCATCCACTGATACCAACATTGGGGCACTATTTCATCCACTGACACCAACGATGTAACACAATTCCTCCCATTGACAACAATGTGGTCCCAATTTCTCCCAGTGACACTAACAATGGGGCACAGTGACACCAGTGATGAGGCACAATCCCTTCCAATAACACCAAAAACGGGGCATTGTTTTTTCCAACTGAGGTCAGGACCTTTTCTACTCCCAATGGCCATGGTCCGGCCCCCCTAAAGTCCGAAGGAAAGTAAACTGGCCCTTTGTTTAGAAGGTTTGGAGACCACTGCTATACACCAACCCCCACATGGCAGGGCAGGACAGGACTACCACCTCCCCACCCCCAATATACATTGCTACCTGATCAGACAGACTTGATTGTTGATACAGTGGGGAAATAATTATTTGATCCCCTGCAAATTCTGTAAGTTTGCCCACTTACAAACTAATTGAATGGTCTATAATTTTTGTCCTTTGTGTATTTTAAATGATAAAGACAGGATATCAAACAGATATCTAGAAAAAACACAATACAAATGTTATAAACTGAGTTGCAGTTCATTGAGTAAAATAAGTATTTGATCCCCTACCAACCAACAACACCTTTCTTCCATTCACCATCATGGGCAAATGACCAAAGAGCTGTTAAAGGATGTCAGGGACAAGATTGAAGACCTGCACAAGGCTGGAATGGGCTACAAGACCAACAGCAAGAAGCTTGATGAGAGGGAGACAACTGTTGGAGCGATTATTTGCAAATGGAAGAAATACAAAGTAACCATCAATCTCCCTCGGTCTGGAGCTCCATGCAATATTTTGCCCTAATGGGGCAAGGACGATCATGATAAAAATGAGGGATCAGCCCAGAACTACACGGGAGGATCTTGTAAATGATCGCAAGGCAGTTTGTGCCCCAGTCACCAAACAAAACATTGGTAACACAATATGCTGCCATGGATTGAAATCCTGCAGCACCCGTAAGAACCCCTTCCTCAAGAAGGCACATGTACAGGCCTGTCTGAAGTTTGCCAATGAACATCTAAATGATTCAGAGAAAGATTAGGAGAAAGTGCTGTGGTCCGATGAGACCAAAATTGAGCCCTTTGGTATTAACTCGACTCGTCGTGTTTGAAGGAAGAAAAATGCTCACTATGACCCTAAGAACACCATCCCTACAGTCAAGCACAGAGATGGAAACATTATGCTTTGGGGCGGTTTTTCTGCTAAAGGTACAGGCTGACTTTGCCGCATTGAGGGGCCATGTATTGTCATATCTTGGATGAGAACCTTCTTCCCTCAGTCAGAACACTGAAGATGGGTTTCGGATGGGTCTTCCAGCATGACAGTGACCCAGTGTACACCGACGGGTCTTTTCTTGATTTTTGTTATAGGTTCCCTCTGAGGACTCCTGGGAGTTCACTGCAGTATTTTGTCCAGCTGTTGCCCATCCCTCAGTCAGACTGCTTTTGGCTGAGTTCCAATTGAGACCTTTGCAAATCAACATTCCCACTATGTGGAACAAGCAGATCTCCTAGCATACACTTCAAGGGTCCTGCCAGATTGTCATGATTTTCTTTTTCAGGGAGTGATGTGCCACCTGGATTCGTGGTCCCTGACTTTAACAACATAGCTGTTGAATCCCTAGTTCTGTGGGACAGGGCAACTCTTGAGTCTGTGATTCCTACAATGCTACAAGCTAATATGTCTACTTCTCACAAAGCCTGATTAAACATGAAAGACATGCTTTACTTGGTGTGTGTCCCTGGAACCTACACCCCAGAAGTTGCATCTACAGCTAGGTATTGACTCTATATCTATCACTATCCAGGGTCAGATTTCTGCCCTTTCTGTATTGTGTTTTTTTTTTTTTATCGTCTTGTTTTTTTGGGGGGAGGTTTTTTCTTTTGTATCGGGGATTTCCCATGTAGCTCTACCCATCAGTTCCCCCATGACTCTATGGGATCCGAGTCTGGTTCTCTCTGTGCCTCATAAACCGCCCTTTGAACCTGTTATAGACATTTCTCTCTACTCTTGCCCACAGGGTGGTTTTCCTTGTAGCAATCACCTTTCCAAGGAGAGTAACTAAATTGGTGGCCTCATCCTGCAAGAATCCATTTTTGATTTTTACAGAGGAACAAGGTGCTGTTAGCCCAGGACTTTTTTCTTGCCTGCCTAAGTTAGTGTCTGCCTTCTACCTCAACCAGGACATTGTTCTATTGTTGCATCATCCGACTCAAGTTTACAAAAAAGAAATATCCCTTTATTGTGTGGAATGGTTTGGGCTGTATGTGTCACTCTCTCAGCCACTGCTTTTTTCAAAATGAGTGATTCCCTTTTATGACATCCCTGGTGGACCTGGTGCACGGACTTCTCATTCCTTCATCTTAAAGTGGCTTAGGCTTATGGTCTCAAGAATTGGGTTCCACTCTTTCCTTTCAAAACGTACTCTACTTGATCTGCCTCTTGGACTTTTCGGCATCAGATTTTCTGGCTTGCAACCTGGTCTTCTATGTACATACTCCTCTTAAATTCTTCTATGTTAATGTTTCAGCCTCAGTTGATGTCAGCTTCTTCGGGTGTAAAGTTTTTCAGATGGCTTTTGGAGCTGCAGGCAGTCCTTAGTGCTCGGTTGCTTCTTGGGCCTGTTAATCTTTGTTTAATGTGTTACTTATCCCTCAGTTGGACTACCTTCTTTGAACATCCAGAATGACCTCCTGTCTATTAATGGATGAAAAAGAAAATGGGACTTTTATACTTGCTATGAAAGCCTTTCTTTGGAGTTCTGTGAGATATGCAGGTCCCACCTAAGGCATACTAGTAGTAGGAAGGGTTGTCCTGGGCTGACCTAGTGTCCAATCCGCATGTAATCACCAGTCTAACCCATAGTTTTAAGACTTCCTGTGTTCGGTTTACTCTAAGAAATGCATTTTTTGGTGAGTACAAAGAGCCTATTATAAACTGACAGACAAAAATGTGAAAAGAAATGTTTTGATTACTTTTTACATGTAACTATTTTAACGGTTTTAAGTAAATTTTTTAAAAAAAATTAATTCTTTCTAGTACTGTACTACTGCAAAAGGTCATCTGCATGCTTGGGAGGTTTGTAGGCAAGCCTCCAGCCTGCATGTTATTACCATGATTTGCAGTCATGGTGATCACATGATCAGGGGACCATAATGATTGGTACCTAACTAGTCTAAGACCTGAGGTTGTCAAGTGCCTCTGCTAGTTCTCAGAGGAGCATAGTTTGTCACTTGGTCAGCTTGAGGAGCTGTGCCTGAGAATGTATGGACTGTGGTCCTGAAGATTTTGTGTTAGGGATACACGATTGTTTCTTTTGAAAGATTGTGATATAAATGGCTTTGTGTACTCTGTAACGTAATATAAACATTTCTTGGTGGTAATGGCTGCAATACAGGAGAAGGCAAGGTTTTGTAATAATAATCATGAGGAATTGTTTTTATTTTTAAAATTCAGGTGTGCATACAAAGAATATGTTGAAATTTTGAACCTTGTTTAGGCAGTGATATCTACAGAATGTGATTGCTTTGACTTGTGGTTGCATACACATTTGTAAGGAAACGTGTGTGTTTATTTTCTCCAAGAACGATTGTCCCTTGGAAGATTTTTCGACATGCCCTGCATGAAGTCCACGCCATCTCCTCTGGCCTAGAAGCCATGGCCCTGAAATCCACCATTGACCTCACCTGCAATGATTACATCTCTGTTTTTGAGTTTGATATCTTCACTCGGCTTTTTCAGGTAAACTGGTATAACCTTAATTATACATTTTCCTTTCTTTTCCAAGGACAAAAAGGTAGTATACTGCAGCTGTTAAGTCATTAGAATTTGGTGGCTACATAAGTTTTTTTTTTTTTTTTTTTTTTTTTTTTTTTTTTTCCAGCAGAAAAATACCTGTTGATGTTGCCAGAAATTCTTAACCTTACTGTGCGATGAACTGAAATTTTAATGCCTATGTGCAGCACAAGGCACATGAGTCAGTAGGATGTGTCCCTTGTGCTGATTCCTCTGATTTTAGTGATAATCTTCCTCCTGACCTCACCCCAGCCCCCAGAGTCTTTCAGTGCAGTGGTGGTCAATACAACTTAAGGGCTGTCGTCAAAGAGTGCCTGACAATATCTGCCCTTTCTGCCAGCACTATCAATAAAGCTGTATTAAACCCAACCCAAATATGTATTATATGACACCTGGTGATCCAACCAGTAAGTCTGTTATTTTTCAACTTCCTTTAACCACTTGCCCTCCAGAAGATTTACCCCCCCTTCATGAATAACCGTTTTTTCCTATACAGCGCTGCGCTACTTTAACTGAGAATTAAATGCAGTCATGCAAAACTGTGCACAAATGAAATTTTCTATAATTTTTTTCACACAAATAGAGCTTTCTTTTTGTGGAATTTGATCACCACTGAGTTTATTTTTTGCACTATAAATGAAAAAAGACAGAAAATGTTTTTTTTTTAAATTTCCATAAAACAAGGCCAATAAATACAATTCATAAATTTAGGCCAAAATGTATTCTGCTACATGTCTTTGGTAAAAAAAAAAAAAAAAAATTCCAATAAGTGTATATTGGTTTGCGTGAAAATTTTATTTATATATATATATATATATGCACACACGCGCGCGCTAGTAATGGTGGTGATAAGCGACTTATAGCTAGACTGTGATAGTACAGCGGGCATTCTGACTAAGGTATGCACCAATATACCAGTAGAAAAATATATCAGCCCAAAAATAGAGTTATCGGCCTTTTGCCGTTAATGGCCGTCAAAAACGTGCAATTTTACCACGTTTAGGGTGCATTTTTCATAGGTCATGTGACTAAAAAAAAAACAAAAAACAATAAAATGCAACATGTGATGGGTTTTCAATGCATTTCATTCACACCAATGCAGTTTGCATCCATTTTGCAGTGCTTTTTGCTCTACGCTTTGTGTTTTGGCACTTTTTTTTATGTGTTTTGCTTTTTTAATTTTTTTGGGTCAACTTGCTGGTCTGCTGGGCAGATTCAAAATTCATAAAAAAAAATGCAAGGTGTGTTTTTTTGTGCATTTTTGGTGCGTTTTCAATGTATTTCAGACCTTTTTCCACACCAATGTAGTTTGCGTTTTGTCAATTTTGATGTGCTTTTTGTAGTGCGTTTTGCATACAATCATTCTTGATGCGTTTTTTTTTTTGGCCAACTTGTGTGCATGTTTTATGTGTTTTCATTGCATTTCAGGCCTGGTGCACACTAATGCAGTTTGTGATTTGTCAGTTTTGCAGTGCTTTTTGCAGTGCATTTTTACGTGCACGTTTCTGATGCTTTTTTTTATGTGTTTTGCGGGTTTTTTTTGGACAACTTGTTGCTGGGTAGATTAAAAATGCATCAAAAATGCAACACGTGCATTTTTGATGCATTTTCAATGCATTTAAGGTCTGGTTCACACCAATGCAGTTTGCGGTTGTGTCTGTTTTTTGAGTGCATTTTGTGTTTTTCCATGCACGTTTGTGACACGTTTTTGCTGAGTTTTTATTTTTTTGTAAAACCGCACTACATGCGTTTTCTGCAGCATCTCCATTCAAGTTCGTTGAACCACAAATGCAACGTTTTACAATTAAAAAAGTCCCTGACCCATTCTGGTCACGCATCTTCGTACCCGGAAATGTGTGTGTGTGTGTGTGTATATGTATGTATGTATGTATGTGTGTATATGTATGTGTGTTATATATATATATATATATATATATATATATATATATATATATATATAATATTTTTTTTTTAAATATGAATGTATGTGTGATTCTGCACAAAGCGCCTGCCCTATAGCAGTAAAGCTGCTATAAAGCGGCCGGAAACTGGTTAACAGACCGCCTTTTTATTTATTTAATCATTTTTTTTCTGCAACAGCCTTGGTCTTCCCTTCTCAGAAACTGGAATAGTTTGGCTGTGACTCATCCTGGCTACATGGCTTTTTTAACTTATGATGAAGTCAAAGCTCGACTTCAGAAATTCATCCACAAGCCTGGGAGGTGAGTTTTCTTATTTTTTAATAAAACACAATTCATGAAATGCTGAAATTCTAATTGTGTAGTTTAAGCTGCTAACCATATTAGTACATGATTTTAGCATGCCTTCTGGTTTATAGAAAAAGAACTTTAATGTCACTTTTAAATTTGAAGCCTATGCTGTGTGCACTGAATATGTTATCCTATGCTCTGCACATGTCTGTCTCTGCATAGTACTTAAAAAGTGCAAGTAGCTCAAATGCATTGAATTACATATACTGTATAGAGAAAACAGCTGTAACTTTGTACAACTTTTAAAGAGACTTGCTAACCATTAGTAAAGACCAGTTAGGCAGGAAGGGATGGTGCCAGGCACTGGAAATCTGTTAATGAGTTGCTGAATCTTCTTAGGTTAGTGTGCCTTTACATTTTTTTCCAGCTGCCACAGATTTGCTCTCAGAACCTGTAGACATTTGTGTAGGATATTTTGTTATTCTTTGGTCCCTGCGTATGTATTAGAGAGCAGCCAACACTATTTTCTGTAACCTCACAAGAGTTCATAGAGTTGAGAGAGCGTTCACAGGAAGGTACTGACCATACAGCAGCATACACCATACCCAACACAGTGCCAATACCATTAACTATGCAAGTGCCCAAGCTGTTGGGGTGCATGAGACTTGCTCTGCTTCCTCCCAGTGGTTTTTGGAAATTAGTGACTCGGGCACTCACTCTTAGGAAGTAGGGAGAAAGCCCTTGTTCCTGTGTAAGCTCCAAGTTGTGGCTTGAAGCTTCATAGTTATTTACATAGTTTGGAAAAAAAAGACACAGGTCCATCTAGTACAACCAAAAAAAAAAAATACAAAATAACCTCCACATACACAATCCTATACCAACAGTTGATCCAGAGGAAGGCAAACAAAACCCAATAAAGCACGATCAGATTTTCTCCAATAGGGGAAAAAATTCCAGCTTGATCCTCTAGGAGGCAATCGAATATTCCCTAGATCAGTGGTTCTCAACCTTCCTAATGCCGCGACCCTTTAATACAGTTCCTCATGTTATGGTGACCCCCCAACCATAAAATTGTTTACCCAGTAATTATAATTCATGTGTCGTTTTACCTTCAATACGGCTGCTTTCAACACAGTAGCTGCTTTCTACACAGTAGCTGCTCTGTACACATCAGAAATATGTGTTTTCCGATGGTCTAAGGCGACCCCTGTGAAAGGGTCGTTTGACCCCCAAAGGGGTCACGACCCACAGGTTGAGAACCACTGCCCTAGATCAAGGGTAGGCAACCTGTGGTTCTCTAGCTGTTGGGGAACTACATTTCCCATGAGACATTGCAAAATTGACAGTTACAGCTATGACGTGCAGAGGCATGATGGAACTTGTAGTCCTGCAACAGCTGGAGAGCCGCAGGTTGCCTACCCCTTCCTTAGATCAACTACCCCTGGTTTTATTACATATAAATATGAATCCAGTTATATTTTGTGTGTTTGGAAATGCATCTGGCTCTTTTTTAAAACCCTCTACTGAACTGGTCAGAATGAGTCCTTAGGACAGTTCCACATTTTCACAGCTCTTACTGTGGAAAAGTCTTTCTATATGTGGAGCTTAAATCTCTTTTCCTCCATCTATAAAGAGTGCCCCCTTGTCCTCTGTAATGACCTGAAAGTGAAAAACTCTACACACGGTTCACTATAGGGACCACCTATGTATTTATACATGGTGATCATATCCTCCCTGATCTCCTCTTCTCGACAGAGAGAATACATTCAGTTTGGCTAATCTTTCCTCATAGCTGAGCTCCTCCATGCCTCTTTATTTCCTCCTAGAAGAGCAGCAGGGAAACAAAATGAAGGAAAGTATGTGTATCTTGTGGGTAAACTTTGCAAAGCACAGGTTCTTTTCCAATCTTCATTTCAAACAGGGTGTACACTAAAGGAAAACTAAAATGATTTTGGATACATTTTTTATGTTTTTAATCACAAACTAACTTTGTGTTTAGAACTGAAAATTTAATAAGCAGCAATGATTCTTAGAGCACTGTGGGATACACTTTGCTGTACAATATACTGCCCATGACCCTCCCGCCCCCCTCGCCGTGTGTGTGTCTCTCTCTCTTCTACTCCATAGTGCTTAACTGTATGTACTGTGCTTTGCATGTTTTTTTTTTTTGCATGTTTTGTATTTTTGCACTGCTTGGCTTTCCTTGTTACTGTACATTATATACTCCACACTGCTTTCTCCGTACACTGCATTTATATTATGCCCGCCTCAGATGTATACCCTATTATGTATTGTATGCTGCACAAATCTATATTTCATACATTATGTTGCAGACTATTTCACATTACTTTACTGCATTGTACTGCACATTATATATTTCATGGTACTAGTAATAAATGCTGTGCTATACAATATATAATCCATAATGTTAGCTCTATCCACTGGTGTGAACATTATATAGTACACATGCATTAGGCATATACTCCAAAATACAATCTATACACAGTTTTGTGTTTTAAAGTGGTTGTAAACCCTTCCATATACCCAGTTAAGTGTCTGCCCTCAGGTGATAGAGATTAAACAAATCCTCTTACATAGGTTATACCTGTTTATCTGTAGCCTTCTCTTCTCCACAGCCTCCTAAAACACACATTTTATGCAGCTTCTCTCAGTAATAGAAAGCAGGGTGCAGGATCTGATGTCACACACCCTGCAGAGATGGAGCACAGACCTGAGTGTAATCTGTTTGCTGATTGAAGGGAAGATACAGAAAAACAACCATACGGAGCTGAGGCTGCTGTGTGCCATCTCCCGGGAGCTGAGGTGTTGGCTTAAAGTCTTTTCAGTGACTCGTGCAGACAGCAGAGGGATCAGAGTAGAACCACACTCAGTGCTTTTAGGTTCAGATGAGTACATGCTATAGAGGGACATGTTTTTTTTGTTTTTTTTTTCATTTTCCACATTTGTTGTTTACAACCACTTTAACTGAAAATGTAGTTAATGCACCCTTGAATGTCCCTCTTGTCCTCATTACATAGTAGCATGAATAAATACATAAGATCAGACATAGCTGGCATCCTCTGCTTTGTGTTCTACATCTTTAATCTCCTACTGTAGGATGAGATGCAACTGTACATGCCCTGGCTCAACCATGCACTAAAACATTCTGTGCAGATATGCTGTCATGAGATGGAAGAGGGGACATTTGGGAGTAATTGAATTTAAGTTAAACTTTGATTGCAAATTATGTCCTGACTAACATTCGATAATTATTTTGTTTCCATTTTTGTTTTTTTTAGTTACATATTTCGTTTAAGCTGCACTCGTCTTGGTCAGTGGGCAATTGGATATGTTACAGGAGATGGCAACATTTTGCAGACCATCCCGCATAATAAACCACTTTTCCAGGCTTTGATTGACGGTTTCCGGGAAGGATTGTAAGAATAGCCTATTGCTAGGCTAATTTAATTTGTCAGTTCATGCATACTTCATTTTTCCCTTAGGTTTTTTTTTTATGATCCCCGTTTGTGTTTGCTTGTAGTATTTTCGACCATTGTAAAGTTTTACTTTTTGTCCAACTCTGCATACATGTTCTTGTGTAAGAAAAAGAAAAAAACTAGCATGTGTATATTTATATCTATAAAGATAAACATGGCCGTATAAATGTAGTAAGGCAGCGAT
This sequence comes from Staurois parvus, assembly GCF_062004578.1. Taxonomy (NCBI): domain Eukaryota; kingdom Metazoa; phylum Chordata; class Amphibia; order Anura; family Ranidae; genus Staurois; species Staurois parvus. The sequence continues at coordinate 5,909,092 of NW_028318003.1, forward strand.
ATATAGGCCGGTTCAGCAGGGACCAGCAGAATTTTGATCAATGTATTGACAGGCTGGTTGTACAGAGGTTGATCTATCTGTCAGAATATAAAGGCTCTGGCAGGGATCCCCGATCCACAGTTAGTGTGGGAATGAGGAAATCGGCTAATTTTTTTGCTTGTTGAAGGGGAAAAAAATGAATAATGTATGGCCAGCTTTATTCTGATTTTACTCCTGTACTTGCAGCTACCTCTTTCCTGATGGTCGCAACCAGAACCCAGATCTGACAGGATTGTGCGAGCCCACCCCTCAGGACCACATCAAAGTTACTCAGGTACATTTTTATAGGGAGACATTTTTATTATACAGCTAGTTTCTTTACTTTTATTCAGGCAAACAGGTAGGATATTTTGATTGGTTTAAAATACGACTTTTAGGAATCAAGGTAAAACTGAGGGTAGCAATGCAGAAGCAGCCATTGGTGACTTTGTTTAAAGACAGAGGATTTGGACTGCATTCCTGTATCTAGCATTATTGCCTATCAAACTGTTCTGGGATAATTATACAGGTTGAGAGTTTAAGATTTTTTCTAACTTTACTGACTGCATGCATATTCCAGGTTAGTGACTTGGGTAGTGAAGCCGAAGTCTGTATTGACTGCCCTGTTGCGGTCATCTTCGGTAGTGACTTTAAAATTAAAAAGCAAGTTATAATTCTAATTTGTAACCTGACTGCACATTTGAGTGTGGTGAGAAGGTAAAAAATGAGTCTTGTTTTCTACTTTTATGTAAATGTACTGTATCAGGTGTGTAAGTTTTAGAACTTCATCAAAATTGTTTTATTTTTTCCCCCCAGGAGCAGTATGAGCTGTATTGTGAAATGGGCTCCACTTTCCAGCTCTGCAAGATATGCGCTGAAAACGATAAGGATGTTAAAATTGAACCATGTGGGCACTTAATGTGCACTTTGTGCCTCACCTCCTGGCAGGTTAGTGTAATATTTTTTGTTGTTACATCTTAAGTAATCCTGAAAATCATTGCCACTTGCTGATACCTGTGAACTCTTTTTGTTTCCAGGAATCAGAGGGTCAAGGCTGCCCCTTCTGCCGTTGTGAAATCAAAGGAACAGAGCCTATTGTCGTGGATCCTTTTGATCCTAGAGGTGGCAGTATGGCAGAAATGTTGCGACAATGTCTAGATGGAGCACCTTCTCCTTGTTATGAAGATGATGATGATGATAGTGGGAATGACTCTCTCTTCATGCTGGCAGGGTCCAAGGTTTGTTCTAAATGTATTCTTCACAAAATTGTTTAAGTGATAATATAGAAAGTTGCTTTCTGTGTGAGAGCTTGTTTACACTTTTGCAGTCTGAGTGCCAATCAAAGTACCTGTCACTAGATAAAGTTGTAAGCTTACAGTCCTGTGTACATGTTGCGTTTTCTTTGTTTCAACAAATATACCAAACCAGAGGATCAGGAGAGCTGGGGGTTACTACTGAGTGGGGCATCAACAGAGCTGAGGGTATTAATAAGCTTGGGGATCTCCTGAATGGGAGTACAACTGAGCTGGGGTTCTGCTGAGCCCCTTTAACCACCTCCCGCCCGCTATATAGGAATATGACGGACGCAAGGTGGTTCTCTCGTTCTGGGAGGATATCATATGACGTCCTCCCATTCTAACCACGCAATCGCGGCTCCCGGAGCACGCGGCGATCGGCAGTGCGCTGGACACAGCGGATTCACGATCCACGGAAAAAGCCGAAGATGCCGGCTCGGTCATGTGATCAGCTGTGTCCAATCACAGCTGATCACATGTAAACAGGGAAATGCCAGTTATTGCCATTTCTCTCCCCACGAGCTGTCACGCTGGTTGTAAGCTTGGGATGGTGTTTGCCACGCGTAAACATATCCGGTGGTTGAGAATAGTGTGGAGCTTGATTCTTTGAACCATATTACAGTCTTCCATTGATCAATAGTCCACGATTTATGGATGTGCACCACTCTTTCTTCTCAGCATTAATATCGGTCACTAGTGGTTTGCCAATTGCAGCTCGCCTGTGAATGTTTTGCTTGTCTCCCCTTCACACAGTTTTTATTGACACAGGCTTTGGAAGACTGAGATTGAGCACTGCAGTCACTTTTGCAGCAGTTGTTTTCTTATTCTGGGTCACAATTCTGCGCAATGTCCTTTTGTCTCTCTCGGTCAGTTGACTGTGTTTATGCTTATCAAAACACGTTTTCCCAGAAACTGTATATGCCATCATAACCTTTGATACTGTACATTGCAACATGGCAAATAAATTGTCAACTTCAGTCACAGAGGCACTAGCTAAGTGACACCAACAATTTGCCCTCTTTGAAACTAAGCGCTGATATGACTCTGTATTACTAGCAGCGCACACTGAATGACGAAAGTGAGGCTTCCCACCTGTTAGGTAGGTGTCTCATCACACAGCAGAAGCAAAAGAATGTTACATCACTTCTGCTTTCAACACAAAATATGTTGTCACTTTCACATCTGCAAATCATGTAGTGTTTCCATATTTTTGATATGGGAGGTTGATAAAGGATTGTTTTGAAACGTGTCTCTGTGCCTTGGGGTGCACAGAGATGACAGCAAAAGGCTTTTTGCTTTTGGACTCCAGACCTTGCAGCAGCTCCATCCATCTCTGCCGGCAGTGCCATTTCAACTTCAGCTGATGCTTTCCTCAGCCAGTGGCCAAGACAGGAATCAAGGATAATTTATACACTGGCCCTGGACCTATCCTCCAAGCCACCAGACAAGCCTCTATAGTCCACAGTTGTTTGTGAGCGCAACCATTGATTTTATTTTGGCCATTAAACTGTTTTACACATTCTACACTATGAGGTGTGCGCTTCTCTCTCTTTTCTTGCTTTCTGACCCCTGTACTTCCTGGAATCGGTCTGCCCTTAGCTCAGATATGCATGCAAGAGGGTGGCTTCTTTTAGCAGACCCCTCTTCTCCCTCTTTAAGACTGATGGAATGTATGCCCTTGTTTGCCTAGGCCTAGAAACCATGAAATACCTGAAGAAATGTAAAAAAAAAAAAAAAAGTTTGAAACCAGTAAATGTGCTAAACCTTCCTATCTATTTTCTAATGCTAGCAGCATAAGGATTAAAATAGTCATTGTTGATTGAGAGAGTGAAGTTCTGCTTTACGCTGGTCATAGTCAGATTGAAATTCATACAGCTAACCAGGGATCAGATGAGTTTTGATCATTGTGGCCATACCTGCTCAACGGAAGTTGATCAAATTCTGCTGAAGCGGCATGTTCAATAGTTTTTGTCAATTGGCGCCTGCAGCTGCTAATCCGTGTTTTCTGACAACTGCAAGTCCGACTGTCAGAGTACAGTTTCCCGCCTGGGGGGGTGCTTCTTCCATCCACCTTGCTTGGTGTAAGAATCTACACCGTTGGCTGAGCAAAAAATTGTCTCTGGCTTAGAATTTCATGTGGAAGTCAGAGATGAGCAGGTGTATATTACCTGAAATCATTGCAAGACATGAGGCGTTTAGGGAATTCCCTGTCGTCTTATATTCCATGCTGAACCCAAATGCCTGTGCACACATTACCAGGTTTCATTTCTGCCTGTATACATACCTTCTTAGGGCTGTGATTGTGATATCTTTTGCATATCTGATTTTGTACAAATAAAAATTCCAGTTTATTTGGCTGATGTTTAGAATTCGTTTGAATTAACGTATTTTAATAGTATTGTACAGGACACAGGCAAATTATTCATAGGTCCTGGGTCATAGGCTCGTACTGTCAGGTGATTGAATTAATGGTTTAGAAGTTTAAAGTAATGAGTGTGTATATACTTCACATTGTTTTTAGGTTGAAAGACCCCCTTCACCAATGTCTGCTGCCCCACAAGCTGCCCTACCACCTGTGCCACCTCGTTTAGACTTACTTCATCAGAGGGCTCAAAGTACTCCAGGAGCTCCAAGCCCAGCTGCCAGCTCCAAGGTGAGGCTTTATTTCTGGTTAGCAACTAATTCTTCTAAAACAAAGTTATTGCCTGGAGTTGAAATATTCATGTGTTCACTTCATCTTTCAGGCTCCTAGCAGTTTACATCACAAGGACAAACCATTGCCTGTTCCTCCAGCACTTCGAGATCTCCCACCACCTCCACCCCCTGACAGACCGCATTCAATTGCAGGTGAAAGCAGGCCACAGAGGAGACCTCTTCCGTCAACTCCTGCAGACAAACCACTTCCATTTTCAGCAAGCCGTCCTGCAGATCCTTGGCCTACCCGCTCTGTACCCAAAGTTCCCCCACCTAGCCTAGCAACCAATGATCCATGGACTGGAGGAAAGGAGCTCACCAACCGGCACTCACTGCCCTTCACATTGCCTTCACATCTTGATGAGAGAAAAGACCGCCATGGTAGCACACTGAGCTTAGACAACCCTGCAACAGTAAGTCAGGAATGTGAATCAAGTAAATGGTCATTTCTGGGGGGCAGATTGTTTTAATGGTACAGATGCTTGTCATTTTCAATTCTTGTGTGTATGTAGGAGGTTTTGTTTACTTCTGATCTTTTCTATCTTCACTCTAGCTTTAACTAATTTCTCCACAGACTGTATTCAGTAGGCCTTTTTTTCCTTTGCAGAGTGCCAGTGTGGAGCTGTTGGCAGGTCTTGATTTGGATGATCCCAAAGTAAAGTCTTCTTCATCTGCAAATGCCATCTACTCCTTGGCTTCAAGGTGTGCATTCTAGGAGAATATGCCCAATACATGTTTTATCTGTTATTTAATAGTGAGGGAAGTAATAACCAACAAGAATAGTGTATATAACACATTACGTGTATCTTTTCAGGAATAGAAAGTCAAGTTTTTTGTAATGTTCTTTTTACCTAAAGTATATCATAAGAATAAAAGTGTTATCACTCACGCACATTGGAGCAGTTTAATTCAGGAACATTGGGTTATACTCAGTGGTGTATATGTTTTGTGCTGCCCTAGGCAAAATCGCCGCACCCCCACTGTCTCTAGTGCACCAACGTTTGCTGGGCGGAACTTAGTGGTCGGCCACATCTTTCTGTGAAGGTGTCAGTTAGTGGTATGAGCAGCGAGAAGGTGTCAGCGGCATGAGAGGTGTGAAGGTGCCAGTTAGTGGTATGAGCGGAGAAAAGGTGCCAGTTAGCGGTATGAGCGGAGAGAAGGTGTCATTAGTGGTATGAGCGGTATGAAGGTGTCAGTGGTATGAGTGGAGAGAAGATGTCAGTTAGTGGTGTGAAGGTGTCAGTGGTATGAACGGAGAGAAGATGTCAGTTAGTGGTATGAGTGGTGTGAAGGTGTCAGTGGTATGAACGGAGAGAAGATGTAAGTTAGTGGTATGAGCGGCGAGAAGGTGTCAGTTAGTGGTATGAGCGGCGAGAAGCTGTCAGTGGTATGAGCGGTGAGAAGGTGTCAATTAGTGGTATGAGCAGTGAGAAGGTGTCAGTGGTAGGAGTCAGCCACCTGGCAGTCACCTAGTAGTCTCGGTCAGTCTCTGGTCAGTCACCTGGCAGTCTCTGGTCAGTCTCGGGTCAGTCACCTGGCAGTCTCGGGTCAGTCACCTGGCAGTCTCGGGTCAGTCAGCCTATCAGCTCCCCCCCCCCCATCCCCAGTAGGCATGAAGATCACTCGCCAAGGGGGGGGGGGGGGTGTATTGCCCTCGCAGCCGCATTTCCCTTCCCTCTTCCACCTCTGTGACAGAGATCCCTGTCTCCTCTGGACACTGCTGTCCTCCAGGATCATCTCTCAGACCTGGCTCCCCACCGCCATCCACTGAGGAGAGCTCCGACCCTTAGAGCAGCCTATAGCCTGGCCGGGCGCACTGGATGCTGGGAGTTGTAGTCCTTCCCCTGCACAGCCTGCCGGGATTGTAGTTCGGTGAGGCGGGGAAAGGACTACAACTCCCAGCATGCAGTGCGCCCGGCCAGACTATAGGCTGCTCTGATGGTCGGAGCTCCCGGAGCTCTCTGCAGTGGATGATGGTGGGGAGCCAGGGCTGAGAGATGATCCCGGATGATGGCAGTGTCCAGGGGAGGCCTGATACTCCCACTCCTCACTGGATTCCTGCTGTAGTGACATCAAAGACGTCCCTTCTTCCGCGGCGGCGCCCCCCTGTAAAGTGCCGCCCTAGGCAAGTGCCTAGTTTGCCTCGCGGCAAATACGCCCATGGTTATACTGCTGCCTAAAGGATAATTTGGATGCTGGCAAACAGCCATAAGCTTGCCAAGTATAGCCCCTCCCACTTCCTTGATGCTTCAGTTTTTTGCTAGTGCCTTAGGAGGATTGCTGTCTCTTCTATTCGGTAAAGAGCAAACCATTTATCTTAATCGTACAGTACAAGACTTGGATTCTTGGACCATGCTTTATATGCAGGCTGCCTTCAGATGATTGGGCACTGGTAAAAAAAACATGCTAGGGTCACATCTAGAGTGTACTCACAAAACCTTAATCTGTAAGACTCCAGTTTTCCGCTGGTGTCTTCAGGTGATAGACCAGTTCTGCTTTTGGAGAAGTATTGTTCTTTTTAGACCATTTATTTTCTTTCTCTAAAGCAGCGGTTCTCAACCTGTGGGTCGCGACCCTTTTGGGGGTTGAACGACCCTTTCACAGGGGTCGCCTAAGACCATCGGAAAACACATATTTCCGATGGTCTTGGGAACTGAGACATCGCTCCTCTATCCGTCTCCAGGCGGGTCCGCCCACATGCAGATACGCCCACATACGAGTACCCTGCGTGATGACATCCTCACGCCAACTCCACATGCACCCCGTACAAATACAGGTGTATGTGACAGGGTTGGTGCCATAATGTACTTATATGGACCAGTCACACGTGTAAAGAGCAGCTACTGTGTTGAGAGCAGCTACTGTGTTGAGAGCAGTTACTGTGTTGAGAGCAGTTACTGTGTTGAAAGCAGCTACTGTGTTGAAAGCAGCTACTGTGTTGAAAGCAGCTACTGTGTTGAAAGCAGCTACTGTGTTGAAAGCAGCTACTGTGTTGAAAGCAGCTACTGTGTTGAAAGCAGCAGTATTGGAGGTAAAACGACACTTCATGAATTATAATTACTGGGTAAATGTAAAATCATGTACTGTAAAATCATCAACTACTGCAAAAAAAATCTGTACCGTAGGAACTTAATCTTAATAACTTAACACTGAAAATACATCCTGCATATCAGATATTTACATTGATTCATAATAGTAGCAAAATTACAGTTATGAAGTAGCAACGAAAATAATTTTATGGTTGGAGGTCACCACAACATGAGGAACTGTATTAAAGGGTCGCGGCATTAGGAAGGTTGAGAACCACTGCTCTAAAGCTTCTGTCAAGATCTGACTGCTTATTGCCATGGACTATTGAGATGCTTCCTGATCATTTACTCTTGGTGGGTAACTTGGACACTGTACCTGGACCCCACTACATGGGACCAGCCTGTAATGTTTGCTTTTGACTATGGATCTTATTCACCTTGGTGCTTAGTGCAACAAATACTTTCAGTTCAGTTAGCTACAGGGTGCTATACAGGTCCTTGGTCATTGTCCATTTCTATGGTCTCCAGACCCTGAAGACCCGTTCAGGTGTATGCCCACTGTATCAGGCGAAGGCTAGACCTCTAGATTTGGGAGTTATTCACTTTATTGTGACAATCCTTGCCATTTTATATCTAACATTTCTCGGAACAAGCGATTTTAAATTTTTCTGTTATCCTCATCTTGTACTGTCCTGTACTGTACAAGATTTGAAATTTACAGGCAGGCAAGTCAAATCTTTTCTATCTCTATCCCTTCCTTGCTTTTATCCTTCCAATCTGCCAGCCTCAGACCAAAGGAAAGCAGATTTGATGACTGCTTTCCACCAACTTTAGAAGAATGGTGTTAAGGTTTCTGTGCAATCTTATTTACAGTACCAAAACCAACTGGTACTTACTGAAGTTAAGCCCTATAGATAGGTTTCCTTGTGTACCAAAATTCCAGATGGAATCAATGAGAATTGTCATTGCTTCTCTCACACAAGGGTAGCTCCCCATATTCCCTCACATTAACGTATCTACATTTCATTGTGAAATTTGTAGCACTGCCATTGAGCCTCTCCTCTGCACCTCAAGTGTTCACAAAAGTGCTTGCCCCACTTATGTGTTTTTTTCAGAGGACCTAGGGCATTCACATCACAGGCTACCTGGATAAACTTTCACTGAAGGACTCCTCAGCCACAACCTTGCCAGCCAACGCCCATCCAACTTTTGGTTGGACAATAGACTTTCCAAAGTCTGCTCTCCAGTCCTCCATCTGGAGTACCTGATTCTAATATTTGACACAGCCCAAGCCAGAATTGTTCTTCCTCAAGAGAAAGTTGCTTCCCTAAAGCTCCATGTAGTTCCTCTTGTCAAAACAGCACCCTTTAGTTTACTTTTGCCTGAGGGTTCTTGGCTTGATGGTAGCATACTTTGAGGCAGTTCCCTTTGGCCCAGTTTCACTCCAGACCTCTCCTACATGCTTATGGCATGGAACAAGATATCCTATCTTTGGATCACCCAATGCTGCTGTTCAGCTGGACACAGCTCTCCTTGGCATAGTGGATGCCATTCTTAGACTGGGGCAGAGTTTACAAATACCTCACTTCCATAAACCTTTTGGAACTTAGAACCATCAGAATTTCTCTACAATGCTGGACCTCCCTTCTGTAAGGGTACCCAGTCAGGATGCAGTTATACAATGCTACAGCAATGGCCTACATAAACCACTGGAGGGGAGGTCGGCACCAGGAGTCAACGTGCTCTAAAAGAATCAGATCTGAGACTTCCCTGAGTGGAAACTTACATTCCAGCTCTCTCGGGCATCCACATCCCTGGAGTTGACGATTGGCAGGCAAACTTCACAAGCAGTCAACGCCTAGACCCAGAGAATGTTCGCTGCACCCAGTGATCTTTCAAAATTTCTGTCAAAGGGGAAAAACTTAGGGAGTCACCTGTGTTGAATTCGGGTACACCAAATGTGGACATCCTAGCCTTTTTAGGTTCAGCAGCAAGCTAAACAAATTTTTAGCCACCACCATGGATTCTCTAGCCTTTGCAGTAGTTGATGGTTCCTTGGATTCAATTCAGGCTGCTATATGCCTGCTCTCAAATTAAGATTCTCCCTTGAATGCTGAGCAAGATAGAAGAGAAATGGGATTCCAAAGATTTGTATTACACCAAGTTGGCCCAGACGAACATGGTACACAGACATACTCAGACTTCTGACTGACAAGCCTCTTGCAAACAAACCAGATTTACTGACCCATGGTTCATACAGCACATGGGCTGAACAAAAAAACAAAACAAACTCCTCCATCCATACAATTGAGGTGGATGGAGGAATCCTCCCAGTTGGAGCTGCTGTCAGAATACCCTGATCAGCGACTGCGGTCTTTTGGCGGCAGAAGCTGATTGATTTCCAACATTCTTTGACGGAAATCGATCATCCGTTTGATTTCTGTTGAGCAGAGATGTCTGCACTAGAAATACAGCCAGTTGCAATCTATCTATGGCTGCAGTTCTAGTTTTAACTTAAAAGCAACATTTGACTTTGCAGTAAGGGACAGTATTTTACTACAACAGAATACTCTTCAGATCGTGCGTTTGTGTTTAGTGCAAGAGGGCATCCAATGTTTAAATATCAGCCTCTGGCAGGCTGTGTTTAGTTGTTCTCAAAGCAGGGAAGCTGTTGAAATAAAGTCAGCATGCTTTATTAAAGTCAATGTTGACCAACCCAGTGCCTGGTTAACATTTCTGCTAAACTATTCAACTAATGTTCCTTTGTGAGCCAGGCAGTATTACCTGTCCAACCTATTGGTACTTGTGTAAAGAGTAAACAATAAAAAAAAAAAAAAAAAAAAAAAAAAACCTTAAATGAGGATGTATTAATCGCTCTGAATACATAGTCCATGCCACCCTTTTGAAAGAGAAGTATAGCCAAAGCTTTTATGACCATACTTCTCTTGTGGGTCACAGGAGTTCACTTAATTTTTGCTCTCTTTTGATCTGTTGTCAGTTTAAGGGGGCTATAGCCTGTTACCAGCTGACATGGCAGAGCCTCTGCAGGCTCTGGAAGGATCCCGACCATATTTTGTCGATATCCACCCAGCTGCCTGACAGGTAGCTTTGGCTTTCAGCATGCGGCTGGGGGCCGGAACCAGCTGTACCTCCCCCTTGCCCAGCACTCCAGTGAATGCTGCAGACCGAGAACTGAACAATCAGCGGTCATGTGAATGCTCAGTTCTGTCTTGGGTATGGCATCCAAGAGCTGCAGCATCACACCAGTGCTTCAGCATAGGGGTGAGCTTTTTTTTTTTTTTTATCAAACCCTAAATGTCTCCTTTAAAAAACACTGTATCATTAAATACATTTTCAGGTTTTTCTTTTATTCATTATTATAGTGGCAAAATTATTTACAGTACTTTAGAGCATCCTTTCCTGACCTTTCTTTACACAAGCTGAACCCCAAGATAGTTTTAGGTCTTATGGAGTCTCTACTCAGCCAAAAAAATAAATATATATATATATATATATAGCTTATGGTACATTATCATGATTAGAAATTGTATATATGTTCTATTATTAAATTAAAGAATAGATAATCTAGCATATGTTACACTTAGAATGGATCATTTCTTAATACCCCCTGCTGTAAAAGTCATTATTTTCAGTTATAGTAATGAAATGAAACAACAATAATGCTCAGAGAAGAAACACAGGCAGTGAATATTTGAGTTCCTCTTTACATTGGTAACTATTGGAGACCTGCCATCTTACATTAATGGCCAGTGGGGAAGGGCACCCTCTGGATTTGGGGATCATTGAAAAGATGCCCTTTACATTTATGTTCAGTAGGAATTCTGAGGAGTGATACTGATGCTGGAATGTTGCAGGACCTGCAGGGCAGAAAATCAATCTGCCTCTGCTCAAGAAACCGCTAACAACCTCTAGAGCACGAGTGTCAAACTGGCGGCCCTCCAGCTGTTGCCAAACTACAAGTCCCATGAGGCATTGCAAGATTGACAGTTACAAGCATGACTCACAAGGGCAGAGGCAAAATGGGACTTGTAGTTTCGCAACATCTGGGGGGCCGACAGTTGGACACCCCAGTTCTAGAGGAACCCTAGTCCATCAAGACCATTCTACTCCTGCTCACTGTGGCTGGATGATCGCAGCAGATTAAATTTTTATTCTGACCTCTTTTCAGTCTGCTTTTTCTAAGCAATTGACAACAGGTCATTTGGTAGAATGTTGGTGCTGAAACTGACTTTGATAACATCTCTGTGCTCTGTGCTCTGTTGGGAAGAAACTAGTAGCTGCTGAAACAGAATGTGCATCCCTTTGAATGAGCAGCAAGAGTGGGCAAAATAAAATTTGCTATCCAGGCCATTCTGAAATTTTTATTTGAAATACAATCCCTCAGATTCTCTTCTTATGTTACCTTTAACATGGTTTAATATGTCACATTTAATTCTTCATTGTCTTATTGCTTTTTCCATCAAAGGCCATTCCCAGTGCCAAAGCCTTCATTGGAAGATCACTCTAATAGTATTGATGATTCAGAGTATATGTGCCCCTCCTCTCTACCAGTTATTCCTCCTGTGGTACCTAAAACCGAAGCAAAGAGGCCTGTTGAATCCCTACCTCCTGGAATACGGTTAGTGAATATTGTTAACTTTATTGTCAGAACCTGTATGAATGTCAAATCCATATACATAGTAAATTGCTGCAGCCCTCAAGCATTCATGAGTGCAGCACATGGCATATGGACTGTTAAGAGTGTATCTCTCCCTCATCCATCGAGGGGCAAAGAAAGTCTTCGGATTATACTGCCTCCTACAGAGGGTTTGAACATGGGCAACTTATTTGCTAGCACCTTCTTTGGTAATTTTTTTTTTTTTTCTTCCTTAACCACTTTAACCCCTTAGGACGTACCCGTACATCCTCGGGTTGAAGTGGTTATACTGGGATGATGCCTGCAACTGAAGGTGTCATCCCGGTATCAAAATTTTCAGCAGGCAATTGGCTTTCATGTAGATGTAATCTAAGCAGCTGTACAGCCACTTGATCACTTCTACAGGGTCTGAAAAGAGGCCTGCCTGCTTTGTTTACCTGGCTCTCCCATGCGAGAGGGGAGCATGGTACCACCGCTGTGTCTGCTTATGAATCGAATTCCTATCCCACCTTAACAATGCACTTTTTTGTTAGTGGTTGTGTCTTTTCTTTATGGGCCAAACTGATGAGCTTTTGGAAGTCCTTTCTAGAGCTCTCTTCTCACTTGGCAGGTCCTGAACTTAATCCGTTTTTGGCTGTGACTGTATTTTGTTAAACATCAGATAGTACAGTGAGCTCCTCCCGAGCTCTTCAGTTTTTTTAGTTTTTTTTTTTACATTCAACCACTGTGTTGAACGGAAAAAAACTGGTGGTGTGTACCCAGCCCAGACTGTTCCTCACACAGGAGAAACGTCGGACACCAATCTCCGATTCAAACTCCCCAGTCAAGGAGCCATCCGTCTTTATGCTTTTCCATGGGAACTGATGGTAGCCTTTTACAAGAAAGTTCCGTTTGCCCAGGAAATTTCACCTTCACTCCTCCAGACCACTACAACGCAACATTCTGCCATTGTGGGACAAGTCGATCCAGTCTGTCACATAAGAAATGGTTGTTCCTGATCTGGTAGCTCAGAAATCTGGCTCTAGAGGCAGGGAAATTCTTCCCTCCTTCCTTTCTTTTGGAGTATCCTCGTGACAGATGCCAGCCTGTTGGGGGGGAAGGAGTCCTGGGCACCCTGTCGGTGCAGAGGACTTGGTTGTTGAACTGTAGGCAATTTGGCTGTCTCTGCAGCGATTGTATCATTTGAGGGTCATCAGATCCATATTTAGTCAAACAATTCTGATGTACATTGATCATCAGGGAGGAACCAGAAGGCTCTGTGGCGAGAGGTAGTTCAGATCCTGTCCTGGGCAGAACTTTATCTCCCAGCCTTGCCTGATGTAACCGATTGGCAGGCAGACTTCCTCAGCTAGAAGTGCCTAGACTCCAGGGGAGAGCTCTGTACACCCAGAGATGTTTGCAGCTGTTGGGCACTATATATGTGCACCTTCTGGCTTCCAGGTTCAACAACAAACTGGACAGAATTGTCTCCAGTTACGGAGATCCTTCAGCAAAAGCAGTGGGTGCTCTCATGGCTCAGTGGGATCAGTACACCCTGATAGGACATGCCTTTCCTCCCCTAAAACCTTTTTCATCTGTTTGGCAGGATCATTAAGGAGATCATTTCGGTGATCATCATTGCTCCAGACTGGCCCTGGCAGATTTGGTTTGCTATGACTTTTGCCAGATCACCAGGATCTTCTGTTCTCTAGACTGATTTGTCACTCTAAACATGAACAACAGCCCCTAGGAAAGCACTCTAGGGGCTTGTACCTGCTAAATATTCCAATATGTGGACACGTGTTGGATTGTTTAACTGGTGCAAGCCTTGTGGGGTTCACTACACTGCTGTGTCCCAGAGGTGCTTTCCTAGGGCCTGTTTTTTCATGTTTATTGTTAAAGGTCTTATCCTACACACCTTCTGACTAGGCAAGCAGGGAGCTCTACCTTATGGACATGGTTGTTAAAGCCTAAGTTCTGAAAAATGGGCATCTCTGAGACTGTGATTTATATCATGCTGAAATCTAGGAAGTCTGCTTCTCACAAAGTTTAACATTTCATCAGAATGGCACATTTTACTTGATGTGAGTCTCGGAACTTCCATACTAGGAGCTTTCCCATGTGACGAATCCTCTCCTTTCTGCAGCTGGGTCTAGTGGGGTGGGGGGACGTACATAGCCCAGCTCAGGAGCGCACCCAAACAAGTGCCCCATAGCAAGCAGCTTGCTATGGGGGCACTCTGAGAAGAGGAGGAACCAAGGTTGCCAGCACGGGACCCCAGAAGAGGAGGATCAGGGGCAGAGCAGGTAAGTGTAAACCTGGTATTTATTTATTTTTTAATTTTAAAAAAGTGTTTATAACTGCTTGAAGCTGCTCTATGAGCTTCAGACAGTCCCCAGGTTTATTCGGATTTTCTCTATTTTGGGAGGGGGGCATGGCTGGTAGTTGCTGTTTTGCCCTCCCCTCTGTTGGCTTTTTTTTAACATCACTGTGTCGCTCAATAAACAAATAAGAAAATAGGATTTTTGTACTCCTCATATAATTCCATTTCTTAGAGTCCGGTAAGTGACACTGGCCCCGCCCCTCTGTGCTTATGATCATACTTTCTACTGCTTTGCTGCACAACTGAGACATTCTAGTAGGGAGGGGTTTTCCTGGGCTGGCCTTCAGTTTTGTTTGACAGTATCCATTCTTCCTTTAAGCAGCAGTAGATTTAACGTTCCTGTGTGAGTTTTGGTATGCTGCCCTTCCCTGTAACAGGCACTAGGAGTACCTGTTTTATGAGTGGCTTTCTGCTCCAGTTTGCATACCCCTGTTCTCAGTACCCCCCTTATGCATTTGTTTCCCCTCATGTGGTCTGTAGCTGCCTCTGCACTCTTCACCAGTAAGGCACTTTCCAACCGTGAGGTTGGGTGCGCCTCTTTCTCAGGGCCATGAATATCACTCTCCCCATACTCTACAGTCATGTGTGAAAGTTCTCACCTAGTGTAATGTTGGGGAACCTCAGAAACTGTTGCCATTCCTGATCCTTCAACTTCTTCCATTTTGAAGTGCAAAATGCCAAACCCGTGTTACTTGGCAGGTCTTGGTTAGGCCTTGTATACCCTCCTCCTAACATATTTCTTTCACATTGCTTTTGCACTCCCTTTTGTAAGAAGTTGTGCTTCTTCGTCTCTCTTGCAACTTTGTACTCCTCTGGGGCCTTCCTCAGGTGTTCTTGCCCATGCAAAGCCCTCTTGCTCAAAGGGGTTACTCCGTCTGTAAGAACAGAACTTCCTTCTCTCCATTGACCCTGACAGCTGTAGATCTTCCTTGGCTCCCCTTGTATTTTTCCTGTCGGCCCTCTCCTTTTCTTACACTACATGAGGACAACGCATCCTGGAAGCCATTCCTTTTTGCTTCTCTGGGGTTCTTATTACCTTCTGCAGAAATGTCATTCTCCCTCCCCATGGACAGCTCCTTTGAACGCATGGTGTAGGTTCACAGCAATAGATTCCAAATGCAAATACCACACTTAGAATCAACTTCTGACCTTTTACCTGCTTAATTGATGAAGAAATAACAAAGGAGTAGCCCACACCTGGCCATGAAACCGCTTTTGATTCAATTGTCCAATTACTTTTGGTCCCTTGAAAAAGGGGGGCTGGCTACTCTTAAGAGCTGTAATTCCTAAACCCTTCCTCCAATGTGGATGTACATACCCTCACATTAAACCTGAGTGTGCACTTTCAGCCCATATCCGTTATAAAACTATAGCTTGAATTTGTTTTGGTAAATACCTGAAAAAAAATAAAATTGTGCCTGTGTCCAAATATATATGGACCTAACTGTATGTGATATATGTAGTGGGGATACTTCACTTTTTCACAACTATTTTTAGAGATAAGTTCCCACTGACAGCAATGATGTTTTTTGCAATCTAAAGGGGTAACACAAGTGTAAGGAGCATTTTTCCCACTGCCCATCACACTAGTTGTAGATATAGTAGTTTTTAGCAGGGGTTTGAAAGTTATTTCAAGTGTTCCTCTGTTATGAAAAGGTTGATAAAAGCTGCTTAAAAGTGTAACTGAAGGCAAAACATTCTTTTTCATTTTAGATAGAGTAAGGGAAGGTTATAACCTCTGTCAGGTTTTTTTTGTTTTGTTTTTTTTTTTATTTTTTTGCAATCTGTGTCCATATTGGAAGCTGTCTCCTCTATTATTTTTCTAGGGACAACCCATAATTTGGGATTTTCTTTTCATTTCACTTTCAATGATAATGGTAAACTGGACAAATAAGGGAGGGTGAATCTCCCTAATGGAGACAGACCACAAGACCAGTAAAAACCTAATAGGTGTTCTAATACCTCTCCACACTAACCAAAACTAAAAAAAAAAGTTTTTCCTTTTTAGTTTTACTTGAAGTAAATACAAAATATCTTTCTATATGTCAAATATTGAACATTCACACACATGCAGTATACAGGCGTACCTCGGTTTACGAATTGAATGCGTTCTCCAGGACGTTTCGTATTGCAAAAAATTTGTAAACCGAATCGTGGTTTCCCATAGGAATGCATTGAAAACCAATTAATCAGATCCGCAGGTCTGAAAAAAGTAAAAAGTCTTTTATCTGTTCAAACCTCTTTACAAAGTGCACTTTAAAGGCATAAATACTGTACAGGGACATGATTAAAAAAAATGTGTAAATGCATTGAAAACCAATTAATCCATTCCGGGGGTCAGAAAAAAGTAAAAAAAAGTCTCAAAACTCTTTATAAAGTGCACTTTAAAGGCACGGGGCCGGCACTATAAACCTCCCAGGTGCAATGCATCCTAGGGTAATGTTACCTGAGGCGTTCGTAAACCGAGGTATGCCCTTTTTCCACCAATAAAATAGACAACGTATTTTTTTAAATTGGTGGAAGAAGGGTATTTATATGTGTGCGTATTTTTTTTTTTTTCATATATATACTACTTTCATTCAATATTTGACATTTAGAAAGATATTTTGTATTTATTTAGTTCAACTTGGTATTTTTTTGTGTCCTGTGAAAGGAGCTTCCCTTTGACTGGTATTCCAGTCACCTTTTATATTTTTGGATCAATACATCTGCTACAGGGACTGCACTGACTTAGTGAGTTGGCATATTTCCACAGTTTAAACTATTTTACCTCTTTATTAGCAATAAAAACTGACAAGGTCTAATTATTCTCCACTGTATCAATCCCATTAGATATCGCATGAGATAAAATACTGCATGGCTTCATGAGATAAATACTGCATATTTTATAGAAAAATACCGTAAGCTGTATTTTAGCAGTGTTTTTTGTGAATGCCCCCCAAAAATGTAAAAAATGCTAAGTGATATTTTACCGCATTTCTTAACCTCTTCACGCTGGCCAAACGCAAATGTGCGGCCTCCCAGCGTCTGGGCCTAGACGTCGAGCGGCCACACATTTGCGTTCAATTTAAAAAGGACATATGTGCTGAGAGCACGCTCCCAGCACGCTCCCAGCACACATGTCCGGTACTCACGGAAAGGTCCCGATCTCCTCTTTCGATCGGTACCTTTCCCGATCATGTGACCGCCATGATAACGCATCATGGCGGTGACATGACCCTAAACCCCGCCCCGTGTCCCTACATCTGAAACTCATAAAAGGGCCGGGAGGCGCCAGCGTGAAGAGGTTAAAGTGGTCCATATGCTTTGTGAATGGAGCCCCCTGTGTGATATTACTGAGTAGATTGCCCAGCCTGTTGTCAAAAAATGTTCCTGCCTGGGCTCACACATGCACTCTGAAATTCTATTATTTCCCATGGATTTCTGGGTATGTGGAATTTTAATTGAGAGACTTTTGACTTTTTGATGCTTGGCAAAACTTGTTGGCTATGTAATAGTTTGTAACTGGGATTCAAACATCTAAGGACCACTCCAGCTGTTTCTAATTTTCTTTTTAGACCAGCCGACCAGCCGGTTGAAAGAGAGTCGTATGAGACCATGTACAACATTCATTGCCAAGCTACACCTGTGGTCATGGAACCAAGAAGTGATGAAGGTAAGTAAGTTAACATTTGTAAATGAAATAATAGGCAATGCTGGACATGATGTGTTGTATTCTTGTTGGGTCAGGATGGTAATCTTAAATAATAAAAAAGGATACTTTTTATTTATTTATCCTATTGAATTCACAGCATTATTTTAAAAACACCCCATTACATTTACAAGTTGTAAGACATTATTCAGTATGACAGCCAGTGGCAGAATATATACAAATACATTAGTCACTACCTAAGTTAGTATTCTAGCCGGTGACACCACTCAGGATAGTTGTATGACAGATTATATTTAGTGTAATTAGTCAATGTAATAGTTGGTAAAACAGATTGCAAATAATATTGCGTGTTGTGATAGTAATTAGAGATTCTGTTGGTGGTAGAGTGAGATGCAAAGCACAGTGCAGGAAATGAGAGAGGGCTAATGGTATGGACACATGTTGCTGGGGAGAGAGATCTACTACAGATGTGGACACTGCTAAAGTTAAAGCTGTGAAAAACCTACTGAAGCCAGTAGGGTGAAGTAAGGTTAAAACAAATCATGTATTAAAAAACATATTGCACTTACATTCAGGCGTATGGAATAAAGCAGCCTACAATGAGAATGTCTGGCCGCAATGTCAGTCCGCACACCGGTGAGCAATGGCATCACACAGAGGCTCCGCTCGACGCGTTTCCCCCAAACTAGCCTCCTCTGGGACTGGAGATCTTGTACTTTTTTAATAAATTATTGGTTTTAACCTTACTGCACTATGATGCTTCTCCTTGTTTGAACTTTGCATTCATAATCATGATGAGCAATATGAGATGCTAGAACTGATTCCTGGCGGGGACCATACATTCCTTAGATGAATGCATTTATCCTTCCGAGGGTCTGACAGTGAGAGTGACAGCCTGTTGTTTGGATGTACATGTTTGATCTCTATAGCTTGAGATTATTTCAGTTTGGCAAGAAGCCTGCCTTTTTCTAAGGAGCACTTTTGAACACAGGAGCACTTTATATGAAGTTTTTCCAGCACGGAGCACTTTTTTCACAATCAATTTTGGGACTTTTTATTAATTTGTTTGTTTACACCAGTGTTATTTATGTGCATAAATTGTGGGATTTGATTTTCATTTGTTGTTCAACTGTTGAATAAGGGTATACATAATTTAAAGGGACAGCACACTATTTAGTTTATATTGAGATTTATTCTAATCAAATATTTTAGTTGCAGCAGTCTGCACATATATAATTTTTTGGCTAAGCGCAGAGAATTTACTTTTTACACAAAGTATAAATTAAAAATACTTGATTCCTCTGTGCTTTTATCTGCAGTATTTTTAAGTACATGATAGGATTTCATTAAATTATTTGATCCTGAGATATAGCTGTGTTACAAGACCTATCAATACCAAAAGCTGACATGACACAGAGCAGCTTCATCTTTACAAAATGTGCCACGCTGGTAGTCCTACGATTATGCCATACTACGACAGACACTCGTGTATGAATCAACTTCCTCCCATCCCACAGGACACTTGCTAAAAAGCAATGGGAAACTTTCCCAGTACTACAGTTTCTTTTGTGCTTTCTTTCTTCATAAAGAGAACGAGGAAGTGGGGGCACAGACTACTGCTGAGCTGTACTTTCAGTGCTCGGCCTCTAGACTGTGTGTCAAGACTTATTGAACAATGTCTGTGGGGGTGGATGTGGATGCTGCTCAGTATGCAGTGAGTGTGGTGACAGGAAAGAACGTCCCTAGAGAGGGTGTGGACTCTGGAGAGGGAATAAAATGGTGTACTGTTGAACCGAGTGTGCTCTGTGCAGCTAAGTGCACTACTGGAGGCAGCATCCATCCAGAACTGAAAACTGGAGTTACAATCTTCCTTTTATACTATACAGTATAGTATAAAGTGTTTTTTTTCTTTTCTACCACTATCCAAAACTGAATCGGAGATGCATGATAATGACACCAAAGTATTTTGCTTAAAGCTCAACTCCATGAAAAGAATAAAAAAAAAAACCCTTGCTCGCTATATGTAGGGGATTGCAGAACAGGCTGTATCACTTTCCTGTCTCCCTGCTCTGGTCTGTGGCAGAGCCTGTGTCATGATGCACCATACAGGGACATTAACCTTGTGATTACGCTTTGAAAGCTGAAGTGCGACCAGAAGCAATCTCAGCATATGGAGAGGCTATGGGTGACTAGGTGCAGTGCTGTAGGGA
Source organism: Staurois parvus (assembly GCF_062004578.1). Classification (NCBI taxonomy): domain Eukaryota; kingdom Metazoa; phylum Chordata; class Amphibia; order Anura; family Ranidae; genus Staurois; species Staurois parvus. The sequence continues at coordinate 5,929,009 of NW_028318003.1, forward strand.
CCCTGCTGGAAGAAGGAATAAGGTATTTTCTCCTTGGTCCTCTGCCATAGACTAAACAAGCAATTAATACTTACAGTGAGGGGGAGATTTTGTTTTTTCATGGAGTTGGGCTTTAACAGCATTGTATACTGTTAAGTCTGTGATCTACCAGGTCTGTTAGATTTGTGCCAAGTGAGGGAAAAATGTAGCAGAAAAAATGCCATCAATGATGCAGTCTTTGATGGACTTCTGCCAATCAGAAATTCTTATTTTTTCTGAAAGATAGTTACAGCGCAGTTCTGTTCCAGGAGGGTGCCCATGGACCTCCTTCTGGAACCACGCCCCCTGTGGCACACGTCGGGCTCACTTTGTGATCGATTTGTCCTTTGGACTCAGCTGATCACATATTGAGGTGAAGGGCCAATCGCAGCAGCCATTTACCATGTGATCAGCTGTGTCTAATTACAGCTGATCACAATGTAAATGCACTTGCCAGTTATCAGCAGTACTTTCCTCCTGCGGTGTCACAGCATGAGGAGAACAGAGCCAGTAACCGGCAAGTGTGACAGAGGCATGTGCACAGATGATCAGGGCACTGATGATCAGTGAAGCCTATCAGCACACATCAGTGATGGAGAAAAATTAGTCATTTGCAAAATTTTGTAACAAATGAAGCCTTTTTTTTTTTTTTTTTTTTTAATTTCGGTCTTTTTTTATTTGTTTAGCAAAGAATATGATGGTTGTGGGCTGGGTTATCCTGTGCTGGGCAACAGCTTTTTTGTTGCCATTGTTATTTTCTCCTGTAGGTGGTGGGAAGGAGGGGGGGGACCCTGACAGTATTAATTCCTGTGTCTCTGCTCAATGGACAAGAATAAGGATTTTACATTCCTCTCTTTACTGCCGTACTAAAAAAGTCAGTTTGTGGTTTTTAGCCTCATGTATGATAGAATTAGGCATCTGCTCAGGAAGTTACTATTAGGGCTTTTTGGTACAAGAAGACAACTGACTTTCATGAATTTGATAACCAATCTTGTGAAACCAAACCTATATATTTTAATGTTTCTATTTGTAAACACAGAGGAGTGCACTGCCATGTCAAGCAATGGGCCTGAGGATGAAGATGATGGGTATGAGGTACCAAAGCCACATTTGCCAATGGCCCTAGCTCGCCGCACACTTTCTGATATCTCAAACGCTGTACCTACCTTAAGTTCCGCGACTACCAGCAGAGATTCTGGAGCAGGTATATAAACACATTTCTCTTATTTTACTCAAATAATTACTTTCCAGCTTATCTGAAGATCCTCCGTAAGAGGGTGTATTGTGATTTCTATCAGTTCTGGTCTTTAACATACAGTATTCAACAGAAATACACTGTCAAAACTGATTGTAGATTGACACGTGCTTGTTTACCATTTGGGTGAATTTCTCTTTTCCTGGAGGGAGAATCTCTCCAACAGGGATGCAGACAGCAATACAATTCTAACAGAGGTTCTGTCCACTCTGTTCAAAACTAAATGTTCTGTCTTGACTTCTACTTTAAAATCATCGTGTTTTTCAAGAAAGGTAAAATATTAGAAATGTGTATTTTTTTTCTATTTTAGTCTGGTAAATCTGAGGCTAGTTCTATTATGTGCAGTGATATGCATCTTCCCACACTGGATAAACATCAATCACTGCAACGGCACATAGAAAACACCAGGTATCGCTGTACCCCATTCACACCGACACCACACCGCTTCTGTGAGATGCAGTGTAGATAAATGCAGCATGTCTGGGTTGGATAGATACCTTTCAAGTGCTGACGGTGGACCAGGGCTAATGTGTGCAAAAAGGCATACCTAATCTAGTCTGCAGTTCCAACCAAGGACAGAACATCTATAGAAAAACCCTGAAGGGGTGCCTTACTGATCAGTAGCTCAGGCTAAGTTAGCAGAGGCAGTATTCTTGGTGTGACGAGTGACCTCTTGTGTTCATTTGAAGTATAGATTCCTGTACCTGATTATGTCCCTTCCAATACCCTTTGCACCAAAAATCATACAGACGTATGTGAAAGGATTTGATTTACAATCTTAACTGTTGAGTGGACTTGCCTCAGTTTACAGATATTACCTCTCAACATCTCCCAAAGAAGTGGATGTCTGGCTACAAAAAGCATAGCAATAATACACTCCATCCACTAATGTTGTAATGACTGTTGTAATGCTTATATGACTGGACACTGCATGTTTTCTCAATAACATGTGGCCATATAACAAGGAGTGTGGTTTGGTGGAGGAACAATAAATGAAATGTATTAAATTTATATCCAGAATTAGCCTTGTGTACAAGATACTGTGTTTTTATAAAGATAGATTTTTATAAAGTATGAATAATATATTTTCATTACAAATATCTGTTGAGTTTGGTGCAATTAAAGTCCCAAACTCTTCCATATTATCTGTCTACTGTTCCACAGGACAGAAAAGTTATAACAGTTCTTTTCCATAAAAACTGAAAAAGCAAGGATTTGGTGCCCTTATATAAGTGATAAAATGACTTTAATCTCCTTCCAGAATTTGTTTTCCAACAAGGATATACAGTATATACAGTTGTGTTCAAAATAATAGTGTGTTTTTAAAAAGTGAGTAAAGCTCAAAATCCTTAAAATAGCTTTTCATACATACAAATGCGTTTGGGAACACTGCATAGTCTATTCCAAATCAAAACATGAAGAAAAATGTTTCAAATTTGTTATTACTTTACAGAAAGTTAAGAAAAAGGATAGCAGTGTCTGCATTTTTTTTTATTAAGTACATTTTAGAGTTTGTAAACTGAAAAATGTTTGAAGATTTTGCTTTCCTGTGAATCACTGAACTAATATTTAGTTGTATAACCCCGGTTTCTGAGAACTGCTTCACATCTGTGTTGCAAGTCGACCAACTTCTGGCACCTGTGAACAGAGGTATTCCAGCCCAGGATGGTGGAACCACATTCCACAGTTCCTCTAAATTCCTTGGTTTTACCTCAGAAACAGCACTTTTTATATCGCCCCACAAGTTTTCTATTGGATTAAGGTCCAGGGATTGGTCTAGCCACTCCATAACGCTATTCTTGTTTGCTTGGAACCAAGATGTTGCACATTTACTGGTGTGTTTGGGGTCGTTGTCTTGTTGGAACACCCATTTCAAGGGCATTTCCTCTTCACAAATAGGCAACATGACCTTCAAGTATTTTTGATGTATTCAAACTGATCCATGATCCCTGGTATGCGATAAATAGGCCCAACACCGTAGTATGAGAAACATCCCGATATCATGATGCTTGCGCAACCATGCTTCACTGTCTTCACAGTGTACTGTGGCTTAAATTCAGTGTTTGGGGGTCATCTGACAAAACTGTCTGTGGCCCCTAGACCCAAAAAGAACAATCTTGCTTTCATCGGTCCACAAAATGTTGCGCCATTTCTCTTTAGGCCTGTCAGTGTGCTCTTTGGCAACTTACAACCTCTTCAGCGCATGTTGTTTTTTTTCAACAATGTGACTTTGTGGCGGCTTCTTGCCGATAGCTTGGCTTCACATAGGCATCTTCTAATTGTTACAGTACTCACAGGTAACTTTAGATCTTTGATCACCCTGGAGCTAATCATTGGCTGAGTCTTTGCCATTTTGGCTGTTCTTCGATCCATTCGAATTGTAGTTTTCAGTTTTCTTCCACATCTTTCTGGTTTTGGTTGCAATTTTAAATCATTTTGAGATCTAGGCACTAACAAAATTACATTTGCGACTGTGTACACACCTAATCATTTCCAAATCTCCTTCTTAGACTCTGTCTTAGACACCCTCATGAACTTCTCCAAAGGCATTTTAGTCTTTGGCGGGAACGTCACTGTGATTCTAGACCGTTCCGTGGATACCATGGGTCTCTCATCCCATCTCTCTCAAGAGGCTCTTCGCCATTTAAAAACAGCTTTGCACACACATCAGCTGGATGATGTGTGGCAGATACACAATCCAGACACTTGGGACTACTCTTTCCATTCTATGGTGCACAATATGTATTCCCACATAGATTTCTTCCTAATAAAATATCTGGGCTTACAGTGGGTCACTGCCACCGTCACCGCGAATATCTCTTATTCTGACTGCTCTCCAATCATGCTCTCTATTCAACCTAACTCCCCCTTTACAATCTACCTGGACTTGGAAGGTGAATGAGTCCCTGCTACAAGACCGCATGACTTTTCAGGACCTACGGAGGGAGCTGAAAGCCTACTTTGATGCCAACATATCAAATGATCTCTCTCCCATGTGTGTTTGGAAAGCACATAAATTGGTTATTAGAGGTGTCTTGATTAAACACTGCTCCAAACTGAAAAACGAACAGAGCCGGTTTATCCCAGATACCCTAGACAGAATAGCTCTGCTGGAAAGTCAGCATAAACGAGGACAAACATTGACTGTCTTGACTTAACCTCCCAACAACATAGCCTAAAAACTGCTTTGCTAGATGGGCCACGGCTTCTATTATCAAATGCAAACAAGTATTTTACGAATATGACAATCAATGCAGGTAGACTCTTGGCCAACACCTTGCAGCAGCGTAAAGCTCAGACCTTTATCCCTAAGATACAAAAACCTGACACATGATATTCCCACCTGTCTACTGACATTGCAGCTGAGTTCAGAATGTATTATGTGGAACTGTATGATATTAAGGGAGACCATTCACCCACCGACTTGGACTCCCATATCGTTAAGATTCAACGTTACCTGAGACAATCTAACCTCCCAACTTTGAGCTCTGACACCATTGTTGATTCAGACCACCCAATCACACCTTTAGAATTTTTACAGGCCATTAAATAAACCAAACCAGGCAAAGCTCCCAGACCTGACCGTTACTCCCTGGCTTATTACAAACACTTTCATGCTCAGTTGGCTCCACACTTCGTAAAGGCGTTCAATGTCCTTACTTCAAAACATCATGTCTGACCTGAAACATTGCAATCCTACATAACTGTTCTACCCAAAGAAGGGAAGGATCATACCCTGTGCCAGAATTTCAGTCCTATATCTTTTTTAAACGTAGAACTTAAACTTTTTACTAAGATCCTAGCGACCCGCCTGATTCAACATTTACAACATATTATAAATTTTTATCAGGTGGGCTTTATGCCCAGAAGAGGCAAGGGATGGAACAATCCGAGCCTTAAATGTAATCCACTCCGCCCTGTCAAGGGCTAACCTTACTATCATCATTTCCACAGATGCTGAAAAAGCCTTTGACTGGGTGGATTGGGATTTTCGTTAGTCTACTTTGAAGGCCGTTGGATTTGGCAGCTCAGTGATCGGCTGGATTGAGTCTTTATACTCCAATCCTATGGCCCAAGTCAAAGCCAATGGCATACTCTCTTAGCCCTTTGATATAAAAAATTGGACGCTTCAGGGCTGCCCTGTCTTCTCTAATAACTTTGGAGCCATTTTTATGTCATATACGGCCAAACTCTACTATTAATGGCATTGAAATCGGACGACACCAGCATAAGGTCTCGCAGACAATCTTCTATTTTTTATTAGTCAGTCTGATATAACTGCCTTACCTAATGGCTGAGTTCTAAATTTCAAGATAAATTTTCAGAAATCTGAAGCAGTAAACCTGACTCTACCGGGGGTGATCCTACAGAGACTCAGATCCAACTTTTCCTTTAAACTGGCTTCCTTAAGCATCAGATATCTGGGAATCCAATTGGCGAATTACTTCTCTAAAATGCCTAATGTTAGACTATACCAATTGGCGACTCGCCTCACAAGAGTCATTGATTGGAATAAGCACTCACAAACTAAACAATGGGTAGCCATGAAAAACCACTCCTCTCCCACACCTCTGTCCTGCCATGGTGCCCTTCCCTACCAACACTATCTTTGCATACTCATCCGACCATTACCCTAACTTGGAAACTGTGTGCAAAGGCGTTTACATCTCTTGGCATTTCGTTTTTTCCCTTGCCTCTCTGACCCATATTGGGCAATCCTAATTTTGGGCAATCCTAATCCCCCCAGGATTACAGAACGCGACTTTCTCCTCTTTGTGTCAAAATGATCTATACTCTGCTACCCATTACATCAACCATTCACAATGGTTAAGGGTACACCAGTTGTGGCAGACGCCACCATTTGCCCACCTCAATAGATTCCATTTGCTTCTAATATACCATATTCTGAAATCTTTACCACCAACACCGCAGTTTACCTGCCCCCTGTCGATCTTTTAAATGGAATGTAGACCAGAAGGCGTGCATTGTCTTTCAGTTACAAAGTGTTATTGACGGAGTCGTCTTCCACTGCTCTCATTCCTAGACCAATGGGAAGGAGACCTCCTAATCTCTATTTCAGAAGATCGTACAAAGTTTTTACTCTCTCCTACAGATCATCCATTAGCAGTAAATACCAGGAGACAGGCTATAAATAGCGAACTCCCCTTTATTTTTTTTCAGGCCCCTTTACCTCATAATACTCTGGGCTTTCTGACATGGGTCAGTTTGCTATCTATATTATATTGTCTTAAGGGAATCTGTTTGGTACAACAACTGTTATCATATTGTCTGACTGTGTCTCCCCATGTATGTTTCATCGCTTTGATGGCACAACACCTACTCTGAGGACCCATGTACTGAATGCCTGTATTTTTGGAATGCCTGAAATATACTTAAAGCAGAGTTTCTGTGAAAATAAAAAAAAAAACTAAAAGTCAGCAGCTACAAAAACTGTAGCTGCTGACTGTTAACAAACGGATGTTTACCTGTTCCTTGATCCCGCGGATCACAATTACAATCTGTTGCAAGACTAGAAAATTTCTGTTCACAGACTCTCTGATAGAGCTTGAGCTATTTTGCAAAGAAGACTGGGCAAACATTTCACTCTGTCAATGTGCAAAGCTGATAGAGACATACCCACAATTACAGACTTGCAGCTGTAATTGCAATGAAAGGTGGCTACAAAGTATTGACTCCGGTGGGCTGAATACAAATGCACGCCACACTTTTCAGATGTTTGTTTGTAAAAAAAAATTTTGAAAACCTTTTATCATATTTCTGCCACTTTGTGTTGGTCTATCACATAAAATCCCAATAAATACATTTACGTTTTTAGTTGTAAAATGACAAAATGTGAATACTTTTTTTCAGAGAAATGCAGCATACCCAGTATGTACAACATTTGCTGCCTTTGTCCTTAAATAAGGGCCACCTTTTTGACACCTGTTTTCAGACTGAATGACCTCACTAACTGAACTCCACACTGCTATTATTTTGAACTCGCCCTTTCAATGAATGATTCAATTATACAGAATCAGCAGCATGCATGTCATGACTGTCTGGTCTGTTGGTTTTCTATTACTCTACTACACTGATTAGTAAATTATTTGCCATGTAAAAAGTATAATTTATGCCAAGATGAGTGATTGATCTGGTTAGTGATGTTGGACTGCTATGATTTTGAACACAACTGTAAGTGTCCAGTTTAGTTAAAACATTTTATTGCATGGAATATAAAGCAACATGCCATTTTTTTCTGATAAAAATTGTGTTAAAGCTAAGCACTAGAAATCTTGGGGCATGTTATGGCTCTAATTAACCATCTGATTATGCGAGTAAGATGGTTTAGACCTTTCCAATCATAACTGTACCCAGAATTAATAGGTTTCCCACCTGTTAGCTGAAATCTCATTTTGTCTAATTTTTGGAATATGTACACAACTGCAGCCCTTCAAAATATATTTGCTTAAAATTGATTTATTTTTTCAGGACTCCAAGAGTCATCACCTGTTCCAGAGCGTCCCCCAAAACCCTTTCCTAGGAGGATGAACTCTGAGCGTCGTCCTGCACCACCTGGTGGTGATGCTTCTTCTCCCCTCTCCAGCGAGATTGAGAGTTTACTGAGCCAGGGATATTCTCAGCAAGATGTGAATAAAGCCTTAGTCATTGCCCACAATAACATTGAGATGGCCCGCAATATCCTGCGTGAATTTGTGGCTATCCCATCACCTCCTCATGTGGCTACATAGCAATTGGATTTCCAGATACTGCCGTACACCATGAACGAAAGATCGCACATCTGATCCTTGAGCTCGAGTGCAGTGGGAAGTAGCAATGGGACCAGCTGGGTTTAATGTGGGTATAGAAATAAATGGATGGAGAATTCCACCCCCCCCCCCCCCCCTCCCCCCCTCACCGGAAGAGTACAGGGTAGGGGCATCAGCCTGCCAATAATTAGCAGTGTTACGTCAGGTGATTCTTAACCAGATTCTCAATCAGAGCACTATGCTCCATTAAGCGTGTTTTTCAAATTTCCTCTATAACATCTGGATTACTACCATCCTGAGAATGAAGACATGGGAAGCTCTGATTGGCTCAGGTCACTATCATGGATACACTGAACCCATCTTTCCCATCCTTTTTTTTTTTTTTTTTTTTTTTTTTTAAGTTAAACTGCCTGTTGTAGGTCCTATGATTTTCTGTTTGTGTATATGGGGAAATGCATTTTCAAACATTTTGTGTGCTTTTTTTAATTATCCAGTGTTATTTAATGGACTTTATTTGCACTTACCAGTGCACTCTGGGGGACCTCAGTGACATTAAAAGTTGCCTTAGCATATAACCTTTTATTTTAAGCTCATAAAAGCCCACTATTAAAGACATTCTAGAATCACTTGTTGAGGTCCTATTTGGCCTTGTATTTTAGATTTTTTTTTTTTTTTTTTTTTTTTTAGCAAGTCCTGTGACTAAGTGCAGTGAGGCATTCCAGGAGTTTGGTGCCAACACTAATAACTTCAGGGGTGCAGTATGCCACATGACTCAGGGCAAAGGGGAGCTGTCACATTAGTACAACAGAATAAGGGTGGCATATTAGGCAGAATAGAAGGGAGGAAAGTGTAAGGATGTGACAGTGATATTATATGCAGCCACACACTGATAAATTCTCCTAATTTATTCTACATGTCTTACTGGCTCCACATGACATGTAAAGAAAAATATGCCTACAATCATAACTGTGTAGCCATTTGTAATAATATCAGTACATGTGTCATATGAGCATATGTATATTTATTTACATGTATATTTATATATGCTGAAATCATAGCTAATATGTACAGATTTGGTCAGATGTATTGCTCCCCCATGCTACACTTAAAGAGCAAATCACATCTTTTGTTGATGACACGTGAAATTGAAGGGAAGAGAATGTAATAGTGCTTAATTACACTTCCAGGTCTCTCTTCATCAGACCTGCAGCATAACGTCTTGCCATCCATGTAACAAATATGTGCGTTGGCAAAGAGGCTGGGCTTACCCACACGTCGCTTGTGTGTCAGTGGGCAGCCACAATGACCAAGCTGCCATACACTGCTTTAGTACTGGTCTCTAGTAATGATTCGAAGCTGGCTCCTGATCATGTGAAGACTGACATTCAATCATAGTGGTCACGTGATCAGACACTCCTTTACACACTGTGTAATGAACAGGGGAAAGGGTTAAAAGTCCTCGTCTGAAGAGCTACCAAGGCTTACAGCCTACAGCTTATTTCCCCTCTCAACTAAGTATTGGAATCATAAAGGGTGTGGAGAACCTTGAGGCTTTTTGCACACTGCTGCCTAAAAACACAGTATTTTTAGGCATACAGACTATTTTCTATTTTTAATGATGTACAGCACATTCATAACCTGTTCAGTCCATTTTCACTTTTTTTCAATTTTATAGTGTTGCAGCCTGATACTACAGTTGTTTAAATTCATTTTGTCATTAATCTACATTTAGTACCCCATAATGACAAAGTGAAAACGTAATTTTGGCCACTGTGCTCTTAGGAACCTTCAGTGCAGCAGAAATTTTTTGTAGCCTTCCCCAGATCTGTGCCTTGCAATAATCCTGTCTCTGAGCTCTGCAGGCTGTTCCTTTGACTTCATGGCTTTTGCTCTGATACAGTGTGCATTGTCAGCTGTGAGGCCTTTCAGATAAGTGTGTGCCTTTCCAAACCATGTCCAATCAATTTAATTTACCAGAAGTGGACTCCAATCAGGGTGTGAAAACATCTCCACATTGATCAAGAGAAATAGGAGGCACATGAGCTAAGTGTTGTTGCAAAGGGTTTGAATACTTATGCCAATGTGATTTTCATTTTATTTTCTTTTTTTTTTTATAAATTCACAGACCTTTCTAAAATTCTGTTTTCACTATTTCATTTTGGGGTACTGAGTGTAGATTAATGAGGAAAAATGAATTTAAACAACTATAGTATCAGGCTGCAACATAACAAAATTGAAAAAGTGAAGGGGGTCTGAATACTTTATGATTGCATTGTAAATGCAGACCATTGTTTTCAATGTGTCTGTACTCAAAGGCATGTAAACATGGTCTGTGTATAGATCAGTAAATAAATTACCGAAATCTGCTTTGCCAGTCAGTATTTGTGCACATACATCACACTTCCTTTTTTAAAATAAAGGTAGAAGAATTGTTACTCTTTTGAACATACTGTATACGTGCAAATGCTATACAGATGATCCCTGTCAGGAATATCTGATGTACACACACACCACACACACCACACACACACCACACACATTCAGTGTTTTTGAGAGCTATGCTACCTAAATAAGCTGAAAACTTTTCCTCTGCTCACTGTGGCCCTTATGTCATTACAGGACACCATAGTGGTAAGAGAGGAGTCAAACTCCCAGTAATGTCAAATGCTAAAGGGTTTTTTTTTTTTTATAAAGAGGACTTCATAGATTAATCCTTTTCTTTGCAGACATGCCATTGAGGTAAAGTTTTAGACAATTAACAGGGTCCATTTTAGGGGTCAGCTCAGTTAAGGGCACACTACACTGACCACCCTTTCCTAATTGACCTCAGGTTGTCTTTAAACGTTTAGTATGCATACTTAGAGCAGAGGTAGGCAGTGATCATAACCCATGTGTGCAGCAATCATGTAGCCAGTTCATTTTTTCTTTCCATCATGGGACAGTGTCATTCATTTACAGCTATTTTTAACAGTTCAGTTTTCTCTCTTAAAGATTTTTAAACCTGTATGAGAACAGCTTAGCATGGGGTTCAGCAGCTTTTCTATGTAATGAGTAGATGGGACCAAATTTCAGTCCCATGTGCTCAATAAGAGAGAAGTGGAGTAGATGTCTTTATGCCTAGTAGAACAGATGTTTACTTGTCACAGGTTTCCCTGTTTGCTTCATGGTCACCTGTTAAGTGAACAGCAAACCGGTCTAATTATTTTGACTCTTGAAGTGCTTTCCCTTCAAAGCTGATAAAAAGCAGAATAACACATAGGAACCATAAGTCACCATCCTCCTGCAAAATTATAATCATTTGTGGGTTTTTTCAATAATTCTTTGGGTTTTGTTAAACTACAGTGCTCTGTATATATCCAGTTTATGGGTAATAGCGTCCCCTTAACCCATGATATTTTGAAGTCTCCAAATAGTAGGCAAAAAGCCATTTTATGAAGGCATTACGAATGACTACATTGCGTTTAAATAAATTAAGTTATTCTTTCCTCCTTTTATACAAATTAGCCTTGTACTCTACCTGTTTGGTATTTTGTGCACATCATTAATCTGTATTAACTCTTTCTGTCTTGCCTGTTAACATGACATTTTTGATTTGGTTTGGTTCTGTTTTAAAGCCCAACTTCAGCTAAACCATTTTGCTGTCTGTGTACTGGTTGTGATTTCCCTTCACTTCCTGTTTTGCCACCTACCAAATAGAAAGGATGTTGAGAAAAATCTGCCAGATGGAGACAAAGCAGTGAGAACTCAACACTCAATAGTTATTGCTGCAGTTGGGCTTTAAGGCAGTGAAATGTTTATTTATAAAGGGATAACTGTTATGAAAGACCCTGCCCTTCGCCCTAATTTGTGAAATTATGGTAACTAGGTGGGAGCTAGAGATGTTTTCTTATGTGTATTTTCTTTACAGGTCAAAATAGAATTTTGTTTTCCTTGAAATTTGCTAAATTTACACTGTTTACATCCACCTGTTGAATTTACAATCCAGTGTTACGTTTTTCATGCAAATGTATATTGGCAGTTAATATGTGATATGGTTTTATTTGCCAACGTAGGTAATTAAATGAAATACAATGTCAGAACAGCAGGGCAGAGAAACTTTATATAAGGTTATCAGCATATAACAATTTTTCCATGCTGAGGAAAGTAGTTGTCAAGCTCAGTGAATGCAGGGAACTGTACAATAGTAGTTTTTCCCAGTCACTTAAGGGGAATTTTCAGTTCTCTCCAAGTAGTAGACATGATACATTCACTACCTAATGTGAACAAGACCTGGCCTAACAATACTGCTGAAGTTAAGGAATTTTGTGGTGCCCAAAGTAGCTGTACACATCTTACAAAATGATCTGTGTCCAATGGAACCCCTTGGAACCTAGGCCCAGATTGTATACAGGGCTTTCACTGCTTTCTGAGTTGTGATTTTCCCCCACCTCACACTATATTCCATTCCTGTTCAACTGTCAAATGCCAGATGTTTGCATTTTGACTATTGAATAAGAAACACGGGGTAAAATGCATGAATAAAACCTAGATCCAAGGGGTTGCACAAGAGTAAAAAGATTGATTTGTAGATTAACACAAGTACTTACAGGTAACAGAAGGTGCCAGAACCTAAACTGCACCAATATCCAGATTATGGACATTAAAGTGTTTACGTGTTCTTTAACATCAAGAGCACTTTAAAACTAAAGTCCTCATTGACCTGTGTAGCTGCAGATACTTTGAAGGAATTCATCCTCAAACATCTCAAGAGACCCTGAATTTGGTTTCTAACAGTTTTGGTGCCTGCTATTCACATTTGATGGCTGGCAGTTCTCAACTGCCAGAAACATAGGAGTCACCAATCTATTGCTTTTGTTAATCTACATATTAATTTCTTTACAGTGCCTGCAGCTATACAGTTTAGTTAGGGCTTGTTTTTAAGCTATTTTGCAGCTTGTTAAGAGTATATAAATACTGAGGTCCATATTTTGGGAGCAGATGCGCTTTAAGAAGTAGCATTACCACCTAGGGTATTTAGGCCAAGTAAGGTTAATTTCCTTATTTATGATGGAGCATAGAAGAGTAATTGTCAATGTGTCTTTTTATTCTTGACTTGGTAGCCGGTAAAGTGGTTTTAAAGTGATACTATTTATTATATAGCTCAATAGATATCAAATTCAAACTTCAAATGTATTTGTATCTTTTTGGACATGATACCAGACGTCATGCCTGATGAGGAAGCCTAAATTGATTTGAGTCCCATCCAAAACACTGCCTGCTTGGATATTTGTATGTTCTTCCCATGTTCTCGTGGGATTCTCTCCAGTATTCAAAAACATACCAGAACATAAACTGTCTTCCACATAAATTACCTGCTGTGGTGTGGGAATAATTGAGTCACACTGCACTATTTAAATTGCTAGTTACATTCCTCCAAAAAAATCAAATGCAGCTGGTCCTCATTGTAACATTCAAATCCATGTTTATTCACTCTAGGGCACTGATGGAGATTACAAATACCTATTCCACTCTGCCTAGGTGATGAAGAACTCACCAGCAATTGCTACCCTCATATGTATTAAGCAGGTCAGAAGCCCTCAAACATCTGAATCCCTATCTCCCTATATATGACTCTAAGACCCTGATTTATGAAGGAATTGAGCATGTTCATGCTACACAAGTGAATTTTGACTTTGCTTAGAAAATGTGTCAATGCGCTCTGCAAAGAATACCCGATCACATGCAAGGAAACCCCCCCCCCCCCCCCCCCAAAAAAAAAGGTTTTTGCTTGCACATGACTGAATAAATGAAGTCAGCACAGCTTCCCCACATTCATGAAGTGAAAATTATTTTGGCAAGCATAAATTTTCTTTCTGAAATGAGCATGTTGAATTTGTTTAGTACATTGGGGTCTAAGGGTTTTGGAAGCATGCATTTTAACTGTAAATTGTCTAATAAATTGTATCACTACCAACTCTACCCTTCCTACTTTTTCTAATGGCTATAATATTTCTACTGAAAGTTTTCAGCCTAATTAAAAGCATTATATGGATGGCACACTTGCCACTGGAAAATGCATCAAAATTGCTGCAAGGTAGCTTTGCTCTAATTGCCTCAATAGCAATACATATATTTCGCAAAAAACACGAGCAACTTAGTCTCTAGCTATGATCCCTATAGCTTTAGTGAAGAGTAAGAGACTGTCAGGATAAAAATATGGGATGCTAATTCATTTTAAAGGTTCTTGCTCTCTGGCTTTTATCTTTAAAGAGAATGTATAGTGGTTTTGTATACATTTTAATTGCAGTCAGGACTAAAAATAAAAACCTTTTTAGTTAGCAGAACTAAACTGTATCTGAGCAGCACAAACTGAAAACTTTTTTTAATTAAATTCAAAGCAAACAGCCCCCCCCCCCCCTCCCCATATCCTAGCATTACTAGCCTCAGCCATCTTAAGTAATAGCAGATGAAGTTAGAGAGATTCACATGAATACTCACAGGATGTATGACAGCATTTTGGCCTTGGCTAGAAGCCAGGAAGCAAACGTTTAAAACAAGTAAATATAATAAGCTTTTCTATCTATTTACTAATGCTAACAGCATAAGGATTCACAGTAGTTAATGATGTTTGAGAGAGTTTAGTTCCGCTTTAATAAATATGAGCATTATGTAGTCTTCAATGCAGGTAGCACTTTAGACTCCTTTTTCACATTTTCTCCAAAACCTTTTTACAGAGCTCAGTAGCTCAAGTTGAAATAATAGTAGCTATGCCGCTCCAAACTAGCCTCTTTCCCTGTAGCTTCAACTGTCATCCGGTGCACAACCAGGAGCGTTCAGCTGCTCCACTTGTCAAATAGAAAGGAACAGGCCCCATACTTTGTGGGAAGAAACGCATTGCAGTTGGAGGTGAACAGGCAAGACTGTTGAGAATCCTCTGCTTATTATATTAAAGCTGGGTTTACATATTTGATGGTATCAGTGTGCGGGCCTGTTCATTTCTACTTGACAAGCTCAGTTTGAAGGTTATACAAGTGAAAGTGATGGTGCAGTGACTCCTTTTTAAAGGGCATCTATATCTGAGGTTTTTGTCAAACAAAATGGCATCAATTTTCGAAAATGTGAGTGGAAGGCCCTGGATCCAAAGTTTGATCCTGCAAAGTAGTCTGGTAAAGTGCAGTGACTGATTAGGCACTTTTATGACACAAAAGATCCTCTAGAGAGTGCATTGGATAAGTTGCAAAGGATTGTAAAAACATGCCACGACATTAGTAAAGATTCCAATTTTTTTTATTTCAGTATGAAAATACAGCTAGATAGGCAAATGAACTTTTGGAGGACCAAAGGGAGCCCTTCATCAGGGCTCAAAAGTACCAGTAGTAGTGAATGTTGGAGATCAATGCATACAAAGTATTTAAAACTGCTGGTTAAGTCTGAAGCCTGTCTTTTGAAACTTTTCAAAATTTTCAGTCCAGTACCTAACATCTCTAGTGTTGCTTTTAAGCCCTGACAAAGACCCTTTGAAGCCCTTAAATACATTGGCCTGTCTTGTTACATTTTTAGTATGACACTAACTTGGAATCTTTACTAACAATTTACAGTTAGACGAACCACAAGCTACTACTGTGCTGTCTCTTTTGATAATTCACAGTGCTCTGGGAATCCTTTGTTAGGCATTAATGTATATTTGTAAAACAAAGAATGTTTACTTAAAATAAAAGATCAGTTTAAAAGTGCATAGACTTACAAAAACAAATGGAGCCTCAACCATTAAAATTTCCCTTTACACACTGTAGTAAATAAGTGACCTGGAACACGCCTATGTATATGAGTATTTCTGACATCTTTTTGAAAATGCTTGTTCAGGTCCAGGGCTCCCATATTACTGTCATGACAGGCTCTTGAGTGTGCTGAAGTTTACCGTAATGAAAGCACAAGTGTGAATAGGCCTTAGGTGTGCTAACTGCTTTCTCTTTGCCCTGACTTCATGTATCATGTTTACAAAATGTAAGCGTTAAATTCTTTTTTTTCTTTTTTTTTTTTTTTTAATCTCAGAAAAAAAATACATTTTGGTTGTATAAAGGGTCTTGATTTCCTGTTGTCCCTTCACAATGTGCCTGTACATCAGTTGGTATTTAAGGCAGTGTGGCAGAATGCAGTTTGCTAAGGAACTTAATGCATTCATCGTAAGTCAAACCTGCTGGCATTTGGCATGTGGAAAAATAAATATTAGTGCACTCACATCTTCCTTGAATATCACACCTTTTGTAAAGGATTGATTGTTTTCGGCACAGTAATGTTGCCAAACTCTACCTTTACCAATGTTGCACAGAGACCTGGTTGAGTCTGTGCTGCAGCTGGTGTTTTCCTAGGCCCTGCTGTATGCGTACAACACCATTTTGGGTAGTAGGCAGTGTTAAAAGCTTGAATGTTTCACAACAATAAGCCTATCTCTTTATTAATGTTGTCTTGAGCATTTATTCAGGACTCCAAAGGTAAATATTCTTGCGGATGAGGGCCCCCATAAACTCCCTCATCCTGATTTTGTTTATATTTTAAGCCTGTCTTCTTTTAACGATTGTAGAATATACTAAAAAAAGGAAAAAAAATGCAAGTTATTTATTTAATGACATTCTTCTTTTGACTAAAGAGCTTTTCTTATTTTATTTTCAGTTTTGTTTTCTGTACAAGTTGTTGGGGAGAAAATTATTTTTAAAATAAATTTTTTTTGTCTGTTTAAACCTTACTTGTGTTATGTCTTAAATTGGCGGCTTTTGCTGTGAACTTGTGAGAAGTAGATGGTCTGCCAACATGGTTTTGCAGAAAATCCTTACAATCTTTATTGCAAATCCATCAAAACACAGGGGGAATCACCATTTATAACGAAGGCCCAGTAAGGGGCTGAAATGCGTCGACCTGTGCTGTAACGATTCCCCTTCTTGATGGATTTGCAATACAGATTGTGTGGGTTTTATGCAATGCCATGTTGCCATACTTCCATCTGCTTACATTAATGGCCGGTTGGTGTAGCAGTGTTCAAGGCACAGATTCGTTGTCTTATCCAGCCGCACGTATTGACAAAACAGGTAGCAGCCTCACATTTGTTTATTTTAAAATGTTGTGAACTTGTTTGGGGAAAGCAGTGCTGTACAGTAAGCTGTATACCCAAATTCTGCAAACTACACTTGTCATGATGTCTATATTTAAATGGTTCATTTGTGCGAGTGGTCTTTATTGGCAGACTGGAAATTTTGGCTCGCAAAGAGAGGGAGATGTAGAGACTTTCATGTATAGCACAGAGGGGAGTAGTATGAATTTATAGTATAACCCGAATTCCAAAAAAGTTGGGACGCTGTGTAAAATCTACATAGAAACAGACTGCAATATTTTGAAAATCTCAAACTAATTTTTTATTCACAATAGAAAATAGAAAACATCAAATGTATAAACTGTTTAAGCATTGATGGTGCCTTATTGGTGTGCAAGCAGTCCATTCCATATGCACTAATGCACCCCCATACCATCAGAGATTAAGGGTTTTTGAACTGAGTGCTGATAACAAGCCAGAAGATCCCTCTCTTTAGTTTGGAGGACACGACACCCATGGTTGCCAAGAAGAATTTATTTGACCACAAAACCATTTTCTGCATTGCAACAGACCATTTGAGTTAGATTTGGCCCAGAAAGGACAGCAGCATTTCTGGATCATGTTCAGATATGGCTTCTTCTTTGCATTGCAGAGCTTTAACTTGCATTTATGGATGGCACAGCAAACTGTGTTCAGACTGATTTCTGAAAGTATTCCTGAGCCCCAGATCTCTAGTTGATATCAGCCTAAGTACAATAAGTATGTCGTCCCCTGCCACGGTAACATGCCACTGATTCTTCCCCTGCAGTGCTTCAACTTTTATGCCAACATTTTGTCACTAACTAAACCGAGATGTCATCGGTGTACTTCTGTAAACAGTCAATCTATTCTTGCAGATCAATCTAGCTATCTTAAAGGGGTTCAATAGGCTGAAGTCTTTAGTGAGCAGCTCCCCCTTAGCCCCCCTAATACTTACCTGAGCCCGACCGTGATCCAGCAATGTGCTCAAGAGCAGCAGCTCTCCTGGGTCTCTGCCTTCTCATTGTCCGAGGCAAAGCAGTGGGAGCCATTGGCTCCCGCTGCTGTCAAGCACAGCCAGTGAGGAGGGAGTGGGGGCACACAGACACACAGAGGTGGCTTGGAAGCAATCGGCTTGCTCTGGGACACACAATGGAGGAGGAGCCAGGATTGCTGGTGGGGGACCCGAGAAGAGGAGGTTCGGGGCTGCTCTGTTCAAAACGATTGAAAAGAGCAGGGAAATATAATTTTTTATATTTGTTTTTAAATAAGAACCTTTAGCATCACTTTAAGTACACAGTAGAGCACAAAAGCTGGGTATTCATACACTGGGGTTATAGGGGGCTTACTTCAGGCGATTGAACACCGGCAAAGTTTTTGGGCACACAAACACCCCCCCCCTTCCTTGGGCATACCCCTATAGCTTCCCCCTCCATGACATCTCAGTTTTTTTGCTAGGGTTCTGTAGGTAATGGACCTGATCTCTCTTATGGGAAAATTGTTGTGGTTACGGAGACACATGACCAGGTGCCGGAATCCCTGTCAGTGTTACCTTGACTGACAGCTCCCACTTCGGTGGGAGGTGGATCTGTGTCAGGAGCATTACCCTGTACTCCTGCTTGATCGGTAAACAGAATCTTACCTCGGGCGGAATACGGGTTCTCCCTGGGATGGTCGGCTCTGCAGGGTCTCTTCCACCCCCCATTCTGCAGGCTTGGGCTCACATTGCTGGTCAGCCTTCCCTCTGCCAGTTCCGCCCTCTGTCAGCTTTCCAGTCTACCAATCATCCCCTCTTCTGGTCTCCCCTCACCTTATGCCAGCACTCCCACCAGCTCAAACCCCCAACGTTGCTGGTGGATGTTGTCTCTGTCTTGGACATGCAAAGGTTCCTCTGGTTTGTGGCGGGGCCAGCAGCATTGTTGACCTGGTGTGGGAGGTTATTTCTGAGGTACAACTGGGCGGGTGACCCTTGGCCATTTTCTTGTAGGCATGATGGCCATATTTGAGGAGGCATATGGGGAGTGGTAGTCCATTTTGTAGGTGATCAAACTGCGGCCATATTCTCATAGCCAAGTGACCATGGCTCTGTGGCAGTCCCTGTTTGCAGAGCTTGTGGGGGGGCGGCGCCAACTGGGCTGTTGACCAGGGTAAGTGGCATGATCCTCCATGCGGCCAGCTGCGGATGGCTTGCAGCGCTGCTCCTTGGGGGGTGTCCTGGGTCACGATGGTGAGTCCTGCTGCCACCCCCACAGTCTGGGGTGGTTTTCTTTTTATGAATCTCAGAGATATGTATCCCCCCCCCCCCCTTTCCCAAATGCCCTTGTGGAGGTGGCAGAGTCCGCTGAGTTCTCTATTCCCTTGGACGCTCTGTTGGCAGTCCTAGAGTAATTTGTCTCCTAGTTAGAGGTGGTGCTCGGGTGCAAGGCGAGTAAGAAACCCCACCCCCCCCACCCTCACCTTCCTCCTCAGAGTCTAGATCTGTCATAGCAGGTCCAGCATTCTCAATATGCTCAGAAGATGTAGCCCCCAATTCCTCTGACAGCGAAGATGATTCCTCTGTTGCTGCGCCTGAAGTGTTAGTCTGCTGACCAGATGTCTAAGAAAGCCCTGGCTGATTTACCCTTTCATGGTGCGTGGCTTTTTGGTTCCACCCTAGAGGACATTATCAATGACTGGGTGGGAAGAGTACCTTCTTTCCACAATCCAGGAAAGGTAAGGAGGCAGGGTTCCCCCTTCTCTGCACACAAGCGGCTTTTTCATTCACTAGGCTCCTCAATAAGAGATCACAGTTTTCAAAGGGCACCTAACGCTCTTGGACTTGCAAGCCCAACAAGCCTGTGGACAAGACCTGCCTCAGCATGAAGGCTTGTCCCCACCTGGTTCTCAGGTCGGTGGTTGCTTTCGTTAGTTCATGGATCCGTGGACCTCTCAGTTTTCCGACACATGGGCCTGCGAACTGATACTGTTCGGCTACATAATATAATTTTTTTGATATCCACTAAACAGGTTCTTCCCTCTAATCATCATCTCACTGTGGCTCACCTGCAGGCTGTCTTCAGGGCTGAGCAAGACCTGCTTCTCCAGGGCTTCATAGCCCTGGTTTCAGGTTTGGAAAGGTTTCAGGGGTTTTACTCCAACCTGTTTACTGTTCCGAAAAAGGAAGGTGTACATGTGATACTGAATATCAATGCCCTGAATTACTTTGTGAAATTACAGAGGTTCAAGATGGAATCCATCCATTCTGTGGTGGCCTCCCTTCATCAGGGCATTTTTCTGGCCTCCAGAGACATCAAGGACATGTACCTTCACATTCCCATCTGAGCCAGACATCAGTGCTTCCTGCACTTTGCAGTTGGGAATGCACACAATCAGTTTGTGGCGTTCCATTTTGGTCTGGCTTCCACCCAACTGGCTGCTCACCAAGATGCTGGCTGTTTTTTTTTTTTTTTTTTTTTTTTTTTTTTTTTTGTTACAACAATGGGGCGGTGGCCTATTTGGCCACCTTTTGCAAGTGGAGTCCTGTGCTGCACTGATAGACAACGTGGCGATTGCCACACACACTCTGCCGAAGTTTGACTAGGTGCTAAACTTCAACAAGTCCGCCCTGATTCCAGCAAGGTGTCTGTAATACTTGGGACTGATCCTCGACTCCAATCATATAAAAAAAAAAAAAATTTAAGAAAAAATTTTAAAAATTATAGTTTTTGGTTATAAATTAATATGGGTTATTTTTTTTTTTTGTACTAAAAAGATGGATGAATACATTTTGGCCAAGATTTATGACGAAATATTATTTATTTGCAAAATTTTATAAGAAAAATACTTTTTTTTTTTTCAAAATGTTTGGACTTTTTAATTTATATAGCAAAAAAAAAAAATCCCAGTAATGAATAAATACCACCAAAATAAAGTTTTATCTGTCTAAAAAAAAAAAAATTCATATGGCTATAGTGTTGCATGACTGCGCAATTGTCATTCAAAGTGTGATAGCACTGAAAGCTGAAAATCGGCCTGGGCAGGAAGGGGGTGAAAGTGTCTGGACTTGAAGTGGTTAATGCAGCAACCATATCATTACACATATACTCAAAAGGACTTTTTTTTTAAAACATATACTTTATTACGTTGATGTATTTGTGAAAGATATTTCCTTCACATTATGATAAAATTCCCAAAAGTTACTGCACCGTGTTTCGATCATTCCACTTTTTGATCTTCTTCAGGGATAAATAAATGCAAGGAGAATTTCTAAATGAACACATAAGAAATTTACCAATAACATTCATATACAGTTAGGTCCATAAATATTGGGACATTGACACAATTCTAACATCTTTGGCTCTATACACCACCACCACCACAATGGATTTGAAATGAAACGAACAAGATGTGCTTTAACTGCAGACTGTCAGCTTTAATTTGATGGGCTACAGCAGCAGAAGACCACATCGAGTGCCACTCCTGTCGGCTAAGAACAGGAAACGGAGGCTACAATTCGAACGGAATCACCAAAATTGGACAATAGAAGATTGGAAAAGCGTTGGCCTGGTCTGATGAGTCTCAATTTCAGCTGCGACATTCAGATGGTAGGTTCAGAATTTGGCGTAGACAACATGGAAGCATGGATTCATAATTTTTTTTTTAAGGTGGTATTAGTTATCCACCTCAATGTAGTCGCAATATCCAAAGCCATCAGAGTCTGCCTCAAAGCACAGCTTCTATGGAGAATACAGACTACCTATTTGTCCCACCCTGCAAAGGACACCCTACTTCCAAGTTCACTGTTGCTTGATGGGTTAGACAATTCCTCGCCAGACCTCGACTTCTGCTCTTTTACGTGCTCACTGTGCCAGTATAGTGGGCGTTTCTTGGTACCAAGCCTCTGTTGCCCAGTGTTGTTTTCTGTACTGTGTAAGATATAAATAATTTTGACTTACCTGTCAATTCTATTTCTGGGTTACTCTGCATTGCTTGCTACAAAAGTGAGTTGGGTAGGGTTATAGGGGTGAATAGCTGGGGGCATGTCTGCAAAAGCTTGCCAGTGTTCAATCACCTGAAGCTACCAGTCTGCAACTCAGGATCTATGAATACTCAGCTCAGGGGCATATCTATCACGAGGCAACAAGGCGTTTGCCTTGGGTGACATCTTTCAGGGGAGCCATGCTGCCTCCAGGCTAGTTGCATATAATCCATGGGTGCTGGGTGTTCACTGAACACATGACTCCAACATATACTGCATCCATTGATGATACTATAAGGCGCTACAGCTGTGGCAAGGGTTACGTGTCCCCACACACAGTGTCCCCTCTGCTGGCCCCGTCCCCTCCCGCGCTGGCCCTGTCCCCTTAGCTTAGTTGAAGCCTCTTCCCAGTGGCCTGCTGTTCCCCTCAATAGGTGGCTGCATGGTGATCTTAAACATGAAATTTAGATTGTGGGGGTCGCCCGATTTTAGTCTTGCCTAGGGCAATTCAAAACCAAAAAACACAACTGACTCCACCTGTGTCCTATAAAGTACTCTAAGAAATGGAACTTAGAGGTAAGCCAAAGTATATTTTTTTTAGTTATCAGACTAAACTTTGGCCTAGGCCAGGGATCTCCAAACTGCGGCCCTCTGCTACCCTTTATCCAGCCCTTGGGGCACTATTCCTCCAACTGAGACCAACAAAGAGGCGGTACTTCTTCCCATGAAACCAATGATGGTGTACGTCTTCCTACTAATACCCATGGTGGGGAACTACTCCTCCTACTGACCAACAACCCTGAGGCCATGTTTATTCTCACTGATGCTAGGGCCCAGGACATTTTCTGTCCTCACTGGCCCTAATCTGGCCCTCATTAAGACTGAAGGACAGTATACTGGCCCTTTGTTTGAAAAGTTTGGAGACCCCTGGCCTAGGCAAAGGTACTTTGGCCTAGGTATATCACTGTAACACGTCACCAACACCATGAAGCATGGCAGCAATACGTTTTGGGGATGCTTCTCTACAGCAGACCCTGAAAGGTTTGTAAGGTAGAATAAATACAACAAAAATATGGAAGGCCTGGAGGAAAACATTCGTGTTTTGTCAAGCTAATGACACTAAGTATGAAGCCAAAACTAAACAAGAATGGCTTAGTCAGATTCCAGATATTAAAGTGATTGTAAAGCTGTTATTTTTTCTTTATTAACAAACATATTATAGTTACCTGCTCTGTGCAATGGCTGTGCACAGAGCAGTCCCAATCCTCCTCTTCTGGGGTCCCCCTCTGGTGCTCCTGGCTCCTCCCAGCTTCCAAGTGCCTCCATAACAAGCCCCGCCCTTCCGCTCCCTTGCCACTGGTTTTGATTGACTGCAACAGGAGCCAATGGCTGTGTCCAGTGTGGAGAGAGCAGCGCTGAATCGAGATTGGGCTCAGGTATGTATTTGGGAAGGGGCGGGGGGGAGCTGCATGTAAAGGGTTGCAGTTATAATGCATTAGGGTAAAAAATATAAGCCTTAACAACCACTTTATTCTGAGAATTTGTGGTTGGAGAAAAATATTCAATCCAATGTATTGGGTCTATCACATAAAATCCCAAAAAAATACATTTACGGTTTTGGTTATAACATGACAAAATGTGGAAAATTTCAAGGGGTATGAATACTTTTTCAAGCCACTGTATATGCAAGTTTCTCTCATAAAGATAAAACATTGCCAGCGCTGCCTGTACTCTGACCTGTACAGTAAGCCAGTTACAAGACCACTGAGAGGTGAATGTTGGACAATCTCATCTACAAACTACAGTATATTAGTGTTATTGCAATATTAAGGCAAGGTGAAGACATTCTCATTTTTTTTTCTTTAGCTGTAGGAAACTGTAGGTGTCTGGAGACTGAAATGGAAAAGGTAATTTAATAATGCTACATTACAAAAACGTTTGTTTAGCAATCACAGACAGTAGTTTGTTTTTTTTAGTCAAAACTGGAGTTTACCTTAGCGTTCGACTTCAAGAATTTTATAAACTCCACCCTTGCAGAGCTTGTCATGTCTAGGTGATTACAGAAGACTCTGTTTAACTTACCTTATATCTCACTTCAGCGCTCTCCTCCCCAATTTCCAATATGTGGGCGGAGCCTTAAAATGGGCAGCACAGTGGCTAAATGGTTAGCACTTCCACCTGGCAGTACTAGGGTCATTGGTTCGAATCCCAACCACGGCACCACCTGCCTGGAGTTTGCACGTTCTCCCTGTGCTTGCGTGAGTTTCCTCCGGGTGCTCTGGTTTCCTCCCACATTCCAAAGACGTGCTGGTAGGTTAATTGGCTCCTGTCTAAATTGGGCCTAGTATGTGTATGTATGAATATGAGTTAGGGACCTTATATTGTACACCTTTTCAGGGTTAGGGACTGATGTGAATGTACAATATATATGCGTAAATTGATGGCGCTATATAAGTACCTGAAATAAATACATTCTCACATACAATACATGCATTAACCCTGTATTGTACATATAGGAGACTGGAGTGCTACCTGAGCCAATCACAGCTTACGGATAAGCTTTGAAGGACCAGTCACAGTGCTGGAGGAAGCCTGCTGGAAAGAGGAGTAAGATCATTATTTACACCTTAATCCTCTGACCCTAGACTAAACCAGCATTTAACCATTGCAGTGCCAAGGGGAAGTGCAAGGGTGGATTTAAAATGTTTTTTTTTCCACGTTTTACCACACAAGATTGATATTTGATTAGAAGCTTTACCACATCATCATTGCACATTGCGCTTACTTTGTATATGACTATAATACGGCATTGTATCAAAAATAGATAAATTGCAAAACCAGTATATACCTGCAGGGGTGCTGTAGGACTCAGTCTGATGAAACAAGACATTGCTGGACAATGGGATTCCTCTTTGTTTTTCTCTATAGGCAATGAGCTTAATGTGGAATGGTTGTGATCTCTAGAAATTGTACCTGTGGTTACCATGCTGCTGGACATGTCCATGCAGATTTATAATTTACCGGACTGTACAACCTAATGATGAGGAATATTATGTTTCATTAAAGAAAAAGCCTAATAAATGCAGTGAGCTCTCTGAGGTTAAAGTGGTTGTAAAGGCTGAAGGTTGTTTTCCTTCATGCTTTCTATGCATGAAGGTAATAAACCTTCTGTGTACAGCAGTGCCCCCAGTCCTCTCAATACTTACCTGAGCCTCATCGCGATCCAGTGATGTGAATGACAGCCTCGACAGCCAGAGTCTCGGCCTCCTCATTGGCTGAGACAGCAAGCGGGAACCATTGTTCCTGTCAATCACATCCAGTCAGCCAATGAGGAGAGAGAGGGGGCAGGGCCAAGCCTCGGCTCTGTGTGTGAATGGACACATGGAGCAGTGGGTGCCCCCATAGCAGGAGGGAGGGGCCAGGAGAGCCCACAGGGGACCCGAGAAGAGGAGGATCTGCAAAACCACTGCATGCAGTAGGTAAGTACAGACATGTTTGTTATTAAAAAAAAAATGAACCCTTAGAATCACTTTAAAATACCCCCACCTCTTGCCTTTCAAATGATACAAATGCATAGGATACAAAGCATTTTGAGACTGAAAGGGCAATCTGGGTAAATGGCCTCATTAATTATGTTAAACAAGGGGAATTGCACATGCTTTTAGAGGACCCAGCGTAATCCATTCTTTAGTTTTCTTATCGAATTTAGAAGAATTATTACTGCATTGTGGTTACTATAGACAGCTAGAGCAATGCCATGAAGAGCCATTTTACTGAATGGCACTGCTTAAGGCCATGTTTAAACGCTCAAATTGCTCTTTTCATTTATCCCTATAATACCCTTTCTCAAATAAATGTATGTAAATAAAATCAAATATACAAACACAGACGTGTAATAACACTCAAATTGGATGAAAAAATTAAATAAATAAGGCTATAGTGTCCAAAAATTGTCTTTCAACCAAGTCAGATCACTTTTTCTCCTCTTTCATAACTTCTTCTTGTGATCTTATATATGTAATTTCAAATACGATGATCCAATGCAGAAAACCTCAAAAAAATATAAACCGCAAATAGTGTATTACCTTAATTACATATAATTGTGCACTATGTGTCATGCACACTCCATAAAAGGTGTTCAAACCGTGAGAAAAAAATAAATAAATAAATTTGTTTTATCTATATATATATACTCTAGATGTGCACCAACAAAATAACCAGAACTTGTATGATCCAACAGTTGGCCTGGGGATCATACAAGTTCTGTCTGGAGAGCTGAAAGCCACAGAACAAAGGAGGAAGAGGACCCTGTGCATCAAATGATCAGACTGAAGACATATTAAGAACCTCTAACTGCCTATTTTACCTTATGAGGGATGTGGAGATATGCCTAAAGAAAGTGGATATATGTTTAAAGGAAGTTTGAGAAATTTGGAGGTGCAGCCATCCACCACTTTGTAAAGCGGATTATTACCTCTATAGGGTAATTGTTCATTTGTTGCACTAGGTTGGAGTGGTCACTTTTACACTAATTGTTTGGATTCACATTTATTTTATGGTATAGTAGTAGTGGTTGCAGTGTGTTGAGTTCACTGTCACAATTAATGAGATATACTTTACACGCATTTTGGGTTATTTTGTTGGTGCACATCTAGAGTATATATATAGATAAAACAAATTTATTTATTTATTTATTTATTTCTCACGGTTTGAACACCTTTTATGGAGTGTGCATGACACATAGTGCACAATTATATGTAATTAAGGTAATACACTATTTGCGGTTTATATTTTTTGAGGTTTTCTGCATTGGATCATCGTGTTTGAAATTCCATATATAATATCACAAGAAGAAGTTATGAAAGAGGAGAAAAAGTGATCTGACTTGGTTGAAAGACAATTTTTGGACACTATAGCTTTACTTATTTTATTTTTATTTTTTCATCCAATTTGAGTGTTATTACACGTCTGTGTTTGTATATTTGATTTTATTTACATACATTTATTTGAGAAAGGGTATTATAGGGATAAATGAAAAGAGCAATTTGTTTGTTATATCACTTTCAAGGGTGAAAGTATTTTATCTTTTCTTTCTTTTGTTGTAGCTATTTATACTTTGGGAGTGTTCACAATATTTATACATGTTTAAACGCTGGTTTAAAAAAGAAAATATATGTTCAAGTATTCTTAACTCGGAATTGTACCTTCTATTGCTCTCAGCCACCTTCAAATCTCAAAATTTCTATTGTGATGGATATCTAATGTAGGCTTCGAATGGATATCATTACCGCTTCATATTTTTCACCTCATTTCAATCATATTCATAGCATTAACAGAAGTGAAGGGGTTTTAGTTTAGCTTTGCATACTTTTTCCAAAATGGTCCCTATGCATTATAATGTCTTTTAGGGTTGGCATCCCCAAAGTCGTGCAGCTTTCAGTGCAACTTTGCATTGCGACTTTCCTGTGACTTTGATGTAATGAGATTTTGGCTTTGGTCAATGATAACAATATCTATTGTGACAATTTTCCTGCTCCTGTGAATTTCTTTTCCTTTACCTCATTTTCTTTGTGTTTTGTGGAGGTCAGCAATCATGTTCTCTCTGCCCTATGCAATTGCAGCTGTCATTACAGCTGGTGTGGCAGTGGTAATTGAAGAAGAGGAGGAAAAGGTGTAGGTACTGGATTCATCCAGTCATCGCAAAGGAAGACAGGACAGTTGTGGATCATGTATGGTGACCTTTGTGCTCATGAGGACAAGTTCTTTAATTACACACGTATGTCAAATGCAAGGTGCGTAGTGCGTACTGTACATATGCTTCATGTCAAACTGCGCATGCAAAAATTTTTTTTTTCCAAAAGTGCATATGCATGGTGACCATGTTTCATAACTTTTTGTGTGTCCAGCAGCCTTCAAATGCAGATAAGCAAAAGAAAACCTGCAACCACCAAACAAACACAAAACAATACAAAATTTTAACAAAATTGTTAGCTCTACCAGCGTTTCATCATAACAGTGTCAGGGATCCGGGTATGACCAGAGATGTGTGGACTGACACAGGGAAGTAGCAGGCTTCAGGAACATTGGCGTAGTCAGGGCTGGAGAGGTGGAATGGTCAGGCGGGCCGTAAGGTACTGTCAGGCACCGCCCAGCGGGATCTCTAGTGACCCACAGAATAGGATTCCCCAGGGCGCGGAGTCTAAGCCCCAGTCTGCCTTTTCACTAGAGCCCCTGATGGTGGGGATGGACTTGGCGCAGGACTGAGACCAGGTCGCGGCCCCTGAGTGCACCCAAATGTGGTAGAGGGGTCCGCCGAGGGTATGTACCGGGGGAAAGCCTGATGTGAAGGGGCTGGCAGGTTTGTACAGTAGTGACTGGATCCGTGCGGGATGGATGGATCGTCTGTGTAGCGTCAGGAGTAGTCAGGCAGGCCAGGTCAGCAACGTGCGGGCAGTGAGGTACCGGAGGAGCAGGGAGAGAATAGTCAGGGTCACAAGCCGGGTTCAGTAACTCACGGGCAGCGCGTTACAGAGGATCAGGCAGAAGGATGGTCTGGCAAGCCAGGGGTTCAACAGGAGACGGTCAGCAGAGGTCAGGATCAAAGCAGGGTCAGCAACTAGGCAGATAGGCAGGAACACAGGATACAAGGTACAGGGGCTCATGGGAAACATACACCAAGGCACTGATCACAGGCCTGGTCATTCCTTAAATACACCTCCTGCAATCAGCCCCAGGTGTTGGCTGATTGCAGGAGTGAGCTTCTGGCTGCTGAGAGCACCCGCTGGTCAGCCCTGGTACTGCAGCCCACACGGCAAGTGAGTCCCACCATCAGTGCTGAGTCCATTCCTGACACAGAGCTGTGGGGCAGCCAGGAGATCAACACTCTCAGGTTTCCCAGCAGATTTCAAGAGACTATATCTACTGAATGGAGAAAGGTTTGTCAGCTTGGGCACTAGGAAAGGTGAGCATACACTCTCTTCTTTTACAGCTAATGATCCCCAGGACCCCAGTGGAGGTGCGGTTGCAGAGGAGTCCCATGTCCAGAGGAAGAATCTTTTCCCACGCTGTCTGTCTGGTCTGTTTAAAGGGGCTTCCTGCTGATTCTTGGTTGTAATATACCATTCACCATATTGCGCTTTGATTATGCGCATCTGGTGAGTGCGCATTTTTATTAATCTCCTGCACGGATAAAGCCACATGGAATAATTTGACACAATCTGTGCAACAGGACCCATTTGCAACATTCTATGCTGACTCGATCGTGTCACGCCTTCACATCATTATGAACACTCTTTGCTTTAGGACTTTCACAATTGCACATATTTTCTTTTCACTGAGCCAATCATAGCGCTTTATCCACTTATATTTATATCACAAATAATCTAATACTTATAATTTATTATTATCAATAATTATTATTTAATTTAAACGGTTTGTCTTTTTTTAGCGCTGCACTGTTTTCTGTTTGTATAACTTGTTTACAACTCGGAATTGTGCTCTGGACTTGATTTTGCAGTTAGAGGGTTAATAAAAACATTTAACATTGACGGGTGCTTATAAGTCCTCATGCACACTGGATGTTTTTACAGCAGCTGTTTTTGGCTTTTGATGTTTTTTTCTACAGCCAGTAAACTCCCCAGCATGTCATCCTGTGTCCATAAACACAGACTGTAATCAACGTTTTTTTTGGCTGGAAAAAAAACAAAACTAGTGGGTTTCTAGAGGAGATTTTTAGCTGTAGAAATGCTCTAACGCTGAAAAACGTGGTAAAACACAACAAACTGGTGTTTTTGAACTTTTTTTCAGCATAAACATTTTTTTTTGCTAAAAAACGCAGCAAAACGCCACTTAACGCTAATGTAAAACCGCAAAAAAAGCAGAAAAACTCATGTTTTTAACGTGACTTTACACAGCTAATGTTACCAGCATTATTAAAACGTCCACTCTGCATGGAGCCTACTGATCAGCGTTTATTTATGTAACATCTTTATCCCAAAAGAAAGAAAACTTTTGCTGTAAAAGCAGTGTGAGGAGTTCAGTTTCTTAGTGTATCTAAATCTCCTATTCCATCTAACACTCCCCTCCCCCCAGACTGACAATGCTGCTTCCTAAAGGTGTCCCCTGTGCTTCTTCATCCAGAGTGGTGACACTCTAATAAAGGAGATGTGTTATTGGCCAGATTACCAGGTGAAAACAGAGGGAAAAAAAAACTAAAAACAAAAAACTAATGCAGCCACCACATCTAAAGATTGGTAAACTGAAATATATTTCATTTTTAGTTTTCAGTTTATTCCCTCTTTAATAGATTAAATTGCTGTGCCCCATTTTTCAAATAATTGCTTACTTTTCAGTTGCAGGATTTACGCAGCATTTGATGCATGGTATCTGAAGCTCACCAATGAGCACCACTGGCTTCCTTCCCTCCATACATCTGCTCGCTCTTACAACCTAGTGTTCTATGAAAGACAGCAGACTACACATGTGCTGGTAGAAATCCAGAAATTGCTTATTCGTGAGTTTCTGAAGCTGTGCATCCAATGTGCTGCAGCTGAAAAAGTAGGCAAAAGTAGGTACCTTTTTGGAAAAAGTATATAAAGCTGAACGAAAGTTCACTTTTCTTAAGGTTTATGGTTCAATAAATAAGGCTATGAAGATTGATACAAAGTCAAGAAGTAATGATATCCAGTTGAAACATCCAGCAGATATCCATAATATAATAATATTATTCTGACTCTACAGGACGATAAACGTTATCTCCAGCCATGTATACAGCTATACTATGTGGTGTTGAATTTATCCCTTATCGGGTCAGATAGTTTAACTCAATGAATAAACTCACATATTGAGGAAATCAGATGAGGAAACCCATTTCAATGTTCCGTTTAATGGAGAATATCATAGGTAGAAAAACATTAATGTTGTAGCCTCATGAAAGATGCATTCAGGAAGACAGGATACAGTGGAATGATTACAGGGAAAGGCAGGGGGGAGGAGTATACACAAGTACGGTAAGAGAAAGAGCTCAGCTTAGACAGAAGGAGACAGCTTAAAAGGCACAGAGCAATAATAAACAAGTGATGGTCACAGAGAAATAATAATAAAGCAAATAGTGTAATACAACAAATATCTTTGTGCTACTTGGGTTTATGGTAATGGTACTTCCAAACATAGGGCAGGACTTTTCCATATCCAGTTATATAAAAGGCACGGACACTTTCCAGAGTTCTTTGTCCATGAAACAATTTAGTTTCTTAAATCAATATATTTTTATCACAGGAAAAATCACAGGATGTAAACTTAGCAAATGTAACAGATGCAAAATAACATACAAAGCCAAAACCATTGTTTTTTTGTGCTGTGTTAAAACCCAACTAAGCACTATTTGTATCTAAGCAGGCAGCCCAGTTCCTATTATACTTTTATTACAATGACAACGTTTTCCTTCAATTTACCCAAGACTATAAATATAATTTATGTTAGTCATGAATCCTATTTCTCCTTATTATTGTTCTCCTCGTCCTGTCACAGCTGAGATGGTCTGAAACAAGAAATAAAACTAAGTAGCTTCTATTTTTCTGTACACTGTGCTGTTGATCAGTATAATGCATTGGAGGAATGGACATTAACATTATAGGGGTATCAGATAAAGGACTGCATATAAGCCAGAGCTCACCTAACAAGAAAAGTGTTCATATACAGTATATCACAGAAGGAGGAAAATGGGCTACCTTAATGTCTGAAGACCATGGTGGGTTTACTTATCCTTCATAGAAGCTTACCATCAACCTTCAGCCATATAAAAATATTCAAATAGGATTTTGTTATTCACTGGCAGAATTTTATGATTTACATGCAGGGGGTGGATGCATCTAGTAAGTATTTGCAACACTGGTGTAGATAAGAGGGGGTAGGGGTGTCCAACTGACTCCCCAGAGCATCTGCACAATAACTCAGTAAAAAAGCCCAGACAGCAGATTGAGTACCCATCTGAGACTTGAAGAAGAATTCCAGGTATGGATATTTTTATGTTATATTAGTCCAGCTTAGACCAATGTAACTATGCTTATACCATGGAGAAAGAAAAAACAGAGGGTGCACCGGCCTAGTGCATTACCTTAAAAAATGTTTAAGAGATAAAAATAGGTATTGTACTCACAAACGACAGTATAGTCAAAGGCACACCATGAAAGAGCAGCTTTGTCAAAACCGTGCTACGTTACTGTCCGCAATGGGGAGTGTAGACATCCAATAGGCTAGCGCGTTTCGAGGAGCTGCCTCTTCCTCAGAGCCACTACGTTACTGTCCGCTTTACCTGTGAGTATAGCAGCTGGAAATCACTGTAGTAGGCACCGCTATATCAGTAATCTCCTCTAGTTTCGAGTCCCGTGCCAAGTGGCTGCCCTGTTGGATTGTGAACACGAGTGTCTGTCCTATTGGATTGTGAACACTAGTGTCTGTCCTATTGGATTGTGAACACGAGTGTCTGTCCTATTGGATTGTGAACACGAGTGGCTGCCCTGTTGGATTGTGAACACGAGTGTCTGTCCTATTGGATTGTGAACACGAGTGTCTGTCCTATTGGATTGTGAACACGAGTGTCTGTCCTATTGGATTGTAAACACGAGTGGCTGCCCTGTTGGATTGTGAACACGAGTGTCTGCCCTGTTGGATTGTGAACACGAGTGTCTGCCCTGTTGGATTGTGAACACGAGTGTCTGCCCTGTTGGATTGTGAACACGAGTGTCTGCCCTGTTGGATTGTGAACACGAGTGTCTGCCCTGTTGGATTGTGAACACGAGTGTCTGCCCTGTTGGATTGTGAACACGAGTGTCTGCCCTATTGGATTGTGAACACAAGTGGCTGCCCTGTTGAATTGCCCTCTCCAGCACCAGCGTCGTTCAGAGAATGCTTTGCATGTCTCAGTGAATGCATAGCATTCTCTGATTGGGCAAGGCGGAGAGCGAGCGGTACATCATTGTTCCACCTCAACCGATTAAAGAACATGGATTTTTGCTGCACCCACAATTAGTGCACCATCTATTTGTCCTCCTCTGGGCATCCTGGACTGAACCCCTTGGGAAAAAAATATCTACGACCCTGCTTTTCAAATATCTTTCTTCACAGCTTAACACTTTCAGGCTAATGGCTAACTGTTTTTGTAACTCACCAGTTGCCACCAGAAATTCCAATCTACTCTGCAACAATCTCTTGTTCCAAAAAAAAGTTTAATTATTGACAACCATTTCAAAGACTTCAATGCTGAAAGAGAGTCAAGATCTGACTTTTCACTTCTCATCTGAACCTACGATGCTCATCGAACAAATTTGATCTAGGATTATTTAGTGGCCTATTTATTCTCCTCAAGTAAACTAATATTAATATTTTCCAACTTCATTTTATCAGATTCTCTTTTTGACATTTGCCAGATATGAGCAATGATGTTAACTTGAGGGGGAGACTGCTCTGGACCCTAAGCATTGGGATACCCAACACTGGATTCAGTGAAAGCTACAGGGCAGAAAACATTTTTTGGAACCCATACATTATTATTTTGTGATTGTTGTACAGAAGAACCCTTCAGCTAAGAACTAGGAACTCTGGAAACAAATATACAATCAATTAGATACACACCGTTCCAAACAGTGCACAAATTTTGATACACAAATACACGTCATATACATTACACTGTTTTGGATGTTAAAGATGGGCTACCAGCTGGTTTATCTAATCCAGACTGTGGCCTGAGCTCTCCTTGTAGTCACACCGTATCAATTTAGGGTCCGGTATTGAAATGGACTGTGGTTTTACCTGTGCCCTAATTTCGGCTGTCCCTGATTATGGTTTAGTTCATGATTAGTACTTTGTTGAACTCGAGCTGGATGTTACCAACTTAATCGCTTTAGGCCCCTGTGCGCAG
The DNA here is from genome assembly GCF_062004578.1 of Staurois parvus. Taxonomy (NCBI): domain Eukaryota; kingdom Metazoa; phylum Chordata; class Amphibia; order Anura; family Ranidae; genus Staurois; species Staurois parvus. The sequence continues at coordinate 5,963,005 of NW_028318003.1, forward strand.
GATCACGTATATATACGTGATTCTGTGTTTCCAGGTAGGGAACATGCGCAACCGCCCTATCTGCGCCACCATATGCGGCCCCGGGTGTCAATCATTGGGTCCCCGCCAGTGATTACCGGTGATCACTGAAAGGGAGGAGGTCTGCATTGTTTACCAACAGCCCTCCGCCCTGTCAGTTTGGGCACACTGCTCGTGATGGGTGAGCACAGCCATTCCGATCAGTGTGCTTACAGTGAAGCACACACCTCCCGCCCCCTAGTAAAATGCTCCCATCACACAGATAACCCTTTGATCGCCCCTCATTGTTAACCCTTTCTACCCCAGTGCCATTAGTACCGTATCAGTGCTTTTTTTTTAGCACAGATCACTGTGTTGGTGTCACTGGGGATGTCAGTGACACCAAGTCAGTTCCTCATTGTGTAGGAATGCTCGCCACAGTCCTGCTATAAGGCACTGATCGCCACTATTATTAGTATATAAAAAATAAATCCAGTATCTATAGTACCATTTGTAAACACTATAACTTTCACGTAAACCAATTACGTTACTTGTATTGGGATTTTTTCTAGCAAAGACATGGAGCAGAATGCATTTTGCCTAAATTTATGACGAAATTTGATTTTTTTAAATTTTTTTCCTGGATATGTTAAATAGCAAAAAGTCCAAAATATCGTTTTATTCTCAAAATTGTCGGTATTTTTTTTTCATAGCACAAAAAATAAACACCGCACAGGCAATCAAATACCACCAAAAGAAAGCTTTATTTGTGTGAAATAAAGGACGTAAATTTTGTTTGGGTACAGCATTGCATGACCACGCAATTATCAGTTGAAATAGTGCAGCGCCAAATAGCAAAAAGAGGCCTGGTCGTTAACCAGTTTCCAAACACGCTATAGCTGAAGGACAGCTACAGCGCAGTTATGGAATCCTGGAACGACATCCATGGACGTCATTCCGGAATCCGCCCCCTGCATGCCCCCAGAGGCGTGCATCCGGCGCAGCCTGTGATCACTGTGTCCTATGGACACAGCTGATCACGGAGTACGGTAAACGGCCAATCACGGCGACCTTTTACCATGTGATCAGCTGTGTCCAATGACACGGTGATCACTGAGTAAATACAGTTGCCGTTTTTCGTCTGCACTTTCCTCATGCTATCACAGCATGAGGAAAGTACTGCAGAGAACTGGCAGTTGTCAGTGAAGGGATTGGCACTGATGATCAGTGCCCAGGAGTGCCGCCCACCTGTGCCACCCACCTGTGCCCATCAGTGCCACCCACATGCCCATCAGTGCCACCCACCTGTGCCCAATGTCACCCACCTGTTCCACTCAGGAGTGCCACCCACCTGTGCCCAGCAGTGCCACCCACAAGTGCTGCCCATCAGTGCCATCTATCAGTGAAGCATCATCAGTGCCACCTATAAGTGCCGCCTATCAGGTCCATCAGTGCTGCCTATTCATGCCACCTCATCAGTGCCCATCAGTGCTGCCTATCCGTGTCCATCAGTGCTGTCTATCAGTGCAGCCTCATCAATGCACATCAGTGAAGGAGAAAAATTACCTGTCTGAAGAAAAACATTTTTCTTTGTATCTATTATAAAATGTAGCAAATTTTTTGCATTTTTTTGTTTATAGCACAAAAAATAAAACACCCAATGGCTATTAAATACCACCAAAATAAAGCTCTATTTGTGTGAAAAAAATTATAAAAACTTCATATGGGTGCATTGCTGCATGACCGCACAATTGTCATTAAAAGTGCGTCAGCGCTGAAAGCTGAAAATTGGCCTGGGCAGGAAGGGGGAATAATTGCCCAGTAGGCAAGTGGTTAAGGGGGGTAAATCCTCAAGATGGCAAGTGGTTAAGCTAGCTCCAGTTCATCCTCTCCTGTTTACTTTCCTTGTTACCAACAGGAAAATATCAGCTTGGAATAATATAGGCAATATAATTCTTGTCAAGTTGACCAACATATACTGACACTGATATCTTCCTTCTTAGACTTTACACTCATTTGGGCAGGTCCCCCATCTCACATGTCTTGTTTCTAACCATCTATACATACAACCTGTTGCACTTCCCCTTTAAACATATATGAACCAACAAAAGTGGATTTGATAACCAAAATATACCATAACTCAGTACATAATGTCTCAATAAATATATAATGGTGAACAAACCAGTGAATAAAAATGCATTCATATAAAATAATGTCCCACAATCACAAACAAATATATTACTATAAATAAAAAAAAACCTCCACAATAGAAATAAAGTCCATCCACAGGTGGGAAAATGCTGATTGGATGCTATGTGATCACTCCTGTGTTCCAACACTAAACACAACCTCTTACCAGAGATATCAGACCTCTATAAAGATCATAAATGCATGAGGGCTAGACAGGGTAACTGTCAGAATTGTTTTGTTTATTTATACACATTCTTTCTGAACCTGTTAGTTTGGATTTAGATTGTAATTGTACCCCTTCATTAATTCTTTACTTGATGTATGTTATTTGATATATCAACACTTTATAAATAAAGAAAAAAAAAATAATGATGATAATAATATTAATAACTGACGAGGCTGAAAAAAACACAGGAGCTACATGTTCAGCTTCTAGCAAACTGCAGCAATTTTTGTTATTTAACTAATTTTACTTCTTATTTTAAATATACAAGTATGCAGCGAGATATTTATACAAAGATGGCATGTAATCAATAACAGTATAGAAAAATACATCCTAGTGTGTATTATTGTCCATTACAAAATCAATACGCTCATAGAGTTAGGTTAAACTAGGTTTGCCTAGAATGCTGCTTAGAAACAATTGTGCTGCCTCCGCAGTACATAGAAAATGCAGTTGAATTGTGTATACAGTCTGTGTTGTTTTCTGGTTGTTTTTTTATTATGCTGCCATCCTGTGACCAACCTAGGACTATGTTATTTTCTGTATTTTCTTTCCTCTTCATGTGAAGATATTTCCTCTTCCTTGTGTGTGAGATTTAGCCTTCCTCCTTTACAAGAGACACATTGGTGCTAAGAAAAGCCAATGCTCTTTTTTTACCAAAAGCAAAAAAGCAAACATTGTTGTGCAATACTTTTAAGTTAAGAAAACGTACATAACACCCTTAAGTGCAAATAATGCATATATAAGTCCAACACATCCAATATAATTGCAGGAGTATGGACATTTTTTAAAAAACGTACTTGTCCAAGGCACTTACTCGCAGTCCAAATCTACTTATCTCTTGTGACAATCTACTTGTCCTGATAAAAAAAACAAATGTAACCAAAGCCATATTTAAAAATGAGGTGCTATTAAGAATGTCTGGGGCTTTCAAAAATGAAAGGGGCTTCATTGCGACTTAAACTTTTAATATTTTTAATATTGTGCTGTTTATCTCCTACTTACCTCCGTGTCTGTCTCCAGCACCGCACTCGGGGACTAACAGGGAGGGGAGAGACCTTGCAGTGTAATGAGCACTGATTGGGTACTCATCGAGAAAGGGGAGTTCCACGCACTCTTAACGCTCAGCTGAGCGATCAAATGAGGTGCCAGCCCCAATGAGAAAAAAAAAAATTATTCCCTCAGGTTACCTTTGCACACAGGAGCACGTCAGTGCTCAATACAAGTGCATGCTGAGCAGCCAAATTATGCTCCAGGGTCCACTCTGTTAAAGGATAAGTTCACCTTTTAAAAAAATGAATCAGGTAAAAAAATGTTCATTTAATTTTTTTTTTTTTTTTTTAGGAGCCTGGAAGGCATTGCACCAGCGATCAGCAGATTGGAGGTGCAATGCAGGACTCCTGCAGACTGTCTGTCCAGACCCCAAACAGGCAAGCAGTTTCACACTGACAGGAACAATCAATGAACTACCAGAGCGCTGAACAGCGCAGTGGTAGTTCATTGAGAACTACAAGCCGACAGTCGCAAAGGATGTCAGTACTGATGATTTTCAAAAAGTGACAGCCAGGTGCAAGTAACTTCTCCCCGTACTGCTGTCACACAGAGGGCTTGGATAGCTGAGCTGCTGCAAGAGCTGGAACATGTTACATGTTCCACCCTAAAGGTGGGTGTAACATGTAATGTGTTCCCAAAGGTGAACTTATCATTTATCCCTTTCGCTGCAAGAGCCCATTTTGCGTTTTAAAAAAAAATCACTTTAGGCCTGAAGATAACATAAACCCCAGAAAACATGCAAAATTTTCAGAAATCAGACACCCTAGAGAATAAAATAGTGGTAGTTCAAACATTTTATGTCACACGATATTACTGCAAAGGCAAAATTTCAGTAAAAAACACACTTAAGTTAATTTTATGGCACAAGAAGGCAATAAATTACCCAATTTTTTGTAAAATATAAAATATGAGGTTACACCGAGTAAATAGATACCCAACATGTCAAACCTTAAATTTGCGTGCCCTTGTGAAATGATGACAAACTTTAGTACCCTATATTTTCTATAGGCAACACTTTTAAAGCCCCTTATAGGTCATCAGTTTAGCTTTACAGAGGAGGTCTGATGCTAGAATTATTGCTCTCATTCTGGCATGATATGTAATGTGTATCATAATTGACGTTTTCTCGCATAGGTGCCCTGCCATGTGTGTTTGTTTGTATGTGTGTGTATATGTGGGAGTAGGGGGGGCCTCAAAAATTTTTTAGGGAGGCAGGGGTTATGTGTTTGGGTGTAGTGCAGGCCATAGATGGGTTGAAAATCGGCCGATTTTTCGGCCGAAAATAAAATCGGCCGATTTTCGGATCATTAGTGGGCGATTTGGTTGGACGTTTTTCGGTATTTTGGCCGTTTTTTTTTTTTCGGTAAAGTTGGAAAAAAATCGGCCGATTTTGCCGATCGGCCGATTTTCGCGGCAATAATGGGCAAATCGGCCGATTTTTTACCGATAAAAAATCTGCGCATGAGCAGTGACCTGCAAGAGGAAGACAAAAAGAAGAAAAAGAAGAGGATGAAGATGATGAAGAAGTAGAGGATGATGATGAAGAGGAAGAAGAAGTAGAAGAAGACAATGATGAAGAAGAAGTAGAAGAAGAGGATGATGATGATGAAGAGGAAGAAGTAGAAGAGGATGATGATGATGATGAAGAGGAAGAAGAAGAGGATGAAGAAGATGAAGAAGTAGAAGAAGAAAAGGATGAAGATGATGAAGAGGAAGAAGTAGAAGATGATGATGATGAAGAGGAAGAAGAAGTAGAAGAAGAAGAGGATGAAGAGGAAGAAGAAGAGGATGATGATGAAGAGGAAGAAGTAGAAGAGGATGATGAAGAGGAAGAAGAAGAAGAAGAGGATGAAGATGATGAAGAGGAAGAAGTAGAAGAAGAAGAGGATGATGATGAGGACGAAGAAGTAGAAGAAGAGGATGATGATGAAGAAGAGGATGAGGATGATGAAGAAGAAGAAGAGGATGAGGATGATGATGAAGAAGAAGAAGAGGATGATGATGAAGAAGAAGAAGAGGATGATGATGAAGAAGAAGAAGAGGAGGAGGATGATGAAGCAGAAGAAGAAGAAGAAGAATGAAAAATTAGAGGAATTCCAGTACGGCAAAAAGTGTCCCTGCAGAGAGCTCCGCTATTTCTGACAGTTCTCTGACAGTTCCTTGACATTTACAGAGGTTGCAACATTGTATCTATTTGTTTCCGAATAAAAACATCTGTATCCTAAATGGAAACAAATAGATACAATGTTGCAACCTCTGTAAATGTCAAGGAACTGTCAGAGAACTGTCAAAGAAATAGCAGAGCTCTCTGCAGGGACACTTTTTGCCGGCTCTAGACGGGATGAAAATCGGCTGATTTTTTTTACCATTGATGGTAACGTCGGCTGCTTGAACGACCGATTTTTCGTTTTTTAAAAGAAAAATCTGCCGTTTTTCTCCCCATCTATGGCCTGCATAACTTTTTGGAATTTTTTACAATTAAAAAAACAATTTTTTACTTAACTTTTTTTTTTACCATCACCGTCCAGACCGTGCATGTCTCCACTGTACTCCAATGAATGGTAATGCAGAGCACATTGCACTGCATTACATTCTTTCCCAGCTTTGAAGACCGGGAAAGCTGTCAATGGGGACCCGGAAGTGTTGGATCCAGGGGAGGACTGACAACTCATGGGGCCCCCGGGCAATAGGGGATCATGGGGCCCCTGTGTCCTTGCCCAAACTCAAAAAAGTCTATGAAAAAGGTACCAGGGGCATCTCATGGGGCCCCCTACTGACCCCTGCCCTTGGGCAGTGCCCGAGTTTCCAAATGGTCAGACCGCCCCTGGTTAGATCCCCACTATTTCTTGCATTCTCAACATCAGAGCTATTATGAGGGACCTATCATGTGATTTTGCAAAATTTAGATACACAATATTGCCAAATGTATTGGGATGCCTGCCTTTACATGCACATGAAATTTAATGGCATCCCAGTCTTAGTTCATAGGGTTCAATATTGATTTGTCCCACCCTTTGCAGCTATATCAGCTTCAACTCTTCTGGGAAGGCTGTCCACAAGGTTTAGGAGTGTGTCTATGGGAGTGTTTGACCATTCTTCCAGAAGCGCATTTGTGAGATCAGGCAGACGAGAAGGCCTGGCTCGCAGTCTCCGCTCTAATTCATCCCAAAGGTGTTCTATCGGGTTGACATGTCCATCAGATTGCCAGACAGAGAAGTGTTATTCATCACTCCAGAGTCCAGTGGCAACGTGCTTTACACCACTGCATCCAACACTTTGCATTGCACTTGGTGATGTAAGGCTTGAATGCAGCTGCTCGGCCATGGAAACCCAATCTATGAAGCTCTCTACACACTGTTGTTGTGCTAATCTGGTCTTTAGCTATTGACTCTGCAGACAGTTGGCGACGTCTGTGCACTGTGCACTTCAGCTTTCGCTGACCCCGCTCTGTCATTTTACGTGGCCTACCACTTTGTGGCTGAGTTGCTGTTATTCCCAGTTGCTTCCACTTTGTTATAACACCACTAACAGTTGACCATGGAATATTTGGTAGCAAGGACATTTCATGGATGGACTTATTGCACAGGTGACAACCTATCACGGTACCACGCTTGAATTCACTGAGCTCCTGAGAGTGACCCATTCTTTCACAAATGTTTGTAGAAGCAGTCTGCATGCCTAGGTGCTTGATTTTATACAGCTGTGGCCATGGAGGGGATTGGAACACCTGAATCTAATGATTTGGAGGGCTGGCCCAATACTTTTGGCAATATTGTGTATGTCATATTAATAGAATTTCCAAATATACATGAAAAACTGACCATATTATTAAGGAAAGGCCCATGATTCTTGGACTATAGTATCTATGTTCAAAACTTAAAATCATAGATTTATTTCCATATTAAATTTAAATTATTTATTTTTTACTCGTATTAATCTAAATGATCTTGGAAGTTTGTAAACTACTTTGTGAAGATCCCCATACATTTTCTTCCGTGAATTCTGTGACGTGTAGTCACTATGCCCTGTGTGTAGGCACTGCTGTGTCACACATCTCACAGAGTCTGCCTTCTGAACAACAGAGGTGCTGAGAGGAGGAGTTTCAGGAGGCGGAGTCAGTACAGCAATCACTGCTTGCTGGCAGCAAATTGAGAAATTGCAACCAAACAGCAAAGCATGCAGGGAATCCAGGAGGTTGTGGAAAGAGTTGGCCAGCAGACAGGCAGCACTCACAGCATTAAAGGAGATTTTTCATGTGAGCTTAAAATTGGATTGTCAAAAAGAAAAATTGTTTGTATTTCTATTACAAATGCTGACGTTAAACAAATGAGAATGTATGCTGTGATCAGAGAACTTCTTTAAAGTGTTATTAAACCCTCAACAGTAAAATCAGTCTGTAAAGCATGATTGTTATACTCACTGTGGAACCTAAGGGGTTAATCCTCTGCATTGTGTAAAAAAGCTGTTTGATCCTGACTTCTCTGCCCCTCCTTTTGTTGAAATGACCGCCTGATACAGACTGAACCCATAGATACATGCACATGCTCAGTTTGGTGTGTATTGCTAGAGAGGTTTTTTTTTTCTTGGAAGGGTGCATGTGATCAGCACATGAGCAATCAGCACTGTCCAGACAGAGGTCAGGGGTTCTGCATCCTCCTAGAGCAGAAAGAAAACTCCTCCTACAAGCTTTAATCGGTGTTCAGCTAAAGTCACAAGACTGCTCTAACTGCTGATGAGGAAAGGGATTTAGCAGTTTATATTTACTAAAATAATTGCACTTCCATGTTGTGTGTACTGTGGGCGACCAGATTCAGTGAATGCAGGGTTTAGTATCGCTTTAAGCTCTCTCTACTGCCTCACTCCAGCCTTACCTCCACCTGCACAGTTGTACAGGCTCCTCTGTACTGAAAATGTTTACTCTGATTTAAGTGCACACTGTAAGCTTCTAACAGTGTTCAATAGAGGCTGCAGCGAATACAGTACAGCCCACCTTAATTCCTCAATGGAGGGTGTCCATCTAACCTTTTCCTCCCCAGCTTAACTGGCCCTGGCATGCTCCTTTCATTTAACCCCTTGCCTACAGGGCACTTATACCCCCTTCCTGTCCTGGCCAATTTTCAGCTTTCAACACTGTCACACTTTGACTGACAATTGGGCAGTAATACAACACTGTACCCATATGACATTTTTATCATTTTTTTCACACAAATAGAGCTTTATTTTGGTGGTATGTAATCGCCACTGGGGGGTTTATTTTTTGCGCTATAAACAAAAAAAGAGCAAACAATTTGAAAATAAGTTTTATTATGTATCTATTATAAAATTTTGCAAACAGGTAATTTTTCTCTTTCACTGATGTGCGTTGATGAGGCTGCACTGATAGGCAGTACTGATGGGCACAGATAGGCAGCTCTGATGGGCACTGATGAGGTGGCATGGATAGGCAGCACTGATGGGCACTGATGAGGTGGCACTGATAGGCAGCACTGATAGGCGGCACTGATGAGCTGGCACTGATGATGCTGCACTGATAGATGGCACTGATGGGTGGCACTGGTGGGCAGCACTGATGGTTGGCACTGTAGGGCACAAGTGGTTGGCACTGCAGGGCAAAGTTGGGTGGCACTGCTGAGTGGAACAGGTGGGTGGTATTGATGGGCACAGGTGGGTGGCACTGATGGGCACAGGTGGGTGGCACTGCTGAGTGGAACAGGTGGGTGGTATTGATGGGCACAGGTGGGTGGCACTGCAGGGCACAGGTGGGCGGCACTGCTGGAATCAGGTGGGTGACACAGGTGGGTGGCACTGCTGGGCACTGATCATCAGGGCCCTGAAGATCAGTGCTGATCCCTTTGCTGACAACTGTGACAGCGTGAGGAAAGTGCAGCCGAGAACCGGAAACTATATTTACCCGCTGATTGCTGTGTCATTGGACACAGCTGATCACGTTGTAAAACGCTGCTGTGATTGGCCTATTACCATACCCCGTGATCAGCTGTGTCCGTAGGACACAACGATCTACGGCGGCGCCGGGTGCGTGCCGGGTTCTGGAATGATGTCCATGGACGTCGTCCCAGGATTCCACAACCACTCTGTAGCTGTCCTTCGGCTATAGTACTGTTGGGAACAGGTCAAGGTGACTTTACAGGGGAATGCAGAGCTGCCAGAGCACTTTACCTCTCCAGCAGCCCTGTGTTCCCGGCTGTGGTGGGGAGCAGTGTGGTGCACGATTCAGCGCATTAAACAGGCTCTCTTTTTTTGTTTTGTACAAACTTTATGTGAAATGTACGTTTTGTACACTTCACATTAGGCATGAACCTATCAGTATTGGTTCCGATACGGAGTATTTTCAGGATTACTCCTGAAAATACTCCCGATACCTTAACTGATACTTTGCAGTGCGATTTGTGTTAATGGATGCAAATTGCACCACAAGGAATAGCATGCGATTTGAACAGAAATGTGATTCCTGTCCAAATAACGTGGTTTCCCCACTGCTCCCGTGTGAACCCAGGCTTGTCATAGCTTTGAAATCCCTGCCACTTTCCCTCCTCTCCTACCACTGACACTCAGCATGGGATGCCTGTGGGGAGGTTTCCTGCACCGTTCCTGTATGAACTCATGCTATGACAAGCCTGGGTTTACACAGGAACAGTGAGGAATCACATTTCTGTTCAAATCGCATGCTATTCTTTGTGGTGCAGTTTGCGTCCATTAATACAAATCACACCGCAAAGTATTGTTACTCGGTACCGACAAGTACTTGACTGAATGTATCAGTAGTCATACTCACCAGTAAAAAAACAGTATCAGTCCATCCCTACTTCACATGAAGTTAGTACAGAACAAAAATGGGAGCCTGTTTAATGTGCTGAATCATGCACCCCACTGCTCCCTATGTACATGCCATGCAGTTCTGTACATTGCCATGCGAGTTGGCACAGTGCACTGCAATACAATGCAGCATGTGTGCATTTTAGCGAAGCTCCAGGTTGTTGGGAATGCAACAGCATGTACTATAATGTACTATATATAGTATTGTGTGTTCTTATCACTTGACCAGTAGATGGCACTATACACTAAAAGGTTACTAGTTGTGTATATCTGAAAACTTGTTTGTTCCTCCCTCTCTCTATCATCTCTTCAGGAAGTAATGAGTCTGTAATAAGTCTGCTGTTATACAGTCTGCTGAAATGTGCTCTGTCTGTTTGTAACTTAAGCCACACAAGTAAAGTCTGAATTCTGCTATCACTACCAGTGTCTTCTATAACACATAACCAACAGGTTATGGGCCCAGCTCCAGACACTAAAAAAAGGAAAACTACAAGCAAGTAAGTGCTGCATTTACAATCCAATTCACTGAAAGATGGCAAGTGCTTCAGATATGAAGTTTACAATAGCAAAGCTCAACAACACCAACTACCAGCTATGGAAGTTTAAGCTTGAAATGCTGTTATCCAAAGATGACTTGTTGCAGGTACTAGATACACACAGACCCAATGACAACCCGGAAGAATGGGACAGAAAAAACAGGCAAGCAAAAGCAGTCATAAGCCTGTTAGTGGAGGACGATCAACTCATTCATATAAGGAAAGAAAACACAGCTAAAGGTATGTGGACTGCATTACAGAAACTGCATGAACGTGCAAACCTAAACAGGAAACTATATCTGCTACGCAAACTGTATAAGATGAGGCTGGAAAAAGGGCAGAAAATGGGTGAACATGTAAATGCTATGCTAGAAATTGTGGACCAGCTGGGTGCAATAGGTGAAGAAATAAAATGCAACCATGTTGTGGCGCTACTTCTGTGCAGCCTTCCAGAATCATACAGTGCCCTTATAAATGCTCTAGAAACTAGACCGGAAACTGAACTGACGCTAGAATATGTTAAGGGAAAATTAATTGATGAATACAGCAGAAGAAAGGAAAATTTGCATAGTGAAGAGAACGAGAGACCAGAGGCAGCTCTGAAGGTGCATGAAGGCATAAGACAAAGCAAAGAAACCAGGGTATGTTTTCGCTGCAAAAAGGCTGGTCACCTGAAAAAGAACTGTTCAATCTGGTAAGCTGAGCAGCGAAAGCGGGAGCTACCCACAAGAGAAAGAGCTAAAGCAGTCATGAAAGAAAATGAAAGTGCATCATGGAGTGGTACTTTTAAAGTGACTCAGAATAGTACCTCACATGGATGGTACATTGATTCAGGGGCAACAAGTCACATGACAAGCGACGAGACATTCTTCGCAGAAATTGATTTTAGTGTAAAAGATAAAGTCTTCCTAGCAAATGGGAAAAGTATTACAGCAGAAGGTAATGGTCAGGGATTTCTGAACTGCAAAACGCCATCAGGGGGCAAGCAGAGCATCCTTGTAAAGAATGTTCTATATGTTCCAAGCCTAGAAGGAAGCCTCCTATCAGTTGAAACCCTTGCAAGCAATGGACTCACTGTCCAGTTCAGAGATAATGAATGCACAATTCAAAATGGAAAGCAAATTTTAGCAAGAGGAAGATTAAATGAACATCTGTACAAACTCATCACTGAAAGTGAGAAGGCTAATGCGGCAACTCATATCCCACATGACAAGTGCATCCACCTGTGGCATAGAAGACTGGGGCATCGAAACCCAGAAGCTATAAAGGACTTTGCAAAGAGAGGTCTATCAGAAGACATGAAAATATTGCCTTGCCACACACTCAGCAAGTGCACGTGTTGCATCAAAGCAAAGGCCACCCGAACCCCTCTTCCACAGACCAGTCAGAGTAAAACCATTAAACCCATGGAACTGATACGCAGTGATGTGTGCGGACCAATGAAAACCATCACACCTGGCGGGAACAGATATTTACTGACTTTCATCAACGATTATTCCAGGTACACAATAACGTATCTAATGAAGCACAAAAGTGAGACATTAGAAAAACTTCAAGAGTTTGTAGCTATGACAAGCAACAAGTTTCAAAGGAAACCTGGAATAATACGCACTGACAATGGAGGGGAATATATGAATAAAGAGATGGAATCATACCTAAAGAAACAAGGTATTATACACCAAACAACCGTACCATACACTCCTGAGCAAAACGATGTAGCGGAAAGAAAGAATCGCACTCTTGTAGAAATGACCAGATGTATGATTACGGACGCTGGCTTACCTAACAAATACTGGGGAGAAGCAATAATGACTGCAACATACCTACAAAACAGGCTCCCATCAAAAGCTATTGAGAGTACACCATATGAAATGTGGAATGGATCAAAACCCAACATAGGACATATCAGAGTATATGGCTGTAAAGCATATGCCCACATTCCAAGTCAGAAACGCTCCAAGTTGGAGAACAAAGCCATAGAAGGCATTCTGGTTGGCTACAGTGAGCAGAGTAAGGGATATAGAATCCTTTGTCCAAAGACCAACAAGGTCACAGTAAGCCGCAGTGTTTATTTTGATGAAAGTGAAGCACCAGATAATACAATTCTTGAAAAATGTGGAGAGGATTTACGCGCTGAATCGGCAAGAGACACTGATTTATGCGAAGCAGGACAAGAGCCAGAACAAGAAGAAGTGGAACTTACAATCAATGAGCCAATAGAACCCACTGAACAACAAGAAATCAGAAGATCCTCACGATTGACAAAAGGGATACCACCCCGCAGGTTATCATACGCTGCTAAAACACATCAAACACAGGAGCCTACATCCTGGGAAGACATAGAAACTTTGCCGAGAAGGGAAGCCGATCAGTGGAGAAAAGCAGCTGAAGAAGAAATAAAATCACTTCAAGAAAATAAAACTTGGTCACTAACAGAACTCCCTCCTGGTCGCAAAACCATCGGAAGCAAATGGACTTTTAAAGTGAAATATGATGCAGAAGGAAACATCTATAGATACAAAGCAAGATTAGTTGCCAAGGGATACTCCCAGAAATTTGGAGAAGATTACGATGAGACATTTGCTCCAGTTGTGAAACATTCTACCATAAGAACACTCCTTAGTATTGCTGCCGGAAAGGGAATGCAAGTAAAGCATCTAGATGTCAAAACTGCCTTTTTGTATGGAGACATCAAGGAGGATCTGTACATGGAACAGCCACCAGGCTTTGAGAAAGAAAAGAACCTTGTATGCAAACTGCAAAAGAGCATCTACGGGCTCAAGCAAGCGGCGAGAGCATGGAATGAAAAAGTGAACGAAATACTCAGAAAAGAAGGGTTCTCAAAAAGTAAAGCAGATCCATGTCTGTATTCAAAGAATCAAGAGAACAAATGGACATACATCCTAATATACGTCGATGACATCTTGACGTGTTTTGAACAAGAAGGGGACTATGAACAAATAGTTCACAAACTGAAACAAAATTTTGAAATTAAAGAGTTGGGGAACATTACTCACTACCTAGGAATTCAAATAGAGCGGGAAGAGGATGGAAGCTATCTTCTTAACCAAAGTCAGAAAATTACAGAAATGTTAGAACAGTTTCACATGCAAGATGCAAAGGAAGCAAAAACACCAATGGAACCAGATTATCTAAAAAACAATGGAACAGAAAACTTGTTACCTAACAATGATTATTACCGCAGGGCAATCGGAAAATTGCTATACATCGCCACTGTGACAAGACCAGACATCGCCCTAGCAGTGGGAATACTTTGCAGGAAAGTTACAACGCCGTGTCAACGCGACTTGAATGCAGTAAAGAGGGTAATGCAGTACCTAAAGGGAACAAATCGGATGAAGCTGCAACTTTCAGCATCATCAAACCCAAAACTGATTGGATATGTGGACGCCGATTGGGCTGGAGACACCACTGACCGCAAATCTACAAGTGGTTACATCTTCCAGTATGGACAAGGAACCATAAGCTGGTCTAGTCGGAAACAAGTGACTGTTGCACTCTCTTCAACTGAAGCGGAATACATAGCAGAAGCACATGCATGTCAAGAAGCCATTTGGATTCGTCAACTTCTACTAGACATGGGATTGAATATGTCACAACCCACACCCATCTTTGAAGACAATCAGGGATGCATAAAGCTTACACACTCTGAGAAGATTAACCCAAGAACCAAGCACATTGATGTAAGATATCATCTGCTTAGAGACATGCAAGAACAAGGGGTTATCGACATCCAGTACTGCCCATCAGAGGAGATGACTGCAGACGCACTCACCAAACCTTTGCCAAGGGAACGTTATTGTTTTCTACAAAAGAGACTAAATGTCATATAATTATGCACATGCCCTTGAGAAGGGGTGTTGGGAATGCAACAGCATGTACTATAATGTACTATATATAGTATTGTGTGTTAATATCACTTGACCAGTAGATGGCACTATACACTAAAAGGTTACTAGTTGTGTATATCTGAAAACTTGTTTGTTCTTCCCTCTCTCTATCATCTCTTCAGGAAGTAATGAGTCTGTAATATGTCTGCTGTTATACAGTCTGCTGTGAAATGTGCTCTGTATGTTTGTAACTTAAGCCACACAAGTAAAGTCTGAATTCTGCTATCACTACCAGTGTCTTCTGTAACACATAACCAACACAGGTTGCATTGCAGTGTGAGTGGGGCACATAGGAAACAATTGTTTTCTGTGAGTCCTTGCGGTGGCAGGTGTTTTACAATGCAGTAAAGTGTTTGTCACCGAAGACTATGCAAATTCAGGCTTATTAGATTGCAGTTCTTGCAATAATGGAGTCTCAGCATCACATGGTAGCAAATTCAGCCTGCCTAGGAGTGCCCATTCCTCCAGGCTGAAAATCACCCATCAATACATTTTGATACTTGCATAACTCATCCCAAGTTTCAGCCCAGTGCTTGCATCAAGAGGGTGGGTTGTTTTCAGGAAGCTATGTACAGCACCCTGTCAGCTACACGGACTAGCCATAATCTGCCTGAATTGCATAGAAAGACATAGAGACCCAGTGATGACATCAATGGGTCTTAAATAAGGTATGAGATAAAAAAAGAAGGGTTTTATTTAAAGGTTCAAGGTTCCCTTTCGGTTCAAAGAATGTAGGCCAAAACTGCATTAAAACAAAGCCTTCTTGAAATCTTCCACAGCCTGTAATGGCTCTGTCCTGAGTTATTGAAGGGACAGAGCAGCTGTTGGGACCCCAGTGCCATAGGGAGGAGTGCTGTCCTGTTCCTTTGAGCCGTACATGCATGGTGTGCACTCTCTCACTTGCTTATGATGAGCTCAGTGACTGCAACAAAAGAGAGTACACAAGGCACAATCACGACCCAGAAAACAGGTGGTCCTGGTCCCAACATCTGCTCTATCCCTACAATAACTCAGGATGGAGCCATCACAGGTTGTAGAAGATTTTAGGAAGGCTTCTTTATAAAATGCTTTTGGCTTACATTCTGTGAATGGAAAAGGAGCCCTGGCTGGAAGGTAGGTTAGGCATGTGGGAAATAGTCTTTTTAAAGTGAGAGAAGCAGGGACAAACAGGGCGAGTATTCCTAGCATGGTCAGGGTATCATCTAATCCTGCTCTACTCCATTCAAAACTAAAAAACATAAGTACAGGTTAGATGTTGGGGACTCTCTGACACAGTCTTTAATTTTCATATCTTCTCCTTGCTATAAGGACTGTTTGGTGACTGGAGGGAGCACACGTAGGTCCTACTTATTAGGCTTTGCTACATAATACTGAAACATTCTAGAATTGTAAAACAGAAGCAATTGTTGAAGGGAAAGCACAGTGGCTGAATGGTTAGCACTTCTGCCTGACAGCTCTAGGGTTGGTTCAAATCCCAACCACGGCACTGCCAACCTGGAGGCTGCATGTTCTCCCTGTGCCTGCGTGGGTTTCCTCTGGGTACTCTGGTTTCCTCCCACACTCAAAAGACATGCTGGTAGGTTAGCTGGCTCCTGTCTAAATTGGCCCTAGTATGTGTATGTATGAATGTGAGTTAGGGACCTGTACACTCCTTGAGGGTTAGGGACTGATGTGAATGTACAATATACATGTAAAGTGCTGTGTAAATTGATGGTACTATATAAGTACCTGAAATAAATAATAAAATAAATTACTACTACTGATCTCAAGTTGAATGAAATCTTCACTGAAATAACCTATAAACAATGTTGTTATATCTGTAATGTTTCCAAGTGAACTCCGGTATGCGCCTATTTATCTTATCTACCCATCGCGTCTCATCGTTGTGGTTTGTCAGCAGTTGCTGCCAGTTATGGGACCCCATTGAGTGTGTGCCAGAAGAACATTTCCTCTGCATGAATCACCAAACTGGGGACAGTGCCAGGATACTTCTATGATGCTTCTAGGGACTGTGACACACTTCCACTCTGTTCATTTTATTGGGGAGGATCCTGTCTATGTTTATCTAATTTATAGAGTCAATGTGGGAATGAATGTGAGAAGTCTGAATGGTGTACTGCCCATAAAAGGTAGATGGGCATATCTCTGGAACTGATGTTCATCAAGTACAATCTATAACACAAAACACTAAATGTGATAGTACAGCGCTTTTTTTTCAGCAGGAACACGGAGGAACGCAGTTCCCCCATCTCCAGCACTAAATGTATGTAATGTTTGTAATGGCGAGGGGTCATGGGGTGCAGTGGTTGCTGGTAGATTTATTGTTGATGGGTGGATCTATTGTTGTGGGGGGGGGGCTATTGTTGCTAGGGAGGTCTTATGTTGATGGTGGGGTCAGTTGTATAGTATATAACAGAATGCCCAAGGGTTGCTTCTATGGTCACATTTGTGGGTAAAAAACTGGTGAAAGGCAAAGCTTTTGTGACTAGTGAGCCTTGTAAGCTCTTGGTTGGCTATTTGTGATGAGAATTGTGAGGTTCAGGGTACAGAACATTGGCTACATGATGCATATATGATAGAGCGTCATATTTTGCTTTCTGTATCACATCATTTTAGTAAAACAGGAACGCAAAGGCAGCAACCTTGATTGTTTAGTTGTATTATCACCTCCAGGACTGTGACCTGTTTGACATGATAAAATGTCACTGAAATAGGAAATCATGGAAAGAATTAGATCGGCTGGTGACATCAACTTAACAGCTACTGCACTAAAGATCAATCTATGAATACGTATTGAACACACAAGGATATAACTGCTACCTATCAAACTTTTACATTAAAATAAAAGCTGGTGTATTTTACAAGTATGAGTATTAGTTTAATAAACTCAATCTGCCAACAGGGTATCCTAATGGGATAAAAAAAACCTTTACTGTATAGACTTCAGAGAGAGATATATCATATTACCCCGGTACAAATCATTAGTAAGACCTCATCTGGAATATGCAGTTCAGTTTTGGGCACCAATTCACAAAAAGAACATTGGGGAACTGGAGAAAGTACAGAGAAGGGCAACCAAACTGATTAGAGGCATGGAGGAGCTCAGCTATGAGGAAAGATTAGAGGAACTGAATTTATTCTCTCTGGAGAAGAGGAGATTAAGGGGGGATATGATCAACATATATAATACATAAGTGGGAGATATGATCTCCATGTATAATACATAAGGGGGGATATGATCACCATATATAATATATAAGGGGGGGATATGATCACCATATATAATATATAAGGGGGGGATATGATCTCCATGTATAATACATAAAGGGGGGATATGATCTCCATGTATAATACATAAGGGGGGATATGATCTTCATGTATAATACATAAGGGGGGATATGATCACCATATATAATACATAAGGGGGGATATGATCTCCATGTATAATACATAAGGGGGATATGATCTCCATGTATAATACATAAGGGGGGATATGATCTCCATGATTAATACGTAAAGGGGGGATATGATCACCATATATAATACATAAGGGGGGATATGATCTCCATGTATAAATACATCAGTAGTTCATATAGTGAACTCGGTGTAGAACTATTCACCCTGAGGTCAACACAGAGGACAAGGGGGCACTCTTTACGTCAGAAGGAAAATAAATTTAATTTCCAAACACGGAAAGGTTTCTTCACAGTGAAAGCTGTGAAAATGTGGAATAGACTCCCTCAAGAGTTGGTTCTGGCTAGCTCACTGGATTGCTTCAAAAAAGGCCTGGATTCTTTTTTAGATACACAGAATATAACTGAATACGAACATTTATAGGTAAAGTTGATCCAGGGAATATCCGATTGCCTCTCGGGGGATCAGGAAGGAAATTTTTCCTAGCAGGAGCAAATTGGATTATGCTTTGCTTGATTTTTTGCCTTCCTCTGGATCAACTGTGGGTATTTTTTGCATGGAAATTTGGTGTTATGTATTGTAGGCCTGCAATTCTTAGTAATTACTTACTTAATAAATACTCATAAAAAAATAATTAATAAATTTAATTTAATAATATAATCAAACCAAAAACACTGAAATTTGAAATATAGCGCCAAGTTTGCACATCACTGAGCAAAGTCGCAAAATCGTTTTCAGTGTCTGACGAATTTCCCCCACGAATCATCACTCAATTCTGCAAGTGGTTCTGATTTACTATCTCTGTTCTCTAGCCGGTCTAAAACCGATTTTGACCTAAAGGGACGCTTTTTGGACGCCGTGGACTTTTCTAAGTTTCCAGGCAGAAAGAACAGTCAAAATGGAGGCAGGGCACAGGACAAAGCACTAGGGACAAAATGTATGTGCAATGCTTTGATACAGGAATGTTTTGCTATGAAATAATCGTTTTTAAAAAAATGTCATTTTTTTAAAATTTTCAAATTTGCCGCCGGTTCCGGCGCCCGTACGTCCCGACGTCACAGGGACCAGAACACAGAAGCCGGATGCCAGCATCGGCCGGAGGAGATGGCCGGGGACGCTGCAGGGGAAGCATCGCGGGAGCGAAGGACAAGGTAAGCGCTGTAGGGAATCCCTGTGCAACGCCGCATGGTAAGCCCGAGTGTAGCTCGGGGTTACCGCTTTTGGTACTGAAACTTTACCCCGAGCTACACTCGGGAATACCGCCAGGGAGGTTAAAGCAAATTGTTATAATTAGGATAATGAATCTATTATGGATGACAATAACCAATGTCATTTACTGTCTTCCGGGGTAAAGTGACTATTATGTAAAATGGCAACTTTACCCACATTCAACGCTTTGAAAAATCTGCAAACCAAACCTGTGCCCACCCATCCATGACTACTCATACAGACAGTACAGCTCATACCTGAGCAGAGCAGACAAGCATTCTTTAGCTGAGACTTGTATATGGAAAAATGGGAATAAGCACACATTTCCACATGTGTACAAGGTTGCAATTTATTTCCATGTATCCAGTTTGATATAAAGGGTGTAATGCTATTTATACAGCCTAGCTTAATGGCGGCCTTCTTTCTTGATACAGGGGGCCTCAAGTGCAGTCTCTGACATAAACAAAGGGCTACACATATTACTTAGTGAGTGCTTCAAGAGATATTCATAGAGAGTAGATGCATTACATTATAATTATTGCTACAAATCACTGTGCTTATATCTCAATGCTTCCATATTTTGCTCCTTATTGCTTTAAATATAATCTTAGAATTCATTTTTCATACCCACTCTTCCCCTCTCCGTCTCCATTTACTGAATGCTTTATATTTTGTAAAAAAAAAATACAATGGTTTTTGTGAAAGGGCAAACACCTGGAAATCCAGCACTGTGTGTAGAAGCCAGCATGCAACAGGATTTTTATATTATGCAACAGCCATCCCCACGTAGTGCACACATTTATAGGCTATCTATCTTAGCTTGTACAGTATCGAAAATATTTTTCCCCAGAAGATGTAATTTTATATCCTAGACAATCTGTTTTTTCTAAGATTCAGTCTTCACTAACTTTTATGCCGTTTTCATTACATTCCTTATGTTTCATTAATTAAATATTAGTAACCTCAACCCTGAGGGATTAAACTAGTATGCCTTTTTGCCTTTTCATATTTAAAACTGCCCTACAAAGCCATACATGTTTTCTTTTATTCCAGGAGATTTTCTTCCCACAGCAGTGTATTTTCTACAGTATTTGTGTCACATATTCTGTAAAAATTCCCTTTTGTTTTCCATGTCTCTAACAGTACATTCTACTCTAGAGTGCTTCTCTGAGTTGCTTAAACTTTACTTTCCAAAAGATTATTTTTTTGTAACCCCAAACCTCAAATTTTACCATAGTGCATTCACTGCTACCCAAATGTTTCCAGTTTTTCACATCAAATACGAAAGTTCCGAACTTCAATGGCCTAGTTGATGTCTGAATATAGGAAATCATTCATAATAGGGACTACATTTCTGTTTGCTGTCTTTTCAATTTGTAACAACCTTTGAACATCAGCAGCATCATTTATATGAGCTGACAAACCCAAAATAACTACCTAAAAAGTCTAGGACTTGAGTATTTATTCTTAATAAAAAATGTTTGAGGACCTTCTCTTTTTCCATACTAAAGTCGGCCGTACATGGATCAAAATTCTATCAATCGGCTTCTTCCCTGCCCTACTCAACAATATGAAGATCCAGGGCTGGTTCACATTGATTGTATTGAGATACATACTAAGACTGTGATCTTGGAGTTCAATATTATTATGCTATAAATTCACTATTATGCCTCCACAGTCATGGTCAAATATACTGGCACTCCTGCATTTCTGTCAGATAATGCATCACTTTACCCAGAAAATTGTTGCCATTACAAATGTTGAGGCATTCTCATGTTTATTTCTTTTGTTTGTATTGTTTTGACACAAAAGAGTGAAGAAACAAAAAGCAAAATCTGCACATTCCACGCAAAACTCCAAAAAATGAACAGGACAAAATTATTAGTATTTTCTACAAATTATAAGAAATAATTGCATTCCATGTTTGTGATGGTCCTGTAATTTGTAATTAAACTCACCTGTATCAATTAACAAGTGCTAACAATATAGAAATCACACCGGCAACCAGTTAAAATGGTGAAAAATTGGCTCAAACTTTCTGTTTTGTGTCTCTGTGTGCCACATGGAGTATAGAGAAGAGAAAGAGCAACAAATTGTTGTCTGAGGATTTGAGAACAAAAATTGTGGAAAAGCATGGACAATCTCAAGGTTACAAGTCCATCTCAAAAGATTTTAATATTCTTGTGCCTACTGTGCACAACATTGTTAAGTTTACAGCCCATGGCACTGTATCTAATCTCCCTGGTCGTAGACAAAAGAAGAAAAACTGATCAAAGATTGCAACAAAGGATTGTTTGAATGGTGGATAAAGAACCTTGATCAACTTCCACACACATTCAAGCTGATCTTCAGGCACAGGGTACAGCTGTGTCAGCTCGCACTATACGTCGCCATCTGAATAAATGGGACGCTATGATAGGAGACCCAGGAACACCCCACTGCTGACACAGAAACATAAAAAAGCCAGATTGGAGTTTGCGAAAACTAACCTGAGGAAGCCAAAATCCTTTTGGGAAAATGTGCTGTGAACAGACAAAATAAAATTACTGCCTTTTGGTAAAGTCCATCATTCTACTGTTTTCAGAAAAAGCAATGAGGCCTTTAAAGAAAGTCCCTAACATGGTGGAGGTTCACTGATGTTTTGGGGGTGCTTTGCTGCTTCAGGCACTGGATGTCTTGACCGTGTGCATGGCATTATGAAATCTGAAGACTACCAAAGACTTCTAGGGTGCAATGCAGGGCCTTGTGTCAGAAAGTTGGGTCTCTGTTAGAGGTTATGGGTCTTACAGCAGGACAATGACCCAAAGCACACATCAAAAAGCACCTAGAAATGGTTTCAGGCAAAGCGCTAGAGAGTACTGAACTGCACCAGCAATGAGTCCAGATCTCAATCCCATAGAGCTCCTATGGAGAGATATCAAAACAGCAGTTGGGAAAAGGAACCCTTCCAACCTGAAAGACCCAGAGCAGTTGGCGAAAGAAGAGTGGTCCACAATTCCAGTAGAGAGGTGTAAGAAACTTACTGAGGGTTACACTGATTTCAGTTATGTTTCCAAGGGGTGTGCTACCAAATAATAAATTGAGGGTGCCAATAATTTTGTCCAGTCCATTTTTGGAGTTTTGTGTGGAATGTGTCAGATTTGGCTTTTTATTTCTCCACTTTTCTGTGTCATATCAATACAAACAAAAGAAATAAACATGAGAGTGCCTAAACATTTGTAATTGCAACAATTTTCTAGGCGAAGTGGCGCATTATCACACAGAAATGCAGGAGTGCCAATATTTTTGGCCATTACTGTAGGCCTGGAAACATATATCATTTACTATCACCTTCTTGTCAAACAGACATTGCATTACCTGTAGTAAATTGTACACCAATTGTCTAATGATCCTGATTCATAGGACTTGTGATTTATGTAAAATTGTATGTATTTATTTATTTTTTTACAGAAATGCTTCCATATTTCCTTTTTTAGGGGCCAAAATTTCCCCCTTAGATAATACTGTTCATCCCTTTTTCACCTCCTGTACAAACTTTCATTAGCCAGCCCTTCTTGTGAAATAAATGGTCTAATTACTTTGCAAGAATTTCCCTTTCAAGTAAACAGTATCCAGTTCCCTGTATTGGTTGCGCCAATTGGTTTCAAGCTGTTTCTCTGCACATGCTCACACCGTGGGAGGCAGGTACCCTGGTTGCACAGGCAGGCAATATTAACAGGAAATGTGCAGAGCCCACAGTATACACTGGGCTGAAGGAATGCACACAGATCCCACCCATTAAAGGTAACTCTTTATGTTCATTAAATAAGAATCTATATTTTAATAAATAAATAAATCATATTTTCCGCCTTTTTTCAGAGATAGTCCCTTCTAGATAATTTGATATAACACTATGCTGATTCTCATAGAACAAAGATGAAAACCACTATCACTCTATCTATATCTGTTTGTTACCTACACTGTAGGGACAAACATAAAAATCACAGATCATCAGACCTTTGTATGCAGTGTACTGTACATCTTTTCCTGACAAAGTGGCCACTAAAGAGCCACAAAACATGTTGATGGTGTTTTAACCTGTTTTCATGATCGATAAATACCAATCTTCCTGAATAATCCACTTGGAAGCACCTTTTTATTAAATGGACACCTTTGCTGACCACACACTGGTTCCAATTTGGGGCCTTATTCTATCTTTTATTTTTTACCGGATCTGATCACAACCTAGCAGGGTGCAAGAATTTCTGGAAAATTCCTACAAGCATTCAGTAGGACCACCCACAGTCTGCATGGAGACAGTTATATTCTCCACATGTGCTAAAATAGGTTGCTTGACCCTAGGAAGGGTATTCAGGAACCTTATGAATGTGAGTATATGCTTACTACACTTTTTCCCATACCTTTCCCATATGTTCAACTGAATACTTTGAAGGATCTCTCTTGTGGCTTTTTACCCCCTTTTTATTTTATCTTCCTCGTCTCTGCTCATCTGGAGCACCACTGATTTATTTAGTTTGAGGTCAACTTCCCTTTTTTCTTAAGCTTAGCATCATATTGAAAATACTGCCATCCTGAACTTTATTCGCACCGATAATGCATTTCAAAGTCATGTTTCCCTTTTCTTTTCTTTCCTCAAGACTCTAAATATTAAGTTCCTGAAATTTTTCTTGATATGTTTTATCCCCAAAACCATCATCATTTTTGTTGCCTGTCTATGGGCTCATTCTGTCTTATCAATATATTTTTGTAAGTGAGGTCTCCAGATCTGGACACAGTATTCTAAACTCTAACTGAAGATCTATAAAGGGGATTGGGGACCGCTTTCCTCCTGCTAGTAACCCATCTAGTGACACACCCTAGAGTTCTATTTGCATTTCCCACTCCCTGGCCACATGTTTCCATTGCTTTGGCCAATCTTCCACTGTAATGTAAGGCTGAACACAAAAAACAAGCACAAGTCACACACAATACATAGGTACGATCAACCAGCACATACACCATTGTTTCTAAGCACGTGCGAGGCACACTACCAAGTGTAAAGCTGCCCTGGCACATCATGCAGCATTCACTCAGCACCCCAAGAAATCACAGAATCCAACTGCAGTATTCTTGCACTGTCAAAACCTCCACTATTATTATCACACAACACACAGTAGGATATATCTTATGGTCATCACAATCTGCATAATAACACACACTAATTGTAGTGTGAGTATCACAGCATAAAATAAACACATCTTTTGACAGCGTCACAGCATAGAATTAATACATTACCAAAGCTACAGGAAGAAGGGAAGGAAGAGACCTCATCAAAACCACAGTGTACAGGAGATCGTGGAGAAGCCTAGGACACGATTGAGACTGATGAGTCCATGCAGCTTTGGCAAAAGTCCCAGCATTAGAGCGTCCCCTTTCGCATAGGAGGGCTTCTGATCTCATAGTGTCCAGGCCTCTCCTAAATACTCTGGTTCAGTGCTTCTGGCCACACTTCTAATATGGGTGGCGCCTTACCCATTTCTGGAAGCGTTTACTCAAAAAAACTGAAAAGATTCTTTGAGGTAACAGAATCACACCCAGTCACTTTACTGGACAAACAACTCTTATCTAATACCCCCAATCCTAATGGCACAAACCAGTAAACATTTCTAACTACATAAACAACTTCTTATCTTTTCTAACTTAAACATTTACAAGTTCACAAACAACTCACAAACAACTCTTATCTAGTTTAAGCAGTTCTAATGTCTTGTGATTCTATAAGTTTCCCTTAGCCTAGAAAATGCCATCAATGTCATTCCCCGTGCTTCTGGCATATGGGCAGTGATGCTTTATTGTAAAAATCCCCCCAAGAAACAAAGGGCCCAAGGCCAGCACATTTCATAGGCATTACATCCACCAATGCCAAATAATTTCCCATGTTACTGACACCTCCAGGGATATCAATCCTATTACACCCTTTTGTGTCATCATCAAAAAAGACATATCTTACCCACTAAACCCTTGGCTATATCACCTACAAACAGATTTAATAGATCAGGACCTAGTAAAGAGCTTTTTGGTACTCAATTAGTGACTTGTCTCCACTGGTGTCCACTGAACCACCCAAAGGTTAAGGCCAAGTTTATACAATGTTTTTATTAAATCATTAAATAGAACTGTATCAAATTATTTGCTTAATCAGTATAGGCTATGTCCACAGCACAATCCTAGTCCAAAACATCTGTGATATAGTAAAAACATTCAATTAAATGGGAGTGTCATGATCTGCCCTCAATAAAGCCATGCTGCTTCAGGTTCAGCAAGTTGTGAGAATAAATGATCAATGATTTCTTTTTTTGTAGACGTGATTCCATTAATATACCTACAACAGATGTTAAACACTGACTTCTTCCCTACTACTTTTGTTGTGGATAGGTATAATATTAGCTGTCCTCCAGTCATGGGAAACGTCTCCTATTAGAATAAATTGATTTTAAAAAAACCAGTTAAAGTGATATTAAAGGTTTGGCTTTTAAAAAAAAAACCCAAACATGTCATACTTACCTGCTCTGTGCAATGGATTTGGGTTCCCCACTGGCACTATTGGCTCCTCCTCCTTGATATGTGCCACCAATAACAAGCCACTAGGGACACTGGTGTGTGCTCGCTCCGAGCCAGGCTCTATAGGTCTCCATTAGACACATAGAGCTACAGCTTGGCCCCGCCTGACACTCTCTTCTCATTGGCTTACTGGCTGTGATTGACAGTGGGAGCCAATGGCAACTATTATACCTTGAAGTTCTCATAGGACTCTGGGATGAATACCATTGCTCTATTAAGTTTTAACTGTGCCAGTTCCTCTGTTACTAGAAATCCTGAAAATTAACATTTACTTCTAGAACTAATATGATCACCAAATTAGATTTTGTCATATACCATATTTTTCGCTCCATAAGATGCACTTTTTTCCCCCCGAAAATGTTAGTGCATCTTATGGAGCGAATATGGAGCGGCCGGTCCGGTATTTCCACCGCGGCCGTGTCAGAATACCGGGCCAGCCGCTCAGCTCTGCAGCGGGACCTTATGGAGATGACTGCTGACCTTTGGGGAGGTGGGGAGCGGGTACCTGAATTTGACAGGTACCCGCTCTTACTTCCGCGGAGTTGTTCTTTGACCTTACCTGTTCCTCTATCCAGTGGCGCGCTGTCTTCCCAGCTTCTGTAGTGTGGGCGCTGGGCTTGACAGCCGGGTGCCAAGTGCGCATGCGCAAGAAGCAGTGCTTTTTGTGAATGGTAAGGCGGTACCTGGGACACATGACAGATCCCAGAAGCCGCCGGACCAATCACAAAGCGCAAGTGCTTCTCGCTGATGTGCACTGGGCACCCGGCTGTCATGCCGAACGCCGGGAAGACAGCGCGCGGCTGGATAGAGGAACAGGTAAGATGAAAGAACAACTCCGCGGAAGTGGGAGCGGGTATCTGTCAAATTCAGGTACCCGCTCCCCCCCCTCCCCAAAGGTCAGCAGTCATCTCCTGTACTGTCCGCAGTCTCTGGTCATCCCTGTGCTTTCTGCAGTCTCTGGTCATCTCCTGTACTGTCCGCAGTCTCTGGTCATCTCCTGTACTGTCCGCAGTCTCTGGTCATCTCCTGTACTGTCCGCAGTCTCTGGTCATCTCCTGTACTGTCCGCAGTCTCTGGTCATCCCTGTGCTGTCCGCAGTCTCTGGTCATCCCTGTGCTGTCCGCAGTCTCTGGTCATCCCTGTGCTGTCCGCAGTCTCTGGTCATCCCTGTACTATGTCTGCAGTCCATTAGTTCAGAATTTTTTTTCCTGTTTTCTGCCTCTACAACCTAGGTGCGTCTTATGGAGTGAAAAATACGGTATATCTGAGAAGACTGAACAGAAGTGATTGTTTCAAAGCTTTGCTACATCACGTTCTTCCTTAACATAAGTGTTGTGTCCAGCTTTCATTTTTGTGATCCCATCATATTTTTTCTGAACATCTCCTATATACTTAAAGGTATTGTCTCATTTCTCACTTTCTGTGACTCGGAAGCACTGTTCATGAGTTTGGCCTCCTTTCTATCTGTTTTTATTCTTCTCTATCTGCTGTACTGTTTCCTTGCATCTTCTATATGTCGTTATTTTTTTTTTTCTCCTTTACTATCCTCCTTACCTCTTAACCCCCTGGTCACATGCCATGCAACTTGCAAACCATATGCCAAGTCGCACCCTATTGTCCATAATTACAGCGGTCATATTGGTGTGGTTCCGACTTGGTCAGAGCTGCACCGATTTCTATAGTAGTACATGCACTACTTTTGATGCGATTTGCATAGACATCTGTATCAGATGTCTTACAAATCGCACCTGAAATCGGCATGTCTCCCGACTTTGAAATCGTGCGACTTCACTGTAAGTCGCACGATTTCAAAGTCTGGCTTGATGTGACTGGGGGGAGGGGGGTATACAGTCGGTAAATCGCAGAGCAGCCGTATCAATTCACCTCTCCGTCCGCACTACATTTCCGGCTGCGGTAGGGGGAAGTGTGATGTGCGATTCAGTGCATCCACATAGCTACCTCTAGATATGTGCAAAATCAAAAAAAATTGTTTTGTTTCAATTCCTTATTTGACTAATTTTGTTTTGTTTGATTAGTTAAATTTGTTTAATTCAATTTTCGGAATTCATTTCTTTTATTCAAATTCCACTGAGTTTAAAATTTCGAACGGACTTGAAATAATTTTGGTGGATTTGAAAATAATTCTAATGGATTAAAGAATAATTCCAATGGAGTTGAAAACAATTGTAACATTCCAATCCATAATCCACAATCCATATGTGTTTTTGATGATATATGGACTATATGAAAAGTTGCGCGACCATATTGGAAATTTCTATTTCAGCAAAATTTATTGATCACTACTCCCCTCACCATAAGTCAGCTCACATTTTTTTGTGAAGTATTTTAGTCTTTTCTAATCTATTCTATTCTTTTATGTTGTTTTATATTCTATTCTAATGTATTCTGTTCAAATTCATTCTATTCAAAATTTGAATTTCGGAAGGCAGTTATATTCTTTCTATTTTGTTCTATTATATTTTTCTCTATACTATTCTATTCTATGCTTTGATTCTCTATTCTAATATTTTCTATTCTATTCTATTCCAATTGATTCTATTCCTTTCTTTTCTGTTCTTTTTTACTCTGTTTTACTCTATTATTTTCTATTCTATTTTTATTTCTATTCTATTCTAATTGATTCTATTCTTTTCTATTCTATTCTTTGACTTTCTATTCTATTGTTTTCTATTCTAATGGATTCTGTTCTTTTCTATTCCATCATTTTCATTTCTATTTTGTTCTGTTTTACTCTATTATTTTCTACTGTATTCTGTTCTATTCTTTTATTTTCTATTTTGTTCTCCCCCCCCCCATTCTTTTCTATTCTATTCTTTTATTTTATATTTTATTCTATTTTCTATTTCTTTGCTTTCTGTTCTATTTTATTCTATTCTTGAATCGGTTTTCGAATTTGAATTTGTTTTCGAATGTGTTTTCGAATTCGAATCGATTAAAATTTTGGCCAAATTTAATTTCGTTATTTCAGATTCATTTAAATTTGTTACCATTGGAATTTGGAATTCAGATACATCCGAATCTCCGAATAATGGAAAATCCATCTGAATTTTGATTTGGAATGAACCGAACTGCACATGTCTAGCCACCCCCCCCCCCCCCTTTTTTTATGTACAGGTATGTCACTGGTCCACAAGTGGAATGCACTCACAAAAACAGATGGGCGGATGGGCATGTATATTCTGTAAACCAGGGAACTGTCGCTCAGAGTATACACCCAGCCTTGGCGACTAGCACTGTGGGATGAGCTGGACCTGGACAAACAAGCACTACAATGACCACAGATGTCAAAGCCACTGTGGATGGTACAAGAAACCCAGAAGGCTAGCTGAAAGTTGAGAATCCTCCTCCTGAGGGTGACCCTCAGAAGAAGGCTTCATTCTAACGAAACATGTTAGGGGCTGAGCCAGTCCAC
Organism: Staurois parvus; assembly: GCF_062004578.1. Taxonomy (NCBI): domain Eukaryota; kingdom Metazoa; phylum Chordata; class Amphibia; order Anura; family Ranidae; genus Staurois; species Staurois parvus. Next base: position 5,992,405 of record NW_028318003.1, read on the forward strand.
GCTTGTGTGTCAGAAAAGTAAGTGCAGTTTGAGCAGCAGGAGGATTGCACATAACGACTGCTTGTGGTAAGATCGGGAGCTGAGCGCTGCTGAGAAGGGATATACACAAAGTTTTGATGGCAGAGTTTTTAACTATAATAATGTGAGTGCATACATTTTAAATACAAGGATTTGGTTATGTTTACGGTATTATGCTATGTCTAGCCACTGCACATGTCTAGCCACCCCCCCCCCCCTTTTTTTATGTACAGGTATGTCACTGGTCCACAAGTGGAATGCACTCACAAAAACAGATGGGCGGATGGGCATGTATATTCTGTAAACCAGGGAACTGTCGCTCAGAGTATACACCCAGCCTTGGCGACTAGCACTGTGGGATGAGCTGGACCTGGACAAACAAGCACTACAATGACCACAGATGTCAAAGCCACTGTGGATGGTACAAGAAACCCAGAAGGCTAGCTGAAAGTTGAGAATCCTCCTCCTGAGGGTGACCCTCAGAAGAAGGCTTCATTCTAACGAAACATGTTAGGGGCTGAGCCAGTCCACGCTTGTGTGTCAGAAAAGTAAGTGCAGTTTGAGCAGCAGGAGGATTGCACATAACGACTGCTTGTGGTAAGATCGGGAGCTGAGCGCTGCTGAGAAGGGATATACACAAAGTTTTGATGGCAGAGTTTTTAACTATAATAATGTGAGTGCATACATTTTAAATACAAGGATTTGGTTATGTTTACGGTATTATGCTATGTGGCATTTTATTGTTTTCTGACATCTGTGTGCATAACCATCTGGAGTGAATTCTGCGAAAGGAGGAGAACTGGTGTTGAAGGAGCTGGAGCCAATTTATGTGGTAAATCAAGCTGTTTTTGGCCAACTTTGAATTGCTGGGCAATCAAAATTGGTGAGTGTGTGTCCAGCTGTAGGTGGTGGGCTACACTTGGTAATTCACATTGAGCTGATTAAGGCTCCATGCACACTGGCTTAAAAAATACTGCTCCTATGGGGTTTATTTACTAAAACTGCATGGTGCAAAATCTGGTGCAGGGCTGCATAAAAATCAATCAGCTTCCAGGTTTTATTGTCAAAACCCCTCCCTCCTAGATTGTAAGCTCCAAGGAGCAGGGCCCTTGAACCCCTCATGTATTGTACTGTTACTATATTGTCTCATGTACTGTCTTCCACTATAATGTACAGCACTGAGCAAACCTTTTTGGCACTATATAAATACTGTATAATAATAATAAAAACTAAATTTAACAAGCTGAAGTTAGAAGCTGATTGGCTACCATGTATTAATACATCAGTGGTTCATATAATGAATTCGGTGTAGAGCTATTCACCCTGAGGTCATCACAGAGGACAAGGGGGCACTCTTTACGTCTGGAGGAAAAGAGATTTCATCTCCAAACACGGAAAGGTTTCTTCACAGTAAGAGCTGTGAAAATGTGGAATAGACTCCCTCAAGAGTTGGTTCTGGCCAGCTCAGTGGATTGCTTCAAAAAAGGCCTGGATTCTTTCTTGGATACAAAGAATATAACTGGATACTAACATTTATAGGTAAAGTTGATCCAGGGAATATCCGATTGCCTCTCAGGGGCAGCCGGAGCAAATTGGATCATGCTTTGCTGGGTTTTTTACCCACATCAACTGTGGGTGTAGGATTTTTCTTTTTTTAATGGTTAAACTGGATGGACTTTTGTCTTTTTTCAGCCAGACTAACTATGTAACTATGTACCATGTACAGCTGCACCAGATTCTGAGTGCACCAGTTTTAGTACATTTCACCCCTATATGTCTAAAAAAAGAAGAAAAGACTAGAAAAAAGATCTTCTAGTAGCATTTAGGAGCGCTTAAAATCGTTTCGTGTTTTTTTCCACTGGAAACACGCTCCAAAAACTCTACAAAACATTTTTTTTTTGCTCCAAGAAGCTGAAGCTCAAAAAATGCTAATAGCCTAAAGTAGTGTGCATGGACACATAAGATAACAATAATTATTAGTTCTAATGGCACGCCACGCACGCTGGAAAACGCAACCGTAATGGAACCTCGGTTCCCGTGCGGGCTGCGTTTTCCATAGAAGTGCAGGGACTTCTTCCCTGCATGGCATGGGAGTCCATTCAAATAAATGGGCTCTCGTACCTGCGCAAAATGCGGCCCGCACAGCCGCATATATGTGAACCGAGGGTTACCACCACTTCAACTTAGTATGCACCCACACGTTACCTAATGTGTAAAACTGGAAGGTACAATCTGCTTTATGTCAATCATGTCATGCTTACATTTCTCTTTCCTCAGGTAGCTCTTGTTATTATTTCTCTTACATATTCTCTCCATCGACCATCTTTCCTCCCATCACCATCTTTCACCTTCCTTTGTTCTGTTCTGTCATTCCGCTGCCTCTATCCATTGTAGCTCTGTTCTGGCAGGAGTCCGGGATACACACAGCTGCACACTACAAAAAGCCTGATAACAAGCAGGTGCCTGGCCGTGCGTAGAAAGTGTGGCTTATACTACAACAGCCAATTGCACTTTTAAAAAATCAGCTGTATTGTATTTTGGGTTTCGATACTTCTAATGCTAGCCATACACTAGTAGAAAAATTGTTCAAAGGCGTTTTAAAAAAATTAAACACACGGACATGAGAACAAGCAATATTGTCATCATGTAAAGACTGATCTTCAAACAATAAATCATTTAATGGATATAAATAAATCTGTTTTCCATTTGTTTTGACACATGTGCAGTACGAACAGTTTGATTTTTGACGGGTGAGGAACACATTAACCTTTCCATTTATTATTATTATCATTCAGCAGAAATTTTCCAAACTTTTCCTTCAATTTTTTGGCTCAAAAGCATCACAATTGATTTTCTATGTGTGCCTTTTAACGGACAAAAATCAAACAAACTGTCCAAAAGACAGATTTTCGAACGATTTTTTTATGCAGTGTATTGGCACCATTAGATTGTAAATTTGTTCAGCCAGGGCCGCCTCCTCCTCCTATATTGTTAATTTTTTTTGGAATGTGTCATCTTTATCTCATTTTTATTTGTAGCTGCAGCTTTAAGTCCTCATGCACACTTAATGTTTTGATAATGCTGGTAACGTTAGCTGTGTAAAGTCATGAAAAACGCTTTTTTAAGCGTTTTTGCATTAGAGTTTAGCGGCATTGTGCCGTGATTAATAGCAGTTTTCCACGTTTGTGTCTTTTAGTATTTTTTTACCTCCCAAATTTTTTTGGAAAAAAAAATGTCCAAAAATGGCGGTTTGCTCGGTTTTTAGTGTTAGAGTGTTTTTCCAGCTGAAAAACTCCTCTAGAAACCCACCAGTTTGGATTTTTTTTTCCAGCCAAAAAACGTCCCTGCCAAAAAAATGTTGATTACAACTTATTTGTGCATGCACACATAGGATAACATGCTAAGGAGTTTATTGACTGTAGAAAAAAACATCAACCGCCAAAAACAGCAGCTGTAAAAACGTCAAGTATGCAGGAGGGCTAAAAATTGTAACATCATACGCAGACCTCCAATGAAAACAAATGTATCATCTCACTGCCAATCCTGCCCATAGCCAGGAAACATATACATTTTGTTGCCCTCAATTTACCCGCAGCTCATATTTCTGGCAGCATGCATATGCTGGCCGAGTCATATAGAATAACAGTCAGCCTGTAACTAGTTTGTAAGTAGGTGGTAGAGCAGGTCCCCCTTAAAGGGTAACTCCACTTTCGTGAGAAAAAAAAATTAGCAAATTAAAATAAATACACTCACTGGCCACTTTATTAGGTACACATTCCTAGTGCCAAGAAAATCTCCCCCACACCATTACACCACCACCACCAATCTGAACCGTTGAAACAAGGCAGGATGGATCAATGCTTTCATGTTGTTTATGCCAAATTCTGACCCTACCATCTAAATCCAGTCTGCCCATTCTCCTCCAAACACGGCGAGTTGATGCCAAAGTGCTCGATTTTGGTCTCATCTGACCACAACACTTTCAACCAGTCCTCCTCTGCATCATTCAGATGTTCAGTCGCAAACTTCAAAGGAGCCTGGACATGTGCTTTCTTGAGCAGAGGGACCTTGCGGGCACTGCAGGATTTCAGTCCTTGTCAGCGTAGTGTGTTACTAATTGTTTTCTTGGTGACTGTGGTCCCAGCTGCCTGGAGATCATTGACAAGATCCTCACATGTAGTTCTGGGATGATTCCTCACTGTTCTCATGATCATTGACACTCCACGAGGTGAGATCTTGCATGGTGCACCAGACCTAGGGAGACTGACAGTTGTTTTGTGTTTCTTCCATTTGCGAATGATTGCACCAACTGTTGTCACCTTCTCACCAAGCTGCTTGGCGATAGTTTGGTAGCCCATTCCAGCCTTGTGTAGGTCTACAATCTTGTCCCTGACATGCTTGGACAGCTCTTTGGTCTTTGCCATGGTGGAGTGTTTGGAATCTGATTATTTGATTGCTCATGTGGACAGGTGTCTTTTATACAAAATGAGATTAGCAGCACTCCCTTTAAGAGACTGCTTCTAATCTCAGCTTGTTACCTGTATAAAAGATACCTCATAGCCAGAAATCCTGCTGAATGATAGGGGATCAAATACTTATTTCCCTCATGAACATGCAAATCAGTGCATAATTTGTTAGACATGCATTTCTTTTGAATTTTTTGTTGCTATTCTGTCTCTCAGTGTTACAATACACCTACCATTCGATTTTTAGACTGATCATTTCTTTGTGAGTGAGCAAACATTTGAAATCAGCAGGGATCAAATACTTATTTCCTTCACTGTATGGCACTGATAGCAGGCACTGATAGGCGGCACTGACTGGCACTGATAGGCGGCACTGACTGGCACTGTTAAGCAGCACTGACGCGCACTGATAAGCAGCACTGATAGGAGGCACTGATTGGCAGCACTGATATGCAGCACTGACCGGCATTGATAGGTGGCACTGATTGGCAGTGATAGTTGGCCCTGAAAGGCAGCTCAGATAGGCACTGATATGTGGCATTGATGTGCACTGGTAGGTACTGATATGTGGCATTGATGTGGCACTGATGGGCACTGGCAGGTGGCATTGATGAGCACTGACAGGTGGCACTGATGGGGCTACACTGATCATCAGGGCACAGTGATCATCAGTGCCCTGATGATCAGTGTACATGTTCCCTCCGAGGAATGCCGATTACTGGCTCTCCTCTCCTCTTTAGCTGTCAGCGTGACAGCTTTCTTGAACAGAGGGACCTTGCGGGCACTGCAGGATGAGATAAGTGAGGAGAGAAATGTCGATAACCAGCATTTCCTTATTTACATGCGATCATCTGTGATTGGACACAGCTGATCACATGACAGAGCCGACGTCTTTGGCTCTTTCCATTGATCGGTGATCCGCTGTGTCCCAGGGACACAGCACACCACCGATCTCCGCATGGCGCGCACGTGCGGTTAGAGAGGGAGAACGTCATATGACGTCCTCCCAGAACGAGAGAACCGCCTTGCGCCCGTCACTTCCTTATATGGCGGGCAGGAGGCGGTTAACGTTCTGCTGGTGCAGCACCTTATTGATCATTGTGAAATCACTCCCATACAGATTATTCTGCAAATGGACACAGAGAAACAAACAGCTACTTCTCCAGGATAACAAAAGGTAGGAATCTGCAACAAAGCTTGCTAAAATCCTTGCAATGTACATAGATCACCAAGAGGGCAATTTTTTTTGCAACATAAGTGAAGCTACTCTTTATGGTGACTCCTCCCCCTGGGAGGAGATTGGGCGCTTAGGCAGGACCAGGGAGGGAGGTGGGTCAGAGTGGCAAGTGGGAGGAAACAGCAACATTTACCTGGTGTACTCCTGCTTAGCGTGCCCTGGGGTTCCCCCTGCACAGGCCCCGAGATAGGAGTAGTGAAGCTATAGGGAGCAAGCACACTATGGAGAAGACAGGAGCAGCCTCCGGTCAGGCCCAAATCAGGTGCTCATGACATGCTGCATTTGAATCTTTGTTGGTGTCTGTGACCAGAAGGAGATATGTCACTGTTCAATGTTTACAGCAAAGAACTTAGCTACACCCACCCTCGGCATGCATTTGTATGAAGGGGGGGTGAGAGTCCTTCTTATTTCAACCTGGCTGTTGAGCCCGAGAGAGGTAAGGCCAGTGTCTGCTACCCCTGGGAGTTTGTGGGTGAAGTTGCACAGCCAGGAGGGTGGAGAGAGGGTTCAGTCTCTGGCCCCCACCCACAGACCAGGAAGAGTCATCAGGCAAAGGTATCTTGTTGCCCAGAAGGTCAGTTCATGTTGGGGGTCAGAATTGGCTACTTGCTATGGTCACATGCTAGGCAGCCCACGACCCACCAACAAGCTCAGCTTGCACCCTGGTCAATCACTAGTCACCATAGGGAGGCCAGGAAAATATAAATTATTTTGTCATTTTTACCTGCTCTGTGCAATGGTTTTACATAAAGCAGCTATATCTTTCTCTTCTGGGGTCTCCTGCTGGCGCTCCTGGCTCCTCCTTTTGGCGAGTGCCCACAGAGGAAAATCGTGGGGGCACAATCCCAAGCCATGTTAATTGTCTATAGATACAGACTGGCCCCACTCCCTCATCACAGAATTGATTGACAGTCATTGGCTCCAGCTGCTATCAGTCTACCATGTGAGGAAGGAGAGAGGCAAGAGGGCCACTGCTCTAAGGTTCAGGGGGAGATCCTGTAGCCAGGGCCAGTGCTAAACTATTTTGTGCCCTAGGCAAGACCAGCTATTTGTGCCCCTCCCCCCCAAAAAAGTTTTAAAACAGTAGAAAATAATCATATGAAACTGCTAAATTTCTTTTATTTGCAAAAATAAATGTCATAAGATGCCACCAGAACCAATATTAACAACAACATATATATTAACCAAATATAATTTAAGTTACAAAACTCCAGTGATCAGTAGCTGACAGCCGGTTTGCACTGAGGGACTGAGTCTGAGAGGAACACTGGAAGGAGTGGCAGCTCAGCTGCTACACTGGACCCAGACACCCAGAATCTTCCTCTGTCCTTTCTTCCTCCCCTCAGCTGAAGGATCATTCATGACATGGCAGCGTCCCACAGGATCAATCAGCATCCGCTCCCCTCATCCTGATCATTGTCCACCCCTCCTCCTCCTGTCACTCCCATGACCCACCATCCTCCTAGGCTCAGCTCACCTCTGATGGCTCCTGCTGGAGTGCAGAGTCCAGGCTGCATCTCTCAGTGAGGATAGATGGCCTCCGAGCACTACACCACTTCCCTCATCATCCTACTCACACACTGCAACCAGAGCACACCCCCACCTTTTGATTGGCTCTAGAAGAAGGCGGAACCAATGCTAGACACTCTGGCTCCCTGTTACAGCTGGAGGACCGTGTGTGCCAGTGTGTGTACCGGAGATGTATGGACCGATCCTCTGGTTCCTGGGCTAATGTCATCACTTCCCATCCTAGGGGGAGCCGACGCTTCACTGCTATGTGGAATACTGTCATATATATATATATATATATGTACTGAATGGTCATGTGTGTGGACAGGCTGTGAGACAATTGTGCAGAGTAAAGATACCATCATTCCCTATGTATGAGGAGAGGGGGACTCTGCAGAGAAATGAAGAATTCATACAAGACGGCCACACAGAGAGAGTGCCGGTCTGTGCTGCACTCAGGCTCCCCTAGGTGGCAGTGCACCCTAGGTGGCTGCCTAGTTTGCCTAGTGGAAGCACCAGCCCTACATGCAGCACAGAAGGGTTTTTAAGTCTTAGGAACTGCTTTAAATTGTTGCTTGATCATCAGAGGGACCGGAAATGAGAAGATACTATATTTATCTGCGTATGAGGGCTGTACATGTTTTTGTAAATTTCATCAGGGAGGGGAGGGTGGGATAGGGCCCTTCAATTTTCAGCAAAGTTTAATATCTTAGCACTTCAAACAAAGGCTACAAATAACATTTTCCAATTCACAGCTTGATAAAGGAATATTATCAAAGTCATCTCTAATCTTTCTCAGACATTTTTTTTTCACTTTCCAGCATTATTGTCTTAATGCCTCCTGAGCAGTACGGCTTCTTTTTCTCCGGAGAATTATGGCCAATTTCCTGTAGTACAACATAATATATGTATTCTGAGAGCATCTTTTTTTCATTTGGAGGATATTGCTGCATCTGCTTAGCACTCTGGAAATGAACAGTCAAATAGTTTTCTGGTGCACAAGGGAAGTGTAATGCAAGTAGATACACAGCACAGTTTGCAACAAGACTAAAAGGCTATTAGATATAGATTTTACCATTTCAACTACTACATGAGATAATGACCACACAGAAAGTTGATTAGGAAATAGAGTAAATACAAACTGAGCTGTTGAATGTAGAGATGAGCTTTGGGCTCAGGTTAAACATAAGTTTGACCCAGCCTGTCCCCAGTTTGGTGAATGGGGGAACATAATAGCCAGATCTGGTTATGTGCCCTCAACACTGAGAGGGTATCTTGCAAGGGAAGGAGTGAAAAGCCTTCCCCTGTTTGGAAGACCTCTAGACCACATGTTGATAGGAACAGGTGCACATCCTGCCCCCCAAACTGAATGTGGGGGTACGCAATGGGAGGCTCCTGGAATCTGGAACCCCCAGATATATTAAAAGGTCCCTAGACATTCACCTTCTCCCACCCCCCTTCTTGAATGAGAATGGAGTACATTGTGCATCTAAATTGAAAAGAAATGTAAAAACCTGACACTGTAGCAACCCCCCCCCCAAAAAAAATAAAAATTTTTTAAATGTAAATCTTCTATAGAAATGTAAAACAGCTAAAGCAGGTCAAACGCAGGTCTGTTGCTAAAAGAATGCACTGCCAATAAATTCTGAATTCAAAGGTATTTTGCATTTGCCCATCAAAGCCACTGGCATGGGTCGTAATAGTAGAAAATTCTGAGGTCTCATTCAGATGTGCAGCAGCCCTTGCCGCCCCTCTGAAAAGTGATCCATGGTGGGGTGCTTTTCAGAAGGTGGTTGACCATTGGCTGGGAGGCCATAAGTCGCCTCCTCACCACTTATTTTAATCCTAAGAAATGAAAACAGCACACTGCAAGCAATTGTTGGCAAAATATAAAAGATGAGGTTGCTCCGAGAAAATAGATACCCAACATGTCAAACCTTAAAATTGTGTGCGCCCATGAAATGGTGACAAACTTTGGCATTATACATTTTCCAACAATGAGGCTCCTATGGGCCAATAGCTTAGTTATGGATACATAATGGTCCTAGAATTATTGTTCACATTCTGGTGTGCACAGCGATATGTAACATGCGTAGCGCAATTCACATTTTTATGTGCAGACGCCCCCGATGTGTATGTTTATGTGTATATGTAGGGGGGGTCGAACAATTCTGGGGGTGGTTTTAGGTGCTTCGGTGTAACTTTCATTTTTTTAACTTTTTTAAACTAAACTTTATTTTTCATCTCATAACGGGCAAAAAGTTCAATCTGTGATGTTGTTTTTGCTGAGGGATTCTTTTTAATTAGACACCAGGGTCTCTTAGACCTTTGATGTCTCACCTATGCTCTGTTGATGCTAATAGAGTGCTGATCATGCTCCATTAGCTTCCTTCCTAGCCAGAACACCTGAAGAAAGTGACAGCAGGACTGATCTTCCTCCCCTCTACCTGGGGGCACCCTCCATGTTGGTCCTGGGCTTGCCAATGGGAGAGCGGAGACTGGAAACATGGTAGGGGCACGTAAGGGGAGACAAACAACTGTTGCTAGGGTGTACAGCCACCAGATCACTTCCATCTGACAGACGGCAGTCATGCTGTCAGATTTACACAATTCCCAGCTGCTGTAGGACCCAAGAGCATGTGTAACCCCCCCCCCCCCTTAACAAACACACACACACACTGGTGCCAACATATAGCATAGGGTTAAGGAACATATAACTTCATTAATGTGGTGTTTTTATGTCTGCCCTGAGTTTAGATTTTGAAAATCTGATTAATGTGAATAGCTTTTCTTTATTTTTCTTTGCTCTTGTTTTTATAGATCGGCCACTGAATTGTCCCTTGCCAGTCTGAGGTGCTGCCTGGCAGTGTCAAAATCTTTACCCCTAGCTTCTATACTGACTTCCCCTTTAACCCATTCCTTAATTGAAGTGAACGGTTGATACATTTTGCACATTATTGCATTTCGGATAATGTAGCTCCATGCAGCAGTTGTATACCTCAGGGGGTGCTGTGACAAACCTGCAGAACAAATAGGCAAAGAGCAGATATCTAGGCCAGCTGTATGAGGACAGTGCAGGACAAAAGTTTATTCTCTGGGAGGGGGGGACAGTTTTCTAATTGAAGTATCCATTGAGTCAGAAATAGAACACAGAGCCCTGGGAAAAAGCTCAGAGCTCGTGAGAAGAGCTACAGCATTGCAAAGCATATGTATGATCCCTCCCATCATTCCACACCTTCCTCTGGGGGATCAACTGCCAGGGCTTCTCTGGGAAACAAGGACTCCAATGATATTGCTGAGTGACAAAGACAGCTGCAAATGCTGCTATGAGACGATGCTAGGAGGGCAGCACGGAAGGAATATCCTAATTTAGAAAAAAAAAATAGAGAAAGAATAATTTAACTGTATAACACTTAAGTCAAAGTGTAACAAAAGAGAAATGTCATAATTAACACAAACATAGACTATAATAAGCCCATTAAATACAACTAACTAGCACTCTAACGGCATAAAGAGGAATAATGAACACAACATGGACAAATACTATTGAGCTTCTCTGAATTCTATGTTGCAGTAAAGAGTGTTTGCTACTTTCCTCACTAAACCATTCATCAGATATTCGATGGTACCATCATGGACTTAACAAATTTTGTAGGTTATTTAGTTTGATGGTCATGCCAATGTTTAGAATTCAGTAACTGATGTAATGCCTTTGCGTACTACAGTACATTCAATTCTCCTTGACCAAACACCACATCTGCTGTTACTACTTTCATTTGTTAATACAAAGAACAACCATAACGTTATGACCACCCAACTCACGCTGAGTAGGTTCCACTTTTACCCCTAAAACAGTCCTGACCCTCTGGAGGTATACCATGGTATCTGTCACCAAGCCGTCAGTAGCAGATTGTTTAAGTCCTGTAAGTTGTGAGGTGGGACCTCCACGGATTGGACTTGTTTTTCCAGCGCATCCCACAAATGCTCGATGGATTGGGATCTGGAGCATTTTGAGGTCAAGTCAACATCTTGAACTCGTTGTGTTCCTTAAACCACTCTTGAACCATATTTGCAGTGTGGAAGTCCTGCTGAAAGAGGCCAATGTCAATCTATGAAGAGGTGTACTTGGTCAGCAACAATGTTTAGGTAGGTGTTTCATGTCAACCTAACATCCACATGAATGGCAGGACCCAAGGTTTTCCAACAAAACATTGCCCAAAGCATCACACTGCCTTCACCAGCTTGCCTTCTTCCCATACTGTATCCTGGTGTAACCCCTCCCCAGGTATGCAATGCACCACAACCAAGCCACCTTCTTCCATTGCTCTGTGGTCCAGTTCTGATGCTCATGTTCCCATTGTAGTCACGTGGACATGGGTCACGGAGTCAGCTTGGGTCTAGCCACTACAATTTAAAAAAAAACGAAACTCAAAGGAAATAGAAATATATGTACTGTATCTAAACTTGCTACCAAATCAAAACTTTGTCCTGGAAAAAAAGATGTACAGTATAGTACATTAGGACAATTAATGTTTTGTTGATGAAGCTGGTTGGAAAATTGTTGGTCGACAGTTACTGCAGCCAACCAGTTGAAGTCACTGTTTGGGTATTTTGACAGCCATGGGTGCCATCTTTTGCTCCATGCACACGGGGCATTTTGATAACGCTGGTAACGTTAGCTGTTTAAAGTCACATTAGAAACATAAGTTTTCAGCTTTTTTAGCATTTCTGCATTAGCGTTTTGCCGCTTTTTCCGCATTCGCGGTTTTTAGCATTTTTTTTTTTAAAAAAAAACATCCAAAAACTCTGGTTTGCAGTGTTTCACCGCATTTTGTTGCATTTTTCAACATTAGAGCATTATTACAGCTAAAAAACTCCTCTAGAAACCCACTAGTTCTGGGGTTTTTTTCCAGTCAAAAACATCCCAGCCAAAAAACTTTGATCACAGTCTATGTGTGCATGGACATGCTGGGGAGTTTACTGGCTGTAGAAAAAATGTCAAAAGCCAAAAACATCAGCTGTAAAAATGTCCAGTGTGCATGAGGACTTAGAATACAATAGCCTGACAGTGACATTATTTAGAGCAGATGGAGGAATCTGTTAGATTTCTTTTGTTCACCCCAAAGAGAGGGGATTAAGACAAGAGAAAGGCTACTGAGAACACATATGTAAAACTGTGTGCGCTCTCTCACCTTTGAGGAGAGACCCAGTTAGTAATGGAGGGCTGTGACCCTCTAATGGGACTTCAGGACTAAACCTAGCCATAGATAAGTCAATTTATTTTTGCTCAATAAGCAGGTTGAATTCAATTTTGATAGCAGGGTGACTTCTCCACAGATCAGCACTGCAGTCTATAGCCTGCTACATTGATAGTGTACTGAAAGGTTTTTTTTCCCTGCAGGGCGATTAAACAGAAGCTGATTGGTAGATTGACTTCTGTTAAACTACAGTGGCCATACATCGAGGGATCCATGTATGGCCAGCTTTAATGAAGTTATATATTTAACCTTGAGTACCACAATACTCCCTCCCTTCACTATGCTGGACTGTCACGTACCTGATGGGAGACTGAAATGATGAGGTTGGCCTCACTTGTGTCACTAGCCCTGACCCCACTGGAGTTGGAACAGAGCGAGACTAGGACCCAGGGGAACAAGAGCGCCAGTAGTTCTTGTTTGCAGCTCTTGCAGATGATGACCTTGGAAGACTGATGATCCTCTGATTCAGGCACAGTGGTAACATGCAGAGCTGGTTTTGTAGATCACCAGGTGTGCACCAGAGCAAGGCAGGAAGCGAGAGGGAGAGACAGGAGCAGTGTCATAAGAACAGCCAGGGTCATCAACAGGCGGACAGCAAGGTACAGAATCAGAAGCAAAGCCGAAGTCAGGAGCAGAGCCGAAGTCAGGAACCAGTATCAATCAGGAGGGTAATCAGAGTCAGGTGAGGAACAAGCCGGGTCAGCAACAAGGAAATCACATAGGAACAAGCAGGACACGGGGGAGATGAAGACCAATCAGCACTCAACATGGGCAGGGACACCCTTTAAATAGTCCGTCTGGCGCCAATCTTCACTGTGCGTGTGCGCGATCGTGCGTTTTTGCACGCATGTGCACAACCGGTCATCCTTCTCCAGACGTTTCTATGCACATGCTCATTTCTATTCACAATTTGTTTCACTGGAAATCCCTTACATGAACTTTATGGAAACAATATTCCCTCTTACTATGCTACCATGTACATGGACTGTTAGGTATCAATATCAACAGTCCACAGCCATAGCGAGTAGATACTGAAAGAGATGGTATAGAGGTCAGTGAAAAGAAAACAAGCAGGTGTTACAGTAGAAATATTGTATATAACATAATTGTTAGTACTTCCTCAAATATTGCCTGTTGGGTAGACAAGTCAAATTAGTCACTGATCATGCCCCTTCCAAATGGATGTGTGATAATGAGAAAAACAGTTGTATGACAGGGTGGATCCTGGCTCTACCTGCATTTAAGTTTACAGTGGAACAGGGAATCTTCAGGACAACGTGGATTTTATTTATTTATTTAGTACAGGTACTTATGCCCTTTCTTGTGTCCATTGCCCTCTCAGAACAGTTTCTCAGCAGTAGTGACTTGAAAAGAAGGGGAGGATATGTGACATAATGAAAGGCAAGGTGGTTGAGGGATGAACTGTTCCACCTTGCATGCTTTCATACTGTATGTGGGAAACTAAGGTGGAATCTGGTCCACGTTTTCTAGGACACCTTCGCAGTGAGGAATCCAAGCCGTGTTTTGTTTCCCACTTTTGACCTGCAGCAGGTGGGATAAAGAAGAAACGTCCTGAGAAGAACTACCTGAGAAAGAGAACTGCATTTGGAAATTGCTTTGTAAGAGAAAGAAAAGGTTTGGTGTCTGTCCTGCTTATTTACTTCCTGGATATCAATAATTTATTTTCTGTATTGTTCTGTTTGCTTTGTCTGCAACATTTTAACTACTTGACCTCTGGAAGGTTTTACCCCCTTCATGACCAGGCCATTTGTGTGAGCCTTTTTGGGAGCCTAGGTGTGTGAGGGGGGGGGGGGGGGAGGGATGTTGGACTAAATCCAATGACCACCTTCAGGCTTTCGAAGGGGCGTAACTTGCACATTCGATTTCCTGACTACCTATCGCAGTTCTGGAGGCCCTAAAATGCAAGGTTAGTACAAACATGCCCCAAATTACCCCTTTTTAGAAAGTACACACTCCAAGGTATCTGATAAGAGGCCTGGTGACTAGTTTGCAGATCACAGATATTTTGCAGATTTTGTGTTTACCACAGACACAACATGCTTTTTGGGGTGACCTTTGTGTTGGGGTAGGTTGGAGGACATCTGGAAAATACCACTCTTGCAGCCAGCTAACTGCATCTAGATTTGGGCTTTGGGTCACAGCACCTTCTGGATAAAATTAGTCAAAATTATTTGGGTGAAGGAAAGATTAAAAAGAAAAATAAAGTGAAAGAAGGAAGGAATAATAAAATAGATTTTGCTTTTATTTCTTGTTTAAACTGTCATTACAAAGATATAGAAAATATTTTTAACAGATACTGGCCGATTTTAAAAAAAGATGCTATTTTAGGATCCGTTCTTCCCAGCAAACCACCTTTTATATATAGAAAAAATTATAATCTAAGGAACAATTAAGTTAAAGGGGTCATCTTACCTCCCAATCAGAAAGGTATGAGGATGTTTAATCTTAAAGGATTTTATCCGTGTATAAAATCCTTGGTTTGTAAAACTACTAATATTATCAATAAAAAAACTTCCGGCTTTGAATGACACAATACTGGGGTAAAATATGAAATAGAAACATTTATTACATGCAGTACAAAATATGTGACATATTTGTTAGAATGCCCTTGCAAATTTCAATATGTAGGCAGAACAAAAAGGTCTCTTTGTGAAAGATGAAAAGAACATGTAAGGAATATTATAAAGGTAAAAAGAATCATAGTGTGTCCAAACATTTTAAAGAATTTCACCAATCGAATCCTAGTGGTTTAAAGTTCTGCGGAATAGATACAGTAGCAGCTCATTGGAGAGGTGGGAATAGAGTACAAATGTTATCTCGTAATGAGACGTTTTGGATTTATCAGTTGCGTACTCTGAAACCCAGAGGTCTTAATATTGAACTAGACCTAAATTGCTTTATTTCTGATTTATAAAAGATTATATGGTTTGAAGTGCTTCATTTCTGATGTATGAAAAGGGATTATATTAGTGAATTGTTTCATTTCCAGTTTAAAAGGGTAGTATAGTAAAGGTATTGTAATTAATATTAATTTTATTATATTTAGTTATTTTATTTAATTGAGTATTTAATTTTTGAGAAAGTGGGAATTCATTATATTATATATTATACATTTTGGCCTATATATTTTTAATGGTATATTTATTTATTTATAATATAAGAATAAAGGGCCTAATTCCCATATTCAGTGGGGCCAGGAAAGAATGCTGTGGCAACTACTTTATATATATATATATATTCTGGATGGTATACTCATTTATTTATTTATTTTATTTTAATATTAAATAAAAAGTCTATCTCATATATTTAATGTAGCCAGTAGAGAGCGCTGTGGTAGTTATTTACTCTCTACATATATATACTAATTTGAATATCTATTTTAATTAAATTATCTGAATTTTATTTTATTTAATCTTAAATTTAATTTTTTATTTAATATGAGGATTATGGGTATTTTATGTAATATGAGGATATGTAAATACATTGGTAGGAAGTTCATTTAATCTGTTTATTGCATTGTTTTTGTAATATATATATACACATAATGGTATGTGTATTGTATATGTTAGTATAGATATCCGGTTTTATTGTCCATATAGAAAGCCGCTCATAAGGTTTTAGGGTAATCGGCAGTAGATGCCCGTAGATTAGATGGCGGCTCGGTTTCCCTGCCAGTAGTCTGAGCAGGATAAGAGGAACCGCATTCTGGACGTCAGGATCCCTCGAGACGAAGTCGGAAGTGACGAAACGCATCAGTTTGTGATGTCAGACGCAAAACCGAAAGGAGCAGAGCGGCCATCTTTGATGCTGGTTTTAGCTATGTTTATGCTGGAACAGGATGGACGTTCGTTTCTTTGAATGTAAGCAGCAATAAATTTGTTTTTACTACCTGTACACCCCACTAAATCGTGCTCTTCTTTGCCCTATGTGGATCGGGGAACAATGTATTGAGTTACCCGCAAGAGGAAAGCTGCTTTACCCTGGAGTATTTGAAATGCCTATCTGAGCTGAAAGAGGGTAATAGTATTTAACCCTACCAGAGTGGTGGCACTTATTTTGGATTGTGGATTAGTATATATACTCACAAGTTGAGCATTTGCTGTGTATTTATTTGCTAGAGTGTTGGCACTTTTTGCACATATATCACAAGCTTAGTCATTTGCTGTGGATTTCACCTCACGAGTGGGCTGTGTAGGTTTATTCACCTTATTTATTTATAGCAATTTTTACATGTGAGATTCACCAAAAGTAGTGATTTATTTTTTTAAATATAATTTTTTTTTTCTCCTCACAAGTGTTTTTTTTTGCATGGTATCACAATATTTGATTGTTGTTAAAAGTTAATGCACTATATGTAGTTTATTTCTTTTGAGGTTTCTTGGATTTGAAGTGATGAATGGGACATTTTTCAACACATGAAGATCTAATAATAGTGTGGACTTGTGGTGGACTATTTTGAATTTATTTAGGTTATTTTGTATTTAAGGAAGGGGATTAAGTGGATTGAAGAAAATGTTTTCTATATATTTGTGCTTTCAAGGGTGAAAGGTTTACTTTTCTTTGGGGATATTTAGAGAATCTGCTTTATGACCTTCTGGATACAAAAGGATTTAGATGATCTCTTCCTTACTTTGAACACTTTGAAAATAACAAACAAATTATATTGAGCCAATTGGAATAAATATTTGGACACTTTTTTGTACCAGTGTCTAGATCTGTGGGAAGCTAAATATGGCTTCATCATTTCATCATTAACATCTACACCTTCCATAGTTAGATTATAGTGATAGATGCAGAGAGGCTTTTCAATTAAACCAGACAGTGTGTGAATTTGGACCATCGTGTCTGGGTGAATGGAAGGCAGGATGAATACATCACATTTGTCCTTCTCTTTTAGTACTAGTAGTTCTTCAGTCTGCAAGTAGGCTTTCTCCCCTTTTCTAAGTGGGGTATTAATGAGCTGTTGGGGAAGCCACTGCAAGTAGGTTGCATGCTGTTACAGCAGCCAATTTTTTGAAGGAATAAACATCTAAAAAGTGGTACCCTTGCATAAAAGTTGTCCATGTACAAATGTTGACCCATATGGAACAAGGGTGACAACAAATCCCACACTACCTTACTACTGCTCCCCATGTAGTCTGGGCATCTGGGGGCTCAACTTGACTGTCATCTCCCTCGAAAATTGTAAAGCCGTAATAATAGCCTGTGGCCCTCTCATGGAGCTTTAACATTTTGACCCCATATCTGGCACACTTAAAGGGGAGATATTGCTTGATTGATAGCCTGCCAGTAAAATGTACAAGGGACTCATCTATGCAGATGTTATGTTGGGGTGTATACACATCTGCAAATTTCTGGGACAGGTCATTTATGAGGGGATGAATTTTGTGGAGCTGATCATAGTCAGGGTCACACTGCGGAAGACAGAGATTATTGTCAGAGAAATGCATAAAATGCATTATTGTCTCATACCTTTTTCTGGCCATTGCAGCAAAGAACACGGGCATATGATGATCACGTCTGTGGACCAATATGACCGCAATTCATTCTTTCTTGCAATGCCGATGTTAAGGGTTAGGCCCAAAGAAAGTTTTTAATTCAGAAACCATGATAGGTGTCCACTCAAATGGCCTGACAAGGTATAAATTTGGGTTGGTGGCGATGTACAGTAGGACATAAACATTACTTTGGTCCACAATCAAATTATAGAGGTCTTTGGTGAAAAGCAGCTCCAAAAGGTCAAAGGGCGTTTTCAAAGTGTTACTAAACCCAGGACCCTGCTTTCACTATATCCAGTCTTCCACAGTACACAAAACATGGAAATGCAATTATTTTAGTAAATATAAACTGCTAAACACTTTTTCTCATCAGCCGTTAGAGAAGTCTTTTGACTTCTTTCAGTGTCCAGCAAAGCACTGGTTAAAGCTTGTAGGAGGAGTTTTCATTCTCCCCTGATTGTCCTATGAGGTTGTAGGACCCCTGACCCTATGTCTGGACAGAGCTGATTGGCCCTGTACTGCTCACATGCACTCTCCCAAGAAAAAAAAACTCTCTAGCAATACACAACAAACTGAGCATGTGCAGCTTGCCCCCAGGGCTCTGTTCTTTCAATAGAGGGATTGGGGACAGTAGAAGAAGGGGAGGATCAGAGAAGACAAGATCAAGTAGCCTTTTTACACAATGCAGAAGATTAACTCCTTAGGTTCCAGAGTGAGTATAACAAGCATGTTTTACTGCATATACAGACTGATTTTACTGTTGTAGGTTTAGTAACACTGTAAGTTGGCTGTTTCCACCTGAACCCCAGGCTGGGCTGTGAATGGGGGGGTAATGGGTGCTGCTCAATCTGGGGGCAGCCAATTAGGGTTTGCAAGCACCTCTGGAAGGCTACTATGGGCTTTACGGGCATGTGCTGGATGTTTTGGTGGCTGTGGCTGCATTATACTATTAGTGCTAGACACCTCACCAGCTTGTACTGCACTGCTGGTGCTCACCGCCACTAAAAGTCCAGGATGTATTATGCTGCTAGCTCTTGCCAGATCACCAAAATGTAGTACTTGTGCCCTGCTACATCTGAGCATAATAATGTGTTTCTAGCACAACATGGGGTTGGGTAAGCGTGATTTTAGCAGGGACCTCTTCACCATCATCCAGTCTAGCTGTCAGGGTGCCATTGCTTTCTACAGGTTCATATTCTGTGCCTGCTTTTAATAACAAGGCCCCCCTTCGCTCTCATGTGTCATGCTCAAAATCCTGTACTCCTCCTAACTTGTGTACCTTTTTTGGGACATTTTGGGCACTAACTTTACAGATACCCAGTGGCGACCATAGGAAAAAGAGCTCCTGGCTAGTAATCAGGGGCTGCTTGTGCTCTAGAGATAAAATGAACTGCTAGTAGTAGCAGAGATCAGGGCTGATCTTGCTAACACTGTGGTATTCTGTACAATGTATCAAAGGTGGCAGTGATAAGAAAAATGATACTGACACTGCATTTGTTGGGGGGTAGAGGGGCTAACCGCAACTGCTGGCAGTGATCAGGGCTGATCTTGCTAGCACTGTGCTTTTTGGGACACTATACTATTGGGGACACTAGTATAGTTCTGACTGTGACCAGGATACTCATCCAGACAGACACAACACTAGTAATGGCAGAGATCAGCAACCTATAGTGTGAACCCTGTGATGCTCCGTCAGAACAATAGAACAACCAGCCAGCAGTAAACGTACAACTGCTGGTCGGCAAGTGGAGAAATAAAACTGACTACAAGTCATTGTAAAAAAAGATCTGACATTTGGATTGACAGCATTAATTAATTTCTTTTTCTGTTTCAATCATTTTTATTGCAAATTTTTTGCTTTCCAAAAAGAGAGAACAAGACATAACAAGTGCATATGTGTTCAGATTGCATCATTCACAAAGGTATTATGGTTTATACAAAAAAGATATATGTATAGCCAGGTACATGTCCCTACTTCCTCCAGGGAGCAAATCCAGCATTGACAAAGAAATGCATCAATAATTGAAGCTCTAAAAAATACACAGTAAAGATTATTCCTCAGTACATGTCAGAGCAGCAACTCACGTATTGTCACTGTGCGGTGACATTACACAAAATAGAGTGAGCGGTCGAGCCAACCCTCTGATCCCAAAGAAGCCTCGGGCGCACCTAGGTCCCAACTGGTCAGACTAAAACAATATAATCTTTTGGATCCTACCCCCAATGGGGATCTCGAAGGTCAAGGCATCATCAGTATCAAACATAGGAATAAACAAAATAAAATAACACTGTAATACGTCAAGGTTATCAATTAACAACAGATGTCCAGATACAGAGCCAGAGAACATCAATGCTCATTGTTAATTTATTTTTTACAGATTATCTCTCTACAATAATGGTGCCACCATGCCACTTACTCAGTAGCAATAGCTACCAAGATTTATTGATTCCACTGTAAATGTTAGATTTCTATTCTTCCAACTGACCACTTGCTGAATATGTCAAGATATACCTCTGTTTTCATGTATAATCATTTGTCCCCAAACAGCCTGTAAATTCACCCTTTACTTTGTTCTTCAGTGTTTTATTTTTTAAACCACACAAAGCTCCAAGTAATGTAATCATAATTCAAATGAATGTATGGTGTCATTCAAGTTGTCAGTTAGGTCATTTAACATATGAATGTCACTCACTTCAGAATAACAGTATATCATCAATATACCATAACCAAACATGACAAAACAAGACCAGGTAAGAGATTGCAGTCTAGTACAGGTAAGGATGAAAGATGAGCCAAACAGCTATGGTTTCAGTTCAGGAGGTGTTTGTCTGATCCTGTGAAATCAAAGGGAGCCAAAACTGTTAAAAAGGGGTACGTTTTTGGGCTAATTGGCAAAAGAGTGTAAAAAAATGGCATGTAAAAAAATTATTTAAAAAATGCAGACAGGAGCAGTTTTCTTTCAACATTAAAATTTACATTTTAGGAAGACATTTATTAGGAAATGTATTAGGAAAAAAGAGTTTTTAAATTGCCTGCAAATTACACCTCACTCCTTGCTTCTTTTGTTAAAGGAAAAAAACAGCAAACAGACCTCCAATGTCTGGAATGTATTGTGGAGGAACTCTAAAGTGGTCTGTGAGCTGTTTTACTTTTTTAAATAGAAGACGCCAATGCATTTTTTTGCTTGCAATTTAATCAGTTCAGTCACCCCCAAAATACAAAATGCTGTTTCCTTAGGAACCATTGACCTGGAAGGTATAACATTCATGCACCTTGAACATGTTAGCAGGGACCCCATTTTGCCACCAGTAATGACCATACTGGCCAATGGTCCCTCCCACCATCTTCCTGCTCAGGAATGAGATAGAGTACATCCTGCCTTTTAATATTTTACTGTAGCAGAAGAACCATGAGCATTACACAGCCTTCACCTTCGCTCTGTCAGTTCCGACATCATCATTCTGCACCAGGGCAAGTTTAACAGTAACACAGGGTAGCCATTCAACTATTCCATGGTCCTCTTCTATGGTTTCCCATAAGTGGGAGGGGAGCCATCCAGCTGGGGATGGACGGAGCTGTGGGAGGCAGACCCTTGATAACGTCATTTCTGCCAAAACGCGTTGGTTGGAGCTAGAAAGGACATCACCATGCATACGTGCGTGCTCGTGGCCATCTTGGAAGTGGGCACACGCTTTTTTTTTGTCATTCTAACAATGCTGTCATATCTCTATACATGTAAGTGCAGTACTTTGATTTTAATAAAGGTTTTAAGGATTTTATACTATGGGAAGCCTTTTTGTCTTACATTCATGCCCATTATACCTTTGATGTCGATGATCCATGTGGAGTTTGGGAATATCTTCCTATACCTATTTGGAGGCTGTGGAGGAAGTTGGAGTGATTGCCATTTGATTGTTTACATGCCTTGTTTGACCATTCTATAACTTGATGGTCAAATGTTTCCAGTAAGTCTCCCTTGAGCACCGAGTGGGGTGACACGCACTGCACTAGATTGTGTTTGGTCATGTTTATGTTTTTGATCATCTATGATTGCACCCAAGGACATTTCACATTGAGTGGGGTGAATAAGGCTGCACTTGGATATACAAGAATATTCCTTGTGATTGAAGATCTATTTTCACATTCTATGATTGTTCTGTGACTGTAAACTATGCTTTTCTGCACCTGAATTGATAATTTATATGGTTTTTGTATGTCTGTTGATTTACACAATTGGAGTTATTATGTACGCTGTTAAGCGCTGCACGTTTTTACATGTATATGTTTTATATTCTTTGTATCAGAATATAGTGCTGGTGGCTTTTGTTTTATTTTGAACCAACACAGATACTGATGCTACCTTATACAGTATTAGTATACTAGGGATAGCCTTTTCCTATCACCCTCTGCTCCAGGCTTTTTCTGGATTAAGTTTATATAGGACAGATTAGCCCCTCCCACTATGTCCACCCAGGGGAGGGGATTCCCTAAAAGGGGTACTAACCCCTCTTTACAAGCGCTCTAAACCAGGGCTTAAAATTTCAAATCCTGAGCTACTAGCCAGGCGTTAAGAGTTACTCGCCACCAACAAACACACACAAACAGAGACACCTGTACACACACACAGACATGTACATACACACACACAGAAACCTGCACACACGCACAGAGACACATGTACACACACACTCATACAGACACATGTATACACACACAGGCACGTACAGACATGCATACACACTGATACATGTACATACACAGAAATACACACGCACAAACACATGTACATACACACAGACACATGTACATACATGCACAGACACATGTACATACATGCACAGACACATGTACACACAGACACATGTACGTACATACACACAAACACACACATATATGTACATGCGCACACACACAGACACATGTACACACACACAGACACATGTACACACAGACACATACATGTACATACATGCAGACACATGTACAGATACACACAAGTACATACACACAGACATATGTACATGCATACACAGACACACACAAACACACACACATGTACATGTACACACACACACACACCATAAAAAGTTGCAGTACTTCGTTGTTCACTCACAGATCCGGGTACTGCACTCTAGGGGGAGGCAGAGAGCACAGCACACACTCCTTCCTTTGCTTTCACTGCGCTCAGCTATTGAACAGTCTGACGGCTCCCAGTGCCAATGACAGATCCGGCCTGAGCTATGAGCCTGCTCAGCAAGACGGCCCCAGCATAACTTCCACTCGCCATTAGCGAGCAGCGAGTGTAAATTTCAAGCCCTGCTCTAAACATTTGGCATTCAGATGAACATGTGAACAGCCAGTGTTCGGTCAAGACTAAGGGTAGGACTGAACACTGAGCTCATCCCTATTAAGGATGAAGATATTGGATCAATGTGCTTATCTGGCGTGCAAGATAAGCCACTAGGTGAGGAGTATATGGCAACAATGGTATCTGCAATTTTGGAACATTATAATTGCAAGGCTGTATAATGCAATAAATGACATGATTTATATAGCAGTTACTTGTTTCCTCACATACACTTTGAAAAGGAAGACTGTGGCTAATGATATATCTTGTGGTATTGTGGAAGTATATGACAAACCAACTATATGTACTAATGTGGTCACATTAAAACAAGTGAACTGAAGGAACCTTTTAGCAACCAGTTTAGCAGTGTGAGTTAATAAGATGGATTTTGGACAAATGTATTTAGAAAAAACAGACATACACAAGACTGTCTTGTGGTTATTATGGTGTGGTGGTTATGTCAAAAATGTGTCACAAAGTAGCATTAGAACTTCATGTCAGTGTGAGATTGACCTTGTCCAGTGTGAGATAATGAGAATAGCTGCAGAATAAATAAATTAGAATAATTATTTTAAGTAACGGTTATTTTACTGACTAAACTAGAAGCAGTGATTTTATTTATTTATTTTTAAAGAAAGGTGAACGTATAGCCTGCACAAAAAGTCCCCACTTAACCAGATAGAAGCACAGCAAAACCTTCCTTAAAAAAGATATCTGCGTGTCTTACATCCATCACAAATCCTTCAAAAAGGGGTTTATCCCTCTTTTTTGGATAATGTGTAAGGCTATGAAAATCATTCTTTTATGACCCTGGGCCAACTGTATGTCCAGAATAGTTGGTTCATAGTACAGATACAGCTTAAAGCATCATTTCAGGTACAAAGGCTTACTGGAGTTAAATTAGAGGAATCCAACCTGTAAGCAGGTGGAACTTGTGTTCCCCTTTAATTCTTAGGACACTCTCTTATTACTATTGCTTCTGCTGGATAGGCCCTGCCTGTTACCTATATAACAGACCTTTGCAAGCAGGTGCTCTGGGCACTAAGTGGTTAAAGAGCTGTGACCAGGAGGATGAGTGGGAATGAATGGCCTATGACCTGCATCCATGTAGCCAGGTCTGGACTACAACAATAAGTAGAAAGAGACATTGCCTTTATTATGCCATCCCTATATTTAGAGACTGAAGTTATACCGCATTATACTTCTCCGACCAGCAGGGGGAGAGCCAAAGCTAAGTAGGCCCATACACTCCTATGCAGGGAGCTGAGAACTTTGGAAGGTGTAGTTTAAAACAACCACTATGTAAAGGAACAAATGGTTTTTTGAACTACAGATCCCTAGATGCTTCAGGGCACAAAAGGGGCCAAGGGGGGGCTTAAGTAGTATGGGAAAAGCCGCTCTCTTGGCAATGCAGGAATTCTAGGAGACGCATCCATAAGTTGTTGTCTTCAGGGAGACCTTGCCTTTTGGTTCCAAGCCATTTACCAGCAGGAATGTGAGAAACTCAGCATCCAGGAGACCCAAGCATTCCATATGCTCACTAGCTACATCTGGGCAGAGTTGAGAAGGCTCCTTCTATCACAAGAACCTACCTTAAAGCCTTAGAAGTTGGGGAGAGGGCCACAATCCCATGTTTCTTTCTGCTTTAATGCACAAAGCCACTGAGAGCAGGACACTCAGACATCAGAATCCATTACACTTGATTACACTCATATCTCATATTATTGATACTAACCTATACCCTTCCCAAAGAAACAGAGTCAAAAGACTATTAGACTGCCATTATAACTGACTGCAGCCATCAAGTGCTATACTGAAATAAGCAGGCCTTTGACATTCATTCACTGCATTAAGGTTTTCATGAGGACTTTTATCAATCGCACCACTGTTCTTCAAGGGCCCCAACAATACCCAGCAGAAGAATCAAATCAGAGACTGCCACTCCCATTTATCATTCACTTTACCCCGCCAGTCCTCATAATTTTATTCAGTCATTTCTATTTGGTCTTTGCCAATCCAATCAGTCTAGGCCTAGCAGAGCTGCCATCAATACACATTAGCAGTATAGCCTTATCTGTTGCTAGTTCACCCTCTACGCTGCTTATCACTGTACAATGGTGGCATGGTTACTGCTTACACTGATTTGAAGGTCAAACTAAAACATTGCATTACCTCATTTAATGTTGATACTATGTTCAACCCATCCTATGTTAATCTGGTTACCAACTGGCTTAACTCACAATAAATCAAATCACATATTACTGCTTGCTTTGGTATTTGTTTCTCTGATAGAACATTATCGCTGGATATCCGGCCTTGTCTCGGTGGGCTTGGTGGCTCTATTTATATATGCATATAGGCCTACATCCAACCAGGTGAGTCAGAGAGGTTGACACCTCCTGCAGGGGTAGCGCTACATCCGTGCACGTGGTTAGTGCGAGCTTGGTGCAAGAACCAGTTAAATGCTTGAAGCTCTGTTGGCTAGGAGGGATGCTCTGCTGCATGTGCCTGTCACATGTATAGTATAGAGTGAGCCACCTACAAACGTCTTTACTGCTCACAGAGTAGCCTGGAGGAATGGCCTGGGCAATCCAACTGAAAGTGGGAAGTATCAAATTGAGGTCCCTGTAGCAATAGTGCATACAGAGATAGACGCGGTCATCCATCTTGCTAAGGATCCTCCATCTTGTATCATTTCTGCTCCTAAATCAGCTTCCCTCCAATTCCCCCCCCCCCCATCCCTCAGGAATGTGGTCTGTATGATGCCAGAGATCACAGGCACAGTGGGAGAGCTCCATGGTTATAAATCCCAACCTAGCTGGTGCCCAGGTATCTGTTAGCTTCTCTATCTGAGATATCGTAAAACCATAAGCCAGTCCTTCACTGAGCTTCAAAGACATTCCAGCTAGCTGTAAAACAGACTCACATTTAAAAATCCCCTTTTCCATGTAATTTTATATCTGGAGATATGGAAGACTTACAAGGAAACCAGGCATATATTCAGATCGGTCACTTTAATACAAGTCGTCTGATACCTTACCCCCCCAGTTGGAATCTACAGGAGAGCAGAAAACGATATCTCCTTAACCGTCCCAAGAAGGTATGTCATATTTAATATCTGGATGTTCAGCAGATCATTCTGCATATTAATCTACTAGTGGCAAGGCTGCTACATGCACCGAGGGTAAGTTATTGATCATGATATAAACTGAGAGGGATTGTGGTTCTAGCTTGGGTCTCCACCTGCAGCACCCTCCCCAATGAGGCGATTGGTTCTCTGCTTCAAGGAGACACCCTGCTAAGTTCCTAGAAAAAACTGTTATGCTTGGAGCAGAAAGTTAAGTGGAGTAGGTCATGTTGAAGTAGAAGAATTCTCCCTTTTAACATCGGAACCAACTTGGGAGATGGCCCTTTTGCTCTGAAACTTGATCCTCTTAACCCAGGACTTTTGGCAGGTACTCTATCTCTCTACTGTGCGCTACTGTGTGTTTTAAACGTCTGCATACATCTGTCTGTGGTTACATTGTGTATACAAATGATTATTCAAACATCATAGTGTATTGCTAATATTGCCGAGTTTCCTCTTTCTCTGTACAAAAAGAGGTGGTGGCAGTGTAAAGGGTTAATTGCGTAATTAACCTGACCCAGTAACAATTGCTCCCAGGCTGCAGGTGTACAGATTATGGTCCATTAGCTGGAAAATCTTTGTGCAGGGTGCAGCTGAGCGTGGCATTGTTACGCATGTGACAGCGCGGTTTTAGATTGGCTAGTCCTTCGGTCATGAGTTTGGTGAGAAGGGCTGGGGTCTGATGCCGCGGTCGTCACAGTCCCCTCTCCCCCTCCCAAAAGAATAAGGGGGAGAGAGAGCATAAACCATGACTTCCCCTTCAGGGGGAAGTTCTGCTTTAATGAACAGAACATAAAAAGTTATAAATTATGTCAAGGCATAAAAATCTAATTCTGTAAATGGTGCTTTTAGATAATAACTGAAAAACAAAATTTAAAGTGAATGTCAGGGCAAAAAAACATGCAATACATCTCTGCAATACATGCATTTTCCCATGATTTATCCCTTTAAAGACTCTGCTAGCACAGAAAAATACAGTACCTGTTATGCCTGTTACACACAATGAGAATATTGGAGGAATGGTCGTCCGTTTTTTTGTTAGTCTTATATCGAAAACAAATAGGTTACTAGAGATACGAAAATTCTTGTAAGACAGAATAAAACTTCCTGCAACAATGTAATGTGTTGAATTGTATTTTTTCATTTCCAAGCATGCGTGAAATGAAATTTGGCCAAAATTTGATTTAAAAACAAATTTTAATTTGAAAACAAAATAGAAAAAACAATCGAAAACAAATTTAAAGCAGCGCTCCACCCAAAAGGGGAAGTTCCACTTTAAGGACTGGTCCCCCACCCCTCATTAAGGATTGGCACCTTTGGGGGGGAGCAGGTACCTGAAATTGACAGGTACCCGCTCTTACATCTTCTGCGATCACCTAGGCGATTGGAGACAGATGTTGTCCTCCCCCCTGCCTCTTCGTAGTCTTCTGGGACACAGTACAGATCCCAGAAGACTACAGGACCATTCACAAAGTGCAATGCTATTCGCGCATGCACAGTGAGCAGAAGATGCTGGCGCCGGAAACACAGGGCGGTCGGTAAAACGGGCTGCAGGGGGACACCGAGGAATTGAGGGACAGCTAAGTGTCCATTTTTTACAATTTTTGTAGCTGCTGACTTTTATTTATTTATTTTCATTTTCACTGGAACTCGATTTAAACTTACATTTGAAAACAAGAATATGATTAGAAAATCAAACGAATATTCTTGAAACAAAAATCCTCGAAAGAAAATCTTTACGTGTATGGCCAGCTTTAGAATTAGAAAATCAAATTAATATTCTTGAAACTAATATTCTCAGCTGAAAATCTACACGTGTATAGCCAGCCTTAAGCCCCATACACATGATGAGAATATTGGACGAACAATTATCATTTTTTTTTTGCCTGCTAGTCTCACATCAAAAGTGAAAAGGTTACGAAAGATCTGAAAGAAAAGAATTTAAAAAGTGATGTCATGTATTTGTATTGTATTTTTGGACGAATACTGTACTGAATAAACGAAATTCGTAAGATCTGGTATCGTACGAGAAAACATTTTGCACTTGTCCCTTTGGATATCGTCGCACGAATTGTCATGATTAGCTCTCGAAATCTGTGTGCTAATGATCCGATTATCAGACAAAAATGATCCTCCCCATCATGCTTGATGTGCAGGATTGCCTGATAAATGCTATCCATCCCTCTGAATAGGAATGCACAGAAACTGCCCTACCTCAGGGTGGTGCAGGTTTTTAGGGGTTAAAACAGGAGGTGAGGAGGTGAGGAGGTGACATAATGCCTCTTCATCACCTCAAATGCCCTCTGAAGAGCAATCCACTAAAATGCTGTTTCTGGGATAACAAACTATTCCAATGTATCATGGCAGGCAAATAATTGGTTCTAACATTCATGGACGACTTAAACAATTAGTCGGCTGAATGTTCATGTACATTTAAGTGTTTGACTAATGGAATCTGGTGAGAGCTGTGTCTATTAGGGCTTTCTGGAAAAAGGCTTCTGAAGTATCCATATGAATGAAGAAGGACTTGGGAGTCATTTCCCCTCCACCTTCAAATTGCCTTGTATGGAGTGATTGTTTGACTAGCAGCCCCTCCTCGCCCCTCCCTTCCATCCCAGACAGCGAAGCTGCTTTTTTTACAATGGGACCATTTTTTAACCTTGAGAAAAAGGAATAAGATTCACATTTTGGGAAAACAATCTATAAATAGATTCCCCCATCATCACAAAATCATTTCCTGCACAACTTAGTGCAGCGGAACAAGGGATGAGAACTGTGTTCATCCAGTGGGTCTGAAGCACTATTCTACCGGATCTTTCAGTTCACTTCCCAAGGACAGACATATAAATGTAGATGTAATCTCTAAATGAACTACATTTAGTTTGCTAAAGCACTGTGTATCATAATCAATTGCAGCTTTTGTTTCACATAAAATATGTGCTTCGACATTCTGTTCATATGTTCTTTCATCTAAGCACTGCTGATCTCCTGCACCTCTTTTCAGACACTTTGGGGGAGATTTACTAACTGCAAATAGAATGTGCCCTTTGCAAGTGCAGTAACTCCAGACCATAGCAAATCAGGTGAAGCTTCTCTTTACAAAGAATACCCAATCACATGCAAGGAAAATAAAAAACAAAACTGCAGTTTTGGATGACGGAAGTCAGCATTTCTTCCCTTCATTTATTAAGCTCTGGAGCAACAGTACTTGCAAAGTGCACAGTCTATTTGCCTTTAGTAAATGAACCCCAATATGTCTACATGCAATACTTCAGCAATGACGGCCTGGCATTTCTATGGGTGCGTTCCCCATAGTGACAACAGTGGATCATACCCGTGTGTGGCAATGGCCACTTGTTCTCAATGGAAACCTATGTGACAGGGTGACAATACAGGAGAATAGCTGGAAGAGAAGAGCAGAGCATTGCCCCTTTTTTTTAAGGAAATGCCTTTATGGCAGGATCACCAGCATCAATTTAATGAATTTAATATGGAAAAGTATTTTTAAAATTAAGTGAACATGATAGAATGTATATGCAACTTTGGCATTTGATTTTTCTATAATTTAAAGCTGAACTCCAGGCACAAAAATGTTAATTCAAATGTATTTCTCCAAAGCCACAAAGCACTTAATGTGCAGCTCATGATTTTACAAACCCAGTTATTATTTTTAAAAGTAGAAGTAAGAGCATCACTGTGCTGAACATAACCTGTGCAGACAGCAGAGCTGTGGGAGGGGCCCAGCAGGTCCCACCCAATACAGGCCATCTGCAAAAAACTACAGGAGGGGGCGGAGACAAGACCAGTCATCCTGCACAAGGAAAGAGAGCAGCAGTGACCAGTCTTGATTAGAGGAAGCACTTGCACAGAGGCACAGTTTCACACTGGATTACTGCACAGATCAGTATTTGCTTATCCCAAAGTTCCGTTTTAAGAGTTATATTGCGAATGCGGTCATGTCTGTAATGATTGTGCGCAATAGAGATATGGTGCTATACACGACATGCCAGCTTGTTAAGGTCGCAGCATTTTGCTATCATGAGCAGTGTTCCTACCCACCCCCCCTTTACAAACTATGGAATTTGTAGCTGTAACTTTTAACAAACATCAAAAAGAACCTCTTATCGTAATTAAAACACAAATAGACACAGTGTCCAGACCTGGCCAGAGCTGCAAACAGCTAATTAGTCTTGGCAGGATGTCTGCTTCCACAAACCATGAAAAACACTTCCCTCTGACCTATCGTAACACAATAGAAACTCAGTCAAGCCATCACACATGAGTTGTAAGACCATTAAGGCTCTAGAATGCAGAGCGTGCCATAAAACGTCTATTCCACATTTATCAATTCCACATGCAATTCATAGAATTCAACAGGAACAGGAAACATTAATATAAGGTAAATATTTGAATGGGGAATATCATAACGAATAAATCAAGGTCAAGGACTACCCTAGCACATACAAAAAGGGATAAAGCAGTCTCCTCCTGCCTGGGTGACAAAGATTTGCTGTGTTTGGTATCCCTGGGTTTGAAAAATATATTTCTGAATATTCTACCATTTTCTAGAATACCACCTGCACGTATTGGCAGTTATTGATAATAGTGTAAAACTGTATTTGGGAATTGGTCGTAAACGTGGTGGCCTCCCAGCACCCATCCCTTAAACCAGATTATTGGGCAGTTGGTCTCTGGGGACACCCCTTTGATATCACAGAAAAGGGACTGACTGGATCTAGTAAGAGAGCTCTCATTTTACCATCAACAAAGGAACACCCAAGAGAGCCATAGCAACGTTTTTGCTTGGACAATTGGATTCTGCTAAAACCAAGGACTTTGCAAGTATTCTGCCTTCTTAACACCTTTCTTTTATTTCTCTGTTGCTTTATTGTTCTCTTTATTTATTCGTAACACATAACTGTGTGTATTACAGACGTTTATTGTTCACATCTGTTCTTGCTAACATTGTGAAGGGTTGATAGTCCCAAAGCTATCTGGTGGCAGTGTGGAGTTTGAATGGTTAGTTGTGTAACTAATTAACCCAGTGACAATCGCTCTCAGGTTGCTGGCACATAGATTGTGGTCCCGTGAGCTGAAAAATCTCTGTGCAGGGTGCAGCTGAGGGTGTCATTGTTACACAAGTGACAGTGTGGTGTGAGATTGGCTAGTCCTTTGTCATGAGTTGGTGAGAAGGGCAAGGATCGGGCACCGCGTTCATCACAATGTCCATCGTGTGTGTGTCACAAGTACTGTTTGTGACTTGGAACTTTGTAGCTTTTTATTCAATATCAGATGCATGTGCTATAGATTATAAACAGACGTGAGCAAAACATATTTGCAGAAAACATTGTTTGCACAATGCTGAAAGTTTTGCAACATTATCAATGCGTGGTAAATTTTGTGGTATTCTTCATGCTACTTTGCATGGCCTTGCATCATTCCCAGTACCTGCATGTTTTTTTTTTATTATGTTGGTCAGGGTTATGTCAACAGAGGCATGTCCCATATAAAAGCTGGCCACTGTGCTCACTGATGTCATCATCAGTCATGGTATAGGTTACATTACAATGGGGAATACTCTTATTTCATGCAGTTCCATCATCATTAGGGATCAGCATGTAGGCAGGTGCAGTTAGCTACTT
Organism: Staurois parvus; assembly: GCF_062004578.1. Lineage (NCBI taxonomy): Eukaryota > Metazoa > Chordata > Amphibia > Anura > Ranidae > Staurois > Staurois parvus. The sequence continues at coordinate 6,024,529 of NW_028318003.1, forward strand.
TGCCACTAGATGGCTCTGTACCAAAATAGTGTCTGGTTACAGCAGACAGTGTCATCAGGTGTTAGGCCCCTTTTAGGTAGAGCCCTCCTGCAGTCATGTCATGGGTGAGTCAGCACTCACATATTAACCAGGTAGGGATGAGCACAGACACACCCCCCCCAATACTTACCTGAGCCCCATTTCGATCCAGCGATGTACACGAGAGCCTTGTCTCCCTGGGTCTCTTCCTCTTTGGCTGAGACAGCAGCAGTAGGTATTGGCTCCTGCTACTGTCAATCACAGCCAGTGAGCCAATGAGGAGAGAGTGAAGGTGGGGCCAAGCCAAGCCACGCTTTTGTGAATGGACACACAGAGCAAGGGTTCAGGAGCGAGCCTGCTCAGGTGCCCCCATAGCAAGCAGCTTGCTTTGGGGGCACTTGGCAGGAGGAAGGGGCCTGGAGCGCTGGTGGAGGATCCAAGAAGAGGAGGATCGGAGCTGCTCTGTGCAAAACCACTGCACATATAATTATGATATGGTTTTTAAACAAAAAAAACCTGCCTTTAATATCACTTTAAATTCCATTGCTGCCCTCCAAACGCAACTCATTCAAGTGAATGGGTCTGCACACAACCACCCAACAACCACATGCAATGTACACGGCTGCGGCATGGTAGCCCAGCATTTAGGAGATTAAAACAGGCAATAGAAAAGCAATGTACTGCTTATTCAATGCCTGTGAAACACCTCTGAAAAGCCTTGCCTCAAATTACTGATGCAACATCACAGATGCTAGATACAAACTAACAATTTAAATTTAATAGACACATATTGTTAAAAATGTAGCTAATATATTTCATAAAAAATACAAGGTTGCCACATCTGCTCTCCCAAATACCAATGTGTTCATTATCTAATCCCAACTCTGAAGCACTTATACAATATAAAATCACTATATACATTCAATATATATCTAGCTCCAATAATGTAATCCCTTACTTCAGTGAATCACATAATATTATCTACAAGTACTATATACTGCAGATCTATGTCCATGCATCCATACATGTTCATTTTAGATTTCTCCTTAAACTGTAGATCTATGTCCATGCATCCATACATGTTCATTTTAGATTTCTCCTTATACTGTGCATTAACATTCAATGTTTCCCCCTTATTAGTGACCCTGAAAAGTAAGCTACTTGCCTTAAAGAACCTCCCAGTGTCACTTATTGGGAAAATCAACCTCCTTAAAATGAAGTTTCTACCCCTATTTTTATATCTTTTTAATAACTCACCGGTCTGGATCCCCAAAGCCATATTTAAAAGAACATATAGTCTTATTTCGGCCTTCCTCTGGCAGAGGGCAGCCCTTAGAATCAAATTGGGAGTTCTAGAACAGCCATGGAAGGAGGGAGGGTAGGCAGCTTCTAATTTTTTAGGATATTTTCCAGTTGGCCAGTTGGTTTTCAATCATCGTTGGCTCACCACTCCTCAAGATGATGCAGCAGTATCTATGGAGGCAGCAGTGGTTGGGCCATATGAGGCCTTGTCTCGTCTGGTCTGACAGGGGTGAAAATCTCTGTATCCGCTCACACATTATATGCGATATACTATAAAGGCTTGGGAGGTGGCTTGAGGAGTGGAATCCAATGTCTCCCCCCATTTCCCTGCATACCCCACTCTGGAAAAATCTACAACTTACCCACTTTTATTCCAACCCAGACCCAGTTATCTGGACAGAATTTGGTATCAAAACAATTAATTCTTGCACATATCTTTTGGGTTGGTGTGTTGGATTTTGTGCGTTGTACTTTGGGGATGTTAAAATTGTTGTTAGTTGCAGAACTGTCTTTACCTTTAAATCAGTTTGGTGTAGCAGGAGGTGGACCCAGTGTTTGTACATGGGCCCACTGGGTAATGAATAAGCGCTGTCTTTAGCGTGAAACGCGTTTGCCTACCAGTTCCACACTGTATTTCCCCTGTCTGTATTGGTTTTATCTTGGTTCAATAAAGTGGATTGTTTGGAGTGCAGCCGATCGGACTTCCTTTGTTCTCTTTTATGCAGCACACAAGCTGGGCTAGCACCTACAGGAAGAGTGTGCTTGGAGATTGGGCGTCTCTCTACCTTGAACAGCGGTAAACATATATTGGTATCAAAACACTTCAAGATGTGGTCCACCACGGGATATTGCTGCAGTTCCATGAGCTTAAGTCCTTCTATTCTCTTCCTAGCACTTAATTTTTTTAGATTTCTGCAGCTCAAGCATGCATTCCAGGCTCAGTTTGGTAATATCCTTCATCTGGCAATTAGTGTTTCGGAAGCTTTGTTGTGTGATGATTCTCTTGTGAAGTTCTTATCTATTATTTATAAGCAATTGTTTAATGTCACTAGTAAACTCTGTACACCATGTAGAAATGCTTGGCTCATGGATGTTCCCAGACTTGATAATCACAACTGGGATGATATGTGGAAGGCTCCCTTTACTAGAAGGTGTTTTCATATCAGGATCAGCTGATTCAGTATAGGTTTTTACATTGTATCTATTTCACCCCAGCTAGACTAGTTAGGGTATTTAGCTCATAGTCCTCCAAATGTTGGTGCTGTGGTTCTCCTAATGCCTCCTTTATTGTAATCTTTTGGAAATGTCCAGCCATTCATCACTATTGGCAGGAGATTTACAGTGTATTCAGTCACTTTACGTATTCATCCCACCATAGGGATCTGCCTTTTGAGTCCTTGCTAGGAAACTCATTATTCCATCATGGAAACGATATGCTGCTCCCACAATGTTAGATTGGAAGGCCCTGATTAATAAGACACTGCCATTTTATAAAGCTACCTATGCCCATAGGGAAGTACCTGCAGAATTTGATAAGGTCTGGGGGGTGGGTCAACTCCACTGACACTGTCAGATTAATGAGTGTGTAGTGACCACTTGGGTGGTCTCCTCAACTTTAATCCCTTATACTAGTGGCCAGCTTAATGGGTCTGTGTGGATTGTCATCTACATAACAGTATCCTCTATCTAAGTCTATACCAGAGTCCAGATTACTGTTTTTAAGTGGTTCTGGTTTACTGTGTACTTGTCATTGTAACTCTTGTATCTCTGATTGTGCTTGCTGCCTGCGAGCAGCTAACTTTCAATATAAGTGCCTTGTATATTTGAGTGGCTATTATAGTCTTTAGTGCTGTAAAAAAAAATGGGGGGGGGGGTTGGGTATTGTTTTTAGGGGGTTATTGTCTTTGTGTTTGTTATACTGCACTTTTATCAAATTAATAAATGGAAATAAAAAAAAATTATAGAAAAAAATCTGTATTATAAATACATTAGAAAAGAAACCCTATATGTAATGCCATAGCTAGCTAGTTCATATTTCCATTTTTGCTTTTTCCACTTTACCTTCAGCTAAGGTGACCTCCATCTACAGTATAGGAGTGTACAGACACAATGATACTCTAATAGATTTTCCTCATTTGTGTAGAGAAATCTATCAATGTATGGCCAGCCTAAATATCTCATTTAGTGCTTTATAAATATGCCCTTACTAGTTACAATAAAAATATTATTTTCAATAATTTAATGTTTTAAAATAATATAAAAAATGTATAATAATTTTCAGCTCAGAGATCCCCATGGGTATATGATCTATGAACATAAATGAAAAGGATACAGGGCTCAGAGGTGTATATTTTGCACAGCACAGGGTTTAACAGTGGGTATCACACAGAGGGCAGGGTTCAGGAGTGTGTATGGTACAGGGCTCAGGAGTGCATATTGTGCAGTTCTCAGTAGTGTGTATCGTACGGGGCTCAGGAGTATGTATTCCGCAGGATGCAGGGCTCAGGAGCAGGGGTGGACTGACAACTCATGGGGCCCCCGGGCAATAGGGAATCATGGGGCCCCTGTGTCCTTGCCCACAATCAAAGCACACCCAAAAAAGCCTATAAAAGGTACCAGGGGCATTTCATGGGGCCCCCTACTGACTTCGAGCCCTCGGGCAGTGCCCAAGTGCTCGCATGGTCAGTCCGCCCCTGCTCAGGAGTGAGTATTGTGCAGTGTTCTAAAGGTGTATATCACACAGTACACAAGACTCAGGACTGGAAAATTACCTCCCCCCAACCCCCCACAGAGCTCTCCTGCCCCCCCCCCCCGTCCCCCAGTACAGAGCCCCCCCCCCACCTCCCCCAGTATAGCGCTCCCCCCCCCAGTACAGAGCTCCCCCTTAAAAAAGCCTTGATAAAAACTCTTTCAGGTTCTACCTTTACATTGTACCTCATTAGCTATGTTGCTGCTTATTAAGCCAGAGCATCTGAATCAGTATGTTAGATGGAAACATCCTGCAATAACTGTATTCCAATACATAGGTTTGTGTCATCTGCCAGCACAGAAATGGCCCATTTAAAGTTACACTAAACCTTTTTTTTATAATTAAAAATAACCTTATTATACTTAAATGGTTTTGCACAGAGCAGCCCTGATCCTTCTTTTCTGGGGTCACCTGCTGGTGTGCCTGGCTCCTTACCCTTCTGATTACCCCCTAGCAAGCCCCCATGCTCCCTCATCATAGCATTTGATTGATAGCAGCAGGAGCCAATGGTTCCCACTGCTATCAATTTGCTTTGTGGGAAGAGGGATAGCAGAGATAGCCATTGCTCTCTTGCACAGTGCTGGATTGAGATTGAGCTCAGGTAGGTATGGGGGGGGGGCTGAGGGGAAGGATCCTGGACACAAGGTTTTTTACCTTAATGCAGAGAATGCATTAAGGTAAATACCGTTAAGTCTTTAGAACCACTTTCATTCCAAACAAGTTAAAAAGTAATGCTCTACAACTGAGCCTTGAAATATATCACTTTTAGCCTTACATTATTTAGAGCAGCGTTTTTCAACCACTGTGCCGCGGCACACTAGTGTGCCGTGAGATATTGTCTGGTGTGCCGTGGGAAAAATTCCAATTTCATCTGTAACATGTGGCTTCGGCTCACAAATAGACCAATCATTAGAATCTAATGATTCAGTGGTCGGCAAGCCGCGGCTCGCGAGCCACATGCGGCTCTTTACCCAGTCTAATGCGGCTCTTCTGTGTGCCGGGCGCCTGCTCCCCTCCCTCCTCTCGGTCGGCCGCTCCCCTGCCTCCTCTCGGTTGGCAGCCCCAAAAGTCCGCGCGGACCTTTTAATCCGGCTTGCGGATGTGGCTGTCAGGATGTGTGTAGGCGGGGCAGCGTGCCGAACGTGAGGGGAGGGGAGCTAGGCTCCTCTCACAGTCCGCCCTGAAGACCCGAACGGCGCGGGAAGACAGCGAGAGGAACGCAAAAGGTAAGTGAATTGACACGGGGGACTTGGCTTACTAGAAGGGGGGGGGGGGAATAGTACTGTGGGGGATGAAATACTATATGAGGGATGAATTACTTTATGAGGGATGAAATACTATATGGGGGGATGAAATACTATATGGGGGATGAATTACTATATCAGGGATGAATTACTATATGAGGGATGAAATACTATATGGGGGGATGAAATACTATATGGGGGGATGAAATACTATATGGGGGGATGAATTACTATATGAGGGATGAAATACTATATGGGGGGATGAAATACTATATGAGGGATGAAATACTATATGGGGGATGAATTACTATATGAGGGATGAATTACTGTATGAGGGATGAAATACTATATGGGGGGATGAAATACTATATGAGGGATGAAATACTATATGAGGGGATGAAATACTATATGGGGGGATGAAATACTATATGGGGGATGAAATACTATATGAGGGATGAAATACTATATGAGGGATGAAATACTATATGAGGGATGAATTACTATATGAGGGATGAAATACTATATGGGGGGATGAAATACTATATGGGGGGATGAAATACTATATGAGGGATGAATTACTATGGGGGATGAATTACTATATGGGGGATTAATTACTATGGGGGATGAATTACTATATGGGGGATTAATTACTATGCTTACTATGGGGGAATATTACTATACTTACTATGGATGACACATACACATCATTCATCTACTCTTGGTCCGGCCCCCGGGTCCAATTATAAAATACTTTATTATTTCATAATAAAGTAATTATAAAATAATTTCTTTGTGTTTGATTCCTATTCAAGAGAATTACTTTATATATAGTCAATATAGGCACAGAGGTAAATTTTTTTAACATTTTCTAATGGTGGTGTGCCTCGTGATTTTTTTCATGAAAAAAGTGTGCCTTTGCACAAAAAAGGTTGAAAAACACTGATTTAGAGTATGAATCATTAATCATGGTTTTCTGAATACAGCCTTTAAGGCCATATTCTATGCATTTTCAGAATATATTTTCTAAGCCTATGTATCTTAAAGTGCACATCAATCTGTGAAACTTGTCATATATAATTATATTTATATTATTATTATTATATTCTGTGTATACCCACCACATATACTACGTTTATGTTTTAGGATTTAGGATGTTTTAGGATTGTTTATTAATTTCACTTTATAATTTGTAATGTATATCTTCTGTGAGCACAAATGAATGACAAATAAGGAGTGGTGACAGTACTATGTATATACAGAATTTGCATTGTTTGAGTTTAAACGATCTAGCAGAGCACCATTTCTAGGGACTTCTATAAACTACACAATAAAATTGTTCTGTAAAAAATATTTATATTTTTGCCTTTTGGCTGTACAAGCAGTCCCATTACACCAAACAGATTAAATAAAATCACCCTTTAATATTTCATTATAAAACAAATCTCACATTATTACCTGTGACTTATCCTGTGCAGCTCTTCCTATCTATGAGCTTCAACAATACATAGTTGAAACTGACCTCCAATAAAAAAAAAAAAACCCACTCCATTACCCTGTACTTAGTGTACTTATTTCATTGTAACATTTCTACCTAAAAGACCCAACTACTTACCAAAAACTCTGGTCATATTACAAGCCATGTCCTAGTTCTTCTTGTTAGTCTATAATGTTGAAGGATCTATTCTGCAATACCTACGTCACTTCCTGATGACATGGACTCTGCTTTGGTGTCTGCAAGAGTGGCATCACCCAATGAGCGAACACAAGAGTGGTCAGCTAGACCAGTGAAGAGAACAGCTTCACTACTGGAAGGGGATCCATGGAGGATCATGTCAAAGGTAACATTTTCTGGGTTTTAGGGGCCTTTATTTTTAAACCAGTGATTTGGTGAGATGGTAACCAGATTTTTATTATAAATAAAGTTGTGCTTTAAGGATTGTGAATGTCTTTTTTATTAGTTATTATCCAAGCATATCTTGAATTTGTGAGGTATAAAGGAAAAGGGGATTTAGCAAAAGCTTGCTTAGTTGCTCTGAAATAAAGGCAAGAGGGATGAATCCTACAATCTATTAGGTGACAAGAATGTATTTATTAGTGCCTCACAGAAAAGAGGGATCCATCTGAATGTTTTACCATAATGTAGCACCCTCCAGATGGGTACTAGGATTTGTATAGTTAGGTTAAGTATAGCTGTGTTTCTCATTGAAGACAACAAATTAAAATGTGTTTACCTGGCAAAGGAAACGTGGTGCCTGGCTTTGGGTGGAAGAAGGGGGGAAACCTGGGCAAAAATACAAGCAGCCTTTGCAAGGGTGGTGCTACATGTGGGGGCATCAGTCTGGGATTTTCTCCTTTGAAGACGTACTGGTTGCCATGGGCAATGGAAGAGACTGTCAGTGTTATTGCCGGTGCTGTGGACTGTGGTGAGGCATTTGGGGTGTTGGATTGTGGGGAGGCAATCGGTGTGCTGGAAAATTTCTGTGTTGCAATGGAGAATGTCTGTCTGCTTTACAATTAAGGACACTGCCAAGGCAGGGGCATCTCCAGGTGGCGGCAGCGGAAAAGTTAATGTGCGGCGCAAGAGTGTGAGCACCAGTGAAACTTGTCTGAGAGGAGACAGGATTGCTATGGGTGTCTGTACCATGGAGGAAGATGTCTGCTACACTGTTGCCAGTAATGGGACATTTTTGAGTGGTGGTAGCGAAAGGGTTACTACACAGTGCTGGAAAGAGAGTGCTGGAAGTGTCTGCCCAACCAGAGTGTCTGCCCCCGAAGTGTCTGCCCAACAGGAAGAGTGGGCAGAGTCGGTGCCAAAGGGCGTCCAATCTGAAGAGAGTAGCAGAGCTAAGCTGCCATTTCCGAGTGTAGCCAAAGAAGAACCACATGTGAGTATTAGCAAGATGGTGCAAGTAGGTGTGCTTACCGGAGCTGCTGAGAAAAGTGGTGAATTGACCGACACAAGAGTGAATTTGATTCCCCCACAGGAGTCTGGCCTTATGCAGCGGAGAGGACAGAGAGCATTTGGGACTGGCATGTGGCAGATGCCAGTGTGTGATGATGCTGCATGCGTGGGACCGGTATGGTTACTGTGGAGACATGTTATTGGATTGGATGAAGAGTGACTGCCAGCCCAAAGTGCTGCTAGTGAATTGGGAAAACACATAAGTGCCGCCTGCCATTGTTGCCTGTTCAGCTCCCAAGAGAGACAGTGATGTGAGATGGATGCCACTGGAGCCGGGACCAGTGGTGCATATCCGCACAACTATCTGCCAGACCAGGGCGACTAACACTGTCCCTGTGCAAGACGCCCACCCAGTTCAGACTGAACAACAGCAGGTTGCTTCAGCAGCAGTTGTTATTAGCCACCCGTAAGTGGGGACCCAAATTGTGACGGCCTACAGGGTGTAAAGGCTAGTGTCCTCAGACTCTTCAGGAGAAGAGGAGCCAGGAGAAATTGACACAGGTGCACCCAGCTTTCAGTAACACAATCAATCCCTGGAAGAAGGGATATGAGATTGAGAGCCACTTAAGGAGGTTGACTGGGTTTGTGAGGCTGCAGAAGAGAAGAGCTATCACTGTTCTGACCTGTCTGATGAGGAAGATGTCATCCTTGTCCAGTGTGCTACAAATTTAGGGTTCTGTGAGGCATATGCAAACAGGAAGTCTGACCTGTTCCCACCAAAGAATTATGCTCGAACTCGAGCTAAGAATGAGGCCTACCGTATCCTCATTCAAAAGGCTATCACTCCGTATGCTCCACCTGGAGGAGGTGACAGGTAATAGATGCCATGGATCTCATGCCTCCAGCGCATCGTGCAGTGGAAAGCAGTCCTGGAGTATGGATACAACTATTCATATGCACCCAGATAGGTCATGGAGGAGATCAAGAAGGATTCCTGGTGTGATGAGGCCATGTGGGACTTTATGTACATCCCCAAGCCTTTCCACAACAGACTTTTGGAGGAATTTTTATTTGTTAAGGAGAATTGGAACCTAGGAACGTCTATCTTCACTGATAAGTTGGTAATCAGGAGAGCCAGAAGGCAGAGCCAGGTGTGGGCCAGTAATGTCTAGAGCCCTGATGGAAAAATGGTCCAGATACCTCATCCAGATTTTTACTGTTGAAGAGTATCATTATAAGTTACTATGGTTGTAGCACAGTCAAAGGGCAACCCCTCTATTTCCCAAATTCCCCCTCCCCTTCTATCTTTGCAAATTGAAGAGGGGTGCATCTGGTGATTGCTTCTATCGCAAAAAAAAAAAAGGGAGGACTTCTCCAATCCAACACCCAGGACCACAACCTGGAGGGGGTAAACCCCTGATGCTCAGATAACGCTTTGTTTTTCTTCCAGTGAAGTCTGTATGGGCTGCTGTTGTGGCAAAAGGACAGCTGCTCACTTTTGCTCTACTCAAGTGCAGGAGAAAAGACTTCTTATTGAAAGCTCTCCAGTTGTTTCAAGTTTCAACCTCCAGTGTTAAAGGAACTGCAACTTAAAGGGGTAACTCCCCAGTTCTAAATCCCTTCCCTTCTTGTGACAAAGAGGAAGGGTACTTTGGCTCATGCCCAGACATGCCATGCTGAAGTAAGTTTGGGTATTGGGTGCCATTGCTGTAATGGCTTGCTACAAGAAGAAGTTTGCCCAAAGGAAAGAAACCTTTGTGAAGTTTTGTTCTTCAAGTTCTTCAACCAAGAACTGAACTGTTAGCCAATGCAGGGGACAGCCTTTGTTACTTTTCAGGAGATATCTTTTGAGCTGTTGCCTTTAGGGGCAGGTGATGGCTCATCAACAGACTCCTACAGAAGATCACTTCCAAACAGTAGAAGTTCTTGTTTGAAAAGGACACTTTGCGAAGATTCCTGTTGCTGGACACTTTGTGAAGATCTTTTATTGCTGGACAATTTGCGAGGAACTTTGCTGTGAAATTGTTGCACCCAGTGAGGGAAGCATACCTTACTGAGTCCTTACTGCCACTGTGGGGACAACTGTTCCTGACACTGCAGGAAACGGCGTGCTGCATGTTTGATGAACCTATTTTTCATGACGTGCTCAGGAAACTAGATTAGTCAGAATATCTACCTCTGTTTTTTTAGGGCTCTGAGAGGCGATGTGTCAAGAGTTGCCCTTAGGGGGTCATCATTGGGTCTGTCTGCGAGAATGTTAAAACAGATTTGATAGTTGCCTTTAGTGGGAGGATCATCTCTTTGTGAGAGGATGTTTCCACACTTGGCTTGTACATAGGATGTGTAATGTGCACACATGAGTGGATGTAGCACTCTCATAGATAGATGCTAGAATTTGTATACTTTGTATAATTTGTATACTAGGTTAAGTATAGCTGTGTTTCTCTGCTTAACAGAGAGGCTGTTAAGAAAATCTAGTTGGGCTCTCTGCCTAACAGAGTGCTGTGATGGATTAGTCAGGTCTGCTCATGATGCTCTGGTCCTGCTGAGTTTGCCTTGAGTTCTGCCCACCTTCTGGAAGCTATGAGAGCTTTCCAGAACCTGGGAGGGAAGGCAAATGAGCAGCATAGATATGGATACAGCCCTGGCCAATTGCAGGGGAGGGCAGTCCCATTGCATGCTAGAAGTGGTATTTATGTTCTGTGGGCACATAGGTTCAGTGTCTTTCCCAGGAGTGGATTGAACTGAGCCAGGCTGGAGGTAGGCTTGCCTCTGCTGGCACTGGCTGTCATGCAGCCTCCGGTGGGTCAACCTGAGAGCCTGAAGCTAGAGAGAGTAACCCTGGTTCTACAATAAGCTGACTGAGGGGGCTGTCTGCCTAAGCTCTGTCTGGTATCACTGGAGGATTTCTCTTGGAAGGTTGCAAGGAGGAAACCATTCTGTTTTTGGACTTTGTGAGTACAGACATTGAGGAATTTGGTGCTTGCTACCACCCTGGTAGTTGATAGTCACTGTGGGTGTGAAAAGGAAAGGGAACACTGGCTAGTGTTCTGTAGAGCTTGTCCAAGTGTTGCTACTGCAAAGGACTTTGCTCAGCTATGTTATCTTTGGGCTGTCAAAGTCTGTCATAACTGGCTTGTACCTGAGGAGCTCAGCTCTTTAACTACTACTACTGAAAAAATGCACTTTGCTCACTCCTAAACTACTTGTTGCTACAAACTAAAAAAAAGTCTGCTATCTACTTTCAGACAGAACTTCAAAAGTGCTCAACTAAGAGATCAGCTAGATGTCCTCAGCGTGAATAGCTCTAATTTTGGAGTATCCACTGAATTCCTTATCCCTATTCCCAGTTCTACAGTAAAACTCCAGAAAAACAAACATCTCCTAGACTGGTCATTGAAGAGAATGAGCAAAAGTGTGTATGTACCTGGCTGTGGAAAATATTTGGTGCCTGGCTGCAGGGTGAAGAAGGGGGAAACCTGGGCAAAATTACAAGTGACCCTTGCGAGGGTGGCGCTACACTAATAAACAGCAGATTATTTGGTATGGCAATGTCAATGCTTTTGTTCAAACCAACCAAATATGTTTACCAATACAAGTTTCCACATATCTTTTGATGCATGTGGAAAGATCATTCTATACAGGATAAGCAATCCTTTTGGGAACATAGTATTATATGAAGAGCAGCATGAAATTACACTATATTGCATAATCATGGGAGTTTTTAAGGTAGCCCCCCAGCCCTCAAACAAAACATTTAAAGTGGACCTTCACTCTATTTTACAAGATGAGATAACCCTGATATGTTTTCCCTACAAGTTCACTAAATTACATCCATTTTTTTTTATATATATTGTGGGAACTCGCTTCAAGTGGTAGAGCTCTTCTCGTTAAAGCACACAGCAACTCGCTTCTTTAAGGGCCTTTTTGCCCAATTTTATTTAAAAGAAAGTTCACATAACACAAATGCTTCCCACACAGGGGTATCCACGATCAAACAAATTCAGCCTTCTGGCTCTTTCAGCTACACAGCTCACTGTCTGTCTCCTGCAGACTCTTCCCAAATTATGACCACTAGCACACAGCTAGTCTGGCTTCCACCTGCCTCCAAGGCAGAGACCTCCTGTCTGCCAGGCTGGAGCCCTCCTGACTCCTATCTGCCGGGGTGGAGCTCAGAATAATGGCCTGGCCTCCCCTAAAAGGTCTGCACACACCTGTGCAATCAGCACGCTGGCTGCTCCCAAAATATGGGCCCAGGATTGGAGATTTCATCCCTCCCAAATCTCTAAGAAATCTCCAGGCTACAGGTCCCAAAACAGGCTTTACCAACCAAAGAGGAAACTGATAAACCAGTTTCCTCTGCATTATGAGATCTGCCTGGAGCCCCTCAACCTGTATAGTTGAGAATCCTGGGTGTCCATCATGATTTCCACCATGGCAGGATACCGTACTGCCACAATATATATATATTTTGTAAATATCTGTCCCTTTACTTCCTGGTAAATGCACCATTAAAATGTTGTAATGTACTGGTGTAAAGAGAGAAAACTATTGTTAAATACAGACTTAATTTTTGTTACTTTTAAATTCTCTGCCTTTACTGCAAATGGTCGCTCTTTATTCTCTGTCCTTTGTGCAAATGGCTACTAGCATATGACCAGGACATATGAAAGCTCAAATGTATCCATGGCCTGAATTTAACAGTAAATATCTGTTTTACATTGGCATTTTACTACAATTTTAATGGTGGTTTATTTTAACTTTCACAATTTGGGTGAGATTTCTCTTTGATTTATTTTCCCATTTAGAAATATATGGTAAGGGCAGATCTGGGGAAGTACCTATTTACTACTTTAGTCCCAACAGTCCATCTCCCTTGACTTTGCATGCTATGACTTACTGCATTTTTATTCTAACATATTACAGTTTTTGGCAGAGAGGGTTTTAAGAGAAAACATCAAACAAGCAAATAAATAAATATAAAAATGCAATTCTAGTAGAACTGAACTAGTGGACCCTCAATACTTCCATCATAATGTAGATCCTCAGAAATTGATTTCTTAATTGTTTTGATGGACCCCAATGGAAAAGTAATAAGAATATATTGATACACAACATATTACACTTAAAATACTGTAGTTTTACTATATTCTTTATTAAATGTATACAACCAGTTACAATATATTACACAAGGCCTGCTTTACTCTATGAAGTTATACATGTATCACATCAAGAATATTAAATATCAATATCATGCCAAAAACATGCCAAAGCTACTAAGCACCAAACCACTTGGGTAACAAATAGCAAGCAAAACAATATGTTAAATACTGTAAATGAATAATATCCATAATAAGGATATATAGTCTTTAAGACCAGTCATATTCTCATATGTCAACACCCTCCATTGTTAGTTCCCACATGCCAACAACCTTCATTATATGTTCTCACGTGCCACCACCCTTCATTGTATGTTCCAACATCCCGTCCCCTGGGTGTATTTTGTCTATGCATGTGTTGAAAGAACCTAGTGGTGCTGACTGCACCAGAGTGGTCATGTGTAGATGCCATGTCTTAGAAGTTATTTGTACACGCCTTAAAAGCAGTAGCTACTTTTTGAACAACAGAAGCAAAGCATAGGCCCATGTACAGGGTGAAAAAGAATGTTGTCACGGCACATTATCTGCCATCATATTTTGTTTGCTATTTAATTTAAAACTGTCTGTATCATTATTTTATTTTTTTGTACTTTGTTTTTGTTAGTCTATTCTTGGTATTCTCATGGACACTCGAGGAAGGAGCCCAGGCACTAAATAGAACAGATGGTCAGAGGACTGCAGGTTCAGGTGTGATCCTGGTATACAGTCATAGCCAAAAATATTGACACCCCTGCATTTCTGTCAAATAATACACCACTTCACCCAGAAAATTGTTGCAATTACAAATGTTTAGACATTCTCATGTTTATTTCTTTTGTTTGTATTGGTATGACACAAAAAAGTGGAGAAACAAAAAAACAAATCTGACACATTCCACACAAAGCACCAAAAATGGAGTAGACAAAATTATTGGCACCTTCTCAAATTTGTAAGAAATAATTGCATTCCAAGTTTGTGATATTCTTGTAATTTGAAATTAAACTCACATGTCTCAATTACAGATCTTAATGTTCCTATGTCCACTGTGCGCAACATTGTCAAGATGTTTACAGCCCATGGCACTGTAGCTAATCTCCCTGGACGTGAACAAAAGAGAAAAACGTGATCAAAGATTGCAATGAAGGATTGTTCGAATGGTGGATAAAAAACATCAATCAACTTCCAGAAAATTCAAGCTGACCTTCAGGCACAGGGTACAACTGTGTCAGCTTGCACTATATGTCGCAGTCTGAATAAAAAGGGACACTTTGGTAGGAGACCCAGGAGGACCCCACTGGTGACACAGAAACATAAAAAAGATTGGAGTTTGCCAAAACGTACCTGAGGAAGCCAAAATCCTTTTGGGAGAATGTGCTGTGGACAGACGAAACAAAATTACAGCTTTTTGGTAAAGCCCATCATTTTACTGTTTTCAGAAAAAGAAATGAGGCCTTTAAAGAAAAGAATACAGTACCTACAGTCAAACATGGTGGAGGTTCACTGATGTTTTGGGGGTGCTTTGCTGCTTCGGCACTGGATGTCTTCACCGTGTATATGGCATTATGAAATCTGAAGACTACCAAAGAATTCTGGGGTGCAATGTAGGGCCCAGTGTCAGAAAGTTGGGTCTTCGTCAGAGGTCAGGACAATGGCCCAAAGCACACATCAAAAAGCACCCAGAAATGGTTTAAGACAAACAGCTAGAGAGTACTGAACTGGCCAGCAATGAGTCCAGATCTCAATCCCATAGAGCATCTGTGGAGAGATCTCAAAACAGCAGTTGGGAAAAGGAACCCTTCCAATCTGAGAGACCTGGAGCAGTTGGCAAAAGAAGAGTGGTTCAAAATTCCAGTAGAGAGGTGTAAGAAACTCATTGATGGTTATACGAAGTAATTGATTTCAGATTTTTTTTCCAAGGGGTGTGCTATTAAATATTAACCGCTTATAAACCACCCTGTAGCAGATATACTGCTACAGGGTGGCACCTGTGCGCAGAATCACGCATATAAATACGTGATTTCGCATTTCCGGGTAGGGGGCGCACTCTACCCGCACCGCCATTCGAGGCCACAGATGTCAATCACCGGGTCCCATCCGGTAAGTACCCGCCGGTGCCCGGTGATTACCGAGCATCTCCGATGGGGAGGAAGATTGTTTCGTTTACAAACAATCTTCCTCCCTGTTAGCTTGAGCACAGTGCTCGGGATGGCTGTGCACAGTACAGCCATACCGATCAGTGCGCTTACAGTGAAGAACACCCCCCCGCCCCTAGTAAAACACTCCCAGCACACAGTTAACCCTTTGATCACCCTTCACATTAACCCCTTCCTGCCCAGTGCTTTTAGTACAGTGTCAGTGCTTTTTTTTTTTAGCACTGATCACTGTATTGGTGTCACTGGGGTGTCAGTGACACCAAGTTAGTTCCCCCCAGTGTCAGAATGTCCACCGCTGTCCCACTAAAAGTCACTGATTGCTGATTACTAGTAGAAAAAAAAAAACATTATCTATACCGCCATTTGTAAACGCTATATCTTTCACAGAAACCAATTAATTTAAATATAATGTGATTTTTGTTAGCAAAGACATGTCACAGAATACATTTGGCCTAAATTTATTATGAAATTTGATTTTTTAAGTCTTTTTACTGGACATGTTTAATAGCAAAAAGTCCAAAATATTGTTTTTTTCTCATATGCTTATAGCGCAAAAAATAGAAAAACACACAGGTGAACAAATACCACTGAAAGAAAGCTCAATTCGTGGGAAAAAAAGGACGTAAATTTCATCTGGGTGCAGCATTGCATGACAGCGCAATTGTCAATTAAAGTAATGCAGTGCCGTAACACAAAAAAATGGCCTGGTCATGAAGGCGGGTAAATCCTCAGGAGGGCAAGCGGTTAAATTGAGGGTGCCAATCATTTTCTCCAGTCCATTTTTGGGGTTTTGTGTGGAATGTGTTAGATTTGGCTTTTTGTTTCTCCACTTTTTTGTGCCATACTAATACAAATAAAAGAAATAAACATGAGAATGGCTAAACATTTGTAATTGCAACAATTTTCTGGGCAATGTGGTGCATTATCTGACAGAAATGCAGGGGTGCTAAGATTTGTAGCCATGACTGTAGATATGATATCTGGATGACTCCACTCAGCTGATCTAAGAATAATCACAGCCACACATACAGTGAACTCAGGTCTAAGCACTCGGTGATATCATTGGCTGCAAAATTCAAAGTGTGTGTTCAGTGTATGCTGGTTACACAACACAGTGATACAGTCCTCAGTAGTCAACCGGTGGAGTTTGATGGCCCAGAAAAGTCTCCATTTCTTATTTTGGATTTCAGCAATGGCTTCCTAACAAAACCTCAACCTGCACCTGAAAGTCCTCCTATCACATGTGAAAGTGAGATTTAATTACTTTACCCTCTGTTTTACACTTTGAGAGCTTTCTCAAGATCTTATTTTTGAGCAATGCCGGTGTTCTATTCCATATACGCCCTGGCGGAGGAAGCTAGCAGGTAGAAGTTAGACCTTAACTTCTTGAGCTCTGATTGAACATCCGTAGTATAGAGGTCAACATTTTCTGGTAAGGAGCTGTAATATTCTGCTAGCTTGGGCACATATTTGGAGTGATGTCACCCAGTCTTCTTTTCTTTCAGCACAAGGTGTATATCACTATATCACTACAAGTTGTGAAGGTTCTTCATCTTACGTATACACATTGTTGGTGGACTCTTTATATGGCTTTCTGATTATTGGACTATATATATATATATATATATATATATATATATATATATATATATATATATATATATAGTTTCTTTCTTGATGTGAACTATTTTAACACATGCTGTTTGCACTTTTTTTGTTCATTTGATGAATTGTGATGCTTTAGCATTGCAGTTTATTTATATATATTTTCAGTATTATTAGACACGACATTTACTGGACACTGTTTTTCTTGTTTGCCTCCTAATAAAAAAAACTGATTTGAATATAATTGTCTGCATTGCTTCCAGATTTTTTTTGGAACCGATCTCTTAAACATGGCCCCATCTTATGCTGTGCTTCCCCCTCTTCCATATATTGTGTACTGTACAATGTATGTATAACAAATGCAGGCCAAAAACAGACACAGTAACAATTAAATACTTGTAAACTAACACTATTCTTAGAGGCGCCATACATTTCTTAACATTTATTGCATATGTAGAAATAGCAACAACTTCCACACTCTAAGAGCATACTACACAATTCTGTTTACATTAGCTCCAGCATTCCAGCACACATTTCCCTTTAGATAGAACGAGGGTGTACAATTTACAAAGACACATAAATGCACTACAGCAAGGATAATAGAGGGAATAGGAACTAAAACTGGAACAATACACATATCAAAACACCAGGTAAAAGAAAGAAAACCGTTACCTAATATGGTGTTTGGCATGCAAGACGGCCTGAATTCTCCTGGGAATTGCCAAATATAAGTCTTGGAAGGTGGATAATGGAATCTGATACCACTCTTTTTACAAAAATAATGTCAGTTCTCGCAGAGATGTCAGAGGCAGAAAACAAGCCCAAACATTGTTCTCCAAAATTGACCATAGTGACCATGATATTGAGGTCCGGCAACTACAGTACCCAGGCAAGGTGCAAGACTTTGCCTGCATGCTCATCAAACCACGATTTGGCAACAATATCTGTTTGAATCAGAACATTATTGTCTTTCTAATCAGTGCTGTCTTCGGGAAACAATGTCTACACCATGTGATACAAAATTTGTACATAGTCGCTGGCAGTGACTCTACATTTCAAGGTGGTGATGGGGCCTGCAGAATACCAATATATGGCTGCCAAAACCATGATTGTGCCGCCACCATGCTTTACAGTTGGGACAAGACAACCCTGGTTGTAAATTTTGGGCGATGTTGGCCACACATAAGCAGGTTTAGTGGTTGGGAACAATGTGAAGCACAATTCATCTGACCAAATTACAGTTACTTTTGCAGCAGTTGTTTACTTATTCTGGGTCATAATCCTGCGCAATGTCCTTTCGTCTCATTTGGTCAGTTGACCATGTTGACCGCGTTTATGCTTATTAGACGACTTTTTCCTGGGAACGGTATATGCCGTCATATCTGACATGACATATTACTAGCAGTGCAAGCAGCGAATGACGAAAGTGAAGCTTCCCACCTGTTAGCTAGGTGTCTTATCACTCAGCGGGAGCATAAGAATGTTACATCACTTCTGCTTTCAATGCGAAACACCTTGTCACTTTCACACCTGCAAATTATGCAGTGTTTACATATTTGGTCCAACCCCTGCAGATTCTTCAGTCTGAATGGGAAAAAATCTTACCAATTCCTTCCTCCACTCTCTGCTTCCAGTTGTGCCAGTGCACAACTGGAAGATGGACAAATCTCCCACTGTGGCTATTGCATTTTGACAACCAGCTTTTCCGCCTGTCAAAATATATAAACATCACCTGATTCAATGTAGCCAATGTTCGATTGACAATCTTGTGCCTGGCCTCTTTGATTTTTTCAATTGAGGGAATTCTGGTAGCAGCCAGCCATCAGGGACAGGAATGTGGTCTGGGTATAGTCAGCTTTAGGATCTATACAGAACTGGCACAACTGGAAGCAGAGAGTGGGTGCAACATAACATTAATGGTGGCATATTTAAAGCTGAACTGATAAAAAAGACACAAATGAATGCTAGCTAGGTATTCATGAATGCATCAGCAAATATATATTTTGAATGCAAAAATAGCAAGTATCTGAATATGACATAGTAGGAGCCTCTTGCAATCCCTGTAAAGCAGATAAAGAGTAAACAGGTGGCGCACACACAAAGGTATAAAAGACATAAACATACTGCGAGTATGTTTTTGTCTTTTATACCTTTGAATAAACCTTGGATAATGCACTAGGTGTGTGCGCCACCTGTTTACTCTTTATCTAGTGGCTGATCTCCCCGTCTGAGGAGGGCTGCACCCCTGAAGCATTTTCTTTTGGTTGCCTCTGTCCTGGTCCCCTTGGCTTCCCTTTGGCTGTCCATTTCCTGAAACACTGGAGAGTACATATGATACCCTGTAAAGCAGAGTTCAGACTTGGAGAGGGATGACACAATGGCACCAGCCATTGTGCTGTCTTAGTGGTGTCCATTTTGGCATCTTCACATGCAAGTGGACCTTTTCCCAGAACTGCTGCCATATACGTATTTTATCTGTAGATTTTGTTGTTGCCTGAAGTTCTTGGATATAGCATCAGATATAGTTTATTGTTCTAAGAGCATGCATGATAGTAATATGTAAGTGTAATACTTACAGGTATTTATTTTGCCCCAGATTTCAGGTAGTTCTATAGAGGTGCTAATAAAAAGGTTTGCACTTCAGTGCTCTTCATACTAATGCCTAGTACACATGTTGAGAATATCAGACGAATGATCATCTGTTTTTCTTTTTTTTCATGCTAGTTACTAGGTTACTAAAGTTACGAAAATTCTCGTAAGACAGAATACAACTTTGGAAGTGATATAATGTTTTGAATTTTGAAATGTATTCTTTCGTTTCTGAGCATGCATGGTCTTGGTCACTCAATTTTTTTTGTACAAATACTATACTAATTACATGAAAATCATTCTGTTATCTTAAAAGAAAAATTGTTGTGCTTGTCTCTTCGGATAATTTCACATGAACAATTGTGATCGGTTCTCAAAAGCTGTGTACTAACAAATAGTTTATCAGACGATTGCTCTGAATGCATTTTCTCCTTGTGTGTACCAGGGATAAGTTGATTCAAAACCAATAAAATCCTGTGCTACATTGTGAATCCCTGTGGAGTCACCACTCTTCCCAGATACGATATTTTTAAAACAGGAGCACAAACGTGGACACTGTTTATCTTTAATAACTTGCTAACTGCGCTATAGCCGAATTACGGCTAAAGCACAGTTATCCAGTTCTGGAAGGGTGTCATATGACGACCTCCAAGAACGTGCCCTCCCATGCACCCCCAGCGGCGCGCACCCAGCGATCTCCGTGATTGCTGTGTCTTACGAACACAGCTGATCACATGATGAGGTAAAAGGCCAATCACAGAGGCCTTTTACCACATGATCAGCTGTATCCAATGACACAGCAGATCACGGAGTAAATACAGTTGCCAGTTATCGGCAGCACTTTCCTCACACTGGCACAGTGTGAAGAAAGTACTGCCGATGACCGGCAGCTGTCACAGAGCAGATCAGCACTGATCATCAGGGCACAAATGATCAGTGCCCTGATGATCAGTGCCCTGCAATGCCACCCACAAGTGCCCAGCAGTGCCTCCCACCAGTACCCATCAGTGCCACCCATCAATGCTGTCCAGCAGTTGCGTCCATCCATGCTGCCTCATCAGTGCAGCCTATCAGTGCTGCCTATCCATGCCACCTCATCAGTGTCCATCAGTGCTGCCTGTCAGTCTCATCAACGCACATCAGTGAAGGATAAAAGTTACCTGTTTGCAAAATGTTATCATAGAAACAAAGAAACTTTTTTTTCACATTTTTGCTTTTTTTTATAGTGCAAAAAATAAAACACCCAGTGGTGATTAAACACCACCAAAAGAAAGCTCTATTTGTGTGAAAAAAAGACAAAAATTTCATATGGGTACCATGTTGCATGACAGCACAATTGTCATTCAAATTGCGACAGCGCTGAAAGCTGAAAATTGGGCTGGGCATGAAGGGGGTAAAAATGCCCGGTAAGCAAGTGGTTAAATTTTAACATTTCCCTAGAAATAAGAGGGGTCTTTTCACCCTAATTTAGGAAGGAAGGAAAAAACACATCTATCCAAAGTAAGTGACACTAGGGACCTATTTGGAAAGTGCTATTGTAAAAGAAGGGAGATTAGTCTGTCATACATTTCAATATACACTGATCTATTTTATGCTGTGTATGTTTCTTATCCGTTTATTAAAGCAGTATTAAACCAAAAAAGCAAACATTTTTATATTGCAACTTACCAATTCTTAAATGTGATGTATGCATTCATTTTCTTTTAGGCTTTCTTTCCATTAATATCTGGTCAGTATGTCTGTGTTTTTCAACCGAACAAGCTCTCCAGCAGAATGTATAAGTTAGTGTTGAGACAAACCATTTATTACCAACAGGAATGCCTACACTGATCAGCTTTTACTTACTCATGTGAAACCTTTATCCCAAAAGAAAAAAAATGTTGTTATAACTGCTTGAGAAACTGAGGCCAGACTCCAGCTCACACTGCACTTTGTTAGTGTATTTAAATCTGCTAGTACATCTAACAACCCCCTCCCCCCAGACTGACAATTCTGCTGTCCAAAGGTACCCCTGTGCTCCTTCATCCAGAGTGGTCAGATCACCAGGTGAAAACAGAGGGGAAAAAAGGGCTAAGAAAAGAAAATGAATACAGCCACCACTTCTTTGGTAAGCCACCACACATTGGCAAGCTGCAATATATTACATTTGTGGTTTGGAGGCTTAATACCGCTATACGTGAAGCATTGCCACAATATTTATATAGTGGTGGATAAAGTGAGGAATGGTTAGAACCTTTGTTAGGTTTGTATCATTGTTATCTGTCCCCACTGAGATTTCCTTTCACTTCTACTCTGCATTTTTTTTTAGGTCAAATCAAAGAACAAACAATCTGAAACCAAATAACAATACCAAACATTTCATATCTCATGAGTAGTTTCATTTATGTGCTGTTACCAAAGTAGGAATATCACTTGTTCAGCAGGCAAGAGCTACAAGTCCAGTGTTTCATATGCCCATGCTTCATCAGGCCTGGGCCCATTGTGACTATTCTATAATGGCAAGCTGCAGGAGGTAAAGAAAAGCAATAAGATGAAGGAAAATAATCTGATATAAAGCTCCAGCTGTGGCAACGGAGACAAGAACGCGTGTTTCTTCTGCCACAGTGTGAGAAGAAGAGTCATTGATAAATTGAAGGCTGGGCTAGACACCAAGTGGTAGGAGGCCTTGTGAATTAAAACTAAGCTTTAGGTTGAGGGTCCGTGTTTGCAGGATTACTGTGAGTGGCCCAGCTAAACTCTTGCCATAGCTATGCTATAATAGAAACAGAAAAGTGATGGCAGAAAAAGACAGAGTTGTCCATTGAGTCTCCCCGTGTTTTTTTGTGGGGTTTCTTATTTGGGGGGATGTTTGTATTTTTGTGTGTGTGTTTTTTTTCTTTGGGGGGTAGGGGTTAACTTTTTTGTCTGAGTATAGATCTATGCTTGTCACTACGCTCGGCGTCTTCATAGGGTGCGGCGCCCACGAGGCGGGAAGGAACGGCGGTGTCACAGCTCCCTGCTAGGAAGGCACAAGGCCCTCTGAAAGCTACCATAAGGCTACTATTACAGCGGTTCGCAAACGGCAATCCCCTAGGGGAACATACCTTCCACCGGTGGCAAGTTATTTAAGCTTACAGCTGTTTAGTTTATAGAGCATTAATGGTGTTTAGAAGGCATGTCATATGGGCCTAATTTACCCTGTATACTCGGGGAATTTTTTGGAAATCCTCTTAGGAGGATAATACACATGTATATATATGCTATCCTACTCAGGTATTATATGCTGTGACATAGCCATATCCTTATGAAACCGCAACAATTTTCTCAATTTGAGTAATTTTTGGAAACCCTTCATTGGGTATATAGACTCAGGTATCCATGGCCTGCTAATACATATTACATATGTTTGGAATCTACGCACTGTGACTACCTGGCTCTCCACCCCCATATGCACCTTTTGAACAAGCATCAAGGACCTGATCCTATTTCAAGTCGACGGGAGTCCTCTTGATCTTTATTGATGGTAATATACCCACATTGTGTTTTTTGTTTTCATGGTTTACTTGATGCCTGTGATCTATACATTCATTTTTTATATACAGTATATCCCCAGAATCATTTGGTACTGTGGACCTTGTTTCACTTGGGGTGGTTACCCAGGAAGTCCCCACATTTGAGAAGCGGGTTTGATATCCTCATCCTTGAGAAGGTAATAGAAGTATCCATTGACTACTGTAGAGGGAGGCCTGGTGAGCCTTAGATGTGATTCGGCTCCTATATTTTTATACATACACTATGTATTTCTGTGTTCCAGCTTTCACATACCAGGAGGCTCCTGACGTACATTGGGAACATATCTGCTGAATACATGGCTCACTCTAATACAAGTTGGAAACTCATCGAAATCTAGGATAATTATCTTACCATTACCCTACATTGCCTTATATGGTACTCTATTTGCTAAGATGACCCTAAAATGAAGACGCCTAGTGCTTTTTAACATGATTTTATTTGTTTGACATGTTCACCGTGCTCATGTTTAACCTCCTTATGATCTATGTGATCAAATAAAGTATTGTTGGAAATTCTTTCGCATATTACTCCGCGTGGATCATTTAGTAACCTACTTTTTCCAGGTAGGGGTGCTCTTGTCACACTACCATATTGTTTAGTATGCATTTTTTTGGGTTCATGGATCCACACTTATATAAGTGAGTCGGAGATATGACAATGACACCAGCTGTTTGTGTCATTTTGGGTGGCTCGTTTCTGTTCTATTTTTGTGATCTATCTTATCAATACCTATTTGTAAATGAGGTCTCCAAAACTGGACACAGTATTCTAAATGAGGCCTAACTAAAGATCTATATAGGGGAATCAGGGCAACCTTCCTCCTGCTGGTGACCCCTCTAGGGATGCATCCTAAAATTCTATTTGCTTTCCCCACTGCCTGGCCACACTTTTTGCTCATTTTGTAATCATCTGAAATAAATGCCCCCAAGTCCTTTTCCTCTGAAGTGCTGGCCAACAATGTACCCCCAATGTTGTACTCTCTCAGGGGATTCTTTTTCCCTAGGTGCATTATTTTACATTTCGAAACATTGAACTGCAATTTCTACTTTTTTGACCAATCTTCCAGCAATGCCAAATCATGTTCCATGTTACAAACACCTCCAGGGATATTACACCCTATTACACACCTTTGTGTCATCAGTAAAAGAAGAAGTGTGATCTCCCTTTTTAGAGTGACTTGCACCAAGTGGATAGAAGAATGGACAGCACTACGTAGTGGAAGTCATTCTAAAGCAACTCTACACTAAGAAAAAAATAAAGCCAAAAATCTTTTATATCTAAAGTCAAATATTTTCTTAGTTTTAAATAAAGAATAGTTGAAACCAGTGTCCGGTGTGTTTCTTTCTGTCTGTGTCCAATGGTCCAATGGTGCAACAGACAGGGTTTTCAGTGGGAGAAAAAAATTCCCTTTGGCCAATGGGAGGAAAAGTCATATAGTGTGATTGTGCATGAATGGAAAAATGCCTTGAGTTTGGTAGCCAGTTTTTTTTTTTTTATGTCCGCAAACGTGCAAACTACAACGAAAAACCCGTAAGTGATCACAAAAAAAGTGCAAGTGCAAACACCACACGAAAAAGTGCACTTAGGGGTGTGCTTGTCCTACCCCCGAAGGGGTTGAACCATTACCCTGATCCCCCGGTGCACGAAGCTCCTGACAGGGACAAGGTTCCCATTTGGTCCTCCTGGCCAAAAGGCCTGGTGGACCACCGTTCCTTATGCCCAGCCGGAGCCGGACATCCAGTACTAGGTCAGGGGGTTCTCCCGGAGAGAAAACCCCCTAGGGATCAGGGGAGGAAGGAACCAAAAGGCCACACATCCTCCCCCTAGACTTCAGGGTAGGCCCGAGGACCCACACCCTCCATCCGTGAAAAAACACACACATAAGTAACAGAAAAGTGACAAACGTGGGAGGTGAATAAATTAAATAAATAAAATAAATAGAAAATAAAAAAGTGGTACCGTGCCAAATTGTGCACAGACACAGGCCCTGAGGCCCGTAGCAAAAATTGCCCTGGACTTAGCCAAAAGGCCTGGTCCTTAGGGCGCTGTGCAAAAAGAGTGAAAAACAGTGACCATGTGCCATCTTCACACTGTGGGGTCCCACACCCAGGTGTTACTAGTGGCACCCCTGAGAGCGTCTTCCTCAGGGGGCACTGAGTTTGCAGACTTTCTGCCTTCCCAGCCTCTGGCCAGACCGAGGTAGATCCGTCCAAATCAGGAGGTACTGGGTCTTTCCAGCTTTCCCAGAGGAATTACTCCCAAGGCCCCAGAACGAATCATGGCACTCCCTGGTTTCTGTCCCTCCGGTCTAGCCTTCCGGACCCCCATCAGTTTGGTAGCCAGTGGGCTAAGAAAAAATACACTTGTGTCAGCAGGGCATGGTGGGGAGCAAGGATGCTCAGGGAAGTAGGGGGTACAGTTGTGCTGAGCAGGTTGTGGAGGGACAATGGTTCTTCATGGGAGGTGGGGGGAACAATAGGGCTTAGCGAAGGATACAAAGGTACGCAGTGGGAGATGGAAGTAATAATATTTTCCAGTGAGGGGATAGGGTATAACAAATTATGGCCAATGGCAGTGGGGAAAAACAATAGTGCCCAGTGGGGGGTTGGGAAGAACAATGGTGAAAGTTTGAAGGAAAACAGTAGTGTCTGACAGGGGTTAGGGGAGAACAACAGTGCCTAGTGGGGGGTAGGGAAGAACAACAGTGTCTAATGGGGGAGGGGGAAACAAACATAAACTATAAAATTTCTTTACCATATTTAAATTCAAAATGTTCTCATGCTTTTTTTTGTCAGGGGTCAAGTTAGGAGTAAAGCATATATTGTAGCTGCTGCAAAGGTTCACCATTAATTTGATTACTTATCTCACGGTACAGAGTGCCTTTAAATTGAGTGAATCTAAGAGACTCATTTCATGCCGTGAATAAGACCAATGTAGACTGTGAAGTGGCATACACAGCAGTCTGATTTTAAAACAAGGACGGGTTTGTTCTGCTGAGAGTATTGCTATGTTTATTAACCTCTTAAGGGACAAAAGTTGTGCAGACCTTATGGACAAGATGAAGTTTATATTGCAACTATGAGTCTACGGACAGAAACCTTGTCATTAACTAGAAAGTAAAAAAGTGAAAAAGTAAAACCTTTTTGGGGAGCTGGGGCAAGCTTGATATTGTTTTACGAGAATTAGTTTATTTTCTGTTTGTATTAAGGGCAAGAAGACGACAAACTTTAAAAAATCTGCAACAAAACTAGCTATAAAAGGAAGATGACAATATGATTCATTAGGAGAACAAGTGAGAAGGTCGTTAAGGAGCACCGGTACAAAACTCTTTATTATAATTTGTTTTCGTCAAACTGGTTTCTTACAGCTTTTGTTACTATGAGATTATAATTTAAGCCTAGCAAAAGTTGCTGAAATGCAGTTTTGTAAAATATTTGCAAAATGACCTAAAGTATAAATAAGTGGGGGAATTGATTAAAAGCATTTCAGGGTTTATTTTTGCCATTTATGTTCTATTTGGGAGATTTCTTCTCACTTCCTACCCTGTAGACACAACAGGAAGCGAGAGGAAAACTGTCCAAAATTAGAAACATTTCTGTTGTTGAAAATGTGGAATTTTGCCATCACTTTTAGTCCCAATGACAATGGTCATTAAATTGTTATGAAACCCACAACAGTAAAATCAGTCTTTATATGCAGTAAAGCATGCTTGTTATACTCACTGTGGAACCTAAGGAGTTAATCCTCCACATTGTGTAAAAAGGCTGTTTGATCCTGTGTTCTCTGATCCTCCCCTTCTTTTACACTCCCCAATCCATCTGCCATAGTACAGAGCTCAGTGGCAAGTCTGCACGTGTCCTGGGTGGTGTATATTGATCAACACAGGATCAATCAGAGCTGTCCGGACAGAGGGTCAGGGATCATGCAGCCTCATTAAACAGACAGGAGAAAAATGAAAAATCCTCCTACAATATTAATCAGTGCTCATCCAGACACTGATAAAAATCACAAGACTGTTATATACTGCTGAAGAGAAATGGTATTTAGCAGTTTATATTTGCTAACATAATTGCATTTCCATGTTCTGCGTACTGTGAGCAAACTGTTGGCGCTATATAAGTCCTGTATAATAATAATAATACTGTGGAAGACCGGACATAGTGAATGCAGGGTCCGGGGTTTAGTAACACTTTAAGCAAATAGAGAATGAATCTTCCTAATATGGGCACAGAACACCAGTAAACTGATCATGAGTTATAATTCTTTAACACTCTATTTAGAACCATTTATACTCAAACATGCAATCATTCATAGAACAATTAATTCCATAATTGAATGGTAAAAGCAAACAAAACTTTCAACAATATTTTGTCAAGTCATCAAATGTACTGAAAATTTTCATACGAATGTTGCTACAAACTTTTGTTAAAAAGTCTACTACTGTATAGACCAGGGGTGGGCAAACTTTTTGACTTGAGGGCCGCAATGGGTTCATATATTGGACCCGGGGGCCGGACCAAGAGTAGATGAATGATGTGTATGTGTCATCCATAGTAAGTATAGTAATATTCCCCCATAGTAAGCATAGTAATTCATCCCCCATATAGTAATTCATCCCCCATAGTAATTCATCCCCCATATAGTAATTCATCCCCCATAGTAATTCATCCCCCATATAGTAATTCATCCCCCATATAGTAATTCATCCCCCATGTTAATTCATCCCCCATATAGTAATTCATCCCCCATAGTAATTCATCCCCCATATAGTAATTCATCCCCCATATAGTAATTCATCCCCCATAGTAATTCATCTCCCATATAGTAATTCATCCCCCATAGTAATTCATCCCCCATATAGTAATTCATCCCCCATATAGTAATTCATCCCCCATAGTAATTCATCCCCCATAGTAATTCATCCCCATATAGTAATTCATCCCCCATATAGTAATTCATCCCCCATAGTAATTCATCCCCCATAGTAATTCATCCCCCATATAGTAATTCATCCCCCCTATAGTAATTCATTCCCCATATTCATTCACTGTATGATATTAATTCATACCTCATACAGTATTTCATCCCCCACAGTACTATTCCCCCCCAAGTAGTAAGCCAAGTCCCCCCTGTATCAATTCACTTACCTTTGCTCCGCGCGTTCCTCTTGCCGTGTTCCCGCGCCGTTCCGGTCTTCAGGGCGGACTGTGAGAGGAGCCTAGCTCCCCTCACGTTCCTCACGCTGCCCCGCCTACACACATTCTGACAGCCGATGTTTGTCACGCTCCGCGGGCCGGATTAAAAGGTCCGCCGGGCCGTATACGGCCCGT
Organism: Staurois parvus; assembly: GCF_062004578.1. Taxonomy (NCBI): domain Eukaryota; kingdom Metazoa; phylum Chordata; class Amphibia; order Anura; family Ranidae; genus Staurois; species Staurois parvus. The sequence continues at coordinate 6,053,111 of NW_028318003.1, forward strand.
GGGCCGTAGTTTGCCCATTGCTGGTATAGACTGTACTCTCCCAACCTGGCCTTTTCTGTGCTCAAACAGCTAAGAATCCAAAGTCTTTGTGACAGTGAATAACAGCAACCACTGAGTGTATTTGGTGTCCAAAACAACTATCTGTGCATGGATTCTCTCCTTCCTTGTCCTTAGCTGGAGCATACATGCAACTATACTAATCCTATTTAGGTAAGAAACTCTCATTTTGCAATGATTAAATTATGCCTAACGTAAAAGAAAATTCCCTTGAGCTCCTCCATTCTGAACCTAATGACAATCATCCTATAAAACTCCAGAAAACTATTTAAGGGACTAAACCCTGACAAGATTTCCCATCTTTCTCTTGTCCCCTTCCTGGGGATTTTCCCATGAGAACTTTGGTACACATAAGATTATGTGTAAGTATATACATTTTTTTTTACCTTTCCCTCCCTTTCTTTATTTTTTCATATACCTTCAATCTCATGTGTGTTCTTGGTGCCACACTTAATTAGAAAATGCACTGCCTGGGGGTTGGTCCTGCACTGTGATGCCATGTAATCTGCCTCTGGTATTCATATAGCTTACTGTGCATCACAGTAAGGCAAGGCTTTTCTGGCTGTACTTATCCTATAGCTCATAGGAGTTCAGTTCGTTATGCACTCCTGTGACCTGTTTTCAGCCGACAGCAGCCTAAAGCCCACTGTCAGCTGTTGTCACAGAGCTGATCCAGGCTCTGAAAAGATCTCGACCATATGATCCTGAGCCATCTACTCCAGCTCTTCCACAGTCTAATGCCCCAGTGAGCACTGGAGGAGCAGAGCAGAGATCTGGTTATTGACAGTCCCTAGCTCTCTGCTCACTGAAAGCTGAGAATCAAGGGATCTTTGATCTTATGAAACCCATACTTCTTCATTACTTCAATACATGTGTTGTATCTCTAGCTGTGGAAATAAATAAAGAATTAAAAAATGCCTAATGTCTAAGGCCAGTATCGCATATGTTGTTAAACTGACAGGAGGCCACTATTGTACCTCTAGTCCAAATGCTCCTGAAGTGGTTAAAGGTGGCATAAATATGCAAAGTGGCATGGAAGCTGTACGTCCAGACAGTCCTAAACAGAAAACTTGCAATAGTAAAGCCTTGATGAGTGGTACCCTCAAGGTATAGCAGATTGATCAAGATAAGAAGACCTTAGGGGAGTTGGCAAGTCAGCAGCTGGCCACAGGTGGAACCAGAGAAGAGGCAGAACAGCAGGCAAGGCCATGGTCAAGGAGCAAGCCAAAGTCACTTTGGAACAGCATCAGGCAGGAGTCAGCAGTGGTCAGGAAATAAGTTGGGGAAGTGACAGCTATACTGGAAAACCCATAGTCAGGAGATAAGCTGGCTCAGCAACCAGTAGTCAGAAACAATCCATGGTGAGGAGAAAAGCTGGATCAGTAGCAGGTGTACAGTCACAAGCCATGGTCTGGGGACAAACCAGATGAGCAATTGGTAAACAAGAACAAGCTGGGTCTCTGGAAGGTATACAGGAAGAAGCCATGGTCCGGGGACAAGCCAGATCAGCAATTGGTAAACATGAACAAGCTGGGTTTCTAGAAGGTATACAGGAAGAAGCCATGTTCAGGTGACAAGCCAGATCAGCAATTGGTAAACAAGAACAAGCTGGGTCTCTGGAAGGTATACAGGAAGAAGCCATGGTCTGGGGACAAGCCAGATCAGCAATTGGTAAACATGAACAAGCTGGGTTTCTAGAAGGTATACAGGAAGAAGCCATGTTCAGGTGACAAGCCAGATCAGCAATTGGTAAACAAGAACAAGCTGGGTCTCTGGAAGGTATACAGGAAGAAGCCATGGTCCGGGGACAAGCCAGATCAGCAATTGGTAAACATGAACAAGCTGGGTTTCTAGAAGGTATACAGGAAGAAGCCATGTTCAGGTGACAAGCCAGGTCAGCAACTGGTACACAGGAACAACCCATGGTCAGGAGACAGTTTGGGTCAGCAAATGGTAAACACAAAAGGATCATGTATTCAGGGTACAAGGTAAGTAGCTGAAGACCATCCAACAATTCCATTCTTCAGCTCTAGTCCTTACATAGGCCTTCTTGTACCAATGCTGAAATGGATTTGCGCATGTACAAAATGTATAAACACGTATAAGGCAAACATACTTGTACGAAGTTTACCATAGAAAAAAAACCTGTAGAACATAGGAGATGCCCAATACCTCATGTAGAATCAGAAGATTCATATATAAACTGGTATTTTACCTCATCAATGCCTGTTGCAAACATACTAGTATGTTTGAATGTAAAGTGTTACTTGGATAAAACTGTGCACATAGTTAAAAAAAATATGCATCAAGCATATTCAATATTATACTCTAGTCCCACTCCAGGCACGCAACCTAAAAACCTCTGTGTAAAAGAAATACAAGACAATTGAAGTTAGTTTAAGCCTACCCATTCCCTTTTGCTAATAATATTTATTTACATAAGTTTTTATTTTTTCAAGTCTTCCTTACTTTCTTCTCAGTTCGTCTTACAACTGAAGTAAAATTGTTTGAATTTTGTGATACTCTTTTGTTCAATTTATGTACCATTTGTGGCAACAGTCCATCAGTTGTCGACGAAGTGTATCTGCCACATAGGATTTTGCAGTTCATAAGGTAAACAGGTACCAGTGAGAGGTTTGGAGTGGGATGTTGGAGGGGGGGGGGGTGGTTAAGTACTGGCCGCACCTTGATCCCTTCCTGGGGTATAATTTATCTTTCTCTGGGTTAATCAGTCATTGATGCTGAGAAAATAGACAAGCAGGTTGTTAGGTATCATGTCTGCAGGTCTGAAGAAGACCCAGTGAGGTCTATTTATTAGCCAGGAGCCTTAATAACTGTTTTGCTGGACTTTTGTTTTGGACTATGATTCTTAACCCTGTGCGGGAATCTTCTTGTTTGCTGTACATGCTGACCAATAAACAGGGACAAGAAGCCCTTAAACCTATATGTGGCTGGGATTACCTCTCAGCGAGCTCTCCACTTGGAGTTAAACCCCACACAATCAAGAAAGGATTTTTCACTCCTGGGCCTTAGGCACTGCTCATTATGATCATGTTTGAGCCATATCAACTGTTGGTTGTTACTCAGCACTGCAGGTTAGTTTTCTGCATTGCACACCTGCTCTAATCAGGAATGCTTAAGTAAACTGCTGAACGTTCAGTCTGTGCCTGATCAACAAGTTAGTCTTTTTATTCAAGCAATCTGTTTAGATCTGGCTTCTATCTGTTTATGCCCTGGAATGCTCCTGCAAATTGTTTGGAATGCACTTTTACTGTTATCCCCACTATTGTAAGTCATAGCTGTGTCTACCTGTCTTGAAGCTAGACTCTGTTTAGGATTGATTGTCTGCACCTGATCTAAGCTGGCCATACATTATACAGTTTTATTTACAATACTATTTTCTTATACAATTTTCTTTTAGATTTACCAAAACCATATAATATGATGACAAAGCTAAAGACTTTCAATTTGTATGCAATCAGGCAGGCTCTTGCCTACATAGTTGAAGAGCTAAAGGAAATTGAATAAGAAAATTGTATAATGTATGGCCAGATTTACCCTGGCTACAGTTTGCTCCATCCTTCTCTCAGATGACTTACACTTCGCCAACATCTATCCTACCTGTTATTGAGCTGTTGTCCCTGTTGACTAAATGGGTCCACCAAACTTTATGACATCCTTTGTGTGTCCCTTTTGTGCACCCACTATGGCTTCAGTTACACCCCCCATCCTGCTCTCTTAGCCTCTGTTGCCATGTAGAGCTAGTGACTATTATGGGGCATTACATGGATAGGACTCTTTGCTTGCATGCTCTAGTGACAATTGTGGGGAAGCCATTGTCTTAATGAGATACTGTGCATTCCCAGAACATTACAGATGACATTTTGAACTCCTGGTAACACTTTACGTGAGCTTTAATGCCCAGGAGGCAGCATGGCTTGTCTATCATGTGACCACTGTGAATGTCACAGCGGTCACATAATTGGGAGCCTATCTCGCTGGATCCTGATCAGAAGGCATGACCAAGAGCTATTAGTGGCATTTTATTCAGTGTGCAGTGAGTGTGGTGTCAGCACACAACCTTAGGCCACTGTAGACACATTGGAGCCCACCCTCTTTGCCACTGCATATATGCATTATGCCATCAACATGTTGACATTAAAAAGTAATTGATGCTTGAAAATGGTAGTTTATGCTTGGAACAGACTTCCAGCAGAAGTAGAGAATCAGTCAACAGTAAGTGGATTCAAACATGCTTGGGATAAACATAGATCTATAATCAGACAAAAAAAATGCAAAAACGTATAAAAAAACAAAGGGCAGACTTGATGAACCACTTAGACTTTTTTTCTACCATCACTTTTCTATGTTTCTATAGCTAACAAGTCTCTGCAGTTACATGTTCCAACCAGCAGCAACTTTGGGAAAGCCTGCATTGTGAATCAGTGGTTTCTCAGAGCGAGATGTGTTTTTTTTTTTTACAAAGTGTGTGGGTGTAATTTGTAACTGGAGCACAGGCATGTGGCTACAGTCCAATTAGTGGCCTTAGAAGGAAACAGCAGAGGTGTTTGTAAGCAAGGAAAAGGGCATAAAAAAATGATTACACTTTCACCTGGATAGATGCACTTCTGGGCCCCCCCTTTCTTTGGTGACCATTCCCATAACATCTGCAGACGGACATTCAATTAAAATGAATGAAATCTGTGGCTGCCATGATGAGGGAAGAACTGGCTGGCTGGGTGGATTTAGAATGACAAGCTGTTTGGCGGCTGGTAGGCTGCACTCTGAATATCACATGGGCACCATGGATTAGATAAAAAATGGTATTAGGAAAATGTTCACCAGGGGTTTTCGAAAGAATAAACATATTAAAAGTACACTTATCCTTTTAAAAAAGTGCTAATACTTGCAAAATTATTTGACTCTCCTTAACTTCATGGGCCATTGGCACAATGCCATTATATGTTCAATGTGCTGCTTTTGTGTTTTATAATTCATTTTCTGTTAGCTGCTTTGTATCAACAAATGACCGTATATGTCTTCTTTCCATGTTGATGGTTGTCTTTCTCATCAACACAGACAACTGTAGTTATGGACAGTAATCTATTTACAGAAAGATGTGACTTTCCATCTGTCCAGTAAATGAGTCACACTGTACATGTGTGTAACCTCAGAAAGACACTTCAAAGTTTCTATGGTGTTTGCCTTATCATACGTGTTTTGTACATATGTATGCATTCTTGATGCTTAAACATTTTTAAAAATGATTGACCAAGCACAACATATTAGTGAACTCTTTGAATATTACAAAATGATCTGTTCTTGATTCTTGCAAAGATTTCAATGATATATGAAGGATAATTGAAGAGAAGCTCTGGTTGTCCATGGCTATAAGAAACTATCTACATATCAATCTACAGTATATAACTATATATATATATATATATATATATATATATATATATATATATATATATATAGTGTGTATATATAGGGATTTTACAATTGATGGTTTTATATTAGTGTGGTTTACTTTTGGGAATACCACCTGCAGGTCAATATGTCAGAATCTGAATATTAAAGGGTAAGTTCACCTTTTGTAACATGTTGCATGTTACACTGATATTCATGTAATATGTTATTGTAGCATCAGCCCCTGCACCCCCTTGATCCCCTGTTGTTACAGTGAGTGGGGATCTTCTCCACCCCCCCAGACACATCATTCATTCACAGAGTTCTGTGAATGGGGAACTGCAAGTACCGACAGCCTTTTCATCTGTCAGCTTGTAGTTTCCAATGAACTACCACAATGATGTTGACAGACAGATTACACTAACAATCTGTACATTCCCGCATGGTACCCACAATCTGTTGATTGTGGGTGCAATGCTTTCCAGGCTCCTACAAAAAAAAATAGTAAATACACATTTTTATACCTGAAAAAAAATATGCATTTATTATATTTTTTAAAAAGTGAACTTATCCTTTAATATAGGATACTGTGGGTGCATTGCAAAGTAACTTTTCATAAAACAGGATTAATTCATATCATGATGTACTGTTAATGTGGATAATAAAGACTTGGACAAAGAGCACTGCTTATTTATTTATTTAGTGGATTTGTTCTAGATTTGTTTGGTACGTTTTTGGTAGAATTTATAATTTGGTCCATAGTAGTCTTCTAAAAGGGGTTTTTGTGTAAGTGTAAAATTAATCAAGGTTTCTGGACTATCTTTTTGAAAGTTAGGGACTCTTTTTGCTTAGTTTAAAAGAAAACTCGTCAAAAACATTTTAAAAGTAAGATTGCCGGGCTAGTTGATTGGCAGATTATTTCATTTTTGTTGTCTAAGGATTGCATATTTTTATCTAGACTTCCTTTTCCTGATGCTGTGTGATTATTGTGACCTTTTATTGTTATCTCACATAAACTATAAATAAAAAAAAAATAAGAAAAAACCCATTGTGGTTACCTCTCAATCTGTTTCTTATACCTTTATCCTCAGGGCTTTGTAGTCATGCAGCAGCAGAAAAACTTTTCTAGAACTCACTAACCCCAAAATTAATATAATGCTGTTTTTCCAAACATTAAATAAATAGTAAAAGTATACTCTGTAATTGATTGCACTCTATAGATCTTTCAACATGTTTTCTGTTCCTTATACCCTATGTATTGCTTGCAGGGCACAAGTTTAGTGGTACAAAAAGCATGTTTGTACATACCGGTTCTGGTTCTGCCTGCTCATAGAACCTATACAAGGTTCTGAGGTTTGAAAATCAGTATTCCTGGCCACATTTTTTAGATTTTATTTTGTGAGTATTTGTGCTTATTTTTGCGTATTTCTGCCCACTTGCATACATGATTAAAATAAATTCTAGCTCGCAGAATAGAATCATAAACTTTTCAAACTAAGATTTTATGCGCATACACGCATATTTTTTCATGCGCCAACACGCAAATAATGACTGCCAACTGAGATTTGATTTTTTACTCATCTATGCGCAGTGCAAGTTTACAGACCTGTGTGTTCAGGCACATTGAAAACAATGGGCTGCATTTAGATCTGTAAAATTCCCACCTGTATGCCTAAAAATGCTGAGGCCTAAATGTATGATTTATACAAAGTACCTATATTAGGCCAAGCTAACTTAGCAAAGGGCCTAGTACAAGGTTGAGCCATAAATGTATGTATGTGTCTTTCACTTTCTCCACTGGCAAGAGTTCAAGTAGCTGATCAAGGGGAAATCTACCTTATCAGGTGAGGTAAGTGTCCTAGGTAGAGGGAAATTAATTCCCCAGGTTATACAAGACATTGGTTACAAGAAGTAGGTAAAGCAGCTACTTGGATGGAGCTGAGGACACTGTAACTTGTCACACACTGGTCTGATTGCATTTGTGATATGGCATGACTATTGGGTTCTCTTAATTGTGGCTCCAGTGGCAAGATCTGTGCAGAGTGGTTGCAGTGACATGAAAAGCTTTAGTAGCCTTAACACAGTGGTTCTAATGGCATGCTATAGTAATAGTACAGCTGTTCAAAGGAAATACGCTGTATACATACTTCTCAACTGTCCCTGATTTTGAGGGACTCTCCCTGATTTGGAACAAAGTCTCTCTGTCCCTCTTCCCTCCTCATTTGTCCCTCATTTTGGTTTAATTCATATTGTTGTATATAAAATGCACTTTTTAAAAAAAGTGTTTCCCAGTGCTAAACCTTTCATCTATTTTCTAAATTGCTGAATTTGTAAAAACCAGTATAAAGGAACAGTAGTGGTTAAAAAAAGCTGTTTAACTAATCATTTTTGTGTATAATTTTCCTTAAAGCGGGCATGTCAGGGAATGGCACCACAATGCACGACACATAGAGCATTGTGGCAGCACTTGCAGTGGGCCCTTCTAATTAGGATACCATCTGTCCCCATTTAAAGGGGACAGTCCCCAATGTGATGCATCCCTTGGACCCGAGCACTATAAACCAGGTGCTAACTTGTCCTACTGCACAAGTATCAATGGTAAAAATGGTGCCAATGGCCCATGTTGCCACACATGTACAGGCCACTCTAGTTGTTATGGGTTGAAACTTGGAGCCAAATGGAGCCTGCCCACTGCAATGCTTACACTATGCTGCCTGGCTCCCAGGATGATACTGAGCATCACCGAGATACAAACCACAATCTGTGAGTTACTCGCCACTAACCTGACCCCCAAATGCTGTGCATTACGCAATCCTGATTGCTGAGCTGTGAACATGACTTTATCCTGACCTCTGCACTCAGTGTGTTACTTAATCCTGACCCCTTCACTCTGTGTGTTACGTAATGCTTGTGTATGCTGTACCCTCTCTTGACCCCTTTTAAGCCCCCATCCAATTGTTACTGCAATTTGGCCAAACCCATTATTCTCCTTCTCATGTTGCTCAAGGTATTTTGTTTTTAAACCTTTAATGTTTGCCTTTTGTTTCAAAAGTCTGTGAACAATTGTTGCAGGGCATGTAAATAAAATGGGGGGGGCATGATTTTGAGGGTGTGGCTATTAACCCCCTTCTCCTGTTTAAGTTCTTCAGCAATAGATTCTAAAAAGTCATCCAATAGACCAGTGGTCTCCAAATTGCAGCCCGGTAGCAAGATGAGGCATGCTTTTATCTGGCCTTTGGAGCACTATTCCTCCACTGACACCAACGGTGGGGCACTTTTTCTCTCACTGAATGGGGCACTATTACTCTTACTGATACCTAGAATGAAGCACTATTTTTCCTACTGACACCAACACTGGGACACTATTCCTCTCACTGATATCAAGAATGGGGCACTATTAACTCTTCTGACATCAATAATGGGGCACTCTTCCTCCCACTGACACCAACAAAGGAACACCATTCCTATTGCTGATACCAACAATGGGGCACTATTCCTTCCACTGACACCAAAAATCCCTCTCACTGATACCTATTACTCCCATTAACAAAAATGACAGGGCACTATTCCTCTCACTGACACCAGTGATGGGGCATTTTTCCTCCTATTGACACTAATGATGGGACACTATCCTTTCACTGATACCAATGATGGGGCACTATTCTTTTCACTGATGCCAATGATAGGACACGATTCCTCCCTCTGACACTGATGATGGGGCATTATTCCTTCCACTGACACCGATGATGGGGCACTATTCAATCCACTGACACCAATGATAGGTCACTATTCCTCCCATTGACACTGACAATGGGGCACTATTTCTCCCACTGACACTGACGATGGGGCACTATTCCTCCCACTAACATCAGTGATGGGGAACTAATCCTCCCACCGACAGCAATGTTGGGGCACTATTCCTCCCATTTACACCAATGTTGGGGCACTATTCCTCCCATTTACACCAATGTTGGGGCACTATTCCTCCCATTTACACCAATGTTGGGGCAGTATTCCTTTCACTGATACAAAGAATGAGGCGCTACTCCTTCCAATGATGGGCCACTATTCCTCCCTCTAGTACTAAAGATATGGCAATGTTTATTCCCACTGACCATAGTCTGGCCCCTCCAAACTCTGAAGGACAGTAAACTGGCCTTTTGTTTAGAAAGTTTGGAGACCCTTGCTCTAAAAGGAGCCTGTATTGTCTGTGTGTATGGAACTGTGCTTGTGGATGACAGCCTCTGTACTAGTTAGGGAGACCTGGATATATTCTCAGTGGACCCTCTAGGGGTAAGCACTACATTACAGTGTCTCTTGAGAAGATTCCTGATTCTCAAATGTTTTCGCCTTTGTTTCTGTTATTTCTCCCACGTCGATTGACTTTATAGGAAATGTGCTGTCTAAATTTCAGCAATCCATTTCCATCAGCCTTTGTAATTTAGCATTTCATAAAATGTTTAATATATGCTTGAGATCCCTGGCAATTTATGGGCCAAGGTATTATATTATTATGAATAAATAATTGTTAATGTGATTCATAATTAATGAGCAACATACAAGTGATAAGAAATGAAAGACGCTCAAAGATAACAAAATGACTACAGATTATGGTGCTGCTGAGTACAAATGCTTTCACAGAAATCAGATTGAGAACCATTTGGATCTATGTAGACCTCTAATTGCAAAACAACAACATTTATTAAGGTAGATTTAGATGTGCGTTTAAATCTTCTTTTCCTCTGAACCCAGATCCAAGTTCAAATTGTTCTTTAGAAGCTACTGACAAGCATTGAGGAAGCAGTGTGTTGCCTCTTCGCTGCCTGTTTAAACCCCATTTTTGCCGACAAATGCACTGAATGCAGTTGCAGGGCATTTGTGGTGCTTCCCCATTTACTTGTGTGTGTAGCGTTTGACAGGCTTGCCGCCCACCGATCACTACATGTTGGGTAAACTATGCTGCCGGCGTGGCATGTAAACACTCCTCCAGTGCCTAGTGCAGCTTAAGGTGGGTGTTTGGTGGATGGTAAAAACACAGCTCAACTGCATATTTTTGAGTATTACAAAGCAGAGTAAAATATCCATATGGAGTGATAAAAGGTAAAAAAAAAAAACAGGTACCAAAATGGCTGCTGCTCCGTCCTTCGGCAGCAGCGGTGTGATGTCAGCAATGTGGCTCCACCCGACGCGTTTTGTGCGCATGCATGTCCTCAGGGGTACGCCCATGGAATGTGCAGCCACGAATATCAGTAATATTACTATTTATTGACTATTTTAGTTGTACTTGCAGTGCAACTATCATCACTTCTGCTCTCGGACATAATTGCCTTATCGCTTTCTGATTTGCTGTTCATTATATTTGCAAGTTTTATATACTTATGTCTTGCACTTTACTGTTCCACTTAATACATTTAATTTTTTATTGTGATATTAGCGCTGCACCTTTTTTATACATATACAAATTTTTGTGCTGGCTCTACTTTTTCCACCGTTAGCCCCAGGTCAACAATTGTAGCAATGGGTTGATACTCTTGACATAACAAACTATGTATTGTGTATATCCATGTGACTTATTGTTTTGTTATCATAAATATGTTTCTATACCTAATAAAGAAATAAAGTTAAAAGAAGTGAAATGTGAACACCTATTGCTGCCAACATTGGAGCAGGAATACTATGGATCTTAACATCTAAAGATCCTACTTTAGTAACCCCAACTCCGAGCCCTTCATCCCACTCCTGAACCATCCCTCTTCATCAATGTCTGTACTTTTAAATTCTACCTGAAAAAACACTTAAACACACAGGTGTTTGTCTTACTGAACATATTTGAATGGAAATAGGAACCTTCCTCCTGTTGGTTTGTCTAACCAATGACTCATTGGTTAATCCATGAAGTTCTAACCTGTTTGATGTGCAGTTGGTGATGGGCCACTGATGGAATTTCCTGTAACCTCCTGTTGAGTTTTTTGTTGTTCCCTTCTTTTGTTCCTCCTATATTCTCTGTATACTGATGCTACCTCTTTGACTTCTTCTTCTCCTGCAGTCCCCTCTGGTCTTTTCTAAACCTAAAGTGATTCTAAAGCTTCATCTTTTTGTGTAAAATAACAAACATGTTATACTTACCTGCCCTATGCAGTGGTTTTGCACAGAGCAGCCCACATCCTCCTCTTCTCGGGTCCCACTCACAGGCTCTCCTGGCCCCTTCCTCCTGTCGGGTGCCCCCACAGCAAGCAGCTTGCTATGGGGGCACCCGCTGCTCCGTGTGTCCATTCACGTGTGTCTCTCTCCTCATTGGCTGACTGGCTGTGATTGACAGCAGCGGGAGTTGCCTCAGTCAATGAGGATGTAGAGACCAGGGACAGCCGAGGCTGTCATTCACATCGCTGGGTCTCAATGGGGTTCAGGTAAATATTGAGGGGGCTGGGGATGTTGCAGCACACAGAAGGTTTTTTACCTTCATGCTTAGAATACATGAAGGTAAAAAACCTTCTGCCTTTACACCCACTTTTAAGTTTGCCATACATTAGTACAATTTAATTTGAAATGTTTCACTTTAAGAACATTTTTTTTCTTTGCTAATCATTAGTGGGTCAAAATTATATTCATTTTTGACCTTCTAAAACAAACACAATTCTAACGGTGTATGTGGTTTTCATTTGAAAAAGTTCACTCATTCCAAACTCAAATGTTTAAAGCAAACAAAATGTTGCTCCTTTGGTAGAAAAAAATGCTCATACTGTATAGGGCATTTTTGTACAGGCGTTTAGAAGTGTTTAGTATTTTTTTTCTGCCAGAAAACAGAAACCATGAGGGTTTTTTCTGCCTCTAAATGCTGAGCGTAAAGTATGCCTCTAAACGTCCTAATGTGCATGGACACACATGAGAACACTGAGCTGCTTTTACAGGCAAAACCCAAAACTCCTTTAGAAGCAGCAATTTTTTATGCTCATTGTGCATTGACCCTTAAGTAATTTTGAACAACATTTTCCAAGTCATTGAATATACTGAAAATTTTCATATGAATTTTCATGTGAACTTTTGTTCAAAAATCTACTAGTGTATGGCCACCTTTAGACTCCCCTTCTGTGTGCCAACACAATATCACCTGACCTACTTATCCATTCAAGTGAGCTTTGCACAGAGAGGGGGGTGTCTAGGTACACATCTCCAGGTTCATACTAATTTAAAATTATAACTCCAGCCACTGGCTGAACTGCAAATCCTATCTCCAGAAAACAACAAGAAAAAAGTCTCCACTTACAAGAAGGAGATCAGCAATTGGGTGTTTGCTGGTCTCCCTTCACTCTATCCATCGGCATCTGCCATCCCTGCCCCAGGTCCATTGATAGACAGGCAGAGCCTGGGAAACACAGTGGCGGCACATGGGGAGACTGGTACTTACAGGGGTGTGTGGAAGGAATGCAGATGTCAAATCACTTCCATCTGACAACCAACAGACGGCTTGTCAGATTTTAAAAAGGTGCAGTGCTAAAATACTAAATAATGACTCATAAAGGAATAAATTAGGATATCAATAAAGTGACAGTTCGTGGTAAAGTGCTGGGTAAGGCTGATTTCAAACTTCAGTGATGTGCCAGAGGTGTAGTAAAAATACGTACTCACCGGATGCGTATTTTAAATACGCATGTAAACAAAATAGCCAGAGGTCCCCTTATCAGGATGGAATGGATGAGATATGCCGATTACGGATTCTCCTCCCTCTGGGTGGTATACAGCCTTACAGATGTCTCCTTGGTGGCCGCAGGTTGGATCCAGCCAGAGGCCTCCTTAATGGATGGATGGATGGATGCTTTACAGCCAATGTTAATGGAAAAGCTCCGACCTCTGGATATAATGGAATACTGCCACTTAGCCATCCGGAATGGGCTCTGCAAATGAATTTTAGCTCGACGTAGAGCCAGACAGAAGGTAGCCCATAGTGCAGTATTGTGTTAGCAAAAGATTTATTAAATTAAAAGATTCCATGTGGTACAATACAAATAGCAGCAAGTAAGTGGAGAGAGACTGACCATCTACAAAAGCAAGATGGCCGCCGGGCCTACACCAGGCTCCGGCGGCGTGACGTCACGGCATACTGGCTCGTCCTTTGACGCAATTCATGCCAATGCACTTCTTCAGAAAGGATCGGCATTACTGCCATGCGTCAGGTCTATATATATCGTAGGCGGCGCATGCGCATTACGTGCGTGCCATCTTGCCGAAGGGCAAAAACAACCGTGCACGCATGCGTGGGCACCATTTTGCCATGGACTGTTTACAGCAAGAGACATTACTGGGTTATTATATTCTATATTTGGTATTATCTGATTCTATATTTTATTGGTGTGACTAGTTTGATTTTTTAGTTATTTCCATGACTTATTTTAAGCATTGCCGGATTATTAAGAATTATTATGTTGTATTCGCTGTTTCCTATTATAATTTTTTGCCATGGAACATATAGTATTTTTATCTATTATTTTTATGCATATACAATTTTATATATACATATATATATATATATTTAACTACTATCCTCATCTATATTCATAATTATGTTAAATTTTGAGATTTGATTCTCTTTTTGACATTCATGGCACATTATCAGTATGCTGTTATATATAGCGCTGTCATTGTTATGCACCAACGATCGTATTTTATATTTCATATTTTATCATTTATCTGACACCCTCCTATTGCATGTCCTTTAAGCCCATCATCTTTCCGTTACTATAAGGATTCATTTTCTGTAGTATAGTGGGATATAGACATTAACTGACATTGTTTATGTCTCTTGCCATAAACGGTCCATGGCAAAATGGTGCCCGCGCATGGGCACACGGTTGTATTTGCCCTTCGGCAGTAATTCCTTTCTGAAAAAGTGCATTGGCACGAAACGCGTCAAAGGACGAGCCAGTACGCCGTGAAGTCACGCCGCTGGAGCCTAGTGTAGGTCTGGCGGCCATCTTGCTTTTGTGAATGGTCAGTCTCTCTCCACTTACTTGCTGCTATTTGTATTGTACCACATGGAATCTTTTAATTTATTAAATCTTTTGCTAACACAATACTGCACTATGGGCTACCTTCTGTCTGGCTCTATGTAGAGCTAACATTCATTTGTAGAGCCCATTCCGGATGGTTAAGTGGCAGTATTCCATTATATCCAGAGGTCAGAGCTTTTCCATTAACATTGGCTGTAAAGCATTCATCCATCCATCCATTAAGGAGGCCTCTGGCTGGATCCAATCTGCGGCCAGCAAGGAGACATCTGTAAGGCTGTATACCACCCAGAGGGAGGTGAATCCATAATCGGCATATCTCATCCATTCCATCCTGATAAGGGGACCTCTGGCTATATTGTTTACATGCGTATTTAAAATACGTATCTGGTGAGTGCGTATTTTTACTACACCTCTGGCACATCACTGAAGTTTTAAATTATTATCAGCCTTTACCCAGCACTTTACCATGAACTGTCACTTTATTGATATCTTAATTTATTCCTTTATGAGTCATTATTTAGTATTTTAGTGCTGCACCTTTTTATTATCTGTGTGTGGAGGTTTTACTTGGTTACCTTTGTGTGTATCAGCAGCTAATTTTTAAGCGCTCACTGATCTTATTCCAATTTATGGCTTGTCAGATTTACACACACTCCTGGCGGTGTCAGCCACTAGGAGTGTGTGTAAAATCTGTTGTTGCCACCAAAGTAAGGTATAGCATTGGCAGTAAAAGGGTTAAGCCTGTGATCTACCAGAACCCCCAGATCCTTCTCCACTATTGATTCCCTCAGCTGTTCTCCTCCTAAGATATATATTGCATGCATGTTTTTAGCCCCAAGTGCATAACTTTACATTCATCAACACTAAGCCTAGGTTCACACTGATGCGGTGCAGAATTTGCAGCAGTTTCTGTGAGCAGTTTCAGTTTCTGCATCACAATCACACCCTGTTCATGCGAACCGCTGCGGGTGTGTATGTCAAGTTAACAGCACCCGAAATTGGTTCGTGGTGCAATGTGCAGAATCGGATTGCATGGGTGTGAATACCCACATGATCCAGTTCTAGTGCTGTCCAAAAAAAGGGTCCTGCACCTTGTTGGTGCGGATGCAGGGCAAGTTGAGCCATACAAAATGTATGATTCAAATCGCACCGGACAGAATTTGCATGTGATTTTCACAGGAATGCGGTGCGGTTCCTGTGCAAATCACATGCAATATGCCGCACCACATATGTGTGAACCCAGGCTAAACCTCATTTGCCACTTACCGTATATACTCGAGTATAAGCCGAGTTTTTCAGCACATTTTTTGTGCTGAAAAACGGCCCCCTCGGCTTATACTCGAGTCAACGTCTGCAGACGTGGCTCCGTCAAGGGGGGCGCGTACAGGGGTGGGCAGAGGGCTGCTGTCTCTTACCTGGCTCCCACGATGATCCATCGAGGAAGCGCTGCTCCTTCCGTCACTCCAGCCACTCCCTCACTCCTGCCGCTCGGCTCCGCCTCCTCACCGGTGATTGGCCGCCAGAACTGTAGCTCAGGAAAGGTACACAGGCGGCCAATCACGGGCGAGGAGGCGGAGCCGAGCGGACCCGCGAAAATCGAGTGAGGGAAAAGCCGGTAAGTGTGCAGTGCAGAGGTGCTGCTGCAACCACATATGCTGGCTGCAGCAGCACCATACTGCAACAGGGGTCAGCAAGTGTCATTGGTGGGAGGAATAGTGCCGCATCATTGGTGTCACTGATACTAATGATGGGGCATTATTCCTCCCACTGACACCAACGATGGGGCACTATTCCTCCCACTGACACCAATGATGGGGCACTATTCCTTCCACTGATACTAATGATGGGGCACTATTCCTCCCACTGACACCAACGATGGGGCACTATTCCTCCCACTGACACCAATGATGGGGCACTATTCCTTCCACTGATACTAATGATGGGGCACTATTCCTCCCACTGACACCAACGATGGGGCACTATTCCTCCCAGTGATACCAACGATGGGGCACTATTCCTCCCACTGACACCAACGATGGGGCACTATTCCTCCCACTGACACCAATGATGGGGCACTATTCCTTCCACTGATACTAATGATGGGGCACTATTCCTCCCACTGACACCAACGATGGGGCACTATTCCTCCCAGTGATACCAACGATGGGGCACTATTCCTCCCACTGACACCAACGATGGGGCACTATTCCTCCCACTGACACCAACGATGGGGCACTATTCCTCCCACTGGTACCAATGATGGGGCACTATTCCTCCCACTGACACCAATGATGGGGCACTATTCCTTCCACTGACACCAATGATGGGGCACTATTCCTCCCACTGACACCAATGATGGGGCACTATTCCTACTTATAACAATTTTATAGTAGGTGCCTCATTTCCCACCCTCGGCTTATACTCGAGTCAATAGTTTTTCCCAGTTTTTTGTGGTAAAATTAGGTACCTCGGCTTATATTCGGGTCGGCTTATACTCGAGTATATACGGTAGTTGCCCAATTGAATAGTTCATTGAGATCAGCTTGTAAATTGGAGATATGCTGTAAGGACATTATTCCACTATATAACTTGGTGTCATCTGCAAAACTGAAATGGTACTTTTAATCCCAGACTCTATATAATTTATAAATATGTTAAAAAGTAAGGGGTAAACATGCAATTTGTTTGTTATTAATCACAATTTCGTTATTTGGAGATTTAGATGTACAGTTGTGTCCAAAATTATTCAACCCCCAATGCTGTAAAGGGGTTTAGGGACTATAGTGTACATTTGGAATTGTATTCAGAATCAAATCCTACAAGGACGTTGTAACTACCCAAATGCAACTAAAATGACATCAATTGTTTATGTAATACAGTAGTAAATGGTTCTTATGTGGTTTCTTCATTGCCACAATTATTCAACCCCTTAAAGACTACCACTCTGAAGAACAGAGGTTCATACAGGTGCTTTCCATCAGGTATTGAAAACACCTGTGGATGTCACCGAGCAGCAATCAAGCATAATAAGCACCAATTAGGCAGCTTTAAAATGACTGTGATACTCAGCTCCTTCTAGACATTTACTGGTGTGGTTACAAACATGGTGAAGGCAAGAGAATGGTCCAGGAAGACAAGAGAAGAGGTGATTTCTCTTCACAGGAAGGGCAATGGCTATAAGAAGATTGCAAAGATGTTAAACATACCAAGAGACACCTTAGGAAGCATCATTCGCAAATTCAAGGCAAAGGGCACTGTTGAAACGCTACCTGGTCGTGGCAGAAAGAAGATGCTGACTTCGACTGCTGTGCGCTACCTGAAGCGTAGAGTGGAGAGAAGTCCCCGTGTGACTGCTGAGGAACTGAGAAAAGATTTGTCAGATGTGGGTACAGAAGTTTCAGCCCAGACAATAAGACGCACACTGCGTAATGAAGGCCTCCGTGCCAGAACTCCCAGGCGTACCCCCTTGCTGTCTCCAAAGAATAAGAAGAGTCGACTGCAGTATGCCAAAAGCCATGTGGACAAACCACAAAAGTTGTGGGATAGTGTTCTGTGGACTGATGAAACAAAATTAGAACTGTTTGGGCCCATGGATCAACGCTATGTTTGGAGGAGGAAGAACAAGGCCTATGATGAAAAGAACACCTTGCCTACTGTGAAGCATGGTGGAGGGTCAATCATGCTTTGGGGCTGTTTTGCTTCTGCAGGTACAGGGAAGCTTCAGCGTGTGCAAGGTACCATGAATTCTCTTCAGTACCAGGAGATATTGGATGGAAACGTGATGCAGTCCGTCACACACCTGAGGCTTGGGAGACGTTGGACCTTTCAACAGGACAATGATCCCAAGCATACCTCCAAGTCCACTAGAGCATGGTTGCAGAGGAAAGGCTGGAACATTTTGGAGTGGCCATCGCAGTCACCAGACTTAAATCCGATTGAGAACCTCTGGTGGGACTTAAAGAAAGCAGTTGCAGTGCGCAAGCCTAAGAATGTGACTGAACTGGAGGCCTTTGCCCATGAAGAATGGGCGAAGATACCCGTAGATCGCTGCAAGACACTTGTGTCAAGCTATGCTTCACGTTTAAAAGCTGTTATAACTGTAAAAGGATGCTGTACTAAGTACTAAGATTGAATGTCACTTGGGGGTTGAATAAAACTGATAATGCTGTGAGCACAGAAAAGACATTTGTGGTTATTTCATTATAACTGTTATGTTATATTTGTCTGACCTACAAGTGCCTCTTTAATGTAAATGTAAGCAAGATGACTGAATGATCAAAAGCAATGTCAAACTGGCCAAAACACTCAATTTCAGTGGGGGTTGAATAATTTTGGCCACAACTGTATCTGAATCTCTGACTCACAATAGCAACAAAGTTTAACGAATCCAAAATAAAAATCAACAAATTCATTAATTTGTTTGTCACCACAGAGGGTTTCAATATTATGTGTCACACTCTGTATTGTTATGATTGGCTAAAACCAAAAACAAAACATCAAAGTCGCAAGCGAGCTGCAAGGCATCCAAGCTGCACTGAAGTCAAAAGCAAGTCGCAATCAAGAAACATAACAAAAGAATTCGAATCTTCCGAAATAACTCCCAAAAGTACGAATCAGTTCGAAACAATAAATATGCGAAACAAATCCAAATATATGAAACAAATTCTGATAACGAATCATTCCAACATAACATGGTTATATAGTTCATCTGGTTGAAAAAAGACACAAGTCCACGTAGATCATCCAAAAAAAGTAGAAAAAAAATTACAATCCCATACACACAATCCTATACCCACAGTTGATCCAGCGGAAGGCAAAAAACCCAGCAAAGTACGATCCAATTTGCTCCTGCAGGGGAAAAAAATTCCTTCCTGATCCCCCGAGAGGCAATCGGATATTCCCTGGATCAACTTTACCTATAAATGTTATATTATGTACATTCATTAGTAAGACCTCATCTGGAATATGTAGTTCAGTTTTGGACACCAATTCACAAGAAGAACATTGGGGAACTGGAGAAAATACACAGGAGGGCAACCAAACTGATAAGAGGCATGGAGGAGCTCAGCTATGAGGAAAGATTAGAGGAACTGAATGTATTCTCTCTTGAGAAGAGGAGATTAAGGGGGGATATGATCAACATGTATAAATACATCAGTGGTTCATATAGTAAACTCAGTGTAGAGCTATTCAGCCTGAGGTCATCACAGAGGACAAGGGAGCACTCTTTACGTCTGGAAGAAAAGAAATTTAATCTCCAAACACGGAAAGGTTTCTTCACAGTGAGAGCTGTGAAAATCTCACCAATTCAGTACAGTGTCATCATATAACTGGCGGTGATCAGGGACACTGACTAGCGACAGTATGTAAAAATAAGACACAGCGATCATGAGGATCGCCGGGTGCGCGCCCCTGGGGGGGATGTCATATGAACTGGGTAACCGCGCTGTAGCAGTCATTCGGCTATAGCGTGGTTACCAAGTGGTTATTAATAAGTTTCATTCAGTAAACATGCTTGCTTATATGTAATTTGTTGGTATAAGCAATCATAATATATATAAAAAAAAAACCTGATAACATACATCAGTGGTTCATATAGTGAACTCGGTGTAGAGTTATTCACCCTGAGGTCATCACAGAGGACAAGGGGGCACTCTTTAGGTCTGGAGGAAAAGAAATTTAATCTCCAAACACGAAAAGGTTTCTTCACAGCTGTGAAAAAGACTCCCTCAAGAGTTGGTCCTGGACAGCTCAGTGGATTGCTTTAAAAAAGGCCTGGATTCTTTCCTAGATACACAGAATATAAGTGGATACTAACATTTATAGGTAAAGTCGATCCAGGGAATATCCAATTGCCTCTCGGGGGATCAGGAAGGATTTTTTTCCCTTGCAGGAGCAAATTGAACCCACTGTGGGTATAGGAATTTTTTTTTAACTAGATGGACTTTTGTCTTTTTTTCAGCCAGACTAACTATGTATTTAAGAAAGAATCCAGGCCTTTTTTAAAACAATCTACTGAGCTGGCTAGAACCAACTCTTGAGGAAGTCTATTCCATATTTTCACAGCTCTCACTGTGAAGAAACCTTTCCGTATTTGGAGAATAAATCTCTTTTCATCCAGACATAAAGAGTGCCCCCTTGTCCTCTGTGATGACCTCAGGGTGAATACCTCTACACCGAGCTCACTATATGAACCACTGATGTATTTATACATGTTGATCATATCCCCCCTTAATCTCCTCCTCTCAAAACAATAAATTCAGTTCCTCTAATCTTTCCTCATAGCTGAGCTCCTCCATGAATATACCTAAACGAAATGATTGACTTAACAAATTAATCCGAAACAAAACAACATTTTTTGTAGTGCACATCTCTGGTTAGGGGTACACCACTAATAACCTTAGACCATTCAGATTATGAACCATTAATCACTACCTCTGAATATGGTCTTTTAGTCAGTTTTCTCCCCATTTACAAACTGAATTTTTTAATCTATGGACCTAAACTTACACATCAGCCTTCTGTATGGGACTGTGTCAAATGCTTTTGCAAAGTCCAAGTATACTTGGTAGAGCCTGGCATGGTATGTAAAGCCTGATGCATGTGTACAACCCGTTCAAAGGGCTGTCTTTGCCCACACAGGATGCACAAGTGTTCCATGCATCCATGTGTAGGCGGTCCCACTCATGTCTACCACTTTTTGGGGACACACACCTGCATCTGCATGACTGTCAAATTGGAACCAGCAATTGTGTCCTTGCATCTGCTGCATCCCAATAGACATGCAGTACAGTCTAAAATGAATAACATATACAACTCTTATTCAGTAAGAGTGCAAGGAGCAAAGTACAAATTTTATCCACTCAGCATCCATCTTGTATTGGTCTGACGTCTCATTAAGTCTGATTGGTTGCCATGGCATACTACACTTTCTACTTACTGTTTTTTTTTTTACTGTTTTCATTGTTTATTAACCAGTTCCCACCTGGCCTTTTGACAAATGAGGGTCAGGCGGGACACATGCCGCCCCGGGTCACTCTCCCAGATTAGTACAGTGTTAGTATGGTAACACTGTATTGCTCTGGTCACAGTAAGTTAAAAAAAAGTAAAAAATATTGTAAAAAATGAAAATAAATATAATTTCACCAGTCAGTGTCCCTGATCACTTCACTACCACACCAGTTATTTGATGACTCTGTACTGCACTGGTGACAGTATATAAAGAAAAAAATTATGAAAAAAAAATTACAGCTTCCATAAAACTTACCATGCCTCTTACTAAATACCTTGGTGTCATTTGGGGGATATTTGTACTGTCCTGATGTCCTCAAGAAATGAGATAGGCCATCCATACATCAGGATATTCAATTTTAAGATATATACCATAGTTTTTGGACTCTACACCTTTCCTACAGACTAAATAATATACACTGATTTGGGTTATTTTCATGTAGCAGAATACATTTTGGCCTAAATTTATGTAAAAAGATTATTTATTTGTAAAATTTTCTAACAAAAAAAACGCTTTTTTCCCCCAAATTTTCTGTCTTTTTATGTTTATTTAGCAAAAAATAAACAGCCCAGTGGTGATTAAATACCACTAAAAGAAAGCTCTATTTGTGTAAAAAAAATTATAAAAATTGGATGTGGGTATAGTGTTGCATGACCGCGCAATTGTCATTCAAAGTGCGACAGCACTGAAAACTGAAAATTGGCCTGGGCATGAAGAGGGTGAAAGTGCCTGGTAATTGAGTGGTTAAATAGGGTCATTTGTGTTCTCTTGGGTGTTTTTTGGCTACAATATTATGCTGCTGACAAGTTATTTTTTTATTACCTTTATGGTATTCTTCAGAGAATTAGTAATTGGTTCTCACCACCCATCCCCCTCTCAGTGCATCTTGTTCTGCGCAGTCAGGCCATTAAATAACCACTCTGCTCTGCCAGCAAATGCTTTTTCCAGCCTGCTGTCTGAAAGATATCTTACATAGACAGGAAGGTATACAAGAGGAGGATATCATACAAAGAGGTAGCTGTGACAATGTTCATGCAATACAAGATACACTTATGAGTAGGCAGGAGTGGTGTTACAGACAGTAATAGGCTGTGGGACTGTGCAGCCCTCGCACGCCATGGAATTGATTCAATAAAGCACTTAGAACTTGATGAGCAATAAGGCACTGAGGAACTGAGCTTCTGTGCTGTAAGTCACACTGGAACTGATCAACTCAACAAATATGCCACTCAGGGCATTTCATATCCGGAGCAGCCATATGGGTCTCTACCAGCAAAGCCTTCCGAGCAATGGGCTAATCAAAGCTTGTTATATCCTTCCATAATAATGAAACATTTTTAACCACTTCAAGTCCGGACACTTTCACACTTTAAGTGACAATTACTCTGTCATGCAACACTGTACTCATATGAAATGTTATCATTTTTGTGAGACAGATACCGCTTTCTTTTGGTGGTATTTGATCACCGCTGGGGGTTTTTATTTTTTGCTATATAAATGAAAAAAGACTGAACGTTTTGGAAAAAATAATTATTTGCTTAGTTTTTGCTATATAATTTTGCAAATAAATAATTTTTCTTCATAAATTTAGGCTAACATGTATTCTGCTACATTTTGGGGGTGAAAATAACCCAAAACAGTGTATATTATTTAGTCTGTGTGAAAGCTATAGAGTCTACAAACTATGGGATATATATCTGAAAATGTATCAGTTGAGACCCTAGAATGCTGGACTCTGGTATGGCATATGGCAGTGATAAGGACAGTGGTATGGGGTATGGGGCTGATCAGAACATTAGCATGAAGTATGGCAGTGATCAGGATGCTGGTATGGTGGTGATCAGGACACTGGTATGGGGGGGTGATCAGGACGCTGGTATGGGGTATGGCAGTAATCAGAATGCTGTTAAGGAGTATTGTGGTGATCAGGACAATGATCAGGATGTAGGTATGGCATATGGGGGGATCAGGATGCTAGCATGGGTCATGGCTGTGATCAGGATGCTGGTATGACACACGGAGTGATCAGCATGCTGGTATGGTGTATGGCGGTGGTCAGGGCACTGGTATGGTGTATGGCAGTGGTCAGGGCGCTGGTATGGTGTATGGCGGTGATCAGGATGCTGGTATGGTGTATGGCGGTGGTCAGGGCACTGGTATGGTGTATGGCGGTGATCAGGATGCTGGTATGGTGTATGGCGGTGATCAGGATGCTGGTATGGTGTATGGCAGTGGTCAGGGCGCTGGTATAGTGTATGGCGGTGATCAGGATGCTGGTATGGTGTATGGCGGTGATCAGGATGCTGATATGGTGTATGGCGGTGATCAGGGTGCTGGTATGACGTATGGTGGTGATCAGGATGCTGGTATGACACACGGAGTGATCAGCATGCTGGTATGGTGTATGGCGGTGGTCAGGGCACTGGTATGGTGTATGGCAGTGGTCAGGGCGCTGGTATGGTGTATGGCGGTGATCAGGATGCTGGTATGGTGTATGGCGGTGGTCAGGGCACTGGTATGGTGTATGGCGGTGATCAGGGTGCTGGTATGACGTATGGTGGTGATCAGGGTGCTTGTATGGCGTATGGGAGTGTTGGTATGGGGCATAGCAGTGAGCAGGGCACTGGTGGGGGGTATGGAGGTGATCAGGACATGATGTATGATGGTATTTTTCTGTGCACTGGGACAGGTGACGAGCTGGCTGCATTGTTTTTTGTCCCAATACTGAGGAAGAGATCAGGGACACTGGGGCTGGCTGGCACAGCCGTCTGTGAGTTCACAAGCAGCCTAACAGGCTGCTGTACACTTACAGACTGCAGCATGGCTTCTCTCTGCTCTCACACTATGAGAAGAGAGAAACAATCTTTAGTTTCAGTTTCTAGTGTTTACTATGTTATTGCTGTGATTGGACACAGGAATCACATGGTGTTTTACCATGTGATCACCCGGACACAGCGGGAATGTGATCCCCTGTGTCAGTGCAACATACTGATAGCTGGACTCCCAGGTGTGCGCCCTGCCAGCCGCGCAGAAGCCACCGATGCAGGCTGAAGTACTGCCCACACTGGCAAAGCTTTCTGTCCGCTGTCTATAGACTATGGGCGCACGGGAAGAGGTCAAGTGGAACTTTATCATGAAAACAAAAAATTGTGAACAGGTAGGCATTTTAATACATATTGGGGTTTATTTACTAAAGCTGGCTCACTCAGAATCTGGTGTAGCTGTGCATGGTAGCCAATCAGCTTCTAACGTCAGCTTGTTCCATTCAGCTTTAGCAATAAAACCTGGAAGCTGATTGGTTTCTCTGCAGAAGTGAACCAGATTTAGTAAATAAACCCCGTTATGTCTCTTCAAGCGTCCTACCTGACTGTCCACACTGTACACCAAACTGCGCACGTGCAGCTCAGAGTCCAATTTCAGCATCTGCTGAGATGATTGAACTCCCGCAGAATGATATTACCTTGGCCTGGCCAATAAAGACAACTGAAGATTAGAACCAGGAGGAAGCCCAACAGGGAGATGTCAGCGGCCAGTGAAGAACCTCATCGAAGGAGTGAAGGTGAGTAGAATTCCACTTTAAGGTTGATGTAAACTCAATCACTAAAATCTATTATAAGCTTGAACATATTAAATTGGAACTAAATGTAAAAAAAAATGAAAATGGGCAGGTTGTTATTGCAGACATGCATGTCTGTTCTGCAATAACGGACACTTACCTGCCAATTTGCAATTATCTGTGGAATATACTCTAAACAGGACATGTGCAGTTCAGCTTACATTCCGGCACACTACTAGTGTTCTAGGATCCCTCCTGAGGAAGTCACGTGGTGCGTGACATAATGCGTAAGACAAAAGTGTGGTGATGTGATTTCCGGGGAGCCACAATCTTGTTCCACCCTATCCTTATTTACATGCTGTTTATGGGCTATTTGAGCCCTGTTCTTATGTGAGTGTCATTTTATTGCTTGTATCTGATTTATTCAACATTCTACACTATGGAAAGCTACTTGTTTTTCAGTCCTTGAGTGTAAATCTGCCTGAATACATAGTGAAGAGGACCTGTATCTCGTTCCTAGGGTGACATGCTGATCCCAATGCAGTAACTGTGGACACCACCAGAGCGCATATTGATCTGTATACTATATAGGTCAACATGAGGAGGTCAGTGTGCATGCCTGGTGGGGGTTGACATGGTGGTGCATCCAGTTGAAGATTCATGGACATATTTGCAGAATAATTTAAGATTTCTGGGTGAAGAGGGATTGTGTTTGAAGTTCACATTCATAAATTGAACTTTATTTATTATATAGATTAACCAAATGTTTCTGCATGAAGTGCGATTGGTTTTGAAGTTCACATCTTTTGATTAAAACTTTAACCAGTATTTGTACAAGAGCCCTGCAGCTTCCTGACATTTTTGTGTTAGGTGGTTGGCCGGGTATTTATTTCTGTTGGATTTGCATTATTTTATATTTTTTTTTATTGGTATTTTTTGTTTAATATCTCTCATTTATACATACTCTACTGTATATGTGTCTTGCATATCACTATATTTATTTTATGTGTGTTTTAACAATTGGTTAGTGTTTATACATCCTTTCTGTTGATATATATTCAAGTTATTTGGGTAGATTTGCTTGAATATATTCACTACTAGATATTCAAATATTCACTTGAATTGTGTGTTAAACACCATTGAGGATATTTATTGATTTAATATTGATTTTTATTTTCTATTTGCTTATTTCACTTGATCTTTTGATTATTTGTTTTTTGTGATATTAGCAGCACAGCACTATATTTTCTTATACTCTCAAGGATGATTTCACTCCAGCGCATGCCTGCAAGGGACCTCATGGATGTCGGATCATTGGAATTAGGGTAGGTATTTGTGCCTTCAGTTCCACTTTATTGTCATTTAAATTGCTGTTTTCAATCTTTTTGAATGTGTTGCTTTTATTGACATAATACTTGATGATCCTGCTATGAAGGTCCTTCTTGAGATGCTTTCTGTTATGGAGTGATCTCTGTCTGCAAATCCACCTTCTGTGTTGTCACTCCCGGTGTTGGCGACGGCAAGCAACTTTGCCAAGACACATTGTGCTGGCATGGTCCACTAAAAAAGGATAAATATTGGGGAAAACCCAATTGTATTCTAAAAATTGCAATGTTTCATAATACATTGTGCGTTAGTTTACATGTATTTTGATACTTAATAAAGTCTGAAAAACAATATCTAAGGGATAGAACGTTTGGCAGAAGTGAATTTGCATGTTTCTTCTGCCAAAAAAAAAAACTCCTAGGAATTATTATCTGCATGCTGCCTGTGGCTCCTCCATTATGCAGTATACACTCTGGGTCCATTGTAGGTATTTGAGCCAAACGCTGGAATGATGGAACTTCAACTTGCATGCACAGCAGCTGCATCATTAGTGGTCACCCAAATGATAAAGGAAAAGACGCTAAGTCAGAAGGAAGTGGAAGAGAAGATTGCAGGAGCCGAATTGATTGTTGGAGCACAGCAAACTCAGAATTAATTCTGCCATAATGGGGCCTATGCTGTACATGCATGCACATTTTGGCAGGAGCTACCGTAGCCCTAGAATTTCACTTTAAATATCATTTTGACTGAAACACTGACCTCATTCACATCAGATCAGAATTGTGCATGTTCATACAGCTGTGGCCTTTGGCCTTCTCCACAATGCTGGAAATTGAATATCGCTCAACTATCCTCCTTTAATACAAGAAAAAAAAAATTCTCATTGTAGACCTCAGTCTAAATAATCTGCAGAATCTCCTGGTCATATTTGTTCATTTTCCTTCTATAAAGCACAAGCATTTTACTGCATGAAAATATATTTCAAGAAAAAGTCCCTTAAGTTCCTATGTGGTCAGTTCACGTGTATGTGCTATTTTTGGAGTATTGGACATGCTGCATTTTTAGCTTCCAAGCACAGTAAGCAGGTTCCTTGAAATAAATGATTACTAAACAAAAATGCATGTATCGTGCATTATCATGCATAATTAAATTGTATGTATACCCTACAAAAACGTATTTTATTTGGTCACCTTTTGGTCTGTTATGTATACCACTTAAAGGTTTTTTTTGTGTGTTTGTGCAAAAAATACCTGTTAATCCCACCAGAAATCTAATCAACCGGAGATCTGGTGCAGCTTTGTGTGGTAGCCAATCAGTTTCTAACTTCAGCTTGTTCAGTTAAGTTTTGACAAAAAAAAAAGCTGGAAACTGATTGGTTTCTAGGCAGAACTGCACAAGATTTTGAATTTTCCAGTTTTAGTAAATCAACCCCATTTTATCCAGTTATCTCTGAACACCACCACCAGTTATCTTGGAGCTCCACTAGAGGTAGTATTGAAAAGTATTGAAAAGACCCTAATGAAGTCACGTGTTACTCGTGACGCAACGCGTTGGTACGCCTATCGTCAGTTCCGGGAAGCGGTGACGTCATTTCAGGCGCACGTGCCATTTTGGGACTCCATGATGCCATATGCTATGAGGACAGCTGGCGTTTTTTGATATCTGCTAACATGTGAGTGGATACTTTTTACTTTGTTACAATAAAGTGATCATATTGTCCTATGGAGTGTATCTATTTGTGTCTCTGAGCGGAACCTAAAGGGACGTGAGGTATTGCCAGAACGGTGGAGTGCAGGAAAAGGTCTGGTCAAAGCCTTGTGTCAGGAATGGACTCAGCACTGGTGGTGGGACTCCCCTGCCGTGTGGGCTGCAGTACCAGAGCTGACCAGCGGGTGCTCTCAGCACTGGTGGTGGAGCTCACCTGCCGTGTGGGCTGCAGTACCAGAGCTGACCAGCGGGTGCTCTCAGCACTGGTGGTGGAACTCACCTGCCGTGTGGGCTGCAGTACCAGAGCTGACCAGCGGGTGCTCTTAGCAGCCAGAAGCTCACAATCAGCCAAACCTGGGGCTGATTACAGAAAGGTGTATATAAGGCATGACCAGGTCTGTGCTCTGGGCCTTGGTGTGATGTCAGGAATCAGGGAATGACCAGAAAGGTGTGGACTGACACAGGGAAACGCAGGTTTCAGGTATAGTATAATACAGGTTATTATTAGCCACCCAGATATATATATATATATATATATATATAATATAAACGCACAGTGAGCAAACCAACCTTCCACTAATCTTTAGGAGGTGCAGGAACACAGGCGTAGTCAGGGCTGGAGAGGTGGAACGGTCAGGCCGGCCGTAGGGTTCTGTAATGACCGTTTGGTGGTACCTCTAGTGGTCCTCAGGGCAGGATTCCCCAGGGCGCGGAGTCTAAGCCCCAGTCTGCCTTTTCACCAGAGCCCCTGATGGTGGGGATGGACTTGGCGCAGGACTGAGACCAGGTCGCGGCCCCTGAGTACACCTGCTAGTGGTAGGGGGATCCGCCAGAGGTATGTGCAGGTACAGCTGGATCCGTGCAGGATGGATGGATGGCAGAGTAGTTAGCGTGGTCAGACAAGCCGGGTCGGTAACGGTGGAGGCAGATCAGTACAGAGCAGCAGGCAAAGAGTAAACAGGTCACAAGCCAAGGTACAGCAACAGGAGGTCAAACAGCATAGGAGTAGGCAGAAGAATAGTCAGGGATGAGCCAGTAGTCAGAACAGGAGACGGTCAACAGAGATCAGGTTCAAGCCGGGTCAGCAACAAAGCAGGCACACAGGATACAGGTACAGAGGCTCATGGGAAAACATACACCAAGGCCCAGAGCACAGGCCTGGTCATGCCTTATATACACCTTTCTGTAATCAGCCCCAGGTTTGGCTGATTGTGAGCTTCTGGCTGCTAAGAGCACCCGCTGGTCAGCTCTGGTACTGCAGCCCACACGGCAGGTGAGTTCCACCACCAGTGCTGAGAGCACCCGCTGGTCAGCTCTGGTACTGCAGCCCACACGGCAGGTGAGCTCCACCACCAGTGCTGAGAGCACCCACTGGTCAGCTCTGGTACTGCAGCCCACACGGCAGGGGAGTCCCACCACCAGTGCTGAGTCCATTCCTGACACCTTGGTTATTAATCATTACAGTCCAAATTGGAAAGGTGATCCTTAGGAGATCGTCGGGAGGCTATTACAAAGTTGGCTGGCCCTTGTGGTCACTGCAAGGAGGTGAGGGGGCACTCAGACCATTCTGGGATCCTTGGCACATATGGCACCTTCACGTTTATGAAGATTTTCTCACTTGTGTGCAAAGTGGACTGTTATATCACCATTTGTCACTGATTGAGTGTGTTACACTTACACTAGTGATTGATTATTCCATGGTGTGATTCACCGATGTGGATTTATGTATATTGTGTGTTTTATCTCTGATCTTTATGCTACCTATGAGATCATGGTATATTTCTCATAGTCACAAAGGAGGATTTCATTTCTGTTACAAGCATATATACTAGCTGTATGATATTTTTGATTAGAGTATCAGCGCTACACCATTTATATTTTAATTGAAAAGTTATGCAACGTCACTACCGCAGTCATGTGACGGCATGGGCTAGGTGATTAACTCTTTGACCAATGCACTTTCACAGATGAAGAACACCTGTATATCCAGAGGCGGGCATTCTAATCATGTGATTGCTGTCGCTGGCAGTCATATGACCGATAAGCTCCCGATTGCAAGTATGCATCGGGAGCTTTCTGGTGCCTGTTCATTACTGTGCTGGGAGTGTACAGGGAGCATGCTCCCAGCATAGTACAGTGTATACTGAGGGCTGCTTATATACAACCACTTGGCATTAAAGCCCACCCGCTGAGAGGCCGCATATAAAAGAGCCTGGTTGGGGGGAAGTGCTTAAAATGGAACTTTACTCTCTCAATCAACATTACCTATTTTTAATCCTTACTCTGCTAGCCTTATTAAATATATTGGAAAGTATATTATATTTTCTTGTTTTAACCTTTTTTCTTTATTTTTCTTCAGTGGCTTGTCTGTTTAGACCCTTGATATTTCACTCAACCCCCCCCCCTCCCCAAAACAGCATTGGGAAAAAAATTAGAATAATTTAAAAAATGTAAAAAAAAAAATGGTAAAAAAATTATTTTTTAAAGATGGTAAAAAATAATAAATAAATGAAGGGCTCATTTACACAAGTTCTCTGGCCCAAACAGTGTGAATGATTTCTTGCCATGTGTTACTCTATGAGGATGCAGCGGCTGTATGAACACAGCCGCAGGTCCTACTTTGATAAGTGTGCAGATGCGGGTAAGTGGCACCAAATGCATACTGCTTGTGTTTGAAATGCATACCCATATGCATGAGCACCAAGACCTCATTTATACATTGAACTTAATTAACTCAATACAGTTTTATCTTTTAGATTTAGCAGGAACTGTGTAAGGTATGTTATGTTTGCATCTGCTAATAATGATTTTAGTGTATTTGTAGTGTCAGGTAGGCTGTACAGGGCCCCGTGATTTCTAACAGCAACCCTGTTCATCACTACCCTCTGTAGGCGCTCCTGTAACTTTGTTTTCTATCAAAGTACATACACTATCATCAATGCCAACAGGTCTTGGTTTGTAAATTAAGCAGTTATGGGGTAATGTGTCAAATGCTTTAGTGAAATCCAGATACATCACAACCACAGGCCTTCTTCTATCAAGATTACAGCTAACTTCCTTATAGAATGTTAATAGGTTGGTCTGGCAAAAATGATCTTTAATGCTGATTACTACTAATGCTGATTACTACTAATGACACTATCTTCATTTCAATTAGTCCCTTATCATCCCTTCCAGTGGTTTACATACTATTGAAGTTAGACTTACTGGTCTGTAGTTTCTAGGTCACATCCCATCAATACTATCTTGTTTGATTATACCCCTTCTTTTCCTTTGTAAAAACTGAGCAGAAGAATGTATTTAATAAGATGCATAGCTACAGAGGTCACAGGGGTAACAATTAAGACCCAGGCCCTTGCTGCGGGGGGGGGGCCCATGTGACCTCCCCCCCCCCCCCCCCCCCGTATGCCTGGATAGGAGGAGCAGCAGGGTGGCTGCATACAGAGGAATTCATGTCCCTCCTGCAGCCACTGAATGCCTGTGGGAGGGAGTGGAGGAAAAGTGGGCATTCAACGGCTGCAGGAACAACATGAAGAGATGGATTCCTCTGTATGCATGCAGCTGCCCCTGCCACTCCTCCTATCCAGATTCTTTCTGTTGCCCCTACCCCCATGCTTCTTCTTGCCTCCTCCATCACTAGTGACTGCAGAGCTCTGCGGTGAGAGATTCTCTTGCACAGCCCAGAGCCAGCGATGACAGTCCCACTCCCCACGGATGGGAGAGGAGAGAGAGAGAGCTGGTTCTGCTCCTAGTTCTGGTTCTGCTACTCCTCATTCTCCTGCCCCTCTCCTTCCTCCTGTGTCTCTCTGGCAATCTTGTGCCTCAGAGATAGAAGATGTGTGGGTGGGATGTTTGAAGCACAAAAGGCAGAAGAGGAAAGGTACAGCCTGCCCATCCATCCATCTATCCACTGTGGGTCTCCCCCCTCCCTTGTCTATCCTGCCTCCCAGTGAGTACTCTAATGTAAGGGGGGCTTCCTTCCTTTCTTTCTTTCTGTCTTTCTTTATTTCCACCTTTCTTGTTTTCCATCTTTCTTTCTTTCTT
Organism: Staurois parvus; assembly: GCF_062004578.1. Lineage (NCBI taxonomy): Eukaryota > Metazoa > Chordata > Amphibia > Anura > Ranidae > Staurois > Staurois parvus. The sequence goes on from NW_028318003.1 coordinate 6,085,230, forward strand.
TCATATGTTTGTGTATGTTTATTTAAAAGGTCAGCCACAGACGGATCAAAAGTCAGCCAGTTCAGCAGGAACCTGTTAAATTTCAATATGTCTTGGAAGCGGCTGGTTTTACTGAAGTCGATCGACAGATCCACTTCAGTACAACCAGTCTGTTGTGTTTTTTCAGTGCAATCACAGTTTTCAACTATAGCTGACAGCATTTTACACTGACTGTGATGATGGGGGAATCAAGTGATTTTCATTCCTTCTACCTGTGCTCTGCTGGGTTCCCTCCTCCCCTCTCCCACTGATCTGTACTGGTCACTGGCTTTTCATTCATAACTGAGGCATAGTAAATGGTGTTTACTATGCTTCAGTTTATGAATGAACAGGAAGCTCTGTACAGAGCTATTCCTGTCTATTCATTCAGTGCATCTGAGGCTGCAGAGGAGATTGAGGGTTGCTTAGACCCTTGAAATCTCACCAAATCCCAAAACTTTTTCTTAAAAATTTTTTTTTTGGAAAAAATAATACCAAAAATAGAAAACTACTGACACCAGTGGCGGAACTACCTGGGTCACAAAGGTCGCACTTACACCCGGGTCCTGGCTTTCCACCGCTGGGCTCAGAGTGAAGGGACCCAGCCTGGGGACAGGGGGGCCCTTTATGGCTTCTTGCACTGGGGCCCTGAAGGTTCTAGTTATGCCACTGTATTAAATGCAGTTGCACCCATTTTCATCATACCTTTCCCATCTCAAAGTATCTGTCTTTCTCAAGTTTAAACGTTGTGATGTATACCCCATATACTGATAAAGCTTATTACTTGGTTGTTAGCCTGAGACCGCAGATAAGTCCTAACCCAATCTAGAATCCTGTAAACCAAACAAGACAATGATAAGATCATGATAAAGGCCAAATGTGGATTGCAGATTTTGCAAGGGACCTTATGGAAATATTACTATGCACTGTTAGTAGATATTGGAATAGCGATAGAGGAATTTCCAGCTCTAAATCCTTGCAGAAGTGCTTTGCAGTGATGTAATTACAGAGTGCTCCCAATTTAGAAAGCTTCCTTTAATTGCTAAACATGCTGTGGTGGTGTGTTTAAGGTCACAGACAGAGGAAAGCCTCAAGCAGCAATCACCGCGTATGGTTCATACTGTTACAGTAAGGCTCCAGAGTCAAGCCTATTGCCCATAGTAATATGTAGTCATTTATTGAATTGGATTTGGAATCGGCTATATTTTTTCCTATACAGTTTATGCATGTTCAGAAATGTGTAAGATTGCAGGTACTGTCATTTATTACCTCCTAGCGATCACAGTACTACCCCTGCAGACAGCTCACATCCCGTATACCAGGTTCAATCTGTGACAGTTTTCAAAATGAAAACTACTGCATTCCCTTTGTTATTTAGGTGCAGACCCTGCACCTGTCTCTATTTCACTCTGAAATAGAAGCTGGCTCTAGTGACGCAGATAGACCTAACACATGGCTATCAGCTTTGTTAGTGTGGCATAGCACTTGTGCCCAATTTCCTGAGCCATTTTATTGGTGCAAGAAGCCTAATTAATTGCCCAGAATACAAATCTGCAGCTTTCATTAAATTAAAGTGTAGGTGAGAGCTAAATAAAGAGCAATAAATATACTGCATCCAGTACATCTCTCATATACAGGCGTACCTCTGTTTACGAACACCTCGGTTAATGTGATTTTCGGTTTACAGATGAAAAGCCATTGAAAATAATGCCTTGGTTTACAAATTTGTTTCGCAATACGAATGAATTGGTTTTCAATGCATTTACGAATCTTTTTTTTTTCATGTCCCTGTACAGTACTATGCCTTTAAGGTGCACTTTATAAAGAGTTTTGAAGAGATAAGACTTTTTTGACTTTTTCTGACCTCTAGAACGGATTAATTGGTTTTCAATGCATTTACGAATTAATTTTTAATCATGTCCCTTTACAGCATTTATGCCTTTAAAGTGCACTTTATAAAGAGTTTTGAACAGATAAAAGACTTTTTTTTCCTTTTTTCTGAGCTCCGGAATGGATTAATTGGTTTTCAATGCATTCCTATGGGAAACCGTGTTTCGGTTTACAAATTTTTCGCAATACAAAAAGTCCTGCAGAACAAATTAAATTCGTAAACCGAGGTACGCCTGTACATGCACATTTCTCAAAGATTCCGCTCTTTAAGAAAGGCTGAAAGTGCAGAACAATTCCTGAGCTTGTAACTAGCTGTGCTTCTGCTGCACTGATTTCTCCATGTTATAAGCCTTGCCCAGCTCTCTTGTGCTGAACTACAGAGCACCTCAACACCCCCGTGTTTTGGAGACATGGAAAGAGAGTGTTCTGTAGTTCAAATAAGGAGTTAGCAGCCTAGGGTGACAACGCTGCTCCTCTATTGATACAGTAAAGTTAGTGAGTGTTGTCACCCTAGTACAGGAAGTGTGCTACTGAAAGGATCACCAGGTAAAAAAAAAACAAAATAAAGCTTGAAAAAAATTATAATACTGCAGCCACCACATCTAAGGACTTGTAGGCTGCCATATATCACATTTTGTTCTTGGATATAGATGCACTTTAAAGGCTTCTATGGTCACAGCATACACTTTTATTTTATACCTTCAGCATTGTAATAGTAATACAAATAACAGATATTACTTACAACCCATTGTAAGCTTATTTAGTTTTACCTGTCTGCTGGCCTTCTCTTTCCATAACACTCTGAATTCCCCACATGCTTTGCAACTTCTCCTTTACTTTTCCTTCAAATTTCTTTAAAGGACTACATATCCCATGGTACCTTTCTGACTGCAAGCAGTGAGTCCTGTACTGACTCTGCTTCCCAAAACTCCTCCTTTCAGCACCTCTGTAGTTCAGGCAGCCGGCTCAGTGAAATGTGTGACACAGCAGTGCCTACTCACAGGGCATAGTGAATACATGTCACAGAATTCAGGAAAAATTTTGAGTTGGCGCCTTCACGAAGTAAGCTTTCAATTTTTCAAGATAATGTAGATAGGCGCAGTCTGAGTTCTTTAGTATAGGTGGCGCTCAGCTCGGAGCAGTACTGCAGCTGGAGAGGAAGTCAAGGTAAACCAGGTTTCTCTATGGTTTCCTGGTCCCCTGAGGCAGAATTCCAGTTGGCTATACTGCATCCAGGTGACCCCTGGGGGCTATCTTGGATCCTTTTAAGTCCCTGCCCCCAGGTTTTGGTGCACATTTGTGAAGTGGATAGAGTAGGGAAAGAGCTGCTGTCTGTTAGGGAAAGTGATTAGCGGCAGAAAGAGGTAACAGACCAGGAGGGAAAGGCTAGGGACACGCCATCCCTCTTCGGAAGCATCCCCATTGGGACCGGACTAGCCAGTCCACATTCCGCCCTCTGAGACAGATGCTGTCGGTGCATCTTCATCTGCTGCATTTCCGAATTGCACAGAAGTGTGAGTATTCCTTAGTATAGCATTCTCCCACTGGGCTGTTTGTAGTTGAGCACTCTCTTCAATACAAGTTTGAATTACCTGCAACTGGACTCATTATTGCCGCAGCACCCTGCTGCACCTACCCACAATTGGTCAGATTAATAGGAGTGGACCAGAAATTATTCAAATACAGTATGAATATAAATATATGATTTTATATTTCAACCTTAGTTACACTTTAAAACTGCCCTCCAGGAAACTTGCAAATCATACTTTGCAGTGGGGCTGTGCCTGCACTGTGAGGGTTAACTGCTCGTCTAAGTGTATGGGACATAGAAAAAAATAAATTCATCTACTGAATCCTCCACTCCTTTGCACTGCTATACCTGTCTCCACAGTGTCTTCTCCCCCAGGCTCCAGCGGTCTACGGTCCTGATATCATCAAGACCAATTCATGGTTCATAGTCCTGCATTGGACGTGAGGATGCCCAGGGACAGTTCACTGCTGCAGTACGAGAAGCGCTTTCTGCTGGGGGAGTGGAGGATCAGGTAACTAAAGTGTTTTTATTTTCCCCTAGACTAAACAATCAGTTAACACTGCAAGGGAGAATTTTCAGATTTCACAAAGTTAGGGTTTATGATCCTAGTCCAGGCACTTCTGGTTATAAGACAACTGTTTCCCAAATTTTCTCTTGAGTTGTTATCATGTCACATATGCTACAAGTGGCCATGCTGATACACTGAGTAGGTAAAATCCACCAACACCACAAAGAATCTGGTCATGAACAATAAAGTGCAATTGATGCTGGAGCAAGCGCATATAGAAAGGAAGAGGCTGGGAGATGCTAGAGGTGATCAGTAGCAGTAAGATTAATAAAAAAAAAAAAAAATATATATATATATATACTATATTGCAAAAACTATTGGGACACCTGCCTTTACACGCACATGAACTTTATTGGCATCCCAGTCTTAGTCCGTAGGGTTCAATATTGAGTTGGCCCACCCTTTGCAGCTATAACAGCTTCAACTCTTCTGGGAAGGCTGTCCACAAGGTTTAGGAGTGTGTCCATGGGAAGGTTTGACCATTCTTCCAGAAGTGCATTTGTGAGGTCAGGCACTGATGTCGGATGAGAAGGCCTGGCTCGCAGTCTCCGCTCTAATTTATACCAAAGGTGTTCAGTTGGGTTGAGGTCAGAACTCTGTGCAGGCCAGTCAAGTTCCTCCACCCCAAACTCGCTCATCCATGTCTTTATGGACCTTGCTTTGTGCACTGGTGCGCAGTCATGTTGGAACAGGAAGGGGCCATCCCCAAACTGTTCCCACAAAGTTGGGAGCATGAAATTGTCCAAAATGTCTTGGTATGCTGATGCCTTAAGAGTTCCCTTCACCGAAACTAAGGGGCGAAGCCCAACTCCTAGAAAACAACCCCACATCATAATCCCCCCTCCACCAAATTTTACACTTGGCACAATGCAGTCAGGTAAGTACTGTTCTTTTGGCAACTGCCAAACCCGGACACATCCATTGGATTGTCAGACAGAGAAGTGTGATTCGTCACTCCAGAGAACACGTCTCCACTGCTCTAAAGTCCAGTGCCAGCGTGCTTTACACCACTGCATCCGACGCATTGCACTTGGTGATGTAAGGCTTGTATGCAGCTGCTCGGCCATGGAAAACCATCCCATGAAGCTCTCTATGCACTGTTGCTGTGCTAATCTGAAGGCCACATGAAGTTTGGAGGTCTTTAGCTATTGACCCTGCAGACAGTTGGCGACTTCTGTGCACTGTGCGCTTCAGCATTCGTTGATCCCACTCTGTCATTTTACGTGGCCTACCACTTCGTGGCTGAGTTACTGTTGTTTCCAGCTGTTTCTGCTTTGTTATAATACCCCTAACAGTTGACCGTGGAATATTTATAAGCCAGGAAATTTCACAGATGGAATTATTGCACAGGTGGCAACCTATCATAGTACCACGCATGAATTCACTGAGCTCCTGAGAGCGACCCATTCTTTCACAAATGTTTGTAGAAGCAGCCTGCATGCCTAGGTGCTTGATTTTATACACCTGTGGCCATGGACGTGATTGGAACACTTGAATCCAATGATTTGGAAGGGTTGTCCCAAAACTTTTGGCAATATAGTGTATATAAATATAATTTTTTTTCCTTATAATATATGTTCAAAATAATATATGATTGCTTTTCGAAAATATACATTTTGTTTTGTATAATTATATTATATATGTTTTATTTGAATTGTGATGTAAATGGATCTATGAGCTTGCCAAGCGTTTGATTTTGAACAGGATGTCGCCTGTTGTCTGGCTGATTGCTTAGGCTAGCCTCAAGTACAGCTGTTAAAGTAATTTACTGGGGTGGCCTTGGCTCTGATCATTGTGTTTCATTTCACAGAGGTCGCTGAGGAGGAAGGAAGAGATAAAGCAGAAGGTATTCTTTAAGTCATAGCAAACCTCTTTATCATCTTCTTTTATCTTATACAGATGAGGACATGACTACTGTATGTTTCATAGTTGTTTATACAAGAGGAAAAAATAAAAGGCTATCAACACGAATCCTGTTTTATTTCTATCAGGTTGCTATCTCACGTAGTTTCTAGTGTAAGTGGAATCATAATAGGAGTTGTAATTGCAGAAATTACAAAGTCTGTACTTAAAGTGGCCCTGTCAGTACAGAATCACTTCTATCCAATAACATACCTATTTAAAGAAAAGGAAATATACAGTACTTACTTTTTTACAGTGGCTAATGTTTGGATATCCCACTGCTGTACAGCTCCTCAGCTGCTTCAAATATTCGACTGGCTGAATGAGTCGAATACCTGTTTCCCCCACAGCACATAGTAGTTTCTGCCACCAGCTTGTATGGCCTATAGTGATGTCAATGATGGTTTTCTGCACAACTGTCAGGTCAGCAGTCTTTCCCATGATTGTGATTCCTACTGAACCAGACTGAGAGACCTTTTAAAGGCTCAGGAACCCTTTGCAGGTGGTATGGCTTAATTAGCTGATTAGAGTGGGACACTTTGAGCCTAGAATATTGCACCTTTTCACAATATTCTAATTTTCTGAGATTGTGGATTTGAGGTTTTCATGAGCTGTAAGCCATAATCATCACAATTATGACAAATCACGGCTTGAACTATCTTGCTTTGCATGTAATGAGTCTATCTCATATATTAGTTTCACCTTTTAAGTTGCATTACTGAAATAAATGAACCTTTACACGATATTCTAATTTTTGGAGTTTCACCTGTAACTAGTAGCAGAGGACTAGAAGTTCCTCCTACCACTGTTTTCCTGAAGATAGACTGGGAAAGAGCAGGGTCATGTGATAGCTGTATATCGATTAGAAAATAAGGTACTTAGATTTTTTTTTGTTTTTTATTAACATAATTTCAGAGTCATCATCCACACACAGAATGAAAAGGGGTAATGTCAATTAACCGGGGTGTGTTTAGTATGACTTGTAGGGTGTTATTCAATGCTGACGTGGTCTCAGGATTATCAGGTAGAGAACTGGTTTGCATCAACTACTGGAATTGGCAAAGGGTCAAAAGTAGGCTAGCTCTGTGTTTGAACACAGAAATAAATCCGATAAATTGAACAGAGATGTGAGTCTGGCAGTTTTAGAAGTGACAGTTCTGCATGTGACTGCTCTTTCACAAAGCTAGAACTGCAGCCCATCTAGGAGTGATGAAGACTTGAAAGCCTAGATAAGATGAGATAATATGAGATTATAATCCGGAGAATGGATAGATTTATTTGCTAGAATTGCCTTATATGAATGGCTTCCTGTCTCCCTGGTACCAGAGTTTGGTATATGGTATACTAAGCAGTTGCTATGAGGGGGTTAAACATGATTCAGCTGTCCTGGACAATGTTGGGCCTGTGATGGAATATGTGACCGAATACTCAGAAGTACTCTACATTTGGATAGGCAGGTAGAAGGGGGATACTGATGGAAGAAAAGGCATTGCAGCTGAGGGAGCACTGGAAGAGGACTGGTGGGATAGAGATGGAAGGTCCCTAGTCTAGTGGTTCTTGATTCATGGCATTCAGAGTCAGGGGCGGACTGCCCCCGGGCAATAGGGGATCATGGGGCCCCTGTGTCCTTGCCTAAACTCAAAAAAGCCTATGAAAAAGGTACCAGGGGCATCTCATGGGGCCCCCTACTGAGAAGAGTTTGTACTCTTGGTACATGTGTTGTACACAGGAGAGCTAGGCCTTGCAGGACTGTTTCTGGATGTGAACCTGCTCCTTGATTTCCTGTTGTGCTGATCTCTGCTTCTCAAGCTTCCCTGAAGAGCTGTCTGGCTGCTTTGGTGCATGGCGATAAATGTTTTAATTTACGACTATAGCAGAAAACAGTTCTCCAGTATATCCTGATTCATTTTATACTGTTAGGATCTGTCTTTTGAATTAATGTTACCCACAGTTTTGCATGTAATCCATTGACAAAAAACAGCCTTTACAATATTGTTATAATGCATCTGCACTGCTGAAAGCTTGCTATAAGATTGTTTAAAGATCAGCGATCTGTGTTCAGCTTTTCCAGATTGGTGCTGAAATGAGCTTTATAATGTATGTACCCCCCTTAGGAGTTGCTAGAGATTTGGGTCCCCCCCTCAGTCCTGCACAGCCAAGCAACACACATTTTCCACACAGACTTGCTGTCAAGAGACAGTAATCAGTCCCTGAGCTTGTTTTTTGGGTTTTATTAGGGGAATTTAACTTGGATTGGGTAAGGGGTGTATGGGATGTCCAAGGACAATGGCAACAGAGGACAAACTCCTTAGCAACTATGTACAAGTCTTTACAGCAAAAAAGAGTCTCTTTTGGAGAGCTAGCCAACATCTCCTGTTATACTACCCCAGACTCCAGATGAATCTCCTCCTCATCTAGCTGTACTGGTTGAATCCCTGGGCAGGGGACCTGGGCAGTGTGAACAGTCCCGGGTAAAAAGATAATCCAGTTTCCCACCAGGGTGCCTCTTTCCCCTTACTGGCCCAGGGGGTGCTCTTTTACTCACTCAGTCCTTCTCCTCTGCTACTGGTGGGTCGGTGGCTGCTACAAGGCCTTCTAGCTGGGCTGCTCCTTCCCTACTGCACAGGTGGTCCTCGCTCTGGGGGGCAGTGAAGTTCTGAGCTTTCCTCCCCCCAAGAGCTCCTGCCTGTAAGTGAGCCCCTCTCCATCTGGACCCCCTCCGAGGCTCCTGCTCTCCAGGCTCACTTCCTCTCCATCTTCCATCCGAATTATCTTGCTGTTGAGCAGGGTCTCTCAATTTTAAGGGCTGTCCTGGCCCCATGCCAAGCCTACCCTTGGGGATTGGCCAGGATCCCTCAAAAGTGCAGATCAGCCACTCCTTACCTCCACGCACTGCTTTTAGATCTTTCTCTAAAGTTTCAGAGCAGGGGGAAGTCTCAGAGAACTGTTCTATAGAGCATCTCAGCCCCTGACCACAGTTTGACCCCTCTGACTATCACACCTTGGCTTCTACTCTACTAGCCCCTATCTATCAATTGGAGTCTAGCTCCCCCTAGCTGCCCAGGAGAGTGCTACATGTATGGCAAAGCAAAATAAATAATAAACAGTCAATATATCTCTGCAATACATACAAATTTCCCTACGTTTGGTCTCTTTAAAAACACTGTGAGTACAGAACAAAACTTGTTGATCCTGCCACCTCCCTTTTATGTTATAGAGGTGAAGTGTTCTGTAATTAGAGAAAGAATTTCTAAGCTTGGCACAGGGAAACCGCAAACGTGAAATCTTAAAGTGGTTTTAAAGGCTCATGTTTTTTTACCTTCCTGCATTCTATACATGAATGTAAAAAATCTTCTGTGTGCAGCAGTCCCTCCAGCCCCTCCTAATACTTACCTCAGCCCTATCATGATCCATCGATGTACACAAGAGCCTCGGCTTTCCGGGGACTCTCCCTCCTCATTGGCTGAGACAGCAGTGTGAGCCATTGGCTCCCGCTTCTGTCAATCACAGTCAGTGAGCCAATGAGGAGAGAGAGGGGGTGGGGCTGAACCATGGCTCTGTGTGTGAATAGACACACAGAGCAGCGGCTTGAGAGCAAGCCTGTTTAGGTGCCCCCATAGCAAGCTGCTTGCTGTGGTGGCACCTGGCAGGAGGGAGGAGCCAGGAGCGCCAGAGGGGGATCCAAGAAGAGGAGGATCAGGGCTGCTCTATGAAAAACCACTGCACAGAGCAGGTAAGTATAACATATTTGTTGTTTTTTTTTTTTAATTGCCTATAAAAATCACTTTAACCGAAAATCGGCAACTCGGCCAGTTGCCAGTACCTTTTTCTTAAGTACCATTTTTATACGTTTTGACATTAGAGGTCTTCCTGCACCAAGCTTAGAACTTCTTTTCCAAATTGTAGCTGCTACTGGCTTTATCTGTGCTGCAGCAGGGCACCTCTCATTTCAACCAAATGCACGCCACAATTTTCAGATATTTATTTGTAAAACATTTTGAAAACCATTTATAATTTTCCTCCAGTTCACAATTATGTACCACTTTGTGTTGGTCTATCACATACAATCCCAATAAAATAAATTTACGTTTTTGGTTGTAACATAACAAAATGCGGAACATTTCAAAGGGTATGAATACATTTGTAAGGCACTGTAAATGAGTACACCCCTTTTTAAAAGTAAGATTTCAATCAAAATCTCAATGAACACAACAATTTCCAAAATGTTGACAAAACTGAACTTTATAGAACATTTGTTTTGCTAAGTACATGAAAGTTAGGTTAATAATACAACTTCGATTACAAAATCTTCAGTTTTATTCAAATTAGTTGATGCAAAAATGAATACCCCCCCACAACCAAAACTACTACATCTAGTATTTTGTATGACCTCCATGATTTGTAAGGACAGCACCAAGTCTTATAGGCATGGAATGAACAAATTGGAGACATATTGCAACATTTATCTTTTTCCATTCTTCAAGAATGACCTCTTTTAGAGCCTTGATCCTGGATGGAGAGTGATGCTCAACTTGTCTCTTCAGAATTCCACATAGGTGTTCGATTGGGTTCAGATCAGGAGACATACTTGGCCACTGAATCACTTTCACCCTGTTCTTCTTCAGAAATGGAACAGTGGTCTTAGATGTGTGTTTACGGATCATTGTCATGTTGGAAAAGTGCACGAGTGATGGTAGCAATATAGAGCAGTACATCTGTGAATTCATGATACCATCAATGAAATGCAGCTCCGCGACACCGGCAGCTCTCATGCAGCCCCACAGAAGGACACTGCCACCACCATGTTTCACTGTAGGCATCATGCATTTTTCTTTCTACTCCTCACCTTTGCGACACCATACAGTTTTGAAACCATCAGTTCCAAAAACATTTATCTTGGTCTCATCACTCCAAAGTACAGAGTCCCAGTAGTCTTCTTTTTCAGCATGGGCCCTGGCAAATTCTAGATGGGCTTTTTTGTGCATGGGCTTTAGGAGAGGCTTCCTTCGTGGATGACACCCATGCATGCCATTCCTCTGCAATGTACACCATATTGTCTCAGGGGAAACAATCACCCCAGTTTGGCTTTCTACTTCTTTAGCTAACTGCAGTGAACTTGCATGGTGATTTTCTTCAACCCTTCTCATCAGAAGACGCTCCTGTCAAGGTGTTAACTTCTGTGAACAGCCGGGAGGTCTCTGTGAGATGGTTGCAGTTCCATCTTTTTAAAGTTTTTGTATCACTTTTGCTACAATATTCTGACTGATAAGTAAAGCTTTGCTGAACTTCTTGTAGCCTTCACCTTTCTTGTGTAAAGAAATGATTTTCTTTCTCAGGCCTTGTGACATTTCTCTTCCATGTGGTGCCATTGCTGACAGCATGAAATGGGAAGGGGTTTTCCTTGTTAAGTAATGCCCTTTTATAATCAACTGTCTGCTTGACACCTGTTTAATAAATAATTAGACTCATCTGTAGTTGAAATCTTGTTTATTTAGAATTTTGTTGTCTAAAATTTAGCTTTGCTTTCATTGGGGTGTATTCATTTTTGAAAAATGGTCTCAAATTAATTTGCTAGGAAAAATACTTTTTTATGTGTGCAAATGAACAAATCATGTAATCAATGGCCCACATTTGTGGGAGTATTTTGTAGTATAGAGTCCCTTAGGAAATGTTGATTCTGAAAGGAAAGTAAAGGTTTTCTGGCAAATCTGTTGGTGTTTTTGCGCCAGTGTACTTCATCTTGTACTTCATGTTCTGTAGGCCAGCAAGAGAGGAACTGAGTAGGGCTGACAACACTGCTTTGGTGTGCAGGGCAATATAGGCCATGTTGTCATAGTAATCAGGATGTTAGGAGCACACTAGGTTTCTGGCTGGATTAACAGTATTAATATGTACTTGCAGTGTTTTAAAATGATAAAACATGGGGAAATGTGCAGATATTGCAGTGAAGTGCTGCTTATGCTTTTTGCCTATGCATATACTTTAAGAACGTCAAAAATGCTACTTGAAGTCTGCTGAAAGCTTTGAAAATCCAATTGCTATGCAAACTACTCACTAAAAGAAAATGTCTATATTAGCATAGTGCTTATCCTTAATATGTTCAGTTTTGAGTAATAATTAATAAGAAGGATGTCCTGGAACTAGGGTTGCCTCCTCAGTCCTTTAAACCCAAACACATATGAATGACACAGGTTCTGGGGCTGATTAAGGCAGTGTTTAAACTCACCTTGTATCTTATCTGCATTCAATTAGTCTCAGAACCTGTGTCATTAATATGTGTTCAGTTTTAAAGGGGTGAGGTGGCAACCCTACCTGGAACTAAAAAATGTTCAGAGAATATCTGGCTACATTAAAGCTCCATGCACTGGGAGTTTTGATAACGCTGGTAACGTTAGCTGTGTAAAGTCACGTTAAAAATTTGAGTTTTTCCACTTTTTTAGCGTTTTTGCATTAGCGTTTAGTGGCATTTTGCCGCGATTTGCGGCGTTTTTCCACATTTGCGTTTTTTAGCATTTTATTTTACCAAAAAAAATATTTTTGGTCAAAAAGTCAAGAAACGCTGGTTTGCAGCATTTTACTGCATTTTGCCGCGTTTTTCAGCGTTAGAGCATTTTTACAGCTAAAAAACTCCTCTAAAAACCCACTAGTCCTGTTTTTTTTTCCAGCCAAAAAACGTTGATTACAGTCTATGTGTGGACACATAGGATAACATGCTGGGGGGTTTACTGGCTATAGAAATAAATGTCAAAAACTGCCGCTGTAAAAACGTCCAGTGTACATGAGGACTTCGAGGCCTCCGCTACAAAGAAACACTAACGGATATGCACATTCAACCATGATCCAAGTTGATTAACCTCCCTGGCGGTATTCCTGAGTGTAGCTCGGGGTAAAGTTTCTGTACCACAAGCGGTAACCCCGAGCTACACTCGGGCTTACCATGCGGCGCTGCTCCGGGATCTGTTCTCTTACCTTGTCCTGCAGTCCCGCGATGTCCCTCCTGCAGTGTCCCCTGTAATGTCCTCCGGCGGATGCCGGCATCTGTCATCTGGGTTCTGTCCCCTGCGAGCGTCGGGACGTACGGGGACGGAACTGGCGGGAAATTTGAAAATGACAAAAAGTGACATTCACTAAATTCACTAAAATCACATAGTAAAACATTACTGTATCAAACCATTTCACATACATGTTGTCCCGAGTGCTTTGTCCTGTGCCCTGCCTGCATTTTTACTGTTCTTTCTGCCTGAAAACTGAGAAACATCCATGGCATCCAAAAAGCGTCCCTTTAGGTTTTAGACCAGCTAGAGAACAGTGATAGTAAATTAGAACCACTTGCAGAATTGAGTGATAATGATTTGTGGGGAAATTCGTCATCAGACACTGAAAACGATTTTGCGACTTTGCTCAATGATGTGCGAACTTGGCGCTATATTTCAAATTTCAGTGTTTTTGGTTTGATTATATTATTGAATTAAATTTATTATTATATTATTATTTTTTATGATTATTTATTAAATTATAATTTATGATTTCGTGTTTCACATTTTAACATACCCGGGATGTTTACTAGACTCTTGTTCGGACAGATTTCAGTGAGTTATTCCTAAAAATTACAGGCCTACAATAAAAAAAATACATATTTCCATGCAAAAAAATGTACCGCTTTGAGAACAGAAATATGGACATAATCAGACCGCTAGGGAGGTTAAGGGGAATGTGATTCATTCCTATAAATGTGAAGTGGGAATTAGTTAAAGTAGCTTTTTTGCATTTGTTTCCCACCCCTGTACATTTTGTTGCTTTTGAAACATAACCCCAGCCATGTTGTTTTGTAGTTTTTAACATAGTTGTTAAAAGTTAGAATTTCTGTCAGGTTTTTATTCAATGCTGCATGTTAAGTTGACAGGCAGCGCTGCCCGACAAACTTGATCATTCCAGTAAATAGGGCCACACATTAGCCAGTTTGTAAGTTGCTGTTCAGTAGAAAAAAACAAAACAGGCAATCAGGAGGCTGCAGGATTGCCTCATGAACACCTGACAGCAGCTGCTTGGACATACTAAGAAAAGTGATCCATTGTACATTGCTTTTCAAAGTATGTCAATGCATTGGCTAATCAGTGTGAACTTAGGCTAAGCCTGTTTAGCATTCAACACAGTAACGCAGATGATGATATTTACATAAAGCTAGTGTCTTCCCAAAATTTCAAAATTTTGCAGAATATATATGTACAATTACCAGGACTTTTAGGGTATCAAAATATACAAAAGAGTAGACATATTTCTTAAAATCCATAGTTTTTATTGTAGATAATCATTTAAAAGCACATATCTTATGGTCCAATAAACAGAATATATTAATAAAAACATCTTACTACTCTTGGCTCATATCTCACTGTGTTGAAGATTATACTGGAGAGTGTTACAGAATAGCACATTGTTACAGTGGTTACTTTATATGATATCCATACAGTTCAAACACAACAATGGTGAGAGACATGATGAGCCGTAACTCTCTGGGGCTGATTTACTAAAGGCAAATAGGCTGTGCACTCCAAGTGCAGTTGCTCTAGATTCGAGGGGAACATGCAAAATTAAAAAACAGCATTTTTGCTTATGCATGATTGGATGACAGGAATCAACAGAGTTTCGTCTCATTTCAGAGCTTCCCCTCGGATCTAAAGCAACTTCACTTGCAGTGCACAGCCTAGTTACCTTTAGTAAAACAACCCCTATGTGTTTTCTTGGCAAAAGAAAAAAACAAAATTCTTCAGGAGTATCAGGAAGGTAGTTAGCAAATTCATTCAGATATGATTATTGATCCCACATGCATGGAGGCACACACCAATTAGGAAATAAGAAGGAGTTTATGGGAGATTGTGGGTGATGCTACTGCATCCTGCTTGCGGTATCACAGTCCTTAACCCCTTCCCACCAGCACCTCCTGGCCCTTTAAGAGTTTCAGAAGCCGGGAGGCAGGATGGGCGGGGTTTAGGGATCATGTGACCGCCGTGACACGTCATCACGGCGGTCACATGATTGGGAAAGGTCCCGATCGAAAGAGCAGACCGGGACCTTTCCGTGAGTACCGGACATGTGTGCTGGGAGCTCGCATGCTGCGCGCTCTCAGCACATATGTTTTTTGTTAATTGCACGCAAATGTGGGGCCGCTTGGTGTCTAGGCCCAGATGCCGGGAGGCCGCACATTTGTGTGCTGCCGGCGTGAAAAGGTTAACCACTTGTCCTCCTGCGGATTTACCCCCCTTCATGACCGGGCCATTTTTTGCGTTATGGCACTGTGTTACGTTCACTGACAATTGCGCAGTCATGCAACACTGCACCCAAATGAAATTTACGCCCTTTTTTTCGCACAAGCTTTCTTTCGGTGGTATTTGATTGCATGTGCGTTTTTTATTTTTTGTGCTATAAGCAAAAAAAGACTGACAATTTTGAGAAAAAAACAATATTTTGGGCTTTTTGCTATTAAACATGCCCAGCAAAAAAATTTTAAAAAACTAATTTCGTCATAAATTTAGGCCATTATGTCTTTGCTAAAAAAAAAATCACAATATGTGTAAATTAATTGGTTTACATGAAAGTTATAACATTTAAAAATGGCGGTATAGATAATGGGATTTTTTTTCTACTAGTAATGGCGGCGATCAGCAACTTCTAGCGGGACTGCGGGACAGTGGTGGACATTCTGATACTGGGGGGGAGCTAACTTGGTGTCACTGACACCCCGGGGACACCAATACAGTGATCAATGCTAAAAAAAAGCACTGACACTCAAAGGGTTGGTGTTGAGTTTTTCCTCTCAATGGGGGCCCCCACCAGGTTACACCTGAACGATAGCTTACGATATATCGGGAAATGAGTTGCACACTACGCCAAAGCTTGATGCAAGACACTTCAACTGTATTGCGGAAACATCAGCGTATATATAAATATGTAGTCTCTAGGCAGATTATTAATGACCAACCTTTAATATCAACCAATCAAATTCATGAATATTTGCACCTTAATTGTCATTAAACTTTGCAGAACTAGTATCTGGCCAGATGGTTGTGGTCAGACTAACACATGATCTTAGCATAACGCCCAGACTACGGCGACTGTCTTTACCAAAAGTTGCTTCCTCAAAAACTTGCCAACACAGTTATTTTCTTAATAAATATATTTTTCATTTAGGGTGTATAAAAGCTATAAAGCAAGCATATTATAAAGCAAAATGGTGTTGATCATGTCAACCTTTTAGACACCGTACTAATGACACTGGGCAGGAAGGGGTTAATGTGAGGGGCGATCAAAGGGTTAACTGTGTGCTGGGAGTGTTTTACTAGGGGGCGGGGTGTGCTTTACTGTAAGCACACTAATAGGGATGGCTGTACTGTGCACAGCCATCCCGAGCAGTGTGCTCGAGCTGACAGGGAGGAAGATTGTTTGTAAACAAAACAATCTTCCTCCCCATCGGAGATGCTCGGCAATCCCCGGGTGCCGGTGGGTAATTACCGGCCGGGACCTGGTGATTGACATCCACGGCCACGAATGGCGGCTTGCGCATGCCCCCTACCCTGAAATGCAAAATGACGTGTATATACATGATTCTGCGCACAGGTGCCACCCTGTAGTAGTATATCTGCTATAGGGCGGTCCTTAAGCAGTTAAAGGGGCTGCTTCATGTAAGGTTTTGTATAATAGGGCAAATGTTTAGAAAAACAGATACCTCCATATACATTGAGGAACAGAAGTATTTGAACACCCTGCGATTTTGCAAGTTCTCCCACTTAGAAATCATGGAGGGGTCTGAAATTCACATTGTAGGTGCATTCCCACTCTGAGAGACAGAATTAAAAAGCAAAATTCAGGAAATCACATTGTATAATTTTTAAAAAATTTATTTGTCTTGCACTGCTGAACATAAGTATTTGAACACCTGAGAAAATCAGTGTTAATATTTGGTACAGAAGCCTTTGTTTGCAATTACAGAGGTCAAACGTTTCCTGTAGTTCTTGACCAGGGTTGTACACACTGCAACAGGGATTTTGGCCCACTCCTCCACACAGATCTCCTCTAGATCTGTCAGGTTTCAGGGCTGTCGCTGAGCAACACGGAGTTTCAGCTCCTTCCAAAGATGTTCTATTGGATTTAGGTCTGGAGACTGGCTAGGCCACTCCAGAACCTTGATATGCTTCTTACGGAGCCACTCCTTGGTTATCCTGGCTGTGTGCTTTGGGTCGTTGTCATGTCGGAAGACCCAGCCACGATCCATCTTCAATGCTCTGACTGAGGGAAGGAGGTTGTTGCTCAAAATCTCACAATAAATGGCCCCATTCATCCTCTCCTTAATACAGTGCAGTCGTCCTGTCCCCTTCGCAGAAAAGCACCCCAAAGCATGATGTTACCACCCCCATGCTTCACAGTAGGGATGGTGTTCTTGGGATGCAACTCATCCTTCTTTTTCCTCCAAACACGAGTGAAGTTTAGACCAAAAAGTTCTACTTTGGTCGCATCTGACCACATGACTTTCTCCCATTCCTCCTCTGGATCATCCAGATGGTCATTGGCAAACTTCAGACGGGTGTGGACATGTGATGACTGTGCAGGGGAACCTTCCGTGCAATGCATGATTTGAAACCATGACGGCGTAGTGTTCTATTGACAGTGACCTTTGAAACTGTGGTCCCAGCTCTCTTCATGTCATTGACCAGCTCCTCCCTTGTAGTTCTGGGCTGATTTCTCACCTTTCTTATCATCAGTGATACCCCACGAGGTGAGATCTTGCCTGGAGCCCCAGTCCGAGGGAGACTGACAGTCGTCTTTAGCCTCTTCCATTTTCTAACAATTGCTCCAACAGTTGATCTATTTTCACCAAGCTGCTTGGCAATTGCCCCGTAGCCCTTTCCAGCCTTGTGGAGGTCCACAATTTTGTCTCTGTTGTCTTTTGACAACTCTTTGGTCTTGCCCATGGTAGTAGTTGGCGTCTGACTGACTGTGGGGTGGACAGGAGTCTTTAAAGAGCTCAGACAGGTGCTACTAAGTTACATTAATGAGTGGAGTAGAGGTGGACTTTTTAAAGGCACAGTAACAGGTCTGAGAGCCAGAATTCTTGCTGTTTCTTAGGTGTTCAAATACTTATACTTTTGTCTCTCAGAGTGGGAATGCACCTACAATGTGAATTTCAGACCCCTCCATGATCTCTAAGTGGGAGAACTTGCAAAATCGCAGGGTGTTCAAATACTTCTGTTCCTCACTGTAACTACGTTATTGCAGTTGATTTACTAAAGGAAACTATTCTGTGCACTGCAAGTGCACTCCTAGTGCAGTTGCTCTAGATTTGAGGGGAAGCTCTGAAATGAAGGGAAGGTCTGCTGATTTCTATCATCCAATCATGTATAAGCAAAAATGCTGTTTTTTATTTTCCTTGGAATGTCAATGGATCTGAGCGCAATGAAGGGCCATCCATATGTGAGAAAATGAGTGCATAAACCTGAGCACCACACTGTTGCCATGTTAGCACATGTAGTGAACCAATAGCTTCCAAGGAAAAACAACACTGTGAGAGTCTACAGTTAAACCTCACTGGGAGGTGTACCTTTATTCAAACAAAGTCAGTGTAGGTCGCAAGAAATGCCTGGGCCAGGGGTGGACGGCCCATCTGCTCCAATGGAGATGGAATGAGGCAGGGAGTACTCCTTGATAAGTCCTTGCTAAGGCGCATGCTCGCAAAACGTGTTGTCCAGGTTACCGGCCTTCATCTTGGCTTGCAGTCCAGAGCTGGTTCTTCTCTCCCACTTCCTTCGTAGACTGCGGTGACGTCATTCTGGGATGCCGCGGTCACGTGGTCCACTGCCAGCGACAGGAGTACTCCCTGCCACTTTGTTTGAATAAAGGTACACCTCCCAGTGAGGTTTAACTGTAGCACTATCTCAGCGCTGGTTTTCCTTGGAAGCTTTTTTTGTACCTTGTACGTGATTGGGTATGCTTTGAAAAGTGAAGCTTTGCCTCATTTACTAAGCTTTGGAACAACTGTACTTGCAGTGCACAGTATATTTGCCTTTAGTAATTCAACCCCATTGTGTTTCGTTTACTTTGTTGAGCTCCACCAAGGACCTCTCCAGACCGCCAGTTGCAGCGACACGTGACTTGGATAACTAAGGACCTTCACAATCATGAAGACACTGAATATTCTGCCACTCTATCAAGTGGTGAACAGAAGCAATTAGATGGAACAACGTTGCATTTACTGGCTAGCAAAAAGCGTAAGCAGCAGCAACAACTTAGTGGGTTGCAACCAATAACACTGTTCAACAGGTAAAAAGTTTTGGGCATAAAATTAGCTAATCTTACATAATTTTGGGGTGCTGAAAACGAAAATGACCCTAAAAAATGTTGATTGGCTCTAGTTTCCATGATATATTCACCCATCTAATGACGTAAGCCATTCAAAATTATGATGCAACTTCAGCTGCATATTGCGCAATTGATACTGGTGACCAATAGGAAATTGCATGTATACTGAGATGATGCAATATTAGCCTTTAATTGCATCACTTCACTGCATAAAAGTTGCAGTATCTGTAGCTGATTGTAGTTCGACAGCGTCTTTACATTTCGTTTTATGCTTATATAGGCTACTCAGTAATGCCTCGAACTTGTGTGAATAAAGCAGATAATTTCTGCTATATCTGCGGTGAAATAACTTTTATCTCACAAAAAAGGAGGATAACAGGAATGATTAAGAAAGCCTACAACTTGTATTTTGGCTGCAAGATAGGAGACCAGGACAAGAGCTGGGCACCACATATATGCTGCAATTCTTGTGGGACGGCACTGGAGCAATGGTTGAATGGAAAAAGGCATCTATGCCTTTTGCTGTGCCAATGATTTGGAGAGAGCCAACAGATCATGTTAGTAATTGTTACTTTTGTATGGTGCCTCCAATTGTAAAAGGGCTAAATAAGAAGAAAACGTTATCTGTGCACTATCCAAATATTCCATCGGCAATACGTCCAGTTCCTCATGGAGAGGGGCTACCAATTCCTAAAGCACCAGAATCCTTCGTGGTTGAGTCAAGTGAGGAAGAACCTGAAGTGTGTAGTCACGTGCAGTTGTAAGAGATAGCCCTTTCCTCGAATACAAGAGAAAAGCCAAGAGAAGCAAAACCGACACAAACTGAAGACAAAACTAGTGAGAATCCTAAGTATTAAAATGATTCAACTTAGCTTATGGCTATAATTTTTCTTGGTAATCCTATGCAATATATTATGCCATTTAGGCTTTGTTATGTAGTCAATATCACTTGCTTTATATTTGTGGAAAGACATCTATCTATATAATTATTGTGCATTATGTAGTCATTACGCCTATAGTAGAAAACTTTCCGTTTACAGAAAAACTAGAGCCAATTGACAAATTTCATTGTTATATTTGAACTCAGAATGTGAAATTCATTAAGAAATGGATCCTTTTGTTTCCAAAACTGGCAAAAAATAAAAATTTGTTGAACAGTGTAATTAGACTGTCTAACTTGAACAAGGTATTATGATTTGGGTCTCCCACTTTGAATCTTCTTTTTTCTTCATAAACATGTAGCACTACCCCCACAGGAGCCATTCAGTATATTGGGTCCTCTGTTCACTGCCATGACTCTTTAACCTGCTCAGTCCCCACTGACACACCTGGTTACTCAAACTTGTGTAGCTTAACCCCTTGATGCCGACGTAACACAAATATGCGGCCTCGCAGAACTGGGCTTTTTTCCATGGGGCTGCATATTTGCGTACCTGTCTTAGTGCTTGGAGCCCGCCACACAGCGCACTCCCAGCAGAAAGACCGAGGTGTCACTGAGAGCCCCGAGTCCTGTTCTAACAATCGGGACCTTGGACTCACGATTCTGGGTCACATGATCACTGTGATAGCCTCTGATTGGCTATCACAGTGATCAGTCACTGTACAGCCCGGCCCACTTGTTTTTTTCTCTATCTATAAATGGAGGAGAGAGATACATTGTATCTCTCTAACTCCTGGCATAGAGGGGGGAAAAAAAGGTTTGTTTTAAAATAAATAAATAAATATTTAAAAATAAATCAATAAATAAAAAATACCTAGATTGAGGTTTGATCTAGTTCAGTGCCAGAGTAATGCCTCGTACACACTATAAGAAAATTGTACGAAAATTTTCGTACGAGGACCGATCATCCAATAATTGGATCATTAGTACACAGCTTTTGAGAGCTGATCACGACAATTCGTACAACAATATCCGAAGGGATAAGCGCAAACATTTTTCTCATACAATACCAGATCGTACGATTTTCGTTTAATCAGTACAGTAGTTGCCTGAAAATACAATACAAATACAATGCAATACATGACATCGCTTTCAAAATTCTTTTCTTTCATAGGAGAATTTTCATATCTTTAGTAACCTTTTCACTTTCGATGTGAGACTAGCAGGCAAAAAAAACGGCCGATCATTCGTCTAATATTCTCATTGTGTGTACGGGGCATAAGTGTTTGGGTCAAGGTCAAGGTCAAAATGTTAGGATTTTTTTTTAATTGGTATTAGTGTGAGTTAGTGTCAGTGTCAGTGTGTTTTAGGTAAAAAAAAACAAAAAACAAAATGCGCACTATTGTTTCTGGGCTATACTACGGGTACAAATAAAATACACATATATGGTATCGCTGCAATCGTCAAGAGCTGGAAAATTTATTTTGGGTTGTTCTTTAGTGGTAAGTTATGGTAGTAACAAGAAACACACAGCTAAATTAAAAAAATATATTTTTTTACTATTCTGGGCCAGTTTTCCTTTGATAATAAAAAAAAAATCAGGAGCTATCCATTACCATTTATCACCAAATGAAAGCCCAATTTGTCCTGAAAAAAACAAGGTATATTTCACCTGGATGTACAAAGTAGTTGTGATGATATGTACGGTTTTACTAACACATGTCATCGTTGCAAAATTGTGCTTAGGCATTAAGATTTGTTTTACCCCAAGGTGTGAAGGGGTTAAGCATTAATATTTTTTCGCTCCATGCTAGCACACAGAAAAGACCATAAGCAACTTAGGAAGTAATAAATGAATGTATTACTGAAGAGTAAGGAAATGCAATATATAGAAAAAATAAACAGGATGAAGAATATGTTAGATTAACTGATGGGCAGGTTAGCCTCACCTATGATCATTTATTTATGCCGCAATAAGGCTAGGCCGCACTACAGTATCCCACACATCAGTAAGAATAGCATCAACCACAAAAGCACAAATGGAAAGAAACCGAAATGTAACTCTTACCAATAGCTACCCACAAAGTGTCCCTGATTGCACTTTATACATACAGCCCCAAAAGCAGGTGGACATATGCTTTACTGGCAAAGGGGTATCCCCGAAGGTGACTGTGAAGTGCAGTAAAGTTACATTTAATAAAATTCTAAAATAATGCAAAGAGTGCACTCACGTAGAATATAAGGGCTATCCACCCTCAAACAGCATGGATAAAAAGGTAAACAAACATGGCAGCTATTGTCACCGTACCGGAAATCACTTCTGTCTGACGCATTGTGTCATGCATCATGTGACTTCATCAGAGATCACGCTTCAGGGATCCCTGATGAAGTCACGTGATGCGTGACACAATGCGTGACACAATGCATCGGACAGAAGCGTGGTGACGTCATTTCCGGTACGGCAACGATCGCCGCCATCTTTGTTTGCCTTTTTATCCATGCTCTTTGAGGGTGAATAGCCCTTATATTCTATGTGAGTGCACTCTTTGCATTATTTTAGAATTTTCATCAATTTTACTTTACTGCACTATGAGGAGCCCCTTTCTTTTATTCTATATCTGAATATGATATCCTGTGGGTTCCGCTGATGTGGAGCTCCCAGCGGCCAGGACACACAGATGAATGAGGAATTGGAGTTATGCCTAGTTTGACCTATGTGATGTGGGTCAACTTGTGGAGGTGAGTGTGCATGCCTGGTGGTGGTGGATATCACAGTACACCACAGGGGAAGGTTCACGGAATTACACATTGTGGATGGACCACTATTATGGACTGTCACGTTTTATGACCTTTATTGTTGCCAATTCACTTTTTAGTCACAATTTATTTGTATATTTATATTACCGTTTAATCATGTGTGATTTATTATCACATCTTTTGTCACATGTTTAGTGTCTTACCCTTTACACCATAATTCTATAATAGGATAGGGTATAGAGTACTTATTGATACCCTGATTGGGTATTCACCCTACTGTTTGATTGAGGCTCTGTCGGGTGTTTATATATTTCACCTTATTGATTGTTGTTGCACTTTATGTATGTATTATTTTTCCTGCACAGTGAGTTAGGGGTTAGTTGTAGCACAGCACTACTTATTCATTTTATTTTACTTATGTGTAGCGGTGGAACACTTTTTGGTGCTTGCTGCTTTTTAGTTTAGTTTCATTTACTTTTTTGGCAGCTAATAAGACCCTTTTTATTATTCTGGTAGGTTAATTGGATCCTGTCTAAATTAGCCCTAATATGTGTATGTATGAACGTGAGTTAGGGACCTTAGATTGTACACTCCTTGAGGGTTAGGGACTGATGTGAATTTACAATATATATATAGATAGGTCCATATATATTTGGACACAGGTGCAATCTTAGAGTTTTTCAGGTATTTACCTAAACATATTCAAGCTATATTATTACACAGTACAGTATTTATAGTTATATAATGGATAAGGGTTGAAAGTGCACACTCTCAGGTTTAATTTGAGGGTATGTACATCCAAATTGGAGGAAGGGGTTAGGAATTACAGCTCTTAAGAATAGCCATCCCCCCTTTTTCAAGGGACCAAAAGTAATTGGACAATTGAATAAAAGCTGTTTCATGGCCAGGTGTGGGCTACTCCTTTGTTATTTAAGCAGGTAAAAGGTCTGGAGTTGATTCTAAGTGTGGTATTTGTATTTGGAATCTATTGCTGTGAACCTACATCATGCGTATATGGACCTAACTGTATGTAAAGTGCTGTGTAAATTGATGGCGCTATATAAGTACCTGCAATTAATAAAGAAGTCTCTTTTGTAAAATTGTGCTGCATTGCACATGGTCACCGATGCGTGGGGGTGCCATTAAATATGTGCAGCAAATTTCTCTGCATGTTGGGAAAGCGTGCAATTTTTTGCATGTTCCTGACAAGCAGATGTGTGAACCTTGCCTGAGCTGTAAACTTCTACAATTTCTTTGGATAAGAATCTTTGGAAAAACAGTGGCTAAGTGGTTGACACTCTTGGCGTATGGCTTGGTTTAAGTCCCTTAGGGACTGAATGGAGTTTTGTATGTTTTTCCTGTGTTTGTGTTGCTTCCTCCAGGTGTTTGAGAATCTTGCCACAGTCCAGAAACATAGTAGGAGTTTATAGCTGCACTCTAAGCAGATATAAGGAAAACACCACGTAATGTAGTTATTTTCATTAAAAGGGTAGCTGAATATGACTTGGCATTAGCCTCTAGTAATCCTCTCTACAACTTCCCTCGGACTGGAAAAATAGCCAATCAGTTGTACTGCTGTGCAAATGTGATACCAAAGAACAGGGCAGAATGGGCAGGGAGGGTGCTGGTTACTCTTCTACTGTCCAATTACATGCTGGGGGCAGTGAGATGACCCATCTGTATTACTAGACTACAGCAGTGATAAGTCAGGTCAGCAGACTGACTGTGCTTCCTGGAAGGTCTATGCACATCTCTTGGCTGATTATAAATCATTTTGGCTGATTATAAATCTCTTTATTATATTATTGATTATAAAATCTCTTGGCTGATTATAAATAATTTGTAAAGCAGCCCCCGAATATGTATGTCAGCTGTGAATGTAGGTGTTTGCTTGGAGTTAAAAGTTGACACCAAGGAATGTGTGTCTTTATGAGCGTTTGGTTACTGATGCGAATGTACTCAGTAAAGTGATGCATAATATGCATGACCTATATAAACAGGTAAAATACATGAATATTAAAGAAACAAACTTTCTACTCTGGCACAGATTTACATGCACTGTTATTAAACTACCCATTTAAAGAATGTTCCCCTAATATTTCGTATTCCTGATATGCGTCTGCTGTACCATGTACTGGTATGAAAAAGTGTCCTATACTCTTTGTATGGCTTCCTTTGTTTAAAATATCTGGAAGTCCTGCCAGTCCCCCCTGCTTTCCTATTGCAAACTGACCGTGCTAGGCATGAGAGCATATCTTTAGCAACATGGTCAGTTTGCTGGTTGTGCTGGAAGAAAAGCCTGTCTGTCCTCAATTGGCCTAGACTTCTGCCGTCACCCCCCCCTTCCCACACAGCCATTCACTGGGAAGATTGTTTCTCCACTCCCACCTTTCTAAGCCCACAATGCAGCTGAGAATGGAGATTATGTGATCTGCGCATGTGCCCTACCCGCACCGCCATTCGCAGCTGCGGCTGTCAATCACCGGGTCCCATCCAGTAATTACTCACCGGCGCCTGGTGATTTCCGCTGATCACCGACGGGGAAGAGAACTGTTTGTTTACTAACAGTTCTCCTCCCTGTCAGCTCGGGCACACTGCTCTGGATGGCTGTGCACATCACAGTCATCCAGAGCAGTGTGATTACAGTGAAACCCACACAAACACCGCCCACTAGTAAAACACTCCCTGCACACAGTTAACCCTTTGATCACCCCTTATGTTAACCCCTTTTTGCCCAGTGCCATTAGTACAGTGTCAGTGCTTTTTGTTTTGTACTGATCACTGTATTGGTGTCACTGAGGATGTCAGTGACACCGAGTCAGTTCCCCCAAGGGTCAGAATGTCCGCCGCAGTCCCGCTATAAGTCGCTGATTGCCACCATTACTAGCAAAAATTTAAAAATAAATCTCCTTTATATATACCGTCATTTGTAAACGCTAGAATTTTCACTTAAACCAATTAATTTACACGTAT
Source organism: Staurois parvus (assembly GCF_062004578.1). Lineage (NCBI taxonomy): Eukaryota > Metazoa > Chordata > Amphibia > Anura > Ranidae > Staurois > Staurois parvus. The sequence goes on from NW_028318003.1 coordinate 6,111,096, forward strand.
AGGGATATTTTTTTTAGCAATGACATGTAGCAGAATACATTTTGGCATAAATTTATGATGAAATTTTATTTTTTTTAATTTTTTATTGAACATGTTTAATAGCAAAAAGTCAAAAATATTTTTTTCTCAAAATTGTTGGTCTTTTTTTTTTTAGCGCAAAAAATGAAAAACGCACAGGCGATCAGATGCCACCAAAAGAAAACTAAATTTTTGGAAAAAAAAGGACGTAAAAGTGTTGCATGACCGCACAATTGTCAAAGTAACGCAGCACCGTAATGCAAAAAATGGCCTGGTCAGGAAGGGGGATAAATCCTCAGGAGGTCAAGTGGTTAAACATATCCACAACTTTATCCCTGACACCTGTCTGGTGTGTTCCTTGGCCTTCATGATGCTGTTTGTTTACTAATGTTCTCTAACAAACCTCGGTGGGCTTCACAGAACAGCTGTATTTATACTGAGATTAAATTACACACAGGTGGACTGTATTTACTAATTAGGTGACTTCTGAAGGAAATTGGTTTCACTAGATTTTAGTTACGGGTATCAAAGTAAAGGGGCCTGAATACAAATGCATGCCACACTTTTCAGATATTTATTTGTAAAAAATTGTGAAAATAATTTATCATTTTCCTTCCACTTCACAATTATGTGCCACTTTGTGTTGCTCTGTCACATAAAATCCCAATAAAATACATTTACTTTTTGAAAAAATTGTGCAATTACTTGTGAGCCACTGGAAGGTGCTCACATGTATCTCTATATACAATATATTAGATCGCTGGCTTCCTTGCTCACCCTCACTTGGTGTGCATCAAAAGATAGACAGTGGATAAATATGGTACCGCGCTCTAATCAATCATGCAACATCAAAACATAACCTTAATCTGTGAAAACAATATTATACCATAAATGTGCGTGTATATACTCAAATCAATCATTACAGTGCATAAAATCTATGTGCTCATGCACGCTGCGTATTTAGTTAATATTCCGGTGCTGATCTTAGACTATATGGGAAAAATCCTTTCTGCAGTGTAGTGCCAGTCTCCCAGTTGATGCAGTACAAAATATGATACAATGTATTCTCCTCTGTGACAAATTGAATAATGGTGTGCAATAGAAACTGCACCGTGGGTCAGTATGATAAACGGAATCCTTTCCTTCCTCAGCAAGCTGCTTGATCACATCCTCCTCGAATGGGACATATGAAAAAGAAGAAATGCTTAGTGTCTTATCTGGGGTATAAGGTTTTAATGTGCGTTGGTAATGCACTCACATGTAAAAAGATAAAGATGCGCTTTGTGTATACATAAAACCGCAGACAGCGGTAAGGTCAGCCTTGTAGGTGTGCCTGCGCACACTGTCAATACTCGCCGTTTCTCAGTGCGGATGTGTGGTGACATCACTGCCCCTCCCCTACGCGTTACGCTACAGGGACTCGTAGCTTCCTCTGGGGGATGTAGTTTATTTTTTGGTTGTAACATGACAAAATGTGGAAAATTTCAAGGGATATGAACACTTTTTCAAGGCACTGTATGTCCCATAGTTAGGAACTCAGAAAGTTTAGAATTAGGGACCAAACGTATCAGGGGTGCCTTGATGTGGCAGTGTGGCTTCCACATGTATTACCATATGTATGCAATGAAAACCTCTATTTTTAACCCAAGTAGCTGAAACAAATTAGATTTCTTTTCTGTCTGGCTAGGTTGAAAGTGTGCTGAGACCATTATTAGTATCTTGCATATCTTCCTGCCCACGTGTGCCTTTTCCTTTTTGCTTGTTTCAAACAGATCAAATCTACTTCCATTGTTGCTTTATAGCAATAAAAGGTGGACAGGGGTTTTAATACTTCCCTACTTTGCCCATAAAAGATAAAAAGATTTGAATATACATACGCTTTAATGGAACAATTACTCAGCCTCCGGCAGCTATAGGAGAGCTGTCAGGGCATTTTACATTTGGAGCAGAACGCACAGAGGACTTGTGCAATGCATAAAGTGATACTATAGGTTCATATATTTTTAAAAAAACAAACAAACATGTTATATGTACCTGCTCTGTGTAATGGTTTGGCAGAGAGCAACCTGGATACTTCTCTTCTTGGGTCCCCCCGCCGGTGCTCCTGGCTCCTCCTTTCTGTCGGGTGCCCCCATAGCAAACAGCTTGCTCCGTGTGTCTGTTCACACACTCGTGGCTTGGCCCTGCCCCCTCTCTCTCCTCATTGGCTGGCTGGCTGTGATTGCCAATGAGGAGGCAGAGACCCGGGACAACCGAGACTGTTGTGCACATCACTAGATCACGATGAGGCTCAGGTAAGTATTGAGGGGGCTGGGGGCACTGCTGCACACAGAAGGTTTTTACCTGCATGCCTCAAACCTATTATCTGATTCTCAAACATCCAATATTGTCTTGTTTGCAACACTGAAACAATGAAGGTTTGTTACTCCTGATGGATTAATAGATGGTTTACCCTTTCTTGATACTTTCTGGTGTGGGGATTGGAGGATGGTGGCTCTTTTCTCCTTTTTTTTTTTGCTTTGTCTTTGGTTTCTACACATCACTTTATTATGGTTCATATTGGTGTTAAATCATATTAATTCATATTATTTAGAATTTGTGTCTATAATTTGGTTATGTTATTATTGTGTTGTAAAGCCATATCATCATCTCTACAGAGGCGCGGACCCTGAATAAATAAGTGAAAGTATCGCAAAGCGTGTCGATTTAGCATGCCATTGTGAAATTCCATGTACAAGTTTATTATGTCCTTTTGATATGGTGACCAATCTTGTCTTCTTGTACTCCTTGGTTTTAAATGGATTTTACATTTTGTAATAAAGTTGAAGTGATTTTACTTTGTTTGATATACACTCAGGGGCGGACTGACAACTCATGGGCATAGGGGATCATGGGGCCCCTGTGTCCATGCCCAAACTCAAAAAAGCCTATGAAAAAGGTACCAGGGGCATCTCATGGGGCCCCCTACTGACCCCGGGCCCTCGGGCAGTGCCCAAGTTTCCAAATGGTCAGTCAGCCACTGTATACACTATATTGCCAAAAGTATTGGGACACCTGCCTTTACACACACATGAACTTTAATGGCATCCCAGTCTTAGTCTGTAGGGTTCAATATTGAGTTGGCCCACCCTTTGCAGCTATAACAGCTTCAACTCTTTTGAGAATGCTGTCCACAAGGTTTAGGAGTGTGTCTATGGTAATGTTTGACCATTCTTCCAGAAGTGCATTTGTGAGGTCAGGCACATCGGACAAGAAGGCCTGGCTCACAGTCTCCACTCTAATTCATCCCACAGGTGTTCTATTGGGTTGAGGTCAGGACTCTGCAGGCCAGTCAAGTTCCTCCACCCCAAACTTGCTCATCCATGTCTTTATGGACCTTGCTTTGTGTACTGGTGCTCAGTCATGTTGGAACAAGAAGGGGCCATCCCCAAACTGTTCCCACAAAATTGGGAGTTTGAAATTGTTTAAAATGTCTTGGTATGCTGACGCCTTAAGAGTTCCATTCACTGGAACTAAGGGGCCAAGAACAACCCCTGAAAAACAACCCCACACCATAATCCCCCTTCCACCAAATGTTACACTTGGCACAATGCAGTCAGGCAAGTACCATTCTGGCAACTGCCAAACCCAGACACGGTCATCAGATTGCCAGACAGAGAAGCGTGATTCATCACTCCAGAGAACACATCTCTAATGCTCTAGAGTCCAGTGGTGGCATGCTTTGCCTCTGTTCCCAGTTGCTTCCACTTTGTTATAATACCACTAACAGTTGACCGTGGAATATTTAGTAGCAAGGAAATTTCACGGATGGACTTATTGCACAGGTGACAACCTATCACGGTACCACGCTTGAATTCACTGAGTTCCTGAGAGTGACCCATTCTTTCACAAATGTTTGTAGAAGCAGTCTGCACGCCTAGGTGCTTGATTTTATACACCTGTGGCCATGGAGGGGATTGGAACACCTGAATCCAATAATTTGGAGGGATGTCCCAATACTTTTGGCAATATAGTGTATGTCCTTTTTAAGGCACATTTAAAGTCCCAATATACTTCTTCCCCTTCCTCCCTTGATTAGGTTGGCAGGGGTGAAGTATCAGTTTAGTGTTGCTAGTAAGAGGGGTATTTAATGATTTTATCCTTTCTCTAAACTTATATAACAAAGAGAAGAGTCCTGCAATAACTTGGTGTTATTGTATCCGTGGGCATGTAAAACCGGTTTGCGGTACTATATATATATATATATATAATTATATATATATATATATATATATATACACTATATATATATATATATATATATATATATATATATATATATATATATATATTGCCCAAATGGCCCTGATCAAAAGTTTCCCACATCTGTGGCTTTTTAAATTGCAATAAGTGTGTTTAAATAGTCAATGAGTTTGTTAGCTCTCACATGGATGCACTGAACAGGTAAGATGTGAGCCATGGGGAGCAGCAAAGAACTGTCAAAAGACCTGCATAACAAAGTAATGGAACTTTATAAAGATGGAAAAGGATATGAAAAAATATACAAAACCTTGAATATGCCAGTCAGTACTGTTCAAGTACTTATTAAGAAGTGGAAAATTCAAGGTTCTCTTGATACCAAGCTGATGTCAGGTAGACAAAGAAAGATTGCATCCAAACTGCCAGAATAATTGGGATACAAAGAAAAACCTACAGGTAACCTCAAGAGAAATACAGGGGGCTCTGGAAAAAGATGTGTGGTTGTTTCATGAAGCACATTACAATGATACTTGAACAAACTTAGCTACATTGTCGAGTTAGCAGAAACAAACCTTTACTGCACCAATGCCACCCAGTTACAATATGCCTGACAACACCTTGACATGCCTCACAGCTTCTCGCACACTGTAATCTGGAGTGACAAGACCAAAATAGAGCTGTATGGTCACAACCATAAGCGCTATGTTTATAGAGGGGTCAACAGCAACAAAAATACCAACTGTACTGTGAAGCATGGTGGTGGCTCACTGATGTTTTGGGGGTATGTGAGCTCTAAAGACTTAGGGAATCTTGTGAAAACTGATGACAAGATGAATACAGCATGTTATCAGAAAACACTGGTAGACAATTTGCATTTTTCTGCTCGAACGCTGCGCATGGGAAACTCTTGGACTTCCAGCATGACAAAGACCCTAAGCACAAGGCCAAGTTGACCCTCTATTGGTTACATCAGAAAAAGGTGAAGATTCTTGAGTGGCCATCACAGTCTACTGACCTTAATATCATCAAGCCACTCTGGGGAGATCTCAAATGTGCGGTTCATGCAAGACGATCAAGAACTTTGCATGACCAGGAGACATTTTGCCAAGAGAAATGGACAGCTATACCACCTGTAAGAATTTGGGGCCTCTTAGACAACTACTACAAAAGACTGCATGCTGTCATTGATGGAAGGGAGCAATACACAGTATTAAGAACTAACAGTATGCAGACTTTTGAACAGAGGTAATTTCATTTATTTACTTGTTGCCATGTTTTGTTTTATGATTAGGCCATTCTGTTATGACCTACAGTTGAATATGAATCCCATAAGAAATAAAAGAAATGTGTTTTGCCTTCTCACTCATGTTTTCTTTAAAAATGGTACATACTATTACCAATTCTCCAAAGGTATGCAAACGTTTGAGCACAACTGCATAGTCATTTGAGACTTCGGCTATAGAACCTGCTAATCTTCCACATTTATTTCATTTAATGTTGTACTGAGTTGTTTAGCTGGTGTTTGATTTAATTAGTGACAAACACACAATGCTCTTGCAGAAGTTGCAGAGCCTTTGAGACAAATACTAATGCCATATTGATAAATGATTGGGATATCACTGAACCTTCTTTAACCATAAACTATTTAAAAGAAATTGGTTTCATTAGCATTTCTGTCTTTAGGTCTTTGAAGAACATTCCTAAAATACTGCTTTTCCTGAAGGAAAGGAAAGGTCTTTTTTCTTAATCTGACAAAACATTTCCTTTCAAAGTAAGTGTGGACAGACTACAATGCAGTTTCCTAAAGTCATTTAAACATTATTTCTGAACACAAAGGGTTGTGCTGTGACCTCATTTCTAGAAATGTCTCATCATGACCATCAATAGTTGTAAAAATGTCCTAAAAAGGATTGTGTGATTGAAGGAGAGAAAAGAACAGTGGCATGTGATCCAATGAAGCAGGAGAGGAACACATAAATTATCACTCCATCTGAAATGCTAAAGAGTTGAACTATCTAACAGTTTTTTATATTTCTAAGTGCTGTTGATGGTATTGTGAATTTTCTGCATTTTCCTGGGTTCCTGGGTCTGCACACCATCTGTAGCCACTATGAGGGGTTCCCACACTCTCTGACAGATTTATTTTATATTATGAAGAATGACAAGAAAGAAGCAAGATGGATGGGAGCACTAAAACTCCCAAAAGAAAGAGTGGAGAATCAGGCATTATTGCACATAGATCTCAGTGTTGGACTATCTAAGACTTCCTCAACCATTTTACCCCAGGGGAACCTTTAAAATATTTTTCAGGTCTCAAGTAACCCCTAATAAAATTAGTCCATCTGAATTATTGGGAAAATGCCCCTTACATTGGTGGTGGTAAACGGGAAGAATGCCCCGCTAACAGGGATGGCCAGAATGACACCAGCGCAGCCATGCTGATGGCTTTGCCGAGAGGCGCTGGACCTGGAGCTATGCAGGCACCATCAGATAGGAGATCAGTTAGCTACAGCTCAAGGAACCCCTGGCCACCCCTGGAGGAACTCTGAATGAGAATGACTGATCTAAGACAGATAGCAAGTTAGGGACTGACTGGCCTCATCACGCTGTACCTATAATTAAAATATCTTGTTTGAGTGGACTGGCCATTTAGGCTAGGTTCAGATCTCAAGGAACCCCTAATAAAATGAGTTCATCTGGGTTATTGGGAAAATGCCCTTTACATTGGTTGGTGGTAAACAGGAAGAATGCTCCACTAACAGGGGTGGCCAGAATGACACAAGTGCAGCCATGCTGGTGGCTCTGCCAAGTGGCATTGGACCTGGAACTATGTAAGCAACATGAGATGGGAGGTCAGTTAGCCACAGCCCAAGGAACCCCTAGCCACCCCTGGAGGAACCCTAGCAGACAATGACTAATCTAAAACATATAACAACCTAGGGACTGACTGGCCTCATCATGCTCTACTTATAATTAAAATATCACGTCTGAGTGGACTGGCTACTTAGGCTAGGTTCAGAGGTTTACGCATCAAGAATGCACACAACGTTGCACACTTTCCTGACACCAAATAAAAGTGTGCTGCACTTTAGCAAACGTGAGGCAGTGCCAATAATTGTTAATGGCCATTAACTGCCATGCATTTGCAAATACTCACATTTTTGTGTGCATCCAACCACATGCTGCCGCAGCACCATATGGTTCAGTGTGGTGCATTTTTGTAATAGAGTCAGGGACTTTTTTTCCACATTTATCACATGTAGGGCAGCCCAATGAAAGGAATGAAGTGTGCTGCCCTACTTGCGATGCATGGGAACGCACATAAAAATGCAGAATCGTACCTGCGCTTGGTCACACCTGTAAGTGTGCACTAAGCCTTAAGCAGTATCTGTAGACCTAGAACCATTGTATGGTATTATGGATATCTGGACATTGGTGTAGTAGGTCTTGGCACACAAAATTAAGCTGCTCCTATGATAGCCTCATACAAATGAGCGCAAAGAGGCCACTCCAGGTGGAAACATGTGAACAGTTAATCATGAGCTCACCACTGCTGCCTTGTTAATCATATGCATGATGAAGAGAACTGGAAAAAAAGGCGCTGTGGAAAATGCTCTCAGACAAGCACCTTAGTGGAGGTGCATCTTTATTGGGTGAGATAAAGTAGCAAGTATAATAAAATTAACCAGCCTGAAGTGGACAGTGTGATTCCAATGGACGGCCCGTCCGCTCTGAGGGGAGCTGAGATCAAAGAATGCTCCTGTCGGCTTCAAATCACGTGGTGTCAGCGTACCAGCGTCCTGGGTGGTGTCACCATGGCAAACGAAGGCAGTGTCCGGCGTTGGCTTCAGCTGGGAGCATATGTGGGGTTACCAAGACGACATGTTTCGCGCAGTTGCGCTTTGTCAAGTCTTGACAAAGCGCAACTGCGCGAAATATGTCGTCTTGGTAACCCCACATATGCTCCCAGCTGAAGCCAACGCCGGACACTGCCTTCGTTTGCCATGGTGACACCACCCAGGACGCTGGTACGCTGACACCACGTGATTTGAAGCCGACAGGAGCATTCTTTGATCTCAGCTCCCCTCAGAGCGGACGGGCCGTCCATTGGAATCACACTGTCCACTTCAGGCTGGTTAATTTTATTATACTTGCTACTTTATCTCACCCAATAAAGATGCACCTCCACTAAGGTGCTTGTCTGAGAGCATTTTCCACAGCGTCTTTTTTTCCAGTTCTCCTATGATAGCCTGTCTACACCTGGTGGTTGGAGATGACCATGTATTAGTGCAATGTTTATTTTTGTATATGATTAATATGATTACATCTACCCTGTTACCAATATTGTAATCAGAAACATCAATCAAGCACCCAAGTAGCTGCAAAGTATTGTATATTTTACACTAATTACCTACTCATAACCTACTAAAAGTGGGTTTGAGAAAAATCTAAGAAAATTATTTTTTATTTTCTACCTTTCCGCTTAGCAAACCAAAGGTCTTATTTGCAAATGTGGTGACAAGAAACATGCTGATAAGAGGAGAGATCGGGATGAGCTTCTGCTGCTCAGTCACTCTCCAATCACAGGCTGGGAGGTGACCAATGCTGGCAGGGCATGGAAGAGGCCAAGCTTTACTGCCTAAAGTGGACCTTCACAGCAAAGTAACAGTATCCTCTTCCACTAAGGCCCCATTCACACCTGTGTGCATCAGTGTAGACCAGGGGTGCTCACCCTTTTGAATAGCATAATGAACATTTTTCTCCTGCAACTGCTGAATGCTGTTGGGAGGGATAGGAGGGGAAGCCAGCTTTCAGCGGTTGCAGGAGGAAAATGGAGAGGACCGGCTCCTGTATATGCCACCCCCGCCACCCCTCCTGTCCAAGTGTAAAACAGAATGTGACAGGGAGGCCGCACGGGCCCCCAGAAGCATGGGGCAGGGTCACCATTGTGATCCCTGACACTACACTAGTAGTTGGGGTAAAGGGTGTGGTAAAAACACATATCAAATATTGGGTTTTACCGCCCCCCCAAACCACAAATGTAAATGAGCCCTTACTGTCCTGAGCCCCCTCTGTGGATTATCTGAGCTTTGCCATAGACTTCTATTATATCTTGCGCGTGGTGCTTTTTCTGAAACAGCATCAAAACTCCTGCATTCGGTTTGAGGTCAAGGGCCACATCAGAGGGCTCTGAGGGCCACATGCGCTGGTTTAGACAAACATGCCAAAGTAGCTCCTGTACTTTTTTTCAGCAGCAGACCTTGGGACTTTTGTTTACCGAGCATTTTTGCACATTTGCTGAGTGTTTTGTCACGTGCAAGGCCAGGACAAGGCAGGGGAAAGAGGGACACTTGCCCTGGGCGCAGTCTTATGAGGCTGAAGGAGAGTGCCAAATTACAAGCTGCACAATGCACTGCTCCACCATATCACCGCTGTCACATGCTTGGACTCTGCCCCTACTACCAACAGCGTAGATTAGGAGCATTCATTTACAAATGGCCATTCAATGTCCCTGTTGCTGCAGTTGTGATCCTCAGCAACAGCGCAGTTGTCAATGAAAGTATGACGGTTGATCACATCCACCCCCGTCAGCAGTAGTGGTTGGTTGCTAGGACCACCGGTGTCACAGCAACCATTCAGGTGCTTGCCCCATCCCCAGACCCTGGCCTTCAGACTAAGAGGAAAGTGGAACTTCCCCCTCCGAATCTGCACAGTCCCGGTGCCCCAGCTTCCTTGTGTATGTCCTGTAGCTGCACTGAGAAGAAATGGATCATGAGGTAAGTAGAATCTCTGAGAACCATGATCTATGGGGATCACTAGGGACCCTGCTCTTAGGGGGATCTCTGGGGACCCAGATCTAAAGGGGAGCACTGTGGACCCTGATCTAAGGGGGAGCAGTGTGGACCCTAAACTAGGGGGGGAGCTCTAGGGAACAAAGAACCAGCAAACACAAATGCTCCTGCGCTTGGGGATGGACTCCATGCAGGCTACAACCACATTAAGAATGTCCTGGAACATGCACACCTTGCTGCCCTCAAATGGACCGGGGGAATCCAAATATACTGAATGGGGAAAGAACAAAGAGAGGGCACACAGGCCTAGTGCATTACCATAAAAAATGTTTAATAAAAAATAAAGTATGTGTTGTACTCACAAACGACAATATAGTCAAGGCACATCATAAAGAACAGCTGGGTCAACACCGCGCTGAGTAACAGTCCGCAATAGGGAGTTTAGACATCCAAAAGGCTGACGCGTTTCGAGGACTTTCCTCTTCCTCAGAGCCACTGAGGTGTTGACCCAGCTGTTCTTTATGATGTGCCTTGACTATATTGTCGTTTGTGAGTACAACACCTACTTTATTTTTTATTAAACATTTTTTATGGTAATGCACTAGGCCTGTGCGCCCTCTCTTTGTTCTTTCCCCATTCAGTATATTGGGAGCTCTAGGGACCCTGATCTAAGGTGAAGCCCTGGGGTCCATGATCTAAAGGGGTGCTCTGGGGACCCTGATATAAGGGGGATAACTGGGAACTCTGACCTAACGGGGATCTCTGGGGACCCTGATGTAAGAGGGAGCTCTGGAGACCCAGATCTAAGAGGAATCCCTGGAGACCCTGATCTAAGGGAGATCTCTGGGGACTTACAGTATATCTAAGGAGGATCTCTGGGGACCCTGATCTAAAGGGAATGTCTGGGGACCCTGATCTAAAGGGGGATTCTGAAGACTCTGGACTGAGGGGGATCTCTGGGGACCCTGACCTAAGGGGAAGCTCTGGGTCCCTGATCTAAGGGGGAGCAGATCTCTGGGGACCCTGATCTAAGGGGATCTCTAGGAACCATGATCTAAAGGGGAACTCTGAAGGCCCTGAACTAAGGGGGATCTCTGGGGACCCTGACCTAAGGGGAGGCTCTGGGGCCCTGTTGTAACGGAGAGCTCTGGGGACCCTGATCTAAGGGGGATCTTTGGGGACTCTTATCTAAGGGGAATCTCTGGGGACCCTGATCTAGGGGGGGTCTCTGGGGATCCTGATCCATAGGGGAGCACTGGAGGCCCAGAAATAAGGGAAATCTCTGGGGACCCTGATCTAAGGGGGATCTCTGGGGACTCTTTTCTAAGGGGAATCTCTGGGGACTCTGATCTAAGGGGGATCTCTGGGACCCTGATCTAAAGGGGAGCTCTGAGCACCGTGATCTAAGGTGAAGTCCTGGGGGCCATTATCTAAGGGGGTGCTCTGGGGACCATGATATAAGGGGGAGATCTGGGGACCCTGATCTAAAGGGGAACTCTAAAGACCCTGAACTAAGGAGGATCTCTAGGGACCCTGATGTAAGAGGGAGTTCTGGAGACCCTGATCTAAGAGGAATCTCTGGGGACCCTGATCTAAGGGGGATCTCTGGGGACTTAAATCTAAGGAGGATCTCTGGGGACCCTGATCTAAAGGGACTATCTGGGGACCCTGATCTAAAGGGGGACTCTGAAGACCCTGGACTGAGGGGGATCTCTGGGGACCCTGACCTAAGGGGAAGCTCAGGGGACTCTTATCTAAGGGGAATCTCTGGGGACATTGATCTAAGGGGTACTCTGGAGACCCGGAAATAAGGGAAATCTCTGGAGACCCTGATCTAAGGGGGATCTCTGGGGACCCTGACCTAAAGGGGAGCTCTGGGGCCCTGTTGTAAAGGAAATCTCTGGGGACCCTGATCTAAGGGGGATCTCTGGTGATCCTGATCCAAAGGGTAGCTCTGGAGACCCAGAAATAAGGGAAACATCTGGGGACCCTCATCTAAGTGGGAGCTCTGGGGACCACCATCTAAGGGGGAACTCTTGGGACCCTGATCTATGGGGGAGGGATCTCTGGGAACCATGATCTAAGGGGGAGCCCTGGGGGCCATGATCTAAGGGGATCTCTGGGGACCCTGATCTAAGGGGGAGCTCTGGGGACCCTGATGTGAGGGGGTGACTCTGGGGACCCTGATTTAAGGAGGTGGAAATCTGGTAATCCTGATGTAAGGGGGGGACTCTGCAGTAAGAGGGAGAACTATGGGGACCCTTATGAAAGTGGGAACGCTGTTGACCCTGATTTGGGTGACTCTGGGGTCCATGACGTAAGTAGGGGACCATAATGAAAGGGGGACTCTGATGTAAGCTGTAACTCAGGGGACCCTGTTGTAAAGGGGTAGTGCTGCTGTACTACCATGACAAAAGGTGTACCAATCCCCTCCATAACCACAGATGTATAAAATCATCACCTAGGCATGCAGATTGCTTCTACAAACATTTGTGAAAGAATTGGTCGCTTTCCAGAGCTCAGTAAATTCATGTGTGGTACCGTCATAGGTCCGTCCGTGACATTTCCTTGCTACTAAATATTCCACGGTCACCTGTGTTATAACAAGGTGGAAGCAGCTGGGAACAACAGCAACTCAGACACGAATTTATGGTGGAGTAAATGAGAATTGTAGATGTTATTCCTGGACCTCTATTTTTTGCTCACAGTCAGCCCCCTGACAGGCTTTCATTAAAACACCAGTCACAGCCCTGCCGTGTGATCTGTATAGAGCCTGGAGTGTGTCCTGTACACAGATCTGTGTACGGAGCCCGCTGTGAGCGTTGTGATCAGTGTACGGAGCCCGGTGTGCACTGTGACCGGTGTACGGAGCCCTGTGATCGGTGTACGGAGCCCGGTGTGCGCTGTGACCGGTGTACGGAGCCCGGTGTGCGCTGTGACCGGTGTACGGAGCCCGGTGTGTGCGCTGTGACCGGTGTACGGAGCCCGGTGTGCGCTGTGACCGGTGTACGGAGCCCTGTGTGTGCGCTGTGACCGGTGTACGGAGCCCTGTGTGTGCGCTGTGACCGGTGTACGGAGCCCGGTGTGCGCTGTGACCGGTGTACGGAGCCCGGTGTGCGCTGTGACCGGTGTACGGAGCCCGGTGTGCGCTGTGACCGGTGTACGGAGCCCGGTGTGTGCGCTGTGATCGGTGTACGGAGCCCTTTGTGTGCGCTGTGACCGGTGTACGGAGCCCGGTGTGCGCTGTGACCGGTGTACGGAGCCCGGTGTGTGCGCTGTGATCGGTGTACGGAGCCCGGTGTGCGCTGTGGTCGGTGTACGGAGCCCGGTGTGTGCCCTATACACCGATCTGTCCCGTTCTGTCATTCACACTTCTGCCCAGCACGCGGACCCTTCCCATCTGTCATCCTTCAGCGGATGGAACTGACCAATAGCAGCATCTGAACTCCCATGCTCTGTCCACACCCCCTCCCCGCCCCTCCCGTGACGTCACCCTTGCCTGTACTGTCAGTGTTGTTCATCCTCTGCAGGGTGCTGTGTGCTGAGGCTGGACCATGCATCTCCTGCTGCTGATCTCCGGGGGTCTGCTGGGCTGGACAGGTAATGGGGGGACTCCTTCTACTGGTCATGTCACCTTTCTGTACAGGACATGTGACAAGTACACCGGGACACACCACTAATGGCTGAGTATATGCAGTCCTGATCAGCAAGCAGAATATTCTGTATAAATGCCTAATGAGTGTGCCTGTGTGGATGCATGTTGTTATGTTTCATGGAGAAGATGTGAATGCTGTCATTTAATGGTGATTACGAGTAGGATTTTCAAGGATTTTCATTTCCTCTAAATTTTGGTAAATCAGGAGATTTCAGCGAATGTTCCCATTTTGGCGTCAATGGGAAAGGCGACATGAAGATGTGTTTTGCTGGTTTGATGGTTGCAGTGGGATGTAAATGGCTTCTGAGGATTTAAAGAGCCCAATTCAACTCTCCTGGACTTGTACCTATGCCAGGCCAACAGGACCGCAATAATCTCATCAGCTGAATATTTTGTTTTGGAAAGAACAGTGTGGAAGAAAGTAACACTGATAAGGAGACCATATACAGATGTGTATTATAGATAATGGAGGAATGTGACTTCAGGAGGGTTTGTTCTGCTGAGAACATCAAGAGAGGTGTTTTCTTGTCATGTCTTTGCTTTGAGCGCAGTGTAGAGGAGAGTTTTGCTGGGTTTTGTTTTCATTTGTAATATTTTCTTGTTATATAAATGAGATACTATCACACAAAGATTGAAGCTTTCTTTTATTTTTTTCAGCAGAGCAAATACCTACCATCATTTTCTCAAAAACAATATCCTCCAAACATAATGTGTAAACATCCACTATTTAACAGCCCTGTAATCCATTTCTCAATAAATCGTTTCTGTGTTTTTCTGCATTTATGTAACATCCTCTGTGAGCTCCTGAACCTTTCTTTTCCCCCTTACTTTTGGTTGTTTGGAACAAGCAGTGCACATTAGTTGGGGTCATGTGTACTTCTATATGCACATTACACATCCCATAGTCCATAGTCTACATTAGGCGCAAGCAAGAGAGGGTGGCTACCTTCCTACATACAGAGGGACCATGGAGTAGGAACATAGCCACCCTCTAACTGGAAGTCAGATTACAGCAGCAAAAAAGGAATTTAAAGAGGAAGCTGAGGGCAAAAAAGTACTATTTGAGTTAAAAATACATATAGAAATAGAATCTTTTTTAATGCAGAGTTTAGTGTCATTTTACCCCAGCCATTCTCAACCAGGCTTCCTCCAGGGGTGACTAGGGCTTGCTTAAGCTATGGTTAACTGACCACCCATGTGATGGCGCCTGTATAGTTTCAGGACCAATACCACTTGGCAGAGCCAGATCCATGACTTGAAGGCTGACATTCTGACCACCACTGTAGAGGAAACGTTCTTCCCACTGACCACCACCAATGTAAGGGGCATTTTCCCAATACCCACCAAAAGACTAATCTTAGCAGGGGTTTCCCTAAAACCTGAAAATGATTGCAAGGGTTCCTCTGGGGTATAACATTTGAGAAAGGCTTCTTTAATTCAAAGAAATAAACAGATAAATGACATAGAATACATGGAGACAATGGGGAGATTTACTAAAATTGGTGCACTCAGAATCTGGTACAGCTGTGCATGTAGCCAATCAGTTTCTAATGCTGGCCAAACATGGGTCGAATTCAAAACAAATTTTCTTTAGAAAATTGGAAATGTAGTGCGTTTTGTAATCTGATGGTGCCACCATTGATTTTGAAATTCAACCAACCAAGCCTCCAATTTTCCCTCATGTTGCTACAGAAAAGAATTTTCATAGCCAAGAATTTTCTTTTCTATCCAGGTCACAGCTCATGCTCATTTCTTTTTCGTTTATATTTCCAGCACGATTCTCCCATCATTGATTTGAAATTCATTCATTTTTCAGAAAATTTCCAACATGCCCGATCACTCAAATTCGATGGTCACACGAACATCGGTCGTTTCTATGACCCACTAATGGTGCGAAATTCGAACGAAAATTTTTAGAAAAGATTTTCGAAAGAAAATTCTTTTGGAATTCAACCCATGTATGGCCGGCTTAACGTCAGCTTGTTCAGTTAAGCAATAAAACCTGGATTGGTTTCTGTGTAGGATTGCACCAGATTTTGCACTCTCCAGTTTTAGTCAATGACCCCCAATGTTACATGCCAAAGGATTTGTATTTCTGTCTTTTCAGCCCTGTGAACCAAACTGCCAAACAGTACAGCCAGGCGGGTGACATGACTTTTTCCTTATGCAGATAAGCAATGACGCTTGGTCACTTTCCTGTCCCCACCCTGTGATTGGAGAGTGACTTTCTTTCACTCTGATCTCTCCTGCTACCAGGATGCTCCTTGTCAGCACAATTGCATAAAGCACAACAAACTAACTTTTGATGCTGCCCATTCCTTTCTCACGTTTCATGTAGACAAGAACTGCAAAAAGCTGATTCACCTTTCTGTTTGCCTTCCCCCAGAGCTATCAGTTCAGACTACCATTCTTTCGAAATGCCTGTAATAATTCCATCATAGATCCATCTAATAGATCCGTTCATATAATGATCAAATATGTAAAAAAAGAAATAAGCACACATAAAAAAAAAACAATAAAGGAAATCAACTAAACTACCTTAATTACACCCAAATGAGCAAAGCAGAGAGTTTACGTTTTGGTAATTATGCAGCAAAATCAATTTTGCCCCAAAAAAGTCGCTCACCCCTAGACAGAAGTGGTTTTACTGTTCTTGCAATAAACTTGTCCCCCAAAATGATAAGGAATAGAGAATTTCGTATTTTCATGGACAAAATGAGAACACAGCACGCAAGAATTTGGAGATGTGACTATGATGTATGTAGAGTGTAGCATCCCTGTCTGTCTGTCCGGGTGGGATCTTCTTCTTGTGTTCTCCAGATGAACAGATCTCTGTGTGCAGATCTTCCATGTGTCATTGTGTTTCCTTGTTCAGCCCGGTCTTATGTCTTTCATGGAAAGAACAGTGCAAAAGCAGATCTGGCAACTTGCCTTATTAAGTCAAGTCTGCAAAGAGCTCATTCTAAACAATTGGAAGGTCTTTAGAGAAAGTTTTAAACATGTGGATCTGTGTTATTGCTAACCGTTGGGCTTGGAAGTGAGATCCCTGGCTGTGTGACCGTCACAGGGCTATTTATATACTTGCAGACCTTTTTCTGTGTGATAAGCAGGGATTTGTATATTGCAGTGGATGGGTGTGTGCGATTTTGTCATGTAGGAATGCATTTGATACTTTGCAAGTGGTGGTGTTCGTAAAAATGTACACCATGCCCTTTCTCAGCTCACACACGCAGAAAAGATTGCCCCGGGCTGGCATTTACTGATTGACACTAGGAAACCCCCAAATGCAAATCCAATTCATACACTGACCCTGCACCCCTTCTGTCGTCATTGTTTCCAAACGGTTTGGGCTGAATGGTGACAGTCTTCCTACCCTCTTCATTACATTTTCACTAAACAATAGGTGCTTGTGGACACCATATAATGAAGTTATTAACAGGCCACTTAATTTACTGAATGACTAAATTAAAGGAGGAATTCCAATAATCTGCACTTTATTATGAGATAGAATTTGCCATTCAATTTTTTTGAACACTTTTACTGTTGTAAAAATGAGTAAAAAGCCAACGGACTGTTAAAAAATAACAAGCAGAGATTCATAGAACAGGGACATCTTATACATGCTACTGTTTTGCCATATGTCTGACTTTACACAATGCAGAATAGTATTTGCAAGCTCATACAAATGCCAAAAACAGAAATCTGCAGTATTTTTCTGGTATTTTAATAAAATCACAATCATATATTTTTATATGAACAAACTTGTATTTGGTTTAACATAGTAATGTATGCTAGATTGTGGCAACGAATGATATTAGGGAGACATTTTATACAGCAGAAGTTTGGTCTTACCATGGTTATACCACTGCTTTATTAAATTCTTCATTTATAGGAACAAGGGATGTACTGAAGTGGCTCACACAATCTAAAATCTGCACAAATGAACAATAGAGATGGATATAATCCAACCTGTCAGCAAATATGGAAAGTAGCATCAGTTTTGTAGTCCGTGTTAGGTGTTGTAAAAATAATATGGGTTGAATCCTCAGCTTTTTTCATAAAAGAAGGGATGGGAAGGAACTGTAGAGAATGTCAGGCAAAACATAGCAGGGATTCAAGAGATAAAAGAGGAAGTGAAAAAAGGAGGGGGTGATATGGAAGGATGGGTTGGGTCTGAAAGGCAGGGGTGGGGGTATGGTGGTGGAAAGTGGGGCAAGGCTGTTCTAGTGTCCTCACTTTTTGGATTTGATCCAGTAGTTCAATATTTCCATATTTATGGCTAATCCCTCAATGTCACAGATCCTGCGAGTGAGAGAATTCTGTCAAGTAGTACCATGTCCTACAGAATTTTTCCTCTTGATGTTTTAATGATGTTCTTAAATCCTCCAAACCTTTTATTTAATTGATTTTTGGAAAACCATAAGTCTACTGAGGGGGTAGTTCTTGTTTCTACAGAAGGAGGGGTAGTCAGACTACAGATTCTGGCAGTGTAATGTGTAATAGCATACTCTCGGATCCTTTTCAACACCAACAAAGCTGATTGATATGTGGGTAAATTATATGGAGAACAGGTGGAACCTGGTACTGTTGTGTCTTATAACCAGAATCTGGAGATCTCCTAGCTATAGTGGAATGATGAGGAAAAACACAAATGTCTCCTATTTGTTGAGGGGTAAAGGACCTCCTTGAAAGTGTGTGTCTACTAGATCCTGTACAAAAAGGGGCTGATTTACTTAAAAACAAATAGGCTGCTCACTTTGCAAGGAAATATAAACCAGAGATTAGTGAATGTGGTGCAGTTTCGCTTTGCAAAGAACACCTAATCGTGCAAGAAATAAAAAATAACCTACTTTTTGCCCGGATAATTGGATGACGGACGTCAGAGCTTCACATCATTCACTAAGCTCTGGGGAAAATTCCCTGGCAAATTGCAACTCCCCTTTCAAAGTGAACAGCTATTTGCCTTTAAAAAGTCAACCCAAATGTCTCAGAAGCGATCATTTCAGAGATACATACTGGTATAGGACAGTAAAAAGTATGACAGTTGCATTGTCCCCAGGCGACCAAAGAGGATCCCCCCAAATTTCTGATATTTATTAGACACCCATAGAGATTAAAAAGTCTTTGAGCCTGAATTTGTTTGCTTTAGGGAGGGATGTCAGATATTTATCACACAGGCCAAGAGGGAATGATGGATTACCCATCGTAAGAGTCATTGCTAAAATGGCCTGCGTCAAAAGGGGTAATGCAACCTGAAGTAGTAAGGCCTTCTATGATTGGGCCAACAGTGGGATGAGTTTTGAGTAGTTTGGCGTGCTTATAATCAAGCCATGGTAGTCATCAGAGGGGATTTCGTTAGTTCCTTGCTTCAAGGTTATTCATTGTTTTATGAGCAAGTGTCTGCCCCATTCTACTGTCCTGGCTAAATGTGTCGCCTGATAATATATATTTGGGTCTGGGAAGCCTATGTCTCCATAGACCTTGGGCAGTGTTAATGCGTTGTAAGCTAATCTGGGTTCATTGCTGACCCAGACGCAGTGAGTAAATTCCAGACTGAGTGTATGGAGGAATGAGGCTGGTAGCTGTCCGTAGAGTCTGAAACAAAGTAGGAGGGGGAGGATATGCAATTTAAGGATGGCATTTCTTCCAGACTACGTATAGGTGTCTCTATGCCATTGCTGCAGTTCCTTTTTGGTGCGGGGGAAGGTTTGCCACAAATATTCCATCTGTTATATTGGTAATTTTTGTTCCAAAGTAAGAAATGTTTGTTTGCTCATCAATGGGTGAAATTGGATATGATATGCAATGGTCCACTTAGTGGGAGTTAAATGTTTAGTGCCTCTGATTTGTGGAGACTGTTCTTTAAATAGTAAAGTCTTTCATATTTCTCAGTGTCCAACAATAGGTTGGGAAAAGTTAGTTTAGGTGGGGGTGATGAAAAATAAAAAGTCTTTGGCATAAGCTACTACTTAATGTTTGAGTGTTCATGACCACAGTCATGTTTTATTTAAGTTTTTTCTAATGTCTCTAAGGCAGAGCTCCAATGTAAGAAAGAAAATGAGAGAGAACAGAGGGCATCCTTTTCCAGTTTCATTGATTAGGGAAAAAGATGCAGAAACTGTTTCATCGGCCCTCACCGCCCTTGCAGGATGCAAATATATGACATTCATCCATTTAAATATGGTTTCATCTAGATCAGAACCAAGAGTGTAAAGCGAGCGCTTACTGTAGCAGCCAATGCACCAAAAAGTAACCACAAACTTTCTCAGATGAACCAATCATAAACGTAGTGCAGCGCTAAACAAATAATCACCAATATGATATAGAAATAATAAACCGTTCATAAATAAATTCAAATTCAATATGCAATATAGTGTCCAAAATAGCTAATCAGATGGTAGTGATTAATCCCACTGGTGAGCGATGGATCAATATAAATATCTCCCCGTGTATATAGATCTTGAAATCTGGTGGCGTGCGATCAAGGTGGATATAGAAAGATTGCCCACTCACCGGAAGCGCAATGCGCAAAGATCAGATAAACCAGGAGCAGGGGTTCCCTTGAGGGTACAGCCTGGAGCAGGATCCTCTCCTCTGTAACTCTGGGTAATAGATGAATCCCTCCCAGATGCCCTGGAACAGGTGGACTGCAGTGGGGTCTGGTCACTGGTTCCCTCCTCTAATCCTGGTGGTGCACCTGGTGTCCTAGATGGATTTAATTGTTCAGCACAGAGCAAAGAAGATGGATTCCCATAGTGTAGTATTCCATAATATTTATTGTGAATAATAAGGTTAAAATATATTACGTATTACATGTACAGAATAAAATCAGGTAGATAAATCCTAGGTAATATGCAGATAAATTGAAGCAGTACTGATAAATATACACTGATCAGCTGGAGTTAGAAAATGGCCGCCGGACCTCCCTGATCCAGCAGCGTGACGTGACGTCAGGGAGGAGCCCACACACGCCGTGACGTCACGCCGCCGTCCCAACACTGAACCTTGGGGTACACCACTGACAACCCTAGACCATTCAGAGTATGAATCATTAACCACTACTCTCTGAATACGATCTTTTAGCCAGTTTTCCATCCATTTAGATACAGATTTTTCCAAGCCCGTTGACTTTACCTTACACATTAGCCGTGTGTGGGGAACTGTGTCAAACGCTTTTGCAAAATATAAGTATACCACGTCCACCGCCACCCCTCTGTCCAAGTATACCACATCCACCGCCACCCCTCTATCCAAGTGTATTACATCCACCGCCACCCCTCTGTCCAAGTATACCACGTCCACCCCTCTGTCCAAGTATACCATGTCCACTGCCACCCCTCTGTCCAAGGTTTTGCTCACCTCCTCATAAAAAGAAATCAGATTTGTTTGACAACTTCTGTCTTTCATGAATCCATGCTGTCTGTTACTTAAAATATTTTTTTTTTCAGCAAGAACTCATCTATGTGGTCTATTATTAAACTACCTACTCCAATACCTCAATACAAGTTTAAACACGCCCCAAAATGACCACAAACACAAAAATTGCTGTACATTTCCAAAAGCTTTTTTTTCAAATAGTGAATCCATAAATACAGCAAAAGGCCAATTCAGTCTTGAGAAATATCTGTCTGATACAATACATTACCTTTAGGGCAGCAACACATGGATTGAAATTCGACCAGTTCAGCAGTGACCAGCCAAGTGTTGATCCGTGTATGGGCAGGCTGATTGTACAAAAGTTGATCTACTGATCAACATCTGTAAATCCAGCCTGTTGGGTTTTTCCTGATCGATCAGTAGTGCAGGCTGTAGCCAGCAGCACTGATCTGTGTATTCTGATGGCAGGGAAGGCTCCCCGCTATCAGAATACAATGGCTCAGCGGGAAGGATTCCCCATCTACATGAGGTGATTTTCTTTTTTAGTTTAACCAACTGGTTGAAAAAAAAAAATGTATGGTCTGCTCTAGTTTACTTGTCTGTGTACGGATACCCTTATGTGGGTCTAAAGCTGGCCATAGATGGGTAGAATATTGAATGAAAATTCCTAGGAAAAGATTGTTCTAAGGTTTGTTTGTTTTTCTGATCATTAGTGAGGTCAAATCAATGTTCGTTTTGTGACCCTAAGAACAAGATCATTCGAAGGAGCAGGATGGAAAATGTTTCCCAAGTGAAAACATTTCTAACAGTGTATGTGGTTTTCATTCATTCCAAAATCAAAAATTAAAAGCAAATCTTTCGTGCTCTGAGAATATTAATGTTCCTAAGATTTTTCCTAAGGATTTTTGTTTGATGTTATCCATCTGTGGCCATCTTAAATGTTTAGACAGTGTGACAGCAGAAGGCTTTTGCTATATTGTCTCACTGATCTACTTGTATCAGTTAGATCTCACAGAATACACCCCCTTCTTACTTTAGTGGCGGTTAATCCTCTACCAATTTATTTTTGCAGACAGTAGTTTGAGGGCTCGACACATTGGAGCACATTGCATCTCTTAAAACCAGCCCAGGGGCGGACTGACAACTCATGGAGCCCCTGGGCAATAGGGGATCATGGGGCCCCTGTGTTCTTGCCCAAACTTAAAAAAGCCTATGAAAAAGGTACCAGGGGCATCTCATGGGGCCCCCTACTGACCCCTGGCCCTCGGGCAGTGCCCAAGTTTCCAAATGGTAAGTCTGCCCCTGAACCAGCCATAGATGGATAGAATCTCGGCTGGTTCAGCAAGGACCAGCCAAGATTCAATCTTTCTATGGACTGGCTGGTTGTACCCAGGTCCAGGGGTAGACTGACAACTCAGGGGGCCCCCGGGCAATAGGGGATCATGGGGCCCCTGTGTCCTTGCCCAAACTCAAAAAAGCCTATAAAAAAGGTACCAGGGGCATCTCATGGGGCCCCCTACTGACCCCGGGCCCTCGGGCAGTGCCCGAGTTTCCAAATGGTCAGTCCGCCCCTGCCCAGGTCGATCCATTGATCAACTTGAGTACAACCAGCTGTTGGTTTTTTTTAACATGTGATTACTGCCAGCAGATATGGCCACTAGCAGTGTTCATTGTGTTCTGCCAGCTAGGAAGGCTCCCAAAGAGCTGTGGGAGGGATTCCTCCATCAACACTAACTGTGTTAATGTGGAAACCGAACAGTTTTCTTTCCTTCCACCCATAGTGGAAGGAAAGAAAATCACATATTCAATGGGCCGCTTCAGTGTACTGATACACCTTGTGTTAGAAAGCCCAAGATAAATGGACTATCAACACACTTTAACACACAGAAAAAATAATACAGCCCTGCAGTTTTTTCTACGTTCAATGTACAGGGCATATGGATTTATATGTTACATTGTGCTTAACCATAGGTGCGCGTCAGTGCATTAGAGATGTACATTGGGGTGCAATTGACTTTGCTGTGCTACGCACATCTACAATGCATTGCAGTGTGCTGCAGTAATGCAGCTTATGAGTCAGGTCTTGGCAGTGTGAACGAGCCTTATTAGTGTGATGTCCTATCATTTCACAGAATAATCGCTTTTACCTATGGTGCACCTATTACTGTGGTGCGTGTAGATGATACTCATGCGTGAATACGTCAGTATTCAGCCTATAACTGAGGCAGGTATAAAGGATGTTTCACAATTCATTCAATAAAAGACCTATAATACAGATAAAACAAATTGCAGCTGGATGAAATAATCATCTGCAGTCAGCTAGGGTTCCAGTCTGGCTAAAAGTATATCTAAACCAAAAACAAAAATTGATAGTATTGCATCTGACCTTTTCTAATATGTGGTGGCTGCAATAGCTTTCCCTTTTCACACATTTGTTTTACCTGGTAATCCTGCTACCGTATTAACAAACAGCCTGTCCTAGGGGGGCAGTAGTGTTTTCACCGTAAGACAGGGACTGTGTTATGACCTCCCTCACTTCTCTATAACGGGAGGTGTTTTGTAGTCCAATGAGATAGCAGGGAACAGTACTAAATGATAAGAGTTCAGAGGCAAAGCTTCTAAAATTCTCCTTTTCCCCCTTCTTCCACTTCTTTGGAATGATAGTGAGAGTTAGTTGCAGTCATGTGCACTGCTCTATGCACTACAAATCCCATAGTCTATAGTCCATAGTCTATCTCCAGAGGGAAGAGAAGGGGTGGCTACATTTCTACATACAGTGGGACCATGTTGAACGAACATTGCCACCCTCTAATATGAAGTCAGATCATAGCAGAAAAAAGGGAGTTTTGAGATTTGGAGGAGGCTGAGAGCAATAGAAAGTTATTTTTTGAGTTAAGAATGCATACTATAGAAATTGTTTTATATACGAGAGTTTAGTGTCACTTTAATGCTAGAGTTTACATACATTTTCATTGATGGCTACCCAAAAGCAGCAGGTCCACTATTGTCTCTGGAACAATAAACAAGTTGAACTGATAGATAGTATTTGTAATTATCCCAAAATATCACTTTCTGCCCTTTTTTTAACAATAAATAGCGCCAACAGTGCTTTACAATATAAAGGGAGACAGTACAGTTGCAATACAATAAAAAACTAGAAGATTAAGAGGGCCCTTCTCATAAGAGTTTACAATCTAATCGGGTGGGGCAAGTGGTACAAAGGGTTATATCTGTGGGGGATTTGTTGATTGAAGGGATAAATAATTGGAGGTGTGATAGGCTTCCCTGAAGAGATGAGTTTGCAGGGATCGCGTAAAGGCAGCCAGAGTAGGGGGTAGCTGGACAGATTGAGATAGAGAGTTCCAGAGGATAGGAGAGGCTCTGGCGAAGTCCTGGAGACGAGCATGGGAGGAGGAAACAAGGTGGCTTCAAAGCAGGAGATCATGACAGGAACTGAGAGGACGGTTCAGGTGATATTTGGAGACAATATTGGTGATGTAGCTCGGAGCAGAGTTGTAAATAGCTTTGTATGTTGTTAGTATTTTGAATTTAATTTGCTGGGCAATCGGATGCCAGTAGAGGGATTAGAAGAGGGATGGCAGACACTGAGCAGTTGGTAAAGTAGATGATTCTGGCAGCAGAATTCATGATAGACTGAAGAGGGGGTAGGCCTATGAGAAAGGAGTAGACATATGTACCTCCTTATCTATGTGAACATGGCCTTGTCTTATCGAAAATGAGCTTTCAGTATCGGTACATAGTTAGACTGAAAAAAGACATAACTCTGTCTAGTAATATCTACAGTGGGGCAAAAAAGTATTTAGTCAGCCACCAACTGTGCAAGTTCTCCCACTTAAAAAGATGAGAGAGGCCTGTAATTGGCATCATAGGTAGACCTCAACTATGAGAGATAAAATGAGAAAAAAAATCCAGACAATCACATTGGCTGATTTGGAAAGAATTTATTTGCAAATTATGGTGGAAAATAAGTATTTGGTCAATATCAAAAGTTCATCTCAATACTTTGTTATATATCCTTTGTTGGCAATGACAGAGGTCAAATGTTTCCTGTAAGTCTTCACAAGGTTGGCACACACTGGTGCTGGTATGTTGGCCCATCCTCCATGCAGATATCCTCTAGAGCAGTGATGTTTTGGGGCTGTCGAAGGCCAACACAGACTTTCAACTCCCTCCAAAGGTTTTCTATGGGGTTGAGATCTGGAGACTGGCTAGGCCACTCCAGGACCTTGAAATGATTCTTACGAAGCCACTCTTTCGTTTCCCGGGTGGTATGTTTGGGATCATTGTCATGTTGGAAGACCCAGCCACGTTTCATCTTCAATGCCCTTGCTGATGGAAGGAGGTTTGCACTCAAAATCTCACGATACATGGCCACATTTATTCTGTCCTGTACATGGATCAGTCGTCCTGGTCCCTTTGCGGAGAAACAGCCCCAAAGCATGATGTTGCCACCACCATGCTTCACAGTAGGTATGGTGTTCTTTGGATGCAACTCAGCATTCTCTCTCCTCCAAACACGATGAGTTGTGTTTCTACCAAACAGTTCTATTTTGGTTTCATCTGACTATATGACATTCTCCCAATCCTCTTTTGGATCATCCAAATGCTCTCTAGCAAACTTCAGATGGGCCCGGACATGTACCGGCTTAAGCAGGGGGACACGTCTGGCACTGCAGGATCTGAGTCCCTGGCAGCGTAGTGTGTTACTGATGGTAGCCTTTGTTACATTGGTCCCAGCTCTCTGCAGGTCATTCACTAGGTCCCCCTGTGTGGTCTTGGGATTTGTTCTCACCGTTCTTGTGATCATTTTGACCCCACGGGGTGAGATCTTGCGTTGAGCCCCAGATCGAGGGAGATTACCAGTGGTCTTGTATGTCTTCCATTTTCTAATTATTGCTTCCACAGTTGATTTGTTCACACCAAGCTGCTTGCCTATTGCAGATTCAGTCTTTCCAGCCTGGTGCAGGTCTACAATTTTGTTTCTGGTGTCCTTTGACAGCTCTTTGGTCTTCACCATAGTGGAGTTTGGAGTGTGACTGTTTGAGGTTGTGGACAGGTGTCTTTTATACTGATAACAAGTTCAAACAGTTGCCATTGATACAGGTAATGAGTGCAGGACAGAGGAGCCTCTTAAAGAAGAAGGTACAGGTCTGTGAGAGCCAGAAATCTTGCTTGTTTGTAGGTGACCAAATACTTATTTTCCACCATAATTTGCAAATAAATTCTTTCCAAATCAGCCAATGTGATTGTCTGGATTTGTTTTCTCATTTTGTCTCTCATAGTTGAGGTCTACCTATGATGCCAATTACAGGCCTCTCTCATCTTTTTAAGTGGGAGAACTTGCACAATTGGTGGCTGACTAAATACTTTTTTGCCCCACTGTAAATCAGGGGCGGACTGACCATTCGAGCACTCGGGCACTGCCCGAGGGCCCGGGGTCAGTAGGGGGCCCCATGAGATGCCCCTGGTACCTTATTTATAGGCTTTTTTGAGTGTGGGCAAGGACACAGGGGCCCCATGATCCCCTATTGCCTGGAGGCCCCATAAGTTGTCAGTCCGCCCCTGATCTAAATGTAACCCTTATTTTCGTATGGTCACTTCAAACCATTACAAATTTCCTTGTCAATACATATTGGTCAATATGCAATGGTCAGTAAGGGACAAACTTGAACCGTGTCCATGATCCAGATAGAGGTAAACACAGAGGGGGTTATTTACTAAAACTGGAGAGTGCAAAATCTGGTGCAACATAGAAACCAATCAGCTTCCAGGTTTTATTTCTAAAGTTTAATTGAACAAGCTGACGTTAGAAGCTGATTGGCCACCATGCACAGCTGCACCAGATTCGGAGTGCACCAGTTTTAGTAAATCTCCTCCAGAGTGTATGAATAAGGGCTCATGCACACGGACAGAAAAAATGCCACTGCTAGGGGCCTCCGGTGTAAATTCTAATAAATATGCACACATTATTAGAGGCATTAGAGAATAGAGGCCTTAGGCTGCAGTACACAGGCAGAAAAATAACCACAGTTTTTAAAGGCATTTTTAAATTTTTTTTTGCCTCTGAATGCAGCTCTTTTTTAACCAATGTGGCCATGTACATTAAGAAAAAAAATGCTCCAAGCCTGTGTCTGGAGAGGAGCTTACTGGCATAATTTACACATGCATGTGAACATGTAAAAACATGCATAAACGCATATAAACGCACGTAAATGTATTCTAGTGGTTAGAACAAACGAATACTCTAGCCAGCGAAATGATTTTACACATTTATGCTTCTAAACGCCATATGCCTGCAAACCTGTGTAAGTACATCCCAAAACCAGCATTTTTTACATTGCATTTAAATGCCAGGTGCTAGCAGAAAGATCCAGTGTACATTGGAGTATTTTAAATATACCCGAGTGCACGAGGTTTTATTGTAGCTGGACAAATCCCCGTGAGAAGTCAGTCACTGATATCCTTTTTAAAACACATTTCTGGTGATTCAAATCTTTCACTCTGAAAACATAAAATTCCCTTTTTACAATTCTATACCTCATACACCTGAGCATGGTATAATAATGAGCGTCTAAGGCCAGCCGTAGATGATGCGACAATCGCTCGATTCCCCATTAACACAGCATGGCCATGATAACACAAATCCAGTGCTGCACTTCACACCAAACCAAAAGTGCTCCACCTTAGTGTAAAGATGTGCCCTCACCTTAAATCATGGATCTATAAATCAATATAGGCCAAATGTGTCTTCCCCTGATCACAGGGGTTGAGTAAGGGGCTCAGGATGTTTTCCACTGATCATTTCTCCACTCTTCCTGTAACCCAATATATACCACTTTAAGGTATCAGTCTGCTCAGTCAATCACTAAATGGACTCAAATTAGATAACAGTTGCCATAGTGTAGTAACTCCAAATAAAATCAATTTATTAATTTGCCCTCACATATTTAAAGGCATTAAGAATGTGTACAAAAGGCAAACAGGGATCCCTCAGATCCCACATCCGCACCACTTCCTGTTTACACAATGATGTTACCTAGCTCCGTCCAGCACGTTGCGTCACTCATCACGTGACTTCATCAGGGGATCATCCCATTTATATATGTTTATCTAGTTTACTGCATGAAAGACTTTATACACAGGGCCATACAAGGACTGTATAGAGCCTGCGTATTGACATTTCCAGGAACCTATGTCACCGTGTATAGCTAACTTTTGAAATGCATTAGAAGAGGTGGATGTATGCAGAAGGCTGGGAGTGGTGTAAATTGCGGATGCGCACTAATGTATGATCCAAATGTAGACAGTGTGTATTCGGAGCATACATGTGCATGCAGGTGCTTTAGGAAACTTCTGGTGCACTACTACATACAGCCACCTCTTCCAATGCATCTTATTCACAGCTGTGCGTATTGGCAGCGGGTCCTTGTAATGTCATTGGGCAGGTGCTCCATGTTTTATGGGCCTGTATGGCCCTGTACATGAAGCCATAGAGAATCTGTCACAGGTGGAATCTGATGCATATATGAAGTTATAGGAACCCTCCAAATCTTTCTGTCATGGTCGAATACTAGGCTGTTCTGACAGCCAAAGCTTCTGCACATGAGATTTCGGCTAAAAACCTGCTCCCTCATTGGCTCATCACTATGAAGTGCAGCATCGCTGGCCAATAGGATTGTGCCGGAGGAAGCAAGTTTCCCATGTCAAATTAGACTGAGAATTATAAGGAGGGTTTGGGAGGCTGTTGCTTGTATCTACATCTCTAAGGGCCTGCACTTCAGTGGTACAACGGTACCCCCTCCTCATAGTGACAAAGTATATGCAAAGACAAAGCTTTTTTTATCATTTTGAAATGAGTGTAGAACTGCGAAAGTCTCTATCTGGTCTAAACATAATCGCCATTCCTCCCATCCCTGATAATGCATCCTACTCATTTTTGCACATTTCTTACCTGGTGGAGCCAGATATCCTATCACTATACTCCCTGTGCTGTGACAGGGTAACAGGTGACAGGTACTCAGCCGCACTGCACATCCCTCCTCCTGCTGTCCATTCATAGAATACTTCAGGGGCAGAATAGTGTCTAAGTGGTCAGCACTTCCCCCCGCAGCACTAGGGTTGTTGGTTCAAATCCCAACCAGGGGCGGACTGACCATTCGAGCACTTTGGCAATGCCCGAGGGCCTGGGGTCAGTAGGGGGCCCCATGAGATGCCCCTGGTACCTTTTTCATAGGCTTTTTTGAGTTTGGGCAAGGACACAGGGGCCCCATGATCCGCTATTTCCCGGGGGCCCCATGAGTTGTCAGTCCACCCCTGATCCCAACCACAGCACTACCTGCCTGGAGTTTGCATGTTTTCCCTGTGCCTGTGTGGGTTTTCCCCAGGTACTCCGGTTTCCTGCCATACTCCAAAGCAGGGGCGGACTGACCATTTGGAAACTCGGGCACTGCCCGAGGGCCCGGGGTCAGTAGGGGGCCCCATGAGATGCCCCTGGTACCTTTTTCATAGGCTTTTTTGAGTTTGGGCAAGGACACAGGGGCCCCATGATCCCCTATTGCCCGGGGGCCCCGTGAGTTGTCAGTCTGCCCCTGCTTCAAAGACGTGATGGTAGGCAGTTGGGCTCCTGTCTAAATTGGCCCTAGTATGTATGAATGTGATTTAGGGACCTCCTTATATTGTAGGTTCAACAGGGGTGTGGAAATGTTTGAAAAAACTACTTGTCCAGGTACAAAATCAGGGTCCCAATCTACTTATTCCTCATGACAATCTACTTGTCCAGATAAAAAAAAATCAATTTTATCCAAAACGTATTTAAATCGGAGGTGATTTTAGGAATGTCTGGGGCTTTTAAATACAAAACGGGCTTTATGGTGATTTAAACGTGTAATATTTTTAACATTGCGCAGTTTTCTCC
This sequence comes from Staurois parvus, assembly GCF_062004578.1. Lineage (NCBI taxonomy): Eukaryota > Metazoa > Chordata > Amphibia > Anura > Ranidae > Staurois > Staurois parvus. Next base: position 6,141,112 of record NW_028318003.1, read on the forward strand.
TCCTCCCCTCCCTGCCTGTCTTCAGTACCGCACTTGAGGACTAGCAGGGAAGAGAGAGACCGTGCAGTATATTGAGCACAGATTGGGTTCCTGCCAGGAAAGGGGAGTGTCAGGCTTATCCTTTATCCCTTTCGCTGCCAAAGTCCTTTTTGCGTTTGTTTGCAGATGTTTAGAAAATAATTTTAGACCTGAAAATTACAAAATATTACATATTTTCTGAAAGCAGAGACCCTAGAGAACAAAATAGTGGTAGTTCCAATTCTGTATGTCACACCATATTACCACAAAGGTCTATGAAGCACAAAATTTCAGTATAAAATTCACTTAATTTTAGGGCACAGAAAAGCAATAAATTACCCTTTTTTGTTTGTAAACTATAAACAATGAGGTTGTACCGAGTGAATAGATATCCAACATGTCAAACCTTGAATTTGCGTGCCCTTGTGAAATGGAAACAAACTTTAGTACCCTAGATTTTCTATAGGTGATGCTTTTAAAGCCCCTTATTGGTCATCAGTATAGTGTTACGGAGCAGGTCTGGTGCTAGAATTATTGCTCTCATTCTGATGTGCACAGTGATATGTAACATGTGTATCGCAATCAACATTTTCATGTGTAGGCATGCTGGCTATTACATTTACGGTTTGTGGTTTACATTAGTACGTGCGTATACAGTCATGGCCGAAATTGTTGGCACCCTTGATATTTCTCCAGGAAATCATGTATTTCTCACGAAACGTATTGCATTAACACATGTTTTGCTATACACATGTTTATTCCCTTTGTGTGTATTGGGACAAAACAAAAAAAGGGAGGAAAGAAAGCAAATTCGACATAATGTCACACAAACCTCCAAAAATGGGCTGGACAAAAGTATTGGCACCCTTTCACAACTGCGGATAAATAAGAATGTTACAAGCATGTGATGCTCCTGTAAACTCACCTGGGGCAAGTAACAGGTGTGGGCAATATAGAAATCACACCTGAAAGCAGATAAAAAGGAGAGACGTTCACTTAACCTTTGCATTGTGTGTCTGTCTGTGCCACACTAAGCATGGACAACAGAAAGAGGAGACGAGAACTGTCTGAGGACCTGAGAACCAAAATTGTGGCAAAATATCAACAATCTCAAGGTTACAAGTCCATCTCCAGAGAACTAGATTTGCCTTTGTCCACAGTGCGCAACATTATCAAGAAGTTTGCAACCCATGGCACTGTAGCTAATCTCCCTGGTCGTGGACGGATGAGGAAAATTGATGAAAGATTGCAACGCAGAATAGTCCGGATGGTGGATAAGCAGCCCCAAACATGTTCCAAAGACATTCAAGCTGTCCTGCAGGCTCAGGGAGCATCAGTGTCAGCGCGAACTATCCGTCGACATTTAAATGAAATGAAACGCTATGGCAGGAGACCCAGGAGGACCCCACTGCTGACACAGAGACATAAAAAAGCAAGACTACAGTTTGCCAAAATGTACTTGAGTAAGCCAAAAGCCTTCTGGGAAAACGTCTTGTGGACAGATGAGACCAAGATAGAGCTTTTCGGTAAAGCACATCATTCTACTGTTTACCGAAAACGGAATGAGGCCTACAAAGAACAAAACACAGTACCTACGGTAAAATATGGTGGAGGTTCAATGATGTTTTGGGGTTGTTTTGCTGCCTCTGGCACTGGGTGCCTTGACTGTGTGCAAGGCATCATGAAATCTGAGGATTACCAAAGGATTTTGGGTCGCACTGTAGGGCCCAGTGTCAGAAAGCTGGGTTTGCGTCCAAGATCCTGGGTCTTCCAGCAGGACAATGACCCCAAACATACGTCAAAAAGCACTCAGAAATGGATGGCAAAGAAGCGCTGGAGAGTTCTGAAGTGGCCAGCAATGAGCCCAGATCTAAATCCCATTGAACACCTGTGGAGAGATCTTAAAATTGCTGTTGGGAAAAGGTGTCCTTCCAATAAGAGAGACCTGGAGCTGTTTGCAAAGGAAGAGTGGTCCAAAATTCCGGGTGAGAGGTGTCAGAAGCTTATTGATGGTTATAGGAAGCGACTGATTTCAGTTATGTTTTCCAAAGGGTGTGCAACCAAATATTAAGTTAAGGGTGCCAATACTTTTGTCCAGCCCATTTTTGGGGTTTTGTGTGACATTATGTCATATTTGCTTTTCTGCCTCTGTTTTATATTTGTTCCAATACATACAAAGGGAATAAACATGTGTATAGCAAAACATGTGTTAATGCAATACCTTTTTTGTGTGAAATACTTGATTTTCAGGAAAAATATCAAGGGTGCCAACAATTTCGGCCATGACTGTATGTGGTGGTGGAAGGGGCCTCAAAATTTTTTGGGGGTTGAAGTTTATGTGCTTGGGTTTAACTTTAACTTTTTACAATTTACATTTTTTTTTTAACTCAACTTTTTTTTTTTTTTTATCAAATAGGAGACAAAAAATCCCCTATGTGATGATTTTTGGTGACAGGTTCTCTTTATTGAGCCATCCAGTGTCTAAAAGACCCTGCGTGTCTCCCCTGTACACCACTGGATATAATGCAGTGCACTTTGCACCACATTACATTCTTTCCCAGCCTTAATGCCTGGGAAATCTTTCAGCGGGGACCTGGAAGTGATGTCATAATGTCACTTCCGGGTCAGTACAAGAAGGGGAGGGGAGTGAGTGTCTGCTCTCCTCCCTCTCTTCTACACACTGTACTCCCTGAACAGGTCCCGGGCCCCCAGATGGGCAAGCAGAGCCCAGGAGACAGTGGGCAGGATTTGTGGGCGGGGAGAGGGGGGGTGGGACGAGGAGACTGGCACTGTAGGGGGCTGTGTGGAAGCAATTGGCAGCAGCGCTGCCACCCGAATGCTTCCACCTGACAGGTAAGCCCTGCTGCTTGCCCGCAGCAGGGCTAAAGGTTAAAAGAAGCTACCTGCCTGGCTCCCGGAACTACATGTCCTGGGTGTTGGGCGATACAAATTGAATATCCCTGGGTTCCTTGAGGGCAGAGATTGATGTGAATGCACAATATACTGTATATGTACTCTGCTGTGTAAATGATATAAGTACCAGTAATAAATAAAAAAAATTTTGTGAATGGGTTCACATAGTACTAACCCTTTCGTGAATGGCCAAGAGGAGAGGAGAGCTGGCCAGAGTGGCTGAAAATGACTCTGCAGCTGCAGGATTGGAGACTCCAAGATCTGGGCACTGGAAGTATAGCGATTGCCATACACCCCGTGCTCAGTAAAAATGTAAATAGTCATTAAAAGAGATTCGTCCAGGAGATGCAATTCCTTGAGATTCGTCCAGGAGATGCAATTCCTTGGGATTCGTCCAGGAGATACAATTCTTTGAGATTCGTGCAGGAGATGCAAATCCTTGAGATTCGTCCAGGAGATGCAATTCCTTGAGATTTCGTCCAGGAGATGCAATTCCTTGAGATTCGTCGAGGACATGCAATTCCTTGAGATTCGTCCAGGAGATGCAATTCTTTGAGATTCGTGCAGGAGATGCAAATCCTTGAGATTTCGTCCAGGAGATGCAATTCCTTGAGATTCATGCAGGAGATGCAATTCCTTGAGATTCGTCCAGGAGATGCAATTCCTTGAGATTCGTCCAGGAGATGCAATTCCTTGAGTTCTCCTTAAGATAGAGCTGGAGTTCTCATAAGATATAAGAAGTGAGTCTATTCTTCAGCTTGCTGGCATAAACCAACATATACTGTAAGTTTTAGGGAGGTTAAAGCGGAGCTCCAGTCATAGCTAAAAAGAAATAAAAGTCAGCAGCTACAAAAACTGTAGCTGCTGACATTTAAAAAACAGCCATTCACTTGTCCCATGATCAAGCGGTGTACTCACCGCAGCTAGTTTCACTGGTCATCCTCGCTCCTCGGCACCGGCATCTTAAGTGTGAGTACCCAGTTGTGACAGCTTGTGGCTTCATAGCTGGGTGCCCACTGCGCAAGCGTGAGTAGTGCTGCACCTTGTGAATGGTCCCGTAGTCTTCTGTGACCTGTCTAGTGTCCCAGAAGACTATGGGGAGGGATCGCCTAGGTGATCGCAGCAGAAGTGGGAACGAGTACCGTATTTTTCGCTACATAAGACGCACTTTTTTCCCCCCAAAAAAGGGGGGAAAATGTCAGTACGTCTTATGGAGCGAATATGGAGCGGCCGGTCCGGTATTTCCACCGCGGCCGTGTCAGAATACCGGGCCGGCCGCTCAGCTCTGCAGCAGGACATTATGGAGATGACTGCTGACCTTTGGGGAGGTGGGGAGCAGGTACCTGAATTTGACAGGTACCCGCTCTTACTTCTTTGTTCTTTGATCTTACCTGTTCCTCTATCCAGAGGCGCGCTGTCTTCCGGCTTCTGTAGTGTGGGCACTGGGCATGACAGCCGGGTGCCAAGTGCGCATGCGCAAGAAGCGGTGCTTTTTGTGAATGGTAAGGCGGTACCTGGGACACATGACAGATCCCAGAAGCCGCTGGACCAATCACAAAGCGCAAGTGCTTCTCGCTCATGCGCACTGGGCACCCGGCTGTCATGCCGAGCGCCATTACAGAAGCCGGGAAGACAGCGCACGGCTGGATCGAGGAACAGGTAAGATCAAACAAAAGCTCTGCGGAAGTAAGAGCAGGTACCTGTCAAATTCAGATACCCGCTCCCCACCTCCCCAAAGGTCAGCAGTCATCTGTACTGTCCACAGTCTCTGGTCATCCCTGTGCTGTCCGCAGTCTCTGGTCATCCCTGTGCTGTCCGCAGTCTCTGGTCATCCCTGTGCTGTCCGCAGTCTCTGGTCATCCCTGTGCTGTCCGCAGTCTCTGGTCATCCCTGTGCTGTCCGCAGTCTCTGGTCATCCCTGTGCTGTCCGCAGTCTCTGGTCATCCCTGTGCTGTCCACAGTCTCTGGTCATCTCCTGTACTGTCTGCAGTCCATTAGTTCAGAAATTTTTTTTATCCTGTTTTCTGCCTCTAAAACCTAGGTGCGTCTTATGGTCAGGTGCGTCTTATGGGGTGAAAAATACGGTACCTGTCAAAATTAAGTACCTACTTCCCCCCCTCGCTCCCCAAAGGTGCCAATTTCTCACTGGTAGTGGGGGACTAGTACTTAAAGCAAAATTTTGGGTGGAGCTCTGCTTTAAAACTGGCCATATCCAATTAGAATTTCATTCAAGAATGTTCATTTTCTAAACATTCATTTAATTTGCTAATGGTTAATAGGGCAAATCGGTAATCAATTCTAAAGTAATGACGAAGGATGGAAAATGTTTCTCTGTTTTTATCTGATCAACCAATGTTCTGTTGATGTGGTCCTCAAAATGTTATGCTCATTGTAATGTGCATGTGCTAGGAAAATTTTCATCTGAGTTTAAAACTTTCATAGTCATGAACATTTGTTCTTTTAAATCAGTTGTCTCTAAACTGGCCTGCGGGCCGAATGTGGCCCTTTGCTTGCCTTTATCCAGCCCTTGGGGGACTATTCTTCATGCCGATATGAGGCACTATTCCTCCCATTGACACAAACAATGGGGTACTATTCCTCCCACTGACACCAAGGATGAAGGACCATTCCTTCCACTCTTCCACTGACACCAACGGTGAGGCAGTATTCCTCCCATTAATAGCAATGAAGGGGCACTCTTCCTCCTACTGACCACAGACGCTATGTAATTGTTTTACTCCCACTTAACACTACGCCTGAGGAAACGTTTAATCCCACTGTTGCTGGGGCATTTCTTACTTCAGCTGGCCACAGTCTGCTACCCCTCCCAAACTCTAAAAGACAATAAACTAGCCCTTCGTCTGGAAAGTTTGGAGATCCTTGTTTTAAAAGATGATGATTCGTGGTCTAGAAATGTTTGAAAAACAATATAATCAAAGTAGATTCTAATTAAAAAAAATTATATATATATATATATATATATATATATATATATATATATATATTGGGTAAAATAAGTATTGAACCATATTTCCTGGTAAATACATCTCTAAAAGTGTCATTGACATGAAATTTTCACCACATGTTGGTAACAACTCATGCAATCCATATATACAAGAAAACAAAACAAATAAGTTCAGAAATTAAGATATGTGTAATAAAATTGAATGACACAGGGAAGAAGTATTGAAAATGCTAACTGAAATTTACTTAATACTTCGTACAAAATCCTTTGTTGGTAATGACAGCTTCAAGACGCCTCCTTTATAGAGAAACTACTCACATGCATTGCTCAGGTGTGATTTTGGCCCATTCTCCCATACAAACAGTCTTCAAATCTTGAAGGTTTTGTGGTCCTCTTCTATGAACTCTGGCCTTTAATTCTTCTCATAGATTTTCTATTGGATTCAAGTCAGGTGATTGGCTGGCCATTCTAGCAGCTTTATTTTCTTTCTTTGAAACCAATTGAGAGTTTCCTTGGCTTTGTGTTTGGGATCATTGTCTTGCTGAAATGTCCATCCTTGTTTCATCTTCATCATCCTGGTAGATGGAAGGAAATTTTTATCAAGAATGTCTTGTTACATTTTCCATTCATCCTTCCATCAATGATATGAAGTTTGCCAGGGCTGTATGCTGAAAAACAGCTCCACACCATGATGTTCCTACCTCCATATATGGCCAAAACATATCGGTCAAAAATAGCCCTTTTGGCATTTTTTACAGGTACCAATAATTACGACCCGACCGAGGGGTGGATTGACTATTCGGTCGGGGGGGGGGTTTGAGGGGGCTGTGTGTACTGCAGATGGGGGGGGGGGCCGTGGAGAAAGGCAGGACAGGAGGTAAGCAGTGTATACAGTAGGGGAGCAATGTATACAGACAGACTCCCTCACTTGCCACCACTTTATAGCTCCAAGAAGGAGCTGTCATTCACCCTGCTGCTAAAGTAAACAAAGGGGCGGGGTCACCCAGTGACATTACCCAATGACCCCGCCTCTTTGTTTAGCAGCAGTGCAAATGACAGCTCCTTCTCGAAGCTATAGAGTAAAGAAAAAAAAAGCCGTCAATTGCATTTAAAAACCGGAAATGACATTTAGAGGTAGCAAGTGACGGAGAGTGTCTGTATACACTGCTCTCTCACTGTATACACTGCTCCTCTCCTTCGCCCTCATTGCACACACTCCCACCACCTCCCCCCTTCAAAGAGGACCTGTCACTTCTATGCTATCACATAGGGGCTATTGGTCCCCTATGTGATAGCAATAAAATCATAAGTTAAAAAAATAAATAAAAACACACATTACAATAAATAAATAAATAAAAATTTGAGCCTCCCCAACCCTGCATACACAGACATTTCTGTTTGGGTTTGCAATCAAGTGCATCCTGAATTTTCTGTTTCGGTACCAGAATTTTATTTCAGTGTACCACTAGTTGGGATGGTGTTTTTGGGGTGATGTGCAGTGCCATTTGACCTCCAAACATGGTGTGTATTATGGCATCCAAAGAGTTCAATTTTGGTCCCATCTGACCAGACTATATTCTCCCAGTATTTCACAGGCTTGTCTAAATGTTGTGCAGAAAACTTTAAATGAGCTTCAACTTGCATTTTCTTCAGCAATGGAGTCTTGCGTGGTGAGTGTGCGCATAGGCCATGGCAGTTGAGTGCATTACTTATTGTTTTCTTTGAAACAACTGTACCTGCTAATTCCAGGTCTTTCTGAAGCTCTCCTCAAGTGGTTCTTGGCTCTTGGACAACTCTGCTGATAATTCTTTTCACTCCTCCATCAGAAATCTTGCGAAGAGCACCTAGCTGTGGCCGGTTTATGGTGAAATGATGTTCTTCCCACTTCCTGATTATGCATCCAACAGTGCTCACTGGAACATTTAGGTGTTTAGAAATCCTTCTGTAACCAATGCCATCAGTATGTTTTGCAACAGTAAGGTTGCAAAGGTCTTGAGAGAGCCTTTGCTATTACCCATCATGAGATGTTTCTTGTGTGACACCCTGGTAAAGAGACACCCTTTTATAGGCTATTAGTTGAGACTGAACAAGCTGATATTAATTTGCACTGACAAGGTGCAAGGTTGCTTTGTAATTACTGATAGATTTCAGCTGGTGTCTTGGCTTTCCATGCCTTTTTGCACCTCCCTTTCTTCATGTGTTCAATACTTTTTCCCTCTGTCATTTTATTATACATAACTTATTTTCTGAACTTATTTGTTTTGGTTTCTTTGTATGTATGGATTGCATGGGTTGTTGCCGACATGTGACAACAATTTCATATCAATAGCAACTTTAGAAGTATATCTACCTAGAAAAATGGTGTTCAATACTGATTTTACCTGCTGTATATATCCTGTAAGTAGTATATCCACTTTAACCCCATTTGTTGATGAACATATAATTTATATAAAAACTTCCTTCTAAATATGCAATATAATTATACAATGAACCTCTTGCAGGCCATGTAGCACATACAGAATTTGCAGCGACAGAGAGGGTGAGCTTTTATGTCTACAGGCCACACATATGCGCTCATGAGGGTCGAGGTTCCTGTGCTTCGTTCTCCAAGTAAAGAGACAAAGCTGTCACTGACAACTCCCAGTCTCTTTTTATGATTAGAAGCCAACGGGACGGTCCTTACTCCGTCCCAGTGTTAAGACCCAGTTAAAGGGCCACCCAGAGAGGGCCAGAGGGGTCAAACATTTTGCTTTGCATTATTTTTATTGATTTCATAAGCAATAAAAGACACTCATTTAATACATTTGGAAATCCATTCAAGTAGCAGATCTGGAAGAAATGTTTAAGGACTTTCAAATGAAATTAGTTGTTTCAATGATGGCCTCGTTGAATGCTCTGATGGAAGACTTCTGTGCAAACATGAATGAAAAGCTAACCATGTATGGTTGGCCTGTTAGACGTTTAGACCAACAGGAATTATTCCACGCTGTATCTAGGGTGCTGATTGGACCATGTTACGTCCTTTGACTCTCCCAGCCACTGTATTTGAAAACACATTCTCCATTGTAATAAGTGTTTTCAAAACCTGCTGTAGTGACAGATGCCAAAAAGACTTTCATGATTAATTCAACATATGCATTAGTTAAATGATAGTAACACAGGGGAAAAAGGCAAATGTAAACATTACAGAAAGTAGCTGCCAGGAAATGATTGTTGGTTCAGAGTGATTTTGCTATATATTAAAGGGATTTTCCATCTGTATTTTGTAGCCACTTATCTTTTCATCAGAACTTAACAAAAACTGTTGATGGACATGCAGACAAGTGTATAAATACACAATGCATACAATATACTTTTATGTTTGTAAATGACCCTACTTGGGCATTTTTCTTCCTTTTTAAGATATAGCATTGTATATTAATAAATATCTAAATGAACCCATTGATATCTTGGCAGACACATGTTAAAGTGGAAGTTCAGTTAAAGCGAAGTTACAATCAAAAAAGGAAGCTCCGCATATTTGCCTCCTCTCCTCCACTGCATATTTGGCACCTTTTGGGGGGAGGGAGGAGAGGGTACCTGGTTTTGACAAATACCCGCTCCCACTTCTGGCCAAGTTCACCGCAGTGAAGTGAGCTGGAAGTTCGGACCCCTCCTCCCTCCCGCAGTCTCCTGGGAACTTTCACAGGTGCCAGGAGGCTGATGAACCAATTAGGAAGCGCAGCGCAACTCGCGCATGCGCAATGGGCACTGGGCTGTGAAGCCGCAAGCTGTCTCACAATGGCTGCATGTTACTGGTAGATGACCTCACCCATAGGTTTTCTATGAGGCATCTCCTGTCAGCTGCTCCTCCTCTACATTGAAAATGCCACTGAGAGTGATCATGGGACCGGACCAGAGCGACTTCAGAATAGGTACGTATACAAATCTTTTCTTTACTATGCTAGAATAATAGACTTAGAATAGGGGTGGGAGTAGATTTATCTTTAGTTAGCTTTTGACTGAACTTCCACTTTTATCACAAAAGTACTGTATTCTTTAGGATCCTTTCACACCATATTAAACATAAAAATGCATACAATTTTCTGTGTAATCCATTGCATTTATAGGAATCAATGAGGAATGAATGAGACACACAGAAAATCACCTTTGCAAAATGCAGGTCACTAGACATGGTGTGAACATTACCATCAGGAATTCTTGGGTTATCAAGTGCCTTTCTCAAATATAGCTTCAATAAAGAGGAATTCCAGGTGTGGATATATTTTTACTTAGTTAGTTTGGTCCAACTTGTTCCAAAGTAAATATGTATATACCATACTTGGCCGATGCCCCTGGAAGCTGGACATCACTAAGTAGACAGAGCTAGTGCAGTAATCTCCACTTTCTTCCAGGTCCTGTGCCCAGTGGCTGCCCTACTGCTTAATGAACATAGGAGTTTGGCTACTCGATCTTCTGCATGAATACAAAGCGTTTTCTGACTGGATGAGGAGGAGAGTGTGATGGCACCACCCCACCTTTCCACTGCATTCAGTCAAAGAAAGCTTTGTATTCATTCATGCAATGCAAAGCATTCTCTGAATGGCACCCATGCCAAACGCCCAATTTCCTGGGCTCATAATACAGCAAGGCATCCGCTCAGTGCAGGACTTGGAAGCAAGTAGAGATTACTGTAGTAGCATTGCCTACTTCAGCAATTTCCAGCTTCCAGCAGGATACTACCGGTAAAGTATATACATAGTTACATTGGTCCAAGCTGGACCAATGTAACTATGAATAAAATATCCATACTTGGAAATATATCAAAGATATAAAGACAAAAAGTATTGCAGCTCTGCATCCATTAACCAGTGGTTGGCCACCGAACAGGCCGCTTCCTTTTATGTATTATAACTATGTATCTACAGTGAAGGAAATAAGTATTTGATCCCCTGCTGATTTTGAATGTTTGCCCACTCACAAAGAAATGATCAGTCTAAAAATCGAATGGTAGGTGTATTGTAACACTGAAAGACAGAATATCCACAAAAAATTGCTTGTGTAGGTCTACAATCTTGTCCCTGACATCCTTGGACAGCTCTTTGGTCTTTGCCATGGTGGAGAGTTTGGAATCTGATTGATTGCTCCTGTGGACAAGTGTCTTTTATACACGTAACAAAATTAGATTAGCAGCACTCTCTTTAAGAGACTGCTTCTAATCTCAGCTTGTTACCTGTATGAAAGAAACCTGGTAGCCAGAAATCCTGCTGAATGATAGGGGGGGATCAAATACTTATTTCCCTCATGAACATGCAAATCAGTGCATAATTTGTTAGACATGCATTTCTTTTGTATTTTTTGTTGCTATTCTGTCTCTCAGTGTTACAATACATCTACCATTCGATTTTTAGACTGATCATTTCTTTGTGAGTGGGCAAACATTCAAAATCATATTATTTCCTTCACTGTAGCTGTTTCCCTGTAGTTCAGTTTTACGGGTAGAGGGATACTTTGTTTTTCTCTTTTTTAGTAATTAGGTGATGTGTGGGCAGAGTACAATGCAAGGCTAGGTTTAATTCAGTTCAGGACCAGTTGTAATCCAGGGATAGTTTCAGTTCTCTAGTGGTTGCTTGTGCATTAAAAATTGTCATACTTCCATATAATATTTTCCCGCTATTGATCTTGAGTGAATCGAGAGATAACAGTCAGAAGACTAGAAATGCATTTTGTGGTCTTTGGACTGACTTGTGCTAAAAGATAAGGACATGGTCCAAAGATTGTGAGTCAGCCTATTCCTACTAAACATCAACAGTTCATGCACATGAGTCCAGGATACCAGTATTACTATTTTTACCAAAATGTTTAAATGGAATTTTAGCATAACAGGCATGTACAGCAACTGCCAACCCGACTGCACATACTATATGTTGTAATGCGCCATATTGCCAAAAAAAAAACAAAACGTGCAAGTGAGCTGCTTTAAAGTGTTACTAAAACCGGGACAGTAAAATCAGTCTGTATATGCAGTAAAACATGCTTGTTATACTCACTGTGGAACCTAAGGGGTTAATCCTCTGCATTGTGTAAAAAGTCTGTTTGATCCTGTCTTCTCTGCCCCTCCCCTTGTTGAAATGACCACCTGATACAGACTGAATCCGTAGTCACATACACATGCTCAGTTTGGTGTGTATTGCTAGAGAGGTTTTTTTTTTCTTGGGAGAGTGCATGTGATCAGTACAGGGCCAATCAGAACTGTCCAGACAGAGGTCAGGGGTTCTGCATCCTCCTATAGCAAAAGAAAACTCCTCCTACAAGCTTTAACCAGTGCTCTGCTGAAGTCACAAGACTGCTCTAACTGCTGATGAGAAAAGGTATTTAGCAGTTTATATTTACTAAAATAGTTACATTTCTATGTTGTGTGTACTGCGGGAGACCAGATATAGTGAATGCAGGGTCCTGGGTTTAGTAACACTTTAATACAACGTCATTCAATGCATGAAAACATGTGCATTACGTCACACAGAACTGTGAAGGGGCCCCTATACATTGCAGCATACATTTATTCATACAAACAACTAATTCAGCCACATATGTTATATTTGCCATGCCGTATCTGTATTATTTCTGATTATTTCATGCCATGTAATTTCACCAGACACTTCCTGTGCTGGAAAGTGTCCCCTTCAGTTTCTGCTAATTGCAGATAATCAGTTTAGTAAGCTATTTAAAGGGTTGTAGAACATGGCTCTGTTTCACATTCTATTACCTGCTACGTATTGACGTTTTGCAGATCCCCTCTGAATCAGCTAGGACTAGCTAGGACTAGCTCAGACACTACGTTGTTTCTTTTTTCTTCCTGGCAATGGTACTATTTGTAATCATTCAGATTCTGGCTCTGCAATCTCTTCACAATTCTGTACATATTAAAGTGTGCTTCTCCTGGCTGGAGCTTCAAGAAATCATTGAATGCAAACAATATCTTTAGGATCACACAGGCATCCAGGGTGGTGGTGAAAACAGGAGCCGCCCCCCCAATTGCCCACCTACATTGTGACATGGCGGCCACATGGGTCTGTGTACATTACCGCTGCTGTGATGCTCCTCCTCCTGGCATGGCAGTTTTAACTTGGCAGGCTGAGTTTGACAGGCGCCACAGCCCACTAAAGTCAATGGAACTATGCTGCAGCCACAAGCCACAAGCATCAATTGTGGTTACAGTATGGTAATTCAAAGTAAAATCTCATTGGGATAGAAAATATAAAAAGCGGCAGTATTGAATGCCTGTAAACCAGCTATTAAAGTATTAGTAAACCCACAACAGTAAAATCAGTCTGTATATGCAGTAAAGCATGCTTGTTATACTCACTGAGGAATCTAAGGGGTTAATCCTGTGCATTGTATAAAAAGGCTGTCCTCCCCTTCTTCTACTGTCCCCAATCCATCTGCTGATAGTACGGAACTCTAGGAGTCACTCTACATATGCTCAGTTTAGTGTGTATTGCTAGAGAGGTTTTTTTTTCTTTGGGAGGGTGCATGTGATCAGCACAGAGCCAATCAGCACTGTCCAGACAGAGGGTCAGGGGTAATGCAGCCTCATAGGACATTCAGAGCAGAATGAAAACTCCTCCTACAAGCTTTACCAGTGCTCAGCTGGACACAGACAGAAGTCACAAGACTGCTCTAACTGCTGATGAGAAAAGGTATTTAGCAGTTTATATTTACTAAAATAATTGCATTTCCATGTTCTGTGTACTGTGGGAGACCAGATATAGTGAATGCTGGGACCTGGGTTTAGTAACACTTTAACTGCCTCTGAAAAAGCGATCCACCACAAATCACTTTTCAGAAGGGTGACAGAACCCGCCCATGTGAATGAGCTTTTGAAATGCTACTATATACCTGACCCATAGCAGTCACTAAACACTTATGCTGCCAGAGCCATTCTTTTTTTCCATTTTGAACACACATTATAAAATGTACATTTTTTTTTTACATGAAAACGCACTTAAAACCCCAAAACGTTATACATTTTCTGAAAGCAGAGACCCTGTAAATTACATTATTATTATTATTATACAGGATTTATATAGCGCCAACAGTTTGCTCAGCACTTTACAATATAATGGGAGACAATACAGCAACAATACAGTTCAATACAAGAGGGTTAGGAGGGCCCTGATCCTGGGAGCTTACAATCTAAGAGATTGTTGATAGTTGCAGTTTTTTATGTAACACGATATTAGGGCTACTGTTTATCAAATCTACATTTTCAGGAAAAAATACACTCCATTAATTTTAGTATAAAAAAACAAAATATAATCCTCATTTTTAAAAAAAATACAAGTGCAATCGTTTTGCACAGAGCAACCCCGATCCTCCTCTTCTCAAGTCCAAGCCAGAACGTCTGGCTCCTCCCCCTGCAAAGTGCCTCTATAGCAAGCTGCTTTCTATGGAGGCACTCATGCGGGCTTGCTCCCAAGCCAGCTTTGTGTGACCATAGACACGTAGGGTGCGGCGCGGCCTCGCACCTACTCCTTTCTCGCAGGCTGATTGACAGCACCAGGAACCAATGAGCCACTGAGGGGGGAGAGCAGAGAGAGCCTCTGCTCTCATGCACATTACTGGATCGAGATCGGTCTCAGGTACGAAAAGGGGGGAGGGGGTGCTGCATGCAGAAGGCTTTTTACCTTAATGTATAGAATAGAATGCATTAGGTGTACAACCTTCTGCCTTTAGAACAACTTTAAATCTCTCACAAAACTTAGCTGTTTAGTAAAAGATAAGACCATGTGCATTCTCTAGTTTTTTCCAAAGTTGACCCGCAGGGGGCAGTCCAGTGCTTGTAAACTCATCTTCAAACTCCATAAAAGGAATGGGAATAATGGGTCTTGTCTGACAGATTTGCTGTATATTTTCTCTATACATTTGTTCTCTGTGTCAGAACCTGGAGTTGATCATTTTTAGCACAAAGATCCTGGCACTGAGAACCAATATGCATATAGTAGCTGACCGGAATTTTGGAAAGCAGTATGTATCTTCTATGCAAAACACCTCCCTAACTCATAAATTACTTTGCCTGACAACTCAACACTTAAAGTGGTTCTAGATGTTTTTTACCTTAACCCATTTTCCTGGATTTAGTAACACTTTATAGTAAAATATGTCCCAGTAGTTGTATCGCCCCCTCACCTCCCTATATACTTACCTGGGTCCTGTCTTGATCTAGTGCTGTGCCTGTCTGCAGCAGCGCTGGTCTGTTTTCCTCTCTTCCTAGGACACAGAGGCAGCAGAGGGAGCCATTGGATCCTGCTGCTGACAATCAAATCCTGTGAGGAGGGAGCAGGGGGGCTGTAAGGGAATTCCTGTACGGCGACTGGCGCATAGAAATGAGCATGGGCGCATTGCTAATAAAAATGAGCATAGGCTCGCGCATGTGCGTAAGAGTGCATGCATGCAGGAGCGTGCCCACAGTTTCTGGTGCCAGATGGACTATTTAAAGGAGGCTCTTACTCTCTGTCAGTGCTGACTGGTCTTCAGCTAATTCCCTGTGCCCTGCTGTATCCTGTGTGTATCCATTACTGACCCGGCTTGCCATTGACTTGCTCTTGGATTCTGTTTATGCTTCTGCTCATTGGTTTCTGATCCCGGCTTCCTCCTGACCTGGTCCCTGTCTGATGTTCCGGTACCTCATCGCCTGCTCGTTGTTGACCCTGGTTATTACCCTGACTACGCTTCCGGCTCCAGTTTGGATCAACAGTCCTGCCAAGTGCTTGTCCTGGCTGTCTATTATATCAGCTACGGCTGTGTTCCAGCCTCACGCTTATCAGAAGTTCCAGCAAGCCACGTACCCAGATCTTGCAGTTCCAGTGGAGTGCTTTCTTAACCTCAGCTGGCCTTTCCGGCATCTCCTCTGCTCCTGGCTGGATGACTGGATGCCCTGCTTGATTTACCGAGGTTACACCTCCAGCCGCAAGTTCTGCAATCAATATCCGCAGGCACTCGTGTCTCTCCTGTCCCTCAGCACCACCTGTTCCACCTTCAGTGGGGCCTGGGTTGGAGATACAAGAGAGGCTGACCTCGTCAATTCAGACTTTTATGAGGTACGTGACAGGGGCTGGGCAAAGCTGTGTTATGTGTCTAGTAATGCACACAGCCCGGCTCAGGAGCAAGCCTGCATCTGTGCCCGCATAGCAAGTAGCTTGCTACAAAGGCACACAAAAAAGAGGAGTGGAGAGCACTGGCGGGGGACTCTAGAAGAGGTAGTTCATAAGTAAGTATAATGTTTATTATTTTAGAAAACTAAAAAGCCTTTACAATCACTTTAACCATCCTCTAAGACAAAAGCTTAACAATTAACCCCTAAAATTGTCCCTTATCTTTTGAATTCCTCCCCATCCAAAATGTAACTGCTAAAGTAAACCATTAGCATTCGACCCCTACTACCCCTAAAATCCAACACTTAAAGTGATATTAAAGTCTTTTTTTTTTTATAAAAACAAATAACAGTTTTTACATGTATTATCTTTTTTTTTTTTTTCTTTCAATAAATTTCCTCCTCTGAGTCTACTTTTCATGTCTTCCCAGGCTGCACTGTCACACTCCCCCTTTTCCCTGGGGCAAAAGGGGACATACAGCAAAAATGGCTGTCAATCACCCTTCTGTGGGGTAGGAGGAGAGGAGCAGCTTTTGCTGTGTGTGTCCTTCTTGTGCTGCCTGTGTGTATGCTTGCAGTGGCTGCATGTAAAGTAGTAGTACAGATCCAGAGCGTAACATACTGGAGACTCATATGGGAACCCATAGGTCCCGGGGCACTGTGGACAAAGAACAGAGATTGTGTCAGCGAGGCTGGGGAGCAACAGAAAAAATGTTGAAAATCTTCTGAAAAAACAAATGAGACTATATTGACAATTTATTATACCCCCAAAAACAATTAACCCCTCTGAACGTATTTCCCAAGTAGTAACCCCTAAAGTGAACCCTGAACCCCGAACACTTAAGCCCAGCCACACATATTTTATCCCTGAAGTAAGTCTAACTCTAAAATAACCTCTAAATGAAACCCTAACACTAATGCCCCGTACACACGATAAGAAAATCGCACGAAAAATTTAGCAGAGCAACTGATAGAAAGATTTTCTCTTCGTTGATGAGCAGGTTGTTTTAACCGATAACGATATTGTGAACGAAAAAATCCAGGTGAACAGTGAGAAATGTTGTCGTTTCGCATACGAACGACCGATTTTCTATGCGGTGGTATGCCGGTTGTACGGAAAAATCTATCAAGCACTATCACGCATAAGCCGAAACAGAAGATGACTCCGATGATTATGACGAAAAATCCAAATGTTAAAAGTAGATTGGCCTAATGAGATAATGAAACGAGAATTCTGCATATTATACTTTATGTATCACTATTTATGTATATAGGTCATGTAATAAACTATATTATACTCATTGCTGTTAATTGTGTATATCGCTCGTTCTGGCCGGAAGGGCGTGGCTACAAGGTCACACGCACACTGCATCACTTCCACTTGTACGGAAGACGTCAACAGTACGTATTGCCCGACGAACAATTTTTTTAGATTGGTTAATGTGGGCCACGATTTCGACCAATGAACGAACGCTTCTCGGTTGTCGGATGATTGATCGGTTGATTTTCTAATTGTGTATTCCCACCTTTAGTCCCGTTCTTCTGCATACTCACTTTGTCCTGTGCCTGAAGTCTGTTGCAAATAGCAAGTGCACCAACCAGAGTGCCAGAATAGATGGAAGTGATATATTCTATATTTGCAGTTTGTAAAGCTGGGAATATGTAATGCACAGTAGAGCTCAAATAGGCATCTGAACTGTCAAAGCCGAAGTGTCCTTCAACGCACTATACACTATCTGTGCTTGTGTATTGTCTCTCTGCACATTGTATGGCTAGGGATCTGTCTGAAGGCCAGAGCGCTGCCCCCGAGGAGGAGGAGAGCAAAGAGTAGCAAAGCTGAAGGACAAAGAGCAGGTGTACAAGATACTTTAATAAATCAAACAGGCTGACTTTGCAAGGAACATTGCACTTTGCAAAGGGAGATTTCTCAAAGCTCAGTGAATGTGGTGAAATTTCACTTTGCAGAGAATACTCAATCACATGCAAAGAAAAAAAAAACAGCATCTTTACTTGCACATTGATTGGATGATGAATGTCAGCAGTGCTTCACCTCATTCGCTAGGCTCTGGGGAAAATTCCCTTGCAAAGTGCAACTTCCCTTGCAATGAAAACAGTCTATTTGCCTTTAGTAAATCAACCCGACACTATCCTTCTATGCACTAATTGGGGTTTGTTTCACCTTTTATACTCACTTCCTGCCCTATGCTTTCTGTTCCCCCTCCTCTTTAACCACTCTTCAGCTCTGGCTGTCCTTCTATGAAATTGATTTCTGGTTTTATTTCTCCTCCAAAGCTGGCCATACATGGATTGTTTTTTTATGGATCAGCCAGTAGGTTCCCCCATCCACACAAGTGGGCTGCATGAAGGAATCCTCTTTGCTGTGCTATTGTATTCTCCACTGGCAGAATATGGCACTGGCACTGATGAGCAATGCAGCCGATTGGCTGCAGGCGCTGATCGAACAAAAATGTACTAACAGTCCTGCTTTAGAAGAGTAAATTATTATATCAATTTCTTTCGAACAGGAACTGCTATAGATGGATTGAAATTTGACCGGTTCCTGGTGGACCACCCTAATTTCTAGCCATCTATGGCCAGCTTTACTTTGCACCCACTACTCTTCTATTTGCCTGATTTCCAATCTCTGTCCCTTCAATCCTGCCAGTGATATCACTTTTTTAGGAAAGCTGCAAACCAGAGTTGACTGCAGGGTTCTTTGTAAAGAGCAGCCTAGTAGGAGCTGAAGTTGTAAACTTCCGTATTTGTAAGCAAGTTGAACAGCTGGGTCTGTCTATGCAAAATACCTTCAGTTCAACACAAGAGAAGTTCAAAGAAGACCCAGACACATCTGACACGAAAGATCATTGTAAAGTCAACTGTGAAGGGCACACTGCTATTTCTTTGAGTTGACAGATCATTTATCCATGGGAGACCTCTAGAAGAACTGGAAGCTTTTCCAACCATTGCAAATGCATGAAAGCAAGTTTTCCCTTTATGGATTTGTTATATTTGTTTAATGCAGGGGTCCTCAAACTACGGCCCGCGGGCCACATGCGGCTCGCCAAGGACACTTATCCGGCCCGCCGGTGTAGTGGCAAGATCAGTTCCCCCAAGAAGATGCGTATCTGCGCATGTCACAGTTTCAGTGACGATCAAGCGATCTTGCCGCTACACCGTTAGGGGCGTATTTGTGCTCGGCTCCGCCTCCTCACCGGTGATTGGGCACCAGAACTGTATCTCAGGAAAGGCACACAGGCGGCCAATCACCTGCAAGGAGGCGGGGCCGAGCGGCCACACGAACATCGCGTGAGGGAGCCGCCGGAGTGAATGGAGGACAGCTGACTGCACGGTAAGTGAGCCATGCACATGGTGCTGCTGCAACCAGGTATGCTGGCTGCAGCAGCACCATGCTGGAACAGGGGTCAGCAAGTTAAGTGTCATTGGTGTTAGTGGAAGGAATAGTGCCCCATCATTGGTGTCACTGATACTAATGATGGTGCATTATTCCTTCCACTGACACCAATGATGGGACACTATTCCTCACCCCCACTGACACCAACGATGGGGCACTATTCCTCCCCCACTGATACCAATGATGGAGCACTATTCCTCCCCCCCACTGACACCAACGATGGGGCACTGTTCCTCCCACTGATACCAATGATGGGGCACAATTCTTCCCACTGATACCAATGATGGGGCACTATTCCTCTCACTGACATCAATGATGGGGCACTATTCCTCCAACTGACACCAATGATGGAGCACTATTCCTCCCACTGACACTAATGATGGAGTACTATTCCTCCCACTGATAGCAATGATGGGGCACTATTCCTCCCACTGACATCAATGATGGGGCACTATTCCTCTCACTGACATCAATGATGGGGCACTATTCCTCCCACTGACACCAATGATGGAGTACTATTCCTCCCACTGACATCAATGATGGAGTACTATTCCTCCCACTGATACCAATGATGGGGCACTATTCCTCCCACTGACACCAATGATGGAGTACTATTCCTCCCACTGACATCAATGATGGAGTACTATTCCTCCCACTGACATCAATGATGGAGTACTATTCCTCCCACTGACACCAATGATGGAGTACTATTCCTCCCACTGACACCAATGATGGAGTACTATTCCTCCCACTGACACCAATGATGGAGTACTATTCCTCCCACTGACATCAATGATGGAGTACTATTCCTCCCACTGACATCAATGATGGAGTACTATTCCTCCCACTGACACCAATGATGGAATACTATTCCTCCCACTAACACCAATGATGGAGTACTATTCCTCCCACTGACACCAATGATGGGGCACTATTCCTCCCACTAATACCAATGATGGGGCACTATTCCTCCCACTGACACCAATGATGGGGCACTATTCCTCCCACTAACACCAATGATGGGGCACTATTCCTCCCACTGACACCAATGATGGGGCACTATTCCTCCCACTAATACCAATGATGGGGCACTATTCCTTCCACTAACACCAATGATGGGGCACTATTCCTCCCACTGACACCAATGATGGGGCACTATTCCATCCACTGACACCAATGATGGGGCACTAATCCTCCCACTGACACCAATGATGGGGCACTATTCCTCCCACTGATACCAATGATGGGACACTATTCCTCCCACTGATACCAATGATGGGGCACTCTTCCTCCCACTGACACCAATGAAGGTGTCCTGCGTTTACCGTATATTTTGCTCCATAAGACACACTTGGGGGGAAATGTGTGTGCGTCTTATGGAGCGGCTGGCCCAGTATTCCCGCCGCTGTTGTATGTCCGCAGTCTCTGGTCATCTCCTGTACTGTGTCCGCATTTCTTCATAGTTTTTTTTTTTAACTATAGTCCGGCCCTCCAACGGTCTGAGGGACAGTAAACTGGCCCCCTGTTTAAAAAGTTTGAGGACCCCTGATTTAATGCATCTAACAACTTTTTCTTATAAGAACATGCAGTGCTAATAAATATTCTTTGGATAAGTGGTCCATGATCTCAAGTTTTAGGAAAGTGGAACTGTCTTCACATTTGACTTTACAATGATATTTTACTTTATATTTGTCAGAGGTTTACTTATATCCCCCAATCACTTGTTGGCACAACAGGCACTATTTTATATAGATTTAACAAAAAAATAAACATTGCATGACTGTAAACATAGTTACATAGTTAGTCTGGCTGAAAAAAGACAAAAGTCCATCTAGTTCAACCTTTAAAAAAAAAAAGTTATAATCCTACACCCACAGTTGATCCAGAGGAAGGCAAAAAAACCCAGCAAAGCATGATCCAATTTGCTCCTGCAGGGAAAATAATTCCTTCCTGATCCCCCGAGAGGCAAACATGATATCCTAGCAGACCTGCAGCACTCCTATGTTCCCCAATGTTGGTCACTATACTCTGTTTATGATGTGAATTAGTAGTAGATATCTGACCTCTGATGAGCAAGGCAATATTTGGTGACTGTGTTAACCCATTGGGAAATCAGCTGTCTGTGTACTGCGGCACAGAAGGGTTTTTACCTTCTACCAGGCTTTAGAACCACTTTAAAGTATACTTATGTAGTCTTTTGGAGTTCAGCTTTAAGGTGTTACTAAACCCACAACTGTAAAATCACTCATCAATTTACACAGAACTTTTCACATTATCCTTCACAGGTTTTTATACTTGTACAAACTGACATTGGCAACCTTACATCTCACAATCCTTCCAAAGACACAAAAGAAAAATGCCACATTTGTTCCTACTTGTGCTAATTTTGTGAAAATTAAAGTGTTACTAAACCCACAACAGTAAAATCAGTCTGTATATGCAGTAAAGCATGCTTGTTATACTCACTGTGGAACCAAAGGGGTTAATCCTCTGCATTCTGTAAAAAGGCTTTTGTATCCTTTCTTCTCTGCCCCTCCTCTTGTTGAAATGACCACCTGATACAGACTGAATCCGTAGTCACATGCACATGCTCAGTTTGGTGTGTATTGCTAGAGAGTTTTTTTTCATGGGAGAGTGCATGTGATCAGCACAGGGCCAATCAGCACTGTCCAGACAGAGGTCAGGGGTTCTGCATCCTCCTAGAGCAGAAAGAAAACACCTCCTACAAGCTTTAACCAGTGCTCTGCTGAAGTCACAAGACTTCTAACTGCTGATCAGAAAAGGTATTTAGCAGTTTATATTTACTAAAATAATAGCACTTCCATGTTCTGTGTACTGTGGGAGACCAGATATAGTGAATGCAGGGTCCTGGGTTTAGTAACACTTTAAAGCACATTCCCACATTTGCAGTCACATTTGAGAGAACCCTAATATTTGTTTGTTATATGTTTCCATTCACGCAGCAAGCATTTTTTTAAAATATTTCTTAGCTTTTTGATTTTTCTCAGGAGGTGTAATGGCTAACTGCAGGATTTTTTAGACAATGTTAGAGTGAGCCTGTCCCAAGTTTGTTCTTATTAACATACAAGGCAAGAAGCCCAGCCTCTATACCTTTAACCCCTTCTTTAGAATAGACAGTGTTCAAATCTAGTTACAATTGATAATGAAGATCTGCCTGCACAGTACAGACAGGGTTAATTATGGAAACCACAGTTGTCCAGCCCCCTCATAGACAAAGAGAAGTGCCTAAGATTTTTCTTTGCTGAAGGTCTGAAATAACACATCTAAAAACGGTAAGCTGCATGGGGACATTACAGTTATAAAGTAGGTGTTAATATGGTTTCAAACATGGAAATACACTTTAGAGGGGAGCTGTAGTTCAGTAACTTGTTTGTAGATAGACATGGAAGCAATCTGATTAATGAAGGAAAAATGTTATGTTTAAAATATTGTTTCTATACATAATTAAACTATAAACTTTTTTTTTAGTTTTGGATAGAGTGTAGAGGGATTGGAACACGTTTCTATCTTTTATTGCTGTCTCCTCCCTCATTAGGGAGTCTCACCCTCTCTAATTGTCATGTTTACCATTATCACTGAAAATGAAAGAAAATCCCAAATTTGGGGTTGTCCCTATAAAGGGAAAATCTTCCAATAAGGACACTCATTTTGGTGACCCTGGTGACAAACCAGGATTCCCTAACTTTGGAAGGATTTCCTCACTTACAGTTTGGCTATGGGACGGGAAGTAGAGGGAAATCTACCCAATGGGGCATGGATGGCAAAAAAAACCATGACAGGGGTTCCAATTCCCCCCCCCCCTTACTCTATCCAAAATTAAAACAAAGTTTTGTCATTAGTTCTTTAATCCTACATATATGTATATATCATAATGGTTGTGCCATGCTAGTCCTCATTGCAAGTTTCTCAGACATGGTTTGTTTCAAAACTTCCACTGTCTCTGATGACATGAAATATACATAATGCTCCTGGCATCAAGAGACCATATGATTTTAGCTTTGACTTGGTAGCTGGGGGGTAGGAGTTTTCTATTTGTGCCCCAAGACAGAAGTACCTTATTACTCAGAAAAATAGTGTGATTTGGAACAGGTTGCCTATCGTTTAATATAAAGTGTGAATTTTCATGGAAATTTTTGAAAGTTTGCTTTCAACCAACAATGCAGGCCAGAAACAATGAATATATCTGCTGTAAATATAGCTTACTAAACCCACAACAGTACAATCAGTCTGTATATGCAGTAAAGCATGATTGATATACTCACTGTGGAACCTAAGGGGATAATCCTCTGCATTGTGTAAAAAGGATGTTTGATCCTGACTTCTCTGATCCTTTCCTTCTTCCAGTGTCCCCCTCTTGTCCCCTGGTAAGACGTGTGGAGACAGTCTGTACATGCTTAGTTTTTTTTTTTTCTTGGGAGAGTGCATGTGATAAGCACAGGGCCAATCAGCACTGTCCAGACAGAGGTCAGGGGTTCTGCATCCTCATAGAGCAGAAAGAAAACACCCCTACAAGCTTTAACCAGTGCTCTGCAGAGCACTGAAAGAAGTCACAAAACTGCTTTAACTACTGATGAAAAAAGGTATTTAGCAGTTTATATTTACTAAAATAATTGCATTTTCATGTAGTGTTCCTAACCCCAGAAACCACTAAACAGCTCCTCCACTCCCTCATCGTACCACGATTCGACTACTGCAACTCCCTCCTCACTGGCCTGCCTCGCCGCTGGCTATCCCCGCTTCAGTCGATCCTGAATACGGCTGCCAGACTCATTCGCCTTTCCAACCGCTCCGTTTCCGCCACCCCCCTCTGCCAATCCCTCCACTGACTTCCGATTGCGCAACGGATCAAATTCAAAATCCTAACATTGACGTACAAAGCTGTGCACCATACTGCCCCGAACTACATCACTGACCTAATATCCAAGTACCGCCAAGCACGTGCACTCCGCTCCTCACAAGACCTCCTTCTCTCTAGTTCCCTGGTCTCCTCCTCCCATGCCCGTCTCCAGGACTTCTCCAGGGTGTCACCCATCCTCTGGAACTCCCTGCCCCAACCCATCAGATTATCACCTACTCTCCTCTCCTTTAGGCACACCCTGAAAACCCATCTCTTCAGGGAAGCCTACCCCACCCCCTGCTAACTTGCCAACCTCCTCCACTCTTCCTACCACTCCATCCCCCACAGCTATCTCCTCCTGTGCCACCATCCCCTCCCTCCTAGATTGTAAGCTCGAAAGAGCAGGGCCCTCAATCCCCTCATGTTTTGCATTGTATTGGTATTGTTCTGTCACATGTTCTGTCCCCCTTTGTAATGTACAGCGCTGATCGAATTATTGGCGCTTTATAAATATTGTATAATAATAATAATAGTGTGTACTGTGGGAGACCAGATATAGTGAATACAGGGTCCGAGGTTTAGTAACACTTTAATACCTTATTTGTATACAAAAGCTGGCTAACATTACCTGCCCTTTGTTGAGTCAGAGCAGTGGTTACATCTTCCAGCCTTGCATATACATTTATTTAAGAAGGGTACCTACTAGAACCTAGAGGAGGTTATTTACTAAAACTGGAGTGTGCAAATTCTAGTGCAACTCTTCATAGAAACCAATCAGCTTCCAGGTTTTATTGTCAAAGCTTAACTGAACAAGCTGAAGTTAGAAGCTGATTGGCTATCATGCACAGCTGCACCAGATTCTGAGTGCAACAGTTTTAGTAAAGCTACTCCAGAGCTGTGGATGGGGTAATTGTCAAGCTTTTCAGTATTTTTTATTCCCCAACCCCTAGTTCTAATAGTAAAAAGGTTTAATAGTTTTTATGTATATAAAAAAGAGTCAAAAATGTAAAATTGCAACATACATCTAATAATGTTAATGGGTATGACATTCCATATTTTTGGTGTAGTGGAGAAAAAAAAATAATTGCCATTATGTCCAAAAAAGTATACTACAGCCAACCAGTCAAAAAATAAAATGTCTATTTTTTTGTGCAGGTGCAGCCAACCAGTCAAAAAATAAAATGTCTATTTTTTGTGCAGGTACTCGGCTGTTCATCAGTGTCCAACATGCGTGAATTAGTTTAAATACTTTTTACATTTTTAGTTTGGAATTTGGAGTCAATTAACTGCCTTCCTACCATGTAATGTAACCTTCATGACCAGAGGTCAATGATGCGTAGATGCCTAGACCAAATTAAGCAGCATCAGTTTCAGGGGCAGACTGAAAAATCATGGGGCCCGCAGGCAATAGGGGATCATGGGGCCCCTGTGTCCTTGCCCAAACTCAAAAAAGCCTATGAAAAAGGTACCAGGGGCATCTCATGGGGCCTCCTACTGACCCCGGGGCCCTCGGGCAGTGCCCGAGTTTCCAAATGGTCAGTCCGTCTCTGATCAGTATGCATCAGTTAATTTGACAATAACTCTCTGAATAAATTACTCACCTCTATAATTTTTACCTTTTAATTTTTTGTAAGAACATATAAGTCTTTTGTTTGGTACACTGTTTGAAAAAATACCATGTTCAAGTTTTTTATTATAGGCTTACAAATGGACAAATATAAGATAAAAAGGGTTTTTGTTTTTGTTTTAAATAATGTAATTGTATCCGCCAATTATAGTACTAAACAGAGGTGCATTGCCAGCATTTAGGCTGCAGTAGCATCTTTTGTTTGTAAACAGACTTCCAGCCTGCATGTGATCACCATGATTGACTGGAACAATAATTAATTAATTAATTAATGTTCTCATGGCATGGGGATCTGTACATCAGAACATTAATAGTCAGAGTCCAAATACCTTATGGATTTTAATTATGTTATTGGGTGCTAGCCTCCTCCACCCTACAGCTAGCAGCATCAGCCAAATTAAATTTCATTCAAGGCACCCTTTAAAATTATGGACAGTTTTGAGGCACCCCATTCTAAAATGTGAAACTATTCTAATAGTTTTATATAACGCAGCAACATCCACACATGTAGGACACCCAAAATTAGAGTTGATTTATTCTTCCAAAGCAAATACACTTTTGCACACTGGTACTGACTAGTATTCCAATGTTTCTCTTCTCCCTCAGTTTTTCTCCATCATTGAGCTAATGTGACTCCAGCGTTGATGGAGAGGGGCAGGGGAGGGTCAAACTAGGATGCTGTGCAGGCAGCTGACATCCTCCTTATCAACTGATGATGTCATTGGTTGTCAGGACGCTGGTGGCTAGAAGGTCGTAATGGTGCACAATGAAAACCTGTGGCTTTGTGTAACTAAAAGGCAGGCTTGTTCCACCCACTGGCTTGTATACAAATTTTTAGACATTTTGCCAGGGCACCCCTGAAGAAATCTCAAGGCACCCAGGGGTGCCTGGGAAACCTAACCAGGTTGCCCAGGCATCCCGGGGTGCCTTGAGGTTTCTTCAGCAGTGCCCTGGCAAAATGTCTAAAAATTTCCTGAAATTTATATACAACCGAGAAAGTCTGCCTTAGAGAATATCTCTGTGACCAAGCCCTGGTGGGCTGGGCGAAACACGTTGAGTGGTCAGAACGGTGGCTGAGGCCATTCTTCAACATTGGACTCCTGGGGTTGGTTGAGCAATGTCCATCCCTTCACTTGTATTGGCTGACAAAGGAACCTCAGAGGTTTCAGTCACACCAGACTTGCAAGACTTCATCTCTGCAGCAAAGGGGAGAACACCTAACATTAGAAACACCAACATTACAACCCATTTCACATTCCATCATTTTCTGCTAAAGTAGTGAGTCGTTATCCAGCACAAAATAAATAAACAAAAGTGGTTTACAATAAAATTTGTTATAATGCTTTTAGATTTTCGGTTCATTCTGCAAGAGCACGTCTTGCCCTTCCTTCTTATCTAAGGACAGATTTGATATAGACATTTTAGTGGGTTTACTTGGGCTGTGTACCCTTTCACTGTGAACTTTTTGGGGCATTCATGAAAAAAAAAACAAGGTTGAAATTTCCTAGTGAAAGCTCTGTTGTGTGAATTAAAATACATGGTGTTGTAAAGCAGTACGACAGCTGGAAGGATTCTGAGAGGGGCTATTGCTGAATACAGCATTTGTTTTATACAAGAGGGGAAAGGAGGAGGGAGAACAGAATGAATAGGAGCGAAAGATGAGAGTGAGAAGACTGCTGTTTGAGAGGGTAGTATGGTCGACCATTTAGGATTGTACACAGAGAAAAATAGTGTTTCTGCAGAAAGCAGAATAAGGTTACACCATGTAGTGGTGATAAAAGTGGGGATTAGTGAATAGGGGCTTAGATTAAAAAACTGTTTATTGCACCTATCCATGATTCCGTCATTTCTCTACCATAATCATAATAAACTGCAGCTTAATCTCACTGTATATATTACATCTTAGATTTTCTCTTTAGTGATCATTACGATTTCAAATAGTTTAGTACTGATTCACACTACATCAATAAATAACATTACTTAGGAGAATTTATAAACATACCAACACATAGATTAAAGCTTAAGTTTTTTTTTTTTTTAAATCAGTACAAGTGTCCCTTGTGCTGGCGGCTGCTGTTTTAGTTGAAACCTTCTGTTCAGATGTGTCAGCAGGCAGTATGTATCAGGCAAAATCCAGTTCAACCATTAAAAACCATTAAAAAAAAAAATGTTATAATCCTACACCCACAGTTGATCCAGAGGAAGGCAAAACAAAATCCAGCAAAGCATGATCCAATTTGCTCCTGCAGGGAAAATAATTCCTTCCTGATCCCTCCGAGAGGCAATCGGATATTCCCTGGATCAACTGTACCTGAAAATGTTAGTATCCAGTTATATTCTGTGTATCTAAGAAACAATCCAGGCCTTTTTATAGCAATCCACTGAGCTGGCCAGAACCAACTCTGGAGACAGTCTATTCCACATTTTCACAGCTCTCACTGTGAAGAAACCTTTCCGTATTTGGATATTAAATTTCTTTTCCTCCAGATGTAAAGAGTGCCCCCTTGTCCTCTGTGATGACCTCAGGGTGAATAACTCTACACGGAGTTCACTATATGAACCACTGATGTATTTATACATGGAGATCATATCCCCTCTTAATCTTCTCTTCTCAAGAGAATAAATTCAGTTCCTCTAATCTTTCCTCATAGCTGAGCTCCTCCATGCCTCTTATCAGTTTGGTTGTCCTTCTCTGTACTTTCTCCAGTTCCTCAATGTTTTTTTTGTGAATTGGTGCCCAAAACTGAACTGCATATTCCAGATGAGGTGCTTGTTCAGATAAGGGTCTGGTATGGATTTTGAAGAAGGACCTCAAGCTTTGTTGTCTTGTTTTTTTGTGTGAGGTTCCCCCTTAAAATCCATTCCAGACTCAAAGGGTCTGGTATAAAATTTGGGGGGCACCATGATGTTTTTTTTTTTCATGCCCATGATCCTTTTTTTAACCACTTCCCGACTGCCCTATTCCAGAAGTTCTCCTCTCTGTCAGCTCGGGCACACTGCTGTGGATGGCTGTGCACACAGTGTGCTTACAGTGAGGCACACAGACACTGCCCCATAGTAAAACACACCCAGCACACAGTTAACCCTTTGATCACCCCTTATGTTAACCCCTTCCTGCCCAGTGCCATTAGTACAGTGTCAGTGCTTTTTTTTTAATACTGATCGCTGTATTGGTGTCACTGGGGATGTCAGTGACACCAAGTCAGTTCCCCCCAGTATCAGAATGTCCGCCGCAGTATCGCAGTCCTGCTATAAGTCGCTGATCGCCACCATTACTAGTAAAAAAATGTTTTAAAAGTCCCAGTATATATACCGCCATTTGTAAATGCTATCACTTCCACGTAAACCAATTAATTTACACATATTGGGATGTTTTTTAGCAAAGACACATAGCAGAATACATTTTGGCCTAAATTTATGACGAAATTTGATTTTTTACATTTAGTTACTGGATATGTGTAATAGCAAAAAGTCAACATTGTAGCAATTTTTTTTTATATAGCGCAAAAAATAAAAAACGCACAGGAGATCAAATACCACCAAAAGAAAGCTCAATTTATGGGGGAAAAGGACGTAAGTTTTATTTGGGTGCAGCGTTGCATGACCGTGCAATTGTCAATTAAAGTAACGCAGCGCCGTAACGCACAAAATGGCCTGGTCAGGAAGGGGGGTAAATCCTCAGGAGGGCAAGTGGTTAGTACAATATCTCTGCTGTTTGTTTACATTCACCTGTCAGTCGGGAATCCCTAACAACTAGGTGGAGGCTGTCACATTTAGCAGTGATAATAGTACCACTGCTAAATGCTTCATTTCACACTGTAGCCGGAGGTTCATCCAGCCAAACACTTATTCATTCAGCCATTTGCACAAGAATATGCATAGAGTGTACTGGATGCTGCAGTCTCCCTCATTATTTCCCCTGCTGGTTAAATGTTCTTAGCCTACAGTGTTAGGTTTTTTATCTCAATGTTGTTTGCAAAGTAAAAAATGCAGTCAGTCAGTAAAGTTAATACCCTATACCAGTGGTGGGCAACCTTTTTTTTCAATTGAGCCAAATCTCGCCAAAACCACAATTGAAATTTATTTTGAGAGCCACATTTTTAAAACTGAAAATACATCTCCCATATAGTAATTCATCCCCCATAGTAATTCATCCCCCATAGTAATTCATCCCCCATAGTAATTCATCCCCCATATAGTAATTCATCCCCCATATAGTAATTCATCCCCCATAGTAATTCATCCCCCATAGTAATTCATCCCCCATAGTAATTCATCCCCCATATAGTAATTCATCCCCCATAGTAATTCATCCCCCATATAGTAATTCATCCCCCATAGTAATTCATCCCCCATATAGTAATTCATCCCCCATAGTAATTCATCCCCCATATAGTAATTCATCCCCCATATAGTAATTCATCCCCCATAGTAATTCATCCCCCATATAGTAATTCATCCCCCATATAGTAATTCATCCCCCATAGTAATTCATCCCCCATATAGTAATTCATCCCCCATAGTAATTCATCCCCCATAGTAATTCATCCCCCATATAGTAATTCATCCCCCATATAGTAATTCATCCCCCATAGTAATTCATCCCCCATATAGTAATTCATCCCCCATAGTAATTCATCCCCCATATAGTAATTCATCCCCCATATAGTAATTAATCCCCCATATAGTAATTCATCCCCCATATAGTAATTCATCCCCCATAGTAATTAATCCCCCATATAGCAAGTCATCCCCCATATAGCAATTCATCCCCTATAGCAATTCATCCCCCATAGCAATTCATCCCCCATAGTAATTCATCCCCCATAATAATTCATCCCCCATAGTAATTCATCCCCCATATAGTAATTCACCCCCCATAGTAATTCATCCCCCATATAGTAATTCATCCCCCATAGTAATTAATCCCCCATATAGTAATTCATCCCCCATAGTAATTCATCCCCCATATAGTAATTCATTCCCCATATTAATTCATCACCCATATAGTAATTCATCCCCCCTATAGTAATTCATCCCCCCTATAGTAATTCATTCCCCATATTAATTCATCCCCCATATAGTAATTCATCCCCCATATAGTAATTCACCCCCCCTATAGTAATTCATTCCCCATATTAATTCATTACCCATATAGTAATTAATCCCCCCCATAGTAATTCATCCCCCATATAGTAATTCATCCCCCATAGTAATTCATCCCCCATATAGTAATTCATCCCCCATAGTAATTCATCCCCCCTATAGTAATTCATCCCCCATATAGTAATTCATCCCCCATATAGTAATTCATCCCCCATAGTAATTCATCCTCCATATAGTAATTAATCCCCCATATAGTAATTCATCCCCCATAGCAATTCATCCCCCATAGTAATTCATTCCCCATATAGTAATTCATCCCCCCTATAGTAATTCATCCCCCATAGTAATTCATCCCCCATAGTAATTCATCCCCCATATAGTAATTCATCCCCCATATAGTAATTCATTCCCCATATAGTAATTCATCCCCCATATAGTAAGTCCCCCCTGTGTCAATTCACTTACCTTTGCTCCGTGCGTTCCTCTCGCCGTGTTCCCGCGCCGTTCTGGTCTTCAGGGCGGACTGTGAGAGGAGAGGAGTTCGTCACGCTGCCCCGCCTACATCCTGGCTGCCCCGC
Organism: Staurois parvus; assembly: GCF_062004578.1. NCBI lineage: Eukaryota > Metazoa > Chordata > Amphibia > Anura > Ranidae > Staurois > Staurois parvus. Next base: position 6,172,721 of record NW_028318003.1, read on the forward strand.
CTACATCCTGACAGCTGCAGAGTCCTGACTTTTGGGGCGGCCGCCCAAGAGGAGGGAGGGGAGGGGGCGGCCGCCCGAGAGGAGGGAGGGGAGGGGGCGGCCGCCCGAGAGGAGGGAGGGGAGCGGGCGCCCGGCACACAGAAGAGCCGCATTTAAGTTTGTAAAGAGCCGCATGTGGCTCGCGAGCCGCGGCTTGCCGACCACTGCCCTATACTATTAGCAGAGTACAATATTTTTTTAGCATTGCCGTCCTTTAACCTCCTTAGCGGTTTTCCTGAGTGTAGCTCGGGGTAAAATGTCAGTACCAAGAGCGGTAACCCAAGCTACACTCGGGCTTACCATGCGGCGTTGCTCAGGGGGTCCCTGCAGCACTTACCTTGTCCTTCGCTCCCGCGATGTGTCCCCTGCAGCATCCCTGGCCATCTCCTCCAGCCGATGCCGGCATCCGGCTTCCGTGTTCCGATCCCTGTGACGTACGTACGGGCGCCGGCACCGGCGGGAAATTTTAAATTTTTTGAAATTTGAAAATTGAAATTTGAAATTTTTGCTGTCATTGCTGTTTCAATGCATTTCACATACATTTTGTCCCTACTGCTTTGTCCTGTGCCCTGCCTGCATTTTAAATGTTCTTTCTGCCTGGAAACTTAGAAAAGTCCATGGCGTCCAAAAAGCGTCCCTTTATGTCAAAAGCGGTTTTAGACCAGCTAGAGAACAGCGATAGTAAATTAGAACCACTTGCAGAATTGAGTGATAATGATTCGTGGGGAAATTCGTCATCAGACACTGAAAACGATTTTGCGACTTTGCTCAGCGATGTGCGAATTTGCCTCTGTATTTCAAATTTCAGTGTTTTTGGTTTGATTATATTATTGAATTAAATTTATTATTATTATATTATTATTTTTTATGATTATTTATTAAATTATAATTTATGATTTTGTGTTTCAAGTTTTATCATATCCGGAATGTTTACTAGACTCTTGTTTGGACAGATTTCAGGGAGTTATTCCTAAAAATTACAGCCTACAATAAAAAACTACATATTTCCATGCAAAAAAATGGTACCGCTTTCAGCACAAAAAATCGGAAAGAATGATACCGCCGAGGAGGTAAAGAACACATTGGTTCTATCAGTGAATTTTCGCATTTAGCATTTGCCACATTTGGAAGTCATGGATGTGCATGTTGTGGTGTGCAGATTACATTTCCTTTAATGTGAAACAATCCAATTAAATCTTATCTGCCAGTGATCAATCTCTCAAGCTGAGATTAATGTGACTTCCTATATTTGGCAGAAGTGTCTGTCTCCTCTGTGATATTGGTAATAAAGAAGGTTCCTTCCTGGAAGTTAGATGATAAGGGGGAAGCCAGCTAATTATTGCTTTGCAAACCTGTGTAGGACATGTGAGGCTCTCCCACTAAATATTTATTTCTTAATTAAAGGAGAAGTAGGGCAATGCTGTTGTGGCCCCCACTTGTCCTGTAGGTTACAGGAGTGCACTTCATTGTGCACTCCTGTGAGTCATATTCAGCCGACAGCAGGCTAAAATCCGCTGTTGAGTAATGTCATTCAGCCGCGGGACCTGCGCCAGACTCTGGAGAAATCCTGACTTTAATGTCAGGATCCACCCAGATGCCTGGACTAGCAGTGGCACCCAGCCTCTCAGCAAGCCGCTGAGAGCCTGAGCCAGCCGCTCCTGCCTCCTCCAGTGAACCCCATACCTGTGTCTGCGTGTGATCCCCATAATTCTGGCCATACTTTTGGTAGATCCTTTCTCAAGCTTCCCTCCATTATCACTGCCATGTTCTGATATCTTCTCATATTCTTCTTTCGGATCCAGAGTCTTGTGCCTTCGGCCATTTGGCCATGCTCACAGGAGTTCCCTAGTCCTAGCACCCGGCTATAATGAAAGGTCTAAGTCAGGGCAGAGGATGTGTCAGGCAGGAAGCAGAGGAGTAGTCTGAGTCCAGGCAGAGGTGATGGCTGGCAGCAGATAAGAAGATAACAGGGGACACAAGTAGAGTCAGGCAATCCAAGTCAGCAAAGGTAAAGCAGAAACAAAATCAAAGGCACAAGGTAGCTGGCAAGAAGAAACAGCACTTGTTGACATTAGGGAAGTCATTTATATACACTCTATGTTATGGGTGCATGAGCAGCATCAAGGAGGCATGCCAAGGCACACACACCGACACCCATTAATAGATGTACACCCACACTTGCACACTGGCATCTAGGCACACAACCGGCCATAGCCATAAAGGCCACAGATCTGATGCCAACCAACGCATGACACAACACACACATAAAGGACCCCCCAGGCCAGGGGCAGACTGACAACTCATGGGGCCCCCGGGCAATAGGGGATCATGGGGCCCCTGTGTCCTTGCCCAAACTCAAAAAAGCCTATGAGAAAGGTACCAGGGGCATCTCATGGGGCCCCCTACTGACCCCGGGCCCTCGGGCAGTGCTTAAGTTTCCAAATGGTCAGCCCGCCCCTGTCCCTGGCTTTGGGATAAATTGACTTGGACCCCTTAGGGTCCAACTGTAACAACAGCTAAGACCATGACTCTTGTACTTTGTATGACTGTATTTCATTATTTATACAATTTTCTTATATGTGAACCCCCACCTTGCAAAACAGCCCATTCAGTTTAAAATAGAAATGTAAGGCAAAACATTTAAATTATGTATACATATAAAAAAACATTAAGCGGTTTTCAAGGCTGAAAGTTTTTACCTTCAAGCGTTCTATGCATGAAGGTAAAAAACCTTTAGTGTGCAGCTCCATTCTCAGCCCCCCTAATACTTCCTCAAGTCCAATCTTGATATGGTGATGTGCACAAGAGCAGAGGGTCTCTCCCTTCATCCTTCATTGTTCCCACTGCTGTCAATCACAGCCAGGGGACGGGGCCAAGTTGCACTCTGTGTGTCTTATGGACACACAGAGGTGGCTTGGGAGAGAGCACGCACAAGTGCCCCCAGAGAAAGCAGCTTGCTCTGGGGGCATTCAGCAGGGGCAAAGGAGACCAGAACGTTGGCAGAGTACCCAAGAAGAAGATGATTGGGGCTCCTCTGTGCCAAACCATTGTACAGAGCAGGTAAGTATGATATGTTTGTTATTTTTTTTTTATCTGAACCTTTAGTATCACTTAAAAAAAAAAATGTTTTCCCTTTTTTAGAAGTTATCATATCATCTCTGTTCTCAGCTGCATAAGGAGCTCAGGGAAGAGACACAGCAGCACACTGATCTTCCCAGTGAATGGCTTGCAGGGGAGTGGTGTGTCAGCAGACTTCTGTTCATTGGAGGAGAGCAGGCTAAGTTCCCGGCACAGCTATAGAACTGACCATGGTGTGATATCCTGCCTAGTGGACGAAAAATATATCTGAAACATATTTAAAAAATATTATTCCCAAATATATTGCCATATATTTGAAATACTACAGTATTGGCCATATTCAATACATTTCAATAAAATAAATAAATAAATGTATATATATATATATATATATATATATATATATATACACTGCATGTTGAAATGCGTTTTAATTACAAAATATATGAAAAATATTTTTTAAAATACATTTCAAATATACTGCATGTCTTTAAAAATACAAATCTACATTTGTGGAATGCAGTTACAAATATATGTAAAAATATATGTTTAAATTACTTTTTTATGTTAAAAAAATCAGAAAAATATTTTTAATATTTGTTAATAATTGTTAATGAAGTAATATATTTTTTTAAAATATATTCTTCAGATTTTTTTTAATATATGAAAAAATAATTTTAACATATATTTTTCCATATATAATAGTATATTTGAAATCTATTTTTAAAAAGAATTTTCATATATTTTGTAATAAAAAAAACGCATTTCAACATGCAGTGAATATGGCCAAAATTGTAGTATTTCAAATATATGGCAATATATTTGGAAAGGATATTTTTTAAATATATTTAAAATATATTTTTCTTCCATGTGGGGAACTCCAGAGATTTCACACAAAGGAAGTAATACAAAGAGAAAGGGATACTTTTTCATACAAGTACATGGTACAGCAGGCACATATCAGGAATATGAAATGTTGCTTTACCTATTCTTATGCATTATGAAACATGTTGTCTAAAGTGAGGCTGGTTTCTTAAGAGTTCAGTTTTCCAATCCTATGAAAAGCAAATTCTTGTTTACTTAACTACATGCCGCCCAGCCACTGTACATATACCGCGGCAGGGCAGCACTCGCAGGCAAAACCACATTTTAAAATGTGTGTTTTCTAAACAAATAGGGGTGCGCGCGAGGCACGCCACTGCCCTATCTGTCCCGCAGATCACCGCCGCAGATGTGAGTCGCCGGGTCACAGCCGCTCCTTAGTGGCTGTTTCCCGGCGATCGGCGGCAAACAGTGACAGAGAGCACAGCTGCAGAAGCTGTGCTGTCTGTCACTTCCCTGTCAGCTCGAGGATGAGCTGATCGAGAAAGAACAGTTTCTCTTTCTCGATCAGCCTTGTCCTGTCCAGTACACACCCCCGCCCCCTAGTAAAACACTCCCCTCACTCCTATAACCCTTCCCTGCTAAATAAAGTTAACCCCTTCCTCCCCATTGCCATTAGTACAGTGTCAGTGTTTTTTTTTGCGCACTGATCACTGTATTAGTGTTTTTGGGGATGTCAGTGACCCCAAGTCAGTACCCCCCAATGTCAGAATGTCTGCCGCAGTCCCGCCATTATTAGTATAAAAAAAACCCTAAAAATCCCAGTATCTTTCCCGCCATTTGTAAACGCTATAACTTTCACGTAAACCAATTAATTTACACGTATTGGGTTTTTTTTTTAGCAAAGACATGTCGCAGAATGCATTTTGTTTGGGTGCAGCATTGCATGACCGCGCAATTATCAGTTGAATTAGCAAAAGAGTAGCAAAAAGAGGCCTGGTCGTTAAGGGGTTTAAATCCCCTGGAGCTCAAGTGGTTAATCTGCACATGATTGGGTATACAAAATGAACTCCGCTACAATTTATTGAGTGAATATTCTCAACTCTAGTAAATCAACCCCTTTGTGTAGCTCCTGAAGTGATCTATACTGACATGAAAAAAAAAACTAAAGGGTACAAAACAACTTGCAGTTCTAAACAAAGTTCTAAATCCAGTAACCATACGGGTCATTAAAGTTCACCTTCAGAAAAAAAATAAATTAAAACCAGACTTAAGCTCAACCTCGGTATATGAATTTCTACAATGTATCCCTAGATAAATGAGATACCCAGCAAACGGCTTGACACACATTAATATCCAAGGATAGACCACTTCCTGTGGCTAGATGACCACTCAGAGTCTGTGGTGGATTCTTGTAATGAATGTATTGTAGAACCAACTCACATGTGGGAAGTTTAGACAGAGAATACACTATGGCAAATATATCGGAAATCACTGGAAGCCTCCCAATTAAAGGGTACCTGTGTTGTCACATACTGTATATTCTTGTATATAACTCATAACATACTCTGTTGGCAAATGAATCCTTATAGGAAAGTTCTTCAAACTTTATGGAGTATAATCTGTAATTGCCTAATGAGGAAGCCACCAGCCTGAGGAAACACTGGAAGACTTCTAGAGAGAAGTGCCCATGTTATCACATGTATCTTTACGTATAGCTTGTAGCCTAACAGCATAAATCATTGGCAACTGAATCCTCGTAGAGAAGTTCCTGCGATCGTATGAAGCATAGCTTGTAACTGCCTATTAAGGAAGCCACCACCTTAAAGCGGAGTTCCACTCACGCTGTCAAAAAATAAAAGTCAGCAGATACAAAAACTAGCTGCTGACTTTTACAAAACAGCCACTTACCTGTCCCTCGGTGTGTCCCCTACAGCTCATTTCACCGGCCGTACTGTATTCCAGGAGGCCAGCATCTTCAGTGTGGGCACCCGGCTGTGACAAATTGCGGCTTCACAGCCGGGTGCTCACTGTGCATGCGCGACTAGCGCTGCGCTTCGTGAATGGTCCTGTAGTCTTCTGGGACTTGTCACGTGTCCCAAAAGACTACAGGGAGGGAGGGAGGGAGGACACCTTCTGCTTCCGATCGCCTAGGTGATCGGACCGCAAGTGGGAGCGGGTACCTGTCAAATTCGGTTACTCGCTCCCCCCCGCCCCCCAAAGGTGCCAATCCTTAATGGGGAGCAGGGGAGCAGTCCTTAAAGTGGAACTTCCCCTTTTGGGTGGAGCTTCGCTTTAATCAATGTAAGTTCCAAGCCATATAATGTTCAAATAAAGTGGTACTTAGGGTCTTAGGACATCCAAATTGTTGTCATGGATGGTGGCAGTCCACAAATTTGTATCCAAGGGCACCATGCTCTCTTCTATAGATGGAGGAGGTAGGGAGGGAGAAGCATTCCAACAGCTGACATTATAGGAAAAGGGCAGGAAACCTGACTGGTTTTGCCGGTCCTTCCAGCTGCTTCAAAGTTCACCCAGGGTCGGACTGACAACTCATGGGGCCCCCGGGCAATAGGGGATCATGGGGCCCCTTTGTCCTTGCCCAAACTGAATGAATGATACAACCAGGGGCGGACTGACAGCTCATGGGGCCCCCGGGCAATAGGGGATCATGGGGCCCCTGTGTCCTCGCTCACACTCAAACCACACCCAAAAAAGCCTATGAAAGGTACCAGGGACATCTCATGGGGCCCCCTACTGACTCTGGGCCCTCGGGCAGTGCCTGAGTTTCCAAATGGTCAGTCCACCCCTGAGTTCACCTTTTAGTAACATGTTACATCCATATTTTGGGTGTAACATGCAAAATGCTACTCTGCAGCACCGCACCGCTGTGACAACGGTCGGTTGTTCTTCTCCCTGTACCCACTGTCATATTTTAAAAACAGTGTGGCTGTGCGGGGTTCTGTCCATGCAGCTGTATCCAGGGGCGGACTGACCATTGGGGAACTCGGGCACTGCCTGAGGGCCCAGAGTCAGTAGGGGGCCCCATGAGATGTCCCTGGTAAGTTTCATAGGCTTTTTTGGGTGTGGTTTGAGTGTGGGCGAGGACACAGGGGCCCCATGATCCCCTATTGCCCGGGCCCCATGAGTTGTCAGTCCACCCCTGGTTGTATCATTCATTCACAGAGATCCCAGTAGATGGTTTGTAGTTCACTGGCAGTTCCTTTATTGAGTAACTGTCTCTCATATGCAGGTATGGGCAGAGAGCTTTCAGGAGTGTCTGTAGGAGCCTGACACCTGCAATCTACTGATCCAGGGTGCAGTGCTTTGCAGGCTCCAAGGTAAAAAAATGAATGTACATAATTACCTACAAAATCATGTGCATTTAATATTTTCTCACTAAAGGTGGACTTTAAAGCATTTAAAGTGTCTATACAAATTAGTAATAATGCCTTGGAAATAACATGAGGTTAGTTTTCATCTGTATAAACTTTCTGGTCCAGGTTTTTGAGCCTTGAAGCAGATATTTATTCAATTTATGTTCTGCTTGTCTTCACTGAGCTACTCAGCCTGGTCATTTTTGCAGGTTCTACATTCTTTGGATTGCTGTTACTGTGTTTAACCGCTCACATTTCATTTTGATTGCTTTCCAGCCCCTTTTCCTTTTTTGTGGCTCTTGCTGTATTCTTTGTTACTCTTGAATGAAGTTTTTAAATATTTTACATGTTTTAAAATTATTTTTCTCATTTTAAGCCTTGTAGAAATGCACTTAAATTAGTTTATAGTCCTTTATATGTTTCCATAAAATTGCTATAAAACATTTTCCATTACTGTTCTGTAAAAACTTTTCTTTGCTGTGTCTGATGGAACTGCAGCATCGGGAAACTGTCGCTCACAAAATGACAAAATTAAGTCCTTGTGTCTTTTGAGTATGTACTATTTCTATTCCCTAGAATAAAATAGAACTATGGCCTCCCATTAAAAAATAGTTCTTGAACTCCTTATTATACGTAAATCTGCACTTAGGGGTCATTTACACTTGTAGTTGGGGGAGCAGTAAAAACAGGCCGTTGAGTGTTTTTATCTTCCCCCAACTGTCTCCCTTAAGCTGCAAAGGCAGTCTGACACAAATGTACACATACCACATCAAAAATTATACCCCCTGTCGCGTTCAGTGCTTTAAGAGATATTGTTTTAAAAAAAAATCATAATTTAAAAAATTTAATATTACGGCTTACCATTCCTTTAGATTTGGTTGTATAAGTTTTCTTTTTTAGGTGTTTTAATCATTTATTACCTGTTGATCACACTTCATGCCCTAGGGTGACAAAGCTCACTAACTGTACTGTATCTGAGGAGCAGAAACATTGTCAACCTAAGACGGAACTACAGAACACCTTCCCCTATCATTATTTCCACAACATATAGTGGAGTGTTTTGTAGTATTCTGAGATATCTGAGATATAATTGATAACATTGCAGCAAAAAACACAGCACGTTATCACCTCACATCCTTCTGACAGGGTCAATAGGTGTTTTGCACTTATCAAACCAATATAACAAAACCCTTTCAATAGTAGATATACAAGATCAAGAGAGCGAATCAGAGAATGCTTTGATGTTGTACGGTTGCAGAGACATTTCCGCAATCATCACAAATAACTCTAATTCAAGTAGATCTCTTAAAAGTAAAAAGGACTTTGAAATGTATGATACTTGACGAGCTTGTGTGTGATTAGCTCACTAACTGTGCTTAGACAGTCATTGCTGGTGCAGAACATCCAGCCATGGGAAGATGTGTTTCAAATGATCTCACCAATACTGGATTGGCGATGGTAGGAGTATGGAGGGTCATAGAAATGATGGATGAAGACTGTCTAGAGCAGCGGTTCTCAACCTGGGGGTCGCGACCCCTTTGGGGGTCGAACGACCATTTCCCAGGGGTCGCCTAAGACCATCGGAAAACACATATTTCCGATGGTCTTAGGAACCGAGACACCGCTGCTGTCTCCGGCGATGTGTGGGCGGGATGATACGCTGCTCCTGTCACCTGGCCACACCTCCGGGATCGCTCAGCAGCTCCGCCTCCTCGCCACTGATTGGCCACCGGAACTGTAGCTCAGGAGAGGCACACAGGCGGCCAATCACCGGCGAGGAGGTGGAGCTTGGAGAGGAGGAGCCGAGCGGCAGCGCGCGTACATCAAAGAAGACCGAGGGAGCTGCCGGAGCGAGTGAAGAGGAGAGCGGCCAGAGAAGGAAGACAGCTGACAGGTAAGTGATAGAGCGAGCCCAGGCTGGAGCAGGGGTCAGCAAAGTAAGTATCATTGGTGTCAGTGGGAGGAATAGTGCCCCATCATTTGTGTCACTAATACCAACGATGGGGCACTATTCCTCCCCCCACTGACACCAACGATGGGGCACTATTCCTCCCCCCACTGACACCAACGATGGGGCACTATTCCTCCCCCAACTGACACCAACGATGGGGCACTATTCCTCCCCCCACTGACACCAACGATGTGGCACTATTCCTCCCCCCACTGACACCAACGATGTGGCACTATTCCTCCCCCCACTGACACCAACGATGGGGCACTATTCCTCCCCCCACTGACACCAACGATGGGGCACTATTCCTCCCCCCACTGACACCAACGATGGGGCAGTATTCCTCCCCCCACTGACACCAACGATGGGGCACTATTCCTCCCCCCACTGACACCAACGACGGAGCACTATTCCTCCCCCCACTGACACCAACGATGGGGCACTATTCCTCCCCCCACTGACACCAACGATGGGGCACTATTTCCCCCCCCCCTGACCCCAATGATGGGGCACTATTCTCCCCTCCACCACACTGACATCAATGATGGGGCACTATTCCTCCCACTGACACCAATGATGGGGCACTATTCCTCCCCCCACTGACACCAACGATGGGACACTATTTCCCCCCCCCCCCGACCCCAATGATGGGGCACTATTCTCCCCTCCACCACACTGACATCAATGATGGGGCACTATTCCTCCCACTGACACCAATGATGGGGCACTATTCCTCCCACTGACACCAATGATGGGGCACTATTCCTCCCACTGACACCAACGATGGGGCACTATTCCTCCCCCCACTGACACCAACGATGGGGCACTATTCCTCCCCCAACTGACACCAACAATGGGGCACTATTCCTCCCCCCACTGACACCAACGATGTGGCACTATTCCTCCCCCCACTGACACCAACGATGTGGCACTATTCCTCCCCCCACTGACACCAACGATGGGGCACTATTCCTCCCCCCACTGACACCAACGATGGGGCACTATTCCTCCCCCCACTGACACCAACGATGGGGCACTATTCCTCCCCCCACTGACACCAACGATGGGGCAGTATTCCTCCCCCCACTGACACCAACGATGGGGCACTATTCCTCCCCCCACTGACACCAACGATGGGGCACTATTCCTCCCCCCACTGACACCAACGATGGGGCACTATTCCTCCCCCCACTGACACCAACGATGGGGCACTATTCCCCCCCCCCCCGACCCCAATGATGGGGCACTATTCTCCCCTCCACCACACTGACATCAATGATGGGGCACTATTCCTCCCACTGACACCAATGATGGGGCACTATTCCTCCCCCAACTGACACCAACGATGGGACACTATTTCCCCCCCCCCCCCGACCCCAATGATGGGGCACTATTCTCCCCTCCACCACACTGACATCAATGATGGGGCACTATTCCTCCCACTGACACCAATGATGGGGCACTATTCCTCCCACTGACACCAATGATGTGGCACTATTCCTCCCACTGACACCAGTGATGGGGCACTACTCCCACTGACACCAGTGATGGGGCACTACTCCCCTCACTGACACCAGTGATGGGGCACTATTCCTCCCACTGACACCAATGATGGGGCACTACTCCCCCCACTGACACCAATGATGGGGCACTACTCCCCCCACTGACACCAATGATGGGGCATTATTCCTCCCACTGACACCAATGATGTGGCACTATTCCTCCCACTGACACCAGTGATGGAGCACTACTCCTCCCACTGACACCAGTGATGGGGCACTACTCCCCCCACTGACACCAGTGATGGAGCACTACTCCCCCCACTGACACCAATGATGGGGCACTACTCCCCCCACTGACACCAATGATGGGGCACTACTCCTCCCACTGACACCAATGATGGGGCACTATTCCTCCCACTGACACCAATGATGGGGCACTACTCCTCCCACTGACACCAATGATGGGGCACTATTCCTCCCACTGACACCAATGATGTGGCACTATTCCTCCCACTGACACCAGTGATGGAGCACTACTCCTCCCACTGACACCAGTGATGGGGCACTACTCCCCCCACTGACACCAGTGATGGAGCACTACTCCCCCCACTGACACCAATGATGGGGCACTACTCCCCCCACTGACACCAATGATGGGGCACTACTCCCCCCACTGACACCAATGATGGGGCACTACTCCTCCCACTGACACCAATGATGGGGCACTATTCCTCCCACTGACACCAACGATGGGGCACTATTCCTCCCACTGACTCCAACGATGGGGCACTATTCCTCCCACTGACACCAACGATGGGGCACTATTCCTCCCACTGACACCAACGATGGGGCACTATTCCTCCCACTGACACCAACGATGGGGCACTATTTCTCCCACTGACACCAACGATGGGGCACTATTCCTCCCACTGATACCAACGATGGGGCACTATTCCTCCCACTGATACCAACAATGGGGCACTATTCCTCCCACTGACACCAACGATGGGGCACTATTCCTCCCACTGACACCAACGATGGGGCACTATTCCTCCCACTGACACCAACGATGGGGCACTATTTCTCCCACTGACACCAACGATGGGGCACTATTCCTCCCACTGACACCAGTGATGGGGCACTATTCCTCCCACTGACACCAGTGATGGGGCACTATTCATCCCACTGACATCAGTGATGGGGCACTATTCCCCCCACTGATACCAATGATGGGGCACTATTCCTCCCACTGATACCAATGATGGGACACTATTCCTCCCACTGATACCAACGATGGGGCACTATTCCTCCCACTGATACCAATGATGGGGCACTGTTCATCCCACTGACATCAGTGATGGGGCACTACTCCTTCCACTGACACCAATGACATGGCACTACTCCTCCCACTGCAAAATTACAGTTATGAAGTAGCAATGAAAATAATTTAATGGTTGGGGGTCACCACAACATGAGGAACTGTATTAAGGGGTCGCGGCATTAGAAAGGTTGAGAACCACTGGTCTAGAGGAATGGGTAGTATGACATTTTTTAATTTTTTGAAACTCATGTATGGTAAATTCTGTTTCAGCCAACAGAAATGCTATAAAACACCTAACATCAAATATACGTCACGTTCTTGTTCCTTTTCATGTGTTTTAAATCTAAACAAAATAAATTATTGATTCTTTCATGCACTATCAGGGGCAGACTGACCATTTGGAAACTCAGTACTGCCCGAGGGCCCGAGGTCAGTAGGGGGCCCCATGAGATGCCCCTGGTACCTTTTTTCATAGGCTTTTTTGAGTTTGGGCAAGGACACAGGGGCCCCATGATTTCCTATTTCCCGGGGGCCCCATGAGTTGTCAGTCCGCCCCTGTGTACTACTGCCACAAGTCAGCTTCTGCAGTAAGTTTAAGGACAGACAGATGTCTTACTGCCCTCCCTGGGAAGTCACGGCTATGGCTACTATTATGTTTTTTTGGACATCTTTAATTGCATTTTGTTAATTTTGACTGCATTTCTTGTAGGGGTATGGGGGCAACATGATCATCATGTGACCAAAGAAGAAAAGAAAGTCATGCTGGGTGACAAAGTGGTCCTCCCATGTAAAGTTTTCAAGCCTGAAGAATCAGCCACAGTACATTGGTTGTATGTAAGTATCTGTAACTAGTATCATTATTGTGCTTTATAAAATATTGTTTATTGGTAGGCTAAATGTCATTTTTAGGTTTCTTACTGTATACCTAAAAAAACTCCTGAAATGTATTAAATCTGAACTCCAAATGTTGAAATACATATTTGAAAAACACATATGTAAACTGTGTTATCAGACAGTTAAAGCTGTATGGAAATACACCAATGAAGGCCATAATATATGTATTAAAAATCATTTTAAAAATTACATTTTGGCAACACAGTGCCTTAGTGATTAGCACTAGGGACATTGGTTCAAATCCTAACCACAAGACTACCTGCATGGAGTTTGCATGTACTATCTGTGCTTGTGTGGGTTTCCTTCCACACTCCAAAGCAATGTTGGTATGTTTGTTGGTTCTTGTCTGAATTGGAAACAGCAGAGTGCGGCAATTAAGTACAGTATATAGAAAAATACTTTTCCTACGTACTGCGCTTAGTTGGCGCTCTCTGCTGTTTCCTTTATACAATATATTGCACTTCAGTCTCATTGAGGAGCTGCCACAGATATCTTTGGACCTATGGACTTTTTAGTATAATCCTACACCCCCACAGCACATTCACATGCTTGATTATGTTGTAGTTTAGCTGTATCCCTACCTTCACCATTCTTGATAATTTCCTGTGTAAATTGGACTTAGATTGTGTATGTATGCATGTGAAGCAGGGACCTTAGTTTGCAACTCCTGTGGGGGCAGGGAAGGATGTGATTGCACATTATATGTAAAGTCCTACATAAATCGTCAGCTCTATATGAATACCTGAAATTAATTTGTGAATGCAACTAGAACTCAGAAAGGGAGAGGGAGCAGGGGAATGAGCTCATTGGTGTGCTGCTGCGCCTTTACAGCCTTATGGGTTCAGGCACACCCAATTCTCCAGGGCTACAACACAGGTAAAATGACAAAATTATTATATGAATTCCATTTCCATTTTACTTGCAGCCCTGACTAAGGGGCAGTGACTGAACCCCTGATACAAGTTGGATTTTGGGTTCCACTCCAAAATGAACTCATTAATGTCTTCCTTGGACTCTGATCATTGGTTTGGTGATCTTATTGCTTGTTTTTTTTTACATTCTACTGTTAGGGATGGAAGGCCTTCATTACCTACCACACAAATTCAGTTACATTTTGGAATACTGATGAGCAAAAGATAAATAAATACATAAATATTACTAAATAAAAACAAATATTTGTTACATATACCATGTGTCTATGCTGCATAGACCATCTTGTTCAACTTAGACTATATACCGTATATATAACTCCCAGGAAAAACTGGACTGTTTCAGTTTTGCACTTGAATAGCTACTGAACACCCTGACGCATCCCAAAAGCTTGCATGTTGAGTTTAACAATAAAGGGTGTTATGCAGGCCATAGATGGGGAGAAAACCGGCCGATTTTTCTTAAAAAAACCGAAAAATCGGTTGTGCAAGCGGCCGACGTTACCAGGAATGGTTAAAAAAATCGGCCGATTTTCATCCCGTCTACAGCCGGGAAAAAAGTGTCTCTGCAGAGAGCTCCGCTATTTCTTTGACATTTATAGCTGCTGCGACAATGTATCTATTTGTATCCATTTCGGATACAGATGTTATTATTCGGAAACAGATACAATGTTGCAGCCACTATAAATGTCAAAGAACTGTCAAAGAAATAGCGGAGCTCTCTGCAGGGACACTTTTTGCCGGACTGGAATTCTTCTTCATCATCCTCTTCTTCTTCTTCCTCTTCTTCTTCCTCTTCTTCTTCATCTTCTTCTTCTTCATCCTCTTCTTCTTCTTCATCCTCTTCTTATTCTTCTTCCTCTTCTTCTTCCTCTTCTTCATCCTCTTCTTCTTCCTCTTCTTCATCCTCTTCTTCTTTTTCATCTTCTTCTTCCTCTTCTTCTTCATCCTCTTCTTCTTCTTCATCCACTTCTTCCTCTTCCTCTTCTTCCTCTTCTTCTTCTTCCTCTTCTTCTTCCTCTACCTCTTCCTCTTCTTCTTCCTCTTCTTCATCCTCTTCTTCTTCCTCTTCTTCATCCTCTTCTTCATCCTCTTCTTCTTCCTCTTCTTCATCCTCTTCTTTATCCTCTTCTTCATCCTCTTCTTTATCCTCTTCTTCTTCTTCTTCTTCTTCTTCATCTTCTTCTTCCTCTTCTTCATCCTCTTCTTCTTCATCATCCTCTTCTTCATCCTCTTCTTCTTCTTCATCCTCTTTTTCTTCATCCACTTCTTCCTCTTCTTCCTCTTCTTCTTCCTCTACTTCTTCTTCTTCTTTTTGTCTTCCTCTTGCAGGTCAGTGCTCATGCGCAGGTTTTTTATCGGTAAAAAGATCAGCCGATTTGCCCATAATTGCCGCGAAAATCGGCCGATCGGCAAAATCGTCCGATCTTTTTCCAACTTTACCGATAAAAAAAATCTGACAAAATACCGAAAAACGGCCGAACTATTAACCCACTAACGATCCGAAAATCGGCCAAAAAATCGGCCGATTTTCGACCCATCTATGGCCTGCATTACTTAAACTGCAAACTTTCTATATGAATTGATTCCTAACAAGGTGCAATACTGTACTACACTTGAACACTTGAAACTAATTGATGAATGAGCTGCAGAATGTGCTTTACATATGTGTACTTGGCTCATGCTAATTGGCAAGCAGATACTTTTGCACATCCATGCTCCATGAAAAAAAAACAATAAAAATTTTAGTGAAATTTAAAGGATAGACCAACAATCAATGTGCTTCTCATAGTAATGAATGAAAAATCTGTTGCGCATGTGTGTACAGACCAGCCAGAAAACTTTCTGTGAGGAGGTTGTGCTGTATTTAACAGTCCCACAGAAACGTTCTTCATAGATCATGGACAGGTATGTGGAGGTCTTGCTGGGTGAGGGGGGTCTGAATTTTAAGGATAACTGTACTAACTGTATAGTAATAAATGTACCATAAGCAGGGGCGGACTGACCATTTGGAAACTCGGGCACTGCCCGAGGGCCCGGGGTCAGTAGGGGGCCCCATGAGATGCTCCTGGTACCTTTTTCATAGGCTTTTATGAGTTTGGGCAAGGGCACAGGGGCCCCATGATGCCCTATTGCCTGGGGACCCCATGAGTTGTTAGTCTGCCCCTGACCATAAGTAACTAATAGTAGTAAGTCACATTCAGATTTACATGTTCTGTAATGATTTACATCCTCAGGTATGCTGCTCACATTGGGCTCTGTTCCTACCTAACTTTTATATTTGTGTGTGCTCTGCTCTTCTCATTGCTATTAACAAGCTCTAGGAGTGTTCTTCTGTCTATTGGTGGGTCCCCTAACCTCCCCAGTCCATGGTGTGAATGCAGTGAGGAAATTATGTGCTGTAACCTTTAACAACCAATCAGTAAATCATAATGATGTGGTGTAACCTCTAGCAACCAATAAATATGTGGTAATAATGCACAGTAACCTATAGCAACCAATCCATGAGCTGTAATGTGCAGTAACCTTCAGCAACTGATCAGTGAGTGGTAATCATGTTTAGTAACCTCTGGCAACCAATCAGTGAGCAGTAAGGATGTGCAGTAACCTCTAGCAACCCATCAGTGAGCCTGGATTAATCATTGAGTGTGAACCAGTTCTTTATGTTTACATTATTAATTTTTTTTACATAAGTTTATATGTGTGTTTTATGTGATGTTGGGGTGGAGACCAAAATTTCATGGGGTTGGCCAAGAAAATGTTTGCCCAGGGTCCAATTAATATTAAAGAGAGCCTCGGCAGCAAGGAGAGGTGCATGCACGTGCCTTAAACCCGGAAGCAGGCAGCAACATACCAGTATATCACTTTGCCTGCACGAGCCACCCGTCTGCAGAAAATTGTGGGCAGGCAGTCCATAAGTGGTTAAAATAGAAAAAAAGCAAAACTTCTGTTATCTCTGTTTTAAGTTGAATTAGAGGGGTGGAGGGTGGAGAAATAGCAGGACACTGATCTTCCCAGTGAATGGCTGTGCAGGGGGCTTTGCTCCCTGCACATCCAGAAAACTGACCACACTGGGAAGGATGTGCTCTAATGTCTAGCATGGTCAGTTTGAAATAGGAAAGCAAGGGGATTGGCAGGATCACTGAGTATTTCACACAAAGGAATCAATACAACAGAACAAGATACTATTTAGCACAAGTACATGGTACAACAGGCACATATCAGGAATGTAAAATGTTTGAGTAGCATATTCCTTAAATGACAAACTTCATGCACATACAACACAGCTACATCACTAAATGAGCGACTGAGCCAACACAAAAGCAGTTTTTTGCTGGTTAGTCTGTAATTATGTTTTGAATCCAAACAGGTAATTCCTGAAGACAAAGGAAAAGAACAAAAGATTTTGACTGCTGGACCAAAAGGAACAGTCATAGAAGAATCTGAGTTGAAAAGTCGCATTGTATTAAAAAACAATTCCAAATTGGAGATTGTCAGCGTACAGGCTCAAGATAACAAGCAGTTTATCTGCAGAGTGGAGTTCCAGAATGGTGTAACAAAAGAAAGCAGAATGCAGCTTCACGTCTACAGTAAGTTCAAAGCATGAGCTTTACATGTCATAAATGTCTAATGCGGCAAATTGTATGATTTCCAGCAAATGCAACAATAAATTGTGTTATATAGGCATGGTGTTACACTATCCAAGATCACTTATTCCCAAAGTCCTAAAATCAAAGTGATTATAAAGGCTTAAAAAACAAACATGTCTATATTTACCTGCTGTGTGCAGTGGTTTTGCACAGATCCTCCTCTTCACGGGTCCCCTGCCGGCACTCCTGGTCTCTCCCTCCCGTCAGGTGCCCCCACAACAAGCAGCTTGCTATAGGGGCCCCCGCTGCTCCATGTGTCCATTCACACTCGCCCCCTCTCTCTTCTCATTGGCTGACCTGGCTGTGATTGACAGCAGCAGGAGCCAATGGCTCTTGGTGCTTTCTCAGCCAATGAGGAGAGGGAGTCCAGGGATAGCTGTGACTCCAGTGGATCGAGAGGGGGCTTAGGTGAGTATTAGGGGGGGCTGGGGGGATGCTGCAAACAGACAGTTTTTTAACTTCATGCATAGAATGGTAAAAACCTTCAACCTTCAGAACCACTTTAAGTAAATCTAATTTCACACAAGAAAAACTAACTCAGCGAATACTACTGTACCACTATCTTTATATAGTGCCTACATTTTTTGGAAAGACAGCGACGCTTCTGATATGGGAAAAAAACAAAGATTTTGTCTCTTGAGGATAGATCTAGCCTCTCAAATTCCCCGCTAGCTGTCACAACAGGGGATATGAGGATGCGAGGCCCAGTGCAGTTGTAACATGTTACATGTTACACCCTGAATAAGTATCACACGGGCAGACTACAAGTACTAGAGTCAGTTTAGTCAGCCTTCCAAAAACAGTCATGAGTATAAACACAAACACAGAAACATTTCATAGATTAACAGAAACATTCATCACTAGCTACATGCACTGACATCTCAGAATATTGGGGGTGTCTGACGCTGCACACACTGACATGTGAAATCATGTGCATTAGTCATACTGACAGTCTAGCATAAATTCACATGGATGACAGACACCAGTGCCAGTCTTTCAGCAAGGGGGATCCTGCCATGTTCCTATCACAAAGCAAGGAGATCATTTTGTCTCATGTTCTAGGAAGCAAAGCTATCGTTTACCTGCGCCTGTAAACCATATTGTTGTAGTTCTGACACTTTCGAAAAATCATCTGTGAACTGTATTGCTAATGTCTGTATTATCAGTCAGTCTGTCTGCATTTTTGTTCACGCAACTGCTACTCACTGGATATTTTCTCTTTTTCGGACCATTCTATGTAAACCCTAGAAATGGTTGTGCGCCAAAATCCCAGTACATCAGTAGTTTTGAAATACTTAGACCAGGCCGTCTGTGTCAGGAATAGACTCAGCACTGGTGGTGGGACTCACCTGCCGTGTGGGCTGCAGTACCAGGGCTGACCAGCGGGTGCTCTCAGCAGCCAGAAGCTCACTCCTGCAATCAGCCAACACCTGAGGCTGATTGCAGGAGGTGTATTTAAGGAATGACCAGGCCTGTGATCAGTGCCTTGGTGTATGTTTCCCATGAGCCCCTGTACCTGGTATCCTGTGTTCCTGTTCTGCTGACTATCCGATTTGTTGCCGACCCTGCCTGATCCTGACCCCTGCTGACTTCTCCTGCTTGATCCCTGGCTTGCCTGACCATCCTTCTGCCTGATCCTCTGTACCGCACTGCCTGTGAGTTACTGAACCCGGCTTGTGACCCTGACTGTTTTCTGCCTGCTCCTCCGGTACCTCGCTGCCCGCACGTTGCTGACCTGGCCTGCCTGACGCTACCCAGACGATCCATCCATCCCGCACGGATCTGTCCCTGTTACCAGGTCTGCCAGCCTCTTCACGTCAGGCTTTCCCACGGTACATACCCTCGGCGGACCCCTCTACCACAGTTGGGTGCACTCAGGGGCCGCGACCTGGTCTCAGTCCTGCTCCAAGTCCATCCCCACCATCAGGGGCTCTGGTGAAAAGGCAGACTGGGGCTTAGACTCCGCGCCCTGGGGAATCCCGTTCTGTGGGTACTAGAGATCCCGCCGGGCGGTGCCTGACAGTACCTAACGGCCTGCCTGACCATTGCACCTCTCCAGCCCTGACTACACCAGTGTTCCTGAAGCCTGCTACTTCCCTGTGGCAGTCCACACATTTCTGGTCATACCCGGATCCCTAACAGTCTGGCACCACCAACTATGCTATATTCATAGTCACCTAAATCCCCTTTCTTCCCCATTTTGATGCTCAGTTTGAACTTCAGCAAGTCATCTTCACCACGACTAGATGCCTAAATGCATTCAATGGCTGATTAGCAATTTGTGGTACCAAGCAATTGAACAGGTGTACCTAATAAACTGGTCGTTGAGTTTATAATGGACATAAGAAGCAAAATAGAGCCACATTTATTATAAGTTATTATTATAATTTAATAAGTTATTTTATTAAATTCTAATAACATAAACAGCAACTGCATGTTTACTTGCACCATCGTTTCGATAACTTGTTTTGTGTAGGTTAAAAAAGCAAGGGAAACCTAAGAGGCATGAGGTCCAATCCCTATAACATATAACTTCACCAACAACAGGATTCCCATCGGTGTTGTATTTACCTTTCATCTATAGGGCCCAGACACCTGTGATCATGGCCAAATACTTGAAAGAGCATTAAGTTCAAATAGAATGTGGGCTCACCCAAACTGGCCACTAGAGTATACAACTGAAGGCAACTTTGATCTATCCCATAGCTCCTCTTCTTCTCCTAGTGCCTTGGTCTAATGCAGAGGTCTCCAAACTTTCTAAACAAAGGGCCAGTTTATTGTCCTTCAGACTTTAGGGGAGCCAGACTGTGGCCAACGGGATTAGAATCTTTCTTGACATCAGTGAGAGTAAACATTGCCAAGTTTGGTATTAGAGGGAGGAATAGTACCCCATTGTTGAGGCCAATGGGAGAAGTGTCCCATTGTCAGTTGGCAGAATAGTCTCGTATCAGCGGGAGGAAAAGTGCCCTAAGGGCTGGATAAAGACAAGCAAAGGGCTGCAGTTTGGAGACCACTGCTCTAGTGTATGACAACCCCACACGTGACCACCACCCTATCAGATCTCTATGGGAAGCCAATACCTGTTTGACCATGCTACCTGCAGTGGCGCAACTGGACCAGTGACACACCATGTTTCTTTATATATGCCTACTCCTTTCAGTGCCACGCCACTCACCAATATGAGAATGACTGGCCAATGCTCATATTGAATTTGAGTTAATTAACTGAATTCATACGTTCAAGAATATAGTTGTCAACAAATGAGAGGGAGAACACAGGGCAGGACTGGGAGAAGCCATAATGTTCTGTGTAGGGATGGTCTCTGCAATGATAGGAGCATACAGACTTATTATTTTAAATGGGTCTTTGGAAAGCCTATGACCACTAGGCAGTTAAAGCAGCAGAGCTGAAGCCAAGAGGTCATAGAGAATCCCAGGCTCTATGCTGTGCCTGTTGCCTGCTCAGCAGCTGGAAGAATGTTTGGAAAAGCCACAAGACCCATTGCTGTGGAAGTCTGCGTGCATGCACTATTTTTACCATGCAAATTTAGAGTGTTTTCATTAAAGTTCTGTTTTAAGAACATCATTTCAGGGCTGGCAAGTGCTGCAGCAGGATATGTCCCCTGACAGCTGTAGGAATGACTGCTGCAGTGAGGATAGTAGTTCAGTGAAGGCAAAGCTGGGGAACAGAATCTATTATTAGGACAGATAGGATAATCTGTCAGCAAGACTGGGAAAGTGAAACATTGTATTGTGTCAAACTAAACATATCAATGATCTTCAGATTGTTGAGTAGGGCTGGGAGGGACACACTATCGAAGTAAGGAAAAAGAAAAGGTCCTCAAAAATATTCTAGGACATATACTCATCCCTGGACTTCTTAGGTAGTATTTTGGGGTTTGTTATAACTATTAGGCCTCATGCACACTGGATGTTTTTACAGTTGCTCTTTTTTTAGGCTTTTGTTGTTTTTTTTTTCGACAGCCAGTAAACTCCCCAGTGAACTCCCAAGTAAACTCCCCAGTAAACTCCCCAGTCCCTGCACACATAGGTTTTAATCAGCGTTTTTTGGCTGGAAAAAAAACTCAGAACTAGTGGGTTTCTAGAGGAGTTTTTTTTGCTATAAAATGTTCTAATGCTGAAATATGCGATAAAATTTGGTAAAACACATTAAACCGACGTTTTTGAGCGCTTTTTGAGCAAAAGTTTTTTCATGTGTATGTAAACAACGCTAAAACTGCAAACTCAGAAAAACACGGCTAAACGCTAATGCAAAAACTACAAAGTTTGCATTTTTAACAAGACTTTACCCAGCTAACGCTACCCGCATTATTAAAACATGTTGCTGCTGAAGTTCCAAAACTGCAACAAACTGTAAAGCCAGCAAACAGAAGTGTAGTTCTTAATATGAATGATTTCCGATATTCAGACACCAACTGGGAAATTGAAGCTGGTGACTTAGTTACAGTATTCGATGTGCAATTCTGGGAAAATTTGGGTACCAGCGAACTCAATGGGGTTGATCTACTAAAGGCAAATAGACTGTGCACTGCAAATGCACTTGGAAGTGTACTTACTCTAGATGTGAGGGAAACGTGCAAGGAAAATAAATACCAGCATTTTTGCTTGCACATGATTGGATCAAAGAAATCAGCAGAGCTTCCCCTCATTACAGAAGTTCCTCTAGGAACTAAAGCAACTGCACTTGCATTGCACAGTATATTTCCCTTTAGTAAATCAACCCCTATGGAGAGCTATGCGCGGCTATACATGGTACTGAGAGCTAAACGCGGTACTGCGTTTACACGCGTTTTTGCTGTGTTTAGCATTTTTCTTCTGCCAGTTAAGGTAATGCCCAAAGGCAGTTCCAGTGTACATGTTGCCTAAGGCAGAAAAGGAAACCAGTTTAATCTCTTAGGGTTGCGGTTACTGATATTTATTAACGAAACATGAGGAATGTAATGAAAATGCATAAAAGGAAACAAGTTAGTGAAGACTGGTTTAAAAAAAAAAACGATTGCCTAGGATTTTAAATTAAATCTTCTGGGGAAAATTATTTTAGATACTGTACTAATTAAGGTAACCCTAAAATATATATATTGTGTGTGGATGGCTGCTGGATCCTACAAACAAATACAACAATACAAAATGTTTATTTTTGTTTCTTTATTTAGAGAGTCCATCAGAACCAGAACTAAAAATGGAACAGAATGGAATTCCAGTGTCAAATGAAGCAGTCCAGGTAAGTGTAAAAGCAAAATGGTAATAGTGTGTTATGTCTATATGAAGAGAGGTAAATAGGTTAAGAGAAATTTCATCTGAACAGCAAAAGAAAATCACAAGGCAGGATAATAATTAAATACAGAATTGATATGTAAAACCTTCAGATATCCTTCAAAAATAACACAAATAATTAAGAAGCAAAAAAGGGACAAAAAGTATGGGGTTGATTTATTGAAGGCGAATAAACTGTTCACTTTGCTAGAAAAGTTGCACTTTGAATTTGAATTTTCTCCACTGCCTAGTGAATGTGGTGAAGCGCTGCTGACTTTTATCATTCAATCATGTGCAAGCAAAAATGCTGTTTTTTTATTGTCTTTGCACATGATTGGGTATTCTTTTCAGAGTGAAAGTTCATTACCTTCATTAAGCTCTGGGGAAAATTCTCTTGCATGGCACAACTTCACTTGCAAAATGAACAGCCTATTTGCCTTAGTAAATCAACCCTTATGTATACAAAAATACCTTTATTCAAATTAATGTACCTATATACTTTAAAGTGATAATAAAGGAAATTAAAAAAAACAAAACAAACATTTTATACTTATCTGCTCTGTGAAATGGTTTTGCACAGAGCAGTCCTGATCCTGCTCTAGTCGGGTTTTCGCTGGCGCTGCTGGCCCCTCCCTCCTGCCGAGTGTCCCCAGAGCAAATTGCTTGCTGTGGAGGCACCCAAGCAGGCTTGTTCCCAGATCTCTGCTCTGCATGTCCATTCACATACAGGGATGCGGCTCAGCCCCGTTCCCCCATCCCTTACTGGCTGTTATTGACAGCAGCAGGAGCCAATGGCTCCTGCTGCTGTCTCATTCAATGAGGAGGGAGAGTCCCCGGAGAGCTGAGGCTCTCATGCACATTCCTGGATCTCGATGGGGCTCAGGTAAATATTAGGGGGTAGGGGGGCTGCATATAGAAAGTTTTCTACCTTTATGCATAGAATGCATGAAGGTAAAAAAAAAACCTTGAGACTTTACAACCACTTTAACCCACAGGTAAAGACATTGAAACTTTTTTTAAAAATTACATCTGCCACTTCCCTCGAGTGGAAGCAATATTAGATGGTATGCGCAATATGTTAACTAATGACCAGTTCTTCGAAAAGTTTGATCTGCAGCATATTTGTGTGTCCCGTCCCCTGATCATCACAACTCCCATCACAAACAGCTGGCCCAGAACCTATAAAGCTTATAGCTACAGAAGCTTTGCCTTTACCCAAAAATGTGACCACAGAAGCAACCCTTGGTCATTCTGTTGTATATTTCTTGTATTTTCTGTTGTATTTATTTCTTGGTGTTATGGATTGTACTCAGAGGCGGACTGACCATTTGGAAACTCGGGCACTGCCCAAGGGCCCGGGGTCAGTAGGGGGCCCCATGAGATGCCCCTGGTACCTTTTTCATAGGCTTTTTTGAGTTTGGGCAAGGACACAGGGGCCCCATGATCCCCTATTGCCCGGGGGTCCCATGAGTTGTCAGTCCGCCCCTGACTGTACTTGATGAACATCAGTTCCAGAGATATGCCCATCTACCTTTTATGTTAAACACGCCATTCAGACTTCACACATATTTTCCTAGAATGACCCTATGAATTGATAAACATAGACAGTATCCTCCCCAATAAGCTGAACAGAGTAGACGTGTGTCACAGTCCATGGAAGCATCATAGAAGTATCCTGGCACTGTCCCCAGTTTGGTGATTCATGCAGAGGAAATGTTCTTCTGGCACACACTCAATGGGGGTCCCATAACTGGTAGCAACTGCTGACAAACCACAACGATGAGACACGATGGGTAGATAAGATAAATAGGAGCATACCGGCGTTCACTTGGAAACATTACAGATATAACAACACTGTTTATAGGTTAGTTAAGTGCAGATTTCACTTGACTTGAGATCAGTAGTATTCTCTTCTGTTTTACCATTCTAAAACAATTCAGTCCTGTGTATGAAACCTTGATAACTATGGCCTTCTTGTATTCCATCCAGCAATCAAAGAGTGTTTCTAGTAAGAAGAAGATGTAAAAATTAGATAGTGTTTCAAGGAGTCCCCAACATCTAATCTGTACCTAACGTAAAGTGTATCTAAGCCCCAAACATTTTGTTTTTAGTATTAGGGTAGGATTAGAATCTGTCTGTGTCCCTGATAAGAATACTTATCCTGTCTATTTGTGCTGGTGACCATCATCAATGAAAGTGAGGGATGCTGATTTGTTACCAGAACAGCAATAAAAAGGAGATATTCTAATGGGGACAGTTGATTCAATGAAAACTGTGTAATGGGACATTTTCCCTCAATTTAGAGAGATTTTCTTACACTTGCTGTTGTATTTGAAGGAGAGAAAAATATTTTCTACACAGATGGCAAAACAGGGGTTTTAACCATTCTATACTCTATATAACATGAATGAACTTGATTCTAACAGAGTACATTCACACAAAGCTAAAACTTAATGTAACCCTAAAATTAACTCTTAACCTGCACCATAACACAAATCTGTAACCACTTGCCTGCCGTCACTTTTACCCCCTTCCTGCCCAGGTCAATTGTCGCACTTTGAATGGCAATTGTGCGGTCATGCAACACTGTACCCATATGAAATTTTTATCATTTTGAAAATGTCCTGATTATCACTGTAGATGTTTCTTTTCACACTTGCCGGTTATCGGCAGTACTTTCCTCATGTGAAAGCTGGCAAGTGTGTTTACAGTGCCTTGTAAAAGTATTCATACCCCTTGAAATTTTCCACATTTTGTCATATTCCAACCAAAAATGTAAATGTATTTTGTGGGATTTTATGTGTATAGACCAACACAAAGTGGCACATAATTGTGAAGTGGAAGGAAAATGATAAATGGTTTTCAGACTTTTTTACAAATAAACATTTGAAAAGTGTGGCTTGCATTTGTAATCAGCCCCCTTTACTCTGATACCCCTAACTAAAATGTAGTGGAACCAATTTCCTTCAGAAGTCACCTAATGCGTAAATGGAGCCCACCTGCATGTAATTTAATCTCAGTATAAATACAGCTGTTCTGTGAAGCCCTCAGAGGTTGGTTAAAGAACATTAGTGAACAAATAGCATCATGAAGGCCAAGGAACACACCAGGCAGGTCAGGGATAAACTTATGGAGAAGTTTAAGGCAGGGTTAGGTTATAAAAAAATATCCCAAGCTTTGAACATCTCATGGAGCACTGTTCAATCCATCATCCGAAAATGGAAAGAGTATGGCACAACTGCAAATCTACCAAGACATAGCATCCACCTAAACTGACAGGCCGGGCAAGGAGAGCATTAATCAGAGAAGCAGCCAAGAGGCCCTTGGTAACTCTGGATGAACTGCAGAGATCCACAGCTCAGGTGGGAGAATCTGTCCACAGGACAACTATTAGTTGTGCACTCCACAAATCTGGCCTTTATGGAAGAGTGGCAAGAAGAAAGCCATTGTTGAAAGAAAGCTATAAGAAGTCCCATTTGCAGTTTAGGAGAAGCCATGTGGGGGACACAGCAAACATGTGGAAGAAGGTTCTCTGGTCAGATGAGACCAAAATTTAACTTTTTGGCCTAAAAGCAAAACACTATGTGTGGTGGATACCTAACACTGCACATCACCCTGAACACACCATCCCCACCAGGAAACATGGTGGTGGCAGAATCATGTTGTGGAGATGCTTTTCTTCAGCAGGGACAGAGAAGCTGTTCAGAGTTGATGGGAAGATGGATGGAGCCAAATACAGGGCAATCTTAGAAGAAAACCTGTTAGAGTCTGCAAAAGCCTTTAGATTGGGATGGAGGTTCACCTTCCAGTAATACAACGACCCTAAACATCCAGCTAGAGCTACAATGGAATGGTTTAGATCAAACCTTTCCTGGTTCCACCTTCCCCGCTCATGAAGCTGCTCTCTGTTTTCATTACATATCTTATTTTTAGACCCAGTGATGCCATCATTAGGTCTCTGTGCTTCTCTATTTAATGCAGGCAGATCGTGGTTGGTGGGAGGGCTGGCAGGGTGCTGTATATAGCTTCCTGAAAACATCACAGCACCCTGCCTAAGTACTCTCAAGGGCCCTCAGCCCTGATGCAAGCAGTGGGCTGACTGTTGGGAGGGGTTATGCATTTATCAAAAAAATCTTGGGCCTTTTCTTAACAATATGGTCATTTTTTAATGTACAGGCAGTCCTCAAGTTACAAACATCTGACTTCCAAACGACTCATACTTAAAAACGGAGGCAGCGTGATCTCACGGTGGTCTTGCAAACCTCTGGGTGGCTATCTTGCTGCTCACCGCATGCTGCTACCTACTGTCTAGCAGAGCTGTCAGCAATCCCATATCCCTGCATGGCCAGTTAACCCTTCGTTATGCTATCCAAAATGGAAAAAGAATTTTTTGGGGCTGGAGCTACACTTAAAAAAATTTACCTGTTCCAGCTTACATACAAAATTCAACTCAAGAACAAACCTACAGAACCTATCTTGTTCATAACTCAGGGACTGACTGTATATTTAAACATGGATGATGGAAATCCTATTGATGTATTGCGATATGTCTAAATTTTTCAAAAACCATGCGATGGGTTCCTTGTAATAGCTCTATTTATCAGATGTTGAGAATTCAAGAAAGAGTGGGGATCATACAGATCTCCTTATTGGAGTGAGCCAACAAAATCTTTTTGTAGCTTTTCACTAGTAATGTTTCTCAGCAGCATTCTAGACACACCTAGTATAGCCTACCTCTGTGAGCATATTGATTTTGTAATGGACAATAAAACACACTAGGATGTACTGTTCTGTACTTTTATTGATTACATGTCATCTTTGTTTAAATACCTCGCTGCATGCACATATTTTTATATTTAAAATAAGAAGTAAAATTAGTTAAAGAACAACATGTTTGCTAGAAGCTGAACATGATGGGCATGGATTTTTTTTTTCAGCCTTATCATCTATTCTTAAAAAGTGTC
Source organism: Staurois parvus (assembly GCF_062004578.1). Taxonomy (NCBI): domain Eukaryota; kingdom Metazoa; phylum Chordata; class Amphibia; order Anura; family Ranidae; genus Staurois; species Staurois parvus. Next base: position 6,200,521 of record NW_028318003.1, read on the forward strand.
TATATATGAAACAATGTAAACAACTAAAGTACTAACTAAAGGATACAATTACAATCTCTAGATTAAGGGCTCATGTACACTGCAGCTGCTAAACTGACGTTCAGGAGCTGTTCAGCGTTTTTTTCAGCAGCCCCTGAACTTTCCTCCCTAATGTTTTCCTATGTGTCCATGTATACAGGCAGTTGAGTTTACAGTCGTTTTTTTGAACAGACCAAACTTGCATTAAGGAGTAGATTTTACCACCATTTCAAACACCAAACGCTTGTAAACATGTGTAAATGCTTGTAAACGTGGTTAACCACGTTTATAAGCGTTTGCGTTTTTAAGCGTTTTTTAACTGTTCCATGTCCAGATGCTGTCCATAGCCTTTTTTCTTCATCAGAAATGCATGCAAAGCATTTTCCATGTATTCAAATGGACCTAGCACACCAGCACAGTTAGTTGAAGGTTTTGCGTGAAGGAAAAAATGGTAGAATGTGCTGCATTATGCTCATGATGGGAGCCATAGTGCCATACAGCCAGAAAAGACAGGTCATCTCTACACATACTGCTCTCTCTGCTTCTGCTCTCTCTATTCCTCTTAAAATGTCTGAAATAGTTAATTTTTTACTGTTTTTCAGTGCATTCTGGGCATTTGGGAAGGTCTTCTGAGGTTATCTTTTAAAAATGCTTCTAAACGTAAACGCACATAAACACGGATAAACACAGTATGCAAAAGTGGCTAAACTGGCGTTTTTTAACCTTCGTTTTCCAGCACTCAGTTTCCATCGTTGAGAGGAGTTTTCTAACACCCCGTGTACATGAGCCCTTACATATTCAGTAACAATGTGCTGGAAGGTCTCACATTCATGGCAGCTTTCCAGCACAGACTTATCACACTTTAAGCACTGGCATCGCTCTGTAGGCCAGTTCAGAATTGGTCCTAATTATTGCCAGTTTGCTTATTTGTGAACTGGTGGTCATTCTTTTTGAATCTGTCAAAGTTATAGTTTAGGTTCTTAAAGTGACAGCACCTGAATTTGCTGTACATGTTGGTACTTGCCTGAATTAGGCTCAAGTAGTTTTAAAGGGACCTACCTCCAGAAAATTGTTGTAAAAGGTTTAATGAATTCCCCAGCCAATGCCATCTGTAAGCTGGAGAGGTTTCTTTGTATGCAAACCTCCAGCTTGCATGTGCATGTTTGGGAGCCATGATTATTCCTGATTTTTAGTCTGAGAGCCATGGCTGTCAGTGAAGTGCAATTTCTTAACTAGCAGCATGTACAGTTATGCACTGCTAATTCACAGCTGCAACGTAGATTAACCTCCCTGGTGGTATTCCCAAGTGTAGCTCGGGATAAACTTTCAGTACCAGAAGTGGTAACCCCAAGCTACACTCGGGATTACCCTACAGTGTTGCTCGGGATCCCTCCAGTACTCACCTTGTCCTGCTCTCCCGCGATGTCCCCTGTGCAGCATCCCCGGCCATGTCCTCCGGCCGATGCCGGCATCCGTCCTCCGGGTTCCAGTCCCTGCGAGCGCCGGGACATACGGGGACGGAACTGGTAGGAAATTAAAAAATTTGACATTCACTCAATACACTAAAATCTGATAGTATTACATTACTGTATCAAACCATTTTGCATACATTTTGTCCCTAGTGCTTTGTTCTGTGCCCTGCCTGCATTTTTACTGTTCTTTCTGCCTGGAAACTGAGAAACGTCCACGGCGTCCAAAAAGCGTCCCTTTAGGTCAAAAGCGGGTTTAGATCAGCTAGAGAACAGCGATAGTAAATCAGAACCACTTGCAGAATTGAGTGATAATGATTCGTGGGGAAATTCGTCATCAGACACTGAAAACGATTCAGCAACTGAGCTCAGCAATGTGCGAACTTGGCGCTATATTTCAAATTTCAGTGTTTTTGGTTTGATTACATTATTGAACTAAATTTATTATTATTATAGTATTATTTTTAATGATTATTTATTATATTATAATTTATGATTTTGTGCTTCAAGTACCCAGGATGTTTACTAGACTCTTGTTCGGACAGATTTCAGTGAGTTATTCCTAAGAATTACAGGCCTACAATAAAAAAACAAAATTTTTCCATGCAAAAAAATGTACCGCTTTGAGCACAGAAATACTGACATAATCAGACCGCTAGGGAGGTTAAGAGAGAAGTATGGCCAAAGTTTTTTTTTTTTTGGCCACATTTCCCTTGTGGGCCACAGACGTACACTTAGAGTCATTCTCGACTTACCCAGAGTCAGATGAAAGCTGGTTATTGCCTGATATTAATTGACAGGGCAGAGCCGAGGCAGAGTCTGGAAGGATCCCGACAATATTGGTGGGACCCACCCAGCTGCCTAACTGAGAGCTGAAACCAGCCATGCCCACCCCCCAGTCAGCAGAGCTGGAGGAACAGAGCAAAGAGCATAAACTGACAGTCATTGCTCTCTGCTCGGAATAGATCAAGAACTGAACAATCAGTGGCCAAGTGATCAAGCAGTTCTTGGTCTTAGAGCCGATGCGCAACAGCTGCATCTCAAGGATGATGATGCAGCATGGAGATGCAGTGAGTATGATGGTATGTTTTTTTCACATCCCATAACTCTGTTTAATGTCCTCTCAGCATGGGGAACTGCACTTGAGTATGTTAATCTAAAGGCTGTAGTCATCACATAAAATAAATAATAAATAACTAATCACATATTAAAACTAGAACGAGAAAAGGAAAACCAGAGAATGGAAGCCGCATGAGAGAAATGTTGTTGTAATGCATGGGAAGGGGATACTGAAAGAACAGGAAATTATTATCAGATTGGTGGTTTAGTGGAGAACGCTGCCTGGAAAGTATTCATGGATAAGGTCAGGCTGAGAATGAGTTGGGAAATGACCTGAAGGCAAATATAGTCATTCAAATTTAAAATCCAACTCCAGACAATTTTTTTTTCTATTATTTAGATTGAGTGTTGGAGGGTTAGACCCTCTGTCAACTTTATATTGCTGTGTGTCAGCCAGAACAAGACATGAGTGTAATTTTGTCAATTGAATGGGTATTTGATAGAACAGAAATCGATGGAAATTCCCATGTATGGAGACACAAGCAACAAATCATTTAGTACAGCGGGGGAGTGTGAACACCCCTCTCAGAAGTTTATTACTGTTGTGTCCTATGAGAGAGATTCTCCTCCTTTCACTGTGATGCAGTACATGGGAGAGATGGATAGGTAGCATTGATGATTGGTTCTAGGGATACGAGTGTAGTTGAGCAGGCTTTGCGTTTTCCATTGCACAGCTGGCATTATTGGGAGTTGTGTTATTGATGAATAAACATACTGGTTTGGTCATAATTGGCTTTGAGGATGTATTATTGTTTTAGATTGGATTAAAAAGCTCCTTGATTGGCAGGGAATGATGGGATTGGTTCTAAGCTATGTGCTCTGTTTAGTGTTATGTAATATGGCAAACCTTTCTAAATACATTACGGAAATATAAATAAGAAAGTGAGACATAAATTGTCTGAATTGTTTTACCAAATTGATGTAGTAGATAACTGGAGAGAGAAGAACCCCATCATGTGGGATGGTACTTTATACATACATACATAGTGCATACATAGTACCCTACAATATTCCATTTTTCATACCCATACATCTAATCCCTTTGGTAACCAGTGCACAAATACTACCTACATCATGGTCAGACCATAACCTGGATATGATTCATCTTTGGTTTATACTTAAAGTGGAACTTTACTGATAACAACTTGATAAAAAATAATGTAATTTAGCAAAGAAAATACATTCCACATTAATAATTATGCTACCTACTACTGTTTGCTGTAAATTGCCTCCAGCATTGTTCCTGTTTTTTCTTAATGTAGGCTGCCATTTTGCTGAAATTCAGAGCCCTGAGCAGCAGTAAATCTTTAGGCTGTCAGTAGATCGGCCTCTAGTGGCTTTGATTTTCGACAAACTTCTGAAAATGGAGAGCAACAGTGCATGTGCAGAGCAGGGTGAGACAGTGTATTACTGGATTTTAAACAGTATAGGCACTTATTTATATTGTTTCACATAGCTATACATGTAAGAGGGGCCAGCATAAAGTCATGTAGCAGGATTCTGAGATGGAACAAACATCGATTTTTCATCCAGAAGGCTAAGCTTGGAACTTTGTTGGCTTGTAAGCTGATAATTGTGATATTAAAATTATGACAAAAATTTTCATTTGAACTCCTTTCCATTGGAATATATCCACCCCATTCAGGTTGGCTTTGTAAAGAATAGGCAGGCACCAGATCAGACAAGGAGTGGGATAGATCTTATTTCTGTCATTCAGACCAAGTAGGATGCTCTCCCTGATAGGATGTTTCTGCCAGTTGGCCCATATATGTTTCCGTCAGTTGACCCATATATGGCTTTTGCTGTTCCTCGTTGGGATTAACTTTCCGGTCATGTGATCGTCAATCATGGCAGGCACAGAAAACCCACCCCACCTCTTGGCATTTAAAGGTCCAGGATCTGCCAGTGTCAAGGGGTTAATAGAAAATTACAAACTGATGTTTTGATGGCTTTATACTCCTCATAGGAGTACTGAGGCAGGGTGATGTGATGCTTTCAGGAAGCTATGTACAACATCAGGCTGGCCTCTTCCACAGCCATGATCACAGTGGCTAAATGGTTAGCCTGTATGCCTGGCAGTACTAGCGTCATTGGTTCACATCCCAGCTATGGCACCATCTGCCTGGAGTATGCAAGTTTGCATTCTCTCCCTGTGCCCGTTTGGGTTTCCTCTGGGTACTCTGGTTTCCTCCCACACTCCAAAGACATGCTGGTAGGTTAATTGGATCCTGTCTAAACTGGCCCTAATATGTGTATGAATGTAAGTTAGGGACTTTAGATTGTATACCCCTTGACAGTTAGGGATTGATGTGAATGTACAATGTATATGTTAAGCACTGTGTAAATTGATGGCTATATAAGTACCTGTAATAGATAAATAAAATCTCCAGTATTGTAGGTATCAAAAAATGTAATAGTTTTGCTAGTTCCATATATGAAAATATATATTTGTGTGCCTCTATACATATCATACATTGAAGCGGACCTTCACTGAAAACACAGCTTATTATTCTCTCCAGCTTCTAACACAATTGCAGCTTTTTTTCGGGAAGGTTGCACCCACTTCCTCCATCCTCGCCTAGATAAGTATGATATATGCATTTGTCACACTTCTAAGGAGGCTGCAGGACCAATCTCACTGCGAATCCACAGTAAGGAGGCTGTGGGATATCAGAAAGTCACATCCAGCTCCAAATTCCAAAATGAAGGCACCAGACAGCCAAAAAAACAAACGAAAATTCTCCTGCGCTCCAGGACCCAGACAGGTGGCACAAGATGGAACCAGGCCTAGAGGGAACGACCCCCAATGCATAAAGGGCTGTGCAGCTCCAAACCAAGGCTGGGGAAGCCCAATCAGCACTGCAAAATGAAATAAAAAACAAGAAGCGCACCAGCCTTGCGCATTACCTCAATAACCAAAATTTATTGCTTATAAAAAACATACTCACAAACAGCGAATAAAATCAGGCATGTAAGTCCTCTCAGGGACTTGGGGATTACAAGAGTCCCATCAGGAGAATGGGTGTTCAGTACAGCTGACGCGTTTCGAAGGGAGTCCCTTCTTCCTCAGAGCTCTGAGGAAGAAGGGACTCCCTTCGAAACGCGTCAGCTGTACTGAACACCCATTCTCCTGATGGGACTCTTGTAATCCCCAAGTCCCTGAGAGGACTTACATGCCTGATTTTATTCGCTGTTTGTGAGTATGTTTTTTATAAGCAATAAATTTTGGTTATTGAGGTAATGCGCAAGGCTGGTGCGCTTCTTGTTTTTTATTTCATTTTGCAGACCAGACAGCCAAAGCCTGGCAAAGAATGAGTTGTGGGGCAGGAGAGTGCTGGACTACATGGATTGGTATCTGTTTCTTTTTAAGTAATTGGTGGTGGCTACCAGCTAGCTTTTAATTTTTTGCAACTCCACTGAAGTTCCTTTTTAATTATGAAAAAACATAATGTGCAGTGATGCACTTGTTGCGCATGAAAATTATCAATTGGAGATAGAAAACACGCTTTCTATCAAGATAAAAATAAAGCTTGAATGCAGATAGATATCTCAAAGAACAAAATGTTACTAATGGTCAGAAATAGAGGCAGTACTCAAACTCTACAGCCTTGTAGGCGACAAAGAATGGGCAAAAGTTTCACTAGTTCCCTATATGAGACTATACACATCATACATTGTAAATTATATAAAAAAACATCATTTGCAGGTATCAATCAAAGATGTTATAGCAACATATTGTAAATGTAGATACATTCCACTGACACAGTTCTTTTATTGCAGATTGGTACCTGTGAAAGTCAGAATGGTTTCCCAGCGCCTGTTATCAAATGGTATAAGAATAACAGTCCTCTGAGAGATGGAAAAGATGGTTTGTACTACAATAATGATGCAATTATGTGTGCAGTACTGATATGCCAATATAAAATACATTTTTATATATATATATGTATATATATAGATATATATATCTATATATATATATATTGTATACGGGAACTGTTTTATTTCCCAATGGATTTGAAAAATATTCCTGTTGATTCACTCCAGAGAGCCCTGCCAGACAGTATAGCTAGCCTGAGAACCTGACATTTCACTGCTAAATAATACATTGTGGTCTTGTCCCTGACCACAGCCTGTGATTGGACAGTGAAGGAGAAGCAGCAGACCGATAAGCTCATCTTTCATCTCTCTACTCCTGTCCACTTGTTTCTTGTCAGCAAATGAGCACTGCAGTATGACTGATTGGCACCTTGTGCTGTTTATCTCTCCTCCAGACTGAGCTCTGCTGTACAGTAGATTGCATTAGCAATACCACGTTGGACTAAATACTACTGCCTAAACTGGTTGCATAGCTGTCTGGTGTCCAGGGTTACTGTTTTTAAATGTAATGATTTTAATGAACACATACTGGCATGAACTGATGTTTTATATGCTTGGGTTCAGTTTTAAACAATAATGGCAAATGAATGATTGAATGGGCTTTATTTGTTTGTTTTGTTTCTATGCACACATTACACAAGTATTTAGAAAAAAAAAGTTTATTTAAATCTTGTTAAAAAGGGGTTGAGAAGGATTAAATCATATAAAACGGTCTGCAGCATCTTCTGGCCCCCAGATAGCATAAGTGGTACAGTAATTTACAATGCCTGTCAGGTGGAAATCTAACTATTTCATACAATTATACAAAGTTTTCCTACAGGACTACTGTATTTTATGGGAATTTTATAGCACTGTATATTATAAGAAGGTGGAAGTGCGATTCCCAATTCTCCCAAATATTTCCTGTACAAATCAGAAGCTATGGGAGGCGATACAAAGAGAATCCATTGTCTGTTACTCTGTGCTGTGCTAATATGTGTGCATATTACTGTGCTGTAGTAATATGGACACATCAACTGAACTTAAAGCGTATGTTTATCCTGGATGGGGAAAATCAACCACTTCTGCACTGCGGCAGGGTGCATCTGCTTCCCTAATCACATGTATGTGATCCGCCATTTTCAGGCAGGGGGCACGTGTGCACACACCCGCCCCCAGACCTGTGCTGTCATTTGCTACAGCACAAGTTGGTCAACAGGTCCCAGCCAATGATTAGGGCCGAGACCTGCTGATTGGCTTAGTGAATTCCAGTACAGATCCCTGTGTTGACAAACAACACAGGGCTCTGTACATACAGCAGTTATGTGGCTTTTTGTTTTCTCCCTGCAAAGTAGAGAGATGAAACAGTCACATTGCTTAGTAAAAGCAACACATATTACACACATTGCACATTGTTAGGCACACAGTAAACCCTTTGATTGCCCCTAGATTTGAATCCCTCCCCAGCCAGAATCATTAATACAATGTGTAAAGTATCAGCACTGATCTCTGTATTAGTGTCACTGGTGATGTCAGCATCATTAAGTCATTTCCCACCCAGCTTCAGTTAGTGTCATATTGTCTGCCACACTATCACAGTTCCACTTAGTCATTGATCAATGCCATTACTAGTATAAAATAAATAAACAACTATTTGATAATAAATGGCTTCATATGATCATCATCCTTCAATAAAAGAGCATTTTTTGGCATGATCAGTCATATTTTCAATATCAATGCCAAAATTTCACAATTTCTGCCAGGGTATGAAAACTTTTGAGCACAACTGTATACCATCATTTGTAGGCGCTGTAACTTTCGCACAAACCAGTTAATATACACTTATTGTGATTTTTTTTTTTTTTTACCAAAGACACATGGCCTAAATTTATGAAGAAATTTGATTGTTTGATTTTTTTTTAATCGAAAATGTTTTATGACAGAAAATGGAAAATATTGTTTTCAAAATGTTAGGTCTTTTTTCCTTTATATAATAACAATTTTTTTTAAAAAACAGCGTTGATCAAATAACACCAAAAGAACGCTCTATTTGTGTAAAAAAATTATATCCATTTCATGCAGGCACAGTGTTGCATGACCGTGCAATTGCCAGTTAAAATAGCACAGTTCCGAATGGCAAAAAAATGTCCTGGTCATGAAGGGGGTAAAATTTTCTGGAGCTTAAGTGGTCACACATCAGCAGCTACAAATGCTGTAGCTGCTGACCTTAATTAAAGGACACTTACCTGCTCAGGGATCCAGCACCATCCTCACAAGGGCCGGTTCTTCATCGGTCTTTGGGGTTCCCGGCACCAGCATGTTTACTGTGGGAAGGCAGCTGTGACTGCTTGTGGCTTCCACTGCTCGAGCTGCACTGTGGTTATTGAATGGTCCTGCAGCCTTCTGGGACCTGTGACGTGTCTCAGAAGACCGCAGGCAAAGGGGGGGCTGATCTTCCTCTCTGATCGCCTGGGCAATCCGAGTGGAAGTGGGAGGCCTGTCAAAACTAGGTACTCACCCCCCCCCCCAAAAAAAAAAAATGTGCCAGATGTGATAGAGGAGGGCAGAGGAGGATATAAGGTGGAACTCCCCTTTTGGGTGGCTTTCATTGATCAGTCAGTTTTTTAGGATGAATTTCATGCAAAAATAATGGCACATTAGATTGTTTAAAGTTACTTTTATTGCCAGGGGCATATGCTTTATTGGGAGCTAAGCTACACAAGTGTTTTTTTCGAGTTAAATCCTGTTACTAAAACTGCTAATGAATAAATGCAAACAATAGACAGTAAATGGAACCCTATTGTGCAAGTGAAACATCTGAATCCCAGGCACCAGACATTTTACCTAAAGTTTGACAAAATGCTATTTATAAAAGTCTAAACAAGTGCCAAATTCTATTATGTACAAGCCTCATAAAGTAAACTAAAAACTTACTTTACCTTCACTGACTGGGCCAAATCCTCCTTTATTTGTGTCTCACACACATTCCCTTCCAGACACTGCAGCTCATGGTGGGAGGGTTTCTGCAACAACTCAGAAAGCAGTGGATAGGACTAGGCATGGCCAGGTGATAACTGACAAGCCTGTGAATCAGCAATACTGATTAGGCTTGTTCTGTCAACATTTTGTCATCCTTTGTAGTGCAAGCAGCCACAGCCTATACTCCTTTAAGTGGTTGGACTCCCTAAATACTTCCAGTCACATTTCAGGATAAAAACATTGCTTAAGGAAAAAAAAGGAAGTAATTTCAAATTTTTCTGTGCATCTATCTAATATTTTTTAAAATGGTGACAGGGAATCTTTAAAGAGAAGCTGTGCCCAACAAAATGGCAGGCAGAGGGCAACAGACACCAGCATTGCCTGTGGTCTTTCTGCAGCCGTTTTACGCATTACAGAATGAACATGCCTTGTTACTGTGTACCTGTGCGGAGGCAGGCACAGGCAGGGGCGGACTGACCATTTGGAAACTCGGGCACTGCCCGAGGGCCCGGGGTCAGTAGGGGGCCCCATGAGATGCCCCTGGTACCTTTTTCATAGGCTTTTTTGAGTTTGGACAAGGACACAGGGGCCCCATGATCTCCTATTGCCCGGGGGCCCCATGAGTTGTCAGTCCGCCCCTGGGCACAGGGCTAGGCTTCTTCATGTTAAAAACAGAAGAACAGTGAGTCCCAGAGTAATGACATCACCAAGTCTCTTGAGGCTAGCAGTCATAGGCAGAAGTGCCTTAGATCTCACACTGCAGATATGAAGTCACACTATATTGCCAAAAGCATTGGGAGGCCTGCCTTTACACACACATGAACTTTAATGGCATCCCAGTCTTAGTCTGTAGGATTCAATATTGAGTTGGCCCACCCTTTTCAGCTAAACCAGCTTCAGCTCTTCTGGGAAGGCTGTCCACAAGGTTTAGGAGTGCGTCTATGGTAATGTTTGACCATTCTTTCAGAAGCGCACTTGTGAGGTCAGGCATTAATATAGGAGGAGAAGGCCTGGCTCCGTCTCTGCTCTAATTTATCCCTAAGGTGTTCTAACTGGTTGAGGTCAGGACTCTGTGCAGGCCAGTCAAGTCACTCCACCCCAACAGGAAGGGGCTATCCCCAAACTGTTCCCACAAAGTTAGGAGCATGCAATTGTCCAAAATGTCTTGGTATGCTGCCGCCTTAAGAGTTCCCTTTACTGGAACTAAGGGGCCAAGCCTAACCCCTGAAAAACAGCCCCACACCATAATCCCCCCTTCACCAAACTTTACACTTGGCACAATGCAGTCAGGCAAGTACTGTTCTCCTAGCAACCACCAAACCAAGACATGTCCATCGGATTGCCAGAAAGAGAAGCGTGATTAGTCACTCCAGAGTCCAGTGGTGGCGTGCTTTACACCACTGCATTCGATGCTTTGCTTTGCACTTTTTAATGTAAGGCCCAAGCCAAATGCAGGTGCTCGGCCATGGAAACCCATTCCATGAAGCTACACAGTGTTATTTTGCTAATCTGAAGGCCACACAAAGTTTGGTCTTAGCTATTGACTCTGCAGACAGTTGGTGACTTCTACGCACTGTGCGCTATAGAATGCGCTAATCCCGCTCTGTCATTTTACGTGGCCTACCACTTCATGGCTGAGTTGCTGGTATTCCCAGTTGCTTCCACTTTGTTATAATACCACTAACAGTTGACAGTGGAATATTTAGTAGCAAGGAAATTTCAGGGATGGACTTATTGCACAGATGGCAACCTATCACAGTACTGCACTTGAATTCACTGATCTCCTGAGAGCGACCCATTCTTTCACAAATGTTTGTAGATGCAGTCTGCATGCCTAGGTGCTTGATTTTATACATCTGTAGCCATGGAGGTGATTGGAGCACCTGAATCCAATGATTTGGAGGGGTGTCTCAATATTTTTGGCAATATAGTATATGATTGTGTGCCTAAACACACTCACATACAAAGAGTTGCACTGCATAGGCACAATCAGAGCTGCTTAGGCACAATTAACATTTCTGAATGTTTCCTATAACATAGCAGATCTTCACTTTTTGTTTTCAGTTTCATTTTAAGACCCAAACCACAATTAGCATTTAGCCTCGGAACATGAGTCTCCAGTGTTTATGTGTGGAATGAAGACACATATACAGTGTACAGCCCCTCTGCCGGCAGCCTGTAAAACTCTGAGAGGCTAAAAGCTGCTGTGGCTGGGCAGGGTTGGATGGTGTACTGAGTGTTGCTAATGTTTAGGGCAGAATACACGTAGGGATGAATGTGCAAAATGTTCGGATCGCTTTAAGAGAGCATTTGACAAGCTTGCTCCTCTAAATCCTATACTAGCTCGCCTGTCTTGCAGGACGCTTGCAGAGCTGCTGCCCCAATCACTTTAACGGGTCACATTCAGCAGGAGCTATACCCCCCAGAAGTGACGGAGTATAATTCCTGCCCCAGCTTCAAAGTATAACTAAAGGCAAAACATTTTTTTTAGTTTTGGACAGAGTGGAGATGGATTTGAATACCTGTTAGCTTTTTATGCTGTCTGTGTCCCCCGTAAGGGAGATTCACCCTCTCTATTTGTCCTGTTTACCATTGTCATTGAAAGAGAAAGTAAAAGAAAATCCCAAATTTTGGATTATCCCCAGAAAAGTAAGAGAGGGGAAATTTTCCAATGGGGACACTGGTTCCCTAGGGATTCATTTATTTTTCAGGAATTTCCTCTCACGTCCTGTTTTTGCCTATGGGATAGAACGTGAAATTATATCTTCCCAATGGGACGCAGATTGCAAAAAAAATTTGACAAGGGTTATAACCCTCCCTTACACTATCCGAAAAGTTTTGCTTATAGTTCTACTGTAACGTCCATAGTCTTGGCACAGGTGACTAAAGGAAAACTACTGTCAGGAGAAAGACCACCAGTAGCACCCAATAGAAAAAATTAGAAGACAACCTTATGGAATAGTTTTTTTTACTAAACTGAGTTTCTGTAAAGAAAAAAATTGACCAGGAATTTAATCAACATGCATGTCTATTCTAAAATAAAAAGGGTTTTGCCTGCAGTTATATTTTCCTTTAAAAAAAAAAAATGTAGAAAAAAAAAATCACGTGACTTGTATGATAGGCTTCATTTAAAAAGTTTTCTTCTGATTTTGTCTGTACATAGGTGTTGAAATCCGTACTCAGGTTTCAACAGGATCTACGGGGTTAATTTCAGTGAGAAGTATTTTGTTGGTCCCCGTGAAGCAGTCTGATGCCAGTGCTTTCTTTTACTGCGATGTCTCATACAGTCTTCCAATGGGGGAGCATATGCTGGAATCTGAGAGAAAAAATATCACGGTGCATTGTGAGTATGTTTTCTGTACATGGCACTTAATTCCCTAAGCTGTAATGATTATTTGTCATTATTCTTTGCAATGAGAGCTGAAAATAATAGTGGGGTCAGTTCACAAACCCCAGTTGAATTGTTGCGGTCCTTATAGACATTTCTAGGTCCATGGCACCAAAGTAAACAAAGGGATAGGGTCAACCATGTGGTGTAACTGACCAAATATGGACATGAGTTGTCAGATGTCGCCATGATTGATGTGGACCTGCATCGCTGGACAACATGATTAACAATAGATGTACATCATGGGACTTTTTTTTTAAGGATTTTTTGAAACATTTGAGTGCTTTTACTTTTAGGGCACGTTTTTTCTTTTGTACCCCTTACTCATTCACATAGGGGTTGGGGCCAGTATCTGGGGGATCTCTAAATGTTAAAAGGGCCTCCAGATTCTGATAAGCCACCCGTCTGCAGACCCCCTAACCATATTGTGAGGAGGAGGCCCTTGTGCTCATCAACATAGGGACAGGATGCTTTGTTAGGGGGGGGTCCCTGCTCTCCCATGTTAAGGGCATGTGCCTTGGTATGTGCTGGTTTATTCCCCCCCACCCCACCCTTTCTTGGTCTGCCAGGCCCCACACTGATTTTTTTTAAACACTGTCCCTGCTCGCTTGTTTACATTCACCTGTCAGCTGAGAATCCTGGCTGACAGCTGAAAGAGCAGGGCAGGGATAAGTCAATGGTTATTAAGAATCCAGCGGGAGCTGAAACTGTCACATTTAGCAGTAGCAGGAATGGCAGTGGTATGACTGTTAAGCTGAAATGTGATGGAAATTGTATTGCACTTGGATTACAAGTAAGAATGCTTTGATTTTAGTGGACATTGCATCCTTGTGTCTCATATACTACAGCAAGATAGTGGTGCCTGCTTGATGTGGTCATTCTAATTAGAACTTTCAATTTCTGTCAAACTTCAAGTTGAAGTGTAACTCACCCTCACTGAAGTATGATATATATATATGTATATTGCATTGTATCCTAGGTTACAAATAAATGTTATGCATCATTTCTATTAGAATCTAACATCCAATACTGGTTTCCTGCTTTACAGACCCTACTACCTCAATAAAAGTATACTTTAGAAGCCCATCTGAAATGATAAAGGAGGGAGATATTGTGGACCTAAACTGTGAGGGTAATGGAAATCCACAACCTTCATATACACTGAAAAAGGTAAAAAGCATTTATTATTTCTGAAATATGGGCTGATGAAAACAGAGTTTTGTTTCTTTGTGCAAGTGTTAGTTATATCGCGCAGTTGTGGAATAAAAGAAAAAAAGTACAGTGTGCAGTGCAAATGGTCAGAAACATTTTTCAAAGTTATTGGTCAACTTCAAGTATCTCTGTAGAGTTTTTGTCACAGTAGAAGTGGTACTACTGGTGCAGTAAACCTCTTAAAGGTTCAGCCCATGCAAAACGGATACTTTGTTATAGATAGAACCTGGAAGTAGATCATGGATAGTTCAACAGTCAGAAATCCTTAATGCAGTTCCTGATTCTGTTCTGGTCACAGCAAGTTATCCTGTCCACGTTTTGATTGTTCCAACACTGTCTGTTGCATTATATTTACAATACCATAAAAATCCATCCAGGAGGGTAAGGGAAGGCAGGAACCTTTCCTAATGTCCACTGCAGTTGTGCAGACCTCAAGTGCAGCTAGCTTGCATACAGGGTTCACAAAGAAATTGTGAGGCAGCTTAACTTTTCAACATTTACCGACTGAAATCTCAGATTGGGGTGAGCTGACCCTTTTGGCCCATTCAGACTACTGTGGTCCCCTGTGATACATTTATATGCATTGTGTTAAGACAGACTATTCATGAGGAACACCTCCAACACACCTCAATGAACAAAAAAATAAGCACAACCCTTCTTAGCAATGCAGTGTACCATAACACGCAATATATGTATTGTGGTGTGCTGTGTTGTGTGTTGGCTACTAACATTCATAAAGAATGGCACCGCAAAGCACAACACATAAAAGTGCACACTTTGGTAACACAGGGTAACTGAAATGCACACGTGTGAAGGGTCCCTTTATGTTTAACATTCTTACTTTGGGAATCACTGTTTATTAGAAAAATTTCCTAGAGTGGAATTTTGAGCTTTATTTGCTTGTAAGGAAGGCCATATTTTCATAACATTTATTTTTTAAGTGTAATAAAAATTAAAGATTAACCATCCCCAAATACTGCCATCCCTTGCCACCCTTATTACGTTTATACATTGAATCTAACACTCCAGATTTAACACATATGGGTTGATTTACTAAAACTGAAGAAGGCAAAATCTGGTTTAGCTCTACATAGAAACCAAACCTTCCATGTTGTATCATCAAAGCTTAATTGAACAAGCTGAAGTTAGAAGCTGATTGGCTCCCATGCACAGCTGCAACAGATTTTGCGCTCTCCAGTTGTGGTAAATCAACCCTATAGCTCCCAAATCTCCCTCATTTGAAAAGACTGTCCCTCTTTTGGAACCAAATACCTCTTACTTTTGATGCATAGGTCTCTATAAAATGTACTATTTAACTAACAAAAGTGTTCTACTACACTTAATCATCCTCTATGATTGCATTTTTTATTCTGAAAAGCCACTGTAAAGGAAAAGGAGTGGTGAAAAAGGAGCTTTTGGGTTTAAGCAGCCATTTTTGGCTTTTTCATTCTTCATAGACCCACTCCATAACTAGGAAGTATGTAGACAATCTAGAGGTTTCAGCCAGATTATACCGCACACTGGACCAGGATACAGTGGTTAAAAAATAATAACATGTGTAACAAGGCTCATTCAGGGTGCTGGTCAGCTAGTCATAAAGTGGTAGTAAACTCTTATTTTTAACTTTTACCTACAGGTATGCTTATAATAAAGCTTATCTGTAGGTAAAATGAATAATGGTGCACCTTTAGGAGATATTCTCTCTTCTTTAGAGCCAACGCATGCACTCTGAAGGAACGGCATACCTGTACTGTTCCTTCAGAGTACTGTGCCACGACCCTGGACTCCTGTGTGCATGTGCAGGAGTGACGTCATCGTGGCCCAGCCTGTCAAATCCTGAGCTAATGAAAAGGAAAGGAAGTCCAGGGGAAGATGGATGCCTCTGCAGTGGTGACAACGTGTCGCTGGAGGGCTTCGTTTTAAGGTAAGTCTTACATAATTTGCTAGTATGCAATGCATACTAGCACATTATGACATTACCTTGCAGGGAACTTTTTTTTCTGCAGTTTACTAACGCCTGTGTAACTAAAGTGTAACGAAAGGCAATTTTTAAAATTTATTTTAGATAGGGTAAGGGGGGATTGTAATAACCCTGTCAGTTTTTTTTTTGCCATCTGTGTCCCATTGGGGAGATTTTCCTTCACCTCCTGTCCTATAGCCAAACCAAGATGTAAAAGGAAATCCCTAGTGTCCCCATTGGAAGATTTCCCCTCTATTAGTGTTCTCATGTGATTTTCTTTTTATTTAACTTTTGCTGATAATGGTAAACTTGACAAATAGGGTGAATCTCCCTAACGCGGGCACAGATAGCAAACAAAACTGACCGGTATTCCAATTCCTCTCCACTCTATCCAAAACTAGAAGAAAATAAGTTGTGCCTTTAGTTACACTTTAAACTTAATCGGCGCACTTGCATCTTGACCGTCTCCGTCTCCATGCTGGACTACTGCCAACCAGGCCACATATATAGTAGAAGCAACATCTTGTCCCATTTCACCCTTTATAGGTTGACCAGAGTCAAAGCTTTAAATATAAAGGTGGAATAGTGATTATTTTTACGCTATTTCCTTTATTTCTTCTATACTGCACAAACATTTGGAAATGTGAATGTTGTGTATACAAAATATTGTCAGAACTGCAATATTTTCTATTGTTTTTACATGGTATCCATTTTTAAATTTTACAAAACCTAAAAAAACACTTATAAGGGTCCATGCACACTGGCTTAAAAAACACAGCTCCTAGAGGGGTTTAGTGTTTTGCCTAATGTTATCCTATGTGCCCATGCACATTAGGTCGATTACAGCATTAGGCATATTTAAAGCTTGGCGTCTAGGCTCCATGCACACTAGTGTTTTTTTTAAGCTCCTAGAAGCTATTATGAGCATTTTGTTTTCTACTCCTAGAAAGTAATAGTGTTATCCTATGTGTCCATGCACACTATTTTATGCTACAAGTGTTTTTCAAGCTTTAGCATTTGAAGCAGGAAAAAAGTGTTTTTGTTGAGTTTTTGGGAGTGTTTTCTCAGCAGAAAAAATTCTGAATGCTCCTAAATGCTCCTAAACACTTCTAAATGCTACTAAAGAAAAATCACATTTGTTTTGCATTTTTGAGAGTGCTTTTCTGGCAGAAAAAAAAGGGCTAAATGCTCCTTTTTTTTGCCAAGAGCACTTGTTTTTTTTTTAAGCCAGTGTGCATGAACCCTAAACATGCTGAAAAAGTAATGGAAAACTCCTTTCAGACTTTCTATGCATAGAGGTTGATGTACTAAAACTGGAGTGTGCAAAATTTGGTGCAGCTGTGGATATCCAATCAGCTTCTAACTTCAGCTTGTTCAATTAATCTTTGACAAAAAAATGGAAACTGTGTGAGATTTTGCACTCTCCAGTTCAATCAACCCCACACTGTATACTTTTTGACACCTTTGACTGTCTAAACACTCTTATGTGTTCCCAGAAACATAATGATACCATTTTGGAAGAAGATTCACCATATTCTTGGAAAGTTTCACGTGAAGATTCTGGGGTTTATGTCTGCACATCACTCGATGTGGAGAGTCTCGATGTGGTAGAATTGGAAGAAGAGACCACACTCTATGTCTACTGTAAGTTGAATTATTTGACATATAGGTTCTTTTTTTAAAAAGTGTAGCTGTGCATTTTAGTTAGTCCGCATGTTGGTGTAGTTTTAATGTTTGGAAAATTGTTTTTCCACCCTGTGGAAAGAGACAAAAACAAACCAACCCCCCAGCCCAGAGAGCCTTCCACTGCCCCTCATACACCTGCCACCATCTCCCCCACCTGGCGAGAGAAACAATTACCTTCAAACTCCGGACATTCAAGGAATGAGAGTCGGGCTATGCATACACAGTAAAGCGGCCCACAGCTTCTCACGGATCCTCATCCCCATGTCACATGTATCCCTTCTTCTGTCCCTTCTTCCACTTGCCCCCTGAAAAATGCCACCCTAGGCAAACGCTGTGTTTGCCTTGTGGTGAATACGCCCTTGCTGCCAGGCAGAATTGCTAATAATTTAGCCACTGTGCTGCACTATGTTAAATACTGGTATGTTGTTGTTCTTAATTTTGGATAAAGTTAAAAAAAAGGGCTAGAACCCCGGTCTGGTTTTTACTGCTCCTGCTGGCAAAGTTTTATTGGACAGTAAGGGAAGGAAACTTTCCAACAGCAATGCAGAATTAAATCAAAAATGCTTTTTTTTTAAATATAGTAAATGAAGGCTAGAACCTGGGAGTTTGTAAAGTATGTCTACAGAGAAGCTGTATTGTGTCCATCCTATTCCTTGCAGGTGCACCCACACTTCGTGTAGTGTGTTGTAGTGAATTGGTGGATGGCTCTTGCATGCAATCATCATAAAAAAAGGATCTTCCCCAGCACACCTTGGTATAGTGATACTCTTGATCTTTATTTGCATAAAGTAACAGACATCACATGCTGACATTTTGGGAGTTCATTGACAAAGCACTTACAGTGGCTTAAAAAAGTATTCATACTCCTTGAAATTTTCCACATCTTGTAATGTTACAACCAAAAACATAAATGTATTTTATTGGAATTTTTTGTGATAGACCAACACAAAGTGGCACATAAATGTGAAGTGGAAGGAAAATGATAAATGGTTTTCAGAATGTTTACAAATAAATATCTGAAAAGTGTGGCATGCATTAGTATTCAGCCCCCTTCACTCCGATACCCCTAACTAACATCTAGTGGAACCAACTGCCTTCAGACGTCATCTAATGAGTAAATAGAGTCCACCTGTGTGTAAATTGAACTGCTTGGCCTAAAAGCAAAATGCTATGTAAACATCACCCTGAACACACCATCCCCACCGTGAAACATGGTGGTGACAGCATCATGTTGTGGTGATGCTTTTGTTCAACAGGGAAGCTGGTTAGAGTTGATGGGAAGATGAATGGAGCCAAAAAGAGGGCAATCTTAGAACAAAAGAAACAAAACACTGCGCTAAAAAATACGTGCCAAACAAGATATGGGAATAATATTCAGATCCTTCATGTCTAGACTGGGTTTTCCTGGGCTGGCTCATCAACCACAGGTGTGCTAACTAAGATCTGAGCTCAGACTGTGGTGTCTGTTTATGAACCAGCAGTAATAGATCACTGCTCAGTTCTCCGGCATTCTCGGAGAACACAGTTCTCCTGTGAATGCCATTTATGAAGCAGTGTAGATCAGTTCTCCAAACGAAGGGAGAACAGTCTACAAATGCTGGAAAACGGCTGATTTTACTATAATCTCACGAGATTACAGTAAAAGATCAGTTTACTAAACAGAGGTAAATTATCGCTGCTTAGTTTGCGGTCCCTCTGATTCTCCAGCTCTGGGCTGGAGAATCTGGAGGGAGAACACAGATCTCCAGTGAAGGGCTGAACATGTTCTCCTCAGTGGTATAAACTGTGAATGACCATAGAATAGCTGCGATCCTCTGAATCGCAGCTATTCTCTGTGTCATAAAAGGACACCTGTGTTAGGTTCTGACCTGGGAACAGAAAGCTGGATCTGCGGAGCTGAGAAAACAATATACAAGGAACTTTTGAAGAGTCATCAGAAGAGATTTGTGAGTGTTGTTTGTGGAGGACTTCGAGACTCAGGCACGACCAAGCTACCAGAGGAGGAAGGAGGGTGGCTGTACATCATCTTTAGTGCCTTTACACCTATTACCAACTAACCCATGGAATATCATCTGTGAGTGAGATCTTGGTATATTGGAGACGGTGAGTGTCATTGAGTGGGAGGTGATCCTCTTATTTTAGGATATACATCTTTAAGCTACTCAGCCAACCATGAGAATGGGGGGCATGGCGGTCTGGTGAGTGCACGCCTGAAGGGGGGAACACTATATTTTGCACACGTGGTGATTTGTGTTGGAGAATTGGAAGACTTTGTGGGCTTATTAAAGACTTTTTGTGGACTTTTTCACAATAATAGTTTTATTTTGTGAGTCTATTAAAGACTTTTTCTGGACTTTTTCACAATAAGAGTTTTATTTTGTGAGTCTATTAAAGACTTTTTCTGGACTTTTTCACATTAAGAGTTTTATTTTAAGATTAATGTATGTGTTATTTTGCGCTACTGAATCACTTTGAAGTTTCTAATCTTAGAAGAAAACCTGTTAGAGTCTGCAAAAGACTTGAGACTGGGCCGGAGGTTCATCTTCCAGCAGGGCAATGATCCTAAACATACAGCCAGAGCTACAATGGAATGGTTTAGATCAAAGCATATTTATGTGTTAGAATGGCCCAAAGTCCAGACCTAAATCCAATTGAGAATCTGTGGCAAGACTTAAAAATTGCTGTTCGCAGACGGTCTCCATCCAATCTGACAGAGCTTGAGCTATTTTGCAAAGAAGAATGGGCAAAAATGTCACTCTCTAGATGTACAAAGCTGGTAGAGACATCCCCAAAAAGACTTGCATCTGTAATTGCAGCGAAAGGTGGTTCTACAAAGCATTGACTCAAGTATTGCCAAATGCACGCCACACTTTTCAGATATTTATTTGTAAAAAAAACTGTGAAAACCATTTATCATTCTCCTCCCACTTCACAATTATGTGCTACTTTGTGTTGGTCTATCACATAAAATCCCAATAAAATACAGTTAAGTTTTTGGTTGTAACATGACAAAATGTGGAAAATTTAAAGGGGTATGAATACTTTTTCAAGGCACTGTATTTAGGTATATTCTTGGTTAAAAACACACACACAAAAAGGGATAACTTTAAGTGTGGGAGGGGCTATGAGGTCATTCTTACATCACAGTTTTGTACATACTGAATGTCTGTACATAAATGTCTGATTGGTTGTTGTACTATTAAGCTGTGAGTCTTCTGCTAAGTGCCCTGAAAAAGGTTTCCTGCGAGGTCCCAAACGGCTTGTGATGTCTTACTTTATGTGAATAAAGGGCAAGATTATCACTATACCAAGGTGTGCTGGTGAAGATCCTTATACTATGAGATTTGCATGTCTGTCTGTGTCCCTGATGCAGATTTACCCTAATTTCCTGTCTGGTGAAACTGTTGTGAGAAGGACAGGAAGAAAGGAAGCACAGTGGCTAAGTGGTTAGCACCTTTGCCTACAGTTGTCAGTTTGAATCTCAACCACGACACTACCTGCATGGAGTTTGTATGTCCTCCCTGTGCCTGTGTGGATTTCCTCTGGGTGCTTCTGTTTCCTTCCGTACTCCAAAGACATGCTGGTAGGATAACTGTCCCCTTTCTAACCTGGCCCTAGTATTAATGTGAGTTAGGGACTTTAGACTGTAAGCTCCTTGAGGACAGGGACAGATGTGAATATGCAATATGTGTACGTAAAGTGCTGCGTAAATTGATAGCGCAATATAAGTACCTGTAATAAATAAATAAATAAAGGCAGGGATGAGTCACTCCTATATAGTTAGTCAAGTTAAAAAAACAATAATTCAGCCAATAGAAAAAAAAACTAATAGAAAACCTCCATATACACAATTGCATACCCACGGTTGATCCTGAGGAAGGCAAAAAACAATAAAGCATGCTCCTATGGGGTAAAATTCCTTCCTGATCACCCAGGAGCTAATCATATGTCCCCTTGCTCAACTACCCCTGGTGTTGTTACCATAAATGCTAGTAGAAATGTGTCCTGGTCTTTTTTCAAACAATCTACTGAGCTGGCCAGAACTAGTTGTTGAGGGAGTTTATTCCACATTTTCACAGCTCCTAGTGTGAAATAGCCCTTCTGCATGTGAAAGTTAAATCTCCTTTCCTCTAGATTTAGAGTGCCCCCTTGTCTTCTGTAATGACCTGAAAGTAAATAACTGTACACCAAGTTCACCATATGGACCACCTACAGTCAGGTCCATAAATATTGGGACATCAACACAATTCTAAAATTTTTGGCTCTATACACCACCACAATGGATTTGAAATTAAACGAACAAGGTGTGCTTTAAGTGCAGACTGTCAGCTTTAATTTGAGGGTATTTACATCCAAATCAGGTGAACGGTGTAGGAATTACAACATTTTGCATATGTGCCTCCCACTTGTTAAGGGACCAAAAGTAATGGGACAGAATAATAATCATAAATCAAACTTTCACTTTTTAATATTTGGTTGCAAATCCTTTGCAGTCATTTGCAGCCTGAAGTCTGGAACGCATAGACATCACCAGACGCTGGGTTTCATCCCTGGTGATGCTCTGCCAGGCCTCTACTGCAACTGTCTTCAGTCCCTGCTTGTTCATGGGGCCTTTTCCCTTCAGTTCTTTCTTCAGCAAGTGAAATGCATGCTCAATCGGATTCAGGTCAGGTGATTGACTTGGCCATTGCATAACATTCCACTTATTTCCCTTAAAAAACTCTTTGGTTGCTTTTGCAGTATGCTTTGGGTCATTGTCCATCTGCACTGTGAAGCGGCGTCCAATGAGTTGTGAAGCATTTGGCTGAATATGAGCAGATAATATTGCCAGAAACACTTCAGAATTCATCCTGCTGCTTTTGTCAGCAGTCACATCATCAATAAATACAAGAGAACCAGTTCCATTGACAGCCATACATGCCCACGCCATGACACTACCACCACCATGCTTCACTGATGAGGTGGTATGCTTAGGATCATGAACAGTTCCATTCCTTCTCCATACTCTTCTCTTCCCATCACTCTGGTACAAGTTGATCTTGGTCTCATCTGTCCATAGGATGTTGTTCCAGAACTGTGAAGGCTTTTTTAGATGTCGTTTGGCAAACTCTAATCTGGCCTTTCTGTTTTTGAGGCTCACCAATGGTTTACATCTTGTGGTGAACCCTCTGTATTCACTCTGGTGAAGTCTTCTCTTGATTGTTGACTTTGACACACATACACTTACCTCCTGGAGAGTGTTCTTGATCTGGCCAACTGTTGCGAAGGGTGTTTTCTTCACCAGGGAAAGAATTCTTTGGTCATCCACCACAGTTGTTTTCCATGGTCTTCCGGGTCTTTTGGTGTTGCTGAGCTCACCAGTGCGTTCCTTCTTTTTAAGAATGTTCCAAACAGTTGTTTTGGCCACGCCTAATGTTTTTGCTATCTCTCTCATGGGTTTGTTTTGTTTTTTCAGCCTAATGATGGCTTGCTTCACTGATAGTGACAGATATTCTGTAAGGCCTTTATTCCACTGCATAGCTTGGTGCTATCTGCAAACACAGAAATAGCAGTTTTAATCCGATACCCTGTATAACCACTTGCCCTCCAGAGGATTTACCCCTCTTCCTGACCAGGCCATTTTTTGCATTACGGCGCTACATTACTTTTAGTGACAATTGCGTGGTCATGCAACACTGCACCCAAATGAAATGTAGGTCCTTTTTTCCCACAAATAGTGCTTTCTTTCGGTGGTATTTGATGGCCTGTGTTTTTATTTTTATGTTTTGTTTACAAACAGTTCCGGGACCCGGTGATTGACAGCCGCGATCGCGAACTACCCGGAAATGCAAAATCACATATATATACACGTGATTTTGCGCACCCGTACTGCCCTGTAGCAGTACTTCTGCTATAGGGCGGATGGGAAGCAGATAATTTTATAAATATGTTAAAAAGTAAGGGTCCCAACATTGCACCATGAGGTATATCACTGGTAACCTTGGATCATTCAGAGCGTGAATCATTAACCACTACTCTCTGAATTCGGTTTTCTATATTGTTGTGACTTAGATGACGTTCAGAGCACATTTTATGCCCAATTCATGCAAAACTCCACGTAATCCCAAGGGGTTCACATATTTTTTCTTGCAACTGTATTATAGTTTTGGACGTGAGCAGCATAAGTTTATTTTTAGCCTTTTAAACGTATTGCCCATGGGAATATATGTTACTGTGTGTTTGCATATATTTAATTTGAAGCATTCCTACTTCTGTTCCGTGTGCTTTAGCCCTGGTTCACAGTGCGACTTGGCATGTGATTTGACAGCTCTAATTTGTCCCCATGGAACCATTCAAATCGGTGTGACTCCTACCAGACAGGGCTGCTCTTTGTCCCCTCTTCTGTTTGCTTTAGTACTAAAACCACTTTTGCGGAAAATTCGGGGTAATCACGATATTAAAGGGGTGTCTATTGGATCTGGGGTTCATAAACTCTCAACTTAAGCTGATGATATTTTGTTTTACATCACTCATCCACTCCCGACTCTGCCGGTATTGCTGTCAGAGTTTCACAGATATTGTTCTCTTTCGAATTTTAGTATTAATTATAGGAAGTCTGAGATTTTACCGGTCACGATCCCTCCAGAACGTACGCATTTACTTAGGGCTAGTTTTCAATCCATATGGCAGCCCCACACGTTGACTTATCTGGGCACTCAGATCTCTCCGGACCCTAAACTATTGTATTCGGCAAACTATGGGGTGCTACTACAGGGGGTGGAGAGGGATCTGGGTGTTTAGCACAACACGGCTCTCACATAGATGGGTCAAATTAAAACTCTTAAAATGACGATTCTGCCGAAAATTTTGTACCTACTCTCAACGATCCGGATACATCTCCCACCTGTATTTTTTAGTCATTTACGTTGGTTGTTCACGACCTTAATTTGGCAGGGGAAGAGGCCTTGATTGGTGTTTTTGCTACTTAGTAGGTGCAAGGAGGATGGGGGTTTGGGAGTTCCAGATATATCTCTCTACTACACTAGTTCGTATTTTGAACTGGACGCATCACTCAACGGAAAAAGTTTGGGTCCCTCTGGAAAAGTGTATAGCTGGTAGGAACTTGGCTGGGGCCCCTTTGATACCACATATGAACCAGCGGTTGTCCAGTTGGAAAAGCCCGGTCATACTAAACACCTTGTTTGGGATCAAGTTAATAGATCAAGCAGCCTCTCCCCTCCAACCTCACCCCTTGCTCCATTGGGGGGCTTCCCTTGGTTTCTACCTGGGGAGGATGCCTCCTTTTTTAATGCGTGGGGCAGAGAAGGGATTGTCAGATGTCAGACCTTGGCCCCGACGGGTCGTTTATTGTCCCTAGACAGCTTACGAAGATCCTTTGGGTAATTTCCTGTGGATTTCTGGCATTATCATCAGCTACATGATTTCTTTCAGAGATTGCTCCCTAAGGTGCAGACACATGGCACGCTGACTTCTTTTGAGACTGTGTGTGGATCTTGGAGATCCTAGACACTTACTCTCCCAGATGTACCGTGGCCTACTCTCCACTTTTTCTGAAACGACTCCATACTATATGCGGGAATGGGAGGCGTAGCTGGGTTTTGACATTGTGCCCCCGCAGTTTCAGAAAATTACTCAGATGACCCATGTCTCATCCATCAGCTCTAAAACACAAGAGTCATAAGTTTCTGTCTAGATGGAACAGGACACTCTCTCGGTTAGCTAATATTTTCCCTGGGGCTGACTGTAGATGCTGGAGGGAGTGCCCTCAGGAGGGCACTTTTTTACATCTTTGGTGGTACTGCCCCAAGATTCAACAGTTCTGGAGAGCTATTTCCCCTTGGATCCAGAGAACGACCCTTCAATCTACTGACTTTACCCCTCTGCACTACTTGTTTTATGCCACCGCTTCCTCCATTAAATCATATAAATGAAGTGTCACCCCGCATCTTCTGAATGCTGCCAAGAGCTTGATACCGCGATTCTGAAAGCAGAGTCCTACTGTTGCAGAGTGAAAACGGGAAGTAGATAGGATCTATGATGCAGAACATTGGATCTATACCGTTAGGAACGACCTTGAGAAATTTCATGACATTTGGTCCAGATGGTTATACTACTCTATGGAATTGGCGAGCCCGACAGACCTTCCTTCTAGTAAGGGTTGCCTATAATCCCTAACCTCCCTCTTGGGTTTGGCGCTTAGGCTTAGCGACTTCCCCCCCTGTTGGTTATAATTCTGCAACATTTTGCTTGGCAGTTTTGCCGATGGGATATCACATGCAGTGTTTTTTAGGAGCTTTAACTACTGGTTTTCAACCCTTCTCCATTATACCCCATGCATTGGACCCTCAGACCTTTGCTATTGTTTTCATTCAAGATGGCCCTCTGAGGCCTTTGATATTTTTTTTTTCTTTTTCTTTCCTTTTCTTACTCTTTTTGCTTTCCTTTTTCCTTGCATGCGTGTACTGAGATTTCATGTATGTGCCTTACGTACTTTCTGTTACTAATTACGCTGCCTTAAGTTTGGTATGTTGTATGGTGCGATGGGCACATGCATCCTGTTGCCTTGGGAAGTGCTGGCCACATGCAGAGACGTAGCTCCTGCGTGGCCACTAAGGCCCTTGGTGCTGTGTATTGAGCCGGCTCTCGCTGCGCTGACGGTGGATGGGGGGTGCGTGGCATGACATTTGTAATGTACTATATGCTCGGTCTGTGTTTGTTTTTGCATCATCGTATGCAGGGCCTATTATGGGTCCTGCTTGTTTAGTTTGCTTCTGTAATTAAGCGTACTGGATGTTGCTTTATCTTCTGTTTTTAAAATCTTTAATAAAGAAAGATTATACAAAAAAACAAAAATCAGTGTGACTCCAACTTTGTGGTGCAGCACTGACTTTGAAAAAAGGTTCCTGTGGTATTTTTGACAATTTAATGTGCGACTTGCATAGACATCTGTGCATGAAGTTGCGCAGATGGCAGGCAAGCCCCACCTGAAATCGCACTGACCAGCTGCTTTGAAATCATGCTACTTCAAGTGAAGTAGTACGATTTTAAAGCCACATTCACTGTGAACCAGGACTTAATGAAAACATTCCCTCTCAGTCTAATACTTGGAGAGCAGCCCTTAGCCTTGGAAAATTTGCTCTCTTAAAATTTAAGTGTTTTTATCTTTTCTATGACTTATTTAGTTCCCTGAAATGTCAGCTACCTTGGGGCTAGTTTCCACTAGTGTTATCTCTATGGATCACTATTCAGAGGGCATTTGACAGGTGGTGATGAGACATTATGTTGCCTGTTTTAACCCCTAGAAGCTTGCGCCACCAAGCTGTAACTGCATGCATTACAAACGATTGGGGCACGGCTCCATTCACTTGAATTAAATGTGTTCGGCAGGCAGTATTGCCTGCTGATTGTGGGAGGGGCAGGGGCGGACTGACAACTCATGGAGCCCCCGGGCAATAGGGGATCATGGGGCCCCTGTGTCCTTGCCCAAACTCAAAAAAACTAGGAAAAAGGTACCAGGGGCATCTCATGGGGCCCCCTACTGATCCCGGGCCCTCGGGCAATGTCCGAGTTTCCAAATGGTCAGTCCGCCCCTGGGGAGGGGGTTTTATTCTTGTGCACACCCTCCACTTGCTGCCATAAGGCAGGTAAAAACACAGATCAAATGCATGTTTGTACCACCCCCCAACTGCTAATGTAATAACTGTTGGTGGTGCTGGTAGGTATGGGTACTATAACCTTGTTTCTCTAAAATGATGGCCCTCTAATGGGGCACTGGGCTGTACTAGTTTGTATTCCTAAAAACTGTACACAAAGCAGGTCACTAACTCTCTCAAAGCAGTAAATGGAGCCTGCAGCTCCATTTACCGTCTGGTAAGCATCTGGAATCGAGAGCATGGACTGGATTACAGCTATAAACTAATTGTTCAGTAGCAAAATGGAAAAGTGGTTCTGTAATCAAGCCCTTAGAAACATGTGGCCTTTAAAAATGGATAACTAGTAATTGGTAGGATATTTTTAATATGTTAACATTGTTATTGATATGTCTGGTGCTCCCAGCACTGAAAAATGGCCACATCTCCCCAATAGTTATTCTGAAATATGTATCCTGAACCTTATTAAGATCAGGGCCTGGTAAATTCTTCCAAAACATTCCATGCTGCATCAGGTAAAAAAAACAGAAAATGTTATACTCACACAATGAAAGTATGCAAATACAAACTATGTATTGAAATTCTGGAAGGCCCAGAGTGGGGCTGGGTGTCACTGTGGGGGGGAAGAAGGTAATGGAGGGGAATAGGGGGCTCTGCAGCAGGCTATGTGACCTTGTAGGGGACGGGGTTTCTGTAGGGAGCAGGGGACAGTTGTGTGGGATGGGGACTTTGGAGGGGGGCTGGTCATCTCATCGGGAGGCAGGTGGTTTTGCAGGGGCAATGTGGAAGACTAAGGGCAATGCAGGGGTTGGGGGCACTGTTGAACATTATTGGGGCCAACATGTGGGGCTGGAGGCTCTGCAGTAAGCTAGAGGGTACTGTGGGAGGTTGAAGGACACTGTGGGCAACTATGAGAGGTTGGTGGCACTATGGGAGTTCAGAAGCACTCTGGGAGGTTAGGGGATCTGTAGCTGGCCAGAGGTCCAGGAGAAAGGAGGCCACGGCCCAACAGTGGAGAACCACTGCATTAACCTAGTCCCTACAACAAGCACAAAGGAAATGTATTTTCATTTCATGCATACTTTATTATGGTCCTGTACATGTTGTACATGCTGGTTACAGTGCATTTCTCTCTGAAATTTTGAGGACATTGTTCAGAAGAACAGCGTACCTTGATTAAAAAGTTGATTGGAGAGCGAAAAACATATAAAGAAGTGCAGAAAATGATAGGCTGCTCAGCTAAAATGATCGCAAATGCTTTAAAATGGCAACCAAAACCTGAAAGACGTGGAAGAAACCAAAAAACTACCATTCAAATGGATAGAAGAATAGCCAAAATGGCAAGGACTCAGCCAACAATCAGCTCCAGGAAGATCAAAGAAGGTCTAAAGTTACCTGTGAGTACTGTTACAATTAGAAGACGCCTATGTGAAGCCAAGCTATCTGCAAGAAGCCCCCGCAAAGTCCCACTGTTGAAAAGACATGTGCTGAAGAGGTTAGAATTTGCCAAAGAGCACATTGACTGGCCTAAAGAGAAATGGCGCAACATTTTGTGGACTGATGAAAGTAAGATTGTTCTTTTTGGGTCTAGTGGCCGGAGACAGTTTGTCAGACGACCCCCAAACACTGAATTCAAGCCACAGTACACTGTGAAGACAGTGAAGCATGGTTGCGCAAGCATCATGATATGGGGATGTTTCTCATACTACGGTGTTGGGTCTATTTATCGCATACCAGGGATCATGGATCAGTTTGAATACATCAGAATACTTGAAGAGGTCATGCTGCCTTATGCTGAAGAGGAAATGCTCTTGAAATGGGTGTTCCAACAAGACAATGGCCCCAAACACACCAGTAAACGTGCAACATCTTGGTTCCAGACCAACAAGATTGACGTTATGGAGTGGCCAGCCCAATCCCCGGATCTTAATCCAATAGAAAACTTGTGGGGTGACATCAAAAATGCAGTTTCTGAGGAAAATCCAAGAAATAGAGAAGAACTGTGGAATGTAGTCCAATCATCCTGGGCTGGAATACCTGTTCACAGGTGCCAGAAGTTGGTTGACTCCATGCAACACAGATGTACAGCAGTTCTCAGAAACAGTGCTTATACAACTAAATATTAATTAAGTGATTCAAAGGAAAGCAAAATCTTCAAACATTTTTCAGTTTATATAGTGAATGTTTGAGTTTGTAAAGAAGAATACAATAAACACTGCTATTTTTTTGAACAGTCTAATATTCACTTTTCTTCAACTTTTTTAGAGGAACAACACAAATTTGATACATTTTTCTTCATGTTTTGATTTGGAATAGAATGTGTAGTGTTCCCAATGCATTTGTGTGTATGGAAATAAAAGCTATTAGAAGGATTCTGAGCTTTATTCACTTTTTTCAACACACTGCTATTATTTTGAACACAACTGTGTGAGTGTGTGTATATATATATATATATATATATATATATATATATATATATATTTCTTCTCTTTCTGTCATGGTAAACCGTAGAGTACATGATTGCTTGAAATCTGTTCTGAAAATATGAAATGCTGGCTGAAAAACAGCCTCTAAAGACTCACAATTATGAATAGAAAAGAAGAAGGCAAATAAATAATTTATAACCCACGTTTATAGTACCAACTGGTGATACATATTGCCTAACCATAACAGAAGACAGTTTTAATTTTATTTTTTTTAAGAACTAAATTTTAAGGATAATTTTACCTTTGGAGCATATTACGTGTTCCACCCGTTTTTAGGGTGGAACATTTAACATGTTCCAGCTGCACCTTCTCCCCTCCCGTTGACAGTGGGTGGGGGATCCTCTCCTTGCACCCACTGTCACAATTTGTAAACACTTTCCTGTGAATGAATAGACTACAAATACCACCATCCATTGCAGCTGATGACTTGTAGTTCTCAATAAACTATGAGGCGCTGGTGCGCACTCTTGTAGTCCATTTTCCTACTCTCAAGTAACTGCTTACTTGTGCATTTATTTTTTTTTAAAAGCTGAACCTAGTCTTTTAGGAGTTAAATATATATTCTTTAAAGTATTTTAATGTTACCTGCAATCCTTCTTCATATAATAATGCATTCATTCCTTGCTGATCAGCTTGAATTGCAGATCAGCCTAGAAGTGATTATACAGACTGCTCAAATATGGAAAGACAGCAATGGAGATACGTGCTTTTACTGGCTGCTGAAATGTTAGGTAGTAGAAGAGGAACCACTAACTCAAAACCATATTTGTAGCTATAAAGTCACAAATTTGGGGAACTTGGATGAGCTAGAGCTGAAAAAACCTTAAAGCGGAACTCAAGGATTTCAGCCACTTTCTAAATTATATTGGTTTACCATAGGCTAGGTCTAAAGAGGTGTATGCCACCTTGTGGACCTATCTCTTTAATTTACACTTTACATTTTTACTGAGCGCTGGGAGCATATCTATCGCTATACAAAGAATTGTTGAAAATTCACCATAGCCTTGATATTAGTACAAAGTAGCAGCTTACACAATTTGTTGACAAACTATTTCCAATAACCGACATACAATAAACTGTAGCATTTAAACAATGATAATAAAATAAAAGAACACTTTTAAGTATTAGGGCTCATGTACACGGGGCATTTGGAAAACTCTTCTGAATGATGGAAACTGACTGCTGGAAAACGTACGTTAAAAAATGTCAGTTTAGCCACGTTTGCATACCTCGTTTATGCGCGTTTAGCCGCATGTATGCACATTTGCATTTAGAAGCGTTTTTAAAAGATAACCTAAGGAGACCCTCCCAAATGCCCAGAATGCACTGAAAAATAATAAATAATTAACTATTTCAGACATTTTGAGAGAAATAGAGAGAGCAGAAACAGAGAGATCAGTATGTGCTGAGCTTACCTGTCTTTTCTGGTTGTATTCACTATGGATCCCATCATGAGCATAATGCAGCACGTTCTACCATTTTTCCTTCATATGAAATCTTGAACTGACTGCGCTGGTGTACTAGGTCCATCTGAATACATAGAAAATGCTTTGCATGCATTTCTGATGATGAAAAAAGGCTCTGGACAGCATCTGGATACGGAACAGATAAAAAACGCTTCTAAACGCAAATGCTTATAAACGCGGTTAACCGCATTTACAAGCGTTTACACACATTTACAAGCATTTGGCATTTGACACGCCAGTAAAATCTACTCCTGAACGCAAGTTTGGTGCGTTCAAAAATACGACTGTAAACGACTATGTGTACATGGACACACAGGAAAACATTAGGGAGAGTTCTGGGGCTGTGGAAAAAAATGCTGAACAGCTCCTGAACGTCAGTTTAGCAGCTGCAGTGTACATGAACCCTTAAAAGTCCCTGCACTGAGTCCAAGGAGAAGTAATAAATACCTCAAATGTGCCCAGAAAGACAAATGTGAATGTAAGCTGTACACACCATCACATGTGAGTACACTGAGCCTTTTACCGGAGGTCTGTTGACCCTCAATATATAGAGTGGTCAAATAGCCCTTATGAATACATCCAGGATTATACAGCTTCCACCGAATACAAATCTCACAAGTTCATCTGGACTGCTTACTTGCGATCCTGGTATTCACTCTTCATCAATGATCCAAAAAGTGTCCAGCATCCATATATGTCACTCACATAGAAGGCAAAGACAGCCTCATGGTGCAGTATTTTAAAAGTGCAAGCATTTATTAAAAACAATTCAATTTTATTTTAAATAAAATATGTACCGCAAGTAAACACAAACAGATCACCAACAAGATGGCCCTGGTCCCAGCGTCCTAGCCTGATGAAGTCAGACGTTCTGTAGCTCCTTCCTAAGTGTTTTGTCATATGGTGACATTGTTAGGGGTATGGTCAGCGTGTCTCATCATGCTATATATACTTGCAGACCGGAAGAGCGGCTTCGCTCAGCAGCGTCGGCGCTTCAAACACCAGAACTGACATGTCAAACCCAGGGGCGTACTGACAACTCATGGGGCCCCCGGGCAATAGGGGATCATGGGGCCCCTGTGTCCTTGCCCAAACTCAAAAAAGCCTATGAAAAAGGTACCAGGGGAATCTCATGGGGCCCCCTACTGACCCTAGGCCCTCGGGCAGTGCCCGAGTTTCCAAATGGTCAGTCTGCCCCTGGTCAAACCAAAACCAAAAACCACTGTAGCCTCCAGCGTCCCAAAAAACGAAAACTACAGGGAATCAAAAGGCATTCTACTTCCCCCTCATTAAACAGGACTATAAAAATGAAAAAATCTAAATATTAAAAAGAAAATAAATATACTTCAATACAGGTTAAAAACAATTCATAATTATGTATTATCTTGTGGTGAAAAATATGTTTAATCGGACCACCGTCATCTTGTTGATGATACATAAACTACATCACAATAATAAATACAAAACTTCTTTTGCTCCGGTGCTGGACCTTCTGGTTCAACTACTGCAGCTGGAGATTCATATGCAGCTGCTCTGCCCGCCCCTCCACTCCTCCTGCCCAGTCACAGAGTTCCTTGTATTATGTGAAACCATTTACAAAATACAAAGCCTTATGTGAATATACAGCGGAGGGGAGGAGCAGACAGAGTTGCTGCTGTGTGAGAAACCAGCATCTCACCTGTCGGAGTGCTGGGAGTATAGTTATAGCTGTACTCCCTGCACTCAATAAAACTGTCAGTTGTAGATAAAAGAGATAGGTCCACAAAGTGGCAAAGCAAGCCAGCACATATTTAAAAGACGCTGAATTCCTGGAGTTCAGCTTTAGAAAACTAACTGTAAGAGCATAAAATTGGTCCCTGCTTAAAGATGTTACTTTTTTTGAAAATGCGTTTCATTTTTGCTCATTCAGAGACACAGGAAGTCGTTCATCTTCAGGTTATATTTTCACCTACAGGAGGATTGGGTAAATGACTTCCTGTGTCCCTCAATGGACTTCAAGAGAAGGATTTTATGGTGAGTACAAACATCCTAATATTTGTAAACAAATTGAAATACTATTTGGCAAAAAAAGGCTTTCAAAAGTACAATGCTTAAGCACTCTGTTTGATGTTCTCACTGTTACTTTAAACTGTGCATTTATCTTCAGGTCTTCAAACATTTACAATACAATAAAATCTCTGTTTTTTTTTTCTAGTCCTGGATCCTCCTGTGCTGTCCCTTGAGTCCCCTGTTACTGTTGATCTTCAAAGTAAATTGATGGTTTCCTGTCAAGTGAATGCATCCAATCAAACTGCAATCCACTGGAAACAAGTTAGTGAATATCTAGCTTAAAAGCCATCAGTAGCGTACAGTGTTCCATTAACCAGTCTTCTACTGCTATTGACCAGGCTAATGTGCATGTCAAGGCAACAAATCTTTGAACTGAAAATGTATTTTTCATGTCTACTAGGATGGAAAAACCATTGCAAACGGGCCTGTGTTGAACCTGGATTTTGTAGATTACAGTGCTACAGGACTTTATACTTGTGTGGCTGACCTTCCTAATATACCAGGGCTGACTACAAGTAAAGACATAAGTATCACTGTGCAAGGTAACTGAAGTCACTATTCATGGTAGATAAATAGATTTGTTTGTAGCTATTTTATATGCATTTATTACTTTATCTCTTGATAATGTTTAGCATCAAAGCATTCAGTTTACAAAATAAATATCACAGTGATGCAGAATTGTTATTTTTTTCATATGAAATAAGTCATTTAAATATAAAAAGCCTACAAAGTTATTACTTTATTTCCATGTGGAATGTCTCCTTTTTCTAGCCTTTACAGTAGGCAATACCAGCAGTGATTGTAGAAATATAAACCCATGTGATATGTGTGTGAATTGGCTTGTACAATAATAAAATAATTCCACAAAAATCAACCGGTAGTATAACATACAGATCCATGTATCAAACCCATTAGTAAATAAAAAAAAAATCAAATGAGCTGATTATATATAGCAGTGGTCTCCATACTGCGGCCCGGGGGCCAGATGCGGCCCTTTGCTTGCCTTTATCTGGCCCTTGGGGCATTATTTTCATCCACTGATACCAACAATGAGACATAATCCCCCCCCCCCCACTGACACCAATTAAGGGGCAGAAATACTCCCAATGACACCAAAGATGGTGTACAATTCCTCCCAATAACACCAACAATGAGGCCGAATGACACCAACAATGGTGAGCTTTTCCTCCCAATAACACCAAAGATGAGGCTTTTTTTATTCCCGCTAAATTCGGGACCTTTTCTACTCCTAATGCCCACAGTCGGGCCCCTCTTAAGTCTAAAGGACAGTAACTGGCCCTTTGTTTAGAAAGTTTGGAGACTCCTGACATATAGTAATGAAAATACTGCATGCCCTATGCTTTTATCAGTTGACACTATACAAGAATGAAGAGTAAAAGTGAGAGTGCCTCCTAAAAGCCTATTCCCTAAGCAAGTTTTACTCACCCTTCCTAGCTCCCCCCTCACCATCTCCCTGCTTCTTCAGATGGGCAGTAAGCTATTGGTGAATATGTGACCACAAGGCCTGAACACTGTCACATAACGGGGCAGTGACACCATCATCCTGGGTATGCTTTAACACCACCAACACTAATGCTTAGTGGGGAGGTGAATCAACTATTAAACTAAGCCTTAATTGTAAATCATCATCTTTGGCAAATCACAAATCTATACCGGACGAGGGTGCGTGTCCCTATGCACCACCTGGCCAATAGATGAATCTAAAATATAACCTTCATTCATATATATATAAAATATGTATGCTACACTGTAGTTATTGTAAGACCTATTGGAGTGGAATATACTGCGCATAATAATATAACTGGATACAATTATAATTGTTTACTTGACATCCAAATGGTTAACAACACCAAACCAGATCAGATACCATACTGTTTTAGATGAGATTATGGCAGAAAAGAGGTACTGTAGTTTGATCACAATCCTATCAGATGAAATGTATATTCTCTACTAAAGAGATAGTTACCCCATGTACAGGACTAATTAGATAGTATAATCTGTCTTACTACAGATACACTCATCCAGGGGCCTTAATGTCAGCCTGTAATGGACAAGCCCAATATATCACCATATGCCGTCAAAAATGCCTCACTATCTTGAGGAATGCAAATATATGCCTTTTAAACTCGAAGCAAAATGGATCTTTCATTTAGGCTCAAGGGCACCTTTTGGTTTAACCACTTGACCTCCAGAGGATTTACCCCCCTTAATGACCAGGCCTCTTTTTGCTACTCGGCGCTGCACTAATTCAACTGATAATTGCGTGGTCATGCAATGCTGCACCCAAACGAAATTTACGTCCTTTTTTTCACACAAATAGAGCTTTCTTTTGGTGGTATTTGATCACCTGTGCGCTTTTTATTTTTCACGCTATAAACAAAAAAAGGCCAAAAATTTTGAAGAAAACAATATTTTTTACTTTCAGCTATAAAAAATATATAGTAAACTCAAAGTTTGTTATAAATTTAGGCCAAAATGTATTCTGCTCCATGTTTTTGGTAAAAATAATCCCAATAAGTGTATATTGATTGCTTTGTGTGAAAATTATAGCGTCTACAAACTGGTATAGATACTGCAATTTATGCCATTTTTTTTCCATACAGTGCTGCGCTAGTTTAACGGACAATTGCGCGGTCATGCAATATAGTAGATAAATGAAATTTACATCCTTTTTTGTGGGGGAAAAAAGGCTGACAATTTTGAGGAAAAAAAACAATATTTTGGACTCTTTGCTGTAAAACATGTCCAGTAAAAAAAAATGTAAAAATCAAGTTTAGTCATAAATTTCTGCCAAAATGCATTCTGCGACATGTTTTTGCTAAAAAAAAACCCATTACGTGTAAATTAATTTTTTTTTTGATTGAAAAGATACTTTTATTGCAGAAGCATCAAAAACAACATGATACGTGTAATCGGGGTACATCTCACCCTGTACTGCGACGCAGCGCACCACATAGCAATACAGTTCCAAGCATACAATAAATACATTCAGAAATAAATACATTCGCTCAGCGGTATGATGCCTGACGTGATGTGCAGAGGATGAATCCCCAGACCACCACGTCATGCATGACGCCGCTTACCCCAAAAACCATAGCATCCTGATACACAGTACTAAGTCATGCAATAAACGAAAGCGAAAAAGCGAAAAACCGAGAATCACAATTTACAATAGGCATCGGGTGTGTGGGGGGGGGAAGGGAAGAAAGGGGGAAACACAGGCCCGAAGCTTTATTGAAAAGACAAAGACACGCAAGGGGGAGTAGGGGGAAGGGGGAAATCTTCAGACGTCCTCTTCCTCCTTAAAGTCCATCAAGGAATAGTCTCTGAGCAGACTGAGGATCAGTCTGCGGCAGTCCTCAATGGACATCCTCTCCCGCTGGTGGATGAGGCGCTTTCTGGCGCACCATAAAGCGTCCTTAAAGCAACACAGCACCCGCCAGGCGCCGTCAATGTCCTCCAGAGAAATTAATTGGTTTACGTGAAACTTATAGCATTTACAAA
This sequence comes from Staurois parvus, assembly GCF_062004578.1. Taxonomy (NCBI): domain Eukaryota; kingdom Metazoa; phylum Chordata; class Amphibia; order Anura; family Ranidae; genus Staurois; species Staurois parvus. The sequence goes on from NW_028318003.1 coordinate 6,237,386, forward strand.
TGGCGGGAAAGATACTGGGATTTTTAGGTTTTTTTTGTACTAATAATAGCGGCGATCAGCGACTTATGGCGGCGATCAGCGACTTATGGCGGGACTGCGGCGGACATTCTGACATTGGGGGGTACTGACTTGGGGTCACTGACATCCCCAGTGACACCAATACAGTGATCAGTGCAAAAAAAAAAACACTGACACTGTACTAAGGGCACTGGAGAGGAAGGGGTTAACTTTATTTTTCAGGAAAGGGTTACCTGTGTGAGGGGGAGTGTTTTACTAGGGGGCGGGGGTGAGAGAGAAACTCTTCTGTCCCGATCAGCTTGTCCTCGAGCTGTCAGGGAAGTGACACAAAGCACAGCTACTGCAGCTGTGCTCTCTGTCACTGATTGCCGCTGTGACCCGGCGACTGACATCCGCGGCTGTGATTGGCGGGACAGGTAGGGCGGCGGCGCGCCTCGCGCGCGCCCCCTACCTGTTTATAAAACACACGTTTTAAAACATGGTTTTGCCTGCCCGTGCCAGCCTGCCGCCGTATTTATACAGTGGCTGGGCGGCATGTGGTTAAATGAAGAATTTACCTTCTTCCCTTTTGTGTGCGATTAGGGACTCTGTGTTTTTTGCATCCAGTTATATTACTATGTGCAGTATATTCCTCTCCAATAGGTCTTAAATTAACTACAGTTTAGCATACATATTTTATATATATATGAATAAAGGTTATATTTTAGATTCATCAATTGGCCAGGTGGTGTGTAAGGACATGCACCCTCGTCTGGTATAGATTAGTGGGGAGGTGACAGGGAAGATCTGTACCTTTCTGGGGGTTGTGCTAACAGGAGACTCTGAATGGGCAAGTGACAGTATTCCTTTCATAAAAATATCCAGAAGCAAAGCTCTACATCCAAAGTGCCATAAATAACAGCAACTACCAGAATCCACTGTTGGGGTCAAACCAGTGCAAGATGGCATCTGAAAGGTTTCTATGGGCAACACGCTTTGCACTTGATGTTTTATTTCTTGCTGCAATTTTTTTTGTAGAACTCTGAAGGAATCAGTTAATCCAAACATGAGGCAATTCTCCCAGCTCATTAGTATGCTAGTTTTCCCCTTGTAAACAGCATACATAACTTATGCTTTAGCCTGCTATCAGTAGCTTGCCAGCAATGATCAGATATTGAGTATCTAAGAGATTAGTTGTACTCATATGATGAACATATCAGTCCCTGCATGTGTTACTCAGGGCATGATATGGACTTTCTTGCTAATTGCTGCTTATTTCATCTTTTAGTCATATGGTTTACAAATAGACCTAACACTCAAAATTGCTGCCCTGGTATAAGGAGAACTTGAACACACACCCACAGGTTGATCTGGATGGACTGGTGTCTTTATTCAACCTTACCAGCTATGTAACTTTGGAATTCCTAGGTCATGCATCCTGTTTTTCATATTCATTGCAGGAAGTCCTCAAGCATCTGTGACTTCACCAGTTATAGAGGTACAAGATGGTGAAACCGTGACTACAAATTGTACAGTATCTGGTTATCCACGACCGCAAATCATTTGGTATATCAATGACACAGAGGTAATTGAGCTTTCCTCTATTTTTAAAGCAAGGTTCCAGGCTATCAGATCTATTCACCATGATGGGCTTACCACCAGCCTGCTCAATGAACAGTGCATCAGGACTATCACCTCTGTCCAATAGGCTGGAAGCTTACTTAGGAAGCAATAATGGTAAATCCAGTAGGAGAGTGATCTTCCCTAGCAGGAGTATTTGTGTCCCAAGAATGACTGGTCCAATATACAAATAAGTATTTCAACTGTATTTAGTTGTTTGCCTAATTTTCCACTTCATTACAACTTTACATATACAGAATCTAAGAAAGAAAAATTTTGTGACAGTTTTGCATCTTTTGCTCTTTTTAGTGATTTTGATGCATTTTATGAAAGTGCCACTTGTTTTTTACACATTTTCTGAAAGTGCGCTAAAGATGCAGCATGCAGGACTTTTGGTTTGCTTTCAGTAAATGCACCAAAAGTGTGTCCTTTAGAAGTCTATGATACCGGAGCTAAAACTGTAAGTAAAAGGCACAAAAAACACAAATACACCCATGCTGCGACCAAACTGCACCACACCAGTGTGAACCCGTTCTTGCAGCCAGGTTCAAGAATGCATACTGCATCCTGCTAAGTTTCACCTGAGCATCCAGACGTCACTGAACTTTGGTCACAAAAGGGATAAAGCAAACATGCTCTCTATTAATATGTACGACAAATTCTGATTTAGTCAAAGAATTTTCCATTAATTCACATTATGACATTTCCTTTAATAACATTATTTGGCATGCTGTATTGTCTGTGTGCAGCTATTCTAATAATGCTCTTTTAGTGTTTCTCAGTGATTTCATGCTGTGTGTTTTGACAGATAACATCTCAAGCTGTCATTTACAACATCAAAGATTATGAAGTAACAAGTGAACTCACCTTGATGATCCACAAAGATTTCTTGAATCAAAGTCTCAAATGCATGGCCTTCAATCAGTTCAACAACAGCACTGCATATATCCAGCTACTGGAAAGTGAGTCCCTGTATGTTTACTTGCATGTATGTGTATGTATGCATGTAATATTACATTTGCCATCTGAGAAAAACGTGTGTGACCAATTTGTATGGCATGTTTGTTAGCTAAGAGTGTTTAATACGCCAAACCGTCCACAACTGGTCAGTTATAGATAGATGTAGTTGGGATTATTTGTCTATTTAGTTTTAATATCTCAGAAACACCAGCATTGAGATCTCCATAGCCAAGCTCCAGGTCCTTTATGAAGTTTTTCAATATTTATTTCTTACTAATGTATAATAAATAAAAAAATCCAGCAGGTTGAATTTCATCCTCCTTTGTGATGACCATGGCTTGCATCAGAGAAAGCAACTGCATATACTGTACCACTGTAGGTACCAAAAATTATAAAACTGAACTAGAATTCTAATGTGGAATGACACATTTGTATTTTAGGCATAGTGATGGTTTTCAATACCCCTTTGCCTTATAGTCCCCTTTTTCTTCTCCTTATGTACATACTGGAAATCAGAATGCAACATGTTGTAGCAGCCAGTGCTAGACAGAGCACCTGTCCTTTTCCAAGGTGGTGGGTCCCAGTAGTACTAACCATATTTCTCTCTCTTGGTTATAGTAGGAAAGGGTTAAAATTTCAGTTAGGTTTTAATTGCTGTCTGTTTCCCATGGAAAAATTCTTTCCTGAAATTGAAACGCTGTTTTTAACCCCATAGAAGAGATTTATCTTCTATTTCTGTTCTGTCAGTTACATGGATAGGAAGTGAGAGTAAATCTTCCTGTTGAGGATCCAGAAAGTAAAGAAATCCAGACAGCGCTTCTAAACTTTAGGGTACGTTCACGCTGCTCCCTTGAAAAAACACAGTAAAAACAGTATGCATTTTTATGCAATTCAGGTGTGTTTCTGGTGCATCTACTGTAGTTGCCAGCACCTTTGAAAAATAGACACGTAACTCAAAAAAGCACAAAAAACACAAATGTAGTGCGTTTTTGATGCATTTTTGCTGGGTTTTCCATTCATTTCAATGGGGAGCTGTGTTTTTAGTGCGGTTTTGAAAACCACACTAAAGACGCTGCATGCATGTCTTTTCAAAGAGCACCACATCCACAGTGCAGCGAGGAGTCCCATAAGATTTATGGGGATTGTGGTTTTTTTTGTGTTATTAGCACAGCAAAAATACATCAGTGTAAAAGCAACCTTACTCACACTACTAGAAGAAATTTTTTTATTTTGCTGCCTTTATTCAAGTTGGAAAATTATGCAGAAAAAACTATATTATATATATTGATATAGTAGTGTATATAAACTAAAATAAAGGTGTGCACATAGAAAGTGAAAGCTACATATCTAACTAAATTCAATTGTATTCTTTGAACAGAATCCATGCCAACATCTTTTTCAGTCACCAGCTTAGGTATGTATTGGGCAGTAAGGGACCTATGTATAGTATAGTGAAATATAAATAGAGCAATGTGATGAAAGGTATTCAGAATGATTTGACCGCACATAGCTGAGTCATATTTTCTGACATACATAAAGCAGTATCTTGAACAAGATCTGCACGTTACAACTTAGCTGTACTGTTTCTAACACATTTGAACCATCATAGATCAATATAGATGATATCTGAATCTAAGAATGTCTAGCTGAACCTCATCTTGTAGCAGTATATTCTGTATAGCTCGAGGAGGAATGGGGGTGGGAAAATGTGCATTTTGTCCAGAGCCTGGTAAGTTGCTACTCCCAGTGAAATAGAAAAGGGTTTTGACAGGTGCTTTACATGTACGTTGTACACCGCAATGCCATTAACGCCCAAGTATTTTCATCTCCATATTTTCTTGTATTCCTGCATGCTATGATTTGTGACTGATTTTTGAATGTCATGATTTGTTATTGATTTTTGCATGCTATGTTTTATGACTGCTTTTTGCTAGTCAGTGCTTGCTTCTTGTTCTTCTCTTCTACTGCTTTATGCTGGCATAGCTGAGTAATGAAGCTGGCCATACATGGATAGAAATTCATCCAGTTCAGCAGGGATTGGCTGAATTTCAATCCATGTATGGCTATTCCCGTTCAAGAGAACTCAATCTTTCAATCGACTTTTCATGAATGGACTTGTTGGTATATTTTCACTCAATCAACGCTACAGCCAATCGGCTGCAGTGCTGATCAATGTATTCTGATAGCTGGGGAAACCTGCTGCCAGAATACACTGACACATCGGGGAGGATTCCTGCATCCACATCGAATGTATGGCCAGCCTAATAGCTACACACCCTAGCACAAGCTTCCTCACATTGACTTGTATTGCAGAGAAGGGGAGGGGGTTTGTCACATCAGGTTTGTTACTTACTGCTGATTGCTGAGAGCACTGGGTCTAACTATGGCATCTATTGGACTGAGTGATACCTTAAAAATTCTAAATATAATATACTGTCCACCTATCCCACTAATTAATAAAAAAAAGTTTCAAAATACCTTCAGAGAAATTTTTATTTTCCCAGTCCTACAGTGGATGTGTTCTTTATATGTGAAGTATAATATGTAAGAATGCAGAACTGAACTCCCTCTTTGCAGCCATTGTATTATTCTCTACAGTACTGATTGATATATTGATGAAATCATTCTCTGGCCCTCACTCTCCTATTTGGTTGCTTTTTGCCAGTTCAGCTCTCATACCTGTAAATTCCTTATCGACCAGAGAAATGTTTAAATTTTTATAGTCCTATTGATAACTTTGACATTAACTTTGTCAGTACAAAAGTTAATGAATTAATACATACTACATATGTTTTGTTTTTGGGACAAACAAACTTTTTTTCCTGAAAAATTATTTTAATTTCTCTGCAATCTAAAGTCAAAAAGGCATAATAAAACAATAGTTGCCGGTAATAGAGGCTGGGGAGCAGTTAGCAGAAAAAGGAGCAGGGCATATGGTGTACATCCAAGGCCCTTTGCTGAACTTTTTAGGGCATGCACTGTGTGCTGTAGTTCCCGAACTGGTTAATAAAGTGTTAGGGAGGGGGACTAAAAAAACTATAACAAAACTATAGAAGCAAGACTCAAAAAGACTTAGGGGCATGTTTATTAAGCAGTGAATATGACATTCACAAAACTTTCACTGCAGATAAATCAATTACACTAATTTGAACCATGCACCATGAAGATATACAGTACTTGCAGTGAATGTTTGATGAATGTCACATTCACTGTTTCATAATATCTTCCTTTCTTTTGGAGAATAGGAAAGGAAACTGACACTGAAACCAAATAGGTTTCTCATAATTTAGGACAAACCAAAATTGTGTCTAATGAGTGTTAATTGATAAACCACCATATCTAATTTTTTTAGAGTTTCTTTCAACATGGACAGACCAAGGAGACTGGAGTACAGCAGGTATTGTACCATTTTAGGAGAAAATTAACATGGGTTTAATACAGTGAATTTAAACCTATTTTTTTATTAAAATACCAAAAAAGTTTATACTTACCTGCTTTGTGCAATGGTATTGAACAGAGTAGCCACTTACCTCCTCTTCTGGGGTCCCCCACTGGCACTCTTCGCTCCTATGTGTGCCCCCATATCAAGCCACATAGACACACACAGCACAGCCCGCCTCTCACTCCCTCCTTGCAGGATTTGATTGACAGCAGCAGTAGCCAATGGCTTTCACTGCTTTCAGCAAAACCTGTGAGAAGGGAGAGAAGACCTGCAGCTAGGCACAGCTTTGAATTAATAGATGACTCAGGTAAGTGCTAGAGAGGGGGTTGAGGGAAAACTAGTACTGGAAGGATTTTTACCTTAATGCAGAGAATGCATTATGGTAGAAAAAAAAAAACTTTAGAGTTTAGAACCACTTTAAAGACATGTTGTGTCTAACTGTTGTGATCAGTGTTTGTGAATTAATTCAGTGTTTATGGATATTGTATATTGGAAATGCTGAGATGTTAAGATGCATGTTGAGATGCATGTTGAGATGATATTTGGATTTGGATTTTACTATACCCTTTTATACTGTAACTCCTAATAGCCATATATACAGTGGATATAGAAAAGATTCACCCCCCCTTTAAGATAATCACATTTTTGTTGCTTTGCAACTTGAAATGAAGACAGACACAGTTTTTGTTTTATTGAGCTGTATTTACTCAGTGCAACTTATAACAACCAAGTGAAAGCTGTAACACCAACATGTCAGAAAAAAAAATCAAAAACAGAATCACTGAGTTGGAAAAAGGATCAACCCCCCTCCTAAAACTTGTAAACTCGTAAACTCAGTCAGGTGTACTAATCACCTTCTCAATGGTACACAAAGCCATTTGACTTTCAACTGTGATCAGCTGTGGTCATTTTGACTAGCTCAGCATGAAAAGAGCTTTCCTGGAGCATTTCAGTCTCTGATAGTGCAACTGAAGCAGACAATCAACTATGGGTGGCAAGGCACAATCAAAAGATCTCTGTGGACAGGTACAAGTCAGGAGATAGATACAAAAAAAATGAAAAGCTTTATCAATACCTAGAAGCACAGTGAAGTCAATTATTAAGAAGTCCAAACTGGTTGAAAGAGCCAGTAGAAAACCGATCAGAGAGGCTACCAAGAGTGGTCATTGTGTACATGTGACAACAATATCACAAATTCTCCACAAATGTGACTTGTATGGGGGGACTGCAATAAAAAAGCCACTCCTCAAGAAAGGCCACTTGCAGTCATGACCAAGCTTTGCCAAAACGCACCTTGAAGATTCTGAGACCAAATGGAAAAAGGTGTTGTGGTCAGATGAGACTAAAACTTAATGATTTGGCCACAACACTAAGCGTTATGTCTGGCGGAAATCCAATACAGCTCACTATCCACATAAAACAATTCCTACAGTAAAGCATGGAGGTGGTAATGTCCTGTTATGGGTAGTTTCATTGCAGCAGGGAAGGGAGCACTTGTCAGGAAAAAAGGAAGGATAGATGAAGCAAAATACCATTGTGACAGAACGCCTGTAACCTAGATTGGGTGATTCCTCAGAGAACTGCTTCCTCGCCTCTGGGATACAAGACCAAGGTATTATAGCCAGGCTTTGCACCCAAGACTAGAGGAGACTAAGTTAGATGCCAAACTGGAACTAGAACACAGGTTTATATATACTTCAGAAATAGGGGCAGTCCCCACAATCAAACAAATATTACACATTGAGATACACATCCCACAGGTGAAGCTGACATCAGTCTAATCCTTTCATGTAGGCACCTCCATTAGGACTTGCTAACAGACAAACAATAGGTGACTCAATTAACTCAATTAACAAAGGGAATACACACTTAGGAGGCACCCAATGGGAGAAGTAAACACATAACACCTTAATAAACAGATTAGAGCAAGATTCCTCAGCATGAGGTTGTTTAGAGCTGATTATATCAACATCTCCTTAGAGTCTCTGAGTCTAGGAAGGAGGGAGGGTTGAAGCAGCCAATGCTAGTTTGGACACAGAGACCCCAAATCTGTATCCTGGTCCTCGAGTTCTCAGAGTCTCTGTGTTTTCGGGAGACATGGACTTGAATCCAATGTAAACTGCTTCAAAGGTTCTCCCAGGCACCGAACAAAGAATAGAGCCCCCTCAGATGCCAGGGCCATGGTCAGTAGGCAAGAGGCTAGCCCTCAGTTCCCTCCAAAAGCCCCTGTCCCGGTTGGGTCTATCACAATGGTCAAATTCTTGAGGAAAATCTAACCACACAGTGGTTGAAGGAGAGAAAGGTAAATACCCTTGCATAATCTAGTAAGAGCCCAGACTTAAATCCCATTGAAAATCTGTGAAATGACTTCTGCAGTTCTGCAAAGAAGAGTGGGCAAATATTGCAAAGTCTAGATGTGCAAAGTTGGTAGAGACATATCCCAATAGACTAAAGAGTGTAATTAAAGAAAAAGGTGGTTCAGCAAAATACTGACACAAGGGAATGATTATTTTTCCAACTCAGCGATTCTGTATTTATTTTGGATGTTATAAGTTGCACTGATTAAATAGAGCTGGACAAAACAAAAACTGTCTGTCTTCATTTCAAACTGTAAAGCAACAAAATGTGATCATTTTAAAGGGGGGGGGGGGTGTGATTTTATTCTCTATCCATTGTAAGGTTTGAAGAATAGTTAACATACTGAAGCCCAAGTTTCGTCATAAACAAAACATTTAAAATATGCCAGCGGTTAGCTTTGGTATACCACAGGGATTGTTGTAAGGCCCAGTTTTTTTCAGTCTATATATTAATAGTTTGGGAGATAAAAAAAATAAATAGTAATGTTGACATTGCTGATGACAAAAACATTTGTAGAACTATTAAACTTTAACTAAGTAGCACATTATTGAAGAAGACTCCTAACAAATAAACACTGGCAGTTGAATTGCAAATAAATTTAATGTTAAATAAAAACTTAAAAAGGTTGTAAACTTCAGACATGAAATATGAACAAAGCATATCCCTCTATAGTGTGTACTTGGTTTAATTAAGAGCACTGAGGGGGAGATTTAGTAAAATTGGAGCACTCAGAATCTGGTGCACCTACAACTACAGCTTGTTCAATTAAGCTTTGACAATAAAACCTGGAAGCTGATTGCTTTCTTTGCAGAGCTGCACCAGATTTTGCACAATGCAGTTTTAGTAAATAACCCCCTAAGTATCATTTCTGTCTGCTGCTTAGTTCCTCTGTTATCAGCATGAATCACTTCTGACACATTTTCTTGATACCAAGAGAATAATGATGACAGGGTAGGAAACAGCCTGTGATAGCCTGCTTCAGCTCTGTTTATATGGGGTGTGTCCCTTCCCTCTAATCAGCTCTCTAAGAGCTCTCCTCACTGAACTCTGCAGTGTGTAATTTCAGCTCCTTGCCCCTTTTTTTCTAACAGCTCAGTCAAGCTTTATAAATACTGAACATTGAATGGATGTAGAAAAGAGAACACTGCTGATGGTACAAAAAAAATGGTACAAGTTGTGTAGGAGGATTTGTTTCATCATGGTGTATCACCTGAGGCCAGTTACTTAACTGGGTATATGTAAGGGTTTATAACCACTTTAAAGTGGAACTACAATGTATCTGAGCACCACAAATCAAAAACGCTATTTAATTCATTTTTATTATTCAAAGCAAACTCGCCAACCTATCTATGTCTCCATGCTTTATTTTGCTGAGAAATCACTTAGAAAAACACCCCCTAGCATTTCTGTATGTGGCCATCTTGAGTAATGGCAAACGATTCATGTTGGATTCACTTTTTGGAATCCATCTGCCCTTTGTTCAGGCATACAGGCAGGAGGGTGTGCTTAGCTGAGAAAACTCCTCTTCCCTTCCTAAAGACTCCTGGGATGAGTGACATTATTTGCCTAGGCATGGAAGCTAGGAAGTAATTACAGAAATGTAAAAAAAAACAGTTTAAAACCAGTAAATATGATATACTTTCCTATCTATTTACTAATGTGAGCAGCAAAATAGTGTTGATTGAGAGAGTGAGGTTCCACTTTAAGTACACCAGAAATATCTTTTTATGCAAACAGTTACTGTATTTGCGAAAAGTATCAAGCAGGCACTAATGCATGAAATGCAGCATTCTGAGTGTGCATAGAGGCAGAAGATGGATAGGAGGGGTGGCTGAGTGGCATACAGAGGAACCGAGAAATGCACGGACCAGATTTTCTATGTGCCGCCTGGCCGCCCTTCCTATCCATGCATCTCCGGCCCACTGGGCAAATACCTGGTGTGCCCTATGGCCAGTCCGGGCCTGGAGGCAGTGAACACATAGTTTATAGCAACAATCTTTAACAGAGGCAACAAGAGCCTAGAGAAAGTACAGCATGATCTGTAAGTAAACTATACATTGTACTACTACCCTAACCAAATGTATGGCTGGCAAAATGCATTAACCACTTCCCGCCTGCAATGTACTGCGGACGGACGGTAGCTGCAAGCAAAGCGACGTACCCATATGTCGCTCTGCTCTTCCAGGTTTAGACCGTGCATGCGTGTGCCCCCCCGTTGACATTCGTTGTAGGAGGTGTATGCCAACAGGTCTCGGCCAGCGATTTTGCCGATTTCCTACAGGGAATGGAGATGCAGAGCTGTGCCTGTATTTGTAAATACAGGCACGGGATCTAGCTGGTTCTTCTCTCCCTGGAACCATTTAGTGCAGTGGTGAGCACAAGTAGTGTCCCGCAGCCACCAAGAATTCGCACACAGGCCCTAGTGTCCTTCCGGATGTGCTTGCAAAGCCCACAGATTCTGCAGTATCCGTACTTCCCTCATTCACTGCCCAACCCGGAATTCAGGTGGAAACAGCAAATTTAACCACTCCCCTCATATGCCTGTGTTCTCTGCTGCCATGACCAGGAATAGATATAAGACGATAATGTGCTTCATGCATTTCAGTGATAACACACTCTGTCATCCTCAGGGTGACCCTGAAAATGACAGGCTCTACAAAATTCGGCCCCCTCATAAACCACCTCACTGAGAAATTTGCAGATATGTATACGCCCCAGCAAAACAAATAAGTGGATGAGTCCCTCATTCACTTTACTGGCCACTTTGCATTCAAACAGTACATCCCCAGCAAGTGTGCCAGATACGGGGTCAAATTGTGTAAGCTCTGTGAGCGGGCCACAGGCTATTCAGTTACTTCCTGGTTTCTGGCCTTGGCCAAAATTATGTCATACATCCCATGAGCCTTTATGGGCATTTTTTTCTTGTCTCATGTTCTGTCGCGCTGAGCATACCCTTTGGCGCTATATAAATACTGTATAATAATAATGGAGACATGGATGGGTGAGTTTCTATGAAAAATAAAATTGAAATAAATAGCGTTTTTGGTTTGTGGTGCTCAGCTACAGTTTATTCCCGCTTTAGGCACTTAACAAAAGCCCTATTTTATAACATTTATTTTTTTATGTAAAAATATGTAACATTATTATGTCTGGGGACTAGCTTTATTTATTAATGATGCTTTACAGCTTATGGTACATGTGTGCATTACACTTACCAGTGAAAATAACTTTTTTTATGATATTGCATTATATCAGTAAAACTTTAAGGAAGACAGCCAATAGGTGAGGTCTGAAAATTGAATTATGTTAGTTTTTTAAATGTTAGTTTGAAGGAAAAGGCTTTATTTATATAACAGCTCTCCTAAAAAGTGAACTGAAAATAAATCAGAAGCTCAGAACTCAGAATATTCTATAGAAGTCTAATGGATTTAACATTTTTCATTTATCTTGCAGAGCCAATAGTGACAAGAGCTCCTGAACCTGGTAAGCAAATATATACTTGAAAGGTGTACTTTGGGCATCCTGAAAAAAGTCACACAATATCTTTAGACGATAGACTCTGGTCCTACAGTTTTAAAGCTGAACTCTAGACGAATAATAAAAACAAAAAATCAATTACTGGTAGTCACTTACATTTTTTAACACAGTTTAAGAACTTAAATTTAACCTGGCATCAACTTCTTGTAGTCCCTGTACAGCACAGCACAGAATAACTGAGGGAGGAGCAGCACAGGGAGCCAATCAGTTGTGCTGTAATACATATGTGCTAAAAATTGAGCAAGTTGGCAGTAGGAGAGAGCTGAGTGACAGAGAGATGAACTCATTAGTCTGCTGCTTCTCTTTTTGTCACAGGCTGAGGAAGAGACATAATCTGTTAGGCCCCTTTTACACAGATCGGGTCGTGCCTGCCGGTTTTCAGGTGGACCTGATCGGAACCTATATTCTCCTCTTTGGAGTCAACAGCCAATCCAGTCTACTGAAAAGAGATATCCGTCGGATCAGATTGGATGGCAGTCAGATGGAAACAGACAGGTGGCCTGCCCATAGAAAACAGCAGGTTGTGACCAGTCATCCATTGCTCAGCGGAGATCAGCAGACAGATTCCCCGCTGAGCAAGGCGATTTGCTGACAGGTCCATGTGAAAGGGGCCTAAGTGTTACATAACAGCAGCAGAGAAAAATCAGGTCTTCTCTCCTGCCATACATTTCCTAAATACACAGGACGTGTAGAATAAAAAGACGGTGCTGCTGACTTTGTATATCCGTGATAGTTGCACAAATGTTTACAAAAATTATATTTTTTTCTAAAAATAGTTTAGCACACACAAACACAACATAACTTACAAAATTCCTACAAAATCTGAAAGATAAAACTTCACTGAGTTGATACATAACAAATATTTGTAAATTTTAAATTGTGCCTTTTTGCAAAATGGTGAAAATCGAAAGTATGGAAAACTGTAAGCAACTTACAATAAACAAATCTGAAGGTTGACTTCCCACCTACTGTATATACTCTGGTAATGCCCAGTTGGCAGTGCCTTGTGTGCAGTGCATTAGTGTGCATTGCAATAAAATGATGTAGGCATATTTTTTCTTGCAATCCAGCACATTACCATGCGTGACATCGCATTGCAATGTGCTGCCAAATGGGGTTGAATGACTGTAATTTGAAAAATTACAAAAAAGAAAACATGAACTTGCGCCTGCTGGTGTGAATGTTGGGGGGGGGGGGGCAAGGGGTAATTGGAAAAAGAGATTTGGTTCTCAATTTCCTTCTCCTACTCATTGAACCCGGAAATGCCCCATACTGAGCACACCTGTGTTCTTTCAGAAATAATTTAATAATTCACTGTATGTTTACTGATCAGTTGTGGATGAACATGAACACAGGAGTGCTCCCATGTCCAGTAAGGAAACTGAAGGGGTCAGCACACATGAGAGATGTGTTTGCCGTTCGTCCTTTAGGATCCAATTCTTCCTGCTGTGTAGTTGGAATATAATCCTCTCCACAACCCGCTTTCTCTGCTGGTAGGGGCTTGGGGAGAACAGTGGGGATTGGAGGGCAAGTCAAAAAGCAGACACCACAGGTTGTGAAGGGTACAGGGAGGGGATTAGCTTGCTGAAACACAGCAGAGAGAATCTAATGACAGGCAGGGCACACTAGAAGGTAAGTACCACGTCCCATATACAGTTGTGTTCAAAATAATAGCAGTCAGACATCACTAACCTGATCAATCACTGTTTTTGGTAGAAATTATATTTCTACATGGCAAATAATTTACTAGCAGGTGTAGTAGAGTAAGAGAAATCCAACCGACCCAACAGTCATGACATGCATGCTGCTGATTCTGTGTAATTGAATCACTAATTGAAAAGGGCATGTTCAATATAATAGCAGTGTGGAGTTCTATTAGTGAGGTCATTCATTCTTTGCAAAACAGGTGGCAATTATTGCCCTTATTTAAAGAAGGAAGGCAGCAAATGTTGTACATGCTGGTTACAGTGCATTTCTCTCTGAAATTCTGAGGAAAATGGGTCGTTCCATACATTGTTCAGAAGAACAGAGTACCTTGATTAAAAAGTTGATTGGAGAGCGGAAAACATATAAAGAAGTGCAGAAAATGATAGGCTGCTCAGCTAAAATGATCGCAAATGCTTTAAAATGGCAACTAAAACCTGAAAGACGTGGAAGAAAGCAAAAAACTACCATTCGAATGGATAGAAGAATAGCCAAAATGGCAAGGACTCAGCCAACAATCAGCTCCAGGCAGATCAAAGAAGATCTAAAGTTACCTGTGAGTACTGTTACAATTAGAAGACGCCTATGTGAAGCCAAACTATCTGAAAGAAGCTCCCACAAAGTCCCAGTTGAAAAAAAGACATGTGCTGAAGAGGTTACAATTTGCCAAAGAGCACATTGACTGGCCTAAAGAGAAATGGCACAATATTTTGTGGACTGATGAAAGTAAGATTGTTCTTTTTGGGTCTAGTGGCCGGAGACAGTTTGTCAGACGACCCCCAAACACTGAATTCAAGCCACAGTACACTGTGAAGACAGTGAAGCATGGTTGCGCAAGCATCATGATATGGGGATGTTTCTCATACTACGGTGTTGGGCCTATTTATCGCATACCAGGGATCATGGATCAGCTTGAATACATCAGAATACTTGAAGAGGTCATGCTGCCTTATGCTGAAGAGGAAATGCCCTTGAAATGGGTGTTCCAACAAGACAACGACCCCAAACACACCAATAAACATGCAACATCTTGGTTCCAGACCAACAAGATTGACGTTATGAAGTGGCCAGCCCAATCCCCGGATCTTAATCCAATAGAAAACTTGTGGGGTGACATCAAAATGCAGTTTCTGAGGCAAAACCAAGAAATAGAGAAGAACTGTGGAATGTAGTCCAATCATCCTGGGCTGGAAAACCTGTTCACAGGTGCCAGAAGTTGGTTGACTCCATGCAACACAGATGTACAGCAGTTCTCAGAAACAGTGCGACTACAACTAAATATTAATTAAGTGATTCAAAGGAAAGCAAAATCTTCAAACATTTTTCAGTTTATATAGTGAATGTTTGAGTTTTTAAAGAAGAATACAAACATTGCTATTTTTTTGAACAGTCTAATATTCACTTTTCTTCAATTTGTTTAGAGGAACAACACAAATTTGATATATTTTTCTTCATGTTTTGATTTGGAATAGAATGTGTCGTGTTCCCAATGCATTTGTGTGGATGGAAATAAAAGCTATTAGAAGGATTTTGAGCTTTATTCACTTTTTTCAACACACTGCTATTATTTTGAACACAACTGTATATATGTTGGACAATAAAATTAAAACACTACATGATTTGCAGATGTAAAAGCGGCAACATGTGTTGCGTTGAAAGTGGAAGTGATGTAACATTCTTTTGCTTTCGCTGTGTGATGAGACACCTAGCTAACAGGTGAGAAGCCTCACTTTTGTCATTCACTGCTGCTAAGTAATACAGAGTCATATCAGGGCTTACTGAACCTCAAAGAAGGCAAATTGTTGGTGTCGCTTAGCTGGTGCATCTGTGACTGAAGTTGCCAATATATTTGCCCTGTTGTGAGATACAGTATAAAAGGTTATGATGGCATATACAGTTTCTGGGAAAATGTTGTCTAATAAGCATAAGCACAGTTGCCATGGTCAGCTGACCGAAAGAGACAATAGGACATTGCGCAGGATTGTGACCCTGAATAAGAAAACAACTGCTGCAAAAGTGACTGCAGAGCTTAATCCTAGTCCATCCATGACAGTAAAAGAGTTAAACTATTCCTACAGTAAATACATGGGCCCGTAAAAGAGTATAAACTAACACTCCCAAGGGCAAGATCCTGGGGGAGCTTGCATGTCAGCTTCAAACCTCTTATAGCATCAGGTTACATTTTGATAGGAGAATTTTAGCACGGTACATTTAGCAGATGGTACAATCAAAGCTCACACAAGAAAGACAGTGAAAATTAACTTGAAAATAATTGGATCGTCATAGACAAAAAGCATTCCACTGATGTACTGAGGTTTCTTTCTTCCATGTCACATCATATCTTGGTAGCAAAACCTTAATACATACTAAAATAATAATTTCCTTATAACATGATCCATTGTTTCAGCAAAGAAAAGCTGTGTTCACTGTGGTTTTCTCTATTATTCTCAATACCACCCCAATATGCTCAAAACATACTGCAATATAAAATAAATAAATACAAAATGTGAAAATCCATATAGTTTACAAAAACACCAAAATTGGATAAAAATAAAATAAAATAAAAATAATTCACTCATGTCCAAAAATTAAAGTCATTCCCAACTCTGATTCCAATATGGAAAATTCTCAAATCTTTGTTGCCGAGCCCTCCAATTGGCTGCAAAGGAAAATGTGCACCTCAAAAAAAGAAACTCATATAGTGCATTAACTTTATAAAAAATAAATAAATACCAATATCTCTGAGACAATATGCACTGTGCGACTTCAAATCAAACGTGACCATATAAGTGAAAGTTGAACACTGTGTAACAACCGTGATTGTGAGTCACTCTGTGAATATAGGATAATCCAAGTGACAATGCGGTGTGAACTTCTAAAGTGTAAGGAGTAAATACCCTTACCAAAAAAACATAAAAACACCTTAATATCGCAGGGGGAATATTCATATAGCTCCAAAGAATGCTCCAGAGAACACCCCTTATGATTAAGTCTTGGAAGTGACGAAACGCGTCAAGAGAAGTGACGTCGGATGCACAGAGAGGAACCGGAAGTGGAGGATCGGCCATCTTGGACATTGGAAATTATATGCCAGGCATTCCTGGAGGCTGCTCCGTGACCCTAGAGGTTTGGAGTCATGGGAATAAGGCATTTTAAGATGTTTTTAATGTAAGAATAATATTAATGTGTATTTTGATGATTACAAGCGGAATTACACTATATCCTTTTCATATACCATTTACACATCTGTGGAGCATGGGTACTATGAGTACTATGGAGTACTTCCAAAATAATAATGATGACATCTAGGAGAAGCGTTTATGAGGCTGTGATGACATCATAAAGAGTGGTACTCAGGCTGGGAAGGCGTTCTTTGGAGCTATATGAATATTCCCCCTGCGATATTAAGGCATGTGTTTATGGTCTTTTGGTAATGTATTTACTCCTTACACTTTAGAAGTTCACACCGTATTGTCACTTGGATTATCCTATATTCACAGAGTGACTCACAATCACGGTTGTTACACAGTGTTCACCTTTCACTTATATGGTCACATTTGATTTGAAGTCGCACAGTGCATATAGGCTCAGAAATATTGGTATTTATTTATTTATTTTTTATAAAGTTAATGCACTATATGAGTTTTTCTTTTTTTGAGGTGCACATTTTCCTTTGGAGACAATTGGGCTCGGCAACAAAGATTTGAGAATTTTCCGTACTGGAATCTGAGTTGGGAATGACTTTAATTTTTGGACATGAGTGAATTATTTTTATTTTATTTTTATCCAATTTTTGTGTTTTTGTAAACTATATGGATTTTCACATTTTGTATTTATTTATTTTATATTGCAGTATGTTTTGAGCATATTGGGGTGGTATTGAGATTATTACACTTTCAAGGGTGAAAGATAGACCTATATGCTAGAGCAGGGGTCTGCAACCTTTAAGACATAAAGAGCCACTTGGACCCATTTCCGAAGGGAAAAAAAGACTGGGAGCCGCAAAACCATTGCAACATTTAAAACAAATCCGACACTGCATATATTGCAAAAAGCGCTCTGGGGGGTTTAAGGGCCCAGTAAGCAAAGGGTTAATCGGGGCCACAGTGTATCGTCATAATCACAATCATAGCCTTAGGTCAGTGGTGGGCAACCTTTTTTTTTCAACTGAGCCAAAACCACGATTGAAATTTATTTTGAGAGCCACATTTTTAAAACTGAAAATACATCCCCCATATAGTAATTCATCCCCCATATAGTAATTCATCCCCCATATAGTAATTCATCCCCCATAGTAATTCATCCCCCATATAGTAATTCATCCCCCATATAGTAGTTCATCCCCCATATAGTAATTCATCCCCCATATAGTAATTCATCCCCCATATAGTAATTCATCCCCCATATAGTAATTCATCCCCCATATAGTAATTCATCCCCCCTATAGTAATTCATTCCCCATATTGTGTCAATTCACTTACCTTTGCTCCGCGTGTTCCTCTCGCCGTGTTCCCGCGCCGTTCCGGTCTTCAGGGCGGACTGTGAGAGGAGAGGAGTTTGTCACGCTGCCCCGCCTACATCCTGACAGCCAATGTTTGCCACGCTCCGCGGGCCGAATTAAAAGGTCCGCCGGGCCGTAGTTTGCCCATTGCTGGGCTAGCTGCAGAGTCCTGACTTTTGGGGCGGCCGCCCGAGATGAGGGAGGGGAGCGGGCGCCCGGCACACAGAAGAGCCGCATTAAAATGTGTAAAGAGCCGCGGCTTGCTGACCACTGAGCTACGGCAACCCTATTGCCTATCACCTGGTGGGCAGCGTGCTCCGGAGCCGCAGCAAAGGTGAAAAAGAGCCGCATGCGGCTCTGGAGCCACGGGTTGCCGACACCCGTGCTAGAGGGTATAGTTTGTTAGTTTTTTGTTTATTGGATATCGTAGTTTATCTATTTATTTCTCTATTATTGCTGCAGAATCCAGAATCCAGAAAAGCTATGGCATAGTGATTGTAATCGTCATCATCTGTATTCTGATCTTGGCCTTTCTTGGAGCTGTGCTGTACTTCCTTTACAAAAAAGGACATATTCCATGTGGACGCTCTGGTAAAAAAGAAATGTAAGTAGTAGATGTCACACTAACTGAAAATTATATCTCCAAGTTAAAGCGAAATTGTGCAATGCCAATGTAGGGCAAAGTAGCAGGTTCACTGATGCCCTCTCCAGTTGCACATACTCACCTTCCTTCTGGCCCTTGGAAGTGCAATGACAAACCTCAAACAAGGCTAAGGACTTACTCTCATCTCCCAACAGACAGCGGTGGATTCTTTATCAGCCAATCCCCAAGCAGATATTTTCCTAACATAGTCTTACAATAGCATGGGTTGAGTTTAAATATCCTGATGCTGTACCTCCCAACTTTTACATTGGATTTACATGACCTTGCAAGAATTTACATGACTGTATTATCATAGAACCAGAGTCCATGAAGTAGACACTGACCTCAAATGATGTCTGAACAAGGATAGCATCTCCTGCTGGAGAAAGAAGCAGACATAGGCATTGCTAGGCAGTGTGAATGCTGAGAGGTACCAGAGCAACAATGCCCAACATTTTGCAAAACATGGCACAGATGCTTGTTTTTAATTGATTGCAATCCAGACCCATATAAAAATTATTACCCTGGCTCCTATTAGCCTCCATTTTAAACAATTCCATGTTGTTTTTTTAATTACCGTACATTTTTTACTTACCTAAAATGATTAACCTAAAATGCACACTTTTAATATCTGTCATATTTTTCCTTTACATTGCATCAATTTCTGTTCTTCTCAATATGTTTGTAGTACAGATCCTGGCGCTAAAGATAAAATAATTGTGGAAATGAAGCCTGATTCTCCAGCAGAAGAGTCTGTTTTACTTACTGGATCTCAAGAAAAGAAACCAACAGATCAGGTACTTTACTCCCTCCAGTTCTAGTGACACAATAATGAGCACTGGGCACTACTGCTTATAGCTTGTAGTTTTTCCTGCTATACTGGCTATATGTATATTTATGGGCAAAGGTCTTAAAATGACAGTGGATCACCGAGGGTTAAAGGTATAGCTAGATGAATATTTTTGGTCCCGATCAATTATCACTGGATCATTTCCTATCACTCATCATTTTCCATTATTCATGCATACATAAAGATTGGAACAGGGAGGAGAGAGTAGCAGCAGCAGCTGTTTTGTTGAAAGGAACTAAGTAATATATACAGCGGATAACACATCATGAAGAACAAAGGAGCCATGTATGCACCGTTTCTACATTTGCTATACTTTGAACTTGTAACAAAGAAAAACACTGATTAAAAAAATGTTTCAAATGAAAATCTGTTGCAGCACTGACTGTAACCAACAAACTGGCACCATTGGCACTTGGAGAGGTAAAAAAAAAATCAGGAACTACCAGTTAGGACAGGACTACAGGCCCTTTACATGGCAGTAGAAGTAGCTGAGGGTTGGGCCTGGTCATGTAGTCTCAGAAGAATCAAGTTTTCATCTTTACTAGCCACGTGGCATATTGGTACTTGGCTGCTAGAATGCCACCCATGTTGATGTTTTTCTGCTGGTAACAAAAGAAAGTAAATGAAAGAAAATGAACTGAAGCTAGCAAAAGTTAATAGAATAACAGGTAAGAGCACAGTCCATTTAAGGGACGTAGCTTGTGAGCCTTGATGCAAAAGCTGACCTGAGGCCCCCCCACTACCACCCACTGCTTCCACGGCACACCAAGATACTCCCAACGTGCGCCAAGATACTCCATGTGGCTAAAAAATTATTTCAGATCTTTGTTTACGCATTGAGAAGGTAATTCAAAAGATTTTGGAGAAACTGTTCACATTTTGACATACTTCTCCAATTCTTTAATCTGGAGCAGGGGTAGGTAACCTTTGAGGAGTGGAAAGCTACCTGAACAATATGAAAGAGGTCAAAGATCACCCTTTTTTTTAAGCAAGGCCTTCCTAAATGGTAAGGAAACTTTACAAAAATAGAACATATAATTGTAAAATAAAATGTTGCCTACTTTAGCAGTTAGTAGTGCCAGTAGGGCAGACAACTGTGTCAGACAGTAGGCTAGTGGACAGAATCATTAGTTTTTTATTTGTTTTTTGTTTTTTTTAATTGTTATTTTACCATTGTAATTTTTTAAATTATATATATACATATTTAGCAGCCCTGACGGGGAGGGGGGGGCTTTGGTGAAATACCAGGGGTTTAAACAGAGCCCGATGTCTCACTTTTGAAACAGAGAAAGGAGATTGAGAACTGTGTCCTCAACCTCCATCTCTGCAGCTTCAGTTGTACAGACTTAATGAACAGCTCTGCACTGTCTACCTGTTTATTCATGAACCGATGTATAGTAAACACAATTTACTATGCTTCGTTTCATGAAGCATCAGAAATAAGGGTCAAGCAGCAGAAATAAGAGTAACCTGGATAAAAGAGGGCAGGAATGGCATATATAGGAACTAATCCACTCCATTTTCTTCCTGCTGCCAATGAATGCCAGAGGGAGGGAGGGAGAGGAGGAGAAGCAGGCTGCAGGAGGAAAATGGAGGGGATAGGCTTCTCTATATGCTACCCTCACCGTTCCTCCTATCCAGGTGTGACAGGGAGGCTGCATAGGCTACCTGGAACATGGGCAGGGTTGCGAATGCGACCCCTGATGCTATTCCAGTGTTGGGTCCCTTTAAGTCACACATGGGTTCCCAATCTGCCTGCGCACTACAAGTCCCAGCATGTCCAGGACTCACCCCTCCCTTATGCTGGTTTCTGTTACTCCCCTACACATGGCATAGCCCAAGTACAGGGGGAGTCAGCTCAATGTGTAGAAGTCACCTAGCCCTGTGTCCTGGACTGTAGAATGTTCTCACATCCTCCTCTTCCCCCGATGCTCCACTCTCACCTAGTCCGACTTGATGAACTTGCTGCCTTGTTGTAGCATCTCTGGCATCTGGACCTGCTCCAGTTGGAGAGCATGTACCTCCGGCAAGACCCCCGCTATGACTGAAGACAGGTCAGAGGGGCAAAAAGGGAAGAGGAAGGTGAGGAGAGATCAGTGTGAATTGACTTGGATGGACATGTGAAGGGAGGAGACAAGGAACGGGGAGTGGGACCAGCTTGAGGGGGGCAGGGACAGAAAGACTTGGAGCTGGGAGGCAGCAGAGAGAAGTCAGGTCTGTGCACCAGAAAGAGAAAAGTTTCCTGGACACCATAGTGCTTCCTTTCGTTCCCCTCAGCACCTCCCCCATGTCCTCCACTCAGCAGCCTGTCCTGCCTGGCACCTGTGTGAAGGGGAGGGAAGTGGTCTACCTGTCACATACCGGCCTCTCAGGTGACCCTGCTGCCCACACATAGGCACAGTAACATTACATCTATTGTAATAAGGAGGCCACATGGGCCCCCCTGGAGCAGAAGCAGGGTTGCAACTGTGACCCCTTATGCTACACAAATGGCCCATTTTAACAAATGACCAGATGCTGATAAGAAGTGATTACATATTGAGCTGAGGTCACAGACTGAGTCAGACACTAAAGTACAGGATGCAGATCACAAGTGGAAATGGTGACAGATTTCCTGAGGATAAACCAGCTCCTAGCCCATCTTTGACATCCAAAACTATCTAATGTACGTAACTATGGGGGTTATTACTAAAACTGGAAAGTGTAAAATCTGGTGCAACTCTGCATAGAAACCAATCAGCTTCCTGGTTTTATTGCCAAAGCTTCACTGAACAAACTGAACGCGAAGCTCCAGTCAAAATGTAAAAAAATAAAAGTCAGCAGCTACAAAAACTGTAACTGCTGATTTTTAAAATACAGCCACTCACCTGTCCCTCGATCCAGTAGTGTGCTCACCGCAGCCAGTTTCACTGGCCATCCTCTCTCTCCTACATCTCAAGGGTGGGCACCCGGCTGTGACAGCTTGGGGTTTCACAGCCGGGTGCCCACAGCGCATGCACAAGTAGTGCTGTGCCTTGTGAATGGTCCCATAGTCTTCTGGGACCTGTCACCTGTTCCAGGAGACTACAGGCAGGGAGGACAACGTCCGCTTCCAATCGCCTAGGTGATCGTAGCAGAAGTGGGAGTGGGTACCTGTCAAAACCGGGTACCCACTCCCCCCCCAATCCAATCCTTAATGGGGAGCAAGGGACAAGGCCTTAAAGCAAAACTTCCCCTTTTGGGTGGAGCTCCTCTTGAAGTTAGAAGCTGGCTGGCTACCATGCATGGCTGCACCAGATTCTGAATGCACCAGTTTTAGTACATCTACCACTTTGTTGTATCTGTGCCAGAATTTGTGCACTTCTTAAAATGGTGTGTATCTAACTGATATGATATTGTTTCCAGAGTGCCTACTTTAATGTCTTATCATAGAGTTCCTTCCTTCTTGGTTGTAGGTTTCTCGGGGTTTCTTCTGTGAAATTTAACAATTTAAATAATGATAGCAATGGGTTCCAACAAATTTTCATCTGCCTTGTATCTCTTTCACTGGGTACAGTGTTGGATCATCAGTTGGGCTCGGGGGGGGGGGAAATACCTATCAAAAAAGAGAATCTGATAAAGTGAAGTTTGAAAGCAACAACATCAACCTTACATGTAAACTGTAAACCTCTGCCAGTCAATATCACAGTCCTATATGAATATCTTTATAAGGCTGGAGGTTGATGGTTAGCTCCTACAAAGGATAAAGTACACCCAGCGTGTTGTTCTTCAGACATTCAGTTAGCCCAGAATCCTGCTTCCATGATATATACACACTTTTCTTGTTAGGTGAGCTCTGACTTGTATGCAGTCCTTTAACTGATGGCCCTAAAATGTTCGTGTCCATTCCTCCAACACTGATCAACAGGGCAGTTTACAGAAAAATAGAAGCTTCTATTTTTTCTGGGCTCAAACCATCTCACCTGTAAAAGGATGAGAACAGGTGACAGCACATGTACTGAGATTCATGACCAACATAAATGATATTTAGGGTCTTTGGGTAAATTGCTTTGAAGGAAAGAGTTGTCATTGTAATAAAATTATCATAGGAATTGTGCCGCTTGTTTAGATAAAAGTATCATTTAGTGGACTTTCAACATGGCACAAAAAATTATGTTTTTGTTTCTTGGATTTTTTTATAATCTGTTACATTTTCCAGCAAGTTTACATCCTGTAATTTTTCTTTTTTTTTTTTTAAGGAAAAATATATTGATTTAAGAAACTAAATTGTCTCATGGACAAGGGACTCCGGAATGTGTCCATGCCTTTATATAACTGTGGATGTTGAAGATATCACCAGAGGCCTGCCCTACATTGGGAAGCATCAGAATCATAAACCCACGTGGCACAAAGATATGAATTTTTGATGGATATCTACTGTATGCTTCAACTGGGTATCATTACCCCTTCAGATTTATGACTCCGTATCAGTCTGCATAGCCTTAATTATTGGACCATAAACCTTAAGAGAAGTGTACTTAAATTTAAAAAAAATTCACAAAAGCATAGCCCATGCAGTATTTTCAGTAGCATGTGGTATTTGCTTTGAGTTATAATATGAACATTATTTGATATATTTATAAGTTATTTTGACTGTGAAAATGAACATTATTTCCCACGTTATCACACCTTAAAATGACAGAAAAAGATTTGAATGTTTTGAGGGATAAAATAATGATATATCCTAAAATAATTACATAAAAATAAAATATACTATTAAATATTGTTATTATTGTAATAACATATTTATGTTTGTGAATTGAACATTTTTAGAAGAAAATGTTCAAGAATTAAAAAATAATAAAATCTTAGTGAACAGAGCCTGTTGAAGGGTATTTGGCCAAGACGGAATATATTTCAGATAATGTTTTGGTTGCATGGACAGCTATTGTCTATGTAGTCTACTTATGCACAGTACATCTTTACAGTTTGGGGGTGTGTATGTATGTTAGTACATATTTTATATAAGACCATTTTTTTTAATGTTTTCTTATGTTTAAACATGGCCTTAAGCTGTGTCGTTCAGTAAAATGGCTCTTCATTGCATAGCTTTAGCTGTCTATAGTAACCACAATGTAGCAATCATTCTTCCAATGTAGGTAGGAAATCTTAAGAATGGATAAGAATGGATTACGCTAGGTCCTATAGAAGCATGTACAATTCCGCTTATTTTAACATAATAAATGGGGCTGTTTGTTGGAACAGAAATAGGGCTTATCTGCCAGTAAAACTGCCATTTTTTTGTATTTTTGTATTGTCCCACCTTACCTTGTCAGTCTCAAAATGCTTTGTATCCCACATGATTGCATATGTATGGTAAACGGGGGTTATTTTAACCTCAAACTCAATCTATCTAGCCCTTTCAAGCAAAGTTTAGATGAAGGAGGTTGACATAATTTCTTGATGTACATTTTGGTGGTGTTTGTTTTTAACTGCTGTTACAAAGTTCTGATCCTAAAAATTAAGCACAATGCAGTTTTTACAGCCATTTATTAGGCTCTACATTTTTTAAACAGAACTTAAATAATGTAAGAGCACATAGCTCATTACATGTAGAAAAATAAAAAGGAATCCCATTGTCCAGTAATGTCTTGTTTCATCAGACAGAGACCCACAACAGCAGATATAATCCTTCTCAATCCTGCAGCTAAATACTGCTTTCACATTTCATCCATTTAGATATAATACCATATTAAAGTTATGTAAATACTAAGCTCAATGTACAATGACAATACGGCATAACTTCCAATCAATATCAATCTTGTGTAGTAAAATCAGTGAAATATACTTTTTGGTTGGTGTGGCTTACTGCACTGCATATAGGGGTTATTTACTAAAACTAGAGCGTGCAAAATCTGGTGCAGTTCTGTTTGGAAACCAATCAGCTTCCAGGTTTTATTGCCAAAACTTAATTTCACAAGCTGAAGTTAGGAGCTGATTGGATACCACGCACAGCTGCACCAGATTCTTGGTGCCCCAATTTTAGTAAATCAACCCCGTAGTGTTTGCACTTTGATCATGCGTAGTTAAGGAAAACTCCAGTCTTGTTAAAAAAGATATATCTGTAAACACGAAACAAGTTGTTTTTACATTTAATATAATTAAATAACTTTTTCAATTTTATTTCCAGCTAGTTATATTTTCCTGAAATCAAAAGAATAGAATGTCTACCCCTTGCTTTATTATGGCAATAATAATAATGGCTTGTAAATGGGATTTCCCAAAATGCACCTCTCTGTGGTCTTGTAACTGGCTTACTGCCTTTCCCAGAAGTCTGCACAGGTCAGAGTACAGGCATTGCTGGCAATGTTTTTGTCTTTGAGAGAGACTTGTATAAATGCTGCATGGTTAAAGGAGAGATGACATGTTTCCTATTACAAAACCAAGATCTTAGCAAGATAGGCCCTTGCATTTTCAGCAAGTGCACTGGAACCAAATTATCTACAGAAAAAAGCAGGTAAGGATTTGCAGTAATAGCTACTTTTCTTGTAATGGGTAAATCTGATTTGGGAGGTATTTTATAACACCGGTATTTCACATTAAATGAGCCTTCAAGAACGTTAAAGAAACAGTTGGAAGAAAGAGGGCAAACTGCTGCATATATAAAGTGCATATTTCCACTAAGCCTCTCTCATCCCCAAACATTTCTACTGGCCCTTCACTATGATGGACAGCATCACTGGCCAATAATAATATACAGGAGGCAGAAAGGGGCAAGCAAACCTCAGCACTATTAGTAAGTGGCAAAGCTTTGCCTGTTAGAAATGCCTGAGATTTAGCAGACTGCTGCAATTATGTGCTGATACCTCTAGGTACCTGCACCACATGGCCAAAGCAGGTTGCCCCTTCCTATTCCTCCAATGAAAAAGTCTCTTAAGTGAATTGACTGATAGCATTACTGTATTATAATCTCTTAATTAAACACCTCATATAAGTGATGTGTTCATCAACCGCGGAAACTTTAAACTGTCACCTATGGAGACGCAACAAACAATGGATTATGCCATTGCATAGCAAGACCCAATAACCAAACAGGCACTATCCTCCATATGATTGTATATCGGCACACAGAATGGGGTATGCAGACTGCCATTAAACTTGGGAATCCTCACTGACTGTGGATCTTAGTCTGATGCAACATCAACGGGCGTGTCAAAGTCCCACTGATGATAAGGGGAACTATGGAGAGTGGACCCTGGGTTACAGCACAGAGATATCTGCAGCACAAGTCCATCTTAAAAAAATCTTTTGTGATCATACACTGAAAGGAAGCACTAACAATACTTTCTTGAACCCTTAACCCTTTGTCTTATGCACTGTTTCAGCTGTCTTATCAATGTATATGATACACTGTATTCCAAAGAACTGCATATTTATCAACCTCAGGACAAGAAGGGGCTTGTTTCTTCAGGAAGAGCTCAATGCTTTATACTACAGGGTTTTCTCTTATGAAATGTAATGGTCCCCTTCAGCCACATATGCTGAAAAATCTCTTTATCTTACTATATGTAATAAATATGTACTTCTATATATTTGCATCAGTTTGTGTAAATTTAAGCAATCAAATGTTGCTTTGCCTATTTTTATTTAAGGATGTGAAAATAAATTTAAGATGATCAATTGATGTATGTATGTTCAATTAAATGACCAATATGTTACATGCATTACATATTAAGAGTCCATGACAGTACTGTACAACTTTACAAATTTACCCAGACAGTTTTTGTTTTTTTACGCATCATGGTTAATGTACACTTATACTACTTATATAAAGAAAAAAGATATTTTTGCTCTTAGTGTCTGATGAGGTGCAGCACACTGCGTGTTTGGAATACAAAACTGTAAATACAGGGTGCAGCAACATAACTTCCTTTTTTCAAAACGCAATAAAACCCATTTTATGAATCAGAATTGTTTTTATTGTCTTTAATAATGTAGGTACATATCTAAAGTTCTGTTTTACACAGTTTTGAAAATCATATCAGGTAGGTGACGCCCCCCATTGTCCATACACTGAATAAGTGAATTGAGACCGGTATGTGAACATGTTGGAGGAATTTGTTTTTCCACGACTTGATGAATTGGACTTAGGGGACATTTGGTTCCAACAGGACGGAGCAATGGCTCACACTTCAAGAGCATCAATGGCTGTTTTAAGTGAACACTTCCCGGAGTGCCTCATCTCAATAAGGGGCGATTTGGAGTGGCCAGCCCGCTCCCCCAATTTGGCCCCTTGCGTCTTTTTTTTGTGGGGTTTTTTTAAATCCCGCGTTTATGTAAACCGTCCAAGGACCCTACTAGACCTGAAGGCCAACATCCGCGCAGGAATTGCCAACATACCTGCTGCTATGCTGGTAAGGGTCATGAAAAACGCCAGAAATCGGCTTATTCAGTGTATGGACAATGGGGGGCGTCACCTACCTGATATGATTTTCAAAACTGTGTAAAACAGAACTTTAGATATGTACCTACATTATTAAAGACAATAAAAACAATTCTGATTCATAAAATGGGTTTTATTGCGTTTTGAAAAAAGGAAGTAATGTTGCTGCACCCTGTATTTCACAATAGTTGCGCTACCCCTTTAAAATGTAAAAACAATTACACAAAAAGTGCTTGTGCTGATATACAATAATATGCACAATCAATATAAACCACATATAAATATGCAAATTAATAGTGCAAAACACATTTTTTTTTTATGTGCAAAAATATTGCATGGTCTTTACACTGGAAAAATATTGCATGGCCTTTGCACATCCAAAATTTGTTTTGCGCTATTGATTTGCATGTTTATAGATGATTTATAAGGATTGTGCATATTATTGTGAATATATAAGCACTAGCACTTTTTGTAGAATAATTATTTTTTATACGTTTTAAAGACATAGCGCACCTATCTGTTTTTAAACATTTATACTGCTGACAAAAGTGTCTCAACGTTTTACATTATTCAGTAGCTGTTCCTGTATGTGTGAATGTGGCCCTAAATCTGGCACATTAGAAATATGCAGTAAATGCAGTTATGCCAGCATATTCTGTTTATGTGGATTGGACTCAGCTTTGCACATTTGAACACTGCAGTTTTCCCTTCTTTGCCAAATTACTCCAGCTCTGCCAGGTTACAAGGGGATTGTGAGTAAACAGCCATTTTCTCAAGCCACCAGTTCTCTGTTGGATTATGATCTGGACTCTTTGGATTTGGATCTGAACTAAGCCATTCAAGGACATTAGCACTGTTGTTTTAAAGTCATTCTTGTTCAGTTTTGGCTTTAGACTGGGTTATTGCCTTGCCAAAAGATAAACCTTTTCTTTCATGATTTCTATATATTTCGCTGTTTTTATTCTTCTCATACAACCCTTTCAGGATCAGCTGTAAAGAAGCATCCCCACAGCATGATTCTGCCTTCACCATGCTTCACAATGCAGATGGTGTGTTTTGGATGATATACAGTATTTGGCCTAGGCCAAAGTTTAGTCAGACTGTCCCAAAGCTACATTTTGGTCTGCAGGAATATGTTGACCTTTTGCAGAACTACATAGATGAGATTTCAGTTTCATTAGTGGCAGGTGTTGGTGAAAGAACCAATGGAATTTCACCATGGCAAGAGACCAACATAATTATTGTACTCAGGCCAATACCAACTGGATATCTGTGAAGGACATGTTAAAAATAAACTAAATGCTCTAATTTTATTGCTGCACTGTGCTGTATATGCTATACTCCATGCCCCTCTACTCTGTACACTGTGCTGTATATGCTATACTCCATGCCCCTCTACTCTGTACACTGTGCTGTATATGCTATACTCCATGCCCCTCTACTCTGTACACTGTGCTGTATATGCTATACTCCATGCCCCTCTACTCTGTACACTGTGCTGTATATGCTATACTCCATGCCCCTCTACTCCGTACACTGTGCTGTATATGCTATACTCCATGCCCCTCTACTCCGTACACTGTGCTGTATATGCTATACTCCATGCCCCTCTACTCTGTGCACTGTGCTGTATATGCTATACTCCATGCCCCTCTACTCTGTACACTGTGCTGTATATGCTATACTCCATGCCCCTCTACTCTGTACACTGTGCTGTATATGCTATACTCCATGCCCCTCTACTCTGTACACTGTGCTGTATATGCTATACTCCATGCCCCTCCAGCCTGTACACTGTGCTGTATATGCTATACTCCATGCCCCTCTACTCTGTACACTGTGCTGTATGCACTATAGTTAGTTTTGTACACTGTGCTCTACTTGCTATAATCCAAACCCCTCCACTCTGTGTTGAACATGCTCTAATCCTCAGCTCTCTGCATGTACAGCACAATGCAGAGAAATGGTTTGGATAATTTTTTTGTCTAAGCACTTTCAAACTGATGGTTAAGATCTTTTATTTTAACTACAGGTAAAAAGTATTTGTTTTATAAATACACATTTAATACATAACAAAAGATTCCCAGAGAGCTATGAGTTATCAAAAGCTTATTAGCTTGTGGCATTTTTAAGGTGTCCCAAATTGTAAACTGCTAGTAAAGAGTCCAGGTTAGTTTTTATGTTTTTGAGTTTGAGGGTTGAAAGGGCTTTTGTCAGGACTTAAAAACATCACTAGAGACAAAAGGTACTGGACTCAAACTGGGTTAACGTGTTGAGGTTCAAAGTATCACGTTGAAAATGCTGAAAATTGCAGGCTTTGGCAGCTGGTTTTAGCCCTAACCAACTGCTGAACCCTGCTGTTTTATACATATTGAACCGTATAGCTTGATATCCAAAAAATAAACCCATTGGAGTTTAGGACCTTTCACTTCTTTTGTTATTTTAAGCCCTGATGAATGGCACCCTTTTAGCCCCCAAAGCTCATTGACTTGTCTAGTTTTATATACATATTAAAATAAACAAATCTAGATTTTTACTAAGTTTGTGGCACTTTTCTACTTTATCCTTTGGATCTAATCTAGACACCCCTTTGTGTACACAATCAAAGTCACTTCACTGTACCCCACAGACTATCTTCTGCTTTACAAAAAAACAAACAAACTGATCTTTGGATTCAGGGCCTCCCACTCACATCTTCAAAATTGAGTCTTGTCTTTTCTGACAAAAACCTCAAAGATGTCCTATAAAATGGTGAATCAATGCTTTTCTCAGCTTGAGCTATTGAACTATTGTAAACAGGGTTTGGAGAACATGGGAAAAAAGAGCCTATATTGCCACCTGCATTGAAGACCGCATTATATTCATAAGCAATAAATTATGAGGAAAAAAAAAATACAAAAGCACTATACTTTTTTTAAGGCTAAAAACCCCAAAGCAGGAACATTAAAACAAGTTTGTGTCCCATATTTCTACCCTGAGAAGGTCCCTTATTTTTCACTGATACAGTAAGGACCTTAGCTGGAAACCCCCAAGTTGTCCATGCTTCCTGTGAACTATATATTCATGCAAATGGGGCAATTCTAAGAACAATGTTACCTTGCAGCAATTGTGATGCATTTCTCCTTTTGACAAGAATGTCAATCTATTTAATGCTTCTAAATTAAGCTGAAAACATTCTGCAGAATTATTATAGCCCTTCATAAAGTCAAGAAAAGTAGAGTTGGAGTGGATAAAATTTATTATAATGCCCACTTCCAAAACACCTAAAGCAGATCTAAACACCTTGATATACTCTCCTCCCATCCAGCAATGCAGTGGTTACATGTGTCATTTTATCCCTCGGTGCCAGGTTTACATCCTCTTGATAGGCTGATGGGGATGACATCATCCCACGCATGTGCAGAGGAGTCAGTCATTCCGGCACACGGGAATGCACGCTGAGCAGTTGTAACTAACTGGACTCCTATATATGTGCTTCTTAAAAAGCAATACATTATGGAAAATGTTTACAGCCATTTTATCCCTAATACCAGGACCCCCAACCTATGCAAATGCAGCTTTTAGAAAGAAGAACTGTTATAACGGTTCTGTTATGTGGAACAGTATCAAACGATCTTACACAATCCAAATACTGGATATTACATCAACAGCATTTGTTACATCCAGATTTATATCTTATTCAACGTGATCCTATAAATAGGACTCCACGTATTTCATGATATATTATGATTTATTGCTCTGTATTTTTGTAATTGTTGTTCAGATGTACAGGACTATAATAATAATTCCCAGGGCTAATATTTTTCTTTCTTAAAAAAAACATGCGGACATGTTGAAGTCAAGACGAAACATTTCATTTTAAAAAGAGATGATAAAACCTCTGTCAGATTTGTATTGCTGTCCTCCTGTTTAAAAGGATTTCCTCTATTAAACCCAAATCCAAAAATGTAACATATTGCAGTTTACCAATCAATAGATGTGGTGGCTGCATTAGTATTCTTTTTTTTAGGCTTCCTTCCCTCTGTTTTCAGAGGCCAGTAACACACCTCCTGTCAGAGGTGTAACTAGAACCTTCAGGGCCGTCTGGTCCCGGGGCTCTTCGAGCCTGTATGGATATATATATATTTATCAGATCTACATTGGCACTGAAAATTTTTTTTAAAAAGGCTGATTTGTTAAATCAAACACCAAGAAAACCAAGGCAAAATGGAATAAACAATCTCACTCAGCATTACATTCCTTGCTAGGTGTGGAGGAATGTATAGCCTAAGAACTCCACAGAGAAATGAATGTGAATGAGCTGCCAATGGCAGCTGATTAGTATTGTATTACCAATAAACAGACAGTAGATGGCAGCAGAGCTCCACAGCTGGCTATCAGGCATCACTGTGAGGATGCTGCTTTGAAGAGGAGAGTGTGAGGGCAGATATGACACCCTGCAGGTAATTGTGTCTGCCCTTCCCACTGAACCCGGGGGCCCACTTCCTGCCATCTTGGGGCCCCCCTATTGTGGTGGAATGCCAGGGCCCAGTCGCAAGTACAACCTTTGCGTCCTGGTAGTTCTGCAACTGCCTTATTAGAGTACCTCCACTTTGGATGAATGAGCACTGGAGGCACAGCAACACTGTCAGTCTGGGGGGGGATAATGTTAAATGTACAAGCAGATTTGGTTCCATCCACACTGGGCATAAAAAATACTGCTTCTTTTTCTTCAGCCTGTAGAAGCAACTGTATGTTAGCCTATGTGTCCATGCACATTAGGTAGTTTACAGCCATATTTTCAGATGATTGTTTAGAGGCAGAAAAAAAACTTTCAGAATCATGCTTTTGAGATAAGTTTTCGGGCAGGAAAAAAGCTTGACGCTCATAAATGTGCTTCAATACGGGCATTTAGGAGCGCTTTGCATTTTCCAGTGAAAGTTGAAAAAATGAGCTGGGGGAATGTTTTGGAAAAAAACGCCTAATAAAGCAAATGCCCATAAACGCTCATAGACTCTTGTGCAACACATTTGTTTGCCGCTTTTTTCCTGCTGAAGATTCTGTCCCTTTTTCGCGTTACATACACTAACAACTTGAAGCCAAACTCCAGCTAACACTTTGAAATTAATTACAGCAAACAGCTTTTTTTTCTTTTGGGATAAAGGTTTTACATGAATAAATAATAACTGATCATTCTAAGCACCCCTGTCAGTGGTAAATAGATTGTCTCATCCTGGTAAACTGGAACATATGAAAGACAGCTTGTTCTTTTAAAAAAACAACAGATATTCTGGCCAGATCACAAAATGAAAGAAAATGAATGCAGGCATCACATGGACAAGACCTATCACTGGTGGCTCCAGCTTCTGAAGACACCCCATGGGAGGGGTAAATGTGTTGGGCAGAGTTAATCAGTGGCATCACATCCACTCACGTGGCACTTCCGTGCTCGGTGATCTCAGCTTTCATTACATTATTTTCAGTGAGTGTAAACCAATTTTATGTGTGTTTTAGTAATGTAGAATTACGCTATGGGGGCCCCTCTTGTTTGTCCTGTTGCATAATGAGAGAGACACCATTATAGAGTCCAGCCAACAAGTTGGAGGAGTGGTGGAGAACGAAGAGAGCAACACTGAAGTGTATACCCAGGGAGTCCAGTTGTGCCAATGAAAATTGTACCAAAAGAACTTTTGACTCTAGATTCTTTTGCTCAGAGTCCACAGATCTTGGTGCATGTGGGAACACAAGATGGGGGCACAGCACTGGGATCCATGCATGTGGAGTGATTGCACTAGCACACGTGTATGCAATATTGCCCAAGATATATTCAGCATCAGCACTGTAGAGACTATATTATTTGGACACTAAATGCTTATGTGAACACTATATGTTTTAGTGGATGTTGAGCAGCACATGGGGATAGATTTAAGAGGGCAGAGCTGTGAGCTTGGATTACATCAATATAAGAAACGTCTGCTTTTGGGTTTAATACTGCCTTAACTCCAGTCTCTACTGACAGTCTCTGGGACAGGAAAGTGGGAGAAAACTCAAAAATGGTAAAAACCACCTCCCCCAAACTATGTATATACATATATATAGTATATTTCAGCCCTATCCCCATTGATTTCCTCAGTTCGTACAATTGTTTCATGAGTCACCAAGAAAGGAAATCTGAGTCTGCATAAAAACTAAGAGAGGTTCTAACCCTTCCCTATTACATCTAAGAATAAAAAGATATTTATTTATTTCAGGTACTTATATAGCGCCATCAATTTACGCAGCTCTTTACATATACAGTATATTGTTCATTCAGATCATTTCCTAACCCTCAAGGGGCATACAATCTAAGGTCCCTAACTCACATTCATACATACACATACTATCATATCATAGCTTTCTAATAATGGATTTTATAACAGGAGAGGATATTGAAGTGCAGCTAGCATGCAGGTGCCAACCTACCATCAGTTCTGACAGGGTGGGGTTGATTTACTAAAACTGGAGCACTTGGAATCTAGTGCAGCTATTCATGGTGGCCAATCAGCTTCTAACTTCAGCTTGTTCAATTAGGCTTTGACAATAAAACCTGGAAGCAGATTGGTTTCTAAGCAGAGCTGCACCACATTCCGAGTGATCCAGTTTTAGTAAATGAACCCCCGATATGTCTGCGGATATGTTAAAGACCAGAACTGAGAAAATCACAATGCACGCTCTTCCACAGGACCTTCAGATAATCTGGAAAGTAATCCATCAAATAATGTAAGAGAAATGAATTTGGGCTGGTAGTTGCGGAACAGGGCCATTGGCAAGTGTGGCTATGGTGCCTTGTACCACATACCCATCATCTTCCTCAACAGGCCCATTGACATGGCAGCGCACTCCTCTGTGTTTACAAAGAAATATTTGCAATTTTTTGTGTAACAAGATTAGTCATCAAATTATTCAAAAATAGTTTTCTTCTTGTAACAAAAAACTGAATTTTTGATTTACCTGTAAATCCTTTTCTTGGCGTATATCATGGGACTCAAAAACAGTATTCTTGGACTGTTGGATTATGCTCCACCTCCAAGTGATTGGACATTGGCAAATAGCAAAGCTGAAACCCATCATTGTATAACCCATCCTACCCCCAGTACAGTATGCCTCAGTTTTATTAGCAACTTTTATGACCTTTAACCACTTCCTGTCCGGACACTTTTACCCCCTTCCTGTCCAGGGCAATTTTCAGCTTTCAGCACTATCACACTTTGAATGACAATTGCGCGGTCATGCAACACTGTACCCATATGAATTTTTTACCATTTTTTTGAGACAGATAAAGCTTTATTTTGGTGGTATTTATTCAGCGCTGGGATTTTTATTTTTTTTGCTATATAAATGAAAAAGTCCCAAAATTTTGAAAAAAGTGTTTTTCTTATAAATTGCAAATAAATAATATTTCATCATAAATCTTGGCCAAAATTTATTCCGTTATATTTTTAGTAAAAAAAAAAATACGCCAAATTAGTTATAACCAAAAATTATAATTTTTAAAAAAAATTTTTTACATTTTTATTTTTTTATATTATTATTATTTTTTTTTTTTTACATACCGTCACCCTAGCAGTACAGTGTCACCATGGTGACACTGTACTAGTTGTGGGGGGTGATGAAGATTTTTTTTTTTTTTTTTACAGTGATTGCTTTTACACCCATGTAGGATGTAAAAGCAATCATTTCTCTTTCTCTCTGTCTGCATTCTCGCAGCCATTGAGAAATACTGTGTGAGCTGTGATTGGTCAGAGCTTGTCACATGGTACAAGGCTGTTGTGAATAGCCTTGTACCATGTGACCTCTGTAATCATTCACAGATTTCACACGTAGTAAGCAATGATGTCACAAGTGACATCTTGTTTACTACTTTGCATGTGATCACTGATTGGCCAATCAGTGATCACATGATCGGGACCTCATATAGAGGTCCCGTCCAACGATCGGTGTTTCACTGTGTCCAGAGGACACAACGGGCACCGGAACGCGGTGCTGCGCGCCCTGAGAGAGCGCGCACAATTAGAAATAGCGGGTGCCGTTTATGAGCGGCAACTCGCCCCTGGAGTACCACCGCCCTGCCGTTTAAAAACAGCAGGCGGACGGCAAGTGTTTAATGTAAATTGTCTTTAAAGTGGAACTTAAATCTGGTAAAAAAAATTGAAACATAGAAAAGTGATGGCAGAAAGAAGACCAGGTGGCCCATCGAGTCTTCTTTCTTTTATAATTCATACCTGTTTTGGTATTTTTTTGTTTTAATTTTTCTTTTAGCTGTTTTGTCTGAGTATAGATCTATATTTGTCTCATGCATTATTGAATCCACTTACTGTTGACTGACTCACTACCTTTGCTGGAAGCCTATTTCAAGCTTCAACTACCCTTTCGGTAAAAAAATAATTTCTAAGACTAGTTTTGAACTTTCCTCCTGCTAATTTAAAGTCATGTCTCTGTGTTCCTGATCTTAGCTACATATTGAAAATACTGCCCTCCAAAACTTTATTCATCCCCATGATATATAGGTTTCAATCATCACTTTCATTCCTCCAGACCAGGGCCAGGACAAGGGGTGGGCAGGAGGGGTGGCTGCCCTGGGCGTGGTGGGGATTTGAGGAGTTGTGCCAGAAGGGGTGAATCGAAGGGGGTGATTTGTACTAGGAGAGTGGATTGCTGTTAGGAATGGCGATTTGGGGGGGCAGTATTTGTGGTAGTAGGGATGATTGGAAGGATTTGTGCCAGGAGGGGAAATTTGGGTGGGAAGATATTGAGGCAGGGAGTTTTCCTCAGGACAGGCTAGAGAGGTTCTGAAGGTCAGAGCTTCTGGAGCCCTCCCACCTCTCCAGAAACCTGAGAACTTTCTGGAGGAGGGATGGAGGAGGGTAGGGAGCTCATATTTGCATACTTGAGGGACTTTGGCTAATCCCCTGGCAGGAGGCTGGGCATAGTGACCAAGGCAACCCATAAGTATCGCAGAGCCTGGGTGGAAGGAAGCAGTGTTGGCTGGAAGATGGAGTGAGAGGCTGGAGTGTGGAGCCTGGGAGAGGGCCCAGGGAAGGGGCCTACCTACAAGCAGGTGCTGAAGAAGAAAATCTCCACTGTACCACCATCTCCAGAGGACATTCTGAGCAGCAGGAAAGAAACCAGTCATCTGAATCCTTGAACCATGTCTTTGTAATTGCAACAAGGTCCAAGTTGTCCCTAGACATAGGAGCTGTCAGCTCACAAAGCTTGTTGTCTAAACGACAAGTGTTAGTGCACATGAGATGACAAACACTGCTATCTACTGCTTTATTTTTACACCAGAAACTTTAAACTCCCTGGAGGTATCCCCGAGTGTAGCTCAGGGTAAAGTTTCAGTACCACAAACGGTAACCCTGAGCTACACTTGGGCTTACCATGCAGCGCTGCTCCGGGATCTGTTCTTCTCTTACCTTGTCCTGCGCTCCCGCGATGCCCCCCCTGCAGTGTCCCCTGTAATGTCCTCCGGCCGATGCTGGCATCTGTCTTCTGGGTTCCGCCCCCTGCAACATCAGGACGTACGGGGACGGAACTGGTGGGAAATTTGAAAATGACAAAAAGTGACATTCACTAAATTCACTAAAATTACATAGTAAAACATTACTGTTTCAAACCATTTCACATACATTTTGTCCCTAGTGCTTTGTCCTGTGCCCTGCCTGCACTTTTACTGTTCTTTCTGCCTGGAAACTGAGAAACGTCCATGGCGTCCAAAAAGCGTCCCTTTATGTCAAAAGCGGTTTTAGACCAGCTAGAGAACAGCGATAGTAAATCAGAACCACTTGCAGAATTGAGTGATAATGATTCGTGGGGAAATTCGTCATCAGACACTGAAAACGATTTTGTTCAGTGATGTGCGAACTTGGGGCTATATTTCAAATTTCAGTGTTTTTGAATTGATTATATTTTTGAATTAAATTTATTATTATTATATTATTATTTTTTCTGATTATTTATTAAATTATAATTTATGATTTCGTGTTTCAAATTTTAACATACCCAGGATGTTTACTAGACTTTTGTTCAGACAGATTTCAGTGAGTTATTCCTAAAAATTACAATTAAAAAAAATACATATTTCCATGCAAAAAAATTTACCGCTTTGAGCACAGAAATATGGACATAATCAGAGCGCTAGGGAGGTTAACTGAACTAACCATCCCATCAGCCCAGTCCTTAGCAGCCCAACCCTTCACATTTATTTTAGGCCTCGTTCACACCATATGTGCAGAAAAACTGATGGAAACTGATGTGCAGATTTCACCTGCAGAGACATCAATTTACATCCGTTTTCATGAGTTTTATACACATTGCAGATTCCTGTGCAGAACAAGTCTGCTTGTGATACCAGTGCTGTGGTATGCACAGGGCACATAGAGAACAAATGATTTCATTGCGCCCTTGCAGGATGATTGCAGAAAAACCAACATCTCTGGACTATGGTGTGAACGAGCCCTTAACCTGCTGGGGACAGAAACTCTCCTCATCAATTAACCACTTGCCTACCAGGCACATTTAACCCTGCCTGCCCAGGCCAATTTTAACCTTTCAGCGCAATTGCACTTTAAATGACATTTGCGCATTCATGCAACACTGTATATGAAATTGTTATAATTGTTTTTCACACAAATAGAGATTTCTTTTGGTGGTATTTAATCACCACTAAATTGTTTATTTTTTGCGCTATAAATGAAATTTTGATTGAAAAATGCCTTTCTTAATTTCTGTTATAACAGTTTGACAAAGAATAATCTTTCTACACAAGTTTAGGCCAAGATGTATTCTGCTACATGTCTTTGGTGAAAATAGCCCAAATCAGTGTTTATTATTTAGTTGGTAGGAAAGTTACAGAGTCCACAAACTATGGTATACAGTATATCTAAAAATGTATAAATCCTGATGTACTGGCATTTCATCTAATTTCTTGAGGCCCAAAAATGCAAGAACAGTACAAATACCCCCAAAATGACCGCTTTTCGGAAAGTAGACATTGTGAGGTATTTAGTGAGAAGCATGGCAAATTTTTGGAAGTTGTAATTTTTTGTCATAATTTTGTGGAAAATGAAGAAATAAGAAAAAAAATTTTCACAATTTTTTTTTTACTTACTGTCACCAATTCAGTACAGTGTCATCATATAACTGGCGGTGGTCAGGGACACTGACTGGCAACAGTATGTAAAAAATAATAACAATAATAATTTTTAAATGTTTTTTTAATTATTTCAAATTTGTTTTAATTTTTTTATTATTATTTTTTTTTACTATTTTTTTCTACTCCTTTGACCAGAGCAATACAATCTTACCATAAGCAAATATATGATTTCGGTATCCAAAAATTAATAAATAATAAACCTTAAAACTGTGTAAATCAAACCAAAATCCCACAAAACCTAAAAAAAGAGTTAAAAAAAGTCACACACGGACGTCTGACGTAACCGCGCAAACCAGAAGTGGCGGCCATCTTTACTACTGGAATACAGCATAGGACGTTCCAGGAAGCTGCTCTGTGATATGTACAGTTGACAGATAAAGTTTACCATGTAAGATTTGCCTAATGAATATTTATGCTTTTGATACTACATTACATGGGCTTCCTTTCTATTTTATGAGGATGAGGAGACACTAGATATCTGCCTAAAAGGGGAACCCCACCTGTGTTTACTGAAGTGAGAGTCCAGGGAGTGACTACTACACTGGAGTGAGAGTCCAGGGTATACTCTACAAGGCTTGTTATCACTCTGAGAGGGTAATTGTATGCATTTCAGCTTTAGAAGTGTTCACGGATAGTGCACTATTCATTTATTTATTTTATTTTATTTATTTATTATTTGGGTTTTATTTATTTATTTTTATTTTATTGAATTATTTTTTACTTTTGAGTGTACACTGATTGTTTACGTTATTTATTTATATTTAAGGTGTACACGGAGTGATTCACGATTCACGTGTTGCTTACGATTTGAATCTATTTTGTTTTTGCACGCATTTGTGTTTAGTATATACTTATTGTTTGTTTAAAGTATATACTAGTTGTTATCAAAGGTAATGCACTATGTAGTATTTTATTTATTCATTTTGAGGTACACACTGGAATTATGTGGAGGTGCTAACTGGACACAGAAGAAGATTATTTTTGTGGACTTTAGTTTGGATTTTATTTAACTCATTGACTGACACAAAAAAGGTTTTTATCTTACAATCTTACCATAGTAACATCGTACTACTCTGGGCAAGTTATCAGATTTTTTTTTTTATATATATTATGATTGCTTATACCAACAAATTACATATAAGCAAGCATGTTTACTGAATGAAACTTATTAATAACCACTTGGTAACCACACTATAGCCGAATGACAGCTACAGCGCGGTTACCCAGTTCATATGACATCCCCCCCAGGGGCGTGCACCCGACGATCCTCATGATCGCTGTGTCTTATTTTTACATACTGTCGCCAGTCAGTGTCCTTGATCACCGCCAGTTATATGATGACACTGTACTAAATTGGTGACATTTTCACAGCTCTCACTGTGAAGAAACCTTTCCATGTTTGGAGATTAAATTTCTTTTCCTCCAGACGTAAAGAGTGTCCCCTTGTCCTCTGTGATGACCTCAGGGTGAATAGCTCTACACCGAGTTCACTATATGAACCACTGATGTATTTATACATGTTGATCATATCCCCCCTTAATATCCTCTTCTCAAGAGAGAATAAATTCATTTCCTCTAATTTTTCCTCATAGCTGATCTCCTCCATGCCTCTTATCAGTTTGGTTGCCCTTCTCTGTACTTTCTCCAATTCCCCAATGTTTTTGTGAATTGGTGAATGTTTTGTGAATTGGTGCCCAAAATTGAACTGCATATTCCGAAGAGGTCTTACTAATGATTTGTACCGGGGTAATATGATATCTCTCTCTCTGGAGTCTATACCTCTTTTAATACAAGAGAGGATTTTGCTCGCTTTAGAAGCCGCAGCTTGGCATTGCATGCCATTATTAAGCTTGTGATCTACCAGAACCCCCAGATCCTTCTCCACCATTGATTCCCCCAGGTGTACCCCCCCCCCCTAGTATGTATGATGCATGCATATTCTTAGCCCCCAAGTGCATAACCTTACATTTATCAACATTAAACCTCATTTGCCACATAGTTGCCCAATTGAACAGTGCATTGAGGTCGGCTTGTAAGTTGGACACATCCTGTAAGGACGTTATTCCACTGCACAGCTTGGTGTCATCTGCAAATGTTGAAATGGGATTTTTAATCTCAGACCCTATATCGTTTATAAATATATTAAAAAGTAAGGGTTCCAACACTGAACCCTGGCGTACACCACTGACAACCCTAGACCATTCAGAGTATGAATCATTAACCACTACTCTCTGAATACGATCTTTTAGCCAGTTTTCTATCCATTTACATACGGATTTTTCCAAGCCCATAAACTTTACCTTACACATTAGCAGTGTGTGGGGAACTGTGTCAAACGCTTTCACCAAATCCAAGTATACCACGTCCACCGCCACCCCTCTGTCCAAGTATACCACATCCACAGCCACCCCTCTGTCCAAGTATACCACGTCCACCGCCACCCCTCTGTCCAAGTATACCACATCCACAGCCACCCCTCTGTCCAAGTATGCCACGTGCAGCGCCACCCCTCTGTCCAAGGTTTTGCTCACCTCCTTCTGTCTTTCATGAATCCATGCTGTCTGTTGCTTAAAATATTTTTTTCCAGCAATAACTCATCTATGTGGTCTTTTATTAAACATTCCAGTATCTTCCCAACGATAGAAGATAAACTAACAGGTCTATACTTACTTGGTAAAGATTCTGAACCCTTTTTATATATTGGTACCACATTGGACTTACACCAATCCAGTGGTACTATGCCAGTCATTAAAGAGTCCCAAAACATTAGAAACAATGGCTTTCAAATGACAGAGCTCAATTCCTGAAGGACCCGTGGGTGTATGTCGTCTGGTCCAGGTGCTTTATTAAGTGTTCTTGCACGGCAAGACCACTTACTGTTATCTCACATATATATTCTTATTATTATAGCCAAATTTACCACCCTAACTCCTCCCACAGTTTTTACACTACATAGACAGTAATATACCGAAACCTGCGGATTGTTCCCGATTGGTGTGTGATTACTTTGTGGAATGTTTCGCCGAATGGTTCACGAAATATCAACGTTTTTGTGGTGAAATTGGTCCCATAGGAATGAATGGCGGAATGTTCAAAACTAGAGTGGGAGCTGACAAAAGCTAGAGTATGAGCTGAAAAATCAGGACATGATTTCTAAACTGCCATCACTCCCTCATTTTCAAGCCCACCTACACAAATCTTATATCAAAATGTTCAGCTATCCCTGTTTCCACTAAAAATGTCCATGGCTAAGCCATAGTCCTGATAGTTTTCACAATATGACCATTTGTTTGCAACTCATGCCATCCATTGACATTCATTGAAACTCCACTCTAGCCACCACAAATTTGAAAGGCAATTTCTAAACTGTGACTGTGCCTTCATTTTTAATATTTCAGAGACATACTATGCATCAAAATATAGGTCTGGGTCTTGTGATTCTCACAATATAAAGCTCTTCAGTGTAGGATTTATAATTTTTAAACTACAATCGTTTGAAGATGGCAACCGCCAGTGAAGTGAGCAAGTTGGATCAGTTTGTTTTTACCACTCTTCTCTGCCCTTGCTGTAGACTGAGTTGCCATAGGAACCCAGGTGTGTGAGCAGGCAGCAGAGTGACAAAAGCTAGAATGTGAGTTGTAGACTACTGGTGGAGGCAAGAACACTTCACACAATTTTCCCAGAAATTGTAGCTTTTCTAGTTCACCTTTATTCTGTCTAAATATCTTGGGATCATATCAATTGTGAGCCAATGTGGATCATCTGGAGCTCTGTCAATACCATGCCCAATATGGACACGAGCTCCCCCATGCTCCTTTGTATACACAGAGCTGAAGAAGGTATTTAATACATTTGCCTTCTCTTTGTCCCCAGTCACCCACTCCAGATTATTTTGTAAAGGGCCTACATGCTCGGACCGGACCTTTTTACTATTAATATATTTGAAGAATTTTGGGGGGTTTGTCCTGCTATCTGTTGCAATCTGTCGTTCGTTTTCATCTTTTGAGGCCTTTATTTCCTTTTAGCATATTCTGTATATTCTTTGTAATACGGTTCCCGTGCAGCAGTCATTGTACAATAGGCCAGTCGGGAAGGAGTTAAATCTCTCCCCCTAATAATTTGCCATTATTGGCAACTAGGCAGGATTTTTAATGCAGAACAGACATGCTACAGTATGTCTCTCTTTTATTAAAGTTCTTTACATGCCTGTGTGCCCTGTATGCATATGCAGCTCAGAGTACAAATTTCAAATAAAGAGTGTTGAATT
Source organism: Staurois parvus (assembly GCF_062004578.1). Taxonomy (NCBI): domain Eukaryota; kingdom Metazoa; phylum Chordata; class Amphibia; order Anura; family Ranidae; genus Staurois; species Staurois parvus. The sequence continues at coordinate 6,280,839 of NW_028318003.1, forward strand.
CCCATGCATGTTTGGAAATGACGTCATCTCGGCTGGGCCAATGAATGTGGCCAAAGATCGGTACCCAGAAGCTGAAGATGACAGTGGCCAGCAGGCAGCTCAAAAACACCGCAGTGCTGGATAGAAGGTGAGTATAGTTTTACTTTAATGATGGATCAAGGATGTGATTTGCTGGGACCCACCTGAGGAAAGGGGTTCACCGTAGGACAAGAAGCCCTTGTGTCTTATGCAGAGAGAATCACTGTGTGTTAGCCTAGAAAGGAGCTCCTTTCCCCTCTCCATTTTCCTCTATCTTCCAATCACCCTATCACCTTTTTCCTTTTTCCATACACTAACAGGCCCAACAAAAATCACTAATCAGACACGGTAAGACCCCTTACAGGACCACCTAGAGGACTTATCAACTGAAGCTGGCATCTGCTGAGGTCTGAACATTCTCCAATGACCATGTGCTCAGTACCAACAAGACTCCAGGACTCCGCTCAAGCCCAATAGTATGGTTTCAGACCACCGTAAGAAAAGGACTTGCCAGATCCCAGAGCCAAACTAGACAATCACCATTCCAGAGACATCCTGGCTGAGTTGGTCAGATGCATAGGGGGACAAGATGGCTTCCCTTAATAAATTGCCAGAGCCTCTTCGTATCATGTTTTAGCATTGGATTTTTTACCTAGCGGGGTTGTGGATTAGTGATGTCAGGAGGTTGGGCTTAAATTAAGATTTAGGCATGGTTCACACATATGCATGTTGCAATTGATGTGTTTTTCTGGCGTGTATTGTGGTGTGTTTTGTGTTTTTGAACATACGTTTTTGATGCATTTTGCGGGTGGGAGTTTTTTTGCAATAGTAAAGTATTGCGTGCAACTTTAATGCAACTTTACACTCTCTGGCACAGAAAGTTACATCAAAGTCGCATCAAAGTAGTGCAGGAACCTTTTCAAAGTCACAGAGACTTTGAAAAGGTGCCTGCACTGCTTTGATTCGACTTTGAATTTTCAGTGCCAGAGAGTGTAAAATTGCATCAAAGTAGTGCAGGAACTTTTCCAAAGTCGCAGTGACATCTTGACCCTGCAGTGGCTGATAACACATGTGAACCTGTCCCATAGGAAACCATGTTAAAGGGACTGTAGTGTGTTTCTGAAAAATGCACTAAGAAACACAACACATAAACCCTGGTTCACACTGTGCTTGCTGGTTCTGTTCCCGCACCTGAAACCACCCGCAGCAAAATTGCACTGTTCTTACGAGATGTGCGGGGCTGCTATTCATTCTCAATGGCACCCCATGCATCTTAAACTGCAGCATGTTTGCAGGTCCGGGAACCGTAGGGAAAAAAAGACCATGCGATTTACCTGCAGTTGAGTTTTTAAAAAGGTGCATGCACCTATTTTTGCAGAAAACGCAGGCAACGCAACCCATTCAAATGAAAAGTGGGCTAAAAGTGGGTGTGGTTTAAATTGCACTAAATATTGTCTGTGGCTTAAAAGGGGTGTTGTTAAACAGAGTCTGAAGTACTAATACTAATCTAGTTTAATCCAGGGCAGCAGGCACAGTCTCTTAACAAATACCTTATGTACAGACAGACCAGGAGCTTCTTTCCAGTGCTCAGCAGTGGTGCCATTCTCCCGCTCTACACTGCCCCACTCTTAGGATTTATAGAGGAGAGGCCGAGGCGCGGCAAGCTGTAGGCCAGGCACTTCAGTCAGTGGATATGGGTGGCGGCAGCTGGATCTCCACACTAGGCATCAGCAAATGTGGCCACTGCTCCTGTGTGTCAAAATGACAAAAAAGGTCCCTTAGAATATATAGACTCTGTAGGGTGTTGGACGCGTTTGCTGGAGATTTGAAAGATGAATATAAGAGGACATTGAGGCCAATTTCTACTTTAATTTCCCCATTGTGGGGACGGCTACTGCCATTGGGATTAAATCTATTTCCATTCTAGATGAGAGCCCAATGAATTGCAGTTGAAGCCTATTCATTCTAAGGGTCCTCACATTTATATACTAACAGTGGCCTGGTCCCAGATTATATCCAGATATAATATAACCTGTGGATGGTTTACATATGAATTGAATACAGCTACTGATAAGGATGGAATAATCTGTACCTGATTAGAAGTTATGGTTTATGAAACATGAGGAAGTTTGAGAATTTTCCTCCCTTTTGTACTTGAGGCTGCTTATAGCCTATTGGTGACCGTTGATATCATTGCAAATGTGCCCCTCAGAGAATGGTTATTTTTGGATCCCCTATGTTCATCTGTTAGACCTCACATTTGGGTCCTTCTGCAGTACGCCTTGTCGCAAACGTGCGCATCAGAGATGGACACGGTTCAACCATTTTGTTAGACATCTCCATTTTCTCCCCTCATCTTTCCCCCCTCCCTTCCTGAGAGGCCCAGCGACATGTGGCCAGTATGTGTGTGAGTTAGGAATGTCACTGGAGGGTCATAGGAGCCCCCAAGAGAGTTGGAGTCTCACTGATCAAAGAACCTGTGTAATTTCACACCTCGTAAAAAGATAACGGAACCTTCCCAGGAGTTCAAGACATTCCCAAGAAGCACACACCAGATAACATTTTTAAAAGATCCATTTTTCCCCTATGTCTCATATCTTGGAATATGAGAGACATACATAAAAGCCGGACATATCATCAGATGGACGATGAGCAGGCGAACAGTTTGATGGTTCACTCACCATGTCTCGAGCGCACGGGAAAGCAGAGAAATAGAGCTTGCGAACCGTTTAGCATACAACTTCATAATTCATATCTGGTCAATCCTCAGAATTGTCTGCATAATAATCTACCCGCGGGTGGGAGGTCCCCTGGTGTAGATGGAAGGTTATGGACCAGAATATGAGTTATGAAAGATGTTGGCTCCAGTTTAGGGCTCCGTCTGACGATTCCTCCCTAAACAGGGGATTGGTCCTTGACTTCAGAACCACCCCCTGCTGGGGAACACAAAAGAGGCTGTCAGGCCTAAAAAGTTGAGTTGAAGACATCTCCCATTTTTTCCATCGTAACATAGGGAGATCAAAGCCCGATCTGCTTACATCCAAGGCTTAATGGCAAGTATCTTAGCTCTTTAACCTCTCCCTGATATCTCTTTGCTGTGCTGCTAGTCTCTGTATGTTTATATATATCTTAAGTACATCTTTTTCTGTATGTTTATATATATATCTTAGTTACATCTTTTTCTTTAAATAATTTTATTGCACCCGTTTGACCTCTTAGTAATAAATCTTTCTTTCTGAAAGTGTTGAACTGTTTCTATAGCTCTTAATTGCAATTTACGAATCCCTGCCTTTAAAGAGAACACTACTGTGTTTGTTTGAACCTCTGTATAAGTGGCCTGTGGACCGTTTTATACAGACGATTATATCAACCATTATAGTGTTATAGCTGAACGCCGAGTTTCCTCTTTCTCTGATCAAAAAGGAGGTGGTAGCAGTGTGAAGGTTTAATTGCATAATTAACCTGACCTAGTAACAATCGATTCAGGCTGCTGGCACATCGATCGGTATCCATTAGCTGGAAAATCGTTGTGCAGGGTGCAGCTGGGTATTGCATTGTTACGCATGTCACATCACGATTGTAGATCGGTTAGCCCTTCGGTCACGAGTTTGGTGAGAAGGTCTGGGGTCTGACGCCACGATCGTGACACGCCCTATTAATTGTTCTACCTCCTTTTAATATATGATCTTGAGGAAGCGGTATGCGAAACGCGTTGACCATTGAAGCTGGGCAAGCTATAGACACAACTAACTGAAAAGAGGAGGTTTTGTATTTTGGGAGACTCTTTTCTCAGTCTCCCCTGGTTTTAAATGTATGAATTTTTTCAATGTATTCTAAATTGTTTTACATCTATGTAGAATAAAATATATATTTTTACTGAAATTAAGTGCTGTCTCATGTAGTGCCTATAAAGTCTGCCATTATACTGTCTAGGTGTCTAGCAGTTGTTTTCTTCATAATTTCAATTGGATGTGGTACCTTGAAAGCTCTTAATACTCTTTGGAACTATAAGTTCACTAATTACCCTCTAAGCAGCTGATTATAAGGGTCTAGTCCCCATTCTGCAAGCTACACATTATCTGCACAATTTGAATTAAACTTTGAGTTTGGATCTTTTCCATAGAGGTAGTGAATTGGCTCTTTTTGAGCTCCTGCAGAAAATATAAGGGAACAGTGGTGGAGGGCCTGGATCCTGACATTTGAATATTCTATGCTATTTGTTGCACCTCATTTGTGTGTATGTATGTATTGTATATACTAATTTATTATGTAAGGCCCTACTTGGACTAATATTGTTTTGCTCAGATACTGAATAAAGGATAACGTTGCATATTTATCTATTTCTGTGTACATTTTAGATTTGATTGTATTTGTTTCTTCCTGACAAGGTGCTTTCTCATTGAGGATTTTTAAAAAACGTTTTATATTGAATTTCAACAGCTGATCGGCTGCCCTTTGTTTACCCAGTGCTTTTAATGAATGGCACTGGAAAAATATCTATTGGGCGGCTTATCCACCAGATGATTGCTGTGTTCCCTTCCCAGCGGTCATTAGACAGCTGGGAACACAGATACACTGTGCCCAAATGATCCGAGCAGTTGGGTAATACATGATTGCTGTGATTGGTCATTCAAGCCATCACATGGTACTGTTTACAGTGCTGATCCCTCCCCTTCCTCTTACAACAGGGGAAGGAGAGAGATCAGTGCTTGTTAGCAGGCACAGCATGAATGGATCAGATGGATCAGTGACTGCAGCTGCTGATTCATTAACTATGTTGCAGTGACATCGGCTTTTTTTAACCCCTTCCTGCCCACCCAAACACATTATCTGCAGTACTGTCCCTATCTGCCAGTGTATGTGACCAGTACATTAACTCCTTCACTTCCTTCTTCCTCTGTGTATGACCTGTACATTCAGATTACCAGTGAATAACTATCAAGCTCCATGTTAATCCCCTCAATACTAAAATGTTTTGTTCATTACTAAAAAAAATTGTGGTAAAAAAATTAGATCACCGTGGGGTATCTGCTTTCCAAAAAAGGGTCATTTTGGATGTTTTCATACTATTCTTGCATTTAAATTTTCTTGTTCAGTCTGTTTAAAGATTTTTTAAACATATTAACAATTAGACAAATAGAATCAATGGCACTAAAGTAGCACAAATGTACAGCCTATCCACTTAATAACACAGCGCACAACAAAAAGATGTGAATGTTGTGATGGAATGTTCCATAAAAACAGGAGAACATGATACCAGATAGGGGCAGATGGACCATGGGAGTCAGTTGGACCAAGTTGAACTACACGTTGTAATTAGAGATGAGCGAATTATTCAAAAATTCGATTCGGCTGATTCGGCAAATTCGCGGAATAAATTCGATTCGAGTCGAATATATTCGCTGCGAATTTAACTTATAAAAAGGGTGTTTCTAGGCTTCAGAGAGCCTTTATATTAGTGCAGAACACTGTACCTTTAATTTAAATGCCCTTGGAGTCTGCTGGGGAAGAGAAATAATACTGTCAGTCAGTATGACATGCAGATGAGTGCCGTCGATCTTAGAATCACCGCACACTTCACTCATTTGGGCAGTCACGGGGCCAAAACCAGAGTGTGGAGCCACAGTGTGGCGGTGGAGGCAGCAGCAATGGGAGGCCATACAGCACCCTATGAAAAATGGAACCCACCAGCAGTGTGAGGAGACCTGAAAGTGGCACATGGCAGAGTGTGGCGATGGAGACAGCAGCAATGGGAGGCCGTACAGGGACCCATGACACACTCTGGACCTGGCAGCAGCATGAGGAGGCGGTACAGGGGCCCATGACAGATTACGGGCCTGGCAGCAGCATGAGGAGTCGGTACGGGGGCCCATGGCAGATTACGGGCCTGGCAGCAGCAATGGGAGGCCATACAGCACCCTATGACAAAATGGAACCCTCCAGCAGTGTGAGGAGACCTGAAAGTGGCACATGGCAGAGTGTGGCGATGGAGACAGCAGCAATGGGAGGCCGTACAGGGTCCCATGACACACTCTGGACCTGGCAGCAGCATGAGGAGGCGGTACAGGGGCCCATGACAGATTACGGGCCTGGCAGCAGCATGAGGAGTCGGTACGGGGCCCATGGCAGATTACGGGCCTGGCAGCAGCAATGGGAGGCCGTACAGGGACCCATGACACACTCTGGACCTGGCAGCAGCATGAGGAGGCGGTACAGGGGCCCATGACAGATTACGGGCCTGGCAGCAGCATGAGGAGTCGGTACGGGGGCCCATGGCAGATTACGGGCCTGGCAGCAGCAATGGGAGGCCATACAGCACCCTATGACAAAATGGAACCCACCAGCAGTGTGAGGAGACCTGAAAGTGGCACATGGCAGAGTGTGGCGATGGAGACAGCAGCAATGGGAGGCCGTACAGGGACCCATGACACACTCTGGACCTGGCAGCAGCATGAGGAGGCGGTACAGGGGCCCATGACAGATTACGGGCCTGGCAGCAGCATGAGGAGTCGGTACGGGGGCCCATGGCAGATTACGGGCCTGGCAGCAGCAATGGGAGGCCATACAGCACCCTATGACAAAATGGAACCCACCAGCAGTGTGAGGAGACCTGAAAGTGGCACATGGCAGAGTGTGGCGATGGAGACAGCAGCAATGGGAGGCCGTACAGGGACCCATGACACACTCTGGACCTGGCAGCAGCATGAGGAGGCGGTACAGGGTCCCATGACAGATTACGGGCCTGGCAGCAGCATGAGGAGTCGGTACGGGGGCCCATGGCAGATTACGGGCCTGGCAGCAGCAATGGGAGGCCGTACAGGGACCCATGACACACTCTGGACCTGGCAGCAGCATGAGGAGGCGGTACAGGGGCCCATGACAGATTACGGGCCTGGCAGCAGCATGAGGAGTCGGTACGGGGGCCCATGGCAGATTACGGGCCTGGCAGCAGCAATGGGAGGCCCGTAATCTGCCAGCACCCTATGACAAAATGGAACCCACCAGCAGTGTGAGGAGACCTGAAAGTGGCACATGGCAGAGTGTGGCGATGGAGACAGCAGCAATGGGAGGCCGTACAGGGACCCATGACACACTCTGGACCTGGCAGCAGCATGAGGAGGCGGTACAGGGGCCCATGACAGATTACGGGCCTGGCAGCAGCATGAGGAGTCGGTACGGGGGCCCATGGCAGATTACGGGCCTGGCAGCAGCAATGGGAGGCCCGTAATCTGCCAGCACCCTATGACAAAATGGAACCCACCAGCAGTGTGAGGAGACCTGAAAGTGGCACATGGCAGAGTGTGGCGATGGAGACAGCAGCAATGGGAGGCCGTACAGGGACCCATGACACACTCTGGACCTGGCAGCAGCATGAGGAGGCGGTACAGGGGCCCATGACAGATTACGGGCCTGGCAGCAGCATGAGGAGTCGGTACGGGGGCCCATGGCAGATTACGGGCCTGGCAGCAGCAATGGGAGGCCATACAGCACCCTATGACAAAATGGAACCCACCAGCAGTGTGAAAAGACCTGAAAGTGGCACATGGCAGAGTGTGGCGATGGAGACAGCAGCAATGGGAGGCCGTACAGGGACCCATGACACACTCTGGACCTGGCAGCAGCATGAGGAGGCGGTACAGGGGCCCATGACAGATTACGGGCCTGGCAGCAGCATGAGGAGTCGGTACGGGGGCCCATGGCAGATTACGGGCCTGGCAGCAGCAATGGGAGGCCCGTAATCTGCCAGCACCCTATGACAAAATGGAACCCACCAGCAGTGTGAGGAGACCTGAAAGTGGCACATGGCAGAGTGTGGCAATGGAGACAGCAGCAATGGGAGGCCGTACAGGGACCCATGACACACTCTGGACCTGGCAGCAGCATGAGGAGGCGGTACAGGGGCCCATGACAGATTACGGGCCTGGCAGCAGCATGAGGAGTCGGTACGGGGGCCCATGGCAGATTACGGGCCTGACAGCAGCAATGGGAGGCCCGTAATCTGCCAGCACCCTATGACAAAATGGAACCCACCAGCAGTGTGAGGAGACCTGAAAGTGGCACATGGCAGAGTGTGGCGATGGAGACAGCAGCAATGGGAGGCCGTACAGGGACCCATGACACACTCTGGACCTGGCAGCAGCAAGAGGAGGCGGTACAGGGGCCCATGGCAGAGTGGCGAAGCGTAAGCAGCTTAAATTGAAGGCCATACAGAGGCCTATGTTAAAAATAATAACATGTTTGGGGCATGATTCATGGCGGATTTAGTCAGTTGTGTCAGGAACTGGTGGTTTGAAATCCAGACTAATCCACGCCTGATTCATTTTCACAAACGTGAGTCTCTCCACACTTTGGGTGGACAGTTGTGTCCTCCGCGGAGTTACAATACCTCCTGCCGCACTAAACACGCGCTCCGATGCCACGCTACTGGCCGGGCATGACAGCCTTTCAAGGGCAAATTCAGCTAGTTGGGGCCAAAAGTCAAGTTTCGTTGCCCAGTAGTCAAGGGGATTGTCTACCTCGGTTGGCAGGGTGCTGTCCAAGTAGGCCCAAGCCTGTTGTTTGAGGTCCTGCTCCAGGTCCACCTGATGCTGCTGCTGCTGCGGCTGGTTAGTAGTTTCCTCACTGCGCTGGTGAAGAAAGATCGCTTCTCGGCCTTTTGGCTAAGATCAAGTGTAGTATCGACCTTGCCTTTAGGGGTGTCCCTGCTTCCAGCTAGGACGTTGAGAACCACTTGCATCTATCCCAGCCATTTGGTCTGTGTGGGGTACCCTCTTCTCGGCCTTGTAGGATCGTCGATTAAATTCGGCTTCACCTGCTTGCTGCTATTGGGTTTGAGGCTTAGCCCCCACACAGAACGAGTTTGTGATCTTCCCCCCCCTTGTTCACTCTGCGTTACTACCTCCGGGCAGTAGACGCTCAATAGCCTTTTCAAAGGCTAAGCAAGCGAGAGTGAAGCCGCCGAGGAAGAAGAAGGAGAAGGAATCCGATCAAGATCTCTGGGAAGCCCTCCTGAGAACTCCTCTGCGACAAGATGGGGAAGAATAAGCAAACCGCGAAGAAGCCACAGAACGCCACCACCGCCAAGACCCCGGGAGAAGCCCCCTCCGCCTCCACCTCCACCTCAGATCGCTCCGGCCCTGCAGACGGTCTCCCTCCACTGGAGCCCTGGATGAAGCAGACAGTCGTGCTGCGGCTGAAAGAAGTGGACGGCAGAGTCCCGGACATGACCCCGGAAGTCTTCGGGAAGAAAATGATCCTTGAACAAGGATTTAGCAAGGCAGAGACCCTGTCGGTGCAATCCTTCATGAAAGGTATTTTCTTCGTAACTTTTGTTTCTCTACAGGTATGCAGAAGGTACTGGGAGGCAGTGAAGACCTCTGGACCCGACTCCCTCTTCCGAAAGTTCATCGCGAACTCTCCCATTCAAAGGGACGAAAGGCGGATCACGGTGTCCATGAGGAACCCTCATGTCCCTGGTAGAGACATCGCCACCTACCTCCAAAGGTTTTGCGTCGTGTTGAAGGACCCAGTCCGGATACTAGACGCCAACGGCTTCTGGACAGGTAAGTGGTCTGTGTTTTGCAGATTGCTGAGAGATCGTCCCGCTGGAGATCTCCAACACCTGCAACAGTGCTTTTCCCTGGGAGCGTCAGCAGGACTCCTACACTACCCGGATCAACCCCAGTCATGCCGCAGGTGCGGACAGCCGGGGCACGAGGGTAAGGATTGCCAAGTGCTTTCATGTAGGTTCTGTCGGTCTGCAGGTCACGAGACCAAGGATTGCCCGAGGTCCAAAACCTGCAACCTCTGTGGACGGTCAGAGCACGTCTACAGGGACTGCCCAGAGAGAAGCAGGACGTATGCTGGGGCCCTGAGCAAGGGCCCTGCTGCCAAACCAGCAACACAGAAACCCCCAAAGGACCCAGGTAAGAGGAACCCCCCTCCTCCCACCCCAGCCCCCCCCGGACCCTGCCCCCCCCCGCCCCTGGCCCTCCTGCCCCTCCCGCCCCTACCCCTCCCGCCCCCGCCCCTCCCGCCCCTGCCCCCCCCGCCCCACCCCTCCCGGGCCCGGTTCCACCCCCCCCCTGACCTGTCCTCACAGGAGGATTTCCCGCCCCTTCCCCCTGCCACCCCCGTCAGCAGCTCTGCGGCGGGGATCAGGAAGCGGAAGAAGGAGCAGGCTAGCCCGGCGGCGGAGGAACCCTCCTCCGCCACCAAACGGCCTGCTGTCCTCCAGAATGCCGTAGGTCCCGACCCCGTGGGGGAGGACCTCGACACACTGGAGGAAGAGGAAGAGGTGGAAGAAGAGATGGCTCTGACCCGGTCGGGGCCAGATCTCTCCACCGACTTCGATGAGGTCCTCAACGAGGTCCTCAACCAGATCGGACTGAGCCAGGACCCTGGCCAGGCCGCAGAGGTCGCCCCCCCTCCCCAGGGGAGGTAGGCACAGCCCCTGCCGACTAACCCCTTCATCTCTTTCCCATGATGGCTGAGATCTCTATCTTTTCCATTAATGTGAGGAGCATCAAGGATGTGTCTAGGAGGCAGACTGTGCTGACCTTTATTTCCACACAGCAGAGTGATGTGTACATGCTTCAGGAGTGCGCACTTCCCCCTCTGAGGAGGTACACTCATTTGTCCTCCCAGTGGACCCACGGTTCCCTCCTACTGGTCTGGGGGTGGCGATTGCAAGTCCGCAGGGGTTGCGGTTCTTATCAGGGGAGGACGTTTCACTGTTGACTCCGTCCATGAGCTCGTCTGTGGCCGCCTTCTGGTCATAGACGGTTCGTGGGCGGGGGAGCCCGTTAGGCTCATCAACGTGTACGCCTCCCCGGAGAAGAACGCGCGGCTGGAACTTTTCCAAACCCTGCGGACGCAACTCGCCACAACGAGAACAGTAGTAATCGGCGGTGATTTTAACTGTCCGATAGAGGAGGATGGGCGCAGCTCCAGCATGTACGCAAAACTCGACGCCACCTCGAAGCTGCTCCGGGAGATGATTGCGGAGGCTTCCCTGCGAGACGCAGTGGGATCCGTGGGGCGCGGTTCCGTGAACTACTCATGGAGCCGCCCCGATGGATCTGTGCGCTCCAGGATTGACTTTGTGCTCACCTCCAGGGCAGTCAGGCACCGCGGGTTCCCCATGGTTCCCTGCTTTTTCTCTGACCACAGGGCCATTCACTTTCAAGGCGATCTGGGAGAGGGCTTTGCCCCGGGCCCAGGCTCCTGGAAGCTGAATTGCACCCTGCTGGATGATGAGGAACTGCTAGAGGAGCTCAGGGAAACCTACGGTGCCTGGCGAGGGGAGAAGTCTTTCTCTCCCAAGGTAAGCGACTGGTGGGAGTTCGTGAAAGTCAAGCTGCGCAGCTTCTTTCAGGCCAGGGGACGCCAGCAAGTGTGCGCCAGGAGGAGGGAACTCAGGAGGCTGCAGCGTCAGCTGCAGTCCCTGCAGGACCTTCATCTCTGTGGCTGGGACGTGAGGCAAGACCTGGAGGACACAAAGAAGAGCTTGAAAAAGCACTTTGAGGAAGAATCCAGGCACATTGTCTTCCGTGCCAAGGTGGAGCATCTCGAGAAAGGTGAGAAGTGTAACTCTTTCTTTTTCAGGAAACTCCACTCAGGACACACTCCCCTGTCTGAGCTGCGCGACAAGACTGGAACACTCCAGAAGGGGAAGGAGGCCGTGATGGAAGTGGTCAGCGACTACTACTCCGACCTCTACTCCCCCAAAGCAACAGACACGGCAGCGGCCGACAGGTTCTTGTCAGGTATCTCTAATGCTATTGATCCTGCAGGTTTGTCGGCCACCAACGCCCCCTTGACGTTGGAGGAACTGCACTCTGCCGCTAAATCCTTTAGGCGAGGCAGGACCCCGGGCTGCGACGGTCTCCCAGCGGAGCTCTATGTAGCGCTGTGGGATCTCGTGGGCCCGGACCTGCTCGAGCTGTACGAGGAGATGGTGGTGGAGGGCAAGATGCCTCCTTCGTTGAGGGAGGGGATGATCACGATCCTGTACAAGCGTAAGGGGGAGAGATGTGACTTGAAAAATTGGCGTCCCGTCTCTCTCTTGAACGTGGACTACAAGATCCTCGCCAAAGTTATGGCGAACAGGTTGAAGGCTGTCATCGGACAGATAATCCACCCGGATCAGACTTGTGGCATTCCTGGCCGCAGGATTGCGGACAGCCTAGCGCTTGTCCGGGACACGGTCCAGTACATCAAAGACCGCCGTGTGCACGCGGCCCTGGTCAGTCTTGACCAGGAAAAGGCCTTTGACCGTGTCTCCCATGGGTTTATGTGCAGAGCCCTGCGCAGGTTTGGTCTTGGGGAAATGTTCTGTTCGGTTGTGGATATGATGTATAACGGCATTTGTAGTTCCGTGCAGGTGAACGGCTGGAAGACTGACCCCTTCCCGGTCCTCTCCGGGGTCAGACAAGGCTGTCCTCTCTCACCTCTGCTTTTTGTTTGTTGTATAGAGCTCTTCGCCGAAGATCGGGGGAATCACCGCACCGGGACCAGACAGACGGGAAGTGAAGTGCTCGCTCTACATGGACGACATGACGGTGTTCTGTGCCAACCAGCGCTCCATCGACCTGCTCGTCCAGACCTGCGAGGACTTCGGCCAGGCTTCGGGGGCAAAGGTCAACTGCGGGAAGTCGGAAGTCATGCTCTTCGGAAAGTGGTTCCTGCCTTCTTCTGCATCCATGCCCTTTGGCATCAAGACAGACTTCATGAAGATTTTGGGGGTTTGGTTTGGTGCCGAGGGCGCAGCCCTGAAGTCTTGGGAGGAGAGACTGGCCAAGATGCGTCAAAAGTTTGGACTCTGGAGCCTCAGAGACCTCTCCATCGAAGGGAAGACACTGGTACTCCGCAGCGAGATTCTCCCTGTGTTGCAGTACCTCGCCCAGGCCTGGCCCCCTCGGGTCAACACCTGTAAGGCCATCACCAGGGCGGTGTTTCACTTCATCTGGGGCTCCAAGATGGACAGAGTGAAGCGGGCAGTCATGTTCAAGGAACCCCTCAAGGGCGGTAAGGGCGTGCCCGACATCGCCACTCAGCTGAGGGTGTTCTTTGCTTGCAACTGCATCCGCAGAACTTTGCCCAGACGGATTATGGACTCTGGCGGGAACGCAATGTCTCGCTTCTTCCTGTTGCCTCTCTGGAGGTCCCTGGGGTGGGACACTTGGGATAGTTCCATCCCCTACAACTGGGACACTCCTTGGTACTACTTGGATACATTCAAGTTCATCAGGGAGCAAGGGCTGCAGGGAGTCAAGCCGGACTTGTGGAAGCCAAAGACTATCTACAAGCTCATCCGAGCCAGCGACATTTTGGAGTCGGTTCCAGGCCTGCCTTCAGACACCTGCAAGGTGGTCTGGAGGAATGTTTCTTCCAACATTCTTACCAACAGGCACAAAGACCTGGCATGGATGGCAATCCAAGGGGGGTTGCCTCTCAGGACATTTATGCATGCCAGGAACCTGAGCAGATACAGACACTGCCCCTTCTGCATCATCCACGAGGAAACGTCTTACCACGTTTTCTGGGAGTGCTCATTTGCTCAGGCCCTGTTGGGGGCCCTGGAACCTGAACTCAAGGACTTTGTACCACAGACAGCCATCACTCACTTTGGGGTGTTGAATGGACTGTTCTGTGGAACCTTTTCTCTGGAGGACATTGACGGCGCCTGGCAGGTGCTGTGTTGCTTTAAGGACGCTTTATGGTGCGCCAGAAAGCGCCTCATCCACCAGCGGGAGAGGATGTCCATTGAGGACTGCCGCAGACTGATCCTCAGTCTGCTCAGAGACTATTCCTTCATAGACTTTAAGGAGGAAGAGGACGTCTGAAGATTTCCCCCTTCCCCCTACTCCCCCTTGCGTGTCTTTGTCTTTTCAATAAAGCTTCGGGCCTGTGTTTCCCCCTTTCTTCCCTTCCCCCCCCACACACCCGATGCCTATTGTAAATTGTGATTTTCGTTTTTTCGTTTTTTCGCTTTCGTTTATTGCATGACTTAGTACTGTGTACCAGGATGCTATGGTTTTTGGGGTAAGCGGCGTCATGCATGACATGGCGGTCTGGGGATTCATCCTCTGCACATCACGTCAGGCATCATACCTCTGAGCGAATGTATTTATTTCTGAATGTATTTATTGTATGCTTGGAACTGTATTGCTACGTGGTGCGCTGCGTCGCAGTACAGGGTGAGATGTACCCCGATTACACGTATCATGTTGTTTTTGATGCTTCTGTAATAAAAGTATCTTTTCAATCAAAAAAGTAGTCAAGGGGATTGTCTACCTCGGTTGGCAGGGTGCTGTCCAAGTAGGCCCAAGCCTGTTGTTTGAGGTCCTGCTCCAGGTCCACCTGATGCTGCTGCTGCTGCGGCTGGTTAGTAGTTTCCTCACTGCGCTGGTGAAGAAAGCTACTCATCATCGACTGCAGACTGAGGCAGCCGCTGCTGGTGGAGCTGCCACTGCTCCTACCACCCCACCCCTCCCCTGCTGCCATGGCAGCGGAACGCGAGCGCACAGGGCCCACAGTGTCTGAGGATGGACGTTGACGCAGAAAGGCAGAGACCAACTGACTACATAGGTGGTTTTTATATTACGTTATTTTGGCCTCCCTCTCAGCAGGTGTGAAAAAGGCCACCATTTTTGAACGGTAGCGAGGGTCCAACAAGGTGGACAGCCAAAAGTCATCCCTCTGTCTGATGGTTATTATTCGGCTGTCGCTACGCAAGCAACCGAGCATGCTATGGGCCATTTGTGCCAAGGAATGCAAGGGACTCCCTGCCTCCATCTCCACAGCATACTGCCACGGTGCGTCTGGGTCCTCTGTCTCCTCCTCCTCCTCCTCCTCTACCAGATGCTCCTGCTCCTCCACTCCTGTCCGCTGAGTGGAAAAACCACCCATTTCACTCAAAAATTCCTGAGCACCAATGTCCTCCTCTACCTCCTCCTCTTCTTCCTGTCCTGCCCCCACAGGGGTCATGTGGCGTTGAGATCTGTGCGCCACGTCTACCGCACCCTGACCAGCCATTGTTAACAGCATTTGTTCCAGGACGTGCAACAGAGGAATGACGTCGTTCATCCCATAGTCCTGCCGACTCACGAATAGCGTGGCCTCCTCAAAGGGCCTGAGCAAGCGGCAGGTGTCACGCATGAGCTGCCAATGGCTGACATCTAAGTTACACAGGGGAGTACCTTTATCCGCTTGTAACATCAGGAAATCGGTGATGGCCTTTCGCTGTTCGTAAAGGCGGTCTAACATATGTAGGGTTGAATTCCACCTTGTTGTAACGTCGCAGATCAGGCGATGCTGTGGAATTCCGTTCTGCCGCTGCAGCTCAAGGAGGGTGTGCTTTGCGGTGTAGGAATGGCTGAAATGCATGCAAAGTTTACGTGACATTTTAAGGATGTCTTGCAGTGGGATGGTGGATTTTAGGAACCGCTTGACAACCAGATTGAACACGTGAGCCATGCATGGCGCATGGCACAACCTTCCTTGACGCAGAGCAGACACCATGTTCTTTCCGTTGTCGGTCAACATGGTTCCGATTTTCAGTTTGCGCGGAGACAGCCATCTGTCGATTTCTCTGTTCATTACACTCAGAAGTTCCTCCCCTGTGTGACTACGTTCGCCAAGGCATACCAGGTGCAGCACAGCGTGACACCGTTGCGCCCTGCACATGTGATATGCCGGTCGGGTAATGGGACTTGGCACGGGGGTGGCGGCTGAGGACACGGCGGAAGAAGAGGTGGTAGAGGCGGACATCTTTGCTGGACCAAGGACGTGCAAACGTGGAGGCAAAAGCGGCGTGACCTGTCCAAGTTGCTGGTGCGGCTGTGCCGGCACCACGTTCACCCAGTGGGCCGTAAATGACATGTACTGTCCCTGACCGTAGTTACAGCTCCACACGTCGGCGCTGCCGTGCACTTTGGCAGAGACCGACATGCTCAAAGACTGGCCCACCATCTCTTCTACATGTGAATGCAGGGCTGGCACTGCCTTTTTGGCGAAGAAATGCCGGCTTGGCACTCTCCACCGCGGAAAGGTGCTGAGTCCACCACTTGGAAAGGGAGGGACTGCAGCACCAGCAACTTGGACAGGAGGACGTTCAGCTTCTGCACCGTCGGGTGCGTGCTCGCAAACTGTTGTCTCTTGGAAACGGATTCCAAGAAAGACTGCTGACGGAATCCGTGAAGAGGAGTAGCAGGAGAAAGAGCATCTGAACGAGCGGAAGATGCCAACGAGCGACAACTCCCCTCAGCAGAGGTGTTGGAGCCTTGACTGGCTGATAGAGGGCGATTGACGTCGGGTGATGGAGCAAGTAACGGAGCGGGTGATGGAGCGGGGTCTGGGGCAGGCAGAACCGCCGTATCTTTATCACGGTTTTCCCAGGCCACCGAATGGCGACGCTGCATATGCTGACGCAACGCTGTAGTCCCAACATGGGCCCCCTGGCCACGCTTGACTTTCTGGCCACATAGTCGACATACAGCTACGTTTACTTCCTCGGGCGGCTTGACAAAAAATTGCCACACCGCCGAGTAGGAAACTTTGCCCCCGCTACTCCTCACTGGCTGACTGCTACTTCCTCCGTGCACACCGGCACCACTACTGGCCGTGGTGGTAGGCTGCAGTGGAGCTGGTGCTCTACTCCGTGGCCGTTTGCCTCCACTGACACTGCTACGACCCTGCTGCCTCCTGGGCAACCCACCGACTGTTTTGCTCGCTGCCAAGCTGGCACCCTCTTCTCCTGATGATGCGGAAGCAATAGCCTGATGACGACGAGGCTGCCAAGTGCGATCAGCCTCATCATCATCAATTAGGGTCTCCGCCTCACTACTAGCCCCCTCGGCTGCGTGTGGGTCAGGAGACAGACCTGTCTCTAGACCGGCTACCGAGCCACTCTCCTCGCCAGTACTTCTTCGCCTGGCTGCTGAAGAGGCGGATGTCTCCCCCCGTTCCTGACCGCCCTCTGTTAGCTCTTCCTCACTGTACAGTGGGGCTGAGCCCACAGCATGCGATACTTCGCTTGGTGAGGGAACACCAAAGGACAGGGGCAGGTAGAGGACACGTGATTTCAGTGGGCTTGCTCCCGGGCCATGCCAACTAACGGTTGTGTCTGACGTACCCACCGACCGTTGGCTGTAGGTGTCAGAGGTGACCTGGGAAGAGGAAGACGACCGAGCCAACCAATCGATGACGGCAGGGTTGTCGGTGGAGACACGACCGCTGGATGACACCGGGAGCACTGGCCTCTGGCTGCGACTAGTGCTGCCTCGACCCCTTCCTCTGCTGCCACGTCTGCTCGCTCCTGAAACATTGCCTCCTCTGCCACTCCTCTGCGTGTTGTCTGACATACTCTTTAATTCAACGATTCTGTGTCCCTGAGTAACAATTCTGTGTCCCTGAGTAACAATTCTGTGTC
Source organism: Staurois parvus (assembly GCF_062004578.1). Lineage (NCBI taxonomy): Eukaryota > Metazoa > Chordata > Amphibia > Anura > Ranidae > Staurois > Staurois parvus. Next base: position 6,298,291 of record NW_028318003.1, read on the forward strand.
CCTGAGTAACGATTCTGTGTCCCTGAGTAACAATTCTGTGTCCCTAAGTAACAATTCTGTGTCCCTGAGTAACGATTCTGTGTCCCTCAGTAACGATTCTGTGTCCCTGAGTAACGATTCTGTGTCCCTGAGTAACGATTCTGTGTCCCTCAGTAACGATTCTGTGTCCCTGAGTAACAATTCTGTGTCCCTGAGTAACGATTCTGTGTCCCTGAGTAACGATTCTGTGTCCCTGAGTAACGATTCTGTGTCCCTCAGTAACGATTCTGTGTCCCTCAGTAACGATTCTGTGTCCCTGAGTAACGATTCTGTGTCCCTGAGTAACGATTCTGTGTCCCTGAGTAACGATTCTGTGTCCCTCAGTAACAATTCTGTGTCCCTGAGTAACAATTCTGTGTCCCTGAGTAACAATTCTGTCCCTGAGTAACAATTCTGTGTCCCTGAGTAACAATTCTGTGTCCCTGAGTAACGATTCTGTGTCCCTGAGTAACAATTTTGTGTCCCTGAGTAACAATTCTGTGTCTGTCCCTGAGTAACAATTCTGTGTCTGTCCCTGAGTAACAATTCTGTGTCCCTGAGTAACAATTCTGTGTCCCTGAGTAACGATTCTGTGTCCCTCAGTAACAATTCTGTGTCCCTGAGTAACAATTCTGTGTCCCTCAGTAACAATTCTGTGTCTGTCCCTGAGTAACAATTCTGTGTCCCTGAGTAACAATTCTGTGTCCCTCAGTAACGATTCTGTGTCCCTTAGTAACGATTCTGTGTCCCTGAGTAACGATTCTGTGTCTCTGAGTAACAATTCTGTGTCCCTGAGTAACGATTCTGTGTCCCTCAGTAACGATTCTGTGTCCCTCAGTAACAATTCTGTGTCCCTGTGTAACAATTCTGTGTCCCTGAGTAACGATTCTGTGTCCCTGAGTAACAATTCTGTGTCCCTGAGTAACGATTCTGTGTCCCTGAGTAACAATTCTGTGTCCCTGAGTAACGATTCTGTGTCCCTCAGTAACAATTCTGTGTCCCTGAGTAACAATTCTGTGTCTGTCCCTGAGTAACGATTCTGTGTCCCTGAGTAACAATTCTGTGTCCCTGAGTAACAATTCTGTGTCCCTGAGTAACGATTCTGTGTCCCTAAGTAACGATTCTGTGTCCCTAAGTAACGATTCTGTGGCCCTAAAGTTTCTGTGGCCCTAACTCTGTCCCTAATACACAGAGGTCTGTCTCTCTTGAATGACCAGAGGCTAATGGAGAATTCTAAGATGGCCGCGATTTATAGCTCCACCATTACACAGTGCTGGCTGGCTGGCTGCTGATTGGCTAATGCGATCACATGTCATGAATGAATGCATTATGGGTCAGCGCGCCTTGTCTGCGCGCCTTCCCAGAGATCCCCGCTCCGTCGCCACACATGTCGCTGTCATTTTTGGGAAAATTCGATTCGTGCATCCGAAGTTGGCTAATTTTCGGATTCGGCGCGAATCGAATATTTCCTAATCTTCTAAACGAATTCCACTTCGTCATGTTCGATTCGCTCATCTCTAGTTGTAATGTATCCAAGTGTTACAGTAAAACTTCATAACCATTGCAGGCTTGGTCTGAAGTTGTCCAAAAGGGTGCGTGGTGGTAAATGGCGTATCAGAGAACAAGGCCTGTAAAACACACACATGGTGTACGGCTCATCTCTAAGCTGGGGTACTGCCATAACGTTGACTTCCACTTGAATGTGGCCTTGCCTTGTATCAAGGATGCTGGCAGTACAACCGGTCAGTGTTCACGATATCCCTTCCCTTGATCAGGCAATTGGCCCCATCAACATCCAGTGTGCGCTCCAGTATTCCTAGATGTCTGGCACTGCTCCTCTCTCCCTCTCAGAGGCGGTTATGAATGATCTGCTGGCAGTCTGAAGTCCCTCCTTCTCTCTAAACAATGTCCTCTACACTCTCCTACTCCTCCCTTTAGCCCAGGAACAGCAATACTTCCCCTATTCCTCTGCTCAGAATTCCAGTGCAAGTTGGATCTGCAGTTTCTTTGCTCAGTCTACTCAGCCAGCTCAGACTGTAAAGAACTATACTTCCCACAATCCTCCAATTCTCCCAGCATTCCTAGCAGTCCACATCCTCTGTGAACACAATGAAGGACAGCAGCAGACACAATGAAACTGCAGCTGCTCCTCTCCCTGTCAGCTACTGACTGGAGCTACATGTCTTAAGGCTAAATGAAGACCTGCATCTGAAAGGATCCTAACCATGTTGTTGGGATCCACCCAGCTGCCTGAATGACGGCTGAACCCATCCTCCACAGTCAACTCCCTGCCTAAAACCCTACCCCTCCCACTCCCAACCCTGCCTACAATCCCGCAATTCCTCAGGAAAGAGAAGTAAATTGTTGTTAAATAATGGGTGTGGCCAAAGCTCACCTTCTCCCCCCATCCACAACCCACCTTCCCTCCCCATCCACAGCTCAACCTCTTCCCCTGTCCACAGTTCACCTCCCTCCATCCACAACCCACCTTCTCTCCCCATCCACAGCTCACCCTCTTCCCCTGTTCACAGCTCACCTCCCCCCATCCACAGCTCACCCTCTTCCCCTGTCCACAGCTCACCTCCCCCCATCCCCAACCCACCTTCTCTCCCCACCCACATCTCACCCTCTTCCCCTGTCCACAGCTCACCTCCCCCCATCCACAACCCACCTTCTCTCCCCATCCACATCTCACCCTCTTCCCCTGTCCACAGCTCACCTTCCCCCATCCACAGCTCACCCTCTTCCCCTGTCCACAGCTCACCTCCCCCCATCCACAACCCACCTTCTCTCCCCATCCACAGCTCACCCTCTTCCCCTGTCCACAGCTCACCTCCCCCATCCACAACCCACCTTCTCTCCCCATCCACAACTCACCCTCTTCCCCTGTTCACTGCTCACCCCTCCCCCTTTCCCAATCTGCAGGTTGCCTTCTCTCCTCTCATCCACAGTTCACCCCCCCCTCCCCCACAGCTCACCCTCTTCCCCCTCTACAGGTTACCTTCTCCCTCCCCGTCCGCAGCTCACTACCCCAATCCACGGCTCACCTTCTCTCCCCCAATTCCACAGTTCACTTCAGTATATGCCCCCCCATCCACAACTCCCCTTTTCACTCTCTGTCAATATGTTGCCTCTGCACCCTCCCCCCCCCCTCCCCCACACACCCAGCTTACACCCTCAGTTCACAATCACCTCTGCACTCTCATTCACAGCTTATCATTCCCTCCTCCACATTTCACTTCTGCACCCCTATCTACAGCTCACCCCAATCCACAGCTCTCAACCTCTGCAACCCCCCCATCTTTCACCACTGCACCCCCAGCTCCACCTACAGCTTTGTTAACCCTGTACAAATCCACCTGCTCACAGCTCTCACTTTGCACAATTTATACCCTCCCCTTCCCAGCACTGATCTCTGAAAAACATCCACAACTTCTCCAGTCTTTCTGAACAACCGTCCCCCTCACACCTCCTTCCTCCCTACTTTTTTTCTCAGCCCACTGCAGTCTCATCCATGGAGCTCCTCCTGTCAGATCTGTGTAGCACAGAACCAAATAGGAGTTTCAGAGCACTTCACTCAGCTCTGTGCTACACAGATCTGACAGGCAGCAGGTGGGAATAGAAGCTGCCCCTGGAATCCTTCCTTAAATGCCGACAGTTGCGGCGTCTGAACCTGGTCCCGGGGCACCCATCAAGCAGATCTGGGGCACATGCCATGTATGCCGGTGCTAGCATACAGAAGCCGGCGGAGGAAATGAGTGATATAGAAACTTCCTCTAGCGGCTTCTCTGTTATGTGGCTGGAGAGGAGAGGGCTGCCACAGCATTCCTCCACGTTTCGGCAGAAAAACATATATATATATATATGAGTACACCCCAACAGATTTGTCAGAAAACCTTTCATTTCAGAATCAACATTTTCTATAGGAAACTATACTACAAAATACTCCCACAAATTCGGGTCATTGATTGCAAACAAAATTTGTTCATTTGCACACACAAAAGTATTTTTCCTAACAAATTCATTCAAGACCATGTTGCAAAAGTGAACACACCCCAATGAAAGTCTAAAAAGCACAGCAAACTTTTAGACAACAATTTGTGAGTCTAATTATTCATTAAACAGGTGTCCAGCAGAAAGCTGTTTATAAAAGGGCGTTACTTAACAAAGAAAACCCCTTCCCATTTCATACTGTCAGCAATGGCACCACATGGAAGAGAAATGTCACAAGGTCTTGAAAAGAAAATAATTCCTTTACACAAGAAAGGTGAAGGCTACAAATAGATCAGCAAAGCTTTACTTATCAGGCAGAATACTGTAGCAAAAGTGATACATACATTTAACAAAGATGGAACTGCAACCATCTCACAGAGATGTCAAGGCTGTCCACAGAAGTTAATACCTCAACAGGAGTGTCTTCTGATGAGAAAGCAGGGTGGATAAAAATCAATGATTTTTTTTTTTAAATTTAAAAATTCGGATTTTTTTTATTTAAATCAGATTTTTTTATTTAAATCGGATTTTTTTTATTTAAATCAGATTTTTTTAAATGAAATACTTTTTGAGGAAAATATATTACCATCCAAAGGTTATTCCATCATGAAATAAAGATTCGTTTTTTAATTATGTAGAATAAGGCTGTATATATTTAATTTTTTTGGTAAATAAATTCCATTAATCCATTCACAATGTCATGCTCTTCCAGAGGTTTTTGTAAGATTATTGGGCAGTTTCTCTGCCTACAAGATATTATCACAGATGCTTGGTTTACTTTTGCAGTTCTCAAAACTGAATTTGACTCAGCGGAGATCACATGCCTCTTCTTCACAGCAAAAATGTTATAACATGAACAGAGTTAAGAAAAAGACCTTAATCCTAACTTCTACAAACCTATGAATACAGAATCAACCCCTGCAGTGCTAAGTTTCAAGAAGTTCAGTGAATAGAATAGAAACAATATTTTTCTGATTGTTTGGAGTGGAATAGATCTGCACAAGAAGAAAGTGAAACTAAGTGTGAGGGGGAAGGGGCTGACAGTCTAAGTTTCTTAAAATATATATATTTTGTTTAGCCAAATTAGTTAACAAACATGGATGTTTGTTTAAGCAAATAACATATGCTGGAATGTTATTGTTTCAGTTGGATAAATCTATTTAAATTGTTATTATTAAGGTAATGATTATTTTTCTCCTTCCTAAGTACAACAGAAAAGTTATCCAAATATGAATGATTAACCTATTAAACTGGGGATAAAAAAACTAATATGAAAAGTTGTTATTCTAAAAATCTTCATCTACTTGCATATTAAAGTTATATCAGCAAGAATTAGTCTTTATGTAGAAAACTAGGATTTAAATCAAGCCTTACTGACTAGTGATTTAAATCAGTTTGATTTAAATCAAATCCGCCCTGTGAGAAAGGATGAAGAAAATTGCCATTTAGTTAGTTAGCTAAAGAAGTCGGAAGCCAAACTGGGGTGATTGTTTCCCGTGACACAATACGGTGTTGTCAGGGAGCGAGGAGCCAGACACACAAGGAGGTGCAATTAAAGGTAGGTTTATTATACAAAAACAAGACAGAGTCTATGCAAGTCCAACAGCAACAGTGGATGACTTGGTAGAACAGTAGCCAGGAAGGATGGTCGCCAGAGCTGGGGTCAGAAGCCAGGAAGGATGATCGCCAGAGCCGGGGTCAGAAGCCAGGAAGGAGTCTTGCCAAAGCCGAGTCGGTATCCAGGAGAGCAATGAGAAACTAAACAGGAGCTTGCTGCTGTGCAACAGACAGGACACGAATGCAATGGACAGCTACAAACAGCAGACTTATATGTGATAAGCCACCACCTCCTGGGGGAGGAGCCGCAGAGGGCTGAAAGCATAAAGGATCCCACAGTGCTTTGCAGACACCTAAGATGGATGCCAGCACATGGAGCAGCACAAGCCCTGAGGAAAGGTAGGACCTTGACAGGTGTACGCTGCAGAGGAATGGCATGCATTGGTGTTATTCACGAACGAAGCCTCTCCTAAAGCCCATGCACAAAAAAGTTGGCCTAGAATTTGCCAGGGCCCATGCCGAAAAAGAAGACTACTGGGACTCTGTACTCTGGATGATGAGACCAAGATAAATGTTTTTGGAACTGATGGCTTCAAAACTGTATAGTGTCGCAAAGGTGAGGAGTACAGAGAAAATGCATGGTGCCTACAGTGAAACATGGTGGTGGCAGTGTCCTTCTGTGGGGCTACATGTGTTCTGCTGGTGTCGGGGAGCTGCATGTCATTGATGGAATCATGAATTCACAGATGTACTGCTCTATATTGAAAGAGAAGATGCTACCATCACTCCGTGCCCTGGGTCATCATGCACTTTTCCAACATGACAATGATCCAAAACACACTTTGTTGGATTTTAGACACATACAATACTTCTTTTAGTGTCTTGAGGCGATTATGAATGAAAGAGCCATTGAAATAAAAAATGAAGTGTGATTTTATTCTATCACACAATGGTGTAAAATAACAATGTAAAGCATACTATGAATAGTTCCATGTAGATAAAACTACTGTAGAAATAACAAGCAAAAGTTTAAAGATAAGTCACCATTATTTGACATAGAAGTCCGGCCATGTGCTGTTCTGTCCTTCATGCTCTACTTGTCCTTCGAGACTTTGTTGAAGAAGCCGGAAATAGATGGAAGTGATGATCTTGTCTTCAGTAAGCACCTGTTCCAGCTTCTCATACGTGTGTGTGCATGTGTGACAAAGTGTCAGTGTTATTGTGTGAGTGTCTCCCTTGTCCGTTGTCTCATGGTCTTTTATGAGGCAAATTTACGTCATAGTTAGTGATCTTAATACCTTCTATGGAAATTATTACTGCTTAGCAAAGCCATTTCATAAAAGGAAGAGGATGCTATACATATGATGTTTTTGATGGACAGGAACATATGTATGCTGATGTACATAATATTGTAAGCAGATGATGTAACCCTCAGCTATATAATGTTAGAAACGTATACTAAATACACACAGATACTATTAAAATACATAATGTAATAGTAAATCTATAATGAGTCCTCCTAATACCCTTGACATTACTACCAGATACTTTTAACCAGCTATGCCTAAATATAGTTTTCAGGTGGTTTAGCTGGCCTCAGCTAACTCATTCATATTTACTGTCTCAGCTTAATTTATATATCTTTTGGTCTCAGTTATATTACTGAAGAATTAAATAATATCATCGGTATAAGGCGACAATTAACACATATTAATATTAATTATGATTAATCATAAAAACCAAATATTTTGCAAGCTTGCCATCAATATAAGTGCCAAATCATAATTTTGATTTCTTAACACACTTCTAAGGCCACATTTTTTCATTTCTGTAGAACAGGGTGAAAGTTATTCAGTGGCCAAGTACATCTCCTGATCTGAACCAATCGAACACCTATGGGGAATTCTGAAGAGACAAGTTGAGCTTCACTCTCCATCCAGCATCCAAGCTCTAAAAGAGGTCGTTCTTGAAGAATGGGAAAAGATAGATGTTACAATATGTCACCAACCTGTTCATTCCATGCATAGAAGACTTGGTCCTGTCCTTACAAATTATGGAGATCATACAAAATACTAGATGTAGTAGTTTTGGTTGTGGGGTGTATTCACTTTTGCATCAACTAATATGAAGAAAATTGAAGATTTTGTAATCTAAATTATATTATTAACCTTACTTTCATGTAATGAGCTAAATAAATGTTCTCTAAAACTCGGTTTTGTCCAAATTTTAAAAATTGTTCTTGTGTTCATTGAGATATTGAATAAAATTGATAAAAAAAAATTATATATATATATACACTATATTGCCAAAATTATTGGGACCCCCTCCAAATCATTGGATTCAGGTGTTCCAATCATCTCCATGGCCACAGGTGTATAAAATCAAGCACCTAGGCATGCAGACTGCTTCTACAAACATTTGTGAAAGAATGGGTTGCTCTTAGGAGCTCAGTGAATTCAAGCGTGGTACCGTGATAGGTTGCCACCTGTGCAATAAGTCCATCCGTGAAATTTCCTTTCTACTAAATATTCCATGGTCAGCTGTTATTGGTATTATAACAAAGTGGAAGCAACTGGGAACAACAGCAACTCAGCCACGAAGTGGTAGGCCATGTAAAATGACAGAGAGGGGTCAGTGCATGCTGAAGCGCACAGTGCACAGAAGTAAATTGTCTGCAGTCAATAGCTAAAGACCTCCAAACTTCATGTGGCCATGTAGCACAACAGCAGTGCGTAGAGAGCTTCATGGAATGGGTTTCCATGGCCGAGCATCTGCATTTGGCTTGGGCCTTACAGTACATTACCAAGTGCAATGCAAAGTGTCGGATGCAGTGGTGTAAAGCACACTGCCACTGGACTCTAGAGCAATGGAGACGTGTTCTCTGCATAGATGAATCATGCTTCTCTGTCTGGCAATCTGATGGATGTGTCTGAGTTTGGCGGTTGCCAGAAAAATGGTACTTGCCTGACTACATTGTGCCAAGTGTAAAGTTTGGTGGAGGGGGGATTATGGTGTGGGGTTGTTTTTCAGGGGTTTTGCTTAGCCCCTTAGTTCCAGTGAAGGGAATGCTTAAGTCGTCAGCATACCAAGACATTTTGGACAATTTCATGCTCCCAACTTTGTGGGAACAGTTTTTTTGATTGAAAAGATACTTTTATTACAGAAGCATCAAAAACAACATGATACGTGTAATCGGGGTACATCTCACCCTGTACTGCGACGCAGCGCACCACATAGCAATACAGTTCCAAGCATACAATAAATACATTCAGAAATAAATACATTCGCTCAGCGGAATAATGCCTGACGTGATGTGCAGAGGATGAATCCCCAGACCGCCACGTCATGCATGACGCCGCTTACCCCAAAAACCATAGCATCCTGATACACAGTACTAAGTCATGCAATAAACGAAAGCGAAAAAAACGAAAAACCGAAAATCACAATTTACAATAGGCATCGGGTGTGTGGGGGGGGAAGGGAAGAAAGGGGGAAACACAGGCCCAAAGCTTTATTGAAAAGACAAAGACACGCAAGGGGGAGTAGGGGGAAGGGGGAAATCTTCAGACGTCCTCTTCCTCCTTAAAGTCCATCAAGGAATAGTCTCTGAGCAGACTGAGGATCAGTCTGCGGCAGTCCTCAATGGACATCCTCTCCCGCTGGTGGATGAGGCGCTTTCTGGCGCACCATAAAGCGTCCTTAAAGCAACACAGCACCCGCCAGGCGCCGTCAATGTCCTCCAGAGAAAAGGTTCCACAGAACAGTCCATTCAACACCCCAAAGTGAGTGATGGCTGTCTGTGGTACAAAGTCCTTGAGTTCAGGTTCCAGGGCCCCCAACAGGGCCTGAGCAAATGAGCACTCCCAGAAAACGTGGTAAGACGTTTTCTCGTGGATGATGCAGAAGGGGCAGTGTCTGTATCTGCTCAGGTTCCTGGCATGCATAAATGTCCTGAGAGGCAACCCCCCTTGGATTGCCATCCATGCCAGGTCTTTGTGCCTGTTGGTAAGAATGTTGGAAGAAACATTCCTCCAGACCACCTTGCAGGTGTCTGAAGGCAGGCCTGGAACCGACTCCAAAATGTCGCTGGCTCGGATGAGCTTGTAGATAGTCTTTGGCTTCCACAAGTCCGGCTTGACTCCCTGCAGCCCTTGCTCCCTGATGAACTTGAAGGTATCCAAGTAGTACCAAGGAGTGTCCCAGTTGTAGGGGATGGAACTATCCCAAGTGTCTCACCCCAGGGACCTCCAGAGAGGCAACAGGAAGAAGCGGGACATTGCGTTCCCGCCAGAGTCCATAATCCGTCTGGGCAAAGTTCTGCGGATGCAGTTGCAAGCAAAGAACACCCTCAGCTGGGTGGCGATGTCGGGCACGCCCTTACCGCCCTTGAGGGGTTCCTTGAACATGACTGCCCGCTTCACTCTGTCCATCTTGGAGCCCCAGATGAAGTGAAACACCGCCCTGGTGATGGCCTTACAGGTGTTGACCCGAGGGGGCCAGGCCTGGGCGAGGTACTGCAACACAGGGAGAATCTCGCTGCGGAGTACCAGTGTCTTCCCTTCGATGGAGAGGTCTCTGAGGCTCCAGAGTCCAAACTTTTGACGCATCTTGGCCAGTCTCTCCTCCCAAGACTTCAGGGCTGCGCCCTCGGCACCAAACCAAACCCCCAAAATCTTCATGAAGTCTGTCTTGATGCCAAAGGGCATGGATGCAGAAGAAGGAAGGAACCACTTTCCGAAGAGCATGACTTCCGACTTCCCGCAGTTGACCTTTGCCCCCGAAGCCTGGCCGAAGTCCTCGCAGGTCTGGACGAGCAGGTCGATGGAGCGCTGGTTGGCACAGAACACCGTCACGTCGTCCATGTAGAGCGAACACTTCACTTCCCGTCTGTCTGGTCCCGGTGCGGTGATTCCCCCGATCTCTGGATTCCGTCTGATGCATTCGACGAAGAGCTCTATACAGCAAACAAAAAGCAGAGGTGAGAGAGGACAGCCTTGTCTGACCCCGGAGAGGACCGGGAAGGGGTCAGTCTTCCAGCCGTTCACCTGCACGGAACTACAAATGCCGTTATACATCATATCCACAACCGAACAGAACATTTCCCCAAGACCAAACCTGCGCAGGGCTCTGCACATAAACCCATGGGAGACACGGTCAAAGGCCTTTTCCTGGTCAAGACTGACCAGGGTCGCGTGCACACGGCGGTCTTTGATGTACTGGACCGTGTCCCGGACAAGCGCTAGGCTGTCCGCAATCCTGCGGCCAGGAATGCCACAAGTCTGATCCGGGTGGATTATCTGTCCGATGACAGCCTTCAACCTGTTCGCCATAACTTTGGCGAGGATCTTGTAGTCCACGTTCAAGAGAGAGACGGGACGCCAATTTTTCAAGTCACATCTCTCCCCCTTACGCTTGTACAGGATCGTGATCATCCCCTCCCTCAACGAAGGAGGCATCTTGCCCTCCACCACCATCTCCTCGTACAGCTCGAGCAGGTCCGGGCCCACGAGATCCCACAGCGCTACATAGAGCTCCGCTGGGAGACCGTCGCAGCCCGGGGTCCTGCCTCGCCTAAAGGATTTAGCGGCAGAGTGCAGTTCCTCCAACGTCAAGGGGGCGTTGGTGGCCGACAAACCTGCAGGATCAATAGCATTAGAGATACCTGACAAGAACCTGTCGGCCGCTGCCGTGTCTGTTGCTTTGGGGGAGTAGAGGTCGGAGTAGTAGTCGCTGACCACTTCCATCACGGCCTCCTTCCCCTTCTGGAGTGTTCCAGTCTTGTCGCGCAGCTCAGACAGGGGAGTGTGTCCTGAGTGGAGTTTCCTGAAAAAGAAAGAGTTACACTTCTCACCTTTCTCGAGATGCTCCACCTTGGCACGGAAGACAATGTGCCTGGATTCTTCCTCAAAGTGCTTTTTCAAGCTCTTCTTTGTGTCCTCCAGGTCTTGCCTCACGTCCCAGCCACAGAGATGAAGGTCCTGCAGGGACTGCAGCTGACGCTGCAGCCTCCTGAGTTCCCTCCTCCTGGCGCACACTTGCTGGCGTCCCCTGGCCTGAAAGAAGCTGCGCAGCTTGACTTTCACGAACTCCCACCAGTCGCTTACCTTGGGAGAGAAAGACTTCTCCCCTCGCCAGGCACCGTAGGTTTCCCTGAGCTCCTCTAGCAGTTCCTCATCGTCCAGCAGGGTGCAATTCAGCTTCCAGGAGCCTGGGCCTGGGGCAAAGCCCTCTCCCAGATCGCCTTGAAAGTGAATGGCCCTGTGGTCAGAGAAAAAGCAGGGAACCATGGAGAACCCGCGGTGCCTGACTGCCCTGGAGGTGAGCACAAAGTCAATCCTGGAGCGCACAGATCCATCGGGGCGGCTCCATGAGTAGTTCAGTTTTGGGGAGCATCCCTCTGATGAAGTCACGTGAGTGTGATGTAACGCGTAAGGGGCTTGGCTCTGGGCAGACATGAATAGTGAGTTCAGCTGACAAGTGAAGCCTGAACCTCATGATTTTATGGCATTTTATTAATTTACTACATGAATGTGTGACTTCCATCACCCTTAAAGGGACGGATCCCTGGCTCTGGTTTGACAATCTACTGAAAGCTCAAAGGTGTTTGATTACTATCACATAGCTGTGAATTGCAAAAGTGAAGAATCCTTTTGTCTATTTGTTATCATTAAGTGCATTTCCATGTGCTTTGAGGTGGGAGTTCTGTGAGCACTGAGGTGGCACTATATGTTATGTGCACTATTTTACTTGATGGTGTTTGGGATATCAGCACAAGAAGAAAACACATGAATTGTGGAAGAATCTTTATTACAAATTGATTTTACATATATGGACTCAGTTTTATTCAGCTATGTCACTCTTATCATTTTTGAAGCTATTATTTAGCAGCGCTACATCACTTATTTATTTTTAGTCTGGGGATGGCCCCTTCCTGTTCCAACATGACTGCGCACCAGTGTACAAAGCAAGGTCCATAAAGACATGGATGAGCAGGTTTGGGGTGGAGGAACTTGACTGGCCTACAGAGTCCTGACCTCAACCCGACAGAACACCTTTGGGATGAATTAGAGCGGAGACTGTGAGCCAGGCCTTCTCCTCCGATATCAACGCCCGACCTCACAAATGTGCTTCTGTAAGAATGGTCAAACATTCCCATAGACACACTCCTAAACCTTGTGGACAGCCTTCCCAGAAGAGTTGAAGCTGTTATAGCTGCAAAGGGTGGGCCAACTCAATATTGAACCCTATGGACTAATGCCCCGTACACATGATAAGAAAATCGTATGAAAAATTCACGGAACCACTGATAAAACGATTTTCTCTTCGTTGATGAGCAGGATGTTTTAACCGATAACAATATTGCGAATGAAAATATCTGGTTGAACAACAGTAAAAAATGTTTCGCATACGAACGACCGATTTTAATGCATTTTTTTAGTACGAAAAAAATCTATCAAGCGCTATCATGCATGAGCGGAAACAGATGACGCAGATGTTTATGTCCAAGGAATCTTTGTAAACACGAACGAAAAATCCAAATGTTAAAAGTAGATTGTACTGAGATAATGAAAGCAGAATTCTGCATATTATATTTTATGTATCACTATTTATGTATATAGGTAATGTAATAAACTATATTATTATACAGTATTTATATGGCGCCAACAGTTTGCTCAGCACTTTACATTATAGTGGAAGACAATACAGTAACAATACAGTTCAATACAAGAGGGAGCTGAGGGCCCTGCTCCTTGGAGCTTACAATATTATACTCATTGCTATATATATGTAAAAGCGCTGTGTAAATTGACGGCACTATATATGTACCTGAAATAAATAAATGAAATAAATTGCTGTTAATTGTGTATACCGCTTGTTCTGGCCGGAAGGCCGTGGCTACAAGGTCACACGCACACTGCATTACTTCCACTTGTACGGAACACGTCAACACTACATATTGGCCGACAAACGATTTTTCTAGATTGGTTAATGTGGGCCACATTTTTGACCAACGAACGAACACCTCTCGGATGACCGATCAGTCGATTTTCTAATTGTGTATTCCCACCTTAAGACTGGGATGCCATTAAAGCCCATGTGTGTGTAGGGCAGGCGTCCCAATACGTTTGGCAATACAGTGTATGTATCTATATATGAGATCCCTCATCAGGGCCGGACTGACCATTTGGAAACTCAGGCACTGCCCGAGGGCCCGGGGTCAGTAGGGGGCCCCATGAGATGCCCCTGGTATCTTTTTTCATAGGCTTTTTTGAGTTTGGGCAAGGACACAGGGGCCCCATGATCCCCTATTGCCAGGGGGCCCCATGAGTTGTCAGTCCGGCCCTGTCCCTCATGTATCGGTAAATTCTGACCACTATACCGGGCACACACACCCTCTGACTCTCTATGCCAGCCCGGAGCTCTATTATCCGGAGTTCCATAAACAAGTGAACACGTTTTCCTGCTCTCCAAAGCCCGCATTTAGCCCCGCCCGACAGCTACCCAGCTAGCCAATCACGCAGTAGGAATTTTAAATCCCCTACCCACACGTTAGTCGGATATTTCTAACCAATCAGGAGCGCAGACGTTAACTCTCTGTGAGCCGGCCAGCAGCCCTTTGGCTATTGCGGATCTCGGCGATCTGATTATCGTTTGCTTTGGTCTGAGCCCCAGCCCTTGGCTCGTCCTGTACGTCGCTGGAGGACCAACATGGCCGCGCTCAGCCGTTACTGTCCTGCGGAGCTGACAGATAAGTAGGAAGTGCGGGTCTGCAGAGAGAGGGTCCCCCGTGACTGAAACATTCGGGGTTCTAGCGGGCTGAAGACCGAGGTGTAAAGTTCGGGTGTCAGTTATCAGAAGTGCAGTTGTAAAACTCCCCAGCTGGACTATGCCATGGCAGTGGCCGTGTCGGTGACGACCCCCTGAAATGCCCTGTTGATCAGTGTGGCAGGCTGGAAGCATGCAGGGGTTGCTGCTGATCCTCAGTGGAGTGGGCTGGACGCTGGACTTGGTGCTGCTGGTTCTGGACTTGAATTACTGGCTGGTGTCCTCCCTCCTCTCCTTCTTGTTTTGGACCCTCCACTTCATCCTCAGCCTTCCTGGAGCCATCTCCCTCACTTTACTGCAATGCTGGGACAGTGTGTGGCTGGGGCTGGTGGTGGCGGGGCAATCCAGCTGCGTCCTTGTTCTGGGTGCAGTGCAGGCGGTGGGGAACGTTCTGAGGGGGGCCTTGGCTGGCCTGGACGCTCTACAGCTGGCCTGGAACTTGTTGTGTCATGTGGTGATCCGCAGCAAAGAGATGATGCAGCGCGGCCTCCTCAACATCGCCCTGTCCGGGCAGAACCTTCACCGCCAGGTCTGGGAAGCTCTGACCATCACGGCTAGTTTAGCCACCTACCTGGTGAACACCTTGCTCAATCTGATCCTGATTGCCATGCAGCATGTCTTCTCAGCATTTATGTCTTTCTGGTTTTGCATGGTAAACATGCTGTTCACAAGCAAAGAATGGATCCTCACCATGATTTCCCAACTTTCCAACACCGCGGTCGCCACGGCCATCCTCCTGTGGGCGCCGTTCCAGGTGGCTGCAGATGTCCTGGTGTCCTGCAGTACAGGAGTCGGAGTCATCGTGTTCAAACACCTCTATGAAGTTCTATTACTGCTCTTCCTGATTTGGGTCTCCCGTATGGCACTCAGGCCTTCACCTGCAATACGCTTTTTGCAAGAAAAGCTAAGCATGTTCTACCAAACTCTACTTGTGTGTCTGCATATCATTCTAAGTTCTGATGTCTGGAGGAGGGTGGCTGTTCGGAGTCTTCAGCTTCTCAGAATGTATGGCGCAGCCTGGTACAGAAGTGTGAACGCCATGAGGACCAGGGCACAGGATGTACCGCCAAGGGTCAACAGGATGCAAAATCCTGCAGAGCCCGCCCAGCCGGCTGACCTTCCACCTGCCAGGTTAATCTTTCACATTCAACCCAACTCACATCGAAATTCAGCGAGTGATAGGGCACATACTTCACAGCGAGCACCCCCTGTGCCCCAGGGCAGTGCATCCACCTCAAGGAAAAACGTAGCTGCTACAGAGGATCCATGGAAACTGCTAAAACAGCAGGAGGAGAGCAGGAAATGTGTCATCTGCCAGGATGAGACCAAAAGTATTCTTTTGTTACCCTGTCGTCACCTTTGTTTATGTGCACAGTGCACCCACATTCTGCTGCAACAACCTATCCTTCAGCGCAACTGTCCACTGTGTCGGCAAATGATACTTCAGACGCTGAATGTTTACATGTAATGCCGTAACATCATATGGACAGAGACTAAGAGCGACTTTATAGCAAAAAGAAAAATGCGACCTTTAAAAGAAGAGGAAAAAAATTCTTAGCAAGTCCTACTAGTGTTGATTCTGGTCTTTGCTTTTTTGAAGAGTTACGTTGGCTAAAGAAACGTTGGCATCCACTACAGATTTCAAGGAACACAATAGTGATATACTATAGGAGCTGGTGGGTGAAACCATTGTGTTCAGAAGGGGACACAGGCAGTAGACCCACCCTAAAGCCGGCTATAGATGGACTGAATCTTGGCCAGATCAACAGACCAGCCAAGATTTGATCCATCTAAGGGCAGGCTGGTTGTACCCAAGGCTATCCATCTGTTAGATTTTTGACATGCTATAGCCACTAGCAGTACTATTGTAGTTTACAGGAAAGAAAATCCACTGCTCTATGACTTGCAAACTCTTCTAGAAAGCGAAGATTGAATTCACAGGTGGCCAGACCTTAAGTGTTTACTTTTTTTTCTATCCTGACAGTCGCTTAACAAAACTGTGAATAGCCATATGTGAATCTTGTATGTGCCAAATTTGTGGAAGCAGCCATTAATTTTAAAAGCCTGTTAACATTTACAATCTTAAAAAGAAACAGAAATTTTTTGTGACACCATTTTGAAACCGTATAATGAACAGATTGCACATCCACATTCTATGCACAATTCTTTTCTTCTAACTCAAGAGGCAGCGACTTTGCTAGGTATTACTTCAGTCCATAATATTGGATAGATGAGCATTCCATCAATGTTGGAAAATATTTTTCCTTTTTCAGGTTTATTCTGAAAATATAAAAATGTTGATCTGTTAAGGTTCTCTTTTTTTTTTTTCTCAGTTACTCTTGAATTAACATTTTAGGGCCAAAAAGGTTTGTAAGTTTATCATTTGTCAGTGGTACAGGTACTGTACCTTGTAGCATATGAAAGCACATGTCTAAGGATTTGAAGACAAAACTGTTTATTCACATTTTGGATAGAGTAAGGGGGGTTATAACCCCTATCAGTTTTTACCATTGGGGAGATTTCTCTTCACTTCCTGTCCCATAGCCAGAACAGGAAGTAAAAGGAAATCCCTCCATAGTTAAGGAAATCCCTAATTGTCACCAGAACGTGTCCTTATTGGAACATTCCCCTCTATTCTTGTTCTGATGACCATCCAAATTTTGGGATTTTCTTTTAGTTTCAGTGATAAGTCACCAGGACAAATAGGGTGAATCTCCCTGGTGGGGGGGTACAGACAGCAATAAAACCCGGACAATCAATCACAGCCAGTGCGAAGAGAGTTGGCAGGGCCAAGCCTTGGCTCTGTGTCTTATAGACACATAGAGCAGGGCTCGAGAGCAAGCATAGTAAGTGGCTTGCTATTGGGAGCAGTGATCAAGGGTGAGGAGCAAGAAGCGCCAGTGGGGGACCCAAGAAGAAGAGGACTGGGGATAGTCTGTGCAGAACCACTGCACAGAGCAGGTAAATATGACAGGTTTGTTATTTTAAAAGAAGATTTAAAGTAGAACTATAGGGAAAACGTGTTTTTTGTTTTGCATAGAGAAAGGGAAAGTCATAATGCCTGTCAGTTTATTTTTTTGCCATCTGTATCCCACTGGGAAAATTTCCTTTACTTCCGGTCCCATAGCCAAAATGGGAAGTGAGAAGAAATCCCCGCAAAGTAAGGGAATTCCTTGGGGACACTCAGGTCACTAGAACTAGTGTCCCCGTTGATGATTTCCCCTCTATCACTGTTCCGGGGACAGCCCAAAATTTGGGATTTTCTTTTACTTTCACTTTTAATGGTAAATGGGGCAAATAGAGAGGGTGAATCTCCTGGAAGGGGCACAGACAGAAATAAAAACTGGCAGACATTCTAATCCATCTGCACTCTATCCATAACAAAAAAAAAAAAAAAAGTTTTGTCTTTAGTTGTACTTTTAATATCACTTTAATCTTCAGTTAAATTCCTATGTTGTTTTTTTTTTTTTTCCTCACATCTAGACCTGGGCTGTACACAGGGCCTTGATTGGGAGGTCATGATGTCCTCCCAAGTTTAAAAATATGTATAGGGCAGTGGGGAACATTTAATGAACAAATTAGCGGCATAGTTGGACACAACTGGAGGATGTTTGTCATATAGTGCGACAGGTTTACAATGTACAGGGGTGTGGACATTTTTTAAGAAACTTTGTCCCTGGACCATATCTGGGTTCCAATCTACTTGTCCCTCATGACAATCTGCTTGTCCTGATAAAAAAAAAAAATGTTGCCAGGATGGAGAATATGAAGGGTTGATGTTTTTTTTTTATAGGCAGAGGTGCTTTGAGGTATGTCTGGGGGTTTAAAAACAAAAGGGGCTTTATAGCGACTTAAACTGCTAGAACATTTCTTAGAACCTCCAAACATTTTTTTTTTTAAGGCAGAGGCCCTAGAGAATAAATTGGTGGGTTTTGCAGTATTTGTGCAGCAGTTTTTCAAACACGATTTTTTTGGTAAAAATACACTTATTTGAATTCTAATGCAAAAAACATTCTCCAATACTAAACCCAATTTTTTGGTAAAATATAAAAGATGATGTTACTCTGAATAAATAGATACCATACATGTCACGCTTTAAAATTGTGCACGCCCATGCAGCGGCAACAAACAACTTGAATTTTACTATCCATAGGCAATGCTTTAAAAGCCTTTACAGGTTCCCATCTTAGATTTACAGAGGAGGTCTAGTGCTAGAATTACTGCCCATTGAGCTGACATTTTCGGTGATGCATCACGTGTGATCTTTTTTGATCACTTTTATTGCTGTCACAAGGATTGTAAACATCCCTTGTGACAGCAATAGGCAGTGACAGGTGCTCTTTGAGACCCTAGATCCCTCTTCTGCCCTTAAAAGCATTTGATCACACCAAGATCAGTATGACCAAATGCTTTGCATTTTTAAAAATACCGCCAATTATGTCCTCATCGCTTCCTGTTTCCTATATCATAGAGGCGGACAGAGCGGTTCCGATCTTTGTCCACCTTTATGATCAGTCAGTGGAAGCACCAGATGATCGATCAGGTGTCCTGGTGCGACAGGACAGGTTATGCTTGTAAAAGTGATCCAGTGGCTAGTTTTCTTGGATTCGTTTTACAAGAGAGCCGACCGTCAGTTCTAATTCCTGCTGCTTGCCCACAGCAGAGCTAAATATAAGGAAAAACTTCTTGCCCGGTGCCTGGAACTGCATGTCCTGGATATCAGGCTATAGGAATTGCACATCCCTGTAGCCTGTTGCCCTCTCACAGAGGTTATACATTTTGACTCCATATCTGGCACATTTGCTGGGGAGAAACTGTTTGAATGCAAGGGGGCCAGAAAAAGTAATGAGGGACTGATCAATGCAGATGTTTTATTGGGGTGTAAATACATCTGCAAATTTCTGGTTAAAGGGGTTTACGAGGTGCTGAATTTTATGGAGCCTATCATTTTCAGGGTCACCTTAAGGATAACAGAGTGTATTGTTGCTGAAATGCATAAATCGCATTATATTCTCGTATACAGTATATGCCTGGCCATGGCAGCAGTGGACACGGCCATATTATGAATCGGGTCTGTGGACCAATACAACCGCAACTCATTCTTATTAGTAATGCCCATGTTGAGGGTTAGGCCCAAAAAAATGTTAAATTCTGAAACCATAATATGTTTTCATGCAAATTGTTTGGCAAGGTTTGAATTTGGGTTGGCAGTGAAAATTTGCTGTGCATATAAATTTCTTTGGTCCACAATCAATGCATACAGATCTTCTGTAAAAAAAAACTGCTCCAAAAAATCAAGGGGAGTAGATACATTTGCTGACAGCTCGGGAGGAGAGGCGAACCGGTAATCGTCATTCCTCGGAGGGGACATGTGCCCTGATGATCTGTGTAGCTCCAGCAGTGTCAACTATCAGTGCTCATCCATGCCACCTGCCAGTGCCCATCAGTGCCCATTAGTGCTACATCAATGCCACATATCAGTGACCATCTGAGCTGCCTTTCAGTGTCACCCATCAGTGCCACCTGTCAGTGCTGCCTATCAGTGCCATATATGAGTGCTGCTTTCAGTGCCCATCAGTGATGCCTGTCAATGCCCATCAGTGCCATCGACCAGTGGCTCCTCATCAGTGCAGCCTATCAGTGTCCATCACTGCAGCCTCATTAGCGCACATCAGTGAAGGAGAAAAATCACTTATTTACAAAATTTTATAACAAAAACTAAGAAAATTTTTATTTTTTTTCCAAAATTTTCAGTGGTTTTTGGTTTAAGAAAAAATAAAAAAACCCAGAGGTAATTAAATACCACCAAAATAAAGCTCTCTGTCACAAAGAAATAATAAAAATGTCATATGGGTACAGTGTTGCATGACCGCGCAATTGTCATTCAAAGCGTTGAAAGCTGGAAATTGGCCTGGGCAGCAAGGGGGTAGAAGTGCCCTGTAGGCTAGTGGTTAAGGAGGGGCAAAAGGGGAAGCTGCTGTGGGTCCAGTCGTTGTGGGGCCCAAAGCAGCTGCCCTATACTTACTAACTGCCCCGGTTTACATTCCCTTGTCCATTGAAGTCTTTGTCCCGAGCTGTATCCTGTTATCACAGTGTGAAGTGCTGTCACTTATGCTGCCCAGCTCTGCCTTATTCCCATGTACAGATGACTCATGTGCAGACCGTGTGGACATTCCCATGTAAATAACCGGCATTCATTTGTAAATAGTGGCCACAATGTGGCATTTCCAGCCATTACCTTTGCTAATTGCTGCCCACTGGGGAGGTAAACGGGCATGCTTGAAAGTTCTGCCAGCAACTGTGATCACTGAGCCTACCATATGCCTGTTCTGAAAACGTAAGCAAAGTGTATGTTGGGGGGGGGGGGAGGTGAGGTAGGCAGAAAAGGAATTACAGTTTGGGGTGCACAGGTGAGCAAGGAAGGGATGTACAGAGGTAAGGAAGGTGGGTGCAAAGATGAGCAGGGGAGGCATATAGAGTTAAGGTTGGGGGGGTTGAGTGAAGAAGATTGGGCAGGTTTGGAGTGCAGAGGTTAGTAGGGAAATTTATAATGCAAAGGTTTACTGACAGAGTGGATAAAGATGTACATCACATGTAGGAAAACTGTGGAAAAAAGTCCCTGATCCCTTTTTTCAAAATCATACTGAGCCACACAGTATCCCAACCGTGAATTTTGGTACATGTGAAAAAGCGCACGTTAGCAGATGCGGGAGGTGTCGGTAACAAATAATGGCACGTATCTACTAAGGGGCAGCATGCTTCTGTGGTGTTAGGAAAGTGATTTTGCATGCGTTCCCAACATGCACAAATGTGAACAAAGGATAAATGTTTTACATTGGTGGTCAGTGTATATCTTCTCATTACATTGGGGCATGGTGTAGGGTCCTTTCATTTACACCAGTGGTCAGTGTGAATATCCCCTTTGCATTGATGGTCAGTATAAATTTCTTCATACATTGGTGGTCACTGTGAATGCTCCTATTATATTAAGGGTCAGTGTAAATCCCCTTTACATTGGTGGCCAGTGTAGAAACTCCTCTTTATATTGGTAGTCGGGGAAAATATCCTAACTTGCATTTGAGGTCCGTGTCGAATCCTCCCTTACAATGGTGGTCCTTGTAGAAGCCCCCCCCCCCCAAATTGGTGGTCAGTGTAAATTCTCCCTTACATTGGTGGCAAGTGTAGAAATGTATTTGTTGGTGCAAATTCCCAATTACATTGGTGGTCAGTGTACATTTTCCTTTACATTGGTGGTAAGTTCAAAATTGTTCTTACACTGGTGGTCAATGTAAACCCCCCTGACATTGGGCATCAGTGTAAATTCCCCTAACATTGGTGGCCGGTGTAGAAATGTCACTTCCCATCCCCATCCAGCACTGCCACTGATCCCATCCACCCCAAGCACTGCCACTGATCCCATCCACCCCAAGCATTGCCACTGATCCCATCCCCAAGCACTGTCACTCATCCCATCCCCAAGCATTGCCACTTATTTCATCCCCCACCACTGCCACTTATCACACCCTCCCCCAAGCACTGCCACTGATCCAAGGAGTCTTAGGATCCCTAGAAGTTTTCTATCTATTGGTGGGTTCCCTCACATTCTCAGTTCATGGCATGCAAGCCGCAAGTACATGATTTGCTGTAACCTTCAGCAACCAATCAGTGAGACATAATTAAGTGCTGTTACCTCTAGCAACCAGTGAGCTGTAATGATGTGCTATAACCTCTACCAATCAATAAGTAAGTGGTAATGTGCAGTAACCTCTATCAACCAGTCATTGAATGATAATGATGTGCAGAACCTCTAGCAACCAATCAGTGAACAGTAGTGATCTGCTGTAATCTCTAGCAACCAATCAGTAAGCAATAATGATGTGCAGTAACCTGTAGTAACCAATCAGCAGTACTTATGTGCAGTAACTTCTAGAAGCCAATCAGTGAGCGATAACAGTATGCAGTAGCCTTTGGCATTCAATCAGTAAGCAGTAATGATGTGCAGTAACCTCTAGCAACCAATCAGCAAGCAGAAAACATGCTGTAACCTCTAGCAACTAATCAATGAGCCATAACGTGTGCTGTAACCTCTAGCAACCAGTCAGTGAGTGTTAATGATATGCCGTAACCTCCGGCAACCAATCGCATTCGCTGCCTGATCTGCTGCAGTAAACTGATTTTGAGTTTAGTTGCTATTTAATGTATGTCTCGGAGCAGGTGGAGAGCGAAATTGCATGGGGGAGGGGGGCCCCAAGAAAATGTTTGCAAGGGTCCTTTCACTGCACTGGTGACAAGGCAGTGAAAGGGTTAACTGGGGGGCAATCAGGGGTTTAAATGTGACCCAGCTGTGCTTTTACTCTGTCAGTGTGCTGCTTTGACTCAGGTGGATCTACTTCTCTCTCTGAAATGGAATGTGCTCCAGGGAGAGAAGATTGCATCAGTTCCTGTGCCTGTGTTCTGTAAACACAGGCACGGGAAGATCTCTGATTCGGTACAACCGATCAGCAGATCCAGTACAAACATCATTGGCCTGGATCTGGTGAGTGATCAGTGCTGTACCGAATCACAGCGCCGGTGGACGCGTGCCCCCTGCTTGTCAACACGTCAGGAGCGCAGATCACGTTTATATACTTGATTTTGTGCTGGGAGTCCGCCCTGTAGCAGTAAATCTGCTATAGGGTGGACGGCAACTGGTTAAAGTCCAGGTATGGATTCAGCTTGGAAATTGTGCTGTCACTACCCCACCTCTTACAATCAAAGATCGCTTTGCATTCAGTGTGAACGAAGGCCCTGCTGAGCAACTCCCTGTGTTCGCTGTGCAGTAGGACAGAGCTTGCACAGGACCCAAGGACAGCGGTGATTCTCCGCTTCAACATTGGTCCCACAGGTATAACATATTTACATTATTTGAAATTTTTGATGTGACACAATATATGCACTACTGCTAAACTATATTTTCAGTAAAAGTCTGCACTTCATTTTAGTGCATGCAAACACAAAAATTCACATTTTTTGTAAAATAGAAAAGAGGAGGTTGTGTCAAGTAAATAGATACCAAATATGTCAAACCTCAACATCGTGAGTGCCTGTAAATGGCAAAAAAAGCCAACATGATCTAAAGGCGATGCTTTAAAAGCCTTTACGTGTCAGTTTTGAATTAACAGTGAGTGATGGTCCTAGAATAATTGCTCTCACTCCGGTATGTGTGAATATGTCTAATTTGTGTGCTTTCTTTATGCATACGCATCTGATGTGTGCCTTTGTATTCGTATGTGTAGGTGTGGGGAGCTTTTTTATTTTTTAAATGTTTTTTTTCTTTTTTGTAAATTTTATTGCTACCACAAGGGACCCACCCCCTATATAATAGAAAAATGCAGGTGCCAGGTCTACTTTAACCACCTGCCATCCAGTGTCTGTGTGTGTATATAGTGAAGGAAATAAGTATTTGATCCCCTGCTGATTTTGAATGTTTGTCCACTCACAAAGAAATGATCAATCCTTAATGAGGAGCGGGGGAGCAGTCCTTAAAGCGGAACTTCCCCTTTTGGGTAGAACTCCGCTTTAACGATTTGGAGAGGATCTGCCAAGAAGAGTGGGACAAAATCCCTCCTGAAATGTGTGCAAACCTGGTGGCCAACTGCAGGAAACGTCTGACCTCTGTGATTGCCAACAAGGGATTTGCCACCAAGTACTAAGTCATGTTTTGTGAAGGGGATCAAATACTTATTTCCCTTGTGAACATGCAAATCAGTGCATCATTGGTTAGACACGCATTTCTTTTGAATTTTTTGTTGCTATTCTGTCTCTCAGTGTTACAATACACCTACCATTCCATTGTTAGACTGATCATTTCTTTGTGAGTGGGCAAACATTCAAAATCAGCAGGGGATCAAATACTTATTTCCTTCACTGTATATATATCCTGGACAGCATGTGATTATACCAGGATTATGGCAACCAATTGGTACCAATTTTAACAGCTGGCAGTTGGTTTTCATGTAAAAGCGATCCAAGCTTATTTACAGTCGCCTGATCACTTTTACAGGGCTCAGAAGGAGCCCTTCCCTCCAAAGCTGCCTACTCTCCCATTCCACCACGGGACCCAGGATTGCTGTAAGCAGTCAGGTCAGCTGCCAATAGATGATATGGAGAAACATTTGTTCCCCTAAGTCCTCCGTGATGAATGAAGCCGGATGTAACAAGGATTTAGTCACTTCCGGTTATCAGTGCTTTCTTTCCCTGGCAGGTACAGACAGGAAAGCAGCTGCTCTAACAGATCTCTGTTTTACCAGAGGTCTAAGGCTACATTCACACTGATCCACTGCAAAAACACATAGGCATTTTTGCCACGCTTTTTGAGTGTTTTTAAATTAGCACAACAACAGTGCATAAAGAGCTTCATGGAATGGGTTTCCGTGGCTGAGCAGCTGCATCCAAGCTTTATATCACCAAGTGCAATGCAAAGCGTTGGATGCAGTGGTGTAAAGCATGCCGGCACTGGACTCTAGAGCAGTGGAGATGTGTTCTCTGGAGTGACGAATCACACTTCTCTGGCAATTCCATGGACATGTCTGGGTTTGGCAGTTGCCAGGAGAATGGTACTTGCCTGACTGCATTGTGCCAAGTGTAAAGTTTGGCAGAGGGGGTATTATGTTGGGTTGTTTTTCGGGGTTTGGGCTTGGCCCTTTAGTTCCAGTGAAGGGAACTCTTAAGGCATCAGCATACCAAGACATTATGGACAATTTCATGCTCCCAACTGAGGGAACAATTTGGGGATGGCCACTTCCTGTTCAAACATGACTGCTCACCCGTGCACAAAGCAAGGTCCACAAAGACATGGATGAACCAGGTTGGGTGGAAGAACTTGACTGGTCCTAACCTCAACTCGATAAAACACCTTTGGGATGAATTAGAGTGGAGAT
Source organism: Staurois parvus (assembly GCF_062004578.1). Lineage (NCBI taxonomy): Eukaryota > Metazoa > Chordata > Amphibia > Anura > Ranidae > Staurois > Staurois parvus. The sequence goes on from NW_028318003.1 coordinate 6,323,604, forward strand.
TGCGAGCCAGGCATTTTTGTCCGACATCAGGGGATGGAACATTGTAAGACTATCTCCAGAAGCTGGACGCATCTGTAGTATCTTATAATACTGTACAAAGACTTAATGATGTAGATATTCAAACAATAATAATTAAAAAGACATAAAAGTAAAAGAAAAGGATACAGAGCCCTGAGCTTGCCCAGCCAAAATCTAACATGTACCCCACGGATTAGAGAATCTAGAAATGGGCAGAGTCATGAAGGTGCCACAGTTCCCAGACAGTGTTATGCTTTTCCACAGTATCATTAAGTCTAGCGGTAAGCAATTCCATTAATTCCACAACTTTGATGCTCTCCTGTAAGGCGGCTTGAAATGGGGGTTCTCTTTTTTTTTTTTTCCAGTTAAGTGCAATAAGACATCTTGCCGCTGAGATAAAATGTCTTAACAGTTTCTTCTGAGGTTTACAGAGTTTGGGAGATCATAGTCCCAACAGAAATAATTTAGGTGAAAATAGAAATTCCGACTCTAACAATGTTTGCAAGAGAGCATGAACCATCTTCCAGTACGGTTCTGTTCGGGGGAATGACCAAAATATGTGATATAGAGTGCCACAAGCTCGTTAGCAACAATTGCAATTATGTGAATGAATTTGGTGAAGGAGATCCGGGGTGAAGTACCAAAACAAAGGACTTTATAAGCATTCTGCAGAGGGAACTTTTCGCCACTTGGGACCAGTCTGCCAGGTCTCTAAGGGCAGCTACTCACACAGAATCTTCCACTTTAGCATATAGGCATGTTTACCTGAACTGGATACTGGGCTGGTGTTGAGGATTTTATAAATGTCAAATATAAGTCCTTTCTGGGAGGGGCCTCCTTTTTGGCGTTCGAAAACCGTAGATTTGCTGTGACGTGACTGTATCACAAGAGTGCAAAATAAGTGCACTCTTATGACCCTCATGAGAAGTATGGCCGAACAAGCTCAAGTAGTAAGAAAATATGTTTGCGGGGAAAGGTGTCATTATTATATTTTGGTACCAATTTAACCACTTCAAGTCCGGACACTTTTACCCCCTTCCTGTCCAGGCCAATTTTCAGCTTTCAGCGCTATCACACTTTGAATGACAATTGCGCGGTCATGCAACACTGTACCCATATGAATTTTTTTAGCTTTTTTGAGACAGATAAAGCTTTATTTTAGTGGTATTTATTCACCACTGGGATTTTTATATTTTTTTGCTATGTAAATTAAAAAGTCCAAAAATTTTGAAAAAAGTGTTTTTCTTATACAATTTTGAAAATAGTATTTCATCATAAATCTTGGCCAAAATTTATTCCGTTATATTTTTAGTAAAAAAAAAATAACCCAAATTAGTTTATAACCAAAAATTATAATCTGTAAACCATTTTGTTGTTTTTTTTTTTTACATACTGTCACCCTAGCAGTACAGTGTCAACATGGTGACACTATACTACTTGTGGGGGGGTGATGACAATTTTTTTTTTTTTTACACTGATTGCTTTTACACCCATAAAGGATGTAAAAGCAATCATTTTTCCTTCTCTGGCTGCATTCTTGCAGCCATTGAGAACTACTGAGTGAGCTGTGATTGGTCACAGCTTGTCACATGGTACAAGGCTGTTGTGAATAGCCTTGTACCATGTGACCTCTGCGATCATTCACAGATTTCACAAGTAGCAAGCAATGATGTCATCAAGTCAAGCGACATCTTGTTTACTACTATTCATGTGATCACTGATTGGCCAATCAGTGATCACATGATTGGGACCTCGTACAGAGGTCCCGTCTGACAATCGGTGTTCCACTGTGTACGGAGGACAGGGAGAACGCACAAGCAGGGTGCAGGGAGGCCATTTATAAACGGCCACCCCGACCTTGCACTGCCACCGTCCGGCCGTTTACATACAACGGCCGGACAGGAGGTGGTTAAAGACAATTTCATGTTATGATACGTGCCTATTTTCATTTATAGTATATAGGAAATTCACCTGTGATTATTCAGGTTTTAAATGGCAACACAAAATTGTGGAGTATGTCAAAGGTAACAAATCTAGGTGTGTTCAGCTAATCACACCCATTTATAATTTTGGCTGGCAGGTGTGTATTCTCAATACATAAACCTGTATTGTAAGGTATATAAATTTGCAAACATTACTGGTCAGGATCGCAGATGAGGGGTTTGAGCTAACTCACTCTTTGACCTTTTCTTCTCCTAAGCTATTTGATTTTAATTGAACTAGTTTAAAGAAAAACTTCTTTAAAAAAAAAAAAATCACCAACTTACAGTATATTAGGTATTCTCTGGTGCATTAACGTATGGTCACTGTTCACTCCCCAGATCCCCACTACAGCATTATCTCATATTCCAATATTTCCAGGTATGGGACACATGTGCTTGTTCTCCAGTGCCTTCCCACAATGCAGTCCTTAGTACAGGAATGGCCAATCCCTAGGCCTCTGAGCTGTCAAATAGGAATGCCAAAGCCAAATTTCAGGGAAAGTATTTTCTTTTCCTTGAATCTTTGTAAGGTTTGTAGTGGGGACTAAAGCAGTGCTGCCCTAGACAGTAGCTTGCAAATGCAATGCAAAGATGGTAAAACCAGCCTTGCCTAACACCCCCACCTGCACACATCTCTATCTACAACCCATTGCATCTGTTGCTTTAGAGGCAAATAGTATATGTTTGTGTGAGCTACAGAGCACAGTACCTGTCGTCGGACTTTTGTTCTTTTGCATTGAGGCTGTTAGTAATTAATGATATAGAAGTATTGTATTGCTTCAAAAAGTTCTACCTGCCGCTCTAAAATAGCTTGTTGTGCCAAAATTTTTTTGTTGCTTTTAATTATTTGCTGATAAAGTACATTTTTATTTTCCTACTCCTGAGCCAGAAGTTATGCTATTTTCCCAATATTTTTGTCTTTGCTTTTTATAATTGTTTGTAAATATTGTATGTTATTTTCTAACAATCTTTTTGTAAATGCACACGGTTACTTGCTATATGCCAGAGCACTGTTTATTATTCATTTTTTATTTGGTAAGGCAACAAATGTCTTCAGTCTGATGGGAAACACCATTCAATATATATTTTAAAGCGCTGAGCAAACTGTTGGCGCTATATAAATCCTGTATAATAATAATAATCCATTTCCAGTGATGGAAGGTCCATGGTCCCATACACAATCACCACTTCGGTTCACTACTCCTTGGCCTTCAGAACCTGTACACACACCAGAGAGGCCTCTTCCAGAGGTTCCAAGTCTAGTCTACAGAAGAGTCCTGCTATACAATCAGGCTCGAGAACTGGTGCTCCACATTGCAAGGTGACCCTATTTCTCACTGCCAGACAGGCTAACAATCCTAAACCATCACCCATTTCCTGATCAACACTGGTCTCAACTTCTCTGTTCCCCAAGTATGGGTTAAACTTTGATTGCCATAGGAAAAGAGAGGACTCAGTCCCACTATAACTGGAAGTGTGTCTTTATTAAGGAGAAAGTTGCACTTTCTCCTAAATAAAGATTGATACTAACATTTATAGGTAAAGTTGATCCAGGGAATAGCCAATTGCCTCTCGGGGGATCAAGAAGGATTTTTTTTCCCTACAGGAGCACATTGGATCATGTTTAGCTGGGGGTTTTTTGCCTTCCTCTGGATCAACTGTGGGTATAGGATTTAAATTTTTTTTTTTTCTATGGTTGAACTGGATGGACTTTTGTCTTTTTTCAGCCGGACTAACTATGTAACATAAAAATACTAGAGAGGGACTTGTAGAAAGAAGAGGGAAACAAGAAAACATAAAAAGCGAGAGAGAAAGGAGGGGTGAAGGACTCGCTCCCACATGCCTACACCAAAGAAGGGTTGGTATTGCTGTCAACCCATAAATGGAATTCAGAGAAATATCGAAACATGGTACAAGAGGTCCAGGTAGAATAAAGCAGATCTTCTTTTCCTGCTTCCCGCGCCAACAGGTGTTCTAGATCATGTATAGATTCCAGTTTGTTGACCCGTTTCCCTAGGGAGGGCACAGTAGTTGACTTTCAAGAGCGTGGGATGACTACCCTAACTGCGGCCACAAAGTGTCTCAAGATATCTTTTTTTCACAGACTTAAGGGGTCCAGGCATTATGAAGAGGTGGGCTATCTCGAGAGAGGGAAGAACAAATGTTGCCATCAGTTTACAGTACAGATCAAAAATATGTTACCAAAAATTCCGGACAGGTGGACAAGTCCACTAAATGTGTAGCAGAGTACCCTGTGAGCACTGGCAATGCCAGCAAGTATCTAGGGTGGATGGGTCAAACCAGTGAAGAATCGATGGGCATCAGTATAATCTAGTTACCAGCATGAATACTTTTTCCTGAGTTTTGGTAGCTAGGGAGAGTGCATGCGTCAAAATTAAGCACTTTTGCCAGTCCCAAGGAGAGATAGTGTGTTGTAGATCTACCTCCCAGGTGCGGGTATATGGAGGAAGGTCATGAGAGGATGCTAATAATAGAAGAATCGAGTATAATTGGGAAACTACATGGATGGGAGGTTTGGATTGACGTAAGATGGATTCAAAGGCAGTTGACAAAGTTAGAATGTCAGAAACAGAAGGAAAGGAATGTACATAAGACACTACTTGCTGTCTCTGTAACCAGGTAGACAAAGCTGGAGGGGAGGGCTTACCTGGGGCCATCATCATAAAAGATGGGTCTGCACGAAGGACGTGGGCGAGTCTCCTGTGATTTTGTTTGTTTCATGCTCCGGACAAAGCGAGCCAGGGGGAAAGCCAGGGTTCCAAAGAATGAGGTCATGGGTTCTGTGTATTTGGAGAAGCCATATGTAGACATCCCGTGATCCCATACACGAAGAGTATGTCTAGTAAGATCACTAAGAGTTGAAAGGTTTGGAAGACAAGAACATGGGGTCCAAGGTAAATCTTGGATATCAAAAGGACACGTGTTGTTCTAATTGGACCCATAGCTTAGACAAGTAAGGACAAGCTGCTTTATAATAGAGAGAGGCGTCAGGAGTTCCCACTCCTCCCTTAATTTTTGGCAGAGAGAGGGTGGTCCAATGAATCCTGGGATGGTGCGCATTCCAGATAAAAGAGGAGAATAGACGGCGTCGTTTCAGAAAAGAGGAAGAGGGAAGATAGATAGGGATCATTTGAAATAGATATACAAAGCGGGGAAGAACATCCATCTTCAAGGTATTTACCTAACTAGGACCGTTTATTGACAGCATAAGATGATAAGTCTGCTTGAGTCCGATGGAGTAGGTGCAGAAAGTTTTTTTGAATAGAGTTGGGACATCCCTGTGGGTATCTGAATTCCTAAATATCAAATAGAGGTGGAACTGGTTTTGAAAGGGAAGGTGGATGAAATATGCTGCAAATCTTCTGAAGCTAAGGAGATGTTCAGCAGTTCTGATTTGGTATAATTCACTTTGAAGTTACTAACCCGGCCGAATTTGTGGAATTCTTGCATTATAGAGGGTAAGGAGAGGGTAAGAAGATATGTGGCTGTGCTACAAATAGGAGTAGGTCATCAGCAAAGAGGGCCAGTTTGGAATGGAGGGGACCCACTGATATTCCATTGATAGTAGGATTGTGCCGTAGGGCTGCTGCCAGATGTTCCATAGTAAGGACATATAGGAGAGGAGACAGGGTGCATCCTTTTCGGGTGCCATTCTGGATAGGGAGCCGTTAATCTTAATTCTGGCAGATGCAGAAGAGTACAAGGATAATATCCTAGCTAACATGTCAGGACCTAACGCTATATGTTGTAAAGACAATCAGAGGAACTGCCAGTCAACGCGATCAAATGCTTTTTCTGCATCGATCGTCAAGAGACACAGAGGGAAATCATGGGTACGGGCATAGTTTGTCAGGAGAAGCATTTGTAAAGTGTTGTCCCTTGCCTCTCATCCAGTTACAAAGCTCACCTGCTCTAAGTGAATGGGGTCAGACAGGAGCGGCTGCAATCTATTTGCTATTTGGCAAAGATCTATAAGTCTACTCCAATCAGAGAAAAGAGCCTGTAATTAGCACGTTGGACAGTACCAATAGGATGGCTTAAAGTACCCATTGGGCCCAAAGGGAAGACATGGAACCTCAGTTGGCATTTCCCAATATCTATAGAATAGAGTAGGTGAACCATGATGTTAAATATGTAGCGTTATGCCAAAGGGTCCCTGTGAGAGAAGAAGAGGGTGGCCTTCATGATAAATAAATATATAATCATACCACGTAGGAACACGGTCCAGATAGTTTATAGGGGAGGAGAACGTCTCAAAAAGTGAGAAAAAAAGAAGGCGTGCCTCTGAGAAGGAGCTGTGAGGCCCCAACTCTGAGGGACTCTCCCACATTGATCCTTTGGTTTTTTTTTGCTTCTCTCGTCACCTGGTGATCTGGTCAGTAACACACCTCCTGTATTAGTGAGATACCACTAAGGAGAAATGAGTACAGGACAGCAGACCGGGGGGGGGGGGGGGTGTTAAATGAAGCTAAACTCAATCTCACACTACCCATGCCACCATTGGCTGCTAGGGATGTCAATCACCGGGTCCCGGACGGAGATTCCCCGCTCCCACCCCCCTGCGATCATCGTGTAGAACTGACAGGGGAGAGACCTGTGTGTAATGAGTAAAATTGTTGGCTCTGCATTCCTTTAGACATGAAATCCAAAAATGAAATTTTTGTTGCAGGGAATGCCTGAAATCTGACCTGAATCTTCGTGCAGACTTCTGGGAAAACTAGTAAGCCAATCACACAAGCCGTAAATGATGTTCCTGTTTCTGGGCGTGTTCTGTGCACCTTCGGTGTACAGAATGGCTCCAGGCAGTCATATTGCATTGCATTTTACAGAAAATTACAGTACTGCAGATTGAAAAGGGAAGGTAATTTTTTATAAAATTCAATTACAATATGGCTTGTGTCGCATAAAAGTGGAGTTATCCTTTTAAGGGGTAAAGGTTTCCTGAGCCTTTAAATAGTCTCTCAGTCTGGTTCCGTAGGTTACACAATCATGTGGAAGACTGCTGTCTTGATATTTGTCCAGAAGACAATCACTGACACCCTCCACAAGGAGAGCGCTGTATTCAAGTATGTTAATGGAAGGTTGAGTGGAAGGAAAAAATGTGGTAGAAAAAGGTGCACAAGCAACAAGGGTAACCGCAGCCTTGAGAGGATTGTAAAGTAAAGGCCATTCAAGAATTTGGGGGAGATTCACAAAGAGTGGACTACAGCTGGTGCCAGTGCTTGAAGAGCCACCACACAGAAATATATCCAGGACATGGGCTACAACTGTTGCTTTCCTTGTGTCAAGCCACTCCTGAACCAGAGGAGAATTCCTCTTTTTGGATAAAAGTACATTTTTCATTTCATTTGGAAATCAAGGTCCCAGAGTCTGGAGGAGAAGTTGAGAGGCAAAGAATTCAAGTTGCATGAGGTTCAGTGTGAAGATTCCACAGTCAGTGATGATTTGGGGAGCACATAATAAATCGGCACATAGTACACAGTTAACCGTTTGATCGCCCCACATGTTGACCCCTTCCTGCCCAGTGCCATTAGTACAGTGTCAGTGCTTTTTATTAGCACTGACCACTATATTGGTGTCACTGAATGAATACATTTTGGCCTAAACTTATGACGAAATTTGATTCTTTAAAAAATTTTTTACTGGATGTGTGTTTAATAGCAAAAAGTCCAAAATATATTAATTTTCTCAAAATTGTCAGTCTTTTTTTGTTTATAGCACAAAAAATTAAAGCCGCACAGGTGATCAAATAAGAAAAATTAATAATAGCGCCTATGGTCAAAATTATATAACTTACTAATAGTGTACCAGCTGCAAAAAATCACCATATATAAAAAGTGTACCAATAAATAAATAATTTGCGCTAGTAAATGTGTATAAATATATATAAAGAAATCATCAAATCGTAAGTCCAGAAAAAAATATATATATGCCAATACCACAAAAAAATATATAAAAAAACTCTTAAGTGCAAAAAACTTTTGTGCAAAAAAAGTGTCTAAATATGAAAAATTTCACCAAAAAACCTTGATAATATAATGGCAGATCATCCATAAATATATCTTCAGAAACGGAAACTCTGCAATACACCGATCCTCATCGATCGAAATAACAGGATAAAAAACTTTGTAGTTAATCGAAAATCCACTTCTCCAATAGATAAAGGACCACCTTCAAACGTATCCATGGGGGGAAATGCCAAGCACTCGAGAGAAACAGAAAGACTTCATGGTGCAATATTATAAAAACCAATTCCTTTATTAGGTACTCATTGCACTTACTCAAGAGGTGTCCCAGCCGACACCAGCATCAACAGCATAACAGCAATCACATAAACGAGCCTGGCTACTCAGCACATGCGCAGTAGCTGGCAGCCAAAAACGTAATGACGTCACATCAATCAAGCTCCGCCCTACGCGTTTCGTCATCGACGTCCTCACCGAAAGAAAGCTCTTTTTTTGGGAAAAAAAGGACGTAAATTTCACTGGGTGCAGCGTTGCATGACCGTGCAATTGTCAGTTAAAGTAACGCAGTGCCATATCTCAAAAAATGGCCTGGTCAGGAAGGGGGGGGGGGTAAATCCTCTGGAGGGCTGCCAGGGGGACCTTTATAAGAAACTAGCTCTTTCAGAAAACAAAGTTAACAGTGGTAACTTGTATGCTGGCAGGGCATATCAGATTTTTTTGAAATTCAGTGCTGTACACGGCTACATCTCTTCTCCCCTCTCTTCCTCGTCACACAGGGACTCGGGCAGCAGCAGGAACCAAATGCAATGGAGAGGAAATGGGGGACAGGGCTAAATCCCGCTGTGTATGTCTATGGAGTGCAGCTCTATGGACACACAGCTCGGGAGCGAGCAGACACAATATGCCCCCATGGCAAACGGCTTACTCAGCCCTGGTCCTCCTCTTCTCAGGTCCCTTGCTGGCAAACTTGGCTTCTCCTCTTTTTCATGTGTTTTGTGGGACACACGAAAAAGAGGAACAGCCAAGCTTGCCAGCATCTGGGCTGAGCAGGTGAGTATAACATGTTTGTTATTTTAATAAAAAAAAAAATTAGACTTTAGTAGACTGCACCCCACAACATCTCCAAGATATGCCCATTTTTAACCTCAGAAACTACTAAGCAACTTATTCACTCCCTGGTTATCTCTCGCCTTGACTATTGTAATTCCCTCCTCAATGCGGTTACTGTGGCCTACCTCATCGCAGGCTATCCCCTCTTCAGTCTATCAAGAAGGCTGCTGCCAGACTCATCCACCTTATTAACCTCCCTGGAGGTATTCCCGAGTGTAGCTCGGGGTAAAGTTTCAGTACCAAAAGCGGTAACCCCGAGCTACACTCGGGCTTACCATGCAGCGCTGCTCCGGCATCTGTTCTTCTCTTACCTTGTCCTGTGCTCCCGCGATGTCCCTCCTGCAGTGTCCCCAGCAATGTAATCCGGCGGATGCCGGCATCTGTCATCTGGGTTCCATCCCCTGCGAAGTCGGGACGGAACTGGCGGGAAATTTGAAAATGACAAAAAGTGACATTCACTAAATACACTAAAATCACATAGTAAAACACAACTGTATCAAACCATTTCACATACATTTTGTCCCGAGTGCTTTGTCCTGTGCCCTGCCTGCATTTTTACTGTTCTTTCTGCCTGGAAACTGAGAAATATCCATGGCGTCCAAAAAGCGCTCCTTTAGGTCAAAATTGGTTTTAGACTGGCTAGAGAACAGTGATAGTAAATCAGAACCACTTGCAGAATTGAGTGATAATGATTTGTGGGGAAATTCATCATCAGACACTGAAAACGATTTTGCGACTTTGCTCAGTGATGTGTGAACTTGGCGCTATATTTCAAATTTCAGTGTTTTTGGTTTGATTATATTATTATTTTTTATGATTATTTATTATATTATAATTTATGATTTCGTGTTTCAAATTTTATCATATCCGGAATGTTTAATAGACTCTTGTTCGGACAGATTTCAGTGAGTTATTCCTAAAAATTACAGGCCTACAATAAAAAAATACATATTTCCATGCAAAAAAATGTACCGCTTTGAGCACAGAAATATGGACATAATCAGACCGCTAGGGAGGTTAACCGTTCCATATCTGCCACCCCTCTCTGCCAATCCCTCCACTGGCTTCCAATTGCCCAACGGATAAAATTCAAAACATTAACAATAACATAAAACCATTTATAACTCTGCCCCAAACTACATCACCAATCTTGTCTCCAAATATCACCCAAACCGTCCTCTCCGCTCCTCGCACGACCTCCTACTCTCTAGCTCCCTTGTCTCCTCTTCCCATGCTCATCTCTAGGACTTCTCCAGAGCCTCCCCCATCCTCTGGAACTCTCTACCCTAATCTATCAGACTATCGCCTACTCTGCCCACTTTTAGGCGATCTCTGAAAACCTATTGCTTCAGGGAAGCCTATCCTGCCTTCAGCTAATAATGGAATCTTCTATTCCTCCTAGCAGTCCATCCTCCACAGGTATTACCTTTTGTACCACCAGCCCCTGCCTATTAGATTGTAAGCTCCAAGAAGCAGGGCCCTCCTAACTCTCTTGTATTGAACTGCATTGTTGCTGTATTGTCTCCCTTTATATTTAAGCATCCCTTACTGGTCATACTCCCCGTCTGTGACTTAACAATGTGAATTAAGCAGCAAACTGATAAGCTTTGTCACACTGCTCTTTTCACCTATCAGCCTGTCTCTTGTTAGTGCATGAGCACTGCTTTAAACGCTGGTTTGCAACGTTTTACTGCGTTTTTCAGTTTTAGAACATTTTTACACCTAAAAAAAAACTCCTCTAGAAACCCACTAGTTCTGGGTTTTTTTCCAGCCAAAAAACGCCCCTGCCAACAAACGCTGAATAAGACCCCGGTCACGCTGGATGCGAATTGGCATGTGATTTGCATGCCATGCGACTTGCAAATCACAAGCCAAATCGCAGCCTATTGTCCGCAATTATAGCGGTCATATCAGTGCAATTCCTACTTGGTCAGAACCGCACTGATTTCTAAAGTAGTACATGCACTACATTTGGTGCAATTAGCATAGACATCTGTATCAGATGTCTTGCAAATCGCACCTGAAAACAGCATGTCATCCAAATTTGAAATTGTGTGACTTCTCTGTAAGTCTGATGATTTCAAATAGTGTTTGATGTGACCGGGGGGTAAAGCCTATGTGTGCATGGACACATAGGGGGAGAATTACTAAAACTGGAGCACTCAGAATCTGGTGCAGCTGTGCATGGTAGCCAATCAGCTTCTAACTTCAGTTTGTTCAATTAAACTTTGCCAATAAAACCTGGAAGCTGATTGGTTTCAGTAAATCAACCCCATACGATAACATGCTGGGGAGTTTACTGGCTGTAGAAAAAAAAAAAACACCAAAAGCAGCAGCTGTAAAAACATCCACATGCATGAGAACTAGTACTTAGCAAACAGGAAACTTTACAACAGATTTTCTGGGTGGAAGCCGTAGTCTCTTCTCAGAAAACTGAAAAGCCCCCATCTGAGTCAGCTCTGTAATTAGCGAAGATCCTTCATACTGATCAGAAAGCCCTAGCTCTGACTCAGCATGGGGAGTGTTAGACCTCTGAAAATTGGATATTTATTCTGTTCACTAAAATTCCTTAAAGTCTATTTTTTCCTCCAAATCTGTGCTGATAAACCGCTTCGTAAATATGCCACATAAAAAAGTTCAACAACCACCATTTTATTCTCCAGGGCCCCTGCTTAAAAAATATATAATGTTTAGAAGTTCTAAGTAATTTTCTAGCAAAAAAAATCTGATTTTTACATGCATGTGAGAAATGTCAGAATTGGCCTGGGGGTCAAGTGGTTAAATTGGAAGTTAAGTTGGGCTTTAAAATAATAGCAACAGATACACTTTTTTGTTACTGATTTATTAATTTACTATACACATTGTCACCACACTTGAGGCATGTTAAATGATAAAGAAGTTTATCATTTAACATTTTTGGTAGACAAGGTCAAGTTGAAGGGTTGAGTTGAAGACGCACAACACCTTTCAGCATTGTGGCATAACTAGAAGTCAGTATTTCACTGTAAATTAGTTGCAATAACAAGACATTGTTATATCAAAGCATCTGGCCCTTGGCCAGCAGGAGAAGGAAGTGTCAACATTTGAGTCATTTTTGTAAGATTTCCTACCATTGTCTGCAGTAACAGTTGACCTCTGATTCTTTCAATAATACGCCAGATTTGCATTTTAGGATTCCTTATTTCAATGAGCTGGAAGTAGCTAATGAAGCATCTGTCCACACATCTCTTGTCTGAAAGAAGAATTGAGTTCAGTGTATTGTGCCTCATTTGCTTCCGCTGCCTCAAGTGTGGTGACAATGTGTATAGTAAATTAATAAATCAGTAACAAAAAAGTGTATCTGTTGCTATTATTTTAAAGCCCAACTTCCAATTTAACCACTTGACCCCCAGGCCAATTCTGACATTTCTCACATGCATGTAAAAATCAGATTTCTTTTGCTAGAAAATTACTTATTTGGAGGAAAAAAACAGACTTTAAGGAATTTTAGTGAACAGAATCAATATCCAATTTTCAGAGGTCCAACACTCCCCATGCTGAGTCAGAGCTAGGGCTTTCTGATCAGCATGAAGGATCTTCGCTAAGTACAGAGCTGACTCAGATGGGGGCTTTTCAGTTTTCTGAGAAGAGACTACTGCTTCCACCCAGAAAGCACTCTCTATGGTTTTAAGGCCCCGTTGGTTTGCAGGAATGCTCTGAGATCATTGATCTTTTTGTGGCATATTACATAAAAGACTTGGGCCTACTGAAATGTTGTCTTGGATGCTTTTAAGACAATGTCTATACTGGGAAAGCATTATTTGAAAGCTGAACAACACTTTAGCTAATGATGAGAGGATGAAAAGGTGCTTAGATTGTTGTCCCGCAAGCTGGAAAAGCTTTGTGCAGGATGAGGCTGAGAGTGTCTGTCACACCTAGATAAAATACTTCCTGCATAGCTGAGGAACATTATTAAATTATTAATTAAAAGTTATAGGTGTCATATCTGGCAGAGCGACTAATAATAATATTAGAAATCTTTTCACCAACATACAGACTAAACATACTAATTCAGGAAACGGTGGTATCTGTAAAGCCTTTGATTCAGTAGAATGGTCCCATATTGTGTGGTTGCTAACCAGTTTTGGCTGGGAACACAATTTATCAGTGAAGATATTGATAAGATAAAGAGATAGGCAAAAAAAATGGTGAAAGGTCTGAGGGACAAAATATATCAGGAGAGACTTCAGGAAATTAGTATGCACAGTCTGGAGGAAAGAAGGGATAAGGGAGACATGATTGAAACCATTAAACACATCAAGGGAGGGAATAAAGTTCAGGAGGGCAGTATTTTCAATATGAAGTCAAGATCAAGAACATAAGGACCTGATCTCAAACTAGCAGGAAGCTCAAAACTAATCTTAGAAAATATTATTGTATCAAAATCGTAGTTGGAATAAGCTTCCAGCCGAGGTAGGTACTCATCCAAAAAAGTTTAAACAAAAACAAATATAAATCCAAAAAAATGGGGTAGACTCGATGGACCTGCCGTCACTGTCCTGTGTTTCTATGTTATTAAGCCATTATATACAGAACTACTACTTGCACATACTGTATTGATTGACAGACACATCTCATTCATTAGGGGGACTAGACAGGTCTGCCCTCTCCCTTTTTCTCTTTGTGGCTGCCATTGAATTTTTGCTGGTTAAAGAAGAACAATAGGCAAAACTTTTTTTTTTATTTTGGATGAGGTTATAACCCCTGTAGGTTTTTTGCCATCTGTATTCCATTGGGGAGATTTGCCTTCACTAACTGTCCCATAGCCAAAACAGAAAGTGAGAAGAAATCCCTGCAAATTAAGGGAATCCTTTGGCACCCCACACTAATACTGATACAGTATAAGACTATAAAACCATAACAGATTAGCTGTAGGTACTTCAAATGTCAAAGACTTAAAGCAGGGCTTGAAATTTCCGCTCGCTTGCTCGCCAAATGCGAGGGAAAATCCCTTTGTGGCGAGCACAGATGGAGCGGGTGGCTTGCAATGAAGCGGGTGGCTTGCAATGCGCTCCCCAGTCCCTGGGGATCGATTTGCATTCCACTTGCGCTCCAAGCCTCGTTGTGAAGCCAACTGCTGGTTTCCGACTTCCAGTTTCTTCTTCGCATGTAGTCCATAAACATTGCCAGGATCAGTGGTATACGGAGCAGCTGACCTAGATCGGGTGAGAGACGTCAGTCAGTGACCATGATCTTAGACAGCTGGGTAGTGGGGCACAATTGTATACCCAGCCAACAGGAAAGAAAAGCAAAAGTGAAGTTCCAAAGGCAACGTGGGCAAAGTTGGGTGGGGCAACTGGTGGAAAGTAAGGTTTGTGCATGGTTAGTAGGTCTAGATTCGAAATTGTAAGCCCTGCTTAAACTCCCTAGCGGTCTGATTATGTCCATATTTCTGTGCTCAAAGCGGTACATTTTTTTGAATGGAAATATGTATTTTTTTTATTGTAGGCCTGTAATTTTTAGGAATAACTCACTGAAATCTGTCCGAACAAGAGTCTAGTAAACATCCCGGTTAGAATAAAACTTGAAACACAAAATCATAAATTATAATTTAATAAATAATCATAAAAAATAATAATATAATAATAAATTGAATTCAATAACATAAACCAAAAACGCTGAAATTTGAAATATAGCGCATCACTGAGCAAAGTCGCAAAATCGTTTTCAGTGTCTGATGACGAATTTCCCCACGAATCATTATCACTCAATTCTGCAAGTAGTTCTGATTTACTTATATTTCTACACAGCAACAAATCACCCTATAGTATCCCAGAAAAGTTATCCACCTCCACCCTTGAAGGCTAATTAAACAAAATATATGACTTTTCTTTTAAGCAAATAAATAATAAAAATAAAATAAAACCAACATAAAACATAAAAACCATAAGAATTGTCCAAAATATCCAAAATTCAAAAAAATATAATATAAAAAATACAAAAATAATCCTCACAGGTGTAAATGATAGTTTTCCTTCTTCTTTCATCACCAAAAAATCCTTCTTAATACCCGCAAATCCTGATGACAGTACACCTCAAAGAGAAAAAACTTGACATAGTGTCATACCTTAAAATAATACTACAACACACGTGCCACTCACTGTGCAGCATGCAAAAATCTTAATAAATGTGTATACTCTAAATGAGTATCTATACACATGCAAATATTCTATAGTGAATATCAATATAAGTGAAGCACACTCACATACAATAGTATAAAAGCACAATGTGTAAAAACACTCCAAAATATCACTGCAAGTGTATATCACCACACCCTGTATACATCAGTGATCACCTAAACCCAAATCAACACTCTCCAACTCATATGCTGATGGGTAATTACCCTATAAAAGAAACAGCAGGGCAAAAACACCACTCTGGGTTAATTTCTCCTCATAACGATTTTCTCCAATGCTAGGGTTATTTCTTCCATTATCCTCAAGAAAATCCACAGTCACAGTATATAAAAGATATCCTCCTTTATTGGTAACTCACATAACATTTGGGTGGCAACAGCTCCTCCTCACAAGGATACAAGCATAGACAAATTCAGGGAAACATTGGCCACATGTTCCCACTTCCAAGATGGCCGCGATCGCACTTCCGGTCAACGTCGATACGTCTGACGTCACGTGTCTCTGACGCGTTTCGTCACTTCCTATGACTTTTTCCGAAGGGTAAGGATGTCTGCGCATCGACTCCTTATGTACCGCCCTTCCTACACTAACGGCACCACTCAACGCCATCTTGGAAGCTGGAAAACGCTGCCCACACTTATCTACATAATATCTTAATCCAGAAAATGAACTAACGGCTGTTCACATCTTATCTTAGACCCTGTGCCTCTATGAAGTTATTTACCACACATAGAATACAATTCAATATACAACATCAATCAAATTAAGAATAAAAAAACGCCAGCATACAGATATAAACATCTCAATACATTAAGTACATGTATATACTCCATGATATCATACACTTGTATATACTCCTAATTGATCTACCTAACCCCTTGAGCCAAACATATATAATATACTCTAATACCATTCTCAAAATCCATAAAAGCATATCTATTGTATTCTATGTGTGGTAAATAACTTCATAGAGGCACAGGGTCTAAGATAAGATGTGAACAGCCGTTAGTTCACTGTCAGGGACACGTGACGTCAGACGTATCGACGTTGACCGGAAGTGCGATCGCGGTCATCTTGGAAGTGGGAACATGTGGCCAATGTTTCCCTGAATTTGTCTATGCTTGTATCCTTGTGAGGAGGAGCTGTTGCCACCCAAATGTTATGTGAGTTACCAATAAAGGAGGATATCTTTTATATACTGTGACTTGTTATTTAGTTCTGATTTACTATCGCTGTTCTCTAGCCGGTCTAAAACCGCTTTTGATCTAAAGGGATGCTTTTTGGACACCATGGACGTTTCTCAGTTTCCAGGCAGAAAGAACAGTAAAAATGCAGGCAGGGCACAGGACAAAGCACTCGGGGAAAAAATGTATGTGAAATGGTTTGATACAGTCATGTTTTATTATGTGATTTTAGTGAATGTCACTTTTTGTCATTTTCAAATTTCCCGCCGTTCCGTCCCCCATACGTCCCGACGCTTGCAGAGGAAGGAACCCAGATGACAGATGCCGGGATCCGCCGGAGGACATTGCCGGGGACACTGCAGGAGTGCAGGACAAGGTAAGTGATCGAGGAATCCCGGAGCAGCGCCGCATGGTAAGCCGGAGTGTAGCTCGGGGTTACCGCTTGTGGTGCTGAAACATTACCCCGAGCTACACTTGGGAATACCGCCAGGGAAGTTAAAGGATAAGTTCACCTTTTTAAAAAAAATAATAAATGCATATCTTTTTGCAGGTAAAAAAATGTGGAGCCTAAAAACCATTGCATCCACAGTTAGCACATCGCGTTTCCCATGCAGGACTCCTGCAGGCTTGTCAGTGTATTTGTGCGCTCGTACCTCATACAGGCAGGCAGATACACTCTGACAGGAAGGGACAATGAACTACCATAGCATTCAACAGCGCCATGGTAGTTGACTGAGAGCTAAAAGCGGACAGCAGCAAAGACTGTTGGTACTTGTAGTTTTCGATTCACAAAATTCTTTTAAAAAAGTGATGCACCGGAGTGGGAAGCAGCTCCTGCAGTGGGAACATGTTACATGTTCCACCCAAAAAAGGGGTGAAACGTAACGTTACCAAAGGTGAACTTATCCTTTAAGAGCACATTTTACCTCAATCAAGGTGCATCTGGTGTGCCATTGCAGAACAAAGTTATGCAACACTATTATCTTGCCGAATCATTGTGATCCAAAAGTGTGCATTCTGGGGGGTGATCAAAGACTTTGTTCAGGCTAGTAATGCTATTGTTTGCTGGTCATGGTTCTTTTTCATACTCGACAACTGGCCTTTGGGAATTCTCTCTCCAGCCAACTTTATCCTAGTAGGTGGCTTTAAAGTTATTATATTATTATATAGGATTTATATAGCGCCAACAGTTTGCACAGCTCTTTACAAAATGAAGGTAGACATAATAGTTACAATACAACTTGGTACAAGAGCAAACAGAGGGCCCTGCTCGTTAGAGCTTACAATTTAGGAGGAAGGGTTCAGTGATACAAAAGGATAGTTGGACAGATTGGGGTAGGGAGTTCCATAGGATTGGAGAAGCTGGGGAGAAGTCCTGGAGGCGGACATGGGAGGAGGTGACATGGGAACTAGAGAGCAGAAGGTCTAGGAAGGATCAAAGAGAGCGGTTTGGTAGATATTGTAAGACCAGGTTAGTGATGTAGCTGGGGGCTGAGTTGTGGATGGCTTTGTAAGTTGTTGTTAGTATTTTATTCCTTGGGCGAGTGGATTGGCAGAGAGGGGTAGCAGACACTGAATGGTTGGTAAGGTGGATGAGCCTGACAGCAGTATTTATGATGGACTGGAGGGGTGATAGCCTATGTGAAGGTAAGCTAATGAGGAGGGAGTTACAGTAGTCGAGGCAAGAGATAACCAGGGAGTGAGGAGTTTTGTGGTATCATTGGTTAAAAAGAGGCGTATTCATGAGATGTTGCAGAGGCTGAGGCCGCATGATTTAGACAGGGATTGGATGTGGGCCTGAAAGGATAGTTCAGAATCCAGGGTTACCCCTAGCACTCTGGTATGCAAGGATGGGTTGATAGTGGTGCTATTGATCCTGACTGAGAAATCAGGGGAAGAGGTATGTGGAGGAGGAAATATTATGAGCTCAATTTTGGATAGATTGAGTTTTAGGAAGTGGTGTGACATCCAGTCTGATATGTCTGTTAGTAAATTGGTGATACGTGATGGTGTGAGTTGAGGAGTAGAGAGATAGATTTGTGTGTCATCAGCATAGAAATGGTATTGGAAACCATGGGAAGCTATAATCTGATGCAAGGAAGAGGTATAGATCGAGAATAGGAGAGGTCCAAGGACAGAAACTTGGGGGACCCCAACAGTAAGAGGAGTAGGAGAGGAGGAGGTAGAGTTGTAAGTGACAAAGAAGGTGCGGTGAGATAGGTAAGATTCGAGCCAAAGGAGAGTAAAGTCACGGAGACCAAGTAAATAGAGTTTTTTGAGAAAGAGGGTGTGGTCAACTGTGTCAAAGGCAGCGGAGAGGTCCAAGAGTAAGAGGACGGAATAGTGACCATTAATTTTGGCAGTTAGCAAGTCATTCGTGAGTTTTAGGAGAGCAGTTTCTGTGGAGTGTTGTGGGCGAAATACAGACTGAAGGGGATCGAGAAGGTTATTCTCAATAAGGTGGCAGCTCAGCCGGTGGTAGACTAGACGTTCAAGGAGTTTGGAGGCAAAAGGGAGTAAGGAGGTGGGTCTTAGGTTGCTAAGATTGGTGGGGTCCATTGAGGCCTTTAGGTATGGGGGTGATTAGCGCATGCTTTAGAGAGTTGGGGAAGATGCCAGTAGAAAGGGAGAGATTGAAGATATGAGTTAAAGAGTGAAGGATAGAGCCAGAGGGTGACCGTAGTATTTGCGAAGGAACAGGGTCCAGGGGACAGGTGGTTAGGTGGGCTTTAGAAAAAAGTTTACCAACCTCCTCTATAGTATCTGGGTTAAACAAGGGAAGTATAGATTGTGCAGGTGGACAAGGAGTGTAGAGTGAGGGAGATATCTGTACAGTGGAGACTCGTCACAAATTGTATCAATCTTATTTTTGAAGTGATTAGTGATCTCCTGGGCAGTTTGTGAGTTAGTGGGTGGAGGAAAGAAGGATAAGGTAGAGAGTTAAAGGTAGAAAAGAGTTGGGGATTACGTGAGAGGGTGTTAATGAGAGTGATAAAATAGGTATGTTTGGCAGTGTGGGGAGAGGAGTTGTATTTTTGAATGGTAGATTTATATTGGTCAAAGTCTTGCTGGGTCTTAGTCTTACACCATAAATGCTCCAGCAGCATGGCTACTTTTTTTAGAGGCATCTGGTATTGTCTGTTTGCCAGGGCTGTAGCGGTCAGGGCCTAATTTTGTGTGTAGTGAGGGGGGCCAATGTGTCCACGGTTGATGACAGTGAACTGTTGTAGACAGAAGTGGCCAGGTTGGGGCAGGACAGGGCTGAGATTTGGCATAGAAACTGTTGGCAAAAAAAGAAGAGCTGGATTAAGATAGTGAAGGTTTCTACGGGTAACTGGTAGTTGGAAGACAAGGAGGAGGAAGCCAATGAGTCAGTGAAGCTAATAAGAGAGTGATCAGAGAGGGGAAAAGGAAAGTTGGTGAGGTTGCAAGGAGTGCATAGGTAGGAGAATACAAGGTTGAGGCAGTTACCATTGGAGTGAGTAGAAGCATGTGTCCATTGTTTTAGGTCAAAAGAAGTGGTTAGGTTTAGGCGTTTAGAAGTAGCAGGTGTGTTAAGATTAACAGGGATGTTGAAGTCACCAAGAATGATTATGGGAATTTCAGAAGAGAGAAAGTAAGGCAGTCAGGTAGAGAAGTCATCAAGGAAGCTTGATACCGGTCCAGGAGATCATAGCAATTCTTAAAGAAACTGGAGAGAATAGATAAATACAGTGAACTTCAAATGAGGAGAGGGACAGAGAGGGAGGTGAATGAAGAACCTGAAAAGTGCTTTGTGGGAATAGGAGGATTCCAACTCCACCTCCTTTCCGTCCACTGGGCCTGGGACAGTGAGTCCAGAGGAGACCACCATGAGAGAGGGCAGCAGGAGAGGGAAGGTCAGATTCATGAAGCCAGGTTTCTGTAATTGCAAGCAGATTAAAGGAGTTTGTGATAAAAAGGTCATGGACAGAGGTGAGTTTGTTATAGACAGAGCCGGCATTCCAAAGAGCACAGGAAAAGGGGAAGCTGGTTCTAGGAAGAAGAGGAATAGTAACCAGATTGTGTGGATTGTGGCTGCTGTTAGAGGATAGGGTGTGCCGGGTGTACTGGTCAAAAGAAAAACATAGTGGTCTAGGATTTAGGGAAATGTCTCCAGGTGTTAAAAGCAGAAGGGTAAGAGAGGTAATATGTGAGTATGACTTATATGGAGGGACAGGTCCCAGTGTCCTGGAGGTTTTATTAGTATGTGGGTTCAGAATTAGCAGGAGTTGATGAGTACAGTAATAAGGTGAAGACAGGAGTGAGGGTAATATATATAAGCTGTGGGGTGGAGAAGAGGGGTAAAGGAGAGAGAGTTCGAAGAGAGAGGATACAACTGTGAGAAGGAGGAGTAGGGAGCGCATGTTACAGAGTGGTGAGATGAAGAAGCAGACTGGGTAAGAGCTGAAAGAGCTGCTTGGAGAAACAGGTCACCTGTAGTCTGATTAGTATTTGAAGTTGTCTGCTGTGGTTTTGAGCTTTGTGCATTCGCTGAAGTGCAGAGCCGAAGTGCAATGCTCAATACTTAAGCCACGATCAATACTTTAGCCAAGATGATAGTTGCCAATGCTACCCCTGGCTGTGCCTTCCCTAAGGAAAGCCTAAATTTATAAGTTATGAGTTTGATGGGGGGTATTGCCAATTAATCAATTAAGAATGCATAGCAGAGACACATGGCTAGCAGGGTAAACTTCTCACACCAAAGGAGGACTACAAGAGACAACAAGAGAGCAGGAGGGCAGAGTTGTAAAGATTAGGATCAGCTCATAAATTTGGGTTAGACAATAAGAGCAAAATAAACACCACAGTAATAGAGACAGAGTTATAGATTTTGGAAGCAGTAATGATTACCAATAAGAACACTGATAATTTTGAATCAGCTTCAGTTAGATTTTAAAAGCAGTATAGATTACCATAGCAGTAGAGGGTGAATTAGTACAGGATGAATTAGCATTCATAAATGGCATGGTTGATAGTACAGATGGATTTTCAGGGATCCTGTTGCCATGCAGCCGTGTGATGGTGACGGATCCCCTCGGGCCGCGGTGGTGCAAGTGCACAAGCGCAGGAGCGTGCGGGAGCACATGCGCAGAGGCACATCACTGCTAGGTGGGCTATTTAAACCTGCAGAATAGTAAAATCATTGCCTTGTGGTCTACAACGTCCCTGCACATATTACCTGATTCTGTTACCTGTATCCTGATCTGACCTGACTAAGAAAGAACTCCGCCTGCACCGACCTCGGCTATCCCTTACCATCTGCTTGCATGCTCCCTTGTACTTGATCTGCTCGCTTAATAATGAACCGGCTTGTCTGACTCTGCTATATCTACTTACCTGCACCTGGTTTGCATCCTGACGGCAGGCATACTTCCCTGCCGCTGCACCCACGGTCCTGCACCTGGCTTGCATACTGGTCACAGCCATACTTACCTGCCGCTGCACCCATAGTCCTGCACCAAGCCTGCATCCTGATTGCTGCCATACCTGCCTGCTGCTGCACCTACGTTCCTGCATCTGCACCTGGCCTGTATCCAGATCTCCTGGGTCTTCAGCTACCTGCCGTCAGCTGCAGATCTACCCGGCACTCATGCCACTCCTGGCTCTGCGCCCTCTGTTCCCACTATCAGGGGCTCTGAGCGGGAGTTGTAAGAGGATGCCTTCTCTCCACATCAGGCTCCCCAACCAGGTATGTGACATGGATATTGCTCGCAGACATTTATCATATAGCAGTGCAGGGTGAATTAGCATTCATACATGGCATGGGTGATAGTACAGATGGATATTGCGCACAGACATTTACCTGTGATGGGACAGAGAAGAGTTATTCAGATGATGCAGAGCCAAAGTGCAATGCTCAATACTTAAGCCACGATCAATACTTTAACCAAGATGATAGTTGCCAATGCTACCCTTGGCTGTGCTGCCCCTGGCTGGCTAAAGTGGTTATAAACCCTCACATATACCCAGTAAAGTGACTAGTCTCAGGTGATACATAGAGATGAAACAAATACTCCTACATAAGTTGTACCTGTGTATCTGTGCACTCTTTCCTCTACATCTGATCAAAGTGCAGAATTTATACAGCTTGTCTGAGCTTCCAGAAAGCAGAGCACAGTGAGCTGAAGGTACACTTTGCAGAGTTCAGTGAAAGCTGATTGGAGTGAAGGGACCCCCCTACACACAGGAACATAGCTGAGACTGTCAATCACAGCCTGTATGCTGGAGCTCCTTCCCCTGTCACCTTTTTACCTTTTGGTGTCAGGAAAACTTGTCAGTAGCTAGCAGAGGAATGAGGCAGCAGACAAAAAATGATCTCTGGATTGAGAAAAGTACACACTACATTAGGATATGCTTTGATCATCGTTTACAACCACTATACTGCTACCCTGGTTACTGTATATGCTTACCAGAGAAAATAGGAGATGATGTTTTGATTTTAAAAATAAATATGCAGTTTGTGGCTGAGTTCTCTCTTGATGAAAATTCAAGTATCCAATATGCATTCTAACTAGTAAATGTTGTTTGAGGTGGAATTTGAGGTCACGGTGGAATTGTATGTAATAGCTGAGTGATTTTGTTTGTACCTCTTTTGATAAATTCCTTTTACTTTAAACTTTTGTGTTTTTTAACACTCACCTTGTTCAGATCCATCGCAAGCTACAGTGTGAGCCAGCTAAGCAGTGAAGCACATTGGCAATTTTTAGTATGTTAAAGTGGTATTAATTCCAAAAGCAAATATTTATTATATCGCAGCTTACCAATTCTTAGATGTGATGACTGCGTTAGTTTTTTTTTTATTTAGGCCTTCTTTCTTCTATTTTCATCTGGTGATCCAACCAGTAAGTCTGTTGCTTTTCTAAAGAACAAGCTCTCTTCCAGATGTATCAATTTACAGTGATGAGACAACCTTTTTTCCACTGACAGGGGCGCCTTAATGATCAGCTTTTATTTATTAAAAAAAACCTTTACCCCAAAAGGAAAAAAATGTTTGCTGCAACTGATTAGAAAGTGTGAGCTGGAGTTTGGCTTACAATTTTTTAGTATAGACTGACAATGCTGCTGTCCTAAGTTGCCCCTTGTGCTCCTTCATCCAGAATGGGGGCACTCTAATACAGGTATGTTTCTGGCCAGATCTCCAGGTGAAAACAGAGGGAAAAAAATAAAAAAGGAAAACTAATGCAGCCACCACATCTAATAATTGTTAAGCTTCAATATGTTTGGGTTTAATACCACTTTAAAAAGTACTAAATTACTCTATGTGGTTTGGAAAATAGCACAGACGTGCATACATATCTAAATGTCACAACAGAGAATCTGTGTTTATTCATTCTAAAAAGAGGCAGCCGGGGCCTATAAGGCAGGGGGGGGGGAACACATCCCAAGCTACTCAAAAAAGGTGTCACCTGAGACAAAAAGACTTCAGACTGATAAATAATATGCATTTATTGATTTCATATTTTACATGTACAGCCAGTCTAAGCTCAGGGAATCACACAGTCAGGTTGCTGGCTACGTGGTGGTAGATGGTCACACTTGAAAGGCCATGAGAAGCCAAGTTGCTCGATTTGGGTCAAGCATAAGTGCATTGCATTCAAACACACTGAACGACAAGGCTGTAAAGCTCCACCATCAGATGAACAGCTGGGAACCAACAGGGCACACAGTAATGGGCGCAAGGCAGGAAAACATGGCAGATCCTGGAGGATCTGTTGGAGAAAATAAGAATAGTTTAATCATTTAAAATGTAAATGTTAATAACGGGGATAATTAATGAAAACCTAAGGGGAAACTGTACAGCATATGTTAGATCAACAGGCTACATAATATATTATCATACAGTATCTGTGCATTCCAGCACCTTCCTATAAAAAAAAAACCCTATGGGTATCCCCCACCCCTTAGATAGTATAGCTATTAAGTTTCCTCATTGCGCATGTGCTGCTCTGTGTACTGCATAGTTTATCGAACTTGGCATGACCACCAAGCTAATGCTTTAGTGGCCATCTGGCTGAAGTTTCTATATAGTGATCAATAAGGAGGTAAGAATATTAACAAACTAATCTTTCCTTTAATGCTTACATATTTCTACATCCATGTATCTGGAAAGAAGTGTAAATTGTTTTAAAAGGGGCCAGAGCCCCTGAAATGCATATTGGCTCCTCCGAACCCCAACATCGCAGGTTGGCCTAGTGGATATTCACATTGCTGCAGGTCCTGCTCAGCTGCACTCATTTGTTATCCATCTGATGCCTCCATTCTTGCCTCAGCTCCTGTATGCTGTTAATCAAAATTTTAGAACGTAAGTGTAAGCGATCTAACTAACTTCTGAGCCTTGCACTCTGTACGTAGCACATCCCTGAATCCTGCACTCTGTATGAAACACACACCTGAACGTTGCACTCTGTACATAACGCATTTCTGAATCATGCACTCTGCATGAAATGCAGTCCTGAACCTTGCACGTTGTACATAACTGCAGCACCTCACCCGTCCTCCAGAATGATGCTTTGATCTTACTCTGTACGTAGCGCATCCCTGAATCCTGCACTCTGTATGAAACACACACCTGAACCTTGCACTCTGTACATAGCGCATCCCTGAATCCTGCACTCTGTATGAAACACACTCCTGAACCTTGCACTCTGTACGTAACACATCCCTGACCCTGCACTCTGTACATAACACGCCCCTGAACCTTGCACTCTGTATGAAACACACTCCTGAACCTTGCACTCTGTACGTAACACATCCCTGAATCCTGCACTCTGTATGTAATGCATCCCTGAATCCTGCACTCTGTATGAAACACACACCTGAACCTTGCACTCTGTACGTAACGCATCCCTGCATCCTGCACTCTGTATGAAACACACACCTGAACCTTGCACTCTGTACATAACGCATCCCTGCATCCTGCACTCTGTATGAAACACACACCTGAACCTTGCACTCTGTACGTAACGCATCCCTGCATCCTGCACTCTGTATGAAACACACACCTGAACCTTGCACTCTGTACATAACGCATCCCTGCATCCTGCACTCTGTATGAAACACACTCCTGAACCTTGCACTCTGTACGTAACACATCCCTGCATCCTGCACTCTGTATGAAACACACACCTGAACCTTGCACTCTGTACGTAACGCATCCCTGCATCCTGCACTCTGTATGAAACACACTCCTGAACCTTGCACTCTGTACGTAACACATCCCTGCACTCTGTATGAAACACACTCCTGAACCTTGCACTCTGTACGTAATGCATCCCTGCATCCTGCACTCTGTACGTAACACATCCCTGAATCCTGCACTCTGTATGAAACACACACCTGAAACACACATGCCTCCTAGAAGAGCAAATTGATTTGTATTAAGGCAGATGAAAATTGTAAAACCAACATCAACAAAAGGCTAGCCATACATTTTACAAGTTTCCTTTAGATTTACCAAAGCATAAAATATGAGCTCAAACCTAAACACATTAAATTTGTATGCAATCATGCAGGCCCTTGCACTACAAAGTTGAAGGTAAATCTAAAGGAAACTGCACAAGAAAATTGTATAATGTATGGCCAGCTCAAGGACTGGATGAGCAGTGACACTGACAATGGATGAGTGCCTGAGGGTCCTAGCACAGGTGAATGTATGTTCCCCCACAGTGGTATTTATTTCACCCATCTGTTGAGTATTGCAGCATGCATGCTGGGGGCAGAATCATTATGATCATCCTGTGTAGCCATCTGTTCATTAACTCAGCTCTGAGCTTGGGACAGGGAATGAACATTTATGGCCTCTGGTATGATTCGCTGGAACACACCTGGGGAAGCAGTCCAAAATTGGACAACAAGGCCTTGTGGTGTATGAAAGATTGCAGAGAGAATGACTGTGTGTTAGCATAGAATGGACCCCTTTCCCCTCTCTATCTCCCTGACAAGTTATCCTGTATTTTATTTTAATCAATGAAAGGGCTTTTCTCAGTGGAGGAGGAGGGGGAGTGTCTCCGTTGAACCATTTGTATTGCTGTTTTGCCAGAAAATTTGAATCTGTAAACCACTGCAGTGCTGGAAGTTCATAGACAGGAAGAGGACAGGTATCCCTGCAGTGAAGATTTCTCCAGAATCCAGCTGCCTGCACAAGGGGACATACTTCATTACAGGTAAGTGACGTGACTAAACCTGTAGAGATTTTTTTCTCTAAACTTTAGCTTTAATGCACTAGAAATTGGACATGATTTTTTTAATGCAACAAATCACAATGCAAAAAATGTGTACTATGGTGCCCTGCACAGCCCACTAGTTTAACAGGTTGTTGGGGTGCTGCTCACAATCAGTGCACATGCATAGGGAAACACAAATTCATAAAAACAAAACTATTGTGCAGTCCTCTTGACATTTTATAAGTTGACCAGTTTAGATCAGGGGTCACCAGACTCTTTAACACATCAACATTATAAAATGGAGCTTACACCTCTGTTTCTGTGGCTTCCTCCTCCACCCTTCTGCACCACCATTATGGCGCGTGCACAGATATTCCAAAGTGTTCTGCCTAGGTGCTGGGTATTTTCTGCATGTGTGCAAAGATGGGTAACATGGAACTAACAAAACATCCCCGTCTTTGCACATGCACATGGAAACCCCACGTGTGCAGATGTGCCACAGATGTGCCACAGGGCTGTCAAGACCCAAAGCCTTGCAACACATCTGAGCATGCGCAGGGGAGTGGAGTGATCCAGATGCATTCTCGTCTAGCTGACAAATGCAGAAATGCTGCTTTGCAGCACAATAAATGTTTAAAATAATATAATAAAAATATATATATACAATTTAAAGGGTGGAAAGAAGCAGGGCAAGAGGAGATTAATTTTAGGGTGAAGGTGCTCTTTACAAAAGCATGAACTTGTTCATTGACCCCAAAGCATTTCTTTTTAAAAATCAGAAGTTATATAGAAGGTTTCATAGTGCCATTACTGAAGTTCTTTACATATAACAGGCGTTATTGTTTCATTGATAAATGAAGCTATGAATCCAAGTGTTGAAATACTCTTGTTTACAATGGCAGCACTTCCTCTCATTATCAGTAGCTGTCATTATGGTTACAATGCTGAATTTTTGGTAAATGCAAAGCAACCAGTTCTTTGACAGTGCTCTTTTCGCTATGGGTGTACTCACAGAGTTGAGGTACTGTAAGTGAACTCACTGGCTCTCCAGCAGAGTTTGAGGTGGGTGTACTCACAGGTTCTCAAACAGTGTTTGAACTAGGGTTGCCACCTCATCTCCTTAAAACTGACCTCATATTAATTACACAGGTTTTGTGGCTAATTTAATACAGATAAAGCACTAAGTGAGTTTAATTACCACCTTCATCAGCCTCAGAACCTGTGTAATTGATATGTGTTTGGGTTTAAAGGGATGAGGTGGCAACCCTAGTTTGAAATGAAGGGAGTATCTTTAGGATCGGAAGTGGGCATGTAAGTATATCCTTCCCCCTATACGGGGGAAGTTGCAGAGTCACAGACACACAATGCAAAAATGATGGTAAACAAGTCTAGTGACAACACACAGCTAATACAACTCATGGCTGCTCTCACTGGCAGCTGGCCATCTATCCCGAAGCAACACTGCCTTGCTGCTAGCCATCTCTCCTTCAAGGCTACAGGCTGGTGCGGTGCTCTATAGAAAACTCAAATAATTAATTGATCCCAATTAACCTTCCATCATTTATTGAACTCCAGAAATTTACTGATTCTGTTTTACCCCAAACCATTTTCTAATCCATTGAATAGCCAAATTGACTATTGGGGGTCAATACTGACTACTTTAGCAAGCTCTTGTTTAGATCCAGCCACCAGAGGTTAAATAAATGGCTTTTTGGCCTGCACAAAACTAGACATAATGGTCCTTTGTAAATCTAAAACTTGAATCAGACTGCAATGGATGGTATTTCTGTATCTTCTCAATGAGTCTGGCTATCTTGTGACCTTGTCAGACAAAGGGGATTATTTACTAGAACTGTAAAGTGCAAAATCTCTGCACAGAAACCAATCAGTCTGCAGGTTTTATTGCCAAAGCTTAATTGGACAAGCTGAAGTTAGAAGCCGACTGGCTACCATGCACAGCTGCACCAGATTGTGAGTGCAGTAGTTTTAGTAGATCTCCCCCAATATATTCTTCATACAGATAGAGCCCTCTTGGGGGTGGTGCTGTTCTATAGAGAACTGGTAAGTGAACCACTTTTTGCCAGTCCAGTAATAAGGAAAATAACAGGGTCAATTCTGCTAAATAGCCAATTGAGTGGAATTTCCATTTTTTGATCATCTGTATGCAAAGTTACAACTATTAATTAGTTAGATTTAGAAATGGCAGCCACACTACCTTATATCCTTTGAGCAGATCACCGGCAGCTGGTTGTTCCAGAAGAGACACCCAGAGATTAGGAAACACTGTGAGAGAATAAGATAGACCCTGACACAATGGAACATTCAGTGGGCGACATGGGTTCTCTACAGCACAAAAAAGAAAATAAAATACAAAGTTAATTCTAGCCTGTCATTAGAAATATCAGAAACAAATGTGTGTGGTTTGGAAATAGCAAAAGGTAACTAACTGATAGTCAGATTATAAAATGATTACCCAATTCAGGATCAGGTATCTCAGGACAGTCAAGTTCATCTCTTCCATCAGAGCAGTCCTGCCATCCATCACAAGCCCATTGAAGAGATACACATTTTCCATCACCGCATCTCAAATCCATGGAGCTGCATTCAACTAACATCAGAAAAAAGACATTGGCTACACTTCACTATGCTGCAAGAGCAATTAATTGTGTATTTAAGCCCACAAAATAATATTTTATCCAAGCTTTAGCATGGTAACATCATTTCAAAAGTAATTTTCAATCTTTTTAATCTGATGGCCCTACTGACATAATACCTCATTGTCTTGTCATGAAGCTCCTATGTGCCAGCAAAGTAAGCAGAGTGGAGTTGGGGTGGGTCGTCCTAACTCTAATTTTTTAGCTTTAATATAACCTAAAGACATTTTTTTTGTTTGGCTAGAGTGAAAAGTGATTAGAACACCTGCCAGGTTTTATTGCTGTCTGTGTTCCCTCTCTATTCGTCCTGTTTACTGTTATCACTGAAAGTTAAAAAAAATCCCAAAACCTCAACAGATCTATTATATGTATTTGTGGAAGGAGCCATGGTTGCCACTCAGGTTGGACTTCAAACATGTCTGCCTTCCTCCCAATTACATAAGCAACTTCTCATCCCTCAAAGGCACATCTCTTCCAGACCCTGAAGATACTTCTAGCTCCTGAAAGCCAGCACACACCTAGTCCTATCTCATCCTACCCGAGCTACATGCTGAAAATCTATTTCAATCCACAAACCCTCCATTCAACCCATGTACACCTGCGATAAATGTGACTGTACTTTGTGCCAGTGTTACTTGGAGGTCTGAAAGTGGAGACCACTGGGCAGACCAATAGGCAAAAGAAGAGTGTTGGAATGCTTGCAAAAAGAAACCGGACAAGACAGAAGCAGGTACTAACAATTAGAGAGATACATGGTTAGGCTGCTTCCATGCACCATTACCGCTTGAGTGACAGCTTCAAGTATAGTAGGGCTGCTGACATCACATCCAAAATGACGAAACCCAGCAGCAGTCTCATATAGTTACATAGTAAGTCTGGCTGAAAAAAGACAAAAGTCCTTCCAGTTTAACCATAAAAAAAGCTATAATCCTACACCCACAGTTGATCCAGAGGAAGGCAAAAAACCCAACAAAGCGTGATCCAATTTTCTCCTGCAGAGGAAAAAATTCCTTCCTGATCCCCGGAGAGGCAATCTGATATTCCCTGGATCGGCAATCTGATATTCCCTGGATCAGCTTTACCTATAAATAGTAAGAAGTTATATTTTGTGTATACAAGAAAGAATCCAGGACTTTTTTTAAGCAATCCACTGAGCTGGCCAGAACCAACTCTTGAGGGAGTCTATTCAACATTTTCACAGCTCTCACTGTGAAGAAACCTTTACGTATTTGGAGATTAAATGTATTTTCCTCCAGACATAAAGAGTGCCCCCTTGTCCTCCTATGTGATGACCTCAGGGTGAATAACTCTACACCGAGTTCACTATATGGACCACTGATGTATTTATACATGTTGATCATATCCCCCCTTAATCTCCTCTTCTCAAGAGAATACATTCAGTTCCTCTAATCTTTCCTCATAGCTGAGCTCCTCCATGCCTCTTATCAGTTTGGTTGCCCTTCTCTGTACTTTCTCCAGTTTCCCAATGTTCTTTTTGTGAATTGGTGCCCAAAACTGAACTGCATATTCCAGATGAGGTGTTACTAATGATTTGTACCGGGGTAATATGATCTCTCTCTCTGGAGTCTATACCTCTTTAATACAAGAGAGGATTTTGCTCGCTTTAGAAACCGCAGCTTGGCATTGTATGCCATTATTAGGCTTGTGTTCTACCAGAACTCCCAAATCCTTCTCCACCATTGATTCCCCCAGTTGTACCCCCCCCAGTATGTATGATGCATGCATATTCTTAGCCCCCAAGTGCATAACCTTACATTTATCAACATTAAACCTCATTTGCCACATAGTTGCCCAATTAACGAGTACATTGCGGTAGGCTTGTAAGTTGGAGACATCATGTAAGGACATTATTCCACTGCACAGCTTGGTGTCATCTGCAAAGACTGAAATGGGATTTTTAATCTCAGACCCTATATTGTTTATAAATGTATTAAAAAGTAAGGGTCCCAACACCAGATGAACTTTCATGGCATCTCAGTCTTAGTCCGTAGGGTCAATATTGAGTCGGCCCACCCTTTGCAGCTATAACAGCTTCAGCTCTTCAGGGAAAGCTGTCAACAAGGTTTAAGAGGGTGTCCAGGGGAACGTTTGACCATTCTTCCAGAAGCACATTTGTGAGGTCAGTCACTGATGTCGGACAAGAAGGCCTGGCTCACAGTCTTCGCTCTAATTCATCCCAAAGGTGTTCCAATTAATATACACTTATTGAGATTTTGGGACATGTAGCAGAATACATTTTGGCCAAAATTTATAAAAAAAAAATTAGAGTTTAAAAAAAAAAAATATTAAAAATAGTAAAAATAGTAAAAAAATAGTAAAAATATTGTTTTTTTTTCAAAAAAATTCGGTATGTTTTCATTTGTATTGCAAAATTTTTTTTAAAAAACTAAGTGGTGATCAAATACCACCAAAAGAAAATTCTATTTGTGTGAAAAAAATATATAAATTTTGTTTATATACTGCATTTCGGTGCAATTACCAGTTAAACTAGTGCAGTGCCGTATAGCAAAAATTGCCTGATAATGAAGGGGGTAAAATCTTCCGGAGCTCAAGTGGTTAAATGCACAAAGAATTTTATGAGTATATTACTTTTAAAATACTGTAAGCGGTTGGTGTCACCCTCAATATGGACATTAAGACTTCACGTTCACACCCTGTTCTTTCTGAATATCGAATAATTATGGCAATAAAAATATAATATTACCGACTTCCTGGCTGTCCTATAGCAGATATACTGGTACAGGGCGGCACAGGTGCACAAAATCATGTGTGTATATATACGTGATTTTGCACCTCCAGTTGGGGGGCACGCGCGCGCCCCACCCAAGCGGCCATGGATATCAATCACTGGGTCCCAGCCAGTGATTACTCGCCGGCGCCCAGTGATTGCTGAGCATATCCGACGGGGAGGAGAACTATTTGTAAACAAAACAGTTCTCCTCTCTGTCAGCTCGAGCACACTGCTTTGGATGGCTGTGCACAGCACAGCCATCCAAAGCAGTGTTATTACAGTGAAGCACACAGACACAGCACTTTGTAAAACAGCACAGTTAACCCTTTGATCGCCCCTCATGTTAACCTGCCCAGTGCCATTACTGTAGTACAGTGTCAGTACTTTTTTTTAGCACTGATCACTGTATTGGTGTCACTGGGGATGTCAGTGACACAAAGTCAGTTCCCCCCCCAGTGTCAGAATGCCCGCCGCAGTCCTGCTATAAGTTGCTGATCGCTGCCATTACTAGTAAAAAAAAAATCCCAGTATATATACCGCCATTTGTAAACTCCTATAACTTTCACGTAAAGCAATTAATTTACATGTATTGGGATTTTTTTTAGCAAAGACATGTAGCAGTATAGCAATATACATTTTGGCCTAAATTTATGGTAAAATTTGATTATTGAAATTATTTTACTGGACATGTTTAATAGCAAAAGATCTAAAATATTGTTTTTTTCTCAAAATAGTCGGTCGCACAGGCGATCAAATACCACCGAAAGAAAACTCAATGCGTGGGAAAAAAGGACGTAAATTTTATTTGGGTGCAGCGTTGCACGACCATGCAATTGTCAGTTAAAGTAACGCAGTGCCGTAATGCAAAACATGGTCTCGTCGGGGGGGGGTAAATCTTTAGGAGGGCAAGTGGTTAAAGAAATTTAGAAAAACAAAAAATCAGTAGATACTGTGAAAAAAGCATAAACTTACTTTCTGTAGCATTCAAAGCTTGATATGTTGCAAAGAATCCTATATCTGACACTGTATTGGCCACAAATAGAATAGTCATCTGAGCCCCAGAAGATGTAAGGGTTGGAGGGATTTCAGAGCCACAGAACCTAAATAAACAGATCAGTATATAATATTGTGTATACTGTGGGAGAGTAAAATCTGTGTTGCCTGATTTACTGAGGTTATTTGACTTCAAGGAGAACAAGCTAACATTTTTAAAGGTCTGTCCATAAAGGATTACAGTGATCTAAAATATTAGTATTTAAGTTGAAATCATGCAGGTATATCTGTCTTTTAGGAGCAAAGCCAGCATTATACCACCTTAACCAGGAATACCTATGTTCAAAAGGAAAGGCAAAAATATTGAGAAAGTCATAACTATTTAGGAGAATATATAGTAGTTGTCTTTATATTTTATTTCTTTATTATGAGTAGAACTAAAAAAGAATAATTTAAATATTTTAGTCAATTATTATTATTATTATTATTATTATACAGGATTTATATAGCGCCAACAGTTTGCTCAGCGCTTTACAATATAAGGGAGACAGTACAATTACAATACTTTCAGTACAGAAGGAATAGGAGGGCCCTGCTCATTGAGCTTACAATCTAAAGGAAGGGGGAGGTGATACAAAAGGTAATAGCTGTGGGGGATGATCTGGCAGAGGTGATACAAGTACAGTTCTTAGGTGGAGGTGGGGTAGGCTTTCCTGAAGAAGTGAGTTTTCAAAGATCACCTACAGGCAGACAGGGTGGGGGCTGACCGGACATGCTGTGGTAGGGAGTTCCAGAGGATGGGAGAGGCTCTGGAGAAGTCCTGGAGGTGAGCGTGGGAGGAGGTGATGAGGGAGCTAGAGAGGAGGATATCATGGGAGGAGCGATTAATTATGAAATACTGCACATCATTATTATGAAATCTTATTTTTAGCCAAAAGGTGGAATTTTTGGCTCCTTTACACATATTTTCCTCTGTGACCTTTATTTTTTTGTTGTAACAAACCTTGATAGAGGTCAATAGCTAAAGCTGAAATTCACACACACATCCAAGTGAGTCAGAGCAGTGACCCTTCCATAGCTCAAGCTATGGTTTTAATCAGACATAGCTAGCCTCACTGCAAGCAGCTTCTGCTGTGCATTCTCTTTAGCTAGCCCATATTGTTTTGGGACTCATTTGTCGCAAATGAAATGTTTGTTTATAAAATAATGAATGTGTGTATATTATAAGGCTCTGTTTACATCTAGTGATTTGAGATCACAGATGGAATCCTGCAATTTCAAATCATACTGCAATACTAGCAAAATGCAGCACATGTGTTCCGGTGCCATTCATTTTCAAAGGCACCTAAACACGGTTTGGTTTTACCTCGATTGTTGCACGATAAATCGCACTGCAATTGCAGCAAACCACATCACACAAAGCATGTTGCCCAAAAGAAACTCCTGCTCCTTTCTGGGCGACGAACTTTGCGTGATACAGTTCGCTGCGATTGCAGTGCGATTTATCGCGTGACAATTGCAGCAAAAATGTACCACTTTTAGTTGCCATTAAAAATTAACACACACGTGCTGCGTTTTGCCAGCATTGCAGTGTGATTCCGCCCACAATCTCAAATTACTAGATGTGTACGGGGCCTAAGACAAAATATCACATAAGTGCCAAAAACATTAGGATTAAAAGCTTAGAAAATACAAATAAATTGATTTCAAATAATTCCCTTTTATTGGCTTTTTTCATTTATTTCAATGGGGAGGTGAGTTTTGGTGTGGTTTCTTACCGCGCCAAACCAGCACCAAAAATCCAGCAAGTAGGACTTGACCTGCAGTGAATCAGTGTAAAGAGTTCCATAGGAATACATAGTCAAACGTTTTTCTTCCGCTTTTTTTAATGCAAAAGCATAAGAAAAACAGATCAGTGTGAAAGCAGCTGTAAAGTGATTGTAAATTCTCACCTTGTAAAACAACTTATTCAATTACAAATAGAAATGAAAGGCAAAACATTTGTGTATAGATATATAAAAACAGAAATACCTTTTTTTCCATCTTTATAACTGATCACATACCCACTGTTCTCAGTTGCATAAGAGCTGGGGGAGGAGGAGCAGCAGCACACTGAGCTTCCCCGTAATAGGCTATGCATGGGAAAGGGGGGGGGAGTGTTAGGAAAAGTGTGATCACTGGAGGAGAGCAGGCTGCGTTCCTAGCACAGCTATAGAACTGACCACGATGTGTTCTCCTGCTTAGAGTGGTCAGTTTTTAATAGGAAAGCAGAGGGACTGGCAGGAATACCAGGGATTTCACACAAAGGAAGCAATACACAGAAAAGGATATTTTTTCATACAAGTACATGGCACAGCAGGCACGTATCAGGAATATAAAATGTTGGGTTTACACATTCTTTAAAGCGGAACTTCACTCTCTCAATCATCATTGACTATTTGTAATCCTTATGCTGCTGGTATTAGTAAATAGATAGGAATGAAGATCATATTTACTTGTTTTAAACTTTTTTTTACAGTTCTTCAGTTGCTTCCTGGTTTCCAGGTCTTCAGGAGGGGAGGTGGGGTTTCCTCAGCTAATCACAGATGCATTCTAGGAAGTGAATGCTACATGAACCATCTGCCCTTTCTAAAGATGACCATGGCCAGAAATGCTAGGGGGTGTTTTCTGTGCAAAATAAAGCACGGAGGCATGGATGGTTGAGTTTGCTTTGAATATTAAAAAGGAATTAAAATACTACTAAACCCACAACAGTAAAATCAGTCTGTATATGCAGTAAAGCATGATTGATATACTCACTGTGGAACCTAAGGGGTTAATCCTCCGCATTGTGTAAAAAGGCTGTTTGATCCTGTCTTTTCTGATCCTCCCCTTCTTCTACCATCCCCAATCCATCTGCTCATAGAACAGAGCCTCGGGGGCAGGCTGCATATGCTCAGTTTAGTGTGTATTGATAGTTTTTTTTTTTTTGGGAGTGTGCATGTGATCAGCACAGGTCCAATCAGCACTGTCCAGACAGAGGGTCAGGGGTCCTGCAGCCTCAGAGATCAATCAGAGGAGAATAAAAACTCCTCTTACAACTCCTACAAGCTTTAACCAATGCTCAACTGGACACTGATAGAAGTCACAAGACTGCTGCTCTAACTGCTGAGGAGAAAAGGTATTTAGCAGTTTATATTTACTAAAATAATTGCATTTCCATGTTGTGTGTACTGTAGGAGACCAGATATAGTGAATGTAGGGTCCTGGGTTTAGTAACAGTGTTTTTGGTTTGTGGTGCTCAGATGCAGTGTAGGTCAGCATTAATGCAATAGCACATAGGGCAGGATTTCTATTTTCTGTCCCACCCCCCTCCCCAAAGTAATTGGATGGTGCTGCCCCTACTCCTACCCTATTTAAATGACTAGCCTAAGTATCACACAAACAAGACATCATTGCCACACAAGGCACGCAAATGCTGGAGGTGGAGTTGTGCCTACTGTGCAATAAAACTTCTAGAAGGAATTACAAGAAATGTATGACAAACTAACGTCCTAATCTACTAGCAGATTGATTCTAGGCATTTACCCCAGTATAAGTATACAGTGCATTATTCAATCAACATAAATGCACAAACCATGAAACACTGAGGATCCTGCTAGTTGCACTGGCAGTAATGGCAGCAGGATGGAACATGTTGTTAAACATTAGAATGTGTTACTGACAATCAGCAACATTCATTTTTGGGTTTTTTTTTTTTAAAGCCGATAGATAGGTAGCCTGATTAGGCATTGCCCCCGCCGCAGCCCGTTTCACCGGCCGTCCTGTATTCCAGGCACCGGCATCTTCAGTGTGAACACCCAGCTGTGACAGCTTGTGGCTTCACACCCGGGTGTCTACTGCTCATGCGTGAGTAGCTCTGCACTTCCTGAATGGCCCCGTCGTCTTCTGGGACCTAGAAATTCTGAAGGACCCTCTGCACACTGGTATATACCCTTTCAAGCAAACTATGCAACAAATAGGGATATTTGGTTCACACATATTGCAATACATGTTTAAGCTGGCCAACTGCGTCAAAGTGTGAACCAAATATCCCTATTTGTTGCATAGTTTGCTTGAAAGGGTATATACCAGTGTGCAGAGGGTCCTTCAGAATTTCTAGAGTTAATGTGGTTACACCCCTTTAGCACCTGATGGATAAATGCATGCACTAGCTGTATGGATTTGAGCACAGGGATCTCTTGTTTGTTGTATTGTTGGGTCAGTAGCCAGACCTGAACCTTGTAGCTCTCCCCATTGTGTCTTTTCCCCTATGCTAGCATTGTGTCCACAGTAGCACTTGCGTAGGCAGGGCAGAGTAGGACTGGCCATAGAGGGATTACTTTGACGCAGTTGGCCAGCTTAAACATGTATTGCAATATGTGTGAACCAAATATCCCTATTTGTTGCATAGTTTGCTTGAAAGGGTATATACCAGTGTGCAGAGGGTCCTTCAGAATTTCTAGAGTTAATGTGGTTACACCCCTTTAGCACCTGATGGATAAATGCATGCACTAGCTGTATGGATTTGAGCACAGGGATCTCTTGTTTGTTGTATTGTTGGGTCAGTAGCCAGACCTGAACCTTGTAGCTCTCCCCATTGTGTCTTTTCCCCTATGCTAGCATTGTGTCCACAGTAGCACTTGCGTAGGCAGGGCAGAGTAGGACTGGCCATAGAGGGATTACTTTGACGCAGTTGGCCAGCTTAAACATGTATTGCAATATGTGTGAACCAAATATCCCTATTTGTTGCATAGTTTGCTTGAAAGGGTATATACCAGTGTGCAGAGGGTCCTTCAGAATTTCTAGAGTTAATGTGGTTACACCCCTTTAGCACCTGATGGATAAATGCATGCACTAGCTGTATGGATTTGAGCACAGGGATCTCTTGTTTGTTGTATTGTTGGGTCAGTAGCCAGACCTGAACCTTGTAGCTCTCCCCATTGTGTCTTTTCCCCTATGCTAGCATTGTGTCCACAGTAGCACTTGCGTAGGCAGGGCAGAGTAGGACTGGCCATAGAGGGATTACTTTGACGCAGTTGGCCAGCTTAAACATGTATTGCAATATGTGTGAACCAAATATCCCTATTTGTTGCATAGTTTGCTTGAAAGGGTATATACCAGTGTGCAGAGGGTCCTTCAGAATTTCTAGAGTTAATGTGGTTACACCCCTTTAGCACCTGATGGATAAATGCATGCACTAGCTGTATGGATTTGAGCACAGGGATCTCTTGTTTGTCTTCTGGGACCTGTCACGTGTCCCACAAGACTTCGGGGACGGAGGGGAAAAGGACAACTTCTGCTTCTGATCGCCTAGGTCAGTGGTCGGCAAGCCGCGGCTCGCGAGCCACATGCGGCTCTTTACACGCTTTAATGCGGCTCTTGTGTGCCGGGCGCCCGCTCCCCTCCCTCCTCTCGGGCGGCAGGGACTCTGCAGCGTGATCCAAAAAAAAAACAGCCAGGGCAGCGCGCTCAAATGCAATGATTGGCCAGTCTCGCTGCCACTCACATCCTGATAGCCAGTGATTGGCTGTCAGGATGTGTGTAGGCGGGGCAGCGTGACAAACGTGAGAGGAGCTAGGCTCCTCTCACAGTCCGCTCTGAAGACTGGAACGGCGCGGGAACACGGCGAGAGGAACGCCGGAGCAAAGGTAAGTGAATTGACACAGGGGGGACTTGGCTTACTACTTGCTACTTACTTACTACTACTATATGAGGGATGAATTAATATGGGGGATGAATTACTATAGGGGGGATGAATTACTATGGGGGATGAATTACTATAGGGGGGATGAATTACTATAGGGGGGATGAATTACTATAGGGGGGATGAATTACTATATGGGGGATGAATTACTATATGGGGGATGAATTACTATATGGGGGGTGATTTACTATGGGGGATTAATTACTATATGGGGGATGAATTACTATGGGGGATGAATTACTATGGGGGATGAATTACTATATGGGGGATGAATTACTATATGGGGGATGAATTACTATGGGGGATGAATTACTATAAAAACTTATTGAAACTAAAAACAGTGTACCATCCTATGTATTTTCAGTTTTAAAAATGTGGCTCTCAAAATAAATTTCAATCGTGGTTTTGGCGAGATTTGGCTCAGTTGAAAAAAAAGGTTGCCCACCACTGGCCTAGGTGATCGCAGTGGAAGTGGGAGTGGGTACCTGTCAAATTCAGGTACTCGCTCCCCAAAGGTGCCAATCCTTAATGGGGAGAAGGGGACCAATCTTTAAAGCGGAACTTCCCCTTTTGGGTGGAGAAACTGTAAGGAGAAACTCGAAATGATTCATTTACATGGCTATGTATTTTTAGAAGAAAACATGCCACAAACAGTTCTGTCTAGCAGAATTTACCTACCTTCCCATCAAACTGGCAATTCCAAATCCAGCACTGTCATGGACCTCAACATAGTCATAACTGCAGCCTTTCTGGGACACCAGGCTAAAGTTGTGGAACTGCAGCTGGATAGTCAGTCCATCTGATACTGAGATAAGCCACCGACAAACAGTCTTACTGGGAAAAAGTTCAGGATATCTGGGAGAGAAGAGAGACCCTTGCAGCGCATTTAAAGTGCCCCCACAGTCTGAAAGAGAAGAAATAAATGAATTTTCTTCCGTTATAAAAAATGAAAAAGTGTTGCACAGTACTGTGTTGGCAGCAATCAGGAGTCAGTCCATCCTAGTTCACTGTCAATCCAGACATCATGGGGAGAGGGGACAGTACAGTCCTGCAGCTCTTTGAGATCAGAGATGAACCAACACTATCATAGGAAACAGAGAAGAAGGGAACAGATTTGGTGTAGTAAAAGTAGTTTTAATTGACAAAATAGCATTAAATCACTTCCATCAAAGTTAATAGTGGAGCACTTGCAGCAGAAGAATCGGGATAGCAGCCAGTTGTGTAAAGATCTGTAGTAGCAGCAAAGAGAGGTGAAACCACCTGACTAGCGGAAACCACTTAAAAGGTGTGAACCAATCTTTTGGCCAGTAAGTGTATGGGGATGTTGGCCATACAAGGCATTGCGTTTGGGGCTCTGCCCTT
Source organism: Staurois parvus (assembly GCF_062004578.1). Lineage (NCBI taxonomy): Eukaryota > Metazoa > Chordata > Amphibia > Anura > Ranidae > Staurois > Staurois parvus. Next base: position 6,363,731 of record NW_028318003.1, read on the forward strand.
TTCTGAAGCTTGATGAGTAGGCAGCAGAGGGCTTCTTTAACTCTAATTAGCATGGCAGACCCAACATCATACATTTTGCTAAAGTTACAATTTAAACTTGTGTGGAAAGTGAGAATAATTGTAAATAAGGCTAAATCATTTTTTTATACAAAATAAAATGGTAAAAATGGGAGGAAAACTAATGTGGAAAAATCCCATATGTACCATGCAAATCCAGAAGGGGCATTGGGGGGAAGATAATCCTTCTGAACACCCTGAAATCCTACAATTGGAATCTCAATTACATACATGGCTGTCATTAGACATAAACTCTCACTAAACCTCTATTCACCATGAGACAGGCCTTACAGTGCTTATTCAGTTACATAGTTACAAAGTTAGTCTGGCTGAAAAAAGACAAAAGTCCATCCAGTTCAGCCATAAAAAAAAAGTTATAATCCTATACCCACAGTTGATCCAGAGGAAGGCAAAAAACCCAGCAAAGCATGATCCAATTTGCTCCTGCTGGGGAAAAAAGTTCCTTCCTGATTCCCCGAGAGGCAATCGGATATTCCCTGGATCAACTTTACCTATAAATGTTAGTATCCAGTTATATTCTGTGTATCAGTTCTTTGCTACTTACCTTCAAGATGAGTATTACCTACAGGTAAAAGGTGATAAACAATAATAGGCATGAAGTTGAGAGTATGGGGTATTGGGAATATCTACATCCCCAATAACAAACCAGTTATTCATCATACTGTTTGTTTTATGGGCACAACATTGATGATATTCTCATCATTCAGGGCGGGCCCCTGGAACACATCCCTTTATTTGCAGAATTCTATTTTCAGTTTTACACATGTATAGCAAAGAATCTCTAGTGTTCCTTGGCTTAGAGTTTAGCCATCAAAATACCAATGTAACATCTGTTAACCACTTCAAACCTATCACAGAGAACTCATTCCAAATGGAAAGAGATCACCCCTAAAAACAGTTCTGCCAACTACCTTAACTGATCACTATATCACACAAAGTAAAATGTTTAAATATTAATTAAATGAAAAGGATTATCCCCTGGAGGTTACAGAGGGGGCTTAAGGTACGTACAGTATTTAAAGCCTACCTCCGAGGCCACTGCACAAGATAAACTCTACCTCTGATATCAAATGTATTGCCAAGTTTAATAAAAAATACTGCTTTGTACAACACATTATAAAGATCAATTAAATTAAAACAGTACAGCGCATTAAATATATATATATAATGTGACTACCAAATTCAATCAATAAATAAAATACTGTAAATCAATATTAATATACAAATAGTGCTCATTAAAGTGTCACAAGCAATATTGTGACAAAAAGTCCTTCCAGTGAAAGTCCAATAAGAATAATTGTGAGATCATTGCTCCTTTCCTGTGCAGGATCCTTCATCACCATGTACTCACTAAAAGACCAGCTGATCAATAGCCTGCAATACAGCAGCCCAGGGACCTCTGCCTCTCACTCATCCAAGACATTGATGGCACAATCAGGAGCCTGAAGGGAAGGGCTCACCACACGGAGCCCAAAAGATTATATATATATATATATATATATATATATATATACACATATATATACACACAGTGAAGGAAATAAATATTTGATCCCCTGCTGATTTTGAATGTTTGCCCACTCACAAAGAAATGATCAGTCTAAAAATCGAATGGTAGGTGAATTGCAACACAGAATAGAGACATAATAGCAACAAAAAATTCAAAAGAAATGCATGCCTAACAAATTATGCACTTATTTGCATGTTCATGAGGGAAATAAGAATCATTAGAATCGTCTGCAGTCATTTTGGGGAACACAAGATACTTAAAACTTGAACAGGGCAGTGCTATTTTTCTCAGAAGCACCAAAAATCCACAGATAGTTTCAGGATCAACATAAAAAAATCCATTCCCTCCCTATTCTTCATCAGCAGAAGAGTTTGAAACTTTTTTGATTTATATCCTGAACACATGTATCTTTCAGCTGCACTTTTATAATAAACTATGTCTTCCCCCAATAGGCCCCTTTTACAATTGCATGGGTTTTGGCACATAGAGTTTTTACTATGTTTTGTATTGTTTTAGCTTTATTCACAATGATTCTCAGTTTCCACAATGTACACTTTTTTAATCTTATCTAAATATGTGATAAACCTACTTACATCACCATAATCTAATCAGATTTTAAAGGCAGTCTTCCGTTGCCTTCCCGTCAGGTTTGAGAAATGCATTACCTTTTGTAGCACCCTCCTAGGTAGCTAGGGGGAGCTCTAGCTTCAATTGTTAGAGGCTGAGTAGCAGCCTGGGTGTGATAGCCAGAGGGGTCAAATTTAGGTCAGAGCTGAGAGGCTCTGCATACCAGCTTTCTGGAATTTCCCCTGCTCTAGAACTTTGGCGATGGATCTAGATGCAGTTGGAGGAGGTGAGGAGTGGCTGGTCTGTATTTTTAGAGGATCCTGGCCAATCCCCAACAGGAGGCTTGGAAAGGGGCTAGGACAGCTTTAAGAGTAACTGAGTCTGCTCAGCAGAGGGAGAGAGTTGGAGGAAAGTTTGGGTGGAAGATGAGGATGTAAAGCTGGAGAGCAGGAGTCTGGGAGGGGGCCCAGATGGAGATGGGATCACCTTCAGGCAGGAGGAAGCTTGGGAGTTCACTGGCCCCTAAGAGAGGACCACCTGTGAGGCAGGGAAGGAGCGGCCCAGCTAGAAGGCCTGGTAGCAGCCACCAACCTAGCAGCAACACAGGAGAAAGACTAAGTGAGGAGACCTGCACCCCCTGGGTCAGATAGGGGAAGGAGAATTCTGGTGGGAAATTAGCAACTACCCAGAACTGTCTTACTTTAAAGTGATAGGCACTGGATCTCCTGCTCAGGGATTTCCCTCAGATAGCTGGATGAGAGGAGGATTCACCTGGGGTGTGTGGTGGTACAACCAGAGATGCTGACTAGCTCTCCACAAGAGACTGTTTGCTGTAAAAACTTGTATATAGTTCCAGGAAGTTATCCTCAGTTTCACAGTTCCATTGGGCATCCCGTATACCCCTTACCCTATCCAAGTTCAAATCCCTTAATAAAACTTCAAAACAAAGCTCAAGAACTGCCTATTATCTCCTGGATGCAAGTTATTGTGTGTTGCCTGGCTGTGCAGAACTATCTATCTATCCATTCAGTCATATCCGACCCTTGGCGATTGCATGGACCATCACTCGTAAGCGACTTTTTCCATGAATTCTCTTAGCAATTATTTTTACAGGGTAGGTTGCCAGGTCTTTCCCCAACCCCTACCATGCAGGAGATCCCGCATGGCCAGGGATCAAACTAGGAAAATTTAGACAGAAGCCAAATAACCTACCAGCATGTCTTTGGAGTGTAGGAGGAAACCGGAGTACCCGGAGGAAACCCACGCGAACACAGGGAGAACATGCAAACTCCATGCAGGAGGCACCATGGTTGGGAATTGAACCCATGACCCATTTACGTGCAGGACTATAAGGGGACCCAAATCTCTATCAACTCCTAAGGGGGTAGTGCTATACTTGCTTGACCAATATTGACCTGACTGAAGCTCCCGTGGACACTGATTGTGTACACCTTTTAAGTGGGTCCTGCTCTGAAGCATAAGGTGGCTGCTGGTTTCACCTATGTTCACCACTACAGCTGTTTACATGACTGACTGCTATCCTGATTGTCCTGGTAAAGGTGCTCCAGTGTTAGCTTTGATGTAAGTGATTTTATGCTGTAGTAGCTATTTTGGCAAACCAGGGAACTTCGGACACGGACTTGAGGAAAACAAGTGATTTATTAAAACAGTGCTGTTTGACCTAACAGACGGCTCATGCTCTCATCTGCTAAGTGAATTATAGAAAAATTCTTACAAGCGTATATACCAATGATTATGACACAATGCATACATTCCTTCTTTCACTTTATATGCACTCAAAGGGCTTTCTAAACTCTGCAAAATATAACCTTGGAATAGCAGCTGCAGATAAGGGTACTAGCTACAAGTTGGTACATATTATTCACAGGAAATAAGGGAGGGGGTGAGTGAAAACTTTGCTGTGCAAACAGAGGCTGCTAGTCTTAGAGTTTAAAGGGGAACTCTGCCATATTTGGGTGCTACCACAATGCCACTTTGTCAATTAAAATGTATTTACTATACCAGATCTGCATTTTTCTTCCTTTATTTTCCCACTTTTAGTTTTTGTGACTGCTACCATCAATACAAACTTGGTTTATATCCTAGAAAAAAGGAAGTCATAATATATACCCATACATTTAGTTAGATTTTAATATTAGGTAGTGTATCAGTTATTGGCAAGTTTAACTTTGTGTGGATGGCTGCTGCATAGTATAAAGATCACACTTTGCTGCAAGCCGGCTTCTACACACAGCACTGGATTTCCAGGTCCTGTAGGGATGAGAGATGTGACTATGGCAGTGAAGGAGAGGGAAGGGATGTGATTTAGGACCTTCGCTACCGTAGCTGCTTTTCTCAACTGCAGCACCAAAAAATCCATCCCTGTGTGTACTGAGCCAGCTTGCAGCAGGGTATACACATAGTATACATATTTCAGTGAAAGTAACGCAGTGCCGTTTCGCAAAAAATGGCTTGGTCAGGAAGGAGGGGTAAATCCTCAGGAGGGCGAGTGGTTCCTAATGGTAATATGCACCTTGTCATACGTAATATTGGCACTGTGTCCTTACAGTTGTGGAAATAAATATAGTTTACACTTGAAGGTGAACTACAAGTTAGGTTTGCAGCAGCTCACTGTGTGGATGCAAGCGGGAGACTGCTTGTATGCGGTTGTTTGTCAGAGACATACCCCATTGGCTCTGACTGCAGTTTTCTTCATCTGTCCTGTCAATGCAATCAAAGATTCCATCACAGAGGGCTGGAAGCAAGACACAACGTCGTCTATCACATAAGAATTCATCCCAGGAACAGGTTCCTACCGAAACACAAAGATCCACATTCGGATAAGTGCCTCAAACACATTAAAAAGATTTTAGAAGACGTTCAATCTTGCCATGTATCGCTGACCACTAGAACGCAGGAAACTAAAGTGGTATTAAAAGTTCTTTTTTTTTTGCTTTTTTCTTAAATAACAAGCATGTCAATGGTTTTGCACAGAGCAGCCCTGATCATCTTCTTCTGGGGTTCCTTGCCAGCGCTCTGGGCTCCATCCCCCCCCCTGCTTAGTGCACACAGAGCAAGCCGCTTGCTCTGGGGGTACTCATACATGCTTGCTCCCAAACCCTGTTCTGTGAGTCCATAAGACACACAGAACAAGGCTTGGTCTTGTTCCCGCTCCTCATCACTGGCCCTGATTGACAGCAACGGTCATAGTGTAATATGGAAAAAAAAATCTTAAAAAAGAGAAAAAAAGTAATAAAAAATGTTAAAAAGTATAATTTTTTTTTTTGTACTGTCATCAGTCATTGTCCCTGATCACCGCCACACTAGTTATATGATGATGCTGTACTGCATTGGTGACAGTATGTAAAAAAAAAAATTGTGAAAATAATTTTTTTAATTTCTTCATTTTCAGAAAAATTATGACAAAAAAATTACAACTTCAAAAAACTCGCCATACCTCTTATGAAATGTCGGACTGTCTACTTTGCAAAAAGGGACCATTTGGGGGATATCTGTACTGTTCTGACATTTTTGGGCCTCAAGAAATTAGATTGGCTGTCAGAACTTCAGGATTCATCAATATTCAGATCTATACCATAGATTGTGAACTCTATAACTTTCCTACAGACTAAATAATAAATACTGATTTCGGTTATTTTCACTAAAGAAATGAATCAGAATACATCTTGGCCTAAATTTATGAAGAACAATTATTTATTTGCAAATTTTTATAGCAGAAACAAAGAAAATGTAGGGGTTTTTTAAAAAAAACCCAAAAAACCCTGAATGAATCGATGTCATTCAGGTAAATGCTTGCTTATAGCAAAGTAATTCTTTGCTATAAGCAAATTGTGTAAAAAAAAAAAAAATACTGATCACTTCCCCAAAGTAGTACAATGTTACTATGGTAACATTGTACTACTTTGGACATAGTGAAATATGAAAAAAAAATCTTAAAAAAAAGAAAACAAATTTAATAAAAAATTTAAAATAAAAAAAATATATATATTTTTTTTTCACACTGTCACCAGTCAGTGTCCCTGATCACCGCCATGCCAGTTATATGATGACGCTGTACTGCACTGGTGACAGTATGTAAAAAAAAAATAGTGAAAATAATTTTTTTATTTTTTAATTTTCCGAAAAATTATGACAAAAAAAATACAACTTCAAGAAACTCGCCATGCCTCTTATGAAGTACGTCGGACTGTCTACTTTGCAAAAAGTGGTCATTTGGGGGATATCTGTACTATTCTGACATTCTTGGACCTCAAGAAATTAGATTGGCTGTCAGTACTTCAGGATTGATCAATATTCAGATCTATACCATAGTTTGTGAACTCTATAACTTTCCTACAAACTAAATAATACATCCTAATTTGGGTTATTTTCACCAAAGACATGTAGCAGAATACATCATGGCCTAAATTTATGAAGAATAATTATTTATTTGCAAACTTTTATAACAGAAACAAAGAAAAACGTGTTTTTTTTTCAAAATTTTCGGTCTTTTGTGTTAATTTAGCAAAAAATAAAAACCCCACCGATGATTAAATACCACCAAAAGAAAGCTCTAGTTGTGTGAAGAAAATGATAAAATTGTAGTTTGGGTACAGTGTTGTATGACCGCGCAATTGTCATTCAAAGTGTGAGAGCGCTGAAATCTGAAAAATGGCCTGGGCAGGAAGGTGTAAAATTGCCCGGTATTGAATTGGTTAAAGTGTATTTTCTCCATATAACTTTGAAAAATTGCTGCGCAAAAACCGGCATTTTATTCTCTAGGGCACAGGTGTCAAACACAAGGCAGTCCGAATCCGGCCCTCCAGGCCATTTCATGTGGCCCTTGCACCTCTCCTGCAGGTACCCCCTTGTCTCTGCCCCCACCTTGTCTCAGCAGTCAGCAGCAGAGGGGAGAATAGAACTCCTCTGCCAAATCCTGCACCTCTCAGTGCAGTCGCGGCACCCCCTGGTCTAAGCATTCAGCAGACTCTGGTAACTGACTCCACTCCGCCTCTGGTCCTCCTCTAGACCCTGCACTTTCTGATTTCCAGCTCTGCCCCTAAAGGGGGTGCATGGTGATGTTAGGGAGGGTGTGGGATTCTTGACATCTGATGTAATGGGGGTGGGGTGCTCTGGACATCTAGTCTTACAGATACAACCGGCCCTTTGAGGGCAACCATAATGCTGATACAGCCCACGATGAAATGGAGTTTGACACCCCTGCTTTAGGACCTCTGCATAAAAAATATATATAATGTTTGGGGGTTCTAAGTAATTTTCTAGCACAAAATGCAGATTTTTACATGTTGGAGAGGAATGTTAGAATTGCCCTGGGGCTTAAGCGGTTAACTAAAGGAAGATGAAAAATACCAGACTTTTTTTGTTTAATACTGCTTTAACTGCCATTTTCCAGGGCTAATTTTAATATAATTCACAGATATTTGTAAAATCTACTTATAAAGCTAAATGACATACCTTGGTTCGGTTCAATCATTTGATATTTTGCAAAGAAGCCTACTCCTTCATTAAGCTCATCAGATACGAACTCAACTTGTAACCAATGTGAGCTAGAAATAAATGTAGTGGGAGTTACAGAGCCACAGTACCTGCAGCAATGGAGAAGGCCATCATGAATCATTTCATTCATCTGAGTAATTATAAAAAAAAACAACTTTACCATTTACTGTGTGAAAGCATACCTGCTTGATGTGTTACCATCTCTGAGCTCCAACCAATCGAAATGACAAAATCCATAGCGTTCCACGTCTAAGTATTGCACTTTAAGCTGGACGAGCCTTCCTTCTCCTGCTTCCAGCATCCAGGAGCAGTGAGAGTTGGGAGGGTAATGAAAGGGATAATTTGGAGAGTTTAATATCCCCTCGGAGGCACTCAGAAATCCACCACACACTAAGGAGAAAAGGCAGACAAACGTTCAAGACTTTACTGTATTCGGGAAAAAAGTACACCCATACTCAAGTGATCTCCACTAACTTCTGGGTCTCAGGCCAAGTGGCTATTTTGCTGCTTCCTAAACACAGGAGGTTGCTTGCTCAACCCAGGCACCAGTCAGAGAACACCGCCACAGAAACCTCAGAAGGACCCAGGTAAGAGGAACCCCCCACCCCCTCCCCCCACCCCAGCCCCCCCAACCCCTCCGGTGTCGGAGGCCGCCCCCCCCCGGACCCTGGTCTCCCTGCCCCTTGCCCTCCTGCCCCCCCTGCCCCCCCCGCCCCTTGCCCTCCTGCCCCCCCTGCCCCTTGCCCTCCTGCCCCACCCCGCCCGGGCCTGGTTCCACCCCCCCCTGACCTGTTCTCACAGGAGGATTTCCCGCCCCTTCCCCCTGCCACCCCCGTCAGCAGCTCTGCGGCGGGGAACAGGAAGCGGAAGAAGGAGCAGGCCAGCCCGGCGGCGGAGGACCCCTCCTCCACCACCAAACGGCCTGCTGCCCTCCAGAATGCTGCAGGTCCCGACCCCATGGGGGAGGACCTCGACACGCTGGAGGAGGAAGAGGTGGAAGAAGAGATGGCTCTGACCCGGTCGGAGCCAGATCTCTCCACCGACTTCGATGAGGTCCTCAACGAGGTCCTCAACCAGATCGGACTGAGCCAGGACCCTGGTCAGGCTGCAGAGGTCACCCCCCCTCTCCAGGGGAGGTAAGCACAGCCCCTGCCGACTAACCCCTTCATCTCTTTCCCATGATGGCTGAGATCTCTATCTTTTCCATTAATGTGAGGAGCATCAAGGATGCGTCTAGGAGGCAGACTGTGCTGACCTTTCTCTCCACACAGCAGAGTGATGTCTACATGCTTCAGGAGTGCGCCCTTCCCCCTCTGAGGAGGTACACTCATTTGTCCTCCCAGTGGACCCACGGTCCCTCCTACTGGTCTGGGGGTGGCGATTGCAAGTCTGCAGGGGTAGCGGTTCTTATCAGGGGAGGACGTTTCACTGTTGACTCCGTCCATGAGCTCGTCTGTGGCCGCCTTTTGGTCATAGACGGCTCGTGGGCGGGGGAGCCCGTTAGGCTCATCAACGTGTACGCCTCCCCGGAGAAGAACACGCGGCTGGAGCTTTTCCAAACCCTGCGGACGCAACTCGTCACAACGAGAACAGTAGTGATTTTAACTGTCCGATAGAGGAGGACGGGCGCAGCTCCAGCATGTACGTAAAACTCGATGCCACCTCGAAGCTGCTCCGGGAGGTGATTGCGGAGGCTTCCCTGCAGGACGCCGTGGGATCCGTGGGGCGCGGCTCCGTGAACTACTCATGGAGCCGTCCCGACGGATCTGTGCGTTCCAGGATTGACTTTGTGCTCACCTCCAGGGCAGTCAGGCACCGCGCGTTCTCCATGGTTCCCTGCTTTTTCTCTGACCACAGGGCCATTCAGTTTCGGGGTGACCTGGGAGAGGGCTTTGCCCCGGGCCCGGGCTCCTGGAAGCTGATTTGCACCCTGCTGGATGATGAGGAACTGCTAGTGGAGCTCAGGGAAACCTACGGTGCCTGGCAGGAGGAGAAGTCTTTCTTTCCCAAGGTAAGCGACTGGTGGGAGTTCGTGAAAGTCAAGCTGCGCAGCTTCTTTCAGGCCAGGGGACGCCAGCAAGTGTGTGCCAGGAGGAGGGAACTCAGGAGACTGCAGCGTCAGCTGCAGTCCCTGCAGGACCTTCATCTCTGTGGCTGGGACATGAGGCAAGACCTGGAGGACACCAAGAAGAGCTTGAAAAAGCACTTTGAGGAAGAATCCAGGCACATTGTCTTCCGTGCCAAGGTGGAGCATCTAGAGAAAGGTGAGAAGTGTAACTTTCTTTTTCAGGAAACTCCACTCAGGACTCACACCCCTGTCGGAGCTGCACGACAAGACTGGAACACTCCAGAAGGAGAAGGAGGCCGTGATGAAAGTGGTCAGCGACTACTACTCCGACCTCTACTCCCCCAAAGAAACAAACACGTCAGCAGCCGACAGATTCTTGTCAGGTATCTCTGACGCTATTGATCCTGCAGGTTTGTCGGCCACCAACGCCCCCTTGACGTTGGAGGAGCTGCACTCTGCCGCTAAATCCTTTAGGCGGGGCAGGACCCCGGGCTGCGACGGTCTCCCAGCAGAGCTCTATGTAGCGCTGTGGGACCTCGTGGGCCCGGACCTGCTCGAGCTGTACGAGGAGATGGTGGTGGAGGGCAGGATGCCTCCTTCGTTGAGGGAGGGGATGATCACGGTCCTGTACAAGCGTAAGGGGGAGAGATGTGACTTGAAAAATTGGCGTCCCATCTCTCTCCTGAACGTGGACTACAAGATCCTCGCCAAAGTCATGGCGAACAGGCTGAAGGCTGTCATCGGACAGATCATCCACCCGGATCAGACTTGCGGCATTCCTGGCCGCAGGATTGCGGACAGCCTAGCGCTTGTCCGGGACATGGTCCAATACATCAAGGACCGCCATGTGCACGCGGCCCTGGTCAGTCTTGATCAGGAAAAGGCCTTTGACCGTGTCTCCCATGGGTTTATGTGCAGAGCCCTGCGCAGGTTCGGTCTCGGGGAAATGTTTTGTTCATACGTTGACATTATGTATAACGATATTTGCAGTTCCGTGCAGGTGAACGGCTGGAAAACTGACCCCTTCCCGGTCCTCTCCGGGGTCAGACAAGGCTGCCCTCTTTCACCTCTGCTTTTTGTTTGCTGTATAGAGCTCTTCGCCGAATGCATCAGACGGAATCCAGAGATCGGGGGAATCACCGCACCGGGACCAGACAGACGGGAAGTGAAGTGCTCGCTCTACATGGACGACGTGACGGTGTTCTGTGCCAAGCAGCGCTCCATAGACCTGCTCGTCCAGACCTGCGAGGACTTCGGCCAAGCTTCGGGGGCAAAAGTCAACTGCGGGAAGTCGGAAGTCATGCTCTTCGGAAAGTGGTTCCTGCTTTCTTCTGCATCCATGCCCTTTGGCATCAAGACAGACTTCATGAAAATTCTGGGAGTTTGGTTTGGTGTCGAGGGCGCAGCCCTGAAGTCTTAGGAGGAGAGACTAGCCAAGATGAGACAGAAATTTGGACTTTGGAGCCTCAGAGACCTCACCATCGAAGGGAAGACACTGGTACTCCGCAGCGAGATTCTCCGTGTTGCAGTACCTCGCACAGGCCTGGCCCCCACGGGTCAACACCTGTAAGGCCATCACCAGGGCGGTGTTTCACTTCATCTGGGGCTCCAAGATGGACAGAGTGAAGCGGGCAGTCATGTTCAAGGAACCCATCAAGGGCGGTAAGGGCGTGCCCGACATCGCCACCCAACTGAGGGTGTTCTTTGCTTGCAACTGCATCCGCAGAACTTTGCCCAAAAGGATTATGGACTCTGGCGGGAACGCAATGTCACGCTTCTTCCTGTTGCCTCTCTGGAGGTCCCTCGGGTGGGACACTTGGGACAGTTCCATCCCCAACTGGGACACTCCTTGGTACTACTTGGATACCTTCAAGTTCATCAGGGAGCAGGGGCTGCAGGGAGTCAAGCCTGACTTGTGGAAACCAAAGACCATTTACAAGCTCATCAGAGCAAGCGACATTTTGGAGTCGGTTCCAGGCCTGCCTTCAGACACCTGCAAGGTGGTCTGGAGGAATGTTTCTTCCAACATTCTCACCAACAGGCACAAAGACCTGGCATGGATGGCAATCCAAGGGGGGTTGCCTCTCAGGACATTTATGCATGCCAGGAACCTGAGCAGATACAGACACTGCCCCTTCTGCATCATCCATGAGGAAACGTCTCACCACGTTTTCTGGGAGTGCTCTTTTGCTCAGGCCCTGTTGGGGGCCCTGGAACCTGAACTCAAGGACTTTGTACCACAGACAGCCATCACTCACTTTGGGGTGTTGAATGGACTATTCTGTGGAACTTTTTCTCTGGAGGACATTGACGGCGCCTGGCGGGTGCTGTGTTGTTTTAAGGACGCTTTATGGTGCGCCAGGAAGCGCCTCATCCACCAGCGGGAGAGGAGGTCCATTGAGGACTGCCGCAGACTGATTCTCAGTCTGCTCAGAGACTATACCTTGATGGACTTTAAGGAGGAAGAGGACGTCTGAAGATCTCCCCTTCCCCCTACTCCCCCTTGCGTGTCTCTGTCCCTTCAATAAAGCTTCGGGCCTGTGTTTTCCCCCTTTTTTTTTCCCCTTCCCCCCCCCACACCCGATGCCTATTGTAGATTGTAACATTCGGTTTTCGTTTTTGCATGACTTAGTGATATTAGGAAATGTACTGTGTATTAGGATGCTATGGTTTCGGGGTAAGCGGCGTTATGCATGACGTGTTGGTCAGGGGGATTCATCCTCCACGCACATCACGTCAGGCATCATACCGCTGAGCGAATGTATTTATTTCTGAATGTATTTATCGTATGCTTGGAACTGTATTGCAATGTGGTGCGCTGCGTCGCAGTATAGGGTGAGATGTACCCCGATTACAAGTATCATGTTGTTTTTTATACTTCTGTAATAAAAGTATCTTTTCAATCAAAACCAGTCAGAGAACACATTCCATATCGTCAATAAAAGCACTCTTTGATTGGATGAGTTGGAGACTGTGATATAACAGCCTAGCTTCTCCTCCTTGTCCAATCAAAGATTGCTTCATATTCATTGGAAACAATGCAAAGTGATCTCTGAATGGCGCCCATGCCAAGTCAGCGAACTCCTGTGTTCATTCCAGCTGAGCAGCCACTTGGTACGAGACTTGGATGGAAATGGAGATCACTGGAGACGTGCTACCTAGTACAACCCCAATTCAAAGTCAGTGGGGACGCTGTGTAATATCTATATAAAAACAGAATGAAATGAATTTTAAATCTCATAAACCCATATTTCATTCACCACAGAAAACTGAAAACATATCAAATGTACCACTTTAAGATAAAAAAGGTAATTTTGAGGTTCATGGCAGCAACACATCTGAAAATGTTGGGACAGGGCCATGTCCACCATGGTGTAGCATCCTCTCTTCTGGTAACAACACTCTGTAAATGTCTGGGAACCGAGGAGACCTGTTCCTGGAGTTTTTGGAGGGGAATGTTGTCCCATTCTTGCCTGATATAGGATGGTACCTGCTCAACAGTCTTCGGTCTTCTTTTTCATATTTTTTGCCAAATAGTTTCAATTAGTGAAAGGTCTGGACTGTAGGAAGGCTAGTTAAGCACCCGGACTTTTCTACTATGAAGCCATGCGGTTGTTGTAGATGCAGTATGCGGTTTAGCATAGTCCGGCTGAAATATCCAAGGCCTTCCACGAAAAAATATGTCACCTGGATGGGAGTATATGCTGCTCTCAAACCTGGATATAACTTTCAGCATTGATGGTGCCTTTCCAGATATGCAAGCTGCCCTTATTATTATAGGTGTAGGCTATTTATGTACCTTCTGAAACCTGGCAAAAAACTCCCAGAGATTGCATTTTCCTGTCCAAGTTTGTTGCTAGGATGTTGCTAAGACACTCCCAGCTATTCATACTCCTCCCCACCATCACAGGACAAGGAACAGAGTGCATGCAAAGGGGGCTGAATCAACTAGGAGTGTCTTAGAAACAAGGCAGGACAAGAGGTGCCATCTCTGAGAGTTTTTCAGTTGGGCTCCGGGAGGTACTATCCTACTATAGCAATGGCATTATTCAACTTTGTTCAGAGCTGCACAGTTCTCCCCAGGCCTCTGACAGGAGAGATGTACTCTGCTACACAGCAGCTGCACTGCCCACCCATCCCCTCTGCTGTCCATTTACAGAATACCTAAAGTGGAGCTCCAGTCTCTGGTGAAAAACTAAAAACTGTAGCTGCTGACTTTTAAAAAATAGCCACTTACCTGTCATGGGATCCAATGGTGTCCTCACTGCAGCAATCCTATGTCTCCAGCGCCAGCATCTTAAGTATGGGCACCTGGCTGTGACAGATTGCGGCTTCACAACCAGGTGCCCACTGCGCATTGTGAATGGTCCCGGAGTCCCCTCGGCCCTGTCACGTGTACCTGCTTCCCAAGGGTTCCAATCCTTAATGGGGAGCAGGGGACAAAGCCTTAAAGTGGATCTTCCCCTTTTAGGTGGAGCTCTGCTTTAAGCCCCATACACATGATGAGAATATCAGACTAAAGATCGTCTATTTTTTTTTTTTTTTGCATGCTAGTCTCATATTGAAAATGAAGAGGTTACTATAGTTACACAAATTCTTGTACGACAGAATAAAAATTCGGAAGTGATGTCATGTTTTGTATCATATTTGTATTGTATTTTCGGACAAAAACTGTACTGATTAAATGAAAATCGTACGATCTGGTATTATATGAGAAGAATTTTTGGATGAAAACTGTACTAATGATTATTGTACAATCGCTCAAACGCAGTAGTTTTCGTACGATTTTTTGATTGTGTGCACCAGGCTTTATTTTTTTTTTTGTGAACAAGTTTGCAGAATACAAAGCCTTCTATGATTGTGCAACAGAAGAGAAGGGGTGGGCAGAGCAGCTACAAACAACTCTGCAGCTTCTGTATCAGAGACCCAAAGGTCCAGTGTTGGAGCACGGGGACAATAGTGATAGCTGTACTCCCGTGGCTCAATGAAAATTTAATAGTAGATAACAGAGATAAGGCCACAAGGTGGTATACACCTCATTAGGCTTAAAGGTTTAGTTTACCTTCACAGAAAAAAATGTAAAGGTGAACTAACACCAGACACTTATACCCTCCCCCAGTCCCCAATGTACTTACATCCAGGGTTGCCGAGCTGTCTGCACTCCTGCAGCTGCTCCAACGCTCTTTGAAATCCCTGCTGTTCTCTCATGTACTGGTCAGCACTGTCAGTGTGACAACTCGGCAGCCCCAGAGGTAAGTACAGCGGGACCAGGGGAGGTATGGAGGGTGTTTGATGTTAGTTCACCTTTGCATTTTTTTTCTATAAAGGTTAACCTAACACTTTAACCCATAATAAGCCAGCAGAAAAATTTGAAAAAGTTTAAAAACTGCTGCAATTCCTAGTGTTCTTTAATAATAGAAGCCAACAATGGGAGAAATTATATAAACAGTTTCCATAAGCAGTTGATTCACAAATGATACTGTATAAAATTGCTTCAAGCATCTTAAAGAAGTATCAGCACGGTTCTTTACATTTTTGTGGCATCGCCCAGGGGACTGAGTGCATGGAGCCAGAGGCGTCCCTAGGGTTGGTGTCACCCGGTGCGGTAACACGTAGTGTCACCCCTCTAGAGAGGATGGAGCGGTGCCAGTGTAGCAGTAAAATGAGTATCCCAACCCGTGATGATATGTATCCCCTGAAGCAACTGCTCATGTGCCGGTTTCAGGCCGAAGAAACCGATCTCCGACTTTAGAGCAGAGCTGCCACAGTTAACCCCTTACATGCTGCAAACCACTGAAGCTAATCCCACGGATCACTATGGGTTGCAAGATCAGTTAACCCCGTATAGGTTGAATCTATACAGGGTTAACTGATTAGCACAACGTCCAGAACTGACTGAGATCCTGCTTGCACCCCACCTGTACCCATTAGTGCCACTCACCTGTGCCCATCAGTGCCACCCATCTGTGCCCAGCAGTGCTACCCATCAGTGCTGACCATCAGTGCCCAGCAGTGCCACCTATCAGTGTCCATCAGTGCAGCATAATCAGTGCCAGCTCATCAGTGCCGGCTATCAGTGCCTCCTCTCAGTACCCATCAGTGCTGTCTATCAGTGCAGCCTCATCAATGCACATCAGTGAAGGAGAAATATTTCCTGCTTGCAAAATTTTATAATAGTAACAAAGAAAACCTTTTTTTTCGAATTGTTTGCTTTTTTTGTTTATAGCGCAAAATATAAAACACTACATGGCAATTAAATACCACCAAAAGAAAGCTCTATTTGTGTGAAAATATAAAAATGTAATTTGGGTACAGTGTTGCACGACTGCACAATTGTCATTCAAAGTGCGACAGCACTTAAAAATGAAAATTGGCCTGGGCAGGATGGGGGTATAAGTGACCGGTAGGCAAGTGGTTAAGGGGTGAGCAGAGGTTAATGGTAACAATGGGTTAATTCCTCTGCAGTAGCAAATGGCAACAATGACAAGTGTCCCTGTTTGGATGTAAGCCAATTGTAGAGGAAACAGTGAGGCAGCAGCAGGCTGTGATGACTGGATTATGCTGGAGATGTGTCTGCTAATAGGACGGGTGAACTAGGCTGCAACTTGTATAACTGGTGAACAATGTCAGTAATTGTATAGAGAATGTCAGTCACAACCTAATTGGCTGGAGATTGGGACTCTCTCACCCAATCTGTGGCATATCCAAGTAGCTGGTGGTTTCACTGTAAATGGGGGTTCCCCAGCAGTTCTGCGGTTCCTCCTGCAGAGTTCATTCCTGGCTGAAGCACTCCAGGTCACCGGGTGACAGGGTAGTTCTCTAGACTCTTTAGCGATGTCAGCGATCGTCTGTTCCTCCCTCTTTCTCTGCTATCTCCCTCTATATAGGGGGCTCTGATGGTGAGGGGCTCTGCAGACTCTGATGGTGGGGGGGCTTTGCAGACTCTGATGTAGGAGGAATCTGCAGACTCTGATGGTCGGGAGCTCTTCGGACTCTGATGTAGGTGGGCTCTGCGGACTCTGATGGTGGGGGGGCTCTGTGGACTCTGATGTAGGGGGGCTCTGCAGACTCTGATGGTGGTTGGCTCTTCGGTCACTCATGTAGGGGGGCCCTGTGGACTCTGATGGTGGGGGGGCTCTTCAAACTATAATGGTGGGGGGCTCTGCAGACTCTGTTGTAGGGAGGCGCTACGGACTCTAATGTAGGGGGGCTCTGCGGACACTGATGGTGGGGGGCTCTTCGGACTCTGATGGTGAGTGGCTCTTCAGACTCTGATGGTGGGGGGTGCTCTGCAGACTCTGATGCTGGGAGCTCTGCGAACTCTGATGGTAGGGGGTTCTGCAGACTCTAATGGTGGGGGGGCTTTGTGGATTCTGATGTAGAGAGGCTCTGCAGACTCTGATGGTGGGGGGCTCAGCGGACTCTGATGGTGGGGGGGGGGCTCTGCAGACTCTTATGTAGGGGGCTCCATAAACTCTGATGTAGGGGGGCTCTGTGGACTCTGATGGTGGGCGGCTCTGCAGACTCTGATGGTGGGGGGCTCAGCAGACTCTGATGGTGGGGGGGGGCTCTGCAGACTCTTATGTAGGGGGCTCCATAAACTCTGATGTAGGGGGGCTCTATGGACTCTGATGGTGGGGGGGACTTTGTGGACTCTAATGTAGGGGTGGCTCTGCAGACTCTTATGTAGGGGGCTCCATGGACTCTGATGAAGGGGTCTCTGTGGACTCTGATGGTGGGGGGCTCTGCAGACTCTGATGTAGGTGAGCTGTAAGGACTGTGATGGTGGGTGGGGCTCTGTAGACTCTGATGTAGGGGGCTCTGCAGACTCTGATGGTGGGGGTCTCTTTGGACTCTGATGGTAGGGGTCTCTGCAGACTCTGATGGTGGAGGGCTCAGCGGACTATGATGGTGGGGGGCTCAGCAGACTCTGATGGTGGGGGGCTTTGCAGACTCTGATGGTGGGGGGCTTTGCAGACTCTGATGTAGGGAGGCTCCTCTGACTATGATGTAAGGGGTGCTGTAGGAACCCTGATTAAAGGGGAATTCAGGAAACATTGATGTAAGTGGGGGCTCTGGTTACCAGAAACCCCCGTACATCAGAGTTCCCCTTACAGCAGAGTCTGCAGAATTCCTTCTTACATCAGAATTCTCAGTGTTTCCCTTTAAAATAGAGTCCTCAAAACTCTCCCTTACATCAGAGTCTACTGAGTCGCCCCTTACAGTGTAAGGAAACTCTTCGAGTTCAGATGTAAGGGAAATGCTGCAGATTCAGATGTGAAGGGGAAACTCTGTGGATCCAGATGTAAAGGGGGAACTCTTTGGACTTTGATGTAAGGGGAAACTCTGCAGATTCAGATTTGAAGGGGAAACTCTGCGTATTCAGATGTAAAGGGGAACTCTGCAGATCCAGATGTAAAAGGGGAACTCTGTGGACTTTACTGTAAGGGGGGACTCTTGTGATCAAATCCATATGATTAGAAATGCTATTTATTCACAAAGTATATGTATAGTGTATACTACAAGAAATGTGTCATGCTCCACGAAAGTGTTCGGGTTTGGCTTGAAGAAAAGGAGGCAACCCTGCCCAAGCAGCAGGAAGGGAGCCTGCTGCAGAACATGTGAAATGGTTCTGCTACAGGACCGTAATAAAGGGACCGAGATTGGAGTAAAGGGCCCTGGGCTCAGAGGGGCCCTGAAGGTTCTAGTTATGCCTCTGTAGTCAGTCCAACACTCCTCTCCCCCAAGCTGCTGTCCAAAGGTGCCTCCTGTGCGCATTCATCAAGAGTGGGGCACTCTAATACACGAGGTGTGAAACTGGTCAGATCACCAGGTGAAAACTGAGGGGAGAAATAGTCTAATAAAAGAAAACTAATACAACCACCACATCTAAGCACTGGTAAGCTGCAGTATATTACATTTTTGTTTTCGGGTTCAATACCGTTTGATGCAATCCCTCCATTAAATGCATCCCACCTCATCCATAAAACTTACCTGACTCCTCTGACCGTTCCAGCGCTGTCCCAGCTGCAGCACTGCTCCCCTCTCTTCCTGTACTCACTGGATACACTGAGGCCAGTGGAACTATAGGTCCCTGGTGACATCATAGTCCTGCACACAGCCCAGCTTGGGAGTGCATGTGCATGGATGTCCGCTTAACACCCAGATGAAGGAGGACAGTGCTGTGTAATATCATTGCACAGAGCAGGTGAGTGTAACATCTTTAAATTTAAAAACAAAACTTTTGTATCACTTTAACCGCTTCCATACCGGGCAATTTTACCCCCTTCCTGCCCAGGTCAATTGTCAGGTTTCAGCGCTCTCACACTTTGAATGACAGTTGCACGGTCATACAACATTGTACCCAAACTAAAATGTTATAATTTTCTTCACACAACTAGAGCTTTCTTTTGGTGGTATTTAATCACCACTGGGGTTGCTACATTAACAAAAAACGTTTTTCTTTGTTTCTGTTATAAAAGTTTGCAAATAAATGTTCTTCATAAATTTAGGCCGAGATGTATTCTGCTACATGTCTTTGGTGAAAATAACCCAAATTAGGATGTATTTTTTAGTTTGTAGGAAAGTTATAGAGTTCACAAACTATGGTATAGATCTGAATATTGATCAATCCTGAAGTACTGACAGCCAATCTAATTTCTTGAGGTCCAAGAATGTCAGAATAGTACAGATATCCCCCAAATGACCCCTTTTTGTAAAGTAGACAGTCCGACGTACTTCATAAGAGGCATGGCGAGTTTTTTGAAGTTGTAATTTTTTTGTCATAATTTTTCGGAAATGAATAAAAAAAAAATGATTTTCACTATTTTTTTTTACATACTGTCACCAGTGCAGTACAGCGTCATCATATAACTGGCATGGTGGTGATCAGGGACACTGACTGGCGACAGTACGAAAAAAAAAATTGATAATTTGTTTTTAATTTTTTATAAATGTTTTATTATTTTGTATAACTTTTTTCTTTTTTCAGATTTTTTTCATATTTCACTATGACCAAAGTAGTATAACGTTACCATAGTAACATTGTACTACTTTGGGGAAGTGATATATATATATATATAGTTTTTTTTTTTACACAATTTGCTTATAGCAAATATTTACTTTGCTATAAGCGAGCATTTACCTGAATGACTTTGATTCATTTAGGATTTTTTTTTTTTCTTAACTGTGAGTTGGCCACAGCTAATCACATGACACAGCTGGGCTGTGATTGGCCCAGCTTGTGCATGTGATCGCTGTGACCATTCACAGCTAGCCATACTAGTATACAATGGATGGCATGAAAAGAAGCCATCCATTGTATACAACTGTCATGTGACCTGCTGTGATTGGTCACAGTAGGTCACATGGTACTGGCAAGGGGGTCGGTACACAGATCTGTCACCGGCCGTGTCCGAGGTACACGGCCGGTGAGAGATCACGCTGCTGTGCGGCTCTGCTGGCATGCAAATTGCGCATGCCCGAAATATGGTGTCCACCCAGAGCGACAAGGGTTTTTGCCGGCTGCCATTCGGCCATAGGCCGGGCGGGAACCGGTTAACCACTTGCTAACCATGCTATAGCCAAATGATGGCTACATCGTGGTTACCCTGTCCTAGGAGGGCGGCATATGACGTCCTCCCAGAATGCACCCTCCCGTGCACTCCAGATCTCCGTGATCGCTGTGCACTATGGATATAGCTGATCAAGTGATGTGTAAAAGACCAATCACATCGGCCTTTTACCACGTGATCAGCTGTGTCCAATGACAGAGCATATAACTGAGTAAATACAGTTGCCGGTTATTGGCAGCACTTTCCTCACACTGTCACAGCATGAGGAAAGTACTTCCAATAACTGGCAGCTGTCACAGAGCAGATCGGGACTGATCATCAGGGCCCTGCAGTGCCGCCCAGCATGGCCACCCACCAGTATGCAGCAGTTCCACCCACCAGTGCCCATCAATGCCCCCCAGTAGTGCCACCCGTCAGTGTCGCCGCTCAGCGCTGCCAGTCAGTGTTGCCCATCAATGCCGCCTATCAGTGACCATCATTGCTGCATATCAGTGCAGCATCATCAGTACCTCCTCATCAATGCCTACCAATGCCGCCTCATCAGTGCAGCCTATTGGTGCCCATCAGTGCTGCCTATCAGTGCTTCCTATCAGTGCTGATTAGTGCCGCCTATCCATGCCGCCTATCAGTACCCATCAGTGCTGCCTATCCCTGCCACCTTATCAGTGCTGCCTATCACTGTCACCTCATCAGTGCTGCCTATCCCTGTCACCTTATCAGTGCTGCCTATCTCTTCCACCTCATCAGTGCTGCCTATCAATGCCCATCAGTGCTGCTTATCAGTGCCACCTCATCAGTGCTGCCTATCCCTGCCACCTCATCAGTGCTGCTTATCAGTGCCACCTCATCAGTGCTGCCTATCCCTGCCACCTCATCAGTGCTGCCTATCAGTGCCCATCAGTGCTGCTTATCAGTGCCACCTCATCAGTGCTGCCTATCCGTGCCACTTCATCAGTGCTCATCAGTGCTGCCTATCTGTTTCACCTTATTAGTGCTGCCTATCAGTGCCCATCAGTGCTGCCTATCAGTGCCACCTCATCAACGCACATCAGTGAAGGAGAAAAATTACCTGTTTGCAAAATTTTATAATAGAAACATAGAAAAACTTTTTTTTTATAGCGCAAAAATAAAACCCCCCAGTGGTGATTAAATGCCACCAAAAGAAATCTCTATTTATATGAGAAAAATGATAAAATTTCATATGGGTGCAGTGCTGCATGACCGTGCAAAAATGAAGCCGAAAATTGCCCGGTAGGCGAGTGGTTAAAGTGGTTGGAAGGGCTCGTTCACACCATGGTACAGAAACCTCTGTTTTTCTGCAGACACAGCAAAATCAATTGTTCTCCATGTGCCCTGTTCACACTACACTAGTATCGCATGCAGGTTTCTGTGTATAAAACTCATTGAGGCGCACATGAAACTGATGTCTCTGCAGGTGAAATGTGAGTGTCAGTTTCCGTCAATGGTGTGAACGATGCCTAAAGATTCAAGATTTTACCTTCACGCATTCTATGCAAGAAGGAAAAAAAACTTCTGTGTGCAGCTCCCCCCCCCCCCAAACTTACCTGAGCCCCATCTCGATCCAGCAGTGTGCTCGGCTCTCGCCTTTGTTATTGGTTCCTGCTACTGTCAATCATGGCTAGTGAGCCAATAAGGAGGGAGCAGGGGTAGGGCCCAGCAATACTCTGCCTGTGAATGAACACATAGAGCGTGACTCTGTAGTCCCCATATCAAGTGTTTGGCTATGGGGGTCACTGAGCAGGGGGAAGGGGCCAGGAGCACCAGCAGGGGACTTGAGAAGATGATCAGGGCTGCACTGTTCAAAACTATTACACAGGACAGGGAAGTAGAATATTTGTTTTAAAAAAAAATCTGCCTTTAATATCAGTTCACGTTCAAACATTTAATAAATCCACAATTGTTCCATTTTATTCATGTGGAGCTATTCATGAACAGTGAGCACAGGGTGGAGTGTTCCTTTAATGATGACGTCGCCTGAGGAGTCAGTGATGATTGGTCTATAGAGCGTACGGAGCGGACCGTATACACAACGCCGGCTCCGTACAGGGATTCCACACAGGGCACCGATAGAGAGCAGCATGCTGGATGACGAAACGCCATCATGGCACACATGAGCAGGGCTCTGTTGTTTACATTGGACGGTCA
Organism: Staurois parvus; assembly: GCF_062004578.1. Classification (NCBI taxonomy): domain Eukaryota; kingdom Metazoa; phylum Chordata; class Amphibia; order Anura; family Ranidae; genus Staurois; species Staurois parvus. The sequence continues at coordinate 6,386,211 of NW_028318003.1, forward strand.
CTGTTGTTACAGGAAGACGCTGCAATACATGACAGACGTCGCTGTACCCTGGGAGGGTCAGAGAACAAATGAGGAGGCACCCGGCCGCACTCCACACCCCGAAACAATCCCCTCCCTCTTCCACCGACACGCCTGCCATCCAAACGGCCGGCCGACCAAAAAAAGCACGCCCCTAGCACAGCGTCCTATTACGTAACTACTGACGACACGACGTATTCAAATGAGGAGAATGCTGGGAACTGGAGACTTTGATGTGTTCACCCTAATGAATCATTCTGTGGTAACAAGGGTTATTTATATTTACACTCGTAGTAAAAACAGGAAGAAAAAAAGACGTTTGATTAGTGATTATTACAGATAATGAATAACTTTCTTTGCGATTATTTTTTTCCTCTCCATGACTTGGGTGAGAGAGAAGCTCGGGCGGGTTCTTGTGTTCAGCGGTCACCGGGTATGCCTTAAACTAATGAGTAAGGAAAATAACGAACTGGGGTGATACCTGGTTCCTCACTATTGATGAGAAGAATTTTTGAACGGGCATAGGTCTCCCCGTGGAGGTTCCGCCTACTTTGCAGGACCTTTTGGTGCTGAGATCTTCCCGCCCCCTTTAACTGTCTAATGATAGATGAATAATAATTGGTCTCAGCATCATGGAGTCTGTCTGGGATTACATGAAGAGACAGAAGGATTTGGGACAGCCTACAGCCACAGATCTGTTCTCCAAGATGTTGGAACAACCTACCTGCCTTCTCTGAAGTGTCCCTAGAAGAATTGATCAAAGGGTGGGCACACCAAATATTGATTTGATTTGGATTTCTCTTCTGTTCATTTACTTTTGTTATATAGCAAGACTCCAAACCAGAGGTTGCAGCATGCGTAAAGTGTATGGAAAGCGGACTTCCAGCCGTTTAATTATTTTCTTTTTCTAAATTTACCCACGTGAGAGTGGCAGCTTAGACAATGCAAGTTGAGATCACCTGTACTTGTAATCCTTTGCTTTCCATATAAAAAATACGTTTACTTACTACACCCTCATATTGTGAACGCTGTCATCTTAAGTGTGGGCACCTGAAGCCCGCTCTGACATTCTTCCGGGAAATTGTGCAGCTGGCTACCCAGCATGCACTTCCCGTTTTTGCTCCTGCACAGTGTGAGGAAGGAGCGATCTCTCTCCTGCGCAGTGTGAGGAAGGAGGGATCTCTCTCCTGCGCAGTGTGAGGAAGGAGCGATCTCTCTCCTGCGCAGTGTGAGGAAGGAGCGATCTCTCTCCTGCGCAGTGTGAGGAAGGAGCGATCTTGCACCTGGGCAGTGTGAAGAAGGAGCGATCTTGCGCCTGGGCAGTGTGAAGAAGGAACGATCTTGCGCCTGCGCAGTGTGAAGAAGGAGCGATCTTGCGCCTGCGCAGTGTGAAGAAGGAGCGATTTTGCACCTGCGCAGTGTGAGGAAGGAGCGATCTTGCGCCTGCGCAGTGTGAAGAAGGAGCGATCTTGCGCCTGCGCAGTGTGAAGAAGGAGCGATCTTGCGCCTGTGCAGTGTGAGGAAGGACCAATCTTGAGCCTGTGCAGTGTGAGGAAGGACCAATCTTGAGCCTGTGCAGTGTGAGGAAGGACCAATCTTGAGCCTGTGCAGTGTGAGGAAGGAGCAATCTTGTACCTGTGCAGTGTGAGGAAGGACCAATCTTGTGCCTGTGCAGTGTGAGGAAGGACCAATCTTGAGCCTGTGCAGTGTGAGGAAGGATCGATCTTGCACCTGCACAGTGTGAAGAAGGAGCGATCTCGCACTTGTGCAGTGTGAGGATGGAGTGCTCTTGCACCTGTGCAGTGTGAGGAAATCCCCACGATTGCATCACTTCCGGACTCATAATAAAGCGAGATTTTGGTATCAGGCATTCCCTAGGACACTGGGATAGATGATTCTGATGTCACAGAAGCCCTAGGGAATGCCTGATGATGTCATCGCCTAGGCATCTGGGACCGGAAGTGGAGGCAGAAATTACCAATAAAAGGTATTTAGGAAAAATAAATCTACATATATATTGCCAAAAGGGACTGTGAAGAGGGAGACCATTGTCGTTCAATGGAGTAAAAAAAAGGCTGGAACTCCACTTTAACTGCTTACAGTATTCTTTGTTTATTTGGGAATAACTTTCTAATTACTAAAGATAACAAGGTAATAGTAATACTAGATACAAGGCAATACATATTGTTTGTTTTTTTGTTTGTTTTTTAACCATTAGCCGCCCGGCCAATGGCCGTTTGGCGGCTTCAGATGTGCCTCTTCATTTCGGGTGCACGCCATTTGGCGTGCTCCCGCACATGCGCCGTTTGCGGTAATGCAGAGCGGCGCAGCAGCGGGATCTGTCACGGGCAGTGCACCTCGGACACGGCCGATGACAGGTCCGAGTACCGGCTCCCGTTGCTGGTACCATGTGACCTGCTGTGACCAATCACAGCAGGTCACATGACAGTTGTATACAATGGATGGCTTCATTCATGATGCCATCCATTGTATACTAGTGCCTAGCTGTGAATGGTCACAGCTAATCACATGCACATGTCATGTGCTTAGCTGTGACCAAATCACAGCTAAGCACAAAAAAAAAAAAAACCAAAAGCTGAATGAATTGATTTCATTCAGGTAAATGCTTGCTTATAGCAAAGTAATTCTTTGCTATAAGCAAATTGTGTAAAGAAAAAAAAAAAAAATACTGATCACTTTCCCAAAGTAGTACAGTGTTACTATGGTAACATTGTACTACTTTGGTCATAGCAAAATATGAAAAAAAATCTTAAAAAAAATAAAAAAAAAATGTAATAAAAAATTAAATATAATAAAAAAATATATATATATATATTTTTTTTTCATACTGTCGCCAGTCAGTGTCCCTGTTAACCGCCATGCCAGTTATATGATGACGCTGTACTGCACTGGTGACAGTATGTAAAAAAAAAAAAGTGAAAATAATTTTTTTAATTTTTTCATTTTCCGAAAAATTATGACATAAAAATACAACTTCAAAAAACTCACCATGCCTCTTATGAAGTACCTCGGACTGTCTACTCTGCAAAAAGGGGTCATTTGTGGGATATCTGTACTATTCTGACATTCTTGGACCTCAAGAAATTAGATTGGCTGTCAGTACTTCAGGATTGATCAATATTCAGATCTATACCATAGTTTGTGAACTCTATAACTTTCCTACAAACTAAAAAATACATCCTAATTTGGGTTATTTTCACCAAAGACATGTAGCAGAATACATCTCGGCCTAAATTTATGAAGAACAATTATTTATTTGTAAACTTTTATAACAGAAACAAAGAAAAATGTGTTTTTTCAAAATTTTTGGTCTATTTTTGTTTATTTAGCAAAAAATAAAAACCCCAGCGGTGATTAAATACCACCAAAAGAAAGCTCTAGTTGTGTGAAGAAAATGATAAAATTTTAGTTTGGCTACAGTGTTGTATGACCGCGCAATTGTCATTCAAAGTGTGAGAGCGCTGAAACCTGAAAACTGGCCTGGGCAGGAAGGTGTAAAATTGCACGGTATTGAAACGGTTAAGGACGAACAAGGCTTTCTATTCGTGATATTATCTTGCAACAATAATTTTTTCTTTTTTTTTCTTCTGACAATGTAACACAACACTACTAAACAAAATGCACTTTTTCTTCTGTGCAGTGCCAGTTCAATAATAAATAGTGTTGCTGCAAATAAAATGTTTATAAAAGGTTTATTGGATATTATTTTTGTTCATATGGCCTGTTTTAAGTTTGGGGTGTTCAATGTATATCAGTCACTTGATACTGACCACCTCTTCTTGGAGCTGCCTTTTGTTAGCTGCAGGCTGCTGTACCATTTAGGGAAAAATACAAGAGCAGTGTGCACCTAACCCCCTCCCCATAGTAATAGCAATACACCTGCCTGTACTTTATGTTAATCATTTCTCTCTACTTTGCTTCTATTGTTCTGCTGTTGTCACAACATTAACAATGTAAATGACATACTGGGGGCCAACATGTATTTCACTGCAGCTAATCATTTGCATACGTCCTGTAGTAACAATATTGTGCACATCTTTTTAAAATTATTATTTATTATTATTATTTATTTTTTTAACAAAAAAGGGAATAAACATTTTGAGTAATAATTGACACACATACAGTTACTAGGGATTGTTTTTCATTACAGATTTTTTTTCCTCTCTATAATGTGGATTAAGGTAAAGCACAGGGGGGTCTTGTCAACACTGTTCTAACTATATGCCTTAAACTAATGAGTAAGGAAAATAATGAACTGGGGTGATACCTGGTTCCTCACTATTGTTGAGAAGAATTTTTGAATGGGTATAGGTCTCCCTGTGGAGGATCTGCCTACTTTGCAGGACCTTCTGGTGCTGAGATCTTCCCGTCTCCCTTAAACTGTTCAATGATAGATGAATAATAATTGTATTGCTTTGTAGTTCTACACATGATGAGTGTTCTCTAGCTCATTCTTATTGTTAAGACTATCATTTCCTAGGAGATTTCAACACTTCTATTTGTATTCCCTTTTTGTTTTGAGAGAATACATAATATATATTTTTTTCAATCTTGGATTTTCCTGTGATATTTTTGCCCCAATACATGCATGTCATTTGCATACCCACTGCACAGCATACTCAAAGTCTGCTGACTGAAATGATATCGCCTTTCAATATTCTATCACCTGTCATGTGAATGGTAAAGCTCAAAGTGATCTATTCATTTACTGTAGAGGAACGTCATTTCTCCATTCTACATCGAAACGTACAGGGGGGGGAAACAGTTTGTAAACATTCTTAGTAGATTGAGTCGGGCTGACGAGGGTACAAATCAGTACGACTGCAACAGGTTTGCAATGTTGGATGACTTGTTCACTTACAGTACTGTGCAAGAGGTTTGCAAAGCTTTCTATTCATGATATTATCTTGCAACAATAATTTTTTTTTTCCTCTGACAATGTAACGCAACACAACTAAACAAAATGCACTTTTTCTTTTGTGCAGTGTTAGTTCAAGAATAGTGTTACTGTAAATAAAATGTTTATAAAAGATTTATTGGATATTATTTTTGTTCATATGGCCTGTTTTAAGTTTGGGTTGTTCAATGTATATCAGTCACTTGATACTGACCATCTCTTCTTGGAGCTGCCTTTTGTTAAAAAAAAAAACGAGCAGTGTGCACCTAACCCCCTCCCCATAGTAATAGCAATACACCTGCCTGTACTCTATGCTAGTCATACATTTCCGGCTATTCTACTTTGCTTCTATTGTCCTGCTGATGTCACAACATTAACAATGTAAACAGCATACTGGGGGCCAACATGTATTTCACTGCAGCTAATCATTTGCATACGTCCTGTAGTAACAATATTGTGCACATCTTTTTTAAATTTTCATTATTATTATTTATTTTTAACAAAAAAGGGAATAAACATTTTGAGTAATAACTAACACACAACATTAAGGATAGGTTTTCAGTACATATTTTTTCCTCTCCATAATGTGGATTAAGGTAAAGCACAGGGGGGTCTTGTCAACAAAGTTCTAATGATATGCTTTAAACTAATGAGTAAGGAAAATAACAGACTGGGGTGATGCCTGGTTTCTCAGGAAAGCATGAGGTCAATTTTTGAATGGGTACAGGTTTTCCTTTGGAGGATTTGCCTACTTTGCAGTATCTTCAGATGATGAGATCTGCCTACCTCCTTTAATCAGTTTAATAATAGATAACAAAGAGCTAGTTGGTTCTTTAATTAAGTCCTGTTGGATTCTGGAACTCTTTAATTTTAGCAACATTTGAGTTCTGTGCTTTATATTTTTTAGGTTTAGTAGTCTATCCTAACCTACTATACCTATTTTTTCGTGGGGGCAGACAGGGCTTTAATTTGGTAGTAAATATATTTACATATTTTTATTTTGTTTCTATTGGGAACACATAAAAAAAATAATTTTCCTGTGGTTTTATCTCCTAATACATTTACATATTTTGGACAGACCCGTATATTTACCAAAAAAAGTCTGCTGCTAAAAATTATGTTGCATTAGTGCAAATTTTATTGTAGCATAATTGGTGAATGTAACGGAACTGACCCAGACTGCGCTTGGGTACTTCCGTTAAAATACCGCCAACAGACACCACAGCTCACCGTACAAGACTAGACGACACCAATCTTGAAGTAATCCAGAAGGTAGACTAGTTTATTTGAACACAGATACAAGATATATACACTCAAGGGGCAATCCCCCCTCCCTACATAATGACACAGGGTGGGGCAATCTACATTTAGTAACAAGAGACACACAGGTATTCAAACTTCACACCAGCAGACAGTTCCATCAGGTAGGAGGGCTGCTGGAGACACCCACCACCACCACGCTAATACACATATATATCCCATAATAGTTTGCTCCCAAGCAAGACACACAATACAACAATGGGATGCAACCACGTGACATTAAACAATCAACAACCCCCACCCCAATATTAGGACAGATCACCCTGTACCCCTAACAGGCACAGGGTGAGTTACACATAAGAGGACTATGGGGAGCCGAGACAGGGGTCTCCCCCACCTTTCCAAGGTGAGCTGGGTTCTATGGGCCCCCGGGCCCCCACCTAAAGTGACTCCCATCACAATGAAGCTCAAAGTGAACATATGTGCTTACTTTAGGAGAGCTGCATTCCCATTTCAGTGTTGCATTGAAACACATACAGGGAAAAAAAACAACTTTTGCATACATTGTTACTGTAATAGTAAGATACAATTAATTTGGACTAATGAGGGTCAGCAATTACTTTTAGCAGCTGTCCTGTCTATAGCACACTTTTGTTTTTTAGTGGCTTCCCTTAAAAAAAAAAAAAAAAAAAAAAAAACTTTTTTCAGTGGTTTTTATTAATTTTGGGGGTATATAAGAACAATGTGCACCTAAACCACCTCATATTATAACACCCACATTCACTGCACTCCCCCCCTTCCCCATGGTAAAAATAAAAGCTAGATAAGCTGTACATTGGTTAGCAATACACCTGTTTGTACTTTGTGTCAGTTGTACATTTTGGCCTATTCTTTGTTCCTATTGTCCTGCTGTTGTCACAACATTATCAATGTAAATAATAGATTGTAAGCTCATAAGAGTAGGGCCCTCTTACCCCTCGTACGCTGTCTGTCTTTGTTGTACTGTGCCATGTATTGTCCCCCCCTATTGTACAGCGCTGAGCAAACCCTTTGGCGCTATATAAACTCGTAGTAATAATAATAATAAATGACATACTGGGAGCTATCATGTATTTCATGGCAGCTAATCATTTGCATATGTTCTGTAGTAAAAATATTGTGCACATCTTTTTTTTTTTAATTCATTTTGGCAAAAATTGAACAAAAGTTTTGAGTAATAATTGATACACATAATTAAAGATAGTATTTCATTACATATATTTTTTTCTCCATAACTTGGATTGAGGTGAAGCACAGGGGGGTCTTGTCAATGCTGGCATAGTTGTATGCCTTAAACTAATGAGTAAGGAAAATAACAAACTGGGGTGATGCCTGGTTTCTTGCAATGCATGAGATCAATTTTTGAATGGGTACAGGTTTCCGTTTGGAGAATTTGCCTACTTTGCAGAATCTTCAGGTGATGAAATCTGCCCATTTCTAATCAGTTTAATGATAGATAATAAAGAACTAGTTGTGTAGGTTATAGACGGGTTGTTTATTGGCCAAGTTTTTGTTTGCACGAATATTTGGCCGCTAATCACGCTGCTATTCGCTGATCTTCTCCTTTATTTTTATTGCGGCTGTTTTTCGCGGACATGGGTTATTTTTTTAAGTCCTATTGGATTCCGGAACTCTTATTTTAGCAACATCTGAGTTGTGTACTTTATATTTTTGAGGTTTAGTAGTCTATCCTAACTTGTTATACCTATTCTGTCGTGGAGGCAGACAGGGCTTGAATTTGGTAGTAAATATATACACATAATTTATTTATTTGGATTCTATTGGAAATACAAATGAAAAAAAAAATGTTCCTGTGGTTTTATTTCCTAATACATTTAAATAATTTAGACAGACCCATTAATTTACCAAAAAAAGATTGCTGTTTAAAATGATGTTGCATTAGTGCAGTGCTTCTCAATTATTTTCTGTCATGCCCCCCCTAGGAAGAAGAAAACATTTCGCGCCCCTCGCGCAACTGTAAATAGTATTTTTGCAGCAGCACCTCTGCACTGCACACTTACCGGCTTTTCCCTCACTCGATTTTCACGGGTCCGCTCAGCTCCGTCTCCTCGCCCGTGATTGGCCGCCTGTGTACCTTTCCTGAGCTACAGTTCTGGCGGCCAATCACCGGTGAGGAGGCGGAGCCGAGCGGCAGGAGTGAGGGAGTGGCCGGAGTGACAGAAGGAGCAGCGCTTCCTGGATGGATCATCGTGGGAGCCAGGTAAGAGACAGCAGCCCTCTGCCCACCCCTGTACTTAGTGTCCCTTCTGTCGGAAGGGGGGGGGGGGCGGCGGCAGCACCGCGCCGCACCCTCCTTGACGGAGCCTCGCGCCCCCCCTAGGGGGGGCGCCCCACTATTTGAGAAGCACTGCATTAGTGCAACTTTTATTGTAGCATAAATGGTGAAGCTCAAAGTGAACATATGTGCTTACTTTAGGAGAGCTGCATTCCCCTTTCAGGGCTGCATTGAAACATATACAGGGGAAAAAAACAACTTTTGCATACATTGTTACTGTAATAGTAAGATATGATTAATTTGAACTGATGAGCAAACAAATTAGCATGATATCAACTTTTACATAGGTTTGCAATGTTGAATGACCTTGTGCTGGCTATACAGTAGACAGATCAAATCTTGGCTGGGTCAGCAGGGACCACCCAAGATTCAATCCATCTATGAGCAGGCTGATTGTACCCAAGTTGATCCATTGATTGACTTGGGTACAACCAGCCTGCCATATTTTTAGCGTGCAATTACTGCCTGCGGCTATAGCTGCTAGCAGGGGCACATTAGGGGGATATTTACTAGATCATGCAAAATCTGGTGCAGCTCTATGTAGAAACCAATCAGCTATCAGATTTTATTGTCAAAACTTAATTGAACAAGCTGAAGTTAAAAGCTGATTGGCTACCATGCACTGCTGCACCAAATTCTGAGTGCTCTAGTTTTGTACATTTTGGCCCATTCTCCTTGGCTCCCATCATACCGTTGATGTCAAAACATTAAAAAAAACTTTAACAATGTAAATGGTATACTGTACACCATCATTTATTTCACTAAAGCTAGTCATTTGCATATGTCCTGTAGTAAAAAAAAAATTAATAATTGATACACATATGTAAGGATAGTTATTAATTTTCAGGGGTTTTTTTCTGTCCACAACTTGGATTGAGGTGAAACACAGGGGGGGGGGGGAGGGGTCTGTCAACACTAAATTGCCTGTATACCTCAAACCTGGCTTTTTCAACCAGGATGCTGTGGTGTCCTGATAGAGAAAGGCTGTCATTTAAACCTGAGCTCCTAATCTCCAGCCAGACTGTATATCGGCACTGGGAGCCATCAGACTGCGGAGCAAATGGAAAGGGAGTGTCTTCTGTGCTCTCTGCCTCCCCCTACAATGCACTACCTGGCTGTGTGAAGGAATTACTGTACCTTTTTATAGGGCTGTATACATGTGTTTGTATGTGTATGTATGTTACTTTTAATCTTGACCCCTATTCCTGTCCTTTCAGAACTGCTTTTTTAGGACTTGTCTGTTACAGCAGCAAGGACTGCTGCTCCTCTGAAAAGCAATCCCTGCTCAGTTTGCTTTTCAGAGACATTTGACAGGTGGTAAAGAGACAATATGTTGCCGCCCCATCACCTATTTTAACCCCGTAAATGCAGCATCACCACAACCACATGCAATGCACACAGTTGTGGGGTGGTTGTAGTGCAACCTTATTCACCTAAAGGTATAATTCCAGCAGTGTATACCCCAAGCTGTACTTCTGAAGCTAAAGGGGGAGCAGTTGGGGATGGTAAAAGCAGCTCAACTGTGTAGTCTTACTGCCCTCCAACCTCACAGGTGAACAAGCCCTCGGTTCCCATCTGTGTGACTGCATGTATGGCAGTCCACTCATTTCAGTGGGCTGCTCTACCCGCAGAAATTCAGGGAAAGTCGTCCCTGGCCCTTTTTAAAAAATTTGCAGCAAACTAAAAACACCAATGCCAATCTATGGGGTACCATTAAGAATTAATGGTACCCCTAAAAAGCAGAGCATTTGCGTGTCAGGAATGAGAGTGAATTTGCATGTGTTCTGCACCACACAGTAACGTGAACCAAACCTTGGACAGGGGTGCCTCATGAGTTAAAATACTTTTCAAGGGCGCCCTGACTGGAAGAAGGTTGAGAAATACAGTCTTAAAACGAATGAGTAAGGAATATAGCATATTCTCTCCATGCCTGTGTGGGTTTCCTCCGGGTACTCTGCTTTCCAGCAACACTCCAAAGACATGCTGGTGGGCAGGGGCGGACTGACCATTTGAGCACTCGGGCACTGCCCGAGGTCAGTAGGAGGCCCCATGAGATGCCCCTAGTACCTTTCATTGGCTTTTTCATTTTGGGTGTGGGTGAGGACACAGGGGCCCCATGATCCCCTATTGCCCGGGGGCCCCATGAGTTGTCAGTCCACCCCTGCTGGTGGTTCCTGTCTAAATTGTCCCTAGTATGTGTATGTATGAATGTGAGTTAGGGACCTTAGATTGTACATCCCTTAAGGGTTGGGGACTGATGTGAATGTACAATATATGTATGTAGAGCGCTGCGTAAATTGACAACGCTATATAAGCACCATAAATAATTAAAAAACAAGCTGGGTAGACACCTGGTTTTTCACTAAGTATGGGAAGAATTTTTGAATGGGTACAGGTCTCCCCTTGGAATATCTGCCTACTTTGCAGTATCTTCAGGCGATGAGATCTACCCATCCCTCTTATCAGTTTAATAATGGATAGATATCAACTACTTGGTTTCTCCAGAGTGTTTTCTCCTTCTGGGTCCCAGAGATTTTTAAAAAATTTTGGAAATGTCTCAGTTCTGTACATAATATATTTTAGGTTTGTAGTCTACCCTAATCTATTATACTTTGTTTTTTGGAATGACAGACAGGACTTTATTTGGTGGCAAATGTGATCACATATTTTTATTTTCTTGCTTTTTTGTGAATAAATCGTAATAAAAAAATGTAAATTGCATTATTTTTGTAATTTTTTTCCCCAAACAATATTAATTTACTTTGCACATTTCCATATACACTGTTCAAAAAAATCTGTTAATCAGTTTCAGCTTCTTTGGTGTTAATGAAATTAACAACAGGTGCACTAGATGGGCAACAATGAGACGACCCCCAAAACAGGAATGGTTTTATAAGTGACATTTTTTTCCTACTCATCTTTTCTGACTGTTTTTCACTAGTTTTGCATTTGTCTAGGGTCAGTGTCACTACTGGTAGCATGAGGCGATACCTGGACCCTACAGAGGTTGCATAGGCAGTTGAACTCCTCCATGATGGCACATCAATATGTATCATTGCCAGAAGGTTTGCTGTGTCTCCCAGCACAGTCTCAAGGACATGAAGGAGATTTCAGGAGTCAGGCAGTTACTCTAGGAGAGTTGGACAGGGCCATAGTAGGTCCTTAACCCATCACCAGGACCAGTATCTGCTCCTTTGTGCAAGGAGGAACAGGATGAGCACTGCCAGAGCCCTACAAAATGATCTCCAGCAGGCCACTGGTGTGTATGTCTCTGACCAAACAATCAGAAACAGACTTCATGAGGGTGGACTGGCGGCCCGATGTCTTCTAGTGGGCCCTGTGCTCACTGCCTGGCACTAGAGAGCTCGGTTGGCATTTGCCATTGAACACCACAATTTGCAGGTCCGCCATTGGCGCTCTGTGCTTTTCACAGATGAGAGCAGGTTAACCCTGAGCACATGTGACAGATGTGAAAGAGTGGAGAAGCCATGGAGAATGTTATGCTGCCTGTAACATTGTTCAGCATGACCGTTTTAGTGGTGGGTCAGTGATGGTCTGGGGAGGCATATCCATGAAGGGACACACAGACCTCTACAGGCTAGACAATGGCACCCTGACTGCCATTAGGTATCGGGATGAAATCCTTGGACCCATTGTCAGACCCTACGCTGGTGCAGTGGGTCCTGGATTCTTCCTGGTGGATGACAATGCCCAGCCTCATGTGACGGGACTATGCAGGCCATTCCTAGAGGATGAAGGAATTGATACCATTGAATGGCCCCCACGCTCGCCTGACCTAAATGCAATAGAACACTTCTGGGATATCATGTTTTGGTTCATCCGATGACACCAGGTTGCACCGCAGACTGTCCAGGAGCTCAGTGATGCCCTGGTTCAGATCTGAGAGGAAATACCCCAGGACACCATTTGTTGTCTCATTAGGAGCATGCCCCGGCATTGTCAGGCATGCATACAAGCACGTGGGGGCCATACAAACTACTGAGTACCATTTTGAGTTGCTGCAATGAAATTTTAGCAAAATGGATTAGCCTGCTGCATAATTTTTTCACTTTAATTTTCATGTGTCTTTGAATTCAGTCCTCTGTAGGTTGATAATTTTTATTTCCATCAAACAATGGGGCATCCTTATGTTCCTAACACATTACCCAGTCCATATCAGTATAGATATCCAGCATGATATTTTTACCTATTGAGATCTGATGTGTTTTCAAAGTGTTCCTTTCATTTTTTTGAGCAGTGTTTTTATCCTAAAATATAATCATCAAAGTTTGCTGATTAAAATAACACATTAGTGTGACTTTTGTGTAATGCAGCAGGATGGAAAAGTTCAAAGTGAGCATATGTGTTGTACTTTAGGAGAGCTTTATTCTCCTTTCAGTGCTACATCGTGATGTACGCAGTTATGCATAACTTGTTATCGTAACATTAAGATTATCTTGCATTGACTATCTTGCATTGGAACAAGACTGCACTTTTTTTTTGTAGATTTGCGACTGCAAAAAATTCAAATGACATAGCGTTCACTTATGTGAGTATTTGATGCCTGTGCAGTGAATGCAAATATAATCCAGACATCATTGTTAGGAACAGGGGATTCATTTTTGGAGGGAAAAATTTAGTGTGTGTGTGTGTATGTATATATATATATATATATTTATTTATTTATTTTTTCCCTTACATTTTTTTTTTACAATTTTTTTTTTTTTTTTACATTTTGTCATTTCATCAGAGGAGACCACATCCAGACCTCTATGTGGCTATGCAACAGCAGATCACTATAGTAGTGTTCTACTGCTGTTTGGCAAGGCTGGACAGACTGCAAGAGTTCTGCTGGAGCCTCCACACTGGCATGGCAGCATCACCCCAATATGTGGATGAACAGTGTTTACATCCATTTCTGCAGCACACGCCTGTGTAGTGGTATAGGGATACTTTATTCCACGTAACCCATTAGGCATCATACCACTGAGTGAATACAATTTATTTTGTGATTGGACTGTATTGATATGTGGTGTCTTCATGTGCTGCATCACAGTACAGGGAGAAAGTACCCCGATAAAGTATTTGCATTTTTATAAATAATCTATAACTTCTATGTAGTGATCTATACAAGCATCAGAAGCCAAGGAGAGGATACTTCCAGGTCCTGGGCTTAGGGATGGATGCTGGTTGGCACAGCCAGCTGGTCTTGCCAATCTCAACTCCCACTGGGACTTGCAGAATCCACAGATTCGCAGTGCTGTTTTAAAATGGCACTGGGGACTCAGGTAGTTAAGTTGTAAAGTATGGCATGGCCTTTGAACCATAGAAGGGAAAAAAATGGCACCCACAGATAAGCCAGTCCCTCAATACACAAAGCACTGTATTGAAGCTGTTGTAGAGAAAGCTGACAATCTGCATAGGAAGTCATTGGGGTCAGTTATGAAACTGTAATTTAACCAGTTCCTGACCACGCTATAGCCAAAAGGCTAGTTCTGGGAGGGCATCTATGGATGTCCTCTCAGAACCATACCCCCCGCATGCCCCCTGGTACACGCATCGTGCACAATCTATGATCGCTGTGTCCGTAGGTCGTGCCCAAGTAAAGAGTCACTGCTGATCACAGTGTAAATAGGAAATGTCAGTTATCGGCAGTCCTCTCCACACGTTGAAAATGTGTGAGGAGAAGAGAGCCAGGAAGCAGCATTTCTCAGGGGGACATCTAAACTGATCATCAGTGCTCTGATCAGTGTAGTGCCATCAGTGCCTATCTATGTGGGGATGATTGGTTGTATAGTACCCCTGCTGGTAGGATGGGGGTCCTGATGGTCAGTACAGGCTGGAACAGAAACCGAGGTGCCCACAGGCAGTTGGGGCCTGGGAGTAATTCCCCCTGGAAAACCAGAGGGGCCCAGTTCCTCCTGGTTTAAACGGACCTACCTTGTCAGGCCAGGGGCCGGGGAGGTAGAAAGTCCGTGGAACAGTGCCCCCTCAGTGGTCGCCTCAGGGGTGCTCTTAGTAACACATGGGGATGGGATCCCAAGTGTGAAACGTTGTCAGGGCTCCAGGGTGTGACCAGAGGTATGTGACTGACGCAGGGAAACGCAGGCTTCAGATAAGTTATAAACAATATAATTTATTAAAGACTAACAATACAAACATAAACGCAGTGCAATACTAAAACATAACACAGTGCAAACGAACCAAACCAAACCACCCACAGATAACAGTACATACAATGCAAGCGTAGTCAGGCAGGCCGGGTCAATAACAATTGGGCAGGTAGGTACAGGGGGTCAGGCAGAGAATGGTCGGGGTCACAAGCCAGGGATAAAACAGGAGAAGTCAGCAGAGGTCCGGATCAGGCAGGGTCAGCAACGAATCAGACAGGGACAGGAACAGGAACAGAGATGCAGGAACAAGATACAGGGCCCAGGAAAAGCACACACCAAGGCAGAGACTGCAGGTCTGGCCATCCCTTAAATACACCTGCATAATCAACTTCAGGTGTTTGGCTGGCTGCAGGGTTGAGTCTCTGATTGCTGGGAGCACCCGCTGGCCAGCCCTGGTACTGCAGCCCACAAGGCAGGTGAGTCCCACCATTACTGGCAAGTCCATTCCTGACAGTACCCCCCCCCCCCCCCTCAAGGAGCGGCCTCAGGACGCTCCAAACAGTCCTAGCTGGGCAAAATGTTCCACCGCCTGGGTCTGGTAACTGGCGGGATATCAAAGACTGGCACATCGGGCAGGACTCTGGGCAGCGGCACATCGGGCTGGACTCCGGGCAGCGGCACACTGGGCAGGACTCCGGGCAGCGGCACACCGGGCAGAGGCACATCGGGCAGGACTCCGGGCAGCGGCACATCGGGCAGGACTCCGGGCAGCGACACATCGGGCAGGACTCCGGGCAGCGGCACATCGGGCAGGACTCCGGGCAGGACTCCGGGCAGAGGCATATCGAGCTGGACTCCGGGCAGAGGCACATCGAGCTGGACACCGGATCACCAGGCGGAGCAGCAGGCACCGGGCCACCAGGCGGAGCGGCGGGCGCCAGGCCACCAGGCGGAGCAGCATGCACTGGGCCACCAGGCGGAGCGACGGGCATCGGGCCCCCAGGCGGGGCGCCGGGCCCCCAGGCAGAGCGGCGGGCACCGGGCCACCAGGAGGGGCGACAGGCACCGGGCCCCCAGGAGGGGCGACAGGCATCGGGCCCCCAGGCGGAGCGACAGGCATCGGGCCCCCAGGCAGGGCGACGGGCACCGGGTCATCTGGCGCTGGATCGTCTGGCTCAACAGCGGGCATCGGGTCACCAGGCATGACAGCGGGCACTGGGTCATCAGGCATTGGATCGTCTGGCTCGACAGCGGGCATCGGGTCACCAGGTATGACTGCAGGCACTGGGTCATCAGGCATTGGATCATCTGGCTCGACAGCGGGCATCGGGTCACCAGGCATGACAGTGGGCACCGGGTCATCAGGTACCGGATCGTCTGGCTCGACAGCAGGCACTGGGTCATCAGGCGTGATAGGATCATCAGGCTGGGTACAGACATTAGGCTGGGTACAGACATCAGGCTGAAGTGCGGGTGCCGAGGCACCAGGCTGAACCACGGAAGGCAGGTTCTCAGACGGCAGGCTCACCGGTTTGGATACTGGCAAGATGGTACTGGTTGGAAAGAATTTCCGCTTTTTTCTGGTTTTAACTACTGGGGCACTGCAAGTAAACGCAGGTCTGCAAATGAATGGAGCAGCTGAGGATAGAGAAGAGCTGGAAGATGGAACAGAGGAGGGAGCAGTTGCTACAGAGGACTTCTTTACAAGGTTAAAGAAAGGATAGGTGCAGTGAGTGGGAGCACTGGGTCATCAGGCGTGATAGGATCATCAGGCTGGGTACAGACATTAGGCTGGGTACAGACATCAGGCTGAAGTGCGGGTGCCGAGGCACCAGGCTGAACCACGGAAGGCAGGTTCTCAGACGGCAGGCTCACCGGTTTGGATACTGGCAAGATGGTACTGGTTGGAAAGAATTTCCGCTTTTTTCTGGTTTTAACTACTGGGGCACTGCAAGTAAACGCAGGTCTGCAAATTAATGGAGCAGCTGAGGATAGAGAAGAGCTGGAAGATGGAACAGAGGAGGGAGCAGTTGCTACAGAGGACTTCTTTACAAGGTTAAAGAAAGGATAGGTGCAGTGAGTGGGAGCAGAGGACTGGTATGTGGTAGTTAGAGTATACTGGGCAGTCACTGGGGGTGCTGTCGGGGATGCAGGAAGAGTGCCTTGAGTGGAGGAATGACGTTGCAAGCTGACTGAGGCTGGGTGCAACAAGTCTGACCATGTCTGCAGTATGGGTTGAACAAAGCTCAGCTTACACATAGCCTGTCTGGTCAAAGACTGCACTGTGTTTATACAATCCCTTAATACCTGTGGTGAACATGCAGCATAATGCTCCAAGAAGCAATCCACATCATCCTCTAATAACCATACCAGGGACTCTACCTGGTCGGCACTAAATGGCGGCAAAAATTCATCCCTGCATTCGGGGGTACCAGATGAAACCAACTCAGCACAAACCTGAATCAATGGCTGCACCTCAGAGAATTCTGTGCCCTGATCTACTAGAACATGAGCGATCCGTATACATTCTAGCAGTTGATCTCGGGTATACTCCCTCAGAGTCTGATAAGCATATTCTCTGTCATCAAAAACCAGCAGCGACAAATACACAACCTCAAGATCCATCCTTCCCAGCAACAAGCCAAGATGGCTTCCCTGTGCAGCCACTTCTGGTCAGGATTGGCCTTGGTGTAATGTCAGGGCTCCAGGGTGTGACCAGAGGTATGTGACTGACGCAGGGAAACGCAGGCTTCAGATAAGTTATAAACAATATAATTTATTAAAGACTAACAATACAAACATAAACGCAGTGCAATACTAAAACATAACACAGTGCAAACGAACCAAACCAAACCACCCACAGATAACAGTACATACAATGCAAGCGTAGTCAGGCAGGCCGGGTCAATAACAATCGGGCAGGTAGGTACAGGGGGTCAGGCAGAGAATGGTCGGGGTCACAAGCCAGGGATAAAACAGGAGAAGTCAGCAGAGGTTCGGATCAGGCAGGGTCAGCAACGAATCAGACAGGGACAGGAACAGGAACAGGGACAGGGATGCAGGAACAAGATACAGGGCCCAGGAAAAACACACACCAAGGCAGAGACTGCAGGTCTGGCCATCCCTTAAATACACCTGCATAATCAACTTCAGGTGTTTGGCTGGCTGCAGGGTTGAGTCTCTGATTGCTGGGAGCACCCGCTGGCCAGCCCTTGTACTGCAGCCCACAAGGCAGGTGAGTCCCACCATTACTGGCAAGTCCATTCCTGACAAACGTGCACATGGTCACTGATCCAAAACACTTTTTCTGCACTGCGCCTTTTGGGGCTAGGCCTTTGGCTAACTCCAGGGCAATTTTTATGCTATAGGCCTCAGGGCCTAGCCAGTGCACAATTGCACAGTCACTTTTTTATTTTTTATTTATTTAACTTATTTTTCTCCCACGTTTGTTCACTTTCACTTATGTGTGTGTTTTCTTTTCTCACGGATGGTAGGGTGTGGGTCCTTGGGCCTACTCAGAAGTCTAGGGGGAGGATGTGTGGCCTTTTGGTTCCTTCCTCCCCTGTCCCTAGGGGGTTTTCTCTTCGGGAGAGCCCCCTTACCTAGTACTTGGTGGCTGGCTTAGGCTAGCCACAAGGAAAGGGATCCACCAGGCCTTTTGGCTAGGAGGACCATATGGGAACCTTAATCCCCGTCAGGAGCTTCGTGCCCGGGGGATCAGGGTAAAGGTCCTACCCCTTCGGGGGTGGACAAAGCACACCCCTAAGTGCACTTTTTTGTGTTGGTTTTGCACTAGCACGTTTTTTGTTCACTTATGGGTTTTCATTTTTCGCACTTCCGCGGACTTAAAAAAAAAAAAATCCGTGCCTATCTATGCTGGCTATCAGTGCCACCTATCAATGCAGCCTCATCAGTGTCCATCAGAGCAGCCTCTTCAGCACATGTCAGTGAAGGAGAAAAATCACTTTTTTTGCAAAACTTTATAACAAAAACTAAGAAAAACCTTTTTTCAAACTTTTTGGTCTTTTTTTGTTTGTTTAGCAAAAAATAAAAATCCCAGTGGTGATTAAATACCACCAAAAGAAAACTATTTGTCTCAAAAAAAATAATACAAATTTAGTTTGGGTACAGTGTTGCATGACCGCACAATTGCTATTCAAAGTATGAGAGCACTGAAAGCTGAAAATTGGCCTGGGCAGGAAGGGGGTAAAGGTGCTCAGTAGGCTAGTGGTTAAATCTGGTTTCTAGCTCTTTGCGTAAACAACCTATTTTTTGCTTTTTTTTTTGTTATTATGGGAGTGTCTTTGGGGTCAATTCACTAAAGATTACCGCATGTGATATGAAGGTCACGTGACTCATTTTTTCAGAAATATTGCATGAAATAAGTCAATTCATCAAAGTAAAATATTGAATATGAGGTAAATACCACACATTTGTTAAAATAGTGAGATAAATTCCACAAAAAAAACCATGAGATAAATCATTAAAGTCAATTCATTATAAAATACACACATTTGTTATTTACCACCAAGTGTTTGCTGGTGGTATTTCCGAAATGTACAAAATAATAATTAGAGGAACTCTGCACTGGCCAGAAAGTGAAAAGTATACAATGTATCAATGTGAAAATGTTCTCCTCTGAGCTCAGGTATGAAAATAAATTGTAACATTTCATCAGAGGGAGATAACTTTGTAAATGAAAGCACAACAGTTTCACAATATTGCTGTGTACATACTCATGCAATGTTAGCCTGCAGGAAAAAATAGTGAAGAAACACCAAAAATAATGCAAAACTCAGGTGCTAAAGCCATGCTACCAAGCCATGTGACCTAGGTGGGGCCTAGAGAAGATGTGTGGTTAACTACAGCATTATTCATACGGGAATACAGAAAGTAAAAAACTAATACAATTTCTCTTTTGCACAGCCTTATGCAAAACAGGTAAAATGAACAGATTATGTCAGACTTATACTAGTTGATATCCATATATCACAATCTTCATCATAAATGGTTCCATTGTACAAATTCATCCAAGCCTCACAGAGATCTATTTTTAATATTTCTTTATTTAGTACTTCCACTGAATAAAGTACAGCTGAATATAGTACAATGAAACAGCAATTGTTGTGTTTCACTATTTGATGTATTATTATTCCTCTGTGACCATTACTTGTTTATTATTGCTCTGTGTCTTTAAGTTGTCTCCTTCTGCCTAAGCTGAGCTCTTTCTCTCACCGTACCTGTGTATACTCCTCCCCCCTGCCTCTCTCTGTAATCATTTCACTGTATCCTGTCTTCCTGAATGCATTTTCCATGAGGCTACAACATTAAAGTTTTTCTACCTATGAATATTCGCCATTAAATGGAACATTCAAATGGGTTTCCTCATCGGACTTCCTCAACATGTGAGTTTATTCATTGAGTTAACCACTTGAGCTCCAGAGGATTTACCCCCCTTAATGACCAGGCCTCTTTTTGCTACTCGGCGCTGCACTAATTCAACTGATAATTGCGCGGTCATGCAATGCTGCACCCAGGCGAAATTTACGCCCTTTTTTTCCACACTAATAGAGCTTTCTTTCAGTGTAATTTGATCACCTGTGCACTTTTTATTTT
Organism: Staurois parvus; assembly: GCF_062004578.1. Lineage (NCBI taxonomy): Eukaryota > Metazoa > Chordata > Amphibia > Anura > Ranidae > Staurois > Staurois parvus. The sequence goes on from NW_028318003.1 coordinate 6,406,471, forward strand.
TCACGCTATAAACAAAAAAAGGCTATAAACTCAAAGTTGGTTATAAATTTAGGCCAAAATGTATTCTGCTACATGTTTTTGGTAAAAAAATCCCAATAAGTGTATATTGATTGCTTTTTGTGGAAGTTATAGCGTCTACAAACTATGGTATAAATACTGCAATTTACGCCATTTTTCTGCTATACAGCGCTGCGCTAGTTTAACGGACAATTGCGCGGTCATGCAATATGGTACATAAATTAAATTTACATCCTTTTTTTCCCCACAAATTGAGCTTTCTTTCGGTGGTATTTGATCGCCTGTGCAGTTTTTATTTTTTGCGCTATAAAAAAAAGGCTGACAATTTTGAGGAAAAAAAAACAATATTTTGGACTTTTTGCTATAAAACATGTCCAGTAAAAAAAAATGCAAAAATCAATAGTCATAAATGTCTGCCAAAATGCATTCTGCGACATGTTTTTGCTAAAAAAAAAAAACAATACGTGTAAATTAATTGGTTTACGTGAAAGTTATAGCGTTTACAAATGGCGGGAAAGATACTGGGATTTTTAGTTTTTTTTTTTATACTAATAATGGCGGCGATCAGCGAATTATAGCGGCAATCAGGGACTTATGGCAGCGACCAGTGACTTATGGCGGGACTGCGGGACTGCGGCGGACATTTTGACATTGGGGGGTACTGACTTGGGGTCACTGACATCCCCAAAAACACTAATACAGTGATCAGTGCAAAAAAAAAAAAACTGACACTGTACTAATGGCAATGGGGAGGAAGGGGTTAACTTTATTTTGCAGGGAAGGGTTATAGGAGTGAGGGGAGTGTTTTACTAGGGGGCGGGGGTGTGTACTGGGCGGGACAAGGCTGATCGAGAAAGATAAACTGTTCTTTCTCGATCAGCTCATCCTCGAGCTGACAAGAAAGTGACAGACAGCACAGCTACTGCAGCTGTGCTCTCTGTCACTGTTTGCCGCCGATCGCCGGAACATAGCCGCTAAGGAGCGGCTGTGACCCGGCGACTGACATCTGCGGCGGTGATCCGCAGGACAAATAGGGTGGTGGCGCGCCTTGCGCGCGCCCCCTATTTGTTTACAAAACACATTTTAAAACGTGGTTTTGCCTGTTAATGCCGCCCTGCCGCCGTATATGTACAGTAACATCTATAAACTGGTTTTGGTAGACAGGCACTTCCTGATGACAATCTATTGGTCGAAACACATTGAGGTTTGATGATGCCACTTCCGCCCTTAGAACGCACGCTTGAACACGGCAGCTATTTTTTCTTCCATTCACAATCAACTTAGCTGAATACACTCAGTGCCAGGTTATGGGCACTTTTTTTGTGATTTGCATTTTTACTATTTGTTCCTGATATTAAAAGTTTACAGTTTTACACTATGGGATGTCTGTTTTTGTTTTCATTTTTATGCTGATACTTGCATTACTGCCTGTGGAGGAGAGGAGGATTTCTGGTATTAATTTAACCCCTGGGTCAGGTTAATTACGCAATTAACCCTTCACACTGCCACCACCTCCTTTTTGTACAGAGAAAGAGGAAACTCGGAAATATCAGCAATAACACTATGATGGTTGAAATAATCGTCTGTATACCACTGTCACCGCAGGCAGGTTATACAGAGGGTTAAACACCCACAGTAGCGCTCTTCAGTGGCAGGAATTCGTAATTTGCATTAAACAGCTTTAGAAACAGTTCAACACTTTCAGAAAGTAAGAGTTATTACTAAAAGGTCAAAAGAGTGCAATAAAAATATTTACAGAAAAAGATGTAGCCAATATATATATAAATATACAGAGAACAACAGCACAGCAAAGAGATAACAGAAAGGAGTTTAAAGGGTTAAAGTACTTGCCAGTCAGCCTTGGTTTAAGCAGTTTCACGTCTTATGAGCCCAAAAGGATGCTTTGATCTCCCATTGTTAGTTTCAATGTTACAGAGAGACTCTTCAATTATTCTTTTCCCTTAACTCAGCTTGGCTTTTCTAGTATCTCCACCAGGTGCCTCCCTGGAGCAGTAAACCAATTGTCTCCTTTTGGGGAGGGAGGTGTAGGTGGAGCCCTAAGTTATGACCAGAAACTCTCATAACTGCTATTATGATTCATAACTTATTCTCGGGGCATTTGCCAGCCTGGTCACTAGTATATTAATAATCAGTCGCATCTGCGGAATAGTTAGTGATGGAACATGTCATATCTACTTGAATGGTTCCGGAGATATAATTTTCTGCTTTTCTATATATGCCAGCTAGGGGTGTAACCTATCAGGATTCTTGTATCAAAGTGACCAATCGGAATATATGCCTGGTTTTTATGTAAGTCTCTCATATTCAAAGATATGAAATCATAGGGGAAAATGGATGTTGAATGTGGTGTCTAGTTTATTACTTCTCTGGAATGTCTTTCAAAACTCCCATGAAGGACTTGGTTTACGCTTTTACGATATCCCAGATTGTACAGCTACCAGACAGCTAGGCCCCAGCTTTGTTGGGGGCTCTATAGCTCTGGAGCTCTCCTGCTGTGCTTTGGCTGCCTGTGACCTCTGTCATTACCCAGATCACATGTCACTCCACACAGAGGGAGGGGGATGAGGAAAGAGGGAGAGAGATAATTGTGCAAGATGGACTGCCCTTTGCCAAAATGGAGGTTCGTATCCATCTCTGTGGGTATGATTGCTACACCATCTAGCCCCTTTGGAGATATATCAGTTACCATTAGCAACACTGTGGAGTACTTGTGAAGGACCATTGGTCACCAACCCAACCCTGTTACTGGGCTAGTCCCAACAAAGAGCAAGTGACCATCCTAGAGATAGGTGGTCATGGGATGATGGTGAGTGCAAATCCATGTGGGGCACCAGTTTAAGCACAGTGGAGCACCTGTCACTTTAATACAGAGTTCACAATCAAGAATCTAGCACGTTTGCACTTTATGTTTCACATTCTGGGACTGTCTACGAAAACCAGTTTATAGATGTTTACTGTTTTTCACTCATTATATATGGATTGTTACTAGGTTTATACCGTTTGCACGATGTATGCATGGTTGAATTGCCACTTATTCCATATTTGTGTTTATGAGTTCACAGTTAGGACTGCTGCATCACACAGGTTCATAACATTTTATTTCATAAGTGCAGGAAAGTTCAGGTAACTCAATAGGATGAGTTCCATGTGGTGACCTGAAGGGCTCAAGCTCCATATAGCAGTAGTATAATGTACACAAAGGCCTTTAGGATAGGGCCTATAAAAATGGCTGCATCCTAATGGTCATAGAACTAGGGGAGTGGATGTAGGCTAACCTTTTACTTTTCTATTAAAAATATGGAAGGGGGGGTACTAATAAAAAAGGGGGAAAAGGGAATGACATGGACCTATTGGTACTTATATTAGTGGAATGGGGGAAATTTCTGTTTCTCAACAATTCTTCACCCCCTCCCCCCTAACAAGTAAAACCCAAAATGAAAATGTTATACACATTATTTGAGGATATGCAGTTTACCAGTCCACAGATGTGGTAGCTGCATACGTTTGCTTTTTTTTTTTTTCAAGCACATTTTCAGCAAGCACAGAAAATGACTCTCAATCTTGTAGGAAATGTAGTGTCCATTGCACTTCCTGTGAGCTGAACTAATAGCCCAGACATTCTTATTTATTTCAATCTAAGGTCCCTAACTCACATTCATACATACACATACTAGGGACAATTTAGACAGGATCCAATTAACCTACCAGCATGTCTTCGGAGTGTGGGAGGAAACCAGAGTACCCGAAGGAAACCCACACAGGCACAGGGAGAACATGCAAACTCCTGGCAGGTGGTGCCGTGGCTGGGATTTGAACCAACGACCCTAGTACTGCCAGGCAGAAGTGCTAACCACTTAGCCACTGTGCTGCCTATCTGCCATCCATGTTTTCTGTAAATTACTAATTCTTCTAAAGCTGTAATGGAGAACAATAAAGGAAGATCTATATGTAGTCCAAATTAGGAGAGCATCGTGGATGACAACTATGACGCTTTCCATAGAGACAGTGGAGGGGTGAACATTGCCACCCAGGGGCAGGAAGTATGTTATTAGCAGGATTAGGAGGTGAAAATAAAGGGGGAAATGAGTAAAAAGAAAACAAATGCAGCCACCACATCTGGGGACAGGTACGCTAAAATATATTACATTATTTTGGGGGGGGGGGGGGATTAAATACAATTGAAGTTTTATATCTTGTCATGTTACAGTTAGATTTTTCACTCACCAGGAGGAGATTCAGAAAATTCACTTTCTGCATTGACTCCAGTAGAAAGTACACTGGTATTGGTCAGCGTTGCTGTTTTCAGATCATTCTTCCTATACCCTATAGTACAAATGTAAGCATATTATAAATGACAGTTTTGGTTTAATATTTAAAGTTTGTTGATGAAATTTATATATGGAAACTGTTTACCTTGCCAACTTTCATATATCAGTTCCTAAGATTTATACATACCCCTCACACAGCACAGTAAGGTAGATGACACCACTTACAGTTAAAGTGTTACTAAACCCACAACAGTAAAATCAGTCTGTATATGCAGGGAAACATGTTTGTTAGACCCACTGTGGAACCTAAGGGGTTTATCCTCCATATTGTGTAAAAAGGCTGTTTGATCCTAACTTATCTGATCCTTCCCTTCTTCTATTGTCCCCAATCCATCTGCTGATAGAACAGTGCTTTGGGGGCAAGCTGCACATGCTCAGTTTAGCATGTATTGCTAGACTGTTTTTTTTTTCTTAGCAGAGTGCATGTGATCAGCACAGTGCCAATCAGCACTGTCCAGACAGAGGGTCAGAGGTCCTGCAGCCTCATAGGACAATCAGAAAAGAATGAAAACTCCTCCTACAAGCTTTAACCAGTGCTCAACTGGACACTGAAAGAAGTCACATGACTGCTCTAACTGCTGATGAGAAAAGGTAACAGTTTATATTTTCTAAAATAATTGCTTTTCCATGTTTTGTGTACTGTGTGAGACCTGATATTTTGAATGCAGGGTACTGGGTTTAGTAACACTTTAAGGAATACAGTTTTATCTTATCCTCACCCCTAGCCTTCTGAATGGACAGTGAAGCATAGGTAGCATGGCTTTTGCTAGGTTATTTGGCTCTTGTCATTGTAGGCATGAATAGAGCACGTCGTCACTACGCTTGGAAGCAAAGCTGACAATCTAATATGATTAGATATTCTAGTTCTGCTTTAAAATGATTAACAATGCATCCTTATTTACATATGCAAATTAGGAAATGTACTTAAGCGAAGTCAAATGCCAATATTTTCAAGTCCATGGCATTCCACGGTGTTCCAGTAATATGAAGGTTTCACTGTCACCAGCATGATGATACTAGAAAAGCTTCGCCATCCAACAACCCATTTGAATCTAAAGGGTCAAAAGAGCATTCCATTTTCAGATGCAGCTACCTTCTCCCATTTTAAATGTTCACAGAAGCGTCAAAACTTCAGAAATCTTCGTGGAGCAGGAAAAGAAATCCAACAATAGTGTGAAACCTTTTATTATACCATCCACTGAAATAAAATGATGAGCTCATCATACAGGAAAGTTTAAAGTGGAAATAAACCCTGCTATAATTTTCAGACAAAAAAGACAAAAAAATACATAATCTTAGCCAGCCTCAGTTTGAGCTGCAACTGCTCTGGTGTTATGTATATGATCAGCTCGACCTTTTGGCTAAGATCAAGTGTATCTGTTCTTATCAGGGTCCAGTAGGGGTGCTCCGCTGTCATTCTTGCTTTTAGGTGAGGATGGCTGCCCATATAATACAACTACTGGTATGATGGGGGCTCTAAAGGTTAGTACCAGCTGGACGAGAAACCGAGGTACCCACAGGCTGTTGGAGCCCAGGAGTAATTCCCCCAGGAAAACTGGAGGGGCCCAGTTCCTCCTAATTTGAATGAGTCTACCTTGTCTGGCCAGGGGCTGGGGAGGCAGAGAGTCCACAGAGCAGTGCCCCCTGACAGTGGTCACCTCAGGGGTGCTCTTAGTAACACATGGGGGTGGGAACCCAAGTGTGAAAAGTGCACATGGTCACTGTTCCAAACACTTTTTCTGCACTGCACCTTTTAGGGCTAGGCCTTTTGGGTAAGTCCAGGGCAATTTTTTTTCTACAGCCTCAGGGCCTAGCCAGTGCACAATTGCATGATCACAAATGTATTTATTTATTTTTCTTCCACTGTTTTGTCACTCTTCACTTGTGTGTGTTTTTTTTTCAGTAGGATGGAGGGTGTGAATCCTCGGGACTGCCCTGAAGTTTGGGGGGAGGATGCATGGCCATTAGGTTCCTTCCTCCCCTGTTCCTGGGGGGTGGTGATCTCTATTTGGGAGAGCTCCCTGACCTAGTACTTGGTATCGGCTTCAGTTAGCCACAAGAAAAGGGGTCTGCCAGGTCTTTTGGCTAGGTGGACCATGTGGAAACCTTTGTCCCTGTCAGGAGCCTTGCGCCCCAGGGAATCAGGGTAGAGGTCCTACCCCTTTGGGGGGTTGATTAAAGCACACCCCTAAGTGCACTTTTTTGTGTTTGTGTTTTGAACTTGCACGTTTTTTGTTCACTTACGGGTTTTTATTTTTCACACCTCCACGAACTTTAAAAAAATTAAAAAATCATTTATGACACCACCCATTTGATGGTTTGACAGTTTGGTTCAGAACACGGGTTGTGACAGTAAGTATGCTGGAAATTAAACTGTTAAATTGATGGGTTCACTTCCGCTTTAAGTAAAGGTCACATCAAATTTTCTTATGAACTTATAGGCTTCCTGTACATGTATACTCAGCTTTTTCCTTACTTATTTTAACATACTCCTTGACTCAAAGTCCTCCAGTTTAGCTAAGGATTTCCTGTCTTTGTTGGGGTGCTTTTAGTTACCTTAGTTACCTTTGTCAAAGTCACCAATGGCCTTTTGATAGCTTCTGATTCTGGCTCTCTATCTATTTTTATTCTCCTTGACCTCAGTTCTGCCTTTGACACTGTGGCCATGATCTCGTAGTTTTTTGCCTTAAAACCATATCTGGAACTTCAGAAATTGCTCTAAAATGCTTCAAGTCTTATTTGATTTCTATCACTTTGTGTCTCTTGGTGAATTCCAGCCAGAAATTGGCCCAGTTAAGTCTAGTGGCCCTCGGGGCTCTTTTCCAGGTCTCTAACCTTTTAGAATTTAAATGTTTCCACTTGGTCAGCTGTTAAGATCATGTGGTCTTAATTATCATTTCTATGCTGGTTCTACTCATCTATGCGCCCATACTAAACCAGTTGTTACTTTGAATTTTTCTCACCTATCCAACTGTGTCTGTGACATCAACACATGAAATACTCAATATTTTCTTCAACTAAAAAGTGACAAATCATGCCTTTTGGCAACCCGATCAACTTTGTAGAGCCAGTCCTTTAACTCTGTATGTTGATGGTAACAAACTAAAGCTTCAGTTTAATTGAAAAATCAGTGAGTGATTTTGGGTGCTAGTTTAAAGTGGTATTAAACCCAAAAACAAATATTTCTTATATTGCAGATTGCCATTTCTTGTGATGGCTGCATTCGTTTTCTTTTTTAGGCTTTCTTCTTTTTTCATCTGGTTATCCAGCTGCCAATTCTGTTGTTTTTCAAAAAGCATCAGGGAGGAGCCTTGCTGTACTGACATCACACCACCGAGTCCGCATGGAGAAACACATCAATTTTGACATCGTTTATCTATGGTGGAGAGGAACCATTGGCGCTATCCCTGTATGCTGTGAGAGACCAGTGTTTGATGTCTGGTGTCTTCCCTGTATGCTGCAAATAAGCCAGCAGAGTTCCTTTCCTGGGTCCATACTTCCATCGCGCAGGATTTGGATACGATTTTATGTGCATTTATAATGCGCTTCTGGTGAGTGCATTCATACAGCAATACCTTAGTACGGAGTCACTTGCACGGATATTTCATGGAATATATTGGACTTTGTTCATTATTTTTCTTGCATTATACTATATTCATGCCAGGCTTGTCACTATTGTCACCTTTATATATTTATATATGTCACTACCATCCTTGCTATTGCTTGGAGAGACACTTCATTGCATAGTGGTCTCTATAGCGCTCAATCTTATGTGCTTCACTCCTGTTTATAGTCACTTTTGTCACTTTTATTTATTTATTATATCATATAGCACTGCATTTTACATTTTAGCTGTAATTCTTCACTTGCTAGGGTGCCATGTTCCACACTAAACAGACTACAGAATGTCTGAAATTTGGCTATCAGAATCCTGACTAGGTCTAGTGCAAGTCATTCCCTATCCTTGAGTCCTTGTACTGGCTACTTTCCAGGCTTTGCATCAATTTCAGAATCCTCATACTCACCTATAAGGCTCTGCACAGCTCAGCACCCCATTATCTGTCTGAAATTTTATCACCCCACTCCCCTCCTCTAATTCTGGTCTTCTGTGTGTCCCTCAAACTTGTCTATACACTGCATAGGGGACAGAGCCTTCACTGGAATTCTATTCATAGAGTCATTAAACTATTTCAAATCAGAACTGAAAACTTTCTTCTTTAGACAAGACCTTATCAAACTGTCCCTTTTTGTTCCTTTGTATGTGTATCACCTCTTTTCCTTTCTTTTGAAAAGAAGATACATTTAAAAGGCCCATATAGCAAAGTTTATTGTTATTACTATTATTATTAATGTATACATGGATTAAAATCTTAATAGCAGATATGGATTCCTTATTTATGATTATTCTGTACCATATTGGTGTTAAAGCTTTACAGACTTGTATACCTCAGATTTACTGGCTTGGGATAAGGCTGTAGTGTCCTGGTCTTCTGGTGGGCCCCTAAACTGGTGGGATCAGGGCAGGTGCCCCTTTTGTCTTTATAATTAAGCAGCCTTGTGGCACTGTAGAAGTGTGTTTAGGCCCCTTCCACTCGGGGCGGACTCCGCCAGGTGTCTGCTTGCTCAGTGGGGGATATGTGTGCTGAGTCCTACTGTGCAAGCAGATGGCTGGTCCGCATAAGAGACAGAGACACAGCTCACTCTCCTCAATGGGAAGTCATATGTAAACGGAATGGCTGTCTGTTTGCACCCAACTGCCATCTCCATCTGTCTTTTTTTAGTGGATTTCATGTAGACGGGTGGAAACAGACACATGTACGTTTAGACCCGCTGCTGTATAGAGGACAATGGAGGGTTCGATCAGGTCTGCCTGAAATATGGACAGGCAGACCCGATTGGTTTGCTCATGTGAAAGGGGCCTTACACTTGCAGGCATCTCTACAATCAAGTTATGCTAACAGTTAAATAGTCACTAATTGTAATAATATATCCAAATTAAGATACTCACTAGACATCACAATTCCAAGTGTCAGACTGAAAATCAACACAACAACCAGGATAACTGCTATGAAGACGAGTGCAGTAAGACGATTATGATGAGGCCTTCTACTCTGTAGAGAAACTAAAGACAGCACAATTATTCTTATTACACTGAGATCATTGCTTCTAGATTCAGATTTTTCACCAGAGAAAAACATATACCTGTCCAATGACCAGCGCAGACTCTTAAATTCCCTTGCTGAAAACTCCAGCTAACATAAATTACCCACCAAAATGTGAGGTCATTGGATACATTATTGTAAATAGTTCTTTTAGCAAGTTGAGATACTAGCACATGGCTGCAGCAAGTATGGTAAAGAACAACTATGGCTCCACCATTGTCAGATGGTCATATGATGGTGTGGATGTTGGGGTAGGTTGTTTCTTGGTTAGGGTACTTCCCATCTCCACACAATACATTCAGCATCATATGGCTGAGTGAATGTATTTATTGTCTGATTAGAAATGTATTGTTATGTAGTATATTCATATGCTGTGTTGCAGTACAGGGTGGGATGTACCCTGATTAAGGTTCACAGGGTTTCGACAAGCATCTCACCCAAGAGCTGCAAAAAAAAAAATTTAACTCCCCTCTTGCCTACTAGTCTGTAAATTTGAGAAAAGTGGGCTGTGCCCTTCTAAAACAAATCAAATAAAAAAACTGCAAATAAATCTTCCTTGCCTGACAAAGCGTGGTTGTCTCATTCTACTTTATCTATCTATCTATCTATCTATCTATCTATCTATCTATCTATCTATCTATCTATCTATCTATCATCACATGGAGGGGATGGATCAACTAGGATGATTTTACAACAGATTTAAAACTGCACATGAGAATTAGAAAACACTGGTGTTTATTATGTAAATTGTAATGTGCACCCATTCTGACATATTCACATACTGTATATTTATTTTTTTTTAAATTGCATAATGGCTCACCTAGTGAAAGTCCATGTATGTTCATTCAGTGCGAATGGGGCAAAAAAAAACAAGAACAAAAACAAAGAAAACAAATGTTAGGTCATTGTGCTTGGTGATTGTTTTTCATTGATTTAAAATGGAAAATACTGCATTTGGCCACTAGATGGCACTGAGTATCATAAAACATTTGCCCAGCACTTGAAGTAGGCTACTAATTATTTTTGCCCCATTTCCACAGAACAAATGTACACGCATTTTCACTGTGTGAATTGCTATGCAGATTTTTAATAAATACACGTCTGAGTGGGAAGTAACAGAAGCCAGATGGAGGACCTATGACAGTGTAGTGATGATTATTCATAGCTTAAGCTGGCCATACACTAGTAGATTTCAGAACGAGCATTCACAAGAATATTCGTACAAAAATTCTTTGTAGATTTGACGACTTGACAAATGTTTTTCGATATTTTAATTTGCTTTTAACATTCAATTTTACAATGTAATTTCTCAAATGAAAATGCAATCACTGTTAGAAAGTTGTTTTTTGAGAAAAATAATCCATCCTGCTCCTTTGAATTGTCTTGTTACTGTGGTTGAAAATGAATGTTAATTTGACTCCCCAAATTGAATGAATGTTCCTAAACTAGGGATGCACCGAAATGTCAGTGGCAAAAACACTTTGACTGAAAACACCCCTTTCGGCTGTCATGAAAAAAAAGCACCAATGCAGGTGCCGGAAAAACCTCGCTCCTCACTGCCGCCCGCCCCTCGCCACTGTCCGCCTGCCGCTGCCCCCACCAGCCACCACTCGGTAGTTCTCAGCCCTTACCTTAAAAACCATTGAGCAATCCTGAGACTGGGCATAGAGATGAGTGAAGGAGAGATGGCCTCCACTCAGCTCTATGCCCTTGAAGGACTGGAGCGATGTCACTTCTGGTTCCGGCCATTTTTTTTAAAGCACTAGATCAATGCTTTTTTTTATCCAATGCTTTACATTGCAGAGGAGAGATGTGGGGTCTTATTGACCCCATATCTTGCCATAAAGAGGACCTGTCACTAATTATTTCTATCACAAGGGATGCCTGCATTTCTTCTGATAAGAAAAAAAGCGATTAAACCTTTTTTTAAAGGGACAGTGCAAAAAAACCCCCCAAAAAATTAAACAAATTAAAAAAAAAGTTTAAAGTGCCCCCGTCCCCCCGTGCTCACATGTAGTGGTGAACGCATATGTAGGCCATGCCCACATATGTAAATGCTGTTCAAACCACAAACGTGAGGTATCGCCACGAACGTCAGAGCAAGAGCAATAATTCTCGCACTAGACCTCCTCTGCAACTTTACACTGCTAACCTGTAGACATTTTTAAAGCATCACTCATGGAGATTTTTAAGTACTGCAGTTTCATGCCATTCCACGAGCGTGTGCAATTTTAAAGCGTGACATGTTGGGAATCTATTTACTCGCCGTAACATCCTCTTTCATATTGTACAAAAAATTGGGGTATATATTGTTTTTGTTGTTTTTTTAATCAAAGTGTATTTTTTTCCAAAAAATGTATATTCATTTTTAATAACTGCGCATTTCGGTTTCGGTTTTCGGCCAAATGCATTTTGTATTTTCGGTTTCAGCACCAGAATTTTCATTTCGGTGCACCACTATCCTAAACTGAAACATTTTAATGAAATTCTACTAGTGTATGGCCAGTTTTATTGAACAAGCTGGAGGCACTCGGATGACACAGAAAGCGGCAGAGCTGTAGACCTTCTTTTAACAGCCGTTAACTGCTATATTGACACAAAGGTTGTACAGAATTACAAATATTTTCTATGTATATTATATATGATTATACATAATATTCAAACAAATGGTTAGTGTACAGTTTTGACATACTTTTGGGGTTTTAGTTTGTTACTGTGCTAAGAAATATTTACATTTTAGAGTTTAAAGTAAAATTGTGCTTTGACAGTGCAGGAGCTTATAGCTTCCGGGACAAGTCACCCGTGTAAAGAATACTTTACACAAGTTATGACTTACACAGAACTAGGGAATCTCTCTATGTTAAGCACTGATGCCTGGTGATTGGATTAGCACTGTCACATGGAGTGAGTCACATGCACCTATACAGGGTTGTATTTACCACAAGGCAAACAAGGCATTTGCCTAGGGTGGCATTTTTCAGGGGAGGCAGCACTGCCCCTTGGAAGAAGGGGGACACACAGCATGGGAACCTGTTTAGTTCCGAGAGAGTTTGCAGGTTTCATGATGGTGTATGCACAGCCCGACTCTCATTCCTGGGGATGTCCGGAGCTGTGAAGGTGAGTGTTTTTCTCTCTCTCGCCGTGGGGGATGGTGGCTGGTGTATGGGGGGCAGTGGTAGTGGAAGGCTCTCTCTGGTGGGAGGCAGGGGTGTTGTTGGTCAATGTCGGGCTCTCTCTGCGGGGGCGCCAATTTTTGTGTTGCCTAGGGCAGCACAAGACCTAAATACACCACTGCACCTCTATATCCAGCATTTCCTTTTTTTCAGGCAGATGACTATTTGGTAATGCTAGGTTGACATCTGTGTGGGTGGGGAATGCTTGCAAAGTCACTTGTGTTCCCAACACACAAATAAATGTCCTGCATTGTAGCACATGCGCTGGGCTGCCCTTAATTGTTAATGGCACCCCTGTGCATTGGCAGCCACAGCACGATTTCATGTGCGCTAAACTGCATAGTGCCGTAGCACCATGTGATTCCGTGCAGTGCAGTGCGATTTCTAAAAAGGGATTACTATGCTAGACAAAGCAAAACAAATTGCAGTTTGATGGGTAAGACAATTTACTTTTCTGTCAAATTGTTGTTTTTTCTTACCAGTACTGACTTGCAAGGATCGTGTGACAAAATCTATGTCTGTAAAGGCTCCTGATGAAATGAACTCTGTTCCATTGTCAAAGTCAGGGTTACAGAACATCACCTATCAGAGACAGAAGATCACTTTATTTTGTGTTTACTTATCTATATAAAGCCAACAAATTCTACCATTTTCCAAAATACATTGGACATCCATACTAGTCCTTAAAGACTAAGTTCACCTTTTCAGGCAGAATTTCACTTTTCATAAATAGAAGTCTTTTCTGCCCAAGCCCAATATGCATATCTCCCAGTTACCTTGTCCATGGCAGCTTTCAATTTTCACCTTTTTGCTTGAAATTTAAAAAAATGCTAACTCTGTATTCAATCAGGCAGGCCCATGCACTACATAGCTGATGGCAGGCCTAAAGGAGGTTGTAGAATCAGATTGTATAGTGTATGGTGAGCTTTACAGACTTCTAAGGACATACCTCTCCTGTGATGTGATCGCTCAGCTCCGGTACACTCTGCCAAATGAACGTTCTGTGCAAAATGAAGGTACCATACAAAACAATCACTGGCTGTGTATTTTGTGGAAACAGACAATGATATATAGACTGATAATGATTGTATGGGAGTACAGAGTTGGGTAGGAGCAATCTCCTGGAGGGGGAAGACAGGTGCAGGGTGTTGGTAATGAGGTCAGCTGGTGAACTGCTTCTTTTTAACAGTTTTCATGTCCCAAATACCAAACTTCATGGCAGAGTAGGAAGTTTTGGAGGAGTTTTTTTATAGAACACACTGGAGGCTGAGGTGAGGCCTGTCCTAAAAGACAGAGAAAGAGCTTTTTCTTTTCTGCAACAGAAGTGCATTAATGGCATATTGGTATATGGGTACATTGGGAAGCTGGAATTTAAAAAAAAAAAAAGGTGAACTTAGCCTTTAACCCCTTATAGTATAGGATAAAACACCCCTACAACTGTCACACAGACAAACAAATTAGATACAATTTGGGAGGTTCCTATTTTTTGGGTTGTGGGAAGAAGAAAACAGAATACATGGAAAAACTCAAGTAAGCATGAAAAGAACATTTACATCTTCTGCACATAGCAAGATAATAGTACTGACCAAGTCATACGAATACTTGCTTGGGTTCATTCACACAATATGCATACAACTGCATTGGGCAGCCTCGTTTAATGCAGTTCCATCGGATAGACAAGGCAATTTTTCTTGAGTCCTACGAGCTTAGTTCACTCCATAGCTCTGCAGTGGTGTGCAGTGGTGCAGGATAAACTCTGCTTTTTTTTTGAAGTGGCCACTGATGCGAACAAGCACTTTGTGAGGACATACCGCATTCACTGATTTTGTTTGAGTAATGCATTGACAATGCATTATTATATCATATGTAAAATCCTCTAGTAGGGTTGATTAGAGGTTTATATAAGGTGGTGGGTTGCCAGGAATGTACCTCTGTAGAAATCTTTGAATGAAGTTGTAGGTCTAGTGAGTGAGTCTCTACCTGGTATGGTTCTTAGTAAGTGTCTGAGTTGGTACATGGCCAAGGCATCAAGAGGTTGGGATGTCAGGTTTTGGGTTTTGTCATGTTACAACTATCCTGTAGAGCAGGCATCACTAAATCGTAGACCACAGTCCGGATCCGGACTGAGCCACTGTTCTATCTGGACCCACAATCATGCCATTTAGGAGTGCGGGAGCTATCGGGGTAACTTTTCAAGTTAACTAGCAGGTGATTGGCTGCAGGGTGGTCATAGCAGCCAATCACCTGCTGGTTAGTAAAAAAGTTAACCCGGCAGCTCTTGCTCCCGCACTCCATTCAATGCTGTGCCTCCCACATTTGTTCCTGAAATGTTCTTCTCCACTCTGTCTAAGGTAAGAGAGTGAAGGGGGGCAAAAGACACTACTCTGGTTGTGTGTGTATGATGTGAAGGGGGGCAGTGCTGTGTGGGGAGGGTGGATGTTAAGAGGGCATTGGGGGGCTGATGTAAAGGGGGACAATGCTGTGGGGGAGGGGGGGTTGAGATGAGGGGGCAGAGCATACTATTGGGGGGGATTGTGATGTAAGAGAGGAGCAGTGCTTGGGGGGTATATGTTTAGGGGGCAATGCTGTGGGGTGGGTGTTTGATGTGAAGAGGGCAGAACACACTATTGTTGGGGGATTTGTGATGTGAGAGGGGGCACTACTGTGGAGGGAGATGTAGAGGGGGGCAGCGCTGTGGTGGGGGGTGTGTGTGAAGGGGCCACAGTTCTGTTGAGGGAGATGTGAAGGGGCAGAGGACAGTACTGTTGGGGGTTGATGTGGAGTCAGCAGAGGACAGTACTGTGAGAGGAGGGATGTGAAGGGGGCAGAGGACAGTACTGTGGGGCAGGGTAATGATTTGAAGGGGGGTTGAGCACTGCTGTGAATAAAGGGGGTGCGTGATGTGAAGGGGGTTCAGTATACTATTGTAAAGTGGGGGTAATGTGCACGGGGCCTGAGAACACTACCATGAAGGGGAAATTGATGTGAAGTGGGGGACTGTGATGTGTGTGTGGGGGGGGGGGGACTGAGGACACTGATGTAAAGGATTGTGATATAGTGGAAGAGAGCTGAAAAAAATGTGGTTCATACCTATGCTGGAAGGAAACTTTACTGGTCAGATCTCCATGAATTTGAATTCAATACCCCTGCTGTAGGGGGTGATGTAATTAATTAGGCAGAATTTACTTATGGGCAATAAACAATTAGGGACTGGTTTATAAAAAATTAATTTTAAAAAATAGGAAGAGATCCCTGCCAAAAACCATACTAGACCCTTGTCCGAGCATGCATCCTGGGTGGCCAGGAAAGGGGAAGTTCACTACCCCCCCCCCCCCCCTCTGAATCATACCAAATTTTATTTAATTATTCCTGCTGTTTGTTTACATTTACCTATCAGTCAGAAATCGCTCAGCTGAACAGCTGAACACCCATTCATTTGGCTGTTTGCACAGGAATCTCCATAGACTGCTCAGACTGTGCAGATGTCTACCTCATTATTTCCCCTGCTGGTCAAATGTTCTTAGGTTATAGTATTAGACTCTTTTCTCTATTGGTGAATGATAACTCTCATAGTTATTATTATTATACAGTATTTATAAAGCGCCAATAGTTTGCTCAGCGCTGTACATTACATTGAATGTTCATATGGCTATTTTTCTCTTAGGATTGAATGTTACTGAATGACACACTCACCCTGGGAAAGGCACCAAAGAAACTATTACACACATATTACAAACATTGTAGGTATCATTCACTATGCTTCCACTAATGTTTAGACATTCGCAAAGCACATTTTTTATAAATATACCCCATTATGTCACTAGAAGTGCAATATTTCAAACAAACTTCTATAGCTTGGGATTCATAGCAAAAATTCTTGCTAGAAAACAATGGAAAAAAGTATGTGTATATATATATATATATATTTAAATATATATATATATATATATATATATATATATATCAGTACAGTATTTGTTGGCATCAAATGACCAAAACTGGTGGCTTTCAAAGCATGCTAGGTGGATTTGGAGAGTAGATCGGTTATTAAGTAAGTAGTTATTTGAACTGTAGGCTAACATTCTGCTTATCGTTTACCTCGTCCTCAGAGCGCACATGTTGAGAGACGCAGGTGTTCTCACTCAGGGAATGTTCTTGTTGTATCAGTATTGTATCTCCAGGTCCTGGTTCCGGCTTTAAATGATGCATAGATACACAGCTTTTGATATGCTGAGTTATTGTCATTACGATGCACAAGGATTCTATTGGGAGAAATAGTTTAAAAATACTATCAAGGCCAATGCTGATACTTACACATGCAATTATTTTAAAGATAATAAATTTAGATAAATGGCAGATAACAGAAACGACAATTGTAGCCAGGTACTAAACTAGAGAGAGAGTCTTTTAGGACATTGTGTTGCTGTGCTCTATGCGTTTCCAATGGACTTCAGCTGAATGGGTTAACACTACCTCACCTCCATCCACAAGCAGAAGGAACTCAGGAAACTTGATGGTTGGCAGCACTGAATCATGAGAGATGAAGTTCAGGAAAGAAATTCTACTATGGCAGTCTATGATGAATTTACTACAATTCCCAATGCGAACCGGGTATATAAGAGAGAGAGAGCTGTATTTTTCACAGGCTGAATACAGAGGCACCCTATTTTTGCTGTGAGGAGACCAAGGTGTACATATCGTTGGTCCTGTGTGCACATCAATCTGCCACAAGCCTGTGGCCATGTGTGGAGGACCAGAGTTGCTTCAGGCAGATCCAGAAGTGAGCAGACATCTGAACAGTGAAACCCTTGTTGCTGTATCTCTGGGACTTGTGAGAGGACGCTGCACCCAATAAACTGTTGCTGCTAGCAGAGACTGAGCACAAAGGGATTGGACGTCAAGCAGCATTATTTACTGAATAGAGACTTTCCTGGAACTGTACTCATGTGCATCACTGTAAAAACTAGGCCCCAATGCTAGCCAGTTGAATATCTGAGGATAAAGACTGTTTAATCAGATAGCTACTTCACAAGAGCTTTGCCTATTGTCTAGTTAGAGGACCCTCTTTAGAGAGTCTTAAATTTTATTGCTACCATTCATATAGAATGCACTCTAAAGTGGATACAGCCTACTATTTACAGAGGATTTATCATAGTATTACCATTGCTGTTTATGGTTCAAATGCCATTACTTTTTGCTGATTTCTGATTTTGTGGATTGCCAGGTCTACTCTAGTTTAGCTACATAGAACTCCATTCTATGTTGCTGTAGCCTAGTGAACATATTGTCTAGCAGACTGTGAATATACTAATCCTTTTTTTTACTCATTTATGTGCATACTGCTTATTACTGCAACCTCTGACAATATATTGGATTCATTTACCACTAACAAGTCTGATGTCTTCTTTTATATATGAGACCTTAGTTGGGTGCAGGATATCTATATTTGTGTTCCCAGTAGCAGTACAGTATCCATTTGCTTAACCTGGTGTGTCAGTGGAGCTGAGGCTGTTCTCAGAGGTGAGGCAAGAACACAGAACCTAATCTACCAAGCAGCTCCTGGGGGGGTAGCACTACACAAGTTTGAGATATAACCTGAGTTTAAGACAATGCATGAGCTTTTGGTAGTCTGCACAAATTGCTTTAACAATTGACATTGGGATGATGTCTCCAGGGTTTCCACATGTGGCCTTGTATCCCTAACCATCTCCCCCATGCCATGTCCATTTTGTTCAACATCATATCAGGAGGGTTTGTGTCCTCAAAGACCTTCTATTTGTTGAAACATGTTTATTCTCCATATGTACGGTGCTTCACTGGAGCCAAAACTGCTCTGAGTATCTTTGCAAGCTCTTTACCTATCCAAAGGCAACATGTAAATGCAAGCAATTAAAATAAAACCAGTTAATTGCATAGTGCATATTAAACCTCTTTAATATTATAGAAAATTTTAAATAAATCATAAAAAATTGCACTTACAATAAAGTGACTTGGTCAAGACATATCACCAAGGTATAATATCCACTGAACCACCAGGTCTCGCCACAAATTGCCCAACAGTCTTTGACTGTAAAAGCCAGCCATAGGAGAGGTTATAAGACAAGATGATGTCACTGAAGCAGGATCAGGGCCACCAAACATATCAGCGTTTAGCGGAGGCAGTTTCCTTACCAAGGACATGCTTTGGTCCTTTCTATACACGAGATCTGTGTTTTACTCTCTCTTGGCTCTCCCAGTGTTCAGAGAAATCACTTGTCTCAAACTGTGCTACTGTTCTACAGGACACTGCCATCTTGTGTTGGCTTCAGCATCCTGCCTTAGACATTTATAGCAGGGGGTTACATTTGCTATGCAACATTGACTGCTACATTTGCTATTGCTAGGTAATTGGTAGTACTAGCTGTCACTAACATAACTTTAAACAAAAAAAAAAAAATCAGCGCAACTAATTCCCCAGAATCAAAGTGCCAAAGAACAAAATAAAGGCACATATTCAAGTTCATATTAAAGTTCAATGTATGTGAGTCCGTGTAGCAGTAGGGCATGCTCTTGTAGCTGTAGCAGGCTCTGGGTAAGACACAATGAAAAAGAAAAAGCGCCTCTAAGTGCAGTATAAGGAACAACAGATAAAAACTCTCATGGTGAAAGTTTAAAAAGGGTCATCCATGATGAAGTGGCAGGAGAAGTCCTTGCTGGGTGGGCTGCGATCCGTGCTTAGGGAGACTTTGGATGGAGGGAGCTGGCTGGCTTGTGTGTGTCTCTCTCAGTAGATGGGCGATGGAACGCACCTTGGAGCGCAACGTCAGCATCAGCGTGATGACACGGAGAGGACCAGCATACAATGTGATGTGTTTCGGAGCATGTGTGAAGCCAATGGATGGCAAGCACGCTCCCTTCTCAAGCATACAGATGCAAGAAAAAGTATGTAAACCCCTTGGGATTATGTGGAGTTTTGCATGAATTGGGCATAAAATGTGCTCTGAACGTCATCTAAGTCACAACAATAGAAGAACACAGTCCGCTGAACATAATACTACACAAACATTAGATGTTGCCATGGTTTAATTGCACATAACATGTAAACATTCACAGTGCAGGGAGGAAAAAGTATGTGAGGCCCTAGCTTAATGACTTCTCTCAGAGCTAATTGGAGCCAGGAGTGAGCCAACCTTGATTCAATCAGTGTGATGATATTGGATGTGTTGCTGACAGCTGTCATGCCCTTAAAAAACACACACCTGTTTTGGGTTTACTGGTTTCAAGAAGCACTGTCTGATGTGAACCATGCCTCGCAGAAAAGAGCTCTCAGAAGACCTACAATCAAGAATTGTTGACTTGCATGAAGCTGGAAAGGGTTACAAAAGTATCTCCAAAAGCCTTGATGTTCATGTGTCCACGGTAAGACAGACTGTCTACAAATGGAGAAAGTTTAGCACTGTTGCTACTCTCCCTAGGCGAGGTCATCCTGTAAAAATGACTGCAAGAGCACAGCGCAGAATGCTGCATGAGGTAAAGAAGAATCCCAGAGTGTCAGCTAAAGACCTACAGAAATCTCTGGCACATGCTAACATTTTTGTTGACACATCTACAATAAGGAAAACATTAAACAAGAATAGAGTACATGGGAGGACACCACGGAGGAAGCCATTGCTGTCCAAAAAGAATATTGCAGCATGTTTGAAGTTTGCAAAAGAGCACCTGGATGTTCCACAGCACTACTGGCAAAATATACTGTGGAAAGATGAAACCAAGATTGAGTTGTTTGGGAAGAACCCACAACACTATGTGTGGAGAAAAAAAGGCACAGCACACCAACATCAAAACCTCATCCCCACTGTAAAACATGGTGGAGGGAGCATCATGGTTTGGGGCTGCTTTGCTGCCTCAGGGCCTGGACGGATTGTTGTCATTGATGGGAAAATGAATTCCAGAGTTTATCAAGACATTTTGCAGGAAAACGTACGACCATCTGTCCGCCAACTGAAGCTCTGCAGAGGATGGGTGATGCAACAGGACAATGACCCAAAGCATACAAGTAATTCAACAAAACAATGGCTGCAGCAGCACAGAATACGCTTTCTGGAGTGGCCCAGTCAGAGTCCTGACCTCAACCCGATTGAAATGCTGTGGCTTGACCTTAAGAGAGCGATTCACACCAGACATCCAAAGAATATTGCTACACTGAAACAGTTTTGTGAAGAGGAGTGGTCCAAAATTACTCCAGATCATTGTGCAGGTCTGATCTGCAACTACAGGAAATGTTTGGTTGAGGTTATTGCTGCCAAAGGAGGGTCAACCAGTTATTAAGTCCAAAGGTTCACATACTTTTTCCTCCCTGCACTGTCAATGTTTACATGTTATGTGCAATTAAACCATGGCAACATCTAATGTTTGTGTAGTATTATGTTCAGCAGACTGTGTTCTTCTATTGTTGTGACTTAGATGACGTTCAGAGCACATTTTATGCCCAATTCATGCAAAACTCCACGTAATCCCAAGGGGTTCACATACTTTTTCTTGCAACTGTAGGCCTTACCCAATCTATTCTCTCTTTTTAAGGATCTAAATAAAATTGTCCACATTTTTCCCTTAAAAGATTTTTTCACATAGTCACTTAAGAACTAAGTCCATGCTGAATTGTTTCACTCCTGGTTCTCCTTTATCTGCTGATTTGGAATGCCTTGAACTCCTGGAACAACTTTATTCTGATTCCCATTCAGATATTTTGGATCCCAGTGATTTAGATTCTGATTTTTGCACTCAGGATCTAAACAACACTTTACCTATTACTCGTGCCACTTTAAGACCCAAATCTGTCTTTTACCCATTACATGCCAAGGGGCCTTATCTAGAAAGTTTTTACAGAGTAGTTTATTCAGAAATCACTAAATTATGTGAATCATCCTCTGGCACCAGATATCTATCTCTTAACTTAAACTCTAGAAAGAGAGGCTTTAAAAACATTGACAGATAACTCTAACATCATCATAAAACCAGCAGACAAAGGTAGTGGTATTGTCATTCTAAATACATCTGATTATCTACTAGAAGCCTCCAGGCTACTTTCTAATACACATACATATCAAAAATTATCAAAAATTATCCAAGGATCCATTATCCGAATTTAAACTTGAGGTGTCAGCATTAGTTAATACAGCCCTACAAGATGGTATTACTGTATAGACAAACAGGAAGCCCCTTTTTTTAGAGACTTTTACAGCACTTCATATTTTTACTTTTTATCAAAAATCCATAAAAACCAAACAAACCCTCCAGGTAGAACGATTGTGGCGGCCACTTAAAGCTTCACCAGCGGCCACTGAAAGCATCATCAGAGATGGCACACATTTGTTAGAACTTCTGGCACCGTATACCTGGGAGCCCAATTATTATTGGGTATCCCTGGATGTCAATTCACTTTATACGTCCATACCACATGAGGTAGACATCACTGCCATTCAACACTACTATTCAAGCATCCTTTATCACCAATGCTATGTCCTTTTCCCTTAAACATAATTTCTTTACTTTTGACAATGATTGTTATCTCCAAATCCATGGCACTGCGATGGGTGCAAATTTCACTCCCTCCTATGCTAACCTGACCATGAGCTTTTGGGAGGACAACTACATCTGGTGCAATAATCCTTTTGCAACACATATTGTTTATTATGGACATTATAGATGACATCCTGATCATCTGGGACGGTACTCCCACACAGGTTTAGGATTTCATGGCCCATTGTAACTCCAATCCCTTAAGCCTGTCCTTTACTTCAGTCCATCACAAAGACACACTTTTTTGTATTTAGAATTGTACCAACAATACTATACATGCCAGAAACTCTTATTTACATTAAACCAGCTGCCATCATCCCAGGTGGATAAAAAACATTTCCAAGGGACAGTTCTGCCGGTTGAGACAGAACTGCACCTCGGACTCCATCATGCAGAGTCAAATACTCAAAAACAAATTTTCATACAAAGGTTATCCATCCACTCTGGTGGAAAAAGCTTTTTCCTTTTATCAACACGGTAAACCATCCAAACCTCACAATAATGAAGTTAATACTTCTGTTAGATTCATTACCAGATTTCACCAACGATATCGCAAAATGGAAGGCATTATCCGTAAACATTGGTCCATTTTACCCTCATCTGTAGAATGTTATAGATAATAAACCCAATTTCACCTATAGGACAGCTCCTAGTCTTAAGAATAAATTAGCCCCTAGCAAATACAATTTTCCTTCGCCTACTAATAACCATCTTTGTTTACTACCTTTAACCACTTTCCAACTGCTCTATAGCCGAATGACCAGCTCAAAGGAGCAGGGCCCTCCTAACTCTCTTGTATTGAACTGAATTGGTGCTGTATTGTCTCCCGTTATATTGTAATGTAATGAGCAAACTGTTGGCGCTATCTAAATCCTGTATAATAATATATAATATGCACAAACATATATACAATAAACACCAAATAAAGTTACAAAAAAGTTCTTAGTGCCAAATAAATATAAACAGTTTGTGTAAAATCAAATAGTCCACAATTTTCAATGCACGTGTAGACCAGTGACATGCATCCAATTGTGCCAACTCTTCCGTGAAAATCTTTCACCTATATGCATTCAACAGAACTCTGGTAAAACAGGCCTGTAATATCACTAGAGAGAGAGGAGCGGCAGAGGTGTAGTTTGACGCAGTGTGTTACGTGGTGGGGAAGAGAATAAAAAAAGCTCAGGGAGATCCCAGCCACGAACAAAAACCACGATGGAGAAGAAGCAATGTAACCTGCTCTCTTTATTAAGGTACATTTTGGTGGCCTCTGGTCAGACCCATGCGGAGGAAGCAGTGAAGGGTGCTGTCACAGCTTGGAGTGATATTACAGGCCTGTTTTTACCAGAGTTCTGGTGAGTGCATATGGGTGAAGGATTTTCATGGAAGTGTTGTCACAATAAATAATACAACAATTTAGGCAGGATAGTAATTTTCACCAAATTAACCAGTCCAATCCAGGACAGGTTCAGGAATTGACAAGACTGCATAAGGGAGGACACAGAGCGAAGCAATGGATAATAATTTGCAGTAAACAAAGAGCCATAAGTGGGGGTCAGGCGAATGCCCAAGTATTCCAGGGAAGAGGAAGCCCATTTGTAAAGGAAGTGGGATTGCAGGCGTGAAACCAAATCTGAGGCCAAAGTGATATTGAGAGCGACAGTCTTATCCAAATTAATACGGAGACCCAAAATCAATGAAAAACACGCAAGGACGCGTTGTAAGTTTGGGAACGTTGTCAAAGCATTAGTGATAGTCAAGAAGGCATCGTCCGCAAAAAGTTTAAACTTAAATTCCTGTCCCGTGTAAGGTAAAGCCAATATATTACAATCCACCCGGAGCGCCAAAGCCAGTGGCTCAAGCGCCAGGACAAAGACCTCTGGAGACAAAGGGCATCCCTCTCTCATCTCTCTCCAAATGGGAAAGGGATCTGAGAAATACCCTGCATACTTAACCGAAGCCGAGGGGGAAGAATACAAGGCCTGGATCCAAGAAAGGATAGAATCCCCAAAGCCCCAACAGGACAGCACAAACCGCAGATATTCCCAGGATAGGGAATCAAAAGCTTTGTATATATCTAAAGACAATAGAAATCCTGGAATTTTGCGCTGTTGGAAAAGGGGTATAAGGTGAACAATTTTTACGAACATTATCACCGGCCTGCCTCCCAGGGACGATTCCTACTTGGTCCCTGTGGACCAGGCTCCGCAAATATTTATTGATACGAAGACTGAGAATCTTGCCCAGTATCTTCAGATAATCATTAAGAAGAGAAATGGGCTGAAAGGCTTGCAGTTCCTGGATGTCTTTCGTTGTCTTAGGAATCATTGAGATGAGCTCTAAGCGTGTCCAGAGAAGGCAAAGAACCCTGTCACAATTCATTAAAATAACTAGCCAAAAAGGGTGCCAGCAGGGTTGCAAATTTCTTATAATAGAGACCTGAAAAGCTGTCAGGACCCGGGGCCATGGTGGACCGTAAAGATTTGATAGCTTGAAGCACTTCTGATACAGTTACACTTGCATTAAGGGCCACCCGCACCGCTACAGACAATCCAGGGAGTTGTAGATTTTGAAAGAATGCTTTCGCCTGAGCTACCAGAAAGGGATCCGGTTTGGCGTATAAGCATGAAAGGAAGTCTGCGAAATGTGAGACGACCTGCTGGGGATTGGAGGTGTAGCCTCCCGCAGGGAGCTGCAACCAGACCAGTTTATGGGGTTTCCCCATAGAATTGAGTTTCTTAGCCAGCATCAGGCCCGGTTTATTAGCACAGGTATAAAATTTATGTTTGGTTCAACGCAGGGTCCGTTCCATCTCTGAAGAAGCAAGTAAGTACAAATCTGCCACCAGGGAATCCCGCGTTTGTTTATGGGCCATGGACAGGTGAGACTTCCAACGAACATCCACAGAGGCTAGCAGAGAGTGAAGGTCTGAAAGATGATGCTCCTGTGCCACAGCCAGCTGTATAATGTGAACCCGCACCATGGCTTTATGTGCCTCCCACAGGGGCACTGCCAAAGAAACCGATCCCAAGTTCTCCATAAAATAAGTTTGTATGGAAGATTCAATTTGCTGGCCAGTGACCTGGGTGGTCAATAAGGACTTGTTAATGTGCCAGTGAAAATGGTGCCGTGTCAACCCCAAAAGTGTAAGAAGCAGAACCAGGGGATCATGGTCTGACCAGGGCGAGGAAGGGATAGATATCCACCTGACTAAAGGGAGCTGTTGAACATGCATAAATACGCGGTCGATTCTGCAAAAACTACTATGAGGATTTGAGTAGAACGTGAAGTCACGCTCAGTTGGGTGAAGTTCCCTCCAAACATCTGCCAGCCCCGAAGACTGCAGGAGAGAGCACGTGTTCCTCCTGCACCAAGTCGTTAGAAGGGGCCGTCCCCCCGAGCTTATCACCTATCTAGAGCAGAATCTAAGGTAACATTTGAATCCCCCAAAAGAAGAAGGGCTTTGGAGTGCCAGGAAATGATGGTACAAAGATGTCAGAAGAATGTGTGCTGAAAGAGATTGGGAGCGTAATAAGAAACAAAAGTGACTTCCTGATCCCAGAGGGTGCCCTGCAGGAGCAAGTACCTGCCCATGGGGTTCACTACATTCCGAGCACAGGTAAAAGGGAGATTGTGTTTGAAGGCTATCAGAACACCCCATCATTTCTCAGGAGCCGAGGCCATGTAGAAAGTGGGATAATGAGGTGAAAGATATGGAGGACTGGGAAAACCTGGTTTCCTGCAAGAATACCATGTCAATTTGTTGCGATTTGAGGGGATGAAAAACTTTAGACCGCTTCTGAGGCAAATTAAAGCCTTGGATATTTTGTGAATGTACTTTCAAAGGTCGTGAATCCATGGTGAGATCGACGTAATCCGCTCAGCAGAAAAGGTATAGGTCGACCAACAATGTCCACTCCCAAGGACGACCGGTCCATGGCTTCCCGAAACCCTGCAGAAACCAAGAACAGAAAAGCCAGAAAAAAACAAAAGGACAGGAAAAAAAAAAAAAGAGAAAGGAAACACAGAGACTATGTACAATGGCATAGCCATATTACATATATGGTGAAATGCATCCTATATTCAAAGGATACCAGTTGGGGGTGTCTCTACCACCGAACACATGGCTGCAAATAAATACATCAAAAACAAACATAACATAACAAGGTACCCACATTAGTAAATATATGAGTCCCCAGGAAGTAGGTCCTATTGATGGAGACCCCTTCCCAGAAGCCCAGCCAAGCTAGGGGCCCAGCCCCCTCCAGTGAGATGACTACAGGCCGCTAAGGAACCCAACGCCACAGCCCAGACGGTCTCCCACCCCAGCGCCCCAGCAAGGTCATCACCCTAGCACCAAACAAGGGCCTACTTGAACCAACCACCCTCCTAGAGCCCAAGGGAGTCATCGGTCCGTTCCATCAACATGAACCCAGCCACTCGCAAAGACCCATGGTATTCAACAGTGGCAAAA
This sequence comes from Staurois parvus, assembly GCF_062004578.1. Classification (NCBI taxonomy): domain Eukaryota; kingdom Metazoa; phylum Chordata; class Amphibia; order Anura; family Ranidae; genus Staurois; species Staurois parvus. The sequence continues at coordinate 6,433,202 of NW_028318003.1, forward strand.
AGTCACAGACTGCAAGTCCAGATGGGATCCCCCACCCGCAGACCGAACCCCAAGGGGGCCGGCCAGGCAGGGCTCAATCACATAACATCATCAGTATTGGGGATGCCTAGAAGGCCAAACTCATGGTCCCGTCAAAAGGCTGCAGCGGTGAAGCACAACGAAGGAAGTCCCGGATACAACTTCATCCCAGTGAAGAACAGGTTGGACTCGACCGTAGAGGGGTCCGAGGAAGGGCCCTCTTCCAGTTAGATGCCTTCTCCCAGAGGCTGCCCCAGATGAGGTGGCCCCGCTTGAGATCCAGATCAATGCGAAAGACTCTGTACAGCACCTCCCGGTGGGATAAGATGCAAGGATTCTAGGAGAAAGTGGGCTCCGTCCGAGCGCTGCAAATGAGTGGCTATGGCTTTGGTAGTCGAAGGTGAGGCAGAACAGAAAGCCCCATGCTTACTTGATTCTACGATTTACCAGGACTGAGGTGAAGGGCTTAAACTGGCAGCGCTTCTGCAGAGTGATCTGGGAAAGGACCGAGAAGAGCTGATAATGATGCCCCTGGAAGCTAAGGTCTGGGTTGCTCCTGGCCGCCAAAAAAATGTTTTCCTTAGTGCAGTAATAGGTGAATTTGATAATAATGTCTCTTGGAGCCCTCGCCAGCTGTTTGGGACCCAATGCATGATGTATACGGTCAAATTCAAGACGGTCAATGGGAATGGCGGAGGTCTGCTCCTGAAACAGGGCAGTAGAGGTTGAGGTGAGATCCGTAACGGATTCCGGAATACCCCGTAAGCGTAAGTTACCACGGCGGGATCGGTTCTCGAAATCTTCAAACCAAAGCAGCGCATCCATCAATTCTTTCTTAAGGTTGCACAGGTCCTGCTCATGGCTTTCAATGACCAATGGCCGCAGCATCGATTTTATACTTGAGATAGTTCGTCTGGTTGCTCTCATGAGAGGCGTTCTGCCAGTTTAGAAGTAGCAGAGGACAACTTGGTGTGCAGCATCAACTTGAAACGATTCAGGAGCTCCACATCTTGCATGGTCGGTGCAGGGGATTTCAGGGGTGCCCCTGGCTTAGTGCCCATCACATCCGCGGGATCCGGTGTACCCGCGGGCAGTGGCGGGCCCGAAATCGAGTCCAGTGATCCATTTGCGGCCTCTGTTGAGTAGGCTGCAAATTCCGGAGTGGCTTGCCAAGCACTGGAGGTACGGGCGGCCCCGGTTTTCTTCACCATCAGAGCGGCTGGGGAGGCAGTGATCCAGGGAGGGTCAGTGAGCAGCTGGCTGACCCCCCTGAGAGCTGTCAAATTGGCCAATGTGCTGTGGGAGAGGAGCGCGCCTACCGAGCGGCCATCATGGGTTTTGTTCTCGAGTGCCCTCCCTCTACTGCTTTTTCTTTACCACCAGAAACTTTAACTGAAGTGCCCAGCCCATCAGCCCAGTCCTTAGCAACACAAACCCTCACATTTGGTTCAACCTGCTGGGGACAGAAATGCTCCTCAATAATTACATCTCTGCCCCCATTTCTCAGTTTAAATGCATGTCCAAAAAACTGCTAAATTCCATACTCAGCACAGCGCCCTTGTGTGAGGGATGCAGACAATCTCTTTTGTACAGCTCAATGTCAGACCACCTGATAGCATCATGACTAACATAAGCAAAACCTTCAGCTTTGCACCAATCCTATAACCAAACATTGAACTCTTTGCTATACAAAGTACTTTCTCTTGTTGTCCATTATGCACAGGTAAGACCTCCAAAAATGTAACAGTACAGCCTAACTGTTGAAGATCATGCCCCAAATACTGAAAATCCTTCTGTACAGAACACACATCATTACGGGACAAATCGTTTGTGCCAAGGTGCACAACATCAACATTGCACCTTTCACTAGCTTTTTGACAATTATTAAAATGCGCCTTTTATCTCTCCTACAGGTAGCACTGAGTAAACATCTAACTTCCTTTGACACTTCCACATGATTTCCTAAATAAACACCTCTTACAATTGAATCACCAACAAGAAGATGGCTTTACCTTTTAGGAGCCTTTTCCACAACACTTGCCTGGAATGAAACCTCAAATAAAACATTTATTTTTGGCAAAGCAATTTTTTGTCAGGGTCCTCCTTCTTATACTCACAGCTGCGTTTGCAACCTTTGTTATGCAGCGTCACACCAAAAGCTACATGTTTATGGTCCAGAGGCCTCAGTCTTCCTGACCCAACAGTTGTCCACATTGCTCTTCTCCTGTACAGTCTTTTAGGAAGAGGTGGCTTTCTGCAGGGCAGCTCAACAAAAGAAATTGGCTTAGACAGCCTCTTGATCTCGGACTGCAGGGCACTAACCAGTGAATTTAGACAAACAATGTCATCACCTAGGCGAGAAATCTGCATACAAATGGGGCAGCATCCCAGCTTTCAAAGGGCACCACAAAAAACAAATGCCAAACAAGTGCTGCACTGAACCAAACCAGACTTTTAAAAAAGATTTACTTAAATTCAAACACAAATACTAAGATAGTTAGCTGTTTCCAAACTCCTGTTGTTTTCAAAAGACTGCTGTTCAAACTATGCACTTTTATCCTGCTGCACTTCTGTACTGCTGCACTTCCAACGAGCAAAGTCTACAGAGCTAATCATCCACAAAACTTGTATCTGTCATCCAGTAAAATTTACTGCTGAGCTTCAATGTCTGGACCAGTGTGGGTAGTTTTATATAATTTGCTGTTATTTATTTTCATGTAATACAGTTAACTCTTTTAGTTTTGTATTTTGTGGTCAATTTCACCATGAAAGCAGCAACTTGTATTGTTCATGCATTTACATTACTGAAGGTGCAACTGTGAATAATAGAATTAATAGAAAAGAAACAAATAAAAGTTCAACATAATAACATGTCCCTTTAAAACAGTTATCCTATAGTACACAGTTAAACAGAATTACACAGTACAACAAAACAGTTTTGTGTGTTGAGTATTGCAAAGAATTAACATGTATTACAGTGCACTAAAACTGCAGCATGCGGATTACATACCTGTTGTGATTCCAAGTGTTTCTTTTTCCTGTTGTGAAACTTTGTAAGCTTGAAGCAGAGTGCCAAAGCAGAGAGGGGGCCTGCTAGAAAATGTGCCAGACAATTTAATCCGAGTCAGGTGAGTGACCCTCCCCGTAACGCCAACAAATCCACCTCAAGCACTTTAAATTCATTTTTTAAACACAAGCTTTATTTAAGGAATAACATTACAATATGCACATTATAAATTGCTCAGATGTAGGGTTTACAATTATGCAGAATGCATGTACAGAGAAAATAGTGTCCAGTTAAAGTTTTTTAATGATTCTTTTGCACACATGACACAAGTTTTGACATTTCTACATAAAGTGACAACTTACAAAAATGAAAAAGAAACAAACAGGATGTTATGCTTGATATGTGTGATTTGTGTTTTCAGTTTAACTTGTCTAGTGTGTATATTTATATACACTGTATAGATGAAAGGGTAGCCACAGCACTCTATGCATGAGATAGATGCCTGAGTGTTCACCCACGAAGAAATATCCATATAGATCCAAAAATACAAAACAGATTTAGAGCCACTCTTGGGTCTTGCAGCGGAGATATATCAAAAGCAACAGCATTTTATTGTCAACGGTTTGACTGAGCTCAGCCTCTCTTTGTCAAAACACTAAAACAGGGAGGTGAACAGGCTAATAAACCTAAAGTCCCACCCGCCAACAACACTCCATAGTAATGACATCACAGTGCAAAAGTAAAAAGATACATACAGGGTAGAGGTCAAAAGAAATGTCACAAAAGAAACAAATCACAATAGTCCGCAAAAAAACAAAATATACTACATTCTAGCTTCCTGGCTCCTGGTGGCTGAATAGAGTGACAGGAAAGTGAAAGGAAGGTGAGTGTGTTAACTGGTGGAGTTGGCATTGAAATACATTCGTCATCGTTATCAATATATACTGTATAACTATATATGGATAATAAGCACAACACATCCAGACTATTACAGTCACTAAATATTTGTGCTTAAAGCGGAGCTCCACCCAAAAGGGGAAGTTCTGCTTTAAGCCCTTGTCCCCCGCTCCCCATTAAGGATTGGCACCTTTGGGGAGCAGGGGGGGGCGTAACCGAATTTGACAGGAACCCACTCTAACTTCGATTGCCTAGGTGATCGGAAGCGGAAGCTGTCTTACCCCCCACGTGGGTCCCAGAAGACTACGGGGCCATTCACAAAGCGCAGTGCTTCTTGTGCATGTGCAGTGGGCACCTGGATGTGAAGCCGCAAGCTGTCACAGCTGGGTGCTCACACTGAAGATGCTGGTGCCAGGGAGAGAAGACATCCGGTGAATCCAGAGGTGGTGAGGACACCGCTGGACCGAGGGACAGGTAAGTGGCTGTATTTTAAAAAGTCAGCAGCTACAGTTTTTGTAGCTGCTGACTGTTTTTTTCTCAGGTGGAACTCCACTTTAATGAGACATAGTCAAGACTTCTTTTAGTTATAGGAGTTTTACGCCCCTTTAAGACTAGGTGGATCTGTTTGCTCAGCAGGGGATCTCTCAGCTGATCTCCGCTAAGCAATGACAGATCTGTGTCCTCTCCGCTGCTGTAGAGTGGAGTGGAGTGGTCTTGCCAGTAGATATAAAATAGATTTTATTGCTCTTGGTTCCACAGATGGCAACAAATGGATTAACAGAGAAGGCATGTTTTTATTTGAATAACCATTTGCAAAAGAAAATGGAAAACCCTTAAAGTGTTATTAAACTCAAGACCCTGAATTCACTCTATCTGATCTCCCACAGTACACAGAACAAGGAAACACAGTCATTTTGCTGTGCTGATCAAATGCACTCTCCCAAGAAAAAAAACTCTAGCAATACACACTAAACTGAGCATGTGCAGAGTGTCTCCACACCATATGCCTTATCAGGAGATAAGAGGAAGACACTGGAAGAAGGGGAGGATCAGAGAAGTCAGAATCAAACAGCATTTGTAACCACTTCCTGACTGCCCTATAGCCGATATACTGCTACAGGGCAGAACGGGTGTGCAAAATCACATATATAAACGTGATTTTGCATTGCCAGGTAGGGGGCACTCTCGAGGCGTGCGCCCTACCCGCGCTGCCATTCTCAGCCACAGCTGTCAATCACCGGGTCCTGGCCGGTGATTACTTGCTGGCGCCCAGTGATTGCTGAGCCTCTCTGACGGGGAGGAGAACTGTATGTAAACAATACAGTTCTCCTTCCTGGCAGCTCGTGCACACTGCTTTGGATGGCTGTGCACAGCACAGCCATGCAAAGCAGTGTGATTACAGTGAAGCACACACACGCAGACACAAGTAAAACAGCACACAGTTAATCCTTTGATCGCCCCTTATGTTAACCCCTTCCTGCCCAGTGCCCTTAGTACAGTGTCAGTGCTTTTTTTTAACACTGGTCACTGTATGGGTGTCGCTGGGCATGTCAGTGACACCAAGTCAGTTCCCCCCAGTGTCAGAATGCCTGCCGCAGTCCCACTATAAATCGCTGATCGCCATCATTACTAGTAAAAATTTTACGAAATTTAAATAATCCCAGTATATATACCGCCATTTGTAAACACTATAACTTTTACGTAAACCAATTAATTTACATGTATTGGGATTTTTCTTTAGCAGAGACATGTAGCAAAATGCATTTTGCCCTAAGCTTATGACGACATTTGATTTTTTACGTTTTTTTACCGGATATGTTTAATAGCAAAAAGTCTAAAATATTTTTTTTCTCAAAATTGTCAGGTTTTTTTATAGCCAAAAAAAAAATAAAAACTGCACAGGCGATCAAATACCACCAAAAGAAAGCTTAATTCATGGGAAAAAAGGACATAAATTTAATTTGGGTGCAGCATTGCATGATCGTGCAATTATCAGTTAAAGTAACGCAGTGCCGTAACACAAAAAATGGCCTGGTCTTGAAGGGGGGTAAATCCTGGTTAAAAATGCAGAGGATTAACCCCTTAGCTTCCACAGTGAGTATAACAAGCATGCTTTACTGCATATACAGATATACAGACTGATTTTCCTGTTGTGGGTTTAGTAACACTTTAAGGATGAGGACAAAGTAAAACTCCCCAAATGTTGTTGGTGACAGGTTCAACCTTGAGTTGAACTACACTTCTTGCAGGAAGTATTGGGCTTGACGTCTTGTACAGGGTGCAGCGGTAGCCTCTTGGCTGGCATGGGTAAGCTTCCACTTGGAGGCACAGGTAACCTGGATGACTGTAGCATTCACTGTAGGTGAAACAGGAAAAGAGCGCAAAGAGCAAATGAGTATGACCATTAAGGACAAATACATGGGTCAGATCACAGCTGTGCTCCCACCAATACGTAACAAGCCTCAAGCCTTTCAGCCTCATCCAGCAGAGAGATTGTATAGCTCAGAGGACCACTGTTTAGTTGCAATCATACTAAAAGTGATCAACTTTGGGGTTGGTTAACTATGCAGTTAACCCATTGAACACCAAAACAACTGTCATGATACCATTTTTTGAGTCCCTGAGGAGGGTGTTAACTGAAATCAAGGAATATGAGGAGCAGTCAAGGGCATGCCAGAATGTTTACAGTGGTGCAGGTATCACTCCCTCAGATACAGTTTTTCTAAATGCATTAATATTTTCATATGCCCACAGATTACAGACTGGCAATCAGTATGTGACTGTACAAAACAACATGTTTTTAATGCATTTACATATTGCTGGATGTCCAGCATCCCTCTACCTTTAAAGAGGGGTGGGCTCCCTCCAGGCATACCTGCCCTTCATCTATTTATTACTATATACAGTGAAGGAAATAAGTATTTGATCCTCTGCTGATTTTGAATGTTTGCCCACTCACAAAGAAATTATTAGTCTAAAAATCGAATGGTAGGTGTATTGTAACACTGAGAGACAGAATAGCAACAAAAAATTCAAAAGAAATGCATGTCTAACAAATTATGGACTGATTTGCATGTTTATGAGGGAAATAAGTATTTGATCCCCTATCATTCAGCAGCATTTCTGGCTACCAGGTGGCTTTCATACAGGTAACAAGCTGAGATTAGAAGCAGTCTCTTAAAGGGAGTGCTGCTAATCTCATTTTGTTACCTGTATAAAAGGCACCTGTCCACAGGAGCAATCAAACAATCAGATTCCAAACTCTCCACCATGGCAAAGACCAAAGAGCTGTCCAAGGATGTCAGGGACAAGTTTGTAGACCTACAAAAGGCTGGACTGGGCTACCAAACTATCACCAAGCAGCTTGGTGAGAAGGTGACAACAGTTGGTGCAATCATTCGCAAATGAAAGAAACACAAAACAACTGTCAGTCTCCCTAGCTCTGGTGCACCATGCAAGTTCTCACCTCATGGAGTGTCGATGATCATGAGAACAGTGAGGAATCATCCCAGAACTACATGTGAGGATCTTGTCAATGATCTCCAGGCAGTTGGAACCACAGTCACCAAGAAAACAATTGGTAACACACTACGCTGACAAGGATTGAAATCCTGCAGTGCCCGCAAGGTCCCTCTGTTCAAGTAAGCACATTTCCAGGCCGTCTGAAGTCTGCCACTGGACATCTGAATGATGCAGAGGAGGACTGGTTGAAAGTGTTGTGGCCAGATGAGACCAAAATCGAGCTCTTTGGCATCAACTCAACTAGCCGTGTTTGGAGGAGGAGGAATGCGGCCTATGACCCCAAGAACACCATCCCAACTGTCAAACATGGTGGTGGAAACATTCTTCTTTGGGGGTGTTTTTCTGCTAAGGGGACAGGACAACTGCACCGCATCAAAGGGACGATGGACGGGGCAATGTATCGTCAAATCTTGGGTGAGAACCTTCTTTCCTCAGCCATGGCATTGAAAATGGGTCGTGGATGGGTGTTCCAGCATGACAATGACCCAAAACACAAGGCCAAGGCAACAAAGGAGGGGCTCAAGAAGAAACACATTAAGGTCCTGGAGTGGCATAGCCAGTCTTCAGACCTTAATCCGATTGAAAATCGGTTGAAGGAGCTGAAAGTTCGAATTGCCAAACGTCAGCCACCAAACCTTAATGACTTGGCGAGGATCTGCCAAGAGGAGTGGGACAAAATCCCTCCTGAGATGTGTGCAAACCAGGTGGCCAACTACAGGAAACGTCTGACTTCTGTGATTGCCAACAAGGGATTAGCCACCAAGTACTATGTCATGTTTTGTGAAGGGGATCAAATACTTATTTCCTTCAATGACCATGCAAATCAGTGCACAATTTGTTATACATGCATTTCTTATGAATTTTTTGTTGCTATTCTGTCTCAGTGTTACAATACACCTAACATTTGATTTTTAGACTGATCATTTCTTTGTGAGTGGGCAAACATTCAAAATCAGCAGGGGATCAAATACTTATTTCCTTTACTGTAGGTGCTCCAACTTTGGAGACTCTCAAAGTTTATAGAGTTGGGACTGCAGTACACTAGGATGCATGAAGTGGCCCTGCAACTTACACATATATTTGCAAATGCGTGGACACAAAACCCTGGTTTTGACGCGAACTGTTAGACAGGACAATTTGGTTTGTTGAAGGCTGGCAAGTGTGCTGAGAATTTTTCTTTGTTGTTTTTGACATATGATAAGATGCCTATATCACCTATTAAATCAGTGGTTCTCAACCTTTCTAGCGCCGCGACCCCTTAATACAGTTCCTCATGTTGTGGTGACCCCCAACCATAAAATTATTTTCGTTGCTACTTCATAACTGTAATTTTGCAGTAGGAGGAATAGTGCCACGTCATTGGTATCAGTGGGAGGAATAGTGCCCCGTCATTGGTGTCAGTGGGAGGAATAGTGCCCCCTTCCTTGGTGTCAGTGGGAGGAATAGTGCCCCATCATTGGTATCAGTGGGAGGAATAGTGCCCCGTCATTGGTGTCAGTGGGAGGAATAGTGCCCCCTTCCTTGGTGTCAGTGGGAGGAATAGTGCCCCGTCATTGGTGTCAGTGGGAGGAATAGTGCCCCGTCATTGGTGTCAGTGGGAGGAATAGTGTCCTGTCATTGGTGTCAGTGGGAGGAATAGTGCCCCCTTCCTTGGTGCCATTGGGAGGAATAGTGCCCCATCATTGGTATCAGTGGGAGGAATAGTGCCCCGTCATTGGTGTCAGTGGGAGGAATAGTGCCCCCTTCCTTGGTGTCAGTGGGAGGAATAGTGCCCCGTCATTGGTGTCAGTGGGAGGAATAGTGCCCCGTCATTGGTGTCAGTGGGAGGAATAGTGTCCTGTCATTGGTGTCAGTGGGAGGAATAGTGCCCCGTCATTGGTGTCAGTGGGAGGAATAGTGTCCCATCATTGGTGTCAGTGGGAGGAATAGTGCCCCATCATTGGTGTCAGTGGGAGGAATAGTGCCCCCTTCATTGGTGTCAGTGGGAGGAATAGTGCCCCGTCATTGGTGTCAGTGGGAGGAATAGTGCCCCGTCATTGGTGTCAGTGGGAGGAATAGTGCCCTGTCATTGGTGTCAGTGGGAGGAATAGTGCCCCGTCATTGGTGTCAGTGGGAGGAATAGTGTCCCATCATTGGTGTCAGTGGGAGGAATAGTGCCCATCATTGGTGTCAGTGGGAGGAATAGTGCCCCATCATTGGTATCAGTGGGAGGAATAGTGTCCCATCATTGGTATCAGTGGGAGGAATAGTGCCCGATCATTGGTGTCAGTGGGAGGAATAGTGCCCCATCATTGGTATCAGTGGGGGGGAATAGTGTCCCATCATTGGTGTCAGTGGGAGGAATAGTGCCCCGTCATTGGTGTCAGTGGGAGGAATAGTGCCTCGTCATTGGTGTCAGTGTGAGGAATAGTGCCCCATCATTGGTATCAGTGTGAGGAATAGTGCCCCATCATCGGTATCAGTGTGAGGAATAGTGCCCCATCATCGGTATCAGTGGGAGGAATAGTGCTCCATCATCGGTGTCAGTGGGAGGAATAGTGCCCCATCATCGGTGTCAGTGGGAGGAATAGTGCCCCATCATCGGTGTCAGTGGGAGGAATAGTGCCCCATCATTGGTGTCAGTGGGAGGAGGAATAGTGCCCCATCATTGGTGTCAGTGGGAGGAATAGTGCCCCATCATTGGTATCAGTGGGAGGAATAGTGCTCCATCATCGGTGTCAGTGGGAGGAATAGTGCCCCATCATCGGTGTCAGTGGGAGGAATAGTGCCCCATCATTGGTATCAGTGGGAGGAATAGTGCCCCGTCATCGGTATCAGTGGGAGGAATAGTGCTCCATCATCGGTGTCAGTGGGAGGAATAGTGCCCCATCATCGGTATCAGTGGGAGGAATAGTGTCCCATCATCGGTATCAGTGGGAGGAATAGTGCCCCATCATAGGTGTCAGTGGGAGGAGGAATAGTGCCCCATCATTGGTGTCAGTGGGGGGAGGAATAGTGCCCCATCATTGGTGTCAGTGGGGGGAATAGTGCCCCATCATAGGTGTCAGTGGGAGGAATAGTGCCTCATCATTGGTATCAGTGGGAGGAATAGTGCCCCATCATTGGTATCAGTGGGAGGAATAGTGCCCCATCATTGGTGTCAGTGGGGGGAGGAATAGTGCCCCGTCATTGGTGTCAGTGGGAGGAATAGTGCCCCATCATTGGTATCAGTGGGAGGAGGAATAGTGCCCCGTCATTGGTATCAGTGGGAGGAATAGTGCCCCGTCATTGGTGTCAGTGGGAGGAATAGTGCCTCGTCATCGGTATCAGTGTGAAGAATAGTGCCCCGTCATCGGTATCAGTGGGAGGAATAGTGCCCCGTCATCGGTATCAGTGGGAGGAATAGTGCCCCATCATCGGTGTCAGTGGGAGGAATAGTGCCCCATCATTGGTGTCAGTGGGAGGAATAGTGCCCCATCATCGGTGTCAGTGGGAGGAATAGTGCCCCATCATTGGTGTCAGTGGGAGGAATAGTGCCCCATCATTGGTATCAGTGGGAGGAATAGTGCCCCATCATTGCTGTCAGTGGGAGGAATAGTGCCCCATCATTGGTGTCAGTGGGAGGAGGAATAGTGCCCCATCATTGGTGTCAGTGGGGGGAGGAATAGTGCCCCATCATAGGTGTCAGTGGGGGGAATAGTGCCCCATCATTGGTGTCAGTGGGGGGAATAGTGCCCCATCATAGGTATCAGTGGGAGGAATAGTGCTCCATCATCGGTGTCAGTGGGAGGAATAGTGCCTCGTCATCGGTGTCAGTGGGAGGAATAGCGCCTCGTCATCGGTATCAGTGTGAGGAATAGTGCCCCGTCATCGGTATCAGTGGGAGGAATAGTGCCCCATCATCGGTGTCAGTGGGAGGAATAGTGCCCCATCATCGGTATCAGTGGGAGGAATAGTGCCCCATCATCGGTGTCAGTGGGAGGAATAGTGCCCCATCATCGGTGTCAGTGGGAGGAATAGTGCCCCATCATTGGTGTCAGTGGGAGGAATAGTGCCCCATCATTGGTATCAGTGGGAGGAATAGTGCCCCATCATTGGTATCAGTGGGAGGAATAGTGCCCCATCATTGCTGTCAGTGGGAGGAATAGTGCCCCATCATTGGTGTCAGTGGGAGGAGGAATAGTGCCCCATCATTGGTGTCAGTGGGGGGAGGAATAGTGCCCCATCATAGGTGTCAGTGGGGGGAATAGTGCCCCATCATTGGTGTCAGTGGGGGGAATAGTGCCCCATCATAGGTGTCAGTGGGGGGAATAGTGCCCCATCATAGGTGTCAGTGGGGGGAATAGTGCCCCATCCCCATCATAGGTGTCAGTGGGGGGAGGAATAGTGCCCCATCCTTGGTGTCAGTGGGGGGAGGAATAGTGCCCCATCCTTGGTGTCAGTGGGGGGAGGAATAGTGCCCCATCCTTGGTGTCAGTGGGGGGAGGAATAGTGCCCCATCCTTGGTGTCAGTGGGGGGAGGAATAGTGCCCCATCCTTGGTGTCAGTGGGGGGAGGAATTGTGCCCCATCGTTGGTGTCAGTGGGGGGAGGAATAGTGCCCCATCCTTGGTGTCAGTGGGGGGAGGAATTGTGCCCCATCGTTGGTGTCAGTGGGGGGAGGAATCGTGCCCCATCCTTGGTGTCAGTGGGGGAGGAATAGTGCCCCATCGTTGGTGTCATTTGGGGGAGGAATAGTGCCCCATCATTGGTGTCAGTGGGAGGAATAGTGTCCCATCGTTGGTGTCAGTGGGAGGAATAGTGCCCCATCATTGGTATTAGTGACACCAATGATGGGGCACTATTCCCACTGACACCAATGATACTTACCTTGCAGACCCCTGCTCCAGCCTGGGCTCGCTCGCTCCCTCCCTCTCCCATGGTACCGACACTTACCTGTCAGATGTCTTCCTTCTCCGGCCGCTCTCCTCCTCTTCACTCGCTCGATCTTCGCGGTGCCGCTCGGCTCCTCCTCTCCAAGCTCCACCTCCTTGCCGGTGATTGGCCGCCTGTGTGCCTCTCCTGAGCTACAGTGCCGGCGGCCAATCACAGGCGAGGATTGATCTCGAGGTGTGTCCAGATGACAGGGGCGGCATGTCATCCCGCCCACACCTGGAGACGGCGGTGGCGGCGGCGGAGGCGGCGAGGAGCGGTGTCTCGGTTCCTAAGACCATCGGAAATATGTGTTTTCCGATGGTCTTAGGCGACCCCTGTGGAAGCGTCGTTCGACCCCCAAAGGGGTCGCGACCCCCAGGTTGAGAACCGCTGTATTAAATGGAATGTTCCTAATCTGCCTCCTGCATTTAAGTTGCAAACCGGAGAGCAGGTAACACATAAAAAGCCAGAAAGTTCCCTGATATGCTTATGTGGCTATAAAGTTTACCTTTGTGTAATATACTACTACTACTGCAAACAAATAAACAGAGAGTGCATCGGCCTAGTGCATTATCCAAGGATCAATTTATTAAGAATAGGATAAAAAATACTCACAAACATGAATGCTCACAAAACATATGTCACCACATGATAAAAGTACGCTGAGACCCAATGGACCCTATAACGCCTGAAGGAACCGTTTAGGACCAAGGCAAGACTGGCGCTATGAAAGCGTTATGCACTGTTTTTTTTGTTCTCTGTATGCATGTGTGGATGCATTGGTTGGGTGTATGCATACATATATATTATATGTGTGTGTTTATTTACAGCAATGCTCATTTACTTGTCCCCTCCCCCCTGGTTGTGGGATGTGGGTGGAGTTTAGGTGTACCATGCTGAGATTAGCTGGGTATATATTGTGATGATAGGCTCCTGTTTTTTGGCTCTGAGGAAGAGGGAGTTCCTTGAAAACGCATCAGCCTAGCCTTGGTCCTGCAGGAGTTATAGGGTCCATTGGGTCTCAGCGTACTTTTATCATGTAGTGACATTTGTTTTGTGAGCGTTCACAGGAAATGTTTGTGTATTTTTTATCCTATTCTTAATAAATTGATCCTTGGATAATGCACTAGGTCGGTGCGCTCTCTGTTTCTTTGTTTGCAGTTGCCATGTTGGACTACTCCAGTCGTCTATGAGAACAGCAAGGCCTATCATATCCGTTGGTCTACTTTCGTCATTCATCTATTCCTTAGATATAGATATTCATCTATTCGCTTCTCGACCTTTTGGCTTAGATTAAGTGTAGTATCTGTTCTTATCAGTGTCCAGCAGGGGTGCTCCACGGTCATTATAGCTTTGCGGGGATGACTGGTTGTATAGTACCCCTGCTGGTATGATGGGGGTCCTGATGGTTAATACGGGGGGAACAGAAACCGTGGTGCCCATTGGAGTTGGGGCCCGGGAGTAATTACCCTTTGGAACGCCAGAAGGGCCCAGTACCTCCTGATTTGAGCAGATCTACCTTGTCTGGCCAGGGGACGGGAAGGCAGAAAGTCAGCAAACCAGTGCCCCCTGAGTGGTCGCCTCAGGGGTGCTCTTAGTAACACCTGGGTGTGGGACCCCACAGTGTGAAAAGGCACATGGCCACTGTGTTTACCACTTTTCCTGCACAGCGCCCTCAGGACCAGGCCTTTTGGCTAAGTTCGGGGCAATTTTTGCTACAGGCCTCAGGGCCTGGTCTGTGCACAATATGGCACAACCACTTTTTTATTTTTTATTTATCTAATTTATTTACTCTCCCACGTTTTTTCACTTTCACTCTTATGTGTGTGTTTTATTTTCTCACAGGATGGAGGGTGTGGGTCCTTGGGCCTGCCCTGAAGTCTAGGGGGAGGATGTGTGGCCTTTTGATTCCTTCCTCCCCTGTCCCTAGGGAGTTTTCTCTTCGGGAGAACCCCCTGGCCAAGTACTGAGTGGCTGGCTTTGGCTGGCCACAAGGAACGGAGGTCCGCCTGGCCTTTTGGCTAGGTGGACCAAATGGGAACCTTGTCCCTGTCAGGAGCTTCATGCCCCGGGGGATCAGGGTAGAGGTCCATCCCCTTCGGTGGAAGGACAAAGCACACCCCTACACGTTTGCGGACTTAAAAAAAAAAAAAAAATCTATTCCATGTGATACAATCAGGATTGTGGCCTATAGTCCTTCTCACTCATGTGCAGGAGAATTTTACTATTCTAATATTAAGACTAGCCAGTTTACCTGGGGAGGAAGGAGTGACATAAAACATCTGACCTAGTGTAGCAGGAAGTATGAACCTGGCCATAGTTTTGTAGCTTTCCTGACCCTACCCACCTCCCGTACTTTCCTACTGACTAGTGAGGCAAGCCATCATAATAATAGGGGAGTGATAGAGGACCTGGAGCTTTGCCTGATCTTAAGGGCTGGGCGTCCAAAGAAAGTGTGCTGAAAGCTGATGCGGGAATTTAAAGGCATCTCTAGAGGCCGCTGCACATTATACCAGTCAGCAATATTTTTTTTTCGTTACTCTTCATGCACACAAACATTTAATGGCACAAAAGTGCTAAAGCATAAAATTCCTGGTGCCATGCCCAAGGAGCTGCAGGTATCGAGTACAGCTGGCCATACAGGTGAATGGCTGTATGCTACTGTACTGGTTTAAATGTTCATGATCTTGAGCATCAGCTTGTAGAGCATATTTCCCTGAACATGCAATTTTGCTGTACAAGCACATGTGGGTAAAACATGCACAGGAACATTGAAGGTTGCTGCTTACAGCCATTCACTTTTGTAGCCGGTTGTACGGGACACTTATTGCTCCCCAGAAGTAGAAAAACACAAGGAATTTTATGCTTGAGCACTTTTGAGCCTCTAGACATTCCTGTGCATGAGGTCTTAAAGTGAAAGCCAGTTTAAATTCAGTTAACACCTTATAAAGTCTCTCCTTTCCTTTGTTACTTAAAAATTATTTTCTTTAAGTTTTTTTTGCAAACCAGCAAAAGAACTGTAGAGAGTGCATGTTGTTACCTTGTTATTTCCATCCATAGCCCCAAAGTGGTTCAGTGAAAACATAACATAAACAAGCGATTAGCACAGCCAGTTCTCAACTGAGCACTTTGGCTCCAAGTGAAAAATGCAGAAACTACGCAAACAGTCTGTTTAGGCCTTTCCCGTTGCCAAGAAAACCAGGCAGGTAAACTCTGCTACTTAATAAGGGATTTCAAAGCGCAGTCTCAGCCTTGTCAAGACTTAATTTCCCAACAAGATTCTGCTAATAACAAATCAGGAATTTGCCTGGTGTTTTTCGCCTACACTGTTAGTCCAGTCCAAACACTGCGAGCCCCCACTGAACTCTTCACCGCTAAATGTCCTACTGACACAGGAACACTGCCAACCAAAATGCCACGGCTGCCAACTAGAGTTTCCTATACTATGATGGTCCCAATCTTTCTGCTTTGCTCTGTACCCCCACCAAAAAACAAGCAAGTGGGGACACAGAGAGAGGGCTGCATCTGCAGCAAAACGTCAACGGCTGGCAGTTGCTTACAAACATAAACTAACAGTACACCCTGTTCCAAACTATTATGCAAATTCTATTTAAGTGTCACAAAGATTAAATATTTTGTTTTTCAGTTTAACTCATGGATGGCATTGTGTGTCAGGGCTCTTTTGATCACTGAAAACAGTCTCGGACACCTGTGATAATTAGATTGGCCGATGAGCCCAATTTAAGGAAAAACTACTAAAGGAGGGTGTTCCACATTATTAAGCAGAGCACCATTTTCAAGCAATATGGGGAAGAAAAAGGATCTCTCTGCTGCTGAAAAGAGTGAAATAGTTCAATGCCTTGGGCGAGGTATGAAAACATTAGATATTTCATGAAAACTTAAGCGTGATCATCACACTATTAAGAGATTTGTGGCTGAATCAGAGCACAGACGGGTTCGTGCAGATAAAGGCACATTGAGGAAGATTTCTGCCAGATCCATGCATTGGATCAAGAGAGCAGCTGCTAAAATACCATTACATAGCAGCAAACAGATATTTGAAGCTGCTGGTGCCTCTGGAGTGCCACGGACATCAAGGTGTAGAGTCCTCCAGGGTGTTGCAACTGTGCATAAACCTTCTATTCGGCCACCACTAACCAATGCTCACAAGCAGAAATGGCTGCATTGGGCAGAAAAATACACGAAGACTAATTTTCAAACAGTCCTGTTCACTGATGTGTGCCGTGCAACCCTGGATGGTCCAGATGGATGGAGTAGTGCAGTGTTTCTCAACTCCAGTCCTCATGGACCCCCAACAGGTCATGTTTTCAGGATTTCCATTATTTTGCACAGGTGATTTGATCAGTTTCACTGCCTTAGTAATTACCACAGCTGTTTCATCTGAGGGAAATCCTGAAAACATGACCTGTTGGGGGTCCATGAGGACTGGAGTTGAGAAACACTGGAGTAGTGGATGGTTGGTGGACAGCCACCCTGTTCCAACAAGGCTGCAACGTCAGAAAGGCGGTGGTGGAGTCATGTTTTGGGCCGGAATCATGGGAACAGAGCTGCTCGGCCCCTTTAGGGTCCCCGAAGGTGTAAAGATGACCTCTGCAAAGTATGTGGAGTTTATGACTGACCACATTCTTCCCTGGTACAGAAGGAAGAACTATGCTTTCTGTAATAAAATTATCTTCATGCATGACAATGCACCATCTCATGCTGCAAAGAATACCTCTGCATCAATGGCTGCTATGGGGATAAAAGGAGAGAAAGTCATGGTGTGGCCTCCATCCTCCCCTGACCTCAATCCTATTGAGAACCTTTGGAGCATCCTCAAGCAAAAGATCTATGAGGGTGGGAGGCAGTTTACATCCAAACAGCAGCTCTGGGAGGCTATTCTGACATCTTGCAAACAAATTCAAGCAGAAACTGTCCAAAAACTCACAATGGATGCAAGACTTGTGAAGCTGCTATCAAATAAGGGGTCCTATGTTACAATGTAACGTGACCTGTTAAAATGTTTAAAAAGTTAAAATGTTGTTAAAAGTTTGATTGAAATAGCTTTTGATTTCAGTAAATATGCTGCAAACACAACAAATGACAATTTTCAGTTCTTTACAACCTATAAAGTGTTTTGAAACTTACTGTGCGGAATAATTTGGAACAGTCATTGTAAGTTTTATATGTTTAAAAAAAAATACGGTTATCATTAGGAGGTTTGTTCAATAAAATGTGAATTGTACTCTTAATAGTTGATAACATGAGAATTATGCTGACTGTTATTTACATCAATTATTTAGGTAAATGAGAAAAATATCATTTGCATAATAATTTGGAACACGGTGTAGTATGTGCTCCATCCACAGGAATGGCCACTGTACCTTGGGAAGTCTTGGGAATAAAGAACTGTAAGATACAGACCTTACAACTGCAAGGTTATGTGTTTGACAACAATAAATTCCATGCTGAAAAGAATTCTCACCCCTTTAATCATTCTACAACTGCTGGTGACAAAAGACACCCTAAATGTTTTCCAATTAAAATAAATATATGCCATATCTATATGTACAGTGCCTTGAAAAAGTATTCATACCCCTTGAAATTTTCCACATTTTCTCATGTTACAGCCAAAAACGTAAATGTATTTTATTGGTATTTTATGTGATAGACCAACACAAAGTGGCACATAATTGTGAAGTGGAAGGAAAATGATAAATGGTTTTCAACATTTTTTACAAATAAATATCAGAAAAGTGTAGCGTGCATTTGTATTCAGCCCCCCTGCAATTACAGTTGCAAGTCTTTTTGGGGATGTCTCTACCAGTTTTCCACATCTAGAGAGTGACATTTTTGACCATTCTTCTTTGCAAACTAGCATAAACTCTGTCAGATTGAATGGAGAGTATCTGTTAACAGCAATTTTCAAGTCTTGCCACAGATTCTGGACTTTGATTGGGCCATTCTAACATATAAATATCCTTTGATCTAAACCATTCCATTGTAGCTCTTTCTATATGTTTAGGGTCGTTGTCCTGCTGGAAAGTGAACATCCACCTGTCTCAAGTCTTTTGCAGACTCTAACAGGTTTTCTTCTAAGATTGCCCTGTATTTGGCTCCATCCATCTTCCCATAAACTCTGACCAGCTTTCCTGTCCCTGTTGAAGAAAAGCATCCTCACAACATGATGCTGCCACCACCATGTTTCACAGTGGAGATGGTGTGTTCAGGGTGATGTGCAGTGTTAGTTTTCTGCCATATACTGTATAACGTTTTGCTTTTAGGCCAAAAAGTTCAATTTTGGTCTCATGCGACCAGAGCACCTTCTTCCACATATTTGCTGTGTCCCCCACATGGCTTCTCACAAACTGCAAATAAGACTTCTTATGGCTTTCTTTTAACAATGGCTTTCTTCTTGCTAATCTTCCATAAAGGTCAGATTTGTGGAGTGCACGACTACTAGTTGTCCTGTGGACAGATTCTCCCACCCGAGCTGTGGATCTCTGCAGCTCATCCAGAGTTACCATGGGCTTCTTGGCTGCATCCCTGATTAATGCTTTCCTTTCCCAGCCTATCAGTTTAGGTGGACGGCCATGTCTTGGTAAATTTATCCGTGACCTGTGCCTGGTGTGTTCCTTGGCCTTCATAATGCTGTTTGTTCACTAATGTTCTTCAACAAACCTCTGAGGGCTTCACAGAACAGCTGTATTTATACTGAGATTAAATTACACACAAGGTGACTCTATTTACTACTTAGGTGACTTCTGAAGGCAATTGGTTCCACTAGATTGTAGTTAGGGGTAGTAGAGTAAAGGGGGCTGAATACAATTGCACACCACGGTTTTCAGATATTTATATTAAAAAAATTTGAACACCATTTATAATTTTCCTTCCACTTCACAATTATGTGTCACTTTGTGTTGGTCTATCACATAAAATCCCCATAAAATACATTTACATTTTTGGTTGTAACATGACAGAATGTGGAAAATTTCAAGGGGTATGAATACTCTTTCAAGGCACTGTGTGTGTGTGTGTATATATATATATATATATATATATATATATACAGGGCTTAAAATTTCAAGTCCTGAGCTACTAGCCAGGCCTTAGAGTTACTCGTCACCAACAAACACACACAAACAGAGACACCTGTGCACACACACACACATGCAGACACATGTATACACACACAGGCACGTACAGACACGCATACACACAGATACATGTACATTCACAGAAATACACATGCACAGACACATGTACATACACACAGACGCATGTACATACATACACAGACACAAATACATACATACACAGACACATTAACACACAGACACATGTACATACATTCACACAAACACACTTGTACATGCACACACACATAGACACATGTACACACACATACATGTACATGCACGCAGGCACATGTACAGATACACACATGTACATACACACAGACACATGTACAATTGTACATGCATACACAGACACACACAAACACACATGTACACGTACACACACACACACCCCCCCCCCCATAAAAAGTTGCAGTACTTCGTTGTTCACTCACAGATCCGGGTACTGCACTCTAGGGGGAGGCAGAGATCACAGAACACACTCCTTGCTTTGCTTTCACTGCTCTCAGCTATTGAGCAGTCTGACAGCTCCCACTGCCAATGACAAATCCAGCCTAAGCTCTGAGCCTGCTCAGCAAGACAGCCCTGGGGGACACACTCGCCCCCCACCATAATTTCCACTCACCATACATTTGCCCTATACAGTACATACAGGGGTTAGACAAAAAAATGGAAACACTACATGATTTGCAGGTGTGAAAGTGACAATATCTTTTGAGTTGAAAGCAGAAGTGATGTAACACTTTTTTACTTCTGCTGTGTGATGAGCCACCTAGATAATAGCGCAGAAAGCCTCACTTTTGTCATTCACTGTGTGCGCTGCTAGTAATATGGAGTCATGTCAGAGCTTACTGAACTTCAAAGAGGGTAAATTGTTGGTGCCCACTTAGGTGGTGCCTCTGTGACTGAAGTTGCCAATTTATTTGCCATGTCGCGAAGTACAGTATAAAAGGTTATGACGGCATATACAGATTCCAGGAAAACGTCATCTGACGGGACCTGGATTGAGCTCTGCAGTCACTTTTGCAGCAGTTGTTTTCTTATTCAGGGTCACAATTCTGCGCAATGTCCTATTGTCTCTTTCGGTCAGCTGACCATGGCAACTGTGCTTATGCTTATTAGACAACAT
The DNA here is from genome assembly GCF_062004578.1 of Staurois parvus. Taxonomy (NCBI): domain Eukaryota; kingdom Metazoa; phylum Chordata; class Amphibia; order Anura; family Ranidae; genus Staurois; species Staurois parvus. The sequence continues at coordinate 6,453,806 of NW_028318003.1, forward strand.
TTTCCCAGAAACTGTATATGCCATCATAACCTTTTATACTGTATCTCACAACAGGGCAAATATATTGGCAACTTTAGCCACAGACGCACCAGCTAAGCGACACCAACAATTTGCCTTCTTTGAGGTTCAGTAAGCTCTGATATGACTCCGTATTACTTAGCAGCAGTGAATGACAAAAGTGAGGCTTCCCACCTGTTAGCTAGGTGTCTCATCACACAGTGAAAGCAAAAGAATGTTACATCACTTCCACTTTCAACGCAAAACATGTTGCCGCTTTTACACCTGCAAATCATGTAGTGTTTTAATTTTATTGTCCAACATATATACAGTTGTGTTCAAAATAATAGCAGTGTGTTGAAAAAAAGTGAATAAAGCTCAAAATCCTTCTAATATTTTTTTTTCCATACACACAAATGCATTGGGAACACTACACATTCTATTCCAAATCAAAACAATCCTGAAGTACTGACAGCCAATCTAATTTCTTGAGGTCCAAGAATGTCAGAACAGTACAGATATCCCCAAATGACCCCTTTTTGTAAAGTAGACAGTCCGACGTACTTCATAAGAGGCATGGCAAGTTTTTTGAAGTTGTATTTTTTTGTCATAATTTTTCGGAAAATAAAAAAATTTAAAAAATTTGTTTCACTATTTTTTTTTAACATATTGTCACCAGTGCAGTACAGCGTCATCATATAACTGGCATGGCGGTGATCAGGGACAATGACTGGTGACAGTATGAAAAAAAAACATATATATTTTTTTATTTTTTATTACATTTTTTTTCTTTTTTTTAAGATTTTTTTTTTCATATTTTACTATGACCAAAGTAGTACAATGTTACCATAGTAACATTGTACTACTTTGGGGAAGTGATCAGGATTATTTTTTTTTTCTTTTACAAAATTTGCTTATAGCAAAGAATTACTTTGCTATAAGCAAGCATTTACCTGAATAACATCGATTCATTCAGGGTTTTTTTTTTTTTGTGCTTAGCTGTGATTTGGCCACAGCTAATCACATGACATGTGCATATGATTAGCTGTGACCATTCACAGCTAGACACTAGTATAGGATGGATGGCATGAATGAAGCCATCCATTGTATACAACTGTCATGTGACCTGCTGTGATTGGTCACAGCAGGTCACATGGTACCGGCAATGGGGCCGATACTCAGATCTGTCATTGGCCGTGTCCGAGGTACACGGCCGGTGACAGATCACGCCGCTGCGCCACTCTGCAGGAGCGCAATCTGCGCATGTGCGGGAGGACGCCATATGGCATCCACCCGGAACGCGGATGACATTTGCCGCCCGCCATTCGGCCATAGGGCAGGCGGCAAATGGTTAATTAATATTTAGTTGTGTAACCACTGTTTCTGAGAACTGCTGTACATCTGTGTTGCATGGAGTCAACCAACTTCTGGCACCTGTGATCAGGTATTCCAGCCCAGGATGATTGGACTACATTCCACAGTTCTTCTCTATTTCTTGGTTTTGCCTCAGAAACTGCATTTTTGATGTCATCCCACAAGTTTTCTATTGGATTAAGATCCAGGGATTGGGCTGGCCACTCCATAACGTCAATCTTGTTGGTCTGGAACCAAGATGTTGCATGTTTACTGGTGTGTTTGGGGTCGTTGTCTTGTTGGAACACCCATTTCAAGGGCATTTCCTCTTCAGCATAAGGCAGCATGACCTCTTCAAGTATTCTGATGTATTCAAACTGATCCATGATCCCTGGTATGCGATAAATAGGCCCAACACCGTAGTATGAGAAACATCCCCATATCATGATGCTTGCGCAACCATGCTTCACTGTCTTCACAGTGTATTGTGGCTTGAATTCAGTGTTTGGGGGTCGTCTGACAAACTGTCTCCGGCCACTAGACCCAAAAAGAACAATCTTACTTTCATCAGTCCACAAAATGTTGCGCCATTTCTCTTTAGGCCAGTCAATGTACTCTTTGGCAAATTGTAACCTCTTCAGCACGTCTTTTTTTCAACAGTGGGACTTTGTGGGGTCTTCTTGCAGATAGCTTGGCTTCACATAGGCGTCTTCTAATTGTAACAGTACTCACAGGGAACTTTAGACCTTCTTTGATCTTCCTGGAGCTGATTGTTGGCTGAGTCCTTGCCATTTTGGCTATTCTTGTATCCATTCGAATGGTAATTTTTCGCTTTCTTCCACGTCTTTCAGGTTTTGGTTACCATTTTAAAGCATTTGCGATCATTTTAGCTGAGCAGCCTATCATTTTCTGCACTTCTTTATATGTTTTCCCCTCTCCAATCAACTTTTTAATCAAGGTACGCTGTTCTTCTCAACAATGTCTGGAACATCCCCATTTTCCTCAGAATGTCAGAGAGAAATGCACTGTAACCAGCATGTACAACATTTGCTGCCTTCCTTCCTTAAATAAGGGCAATAATTGCCACCTGTTTTTCAAAGAATGAATGACCTCACTAATAGAACTGCACACTGCTATTATTTTGAACATGCCCCTTTCAATTAGTGATTCAATTACACAGAATCAGCAGCATGCATGTCATGATTGTTGGGTCTGTTGGATTTCTATTACTCTACTACACCTGCTAGTAAATTATTTGCCATGTAGAAATATCAATATCTACCAAAAACAGTGATTGATCAGGTTAGTGATATCTGACTGCTATTATTTTGAACACAACTGTATATATATATATATATATTTGGATGCAGGCACAATTTTCATGCTTTTGGATCTGTATGCCACCAGAATAAATTAAAATGAAACAATTCAAATGAATTTGAAGTGCAGACTTTCAGCTTTAATTCAGGGGGTTGAACATAAATATCAAGTACAAATTATAAGAACCGCAACCATTTTTATACACAGTCCCTCCATTTTCAGAGGCTCAAATGTAATTGAACCGATGAATGTAATCATAAATAAAAAGTTCATTTTTAATATTTTGTTGAGAATCCTTTACTGGCAATGACTACCTGAAGTCTGGAACCCATGGACATTACCAAAGACTGGGTTTCCTCCTTTCTGATGCTTTGCCAGGCTCTAATTGTAGCCGTCTTCAGTTGTTCTTTGTTTGTGGGTCTTTCTGCCTTTAGTTTTGCCTTCAGCAAGTGAAATGCATGTTCAATTGAGTTGAGATCAGGTGATTGACTCAGCCATTGCAGAAAATTCCACTTCTTTTCCTTCAAAAGCTCCGGGGTTGCTTTTGCAGTGTGTTTTGGATCATTGTCCATTTGTACTGTGAAGTGCCGTCCAATCAACTTTGCTGCATTTGGCTGAATCTGGACTGACAGTATATCTCTAAACACTGCAAAATTCACCCGGCTGCTTCTGTCTTCTGTCACATCATCAATAAACACCAATGACCCAGTGCCACTGGAAGCCATGCATCCCCATGCCAACACACTGCCTCCACCATGTTTTACAGATGACGTTGTGTCCTTTGGATCATGAGCTGTTCCAAGCCTTCTCCGCACTTTTTCTTTCTGTCATTCTGGTACAGATCAATCTTAGTTTTATCAGTCCAAAGAATTCTTTTCCAGAACTGGTCTGGCTTTTTTAGATGCTTTTTGGCAAAATCTAATCTGGCTTTTCTACTCTTCAGGCTTATGAATGGTTTGCACCTTGTGGTGAACCCTCTGTATTTGCTCTCGTGAAGTCTTCTCTGGATTGTAGACTTTGACAATGATACGTCCACCTCCTGGATGTTGTGAATGGCTTTTTTTTTACCATAGAGAGGATCCTGCAATCATCCACCACTGTTGTCTTCCATGGACGTCCATACCTTTATATGTTTTTGAGCTCACCAGTGCATTCTTCTTTCCTCAGAATGTACCAGACTGTTGATTTGGACACTCCTAATGTTGCTGCTATCTCTCTGGTGGATTTGTTTCATTTTTTGAAGCCTTACAATGGTCTGTTTCACTTGCATGGACAGCTCCTTTGAACTCATGATGTAGGTTCACAGCAATAGATTCCAAATGTAAATACCACACTTAGAATCAACTCCAGACCTTGTACCTGCTTAATTGATGAAGAAATAGTGAAGGAGTAGCCCATACCTGGCCATGAAACAGCTTTTGATTCAATTGTCCAATTACTTTTGGTCCCTTGAAAAATGGGGGATGGCTACTCTTAAGAGCTGTAATTCCTAAACCCTTCCTCCAATTTGGATGTACATACCCTGAAATTAAACCCGAGAGTGTGCACTTTCAGCCCATATACATTATATAACTATAGCTTGAATATGTTTTGGTAAATCCCTGAAAAAAACTAAAATTGTGTCTGTGTCCAAATATTAATGGACATAACTGTGTGTGTGTGAGTATATATATATATATATATATATATATATATATATATATATATAATGTCATGCCTTTAGCAATTTGTTCTTTGTTAATTAGGCATTATTAGTATGCCTTATCAGTTTGTAATTCTCTGTTCATTGTGTAACTGCTCCATCTAGTGGCTGTTTGTATACACTGCATCTTTTCACAGTAGAAGTTTGACCCATTTCAGCTTCCATAGCTTGTAGCCTATTAACTCTGATTACATCATCAGCCATGCTCATAGCAGCCATTTCCTCATCACAGACTCCATTCCTGTGGTATGCTGGTAGGATCCAGCCCTCACATTCAGGTTCACAATAGCATCGTCGGTACGTCTACACACATGTCTATATCTTATGCATCTGTGTTTTATGTAACCTACATGTCTTACATGTGTTTATATGTGCATTGCCTTACTGTAATGTATAATATGCTTTGTCACATGGCAGACAGTGTTACTAAGCGCCTTATTTTCTGTTCCTCAGTTTCACCTCTTATATCTTTGCAATAAAGACAAAGTTGGACGTTGCTTCTTTGTCAACTCATTGCCGAGAAAGGTTTAGCTGTCTGTCAAGCTATGTACCTTCACACATAAGGAGGACAGAACAGTGAAACGACGGCTTCTTACAAGCTGGATACGAGGACTGCGACTCCTGAAGTCCTGACTGCAGCGAAACGGTGGCTTCTCACAAGCTGGATAAGAGGAACTACGCAGCATCGCCACCCGCAGCGGTTACAAGTGTGCTAACCCGTTCACAGCATCATCATGTCAGCAAGGGAATCCGGACAGTTCGAGACAAGGTCTCGCATCTCAGTTAACTCCAGAGGCTCAGGGAGATCTTTGAGCAGCTCCACCGTCGCCATTGCCCGCGCGAAGGCCGAAGCCGCCAAAACCCACGCGACATTTGCCGAACAAGAAAGACAATTAAAAATAGAGAAAGCATGCACGGAAGCAGCTCTAGAAAAGCTAACTGTGGAAAAAGAAGCTGCAGCTGCTGTAGCAGAAGCAGAGGCTTTAGAGGAAGCAGCAAACTTCACAAGCGATAGACTCAGCTACATAAGTAGGCCCGAACCCAGTCTTCACAATAACTTGCAACGCACTTCAGATTACGTACTGCAACATGCTAAGTCAGAAGACGGCCTAAATCCAGGTCCAAGAGCGACATCAACCCCTGCTAAGGAGCTCCAACAGACTCCAGTCATACAACAAGCGACCTCAGTTAACCAAAGACCCTGCATGGAACAAGTCGACGGTTCCATAGAACATCAACCCTCAATGCAACCTGCATTCAAACCCACAAATGATCGCAGTATGGTCAAACCCTTTAAGGAAGAACAAGTAGATGGTGCCTATTACAGCAACAATCTGTCAAACAGAGATACAGGTATGTCAGATTTTCTAAAATTCTTTGCCCGACGTGAGTTAATAACCAAGGGACTCTCCAAGTTTAATGACAGACCTGAAAGCTATAGGTCATGGCGATCATCATTCAGGAATAATATTAGAGATCTGGATCTGTCTGCATGTGAAGAAGTAGATCTTCTTGTCAAGTGGCTAGGAAATGAGTCGACAGAGCATGCAAGGCGGATTAGAGACATTAATATTAACTACCCAATCAGAGGGTTAAACATGATATGGGAGAGACTTGAGGAGTGTTACGGCTCACCAGAAGTGATAGAGAACGCACTTTTCAAAAGAATTGAGGATTTCCCTAAGATCCAAAACAAAGATTCCCAGAAGCTAAGAGAACTGAGTGATCTGTTAACAGAGCTACAAGTTGCCAAAACTGAAGGAGACTTACAAGGTCTGGCATTCTTAGATACTGCACGTGGTGTAAACCCCATAGTACAAAAATTACCGTACAACCTGCAAGAGAAGTGGATTGCTCAAGGCTCCAGGTACAAGCAACAGTACGATGTCTCGTTCCCTCCATTCTCTTTCTTTATGGACTTCGTGCACCAACAAGCAAAAACTAGGAATGATCCCAGCTTTAACTTCTCGATGTTTGACACCGCTTACCCCAAATCAGGTAAACCTATCTCACTTCGTAACATGAAAGGTACACCGGTTGCAGTACACAAAACCAGTGTGTCTCTTAAAGACTCCTCAAACAAAACCTACAGTACTACAGAGTCTGAGACGATCTCCACAAAGGACCCATGCAGAGAATGTCCTCTACATAAGAAACCACACTCATTGTTGAAATGCAGAGGATTTAGAGGAAAACTTCTCAGGGATCGCAGAACTTTCCTCAAGGAAAACCACATTTGCTACAGGTGTTGTGCCTCAACCTCTCATCTTGCAAAGGACTGCACAGCAAACATCAAATGCTCGGAATGCAACAGTGAAGCGCACAATACAGCTTTACACCCTGGGCCAGCCCCATGGACTCTCACACCCCCAGACCAGGCTGTAGAGCACGGCGGGGAGGAGGGAGACACAGTACCTCCTGAAGTGACACCCCAGTGCACCCAAGTCTGTGGAGAAGGTCTTAGTAACAAATCTTGCTCCAAGATTTGTCTTGTTACAGTTTACCCCATCGGTCATAAAGAGAAAGCGGTAAGGTTGTATGCCATCCTTGATGACCAAAGCAATAGATCTCTTGCAAACTCAGCCTTCTTTGATATCTTCAGTATTAAAGGACACTGCTCTTCATATTCACTTAAAACTTGCGCTGGTGTGAGTGAAGAAAAAGGCAGAAGAGCTACTGGTTTCCAAGTCGAATCCATAAATAGTGAAGCATCCCTGCAACTACCTACCTTGATTGAATGCAATCAGATCCCAAACAATAGAGAAGAGATTCCTACACCTGAGGCAGCATTACATCATGAACATTTAAAGACCATAGCGCATCTCATACCTGCACTCGACCCAAAGGCCCAAATAGTACTTCTCCTTGGGAGAGATATCATAAGAGTCCACAAGGTAAGAAAACAAATAAATGGTCCTCATAGTTCTCCATATGCTCAGAAGCTTGACCTGGGGTGGGTCATCATAGGTGATGTTTGCCTAGGAAATGTTCACAAGCCAACCACAGTGAATTCTCTTTACACAAATACCTTGGAGAATGGACGTCCATCCCTCTTTCAGCCTTGTCCTAACAGATTCCTTCTAAGAGAGAAGCCGGCAAGTGTGCTATATCCTGACTTTACAGAAACCGAGAACCACTCTTGCAGTGAAGACCAAGATCACTTGGGGTGCACGGTGTTCCAGAGGACAAAGGAAGACCACAAGATAGCTCCCTCTATTGAAGATGAGGCCTTCTTGGGCATAATGGAACAAGGATTCTTCAAGGATAAAACAAACACCTGGGTTGCACCACTACCTTTCAAAACACAGAGACGTCATCTTCCCAACAACAGGTATCAGGCCTTAAAACGCTTCTGTTCACTTAGACGCAACTTTCAGAAAAGACCAGAGATGATGGAACATTTCTTCTTATTCATGAAAAAGATGTTTGAGAACAATCATGCAGAAGTAGCTCCACCCCTAAAAGAAAAAGAAGAATGCTGGTATCTACCAATCTTCGGCGTTTACCACCCTAAGAAGCCAGGACGAATCCGAGTGGTATTTGACTCCAGTTCACAGTATGAGGGAGTCTCTCTCAATGATGTCCTTTTGACAGGACCAGACCTCAATAACACACTTCTCGGTGTCCTCATCAGATTCCGTAAAGAACCCATCGCTATAGTTGCCGACATACAACAAATGTTCTATTGTTTCCTAGTAAAAGAAGAGCACAGGAACTTCTTGAGATTTCTTTGGTTCAAGGACAATGACCCTACTCAAGACATCATAGAATATCGCATGAAGGTCCATGTTTTTGGCAACAGCCCATCTCCAGCTGTCGCTATTTATGGACTCAGACTCTCTGCTCAAGAAGGTGAAAAAGACTATGGGAAAGACGTTAAGAAGTTTGTTGAAAGAGACTTCTATGTAGATGATGGCTTAAAGTCGCTTCCCTCACCAGAGGCTGCAATCAGTCTACCCAAAAGGACCCAGAGTATGCTTTCCTGTTCAAACCTCAGACTTCATAAGATAGCTTCAAACAGCAAAGTTGTTATGGAAGCCTTCTCTACTCAAGATCATGCCAGTGATTTGAAAGATCTAGACTTAGCGACAGACCCGATACCCATGCAACGCAGCCTAGGGCTCAGCTGGGACCTCAAATCTGACACCTTTACCTTTCAGGTCGACCAAGAGCAAAAGCCTTTCACACGACGTGGAGTGTTATCTACCATTAACAGTCTATATGATCCACTTGGATTTGCAGCTCCTGTGATCATCCAAGGTAAGACTCTGCTCAGAGAGTTAACCACAGATACGTGTGATTGGGATTCGCCACTTCCCTCAGAGAAAGAAGCACTATGGATAGCATGGAGAAACTCTCTACAGGCATTATCTAACTTACATATCTATAGGCCATATGCCCACTTCTCCCCTGCAGAAGTTCAGTCTAGGCAGCTGTGCATATTTTGTGATGCTTCGGTAAAAGCAATCGCTGCAGTCGCTTACCTTAAAACTATAAACATTAAAGGTCAAGTCCAAATTGGCTTTGTAATGGGCAAGGCAAAACTGGCACCAAGCCCTAAGATTACCATACCAAGACTGGAACTTTGTGCCGCTGTTCTGGCAGTAGAGCTGGCAGATCTCATTGTGTCAGAAATAGATATAAAACTTGTCAGTACAATGTTTCATACAGACAGCAAAGTAGTATTGGGCTACATTTACAATGAGACTAGGAGATTCTATGTCTATGTTCATAACAGAGTTCAAAGAATTAGGAGGTCAACACAGCCTACCCAGTGGTGCTATGTACCAACTGACCTCAACCCAGCAGACCATGCTACAAGAGCTGTTCCAGCAGCTCACCTTAAAGATACTACGTGGTTCACAGGGCCACCATTCCTCTACAAACCTGTACTTGACACCCTGGAGAAATACTCATTTCAGCTATTAGAACCAAATGCTGATGCAGAGATTCGTCCTCATATTTCTGTACTCACCACAAGAGTTTCTCACAAAGAGCTTGGATCCAAACGATTCAACAAGTTTTCTACGTGGAAATCACTGAACAGAGCTATAGCCGGCTTGATCCACATAGCCAGATCCTTTAGAGCCACACCTACAGGATCAGATCACTGCAAAGGTTGGCATTACTGTCACAAGGCCCATACAGTGGATGAGCTCACACAGGCCAGAGACGTTATCATCCGTTGTATCCAACAAGAGGTTTATACTCAAGAATTTGAACTCATCCAAAATCAAAAGAGTGTTCCTAAAGACAGTTCCCTCAAGAGGCTTGACCCCTTCATAGATGCTAATGGACTGTTGAGAGTTGGGGGACGTATTTCAAATGCAAAGTTCGAGAGTAAAGAATGTAATCCCATAATAATTCCAAGCAATCACATTGCATCTTTACTTGTGCAACACTACCATGAGAAGACTAAACATCAGGGACGTTTGTTCACTGAAGGAGCTTTACGTACAGCTGGATTTTGGGTAGTGGGAGCGAAAAGACTTGTGAGTTGTCTTATTTTCAAATGTGTCACTTGCAAAAAACTACGTGGTATGTTTCAGTCACAGAAGATGGCTAACCTCCCTGCGGACCGACTCAGTATAGAACCTCCCTTTACTAATGTTGGTCTTGACGTGTTTGGTCCCTGGTCTGTCACCACACGGCACACTAGAGGAGGCCAGGCAAACAGCAAACGTTGGGCAGTCATATTTACATGCATGAGTATCAGGGCTGTGCATATAGAAGTTATCGAGTCTTTAGACACATCCAGCTTTATAAATGCTCTCAGACGTTTCATCTCCATCAGAGGCCCAGTTAAACTAATCCGCTCTGATAGAGGTACCAACTTCGTTGGGGCCTGCAAAGAACTGCATATCCCCTCAAACATTGACAGTGACCATGTAGAGAGATATCTTGCCGCCCAAGACTGTAAATGGACATTCAACCCCCCACATGCGTCTCACATGGGAGGCTCTTGGGAGCGTATGATTGGCATAGCTCGCCGGATCCTTGATTCTGTTTTTCTACAGCTGGGAACTTCGAGGCTCACCCATGAAACCCTCTCAACCTTCATGGCCGAAGTAGTGGCGATCATGAACGCCAGACCTTTGACTTCAATATCCAGTGATCCAGAAGATCCCTTCTTGCTCACCCCTTCCACTCTTCTCACCCAAAAAGTCGGTACAGCATCGGCTCCTCCTGGAGAATTTAGTGCTAAAGACTTGTACAAGTGTCAGTGGAGACGAGTGCAGACTCTAGCAGATACCTTCTGGGATAAATGGAGAAAACAATACATCTCTACTCTACAAGTCCGGAATAAATGGCAAACCAGCAAACCCAATATGGAGGTTGGTAATGTTGTTCTTGTCAAAGACTCTCAGTCAAGAAGAAATGACTGGCCTTTGGGACTGATAACCAAGGTGTTCCCAAGTGAAGATGGGAAAGTCAGAAAAGTGGAGGTCAAGGTCTGCAGACAACAGGAGCCCAAACTCTTCCTCAGACCCGTTACTGAACTGGTTTTGTTGCTCTCTCCAGGGGTGATTTAATGTGGTATCCTTTAGATACCAGACGGGGAGTGTCATGCCTTTAGCAATTTGTTCTTTGTTAATTAGGCATTATTAGTATGCCTTATCAGTTTGTAATTCTCTGTTCATTGTGTAACTGCTCCATCTAGTGGCTGTTTGTATACACTGCATCTTTTCACAGTAGAAGTTTGACCCATTTCAGCTTCCATAGCTTGTAGCCTATTAACTCTGATTACATCATCAGCCATGCTCATAGCAGCCATTTCCTCATCACAGACTCCATTCCTTTGGTATGCTGGTAGGATCCAGCCCTCACATTCAGGTTCACAATAGCATCGTCGGTACATCTACACACATGTCTATATCTTATGCATCTGTGTTTTATGTAACCTACATGTCTTACATGTGTTTATATGTGCATTGCCTTACTGTAATGTATAATATGCTTTGTCACATGGCAGACAGTGTTACTAAGCGCCTTATTTTCTGTTCCTCAGTTTCACCTCTTATATCTTTGCAATAAAGACAAAGTTGGACGTTGCTTCTTTGTCAACTCATTGCCGAGAAAGGTTTAGCTGTCTGTCAAGCTATGTACCTTCACACATAAGGAGGACAGAACATATAATATTCTCTGTTTTACTATGTAAATAAATAATTCGTGAAAATAAAACTTAAACAGGATAATTGTGATGCAATGGCAAAATCAGTGAGGTGTACCAATAAATAATAATAGTAATATAGATAATAGTGAAGTCGGTGATATGAAGTAATTAATTGTGGGTCAGACAATACTCTTCCAGCTGTGTATGGTTAATCGGATATCCAGGTTTACTCCTTTCCTCCAGGGCTTTTAGATACACTTTAGAAAAAAATTGAGAAGTTTATATTTCTATTATAAGTCTTCTATTTCCCTAAAAGAAACAACACTGTTGTGGATGCTTTTTAGAAAATTTTGGGGAACACTTTACTACTAAAGATATTAATTTATTAGTAATATATTAGAGAACAGCAATACTGCAATACTCATATGTGAAATAAACTACACATATACATGTTGAGAACTATAAATGCAGCAGTAGTGAAGCCTAAATGTAGCATATTGCTTCTTTTGTAAATGTGTGGAAAACTACACTGAAAACTAAGGACAGTTAGCAACTAAGTATGCATCTCTGAATGGTGTTAATACAAATCATTTATTAAATTAATTAACCTCACTTTTCCCTTTTGTTGGGCTGCAATGTTTTTTTTTTCCTGAGTCCTGTTTTTACTATCACCATAAAGTTGTTAGGCTTCTTTGGTTTCCATAGCAGAATCCTAACAAATGACTCTCCAATGCTTCTCCTGTACCTGAATTGGCCAGTCTCTGAGAGGTGTGGACTCATGTAATGAAATCCTGAACTGGCTGTGCTGCCTGTCATTCTCCACTCACGCCTTCCTAAGCAACAACTATACCCCCGGTGAGTTATTGTTATTGACTACTCTACAAATCCTATATAATCCTATTATAAAACATGCTGATAGCTATTCTTTCTGCTTATCTAACTTTAAAGATTTTATATTTTAAGGTCCCTTATGGCTTTTATTGTTTTAGTCAATACTTTGTTTTCATGGAGTGCAAGGTTGTTTTTTAGGATCATCTTAAAAACCCAGCATGCCTAAAAGTTACAAAGATGCGTGTGTAAAAAGTTCCAGGAATGACCACACATACACGTGTCTATATATACATACTGCTCAAAAAAATTAAAGGAACACTTTTTAATCAGACTATAGCAGTGGAGGCCACTGACATTTCTTTTCCCTACACATCTTTTCTGACTGTTTTTCACTAGTTTTGCATTTGGCTAAAGATAGTGTCACTACTGGTAGCATGAGGCGATACCTGGACCTACAGAGGTTGCACAGGCTGTCCAACTCCTCCATGATGGCACATCAATACGTGCCACTGCCATAAGGTTTGCTGTGTCTCCCAGCACAGTCTCAAGAGCATGGAGGAGATTCCAGGATTACAGGCAGTTACTCTAGGAGAGCTGGACAAGGACATAGAAGGTCCTTAATCCATAATCAGGACCTGTATCCTTTGTGCAAGGAGGAACAGGATGAGCACTGCCAGTGCCCTACAAAATGACCTTCAGCAGGCCACTGGTGTGACTTTATCTGACCAAACAACCAGAAACAGACTTCATGAGTGTGGCCTGAGGGTCCGACACCCTCTAGTGGGCCCTGTGCTCACTGCCCGCCACCATAGAGCTTGATTGGCATTTGCCATTGAACACCAGAATTGGCAGGTCTACCACTGGCACCCTGTGCTTTTCACAGATGAGAGCAGGTTCACCCTGAGCACATGTGACAGACGTGAAAAAGTCTGGAGAGGCTGTGGAGGACGTTATGCCGCCTGTACCCCTGTAACATCGTTCAGCATGACCGTTTTGGTGGTGGATCAGTGATGGTCTGGGGAGGCATATCCATGGAGGGATGCATAGACCTCTACAGGCTACACAATGGTACCCTGACTGCCATTAGGTATCAGGATGAAATCATTGGATCCATTGTCAGACCCTATTCTGGTGCAGTGGGTCCTGGGTTCCTCCTGGTGCACGACAATGCCCAGCCTCATGTGGCGAGAGTATGCAGGCAGTTCCTGGAGGATGAAGGAATTGATACCATTGAATGGCCCCCACGCTTGCCTGACCTAAATCCAATAGAACACCTCTAGAATATCATGTTTCGGTCCATCCGACGCCGCCAAGTTACACCTCAGACTGTCCAGGAGCTCAGTGATGCCCTGGTCCAGATCTGGGAGGAAATACCCCAGGACACCATCCGTCGTCTCATTAGGAGCATACCCTGATGTTTTCAGGCATGCATACAAGCACGTGGCGGCCATACAAACTACTGAGTACCTTTTTGAGTTGCTGCAATGAAATTTCAGCAAAATGGACTAGCCTGCAGCATTATTTTTTAACTTTGATTTTCGGGGTGTCTTTGAATTCAGTCCTCTATAGATTGACCATTTTCATTTCCATCAAACGATGGGGCATCCTTATGTTCCTAACACATTACCCAGTCCATATCAGTATAGATATCCAGCATGATATTTTTCCCTTTGAGATCTGATGTGCTTTCAAAGTGTTCCTTTATTTGTTTGAGCAGTGTATATATACTGTGAATGCCAGTTTGTACACGTTACACCTGGGTCCCCACTCCCAGGGGGCACTTCCCACCATGGGCTCTCTGTCTTTCCAACCCTCAGCCAGACCAGGTAGCACTGCTCAAATCCGGAGGCCATGGGAGCCTCAGAACCTTCAACACCAGGAAAAATCTCCCGACCTTCACCTAACCCAGTGGGCACTTACTTTAACTTACAAATATGCAGATAAGGATTTCTGACTTTGACTTTTACAGTATAACGTACATACTTGTTCTGGGCCAGGGACTCAAATTGTGGGAGCTAAATGGTCAGCACAACAGTCAGGCAACAAGCATTTTAGGAAGGAAATCAGCATCCCTCATATTTCTTTTTGGGAAGGTTTACTTTAAAGAGACCCAGTTGCTAGACTTTATTTTAAGAACAATCTTCCCAAAAGATTATTTGAGCATTCAATACATTTTTTGCATGCTGTTTGCACACAAAAGCCTCCCTTATGTAGACAGCCAAAATTCCTGAGGCCACAGCTGGGTGCTGCCATCTTGGCCATGATGTCAGCAGGCCCAGCAGACCTAGAGCAGTTACTCTAGTGACACTATAAAGAATACCCCTTCACTCTTCCCTGAGCTAGCTACATAAAAGGTTATGTAGAGAAGTGAGGGGAGGGGTCAGGCAGCTAGGTCAGCACAGACATTATCAGACATTGCTAGTAAAGGAGGGAGCATTTGATATAGCAGAGGATTTGGGGATCTGTGGCTGTACTAGGGAATCAACATTGCAAGTGTACAAAAAATGATTTATGGGGAGCATAATGGATCGGACTCTGATCCATTATGCTCAATCCGCAGATCTGATCCATCCTGCGGGGATCGTCGCAGGGGTGGCACCAAGTGTTACCACACCGGGTGACACCAACCCTAGGGATGCCCCTGGTATGGAGCATTCAACCCTCTCTGATTTACTGTAGTGGTTTTCAGTAATCCATTCTAACAGGAAAGACAGTCTACATCTTCTCTCCTACCCTGGGAAGATACACTTCTTTTATCTCACTGTCTGCACAGCTCCATATTTTGCACTCTTCCTTTGTTCCTGGAAGTACATTTCTAAAACTGGAAACAATAATCTGGAATGTTTCATCATAATTAATTCAAAAGGAACTAAAGCAACATTTTTTTTTCATTTTGGATAGAGTACCATCTGACATCTGTGTCTCATTGTGGAGGTTTCCCTTCACTTCCTGTTCCATAGCCAAAACAAGAAGAGGACATCCCTCCAAAGTGAGGGGGTCCTGGAATTTCACCAGGGTCACCAGAACTAGTGTCACCATTGAAAGATTTCTCCTCTCTTCCTGCTCTGGTGACAGAACAGTCTTTCACTTTGGGTGGTAATGGTAAACAGGACAAATAGAGAGGGTGAATCTCCCCAATGGGAGTACAGACAGCAATAACCTGATAGATATTCTAATCCCTCTCTACTATATCCAAACTTTTTAAAAAAAGTTTAGCCTTTAGTTATACTTTATTTTATAAATCTTTCATTCATTTCAGGATGTACAAGTAGGTATCCAGTGACTTTATCAACTATATTCTTATCTCATAGCAATGCCTCCCAAACTGAAGGGGAAACTTCAGAATAAGAAGAAAATGAAAAAGCAGAAAGAATCAGGTACTGTAATACTGAGTATGAAATTGGGCATACAGGTGGGAATACATGAGTTTTATTACTCACTGATATTTTTTTAGGATTATATCTATAAACTCTCAGTAATCGTCGTTTGAGTGGAGCCTTCTTGCATTCACGGAAAACAATGATATGTGCCTTTTTTTATACTATGTCAGCAGGATGATTTTACAGCATTTACGCTGGACATCCTGAAGTCAACCCCCTTAATGGGGCTTAAAGTGATTGTAAATATTCATTTTTTTTAACCACTTGCTCTCCAGAGGATTTACCCCATTTTTTGCGATACGGCGCTGCGATACTTTAACTGACAATTGCGCAGTCATGCAACGTTGTATATAAATTAAATTTGTGTCCTTTTTTTTCCACAAATAAAACTTTCTTTCGGTGGTATTTGATCACCTCTGCGTTTTTTACTTTTTGCACTATAAACTAAAAAAGACTGACAATTTGGAAAAAAAAAACAATATTTTTGACTTTTTGCTATTAAACATGTCCAATAAAAAAAAATTTAAAAATCACATTTCGTCATAAATTCTGGCCAAAATGGCGGTATATATACTGGGATTTTTTATTTATTTATTTTTTTACTAGTAATGGCGGCAATCAGCGACTTATAGCGGGACTGCGGCAGGGCATTCTGACACTGGGGGGGGGGGGGGGGCTGACTAACTGCCACTGGCATCCCCAGTGACAGCAATACAGTGATCAGTGCTGATAAAAAGCACGGACACTGTACTAATGACACTGGACAGGAAGGGGTTAACATCTGGGGCGATCAAAAGGTTGACTGTGTGCTATGTGTGTTCTACTGTATAGACAAGCTGCTTTGTATTACTTTGAAGTCAGGGCCTGGACTGAGGGAAGCTATGGGGAGGGGGGGGGGGGCTGACTAACTGCCACTGGCATCCCCAGTGACAGCAATACAGTGATCAGTGCTGATAAAAAGCACGGACACTGTACTAATGACACTGGACAGGAAGGGGTTAACATCTGGGGCGATCAAAAGGTTGACTGTGTGCTATGTGTGTTCTACTGTATAGACAAGCTGCTTTGTATTACTTTGAAGTCAGGGCCTGGACTGAGGGAAGCTATGGGGAGGGCCAGCATGACTGGGGCTTGCAGATGAGGCAGAGATTGGGTTTGGGTGGGAGTATATTCAGGAGGTAAGGGTGGTTACTCACCTGATTGGAGCATTCGAGCTTGAGAGTGGTCTTTCCAGGATGAGGAGAGGGGTTGGGACTTGTCAGGTGTCAGTTGGAGCTTGTGCTAGCACAGGTGTGGTTTCTCCTGCCCTCCCTCCCTGGACCTGTTGCCTCCCTCCTGGACCTGTTTCCTTGTTTTGTTTTGCTGTTTTGTTTGTTTTTGTTTTTTGGTTATTGGTTTTGTCTTTTGCATTTGTCATGTTGTTTAGTTTTGAGTGGGTTCATTGATTTTGTTTTCTTTCCTTGATCAGCATTTTGTGTCCTGAGGTGTTTGTCTGGTGTTTTTTTTTTTTGTCATGGCAGCTGGCAGCGGTGCTGGAGTGACAATTTGGTGGATTATGGGTTGGGCCCATCGTAGGTATGAGTGTTCCTTCCCAATTATAAGGTTACATTAGTAAGGTGGTAGTTCATGGGCTGTATCTAGGACTATGTAGCTGTAGTATTGTCTCCGAGGCGGTGTAGTAGCGGCTGGGGGCCTTTTCATTGGGTGTCGGATACAGCCGAGTTATTGATGTGAGTAATAGTGCCTTCGAAGACCTTGGACCCGGTTGGGATCATTACTGTCAGTTATTATTTGATTGTACTGTATGAAGTGTTATGTAAGAGTTATGTTAAATAAATGGGCTGCTATGGCCGGTTATACACCAAAAGGAGAGTCACGTGGTTATTTCAGGTGGGAGAAGGTTGAGGGGGTGGTTGTTTTATTGGTAAGGTGGTATTAGCCATGATATTCTGCATGTCCCTCAGTCATGTGCAGAGCAATACAAAGCAGCCTGTTTGTGCTGACAGGGGAGAGATCTGTATTGTTTACAGACAGACCTCTCCCCTCTCAGCTCCACCGACAATCACCGAGTCCCGGCCTAGAATCGGCGTCCAGGACCTGGTGATTGCCATGCCGAGGAGCCAATAGTAGCGTAGGTACGCTGTACGCACGCACGCACCCCCTACCTAAAAATACAAAATTGTGTATGTGATTTTGTGCATCCCTGCTGCCCTGTAGCAGTACTTCTTCTATTGGGCAATTGGGAAGCGGTTAAATAACAAACATGTTATACTTACCTGCTCTGTGTAATGGTTTTGCACAGAGCAGCCCCAATCCTCCTCTTCTTGGGTCCCCCACTGGCACTCCTGTCCCCTCACCCTTGCTGAGCGCCCACAAAGATAGCTGCTTGCTCTGGGGGCACTTGTGCAGGCTTGCTCCCGAGCTGCCTCTATGTGCCTATGAGATTGCCCCCCCCCCCCAGCTCCCTCCTCACTGACTGTGATTGACAGCAACGGAAGCCAATGGCTCCTGCTGCCTCAGCAAAGCCTGTGAGACCAGAAAGTGAGGGGAGAGAAGAGCTGGAGATGGGCACAGCGCTGGATCAAATGAGGGCTCAGGTGAGTAAAAGAGGGGGTGGGGGTTTGGTGAGTGATGCTGATGCCTAAACAAGCAAGGAATGCATTAAGATATAAATGTTTAGACTTTATAACCACTTTAAGATCAGAGGCTGCAACTGCAACATGCATTGGCTAAGCTACTCACCTGCCCATTCCTCCTTTCTTACCCATTCACAAATCCATAGTATTTTTTTCCCAGAATGCAAGGTGCTATATGATTGGAGGCAAGGCCGTGGATAAGGGGGTACCACCAGTCCTCCTGTATGGGGCCTAGGCCAGCAGGGGGGGCCAGGCAGCTGGGTGAATAAGACATGGGCAGGGAGGGTGATCGGCACCTCGGTGGGGGGCAATTACTGAAACCGATCCCCTGTATGTCTCTCTTTGCCGCAGCTGAAATCTGGCTTCTTCTCCTCTCCCCCTCTCCACTGGCTTTCAGGGGATCAGTTCCAGAAATTTACCAGCCCCTTCCTTTCCTGAATGAACATGATGAGTGATTGGTACCAATCACTCGCTGTGTTAATTTATAACTGAAGCATAGTAAACTGTTTTTTTTTTTGTGGAAATGGGCCCGGTGGTTTGGGAGGGGTCCTGCCAGGTTGACTGAAAGGGGCCCCATGGTTTCTAACAGCAGCCCTGATTGAAGGAGGCGGATCCTGTTATCCATCCCCCTCTTCTCCATTCACAAGATGTTTTGCATTCTCCTCATATCAGCGTTCTGTGATCTCCTATGAATCAGCACTCACAATAAGATAGGGAGTGTTAGCACTCTAGGCTAATGAGCTCACAATTGCTTTGTACAGGGTTCTTAGTCTCTATTTCGAAATGTGCTTACAAGAGGGGAACAGGACCCCAGCAGCAGCAGCAGCACATATGAACAATACCTGATGTGTCCAGATTCGGAGCATATGTCTCAATCCCCTTCCTCCCATGTGACAACACCGATGAAACATTCAGCACTGTCATACAGGGATGGAAAGTTCTCAGCCTCGTGTGAGCACTAAGTCATACGACTTCATCATTACAGAGGGTACACAACCTATATTCAAGGACAATAAGAGAACACAAAAGAGAACAAGGCGAGGATCCTGGGGACGCTGATACCCCAGTGTTTCTCGCTTTTACTACTTCAACTCCCCCTGAGAGCAAAACAATAGGGCTGATTTAGTAAAGGAATAGGACATGCACTTTAGAAATTGTATGTTCCTATTGCAAAGTGAATGTTTATTTAGTTTAGCATATTTACTAAATTCTGTGAAACATCGCTAAAATGTGACTAAAAGATTAGTAATCTTACAACTTTGTATTAATTACTGATGACTGAGTTATTAACCATTTAAAGAGTTAATTATCGATTTAGAGTGCATAAAAATGTCCACCTGTACTCAGTACCATGAAGGTTATCTAGGATGTAGTCATTGTTGGATTTGTGTCATTGCATTCATCTCTGTGCTAAATGTTTGGAGTTAAAGCCATATTAAACCCAAGACCAAAAATGTAATATGTTGCAGCCTAACAATCATTAGATGTGGTGGCTGCATTGTTTTTATTTTTAAGGCTTTTTTCCCCTTTGTTTTCACCTGGTGCTCTGGCCAGTGACACGACTCCTGTATTAGAATGCCCCCACTCTGGATGAAGAAGCACACGGGGCACCTTTGGACAACAGCATTGCAATTCTAGGGGGAGGGGAGTGGTAGATGTACTAGCAGATTTAAATTCACTAACAAACTGCAGCTAATACTTTATAAGCAGAAAACAGTTTTTTTTCCTTTGGGATAAAGGTTTTACACAAATAAATAATAGCTGAGCATTGTAAGCACCCCTTAAATGATTTGTCTAGTCTGTGTGACTGATACATTCTGCTAGAGAGCTTGTTCCTTTGAAAAACAACAGAATGATCACCAGATGAAAGCAGAAGCAAGAAAGCCTACAAATAAAAATTAATACACCCATCACATCTAAGAATTAGTAAGCTGCAATATAACGTCTGCTTTTGGGTGTGATACTGCTTCAGATAACTGAAATTCTTGGAGATTAAAAATGTACAACCAAACACAAAATATAATAAAATGTCTTCTATAAATATTTACATATATAGTTAGGTGAATAATTATCTCAGGTAGGATCTCCACTGTACATTGTAGGGAGTATAGATAATTACTGTGTCTATTTGATTGTCTGTATATGTGATGGAACCCTATAAAAAGTGACTTCATTCTAATAGGTTTGATGGAAGATAAACACAAAAAAGCCACTGTAGAGGTAGATGTCTTAAAGGATCACCTTGGTAAGTAACATCTAATTGGTTACATGTTAATTATACAATGTAATAATACTATAATATAATTATGTATAGGTAAAGGACACACAGTGAGCGCTCTCAAAGAAACAGCAGCTGAACATCCAGGATAAACGCATGTAAAAATCCTCAGTAAAACATATATCGTATTTGCCGGCGTATAAGACGACTGGGCATATAAGACGACCCCCTACTTTTCCTGTTAAAATATAGGGTTTGAGCTATACTCGCCGTATAAGACTACCCCTCTTCCAACGCGCCCCATCATTGGTGTCAGTGGGGAGGAGGAATAGTGCCCCATCATTGGTGTCAGTGGGGAGGAGGAATAGTGCCCCATCATTGGTATCAGTGGGGAGAAAAGTGCCCCATCATTGGTGTCAGTGGGGGAGGAATAGTGCCCCATCGTTGGTGTCAGTGGGGGAGGAATAGTGCCCCATCATTGGTGTCAGTGGGGGAGGAATAGTGCCCCATCATTGGTGTCAGTGGGGGAGGAATAGTGCCCCATCATTGGTATCAGTGGGGAGAAAAGTGCCCCATCATTGGTGTCAGTGGGGGAGGAATAGTGCCCCATCATTGGTGTCAGTGGGGGAGGAACAGTACCTCATCGTTGGTGTCAGTGGGGGAGGAACAGTACCTCATCGTTGGTGTCAGTGTGGAGGAGGAATAGTGCCCCATCGTTAGTGTCAGTGGGGGAGAGAAGCGGCTGCTCCTTCTCTCAGTTCGGCCGCTTGATTTTCGCGGGGCCGTTCGGCTCCGCCTACTCGCCGGTGATTGGTCGCCTGTGTGCCTTTCCAGTGCTGGCGCCCAATCACTGGTGAGGAGGCGGAGCCGAGCGGGCGGCGGGACCATCGAGCGGCCGAACTGAAAGAAGGAGCAGCCGCGCTTCCTGGACCGGATCGTCGTGGGACCGGGACCGGAGCCAGGTAAGGTACAGCAGCCCCTCTGCCCACCCCTGTACTTGGTGTGCGTTGGAGGAGGAGGGGGGGCGGCGCCGCTCCTCAAAAAAGTGCCGCCCTGACACCGGCTCGCCGTATACCGGCGTATAAGACGACCCCCGACTTTTCAAAAGATTTTCACGGGTTGAAAAGTCGTCTTATACGCCGGCAAATACGGTACATATAAAAATGCAGCGCTGTAAAATGATCAAATCATGCAAATCAACACAATAATAGTCCTTGCTCTACCTCAGAAGAAGTGCGTGCGCACAAAATGCATCAGAAGGAGCCTGTGGACGTCGTTGACACTACGCCGCCGGTGCCATGTGGAGGCCCAGTGGCCACCTATAATTTTAAGAGGGTCAGTGGGTCACTTTCACTTGCCACCTGATTATATGTTTTACTTGGTTTTTTTAAATAAATTGAAGTAATATACTATACTATGAGTATCTCTCTGTGTTCTCTGTGAGGGGTCTTTCTCCCAACTTCACAGCCACAGAGTGATTTCAATCCCAGCCCTGGTTCCATTGAAGAGGAATATCCTATCCTGGGAGCTTCCTGGCCTGCAGGATTTTGTTTTCCCACAAGAGGGCGTCATCGTCATCCATTTCAGCACATATCCATTTTCTGACCAGAGGGAGAGAGGGGAATCTCCAGGATTTCTTACACACATGCGTATTTTAAATGCGCTTCTGGTTAGTTTGCATTCTTTCCATTGGCACTGGTAATTATTTAGCACCTTTTCAGGACTATTATTGTGTTGATTTGCATGATTTGATCATTTTACAGCGCTGCATTTTTATATGTATATATAATATAATTATAGCACAGTATAGCATATATATATAACATTTTATAATGTTAGAGCACTAACATTTTCTAAGTAAAATTATCACAGTGCTTCTCAATATTTCTCAATATTTTTGCCTTTACTATGCTTCACAAGGCATGTTAGCCTTAAGCTTCATTCACACAGGGGTATTTAAGTGTACCATAGACTCAAAATTTCAGACGCTCAGATCTGTTGCTGTAGTGTGGAACAATATATTAAATGGTTGATGCTGTTGTGAACTATACATCACATTCGGTACACAGATTTTTAATAAAGACTGTGTTACTTTTGTTTGAAGCTGACTTTCTTTTGCATGCAAGGTCATACCATTAGCTTTGCTTTGGGACAGGTGATGAGTGAGTTCTGTGTGCTTTCTAACAAGTGTATTGGATCATGGCTGTACTTAAGCGTACACCCATGCAAAGGGCTGTTTTTGTCGGCACAGGATGCAGAGGTGTTCATTTTCATGTCTATTGGGATGCAGCATCTGCAGAGACAAAGCCACTGCTCCCAGTTTGACATCCGTGTGGGTGTTGGTATATGTCCCTGACTGCAGATGTGTAAGCTGCAGTGCTCACAGGTTTGTGTAGTAGAACCTCTCAAGAGTTCTTACAGAGGTTTACCCAGAGGATCTTGATCTTAATGTAGACCCATATACACAAGTGTCAAACCATACGGCAGGTCCACCATATGTGTAGCAAATTCTCTGTTTGAGCACCTCGGAAAACATGGAACAATATACATTTTGCAATTTTTGTGGGGATATAATACAAGTGAGACAATACCTTCTAGGAGTTTTTCAAGGCCTGCACATTATGGCAGCTTTTGAAAAGGGTCAGCCAAATCTCCTCCCTGCCCTAAGGGGGGAAGGATCTCTTACGATCAGATTCCCTCTACAACAGTCTTTACTTAGTTGGATTATTTTTCCAGAAAACCAGAATACAACAGAGAGATTGCGCCCTTCGTCGAAGGGTTGGACTTACATATTGATTCAAATGCTACAAATGTAAGCCTCTGTTTTTGAGTAGGGAGTCAATAAAGTATCATATTTGTAAGTTCACTGTTGGGGATATTGTAAGATTATTAAAGTTGCTGGAAAGTGTGAGTCCCTTGTATATCTAGGTGAGTGTAGACCAAAGCCACGTGAACTCCAACAACAATAGCAATAGGAATAAGACTCAGAAGGGGTAAGGTAATTTAGGACTAAGCAGTATTTTAATTGTATGGCTACACTCAAACCATGAGATTTTAGTATGGTCCCAGAATGGTAATAGATTCCTCAGATGTTTAGTATGGGAGGATGTTTGCTTTATACAAGGAGCTGAAGGTCACAGAGTATAATGTCAAGGTATGACAAAATATGGGTTAACTGAAAAAGAAACTGGTCTGTAGAAATTTTTTAAAAGATAGGGATAGGATAACATTCAAAGCATTAGATTTTGAGCGGTTTACATGGAGACCAAAAATAGATACAAATTGTATAAGGAGAGATAACAAGTTAGGGAGGGTAATATGGGGGAACGTTAATATATAATAAATAGGGCGATCTTGTGGTGGACACCCTTCAATCTCCAAGCCCTTGATATCCTTGTTTGATCAAATATGTGCGGCAAGTGCCTCTAAGGCAGTGTTTCTCAATTCCAGTCCTCATGGACCCCCAACAGGTCATGTTTTCAGGATTTCCATTATTTTGCACAGGTGATTTGATCAGTTTCACTGCCTTAGTAATTACCACAGCTGAGGGAAATCCTGAAAACATGACCTGTTAGGGGTCCATGAGGACTGGAGTTGAGAAACACTGCTCTAAGGCAAGAATAAATAGTAATGGTGATAAGGAGCATCCCTAGTGCGTTCCATAAGGAAAGGTGTTTGACCATGGCAGATGGGGTGTCATATTACTCACCAACCCTTTTCAGAAAAACATCACCAAGACTCCAACATTATAATGTAGTGAGCAAAAATTATCATGATAAGTATCAAATGCTTTGGGAATATTTGGAAAAAGAGTAGCATGATCTGATGTGGTCTCTAGGGGGCTAGGTGATTGAGGAAAAGTGTTCATCTAACGTTATTAGCTACCTGGCAAAGAGGAACAAAGACCTACTTGGTCTCTTTGGATAAGGTGGCTGAGGAAGGAATTCAGAAATTTGATTAGGATTTTAACGTTTATGTGTAACAATGTGATGGGGCAAAAGTTAGACCAAGATTGGGTGTCCTTGTCTGGCTTCAGAAACATGACTATGTTGGCTTTCAGCAAAGCTGGTAAAATGTTACCAGTGTGTTTAAGTTGGTTAAACATATTAGTAAGATACGGGACACAATGCTGGCTAACTTCTTAAGAACAGGACCAAAAAATTGTCAGGGCTGGACCCTGCAGCAAAACACTCTATCGATTGAAAAATTGACAAGGGTATAGTTCTCCCCCAAAACTAATACACACAAAGAGAAGGAAACCATGATCTCTATATATTTGTGATCATACATTATGTAGCACTAAATAATTTGGAAGCATGTATTACCAAAAGAACAAAGAAAATCCAGTGATGCATCAAATAAGTTAACAAAATCAGTGAAAAATAAAATATTATTATTGTCCAATTAGACATTAATAATTTAGAGTCAGCAGATTGAGGTATATATTGTTCACAATGTTTTTATTAGTTTTCATTAAGCAGGAGCATCATTATTGAATATTATGTATTAACCAAACCCGCATACTTCGGGGTCACCACGGCTGTTAGGAACACTGATGAACAGCACAGCACACCTGAACAGCAGTGTACTCAGGTCAACCACAATTGTTGGTGGGAGTAGAAAATAGTTTGATTTATAGAAAATGAGGTAGGTCAGTTAAAGCAATTGTGGCTACGTGGCAGCTACATAGATTTATCTGCATAAGAAGACACCCCCCCCCACCAAGTCTTGTTGACGTGAGAAGGCCACTGCACACCGGAGAGTGGGCCTCCACATGTCAACCCTATATAATTCCTAATTGCTGATATTTAGTATGTTGTATGTTGACATGGGTCAAGAGTTAGAGGTCTGGAAGGGTGACCCCCTGAGGTCCATAAAGTCTCCCATAGTAAAGGATCAAAAGCAGGGTGTTTGAGTGCTTGGAAACAGAGCCAGGGGTAATAAAAGTAGTAGTAGTTGCTGGTACTGCCCCATGCTCGTTTACAAAGAAGTGTAGATCAGGGCTGCTCAACATGTGGCCCTTGGAGCCCTCTGATGTGGCCTTTGACCTCAAACTAAACGCAGGAGTTTTGGTGCACTCTCAGAAAGTGCACCGCACCCACAAGATACAATAGAAGTCTATAGCAAAGCACAGCTAACCTGCAAGTGCACTGCAGTGTGGGTAAACCACAGCACATCAGTGTAAAAACAGTCTTATAGGAGCAGCATCAGGGAGTAACAGTGGCAATGCTGCCTCATGCTCCAGTGGCCTGTGCATAATCTGTTTTGCACTTGGACAGGAGGGGCGGTGGGGTGGCATATACAGGAACCTATCTTCTTCATTTTCCCCCTACAACTACTGAAAGCTGTGTTCTCCTCCTCTCTGTCCCACCGGCATTTGGCGGCTGCAGTGGAAAATGTTTATTATGATATTCAAAACAAAAAAATTAAAAATTATGAACCATTTAATTTCATTGTGGCCTGCGACCGGTTACCAAATCGCTTAATGTCCCTCGCTCTTTGAAAGGTTGAACACCCTTGGTGTAGATCTAAGTGATCATGAGCTATTGTTTCTCTTTTTAACGTTTATCAAATAGGTCCTACAGTGTGTACATGAAATGTCTAACATCTGGTATCTGCCATCTTGAAAGAAGTGAGTGGGGATCAAGCAGTATACAGGGTACAAGAGATATCCTTAAGACACTAAGCTTTTAAACTAATTTAAACTAAAATTGGTAGTATTGAATATTTTTAGCCAGTTCAGCTATGTTCATTAGTTCCTAACACTATGTGCCAACGATAGTACCTATTTTTCTTGTTTACATATTCAAATATCTTTATAGCTTTGCAAAGGCAAGTGACGCGCCAGGCACAATACCACAAGCAGGAAATGCGGGGAAAACTACATGAGCTATTAGAAGATCTACAGGAGGAAAGAGATACAAAACAAGCAATTTATAGTGGTAAGCACTCTTATGTAATATACAATGTAATAAAAGAATGATGTAATAGTAAAAATTATATACATACATACTAATAATTTATTAAATACAACATTTTTGTAAGTAAACTATTTTATCAGTATAAAGAGTATAGTTTAAAGATCAATTCCTGCCAAAACATTTTATTTTGGGAAAGGTGGGGCAGTGTTAGGACCTCTGCCAGGTATTTATTGCTGTCTTTGTCCCTATTGGGAAGAGTTTCCCTCACTTTCTTTGAAGACTGAAGTGACTAGAAATATCTCCAATGAGGATGCATAAAAAATACATGTTTTTAGTAACATGGAGAAAGTTTAGAACTTCCCTTTTGTCCCAGTGACACCTACTGCCCCATTTCTTGTATGGCACCACAAGGACGGGAAGTGATGGCATGACAGAAATGAACTTTTTTTTTCTCTTTCCAAAAAAAAAAATTGATTTGTAAGGCTTTAAACAAATAAGATCATATTGGAAAGGTCCCCAATAGACATGTTAAATCTATATACAATCATCAATATATGTAATGATAAATGTACTATAGCATCTCACATTAGCTTAGTAACACTTTGGAATAATCCTAGCTTATAGTGTATGTTATCATTGTTAGCAGTTGTCTTTCCTCATTGGTTTCTCTGTTGCTGGACTGCAGTTTTGCCAGGGAAATATATATTTACAGTGGAAAGCCTAGCTTACAAATAATATTTGGTACCCTCTTATTCAGAATGGAGCACATGTGACAAGGGGGGTAGCTGATGACAGACCTTCCTCCATGTTCCCCATTAACTCGTAGGATGCCAAATCTGAGTTAGGATTATTCCTGGGGTGGGTTCTCCTGGGCTACGCTAGGCACCTGTAACAGGATCACTCCACTTTGCACATATGTAGTACCTTTACGCTCGCGCTGTTTTCACCAATGCCCTGGGGCAAGACTGAAGTTGCCATCAAGGAATAGTCGACCTTAAGGCGGTCCTCCACTCATGAACATACATCATGTACACTTGCACAACTGTTCTCCAGTTAACTCTCGGGTCCCCGTGTAAATGTACATCTTCTCACTGTAGCTTGCAACTAGGCAGGCCATGTCGAACACTTACCACAGCCACCTGTCCATCGTTCTCCCAATACCAGTCTTGCTAGCAGCATGAAACCCCCGTCATGCACATAGCACGGGCTCCAACGTGCACTTGACTTTAACTCTTGAACTTCCGTACCTCTGTATAGGATGGGGACCTCTGTGGTACAGCTCTGCTCCGGCTGCTATGGGGGACGGAATGCAGCATAGGAAGTGCCAACAACATCTCCCTTGCAGCTAGAGGCAATTCAACCTATAACAGGTACACGTTTCTGACAGGCTGCTTGCTGACTGTACATTCATTGCTCATGACAACCACATGTATAACTCGCACTAGGTTGACTCTTTACGTCCCAACTCTTCATACCCTATGTGCTCGTGACCCAAACCTTAGACTATAGGCACCGGTTACTTGCATTACACTCCTTTAAAGTACTTCAGACCAGGCAGAAGGCAAAGTTTTAAAGCTTTACTGTATAAAGTACAAACAGTACATAGTCCAAAAAGAGAATAGTCTTTTTCCCTAGTCCCTAATGCTAACTCAGCCGCAGCATACCTGCAAAGGTAGGGTCCATGCGAATAAAGGTCCATTAGTGGCAATCCCAATGGCTGGTGTCTTCAGGGCGAACCCCAGGTTGGATGGCTCTCACATATTTCAGGCTCCTTAGTGACTGTATCCTTCACTGAGCACAGCTGATGAACTAGTAGCAAGGTTCTCAGACTCTGGTAGGGGAACTCCCTCTCCAACAAATCCCTGGGGCTCTCTCCTCCGTACCACTGTCCCTCTTTTATATCACAGGCTCAGTGGGTCGGACTTAAAGATAACCTGCCAAAAAACTAAAGAACCAGAAAAGGCATTAACCCTTAGTCTCCTGTCTGGGGCAGCACTTAACTAGCTAGTACCAATACACTTACACACATATATAGTTTGGTATCTATAGAATATCCTATTAGAAAAGGAGGCATGCTTGATGCTCTGATGTAAGGCCCCTTCTCCACTTTTTAACTCTATTGTCCCTAATTTACTTGTCCAAATAGTAGTGTTTGAAATGTTAGTATGTAGAGACCATGTCTTAAGCAGGAGTGTCCTGAACTAAAATTAGTGTTTGTGGCTAGGCTTTAATTACCTGAGCTTTGATTGTGTTATTTGTTGGATTTCTAGTAGGACATTTGATGATTGCTTCAGCCTGGTGCTATTAAATGAGAAGTTACAATGTATTGGGTCTATGGCTATTTATGTGAGATTGCTTGACCGTTTCTTTAAGGCTAGGTTCACACTGTCCGCATGGTAAAATGCTGTGGCAGTTGTCATTGTGAGCTTCGTCCAGAATTGTTTTCACTTTTCAACATTCTTATATTTTTTATATTTACGAAGTACAACATGAAGTGAATGCATTTTTTATCCCACAATGTACAAAGGGGTCAGCAACAGTACATTCAGAAGAATAAATAATGATTTGACTGTGTACCCTAGCAACATGCAGGTCACACTACAAGGCTAGATTTTATCTAATTGCTCGAGGTCAGCTTTAAATTGCATATATAATGTTTAGAGGCCTCATCAAGATTTGATAAGTGAATTAAGATCCCAAAGTTCTGGGTCTCTGAAAGAGGAACTTAATTTTGGACCCCCCCCCCCTTTCCTTTACCTGTTATCAAGGGTTGCCTTCAATTTACGTACCCGTCTGCCCAGAGGATCAAGCGCTGTCCTGCTGTGGTCCACCCTGCTGCTGCAACACAGCCTTGTCCTGCACCTCCATCTTTGTTCCTGACATTAACTAGTGGTGGGTGTCTGTTCTTGGATCAGGTAGCCCAGCCTCCTGATGATGTACCCTCCCTCCTTCGGCTGCTGTGAATGAAATGTTAGGCATGCTGGGATAGGTGATATCCCTGGAGGCTTCATTTGTGGATACATCATTTGTGTCTAGGCAAAAATGGCGCTCAGGGGGGCAGGGCTGTATGAAATTTTTTTTGAAAAGGTAAACAAACAAAAGCAAAAAAAATTTTTTAGATTGGGGAGAGAGCAGCGATGTTCAG
This sequence comes from Staurois parvus, assembly GCF_062004578.1. Lineage (NCBI taxonomy): Eukaryota > Metazoa > Chordata > Amphibia > Anura > Ranidae > Staurois > Staurois parvus. The sequence continues at coordinate 6,483,423 of NW_028318003.1, forward strand.
TACATCCAGGGGGTGAGGGTTTGCTTCATTCGAAGGGCATGGGATCAGGCTCCAGCAAGTTGTGGAAAGTAAATGGGTCATAAATAGAAAATTGTTTAATGCTTCTGTATGAAATATTGTCTTTATTATTTCTTTTCTTCATGTATCAGAAATGACTCGTCAGCATCAAGATTTGGAACAGCAGAGCTCATCACGTATACAGGTCCTGGAGGAAGAGGTGGCCAAATTAAAACTACAACTGTGTATGTCATAAATAAACCCCTGTATTAAACTCATGAACATACACTATGTACAGACATTGTGCATATAACACAAATGCAGAATTTTATAGACAATGTAATGTTGTTTTGCAGATATTTTGTGTTTATGTTTATAATGGTTAGGACTAATATATTTAGGTACCTTTTACACGGGTGGTCCTGAAAAATGGACAGGTGGACCTGACCAGATCCTCCATTTTCCTCTATGGGCAGTCATATGTAAACAGACTTATGTCTGTTTATGCCCAGCTATCTCCGATATGACAGCAACAAACAGAAGGGGGATCCATGTCTTCCGGCAGCTCTGCTCGGCAGATAACATTGTTTGAAATTTGAGGTCACTGCACGGTAAGTCAACAAGAATTTTTCAGTACTTGCAGAAAATCCTCTGACCCTGAATAAAAAGAAAACTAACACAATATCTAAGGACTGCTAAGCTGCAATGTATCACATTGTTGTTCTCGGGTTAAGAGAAACTTTAACAGCACAAGCAAAAGTATTTCTGAATGAACGTTTTTCACATTTGAAATGCTTGCTTCATTTTTAAAATCTACAGCAATAACCCAAGAAGCTCTGCAAACCCTTGAGGAGGAATCGGAGAACATGGCACAAGAAAAAGAAGCTGAAATCACAAAATTGAGGCAAGACATAGAAAACATGGATGCAGAATATGAGACTATACTGCATGTAAGTTATTGTTTCTACTACTATTGATGCAACATATAGAAATGTGTTTTGTAGGAACAAGTGAAAGCCCAGTAAAGTCTCGCACTATTTATCTCACATGTACCCCACATGTGTGTGTGTTGATTGTGCCTGTTTTTTTCTATGGTATACCTTGAAACACAATTTTCTCTGCTTTCTGCCCTCACACCCACATACATTTTATTTTGGATAAAGTGAGGAATGGTTAGAGTCTGTGGCCGGTTTTTATGACCATATGCGTCTTTCCTGGAGAGATTTTTCTTCATCTCCTGTCAGCGCAGGAAGTGGTAGGAAATCTCTTGATGGGGACACAGAAATATATTGCGTCCCCATCGAAACAGAAGTATATTGCTAGTAATATGATAAAGGGTAACAACTTCTAACCCTTCTAAAATATATTATTTACTCTTCACGGGTAATATTTCCCTAGGACTTATTCAGATGGGCATTGAGAGCCATCCTCTGCATGCACTGAGTTGCTTTTTGCTGTGCCTGCATTCACCTTAGAGCCTTAGAGCTGCATGCAGGCATCCCATAGAAGTGGATACAAACACAGCGGCTGCACAGACATGTGGGCAAGAGAACGGATCAAAATGCAGACACTGCCCGTATGAATTAACCCTTACTGTTGATAAATAAAAAAGGGAGAACATTACCTTGTTTTCATGTAAAGTGGCATGTCTTTAAGGGTCCTATAGGAGCATCAAGGCCACTAGGCAGGAGGCTGCAACCAAGCCTGGCTTCTCTTTCTTAGGCATCCAGACATCTTAATGGTGTATTAAAAGGCTTTGCTTGCTACTCATAAATTTAGATATTCTTGGGGAGATCCATGAAATTACCATTTAATAATTTGCACAACTTTTTATTGATATTAGCAGTAATATTGTCCTACATGACTGGACATCATCAGAGTCAGGCAACAAGAGAACTGCACATGTGTTTACTATGCTTCAGTTTGTGAATGAACAGGAAGCCGTTCAGCACAGCTGAGGAATCTCGGCTCCCTCAGTCCCTTTCTCTGTCTCAAAAAGTGAGACATCAGGGATCTGTTTAGACCCATGATATTTTACCAAAGCCCCCCAACAGGGCTTCTAAAAAATAAAAAAATAAAGGTAAATTATAAAATGTAAAGATCTACTGACACTGTCCACTGCCCTACTGATACCACTACTGCCCTGCTGACCCTGTCCACACACCATCCACTGCCCTACTGACTGTCTACTGCTCTACTGACTGACACTGTCCACTTTTAAGGAAGGCTAAGTTTATATGTTAACAATTTGTTTTATTAAGCTAAGTATATTTTATGGGCACAATAATGATTTTATTTAACAATGCCTCTCTAAGCCCCTCCCACTGTTAAAACAATCTGGCCACACTCACTGCTCACCACAGCATTCTATGCGCCCCTCATTTCTACTCTGCTTGGGGCACCCAATGGTGTCCCAGGTCTTTTAAAATCCTATAGTGTATACTACAACAAGAAAAAAATGCTTGGATTTGGCTTGAAGAAAAGGTGGTAAGCTATCAACGCAGTAGCTGCAGAAACAATGTACGCAGACCAGAAATGTGCTTCCCAGTTGTGTGTGAGGTCATCCTCCTTGCGCCAACTATATTTTTCCCTGCTAAGGGGAAGAACAAAGGCTGTGCAGTCACGTGACCGCCAAATGAAAAGGAAATAAAATGAACAAAACATTTTTACATTAAATATTAAAATGTGATTATGGCAAAAAGATAATACTCTCTTCCTCACAGTGTTACTTTACTGTATGCCGTTCACAAATACCTTAACTTTTTTTATATACTTTACTATCTTCATTAACTGGAAATTACACATCTCCTCACATTTTAAAAGTTGTATATTTTTGATCACAGAAACCTTGACGTGAGTGCAACTGCACAATTCCAACAGGATATCTAAATTCCAGTGCTCAAGAATGTGTATGTGATTGATTTGAGAGTCCCCAATCCTAAAGATCAAAACACAAGAGATATAATGGCAAATAAAGTATTTATTTCCTAAAAAAGTGTTTCGTGAATCACGTCAACATATTTTACAATATACAATCATGGTAGTGTAGCAAATATTTCATACAAATTACCTGGTTGCTTTGCTATTTAAACCCGTTAATACTGCCATTATTAGGAAATTTGTAATAATTATTCAAATGCATCTTCTGTCTGTATTCATCACATCTACTGTATTTTGTGACAAGCAACAAGCAGGCAGTGTAATGACAGGGTCAGGTGAGTGGTCAGCTGTGGGTAGGAGGTTCTTATTATTAAGCCCATGGATAATTATATAGGTAGAAAGGCTCTGGTTATTAGAGCCCATGGAGAAAAATATAGGTAGGAGGGGTCTGGTTATAGCAACCAATGGAAAATTATATTGGTAGGAGAGGTCTGGTCATAAGAGCCCATAGAGAATTATATAGGTAGGAAGGGTCTGGTTATTAGAGCCCATAGAGAATTATATTGGTAGGAGGGGTCTGGTTATTAGAGCCCATAGAGAATTATATAGCTAGGAGGAGTCTGGTTATTAAGGCCCATGGAGAATTACATAGGTAAGAGGGGTCTGGTTATTAGGGGCATTGGAGAATTATACATGTAGGAATCGCCAGGTTATTAGGGCCTATGGAGAATTACATAGGTAAGAAGAGTCTGGTTATTAGGGCCAATGGAGAATTATACATGTAGGAGCTGTCTGGTTATTAGGGCTTACGGAGAAATATATAGGTAGAAAGGGTTTGGTTATTAGGGTAAATGCAGAATTATACATGTAGGAGTCGTCTGGTTATTAGGGCTTATGGAGAAATATATAGGTAGAAAGGGTTTGGTTATTAGAGCCAATAGAGAATTATACATGTAGGAGTCGTCTGGGTTTTAGGGCTTATGGAGAAATATATAGGTAGAAAGGGTTTGGTTATTAGGGCCAATAGAGAATTATATAGGTAGGTGGGGTGTGGTTATTAGAAAGCCATGGAGAATTATATGAGTATGATGGGTCTGGTTATTAGGACCAATGGAGAATTATATAGGTAGGAGGAGTCTGGTTATTAGGGCCAGTGAAGAAATACATTACATAGATAAGAGGTGTCTGGTTGTTAGTCCCAATGTAAATTTATCAGGGGAGAGAGCTATGCAATGATAATTTGCACACTGGGCAAACCCACCATGAAGCCTGTACATACAGAAAATTGATGAAATGAAAGAAACACAGGGGTTGATTTACTAAAGATAAATAGGTTGTGCACTGCAAGTGCAGTTGCTCTAGATCTGAGGGGAACATGCAAGGAAAATAAAAAAACAGCATTTTTGCTTACACATTTTTGCTTGGATGAAAGAAATCAGCAGCGCTTCACCTCATTTCAGAGCTTCCCCTCAGATTTAAAGCAACTGCACTTGCAGTGCACAGCCTATTTACCTTTAGTAAATCAACCCCATAGTGTCACTGCAGCAAAAAGTATTCACAGCACTCCTGCAGAGGTGCTTTCTGGCAGCTAATATTTGCAAGTCCAACCAAAACCAGCCCCAGAGGTTAATGCTGCAGCAGGGGCGGACTGACCATTTGGAAACTCAGGCACTGCCCGAGGGCCCGGGGTCAGTAGGGGGCCCCATGAGATGCCCCTGCAACCTTTTTCATAGGCTTTTTTGAGTTTGGGCAAGGACACAGGGGCCCCATGATCCCCTATTGCCCAGGGGCACCATGAGTTGTCAGTCTGCCCCTGTGCTGCAGGAATTTATATAGGCAGTGTGAAGTTGACTGATAACAAAAATGAAAATGCCATATAACTTCTGTCTAACTGCTTCTGGTCTCTCTCATAGTCATGTTTGGACCAATTACTTCAAAAGCTTACCCTGGCTGAGAAGAAGTGGACATGTGAATCCCTTTCAATTCATCATCAATACAAACAGATGCTGCAGGACTGTGGATTAAATCCTCTTGACATCTAACATTTAAGAATGACCCTTTTTCCCTTACAACCAAAAAGGGGAAATTCTACTCTATACGTTTTTTTGTTGCTCTTTGGGTGCCCTGGTACTTAAATCGGTTAAGACAGTGTAGATGTTAAACACTGTACGCTAAATTCTATGTATTGCTCTTTTAGTAGATACTGTACATGATTATGCAGATCATAGTAAAGTAAAGCTTGCCATACACAGGTTATTCCATAATACAAATGTTTTCAGCCCTATTGTGTGATAATCTCAATACGAGGAGAATGACAGGCACATGGTTTGGCAGTCCATGTATGTTGTAATAAGTTCTAAGTGGGCAGGGATAGTCCAGTAGGCACTAAGGGCAAGCTGCGATGGAGCGAAGCATAACTCTGCCGTAGAAGAAACAAAGAAAACACAGAACCTCTAAGTGTATACAGTGATAATATTTAATAAGAAGGTAAGTAGTAACTCACATCTTAGAATTTAAAAACAGGCCTGATGAAAGAGTGTGCCAGGCGACGCTCGTCTCGCGCATGCTCAGAAACGCATCGCACATTGATGACATGAGACGCTGAACGTCACCTATCCAGGACATCTTGGAGACTCTGCCAGGCTTCACCACCCATTCTTCACATACATAGCACCATCTGCTGGCGGACCTAGGCTATCTCCTCTCTGGAAAAGTCACCTAACATCTGGTTACAGATGTTTTACCTCTCCACCTCATGAGCCTGTTTTCAAATTCTAAGATGTGGGTTACTACTTACCTTCTTATTAAATATTATTGCTGTATACACTTAGAGGTGCTGTGTTTCTTTGTTTATTGTGTGATAATCTCCCTGTGTATGAAGTGTGAACAACTTTACCTGCAGAATGCAGAAGATGACTGTTTGTTCTGTTAGCAATTAGACTGGTTGAGACATTTCTTCCAATAGCCTATTTAATTTTTTCTGATGAGAAAGAAATGAACAGAGGTAGCTTGACATGCCAGATTACGGTCTCTATGCCCACCCTAAAAGTGGACCTGAACTCAAAAAGTGAAAATTTGATATGTTTAGGGAACATTCCGAAATGTTAATTGTGCCTAAGCTGTACTCTATAAAAAAATGTACCTTTTTGTCTAGAATTCTTATTGAAAACTAGCAAAGCACTTCCTGGCATGTGATGGTGCATAGGCAGTTTTGTGCCTACAGCCTCATAACTGTGTATCTGAAGTGTGAAATCCAAGGCACTGCTGCCCCAGCTGGTAGTCTCAGGAGGCTTGGAGTGAGATTTGGTGTCATCAGTGCAGAATAACTCATTGTAAGTCAGTAATTAGATAAAGAGCTGTTGGGAGACCATAGGCAATATTGGTGACACTAATAAAATTATGTAAGTGCATTTTTGTAGAAGTCTTAGGAATAAGGAATAAAGAGTACTGTAACATATGGATATCTATATCAGACATAACTCCAACTAGACCAGGCTTCCATTAGTCTGTAGTGTGAATGATGAGCGAAGTTCATACTACAGTTTACATAGAAAAGTGATGGCAGAAAAAATATTTTTTTACTTTTTTGTTTGAGTTTGTATAGGTCTAAATTTGTCCCAAGCACTGTTGACTGACTCACTACCTCTAAGGGAAGTCTATTCCAACATTACTTATTACATCATCTTATAGAAGCTTGCTTTAAATAAATATCGTATAGTGGGTCAATAAAATACTTTTCTCAGATCAGGCTGGGAACTTCAACGTAGAGAATTCATAGGTCAGGTGGAAATATATACAGAAAAGGCCCAGATTCATAAAACAGTTTGTCACAATATACAATGTCATAACTCGTTGTTGGTAGCCTGAAAATATATTTTGGAATCATAAATTTCTGTTATTATCTAAATATAGAAGAAGAAATTATAACTAACTAGAACTTTATACCAAGAAAAATTAGGATCACTTATGTGATCATTCCTCTTTTATCCAAAGACTAAGCTAGAAAATTTGCTAACATTTTGAACTTTGTTAAAAAGATTGCTGACATTTAAAATGCAAGTGGATTAAATTACATACTGGCTTCCTCTCGATCTCAAGGTACATTTACACCAGCGTTGGGCCACTGGCTATTCCAGTGTAGTCCCACCACAAGACAAGGTAAAATGCCTTATCACTGGCATGGCCAGTTCATACTGCTGCGTTGGGGTGGTGTGCAAGTGTTGTGCTCTGAAAAAAGTACTGCATGCAGTACTTTTTTCATGCGCAATCACCGCATGCCGACCGATAGAACTTTGTGAAATATCACTGTGTGGCAATTCAATAAGGTTTGTTAAAAAAATAATGAACAGTGCAATGCGCCAGGAATGTCATATCAGCACTGCCTGCACCGCAACGCACGCCAACCGCTGTGTTATAACACAGCAACTAATGTGAATGGACAGTCAAGGACTCTTAAGGCTTCATGTACATGGGTGCCTGGGTCTGTACAACATAAAATGCTGAAGTATTTCCTTTTTGGGAGCCACGGGTGTTGCCTACAGCCACCCATAAAATCATTGGTTGTACAGTATGTGGGTATTTACCAGTACATGCCTAAACATGCACATGAGTGTGAGCATACACCATTGGGTTCACTCTTCAAGAGTCATGTGTCTGTACTCATAATCATGTTTACACAAGTACCAAGGTATACCCAAGTACAGTCATTGATTTCTATCAGCTATATGCGGTGCCTGTGGCTCCTAGGCAAGAAAATGTTATGTTGTATAGCCCCATCTGCCTAACATTGAGATCTTTTTGACCCTTCTTGCCATGGAGTCATGAAAACATCGGTCTTAGATGGATTCTCACTTTATCTTAACCATAAAGTCTATAGTTAATGTGTGATCTACAAAAAGTGACAATACTAGATATTGTAGTACATTAGGCTACAGCACAGCTAACTGCTATAAAACGTTAAAATATTATGTATGTTTACATATATTTGTTTAAATTACAGATACTGAATTTATTAATATAATATACATCATTGGAAGTAAATATAACATGTAAGGTGCAAGTGCCTCTTTTATTCTTCGCTGTTCTGTGCCACTGTGTTATCATTGTGGTTCTCAGACTGTGATGAAGTTTCCGCCTATATGAAAAATAAAATGCATTAAATAAAACCTGTTTGCAATACATAGTATACAGTATGTTTTAACAAATATAACATAGTGCTATTTTTTAGTGTTACAGTGAATATCTTACTTTAGTTCAACTTTCGTCTGTCTTATTGACCGTATCAATTACAGTATGTTATAATGACTCATCAGTTACCACTTATCACTTATATTACACACCACACATCAATTATACATTTTAACTGATATAGTACTGTGCTATTTTGAATTTTACACTTTATATTCTGCCTTAGCATAGTTCTAGTTCAACATGTTCTATGTCCTATTGCACTTATAATAACTTAGTATAATAAAAATATTTAAAAACCATGAGTATTTATGAGAGAACAGGAATCACTCAAGTGTTTGTTCCCTCAGTCCATTTTTTACCTGTGTTTACATGGATCAAATGTGGACTGCAATGGGTGGTCAGGTGTAAGAAGATTTGTGTCCACCTATTTCTACTTAGCTTCAGGTTCATTCAGATTTGTTGGACCAAATGGCAACAGTTTGTGCCTAAGTCTGCTTTTACTGAGTTGGTTGAATAGAGTATACGTAAGTTGGTGCTTGTCTGATTATGTCCAGCCACCCATAGGGATTACATGGATCCATTTTCCTCCATCATAAGATAGAGGAAAAATCAGAACTGATACAGATATCACATATGTGACTTCCATGCTTTGGTTCTGAGCCAACTCAGCTGGGGATCAGTCTGGTATTCCCTGCTGAGACAGAGTGCAGGAAGCCTGTAATAATGGCCCTACCAGCAGCACATTCTGGTCTTCCCTTCACTCATTCACAGCTCTGCTCAGCCACTAGGACTGGAAAAAGAATACTTTGCAGTAAGGAAGAGCATGTTATTCACTTCCCTACCTTATAATATAACTGGCCCTCGACAATATTACCATTAGTTACACAGTTTTGTCATATAGGAAGCAGAAGAAAGTACCTAGCCATTACAACTTGGAGCTTATACAGGGTTTCCTCTTTTCACCTCTGCCAAGGGAAATATGTAGTGGGGGGAGCAAACAGAAGGTATGCAGTTGGCATGACCAGCGCTAATATGAAACCATTGTTTTGCCCTATATGAGCAAAACACTGTTTCAAAAAAAATTCTAAATAATCTCTATTGTTTCAATTTAGAATTTTTTTTTTATTTACACTACGGCCTCTAACATTACATCAATAATAGGAACATATTCACATACACCTACTATTACTATAAAATGTACCTTTTGTCTGGAATCCTTACTGAAAACTAGCAGAAAACGGCATGTGATGTTGCCTAGAGATCAGTTTGATCAGATGCTTTCACAAGCCAGTAATAGCTTGTTTATATCCTAGCAAAACCAAAAGTAACAAAATCCTTGTTGCTTCCTGTTTCTTATACCATAGAGATGTTTGAGGATGTTCCAGTCCTCGGTCATCTCTATGGTATGTCAGCAGAACTGACAGCTTTGGTCCTGGGGTCCCCGGTAGGACAGGAGCCTGGAAAGGCAGCAGAAGGCAGTGGGGGAAACCCCTCTTGCCGCATATAATAGTGATCCAGAAGCTATTGACATAATAGTGCATCACAAGTTGAAAAAAAAGATACTAGGATGATGCCTGTAGCTGCATGCAAGACTTGCCAGTACAGCTACTTCAAGTCCAGGACATCATAAGTTATTATTCCCTGCACCAGGCAGTAATGCTCTCAGTTTCTATCATGAATCATACCTGTGTCGTTTTGGATTCTTGCAACATTTTTCCACTTGATTCTTTAACAAGAGTAGATATATTGTCAAGGGTTTGATCTTCATAAAAAAGCAAGGGTGAAACACCAATCTAATTAAAAGAAAATAAACAACATAATGAAATATAGTAATTGCATCACTACTGTCATCAAATACACTTACGGTATGTATTTAGGAGTGTGTTCTGGGTTTAATTTCCACCAAGGATATAATCTGCGCAAACCTGGAATCTTCTTGTTTCTGCATACCTCAGAGTGATCTAGGCTCCTCATACATTCCAGAAACATATTTGTAGTAAGTTTCCCCCAGACTGATCTTACAGCATATGTACATGAATTATGGTGGGGACATCAGAATGCAAGCTTCTCCAGAGCAAGGACCAATGTGAATGGTCCAATGTTCTTTGAAAAGTTTGTGCACAAAAAAAGCATTGGTATTTATAAATATTCACTCTCCGGCCATTTTATTAGGTACACCTTGCTAGTACCAGGTTGGACCCCCTTTTGCCTTCAGAGCCGTCTTAATTCTTCATGGCATAGATTCAGTTGTGGGAAACATTCCTCAGAGATTTGATCCATGATGCGAATCTCCCATTCCACTACATCCCAAAGGTGCTCTATTGGATTGAGATCTAGTGACTATGAAGGCCACTGGAGTACAGTGAACTCATTGTCATGTTCAAGAAACCAGTTTGATCTGAGCTATGGTGCATTTTCCTAGTGCATTATCAGAAGATGGGTACACTGGTGTCATAAAGGGATGGACATGGTCAGCAACAATACTCAGGTATGCTGTGGTATCCCCCACAACATTACACCACCACCAGCAGCCTGAACCATTGATACAAGATGGATCCATGCTTTCATGTTGTTTATGCCAAATTCTGACCCTACAATCTGAAATCGAGACTCATCAGACCAGGCAACTCTTTTCCAATCTTCTATTGTCCAACTTTGGTGCGAATTGTAGCCTCCATTTCCTGTTCTTAGCAGACCGGAGTGGCAACTGGAGTGGTCTATTGCTGCTGTAGCCCATCTGCTTCAAGGTTCAACATGCTGTGCATTCAGAGATGGTATTCTGCATACCTTAATTGTAATGAGTGGTTATTTGAGCTACTGTTTCCTTTCTATCATTGCGAAAACCAATATGACCATTCTCCTCTGACCTCAACAAGGTATTTTCATCCACAAAACTGCCGCTCACTGGATATTTTCTCTTTTTTGGACTGTTCTCTGTAAACCATAGAGATGGTTGTAAGTGAAAATCCCAGTAGATCACTAGTTTTTTAAATACTCAGAGCAGCCTGTCTGACACCAACAACCATGCCACATTCAAAGTCCCTTAAATCCTCTCTCTTCCCCATTTTGATGCTTGGTTTGAACTTCAGTAAGTCGTCTTCATCAGGTCTAGATGCCTAAATGCACTGAGTTGCTGCCATGTGATTGGCTGATTAGCAATTTGTGTTACCAAGTAATTGAACAGGTATACGTAATAAAGAAGACAGTGAGTGTATATGCAGTGGTATCCCTGAAAGGGCCAATTGCTGACGATGGAATGTAATAAAAGCTGAACTAAAAGGAAAGCCACAGCAGTACAAATGATGAGGATGACCAGGATTCTTCCCCTGATTATGCAGAGGCTGCCAGCACACAAACAGGATAACTAATTTATGCACACTGACCCAATAACCAGTCTAGGGGATGTCTATTTGGTTTTTAATGCTGAGAAAACTTGTAACTGACGAGAGGTGTAGGGAATGTGATACTTGGATCAATGATAGCTCCATAGAAGAGGACACTCTGTCTGTTATATCCTTATAGCACCAAATGTCACCCAGATCAGCAAACAGGCTTTTACTCACGGGTTCACCAAATAGCTGCCCAGTTTTAGCTTCCTTTTGCCTTCTAGTGAAGTGTTACTAGACTATATCCTCAAGGGTTAAGTCTCAGAGGTGTCTCCATAGTTGCAGGTACGGACCCCCCACTTTGCCACAGCCGGAATCCTGATGAGAATTAGTATAGATCAGCAGCAGTGCCTTCAGAGATGGCAGCTTACCCAGCTGGTGAATCTCCTATGCCAAATGTGTAGGGCTGTCCCGAAAATGCATGATCAGGCTTCTAGACAGTTCCACAGCAACCTCCCAAGCCTCAGACTGAGGCAAGAGAGCTAACACATGCCCTCCCCAAATATTTATACCCTCTCCATCATGGTTGGGGGAAATATGAGTACTCATAAGTCAACCTGACAGGGAAACCTCATACTATAGCCAGTGGTGCCAGTGACACCTACTGACAACAATGAGAAACAACAACCCCACTAAGCTTAGGAAGAAACCAGGTGCACAATTATACTAATCAAAACTGGACTGACTACCACCCAGTCAAAAAACATTTTCCTATCACTTAGCAACCTATCTAGGAGGGTGCTACATATATACAGTTATGTTCAAAATAATAGCAGTCAGACATCACTAACCTGATCAATCACTGTTTTTGGTAGAAATGATATTTCTACATGGCAAATAATTTACTAGCAGGTGTAGTAGCGTAATAGAAATCCAACAGACCCAACAGTCATGACATGCATGCTGCTGATTCTGTGTAATTGAATCACTAATTGAAAGGGGCATGTTCAAAATAATAGCAGTGTGGAGTTCTATTAGTGAGGTCATTCATTCTTTGAAAAACAGGTGGCAATTATTGCCCTTATTTAAGGAAGGAAGGCAGCAAAAGTTGTACATGCTGGTTACAGTGCATTTCTCTCTGAAATTCTGAGGAAAATGGGTCGTTGCAGACATTGTTCAGAAGAACAGCGTACCTTGATTAAAAAGTTGATTGGAGAGGGGAAAACATATAAAGAAGTGCAGAAAATGATAGGCTGCTCAGCTAAAATGATCGCAAATGCTTTAAAATGGCAACCAAAACCTGAAAGACATGGAAGAAAGCGAAAAACTACGATTCAAATGGATAGAAGAATAGCCAAAATGGCAAGGACTCAGCCAACAATCAGCTCCAGGAAGATCAAAGAAGGTCTAAAGTTACCTGTGAGTACTGTTACAATTAGAAGACGCCTATGTGAAGCCAAGCTATCTGCAAGAAGCCCCCGTAAAGTCCCACTGTTGAAAAAAGACGCGCTGAAGAGGTTACAATTTGCCAAAGAGCACATTGACTGGCCTAAAGAGAAATGGCGCAACATTTTGTGGACTGATGAAAGTAAGATTGTTATTTTTGGGTCCAGTGGCCGGAGACAGTTTGTCAGACGACCCCCAAACACTGAATTCAAGCCACAGTACACTGTGAAGATAGTGAAGCATGGTTGCGCAAGCATCATGATATGGGGATGATTCTCATACTACGGTGTTGGGCCTATTTATCGCATACCAGGGATCATGGATCAGTTTGAATACATCAGAATACTTGAAGGGGTCATGCTGCCTTATGCTGAAGAGGAAATGCCCTTGAAATGGGTGTTCCAACAAGACAACGACCCCAAACACACCAGTAAATGTGCAACATCTTGGTTCCAGAGCAACAAGAATGATGTTATGGATTGGCCAGCCCAATCCCAGGATCTTAATCCAATAGAAAACTTGTGGGGTGACATCAAAAATGCAGTTTCTGAGGCAAAACCAAGAAATAGAGAAGAACTGTGGAATGTAGTCCAATCATCCTGGGCTGGAATACCTGTTCACAGGTGCCAGAAGTTGGGTGACTCCATGCAACACAGATGTACAGCAATTCTCAGAAACAGTGCTTATACAACTAAATATTAGTTAAGTGATTCAAAGGAAAGCAAAATCTTCAAACATTTTTAAGTTTACAGTGAGGAACAGATTTATTTGAACACCCTGCGATTTTGCAAGTTCTCCCACTTAGAAATCATGGAGGGGTCTGAAGTTCACATTGTAGGTGCATTCCCACTCTGAGAGACATAATTTAAAAAAAAATTTCAGGAAATCACATTGTATGATTTTTAAAGAACTTATTTGTCTTGCACTGCTGAACATAAGTATTTGAAAACCTGAGAAAATCAGTGTTAATATTTGGTACAGAAGCCTTTGTTTGCAAATGTTTCCTGTAGTTCTTGACCAGGTTTGCACACACTGCAACAGGGATTTTGGCCCACTCCTCCACACAGATCTCCTCTAGATCAGTCAGGTTTCCGGGCAGTCGCTGAGCAACACGGAGTTACAGCTCCCTCCAAAGATGTTCTATTGGATTTAGGTCTGGAGACTGGATAGGCCACTCCAGAACCTTGATATTCTTCTTACGGAGCCACTCCTTGGTTATCCTGGCTGTGTGATTCGGGTCGTTGTCATGTTGGAAGACCCAGCCACGACCCATCTTCAATGCTCTGACTGAGGGAAGGAGGTTGTTGCTCAAAATCTCACAATAAATGGCCCCATTCATCCTCTCCTTAATACAGTGCAGTTGTCCTGTCCCCTTCGCAGAAAAGCACCCCCAAAGCATGATGTTACCACTCCCATGCTTCACAGTAGGGATGGTGTTCTTGGGATGCAACTCATCCTTTTTCCTCCAAACACGACGAGTGAAGTTTAGACCAAAAAGTTCTACTTTGGTCTCATCTGACCACATGACTTTCTCCCATGCCTCCTCTGGTGATCCAGATGGTCATTGGCAAACTTCAGACGGGCCTGGACATGTGATGACCTGAACAGGGGAACCTTCCATGCAATGCATGATTTGAAACCATGACAGTGTAGTGTTCTACCGACAGTGACCTTTGAAACTGCAGTCCCAGCTCTCTTCATGTCATTGACCAGCTCCTCTCTTGTAGTTCTCGGCTGATTCCTCACCTTTCTTATCATCAGTGATACCCCACGAGGTGAGATCTTGCATGGAGCCCCAGTCCGAGGGAGACTGACAGTCGTCTTTAGCCTCTTCCATTTTCTAACAATTGCTCCAACAGTTGATCTATTTTCACCAAGCTGCTTGGCAGTTGCCCCGTAGCCCTTTCTAGCCTTGTGGAGGTCCACAATTTTGTCTCTGGTGTCTTTTGACAGCTCTTTGGTCTTGCCCATGGTAGTAGTTGGCGTCTGACTGACTGTGGGGTGGACAGGTGTCTTTAAAGAGTTCAGACAGGTGCTACTAAGTTAGATTAATGAGTGGAGTAGAGGTGGACTTTTTAAAGGCACAGTAACAGGTCTTTGAGAGACAGAATTCTTGCTGTTTCTTAGGTGTTCAAATACTTGTGTTCAGCAGTGCAAGACAAATACATTCTTTAAAAATCATACAATGTGATTTCCTGAATTTTTTTTTTAATTCTGTCTCTCAGAGTGGGAATGCACCTACAATGTGAATTTCAGACCCCTCCATGAATTCTAAGTGGGAGAACTTGCAAAATTGCAGGGTGTTCAAATACTTCTGTTCCTCACTGTATATAGTGAATGTTTGAGTTTGTAAAGAAGAATACAAACACTGCTATTTTTTTGAACAGTCTAATATTCACTTTTCTTCAATTTTGTAGAGGAACAACACAAATTTGAGATATTTTTCTTCATGTTTTGATTTGGAATAGAATGTGTAGTGTTCCCAATGCATTTGTGTGTATGGAAATAAAAACTATTAGGATTTTGAGCTTTATTCACTTTGTTCAACACACTGCTATTATTTTGAACACAACTGTATATATATATATATATATATATATATATATATATATATATATACTGCATGTTGAAATGCGTTTATTACAAAATATATGAAAAATATTTTTAAAAATATATTTCAAATATACTGTATGTCTTTAAAAATAAAAATGTACATTTTTGGAATGCATTTACCAATATATGTAAAAATATAAAAACATATTTTTCAAAATATTTTTCATATATTTTGTAATATATAAAAAATACATTTAAACATGCAGTATTAATATACAGTGGGGATCAAAAGTTTGGGCACCCCAGCTAAAAATTTGTATTAATGTGCATAAAGAAGCCAAGGAAAGATGGAAAAATCTCCAAAAGGCATCAAATTACAGATAAGACATTCTTATAATATGTCAACAAAAGTTAGATTTTATTTCCATCATTTACACTTTCAAAATAACAGAAAACAAAAAAATGACGTCTGCAAAAGTTTGGGCACCCTGCAGAGTTAATATCTTGTACTGCCCCCTTTGGCAAGTATCACAGCTTGTAAACGCTTTTTGTAGCCAGCCAAGAGTCTTTCAATTCTTGTTTGAGGTATCTTTGCCCATTCTTCCTTACAAAAGTCTTCCAGTTCTTTGAGATTTCTGGGCTGTCTGTCACGCACTGCTCTTTTAAGGTCTATCCATAGATTTTCAATTATGTTGAGGTCAAGAGATTGTGAAGGCCATGGCAAAACCTTCAGTTTACGCCTCTTGATGTAATCCCCCATGGATTTCGAGGTGTGTTTAGGATCATTATCCATTTGTAGAAGCCATCCTCTCTTTAACTTCAGCTTTTTCACAGATGGCATCAAGTTACCATCCAAAATTTGCTGAAAGTTTATTGAATCCATTTTTCCTTCTACTCGTGAGATGTTCCCTGTGCACTGGCTGCAACACAACCCCAAAGCATGATTGATCCAACCCCATGCTTAACAGTTGGACAGAGGTTCTTTTCATTAAATTCTGTGCCCCTTCTTCTCCAAACGTACCTTTGCTCATTCCGGCCAAAAAGTTCAATTTTAACCTCATCGGTCCACAGAACTTGTTTCCAAAATGCATCAGGCTTATCTATATGTTCATTTGCAAAGTTCAAACGATGATTTTTGTGGTGAGGACGTAGAAAAGGTTTTCTTCTGATGACTCTTCCATGAAGACCATATTTGTACAAGTATCTCTTTATAGTGGAATAGTGTACCACAACTCCAGTGTCTGCCAGATCTTTCTGGAGGGATCGTGCAGTCAAACGTGGGTTTTGAATTGTTTTTCTCACAATCCTGCGAGCTGTTCTGTCTGATATTTTTCTTGGTCTTCCAGATCTTGCTTTAACTTCCACTGTTCCTGATGACTGCCATTTCTTAATTACATTCCGAACAGAGGATATTGACATCTGAAAACGCTTTGCTATCTTCTTATAGCCTTCTCCAGCTTTGTGAGCGTCAACTATTTTCAGTTTCAGTTTTCTAGACAACTGCTTAGAAGAACCTATGGTGCTGATTGTTGGGGCAAGGTCAGATGAGTCTGGGCATTTAAAACCTTTGAGATTGACATCACCTGGTCTTCCCAGACGATGATTGAGCACAATCCATGACACTGGCAGGTCTCAGCTTTGCAAAGGGGGCAGTGCATGCTATAAATTCTGCAGGGTGCCCAAACTTTTGCAGACGCCATTTTTTTGTTTTCTGTTATTTTGAAAGTGTAAATGATGGAAATAAAATCTAACTTTTGTTGACATATTATAAGAATGGCTAATCTGTAATTTGATGCCTTTTGGAGATTTTTCCATCTTTCCTTGGCTTCTTTATGCACATTAATACAAATTTTTAGCTGGGGTGCCCAAACTTTCGATCCCCACTGTATATATATACTGCATGTTGAAATGCGCTTTTTATATATGCAGTGAACAGCCTTGGCTCTTTTCAACATACCACTAATTTGCATAGGCTGAGCATCTGACAAAAATTGGAACACCTCGGATCCAGACTGTGGGTATTCATGGTATACTTGCCATTCCATGGCCAGTTAGAACATATGAATGCGATCTAAACCCTGGTACACACTATCAGTTTTCTTTTTCATTCAACTCAGCAGCCTGAAAAAAAAAAACAAGGAGATCGCAGTACTAACGATGCAATTTTAGTACAGCGATTTCACCACTGAGCTATTTATTTATTTCAGGTACTTATATAGCGCCGTCCATTTACGCAGCGCTTTACAAATATATATATATATATTGTACATTCACATCAGTCCCTAACCCTCAAGGGACTTACAATCTAAGGTCCCTAACATACATTCATACATACACATACTAGGGCCAATTTAGACAGCCAATTAACCTACCAGCATGTCTTTGGAGTGTGGGAGGAAACCAGAGTACCTGGAGGAAACCCACACAGGCACAGGGAGAACATGAAAACTCCAGGCAGGTGGTGCCGTGGCTGGGATTTGAACCGACGACCCTAGTCCTGCCAGGCAGAAGTGCTAACCATTTAGCCACTGTGCTGACCCAGGCTCTTGTATTCTGACAGAGGAACCGTCCCCCTGCCACAACACACCTGTCAGTGCTCACAGCCATTGACTGAGAGCACTGATCAGATGCCGGTCGGCTGCTGGTTTTCCAGCATGGTCGTCCATAAAAAGCGGGCCGTGAGATCGGCTTCCATCGGACAAGGACCTGTACACACGGGCTGAATGTCGGCTGGTTTCTACTGTATTTTCTATTGATTTTGGCCGACATTAGGCCTGTGTATACGGCGCTTAAGACTGGATAATAGTCAATCTCACTGTGCAACCTGAGCAGGTCTTTGTAAAGTTGTCTCACTTTCTTTTATTTAAAATAAAACATTTACCAGGCACCTGCTGGACATTGTTACACAGTGAAAATATGCAGTAAGTACCAATTATAACTTTTTTTTAAAAATACTTTGGGGTTGATTTACTAAAACTGGAACACTCAGAATCTGGTCTGGTCTGTCGCTCTCTGGTGGTGCTGGGCAGCATGGCTCTCTCTGGTGGTGCTGGGCAGTATGGCTCTCCCTCTCTGGTGGTGCTGGGCAGTGTGGCTCTCCCTCTCTGGTGGGGCTGGGTAGCTTGGCTCTCTGTCTTCCTGACTGTGCTGGGCAGTGTGGCTCTCCCTCTCTCTCTGGTGGTGCTGGGCAGCAGTGTGGCTCTCTCTCTCTCTGGTGGTGCTGGGCAGCATAGCTCTCTCTCTCTCGTGGTTTTGGGCACAGTGGCTCTCTCTGCTGGGTGCTGGGCAGCATGGCTCTCTCTCTCACTGTTGGTGCTGGGCAGCGTGGCTCTCTGTTGGGCAGCAGTGTGGCTATTTCTCTCTGATGGTGGTGCTGGGCAGCAGTGTGTCTCTCTCTCTCTGGTGGTGTTGGGCAGTGTGGCTCACTCTCGTGGTACTGGGCAGTGTGGCTCTCTCTGGTTGTGCTGGACATTGTGGCTCTCTCTCTGATGGTGCTGGGCAGCAAGGCTCTCGCTCTCTCTCTGGTGGTGCTGGGCATCAGTGCTCTCTCTCTGATGGTGCTGGGTAGTGTGGCTCTCCCTCTCTGGTGGTGCTGGGCAGTGTGGCTCTCCCTCTCTGGTGGTGCTGGGCAGTGTGACTCTCCCTCTCTGGTGGTGCTTGGCAGCATAACTCTCTCTGGTGGTGCAGGGCAGTGTGGCTGTCCCTCTCTGGTGGTGCAGGGCAGTGTGGCTCTCTCTCTCTGGTGGTGCTGGGCAGTATGGCTCTCCCTCTCTGGTGGTGCTGGGCAGTGTGGCTCTCCCTCTCTGGTGGTGCTGGGCAGTGTGGCTCTCCCTCTCTGGTGGTGCTTGGCAGCATAACTCTCTCTGGTGGTGCAGGGCAGTGTGGCTCTCCCTCTCTGGTGGTGTTGGGCAGTGTGGCTCTCCCTCTCTGGTGGTGCTGGGCAGTGTGGCTCTCCCTCTCTGGTGGTGCTGGGCAGTGTGGCTCTCCCTCTCTGGTGGTGCTGGGCAGTGTGGCTCTCCCTCTCTGGTGGTGCTGGCTAGCATGGCTCTCTGTCTCCTTGACTCCATGCATCCAGTATTTGGTATAAATGTAGTCCTCTTAAAATGAATGTATTTTGTCTAGAAATCCATTTTTCACAATCTGATAATGTAATATATGTGTGCTAACGCAGCTTTACCAAAGAAGATCCGTCATTTCTGTAAGTCCTGTAAGTGTTTATTTGGAAATCTGAAATGGGATGAGGCACATTAAACCTTTATAGCATTATCGGTCCATTACCTCACTGTAGAATCTGTCTCCTTCATTGCTGATAACAACCATACTGACTTGATTTCCACTTTGCTGAATGAGGCTGACAATGTCTTCATGTTCCAGGTCCTGCACACTCTGATCATTTACTCCTAGCAGACGGTCTCCTTCTCGCATCCCAGAAACCTCTGCTGGCAGTCCTGGATCCAGCTCACGTAAGAACTGTCCTGGTTGGCAAAATATAGCAAAATGCAAGGATACATTTTCTTGATAATATATTACAAATAGCATAAGAAAATCCCACGTACTGTGAGAAGCAGGCCACAAATTCCCCATACTGTTTGTACAATCTCTGTACTATTTTCTGTTCGGTGGATTTGTGAGCGAGTGTTTTGAGAGGGTCTCCCTAGAATTATACACATATACAGTACCTATAGCTCCCAGACCCAATAAAAACCTGACAGGGGTTTCAACATACCTCCATTTTATTGAAAACAATGAAAAGATTTCACATATATTTTAATTAGTAATCTTAAAGTTTTACTAAACCCAGGACCCTGCATTCACTATATCTGGTCTCCCACAGTACACACAACATGGAAATGCAATTATTTTTGTAAATATAAACTGCTAAATACCTTTTCTCATTGGCAGTAAGAGCAGACTTGTGACTTTTATCAGTGTCCAGAAAAACACTGGTTAAAGCTTGTAGGAGGAGTTTCTATTCCCCTCTGATTGTCCTTTGAGGCTGCAACACCCCTGACCCTCTGTCTGAACAGTACTGATTGGCCCTGTGCTGATCACATACAGTCTCCCAAGAAAAAAAAACCTCTCTAATAATATACACCACACTGAGCAAGCGCAGCTTGCCCCCAAGGCTCTGTTCTATCAGCAGATGGATTGGAGACAGTAGAGGAGGTAAAGGGGAGGATCAGAGAAGTCAGGATCAAATAGCCTTTTTGCACAATGCAGAGGATTAACCCCTTAGGTTCCACAGTGAGTATAACAAGCATGTTTTACTGCATATACAGACTGATTTTACTGTTGTGGGTTTAGTAACATTTTAAACCATCCACAGTTATGTACCTTCTACTGTTACAAAGTTAACTGGTTTAATTAATGCAAAGAGCAATCTGCTAAGTGCAAAGTACAATAACTACCATCAAGCCAGATTTATTTTATTAAAGGCAGAACAGACCGAGATCAGTGGTTGGGATGGATACTATACTGTTTTCTCTGCAATCATTTATTGAATAAGGATACAAAAAGCACTGCCCAGGTCTCTGAAAAGGCTCAGAGTACGCATGAAATCTCATAGATTGTAAGCTCTAACTAGCAGGGCCCTCTGATTCCTCTTGTAGCAAATTGTATTATAACTGTAATGTCTACCTTTGTTTTGTAAAGTGCTGCGTAGACTGTTGGTGCTATATAAATCCTGTATTATAATAATAATAATGAAATGCAGAAGAATGCCTTGTTCCCATGTCCTGTGCCATCAGACTGTGATCATCTCTCAGTCCTGAATTTGGTAAATGAGCCAGCATAAGTATTATCCTTCACGTGCAAGAACAGAACATGAACCAAAATGGTGTAAATAATTACGTTGTACTTGTAATCTTTGTGAACAGAACTTGAAGAAGTAGTAACACTTTAAGTTTCTTTACACCGTTCATTTCTCCAATGGATTAAAATACTGCAGGTACTTTGTCCCAGCATTCTAGGTGCCCTGTAAAGCTGGCTGTAATGTTGGTCAGGACGTGTATCCCCCTTGGTGCACAGCCACCCAACACCATAGTCTTACTGCCAGTGTTTGCCTTGGCAAAAGAGAAAAGTGTGACTATCCAAACAAGGTGGGGGGAAGCCTCCTCGCCCTGCATGCAGGAGCACCTCTCCTCTCATGCATGCACTCATCAGTACCCAGGACCAGGAGGGGCAGCAGTCATGTGAGAGTCAAAAACAAAGGCGGTCCTCCGACTTAGAGATGAGCCATACACCGTGTGTAGATATATTAGTCAGGGCTGCTGTTAGAAACCATGGGGCCCCATACAGAAAACCTGAGAGTGCCCTCCCCCCCAAAAAAAAAAATCAGTTTACTATGCTTCAGTTATGAATGAACACAGTGAGTAATAGGTACCGATCACTCACTGTGTTAATCATCCTGAAGGATCCTATTATGTTTTTGCAGTTACAAGTGGGAAGGAGAGGAGGGAACCAAGGAGCACTGCAGGGGTGGGCACACAGAGGGGCCTGGGCAACAATGTATAGTGCACAGGGAGGTGATGGGTGCGGGGGAGGGGGGGGGCAATTACTGGAATCGACCCCCTGTATGTCTCTCTCTCTCTGCAGCAGCTGGATGCTATCGGGAAGGACTATTCTATTGGACTCCTGAAGCACAAGTTGCCTTTGAAACCCTAAAAGGACTTTTTACCTCAGCCCCTATTCTATTCATAAAAACCTTGAATATCTAAGGACTGCCAAACGTTTGAAGCAACGCCAAGCTAGATGGGCATTATTCTTTTCAAGATTTGCATTTCATATTATCTACAGGCCTGGATCAAAGAATGCCCTTTCCTGCATGTTCGAGGATTCCAAGGAAACTTCAGTGCCTGATACTATTCTGTCTGCTGGCCACTTCCTGTTACTGCAAACTGATCTTTTATCTAGAATTAACCAAGCTTCTGTGAATATTCCCAGCCTTCCTGGAGTTACCTTGGTGGCTAAGGAAGGAATGTTGTGGAAGGAAGATAACATTTTTGTGCCAGAACAGATTTGAGTAGCTGTTCTGGGGCTTTGTCATGACCATCCCCTGGCAGGCTATTTTGGGATCCACAAGACCCTTGATCTGGTAAAATGCATGTTCTGGTGGCTGGATCTGGAAAAGAACTGTAAAGAGTATGTCAATTCTTGTGCTACCTGTACCCAAAACAAGAGTGCCAGGAGCCGAGCCTGGGGCCTACTCCGACCCTTGCCAGTTCCGGCTAGACCTTGGAGAATGATCTCCATGGACTTCATAGTGGAGCTCCCACCATCTGAAGGGTGCACAGCCATCTTTGTGATTGTGGATCGGCTATCTAAAATGGTTCATTTTCTTCCTCTGAAGAACACACCCTCGGCCATGGAGACTGCTCGAGTCTTTGTCAAAGAAATCGTGAGACTTCATGGGGTACCTGTGAATATTGTCTCAGATCGGGGAGTCCAATTTACTTCAAGATTTTGGAGAGCCAGTATTTCATGTATCACTGTTAAAACCTGCAGTCGCAGATCCTTTTCTAAATAGAAGATCTGGTCCACCTGGACCTGTAATTGTTAATGGGGATGAGGAATATGAGGTGGAAGCCATTGTGGACTGCAGAAAAAGGAGGAATCGGTTGCAATACCTTATTAAATGGAGGGGGGTACGGTCCAGAGGAGAATTCTTGGGGACCTGAACAGAATGTTCATGCCAAAGAACTTATTCATGCCTTTTTCCACAGTCATCCACAGAAAAGAAGCCAATTGGGCACCCAGAGGCTGCCCGTAGGGAGGGGGCAATGTCAGGGACATGTTGACCATGGCATAGCTGAGGCTCGTAGCCGCACGTGAACGCGCAGGCCTGCAGGTGCTCGTACTGTTGTGTGTGGCCGTACACATATGCCCATGCGTGGGCATACACGCACGGAAATGTGCATTGGCTAATTCTGACGCCCACTGGCCTATAAAGGTGCATCAGCTGCACTAGTGAATTGCTGTCTGATCTGCAGCTCCCCCTCCTGTATTCCTGTGATTACCTGTGATTGACCCCAGCTTGCTTCTGGGACTCCACCTCTGCCTTCTGACTCTGCTTGATCTGCTCCCACCATCACTGACCCTGGCTTGTGACCCGACTAGTCTTCTGCCTGCCGTTCATGTCTGATCTGCTTATCTGTTACCGTCCCGGCTTGTCTGACCCCGGATGCAGTCTGCTACCTGCCTGCTTCACTGCCTGCCTGCTCTGCTACCAGTCTGCTCTTCTGCCAGCCAGTCCAGCCATCCCATCGGCCAGCGAAGTGCCAGCAATTCCCGCACAGACTACAGGACTGACCAGGCACTCATACCCCGCCGTGCTCTTGTGGTTGCTGTCCCACTTTCAGTGGGCCTTGACCCGAAGCCGTACGAGAGGCCTTCCTCTGCCGTCAGGCTCACAAGTAAGGTACGTGACACCTGTACCGCTGCAAGTCCATAATTGGCAGAGTCCATTGCTGGTAAATCTTCCTAGGGTGGTAATTGAACGTTGCTCCAGGCTAAATCTTCCTCTGGGATCTAGACCTTCTTGCTTCCCATGCGCTGGAGGCCCTACAGCCCTGTCTTCCCCCTTTTTATTTGTAAACCAGGGTGGAGGGCGGAACCAAAAAAGCCCAGGAAACCAGTCAACCCATAGCTTAACCTTTCCCTAGACTGGGTAGCTCAGTCTCACTAACTAGCAGCAAACTCCCCCAGTAGGCACCTATCTACAAGCCTGTCTCCTCCATCCCCTTGCTAGCTGTGGTCAGGCACCTTGAAAGATGGCATAAAGTACTTGTGGTTTCGCTTCTCGCTTCTCGGCCTTTTGGCTAAGATCAAGTGTAGTATCTGTTCTTATCAGTGTCCAGTGGGGGTGCTCCCGACCATTCTAGTTTACGGGGATGGTTGTTGTATAGTACCCTCACTGGTATGATGGGGGTCCGGAAGGCTAGTACCGGAGGGACAGAAACCAGGGAGCGCCATGATTCGTTCTGGGGCCTTGGGAGTAATTCCTCTGGGGAGACCGGAAAGACCCAGTACCTCCTGATTTGAACGTGCTACCTTGGTCTGGCCTGGGGCTGGGGACGCAAAAAGTCCGCAAACTCAGTGCCCCCTGGGGAAGACGCTCTCAGGGGTGTCACTAGTAACACTTGGGTGTGGGACCCCACGGTGTGAAGATGACACATGGCCACTGTTTTTCACCTCTTTTTGCACAGCGCCCTAAGGACCAGGTCTTTTGGCTAAGTCCAGGGCAATTTTTGCTACAGGCCTCAGGGCCTGGTCTGTGCACTATTAGGCACGGTACCACTTTTTTATTTTATTCTATTTATTTAAACCACTCCCACGTTTTGTCACTTTTTGCTTTCTTATGTGTGTGTTTTTCACGGATGGAGGGTGTGGGTCCTCGGGCCTTACCTGAAGTCTAGGGGGAGGATGTGTGGCCATACGGTTCCTTCCTCCCCTGATCCCTAGGGGGTTTTCTCTTCGGGAGAACCCCCTTGCCTAGTACTGGATGTCCGGCTTCGGCTGGGCATAAGGAACGGTGGTCCACCAGGCCTTTTGGCCAGGAGGACCAAATGGGAACCTTGTCCCTGTCAGGAGCTTCGTGCCCCGGGGGATCGGGTGAACGGTCCAACCCTTTCGGGGGTAGGACAAACACACCCCTAAGTGCACGTTTTTCGTGTGTGTGTTTCTGCACTTGCACTTTTTTGCGGACACTTACGGGTTTTTACGTTATAGTTGCACGTTTGCGGACTTAAAAAAAAAAAAAAAATAAAGTACTTGTGGTTTCGCTTCTCGCTTCTCGGCCTTTTGGCTAAGATCAAGTGTAGTATCTGTTCTTATCAGTGTCCAGTGGGGGTGCTCCCGGCCATTCTAGCTTTGCGGGGATGGCTGTTGTATAGTACCCTCACTGGTATGATGGGGGTCCGGAAGGCTAGTACCGGAGGGACAGAAACCAGGGAGCGCCATGATTCGTTCTGGGGCCTTGGGAGTAATTCCTCTGGGAAGACTGGAAAGACCCAGTACCTCCTGATTCGGATGGATCTACCTTGGTCTGGCCAGGGGCTGGGGACGCAAAAAGTCCACAAACTCAGTGCCCCCTGAGGAAGAGGCTCTCAGGGGTGTCACTAGTAACACTTGGGTGTGGGACCCCACGGTGTGAAGATGACACATGGCCACTGTTTTTCACCTCTTTTTGCACAGCGCCCTAAGGACCAGGTCTTTTGGCTAAGTCCAGGGCAATTTTTGCTACGGGCCTCAGGGCCTGGTCTGTGCACAATTTGGCACGGTACCACTTTTTTATTTTCTATTTATTTAATTTATTATGCACTCCCACGTTTGTCACTTCTTTCTTTGCTTATGTGTGTGTTTCACGGATGGAGGGTGTGGGTCCTCGGGCCTACCCTGAAGTCTAGGGGGAGGATGTGTGGCCTTTTGGTTCCTTCCTCCCCTGATCCCTAGGGGGCTTTCTCTTCGGGAGAGCCCCCTGGCCTAGTACTGGATGTCCGGCTTCGGCTGGACATAAGGAACAGTGGTCCACCAGGCCTTTTGGCCAGGAGGACCAAATGGGAACTTTGTCCCCGTCAGGAGCTTCGTGCCCCGGGGGATCAGGGTAAGCGGTCCAAGCCCCTTTAGGGGTAGGACACAAGCACACCCCTAAGTGCACTTTTTCGTGTGGTTTTTTGCACTTGCACTTTTTTGTGATTCACTTACGGGTTTTTTCGTTGTAGTTTGCACGTTTGCGGACTTAAAAAAAAATAAATAAAGTACTTGTGGTATTTTGTTCCACTGATGAAATGATTGGTGTAAAGAAACTTAAAAATAGCTTACAAATAAATGTATTAATACTGTATAGAACATTCTATAATGCTTTTTGTGAGATAAGTATTTAATACATATATGATATTTTAGTTTACCTTGTCCCCCTAGGCACTTTTCTTGTCTTAAAAGGAATCCATATCCCTCTGGACTCCGCATCAAGTGAAGCTTTCTTGTTCGATAAGGTACATAAGATATATCAGCAAATGCAATGCTTGGTGTAATTCCCTGAGCTTCATATACTCCCCATGCAGATGGTTCCAAAACTAGTAGAACAACCCGTGAGCCACTATTTTGCAACTGCAAGAGAAAGGCAAAAAAAATCTTCAATAAACAAACTGCTGTAAGCATGGAAAGGAGGTCTAAAACTCAATCACTTAAATCTCATATAAGCTTTAACATTGTGTAATTTCAGAAGTTGCTTTTAATCTATTTTATATCAGCAGCTTTCATTAAATTAATTCCTGGTAATTTTTCCATGAAGGTCCTTGTGCAGACATGGCTGGTTATGGGGTTAAACCAATACTCCAATTGTGCTCCCGCATTGTGTGCCTGTGCATGGGAACTGGCTGAAAGAGGCTGGATGAGAACAGCAGCAATGAGACTTGACAATTGTAAAATCTGTATTTTATTTTAAGAAAACACAACTGTTGATATATTGTGGTTGATTGACTAAATACAAATCAGTAAAATTGGCATATTTGCATGGGAATTTGCACTTGGCACCTTAGCTTAGTGACCCATCCAATCATGTGCAAGCAAAAAATATGTTTTTTTTTCCTTGGACATGATTGGGTATTCTTTACAAAGTGAATTTTCACAACAGGTAAGGGGAAATTCTCTTGCAAAGTTAACAGCATATTTGATTTTGGTAAATCAATCCTAGAATGTTTGCAAACTAAATGTCATCAGTTAAGGTTGAGATTTATGTTAATAATCTTTTTTAAGCAATCTTTTCACAGTTTCACAGCTATTAGGATACATTCGCTGGCCAGCAATACTACATGCTGCCTGCACAATGTGTGTAACCTACAGCAGCTGTCAGATTTGTACTCTATACAAATCAATGACCAGTGTTTCCATTGTTTGCATGTACCTGATAACCTGAGCGGTTACATATGACTAGAGGCCAGAACCAACCCTTGAGCGTGGGTTCACACTTGTATGATGCGGCATATCGCATGTGATTCGCACAGCAACCGCACCGTGCACCTGTGCAAATCACATGCGAATTCTGTGCGGTGTGATTTGAGCCATACATTTTTGTATGGCTCAAATCACACCGCATCTGCACCAAAAAGATGCAAGACCCTTTTTCAGTCCACACTAGAATCAGATCGTATTGGGTACTCACACCTATACGATCCGATTCTGCACATCGCACCACATTTTGCGGAGCGATTTTGGGGTGTTGTTAACAGCCGCAACAGTTCGCATGAACGGGGTGAGATTGTGATGTGGTGCGGAATTCGCACAGAAACCACTTCGAATTCCGCATCGCATCAGTGTGAACCCAGGCTCACTCAGACAGTGTACACCCAGGCTGTAAAATATAGTGCAGCGCTGAAAAATGAATAAATAATCATGTAGTTCAATAACTGTTCATAAAATCTTGTGCAGAATCACGAAGAGCTTTCTCTTTTAAGATACACTGATGCCAAAAAAGAATCATATAGCAGAAATGCGCACTCACCGACCGTGCATTAAAAATGTGCATATAAGTGACCATCAACCCGAGTGGCTGGCAGCAGGTGGTACATCCCTCGGGGGTAAAGCATCAGCCTTGGGTGAAGTAATACACAGCAGGGCTCAGAAATCTCCTCAAGAGCGAGTGGACAGCCTAGATGAATGGGTTCCCTCCTCTGGATGATGGATGAACTGACAGACTGCTGCTCTGGATCTGAAACCCTCAATAGAGGGTCAAAAACAAAAGGGAGTGCCAATGGTGCAGTAGGTTGATGCTTTTATTTGGTCACATAAAAAACAAGGGTGCAAGTACAAATAAAACCGCCAAATGAAACTGCCAGATGATGACAAGAGAACTAATATTGTACTGACCCAGAAGTAAAATGGCCGCCGGACCTCCTCGTGGTCGCGGTGGTAAATGACATCACTCGTGCTGTCGGCTCCTCCTGAGGCCTTTCGTGCTACGGCACTTCATCAGAGGGGTTGGCCTCCCCTCTGATGAAGTGCACAAAAGGCCTTAGTACAATATTACTTCTCTTGTCATCATCTGGCAGTTTCATTTGGCGGTTTTATTTGTACTTGCACCCTTGTTTTTTATGTGACCAAATAAAAGCATCAACCTACTGCACTATTGGCACTCCCTTTTGTTTTTGACCCTCTATTGAGGGTTTCAGATCCACAGCAGCAGTCTGTCAGTTCATCCATCATCCAGAGGAGGGAACCCATTCATCTAGGCTGTCCACTCGTTCTTGAGGAGATTTCTGAGCCCTGCTGTGTATTACTTCACCCAAGGCTGATGCTTTACCCCCGAGGGATGTACCACCTGCTGCCAGCCACTGGGGCTGATGGTCACTTATATGCGCATTTTTAATGCGCGGTTGGTGAGTGCGCATTTCTGCTATATGATTCTTTTTTGGCATCAGTGTATCTTAGAAGAGGAAGCTCTTCATGATTCTGCACACGATTTTATGAACATTTATTGAACTACATGATTATTTATTCATTTTTCAGCGCTGCACTATATTTTACAGTTTGTCTTGCGAGGTCATTGTGATTCCTTTGAGTGTTCTAGCTGATGGTTTTATGAGCGCTCGCTTGCATTTTCTTATTTTAGTGTACACCCAGGGTCAGCGTTTCTGTGGAGTTCTGGCCACACACAACTGGCCTCAGCTAATCAGTGTCCAGCAAACACCACCTCTGAATGCGGTAAAATATCCATGTATCCATGAATGCAGCCATGAGTGAAGAACCCTTTCCATCTGCAGTGGTAAATACTTTTCATCAAGATGCAGTGAGCGTCCTTGATCTTGGCAGCGAGCTCTCATTGATTCCCTGTATGGGACATTTATGTCCTTTATGATGTAAAATCACGCCTACTTGCAGTTTTATAATTGGGGGATTCTGTCAGTATCTTGGGTTTTACCTAATTGCACTTCAGCTGTTACTTCTATGTTTCTGCCTGTGCCTATCATTTACTGTCTTCCATATTATAAGTGCCATGGCTCCTGCTCCGTAATACAGTCCATTACTGGTTTTTAGAGCTCTGTGCTCCAATGAATAGCCTGTGACATAATGTATACACTTTACCATTCATTTTAACATTCTGAATCTGCTTTGGTTTATTCCCTTTACTGGAGAAATGACATCTGGAATTCAGATACTGTATTCCAAACAAATTAACAAATAGCTGGTTAGGAGTACAAAAGCAAAAATTGTATTTACTTGCACACTGGAAACACCTGTATTGTTTCTTCTGAATAATATCATTCAGCTGGTCATCTAGGCTGGGCAGCATTCCATTTCCACATGGATCACTATTTGCATTCAGTTTGTATTCCCTGGCGTTTTTAACCACTTTACCCCCTTTCATGACCAGGCCATTTTTCGTGATATGGTGTTGCGTTACTTTAACTGGCAATTGCGTGGTCGTGCAACACTGTATATAAATTACATTTGTCATTTTCTCCCACAAATAGAGCTTTCTTTAAGTGGTATTTTTGCACCTCTGGGTTTTTAATTTTTTGCTCTATAAATGACAACAACACCCACATTTAAAAAAATCCCAATATTGTTTATTTTCTGCTCTAAAACATATCCAATAAAAAAAATCAAATTTCTTCATAAATTTAGTCCAAAATGTATTCTGCTACATATTTATGGTAAAACAAAATCCCAATAAGCTTATATTGATTGGTTTGCGAAAAAAAGTTATAGAGTCTACAAAAGGCGGTATATAAATATTTTTTTTTTATTACTAGTAACGGCGGAAATCAGCGACTTAAAACGGAACAGTGATATTGTGGCAGACAGTCTGACACTAACACTGACACTTTGTGGGGATCAGTGACTCTAATACAGTGCTCAGTGCTAAAAATGAACAGGGTTGCTGTATTAATGACATTGGCTGGGAAGGGGTTAAACATCTATGTTGATCAAAGGGTTAATTGTGTGCCTAGCCAGTGTTTGTGTGTTTACTCTGTGCTGTTTTTACTAGGCAATCTGCTAGATATAGCAGATCACTGTTGACATAACACAGTTCTGCCTTGTTTACATAAGCAGAGCTGGGTTATGTCAGGTGCAAGTGCTCTTCCATTGGCCGACACCTGTTGATCGGCTTCTGCTGTGCCCAATCACAGCACATGTGGCGCTCTGGTGGCTCCCCAGTGGTAGAAGTGCAAAATCACGTTTATATACCTGATTTTGCACAGAATATCCGCCTTGTAGCAGTAAATCTACTATAGGGTGGATGGCAAGTGGGGTAACTACCAAAAGCCCTCTTATGATTCATGTACTAACTCCACCTCCTGAAACTACTCCTCTCTTCTGGAATTCGAAAGGTAAACTTTAGGATCATTCAGATTAATAGGAATAGGCTGGAAATAATTAAAATACAATGTGGACAAGAATATATAATTTTCCATTTTGACCATTTAAGAACCATTCCATAATTAGTAAACAATTTTTCAAAGATGTGTATAAAACTTGAAGGATATTATCACACCTTTTTAGTCAGCTGACTCAATGTAAGACTTGTGACACCTTCACCATTGACTTCAAGAAGACGGGCATCAGAGGGAACACCAGCCTTTTGGGCCACACCGCCATCTTCCACATTGAGAAGAAATGTACCGCGGACACCTGGGTAGCAACATTGTATATACAAATATATAATCAATAGTCAATAAACAGTTATATAACATTTATGGATGGAAAATAATGACTATTTTACAGTGCAAGGAATCGTACTGTTTCTTCCTAAACTCATCACAGTCATAGAACACTTTGATGCTGAAATTAGAAAGTAAGTTAGTAAGCATTTGCTAACTGTTTATGTTGGATTATGCTATGTTTAAACTGAATATGATGAATGTACCTACAAGATCAAGTACATTTTGTTACACAGAAATGTAGGCATTCAAATACACAGGCATATGCGTGGGCAGCATGGCCATATTTTGGAATCAGTGACTCAGATCAAGTACTCAGATCAGGAGCTCTGATTTCCCTCCCAATTCATGGGTGGTGTACTTGCTCAGGATTTTTTTTACCAGTATTTAGAGAAGCCAAAAACAATGAGGCATATAGCATTTGTAGATAGAGGGCAGCAATATCAAGTTGTATATTTTTCCTAGTACAGATTCCTTTACAGCAGAACTAAACCCTCCTATCCTTTACAGCCAAGGAAACTGCCATCTTAGCCTCTTTTTCATCTATAGTTGCCATGGTGCAGCACATATGATCAGTTATGTCACCTGCCATTGCTGGCTTGACAGTTTGGTTGAGAGAGTAAAGCCATTGTGACAGTTATCGATCATGGCATGTCTTGAATGGAACTGTTTTCAGAAAAAGTTCAGTTGATGGGTTTGGATCTGCTTTAAATATCTATATAAATGCTTAGCTTCTAAAGACAGTTTAGATTTCCTCTGTGACTACAACTGTCCCTTCCAACCCAACATATCATGAGTGCACCTGGCAGTGAGTGCAGGTACCATACCATACATTTTAAAAAGGCTATCTGTGTGTGTATGCATGCGTGTATATACTGTATACTCTCTCTCTCTTTCTATATATACAGTTGCAAGAGAAAGTATGTGAACCCCTTGGGATTACATGGAGTTTTGCATGAATTGGGCATAAAATGTGCTCTGAACGTCATCTAAGTCACAACAATAGAAGAACACAGTCTGCTGAACATAATACTACACAAACATTAGATGTTGCCATGGTTTAATTGCACATAACATGTAAACATTCACAGTGCAGGGAGGAAAAAGTATGTGAGGCCCTAGCCTAATGACTTTTCCCAGAGCTAATTGGAGCCAGGAGTGAGCCAATGATGATGATATTGGATGTGTTGCTGACAGCTGTCCTGCCATTAAAAAACACACACCTGTTTTGGGTTTACTGGTTTCAAGAAGCACTGTCTGATGTGAACCATGCCTCGCAGAAAAGAGCTCTCAGAAGACCTACGATCAAGAATTGTTGACTTACATGAAGCTGGAAAGGGTTACAAAAGTATCTCCAAAAGCCTTGATGTTCATGTGTCCACGGTAAGACAGACTGTCTACAAAGGCATTTGACAGGCGGTAAAGAGGCACTATGTTGCTATGTCAACACCTGTTTTAACTCCCCAAATGCAGAATCGCTGTGCAGGGCTTTGCAGCATGCCCCTGTTCACCTGGGGGTATATTTTGTGCCAGAGCCACAGCATGTGTACGACCTCTGCAGCTAAAAACAGAGCAGTTGCGGTTGGTGAAAACTCAGCTCAACCACATGGCTTTTCCATCCCCCAGTGTCACATGTGAACGAGCCCTTGGTTCACAATTGTTGGGCAGCCCAGTCATTTCAGTCGGATGACCTACCTGCAGAAATGCAGGGTCAGAAGTCCCTGACCCTTTTTTTAAGGTCATGCTGTACTAAAACTGCATTGCGTTTGCCAATGCGTGTTGGTTCTATTAAAAATGAATGGCACCTCAGTACATCTGCTAAAGAGCAGTGTGTTTGCATGTCAAGAACACGCATGATTTTGCACGTGTTTCCGACACACATTAATGTGAACCAAAGCTTAGACTGGGGTGACTTAATATACTTTTCAAGGGCGCCCCATCTGGAAAAAGGTTGATAAACACTGGCTTAGAATCCTTCTTCAATTATTTAATTTGGTCACTATCTATACTAAACTGTAATAAAATAAAACTAAAAACAAATCTATGCAGCTATATCCTCTATCATTACACATACAGTAAATAAAAAGTACTGTATATTCAGATAGTATTGGCAAGTTTTTTTCAGGCTCGCAAATGTGGCCCATTCTGTATCACCTTTTTATTAGCATACTGATTCGGGCATTTTTAATAATGGATTGCATGGAGCAAATATGTCATAACATGGCTATAAGTTAATTTGGATAAGCAATGTAATAAAGATAATAAAGATAAAATATGTACATATGTACACAGAAGGCAAGATATTATTGCAGCTTCAAAGAGAATAACTTACCACCTGTTGCGGTTGTCGTAAGGCCAAAGCCCCGACCTTCATCACGTACAAGGCAAAGCCGTGGTCTCGGACAAGACTCAGGAAGAACATTAGGGAGAATGGATAGTGGTGAAAAGTTATTGGCACGCAATTTCCTATATCCAGACTCATCAAGAACAACCAGTGACACCCGGGGGCTACTAGCCTTCACCTTCTGTACCACCTGTAGGAAAATTGACAAGTCTATAACAGCCAGATAACCAAAGGTAACAGGAAGCTTTTCTTTTTTGTGAATAACAACTGAACTGCTTAAATATGATTACCAATACACACAAATGGATGGCCATAAACCACCCTATCTCACCTTCATTTGACTTCTAGGTATCATTTGACTTCTAGGTATGTAAAGACAAAGATCAGACTGTTTAGGAGTACTAATGGAGTTGAGAGTCATGTACTCAAGACTGACTAATTTTGAAATACAAAATATGAAATACAACACAATATAGGATCTACTGTATATTATTCAATGATCACTCTGTGCATTCATCTATATGTGTGCCCTGAACGGAATCAATCTGCCCTTTTATAGAAATGATGTGTGAGCTTAGTAACATTAACATTGCTGTATCAGGGTTTACACATTTAATACAATCCCATGGTTTTAGAAGCAGCCTTTACTTTTCCCCATCCCAGCGGTTGACCCATGGAATGGCCTAGTTGGGCAACCACATGAGGAACTGACAGAGTGCAAGAGCTCCACAATCAGGAGCAACTCATATATCCAACAAATGGGACAACCAATAAATGGCATCACTTTTTTGTATGCAAAATGAGATCTGGTCACTGATTAGCCACAATATCACTCTGCTGAGTTATGATATGCTTTAGTGATAGGGAAAGGAAAGCAATTGATTTTCAAACATGTTCATACAGTAGGGTAAGCAGTATTGACTGTACTAATTATGGATACGCACCTACAGGTTTAACCACATGCCATCCGCCCACAGTACATTTACTGCGGGTGGGCGGAATGTGCAGGCTGGATCACATACATGTACATGATCCAGCCTGTTCTTGGTTAGGTCCACTCCCGCAGTTCATTGGACACCACAGCTTGCAGCTCCCAGGACCCAGCTGTTTTGATTGGCTAGGGAATATGTAATCACTATTTGTGTGAAAAAAATTATATCAATTTAATTTGTGTACAGTGTTGCATGACCGCGTATTCGCCAGTTAAAGTAGCGCACTGCCAAATATAAAAAAAATGGCCTGGTCATGAAAAGGGCAAAACCTTCAGGAGCTTAAGTTGTTAAAAATGATCTACACCAGACCCAGCTGGTTATAGTCCATTTGGACAATACTATATGACTATATACATTACCCAACCTCTCCATACATCTCCAGGCCAACCTTTCTTGATGTAAAATTACCACCTGATGTCTACAGGTAGTTTTGGATTACTTTGAATTCTTATAATATATGAAACAAGTCACTGTTTTCTCACCTTTAGGTGCTCCTGCTCATGAACATACTCCCCGTTAATCTGTAATAATTGGTCTCCATCTTTTATTCCTACAAGATATGCAGCACCTCCAGGAATCACTTCATCTACAACATGGCCATCTCTCTCCAGTTCCCTACGCAAGGTGAAACCAAAAGTTCCGCTAGCATCTTTTTTTAGTACACAGAAACGAGCTACTGGTTCAGGATCTGAGCCTGGAAAAGGAAAACTAGATCAAAGGAATGTGAAAACATTGAATTACATATACCTGTATAAAGAATAGCAAATATCAATATTATTTCACTCTTCCAGTTATTATTGTTACTAAGTTCTTACCACATTTCTGTTTGGGTGTTATCTGATACCATGCTTCGTTTTACGCATAACTCTTACATCTCAGTTCAAAAACACGTTCAATTCTTTATTTAGTCAGCTCTTTGAATTGTTGATATATTAACACTACTAGTTACATTACTGCATAGGTTATTGCCCCTTAAAATATAAACTGCTGTAGGGTAATACCTGGGAGTTTTAAAAGTGGTGTCTGGAGAAAAATGAGCTGTCTGAGTTGGTAGTAAAATAATACTTCACAAAATAAAATAACCATTTATGATGAAAAAGGCATTTAAAATGTAAAATAAATTAATTTAAAAAATGAACTAATTACATTTTTACTTCACATGAAAGGATAAAGATTAATCATCTTGGTAATATTTATATTTGTGAATTGAACATTTTTAGAAATGTATCATGATATAAAATAATCAGTGATGTTATGAAAGCTTATCCATCTTGAATCAAGCCTAATGTAAACCTATTAATAATAGAAAAAATCCTAAACATGATAAACTTTTAACTGTCCAGCCATGAGGAATTAGGCTGGGGGAACATGTTGGAACTTGCAGGAACAAAGTGGACCTAGATTCAAACAACCTTGTCATTCACACAATGTGGGGTCAAGTCAGATGTGAATGATAAGAGCATTTGCTTTTTTTCCCTATACTCTATTGGTCATGAATGATTTTTAAGAGAATATAACTTCCTAAATAGGTCATATAAATTCAGTACCATCTAATTCCAATAAATTTACCTAATCTAACAGATTTGTAATACTTTTTTACCATTCATATACAGTATTATAAGATACTTGAGGATACCTGGGTCTTCTCCAAGGCACAGAGCAGGATTATCAATGCCCAGTTTGGGGTTAAATGGAAACTTCCTTAAAAAAAACAAAACAGAAGCATGTTGTATGTGCATTACTGTGCCTATTAAAAGTCTTAATCATTTTTTATTTATTTCACGTCTTATTTATATGCACATTTGGACCTTTTTAACACCTTAACACACACTTTATGGTTTTTCATAGCTATCCTAAACCTCCCTAGTGGTCTGATTATGTCCATATTTCTGTGCTCAAATATGTAGTTTTTTTATTGTAGGCCTGTAATTTTTAGGAATAATAATTTTTAGAATAATATTTGATAATAAATAAGCATAAAAAATAATAATAATAAATTTAATTCAATAATATAATCAAACCAAAAACAATGAAATTTGAAATAGAGCGCCAAGTTCGCACATCACTGAGCAAAGTCGCAAAATCGTTTTCAGTGTCTGATGAGGAATTTCCCCCACGAATCATTATCACTCAATTCTGCAAGTAGTTCTGATTTACTATCGCTGTTCTCTAGCTGGTCTAAAACCGCTTTTGACCTAAAGGGATGCTTTTTGGACGCCATGGACTTTTCTAAGTTTCCAGGCAGAAAGAACAGTAAAAATGCAGGCAAGGCACAGGACAAAGTACTAGGGACAAAATGTATGTGAAATGGTTTGATACAGTAATGTTTTACTATGTGATTTTAGTGTATTAGTGAATGTCAGTTTTTAAAATTTTCTAATTTCCCACCGGTTCTGGCCCGCGTACGTCCTGTATGTCCCGACGCTCACAGGAACTGGAACACGGAAGACGGATGCCGGCAGCGGCCGGAGGAGATGGCCAGGAACACTGCAGGGGACACATCGTAGGAGCGAAGGACAAGGTAAGCGCTGCAGGAAATCCCTGAGCAACGCCGCATGGTAAGCCCGAGTGTAGCTCGGGTTACCGCTTTTGGTACTGAAACTTTACCCCGAGCTACACTCGGGAATACCACCAGGGAGGTTAATCAGAGTAGCAGATCAATCACCCTTTGTGCTCAGTGAACCACATACCCTCAGGATACAACATGCACTGCAAGTAAATCAGTAATATGTTATTAGCTTGTGGTGAATGTTGTATCCTGAGGGTATGTGGTTCACTGAGCACAAAGGGTGATTGTCCTGTTACTCTGATTAAAGGTGGAGGAGTGAAGCTGTGAGCTATTTGACTCAGAGGAAAACATCTCACTGACTGAATTTGTTGCACTTTCATCACCAATTGGTGGAAAACTATGAACTTTTGAAAGTGTGGAGTGCTGCTGTGATTAATGTTATATTGATTACTATTCATGATAATTTCTTTTTAATGTGCTGAAATGAAGTGCATGGATGTGAATTAACCACATGAATGAGATTTCTAGCAGAAAAGGGGTCAACAGAGCACTATGGGTTATCTAAAGAGACAGTAGAGCAGGGCAGGTTCCTCTGCAGCTTGGTTTTTCAAAGAGACAGCACCGACACTGTCTGGTAAGGGATCAGTCACTACTCTTATGACTTAATCCAGTTCTGTAAACAACCGTGTGTAACATAAATGTAAAAGTAGGGTAGCTGAGATACGATGTGATCTGTAGAAATATATAATTGTAGATATAGTTAAATCCTGTGTTATTAGAGATACAGTATTCTTTAATCAGTCAGAGACATATGTTTTTGAATTAGCATTTGAAAGGATAGTGCAAGCTTTTAGGCTAGAGTTTACACCTACAGGTAGATGTCAATAAGACTTTCACACGGGGGGGGAACATGGATTTGTCAGCTTCTTGAATTCTAAAAGAAGAGCTCTAGCCATTTCGGGTACAGGAATCAGCAAGCATGGTGGTGGTAGTGTCATGGCTTGGGCATGTATGGCTGCCAATGGAACTGGTTCTCTTGTATTTAATGATGATGTGACTGCTGACAAAAGCAGCAGGATGAATTCTGAAGTGTTTCGGGAATATTATCTGCTCATATTCAGCCAAATGCTCCACAACTCATTGGACGCCGCTTCACAGTGCAGATGGACAATGACCCAAAGCATACTGCAAAAGCTTCCAAAGAGTTTTTTAAGGGAAAGAAGTGGAATGTTATGCAATGGCCAAGTCAATCACCTGACCTGAATCCGATTGAGCATGCATTTCACTTGCTGAAGACAAAACTGACGGGAAAATGCCCCAAGAACAAGCAGGAACTGAAGACAGTTGCAGTAGAGGCCTGGCAGAGCATCACCAGGGATGAAACCCAGCGTCTGGTGATGTCTATGCGTTCCAGACTATAGGCTGTAATTGACTGCAAAGGATTTGCAACCAAGTATTAAAAAGTGAAAGTTTGATTTATGATTATTATTCTGTCCCATTACTTTTGGTCCCTTAACAAGTGGGAGGCACATATGCAAACTGTTGTAATTCCTACACCGTTCACCTGATTTGGATGTAAATACCTTCATATTAAAGCTGACAGTCTGCAGTTAAAGCACATCTTGTTCATTTAATTTCAAATCCATTGTGGTGGTGTATAGAGCCAAAAATGTTAGAATTGTGTCAATGTCCCAATATTTATGGACCTGACTGTATGTTCAAAGTAAGTTTCCCTCATTCCCTTTTTATCCCTGTCACAAACCACGCCTTGGTTAGCTAGTTGCTGTGGACATGTGTTTATTCGTAATACTGAGTCTTTTTTTAGAAAAGCTAAAAAGTGCTCATTAATCAAATGAAAAGAAACTAGAGCTTCATATACAGGCTGGATAAAACATGGCACCATTTTAACATGCAATATATTGAATTTACCCAAATGCAAAAAAAAATTTAAATTTTATTCTGTTCTGACCAGATTAAAAAAAATTAAAATGTGCACAAAGCCAACACACAAATAAATTGTAAAAATGAGTCCAAAAATTGTGTACTCACGTAGTTAATTTCAGGTCATCGTTAATTTCTGTAAGAGAAGAAAGCTATAAATGAAATTATCAAATGAATGAATATAAATTTTGCCTTCCTCTGGATCAACTGTGGGTATAACTTTTTTTTTTTTTGGTTGAACTGGATTGACTTTTGTCTTTTTTCAGCCAGACTAACTATGTAACTATGAATTACCTGTGTACAAAGCTGAAAAATTCACAAGTGCAGCAAAAACTTCCGGGGCCCATTCACACCTGTCAGTTGGTGATGCTCACTTTACTGCAATACATGGCATTTCACCATTTCACTAAGTTGAGTGAAAATTTTCTTTGCAAAGAGAAATTTCACTTAGCTTAGTGAAATGGTTACAATTGTGCTGACTTTCACCCTCCAATCATATGCTAGGAAAAAATTTCCTTACACATGACTGGGTATTCTGTGCAATGTAAATAATTGGTGATTCGCCATCGGGAGTTGGAGGTGGATACGTAGCGGTATCTTCGAGGTGATGGTGTGCACTTCAATGCCGTTGGTATTGATATGTGGTCCCTGGGGTTGCAGGACGGAATTCAGAGAGCATTGCTGGTGTGGAGTGGCACGCAAGGGTAAGGTATTACCCTTACACTCTGTGACGGTGGTTGGTCATTGGAGGAGGAAAGAATTCTGTATGGAGAAATATTCGGGACCCATGGGCGGTATGGGGACCTCGGTACATTCCGGTTAACAAGGGGTTAACTTGGAATAGGTAAACTGGTGTCACTGCGAATAAGTAGGGTTATCTCTGAGCCGGTGTGTTGCAGCTGGGGATAAGTAAGATTGTTCCTGAGCCGGTGGGTTGCCGCTGGGGGCCTAAGTTTAAGGAAAGTTTTCCGCAGATGATAAGTCTGGTTTATTGCCCTCAAATGACCATCACTTTTTTTCCTCGGTTTCTATTTGGATTGTTATGTTATTTATTTGAAATAATTTATTGGTTAATAAAAGGCTGCTATGGGCATTTGACTCCAAAACTTGGTTTGTGTAGTTTGTACATCTGGGTCGGTGGAGGGGTATGGCCTAGTGGGCTTGGTTAGGTTTGAAGGCATATATTCTACCCTTGTCATGGTGTTTGAAAACCATTAGATGGCAGCAACCTCCCAGGAGATCAGTATAAGGGACAGCCCACAAGGATCCCAAAACACACAATTAATATATTGATCACCTAATCTGTAAAATACATAGCTGCTAAATTGAAAAAACACAAATGTCTATCCGTTTATACTAGTTATATAAAATCTAGCTGTTTTAGTCAAGAAGAAGGCTCAAACTTTTCCCCAGACACCTATTCTAGTTTTGTACCTGTGTCCAGTTACAAAAAATGTTTGCAAATGACCTCACGAAGGTCCGGTTAATTCTATAATTCTGTAGATCAAATTATTATATTATCATCTTTTTGGCCATTAGAGGACAGTTAATTTGTAAGGTACAGAAGGTTTAGAACACATGGAAAATATAAAGAAGTAGGTTTGTTTATAAAATCTCTTTTTTTGCCTAGATGTAAATCTGTAAATGTGATAACATGGAGTCTACATGGGTAAAACATACATGGTTACAGTCAATCTTAAGGCCCCGTTCACATCTCGTGATTTGGGATCACATGGCAAACGCAGCACAACATGCTGCGCACATTTGGGTCCCACTGTCCTTCAATGGTACCTGGCAATCACGAACTGCCGCACTTTCACAAATTGTGTGAAGCTTGATGCCCGAAAAGGAGCGTGGGCTTCTTTTTGGGCAACAAACCTGCATTGGGCAACCCATTCAAGTCAATAGGCTGCCCTATGCAACATGAAGAATTGCATGAATATTGCGATGTCAAAATCACAATGCAATGATGTAATTGGGGCCTTGGAGATTTAAATGTACCCAGTCTGTCTCCTAAATGCTTCTATGAATTGTTTCCACTTTGGGGAACTGGTGCCCCTAATGTATGTATATAACCTCACCCATTCTGTAAGGCTTTAGATTACTGAGCAAGCAATAAGGAGATCAAAGTAAAAAAGGAGGAACCTGTGTCCTGTACTGTATGCCAAGATATGGAAATTACACGTATGTTAACATTCCTATTACATTATTTGTATAGTGCAAAACATAGGGACCTTATTATTAGACCATGGGGCATCCCCAGCCAATAGATCAAGAGGTGGCAACAAAACTAACATTTGCCATAACATACTGACAGGAAACAGGATAACATACTGACCTGGAGAGACAGTAGACAGCAGAAGCACCTTGTAGCCAAAGCATGAATCAACTTCCCTCTTCACTGGGAAGATGAATGTACTGCTGTTTCTCTGCCTCCTACTGACACACCCAGCTGCATTCTCCAACCCCAGCTCTCTAAGCCCTTTATGTAGCTGGAAACCAAAATTATGTGATCACTTATAAAAAAGCAAAACAAAAAAATTTATAATTTCTTTATATTTAAATGTAAAAGTTTTGCATTGCATTTCTATTTTATCCACTTCAAGTCCAGCCATTGCACATAAAGTACTACTGTTTGAATTGTCCCTCTGACTTATATTGGAAAAAAATGATATCTGATTCTTTTAGCAGTGGTGGAAATTCCATTAAAATTTTTGTTGCATTACACTACAAGCCGAGGAGACCATGGAGATCTTCTGAGGTGCAGAAGATGCTTGCCCAGGACCCAGATCATTTGCATCAACAACACTACTTTAAGATAGCAACACTAGTGGGATAACCCTAGGGGGCAAGCGAGATATTTTTCCACTTTCCTCAACCAAACCAGTGTATGTCAGCAGCAGTGTTCCTTATTGCTGCCACACTAATCCTCAGTGTCGCCAGACCAGTGTAAGATAGCAACAGTGTTCCTAATTTCCACTGCACCAGTCTCACTGTCACCAGACCAGTGTTGTCCAGCAACAGCATTCCTGATCATTGCTACAAAAGTCCCAGTGACACCAGACTAGTGTATGCCAGCAACGGTGTACCGGATTGCTGTCACACCAGTCCAAGTGTCATCAGATCAGTGTAAGTTAGCAACAGTGTTCCTTATCGCTAGCCACACCAGTTTCTGAGTACCAGACCAGTGTCATTCAGCAACAATGTTCCTGTTCGCTGCCACACCAGTGCCAGTGTTATCAAAACCTGTGCAACCATCTTTATGAAGAAAGATTTATTTATTTGCAAACAGAAATTAAATCAAATATTTTTTTTCTCAAAATGTTCAGGCTTTTTTTATTTTATATAGTAAAAAATAAAAACAGTGGTAATTAAATACCAGCAAAAGAAAGCCATGTCTGTCTGAAAAAATTCTAGAAAAATTAATTTGGGTACAGTATTGCATGATGAGTAATTGTCATTCAAAGTGTGACAGTGCTGAAAACTGAAAAATGGCCTGGACTGGAGCACCACAAACTGCTATGAATATTCTACCAAACAAGAATGTCCTAATGTTGAAGAGGATGGGAGTATAACCCCTCTAGATGTCTTTGCAAAACCTTTACATAATCTCTCATGTGAAGGATATAATATTAGGTCTTGAAGAGAACAGAGAGAGGCATAGCTGCTGTGGAAATCATAATGGCAGGATTATGGGTTACCAGGCTGAAGTCAAACTACTGTAGTAATATTTGAGTCACCCTATGGGCCCTTTGAAGGGCCTTCTAAGTCTTCCTGAAAAGGAAAGGTACTGAACATTCTGTATGACCTTGAAGCTGCAAAGGGTGCAGGAAACCAAGATGCTCCTGTCAGGTAGCAAGTATATAAAAAGTAATAAAGTGAGGACAAAAGAGAGTATTTGTATACCTCTCAGAAAGATATGTTGAAATAGAAAAACTTTAACAACACCGAATTAAGGCATGTCAATAAACGTACTATAACCTCCAGGGATGAAGTGGAACCTTAGTGAGTAGGATATTTCTTAGTAGGTTTAGTGGACTTAGAAGACTCACCATGAACAAATGGGCCTGCTATATAGGGTGATACTTGGAGGGAGCACATGGATTGTATCCATTATGAGGTCAATAGCCACCATAGTATATTCTTAAAGGGTGTTACCAAAGAAGAGCTCACCCTCAAAGGGGATGCTCAAAAAGACGTTGCTTGCACAGAGAGCAAGGACACTGGGGATTTGATGAATCGCATTCTCCATGGTGTCTACAGTAGTGGAGCAGATGGCAAGAGTAGTAATCTTACAGGGAGAAAGAGATTGTCTATATTGGAAGAAAGTTCATTATTGAATTCTCCAGTCCAGTTTGCCATAGTTTGCGCTATTGATAAGCAGGCAATAGCCATCTACAAAGCTAGACCTGCAAGGGCATAGGATGTTTCAAAGATATGAATGCCTGTAGAATGCCTGTCTACTGAATCTTGAAACGAAGGAACACCTTCAATAGAGTGTATTGATCATTTTGTGCAAGAATAGCTGGATCCATGGCAGTGGGAACAGTCCATTTCTTTTTAAATTGCACTGCCACAAGGGAAATGGCAGCATATTTGTCATGTTAAATGTTAAGTTAAAGTTATGTCAATAATTATATAAAACCCATTCTGCCTGATCAAGAATAGGTAAGGATTTCTAAAAATATCTTTTTTGGGGTTGTGCAGAGACCAAGCATAACTAGTTGTATCCATCCAGAGACCAGTACGCACTGCCTTGCTTTTTGCCAATGTCAAAGCATTCACCATAGCCAGCATGTGGTGAGAAGGTGAAGAAGTAACTTCTGTATAT
Organism: Staurois parvus; assembly: GCF_062004578.1. Classification (NCBI taxonomy): domain Eukaryota; kingdom Metazoa; phylum Chordata; class Amphibia; order Anura; family Ranidae; genus Staurois; species Staurois parvus. The sequence goes on from NW_028318003.1 coordinate 6,527,091, forward strand.
TCTGGTGGTAAAAAATCTTCATGAGCCTCTGCAAAAATGTCAGCGTCTCCTTTTCTTTCTGCACAAGTGCACTGGACTATTCATGTGGTCCTATGAATGTAGTCAGGGAGAGGAGAGGCAGAATATCGTTTTTGGCTGGTGGTACCCCTTAATTCCAGAAATGGCTGATTTATTGGAATAAATCAGCCATAGTGGCAGAAAATATTGCTTTAGTCTGACAAGTGGTATGTGTGTGATGGGGAGCTAAATTCAGAGGGATGGGTCAATGTTGGTGTAGGATGTTTAGGATGTTACTCTGGAACAGGGAAAATACTATTGACCTGAGAAGAACCTGGAGTTTCCTCAGGGCCTTGTGCAGAATTGCTGTTAAGTGATCGCTCTTCCCAAGCAGCTGTAATCTGCCTTTGTTAAGTGAGGATCTTGCCCTGTGGGGTACTCACAGAATAGATGCAGTCTAAGTGGTTCAGTGTTACCGGTATGAAAGAATTTCAGTAGCCCAGTTGCTAACCAAGTACCTATGGCTGAGTCTCTGAGGTATTAGGCAACAGGAGAGATAGCAAAGCATTCAGCTTGCTTCTTCAGTGGAAAATGGCAACCAGAAGTATGCAGCTATGAGTCTTATAGGCACCATGTCACTAGCCATAGAGGAGCTTCCAGTAGTGAGGTGAAGAAAAAGCCTGCCAAATCTAAATCGGTAAATGTTATAATAAAGTCACCTGTGAGGCTGATTAAAGCAAGACAATAGCTAAAGAGAACAACACTAAAAGTGTACATGACCCCATAACCTGTGTGATCAAAAGCTTTTGTGCTTAGCATTACAATGTGTCTTGCAGGGTATATGAAGTGTATACTAATGATCCAACAATACAAGTAGAGCCAGGAACCGGTAAGTAATGTACACATTGTAGATGGAAACCCTGTTCTACCTCGTCCACTTCACTGGTTCCACCCTGCGTTCAGGCTTTGCCCATCGCAGTGGGCATAACGTTGAAGGGGTCTTCAGGGTTTAAGAACCATAGCAATGGACTATGGCCCTGGACCTGTATAGCACCCTGCTTCTAACCCACTTTTTGCACCACATGCCAACGTGATCGCTGAATGCAGTGCCCAAAGCAGACATTACAGGCCATGCCCTGGTGCTAAGAGGAAAGAAGAGGGGTGGGGGGAAAGGGAGGGAAAAAGAAAGAAGGGAGAAAGAGTGAGCGAAGGGAGAGGGACAGGAAGAAAAGGACGGAGAGGGGAGAGAGCAGGCTGTATTACTTTAAGCATGCTGACATGGTCTAAATTTCATACAGTTCAGACTAGACCTCATTTACTACAGAAGATGTTTTACAATTTAGAATTCACTGTCTTGACCAGAGATGATGAGGTAGCATAGGTAGAGCCAATAAAACACACGAGTCAGATTTCCATGCATAAAAACCAGCCAGATTATAATAAACTCAAGTGAAGTGTGAGTAGAGACCTCTAGCCAGTGCTTAGTAACAAATCTCCTCCTCCTTAACACACTCCTGTGTACACCTGATCCAAGTCCAAGTGGCCATGCCTTCAATCCAGTAAGCCACACTGAGTGCTGATGTGTCAGTCACTCTTCTCTCTTCCATGTGGTAGTCTGGGGAAGGGGGACAGGTTGCAGTCAAACTGTTGTTATTGGCTGGAGGTGGTGGAGCTAGCCGCCCTCCTTCCTTCTCATGTTTGTTGGAGCACTAAATAATCTTGTAGTGCTGTCATCTGTGCTGCAAATATCCCGGCCTTGGCTGCCAAGTCAGTATTTTTCAAGGACAGTTTCTCTCATTTATCTGCTTTATTAAGTGGATAAAATATGCTTATTTTTTCTTACAACTTTTCAAGAATATACAAACAGTTGGCAACCCTGGTGAGCAGAACAGTAGATCTCACTTCAAATCTGGTGATACTAGCAGTCAGAGGCCACAGTGCCTTGAACAGTCTCACATAAAGCTATACAGCTTCGGGACAGCAGGCACAGAAGTGCATTGTTGTGTTTTAGGAGGAATTCAAGACTGAAGGTAGACTTTTTACCTTACTGCACAATTAACATTTCTAAATGTTTCCTATAACATAGCAAATATTACTTTCAGATCCACTACCCCAATTACAACTCTTACCTCTATCATGTACATTTACCCATGCAGGTTCCATGTCATCACAATCTTTACAGAAATCTTTATACATAAATGGTCTGAAATATTTTACAAAAAGCTTTTACCCTCTGTTGTCTTCCGTATTTTTTCTAAAAAAAAAACAAAACAGAAAAACAATGATCATGACTTTCATCTGGACCCATTTCTATCATATCTACTCTAACTAATCATAATCTGTCACTCATCATCAATTTTAACCTGCCAATCTTATTTGGAAGACATCTTGTGTTTGCTAAAATAGTTATTAATTTTACAGTTACATTTTATGTTTAGTAGTAGATGCAGTTTTTATTATTTCTATCTTGTTTCTGTTAACCCAGTCCCCTATTATAACACCAAGTACTTTGCATTTACTCCATAGCTTCTATAGCCTGTGTAGCTTTTCTTTTTTTAATCAACTCTGTTTATCCCGGAAGGCAAAATAAAGGGTATGGTAAAGCAACTCCAATGCTTGAGACTAGATGTTCAGACACTCAGTGCTGTAACACAGTTGCTGGGAGTGAGTCCTCAACCCTATGTTAGCTCCACAGCAGCTTACACAGAACTCCTGTATTTATATGGAACAACAGTGTAAGTACAAGGAGCTGAGGAGGTGGTGTTACCTTACTTGCATTAAGAGAAGTATAGCAAACATTTTTTTTTTACATCACACTTACGTAAGTGGATGCAGCATTAGTCCAATGTTGCATCTGTCGCCTGCTGGCTCTGAGTGTGAGAACTCAGCGATCACATGACCACTGATGTTCTCACCACCAATGTGAGCAGAGTGCGGTGACTGTCAGTCATCGCTGTCTGCTCTACGCTCACTGGAGCACTGGGCTGTGTTGGGGGAGGTAGTGGCTGGCTCAGGCTCTCAGCAGATCACTGAAAGGCTGAGCCAGTTACTCCAGACTCTGGGATGGATCCCGACCATATGGGTAGAAACTGGAGCAAAATTCAACCTACCTAATGGAGAGACATTTTTTCCAACATTTCATGCTAGCTGTATTACCAGGGGAGTTATTTATCTCATGACATGTACCTGTGGGGCCTACTGTGTAGGTAAAACTACACATCAGTTTAATCAGAGAATACACAGTAATATTTATTATTCCTCCAATGCAAAAATGCTTACTCCCATTAGTCGCCATCTGGGGCTGTATCATAAATTTGATACTACCCATGCTAGATTTACTATCTTGGAAGTAGTGACCAGAGATCCACGTGGAGGTAATTGGGACAAAAAATTCTGTGTAGGGAAGCTATGTGGATTGAACGTCTCAATGCAGTAAATCCGCCAGCCCTCAATGAAATCCTTTTTGTGAAACATGGTTGCAATTCTTTGAGTTGTCACTCCTGGGTCCTATGATTTATCCATTATTGAGGCATGTATATGATCTCACTATTTGTGGGATATGCATGTACCCTGATAATATAATTCTTTGCCTCCACAATCTATGTATAGGTTTTTGAGCTGTTGTGTAATGTTATCATCATTATCCCTGTACCTGATATGTCCTGGATATAACTTGTGGCCAGTGTATCACATATTTATTGTGGTTCTTTGTCTTTTTATGTACTCATTTGCATTGTAACAGATGTGCACTGTTGCTGTGGTGGACCTTCGGGGGGCGGTGGGTTGTCTTCGCTATCGCCCCTGTGGGAGTGGGGTGGGGGGCCTCTGGAAATTTGGTTGGGTGTGTGTCTGGGTGGCATTGGTTCTATTCTGGCTGGCGCCCCTTTACCCGCCTCTTTTGTGGCTGCTCTGCCTTTTGTGGTTGGTGGGGGTGACCAGGACAGGTTACCCGCGGATTGGGGGTTCGATCTTTGGATCCTTCCCCCGTCTGCGCGTGTGTGGTTTTCCCATGCATTTTGTCCCGCCCCTTACGGGTTCATCGCATGTGCGGTCTTTCCCGGTCGGGCCTGGTTACGTCACAGGCCCTACAGCGGTGGCGCGCCAGGTCGGGGTGTATTTAATGGCGCAGTCTGGTGTATGGCCCCTTGTAATTCCTCCGTGGTGCAACGGTCCTTGGCAGTAGTCCTACGAACCGTGTATATCGCCTATTACCGGTAGGTGATCCCCAACTGGGGAGTGGACGATTTTGATCCCAATTTAGGGGATATCTATACTAATGAGGGTACTATATTTGTCTCCTTTTTAGGCCTACAGGCCTTTCTACATCACACGCAGAACTGCACAGTACTGTAGATGATATATACACAGCTCAAAGAAATTAAAGGAACACTTTGAAAACACATCAGATCTCAATGGGGAAAAATATCATGCTGGATATCTATACTGATATGGACTGGGTAATGTGTTAGGAACGTAAGGATGCCCCATTGTTTGATGGAAATGAAAATTATCAACCTACAGAGGTGCAGCAGGCTAGTCCATTTTGCTGAAATTTCATTGCAGCACCTCAAAATGATACTCAGTAGTTTGTATGGCCCCCACGTGCTTGTATACATGCCTGATAACGTCGGGGCATGCTCCTGAGGTGACAGATGGTGTCCTGGGGTATTTCCTCCCAGATCTGGACCAGGGCACCACTGAGACAGTCTGAGGTCCAAACTGGCAGTGTCAAATGGACCAAAACATGATATCCCAGAGGTGTTCTATTGGATTTAGGTCAGGCAAGCTTGGGGGGGCCATTCAATGGTATCAATTCCTTCATCCTCCAGGAACTACCTGCATGCTCTCACCACATGAGGCCGGGCATTGTCGTGCACCAGGAGGAACCCAGGACCCACTGCACCTGACAATGGGTCCAAGGATTTAATCCCGATACCTAATGGCAGTCAGGGTGCCATTGTCTAGCCTGTAGAGGTCTGTGTGTCCCTCTATGGATATGCCTTCCCAGATCATCACTGACCCACTACCAAAACGGTCATGCTGAACCATGTTACAGGCAGCATAACAATCTCCAAGGCTTCTCCAGACCCTTTCACGTCTGTCACATGTGCTCAGGGTGGACCTGCCAATTATGGTGTTCAATGGAAAATGCCAATCAAGCTCTATGGTGACGGGCAATGAGCACAAGGCCCACTAAAGGGCGTTGGGCCCTCAGGCCACCCTTATGAAGTCTGTTTCTGATTGTTTGTTCAGAGACATTCACACCAGTTGCCTGCTGGAGGTCATTTTGTAGGGCTATGGTAGTGCTCATCCTGTTCCTCTTTGCAAAAAGGAGCAGATACCGGTCCTGCTGATGGGTTAAGGACCTTCTACGGCCTTGTCCAACTATCCTAGAGTCTCCTGTCTCATGGAATCTCTTCCATGCTCTTGAGACTGTGCTGGGAGACACAGCAAACCTTCTGGCAATGGCCCGTATTGATGTGCCATCCTGAAGGAGTTGGACTTCCTGTGCAACCTCTGTAGGTATCGCCTCATGCTACCAGTAGTGACACTTACCCTAGCCAAATGCAAAACTAGTGAAAAACAGTCAGGAAAAAATGAGTAGGGAAAAAAAAATGTCAGTGGCCTCCACCTGTAAAACCATTCCTGTTTTGGGGGTCGTCTCATTGTTGCCCATCTAGTGCACCTGTTGTTAATTTCATTAACACCAAAGCAGCTGAAACTGATTAACAACCCCCTCTGCTACTTAACTGACCAGATCAATATCCCAGGAGTTTAATTGACTTGATGCTATACTCTGATTAAAAAGTGTTCCTTTAATTTTTTTGAACAGTGTACATACTATGGCCATAACCATTATCCAACATGTTGTCCATATTGAGAAGTTGCCTGAAGAGAGGAGCTCTGCTGACAATATGCTTTTAGTATTTTATCTTTATTGTGCTATTCACTTCTCTTCTTATTTTTGGCTGGAGGTCTGCTTTAAAGGGTAATTCCATAGTATGTACATAACCATTATCCAACATGTTGTCCATATTTAGAAGTTACCTGAAGAGAGGATCTCTGCTGACAATATGCTTTTATTACTTTATCTTTATTGTGCTATTCACTCTTTTTATTTTTGGCTGGAGGTCTGCTTTATAGGGTAACTCCACTTTTGTGGGAAAAAATATTGCAAATAAAAACAAAAATAATATAGTGTATGCAATTGTGATGCAAACCATAATATAATTTAATGTTATTACAAATTATATTTCCTTTTCAATCTACAAAAATAATATAGCGTATGCAATTGTGATGCAAACCATAATATAATTTAATGTTATTACAAATTATATTTCCTTTTCAATCTACAGCGCTGTCATTTTCTGTAAAATTCAATGCAATATGGGAACCTGGAGGCATTTAGGCACACAGTTGGTATACGAAACACCCCAAAATATAATTTCCTGCTTGTGTGATTGGCTCACTAATTTTTTGTACAGTTGGGAGAACTGGGTGCATTGATGCACAGGAAGCCTTCACTACCATTGTGCTCTTGCTGGGTGTCACGTGTGTCCCTGTGCCTTTAAGGAGGGGTGGGCTCCCTCCAGGCATACCTGCCCTTAACACTATCCATTCTTATATGTGCTCCTACTATGAAAATTTATACAGAGGTCCCTTGATGTGGGTACTGCAGCTTATGCATATGCATATGCATATTTGCAAATGTGTGCAAACAAAGCCCTGTTTTTTAACGCAAACTGTTAGACAGGGCCACTTTGGTTGTATTGAAGGCTGGTTGGTAAGTGTGCTGGGAAATCCTATGTTTGTTTGTGATGTGCATTGCCCTTCCATTTGCACCTTGCTGCAAAGGCCAGTTATAGGCTGCGTTGGTTGCCAATTTTTTGTACTCACCAATTTTCCCAGATGTCTGCACTAAAATACTAAAAATAAAAGTCATATCTTAGGCATCCTGTGCAGCAAGAATTTCAGTTTTGGTGAGATGCTCCTAAAGGGTAAACTCTTATTTAGATTAATTCTGCGCATAACAACCAGCTTTTTCTTCAGATTACAAATAAGTAGGACTCTGCAACAAGGACTCTGCAAGGTTGTTAAAATCCTTGCAATAAACATTGATTATCCAGAGGGATTGTTTTCTCAAAAAAAGTGGAGTTACTCTTTAATTAGAACTAAAGCTTCACCAGCAGCTATAAAAGATAAATAATATCAAACTAGCAAGTTAGTACTACATGAGAAAGTGCTTCTGTTTTTTTCTGTGGAGCCATTTGTTTTTACTCAATCCTTTTTAAAAATCATGTCTTTTGGTTAATTCAGAAAACTATCATGCCATTTTGTTATTACCCCCAATATTTTTGGGAGCACCTAAATTATATTCAGTATTCAAATTTCTTTGCTCTTCTCTTACTACAAACTGTGAACATTAAATTTGATAACAGCCCAAATTAAGAATGACCATTTGATACCCAGACCACGCTACTGCACAAAGGCAGGTTGGCATAAATGCCCTATGCTGTATGTATGCCAGTAGGGCTTTGTGTGGCCCAGATGTTCTTCAATTCTCTATCATAAACTAAATCCTTGAAGTCATTCTGTACTTAGTTATGCTGCTAGAGAAAATAATAATGAAAAAACAGAGATAATTCATAAGAGAATTTAAATAGAATACAGAATTCTCTAAATCCAAAAGGTAGGTCTGGCTGTGTCATTACAAAAGTGCAGATTTTTTACCAGTCTGTACCTGAGCGCTTCTTCATTTTTCCTTGAATATCTGTGATGTTCCTTTGAAGGGTGCAAAGTACATCCTAGCTCAACACCTCCTATAATCACTCTATCCCCCCTCCCATACATCAAGACACCAGAGTTAATGTTCAATCAAATAGCCTGGCGCACTTAATATCACCTTCCTCTTTCAGGGAGTGTCAGTTAAAGGGGAAAAACAGGATGGTGACCATTTTATACACTATGATCTTGAGGTCTCAGCTATCTACCGGAGAGGTATGCTTTGTGGAGTTACTGCTGCAATATCAGAAATGTTATTATGGTGCAATATACTGTAAAGACACAAAGAGAGCAAACAATTCACTTACTGAATCCAAAGTCTGAAATACTGGTAGACTTTTAAGGGGTGCATGGCTGACACAGTAGTTGAAGGATGTTACAGAACCAGTTAACACCCATGGACTATGGCCATACTGTGTTTACAATGGACTGAGATATAGCAGGTTTAGCTATTTGGATCATAAACATTTTTGCTGACAGTAGCTTAGCAACAGCATGCCAATTCAGCATATGCAAACTTTTACAATGTTCATAAAAGATCCATATACTGCTGCCAATGTTGTTCAGTCTGCACAAGATTGGGTATGAAGACTGAACAGAAATGTGATTTTCCCATGATTTTATGTTGCATATACTGCACTTTTGCTGTACTGATGTCGTAGGTAAGGGCTTACATTCTCTGGCTTATACAGACAAGAACTCATGGCTGCAGATGCGGTACAAGCACAGTCTCCCCCACAAAGTCTTACTCCTGCAGCATTTTCTATAGTACAGTTGTGTTCAAAATAATAGCAGTGTGTTGAAAAAAGTGAATAAAGCTCAAAATCCTTCTAATAGCTTTTATTTCCATACACACAAATGCATTGGGAACACTACACATTCTATTCCAAATCAAAACATGAAGAAAAATATATCAAATTTGTGTTCCTCTAAAAAAATTGAAGAAAAGTGAATATTAGACTGTTCAAAAAAAATAGCAGTGTTTGTATTCTTCTTTACAAACTCAAACATTCATTATATAAATTGAAAAATGTTTGAAGATTTTGCTTTCCTTTGAATCACTTAATGAATATTTAGTTGTATAAGCACTGTTTCTGAGAACTGCTGTACATCTGTGTTGCATGGAGTCAACCAACTTCTGGCACCTGTGAACAGGTATTCCAGCCCAGGATGATTGGACTACATTTCACAGTTCTTCTCTATTTCTTGGTTTTGCCCTAGAAACTGCATTTTTGATGTCACCCCACAAGTTTTCTATTGGATTAAGATCTGGGGATTGGGCTGGCCACTCCATAACGTCAATCTTGTTGGTCTGGAAACCAGATGTTGCACATTTACTGGTATGTTTGGGGTCGTTGTCTTGTTGGAACACCCATTTCAAGGGCATTTCCTCTTCAGCATAAGGCAGCATGACCTCTTCAAGTATTCTGATGTATTCAAACTGATCCATGATCCCTGGTATGCGATAAATAGGCCCAACACCGTAGTATGAGAAACATCCCCATATCTTGATGCTTGCGCCACCATGCTTCACTGTCTTCACAGTGTACTGTGGCTTGAATTCAGTGTTTGGGGGTCATCTGACAAACTGTCTCCAGCCACTAGACCCAAAAAGAACAATCTTACCTTCATCAGCCCACAAAATGTTGCGCCATTTCTCTTTAGGCCAGTAAATGTGCTCTTTCGCAAATTGTAACCTCTTCAGCACGTCTTTTTTTCAACAGTGGGACTTTGCGGGGGCTTCTTGCACATAGCTTGGCTTCACATAGGGGTCTTCTAATTGTAACAGTACTCCCAGGTAACTTTAGACCTTCTTTGATCTTCTTGGAGCTGATTGTTGGCTGAGTCCTTGCCATTTTGGCTATTCTATCCATTCGAATGGCAGTTTTTCGCTTTCTTCCACGTCTTTCAGGTTTTGGTTGCCATTTTAAAGCATTTGTGATCATTTTAGCTGAGCAGCCTATCATTTTCTGCACTTTTTTCTATGTTTTCCCCTCTCCAATCAACTTTTTAATCGAGGTACGCTGTTCTGAACAATGTCTGGAACAACCCATTTTCATCAGAATTTCGGAGAGAAATGCACTGTAACCAGCATGTACAACATTTGCTGCCTTCCTTAAATAAGGGCAATAATTGCCACCTGTTTTTCAAAGAATAAATGACCTCACTAATAGAACTCCACACTGCTATTATTTTGAACATGCCCCTTTCAATTAGTGATTCAATTACACAGAATCAGCAGCATGCATGTCATGACTGTAGGGTCTGTTGGATTTCGATTACTCTACTAGACTTGCTAGTAAATTATTTGCCATGTAGAAATATCATTTCTATCAAAAACAGTGATTGATCAGGTTAGTGATGTCTGACTGCTATTATTTTGAACACAAATGTATATTAAAAAAAAAATCAGTAGAGAGTAAATCCAGTTCAATTGAGCTTAAAAAATCAAGTACAGAAATCTAACAGCTGAACTATTTCAGATACCCGTGAGTGATTCATTCTCCTGGAGTCAGTTCTGAAACGCAGTATAAAATATTAACAAACCCCTTTATTGACTGAGTAACAAACGCCAAGGCAATATTTTAGAACTTAACAGCTTAAAATGTAATCAATTGTAAAGACATTTTAGAAAATAATACAGACAAGTTATAAATAAATATAAAGTTAGAAGTGAATCTGGTAGATCACAAGCTTAATAATGGCATGCAATGCCAAGCTGCGGTTTCTAAAGTGAGCAAAATCCTCTCTTGTATTAAAAGAGGTATAGACTCCAGAGAGAGAGATATCATATTACCCCGGTACAAATCATTAGTAACACCTCATCTGGAATATGCAGTTCAGTTTTGGGCTCCAATTCACAGAAAGAACATTGGGGAACTGGAGAAAGTACAGAGAAGGGCAACCAAACTGCTAAGAGGCATGGAGGAGCTCAGCTATGAGGAAAGATTAGAGGAACTGAATTTATTCTCTCTTGAGAAGAAGAGATTAAGGGGGATATGATCTTCATGTATAAATACATCAGTGGTTCATAGAGTGAACTTGGTGTAGAGCTTTTCACCCTGAGGTCATCACAGAGGACAAGAGGGAACTCTTTATGTCTGAAGGAAAAGAAATTTAATCTCCAAACATGGAAAGGTTTCTTCACAGCTGTGAAAATCTGGAATAGACTCCCTCAAGAGTTGGTTCTGGCCAACTCAGTGGATTGCTTTAAAAAAGGACTGGATTCTTTCTTGGATACACAGAATATAACTGGTTACTAACATTTATAGGTAAAGTCGATCCAGGGAATATCGATTGCCTCTAGGGGGGATCAGGAAGGAATTTTTTTGCTCTACAGCAGCAAATTAGGTCATGCTTTGCTGGATCAACTGTGGGTATAGGATTATAACTTTTTTTTTTTTTAATGGTTGAACTGGATGGACTTTTGTCTTTTATCAGACTAACTGTGTAACTATGAATCCAAATTAGGTGCTTTCCAGCAAATTATTTAAAGGAGTAATATTTATGTCAAAGTGCTCATCATATGACATTACTAGTATTGCATTGTCTGACCTTACCGATTACCTTGCAGCTCTGAACCTGCTCCACATGTAGTCATCAACCATTAAAAGTTTCTTTCTGACTTCCAGATGCAATCAAGTCATTGTGTGATGTACGCTACCATTGGCTACAGCTCCAGACTGTTGGTTCCCATATTCTGAAAGGTAAGTTCCTGATTCCAGTGTTCCTGTTCCCTTGTTCCAGTGTGTTTACTTATGCTTCTGTGTTCTAACTCGGTTGCTTACCTTGGGCTGTTTTCTGACTAGGATCCTGTATACTGTTATGGTACTGCACTTGATTACTTCTCCTGTTGACCCCAGCTTGCCTCTTAATTACAATGTCCCTTGCCCACACCATTAGACTAGTAAGTTATGAAGCCAGTTAGTGCTCTCAGAGTCATTTTTGCACTTATGCTGCTTATGGGGGACTCTCTGAAGCTAGTAATTACTCTTTATGCTATTGTTGTATCTATCCAGACCTACTGTATATCTGGACCTACCACATGCGGCCTGACAAGTCCTCCTCATGACCAACAAAAAGAGGAATTTTAAAATAACTGTAAATTTTAGTACAAGACACATGAATCAATTGATAGACCATGGGCCATATGCCGCAACCTTCAGGTGATTGGACACTGGCAAAAGCTTTGCTGGATCTTTCCCTTAGTGTCCCTATATAACACCGCCTACTCTGTGAGGCTCCAGTTTTGTTAGCAAGTAACAGAGATGTCACAGAGAAGAAAGGGGAGGAACCTATGTCCTGTACTGTTCTCCAAGATATGGAATTTACAGGTACAATAAAATTCCTCTTATCTTTATTGTACAGTACAGGAAACAGGAATCAATTTATAAACCATTGGACATCTCCAAATATTAAATGAGGGGTTTGCAGCTAAAGAGCCACAACAGGCCCACAGGAAGAAAATAGGAAGGCCAATTGGCATAGAAACAAATAGTTGACAATAGAAACAATTTACTGTAAGAGAAACAGCATATACTGAACACCTAGCAACCAATGGTAGGGGACAAAATGTGAAACAAAATTTAGGCAGTGGGTCTGCTCAAAGGTGTAGACTCTTGGATGCTGTATGGGCCTAAGAACTGGATTTTAAAATGACCACCCAGGCAGGTTGGAGGATGGCATGTTCTCTTGGAGACATGCATAGCCATAGATACCCATACAGGTCATACCTGACTTCCAACTTTAAAGGAGGGTGAAATGTTGTGCCATTTGGCAGGATATTGCAGGAAAATGAAGCAGGTTTCAAGGGAAAACAAGAAACATCATGGAGGAAAGGAGAACACCAGTCTCCAGGCTATTCTATCTCAAGTTGAAGAAGAGTCCAAGGTCGGTCACCGCTGTTGATGGGAACAGAAAAAAGGATTGGATCTTTATAGGGTCCGCTCAGAAGGGAAGCCACGAGGTCATGTAGAAGTCCCACCAGGTGACAAGGAAGAACCCTGTATAGTAAAAGGTTGCAAATAGGAAAGGGGTGTATAAGGCCAATTAGGATCTATAGAGTATGAGAGACTAGTAAGGAACTCGGGATGTTTCTTTTTTTTTAGCCACCTAGGCAGAGCTTTTCTTCCAAAAAATATCAAGCAGGAGAATCATTTGGTTCCCAGATGGGGATATAAAAGGAGGCATACAATGTAAGGAAGAAATGCACTAACATAAGGAATACCGAGGGGCGGGTAAGAATATTATTATATTGCCCGCCCAGGCTGTCAGGCATTCATAGGCTAAGGATAATGGGGTGAGTACAATGCTGAAGTTGCTATGGACCATAAGTGGAGAGGAAGGAGAACCACCTAGAAAACCCCGGAACCAGAGAGATTTAAATCATTTTTGGTCCAATTCGGCAATAGTGTATCTTGTATCGAGGTTGAGACTAGTTGAGACCAAGCCAGGGAAAGGCAGACTAAACACCTTATCCCAGTAACAGCATTTGGAAAACTGAAGCAATGGAAGGGATAGGAAATAAGGTGTGTTGGAGCTCAGGGCAGGGCCTGGAGGTTAAGCCAGGGAAGACATATCATGGCAGAACAGGGTAGTCGTGTTCCAGGTTAGGTAAATAACCTCCTCGAGTACAGGAGATTAAGAGGATTAGAATTTTGCCAGAGAAAGAGTTACCCATCCTATGCTGTCTTTAGGAGAATAAGAAAAGGTTTATACAGAAAGGTAAACAGAAAGGAAATTAACCCACAAAATGCCCTCTGTGAATGCAAAGGAATATGTTATGATCCGCCGGTGGTGCCTCAGGCTGCCAACTGGCGGACCTACTCAGAGCGTGGGGTCTAAGCCCGGGCTGTGCTTTCACCAGGGCCCCTGATGGTGGGGATGGACTTAAAACAGTCCCGGGCCAGGTAACGACCTCCGAGCAGGCCCCCCAGTGGCCGAGGAGACCTTTGGGGACAGGTACCGGGAGAGCCAGATGTGAAGTGGCTAACGGCCCTAGCAGGGTAACAACTGATCGTGAGCCCGTGAGGGTAAGCGGGGTACAGAATCGGTAGGCCAAGAGTAGTCGGGTCACACGCAGGGTCAGCAGGGGGTATCAATCCGTAGAATGGTCAGGGCAATCCGGGTCAAACGCAGGAGCAGGCAGAATAGTCAGGGTCAATCCAGGTCAAAACGCAGGGGCAGGCAGAATAGTCAGGGTCAATCCGGGTCAATCACAGGGGCAGGCAGCGTAGTCAGGGTCAATCAGGGTCTCAGGCAGGTACAGGAACTTCAGGATCACAGGAAGACCTTGCGGCAACTTGTGACAGTGCAGGGCATCTTTAAATAGTGCGCCCTGCACTGTCATTGGCCGGCTAGGACGCGCCCCCGGCTGTCATTGGACGCCTGAGGCGCGCCCGCGGCTCCTACTGCGCATGCGCGGCGTCCCGTCAGCCGCGGCTCGCCGGGCCCTGGTGCCTGTGTCCCGGCGCGATCTGCCGCCACCGCGCATGCGCGAGGGACGGAGCCGCGATCGCGGCTCCATGGGCCGTGATCCCTGACATTGCCCCCCCCCAATGGGCACCCTCCGGGAGCCCCACTGATCTCTCCACCGCGGGTGAGCACGAAAAAACTCCCGGATGAGCCTGGGCGCGTGAACGTTCCGGGCGGGTTCCCATGAGTTCTCCACAGGACCATACCCCTTCCATTTTATCAGGAACTGCGTCTGGCCTCCCCTCCTTCGGCAACTGAGGACAGTCTCCACTTCATATTCCTCCTGGTCACCTATGGTGACTGCCTCGGGAGGTCTAGATTCACGGTCCGGGAAGGGATCCGGTCTAGATGGCTTCAGGAGGGACACATGGAACACAGGATGTATCCTGAGTGTCTGCGGAAGCTCGAGCTCGTAGGCCACCCTGTTGATGACTCGTTTTACAGGAAACGGGCCAATGTACTTGGGTCCCAGCTTCCTTGAAGGGCACAGCATCTTCAAATTGGTTGTTGCTAGCCAAACCCGATCTCCTGGTCGAAGCAGTAATTCTCCTCTTCTCTTACCGTCGAATGCTCGTTTACTGTCCTCTTGGGCTTTAGCGATGGCTTCCTGAATTGTCTTGTTATTGACTGAAAGGAATTCCAAGATGTCTTGAGATGCCGGTACCGGATTCTCAGGCATAAGGTCAGGGAGGAATGTGGGATGATACCCGTAATTGGCATAGAACGGGGATTGACCCGTAGCTGAATGACTCGAGTTATTGTACGAGAATTCCGCGGAAGGCAGCAACGACAGCCAGTCATCCTGGAGGTAAGACGTGTAGCACCGCAAGTATTGTTCCATCGTCTGGTTGGTCCTCTCAGTTTGGCCGTTGGTCTGTGGATGGTAGGCGGATGAAAGCGATAGCTTGATTCCCAGCGATTTACATAAGGCTTTCCAGAATCTGGAGGTGAATTGGACCCCCCGATCGGACACTATATCTTCGGGAACCCCATGGAGCCTCACCACTTCCTTGATGAAGATCCGTGCCGTTTCTGGTGCTGATGGGGTCTTCTCCAAGGGCACGAAATGTGCCATCTTTGAAAAGCGGTCGACGACCACCATTATTGCAGTGTAGCCCTGGGATGGTGGAAGTTCGACCACGAAATCCATGGCTATCATCTGCCAGGACCGCTTGGGTATGGGCAATGGACGTAACAGTCCCCATGCCCTAGTTCTGGAGGGCTTGTTCCTTTGACAGGTGGGACAAGTTCGGACGTAATGCTCACAATCCTTGATCATGTCTGGCCACCAGAACAAGCGCCGTAATAGATCCAGAGTTTTCGTTACCCCGAAGTGGCCCGCCATTGGATGGTCGTGGCAGTGCCCCAGGACCAAGGTTCGCACTTCTTCTGGGACCATGATCCGGTTTTCCTTCCAAAACAGCCCCCCCTGGCTCTGGAGGGGTGACCCAGACGGAACTGGTAATCCTACGGAAGCATCGAGAAGCCGGGAGCGAAGTTCCGTTTGTAGAGCGAGGAAACTCCCAGAAGGCAAGATGGTGTCCGGCAGCACAGCGTCGTCGGGGTCCTCGAACATGCGGGACAGAGCGTCTGGTTTAGTGTTCTTAGACCCGGGTCGGTACGTTATATGGAATGAGAATCGAGAAAAGAAAAGGGCCCATCTTGCTTGGCGAGGTCTCAGTCGTTTCGCCGTTCTTAAATATTCAAGGTTTTTGTGATCTGTGAATATTAGAATTGGGTGCGTGGCTCCCTCCAATAAATACCTCCATTCTTCAAGAGCAGTTTTTATGGCCAGAAGCTCCCGATCTCCAATGTCATAGTTACGTTCCGCTGGTGTCAACTTCCTGGAGAAGAACGCCACGGGGTGCAGTAGTTCCTTGGTACCATTCCTTTGGGATAACACCGCTCCTACCGCATTTTCGGAGGCGTCCACTTCCAAAACATATGGGAGGGAAGAATCTGGATGGCAGAGAATGGGAGCAGAGGTGAACAATTCTTTGAGTCTTTCAAATGCCGTCTGCGCTTCGGGAGTCCACTTAAAGCGGACCCCTAGTTTCGTCAGTTGTGTGATTGGGGAGACCAGACCGGAGAAGTTCCTAATAAACTTCCTGTAAAAGTTAGAGAACCCAATGAAGCGCTGTACCCCTTTTTTGTCGGCGGGTATTGGCCAATCCAAGATCGCCGTGACCTTCTGGGGATCCATCGCGACCCCCGCGGAAGAGAGAACCAGTCCCAAGAACGTTATCTCGTGCTGTTCAAAACAGCATTTTTCTGCCTTCGCGTATAGCCCGTGTAGACGCAACCGTTCTAGTACCCGTATTACGTGACCCCGATGAACCTCCCGTGAGGGGGAAAAAATTAGGATGTCATCCAAGTAGACCACCACGAAAATGTCGAGAAAATCACGAAAAACATCGTTGATAAAGTGCTGAAAGGTCGCCGGAGCATTACAGAGCCCGAACGGCATCACCAAATATTCATAGTGGCCGAATCTCGTACGGAATGCCGTCTTCCACTCATCCCCTTCCCTGATACGGACTAGGTTATAGGCCCCCCGCAGGTCTAATTTAGTAAATATCGTTGCGGATCTCAATCTCTGGAGGAGCTCGGGGACTAGGGGCAAAGGATAACGATTTTTTACTGTTATTTTGTTCAGGTCACGGTAGTCAATGCAAGGCCGTAACGATTTGTCTTTCTTCTCTACGAAGAATAATCCGGCCCCGGCTGGGGATGTGGATGGACGAATAAATCCCTTCCGTAGGTTTTCGTCAATATAATCCCTCAGCACACCCGATTCTGTTTCGGACAAGGGGAAGATACGGCCGAATGAGATTTCAGATCCGGGTAGGAGGTCTATGGGGCAGTCGTAGGAACGGTGCGGAGGGAGAACATCTGCTCCTCGCTTACTAAAGACGTCTAAGAAGTCGTGGTAGGCCGGAGGAATAACCTGGGATAGATTGGTGTCGCCATCCAAGCACAGGAGGAACCGGGGCACCATGGGTCCTGTGACGTGGCAGTGACTCAAACAATAAGGGGAGCGAAATTGAATTGTCCCCCCTTCCCAGTCAATCTGGGGGTTATGGGCCCTCAGCCAAGGGAGCCCCAGAATGACTGGAAAAAGGGGGGATGCGATGGCATCCAGGCGGAGGAACTCCTGGTGATGGTCTGCCATTGTGGTGAAAATGGGTGGTGTCTCCTGGTCCACCACCCCTGATTTTATACGGGACCCATCTGCCAAGAAGATGTTGAACCCTCTTTCTTTGGTCTGGAGTGGGATCTTTTGCCGGTGGGCAAAGGTCAGGTCGATGAAGCAACTACAGGCTCCTGAGTCAACGATTGCGGTCACCGACAATGTTCCTCCGGGGAGCTGCAAAGACACAGGAATGGCCAGGTAACTCGACTGATCATCCCTTCCTGCAGGTAAAGTAAGAGAAACGGGCGTGGACTTACTCATTTTAGCAGGACACGAGCGCACCTGATGACCAGCTTCCCCGCAGTACAGACATAGGTTCCGTGATAGTCTCCTCTGACGTTCCTCGACCGATAAGTGGGAACGGGCCAATCCCAGTTGCATGGGTTCCGGGTTGTCCCCTGTTTCCGTGCTTCGCGGATGGTTCCCTGGGGTTGGAGCTGTATCTCTGGACGGAATCCATGCCACCCTTTGACCCTGGCTGCTCCTTTCCAGCCGACGTTCCCTTAGTCTACGGTCAATTTGTATGGCCAATTCGATCAGTTTTTCCAGGGTGTCAGGTAGACCTACTCGTGCGAGTTCGTCTTTGAGAGACTCAGACAGCCCGATGCGGAACTGGTGACATAAGGCCGCATCGTTCCATCTGGTGTCTCCCATGCAACGTCTAAAGTCGGCCGCATATTCCTCGGCTGCCCGGCGGCCCTGCCGCAGTGAGTATAGGGTAGTCTCTGCGGATGCAGCCCGCTGAGGGTCGTCATACAAGACGGCCATGGCCCGAAAGAACTC
The DNA here is from genome assembly GCF_062004578.1 of Staurois parvus. Taxonomy (NCBI): domain Eukaryota; kingdom Metazoa; phylum Chordata; class Amphibia; order Anura; family Ranidae; genus Staurois; species Staurois parvus. Next base: position 6,545,320 of record NW_028318003.1, read on the forward strand.
GGTCACGGAGTCAAGATGTGGGTCGTGCCCCTCCATCAGACGATGAGCCCAATCCTGGGGCTCATCCTGCAGGAGAGAGACTATAAACCCCACCTTGATGGACTCGGTGGTGAACGTGCGGGGCTGTAAGTCAAAGTACAGGGTACACGCACTTCGGAAGGCTCGGAAGCGGTTCCGGTCACCACGGAATCGCTCTGGCAGGGGAACGCGGGGTTCGGGAGCTAGGGGTGTGGCAACCGCTCTGGATCCCGGGTTAGCGGGAGGTTCTGCAGGTGGAGGACTCTGAGCAGGGGGAGTCAGGGGAGCTAATGAATCCATGCGGTCCTCCAGTCGGGCGCAGCGACTGTGGAAGTTCTGGAAAGCTTGGGTCAAGGTTGCCAGGTGCTGACAAATATCCTCTAGGGACGCCGGTACACTTCCTGGCTCTGTCATGGCCGCAAGGTACTGTTATGATCCGCCGGTGGTGCCTCAGGCTGCCAACTGGCGGACCTACTCAGAGCGTGGGGTCTAAGCCCGGGCTGTGCTTTCACCAGGGCCCCTGATGGTGGGGATGGACTTAAAACAGTCCCGGGCCAGGTCACGACCTCCGAGCAGGCCCCCCAGTGGCCGAGGAGACCTTTGGGGACAGGTACCGGGAGAGCCAGATGTGAAGTGGCTAACGGCCCTAGCAGGGTAACAACTGATCGTGAGCCCGTGAGGGTAAGCGGGGTACAGAATCGGTAGGCCAAGAGTAGTCGGGTCACACGCAGGGTCAGCAGGGGGTATCAATCCGTAGAATGGTCAGGGCAATCCGGGTCAAACGCAGGAGCAGGCAGAATAGTCAGGGTCAATCCAGGTCAAAACGCAGGGGCAGGCAGAATAGTCAGGGTCAATCCGGGTCAATCACAGGGGCAGGCAGCGTAGTCAGGGTCAATCAGGGTCTCAGGCAGGTACAGGAACTTCAGGATCACAGGAAGACCTTGCGGCAACTTGTGACAGTGCAGGGCATCTTTAAATAGTGCGCCCTGCACTGTCATTGGCCGGCTAGGACGCGCCCCCGGCTGTCATTGGACGCCTGAGGCGCGCCCGCGGCTCCTACTGCGCATGCGCGGCGTCCCGTCAGCCGCGGCTCGCCGGGCCCTGGTGCCTGTGTCCCGGCGCGATCTGCCGCCACCGCGCATGCGCGAGGGACGGAGCCGCGATCGCGGCTCCATGGGCCGTGATCCCTGACAGAATATCTCTGGCATCAAAGATTAGGACACAGATATACAGGAGTCTTACAAGTCTAAGAACATGGCTGTGTGAGGGGGCACCCTGGACCAGCAAAGTAAAGATACCAATGCATATTGTGCAATGCAGTATGTAACTCTTCAAGGACAGGACTTCCTATGCAGGGGTTGGTAAACCCTGAAATCTTGGCTAGGGTATGAAAAGAATGCTTACACCCATTGTAACACTAAAGTTGAATAGGGTTAAAAAATCTTGTTCTTTTCCCAAATGAGTAGAAGCTGAGAGGAACTAACTTGGTAAGGAGAGGACAGCAATTAGGAGTAATTGTGCATCTCCTGGCAAAGTAAAAAAATAATAATTTTTTGATGTCTCATGTTTTTAAATTGATGCAAGTGTGTGTAGACACAACTCCATAAGAACCCGTAGTATGAAAAATACTGTTTAGTAGCTCCAGTTGACTTAGACAGGGAAGGTTTGCCATGACAGTGAGGACCTCAGTAGATTATGATTGCATCTGAGAGGGGCGCACTGGTTGAGAACTGCACAGTAGGATATACAAAATGCAAATGGAACCCTCTCTCATCAGTAGCCACTTTAATATATTCATCAAGGTACTTGCTAAAAGGGAAGCTCGTCCTCGAAGGGTATTGTCCAAAAGGCATTTTGGCCAATCCATTTTTCCTTCTATCCCGACAAGTGCTCCCATCCCTGCTGCAGAGAAACCCCCATAACAGGATATTACCATCTCCATGCTTTACTGTAGAAATGGTGTTATTTGGATGGTGAGCTGTATTGGATTTCTACAAGAAGTATCGTTTGGTGTGGAGGCCAAATAATTAAATTTTAGTCTCATCTGAACATAACACCTTTTTCCATGTGGCCTCAGAATCTTCAAGGTGCGTTGTCGCAAAGCTCAGCCGTGACTGCATGTGGCTTTTCTTGAAGCATGGCTTTTTTTCTTGCAACCCTCCCATACAAGCCACATTTGTGGAGAATTTGTGATCTTGTTGTCACATGCATACATGTTTCCTCCTGGCTCTTTCATCCAGTTTGGAGCAATATCCTGATCCAGGGAGGGTCCATGTTGTACCAAATACCTTCCACTTCTTAAAATAGACTTCATTGTGCTTCTAAGCATTGATAACATCTTTGAAATTTTTGGTATCCATCTACTGACTTGTACCTGTCCACAGCTTTATCCCAGAGATCTTTTGACAGTGCTTTGCCACCCATAGTTGATTGTATGCTTCAATTGCACTACCATGGACTGAAATGCTCCAGGAACGCTCTTCATGCTGAGTTAATCAAAATGACCACAGCTGATCACAGTTGAAAGTCAAATGGATTTCTGTGCCATTGAGAAGGTGATTAGCTACACCTGACTGCGTTTACAAGTCATTTTTAGGAGGGAAGGTGATCTTTTTCGAACTTCTGTTTTTAGTTTTTTTTTTCCCTCACATGTTGATGTTATTATATCTTTCAGTTGGATGTGTTTCTGCATCTTTCAGTTGCAGCGCGTAAATACACCTGGCTAAAACAAAAACTGTATTTCTATCTTCATTTCAGACTGCAAAGCAACAAAATGTGACAATTTAAAGGGGGGGGGGGGTGATTCTTTTCTATACCCACTGTCATTATAAATAAATCCATGAAGAAAAACAAATTACCAGGTGTTTATTTAAAAATAAAAAACAAAGTGAAGCTTTAACAATAGAGTAAACAATGCTTGACACTTAAAAGCTTTTCATAAAGCCATTCAAAATGTGCAAATGGCCACCACTCCCTTGTATGCACAAAGTATTAGGAGTACTAGTTCAAAAAGACATACATCTTCTATTGCTTATGTAACATGAAGCTGATAAACACGGCTGACACAATTGTACATATATGCTGCAAACACACCCAGTACATGTATACCATTTCTTGGAGGTGACCTTTACCTGTACAGTCAGTATCTGAATCAAACAGCGCTGGAAAACAACAAATTGCATTTTGATTGCTTTTAAAGTGTTCCCTGCTGAATTCTGCCCAGCATACGTTTCACTTCAGTCTCTACACGAAAAATCCGTGCTTTGCGCCACAGACTTTTAGTTAGTGCCCGGCTCTGCTGCAGATCCCGCAAGAGTAGAGTGAGGTGGGCACTAATGCGTGCATGATCCCAGCCTCCAACATTGGCCCGCAGCTCCTTTAATATTACATGCCAGTGACGTGATGCATCTGCTCCCTCAGTAAGAGATACAAGGACTTTGACCCCCACAGGCTTCAGGGCACGGAGACCATCATCTGACAGTTCGTTAAAGTAGAGACTGCAGGGGAAAGAAAAAAAAAAAGAAGTACCACATATTATAAAACTAATATTGAGTTATAGGGTAAAACTACATACTGTATACATGGCAAAGTGCAGTTTATATTTAAAGTTAAACAATAGGCAGATTAACCGCTTGTCTACCAGTCACTTATACCCCCTTCGTGCACAGGCCAATATTCAGCTTTCAACGCTGTCGCACTTTGACAATTGCACGGTCATGCAAAGACTGCACACATATGAAATTTGTAGCATTTTTTTTTCACAAAAATAGAGCTTTCTTTTGGTGGTATGTACTCACTGCTGGGTGTTTTATTTTTTGACCTATACACAAAAAAAGAGCAAAAATGTTGAAAAAAAAAAGTTTTTCTTTGTTTCTATTATAAAATTTTGCAAACAGGTAATTTTTCTCCTTCACTGATATGCGTTGATGAGGCTGCACTGATGGGCACTGATAGGCAGCACTGACAGGCACTGATAGGCAGCACTGACAGGCACTGATAGGCAGCACTGACAGGCACTGATAGGCCGCACTGATAGCTGGCACTGATATGCAACAATGATGGGCACTGATAGCTGGCACTGATATGCAACAATGATGGGCACTGATAGCTGGCACTGCTGGGCACTGGTGGGTGGCACTGCTGGGCACAGATCATCAGGGCACTGATCATCAGTGCCCTGATGATCGGTGCCTCTCTGTCCTCTGACAATTGCCGGTTATCAGCAGTACTTTCCTCACGCTGTGACAGCGTGAGGAAAGTGCAGCCGATAACCAGTAACTGCATTTAACAGTGATCTGCTGTGTCATTGGACACGACTGATCATGTAGTAAAAGGCCGCTGTGATTTGCCTTTTACCACATCATGTGATCAGCTGTGTCCGTAGGACAATTGACATGTGATCTGATGATTGGTCACAGCGATCACATGACACTGGCAATGGGCCGGTGTAGAGATATCTCATCGGATGTGTCCTGTGGACACAACCGATGACAGATCGCCCCGCTGCGCGGCCCCGTGGCAACAGAAGCGGGTCGTTTTGACAGGATGTCATACGTCACCCAGTCACAACGAGGGGTGTATAGCAAATTGATGGCGAGGCGGGAAGGTGTTAAAGGCTTGGGTTTAGAAAAAAAAATACCTGCTCTATGACGTGGTTTTGTACAGAGCAGCCCGATCCTCCTCATGTCTCAGCCAATAAGGAGAGCACAGCATTGGATCGACATGGGGCTCAGATAAGTATTAGAGGGCTGTGGGGGGAAGCAGCACATGGAATTTTGTGTACCTTCATGCATGGAGTTCATGAAGGTCAAAAAAAACCTTCAATCTTACCTGGTATCAACCTTTTGCAGTTCATGTACAGGAGGAACTGAGTATGAGAGGAAAAAGCAGAACCAGGAGCCAGCAACCAGTTCACATGCTGACAAGAAGCATGTTGATAGGAAGAGAATAGAATGATAGAGATTTGAGCTCATTACTGTACTACTTCCCCTTTCCAGCCACAGTCTGGGTCCAGAATGACCAGGGCTTAGAGGAAGTGGGTTGAATGGTGGTGGACAACAGGCAAGGACATCTAGCTGCAGAAAAAGGACTGCAGGGAAAATCTATGGACTGGAGACAAATACTGCAGCAAAATGTGTTTTAAACTTTTTGTTATTTGTATCTTTTATTGGGCTATTTATCTTTATCTTGTCGTTTTTCACTGGAGCTCTGCTTAAAAGCAACTCTGAAATACAACTCAGCTTCCTATGTGAGCAGTTAAATGAACTTGAGTGATCTAGCGTGCCTAGTTCTTACTTATATTACTTAAATAAAATGTGTTATTGCTTTTGGAATGGAAGATGGAATATAAATTTTGAGCAATACTGAATAGCAGCTAAGCAAAAACTGGGGAATGGCCACACATTTATTTAAATAATAGATTTATGAAATTGGACACCTGATATTTATGATATTGTGGATGAAATATGTGCAATTAGGAATGTTTTGTAATCAATACGTTTCTGGGGCATTAGAAAAGGGTTAATAAACAAGTAACGAAAAGTAATGATTCAACAAAGGTATTTAGAATATTTTTTATTTTAAGTGTTTAGTATTACTAAACAATCCAAAAATTTCCCACCAAAACTGCTAGTTGGGCAACATAAAAAAAAAACTAATGAAACAGTTTCAACATCCTGCGCTAAAAGCAGAGATTTTGTTGCATACATCTGCAAAAACAAGACGGTAATGTGCAGTGTCACGGTACAACTTGCTGAAGTGTGTCATACACGAGAAAAAGAAAATAAAGGACATATTCACCAAGCGCATTTTAAGCATATCAGCTTAATATTACAGTAGATAAATATATCTAATGCTAAATCCGTTTTAACTCCTACTGTTGCTATCCCTTTCAGGGTAAGTTGATCCAGCTCTTCATGTGGTGGAATCAAAATGTGGCACCCTCCTAGGTAGGTGCTAGGATTTGTATAGTTATGTTAAGCAAAGCTGTTAGGAAAATCTAGTTGGGCTCTCTGCTTAACAGAGTGCTGTGATGTATTAGTCAGGTCTGCTCATGATGCTCTGGTGCTGCTGAGTTTGTTTGAGTTCTGCCCGCCTTCAGAAAGAGCCTTCCACAACCTGGGAGGGAACTAAGCAAATCGGCAGCATGAATATGGATAAAACCCTAAAAAATTGCAAGGGAAGGCAGTCCCATTGCATGCTGGGAGTGGTATTTATGTTCTCTGAGCACATGGGTTCAGCTTCTTTCCGGGGGAGGATTGAACCAAGACAGGATGGAGGTAGACTTGCCTCGCCTGGCACTTGGTGCCAAGCGGGCCTTGGATGGGTGACCTAAGGGCCTGAAGTTAGAAAGAATGACCCTGGTTCTACAGTAAGCTGACTGAGGGGAGCTGTCTGCCAAAGCTCTGTCTGGTATCACTGGAGAGTTTCGCTTGGAAGATTGGAACCATTCTGTCCCTGGGCCTTGTGAGTACAGACAATGAGGAATTTGGGGACTCTGTGTGCTTGCTATCTCCCCTGGTGCTTGATAGGCAGCATGGGTGAGGAAAGAAAAGAACTCTGGCTGGGGTTCTGAAGAATTCGTCCAAGTGTTGCTACAGAAAGAGAGCTTTGCTCTGCTACGTTACCTTTTGGCTAAAGTCAGTGATTTCCATGTGTTTGTACTTGTCGTTGTCTGTGGTAACCAGAATGGCCTGCAACCCTGTGGATTACAAGTTCTCAGCTGCCCTGCATCAGTTGGGCACCGTGGCTCTCTTTACAACAATGTTTAGTGGGGGGGTCCAGTGCCTCGCTGTTGCCCGTAGCAACCGCTGCCGATCATTGTTTCTACTGTTACTGCTGACACCCAGTCATCCAACAATGACTGGAGCTAAGTGTCCTCTCCTGGCCAGTAGACGTTTTTCTGCTCAGATTCAGCTTTAGCAACGCCTGCAGTCCAGTCAGTCTACCCTTGCTTTGAGAAGCAGGGGTTAACACCAGCAGGGAAAATTCCTACAGGGCAGTCCCACTGGCGCCAAAGTGTCTGACTTGAACGTGTGGCCATGCCCTCAAGTCTGCCCAGTACGCTGTGGGACAGTATGAAAGAAGAAAGGTGGAGGCTGCAGTACGGATGTACCACATGTTTTCTGGCTGGAGAGATGGAAGGCTGGAAGATATCTGGAGCTGGAGATACAGATCGGGTAGAGTCCTGGGACTGTGATTTCTTTACACCGATGGCAGACCCATACAGTGGAGGATGGCTGCCTTCTGTCATATATTGCCCACCCAGAGAAGCTGCTGAGGGGCAGGTGCCCACACATACTGCCCAGATGGAACCAGCAGATGTCCCAGAGAGGCCGGCTGTTCAAGACCACTCTGTCACCCCTGCTCGGAAGGAGCTGGATTCAGATGACTTTTCTTTGTCGGGTGAGCCAGTGGGGAGCGACAGGGGTGTTGAGCAACTTCTAGGGTCAAACAGTACTTTAGCCAGGATCCCTGATCCCAGACTTTTGTTACTGGACAAATGGACCCTATTCTATTTCTTATACATAGGGCCATGTACTTTTGACCTAATGGATGTTGCAGGATTCCAGCCCCGCAGGTTCTCTTCTTTCTTATGGACTAGGCTGGACTCCAGTCCCTTCATTTCCCAGGTGTGCTGATCTGGGGAAGCTGCAGGGAGACCACCTGGCCTCATTATCCTACCAGGAGGGGCTCCTCTTTAAGTTTCTTGCTAATTGAACAGACAGTATATTAAACTGCCTAGTTAGTTAGCTACTCAGAGTTAGGAATGTGATGTTCCTATGTTTGTTCCTTTCTTCCACTGTTCTGCAGGTGTCCACAGATGGCTGTCGCCTCCTGTGCAAGAACAAGAAGAACCATTGTTGTTGATGATGGGCTTCCTTCTAGGAGGAGGTGCTTCATCTCCATCTAAGTGCACCTGTAAATATGTTTCCGGTGTTTTCATTCATTCTGCTGCTTATGATGGAGTGCGGCTTTGAATGAGTGCGGAGCAGTTAAACACAGCACTTTAATTATGCCTTCTCTACTTTCACAGGTAACTGCATTTATCTCCTACCTCCACTCTTAACCAGACAAACGCATTGACTCCTGCTGTTCTTCTCTGGGTAACTGCATTTATCTCCTACCTCCACTTTTAACCAGACAAACGCATTGACTCCTGTTAAATTCTGAACAAATGTTGTAATTATATTTGTGTATCTGTTGACTTGTCCTCACCTCTAGGCGCACTCAGGTTTATGACTGTGGCCTGGTTCCTAAGAAACATCCCCCACTATTCATGTGAGCCTTATCAGCTTCTAATTGGGGCGGAGTTGAATGCTCATTTGAGCATCTCCCTATAAATTTAGTTCAGCTCATGGGGGAGATCTCTGATGGGGGGCACAGTCTCTGATGGGGGTGCTGCTTATGATGGAGTGCGGCTTTGAATGAGTGCGCAGCAGTTAAACACAGCAGTTGAACTAAAGCAGGAGAACTTGAGCAGCAGGAAGACACAACAACAGCAAGAAACTCTACTGCATGCTGGACAGACTGCAAGGAAACATCTTTTACATACCTGAGTCCCACTCCATGTACCTTTTATATAATACACCCCTCTTCTCCTCTTCATATTACTATCCTCTGTTCCCAAATCTCATGTCTTTACCCCTCTGCTCCACCCCAAAACTTGTACATCTCCCCCTCGTTGCTATCATCTCCCTACTATTGCTTTCATCACCTCCCCAAAATGCCTCTTCCACTCCTCCTTCTCATTTTCCTCTCCTCTGTTCCCAAAATCGATTCACTATATCCCTCTGCTCCTCCCAAACATTTGTATATTGTGTCCTCACTGCTTCCCTCACCCCTCTACGGCACCCACCACCTCCTCCTATTACTCCACTCTCCCACTGACCCAAACACCTCCACTAGTAGTTTCTCACGCTCCTGCACATCCCGCTCCCATGCCACCTTTCTCACCCTTCTCCTCCTCATAACCGCGGGGGACATCTCCACGAAGTCTGGCCCTCCACCACCTCCCTCACCCGCACAAAACCCTCCCGCCTCCACGTCCTGCCGCAACCCCCGCAACTTAGTATCTGTCCCCCTGCTCCCTAAAATCTCCCCCCCATTTTCATGTGCACTCCTGAACACCAGATCGGTGTGCAACAAGCTCACCGCCATCCACAACCTCTTTGTTTCCCGCTCTCTCAACCTCCTGGCGATTACGGAAACCTGGATCCAGCCCACTGATTCTACCTCCCCTGCTGCACTCTCCTACGGAGGTCTCACCTGGACCCACTCACCCAGGCCTAACGGTCGTAAAGGTGGTGGGGTTGGTCTGCTCCTGTCACCGCAGAGCACCTTCCGAGTCCTCCCAAACCCCCCCTCCCTATCCTTCTCCTCCTTCGAGGCCCACTGCGTCCGACTATTCTCCCTAACCCCCCTGAAGATTGCTGTGATATACCGGCCCCCTGGATCCATACCCTGCTTCCTGGAAGACTTCTCCTCCTGGCTACCCTTCTTCCTCTCCTCTGAGCTACCCACTATTACCCTTGGGGATTTCAACATCCCTGTCAACCTCGACAACCCGGACACAGCCCGTCTCCTCCACTTAACCTCCTCCTTTGCACTTGCACAGTGCATACAATCCACCACCCACTCCGACGGTAATATCCTTGATCTTGTCTTCTCCAACCGCTGCGCTCCCCACAACCTCACTAACACCCCCTTCCCTCTCTCTGACCACAACCTGATTACCTTCTCTATCTCCTCATCCTCCAACGCCTACCCCTCCAAATGTCACACTTCTACCAGCCGTAACCTCCGCAACCTTAACCCTGCCTCCCTCCACTCCGCAGCTGATCAACTCCATGACCGCATCCTCCCCCTGTCCTGCCCCGACTTGGCTATGACCGCCTACAACAATGCGCTGTCAACAGCCCTTGACTCACAAGCGCCTTTAACCACACGCAACATCAGACCCCGACCGCTCCAGCCCTGGCAGACTGATCACACCAAAACCCTCAAACGACACAGTCGTGCCCTGGAGCGACTATGGCGCAAAACCAAATCCCAACAAGCCTTCACCCGCTACAAATCTGCCTTCCACACCTACACCTCCTCCCTCCATACTGCCAAACAAGCCTACTTCCTGACCCTCATCAAGGCCTCTCCTCCAATCCTCGCCGACTCTTCTCCACCTTCAACTCTCTACTCTCGCCACCCCCACCTCCACCCAGCACCTCACTCACTGCCCTTGAGATTGCCAATCACTTCAAAAACAAGATTGACACAATTCGCAAGGACATTGCCGCAACTCACACGCCTTCTCAACCCGTCCCCTCTCACACAGCTACCCCCTCATCCCCCCTCCCCCTCGACATAACCCACAGGGACTTCGTCGCTGCTCAAACTCCCTCCAACCCCCTTCCCCCTCACTCAGCTACCCCCTCTTCACCCCTCTCCCACGGCCCCACCACTGCTCTGACCTCCTCTCCCACCCCACCCTACATTCCTCATACTGAAGCTCCCCCAACACTCCGCACCTTTGACCTTACTACCATCGAAGAAGTCTCCAAGATCCTCTCTGATGCCCGCCTCACCACCTGCCCCCTCGACCCTATCCCCTCACAACTCCTACAACCTCCCTCTCCCTCCATCCTACGCTCCCTCACCCACATCTTCAATCTCTCTCTCTCCTCCGGCACTTTCCCTTCCCCTCTGAAACATGCACACATCACCCCCATACTTAAAAAGCCCTCCCTGGACCCCAATGACCCGAACAACCTCAGACCCATCTCCCTGCTCCCATTTACATCTAAACTCCTCGAGCGCCTAGTCTACGCCCGCCTATGCTCTCACCTCAACGACAACAACCTCCTCGATCCCCTACAGTCCGGCTTCCGTCCCCTACATTCCACCGAAACTGCCTTACTCAAACTCTCCAACAACCTGCTAACCGCCAAAGCTAATGGCCACTATTCAGTGCTCCTACTCCTTGACCTCTCTGCGGCCTTTGACACAGTCGACCACCCCCTCCTCCTCAAAAAACTACACTCCCTCGGCCTCAGAGATTCTGCTCTCTCCTGGCTCTCATCCTACCTGTCACAACGCTCTTTCAGCATTACCTATAATGCCACCACCTCCCTCTCACTCCCCCTCTCTGTTGGGGTCCCTCAAGGCTCTGTCCTCGGGCCCCTTCTCTTCTCCATCTACACCTCCTCCCTTGGCCAACTCATACACTCTCACGGCTTCAACTACCACCTCTATGCCGACGACACACAAATCTATCTCTCAACCCCCCACCTCAACCCCTCGGTCTCCGCCCGAATCACACACCTGTTGAGCGACATATCAGACTGGATGTCGCTCCACTTCCTTAAACTGAACCTCTCCAAAACCGAGTTTCTTGTCTTCCCTCCAGCCCGGACACCGCCCCCCATTGACTTCTCCATCATGTCCAACAACGCTACCATCAAACCCGCCCCGCAGGCCAGAGTACTTGGTGTCATTTTGGACTCCAACCTATCCTTCCAGCCCCAAGTCCACTCTTTAACTAACTCGTGCAGACTCCACCTGCGCAACATCGCCAAAATCCGCACGTTCCTAACTCCAGAAACCACTAAACAGCTCATCCACTCGCTTATCATATCACGACTCGACTACTGCAACTCCCTCCTCACTGGCCTGCCTCGCCGCTGGCTATCCCCGCTTCAGTCCATCCTGAATACGGCTGCCAGACTCATTCACCTTTCCAACCGCTCCGTGTCCGCCACCCCCCTCTGCCAATCCCTCCACTGGCTTCCGATTGCGCAACGGATCAAATTCAAAATCCTAACACTGACGTACAAAGCTGTCCACCATACTGCCCCGAACTACATCACTGACCTAATATCCAAGTACCGCCCAGCACGCACACTCCGCTCCTCACAAGACCTCCTTCTCTCTAGTTCCCTGGTCTCCTCCTCCCATGCCCGCCTCCAGGACTTCTCCAGGGTGTCACCCATCCTCTGGAACTCCCTGCCCCAACCCATCAGATTATCACCTACTCTCCTCTCCTTTAGGCGCACCCTGAAAACCCATCTCTTCAGGGAAGCCTACCCCGCCCCCTGCTAACTTGCCGACCTCCTCCACTCTTCCTACCACTCCATCCCCCACAGCTATCTCCTCCTGTGCCACCATCCCCTCCCTCCTAGATTGTAAGCTCCAAAGAGCAGGGCCCTCGATCCCCTCATGTTTTGCATTGTATTGGTATTGTTCTGTCACATGTTCTGTTCCCCTCTGTAATGTACAGCGCTGAGCGAACTATTGGCGCTTTATAAATACTGTATAATAATAATAATTCTCCTGTTGTTAGCTTCAGACAGCTCTAGTCAGGTTGCAAATCTGTTTGCATATATATATATATATATATATATATATATATATATAAATATTTTTTTATATTTTTCTACCTGTATTTATTTGTACATATGCCTTCCAAGTTTGTTCCCTTTTCCCTTCCATGTATTTAGTATGGGATGCCCTGGATGCAATCGCAGTGTGTTTACCTGTACCGGATCGCATGGTACAAAAAGACCATACAATTCTGTTGCAGTGCAGCTCCAAAAAAGGTGCATGCACGTCTTTGGTGCGATTTGAGCCTATTCAAAATGAATGTGCTCAAAGACCACAGCACTGAATTACATGTGGATTGCACAAGACTGAGGTCCAGTTCCTGTGCCATTCAAATGCAGTTCATAGAGTGAACGGAGGCTTAGTCTAGAAAAAAAGGACACATTTCCAGCGATCTAACTAATATACATACAATTATCCATGTTCTTTCAAACAAGATAAATGAAACTGGACCCTCCGTGGCAAATGAAACAGAATGTCAGGGCTGGGGGGGGGGGGGGGGGGTATGGGGCAAGGTAACCAACCTTATTTTTGGGTGGCAAACAGTTTGCTTACATAGCCATTTGTAAGGATGAACAAGACAGAACCAGCGCTCAAATCTGCATGCAAACCAAGGACATGTCAAAATGCCAACTGCAGAGGTGCTGCCCTTCTGAGATCAGGTAATCTGGCCACTAGTGGAAAAAAAACCAAACAAGGGCGCACTCCCGTCGTGCATTACCGTGGTAGTCCACGTGTTTATTAATAAAAAAGGATTATATACTCACAAACCAACGTGATAAAAAGCAGTAGGTGGTCCAGAAAAACAGTTACAATATGGCTGTGTCTAGTGATGCGGGGAAGGGAGCTAGCACTAAAAGGAGACCACTGGTTTGTCATTGAACATCCACTTGAACTTTTTATGCAATGGACTGTACAAAATGAATGGTGCATCAGGTGCATACGGGGAAAACACAATTAGTACAAGATGGCGGTTAAAGCTTGTAGCCAAATGTTTTTCTAATTCATTCTGGACAGAGTATGGAAGGATTAAAATCCCTGTTGCCGTCAGTTTCCCAGGATATTCACCCTCTTTTTTGTCTGGCAACTATTGTTACAGAGAGAGAAAGTTATGGAAAACCCTAAATTTGTTTGTTGTCAAACCAGAACTGTCACCAGAAAAAGAGGCAAGGGTAAATCTTCCAATGTTTCAGTACATACACCGAACTCCTTATTTTGAGATTTTGGCTAGGTTCACACAGGCAGCAATTTATAATGCCCTCTGAAAAGTGATCCGCAGTGTGTCGATTTTCAATAGGCAGTAGAGCAGCAGCTTCTAGGCCTTTAAGAAGTGATCCTGCAACAAAGCATTGTGACCGCAGCATGTGTACAACTCCTCTGGCTGCCTTGTTAGGCTATAAGTGGGCAGTCAGGGACCAGGGCAGTAAATGCAGCCAAACCGCCTGTTTTTACTACCTGTGAACAAGGCCTTCCTCTCACCTCCTTTTGCATCTTTGATACAGGAGGTGAAAGAGAATCTTTCCAGTGGGAAAAATAAACTGAAAGGGGTTTTAACCCTTCCTTACTCTAAAATTATATGTCTTGCAACAAACCCTTTTTTTTGGATAAAGCGGAACCAAACTCCCTATACTCCCTTAGGGCGAATTCTAACTGCTTGTTCTTTAATAACTGTATCGCTCCAGTCGCACTGTGTTACCGGCTTACTAGGGGGCAGTGTGGGGTGCGTGATTCAGCAAACCACACCATCCTTTTATTTATTTTTTGTTTTCTAACAGCTTTATTTGAAGTCTAGAAAGAGGACACGTCATTCACTGCAATGTTGGGTGGCGCGATGTGCTGTGTGACGCAGGTCGGTGCAATGTCTGCATTTTATCGCAGTAAGCCGCAGTGCAGCACTATGCTGAGTTGCAGTGTGAATGGGACCCATAGGAAATTGTTTCCTGTGTGTCCCTGCAGAGACAGACATTTTACCATGCCATAAAACGTCTGTCACCACATATAGTGTGAACTGGCCCTAACCCTCCAGCGAATCTGAAAAATCTGTAATTGAAAAATGACAGCATCATGGTGCATATTACTAAAGGATAGTCACTGATAGTAAATTATACTGTTTGTGTGTGTGTGTACCCAGGGAGTTTTGTGTTGCCTTCCAAAATTGCTTGAGTATGTCAGAAGTTGAACATGGCAGTCGTATGTCTTTTTCATCCTAGTATACCAAGGATGTTACAGGAGCCCTGTGTATAACTACTGAAATATACAAGCTAAAATACAAACAATGCATTACATATTAGTGGTACTCACTGCACTCTGCTCAGTGTTGGGTGGTGTGCAGCCTCTTCAACAATCCTGAAAGCTGCCTGGTCATGTATCCCATTGTATGCCAGATTCAACTCCTCAAGGTTTTGATTTCTTCCCAAATGATCTGCCAACATCTCGGCCCCCTTGTCTCCAAGATCCGTGTGAAGGAGTGATAAGTGCTTCAATGAACTGTTAGAAGCAAGACCCTCCATAATAAATCCTACTCCTTCTGGTGTCAGAGGGTTATTACATAATCTAGGTGGAAAAAGGACACCATAAGATGAATCCTCCAACATGATGACGAAGACAGATGTGCGGTGTGTAAAGAATACAAGTAACAAATATCTGACTGAAATAAAAGAAACATTTCCACCTTACACAGTATGTTATAGAAGTAGTTTCCTTTCCATAAGGAAAAAGTCTGACAATATTTCATGGCAGTAACTTATATACCTCCTCTAAACTAAAAGGGGAAATGATGGCAAACCCCTCTCATACAATTCATTATGGGTCTCCGAAATTAAGAGGTGGCAAAATTCTGTGGGCAGTCAATTCTTTCTCTCAGCAAGACATAGATGCGTCATAGTTTTGATGCCAACAATTATGCTGTAGAATGGACTGTTGGTAATATTAGCTGATCTGTCAGGAATTTGTTAATTGGTCATATTTAGACATTTCAAGTGCTTTCCAATTTAACAATATCCTGCCTTTGTAACCACCTTTAAGGTCATTAAAAGTCCAAACTCCAGGTTGGGTAGACATCTATCCCTCACTAACGCACCACCAAACATTACTTTTTTTAAAGTTTTTGGTTTATATAATTTTAGAACTCTCTTCATGATTTTGGGGTGTGGGAGGGGGCATCATTGTCTTCTACCTGCAAAAACAGTGAGAGGTCCTCAATGGGAGCGAGAGCAGCACAAGAGGTAATGTGGATGCTGTTGCCTGCATTAATCTCCTGTGTACCCAGGATGAATTGCTAATGCCCAGATACCTAGTGTTCAAGGCAAGGTTCACAAAATTGCAACCTGCATTCTGCGTGTTGGCAGCCCTTTCATTTCCATGGCCTGCCTAACGCACAGAAGTGCAGGTAAAGAAGTCCCGGACCCTTTTTAAATCACGTCGTACCAAGCCACATGATGCTGCGGCACCACGCGGTTTGGTGCACATGAAAACATGAGGCAGGTGCCAATGTGTGGGGTGCCATTGATTCTTAACTGCACTCCCATGCATCGGTTATGGTGCAGTGCATTTCTCTGTGGGTCATGAATGTGTGCTACTTTGTGCGGGTGTCCCACCCTAACAAATGTGATCATAGCTAAAGAGGAATGGTCGCTGGGACCAGAGTGCAGAACTGCAGCATTGAAAGAGTGAGTACTGCTTTAGGGCTTTACTTTTTTAATGAGGTGAAGATATATTATATATATATACACACACACACACAGTTGTGTTCAAAATAATAGCAGTGTGTTGAAAAAAGTGAATAAAGCTCAAAATCCTTCTAATAGCTTTTATTTCCATACACACAAATGCATTTGGGAACACTACACATTCTATTCCAAATCAAAACATGAAGAAAAATATATCAAATTTGTGTTGTTCCTCTAAAAAAATTGAAGAAAAGTGATTAGACTGTTCAAAAAAACAGCAGTGTTTGTATTCTTCTTTACAAACTCAAACATTCACTATATAAACTGAAAAATGTTTGAAGATTTTGCTTTCCTTTGAATCACTTAATGAATATTTAGTTGTATAAGCACTGTTTCTGAGAACTGCTGTACATCTGTGTTGCATGGAGTCAACCAACTTCTGGCACTTGTGAACAGGTATTCCAGCCCAGGATGATTGGACTACATTCCACAGTTCTTCTCTATTTCTTGGTTTTGCCTCAGAAACTGCATTTTGATGTCACCCCACAAGTTTTCTATTGGATTAAGATCAGGGGATTAGGCTGGCCACTCCATAACGTCAATCTTGTTGGTCTGGAAGCAAGATGTTGCACATTTACTGGTGTGTTTGGGGTCGTTGTCTTGTTGGAACACCCATTTCAAGGGCATTTCCTCTTCAGCATAAGGCAGCATGACCTCTTCAAGTATTCTGATGTATTCAAACTGATCCATGATCCCTGGTATGTGATAAATAGGCCCAACACCGTAGTGTGAGAAACATCCCCATATCATGATGCTTGCGCAACCATGCTTCACTGTCTTCACAGTGTACTGTGGCTTGAATTCAGTGTTTGGGGGTCGTCTGACAAACTGTCTCCGGCCACTAGACCCAAAAAGAACAATCTTACTTTCATCAGTCCACAAAATGTTGCGCCATTTCTCTTTAGGCCAGTTAATGTGCTCTTTGGCAAATTGTAACCTCTTCAGCACATGTCTTTTTTTCAACAGTGGGACTTTGCGGGGGCTTCTTGCAGATAGCTTGGCTTCACATAGGCGTCTTCTAATTGTAACAGTACTCACAGGTAACTTTAGACCTTCTTTGATCTTCCTGCAGCTGATTGTTGGCTGAGTCCTTGCCATTTTGGCTATTCTTCTATCCATTCGAATGGTAGTTTTTCGCTTTCTTCCACGTCTTTCAGGTTTTGGTTGCCATTTTAAAGTATTTGCGATCATTTTAGCTGAGCAGCCTATCATTTTCTGCACTTCATTATATGTTTTCCCCTCTCCAATCAACTTTTTAATCAAGGTACGCTGTTCTTCGGAACAATGTCTGGAACAACCCATTTTCCTCAGAATTTCGGAGAGAAATGCACTGTACCCAGCATGTACAACATTTGCTGCCTTCCTTCCTAAATAAGGGCAATAATTGCCACCTGTTTTTCAAAGAATGAATGACCTCACTAATAGAATTCCACACTGCTATTATTTTGAACATGCCCCTTTCAATTAGTGATTCAATTACACAGAATCAGCAGCATGCATGTCATGACTGTTGGGTCTGCTGGATTTCTATTACTCTACTACACCTGCTAGTAAATTTATTTGCCATGTAGAAATATCATTTCTACCAAAAACAGTGATTGATCAGGTTAGTGATGTCTGACTGCTATTATTTTGAACACAACTGTATGTTAGGTTTTGAAAGAGTTATGACTGAAGTTTGAAGTTTTTCTTCCCTTTTTTTCTCTCAGTAGCTTGTTCTTTCTTTAGTTTCCCCAGAACATCACTGCAAGTGACACCCAAAGACATGGTCCTTACTAAAAGATCATGTATACATAGCCTACAACAAAAGTGTTCTTTGAAATGTCTGACTGCTATTATTTTGAACACAACTGTGTGTGTGTGTATATATATATATATATATATATATATATTTTTTTTTTTTTTTTTTTTTAATCAGAAATCAATTCAAAACACGTAACCGTGTAAAAAATAAAAAAAATTTTTCTTCACAGCTCATCTCTGCAACCTTGCCCACCCACTGGTTTGTGTGGCGTCGGCGCCATATGTTTCTATGACGCTGGCGACTTGCCTCCGCCATGTCCTTCCCGGCGCCGACATCATGGGTGTCCATGATGATGGCGACCGGTGCAGGAATGTCTTTGAGTGCATGCGTGAGTATTAAACTCTCATGGTGCACGCAGGTTACATGCGTCGCTATGAAACTGTCGGCCGCTGCACTAATTATTATTATTATTATTATTACTACGAGTTTATATAGCGCCAAAGGGTTTGCTCAGCGCTGTACAATAGGGGGGACAATACATGGCACAGTACAACAACAACAAACAACGTACGAGGGGTAAGAGGGCCCTACTCTTACGAGCTTACAATCTAGGAGGGAGGGGATAAAGGTACAGTAGGAAGTGGCCGAGGGGGATGAAGTGGTGGGAGGAATGAGGGAGGATGGCCGTTAGGTGAGGGTGGGGTAGGCTTCCCTGAAGAGATGGGTTTTGAGGGAGCGCCTGAATGTGAATAGGGAAGGCGACAGTCTGATGGATTGGGGCAGTGAGTTCCAGAGGATGGGGGAGGACCTGGAGAAGTCCTGCAGTCGTGCATGGGAGGAGGAGACCAGGGAGCAGGATAGAAGGAGGTCCTGTGAGGAGCGAAGGGTACGGGTAGGGTGGTACTTGGTGATCAGGTTGGTGAGGTAGTCAGGGGCAGTGTTGTGAACGGCTTTGTAGGTGAGGGTTAGGAGTTTAAATTTGATGCGTTGGGCAATCGGGAGCCAGTGGAGGGAGTGGCAGAGGGGGGTGGCAGAGGTGGAGCGGGTGGTGAGGTGGATGAGTCTGGCAGCTGAGTTCAGGATGGTCTGGAGCGGGGAGAGCCTGCACTTGGGTAGGCCAGTGAGGAGGGAGTTGCAGTAGTCAAGGCGTGAGATGATGAGGGAGTGTACTAGAAGTTTGGTGGTGTCTGGGGTGAGGAAGGAGCGTATCTTGGCAATGTTGCGAAGATGGAGCCTGCATGTGTTTGTGAGTGATTTGACATGCGGTTGGAGGGAGAGGTTCGCGTCAAGAATGACGCCAAGGACTTTGGCTTGCGGGGCGGGAGTGATAGTGGAGTTGTTGGTGATGATGGATAGGATGGGGGGGCGGGTGTTGGCAGGGGGAAAGATGAGGAGCTCGGTTTTGGAGAGGTTGAGCTTGAGGAAATGTAGCGACATCCAGTCTGAGATGTCATTTAGGAGGTGAGTGATGCGGGCGGAGATAGTGGGGGTGAGGTGAGGGGTGGAGAGGTAGATTTGGGTGTCGTCAGCATAGAGGTGATAGTTGAAGCCGTGAGATTGTATGAGTTTGCCCAGGGAGGAGGTGTAGATGGAGAAGAGAAGGGGTCCAAGGACAGAGCCTTGGGGGACCCCAACAGAGAGGGGGAGGGAGGGGGAGGTGGCACCATTGTAGGTGACACTGAAGGAGCGTCGGGATAGGTAGGATGAGAACCAAGAGAGAGCAGTATCTCCGATGCCAAGGGAGAGTAGTTTATTAAGGAGGAGGGGGTGGTCAACTGTGTCGAAGGCCGCAGAGAGGTCCAGGAGGAGGACAGAGTAGTCGCCCTTGGCTTTGGCATTGAGTAGGTCGTTAGTGATTTTGAGGAGGGCAGTTTCAGTGGAGTGTAGGGGACGGAAGCCGGACTGTAGAGGGTCAAGGAGGTTATTGTCTGTAAGGTGGGCGCTTAGGCGATCGTAGACTATGCGTTCAAGGAGCTTGGAGGTGAGTGGCAGCAGAGAGATGGGTCTGAGGTTGTTGGGGTCCGCGGGATCCAGGGAGGGCTTTTTGAGGATGGGGTGATATGCGCGTGCTTTAGGGGGGAGGGGAATACGCCAGTAGAGAGGGAGAGATTGAAGATGTGGGTGAGGGAGCGGATGAGGGAAGAGGGGGGTGACCGGAGGAGTTGAGAGGGGATAGGGTCCAGGGGGCAGGTAGTGAGGCGGGCTTTTGAGAGGACTTTGGCGACTTCCTCAGTAGTGACAGGGCTGAGGGAGTGCAGTGCGGGGGGGTTATGGTGGGTGGGGCATTGGGAGAGGAGGGGGGCAGTGCGGTTGTGAGGGCAGAGGAGGGGGGAGATGAAGGGGTGACGGGGGCGAGGAGGCTAGGTGGGGAGGTAGATTGCAAGTTGACGATGTCCTTACGGATAGCGTCAATCTTGTTGTGGAAATGGGTGGCAATCTCGTGGGCGGTGAGAGAGGTACTGAGTGGAGGAGGGGGGGGGGGAGAGCAGGGAGTTGAAGGTGGAGAAGAGTCGGCGGGGGCAGGAGGAGAGGGTGTTTATTAGGTTAACAAAGTAGGCCTGCTTGGCGGCGTGGAGGGAGGAGGTGTAGATAAGAAATGCAGATTTGTAGAGGGAGAAAGTATGAGGGGACCTGGTTTTGCGCCACAGTCTCTCCAGTGCACGACTGCGACGTTTGAGGCATTTAGTGCTGTCATTCTGCCATGGTTGGAGCGGTCTGGGTTTGATGATGCGTGTGGTTAGGGGTGCCAGAGAGTCTAGGGCAGCTGACAGTGAGTCATTGTACAAGGTGGTGGCTATGTCAGGACATGACAGTGGGAGGATGCTGTCGTGTAGGCAGTCGGCGGCAGAGTGGAGGGGGGCCGGGTTCAGGTTGCGGAGGTTGCGGCTGGTGATGGTTTGGCGTTTTTGAGGGGGGGAGTTGGGGGAAGGGGAGATGGAGAAGGTGAGGAGGTGGTGGTCGGAGAGAGGGAAGGGGGTGTTCGAGAACTGGTTGAGGGTACAGAGGTGGGAGAAGACAAGGTCCAGGGTGTTCCCTCCGAAGTGGGTGGAGGATTGAGTGTGCTGTGTGAGCGCGAAGGAGGAGGTTAGGTGGAGGAATTGGGAAGTAGCCGGGGTGTTGTCGTTGATGGGGATGTTGAAGTCCACTAATAGGACCACTGTGGGTGTGTCCCCATTGCAGCTCACTTGGCAATCGGAGACAACCCTCCCATATTTCTAGATAACAGTCTTTATCTTCTGTCAGGGACATATATGCTGCTGGTCGTTGTTTCCAGAATCCAGCGCTGCTTTCAGCTGGCACTTTATTACAATCCGGGGAGTACTACGATACACATGTGAACACAATGTTTATATCCCCGGGAATGCAGTTTATGTACATCTGATTATTGTTTTATTTATTTTTGCAGTTTGTATTGTTTCTGTTTACATTGATTTGAATACATTTTTGCAGGGAACATGACATCATGGGGTGGGGCCAAGCTCATTTCACTTCGCTCTGATTGGTGGATGGTTTTCTTAAATAGTTCTCCAGTTTCTATCACAATTTGTCACATGCCTGATGAAGGGTTCCTGCGAGACTCCGAAACGTTGCCTTGCTGTAACTATGTGATGGTTTATTAAAACCTTTGGACCCATATTGGTGATCCTCGGTGTGCTGGTGACATTTTTTTCTTTCTCGTGTAATAAATAAATCACGTAGTAACTATGTGTGTGCTTGTTTGTTGCATTTAAATTTTAGAAGATAAAACATAACTGTTCCTTGCGGTCTCTGACCTGTTGCAAGGTCCACTGGTAGATAGATAAACTATTATTATTATTATTATACAGTATTTATAAAGCGCCAATAGTTCGCTCAGCGCTGTACATTACAAAGGGGACAGAACATGTGACAGAACAATACCAATACAATGCAAAACATGAGGGGATCGAGGGCCCTGCTCTTTCAAGCTTACAATCTAGGAGGGAGGGGATGGTGGCACAGGAGGAGATAGCTGTGGGGGATGGAGTGGTAGGAAGAGTGGAGGAGGTCGGCAAGTTAGCAGGGGGCGGGGTAGGCTTCCCTGAAGAGATGGGTTTTCAGGGTGCGCCTAAAGGAGAGGAGAGTAGGTGATAATCTGATGGGTTGGGGCAGGGAGTTCCAGAGGATGGGTGACACCCTGGAGAAGTCCTGGAGGCGGGCATGGGAGGAGGAGACCAGGGAACTAGAGAGAAGGAGGTCTTGTGAGGAGCGGAGTGTGCGTGCTGGGCGGTACTTGGATATTAGGTCAGTGATGTAGTTCGGGGCAGTATGGTGGACAGCTTTGTATGTCAGCGTTAGGATTTTGAATTTGATCCGTTGCGCAATCGGAAGCCAGTGGAGGGATTGGCAGAGGGGGGTGGCGGAAACGGAGCGGTTGGAAAGGTGAATGAGTCTGGCAGCCGTATTCAGGATGGACTGAAGCGGGGATAGCCAGCGGCGAGGCAGGCCAGTGAGGAGGGAGTTGCAGTAGTCGAGTCGCGATATGATGAGGGAGTGGATGAGCTGTTTAGTGGTTTCTGGAGTTAGGAACGTGCGGATTTTGGCGATGTTGCGGAGGTGGAGTCTGCATGAGTTTGTTAAAGAGTGGACTTGGGGCTGGAAGGATAGGTTGGAGTCCAAAATAACACCAAGTACTCTGGCCTGCGGGGCGGGTTTGATGGTGGCGTTGTTGGACATGATGGAGAAGTCAATGGGGGGTGGTGTCCGGGCTGGAGGGAAGACAAGAAACTCGGTTTTGGAGAGGTTCAGTTTAAGGAAGTGGAGCGACATCCAGTCTGATATGTCGCTCAACAGGTGTGTGATTCGGGCGGAGACCGAGGGGGTGAGGTGGGGGGTTGAGAGATAGATTTGTGTGTCGTCGGCATAGAGGTGGTAGTTGAAGCCGTGAGAGTGTATGAGTCGGCCAAGGGAGGAGGTGTAGATGGAGAAGAGAAGGGGCCCGAGGACAGAGCCTTGAGGGACCCCAACAGAGAGGGGGAGTGAGAGGGAGGTGGTGGCATTATAGGTAACGCTGAAAGAGCGTTGTGACAGGTAGGATGAGAGCCAGGAGAGAGCAGAATCTCTGAGGCCGAGGGAGTGTAGTTTTTTGAGGAGGAGGGGGTGGTCGACTGTGTCAAAGGCCGCAGAGAGGTCAAGGAGTAGGAGCACTGAATAGTGGCCATTAGCTTTGGCGGTTAGCAGGTCGTTGGAGAGTTTGAGTAAGGCAGTTTCGGTGGAGTGTAGGGGACGGAAGCCGGACTGTAGGGGATCGAGGAGGTTGTTGTCGTTGAGGTGAGAGCATAGGCGGGCGTAGACTAGGCGCTCAAGGAGTTTAGATGTAAATGGGAGCAGGGAGATGGGTCTGAGGTTGTTCGGGTCATTGGGGTCCAGGGAGGGCTTTTTAAGTATGGGGGTGATGTGTGCATGTTTCAGAGGGGAAGGGAAAGTGCCGGAGGAGAGGGAGAGATTGAAGATGTGGGTGAGGGAGCGTAGGATGGAGGGGGAGGGAGGTCGTAGGAGTTGTGTGGGGATAGGGTCAAGGGGGCAGGTGGTGAGGTGGGCATCAGAGAGGATCCTGGAGACTTCTTCGATGGTAGTAAGGTCAAAGGTGCGGAGTGTTGGGGGAGCTTCAGTATGAGGAATGTAGGGTGGGGTGGGAGAGGAGGTTAGAGCAGTGGTGGGGCCGTGGGAGAGGGGTGTAGAGGGGGTAGCTGAGTGAGGGGGAAGGGGGTTGGAGGGAGTTTGAGCAGCGACGAAGTCCCTGTGGGTTATGTCGAGGGGGAGGGGGGATGAGGGGGTAGCTGTGTGAGAGGGGACGGGTTGAGACGGCGTGTGAGTTGCGGCAATGTCCTTGCGAATTTTGTCAATCTTGTTTTTGAAGTGATTGGCAATCTCAAGGGCAGTGAGTGAGGTGCTGGGTGGAGGTGGGGGTGGCGAGAGTAGAGAGTTGAAGGCGGAGAAGAGTCGGCGAGGATTGGAGGAGAGGGCCTTGATGAGGGTCAGGAAGTAGGCTTGTTTGGCAGTATGGAGGGAGGAGGTGTAGGTGTGGAAGGCAGATTTGTATCGGGTGAAGGCTTGTTGGGATTTGGTTTTGCGCCATAGTCGCTCCACGTGTATAGTAGAAAATACAGTACATGGAGGGTAATCCGATTCTAGCAAAGAGTAACTTTAAAATGACTAAGGGCCTGTGATGATGGGATCTGGGTTGTGTCAATGGCATCAGTCTGAGATTATTCCGAATTCATTAACGTGCATTAAAACTGAAGACGACCTACTTCTGTTCAGCATTTGACCTGCTTCAAGCAGCTTATGCATTTCCATATACTTGTGTGGGAATGCAAAGGCTGTCTTAAGTGAATCATAACCTCTTGACACCGCCGCCACAAGGTCTTTTGGCCCTACTTTTCCTGGGGATCACAGCAGTGCACTTCATTTCTCCTGAGTCCCATATTCAGCACACAGCAAGCTAAAGTCTGCTGCCGGCTGACATAACTCAGCCAGTCCAGGCTCTGGATAGATTCCCAACATTTAATGTCAGAATCCACCCAGATTCCTGACCAGCAGCTGGCTCAGCCTCTCTGTGTGCTGTTGAAATGCTGAGCCAGCAGCTCTCACCTCCTTCAGTCAGGCACTTCAGTGAACTGTGGAGTGTCAGAGCAGAGAGCTGGTGATTGAGAGTCGCTAGCTGTCTGCTCACTGAAGACCGAGAACTGAGTGATCAGCAATCTTTGATCACTCTGTTCTCAGTGTAGAGAGGGGATCAATGCTGCATCCACCTAGGTCAGGCATGTCCAAAGTCCGGCCCGCGGGCCATTTACGGCCCGGGGGTCGGTTTAATACGGCCCTCCAACAGCCCTCCCTGCTCTGTGTAATGTGGCCCTCCCACGGCCCTCCCTTCTATGGCAGACAGTCTTCTGCTTGAGAGCAGAGGGCAGTGCGCATGCCTGACTGCGGCGCGTTCTCCCTGGTCTGTGTAAATGCGGCTGTCGCACGGCCCTCCCTTCTGTGGCAGACAGTCTTCTGCTTGAGAGCAGTGCGCATGCGTGACTGCGCCGCACTGGGAGCGACAGAGGGCGGTGACGTCAGGGCCGGGCTTCCAGCGTGAAGTGTGTTTCTCTTCCCCTCCTGGCTGCCGAGCAGAGACTTCAGCTCCAGCTACCTTTTTCACCCTTCACATTAGTGCAGGTAAGTTTTTTTAAAATTTATTTTCAATACATTGTGAAAACTCAGCTGTCAGTTGATCTTAATGTTATGAAATGAAAAGTATGTCGTTTGCAATTAACTTGGCATAAATAATTTATTTGCATTTAATTGTAATGGTTCAAAGAATGTTCGGCCCTCCACCATGTTCACTTCATCCAATCTGGCCCTCTTTGAAAAAAGTTTGGACACTCCTGACCTAGGTGATTATGTTGTTTTTTCCTTTTCCTGCACCTCTCTTTTAATTATAAATTTCTATTCTAAACTACATTAAATTACTCTGACATCAACACACAAACAAAACCACAGTACATCATACTGGCATACAGAGGCAGTTTTAGTCGTACTAATCTTACCGTAAATTGGTAATCGCACAGTCTGGGTGGAGCAGAATATCTTTTATTTCTCTGCAGGAATTGGGTCCTAGTGAATTCATCTGCAAACTAAAAAGAGATGCCATTTTATACAAAACTTGCAATCAGCACCAGACTTCTAACAGTGAATTCTTTACAGGAAAGTACTTCCAGCCTATAAAAGGTTTTGAGAAGGAACACACAAAAGATTGCCATGGCTGATTGGTTCTCTCCCTGTCAATGAAATCTACAAACTGTATATAATTCTGTCACTGCCATGAAGATGTATTACCAGCACCATTCTTTAAGGTGCCAGTGGAGGAACCTGACAAAGGAAATTCTACGCCACAGACACTGTACTGCCACCAGCGTGCCAACTCTTTATTTGTTATAATTCCCAGTGTATAAAATTACAATATTCCCAGAATATTACAAAATAAAGATTTGCTACCTAAACATTTCGGTTCCTCTCCAGATTACCTCCTGACCTTCACAGCCCCAGCAGTAGTTGATAGCAAGACTATGTCAAACTACAATACTATTTACAAATTGTTGTTGGGGGGGTGTTTTATTATCAGGCATGAACTAGGACATAGTCAGATCAAGCTATACAGATACAAATACTGTAAACACATGGGACTGTTTGTGATAACATGAAAACCAAAATATTGCAGGATTCATCACCTTCAACTATTAAGAGCTTAAAGTGTAGCTCCACTTTTGCAGTCAAAGTTGAGGAAACCCCACCATGCGTTTGTCGTGTGTTACCATTTATGCAGCATACCCCAAATTTATTATTTTTAAAAAACATTTATCCTTTCTAGTTGTTTCTTCAGAACAGGCTTTTGGGCAGACTTCAAGCTACTCTAAACAATTTCAAAGTGAAAGTGAAGGAATGTAAATGGGGACAGACCAAATTTCCCTCTTTAAGGGCCTTTTTACACTATGTGCAGTTACCTGCATTTTTCCTCAGTGGATGAATGTAAGAAACTGAAATGGCACTTAGAAGACGACAGTCTTTTATGTGTCATGGTCACACTAGAATGCTGAGTTTATAGGTGTTCCAGGATCTTTGCATTTTATCGCACAGGAACAAAAATGAACAAGTGCAAACGTGCATAAACACACTACTCCTCATTGCACCTCTCATCCACAATTGTTAGGTCAATACAAACATGCCTTTGAAAAAAATAAATATGCAGAAAAATGTGTAGAAATGGCCATAAATATGCATGTAAATGGGCAGAAACACATGTAGGGTTAATTGTGGCAAATATCTCCCCCACCCCCACCCCCTTTAAAGTGGAATTTCAGCTTAACCTTAAAGTTGTTCTAAAGCCTAAACATTTTTACCTTAAATGAGAAGTTCATCTTTTGATAAAAATAATGAAATGCACATTTTTTTGCAGGTAAAAAAATGTTAATAGCAAAGAAATGGCAAACCCAAATACTCCTGCGCTTAGGGATGGACTCCAAAGGATGGGACATTGAGAATTTCATGGAACATGCACGCCTTCCTGCCCTCAAATGACCGGGGAAGTCCAAATATACTGAGTAGAGAAAAACAAAATGAGGGCACACCAGCTTAGTGCATTACCTTAAAAAATGTGTTTATTAAATGATAAAAGTAGGTATTGTACTCACAAAATGACAACATAATCAAAGGTACATCATACAGGAACAGCTCGGTCCGATTGGCACTAAGAGATGGCTCTGAGGAAGAGGCAAGTCCTCGAAGAGCATCAGCCTGTTGAAGGTCCAGAGTTCCCATCACGGATGCACAAGGATCGGACCGAGATGTTCCTATACGATGTACCTTTGACTGTATTGTCAAATTGTGAGTACAATACCTACTTTTATCATTTAAATAAATACATTTTTTAGGATAATGCACTAGGCCGGTGCGCCCTCTTTTTGTTTTTCTCTACTCAAAAAGATGGTAATGTATTCTTTTTGCTGCAGGAGCCTGTAAAGCATTGCACCAGTGCTCAGCACATCGCTGGTGCCATGCAAGTCTCCTGCAGATCTGTCAGTATATCTGCTTGCCGGTACGGGATGTACCAGCAAGCAGATACACTGACAGGAAAATTCAATGAACTACCACGGCACTCCACAGCACCATGGTAGTTCATTGAGAACTACAAGCCAATAGCCGTTAAGGCTGTCAGGACTTGTAGTTTCTCATTCACAGAGTTTTTTCTTTTAATTTGACAGCTAGCAGGGAAGAAGATTGGCGGGGAGCGGTGCCAGTGCTTTCATAACACTTTACACCCTGAATATGGGTGTAACATGTTATGAAAGGTTAATTTATCCTTTAATGCATTACTTGCATTAAAATGGTTTAGGCATCAGTAATGGCCCCTCACCCCCCTCATACTTACCAGAGCCCTCATTCGATCCAGTGCTGTGCACGTCTGCAGCTCTTCCCTCCCCTCACTTCCGGATGTCACAGGGTTTGCTGAGGCAATCAAACCCGGGGACGAGGGAGAGGGTGCAGGGCCAAGTCCCACTATATGTGTCAATGGATGCAGCAATGGGGCTCGAGGGTGAGCTCGCATGCGTGCCCCCATGGAAAGCGGCTTCCCATCGGGGTCACTTAGCGGATGGGAAGAGCCAGGAGTGCCAGTGAGGGACCGGAGAAGAGGAGGTTGGGGGTCATTCTGTGCAATTCTATTGCACAGAGCAGGTAAACTAAGTATAGACATATTTGTTATTTTAAAAAAACTTCCTCTACAACCACTTTAACTACTCTTAATAGTAGTAAGTAAATAGTATATACTTACCTATTTTCAGGCCACTTCGGTCACGTGATCCTGTTCCCCTTTGTCAGCCAGTTCAGCTTCAGGGGAAAGGAGGGAGCACAGACAACGGAATGGCCATTGAAACCTATGGGTGACATCCCCGCTTCAGGCTTTTCTAGTCGCTGAAGCGCTCTCTCCTCTCCCCTGTAGCCGTGGCTGCCTGACACAGGAGAAATGATGTGACCGGAGTGGCCTAAAAATAGGTAAAATATATGCAAAGGTGTTAAGAAGGGGGAGGGGACATTTTTTAGGGTTAGTAGTTGGGGTTAAGCTGGAATTCCACTAACATTACATTTTTAAATGTTTTTTAAAGTTATGCTATGTAAATGGAAACACAGAACAAATCCAAAGCCGGTATTATCCTAGTTTGGCAAAATGTAAATACTATTTAATGCAAATATTTATACAGAATAGGAAACACATTTTAACCTACAATAATCACTGATGCTTAACCACCTCCCGTCTGGCCGTTGTATATAAACAGTGCAGGGTCGGGTGGCCGTTTATAAACGGCCTCCCTGCACCCTGCTTGTGCGCACCCCCTGGGAGCACGCAGCACCGCGATCCGGTGCTCGCTGTGTCCTCCGGACACAGTGAAACACCAATCATCCGTGCGAGGTCCCGATCATGTGAACACTGATTAGCCAATCAGTGATCACATGCAGAGTAGTAAGCAAGATGTCACTTGTGACATCATTGCTTACTACGTGTGAAATCTGTGAATGATCACAGAGGTCACATGGTACAAGGCTATTCACAACAGCCTTGTACCATGTGACAAGCTGTGACTAATCACAGCTCACTCAGTAGTTCTCAATGGCTGCAAGAATGCAGCTAGAGAGAAGGAGAAATTATTGCTTGTACAGCCTTTATGGGTGTAAAAGCAATCAGTGTGAAAAAAAAAAAATCTTCATCACTCCCCACAAGTAGTACAGTGTCACCATGGGGACACTGTACTGCTAGGGCAGTGTTTCTCAACTCCAGTCCTCATGGACCCCCAACAGGTCATGTTTTCAGGATTTCCCTCAGATGAAACAGCTGTGGTAATTACTAAGGCAGTGAAACTGATCAAATCACCTGTGCAAAATAATGGAAATCCTGAAAACATGACCTGTTGGGGGTCCATGAGGACTGGAGTTGAGAAACACTGCGCTAGGGTGACAGTATGTAAAAAAAAATAAATAATATAAAAAAATTTAAAAAATGTAAAAAAAAAATGTTTAAAAATTATAATTTTTGGTTATAAAGTAATTTGGGTTATTTTTTTTTTTTTTACTAAAAATATAACGGAATAAATTTTGGCCAAGATTTATGATGAAATAATATTTACACTTTTTTTCAAAATGTTTGGACATTTAATTTACATAGCAAAAAAAAAAAAAAATCCCAGTGGTGAATAAATACCACCAAAATAAAGCTTTATCTGTCTCAAAAAAATGCTAAAAAATTCATATGGGTCCAGTGTTGGATGACCGCGCAATTGTCATTTAAAGTTTGATAGTGCTGAAAGGTGAAAATTGCCCTGGACAGGAAGGGGGTAAAAGTGTCCAGACAGGAAGTGGTTAAAACTGCAAAAAATAGACTTTAGGCACATAAATCTCTAGAGAATAAAACTTCATGACTAAGTAAAGCAATTCAAACAATCTCGGCATGATATTCAGCTGGCTTTGGAGGCTGCTGTAGAAATGAGCAATTCATATCTGAAATAGAAATGACGAACCTGCACTTCATATCTGCAGCAGTTTGCCCCTCTTTCCCCCTGTGGCAGGTTCCCTTTAAAATAGTTGTCAGGTAGCCATTGGATTAGGCTCCATACAAAGTAAAACGTTTAATAGGAATATTTTTATAGCTTATTTATATCAGTTTTATGTTACACTGTTAATAAGAAAAAAATGTGTTTTATTATAGGCTAACAAATATACTAACATTTTATTATAATTTTAATATGTTACTTGATTTATATTTTAAAACTGCTGTTGTGGAACTGAAGATGCCACTGCAGTGTGATGGTGGCAGTGTTATGGCTTGCTCACGCTAGTGGTGCACTTGACAGGCAGTGATGAGAGATTATGCTGCCTGTTTTATTCTCTTAAAACCCACACCAAAACCATGTGCATTGCACGTGGTTGTAGGGTGCTTGTGGCACTACCCCATTCAGCTGAACAAGTCATATTCAGTAGGCGGTAATGTCCACCGAACATGACAGGGGCGGCACAGGATCATTTATGCCATGCCATTATACAAGCATCACAGCAGCATCATGTGTACCCCCCCCCCATCCACTGATTCACAGTGTGTGCAGTTTAAGGGGAAGCAGTTGCAGGTGGCAAAAGCGTGGCTCAACTGCATGTTGTTATCACCTCCTAACTGCAAGTGCAAACCTTACTCTGCAAGCTGAAGGCTTATTTTTCCATCAAGGCTCTAGCCTGCACTAATCAATATGTCATAGCTGACAGTGATCACTTCCCAATCATCAGTGGGGATACAGGCTGTCAGTAACAGCCCACCATGCATAGTGTCAGCTTATGGATCTCAAAGGAAAAATGCTTACAAACGTGTCCCAAACACAACACCCGTTTATATACAGATTGTACATGGAAAGGGGTTTAATTAGACGGGATGGGATGGGAAGTACTGCAATTTTCAAATATATAGAGCAAACACATAACAATGGGAACATATATGGACTGTAATTTTCATACCTAAGCGCTTTACTTTTATAACACACAACCCTTAATTTGCTTCATTTTCACGCCACCTAATATTGTCACCTAATGTAAATATTTTTTCCTCACTTCACATTCTGGCATCTCCTCAGCAAGGGTGATAGAGTGTGGACGGCATCAGGATCTAGATGGCAGTTACTAAGGTTCATTTCTGCAACTGGTTTCCTAGTATCTCCCATTACCGCAGACACAACAGTACACTTAAGGGGCGTCATGCGGACAGCGGAGAGATCCAGATCTCGTAGTGAACTGACCAAGCCAGCTGAAAATCCTTCATTCTGAAACTCATATAAAAAGAACAAAAAGTCCATGAGCTCAGAGGGTGGCAACTTCTGAAGGCTTTTGCGCAATAGCTCCTTTTTCAGAGCCTTTGTGATTTCAAATGCTTCCATGTTCATTATGGAACACCCAAGCTGGTCTAACATAGAGCGATTTTGACGTGATAGAAGCCCTCCCATAAATATAGGAAATAACTCAAATGCTTCATCTTGGCCAGCATTATCTCCCTCTGCTAGTTGAGAAGGCCCTTCAACACCAAGGATGCTTGAGTTTATCTGGTCCAAAACATCATCATTATAGGAGTCTTCTTCCCTGAACATTTCTACGGTCATAGTTTGAGCTATGTTGTCACGGTTCTTCCCAGTGACCCTTCCAAACAGCCGAGGAACTACACGTAACAGGTTAAAGAGTGCAAAGATGCGTAGAGGAAGAAATTTGGACAACACATTGACTACTGCAACCACATCTTCTCCAGCTTTGCTGATGATCTCAGAAACGTCTTTTCCTAGGCGTTGCAGAGCAGTCTTATGATCTCCCAATACAAAATAAAGTGCAGCAAGGTACTCCTGCATAGCAGGTATTGTAAAGACAAACATGTTCTCCTGGCCTGGCTGGAGGCAGGGTGTCAGGAAGAAACGGAAGGCATCAGACCGGAAGACATTTAGAAGATTGAGCTCCTCCTCGCTATTCATTTCCACATGAAAACACTTTGCAACATCATCTTCAGTGAAACATGTGCGTCGTGACAGACAGCCTTCATATGCCAATTTACCTACAGTGCGTGCTACATAACGCATGAGAGATATCTTAGAGGGATGTGTTATATCCAGCACTTCTCCAGCAAAATTAAGTCTCAGGAAGATTGTATAAATTCCAGTCAATGTCATAGGGGGATCACCTGGTTTGGAATAGTACAGCAAATGTAATGTTGCACAGGTTAGCCAGCAGTATGAGGGCAAGAAACATGCTGCAGACAACTGGCTATGATGTTCTAAATTGCGACTTAACATCTCTGCCAGATTTTCTGTTTCTCGAGGATCTGCATCTTTATGGCCCAGGCGCACTTGGAAGTACATCTTCTGTAGCTCCGTGTCAGAAAAGCCACAAATCTCTACATACCGTCCCACATACTTCCTTGGGATTCTCTTAAGGGCAGAAGGACGAGTGGTGACCAGGACTCTTGCCTAAAAAGTAAAAGAAGCATTTACTGTTACAATGATCTAATTTTGCTTTAAAAGAGTCACATTTTAGGATAACAAAGAGAAACTACTTAATTACTTGACAGAGTTGTAACAACTTAGGGGAATAATAACACCTTGAAAACTCCATTTATTTTAGAAGCGAGGACTGACGATAGCGTCATTAACAAAAAGATGCATCTTTAATGCTGGCCATAGATGGATTGAATCTCGGAGGATTAGCAGGGTCCGGCCGAGATTCGATCCATCTATGGGCAGGCTGGTGGTACCCAAGTAGATCCATCAACTGACTTGGGTACGACCAGCCTATTGGATTTGTTACATGCGAATACTGCCAGCGACTATAGCTGCTAGCAGTAATCATTGTGCTCTGCCAACCAGGAGTGCTCCCTGCCGGCAGAGCACAACAGCGCTGTGGGAAGGTTTCCCTCATCAACACTGACTGTGTTGATGGAGGAATCAAGCGATCGAATCATCTATGGCTTGCCTTATTATAGCCTCTCAGCTGATAAAAGACAACCAAGTTTCCTGAGGTTGAGCTGGACCTCAAGGACCCTGCTGTCTTATCAGCAACCATTGGGGGATCTGTCTCAGGATGGAATCAAAGACATCTGAGGCTCAATAAACCATACATGTACATGCTTAGCTGGTTGACCATAACAAATGGCAGTTTCAGATAAGTACACAAGGCACATGAAACCACTGGATTTTATTTTTACTATACAAAAAAAGACCAAAAAAAGAAAGTTTCCCTTTGTTAAAATAAAAATGCCAGAAAACTATCAAAACCCCCAAAATGGAAAGCAGACACCCAAGGTGATCTCATTTTTTGACACAATTTTATGGAAATGAAGAAGCATGCCGATACTGAGGGGGTTAAACACAGAGCTTGAGAATTGTGTACTAGATCAGCCTTTTTCAACCAGGATGCCCAGGAACCCAGGGGTTTCTTGAAGTTTCTTCCGGGCAAAATGTCTAAAAATTGCCCAAAACTTTTATACAAGCCAGCGGGTGGAACAAGCCTACCTTTTAGTTACACAAAGTAACACATCTTCTGTATTCGAGTGCCCCCCTCTGGATGAAGGGTCACAGGGGCATCTTTGGAGAGCAGTTACCGGCAGATATATACATAACAAAAATGTAACCCAAACTCCAGCTAACACTTTATAAGCAGGAACGGGAACAGTTCTATTCCTTTTGGGATAAAGGTTTTACATAACTAAAATCTGATCTTTGTAAGCACCCCTGCTAGTGTTAAACGGTTTGTCTCAACCCTCTAGTTGCTACATCTTCATGGCAGCTTGTTCTGTTGAAAAACTTGATAAATAGACATGCAAGCTAGATCACCAGGTGAATATAAAAGAAAGAAAGCCTAAAAAAAGAAAACTAATGCAGTTATCACATCTAAGTATGGGTAAGCTGCAATATAATAAATGTTGGCTTTTGGGGTTTATACTTATCTAATGTACGAGTAATGCAAAGAGGAAGATGAAAGTAAAAGGGTTAGTGTATTGGAGATGAAGGTGTTAATGTTCAGACGGGCTGTGTAAGGGAAGTAAGGGGCTATTTACAGGTGACATGGAGACAACATTAGAGCTGGTATGTGTAGCAGAGGAGGAAGGGGGGCCTGAAAGGGCAAAAAAAAAAAAAAAATCCTTGTATCAAATGAACAGATCAGCAGCTAAAGCCACTGATCCATTCATTCTGTGCCCATTTAGAAGCACAGGGGAAGGGGAGGGGAGCAATACCATGTGATCTCTGTAATGACTAATCACTGTGATCACATGGTACTCATCCCTCTGAATTGGCTCAGTACGGTGTCTCTGTGTACCCGGCTGTCTAATGACAGCTGGGTACACAGTGATTACACCGAAAATCGGACGCTTGATGACTGTTTGTCCAGTGCCATTCATAAACAGCACTGGGTAAATAAAGGGCCATCGATTTACCATTGAAACATGTACATTGGTATAGAAGTGGTTAAAGAATAACTTTTTAAGTTTTAAACAAACTTCATTTAACGTTTGCCTCAGTCTCACCTGAGGAAGCATGTATCCCCTCAGAAGGTTCACAAGGATAGCTGGAGGAGACATGGCTTCATTTGGATCACTACACAACTCAGTGTTTGCCATCCTGAAATCTACATTCATCCACTCTAGGCTATTGAGAATAAAGAGTATATTGGAATTATTTGACAAAGTGGGTAGCAGATCTCGAAGATGAAGATATTTCCTGGTGATTAGCCGTGTCAGTGACACTGGGGCAGTGACCTGGGACAGATCTTCACAGGAGAGCGGAATGATCAGCTGGAAATCAGTCGTGCGCTCATGGCACCAATCCAGGACAAGTTTTCGAATGAGGGTGCTTTTCCCAGTGCCAACTGTGCCATACAGAATAACACTTCGTACATCTTTTCCAGATGAATCGACTTGGAACATCTGAGATACAGACATACTGCGAGGACACTGCGGGGTATGCAGCTGAGTCTGGAAAGATGATTCAGACAAGGGACGCATGATGTCTTCTATGGAGCTTTCACGAATAACTGGATCCACATGGATAGAATCCAGATCAAAAGAAGGCCCAAAGTGTCGTTCCTCACTTGGTAGACAACTAAACCACTCATATAAGCGCTGCCGGTGCTGCTGAACTGGATCTAGAACGTTTGAGAAAAAAAAGTTATTGTCATGTTTTTCAAAACAAATTAATTTCAGATTTAGGAATATTCTTACCTAGAATTTAATTCAACATGTACAGCAGTCTTTCTCAACCTTTTCAACACAGAGCAACCCTTGAAATAATTTTCCAGTCTCAGAGAACTGCAGCTGAACATGACTAGATCTACAACTCATTATATATTAGTATGTTGGTCAGTGGGAAGAATGTTCCTTACACTTGTGATACCACTTCTGCCTGGCAGTAGTAGGGTCGTTGGTTTGAATCCCAACCACGGCACCACCTGCCTGGCGTTTGAATGTTCTCCCTGTGCCTGTGTGGGTTTTCCCCGGGTACTCTGGTTTCCTCCCACACTCCAAAGACATGCTGGTAGGTTAATTGGATCCTGTCTAAATTAATTGTCCCTAGTATGTGTATGTATGAATGTAAGTTAGGGACCTTAGATTGTAAGCCCCTTGAGGGTTAGGGACTGAAGTAAATGTACAATATATATGTAAAGTGCTGTGTAAATTGATGGCGCTATATAAGTTCCTGAAATAAATAAATACCATGTGATCCAGTGCAAGCAAATGCACTGCACTTGTGATCTGCATTTGGGATGGAGTTAGGATTATATTGACACCCGCAGCAGTTCATACACCCAGGTGGTTTTGAGTGTGCTGTGAGAAACATGCATGGAACACGGGATTCCCACAGCGTGTTCCAGTGTCAAGGAGGCCTTACAGCGACATTCTTCATAATCTAGAAAAAAAGGCAGCATAATTGAGAGGTCTAATCAGGTTCTCTCTCTGCTCTCCTCTCCTGTAAGCATGTTTATTGTGTAAAGCCCCGTACACACGATTAGAATATCGGACAAAATGATTATTCGTTTTTTTGCTTGCTAGTCTCATATCAAAAATGAAGAGGTTAATAAAGTTTCGAAAAATTCTTGTACGACAGAAAAAAAAAAATCAGAAGTGATGTAATGTATTGTATTGTATTTTTGGATGAAAACTGTCCTGATTAAATGAAAATTGTATGATCTGATATTGTACGAGAAAAAGTTTCCTGCTTTTCCCTTTGAATAATTTCAGACAAAAGTTGTGTACTAAAGATCAAATTATTGTACGATCACTTAGAAAGCGGCATTTTTCATATGAATTTCTGATCGTGTGTACTAGGCTTTAGACCAGCAATGGGCAAACTACGGCCCGCGGGCCGTATACGGCCCGGCGGACCTTTTAATCCGGCCCGCGGAGCTAGGCTCCCGCTAGGCTCCTCTCACAGTCCGCCCTGTTTCCTATGAGGATCTGTCCCCCCTCGACGTATCTGCGCATGTGCCGGAGATCGCCGATCGGCTGCTAATGCCTGAAACTGGCACATGCGCAGATACGTCGAGGGGAACAGATCCTCATAGGAGACAGATTTTCATGCTACACCGAATGGCGCGGGAACAAGAGGAACGCGCGGAGCAAAGGTAAGGACACAGGGGGGACATGGGGAATGAATTACTATATGGGGGATGAATTACTATGGGGGATGAATTACTATATGGGGGATGAATTACTATATGGGGGATGAATTACTATATGGGGGATGAATTACTATGGGGGATGAATTACTATATGGGGGATGAATTACTATATGGGGGATGAATTACTATATGGGGGATGAATTACTATAGGGGATGAATTACTATATGGGGGGATGAATTACTATGGGGGATGAATTACTATATGGGGGATGAATTGCTATATGGGGGATGAATTACTATGGGGGATGAATTACTATGGGGGATGAATTACTATATGGGAGATTAATTACTATGCTTACTATGGGGGAATATTACTATACTTACTATGGATGACACATACACATCATTCATCTACTCTTGGTCCGGCCCCCGGGTCCAATATATGAACCCATTGCGGTCCTCAAGTCAAAAAGTTTGCCCACCCCTGCTTTAGACTGACAACATCTTCCATTGAAAAAAAGACTTCTGAGTACAGATGCAACTTATAATTCCCGAGCGTCTAGCTATCTTGGTTCTCAATTTGAATTAGCAGAGCTTCTTGCTGGAGGTGCTCCTGGACTGATGTTTCATCCTATATTAAGGCAGAAATTACATGGAAAACCAGATTTGTAGCTTATACCAAAAACATTGTCTTTGGTCGCATGATTGTATTAACCACTTGCCCTCCAGAGGATTTACCCCCCCTTCCTGACCAGGCCATGTTTTGCGTTACGGCGCTGCATTACTTTAACTGACAATTGCGCAGTCATGCAACGCTGCACCCAAATTAAATTTACGTCCTTTTTTTCCCCACAAATTGAGCTTTCTTTCGGTGGTATTTTATCACCTGTGCGGTTTTTATTTTTTTGTGTTTTATAAAAAAAAAAGGCCATCAGTTTTGAGAAAACAATATTTTTGACTTTTTGCTATTAAACATGTCCAGTAAAAAAATTAAAAAATTCAAATTTTGTCAAAAATTTACACCAAAATATATTCTGCTACATGTCTTAGCTAAAAAAAAAAATCCCAATACGTATAAATTAATTGGTTTACATGAAAGTTATAGCATCTACAAATGGCGGTATATATACTGGGATTTTCATTTTTACTAGTAATGGCGGCGATCAGCGATTTATAGCGACACTGCGGTGGATATTCTGACACTGGGGAAACTGACTTGGTGTCATGGACATCCCTATTGACACCAATACAGTTATCAGTGCTAACAAAAAAAAAAAAGCACTGACACTGTACTAATAGCACTGGGCAGGAAGGGGTTAACATGAGGGGCGATCAAGGGATTAACTGTGTGCAAGGAGTGTTTTACTAGGGGGTGGTGTCAGTGTGCTTCACTGTAATCACACTGCTCTGGGTGGCTGAGCTGTGCACAGCCATCCAGAGCAGTGTGCTCAGGCTGACAGGGAGGAGAACTGTTAGTAAACAAAACAGTCCTCCTCCCTGTTGGAGATCTTCAGAAATCACTGGGCGCTGATGTGTAATCTTTAAGTAAATCTTTGTTCTGTAATCCAATTGTGTAAACACTGCCACTGGACACTGGCAAACCAAGAAACCACTGGCCAGCCAGATATAACCACTCACTCCCATCATGAGCTTCAGTTTTGTAAAAGCACAGTATTAGGCCTCTTGCACATGGCAGAAAAAAATGCTTTGCTTGCAGCCATGTAGCAAGTTTTTTTATACAGATCTGAACATAGGTACATTGTTGTTTATGTGACAATGCAAACATCTGTGCAAAAATCAGAAATGTGTTCAGAGCCATAGAAAAAAAATGAACATTTTACATTTATTTATTTTAGGAACTTATACAGCGGTGTCAATTTACGCAGCGCTTTACTTATATATGATACATTCACATCAGTCCCTAACCCTCAAGGGGTGTACAATCTAAGGTCCCTAACTTACATTCATACATACTAAGGCCAATTTGGACAGGAATCAATTAACCTACCAGCATGTATTTGGAGTGTGGGAGGAAACCGGAGTAACCCATATAGGCACAGGGAGAACATGCAAACTCCAGGAAGGTGGTGTCATGGTTGGGATTTGAACCAATGACCCTAGTACTGCCAGGCAGAAGTGCTAACCATTTAGCCACTGTGCTGCCCATTTGAGAGGAATATTTACATGCATACATGTGTATATGCAAGTTACATAGTTAGTGTGGTTGAAAAAAAGACACAAGTCTATCTAGTTCAACCAATAATAATAAGTCTATACAAGAGTATACATGTACATTACGGGCTTAAAATTTCAAGTCCTGAGCTACTAGCCAGGCCTTAGCGTTACTCACCACCAACAAACACACACACAAAACAGAGACACCTGTACACACACACAAACATGTACATACACACACACACACACACACACACACACGCACAGGCACATGTATACACACACAGGCACGTACAGACACGCATACACACAGATACATGTACATACACAGAAATACACACACACATGTACATACACACACAGACACATGTACATACATACATACACAGACACATGTACATACATACACACAAACACACATGTACATGCACACACAGACACGTGTACATAGACACATGTACACACACACGTACATGTACATACACGCAGACACATGTACAATTGTACATGCATACACAGACACACAAACACACACACACCACCATCCCCACCCCCCATAAAAAGTTGCAGTACCTCGTTGTTCACTCACAGATCCGGGTACTGCACTCTAGGGGGAGGCAGAGAGCACAGCACACATTCCTTCCTTTGCTTTCACTGCGCTCAGCTATTGAGCAGTCTGACGGCTGCCAGTGCCAATGACAGATGCAGCCTGAGCTCCTAGCCTGCTCAGCAAGACGAACCTGGAGGACACACTCGCCCCCACCATAATTTCCACTCGCCATTGGCGAGCGGAAATCTCAAGCCCTGCATTACAACATTGGTAGCTAGAAGAGGATGAAGAAGAATTTGTTTTTAGGATCATAAGCTTGAACAATGATCTGTCTTAGACACCTGATGGAGCAAGAAGTTGGTTCCTCTTTACAGAGATCATAAAAATTGACATACAGTGAGTCGGGCTTTAAAATGGAAGCAGTGGCTTAGCGTTAAACCCATACAGCATCCAAGAAGTAATGGGAGATTTCCTTCTGATGTACTGAAGCTGGACAGAGAAACAGAAGAACAGTGTCCTGGTGGAGGTGAAAGGCTGAAACCACTTTAGGAAGGAAGGAGGCTCTAGGCCTCAAATCCACGTAACCCTTGTGTAAGATCTAATAGGGCTCCTTACAGGGTAAGGTTGCTAGGTCAGACACTGAAGCATGCTGTAAGTGGAAGGGATTATACTTAGGTGGCCAACAGCTTTTTGGTTTGCGTGACCAGTTCCTCCTGGAGGAGGCAGTATAACCCAATCACATCAGAATAACTACTGATCCAGTGCCTATTAATACATTTTATACATAGGTTTTAAATTATTTGCAGCACTTAGACTATTTCAAGCCATCTACTGCTACTGACAACATTACTTAATACCTTCACACAGGTAATCCCCTCTTCAGTCTATTGTGAATGCTGCTGCTGGACCAACCTCATCTTGAGATATTGCCCAAACTGTCCACTCTGGTCCTTCAAAGACATCTTGCTCTCTAACTCCCTTGTTACCTCCTCCCATGCTCGTCTCCAGAACCTCTCCCATCCTCTGGAACTCCCTACCCCAGTATGTCTGGTCCTGCCATGTCCACCTGCAGGCAATCCTTGAAATCTCTGATATTCAGGGAAGCCTACCCCACCTCCAAATAAAAACTGTACTTTGGCCACTTCCATCAGGACATCCTCCATAGCTATTACCTTTTGTAACACTTCATGCTCAATGAGCAGGGCCCTTCTATTCCTTCTGTATTGAACTGCATTGTAATTGTATCGTCTCCCTTTATATTGTAAAGCGCTGCAAAAACTGTTGGCACTATATAAATCCTGTATAATAATAATACTCACCTGCTTCCATGGCACTCAGGCTCCTGTAGGGCACAGAATAAAAAACTAGACCATTGGACTTGGAAAGGAAAGACACGCGGCAGGTGCTCCTAAAATAAAACAGCAGGAAACGGACTAAATTAGTTACAGCACACAAAGATTTAATGATCAAGTACATTGGGGATTCTCACCTGCAGGAGTTCAGTACAGACTGGCATATAAACTGCTGGTGTTTGTTTATTCCAGTTGCAGCAGAGCCAGAAAATCTGTGTATCTTGTCAATAAGAAGACTCTTCCCTCGCCCAAACACCCCCAGCCAAGACGCAGAGCAGCGAGACTGCATATTTTTTCCGCATTCAGGAAACAAGGGCCAGCAAACCAATACACCTGGGAATAAATAAACACAATTTGAAATTACACTTTTGAGTACACAAACATTTTCATACAAACAACCGTTTGTCCTTCACCCATTGATTTAGTGACAATTTATGTGTACAGGTCACTTAAGCTGACCATATATTATACAGTTTTCTTCTTCAATTTCCTTTAGATTTACCTTCAACTTTGTAGTGCAAGGGCCTGCCTGACTGCATAAACAATGGAAGTGTTTAGGTTTGACTGCATATTACATGGCTTTGGTAAATCTAAAGGAAAATTGTACAAGACAATTCTATAATGTATGGCCAGCCTTAGAAAGAATATTACAATTTCTCCAGTACTGCAAAAAAACTGCACAGGCGTCATTTTTTTAATTAACATTGAAATTTGTAAAATGCATGTAGACCTTTTAATGTTTACAAACTGATATTGTACATCAATTTTAATATTTGTCTACATGTTTTGTTTCCCAGGAAAACATTGAAGTCAAATCCTGGGCAATTAGTTTTTAAATTAAAATGGGCCCTGAAGCAGGATAAACAATACAAAAACAGCTCAGATTGCAATATTCACCATTAAAGTGTTACTAAACCCACAACAATAAAATCAGTCTGTACAGGATATGATGTAAAGCATGCTTGTTATACTCACTGTGGAACCTAAGGAGCTAATCCTCTGCATTGTGTAAAAAGGATGTATGATCCTGTCCTTCTGATCCTCCCCTTCTTCCATGTTCCCCAATTTCATCTCCTGATAGAATACAGCCTCAGGAACACTCTGCACATGCTCAATTTGGTGCGTATTGCTAGAGAGTTTTTTCTTTTTCTTGGGAGGGTGCATGGAATTAGCAAAGGGCCAATCAGCAATGTCCAGACAAAGGGTCACGGATTATGCAATCTCATAGGGCAGTGAGAGGTGAATGAAAACTCCTCCTACAAGCTTTAACCAGTACTCAGCTGGACACTGATAGAAGTCACAAGACTGCTCTAACTGCTGCTTAGAAAAGGTATTTAGCAGTTTATATTTACTAAAATAATTGCATTTCCCTGTTCTGTGTATGGTGGGAGACCAGATAAAGTGAATGCAGGGTCCGGGGTTTAGTAACACTTTAATAAGGAACTTTCCAAATTAGTACTTCTATTTTACCACAAGATGTCCTCAGTCTTCCACACTGAATAGCACCCAGAGGCACTGATCCCAGAAGAATGAAGAATACTATAAGCCCGGGTTCACAATGACGCAGTGCTGAATTCACAGTGTTTTCTGTGCAAATTCCGCACAGCATCAGAATCGCACCCCATTCATGTGAACCGACGCGAGTGTGTATGTTAACAACACCCCGAAATCGGTCCGCAAAACGCAGTGCAATGTGCAGAATTGGATCACATAGGTGTGAATACCCACGCGATCTGATTCTAGTGTTGACCCAAAAAAAGGGTCCTGCACCCTTTTGGTGCGGGTGCGGTGCGATTTCAGCCATACATAATGTATGGCTCCAATCGCACCACACACAGATCACATGTGATTTGCATAGGAATGCGGTGCGGTTCCCGTGCGAATCACATGCGATGTGAACCTAGCCTTAATCAGTGATGGCAAAACTTTTAGAGACAGAGTGCCCAAACTGCAACCCAAAATGTACTTATTTATGGCAAAGTTCCAACACTGCAATTAAACCTGAATACTGAGGTTTTAGTTTAGAAAAAACAACCCATACATTAACAAAATTTGTCCTAAAAAGAAAAACACAATAACAGAGCTTCCACTGAGCACCAGCACAAGGGTGCAAAGTTCCACTGAGCGCCGGCACAAGGGTGCAAAGTTCCACTGAAAGCCGGCACAAGGGGGCAAAATTCCACTGAACGCCAGCACAAGGGGGCAAAATTCCACTGAACGCCAGCACAAGGGGGCAAAGTTCCACTGAGTGCCAGCACAAGGGGGCAAAGTTCCACTGAGCGCCAGCACCAGAGTGCAAAGTTCCACTGAGCGCCAGCACAAGGGGGCAAAGTTCCACTGAGCGCCAGCACAAGGGGGCAAAGTTCCACTGAGCGCCAGCACAAGGGGGCAAAGTTCCACTGAGCGCCAGCACAAGGGGGCAAAGTTCCACTGAGCGCCAGCACAAGGGGGCAAAGTTTAACTGAGCGCCAGCACAAGGGGGCAAAGTTCCACTGAGCGCCAGCACAAGGGGGCAAAGTTCCACTGAGCGCCAGCACAAGGGGGCAAAGTTCCAATGATCACCAGCACAAGGGGGCAAAGTTCCACTGACCACCAGCACAAGGGGGCAAAGTTCCACTGACCACCAGCACAAGGGGGCAAAGTTCCACTGACCACCAGCAAAAGCTAAAATCTTGTGTTAATAAAAACGAATGTATTAAAACTCACAGTCAGTCCAATATATATATCCTTGGCAGCTCACTGACCAGCCATGCGGAAGCTCGAACAAGTCACAGCTAATGAGTCGCGGCTTGTGATGTCATCACCTGGCACCGCTACTCCTTTCTGAGCATGTGCATTGGTCTCTATGTGCACTGTTATCCAATGCTCAGCTGCTTGGTCGATGCTGGGGTGTCTTGGCTCGCGTGCCGACAGAAGGCTCTGCGTGCCCACTGCGGCACGTGTGCCATAGGTTCGCCACCACAGCTATAAATGAATGGGTGTCATGACCCCGCCTCCCAGGAAGGCAAGATCACCCAACCCATCATTGATAGTGGATTGAAGCAGAGAGTGGAGCTGATGTCATCACCAGGACAACTAATGGCCAGAGAAGAGTTTTTGAGGAATAAAGGAACAGGATCCAGCGCGTCACATGACAGGCCTGAAGACATCTGAAAAAAGATAAAGCAAAACACACACTGTGGGGGGCCTCTGGGTGGGGGCTTATCCCATGAGTCGGGCTTCAAATACAAACTGCTTGCGTGCTTCAGTGTGTTCAGTACATGCTAACTGTCAAATAAAAATAAAAATACAGCGCTAGCGCTGCTCGTTTATTTCTACCTCCTCAGCTGTGTAACCAGAGACCCTTCTATTCTTGTCTAAAGAGCAGTAAACC
Organism: Staurois parvus; assembly: GCF_062004578.1. Classification (NCBI taxonomy): domain Eukaryota; kingdom Metazoa; phylum Chordata; class Amphibia; order Anura; family Ranidae; genus Staurois; species Staurois parvus. Next base: position 6,589,316 of record NW_028318003.1, read on the forward strand.
ATCTATTTGAAACTTTATAGAAAAAGATTTATACTAAGCACCTGCCAGTTGTGAAAAATGGAATGTGAAAAGTTTATTATTAGGCAGAAAATCACCAGCGCCAAAAAATATTGTAAAATAATTCCCAATGTGTAAAATGCTGCTGCTCCTTAGTGATACCACTAATAAAATAAGAAAAAAAAAATATAAAACAGCACAAACAGATATTAAATATACATATACTGTATATCAACTCCCAAAAACTCAATTAGTGCAGAAAATATTTTTTTTGTTGAGATAGTCCCACTCCCAGTATATTAGATAGGATAAAGTCCTTATTCCAAGACCCTTGACCAGTATTTACATCCATAAGTGTTATTATCACACACCGCACTCACCAGATATAGGTGAATGAAACGCCTTAAATTTTGGACTCAGAAACCCAAGATACCGATACCCCTCGGATCAGCCCCCAATCTCAAGGGGCCATCTTGCTTGAGGGAGAAATCACCTGTGTCGTTACATGCTGTCATCTATTGCTGACTGTGAGATCTTTACCCTGAATATGTGGGGGTTTGACTCCTGATACACTAAATAAATGCTGATTACATTCTTTTAAAATGTGAGTGGTTTGGTATTTGAATTTATCCTGTCTGAGTCTTACAGTACTACACTATATTTTCTTTTCTCTGCACAAATTACCAATTCTTATGGAGAGTGATCTTTGCTCACCCTGGAGGTTGGAGGCTGAATAAAATTCCACTGTGGATCTCTGAGGCATTAAGAGAAAGGCAATAGTCTTACCTACAACTTGGGATTTCTACCTAAACCTTGAGATTGGAGGCTGATCCGAGGGGTATCTTGGATTTCTGAGTCCAAAATTGAAGGCGTTTCATTCACCAATATCTGGTGAGTGCGGTGTGTGATAATAACACTAATGGGTGGATACTGGTCAAGGGTCTTGGAATAAGGACTTTATCCTATCTACTATATCCTATCTACTATACTTGGAGTGGGACTATCTCAACAAAAAAAAATCTCTGCACTAATTGAGTTTTTTGGGAGTTGATATATATGTATATTTAATATATATATATTTTCTAATGTGAAAAGTTTACATGCTTAAAAAGCAAAAAAAAAATATATAATTCTTTACTTTTGAACATAATACAAAAAACATCAGCCCATTTATTATGACAAGTACAAAAGGATAAAGCACGCCGCACCCTAAAGTAGTGGTCTCCAAACTGCGGCCCACGGGTCGGATATGGCTCTTTGCTTGCCTTTATCTGGCCCTTGGTTTCTTGCACTGACAACAGGTTGAGGCATCATTCCTTCTACTGACACCAGTAGGGGGGCATAATTCCTCCCACTGACACCAACGAAGGGGCACGGTTTCTTCCATTGACACCAATGATTGGGCATGCTTCCTCCCACCAGTATCAATGATGGGGAATTATTCCTCCTCCTACTAACCACAGGCACTTTGTAATTTTTGTATTCCTACTGACCACCAAGCCTGAGGAACTGTTTACTTCCACTGACGCTGGGGCATGTTCTACTCCACTAGCCACAGTTCAGTCCCGCTAAAGTTTGAAGGACAGTAAACTGGGCCTTTGCCTGGAGAGTTTGGAGACCTCTGCCCTACAGGATACTTCTGCCATAATTATATCACCATATGCATAATTAGTCTTATCCTTAGAACGTAGGTGCTCCCCCCCCCCCAATAATACCCTTTTTGACCTTAATTGGAGCCAGCCCCTTGAAAAAAAACAAAAACACAGCACTGGAGACTTCTCCAAATGTTAATCCTGATTAAACTGACAGCATGAAAGTGCATTTGATTGCTTTTTATAAATAAAGTATTATGGATTGCTGCACAAGGAGGAGGTGATGCTCTCTATTTAAATATAGAAATAGTGGTGGAATCCCCCTAAAGTCCATGCAGCTAGCTTACAGCACAGACAAGTTGAATATTAAAAGTGGAATGCGCTCATAAAACAACTGCCTAAAAAATAAACATCTTTAACCAACAACTATATATGTGTATATACTGTATTCCTCATAATATGTGTGAAACACCATAAAAACCAAAGTAACTATCCATTTAAATGTGAACAATAAACAAAGTGCAAAGTCCTCACAGAAGTGTTCCACAGGGAAAGAACAGTCTGTGCTACAAAAGTGCATACACTAAATGCGGCACTTCATTCTAAAAACACACTTTGCGAGGTTATCCAAAGTGCACCATGTAGATGGAAACACACCAGAAACCAATTACTCCTTTATTTCTAAATGGGTCATCTTTCACTATAATAAAATGCCTCCCAGTTCCTCCAGTCCAGAATATAGGATGCCATGAACAGCCAGGGTCACTTTATATACCTTGGATCAGGGAATATAGAAACCACAACACAAGGATCATTGTGCAATATATTTATTTCTCAAATTCAAAAATATTAAAATACAAAGCACCTACATAAAAATGTGCTCTTACCGGCACTGTCTGTATCCAGCAGTATGAGTGACTACCCCTCTTGCCGCTGTTCCCGGCTGCCGGGACCAGTGTGCATTCCAACGGAGAGTAAGTGATGTAATCAGAAGAAACTGAAAGTGTCATGAATGTCCATAACTCCGCCACTACGCATTTCGCCCATGCCCAGGCATCATCAGGTAGCTAAGGGATTCCATCTTTGCTTTCATGAAAAAGACTGCAGAGTTCCAGATAGACTCTTCACTCAGCAATTCTCCTTTTAGTTCTCACAGACACTACAGGGTAGACTTTTTAAAACTGGTGCACTCAGAATCTAGGGCAGCTGTGCATGGTAGCCAATCAGCTTCTACCTTTGTAATGACAACTTTGAGAAGTCCAGGAAAACTTCAGACACAAACTTGAGGAAAACAAGCCTTTTCTTTTACCAGCTGGTTGACCTGGCCAGACTTGTGTCTGCAAGCTAAGTGCCTTGAAAAGCATCTTACATGGTGTATATGTCAACAATTACATCACAATGCATATATTTCCTCTTTACTTTTTGTACCTTTAAAATACATTCTGAGCAGTTCAGGATATAGCCTTTGCAGTTTCACATTTAGATAAAATATCACCAACTGAAAGTGTCAGCTGCTAGACTGGAACACATTGTTCCATAGGAAATGAGGGGGAGGAAGGGAGCTGATGACCTGGTTCTGCAAACAGATGCTTTTAGAAATGTTAAAGCTTAAAGAAGACCTCTGCAATATTTGGGTGCTGCCACACCTTCAGCTTGTTTAGTTAGGATTTGGAAATAAAACCTGGAAGATGATTGGTTTCTATGCAGAGTTGTACCAGATTTTGCACCAGTTTAAGTAAGTAACCCCCTACCTGTCTGTTCGCCAAGCTAGAGAGCCTATGCTTTTTTCCAATGATCAGGCTTGTGCTGACACACCCCTCTGAACAGCTATTCACTGGGAATATCAGTGTCCTGCTGTTTCTCCTCCTCCAGCTCTTATGCAGCTGAGAACAGAGGGAATGTGATCACTTATAAAAAAGGGAAAGAAATCTATTTAGAATGGTTTTTATATGTATACATAAATGTTTTGCATTTCATTTCTACTTTAAACTGAATGGGTTGTTTTACAAGGCGAGGGTTTACATACACTTTAAGCACACAGGGTTAATTTCAGAGGGCAATAAATCTACACTGCAGAGGCCTAGGCGCATGAGACCCCAGTGTTTAGGTGCAGACAGCAAGTACAGGAGCAACATCCAGGCCCACTGCCAGCAGCCTGTAAAACTCTATGTTAGGCTGACAGCTGCTGTAGCACTGACAGTACTAGCATTTAGAGCAGTTTGCGTCCAGAGATGAATGTCCACAATGCAAAAGGTTTGCATTGTAAGTAAGCATTCTTCCTTGGGAGCATGCTGCCCTAAATGTTAGTGCCAGTCAGTGCACTGTCTAGCCACAGTCACTGTCAGTTTTGCCAGCTGCCAGCAGCAAGGATGGATGGTGCTCCTGTGCCTTTGCTGCAAAAAGCGCCTTTACATGCCATTATCTTTCAATGACACCCCAGATGCGATGCAATTCTGACATGACTGTATTGCAGCAATCGTGTCTTTAAAAATCGCATAAAGCTTGTCACCCAAAAAGAAAAAGGAGCTTCTTTTCAGGTGGCAAATGTGCCAAGGGGCCCTATGCGACACGCAGAATCAGGTAAGAATTGTGTTTTTGAAAATCGCATACTGCATAGCTACGCAAAATGTAAACGGTGCATAATACATTTCACGGTTTAGTTCTTTAACAGCCTCCCTAGTGGGGGCCCCTCTTCTACCCCAAGCCTCCAACAGACTTGTTGCCTGCTATGGCTATTGTTATGCCACTGAGCTTCACCTGTTCCTTTGTATATCCAACCAAACCAGAAATATATCAGCATTCAGCAGAATACTACACTCACAGCTTTGGGAGGGAAGATTACTTCCCCAGTAGTTAATGAGTGCATGTTCTCTATTACACAATCTATATTTCATCTCCACCCAGGATCAGTAACAGTGACACACACACTTCATTAGCATAACAAAATAATTAGGAGGTTGAGGTTGTTGCAGAACAGGAAAAACAACACAGTGAGTAAGGTAAAATGACAAGATTGCTTTTTTAGTATTCAAGTTTACATAGTTACATAGTTAGCCTGGCTGAAAAAAGAATAAAATTCATCCAGTTCAACCATTAAAAAAAAATATATATAATTATAATCCTACACCCACAGTTGATCCAGAGGAAGGCAGAGGAAGGCAAAAAAAAACCCAGCAAAGCACGATCCTATTTGCTTCTGCAGGGAAAAATAAAAAATTATTTCCTGATCCCTCCGAGAGGCAATCGGATATTCCCTGGATCAATTTTACCTATAAATGTTAGTATCCAGTTATATTCTATGTATCTAGGAAAGAATCCAGGCCTTTTTTAAAGCAATCCACTGAGCTGGCCACAACCAACTCTTGAGGAAGTCTATTCCACATTTTCACAGCTCTCACTGTGAAGAAACCTTTCCGTGTTTGATATACAGTATAATTCTAATCTACAAATATATATTACGAATATAAAATAATATATAATCCTAAAATAAAATATTGAAATTTCAATGGAAAAAGATATTGCAAAATCAAAAGAAAGTACAACAACGTCTACTGATGAAAGAAAAACATATTTCTTACTACCCAAGACAGAAGGATGTGTGCTTTTAGCCGGCTTTAGATCCCAATTTTTAGTTCATGGTTTCCTGATGCCAGGCTTCACCCCACCCCACCCCCGGTTGACTTGAAAGGAACCTATAAACATAGCCCAAACAGGGCAAAGTGACAGGTTCTCTTGACAGCTCTCCCCTACACACCTATTGATAGCTACCTCCTTTGTGTGCTCCTCATTGCTGTTCCCCATCGAAAACCCTGAGTCCACGCACAGTGTAATTTCTCTATAATAATTTATGCATTGTCAGTAACCTTCTCCCATGTAACAGCATACAGGCATCTCAAGTAGCCACTGAGGTGTAAGCGCTGCATCCTGGGAGGAAGGGTAGAAGGCAAAACGCTCCCCCATACCCTAAAGTACAGAATAAATATTTCATGTATAGGTGTGTGTCCTTAAAAGCTTGAAAATGACTTAGTGGATAAATTCCCCATAAATTCTTATTTTATTTTATTATGAAAGATGATCATAAAGTGCAAAAGACTCTTCTGTGAATGGGCCTGGCATGACCCCATCAATACAAAGGGTTAAATATGCTCTATAATAAGAAAAAAAACAGTTATCAATGTTAAGTATACCCTTTCATTTATTTACAGAATAAAAAGCCAAACTGGCCAACAACAAAACTTATTTTTTTAGTAATGGATAGAGTTGGAAAATCACTTGATTCCCCCCATCAATACAGTCAGTGTTGATGGGGGAATCCCTCCTGCTGAGCCATTGTGTTCTCCCAGAAGGGGGGAGCCATCCCTGACAGGAGAACACAGTGATTACTGCTGTGATTAGGATGGATGTACCTAAGGTTATCGATCGATCAACTTGGCCCTCTAAATAGGTGGTCACCTAAGGCCTCGCGCTCACAGGGGCCTTGCAGCCACCGAACGCAGCTGGCTTGAAAATGATGCGGCAGCTCCATAGCACAAGCCCAGGGTGTGCACACGTATGTAAACCACGATCACACCACACATGTGACATATCACCTTGAACGTCAGAGTGAGAACAATAATTCTAGCACAAGAACTCCTAGTTATCGCAAAACTAATGAGCTGTAAAGGCTTTTAAAGCTTCACTTATAGTGATTTTTTTGGGCAGAGTAGTTTCTGGCGATAATCGCAGCGGCATGCAATTTTAAAACATGGAATGTTTGGTCTATTTACTCGATGTAACCTCATCTTTTATATTTTAACCAAAAATTGGTATTTTGTTGTGTATTTTTGCACTATAATTCATTTTATTATATTTTTTCCTGAATATTTGCATTTAATAAACAGTTGCCCAAATATCATGTGACATTAAAAATGTGCAAATATCATCTTTGTATTCTACAGGGCCTCTGCTTTCAGAAAATGTATAATGTCCTGGGGGTTTAACTCCTTGACGCTGAGCGCACGCAAATATGAGGCCTCTCGGCGTCTGGGCCTTGACACCGAGCGGCCGCATATATGCGTGCCATTAGAAAATACATATGTGTTGAGAGCACGTGCCCCGCGCGCTCCCAGCACGTATGTCCATGACTCACGGAAAGGTCTTAATTTCCCCTTGTGATCGGGACATTTTCCGATCATGTGACTGCCGTGACGACGAATTACAGCGGTCACATGAGCCTCCTGGCTTCTGAAACTCTTGAAGGGCCGGGTGGTGCTGGCGCGAAGTGGTTAAGTAATTTTATTGCCAAAAAGTGAGATTTGTACACTTGTGAAAAATACAAAAAAAATTGCTCTGGAGCCGAACTGGTGAACGCTGCTGTGCTCAGGCACTGTTAAGAGCTTTGTCTCACTTAAGCGGGCCTCGCATCGGCCAAACAGCTGTTTTTCAGGTGACAAGACACCTAAAGCACTTCTGTGCTCAGGCAGCGGTAAGAGCCCTGTCACACTCACCTCTTGCGTAACCTAAGACTTCTGGAGCTCTGCTGCCAGCCAATGAGGAATGATGTTGAGTCTGCGCATGTCATCCCTCCCATCCACCGCATGAGGATCTCAATCTAGGAAGGCCTGCTGTGTAGCTGACAGACGGACAAATGGATGGGAGTATGTGGGGCCTCATGTCTAAGTTTTGCCTAAGGACTCCCTAAGGGTTTTTTTGCCTTCCTCTGGATCAACTGTGGGTATAGGATTATAACCTTTTTTTTTTTTTTTAAACTGGATGGACTTTTGTCTTTTTTCAGCCAGACTAACTATGTAACTACGTAACTCACAAAGCCTAGAGCCGCCTCTGTGGGTACATTCAGTCTGCCCATACATGGTTTGAATCTCCATCGGTCCCTGCTAAACCGACCAAGAATCAAACCATCTATGGCCGGCTTAAAAGGTGACAGGAGTTCTAACCCTTCCCTACCCCATCGAAAACTAAATTAAAAAAAATAAAAATTAGGTTCCCCTCCCTCACTGAAAGCCAGGTTCTGCACAGCCAGCTTCTCTTCCTATTTCATTGAGAACTGGCCATCTCCTGGTTCAGACAATCCCCCAATGATGCCATTCAAGGTCTGATCCCCTCCAGATGCTGGGTGGAAGCGAACGCCTCCTGGGATATCTGATGTCCATATCCCAGTAGTCACCTGGAGCGGGATAAACGCAAATCTTGCCTAGGTGACAATGGCGACAGAGGTAAAAATGATAAATAAAGCAGAAATGTGGCATTTTAGATTACAGACAGGGGAAGGGTGTAAATAGTATAAAGTCTGGAATGGAGGTCTGCTGTAAACACAGAGAGGACAAGGGTGGGCAGAGGTCATAAAGAACGGATATTTTTGGAATCTATTATTTATAGCAAAGGGGCTGACAGTTTGATGGTACAACTGACCTTTAAGGTTTTCCATTCACAGAGAGAACGGGTGCAGCATAAACTCCGCCAATCTGTAAAGTCTAAAGCCATTTTGTTTTATAGTTTTGGATGGAGTAGTATTGGGTTAGAACCTCTGTCATGATTTTACTGCTGTCTGTGTCACCGCTGGGAGGATTCACCTTCTATTTTGGTCCTGGTGACCAAGACACAAGGTGAGTAAAATCCAGACTCTTACAGGTGGGAGTAAATCTTCCAATCGGGATGCCGGCTCTAATGACGATAGAGAGGGAAGTTTTCACTTGATGGTCTAAAACCAAATGGCCAATCGCCCCTTGCGGGACAATTCCATACCCACACAAAGGGGAGGGGATGTTTATAACATCATTGCCTTAACCCCTTCATGACCGAAGTCAAAACACACCTTAAGCCTCTGTACAAATTCCGCACCGCATCAGAATCGCACCCAGTTATGCGAACCGCTGCGGGTGTGTATGTTACGTTAACAATACCCTGAAATCGGTCCGCAAAACGCAGTGCGATGTGAAGAATCGCATCGCATAGGTGTGAATACCCATGCAGTCTGATTCTAGTGTGGACCAAAAAAAGGGTCCTGCACCTATTTGGTGCGGAAGGGGTGAGCACCGTACACAATTCGCATGTGATTTGCACAGGAATGTGGTGTGCACCGTACACAATTCGCATGTGATTTGCACAGGAATGCGGTGCGCACCGTACACAATTCACATGTGATTTGCACAGGAATGCGGTGCGCACCATACACAATTCGCATGTCATTTGCACAGGAATGCAGTGCGCACCGTACACAATTCACATGTGATTTGCACAGGAATGCGGTGCGCACTTCACACAATTCGCATGTGATTTGCACAGGAATGCAGTGCGGTTCCTGTGCGAAACACATGCGAAATACTGCACCGTATATGTGTGAACCCAGCCTTAACCTCTTCACGCCGGCCGCACACAAATGTGCGGCCTCCTGGCATCTGGACCTAGACGCCAAGCGGCCGCACATTTGCGTTCTATTAAAAAAGGACATATGTGCCGAGAGAGCGCACCCTTTGCGCTCCCAGCACACATGTCCGGTACTCACAGAAAGGTCCCGATCTCCTCTTTCGATCGGGACCTTTCCCGATCATGTGACTGCCGTGCGGTCACATATCCCTAAACCCTGCCCTGCCTCCCGGCATCTGTAACCCTTAAAGGGCCGGGAGGCGCCGGCGTGAAGGGGGTAAGGATAAGTTCACCTTTACACAAAAGATAACAAAAGAACATTTTTTTGCAGGTAAAAAAAATGTGCATTTATTCTTTTTTGTGTTAGGAGCCTCTAAAGCACGGGTGTGAAACTGGCGGCCCTCCAGCTGTTGCCAAACTAAACTACAAGTCCCATGAGGCATTGCAAGATTGACAGTTACAAGCATGACTCCTAAAGGCAGAGGCATGATGGGACCTGTAGTTTCGCAACAGCTGGTGGGCCGCCAGTTTGACACCCCTGCTCTAAAGCATTGCACCAGCGATCAATAGATCGCTGATACCAGGCAGATCTCCTGCAGACTGTCAATGTATCTGCATGCTCACACATCCCGCACGGCCAAGCCAATACTTCTGACAAGAAGAATCAATGAACTACCACAGCTCTCACAGCACCATGGTAGTTCATTGAGGACTACAAGCCGAGAACCTCTAAGGCTGTCAGGACATGTAGTTCATTCATTCACAGAGGACTGTAAATGAATGACACTGCTTTGGGGGCGGAGCCCTGTTTTTGAAAAGTGACAGCCAGTACGTGGAACTTCTCCTTGTACTTCTGTCATAGGGAGAGGGGAGCAGCGGGTGGCGGCTGCAGCATTGAGAACATGTTACATGATCCACCCTAAAAACAGGTGAAACATATAGCATGTTCCCAAAGGTAAACCAATCCTTTAACGCCCAAACCCTATTTTTCAACTTTGACATATGTTAGTATAACTATACATATCATCGCAACTACTTGGTGCAGGTGGATTATACCTGTTTTTTGGGGGGGTTTTTTAGAACAAATGGGGCTTTCATTTTGTGGTCATTGGTAATGTTATTTGTTCTTTGCACTTGTAGGGCCAAGAAACGATAGTACACATTTTGTTTTGTTTTTTTTTAGTCCTACCTAAAAGACACTGACCCTAACACCATCAGGCCTCATCTAGACTAGCGGTTGGGGGGTGACAATATTGTGTGGTTGAGCTGCGTTTTTGCTGCCCACCAACCATCCCTCTTAAGCTGCAATAGGCAGCGACTGGGGGTGTTCACATGCCACAGCCATGATGCTTCACACCTGCAGAAAAGTTGCCCCTACTTGTACTGATGCCGCCCTCCAGGGCAGCTCTTAGAAATCATGGGGCCCCATACAACTAACCTGACAGGGCCCTTCCCAAAAGAAACACCGTTTACTATGCTTTGGTTTATGAATGAATACAGTGAGCGATTGGTACCGATCACTCATTGTGTTCATTTAGGAAAGGAAGAGCCTGGTAAATGTGACATATTTACTGGACACTTTCCCCACTCTCCATCCTGAAGGATCCTATTGAGTGCTGTCAGTTGCCGGTGGGAAGGAGAGGAGGAAAGAACTGCAGGGGTGGAGGCACATGGGCAGCCAGGGGGGGCAGCCAGGGGGGACAGCCATTCATCAGTTCCAATAAGTGCCCCCCCACCGCTCATGCTGATCAGTTTCCCTGCCCACATCTGATTCACCCAGCTGTCTGGGCCCCCCTGCTGGCCTGGGCCCCTTACAGGAGGATTGGTGGTACCCCCTTATCCAATGCCCTGCCACCCTCTACACATTCAAGTCAATGGGGGAAGCACCACAAACACCCCACAGATGCAGCATATTTGTCAGTAAAAATAGGGTTAATGTATCACATTACTTCCTCACTGCCTGTCAGTAGCCACTGGAGTGCGATCCGAACACAAATCGGTCTTCAGAGGTAAGGGAGATTTAGATGCATGTCTGAATCTATTCTCACACCAACTACCACTTACACTAACTGGCACTAACACTCACTAAACTAGATCCAGCCCTGGACTAGTTAATCTTTATTTCCCCCCCCCCCCCCCCCCCCAACAGATTTTTTTTTTGTATTGTACAGATATCTTCTTTAGAAGGAGGAATAGATACAATGTAGCCCTTCCTCTTCACAGAGAAAAAACAACACTGGAGCGGATCATCACACAATCAATAACAGTGATCACATAATCCGTATCCAGTTCTCATGACTATTGATCATTCGTATGAGACCCGGAGGTATCGTCAGCTCGGTCTCAGTGATGGGAGCCTGTGATTGAGCATGCTTCCAGCACCAACACAGGAGTGCATATATGGGGTGCCCAGGAATGAAGCCCTCTTCCTGGACGCCGCATTGACCGAATATGCCACGTGGGCAAATTAGTCCAGTGATGTCTGGGAATCCCCTGGCAACAGCTGATTGGCCCGGCGCTGACAGATTCCTTCCCTATGTATCTCTGGGACAGGAAATCAAATGAAATCTCCCCAATGGGATACAAACAGAAAAGATAAACTAACAGGGGTGATAAAAACTTTCCAACTCAGACCAAAATGAGAAATCTCTAGTTTGGCTATACACATTTTTATCTACAAGATAGAAACAATTGAGTACTGACGTGATACTTTTTTTATTTGCACTAACATACAATTTTGAGGACAAGCTTTCGGGGTATGTCCCCTTCTTCAAGGTACAAGCAGTACTATTACAAATCACAAAGTTTAAAAAGCCAAACCTGACAAATACAGAAGTGGCTGTACTAGAACATGGCCGTGGTGTGCGGTAGGATGACGGCGGTACAATCGGCACATTGCAATCTTTACTTTTTTTTTTTAAGTAACGTTATTGAAAGGTGATTAAATTCTATTGGCGGCAGCATGGTGCAAGGCAGTGGATTGGCTGCCACCGTGCTGGAGAGCAGTACTGCAGCGTACACCATGAACTAGCCCAGGAGGAGGAGGCACTTTGTCTTGTCCATGACCTGGGATTGTACTGGAATAGCAGCCCTGGTGTGAATGAGCCCCTAAACACAGAGAAGGTGGGGGTCCATAAAGAAAGGGGATTATAGTAAAGGACCTGACAACTGGAGGGTAGAAGTGTGAAATATCTGATGTCTGGTCATACATCACACCGCATCCTCCTCTCCTCCAAACTGCACAAAGTGCAAGCTCTTGGGATCCAGCAGAAGCAAAATATAAATCATGCCCTTCCCCCCTCTATATGATACTATATGATACTATATGGGAGAACTGACTGCAGGTTAGGAAACATACAAAGTTGTGTTCAGCACACAGCACTGCCTCCTGTACACGGCTCTATGAATGAACTCCCCACCACAAGTCACCTATCGATCACCTAGGATCGTCACCTCCAACTCTGCTCAGTCTTCAGCACACTCCGCGCCCGCCCGCACCGCTCATCTATCCGGGGCACTTCCTCCGGGTACAATCTTGTGGTTCTCTGCCAGGATGGCGAGCAGAAATGACGCGGCAGTGCACCGAATCTGAATAGGAGGAGCCGGGCAGGGAGACAGGAATAGACACGGAGGACGAGATCACTGTATGGGCGTTGTACTGAATGACTGGGACGGATACAGAGAGCTGGGCACATTATCCTTTCATTATCTGACATTTGTTTACAGTCATGTTACTGGTTTATTTAACACATTTGTTTACTTTTATTCTTGGGGATATTTTTATATGTTTTTATATGTTTACTTTTATTCTTAGTTTGTTTTTACCTTTTATTCTTTGTTTCGTTTGTTAACCACTTCAAGTCTGGACACTTTCACCCCCTTCCTGTACCCATATGAATTTTTTAGGGGAGGGAGAGAGAGAATATATATTTATTTATATATATAAATAAATAAATCCAGTGAATTAACAGACAAGTACCAAACTTTATTTTGGTGGTATTTATTCACCAGTGGGATTTTTTCATTTTTAACACATTTGTTTACTTTTATTCTTAGGGTTATGTTTACATGTTTACTTTTATTCTTTGTTTTTACCTTTTATTCTTTGTTTTTACCTTTTATTCTTTGTTTTTTGTTTTGTTTTTTAACCACTTCAAGTCCGGACACTTCCCTCCCCCCCCCCCCCCCCCCCTTCCTGTCCAGGCCAATTTTCAGCTTTCAGAGCTATCACACTTTGAATGACAATTGCTCGGTCATGCAACGCTGTACCCATATGAATTTTTTAGCATTTTTTTATCCCATCATGAGCATAATGTAGCATGTTCTACCAATTTTTCCTTCACACGAAACCTGGTACTGACTACGCTGGTGTGCTAGTTGCATTTTAATACATGGAAAGCGCTTTGCATGCATTTGTGATGATGAAAAAAGGCTCTGGACAGTATCTGGACATGGAACAGTTAAAAAACGCTTCTGCACGCGTTTGGCGTTTGAAACGCCAGCAAACTCTACTCCTTAATGCAAGTTTGGTGCGTTTAAAAAAAAAGACTGTAAACTTAACTGCCTGTAAACGACTCTGTGAACATGGACACATAGGAAAACATTAGGGAGAGTTCAGGGGCTGCTGAAAAAAATGCAGAAAAGCTCCTGAATGTCAGTTTATCAGCTGCAGTGTACATGAGCCCTTAGGCTGCATTCACACTTGAGCGATTTGTAGCTTGAAGCTCGAAGCTCCAAAAATGCTCAAACTTAAAAAAAACTATTCTCTATGGTGCCTGTCCATGCGATCAGCTGTTAACAGGCACCATATAGAATAACTGATTTTTAAGTGTTTTTGGAGATTCAAGCTACAAATCACTCAAGTGTGAATGCAGCCCTACGCAGAGTGGACACAGACACAGCCCACTGTCCTCTGCATCCATCTGTTTTTTAGTGGATGGGATTGGCTGTAGGCTGGTGTAAAACAACCACAAATCCATTTACATCAATTGCTCCATAGAGGATAATGGAGGCTCAGATCGAGTCCACCTAAAAAACTGACAGGCGGACCTAATCAGTCTGCCCATGTGAAAGGCGCCTCAAGTGGTAGTTTAATACTACTTTCACCACTTTCCCATTGCCCTATAGCAGAAATACTGCTACAAGGTGGCAGGGGTGCGCAAAATCTCATATATATACATGATTTTGTATTTCCGGGCAGAGGGCGTGCGCCCTACATAAGCCGCCATTCGCGGCCATGGCTGTCAATCACCGTGTCCCGGACGGTAATTACTCGCTGGCACCGGTGAGTTCCAAAGATCTCAGACAGGGAGGAGGACTGTTTTGTTTACTAACAGCTCTACTCCCTGTCAGCTTGAGCATACTGCTCTGAATGGCTGTGCACAGCACAGCCATCCAGAGCAGCGTGATTACAGTGAAGCACACTGACACCACCCCCTAGTAAAACACTCCCTGCACACAGTTAACCCTTTGATCGCCCCTCATGTTAACCCCAGACGGTGATTACCCACTGGCACCCAATGATTACCGAGGATCTCCAATGGGGAGGAGGGCTGCTTTGTTTACTAACAGTCCTCCTCCCTGTCGGCACGGGTACACTGCTCTGGATGGCTGTGCTGTGTGCTTACAGTGAAGCACCAACACACACACCCCAGTAAAACATTCCCAGCACACAGTTAACCCTTTGATTGCCCCTCATTCTAACCCCTTCCTGCCCAGTGCCATTAGTACAGTTTCAGTGCTTTTTTAGCACTTATCACTGTATTGGTGTCACTGGGGATGTCAGTGACACCAAATCAGTTCCCTTCAGTGTCAGAATGTCCTCCGCAGTCCCGCTATAAGTCGCTGATTGCCACCAATACTAGTAAAAAAAAAAATTCCAGTATATATACCGCCATTTGTAAACTCTATAAATTTCGTAAACCAATTAATTTACACGTATTGGGAATTTTTGTTTTTAGCAAAGACGTAGCAGAATATATTTTGGCCTAAATTTATGACAAAATTAGATTTTTGAAATTTTTTTTACTGGACATGTTTACTAGCAAAAAGTCAAAAATATTTTTTTTTCTCAAAATTGTTGGTCTTTTTTTTTTATAGTGCAAAAAATAAAAAACGCACAGGCAATCAAATACCACCAAAAGAAAAAAAGGATGTAAATTTCATTTGGGTGCAGCGTTGCATGACTGCGCAATTGTCAGTTAAAGTAACGCAGCGCTGTAATGCAAAAAATGGCCTGCTCAGGAAGGGGGGTAAATCCTCAAGAGCGCAAATGGTTAAATTATAAGTATAAAGCAATTTTTTTTTTTTTTAGTTTTGGACAGTTTTTATTGCTGTCTGTGCCCCCATTAAGGAGATTCACCATGTTTGTCCTGTTTACCATTATCATTGAAAGTAAAAGAAATCCCAGAAAAGTAATGGAGGGAAAATCTTCCAATGGGGACACTAGTTCTGGTGACCTGGGGGTCCCCAAATAATTTCCTTTGATTTGCAGGGATTTCCTCTCGCTTCCTGTTTGGCTATGGGACAGGAAGTGAAGGGAAATCTCCCCAATGGGACACAGATGGCGAAAAAAATCTGACAGGGGTTATAACCCTCCCTGACTCTATCCAAAATGAAAAAAAAAGTTTTGCCTATAGTTCTACTTTAAGTTGTGGATATGTGTGGATTTTTTTCAGAGGATAAATATATGGTTTAGTGTCACCTTAAAGGGGTAGTAAAGCAAGTTTTTGAACTTGTACCTCTAATAAGGCATACCTGTAGGAACTGTAAATATCTCCTAAATGTGCACTGTTTAGGAGATCTTTACCCGTGTAGAGCACTGGCTGTCAGGAATGGACTTGCCAATGGTGGTGAGACTCACCTGCCTTGTGGGCTGCAGTACCAGGGCTGGCCAGTGGGTGCTCTCAGCAACCAGAAGCTCACCCCTGCAGTCGGCCATCACCTGAGGCTGATTGCAGGAGGTGTATTTAAGGAATGGCCAGACCTGCAGTCAGTGCCTTGGTGTATGTTTCCCATGAGCCCCTGTACCTGCATCCTGTCTGCTTCCTGCCTGATTCCTGATTCTGCTTGATCCTGACCCTGAATGAACTCCGTCTGTCCTGACTTCGGCTATTTCTGACCACTCTCCAGCCTGCTCCTTTGGTACCTTGTCTGCCTGATTGTTCCTGACCCAGCCCGTCTGACTACGCTCTGTCTACTCATTTGTGTCTTGTCTGCCCGATGATTCCTGACCCGGCCTGCCTGACCACTCCACCTCACCAGCCCTGACTGCTCTTATCTGTGTACATTCCGTTATCAGTTGGAGGTTTTGTTTTGTTATATTGTGCGTTATATTTGTGTATAACCCTTAATAAATTATATTGTTACACCATACTTGAGCCTGCGTTTCCCTGTGTCAGTTCACGCATCTCTGGTCTTACCGGGAGCCCTGACACTGGCGCATGTGCTGTGAAGGAACAGCATGCCCATGTCGTTCCTTTAGAGCTCTGTGCCGTAGAAAGTGACTCCTGCACACATGCGTGGGAGTGACGTCATCGCAGTTTGGCCATTCGGAGCTCGCAAACCCGGAAGAAGGACTGGGTAAAGATGGCAGCCCTGTCAGTGGTGACAGCATGCCAATTGAGGGCTTCGTTTTAAGGTAGGTTTCACATAATGGGTTAGTGTGCAATGCATACTAGCACATTATGCCTTTGTGTTGCAGATTTGTTCTTTTGTTAAAAAGGTTGTGGTTTACTACCCCTTTAACAACCGTACACCCCCTATGGACCAGAGCATTTATTACATTTCAGCTATGGGCCTGTTTATTCAGCTTTGTCATTGCTTAACATAACAAAGTAAAGCAGACTGTACAGTGCCTTGAAAACATATTCATACCCCTTGAAATTTTCCACATTTTGTCATGTTACAACCAACAACGTAAATGTATTTTATTGGGATTTTATGTGATAGACCAACACAAAGTTGCACGTAATTGTGAAGTGGAAATAAAATGATAAATGGTTTTCAAAATTTTTAATAAATAAATATGTGAAAAGTGTGGCATGCATTTGTATTCAGCCCGCTTTACTCTGATACCCATAGCTAAAATCTAGTGGAACCAATTGACTTCAGAAGTCACCTGATTAGTGAATAGAGTCCACCTCTGTGTAATTTAATCTCAGTATAAATACAGCTGTTCTGTGAAATCCTTAGAGGTTTGTTAGAGAACACTAGTGAACAAACAGCATCAGGAAGGGAAAGGAACACAGCAGACAGGTCAGGGATAAAGTTGTGGAGACGTTTAAAGCAGGGTTAGGGTATAAAAAAATATCCCAAGCTTTGAACATCTCACAGAGCACTGTTCACTCCATCATCCGAAAATGGAAAGCATATAGCCCAACTGCAAACCTACCAAGACATGGCCGTCCACCTAAACTGACAGGCTGGGCAAGGAGAGCATTAACCACTTGCCCTCCAGAAGATTTACCCCCCTTCCTGACCAGGCCATTTTTTGCGTTACGGCGCTGCGTTACTTTAACTGACAATTGCGTGGTTATACAACGCTGCTGTCAGGAATGTACTCACCACTGGTGGTGGAACTCACCTGCCGTGTGGGATGCAGTATCAAGGCAGGCCAGTGGGTGCTCTCAGCAGCCAGAAGCTCACTCCTGCAATCAAGTCATCACCTGAGGCTGATTGCAGGAGGTGTATTTAAGGAGTGGCCAGGCCTGCAGTCAGTGCCTTGGTGTATGTTTCCCATGAGCCCCTGTACCCTGTCTGCTTCCTGCCTGATCCTGTTTCTGCTTTGATCCTGACTCTGAACGAACTCCGCCTGTCCTGACCTCGGCTATTCTTGACCACTCTTCTGCCTGCTCCTTTGTGTCTTGTCTGCCCGATGGTTCCTGACGCGGCCTGCCTGACCACTCCACCTCACCAGCCCTGACTGCTCTTGTCTGTGTTCATCCTGTTATCAGTTGGAGGTTTGGTTTTCTTATATTGTGCATTTTATATTTGTGTGTAACCTTTTAATAAATTATGTTGTTACACCATACTTGAGCCTGCGTTTCCCTGTGTCAGTTCACACATCTCTGGTCTTACCGGGAGCCCTGACATTACACCAAGGCCATTCCTAACCAGAAGTGGCTGCACAGGGAAGCCATCTTGGCTTGTTGTTGTGAAGGATGCATCCGGAGGAGGTTATATACTTGTATTTGCTAGTCTTAGATGACAGAGAATATGCCTATCAGGAGTATACCAGGGATCAGCTGCTAGAGTGCATACGGGTCGCTCATTCCCTAGTAGATCAGGGCACGGAGTTCTGAGGTGCAACCATTGATTCAGGCTTGTGTTGAGTTGGCTTCATCTAATACCCCTGAAAGCAGGAATGACTTTCTTCCACCATTCAGTACAGATCAAATAGAATCACTGGTTTGGTTTTTGGAGGATTATCCGGATTGCTTCTGGGAGTATTATTCATCATGTTCACCACATGTGCTAGTGGAGTGTATAAACGCAGTGCAGTCTTTGGTCACACAGGCTATGTGTAAACTGAATTTTGTTCAACCTATACTACAGTCCTGGTCAGACTTGTTACACCCAGCCTCAGGCAGCTTGCAACAAACCAGTCCTGCTTCTAATCATTCCTCTGCTCAAAGCTCTACTCCTGCATTCCCGACAGCACCCCCCCAGTGACAGCCCAATATACTCTGTTATCTACCACATGTCAGTACCCTGTTCCCACTCGCTGCACCTATCCTGCCTTTAACCCTGTAAAAAAGGCTGCTGTAGCAACTATTCCCTCCTCTGTTCCATCCTCCAGCTCTTTTGTCTCCAGCTACTCCTTCCATTTACAGACCTGCATTTACTTGCAGTGCCCCAGTAACTAAACCCAAGAAGAAGCGAAAATTCTTTCCAACCAGTTCCATCCTACCAGTATCCAAACCGGTCAGCCTGCTGTCTGAGAACCCGCCTTCCGTTGTTCAGCCTGATGACCCGATCCAGCCTGATGACCCGATCCAGCCTGATGACCTGATCCAGCCAGATGACTCGGTGCCAGCTGTCGTGCCAGATGACTCGGTGCCGGCTGTCGTGCCAGATGACTCGGTGCCGGCTGTCGTGCCAGATGACTCGGTGCCGGCTGTCATGCCAGATGACCCGGCGCCCGCTGTCGTGCCAGATGACCCGGCGCCCACTGCTCCGCCTGATGGCCCGGTGCCCGCTGCTCCGCCTGATGGCCGGTGCCCGCTGCCTCGCCTGATGGCCCGGTGCCCGCTGCCCAGCCTGATGTGCCTCTGCCTGCTGCCCAGCCTGATGTGCCTCTGCCTGCTGCCCAGCCTTATGTGCCCCTGCCTGCTGCCCAGCCTTATGTGCCTCTGCCCAGCCTTATGTGCCTCTGCCCAGCCTGATGTGCCGCTGCCCAGCCTGATGTGCCTCTGTCCGCTGCCCAGCCTGATGTGCCTCTGTCCGCTGCCCAGCCTGATGTGCCTCCACCCACTGCCCAGCCTGATGTGCCAGCCCCTGATATCCAGCCAGTTACCTGACCCGGGCGGTGGAACATTTTGCCCACTAAGGACTGTTTGGAGCTTCCTGAGGCCACCCCTTGAGGGGGGGTACTGTCAGGAATGGACTCACCACTGGTGGTGGGACTCACCTGCCATGTGGGCTGCAGTACCAGGGCTGGCCAGCGGGTGCTCTCAGCAGCCAGAAGCTCACTCCTGCAATCAAGTCATCACCTGAGGCTGATTGCAGGAGGTGTATTTAAGGAGTGGCCAGGCCTGCAGTCAGTGCCTTGGTGTATGTTTCCCATGAGCCCCTGTACCTGCATCCTGTCTGCTTCCTGCCTGATCCTGTTTGTGCTTTGATCCTGACTCTGAACGAACTCCGCCTGTCCTGACCTCGGCTATTCTTGACCACTCTTCTGCCTACTCCTTTGTGTCTTGTCTGCCCGATGGTTCCTGACCCGGCCTGCCTGACCACTCCACCTCACCAGCCCTGACTGCTCTTGTCTGTGTTCATCCTGTTATCAGTTGGAGGTTTGGTTTTGTTATATTGTGCATTTTATATTTGTGTATAACCTTTTAATAAATTATATTGTTACACTATACTTGAGCCTGCATTTCCCTGTGTCAGTTCACACATCTCTGGTCTTACCGGGAGCCCTGACATTACACCAAGGCCATTCCTAACCAGAAGTGGCTGCACAGGGAAGCCATCTTGGCTTGTTGTTGTGAAGGATGCATCTGGAGGAGGTTATATACTTGTATTTGCTAGTCTTAGATGACAGAGAATATGCCTATCAGACTCTGCGGGAGTATACCAGGGATCAGCTGCTAGAGTGCATACGGGTCGCTCATTCCCTAGTAGATCAGGGCACGGAGTTCTGAGGTGCAACCATTGATTCAGGCTTGTGTTGAGTTGGCTTCATCTAATACCCCTGAAAGCAGGAATGACTTTCTTCCACCATTCAGTACAGATCAAATAGAATCACTGGTTTGGTTTTTGGAGGATGATCCGGATTGCTTCTGGGAGCATTATTCATCATGTTCACCACATGTGCTAGTGGAGTGTATAAACGCAGTGCAGTCTTTGGTCACACAGGCTATGTGTAAACTGAATTTTGTTCAACCTATACTACAGTCCTGGTCAGACTTGTTACACCCAGCCTCAGGCAGCTTGCAGCAAACCAGTCCTGCTTTTCCCTGTGTCAGTTCACACATCTCTGGTCTTACCGGGAGCCCTGACAGCTGCACCCAAATTAAATTTACGCCCTTTTTTCCCATGAATAGGGCTCTCTTTCGGTGGTATTTAATACCTCTGCGGTTTTTATTGTTTGTGCTATAAAAAAAAAGACTGACAATTTTGAGAAAAAAAAAAATATTTTTGACTTTATGCTAATAAACATGTCCAGTTAGAAAATTAAAAAAATCTAATTTTGTCATAAATTTAGGCCAAAAATGTACTGTGCTACATGTCTTTGCTAAATCGAAATCCATGTAAATGAATTGGTTTACGTGAAAGTTATAGCGATTACAATTGGCGGTATATATACTGGAATTTTTGTTTTTTTACTAGTAATGGCAGCGATCAGCAACTTATTGTGGGACTGCAGTGTGCATTCTGACACTGGGGGGAACTGACCTGGTGTCACTGACATCTCCAGTGACACCAATACAGTGATCAATGCTAATAAAAATCACTGACACTGTACTAATGGCACTGGGCAGGAAGGGGTTAACATGTGGGGTGATCAAAGGATTAACTGTGTGCTGTTTCACAGTAAGCTGTGTCTGTGCTTTCAACTGTAAGCGCACTGCTTTGTATGGCTCTGCTATGCACAGGCTTAGCTTTGATTGGGTACAACCGATCAGGTCCAGGCCAAACATCATTTCCCTGAATCTGGTGAGCGATCGGTACTGTTCTAATTCACAGCAATGCCAGGCTGGTGGGTGTGCGCACGTGCCCCCTGCCCGTAAACACAGCAGAATATGTGATTTAGCACAGGAAGTCCGCCCTGTAACAGTAAAACTGCTATAGGGCAGAGTTGAACTGGTTAAACGTTGACAAAAATCCTGGAAGCTGATTGGTTTCTATGCAGAGCTGCACCAGCTTTTCCACTCTCCAGTTATAGTTAATCAACCCATCGATGTCAGTCAGTGCCATTGTCTCCGATCACTGCCACAGTAGTACAATGCCACCAGACAAGTACAGCTAGTCACAGTGTCCCCACTCTCCACCACACCAGTCCCAGTTTCACATTTGAAAGGCAATGAGAAATATGGTGTATCACCTCTTTAACGCCTGCTTTAACCCCTTGGACTCCAGTGCAGTGCAGCCAGCAACAGTTTTCTGAATCACTGTCACACCAGTCTCAGTGTCAACAGACCAGTATATGCCAGCAACAGTGTTTCTTATCACTGTCAAACCAGTCCTAGTGTCAACCAGACCAGTCTAAGCCAGCAGCAGTGTCCATGATCACAGCCACACCAGTCCCAGTGTCACCAGACCGGTCTAAGCCAGCAGCAGTGTCCATGATCACAGCCACACCAGTCCCAGTGTCAACCAGACCAGTCTAAGCCAGCAGCAGTGTTCATGATCACAGCCACACCAGTCCCAGTGTCACCAGATCGGTCTACGCCAGCAGCAGTGTCCATGATCACAGCCACTCCAGTCCCAGTGTCACCAGACCGGTCTAAGCCAGCAGCAGTGTCCATGATCACAGCCACACCAGTCCCAGTGTCACCAGACAGGTCTACGCCAGCAGCAGTGTCCATGATCACAGCCACACCAGTCCCAGTGTCACCAGACCAGTCTACGCCAGCAACAGTGTCCATGATCACAGCCGCACCAGTCCCAGTGTCACCAGATCAGTCTACGCCAGCAGCAGTGTCCATGATCACAGCCACACCAGTCCCAGTGTCACCAGATCAGTCTACGCCAGCAGCAGTGTCCATGATCACAGCCACACCAGTCCCAGTGTCACCAGACCAGTCTACGCCAGCAGCAGTGTCCATGATCACAGCCACACCAGTCCCAGTGTCACCAGATCAGTCTACGCCAGCAGCAGTGTCCATGATCACAGCCACACCAGTCCCAGTGTCACCAGACCAGTCTAAGCCAGCAACAGTGTCCATGATCACAGCCACACCAGTCCCATTGTCACCAGATCAGTCTACGCCAGCAGCAGTGTCCATGATCACAGCCACACCAGTCCCAGTGTCACCAGACCAGTCTACGCCAGCAGCAGTGTCCATGATCACAGCCACACCAGTTTTGTTCCAGATGCTTTCCTTGCACTGATAACTTCATGTATTCATTTTTTGTTGTAGGTCTGCTCTATTTTTGGGATTCATTTAATTTCTTCAGGATTTGTTTTGTATATTCATTATATCGTGTGGATCTTCTGACAGCAGAATGTAAACAAAAAAGTGCCTGTTAAAAAAAACAAAAAAGGAAAGTGTGGGGGATTTTGTTTGGATTTTGAAGGGAGCTCCACACCAACATTTTGTAAAAAAAGGCGTGGAGTCCCTCCCCCCCCCAAAATCCACACCCTTACATGAGTATGTAGCCCAGCAAGCCAGAAAGGGGGGGGGGGGCAGCGAGCGCCCCTCTCCTGAACTATGCCAAGCCACCCCCCATGTCTATGTGTCATTTGGCGAGTGACATGGCTCGTGGAGAGGCACTCACCCACTGACAGGCATGGGAGCGGGGTCAGCCAGTGACGTCACCAGGTGACCCCACCCCATGTTTACCTAGGCAGGACACATTGTGTTCGTGCGCTGGGTTTTTGTTTTTTTTTATTTTTTGTGGGGGTTAGCATTCATCATGATTGATGTTGGATCTATTTCAGGGGACATTTTTTGTTAACTCTGT
This sequence comes from Staurois parvus, assembly GCF_062004578.1. Taxonomy (NCBI): domain Eukaryota; kingdom Metazoa; phylum Chordata; class Amphibia; order Anura; family Ranidae; genus Staurois; species Staurois parvus. The sequence goes on from NW_028318003.1 coordinate 6,612,616, forward strand.
GTTTTTTATATTACTTTACACATTTTTTAGGTGAATGAGTAGTACCCTATACTCATTCACATTGAGGGTAATGGGATCTGGGGTCCCCCTTGTGAAAGAGGGCTTCCAGATTCTGATAAGCCCCCCCCATCAACAGACCCCCACAACCATCACCCAGGGCTGTGGGGAAAAGGCCCTTGTCCCCATCAACATGGAAACAAGGTGCCTTGGAGGGATGCCCCCTCCCCCGACACCCCACCCCCCCCCCATGTTGAGGGCTTATGACCTGGTATTGTTTAGGGAGGAAGTGCTCATATCCCCTCCCTTTTCTGGCCTGCCTGGCTGCATGCTCAGATAAGGATCTGACATGGATTTTGGGATGACCCCACACCACTTTGTTTTTTTTGGCATGAGGTTCCCCTCAAAATCTGAAGGGGGACAGACCCAAAGGGGGACCCCTATGCTGGTTTTTAACATTTTTAAACGGCAATTGTTTTGTTTACATTCTGCTTCAAAAATTATGTTATCCAAATGAAACTATTGAACAAAGGCATTTGTTATTTTTTCATTATAACTTTTTTTTCGAATTCGTTGCCATTCGTTTCTAAGTCCATTCAGAAATTCGGATGTATCCAAATCTATGAAAATTAAATTTTCTTCCAAAAAACAAATGGCAATGAACAGAATCGCACATGTCTAGTTCCTGAATGCTGCCCAACTAGTCTGCAGTGTCACTAGACCGCTGTAAACCTGCAACAGTTATCCTCAGCACTGCTACACAAGTCCCAGTGTAAGCCAGCAACAGTTCCTGATTGCTGTCACACCAGTTCTAGTGTTGCCAGACCAGTGTAAGGCATTTCCTATATTAACCCCTTCCTGCCGCTGCCTCCCAGCCCTCTAAGTGGATTGACGTGCCAGGAAGGTAGAGGTGGGCATTCCAGTCTGCTGTGATTGGCTCTCACAGTGGTCACATGATCGAAAGCTCTTGATCGCAAGCATGCGACAGGAACTTTCTGTGACAGTTTAATTACTGTGCTGGGAGTGTGCAGGTAGCCGGTTCTCAGCAAAGTAAACTGTTTACACATATACGGCCGCTCGGCATTAAAGCCCACCTGCCAAGAGGCCTCACATATCCATGCAGCCGGCAGGAAGAGGTTAAGATATATTCCCTTATCCCTCATACAGATTAGACCATTACAGTACACTGTATTTGATTGGTTGATTTGTGTGGTACACAAGATACAATGTCTGGTACATAATCAGTTCAAACATTGAAAAAGTCTCCCTCACCATACTCAGAGGAGCAGCAGAATGTGTTTTATTGTGTAATTCTAAGTATGCATGTGTTGTGTGTGAAAATATCTAATTAACCACTTCAAGTCCGGACACTTTCACCCCCTTCCAGTCCAAGCCAATTTTCAGCTTTCAGCGCTATCACACTTTGAATGACAATTGCGCGGTCATGCAACACTGTACCCATATGCATTTTTTAGCATTAATTCAGCAGGTACAATCTTGTGGTTCTCTGCCAGGATGGCGAGCAGAAATGACGCGGCAGTGCACCGAATCTGAATAGGAGGAGCCGGGCAGGGAGACAGGAATAGACACGGAGGACGAGATCACTGTATGGGCGTTGTACTGAATGACTGGGACGGATACAGAGAGCTGGGAACATTATCCTTTCATTATCTGACATTTGTTTACATTCATGTTACTGGTTTATTTAACACATTTGTTTATTTTTATTCTTGGGGATATTTTTATATGTTTACTTTTATCCTTAGTTTGTTTTTACCTTTTATTATTTGTTTTGTTTTTTAACCGCTTCAAGTCCAGACACTTTCACCCCCTTCCAGTCCAAGCCAATTTTCAGCTTTCAGCGCTATCACACTTTGAATGACAATTGCGCAGTCATGCAACACTGGACCCATATGATTTTTTTTTAGCATTTGTTGAGACAGATAAAACTTTATTTTGGTGGTATTTATTCACCACTGGGATTTTTATTTTTTTGCTATATAAATGAAAAAGTCCGAACATTTTGAAAAAAAAGTGTTTTTTGCAAATAAATAATCTTTCTTCATAAATCTTGGCGTAAATGCTATTTTTTAGTAAAAAAACAAAAACAAATTAGTTTATAACCAAAAATTATAATTTTTCAAAAATGTTTTTTACATTTGTATTTTATTTTTTTATATTATTATTTATGGGTTTTTTTTTTACATACTGTCATCCTAGCAGTACAGTGTCACCATGGTGACACTGTACTACTTGTGGGGGGTGATGAAGATTTTTTTTTTTTACACTGATTGCTTTTACACCCATAAATGCTGTAAAAGCAATCATTTCTCCTTCTCTCTGGCTGCATTCTTGCAGCCATTGAGAAATACTGTGAAAGCTGTGATTGGTCACAGCTTGTCACATGGTACAAGGCTGTTGTGAATGGCCTTGTACCATGTGACCTCTGATCATTCACAGATTTCACTAGTAGTAAGCAATGATGTCAGAAGTGGCATCTTGCTTATTACTATTCAAGTGATCACTGATTGGCCAATCAGTAATCGCATGATCGGGACCTCACACAGAGGTCCCGTACAGCGATATTAATAGGGCAGCCCTCTAAAAAAATAATTAAAAAACCAAAGTGAGCTAAATACATAGAAGGCTACAGAGACTGTAGGTTTATAATAAATGGATAAATGATATTGGAAACATACAGAGTGCTTAGTATCAGACAAAATGTCGGCTACTGGTGTAGACCTTAAGTGGTATCTGTAATCTGGAGGATTCTGTAGGTTCTAGGAGAGATATGCATTCCAGTGTGCTTGTGTACAAAGACGTCAGTGAGTATAAATGATACAAAAACACATAAGTATACTGTTACAGTTTAATACATGAAAAGATATTTTATAACCTTCTCAAGCAGCAACATTCGCATATGTCCTTTTAAAAAGATTATTTCTATCATAATGCATGTGCTTCAGTGCATGACACTGACCATAAAACCCGGAGATTGCAGGATGCCTTGCAACAAATGGCATATTTACAATCTAATTCCATTGATCAGTCTACTACAATTGTCATTTTGCACATCCTTCAATAGAACCCATATATCATGTCAAAATATTAACTACTTCAAGACCCAATTACAATAATATTACAAAAATCTAGTATTCTGTACAATTATAACACATTCATCTACATTTTCACTGATATTCTTAGAATGGAGTTGTGGAAACATACAGTAAACATGCCTGCCAAAAAACTTAAAGTGCATTTACGATCTGGGTAAAATGGATATATTCACAAGTAAAAAAACATTTGTTAATGCTTAATACTTGATGTTTTACCATCACCAACATTCTAATACATATGACTATGATTCAGTATTGGGGCAGTATTGCTTAGTGGAGCAGACACATTCTAAAGCAACACAAGAATGTCAGTGCATATACCAGCAGCAGTTTATATTGCAAAACTATAGAATAAAGCAGCATTTCATAGATTTGATTAAAAGGCATACAAATCTGAAAATATACACTATCTGAAAGAACACAAAACAAAACCTGAGATCATAAAAGAAACCTGTATTGAGGGAAATATCTAGGCTGCGATTGGTGACCTCCTGAAAATGCTAATTGGTTGGCTATCACTGCCTTCAATACTTTCTGAATTAATGATCCATAAAAAAAATGCAACTAGTGAAGTCAGAACACCTGGCCTGCATAGTTGCCCTAGGACTAAGAAACTATTGAAGCCACTAGCTCTGCATTACAGGCAGGTAGTTTATATTTTCAAAAAGCAAAATCAGCATTGCCAGCCCTTGTTCTTCTCTTAGCACAAGTTTCCTTTGAGGTCCTATGTCTAGGTGGGAAAAAGTGAGGTTGATTACTAAGGAAGGGGCGCACATAGAAGAGCTGTAGCCTGTGAGCTATGCCATCACTCCTTGCCCTAGTACACAGAGGTTTTTACATTAGGATTGAAATTCTGAGAAAAATGCAGCCTACCCATGATGATGTGGACATGACACAGCAATGGTGAATTAGCAGCCTTTTACTCCTATATCATTAGTTAGGAGAGACCCAACCTAGACTAGAATGGCTAAAACTAAAGCATCCTATTCTAACAGAACCTATTGAGGCTTGAGAAAGGCAATGAATCCAAGGACTATATATTTAAATATATGTGGACCAACATTTACCATGTCTGGCCCAGGTATCATTTATAAGAATAAGCCAGACCTGCTGTGAAGGTTGCACAGCTGCTGGCTGGGTGCCACAGAAGCCAAAATCACCTGCTAAAAAGAACATAAATAGAACAAAAATACTCTCACCATAGGGTCATGTATAGCTCATATACTGTAAATACATTTAAAAGGTATTACATTTAAACTTGAATGTTGGAAATAATTAAGATAATTTGATTGCATTTTGCAAAAGCATTTGATGCTGTTCTTTATATTATTCTAGTATAGATGTTGATGGTTCAAGAAATATGGGAGAATGAGTGAAAATTGTAAAGAATAGGTTAAAGGACATATGAAAATAAGGAGATTGTAAAAGCACTACATTTCAAATGGGCCAAGGTATAATAGGGATGTTCCACAGGGTCTGGAATAAGGCCCAATTTATTTATTGCTGACCTGGTAAAATAAGAAAATTCAGTAGGATAATAGCATGTGTACAGATGGATCATTTTAAAAATGGCAACACAGACAATTTAGACTCCCTTCTACCTTTACACTGCAGGAACATGAGTGTTAGCGTGTGTGTTACTGCAACACATTAAAATATGCTTATTGCCGGTTGTGATGCTGTGGTGCCATCAATTCTTAATGGCACCCCAATGTACTGTACCTTGCCAACACACAGGAATATTAGTGCACCACAATGCATGGTAATGAAATACTGTGCCTTCAGATGAGCTGTCTTTCAAGTACATGCACCTTTTATGGTGCATTTTAGCGTGCTAAGGAACCCCATTCATGTGAAAGGGCTGCCTAACACAACACACATTATTACAAATCAACAAGCTTTGTGTTAATACATTGCACAGGTGTGAACTTTAGCTTACAGCTGAACTCCAGAAATTAGACAAAATATACCTTTGCAGTCAGCCTTCCTGCACTGCAAGGGTTAAATGCTAGTTTAATCTATGGGTGCAGGGAAAAGGTTTTTTACTTACCCTATGCCTCAGTCCAGTAGGCTCCAGATCTGTTATCTTCTGCCTAAAGCTCCAAGCTCTGGGTAGCCCTTCAGGGTCATCACCTAAAGTCACTGGGTCCATTACAAGCTGATAAGTCAGTTGGCCTTAGAACAGAAGAGAACATTTAACTCCAGTAGAGCTGGGCCCTACAGAACAAATAAGCCATAAAGGACAAGTTCTCAAATGCATCTCAGTAAAGTTGAACTATACAAAGAAACAGGAGGGTGAGGTCCCAGTGTGGGCTTGACTAGGAGCTCACGGCAATAGCACAAGCACAATAACCCCTGTAGAGGAGCCAATGCTTCGAATAGTAGCCAGGATAGGCATGAGGCAAATGAGATGCAGTAGAAGCACCTATGCATTATCAGTCCCATGCATTTGCAAGATAAGGGTCCAGCGGTATTTAATTAATTGGACCTATATGTGACTGATGAGGTCAGGGGGCCTATTAACTAAAAGGACAAATCGATTGCCCTTAGAAAGGAGAAGAGAAGTTAGCTACAGTAGAGCTGGGCCCCACAGAATTAATAGGTCAAAGGGTGCATGCCTCTAAATGTGTCTTAGTAAAACTGGAACCATATAAAATAAATAAAATAGGAGTGTGGGTTCCCCGGGCAGTAATGGCATTGACTAGGAGCTCACAGCTTTTACACAAGTGCAATATCCCCTGTAGGGGAGTGAGTAATGACCAGGATGGCTGTGAAGCCACAGAGGTGTAGTAAAGGCAACTGTTGTCAGCCATGCATATGCAAGATGTCAGAACTCCATATGTGCAGCAAATTAAATGTTGATTTTTAGTGTTAATGAAAATGACAGATGCTAATATAAAAAAATGAACTTTTCAGTAAGGGCTCATTCACACCTGCGGGTAGTAAAAAATATGTGATTGAGCCATACCTTTACTCTCCCCAGTGAGGCCTGAACACATGATTAGGATGTGATGCTTTGCATGCTGCTGTGACGACGTGGTGTGGAATTTTCAGTGTTGATACAGGTGGTAAAGAGGTACTATTTTGCTTCCAACCACCGGTCAACGCCCTCTTAAAAGTGTTTTATTGTGGGATGAGGGGCAACAAGGCTGCCAGTAGAGTCAACGTGACTTAAAGTGTTACTAAACCCAGAATGGATCCTGCATTCACTATATCTGATCTCCCACAGTACACAGAACATGAAAATGCAATTATTTTAGTAAATATAAACTACTAACTACCTTTTCTCATCAGCAGTTAGAGCAGTCTTGTGATCTCTATCAGTGTCCAGTAGAGCACTGGTTAAAACATGTAGGAGGAGTTTTCATTCTCCCCTGATTGTCCTCTGAGGCTGCATAACCCTCTCTGGACAGTGCTAATTGGCCCTGTGCTGATCACATGCAACCCCCAAAGAAAAAAAAAAAACTCTCTAGCCATACATACTAAATTGAGCATGTGCAGGGCGACTCCTAGAGCTCTGTACTATCAGCAGATGGATTGGGGACAGCAGAAGACGGGGAAGATCAGAGAGGACAGGATCAAACAGCCTTTTTACACAATGCCGAGGATTAACCCCTTAGGTCCCACAGTGAGTATACCAAGCATGCTTTACTACATATACAGGCTGATTTTATTGTTGTGGGTTTAGTAACACTTTAAGGCTTTATTTTTAATAATTTTGCACATTGCAATGAACAGTCTCCATGCCCTAAACTTCTGTATATTGGACATGAGTAGTTACTGCAACAGAAAACATTTGCATATTTTATCTTCACAAAGCATTCTGAGAAACGAGCTAAATCATCTCAGTCAAAAAAAAAAACAAAAACGCCCTCCATCAAGCAGGAAAGAGACTAGAAAATAAAGATCAGTGTAGTTCTTGGAGTTAGGCTTTGTTAATAAACGTAAGGCCATGATAATAGCATTCATTTTTATATATTACATGAAATACAGTTGAAGAAAGTGGAGCGGGTGTACTCAATACCAAGCTGTAGCTACAAAAGAAAATACAATCTCGGATTGCATATAAAAGGAGATATAACATATAATTTATAACATGAATATATCATTATCCCTGTATAAATGACTTATAAGGCCACAATTTGAATATGGAGTACAGTTTTAGGCACCATGTTGTGAACATGATAGACCTGGAGAACATACAGAGGCTGCTATATTAATAAAAACATTGGGAGAGATCTTTTTACAATGTAATGCATGCAGAGGAGCATCTAACAGTCATTTTCTTTTTTCAGTAATCCAGCTGCTGTTTGATTACTCTCTGAGCTGGCAAACAGTGAAAGCAATAGATAGAACGAGAGTTTATAATAAAAACGGTCGAACAGCTGGGCTTGCTTAAGCCAGAAAGAAAGACATTTTGAAAGTGACCTATTTAGTATAGATGAATGCAGTCAAAAGTCAATGCAAAGTATATCAGTTTCACTTTTTACCGATAAGTCTTTACATGAAACGAGGAAGGATTTTACCATCGATAAAGCAAGAGGTTACATAGTTACATAGGCTTAAAATTGACACAAGTCTATCTAGTTCAACCAATAGAAAAAATAAATAGCGAACCTCCATGTACAGAACCCTATATCCACACTTGATCCAGAGGAAGGCAAAAAACCATTACACAATTTGTTCCAGCGGGGGAAATAAAATTCCTTCCTGATCCCCTGAAGACAATCGGATATTCCCTACATCAACAATTTTTGGTGTGATTACCTACAAATGTTAATATCCAGTTATATTTTGTTCATTTAGGAATGCATTCAGCTCTTTTTTTAAAACAAACTACTGTGTTGGTCAGAGCTAGTTCATGAAGGAGTCTATTCCACATTTTCACAGGTCCTTTTGTGAAGAAACTTTTTTTGAATTTGGAGATTGAATCTCTTTTCCTTCAGACATAAAGAGTACCTCGTCCTTTTGTAAAAAAAGTGAAAAACTCAACACCAAGTTCACTATATGGACCACCAAAGTATTTACAGTATGCATGGCAGTCATATCCCCCCTTAATTTCCTCTTCTCAAGAGAATAAATTCAGTTCCTCTAATCTTTCCTCATAGCTAAGCTCCTCCATGCCTCGTATCAGTTTGGTTGCCCTTCTCTGCAATTTCTCTAGTTTGTTGATATCCTTTTTGTGAAGTGGTACCCAATACTGAACTGCTTATTCTAGATGACATCATTAGAAATTGCTTTGTATAGGGGCAAAGGTCCTTTGCGTACAATGTATTCTCTAAGTGATTCAGTAGCGCAAAATATCATAAGCATAAACAACACATTTCAAAGTGAAAACTCATACAAGTGAAAAGAGTCCAAAGAAAAGTCCTTTTTTATCACAAGATGATTCAGATTCTTTAAATACAATCAACACGTGAGTAAAATATATAGTGTCCCCAGGTGTGCACTCACCACATGGATGTGTTTCCCATTTTCATGGTTGGCTTAATCGCTTAAGAGTTGTTATCCACAAGACGATCAACTTATATACTGGATGACAAACACCTCCTCCAATTCACCACAATCTCTCTTATTCCAGTATATTCAAATGACATAACATAGATATGGATAAATGGTTGGTATACCAGTGCTGATGAATGGTAAACAGACACCTTCCCTCCTCCTATGTGATCGTCTCTCAAAGGGTCATGTAAAAGACAAAAAGCAAAGGAACCCCAATGGTGCAGTATAAAACAGCTTCTTTATTGCCTCAAATAGACAGCCACTCACAAGCTAGAAATGGTAATCAAGCCCAATGATGTTGCAGGTAAGGAAACCAGCTAAGTGAAATATGCTCTCACCAATACTGAGTTCCACAAAATGGCACCAATTTCGTCACTTCTGGTTCCGATCGCGTCACTTCCGGTTGCTGCACAGTCACGCCCTGACGAGTTTCGTGATATCCGACTTACTCATAGGGGACATGATGAGAATGATATTTTGTGCTACTGAATCACTTAGAGGTTACGTTGTTTACTAAGTATTTTAGAGGTGGCAGCAATAGATTATTATATTTCATTAATTTAAATATTCCATCATGCATTTTAGCGCAGTTTTTTTGGTTATTGCTTATAAGGTTTTTTTGTGGTCAGAGTGATTATGCATGTAATGTTCTAACACAGGAGACAAAATCAATACCAGAATTTGTATGATTTTCATACATAATAATAGTATTCAAAATTATGATTACATAGGAAAGTATTGTACTATATTGATTCAGAGAGTTGTCTTGTAGTGTTAGCCAAAGTATAACTAAAGGCAGTTGTTATTGCTGTCTGTGGCCCCGTTGAGATTCAACTTCTCTATTTATCCTTTTTACCATTATCATTGAAAGTAAAAGTAAAAGAAAATCCCACATTTTGGGTTGTCCACAGAAAAGTAATAGAGGGGAAATTTTCTGATGTGAACACTATTTCTGGTGACCTGGGGGTCCCCAAGGAATTCTTTTAATTTGTGTGGATTTCTTCTCACTTCCTGTTTGGTTATAGTACAGGAAGTGAAGGGAAATCTCTGCAATGGGACACAGATGGCAAACAAAAAAAAATCTGACAGGGGTTAAACCCTCCATTGCTGTATTCAAAATGAAAAAAAAAGTTTTGCCTATAGTTCTACTCTAGGAAATGTATTTGTGACTTCAGAGATAAAACCATATTTTCACAGCCAATTTTGTTATGACTACATCTGAATCAAAACTGCTTGAGTTTGACACAGAATGAATTTGGTGGAAATTTGTTTAAAATGTTCCATTATTAATTGTAATTATTAAGCAAAAGTAATCTGAATATGCTTTTCCTTGTCAACTCTTTATACTACACATAGTCCTTGTAAATGTAAAGAAATGGTGTTGGTAACATACTTTGGTTACCAAACAGCAATGTCAATTGCATGTGCCCTTTAAGACATTTTTGGAAAACTGAGAAAAAAAGAAAGGTCTACAATATAATATTCAGTATAACCTGTTGAGATGGAGCAGGTCATACAAATTTGGTCTTGTTAACTATAGCAGTGCAAAGAGGCACTGTTTTATAAACCCACATCATTAAAAACTATCAATAAATGCTGTATTATATGCTGTTCATAGTCACTCAGTCACTATGGGACTTATTTTCTGTATTCTGCAAAAATCCTTTTTGATCCTGTTGTTTTCTGTCTCCTCCTCCTGACCATGTTCCTACTGCAGTTGGGGATTTTGTAGAGCAGCGTTGGCAGCTAGCGCACATGCTCAGTTGATTGCTATTCTAAGACGCAGCCTGTGACTTGCAGAAATGCGCCCACACATGTTATTGCTGCAGAGTAATAAAGATTTGATTTCAAATATATATTTTTATAACAATTTAAAACAGTTTATTTATATTAATTATTTATTTTTACTTTGTATCCGAAAAGTTTTTTTTTTTGTCATTTTGAACATGTGACCAGAGGCAGAGGACTAGAAGCTCCTCATGCCACTGTTTCCCTACAGACAGGCTGGGACAGAGTTGGGTCATGTGACCACTATATATCGATTAGGAAAAAAGATCCTTTTTTTTTTTTTAATAAAATAATTCCAGTGCCATCATCCACATACAGAAAGAGAAGTGAGAATGTAAATTAGGCAGTGTGTGTTTAGTACCACTTCAAGTGTTAAATGGCTTCCAAAACTAATATTTCAGATATGGATAAATGTCAAATAAGTTGACTATCAGCATTTTCAGTTATATTGAGGAATTTATCTATAGGTTTAGTCCAGGTTTTAAAGTGCTTTTGTTATTAAATGCACATGATGCTTACACAAGCAAGTAATGTCAACAGAAGTTACTTTTCCATTTTAATCTGCAACCAACTATGATTTTCTAAAACTTAAAATTTCTCCACCCTAAAGTTACAGCAACGGCGAGGCAACAAGGGAGAAGGGAGGTGCCTGAGCATGGAGAGGTGAGGTGGTGAGGAGAGAGAGCTCTGCACCTACTCTGACCATACCCGACACCCCCTGACCACGGAGCGTTGAGAGAGCTGGTGCCGCTCCAGGAGTCGGCTGGACTGTGGAGGGCTGGGCAGTCCTTCTGGAGAGGGTGGGGGATGCAGCCCAGCATGTGAAGCTCTGGGAGGCTGTGTGAGTGGAGGCGTATGAGGCCTTGGCTGAGAGCTGCAGCTGGGAGGCAGCCTGCGGAGTGCAGTGTGCAGGAGATGGCATTGGAGAGTGACAGCTGTGGATTGAGAAGGATGAGACCGTTGTCCTTGAAGATCTGAAGAGAGTAAGGAGGAGGAATACTGTGGATGAGAGACATAGAAGAGATTCCAGAAGAAAAAGTTGAAAGAAAAGAAGAGGGAACAGAGACCCTGAGGTACCCCTAATTGAGGGATTGTGGACAGGGAGAAGTCTTGCCTAGGCCACCCCATGAAGGGACACTATCTTTAGGAACGTGATAGGAGACTGCAAAAAGGATAGGTGAACACGCAGTAACGGAGCCAGCATATCGGGTTTGGATGGTGGCTGTGAGTTACCGTGAGTAACGGCATGAAGTTTTCTTTTGCTTCTGTTAATATGTTGTGGTCCCTGCCATAGGTGAAATGCATACATGGGGAATGGGTATGGGCGGGCAGAAGACTAAAGTATGAGGAATTCTCAGAGGTTAAATTGAAGGCGTCTATTCTGTATATCCTCTTAAAAAGTTGTTCGTGACTGTATCTGTACCTCTTAAGAGATAAATAATAGCGGTGTTGAACTATAAAACATACATCTAATAGATTTCCCATAGATAAGCGCAATCAATATGAGGAGTAGATCTTCTAAGGGAGGTGGGGTTAAAACACCGCAATCAAACCCAAATAAGAGTACAATCAAGAAATATATGCCAATACAGGAATAAAGCCCTGAAAAACAACAGGATGGAAGTAGGAGAATTGAGGGCGAGCAAACTAGGTTGTCACTCGGAGTGTGAGAAGGAAATTCAATGAACGAATCTATAATTATGGATAATGTAACAGAGCAAATTCTGATGGATCAACAGGGAGCAATGTCACAAATCCCGACAAAAATCAACATGGCGGAAATGTCCGTAAAATTGGAACTTTCCATGAAAAATTAACTGGCGTGATTCACAGCAATTTGGGTTGAATGTTAACAAGAGTGGAGGAAGTTGAAGGGAAGATGGAAACCCAGGCCCAGCAGATTACTAAATTAGAAATGCAGGTGGAAGAGTTGAGAAGGGAACAGAGGACTCTATCATATAAACTAGAGGATCAGGAGAATAGAGAAAGAAGAGACAACCTTAGGATAAGAGGACTGCCAGAAGTTCATGGTGAAGAAGATCTGTGGGGGAAAGTATGGAATGTATTTAAACCTTTGATTGGAAGATCAGACTCTGAAACCCTTAAATTAGAGAGAGTACACAGAATTGGACACATACGAAGAACTGTGTCAGAACTCCCAAGAGATGTAATCGTTTGCTTTCATTATCATGAAGACAGAGAAAATATGGAAAAGGATGCGAGAGGTCCCCGAAATTAAATACGGGGAGGTGCAGTTGCACGTTTTTGCGGATGTAGTCGCCGAGACTAGAAGAAGAACGTTGAGACCATTATTAGATCAGATGAGAGAGAAGAAACTGGGGGTTTCCGACTTGTCAGATTGGGTGTAAAGATGGGAAATCGGCCAGGCTAAGATTTCCAGAAGAATTAAGCGACTTCTGTGATAAATTAGATCTGCAGGTGGTGGACATGGCGAGGTGGTCGGTGGGGAATAGGGAGAGACTGGAATTAAGAAATGAGAGTTGGCAGCAAGTGAATAAAAGAGGGAAATAGTGGGGGGGGGGGGGTTCTGGGGGGCAGAGAGGGGGAGGGGTGAGATGGGGAGGAAGAAATGTGAAGTTTATAGGAAGGATATATAGGTCGGGAAATTAAGGCCTGGTGATTGTCTTGTAATATGGATTCCTATCGGTGGGTGGTTATGGTGGGGGGTTTTTTCCCTCTTTCTTCCTTCTTTCTCTCTCTCTCTAAGGTCCCTCTGCCCACGTCACTCCTAGCCCTCTCGGATGTTTTCCTACGCGGTCCCAGTTGGGATTCTAAAGTAGGGGAGCAAAGATGACCAGCTTCTGGAGGCCAATGGTGGGATCCCTCAAGATGGGAGAGAGGGAGCAGGTTAGGTGTTCATGCTCAGAGTCTTACCCTAAAATAGGAATCGCTAGTGGGGATAACCCACGTCAGATTCTTGGGCAGTATATAGGCCAGGGAGTTTTTAAGGGTGGGAGAGGGAGGAGTTTAGGGAAGGGGGGAGGGGAGTGGGTGAATGTCCACGGAAAAAAACATCTTGGGCCTGTCTATATGTAAGCAGAGGAGTGGAAGAGAAGAGAAAGGATAAAAAAAGTTTGGGTTTGATTAAGATTATGACATACAATGTGAAAAGTTTAAATTCTCTATTTAAAAGACATAAGGTTCTGAGGGAGGTATATCATTATTCTAAAGACATGGTCTTTTTACAAGAGACACATCTTTCTTATGTTACAAGCATTAGGTTATTGTTAAGCAATTATCCACACTGGAATTATGTGTATTCACCAACAAAGGTGGCTAAGAGAGTCGCAACTGGATTTTCAAAAAATATGGGTTTTAAGGTCGAGGAAAGACTGATAGATCCAGAGGGTACTTAGGCCTTATAGGAGAAATATAGGGACAAAAATATACGCTGGTTAATATTTATTACCCAAATAAGAACCCAGAGGTATTTCTTCACGTGGTGTTTGGGAAAATAATGAAATTTAAGAAAGGTAGTTTGATCATGGCAGAAGATTTTAATCTGTGTTTGGATCCTTGGTTGGATTCCTCTTCAGGTGCACTGAGAGAGGGAGGTAGAAAATTGAGGATATTAAAAAAGAAGTTATTTCAAAATGAATTAATAGATGCATGGAGGGTAAAACACCCTAGAGAAAGAGACTATACCTTCTTCTCGTCAGTGCACAGATTGTATTCATGATTGAACTATATTTTAATAGAGCACAGACAATTGGAATCTCTGATAAAATCTGAGATTGAGGTGATATCCACCTCAGACCATGCTCCTGTTACGGCGATTCTACGGGTAGGTGGTGAGCAGAACAGGAGGGCTATGTGGAGATTAAATGAGGCACTCTTACAAGACCCTGAAATAGAGAATAAGCTTATGGGGGAAATTGAGCAATTTTTTGCCACAAATGAAACGAAGGAAATATCTGTGGCTACTATCTGGGAGAACAATAAAGCGTATATAAGGGGAATCCTGATAGCTTTAGGCACACAAAAAAAAAGGAACGAGAGAAGAAAATAAAGGGATTAATGGAAGAGTTACATAAATTAGAGCAGGCACATAAAAAAAGACAGGATTTAGAGGTGCATCAGAGGTTCACTCTTAAAAGAGAAGAGCTGAGGGAATTACTGGAGCATGAGAACAGGAAAGTTTTTAATAGTGTCTTAAAGGAAAGATGCCGGTGGGGGAGTAGACCAGGAAAATATTTGATGAATAGAGTGAAGGAGAAGAAATCTAGAAATTATATAGAAAAAGTTAAAAACGAGAATGGTGAACTGGTGTTTTCCACCACCGATATCGCTAATGTGTTCCAGAGGTTTTACAGTAGACTTTATGAGGTAAATCCTGAAAGTCAGAAAGGAAACGAGGGAGAGAAAAATAGGAAGTGTCAAGGATTCCTGAAGGAGGCATAACTACCAAGAATAATTAGAGATAAATTAAAAGCGTTGGAATGGATGATTTCTCAAGATGAAATTAATGTGGCTTTGAAGAGTACAGCTGGAGGGAAAAGCCCAGGCCCAGATGGCTTTACAGTGGGATATTATAAAAAATTCAAAGAAATGATGGAGCCTAGGAGAGGGAACGGAGATGAGAGAAGGATCACTACATGCGCATATAGCAATCATCCTTAAAGAAGGGAAGGATAGTGCACAATGTGCTGGCTACAGACCCCTTTCATTATTAAATATTGATACAAAGCTATTTGCGAAAGTCCTGGCCACTAGGATGAAGAAGCTGATGCCAGAGTGGATACATTTGGATGAAGTGGGATTTGTTCCAGGGAGGGAAGGAAGAGATAATGGTTTAAGATCATTGCTACTTTTACAAAAAGCAAACAGAGAAAAGCAGTCGAAGATCATACTGTCAATGCAGAAAAAGCCTTTGACAGGGTAAATTGGGGATTTATGTTCAATACGCTTGAAGTATTGGGAATGGGGAGTAAGATGATAAGATGGATAAAGGGGCTATATAATAACCCCTCTGCATCAATTAATGTTAATGGATCCAGACTCTTTAAAATGTATATTGGTACTAGCAGGGGTGTCCATTATCACCATTGTTATTCGTTTTATCCTTGGAACCACTGCTAGCCTTGGCAAGGAAAAATGTAGATATCAGAGGAATTAAGGTGGGAGAAGTCGAGCATAAAGTAACAGGATATGCAGATGACATGCTATTTTATATTGTTAACCCTAGACTGACGCTGCCTAAATTAATGGGTTTATTAAAAAGGTATTGGGAGTTCTCAAACTTGAAAATTAATCTTTCTAAATCTGAGATCTTAAATATCAATACTCCAAAGGTAGAATCGCAAACCCTGCAAAAAGACTTCCACTTTATATGGAGGGAGAGGGAATTAAGCTACTTGGGAATAAAGTTAACCCCTTTAATAAATAACCTATATCAAGCTGACTATATACCTTTAATAAATTAAATTAAAGATGAGCTAAGATGTCTCTCAACAGGGTGGGTCTCATGGATGGGACATATTAATTTATTTAAGATGGTGATAGTTCCAGTAATTCTATATAAATTTCAGATGTTGCCAATATATTTACCAGGTTGAGACTGTGGGATGGGTTGCACAAGTCTATGGGGTGGGAATATAATTCACTGTTAATACCCTTGGTTGAGACACATTTTTTCCTGAAAGATAATATTTCTGGGAAATGGTTTAAAAATAGAAATGCACGGTTGAGGGATATAATAGGTAAGAGTAAGTTATGTAATTTTCACGAATTGAAGAGTAAAAAAGATTTATTTTTCACTATAGATGAATTTAGGTACTATCAATTGGGACATTTGTATCAGCACTCCCACAGCCTCTGAGGATGCCGGAGGACATGTTGCCATTTGAAAAAATTATGAGTTAAGAGACAGGTTTTAAACATGTAATATCTAAAATAAATAAAGTTCTTATTGAATTGATGGGGACTGGGCTTCCGCCGTTCTCAGTAAAGTGGGAGAGAGATTTGGGAACAAAAATGAACGGGCAGCAGAAAAATAAGATGTTTAAGTTGATACATGGGGTGGTGAATATGAACATAGTAGAAATGAATTACAAAGTTTAACTAGATGGTACTGTACACCGAGTGTTGCACACAAACAAAGAGAAGGAAAGTCGCCACTGTGTTGGAGAGATTGTGGTGGGAGAGGGACGATGTCTCACATATGGTGGGCATGCCCAGGAATTCAGGGGTTTTGGCAGGAAGTGATCCAACTAATACAGGAGACTCTAGGGACAACTATTCAAAAAGATCCGTGGGTGTGCCTATTCTATAGGACAGATGAACAATTAAAAAAATATAAAAATAGCCTATTATTCTATTTAATTAGCACAGCAAAAGGGCTTATACCTAAATTTTGTCAGTTAAGGGACCCCCCAAAGCTCAGAGATTTGATAAGGAGGATTGAATATGTATATACAATGGAAGAGTTGTATCATATTGATGAGGATAGAATGGAGAAACTTAAAGAATGGAGTAGCTGATATGTGTTTAAAACATCAGGAAAATATCATGAAATAATGGGTGCCCGGGTTTACAGAGTTGGACAATGAAATTGAGTAAATGGAAGTGTATGGGAGTAATAGACTGGTTAAGATAGAAGTGGTCCAAATGAGTTGGACGGGGTAATTAATGGGTGGGTGGGGAGGGGGGGAGGATAGGAGGGTTTAAGATATTTAGTGGGATTAAAGATGTTTTGAAAAATTGTATAATGTTGATTTTTGTATTAAAATAAAAATTCAATAAAAGATGATAATAATAATTAAAAAAAAATAATAAAGTTACAGCAATGGTACTAGGTAGAAGAATTGGCTCAGTGCTGTCCTTTCTAGAAGTCAGTACAAAGAATGAGCTTTTTTCTAAGCATGCTACAAGTCTACAGGGTGACTAGGTGCTCAGTAATTCTATTAAAAATGTGTTTACATTTAGAGAGCAGGTGATGGGATTTCATATAGATGTGATTCTTCTACAGTCCACCAAAGGAACAGCACCCCCAGTTCCCCAAATCTGTACTCTTTTAGCTTCGGTAGAGGGCAGGGGAGACATCAGGGATTCTAACAGACCCCTGCTCTTACATTAAAGAGAACCTTTTGGCTCTCTATGTGATAGCAATAAAGGTAAGTGTAAAAAAAAAAATAAGTCAAAAACATAAAGCAATATAAAAATGGACAAAAAAAGTCCCCCGTCCCTACTTAGTAATGGGTGCACTACGCATGAAAACAAGGGATGTCTATGGACAATTCTGGGTACCAAAATTTATCGTTTCACAGGCATGCACAATTTTAAGGCTTGACATGTTTGGTATCTATTCACTCTTCACAACCTCATCTTTTATGCCTTACAAAAAAATTGGGTGATATATTGTGTTTGTGTGCACTGAAATTAACCATAGTGTATTTATTACTGAAAATTTGCATTTGATAAACATGTGCGCTAATATCATGTGACATTAGAAATTGCAACTACCATTATTTTATTCTCCAAAGTCTTTGCTTTCAGAAAGTATATACTGTTTTGTGTTTTGTTTTTTTTTTGGGGGGGAGGGGGGTTTAACTAATTTTCATGCCTAAAATGTGCATTTTAACATATGCAAAAATGGGAACAAAATGGCTTTGGTAGAGAAGTTAATATCCACAGGACAAAGTCAGGTAAGGGACTGCAATAACATTTGATAAAAATTTTGTATTCTATATAGTATAGTTTAAAAGGTTTTTTTAAAGGAAGCAACATAATATAAAAAAATAAAATCATCAAGAGTAGAGAATACACAAAAAGCAAAAAATATTAATGGAAAGGTTTTTGGCAAAAGCAACAGCTAGAAATCTGTTGTTCTTTTATCTTCTGTGGGCATAACACTATGCCTGCCTACTACTTCAGGTTTCTATACTGACGTTCACATAACCAAAAGCCTAAGCGTTTAACCATGTGAGCTCTTTTGAAGGACAGTATTAGGGCGCAGACGGGATAATCATCCCTTCACTAAAGAATAAGTCATCAAAGACCTGGGGTTTTGCTTAAATAACCAATACTGGAGGAATCATGTAGCAGCATTTTCTCTTGGAATGGTATTCAGTCCTTCTGTTAGTATTTATCTTCCCATCCCAACAAAACTATTAACATTGCATTAGCACCATGGGCAAAACAGTTTAACTTTAATGCCCTCCTCCCCAGCTGCATGTATATACCTAACCTTCACATTGCTGTTCGCTACTGGACACAATAAAAAACAGTCCTGTTTAGGTTCCAAATGTACCCATTTCACACAGAGTTGAGGAATCCTCCAGCCCCAGGTGATACTGGGCCAATCAGCAAGCACCGACACAAGGAGTCACACAAGCTTCATACCTGGAAGTATCGGGTACTTTCTTCATTCCCTGCAACCGAATAGAGTGGTGGAGGAACAAAGTATTTTCTATTGAAAGACTCATTATTAAATCAAACCTATTGCTTTGCTTTACATGGGCAAAACACAAGCTTGTTTTAAGTCAAAAAGAAGTGTAAGTCCTCTTTATCATCTGGTAGAATTCATGAATGACACCCTATAAAGTAAAATTCTAGATAAATAATGCTACATGCAGTGGGATATAATCATGAAGATCTGGTACTATACTCTTGAAATATTTAGAAAGATAGGCAACCATATGAATTCCTCCATCAGCTGACAAGGTACTACTTCTTGCATGGAAGTCCTCCATTAGGTAACAAGATACTACTCCTTGCTTGAAAGTTCTTCATTAGGTGACAAAGTACGTCTTCTTGCTTGAAAGACCTCCATTAGCTGACAAGGTACTTCTCCTTGCATGGAAGTCCTCCAGTAGCTGACAAGATAGTACTCCTTGCTTGAAAGTCTTCCATAAGGCAAGGTAGTCCTTCTTTATGTCCTGCAGTCGTTTGCTATCTTGGTCCCTAAGTTGATTTTCATTTTGAAAGAGATTCAGTAAACATGCTTCATTACCCAAAAATTTGAACAGGAGACTTTTGTGCCACTCTCTGAAGAAACTGTGCATATTTCCATCACTTAGTTCAACTTATCATGACGGATGTTCAGAAAACAAAAATTGAGACGTGAACAGGACATTTGGATGGGGGGATCTCCTAAGATGACTTTTTTTGTGACAAGTCCGTGTCCTGCATTTCCTACTTAGAATAGAATTCTGTGTATGGAAATAAAATCCATGAACATTGCCTTCTACCGTTCAGACTTAACACGGTAACGTAACACGAGGTAAGCCAGGAGGCGGAGCCCAATAAAAAACACTCCCAGCACTAGAAAGTCCACATATAGCTTTGCATCTTCAACATCTAATTGCTGCAGGACTTGTTGGGGATTCTGGAATGTGCAAGGAGGCTCATTGCATTGAAAGTCAGCGCGATCCATTCCATAAATGGCCAGGATTACACCTTCAAATCCATATCTATAGGGAAAAGGGAAACATGATAAAAGCAGTACAGATAATCTAAATCTTCATTTGCTGCCTTGTAATCACATGCAAATCCACTGCAGTCTCTATGCACGTTTTTTGGAACTAATATGCTATTTATACAAAATAAATTATATGCAGAAAGAAGTTAGGCTTAATTGTTTAAAAGAGACAAAGCTGTTCTTTACGCTGACATATACACATAGGGGTAAGGGGGTGATTTACAAAATACAAAAATATTGTTCTTTGTAAGGGAAATTGCACTTTGCAAGGGATTTTCCCACAAAGCTTAGTAAATAAGGTGAAGCTCTGCTCAGTTACATCATCCAATCATGTGCAAGCAAATATACTGTTTTTTTATACTCTTTACACATAATTTGGTATTCTTTGCAAAGTTAAATCTCACCACATTCTCTAAGCTCTGGAGAAACTTTCCATGCAAAGTGCAACTTCCCTTGCAAAGTGAACAACCTAGTTGCCTTTAGAAAATCAACCCCATGCTGTCCAACATGTGATCCTGTATGTTTATCACTAGAGATGAGCGAATCGAAGTAGGCGAAGTGGAATTCGAGTCGAATATTGGAAAATTTTCCTAAAATGGCGGCGGACATGTGCGGCGAGGGAGCGGGGATGTCTGGGAAGGCGTGCAGACAAGGCGCGCTGATCCATAATGCATTCCTTAATGACATGTGATCGCATTAGCCAATCAGCAGCCAGGCAGCCAGCACTGTGTAATGGTCGAGCTATAAATAGCGGCCATTTTAGAATTCTTCATTTGCCTCCAGTCATTCAAGAGAGGCAGACCGCTCTGTATTAGGGACAGAGTTAGGGCCACAGAAACGTTACTTGGGGACAGAGAAACGTTACTAAGGGACAGAGAAGCATTACTCAGGGACACAGAATTGTTAATGAGGGCCACAGAATCGTTACTTAGGGCCAAAGAAACGCTAGTTAGGGCCACAGAATTGTTACTCAGGGACAGACAGAATTGTTACTGAGTGCCAGAGAATTGTTACTTAGGGCCACAGAAACGTTAGTTAGGGCCACAGAATTGTTACTCAGGGACAGACACAGAATTGTTACTGAGGGCCACAGAACTGTTACTTAGGGCCACAGAAACGTTATTAGGGCCACAGAATTGTTACTCAGGGACAGACAGAATTGTTACTGAGTGCCAGAGAATTGTTACTTAGGGCCACAGAAACGTTAGTTAGGGCCACAGAATTGTTACTCAGGGACAGACACAGAATTGTTACTGAGGGCCACAGAACTGTTACTTAGGGCCACAGAAACGTTAGTTAGGGCCACAGAATTGTTACTCAGGGACAGACAGAATTGTTACTGAGTGCCAGAGAATTGTTACTTAGGGCCACAGAAACGTTAGTTAGGGCCACAGAATTGTTACTCAGGGACAGACACAGAATTGTTACTGAGGGCCACAGAATTGTTACTTAGGGCCACAGAAACGTCACTCAGGGACACAGAATTGTTACTGAGGGCCACAGAACTGTTACTTAGGGCCACAGAAACGTTAGTTAGGGCCACAGAATTGTTACTCGGACAGACACAGAATTGTTACTGAGGGCCACAGAATTGTTACTGAGGGCCACAGAACCGTTACTTAGGGCCACAGAATTGTTACTCAGGGACACAGAATTGTTACTGAGGGCCACAGAACCGTTACTTGGGGCCACAGAATTGTTACTCAGGGACAGACACAGAATTGTTACTCAGGGACACAGAATTGTTACTGAGGGCCACAGAACCGTTACTTAGGGCCACAGAATTGTTACTCAGGGACAGACACAGAATTGTTACTCAGGGACACAGAATTGTTACTGAGGGCCACAGAACCGTTACTTAGGGCCACAGAATTGTTACTCAGGGACACAGAATTGTTACTGAGGGCCACAGAACCGTTACTTAGGGCCACAGAATTGTTACTCAGGGACACAGAATTGTTACTTAGGGCCACAGAAACGTTACTCAGGGACACAGAATTGTTACTGAGGGCCACAGAACTGTTACTTAGGGCCACAGAAACGTTACTCAGGGACACAGAATTGTTACTGAGGGCCACAGAACCGTTACTTAGGGCCTCAGAATTGTTACTCAGGGACACAGAATTGTTACTCAGGGACACAGAATTGTTACTGAGGGCCACAGAACCGTTACTTAGGGCCACAGAAACGTTACTCAGGGACACAGAATTGTTACTGAGGGCCACAGAACCGTTACTTAGGGCCACAGAATTGTTACTCAGGGACAGACACAGAATTGTTACTGAGGGACACAGAATTGTTACTGAGGGCCACAGAACCGTTACTTAGGGCTACAGAAACGTTAATCAGGGACACAGAATTGTTACTGAGGGCCACAGAACCGTTACTTAGGTCCACATAAACGTTATTCAGGGACACAGAATTGTTACTGAGGGCCACAGAACTGTTACTTAGGGCCACAGAAACGTTAGTTAGGGCCACAGAATTGTTACTCAGGGACAGACACAGAATTGTTACTGAGGGACACAGAATTGTTACTGAGGGACACAGAACTGTTACTTAGGGCCACATAATTGTTACTCAGGGACACAGAATTGTTACTGAGGGACAGACACAGAATTGTTACTGAGGGCCACAGAATTGTTACTTAGGGCCACAGAAACGTTACTCAGGGACACAGAATTGTTACTGAGGGCCACAGAACTGTTACTTAGGTCCACAGAATTGTTACTCAGGGACAGACACAGAATTGTTACTGAGGGACACAGAATTGTTACTGAGGGCCACAGAACCGTTACTTAGGGCCACAGAATTGTTACTCAGGGACAGACACAGAATTGTTACTCAGGGACACAGAATTGTTACTGAGGGCCACAGAACCGTTACTTAGGGCCACAGAAACGTTACTCAGGGACACAGAATTGTTACTGAGGGCCACAGAACCGTTACTTAGGGCCACAGAATTGTTACTCAGGGACAGACACAGAATTGTTACTGAGGGACACAGAATTGTTACTGAGGGCCACAGAACCGTTACTTAGGGCCACAGAAACGTTACTCAGGGACACAGAATTGTTACTGAGGGCCACAGAACCGTTACTTAGGGCCACAGAATTGTTACTCAGGGACAGACACAGAATTGTTACTCAGGGACACAGAATTGTTACTGAGGGCCACAGAACCGTTACTTAGGGCCACAGAATTGTTACTCAGGGACAGACACATAATTGTTACTCAGGGACACAGAATTGTTACTGAGGGCCACAGAACCGTTACTTAGGGCCACAGAATTGTTACTCAGGGACACAGAACTGTTACTGAGGGACACAGAACCGTTACTTAGGGCCACAGAATTGTTACTCAGGGACAGACACAGAATTGTTACTCAGGGACACAGAATTGTTACTGAGGGCCACAGAACCGTTACTTAGGGACACAGAAACTTTACTCAGGGACAGACACAGAATTCTTACTCAGGGACAGACACAGAATTGTTACTCAGGGACACAGAATTGTTACTGAGGGACACAGAATTGTTACTGAGGGCCACAGAATTGTTACTCAGGGACACAGAATTGTTACTGAGGGACACAGAATTGTTACTGAGGGACACAGAATTGTTACTCAGGGACAGACACAGAATTGTTACTGAGGGCCACAGAACTGTTACATAGGGCCACAGAACTGTTACTCAGGGACACAGAATTGTTACTCAGGGACACAGAATTGTTACTCAGGGACACAGAATTGTTACTGAGGGACACAGAATTGTTACTGAGGGACACAGAATTGTTACTCAGGGACAGACACAGAATTGTTACTGAGGGCCACAGAACTGTTACTTAGGGCCACAGAACTGTTACTTAGGGCCACAGAAACGTTACTCAGGGACACAGAATTGTTACTCAGGGACACAGAATCGTTTAATTAAAGAGTATGTCAGACAACATGCAGAGGAGTGGCAGAGGAGGCAATGTTTTAGGAGCGAGCAGACGTGGCAGCAGAGGAAGGGGTCGAGGCAGCACTATTCGCAGCCAGAGGCTAGTGCTCCCGGTGTCATCCAGTACAGTGAGGAAGAGCTAACAGAGGGCGGTCAGGAACGGGGGGAGACATCCGCCTCTTCAGCAGCCAGGCGAAGAAGTAGTGGCGAGGAGAGTGGCTCGGTAGCCGGTGTAGAGACAGGTCTGTCTCCTGACCCACACGCAGCCGAGGGGGCTAGTAGTGAGGCGGAGACCCTAATTGATGATGATGAGGCTGATCGCACTTGGCAGCCTCGTCGTCATCAGGCTATTGCTTCCGCATCATCAGGAGAAGAGGGTGGCAGCTTGGCAGCGAGCAAAACAGTCGGTGGGTTGTCTCCATCGCCACACTCTGCCATGTGCCACTTTCAGATCTCCTCACACACTGCTGGTGTGTTGAATTTTTTGACATAGGGTGCTGGCAGATTACGGGCCTCCTATAGCTGCTGCCAGGCCCCTAATCTGCCATGGGCCCCTATATACCGCCTCCTCATGCTGCTGCCAAGTCCAGAGTCTGTCATGGGTCCCTGTACGGCCTCCCATTGCTGCTGTCTCCATCGCCACACTCTGCCATGTGCCACTTTCAGGTCTCCTCACACACTGCTGGTGTGTTGAATTTTTTGACATAGGGTGCTGGCAGATTACGGGCCTCCTATAGCTGCTGCCAGGCCCCTAATCTGCCATAGGCCCCTATATACCGCCTCCTCATGCTGCTGCCAGGTCCAGAGTCTCTCACGGGTCCCTGTACGGCCTCCCATTGCTGCTGTCTCCATCGCCACACTCTGCCATGTGCCACTTTCAGGTCTCCTCACACACTGCTGGTGTGTTGAATTTTTTCACATAGGGTGCTGGCAGATTACGGGCCTCCCATAGCTGCTGCCAGGCCCCTAATCTGCCATGGGCCCCTATACCGCCTCCTCATGCTGCTGCCAGGTCCAGGCGAACGTAGTCACACAGGGGAGGAACTTCTCAGTGTAATGAACAGAGAAATCGACAGATGGCTGTCTCTGCGCAAACTGAAAATCGGAACCATGTTGACCGACAACGGAAAGAACGTGGTGTCTGCTCTGCGTCAAGTAAGGTTGTGCCATGCGCCATGCATGGCTCACGTGTTCAATCTGGTTGTCAAGCGGTTCCTAAAATCCACCATCCCACTGCAAGACATCCTTAAAATGTCACGTAAACTTTGCATGCATTTCAGCCATTCCTACACCGCAAAGCACACCCTCCTTGAGCTGCAGCGGCAGAACGGAATTGCACAGCATCGCCTGATCTGCGACGTTGCAACAAGGTGGAATTCAACCCTACACATGTTAGACCGCCTTTACGAACAGCGAAAGGCCATCACCGATTTCCTGATGTTACAAGCGGATAAAGGTACTCCCCTGTGTAACTTCGATGTCAGCCATTGGCAGCTCATGCGTGACACCTACCGCTTGCTCAGGCCCTTTGAGGAGGCCACGCTATTCGTGAGTCGGCAGGACTATGGGATGAACGACGTCATTCCTCTGTTGCACGTCCTGGAACAAATGCTGTTAACAATGGCTGGTCAGGGTGCGGTAGACGTGGCGCACAGATCTCAACGCCACATGACCCCTGTGGGGGCAGGACAGGAAGAAGAGGAGGAGGTAGAGGAGGACATTGGTGCTCAGGAATTATTGAGTGAAATGGGTGGTTTTTCCACTCAGCGGACAGGAGTGGAGGAGCAGGAGCATCTGGTAGAGGAGGAGGAGGAGGAGACAGAGGACCCAGACGCACCGTGGCAGTATGCTGTGGAGATGGAGGCAGGGAGTCCCTCGCATTCCTTGGCACAAATGGCCCATAGCATGCTCGGTTGCTTGCGTAGCGACAGCCGAATAATAACCATCAGACAGAGGGATGACTTTTGGCTGTCCACCTTGTTGGACCCTCGCTGCCGTTCAAAAATGGTGGCCTTTTTCACACCTGCTGAGAGGGAGGCCAAAATAACGTACTATAAAAACCACCTATGTAGTCAGTTGGTCTCTGCCTTTCTGCGCCAATGTCCATCCTCAGACACTGTGGGCCCTGTGCGCTCGCGTTCCGCTGCCATGGCAGCAGGGGAGGGGTGGGGTGGTAGGAGCAGTGGCAGCTCCACCAGCAGCGGCTGCCTCAGTCTGCAGTCGATGATGAGTAGCTTTCTTCACCAGCGCAGTGAGGAAACTAATAACCAGCCGCAGCAGCAGCAGCATCAGGTGGACCTGGAGCAGGAGCTCAAACAACAGGCTTGGGCCTACTTGGACAGCACCCTGCCAACCGAGGTAGACAATCCCCTTGACTACTGGCAACGAAACTTGACCTTTGGCCCCAACTAGCTGAATTTGCCCTTGAAAGGCTGTCATGCCCGGCCAGTAGCGTGGCATCGGAGCACGTGTTTAGTGCGGCAGGAGGTATTGTAACTCCGCGGAGGACACGACTGTCCACCCAAAGTGTGGAGAGACTCACGTTTGTGAAAATGAATCAGGCGTGGATTAGTCTGGATTTCAAACCACCAGTTCCTGACACAACTGACTAAATCCGCCATGAATCATGCCCCAAACATGTGCCACTTTCCGGTCTCCTCACACTGCTGGTGTGTTGAATTTTTTGACATAGGGTGCTGGCAGATTACGGGCCTCCTATAGCTGCTGCCAGGCCCCTAATCTGCCATAGGCCCCTATATACCGCCTCCTCATGCTGCTGCCAGGTCCAGAGTCTCTCATGGGTCCCTGTACGGCCTCCCATTGCTGCTGTCTCCATCGCCACACTCTGCCATGTGCCACTTTCAGGTCTTCTCACACACTGCTGGTGTGTTGAATTTTTTGACATAGGGTGCTGGCAGATTACGGGCCTCCCATAGCTGCTGCCAGGCCCCTAATCTGCCATGGGCTCCTATATACCGCCTCCTCATGCTGCTGCCAAGTCCAGAGTCTGTCATGGGTCCCTGTACGGCCTCCCATTGCTGCTGTCTCCATCGCCACACTCTGCCATGTGCCACTTTCAGGTCTCCTCACACTGCTGGTGTGTTGAATTTTTTGACATAGGGTGCTGGCAGATTACGGGCCTCCTATAGCCGCTGCCAGGCCCCTAATCTGCCATAGGTCCCTATATACCGCCTCCTCATGCTGCTGCCAGGTCCAGAGTCTCTCATGGGTCCCTGTACGGCCTCCCATTGCTGCTGTCTCCATCGCCACACTCTGCCATGTGCCACTTTCAGGTCTCCTCACACACTGCTGGTGTGTTGAATTTTTTGACATAGGGTGCTGGCAGATTACGGGCCTCCCATTGCTGCTGCCAGGCCCCTAATCTGCCATGGGCCCCCGTACCGCCTCCTCATGCTGCTGCCAGGTCCAGAGTCTCTCATGGGTCCCTGTACGGCCTCCCATTGCTGCTGTCTCCATCGCCACACTCTGCTATGTGCCACTTTCAGGTCTCCTCACACTGCTGGTGTGTTCCATTTTTTGTCATAGGGTGCTGGCAGATTACGGGCCTCCCATTGCTGCTGCCAGGCCCGTAATCTGCCATGGGCCCCTGTACCGCCTCTTCATGCTGCTGCCAGGTCCAGAGTGTGTCATGGGTCCCTGTACGGCCTCCCATTGCTGCTGCCAGGAGGCAGCAGGGTCGCAGCAGTGTCAGTGGAGGCAAACGGCCACGGAGTAGAGCACCAGCTCCACTGCAGCCTACCACCACGGCCAGTAGTGGTGCCGGTGTGCACGGAGGAAGTAGCAGTCAGCCAGTGAGGAGTAGCGAGGGCAAAGTTTCCTACTCGGCGGTGTGGCAATTTTTCGTCAAGCCGCCCGAGGAAGTAAACGTAGCCGTATGTCGACTATGTGGCCAGAAAGTCAAGCGTGGCCAGGGGGCCCATGTTGGGACTACAGCGTTGCGTCAGCATATGCAGCGTCGCCATTCGGTGGCCTGGGAAAACCGTGATAAAGATACGGCGGTTCTGCCTGCCCCAGCCCAGGGTTCCATTTTGTCATAGGGTGCTGGCAGATTACGGGCATCCCATTGCTGCTGCCAGGCCTTAATCTGCCATGGGCCCCTGTACCACCTCCTCATGCTGCTGCCAGGTCCAGAGTCTGTCATGGGTCCCTGTACGGCCTCCCATTGCTGCTGTCTCCATCGCCACACTCTGCCATGTGCCACTTTCAGGTCTCCTCACACACTGCTGGTGTGTTGAATTTTTTGACATAGGGTGCTGGCAGATTACGGGCCTCCCATAGCTGCTGCCAGGCCCCTAATCTGCCATGGGCCCCTATACCGCCTCCTCATGCTGCTGCCAGGTCCACAGTCTCTCATGCCATGTGCCACTTTCAGGTCTCCTCACACTGCTGGTGTGTTGAATTTTTTGACATAGGGTGCTGGCAGATTACGGGCCTCCCATAGCTGCTGCCAGGCCCCTAATCTGCCATGGGCCCCTATACCGCCTCCTCATGCTGCTGCCAAGTCCAGAGTCTGTCATGGGTCCCTGTACGGCCTCCCATTGCTGCTGTCTCCATCGCCACACTCTGCCATGTGCCACATTCAGGTCTCTTCACACTGCTGGTGTGTTGAATTTTTTGACATAGGGTGCTGGCAGATTACGGGCCTCCCATAGCTGCTGCCAGGCCCCTAATCTGCCATGGGCCCCTATATACCGCCTCCTCATGCTGCTGCCAAGTCCAGAGTCTCTCATGGGTCCCTGTACGGCCTCCCATTGCTGCTGTCTCCATCGCCACACTCTGCCATGTGCCACTTTCAGGTCTCCTCACACTGCTGGTGTGTTGAATTTTTTGACATAGGGTGCTGGCAGATTACGGGCCTCCTATAGCTGCTGCCAGGCCCCTAATCTGCCATAGGCCCCTATATACCGCCTCCTCATGCTGCTGCCAGGTCCAGAGTCTCTCATGGGTCCCTGTACGGCCTCCCATTGCTGCTGTCTCCATCGCCACACTCTGCCATGTGCCACTTTCAGGTCTCCTCACACACTGCTGGTGTGTTGAATTTTTTGACATAGGGTGCTGGCAGATTACGGGCCTCTCATAGCTGCTGCCAGGCCCCTAATCTGCCATGGGCCCCTATATACCGCCTCCTCATGCTGCTGCCAAGTCCAGAGTCTGTCATGGGTCCCTGTACGGCCTCCCATTGCTGCTGTCTCCATCGCCACACTCTGCCATGTGCCACTTTCAGGTCTCCTCACACTGCTGGTGTGTTGAATTTTTTGACATAGGGTGCTGGCAGATTACGGGCCTCCTATAGCTGCTGCCAGGCCCCTAATCTGCCATAGGCCCCTATATACCGCCTCCTCATGCTGCTGCCAGGTCCAGAGTCTCTCATGGGTCCCTGTACGGCCTCCCATTGCTGCTGTCTCCATCGCCACACTCTGCCATGTGCCACTTTCAGGTCTCCTCACACACGGCTGGTGTGTTGAATTTTTTGACATAGGGTGCTGGCAGATTACGGGCCTCCCATAGCTGCTGCCAGGCCCCTAATCTGCCATGGGCCCCTATACCGCCTCCCCATGCTGCTGCCAAGTCCAGAGTCTGTCATGGGTCCCTGTACGGCCTCCCATTGCTGCTGTCTCCATCGCCACACTCTGCCATGTGCCACATTCAGGTCTCTTCACACTGCTGGTGTGTTGAATTTTTTGACATAGGGTGCTGGCAGATTACGGGCCTCCCATAGCTGCTGCCAGGCCCCTAATCTGCCATGGGCCCCTATACCGCCTCCTCATGCTGCTGCCAGGTCCACAGTCTCTCATGCCATGTGCCACTTTCAGGTCTCCTCACACTGCTGGTGTGTTGAATTTTTTGACATAGGGTGCTGGCAGATTACGGGCCTCCCATAGCTGCTGCCAGGCCCCTAATCTGCCATGGGCCCCTATACCGCCTCCTCATGCTGCTGCCAAGTCCAGAGTCTGTCATGGGTCCCTGTACGGCCTCCCATTGCTGCTGTCTCCATCGCCACACTCTGCCATGTGCCACATTCAGGTCTCTTCACACTGCTGGTGTGTTGAATTTTTTGACATAGGGTGCTGGCAGATTACGGGCCTCCCATAGCTGCTGCCAGGCCCCTAATCTGCCATGGGCCCCTATATACCGCCTCCTCATGCTGCTGCCAAGTCCAGAGTCTCTCATGGGTCCCTGTACGGCCTCCCATTGCTGCTGTCTCCATCGCCACACTCTGCCATGTGCCACTTTCAGGTCTCCTCACACTGCTGGTGTGTTGAATTTTTTGACATAGGGTGCTGGCAGATTACGGGCCTCCTATAGCTGCTGCCAGGCCCCTAATCTGCCATAGGCCCCTATATACCGCCTCCTCATGCTGCTGCCAGGTCCAGAGTCTCTCATGGGTCCCTGTACGGCCTCCCATTGCTGCTGTCTCCATCGCCACACTCTGCCATGTGCCACTTTCAGGTCTCCTCACACACTGCTGGTGTGTTGAATTTTTTGACATAGGGTGCTGGCAGATTACGGGCCTCTCATAGCTGCTGCCAGGCCCCTAATCTGCCATGGGCCCCTATATACCGCCTCCTCATGCTGCTGCCAAGTCCAGAGTCTGTCATGGGTCCCTGTACGGCCTCCCATTGCTGCTGTCTCCATCGCCACACTCTGCCATGTGCCACTTTCAGGTCTCCTCACACTGCTGGTGTGTTGAATTTTTTGACATAGGGTGCTGGCAGATTACGGGCCTCCTATAGCTGCTGCCAGGCCCCTAATCTGCCATAGGCCCCTATATACCGCCTCCTCATGCTGCTGCCAGGTCCAGAGTCTCTCATGGGTCCCTGTACGGCCTCCCATTGCTGCTGTCTCCATCGCCACACTCTGCCATGTGCCACTTTCAGGTCTCCTCACACACGGCTGGTGTGTTGAATTTTTTGACATAGGGTGCTGGCAGATTACGGGCCTCCCATAGCTGCTGCCAGGCCCCTAATCTGCCATGGGCCCCTATACCGCCTCCCCATGCTGCTGCCAAGTCCAGAGTCTGTCATGGGTCCCTGTACGGCCTCCCATTGCTGCTGTCTCCATCGCCACACTCTGCCATGTGCCACATTCAGGTCTCTTCACACTGCTGGTGTGTTGAATTTTTTGACATAGGGTGCTGGCAGATTACGGGCCTCCCATAGCTGCTGCCAGGCCCCTAATCTGCCATGGGCCCCTGTACCGCCTCCTCATGCTGCTGCCAGGTCCACAGTGTCTCATGCCATGTGCCACATTCAGGTCTCTTCACACTGCTGGTGTGTTGAATTTTTTGACATAGGGTGCTGGCAGATTACGGGCCTCCCATAGCTGCTGCCAGGCCCCTAATCTGCCATGGGCCCCTATACCGCCTCCTCATGCTGCTGCCAAGTCCAGAGTCTGTCATGGGTTCCTGTACGGCCTCCCATTGCTGCTGTCTCCATCGCCACACTCTGCCATGTGCCACATTCAGGTCTCTTCACACTGCTGGTGTGTTGAATTTTTTGACATAGGGTGCTGGCAGATTACGGGCCTCCCATAGCTGCTGCCAGGCCCCTAATCTGCCATGGGCCCCTGTACCGCCTCCTCATGCTGCTGCCAGGTCCACAGTGTCTCATGCCATGTGCCACTTTCAGGTCTCCTCACACTGCTGGTGTGTTGAATTTTTTGACATAGGGTGCTGGCAGATTACGGGCCTCCTATAGCTGCTGCCAGGCCCCTAATCTGCCATAGGCCCCTATATACCGCCTCCTCATGCTGCTGCCAGGTCCAGAGTCTCTCATGGGTCCCTGTACGGCCTCCCATTGCTGCTGTCTCCATCGCCACACTCTGCCATGTGCCACTTTCAGGTCTCCTCACACACTGCTGGTGTGTTGAATTTTTTGACATAGGGTGCTGGCAGATTACGGGCCTCTCATAGCTGCTGCCAGGCCCCTAATCTGCCATGGGCCCCTATATACCGCCTCCTCATGCTGCTGCCAAGTCCAGAGTCTGTCATGGGTCCCTGTACGGCCTCCCATTGCTGCTGTCTCCATCGCCACACTCTGCCATGTGCCACTTTCAGGTCTCCTCACACTGCTGGTGTGTTGAATTTTTTGACATAGGGTGCTGGCAGATTACGGGCCTCCTATAGCTGCTGCCAGGCCCCTAATCTGCCATAGGCCCCTATATACCGCCTCCTCATGCTGCTGCCAGGTCCAGAGTCTCTCATGGGTCCCTGTACGGCCTCCCATTGCTGCTGTCTCCATCGCCACACTCTGCCATGTGCCACTTTCAGGTCTCCTCACACACGGCTGGTGTGTTGAATTTTTTGACATAGGGTGCTGGCAGATTACGGGCCTCCCATAGCTGCTGCCAGGCCCCTAATCTGCCATGGGCCCCTATACCGCCTCCCCATGCTGCTGCCAAGTCCAGAGTCTGTCATGGGTCCCTGTACGGCCTCCCATTGCTGCTGTCTCCATCGCCACACTCTGCCATGTGCCACATTCAGGTCTCTTCACACTGCTGGTGTGTTGAATTTTTTGACATAGGGTGCTGGCAGATTACGGGCCTCCCATAGCTGCTGCCAGGCCCCTAATCTGCCATGGGCCCCTGTACCGCCTCCTCATGCTGCTGCCAGGTCCACAGTGTCTCATGCCATGTGCCACATTCAGGTCTCTTCACACTGCTGGTGTGTTGAATTTTTTGACATAGGGTGCTGGCAGATTACGGGCCTCCCATAGCTGCTGCCAGGCCCCTAATCTGCCATGGGCCCCTATACCGCCTCCTCATGCTGCTGCCAAGTCCAGAGTCTGTCATGGGTTCCTGTACGGCCTCCCATTGCTGCTGTCTCCATCGCCACACTCTGCCATGTGCCACATTCAGGTCTCTTCACACTGCTGGTGTGTTGAATTTTTTGACATAGGGTGCTGGCAGATTACGGGCCTCCCATAGCTGCTGCCAGGCCCCTAATCTGCCATGGGCCCCTGTACCGCCTCCTCATGCTGCTGCCAGGTCCACAGTGTCTCATGCCATGTGCCACTTTCAGGTCTCCTCACACTGCTGGTGTGTTGAATTTTTTGACATAGGGTGCTGGCAGATTACGGGCCTCCTATAGCTGCTGCCAGGCCCCTAATCTGCCATGGGCCCCTATACCGCCTCCTCATGCTGCTGCCAGGTCCAGAGTCTCTCATGGGTCCCTGTACGGCCTCCCATTGCTGCTGTCTCCATCGCCACACTCTGCCATGTGCCACTTTCAGGTCTCCTCACACACTGCTGGTGTGTTGAATTTTTTGACATAGGGTGCTGGCAGATTACGGGCCTCCCATAGCTGCTGCCAGGCCCCTAATCTGCCATGGGCCCCTATACCGCCTCCTCATGCTGCTGCCAAGTCCAGAGTCTGTCATGGGTCCCTGTACGGCCTCCCATTGCTGCTGTCTCCATCGCCACACTCTGCCATGTGCCACATTCAGGTCTCTTCACACTGTTGGTGTGTTGAATTTTTTGACATAGGGTGCTGGCAGATTACGGGCCTCCCATAGCTGCTGCCAGGCCCCTAATCTGCCATGGGCCCCTATACCGCCTCCTCATGCTGCTGCCAAGTCCAGAGTCTGTCATGGGTCCCTGTACGGCCTCCCATTGCTGCTGTCTCCATCGCCACACTCTGCCATGTGCCACATTCAGGTCTCTTCACACTGCTGGTGTGTTGAATTTTTTGACATAGGGTGCTGGCAGATTACGGGCCTCCCATAGCTGCTGCCAGGCCCCTAATCTGCCATGGGCCCCTGTACCGCCTCCTCATGCTGCTGCCAGGTCCACAGTGTCTCATGCCATGTGCCACATTCAGGTCTCTTCACACTGCTGGTGTGTTGAATTTTTTGACATAGGGTGCTGGCAGATTACGGGCCTCCCATAGCTGCTGCCAGGCCCCTAATCTGCCATGGGCCCCTATACCGCCTCCTCATGCTGCTGCCAAGTCCAGAGTCTGTCATGGGTCCCTGTACGGCCTCCCATTGCTGCTGTCTCCATCGCCACACTCTGCCATGTGCCACATTCAGGTCTCTTCACACTGCTGGTGTGTTGAATTTTTTGACATAGGGTGCTGGCAGATTACGGGCCTCCCATAGCTGCTGCCAGGCCCCTAATCTGCCATGGGCCCCTGTACCGCCTCCTCATGCTGCTGCCAGGTCCACAGTGTCTCATGCCATGTGCCACTTTCAGGTCTCCTCACACTGCTGGTGTGTTGAATTTTTTGACATAGGGTGCTGGCAGATTACGGGCCTCCTATAGCTGCTGCCAGGCCCCTAATCTGCCATGGGCCCCTATACCGCCTCCTCATGCTGCTGCCAGGTCCAGAGTCTCTCATGGGTCCCTGTACGGCCTCCCATTGCTGCTGTCTCCATCGCCACACTCTGCCATGTGCCACTTTCAGGTCTCCTCACACACTGCTGGTGTGTTGAATTTTTTGACATAGGGTGCTGGCAGATTAAGGGCCTCCCATTGCTGCTGCCAGGCCCGTAATCTGCCATGGGCCCCCGTACCGACTCCTCATGCTGTGACGTTGCAACAAGGTGGAATTCAACCCTACATATGTTAGACCGCCTTTACGAACAGCAAAAGGCCATCACAGATTTCCTGATGTTAAAAGCGGATAAAGGTACTCCCTGTGTAACTTAGATGTCAGCCATTGGCAGCTCATGCGTGATACCTGCGCTTGCTCAGGCCCTTTGAGGAGGCCACGCTATTCGTGAGTCGGCAGGACTATGGGATGAACGACGTCATTCCTCTGTTGCACGTCCTGGAACAAATGCTGTTAATAATGGCTGGTCAGGGTGCGGTAGACGTGGCGCACAGATCTCAACGCCACATGACCCATGTGGGGGCAGGACAGGAAGAAGAGGAGGAGGTAGAGGAGGACATTGGTGCTCAGGAATTATTGAGTGAAATGGGTGGTTTTTCCACTCAGCGGACAGGAGTGGAGGAGCAGGAGCATCTGGTAGAGGAGGAGGAAGAGGAGACAGAGGACCCAGACGCACCGTGGCAGTATGCTGTGGAGATGGAGGCAGGGAGTCCCTCGCATTCCTTGGCACAAATGGCCCATAGCATGCTCGGTTGCTTGCGTAGCGACAGCCGAATAATAACCATCAGACAGAGGGATGACTTTTGGCTGTCCACCTTGTTGGACCCTCGCTACCGTTCCAAAATGGTGGCCTTTTTCACACCTGCTGAGAGGGAGGCCAAAATAACGTACTATAAAAACCACCTATGTAGTCAGCTGGTCTCTGCCTGTCTGCGCCAACGTCCATCCTCAGACACTGTGGGCCCTGTGCGCTCGCGTTACGCTGCCATGGCAGCAGGGGAGGGGTGGGGTGGTAGGAGCAGTGGCAGCTCCACCAGCAGCAGCTGCCTCAGTCTGCAGTCGATGATGAGTAGCT
This sequence comes from Staurois parvus, assembly GCF_062004578.1. Lineage (NCBI taxonomy): Eukaryota > Metazoa > Chordata > Amphibia > Anura > Ranidae > Staurois > Staurois parvus. The sequence continues at coordinate 6,647,827 of NW_028318003.1, forward strand.
TTCTTCACCAGCGCAGTGAGGAAACTAATAACCAGCCGCAGCAGCAGCAGCAGCAGCATCAGGTGGACCTGGAGCAGGACCTCAAACAACAGGCTTAGGCCTACTTGGACAGCACCCTGCCAACCGAGGTAGACAATCCCCTTGACTACTGGGCAACGAAACTTGACCTTTGGCCCCAACTAGATGAATTTGCCCTTGAAAGGCTGTCATGCCCGGCCAGTAGCTTGGCATCGGAGCGCGTGTTTAGTGCGGCAGGAGGTATTGCAACTCCGCGGAGGACACGACTGTCCACCCAAAGTGTGGAGAGACTCACGTTTGTGAAAATGAATCAGGCGTGGATTAGTCTGGATTTCAAACCACCAGTTCCTGACACAACTGACTAAATCCGCCATGAATCATGCCCCAAACATGTGCCACTTTCAGGTCTCCTCACACTGCTGGTGTGTTCCATTTTTGGTCATAGGGTGCTGGCAGATTACGGGCCTCCCATAGCTGCTGCCAGGCCCCTAATCTGCCATGGGCCCCTATACCGCCTCCTCATGCTGCTGCCAAGTCCAGAGTCTGTCATGGGTCCCTGTACGGCCTCCCATTGCTGCTGTCTCCATCGCCACACTCTGCCATGTGCCACTTTCAGGTCTCCTCACACTGCTGGTGTGTTGAATTTTTTGACATAGGGTGCTGGCAGATTACGGGCCTCCCATAGCTGCTGCCAGGCCCCTAATCTGCCATGGGCCCCTATACCGCCTCCTCATGCTGCTGCCAAGTCCAAAGTCTGTCATGGGTCCCTGTACGGCCTCCCATTGCTGCTGTCTCCATCGCCACACTCTGCCATGTGCCACTTTCAGGTCTCCTCACACTGCTGGTGTGTTGAATTTTTTGACATAGGGTGCTGGCAGATTACGGGCCTCCTATAGCTGCTGCCAGGCCCCTAATCTGCCATGGGCTCCTATACCGCCTCCTCATGCTGCTGCCAGGTCCAGAGTCTCTCATGGGTCCCTGTACGGCCTCCCATTGCTGCTGTCTCCATCGCCACACTCTGCCATGTGCCACTTTCAGGTCTCCTCACACACTGCTGGTGTGTTCCATTTTTTGTCATAGGGTGCTGACAGATTACGGGCCTCCCATTGCTGCTGCCAGGACTGTAATCTGCCATGGGCCTCCGTACCGCCTGGTCACGCTGCTGCTGAGTCCACAGTGTGACATGGGTCCCTGTACCGCCTCCCATTGCTCCCACTCTGCCATGTGCCACTTTGAGGTCTCCTCACACTCCTGCTGTTTTCCATTTTGTCATAGGTTGCTGGCAGATTACAGACCTCCCATAGGTGCTGCCAGGCCCCAAATCTGCCATGGGCCCCCGTACCGCCTCGTCACGCTGCTGCTGGGTCCACAGTGTGACATGGGTCCCTGTACCACCTCCCATTGCTCCCACTCTGCCATGTGCCACTTTGAGGTCTCCTCACACTCCTGCTGGTTTCCATTTTGTCATAGGTTGCTGTATGGCCTCCCATTGCTGCTGCCTCCACCGCCACACTGTGGCTCCAAACACTGGTTTTGGCCCCGTGACTGGCCAAATGAGTGAAGTGTGCGGTGATTCTAAGATCGACGGCACTCATCTGCATGTCATACTGACTGACAGTATTATTTCTCTTCCCCAGCAGACTCCAAGGGCATTTAAATTAAAGGTACAGTGTTCTGCACTAATATTAAGTCTCTCTGAAGCCTAGAAACACCCTTTTTTAAGTTAAATTCACAGCGAATATATTCGACTCGAATCGAATATTGTCCACGAATTCGCCGAATCAGTCAAATCGAATTTTTGAATACTTCGCTCATCTCTATTTATCACCCATGATTGCTACTTACAGCCTTACTGAAGCCAAACTGAAAATAGGGCAGAAGCACTGGCAACTTTGGGTTTGGGTTACGTATTGTATGATGCATGTTTGTTGCACTCTCTGTGAGAATAGCTGGGTCCATACAGCAGTTCGATATGTCAGAACTACAGTGTACCAATTAGCATAACTGCACAGAGATCAGCAGTACCTGCATGCAGCATGTATCCTGGATTATGCACAGTGTTCATAAAAACAACAGTAATTAAGGCAGTGAGTAATAATACAGGGCGACTGAAGCCTGTAGAAGCTTGTGCTCCATTTTCAAGATTCAAAGCAGTATGTTTACTCTAATACAATATAGCGCAAAGTTGACTTAGTTGCTATAATACTTATATATAGCATAATGGAGAAAAAGTCATGAGTGTATGGCTAATCCATGTCCCAGATACAAAATGGAGTTATATAAAGAAATATTTTTTTATAAAAACAAAACAAAAAAGCATATATATATATAAATGGTAAGTATAAAACAAATAACAATTTGAACACAATACAGTAAGACACATACACTAAAGCGACAGATTTTACAGTGGTTATTAAGGCTGAAGGTTTTTTTTATCTTAACACATACTTACCATTAAGGCAAAAAAACCTTTCTGTATGCAGCTCTGTCCCCAGCCCCCCTTATCCAAACTTGACTTAGTGCTATGCAGAAGAGCAGCGACTTTCTTGGCTCTCTCCTTCCTCAAAGGCTCAATCACTCAGTGTGTCAATGGACACACAGAACTGGCCCGGCAGCAAGCCCGCATGAGTGCCCCCATAGCAAGTGGCTTGCTATGGTGGGCACTCATCGAGGGGGAGGGGCAAGAAATGCAGATGGGGGACCTCAAAAGGAGGAGGATTGGGGACACTCTTTCCAAAACCATTGCACAGAGCAGGTAAATAAAAGACGTTTTTTTGTTTTTGTTTTTCATAAAAAGAGCCTTTAAAATAACTTTAAGCGTGTTAAGATTAAGACACTGAAACTGCAGACTTCCGGGGGGCGGAGCCCGAACATGGCGGCACAGGAGAGCGGAGCATAGGAACTCTCCGATAGCCTCCCCCACCTATCCTCCCTAATTTGTCCCGAGAGACTGACTAGCTGAGTCGGAGGGCGGCTGGAGACTGACCTGAGGAGAGGGGAGATCCCGGCGGTGATGCGGCTGTTGACCGGGGAGTGGAGAGGGAGCGTGTCCTTCCCCTGTGAACTCTGCAAGCGGTGATCCTGGGGAGAGAGTGTGAGGTTGCCAGGAGACAAGGAGGAGTGGCGATACCACGTGGGCTGCCGAGGTGTACAGCTGGGAGAGAAAGAGACCGGCCGGCGTCTTAGGAGGCAGGGGAAGAGCCGACATACACAGCAGAGCTGTCTCCAGGGATATCTCGGGGTATATGCAGAGGAGGATAAAGAGACCCAAGGGAATTCCCTGGAAGAGGAGGACAAGGCAGCAGGAGAAAGGGCATCCCAGGACTGCAACTCGGAAGCTACTCCAGAAGGGTGAGTGAGAGCTGTGGGTCTCCCCCAAGTGTTAGTGTTAGTTTTTCAAGCTGTGCTACTGACCAACTGACATCCAACATAAAGAATAAGAAGGGAATTCCCAGAGAGGGTCTGAAGAAAGCAGTGACAGTTTTAAGTATATACCCCAGAATCTTGAAAAAGCTCTAATAATCTTATATGCGACATGAAAGGGAAAAATAGTAAAGGAAATATGCCTAAGAACTCCCAAACTGGAACAATAAAAAAATACACGTCGCAGGGAAAACTAACTCCAGTAAAAATCCAGGAAATAAGTGATAGAAGTGAACTGGAAATAAGCTTAGACAATAGCTTAAGATCTTCCCTGGGACCAGCTAACAATAGCCAACAAACACTGGAAAGTATGGAGTTGGGAGAAACTGAAAGAGAACTGCAAGTGCCAAATAAAAAGGAAATGGCGGAGATGTTTGGAAATTTAGAAAAATCTATAAAGCAAGAGATGGGGATAATTCGGAAAGAAATGGGACAGTTGCTATCTAGAGTGGAAGAAACGGAGGAAACAGTTAAATCCCATACCCAAATTATCCCAAAATTAGAAAAACTGATATTAGATACTCGGAAGGAACAAAAAAGACTGCTTTATATGATGGAGGATCAAGAAAATAGGGACAGGAGAAATAACATTAGAATAAGAGGAGTCCCAGAGCTGCAACAGGGGGAAGACCTAAAGGAGATCACAGGAAAAATTTTGAATGCCATAATGGACAGACCTGGTGCGGAAATGTATAAATTAGACGGTGTATACAGGATAGGAAAGCTTCAACAAGAAAAAGGCCCAGAAAAATCAAGAGATATAATCGTTCGGTTCCATAATTATAGAGATAAGGACGAGATATGGAGGAAGATTAAAGGAAGAACGAATATCAATTATGGAGGGAAAAATATTCAAATTTTTGCAGACATAGCAGCCGAGACATTGAGAAGAAAGAGATCGTTGAAACCATTATTGGAACTGTTGAAGAATCAGAATGTGCAATATAGATGGGGTCGATCAGCATGCTTAATTGGATGGAAAGATGGAGTCACAGCTTTTTTGCGATCCTCTGAAGATATGAAGGACTTCTGTAATAAATTTGAACTGCAGAGAATAGAGATACCGGGATGGGAAGAGGAGGAGAGAGAGCTATTTATGTTGGGAAAAGAAGAATGGCAGCTAGTTAGAAGAGAAAACAGAGAACAAATAGATAGAGGGACAACGGGGAGGAGGGGGGGAAGGTGAGCGGCACATGGACGGAGCTGAGCCCCCAGATAGGGATCAAAAGTGGGACTCTTTCCACAGATGATCTATAGGCAAATAAAAAACCTATTAGGGGGGAGGGGGAGGGGGGGAGGGGTTCGTGGTGTTGGTGGGAGGGGGGGGAGAGGGAGGTGGGGGGGATGGAGGGGGGGGGAGAAGGGGAGGGAGAGAAGAGGGAGGGGATTGGGGATAGGGAGTTTCAAAACTGACATCTGGTACGAGAGAAGAGGTATAGGGAAGGGAAAGAGGAAAGGAAATGGTAAAATAGGAAGAAGGAAAATAAAATATGGAGGAAATACGCTTCGTGACCCATAATGTAAATGGATTAAACTGCCCAGGTAAAAGATTTCGACTATATAGAGAACTACAACATAGAGAGGCCTCAGTTGTTTTTTTGCAGGAAACACATCTAGAGTTAAAAAAAAATATTAAGTTATACTCTAGACAACACCCGACATGGTATTATGCAGATTCCCCAGATAAGAGAACTAAGGGAGTAGCTATAGGATTTGCAAAAAACATCAGGTTTGAACTGGAAGAGAGAAAGACAGACCCGGAGGGGAGGTATTTGTTTTTGAAGGGTAAATTATATGACATAGAATGTACGCTTGTTAACATATATTGCCCTAATAAGAAGCCAGAGATGTTTTTGAAAGGGGTTATGAGAAGATTGATGGATTTTGGAAAGGGATATCTAATAGTGGCAGGTGACTTTAATATATGTATGGATCCACAAATAGATACAACATCTGGAGTACAGAGAGGGGGAAATAGGTCCATGGGACCATTGAAAAGGGTGATGAAAGAGTGCCAACTGGTGGATAGCTGGAGAATTGTCCACATGAGAGAGAGAGATTACACTTTCTTCTCTAGTGTACATAGGACATACTCTAGATTGGACTATATTTTGCTGGACCATCGACTTGTTGAGGATTTGGTTAAAGCAGAAATAGAAGCAAAAACTATCTCGGACCATGCACCTGTAGTAATGGAATTAAAATGGGGAGGGAAAAGGTCAGGTGGTTTATCATGGAGGTTGAATGAGACACTCCTCACAGATCCAGATACTGACCAGAAGATCAGGGAGGAGATAGAGAGGTTCTTTGAGGAAAATGAAACAGAGGATGTATCACTAGCTACAGTGTGGGAGGCACATAAAGCATATGTAAGAGGAATCCTTATTGCGATTGGGGCAAAGAAAAAAAGGGAAAGACGCGAGAAGATCAGTGGGCTTTTGAAGGAAATAGCTGAGATGGAACTCCTACATAAAAATAACATAAGGGGAGAGATAGAGCAAAGAGTGATAAAAAAGAGAGAAGAACTAGAGAAAGTAATGGAAGAAGAAAAAATGAGAACTTTTAATAAGATCATTGGTGAAAGATATAGATGGGGAGACAGACCAGGAAAATATCTGATGAGAGCCTTGAGGAGAAAGAAGAATAGGAATTATATAGATAAAATAAAAAACTCCAAGGGAGAGTTAGTCCATTCAACTAAAGATATTGCAAAGGTATTTAAAAATTACTACAGTAAATTATATAATATTGCCCCTAAGGATGTTATAAATAAAGATAAAATGACAAATATTGATAAAAGAAGGGATTATTTAAGAAATGCAGGATTACCAAAATTGAGTGAAGAACTATTAAACTCCTTAGAATCCGAAATCACGCAGGAAGAACTAAAAATAGCATTAAAAAGCTTTAAGACGGGAAAAAGCCCAGGCCCAGATGGATATACTGTGAGGTATTATAAAAAATACAGTGATTTACTGCTACCTAAATTAAAGAGATATATGGAGGCGTTGGGGGGAGAGATGGAAATAAGAGAGGAATCCCTTCTGGCACAGGTGGTCCTAATACATAAGGAAGGTAAAGATATCACCCATTGTGCAAGTTATAGACCGATATCGCTATTGAACGTAGATACGAAGCTGTATGCAAAAGTATTGGCGAATAGGTTAAGGGATCTGATGCCAGATTGGATTCATGGAGACCAGGTAGGCTTTGTTAGAGGAAGAGAGGGTCGAGATAATGGGTTGAGGTCCCTGATGCTTATACAGAAGAGTAAAATGGAAAAAAATCCAGTAGTGCTGCTCTCGATAGATGCGGAGAAGGCGTTCGATAGGGTTAACTGGAGTTTTATGATGGATACACTGGAGGTCCTGGGACTGGGTAGTAGGATGAGAAAGTGGATTGGAAGATTGTATGAAGGACCGTCTGCGATGGTAATGGTAAACGGAGAGAGATCAGAGACCTTTCCAATGTCAAATGGAACCAGACAGGGATGCCCACTGTCCCCACTGTTGTTTGTTTTATCACTGGAACCCCTGTTATCAACAATTAGGAAAAATATAGATATAAAGGGAATAAATGTTGGAAAGATAGAACATAAGATAGCCGCATTTGCGGACGATTTATTATTCTATGTTGGAAACCCAAGGATAACACTTCCTAACTTAATGAAAACACTGAAGGAATATGGGGAAATGTCAAATTTAAAAATTAACCCGAGTAAAACAGAGATATTAAATATAAATCTTCCAAAAAGTGAAAAAGAAAATATACAGAGAGAATCTCCCTTTATATGGAAAAATAGAGAAATAAAATACCTGGGAGTAAAACTCACTCCCTCACAGAAGAATCTTTATAAAGCTAATTATATCCCAATGTTAAATGAAATCAGAGAGGAATTGAGGAAAATGGGTGGAGGAAATCCCTCCTGGCTGGGCCGTATTAATCTGATAAAAATGGTAATTCTCCCTAAGATACTGTATAAATTCCAGATGATTCCCATTAATCTTCCAGGGGTGTATTTTAGGACAATCAAGCGAATGGTTACTAAATATATATGGAAAAATAAAAAACCTAGGATATCATATGAAGTGCTAAGCAGAAATAAAGGAAAAGGAGGGTTGGGAGTCCCGGATTTCAAAAGATACCACAGGGCAGCCATCCTAGCGAGAATTTTTGACTGGACACACAACTTAAAGAGTAAACATTGGGTCACAATAGAAAATACACTTAGTAGAAAGGATTTGGGTAGGAGCGTATGGGTGCCACCACAATTTAGAGAATTAGAGGAGAGCACGAGTGTATACACGAGGATTGTAATAAGAGAATGGGATAAAATGCACAAACAGAGGAAATGGGATTTTAATTCATTATTAATGTCACTAAGAAATTCAGACTTTTTTCCCCCAGGTAAAGAGGAAATCTCAGGTAGATGGATTATGAAGGAAGACGCTCAGTTGAGAGATGTAATGGAGGGGGTAAACTTAAGAACACTGGAGGATTTGAAAAAAGAAGAGGGAAGGATTTTCACTGGGATAGATAAATGGAGATATAATCAATTAAAACAATTTGTGGAGAAATTAACGAAGCCCCTTAGAACTAGGAAAGAATGGAATGAACTCGAGAAATATTTAGAAGATAGAGGTGATGGGAAACACAGCACTGCCAAAGCATATAAAGCTCTCACGGATTTAGATAGTAAGTTTAAATTAAAGTATATAGAAAAATGGGAAAAGGATTTAGGAGTGGAGTGGGAAGAACACACACAGAGGAAAATATATAGAATGGTACATGAAAATATTAGTATGCGTGAAGTGGAAATGAATTTTAAATGTTTGACAAGGTGGTATGTCACACCGGTGATAGAGCACAAGATGAGTGAGGAGAAGCAACCCTGGTGTTGGCGAGGATGTGGAGGGTTGGGCACGATGTATCACATTTGGTGGGAATGTCCAAAAATACACACATACTGGGAAAAAGTTACAAACCAAATCAAAATTCTCACTGGAGTGGAGATAGGATTGGATCCTGAAACCTGTCTTTTCCATAACTCAATGATATCTGGAAATAAATATAAAGAACTGGGCATACTGGGCTACCTAAACGCAGCAAAAAGTCTGATTCCTAGGTTTTGGCGTAAGGTTGAGGCACCGAGTGAAGAAGATTGGATGAATAGAGTAGATCAGATTGCTAGATTGGAGAAACTCTATTATCTACAGGAAGATAGGATGGTGATGTATTATGCGAAATGGGAGAAATGGGAGGAGTTCAAAGTAAAGGTAAAGAAAGGTACTGAGTAAGTAAGCATAAAGAAAAGGGAAAGAGAGGATAAGAAGAAACGAGGAGAAAAGAGGTGGGGAAAGGATTAGGAAAAGGGAGAGAATATAGTAATTAGCATCTCTTTCTTTCTTAGTCTTTCTCTTCGGTTCTCAAACCTAGGTTTCCAGAGAATAGGAGATACAAGCCAATCAGTCAGATGTCAGGGGTATATAGTAGCGGGGTGGGAGGTGGGCGGGTAATGGGTTAAGGGAGCTATGGGGAGAAAATGAAAATGATACGAAACCAATGATTTATGAGAAATTGTAATATTATATTTTCAATATATGGAAATATGTATTGTTTTTTAAATGAAAAATGAATAAATATTTAAATTATAAAAAAAAAGACACTGAAACTGTGTTTAATTTGATCTCTTCAGACCTGACATATGAGATGTAGGAGCTCCACTGCAGATATGTCGGGATGGTTTTAAAGCTGACAAAGAAGCCTGAGAATAATAGGACAGGTATTGCAGTTACTGGACCAACAAAGGTTGCTACCTAAAAAAAAAAAAGTTGGTAAAATTAGTATGAAATATAAATTACAAATGATTCTCATAATAAAAATAATTCTAGAAAAAGAATTTAGGTTATGAGCCAAATACTTTTAACACATGTATATGAACTATACACCTAATTTGACCCCTAGGTTTGAAGGCTATAGAGTTTGTATAGACTGGAGCTCACCTGTAAGGAGTTGGATGCTGCACCAATGAGAAGCCCCAGAGACTGGGCCACAAGGGCAGTGGATGTGGCAAGAGCAGTAAAAAGGAGAAAACGTGTAGCCTCCAGGGGCTGACCAGTCATCCAATATACAATACTACAATATGCCACAGGACACACAATCTGAAATTTAAAATAAAACATATAAAATTTGAACTATGAATCTTGAAGCTAGGAGGATGATTGGATGTCATTGCTTTTATACGATCAATAACTAAAACCTACTAAAGCCAACTGAAGTGGCATAGGAAATGCACACACTGCTTATAGGCAGTCGAAGTTTAAATCTAACTGATTCCTCATTCCATGCTAACAGCGCAAATGGACGAATCTATCCTGGCGAGCTATTGTATCCTGACTGAAGGCAGGCACTATTAACCAGACAATTTTCTGATATACTTCTTTGACAAAAGTCATTTGAAAGATCAACTTTCTCAAGAGGAGCAGTGCCAGCAGGGACATGCACTGCTCACATTTCGGACAAGCCAACAGAAATCAGAAGAAAATTGGGCAATATATGGCTATCCTAAGAAAAACAAAGCATATGATGAAAACATGTCTATGCTGAGGCTATTGTTAGTGAAAACCACATAAAAATCAGCAGACAATCCAGATATAAAGGCAGCTATGGAATGCAAATTATAACTTTCCATTATAAGCCAAGTTTGCTCCTACACGTCTTCTCATTAGTCAGTGAGGCTGTCCACCATGCAAAGGACCAGAATGAGGCCCTGGGAAATGGAGGGGAATAGCGACTAACTGAAGATTTACAGGTAATGCCAAAATTAGGTTTTAATTCCAGCTGCCAATATCTCTAGATCCACTGAACTGCTCTATGGCTTTCACTAAAGGCAATCTCTGCATATGTACTTTTCATGATGTGTTCAGTTTGAATTGTCCTGCTTTGTGACAGAAATACTGTTACATCCGGACTATACAAAAAAGCATATATACATCTATAACGGTAACAAAAAGTATCTTTACATCTATATCTGTAACAAGACAATCTCTCTTTGTTTTTTGTGTATTTTGAACACAGAAACGCAGACACCATGGGGTTCATTTACTAAAATTGGAGAGTGCAAAATCTGGTGCAGCTGTGCATGGTAGCCAATCAGCTTCTAACTTCAGCTTGTTCAGTTAAGCTTTGACACAAAAAAAAACTGGAAGCTGATTGGTTTCTATGCACCAGATTTTGCACGCTACAGTTTTAGTAAGTCAACCCCTGTGCATCCAGTATGGTCAAATATGCTTTTTGATTACAAAACTCTTCAGTAGAAATGTATTTTTAATCATCATTTGTTCACAATAGAAAAATAGATTTAGAATATCATGTCAGATGAGCTTTTGTCCAAAACTTTTAATTTGTAGAAGGGTATGTTTAATCACTGCTTCTTCACTAGACAGGGAAAGTAAAGGAATGTTTGTATGAGCCTGCCCACGATCTTTGCATGTTTCCGGCCTCTATAATGACCTTAGCAATGTTTTAGAGTAAGGACAAAGGCCATCTACAAAATACTTGCAAATGTATAGCTGAATTCTGGGTATGGAATGTTTTACATTGGTCTAGCTTGGAAGCTGGAAACCACTGTAATAAGTACTGGTACTCCAGTGATCTCCACTAGTTCCCATTGGGGTCCCATGCCAAGTAGCTGCCCTACTACTTACTGAACACAGGAGGTTGCCTGCTTGGCACAAGTAACATTTAGGAAACACTCTACATTTTCGCAATTACTGCAAAGGGTTCTCTGATTGGATGTGGCACCATCCTGCCTTTCCACCTCTTCCAATCAGAGAACTCTTTGCTATCACAGACTGAAAGGCAAGGTGTTCTTTGAAAAGTACAGAGAAGACTGCAGCCATCACTGCAGTAGCTGGGGCTACCACAGTGATTTACAGCTTCCACAGAATGCAAAGTTTTCCCTGAATGGTGCCCATGTCAAGCTAGGGACCTTCTATGTCCACAATGCAGCAGGGCAGCTTCTTGGCATGGGATTTAGAAGCGAGAGTAGTAGAAGTGCTAGGTACAGTGATTTCCGCTTCCACAGGAATCCCACAGGAATGGTTCATACATACTTACATTGATCCAAGCTGGACCAATGTAACTATGTTAATAAATCCAAATCTAAACTTCAGCTTTAATCTCTTCAATCAGTTCTTGGAATCATTCACATCAACTATGGTTTTTTTATGCAGTATTTCTCTATTAAAATAAGTTAATATTTATTCTAGGAAACCCATGAACAAAGCACATTACCTGAAAGGGGACATCTGCCATGGTCTTAGCCAGATAATAAGCTTTCAAGCTGTACCAATAGTTTAGGTGTTCTCTAAGAAACACAGACATCTCCAGAGGAACTGTGGGTACATAATCAATACTGTGATAACGAAGGACAGGGAAGACTTACTGAAAACATTGGATGAAAGAAATGAATGAGATAACATAAAGCAATTTGAAAAGCAGAAAGTGGAATACACTAATTAAATATAAAAAGAACAGAAAAATAAAATGTGAACCAGGGTGAGAATAGGGGAGGTCAAATAAAATACATAATGAAACATAAATTAGTTACAGGAAGAAGACAAATATAGAGGATTATTTCACAGTTGTTCTTACAGGTAAGTACAGTGGGCATGAGAGCTGCAAACATAAGAAAGAGCATGGAGAAGAACAGGAAGCCTGTGTTATTGAACACTTTGCTGGCATCATCCCCAATGTGCAGGTACAGTAGCCCAATCAGAACCCCGATACATAGGTGAGACATGAAACGCAGGTGAGTCAGGACCTGGGAGGGTGGGAAAGTACAACATTACACATAATGCTCTGCTACAGAGAAAATTAACTACTTGGAGCCGGAACAAACCAAGTAGCATCATTTTATACATATAAAACCATTGAGGAGGAAAGTCATAGGAATTGAATCATACATAAAAATAAGGAACGAGGTAAAAATAAAGTATATAGATTATATCCTGCATTTATTTTTCTACTAGAGTAAACAGACAAGACAGTAAAACATTCTGTTCTAGTCACATGGACTGCTCAAGGTCTTTCATTTCCATTCATGTAGGCAAATAATCTAAGATAGTTCCAGGCCCTTTGCATTTTAACAATATATATATACTTTATTTATTATGTATTATATAATATTTTATATGACTATTGAATCATCTTAATAGCCAGATTGTTTGGAGTGACCACCATTTTACAGATATTGACGTTTTATGGATACTTATGGATTCCTCTATAGATTTTATTGACTTTTATCACTGCATGAGATAATTGTAAAACAGTATGTTCTACTTTTTATTGTTTTCTATACAGTAGCTGTGAAGAAGAGGGAGGCTTTTTTCCCCTGAAATGCATTGGCTGTATTTGATGCTCTTAACCATTAAATGTTTCAAAAAGTCCTTTAATTTAAAGTGATACTCAGCAGCTTGTTTATGCACACTGTGTGCTGCTGTGCCGTGTTTTCCCAAAGGCCTGGTTCACACCGATTCGTTTTTAGTGCTTTTTGCAGAAACACACTACAGTACAGTACATTTAACATGGTTTCCTATGGGATATGTTCACATCTATGCTTTCTTGAGCTGCTGCGTTTTTGGAAGGGGTCAGGGACTCTTTTAAATGCAAAAAGCAGAGTTTTTCCTATAATAGAGTTCAATGGAGAAGCTGCTAAAATGCATGTAGTGCGTTTTTGCTGTGTTTTGCAATTTTTTGGTGCCCAGCAACAAAAAATTTCCACTTTAACAAAAAAAAAAGCCAAAAAAGCGGGAAACGTGATAAAAATGCAGCAAAAACACTGCAAAAATGCGCAAAAACGAATCAAAAGCAAACTGCATAGGTTTGAACCAAGCCTAAAGTCTTGTTTTTTGGGTTTTTTTTAATACAATCATGTTGAACTTACCTGCTCTGTGCAGTGGATCTGCACAGAGCAGCCTGGATCCTTCTCTCACAGAACCATGGCTTGGCCAGTTTGGTGTGTATTGCTAGAGAGTTTTTTGTGATCAGCACAGGGCCAATCAGCACTGTCCAGACAGAGGTCAGGGGTCCTGTATCCTCCTACAGGAGAATGAAAACTCCTCCTACAAGCTTTAACCAGTGCTCTGCTGGACACTGATGGAAGTCACAAGACTGCTGATGAGAAAAGGTATTTAGCAGTTTATATTTACTAAAAATAATTGCTTTTCCATGTTCTGTGTACTGTGGGAGACCAGATAGAGTGTAGGGTCCTGGGTTTAGAAATTCTTTAAGTTGAATTTGTATGTAAGTTTGAACAGGTACATTTTTTAAGTGTATCTCCAGCCAAAAAATTATTTTTATGTTTTGGATAGCATAAGGAAGGGTTAACTGGCCTTACAATGATGAGGGATCGCTGACAAGTAGACCAGAGAGAAGGTGGCAGTATGCAGTGAGCAGCAAGTTTTCACAGAGAAAATAAAGGCTGCATGCCAGGAGAATTTCTTAATTAAGATTCAGCTCTACCTCCTTTATAGAAAGTATAATACTCCCACACCCATTGTTGAAGATTTTGTACCCAAAAATGGTGTGTGGGCTGTGTATACCATAATGCAGCATATTCTGTGATATTACCCAGGAAGATACATGGTTCATTATTAGAGATGAACAAACTAATTTTAACTAGAATTTTATTTTGATAACTCAACTCTCTCAAAGTACTAAAAATACTGAAAACTTCAAACTTTTTGCAATTTGTTTCAAAAAACCTTTCACCATATTGGTTCTCCATGACCTGAGCAGTCTCCCCCATGTGGTCTTTCATGACCTGCCATTCTCCCTTGGGGCTGCTCATTTTCACAACACAGATCGAGAGGGGTTGGGTTACCCGACACAACCCCCTTATGAAAGCATTGCCAGAGCATGACATTCGCCATTTAGTAATTTCGCTAGTAACTGTACAGTTATTATGTGTCACAGTTACAATGTATCAGGCATTGCTATGCTCTCATTCAGTGCCATATCACAGTCGTAGATGAAGAATGTCTTAATTACTTGTGGTTATATCTTATAGCCAACAGTTATAATCACTTCTCACTCAATAGCATGCAATTCATTACAACCACAAAGAATGCTTTTAATACTTTTTACTCTGCGCTTGGTGCAGACATTGAATAATGTGAATACACTCTGTGATACCTGATCAGCTTCTGTGGAAGCTGTAAATTGCTATGGTAGCCCAAACTACCGCAATCTTCCAGATGCCATTCAGACAACACCTTGCAATCTTCTCAATGAATGGAAACCAGAGGTGGATAGGAGGGGTGGTGATGTACCAGTTTCCACCTCATCCATTCAGAGAATGCTTTGGATTCATGGAGAAAAATGCAATGCCTTTTCTAAATTGCAGCTGTACAAGACCCACTGTGGTTACTATGCAAATGGTCAGCCACTCTGCTTGGCATTTGGAAGATAGAGGCCATCACTGTAGCAGGTAGGGCTACTACAGTGATTTCCAGCTTCAACCGAGGCCAATCAGGTATTCCAAATTTTAACGTTGCTGATAGCTGACCTGATGCTTGAAAATTTTAGAAAGTGTTCCCTGAATCGCCAACAGTTGTATCATCAGCCTGCCCAGCAATTGCCCATGGTGTAGGCTAGTGTAGTCCTGGATGGTGGGCCACACAGCCCAGGGACCCTTACGGCTTACTCCTTCTCCTGGATGGTCAGCTCAGCTAGGAGAGAGGAGAGGAGGAACCTGATTGGCTGCATGGACAACTGGACTTTTAGCCCTGCCTACCTATATGTTTGATAGAGTTGCTTAGCACAGTTTTTTGTGGGTGCACAAACTGTGCCATGTTACTGAGTAGGCTCAAGT
Organism: Staurois parvus; assembly: GCF_062004578.1. Classification (NCBI taxonomy): domain Eukaryota; kingdom Metazoa; phylum Chordata; class Amphibia; order Anura; family Ranidae; genus Staurois; species Staurois parvus. The sequence continues at coordinate 6,663,143 of NW_028318003.1, forward strand.
TTTAAGTCCCTCTCACTGTTAGCACAATATTTTCACACCCATAATGCTGCGGGGAGCTGAACCCAAGGCTGAACTCCCCCCCCACCCCGAAAAAAAAGAGTACCCATTACCCTGAAAGTCTGTAATGGGAAAATACAAATTGCGGCACATATTTACACCAAAATAGGAACACAGGTGGAAATTGTCAACTTCTTCCAGAGATGCAATTTGTCCAAACATTGCTGCATTATGTTGACAGTTTTTACCATTTACCCAAGGAAAGTAGGCAAGTATTTTTACTGTTCTCAGTACTTTCTATTATTGTTTAAATGTTATATTTCCCCTTGGTCCTTTAACATACCGTATCTCTCAGGATAGAAATGAATGTACGTCTGAAGAGGATGGAGAACTGGTTCATAGAGCTTGTGGCAAAGGTGTGGCTTTCGATATGGCCAGACATATCCTGCTGGGATAGAAGTCATATTCATTTATTATAACACTGAGGTATAATAATATGTCTGACTACCTAATGCTTTCACTGCATGCTCATCCTAATGCTTCTACTACATGACCATCCTAATGTTTCCATTACATGATCATCCTAATGCTTCCACTGCATGATCATCCTAATGCTTCTACTACAAGACCATCCTAATACTTCGACTACATGATCATCCTAATGCTTCCACTGCATGACCATCCTAATGCTTCTACTACATGATGATCCTAAAGCTTCCACTGCATGATCATCCTAATGCTTCCACTGCATAATCATCCTAATGCTTCTACTACATTACCATTCTAATGTTTCCACTACATGACCATCCTAATACTTCCACTATATGACCATCCTAAAGCTTCCACTGCATGATCATCCTAATGCTTCCAGTGCTTGATGATCTACCTTCAAAATACAGTAATACTGTACTTTAACATACAGTTGTGCTCAAATGTTTGCATACCCTTGGAGAATTGGTAATATACAGTTTGCACTATTTTAAAAGAAAACATGAGTGACCAGGCAAAATGCATTTATTTTATTCCTTATGGGATTCATATTCAACTGCAGGTCGTAACAGAATGGCACAATCATAAAACAAAACATGGCAACAAGTAAAAAATAAAGTGACCCCTGTTCAAATGTCTGCATACCCTTAGTTCTCAATACTGTATATTGCTCCCTTTAACATCAATGACAGTATGCAGCACTTTGTAATAGTTGTCTATGAGGCCCCGAATTCTTGCAGGTGGTATAGGGTCTTGGCAAAATGCCTCCAGGTCATGCAAAGTCTTTGGTCATCTTGCATGAACCCCATGTTTGAGATCTCCTCAGAGTGGCTCAATGATATTAAGGTCAGAAGATTGTGGTGGCCACTTGAGATCCTTAACCTTTTTCTGCTCTAACCACTGGAGTCAACTTGACCTTAGAGTACTTGTGCTTAGAGTCATTGTAATGCTGGAAAATCCAAGAACGTCCTATGTGCAGCTTCGGTGCAGAAGAATGCAAACTGTCTGCCAGTATTTTTTAATAACATGCTCCTTTAATTTTTCCATCAATTTTCACAAGATTCCCTATGCCTTTAGAGCTCACAAACCCAAAACATCAGTGAGCCACCACCATGCTGTTGACCCCTCTCCAAACATAGCACTTATGTCTGTGACCATAAAGCTCTATTATGGTCTCATTACTCCAGATTACAGTGTGCCAGAAGCTAGGAGGCATGTCAAGGTGTTTTTTGAGCATATTGTAACTAGTCTTTTTGTGGCATTGCACAAGGCTTCTTTCTGGCAACTCAACCATGCAGCTTATCTCCAGAGCAGCCTGTATATCTCCTGAGGTTACCTTTGGGATTTTCTTTGTATCCTGAACAATTCCTCTGGCAGTTGTCGCTGAAATCTTTCTTGGTCTACCTGATCCCCACTGGTGCTCCTGGTCCCTCCTCCCCTGCTGAGTGCCCCCAAAGCAAGCTGCTTGCTCTGGGGACACATGTATCTGCTAGCTCCCGAGCTGCCTCTGTGTGTCGCATGGATCAGCTCCCCCCCTGCTACCTCCTCACTGGCTGTGATTGACAGTCAATGGCTCCCGCTGCTATGTCTCAGCCAATGAGGAGACTTAGACCCGGGAGAGCTTCTGCCCCGTACACATCGCTGGATCAGGCCAAAGGGGGCCATCGCTGGATCAAGGGGGGGCTGAGGGGGAAGCTGAACACTGAAGATTTTTTTATCTTCATGAATAGAATGCATGTAGGTAAAAAAACTTCAACTTTTAGCCATTTTAAAAAGAAGACAGTTTTTTGGCATGATCAGTCATATGTTCTATGTCAATGGTAATGTCAATTCTGCCAGGGTATGCAAACTTTTGAGCACAACTGTACATAGATGCTTACTGGGTGCTATCAGTCTGCTAAACCAGCCAATCATGGTAAGATATAATCATTTCTGAATCATCTCTTATTCACCAGACATACCCATTCATTCTTACAGTCCCTATAATTTATCATAGTAACATTTATCATATAATTTATCTTGGTAACACTGTTTTATGATCCCACCAAAACAATTGGCATTTTGCAGTGATAACCAACTTAACAGGTCTGAGTGCATGACTTGCAATATTAATTATTAGGCTGTTATCTGTTTTGTACAGTGCAAAGGCTTATCCAAATGTATTAGACATATGCAGAAGGAAAAAATTAGTTTCATTTCAGATCGATTTGTTAATTTAATAATTTTGTTTAGTTGCTTCTTTTTTTGTAATTAATTTCATTTATTCGTTTTCAAATGGATTAAAATTTTTGGAAGTATTTGAATTAGAATCAAATTGAAAATATTGAATAATTCTGAATTCATTGAGACAAATAGCTGGTTGTTATTGAGCCTCCTTAACAATCATGACTCATCTGCTGACAGGGGGAATCAGCAGAATGAAATCAAACAAGGCCGACTTAAAAAAAAAAAAAAAAAAAAAATGGCGTGCCCTACCCAAAATCCATATCAGACCCTTAGGTTTGATATTTAAAAGATGGCGTGGCTCCCCCCCCAAATCCATATCAGGCGCTTATGCATCCAGGCAGGCCAGGAAAGGGCAGGATGAGCAAACGCTCTGCCCCTCATCCTGAATTATGCCAGGCCACATGCCCTAAACATGGAGGGATGCTTTGGGGCAGTGGAGGCTCCTCCCCAAAGCACTTTGTCCCCATGTTGATGGCGACAAAGGCCTCTCCCCACTACCCTGGCCTGGTGGATGTGGGGGCCTGTGAGCGAGGAGCTTATCGGAATCTGGAAGACCTCAGATTCCACCCCCCAAGTGAATAAGTATGGTGTACATAATATTATTACTCATTTATTGAAAAAAAGTGTCAAAAAGTAAATAAAAAAAACAGTTTTTGACAAGTCTTTTATTAACCGCTTGCCTACCAGCCGCAGTGTATATACTGCGGAAAGGCGGCACCGCTGTGCTAAACCACGTTTTTAAACGTCATTTAGCAAAACAGGTGCCGCCGATCATGGCCGTGGGTGTCAATCACCGGGTCCTGGCCAGTCATTACCCGCCGGGTTCCGGCGATTACCGGCAATCACTGACAGGGAGCACGGCTGTAGTGTTTACACTGTAGCTCTGCTCTCTGTCAGTTCCTAACACTCTGATCCTGAGAGAAGAGTTTATCTCTCCAGATCAGCGTGTTACCGTGAAGTACACACCCCCCACTAGTAAAACACTCCCCTCACATAGTTAACCCTTTCATTGAATAAAAAAGTTAACCCCTTCCTCCCCAGTGATTTCACTGATCACTGTATTGGTGTCACTGGGGATGTCAGTGACCCCAAGTCAGTTCCCCCCCAGTGTCAAAATGTCAGCCGCAGTCCCGCAGTCCCTCCATAAGTCGCTGATCACTGTCATAAATCGCTGATCGCAGCCATAAGTCGTTGATTGCCGCCATTATTAGTCCAAAAGTCCAAAATATAGTTTTTTTTCTCAAAATAGTCAGCCTTTTTTTTAATAGCGCGAAAAATAAAAAACGCACAGGCGATCAAATACCACTGAAAGAAAGCTCAATTCGTGAGAAAAAAAGTATGTAAATTTAATTTGGGTGCAGTATTGCATGACCGTGCAATTGTCAGTTAAAATAACGCAGTGCCGTAACACAAACCGCTTCTGTAACCGGTTTCTGACCGCCCTATAGCAGAAATACTGCTACATGGCAACACAGGTGTGCAAAATCACATATATATATATATATATATATATATATACACGATTTGCACTCCAGTGGTTTTCACACCCCTCCCAGATGGCGTCAGATTGCCCATCACTACACCAGTCATCACATTTAACCCCTTGATTGCCAGGAATATGCTCATACACAATAAACCTCCATTGCTAGTATAGTCTCTGAACGGATCAATATCTTTGATCAGGTCAGCACTATACCAGCATTCATATTAGTATAGCATCCCCAAAAATGCAGCGTTAGCGGGATCAGCCCCAGCACCTGCCAGCACCTGCGTTTAGCCCCTATGCTTACCCCCCCCCCCTTCTCCCCCAGCAAATGCAGTGTCAGTAGGTCACTGTCACTTGATACATTGCACACAAAACCGCAGTGTTGGCAGAATCAGGCCTGATCTCTGTTAGCACTTGTCGGTAAATTTTGATGACTCTCATATGCAGCAGAGTGCCAGTACTAGTGCCACGCTACCTTTTGGTGAACTGGCGAGCACCAGCGGTCTAGTACATCTTGGTCTTTCACATATCTCTTAGATTGTAAGCTCCCAGGATCTTGTATTGAACTGTATTGTTGCTGTATTGTCTCCCGTTATATTGTAGCGCTGAGCAAACTGTTGGCACCATATAAATCCTGTATAATAATAATAATACCAGCACTGCAGTAGGACTTGGTGACGTGGCGAGTCCCATAAGTCCAGTACAAGCCAGTGAGGTGACGAGCACAAGTATTGTCCTGCAACCACCAAGAATTCGCACACAGACCTAGTATCCTTCCGGATGTGCTTGCAAATCCTGAATGACAGCCCACAAATTCTGCAGCACCTGTACTTCCCCCATTCACTACCCAACCCGGAATTCAGGTGGAAATAGAAAATTTAACTACTCCCCTTGATTTTTGGAGCTGTTTTTCACAGAGTATCTGTATGCGTTGATTGTGGATCAAAGCAATTTATATGCACAACAATTTATTGCCACCAACCCAAAATTAAACCTTGCCAGACCAGTCGCATGGAAACTCATTACGGGTTTCACATTTACATTTTTTTGGGGCCTAACCCTCATCATAGGCATTACTAAATAAAATGAATTGCGGTTGCATTGGTCCATAGACCCCATTCATCATAACCAGTGTTCTCTGCTGCCATGGCCAGGCATAGATATGAGAGTATAATGTGTTTTATGCATTTCAACGACAATACATTGTGTTGTCCTTGAGGTGACCCTGAATTTGTTGGCTCTACAAAATTCAGCTCCTCGCAAATCACATTAACCAAAAATTTGCAGATGTCTATACTCCCCAGCAAAACATCTGCGTTGATGAGTCCCTGATTAATTTTTCTGGCCACCTTGCATTCAAACAATTTCTCCCCAGCAAGCGTGCCAGATATGGGGTCAAAATGTATAAGACCTGTGAGAGGACAACAGGCTATACTTATAAGTTTCGGATTTACGAGAGAAAAGATAGTCACGTGGAGCCCTCCAGATGCCCAGACTACATGGGGAGCAGTGAGAAGATAGTTTGGGACTTTGTGTCCTCCTTTTTCCATATGGAGTACCACTTATATGTGGACAATTTTTATTCAAGCGTGCCACTATTTAGACATTTGTACAATCTTGGAACTGGCACATGTGGCAAAGTATGAACTTATGTCTGCCCACCATTAGAAGTGGGTGGATGCAGGGTGGTATATTCTAATGGTGGGCATACCACACACTTTTTCTGGCAGAGATTTCTTCTCATTTTTTCATTTAGTCCACAAGCTGCATACAAAAAAAAAAGAACATAGCATATACACCCAACAAGGACCAACGTACTGGTACATTACTGGACTTTGAATGGTTATACCAGGATGATGCTTACAGCTGCAGGCATCATCATTAGAGATGAGCGAATCGAAGTAGCCGAAGTGGAATTCGAGTCGAATATCAGAAAAATTTCGATTCGCGCCGAATCCGAAAAATAGCCTAATTCGGACGCGCGAATCGAAATTTTTCCGAAAATGGCGGCTGACATGTGCGGCGACGGAGCGGGGATGTCTGGGAAGGCGCGCAGACAAGGCGCGCTGACCCATAATGCATTCCTCAACGACATGTGATCGCATCAGCCAATCAGCAGCCAGCCAGCTAGCACTGTGTAATGGTCGAGCTATAAATAGCGGCCATTTTGGAATTCTTCATTTGCCTGCAGTCATTGAACAGAGGCAGACTGCTCTGTACTAGGGACAGGGACAGAGTTAGGGCCACAGAAACGATACTTGGGGACAGAGAAACGATACTTAGGGACAGAGAACTATTACTCAGGGACACAGAATTGTTAATTAGGGCCACAGAATCGTTACTTAGGGACAAAGAAACGCTAGTTAGGGCCACAGAATTCATACTCAGGGACAGACAGAATTGTTACTGAGTGCCAGAGAATTGTTACTTAGGGCCACAGAAACGTTATTAGGGCCACAGAATTGTTACTCAGGGACAGACAGAATTGTTACTGAGTGCCAGAGAATTGTTACTTAGGGCCACAGAAACGTTATTAGGGCCACAGAATTGTTACTCAGGGACAGACAGAATTGTTACTGAGTGCCAGATAATTGTTACTTAGGGCCACAGAAACGTTATTAGGGCCACAGAATTGTTACTCAGGGACAGACAGAATTGTTACTGAGTGCCAGAGAATTGTTACTTAGGGCCACAGAAACTTTAGTTAGGGCCACAGAATTGTTACTCAGGGACAGACACAGAATTGTTACTGAGGGCCACAGAAATGTTACTTAGGGCCACAGAATTGTTACTCGCACAGACACAGAATTGTTACTCGCACAGACACAGAATTGTTACTGAGGGCCACAGAACTGTTACTTAGGGCCACAGAATTGTTACTCGCACAGACACAGAATTGTTACACAGGGACACAGAACAGTTACTGAGGGCCACAGAACCGTTACTTAGGGCCACAGAATTGTTACTCGCACAGACACAGAATTGTTACTCGCACAGACACAGAATTGTTACTCGCACAGACACAGAATTGTTACTGAGGGCCACAGAACTGTTAGTTAGGGCCACAGAATTGTTACTCGCACAGACACAGAATTGTTACTCGCACAGACACAGAATTGTTACTGAGGGCCACAGAACTGTTACTTGGGGCCACAGAAACGTTAATCAGGAACACAGAATTGTTACTGAGGGCCACAGAACTGTTACTTAGGGCCACAGAATTGTTACTCGCACAGACACAGAATTGTTACACAGGGACACAGAACTGTTACTGAGGGCCACAGAACCGTTACTTAGGGCCACAGAACTGTTACTCGCACAGACACAGAATTGTTACTCGCACAGACACAGAATTGTTACTCGCACAGACACAGAATTGTTACTCGCACAGACACAGAATTGTTACTCAGGGACACAGAACTGTTACTGAGGGCCACAGAACTGTTACTTAGGGCCACAGAATTGTTGCTCGCACAGACACAGAATTCTTACTCGCACAGACACAGAATTGTTACTCAGGGACACAGAACTGTTACTTAGGGCCACAGAACTGTTAGTTAGGGCCACAGAATTGTTACTCGCACAGACACAGAATTGTTACTCGCACAGACACAGAATTGTTACTGAGGGCCACAGAACTGTTACTTGGCGCCACAGAAACGTTAATCAGGGACACAGAATTGTTACTGAGGGCCACAGAACTGTTAGGGCCACAGAATTGTTACTCGCACAGACACAGAATTGTTACTCGCACAGACACAGAATTGTTACTGAGGGCCACAGAACTGTTACTTGGGGCCACAGAAACGTTAATCAGGGACACAGAATTGTTACTGAGGGCCACAGAACTGTTACTTAGGGCCACAGAATTGTTACTCGCACAGACACAGAATTGTTACTCGCACAGACACAGAATTGTTACTGAGGGCCACAGAACTGTTACTTAGGGCCACAGAATTGTTACTCGCACAGACACAGAATTGTTACACAGGGACACAGAACTGTTACTGAGGGCCACAGAACCGTTACTTAGGGCCACAGAATTGTTACTGAGGGCCACAGAACTGTTACTTAGGGCCACAGAATTGTTACTCGCACAGACACAGAATTGTTACTGAGGGCCACAGAACTGTTACTTGGGGCCACAGAAACGTTAATCAGGGACACAGAATTGTTACTGAGGGCCACAGAACTGTTACTTAGGGCCACAGAATTGTTACTCGCACAGACACAGAATTGTTACACAGGGACACAGAACTGTTACTGAGGGCCACAGAACCGTTACTTAGGGCCACAGAATTGTTACTCGCACAGACACAGAATTGTTACTGAGGGCCACAGAACTGTTACTTGGGGCCACAGAAACGTTAATCAGGGACACAGAATTGTTACTGAGGGCCACAGAACTGTTAGGGCCACAGAATTGTTACTCGCACAGACACAGAATTGTTACTCGCACAGACACAGAATTGTTACTGAGGGCCACAGAACTGTTACTTGGGGCCACAGAATTGTTACTCGCACAGACACAGAATTGTTACTCAGGGACACAGAACTGTTACTGAGGGCCACAGAACCGTTACTTAGGGCCACAGAATTGTTACTCAGGGACACAGAATCGTTTAATTAAAGAGTATGTCAGACAACATGCAGAGGAGTGGCAGAGGAGGCAATGTTTTAGGAGCGAGCAGACGTGGCAGCAGAGGAAGGGGTCGAGGCAGCACTATTCGCAGCCAGAGGCTAGTGCTCCCGGTGTCATCCAGTACAGTGAGGAAGAGCTAACAGAGGGCGGTCAGGAACGGGGGGAGACATCCGCCTCTTCAGCAGCCAGGCGAAGAAGTAGTGGCGAGGAGAGTGGCTCGGTAGCCGGTGTAGAGACAGGTCTGTCTCCTGACCCACACGCAGCCGAGGGGGCTAGTAGTGAGGCGGAGACCCTAATTGATGATGATGAGGCTGATCGCACTTGGCAGCCTCGTCGTCATCAGGCTATTGCTTCCGCATCATCAGGAGAAGAGGGTGGCAGCTTGGCAGCGAGCAAAACAGTCGGTGGGTTGTCTCCATCGCCACACTCTGCCATGTGCCACTTTCAGGTCTCCTCACACACTGCTGGTGTGTTGAATTTTTTGACATAGGGTGCTGGCAGATTACGGGCCTCCCATAGCTGCTGCCAGGCCCCTAATCTGCCATGGGCCCCTATACCGCCTCCTCATGCTGCTGCCAGGTCCACAGTCTCTCATGCCATGTGCCACTTTCAGGTCTCCTCACACTGCTGGTGTGTTGAATTTTTTGACATAGGGTGCTGGCAGATTACGGGCCTCCCATAGCTGCTGCCAGGCCCCTAATCTGCCATGGGCCCCTATATACCGCCTCCTCATGCTGCTGCCAAGTCCAAAGTCTCTCATGGGTCCCTGTACGGCCTCCCATTGCTGCTGTCTCCATCGCCACACTCTGCCATGTGCCACTTTCAGGTCTCCTCACACACTGCTGGTGTGTTGAATTTTTTGACATAGGGTGCTGGCAGATTATGGGCCTCCCATAGCTGCTGCCAGGCCCCTAATCTGCCATGGGCCCCTATACCGCCTCCTCATGCTGCTGCCAGGTCCACAGTCTCTCATGCCATGTGCCACTTTCAGGTCTCCTCACACTGCTGGTGTGTTGAATTTTTTGACATAGGGTGCTGGCAGATTACGGGCCTCCCATAGCTGCTGCCAGGCCCCTAATCTGCCATGGGCCCCTATATACCGCCTCCTCATGCTGCTGCCAGGTCCAGAGTCTGTCATGGGTCCCTGTTCGGCCTCCCATTGCTGCTGTCTCCATCGCCACACTCTGCCATGTGCCACTTTCAGGTCTCCTCACACACTGCTGGTGTGTTGAATTTTTTGACATAGGGTGCTGGCAGATTACGGGCCTCCCATAGCTGCTGCCAGGCCCCTAATCTGCCATGGGCCCCTATACCGCCTCCTCATGCTGCTGCCAGGTCCACAGTCTCTCATGCCATGTGCCACTTTCAGGTCTCCTCACACTGCTGGTGTGTTGAATTTTTTGACATAGGGTGCTGGCAGATTACGGGCCTCCCATAGCTGCTGCCAGGCCCCTAATCTGCCATGGGCCCCTATATACCGCCTCCTCATGCTGCTGCCAGGTCCAGAGTCTCTCATGGGTCCCTGTACGGCCTCCCATTGCTGCTGTCTCCATCGCCACACTCTGCCATGTGCTACTTTCAGGTCTCCTCACACACTGCTGGTGTGTTGAATTTTTTGACATAGGGTGCTGGCAGATTACGGGCCTCCCATAGCTGCTGCCAGGCCCCTAATCTGCCATGGGCCCCTATACCGCCTCCTCATGCTGCTGCCAGGTCCACAGTCTCTCATGCCATGTGCCACTTTCAGGTCTCCTCACACTGCTGGTGTGTTGAATTTTTTGACATAGGGTGCTGGCAGATTACGGGCCTCCTATAGCTGCTGCCAGGCCCCTAATCTGCCATGGGCCCCTATACCGCCTCCTCATGCTGCTGCCAGGTCCAGGCGAACGTAGTCATACAGGGGAGGAACTTCTGAGTGTAATGAACAGAGAAATCGACAAATGGCTGTCTCCGCGCAAACTGAAAATCGGAACCATGTTGACCGACAACGGAAAGAACATGGTGTCTGCTCTGCGTCAAGGAAGGTTGTGCCATGCGCCATGCATGGCTCACGTGTTCAATCTGGTTGTCAAGCGGTTCCTAAAATCCACCATCCCACTGCAAGACATCCTTAAAATGTCACGTAAACTTTGCATGCATTTCAGCCATTCCTACACCGCAAAGCACACCCTCCTTGAGCTGCAGCGGCAGAACGGAATTCCACATCATCGCCTGATCTGCGACGTTGCAACAAGGTGGAATTCAACCCTACACATGTTAGACCGCCTTTACGAGCAGCGAAAGGCCATCACCGATTTCCTGATGTTACAAGCGGATAAAGGTACTCCCCTGTGTAACTTCGATGTCAGCCATTGGCAGCTCATGCGTGACACCTGCCACTTGCTCAGGCCCTTTGAGGAGGCCACGCTATTCGTGAGTCGGCAGGACTATGGGATGAACGACGTCATTCCTCTGTTGCACGTCCTTGAACAAATGCTGTTAACAATGGCTGGTCAGGGTGCGGTAGACGTGGCGCACAGATCTCAACGCCACATGACCCCTGTGGGGGCAGGACAGGAAGAAGAGGAGGAGGTAGAGGAGGACATTTGTGCTCAGGAATTATTGAGTGAAATGGGTGGTTTTTCCACTCAGCGGACAGGAGTGGAGGAGCAGGAGCATCTGGTAGAGGAGGAGGAGGAGGAGACAGAGGACCCAGACGCACCGTGGCAGTATGCTGTGGAGATGGAGGCAGGGAGTCCCTCGCATTCCTTGGCACAAATGGCCCATAGCATGCTCGGTTGCTTGCGTAGCGACAGCCGAATAATAACCATCAGACAGAGGGATGACTTTTGGCTGTCCACCTTGTTGGACCCTCGCTACCGTTCAAAAATGGTGGCCTTTTTCACACCTGCTGAGAGGGAGGCCAAAATAACGTACTATAAAAACCACCTATGTAGTCAGTTGGTCTCTGCCTTTGTGCGCCAACGTCCATCCTCAGACACTGTGGGCCCTGTGCGCTCGCGTTCCGCTGCCATGGCAGCAGGGGAGGGGTGGGGTGGTAGGAGCAGTGGCAGCTCCACCAGCAGCGGCTGCCTCAGTCTGCAGTCGATGATGAGTAGCTTTCTTCACCAGCGCAGTGAGGAAACTACTAACCAGCCGCAGCAGCAGCAGCAGCAGCATCAGGTGGACCTGGAGCAGGACCTCAAACAACAGGCTTGGGCCTACTTGGACAGCACCCTGCCAACCGAGGTAGACAATCCCCTTGACTACTGGTCAACGAAACTTGACCTTTGGCCCCAACTAGCTGAATTTGCCCTTGAAAGGCTGTCATGCCCGGCCAGTAGCGTGGCATCGGAGCGCGTGTTTAGTGCGGCAGGAGGTATTGTAACTCCGCGGAGGACACGACTGTCCACCCAGAGTGTGGAGAGACTCACGTTTGTGAAAATGAATCAGGCGTGGATTAGTCTGGATTTCAAACCACCAGTTCCTGACACAACTGACTAAATCCGCCATGAATCATGCCTCAAACATGTGCCACTTTGAGGTCTCCTCACACACTGCTGGTGTGTTGAATTTTTTGACATAGGGTGCTGGCAGATTACGGGCCTCCTATAGCTGCTGCCAGGCCCCTAATCTGCCATGGGCCCCTATATACCGCCTCCTCATGCTGCTGCCAGGTCCACAGTGTCTCATGCCATGTGCCACTTTCAGGTCTCCTCACACTGCTGGTGTGTTGAATTTTTTGACATAGGGTGCTGGCAGATTATGGGCCTCTTATAGCTGCTGCCAGGCCCCTAATCTGCCATGGGCCCCTATACCGCCTCCTCATGCTGCTGCCAAGTCCAGGGTCTCTCATGGGTCCCTGTACGGCCTCCCATTGCTGCTGTCTCCATCGCCACACTCTGCCATGTGCCACTTTCAGGTCTCCTCACACACTGCTGGTGTGTAGAATTTTTTGACATAGGGTGCTGGCAGATTACGGGCCTCCCATAGCTGCTGCCAGGCCCCTAATCTGCCATAGGCCCCTATATACCGCCTCCTCATGCTGCTGCCAGGTCCAGAGTCTCTCATGGGTCCCTGTACGGCCTCCCATTGCTGCTGTCTCCATCGCCACACTCTGCCATGTGCCACTTTCAGGTCTCCTCACACTGCTGGTGTGTAGAATTTTTTGACATAGGGTGCTGGCAGATTACGGGCCTCCCATTGCTGCTGCCAGGCACGTAATCTGCCATGGGCCCCCGTACCGACTCCTCATGCTGTGACGTTGCAACAAGGTGGAATTCAACCCTACATATGTTAGACCGCCTTTACGAACAGCGAAAGGCCATCACAGATTTCCTGATGTTAAAAGCGGATAAAGGTACTCCCCTGTGTAACTTAGATGTCAGCCATTGGCAGCTCATGCGTGACACCTGCCGCTTGCTCAGGCCCTTTGAGGAGGCCACGCTATTCGTGAGTCGGCAGGACTATGGGATGAACGACGTCATTCCTCTGTTGCACGTCCTGGAACAAATGCTGTTAACAATGGCTGGTCAGGGTGCGGTAGACGTGGCGCACAGATCTCAACGCCACATGACCCCTGTGGGGGCAGGACAGGAAGAAGAGGAGGAGGTAGAGGAGGACATTGGTGCTCAGGAATTATTGAGTGAAATGGGTGGTTTTTCCACTCAGCGGACAGGAGTGGAGGAGCAGGAGCATCTGGTAGAGGAGGAGGAGGAGGAGGAGACAGAGGACCCAGACGCACCGTGGCAGTATGCTGTGGAGATGGAGGCAGGGAGTCCCTCGCATTCCTTGGCACAAATGGCCCATAGCATGCTCGGTTGCTTGCGTAGCGACAGCCGAATAATAACCATCAGACAGAGGGATGACTTTTGGCTGTCCACCTTGTTGGACCCTCGCTACCGTTCAAAAATGGTGGCCTTTTTCACACCTGCTGAGAGGGAGGCCAAAATAACGTACTATAAAAACCACCTATGTAGTCAGCTGGTCTCTGCCTGTCTGCGCCAACGTCCATCCTCAGACACTGTGGGCCCTGTGCGCTCGCGTTCCGCTGCCATGGCAGCAGGGGAGGGGTGGGGTGGTAGGAGCAGTGGCAGCTCCACCAGCAGCGGCTGCCTCAGTCTGCAGTCGATGATGAGTAGCTTTCTTCACCAGCGCAGTGAGGAAACTACTAACCAGCCGCAGCAGCAGCAGCAGCAGCAGCATCAGGTGGACCTGGAGCAGGACCTCAAACAACAGGCTTAGGCCTACTTGGACAGCACCCTGCCAACCGAGGTAGACAATCCCCTTGACTACTGGGCAACGAAACTTGACCTTTGGCCCCAACTAGCTGAATTTGCCCTTGAAAGGCTGTCATGCCCGGCCAGTAGCGTGGCATCGGAGCGCGTGTTTAGTGCGGCAGGAGGTATTGCAACTCCGCGGAGGACACGACTGTCCACCCAAAGTGTGGAGAGACTGACGTTTGTGAAAATGAATCAGGCGTGGATTAGTCTGGATTTCAAACCACCAGTTCCTGACACAACTGACTAAATCCGCCATGAATCATGCCCCAAACATGTGCCACTTTCAGGTCTCCTCACACTGCTGGTGTGTTACATTTTTTGTCATAGGGTGCTGGCAGATTACGGGCCTCCCATAGCTGCTGCCAGGCCCCTAATCTGCCATGGGCCCCTATACCGCCTCCTCATGCTGCTGCCAAGTCCAGAGTCTCTCATGGGTCCCTGTACGGCCTCCCATTGCTGCTGTCTCCATCGCCACACTCTGCCATGTGCCACTTTCAGGTCTCCTCACACTGCTGGTGTATTCCATTTTTTGTCATAGGGTGCTGGCAGATTACGGGCCTCCCATAGCTGCTGCCAGGCCCCTAATCTGCCATGGGCCCCTATACCGCCTCCTCATGCTGCTGCCAGGTCCAGAGTCTCTCATGGGTCCCTGTACGGCCTCCCATTGCTGCTGTCTCCATCGCCACACTCTGCCATGTGCCACTTTCAGGTCTCCTCACACTGCTGGTGGGTTCCATTTTTTGTCATAGGGTGCTGGCAGATTACGGGCCTCCCATAGCTGCTGCCAGGCCCCTAATCTGCCATGGGCCCCCGTACCGACTCCTCATGCTGCTGCCAGGCCCGTAATCTGTCATGGGCCCCTGTTGTCGCTTGTTGGCATATTCCGCTCGTTCAGATGCTCCTTCTCCTGCTACTCCTCTTCACGGATTCCGTCAGCAGTCTTTCTTGGAATCCGTTTCCAAGAGACAACAGTTTGCGAGCACGCACCCGACGGTGCAGAAGCTGAACGTCCTCCTGTCCAAGTTGCTGCTGCCAGGCTCGTAATCTGTCATGCGCCCCTGTACCGCCTCCTCATGCTGCTGCCAGGTCCAGAGTGTGTCATGGGCCCCCGTACCGACTCCTCATGCTGCTGCCAGGCCCGTAATCTGTCATGGGCCCCTGTACCGCCTCCCCATGCTGCTGCCAGGTCCAGAGTGTGTCATGGGTCCCTGTACGGCCTCCCATTGCTGCTGCCAGGCCCGTAATCTGCCATGGGCCCCCGTACCGACTCCTCATGCTGCTGCCAGGCCCGTAATCTGCCATGGGCCCCTGTACCGCCTCCTCATGCTGCTGCCAGGTCCAGAGTGTGTCATGGGTCCCTGTACGGCCTCCCATTGCTGCTGTCTCTATCGCCACACTCTGCCATGTGCCACTTTCAGGTCTCCTCACACTGCTGGTGGTTTCCATTTTTGTCATAGGGTGCTGTATGGCCTCCCATTGCTGCTGCCTCCACCGCCACACTGTGGCTCCACACTCTGGTTTTGGCCCCGTGACTGCCCAAATGAGTGAAGTGTGCGGTGATTCTAAGATCGACGGCACTCATCTGCATGTCATACTGACTGACAGTATTATTTCTCTTCCCCAGCAGACTCCAAGGGCATTTAAATTAAACGTACAGTGTTCAGCACTAATATTAAGTCTCTCTGAAGCCTAGAAACACCCTTTTTTAAGTTAAATTCACAGCGAATATATTCGACTCGAATCGAAATTTTTCCACGAATTCGCCGAATCAGTCGAATCGAATTTTTGAATACTTCGCTCATCTCTAATCATCATGGTATCATTTTTTTCATCCAGCAATCGGCTTTCATGTAAAAGCAATACTAGTGGCTAATTAGCTGCAGGATTGCTTTTACAAGCAGCGGGAGATGATGCCCCCCTCCCCCACTGCCTTCCACGGCCATCTCGGGCAGTCCCACACCATCGGGGATACCTAAGAATGAATGGTACAGTGTAAAAATAATAAATAAAAATAATAAATAATAAATAAAAAAAAACTCGCCCCTCCCACGTGCGCACACCTGTGTGCACAAGCATTGATCCTGTGCCGGTATGTAAACAGCGGTTGCGCCATACATGTAAGGTATCACCGTGAACGTCAGATAAAGGGCAGTAATTCTAACACTAGACCTCCTCTGTAAATCTAAAATGGTAACTTTTAAAGGCTTTTAAAGTGTTGCCTATGGATATTAAAAATGTATGCAGTTTGTTGCCATTGCACGGGGCATGCGCAGTTTTAAAGCATGTCATGTTTGGTATCTATTTACTCGGCATACCATCATCTTTTATATTTTCCCAAATAATTGGCCAATATATTGTGTTTTTGTGCATTAAAAGTAATGCACAAAAACACAATATAGTACTTTGTGTCACAAAAAATTGTAGTACCCACCATTTTATTCACTAGGGTGTCTGCTTTAAAAAAATATAGAATGTTCGGGGGTTTAAATTAATTTCCTAGCAAAAAATACTGATTTTTTTCATTTGAACAAAAAGTGTCAGAAAAGGCTTGGTCTTCAGGTGGTTAGAAGAGTGAATGATGTGTGGCATAAACTTCTAATGCTGGGCATAAAATGCCCCCACCCCCCAAAACGACCCCTTTTTGTCCTGGTATTTTAGCACCTCAAGAAATGTGATATATATATATACTTATTGGGATTTTTTTAACCAAAAACATGTAGCAGAATACATTTTGGCCTAAATTTATTGCGAAATTTGAGTTTTTTGGATATTTTTTATGACAGAAATGAGAAAATATTGTTTTTTAAATTTTCTGTCTTTCTTTGTTTACAGCGCCAAAAATAAAAAAGCACACAGGTGATCAAATACCACCAAAAGAAAGCTCTGTTTGTGTGAAAAAAGGACATAAATTTCATTTATGTACCATATTGCATGACCGTGCAATTGTCAGTTAAACTAGTGCAGCGCTGTATAGCAAAAAATGGTGTAAATTCCATTATCTATACCATAGTTTTTAGACGCTATAACTTTCACACAAAGCAATCAATATACACTGTAGAAGAATACATTTTGGCCTAAATTTATGACTAACTTTGAGTTTACTATATATTTTTTATAGCCGAAAGTAAAAAATACAGTTTTTCTTCAAAATTTTCTGTCTTTTTTTGCTTTTATCACAAAAAATAAAAAACCCATTGGTGATCAAGTACCACCAAAAGAAAGTTCTATTTGTGGGAAAAAAAGGACATAAATTTCATTTGGGTACAGCATTGCATAACCGCGCAATTACCAGTTGAAATAGCGCAGTGCTGAATAGCAAAAAAGGGCCTGTTCATTAAGGGGGTAAATCTTCCGGAGGGCAAGTGCTTAATATGTTAAAGTGATATTAAACAATATTCCTAGTCTCCAAAAATAATCACTACACATCCACTACTTAATGGCCCTATAATCTGTTTTTCATGAAATTGGATTTTATTATGGTGATCAATACACACCGATGCATTAAATGGTTGCAGTGGGGGGGATTTACTAAAACCGGAGCTCTCAGAATCTGGTGCAGCAGTGCATGGTAGTCAATTAGCTTCTAGCTCCAGCTTGTTCAATTAAGCTTTGACAATAAAACCTGGAAGCTGATTGATTTCTATGCAGACCTGCACCAGATTTTGCACTCTCTAATTTTAGTAAATAACCCCCAACATGTTCACTATAGATGTGGGGGAGTTCTATCCTTTTCAACCTTCTTGCAGCTTGCAAGGCTTTATCTTTTTTACAGCATCATGCGGCACTTGTATTGAGTAGTGTTTTGTGTGTGAGTATATATACTTACTGTGGGACCTATGTCTAGTTCTATAATAGATGGTTTACTCTTTTCCCTGTGGATCGGGCACAGTCCATCTTCCACTGCTCGGAATAACACCGGATTTAGGTCTCCATACTCCCCTGAGGCTATTTCAATAACTAGATGGTAAAAATGAACAGGCTTAGCCAGATACTAAGAGCGCACAACAATAATTATATATATAAAACTGTAAAACTTTGCATTAAGGCAGTTTAGGGTGAATGAAGTTCAGAAACCCATAGCAACCAGATTTAGGGCTCATTCACACCAGGTGTGTTGAGTTGTGTTGATCATCACAGACGTAACATAAGAACAACTGTTTTCTCTGTGCTTTGTTCACACCATACAAGTGGGTTGGTGTTGCAAAAAAATGCAATAGAGATAAATGTATTTTTTCTGGTAATGATAAATAAAAAAGCACAAAAAAAGTAAAATACTTTGCAGCACTGGTGCGCAATTCACACCAGCACGACTTTTATGCACACTATAATGTGCGCTGACTGGTGTAAATAAACCCTTAGACAATTGACCCTGTATGGGTGTTATGGGCTACTGCACTTTGCCTATTACTCTTGGCCCTATTATAGAAAAGCCTGAGTATAACTTACTGAAGTCCGCAGGGTTGTGGTAGGTTGGGCAGTGTAATCCTAATCCCTTCAGATATGGAATAAGGTGAGTTACAGACCCTCGATATATGCACTGACCCTGACTGAGAATATACAACTGAAAACACAGAAATCACAAAGATTACAAATGGAAATGAAAATCACTAACCTGACTGCAGCAGCAGCTAACACATATATAAGAAGTATGAAAGAATACAGCTACGCACCTTGTCAAACATTTCAAACAGTTTGGCACTTGGTTGATGTATGGTGCAAATGATAGTACGACCGCCTTGTGCTAAAGAGCTCAGCAGTGACACCACCTGGAAACAGGATGCACTATCCAAACCACTGCAAAAAAATGCAATAAAAGAGAAAGTGTGACTGCTAAGAATTTTAGAAATTTATGTTAGATCATTGGAAAACACTAACAGCAAAACTTGGTCTTTAGAGCTGAACTCCCAGAAAATAGAGAAAACACAATGTAATACATCTCTGGATTCATTAATCCATCAATAAAGTTTATATAAAACCTTCATTTTTCAGTTTGCTTGGCTTAATGCCTTACTCTATATTTTGTTCTTAATCAATTCATGTTTTGAAAATCTGTTGTGAAGTTTCTCACCTGGAGCTCCTGACGGTAACCACACTTCTTGTTGCAAGCTGACAAAACTAAGCAACTGCTTTGCAACGAGCAGTGTTGTCAGTTTAAGGCTGGCCACAAATTATACAAATTTGTTGAGAATTTTGCTTTAGGTTTACCAAAAACCATATAATATGAGCTCAAACCTAAACAACACTTTCAATTGAATCCAATTAGGCAGGCCCTTGTGTAGCAATCGTGCCCACAGAGATGGACTCAGTCCTCCATTTTGTTAAGAACCCTTCCATGTTGTCTCATCTCTCTCCCTCCCAAAGCAGGCTTTCTCCTCCACTCATCCCCCCTCCCTCGCTGTTGAGTGGCATGTGGCTGTGATAACAGAGGTCACAGGCAAACCAGGCACAGAAGGAGAGCTCCGAGCTATGAAACCCCCAACGGAGCTGGGGCCTAGCTGTCTCATAGCTGTGCAATCTGGGATATCGTAAAAGCGTAAAACCAAGTCCTTCACGGGAGTTCAAATACATTCCAGAAAAGGCATAAAACAAGACACCACATTCAACATCTATTTTGCCCTATGATTTCATATCTTGGAATATGAGAGACTTACATAAAAACCATGCATATCGTCAGATTGGTTAAGTTAATACAAATTGTTTGGTATATTACATTCCCTAACTGGAATATATAGGATGCTGCTGAGTATTAATATACTAGTGCCCAGGCTGCCAAATGCCCTGAGAATGAGTTATGAATCATAATAGCAGCTTTGAGAGTTTCTAGTCATAACTTAGGGCTCCACCTACACTTCCCTCCCCAAAAGGAGACGATTGGTTTACTGCTCCAGGGAGGCACCCGGTGGAGATACTAGAAAAGCTAAGCTGAGTTAAGGGAGAAAAAAGAAGGTCTCCTGTTTTTAACATCGAAACTGACAGTGAGAGACAAGAAAAATCCTTTTGGCTTATGAAACTTGAAGCTGCTTAAACCAAGGCTGACTGGCAAGTACTTTAACCCTCTAAATTCCTTTCTGTTATCTCTTTGCTGTGCTATTGTTCTCTGTATATTTATATATATATTAGCTACATCTTTTTCTGTAAATATTTTTATTGCACCCTTTTGACCTTTTAGTAATAAATCTTACTTTCTGAAAGTGTTGAACTGTTTCGTAGCTCTTTAATGCAAATTATGTATTCCTGCCGCTGAAGAGCGCTACTGTGTGTATTTAACCCTCTGTATAACCTGTCTGCAGTGACAGTGATATACAGACGATTATTTCAACCATCATAGTGTTATTGCTGATATTGCCAAGTTTCCTCTTTCTCTGTACAAAAAGGAGGTGGTGGCAGTGTGAAGGGTTAATTGCGTACTTAACCTGACCCAGTAACAATCGCGCTCAGGCTGCAGGTACATCGATTGTGGTCCATTAGCTGAAAAATCGTTGTGCAGGGTGCGGCTGGGCGTGGCATTGTTACGCACGTGACAGCGCAGTTTTAGATTGGCTAGTCCTTCGGTCACGAGTTTGGTGAGAAGGCCTGGAGTCTGACGCCACGATCGTCACACCTTGCACTACATAGGTGAAGGTAAATCTAAAGAAAATTGGGCAGAAATTGGACAGAAAATTGTATAGTGTATGGCCAGCCTAAGATACATGTTGCTTTTTTGAAACTGGGCTGCCTATCTAATAGACCTGATATGCAGCCCCATGGCCAAGTTAAAAAGTGCACACAGGAGGTTGACTAGCAAACTACAAACTGCTAGGCAGTTTTAGCATTGTCAGCCTGATGCAGGAAATGCTGTTTACTGGCATGATCCCCAGGTAAGAACATTGCAGCAGATTCACAAACAATTATTTGTTGTTGAAAAGTTTTGAGACTAGTTTTGTAACACACCAACGGATGGCAGCACAAGGCTGCATGCATAGTCACAGGGAGCACTGATCTTCATAAGTCAGTTTGCCAAAAGACATTGTTCGGTATACATTGGGAGCTGTGTAACTGGTGCTATTCTGACCATGTGCGTTACCATGCCTGCTATTTCATCAAGGACAGTAAGTTAGAACAAAAAGTAAATTTGACAGTCTGTGTGAAACCCATACACCCAAGTTTTCTCTCCGGTGATGATCCTCGATATGAAGGAGAGGTCATCCACAGCTCACTGACAGAGTTCTTGGCAGACGTCGACTTGGTGTCCCTTCTGCTCCTGGGTCAGCAGCCTGGGAACAAACTTGGCAGTAACAGGGTGCATGTTCAAATCACATGTGCTTGGACTGTTCCGTATGAAACACCGACAATGGCAGTAATGTTATGTACTGTTCTCCGATTATCATCATGCACAAGTTGTCGAATGGTCATAACATTTTCGGTGGTTGAGACCATTGAAGGTCTTCCTGATGTCTTGTCGTCTTCCAGTGGTGTTCTTGAAGTGCACACGCCACTCAAAACGTTTTGAATGACTCATTGCAGCAAAGCCTTAAACCTGCTGAATCATGTCCCATGTCTCTGTGGCAGATTTGTCCAGTTTCAAGCAGAAATCCAAGTTTGTTCTAACTTGTTGTCCATGATGATATAGCAGACATAGTAACGCACTTGGTCAGAATAGCACCAGTTGCACAGCTCCCAATGTACACAGGATGATGTCTTTTGGCACACTGACTTATGAAGGCCAGTGCTCCCTGTGACTGTGTGTGCAGCCTTGTGCTGCCATCTGTTGGCGTGTTACAAAACTAGTCTTTTTCATACCACCGTATAGTGAGACATGATGTCAAACACACTGAAAAACAGATTTAGGGTTTACATACACTTTAAATGTTTTTAAAGCAAGCAGTGTAAATACCGGACTATGGTATCAGCCTTTTGCAGTCTCCTGCACAGCAAGAGTCAGACTGGGATAGGGATAAGCAGTACAACATGTAAACCTATTGTGCTGCAGTGTCCCTGTGCTAAGGAACATGCTTATAGCAGGAGAGAGCAGAGTGACCGACAGCCTATCAGTCTGCTGCTTCTTCTTTCACTGTCCAGTCACAGGTTGGGGGAGGGACAAGACCTGTAAGTGTTATTTAACTGGAACAGAGAAAAGTCAGGTCTTCTGCCCCACCACATTGGGTTGTGCTATGTGGCAAAATTGTGTAGTCTCAGGACTGGAAGGATAGAAATACAAATCCTGTGTATTTAACTGTATGTTAGAGTTCAGCTTTAAATGTGAAAACAGTGCACAGTCCTTGTAACACATGTGGCTTTTCATAGTTTATGTTTTTTTTCTGTATTTAGCAAAGGAAAGTGACAAAAAATGATCTTAACGAAATGGGTCCGTATATATTAGTCAATTCAATACATAGATATAACACACAGGGGTAGATTTATTAAAACTGGAGCACTCAGAATCTGGTGCAGCTGTGCATGGTAGTCAATCCTTTGACAATAAAACCTGGAAGCTGATTGGTTTCTATGCACCAGATTTTGCACTCTTCTGTAAAATTTTTTAAAAATATCCCCAGCAAAAAAATTGACCTATCATATCAAATAAAAATGAATACAAAATATAACAATGAGCAACATAACTCTAAATGGCAATTACCCTAACCAGGCAATTACCCTTCCACCTCTTGATCACAATATAGCCGAAAGACCTTGCAGTCGCTACATCTGCATCCACCTCTAAAGGCTGCCTGCACATAGCTTGGGACAGGTACAGGTTTTTTTTTTTTTTTAAGTCCGCAAACGTGCAAACTACAACGAAAAAACCCGTAAGTGAATCACAAAAAAAGTGCAAGTGCAAAACACCACACGACAAAGTGCACTTAGGGGTGTGCTTGTGTCCTACCCCTAAAGGGGCTTGGACCGCTTACCCTGATCCCCCGGGGCACGAAGCTCCTGACGGGGACAAGGTTTCCCAATTGGTCCTCCTGGCCAAAAGGCCTGGTGGACCACCTTTCCTTGTGTCCAGCCGAAGCCAGACACTCAGTACTTGGTCAGGGGACTCCCCCGAAGAAGAGTCCCCTAGGGATCAGGGGAGGAAGGAACCAAAAGGCCACACATCCTCCCCCTAGACTTCAGGGTAGGCCCGAGGACCCACACCTTACCATCCAGTGAAAACACACGCATAAGCAAAGAAAAAGTGACAAATGTGGGAGGTGTTAAATTAAATAAATATAAAAAAAAAAGTGGTACCGTGCCAAATTGTGCACAGACCAGGCCCTGAGGCCCGTAGCAAAAATTGCCCTGGACTTAGCCAAAAGGCCTGGTCCTTAGGGCGCTGTGCAAAAAGAATGTAAAAACAGTGACCATGTGCCATGTTCACACAGTGGGGTCCCACACCCAGGTGTTACTAGTGGCACCCCTGAGAGCGTCTACTCAGGGGGCACCGTGTTTGCAGACTTTCTGCCTCCTCAGCCCCTGGCCAGACCGAGGTAGATCCGTTCAAATCAGGAGGTACTGGATCTTTCCAGTTTTCCCGGAGGAATTACTCCCAGGGCCCCAGCTTAACGTGTGGCGCTCCCCGGTTTCTGTCCCTCCGGTACTAGCCTTCCGGACCCCCATCATACCAGTGAGGGTACTATGCAACAGCCATCCCCGCAAAGCTAGAATGGCCGGGAGCACCCCCACTGGACACTGATAAGAACAGATACTACACTTGATCTTAGCCAAAAGGCCGAGAAGCGGTACAGGTACAGGTGCAATAAGAAATGCACAGAACGGGTATCAACACTGGACTGAATAAATCCTTATAGAACCGTCACCAACTAAAAAAAATGTAGGTAAAAGCACCACCCATCCCCCTGAGGACATCTACAAGGATGAAAAGCTTAAGGGCAGGGCTTTGGTGCTGACGCCATAGTGCAAATGTGCTCATCTGGGCAGCATGCAGAGTTGAGATTTTATGTTGTTTATTTACACCTCCCTGTAAGTAGATGTGAGCATAACAAAGAGCTGATATTTGAAGATAATGCACTATTGGTTCCTCAGTTCCTCTCTTTTTTTATGGTATACCGAGGCTTGCGCTGGGTCACTGCGTGGTTTGACAGACCCAACCGGGATAGGGTCTTTTGGAGGGCATTATGGGCTAGCCTTCTCCTTTGATTTTTGGCCATGGAGGAGATCAGGGATTTTGTCTGCTTCTCCCAGTCAGAGCATGGAGGAGAGACAGGTCCTGAAACCCTTTGACTGGTCGTGAGTATTTACCTGGATTATGGGGCCAGGAAGTCCTCAGAACAGTGATGCTTCTGCAGGACCATTGCGTCAGACAGATTGTGCAGACACACCTTCACCAGTTGGAGATATGGAACTCTTCTTGGGCATATTTCCTATTGTAGCACCCTCTAGTGCTAGATAAATTTATGTTTTATTAGAAGCTGGGTAGCAGCCTGGGATGAGTCAACCTGAAAGTGAGGTAGAGAGTTCACCTCAGGACAAGCTGGGAGGCTCTACAGGTCATGGCTTATGGAGCTCTCCCACAATTCCAGAAACTGCAAGAATGTAATGGAAGAGGAGGGGAGGAGGCCCAGATTTGCATGTTTAGGGGAACTTGGCCACCATGCCCGGTCTCCTGCCTGGGGATTGGCCAAGGACAACTTTTAAATGTGGCAGAGCCTGTGCAGCAGGGTCAGTTGCTGGAGTCAGGTGGAATATGGACTGAGAGAAGGTGCTGGAGTGAGCAGCCTGGGATGGGGCCCCCGGGAGGGGAGCCTACCTACAGGCTGGATGACCTCCACTGCCCAAAGTCTCCTAGGGAGGACAACCAACCCAGCGTAAAACCTGAAAGCAGATGCAACC
Source organism: Staurois parvus (assembly GCF_062004578.1). Lineage (NCBI taxonomy): Eukaryota > Metazoa > Chordata > Amphibia > Anura > Ranidae > Staurois > Staurois parvus. Next base: position 6,688,053 of record NW_028318003.1, read on the forward strand.
CATCAAGCTAACGGGACAGAACAGTTTGAGTACTTCTACATCCCCTGTGCCAGATAAAGGAAGAGGGCAGCAAGGTGCAGGACCCAGCTAGTTCTCATCCGGGACTACTTAATTGTCAGATTTTGGAATCCCTTGCCCAGGGATACCCTTAGTGCAGCTGAGTGAAGAGAAAGGATTCATCTGGGGTCTGAGGAGGTACAGCAAGGGGACTTCAGCACTGCTTAGAGGGGCAGTGCTACATTTTTTTGCTGATCCACATTTTTTGTACAGTGTACGGGTTGCTAAGAAATGTGTACACAAGTTGCAGTTCCTAGGGCATCCCATATATCCCTAGACCAATCCAAATTGTTAACCCCTCCATAAAAACAACTAAAAAACAGCTCAAGGACTGTTTTACTGACTGTGTGTAAAGATTTGGAAAATGTGTGTTGCCTGGCCATGCAGAGCTTAGGGGGATCCAATCAAATTCAGCAGCCCCTGCAGGGGGTTGAATTACATTATCTTGCATTATCTGAGCTGGATCTGGGGTGGGACATTTAGAAAAGAGTGGTGTAATGTACTTTATGTATCTGGGGCTATGGAACTGTTTCTGGGCATCCTGGTGGACATGCCCTGGCTAATCAAGACTGATTGTGGACATGCATAGACAAGGGAGGCAGGGTGGGGAATTCCTGTGACTACTAGCCATACTGATAAGAGTTGTCTAAGTGCCTAGCTGTTAATTGGATTAATGTTTAAAGGTTGCATTGTCATGTTTCTACTGGTTACACGTCTTATCTAGGCTAATATTCTCAAGAGGGGAATGTCCTCCTGGGGGTATAAAGTATGTGTCTGGGCTTTAATAAAGATGTATTCCTTATGGTTCACTCGCTACAAGGTTGTGTGATGATTTTGGACTTTTGCACTATTTGGATTTAAGCACAGATATCACTGTATGCTGTTAACACTGTGTTATATTTTTTAAGAGTTCTAAGCAAACCGGTCACATTTGGTGCTATATGATTTAAAGGGATAGTGCAACTATTCACTGTTTATAAAAGCACAGGATGGTTGAATATTTTAAATGCTTACTTGCAGTATTTTTCCTTTGTATAAATGATTTTTTTATTCGCTTGTAGTGTACCTTGGAAATGCTAGAAAATTTGACTCTTCCAGGAGAGACGCTTTCCTAGCATAGTCTCCCCTCTTTTTGCAGTCTCAAGGCTTTAGGGTATCTACATGAGAGGGACTTTTACATTTAAATAACATGCATTATATATGGTCAGGGCAAAGGGTCTTTTTAAAGCCTAACTCCAAGAACTTTTTTTAAAACTTACATTGGTTCAGCTTGGGCATCTAATCCTTCATTGTTCACATCCAGGGGCCTCGGGGGACAGAGAAGTTCACTGCATTAGCCTGTGATACATACAGTACATTTAGCACTGGTGTCTTTCAGGTGCTGCTCCAGTGGTTTGTCTATGGAGAATGAACACAACCATTCAAAGAACTCCCTGTATTTCTTTTCAGTTAATACAATGCACTCTCTGAATGAATGAGCCAGAAATTGTGAGGACATCCACCTCTCCTCTCTGCCTTGTCCAATGAGAGAACACCTTGTGTTCATTGAAAAAAATTCAAGATGTTCTTTGAATGGCAGAGATTCTGAGAGAGTATTATTATTATTATACAGAATTTATACAGCGCCAACAGTTTGCTCAGTGCATCACAATATAACGGGAGACAATACAGCAACAATACAGTTCAATACAAGAGGGTTAGGATGGCCATGCTCCTTGGAGCTTACAATCTATTCAGTATATAGAAGGAAAGTTGCTTGAGCAGCACCCAGAAAAGGCCAGCACTAGCTGTATGTAGAACAGGCTACTGCAAAGAATTTCTGCATCCCCAGTAGCCCTCTTGATGTGAGCTATGAAGTTTAGATGGAACCACACAGGACCAATATACATTTTAAGAAAAGATCAATCCTGGAGTGCAGTTTTATATTTGATATACTGCACCACGACAGCAGAGAACGGTCATAAATAGCATGAAAAAGCAAACCTGTGCCTGTAAAAGTAAATGCAAAAAAAAGCAATCATAGGGGCCTTTATAATCCAAACGGGGGCAGACTGACCATTTGGAAACTAGGGCACTTCCCGAGGGCCCGGGGTCAGTAGGGGGCCCCATGAGATGCCCCTGGTACCTTTTTCATAGGCTTTTTTGAGTTTGGGCAAAGACACAGGGGCCCCATGATCCCCTATTGCCCAGGGGCCCCATGAGTTGTCAGTCCACCCCTGAATCCAAAGAAAATCCATTGTGGTAGAAAAGTAATTCAGTAGCAAGCACAGCCCAAACACTTCTGGCCAACCCTAAATTGAAATGTGTTATCTGAGCTGTATGGTCCACTAAGAAAAGCACTCTACTTAGCAAGATAATCCATGACACATTGCTAGACAAGTGTGACTATACACCGCAACCCAGATCTAAAGCCTGATACCATCAAAACATCCTCCAACTATGTGGTCTCAACTAGCAGGTCCTAGAAAAAAATGAACCATTATGGGGCTGATTTACTAAAAGAGTAGATCACAGTCACTTTGCTAAGTCAGTGTGCACTTAGCTTAGAGAATGAGGTAACTCACCTTCCAGAGCATACTGAAGGAAAAATAAACAGTAATTTTGCTGGCACATGATTAAATGATATATCGGTAAAGCCTCACCTCAGTCACTAAGCTAAAAAATTGTCGCTTTGAAAAGTAAACATGCTCTACTCCTTTAGTAAACCACCTCAGTGCTGTTAGATTATTCATGGCAATGATTTGTGAATTAGTCATTAAAGCTATTAATACCAATACAGGTCTGTAGATGGAAACACTCTAATTGTGTTCACTGTGAATTACATAACTAAGACAAACCATTGTGGAGTGGATTTGAAAACGTTTATTTTCAATTGGGATACTTAAAAATATAACTAAAAGCAAAACTTTTTTGTTTTAGACAGAGTGGAGAGGAATTATAACATCTACCAGGTCTGTATTGCTGACCGGGCCCCAGTTAGGAAGACTAACCCTTTCTATTTTCTTGTATACCATTATCACCATGAGTGTAAATAAAATGCCACATTTTGGGTTGTCCCTAGAACAGTAACAGAGGGGACACTAGCTCTGGTGATCCTGGTAACAACCAGGGATTCCCTACCTTTGGAGGAGTTTCCTCCTACTTCATGCTTGGATTATGGGATAGGACGTGGAGGGAACTCAACCCAATGGGACACAGATGACAAAACAACTGACATAAACTGTAACTTTATTCAAAATGTAATAAAAGATTTTGCCTTTTGTTCTTCTTTGATAAGAAAAAGAAACTATCAGACGGAAAGCATTAAAGGCCTCATTCACACAGCACTGCATTTTCTATGCAGGATCTTGCTGGCAGAAGCTGCCAACAAAGTCCAGCATTAGTGTTCTGTATACATAACCATCAGGCAACAAACTAACAATACATCCAATCAGCAGGCTCTTTTCTGTGCATAAGTGCCAGTTCGCATATATACGGATTGCATGCAGTTTGAACCACGTCCAATCCACATCACGTGAAAAAACATTGCTTCCTATGGTGCCTGTTCACATATTTCCGGTGCACTGGTGGTGCGGTTTCAGTGCGGTTTTAAAAAGAGTCATGTCCAATTTCTGAGCAGTGCAGTCCGGTTCAGGTGTGGATTACAGGCTATTGACTTCTATGGGAAGCGTATCTAAACTGCATATGTGTGAACAGGATAAGATCCTAAGAGCTAATCCTGACCTGAACCTGATGTAAACCTGACGTGAATTGCTGAACAACTACTGTATCAATTAGCTGTGAAACCTGAGCTTCAATCCGCACTGCACATGTGTGAATCAGCTCTAATAGTCAATCTTATTCAACTTTGAGGGACCATTTACATTGTTGCGTTTTAACACATGAGTTGCAACAAGCTAAAATGCACGTGTTCAACCTCCTCATACTAAAAATATTATCTGTTCCCATCTCAGAGCTACAGTGAAGTATGGTTTGGAAAATATGATGTCTTTTTTTTCTTTTTTCTTTTTGTTTCAGTGCATTGGGATGCTCATAGAAGTCAACCACAGCACATCAAAACACATATAACATGTAATAATAAGCCTTGGTCAATGGCTGTTAATCCTTTCCACTCCAAATTCTAAATTGAAAAAAATGCATTGAAAATGCTCATCAACACATGTCAAGATGCACTTCAACGCGCAAAGGAAAAATATATTGATGCAAGATAACACATTGTTACAACGCTACAAAACAATGCACCTCTTCATACATACACATAGATCTAAATTGGCCCTATAAGTGTAGGTCTAGCCAAAACATTTTTTTCCAAATAGAGTTTTACTTAGTAGAACCCTTGTCAAATATCCATTTCTACCTTCCTGGAGGGAAGATTCACCCTCTCTTGTCACAAAGACAGAAAGTGAGGAGTAAACCAAACTTTTAGAGAAATCTAAACCCTTGTTCTGGCAACAGCTCTGTGGGAGGTAATTTTGCTTACTTTGTACAGATTTCCTCTTACCTTTTCTTGCATGTTTGGGATCAGTAGTGAAGGAAACAAGGGACACAGACTGTACAAATAAATTGACAGGGATTTAACCCCTCCCTATTCTATCCAAAACTAAAGTAAACAATATTGGCAATACCTGCACTTTAAATGGTCTTCTGGTTTCCTGGGAAGCTGCTACACCTCGTGGAGACAATGAGGCTGATTTACTGAAGTTGAGAATTTGCTATCAATAAATTGTAGCTGTGTATAGATGATAAAATAAATAAACAAGAATTCTCTAATCACATGATTGGATAACCAAACTGAATCTTCTTTCATTTTATTGAGTGAAAATTCTCAACTCCTTTTGGTTAATCAGCCTCACTACATAAAGGCTTCAACTTCTATTTCACCTTGGAGCTAAGCACTACACACCAGATTCTAGGTCTTTTCCTTCTATTCAATGCAATATTTTTTAAAGCCATTTACATAAAAGAAAGGGTAAATGAAGCCACAATTTAAGCCACACATTGGGACTTTACAGCTATGTCAATGGGTACATGTTTAGAAGTTCTTACCTCTAATAAATTGTATTGTTGTTTTATTGATTGATCTTGGTTCCATTTATATAAATATGATTGCCAAAACATTTACATTGAATATCAACAGACAACTTCACATTAATACAGTACACCAGTATGTAAACATTTTACCTAGTTGGTTCATCAAAGAACATGACTGGAGGATTGTTGACTAGTTCCAGAGCTATAGCCAAACGTTTGCGCTGACCTCCTGAGATGTTTAATGTACGAGTTCCACAGCACTCAAGAAGACCCAGGGCTGTCAAAATCTCATTTACCTGCCAAAGAAGACCATTTATATATTGTATGTGTCAGTTACATGTATCTATACCTTAACCCTTACACCAAACTACCCTACACTCACCAACTTTCTTTTGACATCCATCTTCTCACTGAGTTTCAAGTTGGCAGAGACCTATTTAGGAACAGAAGACAAAAAGTACTGTAATTATATTATGTTTATGCTCAGTATTTCATTTCCCAGCCACCTTAGCATAACTATTGACCTACATCTGTCAGCTTTGTATTCTCACCCATTAGGTCATCTAGAACACTGAACCAAGCTACTAGAATGAAGATAGTTGTGCATCCACTCTGCAATTTACGTGGTATCACAATATCTGTTGGATCACCTTTTTTTTTTTAATTTCTTCTTCCTTCTACAACTATAGCAAGTACTATAATGACTAAAATGCTGTTTTCTATATTGCTTTAGGTATCTAGACCAATTTAAATGTATGTAAACCATAACAATAAAGCTATCTTATTTGGTCCCTTTTGGTCAGTTACATATACTATTGAAAGCATTTTGTTATATCTATTTAAGTGCAAAAATTACCTTTTGACCTTGCCAAAAAATGTGTAAACTGATAACTTCCTGTTCTCTCTGCCTGGACTGGACTCCTATCAGTTGCATTGTTCTGTGGACTATAGAACTCCACCCTCTATGTTATGAGGGTGGAAGAAGAGGAGAGGAGGAAATTTCTTTATTCTTGCCATGCTTCTGTTGTCCTGGTACAGTAAGCGAATGAGCGTAGAAGGCAGAAGATTGAGAACAGAAAAGAGACCAAGCTGTCCATAGCATCTGTCCCATTTTTTATTTATATACAGTATGTATAAATATATATATATATTTATATATATATACAGTCATGGCCGAAATTGTTGGCACCCTTGATATTTCTCCAGGAAATCATGTATTTCTCACGAAACGTATTGCATTAACACATGTTTTGCTATACACATGTTTATTCCCTTTGTGTGTATTGGGACAAAACAAAAAAAGGGAGGAAAGAAAGCAAATTCGACATAATGTCACACAAACCTCCAAAAATGGGCTGGACAAAAGTATTGGCACCCTTTCACAACTGCGGATAAATAAGAATGTTACAAGCATGTGATGCTCCTGTAAACTCACCTGGGGCAAGTAACAGGTGTGGGCAATATAGAAATCACACCTGAAAGCAGATAAAAAGGAGAGACGTTCACTTAACCTTTGCATTGTGTGTCTGTCTGTGCCACACTAAGCATGGACAACAGAAAGAGGAGACGAGAACTGTCTGAGGACCTGAGAACCAAAATTGTGGCAAAATATCAACAATCTCAAGGTTACAAGTCCATCTCCAGAGAACTAGATTTGCCTTTGTCCACAGTGCGCAACATTATCAAGAAGTTTGCAACCCATGGCACTGTAGCTAATCTCCCTGGTCGTGGACGGATGAGGAAAATTGATGAAAGATTGCAACGCAGAATAGTCCGGATGGTGGATAAGCAGCCCCAAACATGTTCCAAAGACATTCAAGCTGTCCTGCAGGCTCAGGGAGCATCAGTGTCAGCGCGAACTATCCGTCGACATTTAAATGAAATGAAACGCTATGGCAGGAGACCCAGGAGGACCCCACTGCTGACACAGAGACATAAAAAAGCAAGACTACAGTTTGCCAAAATGTACTTGAGTAAGCCAAAAGCCTTCTGGGAAAACGTCTTGTGGACAGATGAGACCAAGATAGAGCTTTTCGGTAAAGCACATCATTCTACTGTTTACCGAAAACGGAATGAGGCCTACAAAGAACAAAACACAGTACCTACGGTAAAATATGGTGGAGGTTCAATGATGTTTTGGGGTTGTTTTGCTGCCTCTGGCACTGGGTGCCTTGACTGTGTGCAAGGCATCATGAAATCTGAGGATTACCAAAGGATTTTGGGTCGCACTGTAGGGCCCAGTGTCAGAAAGCTGGGTTTGCGTCCAAGATCCTGGGTCTTCCAGCAGGACAATGACCCCAAACATACGTCAAAAAGCACTCAGAAATGGATGGCAAAGAAGCGCTGGAGAGTTCTGAAGTGGCCAGCAATGAGCCCAGATCTAAATCCCATTGAACACCTGTGGAGAGATCTTAAAATTGCTGTTGGGAAAAGGTGTCCTTCCAATAAGAGAGACCTGGAGCTGTTTGCAAAGGAAGAGTGGTCCAAAATTCCGGGTGAGAGGTGTCAGAAGCTTATTGATGGTTATAGGAAGCGACTGATTTCAGTTATGTTTTCCAAAGGGTGTGCAACCAAATATTAAGTTAAGGGTGCCAATACTTTTGTCCAGCCCATTTTTGGGGTTTTGTGTGACATTATGTCATATTTGCTTTTCTGCCTCTGTTTTATATTTGTTCCAATACATACAAAGGGAATAAACATGTGTATAGCAAAACATGTGTTAATGCAATACCTTTTTTGTGTGAAATACTTGATTTTCAGGAAAAATATCAAGGGTGCCAACAATTTCGGCCATGACTGTATATATATATATATACACACACACACACACACAAACAGGTCCATATATATTTGGACACAGAAAAAGTTTTCAAGTATCTACCAAAACATATTCAAGCTATAGTTATATAATGGATCTGGGCTGAAAGTGAACACACTCAGGTTTAATTTGAGGGTATGTACATCCAAATTGGAGGAAGGGTTTAGAAATTACAGCTCTTAAGAGTAGCCATCCCCCCTTTTTCAAGGGACCAAACCTAATTGTAAAATTGAATATAATCATAAATACAATGTTTATTTTTAATATTTTGTTGAGAATCCTTTACTGGCAATGACTGCCTGAAGTCTGGAACCCATGGACATTACTAAAGACTGGGTTTCCTCCTTTCTGATGCTTTGCCGGGCTCTAACTGCAGCTGTCTTCAGTTGTTCTTTGTTTGTGGCTTTCTGCCTTTAGTTTTGCCTTCAGCAAGTGGAATGCATGCTCAATTGGGTTAAGATCAGGAGACTGACTCGGCCATTGCAGAATATTCCACATCTTTTCCTTCAAAAGATCCTGGGTTGCTTTTGCAGTGTGTTTTGGATCATTGTCCATCCATACTGTGAAGCGCGTGCAATCAACTTTGCTGCTTTTGGCTGAATCTGGGCTGACAGTATATCTCTAAACACTGCTGAATTCATCTGGCTGCTTCTGTCACATCATCAATAAACACCAATTACCCAGTGCCACTGGAAGCCATGCATGCCCATGCCATCACACTGCCTGCACCATGTTTTACAGATGACATGTGCTTTGGGTCATGAGGTGTTCCAAGCCTTCTCCACACTTTTTTCTTCCCGTCATTCTGGTACAGATTAATCTTAGTTTCATCCGTTCAAAGAATGCTTTTCCGGAACTGGTCTGGCTTTTTTAGATGTTTTTTGGCAAAGTCTAATCTGGGTTTTCTATTCTTCAGGCTTATGAATGGTTTGCACCTTGTGGTGAACCCTCTGTATTTGCTCTTGTGAAGTCTTCTCTTGATTGTAGACTTTGACAATGATACACCCACCTGCTGGAGAGTGTCCATCACTTGTCTGGATGTTGTGAATGGGTTTTTATTTACCGTAGAGAGGATCCTCCGATCATCCACCACTGTTGTCTTCCGTGGATGTCCTTGCCTTTTTATGTTGCTGAGCTCACCAGTGTGTTCTTCTTTCCCCAAAATGCACCAGACTGGTGATTTGGCCAATCCTAATGTTGCTGCTATTTTTCTGATGGATTTGTGTCATTTGTGAATCCCTACAATGGCCTGTTTAACTTGCATGGACTGCTCCTTTGAATGTATGATGTAGGTTCACAGCAATAGATTCCAAATGCAAATACCACACTTAGAATCAACTCCACGCCTTTTACCTGCTTAATTGTGGAAGAAATAATGAAGGAGCAGCCCACACCTGGCCATGAAACAGCTTTTGATTCAACTGTCCAATTACTTTTGGTCCCTTGAAAAAGGGGGGATGGCTATTCTTAAGAGCTGCAATTCCTAAACCATTCCTTCAATGTGGATGTACATACCCTCAAATTAAACCTGAGTGTGTGCACTTTCAGCCCATATCCATTATATAACTATAGCTTGAATATTTTTTGGTAAATACCTGAAAAAATCTAAAATTGTGCCTGTGTCCAAATATCCAAATATATATGGACCTAACTGTATATATATTGCCAAAAGCATTGGGACACCCCTCCAAATTATTGGATTTAGATGTTCCAATCACCTTTATGGCAACAGCTGTATAAAATCAAGCACCTAGGCATGCAGACTGCTTCTACAAACATTTCTGAAAGATTGGGTCGCTCTCAGATAAGTCCATCTGTGACATTTCCTTGCTACTAAATATTCCACGGTCAACTGTTAGTGGTATTATAACAAAGTGGAAGCAACTGGGAACAACAGCAACTCAGCCACCAAGTGGTAGGCCACGTAAAATGACAGAGCAGGGTCAGCACATGCTGAAGCACACAACTGTCTGCAGGGTCAATAGCTAAAGACCTCCAAACTTCATGTGGCCTTCAGATTAGCAGAACAACAATGAGTAGAGATCTTCATTGAATGGGTTTCCATGGCCGAGCAGCTGCATCCAATCCTTACATGAACAAGAGCAATGCAAAGCGTCTGATGCAGTGGTGTAAAGCACGCCACCATGTGGAGAGCAGTGAAGACATGTTCTCTGGAGTGATGAATCACACTTCTCTGTCTGGCAATCCAATGGACGTGTCTGGGTTTGGTGGTTGCCAGGAGAACGGTTCGTGCCTGACTGCATTGTGCCAAGTGTAAAGGTTGGTGGAGAGGGGATTATGATGTGGGGTTGTTTTTCACGGGCTGGGCTTGGCCCCTTAGTTCCAATGAAGGTAACTCTTAAGACATCAGCATAGCAAGACATTTTGGACAATTTCATGCTTCCAACATTGTGGGAACAGTTTGGGGATGGCCCCTTCCTGTTCCAACATGAGTGCGCACCAATGCCCGATAGAACACCTTTGGGATGAATTAGAGCTGAAACTGTGAGCCAGGCCTTCTCATCTGACATCGGTGCCTAACCTCACAAATGCACTTCTAGAAGAATGGTCAAACATTCCCATAGACACCCTCCTAAAACTTGTGGACAGCCTTCCTAGAAGAGTTGAAGCTGTTATAGCTGCAAAGAGTGGGCCAACTCAATATTCCATTAAAGTTTATGTGTATGTAAAAGCAGCCATCCAAATACTTTTGGCAATATAGTGTATATATATAGTATATTTTTTTATCCACTTATGATTGGCTAACTCACTACCACTTCTGGAAGTCTATTGAAAGCATCAACTATTCTTTTGGGAAAATTATACTTTCTTAGAGATAGTTATGAACTTTTCTCCTGCTAGTTTGAGGTCATGTCCCCATGTTCTTGATCTTTATTACTGTTACTGGCACAAACAAATAACTTCAAATAGAAAACTATTGCAGCCACCTCATTTACAGACTGGTAACCTGCAATGTATTACATTTGGTGTTGCTATTGGGATACCAAGTGCTGGTATACAGCAGCAGCAGGTGTGACCAGACCAATGTAACTGCATTTAATAAAACTGAAACCTGACTGTGTATGATTAAAGTATGATTTATTAATAATGAAGCAACAACTCATCCATCACCAGCAAATAGAATACAAGGCAAAAGCAAAAATATATGTGAACAGTAAACCAAGTGACAGAATACATACCTAGCAACCTAACTATAAAAATATACTGTATATAAAACAAAAAGAAGAAGACAGGTAAACAGGATAAGACAGGAGATGCAAGGAATAACCAAGGAGACGGATCAGGAAGGGGGCCAGAACTGGGATCAGGATCAAGGGGAGCAGATAAGAGGTAGCAGGGTATAGGATGCAGGTCCTAGAACAGGAACAGAAACACAGTAAGAATCAGGATTAGGAATCAAGTTTAGGAGCAGAGCCTCAATAACCATGTAAGTGGCACACATGCATAAAAATGAGGTACTGAGGGAAGCTAGAGGAGGGATTATATACCTTCTTAGCAGCCAGCATTAGGACTCATTTCTGGGATCTGCTGACTACTGAGAAACACCTGCTGGTGGACACCGGAACTTCACCATTCAGCTCTGGGAACCACAGTGCCACCAGCAGGTGACCCTGGTCCTGATAAAAACACTGTAAGGCCTCATTCACACTGATCTTTTTAACCCAGTGCCCTCCACAGTCTAGCAGAAGTACTGCTACAGGGCAGCACGGCTGTGCAAAATCACGTATATATCCATGATTTGCATTTCTGGTTGGGGGTGCGCGTGCACCACCCTACACGCGCCACTATTGGCTGCTGGGGATGTCAGTCACCGGGTCTCAGCTGGTGATTCCCGGCTGGGACTCGGTGATCATCGGCAGGACTGAGAGGGCAGAGATCTGTGTGTAAACAACACAGATCTCTCTCCTGTCAGCATGGACATGCTGCTTTGTATCTCTCTGCACAGCAGAGAGATACAAAGCAGCATGTCTCCAAAGTAAAACAACACACAGCACACTGTTAACCCTTTGATCGTCCCAGATGTTAACCTTTTCCTGTCTAGTGTCATTAGTACAGTGTCAGTGCTTTTTATTAGCAGTGGCCAGGGGCGAACTGACAACTCATGGGGCCCCCAGGCAATAGGGGATCATGGGGCCCCTGTATCCTTGCCCAAACTCAAAAAAGCCTATGAAAAAGGTACCAGGGGCATCTCACGGGGTCCCCTACTGACCCCGGGCACTCAGGCAGTGCCCGAGTTTCTAAATGGTCAGTCCGCCCCTGGCAGTTGCTGTTAGTCAGTTCCCACCCAGTGTCAAAATGCCTGCCGTAGTTCCTCTATAAGTCGCTAATCGCCGCCATTACTAGTATAATAAAAATAAAAATTGCAGTATACATACTGCCATTTGTAGATGCTATAACTTTCACGCAAACCAATTAATATACACTTATTGGGATTTTTTTAGCAAAGACGTGTAGCAGAATACATTTTGGCCTATATTTATTAAGAAATTTGATTTTTTTTCCATTTTTTTTATTGGATATGTTTTATAGCAAAAATTCAAAAATATAGTTTGTTTTTTGTTTTTTTAAAAACGCATAGGTGCTCAAATACCACTGAAAGAAAGCTCTATTTGTGGTAAAAAATTGCATAAATTTAATTTATGTACAGCATTGCATGACCGTCCAATTGTCAGTTAAAGTGACACAGCGCCGTGTCGCAAAAAATGTCCTGGTCAGGAAGAGGGGTACATCCTCTGGAGGGGCACTTCTCTTTTAAAGGCATCTTGCATTTTTTTTCTGCCTCTAAACTCCCCTCTATGTTAGCCTATGTGTCCAGGCACACAGAAGCATTTACGAGTGTTTAGATGCAGGGGCATTTAGATGCCAGAAATACCTCACTGCCAGCATGTTCAGTAGCAGCAGCAATTTGGCAAAAAATACATCTGATGAGCCGAAAGGTATGTAGATGCAGCCAAATGCACTTAAACATGCCTAAATTTGTTTGCATTTTTTTTAACACTACTTTTCTCCTGCCAGGAGAAAGGCGTTTAGAAGAGCTGGGAAAATGCCCAGTACGCATGAGGTCTTAAGTGAAGATGCAGAAAACAATATGCTCTTAAACAAGGTAAATCTTCCATTTCTGATTGCTGCAGGACATTCCTGTTGATTAACTCACCATCATCGCTTCCTTGACTGTTAAATGTGGTAATAACATGTCATCTTGCATTATATAACAGGACATCTTCCTGAATGTTCGTAGCTCCCTCAGCTTTCCATTTACCAATATTTCACCAGTCATTCCACTGTCCCTGTTAAAAACATTTAAATACAGACTTTGGGTTACTCTGGTCCCTATTTATTAAACTATTTTATTAAAGTCCACAATGCTATTACTGTAGGCGCCCTACTCTACCCCCGTACCAATTCAGTTGGCTAGGATGTTGGTGTCTCAGCAGGGCTCCTGCCAGTCCAGCAAAACAGACTGGGATTATAATCAATAAAGAATCGGCTGTTCTCCAGACTTTGATGCTTCTTGTTTTATGAAAATGTCTGGATCACACACCACAAATATTCCACATTTCAAGAGACTGAAGACTCAATGAAGATAATATGAACCCAATATAAAAGGGAAAAACTAACTCACAGGTTTGAGCCCCATTAAAGTGTATGTAAACCCTAACATTGAAATCCTCCTTAACTGCTTTAATTTGATGTTTAACAACGTGAAAGTGAGAACGTTAGGTGAAAATGTTGGCACTGCTCATCAGTAGTACTTCTATAAAATTCTAGGTCTAACAAATCAATAAGTTCACAAATACTTTGCTGAGGTTTTAGATTGGAAGGTTAAAGGCAACAAGGTCAGTTTCCTAAGATTTATAAATGATTTTAGCTGCTTTAGATACTTTATCTCAGCACAAATGTATCAAAATAATTGACCCACATTAATTTTTTTGTCTGAAACAGCAAGCAACATTTTAATAAAATTATCACCAAAAGAAAAAAAGTATGAACCAATCAAGGTGAATTTGCCTGTCTGTCATAAAAATGTTGGAGACTGAATTTCTTGACTGTGGGACGATGCCAAGAATAGCTACTGCAGAATATAAGTGAATAAATTAGAATTTGTGACAAAAACTGATTTATTTGCTGACAGAAACTAAAGGACAAGGTGAAGCCTACTTTTTATACATTATTTTTTGTGGACAGGTAGATCTTTAATTAGTTTATGAAAACCTACAAAAAACCTACAAAATCTTAATGCAGCAAATTACTGGTCACAACAAATCTATTTTCTTGTTATTATGAACCATAATGCTGATTGATACTTTGTGTGAAGTGTATAGGTAGGCACAGGCCCTCAAGGGTTTAGGTGTCACTAACTTGACTAATACTATATTTTAGCAATTTATTTTATTGTTAGGAGTATAATAATCTTTTTTGAATGGTCACTTCAGCTTTGTATGTACTAGTATTTATTTTTCAAATCAGAATAATTCTTATCCATCTTTAGGTCTTTTGAGCATGTTTTGTGTTGGTAGATATGATCTTGCAGTACTTCGCTGGAACACTATATGGATCTTATCAGAGCTTACTGTAGATCAGTAGCTGTATTACAATTAAGCAACATATACAGTGCATTCATAAAGTATTCAGACCCCCTTCATTTTTTTCATTTTTTATGTTGCAGCCTGATACTACAGTTGTTTAAATTAATTTGTTTCTCATTCTCAGTACCTCATAATGACAAAGTGGAAACAGGATTTAGAAATGTCTGCAAATGTATGACTAAGGAAAAAATTAATATCATATTGGCATAAGTATTCAGACCTTTTGAAACAACAAAAGACATTTAGCTCAGGTACCTCCCATTTCTCTTGATTGTTGCTGAGATGTTTATACACCTTGATTGGAGTCCACCTGTGGTAAATTAATTGATTGGATATGGTTTGGAAAGGCACACACCTCTCTATAAAAGGCCTCACAGCAAACAATGCATACTGTATCAGAGCAAAAGCCATGAGGTCAAAGGAACTACCTGCAGAGTTCAGAGACAGGATTATTGCAAGGCACAGATCTGGGGAAGGCAACAAAAACATTTCTTCTGCATTGAAGGTTCCCAAGAGCACAGCGGCCTTCATAATTCTCGAATGGAAGAACTCTGGCACAACCGAGACTCTTCCAAGAGCTGGTTGCCCGGAGAAATTGAGAAATTGAGGGCGAAGGGCTTTAGTAAGAGAGGTAGCTTGAACTCGATGGACACTCTGACTGAGCCCCAAAGAGCCATCACTGCAGCCCTCCACTGATCTGTGCTTTTTGGCAAAGTGGGTAGATGTAAGCCTCTGTTCAGTGCAAAACACACAAAAGCCTGCTTGTAGTTTGCAAAAAAGCACCTGAAGGACTCTCAGACAGCGAGGAACAAGTTTCTTTGGTCTGATGAAACCGAAATTGAACTGTTTGGCCTCCATTCTAAACGTTAAGGAATCCAGGCACTGCTCATCACCTTCCCAATACTATCCCAACAGTGAAACATGGTGGTGGCAGCATCAGGTTCTGGGGGTGTTTTTCAGCTGCAAGGACTGGGAGACTGGTTAGGGTTGAGGGAAAGCTAAATCGAACAACGTATAGAGCTATCCTCAATGAAAACCTGTTCCACAGCGCTCAGGATCTCAGAATGTATCAAAGGTTCACCTTCCAACATGACAACGATCCTAAGCACTCAGCCAAAACAACACAGGAGTGGTTTAGGGACAAGTCTGTGAATGTCCTGGAGTGGCCCAGCCAGAGCCCTGACTTGAACCCTATTGAACATCTTTGAAGAGACCTGAAAATGGCTGTCCATCCACAGTCCCCATCCAACCTGACTGAGCTTGAGAGGATTTGCAAAGAAGAATAGCAGAAAATCCCCCAATCTGTATGTGAAAAGTTTGTTGCATCATACCCAAAAAGACTTCAGGCTGTAATTGCTGCCAAAGGTGCTTCAACAAACTGCTGAGAAAAGAGTCTGAATACTTAAGTACATGTGATAGTTCATTTTTTTTATTTTTAATAAATTCACAGACATTTCTAAAATTCTGTTTTCACTTTTTCTGTCATTATGGGGCACATATTAGGGAAAAAATGAATGTAAACAAATGTAATATTAGGCTGCAACATAACAACATTCTCATTTTGTGTTAATTCTGTGATTTCATTTTCTCATTTTGTGTTAATTCTGTGATTTCATGTTGCCTGTTTACAAATGTATTTGTATTCAATAACTATATATAGCTTCATTTCTTTTCGTGTTAATTTTAGACTTTGACTTTCGTTTGGGTGCAGGTACGTGTCCCTAAACACAGTGTGAGTTCAGGGGCATGCACACGCATGGATATCAAATTGGGAGCAGCAGCTGTGTCCGTACAGCCACTGTGTCCCAATTGACATGAGTGAGACTGCCTGCACATGGATGCATGGAACACCCGTGTATTCCGTGCTGGCAAATAGGGCCCCCACATGGATTTACACTTTAGTTTGCCTGTGTGAACAAAGCCTTACATCTCTTTGAAATGTATTGTTTGAATTACTGTATAGTGCAGCCTTTTTCAACCAGGAGTGAGTCACCAGAGAACCAAGGCTCTCATGAACATTGCTGGATCGGGATGGGGCTCACGTAAGTGTTAGGGTGGACTGGAGGGACTGCTATGCACAGAAGGTTTTTAGGTAAGAAAATATTGAGCCTTTAGAACCACATTAAAATTGTTATTTATTTTACACTTACCATTTTCATATAAATGATTTTTTTAAAATAAAAATGAATTTCTTTATATAACTCCAGTTTGTAAGAACATGGATTAGACATAAGCTCATGACTTTCCCCCCCACTGTGCTATATACAGTTGTGTTCAAAATAATAGTAGTCAGACATCACTAACCTGATCAATCACTGTTTTTAGTAGAAATTATATTTCTACATGGCAAATAATTTACTGGCAGGTGTAGCAGAGTAATAGAAATCCAACAGACCCAACAGTCATGACATGCATGCTGCTGATTCTGTGTAATTGAATCACTAATTGAAAGGGGCATGTTCAAAATAATAGCAGTGTGGAGTTCTGTTAGTAAGGTCATTCATTCTTTGAAAGATAGGTGGCAATTATTGCCCTTATTTAAGGAAGGAAGGCAGCAAATGTTGTACAGTACATTTCTCTCTGAAATTCTGAGGAAAATTCTGAGGAAAACCTGAAAGATGTGGAACAAAGTGAAAAACTACCATTCGAATAGATAGAAGAATAGCCAAAATGGCAAGGACTCAGCCATCAGCTCCAGGAAGATCAAAGAAGGTGTAAAGTTACCTGTGAGTACTGTTACAATTAGAAGACGCCTATGTGAAGCCAAGCTATCTGCAAGAAGCCCCCGCAAAGTCCCGCTGTTGAAAAAAAGACGCGCTGAAGAGGTTACAATTTGCCAAAGAGCACAATGACTGGCCTAAAGAGAAATGGTGCAACATTTTGTGGACTGATGAAAGTAGC
This sequence comes from Staurois parvus, assembly GCF_062004578.1. Classification (NCBI taxonomy): domain Eukaryota; kingdom Metazoa; phylum Chordata; class Amphibia; order Anura; family Ranidae; genus Staurois; species Staurois parvus. The sequence continues at coordinate 6,705,468 of NW_028318003.1, forward strand.
ATTGTTCTTTTTGGGTCTAGTGGCCGGAGACAGTTTGTCAGACGACCCCCAAACACTGAATTCAAGACACAGTACACTGTGAAGACAGTGAAGCATGGTTGTGCAAGCATCATGATATGGGGATGTTTCTCATACTACGGTGTTGGGCCTATTTATCGCATACCAGGGATCATGGATCAGTTTGAATACATCAGAATACTTGAAGAGGTCATGTTGCCTTATGCTGAAGTGGAAATGCCCTTGAAATGGGTGATCCAACAAGACAACAACCCCAAACACACCAGTAAACGTGCAACATCTTGGTTCCAGACCAACAAGATTGACGTTATGGAGTGGCCAGCCCAATCCCTGGATCTTAATCCAATAGAAAACTTGTGGGGTGACATCAAAAATGCAGTTTCTGAGGCAAACCCAAGAAATAGAGAAGAACTATGGAATGTAGTCCAATCATCCTGGGCTGGAATACCTGTTCACAGGTGCCAGAGGTTGGTTGACTCCATGCAACACAGATGTACAGCAGTTCTCAGAAACAGTGCTTATACAACTAAATATTCATTAAGGCTGGCCATACATTATACAATTATCTGCAGATTTTCTGCCCAATTTCCTTTAGATTTACCTTCAACTATGTAGTGCAAGGGCCTGCCTAATTGGATACAACTGAAAGTGTTGTTTAGGTTTGTCCTCCTATTATATGGTTTTTGGTAAATCTAAACCAAAAATCTGCAGATAATTGTATAATGTATGGCCAGCCTAAGTGACTCAAAGGAAAGCAAAATCTTCAAACATTTTTCAGTTTATATAGTGAATGTTTGAGTTTGTAAAGAAGAATACAAACACTGCTATTTTTTTGAACAGTCTAATATTCACTTTTCTTCAATTTTTTTAGAGGAACAACACAAATTTGATATATTTTTCTTCATGTTTTGATTTGGAATAGAATGTGTACTGTTCCCAATGCATTTGTGTATATGGAAATAATTCTATTTACATACATGTGCTATTAGAAGGATTTTGAGCTTTATTCACTATTTTCCACACACTGCTATTATTTTGAACGTAAAAGTGTACTGGGAATTATGCCTGCTTTGTGGTATCCTGAGATGTGTTGCTTGAAATTTTAAGCCTAGGTCTCCGGGAAATACAAAGAGGAGAGTATCCAATGAGCCTGAGTTTATACTTCCAGATAAACAGCTATTGCACAACTGAATTGCCAATATAGGGGCTGTTTTATTAAATTAGAAATAAATGGGAAAACATTTATGTGTAGATAGAAAAATATATACACATTTTCCCCTTTTTATAAGTGATTACATACCCTTTGTTCTCAGTTGCATAAGAGCTGGGAGAGGATAAACTGCAGTACACTGGTCTTCCCAGTGAATGGGTGTGCAGAGGAGGTGTGTCAGGACAGGAATTGGAGGAGAGTAGGCTAAATTCCCAGCACAGCTAGAGAACTGATCATGGTGTGTTCTCCTGCTTATTATGGTCAGCTTTTAATAGGAAAGCAGAGAGACTGGCAGGAACTCTGGGGATTTCACACAAAGGAAGCAATACAAAGAGAACAGGAGACTTTTTCATACAAGTACAGGGTACAGCAGGCACATATCAGGAATATGAAATGTTGGGTTTCCATTTACCTTAAACAGCGTTGTCAGTTCTGGGTCCCTTATTTTTCATTATGTGAGCTGCTTAGAGGATGTGTAATATGAGGTGAACATTATATAACTTTACTGACACTAGCATTATATATTGAAGGACGTTATTATATTTTTCCAGGGATTTATAGTTTACAGTATACATTGGAAACTGAAAAATGGCATATTATTTCTTATAGACACTAAAGATGAGCATAAGCATTTTACTGACACCAGTGGGGCAACATGGTGTGCAATACACATCTTAGGCCTCATATGCTATTGTCTTCATAGACCAGATATTTCGTACACATGGCCTTATATTTTACCTTGGAACCAGCTGTTAAATTACTAAAAGCACTGAAAGAAAGAGGTGGCTATTTTCTTTGTTTTTACATGTCAGTGGCTTACCTGTATCCAGCTAGAATATTCATTAATGTGGATTTTCCTGCACCAGAAGGTCCCATAATTCCAATAAGCTCTCTGTTGCAGAACATACCAGACAGGCACTTTAGAAGTGTCTTGTACCCTAGAAAGAGCCCACAGGTGAACACATAAGTCAAGAAACTATTATTCAGGCTAATATGAAATAAATATATCTTGATTTTTTTATTGTTTAGCCAGCAAATGGATCTCTAGGATGCTTTTTACATCTTATGCTGATTCTATTTACAGCTTGTTTGGAGGAATAATGTTGTTTACAGGCTCCATAGAATACATTTGCATACAAAAGTACTTGTGCTAGCATCATTCTAGTAACACATAGCAGTGATCCACTTTTTTATTAAATGGCTCTGTCCCAGATTCCATTTAAACAAATGGAGCTGCAAAGTATGTTCTGATGTGCTGCCTCTTTAGCTAACCCATAGTGCTCTGAGAATCCTTTGTCACGTAATAAATGTTAATTTGTATTTATAGCTAACACAGAGAGAGAGAGAAATAGATATAAAACAATGGAAAAACTAGACAAAGTCCATATAGCACTGCAATGGGCTCCTAATAGACACAACTACACACTATGGACCATAAAATAAGATTTTACGGCATATATTATAGGACATGGCTGTTTACAGTCACAAAAAGATGCAATATAAGAAACCCAAAGATTTGGATCAAATCAGACTTAACTATCATTTTCTGTCATATTTTCTGTCACAGAAAAAGAACAGGTTCTCTTTTTTAGGCATCATGCTGACACTGATACTTCTCCAGCAATTCTTTACTTCTAGTTTAAGTCTAGTTCCTGTGTAAGCTGTATGTCAGTTGGTATTGGAGCTTACACAGGGGTAAAGATCCTTTCCTCCCTGATATGACAGTGTTCAGGCTTGGCAATTGGATGCTTGGGCTAGAGCACTGCATTCTTAGACAGATGAAAGAAATAAAAATGCCCAATATGTATGACATCATTTGGTCTAGACCAGAAATCAGGCAGCAAATGAAGAAATGTAAAATCAAGTCAGGGGTGTCACATTTACAGAGCTGGAAAGATTTAACTCCTAGGCAATATTTATGTTTCTGAAATGAACATTTCAGGAGAAAAGTGTCATGCGTTTAAAAAGTGGAGGTAAAATAACTCATCTAAGTAAATAGAGCCTATGACAAAGCTCTGCCACTCCACTTATAGTCTTAAATATTCTTGCCACTTACCTCTTCTTCTCCAGCATGGTCCTTCTCTCACGGAATAGGACAACTCTTTAAACTCAATGTCTACAGATGATCTTTTTGGAAGATGGCAGAAACGCCGTGCATCAGTGATGTGGTTTTCCACCTTCTTCAGGTGGGTGGCAAGAAGAGAGGAGTCCTGTACATTTTGGCACTGGCCATCTTCAACTGTACTTGTGTCCTGAATTGCCGAAGGCACCTTTTCTGCCATATGTGAGTGAGATGACTTTCAAGCAGATCCACAATGTCAAAGATCTAGAATAAAGAAAAACCATTAACATTAATTTATAAAATACATTGTAATTTGTCCATCATGTTTATGTTTCCCATCTGTATGACAGCAACATACTATGAAACCTTTTTAATGCTTGCTAGTTTGATGGCTGTTGACCATATTCCTCCTTACCAACACCAACCATAAAACTCTACAATTGTAATACAAATGCTTCAAACATCATCAACAATCTGGCTGTGCAGGAGCTTATTTCCAGAGAATAATGAAATAAGTGGTAAAATGTTTGTGATCGCTCATCAATTGTATAATATAGTTACCTTTCTATTTGCACCTGGAGCATCAAGGTGAGGGTAACATCACAATCCATCATGAACAGGGGCGGACTGACAAATCATGGGGCCCCCGGGCAATAGGGGATCATGGGGCCCCTGTGTCCTAGCCCAAACTCAAAAAAGCCTATGAAAAAGGTACCAGGGGCATCTCATGGGGCCCCCTGCTGACCCCGGGCCCTCGGGCAGTGCCCAAGTTTCCAAATGGTCAGTCCGCCCCTGATCATGCAAGATCCTGGGGAATACTGAATAGCTCAAATCTCTGAGGATGATATGCTTCAACACAGTGCAGGAGTCTTCTAGAAAAATATGAGCTACTTAGCACTTCCTGGGATCTCGCTGCATTGATGGTGAGGTCACTGCCTGCAATACAGAAGCCCGGGGTAAAATAAGTATAATAGCGCTGAGTAAACCTTTTAGCGCTATATAAATACTGTATAATAATAATATTTGTTCTGTCCTAGCTACACGTTTCCCTGTGTGTTACTCGACAGGCAGCAAAACCCTCCCTTCTGCAATAAGCCAGATTGAATGTGATCTTGAAGCTTTATTAACAAAACAGGGTGGGGTGATATTATTGGGAAATACAAATGAGAAATACATTCAATCAATGTATGAAACATTCAAGCACAATTAAATAATTAAGCTACCGATGGTAGTAAGTCCATGCCCACCAGCGATGCAGCCTGTAGGAAATATAATTTCAGTCCACAACATGTGCAGCAGAGAATTATGGCTAGTTCCTTTCCCTCAGTTCTTAAAGTGGTTGTAAAATCACATCTATTATATTCTTTTATCTTTTCTGTTTTAGGAACATATTAAATACAGTATGTGTGTTTTTTTTTAATTATAAAGTTAAATACCTTTTTTGGCTAGCTCTGCTGTGTGGTCACATGTCCTCCCTCTGCTCTCCTTCTCAATCTAAGGAGTGCAGTGGGAGAGGCTGAGATTTCACTATGACGTATTCAAGCTAGCAGAGGGGGGACATTTGACCACACAGCAGCCCTTGGCAAATGAGGCAATTAGCTTTATAATAACAAAAAAATACACAAATTGTACTTTACATGTTCCTGAAACAGAGAGGATAACAGTATATAATAGATGTTACTTTACACTTTACCAAAGGGGAGGAGCAGCTGCAGCAGAATACTCAATCAAGGGAGAAGGAGAGGGGAGGGGCAGGGAGGAGATCGGTTTCACAGTTGTCACACTGACTATGGAAATGACAGGGAGAGAGGGAGGAGAGAGGGAGAGGGAGAGCTGAATGACAGAGGCACGTAATCTGACCATACTGTCAGAGATCAGCAGCCCTATAACCCCTCGTGTGCTGTTTGTAGTTGCTGTAATGTTTCATGTATTGTCCACCCCTCTATTGTACAGCGCTGAGCAAACCCTTTGGCGCTATATAAACTCGATGTAATAATAATAATAATAATGATAAGCATGGTCAGTATGTGCAGGGGAAGACAGGAAAGGCAGGATCAACCAGGTATTGAACAACAAATAAACTGGAAAATTGACAACTTTATTAAGGCCAAACAGTCTCTAGTTTCTGCAAAACAGTAAATTTATTTTGGGTTCCATCTATTGGCCACATTTAATATTGCAGGGAGGATGATGAATTTCCCTGCTGAAAGCAGAACAATATTTCCTAACTTTTGTTTTCCACAGTAGTTGTTATAGTATAGGCAGATCTAGGATGGGGTGTACATGAAAAGTAAGCCTGGTTACCAATCAAGAGTGAACAATTTTGCCACTGGTGATACTGCTGCTTCTTTCAGTCAGTCATGTGGCTGTGTTGTCTGAGCATTTTTCTCTGTATATGCAACCCATGTGGACAGTATGCATGTGTAGGGAAAGTTTGGATGTGTATCCGTGTACAGACCTAAAACGTAAGCTCCAATCCAAAATATGAACAGGCATCAAATTGTTTTGTGGAAGGAACAGATGGTTTGTGCTGCAAAGTCAAGGACACCATCAATCCAGATAATTATCCAGTGGAGAGAATTGTCAATTACCCTGTTATCGCTAGTAGTGGACAACTTAACAGTCACACTAAAACAACATACTTTTGCCATAGTGTGAGATGATGATCACCTGCAGTCACCATCCCGGCCATTTAATGTTCCAGCAAATAGCTGTTGACATTGATAAACTACTTCATTATTCACAAAGTACATATAACATAGCCTAATGTACCTGATCATTGTATAAAAAAACAACCTATATATGAATGTATAGTATTTTCCAGAGCAGAGAGGGGTTTTAATCTTTATACAACGTAACAATAATGTTAGCCAATGATGACTTCAGAAAGTTTGGAGTTCAGGTGATCTTCTAAGTCAGTGGTGCCCAACACAAGCCCGATGGCTGTCTCTGTGCATCCCGCTGTGTCTTGGCCTGGTTCTGCCACCTGTTGTACACTTGTCCAGTCCACTTTTCAGAGTGGCAGAAGGGTGTCAGGTGCTGAAATGCTTCCTCAATTCACCATCTGTCGCAGAAATAGACTATTGTCAGGTGGAGTTATCTCTGACAATACAGCAAGTGTAGCCCCACCCTTACTGAGCAGAGAGAACAGGAGAGGAGCAGGCTACCATGTAAATGGGCTTAAATATCACTGCCACTGCACTACTAACTTCCAGTGTGTGTGGGGGGGGGGGTTACATTTCAGAGCCACTGACTGCACTGATCACTGATGTTGAGGGGTGAAAGTATGAAGATGATGATTGGTGGTGAAACATGTTTAGCGGGGCCTAGCCCCGGTGACATCACATGTATGCTGAGAACGGGATGTTGCCATTTGTATTGCTTTTCACTCTTCTATCTGCCGATTCTGTAAGTAACTTTTTATGGTATTTATTTAACACTATTGTGGCTCCCTTGGCTTCTCTTTGGAGGGATACTTGATTGTTGAATCTGTGAGGAAAAAGTTCACTTCTTACTTGGTGTATCGTGGCTGTGAGAGGTCAGATGGCTAATGACAGCATGGCCAGTGCTGCTTAAAAGCATACAGTAGATCTAAGCGCATAGTGATCTCTGTGTTGGGATCAAGGGATCTGGTAAGAGGCTGAATATTATGGTGGAGGAATCACTGGGAAAACATTTGTTTACTGAGAGGCTTTCTCATAGGAGTCATTCCAATGTATAAACGACAGAGAACTTTTGTATTGAGCACTGTCTCGGACTTTCATAAAATCTATTTTTACATTGGATTAATTGATGCATAATACACTGAATAGATTTTTGTCTGCACAGAGCATTTTTATTGATGGTTTATATGTTGAGTAATTTTACATTTGATGAATGATTAGGGTAGCGTTCCTACATATAAGATATACTCACGGCCACTTTATTAGGTACACCTTTCTAGTACCGGGTTGGACCCCCTTTTGCCTTCAGAACTGCATTAATTCTTCAAGGCATAGATTCAACAAGGTGTTGGAAACATTCCTCAGAGATTTTGGTCCATATTGACATGATAGCATCACACAGTTGCAGGAGATTTGTCGGCTGCACATCCATGATGCAAATCTCCCGTTCCACCACATCCCAAAGGTGTTCTTTTGTATTGAGATCTGGTGACTGTGGAGGCCATTGGAGTAGAGTGAACTCATTGTCATGTTCAAAAAAACTGTTTGAGATGATTTGAGCTTTGTGACATGGTGCATTACCCTACTGGCAGTAGCCATCAGAAGATGAGTACACTGCAGACATAAAGGGATGGACATGGTCAACAACAATACTTAGGTAGACAGTGGTGTTTCAGCGATGCTCAATTGGTACTAAGGGGCCCAAAGTGTGCCAAGATAAATCCCTTACACCATTATACCACCACCAGCTTGAACTATTGATACAAGGCAGGATGGATCCATGCTTTCATGTTGTTTAAGTCAAATTCAAACCCTACCATCTGAATGCCACAGCTGAAATCGAGACTCATTAGACCAGGCGACATGTTTCCAATCTTCTATTGTCCAATTTTGGTGAGCCTGTGTGAATTGTAGTCTGTGTATCTTGTTCTTAGCTGACAGCTGGCATCTGGTATGTTATCTTGCTGCTGTAGCCCATCTACTTCAAGGTTCAGCGTGTTGTGCATTCAGAGATGGTATTCTGCATACCTTGGTTGTAACGAGTGGTTATTTGAGTTACTGTTGCCTTTCTATCATCTTGAACCAGTCTGCCCATTCTCCTCTGAACTCTGACATCAACAAGGCATTTTTGTCCACACAACTACCGCTCAGCTCACTGTACTTTCTCTTTTTTGGACCATTCTCTGTAAACACTAGAGATGGTTGTGCATAAAAATCCCAGTAGATCAGCAGTTTTTGAAATACTCAGACCAGCACGTCTGGCACCAACAATCCCCTTTCTTCCCCATTTTGATGCTCGGCTTGAACTTCAGCAAGTCGTCTTCACCACGTCTACATACCTAAATACATTGAGTTGCTGCCATATGATTGCTGATTGGCTGATAAGCAATTTTTGTTACCAAGCAATTGCACAGGTGTACCTAATAAAATGACTGGTGAGTGAACAATGAATATAAAAAGTCTACACACCCCTGTTAAAATGTCAGGTTTCTGTGATGTAAAAAAATGAGACAAAGATAAATAATTTCAGAATTTTTTCCACCTTTAACTCAGTTGAACAACAAACTGAAATATTTTACGTGGAGGGAAGTAAAAGTAAAAAACTGAAATAATATGGTTGCATAAGTGTGCACACCCTTAAACTAATACTTTGTTGAAGCACCTTTTGATTTTATTACAGCACTCAGTCTTTTTAGGTATGAATCTATCAGCATGGCACATCTTGACCTGGCAATATTTGCCCACTCTTCCTTGCAAAGATACTCCAAATCTGTCAGATTGCGGGGAATCTCCTGTGCACAGCCCTCTTCAGATCACCCCACAGATCTTTGATCGGATTCAGGTCTGGGCTCTGGCTGGGCCATTCCAAAACTTTAATCTTCTTCTGGTGAAGCCATTCCTTTGTTGATTTGGATGTATGCTTTGGGTCATTGTCATGCTGAAAGATGAAGTTCCTCTTCATGTTCAGCTTTCTAGCAGAGGCCTGAAGGTTTTGTGCCAATATTGACTGGTATTTGGAACTGTTCATAATTCCCTCTACCTTGACTAAGGCCCCAGTTCCAGCTGAAGAAAAACAGCCCCAAAGCATGATGCTGCCACCACCATGCTTCACTGTGGGTATGGCATTCTTTTGCTGATGTTCAGTGTTGTTTTTGTGCCAAACATATCTTTTGGAATCATGGTCAAAAAGTTCAACCTTGGTTTCACCAGACCATAACACATTTTCCCATATGCTTTTGGAAGACTTCAGATGTATTTTTGCAAAATTTATCCAGGCTTGGATGTTTTTCTTCATAAGAAAAGGCTTCCATCTTGCCACTCTATCCCATAGCCCAGACATATGAAGAATACGGGAGATTGTTGTCACATGTACCACACAGCCAGTACTTGCCAGATATTCCTGCAGCTCCTTTAATGTTGCTGTAGGGTTCTTGGCAGCCTCCCAGACCAGTTTTCTTCCCGTCTTTTCATCAATTCTGAAGGGACTTCCAGTTCTTGGTAATGGCACTGTTGCGCCATATTTTCTCCACTTCACTGTGTTCAATGGTATATCTAATGCCTTGGAAATTCTTTTGTACCCTTTTCCTGACTGTTACCTTTTAACAATGAGATCCCTCTGATGCTTTGGAAGCTCACTGCGGACCATGGCTTTTGCTGTAGGATGCGACTAAGGAAATATCAGGAAAGACCTACTAGAACAGCTGAACTTTATTTGGGGTTAATCAGAGGTACTTTAAATGATGGCAGGTGTGTACTGACTCCTATTTAACATGATTTTGAATTTGATTGCTTAATTCTGGACACAGCTACATCCCCAGTTATAAGAGGGTGTGCACACTTATGCAACCACATTATTTTAGTTTTTTTATGTTTATTTCTCCCCCTAAAAGATTTCAGTTTGTTTTTCAATTGAGTTGTACAGTTTATAGGTCATATTAAAGGTGGAAAAAGTTCTGAATGATTTATCTTTGTCTCATTTTTTTACATCACAGAAACCTGACATTTTAACAGGGATGTGTAGAGTTTTTATATCCACTGTATATTGTGCATGGTTTAGTATTCAAACCCAAGGTTGCTGCATATTTACTTTACAATATTTCACTAAGCACAAAATACCCCATTTTAAATTTTTAAAAAACCTATTTGTGATTCTAAAAAAAGGAGGGGGTGAGTAATATTATAGCATGCAAAAGCAGGGGGTGATAGTCGTTTTAAGATAACAAAAGAGACAGACTGTCTACTGTTCACACAGACTTTCATAAATGTGCAATTCAATATGCATGTCCATTTTAAAGTGATCTGTTAAAAAGAGACTGCTCAATTCAAAGTGCTTGAAAACATCTAATAAATACCTACAGTAAATAGACGGAATTGGCCAAACAATACCTTATGTCTCTAGGTGCCTACAGTATATTCATCTCCGTGATCAGGTAGACTGAGTCTACCAATAATCCGGCTGTGTGTAGGTTGTCTGTGGGTAGGTTACATCTATATTGCTGCATGTTTTATTTGGTGCATTTGTGTCTGTGAACAGTGCAGTATTCTTGCTATTCATTTCATCGTACTCACTGTTGTGAAGTGCAGCTTATGAATTTTTAATGTTTGAGTACTTAGCACAGTTACATTGCATGCTGCATCTATTATCAGTGTGTTTTTATAAAGACTTTAAATTTACAATGTCCATTAATAAGAGTATTCATGTGTGCATAAAAAGACACACTATCATTAGACAAACATATTTACACACAAACACATTCACTATGTGCAATTAAATGTAACACTGTGTAATAAATGCTTTCCGGTCTACAGACTTGTTTATAAAATTGTGATATTCATGAGTATCCACACTTCTTTGTTGATGTACTGGTAGTATGGAATGGTTAGGACCTCTTCAGGTCTTTTATTACCAAGTCTTTATTTAGCTGCATTCCCTTCAGCTTGCTGTCAATTAAGATGGTAAGTTCCTGGTGGGCAACCTGCAGCCCAGAGGCCGCATGCAGTACTTTGTTTATTATTTTGTGCTTCTTTAGGGTCCCAGAAATGAAAGATAAATATTCTTCAGACTGGCTTCTACTAGTTACAATTTTGGTGTAGTTTTATCACACAGTCTTATGTTTTCTGTGCTGTATATCTCTCTTTAATTTTTTTTACTCTGATCACTTAGGCCTGGTTCACACTACTGTGGCTCTGGGAGCCACGTTTTGTGAGGGCACGGCAGCCCATGCATTTGAATATTCTGTCGTGCTGCTGGAAAAAGCAGGCAAAAGGTCCCTGCATCAATTTTTAAATCGCAGCACACATGGTTGCAGTTTCCAGTGCAGGAAGTGGCTGCCATGATTTCCAGTGCGTGTGGGTGCCATTAGAATTAGTGACACCTGTACGCATCTCCTGCATTTTCTGTACAGGTGGTTGCTGCTGCAGGACGGGGTGCTGACCAGTTGTGGGAACCACCCTCACAAGTGTGATCCAAGCCTTATAATTAGAGATGAACGAATTATTCAAAAATTCGGTTCGGCTGATTCGCCGAATTCGCCGAATAAATTCGCTTCGAGCCGAATATATTCGCTGCGAATTTAACTTATAAAAAGGGTGTTTCTAGGCTTCAGAGAGCCTTTATATTAGTGCAGAACACTGTACCTTTAATTTAAATGCCCTTGGAGTCTGCTGGGGAAGAGAAATAATACTGTCAGTCAGTATGACATGCAGATGAGTGCCGTCGATCTTAGAATCACCGCACACTTCACTCATTTGGGCAGTCACGGGGCCAAAACCAGAGTGTGGAGCCACAGTGTGGCGGTGGAGGCAGCAGCAATGGTAGGCCATACAGCACCCTATGACAAAATGGAACCCACCAGCAGTGTGAGGAGACCTGAAAGTGGCACATGGCAGAGTGTGGCGATGGAGACAGCAGCAATGGGAGGCCGTACAGGGACCCATGACACACTCTGGACCTGGCAGCAGCATGAGGAGGCGGTACAGGGGCCCATGACAGATTACGGGTCTGGCAGCAGCATGAGGAGTCGGTACGGGGGCCCATGGCAGATTACGGGCCTGGCAGCAGCATGAGGAGGCGGTACAGGGGCCCATGGCAGAGTGGCGGAGCGTAAGCAGCTAAAATTGAAGGCCATACAGAGGCCTATGTTAAAAAGTCCCCCCAGCAGCAGCGTGGGGAGACGACTATCAAGAGTCCAATGGCAGAGTGGCGGAGCAGAAGCAGCTTCAATTGAAGGCCATACACAGGCCTAGGTTTAAAAGTCCCTCACAGTTAATTCCAATAACGAACTCTACTCCTCCGTGCAATCTACTTACGAGACCCTGGGCAGGTCTGGGTCCAATTTGTGGTAGAGACTGGTTTTGTTCAGCCATGCTTGAGCGAGTAATAACAGGTCTGTGCTGCCCTTTGGTGTCTGGCTTAATGCGCACAACACTGAACGTCCCAGCGTTTTCAACGATTTGCCGTTAAGTGATGCAAACCCGCTGAACCACGTTCATGAGGAGCCGGTACAGGGGGCCATGAATCAGTATGGACCTGGCAGCAGCGTGAGCAGACGACAGAGGCACATGGCGCAGGGTGGCGGTGTAGGCAGCATTATTCTGAAGCCATACACAGGCCTAGGTTAAAAAGCGGAAGCCGTCAGCAGCGTGAGCAGACGACAGAGACACATGGCGCAGGGTGGCGGTGGATGCAGCAGTATTCGGAAGCCAAACACAGGCCTCGGTTAAAAAGCGGAAGCCGTCAGCAGCGTGAGCAGACGACAGAGGCACATGGCGCAGGGTGGCGGTGGAGGCAGCAGCAATGGAAGGCCATACAGCACCCTATCACAAAATGGAACCCACCAACAGTGTAAGGAGACCTGAAAGTGGCACATGGCAGAGTCTGGCGATGAAGTCAGCAGCAATGGGAGGCCGTACAGGGACCCATGACACACTCTGGACCTGGCAGCAGCAAGAGGAGGCGGTACAGGGGCCCATGGCAGAGTGGCGAAGCGTAAGCAGCTTCAATTAAAGGCCATACAGAGGCCTATGTTAAAAAGTCCCCCCAGCAGCAGCGTGGGGAGACGACTATCAAGAGTCCAATGGCAGAGTGGCGGAGCGGAAGCAGCTTCAATTGAAGGCCATACACAGGCCTAGGTTAAAAAGTCCCCCCAGCAGCAGTGTGGGGAGACGACTATCAAGAGTCCAATGGCTGAGTGGCGATCCGGGAAGTCAGCGTTGTGATTGCAGATGCAATGCAGAGATTCTATGAGGTGATGCCGTGGGTGCGAAGAAGATCATATACCGTCGTACTTCCATCCATAAGACGGAACAACCTGCGAACCGGGAGCTTTATTGCCCTGACCCGCTGAGCAGCTTCTGGGATACCCAAGAGGCCCATGGCAGAGAGGCGGAGCGTAAGCAGCTTCAATTAAAGGCCATACAGAGGCCTATGTTAAAAAGTCCCCCCAGCAGCAGCGTGGGGAGACGACTATCAAGAGTCCAATGGCAGAGTGGCGGAGTGGAAGCAGCTTCAATTGAAGGCCATACACAGGCCTAGGTTAAAAAGTCCCCCCAGCAGCAGTGTGGGGAGACGACTATCAAGAGTCCAATGGCTGAGTGGCGATCCGGGAAGTCAGCGTTGTGATTGCAAATGCAATGCAGAAATTTTATGAGGTAATGCCGTGGGTGCGAAGAAGATCATATACCGTCGTACTTCCATCCATAAGACGGAACAACCTGCGAACCGGGAGCTTTATTGCCCTGACCCGCTGAGCAGCTTCTGGGATACCCAAGAGTTTGGCTTCTGTGGGGAATATGGTTGAAAACTGAAACTTAAAGGCATGTTGACGGAAGGGCACCAGTGTCAGTGCTCCAGAGGGAATATAGCTTCAAAGCTGACACTTAAAGGTATATCGACGGTCAGAGACCACAGGAAGTGGAGCTTGCGTCTTAAATCGACTGAATGTGGCAGACGTGAAACGTCTACGGGCCGTATATGAAAATTAGATTCGTGCATCCGAAGTTTGCTAATCTTCGGATTCGTCGCGAATAGAATTTTTCCAAATCTTCGGAACGAATTCCACTTCGTCATGTTCGATTCGCTCATCTCTACTTATAATGGATATTGCTGAGAGACAGAGATATCAAATGTAACACCAGAAACCAGGGGGCTGTAGAGGGCACAAATGTGAAAGGTTCGTTTTTAAAGTGTCTGGAATAGCAGTGATCTCTAACTGTCACATGGAATGAATCTGTAGATTATAATTGTCATCTGAAGCATGTCCCCAGTCTTCAGCAACACTTGCCGCTTGTTCAAAGTCTCTGGCCATCTGCTACAGCATGTCAGCAGTCTCTGATCATCTCCTGTAGCATGTTTAAAGTCTCTGACCCTCTCCTGTATCATTTCTGCAGTTTCAAACCCTCTCCTGTATCATGTCTGCCATCTCTGACCCTCTCATGTAGCATGTTTGCAGTCTCTGACTCTCTCATGTAGCATGTCTGCAGTCTCTGACTATCTCCTGTAGCATGTCTGCAGTTTCTGCCCATCTCCTGTATCATGTCTGCAATCTCTGACCATCTTCTTTAGAATGTGTGCATTCTCTGGCCATCTTCTGCAGCATGTGTGCAGTCTCTGGCTATCTTCTGTAGAATGTCTGCAGTCTCTTACTATCTCCTTTAGCATGTCTAGAATCTCTAGCTATCTTCTGTAACGTGTGCAGTCTCTGGCCATCTCATGTAGTATGTGTGCAGTCTCTGACCATTTTCTGTAGCATGTGTACACATCTCTTGTAGCACACCCATCTCTGACAGCAGCATTACATTTACTAAATATTATGTGCCGTCTTTTGAACAGAAACCATGGCCCGCTATTTAAATAAGTTGACCATCACCATCTTGAATTCTAAAAATGACAGAACAGATGGCACCATTAACAAACCCAGTAAATTCAGTTGACAGCTGCCAGTGTTCCAAGACATTCCAAAACAACCATCATCACTATATTTTCTTAATAAAGGGACCTGGAAAGGCCCCAGAATATTGGCATGATACTTGTGACACAATCTTTTTCACAATAGAGCAGTAAAAAAAAAGTCATGGAGTGCCGGTGACAGTCTACTAAATATCCACTCTCTCTATATGCCCTGGTAACCATTGAAATTGAAACTGACATTGAAGGAAAATCCAAAATGTGTTATCACTGGAACAGGAAGAGAGTACAAATCTTTGAATGATGACACCTGTTCTGCTAAATCTAAGAGGGGATGTCCATCACTTTTGAGTGATTTCCCCAATCAAAATGGCATTACAAATACTTTAACATTTTCATGTATGAAATAATTGGTTCTGACACACATACACTCACACATACATATATATAGATGTACAGTATATATACTGCTCAAAAAAATTAAAGGAACACTTTGAAAACACATCATATATCAATGGGGAAAAATATCATGCTGATATCTATACTGATATGGACTGGGTAATAGGAATGTAAGGATGAGGCCGGGCATTGACTTGCACCAGGAGGAACCTAGGACCCAATGCACTAGCATAGGGTCTGACAATGGGTCCAAGGATTTCATCCCGATACCTAATGGCAGTCAGGGTGCCATTGTCTAGTCTGTAGAGGTCTGTGCGTCCCTCCATGGATATGCCTCACCAGACCATCACTGACCCACCAAAACGGTTATGCTGAACATTGTTGCTGGTAGCATAACATTCTCCATGGCTTCCCCAGATGCTTTTACGTCTGTCACATGTGCTCAGGGTGAACCTGCTCTCATCTATGGAAAGCACAGGGTGCCAGTGGCAGACCTGCCAATTCTGGTGTTTAATGGCATATGCCAAACAAGCTCTATGGTGCCCAGGAGTGAGCACAGGGCCCACTAGAGGACAATGGGCCCTCAGGCCACCCGCATGAAGACTGTTTCTGATTGTTTGGTCAGAGACATTCACACCAGTGGCCTGCTGAAGGTCATTTTGTAGGGCTCTGGCAGTGCTCATCCTGCTCCTCCTTGCACAAAGGAGCAGATACCAGTCCTACTGATGGGTTATGGACCTTCTACAGCCCTGTCCAGTTCTCCTAGAGTAACTGCCTGTCTCCTGGAATCTCCTCCATGCTTTTGTGCTGGGAGGCACAGCAAACCTTCTGGCAATGGCATGTGTTGATGTGCCATCCTAGAGGAGTTGGACTGCCTGTGCAACCTCTGTAGGGTCCAGGTATCGCCTCATGCTACCAATAGTGACACTGACCCTAGTCAAATGCAAAACTAGTGAAAAACAGTCAGAAAAGATGACTAGGGGAAAAAATGTCAGTGGCCTCCACCTGTAAAACCATTCCTGTTTTTGGGTCATCTCATTGTTGCCCATCTAGTTCACCTGTTGTTAATTTAATTAACACCAAAGCAGCTGAAACTGATTAACTGACCAGATCAGTATCTGTCAGGAGCCGCTGCAACATGCGACGCAGGCGCAGGGTGCCGGTTCGCGCTGGTATACAGGCACTAGGTCCTGGCCGGCCACGGCGGAGACGGAACTCGCGCTCTGCGCTGACATGAATTGCAGTTTGGTCTCTCTGTGTTCCTGATCCTGTATTCCTCGTTATTCTGATTGTTGCTGACCCGGATTGTCCCTGACTGTGCTGTATTCTCCTGCTCTGACCCCTGGCTTGCCTGACCTCTCTCCTAGATGCCCCCTGTTAGATCTGATCTCCTGTTACTGACCTGGCATGTGACCCGACCATTCTCTGCTCGCTGCCTTGTACTGCGCTGCTCCCGCGGCTACCGACTCGGACTGTCTGACCACACTTCTGCTCATCCATCCACCTTGCTCTGGCACATCTGCCTCTTCACATCAGGCTCTCACCCTGCAGATACCTCTGACGGATCCCTCTACCACGGGTAGGTGTACTCAGGGGCCTCGACCTGGTCTCGGTGTGCTCCAAGTCCATCCCCACCATCAGGGGCCCTGGTGAACAAGCAGACCGGGACTTAGACTCCGCGCTCTGGGGAATCCTATCCGGTGGGTTATTAGAGGTACCGCCAGGCGGTTCATTACAGTACCAAACGGCCATGACAGAGTCTGGAAGAGGACCATCACCACTAGAGGACATATGCCAGCACCTGGCGGCCCTGACCCAAGCTGTCAAGATGCTGCAAGATGGATACACCCATCTGGAGAACCGCATCCAGATGTTAACTGCACCTGTCACCACTTCCCAGAGTGCGGCTTCCTCTGCCCCGTCCGGGGAATCTCCAGGACCATCTACGGGAGCTATAGCCGCACTGCCTACTCCAGAACCCCGCGTTCCACTACCAGAACGCTTCCGCGGGGACCGAGCACGCTTCAGGGCCTTCCGGTACCCATCAGCATGCCCCTTAACATAAAATGTGTCCATCAGTGTGCCCCCAACATAAAGTGTCCATCAGCATGCCGCTTAGCATAAAATAGGGGGCACACTGATGGGAATTTTATGTTAAGGGGGCACTCTGATGGGTGAATATTGTGGAAAGGGGCACTCTGATGGGCACACACAATGTAAAGGGGTACACTGATGGGGAAATATGATGGAAAGGGGAACTTTGATGGGCACAACTGATGTAAATGGGGCACACTGACGGGAATACCTGATGTAAGGTGGCACTGTGATGGGGACATCTGAAATAAAGGAGCACTCTGATGGCAATACCTTATGTAAGGGGGCACTCTGATGGGAACACCCTATGTAAGGGTTCACTGTGATTGGGGAACCTTACATAATGGGGCACTCTGATAGGGACAAATGATGTAAGGGGGCATACTGATGGGTGACACCAGAGTTTAGGGGGCGCTCTGACAGGAATACCTGATGTAAGGTGGCACTCTGATAGGAACACATTACCTAATGGGGCACTCTGATGGGGACACCTGATAAAGGTTGTTACAAATTGTACATTTCTCATTTTTTGATAGGCATACAGTGACTAAAATCTTTCTAAGTAATAGCATAAACTTGAGATTTGGACTCCAGCCAGAAGAAAATTTTAGTTACTGGAGCTCCTTGAATTTGAATTTAATACCCCTGGCCTATAGGGTACAGAGTGCATGTGCCAAGTGCAAGAAGATATCTTAGCTTTTTATGGAAACCTGATTACTGACTTACCGGCCGAGGTAGAGCAATTTCTGCATTAGAAGGTGAGTTTTTTATTCACAATTATTTGTGAGGTCTGGGAGGGAACATACAGTATTATATTTATAAGCCTAATCATTCCCTTGTCCTTTAAAATTTCAGTTCCCAGTTTCAGGTCCCTTGCACACGGACATCATACTTTACTGATATTTAAACTCAGGATCTTGTTGACAGAAAGATGCTGAGTAAAAATGTTGCATAAAGACCTTGTGTAAGCTTGTGAAAAGGCATGTCAATGTGTGTATGCATATACACCAGTAAAATCCTCTTCTAGCTCCCAGAATGTTCTGTTTTGTGTATTTTATAATATTTAAATCAATATAATCTTGGCACCTTTTTCCTTGCATATTGCTGTTTTTGAAAGTGTTCTTGACAGAGGTGTATTTCATCTTTTTATCCCTTTTTTACCTCTTTTCTTTTACCCCTTGGTAGTAATTGACAGTTGGTGGTACCGACAATGACCACCAAGAGGGATGCAGACACTGACCACCAAGGGAGACATAGACACTGATCAACAAGGGGGTGCAAAAACACTGACCACCAAGGGGAAGCACAGGCACTGACCACCAAGGAGGGGGGGGGCTCAGACACCACCAAGGGGGGCATTGCCGCTCTCATCTCTTTCCACACGTCACCAGTGTCCTCATAGCCTTCTCCTCTGGAAGCAGGTCCCGTGACCCACAATGCCAATAGTTAGGACGGCTTTTTTTTTTTTATTTCTTTACATTTTTTCTTAATGGGGGACGGTTGGGGTTGGGGAAATGTCAGGGGTCTAAACAGACCCCTGTTGTCTCATTTTTGAGACAGAGAAAGTGATTGAGGACACATTCATCTGCACATTATGACACATTTCTCAGCCTCAGCTGCACTACAGAATGAATGAACAGGAGGTGCTCTGTACAGAGGCTTCCTGTTCATTCATAAACTGAAGTGTAGTAAACACAGGAGCAATCAGTATCCATCACTTTATTCAGGAAATAAAGGGGTCAGTACTGGTGGGAGGGAGAGAAGGAGAAGCTGGCAGCACACAGGGAGATCAGAGCTGTGGGATGGTGGAATGGGGGGTCAGATTGTCGAGGGCAGATGAACGGAGCAGAGGAGAGAGGGAATGCAATTATTGGACCCAATCCACCCTGCAGCAGCTGAAAGCAATTGCGGGAGTCCCAGCCATGGCACAGTGCTCTGAGGGAATGGCACATGTATGCCGTTCTTTCAGAGCGCATGCGCCAGCTATCAAAAAGAGCTAATATCTCCTAAACAGTGCATGTTTAGGAGATATTCATTTTACCTACAGGTAAAGTATTAAAGAAGAGTTTACTACCACTGTAACCACTTGCCAACTGCACTACAGCCGAATGACAGCTACAGCGCAGTTGTCCAGTTTTGGGAGGGCATCATACAGTATGATGTCCTCCCAGAACGCATCCTTCTGCGTGCCCTGCGGTGCTGCTCACAAGTGCCCAGCAGTGCCAACCACCTGTGCCCATCAGTGCCACCCACCTGTGGCCATCACTGGCTAGTAGTGCCACCCACCAGTGCCACCCACCAGTTCCCAGCAGTGCCCCCTATCAGTGCTGCCCAGCGGTGCCACCCATCAGTGCTGCCCAGCAGTGCCACCCATCAGTGCTGCCCAGTAGTGCCACCAGTCAGTACCGTTAGTCAGTGCTACCCATCAGTGCCCATAATTGTTGCATATCAGTGCAGCAGCATCAGTGCCACCTCATCAGTGCCACCTATCAGTGCTGCCTATCAGTGATGTCAATCAGTGCCCATCAGTGCTGCCTATCCTTGCCACCTCATCAGTGCTGCCTATCAGTGCCCATCAGTGCTGCCTATCAGTGCAGCCTCATCAATGCACATCAGTGAAGGAGAAAAATTACCTGTTTGCAAACTTTTATAATAGAAACTTTTTTTTCAAATTTTTTACTCTTTTTTTTGTTTATAGCGCAAAAAATAAAACATGCAGCGACGAGTAAATGCCACCAAAAGAAAGCTATGTTTGTGTGAAACAAATGACAAAAATGTCATATGGGTACAGTGTTGCATGACTACGAATTGTCATTCAAAATGCGACAGCGCTGAAAGCTGAAAATTGGCCTGGTCAGGAGGGGGTATAAGTGCCAGTACACAAGGGGTTAAGTAACCATGACACTAGGTAGATAAAACGTTTTCAACTTAGGAGAGAAAGGAGGACCTTAATTCCGATCACTGACAACACTAAAGGGCTGCACATAATGTTCAGTATATGTAATGCAGATGTACTGGAAGAAATGATGGTCAGAGACTGTGGACATGCTACAGGTTTGGTTTGGTTAGTGTAAGACTGTGAACATGTAAAGCTGGGTATACATTAGTAGAAATTAGAACAAACGTTTTCAAGGAAATTCGTATAAAAATCCTCAGAACATTCAATTGTTCTTCGAACTCCTTTACAACTCAATGCTCCCATTACAACTGCAGACTGCTGGAGTACCAACATCTCACAACAAATACCAAAAGGCCACATGTGGCCCCTGGGCTGCAGGTTGGCACCGGGGATCTAGATACAATATAATTTCCACAATGTTTTTAGAGGCCAGCTGAGATGTCACCTTTTGCCATAACTTACATGTGCTTCAGAGTCAGATTTAGGGCTTGTTTACACACATGTCACTCTGTGAAAAGCGAACTGCAGTGGATCACTTTTCAGAGAGCAGTGGAGGCACAGTTGACAGGCATTTAGGAGGTCATACTGCTGCCTCCTAAACCCACTTTTTGTGACAGCCGAACAGGCTGCTTGAATGGGAATACTGCGCCACAAACACAAGTCCAGCATTTGGCTCCTGGTTATGGCACAGTCCAATTCGCTTGAATGTGTATTGTTTGGCAGTGGTGCTGATCACTGAATGTGAGAGAGACGATAATTTTTGTTGTGCTGCAATGCAAAGCATCACAGCATTGGCATGTTTATACCTCTGTTCTGCTGCCTTTGCAATGGTGGGAGGTGGCTGGGGGGGCGGTGGTATAAATTTGGCTTAAATGGGCAGCACAGTGGCTAAATGGTTAGCAATTCCACCTGGCAGAACTAGGGTCATTGGTTTGAATCCCAACCACGGCACCACCTGCTTGGAGTTTGTATGTTCTCCCTCTGCCTGCGTGGGTTTCCTCCGGGTACTCCAGTTTCCTCCCACACTCCAAAGACATGCTGGTAGGTGAACTGGCACCTGTCTAAATTGGCCCTAGTATGTGTATGTATGAATGTAAGTTAGGGACCTTAGATTGTACACCCCTTGAGGGTTAGGGACTGATGTGAATGTACAATATATATATATGTAAAGTGCTGCGTAAATTAACGGTGCTATATAAGTACCTGAAATAAATAAATAAATGCCTGTTTTTAACTCTCCCCATCTGAAAACATAAACTAAACCTAAAACAGTTATATAACTTTGCAAGTCAACGTTACACTGATAATGTGATACTGAATATATGTTTATAAACATGAGAACAGTGAAAGTATCATTTTTCAAAATAGCTTGGAGAATGGGTCAAGGTTTAATTTCTGGTTTGGGAGTCGTTTAACTAAATGATTTATCATGCAAGGATATTATGGGGTCCCATGCCTATATGAGTAAGGAAAAGACCACCAACAAGCAGCTCTCCCAATGACATCTGTGTCCCATCTTCCCTAGAAGACAACACCAGGCCTGTTTTTCACAACCAGAAATCAAAGCTATAAATAGCAGTAATACAATACAAAAATAACCTGTTTAATCTCCTAGAAAAAGCTTGTAGTCATTAGAGGACAGGAGAGGAAATGGCAGATTACACAGACTGCTGACTGGTACAAGCTCTAGGTCAGCCACACTAGTCGGGGAGTCAATGATCTACAACAAGCATGCGGTTCAGTTGTTTCCAACCGCCCATAACCCCATGCAGCCAGGTTCCCGGTCAGCCACTTAACAAGTAGAGTAGTGAAGATAATCCTCATAACCCCTGAGCTGGCACTTTAAATCAGCAATGGCAACTCCCATATTTAATCCTGATGAGTCCCCTTTAAGGGAATAAAAATTAGGCCAACCTGTTTTGATCATTGATACCTGTAAGATGAATTTGATTTCCTTGGATTTCACCTTGTTTGGTACAAACATCATGCAGACTTTTTTTCCTCCTGGCTTCTATGAGTTACCTCCTATATATTCTGCAGAGTAGGCTGTTTGCATCCATCTATAGCATCTTCCTCTGGTTGGGATTTATTTATTTTACACCCCCCTCCTGGTCCCACCCATGTTGTATTTCTGATTACATTAAAAAAACCCATCAGATTCTTAGACCATTAGAGGAATGCACTAGATTTGATTGTTTTCAGTAAATGACAATCATCTCCCCATCAATCAGACCCACCACTCCTTAGACTCCCAACCCTTTCCCCATCCTCAGTAACCAGGATCCTGCAGGCTCCCCTCTTCCCATTCACACACACAGATGGATGTCATCATTGCGGAGGGTCTTACCTTGGAAATTTGGAGGAGGTGGCAGCTGGCCCCCTCTTGTCTTCTTCCTCCAGCTGCTGTTCTATGAAGCCAGCCCTGAGAATTAGGAGAAGGGGAGGGTTCAGGACTGACAAGTACAAGCAAAGGAAGGCACAGCACAGCCATCACCTTGTGTCTGCCCAGCCATGGCCATCCGCTTCAGTCCTGGTGCTGCTGCCGATGTTCAGCTAGACAAGGCTGGTCCTGATGCAGAGCCATGATCTGACAGGCAGCACTCAGCTCTTCTTAAAGGCACAGCACACATTTACAATCAGACATCATCATTAGGCAGAAATCAATTCATCTGATTCATCTGATTCATCTGATTCGTGCAGCGCTACCACAATTCTAGAATGTATGTTATTTAAATGAATAAATATGCAAAATCATAAGAGCACTCAGATGCTGCATACCAACACATGCAGTGGGCTTGATGTACTACAGGATTACTACAGGTGTATTAGCAGCACATAGACTGCACATACAAGCAAATTGTATGATCCTTGAATTTACTATGCAATCACAAGGTACGGCAATGTATATATGTTACCGTCATAGGGGTGATTTACAAAAACTGCAGCACACAGAATGTGGTGCAACTGTGTATAGTAGCCAATCAGCTTCCAGGTTTAAGCCACTGGTGTGACTTGTCATGCGATTTGACAGTTCCAAATTGCATGACAAGTTGCACCCCACTGCTGGCAATGGAACCATTCATATCACCACCAGTGATTCTGAAAAAGGTTTCTGCACTAATTACAACTTGAATAGACTTTTGTTATATGAAGTCGCAAGCTGCAATGACATTGGCAGTGCAAATTGCACTGATATGTGGCTTTGAAATCACGCTGAAGTAGCGCAGTTTCAACACCGCACCAGTGTGAATTGTGGCTTAACCTCCATTCACATCAAGACTGAAATCGTTCGTCTTACAGTGAAGTCGCACAATTTAAAAGTCGGGGGACCTGCTGATTTCATGTGCGATTTGCAAGACATCTGATACAGATGTCTATGCAAATCGCACCAAAAGTAGTGCATGTACTACTTTTGAAATCAGTGTGGATCTGACCAAGTCAGGAGTGCACTGATATGACCACTTCAATTGCAGACAATCGGGTGAGACTTGGCATGCAATTTGCAAGTCGCAGGGCATGCAAATCGCATGGCAAGTCGCATCCAATGTGAACCAGGGCTTACTGTCAAAGCTTAATTGAACAAGCTGAAGTTAGAAGCTGACTTACTATGCACAGCTGCACAAGAATCTGTGCGCACCAGTTTTAGTAAATCCCCCCCATGTGCGAAATTTAAAAAGCTGAAAAAAGCAAAAATTCTGTAACAATGAATCAAAAATGCACGTGCAAGAACGCAAAGCACAATGCAAAAAAAATTATAAAACAGATCAAAATGCAAAAAGCATAGGTGCAAACCAAGCCGTATGTCTAAAAATGTTGCATTTTTAGGCACCAGTGTGCAAGAGGCCTTAAAGTGTGCATAACGGCTGTCAGCTGGTGGGTGTTGTGCCCATGGAGTGTGTTGAAGAGCACATTGCTGTGCTTGTTTTTTTTAAAGTATACAGACACTTCCACCTACAGTGATATGACCACTAGATTCCTCACCAGCCACTGACATCTTCCCTCCCTTCTTCTTTTAGGTGTCAGGTCCTCACCCTTTTGTTTGCCCAGTAGGTGATGACATGAATCATCAATTACACACAAGATTCATTCATTTCAGTGTGTTTAGATTGCCAACTAAGCTGTGCATGCGAAGCTCAGTGTACATCCAGTACAGTACCATCCAGAAAGCTGTGAACAGGCAGGTAAGTTTGTTACAGCATGTCTCTTCTGTAGTTAAAGTATAACTAAAGGCAAAACTTTTTTTTTTTTTACTTTTGGATAGAGTGCAGAGGGATTAGAACATCTGTTTTTATTGCAGTCTGTGTGGGTTGTCCCCAGAAAAGTAACAGGGGACATTTTCCAATGGGGGCATGAGTTCTGTTGACCTGGGAGTTCCCAAGGAATCCCCTTAAAATATAACTAAAGGCAAAACTTGTTTTAGTGTTGGATAGAGTGAAGAGGGATTAGAACCCCTGTCAGTTTGTATTGCTGTCTGTGCCCGTTAAGGAGATTCACCCTATTTGTCCTGTTTACCATTATTATTGAAAGTAAAGTAAAAACCCACATTTTGGGTTGTCCCAGAGACAAAATAGGGGGGGGGGAATCTTCCAATGGGGATACTAGGTCTGATGACCTAGGAATCCCCAAGAAATTCCCTTAATTTGCTGAGTTCCTCTCACTTTCTGTTTAGCTATGGGAAAGGAAGTGAAGGGGAATCTCAGCAATGGGACACAGATGGTGAAAAAAACTCTGACAGGGGTTATAGCCCTCCCTTAATCTATACAAACTGGAAAAAAAAGTTTTTCCTATATCTCTTTTTTTAATTTTCAGAGATTTCCTTACTTCCATTTTTGGTTATGGGACAGGAAATGAAGGTAAATCTCTCCAATGAGACACAGATGGCAAAAAATAAACTAACAGGTGTTTTAACCCTCCCTTACACTATCCAAACTGAAAAAAAGTCTTCTCACAATTTTTTTTATTGTATGTCTCCTTTCACCTTAACTTTTTTTAACTTGACATTCATCTAAAGCTTGTTGAGTACCACTCCCAGGGCCTACAAGTGTAAAAATGTTAAATGATCTCCTGCAGTGTGTCTTTACCCACAGTGCAAGGGTTAACAGATCATTTTACCTAAGAGAGAGGAGAAACTTACTTGATCCTACTCTCCCCCAGCAGATGGTGCTCCCCCACACTCCAGCAGTGGACTGTCTCTTGGCATTATCATGCCCAATGTATGCCTATGGACCCTGCTTTGGTCTTGAAGACAACAGGACCTTAGACCACAGGATCACGGAGGAGAAGAAGCTGCGAGGAGCAGTATAAGGGGAAGAGCGTAGTATCGGGTAAGTAAATCTTTTTTGGCCCCCCAGACCAAAATTATGAATTAAGGCTTGCAGTGAAGGCACAGCCCCACTTTAAGGGATATTATTTTTAAGTACGCCCCTTGAGGGTTAGGGACTGATGTGAATGTACTATATATGTAAAGTGCTGTGTAAATTGACAGCGCTATGTAAGTACCTGTAATAAATAAATAATAAGTTACTCTAGGATCTAACTCTACGTGCAGCAATCTGTCCAGCGCCCACATATACAACACGTTGGTGTAAACTGAAAGAATAGGGCATAAGTCAAACTGCCTTGTCTATGACTCAGGACTGGGTTGGGCAACACTGCCCAGCTCAGCTTGGAGGGGCTGGTGTAAACATGTGTCTAGCAATGCATATGCAATGCAGGTGCCCAGAAATATACAAACTCTAATTGGTACAAAATCTCAGTAAACTATACACAGAGAGGTATTTTGCTACACATGCACAAACACTATACACCTACACTATATTGCCAAAAGTATTGGGACACCTGCCTTTACACACACATGAACTTTAATAGCATCCCAGTTTTAGCCTGTAGGGTTCAATATTGTTTTGGCCCACCCTTTGCAGCTATAACAGCTTCAACTCTTCTGGGAAGGCCATCCACAAGGTTTAGGAGTGTGTCTAGGGGACCATTCTTCCAGAAGCGCATTTGTGAGGTCAGGCACTGATGTCAGACGAGAAGGCCTGGCTCGCAGTCTCCGCTTTATTCATCCCAAAGGTGTTCTATCGGGTTGAGTTCAGGAATCAAGCCAGTCAAGTTCCTCCTCCCCAGACTCACTCATCCATGTCTTTATGGACCTTGCTTTGTGCACTGGTGTGCAGTCATGTTGGAACAGGAAGGGGCCATCCCCAAACTGTTCCCACAAAGTTGGGAGCATGAAATTGTCCAAAATGTCTTGGTATATTGACGCCTTAAGAGTTCCCTTCACTGGAACTAAGGGGCCAAGAACAACCCCTGAAAATAACCCCACACCATAATCCCCCCTCCACCAAACATTACACTTGGCACAATGCAGTCAGACAAGTACCATTTTCCTGGCATCCGCCAAATCCAGACATGTCCATCGGGTTGCCAGACAGAGAAGCATGATTTGTCACTCCAGAGAACATGTCTCCACTGCTCTCCACATGGCAGCATGCTTTACCCCACTGCATCTGGTGTTTTGCATTGCATTTGTTGATGTAAGGCTTGGATGCAGCTGCTCGGCCATGGAAACCCATTCCATGAACCTCTCTGCGCACTGTTGTGCTAATTTGAAGGCCTCACGAAGTTTGGAGGTCTTTAGCTATTGACTCTGCAGACAGTTGGCGACTTCCACCCTTCAGCATGTGCTGACCCCATGTTGTCATTTTACGTGGTCTACCACTTCGTGGCTGAGTTGCTGTTGTTCCCAGTTGCTTCCACTTTGTTACAATACCACTAACAGTTGACCGTGGAATATTTAGTAGCAAGGAAATTGACTTATTGCACAGGTGGCAACCTATCATGGTACCATGCTTGAATTCACTGAACTCCTGAGAGCGACCCAGATGTGCAAGTACCAGCTGACACATAAGATTCTATATGCTACAGCTTGTATTAGAAATTCCACTGATATACCCATATACTTATTCTTCCTGTGACAACATAGCTTGAGGGTTGTTTTATTTTAATATGCTGTTTAGTTTGCCGTTTGGATATTTCAAAGTTTAGGAGTTAGCCAATTTTTTCAGGTTTAATTAAAACGCTGACTCTCACATTCTGTAGTACACCTTATAGGAGCAGAACAGAGCCGGATTAAGACCAAATAGAACCCTAACCAGGGTTCTAGCTTTTGACCTCTAATCAAAAGCCACCTTCCATTTTCCTACCCTGTTCACCATCATCTCACAATAGTATAAAAAAATAAAATACAAATGTGTTCACTTCGAAGTAAAGTTATAGTATTACTTTATTCTCTGGTGGACTGCAAACAATTTCACGTTGTTTATTCTTCCTCCTTCCATATGTAGTGCTACCTCGAGAGTCAATCGTATTGGGTCCCCCATATTTCTTGCACAACCAGGCAACATGCATTTTCCAACTTCCATTCAGAGTTAGTAACCAGTCCATGGGCTTGTTTTTGCTGTTTTATTTAGGGGTAAACAACTTGGATAAGGTCTAGGGATATATGGGATGCCCAACTTGACTTGAAACAACTCCCTAAATTCTGTACAAAAATAATTAATCCTGGACTTTCTACTCCCTCTGGAATGGCATCAGTTTCTTGATGGATCAGTAATATAGCCCCTGTAAGGAGCACTTTGTACCTTCTAAGTGAATCTCTTCAGACCCCAGCTAGAAACTGCCCATTCACCTGACTGTCTTTGAAGAGGATCCCGGAGCAAGAGTTTCTAGAACAGACTTTTAGCCCTGTCCCAGGGAGAACTTGTTCGGTATGGCACCTTGCAGCCCTCTCTCTTGTAGGCTCCGGGGGTGGTACTCGCACTGTCCTTGTGTCCTGTAGCTTTTGGTAAACTGCTTTCAGGCATTTCACTGGAATAGTTTCTTTCCAAGCATGCAGGCTGTCCTTCCTCAGTGGAATGAAGGGCAGTGGAGCTTCCTCTGGCAACTTCCTTCTCCCATCCTTCTGATATATATATATATATGCAGATCAGCACCTTCTGGCCTCCACCTACTAGCTTCTAGAAATTTCTCCAAGCTTCTGAAACCAGGGGGAGGCCTGACCTATAGCGCAGTTTTTTCAACCTTTTTCCAGTCAGGGCGCCCTTGAAATGTATATTAAGTCTCAAGGCACCCCAGTCGAATCCTTGGTTCAGTACTGCCAGGAACATGTGCAAAATTGCATGTGTTCCAGACATGCAAACACACTGCTCTTTAGCAGATCACAGGGAGGCCATTAATTCTTGATAGAACCCCCATGCATTGGCAAATGCCATGCATTTTTAGTGCAGCATGACCTTAAAAAAAGGGCATCTTATTGAAATGAATGGGCTGCCCTACACACAGCATGCAGCTGCACAATTGTGCCTCAACCCTGGCATGGTGCAATCCACTGCTGGAAAGACACTGAGCCCTGTGTTCACAGAATATAAATACCAGCTCCCAGCATGCAATGGGGCCACCCTTCCCTGTAATTGTCCAGAGCTGTATCCATATTCATGCTGTTCATTTGCTTAGTTCCCACCTAGGTTCTGGATAGCTCTTGTGGCTTCCAGAAGGCAGGAGGAGCTCAAGGCAAACTCAAACAGCACCAGAGCATCATGAGCAGTCCTGACTAATAAACTGCAGCACTCTGTTAAGCAGGATGCCAACTAAATTTACCGAACAGTCTTTCTGTTCAGCAGAGAAATACAGCTATACTATCCTAACTCTACAAATCATTGCACCTATCTAGGAGGGTGATACAATTTAAAAAGACAAGGTTTAGAATCACTTTAAAGCTGAACTCTGGCATAATGAATTATTGTCTAAATGCAAGTGTTGTGTGCATTCCTACTTAAATCTTGGTATGTTTTGTATATTTCTTCTGATCTGTGCAGTAATCCAGTGTGAAATTTTTCTTCTCTGCAGGACCTTCACTGGTGCTTTCTCTCTCCTTGTGCAGGATGACTGGTCTGGTATTCATGTCCTCCCTGTAGATTCTGCAGGCAACCTGCAGAAATGGTTGGCCTGCTGGGTCCCTCCTACTGCTCCACTCTCTACACAGTTATGGTGTCATTGCTACGTTTCCATGTAGCTGGATTTTCAAAGGCATTTGGTACACACAAAGTGGATTTATATCCTTTGTGTCTCTTAGGGGAATTATATGCAAATTAAAGGTTTTGTGCCTGGAGTTCAGCTTTAAAGTGGCTGTAAATCTCTCACATGAAATATGAAAAAAGCATCTCCCTCTCATCCAATCCTCGTCAACTCTTCTCTACCCTTAATTCCTTACTCCACCCCCCACTGCCTCCACCCACCAACTTACTTACTGCACAGGAGATTGCCAGTCACTTCAAGAAGATCGACACAGTTCGTGATGAGATCTCCAGTGTCAAGCTTCCTCCTCAATATACCAGCCCCAACAACAAACTCTACACTCTCCTCCTTTGATCCTGTTACCACCAAGGAAGTTATCGATCTCCTTTCTAAGGCCCACTTCACCACCTGTCCCCTTGATCCTGTCCTCCTTCCTGCTCTATCCTAAACTCTCTAACCCACATCTTCAACCTCTCACTCTCCATGGGCACCTTTCCCTCCCCACTCAAACATGCACTGGTTACCCCCATTCTCAGAAAACCCTCTCTGGACCCCACCTGTTTGAATAACTTAAGACCCATCTCCCTGCTCCCGTTTGCCTCCAAGCTTCTCGAGCGCCTTGTTCACAACCGTATGAACTGCTACCTCACCGACAACAACCTTCTTGATCCCCGACAGTCTGGCTTCCGCCCACAACATTCCACAGAAACTGCCCTACTAAAACTCACTAATGACCTACTAACTGCTAAAACCAACGACCATTACTCCATACTCCTACTCCTTGACCTTTCCACTGCCTTTGACACAGTCGACCACCCGCTCCTCCTCAGTAAACTCCACTCCATTGGCCTCCGTGACTCTGCTCTCTCCTGATTCTCCTCTTACCTTTCTCAGCACACTTTCAGTGTCACATACAACTACTCCTCCTCCGCTCCTCTTCCCCTTTCTATTGGGGTACCCCAAGGTTCTGTTCTTGGGCCCCTCCTTTTCTCTCTCTATACCTCCTCCCTGGGCCAACTGATAACCTCCCATGGCTTCCAATACCACCTGTATGCTGATGACACCTAGATCTATCTCTCCACTCCCCAGCTCACCCCCTCAATCTCCTCACGTATCACAAATCTACTAAGCGACATATCAGCATGGATGTCACATCACTACCTCAAACTCAACCTTTAAAAACTAAGCTTGTAATATTTCCTCCTCCCCGATCCCCCACTCACAACTTTACCATTAAGATCAACAGCACAACCATTGGTCCTTCCCCTCACGCCAAGGTGCTAGGCGTAATCCTAGACTCTGACCTCTCCTTTGGGCCCCACATCCAATCACTGGCTAAATCCTGCCGCCTCAGCCTCCGGAACATTTCCAAAATCCACCCCTTCCTGACCAATGACACCGCAAAACAACTTATCCACGCCTTGGTTATATCCCGCCTTGATTACTGCAACTCCCTCCTCACTGGTCTACCGTTACACAGGCTATCCCCCCTTTAGTCATTTATGAATGCTGCTGCTAGACTCATGCACCTTACCAACCGATCAGCGACTGCTGCCCCTCTCTGCCAATCCCTCCACTGGCTTCCACTAACCCAACGTATAAAATTAAAAATACTAACCACAGCTTACAAAGCCATCCACAACACTGCCCCTAGCTACATCGCCAACCTCATCCACAGATACCGCCCAAATCGCCCACTCCGCTCCTCCCATGATAACTTCCTCTCTAGCTCCCTCATCACCTCCTCCCACGCTCGCCTCCAGGACTTCTCCAGAGCCTCTCCCATCCTCTGGAACTTCCTACCACAGCATGTCCGGTCAGCCCCCACCTGTCTGACTTTAGGCGATCTTTGAAAACACACTTCTTCAGGGAAGCCTACCCCACCTCCACATAAGAACTGTACTTGAATCACCTCCACCAGATCATCCCCCGCAGCTATCACCTTTTGTATCATCTCCCTCTTCTTTTAGATTGTAAGCTCCACGAGCAGGGCCCTCCTATTCCTTCTGTACTGAAAGTATTGTAATTGTACTGTCTCCCTTATATTGTAAAGCGCTGCGCAAACTGTTGGCACTGTATAAATTCTGTATTATAATAATAATAATAATGTGTTTTTGTCTCATTTCAGAACACTAAATGCCATTTCTGTCTGCTGCCTCATTCCTCTGCTATCTGCATGGGTCACTTTTGACAAGTTTTCCTGACACCAAGAGTTAAAAAGATAACAGGAGGGGAAGCTCCATCACACAGCCTGTGACTGACAGCCTCAGCTCTGTTCCTGTGTTCTGCATAAAGGGGGATGTGTCCCTGTCCTCCAATCAGCATTCACTGAGCTCTGCAGAGTGTAACTTCAGCTCTCCCCTGCCTGTTTTCTGAAAGCTCAGACAAGCTGTAGAAATTCTACACTTTGAATGGTGGTAGAGAAGATTGCAGATAAACAGGTACAATTTATGTAGGATTTGTTTCATCTCCATGTATCACCTCAGTCCAGTCACTTCACTTGTATGTAAGGGATTACAAACACCTTAAAGTAGAGGCAAAATGTTTTACATTTTGGCTAGAGTAAGGAAAGGTTATAACCCTTGTCAGTTTTGCTTGCTATCTGTGTTCATTGGGGAGATTTCCTATCATTTCCAGACTCATTGTCAAAACAGAAAATGAGAGAAAATCTCTCCAAAGTTCTGGAATTCTGGCTGTCACCCAATAGAAGATTTCCCCTCTGCCTGTTCTGAGGACAACCCAAAATTTGGGATTTTCTTTCACTTTCACTTTCGTTGATAAGTGTAAACAGGTAAATAAAGAGGGTGAATATCCCTAACAGGGTCACAGACAGCAATACAAACTGACAGTTGTTCTAATCCTTCTTCATTCTATCCAAAACTAAAAAAAAAGATTTTGCCTTTAATTATAGTATAAGCCTTTGGTACGCTACCATTTACTATAATAGATTGTGAGATCTTCCACTTTCTATATAATCCCTTAATAATAGATTGAAAACTCTTCCACCAACTG
Source organism: Staurois parvus (assembly GCF_062004578.1). NCBI lineage: Eukaryota > Metazoa > Chordata > Amphibia > Anura > Ranidae > Staurois > Staurois parvus. The sequence goes on from NW_028318003.1 coordinate 6,737,805, forward strand.
GATTCTCCCCTATTCATTAACCTTTTCACTGCCAGTTGTTTTTACATGTTTTTGCACACGTTTAAAAAAAAAAATTTTAGACCTGAATATTAAAAAACACAAAACATTATATAGTAAGCTCCAAAGAGCAGGGCCCTCCTATCCCTCTTGTATTGAACAGTATTGTTGCTGTATTGTGTCCCGTTATATTGTAAAGCGCTGAGCAAACTGTTGACGCTGTATAAATCCTGTATAATAATAATATTTTCTGAAAGCAGAGGCCCTAGATATGATATTAACAAAACAGTTCATAAAGGGCTATTTTTCAGTAAAATATACACTTAAAGTGATACTAAACCCAGGACCCTGAATTCACTGTATCTGGTCTCCCAGAGTACACACAACATGGAAATGCAATTATTTTAGTAAATATAAATGGCTAAATATCTTATCTTAGCAGTCTTGTGACTTCCATCAGTGTCCAGCAGAGCACTGGTTAAAGTTTGTAGAAATAGTTCTCCTCTGATTGTCCTATGAGGCTACATAACCCGTGACCCTCTGTCTGAACAGTGCTGATTGGCCCTGTGCTGATTGCATGCACTCTCCCAAGAAAAAGAACTCTCTAACAATGCACACCAAACTGAGCATGTGCAGCTTGCCCCCAAGGCTCTGTTCTATCAGTAGACAGATTGGAGACAGTAGAAGAAGGGGAAGTTCAGAGAAGACAGGATCAAACAGCCTTTTTACACAATGCGGTGGATAAACCCCTTAGGTTCCATGGTGAGTATAACAAGCATCCTTTACTGCATACACAGACTGATTTTACTGTTGTGGGTTTAGTAACACTTTAAGATAATTTTAGGGCACACAAACACATAATACTAATCATTTTTGTTTGTTAAATATAAAAGATGAGGTTGCCCTGATGAAATAGCACCAAACATGTCAAACCTTAAAATTGCACGTGACCGTGAAATGACAATGAAATTCAGTACTCAAGTTTTTCCATAGGCATGCTTTAAAAGGTTATACAGTTCAATAGGTTATCAGTTTAGAGTTAACAGTGAATGCTGGCCATAGATTTATTGCTTCACGCTCATGCCGGAGTGTGTGGCAATATGTAACATGTATAATAAAATTGACGTTTTCATAGATAGGCATCCCTGATGCATATGTTTACATTCGTAGGTATTAAGTGCTTGAGAATAAGGTTGATTTTTTACACTTTTTTTCACTTAACTTTATTTTTATCACATATTTATTCTCTTTAATGAGACACTGGGGTCTATTTGAGCCCTGATGTCTCACCTGCTTTCCACTGAAGCTAATGGAGTGCAGAACATATTCCATGCACTTCTTCCCCGGCCTTTGTGGCAGACTGCTTAGGTTCTGAGCAGGGGCGGACTGACAACTCATGGGTCCCCCGGGCAATAGGGGATCATGGGGCCCCTGTGTCCTTGCCCACACCCAAAAAAGCCTATGAAAAAGACAATGAAAGGTACCAGAGGCATCTCATGGGGCCCCCTACTGACCCCGGGCCCTCGGGCAGTGCCTGAGTGCTCAAATGGTCAGTCCGCCCCTGATTCTGAGCATTTGACCCTGACTGCATACTGCCCTACACATAACTACAGCTAAGTGCACTGTCCAGCCCCACCCAGCTGCAGCAGCTGTCAATCTCTTATAGAGCAACCTGTGCCCTCCACCAGCAGCTAGTTGCAGAAGTCTCATACACTGGGGTTAATGAGACCTAGTGTATCCAGGTAGCATAGTCCAAACTGTACAGAAACAGACAGGGAAGCCATGTTTTCTACAATAATATTACAGTGTAGTATATCAAACATATTTGAAAAAAATAATTAAGGAGGAAGGGGAGGAGAAGGTGGAGGAGAGGGAGGAGGAGGAAGAGGCAGTGTGGGGGAGGGGATACAGGTGACTACCCTCTCACTATTAGACAGGACACTAGGTGGTACTGCCAGCTCCATTGGTGTGTCTCATCCTGTATCCTTCCCTGACACCAGAAGATTGAGCCAGTGCTTCGTGATGAATATGTAGCATCCCTGCCCATGCCTACTGGACCACATGTCCATAATCATGTCTCCTCTGCCACTGGCAGGGACACAGCATGTTATATTCCACATGCTGGTGGATTGCGGGGATAGCTTTTTGGCCAATATAATGGCAAGGTACCTGCCATTGTGGTATAGGACAGGCCAGGCAGTGGAGAAAAATGTCTTTAGTCTGTTTCTGAGCAGCACAAAAAGAAGGAAAGACACTATCCTGAAGAAGGTGGATAGCAAACATCACCTTCAGGTCCTTGTACAACACACAGAAAGGATCCTTACAGGATAGGGCTGCTAACTCAGAGACTTTCCTTGCAGAGGTGATAGCGACTAGAAAGGCTGCCTTATGGCTAAGGTCAGACAAGAGAATATCACTAATAGGTTTAAAAGGTGGCTTCTGAAGAGTCGAGAGAACCAGACTGAGATCCCAAGGAGACACGGGATGAACAGGGGAGAAATATAAGTTACTCTCTGAACAAAGGCCTTAAAGTAGGAGAACCAAAGGTCTTGTACCTTAATGGTACTCAACGCCAATTATATTGATCTATCTGCAAAGAAACAAGACAAGAGCGCACTGGCCTAGCGCATTATCCCAAAATATGTTTATTAAAATGAAAATTATATATATGTAAAGCGCTGAGCAAACTGTTGGCGCTATACAGTATAAATCCTGTTTAATAATAATAATAATAATAATAATAAATATATATATATATATATACACTGTATATATACTCACAAACGTGATGAAAAAACACATATCAAATGGCAGTCACTGTCAGCACCTCCCGTATGAACCAGTGGACCTGGATGCTAAGATAGTGCCATCCAAGGGCTAAAGTAAGGCTGGCACGTTTTAAGAGCAACCCTCTTCCACAGAGCCAAGGGAACCACCACCCTCCCTCACCATATATCTCCTATGGTCTTTGGCATGTGATCCATATCCCCACCCCACAACTGGGGGAGGGGCCAAATGCATCCATTGAGCCAATGAAAAAATATGGATGATTTGGCCCCTCCCCTGATTGGGGGGTGGGTATATGGGTCACATGCCAAAGATCATAGTAGATATATGGTGAGAGAGGGTGGTAGTTCCCTTGGCTCGGAGGAAGAGGTTTGCCCTCAAAACGCATCAGCCTTACTTTTGGCTCTTGGGTGGCACTATCTTGGCATCTGGGTCCACTGGTTTCATCGGGAGGTGCTTACAGTGACTTTCATTTGATATGTGTCTTTTCATCACATGTGTGTGAGTATATATATATATATATATATATATACAGTCAGGTCCATAAATATTGGGACATCGACACAATTCTAACATTTTTGGCTCTTTACACCACCACAATGGATTTGAAATGAAACGAACATGATGTGCTTTAACTGCAGACTGTCAGCTTTAATTTGAGGGTATTTACATCCAAATCAGGTGAACGGTGTAGGAATTACAACAGTTTGCATATGTGCCTTCCACTTGTTAAGGGACCAAAAGTAATGGGACATAATAATAATCATAAATCAAACTTTCACTTTTTAATACTTGGTTGCAAATCCTTTGCAGTCAATTACAGCCTGAAGTCTGGAAGGCATAGACATCACCAGACGCTGGGTTTCATCCCTGGTGATGCTCTGCCAGGCCTCTACTGCAACTGTCTTCAGTTCCTGCTTGTTCTTGGGGCATTTTCCCTTCAGTTTTGTCTTCAGCAAGTGAAATGCATGCTCAATCGGATTCAGGTCAGGTGATTGACTTGGCCATTGCATAACATTCCACTTCTTTCCCTTAAAAAACTCTTCGGTTGCTTTTACAGTATGCTTTGGGTCATTGTCCATCTGCACTGTGAAGCGGCGTCCAATGAGTTCTGAAGCATTTGGCTGCATATGAGCAGATAATATTGCCCGAAACACTTCAGAATCCATCCTGCTGCTTTTGTCAGCAGTCACATCATCAATAAATACAAGAGAACCAGTTCCATTGGCAGCCATACATGCCCACGCCATGACACTACCACCACCATGCTTCACTGATGAGGTGGTATGCTTAGGATCATGAGCAGTTCCTTTCCTTCTCCATACTCTTCTCTTCCCATCACTCTGGTACAAGTTGATCTTGGTCTCATCTGTCCATAGGATGTTGTTCCAGAACTGTGAAGGCTTTTTTAGATGTCGTTTGGCAAACTCTAATCTGGCCTTCCTGTTTTTGAGGCTCACCAATGGTTTACATCTTGTGGTGAACCCTCTGTATTCATTCTGGTGAAGTCTTCTCTTGATTGTTGACTTTGACACACACACACCTACCTCCTGGAGAGTGTTCTTGATCTGGCCAACTATTGTGAAGGGTGTTTTCTTCACCAGGGAAAGAATTCTTCGGTCATCCACCACAGTTGTTTTCCGTGGTCTTCCGGGTCTTTTGGTGTTGCTGAGCTCAGCGGTGCGTTCCTTCTTTTTAAGAATGTTCCAAACAGTTGTTTTGGCCATGCCTAATTTTTTTTCTATCTCTCTGATGGGTTTGTTTTGTTTTTTCAGCCTAATGATGGCTTGCTTCACTGATAGTGACAGCTCTTTGGATCTCATCTTGAGAGTTGACAGCAACAGATTCCAAATGCAAGTAGCACACTTGAAATGAACTCTGGACCTTTTATCTGCTCATTGTAATTGGGATAATGAGGGAATAACACACACCTGGCCATGGAACAGCTGAGAAGCCAATTGTCCTATTACTTTTGGTCCCTTAACAAGTGGGAGGCACATATGCAAACTGTTGTAATTCCTACACCGTTCACCTGATTTGGATGTAAATACCCTCAAATTAAAGCTGACAGTCTGCAGTTAAAGCACATCTTGTTTGTTTCATTTCAAATCTATTGTGGTGGTGTATAGAGCCAAACATGTTAGAATTGTGTCGATGTCCCAATATTTATGGACCTGACTGTATATAATTTTCATTTTAATATTTTGGGATAATGCCCTGGGCTAGTACGCTCGTCTTATTTCTTTGCAGTTGTGTCTGGACTTCCCAGGTCATTTGCGAGCAGGGGCGGACTGACCATTTGGAAACTCGGGCACTGCCCGAGAGCCCGGGGTCAGTAGGGGGCCCTATGAGATGCCCCTGGTACCTTTTTCATAGGCTTTTTTGAGTTTGGGCAAGGACGCAGGGGCTCCATGATCCCCTATTGCCCAGGGGCCCCATGAGTTGTCAGTCCGCCCCTGTTTGCGAGAGCAGTAAAGCCTGGCGTATCAGTTGGCACATCCCCAAACATTGAAGGTCCACATCTTTGTGTCCAGTACCCCACACTTTTGTGCAGGAGTTATCGACAATTATTGATCTAGACCAGACTGTAGACAGGTCAGAGTATGTCCCATGGAGCACTTTTATTTCACTTTATTTTTATTGAAAATGAAGACAAAACAACACTTATACATTGCATACAGTATGATACAAAACTTAAAACACCAATTTTGTCCAGTTTTCCAAAAGGCCAGATTAAGAAACAGCACCTAGTGTCATGTGCTCTTGCAAAGTCGATGGCTATGGAGAACAAACTGATCAACCATCCTAGAAAACATAAATCTAAACCAACCAACAAGGGGAAGGAGAAGAAAGAAAACCATTACATCTAGTATGGCAAAGATTACCCATTTCAGGACTAGGAGACTGATGAAGGTAAGTCCAAGAAAAAACTCTTGTGCTAAAGCCTATGCACTCGTGAGCCCCTGGAGGGTTTACAAAGAGAGGCTTTTATGGTTTGTTCCACCAACAGATTTTCTATAAGATGTAAAGAAAAATAAAAAAAAAAGAGAAGGGAGGGTTCAGTGTTCATTAATGGAGAGAGTGGTGAAAGAAAAAATCTGGAGTAGGGAAAACTGGAGGAGAGAAAGGAGAGGATGTAGTGGGAAATAAAATAAATAGAAGAAGGTAGAAAAGGGAGGGAAACAGAAGGGGGGGGGGGGGTCAGAAGAAAATAGAAAAGGAGGGGAGAGAAAGACTTACAGAATACTTTCTAACATGAAACTTCCTCCAAGCAAAGTAGGCCTTCCAGGTGCAAAGGTAGACTTTACAGGAAAGCAACATTCTATCCTTCAAGAGGGTAGGAATGACTGAATCTGAATCTGAAACCACCATGCTGTTAAAGCCAGCAACCGAGCAGCAGGACAGAGCACTGGCCATTTGGACAGGAGGTCTAGACAATCTGGAAGGGCCCATGGAGGGTTTGCCATAAGCTGAAGTATGTTTGAATATAATGTCTTTCTGGACCAATAAGGATCACTGGAATGCCCTATTTCATTGATCCTGGAATAGGCTAGGAAGAATCTGGAGAGATGGAAAGGTGCTGATCAAGTTGAACTGATCCCATGGCATCACCAGAACATCAACTGTATCCAAGGATCCCTGGACTTGGTGACAAACCTGTCCAGTGTGTTGCTGAATTTGAATGCCAGGAGGTATATGTCCGGCATCCGCCACCTCTTTCAAAGGGCTTGAAAAATCTCCAGATGGAAAGTCTATTACTTCGGATCCAGTTGAGAAAGTCCACCTGCCAATTTTCAATGCCTGGGATGCGGACGGAGGACAGTTCTGCCAAGAGATGTTCAAGTGAAGTTCTGCCCTCTGATTGCTATAGTCTATGGCCATGGCATTGTAGAAGCGGATCCTCGTCAGACATCCCCACCAAAGAGGAATTCATCATTGAAGGGACAGATGAATGACTCTGAGTTACAGAGTGTTGACTGGAAGGCAAATTTCCTCCTATAACCAAGTCCCTTGTAAAGGGGACTGGCCCTATAATTGAAAATTGTCCAGATACTCTTGATAATGGGCAGAGCCAAGACTGGGGCAAGCAACTTCGTGAACACCCAGGAAGCCGTGGACAGGCCAAAAGTAAAGGCAACGACAAATTAGTAATGCTGATTGCCAACTGCAAAATGCAGATAGCATTGATGAGGTGGAAAATGGGAATGTGCAGATAGGCATCCTGGATATTTACAAAGGCCAGAATATCCCTTGAAAGGAGGGTGGCAATTACTGACACTTTTGAACCCATAGGAACAAGTTGAGAATTTTTCAATCCAGAATGTGCAGTGCTACTTCATTCAGTTTTGGAAACAAAAAAAGTTTCGAGTAGCCCTGAAAGTACTCTCCTGTTGGTAAAAGGGTAATGAGCCCTTGATTCAAGAGTTGTTTGACAGCAGCAAGCAGATCCAACCAGGATCAAGCAGGAGACAAGTTGTAGAACGTGAAGTTGGGAGAAAGCAGGCTGTGAAACCTCAGTTTGTAGCCCCTGGAAATGACACTCTGTACCCAGGTGTCTGAGATTTTCTGGGACCAGAAGGCTGACATATGCTCCCCCACTTTGATAAATGGGGAAGCCCCATCAATGTGAGGAGGCCATGGCACAAGCCTAGACTGGTTTGGAAGGACATGTCTTCTTATGAAAGTATGTTCCTGTCTTAAACTTAGCTTTGGAAGGCTGAAAGGGAAGAAATGAACCCTTTCTAACCTCAGCAGAAGACCTAATGTTAGAGGTGATCTTCTTTATATACTTATCCAAGTAGGGACCAAACAGGTATTAATGTTCAAAGGGGAACCCCTCAAGGCATTTTTTGCAGAGGAGTTCTGCTGGCCAACATTTAAGACAGAAAGTTCTGCAAAAGTGAATAAAAAGAAGGGTATGACAGTGGGCAGCAAAGGGAGGTGAGGAGTGTGGAGGGTATGACAGAAGACAGTAGGTGCAGGGGAGGAGTAAAGAGGATATTCCAGTTGGTATTATGAGTAGGTGAGGAGTGTGGAAGGTATAATAGCAGTGAATATGAACAGGTGAGAAGTGCTGAGAATGTGACAGCAGGCCATATGCAGAACAGGAGCATGAAAAATATGACAGTGGCCATTATGAACAGAAGAGGAGTGTAATAGGTATGATATTGGAGAATATGCGCAAGAGGGCAGAGGGTATGATGATGGACAGTACGTGCAGGAGAAGATTGGTGGAGAGTATGATTGTGGGCAGTATGTACAGGACAGGATTGCGAAGGGTATGACAGCGGGCTGTATTTGCAGGAGAGAAGTGGTGGCTATTTAGGTAGGAGAAGCATTGGAAGGGTTTGACATAGGGCAGCATGTGCAAAAGAGGAGTGACAGAGCAGAAAGATAGTCTCTAGCAGCCTTTCTCAACCTTTGTACCCAATGAGACCCCTTAAAATATTTTTCAGATCTATGGGAACCCCTGTTAAAACCAAGTACCTGGTGGTCAGAGGAACCCTGGCTGAGAATGGCTGGTCTAAGTATATATGCCCCTTATCATCATGAATGTATTAAATCTTAAAGTGGTAGTAAACCCACTTTATTTTTACATACAGATAAGCTTATAATACAGCTTACCTGTAGTCAAAATGATTATCTCCTAAACGTACATGTTTAGGAAATATCCCATTTTTTTTCTTTTTAACTGGCGCATACGCTATGAAGGAAAAGCAGAGAACTCTGGCATGGCTCATGACTTCCACACGCATGAGTGAGATTGACGTAATCGCGGCTCAGCCAGTCAGATGGCCAGAGCTTGAGAACCCAGAAAGAAGACCAGGTGAAGATGAAAGCCTTTACAGTGGTGACAGCGCGCCAGTGGAAGGCTTTGTTGTAAGGGCACAACTGTACACAGTACAGAGTAAAGCCCTGTACACATGATGAGATTATCGGATGAACGATCGCCCGTTTTTTTTTCGCCTGCTAGTCTCACATTGAAAGTGAAAAGGTTACTAAAGATATGAAAATTCTCCTACGAAAGAAAAGAATTTCGAAAGTGATGTCATGTATTGTATTTGTATAGTATTTTTGGACGACTACTGTACTGATTAAATGAAAATCGTACGATCTGGTATCGTACAAGAAACATTTTTGCGCTAGTCCCTTCGGATATTGTTGCATGACTTGTCGTGATTGGCTCTAAAAAACTGTGTACTAACGATCTGATTATCGGACGATCGGTCCTCGTACAAAAATTTTCGTACAATTTTCTTATAGTGTGTACAGGGCATAAAACAGTCCCAGCTACCCCTACTCTGATAAAAATAGATAATCTGATCATTGATATCCATTGAAAAGCATCTTCCTGATGAGGCTTTACATTTAAGTGTTTTTAGCTAGTACAAATAGGGATGAGCGAAACTGAGAGTTCTTATTTCCCCCACATCCCCCCCATTTAGGTGAAACTCAAGAGATTTCTGTGAAATTTCACTATTTTGGTGCAATGCATCGGAGTCGATAGGGAAGGTGAAATTAATATTGTTTTCAGAGGTGCAACAGGCTTTAAAGTAGAACTATAGGCAAAACTTTTTTTTTTCCATTTTGGATAGAATAAGGGAAGGTCATAACCCCTGTCAGTTTAGTTTTTAACATCTGTGTCCTATTGGGGAGATTTAACCTCACATCCTGTGTCACTTCCAAAACAGGAAGTGAGAACTAACCCCCACAAATTAAGGGAATCCCCCCCCCCCCCCTCGGTCACCAGAACTAGTTTCCCCATTGGAAGAATTCCCTTCCATTATTTTTCTGGGGATAACTCAAAATATGGGATTTTCTTTACCTTCAATGATAATGGTAAACAGGACAAATAGAGAGGGTGAATTTCCCTGAAGGGTACACAGAAAGCAATAAAACCTGATTGGAGTACTAATCCCTCTCCACTCCATCCAAAACGAAAAAAAAAAAAAATTGTCTTGAGTTATACTTTAAATAACTGCTAAGGGTTCCAGTAGCTTCTTTCAACTGGACCTGTTTTTGTTCAGTGGCTAAATGGTTAGCACTTCCACCTGGCAGCACTAGGGTCTTTGGTTCAAACCCCAGCCATGGCACCACCTGCCTGAAGTTTGCAGTTGTGCCTGTGTGGGTTTCCTCTGGTTATTCCAGTTTCCTCCCACACTCCAAAGACACGCTGGTAGGTTAATTGGATCCTGTCTAAATTGGCCCTAGTATGTGTATGTATGAATGTGAGTTAGGGAGCTTAGATTGTACGCCCCTTGAGGGTTAGGGACTGATGTGAATGTACAATATATATATGTAAAGCACTGCGTAAATTAACAGCAAAAGTACCTGAAATAAATAATAAAATGGCCCATATCCAAGTGTGTTGTATAGCTGTGGCCCCCTCTGAATGCTGTGCTTCCTTCCACCAGCAGGCCACTGTAGCGACATAAAAGCCTACAGAAGGGACCCCAGCAGCCACCTAGGACATGTTATTCGACACACCTGGAGCAAAGAGCGAACATTCCTCAGTCATTTACCTGGAAAGGTGAGTATGAAACCTGATCCTTTACAGGGTTGCTATTATTTTATTTTTTATGGTGACAGGGTCTCTTTACCACCTCCAGAAGACCTGCTATGGATGTATCTCACTTCAGAGAAAGAAGTGGTCATTGAAAATAGAGTATTTCTCACTTTCCAAAATGTTACTCGGAACTGATCTCCCGCTGACTGTGTTCCGCGGACACTTTAGGGTGTCGTACTGCTACCTTGGTGAGGCGCACATACTTCCTTGTTATTGCTGTGAGAAAGGCGCTGATTGGCTCATTCAGTACAGGAGGCTTGACGGCTGTTATGATCGGTGTCATAGGTGGGGAAGCGGTTTTCAAGTGAGGGGGGATCGGTGGATGTCAGGGCTGTGACCCCGGAGGAGGGAAGCGGGTCCCCGAGGTGTCACCTGACCCCAGGTGAGCACTGCCATGGCAGGAAAGGGGGTGAAGCGCGCTAACTGCTTGCTTCTTCTTCAGTGTGAATGGGACTCGTGTAGCTATGTGTGTTCCCGGATGGAGGAGCTGTGTTCTCATGTGTCTGATCACCTCCGGGTCCAGCAGATGGCCAATACAGAGGAACATGGCACCTGTGAAGGTGAGGACTCTCCTTCCCTACCTTGTCTCTTATCATCTCTCCCCTCACACTTCCATTCTCACAATGAATGTTCCCTGTGTACTACTTTACAATGGTTTAAAAAGAATTTTCAGATGCTGTGCTAGGGGAGCACATATGTGGGTGTGCTCCCGATCCGGGCTGTGTGCATCCATAGACAACCACAGCATTGGCAAACTGCTCCCTCCTCACAGGAGTTTGACTGACAGCAGTAGGAGCCAATGGCTTCACTGCCCTCAGAGAGTCCTATGAGGGGAGCACTGAAAGGAGTCAGGTAACTGTTTAGGGAGGGGAACAGGGAATGGAGTGTTTTATTTTTTCCATAAAAATGATTGTAGAGGCTTAGTTTTTTAGGAATACACTGATATTGGTACCAGTGCCGATACTGAGTATTATTTATTTCAGGTACTTGTATTGTGTCGTCAATTTACACAGTGCTTTACATATATATTGTACATTCACATCAGTCCCTAACCCTCAAGGGGCGTACAATCTAAGGTCCCTAACCTACATTCATACATACATACATATACTAGGGCCACTTTAGAGAGGAGCCAATTCACCTACCAGCATGCCTTTGAAGTGTGGGAGGAAACCGGAGTACCCGGAGGAAACCCACACAGGCAAAGGGAGAACATGCAAACTCCAGGCAGGTGGTGCCGTGGTTGGGATTCAAACCCACAACTGCCAGGCGGCAGTGCTAACCATTTAGCCAGTGTGCTACCCATATTCTCACAAGTACTCGTAAAAAAAAGCTCCTGATACCCAAACCAATGCTTGCGGTGTCATTTGCATTCATAAAAATATATGGATGCAAATGGAATGCGATTTGAACAGAAATGCGATTCCTTTCCAAATCACATGCGGGAGTGGGAGAGAAGGGCGTGTGGGGATGTATGCACTGGTGTCGGTTATCAGGCAGAGGATGGAGGAAGATGCTCCGGATTCTTGGCTGTAGGAGAGAAAGCTGTAAGAATTTGAAATCCCCTCTGCTTTTTCTCCTCTCCTTGCAGAGATGACAGTACAGGCTAAACGACTTGTGATTGGTCAGCACCATCACGGCCATTGCCTTGTCATAGCCTAAGCTCACACAGGAGCAGTGAAGAACCACATGCGATTTGGACAGAAATCACATTCCTGTTCAAGTCGCATGCTATTCTTTGCTGTGCAATTTGCGTCCATACATTTTGTATTGACACAAATCACACCGCAAAGTATCGGTACTCGGTATTGGCGAGTACTTGACCGAATATATTGGTATTCGCCGATCAAAAAATGGTATTGGTGCATCCCTATATTTTTTTTTTTCATTATTATTAAAATAATAAAACATGTCCTACTTACCTGCTCTGTGCAGTGGTTTCACACAGAGAGGACCAATTCTCGTCTTCTGGGGTTCCCCTGCAGGCTCTCCTGGCTCCTCCTCCCCCTGAGTGCACCATAGCAAGCCGCTTGCTTTATGAGCTCTCGTGCAGGCTCGAACCCAAGCCAGGCTGTGTGCCATTCCCTCCTCACAGGTTTTGACTGACAGCAGAAGGAGCCAATGGTTCCCGCTGATACTGCTCAGGTAAGTATTTTGGGGAGGAGCTGAACATAAAAGGTTTTTTTTTACCTTAATGCATGAACCACTGTTCAGGTTTACACATACGCAGGTCAGGGAATGCATTCTAATTGCACGTGTTCCCCAACCTGCAGACCTCCTGGTCTTTTGCAGTCTTGCAGGAATGCTATTCATTCTTAATGGCACTTCAACACATCTGAAAAGGCAGCACGTTTTTGGGTGTGTGAAACCGCATGGTGTTCCATTTTTTTTTTTCTTTAACGACTTTCCTGCTGCCCTACAGCTGATATACTGCTACAGGGCGGCAGGGGTGCACAAAATCACATGTGTATATATACGTGATTTTACAGTTCTGGGTAGGGGGCGTATGCGTGAGGCCTCGGCTGTCAATCACTGGGTTCCAGCCGGTGATTACTCGCCAGCACCCAGTGATCGCCGAGCATTACTGATGGAGGGAGAGAACTGTATGTAAACAATACAGATCTCTCCCCTGTCAGCTCCTGCACACTGCTTTGTGTGGCTCTACATAGCAGAGCCATACAAAGCAGTGTGCTTACAGTTGAAAGCACACACACAGCTTACAGTAAAACGGCACACAGTTAACCCTTTGATCGCCCCACGTTATCCCCTTCCTGCCCAGTGCCATTAGTACAGTGTCAGTGCTTTTTATTAGCACTGATCACTGTATTGGTGTTACTGGGGATGTCAGTGACACCAAGTCAGTCCTCCCCCCTCCCCCCAGTGTCAGAATACACGCCACAGTCCTGCTTTAAGTCTCTGATTGCCGCCAATACTAGTACAAAAAAACAAAAATCCCAGTATATATACCGCCATTTGTAAATGCTTTAACTTTCACGTAAACCAATTAATTTACAAGTACTGGGATTTTTTTTTAGCAAAGACAATATATTTTGGCCTAAATTTATGATGAAATTAGATTTTTAAATTTTTTTTTACTGAACATGTTTAATAGCATACCACCAAGAGGAAGCTCTGTTTGTGGAAAAAAAGAACATACATTTCATTTGGGTGGCGTGTTGCATGACCGCACAATTGTCAGTTAAGGTAACGCAGCGCCGGAATGCAAATAAATGGCCTGGTCAGGAAGGGGTTTAAATCCTCTGGAGGGCAAGTGGTTAAAAGGGTCAGGGCTGCTGTGTCCGTGCAAACACAGCACGCAGGATCTGCATATGTGTGTGAACCTAGCCTAAAGATGAGCACAGGTTTGGACTGAAGCCAGAAACTGTCACTCCCACCCAATCAGCTGTGGCCAGAATATTCCCCACCTTTCATCTGCACGTACACAAAGGGGCAATGCTCATGACTTCATTCACCTAATATGGCACCAGCGAGGGACCCAAGAAGAGGATTGGGGCTGTTCTGCAAAACCATTGCACAGAGCAGGAAGTATGACATAAAACAAATGAAGCTTTCTAATCATTTAGTCGTGTTGATATAACTATGGTGCACTTTTTACATGGTATGAGATTGAATTGAATGAACAAAAAGGTATCCAATCCCAAGTACCTAAATAAGAAAGGATTTTGTTTATAATATTTCTTTTGTCTAATATTGTTTTTGGATGACCTAACAGCACTAAATGTAAAACATTTCCAGCAATAAATGAACCCCTTTCTGCCTGTAGTCCTTCTTTTAATGTTTCTTAACACAATGACTCATGTTGAGGGTATAGTAATTAAAGTTCTGCCTTTGAGACATAGCAGCTGACGCGTTGCGTGACTGGTATGTCTCAGATCTGACTGTCACTGACAGCTCAGGTCCTCCCTAACAAATGGAAACCAAACAGACTGGTTCCCAATTACATAGTGATTACATTCAAGCTGGAGGCTTTACTGACAAAATAACACTTGCACCTGAATTTGGCACTGTAAATGCCAATGCAGCCTAAAGGTGGCAGTCTTCATCTATGATGAATAAAACTGTAATTATCAGGTTCAATTACAGTTTTAGAAAAAAAAAGCTAATCTATAAAGTAGAATTTTCTTTTTTTTTTTCTTAATTTTTGTACACTTGTCAGCCTTTAATAAAAATAAAGCAGATCGGGGTTGTCATTTAAACAGTTAATCAAATAAAAGCCCTATATGTTCTTTACAAATATGTAATGACTAAGGTATGCAAATTAACCAGATTATCTGTCAAGTTAACAGACGTATACTAGTGTTGCTAGATTTGTCCTAGGCATCCGTGATCTTGGGTCACAAAAGGGTTATGACGTAGTTATATGCACATCTATCTTTGTCTGCAATCTGTCACACTGCATATTGTGTGTTATTATTATTCTATTTTTTATACACTTTGGTTAACTGTCCATCTACAAGTTAACATTTAGACCTCGTTCACAGAGAGATAAGTACGCCTTTGGAACATGTTACATGTTCCACTCATTTTCTTTATTGTACAACATGGGACACGGAGCAGGCTATTCATGATGTGGGTTATATGCTACCTATCGGTGAATGGACACTGGCAGATCAATCAAATAGGAAGTCCTCCCCTATATAACCCATCCTACACAGGAAATACTTCAGTTTTTTTGCCAGTGTCTGTCACGGATGTGCTGCATGTGCTCTTGGAGCATATTTGGAGGTCTGGAATGGTTCTGCTGAGAATCAAGGACTTCAGTCAGATCCATTTGAAAAGCTGTTAGCCAAACTTAATGGCATTCGAGCCTCTTTGGTTAAGAGAGAAAACTCCTCAGGGTTTGCCTGTAATGCTGCCTTACAGTTCTGGACCCTGCATAATGGAATCCTGCGCAGTGTTTGTTCCGACCAAGGTGTTTTCCATCAGGGTGCTATACAGGTCCAAGCGGTGGACCCCAGATGTAAGGGGTGCTGAGTCCCTGAAGGCCTTTTATGACAGAGCTCTCTGTGATGGGTGAAGGTTAGACTTTTTTTTTTTTTTTTTTTTATTCAGAGTCCTGCAGCGGGAATGGTAAGTTTACATTTGCAGTGATTCTTTGAAAATCCGACTGTCTGGTCATTCTCCAAGTGACCACTGGGGCAGTGTGGTGTTTGGTCTGGTCATGCTTTGTGGGTCTCTGAAGGAGTATTGGGCTGCAGCTTTCTCCTCCAGCCACTAGGGCCTGTGGGACCTCTCTCTATAGCCTACTCTTGTGCAGTGGAGGGAGGAAGTAGAGGAATGGCCATTTTGGCTTATGTTTGAAGTCACATTTGGGCTGAAGGATTAGTGAGGCTCATGAGAGATAGCAGGGACATGGAGCAGTCCATGGCTGGATGATGTGTGAGTATTACCTGTAGGGGAGCTGCATGACCAGACAGGACACAATTGTACACTGTATTAGCCTGCATAGTCCTTAATGACACATATCTTCGTGTACCAGTTTTTTCAGGCTCATCAAGGGTTTCTGCAATTTGCAGTAAAGAATCTCCATTTTTTTTGTTTTGGGGCACTGCCCTTTGGGCTGGCCACAGCCCCCCGAGTGTTCACAAAGCTTCGGTGATGGACGTGCTGAGGACACGGGGGTGTCAATTTTATAATACCTTAATGTTCCTTTTGCTCAGGGAGCACAGTTCCAAGTTTGTTCAGAATCTGGAGAAGGGTAATTTTTCCGTCCAGGCATATAGAAGATAGTAACCACTGATGCCAGTCTCTCCGGTTTTGGGGCTGCTTTGGACATGGCTACAGTTCAGGAGACTTTGTCTCCACACGAGAGAATACTGCCCATCAATATCTTGAAACTTCAGGCAGTACACTTTGGTCTGGATTATTAGACGAACCAGTTGCACAGGTTTGTGGTCAGGGTTCGGTCTGACAATACCATGACAGTGGCATATATCAACCACCAGGGCAGCATCAGGAGTCGTGCGGTTCAGTAAAAGGTGAACCACATTCTGTCTGGGGCAGAACAACATGTGCTATTTCTGTCAGCAGTACATATTCAAGGGATAGAAAGCTAGCAGAGTTTTTTTTCTTTCTTCAAAGGTCAACAGTTGATATCGGGAGAGTGGTCTTGGATCCCGAGATGTTCTTGGCAATCTGCCAGCGTTGGGAAACTCTGGATATGGATCTACTGATTTCCTGATCTGTCTACAGCAAGTTAAACAGACAGTGTCCAAGATGAGAGTCCCACTGACATTAGGGGTAGATGCACTGGTAACGTCTTAGGTATCGGTTCCCCCTAATCTATGCCTTCCCTTGATTCAACTATTGTTGTGTCTTTTGCGCAGGATCTGGGAGGAGGTAACACTGGTAATAGTGATAGCCCGGCCTAACCTTGGAGGGCTTGGTACTTAGACATAGTGCAGGGGATGCTCCTTGGACACTTCTGGTCCACCCAGACCTATTGTCTTGGGTCCAATAATGTATCCTGCTTTACTATCACTAGGATTGAAGGCTTTGCTATTGAAGCCTAGGTCTGAAAAGATCAGGGGGTCTTGGGTCCTGTTTTCTCTGCACTGTGGAGCACCAGGAAGCTGGCTTCAGGGAACTTCCATTGGCCTGGAACTATTATTTGCACGGTGTGAAGCCAGGAAGTGGCACCCCCCGAAATGTGTGATCGAAATGTTTTTATCCTTTTTCCAATCAAGAGGGGAAATTAAATTGACCTTAAATACCATTAAGGGTCAGATTTTGTCTCTATCCATTTTTTTCCTAGAGAACGTTGTTTTTCACTTCTTGATTCATACTTCATGCAGGGTGTAATGGAGACAGTCCCGTCTGTCAGGCCGCTCTTGTGTCCTTGAGACTTGAACTTGGTCTTGGCTGCCTTTGCAGAAGCCACTTTTCGAACCAATTAAATAAACTTTAATCCTTTGACTTGGTAGGGGCTTCTTTGATTACTATCACTTGGTAGGAAGGGTGTCAGAACTGGCAGCTCTTTCATGTAAAGAGCCTTTCTTGGTCTTGCATTATGATAAGGTGATGTTGCGTCCTCCTCTATCTTCTTGCCTAGAGTGGTTTCTAGTTTTATCTTCAATCGGGACAGCGTCTTGCCTTTATTTTTTTCTAGTTCAGTCGGTGGGAAAGATCAGTGCATACTCTGAATTTAGTTTGGGTGGTCAGGATTTACTTGAGTTTGCAGCAGGAATCCTGGTTTGTGCTGCCAGAAGGGCCCGGGAAGGGCAGGCGGCATCCAGGCCAACTATTTCTCATTGGATCTGCCAGTTTATTATTCAAGCTTATGGTTTGAAGGATATGGCCCACCATTTCCGGTGAGAGTGCACTCTACCAGGATTGTAGGGGCAACTTGGGCTATCCGCCATCAGGTGTTCATGGCTCAGGTTTGCAAGGCCTCTACATGGTCTTCTGTTCATACATTCACAAGGTTTTACCAGGTTGATGTCAGAGTTATGGAAGATTCTGCCTTAGGCTGCAGCTTGTCACGTAGGGCTTAGTGGGACCTTTTAGGATTGATGGTGGTGGTTATTGTGGTGTCACCCACCTCTCAGATATTTACATTTTTTTTTTTTTTCTTTGCTTAGGACATCCCATATAGTCATGAACAGCCTGCTCTATGTCCCTTGATGTACAATAAAGAACATTGGATTCTTTTTTCTACACATTTATCTGTAGAATCCATTTCTTGAAGTATATCACGGGACATAGAGGTCCCTTCCCTCTTTCTGCATTTTCATTGCTTGCTACAAAAACAGAAGTACTTCCTGTTTAGGGGGAGGACTTCCTGTTTGTTTAAGCTGCCAGTGTCCATTCACCTATAGCTGGCATATAACCCACATAGTTATGACTAGCCTGCTCTGTGTCCCATGATGTACTTAAAGAAATGAATTTTACAGGTAAGTATGTAGAAAAGAGATCCAATTTTTAGGGTGGAACATGTAACCTGTTTCAGCTCCTTCTGCTGTGCGGCTTGTAGTTCTCAATGAACTGCGAGGGTACTGGTGAACACTCATGTAGTTCATTGATTCCTTCTTCCAATGCTTCCAATTTTTTTTTTTTTTTTTTTCTTTTTACAAAAGGTGAACTTGGCCTTTAAGCATACACCCGTGTGAGGGCCGTGTTTTCCTGCCTGGGTGTTCTGTACAGTCCCATTCATTTCAATTGGGGCGCAGGCTAAAAATGGCCCTCACACAGGTGTACACTTAGGTATGCTTTTCAGAATGGGGCCTTATCACCTAATTTAGAACAAAATCCTGTTTTCTTTATCTTTGTCAAACTTAACTGTTTGTTTTTCAGATGAGTTTTGTTGTTTATGGCAAGGCTGTGGATTTTTTTCCTTGGATAGCCCAGCAGAGCTTGACCGTCATGTTTATTTTCACTGTTACCACACCAAGCTGAAGCAAATGGGACTCCAGGCGCTACAGAATCAGCCAGATCTCAGTCCCTGCCAGCTAGATACTCAGAGTCGAAACATGATTCCAGAACTCCAAGACAGCTTTGTATGTATGTGGGAGCAGTGTGAGGTGAGAATGAGGAGTCCTAACATCCTCTTTTTCTTAATATGTCCACACTAAGTTCAATGATGGATAATAAATGCAGGCTCGATTTTAAAATCATTCCTCCAGCATATGCAGTTAGATACTTTTCATGAGCAGAGTATCCAATGGATTGTTCTTCCTGTCTCCTAGATTTCTGAACTGCAAGCGTACAGTATTATTATTATTATACAGGATTTATATAGCGCCAACAGTTTGCTCAGCGCTTTACAGTATATTATGTTAGCACATGTCTTTATCTAAGGATCTCATTGTATACTAGTAACACTGTATTGAATATAATGACTCTTAAAATGTCAAAAACCAAACCTATACACTTCCAATTTGTATGCAACCAGGCATGCCCTTGCACTACCAAAGTTAAGGGTAAATCTAAAGGAAATGGAATACGAAAATTATATAATATATGACCAGCCTAAGTTTGCTTATGGATTTTTTTTTTCTTTTTAAACAAAATTTTAGGGAATAAAAAACTCCCTGTGATTTACCTTTGAAGATTTCCTTTATGTTGGGGATATGTGCTTTTTTTTAAAATAAATGTAGTTCTTTTTAAATGTTTGATAGACTTTCTTTAACTTGTAGTTTTTTTCCATTTTGTTCTGTAGACCTCCTTTGACAATGCTGAGTGGTATTACAGACATGTTGATGCTCATGGCCTGAGTGCTGAATATGAAATGGCTGGTAAAGAAAACCGGGTTTTGATGTGTAGCTGGAAAGGTGAGCCTCCTTCTATCCTGAATGTGATAAAAAGCTGTATTCATTTCAGTGGTTAAAGTACAACTGAAATCAAAATTTTTTGTTTTTGCTTTGGATGGAGTGGAGAGTAACCCCTATCAGTTTATTTTTGCCATCTGTGTCCAACTGGGGAGATTTCCCTTCATCTCCTGTCTCAAAGCTAAAACAGAAAGTTAGAAGAAATTCCTCCAAAGTAAGGGAATCCCTGGTTACCACAGAATCCCCAGAAGTATTGTACAAATTGGAAATTTTCCCCCTATTCATCTTCTGGTGATAAACCTAAATTGCATTTTTTCTTTCACGTTCAGTGACAATATTTAAGAGGACAAATGAAGACAGTGAATCTCCCTAATTGGAGCACAGACCGCAGTAAAAAACCTAGCAGGTGTTCTGTTCGCTCTCCACTCTATCCAAAACTAAAAAAAAAGGTTTTGTCTTTAGTTCTGCTTTAAGACTGATTGTTTTTTTGTTTGTTTTGGGCAGTGGCTGTAGTTTTAATTCACTTTTTTTGTACTTTATCCACTATGTATTGTTTTCCCCTTAATTTGTATTTTTCAGTTGTATCATGCCTTTTCGGCTTCTCAATCACCATTTTCTCTCCTGTTCAAATCTTTTCAGACTGTGATTGTTCCTGTAAAAGTAGATGCAAGCTCCGAGAGCATTTGCGCAGTCACACTCAAGAAAAAGTGGTCTCCTGCCCCAATTGTGGGGGAATGTTTTCCAACAACACAAAATTCTATGACCATCTCCGGCGACAGACATCTTTAGATCGTAAGTAAGGCGATGTGTGATGGTAAAGAACAGGTTTGTTTTGAAGGAAAACGTTTATATTGAGTTTCTACTTTTCCTCTGTACTAATTTTATGAAAACGCATACATGCCTATAAGTCCTATAAGATTCTAACTTCAAGTTTTATATTGGACTAGGTTTGAAAGAATCTGAAATGTCCTCTAGTCTATTTCGGGATTTGAAGAAGACTGTTCCATAATTTTGCCTTTGTTTGTTAATTTTAAACAATGTAGCTTGGTGATTTTAAAAGGATAAATTCACCCAATTCTGACATTTTAGTGTATGTAGTGTTTGGTGTATTTTTTTTTTTTTTTTAATTTGGGTTTTTGATTGTTGCATCAGAAACCATTGGTTTCTGCAGTGCCCAGTTCTGAACTTCTTGTACCATATGTCCCAGCCAACCTGAGTCTGCTGAAGATCAGCGCAATAGTGTTTTTTGTATGGACTATGCTTCAGAAAGCAGGCTGGGGTGCAGCAGTGGATGGGCTACAGATGCAGGCTGGGAGAGTATTGGTAGCTCAAGAAGGTATAGACAATATGCTTGAGTGGTGACAGCATGTCCCACTCGATATTCAATAGAGGAAATTGTCATGTGATGCAGCCTGGAACCTTGAAGCGGCTGCTAGAGGTGGGAGAGGCACCACCTCCGATGCTGAAGTGTGAGAAGTAAGGAACCATGACACCAGAGATTCTCTAGCTGTGCTGCCATCCAATCCACCAGCATGGCTTGCAGCACATATGCCAGCCCATGTCAATGGTGTCTTAGACAGGTATCGTTCATTGTGGGAATCTGGTGTCAAGATAAATAAATGTATATATCTTGCATACACTGCTCAAAAAAAAATTAAAGGGACACTTTTTAATCAGAGTATAGCATCAAGTCAATTAAACTCCTGGGATATTGATCTGGTCAGTTAAGTAGCAGAGGGGGTTGGTAATCAGTTTCAGCTGCTTTGGTGCTAATGAAATTAACAACAGGTGCACTAGATGGGCAACAATGAGACAAAATATCACACTGCAATGCACAGCAACGTGTAAACACGTCAAAATGCAACACTAGGTCAGAGGAAACATGCTTTTGAAAAACAATATATGCAGAAAAGAGGCACATGGAAGTACGCCAAAAGGCATTGCTCTACTCCACGTTTTTTTTTTAATGTGCATTGTAGTGTGAATGGGCCTTACTTGCAGTTGAGCACCACAAACTGAAAACCCTATTTAATGTATTTTTAATATTCAAGGCATAATCGCCTATCTGTCCATGTCTAGCCACGGCCATCTTGAGTGAGGGCAGATGATTTATGTAGCATTAACTTCCTGGAATCCTGAAATCCATTTGCCCTTAACTCAAGCATGGAGGCATGCTTAGCTGAGAAAGCCCTCTCCTCTTATCTTCCCGATGAAACAAAAAAAATGCCTGTGAAGATTACTAGGAAGTATGACATCACGGTGGCCTAGGCTTGAAACCAGGAAGCAAAAAAAGAAATGTAAAATAAAATGATTTAAAATGAGTCAATATAATATACTTTTTTTATTTGCAAATAGAAGCAAAAGAGGCACTGCATTAAGCACTTTTATTAATATGTCTGCATATTTACTGATGCTAGCAGCATGAGGATTAAAGTGGTACTAAACCCAAAAGAAAACTGTTGTGTGTGCTGTTTTTTTTTTTTTTTTACATTTTGGGTTTTAGCTGGTATTAAACATAAAAGCAAACACTTATTATATTGCAGATTACCAGTTCTTAGATGTGATGGCTGCATTAGTCTTCTTTTTTAAGCTTTCTTTACTTTTTCCCCTGGTGATCAGGGCAGTAAGTCTGTCAAATCCAACGAAACAAGCTCTCCTACAAATGTACCAGGTAAGAGTGTTGAAACAAACCGTTTACCACTGACAGAGGCGCTTATAATGTTTAACTTTTTTTCATGTAAAGAATGTATTCCTCCCCCCCCAAAAAAAACAAAAAACAGTTGCTATAACTTCCATGGAGCTCTGCTTCAATTTTTTAGTGTGTCTAAATCTAGTTCATCTAACACTCTCCTCCTCCAGGCTGACAATGCTAATGTCTGCTGTGCCACCATGCTCCTTCATCCAGAGTGTAGGCAGTCTCATACAGGAAGTGTGTTACTGGCCAGATCATCTGGTAAAAAAAAGCTTAAAAAAGAAAATTGATAAAGCCACCACATCTAATGATTGGTAAGCTGCAATATATTACATATTTGGGATTATTACCGCTTTAATAATGCTTTGGAAATAGGCAGTGTTGATTAAGTGTTACGTTCCACTTTTAGGATGTAACTTCCTTCTGTGTGTTTTGTGTCACCTGTACAGAACATAGATTCCAGTGTACACATTGTTCAAAGAGATTTGCAACAGAAAGGCTGCTGCGAGATCACATGCGTAATCATGGTACGTTCTTGCGATTTTTCTGCCATTTTTACATTGTGTGCTGATTATTGCACTTCAGTTTATCCTTTTTTTATGAGGTCATTAAAACCTGCCCAGGCTGGATTTAATAGCATCAGGTGAGACTAACCCTGACGATCTTTCCTATCTCAATCATTTTTATATTGTTTTTATAGAAGACTGCTGTTTAATATATACTCATTATAAGCTCAAATAGGCAAAAAGACTAACTGTAAAAATACTTGTTTTAAATGTTTTTAATCAATTATTTGCTTTAAAAACTTTGAATTGTATTTTCTTGCTGTATTGCCCTGCCTCGTGTGGTTTTCAGTAATGGTTGTAATGTTAATTACATGATTGACAACAACATTAATTGGTCCCATGTGTAAATGCACATATTGTAGTCCTGACAATCTTTTTACCTACAGTTTTTTTTAATGTATATCTTCAGTCATTTTTACAGTGTTTTGTTATATTTTCCCTGTGTTACAGTAAACCATTATAAGTGCCCTTTGTGTGATATGACATGCCCACTGCCATCCACCCTACGGACTCACATTCGATTCAGGCACAGTGATGAGCGGCCGTTTAAATGTGAGCATTGTGACTACAGGTGAATTAAGACATTTTCTTCTTATTTATGCTTTAAGTCGTCCATATCATCTTAATGGGATGCGTAGCATACAAAAAGAGCTGCTTAGATGGCATTCCCACTCAGAATCAATGGTTTGTCATACTTACTTGCAATCTTTTGATCAATCTACTTTAACCACTTGACCTCCAGAGGATTTACCCCCCCTTAATGACCAGGCCTCTTTTTGCTACTCGGCGCTGCAGTAATTCCACTGATAATTGCGCGGCCATGCAATGCTGCACCCAAACGAAATTTACGTCCTTTTTTTCACACAAATAGAGCTTTCTTTCGGTGGTATTTGATCACCTGTGCGCTTTTTATTTTTCACGCTATAAACAAAAAAAGGCCAAAATTTTTTAAGAAAAACGATATTTTTTACTTTCAGCTATAAAAAATATATAGTAAACTCAAAGTTAGTTATAAATTTAGGCCAAAATGTATTCTGCTACATGTTTTTGGTAAAAAAAATCCCAATAAGTGTATATTGATGGCTTTGTGTGAAAGTTATAGCGTCTACAAACTATGGTATAGATACTGCAATTTACGCCATTTTTTTGCTATACAGCGCTGCGCTAGTTTAACGGACAATTGCGAGGTCAAATGAAATTTACATCCTTTTTTTTTTTTTCCCCACAAATTGAGCTTTCTTTCGGTGGTATTTGATCGCCTGTGCCGTTTTTATTTTTTGCGCTATTAAAAAAAAGGCTGACAATTTTGAGGAAAAAAACAATATTTTGAACTTTTTGCTATAAAACATGTCCAGTAAAAAAAAATGTAAAAATCAAATTTAGTCATAAATTTCTGCCAAAATACATCTTTGCTAAAAAAAAAAAAACAATACGTGTAATTTAATTGGTTTACGTGAAAGTTATAGCATTTACAAATGGCGGGAAAGATACTGGGATTTTTAGATTTTTTTTTTTTTTTATACTAATGTGGCGATCAGCGACTTATGGTGACGATCAGCGACTTATGGCGGGACTGCGGCGGACATTCTGACATTGAGGGGTACTGACTTGGGGTCACTGACATCCCCAGTGACACCAATACAGTGATCAGTGCAAAAAAAAAAAAACACTGACACTGTACTAATGGCACTGGGGAGGAAGGGGTTAACTTTTATTAGGTAATGAAAGGGTTAACTGTGTGAAGGGAGTGTTTTACTAGGGGGCGGGGGTGTGTAATGCAGGGAACACCGCTGATTGGGAGAGAGACACTCTTCTGTCCCGATCAGCGTGTCCTGGAGCTGTCAGGGAACTGACAGAAAGCACAGCTACTGTCAGCGATTGCCGGGACATAGCCGGTAACGACCGGCTGTGACCCGGCGACTGACATCCGCAGCTGTGATCGGCGGGACAGGTAGAGCGGCGGCGCGCCTCACGTGCGCCCCCTACCTGTTTTAAAAACACACGTTTTGAAACGTGGTTTTGCCCAGCCGTGCCGCCCTGCCGCCGTATTTCTACAGTGGCTGGGCGGCATGTGGTTAAAATCATACATCCTATATTTAACCCCTTCACATATATTCTCTCTCCTCCCTCTTCCCCGAACCATTGCTATAAGGCAGGATGGATCCATGCTTTCATTTTCTTTACGGCAAATTCTGACCCTACCATCTGAATGTCGCAGCAACCAGTCTGCCCATTCTCCTCTGATATCAACAAGGCATGTTCATCCACACAGTTGCCACTCACTTGATATTTTCTCTGTTTTGGACTATTTTCTGTAAAACCTAGAGATGGTTGTGTGTGGAAATTTCAGTAGATCAGCAGGTTTTGAATTACTCAGCCCAGCCCTTCTGACACCAACAACCATGCCACCTTCAAAGTCACTTACATCCCCTTTCTTCCCCATTCTGATGCTCAGTTTGAACTTCAGCAAGTTGTCTTCACCACGGCTACATGCCTAAATGCATTGAGTTGCTGCCATGTGATTGGCTGATTAACAATTTGTGTTACCAAGCAGTTGAACAGGTGTGCTGGTAAGTGTGGATGGATAGATGGAGATTCTCTCTCTCATTCTCCCTCTCTCCCTCTCTCCCTCCCTCCCTCTCCCCCTCCCTCCCTCTCCCCCTCCCTCCCTCTCCCCCTCCCTCCCTCTCCCCCTCCCTCCCTCTCCCCCTCCCTCCCTCTCTCCCTCTCCCTCTCTCTCCCTCTCTCTCCCTCTCCCTCCCTCTCCCTCTCTCCCTCTCCCTCCCTCTCCCTCTCTCCCTCCCTCCCTCTCCCCCTCCCTCCCTCTCCCCCTCCCTCCCTCTCCCTCTCCCTCTCCCTCTCCCTCTCCCTCCCTCCCTCCAGAATGGATTAAACTCATTTCTTTTCCTCAACACTCTACAAACAATACCCCATAATGACAACATGAAAGAAGTTTGTTTTGAAATCTTTGCAATTTATTAAAAATAAAAAATGAAAAAAAACCCCACATGTACAGAAGTATTTACAGCCATGACACTCAAAATTGAGCTCTGGTACATCCTGTTCCCACTGATCATCCTTGAGATGTTTCCACAACTTGATTGGAGTCCACCTGTGGGAAATTCAGTTGATTGGACATGATTAGGAAAGGCATAAACCTGTCTATATAAGGTCCCACAGTTAACAGTGCATGTCAGAGAATAAACCAATCCATGAAGACCTCCGAGACAGGATTGTATCAAGACACAGATCTGGGGAAGGGTACAGAAAAATGTCTGCAGCATTGAAGGTCCCAATGAGCACAGTGGCCTCCATCATCCGTAAATGGAAGAAGTTTGGAACTACCAGGAATCTTCCTAGAGTGGGCCGCCTGGCCAAAATGAGCGATCGAGGGAGAAGGGCCTTAGCCAGGGAGGTAACCAAGCACACAATGGTCACTCTGAAAGAGCTCCAGCGTTTCTCTATGGAGAGAGGAGAACCTTCCAGAAGAACAACCATCTCTGCAGCACTCCACCAATCAGGCCTGTATGGTAGAGTGGCCAAACAGAAGCCACTCCTCAGTAAAAGGCAAATGGCAGACCGCCTGGAGTTTGCCAAAAGGCACCTGAGGGACTCTCAGACTATGAGAAACAAAACTTTCTGGTCTGATGAAACGAAAGATTGAACTCTTTGGCTTGAATGCCAAGCGTCATGTCTGGAGGAAAGCCGGCACCGCTCACCACCTGGCCAATACCATCCCTACAGTGAAGCATGGTGGTGG
Organism: Staurois parvus; assembly: GCF_062004578.1. NCBI lineage: Eukaryota > Metazoa > Chordata > Amphibia > Anura > Ranidae > Staurois > Staurois parvus. Next base: position 6,764,461 of record NW_028318003.1, read on the forward strand.
CAGCATCATGGTGTGGGGATGTTTTTCAGCGGCAGGAACTGGGAGACTAGTCAGGATTGAAGGAAAGATGAATGCAGCAATGTACAGAGACAACCTTGATGAACACCTGTTCCAGAGTACTCTGGACCTTAGACTAGGGCAACGGTTCATCTTTCAACAGGACAACAACCCTAAGCACACAGCCCACATAACAAAGGAGTGGCTACGGGCCTACTGTGTGAATGTCCTGGAGTGGCCCAGCCAGAGCCCAGACTTGAACCTGATTGAACATCTCTGGAGAGATCTGAAAATGGCTGTGCACCGCCATTCCCCATCCATCCTGAGGGAGCTTGAGAGATACTGCAAAGAAGAATGGGAGAAATTGCCCAAAAATAGGTGTGCCAAGCTTGTAGCATCATACTCAAAATGACTTGAGGCTGTAATTGGTGCTAAAGATGCTACAATAAAGTATGGAGCAAAGGCTGTGAATACTTGTGTTTTTTTTTGTTTTTTAATAAATTGCAAAGATTTCAAAACGTAACTCTTTCATGTTGTAATTATGGGGTATTGTTTGTAGAATGTTGAAGAAAAAATGAATTTAATCCATTTTTGTATAAGGCTGTAACATAAAATGTGGCAAAAGTTAAGCGCTGTAAATACTTTCTGGATGCTGTATGTGTGTGTGTTCCATATATACAGTATATTTGGACGCAGGCACAATTTTCATACTTTTGGCTCTGTACACCACTAGAATTAAAAACACTGAATTATAATCAACTGGCCGCTGGACACCTGTTTAATGAATAATTAGACTCACCTGAAGTTGAATTCTTGTTAAGTAGGATTTTGTTCTCTAAAATTTAGCTTTGCTCCTGAGACTTTATTTGGGAAGTATTCATTTTTTGCAACATGGTCTTGAATGAATTTGTTAGGAAAATAATTTTTTTTGTGTGTGCAAATTAACAAATCTTGTTTGCAATCAATGGCCCGCATTTGTTGGAGTATTTTGTAGTATAGTATTTTTTCCCATGAATTGAGCTTTCTTTCAGTGGTATTTGATCGCCTGTGCGGTTTTTATTTTTTTGTGCTATGAAAAAAAAATAGACCGACAATTTTGAGACAAAAAGCAATATTTTTGACTTTTTGCTATTAAACCTGTCTAGTGCAAAAATTTAGAAAATCAAATTTCGTCATATTTTCGCCAAAATGTATTTTACTACATGTCTTTGCTAAAAAAAAAAAAAAAAATCCCAATATGTGTAAATTAATTGGTTTACGTGAAAGTTATAGCTTTTACAAATGGCGGTATAGATATTGGAATTCTTTTTTTTTTTTTTTTTTTTTCAACTAGTATTGATGGCGATCAGCGACTTATAGCAGGACTGCGGCAGACATTCTAATACTGGGGGGAACTGACTTGGTGTCACTGACATCCCCAGTGACACCAATACAGTGATTGGTGCTAAAACATAGCACTGACACTGTACTAATTTCCCTGGGCAGGAAGGGGTTAACATGAGGGGCGATTAAAGGGTTAACTGTGTGGAGTGTTTTACTGGGGGGCAGTGTGTTAGTGCTTCACTGTAAGCACACTGCTCTGGATAGCTGTGCTGTACACAGCCATCCAAAGCAGTGGGCCCGAGTCGACAGGGAGGAGGATGGCAGCGTGGGTAGGGCGCATGCGCGCCCCCTACCCGGTGATGCAAAATCACGTGTGTGTGTGTATATATATATATATAATGTGATTTTGTGCACCCGTGCTGCCCTGTACCAGTATTTCTGCTATAGGGCGGCCGGGAAGCGGTTAATTAGGATTTTGTTGTCTAAAATTTTAGCTTTGCTCCTAAGACTTTTATTGGGGTGAATTCATTTTAGCAACATGGTCTTGAATGAATTTGTTAGGAAAAATACTTTTAGTGTGTGCAAATTAACAAATGTTGTTTGCAATCAATGGCTCGCATTTGTGAGAGTATTTTGTAGTATAGGGACCCATAGAAAATATTGATTCTGAAAGGAAAGTAAAGGTTTTCTGACAAATCTGTTGTGGTGTGCTCATTCATGCTGAGTACTGTAGGTTTCTACGCATTACTGTTGACAGAACTGATCCAAAAAGGCAGAAACTACTCAAAATTGCCTATTATATTTTTACACTTCTTAAATACCGCATGCCTGGACCACTACTTATTTACCGCATACATCTAATTATTTACTTCCTTCTGTCAATTGACTTTAACACCTTTTACATGCAGTATTTACCCCAAAACGGTATAGTGAATTGGCAGTTTCAATATCACATGTGGTATTTAGGGAAAATGTGTGTGGACAACTAAATACTGCATGGGAGTTCCGTTTGTTAATGGAGCCCAGTATTATAATAGCACAAGTAGTGCTAACACACCAAAAGACACTAAATATGCCTCATGCTTCTCTGTTAATTGAAAAAGTTTGATAGCTATACTGTGGGCATACCTTTTGTATATGTCTGTGGCTTTAGATCTGGGTATTCAGTTCTTTTTGATATAAAATATGTAATCCAGCAGGGACATGAAGACTGCATATACTGGCCACAGCATTAAAAAGACCTCAGAATTCAGCTGTAAAGACTGCCACAGTAAGAAGCTAGTTTGTGTATAAACTTACTAGCTGCTTACAAAAGGTCAGTTATTGGCTTTGGATGAACTAATATTGGAAGAATGGTGGCATAAATCTGGGCAGAGGGGAGGAATATTATTTGAACATGTACTTGTATGTATACAAATTTGAGCTGTACTGTTCTCCACCTATGTTTAACATCTGCAGTATTCTAGCTCCATTTCTGTGGTTAGCATGATTTTGTATAGTTCACATTTTCTTTTATGAACATTTAAATACAGTTTTTTTCCTTATCTAGGACATCACCTCAGAATACATAGCCTCTTAATCTGATTTCTGGTGCACAGGGTTTTATAGAATGGTTATAAAAAAATTTAAGATGCTGCACTAGGAAGAAGAGAAATTTTAATTTTTATATATACATTTTTTTTTATCACATATTTTATATATGACCGTTCTTTAATATCAACATGCACATCACTTTCTATTCTTATGGGTAGTATGTCTGACTATTTTATATTTTTTAGTTGTAAGAACCTGGTAGACCTGAGAAAACATCTGGACACACACAGCAAGCTGCCCGCATATTGTTGTGAATACGAAGACTGTAGCTTCACTGCTCGTTCTCTGTGTTCTGTCAAAGCTCACTACAGAAAGGTGCATGAGGTAAGAGTAATGATGATGGTTCTACTGTATTTACATGTACACTTTTTTTTTTTTTTTTATCAGTATGCAGGTTTTCATCCCAATTATAAATGTATTCAGCATTTTACGTTTGGTCTTTTATACAATTCTGGACTGGAATTTAAATTTGGCTGTAGTGCCAAGGCTTGCCCAAGCGTCATTGAAGATAGTGATAGAGATATAATATATTTATATACACACACACAGGTGAAACTCGAAAAATTACATGCAAAGCAAGATAGTTCAAGCCGTGATTTGTCATAATTGTGATGATTATGGCTTACAGCTCATGAAAACCCCAAATCCACAATCTCAGAAAATTAGAATATTACATGCAATCAATAAAACAAGGATTGTACATAGAACAATATCGGACCTCTGAAAAGTATAAGCATGCATATGTACTCAGTACTTGGTTTGGGTCCCTTTTGCAGCAATATTGCCTCAATGCGGCATGGCATGGAAGCTATCAGCCTGTAGCACTGCTGAGGTGTTATTGAAGACCAGGATGCTTCAATAGCGGCCTTCAGCTCTTCTGCAGTGTTTGGTCTCATGTCTCTCATCTTTCTCTTGGCAATGCCCCATAGATTCTCTGTGGGGTTCAGGTTAGGTGAGTTTGCTGGCCAATCAAGCACAGTAATCCCACGGTCATTGAACCAGGTTTTGGTGCTTTTGGCAGTGTGGGCAGGTGCCAAGTCCTGCTGGAAAATGAAGTCAGCATCCCTATAAAGCTCGTCTGCGGAAGGAAGCAGGAAGTGCTCCAAAATTTCCTGGTAGATGGCTGCGTTGACCCTAGACCTAATGAAGCACAGTGGACCAACACCAGCAGATGACATGGCTCCCTAAATCAACACAGACTGTGGAAACTTCACACTGGACTTCAAGCATCTTGCAGTGTGTGCCTCTCCATTCTTCCTCCATACTCTGGGTCCTTGGTTTCCAAATGAGATGCAAAAGTTGATCTCATCAGAAAAGAGGACTTTGGACCACTGAGCAACAGACCAAGTCTGTTTTTCTTTAGCCCAGGTAAGACGCTTTTGACGTTGCTTGTTGTTCAGGAGCAGCTTGACAAGAGGAATACAACATTTAAAGCCCATGTCCAGGATCCGTCTGTGTGTGGTGGCTCTTGATGCACTGACTCCAGCCTCAGTCCACTCCTTGTGAAAGTCCCCAACACTTTTGAATGGCCTTTTCCTGACAATCCTCTCCAGGCTGCTGTCATCCCTGCTGCTTGTGCACCTTTTTCTTTCACACTTTTCCCTTCCACATAACTTTCTATTACTGTGCTTTGATGCAGCACTTTGGGAACATCCAACTTCTTTTGCACTTTACCTTTTTGAGGCTTTCCATCTTTATGGAGGGTGTCAATGATGGTTTTCTGCACAACTGTCAGGTCAGCAGTCTTTCCCATGATTGTGATTCCTACTGAACCAGACTGAGAGACCATTTAAAGCTGATTAGAGTGGGACACTTTGAGCCTAGAATATTGCACCTTTTCACAATATTCAAATTTTTTGAGATTGTGGATTTGGGGTTTTCATGAGCTGTAAGCCATAATCATCACAATTATTACATGCAAAGCAAGATAGTTCAAGCTGTGATTTGTCATGAGTCTATCTCATATATTAGTTTCACCTTTTAAGTTGCATTACTGAAATAAATGAACTTTTGCACAATATTCTAATTTTTCTAGTTTCACCTGTGTGTGTATATATATCACTATCTATTATACAATGCCTTGAAAAAGTATTCATCCCCCATGAAATGTTCCACATTTTGTCATGTTACAACAAAAAATGTAAATGTATTTAATTGGGATTTTATGTGGTAGACCAACACAAAGTGGCATATAATTGTAAAGTGGAAGGAAAATGATAAATGGTTTTCAGGATTTTTCACAAATATCTGAAAATCATGGCTTGCATTTATATTCTGCCCCCCTGAGTCAATACTTTGTAGAACCACCTTTCGCTGCAATTACAGCTGCAAGTCTTTTTGGGGATGTCTCTACCAGCATTGCACATCTAGAGAGGGACATTTCTGCCCATTCTTCTTTGCAAAATAGCTCAAGCTCTGTCAGATTGGATGGAGACATCTGAACAGCAATTTTCAAGTCTTGCCACAGATTCTCAATTGGATTTAGGTCTGGACTTTGACTGGGCCATTCGAACACATGAATATGCTTTGATCTAAAACATTCTATTGTAGCTCTGGCTGTATGTTTAGGGTCATTGTCCTGCTGGAAGGTGAACCTCCACCCCAGTCTCAAGTCTTTTGCAGACTCTTAACAGGTTTTCTTCTAAGGTTGCCCTATATTTGGCTCCATCTATCTTCCCATCAACTCTGACCAGCTTCCCTGTTCTTGCTGAAGAAAAGCATCCCCCCCAACATGATACTGCCACCACCAGGTTTCACGGAGTGGATGGTGTGTTTAGGGTGATGTGCAGTGTTAGTTTTCCACCACCCTTAGTGTTTTGCTTCACTAATGGCTTTCTTCTTGCCACTGTTCCATAAAGGCCAGATTTGTGGAATGCACTACTAATAGTTGTCCTGGGGCCAGATTCTCCCACCTGAGCTGTGGATCTCTGCAGCTCCTCCAGAGTTACTGATTCTCTGATTAATGCTCTCCTTGCCCAGCCTGTCAGTTTAGGTGGACGGCCATGTCTTGGTAGGTTTGCAGTTGTGCCATACTCTTTCCATTTTCAGATGATAGATTGAACAGTGCTCTGTGAGTTGTTCAAAACTTGGGATATTTATTTATAACCTAACCCTGCTTCAAACGTCTCCACAACTTTATCCCTTACCTGTCTGGTGTGTTCCTTGGCCTTCATGAAGCTGTTTGTTCACTAATGTTCTCTAACAAACCTCTGAGGACTTCACAGAACAGCTGTATTCATACTGAGATTAAATTTACACACAGGTGGACTCTATTTACTAATTAGGTGACTTCTGAAGGCAATTGGTTCCACTGGATTTAGTTAGGGGTATCAGAGTAAAGGGGGCTGAATATAAATACACACCGCACTTTTCAGATCTACATTTATAAAATATTTTGAAAATAATTTATTTTCCACCTCACAACTATGTGCCACTTTGTGTTGGTCTCTCACATAAAATCCCAATAAAATACATTTACGTTTTTGGTTGTAACATGAGAAAATGTGGAAAATTTCAATGGTATGAATACTTTACTATATATATGAGTTTTTTTTAACTGTAAAAACACTAACGCTGGAAAACGCGGCAAACTGGCGTTTTTGGAAGTTTTTTAAGGAAAAAACATTTTTCCAGGTAAAAAACGCTAAAAACCACCAATGCGGATAAACGCAAAAACACATCACATTTTTAACGTGACTTTACACAGCTAACATTACCAATGCTATTAAAACGCCCAGTGTGCCTAGAGCCTTATACTCATACACACATTTTTTTGTCCTTTTTGAAAGGTGTGCAGTCATAGACAATGATGATAAAATAGATACCTCCAAGTGTAGTCTTAGGAGGTCTGGATTGAAATTTAGTTGCAAACAATGTTTTTTTGGTCTGACAGATTTACCTGCTTATTTAAAAACTGTGAGTTGCTTTAAAGCAGAACTTCAGGTTTTAGCGAACTTTAGATTGTGTGGAACAATCTGGTCCAAACCAATTATTAACTTCACTAACAAATGCAGTGGCTGTGAGCACTGTATAAACTGTATGTAGGCACAGCAGCACTAAGTCAAGCTTGATTTTGTTCAGGGAACACGAGAAGTCTCTGTCCCACTTCCAGAACACTGTGATGTATACTATATGTAGCTGAGGCTACATACAGTTTATACAGCTTATGCCAAACAAACTATTTTAAATTCAGTAAAACCTAGAGATCATCTTTAAGTGTGGCCAATTTTAAAGTGTTACTAAACCCAGGACCCTGCATTCACTCTATCTGGTCTCACACAGTACACACAACATGGAAATGCTATTTTCTTTAGTAAATGTAAACTGCTAAATACCTTTTCTCATCAGCAGGTAGAGCAGTCTTGTAACTTCTATCAGTGTTCAGCAGAGCACTGGTTAAAGCTTGTAGGATGAGTTTTCTTACTGCTCTGGAGGATTCAGGACCCCTGACCCTCTGTTTGGACAGTGCTGATTTTGCCCTGAGCTGAACACATGCACTCTTCCCCCCCCCCCCCAAAAAAAAAAAAACCTCTCTAGCAATACACACCAAACTGAGCATGTGCAGAGTGTCTCCACACAATATGTCTTATCAGGAGATGAGGGGGGCACTGGAAGAAGGGGGACTCAGAGAAGTCAGGATGAAACAGAATTTTTACACAATGCAGAGGATTAACCCCTTAGGTTCCACATTGAGTATGTCAAGCATGCTTTACTGCATATACAGACTGATTTTACTGTTGTGGGTTTATTAACACTTTAATGATGATAGTAAAAACAAATCTCTGGTTTATGACATTTTATATAATTTATAGTGTGCATATGTACAGTATATAGTGTGTGTATTGGATGCTGGGAGCAGGCAAGCTCCAATGTGTCGCTGCTAAACCATTCCATTGAGCCACCACACTCCCAAACTTTTCTTTCTCAATAGTTTTCTTTATTTGTAGTAAACATCTTCTGATTCTCATTTTTAATGCATATTGTCTCCAAGCTGTATAAACTTGAATGCTTATTGAATTTAAACATATCAGGTGATGTGTATTTGTGTAAAGAGGGAGGGTGAGGCCTAGAGATCAACACCCTATATCAAGGTGTGCATCATTATTAGGCAGCTTCTCTTCCTCAGGCAACATGGGCCAAAAAAAGAGATTTAACTGACTCTGAAAGACTTTTTACAATTTTTGCAAGAAACCTGTTGAGAAAAAAAGATGCAAAGATTTGAAAAGAATCATAAGTGAAGCTACCAGAAACCCATTCTCCTCCAGTGCTGTCATATTCCAGAACTGCAACCTACCTGGGGTGGCCAGAAGTACAAGTTGTTCAGTGCTTAGAGACATGGCCAAGGTAAGGAGGGCTGAAACCCGACCACCATTGAACGAAACATCAAGACTGGGCTAAGAAGTATCTGAAGACAGATTTTTCAAACATTTTATGGACGGATGAGATGAAAATGACTCTTGATGGACCAGATGGTTGGGCCTGTGCCTGGATAAGTAACAGGCACAGAGCTCCACTTTGACTCAGACACCAGCAAGGTGGAGATGGGGTGTAGGTATAGGCTGATATTTTTATGATGACTAGTTGGACCTTTTCGGGTTGAAGATGGACTCAAAACCTTCTGCCAGTTTTTAGAAGACACATTCTTTTCAAGCAGTGGTACAGGAAAAAGTCTGCATCTTTCAAGAAGAACATGATATTTATGCAGGATTGAAGTACTGCTCTGCAAGGCTAGCCAGTAAAGGCCAGAAAGGGTGACATGGCCCCTTTCTCACCTGACCTAAACTCTTTTCAGAACTTGTGGGCCCTTCTTAAATGGGAGATTTATGGTGAAAGAAAACGTACACCTCTCTGAACAGTGTCTGGGAGGCTGTGGTTGCTGCTGCACAAAAAGTTGATTGTCAACAGATCAAGAAACTGACAGACTCCATGAATGGAAGGCTTATGACTGTTATTGAAAAGAAGGGTGACTATACTGGTCACTGATTTTTTTTTTTTTTTTTTTAATGTTTTACTTGTAAATTTTGAATTCTTTGTTTTATTATTCTCACTTTAACTGATGAAAATAAACAAGTGAGAAAAGTTTTGTTTTGCATTTAGTTACATAATTCTGCACACTAATAGTTGCCCAATAATTGTACACACTTAGATATTCACCTAAGCCAAAACCTCACTTTTACTTTCTTAAATTTCAGATTTGAGGTTTATTATCATTTTGGATTGACCAAGAGCACTGTAATTGTTCAATAATGAAATGAATCCTCAAAAATACAACTTGCCTAATAATTGTGCACACAGTAGTAGTTTGGTTGTGAGCTGACTGCTTGTTATGTTGGACAGTTGGATTGCTACAGGGTTTTTTTTAAATTGCACTTAATTTTTGATTATATAGTTCATTATAAGCTGTAATGACTGACCTCTTTATTTCATTATTAGGGGGACTCAGCTCCCAGGTACAAATGTCATGTTTGTGAGAAGTGCTTCACTCGGGGAAACAACCTCACTGTACACCTACGAAAAAAACATCAGTTCAAATGGCCATCTGGACACCCAAGATTTAGGTATTGCCTATTATTTCCATAGTACACAGATTTTCTATGTGGGCCACAATTTAAAAAAAAAGTCTCCCTGGAAGCTTTCCAGTAGATGGTTTCATCATTAGATCCTATAAACTAAGGCACAATATGCTTCCCCAGTCAGTATTGAGGGATTATAATGAATGGGGAGGGTGGGTGGTTGGTCCCAACTTAATTAAAAATACAGTTTTCTCTTTAAAAAGACGTGTTGCCAATCAAATTTTATAAGCAGAAAGGCCAACAGTGTACGTAGCATATTAGTTTTTTTTTTTTTTTTTTTAAACCCCCAAAAAATTTATCTCACATATGCATAGCATGTGAATCAGCGACTCTTGATTCTTTTAAGCAAAATTCAGCAAGTGTTCTCTTCTCTAAAAAGTAAATACACATGCTGAACCCATGTGCAAACATTTCCCTACTGACCTACCAGCAGCCCTTGATCTGAAACTGAACCATGTGCTTCTGCTGTGCATGAGAAGCATCCAGCTTCATAGAAATATGTAAAAGGTCAGAGTACACTTTATGTTGCTGGAAAAAGTACAGCTACTATACTTATGGGTGGAAGGCATATGGTTCAGGAGATCTATTCACATTTATATTATCTATCTGGTTTTGGACCTTACTGTATAAAAGTGAAATGATTTTGCATTTCTGGGTGGGGAGTGCACTCAGATGTCAATCACCGGGTCCCGGCTGGTAATTACCTGCCGGCACCCGATGATTACCAACAAACACCGACGTGGAAGACTACTGTTTTGTTTACAGTAGTCTTCCTCCCTGTCAGCTTGAGCACACTGTGCACAGCACAGCCATCCTGATCAGTGTGCTTACAGTAAAGCACACACCTCCCCGCCCCCTAGTAAAACACTCCCAGCACATAGTTAACCCTTTGCCCCTCACATTAACCCCTTCCTGTCCAGTGCCATTAGTACAGTGTCAGTGCTTTTTTTTTTTCTTTCTAGCACTGATCACTGTATTGGTGTCACTGGAGATGTCAGTGACACCAATTTAGTCCCATCCAGTGTCAGAATGTCCACTGCAGACCTGCTATCAGTCACCAATCGCCACCATTACTAGGAAAGGAAAAAAAATCCAAGTATCTATACCGCCACGCTATAACTTTCCCGTAAACCAATTAATTTACACGTACTGGGATTTTTTTTTTTTTTTTTAGCAAAGACATGTAGAAGATTACATTTTGGCCTAAATTTGACAAAATTAGATTTTTTTTTTTTTTTTTTTTTTTTAAATTTTACTGGACGTTTAATAGCAAAAAGTCCAAAATATAGTTGTTTTTTTCTTAAAATTGTCACTTTTTTTCTTATAGCGCAAAAAATTAAAGACGTACAGCCAATCAAATACCACTAAAAGAAAGCTCAATTTGTGGGGGAAAAAAAAGTACATAAATTTCATTTGGGTACAGCATTGCATGACCACGCAATTGTCAAAGTAATGTAGCGCCGTAATGCAAAAAATGGCCTGGTCAGGAAGGGGGGTAAATCCTCTGGAGGGCATGTGGCTAAAATATAACTAAAGGTGAAACTTGTTTTGGACAGAGTGGTGATGGATTAGAACACCTATTAGGTTGTATTTATTGCTGTCTGTGCCCCCATTAGGGAGATTCACCCACTATTTGTCCTGTTTACCATTGTTAGGCTACGTTCACACTAGCCTTGTGTGCAGGCGGCAGAGAGGCATTTGGGAAGCGTTTTTACCGCTTCCCAAACGCCTCTGCCAATTCTGCACATTACAGCACATGGTGCTGTTCTAACGGGAGCGTTTGCGTCGCGGCAAAACGGACGCCTCTGGACGAGTCAGGAGGCTTTGAAGCCTCCTATTCTCGTCTATGGTGCCGCTCCGCAAACGCCCGGCCGGCGTTTGCGGTGCGGTTGCGGATCGGTAACACCACTCAAACTGCATTATAGGCGTTTGTGGGGCGTTATTAACGCTCGGCAAACGCCTAGCAACCGCCGCTAAACCGCGCATGCGGCGTTTGCGGAGCGTTTGCCGAATGTTAAAAAACGCTCCGCAAACGCCGGACCAACGCTTGCCAAACGCTATAGGGGCGTTTGGCAAGCGTTGGCAAAACAGCCTAGTGTGAACGAGCCCTCAAGGCGTCAGCATACCAAGCTACTTTGGACAATTTCATGCTCCCAACTTTGTGGGAAGTTTGGGGATGGCCCCTTCCTGTCCCAACATGACTGCACAAAGCAAGGTCCATAAAGACATGGTTGAGCAAGTCTGGGGTGAAGGAACCTGACTGGCCTGCACAGAGTCATGACCTCAACCTGATAGAACACCTTTGGTATGAATTAGAGTGGAGACTGCGTCTGACATCAGTGCCTGACCTCATAAGTGCACTTCTGGAAGAACGGTCAAACATTCCCATAAACACACTCCTAAACCTTGTGGACAACCTTCCCAGAAGAGTGGAAGCTGTTATAGCTACAAAGGGTGGGCCAACTCAATATTGAACCCTAGGGCCTGAGAATGAGATGCCATTAAAGTTCATGTGTGTGTAAAGGCAGGTGTAGTGTGTTACGTTTAATCTTGACCCCTTATTCCTGTCCTTTCAGAACTGTTTTTTTTAGGACTTGTTCATAATAGCAGCAAGGACTGCTTCTCTTCTGCAAAGCAATCCATGCTCAGATTGCTTTTCAGAGACATTTTGACAGGCGGTAAACAGGCAATATGTTGCCTCCTCGCCACCTGTTTTGAACCTGTAAAAAGCAGCATCACCACAACCGAGTGCAATGCGCACACAGTTTCGGGGTGGTTGTAGTTCAACCCCATTCACCTGGAGGGGGAGCAGTTGGGGGTGGTAAAAGCAGCTCAGTAGCTTGGTTTTAACGCCATCCAACCTCACAGGTGAAAAAGCCCTTGGTTCATTGGTTAACATCTGTGTGGCCCAATGGGCTGCCCTACCCACAGAAATGCAGGAAAAGTCATCCCTTACCCCCCCCCCCCCCCCCCCTCTCTTTTTTTTTTTTTCTCCTCTCTCTCTCCACCACACCAAAAACACCCTGCATTTGCCAATGTATGGGGGTACCCTTAAAGAGCAGAGCATTTGTCTGTGTCAGGAATGAGCGTGATTTTTGTGTGCGTTACGCTACAAATAGTAACATGAACCAAGCCTTGGACAGGAGTGCTTTGTGATTGAAAATACGTTTCAAGAGTGCCCAGACTAAAAAAAGGTTGAGAAACACTGTTCTAGAAAGCTGTAGCTGTACTGCACCCACAGATCAGTGTGAAAGCAGCCTAATAGTTAACCCTTTTATAGGTGCTAATATGCCCATTGCAATGTGCAGTGGATGTGTTGATTACGCTGACCTTCTTTTCTGCTGGCATCACTATACGTCTCCAGACTGTTAAAAAGGTCCCAGGTGAAGTGCACGGGGTATCCCTTTGCTTGAGACAGGAGCCATCCCTACAGAGAAAGCATCGGCTTATGCGGCCGCCTGCTTTCTCTGCTGCTGGTGACGGCTCAATGCGCTCTGATGCTCTGGGATGGTGGGTTAGCAAGCCCGGATTGTGATCAATGGGTTGCCGACCCCAGGCATGCACTTCCTTGGTTTGAGGATGCGAGCACCCCTGCACTGAATTGTGCTCTCACCAGATTCATTCATACGTCCCATATTAGCTCATCTCAAATGAAATGTTAACTCATTTTACACAATTAAAAGGTATTTTTTAGAATAGATCTGCCTTTTTTTTTTTTTTGCTGTCCCACTAAAAATATAACCAAAGCACTTTAGCCAGTTGAGACCCTTGGGAGGTGTGTTACTGGCCAGTTCACCACGTGCAACATAGGGGGGGGGAAAAAAAAGAGAACTAATGCAGCCACCACATCTAAGGATTGATAAGATGCAATATTTTACATACTTTGGTTTGATACCTCTAATAGCTGAATATGTTTCTGGCAGATTACTGGGTATTTTTTGTACTTGCAGGGGATCTGGAGAGATAAATATAAGAAATGTGCATGCTTTATCATTTTGCCTTGAGCTGTTTTTTTAACTTTTGCTAGCTGTAGTGTAAGGTTTGTTTATATATATATTTAATTTTTTTTTTCTTTTCACAGGTATAAGGAGCATGATGATGGGTTTTTGCGCTTGCAGCTAGTCAGATATGAAAGCGTGGAACTGACAGAACAACTGATGAAAGAACGTGAGAAGCAGGGTGCTGCATTGGATGAAACCTCTGCATGTCTGGTGCTAAACCAAGGTGCTAGTGCTGGTTCTGAATCAGCAGATTTGGAGAGGACTGGGATACAGAAGGACTACAGATACTTGTCACAATGACAATTTTACAGAATACTCCCCACTGGAAAAACCTACATTGTGTCATTAGGGGGGGCATTCTTAAAATCTAGCATCGGCTGAAAACGCAGGCATTTTCTGCCCTTTACTACAACAGAGTTACAGAATGGCCTCAATTTACATTCACACGTGAATAAGCCCTGTGCTCCAGGTACTGTGCTGAATCTACCATGCATACAGATAAGACTCTGGCTGTTCTAAACATGACTTTATTCAGCATACCTTTCCTGAAAAAATACTGTTTTACTTATTTATATTTCAAAAAGTGCACCATTGTGGACTGTAGACTAATAAGCACTTTATCTGCAGAGTTTTGAAAGCTGCCCAGTTTCTAGCCTGGATTTGTTTTTAAAGTAGACTATGGCTGTTAATAATTCTTCGGCCTCATCTCTGAGTGTCAAGTGCTGTCACCAGGTCTTCAACTGACAGCTGTATCATTATGTTGAGCTCCCCATCTGAATCTGCTTAGACGGTCCAGATTATTAATATCTTGAATAAAAGTGTTCTGATACTAGCTGGAGTGGAAAGTTTATAGTGTGTGTTGATTTGTATAAGAGTTTTAATCAGATGGTCATGCTTGAACAAGAACCTTCATAGCAAGAGCACCGGGTACTATTTTAATGAAAGCTGTAGATTTAAAAGGAGTAAAAATGACTTTTAAAATTTACATATGAGAGATCTTATATGTTGTGTTTCGATCTAACATATTGCAGGGCTTAAAAGTAGCCCTACTGGAATATAAATATAAAAACTCTGATCACTTGTGAGAATAACACACAAACCAGAAAACAGCAAATTATGAATATAAGAGCTCAGCTCTCTTAGTTTGCAACCAATTTCAGTTTTTCATTGTAAAAATCATCTTTTATTCATGTTATTGCTTCTCAATAATGAAATAATCTGTTTCCTTAAAAGGATAAATTACTTTGTGTGCCTGCAATATCTAAAGTATATATTCTAAAACAGCATAACTTTTTTTTTTGTACAAAACATTGTGTATTGCTGCTTGGCCTATAGTGTTTACATGCTCATCTGACCAGGGCATTGTGATGCACATTCCACTTTATTATTTATTTAGAGGAAAATGTTTTTTTTCTTTTTTTTTTTAACCAACAAAGGTAAAATATGTTACATAAGCCATTTTGCGCTTTAATATTAAAAGTACCCTTTCAAATTTCAATCTGCAGCTAACTAGGATCTTCTTAACATGCCAAAAATGAAATATCACTGTTTTGCACTTTTTGGAGTGTTCTATACAGTTTTTGAAGGCATCATCCCTGGAAATTTGATGCCCTGCTTTGTTTGATCAGGGCATTGCTTACAGAAGTCTTCACATAGCTTGAAAATAGAGAAGCAGCATGAGGCTGCACTTATTTTTCTCAAATGGTAATGGAAGCAAATGCTCCATTCTCAGTCCCAGAAGGATATGGTAAGGCAAACTTTTTTCAATGTACAGAGAAAGGTACAATTTTTGGTAAATGTCCCAAAATCTTTGCCATGTACAGTATATTGTTCAGTAGATGTGGATTGCCTTTCTCAACAAAACTGGAGTTTATCATAAGCCATATGCATTTAAAATGGCCCATACATACATAAGGGCTGAAAGGGAAAATATATTCACAACGTGGCAGCTATGCAGGGACATGCAGTACTGAAACAGAGGTAGAAGTGTTCTAAAACGCAGCATCTATTCCATCACTTATCTCCACCCTGAGCACTCCCATTAACACTGGGCTTAGACTTTGTCTTTAGAGAAAAGTGCTTTAACAGACGCCGTGGAAGACTGCCAATCTTCTTATGAGAGTTAGCAGCAGCAGCATCAGACAAATCATCATGTGACTGGCTCAGACCTGCATTCTGACGATGCCGACTGAAGGGAAGCCTAGTGCCACTGCGGAGAAATCCAACTGCAAAACAAATTAGTAAAAGAAAGAGAAGACAGTAAAGATCACACACTGATAAGTAATTCAAGTATGACACACAAAATACAAGAGCTAAAAATATTGACAGAAGTGTGGGATTTACAAAAAAAAAAAAACATACATACTCACCCACCCATGTGGTTGCA
Source organism: Staurois parvus (assembly GCF_062004578.1). Taxonomy (NCBI): domain Eukaryota; kingdom Metazoa; phylum Chordata; class Amphibia; order Anura; family Ranidae; genus Staurois; species Staurois parvus. The sequence goes on from NW_028318003.1 coordinate 6,780,333, forward strand.
GTATCAATACAATGCTGCAGCTGTCCCCCTCCAGCTCTAAGACCAAGAACAGAGTGTTCACATGACTGCCGATTGCTTATTTCCCGGTCTTCATTGAGCAGTGACTGTCAGGTCACCAACTCGCTGCTCTGCCCCTCCAGCGCTCACTGGAGCACCGGGCTGTGTAGTGAGTGGGAGCGGCTGGCTCAGGCTCTCAGTGGTGGTCTGAGAGGCTGAGTCAGTTGCCGGTCAAGCATCTGGGTGTATCCCAACATTATTTTCAGGATCCCTGCAGAGCATTGAGCAACTCTGTGACATCAGCTGACAGAGGGTTTTAGCCCAATGTTAAAAACTCTATTGCCAAAAGTATTGGGACACCCCTCTAAATCATTGGATTCAGGTGTATAAGAGAAAGCACCTAGGCATGCATACTGCTTCTACAAACATTTGTGAAAGAATGGGTCGCTCAAAGGAGCTCAGTGAATTCAAGCGTGGTACCGTGATAGGTTTCCATGTGTACAATAAGTGCATCTGTGACATTTCCTTGCTAATAAATATTCCACGGTTAACTGTTAGTGATATTATAAAAATGTGGAAGCAACTGGGAACAGCAGCAGCTTAGCCACAAAGTGGTAAGCCACATAAAATGACAGAGCGGGGTCAGAGCACAGTGCGCAGAAGTAGTCAACTGTCTACAGAGGCAATAGCTAAAGACCGCCAAACTTTGTGTGGCCTTCAGATTAGCATGACAACAGTGCATAGAGAGCTTCATGGAATGGGTTTCCATGGCAGAGCAGCTGCATCCAAGCCTTACATCACCAAGTGCAATGCAAATGCCACCACTAGACTCTGGAGCAGCGGAGATGTCTTCTCTGGAGTGACTAATCACGTTTCTCTGTCTGGCAATCCAATGGACGTGTCTGGGTTGGGCAGTTGCCAGGAGAACGGTACGTGCCTTACTGCACTGTGCCAAATGTAAAGTTTGGTGGAGGGGGGATTATGGTGTGGGGTTGTTTTTCAGGGGTTGGGCTTGGCCCCTTAGTTCCAGTGAAGGGAACTCTTAAGGCGTCAACATACCAAGACATTTTGGACAATTTCATTCTCCCAACTTTGTGGGAAGAGTTTGTTCCAACATGACTGAGCACCAGTACACAAAGCAAGGTCCATAAAGACATAGAAGAGCAAGTCTGGGGTGGAGGAACTTGACTGGTCTGCACAGAGTCCTGACATCAAATTGATAGAACACTTTGGGATGAATTAGAGCGGAAACTGTGAGACAAGCCTTCTCATCCAATGTCAGTGCCTGACCTCACAAATGCGCTTCTGGAAGAATGGTCAAACATTCCCATAGACACACTCCTAAACCTTGTGAACAGCCTTCCCAGAAGAATTGAAGCTGTTATAGCTGCAATGGGTGGGCCAACTCAACATTGAACCCTTTGGACCAATACTGGGATGCCATTAAAGTTTATGTGCGTGTAAAGGCAGGTGTCCCAATAAATTTGGCAATATAGTGTTGCTGAATCTTGCACAGCAGTGCAGAACTAACTGCACTCTTGTTACCCACATGAGAAGCATTGCATTGCTTTACCCATACTTCAGAGGCAAAAAAAAAAAAAAAAAAGCAGAGGGCAAAGGACTGGTCACCAGTATTGCCTGTGGTCTACCTACAGCTGATCTTTTCCCCAGTATGAACCTCTTGTTCTGCACTGTTCTCTGTGTGGAGGCAGCCATTTTGGGAGAGGCAGGGCATTGCTTCCTCATGCCAGAGCCTCCAGCAAGAAGATGAGTGAGCAGAACAACAGTGACTAACAGTTACAGGCAGCAGTGCTTTAAAAGAGAGGTCCAGGAATCCCCGCCCAAAAACAATACTCATTAAGATGGCTGTAGCATCGGTCTGATGCTGCAACTGTCATTTGCTGCCTTTAGACGAAGAAGTGAGCGATCAAAGACCATTAATTACTCAATTCTCAGTCTTCAGTGAGCAAGGCTCTGCCCCTCCAACTCTCACTGGAGCACTGGGCTGTGGAGGGGGTAGGAGCAGCTGGTTTAGGCTCTAAGTGGCATGCTGAGAGGCTGAGTCAGCTGCTGGTTAGGCATCTGGGCGGATCCCGACATTGCTAGAATCCCTGCAGAGCCTGAGCCAGCTCAATGATGCCGAATTTGGGTGCAGAACGAAGTCCACTCCTGTCATCCACAGGAGAAGTATGGCCAAATGAGCTTTGGCCATACTTCTTTATATGACCTCACACTGCAGACCTACAGCTATGAAGAACAAAACCTTTTTGTTTTCACTGCACTTAGTGATGAACATAAAAAAATTAACAGATGCACTCAAAAACATCCACCATGTACCAAGACTAAAAAAAAAACCAATATGGTGTGCTGTGTGCCAAATCAAACAATTTAAAAATGCCAATGTGTTCTATTAAAATGACTAAGCAAATAACGTGAGAAATAAAAAAGTCCATTATTAACTGCTTCCTGCCCGCCCGCAATGTACTGCGGCAGAGCGGCAGCTGCAGGCAAAGTGATGTACCCGTATGTTGCTCTGGCTGTACTAACACGGGGGCACTCCCCCCTCGCGACTGCTGTGTCCAGCAGAATGAAGATCCCGGTGAACGGGACCCGGTGATCACATGATCACAATGTAAGCAAAGCTGTTATGAATCAATCTAGTTCATAATAGCTCTGCTTCTCTATCTAGTGAGCTGTGATTGGCCCACAACTGTCACATGATACATGCAGTCAATCACAACACCCTGTACCATGTGACCAGCTCCAGCCAATCACAGATCACTATCCTGAGCTGTCAAAATTTAACTCATTCTGACAGCAAGTTTTGCATTTCAGGAGAAATGATCTTTATTTCTCTTGCAAAGCAAAGTGTAAAAAAAAAAAAATCCCTGATCCCCACCCCAGAGTAGTGCAATGTTACTATAGTAACATTATACTATTCTGATAAAAGTATTAAGAAAAAAAAAAAAATGCTAAAACAAAAAACCATATTGAGAATTTAAAATTTTTTTTTCCCAAGAGTTTCTTTTTTTTTAACTACTTGCCAACCACTTACCCGCATTTTGCGGGCTAGCAGCAGCTCTTGGTAAAGCAACGAAATCTTGTATCACTTCATATTTTGGGGTGTGAACCCACCTGTGCTCCCCACTGCCCCCCCACGTCCATCCAGGGAGAGGAGTGAGAACACCGCAGCGAGTAAAAGCACTACATTTTACACACACACGTTAGATTAGCACATTTAATCCTTCGCCGCTATTAACCCTTTGATCACCCCGTCACCCAGCCAGTACCATTAGTACAGTGTCAGTATATAGGATTTTTCACTGATCACTGTATTACTGCAACTAGCGACATCAGATAATGTCAGGGTTAGTTAGCGCCCCTCACATCCAGGGTCAGCTAGCGTTAGATTACCTGCACACTATCGCACTCAGGCTATAGGTCACTGATCACCCCCATTACTAGTTTATTGTTTGTATGGATCAAGATATTGATCACGTACAGAACTATACTAGTGCCTCCTTTGTATAGTGTCCCCAAAAACACAGCGTTAGCAGGATCGGCCCCGTTCGCTACCAGCACTAGCGTTTAGCCCCTCCGCTGTTTTTCACTGAAGATTTGTACCAATTGATTGTGGGCCAAGGCAATTTATACGCACAACAATACCTGGCCACCAACCCAAATTCAGCTCTTTCCAGACAATGCATGGAAACCTATCATGGTTTCTTAATTTAAAACTCTTTTGGCCTAACCCTCAACATGGGCATTACAGAAAACAATGAATTGTGGTCATGTTGATCTACAGAGCCAATTCATCGTATGCTGTTACATATACTGTATGCCCAACATGGACCAGCAATGTACTGGTACGTTGCTGGATTTTGGTTATACTGGGATGATGCCTGCAGCTACAGGCATCATTTTGGTACTGTTTTTTTCAGCTGGTAGTCGGCTTTCATGTAACAGCAATCCTAGTGGCCAATTAGCTGCTGAATTGTTTTTACAAGCAGCGGGAAGGGACATCCCCCTCCTGCTGCCTTCCACAGTTTTCTTGGGCTTTCCTGACCCACGGGAATCCGAGAATGCAGCCGGCAGTTCCGCTGGCTAACCATAGAGCTGATCAGAGACCAGAATGGCTCCAATCATCTCTATAGTCTAAGTGACTGTAAGCTATGAGCATTTCATCATTTCAGTTTTGCAGGATATAAACAGTGCCATTTGTAAATTGGGAAAGCATCTGATCACAACGATTTTGATAAGATTAGATAATGTAAGGGCAGAGGAGATATATAGAGTCTAATAGACTCCAGATTTCTCAAAAAAAGAATATATGACAATGCCTATTGAAGTTATAGGGGATATTTGCATTCCCTAGGATAGCATTAAAAGTGGTATAAATAAAGAAAAGGGACAGTGTAAATATATTTAAAAAAAAAGCACCCTCCCTGCGCGCGCAAGCGTTGACCCCGTGCCGGTATGTAAACAGTGGTTGTACCATGCATGTGAGGTATCGCTGCGAATGTCAGTTCGAGGGCAGTAATTCTAGCACTAGATCTTCTGTGTAGATATAAATTGGTGACCTGTAAAGGCTTAAAGTGTCACCTATGAATAATAAAAAGGTATGTACTTTGTTGCCATTGCACGAGCATGTGCAATTTTAAAGCATGTCATGTTTGGTATCTATTTACTCCGCATAACATCATCGTTTGTATTTTATCAAACAATTTGGCAATATATTGTGTTTTTGTGCATTAAAATTCTAAAAAGTGTATTTTTCCCAAAAGATATGAGTTTGAAAAATCGCTATACAAATACAGTGTGATGTAAAACATTTCAACACCCACCATTTCATTCTCTAGGACCTCTGCTTTAAAATAAATATGTAATGTTTGGGTGTTCGAAGTAATTTTATAGCATAAAAACTGTTTTTTATGTGAACAAAAAGTGTCAGAAAAGGCTTGGTCTTCAAGAGTGTGTGATGTGTGGCATAAGCTTCTAATGTTGGCCCTGAAATGCCAGGATAGTAGAAGCAACTCCTTCATATGACCCCTTTTTGGAAAATAAACCCTCCAAGGTATTTGCTAAGAGGCATGGTGAGTGTTTTGCAGATCTCATTTGTTGCCACATTTTTGGAATACCAAGAAAGAAAACTAAAATTTTCTTTTTTTTCTTTTTCAAAACCCTGTGACAAAAATGATATCTGTCAAATACTCATCATGCCTCTTATCAAATTATTGGGGTGTCTTTCCAAAAAGGGGTCATTTGAGGGGGGGTGTTTGTACTATGCTGGCATTTTAGAGCCTCCGAAACTGTGATATGTAGTGGGGAAGTAATATGAGAAAATATGCCCTTTGAAAGCTTGGAGGTGGTCATTGGATTTTGGGGGCTTGTATCTAGCTAGGCTGCCAAAAAAGTCTCTCATATGTGGTATCCCCATACTCAGAAGAAGTAGGAGAATGTGTTTTGGGGTGTTACTCCACATATACCCATGGCTTGCATGAGCAATATATCAATAAAGTCTGCTTTCCAAAAAGGGGATCTATCAAGATAGATGTGATAGGCAGTCAGAAAGTGAAAGCTACGTAAATTCCAATATATTTTTTTACCAAAGACATGTAGCAGAATACATTTTAGCCTAAATGTATGACTAACTGAGTTTATTGGATCTTTTTTATAACCAAAAGTGAAAAATTTTTTTCAAACTTTGTGGTCTTTTTTTGTTTATAGCGTAAAAATTAAAAACCGCAGAGGTGCTCAAATACCACCAAAAGAAAGCTATATTTGTGTGAAAAAAGGACATAAATTTAATTTGGGCACAGCATTGCACGACCGTGCAATTACCAGTTGAAATAGTGCAGTGCCAAAAAGCAAAAACTGGCCTGGTCAGGAAGGGAGGTAAATCCTCAGGAGGGCGAGTGGTTAAATTGATTCTCCCATGAAAAAAAGTGTCCATATTTAACAAAATCCTGTGAATAGTGTATCCATCACTACCATAGGCGGCCTTTTACTGAATCCCTAGACCCCAATCTATAGGTGGTCTATAAGGCATGAAGCGGTTTAGAATACCGGTGATGTGGTTGATCATTTGTACAAATATTTCTGGAATAAACAAGGATTTTGAATATGTTTTGAGTTTGGATAGGAATACTTTATTATTAAATGTATCCAAATAAAATGGTGACAAATTTGATTGGACTTATTCTACAAGTTTTTCAACTCAATACTACATGATTAATAAATTATTAAATAAACATTGGGCTATACTAAAAAGTGATAAAGTTCTGGGGAGTATAATTCCAGAAATACCTCCTATTATACATAAAAAGGCTCCTAATTTAAGACATTATATTGCTCCAAATGTGGTAGATAGACCATTGAAAACCTTTATGTTCAGTGATTTTAAGGGGATTTTTCCTTGCAGGAGGTGCAAAATGTGTAGAATTGTAGGGAATAATTGTCACAAAACCAAAACCTTTGTCTCTGAAATAGCCAATAAGATATATCACAACTCCTAACATGTTTCACCACATACAGTGGATATAAAAAGTCTACACACCCCTGTTAAAATGTCAGGTTTCTGTGATGCAAAAAAATGAGACAAAGAAAAATTGCAGAACTTTTTCCATCTTTAACTAACCTATAAACTGTACAACTCAGTTGGACAACAAACTGAAATCTTTTAGGTGGAGGGAAGTAAAAATTCCCAAGTCAAGATGTGCCATGCTGATAGACTCATACCCAAAAAGACTGAGTTGCTGGAATCAAATCAAAAGGTGCTTCAACAAAGCATTAGTTTACGGGTGTGCACACTTATGCAACCATATTACTATTTTAGTTTAGGTTTACTCCTCCCCCATAGAGATTTCAGTTTGTTTTTCAATTAAGTTGTACAGTTTATAGGTCAAAGTTCTGAAATGACTTATCTTGGTCTCATTTTTTCACATCACAGAACCTGACATTTTAACAGGGGCGTGTAGACTTTTTATATCCACTGTATGTTGTTTATTTGCTAACTTGCCCATGCAAGAAGCAATATGTGGGAAGGACTTAGCAAGCCCTACAAACTAGAATTGAGGAACATATAGATAATATTAGGAAAGGTTGTCCCAATCATAGTTTATCAAAACACTATTCAGTGAAGCGTAACAAAGATCCATCTAGCCTACAGGTGGTGGGCATAGATAGATACAGTATGTGATTCATTGGAGAGGAGGTAATAATATAAGAGGCATTTCCCAGCTTGAAACAAGATGGATTTTTAATTTAAAATCCTATACCCCCCCATGGCCATAATATAGAATAGGATTTAAATAGTTTTCTTAGTAGCTAGGTAAAATATATGTATCTCTGCCTTTTTCTGAACAAAATTGATTTGTTTTTTAATTATGTTGAATAATGTATTTTTTTATGTTTTAATAAATAAAAACATTTTTATTGATGAATATGAAGAATTTTCTCTCCAGAAATATTCAAAATAAAAATATTAAGATTTAAAAAGAATTAATCTTTAGATAAAAATGCATAATATAATGACTTTTATTAGGGAGTATTAATCTTCGTTATAAATTACTAATTATAATGATATCCCTTAGGGGGGCATCATGCCTCTGTGTTTGTGATATTCTTCATATGAAATATACTTAGTATTGTTTGTATGTGGATATAGTAATTATAGATATACGATATCCCGTTTTTTAGCATCATAGAATAAACTTTAGAAATTTTGTAGAGAAGATTTTCTGCCGTTCGGCAAGCGTCTCTATAAAATGTAATATTACGTCAGCAGGTTTAGACTGTCCCCGTGACAAAGTCCTTTCGGATGAAACGTACGTCAGGGTAGGAGGAGTCCGTGCTGACATTTTCCTCGATAGCTGGAGCTGGCACCAGCAGCATTTTGTACATGTGTTTTTTATCAATTCAATTTTGTGAGTGAAATCTTTGCTCTTATAACAGTAAATTCTTTACGGTACATCACTATCTGGAATTTCTTTTTTATGTGAGTCCGTGGGGCTAAAACAAAGGATGATATCGTTGCATCAGAACATCTTGTATGGTGATCAATCACAACAAAGGGATCTAAACAGCGTCATGCTTTATAGACCACCTATAATTTGGGGTCCAGGGATCTGTTAAGATCTGCTTATGGTAGTGGTGGATACACGATTCACAGGATTTTGTTAAATATGAACACTTTTTTCAGGGGATAAAAATGACAAATGGTTTTCAAAATTTTTTACAAATAAATATCTGAAAAGTGTGGCATGCATTTGTATTCAGCCCCCTGGAATCAGTACTTTGTAAAACCACCTTTCACTGCAATACAGCTGTAAGTCTTTTTGGGGATGTCTCTACCAGCTTTGCACATCTAGAGTGAAATATGTACCCATTCTTCTCGGAAAAATAGCTCAAGCTCTGTCAGATTGGATGGGGAGCGTCTGCGAACAGCAATTTTCAAGTCTTGCCACAGATTGTCAATTGGATTTAGGTCTGGACTTTGACTGGGCCATTCTAACACATAAATATACTTCACTCTAAACCATTCCATTGTACCTCTGGCTGTATGTTTAGGGTCGTTCTCCTGCTGGAAGGTGAACCTTCGCCCCAGTCTCAAGTGTTTGCAGATTCTAAAAGGTTTTCTTCTAAGATTGCTCTGTATTTTGGCTCGATCCATCTTCCCATCAACTCTGACCAGCTTCCCTGCTGAAGAAAAGCATCCCCACAACATGATGCTGCCACCACCATGTTTCACGGTGGGGATGGTATGTTCAGGGTGATGTGAAGTGTTAGCTTTCCACCATACATAGCGTTTTGTTTTAGGCTAAAAAGTTAAATTTTGGTCTCATCTGACCAGAGCACCTTCTTCCACGTTTGCTGTGTCCCCCACTACAAAACGGGACTTCTTATGGCTTTCTTTCAACAATGGGTTTCTTCTTGCTTCCATAAAGGCCAGATTTGTGAGGTGCACAACTAATAGTTCCTCCAGAGGCCATGGGCCTCTTGGCTGCTTCTCTGATAAATGCTCTCCTTAGCTGGCCTGTCAGTTTAGGTGGACCGCCATGTCTTGGTAGGTTTGCAGTTGGGCCATACTCTTTCCATTTTCAGATGATGGATTGAACAGTGCTCCTTGGGATGTTCAAAGCTTGGAATATTTTTTTTTATAGCCTAACCCTGTTTTAAATTTCTCCACAATTTAATCCCTGACCTATCTGGTGTTTTCCTTGGCCTTCATAATGCTGTTTGTTCACTAATGTTCTCCAACAAACCTCTGAGGGCTTCACAGCTGTATTTATACTGAGCTTAAATTACACACATGTGGACTCTATTTACTAATTAGGGGACTTCTGAAGGCAATTGGTTCCACTAGATTTTAGTTAGGGGTATCACAGTAAAGGGGGCCAAATACAAATGCACACCACACTTTTCAGATATTTGTAAAAAAAATTTGAAAACCATTTATCATTTTCCTTCCACTTCACAATTATGTGCCACTTTGTGCTGGTCTATCACATAAAATCCCAATAAAATACATTTACATTTTTGGTTGTAACATGACAAAATGTGGAAAGATTCAAGAGGTATGAATACTTTTTCAAGGCACTGTATGAAGCTCTAAGCAACCTCACATACTAGACGCATGCTGCAATTTTTCAGGAAGTCCAGCCAATTGGATACATTTTAGTTCAGTTTAGGCACAAACAACATTAACAGCAAATCTTCACTTTTTCAGTTCAGGTCCACTTTAAAGTAGAGTTAAACTCCATCACTCACATAAACTTGCTACTGTCATTTCAAAACTAATTTTCTGTGTTCATTAAAACAACAATACATAGCAATCCTGCCAGGTATTTCCTATAATAGGGTGACAATCCTCTGTCTCCCGGTTCTACATTGCCACCTTTGCTGCATGCCCTTTCAGTAGAGGCTAAGCAGCAGTGCTGACACTCACTGCACAAGCATGTTCACCATCATGGAAGCTGGCCTAGAGCAATGACCTGCAGCTGGTGATTGACTGCATAAAAAAATTTGGCATCACTTTGTTTTATTTTGCTTTGTTTAGCCATCTGTAATGCGGACTCCTGGAAATTGGCAGCTTAGAAGTATATTCTATAAGAATAACAAGAATTACCTAATTTGCATGTTACAAAGGGATGATGTTGAAGGGAATTCATCAGACAGACTTGCATTGGAATGCAAAACCCATGTGAATGAAAATCCTACTTGAAACTACAATTCAAATGCTTTAGTAAATTAATTCTCAGAAGTATTTCAAACTGATGTTAAACTAATACCATTGACACACGTCCAAACCTAAAGGGCCAAAAGACAAATAACTGCCATAAAAATTAGACATTTCAAAGAACACTTTTGTTGCAGGCTATGTATACATGATCTTTTAGTAAGGACCATGTCTTTGGGTGTCACTTGCAGTGATGTTCTGGGGAAACTAAAGAAAGAACAAGCTACTGAGAGGAAAAAAGGGAAGAAAAACTTCAAACTTCAGTCATAATTCTTTCAAAACCTAACATAGTTACATAGTTAGTCTGGCTGAAAAAAAACAAAAGTCGATCCAGTTCAACCATTTAAAAAAAAAAAAAAAAAAAGTTTCAATCCTATACCTACAGTTGATCCAGACGAAGTAAAAAAAAACCCCCAGCAAAGCAGGATCCAATTTGCTCCTGCTGGGAAAAAAAAATCCTTCCTGATCCCTCGAAAGGCAATTGGATATTCCCTGGATCAACTTTACCTATAAATGTTAGTATCCAGTTATAGTCTGTATCTAGGAAAGAATCCAGGCCTTTTTTTAAAGCAATCCACTGAGCTGGCCAGAACCAACTCTTGAGGGAGTCTATTCCACATTTTCACAGCTCTCTCTCACTGTGAAGAAACCTTTCCGTGTTTGGAGATTAAATTTTGAACATCCTAGCACTGCCATGGCAGCAATCAGCTACTGCAGAGAATCAGAAGATTTCCATAGGAAAGAATTCCATAGGAATCTTCTTTACAGTATTATATTTACTAATAATGTACAGGTGGATTACTTATCTGAACAAATGGTACAGCTGTTCTAATTCAGTCTGGACCAGATAATCTCTTCTCTGTTTGGTGTTTGGTTTGTGAATTGTAATTGCTTTACTCTCTTTTTTCAGATAAGTCACCTTTGTGATCTTTTAGGCTCCGTGTCTCCAAGGCCCGAATTGATCCTGTTTCAGAATCTACATCATCCAATGATGGCCAGCCAGAAATATCTGATTTTGTGGTGTCACATGTATCCTGGCCCAAAGAAAGTGCCATCTCAGAAAGAAATTGTGAAGAAGCTTCAATTAATGAATCCTGAACAGTATTAGAAGGACTCTGTAATGAGGCATCCATAGAAGCTGCATATCCAAGTGAATGCGCCATCTCATCTTCTCCAACAGCAACCTGCAGTAAAAGATGAATCAGAAATACAGTCCAGAAACAATTTTCCACAATTACCAATTAGTTTGGAAATAAATAACATGAAACCATCCAGGCTACTAGCCATTGTGCCTAGTTTCACCTGTAAAACCTCTAGATCCTAACTGATCTAGCTTTGCTAGTAAAAATAAATATATACAGATTGAAGAGAAACATTAATATTTACCTTCGACACCCCCGAAATAATTAAAGTGCTACGTTTGGTGGGAGTCCTCTTGGATGGCTTGTTCATTGGCTCTGTCAGTTGTCTAATTGCAGTTTCTGCCACTGGATCCAATTTGATGGAGACTGGCGATCCATCTAGCAACTGCATGAAGCCATCTGTTGGTCAACAACATACTCAGCCTGTGTTTAGCATAATATTAATGACCTAGCTACAAATAAATAGAATTAATCAACATAAAATCTATGGCTCAGTTTCCTAGTTGGTCTATTGGTTCTGGCAATTAAGAAAAGTACTGCAATAACAACTATAACAAACTATAAGCTGTGAATCTAGTAACCTGTACAATGAATCTAGTACAGTGTTATATGCCGCAATGCTGGCCTCCAACATTCTGTTTTTTACGTCACTCAGCAGTATATACATGTCCCCCAGACTGATAGAAAAATACATTAGTTGGTGACATTGCTTCATTGGGTGTTCATATTACAGAGAAAATTAAGGCACATCCAATGACTTACTCAAATGTAAAAACGCTAAATATATATTTTAGCGGATGATTATGAAAAAAAATGTTTTTATCTGGGATCATGAAGTTCACATTTAAATTCCAAGTAGTCCATCCTGTACGCATCAAAATATATCAGATAAATCAGTCCTTATGTCCACCTAGCAAGCTACAGTTGATTTCACAGACAGTCAGCAGAAACAAACAAAGGGCACAGATACCAGATAAACACCTCAGCACTTGGCTACACCCACGCAATGAACATGGATGGATGTGGATAAAGTATGGTGGCAGTCCTAAGGTGGTTGGGTTTGAATTTGATATATTCCACCGGACTCTGGATATCATACATGTTCAGGTCATCCTTTGTCACACCAAGGTTAGTGCTTTTATTCAAGAGGCAAAGAACAAACATGGTTTTAAAGAGGAACTTCTTTAATGCACTATAGGTGAAGAAAATAGTAATTAGATCCATGATGCTACATATTGTTTTTCCATGGCATAGGTAAGCATAAGCTGTAGGGCTTTACGTATTAATTTCTTGTGTTCTGAAATCTACAACTCTGAGGTGTTTGGTGTATTATTTTTTACATACTACCAGTTGTGTTTGATTTTAATTATCCCAATATATAATTATTTCCCATTAAAAAGGCTGGTTCTAAGAAGCCAAACATTCTAATCACAAGTAGTCGATATTAATTACCGCTTCCACTTGGAAAGGAGCCAGAAGAGTAGGTGTGAGGCAACACCACTGGTTTGTTCTCAGACACTTCTACTTTTGTTGGAGACCTTACAGCAGAATCTGCAAACCAAACCATATTGGAAAAATAAGTTTATGGACTTGTTATACTAGTCTTAGAGGGTTTAGGAGTATTACAGCATATCTAAACCCCTAAAACAAAACATAATATATTACAGCTTAATACAAGATGTAGTAGCTGCATTAGTTTTTAATTTTTCAGGCTAAGAAGATTGATCCTGCCTGTCAATTCCAGTGAAATGAACTGAAATCACAGACTAAGTTGTTATCTTCCTTCAAAGCTAGATTCCCCAGCCCCCATGTAATGGGATGAAAAATAAAAGGGGGAGGTAGACACGTTGTAGTCTATATCAGGAGAGTGGCATAGCACAATCATAGATACAGTAGAGTGAGCATAGCCACCCAGGAACAGGAATTATGTTATTTGCAGGTAAAAATAAAGGGGGGGGGGGGGGGATGGGAGTGTTTAAAAAAAAAAGGGAAAAACAATTTAGCCACCACATCCCTGGTAAGCTGCCATATGTAACTTTTTGTTTTGGAGTTTACAGTAAATGTGGTTTAAAGTGATATTAAAGTAATTTTTTGTGTAGGCATGGAAAATTCAACAGTCTCCAAGCAGATCATAACCTCTTTGTGAAAATAACGAGGTAACACTTGATACTACAGGGAAGGCCCAAAGAACTGCAAATACAGTAGATGTTCTCCAGTCAAATTATCCTAAACAATGATCCCAATAAAAAGACATAAAACCAAACCAAAAAGATAAAAGGGAACCCAAATGTAATAATATGATTTTATGCACTCTCGGTTAAATCTTTTTCTCTGCTTTCATTGGAGTACACAGCTCTGCTTTAGGTCATCACCTCCTGAGTATAGGGCTACCATATATTTTATATATATATATATATATATATATATATATATATATATATCTATATCAGGACACCCCCCTGCTGATGGCCAAAATTCCTCATAATATGGAACAAGCTCACTTACACAGCAAAATTTACAGCAAACAAACAGAATATTTAAAAGACATGAGCAGCAGCAAAGCCAGAGGAGAGGGTGCTGTGTCCTCCAATGAACACAGAAAAGGGTATTTTGGGGTGAATACAAAAAATATTTTTATTCCACTGGAGGACATAGCACTGCTTCAGATGATCACCTATTATTATTATTATACAGTGTTTATATAGTGCCAAAGGGTTTGCTCAGCGCTGTACATTAGCGTGGGGGACAGAACATGAGACAAAACAGTACCTGCTCTTTCAAGCTTACAATCTAGGAGGGAGGGGATAGTGGTACAGGAGGAAGTGGCTGTGGGCGATGGAGTGATAGGAGGAGTGGAGGAGATCGGTTGTTAGGCGAGGGTGGGGTAGGCTTCCCTGAAGAGATGGGTTTTTAGGGTGCGCCTGTGAAGGTGAGGAGGGTAGGTGACAGTCTGATGGATTGGGGTAGGGAGTTCCAGAGGATGGGGGAAGTCCCGGAGAAGTCCTGCAGTCGTGCGTGGGAGGAGGAGACTAGGGAGCTGGAGAGTAGGAGGTCCTGTGAGGAGTGAAGGGCACGGGTAGGGTGGTATTTGGGTATCAGGTCAGTTAAGTAGTTTGGGGCAGTGTTGTGAATGGCTTTGTATGTCAGAGTTAGTAGTTTAAATTTAATGCATTGGGCAATCGGGAGCCAGTGAAGGGATTGGCAGAGGGGGGTGGCAGAGGTGGAGCGGTTGGTGAGGTGGATGAGTCTAGCCGCTGAGTTCAGGATAGACTGGAGTGGGGATAGCATTTGTTTGGGTAGGCCAGTGAGAAGGGAGTTGCAGTAGTCCAGGCATGAGATAATGAGGGAGTGTATGAATTGTTTAGTAGTGTCTGGGGTGAGGAACGTACGTATCTTGAAGATGTTGCGAAGATGAAGCCTGCATGACTTTGATAGTGATTGGACATGAGGTTGGAAGGAAAGGTTTGAGTCCAGGGTGCCACCCAGGACTTTGGCGTGTGGGGTGGGATTGATGGTGGCGTTGCTAGTCTTGATGGAGAGGATGGTGGGGGGGGGCGCGGGCTGGGGGGAAAACTAGGAGCTTGGTTTTGGATAGGTTTAACTTGAGGAAATGGAGCAACATCCAGTCTGATATGTCGTTCAGGAGGTGGGCGATGCGGGCGGAGAGTGAGGGGGTGAGTTGAGGGGTGGAGAGGTAAATTTGTGTGTTGTCGGCATAGAGGTGATAGTTGAAGCCGTGGGAATGTATCAGTTTGCCAAGGGAGGAGGTGTAGATAGAGAAGAGGAGGGGTCCGAGGACAGAGCCTTGGGGGACACCGACAGAGAGGGGGAGGTGGCAGCGTTATAGGTAACGCTGAAGGAGCGTTGGGATAGGTAGGAGGAGAACCAGGAGAGAGCAGCGTCCCTGATGCCAAAGGAGTGCAGTTTAGTAAGGAGGAGGGGGTGGTTGACTGTGTCGAAGGCCACGGAGAGGTCGAGGAGCAGGAGGACTGAGTAGTGGCCATTAGTTTTGGCGGTTAGCAGGTCGTTAGTGATTTTAAGTAGGGCGGTTTCGGTGGAGTGTAGGGGACGGAAGCCACACTGACCTATTGGAATGTTCCGAAAACAGTGTCACAACAGAGTGGACAAACTACAACAGAACCAACAGTCTTAAAAGAAAACTATACAGGCCCACCAAACTGCTGCCCATAAAACGTTTGTTCCAAAACTGGTCTCAGCTGGTGCTGCCACATCCAACTTGTAAACACTTGGTGAATGTATGAACTGATGATCTAGTGGCTGTCATTCAAACCTGAGAAATTGATGCTTGATAGTGGAATTCCCAGGATGCACGTACTGCTCTCATAGAAAGTTCTGTTACTGGGAATGTTGGTTCATGGTACCATATGCCTGAACAATAGTTTGCCAGATCCATCGTGAGATAATAACAGCCGACGCTGCAAGGCCCATACGTGGGCCCTCTACAACCATGAACAAGAAATTGTAACTTACGAAACCCAGACATGGTATACAAATACTCCCTACTCACCCTGATTACATCAAATAATGTACATCAGTTTCTTAGGGTGGACTGGCTTTCATCATTCAAGTGGAAAGAAGATACCACATTAGGCAGTAAATAGTCTTGGGCACAGAAAACCCTTTTTCTTATTAAGAACCACTCTACATGCTGAAGTAATGTCACTTTTCTGAGAGATTATTAGCAGCAGGATCTCCAGAATATTCTCAAAAGGTGTTTTTTTTGCAATATCAGGTTAAGATCCTATGGTGACAACAGTGGCCTGACTGGAGGAGTGATGTACGTAATAAAGGTGCAGGCAAGAGGGCATTAAAAAAAAAACAAAAAAAAACACCACTGTTTGCACCAGACTTGTTTTTTTTTTTTTTTTTTTTTTTTTTTTAAGTCCGCAAACGTGGAACTGTAACGAAAAAACCCGTAAGTGTCCGCAAAAAAGTGCAAGTGCAGAAACACACACACGAAAAACGTGCACTTAGGGGTGTGTTTGTCCTACCCCCGAAAGGGTTGGACCGTTCACCCGATCCCCCGGGGCACGAAGCTCCTGACAGGGACAAGGTTCCCATTTGGTCCTCCTGGCCAAAAGGCCTGGTGGACCACCGTTCCTTATGCCCAGCCGAAGCCGGACATCCAGTACTAGGCAAGGGGGTTCTCCCAAAGAGAAAACCCCCTAGGGATCAGGGGAGGAAGGAACCGTATGGCCACACATCCTCCCCCTAGACTTCAGGTAAGGCCCGAGGACCCACACCCTCCATCCGTGAAAAACACACACATAAGAACAGAAAAAGTGACAAAACGTGGGAGTGGTTTAAATAAATAGAATAAAATAAAAAAGTGGTACCGTGCCTAATAGTGCACAGACCAGGCCCTGAGGCCTGTAGCAAAAATTGCCCTGGACTTAGCCAAAAGACCTGGTCCTTAGGGCGCTGTGCAAAAAGAGGTGAAAAACAGTGGCCATGTGTCATCTTCACACCGTGGGGTCCCACACCCAAGTGTTACTAGTGACACCCCTGAGAGCGTCTTCCCCAGGGGGCACTGAGTTTGCGGACTTTTTGCGTCCCCGACCCCAGGCCAGACCAAGGTAGCCTGCTCAAACCAGGAGGAACTGGGTCTTTCCGGTCTCCCCAGAGGAATTACTCCCAAGGCCCCAGAACGAATCATGGCGCTCCCTGGTTTCTGTCCCTCCGGTACTAGCCTTCCGGACCCCCATCATACCAGTGAGGGTACTGTACAACAACCATCCCCGTAAACTAGAATGGTCGGTAGCACCCCCACTGGACACTGATAAGAACAGATACTACACTTGATCTTAGCCAAAAGGCCGAGAAGCGATTAAAAGCTACAAATACTATAGTTGCTGGCTTTTAATTTGCACCAGACTTGTTAATATGCTTAAGGCCATCTGCTGCTCCACTCCAAGCTGGAGAAATCCAGAGGATGGGAAACGGAGGAGTAAATGTGTACTTCTAGAAGCTCACAGCACGCAAAATATATCTTCCAAGTACAGTAATAAATCTTACGAGTTCTGGCCTAAGTATGGTGTGTAGGACCACATCTGATAACCCTGTCCTTCAGCACTTGGCTCAAGAATTTAACAAATGCTTTTGGATAAATGAAGGTACACCATCATGTCTGATGCATGTGGATAAACAGTCCAACCATATTGAAGTCATTATCTTTTTTTTCATTCACTCAATTAGAAGAGTATAAAATTATTCCATAATTGACCATAAGCAGCAACATGACTTGTTGAGTTCTGGAAACCTGAAATATCTTAAAAGCAGTATAATTAGATAAAAAATGTAGAATATATAATTCTATGTAAAATATAGAATTCTAGATGAGGAAATATAATCATTCAGAGCAAAGCACATGAAAAAAAGCTTACCCATCTTCCCATCAAACTTGGGTCGGGACTGAATGGTAGTTACAGTAGTTATTAGGGTACCATCTGGCATTACAGTGCGATCCATCTCCACCTTCTTAGTAGGTGTGATACTTAGTCTCTCAGTTGGTGTTCCCAGAGCAGCATAAATAAGGTTAACCTATGGTATATGGAATTGTGAATGGAGATCAGAACTGGAAGCTAGATGAAATCTACAAGATCAATTGTATTTAAAGTCAAACAGATACAGTGCAAGGTCTAAAGGTTCTTTCACATGGGAGTTCAGGTTTTTTTCCCATCAGTTCAGTTTTCAAAGAAAAAAAACGGATGGAGTTTTTCATCAGTTTACATCAGTTTTTTACATCCACTACCAATGCATAAAATGGACCGTTTGTTCGTTTACATCCGTTTCTTTGTCCGTTTCGTTTTTTTAACGGAACAAAAATAGGCTTTTGATCCGTTCCAAAAAACGGATGCGTACATAAACAGACGATCACTCGTTTACATCCATTTTTCCATTGAGATGCACTAATGTCCGTTTTTTCATCCAGCAACGGATGGATGAAACATGGACAAACAGAAAGCGGTCTTCTAGTTCACAAAAAAATTATTAACTAAAAACAGAACCCAAACAATTTTTTTTAGCTAGCTTTCAAAAACAGTTACAGTCTCCAGTGTAAAAATCCTCAGTGATAGACAACGATGCTCAAATATCAACTGGCTGTAATCCTCTTTGTAAATACAGGTACTTCAGTGGTAATAAACTAACCTGTTGAGCTTTTGCTCTTTTTCATATTCACCTTAATTTGTTTTTTTTACAATGGTGTAGTTTTTAAGCAGCCACTTAAGCTCCCAATGTACTGTTAGGTCCATATATATTTGGACACAGGCACAATTTTAGTTTTTTTTCCAGGTATTTACCAAAACATATTCAAGCTATAGTTATATAATGGATATGGGCTGAAAGTACACACTCAGGTTTAATTTAAGAGTATGTACATCCAAATTGGAGGAAGGGTTTAGGAATTACAGCTCATAAGAGTAGCCATCCCCCCTTTTTCAAGGGAAACAAAAGTAATTGGGCAATTGAATCAAAAGCGGTTTCATGGCCATTATTTCTTCATCAATTAAGCAAGTAAAAGGTCTAGAGTTGATTCTAAGTGTGGTATTTGCATTTGGAATCTATTGCTGTGAACCTACACCATGCGTTCAAAGGAGCTGCCCATGCAAGTGAAACAGGCCATTGTAAGGCTTCAAAAACTACACAAATCCATCAGAGAGATAACAGCAACATTAGGAGTGGCCAAATCAACAGTTTGGTACATTCTGAAGAAAGAAAAATGTACTGGTGAGCTCAGCAACATAAAAAGGAATAGACCTCCACGAAAGACAACAGTGGTGGATGATCGCAGGATTCTCTCTATGGTAAAGAAAAGCCCATTCACAATATCCAGACAAGTGAAGGACACTCTCCAGAAGGTGGGCATATCATTGTCAAAGTCTACAATCAGGAGAAGACTTCACCAGAGCAAATACAGAGGGTTCAGCACAAGGTGCAAACCATTCAAAAGCCTGAAGAATAGAAAACCCAGATTAGACTTTGCCAAAAAAATCTAAAAAAGCCAGACCAGTTCTGGAAAAGCATTATTTGGACGGATGAATCTAAGATTAATCTGTACCAGAATGACAGGAAGAAATACAGTGTGGAGAAGGCTTGGAAGAGCTCATGATCCAAAGCACACAATGTCATCTATAAAACATGGTGGAGGCAGTGTGATGGCATGGGCATGCATGACTTCCAGTGGCACTGGGTCATTGGTGTTTATTGATGATGTGACAGAAGCAGCCGGATGAATTCTGCAGTGTTGAGAGATACTGTCAGCCCAGATTCAGCCAAATGCAGCAAAGTTGATTGGACGGCACTTCACAGTACAAATGGACAATGATCCACAACACACTGCAAAAGCAACCCAGGAGCTTTTGAAGGAAAAGAAGTGGAATATTCTGCAATGGTTCAGTCAATCACCTGATCTCAACCCCATTGAGCATGCATTTCACTTGCTAAAGGCAAAAATAAAGGCAGAAAGACCCACAAAGAACAACTGAAGACAACTGCAGTTAGAGCCTGGCAAAGCATCAGAGGAGGAAACCCAGTCGTTGGTAATGTCCATGGGTTCCAGACTTCAGGCAGTCATTGCCAGTAAAGGATTCTAAACAAAATATTAAAAATGAACATTTTATTTATGATTATATTTGTCCAATTACATTTGAGCCCCTGAAAATGGACGGACTGTGTATAAAAATGGTTGCAGTTCCTAAAATTTGTACTTGATATTTATGTTCAACCCCTTGAATTAAAGCTGAAAGTCTGCACTTCATATTCATTTGGATTGTTTCATTATAACTTATTCTGGTGGCATACAGAGCCAAAAGTATGAAAATTGTGCCTGTGTCCAAATATATATGGATCTAACTGTATATACTGTATCACTAATTTTGCAAGAACTATTAATAGATGCTTCAACATAACAGGGGATTGCAAAGATTGTTGCCAAAATACCGGAGTAATCTACCATGTTATAAAGACGGCTGTGCTACCATCATTACCATGTATCTAAAGCCAAAGCTTTTTTTTTTTTTTTTTTTTTTTTTTTTTTAAGGTTTTGGATACGGTGGGGAGAATTATCCTCTTCATTGGTTGTGGTAACCATTACAACAACTGTTGTTAAATACAACACTTGTTTTAACAAGAACAGGTATAGAACAGGAAAGCTTTCATACTTGTTGCAGTGAAAAGAGTTTACGAGAGGATTTCCCCAAGTTTGAAGAGGTTTCCTCTTGCTTCTCATTGTGACTACGGGACAGGAAGTGAAGAGAAATCTCTCCAATGGAGCACAGATCACAAAAAAAAGAAAAAAAAAAAAAACAAAAAAAACTTGACAGCTCCTATCTGCAGCAGACTGATGGCAATCTCCCAATCTCTCCTCCCGAGCCTAGACATAACTCACTTTATATGTGTCGGGAAATGCTTTCTAATGGTAAAAGTTATAGATTTCATGCAGGTTTGAAGAGTTTCAAATAGATCGGCTTTAACTAGCTGATAACAGTTGCCCAAACTTCATGAATCTTAAGTAGAACCAAGCCCAATTCCAAATCAGATGGCAGTACTACTGTACTGCAACTCAGTCCATGAGAAAGCATTTGAAATGAGACCACCTCTTCGCACCAACAGGAGGACATTTGAAAGCTAGGCAGAACACAGCCCAGATGTGCAAAGGCAGTGTATGCTCTTCTGCATCCAGTTCCTATGTACATATATACAGTATATACATGCTAGAATGTCTATTGTTTAGCATTTCTCACCTCCACAGAGATGGCTTGCATTGTTGTTTTAGGCAACACTGGACTTGGAGTCAGAGGGTATACATGCCTTCGACTCATTTCTCTACCCGGTGAACACAGAGCCACTAAGGTGTTCCCCAAAAGGACATCTGCTCAGAAAAAAAGGGTAGCACAGATGGTTGAATGGAAGTATGTACATATTTTATCAAGATCATCAATTAACATTCATTTATCAACAATTAACAATGATTTCACCCATCAGTAAAACTCAAATTAATACGTACTGTCTGTTCCCTTGGACAGCTGATATACCTTCAAAGAAAGTCCCTTACTCTGATGGGTAAGGTCACTGTACAAGAAAAACAACAGTTATCCTCAGTTCTTCAAAATCAAAAGAATATTATCTTGCAGGGCACCTAAAGCAAATCAAAAACTTTCAGTCATCCAGCCCTATAAAAAGCTCTTTTATACTGAACATTGACACACTTCATTTCCCATTACACCTGCTCACAATGTCATTTCCTCAGTCCATGAGACACTGCAGACCTCCCCTTTGTTCTGCAATCTGATAACTCGGGTCTGTTTTCTTTGGAAAGGATTGTCCAACTCCGCTTCACACATCAATTGAACATCTAAAAGAAGAACATCAAAATTACATGAGACAGAAAATGAAGAAGCGTTAATACAAGAGCAACGTCCAATACTGTGATAATGCAAATCTAAGTGAAAAACACATATTTACAGTATTCTGAAGCCCATTTTCTCATTATCCATACATAAAGTTAAAATAAAACAAATCCAACAAACAGATGGCAATGGAAGTGACAAGCTATTGTTCAATATTCTATACAGCAAAGTTTCATTGCAGTATTCATCCTAGCCACCACTCCACTGATAGTCAGCTTCCTGTCAAGGTCCTACCTTTTCCCTGAGGTTATGTTACTCCATGTGCTGGCGTCCATCTTGGATTTCTGCTGAGCATGGTGGGAATCCTTTATGCCTTCAGGTATCTGAGGTCCATCCCCCAGAGGGGTGTGGCTGATGACATATAAGCCTGTGGTCCGCACATGCTCTTTGCACTTGTGTCTTTGTGTTGCTATTACTCTGTTCTGACTCTCGTGACTCTCCTGGAATCTGACTCGGCTTGTGACTCGACTATTCTTTGTGTTCTCCTTTGATCTGACCCTCTGTTGCTGAACCCGGCTTGTGACCAGTGATTCTCGTCTGCTGTCCTGTACCGTTTTGTCCCGTTGTTGTTTACCCGGCCTGCCTGACTACTCTTTTGTCTTTTCCACCAGCTACACGCCATTGGCGGCGGCCATTACCGCAACTGAGGTGTCTCGGGGGCCGCGACCTGGTTCCTGGCTGCGTCAAGTCCATCCCCATCAGGGGCCCTGGTGAAGGGCAGCCTGGGACTTAGACTCCGCGCCCTGAGGGACTTCGGTCTGTGGGTGGTGGTTGTCGTCAGCCAGTGCGTTACATTGTTAGGCCTGCCTGTCCATTCCTCAGCTCCTGCCCTGACACTTCCATGAGGAAATATCCTATAAACATACCAGCAAAACAGACAGCCTTTACTTTGATCATTCTCTTGCAGTGAGGTGATCCTGTTGCATGCATACTGTTATAATCAGGGTCAGAACTGAATGCGACACTAAACATTTTTCATGCACTGATGTTATTCTGATATCCTGTTGATTACGTAAAGCCAAGTCCTTCTAGGCAATATGAGATCTGCAAATGAGGCTGTCCTACTTTTTTGAAGCCACTACTGGTGTACTTTTAGGTGTGGTAATGTGCAGGCTATCTGCCGTGCAGTTTAATCAAACTGTTCCTACCATTAGAAACACTGATCTGTGAGTTGTTCACTGCTTGGGATCATTTTGAAGGTTGTCACCCTTGTGTCCCAGGCCAACAGTGGTGGGATTATGAATTGTGAAAAAGATTTACAATGAACAAATACAAACATTCGGATAACAATCAGTTATGAGCTAAACTAGATGCTGATCAGAACTGTGCAGAGAAAACCACTGGAAGAAATACAACTAAAGGTTCCACTACCTCCTAGTCCCTATACTTGGTTTCAATCTCAAGCAGGTCAAGGCGGTATTTATGTTCCCCAAAAACGTGGAAAACTCTTTTGATTGTCCCCCTGACCCTTATTGGAATAAAGTTGTATCCGACCCTTCCAGCAGTGGTGTGGCACTTCAACTCACATTTTTTTTCCATTCCACTACAAGCCAAGGAGACTGTGTAGATCCTCTGGGGTGTAGAAGCTGCCTGCCCAGAAACCAGAACACTTACATCAACCTCATTACATTACAATAGCAACTCCAATAAGATACCCTTACAAATTCAGCACTATTCTTCCATGTTCCTTAATTGTGTCATGAAGGTCAGGTATTACTTATTAGTACATTGTTGTGTATTCCTGTTTAGATCAGTAATGAAATATCTGCTTATATAGTGGTAAAGTGTAGACATTAGTACTCTCTGCTTGTCATAATGCCAATGGTTGTGGCTACTCTCTCTGCTCAGACACTGTAAAAAGGTGCCATATCTATGTTTTCTGTTCAGTAATGTATCTACTGCTGCCAACTCCACTCCCAGTACAGAATACAACCAAGTGCCAAGACACAGTTTTCAAAACTGTAAATAAGATTTGAAATATAAAAAAGTCCATTATAGTGAGATTATTTATGACACTTTCTATGCACCCATTTGTAAAATATGATCATTTGGATGTAGAAAGGACACTGGAGTATGTCTACTATGGGAAACCACACCTGTGGCCTACATGAGATTTTTAGATTGGTAGGCTCACCTATAAAAAATAAACCCATTCCACAGACAACAGTATAAGAAAACAAGGACTTACCAGCTTCTAGCAGCATTACGTTGTGTAGACGCAGCTGTTGAACAATTAGTCTGAAAGGCTCCGTTTTTGAGGAGGATTCTGTTAGCAGTTTGTCACAAATACCCTGTGCAGCACAGAAAATGTTATGAGAAAAAGAGAACATAAAAGGCAAATAAAGAAGCAGAAATAGGGACTCACCGTATCACCAATATTAGCATTCAGAGTGAACATCATGGCAGGTTCCGCTGAGAACAGAGCATTCTGTATTAGATCTTTTAATGTGCAAAGATCTGCACTCCTCTCTGTGCTCTGTGTGTGAAAAAAAACATTCTAAGACAGATTTGCTCTGGATGGGTAGCTGGACTTTTAAATTAAGTTAAAGGCTGAAATATTTAAAGGGTATACGGCAAAATGGTCCATTCATAACAATACTTCTCAAAAGTAAAATATGGATCAAAACAAAACATGAAATTCAGAATTAGGAATTAGGAAGACCATACATGATTCATGAATAAATGAACCAATTCCCCCATCCACAGTTTTGGTGTGGATGGGGGAATCACCCCCACTGTGCTATTGTATTCTCCCTGCTGGTGGAATACAATGATCAGTGCTGTCTGCTATAGCCAGCGGCACTGATCATTTTGGAAAAACCCGACAGGCTGGTTGTACATAACCAGATAGCCCATACATAGATCAAACGTCTGCTGGTCCCTGTTGGAACTGGACAAATTTCAATCTATGTATGACCGGCTTTTTAATGAAGGATCGTCAAACTTCAATGCTTCGCCTTCTTCATGCTTTGCTTGATGCAAACAACATTTATGAGTTACATGAAATTCAGGATTGTGGATGTAGGCAGGTGCAATCTGTTTACTCCACTCCATGGGGGCTCAAATGAGTGCTACCACAGCCTGGAGAAAAGGTCAGGGCTACACTGCATCCATGTGACATCTGGCAGCCATCTTGGGTCAGCAGGGTTTTTATAAGTCCCTGCCCCTGGGTTTTGGCATGTTTTTGTGATGTGGGCAGGGTAGAAAGAGAAACCCTGACAGGGAACATGACTAGTGGCAGGAAAAGGTTGCTGATGAGGCTAGGGATTCGCCATCTTCAAGTAAGCCTCCCCTTTTTGGGACCGAATTGGCCAGATCGCACTCCACCCTCTGAAAAAAGACGGTGTTGGTGCATCTCTCCCCAATACATCTATGCCTCTGACTGAACTGTGAGTGTTTTCCCCAAGCAGCGTTCTCCCACTGGGGTGTTTGCATTTGGCACTTGCTTCAAGACAAGTTCCAAGTTTTATTGCAACCAGGCTCTGGCTTTACTGCTGCCACACCACATGGAGAATTCAGTGTACAGGAATGCTGAGATTTAAGCAGCCCATACACTGATCAAAATTCAGCTGGTTCAGCAGGGACTGTCTTAGTCTCGATCAGTGTCGAAAGGACATGTTGCAAAATGTTTCTCGATCAGCAGCTGCAGCCACTGATCAGAATATTCTGCCAGTGACAAGTCCCGCTGTCATACAATACTAGGTCCTGGTAGGGGTGAATTTCTCCATCTCTGGCTGAACGAAAATAAACCAACACTAATTTACTGGTGAATGTTATTGGAATGCATATAAAAGAAAACATTCCAGTACACAAAACAGTACAGATGTTCCAAGATATGATCTGGTAGACAAAGTAATGTACAAAATCAGAAAAGTGTGTTGAATAGAAATTATAGTATTTAATACTGTATTTACAAAGTTGGAGATATGGGTTTAATTGTGATTTGATGCATGAAGGACAATCAAAAAAAGCACACAGCAAAAAGAAGACAGAACAAAAAGGTGCATCAAAGAGAACGGTTTCTTACCAAACTATAAGGGCAAATACACTATATTGACACACAGATCAACTTTAATGCCATCTGTATCTTAGTCTTAGGGTTCAATATTGAGTTGTCCCACCCTTTGCAGCTCTAACAACTTCAACTCTTCTGGGAAGGCTGTCCACAGGGTATAGAAGTGTGTCTATGGGAATGTTTGACCATTCTTCCAGAAGCACATGTGAGGTCAGGCACTTATGTCGGACGAGAAGGCCTGGCTCACAGTCTCCACTCTAACTCATCCCAAAGGTGTTCTATAGGGTTGAGGTCAGGACAGGCCAGTCAAGTTCCTCCACCCCAAACTCGCTCATTTATGCCTTGGTGCACAGTCATTTTAGAACAGGAAGGGGCCATCCCCAAACTGTTTCCACAAAGTTGGGAGCATGAAATTGCCCAAAAATGTTTTGGTATGTCAAAGCCTTAAGAGTTCCCTTCAATGGAACTAAGGGGCCAAGCCTAACCCCTGAAAAACAACCCCACACCATAATTTCCCCTCCACCAAACTTTACACTTGGCACAATGCAATCAGGCAAGTACTGTTCAGGCAACTTCCAAACCCAGACGCATCCAATCGGATTGCCAGAAAGAGAAGTGTGATTCATCGCTCCAGAAAACAAGTCTCCGCTTCTCTAGCATCCAGTGGCGGCGTGCTTTACACTACTGCATCCGACAATTTGCATTGCACTTGATGATGTAAGGCTTGAATGCAGTTGTTTGGCAATGGAAACCCATTCCATGAAGCTTTCTATGCAAAGTTGTGCTAAACCGAAGGCCATACAAAGTTTGGAGGCCTTTAGCTATTGACTCTGCAGACAGTTAGCGACTTCTACACACTGTGCGCTTCAGCATGGGCTGACCCCGCTCTGTCATTTTACTTGGCCTACCATTTCATGGCTGAGTTGCTGTTGTTCCCAGTTGCTTCCACTTTGCTATAATACCATTGACAGTCGACTGTGGAATATTTAGTAGCAAGAACATGTCACGGATGGACTTATTGCACAGGTGACAACCTATCACGGTACCACGCTTGAATTCACTGAGCTCCTGAGAGCGACCCAATCTTTCACAAAAGTTTGTAGAAGCAGTCTACATGCCTAGGTCCTTGATTTTATACACCTGCGGTCATGGAGGTGATTGAAACACCTGATGCCAATGATTTGGAAGGATGTCCAAGTACTTTTGGCAATATAGTGTATATTATTACCTCGTGAACCAAGGCATAATCCCTTTCCTAAAGCAAATAAATTACCTTAGAAATGTAGGGAAGGTATTGCACAAATAGGGAATATAAAGGTTCCCTTTTTGCAGATGCAGATAAACGAAGTATGGTGGTGGCTCTCTCTTATCCCCACCAATTCTATGGTCTCATGACATTACCGTCTGAGCTCAGTATTGGGCAAGGCAACATTTCATTGAAGATATGTATTCTTTTATTCATCTTTGCAACCCCTTGTACTTTGTTGTATGTTTATAGCTTACTGATCTGCATATGAGAGAACTTTGGAATCTTGCATTTTTCCATGAAACTTTCAATAAAAATGAGTGGAAATGAAAAGTGCAGGGAAGGTTTAAAGTTCCCCAGTGGAGGAAACAGATCAAATCCTAGCAAAGGGGGATTTAAGGCTGAAAATATTTATTTGTGATTAATGTGTGCAGAAAGGAGTGCACGGTATCTATACAGTGCCTTGAAAAAGTATTTATACTCTTGACATTTTCCACATTTTGTCATGTTACAACCAAAAATGTAAATGTACTTTATTGGGATTTTATGTGATACACCAACACAAAGTGGCACATAATTTTGAAGTAGAAGGAAAATGATAAATGGTTTTCAAACTTTTTTACTTGAGGTGATTGTTAGTACTGCTTGAAGAAGGGGACATACCTCGAAAGCTTGTCCTCAAAATTGTATGTTAGTGCAAATAAAAAAAGTATCACGGACAGTACTCAAACTTTTTTACAAATAAATATCTGAAAAGTATAGCTTGCATTTGTATTCAGCCCCCCTGAGTCAATATTTTGTAATACCACTTTTTGCTGAAATTACAACTGCAAATCTTTTTTTGGTTATGTCTCTACCAGCTTTGCACATCTAGAGTGTCATTTTTTCTCCTTCTTTGCAAAATAGCTCAAGCTCTGTCAGACTGGATGGAAAGTGTCTAAGAAAAGCAATTTTTAAGTCTTGCCATAGATTCTCAATTGGATTCAAGTCTGGACTTTGACTGGGCCATTCTAACACATGAATAAGCTTTAATCTGAACCATTCCATTGTAGCTCTGGCTGTATGTTTAGGGTCATTGTCCTGCTGAAAGATGAACCTCCACCCCAGTCAAGTCTTTTGCAGACTCTGACCCATATTTGGCTCCATCCATCTTCCCATCAACTGGGACCAGCTTCCCTGTTCCTGCTGAAGAAAAGCATCCCCACAACATGATACTGCCACCTTCAAGTTTCACGGTGGGTATGGTGTGTTCAGGGTTATGTGCAGTGTTTGTTTTCTGCCACACATAGCGTTTTTCTTTTTGGCCAAAAAGTAACATTTTGGTCTCATCTGACCAGAGCACCTTCTTCCACATGTTTTCCGTGTCCCCCACATGGCTTCTTCTAAACTGCAAAACAGGACTTCTTATGGCTTTCTTCAACAATGGTTTCTTCTTGCCACTCTTCCATAAAGGCCAGATTTGTGGAGTGCACGACTAATAGTTGTCCTGTGGACAGATTCTCCCACCTGAGCTGTGGATCTCTGCAGCTCCTCCAGAGTTACCATGGGCCTCTTGGCTGCTTCTCTGATTAATGCTCTCCTTGCCCGGCCTGTCAGTTTAGGTGGACAGTCATGTCTTGGTAGGTTTGCAGTTGTGCCATACTCTTTCAATTTTCAAATGATGGATTGACCAGTGCTCCATGAGATGTTCAAAGCTTGGGATATTTTTTTTATAACCTAACCCTGCTTTAAACTAATCCCAACTTTATCCCTGACCTGTCTGGTGTGTTCCTTGGCCATCATGATGCTGTTTGTTCACTAATGTTCTCTAACAAACCTCTGAGGGCTTCACAGAACAGCTGTATTTATACTGAGAATAAATTACACACAAGTGGACTCTATTTACTAATTAGGTGACTTGTGAAGGCAATTGGTTCCACAAGAATTTAGTTAGGGGTATCAGAGTAAAGGAGGATAAATACAAATGCATGACACACTTTTCAGATATTTATTTGTAAAAAATGTTGAAAACCATTTATCATTTTCCTGCCACTTCACAATTATGTGCTACTTTGTGTTGGTCTATCACATAAAATCCAAACAAAATACATATACGTTTTTGGTTGTAACATGACAAAATTTCAAGGGGTATGAATACTTTTTCAAAGCACTGTACATCATAGAAAGTAATAGGAAATTGGTAAAATCAATTATTTACTATCACTAAACATCAAATATCACGAGAAAGCTTCTTGTAGCATTTTTTTATGCGAGAACTAATTTAGCAATGATAAAAACAACTGAGAATTGCAATGTACAATTTGTTAATATAGTTTGAAAATAAACTAGAATGGCAGTCGGTCAAACAAATGGCAGGTGGAGATGGAAGGGGGAGGCCTCAAATCATGGGTTTTAAAGCATACACTAACTGGCCACTTTATTATGTACAGCTTGCTAGTATCGGGTTGGACCCCCTTCTACCTTGAGAACTGCCTTAATTCTTTGTGACATTGATTCAACAAGGTGTTAGAAACATTCCTCAGAAATTTTTGTCCATATTAACAGGAGCTACTGTTGCCTTTCTATCATCTCGAATCAGTCTGCCCATTCTCCTCTGACATCAACAAGGCATTTTCGTCCACACAACTGCCGCTCACTGGATATTTTCTCTTTTTCGGACCATTCTCTGTAAACCCTAGAGATGTTTGTGCATGAAAGTCCACGTAGATTAGCAGTTTTCTTAAATACTCAGACCAGTCCATCTGGCACCAACAACCATGCCACGTTCAAAGTCACTTAATTCCCCTTTTTTCCCCATTCTGATGCTCAGTTTGAAATTCAGCAAGTCGTCTTCACCACATCTAGATATCTAAGTTGAGTTCCTGCAATTTGCTGTGATTGGTTGATTAGCAATTGAACAGGTGTAGCTAATAAAATGGCTGGTGAGTGCATTTCAAGTTAAGTGGAGGATAAAAGATCATTTGGGGGGTCATTGGTTAGCAGTCAGTTTGGTGCCTTTGGGTATATTGGAAACATTGCACTATAGATTGTTGGGTGCCTGCAGGCAGGGTTTGGATAAAGGATTAGTTGTTGTAGCATTTACTATTATAAATATGGTGAATATTACCAAGACCTCAGTTACCCTTTGGGGAATAGGAAATCGAAATGTGTGGTAAAATGACAGAAGTTGGTGAATGAGCAGGTGGTGAATGTGCTTTATAACAAAGGTACAATACCCAATCGCTT
Organism: Staurois parvus; assembly: GCF_062004578.1. Classification (NCBI taxonomy): domain Eukaryota; kingdom Metazoa; phylum Chordata; class Amphibia; order Anura; family Ranidae; genus Staurois; species Staurois parvus. Next base: position 6,810,625 of record NW_028318003.1, read on the forward strand.
ACAACAATGAAGAAAACGTGCTGATTTACAACCAAACACTAACAAAATGTTACTCATTTAGGGTTCATATAAATTCTGATGCTAACTCTCATCTTTTCCCTTCCTTCTGAAGAAATGTTGTTTTCACCTGTCCTACTCATTGAATACATTGTTTTAATCATGCTTTGCAGCTGACCCAGACATTAGATCAACAAAAGATGAACAGGTCAGCTTGGTCAGGAATTTTAAATCTGGGGAAAGGTTACCATAACATGTTTAATATTTACTTGCCTTGATTTGAAGTGATTCCTCAAGCTAGACGTATAAATCAGGAACCAAAATTATTGAACCATTTTAGCTTGTTTACCTGATGTGATCGGGTAGGAATAATCTCAAGCAACATATTAGGTCGGTCCTTGAAACTCCAGGACACCAGCAGCCCTTCTAGTACCTGTTCCTGTAGTTTAACTTCTACCTGGACACATAAAAGAAATAAATCATTTTTTTTTCTTTGGTTGGCAAGAGAAAAGAAATTCTGCAACAGTGGTAGAAAAACGATTGCCAAACTCAGTAGTCACTTCGGTCAGGGATCTAGCAAGTCCCATTTAATACATTTTGTTGTGGGGGAAAAAAACAACTTTCTATGCCAGCAATTTAGACTGCATAGAGTTAAAGCATTTCACGTAGTGATACATGTGTAGCACCCTCATAGGTAGGTTGCTAAGATGTATATAGTCTAGTTCAGGGGTGGACTGACAACTCATGGGGCCCCTGGGCAATAGGGGATCATGGGGACCCTGTGTCCTTGCCCAAACTCAAATAAGCCTATGAAAACGGGCCCCCTACTGACCCCGGGCAGTGCCTGAGTTTCCAAATGGTCAGTCCGCCCCTGGTCTAGTTAGGTATAGGGTTTCTCCTGCTTAACCGGAGACTGATAGGCAAAAGATGGCACATTGTCTGCTTAACAGATAAGCTACAATTTGTTTAGCGAGGATATCATGTGTGGCTCACAGTGCTGCTGCTGTGATTGGCTCCTCTGTATCCAGAAGACCTTGGAAGGTTCTGGGTGAACAGGAGTGACCCATGCAGATCAGCAGCAGGAATATGGATGCAGTTCCAGCCAAGTACAGGGAGTGGTGTCCTTGAGCATTCTGGGTACTAGTATTTCTATTCAGCGAGCACATGGGATCTGGGTTCTTCTTCCTTTGAGAATGGAGTTCCAGCCAGGGAAGAGGCTGCCTCCCCTGCCTCATACTGCCAAGAGGCCTCACGTGGGTGAATGCTGAAACCCAGGGTGCTTCTGAGAGCTGACTGAGGGGAGGTCTACAGATCATGTCTGCTATCACGGAAGAAGGTGACCTTCAGCAAGGACCTTGTGAGTACAGACTGTTCTACAGGAATGCTGGGACTTGTGCTGTTAAACCCCCTCCGGACCTATATAGTCCACTATTGGGTGTAAGCTAGAGGGGACACCAGTTGGTGTCCAGAAGAGCACCTGTCCACTAAGCTCTGCTTTTCTACAGAGTGACTTTTCTCCATTCTTTGTAAAGCTTGCTGCACAGATCTACTTATAGAAAGCTGTCCTAAATAGTGCACAGTTCAATTCTGAGTATCCCAATATATCCCTTCCCTATCCCAGTTTTAAAACAAAATAAAAACAACAAAAACTACAACCCCTAGACTGATCATTGGAGTAACAAACAGAAGTTGTGTGCACCTGGCTAAAGGGAATACTGTGTGCTTGGCTGTGGGTGAAGATCTAGGGGGAAACCTGGGCAAGATACAAGCATCTCCTATGGAGGTAGCGCTACATATGGTTTGACATATGTGAAAAAATATAAAGCATTAACATTGTGGTTCATAACGCAGCATTAGAATGATTGTAAATATCTTTTAAACTTTCTGTATCTTGGTCATGTGATCTTTATCCAGTTCCTCTTCTGGTCCATGGGCAATGTGTGGGCGGAGCTCATTCCCAGATTGTGACATGTCCTGCACGTCACTGCAAGACATTTGCCTGGGACTATGCAGAGCCAACTGGTTCTCAGCCGGTCAAATGTATATTTGTGAAATAACAAAAAACATCTAAATAGCAATATTTTTTAGTTAAAAAAGCCCTTATAAGTTATCATTACCAAGTTTCATAAACCTTGTTTACATTAAATCTAAGTTCTTCTATACTCTTCTCAGTGGTGCCCCATGGGACTCTCCTACAGTCTTGTCTGGTGGCATTATGGAAGTGATTGACAGCGCAGTACCTCCAATTCTCTCCTCCTTTCTTCTGGCACATGACATCTCTGAATGTGGACCCCATAAAACAGAAGTACTGTACTGTCAATTACAGCTCTAGCGCCACCCCACCAGGTTGTAGGGGTAACCCCTGAGACGTCACTGAGAAGAGTACAGAAAAACAGATTGAATGTAAACAAGGTTTATGAAACTTGGCAATCATAACTTATAAGGGCATTTTTAAACCAAAGCTGGTGGTATTTAGAAGGATTTATTTTTCAAAAGTCATGTGGCAGCTGTAGAAAAATCCCACTGTCAATCATTATGCTGTAGCCCTCCCATTTGACGTTCAGGTTTGTCACACGGGATGGCTAGTGGCAACACAGAACACGGTTAGGGCTCATGTACACTGCAGCTGATAAACTCACGTTTAGGAGCTGTTCAGCATTTGTTTCAGCAGCCCCTGAACTCTCCCTAATGTTTTCCTATGTGTCCATGTACACATCTTCGTTTACAGTCGTTTACAGGCAGTTGAGTTTACAGTCGTTTTCTTGACAACAAACGTGCGTTCAGACGTTGATTTTATCAGTGTTTCAAATGCAAAATGCTTGTAAATGTGGCAAATCACGTTATAAGCGTTTGAATTTTTCTTTTTTTAACTCTTCCAGTTCCCAATGCTGTCCAGAGCCTTTTTTCATCATGAAAAATGCATGCAAAGAGTTTTCAAGGTTCTTAGATGGACAAAACACTGAACACAGGATGTTCCTACCAAGCTTGTCACACATTGTAATGACCAATTGACACCTCAGACCTCTCCCACCCTTGGAAACAAAAGAGATATTAATGACCATTCACACCTCAAATTCCTCATGAAGACCCCCTGGCAGGTGACCTTAATGACTCCCTCCACCAGACACCTTTCCCACCCTTGGAAACAAAAGAAATGTTAATGAGCAACTCACGCCTAATTATCTCAACACATACTGCTGTCTCTGCTTCTACTCTCTGTATTTCTCCGACAGTCTGAAATAGTTAATAATTTACCACTTTTCAGTGCATTCGGGAGGTTCTCCTGTGCGTATCTTTAAAAAACACTTCTAAAACGCAAACGCACATAAACGTGTTATGCAAACGCGGCTAAACAGGCGTTTTTTAACCTACGTTTTCCAACAGTCAGTTTCCATCGTTCAGAAACGTCCTGTGTACATGGGGCCTTAATTGCTCAGCATACTGTTGCCACACTGAACATGGAAGTAATATGCACTGAGAGGATCAACAGGTATTTACTCTCTTTTGAAACAAATGCTCACCACACAGTTAGGAAAAATGTTTTGGAGTGAAAGGGGAAACATTTTTGCCTTTAAAAGACACTTTAAGAAATGTTCTTTAGCATTCTTACCTGCTTACAAAAATATGTAACTGCACTAAGGGATAGCTTACACATGCAATAGCCTGCTGAAGAGCAATCAGAGGTGGATCACGTTTCAGAGGTGGTTAAGTCACCTTCTAACTTCCTGTTTAACTCCTAAAAACCTGCACCACCACACTACAACCACATTCATTGCACTTGAATGGGCCACATTCAACAGGCAGTACAGCCTGCAAAATGTACAGGAGAGTTTCATTCTTGTAGCTGCAAAGCAAAGTATCGCCCCTTCCACTGCCTTTGCAGTCTAAAGAGAAGCAGTAAAACAGGAACTGCAAGTGTAAATGAGCCTTAATAGTGTTGATGCATAGACTTCAATCAGAATCTTCTTTGTTGTGTCTCAATATGTGTGGTACAATTTCCTTTCAACAAACTTTCCAAAGTATTGAATGGAGATTGTGGTCCACAGGTGAGATCTGAGCAGACTGAGGACAGTGAGCTGAACCTAAGACGTGGGGAAGAGGCATCATGACCTTCTCAGCATGCCACCAGTTTATAAATAGGATGAATATGACTCTCAAATGTCTGCTAATGAGCAAGGCATGCTAGCAAATGTTCCAGGGAATGCTTTGTTGATTACGCTGCCTACCCAAAAAACAGGATAAAAAAAAAAAAAAAGTATAAAAACCAAAAACCTGTTACAAAAATGCACAAGGTTTGCCTACTGCAGATGTGTTTTGGAGCTTTATAGTGTAAAATGATTAAACTTTGCTTCTAATCTTTCGGTCCCCAGGAACTCAGCACAAGACAGCTGTACACATTCATCAGTATGCTTTCTACAGTTATCTGGCAGGTTTTTGTCTTCTAGAACAGGGGTCTCCAAACTTAATAAACAAAGGGCAAGTTTACTGTCCTTGAAACTTTAGGGGGACCGAACTGTGGCCAGTGGATGAAGAAAATGTCCTGCCATCAGTGGGAGGGACAGTGCCCCATCGTTGAAGTCAGTGGGAGGGACAGTGCCCCATCGTTGAAGTCAGTGGGAGGGACAGTGCCCCATCGTTGAAGTCAGTGGGAGGGACAGTGCCCCATCGTTGAAGTCAGTGGGAGGAATAGTGACCCATTGTCAGTGTCATTGGCAGGAACTATGCTCCACTATTGCTGACAGTGGGGAAATAGTGGCCCAAGGGCTGGATAAAAGCAAGAAAAGGGGCGCATCCACCCCCCGAGCCGCAGTTTGGAGTCCACTGTTCTAGAACAAATGTCTAACATCAATGTGCTTGTTATCAAAATAACTTATTTTAAAGGTAATGTGTTCTAAATGAGATGTATCGTAGGAAAAATCTTACCTGTGCCTGTTGTATAGTTAGGGATACCTGGTAAGTTTCACAGGATACAGCAGCAAGAGACTCTTGGGTAACAAAGACTGGAAATTTGACAGCGTCTGCAGAAATGCTGCAGAGGAATACCTGAAGAAGAAATTGGAACATTGGAACCCCGGCGTTTGACTGATATGCGCTCTGTTTTCTTTTTTTTATGTGAATATATGTCGCTTTTTAAATAAACTTTTTTTGTGCAATATAACACTATTGCGGTTCCTCTTCTATCTTTCAACCTGAGGGACGCTGTGTCTGCTTTGGTGGAGATCTCTCCCATTTGGTGTGGACGAGATAAGATCTGGCAGATATATATGTGGTGTGGTCGGTGCTGCCCAAAGAGCACACAGGCGTGTATTGACCTCAAACTAATGAGATCAATGCTACTGTTAAGAGGCTAATTGTTTCTTTGGTGGTGGAAGCACTGAAGGTTCACTTTGAAGCTTGGCTTTATGATCACCTTTTCAACTGGATATGGACAGAGCACTTCTATCTATTAGATTGCACTTACATATATTTGGACTCTGCGATGTTTTTATTTTAATTTTATATTCATGTGTTGTTATTTCACTTATATGATAGTGGGTAGCGCACCAGGTGAAATGTATATGTGTCAACTATTGCCGACAATTCAGTGAGTGCTCTCCCATTCTCAACGCATGCTCATCTATAGTTATATCAACATAGGACTCTTTCACACTGATGCATTTTTGCAGCGCATTTACCATGTTAAAAGTGCAAGAAAATTGCAATAAAATATTTCCTTTAAATCCTGTGGAACGCTTCATACCAGTGTGCTGGGGGTGCGGTGTGCTTTGAAAAGTCCTGCATGCTGAATCTTTGGTGCCCTATTTAAAAGGTGCAGCAACAATGCACTTCCCATTTAAATAAATGGAACATGCATAAAAATGCACCATGGTTGTGCTTTTTGAGTCACATGTCCATGTTTCACAGGTGCATGGCAACCAGAAAAACACACCAAAAACTAAAAATGTTTAAAAAAAAATGCATATGCATTTTTACCATATTTTAATTGGGGCAGTGAGAAAGGGCCCATACTGTTCCTTTATTTACATTCCTGAAACATTATAATGAATTGCAATATCTGCATGTATTAGCCATGTAGATCTGCTGGGTTTGGTAGTCCACATTAAATTCCAGTGTACTTGTGGGATATCAGTTAGGTAATGGGTTTGGGAAGAAAAAAAAGCAATGCTGTAAAATACAGGGTCACAGCCTCTGAGTCACTGGTGAAGCACAGTATGTATATTCATAAAGTATTCAGACCCCATTCACTTTTTTCAGTTTTGTTATATTGCAGCCTGATACTACAGTTGTTTAAATTCATTTTTTCCTCATTAATCTACACTCAGTACCCCATAATGACAAAGTGAAAACCCAATTTTAGAAATGTTTGCAAATGTAAGAAAAAAGGAAACACTGAAATATCACATTGCCATAAAGTATTCAAACTCTTTGCGCCATCATTTAAAATTTAGCTCAGGTGCTTCCCATTTCTTTTAATTGTTGAGATGTCTCTACACCTTGATTGGAGTCCACCTGTAGCCACCAAAATTCTTAAGCAGAAGTTTGGCACAACCAGGACTCTTTCAAGAGCTGTAAAATATATAGACACAGCGCCAATAAATTATATATAAAGCTGCAAACCTAACCAAAAGAAAAGGTAAGTGACAAAAAATATATAAAGGAATGCGCTAAATACCAAATCACATGAAAATGCAGATAAATACATAAATAAAATAAAAAAAATACATTTATAAATGTCCGTAATTCATATAGAAGTCCAAACACCAATATAAGTGATTAAAAAATCTCTTAAACAAGAAAAAAACACTTCGATAAATAAAAAAGGGGGGTGTAACGAGCGCTGGATGTTAATAGAGCAAATTATAAAGCAGCTGGCATGAAAGGTAAGCCTCCAAAACGCCTTGTGGTATACAGTCAAAAACAGAAAACATGCAGCGCTAGGGTATATAGGTCTATCTCATGATGAAATATGACCATATGAACAAGTATAAACGCAGCTAGCACAATGGTCTTATACAACCCATACTATGACATAATTATCATCAAGAAGGTGCAATTAGTGGTATAGGTGTCAAAGTCAATATATCATAGGAGTGACGTAAATCTGTGACATCTGTGGTAGGAAGTGTGGCTGTAGAATGCACTAACCAGATAGCGCAGATATTAGCGCATTGGAGTAAAATGACCTACTCCTGGTCGATGGATCAGGAAACCTGCCGGAGTGGTGGTCGTCTCTGCTGTGGTCACTAGAATCATCTGCGTCCTCTCCAATTATGGAATTTCCGGGTGTCCAGTGGGGTAAACGCTCATCCGGTATGTTTTGGAATCCTTATGTCAGCGACCTCCAGGGGTGCGGTGTGCGCTCCAGAAACAGGAAACACCTTCAGGGCTCAGAAATAAACCCAAAAGAGAGGCTTCCGATAGTGTAATATCTTTTATTAAGGTGTAAATAAACAAATGAAGCACTTACATGGTGCAATGCACAATTTCCAAAGATGGCCGCCCGTGTCAAGGTGTGGACCATGTGGGTAGTAGTTGTAGATCAAATAGCATCTCCCTAACGCGTTTCGTGGCAACTGCACGTTATCAAAGGGAGTGAGCTACTGTTGGAGGCCACCTATTTATAGTGTAGTGCCTCAAAATCATCAAGGACGCTAATCGCGGTAAATTACCGCTACTGCGCATGCGCGGATCGGGAGACTCGCGCATGCGCAGTACGACGCTATCGCGTCATCGCTAATCCTCCGCGCATGCGCAGATCGCGCTCGGCGGCCATTTTCCTGAAGTACCAGTCTATAGGTACTGACACTGAGGACAGAGCTAACAGATAGACGGAAGGAAACACAATCTATGGTTGCTGTCTGTGATGACAGATCAACCCAGGGGGAAATATTCAATACAATCTAGAGGGCTGATGTTAGTAGTAACCACCCGAATCTTTGGTATACTCAGGGAATGGAAAAAATTGAAGCACAACCACTATGGATATCTAAAGCATCATCCTGTGATGAAATTAGTGGGACTACAAGTCTCAGGACAAGTATACAGCTAGTTGGAAGTATGTTAGAAAAGGTAGATTATATACAGCTACACATATAAACATGGATGAAATTAGTGGGACTACAAGTCCCAGGACAGGTATCTGGCAAATAGGTCATTGTGGGAAATATGTTGGAATGGGCAGATATATACAGCTACACATATATACATGGAAATAGCATCATCTAGAGACAGATACATTGATCAAAGTAAATTAATAAAAATTGATAAAAGTAAATTAATAAGAAATGTATAATATATTAAAATTACGCAATCCATATCTATAGGAATATGGGCGTCACCTGGCATTCATATATAAATTCCAGAGAATCGGTCCTTATTATGTTGAGAAACCAATCTCAATAAGTATTTATGATGTCACCCCGTATAGTTCATATGCAGGTGACACCACGTGTAGATCTTATTACAGGTGACCATATAGGAATGTATACACATATAAATATCAAAATATGAGCTTATGTAAAAATACATAAAATAACCTCTCGTGCATGGAATGTAAATGCAATTAAAAATGTATAAAATATAAATGACGATGCTGGTGTGAATACACAGAAAATGAGGCCGAAGGGTGGCAGTAACAATAGACCCTCAAAGTACACCAAACAATGTAAGAGAGGTTAGGTAAATAAAATATGAAGTAAAGTACTTCAATCGGGACCTTGGGTAACTGATATTCATGCTGGGCCCCGTGGATTGCTCACGCACGGATACCATTGAGATTTGATGAAGTCCACAAACAAAGACTAAAATGCCATAAAATCACTCAATAAATGGCCATTAACTCGTGTCTAAAAAGCAGTTAAGATCCAAGTCCACATTTAACCCTAATGGGGCAAATGTTTTAAGTAAAAAAATCCATTTGGTTTCTGTCTTTGAGACAGCCCTACGTTTGTGTGTTCCTCTCCAATGTCTTTGAACCATGTCAATTCCTATGAATTTCAGGGAGTGTGGATTATTATTATGCGTTTGGCGGAAATGCATGGAGAGTGAGTGTTCTCTGAATCCCTTTTTTATATTTTTTAAGTGCTCCCGTAATCTATCACGAAGCCTTCTGGTCGTTCTACCGACATATTGTTTGCCGCATGCGCATTCTAGGAGATATACAACATGCGTACTGTTGCAGGTTATGGTGGATTGAATATCATATGTTCTCCCGGTGGTGTTGGAACGGAAAGTTTTGATTGGGTTTTTATGAATGCCGTTGTGAGTACATAACATGCACCTATTACAAGGGAAAAACCCTTTCCGATCAAAAAAGAAAGAAGGCTGCTTAGGTGGGTTGACTATATTGGGCGCCAGCCTATTTCTCAGAGGTGGTGCCTTGCGATAAGTGATATCGGGGATTTCAGGTAAGTGTTTCCCTATAATGGGGTCATTCTTGAGAATAGACCAGTTTCTCTTAAAGATCTTAGCTATATCCCTATATTGGGTGGAAAAGTTGGTAATGAAAGAGCAAAATTTCTCAGTCTGGATCTTTGGCCTGGTGGTAAGTAAATTGGCTCTGTTACTGTCTCCCACTGCAAGTCTTTCATCATCAAGGGTATTAGCATTATAGCCCTTATCGATAAATCTCTGTTTGAGGATTTCAGATTGAACGAAATAATCCTCTTTCTTGTCACAGTTTCTAAAGATGCGAAGAAATTGTCCCCTTGGGATATTACTTAGCCATTTTGGATGATGGCAGCTATCTTTAGGGATAAAACTATTACGGTCAGTGCCTTTGAAATAACTTTTAGATAAAATACTTGGGCCATCACAGTATAAAGTAAGGTCTAAAAAGTTAATATCTTGCTGGCTGTGCTGAAAAGTGAGCTTAATATTGATATTATTAAAATTGAGAGTGGTAAAAAAGTTGTCTAGTGTGAACTCATCCCCTTCCCATAGCAGTAAAATATCGTCTATGTATCTACGATAAAACAACAGTTGTGGCCAATCTCTTGAATATATAAGGTCCTCCTCCCAGCGTGCCATAAAAAGATTAGCTAGACTTGGTGCAAACTTTGCGCCCATGGCAACGCCGGTGGTTTGCAAATAATATTTGTTATTAAACCAAAAAAAGTTATGATTCATAGCGAATGTCAGAAGTTCCAAAATAAAGTTTTTTTGTAAGTCTGGTATATCGTTTGCTGTGTTTAAATAATATTCAGCAGCCGCAAAGCCATCCTCATGTTTGATGTTACTGTATAGGGCAGCGACGTCCGCTGTAACGAGAAAGGTAGGCTGTTTCAGAGTGATTTGCTTAATATCTACTAGCACTTGTTTTGTGTCTTTAAGAAAGGATGGAGTTTCACAAACAAGAGGCTGAAGGAAGAAATCAATATATTCCCCCACTCGGGAGCACAGAGAGCCTATTCCACTTATAATGGGACGGCCAGGTGGATTGAGAGGATCTTTGTGTACCTTCGGTAAACAGTAGATCACTGGTAATTTAGGGACAGTGGGGCAGAGATAATCCTTTTCTTTTTTATTAAGGATCCCCAATTTGAAACCTTTATTGAGTATTAATTTTAGTGCTTTTTTATAAGGGATCAGAGGGTTGTTGGGTAATTCTGTATATGTATTGGTATCATTAAGGATATTTTGCACTAGTGAAAGGTAATGGCTTTTGTCCATGACGACGACTCCTCCACCCTTATCAGCTGGCCGTATTACCAGATCCTTATTTTCTAGTAGGTTCTTAATCATGCCATCTGTCTGTCTCTTGTTGTGGTACTGGTAGGTCGGGGTCTTAATTCTCAGCTTGTCCAGATCATTAATGACCATGTTTTTAAAGATATTAATGTGGGAATGTGCCGGGGGGTTAAAAAGAGAAGCGTTTCTTAAATTTGAGGTCTTAAAAGTGTTATTAACCAAATTAGGGTTCATAGTGTTGGGGGGTTTATTTAAAAAATATCTCTTGAGGGATAATTTTCTGGTGAACCTATGTATGTCTATATAGGTATTAAATTTATTAAGTTTGGATGGTGGGGCATATTTCAAACCTTTGTTGAGTAACTTCAGCTCGCTATCTGTTAATATAGCGCTGCTTAAGTTGAAAATGCCCGCCTTACTTATATCCTCCTTCTTTTGTCTACTGACTCGTCTTCCGGCTCGTCTTCCTCTTGTCTTATATTGCGTTTTTTTCCCGTTCCTCTTCCTAAAAAAGAGTTGGGATTTTCTTGCTGTTGGGGTCTGGGCGGGTAGTTATAATCATAGTGGTCTCCATAATCCTGTGGGTAAGGGCCCTGTGGATATCTATTGTCCTGCTGTGTCCCCCTGTGTTGTGTATTGTTATTATACCCGTATCCAGGGGGTGTTTGGTAATAGTGTCTATACCCAGTGTTATGGGGACGATTATCTGGTTGTTGGTCGGGAAAATAATTCCTTTCATCAGGACCATACTCCCTTCCTTTTCTGGACTGGGGTCTCTGGTTGTGGTCATTTTTTCCCGATTTGTGTTGATTGTGCCTCCGTGGTGTGTTCTTATTGTGGGGATATTCATAATTGGATGGAGGATAATAATTAGTCTCTCCCCTTTGGGGCCCATGTCCATGGTTAAACGCCTCAAATCTATTGTATGTAGGGATATTATAATCCCGTTTAGGTGTGGCATAAGAGAGTCTCCTCAATCTGTCCATTGGGGTGTGTAAAAGCGGCTGCACTTTCTTAGGGAAGGCTCCTTTCACCCCATTATGTGGTATTGGATGTGTAAGGTTAGTTTCTGTATTGGTAGTGTTAATAAATTCATATTTCTTAGCTTCCCATTTAAAGACAGACTTATCTTTATAGTCATTACTATCTCTGATGTATTTCTTCCTCTTTTTGTTTCTCTGTTCCCTTTCGGTTTTATCTACAAGTAATCGTAATTTATCTGATTCCTGTTTGTATTCTTCTTGGTCCATAAATGGAGTGAGTATTTCCTTGGTTTTGTTAATTTCTTTATCTAGGTGGGAAAGTTTGAGTCTTTTCCTCAGGATAAGGAAATTAAGTAACTCTAGACCTTTGTTATTGAAAAATAAATACCAATCAGCCTCACTGTTGGTATCATCTGTTTCAGGGGGTACTTCCCACCTCAGGGACCTAGGTACCATACCTTCTTTGATGTATTTCTCCAGGAAAGAGATATCCCATAAGGTGCGGATTTCGGCCGTGATGTGATTCGATAAATGGACAAAGAGGCCATGCAAATTATTCTGTTCTCTTTCATGGGTGAATACATCCTCAGTAATAGCAGATCTCTTGGATCTGTATTCAAAAATATCCATATTGATATGAGATATCGTGTTCTTCACTGAAAATGCTGGACGTCAATTCCAAACAACATATAAGTGATCCTGCTGCTCAGTTGTAAAGAGGTACTTCGATAAATAAAAAAGGGGGGTGTAACGAGCGCTGGATGTTAATAGAGCAAATTATAAAGCAGCTGGCATGAAAGGTAAGCCTCCAAAACGCCTTGTGGTATACAGTCAAAAACAGAAAACATGCAGCGCTAGGGTATATAGGTCTATCTCATGATGAAATATGACCATATGAACAAGTATAAACGCAGCTAGCACAATGGTCTTATACAACCCATACTATGACATAATTATCATCAAGAAGGTGCAATTAGTGGTATAGGTGTCAAAGTCAATATATCATAGGAGTGACGTAAATCTGTGACATCTGTGGTAGGAAGTGTGGCTGTAGAATGCACTAACCAGATAGCGCAGATATTAGCGCATTGGAGTAAAATGACCTACTCCTGGTCGATGGATCAGGAAACCTGCCGGAGTGGTGGTCGTCTCTGCTGTGGTCACTAGAATCATCTGCGTCCTCTCCAATTATGGAATTTCCGGGTGTCCAGTGGGGTAAACGCTCATCCGGTATGTTTTGGAATCCTTATGTCAGCGACCTCCAGGGGTGCGGTGTGCGCTCCAGAAACAGGAAACACCTTCAGGGCTCAGAAATAAACCCAAAAGAGAGGCTTCCGATAGTGTAATATCTTTTATTAAGGTGTAAATAAACAAATGAAGCACTTACATGGTGCAATGCACAATTTCCAAAGATGGCCGCCCGTGTCAAGGTGTGGACCATGTGGGTAGTAGTTGTAGATCAAATAGCATCTCCCTAACGCGTTTCGTGGCAACTGCACGTTATCAAAGGGAGTGAGCTACTGTTGGAGGCCACCTATTTATAGTGTAGTGCCTCAAAATCATCAAGGACGCTAATCGCGGTAAATTACCGCTACTGCGCATGCGCGGATCGGGAGACTCGCGCATGCGCAGTACGACGCTATCGCGTCATCGCTAATCCTCCGCGCATGCGCAGATCGCGCTCGGCGGCCATTTTCCTGAAGTACCAGTCTATAGGTACTGACACTGAGGACAGAGCTAACAGATAGACGGAAGGAAACACAATCTATGGTTGCTGTCTGTGATGACAGATCAACCCAGGGGGAAATATTCAATACAATCTAGAGGGCTGATGTTAGTAGTAACCACCCGAATCTTTGGTATACTCAGGGAATGGAAAAAATTGAAGCACAACCACTATGGATATCTAAAGCATCATCCTGTGATGAAATTAGTGGGACTACAAGTCTCAGGACAAGTATACAGCTAGTTGGAAGTATGTTAGAAAAGGTAGATTATATACAGCTACACATATAAACATGGATGAAATTAGTGGGACTACAAGTCCCAGGACAGGTATCTGGCAAATAGGTCATTGTGGGAAATATGTTGGAATGGGCAGATATATACAGCTACACATATATACATGGAAATAGCATCATCTAGAGACAGATACATTGATCAAAGTAAATTAATAAAAATTGATAAAAGTAAATTAATAAGAAATGTATAATATATTAAAATTACGCAATCCATATCTATAGGAATATGGGCGTCACCTGGCATTCATATATAAATTCCAGAGAATCGGTCCTTATTATGTTGAGAAACCAATCTCAATAAGTATTTATGATGTCACCCCGTATAGTTCATATGCAGGTGACACCACGTGTAGATCTTATTACAGGTGACCATATAGGAATGTATACACATATAAATATCAAAATATGAGCTTATGTAAAAATACATAAAATAACCTCTCGTGCATGGAATGTAAATGCAATTAAAAATGTATAAAATATAAATGACGATGCTGGTGTGAATACACAGAAAATGAGGCCGAAGGGTGGCAGTAACAATAGACCCTCAAAGTACACCAAACAATGTAAGAGAGGTTAGGTAAATAAAATATGAAGTAAAGTACTTCAATCGGGACCTTGGGTAACTGATATTCATGCTGGGCCCCGTGGATTGCTCACGCACGGATACCATTGAGATTTGATGAAGTCCACAAACAAAGACTAAAATGCCATAAAATCACTCAATAAATGGCCATTAACTCGTGTCTAAAAAGCAGTTAAGATCCAAGTCCACATTTAACCCTAATGGGGCAAATGTTTTAAGTAAAAAAATCCATTTGGTTTCTGTCTTTGAGACAGCCCTACGTTTGTGTGTTCCTCTCCAATGTCTTTGAACCATGTCAATTCCTATGAATTTCAGGGAGTGTGGATTATTATTATGCGTTTGGCGGAAATGCATGGAGAGTGAGTGTTCTCTGAATCCCTTTTTTATATTTTTTAAGTGCTCCCGTAATCTATCACGAAGCCTTCTGGTCGTTCTACCGACATATTGTTTGCCGCATGCGCATTCTAGGAGATATACAACATGCGTACTGTTGCAGGTTATGGTGGATTGAATATCATATGTTCTCCCGGTGGTGTTGGAACGGAAAGTTTTGATTGGGTTTTTATGAATGCCGTTGTGAGTACATAACATGCACCTATTACAAGGGAAAAACCCTTTCCGATCAAAAAAGAAAGAAGGCTGCTTAGGTGGGTTGACTATATTGGGCGCCAGCCTATTTCTCAGAGGTGGTGCCTTGCGATAAGTGATATCGGGGATTTCAGGTAAGTGTTTCCCTATAATGGGGTCATTCTTGAGAATAGACCAGTTTCTCTTAAAGATCTTAGCTATATCCCTATATTGGGTGGAAAAGTTGGTAATGAAAGAGCAAAATTTCTCAGTCTGGATCTTTGGCCTGGTGGTAAGTAAATTGGCTCTGTTACTGTCTCCCACTGCAAGTCTTTCATCATCAAGGGTATTAGCATTATAGCCCTTATCGATAAATCTCTGTTTGAGGATTTCAGATTGAACGAAATAATCCTCTTTCTTGTCACAGTTTCTAAAGATGCGAAGAAATTGTCCCCTTGGGATATTACTTAGCCATTTTGGATGATGGCAGCTATCTTTAGGGATAAAACTATTACGGTCAGTGCCTTTGAAATAACTTTTAGATAAAATACTTGGGCCATCACAGTATAAAGTAAGGTCTAAAAAGTTAATATCTTGCTGGCTGTGCTGAAAAGTGAGCTTAATATTGATATTATTAAAATTGAGAGTGGTAAAAAAGTTGTCTAGTGTGAACTCATCCCCTTCCCATAGCAGTAAAATATCGTCTATGTATCTACGATAAAACAACAGTTGTGGCCAATCTCTTGAATATATAAGGTCCTCCTCCCAGCGTGCCATAAAAAGATTAGCTAGACTTGGTGCAAACTTTGCGCCCATGGCAACGCCGGTGGTTTGCAAATAATATTTGTTATTAAACCAAAAAAAGTTATGATTCATAGCGAATGTCAGAAGTTCCAAAATAAAGTTTTTTTGTAAGTCTGGTATATCGTTTGCTGTGTTTAAATAATATTCAGCAGCCGCAAAGCCATCCTCATGTTTGATGTTACTGTATAGGGCAGCGACGTCCGCTGTAACGAGAAAGGTAGGCTGTTTCAGAGTGATTTGCTTAATATCTACTAGCACTTATATATAAGTAAGGCGGGCATTTTCAACTTAAGCAGCGCTATATTAACAGATAGCGAGCTGAAGTTACTCAACAAAGGTTTGAAATATGCCCCACCATCCAAACTTAATAAATTTAATACCTATATAGACATACATAGGTTCACCAGAAAATTATCCCTCAAGAGATATTTTTTAAATAAACCCCCCAACACTATGAACCCTAATTTGGTTAATAACACTTTTAAGACCTCAAATTTAAGAAACGCTTCTCTTTTTAACCCCCCGGCACATTCCCACATTAATATCTTTAAAAACATGGTCATTAATGATCTGGACAAGCTGAGAATTAAGACCCCGACCTACCAGTACCACAACAAGAGACAGACAGATGGCATGATTAAGAACCTACTAGAAAATAAGGATCTGGTAATACGGCCAGCTGATAAGGGTGGAGGAGTCGTCGTCATGGACAAAAGCCATTACCTTTCACTAGTGCAAAATATCCTTAATGATACCAATACATATACAGAATTACCCAACAACCCTCTGATCCCTTATAAAAAAGCACTAAAATTAATACTCAATAAAGGTTTCAAATTGGGGATCCTTAATAAAAAAGAAAAGGATTATCTCTGCCCCACTGTCCCTAAATTACCAGTGATCTACTGTTTACCGAAGGTACACAAAGATCCTCTCAATCCACCTGGCCGTCCCATTATAAGTGGAATAGGCTCTCTGTGCTCCCGAGTGGGGGAATATATTGATTTCTTCCTTCAGCCTCTTGTTTGTGAAACTCCATCCTTTCTTAAAGACACAAAACAAGTGCTAGTAGATATTAAGCAAATCACTCTGAAACAGCCTACCTTTCTCGTTACAGCGGACGTCGCTGCCCTATACAGTAACATCAAACATGAGGATGGCTTTGCGGCTGCTGAATATTATTTAAACACAGCAAACGATATACCAGACTTACAAAAAAACTTTATTTTGGAACTTCTGACATTCGCTATGAATCATAACTTTTTTTGGTTTAATAACAAATATTATTTGCAAACCACCGGCGTTGCCATGGGCGCAAAGTTTGCACCAAGTCTAGCTAATCTTTTTATGGCACGCTGGGAGGAGGACCTTATATATTCAAGAGATTGGCCACAACTGTTGTTTTATCGTAGATACATAGACGATATTTTACTGCTATGGGAAGGGGATGAGTTCACACTAGACAACTTTTTTACCACTCTCAATTTTAATAATATCAATATTAAGCTCACTTTTCAGCACAGCCAGCAAGATATTAACTTTTTAGACCTTACTTTATACTGTGATGGCCCAAGTATTTTATCTAAAAGTTATTTCAAAGGCACTGACCGTAATAGTTTTATCCCTAAAGATAGCTGCCATCATCCAAAATGGCTAAGTAATATCCCAAGGGGACAATTTCTTCGCATCTTTAGAAACTGTGACAAGAAAGAGGATTATTTCGTTCAATCTGAAATCCTCAAACAGAGATTTATCGATAAGGGCTATAATGCTAATACCCTTGATGATGAAAGACTTGCAGTGGGAGACAGTAACAGAGCCAATTTACTTACCACCAGGCCAAAGATCCAGACTGAGAAATTTTGCTCTTTCATTACCAACTTTTCCACCCAATATAGGGATATAGCTAAGATCTTTAAGAGAAACTGGTCTATTCTCAAGAATGACCCCATTATAGGGAAACACTTACCTGAAATCCCCGATATCACTTATCGCAAGGCACCACCTCTGAGAAATAGGCTGGCGCCCAATATAGTCAACCCACCTAAGCAGCCTTCTTTCTTTTTTGATCGGAAAGGGTTTTTCCCTTGTAATAGGTGCATGTTATGTACTCACAACGGCATTCATAAAAACCCAATCAAAACTTTCCGTTCCAACACCACCGGGAGAACATATGATATTCAATCCACCATAACCTGCAACAGTACGCATGTTGTATATCTCCTAGAATGCGCATGCGGCAAACAATATGTCGGTAGAACGACCAGAAGGCTTCGTGATAGATTACGGGAGCACTTAAAAAATATAAAAAAGGGATTCAGAGAACACTCACTCTCCATGCATTTCCGCCAAACGCATAATAATAATCCACACTCCCTGAAATTCATAGGAATTGACATGGTTCAAAGACATTGGAGAGGAACACACAAACGTAGGGCTGTCTCAAAGACAGAAACCAAATGGATTTTTTTACTTAAAACATTTGCCCCATTAGGGTTAAATGTGGACTTGGATCTTAACTGCTTTTTAGACACGAGTTAATGGCCATTTATTGAGTGATTTTATGGCATTTTAGTCTTTGTTTGTGGACTTCATCAAATCTCAATGGTATCCGTGCGTGAGCAATCCACGGGGCCCAGCATGAATATCAGTTACCCAAGGTCCCGATTGAAGTACTTTACTTCATATTTTATTTACCTAACCTCTCTTACATTGTTTGGTGTACTTTGAGGGTCTATTGTTACTGCCACCCTTCGGCCTCATTTTCTGTGTATTCACACCAGCATCGTCATTTATATTTTATACATTTTTAATTGCATTTACATTCCATGCACGAGAGGTTATTTTATGTATTTTTACATAAGCTCATATTTTGATATTTATATGTGTATACATTCCTATATGGTCACCTGTAATAAGATCTACACGTGGTGTCACCTGCATATGAACTATACGGGGTGACATCATAAATACTTATTGAGATTGGTTTCTCAACATAATAAGGACCGATTCTCTGGAATTTATATATGAATGCCAGGTGACGCCCATATTCCTATAGATATGGATTGCGTAATTTTAATATATTATACATTTCTTATTAATTTACTTTTATCAATTTTTATTAATTTACTTTGATCAATGTATCTGTCTCTAGATGATGCTATTTCCATGTATATATGTGTAGCTGTATATATCTGCCCATTCCAACATATTTCCCACAATGACCTATTTGCCAGATACCTGTCCTGGGACTTGTAGTCCCACTAATTTCATCCATGTTTATATGTGTAGCTGTATATAATCTACCTTTTCTAACATACTTCCAACTAGCTGTATACTTGTCCTGAGACTTGTAGTCCCACTAATTTCATCACAGGATGATGCTTTAGATATCCATAGTGGTTGTGCTTCAATTTTTTCCATTCCCTGAGTATACCAAAGATTCGGGTGGTTACTACTAACATCAGCCCTCTAGATTGTATTGAATATTTCCCCCTGGGTTGATCTGTCATCACAGACAGCAACCATAGATTGTGTTTCCTTCCGTCTATCTGTTAGCTCTGTCCTCAGTGTCAGTACCTATAGACTGGTACTTCAGGAAAATGGCCGCCGAGCGCGATCTGCGCATGCGCGGAGGATTAGCGATGACGCGATAGCGTCGTACTGCGCATGCGCGAGTCTCCCGATCCGCGCATGCGCAGTAGCGGTAATTTACCGCGATTAGCGTCCTTGATGATTTTGAGGCACTACACTATAAATAGGTGGCCTCCAACAGTAGCTCACTCCCTTTGATAACGTGCAGTTGCCACGAAACGCGTTAGGGAGATGCTATTTGATCTACAACTACTACCCACATGGTCCACACCTTGACACGGGCGGCCATCTTTGGAAATTGTGCATTGCACCATGTAAGTGCTTCATTTGTTTATTTACACCTTAATAAAAGATATTACACTATCGGAAGCCTCTCTTTTGGGTTTATTTCTGAGCCCTGAAGGTGTTTCCTGTTTCTGGAGCGCACACCGCACCCCTGGAGGTCGCTGACATAAGGATTCCAAAACATACCGGATGAGCGTTTACCCCACTGGACACCCGGAAATTCCATAATTGGAGAGGACGCAGATGATTCTAGTGACCACAGCAGAGACGACCACCACTCCGGCAGGTTTCCTGATCCATCGACCAGGAGTAGGTCATTTTACTCCAATGCGCTAATATCTGCGCTATCTGGTTAGTGCATTCTACAGCCACACTTCCTACCACAGATGTCACAGATTTACGTCACTCCTATGATATATTGACTTTGACACCTATACCACTAATTGCACCTTCTTGATGATAATTATGTCATAGTATGGGTTGTATAAGACCATTGTGCTAGCTGCGTTTATACTTGTTCATATGGTCATATTTCATCATGAGATAGACCTATATACCCTAGCGCTGCATGTTTTCTGTTTTTGACAAGAAAAAAACACTGTGTAGCAAAATCCACCACCGAATGAAATGGGTAAACTCACCAGAGTTATTTGCGGATCAATTATAAATCAGCAAAAATAGCAATTGCTCTGGGAGCGATGATCTGTTGGAGTATCCAGGAGCAATAGACTGCAATCAGCCAAATCAGCACACATGGAACAGCCTTAACTGCAAGTGGTCATCATGCCTTCATAACTTTGGAAATGCTCGGGGAATCAAAGAAGAGTATCATGGTGCAGTATATTAAAACGAAGATAATTTTTATTGCAGCCTTAAATATGCACTCACAAGAAAGGTGTCCAACCGACACCAGCAATATCAGTCTCAAAAAGCTAAAGCAGGGACGAGCCTCGCTCACCGCGATCACAGCCGACAGTCTCGAGGAGCGTCCTGACGTAGCATCCACTAAGCCCCGCCCTATGCGTTTCGTCATCCGACATCTTCAAGGGGCGGCATTTTCTTGTTTAAGAGATTTTTTAATCACTTATATTGGTGTTTGGACTTATATATGAATTACGGACATTTATAAACATGTTTTTTTCAATTTTATTTATGTATTTATCTGCATTTTCATGTGATTTGGTATTTAGCGCATTCCTTTATATATTTTTTTGTCTCTTTCAAGAGCTGGTCGACTGGCCAAACTGAGCAATAAGAAAAAGCAAGAGAGGTGACCAAGAACCCGATGGTCACTCTGACTGAGCGCCAGAGATCCTGTGTGGAGATGGGACAAAGTTCCAGAAGGACAACCATCACTGCATCCCTCCACCAATCTGGGTTTTATGGCAAGAGTGACTAGATGGAAGCAAAAACACATGAAAGCCTGCTTGAAGTTTGCAAAAAAGCACCTGAAGGACTCTCAGACAGGTGAGGAACAAGATTCTCTGGTCTGATGAAACCAAGATTGAACTTTTTGGGCTCAATTATAAACATTATGTCTAGAGGAAACCAGGCACCATTCATCACTTGCCCAATACTATTCCAACAGTGAAGCACGGTGGTGGCAGCATCATGCTGTAGGGGTGTTTTTCAGCAGCAGGGACTGAGAAACTGGTCAGGTTGAGGGAAAGCTGAACGGAGCAAAGTACATGGATATCCTCAATGAAAACCTGTTCCACCGGGCTCGAGACCTCAGACTGAGCCGAAGGCTCACCTTCACACATGACAACGATCCTAAGCACACAGCCAAGACAACACATGAGTGGCTTAGGGACAACTCTGTGAATGTCCCGGAGTAGCCCAGCCAGAGCCCTGACTTGAACCCTACTGAACATCTCTGGAGAGACCTGATAATGGCTGTCCACCGATGGTCTTCAACCAACGTTACTGAGCTTGAGAGGATTTGCAAAGAAAAATGGCAGAAAATACCCCAATCCAGGTATGCATAGCTTTTTGCGGCATACACAAAAAGACAAAGTAAAGGCTCCTAGTACATAACCAGTTTCCGCCCGGCCTATGGCCGAATGGCGGCCGGCAAAAACACTCACCTTTCCGGGTGGACGCCATATGGCGTCCTTTCACACATGCGCAGTTTGCGCGCCTGCAGAGCCATGCAGCGGCGCGATCTGTCACTGGCCGTGTACCTCAGACACAGCCGATGACAGATCTGAGTACCAGCCCCGTTGCCGGTAACATGTGACCTGCTGTGACCAATCACCTGTCACAGCAGGTCACATGACAGTTATATACAATGGATGGCTTCATTCATGCCATCCATTGTATACTAGTGTGCCTAGCTGTGAATGGTCACAGCGATCACATGCACAAGCTGGGCCAATCACAGCCCAGCTGTGTCATGTGATTAGCGGTGGCCAAATCACAGCTAAAGCACAAAAAAAAAGAAAAACAACCCTGAATGAATCGATGTCATTCAGGTAAATGCTTGCTTATAGCAAAGTAATTCTTTGCTATAAGCAAATTGTATAAAAAAAAAATACTGATCACTTCCCCAAAGTAGTACAATGTTACTATGTTAACATTGTACTACTTTGGTCATAGTGAAATATGAAAAAAAAAAAATCTTAAAAAAAAAAGAAAAAAATGTAATAAAAAAATTAAATATATATATATATATATATTTTTTTTTTTTTAATCATATTTTTTTTCCATACTGTCACTAGTCAGTGTCCCTTATCACTGCCATGCCAGTTATATGATGATGCTGTACTGCACTGGGACAGTATTCAAAAAAAAATAGTGAAAATAATTTTTTTAATATTTTAATTTTCCGAAAAAATTTTGACAAAAAAAAATACACCTTCAAAAAAACTCACCATGCCTCTTATGAAGTATGTCGGACTGTCTACTTTGCAAAAAGGGGTCATTTGGGGGATATCTGTACTGTTCTGACATTCTTGGACCTCAAGAAATAAGATTGGCCGTCAGAACTTCACAAACTATGGGATATATCTGAATATTGATCAATCCTGAACTCTATAACTTTCCTACAAACTAAAAAATACATCCTAATTTGGGTTATTTTCACCAAAGACATGTAGCAGAATACATCTTGGCTTAAATTTATAAACAACAATTATTTGCAAACTTTTATAATAGAAAGAAAAATGTGGGTTTTTTTTTCTAAATTTTCTGTCTTTTTTTGGTAATTTAGCAAAAAATAAAACCCCAGTGGTGATTAAATATCACCAAAAGAAAGCTCTAGTTGTGTGAAGAAAATTATAAAATTTTACTTGGAGTACAATATTGTATGACCGCGCAATTGTCATTCAAAGCGTGAAAGAAATGAAACATGAAAAATGGCCTGGGCAGGAAGGGGGTAAAAGTGCCCGGTATTGAAGCAGTTAAGTACATGTGAAATTTCAGTTTTTTCTTTTTAATAAATTCACAGACATTTCTAAAATTCTGTTTTCACTTTGTCATTATGGGGTACTGAGTTTAGATTTATGAAAAAAAAAATGAATTTAAACAACTGTAGTATCAGGCTGCAACATAACACAATTGAAAAAATGAAGGGGGTCTGAATACTTTATGAATGCACTGTAAGTACTGCCATTACAGAAAAAAAGGACTGTTCTCATCTGGCGACATCACTAGACCCTAAACTGATGCGTTTCAATTGGGATATGCCAGTCTTTTTCAAGGAAGGGCTTCCTACAGGTGGGGAGTTTCTTATATGCACTTCACATTCCGAATACTAAACCCTTGACCCTCCAGACTTCAATGGATGGTTTTTAACAGTGACTTGGAAGAGCTATGGGCAGAAGGTTTGTGCCCAGTTTTACCAATCTGTATATAGCAGATTGGGAATCCAATTTTATCTGGTTTATGGGAAACTTGGTGCAGGCCTAGTTGTCTGGAAAAAAATTATAGACTATATAATTTGCATACTGGAAGGCTCTAGGGATTAACAATGTATTCCTGAAAAATGTGAATTCATATAACCTTCACTTCACTCCCCATGTGAGTTCAGTTGGAACTTCTTAGATCTAGGCATTTTCATTGAGGACAAGGTTTGTTTAACAAAGGCCTTTAGAAAACCAGTAGATTGTAATAACTATACTCTTATTTAAGAGATTTCTAGTTTGTATTGTGACCAAAAACTGGAAACATACCCTCCTAAGGTGCACCTATGCACAGACTATGGATAATAACATTTATATATGCTTAGCAAGCACTAAAATAGCTTCAAAATAAGTCAACCCTGAGCTCTCTAACTGCATGTTTTTTTGTTTTTTTTTAAGTCCGCAAACGTGCAGCTAAACGAAAAACCCGTAAGTGCAAAACACCACACGAAAAAGTGCACTTAGGGGTGTGCTTTGTCCTACCCCCGAAGGGGTTGGACCACTACCCTGATCCCCCGGGGCACGAAGCTCCTGACAGGGACAAGGTTCCCATTTGGTCCTCCTGGTCAAAAGGCCTGGTGGACCACCGTTCCTTGTGTCCAGCCGAAGCCAGACACCCAGTACTTGGTCATGGGGCTCTCCCGAAGAGAAAACCCCCTAGGGACAGGGGAGGAAGGAACCAAAAGGCCACACATCCTCCCCCTAGACTTCAGGGCAGGCCCGAGGACCCACACCCTCCATCCTGTGAGAAAAACACACACATAAGTAAGAAAAAGTGACAAAAACGTGGAGGTGAAATAAATTAAATAAATAAAAAATAAAAAAGTGGTCGTGCCAAATAGTGCACAGACCAGGCCCTGAGGCCTGTAGCAAAAATTGCCCTGGTCCTAGCCAAAAGGCCTGGTTCTAAGGGCGCTGTGCAGGAAAAGTGGAAACGCAGTGACCATGTGCCATCTTCACACTGTGGGGTCCCACACCCAGGTGTTACTAGTGGCACCCCTGAGGCGACTACTCAGGGGGCACTGGTTTGCGGACTTTCTGCCTTCCCGACCCCTAGCCAGACAAGGTAGATCCGTCCAAATCAGGAGGAACTGGGTCCTTCCTGTCTCCTCGGGAGAATTACTCATGGGCCCCAGCTACTCGTGGGCACCACGCTTTCTGTCCCCCCCCGGTACTAGCCGTCCAGACCCCCATCATTCCAGCAGGGGTACTGTACAAACAGCCATCCCCATGAGGTTAGGATGACCGTGGAGCACCCCTACTGGACACTACTAAGAACAGATACTACACTTGATCTTAGCCAAAAGGCCGAGAAGCGTGTGCTGTGAAATAATGAATGAGGTGGAGGTGGGGATTGTCTTCTCTACCCCTACCCGCCCAAACCTCTCCCCTTTGCCCAATCAGAGAACTTATTGTATATAATGAAAAATATACAAGGTGTTCTATGAATGGCGACGGTGCCAAGAAAGGGACCCCCTGTGGTCAGTGTGTATTGCAAACTACTACAGCATTGTGACATCCCTACCGTTACATCCCACCTTCCCAGATACCAAAAATGCATACTTTCAGCCAAGCTGGCCAAATGTAAGTATGCAAAAAATTCCTGGACACAAACATGTCAAATGGGTGAACCCAAATTCTAAACTTGCCTTTCAATTTATATCAGCTTTTCCTTCTTTTGGCATTATATTACATTGTATTGCAATAGGCGAACATAAACCATCTGTGAAACACTAATCAGCAAAATTAAGTCAGGTTTCTGCAGACAGAATTGGTGTTGGGGCCCTGTTTTGAAGGAATGCCATCTTGTAACTACTGAATGAGATCACATGCACTCATGTGAGCATTTGACAGTCCAAAGCAATCATGCAATTTGTTTGTCCTGCAGGTAAAACATGGGTTTGGGACTTGTATTTACTAAATGAGAAGAGCATTTCTACTTTCAATGAGGTGAGTGAATGAAAATTCGGTTTTCAAAAGCGAAGTGACAATTCTCTTTGGAAACTAAATTTTCTTCTGGCTTAGTGAATGAGGTGGAGTTATGCTGACTTCAATCATCCAATCATGTACAAGCAAGATCCTGGTGTTTTTTTTTTTCTTGCAAATGATTTGGTATTTTTTTTACATTAAATCCCAATATACCATTTTCTTGTAATCTATATAGAGCTTAAAGTGGTAGTGAACTTCTTTTTTGGACTTTTACCTACAGGTAAACATTTAGTTAGGCTTGCCTGTAGGTACAGTGAATATCTCCTGAACTTGTGGCTTCTGTGCATGCGCCCTGAAGAAAGGGCATAGCTGTGCTGTTCCTTCAGAGCTGTGTGCCATGCCCATCACTCTTGTGCGCATGCACAGGAGTGATGTCATCGTGGCTCAGCCAATTAGGCAGCCGGACCACATGAACCTGGAAAGAAGATCGGGTGAAGATGGAAGCCCTGTTAGCCGTGACAGCACGCCGCTGGAGGGCTTCATTCTAAGGTAAGTATTTCTTGATGTGCTAGTTTGCCATGCATATTAGCACATTATGCTTTTGCCTTGCAGGGTTTTTTTTTTTTTTTAAACAAGCCCAAGTTTACTACCACTTTAACCACTTTCCATCCGGCCCATGTACATAAAACAGCCAGACGGGAGCACTGCAGGAGCGGGTGGCCGTTTATAAACGTCCTCCCGCATTCCCTGCCTGTGCGTGCTCCCTGTGCGCGCACGGCACCGCGATCTGGTGCCTGATGTGTCCTCCGGACACAGTGGAACACCGATCGCTGTACCTGTGTACAGTGCCTTGTGTGAGGTCCCGATTCATGTGATCACTGATTGGCCAATCAGTGATCACATGAATAGTAGTAAGCAAGATGTCACTTGCTGAGATCTTTGCTTACTACTTGTGAAATCTGTGAATGATCACAGAGGTCACATGGTACAAGGCTATTCACAGCTGCCTTGTACCATGTGACAAGCTGTGACCAATCACAGCTCACACAGTATTTCTCAATGGCTGCCAGAGAGAAGGAGAAATGATTGCTTTTACAGCCTTTATGGGCGTAAAAGCAATCAGTGTAAAAAAAAAAAAAATCTTCATCACCCCCCACAAGTAGGACAGTGTCACTATGGTGACACTGTACTGCTAGGGTGACAGTATGTTTAAAAAACCCCATAAATAATATAAACAAATAAAATAAAAATGTAAAAAAAAAATTTTGAAAAATTATAATTTTTGGTTCTAAAGTAATTTGGCTTTTTTTTTTTTTTACTAAAAAGATAACTGAATAAATTGTGGCCAAGATTTATAAAGAAAGATTATTTATTTGCAAAATTGTATAAGAAAAACACTTTTTAAAAAAATGTTTGGACTGTTTGATTTATATAGCAACAAAATAAAAATCCCAGTGGTGAATAAATACCACCAAAATAAAGTTTTATCTGTCTCAAAAAAGTCTAAAAAATTCATATGGGTGCAGTTTTTGCATGACCGCACAATTGTCATTCAAAGTGTGACAGCATTGAAAGCTGAAAATTGGCCTGGGTAGGAAGGGGGTGAAAGTGTCTGGACTTGAAGTGGTTAAATAAACCAAGGTTAAAAGAAATAAAAAAATTAAAAGTGACGTTTGTTTGTTTTTTCACCACTAACCATTGATGTGATCTGCTAGCAATGTTCTCACCATGCAGTTGTCGAAATGCTTTGTACAGGTAAGGTCACTGATCCGCACATTTTGCTGAAGGTGGAAATTCTCTTCAAACTGCATCTTTAAGGAGCTCTAAATGAGAGACGGATAAGTTATCACATTGCAAATAACACTTTTGTTGAAATTATAAAAGGTAAGGATTACATATCGCCCTGTCATTTTTGTGCTTACTTTGGACTTAACAATTCCTGGCAGAAAAGTGCGTGTATAAATTGAGTGACAAAGGTAAAAAGGATGTGCGCTGTATTAGGACACCCCCTTCCCTAGTCATTCACAGAAATATGACAACCAATACTATATTTATATAATGTTGGTTCTGTATACACTGGACCAATCCGTTACAAAGAAAAACCCTAAAAAAGTGAATTTTCTCAAAGAAGCAAACTTTTACAAAAAGTTAGAGGGTGTCAGTGAAGGATCAAACACCACATCCCAGTAGAAAATTGGTTTAACTGGTGTGTATCACCAAAAAAAAAAAAAAAAAAACACATATACAAACACAATTCAAATAAAAGCAAATATTTTATTTATCCACATATATGGAAGATTTGTAATTGTGTGTGTATAAAATCACATTTTAATATACACACAGTGGTGTATTTATCCCTTGTGCTGCAGTAGGCAACATAAAATCGGGCACCCCTCACCAGCATCCGCAGTCCCCACCCCCCGGCCGCTACCACAACCATCCACCAACAACACCCCCCACCCTCATCTGCCACTGCTGCCCACCAACAACCCCACCCGCTATGGGATCTCTTGTGCTTGCGTGCTATCTGGGCTCTGGGTGGGGACAAGTGAATTGGCCCAGAGTGCAGGGCCAGGAGTGGGGAACCTGCAGGAGAGCCGGCAGGGGAAGCAGGGAGCTCGGATGAGCTTGTTGGCTAACAGCTGTTTTATAACAGCAGGGGGTGGCGCCACCCCAGGCAAACGCCTTGTTTGCCTTGCGGCAAATACGCTGCTGTATACACCCCCATAGAGATCAATGCCCCCTTAGGCCTATTCATAGTGTAACTGATAGGACCCACTGGGAAATATTTATTGTACCTGCCCCAAATATCCAGTATAGGGGCACAGATCATATATATATCATCAGGTTGAGAATTGGTAATGGATAAGGCCCCTTTTTGAACACGTTTCTCTTATTGCTTCTTCAGGGGTGGGGTACACAGGATGTTAAGAAAAAAAAGCAACCTGGTGACATATGGGGGGCACCTCAGCCCCAAGATGAAGAGCCAGGACACCCTGGCCCATTTCAAACAAGGAACCTTCAAAAAGTACTTAGGCATTCAGAGTACTCTAGGAGGGGGCTACCATAACACCAAAAAGGAGGGACCCCAGAATATTTACTGTGATCCACACAAAGTTACTCTCACAGCCATACAGAGAAAAAAAAAGTATGTTGGCATGTTCCCCACAAAAATCAGATCAGGTCAGTTTTTTTTGGGGGGATGACATCAACACACTTTTTTCTCTGCAAGGCTACAGGGAGGATCATCTAACATAGATGTGGATTATTAAAATATTGTGATTTTAATTGTATATGTTGTTTTGATAGATACAGACCTAAAAAAATTTACTTTGTTAAAAAAAATATTAAATTTACCTAAATTAAATTGCAAGTTATTTAGAATTAATTTGCATATCCAAATCAATATCTGTTCATGCAGTATTGCAATAACATGTATTTTTTTGTAGCATCCATAAATCTGTGTACTCGAATATATATCAAATTAAAACGTAAAGTGGTGGTGAAGTGTGGGGGGAAAAAAATTCCCCCTTGCAAGTTAAGGGTATAATGTGCTGATATGCATTGTATACTAGCACATTATGAAAGACTGAAAGCCCTCCAGTGGCACCCTGTCACCACTGACAGGGTTTCCATCTTTACCTGGTTTTCCTTCTTGGTTGCAGTAGTTTGA
Source organism: Staurois parvus (assembly GCF_062004578.1). Classification (NCBI taxonomy): domain Eukaryota; kingdom Metazoa; phylum Chordata; class Amphibia; order Anura; family Ranidae; genus Staurois; species Staurois parvus. Next base: position 6,839,652 of record NW_028318003.1, read on the forward strand.
ATGGACCAGCAGCAATGATATCGGTTCTGTGCATGCGCGCAAGAGCCGCGATTGCGGCACAGCATTTTGAAGGGATGACACACTCAGTACGCCGTCCTTTCAGAGCGCATGTGTGATATTTCTGCAGAAATAGGGAATATCTCCTAAATGGTGCACGTTTAGGAACTATTCCTTGAACCTACAGGTAAGTCACCAAGGGGGTGTTTACCACTTTAAGATGGCATTGGAATTAAAATATTTATTTAAGCTTTTCTATTGTATACAAAAATAACATATGTCATAATAAACTGAAATAATACTACTGGAAAAATGTATGGGAAAAAAAACAAAACCACAAAAAGTTTTTATTTCAAATCAAACCACTGTTAGGCTTTTTAAACAAAATGTAAACATAAATTATAATTTAATATAAAAATATAAACTGTTGCCAAGCAAGACATGTGTGCACAGTAGATGCACACAAATATTTACATCCACAGATTTGCTACATAAAACTATATTTGTGTACAGCAGACAAATATTTATATACACAGACTTTCGTTACATAAATTAAACCATTGTGGAAATAGTGAAAGGAGGAATAAAAAGAACTAGAAAATTGAGTTAGATGCCATCAGATTTTTTCTCCAACAACCGTACGTTCAGGGAAGATCCATCGCTGGATGGTGGAGTGTCAATGTGAAGAGACAATATGGAAGAAATATGGGAAGTTGCCTTTTCTCATCTATTAAACTGCCTGTTGCCTTGCTGTCGTATGGATACTTTGTCTATTTGAACCAAAATGACCACCAAACACACACACCTTGTAGTAAAAATAAAGATCTATTACAACAGATGCAAGAGCTGATCTTTTTTTCCCCATTCTTTATTCAAATGCCAACATTTGGAACACAGTATCATGGATTTACTGGTCCACATAATACAACATCATATTAGTTACAACCAGGGGTGGACTGACAACTCATTGGGCCACCGACCAATAGGGGATCATGGGGCCCCTGTGTCCTTGCCCAAACTCAAAAAAGCCTATGAAAAAGCTACCAGGGGCATCTCATGGGGCCCCCTACTGACCCCAGGCCCTCGGGCAGTGCCCGAGTTTCCAAATGGTCAGTCCGCCCCTGGTTACAACCGTGTCTTGGCACCCCCAGCATCCAATGGAAAGTCAAAAACCAATATGTACATTGAAATTGGATTTGGGGAGGGTCATCCATGATCCACTCATCTACTGCACTTCTTCCATATTTGTATTCCGTTTATGAACGGGTAGTTATTTGAAGAGTACACAATGCAAGCATGATTTGTAGTTGAGGAGATGTGAGGAGCAACAAACAAGAAGCTCTCCAGTACAATAAAGGTATGTGGGTAAAAAAGGAGGGGTGTGAAAAGGGGAAGGGAACGGCTGTAATACAGAAGAAAGAAAGGGGCAGATGGGTAGCTGAAAACAGCAGTTAGCTTGAAGTCACAGGAAAGTGAATGGGTAAAGCAGCCCATCCCACCCAACATCCCAATCTTCAGTCACTCAAGTCACCAAGCCAAATGGTGTCAGATTTAAGTGGTGAGAACCAATTAAAGCAAGGCTAGACATCAGGCGTTTATATAGTTAGGTGTGAGTGAAGTGTTTCCAGAAATACCACAAAGTAGTAGTATTAGTAAAACATAAATTCCTCTATCTCACAGCTATGTGTTACCTGAGCTATCCATTCCATCACTGAGGGGTCCGGGCTGACCTCCAATGCTTCAGAATTACTGCATACGCTGTATTTACCAATGCAGGGATTTTATAGAAGACGAGACATTTTGCTTTTTGTGCATGTAGAAGATATGGCTCTGATGTCAATAAAATGCCTTCAATACCGACCGTCAGTTTGTATTGTTTATGCCAATGTTGAAGCGCAGAGCAAAACCAAAAGATATGGGCGAGTATACCAATCCCTTTATAACATCTCCAGCATGTTTGATTTAATTGGGGGTATACCTTGTGTAAAAGAACCGGGGTCCTAGATCAGTAAAGCAAATGAAAGCATGGACAGAGATATATTGTTGTTTATTAAACAAAGCTATTTTAAAATGGCCCAAACATATTTGTTGGTACCCCTAGAAAAAAATAAATGTGATTGGAGAATAGTTATATTTCCAACTAACTGTTTTCTGTAACTAGTATTACACATGTAATCAATCTTGTAATAGGTTACTCAGCCAATTTAAATTGGAAAAACTACACTGTAGTCACTGTTCTGTTTAGTATCATAGTGTACATCACATTGGACATGGATAGAAAACAAAGGGGAGCTGCCCCAGGAGATAGGCCATCACATCCAAGACAAAGGCTATAAGATCACGTCTAAGCAGCTGTAAGTTCGGAAAATTATTAAGAATTCTAAGGTTCATAAGAGTGCAGCCAACTGACATTGATGTGGCAGCAAGAAGTAAATCAAACCCAAATAAAATAGAAGAATAGTATGAATGGTAGACAAAGAGCCAAAGAAATCCTCCAAAGAGATACAAGCTGAACTCCAGAGTTAAAGGTACATCAGTGCCTGATCACACCATATGTCGCTTTTTGAGCAGAGGGCTCAAAGAAAGAAGACCCAGGAGGACTCCATTGTTGAAAAATAAACAAAAAAGCCAGACTGGAATTTGCTAAAATGCTTATCGACAAGCCGCAGTGCTTCTGGAAAGACATCCTTTAGACAGAGGAGACAAAACTGAGCTATTATGGCAAGTCACACTAGTTCAATGTTCACAGATGAAAAGAATAAAGCTTTCAAGAAATGAACACTGTACCTACTGTGAAACATGGAGGAGGCTTGGTTATATTTTGGGCTTGCTTTGCTGCATCTGCCATGGGGTGCCTTGAATCTGTGCAAGGCACAAATAAATCTTGACACTGCCAGGGTATTTTGAAGTGAAACATACTGCCCAGTGTCAATCACAAACGATGTGTCCTCCAACAGGATAATGGGACAAAACACACAGCAAAAAGCATCCAAGAATGGCTAAGATCAAAATATTGGACTATTCTGAAGTGGCTTTTTCATAAGCCTTGATCTGAATCGTACAAAACATCTATGGAAAGTGCCAAAATATGCAACAGGGAGAAGACACCCTTCAAATTAGCAACAGATAGATCTGTTTGCTGAAAAAGAGTGGGCCAAACTACCTGTTGGCAGGTGCAGAAGTGTCATTGAAAGCTACAGAAATGGTATGTTTGTAGTGATTGCCTCTATAGCTCGTGCAACAATATATGGGTATAGGTTAAGGCACCCATCATTTTTGTCCGTGCCATTTTAATTTGTTTTATTTAAAAAAAAAAAAAAAAAAAAAAAAAAAAAAAAGAGTCAGATCTTTATTAAAGTGTTACTAAACCCATAACAGTATAATCTGTATATGCAGTAAAGCATGCTTGTTATACTCACTGTGGACCCTACAGGGTCAATTCTTGGCACTCTGTAAAAAAGTTTGTTTGATCCAGTCTTCTCTGATCCTCCCCTTCCTCCACAGTCCCCAATCCAATTGCTGATAGTACAGTCCCCTAGGAGACACACTGTACATGCTCAGTTTGGTGTGTATTGCTAGAGTGTTTTTTATATTTTTTGGAGGGCGAGTATGATCAGCACAGGACCAATCAACACTGTCTACACAAAGGGTCAGGGATCATGCAGCCTCATAGGACAGTCGTCGGAGAATGAAAACTCCTAAGATTAACCAGTGGTCAGCCGGAAACTGATGGTCACAAGATTGCTATACACTGCTGATGTGAAAAGGTATTTAATAGTTTATATTTACTAAAATAATTTTATTTCCATGTTCCGTGTATGGTGGGAGGCCAGATATAGTGAATGCAGGGTCCTGGGTTTAGTAACACTTTAAACATGGAATAAACAATATTGGATTCCAGTTAATTTGGTCAGTTTTAAGTTATTTCAGATAAATTTTTGGGTTCTTTTTTCATCGAAGGATACCAACACCTTGTCTGCTTCTGTAACAAATGCCTCCCAGCTTCTGTATAACATACTCAAAATAGTTTTGTCCAGGATGTCCTTAACCTGCACCTCAAAAAAAAAATAAAAAAAAGAGTTAGTGTGAGGAAGGTGGGGCCTGAGGGCATGCTTTAGGACATAAGTACCACCAATTAAATGAATGGCATTTTCCTGTAACGTAAATTGAAAGCTTTTCATTAACCTTTCATTTCACTTGAATCAAAAGGGTGGATTTTATGGACTAGGAAACACCAGACCTGACTGGCGTTCTTTGAAGACCTAATGACTTCATGATCATGAGTAGTAAGTACATGCTTTTCATTCACCTCCCTAGTAGTAGACCACGTTGCAACTTACATTTAGATTTTTTTTTTTCCCTCTTGAATATATGCATTTTATTTTTGTAATATTATTCTTTCCCCTAAGGAGGGTGTGCTGTTTTTTTGGATTTTTTTTTAGAATTTCCCGCAGAGGTGGATGACTATTAAACTCTTTCTTCAATCTCTTACCCTTGCCTGAAAAACTCTATAATGAACTTGAGAAAAATACATGATACATGGTTACTCTTCCCTCTATCTAAAATTTGAAAAACAAATCTATGAAATTGGACTTTAACTGTAAAATACAGCACTCTGAGGGAGAAGCCTATATTGCAATACAAATGGCGTAGAGGGCCCATCTGTCGGGTAGGGTGGGATGAGTCAAGCAATATGGAGCCGAGTTGGTGATGTACAGTTGAGGCAGGATAATCCAGTTCTGCCCACTCCATTGTGCTTCCTTTCCAAGTCATATCATGTATCTCCCTGTACACCGCAGACTTTTGGAGATAGAATGATATGTAAAACACTTGTCATAACCATAGTCAAAGCAGGTGTTTTGGAAAAACAGAGGAACCCAAAATAGCAAACATATTTGTTTAATAAAAGCAAATCCATTCAGGTGAAAAGAGACAAGAGGTGAACAGTTAAAGGAATTTAAGGAAACTAAAGGAAAAAAAAAAAAACACAAACATACTGATTTTAATGCAGGTATATTTTATATATGGACATACAGTATATGCTATAATACCTAGGTCAGAACTATATACTCTTTACACACCATCATGTCACTTTTTAAAATAGTTTAATAAGACTGTAGTAAGCCTTGCAAGCCCTCCAACACAAGACAAGAGAATCCAACTCTATACATTTTTTTTTTTTTAGATTTGTTCAGTTTCAGACAGAGTATAGAAGGTTTAAGGCTGGATTCCCACTGTTGCACTGCATTACCATGTGTGTTTGCAGTGTTTTCCTTTCCATTAAATATGTTTTATTCACTTGCAAGGAACATGCTAGAAAAATTGTGTAGTCGGTCCCAGGTAAGACCCCCCTACCTCCTTGAACATTATAGCCCTCGGCTCTCATCTTCTAGCAGTGTCTAAGTACGTCTTTAATAATGCACAAATGTAAGGACACTCACATATTATTATTATTATTATACAGTATTTATAAAGTGCCAATAGTTCGCTCAGCGCTGTACATTACAATGGGGGACAGAACAATAACAATACAATGCAAAACATGAGGGGATTGAATAAGTCAACAGCAGGGGCGGACTGACAACTCATGGGGCCCCCGGGCAATAGGGGATCATGGGGCCCCTATGTCCTTGCCCAAACTCAAAAAAGCCTATGAAAAAGGTACCAGGGGCATCTCATGGGGCCCCCTACTGACCCTGGGCCCTTGGGCAGTGCCAGAGTTTCCAAATGGTCAGTCCGCCCCTGGTCAACAGGCATGTGTGTGATAGGTATCCAGTAAGGAACGGCTGTGTGCAGGTGTCTGCCATCCGTGTCTGCGCTTCAAACAAGTGTGGTGACAGGAGGAAGACGGAAGAGAAAGCTGGCCGGCATGCAAGTTCTTCTCAAGATGGTGTCTGTAACGCATGCTGAGGCACGACATCGGCGTGATGACGTCAGGGAACAGCATTCATTGCGACGTGTTTTGGAGCATGCGCTGGCCTCTATTGGCGGAAGCGCGCTCCTTTGTAAAGCTTGACATCCAGGGTCTTTTAGACCTTGGATGTCTCAATAAAGGGAACCTGTCACCAAAAAATCATCACTGTCCCCTATGTGATGAAAAAAAATTAAGTAAATATATATTTTTTTAAATTGTAAAAAATTAAAGTTACACCCAAGCACATAACATCCCCCCCACATATACACACACAAGCGTAAAAGCACACACTGGGGCACCTACACATGAAATAGTCGATTGCGATACACATTATATATATTGCCGCGCTCGCCAGAATGAGAGCAATAATTATAGCACCAGATCCTCTCCGTAACGCTAAACTGATGACCTAGAAGGTGCTTTAAAAGCGTTACCTATAGAAAATATAGGGTACCGTCACCATTTCACGAGCGCACGCAAATTTAAGATTTGACAAGTATATATCTATTTACTCGCTGCAACCTCATTTTTTATATTTTACAAAAAAATAGGATAATTTATTGCTTTCTTTTGTGCCCTAAAATTTACTAACTTGTATTTTTACTGAACTTTTATGTTAATATCACACAACATAAAAAATTGGAACTACCACTATTTTATTCTCTAGGGTCTCTGATTTCAGAAAATATATGTTTGGGGGTTTTGTGTAATCTTCGGGCCTAAAATGATTTTTTTTTAATCAACTAAAGGGATAAAGGATTAGCCCGACACTCCCCTTTCCTGACAAGCACCCAATCAGTGCTCATTACACTGCAAGGTCTCTCTGCTCCCTGCTAGTCCCCGGGTGCGGTGCTGGAGACAGGTGGGGAGTGGAGGAGGAGATAAACAGCGCCATGTTAAAAATATTACACGTTTAAGTCACCATAAAACTCCTTTTGTTTTTAAAACATTCCTAATATCACCTCTGATTTAAAAACGGTTGTGGTTAAAAAATGTTTTGTTTTTATCTGGACAAGTAGATTGTCATGAGGGACAAGTAGATTGGGACACCGATTTAGTCCCTTGGACAAGCAGTTTTTTCAAAAATTTCCACACCCCTGGGTGTCATTACAAATTAAAGGCAACCCTGCGCGTCCGCTAAAGAGCAAGGCATTTTACCTGCAGGTCAGGAATGCACACAATTTTGCAAGCGTTCCCAACCGGCACAAATGTGAATCTAGCCTTAGGCAGATTCACCTTCTCTATTTGTCCTATTTAGGGTTATCTCTGAGAATGAAAGTAAGAATAGACCAAATTTCGGGTTGTCCCTAGAGCAGGAATAGAAGGGAAATCTTTCACTGAGACACTAGTTCTGGTGAGGAAAAAAAGGATTTCCCTATTTGGAAGGGTTTCCACTCACCTCACCTCCAGGCGCATGCTGCCGTGGAGGTGGGGAAAGCCTCAGGCGCATGCTGCCGTGGAGGTGGGGAAAGCCTCAGGCGCATGCTGCCGTGGAGGTGGGGAAAGCCTCAGGCGCATGCTGCCGTGGAGGTGGGGAAAGCCTCAGGCGCATGCTGCCGTGGAGGTGGGGAAAGCCTCAGGCGCATGCTGCCGTGGAGGTGGGGAAAGCCTCAGGCGCCTATAACTGGCAGTCCACAGTGACAGCTTCCTGGCAGGATAACTCAGATGACTTCAGACTAGTATCCAAACATCCTATCCAGCTCATCCTTAATCCTGAGCAATTCTGGATTCAATGTAGCACTAGATGCCAAGGGAGGAGAGCAGAAACTGTGTGGCCCTTGTCAGCATTTTTGGGTCTAAGGGATCTACTAAGACCTCCAGATGTCTCCTTAAAAGAACACTTCTGTACAAAACTTGATCCTTTGTTGTGGATAGAGTGTCGTTTTTTGTGTTGGATAGAGTAAATAAGAGGTAAAAGCCCCTTATTGTGGTCTATATCCCACCTGGGAAATCCACTCAATTTGTTCTGGTGGCTAAAGTCACTGTGACTAAAAGTGATGGTAAATATAAAATCGTATAGTTGTCACCATAAGAGCAAGTGGGAAGAAAACACTTCCTGTTGTGTCCCAGACTTGAAAGTAGAACAAATCTCCCAAAAACAGACAAAATATGGGAGTTAAAACACAGTCCCCACTCTACGAAAAAAAAAATGTTCTGGCCTCAGTGCACAGAACGAAGAAGTGAAAACAAAAAATCTATCTTCTCTCTTAAAGTGTTATTAAACCCACAACAGTAAAATCAGTCTGTATATGCAGTAAAGCATGCTGGGTATACTCACTGTGGAACCTAAGGGGTTAATCCTCCACATTGTGTAAAAAGACTGTTTGATCCTGACTTCTCTGATCCTCCCCTTCTACTGTCCCCAATCCATCTGCTGATAGAACAGTCTTGGGGGCAAGCTGCACATGCTCAGTTTGGTGTATATTATTAGAGAGTTTTCTCTTTTTCTCGGGAGTGTGCATGTGATCAGCACAGGGCCAATCAGCACTGTCCAGACAGGGGTCAGGGATCATGCAGCCGCATAGGACAATCAGGAGATTGTCCTATGTTCGGGCAGACACTGATAGAAGTCACAAGACTGCTATATACTGCTGAGGAGAAATGTTATTTAGCAATTTATATTTACTAAAATAATAGCACTTCCATGTTCTGTGTACTGTGGAAGAAAAGATATAGGGAATGCAGGGTCCTGGGTTTAGTAACACTTTAAGCCAGCTATAGACAAATCAGAATTTGTCAGGTTCAGTAGAGACCACCCAAATGTTGACACATGCATGGCCGTCTTGGTTTGAAAGAAGTCGATCTAATAATTGATTTCTGTTGAAAAGGAATGCTGGAAAATTTCATGCAATTGGCGATTGATTAGTGTATTCTGACAGTGAAGGAGTCCCGCTGTCAGAATACAATGTCCTGGAGGGGAGGATTCCTCCATCCACATCGCTTGTGTGGGTGGAGTCACTCATTTGTTTTTTTTATTTCAATAAGCCTGCTGGCTGATTGACACAAAAAAACAGTAATCTATGACCAGCTTTAGGACCCCCTTAGAGTTTGTTCACATACACAATGCAGTGGCTGGTATTTTTCCAAACTGGTTAATTGTCTTTGGAGTGTGGGAGGAAACTGGAGAACCCGGAGGAAACCCATGCAGGCACAGGGAGAACATGCAAACTCCAGGCAGGTGGTGCCGTGGTTGGGATTAGAACCAACGTCCCTAGTACTGCCAGGCGGAAGTGCTAACCATTTAGGCACTGTGCTGCCCACCTGGCCCATAACTGTGGAAGGGGAGAATGTTTGTAGTAGCTGCTGCTGGGACCGTGATCTTTCGTGCCAAGTGCCTGCATAGTGGGGGTCATTCAGAAAATGCTTTGTATTTCTCTCAAAGAATACAAGATGTGTTCTGATTGGATAAGGTTGAGATTGTAGTATCACAATGCTGCCTATCCACCTCATCCAATCAGAGAATGCTTTGTATTTCTCTCAAAGAATACAAGATGTGTTCTGATTGGATAAGGTTGAGATTGTGATATCACAATGCTGCCTATCCACCTCATCCAATCAGAGAATGCTTTGCACTTGCTGATAAACATACAAGGTGTTGTCTAAATGGGCTCTCTGAGTGACCCCCGTGTTCTCTAAGAAGCAGGGCAGACACCCAGCATTGGACGTGGAAGACAGTGAGGATCACACCAGGTGTAGCGGGAACATGCATTCCTGACCTTTCTGGAGGGACACACAGGGTAACCCGTTAACTTGAATCTATGACGCACACGCCAAACAAATTCCTGCACCTTTTCCTCTAGGGAGCGTTGTGTCTGTTGAGTTTGGGGTACAATTAAGGATTAATAACACCACCATAAAATCATGACACGTTATTCACATGTTCCGGGAAGTGCAGGTGTGAATGGCGCCTCGACTGCAGTAGCAGTGATTTCATGGGGATTGGCCGGCTATGGCTCATACATATGTACATTGGTCCAAACTGGATCAATATATCCATGCAATAAAATCCAACACCTGGAGTTCAGCTTTAAGGTTCGAAAATGAAAGCTAGAAGCTGATTGGCTGCCATGTACAAGGCTCCAGACTGTGTAAATCCCTGGTATGTATCCGCAGATGTAACATGTCAGGTATGAGCACACAGGCTCAGTGCTCGGGGGTGGGGAGGTCACTTGCCTGGCTCCTCCGGGTCTCCAGGTTCAGGGCCTGAGCCCAGGCTGCGCTCCACATCTCTCCTATGGAAGGGAAGCGGTACAGAGCACACAGCAGGGTCCGGGCACCGGCGGCTGGGGAGCGCCGAGACCTCCGAGTCATCTGCACCAACCAGGCCAGCACTGTCAGCACCGACACCGCGAAGATCAGCAGCTGGGTGACGAAGCCCAGTGTCACCCCATCGGGGACCGGAGAGCCGGGCGGAGGGGGCTGATCACTCTCCATCCCTCACCTCAGGGGGAAGGCCGGCCTAGGTGACCGAGGAGACCACCGTACACGGAGCTCCGTCCGCTGCACCTGTCTGTGCCCTGATCTGTTCACATGTGTTCAGGATTGACGTCCTCACACAACCCTCCCCCCTCATGATGAGGATGATGTACAACCACTGATTTCCATCCGGTCCTACCGGGACCTGCCCAACACTGGACCTGTCCTATATCCTCCTCCTCAGTATTATGCCTTCATCCTCAGTACTATGGCCTCATCATCATCCTCTGTCCTATATCCTCCTCCTCAGTATTATGCCTTCATCCTCAGTACTATGGCCTCATCATCAGAATTGTCCTCATCATCATCCTCTGTCCTATATCCTCCTCCTCCTCAGTATTATGCCTTTATCCTCAGTACTATGGCCTCATCATCTTCAGAATTATGTCCTCATCATCCTCTGACCTATATCCTCATCCTCTGACCTATATCCTCATCCTCTGACCTATATCCTCATCCTCTGTCCTATATCCTCATCCTCTGTCCTATATCCTCTTTCTCAGTATTATGCCTTCATTCTCAGTACTATGGCCTAATCATCCTCAGAATTATGTCCTCATCATCATCTTTAAAATTATGTCATCATCCTCTGTCCTATATCCTCCTCCTCAGTATTATGCCTTCATCCTCAGTACTATGGCCTCATCATCATCCTCTGTCCTATATCCTCCTCCTCAGAATTATGTCATCAAAATTATGTCATCATCCTCTGTCCTATATCCTCATCTTCCTCCTCAGAATTCCTCCTCATCCTCTGTGCTATATCCTCCTCCTCAATATTATGCCATCATCCTCAGAATTATGTCCTCATCATCCTCTGTCCTATATCCTCCTCCTCAGTATTATGCCTTCATCCTCAGTACTGTGGCCTCATCATCCTCAGAATTATGTCCTCATCATCCTCTGTCCTATGCCCTCCTCATTATCTTCAGTACTCTGTCCTCATCATCATCCTCAGAATTATGCCCTCATCATCCTCAGTACTCTGTCATCATCATCCTCAGTACTATTTCCTCATCATCCTCAGTATTATGTCCTCGTCATCCTCAGTAATATGTCCTCATTATCCTCAAAACTATGTCCTCATCATCCTCCTCAGTACTATGTCCACATAATCATCCCCAGTATTATGTCCTCCTCTTTATCCTCAGTATTATGTCCTTATCATCATCCTTAAAACTATGTCCTAATCATCATCCTCAGCAATATATTCTTATTATCATTCTCAGTATTATGTCCTTAACGTCATCCTCAGTATTGTGTCATCATCCTCAGAATTACAGTATATCCTCATCATCATCCTCAGTACTATGCCCTCCTCCTCAATAGTATACAATCATCATGAGTATTATGTTCTCATCATAATCCTCAGTACTATGTTATGATCATCATTGTCAGTATTTGGTCCCAAACATGAGGTCCTCATTCTCAGAATATATCCTTATCATCATCTTCAGTATTATGTCATCCTTAGTAATATGCTGTCATCCTCATCACCAGTTTTATGTTCTTATCATCATTCTCAAAAATGTGTCCTTCAACAACTGCTAAAGAATTAGCAGAACAAGACAAGAATGACAGGGAAAAGCTGTGCAATGTGGTATACATCATATTAACACAAATGGTGACCCCATTCCAATAAATTCCATCATCTACAGTCTACACCAACACACCTTCCTTATCTATAATTATTTGGAATATTTGGTAGTCACAAGGGATGGAGTTTGGGCTGAGCATCAGTTCTGCTTCCTAGGGACAGTCCCTGGTTTCTAGAGTTTGTCTCCAGCACACATTCACCCTTGGTGATTCTGTGGAAGTGGCTAAAAGGGTGTTGTCAATGTTAGTGTCTCTAGATTTCATTTTGGAAATCTGGTAAACTTAAGCCTAGTACACACCAATGAGAAAATTGGACAACCAATCGTCTCATTTTTCATGAAAGTGCAAATCATGTAGTCGGAATGGTACTGACTTGAAAGAAAATGTCACGTACCTGATGGGAGACTGAAATGATGAGGTCGGCCTCACTTGTGTCACTAGCCCTGACCCCACTGGAGTTGGAACAGAGGGAGACTAGGACCCAGGGGAACAAGAGCGCCAGTAGTTGTTGTTTGCAGCTCTTGCAGATGATGACCTTGGAAGACTGATGATCCTCTGATTCAGGCACAGTAGTAACAAGCGGAGCAGGTCTTGTAGATTGCCGGGCGTGCACCAGAGCAAGGCAGGTTGTGAGGGTAAGAAACAGGAGCACTGTCATGGGAATAGCCAGGGTCATCAACAGTGGGGCAGCACGGTACAGAATCAGAAGGAAAGCCATGGTCAGGAGCAGAGCCGAAGTCAGGAACCAGTATCAATCAGGAGAGCAATCAGAGTCAGGTGAGGAACAAGCTGGGTGAGCAACAAAGGAATCACACAGGAACAAGCAGGACACAGGGGAGCTGAAGACCAGTCAGCACTCAACATGGGCAGAGACACTCTTTAAATAGGCCGTCTGGTGCCAATCTTCGCCGTGCGTGATCGCGCATTTCTGCGCGCATGTGCACAACCGGTACTTCTTTTCCGGGAATTCCTATGCGCATTTCTGATCGCAATTCATCTTGCCGGAAATCCCTTACAGAAAATTCTTGGCCAACAAAGACAAACATAGGCAAACATAGCTACATACTAGTGTAATAGAAGAAGTGTAGGATCGTTCTATGCTTATGTGTGTTTTTTCTGTTCGATTATTTCCATATGATATCTGTACACATTAAACAATAAATCAGAAATTGTGTTCACATACAATAAAAAAAAATTCTAGCTTGCACCCTCTGTTTTTGTCATCCGAAAAGTCAGAAGCGGCTGTTACTAGCACTATACTATCAATCAGAAATTTATTTTATCGTGTGTATGGCCCATTAGCTTGTGTTTAAGGGGAATTCAACTTATTCATGAAAATGGTGAACACATGTGGCGTGTGTTAGGCTTGTTTCACATGAGTTTAAGCTTGTATAAGGGCAGTGTGAACAGCAAGCTTTTATGATATTTTCAGCAAGCATTTGTAAAGCTTTCGGCAATATTTAAGCAGCTTTCTCTAACCCTTTAAAGCACCCTTCAGCTCCTTTTGAAAATGTTAAACATAAATCTTAATGGTGCTGCTGATTGCAACTTCAAACAAGCTGCTAGCATGCTTTCAACAAGCTTCAGGTGCTGTTGAAGCCTGCTAGCAGCTTGTCTAAAGTGGTAATCAGAACTCCCATTAGGATCTGTGTTCAGCATTTACAAACTGTAGCTGAATGGTACTTTAAAAGCTTCAACAAAACCTACAGAAAGCTCTGCAAATGCCTAGTAAAAGCTTGCTGTTCACACTGCTGTTATACAAGCTGAAGCCTGTGTGAAAAGGCTTCACTTAAGGTACTCTGCCATCTCATTTAAAAGGAATGGGCTGCCTTAGCACAGTGTGTTTTGATGCTTGATAATGTGTTGTATTAGTGTAATGAATAGTGTGAATGGGTCCAGAACATTTGCCATCATATGTAAAAAAAGCTTCAAAAATAGGGAGGGAATACGGCATAATTTTTTTCTTATAAGATAATTATCGCATGTTGGGAATGGGTGCAATGAAGCAAGAGAAACATGCTGCTCTTTCGCATATGCACAAGGGTGGCATTCATTCTTATGCACATGAAGCCACATGTGAAGCCACACATGAAACCACGTGGTGCCACGTCCCCATGGGAGTCTGTGTGGTGTACTTTTCATAAGGGGTCCTGGATGTCTATGAAATGAATGGGCTGCCCCACTCACAGAATGCAGGTTGCACAAATCTGAACAGAGCCTTAGCTCATGCAACAAATCTCTACATAAACATAAACAAGAAAGGAATGAATAGAACTCCAGTCTCAAATAGTATTACAAAGTATACAAAATGTTACTTTATTCAGCTAAATAGAAAATGTTTGTATCATTTTAATTTATACAGAGAACATCTAAATGTAAACACACTGCTCAATATTAAAACTATCTGTTTTTTTTTTTAAATACACCATTTGTAGAATAAATAGTGGTTTAGGATTAATTGCACCTATACTATTATTCAGTAACTTCTGCTGTTGTTATTTAGCCTATCTGAAATGTTGTCTTAGGGCGGGTTCACACTGCCCTAGTGCTTTGCCCAGTGCAGTGCTTTGGACAAAGTGCAGCTAATCTGTGGTTTTTGTGCGGTCCCGCTGCACTTTCCCATAGACATCTATGATGTTCTACTGTAGATGCAGCAGTTTTGGTGCACTGTCTGAAACCACACCATATCCACAGGACCTCACAGAAGTCTATGAGAAAGGATTAGCTGCACTTTAGCAAAAGCGCAGCGGGACAGTGTGAAGCTGCCCTTATTGTATTTACATGCTTAATGTCTCAGGGCAGTAACAGAATATCAGTTTATAGAATATAGGTGTCCGTTTGTGAACCAGAGGTAATAGATCGCTGCTCAGTTCTCCGGCATTCTCGGAGAACAAAGTTCTCCTGTGAATGCAGTTTATGAAGCAGTTCTCCGAACGAAGGGAGAACGGCTTCCAAACGCTGGATAACGGTCTACAAACTCTGAAAAACGGCTCATTTTACTATAATCTCTCCAGATTATAGTAAAAGACCAGTTTACTAAGCAGAGGTAAATTATCTCTGCTTAGTTTTCGGTCCCTCTGATTCTCCAGCTCTGGGCTGGAGAATCTGGACAGAGAACACAGATCTCCAGAGAAGGGCTGACAGGATCTCCTAAGTGTTATAAACTGTGAATGACCAGAGAATAGCTGAGATCTGTTGAATCGCAGCTATTCTCTGTGTCATAAAAGGACACCATAATATGGGTGGCCACTTTTAGGTCATTACATACAATGCAGGACCATCAGCCATGTCACATTCTAATTACATTGCCGCTAATCCTGCATTGTACATTAAACACTAGGATGTCCACAAAACATTCATCTGGTTCAAGAGAGAAGCCGTTTGTGGGTCTGTTCCAGTTGAACAAATCTGTTGACACTGTATGGCAGGGGCAGACTGACAACTCATGGGGCCCCAGGGCAATAGGGGATCATGGGGCCCCTGTGTCCTTGCCCAAACTCAAAAAAGCCTATGTAAAAGGTACCAGAGGCATCTCATGGGGCCTCCTACTGACCCTGGGCCCTCAAGCAGTGCCCAAGTTTCCAAATGGTCAGTCCGCCCCTGCTGTATGGTCTATTCAACATAAAAAGGGAGCTGTACCAGGATTCTACCTCTGACTTCGGTATGTCTGCCCCACTGGAGGTATTGACCATTGATTTTCTTACACTTGACAAGACAAATTCCATCATATTCTAGTTATGGCGGAATGCTTTACAAAGTGTACAGTGGCAGTCCTGACCTGCCACTAGACCATCACCCAGTTGATGTGGAAGCACTTCTGACTTCCTTATAGAAGATACAATCTGACCAGGGATCCTGTTTCTAAAGCAAATTCTTCCAAAACAGTTCCAGGCACTATGCATTAAAAAGTCACACACTTCCCTGTACCATCCCCAGGGTTCACTCACTTGGCTTGTGAGAAATAAAGGAAGTGGACCATTTACTTTCTGAAGTGGCCTGGAAATACAACCATAGATTGCATTCCATGGGAAGCCACTCACCCTACCATACTATTTTTTGCTGTACTCTTGAGTGGCCAACAGACCTTTGGCTCACAGTTCTCACAGAACTGGAGCACGTCCCTATTTCCTGAATTCTGTAATGGAAATGGCACCTGGTTGAAGTCCAACAGTTCATTGAAGACCATTCATGGTCGAAGTGATGGGAGTCAGAAGAATCAGGCTTTAACCTTCAACTTTGGGACGGAGCACTAGTCTATGGCAAAGGTGCATACCAGCAAGGAAAATTGCAAACAACATGGAGAGGAGTCTCTGGAGTACTCCTACAACAGACTATTCCAACTGTACCTGTCTATGATATCCAAGAACCACAGACAGTTCTATGAAGGGTTTGGAAGAACCTGTCTGAGATTGTGAGCCACAAACAGCTACCAGAGCTTTAATGGTGGCTACCTCCTGCTCTTCCACCATTATCTCCCAGTCCCCCAGTAGAAATCATGGATCTGGACACTGTTACACAGCCCACTGGTCACCCAGCTCAGGTCTATACTGATGTACAGCCCTCTATCCAATGATGCGTCTGAACCCCTGGTTCACACCTGTGTGGGTTTGCAGCCCATGTTTGCGCTGTCATGGCAGGATGTTCAATTGAATGGGCTGCAGTGTCTGTGTTTCCCACAAAAAAAAAAGCGCTTGAATCTTTTTAAAACGCTGCCACAGAGAAATTTCTATACAACACTATGCCTATGATGTGTCCATAGTCCTGTAGTCAGATTCACCTGCTGCTCTTTAATAAACTTCATCTTACACTTACCCCCTGTCTACTAATTTGGCCGATTGTGCGTCCGGTTACACCTTCTTGCTACTTTCTGTCCAGCGTACATTTCTATAGGCCCATCATTACAATAAGCTGCCTTGCAGACCAATAGAAATATTTTTCTATGGACAACTAACTGTATTAATATACCAGTCTGTTTTAGGTCATTGCATGAGAGATACTGTTACTATCTGAAGGTGCAAACTCAGTCTGCAAAACATGTCAAAGTTTATCCATATGTATCTTTTCCTGATAGAAACACTGTTATTTCTATACTCAAACAGCAAGTATTATTATCCTATTATTACTCTAACACTGTTTGATGGCTGAACATTTAGCTTTTTGCTAAAGGACATATGCATTGGCAAATATGAAATGAATTTTAAAAGTACCACTACCAAGAGCAATAGTTATATACATGAAGAAGGACATTTTGAGGGTATCTTTTTGCAGGTATTACAAAACAAAAACATGCTGGCCAGACTGTTTGACTGACAGGACTCTGTGAAAGGACCTTGAAAATCTATATGTTCACCTTGATAAGTGGTTTTTACACTCCATACAGTATATAAGGATAATTGTATACTACTACTAATGGTTGGGGGTTATCCCATAAGGTAGGCTGTAACACTGAGACAGGGAACAAAATGTTGTTCATCTGGGCAATGTGTTTGATCCTACACATGTGCAGTGCACATTGTACTCTATTTACACAATGGGAATTAGATGCAGGCATAATGTTATTTCAGTGCACATGCATAGGAGTTATCAGTGGCCACCCAGTGACCAAATAAGAAAGATATTGGTCCTGAAGAAAAGCATAGACCTATCATTGCTGGAAGAAAGCATAGACCTATCATTGCTGGAAGAATGCATAGACCTATCATTGCTGGAAGAATGCATAGACCTATCATTGCTGGAAGAATGCATAGACCCATCATTGCTGAAGGAGAGCATAGACCTATCATTGCTGGAAGAATGCATAGACCCATCATTACTGGAGGAAAGCATACACCCATCATTGCTGGAAGAAAGAATAGACCCATCATTGCTGGAGGAGAGCATAGACTCATCATTGCTGGAAGAAAGCATAGACCCATCATTGCTGGAAGAAAGCATAGACCCATCATTGCTGGAGGAAAGCATAGACCCATCATTGCCGGAGGAAAACATAGACCCATCATTGCTGGAAGAAAGCATAGACCCATCATTGCTGAAGGACAGCATAGGCCCATCATTGCTGGAGGAGAGCATAGACCCATCATTGCTGGAGGAAAGCACAGACCCATCATTGCTGGAAGAAAGCATAGACCCATCATTGCTGAAGGAGAGCATAGACCCATCATTGCTGGAAGAAAGCATAGACCCATCATTGCTGAAGGAGAGCATAGGCCCATCATTGCTGGAGGAGAGCATAGACCCATCATTGCTGGAGGAAAGCACAGACCCATCATTGCTGGAAGAAAGCATAGACCCATCATTGCTGAAGGAGAGCGTAGACCCATCATTGCTGGAAGAAAGCATAGACCCATCATTGCTGAAGGAGAGCATAGACCCATCATTGCTGGAAGAAAGCATAGACCCATCATTGCTGGAAGAAAGCATAGACCCATCATTGCTGGAAGAAAGCATAGACCCATCATTGCTGAAGGAGAGCATAGACCCATCATTGCTGGAAGAAAGCATAGACCCATCATTGCTGAAGGAGAGCATAGGCCCATCATTGCTGGAGGAAAGCATAGACCCATCTTTGCTGGAGGAAAGCACATACCCATCATTGCTGGAAGAAAGCATAGACCCATCATTGCTGGAGGAAAGCATAAACCCATCATTGCTGGAAGAGGAAAAACTGGGAAGTAAGAAACATTCTTGCACATTATGAAGAAGATAGATCACCAACTTTTAAACTTCCATGTTACCTTCTAACCTCCAACCTTCAAGGGTAGACCAGGGATATTGAATTAAAATTCAAGGAGGTCCGGTCACTAAAACTTTCTTCTGGCCTGGGTCCAAATCTCAGGTTTGGACTATGACATCAGAGTGCCCCCTTACATCAGATGTCCCCATTAGAGTGCTCCATTACATAAGGTTCCCAATCACAGTGACACCTTATATTAGGTTCAACATCACAGTGACACCTTACATAGGGTGTGCCCATCAGAGTGCCCCCTAACATTACGTGTATACACACTCCTTTGATACGTTGCAACTGTGGGGGAAAGAATGCCTTGACCACCTATGATTGGTTCAGTATAGTGATAGCTTTCTGGCAGGATGGCTCAGGTGGGTTTGGATCCAAACATGCCTGAGCTTATGACTTGTCACTGCGGTCTAT
Source organism: Staurois parvus (assembly GCF_062004578.1). Taxonomy (NCBI): domain Eukaryota; kingdom Metazoa; phylum Chordata; class Amphibia; order Anura; family Ranidae; genus Staurois; species Staurois parvus. Next base: position 6,858,785 of record NW_028318003.1, read on the forward strand.
GTGTTGGACAATGTTACTCAATGGGCCTGATGTGAACAAGTAGTTTGGCTCAGACCTTTGTGACCTGTGTAGGCAGCCTATTCATTCCAATGGGCTCCCTTACCAGCAGAAACCTGGGGAAAAGTCCCTGACCCTCTTTTTTTAAGGCTACATTCACACTTAGCAGGCATTTTTTTAAGGTGTTTTTGAGTGGGTTTTTTTAAGCAGATTTAAAAATATTATAGGCCTTTTTTTCAGGTGTTTCTCAATTAAAAGGTGTGGAGTGCTGCTGAAAACAGGGTGGAGAGCTGCTGTTTGAGCAAAAAATTGTGCAAACAAGATGCTTCAAAAATCGCTCATGTCACATTTTTGAAGGGGTTTCCATTCAAGTCTATGGGGACAAGAATGCTCAAATCTGCCTAAAAAGTAACTCATACAATTTTTTGAGCAACAGGCATTTTGCTACAGACGGCAGAACGCTAAAATGTGAATAGGGGTCATTGAAATGAATAAGATTTTGCTTGCTGAGTGTTTCTGAGCGTCAAAATAAAAAACAATCAAGTGTGAACGGGGTTTAGATTGCGTTGCACTGATTCTACGTGCGTTCCCACTCTGCAGTAATGTGAACCTGGCCTAACTACAGGCGGCACTGGGGAAAACCAAGTGTAACACGTTAGACTCAGCTCACTGATCTTAGTGGGTTGTTCAGTCATGGCCGGGGCTCTTTAAATGTCATTCTAGGAGTCAGGTGCAGAAACAGGCGCACACAGCGCATGCGCATGTAAACACAGGGAAGCGCACGGGAACGAGCACGCATGTCGGGGGTTCCTTCAGTCGTCATGTACGCAAACCCGGCCAGGAACACGTGTGCGCTGACGGCGCTGGAAGCTGAGGAGAGGGCGGAAGTAGGAAGAGAATGATGTGATGTGTACATACAGAGTGAGAGCAGGAAGAGCCGTGTGTTGTGTGGCTTCTCACCATGGCTATAGTGCCGCTGCTTGTCAATGTGGCCGGCTCTGTACTGGGCGGCCTGGCCACCGCCGTCCTCATCCCCGCCTTCAAGGAGCACTTCATCTCCGCTAAACTGTATGGGGTGGACATGAACAAGTCCAGCAGAGAGCCGGTGTAAGTCTATGGGACCCCCGTGTACACTGACAGCCAGCACTGCCAAGAGTCATCCGTGCGCTGTACTGGAGCCAGCAATACACAGGCACTCTGCAGTCCATCTCTGTATTCCAGCCGGACATACATGTTGGTTTACAGCACAATTTCTAAAAACATTTTAATTCATGATTGGTTCATATTACAGCGCTAATTACACTCATGGTATTTAACCCCTTGCCTACCGGGCATTTTTACCCCCTTCCTGCCCAGGCCAATTTTCAGCTTTCTGTGCTGCCGCACTTTGACAATTGCGCGGTCATGCAACACTGTACCCATATGAGATTTTTATCATTTTTTCACACAAATAGAGCTTTCTTTTGGTGACCTGTAATCCCTGCTGTGTTTTTTATATTTTGCACTATAGATGAAAAAGGACTGAAAATGTAAAAAAAAAAAAAAAAAGATTTTCTTTTGTTTTTATTATAAAATTTTGCAAATTGGTAATTTTTCTCTTTCACCGATGTGCACTGATGAGGAGGAACTGTGACAGCGTGAGAAAAGTATTGCTGATAACCGGCAAGTGTATTTACATGGTGATCAGCTGTGATTGGACACAGTTGATCACGTGATAAAAGGATGCTGTGATTGGCCTTTTACTGAGTCATGTGATCAGCTGTGTCCAAAGGACAGGCAATCAGACAGCTCTGGGTTCATGCCACTGAGGGCGCATTCTGGGAGGACGTCACATGACATCCAGAACTGGACAACCGCACTGTAGCTGTCAGTCGGCTATAGCGCGGTCAAGAAGATGTTAAAGTGGATCTTTAGTCAGAAAAATTAAGTCCTGCTAGATCACTTCAGGCTGGCCCACTTTGCAGGTATAGCTATGTAAAACATTAAAAATGCCTACACTGTTTAAAATCTAGTAATACACTCTTACCTTGCTCTGCACATGCTCAGTTGCTTCCCATTTTTAGGCACAGACATATTTAGATTGTAAGCTCCAAGGAGCAGGGCCCTCCTAACCCTCTTGTATTGAACTGTATTGTCTCCCTTTTTATTGTAAAGTGCTAAGCAAACTGTTGGCGCGATATAAATCCTGTATAATAATCATAATTTATAGAGGCTGATCTGCATAGAGCCTTAAAGCAGAATTAAACCCTCCTATCCTTTACAGCCAAGGATGCTGCTTCTGTTTGATCTGCAGCTGCCATGATGCTGCACATGTGATCAGTTATGACACTAGACATTTGATGGTTTGCCTGAGGAGACAGCACATGTGACAGCAATCCCAGCATTCCAAGAATGTAAATATTGTTTTAAACTTAGATCGATGGGTTTAGTTCCGGTTTATGACCTACTGCTGCTCAGGAGCTCTGGGCCTCAGAGAAATGACCGCCTCCAGCAAGAAGCAGGAAAAATGCTGGCGGCAATTTAAGTCACACACTAATATTAGTAGCAGAATTATTAATGTGGAGTGTATGTTCTTTTTAACATTATTTTTTATCACGTTGTCATAGGTAAAGTTCCGCTGTAACCCCTTCATGACAGAATGTAAATAAATCCTAATGCTTGCAACTTTTCACCTGTGTTAGTAAAACAGTACATATTGCAATCACTTGGTGTATCTAGGTGGATTATACAGTTTTTTGGGGTTCTTTTGTTTTTCAGGACAAATTGGGATTTCCTTTGTTGGTAAATGGTAATAGATATTTCCTGACTTTGTTTTTTAAAAAAGAAAACTGGCACAAAATAGCAAATCACTTTTTTTTTTTTCTAATTGTGAAATTTAGCTGTATATTTTTGCTATTACCATAATCTACCAATAAAGAACTAAAAAGAAAAAAAAAATTTTCCAGCTCCTGGTGATCACAGCGATACCACATATATTATTTGTTGTTTGTACTCATAAGGCCTAGAATAAATGGTGCGCAATTTGCTTTAATGGCCGCTGTCAGTGTTGCGATCAGCTACATACGGTATACAGTGCTGCATTCCGGCAGTGGTATGGGGACTTCCCATCCTCGCATAAAATCAAGTCAAGCTAGGTGCTGCTCAGCCATGTACAGGAAGCCTTGTATTTTTATGAATTAATACAAGGCTTCAACTGATTACCTGAAGTGAAGAGGCAGGCAGATGTCATGTTTTTAACCTCAGCCAATCGGAGATAATGGCTCCAGCTGTTGTGTCTGAGCTAATGAGGAGTGAGAGACCCAGGAGAGCTTCTGCTTTCGAGCACATTGCTGGATCAGGATTGGGCTCAGGTAAGTATTGGGGGGGGGAGCTGCGTACTGAAGATTTTTTTTTACCTTCATGCATAGAATACATGAAGGTAAAAATCCTTCAGCCTTTAGATCCACTTGAAGCTTTCCTGATTGACTCACTCCTTGGTTGTGTCGTTGGACCCCACCTGGAAGAAGGGGGGCAAGCCTGTAAAGTTACTTTAGGTGCATACTGTAATAAGAAGTGTTAGTCGCAGGGTGTTGTCCAGGACTGTGGTCCATCTGCGAGTGAAACCTTGACCCCAAAGACCCCTTACAGTTGTATTTTTTTTTTTTTTTATCAGGTATTAGTAGATGAAGTCTACATATTATGTTACAGTAGAATTAAATGTTCATTAAGAAAAAACAAAAACTCCTCCAGCTCTGCTTGAATCATTTATGTACTGTAGTAATATTACACCAGTTTGCTCCGAACATGTACGTTAGCAGTACCTGGATGTGTTATTGTGTCTTTGCTGCACTTCTTCACATTTTGATCTGCGAGTGCACACTTTTTAACAGTCATGTTGCTGGCCCAGGAGTGTTGTCAGAACAGAGCTGCTGTCAATCACTGCCATTGAGGGTGGAGCAGAGGATGGCTTGGTGCTCAGGTTTTGGTGCTGCCAGTGCATGAGCTCAGCTGGGTGTTCATGTAAGGGGGCTACACTGGGGCTTCAGGGAGACCTTGAATGGCAGCTTAGCCACACTATAGGAGGAAGTACAGAAGGCATCAGTTTGGATAGAAGATTCTGCTAAAAAGAGGTTGCATCAGCAATGTGAAAAGTATGGGAATTATGCTGTGTTTTTTTTTTTTTTTTTGACGTTTTAATGATACTTTAAGTAACTTTTTCATTGTTTTGTATCCACTGCAATAAACTAATGTGTATGTTTGTTTTTGTTTCTATAGCCCAGAGTCTCAAGGAGTAATCAGCGGGGCAGTGTTTCTTCTTATCCTTTTTTTCTTCATTCCTGTTCCCTTCTTGAGCTGTTTCCTTGAAGAACAGTGTAGAGAATTCCCACACCATGAGGTAGTTGTTTTATTCCACCTTCATATACAAATTGCTTTTCTGTATGTTAAAGGGGATGTGTAGCTGAAAGCAACCAATCAAAATTAATCAGGGTGGATAAAAATGAATGATTTAAAAAAAAAAAAAAATCTGATTTTTTTTATTTAAATCGGATTTATTTTATTTAAATCGGATTTTTTAAATAAAATGCTTTTTGAGGAAAATATATTACCATCCAAAGGTTATTCCATCATGAAATAAAGATTAGTTTTTTAATTATGTAGAATAAGGCTGTATATGTTTAATTTTTTTGGTAAATAAATTCCATGAATCCATTCACATGGTCATGCTCTTCCAGAGGTTTTTGTAAGATTATTGGGCAGTTTCTCTGCCTACAAGATATTATCACAGATGCTTGCTTTACTTTTGCAGTTCTCAAAACTGAATTTGACTCAGCGGAGATCACATGCCTCTTCTTCACAGCAAAAATGTTATAACATGAACAGAGTTAAGAAAAAGACCTTAATCCTAACTTCTACAAACCTATAAATACAGAATCAACCCCTTCAGTGCTAAGTTTCAAGAAGTTCAGTGAATAGAATAGAAACAATATTTTTCTGATTGTTTGGAGTGGAATAGATCTGCACAAGAAGAAAGTGAAACTAAGTGTGAGGAGGAAGGGGCTGACAGTCTAAGTTTCTTAAAATATATATATTTTGTTTAGCCAAATTAGTTATCAAACATGGATGTTTGTTTAAGCAAATACCATATGCTGGAATGTTATTGTTTCAGTTGAATAAATCTATTTAAATTGTTATTAAGGTAACGATTATTTTTCTCCTTCCTAAGTACAACAGAAAAGTTGCCCAAATATGAATGATTAACCTATTAAACTGGGGATAAAAAACCTAATATGAAAAGTTATTCTAAAAATCTTTATCTACTTGCATATTAAAGTTATATCAGCAAGAATTAGTCTATGTAGAAAACTAGGATTTAAATCAAGCCTTACTGACTAGTGATTTAAATCATGATTTTAAATCAGTTTGATTTAAATCAAATCCACCCTGGAATTATTTATTGTGGCTCACAGCAAATTTCAGTTTGTTTGCTGTCACTGACTACACATAGTAATGCTTTATTGAATCAACCTGTATGTGTGGGTTGATCTTCTCCCCGCACCCACTGTCAAAATTTGAGAAGATCGAGGCCATTCGGGGCTTCGCCCACACGACTGCATCATTCATTCACAGAGTTATGTGAATGGATAGACTACAAGTACTGACAGCCTTTGCAGGTGACAGCTTGTAATTCTCAATGATCTACAAAGGCGCTGGTGAGCATCCTCGTAGTTCATTGATTCTTCCTGGACTAAAGTAACTTCCTGCCCATGTCAGAGGTACGGGCATACAGCTACACTGACAGTCTGCAGTAGCCTGACAATGCACCTACGATCTGTTGATTGTGGGTGCAATGCTTTCCAGGTTCCTAATTAAAAAAAATAGTAAATGCATATATTTTTACCTGCACAAAATGTGCATTTTTTTTAAGGTGAACTTGTACTTTAACCACTTAAAGTTTAAGCAATGTTGGATGTAAAGTACCTGAGGATGCAGTGAAACATGCATTTGTAAAAGTCTTATTGTTATGTGATATGTATTTGAGATGTAGAGATGGATCTCAGCTTTGTGCTAGAACAGTGGATGCTCACTCTCACTAAGTTGCAGGTAGAGCTCTATAAACAGCAAGTTTGTGGTCCCTAATGATTGAGCTCTAGCTGTGACTCTGCAGTGGTAGTGTGACAGACACTACAAATATGACAGAGTAGCCTCTAATGTGAGTGTTCTATATTTAGATTTTATTTCCCGCATAACTTCACCTTTTTCTATTTAAATTTTTTTTTTACTTCTAGTTTGTTGCTCTTATTGGCTCATTACTTGCCATTTGCTGTATGATCTTTCTGGGTTTTGCGGATGATGTCTTGAACTTGCGCTGGCGACACAAGTTGCTGCTGCCCACTGCAGCCTCGCTGCCACTTCTCATGGTCTACTTTATCACATTCGGCAATACTACCATAGTGGTACCCAAGCCATTCAGACCTCTTCTGGGGCTTCATGTGGATCTTGGTGAGTAGACTTTTTACTGTTGAAGTGTAGTAGTGCTCTGGCAATAAAAGAAATAGCATGCATAGAGAACACCAAGAATAGTATAGTGTACTGATCCTGACAGTCTCCTGAACATCTAGTTTTTGGATTTAAAGCTAGTGCGTGTGAGGCCACTGAATATACTTTTTTTTTTTTTTTTGGGAAAATTCCATGTATGAATCACCCCCACAAACATTGGATTACTGTATCACAAACCAAAAAAAATATAAGAACTGCATTTGCTCAAAACTACCACCTATGCTGGTGGGGTGGGTTTCCCCAAACATTTATAGTAATCCCAAAAATAAGAGTAATATATTTGAAAATGTATCTAATACATTTTACTAATATTAAATATCCTAATAGAAATATCTGTGTATTTTCCCTCCCCATGACCTGCAATTTTAAAATGGACAATTGTCATAATTCTCCTGGGAGACTTGCATCAGTGGTCTGTTTACCCCTTATACACTCACTGGCCTCTTTATTAGGTACACCTGTTCAATTGTTTGGTAACACAGATTGCAAATCGGCCAATCACATGGCAGAAACATAATGCATTTAGGCATGTAGATGTGGTGAAGACAACTTTCTGAAGTTAAAACCGAGCATCAGGATGGGGAAGAAAGGGGATTTAACTGACTGTGAACTTGGCATGGTTGTTGGTGCCAGACGGGCTGGTCTGAGTATTTCAAAAACTGCTGATCTACTGAGATTTTCACACACAACCATCTCAAGGGTTTACAGAGAGTGGTTCAAAAAAGAGAAAATATCCAGTGAGCCGCAGTTGTGTGGATGGAAATGCCTTGCTGATGTCAAAGGATAATGGGAAGACAGGTTTGAGATGATAGGCAACAATAACGCAAATAACCACTCATTACAACCAGGGTATGCAGAATACCATCTCTGAACGCACAACACGTTGAACCTTGAAGCAGATGGGCTACAGCAGCAGAAGACCAATCTGGGTGCCACGCCTCTCAGCTAAGAACAGGAAACTGAGGCTACAATTTGCACAGGCTCACCAAAATTGGACAATAGAAGATTGGAAAAACGTCACCTAGCCTGATAAGTCTTGATTTCAGCTGCGACATTCAGATGGTAGGGTCAGAATGTGGCGTAAACAACATTAAAGCATGGATCAATCCTGCCTTGTAATAATGGTTCTGGCTGGTGGTGTAATGGTGTGGGGATTATTTTCTTGGCACACTTTGGCCCCCTTTAGTACCAATGGATCATCATTTAAACGCCATGGCCTACTTGAGTATTGTTGTTGACCATGTCCATCCCTTTATGATTACAGTGTACCTATACTCTGATGGCCACTTCCAGCAGGATAATGCACCAAATCATCTCAAACTGGTTTCTTGAACATGACCATGAGTTCATGGTATTCCAATGGCCTCCACAGTCAACAGATCTCAATCCAATAGAGCACCTTTGGGATATGGTGGAATGGGAGATTCGCAGTATGGATGTGCAGCCGACAAATCTGCAGCAACTGCCTGATGCTATCATGTCCATATGGACCAAAGTCTCTGAGGAATGTTTCCAACACCTTGTTGAATCTATGCAAAGAATTAAGACCGTTCTGAAACCAACTAGCAAGGTGTACCTAATAATGAAGTGGCCGGTGAGTGTAGATATCGGGATAGCTGTATAAATCTCACCAGGACCTGATTGGTTAACTTTGGATCCTTCACTATCTAGATCTATATATTTACTCCAGGTATCTATTTTTAAACTTTATTTAAAGGATAAATTCACCTTTCGTAACCTGTTACATCCATATTCAGAATGTAACATGTTACGAACGGATCGCACTGCACCCCCCCCCCCCCCCCAATCCCGATCGCCATTGTGACAACTAGCAGGGAGATCTCCTCCCTGCTAGCTGTCACAATTTTAAAAAAAATGCTGTCATGCGGGGCTCCGCCTGCCCAGCCACATCACTCATTCACGGTATGCTCTGAATGAGAAAACTATGGCTGTCAAGCACTGTCGGCTTGTAGTTTTCAATGAACTACCATGGTGCTACACAGCGCTGTAGTAGCTCATTGAGCCTTCCTGTCAGTATCTACTTGCTTATACGGGATGTACGAGTAAGCAGATACACTGACAGGTCAGAGGGAGACCTGCATGGCATCAGTGATCTGCTGATCGCTGTTTCAATGCTTTAGAGGCTCCAGAAATAAAAAATAATAAATGCACATTTTTTTGTTACCTGCATAAAAAAGTATTTATTATTTTTTGTTAAAAAGGTGAACTTATCCTTTAAGCCAGTGTGTCCAGAATAACAGGCAGCTATCATTTTCATAGGGTCAGAAATGGTAGCGTATGTATTTAAGTTAGATAAATGTTGACAACTACTAGTTTAAACTGGATAACTGTTTTTGCATTGAAACTTCTCTAAAAGTAAGGCTTAACACCTTTTGTGTTGCATTGCTACAACGATACTGCACCATGATGCATTAGTTGCAGTGTCATTTATTTTGAGTAGCACCTCATGCATGAAAGCAACACTAGTTGATGGTACTACCAACAATGACCTGAATAGTGCAAGTAATTAGAAATTAAAAGATCACCCGTTGCCTTATGATCACAGCTAACATCCCCCAAGTGTATGGCACAGATGACTCTAGAATAATGCAAGATCTGGTTCAGACAGGTTGGTTTGAATAGCAGAAAGCTATCATTGAAGGAAAGGACATGGCAAAAGGGTTAGCTGGCAACAAGATTCTGCCACATTGTGAGACCGCTCTGTAATGAAAGAAATTTGCTTTAGGGGGTGCCCTATTTATACAAAATTTGGAACCACATAGAGAAAATTATTTTAGAATACAGTTATGTTTTTATTATGGGATTGTATAATGTCAAATCATTTACAAAGATATTTTAGGTTTGGCTCTGTATTAAATCTTCTTCTTCTTCATCTTCTTCATCTTCTTCTTCTTTTTTTTTTTTTTTTCTTTCAGGGATTCTTTATTATGTTTACATGGGTATGCTAGCTGTCTTCTGTACCAATGCAATCAACATTCTGGCAGGAATCAATGGTCTTGAAGCTGGCCAATCTTTAATCATAGCTGGCTCTATCATTGTTTTTAACATTGCAGAGCTTAATGGTGAGTCAGTGTGAGAATATAAAATCTATATATTTGATGTATGAACTTGTTCCCCCTTGCTGTTCAAAGACTGAAATTCTATTTTTTTTTGCTTGGTGTTTAAAAGTAATAAATATCAATCTGCAATCACACCAGGTTGCAAGCTAGCACTTGAAAGTGATAACTCTCCGCCTCCAATATGTACCAATAACATATTACTACATATTTTGTTATTGGTGTTTAAACATATCTAACATGTTTTATTTTCCATGATCTAACAACAAGTCAAATATTACTTGTACACGTAAAGGTAACTGAGGTGGTTATAACTGCAGCTTTGGCGTAGCTATGAACTAGGGTCTAAGGACACCTTTTTTAACTATATGGGAAAAGCATTTTTTGGAAGGGGGGAATAGAGTGGAGATGGATTAGAACACTTGTCAGTTTTTATTGTTCTGTTTCCCTGTTAGGGAGCTTCACCCTCTCTGTTTGTCCTGTTTACCATTATCAGTGAAAGTAAAAGAAAATGTCAAATTTTGGGTTGTCTCCAGAAAAGTAATAGAAGGGAAATCTTCCAGTGGGGACATAGATGGCAAAAAAAAAACTGATAGGCGTTATAACCCCTCTTTACTCATTCCAAAATGGGGGAAAAAAAAGTTTTTGCCTATCGTTCTACTTTAGGGTTCTCACAACTTCAGTCATTTGAAACGAATGCAGCATTTAATCAACCCATTTTGCTTTTCTGTGTTGCATTTTATTCAGAGATTTTTGAAGGCTTTAAAATTTCTTACACATGTTTGATCTTGTCTCTAATAGGTGACTGCCATGACGATCATCTCTTTTCACTTTACTTTCTTATTCCATTTTTCTTCACCACTCTGGGATTACTGTACCATAATTGGTAAGATCTAGTTCTGAAACTGCACTGCATATCATGCATTGGTAGTAGTAGCTGGGCTGTAATGTCATAATAGCTAGGAAAGACTGAAATAGTTTGCTACAGGAGAATGATTTATATTGCATGTGCTCTAATGGACTTGGGTTTGATTAGATTTTTGTCATTGGTAATGTTTTTCAGTCTTGCTATAATTTACATTAATCCATTTTCACATGTACTGTATATCTAAAAATATAAATCTTTAAAATAATTCAACCACCGCAGGCAATGCATGATAGTTCAGGCACGTCCAGTGTCTACTTGCATGGATTTGCTGTAAATCACGCTACTTATCTTAAATTGGCTCTGCAATGCACAAAAGTGTGAGGGATGCCATTTTGGCCCTCTTTTGAATATAACAGGTGCCTGTAGGTGTCAATACTTTGAATCACAGGCCTGGAACAAGCATACTGTAAGGTAGGGTTCACACTACCCACAGTGAAAAACATTCAGTTTTCCTTCTCTGCGGATAGCAATCGCAGCTGAGGATTGGTGCTTTGTGTTTTACAATGCAAAGTACTGTTCTACCCCGGTAGGGGGTGTGCAGCCATTCACGACCGTGGCTGTCAATCACTGGGACTCTGCCTGTGATTGCTGAGCATCTCCGACAGGGAAGAGAACTGTTTGTAAACAAAACAGTTTCTCCTCCCTGTCAGCTCGTGCACACTGCTTTGGATGGCTGTGCTCGTTTTTCAGGTGACACACACAGAGCAGCCCATTGATTTCAATGGGCTGCGCTGCACGTGGCAAAGTATCTCATGGGACATTTTGGCATTATGCTAGTTGCATGTTTTTCACTGCACGTTGTGCTGCATTTGTCACCTGGTTTTTCATGTGGCAGAAGAAAGAGATCTATTGTGTTCCCCCCTCCATGTTTAACCACTTGCCTACCAGGCACTTATACCCCCTTCCTTACCAGGCCAATTTTCAGCTTTCAGCGCTGCCGCACTTTGATTGACAATTGCGCGGTCATGCAACATTGTACCCATATGAAATTTTGATCATTTTTTTCTCACAAATAGAGCTTTCTTTTGGTGGTATTTAATCGCCACTGGGCGCTTTACTTTTTGCGCTAAAGATTAAAAAAAGTGCAAAAAATTTGAAAAAAAAAAAAAAGTTTATTTGTTTCTTTTATAAAATTTTTCAAACAGGTATTTTTTCTCCTTCACTGATTTGCGTTGATGAGGCGGCACTGATGGGCACTGATAGGCGGCACTGATGGGCACTGATAGGCAGCACTAAAGGGCACTGATAGGCAGTACTAATGAGGTGGCACGGATAGGCGGCACTGATAGACAGCACTAATTAGGGGTCACGGATAGGCGGCACTGATAGGTGACACTGATGATGGGTACTGATAGACGGCACTGACTGGCATCACTTCTGGGCACTGACTGGCACAACCCCTGGGCACTGACTGGCAGCACTGGTGGGCAGCACTGGTGGGCGGCACTGGTGGGCAGCACTGGTGGGTGGGCACAGGTGGGTGGCACTGGTGGGTGGGCACTGGTGGGTGGCACTGCTGGGCACATGTAGGTGGCACTTCTGGGCACAGGTAGGTGGCACTGCAGAGTGGCACAGGTGGGGGCACTGCTGGGCACAGGTGGGGGCACTGCTGGGAACGGGTGGGCGGGGCTAGTGGGCGCACTGCTGGGCGGAACTTGCGGGTGTCACTGCTGGGCACCGATCATCAGGGCACTGATCATCAGTGCCCTGATGATCGGTGCCAATCCCCGCTCTGACAACTGCCGGTTCTCGGCAGTACTTTCCTCACGATCTGACAGCGTGAGGAAAGTGCAGCCGAGAACCGGCACTTGCATTTCCCTGTGATCAGCGTGTCATTGGACACCGCTGATCACGTGGTAAAAGGCCGGTGGGATCGGCCTTTCACCACATCACGTGATCAGCTGTGTCCGTAGGACACGGCGATCACGGAGATCGCCGGGTGCGCGCCCCCTGGGGCGCGCAGGAGAGCGCGTTCTGGGAGGACGTCATATGACGTCCACTCAGAACTGGCCGGCCGCGGTGAAGCCGTCATTCGGCTATGCGCGGTCGGCAAGAAGTTAAGGTAAACAGGTTGCTTTGCCACAAAACATTCCATGTATTATCATGCAGCCAGATGTTATCTGTTGTAACAGCCACAGGTTGTTTTTTTTACATGTTGAGATAAAATCTTTTGCTAATTTTGGGAGGTTTAAGAGGCTTTTAGAATCTGTTCTTACAACAGTTATCCATTATTTTTTGTTTTGTTCTTTGTCATAGGTACCCTTCCAGAGTTTTTGTTGGTGATACATTTTGTTATTTTGCTGGTATGACCTTTGCTGTTGTTGGCATCGTTGGACACTTCAGTAAAACTATGTTGCTTTTCTTTATTCCGCAAGTCCTTAATTTCCTCTATTCTGTGCCTCAGTTACTGCACATAATCCCATGTCCACGTCATCGGCTTCCAAGGTAATTGCATATCTTCTTATGTGGCTTCATCACTGATTTCTGCTTAATAATGTCTGTTTTGGCACATCACAAAGCCAACATTACACTGTTCTAATCATGTTTATTACAAATTGGCACTAACTGGCCTGTTCATTATTTTTTTTTTTTTTGCAGGTTTGATCCTCGCACTGGAAAGCTTACTATGAGTTATTCGAAATTCAAATCAAAAGATTTATCAGCAATTGGAGCATTAGTTGTAAAGGTGATCTAAAATTTATAAATGTTATAACTTTATCCAGGGCATTTACTTATATTTTAGTATACGAACAACAAGCTTACAGATTAGTTTTTACTTCACTGACTGCATAGATTTTCTAGGTTTGTGACTGACTTTGGATTCAAAGACTTTAAAGGAACTAGCATTTTCAGAAAGAATTCAGCAGTGGCAGCCGGTATGTTTACATGCAAAATCATGCATGATGTGTTAATGTAAGTGGGTTTTTTTAAAGAGATTTGTTTACCTGGGAAAACCTTTAAGAAATGGGGGTATATCCTAAGACATGGGGTCCAACAACTGTTTACATTTTAGCATGCATGTCACTATAGTAACAACTGCAGCAGCATGTATTGGTACAGATACAGAACTGGCTCCTCTTTGCCAAAATTGGAACCTGTTGGGAGGAAGGAAAGAAATACATTCATTGTTAGTTGCTATGGCTCATAAAAAGCAGCAAACCTAAATAATAAAAAAAAACAAACAAACCATTTATTACTGAAGTAGATACTAAGTTACAAGCGTTGGATATCCATGTTGTTGTAGGACATGTGTCCTAAACATTATGGGGGAGATTTACTAAAACTGGTGCATGGTGGCCAATCAGCTTCTAACTTCAGCTTGTTCAATCAGGCATTGAAAATAAAACCTGGCAGCTGATTGGTTTCTATGCAGAGCTGCACCAGATTTTTCACCATGCAGTTTTAGTAAACAACCTTTTTGTGCCTCATACGTTTTACAGGCGCAAACAGAATTTAAACATGATTTAATGGAAGCAAGAAATGAATTAGTTAACCAAAACCTTACACCAAGGTTTGTTTGGCAAGCGCTGCATTCTTTTAGGGCACTTGCTTCACGCTTTTCTAGTCCCTGTCATAGTCCACACAAGATGCCACAAAAAAAAATATTTTTTACACACACACTATATTAAATTGTGTAGGTAATGGCTAAAACCCGTAAGGTTTTCTTTACATTTTTGTCACCTGTGTCCCATTCAAATATTCCGTCCACTTCCCCTCTTGTAAGAGCAAGAGCAAGTGAGGCAAATCCCCCCTTAGATACTTTTCACCAGATCTAGTGTCTTCATTGGGGTAGTTCCACTTTATCCATGCTCTATATCCTGTGTCACAACATGCTACATGACATTAAGGAATGATGAATGACATGGCTACCATTAACGTTGCTGTAAAGTCCACTGTGAAAGAAATGCCATTATTTCAACCCAAGAGAAGACTTGACATCATTCATCCTTAGGGCAGCTCTAGGAACTCCTGTTTGTTCTTCTAAAGATAAGCTTTTCCTTAAAAGAAGCCTCTACTGAGATATATATGTAAGCTGCTGTTGTTGAACTCTCCTTCTGAAAATGCCAGTCTAATGGCTTCAGTACTTACAGAATCATTGATGTACTGTAGCAAGAATGCTGGCTGCAGAGCAATAACAGTAAAAGGTCATTGATCAGGTTTAAGGAATTGCTTTGGATGGAAACAGAGATCATCTTAAATTGCAGTTAGCATTGCTCACCAGGTTGCACCTGGAATGAATGGTCTTCTGTCTCATTTTAAATTGTATTTACTTCACAGTGGCTTTTACAATGGTAGCAAATGTGTGCTATCTGCTGAATGGTTGTATTGCAGAGCTGTTTTTTTCCTATGTGAAGACATAATGTATTTGCCTATTAGACTGTATCTCTAGGCAGAGGATAGAGTGGGGAAGGGATGGACCCTCTGTAACCCTTGAGGGATAAACCACTCTGCTTGGCATGACTATGTCACCACAACAGAAAGTGAGTGGACATCCAAAATTTTAGTCGTGTCCAAGCAAAAAAAAAAAAAAAAAAATGGTTTTAGGTAAACATACACGCTAATTAATCTCTTACCTGCAACTATAGGCAAGCAGACAAAGTAAAACTTTCCTTCACTGTAGCAGAAAAAAAAGTCTGCCTAACCATCTCCAGGGTGCACATTACTTCTTCTGTCATTCAGATAAGCTTTCATAGTTTCCCTCACTGAGACTACATTACAGTGCTTTGAAAATGTATTCATACCTCTTAAATTTTCCACATTTTATGTTACAACCAAATACTTAACTGTATTTTATTGGGATTTTATGTGATAGACCACCACAAAGTGGCAGATAATTGTAAAGTGGAAGGAAAATGAGAAATGGTTTTCCAAATTTTTTGCAAATAAATATCTGAAAAGTGTGGCATGCATTTGTATTCAGCCCCCTTTACTCTGATACTCCTAACTAAAATCTAGTGGAACCAATTGCCTTCAGAAGTCGCCTAATTAGTAAATGGAGCCCACCTGTGTGTAATTTAATCTCAGTGTAAATTCTGTGAAGCCCTCAGAGGCCAAGGAACACACCAGACAGGTCAGGAATAAAGTTGTGGAGAAGTTGTAAAGCAGGGCTAGGTTATTATTATAATAATAATAATAATTTATTAATAATAATAATTAAAAAAATATCCCAAGCTTTGAACATCTCACGGAGCACTGTTCAATCTATCAGCTGAAAATGTAAAGAGTATGGCACAACTGCAAACCTACCAAGGTATGGTCATCCACCGAAACTGATAGGCCAGGCAAGGAGAGCATTAATCAGAGAAGCAGCCAAGAGGCCCATGGTAATTCTGGAGGAGCTGAAAAGATCCACAGCTTAGGTGGGAGAATCTGTCCACATGACCACTGTTAGTTGTGCACTACACAAATCTGGCCTTTATGGAAGAGTGGCAAGAAGAAAGCCATTTGCAGTTTGCGAGAAGCCATGTGGGGGACACAGCAAACATGTGGCAGAAGGCGCTCTGGTCAAATGAGACCAAAATGTAACTTTTTGCCTAAAAGCAGAATGCTATGTGTGGCAGAAAACTATTCTGCACATCACCCTGAACACACCATCCCCACCGTGAAACATGGTGGTGGCAGCATCATGTTTTGGGATACTTTTTCTTCAGCAGGGACAGGGAAGCTGGTCAGAGATGATGGGAAGATGGATGGAGCCAAATATAGGGCAATCATAGAATAAAACCTATTAAAGTCTGCAAAAGAATTGAGACTACGGTGGCGGTTCACCTTCCAGTCGATGTCCAGACCTAAATCCAATTGAGAATCTGTGGCAAGACTTGAAAATTGCTGTTCAGATGCTATCCATCAAATCTGACAGAGCTTCAGCTATATTGCAAAGAAGAATGGGCACAAATTTAACTCTCTAGATGTGCAAAGCTGGTAGAGATATCCACAAAAAGTCTTGCAGCTGTAATTGCAGCGAAAGGTGGTTCTACAAAGTATTGACTCGGGGCTGAATACAAATGTACGCTACACTTTTCAGATATTTATTTGTAAAAGATTTTGAAAGCCATTTATCATTTTCCTTCCACTTCACACTGTGCCACTTTGTGTTGGTCTATCACATAAAATACCAATAAAATACATTTACGTTTTTGGTTATAACATGACAAAATGTGGAAAATTTCAAGGGGTATGAATACTTTTTCATGGCACTAACTCCACTCTGGAGGTTTCCACTGTTCAACTCTGGCCCCCTGTTCAAGAAAAAGTGTACCTTACTCTTGGGTAAGATCCTCCTCTTGGACAAGTGGCCAGGGTTTAATGCTCTGGATGGGACTTATGCCCAGATTTAGAGTATAGGCTTCTATAAGCAACTGAAATAACAATTAGGCAGCAGTTGTTGCTTTGAAGAGTTTGATAAGGAGTGATGCTGGAGGACTGAGGGAGGTGTGTGTAATGCCTATTGCACCAAAGTAATGCAGAAAACTTTTCCAAAATTGCACTGCAGAGAGGTGCATTATTTAGAATGGGCTCCATTTAAAATATTGTGTTTTCCCTTTGAACCTAAACCAACTTTCACGGTCACCGCTCCGGCATCTATGTCCCCCAGTTGGTATATTCCACTGAAGGTGCATGTACAGTATCTCACAAAAATGAGTACGCCCCTCACAGTTTTGTAAATATTTTATTATATCTTTTCGTGTGATGACACTTTGCTACAATGTAAAGTAGTGAGTGTACAGCTTGTATAACATGTAAATTTGCTGTCCCCTCAAAATAACTCAACACACAGCCATTAATGTCTAAACCACTGGCAACAAAAGTGAGTACACCCCTAAGAGAAAATGTCCAAATTGGGCACAAAGTGTCAATATTTTGTGTGGCCACCATTATTTTCCAGCACGGCCTTAACCCTCTTGGGCATGGAGTTCACCCGAGCTTCACAGGTTGCCACTGGAGTCCTCTTCCACTCCTCCATGACGACATCACAGAGCTGGTAGATGTTGGAGACCTTGCGCTCCTCCACCTTCCGTTTTGAGGATGCCCCACAGATGCTCAATAGGGTTTAGGTCTGGAGACATGCTTGGCCAGTCCATCACCTTTACCCTCAGCTTCTTTAGCATGGCAGTGGTCGCCTTGGAGGTGTGTTTCGTTATGTTGGAATACTGTCCTGCGGCCCAGTCTCCGAAGGAAGAGGATCATGCTCTGCTTCAGTATGCCATAGTACATGTTGGCATTCATGGTTCCCTCAATGAACTGTAGCTCCCCAGTGCCGGCAGCACTCATGCAGCCCCAGACCATGACACTCCCACCACCATGCTTGACTGTAGGCAAGACACACTTGTCTTTGTACTCCTCACCTGGTTGCCGCCACACACGCTTGACATCATCTGAACCAAATAAGTTTATCTTGGTCTCCTCAGACCACAGGACATGGTTCCAGTAATCCATGTTCTTAGTCTGCTTGTCTTCAGCAAACTGTTTGCGGGCTTTCTTGTGTATCATCTTTAGAAGAGGCTTGCTTCTGGGACGACAACCATGCAGACCAATTTGATGCAGTGTGTGGCGTATGCTCTGAGCACTGACAGGCTGAGCCCCCCCCCCCCCCCCACCCCCCCACCCTTTCAACCTCTGCAGCAATGCTGGCAGCACTCGTGTCTATTTCCCAAAGACAACCTCTGGATATGACCCTGAGCACCTGCACTCAACTTCTTTGGTCGACCATGGCGAGGCTTCTTCTGAGTGGAACCTGTCCTGTTAAACCGCTGTATGGTCTTGGTCACCGTGCTGCAGCTCAGTTTCAGGATCTTGGCAATCTTCTTATAGCCTAGGCCATCTTTATGTAGAGCAACAATTCTTTTTTTCAGATCCCCAGTGAGTTCTTTGCCATGAGGTACCATGTTCCAGTGACCAGTATGAGAGAGTGAGAGTGATAACACCAGATTTAACACACCTGCTCCCCATTCACACCTGAGACCTTGTAACACTAACAAGTCACATAACACTGGGGAGGGAAAATGGCTAATTGGGCCCAATCTGGACATTTTCACTTAGGGGTGTACTCGCTTTTGTTGCCAGTGGTTTAGACATTAATGGCTGTGTGTTGAATTATTTTGAGGGGACAGCAAATTAACATGTTATACAAGCTGTACACTCACTACTTTACATTGTAGCAAAGTGTCATTTCTTCAGTGTTGTCACATGAAAAGATATATTTACAAAAATGTGAGGGGTGTAATCACTTCTGTGAGATACTATATAGATGATGGCAGCCTAATTCCATGCAGTCCACGCCCATGGGGCTTAGTCATGGAGGTGATTGCTTTTGTCATGTACCAGTCACACCAATGTGAACCAGCACTAAGTGTTCAGTAACCTGGGAGACTTCCTGAGTACCCACCCATGGTAACAGACAGCTTCACCTCCCACCCTTTCCATAAGCGTGCAGTCTCTCCAAAGTTTTAGTTCCTCCCCCCAGGTGCCTAGGAAGTAATTCAAAAATCTTAAAATAAAAATATCAGGGATTATTAATGGGTTATTTTGAGATTCATTTCTTTTCTGTTATGTCACCGTTTAGGTTGCTGAAGCTTTTCATGTGATTGATGTCAAACGACCTAAAAGTGATGACGAATTTATGGAAATAAATAACATGACCCTGATAAATTTTGTGCTGAAACTGATTGGACCAACTAATGAGAAGAGCCTAACAATGGTTTTACTGTTCATACAGGTAATGCATACATAAAACTGTTATAGCAGAGCTCCTCAACCAGAAACCCAGAAGTTGCATGTTTCTTGGCTTCCTTGGTGGTGGAGGTTCTTGGTAATACCAGTGGACTGCATATTTTATTTGGTCCTCATGCACACTGGATGTTTTTACAGCTGTTGTGTTTGGCTTTTGGTGGTTTTTTTTTTTGTATAACCAGTAAACTCCCCGGCATGTTACCCTACGTGTCCATGCACACAGACTGTAATTAGCGGTTTTTGGCTGAAAAACGTGGCAAACCAGCATTTTTGTAAGTGTTTGGGTTTTTTTTGTTTTTTTGAAAAATTTTTATTTTGGTGAAAAAAAGACGTAAACGCGAAATGCAAAAACGCTGAAAAACTCCCTTTTTTAACGTGACTTTACACAGCTAACATTACCAGCATTATTAAAATGCCCAGTGTGCATGGAGCCTTATAATCGAAAGCTGCTCAACAGATAACAGAAATTCTATATTTTAAAAGCCTTATGTGCAACATGTTTTCATTTCTTTACGGCTTTTAATGTAGGGGCCCTTTCTCTCCAACTTGCTGTGAATGTAAGACTACTGATTTGCACTGGGTGGAACAATACTGTTATGTCATTCCTGGTACTTCACACTGTTTGTTTTTTGTTTTTTTTCTTTCATAGAACTTTTGTTGAAATGTTATTGAAATTGTCTAAATTACGTTTCATTCAATTGTATTCACTGCAGTGGCATTGGGATGTGGTAGTTTGTGTTGCAACATGCTGCATTGAAAAACAATTTAGCTCATGCAGTTGCGTGTGTTTTTGTGCACACTAACACAACTGAAACCATAGTAAACAAGGCATTTTCTTGCATTGGGACTGCGCTGGGAAAGGCTGATTAAATTTTGACACCCCTTTTTCCCCCCCATCAGCATGCCAATTACATTTTTAACCACTTGCCCTCTGCCCTAGAGTAGAAGTACTGCTACAGGGCTGCACAAAACCACGTGTGTGTGTGTATATATATGTGATTTGCATAAACAGGTAGGGAGCGCTCTGCTCTTCCTGCGCCAGTATTGGCAGCTAGGGGTGGCAATCACCAGATCCTGGTCGGCACTCGGTGATAGTCGGGGAAAGCAGACAGGGGAGAGACCTGTGTGTAAACAGTCAGCATGGACGTCCTGTTTTGTATCTCTCTGCACAGCAACAGCAGATTTACTTTTTACACAATGTAAGATAGAACTGCTGTACAGCCATATTAAACCTTCGACCAAAGATATAGAAATCTTCTGTCCTTGGGTTTTTGTGCCTGTTGCCCTGAAGTGGGGAATCTGCATCAGAAAAGAAGCATCCCTAAAATAAAAAATGATTAGGGGTAGGAATAGTTTTATTATATTATGAAAGTAAACTCTTTACTGGCCCTGGTAGCTTACAGCATCAGTGCTGAACATTGTCTCATCCTACTGCTTTGTTGGCTGAGGATTTGGGAGAAAACCTATATCTTCATAGAATTTGACTAGTTTTCTTTGTTTTAGAAATGAGCAGTTATGCTATATGTATTGCTCTTTATTTAGTCTTTAGATTTCCAGTACCAACTAAATGAAATACACTCATCACATTGAATAAGCTAACACTGATTTCCTCCCAGAGGGTTTGCCTTGGGCGGAGATCTCGCCTTCCTAATCCACCATGATTTTTGGTCACCCATTAATAGGAACAACAGTCTCAATACTGCACAAGCTATTAAATAATTGCAGGTTGTTACTGACCCCCAGCACGTTGATACCAATTTTTGGTACTCCACAATTCCCTCACGGTGAGACTGACTTTCAGTTCCAAATTCTTAATACACGTGATCAGGGGTGGACTGACCATTTGGAAACTCGGGCACTGCGCGGAGTCAGTAGGGGGGGGGGGGGGGGGGGCAGTAGTCGCCTTGGAGGTGTGTTTCCGGTCGTTATGTTGGAATACTGTCCTGCGGCCCAGTCTCCGAAGGGAGGGGATCATGCTCTGCTTCAGTATATCACAATACATGTTGGCATTCAAGGTTCCCTCCATGAATTGTAGCTCGCCAGTGCCGGCAGCACTCATGCAGCCCCAGACCATGACACTCCCACCACCATGCTTGACTGTAGGCAAGACACACTTTTCTTTGTACTCCTCACCTGGTTGCCACCACACACGCCTGACACCATCTGAACCAAATCAGTTTATCTTGGTCTCATCAGACCACAGGACATGGTTCCAGTAATCCATGCCCTTAGTCTGCTTGTCTTCAGCAAACTGTCTGTGAGCTTTCTTGTGCATCATCTTTAGAAGAGGCTCCCTTCTGGGACAACAGCCATGCAGACCAATGTGATGCAGTGTTCAACGTATGGTCTGAGCACTGGCAGGCTAACCCCCCCTTCAACCTCTGCAGCATTGCTGGCAGCACTCATACGTCTATTTTCAGTGTTGTTGCATGAAAAGATATAACATATTTACAAAATGTGCGGGGTGTACTCACTTCTAGGAGATACTATGTCTTTTGCCCAAATTAGGAATTCAGATAAGTGTAAATAGCCCAGAGCATTTGAACTCTCTCTATACTTGCAGTGGAAGGTGTTCACCCTGCATGTTGTTCAGTAATGTTTTTTAAGGTAACCATTTGCTCGGATCTACTGGAGTTTGAAAATAATTTATAAAAAAAAAAACAAAACTCCTCATTAGCAATATAAAACAAAGCTTTGAGTGTTGTCACCACATTTAGAGAATCTGGCCTTATCACTGTTTTGTCACAGGTGTCTGTATACCCCATTTTTAATTGGAATCATCAAATTTGGATGGTCAGTGCTAAATGTTTGTCTTTGGAATCTCCCTGTTTTAAGTCAAATGAGGGCCCTCCAGCACTAAGCACTAGTTTTATATATGGGAAGGTGGTCTCCTAGATATAGATATATATAATCTCTATAGCAGTTTAGTGTTAGTCTTGATGGCTAGTGGAGACCTGTATTTTGCACTTCATTACATAATAATACTTTTTGGAAATAACATCTTAACTTTACTTGCTGTTTTAGGTCCTAGGAAGTTGTTGTGCCTTTCTGATCAGATATCAGTTGGTTCGCCTTTTCTACGATGTCTGACCTTCACCTTGCACTGAATTTTACTGGTTCTGCTGTGAAGTGTTTTAACCACCCTGAACACCACCATTATGATCAACTTGCTGATACAAGTTCATCACGAATAACGATGTGATAAGAGCATGTCTGTCTGAGGAAATTCCAAAAGTGCAAATGTTGTGAACTGAGACTTGCCTATTTCTGTACTGATGCTCTAAAGTGTGAAAACTATAAGACGATCAGTGGTTGGAAGGGGTACTGCTGCTGAGATCCATCTGTATTGAAGGAAGAAAAAAAGGACGAAAATGAAGTTTATTTCTGAAGAAATATGCAAATTGTATTTTTTTTTTTTTTTTACATTGTTTTGTTTTACATACCGGTGCTGGTCTGGTACAGTTTCTTTTATCATTAAAGAAACCTATTGTTCGTTACATTAGCACATATTTTGATATATTTTTTAATGATAATATTTAAGCTGATTCAATTTTTTTGCATACATTGATATAAAGTTTTCATTTGGAAACAACCACTGTTATGCTGTACTTCTAAGCAGGAAGAATATCCTGTATATATTTGGAAAATAGGTATGGCATGTATACATATACAGTATATAATTACAAAATACTTGAATGCATATTTATAAAATCATTTTCAACTAAACTTGTTCATATCTGTATGTATCTAAAATTATTGAACTTTGATGCGAAGTTCAGGAGCATAGACTACATTTCTACAAACAAACTAAAAAATCCCAGCGCCAATCAAAGAAAGTATACAATTATGCAGCTGTGCACCAGTGAAAACCACCAATAATGAATAACACAAAAAACAGCGCAAAAATAAGGACACTCACATGTTTCAATAAAATAACAGGCCTTGTTTAATAGCCTCAAAGGAACAATTTTCCAAATTGTAAATATAGGGATCTCACGCTTTAAGGATCACTGTAGAAGATGACCAGCTTTCCACCTCTAAAATGAACGCTTGAACCGCAAAAGTCGGCGTGCGTTCCAAATACCGGAAGTGACGTAGGCCAAGATGACGGCAGACCGGAAGTGCGTCAACACGTTTCGCCCCACCCACAGGGCGTTCTCAAGACACCACCTTCAGTCTCCAGCCGTCTTTTATACTCCTTAGGGAGAGCTCTCATCCATCTCCTATGCAAATTGATAGAAACTACCTCCCACTACCACACCTGATCATTAAACCATTATAATTACCATACAAAGTACCCACCCTCTGACCTTACCTCATCCTCTATATACTCAGCGTGAGAACCCTTCACAACTTAAATACAAGACAATGATCCACAATTAAACAAAATTCCTCATAAATGCAAATCACCATATATTCCAATTATCTTTAATACTCTCTGGAAAATAATGAAAAAATAAAAATGTATTATGAATAAAAAATCAAATAAAAAAAATATAAAATAAAATATAATATTAAATAAAAATAAAAAATATATACTAAAATTAAACAAAACATGAAAATAAATGAAATTAAAAATAATAATATATAATAAAAATAAATAAATAAAAAAATATAAAGAAAATATAAATAAAAAAATGAAAAAAAAAAAAACCAACAACAGAAAAACAAAACAAAAATAAACAAAACAAATGTACATATGTAAATCAAAATTCCTTAAAAATCTATGAAATATTTTGAAGCTATAGCACCACAAAACTCTCTTGGATACAACCATTAACTTTCCACTAAGTAGAGTGTCTGAAACCACCCACAACTACACTATTAATGGTCTCAGTCAATCCACTCACCTATTGGATAAGAAACAATGTCAATCTCTGCATTTAAACCTTTGGGGGCCAATGTCCCCATATTATAAACATTCTATTACATTTCTACAGCCTTCATTTCTTTTATAAACCGAAGGCTTTTCTTCCTGGTTACTAGATGCAGAATTACAAATACATGGTCTCAGATTAACCAAAGAACATTCATAGTGTGTTGTGTTTGAAGCTGTTCTGAAAGCCGGGTATCACTAAATATCTTTAGCATTAATATTTGCCATTTGTCCACCCTCTCTGGGTTTGAGTGAAAAACATTGCTGATAATCCTTTTATCTCAACATGTTGAGGACCTTTTGGCACAATCCTGCGAACACTGATGATCCAGCAATGTACAAGAGCTTTGTCTTGTTAGGTGTGGGCTCATTAGTGACTCCTGGAATTAGCATTCATTATTCTGGAGTTTTGTATCCTCTTTTTATGGCAAATCTCAAAGAAAATCAGAAAATGTTTTTTTTTTAACTGATACGGTCCTAAAACAACTATTGCTGAAATGAAAATATTAAAGCAAGCTGCTCCTGTAAAAAGAATTTATATTTTCCTGTCCTGGGTCCATTTGTAGAATCTCTGGTCTGTGCAGATGAAAGCCACCCTAAATGCCTTTACATTTGACATTCTTATGGGAGTGTCTGATACTTGACTACACCACTCTTCTTTGTGAATCCATTGGCCACCCCCCTACATCATTTCTGATGGCAACAAACACCTGATAGAGGTTATAATTCTTCCCACTCTAGCCAAAAAAGAAACTTTGACTGGGGTTGGGCTTTAAAGGGTAGAGAACACAACCACAGCATGTACTGATCTAGGGATGCGGAACATAAAGGCAGTTCATCTATCACATGAATTCAGTGTAGTTGCTTCTCATATTGAACTAGGTGCATTGACTAGGGCGTAAAATTAAAGTGTTACTAAACCCAGGACCCTGCATTCACTATATCTGGTCTCCCACAATACACACAACATGGAAATGCAATTATTTTAGTAAATATAAACTGCTAAATACCTTTCCTCATCAGCAGTTAGAGCAGTCTTGTGACTTCAGCAGAGCACTGGTTAAAGCTTGTAGGAGGAGTTTTCTTGCTCTAGGATGATGCAAAACCCCTGACCCTCTGTTTGGACAGTGCTGATTGGTCCTGTGCTGATCACATACACACTCCCAAGAAAAAAAATAAATCTGGGTATTTTTAAAGAGATTTCCTGTCCAGTAGATTACACTAGAAGTGAAAATGGATATCTTTCCCTTGCAAGGAAATTGCCCTTAGACAGCTGTTAAGTAGACTAGTGTACTTGGAAGATTTCTGTTCTACTCCTGCTCAGGTGGCAATTCAGAATTTTGCATTTGCCCTCACATTCACTCCCAGTGACACTGATGTTTAGGACAATTAAAGTGCTAGCAGGGGCGGACTGACAACTCATGGGGCCCCCGGGCAATAGGGGATCATGGGGCCCCTGTGTCCTTGCCCAAACTCAAAAAAGCCTATGAAAAAGGTACCAGGGGCATCTCATGGGGCCCCCTAATGACCCCGGGCCCTAGGCAGTGCCTGAGTTTCCAAATGGCCAGTCTGCCCCTGAGTGCTAGTAAAGTTTTTGTTAAAAATCTGCTGCCAGGGTAGGGTTTTTATAACAGAAAAGACCCTAGTGGTCCCTCCTCCCTGCCTGGCAGCGAGTAGCGTGATCTGAGCCACTCATGTGCAACTCAAATCACATTTGTGGCGTGCTCTGTGTGCTGCTGTGATGTGTCTCCTGTACGCATACACGGGACTGACCTCACCGCAGTCCGACCATTCAAGCAGGCGAAAAGTATGAAACCCAGAAGGAAGCGCTGAGGGAGTCATGACAGAGCTGTGCTGGAGAGCTCCATTTGCAAGTAAGTCTGTCATAATGTTCTAGTATACAATGTTTATTAGTACAATATGACTTAAACCTGGGGGGACGGGGGGACCAGCTTTTTTGTTTTATATTGATGACTTTAATACCACTTTAAAGAGAGAATAGGGACATAGACAGTAATAAAAACCTTACTGTGGTTCTAACCCACTCTATCCAAATAAAAATTTCTGCTTTTATTTATAACTTTAACAAGTTTCATGCAAGAAATTCCCTCACAATCTTCACATGTGAACATGTCACCCAGACTTCCTAGCATGTGCTTTACTAAAGATTACTGCAACAACGTTGAGATACTTCTAGAAACAGGTCTATCTACTATTTTATTTTCATAGCCTATAGATGTAAATCATCATTGAGCACATGAGCAGTAGCTTCTCTGTCCTTTAAAGTTCATTCCACCCATTGCTGCAGAGCAGGCTTCCCCAATGGATGCTATGATCCCCTACTTTTTCCACATGCGATGAGGTACAAAAGTGAGTATGACAGCATATTCTCTATCATATCTGCCAATGCGCTGGGTAACTTCAGACTCTATCAATCTCTCCAGGAAGAGGTGACTTTGCAGTAGGCTCTCCACCCTCAAACAGTGCCTTGAAAAACTATTCATACCCCTTGAAATTTTCCACATTTTGTTATGTTACAACCAAAAACGTAAGTGTATTTTATTGGGTTTTTATGTGATAGCCCAACACAAAGTGGCACATAATTTTGAAGTGGAAGGAAAATGAGAAATGGTTTTCAAATTTGTTTACAAATATGTGAAAAGTGTGGTGTGCATTTGTATCCAGCCCCCGAGTCAATACTTTGTAGGACCCCCTTTCTCTGCAATTTCAGCTGAAAGTCTTTTTGGGGATGTTTCTGCCAGCTTTGCACATCTAGAGAGGAACATTTTTGCTCATTCTTTGCACAATAGCTCAAGCTTTGTCAGATTGGATGAAGAGCATCTGGGAACAGTAATTTTCAAGTCTTGCCACAGATTCTCCATTGGATTTAGGTCTGGACTTTGACTGGGCCATTCTAACACATGAATATGCTTTGATCTAAACCATTCCATTGTAGCTCTGGCTGTATGTTTAGGATCAAGCTGGAAGGTGAACCTCCACCCCAGTCTCAAGTATTTTGCAGACTCTTAACAGATTTTCTTCTAAGATTGCCCTGTATTTGGCTCCATCCATCTTCCCATCAACTCTGACCAGCTTCCCTGTCCCTGCTGAAGAAAAGCATCCCCACAACCTGATGCTGCCACCACCATATTTCACGGTGGGGATGGTGTGTTCAGGGTGATGTGTGGTGTTAATTTTCTGCCATACATAGCGTATTGCTTTTAGGCCAGATTTTGATCTCATCTGACCAGAGCACCTTCTTCCACATTTGCTGTGTCCCCCACATGGCTTTTCGCAAATTGCAAACAGGAATTCATATGGCTTTCTTTCAACAATGGCTTTCGTCTTGCCACTCTTCCATAAAGGCCAGATTTGTGTAATGCACGACTAATAGTTGTCCTGTGGACAGATTCTCCCACCTGAGCTGTGGATCTCTATAGCTCCTCCATAGTTACCATGGGCCTCTGACTGCTTCTCTGATTCTCTCCTTGTCAGGCCTGTCAATTTAGGTGGACAGCCATGTCTTGGTAGGTTTGCAGTTGTGCCATACTCTTTCTATTTTCGGATGATGGATTGAACAGTGCTCCATGAGATGTTCAAAGCTTGGGATATTTTTTTTTGTAACCTAACCCTTTAAACTTCTCTACAAGTTTATCCCTGACCTGTCTGGTGTGTTCCTTTGGCCTTCATGATGCTGTTTGTTCACTAATGTTCTCTAACAAACCTCTGAGGGCTTCACAGAACAGCTGTATTTATACTGAGATTAAATTACACACAAGTGGACTCTATTTACTAATTAGGTGACTTCTGAAGGCAATTGGTTCCATTAGATTTTAGTTAGCGGTGTCAGAGTAAAGGGGGCTGAATACAAATGCAAGCCACACTTTTCAGATATTTGTTTGTAAAAGGGATATGTGTCTTTTTGTAATAGACAGGTTGGGACTGGCGACAGAAGTGCTGGGCTATTAGCATTGTGTTATGGAGGTTGGTTGCTGCATTGATTTTATCTCCTTACAAAATGTTGGGTTCTTACTTGGAGAAACTACAATGTGTTTCCTGACATTACTTTTTTATGCTGATCAAATTTTAAGTGACATACAGAATATAAATATATATAGTTCATTTTGCAAATAATACCCAAGCACAATCATGAAAAACAAAACCATATTTATGCTTGCAAGAGAGTAAATGATGGAAGTGAGCAAGGCTTCACCTCCATTAAGGCCCTTGCAAAGTGAGCAACCTCTTTGCCTTTATTAAATCAATTAATTGATATTTATTGAGGCAAATACTTTATAGGCTAAAACAGGTGGCATCCAGTGAATCATTTTGAGGCTAAGATGACCCATAGAATTGCAATGAAATAAGATGTGTGACTGCTCAAATGTGTAACACTGTTGCTTTAACACTCCCCAGCTGCAACAGGTCTTGACTAGTATTTGCACCACTACCTTCCACCAGCTAGTATGTCCACTTGTGATGAGCAAAACCACTGTGAATGGTAGGAGGGAGCAGAAAAGTGATGGCAATAAAAAAAAACCAAGTGGTCCATCAAGTCTGCATGTGTTTTTTTTTGGTCTGATTATAGATCTACAGTATTTCACAGAAGTGAGTACACCCCTCACATTTTTGTCACTATTTTATTCTATCTTTTCATGTGACAACACTGAAGAAATGACACTTTGCTACAATGTAAAGTAGTGAGTGTACAGCTTGCATAACAGTGTAAATTTGCTGTCCCCTCAAAATAACTCAACACACAGCCATTAATGTCTAAACCGCTGGCAACAAAAGTGAGTCCACCCCTAAGTGAAAATGTCCACATTGGGCCCAAAGTGTCAATATTTTGTGTGGCCACCATTATTTTCCAGCACTGCCTTAACCCTCTTGGGCATGGAGTTCACCAAAGCTTCACAGGTTGCCACTGGAGTCCTCTTCCACTCCTCCATGATGACATCACGGAGCTGGTGGATATTAGAGATATTGCGGTCCTCCACCTTCTGTTTGAGGATGCTCAATAGGGTTTAGGTCTGGAGACATGCTTGGCCAGTCCATCACCTTTACCCTCAGCTTCTTTAGCAAGGCAGTGGTCGTCTTGGAGGTGTGTTTGGATTCGTTATCATGTTGGAATACTGCCCTGCGTCTGAGTCTCCGAAGGGAGGGGATCATGCTCTGCTTCATTATGTCACAGTACATGTTGGCATTCATGGTTCCCTCAATGAACTGTAGCTCCCCAGTGCCGGCAGCACTCCTGCAGCCCCGGAACATGACACTCCCATCACCATGCTTGACTGTAGGCAAGACACATAGGGGTTTATTTACTAAAGCTGGAGAGTCCAAAATCAGACTCCCTTCTGCATAGAAACCAATCAACTTCCAGGTTTCATTGCCAAAGCTTCATTGAACAAGCTGAGGTTAGAAGCTGATTGGTTTCTATGCAGAAGGGAGTCTGATTTTGGACTCTCCAGCTTTAGTAAATAAACCCAATAGTCTTTGTACTCCTCACCTGGTTGCCGCCACACACGCTTGACACCATCTGAACCAAAATACGTTTATCTTGGTCTCATCAGACCACAGTACATGGTTCCAGTAATCCATGTCTTTCACGTACCTGATGGGAGACTGAATTGACGAGTTCGGCCTCACTTGTGTCACTAGCCCTGACCCCACTGAAGTTGGAACAGAGGGAGTATAGGGACCAGGGGGAAAAGAGCGCCAGTGGTTGTTGTTTGCAGCTCTTGCACATGATGACCTTGGAAGGCTGATGATCCTTTGATTTGGGCACTGTAGTAGTAGGCAGAGCAGATTTTGTAGATTGCCAGGCGTGCAGCAGAGCAAGGCAGGTAGTGAGGACAAGAGACAGGAGCAGAGTCATGGAATAGCCAGGGTCATCAAAAGTCGGGCAGCACGGTACAGAATCAGAAGGAAAAGCCAAGGTCAGGAGCAGAGCTGAAGTCAGGAACCAGTATCAGGAGAGTAATCGAAGTTGGGTCAGGAACAAGCTGGGTCGGTAACGGAGGAATCGTACAGGAACAAGCAGGACATACAATTCCTCCCTTCATGCTGCCAAACAAGTGTACTTTGTCACTCTTATTAATACCTTCTCATCCAGTCCTCGTCGTCTCTTCTCTACTTTTAACTGTCTGCTTTCTTCACCTCCACCCAGTTCCTCACTCACTGCTCACGAGATTGCAAATCATTTCAAAAACAAGATTGACGCAATTCGTAGGGGCATCGCCACTGCACAGACATCCATCCTGCTTAGCATACCTTATACTAAACCTCCCTTATCACTTTCCTCTTTTGACCTTGCTACTACCAAAGAGGTCACTAAGGTTTTCTCAGAAGCCCGTCTCACTGCCTGCCCCCTGGATCCTGTCCTCTCACAACTACTACGGTCACCCTCTTCTTCCGTCCTATGCTCCCTCACTCACATCTTCAATCTTTTCCTCTCTACTGGTGCCTTCCCCTCCCCTCTAAAGCATGCGCACATCGCTCCCATACTTAAAGAGCCCTCCCTGGACCCCACCAACCTGAACAACTTAAGACCCATCTCCCTGCAGCCATTTACCTCTAAACTCCTAGAACGCTTAGTCTACAATCGCCTAAGCTCCCTCCTCACCGACAACAACCTTCTTGACCCTTTACAGTATGGCTTTCGCTCTCTATACTCCACTGAAACTGCCCTACTAAAACTCACTAATGATCTACTAACTGCTAAAACCAATGGCCACTACTCCGTACTCTTACTACTTGACCTCTCTGCGGCTTTTGATATGGTTGACCATCCCCTCCTCCTCAAAAAACTCTCTTGGCCTCAGAGACTCCGCTCTCTCCTGGTTCTCCTCCTACCTATCGCAGCGCTCCTTCAGTGTTACCTATAATGCTGCATCCTCCTCTTCACTCCCTCTTTCTGTAGGGGTCCCTCAAGGTTCTGTCCTTGGACCCCTTCTCTTCTCCATCTACACCTCCTCCCTTGGTCACTTGATAAACTCCCACGGCTTTAAGTATCATCTCTATGCTGATGACACACAAATCTATCTTTCAACCCCTCACCTCACCCCTTCAGTCTCCACTCGCATTACTAACCTACTAAGTGACATATCGGCATGGATGTCACTCCACTTCCTCAAACTCAATCTTTCCAAAACTGAGCTCTTAGTATTCCCCCCAGCCCTTGCCCCCTCCCCTGACTTCTCCATCAAGATCAATAACACAATCATCATTCCCTCCCCTCATGCCAGGGTACTAGGTGTAATCCTAGACTCCCACCTGTCCTTTTAGCCCCAAATCCAATCACTGTCCTAATCTTGCAGACTTCACCTCCGCAACATCTCCAAGATATGACCGTTCCTAACCTCAGAAACCACTAAGCAACTTATTCACTCCCTGGTTATATCTCGCCTTGACTATTGTAACTCCCTCCTTATTGGCCGACCTCATCGCAGGCTATCCCCTCTTCAGTCTATCATGAATGCTGCTGCCAGACTCCTCCACCTTACTAACCATTCTGTATCTGCCACCCCTCTCTGCGAATCCCTCCACTGGCTTCCCGTTGCCCAACGGATAAAATTCAAAACACTAACAATAACGTATAAAGCCATTTATAACACTGCCCCAAATGACATCACCGATCTTGTCTCTAAATATCACCCAAACCGTACTCTCCGCTCCTTGCAAGACCTCCTACTCTCTAGCTCCCTTGTCTCCTTCTCCCATGCTCGTCTCCAGGACTTCTCTAGAGCTTCCCCCATCCTCTGGAACTCTCTACCCCAATTTAGCAGACTATCGCCTACTCTGCTCACTTTTAGGCGATCTCTGAAAACCTCTCTCTTCAGGGAAGCCTATCCTGCCCTCAGCTAATACTGGAATCTTCTGCTCTTCCAACCAGTCCATCCCCCACAGTTACTACATTTTGTACCACTAGCCCCTGCCTCCTAGATTGTAAGCTCCAGGGAACAGGGCCCTCAAATCCCTCTTGTACTGTTAATGTATTGTCTCCCATTATATTGTAAAGCGCTGAGCAAATTGTTGGCGCTATATAAATCCTGTATAATAATAATACTTATACCATGTTTGGCTGCACCCAAGAAGGAAGCATATATATAGGTGCACTGATCATTTTCCTAACTATAATGAATACATTTTATAATCGGTGTATTACAGATTGATGTAGGTTTCACATTGCTTCCAAGCATGACTTGTCTACTGAGAAATCAAGATTTGAATTTTAACCTTCTGTTATTAAAAGTGTTATTACAAGCAAATATGTAAAATAAATGAAATTCAATTATGTATTTAAACTGTATTATTATATACCGTTGGTATATGTAATTGAATTAGTTTTAATATGGCCCTGCCCAGCAGGAATTTGGGCTGAGCTTACAAGGGTGCTGTTCACATCACATAAATGAAGCAACTGCCCATTAATTAGGTGAACCAGCCTTTCTTCCTAAAGAAATGCACTAAGGATAGAGAATGTCATTGTTCACCTCCCCTGCTGGTAATACTAGTTCTCTGGTTGTCATGCTTATCCAATGGCTTCTGTATTTTAGTCACAAACATATAACTAGCGCAGCTCCTGTGATTTCTCTGAATGCTTGGTCTGGGTTTCATAAAGTAAGCCAGGCACCCTAGCATTGTGAGGCTCAATAAAAATCTGATTAACTCTGCATGATGCTTGTGTTTTTTATAATTTTTTTTTTCACTGTATACGTACCCATTTGGCCTTAACCTCTTCACGCCAACCACACGCAAATGTGCGGCCTCCTGGCGTCTGGACCTAGATGCCGAGCGGCCGCACATTTGCGCTCTATTAAAAAAAGGACATATGTGCCAGGAGTGCGCGCCCTGCGCGCTCCCCAACACATGTCCGGTACTCACGGAAAGGTCCCGATCTCTTTCGATTGGGAACTTTCCCAATCATGTGACCGCTGTAACAGCGCGTCACAGTGGTCACATGTCCCTAAACCCGCCCCGCCTCCCGGCTTCTAAAATTCTTAAAGGGCCGGGAGGCGTCGGCGTGAAGGGGTTAATATGGGAAAATCATATTGTTTTACATAGTTCTGCAATAGAGGATTATAGAGAAAAGTCACATACCTAAAGTAAATATATTTGTTTCACTGAACGGGCATATAGTGTACTTTCACCATTTATTTATTTTTTTAAACAAAAAAATTGGTCCATGGATCAGCAAGATATCTTCGTAAAACAAATGAAAGCATGTGGTGGTGCAGTGGTTTGGAAGACATTTTCTGTAAGATCACTGCCTTTCTCCACTAAGTGAATGAAGAGTTGTCTATCCTTTTATCAGGGTCTAGAAACCTTCAAAGTGACACAATGGGAAATTAGGAAAAAAATGTGCACTAAGAGGATGGATGCTGTGAGCGTTGTTAAACATTACACTTCCATCTACATGGTCATAAACAGTTAATATGGTACAATCTTTAAGGCTGACATCTGGTTAGGGTAGAGCTTAACCCCTTTGCGCCGGCGCCTTCTTGCCCTTTAAGCATTTCAGAAGCTGGGAGGCGGGGCGGAGTTTAAGGGTCTTGTGACCGCCGTGATTTGCCATCACATGATTGGAAAAGGTCCCGATCGCAAGGGGAGATCGGGACCTTTCCGTGAGTCACGTACATATGTGCTGGGAGCACACAGGGCGCGCGCTCTCAGCACATATGTATTTTCAAATGGTACGCAAATATGCGGCCACTCAGCGTCAAGGCCCAGGCGCCGAGAGGCTGCATATTTGCATGCGCTTGGCGTCTAGGAGTTAAATAGCTGAACCTGGCTGGAAGATAATCCTATTCAGAAATAATGGAACAAGGCTAGGATACATTAAAAGAGAAATATGGGATTTCAAAATATACATACTCGCCTAGGTGGATGCAGCATTTATCCGATGTTGCATCTGTCCCCCACCGGCCCTGCCCTGATAACTGAGTGATCAAACACCGCTGATCTCTCAGTTCTCCCCTCCACTCTGAGCAGACAACTGGGACTGTCAGTTTCGACTCTGCTCTGCCCCTCCTGTGCTCATTGGATCTCCAGGCTGTGGAGGAGGTGGGAAAAATGCATTCAGACTCTCAGCAGTGTGCTAAGGCTCCATTTACACTTGTACGATTCCAAAGTCGCACAACTTTGGATGGATGTGACTTGTTTTCAATCTGCAAAGTTGCATGCACTGTTGCATGTAAAACATTCAGGTACGACTTTCATGCAACTTTTGAGGGTTAACAGTGAAGTTTGCGACCCTCAAGTTGCATAAAAGTCAGACCAAAGTATTGCATGAACTACTCTGAAGTCTACAATGTGTTGGTGTACATGGTATTACAGTGTGCAATGTGTTGCTGGATTCTGCATGACAGTGGACAGCGTATCACAGTGTGCAATGTGTAGCTCCAGCCTGCATGACAGTGTACAGTGCATTACAGTCTACAATGTGTGGGTGTACACGGTATTACATTGCACAGTGTATTACAGTGTGCAATGCGTTGTACACTGCAGTGTGCACTAAAGCATTTTACACTCATGCACTGTACACACTAACGCATTTTACACTCATGCACTGTACACACTAACGCATTTGACATTTCTAGTGTGCAATGCGTTAGTGTGCAATGCCTTGGACAGTACAATGCATTTGCAGTATTGGTGTATGTTTATTAAGCACAGATAATTCATCTGATTTTAGTTATCAAGGAGAAGTCTTCTCTGTCCCCCTGTTTATGAGGTGGAGGACAATTGTTTTCCGAAGAAGAGAGGAGACATTTTTTCAAGGAGATCTGTATAGATTTCCAGAGATATGTGTAGATGGTTGAGGGGCTGCATGTGATCTCCGGAGATAATTGTGATTAACGATCACCTGAGTTAAACCAGTGAATGAAAAGTGTAAAAAAACATGGATTGAAAATAATCTGCACTGACCACTGTGCTTTGTCAAGCCACATATTGGCACATTCTGGTGTCACACAGATGCGATGTGAAATTTGCAGTGTTTTCTGTGCAAGCGCTGCACCGCATCACAACCGCAACCCCTTCATGCCACCTGCTGCGGCTTTCTAGGTGAAGTTACCAACACACCAATATTGGTACACAAAGCGTATTGCGATTTGCCAAATTGGATGGCATGCCTATTCACACCCATGTGCATACCCTGAAAAAGGGTCCTGCACATTTTTGGCCCGGATGCGGTGCAATTTGAGGTGTGCAAAATGTTTGTCTCTAATTGCAACGCACACAAATTGCATGTGATTTGCCCAGGAGTGCGGTGTTAGACCACAATGCATGTATGTGAAGCCAGAATAAAAGGATGTGGATTTTGTCTATTTTTACTTGCGCATGTTAACATTATGTAAGTGCATTTTTCTTCTGTTTAACATGCTATAGAAATGCAACATGCATTTGGATGTAGTGTTTTTGTATGTGCATTTTGGAAGTATTCTAAACACACATTGACCCTAGGGCCACACCATATCTTATGCAGGCCATAGATGGGTCGAAAATCGGCCGATTTTTCGGCCGAAAATAAAATCGGCCGATTTTCGGATCGTTAGTGGGCTATTTGTTCGGCCGTTTTTCGGTATTTTGGCAGATTTTTTTTCCGGTAAAGTTGGAAAAAAAACGGCCGAATTTGCCGATCGGCCAATTTTCGCGGCAATGATGGGCAAATCGGCCGATTTTTTACTGATGAAAAATCTGCACATGAGCAGTGACCTGCAAGAGGAAGACAAAAAGAAGAAAAAGAAGAAGAGGATGAAGAAGATGATGAAGAAGATGATGAGGATGATGATGATGATGAAGAAGAAGATGATGAAGAGGAAGAAGAGGATGATGATGATGAAGAAGAAGAAGAGGATGATGAAGATGATGAAGAAGAAGAGGATGATGATGAAGAAGAAGAGGATGATGATGAAGAAGAAGTAGAAGAGGATGATGATGAAGAAGAAGAAGAAGAGGAAGAAGAAGGATGAAAAATGAGAGGAATTCCAGTATGGCAAAAAGTGTCCCTGCAGAGAGCTCCGCTATTTCTTCGACAGTTCCTTGACATTTACAGCGGTTGCAACATTGTATCTATTTGTTTCCGAATAAAAACATCTGTATCCGAAATGGATACAAATACATTGTTGCAACCGCTATAAATGTCAAAGAACTGTCAAAGAAATAGCGGAGCTCTCTGCAGGGACACTTTTTGCCGGTTGTAGACGGGATGAAAATCGGCCGATTTTTTTTTTTACCATTGCTAGTAACATCGGCCGCTTGAACAACCGATTTTTCATTTTTTAAAAGAAAAATCGGCTGTTTTTCTCCCCGTCTATGGCCTGCATAAGCATTAGTGTGCCTGGGGGAGGGGGGGACCTTTGGCCTTTCCAAACACAGTAGATGCTCCAAGAATGTTTCCTTGAACTCTTGAAATGGTTAAAAAGGAAAGACACTCTAGATAGCCTGCACTGAGAATTGACTGTCATGATGACGTGTCAATGATTATTTGCTCTCATTTTTCAGGAGTGGTACTGCTTGCGGTTGAAGCTGGTAGAAATCCACCTTCACGTCCTCCACTCACCTTCACTTGTGGCCAGTGGATATTTTGTGGCCGCAGGCAAGAACTGGCATCGAGGACCTGCATAATGACCCTGGCATGCCAGAGGTAGTTTGGAAGCAGCACAGCAATTTGACCATCCCTTTCCTCTATGTTGGTTTTAGGGGTGCAGAATTGCTTCTCGTTCGTGAACGGACTGTCGCCGGATATCAGAGTCCCCATATTTTCAAGATATGTTTTAGCCATGTTGGCTTATTTTTATGTTATTTTCCAAGTGTGTCGCACCTAACCGCACAGTAGTGTGGTGCCATGCGTATTTGTGGCTGTGAATGGGGCTGTTTTTAATAGACGTGTGTAGGTGCAACAACGTTTTTATCATGGTACCTGCGCACATCTACATAGGGCATTGCATTTCTTTGCTGTGCTGGAAAATGTGTGTTCTTGCATGCGTTTCTGCACCACCAATGGTGTGAACAAGTCCTAAGGGATGGTTCACACTATAGAAACAGTCTAGATGTGTCCCTGATGGGTTTTTTTCATGCCCTTTTGGCATGCATGTTTAGTGTGTTCCAGTACATTTTGGATGCGTTTTGGACATGTTTACATTGCATTTTTGTATCCCTTCCACTTATTTTTTCTATTTTCTTTGTATTCAATGTAGTTAGGGACATGTGCGTTTTAGTACATTCAAGGACGTTTCAATGTGTCCCAGTACAGTTCTGTGCAGAAACAATGCAGCGTGGTCAACTTTGTTTACAGCACCTGCAATGCATTGAAAATGCAAGCGCTGATGTGAACTATGACATTGACAACCATATAACCTTCTTTCTGTGCGTTTGTGATGCTGAAAAAGCAACTGAAACACATGTAGTGTGAACTGGCCCTAAAGGTTATTAGAGGTCAGGGAACAGGACTGACCAGCAATTGTGAATTCAATCAGACTAGTGGTGAGATACAATCAGCAATTGTATAATAATGTGAGATCTGAGCTGTAGCTGATAGAAAATGAGACACATTCACTTGATCAGTAAATAGATAGTTAAAGAGTGGGGCGGTGATCCATTTGCATATGGGACAGGTGATGATGGGGTGGGGGAGGGGGTCAAGTTGTATAAGGAGACAGATTTAAAAGAGAAAAAAGTTACAATGAAATATACACGGCATGAAACTTGCACATTTCCTAATTGGCAGAAGAACAGTACGCAAGTAACATTCATCCACTTTCTAGTCATTAGGCAAAATCATAATTGATTGATCAATATTCCTGCCACAACCCAGAAAATTGATCTCCATTTTTTTTGGGATGTTGCCAAGACTGGGATTAGAACCTATGACCCAAGTGCTGTAAGTTCTGAGCTCTAACCACTAAACCACTGTGGGAGACACAGTTTGAGCTATAATGTAGAATAGTTACATTGTTTAAAAATGATAAAGCGAGCGCTGGTCAAATGATATAGACTAGTAAAATGGTATTACACAAGATAAATATAACCACGAACAGTAGTGCATGAACTCGTGAAAGGTCATCCACCCCTGTGACAGTGTACTACACTATTGAGCACCTTTCTGGCTCCTGTGGCTGAGCTAATTCCTCCCCAGGACCATTTGGGCACCCACCCTGATGGATGGACGGATGGATGGAGCTGGAGGACTAACCCATAACTGCCAGCATACCGCTGCACCCCCAGATGTGTGATGTGTATAACCCATACACATTAATACTTTTGTTCTGGTGAGTGTAGACCAGTCCCAAGGGTGGTTTACCTTTCACAAGTTCATGCACTACTGTCCGTCACGGAGAGACCACACGTGCCATTCATAGGCACTCTCTGAGTTGGTACTCTCACACGAAGGACATTCCATTATTCAGGAATGATTCTATGAACTTATTTTAGCACCATTTACAATATTACATCATTGTTGCA
Source organism: Staurois parvus (assembly GCF_062004578.1). Classification (NCBI taxonomy): domain Eukaryota; kingdom Metazoa; phylum Chordata; class Amphibia; order Anura; family Ranidae; genus Staurois; species Staurois parvus. Next base: position 6,897,393 of record NW_028318003.1, read on the forward strand.
ATTCTTTGCACTTTTTGGTTTTTACATGCATTCATTATTGATCACATGCATTTATAGCGCTGCACTTGTCTTTACCATAGAATAGTTACGTGATTAAAGAGAATGAAGATATATAATTATATTGGGAAATTAGAAGTATATAAATTATTTGAGATATAAGTGTGAAAATGTTTAACATTTGAGTACAGAATGTATGACATTCATTAGTAAATGCATTAGTTTCCTGATCATTTTGGAGACACAGCAAGAAAAGAAATAGAAGAAAATAGAAAATTCTAATACAGGTGTACTATTTATTACATTCTAAGAATTCTATTTTGCCATCATAAGAACGCCAATGTTAATAAAGCCCGCGCTTGTGTGCCATCTAGCGAACATATCCGGTATTGCACCTAAAAATGTGCCAGACGGGATACCACATTTAGTGATAGCAAAGTAGTCAGTAGACGCTCGTCAATGAGCTTGCTAGACGCTGGTCAGACGACTGATTGATTGACCGGAGTCTGCCTGAATGGTCAGTCTCTGCTAATACACTCACATCTTAGTGAATCAAGGCCAAAGTGTCCAATGTGGTGAAAAAACACCATAAATTACTATACGTTGAAAACTCCTTGTGCAGATTGAAAATATATAGGTGTATCAAATGACGGGAAGCTATCCAAAATAAGCTGCAATGCACGCTCACCTCCATGCCTCGACCCATAAGGGCCAAAACACTTATAGGAACACTAACGTGGATCCTCCATGCCTGGAACTCCTCTGGGATCTGGTCACTCTCCCTGCAATCATCTCCCCTCAGATACAGGCTTACTGGTAATGCAGACCAGGCAGACCGGGCTCCTCCATGTACCGACTCATCGTACCGAACAGCAGCATGTCCAAGCTGATAATTGGCCACAATTTACATATCCATTTGGAGAGGAGGTCCATTACCAGTAATGTACCATTATAGTAATTACCATTGTATTATAATATAACGTGCTTTGTGTATACATAAATGTATATTAAAAGAAGTAAAATTTATTTTAAAGGGAGTGAATTGTGATCTTAAAGAGTAGTCAATATCACGATCTGCCAACCATATAATAGGTTTTTGGGATAGTTTATATTATAGTAGTTTTAAGGATGGGTATATATGGATATGAATATTGGTTTGATAGGACAGATAACATCAATGTCCTTGACAACACATTTAAATCTAAAAAATATTTTTTTGTTTTAATTTTATTATTATTTTTATTTTTATTTTATTTTCATTCTTACTTTCATTTTTATTCTAAATCATTTTATTTTAATTTATGGTGTATTCATTTTAATTAAAATTGTTAGTAATTTGTTTTTAATCATATTTTTAATTTGCTTAATATTTATAGGTACAATAAATATATTTGGTAAAGATAATTGTAGTTAGCCTCTTCGGTGTTAGACACATAGAGCTTATATGGCCATTAGGTACAGAGATATGTGGCAGAGGATTAAAGGATTTATAAATAGTAACACATTGTCATTTACCTAGGCAAACATATCCCCTAACAGCAACATTGTTTCTATTTAGCCAGCGTAGCTGTCCGTCACGGATACCCTAATAAGTCTGGCCCCAAAAAGATGGCCGCGGTCATGAGAACTCCCATAAAATGGCGCTGAGCAACTATATAAGAAGTATGGGTAAGGTGATTGTCCTATCACATCCCCCTGACGAAGCCACGTGACCCTGTGGTGCAACGCGTAGGGGAAGGGTTTTGACATCACCACGTACCCAGCTACAGACGGCGAGTATACTCTGTGTGTAGTAGACACACAGAGGAGGCTTTCTGAATTGTACCAAGCGTGTTTTATGTATATACAAAGCGTGTTATATTATAATACAATGTGAGTGCATCAGAATATGGGGCACTGAATAAAATAATTTTAAAATGATAAGGCACTATATCCCTTTTCTGTTTTTACTGCCATACGAGGGACAAGTGAGGAGAGAAGCGGAGGGATGGAGCAAAATCCTGCATTGTAAGGAGGGAGAGATCCTGACAACTACACCAGCATGCAAGCAGTGATCTGCCCAGGAGAACCTAGGGGATATCCAATGTCCACCCCACCCTGAAGTATCCAGCCACAGAACACAATGGATTACAACCTATTTGGATACAAAGTTTTGTTTGCCTATTATTAGGCTTGCATGGAGGTGAGCGCATATGAATGTCAAAATTGAAGCACAGATTGAAACTTCGTTTGGAACACACAATACATTATGGGACAGTCAGCAATATATATTTTCACCTATATATTGAATATATTTAATTTATTAATACTTATTAATTATTGTATATGGCACAGTGGATTTAAGTATAATAATATATTAATCACATTTTAGTTGTTTAATTCTTTTTGATTTATTTGTCACAGTTGCATAAATTAATTAGTAGGAGGTTTTTTAAATTTATTACACATTTTTTGGGGCGCAGCATTTCCCTATAATTATTGAGACATGGTTTAATTACACACACTAATGAGGATGTGATTAATGCCAGCGAACCATAATAATAATATAGCATATTGTTCTAGTTTTTTGTAACTCACAAGTACGTTACACATTTTTTATCTGTATCATTAATATGTTTTTGGCTTTACAAGGATGAGGTGGCAACCCTACATTATATGTGTGTTTGCCCCGTCACATTTTTTTGAAATTTAAAAAACTGTATGGGAAATATGGTTTAACAGACATAACAAAAATGTCAAAACTTTTTGGCCTTAAGCTACTTAAAATGTTTCTGAAGCTGCATCACTAAGGTGTTAAGAATAAGAAAAGAAGCAAAATGTTTCATTTTCAGAATTGTGTCTATTGGTTCTTACATTAAAGTTGGTTAAAAAAAAAATCTTTGAGTGGAGGTCACATGTCTGCTGTCTAGAATGGAGCTCCAGTCTGCAGCTAGATACCCTTGGAAATATATAATAGACTTTCTGCTATTCACTGAAATGTGTTCCCACACCTAATAGAACTGAATAGTAAAAAAAAAAAAGAGTAGCTCTGCCACCTTAGAAAACTAGAATATGTGAATAGTGGTGGAAACCACTGTGAATGTGAATCACCAGAATACTATCTCAACTATGGATGAAAAATAATAACTGGTCTATAACTCAAACAAAATAACTCAGTGTGCTGCAAATGTGATGTATAGAATATAAATATATATATTGTGCATAGAGGAATACCATAAAGTGCCCTAAGTGCAATATGAAATAAATATATCATGTGATAACAAACAGCACTTCAAAACAATTTTGTGTATGTATGTATATATATATATATATATATATACATACACATTTAGTAAATGATGGTGAGAACCTCCATTGTGTGAATATAAAGTCAATCCAATAAATGTACTAAAAATGAAATAAATTCTGTCATGAAAATCAGTCCATTAAAAAATGTGCTGCTCATATGTATCCACTAATACCGCATCATGTGATCTTCACCACCAGCGATCCTATACGCTCACCTCCATATTAGACCTCAGAGGGTTACTGCACACCTCCCCCACCCTGGGGACAAATCCACTGGTATAGGATATATTCTGCTTCAATAAGATGGATCCTCCAGCAGACAAGGCTCAAATACAGTAGAATTTAAAAAGGCCATCATTGGGTTTTATTGTACTAAAAAATTCAAATTTTATTAAAACCCCAAAATTGCACTCACATGGATCAGTGCACCAGAACCCGATACTTACCCCTCAGATACCATTGCAATTTTTTTTTAATCCTGAAATGCAATAAAGTACATATATTACAAAATCTTAAGGGGTTTAATAACTTTAACTGGGAATAATAAGCCACAATACTAATAATAAACGTTATCTATAAGGGATAGACAACAATGACAAGAAAAATCCTAGAACTGTTCAAATTTTAATAACAGAAAAAGAGAATTACAGAAAAAGCAACCCAGTATCTGATTGCTCCCGGGATCAGGTGATGTAAATTGAGCGCCTGTGTTGGAGAATTTATACAGTTTTAGGTCCGGTTCATAATATAGAAACACAGTCCAGATGCATTCCAGATGTGTTCCTGCATGCACATTTTTGACACATGCTGTGCGTTTTTGATATGTTCCAGTGCATTTTTCCCCTCTCTTTTTCTTCAATTTAAATAGGGACATGTGCATTCCAATGCATTTTGGTGCTTTCAGATGCATTCTGTGCAGGAAAAATGCAGCCTGTTCTACTTTTTTTTTTCTGCACCTCGAACGCACTGGAACTGCAAGCATTGATGTGAATTATTACATTGATAACCATATAACCTACTTTCTGTGTGTTTTGCATGCAGAAGAAAAGCAACTGAAACACATGTAGTGTGAACTGGCCCTTAGAATTACTGATAATAGGGCTTTATTCTGCTTTAGAATCTCATGCATGGTGATCAGATGAGACAGGTATGTGGCTGTCTCTGTGTAGAGAAGTAGCTGATGAAACGCTCCATTATTCCTATAAATCTGACATCAGACCTCTTGTATATTGCTCTTCAATGTTTGCATATATATTCATTCAGTTCAACTAGGCAAACATTTCTGAGTCTTAAAATGGATATTTTCTTTTCTAGACTAAGCAAAATTTTTCCCAAATGTTGAAATCAATCTGAGACTTTTTTTCATCTTTTGGTTTTAGATTGCTGCCTTTGCACCTCCATTGAAGATCAAAAGCCAACTGAAAAAGGAAGCATCTGTTTCAGATCTGCAGATTGATCTCCTCTATTCCCCAAGACTAACAGGTATGCTGGTACATGTAGTTACATTGCTTTTATTGCCAGGTTCTGCTGCTACTCGTTAACCACCTGTTGTTGATTAAATTAACTATACGCCCTGTCCAGCCCAGCTACAATTCTATTTAGGCTTGACTCATTGGGTCAGGTGTTGACTAAACAGCAGCTTGTGTTCCTAGAGCCAGGAAAGCCTGTGCTGGCTACTGGGACAAGAATGAAATCCTAGAATATGTCCATGGTGTCCTATTCCTGGCTTCATGAGAAGATTCTGGGTGACCACAGCTGTAGGTAGATTCCCCCCCATGTTCCTGGTGTCTCTTTAGAGGCATCTCATGGTGCCCCCCCCCCCCCCATATGTCTTCCAGTCTGTCTTCTGTGAAGCTTTGTGTGTTCCTGCTTGTGTGCTGTATTCTTGTACCTGATGTGTACTTGTGCCTTGGTTTCCTTTTGTGTATTGCTTTGAGCCTTCTATCCCCCTCTGATCTGTATATTCCTGCCAGCTGTGTTTTTAGCATTATCTGTGCAGCCTACTTCAATATCTTTCCAATCTGTGTCCCCATACATGTGTATTTGCTCCTCATGCTTCCGGTTGATCTGTGTATTGCTACTCACTGCTAATTACTGTCTCTGCACCTGTTCCCAGTGTCTGTGTCTCCATGCACACCTGCCACCTGTACTGCCTGGTGATTCGTGCACCTCAGTGCTGCAATGGATTCAGCCCTCAGTTCCCATTAACTGTCTGCTTGGGTGAGCATGAGAACCGCAACCTGGGGACTGTCTGCAGCCAAACCCATCTCCACCTTCAGGAGCTCTGGAGAAGACCAGGCGGCTCCTTAGACTCTGCGTCTCGGCCCTTCCAAGGGCCCTCACCTTTACTGTACATGTTACTGTCTGGGGAGAACACAGAATGCCCACATTAAGAATTTGTTCTGTCCTAGTCTCCTGATGGCCCTCAGCTGTATCCTGTGTACCTGCATTCCATGGGACTCCTGTACACTTCAATGTTCTTTACACATATTATGACCTCTGTGTTCCTGTAAGCTCAGCATCCCCCTGCTGCTTAGATACTTCTGTATCCCTGTGAGTCCTGAACCCAGTGCAATAAGGGTCTTAGTACTTCATGTCCTGCCTGTAAGGCCAGCACCCCAGTGCTGCAATATATTCCTGCCACTCCTATATTGTTTCCCAAGATCCTTATCTTTTTGTGACTTTCTGTACCAGATCAGCTGTAGCTTGTACGGGGGCGCTCTCCAAGCACACCGCCATCTGGCATGGAGGGTCCACAATCCCATCCATACGTGACCGTTCCCGTTCATGACCACAGCACAAAGAACCAATCGACTGACATGACTCCGGCAATCTCTTGCAATCCACTCTAGATCAAATCCATAGGTAAGGTAAGAAACTGCATAAAAGTGAATTGGAAGTTTGCTGACCTCTTCAGATTCTGACATCTCGAGACAGAAAAGTGGTATTACTGGGTACAGCTATAGAAGATGAAGCTGGCAATTTTAGATGCAGGTGTTTTTTTTGTTTGTTTTTGTCTAGTTCTACTTTAGTGTGCAAATACAGATTTCCATGAAGTCACACTTCCTATACAAGCTAGATGGTGATGCATACTCCACTAACACATCAATAGGTGGTTTTGGGGTTAGATAGGAAGGACCTATGTTGAAGGTGTTTAGAAGGAGGGGGGGAATGCTCACCCTAGAATGCATCAGCATAGGACTCTATCAATGGTAAGAGGCAGGTGTCAGCTAGATTCTTGGATGTTTAACCAGTTGACATCTGTCCCTCACCTTCTAAGGCACAACCTTTTTTTTTTTTTTTTTTTTTTTTTTAAATTTAATAGTGGTTTTTGCAGAAGCACGTTCACAGCTATGCTTTTCTGAGCTGCTGTGTCATTTGGAAAGGATCAGGGATTTTTTTTTTTTTTTTACATCCGAACTTTGCATTTTTGGAGATGCTGCAGAAAACTCATGTGCAAGTGTAGTGTGTTTTTTGAGGCGTTTTGCATGTTTAATCTGCCCAGCATTAAGTTGGCTTTAAAAAACCTGCAAAACGTGCCATACGCAAACTGCAATGGTGTGAACCAGGCCTATGGTAACTTAGTCATCCTATAGTAAAATTCCAGGTTCTTTGGCCATGAGCAGAACAGGGGCACTGGCATCACTCTGGTATAACTGGTCTGGATTTAGGTTTAATTTTCTCTTGATTGACAAGGGACTCGTGTTGACACACAGCCTTCAGTGGTTTCTCTTGTCTTTGAACGTGGCTTTAAAACTTAGATGGTGTGTAAGAATATAGTGCACTTAATTTTGTAGATGAGAAAAAATATATAAATTCTCCCTGGTAGTATTAATGTGCACCATGTACTGCTATCTCCTCCCACATGTAGCAGTACAATTTTTGTGCTTCAATGAAGTGACACTTTATACCAGTTGTGGGTTTGGTTCCCATGGGAAGCCTTTCCAGAATGCACTTTAAAGTCACTCCCTTGTCGTCCACATGTACTGCTGTCACCTTTGCTCCTAGTATCTCTAGAAGGTAACAAAGTGATGCTTGTGTTTATATAGTTATAGAAACAAAGTCCAACTCAAGCCCAGCTCTTGTGCAAGCGGTGGGGCTCAGAGGGCTCCTGAGTAGAAAGGAAAAACTAGCATTAATACTATTGTATAATAAAAAAAACCCACAAAATTGCCTCTGCTGGAGTTGGGCTTTACCAATTGTGAAGAATCTTACCCATGATCTTTATGCAACCTACTGTGAAGCAGAAGGAATCCAGTCATTTTGCATCCTTTCATTATACTGCCTTCCTCAATTTTTGAGGTGCACAATATTTTTTGTAAAACATTGCATAATTTTTTTAATTTGGTGTCTTTAGGCAGTTATGTAAATTGTTCAGTTGCCAGGCTGATTTAAATTTTTTTTTATTAGACCACACTTGGCATAAACCTAAAATGGTTACAAAAGAGACATTTTCTTGCCTGCTGTATTGCATAGTAGCAAAATTAAGTGTTTTTTTTTGTTTCTGCTTTAGAGAGCAGAGAACAGCGGGTGACGTTAGACTGCATGTAGGGCCTAACCCAGGGGTGGTCAAACTTTTTGACTTGAGGGCCGCAATGGGTTCATATATTGGACCCAGGGGCCGGACCAAGAGTAGATGACTGATGTGTATGTGTGAATTAATATAAATTAATTTAAAATTTTACTTACCTTTGCTCCGCGCGTTCCTCTCGCCCTGTTCCCGCGCCGTTCCACTCTTCAGGGCGGACTGTGAGAGGAGCCTAGCTCCCCTCGCGTTTGTCACGCTGCCCCGCCTACACACATCCTGACAGCCAATCACTGGCTATCAGGATGTGAGTGGCAGCAAGACTGGCCAATCATTGCATTTGAGCGCGCTGAATGATGCAAATTTTTGCCTGCCCTGGCTGTGTTTTTTTTTTTTTTTTTTTTCACGCTCCACGGGCCGGATTAAAAGGTCCGCCGGGCCGTATATGGCCCGCGGGCCATAGTTTGCCCATTGCTGGCCCCTTGATGCCGGCGTCACACAAATATGCGGCCTCATGGCTTTTTTTTCCATGGGGCCACATATTTGTTTACCTGTCTTTGCGCTTTGAGCGCGCCTCACTGTGTGCTCCCAGCACAAAGACCACGGCGTCACTGAGAGCCCCAGGTCCCATTCTAACGATTCGGACTCCCGATTCCGGGTCACATTATCACTGTGATGGCCTCTGGCTATCGCAGTGATCAGTCACTGTGTAGCCCGGGCCCCCGTGTGGGGGTTTTTTTTTTTTTTTTGTTTTTTTCCCCCCCCCCTCTATGAATGGAGGAGAGAGATACATTGGATCTCTCAAACTCCTGGCATAGAAGTTTGTAAACAAAATAAAATGCCTAGATCAATCCTAGGTTTGATCTAGTTCAGTGCTAGGGTTGTTTGGGTAAAGGTCAGGATTTTAAAAAAAAGTGTCTGTTTTTTAGATAAAGAAAACAAAATGCGCACAATTGTTTCTGGGCTGTACTATGGGTACAAATAACATAGTATACCTGCAATTGTCAAGAGCTGGAGAATTTATTTTGGGTTGTTCTTTGGTGGTAGGTTATGGTAGTAACAAACAGCTTAATAATAAAAAAAAGTGTTTTATTTTGGGCCAGTTTTTTCCTTTGATAATAAAAAAAAAAAAAATCAAGAGATCCATTACCATTTACCACCAAATGAAAGCCCAATTTGTCCTTGGGGGGGGGGGGGGGGGGGGGGGGGGGGAGTATAATTCATCTCAATGTACAAAGTAGTTGTGATATGTACGGTTTTACTAACATGTCAACGTTGCAAAATTGTGTTTGGGCATTTAGATTTTTTTACCCTTAGGTGTGAAGGGGTTAAATAAACAAAATGCCCGTGTGAATATATGTCAGAGTGCAAGTGAGTCTCTTGTATACTATTCCAAGAAGCAATGAAGATATCCCACTATAGTGATTTCCTAGTTCAGTTTGAGCTAAATGTGTAACAGCCATATTAGTAAAAGTTCTAAAGATATGGATCATTTCTAGCTGATGTAGCCTGATAAATACTTTCACAGAAACCAAATTTGTCAAAAGTATAATAGTGCTATGACCTTTCTATACTAAAGGATCATTGTTTTGGTGCTTACGCCACCACTTTTTTGTTTGCTGATATAAGTGAATAGCACCTTTTTTGCCTATTCCAGAATCTAGCTTGCCTTTTATAATGTTAACCAATAACTGTGCTAAATAGAAAATGTCTAATTTACACAAGTTTGCTATTAACCAAATATAACAAAATATGAAGTAACTTGTAAAATGTTAAAGTGGTTGTTTTGCAAATGAAATGGAAAGCCAGTTTAAGAAAGTTACAAAAAAAAGCACAAAGAGCAATGGTGTTACTTGATGTGGACAACCTTGCGTTCCTATTGATATCAGATCAAGAGGTTGAGAGTCTTTCTTTAGTGTTGTGTTCTTGCAAAGTCCCCTCTCTCCTCCCACACTTACACTCATATTTTGTCTTTGCCACATTAAGTCAACAAGGGGGTGCTCTTAGGCTATGATCCCAAAATACTGGTTGGCTGGGGGCTCATCAGTTGGCATTTATGACAAGCCAATGTCCAGCTGAGCTTGCATAGTTTTGAATTCAATTCCCGCAGGAGGATGTATTGCAATACCCCCTAGGAGGTGTTAGAAATGAGAACTGTGAGTTCAAGGCTTTCTAATATCAGCCAGGTGGCCATACTAGCCTAAACCTCTTTCGGGAACCTTTCAAGGGGTGGAGGGGTTTATGGTGACGAAACAGATGGTACATTAACAGTTCTTTGAACTGGAAATTTACCAACTAGTGTTTTTTGGAAATTCATGAGTTCATAAAAATCTTATTTATGATGTCCTTGGAAGTAAAAAAAAAAAATTGTGCGTTTCATATTTCCATACGAACCCCCCCCTCCCCCCGTAGATCATTCTTGAACATATATTCCCCCCCCTTAGTGATTTTTGTACCCACCCATGGCAGCCCAGGAGGCCTAACGGCGCGTGCGCACACACTCACACTACGGTCACCTTTCTTTAGCATGGCAGAAATCTGTTCTAATGAACACATCAAGAGACTTGAGGTAGAGTGATCAAAAGTTCCGATGCCTCTGAGACCTCACATCCGGAACCATGAGTGCCTGTGCTGTGATGTTTTCCTTTCCCCTCTTCCCTGGAAGGATGAAACTCCATCAATGGTGGATCCTGGCATCTTTAGTCTCATAGCTTAGGAATGCTGTGTGATTGCAAAGATTGGATCAGACAGCAAGATGGCACTGTTTTTCATGGTGAAAGCTGAAGGTCTAGTCATTGCACTCTTGTCTCTAGATATTGCGGTGGTTTGTTCAGGTGGTGGTAGGGCAGGCCTCTGGACAATCGTACATGGCTACAAAAAAGGACTCTGTGTAAGGTTACTGGAGGAATTCAAGAGTGAAACAGCTGTTTGGCTGCTAAAGATTAAGCATAGGGGTTGTAAAGTTTGATCCCCACAGGATGCAAAGTCTGAACAGCTGGTATTTACCATACCCCCAAAGGTAGTGATGGTCTAGGCTGCATGCTGTTGCCAGGTCACTCCACCTTCTGATGGGGCTCTGGTTGAAGCAGTAGGCAGATTGAAGGATGTAAAATTACAATCAGACATAAGACCTGGATGCCCAGGCATACACTGGTTTCAGTGGTTGCTAAATATGGTACTCATTTATCGCAAGAAGCAATTATAAGTTTGTGGATCCCCATCAGACTGAGTCAGACAGGAATACCAAAACCTTACCATTCACAGTACATCTGATATTCAAACAAAAATTCCTTGTACATTTACTTTTAAAGTTATAGAAGAACATTCAATGCTAATAGTGGTAATGTTAAATTAAGAGTAATATCAAGCAAGGAGAGAAGCAAAAAATTAAAGATACAGATTTAATGCTGCTTCAACTAAGACCTTTCATAATACACTTCACTTTCAAGTTGTCAGAGCATTGAATCTGGATCAAAAAACAAAACCCTAAACCATACATGACTGTCCTGAAAAACTATAAAGTGCCTTTTTAAAAAAAAAAAAAAAAAAAAAACTTGTAGCAAAAAGGGCTCCTCTGCCACACAAGTGATGAACACTATCACTGTCACTATAAATTTGCAAGTTGGATTTAAAAAGGAAAACTTTGGTTAAACCTGACTGCACTTGATTACCCCAATTTGGAGGCTTTTTCTAAAAAAAAAAGAAATATGAAATTTTCTAACGTTATTGTTTTTAGGGTCCTCTTTTTAAATTTGCACATTACTTTACATTGGTCTCTTTACTAGTAATGCATATTCGTGTTTGCCTCAGAGTAACAGAGTTACCGAAATCTAGACAACAGGATAGAGTTTAGGAAAGCTGTGACCCTAGGAATGTAACTGAATAAATGTTCTCAGCAGGAAACCTTGGCATGAGATTATTAGATTAAGCCTAAAACATCCTGATCTCCTGCTTCTGTTACCTCTCCCCATGCTCAGCATCAGGACTGTTCTGGAACTCAACTTCCCAGTATGTCCTGTTTAGCTCTCTACCTTGTCCAACACTAGATCCTTGAACTCATTCAGGGGAGCCTTCCACACCTCCACCTAAAAACTATACCTCAGCCAGCTCCATCAGATCATGCCCTTCACTTGGCATAGCAACACTTTCCTCTTTCCAGCACCCATCCGTATTAATAATCTGAGGTTATCCAGACTCATAAACCATCAGAACATGGACTGGGGGTGTAACACTGGTAGTACAGTACCTAAATTGACTGGTGTATATGCATTATGTTCAGTGCCTGCAACCGGAATTGGGGATGAGAACTGCAAGTTGGGTTTTGACAACCATGGACCAGTCATCCACCAATCCATGTGACTCATGGCAAACTTGGATACTACCCTAACTATAGTGCCTTTAATGTATTCATACCTCTTTTTAAATTTTCCATTGTCATGCTAAAACCAAAATGTAAGTGTATTTTATTGGGATTTTGTGATAGACCAACACAGTGGCACAATTGTGAAGTAGAAGAAAAATGATTTTCAAATTTTGTACACATGTCTGAAAAGTGTGGTGTGTATTTTATTCAACTCCCCGAGTCACTACTTTTATAGAACCACCTTTTTGCTGCCATAACAGCTGCAAGACTTTTTTGGGGGATGTCTACCAGCTTTGCACACAGTCCACCTTTTTTGCTCATTCTTTGTAAAATGGTTCAAGCTCTGTCATATTGGATGGAGAACATCTGTGAACAGCAATTTTGAGTCTTTCCACAGATTCTCAATTGAAATTGGGTTTGAACTTTAACTGGGCCATTCTAACACATGAATATGCTTTAATCTAAAACATTCCATTGTAGCTCTGGCTGTATGTTTAGGGCCATTCACCTGCTGGAAGGTGAATCTCTGCCCCAGTCCCCAGTCTTTTGCAGACTCTTAACAGGTTTTCTTCTAAGATTTTGCCCTGTATCTGGCTCTATCCATCTTCCCATCTCTGAGCAGCTTCCCTGTCCCTGCTGAAGAAAAGCATCCCCACAACAAGGTGCTACCACCACTGTTTCATGATGGGGATGTTGTGTTCAGGGTGATGTGCAGTGTTTTCTGCCACATAGCTTTTTTTTTTTTTTTTGCAAAACGTTCCAAAACAGCCACTGTCTCAACACGTTTCCTCTTCAGTTGTCAAAAGGTTTGGGATCCACTTTGCTGCAAGCTTTCTCATTTCGAAGTTGTTGTGGATAATGGCACCAACTCTCTTGTGGTATTCTCAGATATGTAGCAATACTGTTGGTTGATATTTGGTGGTCCTCCATGATCATGTCATGGATAGCTTGTATGATTTCGTACCATATACAAAAAAAATTGCCTTTATAATAAATAGATTTATATACAAAAATTATATAAATTAATACAAACGCCAAAAGACTGGTGATGAATGGATACTGGTACACACAATCAAAATATAATATACCAATTCTATATGCTCAAACACAAATATAGATAATAGGAAAGATTAAAATCAAATTTAGTGATAAGTGGTAATTTATAGTACTTCAGAGATCATTTCTCACAAAACGTGGCCATAGAAATGTGAGAAAATATTCCCTGATAAATTGCACTATAAACCAACTATGAATTATGCAATATCTATAATTTCAATATTACACCAAATAATTTTTTAGCAGTAATTATGTATATATCTATATACTAAACACCCAATACAATTATTATCAATCTATGCAAGAGAGGAAATCTAAAATACAATATCAACTCTTAGCAGTCTCACCACACCCAGAACCTGGATTATGAGGCCTCCCCAGTGGCAGTTGAAACTCCTTCAGAAGAATGGCCGCAGGGAGCAAGTGAGAGATGTTGCAGTGTTTAGAAAAAGTGTAGAAGTTTAGGAGAAGTTTAAAAAAAAAAAAAAAAAAAAAAATTGAAGCAGCTTTTAGAAGATTTTAGAAGTAGTATTAAAAGATTGAGAAGTAGTTCTTCAGATGGGACAAATTTCAGCTCTTCAAATTCTCCTTGTCGGTTGGTTTTTTTCTTTTTAGCATCCTTATGTGAGGTGCATGGCTTTTTTTTTTTTTTTTTTATACCATCCAATCCTTTGTTTTAACAGACCCTCCCAACAGGCTTTTTGATTGGGCGGTCGAGAAGTGTGTACATAAGATCTCTCACCTGTCCACTGGGGGGCAGTCAGGGATCACAAAACAATTTGAGTATTAATGATGACTCATGCCTTGATTGGAAACCAAGGTAACTTTGGGTATTAGATAGATATATATATCTATCTATCTTATCCAAATGTAGTTAATTTTGCTACTCATTCTTGCATAAAAACCATAGAAAGATATATGTGCATTCAGTTTTTCATTTCTCTGAGATTCAAACTTGTGTGAAACATTTGCTTTCTGATGGAAACATACAACTGATACCAATTCACAAAATATCTTACTTTTCACCATTTCATACTTAATTTAGTGGTATGCAATCCCCAACTCTGCTGCATATATTTTCCTTTGATAAAAGTGTTAATATGTCTTTTTATAATGTCTTTGTGGGTAGATATCAACTTCTTGGCTTCATATGTCCTAAGTTTAACCTTTTTGGTTTTAGGAATTAAGTTTTCATGAGTAGGAAACCCTCTGTTTACCTGTTGATTGTGCGTGAGTTAAGGTAAACAGCCAGTTCTACTTTGAACCTTGGTGGACAATGGTATATTGTGCCAGCCCAAGATGTCTGTTGGTTCATCACACTCTCCAAGGTTTTATTTAATCTTCTCAGACCTACAAGTCTCCTCTCACCATTGTTGTTTTAGGTAGGTGTGATGACTCACTGTTTGGAGTCCATATAGTAGGGTTTGATTTTATAATTAACTTTCTTGCAGGTGAAATCTCCTCCTAGTTTTTTCAGACAATGGCAATTGTTTAGAAAACATACTTTTGCCAGGTCTTAGAGTAACCAACATCAGATCCCACCATTATCTTTCCTGGGACTTTGTTTGATCACCTGTAGGCATTTCAATAGTATATGGTCTCTGGAACAAGTCTCTTCCACTCATTGTGTGTGTGATTCACTAGAAGGTCATTTGAATTCTAACCAAGAAAGGTTAACCCCTCACAGACAGCTGGGTTTCTTAATTTTGGAAATCATATTTTTAATGAATAGTCCCCCAAAAGTCACTACACTATGCTCTTCCAAATTGAACTTTTCTGGAGGTGCTGCCATGTTCACGTTGGACCTATATATTATTCATAGGTAGTGTGTGGGTTTTTTTTCCCCCAACTTTAATATAGACAAATTGGTCGGTACACCCTGCAATTTACAGCTTCCTAACCCAATTATTTTTCTTGGGTAAGCCACAATACTCATCAGCACCCCCTCATACATTCCATAGGAATATTAAGAAAATATAAACTTAAAACATCAATTATTAGGTCTAAAGTTACCAATTTGGACACAATTTACATCTGTTACTACTTTAGTTTAAAACCTTGCTCATTCTCATCCAATTAAAGGGACTTGTATGTTTTTATCTAGGCATATGTAACAAGAGGCCAAATTTTAAAAATTTGGATAAATGCATAACTCGGTCCATGTGATCCCACTCTTTACTGAGACATCAAATCATCACCAAAAATAAATGTATGGAGGCTTACCACAGTTCAATGACCTACTAAATGGGTCTTAATTTGCGTTGATAGAAGCTCCCTGGCACACTGTAGGACACACAACTTGATAGTAGATCTGATGTAAAATTGCCCATGAATAATATCACATATGAAGGTAGAGGTCCCCCAGGGCTGGTTACCAGGACTTCCTCTGATGCCAAATGCCCTTGCACTTACACAGAAAAAGGCAAATACAGCTCTGTATAATCAAGATAATGTGAGTGACCCCCTGTCCTGAGCAGTGGTCTCAAATATATCCTCAACAGACTGGAACTACACATAAATTCATCACTTTATATAACAAGGTTACCAGCTGTCTTTAAGTGTAAATCACAAATTATTACTGAGTTCCAGCAAGATGGCTCCTATCTCAAGCCTCATTGTAAAAGCGAGTACTCCCTACTGCCTGGTGATCCCTGTGCCTAAGCACTGCAAGGGATTCTGATCAGTTTATTGGCCTTCCTCTTGCATTGGCTGCCTTGGCTTGGGTGAGTCTGAGAACCGCAACCTGGGGACCATCTGCAGCGCAACCCATCTCCACCTTCAGGAGCTCTGGAGAAGACCAGGTGGTTCCTTAGACTCTGCGCCTTGGCCCTTTTAAGGGCCCTCACCTCTGCTGTATATGTGGGCATGGTGTGTTTTCTCCCAGATTGTACCCATAGGTCTCCTACCTGTCCTAGACTCCTGATGGACCTAAACTTTATGCGGTGTACCTGCATTCCCTTGGTCTCCTGTGCACCTTAGTGTTCTTATACTGTACATATGTCTGAGCTCCTTATTTTAGCAGTAGTTGCATGCTGAGCTTAAAAATTTGTCTTCCTATGATCCTACACCTCAGTGCAGTGTTTACTAGTTTTACATGCCCTGCCTGTCTGTAAGACTAGCACACCAGTGCTGCATTAATTTTGCCATTCCTGTGAATTTATTTTGTTTTCCAAAATCCTTTTCTCTGTGCTACCTTATACTAGGTCATAGAGAATAACAAACGAACAAGATTTCTTGTATGGTGCACTTTAGGGGCACAGCAGGAAGTAAACTAAATAATTGTATACTTGATAAAAAATTTAGAAAGATTAAATCTATAAAGCTATAAACCTGTTTTAACAGATTAGTCAATATGGGAATCCCCTCTAAGTACAGAACATGAATACACAACTGTAAATGGTACAAAACACATCTATAATGACGCTTTGGTCTAGTTCTCATGGTCAACACATTTCGCTTTTGTTGCAGCTTCTTCAGGGCTGTATGACAGAAGGCGTGGCTGCTATTTAAAAAAAAAAAAAAAAAAAAAAAAAATTTTTTTGAGCTATATTAATACAGACTGCATAGCTTACACAGCCTGGGATCCAAAATGACCATTCCAGGGGGTCAACACAGATATATATATATTTTTTTAAGTCCGCAAACGTGCAACTATAAACGTAAAAACCCGTAAGTGTATCACAAAAAAAGTGCAAGTGCAAAACGCCACACGAAAAAGTGCACTTAGGGGTGTGCTGTGTCCTACCCCTAAAGGGGCTTGGAACGCTTACCCTGATCCTCCGGGGCACGAAGCTCCTGACTGGGACAAGGTTCCCAATTGGTCCTCCTGGCCAAAAGGCCTGGTGGACCACCGTTCCTTGTGTCCAGCCGAAGCCAGACACACAGTACTTGGTCAGGGGGCTCTCCCGAAGAAAAGCCCCCTAGGGATCAGGGGAGGAAGGAACCAAAAGGCCACACATCCTCCCCCTAGACTTCAGGGTAGGTCCGAGGACTCACACCCTCCATCCGTGAAAACACCCACATAAGCAAAAGAAAAAAGTGACAAACCTGGGAGGTGAAATAAATTAAATAAATAGAAAATAAAAAAGTGGTTCCGTGCCAAATTGTGCACAGACCAGGCCCTGAGGCCCGTAGCAAAAATTGCCCTGGTCCTAGCCAAAAGGCCTGGTCCTTAGGGCGCTGTGCAAAAAGAATGTAAAAACAGTGACCATGTGCCATGTTCACACAGTGGGGTCCCACACCCAGGTGTTACTAGTGGCACCCCTAAGAGCGTCTACTCGGGGGGCACAGAGTTTGCGGACTTTCTGCCTCCTCAGCCCCTGGCCAGACCAAGGTAGATCCGTCCAAATCAGGAGGTACTGGGTCTTTCCAGTGTTCCCGGAGGAATTGCTCCCAGGGCCCCAGAACGCATCTTGGCGCTCCCCGGTTTCTGTCCCTCCGGTACTAGCCTTCCGGACCCCCATCATACCAGTGAGGGTACTATACAACAGCCATCCCCGCAAAGCTAGAATGGCCGGGAGCACCCCCACTGGACACTGATAAGAACAGATACTACACTTGATCTTAGCCAAAAGGCCGAGAAGCGACACAGGACCCAGATATGTCCAACCCCAGGGAGATTAACACAAATTAATGGCAAAAATAAAGACCCAAATTTGGCAGGCTCTTATAGGCCTATTTTTTTTTTTTTTTTTGCTTATGTTGATGTAAAGATTTTCAAAAATAGTGGCCTTTTGACTAGCAGAAATTGTACCCACGATAATTCTTCAGGCCCAGGCAGGATTTGTAGAAGGGGAGATCGGCGACATCTGACAAGTAATCCTAGCTCTTGATCATGTCAAAACATATCCAGATATTACTTTGGCATAGCGAATAGGCATTTGATGTCAATTTAAAATATTTGTTTGGCATGGAACAAGATGGGTTATACAGGCTCCATTGTATTAATATAGCCATTGAACCTTTTTATCTAGATTTATAAATTACTTCTACCTTATCTGGCATTAAAAAAGGCAATTCAGAACTCAGGTCTGCTTATTTGCGTATAACATTTTGATTTTTACCTCGAACCCCATAAAATGCCCATACTACAAGATTATCTTTTTTAATACCTTTTTTTAAGGGCTGTGCAGGGTTCAAAACAACTGAAGTGTGACCTTATCTCTCCATTCTAAAATTGCATCTCTACATATTTAGGGATAAAAATAGGAAGAGATCCTTCACTATGATTTCTTAAACTATCCTTTTTGCTTATTTCTAAAATTTTGTCTGAGTTGGAAACATGGATGAGTCGCCTATATTACTATTTGGAAAGTGCCATCTTTTCAAAATGGTCTTTTTTGCTAAACTTTTATACCCACTACAGACTATTCCACTTTTACTTAGACATATTGATATCAAATATTAAAACAAGAACCTTTTTGTCACAAAAACAAAGTTCTAAAAGACCTTTCATATCCTAGCCTGCCTATTGACTATTAGTATAGATTGTATTCTGGAAAATTCTAATACAGTATTAGGAGAAATGGTCTCCTTGGAACTTAACACTTTTTTTTCTTTCTTTTGTAATCCCAAAATTTTACCTACCGAGCTGCAAAACGATCAACCCTTAAGGGACACCAGTGTTGTGGTGGTTTTTATGTAAGAATTTATTAAAATACGTAGGGCGGTGTCCTCTCCCTTAAACAAAATATTGCAGTGCCTCCAGCCGTTTAAAATACAGCAAATATTTAATGAACCAATAATTTGGACACCTTAATTTGATCACCACTTAATAATTTACCTTGAGTTTTCACCAATATGATTTTGTACCATATATACACAATTTGCCTTTTTGATAAATAAATGTTGTTTACAAAAAAAATATATATAATATACACACAAAATACTGGTGATGAATATATTTGTGCACACAATCAAAGATATAGATAGATAGTGCTAATCTTTACGGGATCATACAATGAGTTCAAATAAAAAAACAATTTTGGGAGGTTAGGAGCAACATATAGTGCTTCAGATATTTTTCATTTCTCGTTGCCATAGGGAAATAAGAAAATATCTCTGATAGTGGGCACAACACTACAAATTGGTTAATATGCAGTATATAACTATAACAGTTTGAGTATTGGTATTGAGGTTGATGATAATTCAGAGGACCTTAATACATTCCTACCCACACAATACAATGTTATAACTCTTAGTTTTGAAATGTCAAAGAAAATTACAATACTCTAGCACAGTCTCACCACTCCCAGAATCTTGATTTTGAGGTCTCCCCAGTGGGACGCAGTTGGGGAAAAGTATTTCTGGGCAGTCGGGCACCAGAATTTAACTGAGTATCGACGTCTCTGGTGGAAATCTTTTCCTTCAAAATGGCAGCTGGAAGTTCTCAGCAAAATGGCCGCAGGTAGCAAGTGAGGTATAGTGCAGTATATAGTAGCAACAGGGTAGATAAGAGCTTAGAAGTTATAGCAGTCGTAGAAGCTGTTTCAGAAGTTTTAGCAGATTGGAAGGTGATGGATTGTGGATTTTAGAATTCTAGATTGATGGAAAAATGGATTGTCCTTTTTACTTTGAGATGTCTGGCCTTTTATACCATACAAGTCCTTTGTTCTGAGGGACCGCCCAACAGACTGATGTTGATTGGACGGTTGAACAGTTTGTGTACCTAGAGATGTTCCTAACCTGCCCACTGGGGACAGTCAGGTATTACAAATAAATTGGTGGTCTTAATGATGACTCACTCTTTGATATCAACAGTATGTCCTTATGGATCAAATATATATCCTATATAAGTATAGATGATTTCACTACTAACTCTTGGATAAGGAACATAGAAAGATGTGAATACATTTGGTTTCTCATTTTTCTGATATGAACTGTATTGGAATGGTTGATTTCCTTTGGAAATATAGAAATTACCCAACTCACAAATCATCTTATATTTTATCATTTCAAACTTCAGTTGAGTGGGATGCAGTACCCAACTTTGTTGAATAGATTTCGGTGTGTGGAAATATACCCTTGATAATATTTAAATTGATATAAACCACATTTTTCTTTGTATTTTTTAAATGACCCAGGTTTCACCTTGTGCTGAATGCACAGTTCAAGGAAATGTGAAGGAGAACCTCATCCATTGTTGGGTAATTAGGGTAAACGGGCTGGACCGGAGTTGAACCTCAGTATTCAATAGCTATTGTGACATCTCTCAAGAAGTTTGTTTGGTAATCGCACACTTCCCAAGGTTTTGTGAGAGAAGAAAATGAGGATTTCCTCTCACCTTTGTCACTTTGCGTCCAGGTATATGCTCACCTGATTTCCTAATTGGTTACACAAACAGTGATGTCCATTTACCATCTCTGAATTTTAAATTGTAAAATTCTTGAACTATCAGAATTGAATCTACCATACGATCAGATGCTGCAATCTAATGTAAATATAGTCCTGCTATATTGCCTTTCCAGTAATCCCATGATCATGCAATTAAGAAACCGATATTAATTATGTGATCTTTATTCCCCACTGAATTATCAATTAACCACACTATAGACACTTGCTACTGAAAGGGTGGATGAACAACTTTCTGGATGAGGATTTAAATAATAAATTCTGTGGAGGCAATCATACGATTTGCAGTTTAATCAACAGTGAAAACTGAAGGGAGACCCAATTTAAACTACACTGTGTGTAACGTACATGTAAGATTTGAGTAGTTGAGATGTGACCTGTAGAAAATATGACAATGTAGATTTAGCATTCCATGTTATAATAGAAGATGTGTTCAGAGTTCAGTCAGAGACAGATCACCAATTAGCACCTGGGTGCCAATAGGATTTCTCAGATATATAGATTTTGCCACCTTCTTGAGGTTTGAAAGAGGGACGCCAGTCATTTCAGCTGCAGGAGACAAGGAGGGCTCCGTTCTGTCTTGGAGCTACAAATTATATCCGCAGATCAAAGGAATATGTTTCATCTCTTATAAAAGCTAAAATATTAGTTGCTGAGAGATGAAAATACTTCCTTCTGATTGGACACTCTGTAGGCTACATCTGCATGTAAAACTGTATTTGTGGCCTATGTGGGGTCCCAGAGAAACATATAAAATGGTTATATGGTGCGTGATTGTGACTGATGTGCAGGTGTCAGAAATTCTATCCCTGACTTGGTGATTCGTATGGAGCCAGTCCTATTGACTGACAGATTGCGGACTTTCTCTGACTTGCTCCAGTCACAGGATAAATCTTGGTAAAAGTTTTATTTGTGTTTTTTATTCCCTTTTTATAGTGAATAGTCAATTGTGTCTTGTACTTTTTTGTATTTTCTGTAACTTTTTATACTTTGTACATATTTTATGCACTGCCCACTTTCGGGATATCAAATCCTAAAATTTAATAAGTGACTTCTGGGCAGGGGCGGATTGACCATTTGGAAACTCTGGTGCTGTCCAAGGGCCCGGGGTCAGTAGGGGGCCCCATGAGATGCCCCTGGTACCTTCTTCATAGGCTTTTTTGAGTTTGGGCAAGGACACAGGGGCCCCATGATCCCCTATTAACCTGGGGCCCCATGAGTTATCAGTCCGCCCCTGCTTCTGGGAACTTAAGCTTGGGCTCATATCTCCAGAGAGATTAGATTGTATTGTATTTTTTTAGTGTCTTTATATGCTCGGTCAAGTTAATTGCCAATCTGTATGCAATTGCACTGCGTGTTGGCAGATTGTAAGGTGTGTGTGTGTGTGTCCCAGTCAAAAACTGTTGGGTGGTGGAAAGCTACGGTTTGTGGTGTGGGGTTGTGTGGACAGTGGAAGAGTGATTAACACCAGGGTTCTGGCTTATAGGATAGCTGGAGGAATCCTAGAAGGGTGTGTCGATCGCTAGGCTGCTCCTCAACCCTAATTAGTGCACCAGATCGTATCTGCCTGTGTGTGTGGTCGGCCAGCTGGATTGGACTGGAGTCTCCCTCTAGTGGTAGTGCAGGCTGTGAAAGTATATCACGGCCGGTCTTATGTATGTGTCCCTTATTCCCTTTTTTACCCCAAGTCATGGCTGCACGTGCGTGCCTTGGTTAGCTAGTTGCTGTGGGTGAGTGGGTTGGATCTGTGACACTGTGTGCTTTCATGCCCTTCCAGATTGATAAATCTGATCCATCAGTTTTAATCTGCTCCTGGTGTGGCACTTTACAACCCACTTATCTGCCTTCTGAGACCAGATCTGAAATTACGTTCTATAACAAGGATCCCAAAATCTGTCTAGTGGATATCTTTATTCTCCATTAGGATCCTCCAAAACCAAATATATGATCCCAGCATGGTCTGTGTGTGACAGCTTGTAGAACCATGCTAAAATCTTGGACACCACCCAATGTTCCCAAAGTAACTTCTGTGAAAAGAGCTAAAATCTTTAAAGTACATACAAAAATTGGTTACGGTAACTCAAGCCTTTAGTTCTACAAACCAGTTTCTTAACTGCTGGCAAAACTTCATGGGACACTCAATGTCAAATTCTGGAATTTTTCCAAACAATGACATCCTGTTTTTGTACACTGGTATTTGAAGGCTAATCTAGGGAATTATCTAGGCAGGCTAAAAATCTGCTAAATAGAAACCTAGTATTGCTGGGCTTCATGCTTCTTTTTGGTCTGAGAATTTTATCGGTTCTCCAATATTAGACCACAATACTATTGACAAACAGACACTCTTTAATAATAGAGGATTTCATTCCTCCCCAAACCCCCCCAATGTATAATTGTATATAATTATGAGTAACTCCACTATAATCGGTCCCGAAGTAAACGTACCGTTATACACTGTACATTTATTTTTTCCTTTTTATATACTAAATTTTTTTTTTTTTTGTTGTTTTAGAATTTGGAAATTTTAACTATTGAAAAATTGTAACATATTAATACACAAACAAAATGTACAACCCATAAGACAGGCCTGTATACACACACAAATGTCAAAGATGTCTATTTAGTTGTATATCATGGGGGGGCCCCTATGACTATCTTCAGATCTTCTCTGGTTTTCAAAACCCGAACTAAAATACTTCTCTCTCATATAGGGCCATCCTGATTGGTGGAACAATCTCATCCATCAATTCTCATCCAGGATCGGACATTTTACCCATCCACTGTATTTAGCATAACTCTGCCCCTTCACTAGTGCATTCTTTTTTGGAGGGGACATTTGATATAATATTGTTCCTGGCCTTATGGGCAAATTATGCATTCCTGGACTTATGACCATCCTCACTGCATATCTAAAGAGCCCTTTTGAAGTAGATATATTGAAAACAAAACAAGCTATTTTTAAATGGCCTTTTCTAGATAATTACATTGGCCCTGCAGAGTCTGCAAGAAAGGATGACAATTAGAATCATGGCCTTATCCCAGACACTAGCACTGGTAAATGGCACTGACGTGTCCAGTACATCAAAACATTTCTACACTCCAAAGTTATCTGGTTAATCGATACATCACGCTACTGAATATGAATCCATGTTTTCCATATGTATACCAATATTGAATACCTCTAAACTTGTAACTTAAATATTTTTTATAAAAGTGTTTAATTTACATTTTGAAGGTTACACATTCCCTCCTAAAACCATATACCTTAGGAAGAATCGGGCTTCATTCTATATGCATAACGAGGTTGAGTGTTTTGTGGTCTTAAGAGGAGAAACCAAGTATTACTAATTAAATATGGCTTCTTAACACAATGTATAAGTATCTTCAGCTGTGCTGGGATATTTTGCGATCACCTTGTCACCCACGTGGAAGAAAAAAATATTTAATATATAAATACATTCTACATCAGTATATTTGGGAAGAATATTTTTAACCACCACTCTCCCATCATATAGTAAAATGATGGGCGCAAGGTGGTTCTCTCATTCTGGGAGGACGTCATGTGACGTCCTCCCATTCTCACCACGCATGCGTAGCTCAGGGAGCACGCAGCGCGGCGATCAGTGGTGCACACACAGGGACACAGCGGATCACCGATCCACGGAAAGAGCTGAAGATGTTGGCTCGGTCATGTGATCAGCTGTGTTCCCCCCCCCCCCCCCCCCAATTTGCTGACTGTCTTGAAAGACCTCCTGGTTGAGAGACCAATTGTCGTGACTGGTCGTCGACTCGGCAAGTCTGCTAGGTAGTTCTGACCCCCTTCAAATGAACAGCAGCTAATGACAATAGATTTCGTTCGGCCCAGGCCAGAATACCGCCTGCAATCCTCTGCAGAGAGGAGCTCTGTGTACCTCCCTGCTTATTTATGTAGGCCACTGTCTCTATGTTGTCCGACCGAACCTGCAAGTGACGGTTCTCTAACTTTGCTCCAAAGGCCTCCAACACCCTCCGAACAGTCATCAGCTCTCTCCCGCTCAAAGCCATTCCCCCTGAGCTGTCAACTCATCTAGAGGGGCTCCCCAACCATAACTACTGGTATCCATTGTCACAATGAGCGGTGCTAACTGACTCCACTCTAGTCCCTTGGTCAGATTTGCCTCCTTCCGCCACCACCAAAGAGACCGCTTGACTTTGGACGGGAGCTGAACTGCCTGCTCTAATGTAGAGGTGTAACCATCCCATACCCTCAGCAAGAATGCCTGAAGTGGCCTTTGGTGGAACCTTGCCCACGGAACCGCTGGGAAACAAGACGTCAGACCTACCGCTCTTGAGACCTCCCTTACAGATTGCTTTGCAATCTTGCCAGTGTCTGGTCCATCTTTACGACCTTCTCCCGAGGAAGGAAAATCTTTCTCTCCAGTGACAATCTCGTATCCCAGGTACACTACTCTCTAGGAGGGTGTGAGTGCCAATTTGTCCCTGTTGATGAGCCAACCCAGACCCTGAAGGAGATCCTGAGCCTCCTGCAGTTCCTAGGTCAATTGCTGATCAGATCTGGCCACAAGAAGATTGTCCAAATAAGGAACAATCGTGATCGACCTCAACCTCAGGGGAACTAAGGCCTCTGCCAACACCTTGGTAAAATTCCTTGGTGCTGAGGCTAGCCCGAAGGGCAAGACCTGACACTGCCAGTGGAAGACCTGCGAACCCATTATCACTTTCCTTAGGTATTTCTGGCTTGCTTGATGAATGGGGACGTGAAAATATGCGTCCCTTAGATCTAGCGTGGCCATAAAACAATTCTGAAAAAGGATACTCCTTACAGAACAGATTGACTCCATCCTGAAATGTTTGTATCTCAGGGCCTGATTCAGAGATCGAAGGCTCAAAATCAGCCAAAACCTGCCCGAGGGCTTTCCCACGACAAAAACGTGGGAATAACACCCTAAGCCCAGTTCGCACTGAGGAACCCGAACTCTGACCCGCTGGTCTACTAGATCCCCAATCAGACTGCATAGAGCCTGGGCCTTCTTCCGGTCTTTGGGAAGACTGGTGACAAACTTATTTGGCGGACAGGAATCTAACTCCAGTTTGTAACCCCTCTGAATCGGGTCCAAAATGTAAGGGTTCAGGGAGATAGACACCCACTGAGGGGAGAGAGGACCCCAACCTCCACCCCCCCTCCACTGGGACGCTTAAGTCATTGTGACTTGGAAGGACCTTGAGGAGGATTGAATAAAATCCCCCCCCTTTTCCCCTGTTCTTATGCCCTGCTCAGTGTTTTTGGGCTGACCCTCTACCCTACGGCATCTGGGATTTTGGACGAAAACTCTTCCTAGGAAATTTTTCTTTTTTACTTTCCGTGAAGGATTTATTTTTGACAGCAGTACGTTCGAGGGCCTCCTCCAACCCGGGGCCAAAAAGATTATCCCCTGAAAAAGGCAAGGCGTAGTTTAGAAGCAGAATCCCCTGCCCAGGTTTTTAACCATAAGGCCCGCCTGGCTGACTTAACAAGGGCCGAAGATCTTGCCACCAGCTTGACACTCCGCTGAGGCATCTGCCAAAAACCCAGCTGCTTTGAAAAGTAAAGGCATGGACTTCAAAATCTGCTGTCTCGAAGTTTCTGCCACTAGATGGTTCTGTAACTGGGTAAGTCGGCATTCTAAATTTCTGGTGACACAGGTAGCAAGGCTGAGTAGCATCTTCATCAAACGGAAATCTTCTCTTCGGAGCCCCTGAAAAGGCTTTCTTTTCTGGATTTTCCCATTCCTGTTTGGTGTCAAAGAACCATGAACTGGGAAAACTCTGCTCTTCTTAGCATGGAGCCTCTGGTACATGAGGTCATGCTTGAAGACTCTTCCTCCTCAATTTCCAAGGTCTCATAGCCTTGAAGAGATCGTCCACTTCTATAACCAACTTATATCTGGAGCCTCTAGAAGCGGTACTCTCCTCGTAATCTGCCTCTGAACCCGAACCGGCCTGAGAGGGAAGGGACCGAGGGTCCTCTTCTTCCAGGTCTTCCTGCCTGACTGACCTTACAGCTGTTGCCAACTGTACCCCAGGCCCTAGCGGAGCCTGCATCCTATCAAACGGTGACCTAAAAGACTGAATTGTGGCCATCATGTCATCCTCGATTGAGGATAACCCCTTGTGGCAGGTCGTGAAAGACTCATCCTTCACTAGGCTTTCAATACAACCGCAGCACAGGGGTCTGTCGCATGCAGACCCCAACTTAGCTGCGCACACTTTCTTTGGGGCCCGAGCCAGGGTCATGTCCTGGGTCTTAACCTAAAGAAAGGACAAAGAACAATACAAACCCTCAGCTGCAAAAGACCCCACTAAACACCCTGTGTTTTTAGGGGAAACTAAAGCGTGCCCAACCAATCACCTGCCCCCAACTGGGGAGACAATCAACCACCCTCCCAGGAGTCCGCTAAAGGGGACCCTCCTCAAGCCTACCTGAGAGGTGCCGGAACCAGGATTCGTCTGCAGCGAAGGGCCCGCATCCATGGTGTTCCGTCCAGTGTGGATCACACAGCCCCTGCTGGCTCCATGCCTCACCGACCGCCCAAGTGGAAGCCTGCGCCTCTTCAGGAGACTGGAACCAGCGTCTCTGGCACCTGCCGATGACGTCACTGCGCCGGACTTTCGGTCTGTGGAGCGCAGCCTCTTCACCGGAAGTGACCTAACTTCCGGTCTGTGGAATGCACCGGAAGTCGCGTCAGACTTCCGACCAACGGACGCAAGGTCCGCCCCTACTGGAAGTCCCACCTGTTCCCCTT
Source organism: Staurois parvus (assembly GCF_062004578.1). NCBI lineage: Eukaryota > Metazoa > Chordata > Amphibia > Anura > Ranidae > Staurois > Staurois parvus. Next base: position 6,924,754 of record NW_028318003.1, read on the forward strand.
CCGCCCAGTGCTCAGCACACCTGTATCTGCTCCTGGGGGGGAAGAATTTACCAGGCCCAAAGGGAGCGGATGTCCAAACTCACCACTGGACACCTCCGCTCCCCTGCAAGTGACCCTGCCACCGCCGGGGGATGAAGGCTCCCACGCGCTGCCAGCCCCACTCATCATGGAAGGATAGCGCCGGGGAGGAGGTACATGAATCCCTGGGCCCACATTCTGTACTCTGAGGGGCAGTCCTGGAAGAGACCCCGTAGGTTCCAAATCTGTTCCTTCCAGATCAGGAAACACTAAACTGGGGATGGAGGTCTGCCTTTAAAGGCGTGGGGGATGGCATGTTTCCTGACCCGGAGGGAGGAGCTCTACGTCTCAAAGGGCTGTCTTGAAAGACGTAAGGAGAAAATGGAAATTGGGCTGATTAGATTTTCCTTGTGAGCAAAAAGCCATGTAACCGATACAACCGAGTGAATAAAAATTAACAATATTAAGCATGTATAAATTCAAAATTATTGTAGTGTAATGGCAACTTTAGGAATTCCAGGTAAAACTCCAGACATGAACTTGAGGATAACTTTATTCACAAGCTGGTTTGACTTGGCCAGACTCATGTCTGCAAAGCTAAGTGCCTTTTGAAAACTATCCTACAGGGTATACATATCAGCAATTGCGTCACAATGCATATATTTCCTTTTCGCTTTCTGTACATTTTAAGACTTTCTAAGAAGCTCAGATATGGCCTTGTGATTTCGCATTTAGATAAACTATCTTTAGCTGAAAATTTCTGTGCCCGAAGGAAGGGAGGAGACTACTTCTGATAGAAACACAAAAATGAAATGCAATTGCCTGCATTCTTTAAAGATAATCTTGCAGTGCATCCATAGAGGAAAAAACAAACCCTAGCTTCTGCAATCAATAACAACCTTTAACTTCACGACAGATTGGCATCCAGTCTCACCATACACCATTTTTGAGAATTCAACAAGATATGTAAAGATACAGGAAAATGCTAGCAACTTAATTCATCATGTATAATATATTTTAGCAATGATTTTGGAAATGACACGTTTGTAATGAGCGCAGCTCACACCACCTTCCAGGGATAGCGTTCTGGAGTATGCTTGGGTAAGATGGTGGCTGCGTCTCAGAGGCAAGGAATGGCAATTTTGTTACCTGGATAGTAGGAATTGTCAGCAGAGACCGATCCTCTCGCTCTCAGGTGTCAGCAAGCAGGTCTCTTTTGTGTATCAGCAAGAAGGTGGTGTGTGTGCTTTGACCCATTGTCTAAGTCTAGCAAACACTAAATGTTAGCAGTCTATCAGAATGTTTTTGATTTTAGATGTTCCTTTTTACCTGGCGGAAGCAGTCATGTCTTATGAATTGGAATCACTGATAACCTGTGCTCGCATGTTAAACTATTATAAGTGTCACGATATTTAAGTGTCCTTCTGCATTTAGGTAAATTGTTCTAGTGCCAGGCTGATTAAAAAAACAAACAAAACCTTTTAACTCACTTGGAAATCTAAAATGTGGATACAAGAGAATAAAATGGTTTTAGTGTAGTAAAACAAATAGAAAAATATTGAGCTTCTTGCTCATTCTATTGCAAAAACTTATTTATATAGCTACAGCTTTTTATAAGTATCAAATGAGTCTTTCAGTCTTTGGGAAGACAACAGGAGTTGGAGTAGCAAGGCTTGTAAGTAAAGTGTGTGTGTGTGTGTGTGTGTATCTTGACTGTCACAAGTGGGTTCTTTTTTTATATACTTTTCAAAGAATAAAGTACTTACTATACAGCTATTTCCTAATTCAGTCTGAGCTAAATGTGTAATAGCCATATTGGTAAGTGTTCTAAACCTATGTATGGTTCCCAGCTGATATCTACAAATACGTAGATCAACAGAAACCTATAATGCTGTTAAGTTAGACTGTTAAATGATCTTCCCATACTATAGGATCACAGAACTACATTCTTAAAACAAGTTCAACCTTCAGTTAAGGAAAGAAAACACAAATGCATAAAAATCAACTCTAATTGAGAATATACTATCACACTATTCCTAACTAATTAGTTAACTATGTGAAATAACTAACCATATTATAGATTAAAATTTTTTTTTTGACTTTTCCTTAACTCTTTACTGTGTTCCAAGTGGTATATTTTAGTATGAGAAGCCATTGACCCACTGCCCTCTTGGCCACGAAATACCATGGTGTACTTGAACATCTGTTTACAGAGCCCATTCACACGGTTAATTTTAAGCTAGCTTATGCGGAGTCTCAATATACAGACTTTTCTTTTTTTCCTTTTTTTGTGCTGTCACATGAACACTCGTTCTAATCCATTATATTTCATCAATTGAAAGGGTATATATCTGTCATTATGTTCAACATGGCTCTGTTTAGGTGATAAAGCCAACAACCATTGTGAAAATCTTTGATAGGAAACACCTGGGATGTTTTTCTCAAGAAGACCTTTTCAGGGTGGAATGAGGTGTTAGTAAGAGTTTTGTTAAATCCTACAATGTGCTCAGTTACACTTTTTTTTTTTTTTTTTACTGCATCCTGAACTCCTACCAATTTAACACATGTATCAAACCTTTCTCAACAGGTGTTAAAAGCCTAGAGAAATATGCTAGGATCCTCCAATTTCCTCCTTTGTAATTAAAGCAACACCGAATAAATAGCAGTTTCAGATGTATGCACCTGTAAAGCAAATGGTGCTTTCTTTCCTACTGTAGTTGGGGCTGGTGCTGTCTGCAAGTAAATTTTTTTTTTTTTTTTTTTTTTTTTTTTTTTTTTTTTTTTTTTAAGATTCAAAGGCCTTTTGCTGAACTTCTGTCCAAGGAACAAAACAATTTTCTGCATTCTTTAGAATTTCATATAGAGGTTTTGCTTGATCAGCAAATTGCTCAATGAACTCTCTGGAAAAATTCACTAATCCTAGGGAATTGTCTTTAATGCTTTGAATTTTGTTGGCACAGGAAGTGCAGCAATGGCATTAACCCTTTCTTGCAGAGGTTGACACTTACCTGGACTGATCTGAATACTGAGAAACTTTACCTTGTGTTTCATGAGCTGAACCTTACCTGCATCTTGCAGCGGATCAAACAATTCTGCCAAAAGGGTCAAATGCTCTTCCTCACTTTCAGTTAAGATATCATCCACATATTGTAGGATAAAATTTGGATATGACTTTCAGTAAAGCCAGATTAAATGCGCTTGAACTCAAATGGAGGCCTTGAAGGCAATTGAAGCTATATTCGTTATTAAAGCTAAAGGCAATTTTATATTGACAGAGATAAATCCATTGGCAATGTCAATCGGAATGCTTTTTGCATCAATTTGGTAACATTGTCAGGTGTGTCTGCCACTATTGGCAATTTGGGGTATATTCAGCATTCTGAGGTTTACCAGAAGCCTTTAAGAATTGGGGTGATCACGTTTTAGGTACTACCTATGACTTGTTACAGAATTTCTTTTTTTCTGATAACTTGTTGCAGAAGTTCCTGTATGACAACTAATACTATAGTTCAATAGATTCTGGAGGAAATTTGTATTGCTTCTGTTGGGGTGGATCCCTGCCTTGCACGTCTACTTCTGTCTTTTTAAATAGACCTGCTTCATTTTTGCCTTGGCTCCAAAGATTTTTGTATAATTTTGCCCAATTGCTCTAATTCTTGATTATCACATATCTGGCCATTGATGGTCAGCAGCAATCACTTCTGTTAGCGATGCTGCTTACTTCACAGTAATCTGCTGTGTCAATTACCACAGGCTTGTGATTAATGGAACCTTTCCATAAAATGCCATTGTCAAGTATCAACCTCTTCGTTGAATATCTGTCCCAATCTTCTCTGCACCTTGACAATACCAAATACACTGTTCAACAAATTTTTATTTTTTGCCAGTTTTGGAAACAAAAGGATCCATTTCTTAATGAATTTCACATTCTGAGTTCAAATATAACAATGAAATTTGTCAATTGGGTCTAGTTTTTCTGTAAACGGAAAGTTTTCTACTATAGGCGTAATGACTACATAATGCACAATAATTATATAGATAGATGTCTTTCCACAAATATAAAGCAAGTGATATTGACTACATAACAAAGCCTAAATGGCATAATATATTGCATAGGATTACCAAGAAAAATTATAGCCATAAGCTAAGTTGAATCATTTTAATACTTAGGATTCTCACTAGTTTTGTCTTCAGTTTGTGTCGGTTTTGCTTCTCTTGGCTTTTCTCTTGTATTCGAGGAAAGGGCTATCTCTTACAACTGCACGTGACTACACGCTTCAGGTTCTTCCTCACTTGACTCAACCACGAAGGATTCTGGTGCTTTAGGAATTGGTAGCCCCTCTCCATGAGGAACTGGACGTATTGCCGATGGAATATTTGGATAGTGCAGATAACTTTCTTCTTCTTGTTTAGCCCTTTTACAATTGGAGGCACCATACAAAAGTAACAATTACTAACATGATCTGTTGGCTCTCTCCAAATCATTGGCACAGCGAAAGGCATAGATGCCTTTTTTCCATTCAACCATTGCTCCAGTGCCGTCCCACAAGAATTGCAGCATATATGTGGTGCCCAGCTCTTGTCCTGGTCTCCTATCTTGCAGCCAAAATACAAGTTGTAGGCTTTCTTAATCATTCCTGTTATCCTCCTTTTTTGTGAGATAAAAGTTATTTCACCGCAGATATAGCAGAAATTATCTGCTTTATTCACACAAGTTCGAGACATTACTGAGTAGCCTATATAAGCATAAAACGAAATGTAAAGACGCTGTCGAACTACAATCAGCTACAGATACTGCAGCTTTTATGCAGTGAAGTGATGCAATTAAAGGCTAATATTGCATCATCTCAGTATACATGCAATTTTCTATTGGTCACCAGTATCAATTGCGCAATATGCAGCTGAAGTTGCATCATAATTTTGAATGGCTTACGTCATTAGATGGGTGAATATATCATGGAAACTAGAGCCAATCAACATTTTTTTAGGGTCATTTTCGTTTTCAGCACCCCAAAATTATGTAAGATTAGCTAATTTTATGCCCAAAACTTTTTACCTGTTGAACAGTGATATCAATCTGAATATCCAAATCTGGTATTTCAAATGAAACCTTTTTACACATTTGTTAAATATCGTGACACTTATGTTATTTAAGTGTCCTTAGGCGTTTGAGGTAAAGTGTTCTAGTGCCAGGCTGATTTAAAACTGTGACTTATTTAATTCACACTTGACGACAACAACATAAAATGAATACAAAAGTTAAAATCCAGATCAGTTGTAGTATAAATATAACAAGTTGTAGCTTATAGAAATATACTTTTTTCATTTACTATTTCACAATAGAACAGGCAAGAAGCTTGATATTTTTCTAAAGCCTTTCAGTCTTGTCAGGGAAGAAACCAGGTGTTAGACATTTTTGTTTAAGGCCTACAAGCCTCAATACTCTGTGTCAGCTTTAGTGTGTATGTGTGTCTGTGACTTGAGTGCATCTTATATACACTTTTTCAAAGGGACCAAAGAAGTCTGCCCACTATACAGCTATTTCCTAATTCAGTGTGAGCTAAATGTGTAATAGCCATATTAGTCTTCTAAACATATATGGTTCTTAGTGTGACGTTATCTGCAAGACACTTCAGTCAACAAACATAATCCTGTTACGTTAGACTGTTGTGGTCTTTCCATACTGTGGTGGTTTATGATATAATTTATTCTAAGTAATTAGGGCGGTGTCCGGTCCCTTAAACAATATTTTGCAGTGCCTCCAGCTGTTAAAATATGGCAAATATTTAATAAACCAACAGTTTGGACACCTTAATTTGGTCACCACTTAATATTCCTTTTTCATCAATGTGATTTCTTTTCTATATACACAATGTGCCTTTTTGATGTATTTATGTACAAATAGTCTCTGGCAAAGTCTTTTCCTTCACAATGGCCTTTTAAAATAAAATGGCAGCTGAAAGCTCTCAGCAAAATGACCGCAGGTAGCGAGTATAGTATGAGTATTGAAAAGTGAAGTGTATATAGTAGAAGTAGAGTATATCAGTAGGAGCAGTATCTAATTTTAGGTGTCCGGAACAAAGGACTTTAATGGTATAAAAGATGCCAAACGACCTCCCAAAGGGCTTGTTGATTGGATGGCTAAAGTTTGCGCGACTTAGACGTTCCTTACCTGTCCATTGAGGACAGTCTAATATGAATGAACTGGTGATCTTAATGACACTTTTTTTGTATATAAAAAAAGTCTTTTATAAATAGAATATATGGTATAAATTTACTTTCCCAAATATTTCTTCTATAAGGACCATAGAAATATGTGAATAGATTTGGTGTCATCTTCCTGATATGAGCTGTATTTTGATTGCTGATTTTTGTCCTGAAATGGTGGATCTCTGTATGTCATTTGTTATGGTATTATCTTGTGTGCTTGATTCACGTTCATCAGATTTATACCATCTCTCTGTCTTGATATAGACGCAGGAGTTGTATCTTTTATTTTGAGATATGTAATTTTACCCAACTCACAAACCATCTTATATCCTATGACTTCATGATCTTCAGTTGAGTGATATGCAGTACCCAACTTTGTTAAATGGACCTTGGTGTGTTGGTGTATACAGTGGGGCAAAAAAGTATTTAGTCAGCCACCAATTATGCAAGTTCTCCCACTTAAAAAGATGAGGCCTGTAATTGGCATCATAGGTAGACCTCAACTATGAGAGACAAAATGAGGAAAAAAAACTCCAGACAATCAATTGGCTGATTTGGAAAGCATTTGAGATGAACTTTTGATATTGACCAAATACTTATTTTCCACCATAATTTTATAAATACTTTGTTTATCCTTTGTTGGCAATGACAGAGGTCAAACGTTTCCTGTAAGTCTTCACAAGGTTGGCACACACTGTTGCTGGTATGTTGGCCCATTCCCCCATGCAGATCTCCTGTAGAGCAGTGATGTTTTGTGGCTGTCGCTGGGCAGCACGAACTTTCAACTTCCTCCAAAGGTTTTCTATGGGGTTGAGATCTGGAGACTGGCTAGGCCACTCCAGGACCTTGAAATGCTTCTTATGAAGCCACTCCTTCATTGCCCGGGTGGTATGTTTGGGATCATTGTCATGTTGGAAGACCCAGCCATGTTTCATCTTCAATGCCCTTGCTGATGGAAGGAGGTTTGCACTCAAAATCTCACGATAAATCGTCCCGTCCCATTCATGCTGTCCTGTACATGGATCAGTCATCCTGGTCCCTTTGTGGAGAAACAGCCCCAAAGCATGATGTTGCCACCCCCATGCTTCACAGTAGGTATGGTGTTCTTTGGATGCAACTCTGCATTCTCTCTCCTCCAAACACGACGAGTTGTGTTTCTACGAAACAGTTCTATTTTGGTTTAATCTGACCATATGACATTCTCCCAATCCTCTTCTGGATCATCCAAATGCTCTCTAGCAAACTTCAGATGGGCCCGGATATGTACTGGCTTAAGCAGGGGGACACGTCTAGCACTGCAGGATCTGAGTCCCTGGCGGCATAGTGTTACTGATGGTAGCCTTTGTTACCTTTGGTCCCGGCTCTCTGCAGGTCATTCACTAGGTCCCCCCTGTGTGGTCCTGGGATTTTTTTCTCACCGTTCTTGTGATCATTTTGACCCCACGGGGTGAGATCTTGCGTGGAGCCCCAGATTGAGGGAGACTCAGTGGTCTTGTATGTCTTCCATTTTCTAATTATTGCTCCCACAGTTGACTTGTTCACACCAAGCCGCTTGCCTATTGCAAATTCAGTCTTCCCAGCCTGGTGCAGGTCTACAATTTTGTTTCTGGTGTCCTTTGACAGCTCTTTGGTCTTCAGCATAGTGGAGTTTGGAGTGTGACTGTTTGAGGTTGTGGACAGGTGTCTTTTTTTTTTTTTTTTTTTTTTTATACTGATAAGTTCAGAGGTGCCATCGATACAGGTAATGAGTGCAGGACAGAGGACCCTCTTAAAGAAGGTACAGGTCTGTGAGAGCCAGAAATCTTGCTTGTTTGTAGGTGACCAAATACTTATTTTCCACCATAATTTGCAAATTATTTCCAAATCGGCCAATGTGATTGTCTGGATTTTTTTTCTCATTTTGTCTCTCATAGTTGAGGTCTACCTATGATGCCAATTACAGGCCTCATCTTTTTAAGTGGGAGAACTTGCACAATTGGTGGCTGACTAAATACTTTTTTGCCCCACTGTATTTTTTTTGATAATTCAGTTAAGCTATTAAAAAAGCTTGGCATATATCTAAACTGAATTAGGTCTTTTCACATTCTGGTATCAACCTTCAAGGAGACATGTCTGGTAGAAGACCCCCATGTAATTAAACCCATTGTTGGGTAATTGGGGTAAACAGACATTTTAAGCCTCCCTGACAGGTGTTCTTAACTGGACTGGATTTTGACCTAGTATTCAATGGCTGATTGTGACAAAGGTTATCGCACATCTCCCAAGGTCTTGTAATCAGTATTGCTCTATCCGACAATTGTCAATTTATGGTACCTTGTGTTTGAGAATCTGCAAACCTCCAGGTGGTGTTTAATTTCATTGTATTTTAAACTCCACTCATTGTTTAATAGTGGCTTCCTGGAGGGGTCACCTGAAGTTAATTATTATTTTAACCCATAACAGTCAGCTTTAGGTGTGTGTGTGTGTGTGTGTGTGTTCCGGGGAAAAAAAATAATTTTCCTTAACTAGTAGTCACGTCTCCCCCACCCCCCCCCCTTTTTTTTGGGAGATAAACACATATAGAGAGTTGTATGTATTGCAAATCGTGAGTGTGACTTTGATTAGAATGGCCGTTTGATCTCCAGTGACAAGTGTCATGAACGCAGCGTCAGACCCCAGCCCTTCTCTCCAAACTCGTTACTGAAGGACTAGCCAATCTAAATCTGCGCTGTCATGTGAGTAACAATGCTGCACCCTGCACAACGATTTTCCAGCTAATTGGAACACAATCTATGTACCGGCAGCCTGAGCGATTTGTTACTGGGTCAGGTTGATTACGCAATTAACCCTTCACACTGGCACCACCTTTTTGTACAGAGAGGAAACTCCGTGATCAGCTAAAACACTAATGGTTGAGATAATCGTCTGCATAATAAGGTCACTGCAGGCCGTTTATGCAGAGGTGTAAACAAACACAGTAGCGTTCTCTTTAGAGGCAAGAAATCGTAAAGTGCTATAGAAACAGATCAACACTGTCAGAAGGAAAGATTTATTACTAAAAGGTCAAACTGGTGCAATAACAATATTTACAAGAAAAGATGTAATTGGATGGATGGATCTGTGATGTTGCTGTCATCTAGTGGTCAGTTGTTATGCCTAGTTATCAGGATTTGATAGGAAGTGATGATTTTTACAGAGACTTTAACCTGGAACTTCCTATCCTCCATTTTTGTGACTGCTTCTGGATCTAACAAGCGTCGTACAGTGGAGCTCTGAGCTATTCCTGGACTTATGATGGAATTGTCCGTGAGTACACTCACTGATGAGATGAAGCTGTTGTATAATGTTTAATGTACTGACATATGTTTTGTTTGTGCTTATGTTGTAGTTTTACAAAGTTATTCAGAACAAAGAATACATGCAGATCTGATGTCTCACGTTTCTTGACTTCTGAATTATTGTTAGACTGGCTGACTAGTGTTATACAACAGTTCAATAACATGAAGCAGAATATATATCTATATATATTATACAGAGACCAACAGGTTAGCAGATCCGAGTTTCAGAGCGAAAGGGCACGGGTCTCCCCATGTGGTACTGATGTTAAAATGGGAGACATCTTCAACTTTCTCTTAGGCCTGACAGCCTATTTTGTAGTTCCCCAACAGGGGGTGTCTCAGAAGTCAAGGACCAATACCCAGTTTTAGAGAATGGAGGTCTGGGCGGATACCTCAACTAGACCCAAAATCTCCCGTAACTCCTATTCTGGCCCATAACGTTCCATGTGCACAAGTGACATTCCACCCGCAGGTAGATTATTATGCAGACACGTCTGAGGATTGATTAGATATGAATTTTGAAATTATACACTGTACGGTTCACAAGATCTATTTTTCTGTTTTCCTATGTATTCGAGACAATGCGAGTGACCTACCAAACTGTTCGTCCTCTCATGGCCAATCTGACAATATGTCCGTTTTTTATGTAAGTCTCATTCCAAGATATGAGACATTGTTAAAATCCATTTTTCCCCTAAGGTTATCTGGTCATGTTTCCTTGGAATGTTCTTTGAACTCTGGGAAAGCTTGCCTTATCTTATACGAGGTGTTAAACTGCACAGGTTCTTTGGACAGCTAGGCCCCGGATCAGAGGTTTTCTAGTTCTGGGCTCCCTGCTGGCTCTAGCCTGCCAGTGACCCACAACAGATGTCCCTGTTGATTAACAAAGAGGAAAGAGGGCAAAATGAGGGACAACATGGAGATTCTTAACAAAATGGAGGACTGCGTCAGTCTCTGGGTATACACTGTTACACCTCCCCCCTCAGGTGGTTGCATTGGAGGGGACTGCAATTTCCTGACGCAACCCACTTCTGCTGGCTCGACCTGTCTTGATAACCCATCAGCATTGCCATGGGTGCTGCCCTTCTTATGCTGTATGGTGAAGTTGTATTGCTGAAGAGTTAGGCTCCACCGAAGTAGTTTGCCATTCTCCCCAGCAACATGATTTAGCCAGCTCAGAGGATTGTTATCAGTGATCCCAGGAAGTGCTGCCCAGGTACATTTGTATCTTCTGGAGTGCCCACACGATCGCCAGACACTCCTTTTTTTTCAATTGTGGCATATGCTACCTCCCTGGGAAGCGGCTTCTGGCTCAGGTAGAGGATGGGATGCTCCTCTCCTGCACCATCCACCTGGCTCAGGACTGCACCCAATCCATATGCAGAGGCATCCATCTGCACTAGGAAATGGTGGGTGAAATCTGGAGCCTGTAGCACAGGGGCGCTGGCCAGCACCTCCAAGGCCTGAAAGGCCTTCTCACAATCTGGTGTCCACGACACCACCTTGGGTAGTTTCTTTGTGGTCAGGTCAGTCAAGGGTTTCGCCAGGCTACTGTAGTTACATACAAACTTCCGATAGTAACCAGCTGTCCCCAGGAATGACATAACCTGCTTCTTGGTTTGTGGGGTAGGCCAGGTCAGGATGGCCTCCACCTTCCCTGTTTCAGGCCTCAGGGTGCCTCCTCCTACCTGGTGTCCCAAGTACTGGACATCTGTCATGCCTATCTGACACTTGCTGGGTTTGACGGTCAGATTGGCAGCTGTCAGTTCTGTCTAGAACCTGTGACAGATGCACTAGATGTTCTTCCCAAGTGGGGCTGAACACGGCGATGTTGTCCAGGTAGGCTACTGCGCATTGTTCCAGCCCCTCCAGCAAGTCATTCATGACCCTCTTAAAGGTAGCTGGGGCATTCTTCATCCCAAAGGGCATGACTGTGAATTCGAACAAGCCGAATAGGGTGATGAAGGCAAACTTTTCCTGGGTCTCAGGCGCCAGAGGAATTTGCCAGTACCCCCTGCTCAGATCCATGATTGTGAGATAGCGGACAGCCGCCAGCCTATCCAACAATTCATCGATCTGGGGCATGGGCTAGGCATCTGCAGTGGTGATGACTATCCATTTCCGATAGTCCAATCAGAACCTGGTCGCCCGGTCCTTTTTTGGGGACCAGGACTACAGAAGATGCCCTCTCACCTCCACCCTCTACAGAAGTTCAAAGGGCAAAAACCCAGTGGACTCCTGAGGCACCTCTCTGTAAGCGAATGGCAGATATCATTCCCAGTCCTTCCCCTGGGACTCCACAAAGGTGTGCAACATTTGTTTCAAGGTGCCATTGAAACGTTCGCACAAGCAATTTATTTGTGGATGGTAAGGACTGACCATGATGTGTGTCATCTATCTTCTGACCAAGAGCTTGCATCAGGTCTGACACAAACTGGGGCCCTTGATTGTTAACGAGCTCAGCCGGAAACCCCACTCTGGTGAAGATCCCCAGCAGAGCATCCGCAACCTTGTCCGCCCGGAGGGAGGAGAGAGCCACAGCTTCAGGATACCGAGTGGCATAGTCAACCACCGTCAGGATATAACATTTGCCTGAGCTGCTAGGGATGGCTAGAGGACCCACTATGTCTACCGCAACCCTCTTAAAAGGTTCGTCAATCACAGGCAAAGGTTGCAATGGGACCCTGTGGACATCTCCTGCCTTGCCAACTCGCTGGCAGGTAACACAGGATCGATAGTAATCCGCTATGTCCGTGAGCATGGTGGGACAAAATTTCTGAAACAATCAGGCTCTTGTCTTAGTGATCCCTAGGTGCCCTGCCAGAGGGATTTCATGAGCCACTTTCAGCAGCTGTCCCCTAAAGGGATGAGGCACGACAAGCTGTCTTCTACCAATGTCAGCCCCCCTCCCCTCGGTGGGCAAGCCCTGCCTATACAGCCTTCTCTGTTCCCAGTAAATCTTTTGTTTGTCCTTCTCCGCAGGGGGGCAATTTAGCCAGACTTCTGAGCTGCTCTAGAGTCTTGTCTGTCTGCAGTGCGGCCTCAAAGGTGGGACTACAGGTCCCAGCCAGCGGTCCTGTAGCAAACCATGACAGCTGCTGAGACTCACTGGAGGCAGAGTCCACTGGGTCAGAACAAGGGGAGGGGTCAGGGACATCCTCCTGCTGTTTTGAGGCCAGAGCATGCGTCTCAGCCGCCCTTGCTGCACTGCGGGTGACCACTAATGTTAGTGATGCCTCATTAGTATCATAACCATCAACCCTAGCATTACCAACATTATCAACGTTACTGACATTATCAACCTCAGCATCATCGTTATTAGAGATGAGCGAATTATTCAAAAATTCGGTTCGGCTGATTCGCCGAATAAATTCGCTTCGAGCCGAATATATTCGCTGCGAATTTAACTTATAAAAAGGGTGTTTCTAGGCTTCAGAGAGCCTTTATATTAGTGCAGAACACTGTACCTTTAATTTAAATGCCCTTGGAGTCTGCTGGGGAAGAGAAATAATACTGTCAGTCAGTATGACATGCAGATGAGTGCCGTCGATCTTAGAATCACCGCACACTTCACTCATTTGGGCAGTCACGGGGCCAAAACCAGAGTGTGGAGCCACAGTGTGGCGGTGGAGGCAGCAGCAATGGGAGGCCATACAGCACCCTATGACAAAATGGAACCCACCAGCAGTGTGAGGAGACCTGAAAGTGGCACATGGCAGAGTGTGGCGATGGAGACAGCAGCAATGGGAGGCCGTACAGGGACCCATGACACACTCTGGACCTGGCAGCAGCATGAGGAGGCGGTACAGGGGCCCATGACAGAGTGGCGGAGCGTAAGCAGCTAAAATTGAAGGCCATACAGAGGCCTATGTTAAAAAGTCCCCCCAGCAGCAGCGTGGGGAGACGACTATCAAGAGTCCAATGGCAGAGTGGCGGAGCAGAAGCAGCTTCAATTGAAGGCCATACACAGGCCTAGGTTTAAAAGTCCCTCACAGTTAATTCCAATAACGAACTCTACTCCTCCGTGCAATCTAGTTACGAGACCCTGGGCAGGTCTGGGTCCAATTTGTGGTAGAGACTGGTTTTGTTCAGCCATGCTTGAGCGAGTAATAACAGGTCTGTGCTGCCCTTTGGTGTCTGGCTTAATGCGCACAACACTGAACGTCCCAGCGTTTGTCAACGATTTGCCGTTAAGTGATGCAAACCCGCTGAACCACGTTCATGAGGAGCCGGTACAGGGGGCCATGAATCAGTATGGACCTGGCAGCAGCGTGAGCAGACGACAGAGGCACATGGCGCAGGGTGGCGGTGGAGGCAGCATTATTCTGAAGCCATACACAGGCCTAGGTTAAAAAGCGGAAGCCGTCAGCAGCGTGAGCAGACAACAGAGGCACATGGTGCAGGGTGGCGGTGGAGGCAGCAGTATTCGGAAGCCATACACAGGCCTAGGTTTAAAACTGGAACCCAGCAGCGTGAGCAAACGACAAAGACGCACATGGCAGAGGATGGATCTGGCAGCAGTATGAGAAGGCGGTACAGGGGCCCGTGGCACAGTGTGGTGATGGGGGCTACAGCAACTGGATGCCAGAAAGTGGCCGATAGGGCTATATACTGCATGGAATTATAAAGTTGTAAAGACAGCGGCCTATAAGGCTATACACACTATAACAATCATGACTTGATTGACCATTGGCCTATAAGGCTATACACAGCATGAATATCATGACTTATTCTGAGAGTGGTTTGGAAGGCTATATACAAAAAGTAATTCATGAGCTGTCCGGACAGCGGACAATAAGTACATATATACAAATCAATTCATCAGCTGTCCAGCCAGCAGCCTCAAAGGCGACATATATAGAAAGCAATTCATGAGCTGTTCAGACAGCGGCCTCTAAGGCGACAGATATACAAAGCAATTCCCGAGGTGTTCAGGGAGCGGCCTGAACGGCTAGGTTATTAAATATATTTTTGTGGCCAAACATCGGCCTATAAATGGATGTCTACACAGTGACAAAAAATGATGTCGCCAGACAGCGGCCCCTAAGGCGACAGATATACAAAGCAATTCCCGAGGTGTTCAGTGAGCGGCTTGAACGGCTAGGTTGTCTATAAATGTCTACACAGTGACAAAAAAGTAGGTCACCTTACAGTGGTGTATCCTACAAATTGACATTATAAGAAATGGTTTAGACCAAAAAAAAAAAAAAAACTTTGATGCGATGCTATACCTTAGTAGATTGTGGAAAGTCGACAAGTCAAGCGTAACTGTGTACATTACAGAAAATCTTAACAAGACAACCAAACATGTGACCGATACAACAAGTTAACAATGTAAGAAACAGGAGGGGGGCCAAACTGTGGCCAATAAACAGTCCACCTCATTGATGAGATGGACAACACGTGTCAAATATTTAAAAAAAAATTGCTATTCAATCGGTCTGGAACTGGTCGACTATAAATAATTAAGTTTAAATTCATGTGACAGTCGTCCAGCGACTTATAAATAATTTAAAAACCCCAATTCATGAGGGGCCCGACCTGCAGAGTATAAGTCATTAAAAATGTGCAAAACATGAGTCGGCCGACCAGCAGCCTCTCAATAAAATATATATACAAATGTACGGATCAGGTGGAGGTCTTCCATTTGTCCCTAATAACATGTTTGGGGCATGATTCATGGCGGATTTAGTCAGTTGTGTCAGGAACTGGTGGTTTGAAATCCAGACTAATCCACGCCTGATTCATTTTCACAAACGTGAGTCTCTCCACACTTTGGGTGGACAGTCGTGTCCTCCGGAGTTACAATACCTCCTGCCGCACTAAACACGCGCTCCGATGCCACGCTACTGGCCGGGCATGACAGCCTTTCAAGGGCAAATTCAGCTAGTTGGGGCCAAAGGTCAAGTTTCGTTGCCCAGTAGTCAAGGGGATTGTCTACCTCGGTTGGCAGGGTGCTGTCCAAGTAGGCCCAAGCCTGTTTGAGGTCCTGCTCCAGGTCCACCTGATGCTGCTGCTGCTGCGGCTGGTTAGTAGTTTCCTCACTGCGCTGGTGAAGAAAGCTACTCATCATCGACTGCAGACTGAGGCAGCCGCTGCTGGTGGAGCTGCCACTGCTCCTACCACCCCACCCCTCCCCTGCTGCCATGGCAGCGGAACGCGAGCGCACAGGGCCCACAGTGTCTGAGGATGGACGTTGGCGCAGAAAGGCAGAGACCAACTGACTACATAGGTGGTTTTTATAGTACGTTATTTTGGCCTCCCTCTCAGCAGGTGTGAAAAAGGCCACCATTTTTGAACGGTAGCAAGGGTCCAACAAGGTGGACAGCCAAAAGTCATCCCTCTGTCTGATGGTTATTATTCGGCTGTCGCTACGCAAGCAACCGAGCATGCTATGGGCCATTTGTGCCAAGGAATGCGAGGGACTCCCTGCCTCCATCTCCACAGCATACTGCCACGGTGCGTCTGGGTCCTCTGTCTCCTCCTCCTCCTCTACCAGATGCTCCTGCTCCTCCACTCCTGTCCGCTGAGTGGAAAAACCACCCATTTCACTCAATAATTCCTGAGCACCAATGTCCTCCTCTACCTCCTCCTCTTCTTCCTGTCCTGCCCCCACAGGGGTCATGTGGCATTGAGATCTGTGCGCCACGTCTACCACACCCTGACCAGCCATTATTAACAGCATTTGTTCCAGGACGTGCAACAGAGGAATGACGTCGTTCATCCCATAGTCCTGCCGACTCACGAATAGCGTGGCCTCCTCAAAGGGCCTGAGCAACCGGCAGGTGTCACGCATGAGCTGCCAATGGCTGACATCGAAGTTACACAGGGGAGTACCTTTATCCGCTTGTAACATCAGGAAATCTGTGATGGCCTTTCGCTGTTCGTAAAGGCGGTCTAACATTTGTAGGGTTGAATTCCACCTTGTTGCAACGTCGCAGATCAGGCGATGCTGTGGAATTCCGTTCTGCCGCTGCAGCTCAAGGAGGGTGTGCTTTGCGGTGTAGGAATGGCTGAAATGCATGCAAAGTTTACGTGACATTTTAAGGATGTCTTGCAGTGGGATGGTGGATTTTAGGAACCGCTTGACAACCAGATTGAACACGTGAGCCATGCATGGCACAACCTTCCTTGACGCAGAGCAGACACCATGTTCTTTCCGTTGTCGGTCAACATGGTTCCGATTTTTAGTTTGCGCGGAGACAGCCATCTGTCGCTTTCTCTGTTCATTACACTCAGAAGTTCCTCCCCTGTGTGACTACGTTCGCCAAGGCATACCAGGTGCAGCACAGCGTGACACCGTTGCGCCCTGCACATGTGATATGCCGGTCGGGTAATGGGACTTGGCACGGGGGTGGCGGCTGAGGACACGGTGGAAGAAGAGGTGGTAGAGGCGGACATCTTTTGTGGACCAAGGACGTGCAAACGTGGAGGCAAAAGCGGCGTGACCTGTCCAAGTTGCTGGTGCGGCTGTGCCGGCACCACGTTCACCCAGTGGGCCATAAATGACATGTACTGTCCCTGACCGTACTTGCAGCTCCACACGTCGGCGCTGCCGTGCACTTTGGCAGAGACCGACATGCTCAAAGACTGGCCCACCATCTCTTCTACATGTGAATGCAGGGCTGGCACTGCCTTTTTGGCGAAGAAATGCCGGCTTGGCACTCTCCACCGCGGCGCGGCACAAGCCATCATTTCTCGGAAAGGTGCTGAGTCCACCACTTGGAAAGGGAGGGACTGCAGCACCAGCAACTTGGACAGGAGGACGTTCAGCTTCTGCACCGTCGGGTGCGTGCGCGCAAACTGTTGTCTCTTGGAAACGGATTCCAAGAAAGACTGCTGACGGAATCCGTGAAGCTGAGTAGCAGGAGAAGGAGCATCTGAACGAGCGGAAGATGCCAACGAGCGACAACTCCCCTCAGCAGAGGTGTTGGAGCCTTGACTGGCTGATAGAGGGTGATTGACGTCGGGTGACGGAGCAAGTAACGGAGCGGGTGATGGGGCTGGGGCAGGCAGAACCGCCGTATCTTTATCACGGTTTTCCCAGGCCACCAAATGGCGACGCTGCATATGCTGACGCAACGCTGTAGTCCCAACATGGGCCCCCTGGCCACACTTGACTTTCTGGCCACATAGTTGACATACGGCTACGTTTACTTCCTCGGGCGGCTTGACGAAAAATTGCCACACCGCCGAGTAGGAAACTTTGCCCCCGATACTCCTCACTGGCTGACTGCTACTTCCTCCGTGCACACCGGCACCACTACTGGCCGTGGTGGTAGGCTGCAGTGGAGCTGGTGCTCTACTCCATGGCCGTTTGCCTCCACTGACACTGCTGCGACCCTGCTGCCTCCTGGGCAACCCACCGACTGTTTTGCTCGCTGCCAAGCTGCCACCCTCTTCTCCTGATGATGCAGAAGCAATAGCCTGATGACGACGAGGCTGCCAAGTGCGATCAGCCTCATCATCAATTAGGGTCTCCGCCTCACTACTAGCCCCCTCGGCTGCGTGTGGGTCAGGAGACAGACCTGTCTCTAGACCGGCTACCGAGCCGCTCTCCTCGCCAGTACTTCTTCGCCTGGCTGCTGAAGAGGCGGATGTCTCCCCCCGTTCCTGACCGCCCTCTGTTAGCTCTTCCTCACTGTACAGTGGGGCTGAGCCCACAGCATGCGATACTTCGCTTGGTGAGGGAACACCAAAGGACAGGGGCAGGTAGAGGACACGTGATTTCAGTGGGCTTGCTCCCGGGCCATGCCAACTAACGGTTGTGTCTGACGTACCCACCGACCGTTGGCTGTAGGTGTCAGAGGTGACCTGGGAAGAGGAAGACCTGGGAAGAGGAAGACAACCGAGCCAACCAATCGATGACGGCAGGGTTGTCGGTGGAGACACGACCGCTGGATGACACCGGGAGCACTGGCCTCTGGCTGCGACTAGTGCTGCCTCCACCCCTTCCTCTGCTGCCACGTCTGCTCGCTCCTAAAACATTGCCTCCTCTGCCACTCCTCTGCGTGTTGTCTGACATACTCTTTAATTAAACGATTCTGTGTCTGTCCCTGAGTAACAATTCTGTGTCGGTCCCTGAGTAACAATTCTGTGTCGGTCCCTGAGTAACAATTCTGTGTCGGTCCCTGAGTAACAATTCTGTGTCGGTCCCTGAGTAACAATTCTGTGTCGGTCCCTGAGTAACGGTTCTGTGGCCCTAACTCTCTCCCTGAATACAGACAGCTCTGCCTCTCTTGAATGACTGGAGGCTAATGCAGAATTCTAAAATGGCCGCATTTTATAGCTCGACCATTACAGTGCTGGCTGGCTGCTGATTGGCTAATGCGATCACATGTCATGAATGAATGCATAATGGGTCAGCGCGCCTTGTCTGCGCGCCTTCCCAGAGATCCCCGCTCCGTCGCCACACATGTCGCCGCCATTTTAGGAAAAATTTCGATTCGCGCATCCGAAGTCTGCTAATTTTTGGATTCGTCGCGAATCGAAATTTTCCTAATATTCTAAACGAATTCCACTTCGCCAAGTTCGATTCGCTCATCTCTAGTCATGACCTCAAAACCCCATTTTACTAAACAAAGGTTTTATATCACCCCAGAGATGACAATGGACTATGCCTTTGTTCTCATCTCTATAAAATTAGAAATATGCCTAACTGTTTTCTGTGCTGATGTCATTGTTCTGGTGTTAGTATTCTCCAGTAATACATGTTGTTTGTATAGCTGTATCAGACAAATCTCTACCTCATATTCACATGTATTGGGTGTATCCTGAAAATGTTTACCTGTAACATCTATCACAATGTGTTTGGCTAACAGTGCTCTTATCCACTGAGGCTACCGTTCATGACATTTTCTGAATGCATCTTCCTCAAGAATTCTTCTTGGTGAACTGTCAGGAAACTAATATGATATTGTGTGACTTCACTGTGCTTTCTGATGCTTTGCATAAAAGACACTTAGCAGTTGTACCTCTGATGTAAAAGTTTTTTCCAATGGTGAAAAATTTCTGGAAAAGTAACTAATAATTAGTCTCTCATTACAGTCTTTTAATTGAGACAAAGTTACTGAAATTGCATTGTCAGATACATGCGTTTTCACAACAAAAGGAGCATTGGAACAAACCTCAATTGTATCGAATGCCGGAACATTCTGCAAATCTTTTCAACACTTTTAAAGCATTATTCTCATTTGGACCCCAAAGGTCAACTATGTTATTTTTACTCTTCAAAAGATGATATAATGGCTTAACTTTCTCTGCGAAACCATGTATAAACTCTTTTTTGCAATGATTTGTTTTTCAAAAATTGTTGCAATGCTTTGAGTTGTAGGAACTGGAATGGCAGTGATAGCTCTGTTTCTTGCAATAGTCTTTCCTTGACTAATCTGCATGTGAAAGCATTTCACCTGACTTTTCATCAGCTGAACTCTTTCCGGGTTTAATTTTAGGCCTGTAACAACATAAATAACTCAAACAAAAGAGTAATATGTTCGTTAACATTCTGCGTACTCAGCATAATTTTATTTACATGCTGAAAAATGCATTCTGGCCTTGAAAATTGTGATAATTTGCTATGGATTCATGGACTACACCATCACTGATGTCTAAACCAGCTACTAATTGAGTGAATGTATGTCTCTTTCTGTAACTTGAAAGCTAGCTTGTATTGACAACTTTTAGCTAAGGGATCGAAAAATGACTTATCGATTTCCAAAACAGAAAACACTTTGGACTCGGCCTTCAAATGTAACTTGATATTAGAATGATCAGGAACAACTGCTTTGTTATTTGTGATATGTTTATTCAGTGTCCTGAAGTCAACTGACAGAATATTATTTGTCAGCATTTTTGATAGGCCAAATACAGTTATTTACCACTGATTGTGTTTTCTTTAAAATGCCAAGTTGTACAAACTCTTGAATAATGGCAGAAAGTGATCCTATTGATTCTTGTGGTAACTCATACTGATTAAGGGGTATAGGATCTTTTCCCTTAATATTCAATTCTGTATCTTTTGAAGTTCCTATGTAATTTTTTTAAACTTTGACCACAAACTTGGTAATTGTGCTTTAAAGGAATTGGTACAACGTTTTCCATCAGTATCAGGCCATTTTTGTGCTGTAGACATTTTAGAATTGAAACCAACATCACTATATATAGAAGGATCCATTAACATTGATTTGGGCCCAGATGGATTCCTCCAAATAACTTTTGGTCATAATATCAATAATCCACTTCTGCTTTATTCCTAAAATCAATGCCAAGAATATTTTTGGTGGCATTACAATACCAAATATCAATGTTAGTTTTCACTAGCCCAGGTACTTCAAATGTTACATTAGGCACCTGTCTAGCAGTGGAATGACCTGTATTTATTAAAACCTTTTTATATTACACATGGGAGAATTTGGTTTTGTGTGTGTGTGTGTGTGTGTGTGTGTGTGTGTGTGTGTGTGTGTGTGTTTCTCCTCTGGTAAGTCTAATCTCAGATCTGCTGTCAATAAAAAATGTAATCTTTTTACCATTCCGTAAACCTTGTAGAAATGGTCTTCCATTGACATCCAATACAATTGGAGCGACAAATTCTAATGGTAATGGGGATAAATGTGGACGTGATTCTATTTTTGGAACTGGTAATAAACCATTTGTGTCCGTGACAGCCCTTCTCACCATGTTGTCAGAATAGTTGTTGCTAGTCGAAGTATGAATCTGTTTAACTGTTGAGGCATAAGGCAATTCAGTTAAACCTTTATCATTACACAACAAAGCAGGTTGTACAAAAGCTGCTTTTTCACTTTTTTATTTCCATTTTCTTTATTTGTGAGTCAATTTTAAACTTCCAACAATGCCGTCTAATATGACCTTGTTTGACAGTGAAAGCATGTGGTATACTCTTTATGACCAACTTGCTTGCATCTGTCATTCTTACTGGGACTTGTGGTACCTGGCATGACTGTCTTGCTATTTTTGTCACTTTGAATCACAGCTACTTCGTAAGTGAGATTGCTATTTTTCAATTTTCCCCGGATTTTGTCAATGAAACTTACTATGTCATTCAGATTGTTTTTCCTCTGCTATGGCAACGGTTACTGGGTCAAGATACTTGAATTTTTTACAAAAGCTTTGATCATAGCTGAATCTTCCTCATTTTCTACTCCAAATATAATTTTATATGCTTTGGAAAACTTATTTTTAAACGCAAAAGGGTCTTCTGCAGTAAGTCTAGCATTTCTACAGAAGGTACGTCTTCACCTGTTGAACATAACACTAATTGTCGGTCTGTCGCGTCACTTTTTTTTTTTTTTCTGATATTTATCGTTAACAACTTTTAATTTGAGTCATAAATTTAATTGGTAGCCATAATGGAAATAATTTATATCCTGATTTGAAAGCTGATGGCATTTGACATGCATTTCATATATTTCCATGTTGCTGTAGATATCTTTCTGACTCATAAGCAGGGATGTCTTTTAAAACTTTCATTAATTATGTATTTTAACTGAAGATTTTTGCAGTTTTACATAACAATTCTTTGTTTAATGTGTTCATCATCTGAGTCCATATCCGAACTTTCAGAAATATCAGACGGTCGTGGCTCTAACCTTAAGTCACTCTGTCATCTGTGTTTATCATGGCAACCTGTTTACTGTCATTCTGCAGTCTTAACAAAAGATTTGTCTGAGTCAATTTGTTCCTCAAGATTCTCTATGTAATTACAAAAAAGTCAGTTTGGGCAATTAAGAGCATCTTGGGACAAATTTTAATGCTTTTCTGTGTTCTGTACAGTGCTACATTCTGTCTGCTTTAATGTACAAGCTTTTTTAACAGGTAAATCAACATTCAAAATCATTTTGTTGAATATTCTCACTAAATTTAAGATATTAGATATCTTTTTACGCTGTCTGTGCACAGTAAATTCAGATTTATCTATCTGAATATTGGCCTGTAAACATTCATTATACATGTAGTGCCATAGCTGACCGTCTTCAGGATATAAAGAAACATCTTTAAACTCTAGCTTGCTTTCATTAACGAAGTCCTCAATAAATTTGATAATTGTTACTCACCGTAATCAGAAGATTTTCTTGTTTGACCCGGCTCAGTCACTGGACCTCTTGTCCACGTCTGTTTTAACCGCCTTTTCTGCTAGGTTTTCACCGTGCTTTTCCCAGACTTGACAATCACAGAATTGTGCGTACTCCCCCTTATCAAGGAATGGAAAACCGGAGAAAAACTTTGGTGGAGGCTGGCCCACCAAGATGTTGGATTATAGACACATATAATACTACTTTTAGTGTCTTGAGGCGATTATGAATGAAAGCCGTTGAAATAAAAAAATTGTGATTTTTATTTTATCACACAATGGCTTAAAATAACGATGTAAAGCGTTCCATGTAGATAAAACTACTGTAGAAATATCAAGCAGAAGTCTAAAGAGTCACCATTTTTTGTCATAGCTGTCCAGCCATGTGCTGTTCTGTCTTTTTCATGCTCTCCTTGTCCTTCTCGAGACTTTGAAGAAGACGGAAATAGACGGAAGTGACTATCTTGTCTAACAGCATGCACCTGTTGGATTTCCTCGGAAGGTCCTAGACGTGTGTGTGTCTCCGTGTCTGTTGTCTCATGGTCTTATGAGGCAAATTTACGTCATAGCTTGGGATTCTAAGACCTTCTATGGAAATCAGTACTGCTAGCAAAGCAATACCATAGAAGACGGGACACTGTATGTATGATGGACAGGTACAGATACCGGAGTACATAATACTATAAGCTAACGATATAACCTCAGCTATTCATATTTAAATGATAATATAACTTAAGAACGTATACTAAATACACGCAGATACTATAAAAAAAATACATTATGTAATAGTAAGTACCTTTTTGACATTTTACTAGACATCTAACCAGCTATACCTAAATAGTCTTCAGCTGGTTTAGCTGGTCTCAGCTTAACTTGCTCATCTTTCAGTCTCCGCTATATCTGAAGAATTGTAATACCATTTGTCAAAAGACCATTCACACGTTAATATTAATTATGATTAATCATAAAAACCAAATATTTTGCAAGCTTGCCATTGATATTAGTGCCGAATTATAAATTTGATTAATTTCTTTCACATTGCCAAGAGAATGAGATCTGAGACTGAACAATGCAGAAGAGCTGAAGGCCGCTATTGAAGCATCCTGGTCTTCCATAACACCTCAGCAGCGCCACAGGCCGATTGGCTTCCATGGCACGCTGAATTGAGACATTAATTGCTGCAAAAGGGACCCAAATCAAGTACTGAGTACATATGCATGCTTATACTTTTCAGAGGTCCGATCTTGTTCTATGTACAATCCCTGTTTTATTGATTGCATGTAATCTAATTTTCTGAGATTGTGGATTTGGGGTTTTCATGAGCTGTAAGCATTAATCTTCACAATTATGACAAATTACGGCTTGAACTATCTCATATATTTCACCATTTTTTAAGTTGCATTACTGAAATCAACTTTTGCACAATGTTCTAATTTTTTGAGTTTCACCTGTATAGTCGTACACACAGATCTGTTACGCGAATCTCTACAGTATAACACGGTTTTATCAAATTATGTAAAACAAATTTTTAGAGGGGTTAGTATAAACTTATAGTGCTTCAGATATTTCCAATTTCCCAAGGCTGTAGGGAAATAAAGTATCTGATAATTGGCACCACAAAAACACTACAAATAAGTTAGTATAAAGTATAATCTCCGTATCAATACTCAGGATAGTGTACGAAGGTTATCTGATTAATATAACACAAAATGTTATAAATCCTAATTTTTAAATATAAAAAAATTACAGTATTTTGACAGTCTCACCACTCCCAGAATTGTGATTTTTGGGGTTTCCCAGTAGGATGCAGTTGGGAAAAGGTTTCTGGTCAGTCAAGCACCAGAATTTGGATCAGCAGCAGAGTCTCTGGAGAAGTCTTTTCCTTCAAAATGGCCTTCAAAAATAAAATGGCAGCTGAAAGTTCTCAGCAAGATGGCTGCAGGTAGCAAGTGAGTATAGTATGAGGATTGAAAATGAAGTATATAGTGTGTATAGTCTGAAGAAGTGAGGTATATAGTAGTAGAGTATCAGTAGGAGCAGTATCCAATTTGAGGTGTGGCATCTTTTATACCATTCAAGTCCTTTGTTCCGAAGGACCTCCCAAAGGGCTTGTTGATTGGATGGCTAAAGAGTTTGCGCGACTTGGACGTTCCTTACCCGTCCACCAGGGACAGTCGGGTTTCACGAATGAACTGGTGATCTTAATGATGACTCGCCCTTTATTTTAAAAAATGTCTTTTATAGATAGACTATATGGGTCCTATTATTATGGTATAAATGACTTTCCCCAATATCTCTTGAATAAGGACCATAGAAATGTGAATAGATTTGGTCTCATCTTCCTGATATGAGCTGTATTTTGCTGATTTTTGTCCTGAAATGGCAGATCTCTGTATGATGTCATAATTTGTTATGGTTTTTTAACTTGCGTACTTTATTCCGTTCATCAGATTTATACCATCTCTCTCTCTGTCTTGATATAGACGCGGGAGTTGTATCTTTTATTTTGAGATGTAATTTACCCAACTCACAAACCATCTTATATCCTATGACTTCATGATATTCAGTTGAGTGATATGCAGTACCTAACTTTGTTAAATGGACCTTGGTGTGTTGGTATGGCATTTGATAATTCAGTTTAGATATATCTCAAGAGTTTTTTTTTTTTTTTTTTTTTTTAATATATTAACTGATATAGGTCTTTTCACATGCTGGTTTCAAGCTTCAAGGAGACATGTCTGGTAGAAGACCCCCATGTAGTTAAACCCATTGTTGGGTAATTAGGGTAAACAGACATTTTAAGCCTCTCTGACAGGTGTTATTTACTGGACTAGATTTTGACCTAGTATTCAATAGCTGATTGTGACAACTAGGAGGTTTTGTTTGGTTATCGCACATCTCCCAAGGTCTTGT
This sequence comes from Staurois parvus, assembly GCF_062004578.1. Taxonomy (NCBI): domain Eukaryota; kingdom Metazoa; phylum Chordata; class Amphibia; order Anura; family Ranidae; genus Staurois; species Staurois parvus. The sequence goes on from NW_028318003.1 coordinate 6,950,299, forward strand.
AATCCATATTGCTCTATCCCACAATTGTCAATTTATGGTACCTTGTGTTTTGAGAATTTGCAAACCTCCAGGTGGTTAATTTCATTTGTATTTTAAACAGGTCTCTTCCACTCATTGTTTATGGTGCCTTCCTGGAAGGGTCACCTGAAGTTAATCAGTTATTTTAACCCATAACAGTCAGCTTTAGAGTTTTTTGTTTTGTTTTTTTGGGGGGCAAAAATTATTTTCCTTTTAATAAATAGTCCAAAAGCAATTTGCAGTTCACTAACTCTGTTCTTTTAAAACGGGTTCAACCTTTAACTCAGGGACAGTGATCACATAAATGCATAATCAACAATAATTGAGAATATACTATCATACACTATTCCTAACTAATTAGTTAACTATATAACATGACTAACTATATTATAGACTAGAAATGATTTTCTTTTATAAAAGACATATAATACTTGGTTCTTTCTTAGCTCCTTACTGCATTCCAAGATAGAGATATATATATATATATATATATATATATATATATATATATATATATATATATATATATATATATATATATATATATATATATATATATTTAAGATGAGAATTCCATGACCTACTGACCTCTTGAAAATGAAATACTATGGTACACTTGGACACCTGTTAAAAGACCATTCACACCCAAAGTTTCAAAGTGACTTTGGGGACTCCGAAATATAAAGAATACAGATGTCTGTTATAAGCTAAATTACATTGTAAAATCACCCTAAATATAATTTCTCATATAAAATTATATAATCATACTTCATTCATGGCCCAACTACAGACTCTTTGAATCATTGTTCCAGATGCACCACTTTCCATAACCAGGTCAGTTAATCCAGAGGTAATTCTCCATCTATAAATACCTGACATTATTTTTTCACCTTCTTTCATTTGTTTCTTAATCCATTTTTGTAAAATGGTTTCATTCTAATCAGAATACAGATTTTAAATAAAATACATAAAATCATCTAATGGATGTAATATTTCCAGCAGCTGCTGTTAGGTTTTTTCCCCACATTAATGCAGTATTTTTAAACTTTGGTCTGAATTTTCAGGTCGTTCATGGTGGTCAATCATGTTCTATCTCTAGTAGATTTCCCTGTTCATGCTTAAATATAATTTCTGCTTTCTGAAGTTCTTCAGAGAAAGCAATTAATCCTTTTTTTTTTTTTTTTTTTTTTTTTTATCTTTTGATGTCTGCCCATTCCTTCCATGGGAACTCATCTACTTGAGATATATACTATATTGTATAGGTAGAACACTTACATTTTTCATAAGCATATTAGTTAAGTTTACTCTAATTCCATTTAAAATAATTCAGGAAGATCTTCTATACAAGCCTTGACCAAGATATATTTTGTGTGCAGGATAGGAAGAAAGCTTTAACTGTTTCAGTGTCTGTCATTACTTGAAAACAGGCCTTTTTCCTACAAGAGTGACTTAAGTCAAGTTTTTTAACTTTTTCTATTCTTGCTGTACATAATGATTATGGAAACAAGAAGGAAAAATACCATTTTTGTCCTGTTTAGGCAAATGGATTACTTTTTGATTGGAAATGTAAACAAGAATATAAATCTAGTTCTGGTTCAGATCGATTAGTATCCAAAGCAAAATCTGTAGTTGCTGATGTACAGTTGTGGCCAAAATTATTCAACCCCCACTGAAATTGAGTGTTTTGGCCAGTTTGACATTGCTTTTGATCATTCAGTCATCTTGCTTACATTTACATTAAAGAGGCACTTGTAGGTCAGACAAATATAACATAACAGTTATAATGAAATAACCACAAATGTCTTTTCTGTGCTCACAGCATTATCAGTTTTATTCAACCCCCAAGTGACATTCAATCTTAGTACTTAGTACAGCATCCTTTTACAGTTATAACAGCTTTTAAACGTGAAGCATAGCTTGACACAAGTGTCTTGCAGCGATCTACGGGTATCTTCGCCCATTCTTCATGGGCAAAGGCCTCCAGTTCAGTCACATTCTTAGGCTTGCGCACTGCAACTGCTTTCTTTAAGTCCCACCAGAGGTTCTCAATCGGATTTAAGTCTGGTGACTGCGATGGCCACTCCAAAATGTTCCAGCCTTTCCTCTGCAACCATGCTCTAGTGGACTTGGAGGTATGCTTGGGATAATTGTCCTGTTGAAAGGTCCAACGTCTCCCAAGCCTCAGGTGTGTGACGGACTGCATCACGTTTCCATCCAATATCTCCTGGTACTGAAGAGAATTCATGGTACCTTGCACACGCTGAAGCTTCCCTGTACCTGCAGAAGCAAAACAGCCCCAAAGCATGATTGACCCTCCACCATGCTTCACAGTAGGCAAGGTGTTCTTTTCATCATAGGCCTTGTTCTTCCTCCTCCAAACATAGCGTTGATCCATGGGCCCAAACAGTTCTAATTTTGTTTCATCAGTCCACAGAACACTATCCCACAACTTTTGTGGTTTGTCCACATGGCTTTTGGCATACTGCAGTCGACTCTTCTTATTCTTTGGAGACAGCAAGGGGGTACGCCTGGGAGTTCTGGCACGGAGGCCTTCATTACGCAGTGTGCGTCTTATTGTCTGGGCTGAAACTTCTGTACCCACATCTGACAAATCTTTTCTCAGTTCCTCAGCAGTCACACGGGGACTTCTCTCCACTCTACGCTTCAGGTAGCGCACAGCAGTCGAAGTCAGCATCTTCTTTCTGCCACGACCAGGTAGCGTTTCAACAGTGCCCTTTGCCTTGAATTTGCGAATGATGCTTCCTAAGGTGTCTCTTGGTATGTTTAACATCTTTGCAATCTTCTTATAGCCATTGCCCTTCCTGTGAAGAGAAATCACCTCTTCTCTTGTCTTCCTGGACCATTCTCTTGCCTTCACCATGTTTGTAACCACACCAGTAAATGTCTAGAAGGAGCTGAGTATCACAGTCATTTTAAAGCTGCCTAATTGGTGCTTATTATGCTTGATTGCTGCTCGGTGACATCCACAGGTGTTTTCAATACCTGATGGAAAGCACCTGTATGAACCTCTGTTCTTCAGAGTGGTAGTCTTTAAGGGGTTGAATAATTGTGGCAATGAAGAAACCACATAAGAACCATTTACTACTGTATTACATAAACAATTGATGTCATTTTAGTTGCATTTGGGTAGTTACAACGTCCTTGTAGGATTTGATTCTGAATACAATTCCAAATGTACACTATAGTCCCTAAACCCCTTTACAGCATTGGGGGTTGAATAATTTTGGCCACAACTGTAACTGAGTATTACTAACTGGCAGTCCTAAGACTGTAATTGGGACTAACATTTTGTTCTTTCCCAGCTATGGGGAATCCATTGAGGTATATGGTGGTTTATGTAATACTTTATTCTAAATACGTAGGGCGGTGTCCTCTCCCTTAAACAAAATATTGCAGTGCCTCCAGCCGTTTAAAATACAGCAAATATTTAATGAACCAACAATTTGGACACCTTAATTTGATCACCACTTAATAACTTACCTTCAGTCCTTTTTTTAACAGTATGATTTTCGTACCATATACACAAAAATTGCCTTTTTGATAAATTTATTTAATTCAATTTAAAGGAAATATAATTTTGAGGGATTAGTTATAACTTTATAGTACTTCAGATATTTCTCATTGCCATAGAAAAATAAGTCTCTCTGAAATTGGTATTAGATTATATATTGCATATTAACTAATTTGTAGTGTTGTGGTGCAAATTATCAAACAGTATAGTGATAATTTATATATCTATATATCTCCTTAATATATTCCTAACCACAAAATACAATGTTATAAATCTTTAGAAAGTTTGAAATGTCAGAGAAAAGTACAATAATCTAGCAGTCTCACCACTCCCAGAATTTAACTGAGCATCAGCGTCTCTGGTGGAAATCTTTTCCTTCAAAATGGCAGCTGGAAGTTCTCAGCAAAATGGCCGCAGGTAGCAAGTGAGGTATAGTAGCAACAGGGTAGATAAGAGTTTAGAAGTTATAACAGTCTTAGCAGCTGTTGCAGAAGTTTTAGCAGATCTGAAAGCCTTGAAGATTTTTAGAAGGCAAGTGAAGTGGTGTGTGTGTGTGTGTGTGTGTGTGTCTTCTTTCTGAGGTGTATGGCATTTTTATACCATTACAATCCTTTGTTTCAAGGGACCTCCCAACAGGCTTGTTGGTTGGCCGGTTGAGAAGTGTGGGTACCTAGAGATATTCCTCACCTGGCCACTGGGGACATTCCGGTATCACAAATGAATTGGTGGTCTTAATGATTCATCCTTTGATCGAAATAAAACGTCTTTTATGTATCAAATATGTCCTATTCAAGTATAGTTGATTTCACTACTAACTCTTGGATAAGGACCATAGAAAGATGTAAATACATTTGGTTTCTCATTTTCCTGATATTTAAACTGTTTTGGAATAGCTGATTTCTTTTGGAAATATAAAATTTACCCCAATTCACAAATCTTCATCACTTCAAACTTAGTTGAGTGGTATGCAATACCCAACTTTGTTGAACATATTTTGGTGTGTGGAAATATACCCTTTATAAGATTTCCATTGATATAAACCACATTTTTCCTTTTGTATCTGAAATGACCCAGGTTTCACCTTGTGCTGCATACACCATTCAAGGCAATGTGACATAGGAAATTTCATCCATTGTTGGGTAATTAGGATAAACAGACTGGACTGAAGTTAAACCTCAGTATTCAATAGCTACATCTCAAGAAGATTTTGTTTGGTAATCCACACTTCCCAAGGTTTTTGTGAGAGATAAGACAATGAGGATTGTCTCACGATTGTCCCTTTTTGGGTCCAGGTGTATATGCTCACCTGCAAAAACTCAAATAGTGGTGTTGTCTCTTAAACAAGTCTCTTCCAGTGTGTGTGTGTGTGTGTGTGTGGTAACCTCTTGAAATATCCCTTGAAATTCACTCTAGAATGTTAACCCCTAACAGTCAGCTGGGATTCCCAACTTGGGATAATATAATTTTTCTAATAAACATTCCCAAAAGTCATTACAGGTACCATAACATTTCATGTTGATTACATCCTACCCACTTATTTAGCCATAAATATGTATGATTTTTTTGCAAATACATATTCATTAGGTAAACTTTGCAAAAGACTTGGAGTTATTCCTTTTTAAAATGTCTGTGCAATGATTTTAAAATTGATAGAATACTCTCTAGACATGTTCTGGCTATGTGGGAATGTTTCTCTGTCCATTAAATTTAAAGTAACATCTTGTAAATGTACTACAGCTGGGCCTATAACCATAGATGTCGTCATTGACATTTTTCTAATATTTGATTTAAATTTCTTTCAACTTTAATATTTTTACTTCCCACTAAGCCCGCTGTTTACAGATCAGACTTTATGGTATTAATATCTATACTATTGGTAATACTTTGTCTTTTTTATGGCTCTGAGCTTTCAGTAAAAAAAAAACAAAACTCTTGTTCCTTTGAAATATTGACCTCCGTTATTTCCTGTATTAGATGTACTATACCTCCCCAGTACTCTTGTATTTTATGACACTCCCACCACAGGTGAAATATTGTGCCTCTATCTCCACATCCCTGCCAACATAAAGGTGAATTATCTTCACTTATCTTATGTGCAACACTGGGTGTGATGTATCATATTGTCAAATTTTATATTTTCCACTGCCTTCATATTTTACGTGAATTAAACTATACATTTTCTTTTTTTTTTTTTTTCCGATTACTCCACAATCCCTCTCCTATTTTTCTATAAATAGTGGCCTTATAGCCTTTTAAACTTGTGAGTATCTTATATATTTTAGAAGTCCCATGCTTCCCATCTCCTTGTGTTTCTAATAAGTGCTTGAAGGGATTCCAATTCTTCTCCTTCTCCCCCCCCCCCCCCCCCTTTTTCTTAGTGGTTCTGGAAAATTCCCTATAAAGTGTTTCAACTGAAAGTAGCACCATACATCTTTTCTCGTGAATATTTCCCTCTTAATTTCTAATTCCCTATATGAACATATTTCCCCTCCCTTCATTATATCACTTGTATTTCTTTCTTCTTTATCCACTTCCCTGTAATACTTTCTTTACCTGGAGGGAAAAACTGTGTTTCCAAGGGGCATTAACAATTAATTAAATCCCCATCCCATTTGTTTGTGTAAGGCATCCCAAACTCTTAATACATTACGTGTAAATAAACTTGTGTTGTCTGCTAATCCACGGTACTGAGGAGGTAACCAAATATTTTTACATAGATCTGTACAACTTGGTGTATTTTCTATTTTTACCCAGCTTTTCCCCTGTGCGTTGTCCAGTCAAAGATTCTTGCCAATATTACTGAGTTATAGTATCTCTTTATGTCTGGTACACCCAAACCTCCTTTCTCTTTTGTCGCTACTTAAAATATCATAACTAATTCTAGGTTTCTTCCTCCAGATAAATCTTGTCAGGATTTTATTTAATCATACTAAAGTATACTTCGGGTAGTTTATTGGGTTTCATTTTTGGAATATATATAAAATTTTTGGAACAATCACCATTTTTTATCAGTCCAATCCATGACTGAGATCCCCATCCTAATTTCTTTATTTCATCCTTAATCTCATTTAATAGTAGAATGTAATTTTAATCTAATATAGGTTTTTTTTTGTTTTTTTTTTTCTTTCCAAAGGGGAATTCCTCCTGTAGCATTTGTTTAATCTCTAGTTAGGTTTATATTATCTTTTTAGTGGGATTAATTTTTAAATTTGACATCTCTCCATATTCTTTTAAAGATTTCATTAAATTTGGCAGTGTTATCCTTGGGTTTCCTACATAGAGCAGCATGTCATCTGCATAAGCTGCCACCTTATGTGCCATCTCTCCTACCCAAATTCCTTTTTTATATCTATATTCCTTTTGGTGGCCAGGAGAGATTCCAGAGATAATCTAACAATGGGGACAGAGGGCATCCCTGTCCTTGTTCCGTTCTGTATCTCCATATATTCGGACAATTCCCCATTTACCATTATTGCAGCTGAGGGTTTACTATAATTTCCTTATCCATTCTCATTCTGGGACCAAAACTTCCAAGGTGTCTAGCATATATCCCCAACTAACTCTGTCAAATGCTTTCTCCGCATCTATCAAGAGTATCAACACAGGAGTTTTCTCCTTCCTACTTTTTTGTATAAAACTGAGATCTTAATCCATTTTCTCTACCCTGCCTCCCTGGGACAAACCCAACTTGGTCCATATGTATCCACTTCGGCATTAATTCTCTCAACCTATTTGCTAGTACTTTTGCATATAATTTTAGTATCTGTATCTGTCTATAACTTGCACAGTAGGTATCCTCTTTACCTTCCTTGCGTATAAGGGCAACATGAGCTTGCAGGGTGTGGTGGAACCGTTCCGCCTGGGCTTCCTCGTGCGGAGCAGTGCGTCTCAGCCAATGGTCCCCTTTTTACAGCGAGGCTTCCAGTGCTCTGCCAAGGCAGGTAATATCTCTCAAAACACTCCCTTCCTAAACCAGGAGTCTGAACTTCGTGTAGCGTGAAAATGAATGCCTCTTTATTAAACACAGTTCAGTGTATATACAGCTTCAACCCCACCCCCACCAGACAGCCTGGCACCGGGTTTCCCCCACCCAAACCAACCCCTACAACCCAACAATACAGTATAAATTCTATTAGAGGTGATTGACTACCAGGTCACATTACCCTAAACAGTGTAGAATGTCTGTGAAACATGTCCAGCTTTACAAAGGGAAGAAAACTGAAACAGAGCAAATTGGTATCACAAAGGGGCGATTCGTCACACAGGGATTCCCTCTTTTCTGTCTCTCCTCCCAAAGTTTTGGTATTAATATTTCTTCCTTTTTTATAGCATCTTACTGTAAATCCATCGGGACCTGGGCTCTTCCCAGCTACAGTACTTTTTTTAATGCTATATGTATTTCTTCTTGTGTGATTTCTATTTCCAAGGATTTTAATTGTTCTCTTAATTTCGGCAATCCCGCCTTTTTTTTTATATATGCCTGTCTTCTTTCTATTTTTATTTAGTCTTCTTTAGTACCATGGGGCAAAATATTGTATAACTTAATATAATATTCTTTAAACACTTTTGCTTTATTTTTTTTAGTTGAGTACACTAGTTCTCCTGTCATCTCATTTTTTTTTTTTTTATTTGCACAAATACAATTTTGAGGACAAGCTTTCGGGGAGTGTCCCCTTCAAGGTCCAAGCAGTAGTATACAAATCACAAAGTTTTAGCAGAATGTTCGAGATGAAAGAAGGAAAAAAAAAAAGGCTAGAGATGAGATACAGCAAAAGCAAAAGGGGGGGGGAGAGGGAGAGACAACACTCATGTCACAGAGGGAGCCAAGCTTGAGCTGATAGTCCTAAAACTGTTGGCTAATGATTGAGGAATCCCATGTCCAAATTCAGGCCGTTATCTCTTGTGTCAAATATAATTATCATTCTTAGTTCAAAAGTTTTTTTTTTTTTTTTTTTTTTCCTGAATGGATTTGAAATTTCCTTTAAGAACTAAAATAGGTCTCCCATTGTCTGGTCTGAACAACCCCCAATACTGGCCTTCAGACACCCCCCCCCCCCCCCCCCCCAACCTCAGAAATAAACTAGTAGGAAACTTCCTTCTGATCAAGATGTCACAAATAATGGAAGCAAACCCTGCAATAAAAAAACACTGCAAACTGTGCAACCAAATCAATCCATCAAAAAGTATCACACACTCAAAAGGAATCTATAATATCTCCGGATCATACAGCTGCACCTCTAGTAATGTTGTGTACTTTAGCCAGTGCAGAAAATGCAGCAAAGGATCTTATGTTGGCGAAACAGGATAGAAGTTGCAAACAAGGATGAATTTGCACAGACATACCATCAAGGAACATAAAGATGACCTTGCACACCTGTGGGACACCATTTTGCACAACCAGATAACACAATGGGAGACCTCAATATTTTAGTTCTTAAAAGAATTTCAAATCCATTCAGGAAAGAAACTTTTGAACTAAGAACTAAAATATTGAGGTCTCCCATTGTGTGGTCTGCTTGAGCGAAATGGTGTCCCACAGGTGTGCAAGGTCATCTTCTTTATATTCTAGCAGTCTCACCACTCCCAGAATTTGACTGAGCATCAGCGTCTCTGGTGGAAATCTTTTTCCTTCAAAATGGCAGCTGGAAGTTCTCAGCAAAATGGCCGCAGGTAGCAAGTGAGTATAGTGCAGTATACAGTGGTAGGAGTAGTGAAGAAATAGTTAGAAGGTTATGTTCAGAAGTGATCAAGAAGTAGTAGCAGTCTTTCAGAAGTGAAGTGATTTTATTAGAAGTCTTGAAGTGATCAGGTGAGCAAGTGAGTTCATCAGTTTGAGTTTTCTTTTTCCTTTTCTTTTAGTTTAGGTATTTGGCATTTTTATATCATCCAATTCCATTGTTCTGAAAAGACCTCCAAACAGACTTGATGATTGGACGGTTGAGAAGTTGCGTATCTAGATATGTTCCTCACCTGTCCACTGGGGACAGGCCGGTATCACAAATGAATTGGTGGTCTTAATGAAGACTCATCCTTTGATAGAAACAAAATGTCTTTATGAATCAAATGTCCTATTCAAGTATAGTTGATTTCACTACTAACTTTTGGATAAGGACCTTAAAAAGATGTAAAGACATTTTGGTTTCTCATTTTCCTGATATTTAAAATGTTTTGGAAAAGCTGATTTCTTTTGGAAATATAAAATTTACCCCAATTCACAAATCGTCTTCTTCATCACTTAGTTGAGTGGTATGCAATACCCAACTTTGTTGAATACATTTTGGTGTGTGGAAATATACCCTTTTTATAAGATTTCCATTGATATAAACCACATTTTTCTTTGTATCTGAAATGTCTCGGGTTTCACCCTCTGCTACATACACCATTCAAGGCGATGTGACATAGGACATTTCATCCATTGTTTGATAATTAGAGTAAACAAACTGGACTGGAATTAAACCTCAGTATTAGCATATTGTCACATTTCAAGAAGTCTGTTTGTCATCGCACACTTCCCAAGGTTTTGTGAGAGCTCTGACAATCAGGTTTGGTTACCCTATTGTCACTTCCAGACCTCGTATATGCTCACCTGTAGAAGTCCAAATAGTGATGTTTGACTCTCATTGTCTCTTAAACAAGTCTCTTCCACTCATTTTGTTTAGGATAACCTTTTTTTGGAAGGTTAGTTGAAATTAACCGAGGATGTTAACTGATGACAGTCAGCCAGGATTCCCAATTTTGAAATGTGTGGTTTTTTTTTTTTTTTTTTTTTTTTTTTTTTTTTTTTTTTTAAAGAAATAGTCCCCAAACGTCATTACATATCCCCCTTTTTTAGGAGACTAACATGTAAAGTGGTGTATGTTTCGCAAATTGTTAGTGTGACTTTTGATGAGTGACCGTTGATCTTCTCCGGTGACATCAAAGTTCTCAACTGATAAGTTGGCGTTCTTGAGCCATTAGATGGTGTGATTGGGTAAAGGATAATTTTTCCGATGGTACTTTCGGAATTAAGTAGTCATAATGATGAAATGGCAGCAGCAATGCTGGGTTTATCTGTGAATTGAACTCGGGCGCTCCTTGGATGAATATTCCTGATGACAATCCTGGTTTTGTGATGAGGCCGGCTTGGCCTGGCGGGCACACCCACATCAGGGTCCATAGGATCCTCTGCACGACTGGTCTTTGGGACGGTCTCGTAGGCGGGTTTCTTCCTCTGGACTGGCCCTTAGTGGTCTGGGACATCAGGTTGTCTCCAGCTCAATCGCTGGTGTCTGGTCTTTCCCACAGGACATCAGGTAGCTACCTGAGCTTCCTTCTAGGGTCTGGTCATTGACACCTCCAATCGCCAGGCTGGTCATCGTCTGGGCCTTCATTACTAAATTATGGAAAACAGTTTAAGTACTGGATACACAATACTATACAATTGGATCCTGTAAGACAAAATGGTGAATGAAAATGTTTAGAGGAAATTCCATGATTCCAATATCTCCAGCTAAGAACTGGTGGGTTAGTCTTCCAACAACTGCAATTGAGACTTTGGATGGCAAGCACGTAATTTATGTGCACCCATCTCTCGCTGATTTCACCATTCTGGGGAAAATCTTGTCAACAATGGAAAATGGACCTTTCCACGATGGAAGGAATATCCGTTTCTTGACTTGGTCTCTTGCAAAGTTGTATAGATAGATGGTGACAAGGTCTAATCTCGTATTCCTTCTTGGAGGTTCTGAGATCATAGTATGTCTTAGCGCTAGTTGCAGCTCTTTCCAAATTTTGCTGGGCAAAGGCGAAAGCATATTGCAAATGTTTACGTAAATCCTCTATGTATTGGTGTGTGGTGGTGGCATTGATCAAATTTTTATCTGTAGTGCGATTACAATAAGTGTTGGGGCAGTACCATCCATCTACCTGTCAGTTCAAAGGATGACATTTTTGTGACTATTTGGAGTAGCCCTCAAAGCCATCAGGACCAGTGGAAGTATTATATCCCAGGCCTTGCCTGTTTCCTTAACAAATTTCTTAAGAATGTTAACGATGGTCTGATTGTATCGTTCTACTCCACCACTAGAGGCTGGCCAATAGGCAATATGCAGTTTCCTTTTAACACCCAAAATTTTCCACAGTTTGGCCATCACTTTGCTAGTGAAGTGTGATCCTCTGTCAGACTCTGTCCTCTGTGGGAGACCAAAACGTGAAAAGACATGATTTATTAATAAAGCAGCACATGTCTCAGAGCTGTTTGGTGCTGGAATACATTTGACATACTTGGTAAATAGACATGTAACTGTTAACATATATCGATTTTCCTCGTGAAGATTTTGTTACGAGCCCAATAAAATCCATCTGAAGGTGTGACCAAAGCATACATATCCCCTTTTCTGGAGAGGTGCTCTGAGTTGGTTTAGTAGGTTGAAACTGGGGACATATTTGGCAACCTTGGCAGCATGCCTTCACATCACGTAACATATGAGGCCAGTACGCATAATCCCGCAGGACCTCATATGTGATTTTCTCTCCGCGGTGCCCGGAAGTAGGAGCATCATGGGCATGCTGTAACATTAGACCTCTAAATTTAAGTGGGACGACCCATTGTTGGATACCACCCTTTGAGGTTCGTATCAACAATCCCTGGTACAAAGCGAATTGGGATTTGGATTTTATTAAAATACGTAAATCCTCTTTCCCAGTACATATTTCCTGATTAATGGGCTTTTGGTTGGGATCTTCTATAGGTCTATAGAATAAGCCAATTATTGGGTCTTCTTTTTGGGCAGTAATTTAAATCCTCACTAGGAGAATCATGACTCCACTGTAACACATTAGGATCACCAGCTGTTCTGGCCTGTTGCCTGGTGATAGCTTCAATCTGCACGGTACCTAAGAGATGATCTGTCTAGTAATTCACCGGTGATTGCTCCTTCCTTGGCTAGAGAATCAGCCAAATTGTTCCCTTTTTCGGCACCTAGGACCTTGGAGTGGCCTTTGGTCTTTTTGAAATAAAGGGTTAATTCATTGGACCTTACCAGTTCATCGATCTGGCAAAAGAGCTTACCATGTTTTACGGGTTTATTATTGCTCTTGGTCATGTTTTGTTTCCACCTAGGGAAATATTCCACAAAACTATTCCTGACATAATTGGAATCAGTTATGATGGCACATTCTTTTATGTTGAACTCTACAGACATCTCAACTGCTCTTAGTATTGCAGTGAGTTCTGCAACCTGACTGCTTTTTGGTCCAAGTTTGTATCCCACAGAAATCGGGGTAACACCTTGGGTCCAAACAATTCCAATACGTGCCACTAGTTGGAGCTGTTTTTCATCCTTGTGGTGGAAAGCACAACCATCTACATATACACACGGCAGCTGTTTACAGTATTCTTCATCATAAACCTTGTAAGGAGAGAACAGTTCTTCCAAAAGGTCAGTGTCCGGGGCCTCCGTTTTTGAAGGCGTAGTTGCGGAACAATCATGGAGCTCAGCTAGGCCCTGGGCTACTGGACTTTTCTTCTGTTTTTATAACTAATTTCAAGAGGCCACCCTTGCAAAGACAAAGTCCAAGCAGTGATGCGGCTATTAGACACATTTTCCTCCCCTGATACGTTCACTCTTTAAATACTGTAAAGGCTGGTGTGCCATTTTTTTCAATGATTCTCTCTACTTGAATATAACTGCGGAAATTCTGTAATGCCCACACTGTGGATAATAGAGCTTTTTCGCAGTCACTGAATTTTATTTCTACTGGGGACAATGTATTACTAGCATAGGCAATTACCTTACTGACATGTTTTTGGTAAACAACGGAACTCATACTTACCCGCGTGAACCCTGTCTCTAGATAGAAGTTTTTACCTCACTCTGGGTACACGAGACATGGGGCCTGTGTGAGACGTTCCTTCAACTCATTCATGGCGTCTTCCTGTTTCTTACCCCACGACCATTCGACATCTTTCTTTAGTAGGTGAAGCAACGGCTTTCTTATCTCGGCGTAATTATCGATGAATTTACGTAACTAATTTACCATACCTAGGAATGATCTTAATTCTCTAAGGTTAGTAGGGACTTTACAGTTTAGAACCACCTCAACTTTCTTCTTTTGTGGGTTCAAACCTTCAGCGGTAACTTCGTGGCCTAGGAAATTTACCCTTGAGCGACACATTGGGCTTTTTGTAGGGATAGTTTAACCCCTGCTGCTTTTAGTTGGCCCAAAACGTGTCGAAGTTCCGTAATATGCTTGGTCATATCAGTACTTTTGATCAGGATATCATCCACATATGCCAACGTCCCCCGCTCGAGGGTATCTGGCATGGCCTTGTGCATAAACACAGCAAACTCATGTCTGGAATTTATAAATCCGAAAGGCATACGCACCCAACAGTACTGTCGGTTTCCAAAACTGAAAGCCAGTTTGTATTGGTCGTCCTCGCTCACCTTAATGGTCCAATATCCCTGTGCACAATCAAAGGCTGTAAAAATTGGGGATCCTTGGAGTTGGGCTAGACATTGGTCTATGTATGGGACAGGCCATCCTGACATGTAAACACACTTGTTTAGCTGACGGAGGTCAGCACACAAATGCCATTGTCCATTGGGTTTTAAAATACCCAGGATCGGGTGGTTATAGAAGCTGTGGATGGGCTTAATTATACCCCTTTCATGTAACTTCCTGATAATCTCAGCTAGAGATTCATAGGGAGCTAACGGCAGCCTATACTGGTGGGGCATCTGGGTCTGTTTGGATCCTAGCGATGTGTAGGTCAGTAGTCCCACAATCATAAGAATCTTTGGCAAAGATCTCTTGAAATTCAAGGAGAAGCTCTTGGAGCAATTGTCGGTCGAGATCATTGGAACACGCATCGGCTAAGGCTACCATCTCTTCGACTAACTCCTTGAATCCAGGAAAGCTTTCCGGCTGTCCTATCTCATAGGCCTCTTCAAGTTTTGTGGTGAGGTCATTGGGCATGTGATGTGTGTTCTCCTTGATGTCTCTTCAATTCTACAGGTACCATCTTTAGAATCGAAGGGATAAATGGACTCTACGGTGAAGATACCCTCTGGTAATGAATGGAACGATTGTTCAATTAATTGTTCCTCCGATAAATATTAATCAGGGATGAGTCCAATCACCTGGTTAGTGACTCCAAAAGTGATACTCTCTACCGCTAGACCAATGAGGGTCTCCTTGGGTAAGAATATGTCCTGATTGGAAAGATTGTGTACGTAAATGTACATCGGGGACTGATGTGTGTTGACTAGGGGTGTATGTGTAATGCTCAGTCCTTCCCCTGCATTTTATGGGAAAGGCATACTAATGAATCTGACCCCTTTTTTTTAGTCTGTCCCTTTTTAACTTGGATGGGGAGTATGAAATTATTTATGCCCTTTGGAATTGTAATTCTTTGGGCTACCTGGACTTCAACAGCATAAGGCATCTGTTGTTGGAATTTTAAGGCTGAGTCCAGATTTTGGTATCTTGGGGTCCCCCTTTAGTCGACTCCATAAGCAGTCATTAATTAGGTCAACTTGCGTTGCAAAGCGATGTAACTTAACGTTGTCAAAATAAATTTTAGTTTGGGGATTATCCAAGACTAGGAACACATGGGTGGCTGTCTTATTCCCTATAGTGACGTTTAAGACACCTA
Organism: Staurois parvus; assembly: GCF_062004578.1. NCBI lineage: Eukaryota > Metazoa > Chordata > Amphibia > Anura > Ranidae > Staurois > Staurois parvus. The sequence continues at coordinate 6,965,487 of NW_028318003.1, forward strand.
GCTATTGAATTATAATCATCAGAATCATCAATGGAGTCTGAAATCCAATGAATCTGAGGTGTGGAGAAATGTATCATTTCCATTTCGGTCAGGTGTTTTATCAGCCCATGGCTTACAAAGCTGTGTTCCTGTCTCAAATCTAGTTTGGCATATTTTGACCTATTAAGACCATTTATCTGAATAGGGATAAATAAATCACTGTTAACACTTTCAATACCGGTCAAGAATTGGGTGTGATTTTCCCCTTTCCTTGGTTTATCCTCCTGATGAAAAGATATATAGTAAGGATATCATCTTGGAGGGAAATATCTTTTTTTTATTTTATTTCGGGGAATTTTAAAAATGTGATCTCTTCTGGTAGGGTTATGGTCATTAGGTTGGATAACCGTGACATCAGGGAGTTGACTATTCCTGAAATGGATTTCCAAGGAACCAAGCCTTTCTTCCACCAGGTGGCAGTGTTGCCGGGAATGGGAAGTTTTGAAGTTTCCCATATTTAATAGGGGTATTTTTTAGTGACCACAGTACTTGGTTCACACAGTCAACTATTGTGATAAGCCTTTTAAGGAAGTCCATCCCGATTATCATGTGGTTCTGGGAGATACTGGCAATAATAATGGGGTCTCTCAGTTCCTTATTACCCAGTTTAAGTTTAAGCCAGGCAGTAACCATGACTTGTAAAGGATCTCCGCCTACACCAATCAGTGAGCTGTCAAAGCTTTTAAGTTTTGGCTTATTGGGCATGACATTTGCCACTTTATTAAAATGTTCCTGTGACATAATGGTAGCCTGGGATACAGTGTCTATTAGGCCTACAATAGAAAGATCACTGACATCCTGCACCTGCACTGTGGCATAATATCTTCCATCAGATTCAGTCAGCTCACACGTGAAATTAGCGTGGTTGAAAATCTGTGGGCCCTTCAATGACATGTGATTTGGCTTTTATCTCACTGCACGTTGCAGACACATCACCCTTATCTTTCCTGGCGGGACTCTTGGAGTGTTTAAAGATGGAAGCACAACTAGAAGTTGGTGTTCCGTCTGGCTTGTCAATCACGATTACTTCCGACACTGCGACTATATTAGGGGAAATAGATGGACACTGAAAAATAGGAGAGGAATTAACAAACAGTTGGTCCCCCTTGGCCCGAGAACGATGTTCTCCATTAGTGGGCGTGTCAAGGACGGGACACACATCTCCTGTCGTCTCACTCAGTGTTCTCCCCTGTTGGTTTAAGGCTTGGTTGCTTATTAATTCTGTGACCCTTGGTTGGTCACAGAAGCTGCTCCTAAAAAAGGATTGGAAGAATGGTTACTGACAAACCTTTCCATTTGTTCAGCCATTTTGCTGATCTGTGCCTCTATTTGCTCAATGCGCTTAGAGGAGGCATTCTGGTGATTCTCCCTTTTCCTGTACTTGCGGTTGTACTGCGGACGGGACTGGTTAGGAGACCCGGAGTCAGAACTGCTGCTCCAGTCCCGATGCCATGGCCTTGCTCCCTGAGGTTTCTGGTTCTCCCTGTAATTGAGGGGAACCTGGGGTATTGTATCCACCCTTTGAGCTTGAGGGTGTTCCTGGTTTTGAGGGAATCGTTGGAAGTCAGAGTTCCTATTAAAATTGAGGTTACTATTGAAATTGTTTTTATAAAAATTTCTCTGTTGGTTCTGATGAGGATAATAGAACCTCCAAGGATACTATTGACCCCTTTTTGGTTCTCATCACTATACTGGGCATTTTCATACACTTTTTTTTTTTTTTTTTTTTTCCATTTCCACTACTGTAGTTCCCTGGCTTTTGTCTATCCTTCCTCACCCACTAAGTTTGAGGTGCAAAGCTAGGGGCCTCCACTTGCTGGGTTTGAGGTGCAAAGCTAGGGGAACCATTGGGTTTACCCCCACGGACTACTTCCGCATAAGATTTCTTCTCCGCCTGCAAATTTAGATTTGGAGGGGAAACTGTAGTGGCTGCCACTATCTTGGGACTATTCTTGGGTTCTTTTTATCCCGCTCTCACTGGACTGTTGGATCGAGAATAGTCACTTTCTTTCACCAGCCAATCAAGAGAGCGTCCCTTCCTGTAATCCTGGGCAAGTCCCAATTTTATGTAAGCAGGTAATGCTTCATAAAATAGTCTTAACTTCTGGCTGGCCGGGATTGGGATCCTTCTCAGCCAGGAATGCATTTCTGAGGACGGCCAGAAATTCTGCAGGGCTTTGGTTGGGACCACACTTTAAATTGTAGACCGCAGCCTTGGCAGAGGTAACGGTTCTATAGGGCCCAAATTCCATGTGGCGCCTATGTTTTACCTCCCTCCAGGACTGATTGGAGAAGGTCTTCAAGGTATCAAAGAATTGCCAGTATTTTTTCTTCAAACACCCATGGCAATAATCCAATTTTGGTGCGGTCATCCTTAATGCTGAGAATTTCTAATGTTTGTTCATATGTTTCCATATGCTCGGTAATTGCTAGGGACCCTTTCTTGGTGAAAATAGGAACAGTGTTTTTCAAAAACTTAATGACCTTTGGGGTGTCATATCTTTTGAATGACCCCCGGGACTTCCCTTCCTTCCTATATGAAGCCTCGTAGTCTTCCTCTGCACGCTCTGGGGTATATCTTGGGAGCCTAGGGGTCGACCTATAGTCTGTCTCTGCCTCACTATCAGGTGCTTCACTGTGATACGGGTATTCCCGTTCATCAGCCTCCTGCTTAACTGGGTTGGTCCGGTTCCGGACCCCAGCATTTATTTGGGCAGTTAACCTCACAATCTGCTCCTCCAGTGCTTTTTTTTTTTTTTTTTTCTCAGATCTTACAAAAACAAGTTTTTTGACTGATCATTCTTATCTCCTGGATGAACTTTTTAATTTCAACAGGGGATATCCTTCCTGATCTAAAGAATTCTACTTCTTGTTTTAAATCTTGATATCTTTTTAAATTGTTTTAGCTCTTTAAAACTTTCCTCATATAAACCCTTGGATATTGAATGTCTTTGACTAAGCTAGCTTGATGTTCCTTGTGTTCGTCTAGACGAACACATGTATGGTCAAGCTTCTCAATGACTCAATTTCCTGATTCCTATCTTTCAAAAGGTGGCGGGCTTCTGACAAGTCCTTCCTTAAAGCTGGCGTTTGCTGGACAGCTTCAATGCTCATCAACCAGAACATGGGCTATGCTTCTAGGAGAAGTCTGTCACGGCTTTTATTTTCTACTTCAGAAAATGCTAATAAAAACCTAACTACCCGACCCTTCTGGTTAAACAGGTCCTCATGTGCTTTGAGCCTGCTCCTTCTCTTCATCCACTAACTCCTCAGTGCTATCCCCTAAATCTATCTCCGCCAGAGATTAATCTATTACCGCACATTCTGTATAGCTTTGCCAAGCATCGCGGACTTTTCTAGCTCTCTTAGGAGTTTCTTCCTCAACATTCTGAACAGCTACCTTTTCCTCGCTATACTTGGAAGAGGTGGATCCATGGTTACTGGATGCCATTTTTATACAAATATATTTTTGACAATGTGTACAAATATATACAATCACCAGTGCGTTTTTGTATTATGGTAGGATTACTTTGGCTCTCAGCAGTGCCTCCAAATTTATCCTGTGGTGGTTTATGTAAGAATTTTATTCTAAATACGTAGGGCGGTATCCTCTCCCTTAAACAGAATATCGCAGTGCCTCCAGCCATTAAAATACGGCAAATATTTAATGAACCAATAATTTGGACACCTTAATAATTTGATCACCCCTTAATAATGTACCTTGAGTTCTTTTTAACCAGTATTTCATACCATATACACAAGTTGCCTTTTTGATAAATTTATGTACAAAATATTATATACCGTATTTTCCGGCGTATAAGACGACTTTTCAACCCCTGAAAATCTTCTGAAAGTCGGGGGTCGTTTTATACGCCGGTGCGAGCCGGTGTCAGGGCGGCACTTTTTCGAGGGGCGGTGCCGCCCCCCTCCTCCAACGGACACAAAGTACAGGGGTGGGCAGAGGGGCTGCTGTACCTTACCTGGCTCCGGTCCCACGACGATCCGGTCCAGGAAGCACGGCTGCTCCTTCTTTCAGTTCGGCCGCTCGATGGTCACGCGGCCGCTCGGCTCCGCCTCCTCACCGGTGATTGGGCGCCAGCACTGGAAAGGCACACAGGCGACCAATCACCAGCGAGGAGGCGGAGCCGAGCGGCCCCACAAAAATCGAGCGGCCACACTGTAAGAAGGAGCAGCCGCTCCTCTCCCCCACTGACACAAACGATGAGGCACTGTTCCTCCTCCCCACTGACACAAACGATGGGGCACCATCATTGGTGTCAGTGGATGAAATGGTGCCTCATCATTGGTGTCAGTGGGAGGAGTAGCGCCTCATCATTGGTGTCAGTGGGAGGAGTAGCGCCTCATCATTGGTGTCAGTGGGAGGAGTAGCGCCTCATCATTGGTGTCAGTGGGAGGAGTAGCGCCTCATCATTGGTGTCAGTGGGAGGAGTAGCGCCTCATCATCGGTGTCAGTGGGAGGAGTAGCGCCTCATCATCGGTGTCAGTGGGAGGAGTAGCGCCTCATCATCGGTGTCAGTGGGAGGAGTAGCGCCTCATCATCGGTGTCAGTGGGAGGAGTAGCGCCTCATCATCGGTGTCAGTGGGAGGAGTAGCGCCTCATCATCGGTGTCAGTGGGAGGAGTAGCGCCTCATCATCGGTGTCAGTGGGAGGAGTAGCGCCTCATCATCGGTGTCAGTGGGAGGAGTAGCGCCTCATCATCGGAATACCATACTGAAATAGCATACCATATTGAAATCAAATCTGATGTTTTTGATTTTTATTTGGTGTGCGTTGGAAGAGGGCGAGTATAGCTCAAACCCTATATTTTAACAGGAAAAGTAGGGGGTCGTCTTATACGCCCAGTCTTATACGCCGGAAAATACGGTGTGTGTGTGTGTGTGTGTGTGTGTGTGTGTGTGTGTGTGTAAGTAAAATACTGGTGATGAATATATACTCGTACACAATCAAAAATATAATATGCAAATTTCTATATGATCAAACAATATATGATTTCAGATAATGGTAAATTATGAGAAACCAAATTTTGAGGGATTAATCTTATAGTGCTTCAGAAATTATTTCTCATTCTGTGGCCATAGGAATATAAAAGTATTCTGATAAATTGCACTACAACAAAACTACAAATCGGTTAATATGAAATGTATAATCTTGATACCATTTTAGTGAGAGAGAGAGAGATCCTTAATATATTCCTAAACACAATAAATGTTATAAGTCTTTAAAGTTGGAATGTCAGAGAAAATTTCAATATTCTAGCAGTCTCACCACTCCCAGAATTTGAGCATCAGCGTCTCTGGTGGAAATCTTTTCCTTCAAAATTGCAGCTGGAAGTTCTCAGCAAAATGGCCGCAGGTAGCAAGTGAGTATAGTGCAGTATATAGTGGTAGGAGTAGTGAAGAAATAGTTGGAAGATTGTTCAGAAGTGATCAAGACTTCAAATAATCACTTCACTTCTGAAAGACTGCTACTACTTCTTAAAGTGAGCAAGTGAGTTCATCAGTTTGAGTTTTCTTTTTCCTTTTCTTTTAGTTTAGGTATTTGGCATTTTTATATCATCCAATTCCATTGTTCCGAAAAGACCTCCCAACAGACTTGATGATTGGACGGTTGAGAAGTTGCGTATCTAGATATGTTCCTCACCTGTCCACTGGGGACAGGCCGGTATCACAAATGAATTGGTGGTCTTAATGATGACTCCTCCTTTGATAGAAACAAAATGTCTTTATGTATCCTGATATTTAAACTGTTTTGGAAATATAAAATTTACCCCAATTCACAAATCGTCTTCATCACTTCAAATTTAGTTGAGTGGTATGCAATACCCAACTTTGTTGAATACATTTTTGGCGTGTGGAAATATACCCTTTATAAGATTTCCATTGATATAAACCACATTTTCCTTTTGTATCTGAAATGTCTCCGGTTTCACCCTCTGCATACACAGTTCAAGGCGATGTGACATAGGAAATTTCATCCATTGTTTGTTTGATAATTAAGGTGAACAAACTGGACTGGAATTAAACCTCGGTATTCAATAGCATATTGTCACATTTCAAGAAGTCTGTTTGTCATCGCACACTTCCCAAGGTTTTGTGAGAGCTCTCAGACAATCGGGTTTGGTTACCCTATTGTCACTTCCAGACCTCCTATATGCTCACTTGCAGACTTCCAAATAGTGGTGTTTGACTCTCATTGTCTCTTCCACTCATTTGTTTAGGATAACCTTTTTTTGGGAAGGTCACTTGAAATTAACCAAGGATGTTAACCCATGAGTCAGCCAGGATTCCCAATTTTGAAATATGTTTTGGTGTGTGGTTTTTTTTTTTTTTTTGTTTTTTTTTTTAGAAATAGTCCCCAAAAGTCATTACAATATCCATCATAAAGACTGTCACTGATATTTGTTCTTATTGGGGACATTTCTCACTTATATATTTACTACTATTTACTGATTAGCGCTGCACATTTAGTTTTCATTAGTACACTTGATTTCTCAGGAGATGAAATTATAACATTTTGCAGTAACACATTTCAAAATTATTTTCTAATGATATGCAACACTCATATATACCTGTGTCCATTAAGATTTGGACACAGAAAACAGAGGGCACACAGGCCTAGTGCATTACGTTTTAAAATAAAAAAGTAAAATACTCACAAGATAAAATTGATGTAAAGTCAGATATACATGGGGAAACATGTCACAAAGGCTGCAGAGTGGCACAAGAACCTCCATGTGTAGTCCGGTAGGGGACTGGGAGCCTCTGAATAGCTGGCAGTTGACACGTTTTGAGGAAGCACCTCTTCTTTAGAGCCAGTGTGTGGTTTGGACTACTGTGTTAGTTATTAGTCCAATCTATATTTCCAAGATTACTCTTACAAATATTAGTTGAGCTATGGAAAAGACTACCCAAAAATTCACTTTCTTTTCCAGGTTAATAGGGAATATTGAGGTAAGCATATTTTGCGTAGTACATATCAAATTTAAATCATCCTTTCCTTCAGTAATTTTAACGGCTTGAGGAGATTTTTTTTTTTTTTTTATATCTGGAATAATCAAATACAACTGAAATAGTCACTCTCACTTTAACATGAGCTAAACCCCTTGTTTGAAAATCCCATACTCTAATTACATCTCCTTCATCCCCTATAATCTAAGTGTTCAGGATCCATAAACTGTAAATATTGGGTCAAAAACCAAATATTTGTTTTGGATCCTCCTACAGAAGAACCTACTCTCTTACTTCGCCAGTCCAAATTGTAGACTCATTTCCTTTTAAAACTATGGAACAGAATCCCATATCAGTTAAATTACATTCATATGTACCAGATTTATTATTATGTACATATGATCCTTGCATTTTTGTAAACTTTTTGTTTTGGATTCTATTCTAGCTTGTATTTCAGTAGTTACTATGAAGAAAATACAATTGCATACAAGTAGCTCCATAACCTATACAAGCAAGTTCATAAAAGTCTATGGCTGTGTCAATGTCACTGTATCTTGGAAAGCGTGTGTGTGTTTTTTTTTTTTTGTTTTTTTTTCCGATTTTCTGATGTCAATATTTCTTCTTGGAGTTTGATGTTCCATGTTTGATTATCAGATGTCATTTCTGCAAAAGAAATGCAGTATCATTATCTTGGCCACTTGTATTGATCAGTGTGAACCCATATTTTTTTTTTTTTTTGTTGTCTCCGTGCATTTTTAACAGAATTGAGAGATCTTTGGACTTGTATCATTACACCTAGTGTGTCAAATTTCAAAAGGACCTTCCCAATTACTTTGCCACAGCCTGCTTTTCCTAAAAGGTTTTAATCATGACTTGTCCACCTTTTTCTCAAATTTTGTGTGGAGGGCTCATTTCCTGCATGTGAGTAGCTGCATGTGGCAAAATGGTGTTCAGATTGTCTTGCAACATCTGTAACCATTTTAGTTTTTTCAATTGCTTCTTTCTGTGGAGTAGACAAAGGTTCATGTGGGAACACAAGTGGCATTTTTCTACATGTCATCAGTTCAAATGGACTGTAGATGAGGATGTTGTACTTCGATACTCATCAGAAGAAAAGGCACGGCATCTACCCATGTATGTCCTTTGTCTAACAACATTTTAGCAATTCTGGAGTTGATGGTTTATTTCCACAGTACCTACAGATTGTGGATGTTATGGAACATGAGATCTTTACAGGTAAAGTGTAAAATTTTGGGAACCCAGCAAAGTGAGATCCACGATCTGCACTGATGTCCATTGGGATCCCCCAATTTGGAAAAACCATGATTAACGTTCTTGCATTCTTTTTTTTTTTTTTTTTTTTTTTAAGTGCATAGTCTGCGCGTACAGGTAAAATTTCAACCCATTTTGGAAAAAAAATCCACTGAGCATATTTGAATCAGTTTTTTTCCTGTTGGTAGTGGTCCTATATAGTCAAGTTGCAATGTGGACCATTAACTGGAGGAGTTCTTTGTAAAAGAGGTTTCAGTCCTTTTGGCCTAGGGTTCACTTGAGCACAAGATGAGATTGAATTACATTGTCTGCAGTTTTTGTCCATTTTTTTTTTTCCCAGAAAAATTTCTTTTTGAGAACCTCTAGCAGTCTCTGCTTACCTACATGGCCTAAACTTTCATGATTGTGTTTTGTGAAGTCCACTTGCAAATGTTTTGGTATAACAGGACACAGAACCCTGTTTTAAGTCATGACCCAAAATCCAGTTTTCACAAACAAAGGAAGATTTTGGATCAACCTGAGAAGCGGAAAGGGACAGATCCTCCTTCTCTTCTGCAAATGAGGGGATCTGTGTATATTTCTTTCTGACTGTTTACTGAAACTGATTCAGATGGAATCGCTGACTCTTCAAGCTGCTTCTTGTCTCTAGGTTCTTTATTGTTTTTCCCAGACTTGATCAGTCACAGAACTGTGCTTTCTCCCCCTTATCAAGGAAATGGAAAACCGGAGAAAAACTGTGGCGGAGACTGGCTTAGCCAAAATGTTAACATAAGTGTCACGAAATTTAAGTGTCCTCCTTAGGCGTTTTTCTGGTGAAGTGTTTTAGTGCCAGGCTAATTTTAAAACAGTGACTTTAATTCACACTTGGCAACAACCTTAAATGAATACAAAAGATAAAATAAAGATCAGTTTAGTAAAATATAACATGTTGTATCTTATAGAAATAAGCTTTAGAAAAATATCAATCTTCTTGCCTGTTCTATTGTGAAATTGTAAATGAAAAAGTATGTCTTGTCAGGGAAGAAACCAGGTGTTGGCGTATCAAGGCTTGTAGGCCTTTAAATAAACGTCTGTGTGTCAGCTTCAGTGTGTATGTGTGTGTGTGTCTGACTTGAGTGCATCTTATATACTTTTTTAAAAGGGACCAAAGAAGTCTGCCCACTATACAGCTATTTCCTAATTCAGTGTGAGCTAAATGTGTAATAGCTATATTTGTAAGTGTTCTAAACATAGTTGCAAGAAAAAGTATGTGAACCCCTTGGGATTACGTGGAGTTTTGCATGAATTGGGCATAAAATGTGCTCTGAATGTCATCTAAGTCACAACAATAGAAGAACACGCTTGGATTTTCAACTAACCACTTTTTGCAGGTAGTGTTGCCCTTGTCACACTGCCATATTTTCTATTATAATATAAATGTGGATTCATAAACCCAAAATACATAAGTGAGAGATATATATTATTTTGACACGGATGCACGTGTCATATTAGGTGGCTTTCTTCTCTGTTTGATTTAAAACTTACACTTGGTAATAACATAAAATGGATACAAAAGAGAAAATAAAATGTTTTAGTGTAGTAAAACAAAAATATAAGAAAAGCTTAAGCTATAGAAATGAAATAAGCGTTAGAAAAATATTGAGCTTCTTGCCCGTTCTATTGCAAAGTAGCAAATGAAGAGTCTCCATCTTTAGGGGACACAACAGGTGTTGGTGTAGCAAGGCTTGTAGACCTTAAATAAACAATTGTGTGTAGACTGTGACAAGAGTCAATTCTTTGAAAAGTATAGAAGAACGAAGTAATTCTACTATACAGCCATTTCCTAATTCAGTCTGAGCTAAATATGTAATAGCCATATTAAGTGTTCTGTACATATGTATGGTTCCTAGCTGACGTTATCTACAAAATACTTAGACTGATTGAAACACATGATGCTGTTATGTTAGACTTTTTTTTTATATTATCTTCCCTTACCATAGGATCACAGAACTACATTCTTAAAACAAGTTCAACCTTCAGTTAAGGAAAGAAAACTCATAAATGCATTGTAACTTTAGGTTGGGGTGTCTGCAAGCGTGACCTTCTAGATGAGATGGCAAGTCCATACTGATAAAGGTGAATTTATTACACTGTATTGGAGATAATATAGCATACAAAAGTTCACCTTGTGTGAGCTGAACTAAGGTTGTATAAAATATATAGCTGAACTTTTAAAATTAAACTGATACATATATAGTCATAAAGTCTGGGCTCAATCGTGTAAAATCAAGGCGTGGTCGTATAGTCTTAATCCAATCAAATCCTCATATATGCTTAACCGCAAACTGGTTTGACCATAAGATGCTTTTCTTATCCTTGAAAGAGGAAGTTAGCATTTTCTAGCCGGCTAGGTGTTTACATCACAGGCATACACTTCAAATCACATTTCCTGAGAGGGAAAAAAACTACGGTAAAAACGTATACATATACTTATAGGGGTCAGATAATGAATGTTCTAATATACACATCTAACTCTACTCTGCATAAACCATCAACTATAATTTAAAATATACTACATACACACCATTCCTAACTAGTTAACTATATGAAATAACTAGCTACAGTATATTAGATTCTTTTTTTGTAAAGATTTTCTCTTATACAACGCTTTACTGCGTTCCAAGTGGTATATTTTAGTATGGGAAGCCATTGACCCACTGCCCTCTTAGCCACGAAATACCATGGTGTACTTAAACACCTGTTTACAGAGCCTATTCACACGGTTAATTTTAAGCTAGCTTATGCTGAGTCTCAATGTACAAACTTTGGAGAATCCGAATTCTTAAAGAACCAACATCTGTCATTTATTGGTGGTATGCTGAAGAATTAATTTGGTTTATAACAATGTGCCAAACAATACCAAAAATAGTTGCTGCTTCTACAAAGGTACTGACATCTGGATAAAGTGTTAAAGCAGTGATGAGCTGCCCTATGTGTGCAAAATACCTCAGAATATACATGTCATGAATTTATAATCTTCACTTTCTCTACAGTTCTACCCTCCATGTAAATGTGAACCAATGGAACAAGTAAACAAATACATAAATTAAATAAAGTAAAATGAAAAATGAGCGCTGGATGTAAAATGAGGAGCTGCTGGCATGAAAGGTAAAAACTTTTAAAACGTTCTAAAAAACCATATAAAATAAACATGCAGTGCTAGAAATGTAATAAGAGCATAGAACATATAAATCGGATATGACTGGGTCAAACTCTTAATAATAAAATATAAATGACCGTCTGTGGTTATCTCATAGTCTATAGCAGCAATCAAAACATATCAAAATGGGCAAAATAGATGAACGAACGCACTAGGTCGTTTTTGCAAAATAGTTGTGAACGTCCTGAGTTGGCGATCATGGTGCATATAGTGAAGCAATATTCAATTAAGGTATAACCAGTGGAAATCCGTGATGGTGGTGTTAGAATATATGGATGTAGATTGCACTAACCAGAGCGCAACTAAATGCGTATTTGGGTAAATTAGGACCAATTCCTGGTCATCTGCATCTGGTTACTGGAACTCCGGGTCATCTAGTGGGCATCAGTAGGATAAGCAGCACACCATCAGGGCATCCAGGCACCACGATTACTTCAGCCACCAGGGGGGGCCACACTCGTAGTTAATGCCAAGTCACCATAGGTATCCTTATAGGGAAGGCTCATGACAAATGAGCCAGAGCAAAAAATTTCTAGGCTGAATGCATACTGTTGTCTTCCTGTTGATTCAGGAAGGACACTAATATTTTCTTCTAGTTATGGAATATTGACCGTGCCACAATTTGTGCCAATGTGTGTTGTTAAAATTTATAAAACCATTAAAAGTGCAATTTGAACATAGTGCCATGTCTTACAGGTAACTTTTTTTTTTTTTTCCCCCCCCATGTGTATCAGTCAATCACTATGTATTCTCCTTTTCATTCAACAGTGAAGTTTGCAGATGGAAATTGGGGTTTACACAGAGGAAACAATGCAATAATGTGTTTTGGTATCCACTTCCTCACTTTCTGTGACATACGATAGTCACAATACATTGCTTTCTAGCTATATCATACTATTTAAACATTTCTTTGTTATTTCTACTACTTCCCCCTAATCTAAAGAGAACTTGCTAAAAACTGCTTCAGTCTGACAGAACTTGGGTGCTCCAGGTCTTAATATACACATATGTTAATGTGCCTAACCAAATGCCACTTTCCCCCCCCCCCCCCAAGGCTTCTTTCAACAAGTTCTTTAATCTTGGTCTCATTGGCATTCTTTCTTCACACTCCCAAGAAAGCAGCAGCTTTAAGCAAACCTTGCAGATCAAGGTTCCATAGGAAGGTAGATTCAATAGATTCAAAAATCTAATAGAAAATGTATTTATACATTTTGCACCGATCTCAATATCTGCTTTTAATGTGTAAATGCAACTAAAGTGCATCAAAAATTTAAATGGGTTTTAAAATATCTGGTTATTTAATTTTTTTAAACTAAGCTTTGCCTAGGCACTTCAAGCTATAGGACAGTATTATGTCCCATTATAGGGTAATCTGTCTGCTTCTCCCAGCTGTCCTTTTTTTTTTTTTTTTTTTTTTTGTCTAACTTTTGATCAGCAGTCTGCTGAGCAGGGCAAGAAGGGTGTAGGTACAACACTGCAATGGTTTCCTTTTGTAGATACTTCAGCTCAGTGTTGAGCCTGAAATTTATCTCCCTGCCTTCTGTTTCAGAATTGCTCAGCGGGGCTCAAAGGGATGCTACGGTAGAAAAAAGTGAGCATTTAAGTTACTGATGCATTAAAAAAAAATTAGACTGAACTGGAGTTGGGCAATAAGAAATTAACTATGAGCATTATACAACCTACCCTGAAGTAGAATGCATCCTTTCTTTCTGTATCCTTTTTTCATAGCATTTTTTCACAAGCTTTGATATTTTGCCTTTCTTGATCTTCATCTGATTGAGGTATTTTTCCTGACGCTGCTTTACTTTCATGGTGGTAGTGGAATAAACAGCACTGCTCAAAAGCTTTCCTTGATTTCTGGTAAGTGATGGCAGGAAGGTTACATCTAAAGGGTGAGATTTGTTTTAATTTGGTCTGATAGCTGGACAAATGAGTTTGCTCACCTCCTGATAAATTGGTGGCAAAGGTGCACAACACAAATTTGCATTTTTTTTTTTTCCTTGCCTCTGATGAAGCTGAATAAGGTAATTGGTGATCACTCCTTCTTTTTTTTTTTTTTTTTTTTTTTTTTTTTTTTTTTTTTTTTTTTTTTTCCCCCCCCCTCCCTCGCTGGTAACAAGTGGCCACACTAGTGACACAGGTCAATTCTTTTGGAAATATGTATTGAACATTTCCTCAGATCCTTCCAAGACCACTATAGCCATCTGCGGGGCTTTCAAAGTTCTGACGTCCACCTTGATGGTGACTTCCACTGCCTCTGTGTAGAAGTAGATGGTTTTACGGTTCCTCAGCAACCACTGATGTACCCATTTACCAAAATGGATGTCGGTGTAAATTGACGCTTTTTGGAACACCCGCTGTAAAATACGTGTTGACCATTGACTTCTACAATTTCTCGTGGTCATGTTTTGTATGACTGCTGCTCTCTATAAATGCTGCAATGTTAGAAGTGCTTCAAGACAATATAGGACAGTCATTCAGTCTTGGTCCTTCGGCTCAAGCCCTTCATTGTCCCTACCTATCAGGGGAGAAAGTGAGGTTGTGCAAAAACCAGAACTCTTTGGATCACCTCCGGATCAAGAGTCTGTAGGGAAGATGAGTGAACAATTCAGCTGATGGAAAAGGGGGAGTGATGGATAAGGTGAGGAAAATATGAACAGTATAAACAGTAAATGTTCATAAATCAGGCATATGAATACAAGATACGCATTGAAATGTATTTATGTTCACCTTGGTTGCTCCTCTATTTCCATATCTTCTGCTGCCTCAATGTAACCTTGTACCCATTAACAAAATGGATGTCAATGTAAACCCTTTGGATCACCTCCAGATTATGAGCCTAATATCTATGGGGAAGATGAGTGAACAATTCAGCTGATGGAACAGGGAGTGATGGTTATGATGAGGAAAATGAATGGTAAACAAATGTTCATAAATCAGGCATATGAATATAAGATATGCATTGCAATGTATTCATTTTCACCTTGGTTGCTCCTCAATTTCCATATCTTTTGCGACTTCAGTGTAACCTTGTACCCATTAACAAAAAAGGATGTCAGTGTAAACTGACCCTTGTTAGAAAACTTGGTGTAAAACACTTGCCGGCTACAATTCCCTTAGTCATATTTTTTTATGACTGCTGGTCTCTGTAAATGATGCAACGCAATGCTTCAAGACAGTATAGGGCAGTCATTCAGTCTTCTGGCTCAAGCCCTTCATTTTCCACACCTATCAGGGAAGAAAGTGAGGTTATGCAAAAGCCAGAATCCTTTGGATCACCTCCAGATCATGAGTCTGTGGAAGATGAGTAAACAATTCAGCTGTTGGAAAAGAGGGGGAGTAATGGATAAGATGAGGAAAATCTAAACAAATGTTCATAAATCAGGCATATGAATACAAGATATACCTTGCAATGTATTTTCACCTTGGTTGCTCCTCAATTTCCATATCTTCTGCTGCTTCGGTGTAACCTTGTACCCATTAACAAAACTGATGTCAGTGTAAACTCTTTGGATCACCTCCGGATCATGAGCCTAATGTCTGGAGAAGATGAGTGAACAATTCAGCTGATAGAAGAGGGAGTGATGGTTAAGATGAAAATGAATGGTAAACTAGAAATGTTCATAAATCAGGCATATGAATACAAGATATGCATTGCAATGTATTTTCACCTTGGTGGTTCTATTTCCATATCTTCTGCTGCCTCAGGTGTAACCTTTTGTAAACCCTTTTGGATCACCTCCAGATTGAGCCTAATATCTGTGGGGAAGATGAGTGAACAATTCAGCTGATGGAACAGGGAGTGATGGTTATGATGAGGAAAATGAATGGTAAACAAATGTTCATACATCAGGCATATGAATATAAGATATGCATTGCAATGTATTCATTTTCACCTTGGTTGCTCCTCAATTTCCATATCTTTTGCGACTTCGGTGTAACCTTGTACCCATTAACAAAAAATGTCAGTGTAAACTGACCCTTGTTAGAAAACTTGGTGTAAAACATTATTGACCTCTACAATTCTCGTGGTCATATTTTGTATGACTGCTGGTCTCTGAAAAATCCTCCTATACTTTCTTGAAGCACTTCTGATGTTGCAGCATTTACAGTCAGTCCTGCAACTCAAGCCCTTCATTTTCCCTACTTAGGGTAAGAAAATTGGGTTTTACAAGATCCAGAACCCTTTGACACACCTCTGGATCATAAGCTTGCTCTCTGTGGGGCAGAGTTGATAATTCTACAATAAATGCTCATACATCAGGCATATTAATACAAGCCGATAACCGGCAACTGTATTTACTCGGTGATCTGTGTCATTGGACATAGCTGATTACATGGTAAAAGGCGGCTGTGATTGGCCTTTTACCTCATGTGATCAGCTGTGTCCTTGGGACACAGCCATCACGGAGATCGCTGGGGGTGCGCAGGAGATTGCTTTCTGGGAGGACATCATGTGACACCCTCCCAGAACTGGACAACTGCACTGTAGCCATCGCTCAGCTATAGCACAGTTGGCAAGTGGTTAAGGCCTTGTCTAGACATTTCCCAATCTCCCTATTGCCCTTTTGCATTTTTCACCTGATTGCATGATCTATGAAGACAGAATTGCTGCATGTTCCACTAGTCCGTTTAAGCTGGCTGTAGTTGTCTTGAAACGTGGCCTGTTCAGCAGAAACCAGCTGAATTTTGGTCTATGCGCAGGCTGTTTTTAGTGAGCTTTTATTTATCAATGAGCTACAGTTCATCCAGCCTATCTGGTTTTATGTGTACAATCACTGCCGGCAGCTATACCCACTGATGGTGATCATTGTATTTTGCTAGTGTGGAAGGCTCCCCGTTTGGTAGAACACAGTAGTACAGTGGGAAGATTTCTGGTCTTCTAAGTTTATGGGCTGCAGTCGCTTGATTGGCCGAGCCATGATGTCACTCTTGCGCATGCATGCGGGAGTATTGGCTGTGGCACACATCTCCTGTAGGAACTGCACAGGTATGCTGTTCCTTTAGAACGCATGCTTCTATGATGTCACTGGCTGCTGCTCAATCGAATCTCCTAAACTGCATGTTTTAGGAGATTTTTCATTCTGTAGAGTAAGCTTTATTATAAGCTTACTTGTAGGTAATATGTACTAACACTTTAATATCTCATTGCATGTTACTTACTGCTATTTTCCACACCTTGTAGCAGTACAGCTGATTTTCTTTAGAAAACATGTTACATTCCATTGGAAATGCATCCAAAATGCACATGAAGGCTACATCCTTGTCAACTAAGGCCACTTTGTCACTATTTCTCATTGTCTTCATGACACCCATGTCTTTAGAAAGCCAAAGCATTTTTTTTTATCATAGTCTGTGCTCAGTTGGCCCTTAGGGGCCAGTTCACACAACATGCATTTCAGTGTGCCTTTTTCTGCATCCAAAATGCCCAAAGTAGGTTGTATGGTTGTCAATGTTGTAGCTCATATCAGTGCTTGCAGTTCCAGTTGCAGAAAAGAACAGGCTGGATTTTTCCTGCACAGAGCTGTACTGGAACATGGTAAACTGCACTAGAATGCACATGTCCCTATTTAAAACAGGAGAAGAAACGTGCATGCAGAAGCACATCGAACGCATCTGGACTGCGTTTCTATAGTGTGAACCAAGCCCTAATGATCCTATCAATGGTTACTCACCTGATAGTGTCATTTTTACTTTAGTGGCAAAGAACAGTAATTTTTTTCTTTCCCTATGGAGCTGACTTCAGTCATTGGATTTTTATAGTTTGTGTCTAAATTCTGTTCAGCAATTTGGATATATGTTCTCAATGTGCTGAGCAGGGCAAGAAGGATGTAGGCACAACATTGCAATGGTTTACTTTTGTAGACATTTCAGTTCACGAATGAGCCTGAAATTTAATCTCCCTGCCTAGTTTCAGAATTGCTTAGCAGGGCTCAAAGGGATGCTAAAGGTAGAAAGAAAGTTGAGCATTAGTTACTGATGCATTAAAAAAAAACTGAGCTGGAGTTGCTCATAGTTGATTTCTTAACAATGGCCAATATACAACCTACCCTGAAGCAGAAGGCATCCATTATTTCTGTTTCCTTTTTTTGTCATAGCATTTTTCACAATTTATTTTTTTGCCTTTCTTGATCTCCATCTGGTCGAGGTATTTTTCCTGAAGCTTCTTTACTTCATGGTGGTAGTGGAATAAACAGCAGAAATCAAGGAAAGCTTTTGAGCAGTGCTAAGTGATGGCAGGAAGGTTACATATAAAGGGTGAGATTTGTTTTAATTTGTGGTCTGATAGTTGGACAAATGAGGAGTTTGCTCACCTCTGTTAAATTGGTGGCAAAGCTGCACAACATAAATTTGTATATATTTTTTTTTTCTCTTTTTTTTCCCCTTCTGATGAAGCTGAATAAGCCAATTGGAGATCACTCCTTTTTCTCCCTCACCGGTAACAAGTGGCCACACTAGTGACACAGGCCAAATCTTTTGGAAATATGTATTGAACATTTCCTCAGATCCTTCCAAGACCACTATAGCCATCTGTGAGACTTTCAAAGTTCTGACGTCCACCTTGATGGTGACTTCCACTGCCTCTGTGTAAAGGTAGATGGGTACATCAGTGATTGCTGAGGAATCGTAACACCATTTTATCAAAATGGATGTTGGTGTAAATTGATGCTTTTTAGAACACCCGCTGTAAAATATTTGTGTTGACTATTGACTTCTACAATTCTTGTGGTCATATTTTGTATGACTGCTCTTCTCTGTAAATGCTGCAATGTCAGCAGTGCAAGACAGTATAGGACAGTCATTCAGTCTGTTCTTCCTCTCAAGACCTTCATTTTCCCTATCAGGGCAGAAAGGGAGGTTATGCAAAAGCCAGAACCCTTTAGCTCGCCTCCGGATCATGAGCCTAATGTCTGTGGGGAAGAGGAGTCCTCCATAATTTTCCTCATCTTAATTCAGTTGATGGTAAAGAGGGAGTGATTAACTCTATTAAAGGTTCATAAATCAGGCATATGAATACAAGATATGCATTGCAATGTCTCTTTTCGCCTTGGTTGTTCCTTTAATTTCCATATCTTCTGCTGCTTTGGTGTAACCTTATACCCATTAACAAAATGGATGTCCGTGTAAACTGACACGTGTTAGAAAACTTGGTGTAAAACACTATTGACTTCTACAATTCTCGTGGTCCTATTTTTTGTATGACTGCTGGTCTCTGTAAATGCTGCAACGTCCGTAGTGCTTCAAGATGGTATAGGACAGTCATTCAGTCTTCTGGCTCAAGCCCTTCATTTTCCACATCTATCAGGGAAGAATGTGAGATTATGCAAAAGCCAGAAACCTTTGGATCACCTCCGGATCATGACCCTAATGTCTGTGGGGAAGATGAGTGCACAATTAAGCTGATGGAAAAGAGGGAGTGATGGATAAGATTAAGAAAATGACCGGTATAAACAGTAAATGTTCATAAATCCGGCATATGAATAATGCAAGCTATGCATTGCAATGTATTTTTCACCTTGGTTGCTCCTCTATTTCCATATCTTCTGCTGCTTCGGTGTAACCTTGTACCCATTAACAAAACAATGTCAGTGTAAATCCTTTGGATCACCTCTGGATCATGAGCCTAATGTCTGTGGGGAAGATGAGTGAACAATTTCAATTGATGGAAGAGGGAGTGATGGATAAGATGAAAATATGAACGGTATGAAACACATGTTCATAAATCAGGCAGATGAATACAAGATATGCATTGCAATGTATTTATTTTCACCTTGGTTGTTTCTTTATTTCCATATCTTCTGCTGCCTCGGTGTAACCTTGTACCCATTAACAAAACAGATGTCGGTGTAAACTGACCCTTGTTCGCAAACTTGGTGTAAGACACGATTGACTTCTACAATTCTCATGGTCATATTTTGTATGACTGCTGCTCTCCGTAAATGCTGCAACGCCAGCAGTGCTTCAAGAAAGTATAGGTTTTCAGTCAGTCCTGCAGCTCAAGCCCTTCATTTGCCCTACCTATCAGGGTAAGAAAATTGGGTTTTGCAAGATCCAGAACCCCCTTGACACACCTCTGGATCATACGCCTGCTGTCTGTGGGGCAGAGCGTTAATAATTCTACAATAAATGCTCATACATCAGGCATATTAATACAAGCCGATAACCGGCAACTGTATTTACTCAGTAATCTGTGTCATTGGATACAGCTGATTCCATGGTAAAAGGCCGCTGTGATTGGCCTTTTACCTCATGTAATCAGCTGTGTCCTTAGGACACAGTGTTCATGGAGATTGCTGGTAGGTCACGGTCTGGGAGGACATCATGTGACACCCTCCCAAAACTGGACAACTGTGCTGTAGCCGTCATTCGGCTATAGCATGGTTGGCAAGTGGCCTTGTCTAGACATTTCCCAATATCCCTATTGCACTTTTGCGCTCCCCCCCCCCCCCCCCCCCATCTGGTCGCCAGGTCTATGAAAACTGAGTTGCTGCAGGTTCCACTACTCTGTTAAGCTGGCCATAGATGGATTTGAAATGTGGCCTGTTCAGCAGAAAGCAGACTGTTTTTTTAGTGAGGTTTATTTATCAATGGGCTACAGTACACCCAGCCTGTCTGGTTTTATGTACAATCACTGCTGGCAGCTATACCCATTGATGGTGATCATTGTATTCTGCTATTGTGGAAAACTCTGTTTGGTAGAACACAATAGCACAGTGGGAGGAATTCCGGTCTTCTAAGTTCATGGGCTGCGGCTGCTTGAGTGGCCGAGCCATGATGTCACTCCTGCGCATGCACGCGGGAGTCTCGGCCATGGCACACCTGCAGGAATGGCACAGGTATGCTGTTCCTTTTTAGAACGCATGTGCCTCTGATGTCTCCGGCTGCTGCTCACTAGAATATCTCCTAAACTGCATGTTTTAGATTTATTTTTGCGTACAGGTAAGCTTAATTATAAGAACAAAATTGCAGCTGACTAGTGCAGACCTGCCAAAAAGTGGTTTTTAATAAAACCTATGCGGAATAATCACTAAATTAATGAATGCAAAATTGTATTTATTTGATCACATAGATCATGAAAAGTAGACCTTTTATTATGGTGTACAATCATAAAAATATAATCAAATATAAAAACCTAAAACGTTCTGCGTCTTTCACTTAGCTGCATGTATGGTAGTGAATTAGAGGAGACTAAGACTTCCTCTGTATTTCACAGGTGAAAAGTTCATAGAATCCAGGTATGAGTACAATTCCTTCATTACACATTTTGACCACCTTTCACTAAGGAACTGATAAGGAAGTACCTGGAGTCCTGGACATTAAATTAATAATTCACAATGAATACTTTGAGTGGGCTGAGCCTGCTTTTATTTAAACCTTTTACTTTAGAAACAAACTCTCCTGTGCTCTGAGACCCAAAGAGGTGGATGGAACCAGAACTTGAAAAATTCAACCACCAGTGCATATGGGGTTGTGCAGCTCCAAACAAGGCTGGGGAAGCCCGACCCAATACTGTGAAGTGAAAACAAACCGCGCACCAACCTTGCGCATTACCTCCAGTAAACCAACATTTTATTGACTACAGAATGATACTCACAAACAACGAAGTATTTCAAGCATGTAAGCTTGAAATGAGCTATGGAATAGTAAAGCCCGCGCGAGTCCCATCATAGGGGTGGACACTCGGGGTACAGCTTATGCGTTTCAAAGGGCATCCCTTCATCAAAGCTTGTATTCCACTTAGTGCAGATTCAGCCAACTTTAGATTTGAATATTAATATTGCACGTAAAACCAAGACCATAATCATTATTTTTAATAAATTCTAAAAATTTTATATAAATTACTCAGTGCCCTCCCAAATACACAGGATGTAATCTATATACCTCTTCCAAATTTTTAGACCCTCCCATTTTCTTCCAAAAATAACACTATCTTCCCAATGTGCCAGAAAAATATTTGCCAACTAGGGGCAAATTTGGCACCCATCGCCACACCCTTTTTCGGCTCATAGAATTCTCCTTTGTACCAGAAGTAGTTCTTATTCATACTGAATTCTAATAATTGTATAATTTTCTTTGCTTAATATGTAGGTCTGTAAAATTTCTTAAACCTCATTTTATTGCCTCAATCCCATCATTATGTCTAATACTTGTTGGAGGGGATGGAGGTTTCACAGAATACTTTTCTTGTGACTATAGATGTTAATTCCCTCTATACAAGTCTATAACATCTTGACTGTCTTTTTAGGTAAGAAGGCATCTCTTTGGCGAATATGTGGATCTGTACTTACAGCCTATTGTTAATCCTAGAATGTATGGATCCAATTCCGTTATTTATATTTGACCAAACACCCAGGAAGACCTATTATAAATGAAACTCTACAGTGTGAGGGGATTATATATAGTGCTTCCTTCTCATTAAGGATTTTATCTTTTGCTTTAATCAATTTCTTCAGCTGCTTTTTATATAATACAATTGGATTTTTAAGAGATTTTATGTGTCTGAATCACTTAAAATAGAATTAATTTCCTCTTCATACTGGCTTCTGTCCATCACTACTACTCCCCCCACCCTTATCCGCCGGTCTTATGACTAAATTCTTATTTTTAAGTGTCTTAAGGCCTTGGTGGAGGGATTCTTCCCTAACTTTTCATAAATCAAGGTTTATACAAATCCTCAATCTGTTTAAACACATCGACATTCTGATTTCTTGAATTAGCTGGGTTGAATGTAGATTTGTTCAAATTACTATGGACAAATACTAATCTCGTATTCCCATTAGCCAATGTAGTAGGTCTGGGTAATGACATAAATAATTTTTAATCCTTTTTCTAATATATTAATGTGAATTACTATTTCTCTATTTTTGGTGTGTAGATATTAGGATTGGGTTAGATTGATTATCACAAAGTGTCTCTTTTGTGTATCAGCAAGAAGGTGGTGTGTGTGTTTTTTAACATTTAGTGTTTGTTAGACTTAGACAATGGGTCAGTCTATCAGAATGTTGGTTTTAGATGTTCCTTTTACCTGGCAGATAGAAGCAGTCATGTCTCATGAATTGGAATCACTGATAACCTGGACTCGCATATGTTAAATGCAGAAGGACACTTAAGTATTATAAAAGTGTCACAATATTTAAGTAAATTGTTCTAGTGCCAGGCTGATTTAAAAAAAAAAAAAAATTGAGCTTCTTGCCCGTTCTATTGCAAAGTAGCAAATTAAGTCTTTCAGTCTTTAGGGAAGACAACAGGAGTTGGAGTAGCAAGGCTTGTAAATAAACAGTGTGTATCTTGACTGTGAGTGGTTTCTTTATATACTTTTAATAGAATAAAGCCATCCCACTATACAGCTATTTCCTAATTCAGTCTGAGCTAAATGTGTAATAGCCATGTTGGTAAGTGTTCTAAACCTATGTATGGTTCCTAGCTGATATCTACAACTACGTAGATCAACAAACCTATAATACTATTAAGAATGTAGTTCTGTGATCCTATGGTATGGGAAGATCATTTAACAGTCTAACTTAAAACAAGTTCAACCTTCAGTTAAGGAAAGAAAACACAAATGCATAAAAATCAACTCTAATTGAGAATATACTATCACACTATTCCTAACTAATTCGTTAACTATGTGCAATAACCATATTATAGATTAGAAATTTTTCTTTTTTATAAAAGATTTTCTTTAACTCTTTACTGCGTTCCAAGTGGTATATTTTTAGTAGGGGAAGCCATTGACCCACTGCCCTCTTAGCCACGAAATACCATGGTGTACTTGAACACCTGTTTACAGAGCCCATTCACATGGTTAATTTTAAGCTAGCTTATGCAGAGTCTCTCAATATACGGACTTTTCTCACTTTTTTTTTTTTTTTTTATTTTTTTTTTATTTTTGTAACCACACTGGAGTGAGCACTGAAGATGAGGACAGCCCCTGCATATTTCTGAGAAGGGGGCAGAGACTTGTTCACCCATCCCCTGAGGGGCCATGAACACTTTGTACTTTTTTTTTTTTTTTTTTTTTATATATAATAGTATTTTTGTATTCCAGAAAGCACACTTTTATAACATTTGCACTTTTTGTGGTGAAGACACTAAATGCGACCAATCTGGGACCAAACATTTCATTCCAGGGGCCCCAACGTAACTGAACTTAGCTGACATCACTTTTTTTTTTTTTTTTTAATCTACCAGACAAAATAAAAAATTTATTCATTCCAGGTATTCCTATGTTGACAACTTGCATATCACTTTACATATTGTACAATGGTGACAGCTTTAAGAGGAGTTAGGGTTGTACTGGAATTTTAATTTACAAAAGATGTGACCCCCCTCCTTAGGAGTTTCAAACTGGTGGCCCTCAAGCTCTTGCAAAACTAAAAGTCCCATCATGGTTCTACCTTTTTGGGAGTCATGCTTGTAACTGTCAATCTTGCAATGCCTCATGGGACTTGTAGTTTGGCAACAGCTGGAGAGCCGCCAGTTTGACATCTATGCCCTAACTGGACAGTGTTGGTGTGCACCATGTATTCTCCACAAATTATAGAATTTACCTGCTCCAGAGCAGCGACCTGAGTAAAGGCCAGCCCCTGCATTGTATGTAAATGTTAGGATGACATGCAGCCGGTATATGGAGAATCAGAGGGTATACAGAGAAGAAAACTGAGAATCAGATGGTATACGGAGAAGCAGAGGGTAAAATTCTGTAATTTTTGTTTTGTACAAAGATGAAAAGTGCAAAGTCCAAAAACAAAATTCAATAATGAGAAGCGGAAAATTCAGCAACAGAAAAAAGTGTGTGTGTGTGACAGCAACTAGAGTGAGGACAGATGAGGGAAGGGCAAAAGACAGTCATACAGTACACAAATGAAGCTGGTGCTCCCGGGGGGCATTATAAGAGCCATAGCTGTTTCCTCCCCTTTTGGCTAAGATCAAGTGTAGTATCTGTTCTTATCAGTGTCCAGTGGGGGTGCTACCGACCATTCTAGTTTACGGGGATGGTTGTTGTACAGTACCCTCACTGGTATGATGGGGGTCCGGAAGGCTAGTACCGGAGGGACAGAAACCAGGGAGCGCCATGATTCGTTCTGGGGCCTTGGGAGTAATTCCTCTGGGGAGACCGGAAAGACCCAGTTCCTCCTGGTTTGAGCATGCTACCTTGGTCTGGCCTGGGGTCGGGGACGCAAAAAGTCCGCAAACTCGGTGCCCCCTGGGGAAGACGCTCTCAGGGGTGTCACTAGTAACACTTGGGTGTGGGACCCCACGGTGTGAAGATGACACATGGCCACTGTTTTTCACATCTTTTTGCACAGCGCCCTAAGGACCAGGTCTTTTGGCTAAGTCCAGGGCAATTTTTGCTACAGGCCTCAGGGCCTGGTCTGTGCACTATTAGGCACGGTACCACTTTTTTATTTTATTTTATTTATTTAAACCACTCCCACGTTTTGTCACTTTTTGCTTTCTTATGTGTGTGTTTTTTCACGGATGGAGGGTGTGGGTCCTCGGGCCTTACCTGAAGTCTAGGGGGAGGATGTGTGGCCATACGGTTCCTTCCTCCCCTGATCCCTAGGGGATTTTCTCTTCGGGAGAACCCCCTTGCCTAGTACTGGATGTCCGGCTTCGGCTGGGCATAAGGAACGGTGGTCCACCAGGCCTTTTGGCCAGGAGGACCAAATGGGAACCTTGTCCCTGTCAGGAGCTTCGTGCCCCGGGGGATCGGGTGAACGGTCCAACCCTTTCGGGGGTAGGACAAACACACCCCTAAGTGCACGTTTTTCGTGTGAGTGTTTCTGCACTTGCACTTTTTTGCGGACACTTACGGGTTTTTTCGTTACAGTTCCACGTTTGCGGACTTAAAAAAATAGCTGTTTCCTCCATTCACCAGATCGCTTCTTGGCCTTTTGGCTAAGATCAAGTGTAGTATCGACCTTGCCTTTAGGGGTGTCCCTGCTTCCAGCTAGGACGCTGAGAACCACTTGAATCTATCCCAGCCATTTGGTCTGTGTGGGGTACCCTCTTCTCGGCCTTGTAGGATCGTCGATTAAATTCGGCTTCACCTGCTTGCTGCTATTGGGTTTGAGGCTTAGCCCCCACACAGAACGAGTTTGTGATCTTCCCCCCCCTTGTTCACTCTGCGTTTACTACCTCTGGGCAGTAGACGCTCAATAGCCTTTTCAAAGGCTAAGCAAGAGTGAAGCCGCCAAGGAAGAAGGAGAAGGAATCCGACCAAGATCTCTGGGAAGCCCTCCTGAGAACTCCTCTGCGACAAGATGGGGAAGAAGCAGACTACGAAGAAGCCACAGAACGCCGCCCCTGCCAAGACCCCGGGAGAAGCCCCCTCCGCCTCCACCTCAGATCGCCCCGGCCCTGCAGACGGTCTCCCTCCACTGGAGCCCTGGATGAAGCAGACAGTCGTGCTGCGGCTGAAAGAGGTGGAAGGCAGAATCCCGTACATGACCCCGGAAGTCTTTGGGAAGAAAATGATCCTTGAACAAGGATTCAGCAAGGCAGAGACCCTGTCGGTGCAGTCCTTTGTGAGAGGTATGTTCCTTGTCACTTTCGTCTCCCTACAGGTATGCAGAAGGTACTGGGAGGCAGTGAAGACCTCTGGACCCGACTCCCTCTTCCGAAAGTTCACTGCGAACTCTACCATTCAAAGGGACGAAAGGCGGATCACGGTGTCCATGAGGAACCCTCACGTCCCTGGTAGAGACATCGCCACCTACCTCCAAAGGTTTTGCGTCGTGTTGAAGGACCCAGTCCGGATACTAGACGCCAACGGCTTCTGGACAGGTAAGTGGGCTGTGTTTTGCAGGCTACTAAGAGATCGTCCCGCTGGAGATCTCCAACACCTGCAACAGTGCTTCTCCCTGGGATCGTCAACAGGTCTCCTACACTACCCGGATCAACCCCAGTCATGCCGCAAGTGCGGCCAGCCGGGGCACGAGGGTAAGGAATGCAATGTGCTTTCTTGTAGGTTCTGTAGGTCTGCAGGTCACGAGACCAAGGATTGCCCGAGGTCCAGAACCTGCAACCTCTGTGGACGGTCAGAGCACGTCTACAGAGACTGCCCAGAAAGAAGCAGGACATACGCTGGGGCCCTGAGCAAGGGCCCTGCCACCAAACCAGCGCCACAGAAACCTCCAAAGGACCCGGGTAAGAGGAACCCCCCGCCCCAGGTCCCCCCGCCCCAGGTCCCCCCGCCCCTGGTCCCCCTGGCCCACCTGCCCCGGGTCCCCCTGGCCCCCCTGCCCCTGGTCCCCTCGCCCCTGGACCCCCTGCCCCTGGTCCCCCTGCCCCGGGCCCAGCTCCACCCCCCCCCTGACCTGTCCTCACAGGAGGACTTCCCGCCCCTTCCCCCTGTCAGCAACTCTGCGACGGGGTACAGGAAGCGGAAGAAGGAGCAGGCCAGCCCGGCGGCGGAGGACCCCTCCTCTGCCACCAAGCGGCCTGCCGTCCTCCAGAATGTCGCAGGTCCCGACCCCGTGGGGGAAGACCTCGACACGCTGGAGGAAGAAGAGGTGGAAGAAGAGATGGCTCTGACCCAGTCGGACCAAGATCTCTCCACCGACTTCGATGAGGTCCTCAACGAGGTCCTCAACCAGATTGGTCTGGGCCAGGACATTTGTCAGGCTGCAGAAGTCACAGAGGTCGCCCCCCCTCTCCAGGGGAGGTAAGCACAGCCCCTGCCGACTAACCCCTTCATCTCTTTCCCATGATGGCTGAGATATCTATCTTTTCCATTAATGTGAGGAGCATCAAGGATGTGTCTAGGAGGCAGACTGTGCTGACCTTTCTTTCCACACAGCAGAGTGATGTGTACATGCTTCAGGAGTGCGCACTTCCCCCTCTGAGGAGGTACACTAATTTGTCCTCCCAGTGGACCCACGGTCCCTCCTACTGGTCTGGGGGTGGCGATTGCAAGTCCGCAGGGGTTGCGGTTCTTATCAGGGGAGGACGTTTCACTGTTGACTCCGTCCATGAGCTCGTCTGTGGCCGCCTTCTGGTCATAGACGGTTCGTGGGCGGGGGAGCCCGTTAGGCTCATCAACGTGTACGCCCCCCCGGAAAAGAACGCGCGGCTGGAACTTTTCCAAACCCTGCGGACGCAACTCGCCACAACGAGAACAGTAGTAATCGGCGGTGATTTTAACTGTCCGATAGAGGAGGATGGGCGCAGCTCCAGCATGTACGCAAAACTCGACGCCACCTCGAAGCTGCTCCGGGAGATGATTGCGGAGGCTTCCCTGCGAGACGCAGTGGGATCCGTGGGGCGCGGTTCCGTGAACTACTCATGGAGCCGCCCCGATGGATCTGTGCGCTCCAGGATTGACTTTGTGCTCACCTCCAGGGCAGTCGGGCACCGCGGGTTCTCCATGGTTCCCTGCTTTTTCTCTGACCACAGGGCCATTCACTTTCAAGGTGATCTGGGAGAGGGCTTTGCCCCGGGCCCAGGCTCCTGGAAGCTGAATTGCACCCTGCTGGACGATGAGGAACTGCTAGAGGAGCTCAGGGAAACCTACGGTGCCTGGCGAGAGGAGAAGTCTTTCTTTCCTAAGGTAAGCGACTGGTGGGAGTTCGTGAAAGTCAAGCTGCGCAGCTTCTTTCAGGCCAGGGGACGCCAGCAAGTGTGTGCCAGGAGGAAGGAACTCAGGAGGCTGCAGCGTCAGCTGCAGTCCCTGCAGGACCTTCATCACTGTGGCTGGGACGTGAGGCAAGACCTGGAGGACACCAAGAAGTGCTTGAAAAAGCACTTTGAGGAAGAATCCAGGCACATTGTCTTCCGTGCCAAGGTGGAACATCTCGAGAAAGGTGAGAAGTGTAACTCTTTTTCTTTTTCAGGAAACTCCACTCAGGACACACACCCCTGTCGGAACTGCGCGACAAGACTGGAACGCTCCAGAAGGGGAAGGAGGCCGTGATGGAAGTGGTCAGCGACTACTACTCCGACCTCTACTCCCCCAAAGAAACAAACTCGGAAGCGGCCGACAGGTTCTTGTCAGGTATCTCTAACGCTATTGATCCTGCAGGTTTGTCGGCCACCAACGCCCCCATGACGTTGGAGGAACTGCACTCTGCCGCTAAATCCTTTAGGCAAGGCAGGACCCCGGGCTGCGACGGTCTCCCATCGGAGCTCTATGTAGCGCTGTGGGCCCGGACCTGCTCGAGCTGTACAAGGAGATGGTGGTGGAGGGCAAGATGCCTCCTTCGTTGAGGGAGGGGATGATCACGATCCTGTACAAGCGTAAGGGGGAGAGATGTGATTTGAAAAATTGGCGTCCCATCTCTCTCCTGAATGTGGACTACAAGATCCTCGCCAAAGTCATGGCGAACAGGCTGAAGGCTGTCATCGGACAGATCATCAACCCGGATCAGACTTGTGGCATTCCTGGCCGCAGGATTGCGGACAGCCTAGCGCTTGTCCGGGACACGGTCCAATACATCAAGGACCGCCGTGTGCACGCGGCCCTGGTCAGTCTTGATCAGGAAAAGGCCTTTGACTGTGTCTCCCATGGGTTTATGTGCAGAGCCCTGCGCAGGTTTGGTCTCGGAAATGTTTTGTTCATATGTTGACATCATGTATAATGACATTTGTAGTTCCGTGCAGGTGAACGGCTGGAAGACTGACCCCTTCCCGGTCCTCTCCGGGGTCAGACAAGGCTGTCCTCTCTCACCTCTGCTTTTTGTTTGATGCATTCGGCGAAGAGCTCTATACAGCAGACGGAATCCAGAGATCGGGGGAATCACCGCACCGGGACCAGACAGACGGGAAGTGAAGTGCTCGCTCTACATGGACGACGTGACGGTGTTCTGTGCCAACCAGCGCTCCATCGACCTGCTCGTCCAGACCTGCGAGGACTTCGGCCAAGCTTCGGGGGCAAAGGTCAACTGCGGGAAGTCGGAAGTCGTGCTCTTCGGAAAGTGGATCCTGCCTTCTTCTGCATCCATGCCCTTTGGCATCAAGACAGACTTCATGAAAATTTTGGGAGTTTGGTTTGGTGCCGAGGGTGCAGCCCTGAAGTCTTGGGAGGAGAGACTGGCCAAGATGCGTCAAAAGTTTGGACTATGGAGCCTCGGAGACCTCTCCATCGAAGGGAAGACACTGGTACTCCGCAGCGAGATTCTCCCTGTGTTGCAGTACCTCGCCCAGGCCTGGCCCCCACGGGTCAACACCTGTAAGGCCATCACCAGGGCGGTGTTTCACTTCATCTGAGGCTCCAAGATGGACAGAGTGAAGCGGGCAGTCATGTTCAAGGAACCCCTCAAGGGCGGTAAGGGCGTGCCCGACATTGCCACCCAGATGAGGGTGTTCTTTGGGCAAAGTTCTGCGGATGCAGTTGCAAGCAGACGGATTATGGACTCTGGCGGGAACGCAATGTCTCGCTTCTTCCTGTTGCCTCTCTGGAGGTCCCTGGGATGGGACACTTGGGATAGTTCCATCCCCTACAACTGGGACACTCCTTGGTACTACTTGGATACCTTCAAGTTCATCAGGGAGCAAGGGCTGCAGGGAGTCAAGCCTGACTTGTGGAAGCCAAAGACTATCTACAAGCTCATCCGAGCCAGCGACATTTTGGAGTCGGTTCCAGGCCTGCCTTCAGACACCTGCAAGGTGGTAAGGATGTTGGAAGA
Source organism: Staurois parvus (assembly GCF_062004578.1). NCBI lineage: Eukaryota > Metazoa > Chordata > Amphibia > Anura > Ranidae > Staurois > Staurois parvus. Next base: position 6,995,595 of record NW_028318003.1, read on the forward strand.
AACATTCCTCCAGACCAACAGGCACAAAGACCTGGCATGGATGGCAATCCAAGGGGGGTTGCCTCTCAGGACATTTATGCATGCCAGGAACCTGAGCAGATACAGACACTGCCCCTTCTGCATCATCCACGAGGAAACGTCTCACCACGTTTTCTGGGAGTGCTCATTTGCTCAGGCCCTGTTGGGGGCCCTGGAACCTGAACTCAAGGACTTTGTACCACAGACAGCCATCACTCACTTTGGGGTGTTGAATGGACTATTCTGTGGGACTTTTTCTCTGGAGGACATTGACGGCGCCTGGCGGGTGCTGTGCTGTTTTAAGGACACTTTATGGTGCGCCAGAAAGCGCCTCATCCACCAGCGGGAGAGGATGTCCATTGAGGACTGCCGCAGACTGATCCTCAGTCTGCTCAGAGACTATTCCTTGATGGACTTTAAGGAGGAAGAGGACGTCTGAAGATTTCCCCCTTCCCCCTACTCCCCCTTGCGTGTCTTTGTCTTTTCAATAAAGCTTCGGGCCTGTGTTCTTTCCCTCCTTCCCCCCACACACACCCGATGCCTATTGTTGATCGTAATATCCGGTTTTCGTTTTTGCATGCATTAGTATTAGGAAACGTAATGTATACTAGGATGCTACAGTTTTTGGGGTAAGCGGCGTTATGCATGACGTGGTGGTCTGGAGCTTCGTCCTCCACGCACATCACGTCAGGCATCATACCGCTGAGCGAATGTATTTATTTCTGAATGTATTTATTGTATGCTTGGAACTGTATTGCAATGTGGTGCGCTGCGTCGCAGTCCAGGGTGAGATGTACCCCGATTACAAGTAACATGTTTTTGATGCTTCTGTAATAAAACCATCTTTTCAATCAAAAAATGGTGGTGATGAGGTTTGAATGGAAGAGATTGAGGACAGGTGTCTTTTATACACAAAATGAGTTGTCGTTAGGAGTGCCTTCTTACGTTGGCAGGACTGATCTGTGTACCATATGAGCACAGAGCCAGTCTATGGGAGCCAGAATCATTGTTTGTTGGTAGGGGATTAAATAAATATTGTACTGCCTGAACGGCAACTACATTTCTATAGTGGTGTTTCTGGATTTTTGGTTGATATTCTGTCTCTATCATTTTATATACACCTATGATACAAATTATAGACCGATTATTTCTCTAAGTGGGCAAACGTACACCATCTGCAGGGGAGCAAATCAGTATTTTCCCCGCTGTTATTCACCTGTAAAAGATCTCACATCCAAAAGCCCTATAGTGAGAGGTGTGGATACCTTTGTAGGGAGAGGAAACGCAGAGCAGCTGGGTCAGCACACTCAGACCCTCCCAGGAGAGGGGTGGGGTATGATGTGCAAGGAGGGAGCCTGGAGAGTGACTCTACCGGAGTAGTCAGATTTTTTTTTTCTCCCCACCAAGATCATTGCATGTGCGTGAAAAATCATTAACCACCTCCAGCCCATCCAGCGCTGGCATTTCTCTCCTGTTTGTACAAAACCAGAACTCTTTTTGCTAGAAAGACTCGGACCCCCTAAACATGATACATTTTATTGTTAGCAGAGGCTCTAGAGAATAAAATGATGGACATTGCATATTTTTATGCCACACAATCTTTGCACAGTGGTTTTTCAAACGCAAGTTTTTTGGGGAAAAAAAAAATCCACTTTAATGCACAAAAACACAATATAATGCCCAATTGTTTGGTATCTACTTACTCGAGGTGTATGTATATGTGTGTGTGTGTGTGTGTGTGTGTATGTGTGTGTGTGTGTGTGTATATATATATATATATATATATATATATATTTATATATTTGAATATGAGAGAGATCGGCTTTTATATTCTACCAATCCTGTCATGCTTTAAGTTTGCGTCCACCTGTGGAACAGCGCCAAATTTCGGTACTGGAAAATCTCCTTGGGCCACGCCTTCAAAGCCTTTATAGGTTAGCAGTTTAGAAATACACGGGAGGTCTGGCGCTAAATGTTTTGCTCTGTTTGCGGCAATCCCTCGCGTGTGGCGCGATCGCCGCTTACCTATGGGTGTGGGACCTATGTACGCTTTCGCATTTGCGCAGGGGAATGGTGGCATTTTAAATTTTTTTTTCAACACTAACATTAACTTTTAATGATTAACTTTATTGCTATTACAAAGAATGAACGACATCCCTTTGTAATAGCATGGGCTGTGACAGGTCCTCCTTATGGAGATCTGGGATCTAAGCCTCCTATAGCAGCAGGGGGCAGTATACGCAGCACCGGTACTCACCAAGGTTCTTACTGAATAGAGCAGTTCAAAGAGCAGCACTGAGTCCCTATTGCTATGAATTCTGATTTGCTGCTGGCAATGAAGCCCCGCCCACTATGCCAGTTTTCCACACTCAAGTGGGACTGTGCAGAGTCCATACGTACAGAATAAGGACTGATACCGAGCATGACGCCTGGCATCCAGGACAGTAGAAGTGGGACTGTGCAGAATCCATACATACAGAATCAGGACTGATACCGAGCATGACACCCGGCATCCAGGACAGGAGAAGTGGGATTGCGTAGAATCCATACATACAGAATGGGGACAGATACCGAGAATGACACTTAGCATCCCGGACAGGAGAAGTGGGATTGTGTATCTGTCCTTATTCTGTATGTATGGACTCTGCAGAGAATGACATCCGGGACAGAAGTGGGACTGAGGAGAGGGTGTGGTTTCCTGTGGAGCAGCTGCAGGCTGTGTGGTGCTGACCTCCTCTGATGTCTAGTAGAAGTCCAAGGTTGGGCTGCCCTAGGCTGGGAAACCTCCCAGGAGCGTCCCAGGCTTCTCGGCCTACAAATGGAGAGCCAGGTGAAGCTGTGGTTGGTGGTGAAGCGGGAGGATGGAGTTCGGGGAATGGAAAGCAGACGGCAGAGACTGTGAGTAGATGTGGGAATGTTAGTGATGGAAAGTCCAGTGTGAGAAGTTCTGATAATACAGAGAAGATGAAATTGGTCCAGCAGTATCTTAATGTCTCTCAGCAAAATGTGAGTTCTGGAAGTGCAGCTCAAGGCAGTCCGCCACTGCAGCCACAGCAAGCCGAGCAGAGCTCAGTCAGTCCAGCAATGTGATGTTACCCAGCACAGTCCAAGCCATGGAGGTCCAACTCCATGCAGTCCACCATTACAGGCACTGCAAGCCGAGCAGAGCCCATGCCATGCAGTGCCCATGCCGTGCAGAGCGGAGCTTATTCAGTTCAGTCTAAACAGCACACTCCAAGCTCTGTAAGTGTAACTCAAGGCAGTCAGCCATTACAACCACAGGAAGTCCAGCAAAGCTGAGCCCAGTCAGTTCAGTCTATCCAGCAATGTAATGTTGTCACCCAGCACAGTCTAAGCCAGCAATGGGCAAACTACGGCCCGGCGGACCTTTTAATCCGGCCCGCGGATGTGGCTGTCAGGATGTGTGTAGGCGGGGCAGCGTGAGGAACGTGTGGGGAGCTAGGCTCCTCTCACAGTCCGCCCTGAAGACCGGAACGGCGCGGGAACACGGAGAGAGGAACGCGCGGAGCAAAGGTAAGTGCATTGACACAGGGGGGACTTGGCTTACTACTTGGGGGGGAATAGTACTGTGGGGGATGAAATACTATAGGGGGGATGAATTACTATGCTTACTATGGGGGAATATTACTATACTTACTATGGATGACACATACACATCATTCATCTACTCTTGGTCCGGCCCCCGGGTTCAATATATGAACCCATTGCGGCCCTCAAGTCAAAAAGTTTGCCCACCCCTGGTCTAAGCCATGGAAGTCCAACTCCATGCCTTCAGCCATTGCACCCACAGAAAGCCCAGCAGAGTGGGGCCCATGCCGTGTAGGGCAGGGCCCATGCGGCTCAGCAATGTAAAGTTGTCACCCAGCACACTCCAAGCTTTGGAACTGCAACTCAAGGCAGTCAGTCATTACAACCAAAGCAAGCCCAGCAGAGCAGAGCCCAAACAGTTCATACGGCTCATCAATGTAATGTCACCCAGCACAGTCCAAGCCATGGAGGTCCAACTTTATGCAATCAGCCATTACAGGCACAACAAGCCCTGCAGAGCAGAGCACACACCGTTCATATGGCTCAGAAAAGTGACACTGTCACCCAGCACACTCTGAGCTCTGGAATTGCACCTCAAGGCAGTCATTGCAACCAAAGCAAGTCCAGAAGAGCGGAGCCCATGCCGCACAGAGCCCAGCACAGGCTGTTCAGAGCGGGGCCCATACAGTTCAGAGCGGAGCAGAGGCATCTGTCACTCCAAGTACTCCACGCAAATATGCAAGGACTTCACTGGAGCAGAAAACCTTGAAGGAGAACTTACAGCAGTGTGTATTGGTGGGCAGTGGCCAGGAATGCTCATCACGCTCCAAATCCCAGCAGAATAAACATGATGGCGCCGATAACCCTCCAAAGTCTGCCCCGGAGAGTCCTACACCCAGAAGAGACCCTGCAGCTAGTACTGCTAATAGGGAATCAGGATTTCAAACGTCCTGCAGATATGAAGCAGAAAGGGTTAAAGTCATCACCTGTGCTGCACTTCGCTGATAAGATTCCTGCTCTGGCAAAGAGAATGGAGACTCTGAGGAAAACTAAGGTTAAGATCCAGAAACTGATTGACTCTGGCTACAGACTCAAGGCTGCCAACCCCAAGAAAGAAGTCCTATATGACGGTAAACTGAACTCCCTGGGCAATGAACTGGCCGGTATATCAAAAGGACATTAATGCTGTTCTGGCAGAACTGGGACCAGTGGGGGAGGTGTACCGGAATCACGATCGGTTCGAGGCACAATTAAGTGTAAAGATTGAGTCTTCTTCAGAGTCCGACTCCGGGGAACTGATCCAATGCACGCTGCCAGCAAATGTGCTTCCTGAAAGAAAGACTCTGAGGGACAGTGAGGAACATCACCAGGCTGGAGCTGATGTATCTGCTGGACATTCAGCTCTGGAGGATAGCGGGAGTATCAGTTCAACGGACTTTCATAGTACAGGAAACCCAGAGAAGCGACATGGTGGACTCCTGGCACATGGATCATGTGAATAGTGTTACTACCCACAATTCTCATGGTGGGATCAATGCTGAAGGGACTGGTGTTCATGATGGGGTAACAGATAATGATATGGATGAAGCTGCTGATGCTAGTGGTGATATAGTGACCAGTGCCGATATCACTAATGTTGATGTAGGGGTTTCCGATGTCAGTAATACTGATGTAGGTATGCCTGAATGGGGTCATGACCAGTCTGAGGACCCTGAGAAAGTCACAATGGAGGAGTCAGTTCAGAATAACCCCCGTGATTTCCCCCCTTTGGTCGAGCCGCCACCTGCATCACAAGGGAATGATGGTCCATCTGGTCATGTCCCTCCTCGGAATGCCCGGAGCCTCTTCTTTTTCCAACAGTACCAGTTATACCGGTCAGGCCTTTAAGAGGAGGAACATGGTCAGGTTCAAGCATAGGGTTTTCAGAGAAGAGCTCCCTGATGGGAGGTTTGTAGTGAGTTGCTGTGTCAGCAGATGGGGTTTGTGCCCGCAGATATACTGGTAGTCATCAACCTTCCAGACAGGGGTATAGTGTCAGCTTCAAGCTCATGTCTGGCTTGGACAGGTTCTGGGCCAGCTTTAGTAGGTTTCGGGACAAAGAGGGGTGGAAGAATTTCATCTTCATCCCCATCTCCAAATCTGACACAGTAAATGTTAACATCATTTTCTGGAATGAGTCTGTACTCCCCCCAGGATATTGTAGTCTGGCTCAGAAGGCATTGTGAGATGGTTTCTGATTTGACCAAAACTAAAGATAGTGATGGGATCTGGACTGGTGGTTGGAGGGTTCTTGTTAAGTTGAGGCAAAGTAACAATGTCACCCATCACCTGCCAAACTCCTTTTTCATTGGGCGGGAGAGAGGAGTTAGCTTCTATGCAGGGCAGCCCAGGTTAGGTTTTAAATGCGGTAAGTCAGGTCATGGGGCGAGTGTCTGTACTATCTTGAAGTGTAATCTGGGTGGGGAGGTCGGCCATGTCCGTTCTACCTGTGAGAATGTTAAGTGCAATCGATGTGGTAGGCTTGGCCATTTCCACAGAGATTGCCCGGTGGCCTTCAATAATGAGGAATCAGCAGATGAGGAACTGCTGGCTGCAGCAGAACACCTAGAAGAGGAAGCCTTAATGAATGGGGTTATATTAAATGGGGGGGAGGTAAACCCAAAGGTCCAGGAGGCTAGCCTCGGGCAGTGTTCAGCAGGCTGAGGAGCAGTGGCCGTCTGTGCCCTTTTCATCCGTTTCAGTTCCTGCCTCTGTGGAGAATATTCCCGGGCAGAAGAGAAGGAATAGAAAAACAGTATCTACAGAATCTGATATGGAAACTGGTAGTCGGCAGAGTGACTCGGATTCTGATTTATAAAAAGAGTTTAGAGCTGGAGGAATATAAAATGGAATGGAATTTATTTATAGCATAAAATTCTATGCATAACTTTCATTTAGTTTAAACTGCTGAGTTTCTGAGGTGAAGAATAGGGAAGCAGTTGTTACATTGTTGGTTCGTGTGCTTTCTATTTTTATGATGGTTACTGTTTTGTTACTTTTGTATTCTGTTTGTTTTCACAAATAAAAATATCCATACATACAGAATGGGGACAGACACCGAGAATGACACATAGGGGTTTATTTACTAAAGCTGGAGAGTCCAAAATCAGACTCCCTTCTGCATAGAAACCAATCAGCTTCCAGGTTTCATTGCCAAAGCTTCATTGAACAAGCTGAGGTTAGAAGCTGATTGGTTTCTATGCAGAAGGGAGTCTGATTTTGGACTCTCCAGCTTTAGTAAATAAACCCCATAGCATCCGGGACAGGAGAAGGGGGACTGTGCAGAGTTCATGCATACATAATAGGGGCAGATACCTAGAATGACACCCGGCATCTGGGACAGGAGAAGTGGGACTGTCCAAAGTTCATGCATACAGAATCGGGACAGATACTAAGAATGACACCCGGCATCCGCGACAGGAGATGTGGGACTGTGCAGAATCCATACATACAGAATAAGGACAGATCGCGAGAATGACACCCGGCATCCAGGAGAGGTGAAGTGGGACTATGCAGATTCCATACATACAGAATAAGGACAGATACTAAGAATTACCCCTGGCATCTGGGACACGTATGGGCAAATCAGGCAATTCTTTCAGTTCCTCTGTAGGCGCTCATCTGGTAAATCTAAAGAAGACTGAACAATTCGATTTTAACATGTATGGCCCAACTTCACCCCAAACAACCAACTGCTCTCACAGAAGGTGAAATCTAGTTGCTGTGGTAACAATACTGTTACACATCGGGGTCTTTTCTACCGCCATCCACCGAAGACCTCTGTGGTGACTCCTAATCTTCTAACCTGCAGTGATGGTCTGATGGTGGCCATGCAGGAGGTGACCCCTCAACCCTGGTGGGGCCCTATAGGGTGATCACGTCTGAGGTTCCCATCCTTATGACAAACATGAACACTGCAAGATTGATTAAACTATGGTTGAGAAACTGCGGCTCGGGAAATGATCGGCAAAATTGTCACAAAAATCTATCACATTTTGACAAATGATCTGCTCAATGGTAATGTTGCGCCACTGATGGTTTATCCTCAAGATGCTTGGAGGGGATTCAAAAAGACCTATGAGGAGACAACACCATCCCTATTGTGAAGCATGGTGATTCGCCATCCCTACTGTGAACATAAACCAGCAAAATCTAAGCACAATCACTGCAACAATGTCCAGTGAAATGATAAAAATATATACAAAATGTGTTCAATTAATTGTAATACCTCAAAGAATCATGCATATAAATAAATAGGCACAGTTATATGCCCCAACCATCCCTACTCTGAAGCATGGTGGTTCACCAATCCCTACTGTTGAAATAAATCAGCAATACCCAAGCACAGCAACTGCAGTGTTAATAACTGTGACAATCTCCAGTGAAATTATAAAAATAAATACAAAATGTGCAATTAATCATAGCTCCTCGAAAAAACATACTCATATACATATACCCCAACCACCCTTACTGTGAAGCATGGTGGTTCACCATCCCTATTGTGAAGCATGGTGGTTCACCATCCCTGCTGTGAAATATGGTGGTTCACCATCCCTGCTGTTAATTATGGTGGTTCACCATCCCTGCTGTGAAGCATGCTGGTTCACCATCCCTATTGTGAAGCATGCTGGTTCACCATCCCTATTGTGGAGCATGCTGGTTCACCATCCCTATTGTGGAGCATGGTGGTTCACCATCCCTGCTGTGAATTATGGTGGTTCCCCATCCCTGCTGTGAATTATGGTGGTTCACCATCCCTACTGTGGAGCATGGTGGTTCACCATCCCTACTGTGAATTATGGTGGTTCACCATCCCTATTGTGAAGCATGGTGGTTCACCATCCCTATTGTGAAGCATGCTGGTTCACCATCCCTATTTTGAAGCATGCTGGTTCACCATCCCTATTGTGGAGCATGCTGGTTCACCATCCCTATTGTGGAGCATGCTGGTTCACCATCCCTATTGTGGAGCATGCTGGTTCACCATCCCTATTGTGGAGCATGCTGGTTCACCATCCCTATTGTGGAGCATGCTGGTTCACCATCCCTATTGTGGAGCATGGTGGTTCACCATCCCTACTGTGGAGCATGGTGGTTCACCATCCCTACTGTGAAGCATGGTGGTTCACCATTTCTACTGTGAAGCATGGTGGTTCACCTTCCCTACTGTGAAGCATGGTGGTTCACCTTCCCTATTGTGAAGCATGGTGGTGGATCTCTACTGTACTGAGGTAAAATAAATGCAAAGTACCATCAGATTGGTGGAAAACCAGATATGGCGCACACCTGGACCTCTGCCATGACCATGATCCCAAACACCTGGACCTCTGCCATGACCCCAAACACCTGGACCTCTGCCATGACCCCAAACACCTGGACCTCTGCCATGGCCCCAAACATCTGGACCTCTGCCATGAGCATGATCCAAACCACCTGGACCTCTGCCATGATCCCAAACACCTGGACCTCTGCCATGACCATGATCCCAAACACCTGCACCTCTGCCATGACCATGATCCCAAACACCTGGACCTCTGCCATGACCCCAAACACTTGGACCTCTGCCATGACCATGATCCCAAACATCTGGACCTCTGCCATGACCATGATCCCAAACATCTGGACCTCTGCCATGAACATGATCCTAAACACCTGGACCTCTGCCATGACCCCAAACTGGCTAAGGCCACCCGTCGGTGCCTGCAGCAGACAAAAGTAAAGGTTCTGGAATGACCATCACCATCCCTTATCGGGACATTTTGGGGACACCCCAGACATGGGGGTTCACGATGGACACTCAAAGAATGCACAGGACCTGGAGGACGTTACCAATAAAGGGCCTCATTCACAAACATCACAAAACACTGGCACCCACCATTGATTCTGAAGAGGCCTGCACAATGAGCACCCTTTGTGAGAAGCCGCTGAAGGAAGCGGTCACAGGGTGATATATGAGCACCATGGTGGACAAGCAGAAGGTATCTAGTGGATTCCTGCCCTGGGGTGGGGTAAGCTCCCCCCATAGACGATGGAGATCAGTAGATGCCAGCTGTTTGGTCCTACATAGGCGGACACCTGTGGTTTCCGGATTGCCAGCTCTGTGGCTCAGCTGTATTTCTCAGGAGGTGAGATGTGTACCAGGCAGGTAACGGAGGTGCTGGAGGGTTGTTTGAGCCCCCATGGCAGACCACGTGACGCACAGCTGTGATAGCCATCATCCTATGAAATAAAGAATTTCTTTGTTCTGCCCATACAGTATGGAAACATCTGGGATTCATCATGGCGCCCCTCCCCGCTGTGAGACATGGCGACAAAGACATGACTAGACAGATCCTCCGATAGAACCTAATTACAGCAGGGGATGGGGGGGCACTTATGGGGGACACTCCGCCCGCAGCGCAGGAGACCCTTACCAATGGGCATAGAGAACTCCATATCTCGGTGCTCCACCATAACCAGCTGGGGCCACACAGTTAGTGACCCCCAATAATATGATGCATATAGACCGTGTCTAGGGGGTTATCTGCTTCGGGTTCCATGACCCTTCCCACATTCGAGGGGGGGGGAGGCATTCTCCTGTCTGTTTAGAAAGAAAACTATTTTTTATCCTTTTGCACAATTTTTCCATTTTTGAGCCCCAAAGAATTAGCCGCGTTCTCAATTGAGCGCTGCATGAGAGTGCATTTTTATGGCATGTTTTCGCTCTACACGCATAGGGCAGCTCATTCATTGACACACAACAAAACGCTCCTTTCCGGGCGTCGAATCTGAGCATTTGTTGCACGTTTAAAGGCGGTTTGGGATGCCTTAATAATAAATGGCACCTCAAGCAGGACACGCATTTTTTGTGTGTTCGCGGAATGCTTACATGTGAATGGTGCCCAAAGTCCCGCGGCTGAGCGTTCTACGGAATGCGTACAACGGTGGAAGTGTTGCGGCGATCGTCACAATCATGCACACAGGGAGAGGTGCAGTTCTCCATTTTGCTCCAAATTTCTGCATTGTGGTATTTTTTTTTAATTAATCTGCAGTCACCTAGAGGGGGAGGTGTAGCAGCTCTGGTGTTCAGGTTCAGCTCTCCCTGTAGTAAGAAGGCTTCATGTATCTCCTCCTTCCCCCTCCCTCAGGAATGCATCCAGCGTATGATGCTGAGAACCTGCCTAACAATTCTTTACCGAATAAGGCTTGGCTTGTCCATTGTGGGAAAAGAGTTTGAGTAAGAAGAAAGAAGTGTTTCTGGTGTGGTCAGTCAGAGAAGTGAAGACCGTCCTCAATATAACATCTATCGGACAGAAAGCAAAGGAGAATCTCACGGCAACAACGAAGCCGAGTGCGAGACCAGAAATCCCTTTTTAGCTCATCAGCCTTGAAACTGCTTAACCCCAGACATTTGACAAGTACTTATGTACCTAAACTTCTTTCTGTTATCTATTTGTTGTGCTCTGTATATTTATATATTGGTTACATCTTCTTTCGGTAAATATTTTACTGCACCCTTTCGACCTTTTGGTAATAAATCTTACCTTCTAAAAGTGTTGAACTGTTCCTATAGCTCCTGAATGTAACTTATGAGTCCCTGCTGCTGAAGAACGCTACTATGAGTATTTAACCCTCTGTATAACCGGTCTGTCGAGATAGCGGGATACTGACGGTTAACCAATCATCCTAGCGTATTGCTGAGTTTCCTCTTTCTCTGTATAAAAAGGAGGTGGTGGCAGTGTGAAGGGTTAATTGCGTAATTAACCTGAACCAGTAACAATTCAGGTTGCCAGTACATCGATTGTTCTCCAATTAACTGGAACTTCGGTGTGCAGGGTGCGGCATTGTTACACACGTAACAGCGCGGGTTTAGATTGGCTAGTCCTTCGGTCACAAGTTTGGTGAGAAGGGCTGGGGTCTGATGCTGCGCCTGTCACAGCGATCACCCCGTGTTCAGCCTGCGCAGGTTCAATAGCTGACCCCCCCAAAATATCCTTCGACCCAAACGGTGGAAGCTTCGTGCTGAGCCATGGTTGATGGCGATATAAAAGGATGAATAGAAAATGTATAAACTTATCATTTAGGGGAGGAGCGACCTTGGCGTGTAATAAAACGATCACCATATTGGATGCGAGTGGCGATTGCTGGTTGTCGTATTTCGCCGAAAAAAAAAAACGCGAAGAATATTCTGCTTTCCTCAAACTGGTAAAAAGGGAAAGTCCTGATCCCGGGACCTCTTATGCAGGAGCAAAGTGGACCAAACATGGAGGACGGCCGCCATGCCAGAGCGCACCGAAAACTTCAAGGTGGGGGTTCTGGCAGCTGGAAATGTCCGAATAATTGTTTAAAAAGTAAAATTCAAAATGTGAAATTAAGATTCAAATAATTGGCCAAAAAAGAACTTTAAAAAGGGCTCAATGAAAATAAAAGGCCAATAAAATATAGTTCCATTTTTCTTTCAATGGACGCTTGCTGAATCTTTAAAGGAACACTCCATGATGGGCTGGGGGCTACAAGGAGTGAGAAGAACCTTTCATTGTCTGCAAACTTAAATCGCAACAAGTTTCCTGAAAAGTTTCAGCTCCTTCCCAAAAGCCATTCACACAAGTCACCCCCCCCCCCCCCCAGATCAAACAACCCCCAGACACAGGGACCCCCCCCCCCCCCCCCTCGTAGAGATAACCCCCAGACACAGGGACCCCCCTCATAGAGATAACCCCCCCAGACATCAAACATCCCCCCAGACACAGGGACCACCACATGGCTCTATTACCCCCTGTGTAGAGGGTTGGGGGTACACCGGCACTAATACAGAGAATGCATTGAAAACATTAGGAGCTCCAAAAGACAACTGACAGGAAGCAGCAATATGTACTGTCAGTGCTCCGGAGAAGCCCCATTAGACTGCGCAGGGTGTGGTGCAGGCCTTCTAATCGCAGCATTTGTTCGTTCAGGAGTTCGTTCTTTATTCGGAAACTGCCACGAGGCGCCCTTCTCCAACCCTGTAACAGGCTAGTCTACATTCCACCACGTGCTCCCCATTCTATGGAAGACTAGAACCTCCAACCAATCATAGTACAGCGCGGGCTCGGCTCCCTACGTTCGGAAGTTTGAAATCGCCTGCTCTTTTCACCGATTGGTTGAACCGTACTCTTTACATACCGGTTTGAAAACCCAACCAATCCAAGAGCACCATTATTCACATACTGTAATACGTCGTCAAGCCCGCTCAATTCCGACCAATGAGAGTAGAGCGCCGGGTCCTATAATACAGCGACCTGCAGCACTTGGTATCATTCGTTTACTGCGTGGATTGAGAGAAGTTTAGTAAAGATGTCTGGAAGAGGGAAGACCACCGGCAAGACCAAGGCGAAGGCTAAGTCTCGCTCCTCCAGAGCCGGCCTGCAGTTTCCTGTCGGTAGAGTCCATAGGCTGCTTCGGAAGGGGAATTATTCGGAGCGGGTGGGTGCCGGAGCGCCGGTCTATCTGGCCGCCGTGCTGGAATATCTGACCGCTGAGATCCTGGAGTTAGCCGGCAATGCAGCCAGAGATAACAAGAAGACCAGAATTATCCCCCGCCATCTACAGCTCGCCGTCCGCAACGACGAGGAGCTCAACAAACTGCTGGGCGGGGTGACCATCGCTCAGGGCGGAGTGCTGCCCAACATCCAGGCCGTGCTACTCCCCAAGAAGAGCTCCGCGTCCGCCGCCTCCTCCGCGAAATCGTCCGGGAAGAAGAGCTCTCAGCAATCCCAGGAATACTGAGCCCCGAAGCCGATATCCCCCTCTACTCCCCAATACAACGGCCCTTGTCAGGGCCACCACTGCTTCCACAGAGAGCTCCGTACACCCGGCACCGTGTACACCACCTGTGTACACTACATTGCACTGCTTCCACAGAGCTCCGTACACCCGGCACCGTGTACACCACCTATGTACACTACATTGCACTGCTTCCACAGAGAGCTCCGTATACCCGGCACTGTGTACACTATATACATTGCACTGCTTCCACAGAGCTCTACACCACCTGTGTACACTATACATGGCACTGCTTCCACAGAGAGCTCCGTACACCCGGCACTGTGTACACCACCTATGTATACTACATTGCACTGCTTCCACAGAGCTCCGTACACCCGGCACCGTATACACCACCTGTGTACACTATACATTGCACTGCTTCCACAGAGAGCTCCGTACACCCGGCACCGTGTACACCACCTATGTACACTACATTGCACTGCTTCCACAGAGAGCTCCGTATACCCGGCACTGTGTACACTATATACATTGCACTGCTTCCACAGAGCTCTACACCACCTGTGTACACTATACATGGCACTGCTTCCACAGAGAGCTCCGTACACCCGGCACTGTGTACACCACCTATGTATACTACATTGCACTGCTTCCACAGAGCTCCGTACACCCGGCACCGTATACACCACCTGTGTACACTATACATTGCACTGCTTCCACAGAGAGCTCCGTACACCCGGCACCGTGTACACCACCTATGTACACTACATTGCACTGCTTCCACAGAGCTCCGTACACCCGGCACCGTATACACCACCTGTGTACACTATACATTGCACTGCTTCCACAGAGAGCTCCGTACACCCGGCACCGTGTACACCACCTATGTACACTACATTGCACTGCTTCCACAGAGCTCCGTACACCCGGCACCGTATACACCACCTGTGTACACTATACATTGCACTGCTTCCACAGAGAGCTCCGTACACCCGGCACCGTATACACCACCTGTGTACCCTATACATTGCACTGCTTCCACAGAGAGCTCCGTACATCCGGCACCGTGTACACCACCTATGTACACTACATTGCACTGCTTCCACAGAGCTCCGTATACACCACCTGTGTACACTATACATTGGACTGCTTCCACAGAGCTCTGTACACCACCTGTGTACCCTATATACATTGCACTGCTTCCACAGAGTGCTCCGTACACCCGGCACTGTATACACCACCTGTGTACCTTACACATTGCACTGCTTCCACAGAGCTCCGTATACACCACCTGTGTACCCTATACATTGCACTGCTTCCACAGAGAGCTCCGTACACCCGGCACCGTGTACACCACCTGTGTACACTATACATTGCACTGCTTCCACTGAGCTCCGTACACCACCTGTGTACACTATAAACATTGCACTGCTTCCACAGAGAGCTCCGTACACCTGGCACTGTGTACACTATATACATTGCACTGCTTCCACAGAGGGCTCCGTACACCTGGCACTGTGTACACTATATACATTGCACTGATTCCACAGAGGGCTCCGTACACCACCTGTGTACACTATATACATTGCACTGCTTCCACAGAGCTCCGTACACCACCTGTGTACACTATATACATTGCACTGCTTCCACAGAGCTCTGTACACCACCAGTTTACAGTATATACATTGGACTGCTTCCACAGAGAGCTCTGTACACCACCCGTGTACACTATATACATGGCACTGCTTCCACAGAGCTCTACACCACCTGTGTACACTATACATTGCACTGCTTCCACAGAGAGCTCCGTACACCACCTGTGTACCCTATATACATTGCACTGCTTCCACAGAGCGCTCCGTACACCCGGCACTGTAGACACCACCTGTGTACCTTACACATTGCACTGCTTCCACAGAGCTCCGTATACACCACCTGTGTACCCTATACATTGCACTGCTTCCACAGAGAGCTCCGTACACCCGGCACCGTGTACACCACCTGTGTACACTATACATTGCACTGCTTCCACGGAGCTCCGTACACCACCTGTGTACACTATATACATTGCACTGCTTCCACAGAGAGCTCTGTACACTACCTGTGTACACTATATACATTGCACTGCTTCCATGGAGAGCTCCCAGCACCGTATACACCTGTGTACACTATACATTGCACTGCTGCCACAGAGCTCCGTACACTATATAAATTGCACTGCTTCCACAGAGAGCTCCGTACACCTGGCACTGTGTACACTATATACATTGCACTGCTTCCACAGAGCTCCGTACACCACCTGTGTACACTATATACATTGCACTGCTTCCACAGAGCTCTGTACACCACCAGTTTACAGTATATACATTGGACTGCTTCCACAGAGCTCCGTACACCACCTGTGTACACTATATACATGGCACTGCTTCCACAGAGAGCTCCGTACACATGGCACCGTGTACACTATATACATTGCACTGCTTCCACAGAGAGCTCCGTACACCACCTGTGTACACTATATACATTGCACTGCTGCCACAGAGAGCTCCGTACACCACCTGTGTACACTATACATTGGACTGCTTCCACAGAGCTCTGTACACCACCAGTTTACAGTATATACATTGCACTGCTTCCACAGAGAGCTCCGTACACCACCTGTGTACCCTATACATTGGACTGCTTCCACAGAGCTCCGTACACCACCAGTTTACAGTATATACATTGGACTGCTTCCAAAGAGAGCTCCGTACACCACCTGTGTACACTATATACATTGCACTGCTTCCACAGAGCTCCGTACACTATATACATTGCACTGCTTCCACAGAGAGCTCCATACATCACCTGTGTACACTATATACATGGCACTGCTTCCACAGAGAGCTCCGTACACCACCTGTGTGCACTATACATTGGACTGCTTCCACAGAGCTCCGTACACTATATACATTGCAGTGCTTCCACAGAGAGCTTTGTACACCACCTGTGTACACTATATACATGGCACTGCTTCCACAGAGAGCTCCATACATCACCTGTGTACACTATATACATGGCACTGCTTCCACAGAGAGCTCCGTACACTATATGCATTGCACTGCTTCCACAGAGAGCTCTGTACACCCGGCATCCTATACCACATATCGTGTACACTACATTGCGCTGCTTCCACAGAGAGCTCCGTACACCTGACACCATACACACCCCACTACTGCCACCACCTCTAGAGAGTTCCATACACCCCACACTGCTGTGTACGCACCACTGCTAACACCATATATATCCACACTGCTGTGTGCACCATATATACACACCACTGCTTCCACAGAGCTCCATCCATGGGCACCATATACACCCCACACTGCTGTGTACACAGTGCACCATATACACTGCACTCTATGTACACCCAAGACCATAAACACCCCACTTCCACCATATACACCCCACTGATAACGCCATATACACATCCCTGGCACCATACACACCCTATTGCACTATGTACACCTGGCATCATATACACCCCACTACTGCCACCGCCTCCAGAGAGCTCCATACAGCCCACTTCCACCATATATACCCCACACTGCTGTCTGCACCCTACACACCCCACTGCCTCCGGAGTGCTCTGTACACCCTGCACCATACACCCCACTACTCCTCCCCGCCAGGTGTACACCAATGGAGGGGGATGTGTGGTTAAACAGGGCTGTGGTGATGAAAGCTCTACATACTACACAACACATTCCAGTGTTTATCAGATCACTACCAGGTGGGGAAGGCTTATATCAGTTTGAAGCTTCCACAGCAGATCTTTACCCTGACTGCCCCCCAATTCAGGGTGGATATACACTCAGTGACCAGTCCAGGCTTTGGGGGGGGGGAAGTCACAGATTATACAAGTTTTTCTTTCTATTGCTCAATTTCCCCATCAAATCAATCAGTTTTGATGGGAAAATGCCTCCCACAGCACTATTGTGTTCTTCCGGCAATAATTGCATATAAAAAATCCAACAGGCTGGTTGTACTGCAGTTGATCGATGTATCAACTGCAGTACAACCAGCATGCCTGTGGATGGATTGAATGTTGGCCGGTCCCTGCTGAACTGACAGATTTGATCCATCAATGGGCAGCTTATATCTGGGAATGGAAAAAGTGAAGGGGTAGGGGAAGTCATGAAACGAATGAATGAGGTGGGGGAAGTCAGTGAATGGATAAGAAAAGGGAGGGGGTGCTGGTTGTTGGGGAATGGACAATAGAAAGGGAGTAGGTCTGGAAATTAGAGGAGCTCCAGTCTCTTGTGTAAAAATTAGTTACAAAACACCGGACCCTGCATTCACTATATCAGGTCTCCTACAGAGCAAGGAAGTGCAATTATTTTAGTAAATATAAACTGCTAAATACCTTTTCTCATCAGCAGTATATAGCAGTCTTGTGACTTCTCCGTGTACAGCAGATCACTTGTTTCAGCTTGGAGGAGTTTTCATTCTCCTGTAGGAGGATGCAGGACCCCTGACCTCTGTCTGGAGTGTGCTTATTTGATTGGCCATGTGCTGATCATATGCACTCTCCCAAGAAAAAAAAAAACTAGCAATACACACCAAACTGAGCATGTGCCCCTGAGCCTCTGTTTTATCAGTAAATATTCAGGAGACCCTGGAAGAAGGGGAGGATCAGAGAAGCCAGGATCAAACATCCTTTTTGCACAATGCAAAGGATTAACCCCTTAGGTTCCACAGTGAGTATAACAAGCATGCTTTACTGCATATACAGATTGATTTTACTGTGAATTTAGTAACACTAAGCTAAACAAACTAGTTGCTGACTTTTAATAAAAAACGACTGACCTCTCCCATGATCCAGCAATGTGCTCATCACCCCAGCTGTTTTCCATCTGTCTATCCCTGGTGGTGGCATCTTAACTGTGGACACCTGGCTGTGACTGCTTGTAGCATCACAGTTGGGTGCCCACTGTGCACGAGCCAAGCTGAGCATTGTGAATGGGCCCGTAGTCTTCTTGGACCTGTTATGTTTCCCTGACGACTGGGGAGTGGGTTCCTGTCAAAATCAGGTATCCACTCCTCCCCGAAATTGCCATTTCACAAATGTGGGAGGATGCCTTAAAGCGGAACTTCCCCTTTTGGGTGGAGCTCTGCTTTAACTAGTATGGGAAAGTCAGGAAGTGAACGAGGGGATGGGTGAGAGGACAGAGAAAGTCGGGTAATAGTTAGGTCCATATATATTTGGACACAGGAACAATTTTCATACTTTTGGCTCTGTATGCCGCCAGCATAAATTAAAACGAAACAATCAAAATGGATTTGAAGTGCAGACTTTCAGCTTTAATTCAAGGGGTTGAACATAAATATCAAATACAAATTTTAGGAACTGCAGCCATTTTTATACACAGTCCCTCCATTTTCAGAGGCTCAAATGTAATTGGGCAAATGAATATAATCAAATAAAATGTTCATTTTTAATATTTTGTTGAGAATCCTTTACTGGCAATGACTGCCTGAAGTCTGGAACCCATGGACATTACCAAAGACTGGGTTTCCTCCTTTCTGATGCTTTGCCAGGCTCTAACTGCAGCTGTCTTCATTTGTTCTTTGTGGCTCTTTCTGCCTTTGGTTTTGTCTTCAGCAAGTGAAATGCATGCTCAATTGGGATGAGATCAGGTGATTAACTCGGCCATTGCAGAATATTCCAAAGACTCACTAACGACCTGCTAACCACCAAAGCGAATGGCCACTACTCAGTCCTCCTACTCCTCGACCTCTCCGCGGCCTTCGACACAGTCGACCACCCCCTCCTCCTTACTAAACCACACTCCCTTGGCTTTAGGGACTCTGCTCTCTCCTGGTTCTCCTCTTACCTATCCCAACACTCCTTCAGTGTTACCTATAACGCTGCCACCTCCCCCTCTTTGTTGGTGTCCCCCAAGGCTCTGTCCTCGGACACCTCTTCATCTACACCTCCTCCCTTGGCAAACTGATACACTCCCACGGCTTCAACTATCATCTCTATGCCGATGACACGCAAATTTACCTCTCCACCCCTCACCTCACCCCCTCACTCTCCGCCCGCATCACCCACCTCCTAAACGACATAGACTGGATGTCGCTCCATTTCCTCAAGTTAAACCTTTCCAAAACCAAGCTCCTAGTTTTCCCCCCAGCCTGCGCCCCCCCCCCATCCTCTCCATCATGACTAACAATGCCACCATCAATCCCACCCCACACGCCAAAGTTCTAGGTGTCACTCTAGACTCAAACCTTTCCTTCCAACCTCATGTCCAATCACTATCAAATTCATGCAGGCTCCACCTCTGCAACATCTCCAAGATACGTATGTTCCTCACCCCAGACACCACTAAACAACTCGTACACTCCCTTATTATCTCATGCCAGGACTTCACCCATCCTCTGGAACTCGCTACCCCAATCCATCAGACTGTCACCTACCCTCCTCACCTTCAGGCGCATCCTGAAAACCCTTCTCTTCAGGGAAGCCTACCCCACCCTCACCTAACAGCTGTTCTCCTCTCCTCCTACCACTCCATCCCCCACAGCCACTTCCTCCTGTACCTCTACTCCCTCCCTCCTAGATTGTAAGCTCGAAAAAGCAGGGCCCTCGAACCCCTCGTGTATTGTTGTTTTGTTACGGTATTGTCCCCCCACTTTAATGTACAGCGCTGAGCAAACCTTTTGGCGCTATATAAACACTGAATAATAATAATAATCCACTTTTTCCTTCAAAAACTCCTGGGTTGCTTTTGCAGTGTGCTTTGGATCATTGTCCATCTGTACTGTGAGGCACCGTCCAATCAACTTTTCTGCATTGGCTGAATCTGGGCTGACAGTATATCCCTAATGACCCAGTGCCACTTGTAGTTTCATCCATCCAAAGAATGCTTTTCCAGAACTGGGGGGTGGAGGAAGTCAGGGATTGAATAAGTGAAGGGAGCTGGGGAAGTCAGAAAATGGGGGGGGGGGAGTGGAGGTAGAGGAAGACAGGGAATGAAGTCAGGGAATAGATAAGGTGAGGGGGCAGGGGAAATTGGGGAATAGAGAAGGGGCAAGGTGGGGAAAGTCAGGGAAGGGATAAGGTGAGGGGGCAGGGAAAGTCAGTAAATGGATGAGAAAACGCAGTGAGGGAATGGATGGGGGGGGGGGGGGGGGGGAGGTTGATGGGGTCAGGGAATGGAAAAGGGGTGGGGGTAGAGGACATCAATGAATTGATAGGGGATAGGAAGCCAAGGAATGAATGAGGGGGGGGAGAAGAAGTAAGGGAATGACCAAGTGCAGAGGGTAAAGAAAGTCTGGGAATGGACAAGGGAAAGGAGAAATGGTGACATCAGGGCATGGATGAACTATGTGGAATAGAGGGATTCAGGGAATAGAGACAGGAAGGTGGGAAGGGAAGTCAGGAAATGTGAGGTTGGAGGGGGGGGGGGAGAATTACTCTCTGAGATCCCATTAATTTTCAGTGGAATAGAAATACAAATGCAGTGCAGCACACCATAACATACTACTGTGCGTTGGGGTGCACTGCAAAGGAAAGGTGTTTGTCCAACTGAATATGCTGCCTTAGGTGTGAATGAGCCCTACAATTGGAAGATAGATCTGCTACAAACAGATTCTACAAAGGCCTGGTAAAGGTCAGAACATATTGCAGACTGCAAACTCCAACGCATGCATTGGTGTGCGCTGCAGCCCAACTCTGCACAAAAAAGGGTTGTTTACATTTTAGCACAATACAACATTTCATATAAATTCCTATCAGCAGTGAAAGGGAAGGGAAATCTCATAGATGAACACTTGGAATGGAATGGGGAGGGGTTATCACTTGTGGCAATGTTTTCATTGTGCTTTGTGTCTTCCTGTCCTAGTGACACCTTTTCCCCTTGTGTTCATAAGCCTGATTGAAATGGTGAATGTGGAAGTCCTGGGGGCAAGACAAAAGTTGTTTTAAAAAAGCTCTGCAGACCTTTATTTAACAAAAAGACATGGAGCCACATTTTTTTTTTTAATAGAATATACACGGTTAAAACAAAATAGATGGCAGAAAAATGTTATCTGGATTTGTATGTAGACCAGTGTTTCTCAACCTTTTTTCAGTCAAGGCACCCTTTAAAATCATGGACAGTCTTGAAGCACCCCATTCTAAAATGTGAAAAACTATTCTAATAGTTTTATATAATGCAGCAACATCCACACGCGGAGGACACCCAACATTAGAGGTGATTTATCCTTCCAAAGCAAATACACTTTTGCACACTGGTACCGACTAGTATTCCATTGTTTCTCTTCTCCCTCACTGAGCTAATGTGACCCCAGCACTGATTGAGAGGGGCAGGGGAGGGTCAAACTAGGATGCCACGCGCTCCCGGAGCCGCGCATGCGCGGTTAGAATGGGAGGACGTCATAGGACTCCCTCCCAGAACGAGAGAACCGCCTTGCGCCCGTCATTGTACTATATGGCAGGTGGGAGGCGGTTAAAAACAGACAACTAGATTGACAAAGGGCATGGTGAGGGTCTAAATGACAATGAATGGTTACAAAAACTGGCTAGCTTTGCTCAGGATAAACAAACAAAATCTGATGAAAATGATGCATAGTCTGGGTAATTCAGATGTATTTATTAAAAATGTACTACATAGTCACAGTTTGCTTTTCTCTGTTGATTACAATTATAGAAATTTGCATGACAAAATATTTATTACATCAAGGCACCATAATCATAGCACACTGAACATACTTAATCAAGTTTAGAAAATTGTATTTCTAAAAAAAATGTGTAAATAAATGGAACACAGGGCTCACGCATATGGCACATTTGTAAACGTATGAAGGCTGTGCATTCACTGGTTTTAGGAGAGCATAAAATGGGTGTCAGGAGACGCAGGCTGTGTACGGGATGGGCGTCAGGACGAGGGTTGTGTACGGGATGGGCGTCAGGGGACGAGGGTTGTGTACGGGATGGGCGTCAGGGGACGAGGGTTGTGTACGGGATGGGCGTCAGGGGACGAGGGTTGTGTACGGGATGGGCGTCAGGGGACGAGGGTTGTGTACGGGATGGGCGTCAGGGGACGAGGGTTGTGTACGGGATGGGCGTCAGGGGACGAGGGTTGTGTACGGGATGGGCGTCAGGGGACGAGGGTTGTGTACGGGATGGGCGTCAGGGGACGAGGGTTGTGTACGGGATGGGCGTCAGGGGACGAGGGTTGTGTACGGGATGGGCGTCAGGGGACGAGGGTTGTGTACGGGATGGGCGTCAGGGGACGAGGGTTGTGTACGGGATGGGCGTCAGGGGATGCAGGCTGTGTACGGGATGGGCGTCAGGGGATGCAGGCTGTGTACGGGATGGGCGTCAGGAGACGCAGGTTGTGTACGGGATGGGCGTCAGGAGACGCAGGTTGTGTACGGGATGGGTGTCAGGTGCACATGCTGTGCATGGGATGGGTGTCAGGGGGCGCAGGCTGTGCATGGGATGGGTGTCAGGGGGCGCAGGCTGTGCATGGGATGGGTGTCAGGGGGCGCAGGTTGTGCTTGGGATGGGTGTCAGGGGGCGCAGGTTGTGCATGGGATGGGTGTAAGGGGGCGCAGGCTGTGCATGGGATGGGTGTCAGGGGGCGCAGGCTGTGTATGGGATGGGTGTCAGGGGGCGCAGGCTGTGTATGGGATGGCTGTCAGGTGGCACAAAAAAAAAAAGCTTTAAAAGGTGTATTTATCTTTTCCAAGTCAATTCAAATCTTACAAAAAAAAAAACAGCTAAATTTGGACTTTAACTAAACCCTATGAAAAAAAGCAAATTACAGAAAAAGCACACAGTGAAGTCTGAGTACTTTGCTTCATTGTCAGTACGTCCTTACAGTACTTTCAATCTGTGATCACACTATGATCCACATACCATATGCATGAACTCTATATCTGAATATACATTCTCTAGATGGTTGGTGGTTTTGAGATAACCAAAACCTACATGAAATAACTGGTATAAAAAGTCAAATGCTTTAGTAATGCAAGTGGTTTTATATATCTGAAATACAGTTTAAAGCGGAATTCCATATATGGCATTTTTTACATCGTTACATTGGTCCTTCATGTATCATACCTGGCCAGTCCTCCTGGAAGCTGCAAATCATTGCTACTACAATGATTTCCAGTAGCTTCTGGGTCCCATGCTGAGCAACTGCCCTGCAAAGCATTCTCTGATTGGACCAAATTGGGAGAGGTGGGGCAATGACATCACAATCTCCACCTCACCCACCACAGAATGCTATGTATAGTTATATTGGTCCAAGCTGGACCTATAGAACTATGTAAAAATATCTATACCAGGAATTCATCTTTAATAACTGATCAAAACAGGAAAATGCATTACCAAGTCACAAGAAATGTGTGTAAAGTGAACCCGTCCTGAGAAAAAAATGACAAAAACTAGTATTAGCATGGAAGAGCATGTACTATATGGTGCCCTTACGTATCTTTCTGGTTTGTGTAAATGCTGTCCCAGAGTAGCCTGGGATGTGGGCTATATAGAACTGCAAACATTTATCCAATGCAGTGCTTTAGAATAGGGAAGACAGGAATGGTACATGGTGATTGCTGTTCTTTGCACCTCTGTTTATAAATATTTTCTGAGGGTAATTTCATGTTAAGAGCACTCAGTAGCAGCACACAGTTAAAAGAATACTACTGCTTAACTAAAACATTCTTTTTTTGTCAAAATAATTAAATTAGATATTTCTACAGGTGATCAAAAATATTGTTTTTGCCTTGAGACAATCTTGACACCTCAAAAACCTCACCCTCTGCATTACTCCTACTGTGGTATCACTGTCTGGAGAATTTCAAAAAGACTTAATAGTAATCCAGTTCCACAGGAGGTCTACAAATACAAACCCAATGTCTAATTCTCAAAGCAGTGATGCATGGGAAAAAAAAAAAAAAAAGAGGATGGAGAAAAACAGAGTAGACAATGTCTTTTAAGGATATCCATGTCCCAGAACTGAAGAGGCACATATTCTTGAACTGTAGTGATATACTATTATCTGGCATCATTTAGCTGTCTAGCCACAGTCAGGATCTCTTTGGCCCCTTTGTTTAGTAACAGGTCCGCTAGACCTGTTCCTAACGTTTCAGCAGCTTCCAGAGCTTTATGAGGTACTCCAACTGCCGTGATACCCACATGTTGGGCATCATCATCTGGACATTCACCTTCCTGTAAGTGAAACATACATGTGTGGTTTAGTCAGTAGTCATTACTGTACACAATTATAATTTGCAGATTATCACTGAGCTTTGTTAGCATTTTATATTAAAAGCTAAAGAAGTCAACGTGTATTAAACATTTAAAAAGTGTACTTTGTAAATAAACATAAAAGTCTTCCTCATCAGTTCAGAGAACCCTCCTATGCCTCCACAGAATTACTTAAAAGACACATTTTCATATAGGAAATCGCTGTGACTTCTTTGACTAAAAAAAAAAAAAGAATGTAAAGGTTTCTATTCAGGATAACAGAGCATAAAACGTTAAGGAAAATTTAAACAATGGCTTAGTCATTTACATTGAATACCTTGAAAAGGAAATTATAGTGGTGGTACATATTTTACAGGTGAAACTTGAAAAATTAGAATATCGTGCAAAAATTCATTTATTTCAGTAATGCAACTTAAAAGGTGAAACTAATATATGAGAGACTCATTACATGCAAAGCAAGATAGTTCAAGCCGTGATTTGTTACAATTGTGATGATTATGGCTTACAGCTCATGAAAACCCCAAATCCACAATCTCAGAAAATTAGAATATTGTGAAAAGGTGAAATATTCTAGGCTCAAAGTGTCCCACTATAATCAGCTAATTAAATCCCAACACCTGCGAAGGGTTCCTGAGCCTTTAAATGGTCTCTCAGTCTGGTTCAGTAGGAATCACAATCATGGGAAAGACTGCTAACCTGATAGTTGTGCAGAAAACCATCATTGTCACCCTCCATAAGGAGGGAAAGCCTCAAAAGGTAATTTCAAAAGAAGTTTGATGTTCCCAAAGCGCTGTAACAAAGCACATTAATAGAAAGTTATGTGGAAGGGAAAAGTGTGGAAGAAAAAGGTGCACAAGCAGCAGGGATGACCGCAGCCTGGAGAGGATTGTCAGGAAAAGGCCATTCAAAAGTGTTGGGGACTATCACAAGGAGTGGACTGAGGCTGGAGTCAGTGCATCAAGACCCACCACACACAGACGGATCCTGGACATGGGCTTCAAATGTCGTATTCCTCTTGTCAAGCTGCTCCTGAACAACAAACGTCAGAAGCGTCTTACCTGGGCTAAAGAAAAACATACCTGGTCTGTTGCTCAGTGGTCCAAAGTCCTCTTTTCTGATGAGAGCAACTTTTGCATCTCATTTGGAAACCAAGGACCCAGAGTATGGAGGAAGAATGGAGAGGCACACACTGCAAGATGCTTAAAGTCCAGTGTGAAGTTTCCACAGTCTGTGTAGATTTGGGGAGCCATGTCATCTGCTGGTGTTGGTCCACTGTGCTTCATTAAGTCCAGGGTCAACGTAGCCGTCTACCAGGAGATTTTGGAGCACTTCATGCTTCCTTCCGCAGACTAGCTTTATGGGGATGCTGACTTTATTTTCCAGCAGGACTTGGCACCTGCCCACACTGCCAAAAGCACCAAAACCTGGTTCAATGACCGTGGGATTACTGTGCTGGATTGGCCAGCAAACTCACCTCACCTGAACCCCATAGAGAATCTATGAGGCATTGCCAAGAGAAAGATGACAGACATGAGACTGATGGCTCACGGCTTGAACTATCTTGCTTTGCATGTAATGAGTCCATCTCATATATTAGTTTCACCTTTTAAGTTGCATTACTGAAATAAATGAACTTTTGCACGATATTCTAATTTTTTGAGTTTCACCTGTATTTATATATTTTGATCAAGGCAAATTAAAAACACTATTTTTCATTCCTACACAGTATTCAGGTATAACATTTTGTATATTATTATTATGTTTTCTGTTCAGACAGAAGGTGGAGCTCTATTTTTCTTTTCTCATTTACATTGGTATCTCATTCTCAGCTTTAGGGAAAAAATGTCCAGTGCTGGTGAAAGTGAATGGGGTCAATTTATATAACATAGATCAGCCTTTCTCAACCTGGAGCCCAGAGAAGGGTTTCTTAATTGTCAGGTCTCAGGAAACCCCTGCTAGAGCAAATCATTGGGGGTCAGTGGGACAAATGAACCTTACAACCATGGCCAGAATGTCACTCTAACAGACAGCTCAAAGATCACTGGTGTCATGCAGCAGACTCTGCCAAGTGGCACTGATCCTGAAACAATGTGGGAACTGTCAAAACAGGAGGTAAGTCATCCACAGCTCAAGGAACCCCTAGCAACCTCTAGAGCAGTGGTTCTCAACCTTTCTAACGCCGCGACCCCTTAATACAGTTCCTCATGTTGTGGTGACCCCCAACCATAAAATTATTTTCGTTGCTACTTCAGAACTGTAATTTTGCAGTGGGAGGAATAGTGCCCCATCATTGGTATCAGTGGGAGGACTAGCGCCCCATCGTTGGTGTCAGTGGGGGGAGGAATAGCGCCCCATCGTTGGTGTCAGTGGGGGGAGGAATAGCGCCCCATCGTTGGTGTCAGTGGGGGGAGGAATAGCGCCCCATCGTTGGTGTCAGTGGGGGGAGGAATAGCGCCCCATCGTTGGTGTCAGTGGGGGGAGGAATAGCGCCCCATCGTTGGTGTCAGTGGGGGGAGGAATAGCGCCCCATCGTTGGTGTCAGTGGGGGGAGGAATAGCGCCCCATCGTTGGTGTCAGTGGGGGGAGGAATAGCGCCCCATCGTTGGTGTCAGTGGGGGGAGGAATAGCGCCCCATCGTTGGTGTCAGTGGGGGGAGGAATAGCGCCCCATCGTTGGTATTAGTGACACAAATGATGGGGCACTATTCCTCCCACTGACACCAATGATACTTAGCTTGCTGACCCCTGCTCCAGCCTGGGCTCGCTCTCTCCCTCTCCCATCTACAGCCTGCAGAAGCAAAATTTGCACTTACCTGTCAGCTGTCTTCCTTCTCTGGCCTCTCTCCTCTTCACTCGGTCTTGCAGCTCCCTCGATCTTCTTCGATCTGCCGCTCGGCTCCTCCTCTCCAAGCTCCACCTCCTCGCCGGTGATTGGCCGCCTGTGTGCCTCTCCTGAGCTACAGTTCCGGTGGCCAATCAGCGGCGAGGAGGCGGAGCTGTTGAGTGATCCCGGAGGTGTGGCCAGGTTACAGGGGCAGCATATCATCCCGCCCACAGATCGCGAGACAGAGCAGCGGTGTCTCGGTTCCTAAGACCATCGGAAATATGTGTTTTCCGATGGTCTTAGGCGACCCCTGGGAAATGGTCGTTCGACCCCCAAAGGGGTCGCGACCCCCAGGTTGAGAACCGCTGCTCTAGAGGAACTCTAGTTGAGAATGGCTAACACAGACTGTCCACTTAGGAAAGTGAATATTGACTAAGTTTAGTAAATAAGAAGCTGTTTATTTCAATGATCCAATTGTGTGCTAGCAAAAGTCCACATTTTATTTTTTTTATTTTTTTAGAAAAGGAAAAAAAATAAATCTACACACATTCCAAATAATTCTTTATCATTGTGGTTTGTGGTACCTATTTTTTGCATTGACTAAAGTTTTCTTATGTGTAGTCCTTGTATGTTTAATACATTTTTAGGGCAGCAGTAAACCTGTTTATCCATGCCCTCACCTCATTTCGGAAAACAACACATGTCTGCATTGTCTCTTTAAGGCATTCTGAACCATCAAGGCTGTAGACCGCTCCAGTTAAATACAGCTGCATAACAGAAACAACAAAAGTTTACAAAGTATCTGATCATCAAACACAAAAAAATATAAAACCTTCAACCTGAAACAGAACAAAGGAGAGTCAAGATTTTGAATCCCCACTCATAATTCATTACCTGGGAGTCTTGTAAAACTGTACTCACAGCTACAGGCACACTGCAACCACCCTCCTATAAGAAAATAATATATCTTGTATTAAATACTAATCACGTTGTTTTATATGTTTGCATGGCAAGTCAGCTTTCTGCATTTTTTTCAGCTTCTTCCTCTGCCTGGTTTCTACTTCTGTGTCCCCATTGGGGAAATTCAGTCTCCTGATCTGCCCTGGTGACCAATGTGAGTGAAACAAAAAATGAGGGGAAATCTAAGATATAACAGATGTCACCAGAACAGGAGTAGATGAGAAATCTTGTAATGGACACACCATTTCTGTGGAATTACTCTTATTTACTCTGTTATGTTTACAGGCCAGAAAGTGAAGGCAACTCTCACCAATGAGGTAAAAGAAGATATAAAACCCTCACAAAGGTTCTTACCGATACCTACTCTATCCAAAACGAGAAGAATAATGGCTGGATTTCCATATCAAGCCACTATATTTCTCAAAATTCTTCCACGTTCTTTTAGGTAAAGCTGGCCACAAACTCATCTCTGTACAGTCTACTTTAGATTATGCAGCAACTACACAATCTGTATTTGGTCAGGTAGGCCTTTGCGCTATATAGTTGTTGACAAATCTTGGGTAGATTACACAAAGAGACTTAAAAAAATCTATATATATGTTAAGCATAAAATCAAACGCTCCAATTCTTTCAGCTACAGGAATACTAAATGTGTATGTAACTCTTTATTCATTATACTATGCTATGCAGAGCAATACAAAGCAGTGTGCAGGAGCTGACAGGGGAGAGATCTGTATTGTTTACATACAGACCTCTCCCCCTGTCAGTGATACTCAGTGATCGCCGGGTGCCAGCAGGGAATTACCAGCCGGGACCCAGCGATCAACAGCTGAGGCACGCGCCCCCTACCCGGAAATGTGAAATCATGTATATTCAGTATTTCTGCTATAGGGTGGTGGGCAAGTGGTTAAACTTTAAAAAAAACAATTGTTCTCTATGGTGCCTGTTCACACCTGATTGCGTGAACAGGCACCATAGAGAACAATTGATTTTCTAAGTTTGAGCATCTTTGGAGATTCAAACTTTGACCTTCAGGCTACAAAATGCTCAAGTGTGAATGCAGCCTTAATGTGTTCCCCTTACCAGTCGCCTCATGAAAGCTCTTTCAGCGATACAGCGTAAAACAGTCTGAGGATCCTGAAGGGCAGACACCATGTTCAAGATATGCTGGTCCTTGGCTCTAACCTCCACAGCCAAGGCTCCCTACAGAGAAATGCACGATTACTACATGCTATATACCTGAATGACACAATTAAACAGATTTCTATTTAAAAAGGCCAAAAAGTAAGAGACTGTCTGTATGCAAATGCTTACCTGACCCACTGCATAGAGGCACTCTTCGGGTGAAAGGATCTACAAGAAGAGAAAATATACATTTAAGCAGGCTGAACAGCTGTCCTGTAAGTACTGTGTACTAAACCCCATTGGGCTCAAAGTGTATCTATGGGTAAAAACAAAAAGAAAACATATCTTACAGAACATACAATGGGTTGTACACTGTCCCTGTGTGACTTCTAATTTAATAAAACATCCAGCAATTCTGTCAAAAACACACATCTCATCTCCTTTAGAACAGGTGTCAGCACTGGCACAATGTAATGGCTTTTATTTAACCCTTTCACGCCTAAGGGTAAAAAAAATCTAAATGCCTAAGCACAATTCTGCAACGTTGACATGTGATAGTAAAACCGTACATATCACCACAACTACTTTGTACATCCGGGTGGATTATACCTTGATTTTTTTTCAGGACAAATTGGGCTTTCATTTGGTGGTAAATGGTAATGGATATCTCCTGATTTTTTTAATTATCAATGGAAAACTGTCCCAAAATAGTAAAAAAAAAAAAAATTCTTTTTTCTTTTATTTAGCTGTGTGTTTCTTGTTACGACTATAACCTACCACCAAAGAACAACCCAAAATAAATTCTCCAGTTCTTGACGATCGCAGCAATACCATATATGTGTATGTTATTTGTTGTTTGTACCTGCAGTACAGCCCAGAAACAATAGTGTTCATTTTGTTTTGTGTTTTACCTAAAACACACTGACATTAACACTAATTGACACTCATACCAATTTTTTTTTTTTTTTTAAATCCTGACCTTTGACCCTGACCTTGACCCAAACACTAACCCTGGCACTGAACTAGATCAAACCTTGATCTGGGTATTTTTCTTTATTTTTTCTTTTATTTTTTAACATTTATCTTTTTTTTTTTTTTTTTTTATTACAAACATTTTTTTTTCTCTCTATGCCAGGAGTTAGAGCGATACAATGTATCTCTCTTCTAGATTCATAGAGAGAGAAAAAAGCAAGGGGGCCGGGCAGTACAGTGACTGATCACTGTGATAGCCAATCAGAGGCTATCACAGCGATCATGTGACCCGGAATCGGGAGTCCCGGGTCCCGACCGGGGCTCTCAGTGACACCGCGGTCTCAGTGCTGGGAGCGCGCTGAGCGGCACGCTCCCAGCACAAAGACAGGTACGCAAATATGCGGCCCAACAGAAAAAAAACCCAGTTCTGTGAGGCCGCATATTTGTGTGACGTCGGCGTCAAGGGGTTCAACAACCACTGCCCCTTGGTGTATCTGAAGCCAAAGGAGAGTGACTGGCTTGGTCAATCATTCCTTCCCCCATAAATGGCTCCACTTCTCAGCAGGGGTAAAGGGAAGGAAAGTATGTCCATGTTCAGTATTAATGCTGCTAACATTCATTGCCTGTGTTGCAGATACTATCACAACAGGTCCTAAGCAGCAACTATTTTCAAGAAAAGATGATGTCTCACTGCCTACTGTTCTTAGTCACGTGTCTGCCTGACTATGCCCATTCTCATAGGCTAGGTTTAGACATGTGTCTAAACCGCCACTTCTCTGAAAGGCGATCTGCATTCAGATTGCTTTTCAGAGGCATTTGGCAGGCGGTGGGGAGGCGATATGATGCCTACTCACCACCTGTTTTAACCCCCTGTACTAACATGATGTAACCATGTGCACTGCATAGTTGCGGGGTGTTTGCAGAGCTTCCCATTTCACTTGAATGGGTCGCACTCGGTGGGCTTGCTGCCCGCTGAGCGTAACATGACCGAAGTTTTGCATCGCGACAATGGTATCCCTATTTGTTGCCTTTGCACCTTTGGGGGTGGGGGCAAAAAAACTGGCTCAACCATGCATTTTTAATGGCCACCAACCCCAAACAAATAACTATATAAAAACAAGAAATCTTGTCAATTTGTGTGTGATTTGTAGTAATGCAGGCACGGGTCACTGTAGACAGGGAGACATTTAGTGCTGTGGATTTTGTAGGGTGCAGGCCCGAAAGACGCAAACTGAGTAAGAGGCGTCTGTAAGTTGGGGAGAGATATATGTTGTGAGGTCAAATATAGTAAAATATCATCTATGAAAAGGGTGTTTTGTTTTTTTTTGCCGGAAGCCGGCTATTTCTAAACCTTTGATATCAGGGTGAGATCGGATTAGAGCGGCAAGGGGCTCGAGTGCTAATATAAAGAGAAGGGGGGAGAAAGGGCACCCTTGGCGGCCCCCCCCTCCCTTTATGGGGAGCAAGGGGGTTTGTATCCAATGGTTCTGGATCGTAGCTGCAGGAATACTATATGGTATAAGGCTGAAATCCACTTCAAAAATTCATCCCTCATACTAGCGCTGTAGGGCCAAACGTAAATAGGTCCATGATAACGCGTTGAACGCTTTATTCATGTCCAATGAAAGAAGCATCAATTCTTGGGAGTGACTGCTGGCTAAGTGGCTAAGTGGCTAAGCAATAGTGTACAACGTACGTGGTCAGGGTCTGTGGGGTGAGCTATCTCCCCAGCAGGGACTGCATTTCAGAATAATGAAACTCCAAGAGAGGTCTCACTTTGTCCCTGGCAACTATATATAATTACAGTGGGGATCGAAAGTTTGGGCACCCCAGCTAAACATTTGTATTAGGGCTCGTTCACACTAGGCTGTTTTGCCAACGCTTGCCAAACGCCCCTATAGCGTTTGGCAAGCGTTGGTCCGGTGTTTGCGGAGCGTTTTTAACGCTCGGCAAACGCTCCGCAAACGCCGCATGCGCGGTTTAGCGGCGGTTGCTAGGCGTTTGCCGAGCGTTAATAACGCCCCACAAACGCCTATAATGCATTTGAGTGGTGTTACCGCTCCGCAAACGCCCCGCAACCGCGTCGCAACCGCACCGCAAACGCCGGCCGGGCGTTTGCGGAGCGGCACCATAGACGAGAATAGGAGGCTTCAAAGCCTCCTGACTCGACCGGAGGCGTCCGTTTTGCCGCGACGCAATGCAAACGCTCCTGTTCGAACAGCAGCATGTGCTGTAATGTGCAGAGTTGGCAGAGGCGTTTGGGAAGCGGTAAAAACGCTTCCCAAACGCCTCTCTGCCGCCTGCACACAAGGCTAGTGTGAACGTAGCCTTAATGTGCATAAAGAAGCCAAGGAAAGATGGAAAAATCTCCAAAAGGCATCAAATTACAGATTAGACATTCTTATAATATGTCAACAAAAGTTAGATTTTATTTCCATCATTTACACTTTCAAAATAACAGAAAACAAAAAAATGTAATCTGCAAAAGTTTGGGCACCCTGCAGAATTTATAGCATGCACTGCCCCCTTTGCAAAGCTGAGACCTGCCAGTGTCATGGATTGTTCTCAATCATCGTCTGGGAAGACCAGGTGATGTCAATCTCAAAGGTTTTAAATGCCCAGACTCATCTGACCTTGCCCCAACAATCAGCACCATGGGTTCTTCTAAGCAGTTGTCTAGAAAACTGAAACTGAAAATAGTTGACGCTCACAAAGCTGGAGAAGGCTATAAGAAGATAGCAAAGCGTTTTCAGATGTCAATATCCTTCGGAATGTAATTAAGAAATGGCAGTCATCAGGAACAGTGGAAGTTAAAGCAAGATCTGGAAGACCAAGAAAAATATCAGACAGAACAGCTCGCAGGATTGTGAAAAAACAATTCAAAACCCACGTTTGACTGCACAATCCCTCCAGAAAGATCTGGCAGACACTGGAGTTGTGGTACACTATTCCACTATAAAGAGATACTTGTACAAATATGGTCTTCATGGAAGAGTCATCAGAATAAAACCTCTTCTACATTCTCACCACAAAAATCATCGTTTGAACTTTGCAAATGAACATATAGACAAGCCTGATGCATTTTGGAAACAAGTTCTGTGGACCGATGAGGTTAAAATTGAACTTTTTGGCCGGAATGAGCAAAGGTACGTTTGGAGAAGAAGGGGCACAGAATTTAATGAAAAGAACCTCTGTCCAACTGTTAAGCATGGGGTTGGATCAATCATGCTTTGGGGTTGTGTTGCAGCCAGTGGCACAGGGAACATCTCACGAGTAGAAGGAAAAATGGATTCAATAAAATTTCAGCAAATTTTGGATGGTAACTTGATGCCATCTGTGAAAAAGCTGAAGTTAAAGAGAGGATGGCTTCTACAAATGGATAATGTTCCTAAACACACCTCGAAATCCACGGGGGATTACATCAAGAGGCGTAAACTGAAGGTTTTGCCATGGCCTTCACAATCTCCTGACCTCAACATAATTGAAAATCTATGGAAAGACCTTAAAAGAGCAGTGTGTGACAGACAGCCCAGAAATCTCAAAGAACTGGAAGACTTTTGTAAGGAAGAATGGGCAAAGATACCTCAAACAAGAATTGAAAGACTCTTGGCTGGCCACAAAAAGAGTTTACAAGCTGTGACACTTGCCAAAGGGGGCAGTACAAGATATTAACTCTGCAGGGTGCCCAAACTTTTGCAGATGCCATTTTTTTGTTTTAGGTTATTTTGAAAGTGTAAATGATGGAAATAAAGTCTAACTTTTGTTGACATATTATAAGAATGTCTAATCTGTAATTTGATGCCTTTTGGAGATTTTTCCATCTTTCCTTGGCTTCTTTATGCACATTAATACAAATGTTTAGCTGGGGTGCCCAAACTTTCGATCCCCACTGTATGCTTCATTCACTCTAGTTTCTGGTGAGTGCATGGTGATGGTGGATTGCACTGAAGATTTGCACTATTGGGAATAGTTAGCTAAGTTTGAAGTGAATTCAATTGGACTGTCCTTTTGTATATCAACTTCTAATATTATATGTGGACTGATTACATTTAATATTTAGAATTTATTATACTTATTTAATCACCATGAATTATGCAGTTTTATTTATTTAATTAGCATTCAGCCCTTTAGTCACTATATTGGGCGTAACACATATATAGATTGTTATTTTGACTCACTGGTTACTGGTTTTAGGTTATATATTTTGTCACAGATACATATTTATACTCATATTTTATTATTATATTACATATGTTGTCGGCTGCTTGACGGTGGGGCACGAAGCCTACTTGGTCTTTGTGGATTACCTTTGTTATTATATGGTTCAATCTGGTTGCCAGGGTCTTTGTCAAGATCTTGATGTCTACATTGAATAGCGAAATAGGGCGGTAATTAGCCCACGTTTGCGTATCTTTAGCCCATTTTAGGAAGCATCACTATATGTGCCTTAAGCACATCAGATGTAAGGTGGCCCTCATGCTTAAGTTGATTAAAGGTCTGGGTTAGGATGGGTGCCACTATGTCGGTGAACTTCTTGTAGAACAAGGCCGTAAACCCACCTGGGCCTGCACATTTTGGTAATTTCAGCTCCATAATTGTGCATCTGATTTCGGCTTCCATGAGGTCTGCGCCCAAGTTTGAACGTTGGTCAGCTGTAATTTCCGGGAGGGGGGGGGGGGGGGGGTTTGTCAAAGAAATTCAAAGATCTCCTCTGCGGGAGCCTCCCTTTTGCCCGCATACAATTTGGCAAGATAAAAGTAGAATTCATTGACAATGTGACGTGGATTAAGAGGTGAGTAAATGTTTCCTCGTTTTTAGGGTGTAAAAGTGTTGCTTCGGGGCGAACGAACGAAGACGATTAGCCAGCATAGCGCCAATTTTATTACCGCTTGCATAAAAGTATTGGTGAGACCAGCAAAGGTGGCGTTCCACCTCGTCTGTAAGACAAAGATTTGACATAAGATCTGTGCGCAGTTGTTCAATACACTTCCTATTACGTTCCAATGGAGATTTTTTGAAAAGCTGCGTCGCTGTCTCTAAGTCCTTCTCCAAGGTTAGTTTATCTTGTGTGCATTCTTTACAGCATCGCGAGGATAATTGAATGATGTGGCCACGGATCACCGATTTGTAAGCTTCCCACAAAGTTGTTGGGGATGAGACAGAGTGAGTGTTATTCCAAAAGTAATCTAAAGAATGGATCATTCTGTCTTCCGCTATTTGGGAGAAAGAGTCACCGAGACACCACCCCGAGGAGCGGGGGCTGTGGTGCGACGCATTGCAATGTGCCAAAATAAAGTCATGATCCGACCAAGGGACTGCATGGATCAGGACTGAAGACACTTGAGTCAAAAAAGATGGAATCACCAGAATATGGTCAATTCTAGAATGACTATTATGAGGTTGAGAAAAATAGGTGTAATCTTTAGAAGTAGCATGAACTTCCCGCCACGCATCCACCAAGTAATTGGATTTGAGCACAGTTGCAAAGTCGGAAGATGATGCCGTGGTGGACGAAGCAGTAGGAGGTGATCTGTCCAATCTTGGATTGGATTCACAATCGTATTGATGTCACCACAGAGCAGCAGATGGCCTTTCTGATGGGATTGTAATACGAAAAAGCGCATCTGTCATTGGTTCGGAGCATAATAAGTACAGAGAGTAACTTCCATATCGTGGAGGGTCCCTACAATGATCAAGCATTGACCTTGGGGGTCCGCTATGACACAAATGCGTTGGTACCTACCATCAAGAAAACTCGGCATATGCCCGGAGGACAGGTGGGTTTCCTGTAAACAGGCCAGGTCAAACTTTTGAGCCTGAAGATATTTAAAGACCTTAACTCTCTTCTGGGGTGAATTTAGACCCTACACATTCAACGTAAGCCAGTTAAACACCATTTTGTTGATATAAGTACAGTAGTTTAGAACTCGAAGGTCCCCTGAGGACCGCCTGACACCATCCCTGTGGCAACGGGGGAAAGAAAGAAATATAGAAAAGGGGAAGAGGAAATAGCCAGGAAAACAGAAGAGTACAGATGAGAAAAAGTGAGAATGGAAAATTAGCAACCAAGATAGCCCTGAAAATAAGCTCGGAATCTCGAACACAAGGAGCCTATGTACCAGCCAAGTGGATGCACAGAGTGCAACGCAGTGAGCCCTACACTGCGAGTGTTTCATAGGCTCGGGAGAAGGGTCGATCGGGGTGGCATGGATAACTCTGGGCAAGGTGTCGTCCCACCACTCACTGCAGCATGGTTCGAGTTGTGGGGAGTCAGGGAGGCCACCAGGCAGAACAGCCCTGTGTCAGTACCAGACGCAGAAAAACCCAGCTGTCAGGGATAATTACAGATTGAAAACCTATAGGCTTATATGTAGGTATTAGCTTGGATAAATTGAACTTGTGGTGTCTATGACACCCCCACAGCGGCAGAGATGGAGATTTCATATAGATTTAGCAGGAGACCTCCGACAGCTCTTCTCAGACTATGCCCCGAAATTTGGTTCAGGAGGTGGGCATGAGGGTTGGAGTGAGCAGCTTGTAGAGCAGAGGGGAATTGATTAAGGCTGTTTGCTGACCCCTCAGAGCCGCCGAGAGAGAGCTGCTTGGTCTGATCCGCTGGTGGGGCCGGCGCCATCTTTATCTGACACTTGCATTGTGGCTTTGGGTCAGAATACTGGCAGGTTTTCGCTGTGTCCAGCAGGCCCATGGCTGTAGATCGGTGCCTGGGGTGTGCCTAAGGTGGTCCGGAGTAGATAGTGAGAGAATTAAGGCTGATCACTGTAGCGGGGAGGAAATCTGTGCGGAGCTAGCCTAAGAGTCAACCATCTTGGGTTGCCCCGTGCATGCACTCCCGGTATGGAACATTTCAAACGTTGATGGCAAGTTTTATTTTTTGCACAAAAAAGACTTTTCAATATTATCTTGAGGGTATTTTGTGGGGTATTCATGTCAATAACAACTGCTTTAATAAGTCAAACCTTGTCAGTTAGGCTGGCAGTTAGATTCACAAAGCATAACTAGGAAGCAGAGGCTACATATGCAAATGTGAATATGGCTTCTTCCATGTACATACATCATTATAAACTATACAAAGAAATAATGTTTTAATAAATTAACACATTTAATTCATTTTGGTTTTGACAGGTACCCGCTCCCACTTCCAGCTCAGTTGGCCGCCCCCCTGCAGCCCTCTGGCACACTTCACAGATCCCAGAGGACTGCAGTCCATTCACAAAGTGCAGTGTGCTTTGTGCAGTAGGACACCGGCTATGAAGCCGCAAGGCTTCACTGCCGTTTTCCCTTAGTTAAGATGGGGGCGCCAGCACCCAACAACCGATTGAAGAAGATCCCTGGACAGGTAAGTGCCCTAACATTAAAAGCC
The DNA here is from genome assembly GCF_062004578.1 of Staurois parvus. Lineage (NCBI taxonomy): Eukaryota > Metazoa > Chordata > Amphibia > Anura > Ranidae > Staurois > Staurois parvus. The sequence continues at coordinate 7,033,469 of NW_028318003.1, forward strand.
AGCAACTATAGTATTTGTAGCTTTTAATCGCTTCTCGGCCTTTTGGCTAAGATCAAGTGTAGTATCTGTTCTTATCAGTGTCCAGTGGGGGTGCTCCCGGTCATTCTTGCTTTGCGGGGATGACTGTTGTATAGTACCCTCACTGGTATGATGGGGGTCTGGACGGCTAGTACCGGGGGGACAGAAACCGGGACGCCCACACGTAGCTGGGGCCTGGGAGTAATTCCCCCAAGGAGACCGGAAGGACCCAGCTCCTCTTGATTTGGACGGATCTACCTTGTCTGGCCAGGGGTCGGGAAGACAGAGTCTGCAAACCAGTGCCCCCTGAGTACTCGCCTCAGGGGTGCCACTAGTAACACCTGGGTGTGGGACCCCACTGTGTGAAGATGGCACATGGTCACTGTGTTTTCAACTTTTTCTGCACAGCGCCCTTAGGACCAGGCCTTATGGCTAGGATCAGGGCAATTTTTGCTACAGGCCTCAGGGCCTGGTCTGTGCACTATTTGGCATGACCACTTTTTTATTTTCTATTTATTTAATTTATACACTCCCACGTATTGTCACTTTTTTCTTTACTTATGTGTGCGTTTTTCTCACAGGATGGAGGGTGTGGGTCCTCGGGCCTGCCCTGAAGTCTAGGGGGAGGATGTGTGGCCTTTTGGTTCCTTCCTCCCGTCCCTAGGGGGTTTTCTCTTCGGGAGAACCCCCTGACCAAGTACTGGGTGTCCGGATTCGGAACGGTGGTCCACCAGGCCTTTTGGCCAGGAGGACCAAATGGGAACCTTGTCCCTGTCAGGAGCTTCGTGCCCCGGGGGATCAGGTTAGTGGTCCAACCCCTTCGGGGGAAGGACAAAGCACACCCCTAAGTGCACTTTTTCGTGTGGTGTTTTGCACTTACACTTTTTTTGTGAACACTTACGGGTTTTTCGTTATAGTTGCACGTTTGCGGACTTTAAAAAAAAAAAAAAAATTTGTAGCTTTTAATTTTTCTTTGGGGGGGAGGGGGGGGCAGGGGAGGAAACTTTGCTTTAAGCTGGTCTCCTATCTTAGAAATAAAATACAATTTGTCATGTACTGGTATATGTAATGCTACGTTCTTCCTTGTAATTGTTTTTAGTCTTTCATAATGTAGGCTCCAGGGAGCATTACACACTACTATATACCAATACTCTTCTTACCTGACCAATACGGCCTTGCCAGCCCATGCGGTGCAATCCAGCAGCTGCTAGAATAATGGCACTGAAATTGTGATGTTCTTCAAGTTTTTTCATGCGTGTATTTAAGTTACCTCGCTAAGAAAAATTCAGTTAAGGATTGAAAACAAAAAATGCAAGGTTTAAACACACACACACACTTCTCTTTACCCATTTAAAATTAAAAAAAGCTAGTAAATGAACAACAGCTAGTGTAGACCAATGGCCGATGTTGAAATACATGAAGGGTTAAACCTTTTTTCCCCGCATTTTGGATAGGGTAGCAAATGGTTAGAACTACTATTAGGAGGGGGTGAGGTTTTTCCCTACATTTCCTGTTTTGTAGATACAACAGGAAGTGCGAGGAAATCTTTCTACAGTGCGTAAATCCCTTGCACGTACAAAGAAACCCTCTTGATCCTGGCAGAAATACATTGAAATTGTAACTGCATGTGGTGAGCTGACAAAGTTCTTCTGCTGCATAGAAATCCTAAGCAGTGTTGTCAGCCCTGCCTTATGTAATATAGATGAGGAGAGGGGGAGGTTTTCTGTTTTCTGTTCTACAGCAGAAGCAGCGTTGGAAGTCCACAAGAATTTAGAAGCACGCTGGAATTCTGGCAGGATTAACAGGTACATTCGGTATTTTGCTTAAAGAGACGAAAGATGGTAAAAGGATAGGTATTGAAGAGATGTCCTGAATATATACAGTGAGGACCATATATATTTGGACACAGGCACAATTTTCATACTTTTGGCTCTGTATACCAACAGATTAAAACGAAACAATCCAAAAATGAAAACGAAACAATCCAAATTAATTTGAAGTGAAGACTTTCAGCTTTAATTCAAGGGCTTCAACATAAATATCAAGTACAAATTTTAGGAACTGCAACCATTTTTATACACAGTCCCTCCATTTTCAGTGGCTCAAATGTAATTGGACAAATGAATATAATCATAAATAAAATGTTAATTTTTAATATTTTGTTGAGAATCCTTTACTGGCAATGACTGCCTGAAGCCTGGAACCCATGGACATTGCCAAAGACTGGGTTTCCTCCTTTCTGCTGCTTTGCCAGGCTCTAACTGCAGCTGTCTTCAGTTATTCTTTGTTTGTGGGTCTTTCTGCCTTTAGTTTTGCCTTCAGCAAGTAAAATGCATACTCAGTTGGGTTGAGATCAGGTGACTGACTTGGCCATTGCAGAATATTCCACTTCTTTTCCTTCAAAAGCTCCTGGGTTGCTTTTGCAGTGTGTTTCGGATCATTGTCCATCTGTACTGTGAAGCGTCATCCAATCAACTTTGCTGCATTTGGCTGAAGCTGGGCTGACAGTAAATCTCTAAACACTACAGAATTCATCCGGCTGCTTCTGTCTTCTGTCACATCATCAATAAACACCAATGACCCAGTGCCACTGGAAGCCATGCATGCCCATGTCGTCACACTGCCTCCACCATGTTTTACAGATGACGTTGTGTGCTTTGGATCATGAGCTGTTCCAAGCCTTTTCCACACTTTTTTCTTCCCCTCATTCTGGTACAGATTACTGGCTTTTCTATTCTTCAGGCTTATGAATGGTTTGCACCTTGTGGTGAACCCTCTGTATTTGCTCTCGTGAAGTCTTCTCTGGATTGTAGACTTTGGCAATGATACGCCCACCTCCTAGAGAGTGTCCTTCACTTGTCTGGATGTTGTGAATGGGTTTTTATTTACCATAGAGAGGATCCTGCGATCATCCACCACTGTTGTCTTCCGTGGACTTCCATGCCTTTTTATGTTGCTGAGCTCACCAGTGCGTTCTTCTTTCCTCAGAATGTACCAAACTGTTGATTTGGCCACCCCTAATGTTGCTGCTATCTCTCTGACAAATATGGATTTGTGTAGTTTTTGAAGCCTTACAATGGCATGTTTCACTTGCATGGCAGCTCCTTTGAATGCATGATGTAGGTTCACAGCAACAGATTCCAAATGCAAACTTAGAATCAACTCCAGACCTTTTATCTGCTTAACTGATGAAGAAATAATGGAGTAGCCCACACCTGGCCATGAAATAGCTTTTAATTCAACTGTCCAATTACTTTTGGTCCCTTGAAAAAAAGAGGGGATGGCGACTCTTAAGAGCTGTAATTCCTAAACCCTTCCTCCAATTTGGATTTTCAAATGAAACCTCACAGTGGGCACTTTCAGCCCATACCCATTATATAACTATAGCTTGAATGTGTTTTGGTAAATACCTGAAAAAGACTAAAATTATGCCTGTGTCCAAATATATATGGACCTAACTGTATTTTTTTTTTTGTTCACACAAATACTAAGTTCTCTAGCTGTCCTCAAGATTCCAGCATTATCCCTGAACTCTCCTTAAAGTGAAACTTCAGTCACACTTTAAAATGTGATTTATCCACTCCCATTTTCTAAATCTGCAATTTTTCAGTGTAAAAAGCAAGCTGTAACTACATTCACCATATATGCAGCCATCCTGAGGGCAGCTGCCCTCTGTTTTCCAAGGAATTCATGACGCTTCTCTGTGGTGCACAGCGAGTCCGTCGTGCATGCCCAGTACACATTGGAGTCCGCACTTGCACACTAAATATGGTCTCCATCTGTCCTTTGCTGGTTTCCGCCCATTTCTGCCTGTGCTTCACCCTACTCCAATTCTCCCTCACTCACAAAAAAAAAAAAAAAAAAAAAAAAAAGGTTGAAGACTCCTGGGATATCTGACAAAAATATCCCAGGGGTCAACAGGAGTAGAGTTTTGACGTCATTCGCCTACAAGAAGGAAGCAGGAAGTGCAGAGGAACAATGAATAAAAAGAAGGTATTTGGATCTAGAATTTTTTTTTCCTTCCACTGGTGTTCAAAAAGGGGGAGAGAATGCTATTAGAAGGAAGTTTAGGAATAGACTGAGGATCCGCTTTAAAATATGGACTGAATCACAATAGTACCATTACACTTTAATATCAGTTTGTTCTGTTCATCGCTCCAGTTGTCAAGGGAGTTTTTACCAACCCTTGTATATTAGCTATACCAAAAATAGATATTGATTGGAAAACACCCCATATCATGATAAGAAACAAATATTGCCACTTACACAAGGATACAATATCTTTGAATTCTAAATGTGGGTACATTTTCTTTAACTGAGCTGCTCTACGAAGAGAACTTGTTCCGATTATACTGTAATTAAAAAAAAATTACATTAGGACTCCATAAACCTATATTGACTTAATGGTGAAAAGATGCCAAAAAAGTGAAGAAAAAAAAAAAGTCAACATGTTTCATACTAATTCACACATTAACTACTACATCTGTAGAAAGAAAAATCAATTCAAACTATACAAATAATACATACATTTAAAAGTGATACTAAAACCAATTTACCTTAATACATTCCTTACATTAAAGCAGAGCTCCACCCAAAACGGGAAGTTCCGCTTTAGTGCTTTGTCCCCCAACCCCCATTAAGAATTGGCACCTTTGGGGAGCGGGTACCCAAATTTGACAGGTGCCCGCTCCCACTTCTGCTGCAATCGCCTAGGCAATCGGAAGCAGAAGTTGTCCTCCCCTCTCCCTCCCCGTAGTCTTCTGGGATACGTGACAGGGCTCAGAAGACTACAGGGCCATTCACAAAGCACAGCGCTTCTCGTGCATGCGCAGTAGGCACCCGGCTGTGAAGCCGCAAGCTGTCAGAGTTGGGTCCCAGCACTAAAGATGCTGGCGCCAGGGAGAGAAGACAGCTGGTGAAACCAACGGTGGTGAGGACACAGCTGCAGTTTTTGTAGCTGCTGACTTTTTTTTTTTATTCAGCTGGAACTCCGCTTTAAGGTAAAAAATTTATTTTATTCCTCTGTCCTTCCCTGTGTGAAGGGGAAGAGAGGAGAGAATAGATCCAGCACTGCATCTCTTCTCCCCTCACTTTCTCACACAGGGACTCAAGCAGCAGCAGGAGCTATTGGCTTCTGCTGCTGTCAACCAAATGCAGTGAGGAACAAATGGGGGGCCTAAGTCCCACTGTGTGTGTCTATGGAGCACAGCTCCATAGACACACCGCTCAGGAGCGAGCACACACAATGTGCCCCCATAGTAAACCGCTTGCTATGGGGACACACAAAGAGGAGGAGCAAAGATTGTCGGCAGGGGACCTCAGTAGAGGAGGATTGAGGGCTACTCTGTACAATACCATTACACAGAGCACGTAAGTATAACATGAAAAAAATAGGGTATAAAAAGTGAGCGCTCTCAATATAAGCAGCTATTGCACTACAGGTAACCAAATAAAACCTCAGTCATAAATATAAATAAAAGTGCACACTAATAAATTAATCATAATGTCCGTATAGAAATATAGGTATGTTGGACAAATAAATAGTTCTTAAGGTGACAATCCGTATATAAAGTGTCAACTGCGGCGATACTTCAGTGCTTGTGCTTTGAAAAAGTGGGGTAAGAATACGCACTCACCAGATGCGTAATGAAAATACGCATGTAAATCAATCAACAGAGGTCCCCTTTAAGGAAGCGGATTAGGCCAGGTAGAGGATTATCCTCCCTCTGGGTGGTGTGTGGTACATCAGGCACTTCTGGGCAGTATAGGGATCCAGTCAGCCAGAGCTGTGATCTGGCCAGCGGGATCGACAACCCCCCCCCCCCCCCCCCCAGGGCTTCATCCTGCGGAAGTCCGCTCTAGGAAGTGTCCGCCGTCCTGATGAAGAAGCAACATACTTACTTCTTATTCAGGACAGCGGACACTTCCTAGAGCGGACTTCCGGTGCTAGAGGAAGCGAGAGCGGAGCCAGAGGACGAAGCCCGGGGGGGTCGCCGAGCCCGCTGGCCGGATCACAGCTCTGGCTAACTGGATCCCTATACTACCCAGAAGTGCCTGACGTACCACACACCACCCAGATACTGCAGCGATAAGCACTGAAGTATCGCCGCAGTTGACACTTTATGCACGGATTGTCACCTTAAGAACTCAGTAAGTATAACATGATTTTTTTTTTCATATAAAATAACAGAGTTTAGTAACACTTTAATACACAGGTGCAGTTATATTAGAAAATCATGCACTTTTTTTTTTTATTATTATTATTAGATTTGTACAATATCAAAGCCTTGCATATACTTATTAAAGCTGAAGCTTAGTTTTCTTTTCTACAGCTTTAGTTTCATTACTTACCTGTAATGAAGTACACTATACTGCCAGAAGTATTGGGACACCCCTCCAAAACATTGGATTCAGGTGTCTCAATCGCCTCCATGGCCACAGGTGTATAAAATCAAGCACCTAGGCATGCAGACTGCTTCTACAAACATTTGTGAAAGAATGGGTCGCTCTCAGGAGCTCAGTGAATTCAAGCGTGGTACCGTGATAGGTTGCCACCTGTGCAATAAGTCCATCCGTGAAATTTCCTTTTTACTAAGTATTCCACGGTCAACTGTTATTGGTATTATGATAAAGTGGAAGCAACTGGGAACAACAGCAACTCAGCCACCTAGTGGTAGGCCACGTAAAATGACAGAGCGGGGTCAGCGTATGCTGTAGCGCAGTCCGCAGAAGTCGCCAACTGTCTGCAGAGTCAATAGCTAAAGACCTCCAAACTTCATGTGGCCTTCAGATTAGCACAAGAGTGCATATAGAGCTTCATTTAATGGGTTTCCATGGCCGAGCAGCTGCATCCAAGCCTTACATCAACAAGTGCAATGCAAAGCATCAGATGCAGTGGTGTAAAGCACGTCACCACTGGACTCTAGAGCAGTGGAGATGTGTTCTCTGGAGTGATGAATCATGCTTCTCTGTCTGGCAATCCAATGGACATGTCTGGGTTTGGCCAGGAGAACGGTACTTGCCCGAGTGCATTGTGCCAACTGTAAAGTTTGGTGGAGGGTGGATTATGGTGTGGGGTTGTGTATATATATATATATATATATATATATATATATATATATATACACACACACACACTCAAACTATAATTCATCCAAAATGTACAATCACATAACAGTCATAAAGGTGCAACTATAAATGAATAACTACTCAACGATAAATCATAGGCATTAACAATTCAAATGACAATGTGGCTAACAACTAATGTGCAAATACGCAAAAAATGCCAGTAACCTAGATGGCCAAGTGGAGTTTTCTGATGCTATACCTGCTGTATGTTCTGCAATAAAATGTAAGTGGCTCTACTTAATAGAGCTGTTTTTTTATGTGGATTTACACAATGGAACACACAGGCCAAATATAAGTCAGTATCAGCCAGATCAACAGAAACAGGCTGACATTTGGCCCTTGTGTACTGCAGCTGGTCCGACAGAAGCCAGATATTCATCTGGGTTCTGTCGAAGGGGCATGACCGAAAAAAAGGTCTGCCGATCGTCTTTTAACTGGTGTGTCCTAGTGGTGAGGCGGTCCCCGTCAGAACACAATAGAACAGCGGGAAAGATCGTACTAACACCACTAGTGTTAGTACAGCGATCTGTCAAGGTTTTTTTTCCTTCAGCCCACTGGGTTGAACGAAAAAGAAAAACACTACTGTGACATAAGTTACTGGTCCTGTTGAGATTGAGGAGGAGGTGCGGAATGTCCATCTAGTGATCTAGAGACAAGCCTCAGAGGTTATACACCTTACTCACCAGGGAGTTTTCTGAAGTGCAATTAAGGGGGCAGAAGGCCTTTTGAGATACAAAACCGATTTATGATCACTCTGTACTGGGGGGGTCAGATAATTCTGCTAAGCCCCCCTTATACTTACCTGAGCCCTATCTCGATCCAGCGGGGGGTTGGGGGCGAGATGCGTTCCATGTGTCTTATGGAGCCAGAAGCCCTGACGGGGGACCCGAGAAGAGGAGGATCAGGACTGCACAGGGCAGGTAAGAATGACATGCTTGTTGTTTTTAAAAAAATTCAAAAAATTTGCCTTTCCAATTACTTTCAGCTTTAATTATGTTTGTTTCATCATGGAGCAGCAAGTTAATTTGAACCAACTCATTTTAATTTGTCTATTTGAGCCCCTTTTACGAGAGCTTTTTTCGTAAAGACAATGCAGATTTAACATGCATGTGAGAAATGTCAGAATTGGCCCGGGCAGAAGCAGTTAACCACTTGACTACCGGGCCAATTCTGACATTTATGTCATACATGTGAAAATCGGCATTTTTTTTGCTAGAAAATTACTTCGAACCCCTAAACATTATATATTTCACACAGATACCCTAGAGAATAAAATGGTGGGTGATGCAATTTTTTATGTCACACGGTATTTGCACAGCGGTTTTTCAAATGTAAATTTAAAAAAAAAAAGACAATACACTTTAATGAATTTTAGTGAACACAAACATAACATAATATCCAATTTCTTTTGTAAAATATAAAAGATACCTGCTGTGACAGGTCCTCTTTATGGAGTGATCTAGGGTCCAAGAGATGAGACCAAGATCTGTTTGATCTGCTGCTTCACAAGCCAGTAACGGACTTGTAAGCAAAGAAACCAAAACCGGAAGTGATGAAATCCTTGTTGCTTCCAGTTTCTGACATCGCACAGTAGGAGGAACAACAGCAGTTCCTTCCACAGTGTCCGGGGAAGCTGATGCTGCCAGACACATCCTTATTGGGCTTCTCGATCGCAGCCACCTGTCAAAGTAATCCAGAAGCTGTATAGCCAGTAGGATTACTTTTACAATGTGCAGAATTGCTGGCTGAAAAAAACCTATGCCAGGATCGTGACTGTAGCTGTAGACATGATCCTGGTATACCACGGTTTCAATACCAGGATGTATATATACGTATAACCGTTAATATATCAACACAAAGAGAAATGGTACAAAATAACCAAAGCAACCAAACTTCACTTTTCATCCTGGTTAGAAGAGACAGAATTAGAAAAAAAATATGACCATGGATTGGTAGCTATGGGAAACGGTACTTCATATTTTGCATGTTTTGTTAAGGAGTTGCCTCAAATGTTAGCACCACAAAGACAACAATTTAATTAGTGATACAACAAAGAATTTCACCTGTTTTCAGACAAAGTTTCTAACTTATTCCCAGCAAGTTTAGGATGGAATACAACTGCATCAAATGGATTCTCACGCCTGAAGACACAAAAAGGGAAACTCCTCAGTTACTGCAGTAACAATACAGCAAATGATTTCTATCAGGTTGGATAAATAGAAGAGGATAAACATACTTGCATACAGCTCCAATAGTGAAACCAGGCGGTAATGTTGTTGGTAAATCCTTTAGTGAATGAACCACTAGATCAACCCTAAACAACAAAAGAAAAACAACAAAAAATGCAAAAATTACAGAGAAGGAGTGAAGATTTTCTTTGCTATCAGAAACATGGAAATGTTATATTGGCCTTTACAGTCCCCCAAAAATAATGTGCCATCTTTCCTGAATTCCTAAAAAAGAAACAGAGAAGAGGAGGATGCCATCAACACAGAGCTTACACAGGTGTGGACATGGAGGACTAGGCAACCAACACTTCTGGAAATGTGTTACGTCCTGTAGATTCTTTGGCCAGCATAAGGCTGAAAGGGAGTAATGATCAGAGCATCAGTGATGGGACAGGTTCTGTACCTTTTCTTTATTTAGGTTACCTTTTTATTTACAGGAAGGTTATAGGAAATTACTATAAATACCTCCACAGATCAGGGGTTCTGACTCTACAAGCAACTAACAATTTTAGAAAGGAAGTGTGCAATTATAACTCATATATTGCCTGCAGCACAGGTTTCCTGCAATTCTCACTGACATCCTCCTTCTCACAAAAAAAAAAAAAGAAAGAAAGAAGAAACACAGTGGCATATCATTTTCCTCCATGATGCATTAAGCTCTGTTCTTTGCCTCATCTCTAAGACAAGCCTTGCATAACCACCATCTGCCATGTGTTTTTACAGCTTAAACCCTTCTCCTGTAACAACGGGCAACACCACTTATCAACATTACCCTCAGCAAGTGCTATAGACAATTCCCTTCCCATGGTAACATCATAGCATAAAGTGCCTTGATAAAGTATTCATACCCCTTGAAATTTTGCACATTTTGTCATGTTACAACCAAAAATGTAAATGTATTTTATGTGATAGACCAACACAAAGTGGCACATAATTGTGAAGTGGAAGGAAAATGATAAATGGTTTTCACAATTTTTTTACAAATAACTATCTGAAATGTGTGGTGTGCATTTGTATTCAGCCCCCGAGTCAATACTTTGTAGAATCACCTTTCGCTGCAATGGTGTGGTGGATGGTGTGTTCAGGGTGATGTGCAGTGTTAGTTTTCCACCACACATAGGCCAAAAAGTTCCATTTTGGTCCCATCTGACCAGAGCGCCTTCTTCCGCATGTTTGCTGTACTCCCCATATGGCTTCCCGCAAGTGGTAAACGGGACTTCTTATGGCTTTCTTTCAACAATGGCTTTCTTCTTCCCACTCTTCCATAAAAAGCCAGATTTGTGCAGTGCACGACTAATAGTTGTTCTGTGGACAGATTCTCCCCCCTGAGCTGTGGATCTCTTGGCTCCTTACCATGGGCCTCTTGGCTGCTTCTCTGGTTAACCCCTTGGCGCCTTCCGGCCCTTTAAGGGTTCCAGAAGCCGGGAGGCGGGGCAGGGTTTTAGTGTCCTGTGACCGCCATGATTCGCTGTCATGGCGGTCACATGATCGGGAAAGGTCCCAATCGAAAGAGGAGATCGGGAACTTTCCGTGAGTACCGAATGTGTATGCTGGGAGCGCGCTCTCAGCACATATGTTTTTTTTAATAGAAAGCAAATGTGTGACCGCTCGGCATCTAGGCCCAGATGCCGGGAGGCCGCACATTTGTGTTCGGCCGGTGCCAAGACGTTAATGTTCTCCTTGCCCAGCCTGTCAGTTTAGGTGGATGCCCATTTCTTGGTAGGTTTGCAGTTGTGCCATACTCTTTTCATTTTCAGGTGATGATTGAACAGTGCTCTGTGAGATGTTCAAAGCTTGGGATATTTTTTTTTTAGAGCCTAACCCTGCTTTAACCTTCTCCACAACTTTATCCCTGACCTGTCTTGGCCTTCATGATGCTGTTTGTTCACTAATGTTCTATAACAAACCTCTGAGGGCTTCACAGAACAGCTGTATTTATACTGAGATTAAATTACACACAGGTGGATTCTATTTACTAATTAGGTGACTTCTGAAGGCAATTGCTTCCACTAGATTTTAGTCAGGGGTATCAGAATAAAGGGGGCTGAATACAAATGCACACCACAATTTTCACATATTTATTTGTAAAAATTTTGAAGACCATTTATCATTTTCCTTTCACTTCACAATTATGTGCGACTTTGTGTTGGTCTATCACATAAAATCCCAATAAAATACATTTACATTTTGGGTTGTAACATGACAAAATGTGGAAAATTTCAAGGGGTATGAATACTTTTTCAAGGCACTGTATTTGTACAGCAGTTTTAGGCATCATGCACACAGGCGTATGAATTTATGCTGCATTGTTTCTGCTAGAACTTGCCAGAAAAAAGGCTTTGGTCATATATTTGCATGCGTTTATGCGCATATGGCATTTATAATAAATGTGTAAACATTCTAATGGCTAGAATAGACATTTATTGTAGCCACTAGAATAAATTTATGAGCATACACGCACGTTTACATGCGTACGCATGTAAATTATGCTCATAGGCGCCTCTCCAAACACAGCTTTGGGTCACTTTTTTTCAGACCCCTGAACACTGCGCACAAATACGTGCATAAACGTCTGCATGTGCATGGCCACAATAAATAACATGCAGCTGCATTCATGGACATAAAAAAAATGCCAGGTGCTCCTACCAGCGGCATTTTTTCTGCCCATGTGTATGAGCCCTTATGGTACAAGGCAGGAAAAAGTTTGGCTACTATGGTTAGTGTAAATTCTACAGTACTGGTAAATACATTTAGGCCGATTTGACTTAGGGCCTGAGCTTGTGCAACATAAATCCAGCATACTCCCCCACCCCCTTACAGAAAGACCAGGTGCTGCATGCAGCTGCCCATAGACATGAAAGGCCGCTCTCGGCTTTACCAAGGTATACACCGGTGCTCATATAAACACAAGTATAGAAACTGGGTGTGTGCAGGAGGCTTTATAGGTTTATGATAAATGTAACACATGCTTCTTCAGTTCGGAACAACCCCACAACTTCCCCACTTACTCATTTCTCTCCAGTGCATTCTCCAGCTCTTTTGTAAAGAGGCTCTTCTCTCCTATCTGCAAAGTTGAATGAATAGCAGTCAGTGATTTCAACAGAATATATAAAAGGAACTACAATTCAGACTCCAGAAAAAAAAAAGTTGCTGCACTGACAAAACAACATGCTGCAGGTACTATGTTTACAAAAAAAAAATCAGAAAACCAACCTTTGATAAAGCAGTATCCAGAATTTTATCCCCTGTTGTGGACATTGCAACTAGAAAACAAAATGTAACAACAGTAAAAGCAATGGGGAGGAGAAAGTGTGGAATATTTGTTTTTCTTATAATACAATGAGATACATATGGCAAAAGCTGAGGCAGATGGAAAAATGATAAGAATATTAAAAAGCAAGATCAGACTCTCTCAACCTTTTCAACACAGAGAAATCCCCTGAAATTACTTTCCAGTCTCAGAGAACTTCTGCTTAAAATGACTATATCTACAACTCATGGTGGTCAATGGGCAGAATGCTCCTTACACTTGTGGTCATTGGGAAGAATTATCCCCTTATAGATAGCTAAAAAGATCAACAGTGTTAGCGGGAACTTATCTGAGAAGCAGAAATTGCTCAAGAAACTCCTAAAAAACTCTGAAGGAACCCTGGCGGAGAAATCCTGAGCTAGATCATAGATCACAGAATATTAAATGATCACAGGGTGAATTCATGCAGGCCTGTTTTATGGTAAAGACTTGTGCTGGCCATACACAGAGAATTTCATTCAGTTCCTGATGAACCAGCCAAAACTCGCTTAGTGGGTATACATTGATTGAAAAATCAAAAGGAGCTGGGTGGAAAATATCAGTTGAACAGTGGCTGCTTCAAATCAGATGCAAGTACTGTTCAAGTATTTCGAATAGCTGTCAAAATACAATAGTCCAGCGAGGGGAATCCTCCACCTGCAGTGTGTAGCGTGGATGGAGGAATCCCTTGGGTTTTTTCTATTCAACCTGCAGGCTGAACAATAAAGTCTATACATGTATGGCCAGCTTGTACAGCTAGTTAGACAAGCACATAAATAGTCTGTATAGTTTTGAGGACAAAGGCGTAGCACAGTAAGGTAAATTCACTCACCAATTTCAAAACGAACATCGGGAAACTTCTGGCTCAGCATTTCCACCACGCTATCAGTTTGGATTCGTGCTAGCTGTAGATAGATATAACATACATTGATCAAGAATAGACTAGTTCTCATCATTCGCATACAAGTGGAATGTGCTAAATACATTTTGTCTACCCAAATTAAAGGTAGGCTCACCTGGCTTTTCCTTGTACCAACTCTGATGACATCTCCCCCCTGGCCAAGACCATCCTAAAAAAGTATAAAGTTATGAGATCAGACTGGGAGACATATCTTTAAAAAGTGACCTCCTGAGCAGCATACAGAGCAGAAAAGAGCACAGTAAGTGTGTAATAATGATTTTATATGCCATCCGTGTGCCTAGATTTGTGTTAACACATTATGGTTATACACTGTATATCATCTTTATAGAATGTGTGCACATATTTACAGTTTTCTTAAATATTACTTTAACTAAACTAGAAAAAAAAATGATGCAGTTAAGACAGTTCCAAAAAACTGAAAACATTTTGACAATTCCTTTCTAAAACATCAATTCCTAACAAATTCTACAGAAGACATACAAAAAATATACAAATTATCTGAATTTCTAAAATGTACCTTAGATTTGGAATTTTCCATTTTCAGTGCAAAACCCAGGTGAGGAACAGAGCACTCTTCTAAACGGGTCTCCTTTCTACTCTGCAGTCCCAGTTTCAGTTAAAAGAATATTTCTCAATGGCAATATGGACAAGCTGATAAGTTGTAGGGTCAGGGGGTGGAACAGATAGTATTCTACGACCCCACCCCTCGGTGTAATTTAACACAGAATCCCAAACTTTGTTATCAGTGGAGCTCAGGCTGGACTTCTTATCAAAGGCAAAAAAATGATGGTGACACTTATCTGAGCATAAAATGGTAACTCCTCTCTTTGTGCTGAGCTGCCAAAATGAACTACTACATCTTCACTAACGAAGATGTACAATGTGCCTGCACAATCCTTTTATTCAAACTAGTTGGGGAAGAAGTAAAACAAATTCTGCAGCCATCTTAGACTTAAAACGTCTGCTACAATAATAAAAGCAGTGGATTTAGGCTCGTTATACAGTACGTGGATCAGTTTTTTTGATCAGCCATTAAGCTGATCGAAAAAAAAACTGAACCGATTCCCACATCCACACAAGTGAGGTGCATGGAATCTTCCCCACTATGTTGTTTTTTGACAGTGGGGACTCCTCTGACTGGCTGTAGCAATGATCAAAGGAGAATTTTTCAACAAGCTGGTTCAAGCAAAGTCAATCATCAGATTGACTTCTCTGGAATGGGAATGGCCATAGATGAATCAAAATTCAGCCTGCTGAACCAGCTGAACTTCGATCCATCTATGACCAGCTTTGGTCCCACAGGAGGTCATACACCACTATAAAGGCACCAATTCAAGAATATTTTTAAACCCAGCTGGCTATCAAAGTGCCAACAGTGGTGCATATAAAAGAAAATGATGTGATAGAGGTCCATGTTGCTCAGCCAGTATAAATTTCTCCTGAGACCCATGAATGATACTAGCTACCAACCTGAACTAAACGTACAAGGCAATTAAAAGAAAAAAAGGTCTGGCATGCAAGATATTCAAGACTCAGGCTTCAAGAACAAGATAAAAAGGAAACATTGGGATACAAAATCATCATGACCCAGGAAACCAGATGACATGATATACTAAGGCCTGCTTCACATCTATGAAGGTTGCAGTTCATGCATTTTTCCAGTGTGGTTTTTTTTTTTTTTTTTAACACACGTTCTTTAGAGCTGGTTTACACCATGCTTTGGAGTTGGTTTACACCATGCTTTGGAGTTGGTTTACACCATGCTTTGGAGTCGATTCACACAGGAATGAGCTGTGTGTTCCTGTGCAATTCACATGAGGCTCTGTGCAGTGTGACTTCAAACCCATTCATGCACTGTAACATTTGTACCATACAATCCGGTGCAGGCAGGTGTGAGGAAAGGCATTGCATTTGCTACCTGCGTTTGGGTTATTACATCTTTCTTGACACCCGCTGCAGATTGCAAAAGCAGTGCACTTTGAATGTGGGTTGAAATGCACAGGTACGCACAGCGTGTTCCGGTGTGATTCAGGCGCGAACAAGGTGTCGACCAGCCCTTTATGAGTTTTTCATCTTTTTGGGAGGTGTCTGTTGTCTTGTGGGAGAAACCAGCAAAAATGCAAAGTCTATACAACCTGCTACAAGAAAAAAAGCCCCTGACCCTTTTCAAAAAACACATTGGGGAAAAATGCACAGAGGTGAATGTGATATACAAAACCATGTTAAATGGACTCTAGTGCATTTCTGCAAAACTGAGAACGCACTGAAAAATGCATAGGTGTGAACAGGCCTAAGGCTTGGTTCACACTTGAGCAGGTCCTCTGTGCTGTGTTTACACATGCACAACAGACCACTCATTTGAATGGCTGCTGTACCTCCAACAAATGTGGGGAAAAAGTCTCTGACTCTTTTTGTTAAATTCAAAACCAGCGTGTAGTGTAGCGCTGCTCAAAAATCATCCACTCTAGTGAACACTAAAGTATAACATAAACATAAATAAGTCCAAAAAAACATAAATCACTCAACAGTAAAGGTAGAAATAATAGTCCCAAGAAAGTCTCTTGAGAAATATTGGTGGGAAGTGTATTCCTACTGGTGAGTAAGCCCACTATCCCGGTGCTGTAAATCTTTTAACTAATGTGCATCACCATGGTGACCATGGCTTATAGGTGGACCTTCACCTTCATATATTGACCCGAATGTAAAGACAGGTGAGACAGGCATCTCCCCTCCTAATGGGGGTAAAATGTGTCCTCTCCTCTGGAAATAATCTGCCTCTCATTATGGCCACTGTATCCTCAATACTATCCCTTTAACAGCATGACTGGCTCTGTGGGTAGAACTCACAACCATATAAAGCGACCAAAGTACAGTGTGTTTCTTAAAATCCACAATTAGTTTATTGGAAATGCACTCACATTTAAGAGAAGTGAACCTCGCAGTATAACAAAAGCCGCAAAGCTGCAGTTGACAATGTGCAGCGTCTTTGACCGTACTAGCGGTGTTCCAGCTCTGACGTCACCTGACTCCTCCCCACACGTATCGTCACGAATCACGGGACTTCATCAGGGATCTTTTTTTTAAATTGTAACCACATGGTAGCACCATGCAGTTTTGCACATCTAAAAACGTGACGCATTTTCCAATGAGTGGGGGAGCCATTAAAAATTAACACCTCCTCGCATCTGCAAAAGAGCACAGCTGTGTGTTTTGCCTACAGGTCGGAGAACACGTATGATTGGCAGACATTCCCCGACCCACGTGTGTGAACCTAGTCTAAGGGAGTTGAAGGACAAATGCATGTTTGACTCCTAAAATATTATTCAACATAATGGAAACAACATTTTATATAAACCTATCCATCTTAAAGGTTTAAAGTGGAACAAGAAATTCAAGGCAATGACTCAAAAGGTGCCTGCACATACCTTTCTAGATTTTCTGATTTGAACTAGAAGCAAATAGAAACTCCCCTACAATTCACTTTAGTCACTATGACTGCCAGTCACTTTTGGGACCAATAGTCAAGGATGTAAATGAGTTGGCCAACCTTCACCTTTACTTTCCAAGTCGTTATTTAGATATGAGGAAGCCTGGGTCACTGGGCATCCAGGGCACTCAAGAATACGTTGATTGATTTTCAGTCACTAGGTCAGGCACTATTGAGCTTACTTTTCAATAATTATGTTGGTGCAAACTCTCCATAGGATTGAATGGAGAGAGAGTACATGCAGAGTGTACAGCAGATGTGTTACCTGGCTGAGAAGATAAGCAGCAGATTAAGTATGCATTTATACTTTAACAATCATACTGGAACTTAAATATTTGCATTTGAATGAGTTGCCTAATGCACCACAAAAGGTGCATGTGCCATGTCTGGCAGCACACCGCAACACAGGTTAGTCATCAAGGTATGTTGGTGTGCTATTCAGAATGGAGGATACTGCATCACAGCAATGTATGAAACATGCAATTCTTTGCATCACTGGGCCCTCGAGTGGGGGGGGGAGGAAGCAAAAGTTTGTGATAAGCATCATCACTATATTTTGGGATTCTTACATAGCATTTTCATTTTACAGACTGTTTCTGAACACAGATTACGACTCTGCATGGCTACTATACTGTACGGTATGGTAGTAATCATTGACCACTGTGCTACCCATGAGTTAGGGGAGTGCCGCAAGTGTACCTATTATAGCACTACAACAGCTGAGAGCCTATTCACAGACTATTTGCTGCATATGTAATACTAACATGTTTAGGTACATGACGCGCCTCCTTCCAACCTCCACGTGTCCTGAGCTTAGCTGTCTGTTCTAAGTGCCCAGGATCACATGACGGGTGTCAAGAGGAAAAGCAGCAGAATATATATACCTATATATGTTACCAGATCCCCCCAGGGTGGTATAAACCCGGAAGTGCTCAGCTCTGAGAACACAGGGACTCCCCAGGAACACAAGTTAAAGGTCAGGGCTCAGTGAGAACACATAATATAGAGGGCATATGGGGGCACTCCTGGAACAAAAATTAGAACCCAGGTGAGGGCTTCATAAAACACACATCAGAACCTGAGGGGGCCCCAGAAACACAAGCTAGATTTCACCCAGAGGGTCCCCAATAATACAAGCTAGAAGCCAGTGAGGCTCCACAAACAGTAACTAGAACCCAGAGGGGCCCCAGAAACACAAGCTAGAACCCAGGAGCAACTGGGAACAAAAAGGCACAGTTTAGGGCCCCCCCAAGAATACAAGTTAGAGGTCAGAGTTCCCCTGAAACACAAGTTAAAGGTCGGGCCCCACAGGAGCACAGGTTAGGACTCATTCAGATGTGCTCTAAGACCTGTCCTCAATGCTGAGCTTTCTGCTGTGTCTATATCCACCTGGGAAGCAGGCAGCCCATAGAAGTGGATGCAGATGCAGTGGCTATGGGGACACTGTCACATGTCTAAATGTGACGTTTGGGCAGGAGTGGGTGAACAGTGTTGAATGCAAAGTGTATCAGGAATCCAAGCTGGTGGTGACGGCTTCAGAGAACAAAAGTTAGAGGTCAGGGCTCCCTGGGGACAGAAGAGGTCGGGGCTCTCCAGGGAGAGGTCAGGGCTCCCCGGGGGACAGAAGAGGTCGGGGCTCCCCGGGGGACAGAAGAGGTCGGGGCTCCCCGGGGGACAGAAGAGGTCGGGGCTCCCCGGGGGACAGAAGAGGTCGGGGCTCCCCGGGGGACAGAAGAGGTCGGGGCTACCCCGGGGGACAGAAGAGGTCGGGGCTACCCCGGGGACAGAAGAGGTCGGGGCTACCCAGGGAAGAGGTCAGTGGTCCCCGGGAATAGAGGAGGTTGGGGCTCCCTAGTGACAGAAGAGGTCAAGTTTCCCCAGGGACAGAAGAGGCAAAGTGTATCAGGAACCCAAGCTGGTGGTGACAGTTTCAGAGAACAAAAGTTAAAGGTCATGCTTCCCTGGGAACAGAAGAGGTCGGGGCTCCCCCAGGGACAGAAGAGGTTGGGGGTCCCCAGGAATAAATGAGGTCGGGACTCCCCATGAATAGAGGAGGTTAGGCTCCCCGGGAACAGAAGAGGTTGGGGATTCCCAAAAAGTAAAAAGGTCAGGGCCCCCCCAGGAGCACATTTAGGGCTCATTCAGATGTGCTCTGAGACCTATCCTCGATGCTGAGCTTTCTGCTGTGTCTATATCCACCTGGGAAGCAGGCAGCCCATATAAGTGGATGCAGATGCATCAGCTGTACGGACACTGTCACATGTCGAAATGTGACGTGTGGGCAGGAGTGGGTGCACAGTTTTGAAGGAAAAGTGTCTCGGGAACCCAACCTGGTGGTGACAGTTTCAGAGAACAAAAGTTAGAGGTCGGGGCTCCCCTGAAACACAATTTAAAGGTCAGGGCCCCCCAGGGGCACAAGTTAGGACTCATTCAGATGTGCTCTGAGACATCTCCTCAATGCTGTGCTTTCTGCTGTGTCTATATCCACCTGGGAAGCAGGCAGCCCATAGAAGTGGATGCAGATGCATCGGCTGTATGGACACTGTCACATCTCTAAATGTGACGTATGGGCAGGAGCGGGTGCAGTTTTGAAGGCAGAGTGTCTCAGGAACTGAAGCTGGTGGTGACAGTTTCAGAGAACAAAAGTTAAAGGTCATGGTTCCCCGGGAAAAGAAGATGTCGAGGCTCCCCGAGAATAGAACAGGTCAGGGCTACCCCGGGGTCAGGAGAGGTCGGGGCTACCCCAGGGACAGAAAAGGTCGGGGCTACCCTGGGGACAGAAAAGGTCGGGGCTACCCAGGGAAGAGGTCAGTGGTCCCCGGGAATAGAGGAGGTTGGGGCTCCCTAGTGACAGAAGAGGTCAAGGTTCCCCAGGGACAGAAGAGGCAAAGTGTCTCATGAACCCAAGCTGGTTGGTGACAGTTTCAGAGAACAAAAGTTAAAGGTCATGGTTCCCCAGGAACAGAAGAGGTCGAGGCTCCCCGAGAACAGAAGAGGTCGGGGCTCTCCGGGGGACAGAAGAGGTCGGGGCTCTCCGGGGGACAGAAGAGGTCGGGGCTCTCCGGGGGACAGAAGAGGTCGGGGCTCTCCGGGGGACAGAAGAGGTCGGGGCTCTCCGGGGGACAGAAGAGGTCGGGGCTCTCCGGGGGACAGAAGAGGTCGTGGCTACCCAGGGGACAGAAGAGGTCGGGGCTCTCCAGGGGACAGAAGAGGTCGGGGCTCTCCAGGGGACAGAAGAGGTCAGGGCTCTCCAGGGGACAGAAGAGGTCGGGGCTTCCTGGGGACAGAAGAGGTCGGGGCTACCCAGGGAGAGATCAGGGGTCCCCGGGAATAGAGGAGGTTGGGGTTCCCTTGTGACAGAACAGGTCAATGTTCTTCGGGGGACAGAAGAGGTCGGGGCTCCCCGGGGACAGAAGAGGTCGGGGCTCCCCGGGGGACAGAAGAGGTCGGGGCTCCCCGGGGGACAGAAGAGGTCGGGGCTCCCCGGGGGACAGAAGAGGTCGGGGCTACCCGGGGGACAGAAGTGGTTGGGGCTACCCAGGACAAGGGGTCAGGGGTCCCTGGGAATAAAGGAGGTTGGGGCTCCCTTGTGACAGAAGAGGTCGGGGCTCCCCGGGGACAGAAAAGATCGGGGCTCCCCGGGGGACAGAAAAGATCGGGGCTCCCCGGGGGACAGAGGAGGTCAGGGCTCCCCAGGGGACAGAGGAGGTCGGGGCTCCCCGGGGGGACAGAAGAGGTCGGGGCTCCCCGGGGGGACAGAAGAGGTCGGGGCTCCCCGGGGGGACAGAAGAGGTCGGGGCTCCCCGGGGGGACAGAAGAGGTCGGGGCTCCGGGGGGGGGGGACAGAGGTGGTCGAGGCTCCCCGGGGACAGAATATATCGTGGCTCCCCGGGTACAGGTGGAGGATGGTGTGAGGTCTCTGCAGGCAGCACTTCATAGGGCAGCTTGGAAAGGGTTAATTCCCCCATATGACCCATAGACTGACCCCAGCATGTGAGGAATGAGGAGCTCATCCTGCTCCCGCACCGTGCAATGATAACTCTGACCCCGGGCAGGACAGCGATGACAGGAGGTCACCGTCCGCTACACCCACCCACATCTCCTCCAAGTGCTGTCCGCCATCCCCATCCATGCCCCGGACTCACCATGTCCTCTCCACTCCCCTCACTGTCACTACCCTCAGCTCAGCCCACCTCGGCCGGGAACGTCACTCCATGTGACTTCGCTTTGCTTTTTTTTCAACAAAACTTTATTGCACACAAAATTCCTGTACAGTGTGAGAGAGAGGGGTGCTGGAATGTGTGAGGAGGATTACATACACAATGCCGGCTTATCCAATCACATGGAGCCGGCATGTCCTGTATGGATCACGTGTGTGTATACAGAGCGGGGACACGCCTCTCATCACTCACTGTGCCATGTACTGACATTGGAGGGGTGGAGCCATGTGTGCTGTACAGTACATGATTGGAGGATACATGCAAGCCATAATAAACCTTTGTTTTGGTTTTCTTTCTTTTTTTTTGGGGGGGGGGGGGATACAAAGGATGTCTTCCCTGCTCTGTACAAGGATACTACACAGAGTTGCCCTGAACCCCCCTCTCTTTTTTGGTCCCCATCAGCACTGTCCACTCCTCATCTCTGAGTGTCCCCTTAGCAAGCCATGTGCTAGGGGGGCACCAGTGCTGGCAGACTGGGCTGTGTGTCCCCATAGATCTACACAACTCTGGTAAGCCACACCCCCACTCTCTTCTCACAGGAGTTTGAGAGCAATAGGAGCCAATGGCTTCACTGCTGTCCAAGACTCCTGTGAGCCCAGGAAGAGGACACACTGCCGCTGCAGCCGGGAGAAAAATCAGGTGTTCAGTGATTAGAGGGAGTGGGTGGACAGTCACTGGGCGTTTTTTACCTTAACCACTTGCCCTCCAGAGGATTTACACCCCTTCCTGACCAGGCCTTTTTTTGCCTTACAGCACTGCGTTACTTTAACTGACAATTGTGCGATTATGCAACACTGCTCCCAAATTACATTTATGTCCTTTTTTCTCACGAATTGAGCTTTCTTTCGGTGGTATTTGATCGCCTGTGTGGTTTTTATTTTTTGCGCTATAAAAAAATGACAATTTTGAGAAAAACAATATTTTTTACTTTTTGCTATTAAACATGTCCAGTAAAAAAATGTAAAAAAATAAAATTTTGTCATAAATTTAGGCCAAAATGTATTCTGCGACATGTCTTTGCTGAAAAAAATCCCAATACGTGTAAATTAATTGAATTATATTAAAAGTAGAGTGTTTACAAATGGCGGTATATATACTGGGGTTTTTTATTTTTTTATACTAGTAATAGCGGCGATCAGCGACTTATAGCGGGACGGTGGCGGGCATTCTGACACTGGGGGGGAACTGACTTGTTGTCACTGACCTCCCCAGTGACACCAATACACTGATCAGTGCTAATTAAAAGCACTGACACTGTACTAATAACACTGGACAGGATGGAGCTAACGTGGGGCGATCAAAGGGTTAACTGTGTGCTGTTTTACTGTGGGCTGTGTCTGTGCTTTCAACTGTAAGAACACTGCTTTGTATGGCTGTGCTATGCAGAGCCATGCAAAGCAGTGTGCAGGAGCTTACATGGGAGAGACCTGTATTGTTTACATACAGTTCTCTCTCCCCCACCCTTGGTAATGCTTGGCGATCACCAGGTGCTGGCAAGTAATTACCAGTCGGGACCTGGTGATTGACAGCCGCGGCTGTGAATAGGAAATGCAAAATTACGTATATAAACTGTACACACGTGATTTTGCGCACCCCTGGTAGCAGTAGATCTGTTATAGGGTGGCAGGAAAGCAGTTAAAGCAGAGAATGCTATAAAGTAAAAAAAAAACATTTTGAGAAGCACGGTTTTGTTATGATTCTCAGGGACAGCATCAGTGACACCGCAATGTGGCAGCACATAAAGATCCCCCAGAGGCAGACTGATCCCCTGATAAAGCTCACAAGTCCTTAGGGTGACATTTACCCATAGATTTAATGATGGGTTCACTATGGTCTAATGTCGCCCTAAGTGTTTGTGAGCTTTATCCCCTTTGGTACGGGGGGGGCAGGGTAGTACTGGAGCAGGGGTGTCAAACTCTACTTCATTGCTGGCCACATCAGCATTATGGTTGCCCTCAAAGGGCCATTTCTATCTGTCAGACTAGTTGTCCACAGAACTTGACCTTCCTTACATCAGATGTCAAGAGCCCCCCACCACCACCAGAAGTCAAGAGTCTTCCACCCTCTCTTACATCGCAGTACACCCCCACCCCCCCCCCCCCCCTTACCTTGTGCTGCTGCTGCTGAGAAGAAGCTGGGGGCGGAGCTGGGAAACAGAAAGTGCAGAGTCTGGAGGAGGACCAGAGAAGGGCTGGAGCCTGCTAAATGCTGAGACCAGGGGAGGTGGAGATGGTGCAGGATCTATAGGAGGAGTTCTGTCCTCTTCTCTGCTGCTGACAGCTGAGACAAGGTGTGAGTGGAGAATGAGGGGGTGGGTGGGGGGTGCCGCAGCTGCAGGAAAGGTAGAAGGGCCACATGAAATGCCATGGCCTGGTGGGCCAGATTCAACCTGCAGGCCTGCCTTGTGTTTGACACGTGTCCTGGAGGATCTCTATATATCCTTATTGGGGTGTATATGTTGTATGCTGGTAAGGCCTCTTGGACTCTGCAGCTTGAAAAATGCACATTAACAAGCGCTGTGTATTCCTCAGAGAAAAAAAATAGGAAAATCTGCATTTTTGGACAGTAATTTATGCTGCGTGCATGCATAGGAGCATAAATATCAATGCATTTTTGCTAAGAATACAGTATATTGTGCGTGCAAATGCAAGATCAAATATGTGCATAAAAACACGCAAAACAAACACCTGAAATTACCCCCAAAAAAGCAGCTGCTTAGACATTTGTACTGTGTGCAAGAAGCCTAATACTGGGCTCCATGTAAAGTGGAGGAGTGATTATCCATCTGCAATCTACACTCACTGGCCTCTTTATTAGGTACATCTGATCAATTAGTTGGTAACACAAATTAATCAGCCAATCACATGGCAGCAACTCAATGCATTTAGGCATCTAGACGTGGGGAAGACAACTTGCTGAAGTTCAAACCGAGCATCAGAATGGGGAAGAAAGGGGATTTAAGTGACTTTGAACGTGGCATTGTTGTTGGGGCCAGACAGGCTGGTCTGAGTATTTAAAAAACTGCTGATCTACTGGGATTTTCACGCATAAGCATCTCTAGGGTTTACAGAGAATGGTCTGAAAAAGAGAAAATATGCAGTGAGCAGACGTTGTGTGAATGAAAAATGCCTTGTTGATGTCAGAGGTCAGAGGAGAATGGGCAGACTGGTTCGAGATGATAGAAAAGAAACAGTAACTTATGTCACTATGGACCAACATTTCTGAGGAATGCTTCCAACACCTTGTTGAATGTATGCCAAGAAGAATTAAGGCAGTTCTGAAGGCAAAGGGGGGTCCAACCCGCTACTAGCAAGGTGTACCTAATAAAGGGGCTGGTGAGTGTTTAGTTGTATACAAGGAGATCACTCTTGGCATCTGTAATGGGGCTGTGACTATCTAATGCCAAGATGACATGCATGGGTGCTTCCTGCTCAAGTAATAATTTGTGCCATGAAGAGGTATTGAGGAGCAGGTTAGAGGTATTTAATGTTCCATCTGGGGCCTTCCCTGGTTGGCATCGCCCTCCATTGCCCCTGTGTGCACCCGGGAAGTGGCTTTAACCACTTGCCGTCCGCCTGCTGTTTATAAACGGCAGGACAGTGGCACTCCAGGGGCGGGTTGCCATTCATAAACGGCACCCTCCATTTCTAGCTGTGCGCGTTCCCTGGGATCCGGTGCCCTCACATGCAAAGTAGTAAGCAAGTCACTTCTGACATCATTGCTTACTACGTGTGAAATCTGTGAATGATCACAGAGGTCACATGGTACAAGGCTATTCACAACAGCCTTGTACCATGTGACAAGCTGTGACCAATCACAGCTTACTCAGTATTTCTCAATGGCTGCAAGAATGCAGACAGAGAGAAAGAGAAATGATTGCTTTTACATCCTATATGGGTGTAAAAGCAATCACTGTAAAAAAAAAATCACCCCCCACAAGTAGTACAGTGTCACCATGGTGACACTGTACTGTTAGGGTGACAGTATGTAAAAAAATAAAAATAAAAATAAATAATAATATAAAAAAATTAAATAAAAATGTAAAAAAAATGTTTAAAAATTATACTTTTTGGTTATAAACTAATTTGGCTTTTTTTTTTTTTTTTTACTAAAAATATAAGGGAATACATTTTGGCCAAGATTTATGATGAAAGATTATTTATTTGCAAAAGTTTATAAGAAAAACACTTTTTTTCAAAAATTTTGGACTTTTCCATTTACATAGCAAAAAAAATAAAAATCCCAGCAGTGAATAAATACCACCAAAATAAAGCTTTATCTGTCTCAAAAAAATGGTAAAAAATTCTTATGAGTACAGTATTGCATGACCGCGCAATTGTCATTCAAAGTGTGATAGCGCTGAAAGCTGAAAATTGCCCTGGACAGGAAGGGGGTAGAAGTGTCCGGACAGGAAGTGGTTAAGGTAGATCTAGTTGTAGCATATGCACAGAGAACATAAAAATATGATCAACAATATCACCGTTCCTTAACAAAAATACGGACCAAGTCTGCGAAAAGCAATGAGATGGGATGCCGCCCCACCATTGACCATGATATGGGAAAACCTATATTCCGATATACCCTTGATAGAAGGGTCTAACAAGTACCTACCCTCCAATGGAGTTAGGTGTGCCACTCAGAACAGTGAATGATAAATGCTTTGTATTGACCTGGAACATTTCAAGGTCTAATTCTAAATTTTTCATATTGATATTAATAAAAATTAAGTGACTTTGTAGATTTGAGATCCCCATGTGGTTCCAGTAAAGTCTGTTTCAATTTTTTTACTTTCTTTGTATTACTCATAACTACAAAAAATAAAATTGTATTCTTCCTGTACCAAAGGAGAAAAATGTTAGCTGCAAAAATGTGGAGTGTTTTTTTATAGGCCACAAAATTCAGAGTTAGGTAGTGAGTATAGGTGGTTTCTTTTTAACCACTTGTCTACAGGGCACTTATACCCCCTTCCTGCCCAGGCCAATTTTCAGCTTTCAGCGCTGTCACATTTTGAATAACAATTGCACAGTCATGCAACACTGTACCCATATGACATTTTTATAATTTTTTTGTGACAGATAGAATTAATTTTGGTGGAATTTAATCACTTCTGGGTTTTTTATTTTTTCTTAAACAAACCAAAAACCACTGAAAATTTTGAAATAAAAAACAGTTTTTCTTAGTTTTTGTTATAACATGTTCTTTTTCACTGATGTGCGCTAATGGGGCTTTAGTGATGGGCACTGATAGGCTGCACTGATGGACATTGATAGGTGGCATTGATGGGCACTAATGAGGAGGCACTGGTAGGTGGCACTGATGGAGCCGTCATATGACGTTCTCCCAGAACGAGAGAATCGCCTTGCAGTCATCATTGTACTATATGGCAGGCGGGAGGCGGTTAAAGTGAAACTATACTCACCTCCATACCAGCACTTAGTTGTCCCAGAGCTCTCTGCTGGCAGCTGATATCTCGGCTGGACTGCATCCATTACTGATCTGGTTTTACCTGGCTGGGCTGAGATGACATCCCTCCCATGCACGTGCGGTTCATCTCAGTAGGGCGTACAATCGGGTAAGAAACTATAATGCAGAACAGAATGTTCTTCCTCTTCTCAGCAGCAGCCGATTGGGTCCCACAAGGCCATGTTTGTGTGGGACGTCATTGGGAGGCTGTAGGCTCTTTCAGGTTCAGCAGGTGGGCCTCCCGATGACATACTGCTAGGCACGCCCTCCTCCTCCTTTGTCACTTAAGAATATGCCTCCTGTGATATTTAAAGTGCAAAAAAAGGTAAAAAGAAAACAAAAAAAGTTCTATTTACATAGCAGAAGGGAAGAGGGGTGGAAAGGAGGGAACATCAATCTTCGGGTGAAGATTCACTTTAAAGTGATATTAAAGGCAATTTTAAAAAAATAACAACCATGTTATACTTACCTGCTCTGTGCAGTGGTCTTGCATAGAGAAGCCCCGATCCCCTTCTTTTCAGGTCCCTCCCTCCTGTCAAGTGTCCCCAGAGCAAGCAGTTTGTTATGGGGGCACCCGAGCAGGCTCGCTCCCGAGTCGCTGCTCTGCGTGTCCATTCACACACAGAACTGCGGCTCAGCCCTTTCTCTCCTCATTGGCTCACTGGCTGTGGTTGACAGCAGTGGGAGCCAATGGCTCCTGCTGCTATCTCATTCAATGAGAAGGGAGAGTCCCTGGAGAACTGAGGCTCTCATGCACATCACTGGATTCTGATGGGGCTCAGGTAAGCATTAGGGGGAGCTGAGGGGGCTGCTGCATACACATTTATTTTTTACCATCATGCATAGCATGCATGAAAGTAAGAAGACCTTGAACCCTTACAACTGCTTTAATAAAACATTAGTTGATGAATCTAAGGCTGGCCATACATTATACAATTATCTGCAGATTTTCTGCCCAATTTCCTTTAGATTTACCTTCAACTATGTAGTGCAAGGGCCTGCCTAATTGGATACAACTGAAAGTGTTGTTTAGGTTTGTCCTCCTATTATATGGTTTTTGGTAAATCTAAACCAAAAATCTGCAGATAATTGTATAATGTATGGCCAGCCTTAGGAGCACTCTTGCAGGCTGGAGAAAATGTATCATCAGCTCCATCTAGTGGCCAAAATTAGGTATGTTTTCTTATTGAGATATTTCAGAAAACTATTCTACATTTTGCCTACTATATGGAGCTGATATTGGGATTAATCTACTAAATTAATATTTATTATTAAAAATAGGGGGCAATTTCATCTAGCCTACACAAAAATGTCTGCCATTCGTATAGCAAATGTTTTATAAATGGACCCTTAAATGTTGTCCATTTGTAATGACAATACACTGTAATAAAATGGAACAATACCAAGTTTAAGTCCAGACACTTTCACTAACTTCCAGTCCAGGCCAATTTTTTAGCTTTCAGTGCTGTCACACTTTTAGTGACAATAACTCAGTCATGCAACACTGTACCCATGTGTAAACAAAAAACAGAAAATTAAAAAGAATAATAATTTTTTCTTAGTTTTTGTTGTAACATTTTGCATATAAATAATCATTCTTCATACATTTAAGCCATTCTATTCTGCATTTTTTGGGTAAAAATAAACCAAAACTGTGTATATTAATTAGGGACCTTAGATTGTACGCCCCTTGAGGGTTAGGGACTGATGTGAATGTACAATATATATGTAAAGCACTGCGTAAATTGACGGCGCTATATAAGTACCTGAAATCAATTAATAAATATTAACTAATCTGTGAAAGTTATAGAGTCTACGGACTGTGGGATATATATATATGAAAATTGATCAGTTGAGACCCTGAAATGCCAGATGCTGGCAGGCCTGGACTGGGACATAAAATAGCCCCGGCTATTTTAAACTGAGCAGCCAAGGGATGGTGGGTGGGCGTTCAGGCCTTACACTGGACCGGTTCCTTCCCTGCTTCCCAGGCTGTCCTGGGGATGGTGATACTGAGAGATCCTCCCAGCTCCTCTGCCTGTAGGTAGGCCACTCTCCTGGACCCTGTCCCAGGCTCCACACTTTATCCTGCTCAGTACACCTTTAACCCGAACTCTCCTGCTGCTGAGCAGGCTTGGTTACTCTTAACGACAGTGCTGACCCCAATCCAAGCCTCCTGCTTGAGGATTGGTCAGCATCCCTTGAGAGTGCAGCCCAGCCACTCCTGCCCACTGAATTCTAGAGACTTCTTCAAGTCTCTAGAACAGGAGGAAATTCCAGAGAGCTGGTCTGCAGAGCCTCTAAGCCCTGACTGAAATTTGACTTCCTTTGACTATTCCACCAGGCTGCTGCCTCTAACTAAAAAAATATCAATTAGCTCCCCCTAGCTACCTAGGAGGGTGCTGCACAACTGTGAAACAATTGTGGAAAAATTGTCTTTTGGGTGAAAATGTTGCTAAAAAAAGTAATCCTACAGACATATTCACACAGAGCACAGGAGGTCACCTGCCAAAAAAAAAAAAAAAATTTTTGCTACTGTTAAACGGCTGCAAAAATATTGGGTTTTGGGTGTTAGTGGTTCCAGCACACCCTAACCCAACACAAATATTTATGCAGGGCACAGGATGGACCCTGTCCAAAAATTTAACATTCTTTGTAGCTATGAAACAATTCTTTAAAAACTGGGTTTTGGTTGTCAGGGATGCTAAAACAATGTAACCTTACAGAAGTATTCATGCAGATCACAGGATGTTATCTGCCAAAAATAGTTTACATTCTTTTCAACTGTGAAAAATTGAATGTACCATATTAAAAGTGCTGTTACATTGAAGAACGGCAATGCGTCTCGATGGTAATGGTAGCAGACCTACATCTGTGGCAGAAGGAGGTTAATGTTAGTCGGGTTAATGTTAAAAAATAAATAATTTGGGTGGCAGAAGCGGTGCGAGAAACCTCCCTGCATCGGTCCCATGCTGAACGGAGAGTGGAAGAGAAGGGCGTGTGGGGAGCTATTGGCTTTTTGCTGTCGTGCAAAATTCAGCATAAGACACAACAGCAATCTTGTAGTACCAAGAAAGCCAAGCCTTGCCTATATTAATGGTCTATGGGTGGCCTCTGCGACAAGGGCAGGGTATGATATAATGTATACTAGAACTAAAAAAATAGATCAGTTGGAAATCACAGGTTCAGATTTGCCCAAGATTCACCCTAGATTTACTACTCTAAGGCAGCTGATAGACACTGCAATTTTCTTTCCTGCAATCACCATTTCTCCATCAACATAGACGGTACTGACAGGGGAATCCCTCCTGCAGAGCAGTTGTCCTCTCCGGTTTGGTCTCAGCCGGGAGAGGACAGGGATTATTGCTAGCGGCTATAGCATTGGTTAGTGATAATCACAGGTGAATCTGGCTGGCTGGTTGTACCCAAGTTAATCAATCGATCGATCAACTTGGTACATTCAACCTGCTTAGGGCAATTAGAAAGGGCAATTAGGGCAGCTGCACGCAGAATTTGGCCCTGTTGTCAACCAACAACCAGGAAAGACACTAATGGTAAGCATTCTAATACAAGCACTGCAGGGCAATATAATGTATGTCGTCCACATATATACTATATACTGTAAATGGATCAAGATCAGGCTCAGGTAAGTATTGGGGGGGCAGGAGCTGCACACTGAAGGTTTTTTACTTTCATGCATAAAATGCACGATGGTAAAAAAATCTTCAGCCTTCGGAACCACTTTATTTCCTGGAATGGACTGTACAAAAAAAAAATTGCTTAGCTATACACTAGCAGCTGTTGTCACCTTCAGAGTAGTCCCTTGTGTAATGACGCACTTTTCTAGACGACTGCTGGAAACATTCCTGGAATTTGTTTTCCAGAACTCTGAGCTCTGGATGTCCAGAATGTCATCACATCTGAGTCCTGTTAAGCCATTGTTTAATTTTGGAAACAGCGAAATGTTCCACGGTGCTAAGCCAGGGGAATAAGGTGGTTGGTCGGAATGGATTTATGGGCCAGAAAGTCTGCAACACTTAATGCATCGTGTGCAGGAGTATTGTCGTGGTGGTGAATCCACCTGTCAGCCAGTAGTTCTGTCCTTTGTGTTTTTGGCTGCCTACTTCTTAGACATCTTCCTGCCCCTCCTTATATAGCCTACACCATTCACAAACACATGATTTCTTCATGGAATGTTCACCATAGGCCTGTTGTAACAGAGCTAAAGTTTCACTCACACTTTTGCCAATTTTCACACAAACTTTTATGGTAATCCGCTGCTCAGGATTCCAGTCACTCATTTTCCACTAACAGTGCAACACACACATTATTTCTTCTACTCCACAAATACTGAGTCCACTGGTCTGCGACCCAGGCAAGTGCAAGTCCGAGGGCATTCCGGGAATTAAATTGCCACACCTTATATATTTTGTATCTTTTTTCTCGTTATTATAATGCAGAGCTAACTGTTCAATTCTATTCTTTGCAGAGAAAATATTCTACTGAACAGCACCGGGCATGCCAGAATTGCTGATTTTGGCTTGTCCAAGACAGGAGTTTCCAAGTCCAATAATACCACAGGACGTGCGGGTACACCATTATACATGGCTCCAGAGGTAAGATTTGTGATTTCCTGATATTAGACTTAATGGTAATGTATATTATGGGATATAGAGAGGCCATAAAGGGGGCTCCCCTTTCACTAAATGCAGAATTCCTCCACTGGTGCCTGGTTGCTTTCACTGGGTCTCCAGGCCGGAGCTACAGTTGCAAGAAAAAGTATGTGAACCCCTTGAGATTACGTGGAGTTTGCATGAATTGGGCATAAAATGTGCTCTGAACGTCATCTAAGTCACAACAATAGAAGAACACAGTCTGCTGAAAATAATACTACACAAACATTAGATGTTGCCATGGTTTAATTGCACATAACATGTAAACATTCACAGTGCAGGGAGGAAAAAGTATGTGAACCTTTGGACTTAATAACTGGTTGACCCTCCTTTGGCAGCAATAACCTCAACCAAACGTTTCCTGTAGTTGCAGATCAGACCTGCACAACGATCTGGAGTAATTTTGGACCACTCCTCTTCACAAACTGTTTCAGTGTAGCAATATTCTTGGGATGTCTGGTGTGAATCACTCTCTTAAGGTCATGCCACAGCATTTCAATCGGGTTAAGGTCAGGACTCTGACTGGGCCACTCCAGACTACGTATTCTGTGCTGTTGCAGCCATTGTTTTGTTGAATTACTTTGTATGCTTTGGGTCATTGTCCTGTTGCATCACCCATCCTCTGCGGAGCTTCAGTTGGCGGACAGATGGTCGTACGTTTTCCTGCAAAATATCTTGATAAACTCTGGAATTCATTTTCCCATCAATGACAACAATCCGTCCAGGCCCTGAGGCAGCAAAGCAGCCCCAAACCATGATGCTCCCTCCGCCATGTTTTACAGTGGGGATGAGGTTTTGATGTTGGTGTGCTGTGCCTTTTTTCCTCCACACATAGTGTTGTGTGTTCTTCCCAAACAACTCAATCTTGGTTTCATCTGTCCACAGTATATTTTGCCAGTAGTGCTGTGGAACATCCAGGTGCTCTTTTGCAAACTTCAAACGTGCAGCAATATTCTTGTTGGACAGCAATGGCTTCCTCCGTGGTGTCCTCCCATGTACTCCATTCTTGTTTAATGTTTTCCTTATTGTAGATGTGTCAACAAAAATGTTAGCATGTGCCAGAGATTTCTGTAGGTCTTTAGCTGACACTCTGGGATTCTTCTTTACCTCATGCAGCATTCTGCGCTGTGCTCTTGCAGTCATTTTTACAGGACGACCACGCCTAGGGAGAGTAGCAACAGTGCTAAACCTTCTCCATTTGTAGACAGTCTGTCTTAACGTGGACACATGAACATCAAGGCTTTTGGAGATACTGTTGTAACCCTTTCCAGCTTCATGCAAGTCAACAATTCTTGATCGTAGGTCTTTTGAGAGCTCTTTTCTGCGAGGCATGGTTCACATCAGACAGTGCTTCTTGAAACCAGTAAACCCAAAACAGGTGTGTGTTTTTTAAGGGCAGGACAGCTGTCAGCAACACATCCAATGTCATCACACTGATTGGAGTCAAGGTTGGCTCACTCCTGGCTCCAATTAGCTCTGGGAGAAGTCATTAAGCTAGGGCCTCACATACTTTTCCTCCCTGCACTGTGAATGTTTACATGTTATGTGCAATTAAACCATGGCAACATCTAATGTTTCTGTAGTATTATGTTCAACAGACTGTGTTCTTCTATTGTTGTGACTTAGATGACGTTCAGAGCACATTTTATGCCCAATTCATGCAAAACTCCATGTAATCCCAAGGGGTTCACATACTTTTTCTTGCAACTGTATATAATGGATATGGGCTGAAAGTGCACACTCTCAGGTTTAATTTGAGGGTATGTACGTCCAAATTGGAAGAAGGGTTTAGGAATTACAGCATTTAAGATTAGCCATCCCCCCTTTTTTCAAGGGACCAAAAGTAATTGGACAATTGAATCAAAAGCTGTTTCATTATTATTATTATTATACAGTATTTATATAGCGCCAAAAAGGTTTGCTCAGCGCTGTACATTATAGTGGGGGACAGAACATGAGACAATACAGCAACAAACAATACACAAGGGGTTCAAGGGCCCTGCTCTTTCGAGCTTACAATCTAGGAGGGAGGGGATAGTGGCACAAGAGAAAGTGGCTGTGGGGGATGGAGTGGTAGGAGGAGTGGAGGAGATCGGCAGTTAGGTGAGAGTGGGGTAGGCTTCCCTGAAGAGATGGGTTTTCAGGGTGCGCCCAAAGATGAGGAGAGTAGGTGACAGTCTGATGGATTGGGGTAGTGAGTTCTAGAGGATGGGGGAAGTCCTGGAGAAGTCCTGCAGTCTGGCGTGGGAGGTGAAGACCAGGGGGCTAGAAAGTAGGAGGTCTTGTGAGGAGCGAAGATTACGGGTAGGGTGGTATTTGGGTATCAGGTCGGTGAGGTAGTTTGAGCAGTGTTATGAATGGCTTTGTATGTCAGTATTAGTAGTTTGAATTTGATGCGTTGGGCAATCGGGAGCCAATGGAGGGAATGACAGAGGGGGGTGGCAGAAGAGGAGCAGTTGGTAAGGTGGATGAGTTTGGCCACTGAGTTCAGGATAGACTGAAGTGGGGATAGTCTGTGACGAGGTAGGCCGGTGAGAAGGGAGTTGCAGTAGTCCAGACGTGAGATAATAAGGGAGTGAACGAGTTGTTTAGTAGTGTCTGGGGTTAGGAACGCACGTATTTTGGAGATGTTGCGGAGGTGGAGTCTGCATGAGCTTGCCAACAATTGGACATGGGGTTGGAAGGACAGGTTTGAATCTAGAGTGACACCTAGGACTTTTGCTTGCGGGGTGGGACTGATGGTGGCGTTGTTGGTCATGATGGAGAGGGTGGGGGGGCACGGGCTGGGGGGAAGGAAAATTAGGAGCTCGGTTTTGGAAAGGTTCAGTTTGAGGAAGTGGAGCAACATCCAGTCTGATATGTTGTTCAGCAGGTGGGTGATACGTGCAGAGACTGAAGGGGTGAGTTGAGGGGTGGAGAGGTAAATCTGCGTGTCATCGGCGTAGAGGTGATAGTTGAAGCCATGGGAGTGTATCAGTTTGCCAAAGGAGGAGGTGTAGATGGAGAAGAGAAGGGGCCTGAGGACAGAGCCTTGGGGGACCCCAACAGAGAGGGGGAGAGAGGGGGAGGTGTTAGCGTTATAGGTAACGCTGAAGGAGCGTTGGGAGAGATAGGAGGAGAGCCAGGAGAGAGCAGAGGCTCTGATGCCGAGGGAGTGTAGTTTATCAAGGAGGGGGGTTGTCAACTGTGTCGAAGGCTGCGGGGAGGTCAAGGAGTAAGAGGACTGATTAGTGGCCATTAGCTTTGGCGGTTAGCAGGTCATTAGTGATTTTCAGTGGAGTGTAGGGGATGGAAGCCAGATTGTGTTTCATGGCCAGGTGTGGGCTACTCCTTCATTATTTCTTCATCAATTAAGCAGGTAAAAGGTCTGGAGTTGATTCTAAGTGTGGTATTGGCATTTGGAATCTATTGTTGTGAACCTACACCAGGGGTAGGCAACCTGCGGCTCTTCAGCTGTTGCAGGACTACAAGTTCCATCATGCCTCTGCAAGTCATAGCTGTAACTGTCAGTTTTGTAATGTTGCAATGCCTCATGGGAAATGTAGTTCCACAATAGCTAGAGAGCCGCAGGTTGCCTACCCCTGGCCTACACCATGTGTTCAAAGGAGCTGTCCATGCAAGTGAAACAGGCCATTGTAAGGCTTCACAAATTAAACAAATCCATCAGAGAGATAGCAGCAACATTAGGAGTGGCCAAATCAACAGTTTGGTACATTCTGAGGAAAGAAGAACACACTGGTGAGCTCAGCAACATAAAAAAGGCATGGACGTCCACGGAAGACAACAGTGGTGGATGATCACAGGATCCTCTCTATAGTAAAGAAAAACCCATTTCCAACATCCAGACAAGTGAAGGACACTCTCCAGGAGGTGGGTGTATCATTGCCAAAGTCTATAATCAAGAGAAGACTTCATGAGAGCAAATACAGAGGGTTCACCACAAGGTGCAAACCATTCATAAGCCTGAAGAATAGAAAAGCCAGATTAGACTTTGCCAAAAAAAATCTAAAAAGACCAGACCAGTTCTGGAAATGCATTCTTTGGACGGATGAAACTAAGATTAATCTGTACCAGAATAACGGGAAGAAAAAAGTGTGGAGAAGGCTTGGAACAGCTCATGATCCAAAGCACACAACGTCATCTGTAAAACATGGTGGTGGCAGTGTGATGGCATGGGCATGCATGGCTTCCAGAGGCACTGGGTCATTGGTGTTTATTGGTGATGTGACAGAAGACAGAAGCAGCCGGATGAATTCTGCAGTGTTTAGAGATATACTGTCAGCATAGATTCAGCCAAATGCAGCAAAGTTGATTGGACGGCGCTTCAAAGTATAGATAGACAATGATCCAAAACACACTGCAGAAGCAACCCAGGAGCTTTTGAAGGAAAAGAAGTAGAATATTCTGCAATGGCCGAGTCAGTCACCTGATCTCAACCCAATTCAGTATGCATTTCACTTGCTGAAGGCCAAAGCTAAAGGCAAAAAGACCCACAAACAAAGAACATCTGAAGACAGCTGCAGTTAGAGCCTGGCAAAGCATCAGAAAGGAGGAAATCCAGTCTTTGGTAATGTCCTGGGTTCCAGACTTCAGGCAGTCATTGCCAGTAAAGGCTTCTCAACAAAATATTAAAAATGAACATTTTATTTATAATTATATTCATTTGTCCAATTACATTTGAGCCCCTGAAAATGGAGCGACTGTGTTAAATAATGGTTGCAGATCCTAAAATTTGTACTTGATATTTATGTTGAACCCCTTGAATTAAGTCTGAAAGTCTGCATTTCAAATTCATTTGTATTGATTTGTTTTAATTTATTCTGGAGGCCAAAAGTATGAAAATTGCTTTAGAAAATCAGAAATTTCATGCATTTTGTAATCTGATGGTGCCACCATTGTTTTCAAAATTCGACCAACCAAGCCTTCAATTTCACTTCATGTTGCTACAGAGAAGAATTTTCGTTGCCAAGAATTTTCTTTTCTTTCCAGGTCATAGGTCATGCTTATTTCTTTTTCAGTTAAATTTCTTGCACAATTCTCCCATCACTGATTTCAAAGTTGTTCGTTTTTCAAAAAATTTCCAACACGCCTGATCACTCAAATTTTATAGTCACTCGAAAATGAGATGTGATCCACTAATGGTTCTTAGAAAAGATTTTTGAAAGAAAATTCTTTCAGAATTCGACCCATGTATGACAGGCTTTAACCTAGGTTCACACCCAAGCGTTTTATGCAGCATTTTGCAGAAAAACAGTACAGTCCATTTAACATGATTTCCTGTGGGACATGTCCACCCGGTGCATTTTTTGGAAATAGTCAGGGACTTTTTTGAACGCAAAAAGTTGCATTTTTGATTCTATAGACATCAATGGAAATGCTGCAGAAAAGCATGAATTGCATTTTTGATGCGTTTGTGTTTTAAATCTGCCTAGCAATAAGAAAAATTAAAAAATATATTAAACAAAACGCAGCAAAAACACAAAACGCAATGCAGAAACGGCTCAAACACAACCTGCATAGGTTTGACCCTAGCCTAATGCAGGCCATAGATGGGGAGAAAAACGGCAGATTTTCGGCCGATAAACGAACTATCGGTCGGTCTAAAAAACTTACCTGACCACCAATTATTACGAATATCGGCCGATTAATGAGTAACCTATAACGGGAAATGATGTCATTTTGTGGCCTTTGTGATCCTTTTTCGGAAAACGATCGTTCGTTTTTGACCATCAATGAGGATAAAGTCGGGCGTTTTTCGAAAATTTTCCAACATCACCAATAATCTGAAAGTCCAAAATACACGAAAAACGGCCGACAAAATCGTCCACTAACGATAAGATAATCGGCCGGTTTTATTTTCGGACGAAAAATCGGCCGTTTTTCTCCCCATCTATGGCCTGCATTAGACATCCCAGGCTTTGACAGGTTGAGATTTTAGACCAGGTGAGTGTAATCAGGAGCAGATTAGTTTATACCTGCTGGAGTGTCAGCAGTTGAGGAAGAGATGTAAGCAGAATTTTTTAAAAGGAAATGTTCACCTTTTAACACAAAATAATAAATGCACATTGTAAAAAAATGTGCATTTAATATTTTTGGTTTCTGAAGCCTCTAAAGCAGATTGTCAATGCCATGCAGGCCTCCTGCAGACCTCTTAGTATATCTGTGTGCCTGTATACCTTGTATGGTCAGGCAGATACCTGCTGACAGGGAGACTCAATGAACTACAAGCTGACAGCCTCAAAGGCTTTCGGAACTTGTAGTGTTCTCATTCACAGAATACTGTTTTTTTTTTAATTGTGACAGCTAGCAGAGGGGAGAAGATCTCCCGCTAGCTGTCACAAAGAGGATCAGGGGGTGTGGGGGTGGTCTATTCGCACAGATTACATGTTACACCCTGAATATGGGTATAACATGGTAACATGCCCCTCCCTCTTAGATTGTAAGCTCCAAGGAGCAGGGCCCTCCTAACCCTCTTGTATTGTTGTTGTATTGTCTCCCTTTATATTGTAAAGCGCTGAGCAAACTGTTGGTGTTATATAAATCCTGTATAATAATTATAAATATTATGAAAGGTGAACTTATCCTTTAATTTATAACCCCATTCACACCTGTGTAACTTGTCCCCCCCCCTTTTTTTTTTGCAGGACAGCATAGAGCAGCCCATTCACTTGCTTCCTCTACGCATGACAAAGGTGCCGAAGTAGCTCCTGCACCTTTTATTTGGCAGTTTATTGTTTTTGTGATGTGCATTGTCACAGCACTGCTACCCACCTTTGGGGTGACAATAAAAATAATGGCAAATCAAGCACAATGAATGTTTTTCACATGTTTCTGGGAACGTGCATAAATATGTTTCCAGACTACTAAAGTGTGAATGCAGCCTTAGGTGTCCACTGTAAATGTGCCAAATATTTGAAGAATTGACTGATTTTTCTTATTTACACCCAAAGTCTGTCATTCTTCTTTAATGTTATGCTATTATTTAAAAAGAAGAAATATATATATTATATAGCAAAAGTAAATGTTACATAATTCTTGCACATTTACTGTATATCTTTTAGCAAGAATTATATTCCGATTTCATGCCAACTCTATCTGACAGTTAAATTCACACTAACCCTTTAAGTGTGGACGGGCGGGATCTACATGTGACAATTAATACACCTGGTCATCAAAGGCTGCAGTGCTGACCAACATTAGATTGTTCTCGGAATAATGATGTTACACTTAGCTAACAGAAGCAAGTATGAAAATCTTCATTTATCAACTGCTTTAGAAGACTGGGACATGATGGAAGAACTGAATCAGTGCATTACTATAGATCAGTACTTTGCTGGTAAGCACACTTTACTCCTAAAACGGAGAGCCTTTGTAATCTGTGATTAATCTCCTGTTCACATGGGTGGAAACAGCAGTGATCTGGGAAGTATTGAAACCGCTGAAGCTTGCTAGTATCTTCTTTTTAGTGACCGTGTTCCTACTGAGACCTGTGCTTACCCCAAAGTGAAACATAAGGCTGTATTTGAATATTGATATCCAGAATGTTCATAATTATAATTGGTGGTATGTGTGAGTTTTACACATAAGGTTAGGGTTTAAAGGTTAAGACCACCTTTTTTTAAAATAATAATAATGCATGTATATTTGCATAAAAAATGTAAATGTGCATTTATTTTTTGCAAATGAGCCTGCAAAGCATTGTGAGCAGTAGAACATGGGTGCAGTGCCAGGCTCCTGCAGCCTGCAATCGAGGTATGGACTTCCAGGAAGTGTCAATGACCATTAGGAAACTCGGGCACTGCCTGAGGGCCCCGGGTCAGTAAGGGGCCCCATGAGATGCCCCTGGTACCTTTTTATAGGCTTTTGAGTTTGGGGAAGGACACAGGGGCCCCATGATCCCCTATTGCCTGGGGGCCCCATGCGTTGTCAGTCCGCCCCTGTGTCCGTGATTACCATATACATGTTTCATTGAGAGCTACAAGTCAGTCTGCTGTGGTGGCAGACATGACTTGTAGTTTATCTTAGACCTTTTTCACATGTACCTAGCTGTTGACTCCTGATCCTCAATGGATTATGTTGGCCAGCAATTAGCAGACCATGACACAAGCGTATCACGCTTGCCATGCAGCCCCATTCACCTCTGTTGGGCACAGTATCAGGTGGTATCACCTACTGAATACAACATGCCCTTTATTTGCCATGTTGCAGAGCACAGCTGCGGTGTGTGTTTGGGGCTGTTTGACAACCACTGCCTGGTTTTGACAGGCAGCTGAGGCGAATTAAAACCGCTCATCAGCTGCCGGGATTTAATGCATCGGTACGCCAGTTTGAAAGAGGCCTTGTTTAGAGCAGGTTGGGTTATTTACTGGATGGTAAGGGTGGCAACTGTACCCCAGGAACCCACTTTGATCTGCAGGAACAAAAAGCAAACAGAGGGCGCACCGGCCTAGTGCATTATCCTTTAACCACTTCCAGTATGGACACTTTCACCCCCTTCCTGTCCAGGCCAATTTTCAGCTTTCAGCACTATCACACTTTGAATGACAGTTGCGCAGTCATGCAACACTGTACCCATATGAATTTTTTAGCATTTTTTGAGACAGATAAAGATTTATTTTGGTGGTATTTATTCACCACTGGGATATTTATTTTTTTTGCTATATAAATTAAAAAGTCCAAAAATTTTGAAAAAAAAGTGTTTTTTCTTATAACATTTTGCCCTGTATTCACCTCTCTACATAGGTGAGCTGTGCTTGCCATGCTTCATAAGAATATCAAATTGTGGCACTGAGCTATCCTTGATGTATACACTATTAGCTCTGGGTTCAATAAAATCATTCCAGATGCCACATACACTAAAATAGATGGGTTTAACAAACCATTGCAAATGCTATTTATAATTAGCTGTACAGGAAGATCAAAAATCTGTGGGGAATTTAAAATGTCTTATGCAGGCCATAGATGGGTCGAAAATCGGCCGATTTGTCGGCCGAAAATAAAATCGGCCGATTTTTGGATCGTTAGTGGGTGATTTGGTCGGCCGTTTTTCGGGATTTTGGCCGTTTTTTTTTTTTGGTACAGTTGGAAAAAAATCGGCCGATTTTCACGGCATTAATGGGCCAATCGGCCGATTTTTTTACCGATAAAAAATCTGCGCATGAGCAGTGACCTGCAAGAGGAAGACAAAAAGAAGAAGAGGAAGAGGATGAAAAAGAGGATGAAGAAGAGGATGAGGATGAAGAAGAAGAAGAGGATGAGGATGAAGAAGAAGAGGATGAGGATGAAGAAGAAGAGGATGAGGATGAAGAAGAAGAAGAGGATGAGGATGAAGAAGAAGAAGAGGATGAGGAAGAAGAAGAAGAAGAAGAAGAAGTAGGATGAAAATAAAAAGAATTACAGTCCAGAAAAAAGTATCTCTGCAGAGAGCTCCGCTATTTCTGACAGTTCTCTGACAGTTCTTTGACATTTACAGCGGTTGAAACATTGTATCTATTTGTTTCCGAATAAAAACATCTGTATCCTAAATGGAAACAAATAGATACAATGTTTCAACCGCTGTAAATGTGAAGGAACTGTCAGAGAACTGTCAGAAATAGCGGAGCTCTCTGCAGGGACACTTTTTGCCAGCTGTAGAAGGGATGAAAATCGGGCGTTTTTTTTTTTTTTTTTTTTTTTTTTTTTTTTTTACCATTGATGGTAACATCGGCCGCTTGAACGACCGAATTTTCGTTTTTTAAAAGAAAAATCTGCCGTTTTTTCTCCCCATCTATGGCCTGCATTAGTCAAGTTTGGTGATTGTGTAGCTTTCATCAGCTGGACTGCATTACACATGACAAAATGAAATCCATATGCCTGCTGGAAGAAGATGAATATGCCAGAGTCTGAAGAATATCTCTTTTTCCCTGGTCATGCCTGATTATAAAGGGTAAATTGGCTGGAAAGTACAGATTATAAAGTGTAAATTTTATTTGCTGGAAATGATAGATTATAATGTGTATATCTTATAGGTGCCGAAGAGAGGATTGATTGTTACTCGGTAAATCATCAGCAAAGCCTGCAGAAGACTTCCTGTATGTCCGACACCGCACCACAGGGTGAGTGAGTTTTTTAATTGTACCCAACAGTTGGTAACATTGTTTAGGTTAGGCATACATCCATGATTTATTCTTTGCAGTCAGGATGCCCTTGGTAACTTTAAGGGCTGTTCCTGTGTTGTGATCTGGGCTGAAACCAGAATGAACATGATCAAAAATAAGAGCAGAGAGCGTTTAGACAACTTAGTCATTCATGTAGTTTAGATATCCAGATCAGAGGGGAGTCAATGGAAAGGTTAAAGAAGTTACTATAATCAAAATGTGCCTAATAATAACACAAAAGATATCTATAGTTAGAAATAGAGT
This sequence comes from Staurois parvus, assembly GCF_062004578.1. Taxonomy (NCBI): domain Eukaryota; kingdom Metazoa; phylum Chordata; class Amphibia; order Anura; family Ranidae; genus Staurois; species Staurois parvus. The sequence continues at coordinate 7,075,297 of NW_028318003.1, forward strand.
GTGATGGTAGAAAAAGACCCAGTGGTCCACCTAATCTACCCTCTTTTTTTTTTTTTTTTTTTCTTTTTAACCGTTTCAATACCGTGCAATTTTACACCTTCCTGCCCAGGCCAGTTTTCAGGTTTCAGCGCTCTCACACTTTGAATGACAATTGCGCGGTCATACAACATTGTACCCAAACTAAAATTTTATCATTTTCTTCACACAACTAGAGCTTTCTTTTGGTGGTATTTAATCACCGCTGGGGTTTTTATTTTTTGCTAAATTAACAAAAAAAGACCAAAAATTTTGAAAAAAAAACACATTTTTCTTTGTTTCTGTTATAAAAGTTTACACATAAATAATTGTTCTTCATAAATTTAGGCCGAGATGTATTCTGCTACATGTCTTTGGTGAAAATAACCCAAATTAGGATGTATTTTTTAGTTTGTAGGAAAGTTATAGAGTTCACAAACTATGGTATATATCTGAATATTGATCAATCCTGAAGTACTGACAGCCAATCTAATATCTTGAGATCCAAGAATGTCAGAATAGTACAGATATCCCCAAATGACCCCTTTTTGCAGAGTAGACAGTCCGATGTACTTCATAAGAGGCATTGTATTTTGTTGTATTTTTTTGTCATAATTTTTCAGAAAATTAAAAAATTAAAAAAATTATTTTCACTATTTTTTTTTTTACATACTGTCACCAGTGCAGTACAGCGTCATCATATAACTGGCATGGCGGTGAACAGCGACACTGACTGGTGACAGTATGGGGAAAAAAAAATTTTTTTTTTTTTTTTATTTATTTATTTTTTTTATTATATTTAATTTTTTATTACATTTTTTTTTTATTTTTTTTAAGATTTTTTTTTCATATTTTACTATGACCAAAATAGTACAATGTTACCATAGTAACACTGTACTACTTTGGGGAAGTGATCAGTATTTTTTTATTTTTTTATTTTTTACACAATTTGCTTATAGCAAAGAAGTACTTTGCTATAAGCAAGCATTTACCTGAATGAAATCGATTCATTCAGTTGTTTTTTTTTTTTTTTTGGTTTTTTTTTTTTTGTGCTTAGCTGTGATTTGGTCACAGCTAATCACATGACATGTGCATGTGATTAGCTGTGACCATTCACAGCTAGGCACTAGTATACAATGGATGGCATCATGAATGAAGCCATCCATTGTATACAACTGTCATGTGACCTGCTGTGATTGGTCACAGCAGGTCACATGGTACCAGCAACGGGAGCCGGTACTCGGATCTGTCATCGGCCGTGTCCGAGGTGCACGGGCGGTGACAGATCGCACTGCTGCGTCGCTCTGCAACCGCGCAAACCGCGCATGTGCGGGAGCACGCCAAATGGCGTGCACCCGGAAAGCTGCAGCGCTTTTCAAGCCGCCAAACGGCCATTGGCCAGGTGGCTAATGGTTAAAGGAAGTTAATGGCGTAATGTGCTAGTATGCATCGCATACATGTGCGTTATGAAAGGCCTGCAAAACCAGGCCCTCCAGCGACCACTGACAGGGCTTCCATCTTCGCCCAGTCTTCTTTCCAGGTTTGCAGGCTCCAGACATGTGAATGGCCAAGCCGTGAGGATGTCACTTCTGGAGTCGGGTTGAGGTCAGGACTCCACCCCAAACTCTCTCATCCATGTCTTTATGGACCTTGCTTTGTGCACTGGTGCGCAGTCATGCTGGAACAGGAAGGGGCCATCCCCAAACTGTTTCCACAAAATTGGGAGCATGAAATTGTCCAAAATGTCTTGGTTTGCTGACAGCTTAAGAGTTCCCTTCACTGTAACTAAGGGGCCAAGCCCAAACCCTGACAAACAACCCCACACCATAATCCACCCTCCACCAAACTTTACACTTGGCACAATGCAGTCAGGCAAGTACCGCTCTCTTGGCAACCGCCAAACCCAGACATGTCCGTTGGATTGCCAGACTGAGAAGCAAGAATAAGTCACGCCAAAAGACATGTTTCCACTGCTCAGTCCAGTGGCGGCGTGCTTTACACCACTGCATCCAACGCTTTGCATTGCACTTGGTGATGTAAGGCTTGGATGCAGCTGCTCGGCCATGGAAACCTATTCCATGAAGCTTTCTATGTACAGTTGTTGTGCTAATCTGAAGGCCACATGAAGTTTGGATGTCTTTAGCTATTGACTCTGCAGACAACTGGCAACTTCTGTGTGCTTCAGTATACGCTGACCCCGCTCTGTCATTTTACATGGCCTACCACTTTGTGGCTGAGTTGCTGTTGTTCCCAGTTGCTTCCACTTTGTTATAATACCACTAACCGTTGACCATGGAATATTTAATAGCAAGGAAATTTCAGGTGGCAACCTATCACAGTACCACGCTTGAATTCACTGAGCTCCTGAGAGCGACCCATTCTTTCACAAATGTTTGTAGAAGCAGTCTGCATGCCTAGGTGCTTGATTTTATACATCTGTGGCCATGAAGGTGATTGGAACACCTGAATCCAGTGATCAGAGGGTTGTCCCAGTACTTTTGGAAATATAGTGTATGTTTATCCCTGGTATGTTTAAATTCACTTACTCTTGACTGATTCACTACCTCTGCTGAATGGCTATTCCAAGCATCAACTATTGTTGACATGGTTTTTATTTTAAAGAAAAAATTACTATATGGACTAGAAATGCCTATTGGTCCTGGTTACTTCCTCTATCAGGGTCACAATGTTTAATGCCTTGCAGTGAAATCACTGAAGTGTTGTAACTATATACAGCAGCTGAAGGCATTAGGACTTCAATACTGTGTGTGTTTTGTTTTTGTTTTTTTTACTAAAGCTAGTTTGCACAGATTCTGGTACAGCTGTGCATGGTAGCCAGTCAGATTCTACCCTCAGCTTGTTTAATTCAGCTTTAGCAATAAAACCTGTAAGATGATTGGTTTCTATGCAGAAGTGCACGAGATTCTGAGTGAACCAGCTTTACCCTCCAGTCACATCAATCCCGACTTTAAAATCGTGCGACTTAAATTGAAACCACACGATTTTAAAGTCGGGTGACATGCTGATTTGAGGTGCGATTTGCATAGACATCTGACACAGCATAGATTTGCATAGACACTGCTTTGGAAATTGGTGCGGCACTGACCAAGTCAGAACTGCACCGATATGACCGCTGTAATTGCGGACATTAGGGTGTGACTTGGCATGCGATTTGCAAGTCGCAGGGCATGCAAATCGCATGCCAAGTCGCACCTGATGTGACCTGGGTGTTCGTACATAAAGTGATTTAGAGAATTGAGAAGGAAGTTTATCAATGTTGTCACTGTTGATAACCATCCTCCTCAATTCATGTTGGCAAAGTGGACCCACCCAGCTTCCTCCCTGGGCATCCTGATTATTCTGTTGCCCATTTAACTATGAAGAGAAGCAATTGAGGACCCATGGGGTGTCAGGCATCAGTGGGAAGTGACAAAATGTGCACATTTTTATGCTACTCCCAGGCCAGTGCTATAAAGAGGTCTGCGGGGGGGGGAGGAGGAAATCCATGTTCAGGGCAAGGTAAGTTGAGGCAAATAACTGTTACTATGCATATACAGGGAGGGGTGGAGCTTTTAAAGGATACGTTCATATAACATGTTCCCATAGCTGCAGATAGTTCGGGGAAACTTCTCCCTGTATTATCTGTCACATTTGGAAACAACACACCCGTGTGGGGCTCCACCCACATGCCCGCGTCATTTATTCACAGACTTCCGTGAATTAATGAACTGCAAGTCCAGACAGCCTTATTGGCCGTGGACTTGTAGTTTTCAATGAACTACCACAGTGCCGTGGTAGTTCATGGAAGCTTCCTGTCAGAATATCTGCTTGCTCATACATCCTGTATGGCAAGCGGATATTCTGACAGGTCTGCAGGAGACCTGCACAGCATCGGCAATCTATTGATCGCTGGTTCAATTCTTTCCAGGCTCCTTTTGGACAAAAATAATACATGCAAATTTTTTATTTTACCTGCAAAAAAGTGCATTTATTATTTTGGACAAAAGATGAACTTATCCTTTAAGTTATTTATAAAAAAAAAAGGGACATTCGTGGAATGGGATGGGAAAAATATGACCCAGTAAACAGGTGGTAAGGTAGGAATCAGAAACCACTGTCTCTCCTGCAGTACTGACCATTCTCCTTCCCTTTTTATTTTTCTCTTCTTTCCTCCTTAGAACTCTCTTTTAAGCCCACACTGTGGCTTGTTGTGGATCCCAATGTAGTGATCCCATGCCATGACTTGTCAACGTTGGCTTCTGAGTCTTGTGTCTCAAATTCCTACAAGCCCCCCACATCAGAGAACTCGCCAAAGTCTGCTGCAGAGTGTTTGATTATGGGAAATTCTGAAGAGGATGCTATGACATCAGTCGGCGAACTGGTAAAGATTTCCTAGTATAACTGTCTGTGTCGCTAGACAGGAAATATTGTTCACTTCAATGAAGGTGCTCAATATGAAACTCTGTTCAACTTTAATATTCTTAAATAAAATAATATAGATTGAAACCTATCGCATCTTAACCCCTTGTCTACCAAAAGGGTTAAGATTATGCTTTTGTTTTTGTTTTTTTTCAATGTTTCAACCAATATAACTTTATATTTTACCAAAAATTAGGTATTCTATTGTGCGTGTGCACTAAAATTTTATCTCGTAATATTGTCTGGCCTTTTTCTTTAACACCAGAATGGAACTAAATAGGGGATTTAAGTGACATTTGAATGTGGCATAGTTGTTGGTGCCAGACAGGCTGGTCTTAGTATTTTAAAAAACTGCTGATCTACTGGGATTTTCACGCACGGACATCTCTAGGGTTTACAGAGAATGGTCCGAAAGAGAGAGAATATCCAGTGGGTTGTGTTGATGAAAATGCCTTGTTGATGTCAAAGGAGAATGGGAATGAAATTCAAACACTTATGAGCCAACATGTCCGGTGGGGGCAGGAGTTTGGGAGAGTGATAAGTTAGATACCAAGCTGTCTATTACTAACAGCTACTGATGTAACAAGTTGGAGAACACTTCACAATTGCATCCTGGAATTTTCTGTATATTTTATTTGCATATTAAACACACATACATATATTACTGTTTTTATATGGTGAAACGTTTTATATGGATGTATTTTCCTAAAGTCTCTCAAAACCTCTAAAAAGGAACAACTATGCCATCTCATGAATAGGAAGGATGGTTTCCTTTAAAGATGAACACGTTGCCAAAACTTCTCCATCTCTTCTCTATGTTGCTGGTCAAAGTCTGATCATCTGACCTACAGTCAATACAAAAGGCAATGTCTGTATTCATATGGCCTCACAAGAGAGCCTCGGGTTGGTTGCAGATGTTGGGGTGTGTGTGGTTTTTATATTGCCTTCACATACAGTATATGCTTTAAGCAAAGGTTTGTTTTTTCATTGCTCCCTATATGCACAATGGACTAGACTATCCTTTTTGGGGGTTTTTTGGCTGGATTGCTTCTTACCGGAAGACACATTATTATACAATGGCAAAAGAAGGCTGTTGCAGGAATAAAATTGGTAGCCCCAAATGCTAGGAGAAACATGGAAAAATGGGGGGGGGGGGGATGTTTTGCAATCAGAGATTAATTTGATTGATTTTTTTAATTTTTGCTTTCATTTTTAGGTGACTAAAATGTTTGTGCACCACTTTGAAATGTGTTCTCCCTCTTTCAGTATGCTGAAGATGATTCCCCTTGTACGCCCATATCTTCTCCAGTCTCAAAGTGTCATGGCAGGAAGGCTCGTGTACGGAGAAGCTTAACTCTGTATGAAAAGTGGCCCCGGCCTCCAATCAATTATTGCAACTTAATATCCCTGGCATTAAGGAACAGTGAGGATGGAAGTCTAAATGTGCAACAGATTTACAGTTTTGTTAGGTAAGCTGATAATGGGACATGTTGTTTAACTGCTACTGAAGCTCTGTTTCCAGTTGGATATCAATATGTTTAAAGAAAGCTTTTCAATATTTTATTATATGTGTTCCATGTAAGTATATATCACAATGTACAGCCCAATTAACTAATTATTTTTATAAAACAAAAATAGGGGCATTACTATTCAGTGCACAACATAGTAGGATTTTTGTACTCGCTGTAAAACCCACTTCTTGAAATCCATTGTGTGAAGTCTTTTTAGCCTTTGGGGTAACCCTCCCTACAAAATAAGATCATGATCAAACACAGAGTGGGACCTGTTGCCCTCAATGGACTTCAAGAAAACTTTTATACATATATATATATTTATCTCCTTTACCCTAGGTTCACACCTAAGCGTTTTGCAGAAACTCTGTACAGTCCATTTAACATGATTTCCTATGGGACATTTTCACATCTCCACATTTTTCACCCTGTGCGTTTTTTTTTTTTTGTTTTTTTTTTTTTGTTTTGTTTTTTTTTTGGAAAGGGTCAGGGACTTTTTGTGAACGCAAAAGTTGCGTTTTTTTTTTCTATAGACTTCAATGGAAACGCTGTAGAAAAGCATGAAGTGCATTTTTGCTGCGTTTTTGACGAGTTTTGCATTTTAAATCTGCCTAGCAACAAGAAAACTAAAATTAAAAAAAATAAAAATGAAAAAAGCGTCAAACACCGGTGCAAAAACGCAATGCAGAAATGGCTCAAACGCAAACTGCATAGGTGTGAACCTAGCCTTGAGAACACTTTAACTTTTGGGAAGTTTAAAACACAGCAAATGAATACTATGTAGCCCAAGGAAAAACAGAATTGAGAACTGCCTGAAACTCTTCAGAGCCACCTGAAGAACCTTGCTACCAATGTGTAGATGAAGCCAAACCATTTACAGTACCTTTTGTAAAACTTGGAGAATGTGTGTGAACAGATTGCTGGATTGCAAATCTGAAAAATAGTTGCTTGATGCCAAAGAAGAACTCAAAAATCCAGTAGAGTGCACCTTGTCAGGACAGTGTGAAACCTGATCTTTGAGATCATAAACTTGAATGATGGATGTCTAAGCCACCTAGAAATGGTGAAACAAGAAGCTGGTACACCCTACAGGAGAGACAAACCTGTTCAGTTTGATGTCGAACTTGGAGGTCCACATCTTGCATCCCCTCACCTACAATAGATCCTGAAATGCATCCAGGTGCAAGGACAACGCCCATGAATCTAAGAGCTTCTGGCTGAGGAAATCTACCTGCCAACTGTTCTGCTAAGGACAGTATCCACTTGCTGCCATAAGATTTCAAGTTCCTCTTTGACTCAGGTACGTCAACAGCGTGGCACTGTCCAGCTTATTCAGATTGGATGAGCCTCCAATAAGATGGTTCAGTGCTATAGGCACAGTCAAATCACCAGAAGTTCCAGGATGTTGATTAGGAGGCAAAGACTTTTATGACCAAGTCCCCTGCACCTTCATGGTGCACAATACTTCTTCCATGCCCATCAAGATGGTATTCATAATGAGAATCTTCCAAAAGACAAAAAAGGACTTCCCTGACTCCAGAGCCTGGTTCCTGAGCCATCAAACCAGGGACAATCTAGCCTTCCTGCTTTTATAAACTGATCTGCAGAGAGACCAGATCGATCTGTCCTATGAAAGCAAAATATTGATTATAAAGGTCTGGAGTGAAACTGGGCAAATGGAACTCAAGAGGTTACTATCAGACCCTGGACTTTCAAACAAAAGCAGCTCCTAAACAAGAGTTTGAATTGCAGACTTGAGTGTTCAAAACTTCTCTTGTGAAAGGAACACACTGGACTGAGCTGTGCCCAGGAATAGACAAAGATGCTCTGATAACTCGGTTCCAGCAACAATTTCTGGTTGAGGATCTATCCGAATCCTTGTAGCATCTAGACCAGTGTTTCTCAACCTTTTTCTGTCAAAGCACTATTTTAAAATTCAGCCCAATCTCAATGACCTCCAATTTTAAAATGTAAAAAAATGAAGCTATATATTTTATAGTTTTACATATTGCAGCAACATACACACAAGTAGGACACCCGGCATTAGAGGTGAGTTATTCCTCCACCTTTTGCACACTGCTACTGACCAGTATTCCAGCATTTCTCTTCTCCCTCAGTTTCTCTTCTCTCTCTGCGAACGTGACCCCTGTGCTGACATAAAGGGGTGAGAAGGGGTATACAAGGACGCTGTGCAGGTGCCCAACGCCCTATGATGTCATCCGTTTAAGTAGCTGGAAGCTAGCCCACACTGTGCCTCAAGGTTGTAAAGCTGCACAATAAAAACCTTTTGGCTTTGGCTAACAAAATTATAGGCTTGATCTGCCCACTAGCTTGTTGAGAATTGTTGGCCAATTTGGGGTAATTTTTTTGTAGGCATTTTGCAAAGGCATCCCCGAAAAATCCTGGTTGAAAAACGCTGGTCTTAACAGTCAACATCCCGTTGTCTGACAGAGCCTGTGCAGAGTGTTACTTAATAGGCCATCTTAAATTTTCTACAATGGGGATGCCATAAGACCATAGCAGGACAAGTACTGAGGTCAGTACCTTGCTGATTACTTGAGGAACAAAGGAAAGACTGAAGGACCGAGTCACAAACTGATCCCACAGTAATGTGTAGGAATTGCTGATGCTCTGGAAAGTAAGTCTGCTCCACAGAAACCATAGTCATAGCAATGTGCACAGAAACATATAAATTATTAAGGATTAGATCTGCAGCTGCTTTCTCACAAGCAGTTGGATCCTCTCCTTTCCATTTTTGTTTTTTTGACCAGTCAAATGTAGCTTGGGGAAAAATGAGGTCACAGCAAAGATCCTGCCATTGAGAATTGAGCTCTAGAAAGGGCTTCCAACTGCTTATCTGTTGGGTCCTTAAAGACCTGCATTTCCTCTGCCAGAAAAATTGGTGCCTTGTTAAAGCTGACAAACTTAATTGGTGAGGATGAGCTTTTGCCATACTCTTCAGTTGTGCTGTGCACACATCTACCTCATGCTGTCCTCTAGACACTTGTCACCTTTTCATACCTTGCCGCCACCATCTCTATTCTTTGGGGCCAGTAGTTATCCTCTTTGGCCAATGGGCAGTCATGTAACGCCTGTGCATATTTAAGTAGTTACAGATCATTCCTGGTTTCTAAAAGGTGCCAGGGATGATGTAAGTACACAAAAAAAACTAATAAAAATTGCTAGGGGAAGGAGGAAGAATTTTTTGGCAGAAGAGACTTGGCATGCCTCTTCGGCCAAAAATCACTATCTTCTAGCAATTTTTTTAGAGTTTAATTCCACATTAAGGTGGTCATCCTGGGCAGGTTCACAGTTTTTTGTTTTCCAACTGCAGGAGAATTTGGACATTAGCATTATAACCCAAGGTTTAAAGAGTAACTCCACTTCTTTGTTGAGGGGAAGAAAAAAGTTCCCCTCTGGGTGATCAATGTGCATTGCAAGGATTTTAACAAATTTAGTTGCAGATTCCTACCTTTTTGTTGTTCTGAAGAAACAGCTGTTTGTGTCTATGTGCAAAGTGAATCTGTATGGGAGTGATTTTATCATTCTCAATCAGCTGCTGTGGCTGCAGGGCTCTGAGGAAAGAGGCAAGGTCTTTATCCCTTTTTAGATGTGATTTCCCTTTGGGAGTATCTCACCAAAAATGACATTGTTTCAAGGAATGCCAAAATCTAATCTCGGAAAATCAATAAGCCAATCGCACAAGCAGGAAATTATCTTTTCAGGGCATGTTCTGTACACCATCTCTGTACAGAATGCCTCCAGGTGGCAATATTGCATTGCACTTTACAGAAAAATCGAGCACTGCAGATTGAAAAGGAAAGGTAACAATTGTATATGTTACATTAGTTTTATTTTCTATATTTTTTTTTTCCTGTGAAAGTGGAGTTGCCCTTTAGACTTTCTATGTTACTCAATGGACGAGAAAAAAAAGTAAGCATTGGTCACCATTTTTAAGTCCCTTGCTTGTAGTAAAACTCATCGATCACACACCCTTTGTTTAGGAAGAGAAGAAGCATTGCTGCCTGAATAGCTATAGGCCTGACTCACCAGATCGCGTGCTGCACCAATGCAGAGAGCCTGCTGCTTTTGTACAGAGGGTAGTGATGCTTCTCTGCAGAATATTTCAAGGCAACGGGCCCTTCAGCTTGGGCTGAGGGACGATTACACTGAAAATGTCTAGCCCTTAGAACACTTATGATTTTGCTATACCCGGCATTGGGGCTGAGACTTCAGTTGACCTGTAATGTTACGATTAGAAACAAGCGAATATTTCTGTAGCAAAATGGTAGAGGAGGTTTTTTGTTGATAGCATTTCCTTTACAAGTATTTTGATGCTGCTTTCTTTACTTTTTCAGGGAGCACTTTCCATTTTTCCGTGCTGCACCAGATGGTTGGAAAAATACTGTCCGTCACAATTTGTGTTTCAGCAGCAGCTTTGAGAAGATCTCAGGTTGGGTTTGTGCTGATGGACACCGGCGATCTTGCCTGTGGAAACTAACATGCCAGGGTCGTAAAAAGTTCCGAACAGAGATGCATGCCTTATCAGATGAGCTACTGCGCATACTACGAAGGAGTATGAACAAACCAGGTACAGCATGTACTGTAACTTAAAGGAATGCGCTAAAACCACAAACTATTCCTAATTTAGTGTAGAAACATTAGTGCAAAAGATATATATATATCCTCAATTAATATCAAAAAATATCAAAATTATGTGCAAAACTATTTTTTAGTGCATAAATAATTAAATTTGTGAATATAAAAAATTGTCCAATTCTGAATTTCTTCAAATGTCCAAACAAATCCTTTTCAAATTCAGGTGCTCTCAAAGAAATTGTGCCAAAATCCACCACCAAAGTAAAGTTGGGTAACTCACCAGAGCTCCATGCTGATCAATCTCTAGATCAGCAAAAAACGCTTTTTGCTCTGGTAGCAGATGCAATAAATCAACTTCTCAGGTGTGATGATCAATAGCTACACAATCATCCATAAGGTAGGTATCCACCACTCAATATAATGGTTCCAGGAGCATTATATCACTCTCTCTTTTTATATCTCTCCACCGAGGTCATGTTTGGGAATGAAAGAGAAAATCATGGTGCAGCCAGTTTTTTTTATAAAAGTATCCAACAATTTAATAAAGATTTACACTCACAAAAAGGGTGTCTTCACCGACACCAGTATAACAGCATAAAACAGCAAATGGTATAACAGTCTCCTGTTCCCCGCACACTCACTACAGCGCTCGTGACTCAATCTTCTCCACAGACGTCAGCATCCAGCAAGCCAAGCCCTACTAGTTTCGTCATGAACGACGTCTTCAAGGGGCGTCAAGGGACCGCCCCTTGAAGATGTCGTTCATGACGAAACTAGTAGGGCTTGGCTTGCTGGATGCTGACGTCTGTGGAGAAGATTGAGTCACGAGCGCTGTAGTGAGTGTGCGGGGAACAGGAGACTGTTATACCATTTTGCTGTTTTATGCTGTTATACTGGTGTCGGTGAAGACACCCTTTTTGTGAGTGTAAATCTTTATTAAATTGTTGGATACTTTTATAAAAAAAACTGGCTGCACCATGATTTTCTCTTTCATTCCCAAACATGACCTCGGTGGAGAGATATAAAAAGAGAGAGTGATATAATGCTCCTGGAACCATTATATTGAGTGGTGGATACCTACCTTATGGATGATTGTGTAGCTATTGATCATCACACCTGAGAAGTTGATTTATTGCATCTGCTACCAGAGCAAAAAGCGTTTTTTGCTGATCTAGAGATTGATCAGCATGGAGCTCTGGTGAGTTACCCAACTTTACTTTGGTGGTGGATTTTGGCACAATTTCTTTGAGAGCACCTGAATTTGAAAAAGATTTGTTTGGACATTTGAAGAAATTCAGAACTGGAAAATTTTTTATATTCACAAATTTAATTTATTTAAATTATTTATGCACTAAATAGTTTTGCACATAATTTTGATATTTTTTTGAGAGAGAGAGAGAGAGAGAGAGAGAGAGAGAGAGAGAGAGAGAGAGAGAGATATTTTGCACTAATGTTTCTACACTAAATTAGGAATAGTTTTGTGGTTTTAGCGCATTCCTTTATTTAAGTTCTAGCACTAAGAAATTTATTTGGTTTCTTTGAGGTGGAATTGCTGCTTTAAAGTATTAAGGGTGTGGCACTTTTATTAAACTTGTGATACAGCATGTACTGTATTTTAGTGTGTGTGGTGTGGTTTTTTTTCTTTCAGTTTGGTTATATACTTGGCTCATATATGCTGAGTTCTTTAATATTAGTCAATGGATGCAATGGAAACCACATGTATGATGCCAGGGGTTAAAACCTTAACGAAATGTTGTCATTAAGTGAGGAGTCGTTTAAAACGACTAAACAAAACACATGACTTCCACCAGTAAAGCACCTTTTTCAATTGCCTGTATATGTCTGTACTCCCACTTCACTATTACACTGACTGACCGCATAGCTCCTAATATCAGTGTGGGAAAAGCTCCCTGTTTGTAACTGAAAATTCATTTTCCTCCTCCTGGTTCAGCTATGACCTGTGGAGTAGGCCACACACTGAAACATGATTTTAAATCTCTGCTCTTAAAGCAAAACTGTCACAAAGGCTATGAACATTTTAAATATTTTGCATGTCCTTTCTTCATCCATAAAAAAAGCTTTAAAACAAGCTCTCACTGACCTATGTAGCTAAAAGCATTGTGAAGCAGATTATCTTCAAAGCTTACAAAATTTTAAGTTAAGTGGCTCCCCCAAAGGGGCCACCGTTTTCTCAGATCCCCTGTTCCCAATGCCCACAAATCTCCAAGCAGCAGTAAGCTCTTCGATACACCAGGGCTGAAGGGTAGATACTTACAGCAACGATGCACAATAATGAAATTACCAAAGAATGGAAAATGGCAAACAGTCAAGTATGTGAACCAGTTGCAAAATATATACACACTTGGTAATAAACAAGCAGACCAGTGACTGGCCCCTTATACCTATACTATGAGAGGTCCTATCCAAGGGGTAAAGCTAGGTCAACGATCCAGCAGTCTTTGGCATCTTTCACCTGCTGGTTCCCTAACATGGCACTGGAGCGCTTAAAATAAAGTTCCTCCGAACCTGGGTGTAAGTGTCTCTAGTTAATAGACAAATATGTCTATTTTGACTAGGGTATGACCAGCAGCCTCTCACCAACTCCTAAAGTGATGACCAGTCTCCTCCTGCTCTCTGTCCCAGTCACAGTGATGTCAGCTGCAGGGATGTCTTCTCCACGCTAAGGTGGCGTTCCCACAAACCATTAGATGTCCACTACTCAGCCTCTCTGTATCCATGACACTGCAGCAAACAACCGGACAACAGTCTGCTACACACTGTATGTGTGCTACACCAGATCCTCTCAGAGACTGCTCTGAGTTCTGGAATAGTCCTTCTTGTATCTCACCAGTGCTCTGGTAATGCTGGGATATGTAGTCCAGATCCAATCTGTAATACATGCTCAGTCTCCCTGGGGACTACATTCCCCAGCAGTCATAGTTGCTCCTGTATTAGAGAGACAGCACTCTGTGCACAAGGGGCAGATTTGGACAGCAGCATTGCTAGTCTTGGGGTAAGGGGGTGTTAGTGTATTTAAATCTGCTAGTACATCCAACAAATTGAAGCTGAGCTCCAGCTAAAGCAGTTACAGCAAACAATTTTTTCCTTTTTGGGATAAAGGTTTTATATAAGTAAATGAAAACTGATCCTTGTAAGCCTGTCAATGTTAAATGGTTTGTCTCAGCACTCTAACTGCAAAAGAGCTTGTTCTGTTGAAAAACAGACTAACTGGATCACCAAATGCAAATAGAAGAGAGCCTAAAAAAGAGAACTAATGCAGCCATCACATCTAATTGGTAAGCTGCAATAAAATAAATGTTTGCTTTTTTGGTTTAGAGGGACACTGGTGATGGCGTGCAAACATAGCTGCTGTCACACCCTACATTGGCAAGCCGGGCAAATGCACACCTGTAGGGATCCCAGGGATGCTGTGCAAACATAGTTGATGGGTGCAGGGTGTGTGTGCGCTAATGAGGCCAGCTGGTGAACTGCTTTCTGTGCCTTATTGGTTTCAAGGTCCCAAATCTACATACCAGGAAGTAAAGAAGTTTTCCATTGAACACAGCAGGGGCTAAGGTGAGGTTCTAAAATTCAAAGAGGTGTTTTTTTTTGTTTTTTTTTTTTGGTTCTCTGCAACCATGTTACATTAATGGTATATTGGTACATAGGAAAGCTTGACTTAAAAGCTATGATCATATTTGTTTTCAAATTCAAACACTGTCTACCCTGGATACTGGTTGCCATTTTTTGCAGAGCTTGCCATTTTTTGCAGAGCTTGCTTGCTGAAATTGGTGTAGGGACACACTCAATGCCTTCAGGTGCCATTGTGTTTTTGCTGGGTGTGACAGACCCATCCGCTACAGGGGCTTTTGGAGGGGACTGGGGGCTGGCCTTCTACCCACTGATTATGGCCCATGGAGGAGACGGGGGATTTGGTCTGCTTCTCCCTGTCAGAGCATGGAAAAGCATTCAGTTCAGCCTCTAATCCCATGGAGAGAGCAGATCATTCTCTAATGATGGACAACAACGTGATGAATGCTGAGAGTTAAGCTTGGATTAATTCTCTGAATAAAGACAAAGCTTCCCTTCTGGAGTGGATGGAAAGGTGTAATATAATCTTGTACAGGTTAATAGTCAGAGGGAATGTGGTGGCCATCCTGCAGATGGGGTTGATAACTATTTCTGGTCTAAGTGGAGGAGCTTTTCCAACAACCTCTCTCAAGAAATCTATGAAGATAAATTTTTTAAATTGATTCTACTTTTTCAGACTTCTGGACCATTGTTTTGTCTTATGATGAATTTTCTAGTGGACGGATTACACAAGTGAAAGCCAAACACCTGAAAGACAGCATGTGTAATGTACTTTGTATCCAGGGCTGCGGACTTGTTACCAGCTGTTCATTAGATGTATGGTTAAATGAGCTGGTATTACTGTTTCAAGTTTGCATTGTTTAGGATAATGAGGTCAACTGCTTATCTGTTTTTTTTGTGGGGTGCAAATTCTGTGTGAATTTTCAATAGAAAACTGTTCCTGTTTGCACCTAAGCCAGTGTCGTCTAGTTCTTTGGTGCAGTTCCCAACTATAATACCTTGCTCCTATGTTCCAGCGGAGAGGAAGCAGCTCGCTAACAGTGGCACCCAGGTGGGCTGCCAGGCGGTTAGGATGAGCAGTCCTAACCACCCCCAGGACTCAGTGTCGAGTGATATCAGAGTTGAGTGATATCAGAGAAGTGTTCCAGGAGCTGGTCGCCATGGAAGCAGAGTTCCCAGTGGTGAATGCAAGAGACATTCACCCAGTAGGGCAAGCCTGGCTCTGCCTGAGACATGGTGGAATTGAGAGGCGCGTTCCACTGGGAGCTCTGGAGGGAGGCTCTCCAAGTGGAGAAAGACCTCTTTATAGAAAGGTCCTCCCTATGCCTATGGATCGATACTACCTGCAGCTGAACTTGCATATACCGTTCTAGCATCCTCTGCAGGAATGACTGATGGAGCTGGATAGGGTGGTCCAGACAGAAGCGATACTGGACAATGGGTATTGAATGCTGCAATGGTATGCTACCCAAGTGTGTCTATGGCTGGAGAACAGTAATCCCATAGAAAGCTATGACTTTTTGGTGGGGGCCAGAATTTGATATTTGAGGTGCTTTAGGAGGATCCACGGTTTGGGAGTGGAGATGGGAGGACATCTGAAATTTTAGGGAGTTGGAATTTCCCAGTGACCTCAGATTGAGCAGTGACTAGGACTCTATAGTCACACAAGAATGGGAGCTGCAACAAGCATATATTCAATGAGGCTCAACATTATGCCCGAGTACCTATGGATTGAGTCATCCACCGAAGCTCTGGCACTGGGCCCGAGTGCAGCCAGCCTGTGCCCTGGATATTCCACAATGGCAGAGCAGCAGGGAGAAGAGGTGGTCATCCTTCCCAGCGGCAGATCAACAGTCTGGGATCGGAGGAAACTACCTTCCCTCCCCAGCAAGGATCTGCGCACCTGTGAGACCATACCAGAGAAATGGTTTCCCAGTACCTGGATGAGGTACAGGCTATGGAGCAGCTAGCTCATCTCCCCAGAGGCAGTTCAAGGACTCGGGAGTGGAGGAAGCCATCCTCAATCCCCAGTGGCAGATTCACAGTCTGGGAGAGAAGGTGATCTTCCTTCCTCCCCAGTGGCAGTGTAGGGACTCGGGAGTGGAGGAAGGTGAAGGTCATTCTTTCTCCACTGCGGGAGTCCAGGAGATGGGAGAGAAGGTGGTTGTCCTTCCTCCCCAGCGGCAGTGAAGGGACTTTGCAGTGAAGGAAGCTGAATGTCATCTTTTCTCCACTGTGGGAGTCCAGGAACTGGAGCAACTGGCTCATCTCCCCAGTAGCAGTTCCACAGTCTGGGAGTGAAGGTGGTTGTCCTCCTTCCCGAGCGGCAGAACCACATGCAGGGAGCAGAGAAAGTCATCCTCTCTCCCCAACATTTAAAGGCAAATTTGTCTTTATTATTTTACATAAGTTTAACAAACAAAACATAGGAAATGTGTGTGTGTGTGTGTGTGTAAAAACATCAGAGAGGCGGTTATTATCCAAGTGGGCAAATAGAGATCGTGCAATATAACAGAGGAAGGATCAACGGCCCATATCTCCCCAACATTTAGCCAGAGTAGAGTATTGGAGTCCACAGCTGAAGCGCTGGCAATAGGGCAGAGCACCGCTGGCCTCTGTCTAGCATCTACCTTGTCTTCACAGCTCCAGGCAGTTGGCCCATCCCCATCAGCAGACTGAGCCCTGGAATGGTAAAGATCTCCCAGCTGAATGCCACTGGCCTCTGCCTAGCACCTACCATGTGTCTTCCCAGCTCCAGGGAGTCAGGACAGGTGACCCCTCTCCCCAGAGACAGGCTGAGACAGAGGAGCTCAAACTCCCAGATGATGCGGAAGCCAGACAGGGTTCATGACATCTGCTCCATCATGAACTCTGCTCCACACCTACCGAAAACAACTCTTCCCTGCGACCAGGGATTTGGTCTGCTTCTCCCGGTCAGAGCATGGAAAAGAGCTCAGTTCAGCTTCTTATCCCATGGAGAGCGCAGATCATTCTCTAATGATGGACAACAACATGATGAACCCTGAGAGCGAGGCTTGGATTAATTCTCTGAATAAAGACAAAGCTTCCCTTCTGGAGTGGATGGAAAGGTGTAATGTTAATCTTGTACAGGTTTAATGGTCAGAGTAAATATAGTGGTGCTCCTGTACACTGGGTTGGAGACGTTCCTCCGTTTTGTGGGACGGAAATATTTATCAACAATCTCCTTCAAAAAATCTATGAAGATAAATTTCACTTTTTCGGACTGCTTGAACATTGTTTGTTTGAGTTTTGTCTTATGATGACTTTTCTAGTAGAGAGATTACACAAGTGAAAGCCAAACGCCTGAAAGACAGCTTATCTGTATCCGGGGCTGTGGACTTGTTGCCAGACTGTCTGGAGTGGGCTCCCTGACTAAGCTTGTCTGGGTGCCTGGCTCTTGATTAGCTTACTGTTAATTAGATCACTGTTTAATTAGGCTACTGTTTAGCTGGTAGCTGTTCATTAAATGTACTAATGATACCCCTTTGGCGCATACCCCTTTTGAGACTGTACGTGTGCTACGAAACGCGTTCAGGCAGAGCCCCTGCACGCCGTGCCGTCACGCCGCCGGATCACGGAGGTCTGGCGGCCATCTTTAATATCCAGCTGGATCCCCAGGTGATCATCCCAGGGCCCAGAGGAGAGAAATTTTAAAAGCAGACCCCGACCGTAGCCAGCCTTTAAAGGGGACCTCTAGAAGTGCCTTATCATCATCACTATCCACTGAAGAGGTATCCACTCCAGGCTGCATCCTTCCCAGGACAGAGGGGACCTCTGGTGTATTTGATGTAAATGTGCATTTATATTGCACCTCTGCTGAGTGTACATTTTATCCATTTTTCCTGCACATCACCGGATCACGTGTCACTGGGACTAGAGAAGTCACCTGTTCAACTTATCATTTTTCTATGCTTCCACCACCTTCATCACTTATTGGACATTCAATATTGTTGTATTTTTGTCAGATATAGTGTATGTTTGTTGAGAATTATTATCTCACATTGGATACGGACACCATTTGTCACCATTTTGGTATTCTATTCTATGTCATATTGGGCATTTCCTTGTGCACTTTAGCCTCAGACGTTTGCATTTATATGTTTTTAGTATTTTAAGCGCTGCACTACACATTTTATGATTATCTTAGAAGGTTATATGGTTCCCTTTTTTAGTGTACTAGCTGCTTTTATTCTTCTAAGCGCTCGCTGAACCCTGTTTTTTACATTGATATTATGGTTTTAAGTTTGCATTGTTTGGGATAACGTGATCAACTTCTTATCTGATTTTTAGGAACCTTTCCTGTTTGCACCTAAGCTAGTGTCTGTCTAGTTATTGGTTGCAATTCCCAGCTATAATACCTTGTTCCCGTGTCCCAGCAATGAGGAAGCCACTCTCTGGTGAAGGCACTAAGACTGTCCGTCACACTGGGCTTCTAATGTGTCCCGTCACCTTTTGAGGAAAGGCTGCCTCCTGGCATACCTGCTTTGAATGTATGCTCTAATATGAAGAGACTCAACCATACTGGGCCTATACTTTACAAAGGAGCCCTGACAATTCTGTGTAGCTTCCACCCTTTACCATATTTGCAAATGTGTGCAACTAAAACCTATTTTATTGCAAATTGTTAGACCGTTCCACTTTTTTTTCTTTTTTGCAGGCTAGCTGGTAAGTGAGCTAGGAAACCTTTTTGTTTGTGCTATATAGGATACTATCTTTTTTTAGCCAGTTAAATTCTTACACCTGTATCTTCCTCCTTTTTTTTAAATCCGATCCTTTCCTTCTCCTCTTTGTTTTTTTTTTTATTTTCTCTATGGCCCTGTTTATTGGCCAAAGCTTTATAATTGCCTAATATAGGAACGTAAAGTGTGTGTGTGTGTGTTTGTTTGTTTGTTTCTTCACAAATATTTTCTTGGAAAAAAAAAATGCATTCCTATGTAAACGAAATTTATTACCAAAATGAGGAAAAATCTTTTTTTTTTCTAGTTTTGAGCAGTGTTTAGTTTCAAACAAAGTTGTCTCTGTTGAAAATGGAATACGTTGTAAGATGTGCTCTGTTTGGGGTGCCTTAATTCCAATGAAGGACCACTAGATCTGGAAACAAGGGTTGTATTTATTTACAAGTGGGGAGATGAGGAAAATGAATAGGGTGTTGGGGAGATGAGGGGATGAGGAAAATGAATAGGGTATTGGAGTTGAGGGAAAAGGAATAGGGTAGCAGGAAGATGGACTAGAGAGGAAAGGATTCGGGTAGTGGGGAGATGTTCTGGAGAGAAGTCCACTTGCTTCCCCTGTCCAAAACACACATGCTCATTGAGATATTTCACACATCAGGACTTCTAGTCTAATCCTGGGACCCACCCTTATTTGGGTATCCTGTGTATCACAGGCTAGATCCTTTTGTGGAGGTCACAAAAGTTAATTTTTTCTCCAGGCTAGTTGAGCTTGATTACACAGGATGTCCTCATGATCCTCCCCTCTTCAGGAACCACCATACTGGCTAGGTGTGGGGACAGTGAATAGGCTCAGGAGTTCTACTAGTCAAATAATAGAGACCTTGTGCATTCATGTACTCCGAACTCTACATGCAGCCGATCAAAGCACCTTGCGCACACACCGCTAGCGCGAGAAGGACACAGAGATGTTCTCAATCCAGGCTGAGGAGTGACTTTTACTATGTCCCTCGCTGACTGTGTTTGTGGCACTGAAAATAGAGTTGTAGTACAGAATGGAAGTGCTCTATGTTGTGGAGACTCACATAGGATTCCAGGTCCCTGGGACACAAAGAGAATGAGAATATAGTGGCAAGACCAGACCAAAGAGGAAATGACAAAAATCGAATGTGAGTTATTGTATCTAATTTAGGTACAAAGGGAACTTTAATGCCACTTAAAACTCAAAAGGTAATGATTAGCCCATTAAAGGGGGAAAGAAAAACAGCTTTTGTTGTAATACTTTCAGTTCAGAGCTGCCCCTCCCACCATGTACTACTTTTCCAGCACAAGATGGCCTCCAAGACACCAGCTTGTGACTGGACAGTAAACAGAGAAGCTGAACAGTGATAAACTCCATACTGGCTTAAATGCATCAAATTCATTTACCTACACTGCTTGCATATAATAACGTAATCATGGTTATAGACCTACATTTATTTTATGTCTGCCTAGAGTTCAGCTTTTAAACACCTGGGCACACGAATTGTTATCCTGGGTTCACAAATGTGTAGGCCAGTTTTCAGTGTGATTTCAGCCCCCTCCAGTGCGACCTCCAGTTCAGAGGTTAAGGTGCGATTCTTGTCAAAGTGTATGAAATGGCATCTGAATTGGGCTCACAATTGTACCAGGATCTTTTTGAAAGTGCAGTGTGGCCAGCCTGCACATATGTGAACTGGCTCCAATGAAAAGGCTGCAGGTTCACATGTCCTGTGAATCAGATGCAGTTCAAAACGTATCCAATTCGCATATATGTAAATCGGGCTTAAACTGTACTCTGAAACAAAGGGAAGAAAGGGTTTCAAAACATGACCCCAAGTATAGCCTGCTTAGTATGTATCAATTTATAGTAATAGCAATATTGATTCAAAAATTTGCAGTAGTGATAACTGTGTTTACATTTTCAGCACTCATGGAGTTGATGTTTGGAATGTGAAGAATTCCGTCAGATGTAAATTTTTCGCCCGAAGAAGTTTTTATTTCCTTTTTCTGTCCTTTTTGGGAATGATCGTTTTATGTAATCCTGAATTTAAGGATACAAATTCAGCACTTTTTTTTTTCATTTTTGGTTTAATGCCATATTCTGAAGATTATTTATTTCCTTTTCTGTCCTTTTTATTGAGACTTCAGTATTAATGTAATCTTAAATTTAAAGCATAATGCCAGGAATACTATGCCAAGCTGGCCCAAAATAAACTGTATGTAGTATGCACTAAATGTGGTATGGAGCATTGTGTTCCAGCAGAGGTATGGGGACTTCCCATTTTGGTTCCCAGAACAAAACCGAGCTAGACTGAGCACAGCACTGCTCCAGCCATTCTCAGAAAGCTTTGTATTTTTATTAATGAATACATGGCTACTTCTGATTGGCTAAGGTGGAGAGGCAGATGATGTCACAATCTCCACCGTAGCCTTAGGCATCAGAAGATGCCTTGTATTCATTTGATAAAAATAAATGGTAGCCAGACTTTGTTTTGAGACGGGAAGTCCCCATGCTGCTGTTCCAGTGTGGATGGAGCTGATACTTGATACTGTAAGTAATAACAGCCACTGCATTAAATTGGTAAAAAAAAACGTATTCCTGGGGTTAGGCTTTAAGGATAAAAAATGAACTCATTTTCATTTTGTGCTAATACACATGTTCTTGTATCACAAAGAATAACATGGAAGGCAATATCTCTAATGTTTGCATTTCACTGTATAATGTATGCCTTGGTATATGAGAACCATGTTTCCCTAGAACTTTTGCCATATGGTACATGTGGGGCCTAAAACAAACCAGGAACCTGTGTACAACACTTTGTATTTACCTTTTATTTAAGATCCAGAAATAAAGTTAAATTAAGAAAAAGCAGATGGCTCTTCATTTTGCGTTCATTTATAAAAATACATAAATCTAAATACAGTTGCAAGAAAAAGTGATGGGTGATGCAACAGGACAATGACCCAAAGCATACAAGTAATTCAACAAAACAATGGCTGCAACAGCACAGAATACGCCTTCTGGAGTGGCCCAGTCAGAGTCCTGACCTCAACCCGATTAAAATGCTGTGGCATGACCTTAAGAGAGCGATTCACACCAGACATCCCAAGAATATTGCTACACTGAAACAGTTTTGTGTAGAGGAGTGGTCCAAAATTACTCCAGATCGTTGTGCAGGTCTGATCTGCAACTACAGGAAACGTTTGGTTGAGGTTATTGCTGCCAAAGGAGGGTCAACCAGTTATTAAGTCCAAAGGTTCACATACTTTTTCCTCCCTGCACTGTGAATGTTTACATGTTATGTGCAATTAAACCATGTCAACATCTAATGTTTGTGTAGTATTATGTTCAGCAGACTGTGTTCTTCTATTGTTGTGACTTAGATGACGTTCAGAGCACATTTTATGCCCAATTCATGCAAAACTCCACGTAATCCCAAGGGTTCACATACTTTTTCTTGCAACTGTACATCGCCTATGGAATGTTTAAGTGAATCAAACTAAGTGCTGGTTCACAATAGCACTACTTCTGATGTGACTTGAGGCACACAGAATCGCATGACATGGAAAATCACATTTATTCAACGGTGCCAGTTCAAATCAATGCGACGAAGCACAGTGTGATTTTTGCAAAGGGTTGCTGTGCTGCTTTGGTGCAACTTGGCCCCATAGAATATGCAAAAAATTTAGCCAAGTCGCACTACCTAATTGCACTGAAAATCATGGCAATATTGCAGTAGCAACCTTAAATGATAAACTCACCTTTTAGACAAAAAATAATAATAAATGCACATTTTTTGCAGGTAAAAAAACATGTATTTATAATTTTTGTCTACTTAGCCTGGAAAGCATTGGACCTGCAATCAGTAGATCGCTGATGCTATGCAGGTCTCCTGCAGACCTGTCAGAATATCTGCTTGCAGTACGGGATGTAAAAGCAAGCATATATTCTGCCAGGAAGCTTCAATGAACTACCATGGCGCTCCTCGGCTTTATATGGTATATTTAGGCCTCATTAACATGGGCGCAAAATCCATATGCATAAAAACTAGCAATTGCGCTGATCTATATCACCACTGAAACAGACTGGTAAAGATGAACATAGGTGATGTAAATGGTACTGCAGCACTCTACTGAATCCACTAGGTGGTGGGAAAAAAATCTGGAACAAAACAAAGGACAGCGCACAACCGCCCTAGTGTAATAGTTTTAGCAATAAAACCTTCACCCAATACACTCACATTCTTCCAGAGGTAAGATGAACAAGCATGTCAACAATCTACAAAGACTCTCCTGGATGACTGCTGTAAGATCCAGGGGCAGACTGACAACTTCTGGGACCCCTGGGCAATAGGGGATCATGGGGCCCCTGTGTCCTTGCCCAAAGCCTACGAAAAAGGTACCAGGGGCATCTCGGTCAGTCCACCCCTGGTAAGATCCAAATGGGAGACCCCTACAAACGGTTAGCTGTCAGCCTGAGATGACAGGAACTGCCATGATCAGACACCAGACAGCGCCATGCCCCATTGAAGGGGACCCACAACACGGAGGAGAGCAGGGAGGTGAGGACACACGTTGAGGTTGCTATGATGACGTGTTTTGGAGGCATGCCCTTCTTTTATCAAGTCACATCTGTGTGAAGGCCATCTTTTGCCTGCACAAGGATGCACAGGATTCTGTGCATTCCCATGCAGGCAGTCCTATTCATGTCAATTGTGATGTAGTGGCTGCATGGACACAGGCCACCTGTCCCACACGGCTGTCAAATTTGGAGCAAATCCGGTGTTCGTATAGCCTCTGCCTTCCAATTGACCAGAATGGGATTACCTGCACGGGGATGCATGCAACACCTGTGCATCCCCACGTGGGCAAACTTGGTCCTTGTAGGAGTATATGCTTAAAGCGGAGTTCCACCTAAAAGGGGAAGTTCCACTTTAAAAGATTGGTCCCCCGCTCCCCATTAAGGATTGGCACCTTTGGGAAGCTGGTACCCAAAATTGACAGGTTCCCACTTCTGCTGCGATCGCCTAGGCCAGGGGTAGGCAACCTGCGGCTCTCCAGCTGTTGCAGGACTACAAGTTCCATCATGCCTCTGCAAGTCATAGCTGTAACTGTTAGTTTTGTAATGTTGCAATGCCTCATGGGAAATGTAGTTCCACAACAGCTAGAGAGCCGCAGGTTGCCTACCCCTGGCCTAGGCGATCGGAAGCAGAAGTTGTCCTCCTACCCTCCCTCCCCGTAGTCTTCTGGGACACGTGACAGGTCCCAGAAGATGACGCTGCCATTCAGGAAGCGCAGCACTACTCACTCATGCACAGTGGGCACCCGGCTGTGAAGCCGCAAGCTATTACAGCCAAGTGCCCACACTGAAGATGCCAGCGCCTGGAACACAGGACGGCCGGTGAAACGGGCTGCGGGGAGGACACTGCAGGATCGTGGGACAGGTGAGTGGCTGTTTTTTAAAAGTCAGCAGCTACAGTTTTTGTAGCTGCTGACTTTTATTTTTTTACAGTGTGAGTGGAACTTCGCATTAACAGACCATAAGCGGTCAAATTAGAGGATATGAAGTGGGGGTAAAGCTTTCTAATGCAGCCCTGTGTAGATTCTAACCCTTCCTCCTAAAGCTGAAACTTTTTTTTTTTTTTCTTAGTTTTGGATAGACATACACTTTAGGAATATGTACGTACTTTGTCTATAGGCTGGACACAGGTGAACTTTATGATGTCCAAAATCACTAGATGGTGGTTGCATGTACAGGCACAATAATCCAACTGCCATCTGAGTGGAGTTCTAAACTCATAGTTAATAGTTGGTAATGTTGAATAAAGACACTAGTCCATCGATTTCAACTGGAGAGAGTGTATGTGTTGTTTGTCACTACCATTTTCAATATCCTGTATATTGTGTTCACTAAGAAACACATCTAGACTTTTTTTTTATTTTTTTAAAATTCTCTTTATTAGCTTTGGCAATTACAAAGTACAAAACAAAGCCTCTTGGGCATACCCAGCCTGAGTTTACATATAAACAGAAAAAGAACCAATAAAGTGCAACCACACAATTCAAGAACTTGGCAACCTAAACAACAATGGTAAAAAAACAATGGCTCACCAACCTTTGTTGTGCCAGAAACCATCTGTAGCGGGCTCATACCACCAGAAAAGGGGGGAAAAATAACATATTGCATACAAAAAGGAAAGAGAACAAAATATCCTAGACAGAGTGCGTTCACACAGTGCTGTCACTTGAGGGGGTTGTTGCAGAGGAATCAACCCAAATATCCCACATTTTAGAGAACTTCTTAGGGCAGCCCATAGACTCGTAGGTATATTCATACAATGGGATGCTAGAGTTGACCAGATTTTTCCAGAACTCAAGTGTGGGCGCTCTAGGAGCATTCCACTTGAGCAAAATGGCTTTGCGATTGTGTAGAATAATAATAAACCTATCAATGTTCTCATCACTCTGTACATGGCTAATAAATGGACTAGACCCAAAATGCATTTGTCAACCGTCAGTGGTACAGATATCTGTGTACATTTAAGAATACACTCAGTTACATCATTCCAAAAGGACTGGACCCTTGGATATTACCAAAAGACGTGTATGAAACTTGCTAGGTCTTCCGAGCAATGCCAGCACGAGTCCGGGAGAGTAGGGTAGAGACTATGCAACTTCTATGGGGTAATGTAGATTCTATGTAGTATATTCAATTGAATCAATCTATCCCTTGCAGATAACAGTTGTTGCATAGGATATTCCCAGATGTCCTCAGAATCCATGACCGGAGCATCTCTAGGCCTACCTGAGTAGTTAGGTGGAGGGCTTTGTATACATTAGACAGGGGTTTCTTAAGGGAATCGTCCCATAGTAGGCTCTTCACAGCTGACTCCTCAAAAACAATCTGACAATTATGAAATTGTGACTGGAAGGCGTGTCTTAACTGAAGATGGCGGAATAGATAACTGTTAGGCAGGAAAAATTGTGATTTCATGGAGTGAAAGGTTGCAAGGGCTCCATGGTCTCTTTGACAGCTAGCAGAAGATCTTCTTGCCCCCTGCTAGCTGTCAAATTTTTAAAAAAGTGGCCAAGCGCAACCACCCATCAGCCTTGACATGGTGACACACATAGCCCGGTGACTCTGTGCTGCCAGCACAATCTGCCTTCACTGCAGTGATGGAATTTATATCTGGATGTCAGACTGCTTTTCCTATTAAACATTTAACACCTCCCAATGGAAATTGGGATAATCTGTAGAAAGGTTGATGTCTTCCCGAGAGCAGATAGAGGCGGCAGATCAATGCACAAGTACGACTGAAGACATTCTCTATGATCACACGGCTACTCTCTGTACCTTACAAACAAAAGTCACTAGAGGGATGGGCAGAGGACACAGAACAAAAATGGGTAAGATAACCTCAGCATTTTGGGCCTGCCAGAAGGGGTAGAGAACAAAAACCTCACCTTGTTTAATGAAAAGCCAGGTCTTCAGGGTTCCTTGCCATGGAATGAGTACACTGTATGCCTTTTGCACATGGTCCTCCTGAGTTACCCCCTCGTACCTTTTATAATTAAGCATCTTAATTTTAAGGATCAGGACTTGGTGCTCAAACAAGCTAGAATGAAGGGAGGTCTTCAACATAAGGCAAAGCTCCTGATCTTTCCAGATTTTTCCATCAATACTCTAAACACCTCTGATGGTCTTTTGATGAATTCAAGGCAAAGCTTTGCAGTAAAGTCATACTGTATCGAATTCTAATCTTGCTAAATTTTGTATCCAAGATGGCAGAAATGCACGTTTCTTTACTTCCCCTGGTTGGAAACAATGCATAGAATAAAAAGCCGACTCCCTTGTTTTTGCACTTGTTCTCCACTGTACTCGCTGGGGTAGCTAGGTCTCTCCTGGGCCCTTCATGCTTAATTCATCCTCCTTCGCCATTTTCCATAGTGTGCGGGAGCACATGAATTTCTCTTGCTATGTCTTGCTTTCACTTACACCATCATGGAAGCCTGCCTTCTGTTACCTAAGGCTCACTAAGTTTATGTTGTATATTTGATTTTGAAATTTAGCACCTTCAGTTTTACTGAGTGATCCACACCTTTGTATATACTTGGAGGCAGCATCTCTGATGTGCCTATCTGACGTTTTCCCAATATGCCTTTTGTTCATGACTCCCAATGGTTCTATACCATGGTATATTCAGGACTTCCGTTTTGGAGGGGGGGGGGATTTTGTTCAGTTTGTTTTATATCTATTTTTGTTGTTGATACTGGTCAACTACTTTTCTTTCTTTCTGTTCTCTGCCAAACCTTCCTGGGATGTATACTGGTCATATATTTTTGTGTATGGTATGGACATCTGCCTGCACGGATCCATTTTGAGAGAGGGCGCTACTCCCCATCACTTTGTTATTGCCCCTTGTGATGACTTACAATAAATGTGTTTTGTGGAACATTTGAGGGATGAACTCCCCACTGAAATGTTCCCTAGTGTTTCAATTCCTTGCCTCACATCACCCTTACATATGTATTTTACAAGAAACTCACCTTCTTGGCAGTAGAATTTTAACTTTTAAATAAACTTGGGTGGGCCATTATGATAATACCACTTACTGTATTCTACGTGTGCTAGAGGGGTAAGCATACTCACACAAGTCCCTTCCTTTTTAGATTGCTCAATTTCAAGTTGTGTCCTAAGGGTAAATTTGTTGTTCTTCATGCCATTCATGCTTCAAGCTACGTCCCACATAACTAATATTTGAGATCCTGCAGGTAATCTCTTAACAGATCCCTCCAGTATAAATCTCTGCTTTGCTAATTATTACTGCACTCTCTACACTTCCAAAACTTATACTGTATGGAGGAATTATTGTCTCATCTTCATAGTGCTGTTACACATGCCCTCCAGTATGGCACATTGCCCCCATCTATGCTACATTAAATGATCATTGTTATTTCTAAACCCCAGGTAAAGACCCGACCCTGTGCGTCTCTTATCATCCTAGTTCTCTTTTAAATACAGATGCTAAGGTCCTGGCAAGAAGGCTGATTGCAGTCATTTCTATGCTCATTCACAAGGATCACACTGGCTTTGTGCCAGGAAAAGGGACCAATATTAATCTCTGATTCCTTTTTACACTTACTAATTTTATAAAGATCATCTTCCTACCCACATTTTTTTTTTTTGGCAAACGCCCATGACACTAGCTAAATCTTTTGTCTGGAAAATAAACTGTATCCTCTTTTTGTTTATTTGGAATAGGAAATACCCCTTGTATGCAAAACCTGTTTTGCACCTACACCTGACAGGTAGCAGTCCTGTCCTGATAAACTTTTTAGTATATTATTGGGTGGCGATACTTATTACCATGAGCTGGTGGTTTTCACAGCCCAGCAACAATGCTGCAGTCACCCTTGAGGCTGGTGTTTTGGGATCCTATTCTAAGCATAGTAATCTGCCCTTTTAGAGGTCCACACTCCAATTCAGTCCTTATGCAAACTACCCTAGTGGTTTGGAAACAGGCTAGAACACAGTTTTATATGGAGAATTCTTTCTCTGTGTATACTCTGCTATGGGGCAATCTCAATTTGCCATATCTGCACAAGCTTTGAGTCAACTGCTTGAAGACATCCTCTTCCATTGCACAGTATCCCAGTTCTGATGCTCACATGTTCATTGTAGGCACCTTTGGCTGTGGACATGGGTCAGAATGGGTGAACCCTGACTGGTATGTGACTATGCAGCCCCATACACACCAAACTGAAATACACTATGTGTTCTGACACTTTACTATTAGAACCAGCATTAACTTTTTCAGTAATTTGAGCTACGTAGCTCTTCTATTGGATCAGACTACATGAGCCAGCCTTCACTCCCCGTGGGCATCAGTGAGTAATGCCAGCCGTGACCCATTAATTTGTTCACTGATTTTCCTTCCTTGGACCACTTTTGATAGGTCCTGACCATTGCAGACTGGGAACATTCCACAAGAGCTGTAGTTTGCAGTTGATCTTACTCAGTCATGTAGCTATTACAACTTGGCCCTTGTCAAAGTTGCTCAAATCTATATGCTTGCCCATTTTTTTTTCTGCTTTTATTGTATGAACTTCAGGGACAACATGTTCACTTTCTGCCTAATATATCCCACCCATTATCAGGTGCCATTGTATCGATGTTATTCGTTTTAACTGTCAGTGGTCATAAACTTACGGCTCATCAGTGTATGCACACCTTTTTCTCAAAGGTGGGCCACTAAAGCTACTATGCTAGCTAGCCTTTGTGAAAGCCCTAAGTGCCATTGTGAGGCTAAAATGAAGGCAGACACATTAAAAAATTAAGTTGTGTGACTGAGAAGGGTAGAAACCTTTTAAAATCTGAGTGGAAATATACATCTATTAAACTGATAGAAAGGAGCCAGTCATCTGGCTAAACGATTTGTAATATTGTTGGTAAAGACGCCATCTTGAATCACTCTAGTCTTATATATTTGTTTAGAAACTTGGAAAGACATTTTAGGTGTATCACTGGTCTCCAGTCCCTTGTTTTCTGTTGCAACAAAAAGTGTGAATATATCCAAGAAAAACATTCTGATGTGGTAATGGTACAATTGCACTCTGACATGAATAAATCTGGACTTTTTGTCTCTAGACTTGGCAATTGCAGATTTTCACCAGAGATTGACCTAAGAAGAGAATCATACATCATCCCTGCATAGAGGTGGGGTCATTCACCCATGGCCTAAGCCAAAGAACTTTGTTTCTGGTAACTGCATTTAGCATCACTTCCTATAAGCACTTGAGTATGTTAATGGCTACTTCCAGTTCATTACATTTTTATTCATTTTATAAAACTGAGTAACAAGAACAGGCACCTAATTCAACCACACAGGGGCTAGGACTGGTGACATGAGAGTAGATAAACTTGCACATTATGAACAGAAAAGGAGTTATGACCTCACACTAAACCATCATAGTCATTAATACAAACAAGTGAAATTCCAGGGTGATCCTCTTAGCTGGTGAAGCAGGCCATGACATCGTGGATTTCAGACAACAGAGCAGGTAGTCCTGGAAACATATAGACCATAAGAGTGCACAGAGTCCTGTCAAGAAAAGTAAAAGGAAAGAAGCAGAAAAGATGAAGGAAGCAAGACAGGAGGGGAAAGGGAGTGTAGGGGCTTGGGCAAATAAGGGACAGCAGTCAAAGCTGGCAAGTCTACAACAGGACGCAAATTTTTGTTGGTGAGCAAATAAGCCCAGGATAGGGCAGTGCAGTAGGACATATTTAGGGTATTTCTGTATTTTCGGATGGAACAGAGTCTGTAAGAGGCTGAACATTCGAGACAAAAAAACCCACAAGACGCGGGTCAATGGCTTCAGCCTTGAAACTAGCAGATAACTTTAAATTGTTGAAAGAAGCCAATACATCATCTTTACTGAGATTGTTACAGATTGCCAATTCTGATTTCTCAAGCCGCACCTCCAATGCTTTGGAAATAGATGCTATTGCATCCACAGGTGTACAGGCTCCTTCCACAGTTAGATTTTCTACCTTGAATCTACTGACACCAAGGTTGGGGGTTATTATTACTGCCACTGACACCAATGCTGGGGGTTATTGTAATCCATCATCTTCAGTGTGCATTGTGATACACTGCAAAAAATTCAGCAGGGCCATAAGTTTGGGGTATTGAGGTGCACTACTGCCTATTCCTTTTGAATGGGCTGCCTAACTTGATGCAATGCATCTGAATGCACTGCTATGATGCAGCCCTTTGGAAGTGTTGGTGCTGCACTTGAGGCCGTCTATCATTTTTAAGTTGACCACCACTGCCCTATACCATGGGGATGTGCTGCACTTCACAGAGCTAGCTAGGAACAATCTACTGTAACTAGTAAGAGTGCAGCGTAGGAAGTTAGCCCAAAATAAAATTGTTAGGATCAACTTAGGATACACTTTAAAGAGAACCTGTGCTGAGGAAATGTGGAGGCTCCCAGTGCTGGTCTCTCTTTCTGGTAATGCTGGCTGCTTGGTTCTCACACTGACCCAAAGGCTTATTGTCTTTCTGAAGCACTGATCTGCAATAAGTTAATTGATAAGCAATTCTGGTCAGCACAGTGGCTAAGTGGTTAGCACTTCTGCCTGGCAGTACCAGGGTTGTTGGTTCGAATCCCAACCACAGCACCTCCTGCCTGGAGTTTGCATGTTCTCCCTGTGCCTGCGTGGGTTTCCTCCGAGTACTCCAGTTTCCTCCCACACTCCAAAGACATGCTGGTAGGTTAATTGGCTCCTGTCTAAATTGGCCCTTGTATATGAATGTGAGTTAGGGACCTTAGATTGTACGCCCCTTGAGGGTTAGGGACTGATGTGAATGTACAATATATATGTAAAGCGCTGCGTAAATTGACAGCACTATATAAGTACCTGAAATAAATAAATACATTCTGATTTAATTCTGACATTTAATTTGAATCCTTGTTCTGATTCATTGACACATAAAGTATTGAAGCCAAAGATAGCCAGGAAACTAGTATTTATGAATGGAGATCAGTGATGACAGCTTCCATGTTTCTGTCCTCACAAGTTCCCTTTAAATATGAGTCCAGCCACGTGTAACCATTCTTGCGAAGTACAAGTCAGCGTGGGTTTGTTTTAATTAGCAGTGCTGCCAATGTCTCACTACAACTTTGTCTAGGCTCTCTAGAATGCCAGAAAAGACAGGAATTGTAAGTGAAGAAGTGATGGGATGAGCATGGAACTACATTTTTTTTTACACAGTACACTTTTTTTTTATTTTTTTGGGGTTAAACAAATCCAGCTGTAAGTCACATCTGGTCAAAACCAGCCCTCCACCCCTGTATTCTATTGGTTGATCCTGCTCCTCCCTATGTGTCTATGAGATAAAAGTGTCTGTACTTTTCCATCTTCAGTCACACTAAAAGCAGTCCATAATGTGCACTCAGAATGATGCAGCAGTCTTGCATGCCCTTTTTAACCCTAATGCCCCATTTGGTGACATAAATGAACAGAATCCGGAAAACCCACAAGAGGACGCAAATCAAGGTAAGGCCACATTTGCTTAATCTAACTGATAATTACTATATGAATTCTTTTTTAGCAGTTATTTAATAGAATGCATGCTCATGTTCCAGGCACAGAAGAGAATGGATTGATAAATAAAATATTGAATAATCGGCGCATATCTGTAATAGAGACAAAGGTGACAGCAAGGTTCAAATGCATCACACATGACACCACACACCGTGCGAGAATGTCAGAGGCTGTTAATCATATGGGGAGAGCAGGAAGTGAGCATGCTGCTACCTGTAGTCCAACGGGACATGATGAGACTTACAGTTCCACAAAAACAGGGTAAATGTCAGAGGTATATGCTGTGACTTGTAGTACTTCAGAAACTGCAGAGACACCAATGCGAACTTGTAGTTAATGCTGGATCACTGGTCTATGAACTGTCCAAGGTTGCAGACTGGATTAGTATTTCTAAAAAACTGGGTCATGGGTAATGTACTGGATAACTAATGTGCTTGTGATAGGTTCAAAGGTCTGAATGTAGATCAATTTTGGAAGAGTGGAACAAAACACCATACTGTCATAGACAATAGAGGAGGTCATCTCGTTGTATAGAAATAATGTCTATATGCGGTATGTTCTGGCACCTGTGTTGCTGCAGGTACAGTGAACCCATGTAACACCATTTCCACTAATCTCCAATGATTCTTTTCCTGCTCTCATCTACACTTCCAAACCACTTCAACAACTGAAATTTTTTTTCAACGTTTTGTTACAGATAGAAATAGAAACTTACAAACGTTCTACTCTTTCCGCACGCTATTAAAAAATGTAAAGTGTTTTTTGCACATTGTGTCCCCGCTAAAGAGATTCAACTCACTTCCTGCTCCAGTGACCACACAGGAGGTGAGGGACTATATCCTTGTTAGTGACACAAAAAGTAAAAACCTGACTAGCCCTTCCTCACTACATATATATGAGTCAATAATGTATAACCAATAAGTTGTGGATTCGTACGACATCATAAAAAAAGCAGATGTTTGTGCTTGTGCATTATTCAACTTTCTCAGCAAAGTAAGGGATGAATGGTTTATGTTAGCAATGAAATAAACATAAGCACACCAAACAATGAGTTCTCTAACTACATTTTTTTTTGTTACAAGGGATTTTAAGAACTTACCCATAACTCCTATCATCTTACACACAGATTGTTCTTTGCTTTTAACCACTTCAGCTCCAGAAGGTTTTACCCCCTTCATGACCAAGCCATTTTTTGCTATACCGCACTGCACTACTTTAACTGTTATTTTCTCTATCATGTGTTTTTCAAAGAAATAGAGCTTTCTTTTGATGGTATTTGATCACCACTGGGGGTTTTTTGTTTGTTTTTTTTTTTAGATCTAAATGAAAAAAAGACTGAAAATTTTGAAAAAAAAACTATATTTTTTACTTCCTGATATAAAACATATCCAATAACAAAAATTTAAAAATCAAATTTCTTCATAAAATTTGGCCAAAATGTATTTGGCTACATTTTTAATAGCAAAAAAATCTCAATAAGTGTATATTGATTGGTTTGCGTGAAAGTTATAACACCTACAAACTATGGTGTATATATACACCACTAGGATTTTTTTGTTTTAATACTACTTATAGCGGCGATCAGCGACTTATAACGACTGAGGCTGGCAATCTAACACTGACACTGGGTGGAACTGCCTGACAGCCAATGACATCACCAGTGACATTAATACAGTGGTCAGTGATAATACCATACACTGTCACTGTATTAATGACACTGGCTGGGAAGGGGTCAGCATCTAGGGCCAGCAAGGGGTTAAATGTGTAAATATGTAATGTGTGTAAAATGTGCTGATTTTACTAAGCAATCTCTACATTTCTCATCCCTGCTTTGCACAGCCCAATTTATGCAAACAGCAGCAGGGTTCATCTTCGGTACCCAGTCTCCTCACCTCTTCCTCCATGCCTAGTCTCCACATGGTTGTCCTCTTCTACAGCTGTTTTTTGGTTACCCATCATCCTCTGTACCCAGTCTCCACTCCTTTTCCTCGGTACTTAGTTTCTATGCATCCCTCTCCTCCTCCATGCCTGGTCTCCACATGGTTGTCCTCTTCTGTACATGGTCTCTGGTTTCCGATCATCCTCTGTACCCAGTTTCTATGCATCCCTCTCTTCCTCCATGCCTGGTCTCCACAGGGTTGTTCTCTTATATGCCTGGTCTCCACTTCCCTCTCCTCTTCTGTGCATGGCCTCCATTTCCCTGTGCTCCTCTGTGCCTGGTCCCCTCTTCCCTGCCCTTCTTTGTGCCTGGCCTCTGTTCCTTTCCATTCCTTCCTCAGTGCCTGGTATCCTGTCCTCCTCTGTACCTGGTCTTCTCCTTGATGACTGGTATCTGGCTTCTCAGTCCTCCTTTATGCTTTGCCTCTGCTCTTTCTTTCTTCCTCCTCTGGACCACACCATGTCTCCATTCTTCCCCGTTGCCTTTTCTCTTATCCTGATGACAATCACTAGTCCCCACCGCTTCCTCCAAAATTGCCCCTCTTTGCCGATTCCTCTCCAATCTTGTCTCTCTGTGGCTGCTCCCTGCTGTGCCCTGACCTAACCTGTTCTTCCCTCACTAACCTTAGGTGTCTCCTCTTGCATTCTGCTTCACTGTCACTGATCTTTTTTTTTTGCACCTTATGCTGTAGTGAATTACATTTACTTTGTACTATGAAAAATGTAAAAATTGTCATACCTAAACTTCAGATTTAAAAGCTTATAGTTTTACTGAACTGTGTTTTGTGAATACACATTTATCAAAAGAATGAAAAAGTGATATTTTTATTTGGATGTCTTCTTTTACAGATTGCAGTTTCGCACCTGCTTTACTGGAAGAGGTACAGAACTTGGAATTGCTTGGTGTTCAAGCTGCAGAATCTGGAGATCTGAAAACAGCCTTGCAAAAATTTAGTAAGGCTATGGAGCTACTTCCTGATCGTGCATCTGCATACAACAACCGTGCTCAAGCTCTACGCCTACAAGGAGACATAACCGGTACTACACTGCATCTACACAATGACATTATATAGTTTCATTTTAGCATGTACCAGGTTGCATAATGGTAAAGATAAACTCCCAGGATACAACTCTGTCAGACAGGTAAATGACCTTTTATTTCCTGAGTTAACCAGTTTAGCTTGGTCACCAACCGGCCCCTAGCTTGTGATTGGACAGTGAAGCAGCAGACTCTCTCCTTTTGTCAGCACAGGTGTATGTAACAGAGCCTGATAACCCTCCATCTATATACAGGTGAAACTCGAAAAATTAGAATATCGTGCAAAAGTTCATTTATTTCAGTAATGCAACTTAAAAGGTGAAACTAAAATATGAGATAGACTCATTACATGCAAAGCAAGATAGTTCAAGCCGTGATTTGTCATAATTGTGATGATTATGGCTTATAGCTCATGAAAACCCCAAATCCACAATCTCAGAAAATTAGAATATTACATGCAATCAATAAAACAAGGATTGTACATAGAACAATATCGGACCTCTGAAAAGTATAAGCATGCATATGTACTCAGTACTTTGTTTGGGCCCCTTTTGCAGCAATTACTGCCTCAATGGGGCATGGCATGGAAGCTAACAGCCTGTGGCACTGCTGAGGTGTTATGGAAGACCAGGATGCTTCAATAGCGGCCTTCAGCTCTTTTGCATTGTTTGGTCTCATGTCTCTGATCTTTCTCTTGGCAATGCCCCATAGATTCTCTATGGGGTTCAGGTCAGGTGAGTTTGCTGGCCAATCAAGCACAGTAATCCCACGGTCATTGAACCAGGTTTTGGTGCTTTTGGCAGTGTGGGCAGGTGCCATGTCCTGCTGGAAAATGAAGTCAGCATCCCCATAAAGCTCGTCTGCAGAAGGAAGCATGAAGTGCTCCAAAACCTCCTGGTAGACGGCTGCGTTGACCCTGGACTTAATGAAGCACAGTGAACCAACACCAGCAGATGACATGGCTCCCCAAATCAACAAAGACTGGGGAAACTTCACACTGGACTTCAAGCATCTTGCAGTGTGTGCCTCTCCATTCTTCCTCCATACTCTGGGTCCTTGGTTTCCAAATGAGATGCAAAAGTTGCTCTCATCAGAAAAGAGGACTTTGGACCACAGAGCAACAGACCAGGTCTGTTTTTCTTTAGCCCAGGTAAGACGCTTCTGACGTTGTTTGTTGTTCAGGAGCGGCTTGACAAGAGGAATAGGACATTTGAAGCCTATGTCCAGGATCCGTCTGTGTGTGGTGGCTCTTGATGCACTGACTCCAGCCTCAGTCCACTCCTTGTGAAAGTCCCCAACACTTTTGAATGGCGTTTTCCTGCTGCTTGTGCACCTCTTTCTTCCACACTTTTTCCTTCCACATAACTTTCTATTAATGTGCTTTGATACAGCACTTTGGGAACATCCAACTTCTTTTTGCAATTACCTTTTGAGGCTTTCCCTCCTTATGGAGGGTGTCAATGATGGTTTTCTGCACAACTGTCAGGTCAGCAGTCTTTCCCATGATTGTGATTCCTACTGAACCAGACTGAGAGACCATTTCAAGGCTCAGGAACCCTTTGCAGGTGTTATGGCTTAATTAGCTGATTAGAGTGGGACACTTTGAGCCGAGAATATTGCACGTTTTCACAATATTCTAATTTTCTGAGATTGTGGATTTGGGGTTTTCAGGAGCTGTAAGCTCTAATCATCACAATTATGACAAATCACAGCTTGAACTATCTTGCTTTGCATGTAATGAGTCTATCTCATATATTAGTTTCACCTTTTAAGTTGCATTACTGAAATAAATGAGTTTTTGCACGATATTCTAATTTTTCGAGTTTCACCTGTATACTATATCCAGGGGCGGACTGACAACTCATGGGGCCCCCGGGCAATAGGGGATCATGGGACCCCTGTGTCCTTGCCCACACTCACAACACACCCAAAAAAGCCTATAAAAGGTACCAGGGGCATTTCATGGGGTCCCTTACTGACCCGGGGCCCTCAGGCAGTGCCCGAGTGCTCGAATGGTCAGTCCGCCCCTGACTATATCAAAAATGGAAAAAGGTTTTGGCTTCAAGTCTACTTCCATGCCCAAATTTTAAAAAAAAACTTTACCCTTGAAGTGGGGAGCCCCCGCACTGCAACTTTCATACAGATGGCCTCACATTCTTATCAAGCATACTTTGATATTATGCAGAATGTATAGCTGACTCAATAACTGTGAGCTGCCAAGGCCCTGAAGCAGTAGGCCAACCCCAAACCATTTCTACCACCATGCTTCACAGTTGTTACGAGGTTCTTCTTCTGAGATATTGTCTACTGTTTGTGCGAAACATGGTTACTGTGACCAAACAACACTATTTTTGATTGATCGGTGCTCTGCATATTGTTCCAGTAGCAGGAGGCCTGGTCTCTGCCAATATGTTCAATGGAAAATTTGCTTAACATTGCTTTTGGACTGCTAAGGTTTTTTTTTAACAAACGTCTCATGCAGGTTAATTTGGTGCAATCTCTTTCTGATTGTAGGTGATTCTTGAAGATTTCTTTTAGCATCAGTCAGCTCTTGAGTTGTATTCACTGGGCTGGCCAATCCTAAACAAATTAGTTGTTTGAAATCTACACCACTTGCACATTATTTTACTTACATTGGGAATGACTGATTGCCAAATGATTTGGCAATCTTTTTAAATACCCTGCCAGATTCATTGGCATCTATAACGTTCTTTTTGAGGGCCTTGGAGAGCTCTATTGATCTTGGCATGATGACAGCACACGTAAGTAGTAAAAAGAAAAGTAGACCCAGACTGGACTAGATATCTGAGGTTTAAATAAGATATGTTTAACCTGCATACTCCCTAAGGAGGTTCTAATCATTGGCACCTAATCTGTAACAAGTGGTTCTAATTTTACAGATATGAAGAGGTGGTAAATGTAGGGGTGTACTTACATTTTCTATATCACAAATCTGCATTTTGTTATTTTAGATAATGAATACGTCATGTAAATTTTATGTCATTTGTTCATGTATATCACCTTTATCTGTAGGCATTATTTGACATTTTCAACATATTTGAATAGCAAACATTAGATCTTCATTCAAACATTTCCATTGGGTATACTTGGGTACACTTACATTTTGTACATTACTTTATACAGTTAGTGTCCCTAGTAACTTTATTTAACTTTCCTGGACCCAGATTTTTTCAACCTTTGTTTATTTTTTCACAAACAATATAGAGTGGGGTCAGCAACCAGTAGATCTTGCACAGGTGACTGGTAGATCTCGGTGTGGACTTGCTGACCTGCCATGCCAGAGCATCAGTGCAATGTAGAGGAACTCCTTGTAAAGTTAGAGCCGTAGTAAGGAACAAGAGCCAGATAAGTTGATTTCTTCTCTGTAGTGCTGGCTCCTACGCCCTGTCATGACTGGTGGGTGTAGTACCAGCCAAGCATAACTTATTCAAGTGAATGAGGCCGCTCTGCAAGTGCCCTGCAGCCTTGTGCAGTACAGCAAACAAGGGGTTAAACAGGCAGTGGTGTGTTGCTTTCTCAGCACCTGCTTTAAGCCCTTGGACCCCGCAGAAGCATGCAGTTCCAGGGTGTTAGAAGCCTTCCATAACCTTCTATCTAATATCTGCTTATTAACCTCCCTGGAGGTATTTCCGAGTGTAGCTCGGGGTAAAGTTTCAGTACCACAAGCGGTAACCCCGAGCTACACTCGGGAATACCTTGCAGCGTTGCTCTGGGATCTCTTCTGCACTTGTCATGCGCTCCCGCGATGTCCCACCTGCAGTGTCCCCTGTAATGTCCTCTGGCCGATGCCGGCATCTGTCTTCCGGGTTCCATTCCCTGCGACGTCGGGTCGTACGGGGGACGCAACTGGCGGGAAATTTAAAAATGTTAAAAGTGACATTCGCTAAATTCAATAAAATCACATAGTAAAACATTACTGTACCAAACCATTTCACATACATTTTGTCCCTAGTGCTTTGTCCTGTGCCCTGCCTGCATTTTTACTGTTCTTTCTGCCTGGAAACTGAGAAATGTCCATGGCATCCAAAAAGCATCCCTTTAGGTTAAAAGCGGTTTTAGATCAGCTAGAGAACAGCGATAGTAAATCAGAACCACTTGCAGAATTGAGTGATAATGATTTGTGGGGAAATTCGTCATCAGACACTGAAAACGATTTCGTGACTTTTGCTCAGTGATGTGCGAACTTGGTACTCTATTTAAACATTTCAGTGTTTTTGGTTTGATTATATTATTGAATTAAATTTATTATTATTATTATTATATTATTTTTTATGATTATTTATTAAATTATAATTTATGATTTTGTGTTTCAAATTTTAAAATATCCGGGATGTTTACTAGACTCTTGTTCGGACAGATTTCAGTGAGTTATTCCTAAAAATAAAAAAACGACATATTTCCATGCAAAAAAAATGTACCGCTTTGAGCACAGAAATATGGACATAATCAGACCACTAGGGAGGCTACCATTACTAACATATGTATGAATGCATTGGATCTTAATAGAATAATTGAGTTGTTATATTTCTATTTGTTATAGATTGGGAAAAGTAAGACAGAGAGACTTTTATAGTCTATTTGAATACATACTGTATGTATGTGGATATATAGCTTGTTTTTTTTCTGTATATTCTAGCAACATGTGGTAGTAATTAGTCATGAATTGGCTAGCTAGATTTCCTCCCCCCATCTCTGTGGGTAGGAGCTAAAGCTCCACTAATAAGATGATTGTGAGAATCTATTTTAAACATGTTAACCATACAAGTGTAATACTGTAATATTTCTTGATTAGGATATTTATGATATAACTTTATATTAAGAATACTTTTGGGAGATTATATATATATATACACACACACACACATGTATGTATATATATATATATATTATATTTGTAACATATCCCATCCCCCCTGACTGATGGAATGTCAGTGTAGTTCTGATTAGAGGTCCCAAGGATTACATTTCAGACTCTGCACTTGGCGAGGGGGAGTAAGACTGAAGGTTTGTTCAATACATCTGTCACGAGATATAATTGTGGGACTATAAGAAACAGAAAGGAAAACCAGCCCACTTTTAGGAGAAGGTGACGGATGAATTGCTCCTTATAGAGCAGAACAAAGACTTTTTAGTTGGACATTTTCACGAAACTTGGAAGAGATTACAAGCTGAGCTAAGGAGCCCACAGACTCACACCACACACACAATTATACACACAATTTTTATCTCAAGAACCAACTATATTTTTTGGACATTATCTAACATTATGTATTCCAATATTGTATTTCTAATTTTATGCAATATTATTATTAAATCCATTTTTGAGTTTATGCAAGAGCTGGAAGGACTTTCTATTTTGGACTTTTCTCATCAATATATGTCAATAAAATATCGAGACAATTCGTTATTTTACACAGGGCATTTCCAAAGTGGCCCATTTACTTGAATGGGTCTCGTTTGACAGGCGGGAGCACTCACCAAAAGCAAGATGGGGTGTAATTCCTGCTGCGGCATGTGCACACCTTTGGCTGCTGCCTCAGCAGCTAAAGGGGTAGAGATTGGGGGGTGTTAAAACCATGATTCAACCGCAGGGTTTTACCACCCCCCAACTTTACATGTGAACAAGCCCTTAGGGTGCCGCTGCCGATTACAACTAAGGGCTCATTCACAGGTGCAGTAGGCACTGCTTCTCCTCTGCAAAGCGATCCCAGTGCATTTGACAGGTAGTGAGGAGGCGATATGTTGCCTCATAAACTGATTGAAACCCATGATTGCAATGCATGCGATTGTGACATGGTAGTATGGCAATTAGAGGTATAAATCAACTGTGAGGAGGCGACACTGTTCCCGCTGATCTTTGACTTCTCCCATGTTGTTCAGATAGATCTCCACCTCTTTAAGGTTGCCTTCCCCTGCTATAGAGATAACTAGGGACAGAGAGATTCTACTAGAAAGTTGGGTGGAGTTGCTATGGGGCCTAGGAAATTACATTGCATGCCTTAATCCTACATATGAAATTATTGTACATTGCAATAGTAAATTTACTAATTCCACTGGTCTGCTTACATCCAGGTGCCCTTGGGGATCTGAATCGTGCATTGGAGCTGAGTGAAGGGAAAGGGGTTGCAGCCCGCCAAGCTTTGGTGCAACGTGGACTAATTCTCCGCTTAAATGGAAATGAAGAAGCAGCTAAGAATGATTTTCTTCAAGCAGCCGAACAAGGCAGTGATTTTGCCAAGCAGCAGCTACTTTTGCTGAACCCATATGCTGCACTTTGTAACAGAATGCTCAGGGACATGATACAAAACTTGCGTGTGCCAAATCCATAGGAGTTCATAGTCAAGTTTTAGTTCAATAAAAAAAGAAAAAAAATCCTAAACCTCCAGTTAATACTTTTAGAAAAAATAAATAAATAAATCACCTAAAGTGTGGTCTAACTTGATTTATTAGGGAAAACATTTTACTTCCCGATTCAAATTGTATACCGCCCTGGATCTGTATGCTGCAGTATTATTTCTTTACTCTTTTTATTTTGTAACTGTTTACATTTTCATCATTGAGCTTCAAAAGGTTTTCATAAAAGGAATTTTGTATTTCTTATATATATTAGTAGCCATTTATGAATTTAGAAACATTTCCAGCTTTTTTTTTAAGCAGTCTATTAATCAGCTAGAATTAATTCCCATCGAAGTTTATGTCACAGTCTCCCAACTCTTACAGTAAAAACCTTTTTGTATGCGGAGGATAAAAAAAACTTGAAGATTACACATGGCCAAGGACTTTCCTTACCCTCTTATGACTGAGCTAAGTGGCCAACTGCCAAGCACCAGGGCTGTCCCGTAGGAAGAAGAGGGGAAAGTCACACAAGTCCAAGAGGCATTGGGACTTTGATGAGTTCATACAAAGTAATGAGAGGACAAAGACATTTGAAAAGCAACCTGGCTCAGGCAGCTCAAAACAAACAAGGCTACCCTCCGGTTGGTACCCCAGCAGGTTACCAGAATAAAAACATGCACGGATGGAGGGAGCGCCAGACCAAATAATAATAAGAGTCCAAATTAATTTACTGGTTTGTACTATAAAATAGTCAATGTGTTTTGGGGGTCAAGACCCCCCCCCTCCACAGGGCTTCAGGTACAGTAAGAACCTTGAAAGGGCTCAAAACAAAACTTTCCTGTGTGAATCTGTATGAGGAAGCAAATTGCTGAATCAGGAGAGTTACTGGCCAACAGTATCCACATGAACAACCAAGATAAGAAGCTAGAAGTAGGGGGTATGGCACTTAGCTTTTCTGATCAGCTGGGGGGTAAAGGAAAGGTATAAGCAGCTATAGAGGCTGGTATTAAGTGAACCTGTCACTGTCTTCTGCATTGGGCGAAGTTAAAAGTGTTTAACAAATAATGCATCATTGCAATAAATTTAATTGTAGTTATTTTAAAATTGTTAAAAAAATGTGGAATGCCAGCTGAGACCCTCTCTTTCAAAGTGAAAGTGTTACTAAACCCACAACAGTAAAATCAGTCTGTATATGCAGTAAAGCATGTTTGTTATACTCACTGTGGAACCTAAGGGGTTAATCCTCTTCATTGTGTAAAAAAGGCTGTTTGATCCTGTCTTCTCTGACCCTCCTCTTCTTCCAGTGCCCCCCTCTTATCACCTGATAAGACATATGGTGTGGAGAGACTTTGCACATTTAGGACTGCTGGGGGGAAGGAGATAGGGAGAGAAAATAAAATAGAAGAGGGATATGAGATGGAGTGGGATGACATGGAATCTGAAAAAGGGGGGGGGGGCAAAGGTAAAGAAAGGCTATTGGAGAAATAAGGAATACAACAAAGAGGGACAAACATCTATTCTTATCTCCTTCCCCCCAGCAGTCCTAAAACACATGTGCATACTCTTAAGAGGGACCCCCAACTAGCAGTGCTCTAATGGTTTTCCTGCAATAAATTAGGCACAGCAAGGAAAGATAAGAGAAAATTGTTTTCAAATACTTACTGTAACTTTCTTTTCTGGCCTGTCTCATGTCGGTATACTACAGGTCAGTTATTTTTCCTCTGACCCCACAGGATTACCCATTACTAGTCTTTACAAAAAGATATAGCTGCCCCCACCTATGCTCCATCATGAGAACCTTGTGACAGAGGGGCAGGAAATTATGCCAACATAAGAATATTTAAAGAGCTTGACTCTGCTGGAATTAAGGGAATCTGACTTAGCGTTTGCAAAACTATCAGTACATTCTGGAAAACATATTTCCTTGGCAGATTAAATCTGAACACCTGAACACCAGGGAATGGCTTGCTCACCTGGTCCCCCTCAAAGCAGATAAGGAAGAAATTTGACTTTTCAGAATGTAAAAAACACAGCTTCTTGTCCAACCCTGATCGTAAAATGTCTACGTTTTTCACTTATGGATTAATTTATTTATTAATTTATTTACTAAAACTGAAGAGTGCAAAATTAGGCTCACTTCTGCATAGAAACCAATCAGCTTCTAACCTCAACTTGTTCAATTAAGCTTTGGCAATAAAACCTAGAAGCTGATTGGTTTCTATGCAGAAGTGAGCCTAATTTTGCACTCCCCATCTTTAGTAAGTAAACCCCACTGTGTCAGAACTACAGTCTCTGGAAAAAAGTTTCCAATATGTGAAAATAGATTAGTAGAAAATTTCCTGGACTTCAATAGAGTCCTGGTGTTCTTCCAGGGGAGGCCTAAACATGCAAGCCTCTCCCTCTCAATTCCCAAGTTGGTAAATGGAGACCTTGAAGGTCTGGGTCACAGTGGTCTCCCAGGCTCATAAGGTTCCAAACAGGAGAGAGAAGCCAAGGTGGAGCTGTTGTCATTTGCAAGAGAAATGGAAATCAAGGTCTCCTGGGCCAATACGAGATCATGGCTATTCCACTACCTCTCTCTGTATCTTCTGAAATACTCAGTAGATGAACCCCGTTGATGGATACATATTTGCCATCGGAAACATCCCAATACCATGACAGGGAATCTTGACCCATGGCTTCTCAACACTTGAATTGAGAGAAGAAAAAGGGAAGTTGGTGATTATACTGACAGGCCATAGGATCCACAGATGGTAATTCAGACTGTGAAAATCTCCTAAACAACTTTGGAGTTATTCATCCAATCAGTCCAGAAAATGACTCCGGAAGTCAGCCCTCTGAATCTCTGCACCAGGTAAATATGCGGTTGACATGTCCAGCACATGTCCCTCTGCCTAATAAAAAATCTCAGATTTTTTTTATCCTTTAAGAAAAGAAATGTCAGATCAACATCATGCTGTAAGGCCTCCATGGATGCTGACCTGTCTTCTACTTGAACTCAGGACTGATTTGTTTTGCATACTCTTAGAGCTGTTGTAGTTTGGGAATACCATACCAAAAACACGTGGCAATCACAGTACAACACAATGTGCACGTTTGAGTGCCATTATCCTTAATGGCACCCCAAATGTGATGCAATTCTACCTTGATTGTTGCCAGAAAAACCTTTTCAAACTACATGAAGCTTGTCGCCCAATAAGGAGCGGGAGCTTCTTTTCTGGCGACAAATGCACATACGGCAGCCCATTCAAGTGAATGGGCTGCCCAATGTGACCCACAGGATTGCGTGAAAATCGTGATGTCAAAATGAGGTAGCAAGAACCTTAATTCCGCTACAAGATATAATGAATGGGGCCTTAGAAAGAGAAATAAATCAAAGATTATGTAATCCCTAAGGTAAGGCTGTAATTATATAACAATTTGAGAGTGGTGATTCAGATTACTAAAATTGTCCATAGATGTCTGCTTCTCTTTAAAAGAATTACACACAGCTTGACCCTCT
Organism: Staurois parvus; assembly: GCF_062004578.1. Taxonomy (NCBI): domain Eukaryota; kingdom Metazoa; phylum Chordata; class Amphibia; order Anura; family Ranidae; genus Staurois; species Staurois parvus. Next base: position 7,120,091 of record NW_028318003.1, read on the forward strand.
GCACCTCAATAATGTTCTATAACACCGCCTGTCACATTTAGTGACACTGAGTGAGCAATTGTAGCTACAGGCAGGCTCCTGTAGGTGTTAGAAAAAAAACCACACACATTCTTCCTTTAAAATTTTATGTGAATTGTAATACAAACAAAAGGATTTAACATTACTCTTACAGAAATATAAAGCATAGAATACTCACAGACATTTGTATTTACAAAGATCTATAGGACAAAAAAAATATATGAATGTGATCCTTTGATTATATTAAGGGTGAATATTGTTGAAATATAATTCAAATACCAAAATTATACAAAGTATCACAGTGTAGAAGTGATTTTAAATCAACTACATTCATCTTAATGCAATCCTTGCTGTTCCTCTTGCTGTCTCATAACCATACCTTTTTCATAGAGGCTATTGTAAGGTCTATATTGCTCCTTCTCTCTTGTCACAGTTCTTAAACAATCCTTGGATAGCAGCTCTGAAAAGCACTGTACATTCCACACTACCTTTATGACAGCCATGACATCCGCCAAGATACAATGAAATCATCCCTGGTTTGCCGAATGGCTAGAATGTTTTTTTTTCTTATTGGCTGTTATAGGCACAGATGGCATAGCACTGGGAATAACAAGGGTCATTTTAAATTAGCATTTGTACACTGAAGACCAATCTTATTACTTTTTATTTTTATTTTCCACTTATTTTCTAACCAAGCATCAGTAATGTGAATGACTCATACAAAAAAAAATTGAAGTAAGAAAAAAGGAGTTTGGTGCTTTAGTCAACCAAATGCAAAACAATCCCTTAGTGATTCCAGTTGTGAGGACTCCTTGCCATCATTTATGATTCTGTTTGTGTCCACGTCCAATGTCTTGTGTGTTCCCAAACTCGATGCACTCTTTATAGAAAAAATACATTTAAAGTCCAGTTCTTTTAACTTTCCAGAACTACTGAAGTCTAAAATAGCAGTTTTGAATAGACTAGTCGTGTGCATATTTAACATAAGATCACTCCGAAAGGCAATAGAGAAGCTCTTCTGTTTAGTTGTAGGGACTACTTTCATTATCCTTGCTTGTGGTTGCACTATTGCTGGATGAATTTCTTTCCTTCTTTCCCTCAACTAAAGCTTTAAAATGCTGTAAAGAGATAAAAATGATCATAGTATAAAGCAAGTTAATACATAGTCAGCCAGGAAGATATGTTCTGATTTGAAGGTGGACTCCAGGCAAACAGCTGCATACACGGGGATGGTGTTACCTGCCAAATAATTTGTATTTGTCCATCCATTCCTAACATGTACACATTTCTGCCACACAGCATAGCCCTGTCTGGCAGAATAGGTGACCTGATTTTTCTGTAGTGTAATTAAGCACTTGCCGTCCGCCTGCTGTTCATAAACGGCACCCGCCTTTTCTAGCTGTGCGTGCTCCCTGGGAGCGCGCAGCACCGTGATCCGGTGCCCGCTGTGTCCTCCGGGCACAGTGAAACACCGATCGTCGGACGGGACCTTTGTACGAGGTCCCGATCATGTGATCACTGATTGGCCCATCAGTGATCACATGCAAAGTAGTAAGCAAGATATCACTTGTGACATCATTGCTTACTACGTGTGAAATCTGTGAATGATCACAGAGGTCACATGGTACAAGGCTATTCACAACAGCCATGTACCATGTGACAAGCTGTGACCAATCACAGCTCACTCAATACTTCTCAATGACTGCAAGAATGCAGACAGAGAGAAAGAGAAATGATTGCTTTTACATCCTATATGGGTGTAAAAGCAATCAGTGTAAAAAAAAAGAAAAAAAAAAAAATCTTCATCACCCCCCACAAGTAGTACAGTGTCACCATGGTGACACTGTACTGCTAGGGTGACAGTATGTAAAAAAATAAATAAAAATAATAATATAAAAAAATAAAATAAAAATATAAAAACAAATGTTTCAAAATTATAATTTTTGGTTATAAACTAATTTGGATTTTTTTTTTACTAAAAAAATAACGGAATAAATTTTGGCCAAGATTTATGATGAAATATTATTTATTTGCAAAATTTTATTTAAAAAAACACTTTTTTTCAAAATTTTTGGACGTTTTCATTTACATAGCAAAAAAAATAAAAATCCTAGCGGAGAATAACTACCACCAAAATAAAGCTTTATCTGTCTCAAAAAATGGTAAAAAATTCATATGGGTACAGTATTGCATGACCGCGCAATTGTCATTCAAAGTGTGATAGCGCTGAAAGCTGAAAATTGCCCTGGACAGGAAGGGGGTAAAAGTGTCCGGGCAGGAAGTGGTTAAATAATAAATGCACATCTTTTGGCAGGTAAAAAAAAAAAAAAGAGCATTTATTATTTTTTGACTTTGCAGCCCACAAAGAATTGCAACAGCGATCAGCCACTCTGTTTTTAAATTGTGACAGTGTGCGTGGGGGAGAAGGTCCCTCGCCCACTGTTAAAGGGGGGGGGTTTGAGCGGATAGCAGGCAGGTACTGCACTGTAACATGTTATACCCTTAATACAGGTCTAACATGTTGCTAAGATAAATTTATTCTTTAAGTAACACTTACAAGTTTTCTTCTCCTGCCCACCTTCCCACCCCAAGACTGAGACTGGACATTAAAAGGAAATGCAGCAAATTGATGAGGTCATCCACTCTCTTCCTATCAGCATATTCCTGGTTACTATAAAGCATTGCAACACAACTGATTGGCTCTTTGTGCTGCTTTTGCCTTTCCCACTCTGCACACTGTTGTACAGGGATTGCAGAAGACTGATACAAAGTCAGAGTAGCTACATTGCTTGAATATAAAAAATAAATTTATTGATGTATTATTAAATACAGCACTGCTACAAATCTCTAACAGCGATTAGTAGCAGGCTGGAGCTAGCGATATGTCAATAAGAAGCGATTTTTCACTGCTACAGGTTAAACTAGTGCTACATCATTAAAGTGGACCTTTAACAAACAAAATGTAAACAGGTAGGCTTTTTAAACACAGAAGAGGCATACTATGTCTCCTCTGCACTAAAGTATTCTTACCTGCCTGTTTCCAATATACACTCACTGGCCTTTTTATTAAGTATACCTGTTCAATTTCTTGGTAACACAAATTGCTAATTAGCCAATCACATGGCAGCAACTCAATGCATTTAGGCATCTAGACGTAGTGAAGATGACTTTCTGAAGTTCAAACCGAGCATCAGAATGGGGAAGAATGGGGATTGAAGTGACTTTTAATGCAGCATGGTTGTTGGCATCAGACGGGCTGGTCTTAGTATTTCAAAAACTGCTGATCTACTGGGATTTTCACGCACAATTATCACTAGGGTTACAGAGAATGGTCCAAAAAAGAGAAAATATCCAGTGAGTAGCACTTGTGTGGACGAAAATGTCTTGTTGATGTCAGAGGAGAATGGGCAGACTGGTTTGAGATGATAGAAAGGCAACAGTAACTGAAATAACCACTCGTTACAACCAAGGTATGCAGAATACCATCTCTGAATGCACAACACGTTGAACCTTGAAGCAGATGGGCTACAGCAGCAGAAGACCACACTCTGTGCCACTCCTGTCAGCTAAGAACAGGAAATGAAGGCTGCAATTTGCACAGGCTCACCAACATTGGACAATAGAAGATTGGAAAAACATTGCCTGGTCTGATGAGTCTCGGTTTCAGCTGCGACATTCAGATGGTAGGGTCAGAATTTGATGTAAACAACATGAAAGCATGGATTCATCATGCCTTGTATCAATGGTTCAGGCTGGTGGTGGTGTAATGGTGTGGGGAATATTTTCTTGGCACATTTTGTGCCCCTTAGTACAAATTGAGTACAGTTTAAACGCCACGGCCTACCTGAGTATTGCTGCTGACAATGTCCATCCCTTTATTTCATTAGTGTACCCATCTTCTGATGGCTACTGCCAGCAGGATAATGCACCATGCCACAAAGCTCAAGTCATCCCAAATTGGTTTCTTGAACATGACAATGAGTTCACGGTACTCCAATGGCCTCCACAGTTTCCAGATCTCAATCCAATAGAGAACCTTTGGGATGTGGTAAAATGAGAGATTTGCATCATGGATGTGCAGCCAGCAAATCTGCAGCAACTGCATGATGCCATCATGTCAGTATGGACCAAAATCTCTGAGGAACATTCCCAAAAATTTGTTTAATTTATGTCACGAAGAATGAAGGCGGTTCTGAAGGCAAAAGAAGGACAAACCCAGTACTAGCAAGGTGTACCTAACAGAGTGACCGGTTAGTGTACAGCTCAATATACAATTTTGCCATCTGCCTGGATAAGTGAACTCCCACACATGTAAGGGAGTGAAGTCAGCCAAGATGGAAACCCAAAAGAAGACAAAAAATAATAATCACATGAGGGTAGTAAGAACAAAAACTAGTATCAGTGACCTTCCAAGTTGTACATGGAACCTAGATATAGATACAGAAAAGCTGGGTGATGAGTCCTCTTCATAATTATCAGGCAAGGCAACTTTGAAGGACAATGGTTTAAGGTGGTGTGCTGTAAAAGCCTCCCTTGCGTAGACTTTAAGAAGCCCTGATACTGCTGCTGGGTACCACCATTTTGAATGTGTTGTCATCAGTCATACTGAATTCCTTTCACTGCCCCTCTGGGAGCTACATAAAGGTTAAGTGTGAAACTGAGGGTAGAGGCGGAGGAGCTGGACCAGCACAGAGAGTAATTAGACACTCCCAGAAGAGCAGTGGGTGATGATGGGCAAGGAGGGCAGGGGATGCGCTAGGAAATGGACTCTAGGATTAATCAAATTTGCTAGAAAGACACATTGCAAATGAATAAAAAATATTTCATGAAAAGGAAATGCACTGCAAGTAAGCGGATAAAATCCAGATTTTTCTGTGCTTTTGCTTACAGTTTAAGTTGGAGATACCACCTATTACTTGTGAAAGTAGCAAAGGGGACTATTCATAAACTTTGTCACACAACTTTCATCCAGTATTCACACATTTTTCCAACTGATATAAAATAGACAAACTTATATATTGAATAGACCCCTTAAGCTGCCTATGCACGATACGACTTTCAGCCAGTTCTTGAAGGAACAGACAAAATTCACTTTTTGGGTCGCCCTGATGGACCCCTTTCGCCAGACATCCTTCAAGTAAAAAAAAAAGGAGCTGGGTGTAAATAAATAAATGCACTCAAATTTGCAGAAAAAAGTGCATTTATTATTTTCCTTACAAATCAGACTGCAAAGCATTGCAACCATGATCACTGGATTAGGGGTGCAATGCACAGGCTCCTGTGGATTCTTCCTCCATCTCCTTGTCTGTAACAAGTCAAGGACTTTCAGTTACTGAGCTGAAGGGAGTGTCAATGGACTACGAGTGTGGTAATCACGGCACTTGCGTTCAATTAAGAACTACAAGACTGTCTGCTGCAGTAGAAGACAGGACTTGTAGTTCATTCATTCACAGATCCTTATAAATGCATGAAGCTGCTGTGCTCATCGCAAGGGAGTAGAATGCTCACATGCTATCATGCTGGAAGAGGGGTGGGATCAGTATTTGGGTAGAGGGGTACACTTTCAATTGATGTTATCCCCTATAGTACATGGTCTAAAAAGGTGGATTTAGCCTTTAAATGCTTCTCTGATGTTGGCAAATAACATCTGGTTACTTATTATGAAAGATACTGAAAAAGAAGGTGATCCAAGGAACCAAGTACTGACCTGAGAGTTCTTAAATTCAGAGTACAGAGAAAAGAGGACATGTAAAGATTGTATCCGACTCTTGTAAACGGGGATATCCACAATACCTGAAAAAAAACAAAAATTAAAATAATGAATTTGTAATAAGTAATTTGACAATAACAACACCAAGCAAGTACATTTTCCTAAAGAAAAAGACAGTATATGGCCAATATTCTATTGTAAATTGCTATGTGAAAGGTTACTCTTACTATTAAAAAAAGGGTAATTTCAACCAAGTCTTGTTTTTTGCCAGTTGTCTGTATCATGTATCACCTACTGTTTTCTTTTATCTCACAGACACGGATGACAAAATCTTTAAATTAAAGACCATTTCTGCACAGCCAAATGCAGGTCACGGCCTAGGGTGGGAGGACTGTAACAGGGCAGCATACAGTCTTTCCTACATCATGTTGCTGACTGTCCATAACACATTGCTGTGTATATGCAAAGGCTTACGAAAACAACCTTGCCTGTCAATGCAATTAGGCTTGGTCTTGATCAGGGGTGGGCAATTAATTTTCCCAAGGGGCCACATAAGAAACTGGGACTGTTGTGGATGGCCAAACCTAATTTTGCTCAATATTCATTTTGGACCTGGGAAGGTTCATAAGTACATAAACATATAGAAAACAGACACCTAGTGCTAGGAAAAATAATAAGTACAACTGCTTATAAAATAGGTTTCTTTCAGATGGGCAGTCAGAGGTTGGTAATACCAGGCTGCTGAGTCCTACCACCCATCCGAAGTAATAAAAAAAAACGCCAAACAGGGCTGTCCACATGTTGCAGCATTTTTAACTCAACCATTGAGTACAACAGGGCTGTACTGCAACTGCATGCAATGCATGAGATTGCAGCATGGTAGTAGAGAATACAGGGTTAAATCAGGAGGCGATATAACACCTCCTTGCTACCTCTCTAAAAGCACTGTGACTGGAAGGAGAGATCCTGATATTGGTAGAGTGGGGATTTCTGCAGATCCTGACCTGGAGAGAAGAACAAGTGCATGGGTCCCGGGGTTTGCAGCCTGCAGACTCTAACACAGGAAGGTAGCAGAGTAACAAGAGAGCATTGGGACATGCTCTCCAACCTGAAGAGAGCCCCCCTGTTGTGTCGCTTATCTCCCTAGGCTCTCTCTTTCCAGTTCTTGCAGATCTCCACACAGACATCTATCAGCGTGCCATGAGGAAGTGGACTTATGTTTGCAAACTTACCACATATCATATCAATATAGGTGGGTAGGTCACAGTCCAAATCAGCTGCTGGCAAACTAACCTGATGAAACAAGCAAGGGGAGAAGTTTAGAATGACTGTTCCTGTAGTCCACAAATATGAATTTCACATTAGAAACCAAACCTTTCCAAGGAGTTCTTCAAATTCTGGCAGCCACTCCTGCATCAGTGTTTCAACTTCTGGCATAGGCCTAGAGACAAATGATTTATATGTTTAAGATACATTTACATGAAAAGAGGAAAAATTTGAGTTTACTGGAGATTATTTTAGACTAGGATTTGTAGAATAAATTAGGGAGCATTCATTATCTCACTAAAGACTCATTTACATAGGAGTAGGGGCCCAAACAATGTGCAAGACTCATGTGTGTACTCGTCTGGAGAAGCATGAAGGCATGGCAGTGCAGACAGCTTATATTAGTCAATGGTGGTGAAGCAGCTGTACAGACATCCGAGTCTGACAGTTTAGTAGAAATGGTGCATGGCCCAGAGAAAAGACAGTGTATGTTTGTGGTCTCACACCCAGGGGTGGACTGACAACTCATGGGGCCCCCGGGCAATAGGGGATCATGGGGCCCCTGTGTCCTTGCCCAAACTCAAAAAAGCCTATGAAAAAGGTAAAAAGGTACCAGGAGCATCTCATGGGGCCCCCTACTGACCCCGGGCCCTCGGGCAATGCCCGAGTTTCCAAATGGTCAGTGTGCCCCTGCTCACACCCATCCTTGTGTACCTGTCAAACTCAGATGTACAGCTGCTGCACCTTTATTTTTTTTTTTTATAACTTTTTATTTCATACTTGTACAAACATTAAAACATTCCATCTTCCAAAATATACTTTTTTCTTTTCTCCCCTAAATGAATAAATACATTCTATAACCCCTCCATCTCCCATGCTGCACCTTTATTGATTAACACAGGCTGCCTGCAGAGCTCCAGACCCATAAACAAACAGGGCTTGATCATTGCCTAAGCCTCTGCACTCACGTGAATGAGCCCTAAATGTCTGGTACAATGAAGGAAAACTGTATTCAAGAATTTTGTGCAGGAAAGAGAAGTGAGGTATGTGAACTGTAGTTTATCATACTGCCCTCTGTTTTCCTGACCTGCTTATGTAAAATTCGATTAGGTTTGTCATTCATCAGTCCTCCTTAAGCCATTTATAAAAACTATTTCAGCTGAAAACGTTTATCAAAGCCTATGAATATTCATAAAAAATGAGCTGAAGCCATGTGTGGGAAACAGAAGATGAGAGAAGCCATGACAGTCAGGGAAGAGGTCCTCTTCCAATTCACAGGCAGACCTATTTCAAATACAGAATAATGTATACGGGTATACGATAAGAAAGTTAAGAATTTACCGAGTATAGTGAACACTAGCAGGTGGTTTTGAATGATGTAATTCGCTGATGCTTGTTATCCAAGAATCTATAGCTTTGAGATTCCTTTCTGCATTGTCCAGACTCTTCACTTTTATTTGCTGCTGCTAGGAAGACATAACAGTGGCATGAAAAACGAAGGGTCCTTTTTTGTTTTGTTGTGCTCCAATGAAAAAGTGTTTTACATTGTGTCATTAGAATGGCAGTTCATATTAATGTACTGTACTAATTCCAGCAAAAAAATATCATTGTAATTATAGATGTACTATGTGCTAAATCATGTTAAATACCATGAACAGAGTTGCTACTTTACTGGCATTATTAATCTATTTTCGCAACAGCATCACCCCCATGCAAAAAGATACTAGTGTCACACTAGGCATACGGGCAGGTCTCTCCATTGCTACTTTGGTAGGCCTGGTGCTTAGAAGAGATTATGAATATTGGAAATCCACAGGAGAATAATTACAGAATTACATGAATTCCATTTTATAGATAACAGCTTAACTTGGATTTATTCAATTGTAGACCAAGACTAGGCTTGTTTCACCCTGGTCTGGGTAAAGAAGGGCCACATGTTGGCTGCAGAAGCAAGAAGATCATTGGTGAATTATTTATGCACAATGTATACTGCATCCCGTCCTGGGTATCAGGGGCAATAAAAGGCCTGGAACACAACATCGGCCAACATGGTTTAGAAGGGGGCAGTGTCCATTTTATCCTCTCCCAAAAACCCTCCTAATGCAGAAGTGCACACAGGCTGGTTGCAGTATGCAGTGAGCCACATCCTCAATGATACTCCAGTAATTGCATATCCTAAATTCTGGGCTGCTACTGAAGGGCACAAGAACAGGAGAAAAATAAATACATAAATAAATAAAAAACATCCAGCAACATTAAACATAAATGCCTGATCATGAGGAAGTAGCTTTTCACTATCTTGTATCAACTCAAAATATAGCACAATTTTAACACTGGTAAAGCAGTACAAATTAGGTATTAAATACTTGATATTAGGATTTTTGATTTACCTATGGAAGCCTCTCTTTGGAGTACATCAAAGGATACAGGGTTTCTATTATTCATGACTGAAGTTATACTGCCATCCTCGGGTGTTTGGAATTAGGAGAAAAAGTATCACAATGTCCTGGTTCTGGTATAAATAAAACACCATAAAAAGGCAAGTGGTTGCTTATAATGTGTACCATGACTTAAGCAAAAAAAAAAAAAAAAAAAAAGGGAAGGCAGAAGCTGAAATACTATCTCAACGAAGGGCCAAAAAGTGTTTGTTTGTAACAGGAGAGTACAGCCCATACCCAGACCCTATGAGCTGGAGTAATGGCCACAAACAGACCTCCTTGTATGTAAGAAGTGCCAAAAGGAATACCCAAATGGGTTCAAACCCATGAGCATGCTGTCAAAAAGAGACAACCAATTAAGTCCCGATGGGTACACTGGAGACCAGACAGGCAGACCAATCTGCATGATCCCCTATACAAAAGCATTTACCAATGAATGAGATGGAGAAGGCCTCTAGAATGGAATAGTCAAGGCCAAAATCTGACCCAGATAGTACTCAAAGTCAGAGACCAATCCAGGCAGACTGGAGAAGAGCCAAAATACATCCCGCAACATACTGTTGAGGATGAAACCTTTGAGCCTCACACCAGGCAAAATAAGTCTTTCAAGTGTAATGGCTAATTACTGATAAATTTCAGCTGGTGTCTTGGCTTTCCATGCCCTTTTTACACCTCCCTTTCTTCATGTATTCAATAATTTTTCCCTGTGTCATTCCATTTTATTACACATAACTTAATTTCTGAACTTATTTGTTTTGGTTTCTTTGTATGTATGAATTGCATGGGTTGTTATCAACATGGAGTGAACATTTAATGTTATTAGCACCTTTAGAAATAGATTTACCTAGAAAAAAGGTGACATGTTCAATACTTATTTTATCCGCTGTATGCCACCACTTTGGCATTGCCAGACTGTGCCCAAACTGGGAGATCCCGATGGCAACCACACCATTATTGGACAGCTATGTGAATTGCCAGAAGTTCCAAAATGTTGATTAGCAAGGTCTGCTGCTCTATTGATCATGTTCCCTGAATTGATGGCACACCTCCCCAGCCTGTCAAGCTTGCATATGTCATCAGAATCTTCCAGGTTATCAGATGAAATTACCTTGCAACATTCAGAAAGAGATACACCACTCCAGAGCCAACTTGGCCTTTGGATTCAGATGCATAGTTAAATCCAGGACTGTGGACTCTTGCCCCAGGCAAACAAAATACTAAGTTGCAACTCCCAGGAGTGGAACTGGGCATGCGGAATAGTATCAAGGGCAGAGACCATCTTCCTCAGCACCCTCATGCAGAGGTGGTTATAGAAATCTCCAGAGACTTTAAAATTCCACTGGGAATCTGAGAGAACGACACTTTCTTTATGGAAAGAACACTAGATTCAAGTATTCCAGAACAAGGCTGGTTTTGAATGTTCAATACTCAATCAAACTGCTTTAGAACCTGCACTATCTGGAATGTTTAAAGACAAGGCCTGATCCAATTAAACCTCCAAAATGGGGATACTCCAGGTTTTCAAAAACACCAGCATGAGAGCCAACACCTTGGTGAACACTCTGGAAGCAGTGGATAGGCCAAATGGCAATGTCACAAACTGGTATTGACAATTCTCCACAGCAAACCTTAGAAACTGCTGGGGAAGCTGAAAGATGAGGATGTGCAGGTAGACATCCTTAGTATCTATTGACAACAGGAATTTCCCCTGCTGTGAATCAATTGCAAACTGGGTGGACTCCGTTCTAAATTTTTGCAGGAATTACATCCTGAGACAGCAATGTTTCCAATGCTGCAAAGGAACTCGCTCTTCTTTGGGGTTCTAAGACAATTGAGCACATGGAGGCTGAAAGCTTCTGAATTCCAGCTTGTAACCTCCTGACAGCACACTGTAGATTAATTTGTCTGCATTGTCCCAAGCCCATACAGCCGAGAAATCCGATAAGCATCCCCCAACCGCAATAGTGGGGGAACCCTTTCATTGGGAAGAGGACTGGTCTCTGGACTTTGAGGTCTTTAAGTTCCAGTTCTTCTTGCAAAACTGCGTGGTAGGCTTCTTTTTTGGAGCCTGAGGTCTTTGGTTCATGAAATGACTACTTGTTTGTAGTTGAAGAAGGCCCTGGACCCATCTGTTTTGCCTTCTTCAGGGTCAACAATATGCTTTTCTCCCCCCCCACAGTCACCTTCTGATCAAAGCATCCAATGACAACCGAAACAAACATTTGCCCTCAAAGACAGCCACTCTATTTGCTTTTTACAGAAAAGTTTAAGCCACAGGATTACCGTTATATGGATGGACAGAAGGTTTGTCTATAGAGTTGCTCAGTGAAATCTTCCAAAGCATCCATCAAGAAACCTGAGGCTCCCAGGAACTCCTCCAAATGACAGGTTTTGGCCACTCCTTGGCATATTCCCATTGCAGCCATTGACGGCTGCACCTACCAAGGAGAAGGACACCTTAAAGAGAGCTTCCAACCTTTTATCCATAGTATCCTTAAAAACCGAGAGAACAAGGAAAGTACCCACATTTGTATCCCAGACATTCCAATCCAGTGAGAACACATGAGAGCTGTTTGTGCAAGCCTGAGAGAGCAAATGAAAATTCCGCTCTAGAAACAAAGGGGCCTGCCCTGAAACAGTGGAAAAATCAGGTAAGGGCAGGGATTGAGAACTGATATGACCCTGAGGGGAGCCATTACAGAGCAAACTATGTAAGGGGGTCTTCCCTACTATTTCCCTTCCCTTCCCACCCCTCTGCCCGAGATCCTCCATGACTTGTTGAAGAATACAAGGCCTCCCAGGGGAATACTGCCACCCAGCTGAGAGGAGTGTTTTGCAAGGAGATACCCTGGATCAGGAGTCCTGCACCACTGCCTGTGCCACTGTGTTGTTAAGATGTCCGCAGGAGCTTATCCATACATTTTAGAGTGCCCAGGGAATCCATCATGGTGGCCATGCATGCAGCCAGGCCCATGCTTTTCCACGACCACCAAACACAGTAGCAGAGACCCAGCTATTTCCAGAAGACACAGTACCAAACATAGGCAGCTCACAGTCTGCCCCACCTGCAGCAGCGCCGTACAGCACAGTACAGTATCACAGCACAGCACAACAGGATCCTGCAGTATGGGGCATATGTAAGAAGGATATCCACAGGAGCAGCTTTCACACAGGAAAACTAACCAGTTTAGGCTGTAGGTCTATCAGAAAGCCCACATCTTTACCCATCACAGCAGGAATGCCACAAAGGGGCTTTTAAGGGCACGACTTTCCCTGGGGATCCCTGCACTGAACCTTTACAGCACCCTGCCAACATTGGTACTGGATACCAGGTACCCAGGTTAGTGCTGCCCACAGGGTCCAGTACTGACCAGCAACCCTATAGGCCATCCTTGATCTTCACAATGGGGTCTGAATACCATTCCTCTAGGCTCAGAACCCTAGGCGACCCATCCAGAAATAGCCCTTCCTATTCCTTAGCAGGGGTATATGTAATAGGCAGTAAAATCCACAGGCAAATGGCCATAGATACAATTCTTCATAATTCAGAGGCACATCCATGATGTAAGGTCACTAACACAAAACTAAAGCTGTGTTGTGCTGCAGAAGGATATGCCTCATGAAGAGCCTGCCTTTTTTTGTCTGGCGTCCATTTATCTGTAGGCGACAGCATAGCAAGCAATTAGTCATAATTAAGAGAAACCCTGTGATGTACGTTTAAGAAATACCGTTTTTGATTAATCTAGTGATATTATCACATGTGATAACACTGTCTGATACACCACATTTAGTAAGTATACTATCAGGGTTGAATATTCTATATACAAATCTTACCCACAGAATTATAAATAGTTCTTTGTTATCCCTCAGAGATTCATGATGTTTGCTTCCATAGTTTGAGCTTCCTGACATAGTTACTCACCGAAACACTGTGTTGCTTTGATCCTTCAGTCAACCATAGAGCCATAACAGTGGAATCAGATTGCTTTGTTGATGGTTCATCCAGAGTTAACAGACCAAGGTTATCGGGTTTACCATCAGGCCGTGGAACCTACATGGGAAATACATGAATATATGATAAACTTGGGATGTCATCTACATAAAGGTATATATTTCATCACAATTTCTAAAACAAGGAATTTTTCCAGACAGACAAAACTTTCTGATACCATAAAATGTAATAAATAGGATTCCAATGCAGCTGCTTAACTTGCTTAAAACACATGTGCAGCATGTATTTATATAGCTATAATTTAAAAAACACTAAGCAGCAATGCTCTGATGTGAACCAGTAACATAAGAATTAATGAAATTACTACTTGAAATGCGTTTTCATGCAGTAGAATGGACAAAAGCGAACAGACTCTGAGGGTCCATTCATAGTAGATGCGTTAAGGCTACGCAATCAGCTATTCCCACTTTTTTCAGAGAAGCAGGCTGCGAGGCGAACCACCGCATCGCAATGCTATTCACCAATCACTGATGACATTTAAATGAAGCCCTGTGAAAAAGAAAGAAAACAGTGTCTCGTGCCTGGATCTGCACATTGCCACTGTGTCTCCTAGCAGACACCAGCAGATGAGAAATCAGCACAGCTTTCTGTTGTAAACGGATCCTCAATTAAAACAGCATGTCAAATTATCACAATATCCAGAGATATAGACAGGTCAATAACAGGCACATCTATATTTTTCTTCAAAAGTCAAAAGCTTGAATTCTCAGCTTGCTACCTTCCCAACTGCTATACTATTCCTCTGAAGTATATATACCGTATTTTCCGGCGTATAAGACGACTGGGCGTATAAGACGACCCCCTACTTTTCCTGCTATAATATAGGGTTTGGGCTATACTCGCCGTATAAGACTACCCCTCTTCCAACACACACCAAATAAAAATTAAAAAAACATCAGATTTGATTTCAATATGGTATGGTATTTCAGTATGGTATTCCAATGATGGGGAACGATTCCTCGCTCTGACACCAATGATGGGGCACTATTCCTCCCCCTGATACCAATGATGAGGCACTATTCCTCCCATTGACACCAATGATGAGGCACTATTCCTCCCATTGACACCAATGATGGTGCCCCATCATTTGTGTCAGTGTGTGAGGAATAGTGTCCCATCATTGGTGTCAGTGGGAGGAATAGCACCCCATCATTGGTGTCAGTGGGAGGAATAGTGCCCCATCATTGGTGTCAGAGCAACGAATCGTGCCCCATCATTGGTGTCAGTGGGAGGAATAGTGCCCCATCATTGGTGTCAAAGCGAGGAATCGTGCCATATCATTGGTGTCAGAGCAACGAATCGTGCCCCATCATTGGTGTCAGTGGGAGGAATAGCACCCCATCATTGGTGTCAGTGGGAGGGATAGCGCCCCATCATTGGTGTCAGTGGGAGGGATAGTGCCCCATCATTGGTGTCAGTGGGAGGAATAGCGCCTCATCATTGGTGTCAGTGGGAGGAATAGTGCCCCATCATTGGTGTCAGTGGGAGGAATAGTGCCCCATCATTGGTGTCAGTGGGAGGAATAGTGCCCCATCATTGGTATCAGTGGGAGGAATAGTGTCCCAACATTGGTGTCAGTGGGAGGAATAGTACCCCGTCAGTGGGGAGAGGAATAGTGCCCCATCGTTGGCGTCATTGGGGGGAGGAATAGTGCCCCATCGTTGGTGTCAGTGGGAGGAATAGTGCCCCATCCTTGGTATCAGTGGGAGGAATAGTGCCCCATCCTTGGTATCAGTGGGAGGAATAGTGTCCCATCATTGGTGTCAGTGGGAGGAATAATGCCCCATCATTAATATCAGTGGGAGGAATAGTGTCCCATCATTAATATCAGTGGGAGGAATAGTGTCCCATCATTGGTGTCCGTGGGAGGAATAGCACCCCATCATTGGTGTCAGTGGGAGGAATAGCGCCCCATCATTGGTGTCAGTGGGAGGGATAGCGCCCCATCATTGGTGTCAGTGGGAGGGATAGTGCCCCATCATTGGTGTCAGTGGGAAGGATAGCGCCTCGTCATTGGTGTCAGTGGGAGGAATAGTGCCCCATCATTGGTATCAGTGGGAGGAATAGTGTCCCAACATTGGTGTCAGTGGGAGGAATAGTACCCCGTCAGTGGGGAGAGGAATAGTGCCCCATCGTTGGCGTCATTGGGGGGAGGAATAGTGCCCCATCGTTGGTGTCAGTGGGAGGAATAGTGCCCCATCCTTGGTATCAGTGGGAGGAATAGTGCCCCATCCTTGGTATCAGTGGGAGGAATAGTGCCCCATCCTTGGTATCAGTGGGAGGAATAATGCCCCATCATTAATATCAGTGGGAGGAATAGTGTCCCATCATTAATATCAGTGGGAGGAATAGTGTCCCATCATTAATATCAGTGGGAGGAATAGCACCCCATCATTGGTGTCAGTGGGAGGAATAGCGCCCCATCATTGGTGTCAGTGGGAGGGATAGCGCCCCATCATTGGTGTCAGTGGGAGGGATAGCGCCCCATCATTGGTGTCAGTGGGAGGGATAGCGCCCCATCATTGGTGTCAGTGGGAGGGATAGCGCCTCGTCATTGGTGTCAGTGGGAGGAATAGTGCCCCATCATTGGTGTCAGTGGGAGGAATAGTGCCCCATCATTGGTGTCAGTGGGAGGAATAGTGCCCCATCATTGGTGTCAGTGGGAGGAATAGTACCCCGTCAGTGGGGAGAGGAATAGTGCCCCATCGTTGGCGTCAGTGGGAGGAATAGTGCCCCATCATTGGTGTCAGTGGGAGGAAGAGTGCCCCATCGTTGGTGTCAGTGGGAGGAATAGTGCCCCATCATTGGTATCAGTGGGAGGAATAGTGCCCCATCATTGGTATCAGTGGGAGGAATAGTGCCCCATCATTGGTGTCAGTGGGAGGAATAATGCCCCATCATTAGTATCAGTGACACCAATGATGCGGCACTATTCCTCCCACTGACACCACTGGCACTTGCTGACCCCTGTTGCAGTATGGTACTGCTGCAGCCAGCATATGTGGTTGCAGCAGCAGCTCTGCACTGCACACTTACCAGCTTTTCCCTCACTCGATTTTCGCGGGTCCGCTCGGCTCCGCCTCCTCGCCCGTGATTGGCCATCTGTGTGCCTTTCCTGAGCTACAGTTCTGGCGGCCAATCACCGGTGAAGAGGCGGAGCCGAGCGGCAGGAGTGAGGGAGTGGCCGGAGTGACTGAAGGAGCAGCACTTCCTGGATGGATCGTCGTGGGAGCCAGGTAAGAGACAGCAGCCCTCTGCCCACCCCTGTACTTAGTGTCCCTTCCGTCGGAAGGGGGGGGGCGGCGACGGCACCACGCCGCCCCCCTAAAAATTGCCACCCTGACGTATACCGGCATATAAGACGACCCCTGACTTTTGAAATTTTCAAGCGTCAAAAAGTCGTCTTATACGCCGGAAAATACGGTATATATACACACACACACACACACAGTTGTGTTCAAAATAGCAGTGTGTTGAAAAAAGTGAATAAAGCTCAAAATCCTTCTAATAGCTTTTATTTCCATCCACACAAATGCATTGGGAACACTACACATTCTATTCCAAATCAAAACATGAAGAAAAATATATCACATTTGTGTTCCTCTAAAAAAACTGAAGAAAAGTGAATATTAGACTGTTCAAAAAAATAGCAGTGTTTGTATTCTTCTTTACAAACTCAAACATTCACTATATAAACTGAAAAATGTTTGAAGATTTTGCTTTCCTTTGAATCACTTAATGAATATTTAGTTGTATAAGCACTGTTTCTGAGAACTGCTGTACATCTGTGTTGCATGGAGTCAACCAACTTCTTGCACTTGTGAACAGGTATTCCAGCCCAGGATGATTGGACTACATTCCACAGTTCTTCTCTATTTCTTGGTTTTGCCTCAGAAACTTCATTTTTGATGTCACCCCACAAGTTTTCTATTGGATTAAGATCCGGGGATTGGGCTGGCCACTCCATAACGTCAATCTTGTTGGTCTGGAACCAAGATGTTGCACATTTACTGGTGTGTTTGGGGTCGTTGTCTTGTTGGAACACCCATTTCAAGGGCATTTCCTCTTCAGCATAAGGCAGCATGACCTCTTCAAGTATTCTGATGTATTCAAACTGATCCATGATCGCTGGTATGCGATAAATAGGCCCAACACCGTAGTATGAGAAACATCCCCATATCATGATGCTTGCCCAACCATGCTTCACTGTCTTCACAGTGTACTGTGGCTTGAATTCAGTGTTTGGGGGTCGTCTGACAAACTGTCTCCGGCCAATAGACCCAAAAAGAACAATCTTACTTTCATCAGTCCACAAAATGTTGCGCCATTTCTCTTTAGGCCAGTCAATGTGCTCTTTGGCAAATTGTAACCTCTTCAGCACATCTTTTTTTCAACAGTGGGACTTTGCGGGGGCTTCTTGCAGATAGCTTGGCTTCACATAGGCGTCTTCTAATTGTAACAGTACTCACAGGTAACTTTAGACCTTCTTTGATCTTCCTGGAGCTGATTGTTGGCTGAGTCCTTGCCATTTTGGCTATTCTTCTATCCATTCGAATGGTAGTTTTTCGCTTTCTTCCACGTCTATCAGGTTTTGGTTTCTATTTTAAAGCATTTGCAATCATTTTAGCTGAGCAGCCTATCATTTTCTGCACTTCTTTGTATGTGTTCCCCTCTCCAATCAAGGTACGCTGTTCTGAACAATGTCTGGAACAACCCATTTTCCTCAGAATTTCAGAGAGAAATGCACTGTAACCAGCATGTACAACATTTGCTGCCTTCCTTCCTTAAATAAGGGCAATAATTGCCACCTGTTTTTCAAAGAATGAATGACCTCACTAATAGACCTCCACACTGCTATTATATTGAACATGCCCCTTTCAATTAGTCATTCAATTACACAGAATCAGCAGCATGCATGTCATGACTGTTGGGTCTGTTGGATTTCTATTACTCTACTACACCTGCTAGTAAATTATTTGCCATGTAGAAATATCATTTCTACCAAAAACAGTGATTGCTCAGGTTAGTGATGTCTGACTGCTATTATTTTGAACACAACAGTATATATAAAATAAAACAATATGGTTCCATCTAACATATGTATAAATGTCATTAAAATGCCTTTATATATTCTACTGATAAAAAAAAAATCCTTTATATTAGAACTTGGAATTTATAATTTGCAACCCTTTAGAGCAAGGGTAGGCAACCTTAAAGAGGTGGAGCTCTACCTGAACAACATGGGAGAAGTCAAAGATCACTGGACAGAGTGTCACCTCCTCGCACCTAATTTAAACCTCTAAATTCCATACAACCGTGTTGCAATCACATGCATTGCACAGCAATCGTGGGTTTAAACTAAGCGGTGAAGAGGGAACATATTGGCTCCTCACCACCTGTCAAATACACTCGGATCGCGTTTCAGAGGAGCAGCAGTGTCTGCTGTACTTGTGAATGAGACCTTAGTTGCATTTGGTAGCGGCACCTTAACCAATTCAATACCGGGCAATTTTACCCCTTCCTGCCCAGGCCAGTTTTCAGGTTTCAGCGCTCTAACACTTTGAATGACAATTGCGCGGTCATACAACATTGTACCCAAACTAAAATTTTATCATTTTCTTCACACAACTAGAGCTTTCTTTTGGTGGTATTTAATCACTGCTGGGGTTTTTATTTTTTGCTAAATTAACAAAAAAAGACCAAAAACTTTGAAAAAAAACACACATTTTTCTTTAATTCTGTTATAAAAGTTTGCAAATAAATAATTGTTCTTCATAAATTTAGGCCGAGATGTATTCTGCTACATGTCTTTGGTGAAAATAACCCAAATTAGGATGTATTTTTTAGTTTGTAGGAAAGTTATAGAGTTCACAAATTATGGTATAGATCTGAATATTGATCAATCCTGAAGTACTGACAGCCAATCTAATGTCAGAATAGTACAGATATCCCCCAAATGACCCCTTTTTGCAGAGTAGACAGTCCGACGTACTTCATAAGAGGCATGGCAAGTTTTTTGAAGTTGTATTTTTTTGTCATAATTTTTCGGAAAATTAAAAAATTAAAAAAATTAGTTTCACTATTTTTTTTTTACATACTGTCACCAGTGCAGTACAGCGTCATCATATAACTGGCATGGCAGTAATCAGGGACACTGACTGGTGACAGTATGAAAAAAAAAATATATATATATTTTTTTTATTATTTTTTATTAAATTTTTTTTCTTTTTTTTAAGTTTTTTCATATTTCACTATGACCAAAGTAGTACAATGTTACCATAGTAGCATTGTACTACTTTGGGGAAGTGATCAGTATTTTTTTTTTTTTTTTTTTTTTTTTTTTACACAATTTGCTTATAGCAAAGAGTTACTTTGCTATAAGCAAGTATTTACCTGAATGACATCGATTCATTCAGGGATTTTTTTTTTTTTTTTTTGTGCTTAGCTGTGATTTGGCCACAGCTAATCACATAACATGTGCATGTGATCAGCTGTAACCATTCACAGCTAGACACTAGTATACAATGGATGGCATGAATGAAGCCATCCATTGTCTACAACTGTCATGTGACCTGCTGTGATTGGTCACAGCAGGTCACATGGTACCGGCAACGGGGGCCGATACTCAGATCTGTCAGTCATCGGCCGTGTTCGAGGTACACGGCCGGTGAAAGATCGTGCCGCTGCGCGGCTCTGCAGGAGCGGAATCTGCGCATGTGCGGGAGGACGCCATATGGCGTCCACCCGGAACGCTGAGGGCATTTGCCGGCCGCCATTTGGCCATAGGGCGGGCGGCAAATGGTTAAGGGCTCATTCACACGTAAAGTTGGCGGGTGGTAAAACCCTGTGGTTGAGTCACATATTTACCGCCCACAATTCCTACCCCCTTTAGCCGCTGACGCAGCAGCCAAATGTGTACACATGCTGCAGCAGGAATAAAACTCCCTGTTGCTTTTGGTAGGTGCTACCACCTGCCAATTACGACCCATTCAAGTAAATGGGGCCACTCCGCAAGCACCCCACAACTGTATGTTTCTGCAGGGTCCAAAAGGTTAAAGCAGGTGGTGAGAAAGCAACACAACACTGCCGGATTGAACGCCTTGCTTGCTGTGCTTCAAGGTTGCAGGGCACTTGCAGAGTGGCCTCATTCACTTGAATGGGTCATGCTTGGCAGATGCTACACACCCACCAACCAGGACAGGACATATAACTCCTGCTGCAGCTGCGACATGTGTACACCTCTGGCTACTGTAGCTAAAGGGGGTGTGGTTGGGGCAGGGGTGGTAAAAACGGGATTTTTTTTTGTTACTCACCGTAAAATCCCTTTCTTTGAGTTCATTGACTCACACAGCCTTCACAATCTTGACTGTAGCAGTATATCGCCACCTTCAGGAGTAGGACTAGGCAGAAAAAAAAAGGACAAGCACAGCACCACCTATGTGCTGTCCTAACTGGTAGTAACCTCCCACTCTGCAATAGGCAGCTCAGTTCGTTACAAAGCAGTAGAAATAAAAAAGGAGGGGGTGGGTGCTGTGTCCATCAATGAACTCAAGAGAAAGGCATTTTACAGTGAGTAACAAAAAAATCCCATTTTCTCTTTCATTCATTGACAGCAAAAAAAAAAACAAAAAAAAAAAAAACACCACACAACCACCCAAAGGAACCCCCTGCAACAGGCCCAAAAAACCTCAGCCAACCGCCTGCAACTTTGCGGACAAAGCATGCATCCAAAGATGCCAGAACATCAACTTTGTAAAACTTAGTAAAAGTGTGCACAGACGACCAGGTAGCCACCTTACAAACTTGAGACATGGACACCTGATGTCAGAAAACCCAGAATGCACTAATCGGCCTAGTAGAGTGTGCCGTGACAGGGAAGGGAGGCACCTGACCCCTAATTGCATAAGCCTGGACAACCATCTACCTGATCCAAGAAGAAATAGTGGCTTAAGATGCTGCTAAACCCTTTGGCAGACTATCTACAATCACAAAGAGTGAATCTAACCTCTGAAAGGGGGAGGTAACAGAAAGGTACACACAGACGGCCCGGACCACGTCCAACGAGTGCAGCGCAATCTCCTTAGGATGAGATGGCCGCAGACACAAAGAAGGGAGTACAATGTCCTCACTTAGATGAAAGGCAGGCTCCACCTTTGGAAGAAAGGAGGGAGGCAGACGAAGAACCACCTTATCCTTGTGAAGTACCAGATAGGGAGACTTACAAGACAAGGCCGCCAGCTCAGACACCAGATGAGCAGAGGTGATAGCGACCAGAAAGGCGACCTTCTGAGAGAGCATGAGAAAGGGAAGATCCATAATGTTCTCAAATGGTGGTTTCTGAAGGACTGGGAGAACTAGGTTCAGGTCCCATGGCGCCAATGGCGGGCACATAGGGAGAACAAAATGTCAAGCCCCCTGAATAAAGGTTCGAACCAAAGAGTGCATAGCCAAGAGGCGTTGAAAAAGGATCACAAGAGCAGATGCTTGGCCCTTAATAGTGCTCAAGGTTAGTTTCTGATCAACACCCCTTTGTAGAAAGGCCAGAATCCGAGATACGGAAAAGGAGCGTGGATGCCAACCCACGGCATCGCAATATGAAATGTAAGCCTTCCAGGTGCGATGATAGATCCTCCGGGAAGTGGACTTACGCACCTTCAACATAGTGGGAATCACCGAAGTCGGCAACCCCGTCCCTCAATAGCCAAGCCATCAAAGCCAGAGATGGTAAAGCAGGGTGGCTGCGCAGTCTAGAAATGGGCTCATCACAGTCGACCCAGTGCTAAGCTAAGGTCTGCGCATGCTCGTTGGCTAGGCTGGGGGGAATACAAGGATCGATATTATCCAACCTGTCGCACAGGCCAACGGTTGATTGAAAATCTCTGCAGAAAGGAGAGGAAAATAAAAAGGAGAGGGAAAAACTATGGTGTTTTACCACCCCCCAAACTGCATAAATGAACCCTAATTGTTCTGAGCCCCCTATAAGGCTGCTTTCCTACTGATGTGCTACAGTTTATCTGCACCACAGGTGCAGCACAGTGCATCTGCAACTTTCCTTTGTTAGCTGAGATGTGCAATAGACTTCTATTATATCCTGCAGGTGTGGTGCACTTTTTGAATGTGCACCAAAACTGCAGGAGTTTTGGTGTGCATGCTCAGTGAGATGTGTATATGGCCTACACTGCCTCTTCTTTCAAGAAGAAGCCTGTCCTGCTATGAATGGCTATGACAGGAGGAGCTTCTGTTAAACATTTTTAATGGTCCTATCAGGTGATGCTGCTGGTGACATAAGCAGCTGGGACCCTGGCAGGGTGGGTATGTGTGACTCACATTGGCTCCTCCTGTCATAGCCTTGACAGGGCATGTTGGTCCCACCCACTGCCTGGGATGTTTGGCACGTTTAGAATCACTTTGAGTAAAACAGTAGTCCTAAGTGAAATTAATTTGTTTTTAGTGGTCAGGGACTTTTCCAAACCTGACTGAAGGAAAGATAAAACCCATCCTACAGAGTATTTAATGGGGTGAAGCTTTCACTTTTTGCACTAAGTATGCTTTGCAGGTGTAGTGGTATACCTTGCAGGAAGATTACTTTTTTGGCCTTCAGCAGGGAGCTGATCACCATGCCTAAACGTTCCCTGTTCTACAGGACCTGAGCTTCAATAGCCATTAATGCCAGAGACTGTGAAGCAGTCATAAGGAGTCCCACATAGTCACAAGGGCATTCACCACAAAGTCTCAAGGATCCCTGGTTCTGGACACAAATCTGTCCAATTTGTGGTTTAATCTGGGTGCCAAATGATCTATGTTGGGCATTCCCCACCAGAGACAAATTTCCAAAATACTTCTAAATGGGCAGACCATTCTCCAGGATCCAGGCGTTGACGGCTTGACTATTTTTTTATGACTGGAATGTGTACTGCAGACAGGGCTGGAAAGTGCAGTTCTGCTCTGGTCAGAACAAGGTCTGCTTCTTTGAGAGCAAGCCCACCTTAAAGAATGGTATGCCATGGCGTTGTCAGATCGGACTTTGAGTGGCAGACCCTGATGCAGGGGGATCCAGCGATGAAGGGCAAGCCAAATCACTCTTCCAGAACACCGATCAGCAGCCAGGCTTCTTCCGATGACCATGTCCCCTGAACAGATATGGAATCCAGGATTCCTATTCTGCCCGAGAGGCTGGCATTCAGCATCTGAACCTTCTACACCACAAGGAGAAAGAACTTTCCCAACTCTGGTACCAGGCTGGACAGCCACCACTCTAGGGCCATCCTGGACTTGATTTTAAGACACATGGAGCAATCCAAGGGCTGTGTCCATTTGTCTCATGCTGTCAGGATGTTGAGTTGTAACATTCTGGAGAGAAACAGAGTACAGGACTAACTTGAAGGAGGTCATCATCAAGCCCAGCACCCCTCATGCAGAAGCCAACAGAGGGCATGATTAGGATCATAGTTCCTGAACCTTGGACCAGAGGGTTCACGGTTTTTCCTGGAGAAGGAAAAAGTATGTGCCAGCACATTGTCCAGGCCCAGGCCCAGGCCCAAATATTCCAGGTTGTGCAACAAATTCAACATCAACGTTTCGAGACCGTGGATTCAGCTGAAGTTTTGTAGACTTTGCACAAATCTCTTACACGTTGGCCTTGAGGCTGTCCGCTGACTGTTCCTAAAAGAGGAGATCATCAGACACTCCAAAATGGGGATTGCCCAAGCTCGAAGTACAGTTAATACCAAGGTCAACACCTTTGTGAAAACTTGTGGTGCCATGGCAAGGCTAAAGGGCAGATCCACAAACTGAAAGGGCTGTTCCCCTAACGCCAAACTCAGGTAATACTGGAAAAGCAGAAATATGGGAATGTGCAAGCTGATGTCCACTAAAGCCACCAAAATACCCCTTATGGAGAGAAGCAATCACTAACTGAACGGTTTCCATACAGAACTTTTGAACACACGAACTTGTTCAATCGCTTTAGGTCTAGAATGGGCTGCACATCGCCATTTGGCTTGGACACAGTGAACAGATTGGAATATAACAGTGAAACTATTCTTGTTCTGTAATGCGGCAATAACCCTTTGAGGATGCAACAGGTCCAGTGAAACAAACTGGGATGCTTTTTTGTCCTGTGCAACAGGCATATTCAAAGGCATAAAGCATGGAGGTACCAAGTTTCAAAATTGCAGCTTGTAGCCTCTGGATACAATGTTTTCAACCCAGACATCTGCGATATCCCAGGTCCAAATGGCTGCAAAAGGTGCCATACATCCCCCCACTTGAAGTGGGGATGCCCCTTCATTGGGAAAAGGACATCAACTCTCCCCAGCAGGCTTGGGAGTCCAGTTTTTCTTCAAAAATGGAGTCTTCTGCTTGAAACCCAAGTTCTGGAAGAAACAAAAGGAACCATTTTCGGCCCCTGACAAGGAGGTTTTGCCCCGACGGCTTCTGCCTTTTTCTCAAAGGAAGGGTAGAGATGTATTTTTTCCTGCTGTGATCTTTTGGATAAACCTCTCTGAGGCATTGCCAAACAGGAACTTAGCCTGTGGTGTCCTTCGTCTGACAACATCTGTGCCATAGCCTGGGGACTGCACTATGCCTCTTTACTCTGGACATGGGGCACCCTCTGGGAGGCACTACAACTGACTACACACCTGCGCTCCTGGAGGAGATGAGAGAGCACTAAAACTACACCCACTTCCCCCAAAATCTGAAGGTAGGAGCAAAG
The DNA here is from genome assembly GCF_062004578.1 of Staurois parvus. NCBI lineage: Eukaryota > Metazoa > Chordata > Amphibia > Anura > Ranidae > Staurois > Staurois parvus. Next base: position 7,145,251 of record NW_028318003.1, read on the forward strand.
CACCAGGGAACCCAATACTTAGGCAACTATGAAAACATTGAAAACGATTCAGAGCCATGTAACGACTCAATCTTGCCTCTCAGAGGTCAGGTAGCCCTGCAGGGTCTTAAAAAAACTGGGCTATACACCTGCTAAGATGAGCGCTTTCCACATGGACCAGTGCACAGAGCAAATTACAGGTCATCCCTGTTCTTACCCTGGGATTTGGGTACAGTAACTCTAGGAACTGAAGTCCAAAGGAACTGATCCAGGTAAATGCTACAAGTGCACAAAAGGCTCAGAAGCTGGATGCAATCTCGCTAGAAGATCTAAAAAGCACCATAGAAAAGAAAACTCTCAGCAGACAGAGGTTATACATCACCAAGTTATACAGGGCTGAGTTAAGCTTTGTTATTTGCCAATGTCTAATCATCTGGAGGTAGAGCATGTACCAGTGGTTTAAGAAATAACCATTTCTTGTGTCCTGTGATCTACGATTAGGAAATAAGCTCTTATTAATATTTATTAATAAGACCTTTTAGTTTTACACAGATAACTGATACAGGTATAAAAATAATTAAAAACTAGAAAAGCTACAATTTCTGGGGAAATTGTGTGAAGTGTTCTTGCTTCCACCAGTAGTCTACAACTGGAGTGGGCGGAGTAACTGGGTGGAGTGGCTTGTCACTCTGCTGCCTGCTCAAACACCTGGGTTCCTATGGCAACTCACTCTACAGCAAGGGCAGAGAAGAGCGGTTAAAAACAAACTGCTCCAACTTGCTCACTTCACCGGCGGTTGCCATCTTCAAACCTAAACCCTACACCGAAGAGCTTTATATTGTGAGAATCACAAGACCCAGACCTACATTTTGATGCATAGTATGTCTCTGAAATATTAAAAATGAAGGCACAGTCGCAGTTTAGAAATTGCCCTTCAAGTTGCAATGAATGTCAATGGATGGCGTGAGTTGCAAACAAATGGTCATATTGTGAAAACTATCAGGACTATGGCTTAGCCGTGGACATTGTTAGTGGCAGCAGGGATAGCTGACCGTTTTGATATATGATTTGTGTAGGTGGGTTTGAAAATGAGGGAGTGATGGCAGTTTAGAAATCATGTCCTGATTTTTCAGCTCACACTCTAGCTTTTGTCAGCTCCCACTCTAGTTTTGAACATTCCGCCATTCATTCCTATGGGACCGATTTCACCACAAAAACGCCGATATTTTGTGAACCATTCGGCAAAACGTTCCACAAACTAATAGCACACCAATCGGGAACAATACGCAGGTTTCGGTATATTACTGTCTATGTAGTGTAAAAACTGTGGGAGGAGTTAGGGTGGTAAATTTGGCTATAATAATAAGAATATATATGTGAGATAACAGTAAGTGGTCTTGCCATGCAAGAACACTTAATAAATAATAAATACTCCAAAATATCTATATTTTTAAATTCATTATCACTGTACTAAGTACAATACCTTTAAGAATGCATCAATATCTCCGACAGCAGGAATAAAGTCTGGGATAAAAGGTTTCAATCTGTGGTCCAAATCTATGGTGTGCGGAGTGTATCTGGTGAAATAATTAAGGCATTTAAAACTACTGAAGTTCAATGTATTTAAAACTCAAATCAATAAAACAAATCAATAAAACTCAATCTTACCACAATCTATACATACAGATCCTTCCAAATGTGATAAGGAATCCACTAAAATATAACTGTATATATTAACCACTTCAAGTCCGGACACTTTTACTCCCTTCCTGTCCAGGCCAATTTTCAGTTTTTAGCGCTATCACACTTTGAATGACAATTGCACGGTCATGCAACACTGTACCCATATGAATTTTTTAGCATTTTTTTGAGACAGATAAAGCTTTATTTTGGTGGTATTTATTCACCACTGGAATTTTTATTTTTTGCTATATAAATGAAAAAGTCAAATTTTTTTTTAAAAAAAGTGTTTTTCTTATACAATTTTGCAAATAAATAATATTTCATCATAAATCTTGGCCAAAATTTATTCAGTTATCTTTTTAGTAAAAAAAAAAAAAACCCAAATTAGTTTATAACCAAAAATTATACTTTTTTTTTTTTATTTTACATAATGTCACCCTAGCAGTACAGTGTCACCATGATGACACTACTACTTGTGGGGGTGATGAAGTTTTTATTTTTATTTTTTTAAACAGATTGCTTTTACACCCATAAAGGCTGTAAAAGCAACCATTTCTCCTTCTCTCTGGCTGCATTCTTGCAGTCATTGAGAAATACTGTGTGACCTGTGATTGTAGCTGTAGTGAATAACCTTGTACCATGTGACATCTGTGATCATTCACAGATTTCACACGTAGTAAGCAATGATGTCAGAAGTGACATCTTGCTTACTACTCTGCATGTGATCACTGATTGGCCAATGATCGGGACCTCTCACATAGGTCCCGTATGACGATTGGTGTTTCATTGGTGTTTCACTGTGTCCGGAGGACACAGCGGGCACCGGATCGCGGTGCTGCGCGCTCCCAGGAAGCGCGCACAAACAGAAGGAGGGGAGGCCGTTTATAAACGGCCACCCACGCCTGCACTGCCACCATCCGGCTGTTTATACACAATGGCCGGACGGGAGGTGGTTAATGAAAAGGTGTCTGTGGATTATACTCAAGACCAAATATACTGTATAACAGTAGTTGCAGCACACACACTCCAATACAGTCTTTGCTGTGGCAACATTTCAATCAATTTTAATTTAGTTTACTCAAATATAAAGGGGTCTGTTGAAAGAATAAAAAGAGTATTAAAGCTTGTGACTTCCCATATACTCTTTTTTTTAAAGCGTTTTTATTGCCATATGCAAACAAATACATATCCAAATATGAATATGATGTCAAAAAAACATTAGCAATCCCAGATATACTAATTTAATATGTGGACAGACTGGACTGGAAATGCTAGCACAAGTGCATCAAAGATGGCTATACAAGTGTGGCAGCCACAGTGTTACACTGTTGATAGTCATACTTGCAAAGTTCTACATAATCGTATCTCCATAAACCTGAATATGGCAGAATGCCATTTTGTTGTTGCTCTTTGCATGTTGTGAATGCTTTGTGTGACCTGTGCTAACAGCCTCCTTATTTATAGGGACAAAATGTCACCATATCATTACAAACCTCTTACAGACCATATATTCAATGGGTAACTACCAAGTGTTATCAGAGGGCTCCCCAAAAGACATTTAATAGTTTTTTTATAAGATACTGTGATAGCAAACATCTGACAATAGCGTTGTTTTAAGCCTCATTTACACCATCACACTGCAGTGATGCACACTGATGACATGTTGTGTCATTGATTCTGAATGGCACCCCAATGCACTTTTCCAAAAGACGTGCACTGCAGTGTGTCTGTGTTGTGGTGCACTGCCAAAGATGCTACACACATTTTTTATGGTGAAATCTGGTGCCTCAGACATCTCATTCATAAGAATAGGTTGCCTTAAAGCAACATTAGACAATTTTTTTTTTTAAACCTGCTGACAGGCAGGGTGTTTATGACAGAAGAGACCCTGTTGATCTCTGGTTTCGTGAATGCTTCTCCTGGCCCGTCAGTGCTAGTGTACACTGAGCACCTGTGCCGTGATGAAGTGATTGATGTCACTGCAACACAGCCATTCAAGTGGCCGAAGAGAGCAAACCCATTTAGAAGACCAGGAGAAGCTGGAAGCACCTTAGTGCTGACAGTGCAGCACTGGAGGGCTTTCTTTGACAGGCAAGTCTGTCATAATGAGCTAATATGCTTATGACATAACCTCCTGGGGGCCCATTAAAAGAAAAAAAAAAAAAAAATATTGAGGAGTTTAATTCCGTTTTTAAAGCAACTTAATGTGTGTGCTCTAATGCGCCATGCTGGCATAAAAGGACTCTTAGACCAACACAATCCAATCATATATAACACTTAATACTATAGCTCTTTAAAACCACACATTATAAAAATCTAAGCAAATTATCTGAATTCTAGAGACTGCAGTGCAGTGATCCCGCTCTTAGCAAAGAAATCTCAGTCACCCACTGATGTATACGTCCAGCATACAAGCGTTAAAGCCCACCCTTTTGCTGCTACACATCTGTGTTAAGCAGATGACGATGTTAATAATATCCATCCATCCATCTATCTATTGCTATCAGCAAATCAGCTGCATATTCAATTTTAGGTTACTCACACTGAGTTGCATAGTCTAAACTTCTTTCTAGAAAATAAGGTAAGAGTGTCTGCTAGTGTGGCTGATCAAACTGGAGATAGCTATGTCCAGCAAACAGCAGTATACCAGTATGTCCACAGACCTTTTCTTGTGCTAAAATAAAATATGATGATAAATTAAGCTATGCAGGTATTAGGGCTCATTTGCACTCATTCTGGTACAGAGACGTCTTTTTTTCTGCACGTATTCTGCAACAACAAAATCAATTGTTCTCTATGTGCCCTGTTCACACCACAACACTAGTACTATCATGTGCAGATTTTTTCTGCGCAGGAATCTGCACCGTGTATAAAACTCATTGAAGCGCGCATGAAAACTGATGTCTCTGCAAGTAAAATCAGCCTGTCAGTTTCTATCAGTTTTTCTGCACTTATGGTGTGAACGAGGCCTTAGAGTACAGATAGGTAAGGGTATAATACAAGCCCAGCAATCATTTTATCATAATATTAGAATAAACAAAGATTGGTTGGCTGTGATTTGCCTTTTATGACCTAGGACGTCACAACATGCATGCAACAAGGCAGCATTGATTGTCTTTAAATGATTGTGTTGTGTATTTAAACATTGGTTTCTGACTACTTTAAGCTTGCCTTGAGAAAGGAGCCACTGTGTCACTGACACCTTTTAGAATGCATTAAGGTGAAAAATCTTAAGGCTTTAGAATCACTTCAGTGAAGGGATTTTCTTTGTCCTTTTAAAGTGCTGGCATGATTTGTTTTTTGAACAAGAGCTGCACCTGATAATTTGTACTAATGTTCCCAAAGGTAATCCATGTGGAGAAAACAAATGAGCAAATTTCCCTAAAAGGGGCACACAATGAAGAAATAAAACATTATGTGATCATAGACCACCAGATTAATTCCTTAAAAAACCAAATATATTTTTCATATTTTTCTAGACCCCAGTTGTCTTAGTAATGTGAACAACCCTACAATACAGTTTAGATATTACCTGGTAATATACTGAAAAAGTTCTTTAATGTCCGACGTCACTGGGAGGTGTTCAAAGTCTGCAGGGTCATAACTATAAGAGAAGAGAGCAAGGACACGGTATTTAATAACAAAGGTTCCCATCTTTTGCTATAGCCCACACCTGAAAACAGTTGGCTGCAAACTACGCTACAGAATGTAAAAAAAAAAGTATAATATATGAAAATGTTTATAGATATTTTAATTGCCAGGAAGAGAATTAAAATATTTTACATTTTTGAAAGGATCTAATTCATCCCTTATTCAATCCAAACCTAGAAATATATTTAAAGTGTTCAAAACAATCCATTTAGAAGAAAAAAAATCAAACAATAATAGAATGAAACAGACAGATTACCTGCAGGAACAATTATAATATACAATATAATTACAAGAGATTTCTACTCACCCAGTGTATTGTAAGATTGGGGAGATTGTGAAACGTCTTTATTTATAAATTAGGTTTTATTTAAACATATTTTAACAATATCACTTTGACAGCTAATTGTTATATCTACAATCTACATCTTTCATCTGACAAATGGACATCAAGCTCTGCATTTGGCTTACACTGGGTGTATATTGAATATATACAACCTAGCATCTATGTCAGGGCTTGAAAAAGCCGCTCGCCAAATGCGAGGAGGAATTTCTCTATGGCGAGCGGCGAGAAGTGAGCACAGATGAAGCATGGAGCGACTGCACCTGTGCTCCAAGCCTCATTGTGAAGCCCAAGTTCCGGTTTACAACTTCCGGTTTCCGGCTTCTGCGGCACCGCCACTGAGGGGACAGGTGCAGGAGAGGTCCGCTCTCCACCGCTGAGAGGAGACACCCTCTCCACCGCCGTGGGGGACTAGGAGTAAGTACTGTATACAACATGTCATATCACTATAATGGAGTACAGGGGAGCTGAGATATACATTACTGTGTACAGTTTTATATTTTGGACTCTTTATTCTAAAGAAAAATAAATTTCATAAGCTTTAAAGGGGCGTGGTTGGGGGCAGGGTTTGGGGTGGGCTGGGGGTGGGGTTTGGGCAGATCGGAGGTGGGGTTGGAGGCGGACCTGGGCAAGGTTGGGCGGGGCAACTGGTGGACAGTAAGTTTTGTGACCGACTAGTAGGTCTGGACTCGAAATTTTAACCCCTGATCTATGTTAATAACCTATACAGTTTTCATTTAGATTCACTTAAAGCAACGCAGTAACCGCACAAAAATTAAACTAAACCCTGTAATAGGAGAACTCTTACCTATGTGGTTGGCAGGTGATCCAGTGTGCTTTAATATGCAAAGCTACAGCTGCCACTGGTATACAACACTTCTGGAGTGTCAGAGATCAGGTCCCTCACAATGTGCTGTGTTTCCTCCTGCCTTCCCCTAGGTCACTATGCAGGATATTTACTAAAGCTAGTGCATACAGAATCTGGTGCAGCTGTCCATAGTAACCAGCTTCTAAGTTCAGCTTTTTTAATTAAGCTTTGACAATAAAACCTGGAAGCTGACTGGTTACTAGCAGCTGCCCCAGATTCTGTGTGCACCAATTTTAGTAAATCTTTTCCTCGGTCTTGTTGAGATGTAGGTGCTGGTGGTAGGTACCACAGCAAACTACAGGGAACAGGTGGATACCAGTTGCAGCCATTGCTCTGTAAGGGAACGAAGACTGAAGTCCCTGTACACTGGACAGGTGTGTGACAGTTTTCTGTAACTTTTTTACCCATTGATTATAAAAGTAAGAAGCCATATTGCCAACCATCGTTTTGGCTGGTAGCCTTTATTTTACGCACCTTTTCTCTCTTATTTATATTTTTTTTATATTATAAAACAATTCCTTTGCACTCACCCCATATTTGATGTGCTATTTCCTTCCTCATCTTCCTCCTCGTCATCATCATCGTCGTCGTCATCATCGTCATCATCATCATCATCCTCTTCATCATCATCCTCTTCCCCATCTCCTGTGTTGTCTAGATCTTCGTCATCACTAAATTCATGTTGAGAGCTGACACGAACCTCTCCAGGTTTATTAGCAACTTTCTCTTTCTGTATGTTGGGAGAGGTACACAAGTGCATTAAAAAATCAGCAAAACACCTATCTACAAATTTGCATGTTCAAACCAACTAAACTTTTAGTTTAAATCTAAGCTAAGCACATTCCAGGGGCAGGAAAACAAAAACGCTGCAAAAGCTTACAGTTTTGCTGTTCGGAAAGCACGTCAGACATCTGCAGAGAGACCATTGCTTCCGCACACAGAGCAAGGGTCCTTCTCCACAGAATAAAGCCCAGAATGCAGTAATTCCCTGAGCAAGAGGGCAACCAGACTCATTTAATGTTTTCGTGTACTTTAACTTGTTATCTATAAAAAAGGCAGCAGGAGGTAAGTGTAATTTGGTAATCACCCTTACCCATAGCAACTCTTACTGAGATGCAACTCTTAAAACTGAGACAGAAGAGCAGCTCTACCATCCATGTGCTTTTTACTCCTGTTTTTTTTTTCTTTTTACAGGTTTACAGATGCTTTACACCAAGCCCAAAAAAAATGTACCGGTACCTGCTTTTTTCCAGTGCTTCCTGATCCAAAAACCCTATGAAAATACCAACTTGCTCATGGTATTTACACAGAACGACACTGGCTCATATATAGGACATTTCTCCTAAATACGTTTCACAAGCCTATTCTGACATTTCTCCCATAAATGTAAAAATCAGCTTTTTTTTGCTAGAAGATAACTTAGAATTCTCCCCTAAACATTACATATTCTTTTAAGCAGAGGCCCTAGAAAATAAAGTGGTGGGTGTTGCAATGTTTTCTGTCACACAGTATTTGTGCATTTTCATTAGTTTAATGCACAAAAACACAATAAAATACCCAATTGTGTGGTAAAATATAAAAGATGATGTTACGTCGAGTAAATAGATACCTAAGCTATAACGCTTTAAAATAGTGCACGCTTGTGGAATGGCGACAAACTACGGTACTTAAAAATTTCCATAGGTCACGTTTTAAAAGCATTGACAGGTTCCTAGTTATGAGTTACACAGGAGTTCTGGTGCTAGAATTATTGCTGTTGCTTTAACGTTTGTGGTGATACCTCACGTGTGCTGCAAACACTGTTTACATAGGCATGCGCAACCTATGTATGCATTTGCCTTTGCGTGCAAGCATGGGGGGACAGGGGCGCTTTAAAATTTATGTAATTGTTTCTTTAGTTTTTTTTTTATTACTTTTATTGATATCACAAGGGATGAACTACATTCCTTGTGATAACATGGGCAATGACAGGTTCCCTTTACTGAGACATCTGGGGTCTATTACACCCTAGATCTCTCCTTTGCCCTTAAAAGCATCTCTTCAAACTGAGATCGGTTTAGTTAGATGCTTTCACAGGCCGGTAACTGCCTGTTTACATTAGACTGAAAGTAGGAGTGACAAAATACGTCCGGTCCATTCCGGTTTCTTAGATCATAGAGATGATCGGGATGTTCTGGTTCTCAGTCATCTCTATGGTAAGCCAGCGGAACTGCCTGCTTTGGTCCCAAGCTCCCCGGTGGGACAGGAGAGCCTGGGAAGGCGGCGGAAAGGGGTGCTGCACGTAAAAGCAATCCAGCACCTATTTAACCGCTCAAATTGCTTTTACATTATTCACCGTCGCTGGAGGAAAAGATTGATGCCGCGGTCATGACTGCAGCCATGTCCCTGGTATAATCACTGAAAGTCAAGGACGTATGGGTACAACCATTTGAGGGAAGTGGTTAAAATAAATTGGATTAAAATCCCTTTAATATTTTGGTCTATATTGAAATAAATCGATAAGTGAGGTCTATATTAGGTACCTCTATTCCTGATGTGACAGTGCTTGGGCCCAGCAAAAATGGAAGTTAGAGTGTGGAGACAGGGGTGCTCACAATGATCATATTTTATTTATGTAAAACATTTATTCCATTGGGAAACAAAAGCTGTTGCTCTAACTGCTTAAAGTGGAACTAAACCTATAAGATGAGATGTCAGGACTAACCGTCCACAAAGATGGCCGCCGGAGCTCCACGAGGAGCCAATTATGCCGTGACGTCACACTCCATGGGGCTCCGGTGGCCATCTTTCATTGTGGATGGTTAGTCCTGACATCTCATCTTATGTTACTTACTTCTGATGCATCGGTTTTACTTTTACCCCCGAATAAATTTACATTTACCTTACTACACTATGGGCATGTCCTTGTCTTAACTCCCTGGTGGAGTATTAAATTTCAGACGCCCTGTCAAAGACAAAGATCCATCCCAGTACCCAGAGAGGGAATCTCCTGCATACCCAGGAAGCAGCACCCACTCAGCCCTTAAGGGGAGCTCTGGCTGTCTTGGATCACCATTAAAGCCCCAGGACCCTTTGATGTACCACCTACCCTTCAGAGGGAAGTCACCCCATCACCTGACTTATTCTGAGGACATCTGGACATATGTTTACAGGCGCATTTAAATTGCGCGTCAGGTGAGTGCGCAATTCTTCCACTACTATTGCACAAGCACCAGTCTACCAGGGAAACAGACACTTAAAGAGCACTGAAGTCACCTTTGAACTGTTTATCATTTATTTATTGCTCATTTATGAACTTTTACTAGTATCCCTTTTACCAGATTTTTATGATCATATCTTTCATATTATCTAGTGCTGCACCATTATTGAACTGTTTTATTGAGGTTTTATCTTGGTTACCTTTGTGCATAGCTGCTTCCCCTTTTTTAGTGCGCTCGCATATTCCTACCTTTTATATGTTGGTCATGGTAACTGTCACATTTGCTTGCGCTCTCAACCAAACCATCCAAACTGTCAAACCATAAAAATGCTGGTGTCATAACTGATCACAAGTGCAGTATCATGGCAATTGAAGATCAAACACAGGTTAAGATGGCAGTTTCCTTGGCTGGAGGGTTTAGTTCCACTTTACCGGTTTCCCAAAACAGTTACGTTCAAGACGTAGCATGAATGAGAACTGTCAGAGTTATATACAACATATACAAGCTTGAATCTATGTTACTAATCTATACAGCTTTCAAATTACAGGTGCAATGTAAGGCAAACTTCATTTACAAAACAAAAATGCCAACATCACATGTAATAATTACCTTGGTATTTCCATTACCTCCACGGATGCTTGGGTGCATGATACCTTTCATTTTCCCAGATAGAAGTTTGGAAGGAGCTGGTGATAGAACAGAAAATAATCAAACAAGCTATGAACTAGCTGAACAATTGTAGCATTTTCATAAATCTCACTTTGTCCTAGTTCCTTCTCACCTGGTTTACGTGGAGTTGGAGAGTGGATACTAGCAACGTCCTCTGAGTCATTAATATCAAGGCTCTCGTCATATGGCTGGTTCTGAAGAAGTTTTGTCTGGAATGAGTGTAAGAATATTATGAATTCCAGCAAACTAGCAACATTGAAAGGTCTAATTTTTTTTCATCTGGAAAACAACTCGTGTGCATAAAGTATGAGAACTCATTCATGGAGACCAGGCACATACAATAATAAGAGAAAAAAAACAATAATAATTTTAATACAATGTCATAATAATTTCATGTACGTCATTTTAGTGTTCTGGACATTAATACTGAAATTTTTATTTTAGATAGGCAGTATCCTATCCTCATATTGATTAGTGATTCCAAATTAACAACTACTGCAGTAGGGAACAGACACAAAAAATTTCACTCCGCATCTTTCCAAACCACTGTTTTGTTTATTTGGAATATTCAGTTGTTTTATACACGATTACGTAGGTATCACATTAATATTACAATTGTACTTTTATGGTAACAAGGGGCGTTACATAGGCAGGCTAATTTCCAATCAGGACTTGAGAGAATGCAAACGTAATGAAAACATTGTTAGTGCCATTTGCACAATGAGTGCAGTGGCCAATACATAGGGAAAGCATACAAAATAGAATGCAATTTTATACAGAATTTACAACTTTACTTTACAATCTCTCCTCTTCTGATCAATACTTTACATTTTGATCACAGACTACACATACTATGACCTTTAACCTGGAGCCTCCTTACATTTAGGTGGAACTAGTCCTGGCCTAGGAAGCAAACTCCACTAGGGAAAATCTAATACCTGAGAACAATTACAAAAATGGCTGTACACTCAAATCCTGTGGCCAGAATGGCCTTGTAGCTTAATTGTGGACATGCCGACTTACCAGCATAGTTAAACACAGACAATTCTACATAAAAAACATATAACATATAAAAGACAATATGACTTCAACATGGCTGATCCACTTTTCAAATCACATTAAATTTCTATATATCCCCTACTAATATATTTATTAAAGCATTTGAATAAATAGTACCCCAGACTGTGATTCCAAGAAGAAACCAAATTAAACACAAAGATACTTTAATTTAATCATTTTGCAGTGTCTGGTGTGGATCAAGGTGACTTTTTTCCTTCAAGTTTTGAAAATTGTACATGAAATAGAAGCTGAATTGTGTATCCAACCATTGTTATATATATATATATATATATATATATATATATATATATACACACACACACACACACACACACACACAATCTCAGAGAAGTGATTACACCCCTCAATTTTTGTAAATATTTTATTCTATCTTTTCATGTGACAACACTGAAGAAATGACACTTTGCTACAATGTAAAGTAGTGAGTGTACAGCTTGTATAACAGTGTAAATTTGCTGTCCCCTCAATAACTCAACACACAGCCATTAATGTCTAAACCGCTGGCAACAAAAGTGAGTACACCCCTAAGTGAAAATGTCCAAATTGGGCCCAATTAGCCATTTTCCCTCCCCAGTGTCATGTGACTCGTTAGTGTTACAAGGTCTCAGGTGTGAATGGGGAGCAGGTGTGTTAAATTTGGTGTTATCGCTCTCACTCTCTCATACTGGTCACTGGAGGTTCAACATGGCACCTCATGGCAAAGAACTCTCTAAAGATCTGAAAAAAAAGAATTGTTGCTCTACATAAAGATGGTCTAGGCTATAAGAAGATTGCCAAGACCCTGAAACTGAGCTGCAGCACGGTGGCCAAGACCATACAGCAGTTTACCAGGACAGGTTCCACTCAGAACAGGTCTCGCCATGGTCGACCAAAGAAGTTGAGTGCATGTGCTCAGTGTTATATCCAGAGGTTGTCTTTGGGAAATAGACGTATGAGTGCTGCTAGCATTGCTGCAGAGGTTGAAGGGGTGGGGGGGGTCAGCCTGTGAGTGCTCAGAGCATACGCCACACACTGCATCAAATTAGTCTGCATGGCTGTCGTCCCAGAAGGAAGCCTCTTCTAAAGATGATACACAAGAAAGCCCACAAACAGTTTGCTGAAGACAAGCAGACTAAGGACATGGATTACTGGAACCATGTCCTGTGGTCTGATGACACCAAGATAAACTGATTTGGTTCAGATGGTGTCAAGCGTGTGTGGCAGCAACCAAGTGGGGAGTACAAAGACAAGTGTGTCTTGCCTACAGTCAAGCATGATGGTGGGAGTGTCATGGTCTGGGGCTGCATGAGTGCTGCTGGCACTGGGGAGCTACAGTTCATTGAGGGAACCATGAATGCCAACATGTACTGTGACATACTGAAGCAGAGCATGATCCCCTCCCTTCAGAGACTGGGCCGCAGGACAGTATTCCAACATGATAACGACCCCAAACACACCTCCAAGATGACCACTGCCTTGCTAGAGAAGCTGAGGGTAAAGGTGATGGACTGGCCAAGCATGTCTCCAGACCTATTGAGCATCTGTGGGGCATCCTCAAACAGAAGGTGGAGGAGCGCAAGGTCTCTAACATCCACCAGCTCCGTGATGTTGTCATGGAGGAGTGGAAGAGGACTCCAGTGGCAACCTGTGAAGCTCTGGTGAACTCCATGCCCAAGAGGGTTAAGGCAGTGCTGGAAATTAATGGTGGCCAAAATATTGACACTTTGGGCCCAATTTGGACATTTTCACTTAGGGGTGGACTCACTTTTGTTGCCAGCGGTTTAGATATTAATGGCTGTGATTTTGAGGGGACAGCAAATTTACACTGTTATACAAGCTGTACACTCACTATGTCACATTGTAGTAAAAGTTTCATTTCTTCAGTGTTGTCACATGAAAAGATAACAATCCAAGTGAATGTGAAGTGCAGACTTTCAGCTTTAATTTAAGGGGTTGAACATAAATATCAAGTAAAAATTTTAGGAACTGCAACCATTTTTATACACAGTCCCTCCATTTTCAGGCTCAAAAGTAATTGGACAATTGAATATAATCATAAAACAAAATGTTCATTTTTAATATTTTGTTGAGAATCCTTTACTGGCAATGACTGCCTGAAGTCTGGAACCCATGGACATTGCCAAAGACTGGGTTTCCTCCTTTCTGATGCTTTGCCAGGCTCTAACTGCAGCTGTCTTCATTTGTTCTTTGTTTGTGGGTCTTTCTGCCTTTAGTTTTTCCTGCAGCAAGTGAAATGCATACTCAATGGGGTTGAGATCAGGTGACTGACTCGGCCATTGTAGAATATTCCACTTCGTTTCCTTCAAAAGCTCCTGGGTTATTTTTGCAGTGTGTTTTGGATCATTGTCCATCTGTACTCTGAAGCGCCGTCCAATCAACTTTGCTGCATTTGGCTGAATCTGGCTGACAGTATATCTCTAAACACTGCAGAATTCATCTGGCTGCTTCTGTCTTCTGTCACATCATCAATAAACACCAATGACCTAGTGCCACTGGAAGCCATGCATGCCCTTGCCGTCACACTGTCTCCACCATGTTTTACAGATGACGTTGTGTGCTTTGGATCATAAGCTGTTCCAAGCCTTCTCCAAACATTTTTCCAACTGCCATTTTCCAACTGTCAAAAATGCAGTGACATTTTTGTTCCACTGTCAAAAATGCAGTGTCATTTTTTTCGACTGCCAAAAATGCAGTGTCATTTTTCAACTGTCTAAAATAACTGTCATAAATAACTATGATTTTCCAACTGTCATAAATAACTTGTCATTTTCCAACTGCCATTCTTCACTGTCAAAAATGCAGTGTCATTTTTTTTGCCATTGTCAAAAATGCAGTGTCTTTTTTTTTTTTTGCCACTGTCAAAAATGCAGTGTCATTTTTTTTCACTGTCAAAAATGCAGTGTCATTTTTTTTTCCACTGTAAAAAATGCAGTGTCATTTTGTGTTTTGTTTTTGCCACTGTCAAAAATGCAGTGTAATATTTTTTTTGCCACTGTCAAAAAATGCAGTGTCATATTTTATTTTTTTTCCACTGTCAAAAATGCAGTGTTATTTTCCAACTGTCTAAAATAACTGGCATAAATAACTGTCATTTTCCAACTGTCATAAATAACTGTCATTTTCCAACTGCCATTTTCCACTGTCAAGAATGCAGTGTCATTTTTTTTTTTTGCCACTGTTAAAAATGCAGTGTCTTTTTTTTTTTGCCACTGTCAAAAATGCAGTGTAATTTTTTTCCCACTGTCAAAAATGCAGTGTCATTTTTTTTATACCACTGTCAAAAATGCAGTGTCATTTTTTTTATACCACTGTCAAAAATGCAGTGTAAATTTTTTTTGCGACTGTCAAAAATGCAGTGTCATTTTTTTTTCCACTGTCAAAAATGCAGTGTCATTTTTTGCCACTGTCAAAAATGCAGTGTCATTTTTTTGACTGCCAAAAATGCAGTGTAATTTTCCAACTGTCTAAAATAACTGTCATAAATAACTGTCATTTTCCAACTGTCATAAATAACTGACATTGTCCAACTGCCATTTTCCACTGTCAAAAATGCAGTGTAAATTTTTTTTGCGACTGTCAAAAATGCAGTGTCATTTTTTTCCACTGTCAAAAATGCAGTGTCATTTTTTTACCACTGTCAAAAATGCAGTGTCATTTTTTTTTTTTTTGCCACTGTCAAAAATGCAGTGTCATTTTTTTTCGACTGCCAAAAATGCAGTGTCATTTTCCAACTGTCTAAAATAACTGTCAAAAATACCTGTCATTTTCCAACTGCCATTTTCCACTGTCAAAAATGCAGTGTCATTTTTTTTCCACTGTCAAAAATGCAGTGTCATTTTTTTTCACCACTGTCAAAAATGCAGTGTCATTTTTTTTCACCACTGTCAAAAATGCAGTCATCTTTTTCGACTGCCAAAAATGCAGTGTCATTTTCCAACTGTCTAAAATAACTGTCATAAATAACTGTCATTTTCCAACTGCCATTTTCCACTGTCAAAAATGCAGTGTCATTTTTTTTTTTGCCACTGTCAAAAATGCAGTGTCCTTTTTTTTTCCACTGTCAAAAATGCAGTGTTATTTTTTTTCACCACTGTCAAAAATGCAGTGTCATTTTTTTTGCCACTGTCAAAAAAATGCAGTGTCATTTTTCCACTGTCAAAAAATGCAGTGTCATTTTTTTTCACCACTGTCAAAAATGCAGTCATCTTTTTCGACTGCCAAAAATGCAGTGTCATTTTCCAACTGTCTAAAATAACTGTCATAAATAACTGTCATTTTCCAACTGCCATTTTCCACTGTCAAAAATGCAGTGTCATTTTTTTTTTTTGCCACTGTCAAAAATGCAGTGTCCTTTTTTTTTTCCACTGTCAAAAATGCAGTGTTATTTTTTTTCACCACTGTCAAAAATGCAGTGTCATTTTTTTTGCCACTGTCAAAAAAATGCAGTGTCATTTTTCCCACTGTCAAAAAATGCAGTGTCATTTTTTTTTCCACAGTCAAAAATGCAGTGTCACTTTTTTCCCACTGTCAAAAATGCAGTGTCATCTTTTTTGACTGCCAAAAATGCAGTGTCATTTTCCAACTGTGTAAAATAACTGTCATTTTCCAACTGCCATTTTCCACTGTCAAAAATGCAGTGTAATTTATTGCCACTGTCAAAAAATGCAGTGTCATTTTTTGCCACTGTCAAAAAATGCAGTGTCATTTTTTTGCCACTGTCAAAAAATGCAGTGTCATTTTTTTGCCACTGTCAAAAAATGCAGTGTCATTTTTTTTGCCACTGTCAAAAAATGCAGTGTCATTTTTTTGCCACTCTCAAAAATGCAGTCTCATTTTTTGCCACTCTCAAAAACGCAGTTTAATTTTTTTTACCACTGTCAAAAATAACGGTCATTTCCCAACTGCCAGGTGCTGGATGTTTATCCAGCGCTCGTTTTATCTGATTGGTTTAACTGTCGTTTTCCAACTGTCATTTCCCAACTGCCATTTCCCAACTGTCAAAAATAACTTTATTTTCCTTTTTTTCCCACTGTACTGTCATTTTTTGCCACTGTCAAAAATTAAGATTCATTTTTTGCCACTGTCATAAATGCAGTGTCGTTTTTTGGCACCGTCAAAATGAACCGTCATTTTTTGCCACTGTCATTTTTCAACTGACAAAAAAATAACTGTCCTTTTTCAACTGTCAAATCCTTAGCAGACATACTCTCCACGTTCAGTGGTAATGTTTAAAATTGAAATTAAGCAGGATTATCATTGTTCTCTATGCAAATGACAGAAGGGAACGCCCATAGAATATAATCGGAAGCAAAATATGAATTTATTTGCAGATAAATTTGTGTCGAATAGCAAACTAACCTTTACCACACGTGTTCCCCAAGTAGAGTATCAGATTGGAAGACTGACATGATGTTGGGTTATAGCTGTTTTCTATGGAGTGACAAAGGTGAATGACAAAAGGGAATGTTCCTCGAGTATAATGGGAAATAAGATGTGACTTGACATCAGAAGCGTTAGACATATCAAATGAATGCTCAGCCAACATACTCTCCACATTCAGTGCTGATGTTTACCCCCTTCAGGCCTTTAAGGGTTTCAGAGCCGGGAGGTGGGGCGGGGTTTAGGGTCATGTGACCGCTGTTACGCGCCGTCACGGCGGTCACATGATCGGGAAAGGTCCCGATCGAAAGAGGAGATCGGGACCTTTCCATGAGTACCGGACCTGTGTGCTGGGAGCGCGCAGGGCACACACTCTCGGCACATATGTCCTTTTTTAATAGAGCGCAAATGTGCGGCCGCTCAGCATCTAGGCCCAGACGCCGGGAGGCCACACATTTGCGTGCGGCCGGCGTGAAGAAGTTAACATGAAGTGGGATTATAATCTTCATTGTTTTCTATGGAATGACAGAAGGGAAGGCCCATAGAGGATAAAAGAAACAAGATGTGAATGTATTTGCAGACAAATCTGTGTCACGTAGTAAACTTTCCTACAGGTGATCCCCAAGTAGAGTATCAGATTGTAAGAGTGAAATTATTTAGGATTATAGCAGTTTTCTATTGAATGACACAAAGGAATGCCCATAGGTGGGATTATTATTGCTTTTTTGGAGAGTATGTTGGCTAAGGATTTATTCGATATGTCTAATGGTTCTGATGTCAAGTCACATCTTACTTCCCATTATACCCGATCGGAATTCCATTCTGTCATTTACATTTGTCTTTCCCTAGAAAACCACGATAACCCATCATTTCAATCTTACAATCACCTGTGGGAAAGGTTACATTTCTACGTGGCACACATTTGTCTGCTGATATACATTCATATTTTGTTTGCATTATACTCTATGGGCATTCCCTTCTGTCATTCCATAGAAAACAATAATAATTAAATTTAATCTAAATTTTAATCATCACCACTGAATTTGGAGAGGATGTCTGCTAAGGATTTATGTGATATGTCTGATGGTTCTGACTCCAGCTCACAATTTGCTCTATGGGCATTCCTTTGTGTCATTCATTATCATTCCATAGAAAACAGCTGCAATCCCAAATAATTTCAATCCTACAGTCTGCTACTTTACTTGGAGAACACTTGTGGGAAGGTGAAATTGTTGTATGACACAGATTTGTCTGAAAATACATTCATATTTTGCTTCCCATTATACTCTATGGGCATGGCCTTCTGTCATTTACCCTCGTCATTCCATAGAAACCAATGATAATCCCGCCTAATCTCAATTTTAAACACTGCCACTGAATTTAGAGAGTATGTCTGCAAAAGTTTTCTTTGTTATACACCTAATGGTTTTAACTAGGGATGCACCAATTTTTTTATTGGGGAGTACAAGTACCGATACTTTGCTGTGCAATTTGCGTTTAATGGATGCAAATTGCACTGCAAAGAATAGCATGCGATTTGAACAGCAATGTGATTCCTCACTGTTCCCGTGTGAACCCAGGCTTGTCATAGCACGAGTTCATACAGGAACGGTGCAGGAAACCTCCCTACAGGCATCCCATGCTGAGTGTCAGTGGTAGGAGAGGAGCGAAATCTGACCAATCAGAAGCCATCTAGTCTGAACTGTCATTGCCACAAGGAGAGGAATGAAAGCTGTGTGGATTTCAAATCCCTGCCACTTTCTCTCCTCTCCTACCACTGACACTCAGTATAGGAGAATCTCTATGGGCATTCCCTCCTGTTCCATTATTCTCTCTGGGCATTCCCTCCTGTCTCATTATCCTCTATGGCAGTGGTTCTCAACCTTTCTAATGCCGCGACCCCTTAATACAGTTCCTCATGTTGTGGTGACCCCCAACCATAAAATTATTTTCGTTGCTACTTCATAACTGTAATTTTGCAGTGGGAGGACTAGCGCCCCATCACTGATGTCAGTGGGATGAATAGTGTCCCATCGTTGGTGTCAGTGGGAGGAATAGTGCCCCATCGTTGGTGTCAGTGGGAGGAATAGTGTCCCATCGTTGGTGTCAGTGGGAGGAATAGTGCCCCATCGTTGGTGTCAGTGGGAGGAATAGTGTCCCATCGTTGGTGTCAGTGGGAGGAATAGTGCCCCATCGTTGGGGTCAGTGGGAGGAATAGTGCCCCATCGTTGGTGTCAGTGGGAGGAATAGTGCTCCATCGTTGGTGTCAGTGGGAGGAATAGTGCCCAATCATTGGCGTCAGTGGGAGGAATAGTGCCCAATCATTGGCGTCAGTGGGAGGAATATTGCCCAATCATTGGCGTCAGTGGGAGGAATATTGCCCAATCATTGGCGTCAGTGGGAGGAATATTGCCCAATCATTGGCGTCAGTGGGAGGAATAGTGCCCCATCATTGGTATCAGTGGGAGGAATAGTGCCCCATCATTGGTGTCAGTGGGAGGAATAGTGTCCCATCGTTGGTGTCAGTGGGAGGAATAGTGCCCCATCGTTGGTGTCAGTGGGAGGAATAGTGCCCCATCGTTGGTATCAGTGGGAGGAATAGTGCCCCATCGTTGGTATCAGTGGGAGGAATAGTGCCCCATCGTTGGTGTCAGTGGAAGGAATAGTGCCCCATCGTTGGTGTCAGTGGGGGGAGGAATAGTGCCCCATCGTTGGTGTCAGTGGGGGGAGGAATAGTGCCCCATCGTTGGTGTCAGTGGGGGGAGGAATAGTGCCCCATCGTTGGTGTCAGTGGGGGGAGGAATAGTGCCCCATCGTTGGTGTCAGTGGGGGGAGGAATAGTGCCCCATCGTTGGTGTCAGTGGGGGGAGGAATAGTGCCCCATCGTTGGTGTCAGTGGGGGGAGGAATAGTGCCCCATCGTTGGTGTCAGTGGGGGGAGGAATAGTGCCCCATCGTTGGTGTCAGTGGGGGGAGGAATAGTGCCCCATCGTTGGTGTCAGTGGGGGGAGGAATAGTGCCCCATCGTTGGTGTCAGTGGGGGGAGGAATAGTGCCCCATCGTTGGTGTCAGTGGGGGGAGGAATAGTGCCCCATCGTTGGTGTCAGTGGGGGGAGGAATAGTGCCCCATCGTTGGTGTCAGTGGGGGGAGGAATAGTGCCCCATCGTTGGTGTCAGTGGGGGGAGGAATAGTGCCCCATCGTTGGTGTCAGTGGGGGGAGGAATAGTGCCCCATCGTTGGTGTCAGTGGGGGGAGGAATAGTGCCCCATCGTTGGTGTCAGTGGGGGGAGGAATAGTGCCCCATCGTTGGTGTCAGTGGGGGGAGGAATAGTGCCCCATCGTTGGTGTCAGTGGGGGGAGGAATAGTGCCCCATCGTTGGTGTCAGTGGGGGGAGGAATAGTGCCCCATCGTTGGTGTCAGTGGGGGGAGGAATAGTGCCCCATCGTTGGTGTCAGTGGGGGGAGGAATAGTGCCCCATCGTTGGTGTCAGTGGGGGGAGGAATAGTGCCCCATCGTTGGCGTCAGTGGGGGGAGGAATAGTGCCCCATCGTTGGCGTCAGTGGGGGGAGGAATAGTGCCCCATCGTTGGCGTCAGTGGGGGGAGGAATAGTGCCCCATCGTTGGCGTCAGTGGGGGGAGGAATAGTGCCCCATCGTTGGCGTCAGTGGGGGGAGGAATAGTGCCCCATCGTTGGCGTCAGTGGGGGGAGGAATAGTGCCCCATCGTTGGCGTCAGTGGGGGGAGGAATAGTGCCCCATCGTTGGCGTCAGTGGGGGGAGGAATAGTGCCCCATCGTTGGTGTCAGTGGGGGGAGGAATAGTGCCCCATCGTTGGTGTCAGTGGGGGGAGGAATAGTGCCCCATCGTTGGTGTCAGTGGGGGGAGGAATAGTGCCCCATCGTTGGTGTCAGTGGGGGGAGGAATAGTGCCCCATCGTTGGTGTCAGTGGGGGGAGGAATAGTGCCCCATCGTTGGTGTCAGTGGGGGGAGGAATAGTGCCCCATCGTTGGTGTCAGTGGGGGGAGGAATAGTGCCCCATCGTTGGTGTCAGTGGGGGGAGGAATAGTGCCCCATCGTTGGTGTCAGTGGGGGGAGGAATAGTGCCCCATCGTTGGTGTCAGTGGGGGGAGGAATAGTGCCCCATCGTTGGTGTCAGTGGGGGGAGGAATAGTGCCCCATCGTTGGTGTCAGTGGGGGGAGGAATAGTGCCCCATCGTTGGTGTCAGTGGGGGGAGGAATAGTGCCCCATCGTTGGTGTCAGTGGGGGGAGGAATAGTGCCCCATCGTTGGTGTCAGTGGGGGGAGGAATAGTGCCCCATCGTTGGTGTCAGTGGGGGGAGGAATAGTGCCCCATCGTTGGTGTCAGTGGGGGGAGGAATAGTGCCCCATCGTTGGTGTCAGTGGGGGGAGGAATAGTGCCCCATCGTTGGTGTCAGTGGGGGGAGGAATAGTGCCCCATCGTTGGTGTCAGTGGGGGGAGGAATAGTGCCCCATCGTTGGTGTCAGTGGGGGGAGGAATAGTGCCCCATCGTTGGTGTCAGTGGGGGGAGGAATAGTGCCCCATCGTTGGTGTCAGTGGGGGGAGGAATAGTGCCCCATCGTTGGTGTCAGTGGGGGGAGGAATAGTGCCCCATCGTTGGTGTCTTTGGGGGGAGGAATAGTGCCCCATCGTTGGCGTCAGTGGGGGGAGGAATAGTGCCCCATCGTTGGCGTCAGTGGGGGGAGGAATAGTGCCCCATCGTTGGCGTCAGTGGGGGGAGGAATAGTGCCCCATCGTTGGCGTCAGTGGGGGGAGGAATAGTGCCCCATCGTTGGCGTCAGTGGGGGGAGGAATAGTGCCCCATCGTTGGCGTCAGTGGGGGGAGGAATAGTGCCCCATCGTTGGCGTCAGTGGGGGGAGGAATAGTGCCCCATCGTTGGCGTCAGTGGGGGGAGGAATAGTGCCCCATCGTTGGCGTCAGTGGGGGGAGGAATAGTGCCCCATCGTTGGCGTCAGTGGGGGGAGGAATAGTGCCCCATCGTTGGCGTCAGTGGGGGGAGGAATAGTGCCCCATCGTTGGCGTCAGTGGGGGGAGGAATAGTGCCCCATCGTTGGCGTCAGTGGGGGGAGGAATAGTGCCCCATCGTTGGCGTCAGTGGGGGGAGGAATAGTGCCCCATCGTTGGCGTCAGTGGGGGGAGGAATAGTGCCCCATCGTTGGCGTCAGTGGGGGGAGGAATAGTGCCCCATCGTTGGCGTCAGTGGGGGGAGGAATAGTGCCCCATCGTTGGCGTCAGTGGGGGGAGGAATAGTGCCCCATCGTTGGCGTCAGTGGGGGGAGGAATAGTGCCCCATCGTTGGCGTCAGTGGGGGGAGGAATAGTGCCCCATCGTTGGCGTCAGTGGGGGGAGGAATAGTGCCCCATCGTTGGCGTCAGTGGGGGGAGGAATAGTGCCCCATCGTTGGCGTCAGTGGGGGGAGGAATAGTGCCCCATCGTTGGCGTCAGTGGGGGGAGGAATAGTGCCCCATCGTTGGCGTCAGTGGGGGGAGGAATAGTGCCCCATCGTTGGCGTCAGTGGGGGGAGGAATAGTGCCCCATCGTTGGCGTCAGTGGGGGGAGGAATAGTGCCCCATCGTTGGTGTCAGTGGGGGGAGGAATAGTGCCCCATCGTTGGCGTCAGTGGGGGGAGGAATAGTGCCCCATCGTTGGTGTCAGTGGGGGGAGGAATAGTGCCCCATCGTTGGTGTCTTTGGGGGGAGGAATAGTGCCCCATCGTTGGTGTCAGTGGGGGGAGGAATAGTGCCCCATCGTTGGCGTCAGTGGGGGGAGGAATAGTGCCCCATCGTTGGCGTCAGTGGGGGGAGGAATAGTGCCCCATCGTTGGCGTCAGTGGGGGGAGGAATAGTGCCCCATCGTTGGCGTCAGTGGGGGGAGGAATAGTGCCCCATCGTTGGCGTCAGTGGGGGGAGGAATAGTGCCCCATCGTTGGCGTCAGTGGGGGGGAGGAATAGTGCCCCATCGTTGGCGTCAGTGGGGGGAGGAATAGTGCCCCATCGTTGGCGTCAGTGGGGGGAGGAATAGTGCCCCATCGTTGGCGTCAGTGGGGGGAGGAATAGTGCCCCATCGTTGGCGTCAGTGGGGGGAGGAATAGTGCCCCATCGTTGGCGTCAGTGGGGGGAGGAATAGTGCCCCATCGTTGGCGTCAGTGGGGGGAGGAATAGTGCCCCATCGTTGGCGTCAGTGGGGGGAGGAATAGTGCCCCATCGTTGGTGTCAGTGGGGGGAGGAATAGTGCCCCATCGTTGGTGTCAGTGGGGGGAGGAATAGTGCCCCATCGTTGGTGTCAGTGGGGGGAGGAATAGTGCCCCATCGTTGGTGTCAGTGGGGGGAGGAATAGTGCCCCATCGTTGGTGTCAGTGGGGGGAGGAATAGTGCCCCATCGTTGGTGTCAGTGGGGGGAGGAATAGTGCCCCATCGTTGGTGTCAGTGGGGGGAGGAATAGTGCCCCATCGTTGGTGTCAGTGGGGGGAGGAATAGTGCCCCATCGTTGGTGTCAGTGGGGGGAGGAATAGTGCCCCATCGTTGGTGTCAGTGGGGGGAGGAATAGTGCCCCATCGTTGGTGTCAGTGGGGGGAGGAATAGTGCCCCATCGTTGGTGTCAGTGGGGGAGGAATAGTGCCCCATCGTTGGTGTCAGTGGGGGGAGGAATAGTGCCCCATCGTTGGTGTCAGTGGGGGGAGGAATAGTGCCCCATCGTTGGTGTCAGTGGGGGGAGGAATAGTGCCCCATCGTTGGTGTCAGTGGGGGGAGGAATAGTGCCCCATCGTTGGTGTCAGTGGGGGGAGGAATAGTGCCCCATCGTTGGTGTCAGTGGGGGGAGGAATAGTGCCCCATCGTTGGTGTCAGTGGGGGGAGGAATAGTGCCCCATCGTTGGTGTCAGTGGGGGAGGAATAGTGCCCCATCGTTGGTGTCAGTGAGGGGAGGAATACTGTCTCATCGTTGGTGTCAGTGGGGGGAGGAATAGTGCCCCATCGTTGGTGTCAGTGGGGGAGGAATAGTGCCCCATCGTTGGTATTAGTGACACAAATGATGGGGCACTATCCCTTCCACTGACACCAATGATACTTACCTTGCTGACCCCTGCTCCAGCCTGGGCTTGCTCTCTCCCTCTCCCATCTACAGCCTGCATACCTGGCTGCAGCAGCAAAATTTACACTTACCTGTCAGCTGTCTTCCTTCTCTGGCCTCTCTCTTCACTCGTTCCTGCAGCTCCCTCAATCTTCGCGCGCTGCCGCTCGGCTCCTCCTCTCCAAGCTCCACCTTCTCGCCGGTGATTGGCGCCTGTGTGCCTCTCCTGAGCTACAGTTCCGGTGGCCAATCAGCGGCGAGGAGGCGGTGACAGGGGCAGCATATCATCCCGCCCCCACACATCGCCGGAGACAGGAGCGGTGTCTCGGTTCCTAAGACCATCGGAAATATGTGTTTTCCGATGGTCTTAGGCGACCCCTGGGAAATGGTCGTTCGACCCCCAAAGGGGTCGCGACCCCCAGGTTGAGAACCGCTGCTCTATGGGCATTCCCTCCTGTCTCATCCTCTATGGGCATTCCCCCTGTCCCATTATCCTCTATGGGCATTTCACTGTCAGTCCTCTTAGTATGTCGGACAGCACAGTGGCTAAATGGTTAGCACTTCCACCTGGCAGTACTAGGGTCGTTGGTTTGAATCCCAACCAGGGCACCACCTGCCTGGAGTTTGCATGTTCTCCCTGTGTCTGCGTGGGTTTCCTCCGGGTACTCTGGTTTCCTCCCACACTCCAAAGACATGCTGGAAGGTTGTCTCCTGTCTAAATTGTCCCTAGTATGTGTATGTATGAATGTGAGTTAGGGACCTTAGATTGTACACCCCTTGAGGGTTAGGGACTGATGTGAACATACAATATATATATAAGTGCTGTGTAAATTGATGGTACTACACAAGTACCTGAAATAATAAATACGTCCCGATAAAGGGAAGAAGTGATGGAAGTCCCTCCAGGTACAGCTGGCACCAGACTGCTCTCCCCGGGACCACCATCCTGTCACCTCTGCAGCCCCTACAATTACCTGAAGTCCTTGTGTCTCCCCCTTCTCCATCCCGCCTCGTACAGGGAAGGCGGCTCACCGATCACCGCAGTCACAGCTCCTTTAATCGGTCGGCCAGCAATCTCTATGGAGACCGCAGAAGCTACACAAGCAGGAGAGAAGGCCGGAAGTGAGGTTGCAGAGGTGGGCGGGGTGAGCAGTGTACGGAGATCTCTGCTATGTGATCCATTCGTCTCTTCTGTATCCAATGCAGAGGTACCTGTACTTACTGCGCATGTGCCAGCTCTTACACTTGCAGGAAGCAGGGCAGGGGGCGAACGGCGCAAGGACCGGTGTACCGGGATGATTCTTGTGTCTGCTGGACAAGTCCACTGAGTAACTATTAGCGATCCTTAAAGCATCAGGTCGTTGTTTGAGAGATGTGATCGCACAGTGGGGAGGAGGAGGGGGTGGTTCAGGTCATCTTCTCCCTCTGTAGCAGCCTGCACTCCGGAGATCTCCGTACGATGACATTGCCCACCATCCTACATACACACACCCCACAGTCACCACATCTCTGCCGGTTCCTGGGGGAGGAGTATCAATCTGGGGTGTTAGTAGTCAGGGGTAGGTGGTGGATGTCAGACTGGGGAGTGCATGGGCTGTGATTGGGGTCAGTGGATGTTAGCTTGGGGTGTCGGTGATTGGAGGTGGGAGGGTGTCAGTGGTTGAGGGATGTGTCAGTTGTTGGGGTGGGAGGGTGTCAGTGGTTCAGGTGGGTGTCAGTGGTTGGGGTGGGAAAGTGTCAGTTTGGAATGTCAGAGTGGATGGCTGGCTCTACAATGCTGATTGACAGTGGTGAATTTTGCTTTTGTGCAACACAAAAATTAGACACCCCCTCCCTCCCCTCTGGCTGCCCGCATGTCCCTCCCCCCCAAACAATCGGACACCCTCCAGCAGAGCAATCGGACACCGTCCAGCAGGGCGATCGGACACCGTCCAGCAGGGCGATCGGACACCCTCCAGCAGGGCAATCGGACACCCTCCAGCAGCCCCCAGTCTGTGCCATCCTCTTCCATTCCAGCACTTACAGGCCACCTCTCGTGGATCCCAGCTCCTGCTGTTCCTCTGCCTCCACTGCTCCCCAGTCACCAGCTGTCACTTCTGCCAGGAGGTGGGCACTGCCCTCCTGAAAAAGGCAAATGCCTTGTCTGCCTCAAGGCTAATACACCCCTGCTGAGTAACTCATCTGGTGTAAGTAAGCAGATCAGGAATTCTTACATCACTCGCCATGTTGTTGTGGATCAGTACAGATGCCTTGAAAAAGTATTCACGCCCTTGAAATTTTCCACATTTTGTCATGTTACAACCAAAAACGTAAATGTATTTTATTGGGATTTTATGTGATAGACCAACACAAAGTGACACATAATTGTGAATTGGAAGGAAAATGATAAATGGTTTTCAAAATTTTTTTACTAATAAATATCTGAAAACTGGCGTGCATTTATATTCAGCCCCCTTTACCCTGATACCCCTAACTAAAATCTAATGGCACCAATTGCTTTCAGAAGTCACCTAATTAGTAAAGCGTCCACCTGTGTGTAATGTAATCTCAGTATAAATACAGCTGTTCTGTGAAATCCTCAGAGGTTTGTTAGTGAACAAACAGCATCATGAAGGCCAAGGAACACACCAGACAGCTCAGGGATAAAGTTGTGGATAAGTTTAAAGCAGGGTTATGTTATAAAAAAATATCTCAAGCTTTGAACACCTCATGGAGCACTGTTCAATCCATCATCTGAAAATGAAAAGAGTATGGCACAACTGCAAATCTACCAAGACATGGCTGTCCACCTAAACTGACAGGCAAGACAAGGAGAGCAGTAAACAGAGAAGCAGCCAAGAGGCCCATGGTAACTCTGAAGGAGCTGCAGAGATCCACAGCCCATTTGCAGTTTGCGAGAAGCCATGTGGGGGAGACACCAAACATTGAAGGAGGTGGAATGAAACTAACACTGCACATCACCCTGAACACACCATCCCCACCGTGAAACATGGTGACAGCATCATGCTGTGGGGATGCTTTTCTTCAGCAGGGACAGGCAAGCTGGTCAGAGTTGATGGGAAGATGGATGGAGCCAAATACAGGGCAATCTTAGAAGAAAACCTGTTAGAGTCTGCAAAAGAATTGAGACTGGGGTGGAGTTCACCTTCCAGCAGGACAACGACCCTAAACATACAGCCAGAGCTACAATGGAATGGTTTAGATCAAAGCATATTCATGTGTTAGAATGGCCCAGTCCAAGTCCAGACCTAAATCCAATTGAGAATCTGTGGCAAGACTTGAAAATTGCTGTTCAGATGCTCTCCATCCAATCTGACAGAGCTTGAGATATTTTGCAAAGAAGAATGGGCAAAAATGTCACTCTCTAGATGTACAAAGCTGGTAGAGACATCCCCAAAAATACTTGCAGCTGTAATTGTAGAGAAAGGTGGTTCTACAAAGTATTGACTCGGAATACAAATGCACGACACACGTTTCAGATATTTATTTGAAGAAAGCTGTGAAAACCATTTATCATTTTCCTTCCACTTCACAATTATGTGCCACTTTGTGTTGGTCTATCACATAAAATCCCAATAAAATACATTTATGTTTTTGGTTGTAACATAAGAAAATGTGGAAAATTTCAAGGGGTATGAATACTTTTTCAAGGCACTGTAAAATATTGAAGACACAGGTTCATCATGACAGCCAGGAGCAGCACACACACCGAGAAATGATTCGGCTCCTACTGCCAACCTCACTATTTACTGTGTGAGCACTTCTTAAAGCACCCACTTGTGAGCACTTCTTAAAGCGCCCACTTAACCACTTCCTGACCGGCCGTTGTATATAAATGGCCGGACGGTGGCACTGCAGGGTCGGGTGGCGGTTTATAAACGGCCTCCCCGCACCCTGCTTGTGGGCGCTCCCCGGGAGTGCGCAGCACCGCCATATGGTGCCCGCTGTGTCCTCCGGACACAGTGCAACACCGATCGTCGGACGGGACCTCTGTACGAGGTCCCGATCATGTGATCACTGATTGGCCAATCAGTGATCACATGCAAAGTAGTAAGCAAGATGTCACTTCTGACATCATTGCTTACTATGTGTGAAATCTGTGAATGATCACAGAGGTCACATGGTGCAAAGCTATTCACAACAGCCTTGTACCATGTGACAAGCTGTGACCAATCACAGCTCTCACAGTTTTTCTCAGTGGCTGCAGAATGCAGACAGAGAGAAAGAGAAATGATTGCTTTTACATCCTATATGGGTGTAAAAGCAATCTGTAAAAAAAAAAAAATCTTCATCACCCCCCAAAAGTAGTACAGTGTCACCATGGTGACACTGTACTACTTTTGGGGGGTGATGAAGATTTATTTTTTTTTTTACACTGATTGCTTTTACACCCATATAGGATGACATGCTAGGGTGACAGTATGTAAAAAAAAATAATAATAATAAAATAAATAATATAAACAAAAAATAAAAATGTAAAAAAAAATGTTTAAAAATTATAATTTTTGGTTATAAACTAATTTGGCTTATTTTCTTTTTACTAAAAAGATAACGGAATACATTTTGGCCAAGATTTATGATGAAATATTATTTATTTGCAAAATTTTATAAGAAAAACACTTTTTTTCAAAATTTTTGGACACTTTCATTTACATAGCAAAAAAAAATAAAAATCCCAGCGGTGAATAAATACCACCAAAATAAAGTTTTATCTGTCTAAAAAAAAATGGTAAAAAAATTCATATGGGTACAGTGTTGCATGACCACGCAATTGTCATTCAAAGTGTGATAGCGCTGAAAGCTTAAAATTGTCCTGGTCAGGAAGGGGGTAGAAGTGTCCGGACTTGAAGTGGTTAAACACACCAACCTCACCTAACAACTAACCTCCTCCACTCCCACCACTCCATCCCCCACAGCCACTTCCTCCTGTACCACCTTCCCCTCCCTCCTAGATTGTAAGCTCGAAAGAGCAGGGCCCTATAACCCCTCGTGTATTGTATTGTTACTGTCTTGTCTCATGTTCTGTCCCCCCTGCTACTGTACAGCGCTGAGCATACCCTCTGGCTCCATATAAATACTGTATAATAATAATAATTGGGAGGATGGGATGTTTCCTACTCTCTGCCTCTTTGTCAGCTGCTCTCCCCAGTGTGGGTATTGGTCCAGTAAAATATTTTACAACATTGTGTACTTTATTCTTATTTCTAGTGAGTACTTCCGGTAATTACTGGGAGGAGGATCTACCGCTAAGGAACCTTTCACACTGTTGTTGTGGTAAAGTTAATGATACAGCAATATTTATCTCAAAGCATGGAAAAACAACGACCGTGGTATGGATTTTTTTTAAGTTTTAAACAACGTGCACAGTCATTTTTGTTTTTGCCTGGAGAAACACATTAACCACTTGCCCTAAAGAGGATTTACTCCCCTTCCTGACCAGGCCATTTTTTGCGTTACGGCACTGCGTTATTTTAACTGACAATTGCAATGCTGCACCAAAATGAAATTTACGTCCTTTTTTCCCATGGATACTGCTTTCTTTCAGTGGTATTTGATCACCTTTGCGGTTTTAATTTTTTGCGCTGAAAAAAAAACAATTTTTGCGAAGAAAAAACACAATTTTTGCTATTAAACGTCCAGTAAAAAAATTTTAAAAATCAAATTTCGTCATAAATTTTAGGCCAAATGTATTCTGCTACAAGTCTTTGCTAAAACAAAAATCCCAATACGTGTAAAGTAATTGGTTTACGTGAAAATTATTGCATTTACAAATGGCGGCATATACACTGGGATTTAAATTTTTTTTTTTTTACTAATAATAGCGGCAATCAGCGATTTATAGTGGGACTGCGGTGGGCATTCTGACGCTGGGGGAAACTGACTTGGTGTCACTGACATCCACAGTGACACCAATACAGTGATCAGTACTAATAACAAGCACTGACACTGTACTAAATGGCACTGGGCAGGAAGGGGTTAACATGTGGGGCGATCCTCTGCCAGTAATGCTCGGCGACCACCGGGTGCCAGCAAGTAATCACCGGCCAGGACCCGGTGATTGACAGCCGAGGCCGCCAATAGCAGCGCGGGTAGCGCTCGCACGCGCCCCTACCCGAAACTGCAAAATCACGTGTATATATATATATATATATATATATATACACGTGATTTTGCGCACCCCTGCCGCCCTGTAGCAGTATATATCTGGTATAGGGCAGTAGGAAAGCAGTTAATATAATAGCAACTCTAATTATCCACTACAAATAGGGTGGGGGGTAACCCTGGCCATACTGTATGAATTCGGTGCAGACACACAATGGGGGTCTCCTTTTTTTGAAAACGTGCGGGCGCACGAAACATGTTAGGAAACTGCCCTCAGTGACGTCATACCGCGTGGCTCTTCTGAATGGCCGACGGCCATCTTTAATACTGTCAATATACACAAAGTGTGAGTTCATCTACTTTTGTCTCTGTTAACCCTTGATTACATTAAAGCAATACTGCACTATGGAAAATCTTTTTGCTTGGGCTCATTTTGTTATGAGCCTTCCTTTCTAAGGAAACCCATGACGATTTCATACTGCAAGTGTTGGCTCCCCCTGGTGTTCGCATGATTGTACTTCTGTTATCTGGAAGCCCTGATGGTGCGCTGTAGATCCTGCTGATGCCCATCAGATGACCTGGCGTTCCAGATGCTAGTTACGGATGACCAGGAGTTGGTTCTAATTACTCAAATGCGCATTGACATGCGCTATCTGGCTAGTGCAATCTACACTTGTTCATCTTATCACCACTATCACGGATGTCCACTGATCATGATTGATTGAATTTCACTTCACTACATGCACTTTGAAAAGCTTAGTTTGATCAGGTCTCACTAAGTCTATCTGCACAACGCTAACTGCGTCTCCAAGTTATTTTGATTCAACAATAGAGGCTATTATTCATTTGTGAACCATTATTTGAGTATCCAGATCACACTGAGAGAATTGGACTTTTTTCCTAGATGGATTTTAGCTATTGGTATTTTTAGCACTGCATGTTGATTTTATATGGTTTACAGAAGGTTTAGGGGTTTTGCCTTTCATGCTAGCTGCTTTTCCTACTCATATCCAGCGCTCGTTTATACCTAGACTATACACAATGGGGGTGCCTTGAGCAATGTTGAACATCTGGTATGTTGCTATGCCTTCACACCCCGGTCACAACTTGCCATTCGATTTACCATTCCATACGAGTTGCAAAACGCATGGCAAGCCATACCCTATTGTTTGCAATTAAAGCGGTCATATCGGTGTGATTCTGACTTGGCCGGAGCCGCACCGATTTCTAAAGTACTGCATGCACTACTTCAGGTGCAACTTGCATAGACATCTGGGCAGATGTCTTGCAAGTTGCACCTTAAGTCGGAATGGCATCCGACTTTGAAATCGCACGATTTCAAAGTCGGATTGGTGTGCCTGGGACCTAAAAGCTTAATTGAACCGAGTTTAAATCAGCTAAATATATTGCAGCTGCATAAAAACTAAAAGGTGTTTACTTTCTCAGGCTGGCACAATTTTCTTATATAATTTTCCCTTAGATTTACCAAAACCATATAATATGAGGTCAAACCTAAACACTTTCAACTTGTATGCAGTCAGATAAGCCCTTGCAATACATAGTTGAAGGAACATCTAAAGCAAATTGAATAAGAAGATTGTATCATGTATGGCCAGCTTTACAGTGTGTTTTTTTCTAAAGCAGCCACAGCTTGAGTAGAAAAGCCTGACCCCTTGTCAGTATGCTGAAGAATAGAACTCTTGCGCTGTCTATGGAAACAGTTGTCTCTGAGGAGGCCCACAGCATCCACTGCTGAGTCTGAGCCAGAGATCTCCAGTCAGCAGGGAGCATGAGCTTTGCTGATTGCAGAGCTACAGGTCAGACACAGTAAGGGGCATCGGACCTCTGCAGAGAGATCACTGCTTTCACATAGAAATAGTTGCCATATTGTGTAAAACAAGCGGCTTGTGCAGCTATGCAGGTGTGTTGGGTAGTTATTCACAATAAATGACACTACAGTTCACCACATGTAATATGTATTACCGCAGCACAGTCTGAATGGGTCCTGTTTGGTAAAACTGTGCCAAGTCGCTGCTGTACAGCCTTTAAAAATACAAATTCCTGGCCGTGTCCAACTTCTACTGTGCATGTATTTATTTCTGGGACGGGTCTGTATGCAAGGCGGCTCCTAGCCAACCAGAGTAGCCATAGGAATAGTTTTATTATTAGTTACGATATAAAACTGAGGCATGCATTTTTGGGGGGACAAATAGGACATTGTCTTTAGGTATTGTCTTTTAGATTATTACGGGTTGAAATAAAATAGGAAAAAAAATATATGTGATGGTTTTATTCAGCAATTGGTCCTTTTTTATTTTGATACCAAATTAATGTTTATTATACAACACATGGCAATGTTATTTTCAAACACACTTTCTGCTTATTTAACCGTTTACACTGCAAACAAAATGAAGGAAAACACAAACTCAATTGTATGGACAGTAAAAATAAGAAAATCAAAGCTAGGGAGAGTATGGAAAGAAAGGCGTTAGGTTAGGTTCACGCTAGCAAAAGCTCTGAAAAGCAGTTCACAGTGGATCCCTTTTCAGAGTAAGAAGCCGCTGTCAACGTTCACACATTGGCCAATTGAACTTAATGAATTGTCTGTGTGACATTTCCATAAACTTCTTTAAAAATAAGTGAACAGTGCAATGAACAAGGTCTGTGCATCGGCTCTGTAAGGCAGCAGCTGGTGTGATTAGACCCTGAGACCATATTTGCCTATCCTGAAGTTCAGCTTTAAGGGGGAGGTATTAAAATGTAGCTCAACCACCTGCATAAAGTAACACTTTACGTAATGGATGTGCATGGATTGGATGTCGCTTAGTATCATTTTAAAGTGATCTTGTCCCAAGAAAAAATCCTGACACAAAAGCAATGTGTTAAAGCAGATGAATGATATCAATATTTACTATCTCGCTACAGCTACTTCTGGTATCTGACACTTCCAGGACCATTGGATGCTGAATCTCTCTGTTGCATGCTCTGGTCCCACCTTCTCCTGCGACCCCCCCCCCCCTCCCCCCCATAACGTAGACCATGAAGAACTGATGCAAAAAAAAAAAGAATGATTGGTTACATGCACACATACTTTTTTCCCCACTGTAAAAAAAAAGGCTTTAAAAAAAATAAAAATAATAATAAGAATAAAAAGATATGCAAGTCTGGATGGAAGGTTTTGTGTAGTATAACAGTGGTCATGCTGAACAATGGACCTCCCACCGTCCTCCTGCAACAGAAATGAGATGGGATATTGAACTGTAGAGGAACTCTGCCACCTTGATTACTCCTGTATGCCAGCCTGAGGCCCGTCTTGTGACATAAACGATTGTTCACACAGCCTTTTAAATGTTTTACTGTGAACATGGACAGGGTACATTAAAATGCACATGAACCTCTTCTCATGAAACACCTGTGACACTGGTATTTACAAATTAAAATTTAACAAGGGGATGCTTACCATCTCTTCCATTTTCCCTCTGCTGTACGTTGTCTGAAATGGGCTCTGTCCTTCTGCCTGCTCCAGGCCTACCCCGAAGGGCGCACTCCAATACTAGTCTGCAACATACACAATGACTTTCTGCTGGCTACCATTTCTCACCAACCTTCTAGCCTCAGTCCACCCAGTGCCTGATTTATAAGGGATAAAAACAGCCCAACCTACTTGACACATCCAGGAGTGAGACTCCTCTACTTACATTATCCCCCCCAACATTATTGCACATTTAAACCTTCAGCAGCTTTGCATGTCAAGAGCAACAAGAACCAGGTCAGATATAAAAGTTGGGGTCTGGTAAGTCCCTCCACTCTCTTGCAGGAGGGTGCTGCTTGTGTACATAGTAGTGCACTCTTATGCTGGGTACATGCTATAAGTTTTTTTTTATTTTTCAACTCAGCGGGCAGAACAAAAAAAAACCTGAGAGAGGAGCTCTCTGTACTAACTATCCAATGTTAGTACAGCAATCTCCCTGCTAAGCTATTGTATTCTGACAGGGCCCCCCCCCCCCCGTCAGAACACACTGGTCAGCTCTCGAGCCATTGGCTGCCAGCACTGATCGGAGGCTTGTTTTCCAGCATGCCTATTTGACAGAAGCTGGCCGTATGGTCGGACAAGGTGGTGTACACACGGGCCGAATGTCTGGCGGTTTCTATTGAATGTGCCGATATCAGCTGGTATTCAGCCCATGTGTATGGGGCTTTACTCCAGCTCTCAAGACATCTGAATAGCACAGGATGCAGGAGCTCTCACAACCACCATCATACTCAGAACCGATTGCCTGGATGTCACTGGAAGGGATTATGTATCTTTCATTTCTGCTCTCATGGGCTCCCCGTTGGTTGGATCAATGGAGGCAACAGTGGAGAAGCCTGCCCTCAGCTCCTCCAACCATGACTGGATGGGGCCAGGAAAGCCCAGGGGCCCTGTTTCCACCCAATCTGCTGCAGCTTCCTCACCGTACAAATTTCCTCCCAAATCACATTCTCTTCCCAAGGCAACATTAGGTCCTGAGGCTTCTCACGATCTGGGAGGACCTCAAATAAGAAGGAAACATGCCAATGGAGTAATGACTGCCATCAGTCTTTTACAGTATGGGCAGATGGGCACCAGTGTCTCACTCAAGCCAAAGCAGCAAAGGGCAAAGTCCTTCTGTGGCACCACTCATAGGACCGTATCCACCAATGTTCCCTCACTCATGGGTACAGACACACAGAGCTTAACTCCATCAGAGGCTCTTTTCCAGGGACACCTGAACATGTCTGCACCCTGTTCACACAGTCTGACAGAATGTAGTGCTCTCTGGCTATCACCTATTTTATACCCCCTCTTCAACTCCGCCTTCTGGCACAGATCTAACCGGCAAGGCTGACACATCCTCCAAAGACAGTGGCATACCCCATCCTGCCAACTACACCAAGTGTAAGCAGAGTCCCTATTCACCGCCAGTAACAGTCATGCTGACCAGGGGCCCCTCCCACTGTCCTCATGCAACAGGAACCAGATGACCAAACACCTGAATTATGGAGGAACTCTGACATCTTGATTACTCATGTACCCCTGGCCTGAGGTCCACCCCATGAAACAAACGATTTTCCACATGATCAGATTTTAAAATGGTTTACTATGAACATGGATAGGGTGCAAAGTTCTTTCTGATAAAAATGTACATCACCTTCTTCTCATAAAACAACTGTGACACTGTTCTTTACAAATTCTAATGTAAAGGATAAAGCCGGCCATACATGGGTCGAAATCTGAAAGAATTGACTTTCGAAAATCTTTTCTAAGAATTTTCGTTTAAATTTCGAACCATTAGTGGGCCACAGCAACGGCCGATTTTCGTCCGACCATCAAATTTGAGTGGTCGGGCATGTTAGAAATTTTTTGAAAACCGAATGAATTTCTAATCAATGATGGGAGAATCGTGTCAGAAATGTAACTGAAAAAGAAGTGAGCACTGTCGTGAATGTGCACACCAGAGGCAGGACGCAGCCTCCATTTTGTTAAGAATATCCATTTTGTCCCCTCCTACTTTCCCCCTCCCTCTCTGAGAGGCACAGTGACATATGGCAGCGTGTGTGTGTGTGTGTGTGTTAAAGGTGTCACAGGCCAGAGCCCAGCAGGGGGGCTATGAGCTGTAGGACCCCCAAGGGAGCTGGGGCCTCACTGTCCAAAGAACCTGTAAAATGTAGCACCTTGTAAAAGCTACAGCAAGCCTTCCCAGAAGTTCAAAGACATCCCAAGAAAGGTGAGAACAGCTAACACTTTTAAAAATCCATTTTTCCCCTATGTCTCATATCTTGGAATATGAGAGACTTACATAAAAACCAGGCCTATCTTCAGATTGGCCACAAGGAAGCAAACAGTTTGATAGGTTACTCTTCGTGGTTGGAATACATAGAAAAGCAGAAAAGTAGATCTCGTGAACCATTCAGTGTAGAATTTCATAATTCATATCTAATCAATCCTCAGATGTATCTGCATAATAATCTACCCACGGGTGGAATGTCACTCGTGCATAGGAAATGTTATGAGCAAAATATGAGTTATGAGAGATTCTGGATCTAGTTGAGGTATCCGCCCGATGATCCCTCCCTAAACGGGGCATTGGTCCTTAACTTCAGAGACACCCCCTGCTAGGGAACTACAAAATGGGCTGTCAGGCCTAAGAGCTAAGTTGAAGAATTCTTCCTTTTAACATCAGGACCACCTGGGGAGACCCATGCCCTTTTGCTCTGAAACTTGATCTGCTAACCCAGGACTTTGGCAAGTACTTTAACCCTTTAACCTCTCCCTGTTATCTGTTTGCTGTGCTGTTCTTCTCTGTATATGTATATATATATATATATATATATACAGTGGGGCAAAAAAGTATTCAGTCAGCCACCAATTGTGCAAGTTCTCCCACTTAAAAAGATGAGAGAGGCCTGTAATTGGCATCATAGGTAGACCTCAACTATGAGAGACAAAATGAGAAAAAAATCCAGACAATCACATTGGCTGATTTGGAAAGAATTTATTTGCAAATTACGGTGGAAAATAAGTATTTGGCCACCTACAAACAAGCAAGATTTCTGGCTCTCACAGACCTGTACCTTCTTCTTTAAGAGACTCCTCTGTCCTGCACTCATTACCTGTATCAATGGCACCTGTTTGAACTTGTTATCAGTATAAAAGACACCTGTCCACAACCTCAAACAGTCACACGCCAAACTCCACTATGATGAAGACCAAAGAGCTGAAAAATCGTTGTGCAGGGTGCAGCTAGGTGTGGCATTGTTACGCACGTGACATCACGGTTTTAGATTGGCTAGTCCTAGAAAGGCTTGGTTGGTCAAATTTCGAAATCAATAGTGGCACCATCGGATTACAAAATGCACAAAATCTCTGATTTTCTTAAGAAAATTCGTTCAGAATTCAACCCATGTATGGTCTGCATAAGTTCACCTTTGGGAACGTTACATGTTCTCACTGCTGCAGCCCGCTGTCCTCTCTCCCTATGACAGCAGTACGGGGGGGAAGGTGCTCATACTAGCTGTCACTTTTTAATTTCAGTATTTTTATTGAGAAACAAGCATATAGATGCGTAAAATGAGATGGCAAACAAAAAAGCCCACCTACATGGTGGAACGAGATATAAAAGCAGAATCATAATACTTATAGGCACGCAAAAAGATTATCAAAAGATGGCAATACAAATACACACAAAGAGTGCCATAACCATCAAGTCGTACAGGTTTCATAAATCAATAAACAGAAGTTGAACCAAAGGAATGAACCAACAGTGACAGAAATAATTCAGCAAATAAAATAGAAAAAGAGAGAAGAAAGAGGAAATTACTCCTAAGGGGAAGAAAGGAAATAAGAGGGGGGGTCAACTGCCAGACTCTCATGATACAGTAATGTAATTAATCCAAGGCTCCCAAGTCCTCTCAAATCTGGACATATCGTCATTGACAATACTTGTCAGTTTATCGTTAACCATTATCCAGTTAAGTTTTTGTTTCACCCTGTCTAGCGGGATCAAGGATTGTTTCCAACTTCTAGCTATGGTAATGCGAGCCGCCAGTAACATATATAAAATTAATTTAGTCGATTTTTTGGGGACATCAGAGGGTAGTATATTGAACAAAGCCACTTCCGGCGATCTACGGATATTAACTCCTGTTACTGAATAAATAAAATTGAATATGCGGATCCAGAACCTACTCACAACTGGACATTTCCACCATACGTGGAACATGGTAGCCTCTTGACCACAGCGTCGGAAACAGCTAGATGACACGGAAGGATATATTATGGCTAGGCGAGCAGGAACCAAATACCAGCGTTTTATAGTTGGATTCAACAAGATCAGTGTTAATCGAGATCTTCGATAGAGTATGGGCCGCATTCCGCCAAGTATCTAAATCTAAGGAACTATTTAAATCCCACTCCCATTGGCTTATGTAGGACAATTTAGTGAGGGGATCAACCAATGAAGCATAAATAATGGATAAACGACCACGCATCATCCCACTTGCCCCACAGGAGACCTCGAGAGAAGAAAGCGCACAAGGTTCTGTGAGTAATCTAAGCTAGCTATTGATAAAAGAGCGAAGTTGGTGATAGCGGAAGCTGGTGATAGTCTCCAATACGTAACAACCCCTTATTAATCCACCACTGGCACCTCGCGAAAGATAGACCCGGGGCAAACTCAGGATTACCAAACACTGGGGCCAACGGGGTATGCGGAGAGGAGAAAGGTTTACGAGCTCGCCATCTATCCCACACCGATAATGAGTAGGATAGAGTAGGACACAGAATAGGAGGACGCAATCCACTGGGAAGCCACATGAGAGTACCAATAGCATATGGATGGCACGAAAGGGCCTCAATCCCAACCCACTGGGGGACATATCCCCTGGCCGTAGTACACGATAGCTGTGCTATTTGGGCTGCCTGAAAGTATGCTAAAAGATTAGGGAGTCCTACACCGCCATGCCTCTTCAAAGAAAATAAGGTAGATTTATTAAGCCTAGGGCGTTTTCCCTTCCACACAAATCTAGAGACTGCTGCTTGTAGTAATAACAGTTCCCGTTTGGGGATCATGATTGGTAGCGTCCTGAAATAGTACAATAATCTTGGTAGAAAGGTCATTTTAATAGAATTAATTCTATCGAACCAGGAAAGTGAGAGATCCTGCTAGTCTAGTAAGTCATTTTTAAGTCGTTTGAAAAGCGGGAGATAGTTGGCCTTGTATAACGTCGATATAGATTTCGTGAGAAGAATCCCCAGAGAGGGGAGAGAACCAGGGGCCCACTGAAAATCAAAATTTTCCCGGCAGTAACGAACCTCCGAATCAGGTAACAAGATATTTAAAGCAACCATTTTAGATGAGTTGAGCATAAGACCGGAGGCCTCAGAAAACCGATGAAACAAATGGAAGAGACCAGGTAGAGACGTTCGAGGATTAGATATGTACATAAGAACATCATCAGCAAATAGGGCACATTTATGACCCCGTTGATCACAGTTAACACTCGAGATAGTGGGATCAGCGCAAATAGCAATCGCAAGTGGTTCCATTGCCAACACAAAGAGAAATGGAGAGAGAGGACATCCCTGTCTAGTCCCTTGTTCTATTGAAAAAGGGATTGATTTATATCCACGAATGGAAACTTGAGCGGACGGAGTAGAATAGAGGGCCTGCAACAGCGTTGTAAAATAAGGGCCAAACCCAAATTTGTCTAACGTTCGAAACAAATAGTCCCAGGACAGACTGTCAAATGCCTTCTGAATATCCAGTGACAGTTAGCTGTCACTTTTTAAACATAGCGCAGCCTTGCGAGCTCTGCCCACAATCCTGCATCATTCATACACAGATTTCTGTAAATGAATCAACCACAAGTCCTGACATCCTTTGCGGCTGGCGACCCCTGGTTCACATATCTGCATTCCTGGGGTCTGCGTTTTGCGCGGGCACGAGAGTCCATTGATTTGAACGGACTCTCGTGCCCCGGGACACGCAGGGAAGAAGTCCCTGCACTTCTGAAAACGCAGCCTGCACGGGAATCTCAGTTCCCAGTACGGTTGTGATTTCCAGTGCAGGCAGCATGCCTTTAGAATTAATGGCACCCGCCCACAGGTCCGCATTCTTCTGTGCGGGTGGTGGGGCTGCACAGATTTTTGTGCGGATCCGCAGCGGCGCCACCCGCACAGATGTGAACCTAGCCTTATAAGGGAAAAAGGTAGCCCAACCTACTTGACACACCCAGGGGCGGGACTTCCCTTAACCACTTGCCCTGCAGAGGATTTACCCAACTTCCTGACCAGACCATTTTTTGTGATACGGCGCTGCGTTACTTTAACTGACAATTGTGCGGTCATGCAACGCTGCACCCAAATTATTTATGTCTTCTTTTTTTCCCCACAAATGGAGATTTCTTGGTGGTATTTGATCACCTCTGTGGGTTTTTTATTGCGCTATAAACACAAAAAGAACAACAATTTTGAGGAAAAAAAACTATATTTTTGGCTTTTTGCTATTAAACAAGTCCAGTGAAAAAAATGTAAAAAAATCAAATTTCGTCATAAATTTAGGTCAAATGGATTCTGCTACATGTGTTTACTGAAAAAAATCCCAATACATGTAAATTAATTGGTTTACGTGAAAGTTATAGGGTCTACAAATGGTGGTATATATACTGGGATTTTTTTTTTATACTAGTAATGGTGGCAATCAGCGACTTATAGTGGGACTGCGGGACTGCAGTGGGTATTCTGACACTGGGGGGGGGGGGGGGGGGAGACTGACTAAGTGCCACTGACATCTCAATGACACTAATACAGTGATCAGTGCTAATAAAAAGCATTGTCACAGTATCAATGACATGGGCAGGAAGGGGTTAACATCTGGGGCGATCAAAGGGTTAACGGTGTGCCCCGTGTGTGTGTGTTTTACTATTTTATCTGTGTGCTGTTTTACTGTGTAAGCACGCTGCTTTGTATTGCTCTGCTATGCAGAGTAATACAAAGCAACGTGCTGGTACTGACAGGGGAGAGGTCTGTGTTGTTTACATACAGACCTCTCCTTTGTTAGTGTTCCTCGGTGATCGCCGGGTGCCAGTGGAGAATCTCTGGCCAGGACCCAGTGATCAACAGCTGTAGCCACCAATGGCGGCGCGAGTAGGGTGACACGCGTCCCCTACCCGGAGATACCAAATCACATATATACACATGATTTTGCGCAGCCCTGCCACCCTGTAGCAGTAGTTCTGCTATAGGGTGGTCGGGAAGCAGTTAGAGGAGTAATATCTCCTCCTTACAGGTCTACATCAGACCAAAAAAGAGAGACAACTGAGGAAGAAAGAAGAACAGAGGGAATGGGTCCAAAAAGGGGGACAGTCCCTACAAATAAGGAACAATTGGGAGTCATGGACACCCTGGGAAGTGTTGGATACCAGTAGTAGTTGTAGCTCCATTAGGGCCTCTTTACACTTGCGGTTGGGGAGGTGGTAAAACCCCGCAGTTGAGCAGAGTTCTTGCTGCCCCTTTAGCTAGAAAGACAGCGGGGAGGGAGAATACTCAGAGCTTTGCTTTGCATCTGTGGCAGGAATTATCCCCCCCATCACGTTCAATGAG
This sequence comes from Staurois parvus, assembly GCF_062004578.1. Taxonomy (NCBI): domain Eukaryota; kingdom Metazoa; phylum Chordata; class Amphibia; order Anura; family Ranidae; genus Staurois; species Staurois parvus. The sequence goes on from NW_028318003.1 coordinate 7,186,433, forward strand.
CACTTCAACCTGCCGAATACAACCTGATTTAAGGAAATAGGACTGCGCTGAAACTTCCCCGCAACAGCACGCAATGCAATGGTTGCAGCATGGTAGTCTGGCATTTCGATGGTTAAAACAGGAGGTGGGCGTCATGTGTGGTGGAGGTACTACCCACCAAATGTGACAGAGGGCATCATTCTTTCAGCACAGCAAAGCGTCATAGCCATGGCATGCAAGCCCATCTGGCTGCCTTTGAAGCTTAACCACTAGCCTACAGGGCACTTATACCCCCTTCTTGCCCAGGCCAATTTCCAGCTTTCAGCACTGCCACACTTTGAATGACAATTGCACGGTCATGCAACACTGTACCCATATGAAATTTTTATCTTTTTTTTTAGACAGATAGAGCTTTGTTTTAGTGGTATTTAATCACATCTGGGATTTTTATTTTTTCTTAAACCAAAAACCACTGAAAATATAGAAAAAAAAAATTTTCTTTGTTTTTGTTATAACATTTTGAAAAGTGATTTTTCTCCTTCACTGATGTGCGCTAATGAGGCTGCAGTGATGGACACTGATGAGGAGGCACTGGTAGGTGGCACTGAAGGAAATCGATAGGCATCACTGATGGGCACTGAAAGGCAGCACTCATATATGGCACTGATAGGTGGCACTGACAGGCAGCACTGATAGGCGGCACTGACTGGCATTGATAGGTGGCACTGATGGGTGACACTGAAAGGCAGCTCAGATGGGCACTGATATGTGGCACTGATGGGCACTGCCAAGTGGCATGGATGAGCACTGACAGCTGGCACTGATGGACACTGACAGGTGGCACTGCTGGGGCTACACTGATCATCAGTGCCCTGATGATCAGTGTACCTGTCCCCTCCGAGGAATGCCGATTACCGGCTCTCCTCATGAGCTGTCAGCGTGACAGCTCGTGAGGAGAGAAATGCCGATAATCGGCATTTCCCCGTTTACATGCTATCAGCTGTGATTGGACACAGCTGATCAGATGATCGAGCCGACATCTTCGGCTCTTTCTGTTGATCGGTGATCCGCTGTGTCCAAGGGACACGGCGCACCGCTAATCGCCGTACTGCGCGCTCCCGGAGCCGTGCATGCGCGGTTAGAATGGGAGGACATCATATGACGTCCTCCCAGAACGAGAGAACCACCTTGCATCTGTCACATTACTATATAGCAGGCAGGAGGCGGTTAAGGGGGGAAGTGATAAACAATGGCTCAACCACCTATTTTTACTGCCCTTCAGTTGTCAGTGTGTGTGAGGCTTTAGGGCTCATGTACACTGCAGCTGATAAACTCACGTTTAGGAGCTGTTCAGCGTTTTTTTCAGCAGCCCCTGATCTCACCCTAATGTTTTCCTGTGTGTCCATGTACACATCGTCGTTTACAGGCAGTTGAGTTTACAGTCGTTTTTTTGAATGCAGAAAACTTGCGTTCAGCAGTAGATTTTATCAGCGTTTCAAACGCAAAACGCTTGTAAACACGACTAACCGCGCTTATAATTTTTTTAACTCTTCCATTTCCAGATTCTGTCCAGAGCCTTTTTCCATCATGAAGAATGCAGGCAAAGCGTTTTCCTGGTACTCAAATGGACCTGGTACACCATACTTTGAGGTTTTGCATGAAAACAAATATGTTAGACACTGCTGCAATCATTTCTGCACACAAATGAGCTGGAACACATCCAAACACCACAAAAATACAGCTAATCTCAACACATACTGCTCTATTTCTCTCAAAATGTCTGAAATAGTTAATTTTTACTGTTTTTCAGTGCATTCTGGGTATTTTGGAAGGTTTCCTGAGGTTATCTTTAAAAAACGCTTCTAAACGCAAACGCTCATAAACACGGTATGCAAACGCGCCTAACAGATGTTTTTTAACCTACGTTTCCCAGCAGTTTCCATCGTTCAGAAGTGTCCTGTGTTCATGGGGCCTGAGGGCTTCAGAGAGTGTGCTGTGCTCTCTGAAGTGTGATCCATGATTAGATCACACTTTAGAGAGCATTTGCCAAGTGCGGAGGTGTGGTGTCACCTCCTTACTGCCTGCCTATCCCCACATTACAGGTTGTTGTAGAAGGGCCCAATTCAATTGAATGTGTTCGTTGGGAGTTATGCTCACCAAGTGAGGGTATAATTATTGGCATGCTCACACCTCAGGCGCTGCTGCTGCAGCTAAAGGGGGTGCCGGTTAAGGGGCAGTGAAAGCACAGCTTAATTCCAGCGTTTTACCGCCCCCTGAACATCACGTATGAAAGCGCTCGCAATGAGTGAGGATTCCAGTCACTGCAAGCCGGGAACATATGATTTTTCTCTCACAAACTGCATGTATCTCAGGTTTTATTAGTTTAATGAACGGCTCTGGACTTCACATAAAACCTTGTCACACCCTTACACTGACTAAAATCTATATTCGTATTTGTCCTGTGAAAACCCGGGAACGTAGAAACAGACTACGTGTTCCAGACACAATCATCCCCTTCCTTCACGGACTTCGGAACACACGTCAGTGACAGGCCGCGCTGCCCTCATCCAATATGGCCGCTCCCGTCTCCCCTGGTCAGACGTGCCATTACTAGGCTTCTTTCCCCCGGACGTTACGTCTCTTCCTGTTGAAGACGTGGCCCCGGGACTGCCATATTGTGGAGAGGGCTGTTGGAGTGTAAAGAACGGGCAGAAAGGCGTAATAACCGGCTGTGAGAAGCGCAAACATGGTGAGGAGGGGTCCCGGGGAGGGTGTGTGTGTTATAGGGTACGTAAAGGGGAGCGGACACCCTCCGGGGGGCCCGGGGCCACAACCCGCCGGAGCGCAGGAACTGTCACTGGTTGCGTCCTGTCAGCTGGCCCAGTGCAGGAGAGTACAGGGGCCCCTCGTAAACTGAGTGTATGAGGGAGGACGGGACAGGGGCCCCGGGGCTGGGACAGGCCTGACATCGGCCTTAGCTCTCGGTCTGTTGTCATAGATATACATTGTATGGGGGGAGGGGGTGCTGTGACCTGGAGAGCACTGTATAGACACCAGGCAGGGTGAAGGTTGGATCAATGACTGACTACCGACGTGTATTTCTTCTATTCCAGCCGCACCTCAGACCCCCCCATAGGATTATCACTCCCAGTCACACAGTGACCCCTAAGAGGAACACAAATATTCCTTCCATCTTTTTGGGTGCAGAATTAGGCCCCATTCACCTCCGCGTGTTCCGGCAATGTGCGCAGAAATGAGTTTTTTTTGCACGCGTTCCTGAAACTGCGCATCATGCTTCTCTAAGACATTCCTGACGCATCTAGCAGACAGGCAACAGAACGCGTGAGGCTCGCCACCCACAAAGAGCGCAGGAACTACTTTGACGCATTTGCTGTGTGCAGGGATGGCCATTAGTATGAATGGTTGACCCTATGCTGCTGTACAGCAAACACACATAAGTGCAAATGGGGCCTTATTCACAGGGCGGTATATCTGCTGATCGTGGGTGCCATGCTTTGCAGGCTTCTGCTGGAAAAATAAATGCGCTTTTGTTTTTGTTTTTTGTTTTTTTGTTTTTTTTTGCAAAAATATATGAATTTATCTTTTCCGTAAAGGTTAAAATGATATTAATTCAATCTTTTTTGTTTCAAAATAATACTTGCCTGCTCTGTGTAATGGTTTTGCACAGAGCAGCCCTGATCCTCTTCGTGGGTTGCCTGCCAGCACTCTTGGCCCTTCCCACAAAGTGCTCTAGGGTACCCCAGCAGGCTCGCTGTCGAGCCACTGCTCTGTGTCCATTCACACACAGAGGCTCAGCCCTGCCCCCTCTCTCTTTTCATTGGCTGTGATTGACAGCAGTGGGAGTCAATGGCTTCCACTGCTGTCTTAGCCAATGAGGAGGGAGAGTCCCCAGAGAGCTGGGGCTCTTGTGCACATTGTTGGCACTCAGTGTGGATCAATGGATCATTGTGAAAGCAGCCAAACTTGGCATTTAAAAACAAACTCCATTTTTGCCAAGAAAAAAAAATTCCCCTTTGGATGATATATGTTTGTTGCCAGGAAATTAAAAAATATATTGCACATTCCTACCTTGTTATCTTGAAGAAATAGCTGTTTGCCTGTGTCCATGTGCAGAGTGATCCTATATGAGAGTTGTTACACAATTATCAGCTGCTGCACTCTCAAGGCTCTGAGGAACGTGGCAGGGTCTGCACCCCTTTAGACATGATTCCCTTTGGGAGTATCTCACTAAAAATGACATTTTTGTTGCAGGGGATGCCTGAAATCTGACTTGTATCTTAGTGCAGACTTCTGGGAAAATCAGCCAATCACACAAACAGGAAATGTCATTTCTGGGGGGTTTCTGTACACCATCTGTGTCCTGAGTGGGTGCAGGTTGCTATGTTGTATTTTACATTAAAAAAGTGATTTTTTTTTTTTTTTTTAAATAACATTCAATTACAATATGACTTGTTTAGCGATTGTATACACAATATTTTTTTCCTTTTTGCAAATTTAGGAGATCTTCACTGAACGTTATTATAGGCTTACCTGTAGCTACAACTGAAAAAGTGGACTTTACTAATGCGTTTAAGTATTCCAATGTGAACTAAGCCATAGGCTGGAATTCTACTTTAAAACGGATCTTGAGATAACCCCCCCCCCCTTCATTTTTTTAATTTATTTTTTATTATCTATAAACCACTGCCTACTGGGGGCTGTCTTCTGCACAATTCAGATACACACCCTCTCAGCGGATCCACAGTTAACCCACTGAGATCCTTTTTTGTTTTGCTACTGCTCACTCCTGCGCCGTCATGTTTTTCTTTGATGTCACCAGTTGGTACCAGATTTTCTGGGATCATCCGGTGGGCCTACAGATGACACGCTGCTCCTTTACTAAATGGAGAGACAATGCCTCCTGGAATATGTGACATACCTATCCCAGGATGCAAAGGGAGCACAGTACACTTCATTCACCAAGGTGAATGACATGCACCTGGGGGGGTGGCCCAAAAAAAATTTGGGAGAGGAGGATTGGATAGAACTGAAGAATGCCTGGAGGGTGGAGATCCAATTTAAGAGATCCACATTTCATGGAAGGGGAAGAGTTCAGTTCTGAGTTAATTCTTTAAATATATTAATAGTAAAAAGGCCTGACCGAGCATGTAGGCCCTTTACAAAATAATCTAGAGTGGGTGACTGGGGACAAAGAGAAGGCAAATGTATTAAATACCTTCTTCAGCTCTGTGTATACAAAGGAGCATGGGGGAGCTCTTGTCCATAATGGGCATGGTATTGACACAGCCCCAGATGATCCACATTGGCTCACAATTGATATGATCCAGAAATATTTAGACAGAATAAAGGTGAATAAAGCACCTGGACCAGATGGCATACACCCACGGGTCCTTAAAGAATTGAGCTCTGTCATTTCAAAGCCATTGTTTCTAATTTGTAATGACTGGCATAGTACCACTGGATTGGCGTAAGGCCAATGTGGTGCCATTATTTAAAAAGGGGTCAAAATCTTTACCAAGTAATTACAGACCTGTTAGTTTAACTTCTATAGTTGGGAAGATACTGGAGAGTTTAATAAAAGACCGCATAGATGAGTTCTTGCTGGAAAAAAATATTTTAAGCAACAGACAGCATGGATTCATGAAAGACAGAAGTTGTCAAACAAATCTGATTTCTCTTTGAGGAGGTGAACAAAACCTTGGACAGAGGGGTGGCGGTGGACGTGGTATACTTGGACAGAGGGGTGGCGGTGGACGTGGTATACTTGGACAGAGGGGTGGCGGTGGACGTGGTATACTTGGACAGAGGGGTGGCGGTGGACGTGGTATACTTGGACAGGGGTGGCGGTGGACGTGGTATACTTGGACAGAGGGGCGGCGGTGGACGTGGTATACTTGGACAGAGGGGTGGCGGTGGACGTGGTATACTTGGACAGAGGGGTGGCGGTGGACGTGGTATACTTGGACAGAGGGGTGGCGGGGGACGTGGCATACTTTTGCAAAAGCGTTTGACACAGTTCCCCAGACATGGCTAATGTGTAAGGTAAAGTCTACAGGCTTGGAAAAATCTGTATGTAAATGGATAGAAAACTGGCGAAAAGATTGTATTCAGAGAGTAGAGGTTAATGATTCATACTCTGAATGGTCTAGGGTTGTCAGTGGTGTACCCCAAGGTTCAGTGTTGGGACCCTTACTTTTTAATACATTTATAAACAATATAGGGTCTGGGATTACAAATCCCATTTCAGTCTTTGCAGATGACACCAAGCTGTGCCGTGGAATAACGTCCTTACAGGATGTCTCCAACTTACAAGCTGACCTCAATGCACTGTTTAATTGGGCAACTATGTGGAAAATGAGGTTTAATGTTGATAAATGTAAGGTGATGCACTTGGGGGCTAAGAATATGCATGCATCATACATACTAGGGGGGTACAACTGGGGGAATCAATGGTGGAGAAGGATCTGGGGGTTCTGGTAGATCACAAGCTTAATAATGGCATGCAATGCCAAGCTGCGATTTCTAAAGCAAGCAAAATCCTCTCTTGTATTAAAAGAGGTATAGACTCCAGAGAGAGAGATATCATATTACCCCGGTACAAATCATTAGTAAGACCTCATCTGGAATATGCAGTTCAGTTTTGGGCTCCAATTCACAAAAAGAACATTGGGGAACTGGAGAAAGTACAGAGAAGGGCAACCAAACTGATAAGAGGCATGGAGGAGCTCAGCTATGAGGAAAGATTAGAGGAACTGAATTTATTCTCTCTTGACAAGAGGAGATTAAGGGGGGATATGATCAACATGTATAAATACATCAGTGGTTCATATAGTGAACTCGGTGTAGAGTTATTCACCCTGAGGTCATCACAGAGGGCAAGGGGGCACTCTTTACGTCTGGAGGAAAAGAAATTTAATATCCAAACACGGAAAGGTTTCTTCACAGTGAGAGCTGTGAAAATGTGGAATAGACTTCCTCAAGAGTTGGTTCTGGCCAGCTCAGTGGATTGCTTTAAAAAGGCCTGGATTCTTTCTTAGATACACAGAATATAACTGGATACTAACATTTATAGGTAAAGTTGATTCAGGAAATATCTGATTGCCTCTTGGGGGTTCAGGAAAGGAATTTTTTCCCTGCAGGAGCAAATTGGATCATGCTTTGCTGGGTTTTTTGCCTTCCTCTGGATCAACTGTGGGTTTTTTTTAATGGTTGAACTGGATGGACTTTTGTATTTTTTTTCAGCCAGACTAACTATCTAACTATGTAAGGTATGTGTATGAGGTCATGTAACAGAATAGGTGTTGTCCCAATTTGGCTGCAAAAATAAAATTTTTCTCTCAAATATGGACCAAAACAAAGTAATGGCGATGTGTACTCTTGTGCTAAATGTGTGTTCACCAGTCTCCAGCATGATATCCTATGTGTCCATGTACACTTAGACTCTAATCAGCGATTTTTGGCTGGAAAACCCCCAGAACTAGTGGTTTCCTAGAGGAGTTTTTTAGCTGTAAAAACGCTCTAATGCTGAAAAACGCAGCAAAATGTGGTAAATCGCAGCAAACCTGCATTTTTGGACTTTTTTTGGTTAAATAAAACTAAAAAAACCTAAATGCTAATACCAAAACGCTGAATAACTCGTGTTTTTAACGTGACTTTACACAACTAATGTTACCAGCGTTATTAAAACGTATTTTATTTATTTATTTCAGGTACTTCTATAGCGCTGTCAGTTTACACAGCGCTTTACATATATATTGTACATTCACATCAGTCCCTAACCCTCAAGGGGTGTACAATCTAAGGTCCCTAACTCACATTTATACACATACCAGGGCCAATTTAGACAGGGTCTAATTTACCTACCAGCATGTCTTTGGAGTGTGGGAGGAAACCGGAGTACCCGGAGGAAACCCACGCAGGCACAGGGAGAACATGCAAACTCCAGGCAGGTGGTGCCATGGTTGGGATGACAAGTGTTGATGAACAAGTGTTGAGATGTTTCACGCCAACGGGCACTTAATCATGATCATTTTTTTTTTCCAATCAACTTATAGATCTTAGTAACAACGGTGTGCAGTCAACAACCTGTTAATTGTCCATGTTCTTTGGTACGAGCCAGACGGACACCTGTGCTTTGGTTTAGAGAGAAGTAGACCAACCTAGAGTGGTGTTTTGGAGGGAATGGTTAAAGCGGCATTAAACCCTAAAACAAAAATGTAATATATTGCAGCTTACCAATCCTTAGCTGTGTTGGCTGCATTTGTGGTTTATTTTGTTTTTTACCTGGTGATCCAGCCAGTAACACATGTCCTGTCGTAGGGTTACTGCATTCTGGATGACGTAGTAAAGCAGTATCAACTGGAGAGCATTGTCCGTCTGGGGAGAGGGTAGTGTTAGGCTACATTCACACTGGTGACTAGGTCCAGTGTGTATTGTAGTGGCAGCTCCTGCGGTTGTCAGCGGGTAGGTGCGGCCGCCGGCCCTGTTTACTATAGTGGCAGGTCACCAGCGGCTGCAGCTATTCATTGCTCTCTGCACAGCCATGCGTTTACCTGTGTTGATCGCTACTGGATGCAGTTTGTTACAGCAAAAAGTTTTTTCCCTTCTGGGATATAGGCTTTACATTTAATGAACGCTGATTAATTGTAAGTACTCCATCAATGGTAAATCGTTTGTTCCGCCCCTCTAACTGCTGCTTTGTCTGGACAGCTTGGTCTGTTAAAGTAAGCTGAAAAATAGCAGAATTACTGAGCAGGTGAAAATAGAAAAAAGTAGTGGTGCACCGAAATAAATTCTGGTGCCTGGTTTTTTGGAAAAAAATACACTTTGATTAAAAGACAAAAAAAAAAAACACAATATATACCCCAATTTTTTGTAAAATATGAAAGAGGATGTTATGGCGAGTAAATAGATTCCCAGCATGTCACGCTTTAAAATTGCACACGCTCGTGGAATGGCGTCAAACTACAGTACTTAAGAAATCTCCTGGTGATCAGTGTAAATTCTCCCTTACATTGGTGGCCAGTGTAGAAATGTATTGTTTGTTGGTGTAAAATCCCGCATTACATTGGATGTCGGTGTAAATTCTTCCTTATGTTGGTGGTCAGTGCAAATTCCCCATTACCGTGGTGGTCAGTGCAAATTACATTGGTCATCAGTTTTAATCCCCTCCTAACATTGGTCATCGGTGTAGAAATGTCACCTCCCATCCCCATCCAGCACTGCCACTGATCCCATCCCCCCCAAACAATGCCATTGATCCCGTCTCCCCAAGCACTGCCACTGATCCCATGCCCCCCATCAGCACTGTCACTCATCCCATCCCCCCAGCACTGCCACTGATCAGACCCTGCTCCCTGAGCACTGCCTATGATCCCAGGAGTCCGAGGAGTTTTCTGTCTATTGGTGGGTCCCCTAACCTTCTCAGTCCAGGGTGTGCAGGCAGTGAGGAGATGATGTGCTGTAACCTTCAGCAACCAATCAGTGAGACATAATTAAGCGCTTTAACCTTTAGCAACCAATAAGTGAGTGGTAATGATGTGTAGTAACCTCTAGCAACCAATCAGTGACCAGAAATCATGTGCTGTAACCTCTAGCAACCAATCAGTGAGCCGTAATGTGTGTTGTAACTTCTAGCAACCAGTCAGTGAGCCTTAATAATATGATGTAACCTCCAGAAATCAATTGCAATTGCTGCCTGATCTGCTGCAGTAAACTGATTTTGAGTTTACCTGCTATTTGTTGTATGTCTCAGAGAAGGTGGAGAATGAAATTTCATTGGGGGGGGGGGGGGGCAAGAAAATGTTTGCCCAGGGTCCCATCAGTATTAGACAGCCCTGAGGCTCCTGCTGCTGCCGGTCAAATCCTGTGAGGGGGGAGCAGGGGGAGTGGCAGAGCTGTGTGTGTGTTTACATGCACACAGCTTGACTTGGGAGCACACTCGCACTAGTGACCCTCACCAGCCGGTTTGCTGAGAGGCCCTCTGAGAAGCGGAGGAATGGCGAGGAGGGTAGGAGACCACTTTGTGCAATACCATTACACAGAGCAGGTAAGTATATGTCTTTAATTTAAAAGAAAAAACTTTTGGAACCATTGTAAGGCTAAACACCCAGCAAATATTACAAAATTAATTTGGAAAAACACTAAATATATTTTTCCTAAACCTAGCATCTGATTCTGTTGATTTGCCTCCTGTAATTCCCTGCACAGCAGCATTCAGGCAGAATAGGAAGGCCAGCACCCTTTGCCCTGTCTAAGTTCTATGTGCGTAGAGGAAGGGATGGCATAGTAATCTGCACATCCTACTGCTCCTTCATTGTCCAATGTAAATTATCCATATAGCATACAGTTTATGGATAATGTAAGGCGCAGGATCTTGCTGACGAACTTCTGCCTGTAAGATCCTGCATTTGTTCACACACCCGCCTGAATGAGCCCTAAAACAAAATGGTTTTTGCCAAATAAATTTTAAATCTAGTTTGGGCCTAGTAATGTCTTTCCCTTGATGGTGCAAATAAATCAAGATAAAGGGATTTAGAGCCACATACTATATAAACTATGTGTTTAGTATAGTTCACAAATAAACTGCCAACCCTTTTTTTTTTTTTTTTTTTTTTTCCCCCAAAGCAACCCTGTTGATAGATTTCAAGATTAAATTACATTCAACATGAAAAAAAAAAGTGTATTACCTTTTCATCAGGCAGCTCACAGCTACAGGTGTCACTAGTTTCTGACATTGTTGTGATATAGTATTTGGCACGAGGAACCACAGTACCCACCAGGTCCATTCACACAGCATGGTTTTATATATATGGCTGCTATTGAGGGACTAAAACAATAATTTTGGGTAGACTTTAGGTTCATACATTAATTGAATACATGTACACATAAAACCTTTATTTCTCAAATCCTTTAATAAATGGAACATAAATGAGACAGGATTCTCAGAGCATGATGTGTTTCTAAAGAGAGCCTGTTTCTTCTCTGAATAAAGGTCAATAGAAGTCCTTATAAATGTATACAGTTCCCTGTGGAGTCAGGCTTTTTAACTGCCTCCCGCCTGCCATATAAGGAAATGACGGGGCAAGGCGGTTCTCTCTTTCTGGGAGGACGTCTAATGACATCCTCCCACTCTAACTGCCCCCCGGGGGTGCGAAGCGCGGTGATCAGTGGTGTGCTCTGTCCAATCACAGATGATCACATGTAAATAAGGAAATGCTGGTTATCGGCATTCTCTCCTCATGAGCTGTCACGCTGACCGCTCGTGAGGAGAGCCGGTAATCGGCATTACTCTGAGGGGACATGTAAACTGATCATCAGGACACTGATTATCAGTGTAGCACCATCAGTGCCACCTACCAGTGTCCCATCAGTGCTACCTGCCAGTGTCCATCAGTGCCACCTATCCATGCCTATCAGTGCCCATCAGTGATGCACAACAGAGATTGGATATCTACACCCACACCAGAGTTAAAGTAACAATTCTTTGGAATTTAATTTAAAAATCAAGCAATAAATAGTGCAGCCCTCCAATTCCCTTTTTAGACACGCAATTATCAGAGAATACCCAAAAATATGATCCTTATTTATAATATATAAATAATTAACAATCCCCACCTTTTGGCACATTTTATTTAAAAAAAAAGCACCTATGCACACTTATATTCATCTAATCAATATATAGCTATCTTCACCTGCTGTCACTTATTCTGACCATACACAAACAAATGTTTCCTTAGAAAGTTTTTGTTTTAAGAGCATTCGTTCGACTTTCTACTTGTTAGTGGTGTCAAATTGATGTTTGTTTTAGACCACAGTGATGGGAAAATTCGAAGGAGCAACATAGAAAACTCTTCTGAAACGGATTTTCAGACAGTATATGTGGGTTTTCGTTCAGAAATTACATTAATTTTAAAATTGAATGTTAAAAAGCAAGTGAAATTTTCGAACGACATTCGTCCATCAAAACTACAAAGAATTTTTGTACAAATATTCTCCAAAAATCAATACGTGTATGGCCAGCATAAGACACTTAGGGGCTCGTTCACACTTGACTAACTTCTGACTCTTGCCAAACGCCCCTATAACATTTGACAGGCATTTGGGAAGCATTTTTAATGCTCTCCAAATGCCCTATGCGCATTTTTGAGGCATTTGATAGGCGTTTGCCAAGCTTTAAAACCATGCCAAAAACGCCTATAATGAAGTTTAATGGTATTAACTCTCCCCAACCTCCTGCCGGGCGTTTGAGGAGCGTCACCATAGACTTGAATGAGAGGCTTCAACTCTGGACTCGACATGAGGCGTCCATTTTGCCGCGACGCTAACGCTTCAGTGTGAACAGCACTGTGTGCTGCCATGTGTAGAATTTTTTAGGCTTTTGAGGATTGTTAAAAACCCTTCCCAAATGCCTGTCTAATGCCTGCTAACAAAGATAGTGTGAACTTAGCCTAAGTAGCAGCAGCATGCTTTTTTTTTTTTTTTTAAATCATCTGCCCTTCTATAGTACAAAAACAGGAAATAATCACTACTCTAATGGGTTAATGTATACTGTGAAACAATGAAAGTAATACTATACCTATCTCATATATGTTAATAAACATACCCTCAGGTAGTATGTACAGGGTATTTTAAATGGGAGTCAGACGTGAAGGTAAGTGAAGGGTGGAGGGGGAATATAAATCTTTTATGTTAAAGTAGTACTAAAGACTGAGACTTTTTTTCATGGAGATAATTTTAACCACTTCAATACTGGTCACTTTTACCCCCTTCCTTCCCAAGCCAGTTTTCAGTGTTGTGGTACTTTGATAATTGTGCGGTCATGCAGCACTGTACCCATAAATCAGTGACACCAAGTCAGTTCCCCCCAGTGTCAGAATGTCTGCCGCAGTCCGTAAGTCGCTGATTGCCGCCATTACTAGTAAAAAAATTGCAGTATATGTACCGCTGCTTGTAAACACTATAAATTTCACGTGAACCAATTAATTTACACGTACTGGGTATTGAGATTCTTTTTAATATTTTTTTACTGGACATGTCTAATACCAAATTTTTTTTTTTTGTTTTTTTTTTCTCAAAATTGGCAGTCTGTTTTTATAGCGAAAAAAAAATAAAATAATGCACAGGCGATCAAATACAACCGAAAGAAAGCTAAATTCGTGGGGGGAAAAAAGAACATAAACTTCATTTGGGAGCAGCGTTGCATGACCGCGCAATTGTCAGTTAAAGTAACGCAGCGCCATAACGTAACAAATGGCCTGGTCAGGATGGGGGGTAAATCCTCAGGAGAGAAAGTGGTTAATTACCACTGTTTATGTTTTGCTAAATAAAAGAAAAAAAAACAAAACAAAAAAAAAGTAAGTGTTTTTATTTGTTTCTGTTATAAAGTTTTGCAAATAAATAACCATTCTTCATAATTTAGGTCAAAATGTATTCTGCTACATTTCTTTGGTGAAAATACCCCAAATTAGTGTATATTATTCAGTCTGTAGGAAAGTTAGAGTCCACAAACCATGGTGTATATATATCTGACAATCGATCAGTCCTGATGTACTGATGGCCAATCTCATTTCTTGAGGCCCGGAAACGCCAGGATTGTAGATCTACCCCCCAAATGGCCCTTTTTTTTTTTTTTTTTAATTTTGAAAATACAGTTCAAGGCATTTTAGTGAGAGGCATGGCAAGTTGTGTTTTTTTTTTTTTTTTGTTTGTTTTTTTTTTTTGTCACAATCATTTGGAAAATTAAGAAATTACAAATTGAATTTTATTGTCATTAGTCCAGCGCAGCGTTATCATATACATTGCATCATATTCATACCCACAACATGATGCTGCCACCATGTTTCACGGTGGGGATGGTGTGTTCAGTGTGATGTGCAGTTAGTATTCCGCCACACAGTGTTTTGTTTTTAGGCCAAAAAGTTTAATTTTGGTCTCATCTGAGCAGAGCACCAGGTTTGCTGTGTCCTCCACATGAGTTCTCACACGACTTCTCACTCTGGACTTTCTGTCAACAATGGCTTTCTTCTTCCCACTCTTCCATAAAGGCCAGATTTGTGGAGTACACGACTAATAGTTGTCTAGAGGACAGATTCTCCCACCAGAGATCCACAGCTCAGGTGGGAGAATCTTGGCTGCTTCTCTGTTTACTGCTCTCGTTGCCTTGCCTGTCAGTTTTAAGTGGACGGCCATGTCTTGGTAGGTTTGCAGTTGTGCCATACTCTTTCCATTTTCGAATGATGGATTGAACAGTGCTCCGTGAGATGTTCAAAGCTTGTGATATTTTTTTTTAACCTAACTGTGCTTTAAACGTCTCCACAACTTTATCCCAGACCTGTCTGGTGTGTTCCTTGGCCTTCATGAAGCTGTTCACTAATGTTCTCTAACAAACCTCCCTGAGGGCTTCACAGAACAGCTGTATTTATACTGAGATTAAAGTGATACTAAACCCAGGACCCTGTATTCTATCTGGTCTCCCACAGTACACACAACATGGAAATGCAATTATTTTAGTAAATCTAAACTGCTAAATACCTTTTCTCATCAGCAGTTAGAGCAGTCTTGTGACTTCAGCAGAGCACTGGTTAAAGCTTGTAGGAAGAGTTTTCTTTCTGCTCTAGGGGGATGCAAAACCCCTGACCTTTGTCTGGACAGTGCTGATTGGCCCTGTGCTGATCACATGCACTCCCCTAAGAAAAAAAAACTCTAGCAATACACACTAAACTGAGCATGTGCTTGTAACTACGGGTTCAGTTTGTCTTCTCAGGTAGACATTTGAACAAGAGGGGGGGGGGGGGCAGAGAAAACAGGACCAAACGGCCTTTTTACACAGTGCAGAGGATTAACCCCTTAGGTTCCACAGTGAGTATAACAAGCATGCTGTACTGCATATACAGACTGATTTTACTGTTCTGGGTTTAGTAACACTTTAAATTACACACAGGTGGACTCTGTTTACTAATTAGGTGACTTCCGAAGGCAATTGATTCCAATAGATTTTATTTATGGGTATCAGAGTAAAGAGGGCTCAATACAAATGCACGCCACACTTTTCTGATGTTTATTTGTAAAACATCTTGAAAACCATTTTCCACTTTCCTTCCACTTCACAATTATGTGCCACTTTGTGTTGGGCTATCACATACAATCCCAATAAAATACATTTACATTTTTGGTTGTAACATGACAAAATGTGGAAAATTTCAAGGGGTATGAATACTTTTTCAAGGCACTGTAACTGGTGCGGAAGTGATCAGGGACACTGACTGGTGACTAGGGAAATTTCAGTGGCTGAAACGTTTGAAATGAAAAAAAGCATTGATACAGGTGTCGAAAAAAGCCCACCAATCACCGGCCGCTGTCACCTCCGACTGCCGCTCCGTAGTTCAGCCTTACCTGAGAAATCATCAATCCCGGCGCTGGGCATAGAGATGAGTGAAGGAAAGATGGCCGCCACACATCTCTATGCCCTTGGAGGACCAGAGCGATGTCACTTCCCGTTTCGGCCATTTTTTTTTTTTTTTTTTTAAATCAAATGCTGTGTATTGCAGAGGAGAGATGTGGGGTCTTATTGACCCCATATCTCTCCATAAAGAGGACCTGTCACTAATTATTTGTCACAAGGGATGCATGCATTTCTTGTGATAAGAATAAAAGTGTTTAAAAATATTTTTAAAGGGACAGTGCAAAAAAAAATAAATACATTTTTTTACAAAAATTTTAAGTGCTCCCGTCACCCCATGCTTGTACGTAGTGGTGAACGCATATGTAGGCCATGCCCACATATGTAAATGGTGTTCAAACCACACACGTGAGGTTTCGCCACGAACATCAGAGCAAGAGCGATAATTCTCGCACTAGACCTCCTCTGTAACTTTACACTACTAACCTGTAGAAATTCTTAAATCATCACCCATGGAGATTTTTAAGTACCGCAGTTTCACTCCATTCCACGAGCGTGTGCAATTTTAAAGCGTGACATGTTGGGTATCTATTTACTCGCCGTAACATCCTCTTTCATGTTTTACAAAAAATTGGGGTATATATTTTTTTGTAATCAGTATTTTTTTTTCCAAAAATTATGTATTCATTTTTAAAAACTGCGCATTTCGGTTTTCGGCCAAGTGCATTTTGAAGTTTCGGCACCAGAATTTTCATTTCGGTGCACCACTACTGGTAGCAGTATGAAAAAAAATATTGTAACCGCTTCCCGACTGCCCTATACCAGATATACTGCTACAGGGCAGCATGGGTGCGCAAAATCACATGTGTGTGTATATATACGTGATTTTGCATTTCCAGGTAGGGGGCACACGCCCTACCTGCGCCGCCATTCGCGGCCACAGCTGTCAATCACCGGGTCCTGGACGGTTATTACTCGCCAATGCCTGGTGATTGCCGAGCATCTCCAACGGTGAGAACTGTTTGTAAACAAAACCGTTCTCCCTGTCAGCTTGTGCACACTTCTTTGGATGGCTGTGCTTAGCACAGCCATGCAAAGCAGTGTGCTTACAGTGAAGCACACAGACTCAGCACTATGTAAAACAACTCAGTTAACCCTTTGATTGCCCCTCATGTTAGCCCCTTCCTGCCCAATACCTTTACACTGGTCACTGGGGATGTCAGTGCAGTTCCCTCAGTGTCAGAAAATTGGGGTATATATTTTTTTGTAATCAGTATTTTTTTTTCCAAAAATTATGTATTCATTTTTAAAAACTGCGCATTTCGGTTTTCGGCCAAGTGCATTTTGAAGTTTCGGCACCAGAATTTTCATTTCGGTGCACCACTACTGGTAGCAGTATGAAAAAAAATATTGTAACCGCTTCCCGACTGCCCTATACCAGATATACTGCTACAGGGCAGCATGGGTGCGCAAAATCACATGTGTGTGTATATATACGTGATTTTGCATTTCCAGGTAGGGGGCACACGCCCTACCTGCGCCGCCATTCGCGGCCACAGCTGTCAATCACCGGGTCCTGGACGGTTATTACTCGCCAATGCCTGGTGATTGCCGAGCATCTCCAACGGTGAGAACTGTTTGTAAACAAAACCGTTCTCCCTGTCAGCTTGTGCACACTTCTTTGGATGGCTGTGCTTAGCACAGCCATGCAAAGCAGTGTGCTTACAGTGAAGCACACAGACTCAGCACTATGTAAAACAACTCAGTTAACCCTTTGATTGCCCCTCATGTTAGCCCCTTCCTACCCAATACCTTTACACTGGTCACTGGGGATGTCAGTGCAGTTCCCTCAGTGTCAGAATGCCCGCTGCAGTCCCGCTATAAGTCACTGATCACCGCCATTACTAGTAAAAATTTAAAAAATCCCAGTATATATACCGCCATTTGTAAACGCTATAATTTTCACTTAAACCAATTAATTTACAGTTTATTGGGATTTTTTTTTTTCTGTAGCAATGACATGTAGCAGAATACATTTTGGCCTAAATTTATGACGAAACTTGATCTTCTAAATTTTTTTACTGGATATGTTTAATAGCAAAAAGTCAAAAATGTTGTTTTCTCAAACTTGTTGGTCTTTTTTTGTTTCGTTTATAGTGCAAACAAAAACCGCACAGGTGATCAAATATCACCAAAAGAAAGCTCAATTTGTGGAAAAAAAGGACATAAATTTCATTTGGGTGCAACGTTGCATGACCGCGCAATTGTCAAAGTAAAGCAGCACCGTAATGCAAATAATGGCCTGATCAGGAAGGGGGGGGGGGGTAAATCCTCTGGAGGGCAAGTTTTTTTTTTTTTTTTTTTTTCCCCCCCATCCCACATATCAGTCCCTACCAGTGCACATCAATGCCACGTATCAGTGCCCATCTGAGCTGCCTTTCAGTGTCATCCATCAGTGCCGCCTATCAGTGCCATATGAGTGCTGCCTTTCAGTGCCCATCAGTGATGCCTGTCAATGCCCATCAGTGCCACCTATCAGTGTCTATCAGTACCCATCACTGCAGCCTCATTAGCGTACATCAGTGAAGGAGAAAAATCACGTATTTACAAAATTTTATTACAAAAACTAAGAAAAAACTTTATTTTTCAAAATTTTCAGTGGTTTTTGGTTTAAGAAAAAACAAAAAATCCCAGAGGTGATTAAATACCACCAAAATAAAGCTCTATCTGTCACAAAAAAAAAAAAAATTCATATGGGTACAGTGTTGCATGACTGCGCAATTGGCATTGAAAGTGCAACAGCGCTGAAAGCTGGAAATTGGCCTGGGCAGGAAGGGGGTATAAGTGCCCTGCAGGCTAGTGGTTAAAGTGATTAACCGTGGATTTTTTTTTTTTTAAAACTACAAACTTGTCATACTTACCTGCTCTGTGTAATGGTTTTGCCCAGTGCAGCCCCGATTCTTGTTTTTTGGGGTCCCACACAAGTCATTCTGGCTCCTCCTGCTTTCAGAGTTTCCCTACAGCAAGTCTCAAAGTATAGTATAAAGTGCCCCTATAGCAAGGTGAAAAATCTTGTGCCTTTTTAGAATCACTCACTTCCTTCTCCTGCCTAGAACTACATGTCCCATGAGGCATTGCTCCTCCATTCACACATTCTCAGGAACTTACTGACCTGTATGGACGGTGTACTGAGCTGTACATGTGCTGCACTGTGTTTTCTGATATGTAAACAAGTATTGCATTCTGTATGCAGGCCAACTAATTGGTTGACCTACTAATAGATTATAAAAATCGTTGACAACTATTATTCTAATCGATTATCTCGATTAGTTGTTTCAGCCCTAGTCAGAACTATGTAATGCACAAAACAAATTGCAGATTTCAGTGGTCAGGAGTTGGTGCCCCTTTTTTGGTGGTGGTTGATAGTGAGTGCCCCTTTAAATGTTGGTGGTCAGTGGTGTGTGCGCCCCTTAAATATTGTTGTTCATTGGGGAGTGTCACATAACTGTTGGATGTCAGTGGTGTTCTGCCCTTTAATGTCAGTAGTCAGTTTGCCCCCTTTGTGGTCTGTATGCCCTCAGTGTACTTTGCTACTCTTTGGTGTGTGCGCCCCCTTTTCTGCTCTGTGTGCGCCCCCACACCCCTTTTCATTGGTGGCCTGTGGGAGTAGTGTTACGTACAGGTAAGAAAACAGCTCGAGAGTCACTGTGACAGACCATAATAGCCATCATAAGGCACATGGCCATTTGCATTGGCTCGGTGTCTTTTGTCTGTGATCTGACAACAGCTCTAGCAGACATTTTAGGGTGTGCACTGGCTGCCCCTGCTTTATTCCTGCAGTGCCGTTCAGTATTGGCATTCTAGAAAGCACATCTACCTCTCCACCCATTTTGTACAATACACTGGTAGGGAGGTGGTTGAATTCCATCTTTGTTGCTCCTAAACATATTAGGATAAGCGTAGCACTGTATAATTAGCACTGCATAATGAGCACTAATGTGCTGTGTTACAAATCAATAACCCATGCCTTGCCAATCAGCAAAAATAATGATCTAATCAATGTAAGGGACATTCTTCCCACTGACCCCCAATGTAAGGGACATTCTTCCCACTGACCCCCAATGTATGGGACATTCTTCCCACTGACCCCCAATGTATGGGACATTCTTCCCACTGACCCCCAATGTAAGGGACATTCTTCTCACTGACCCCCAATGTAAGGGACATTCTTCCCACTGACCCCCAATGTAAGGGACATTCTTCCCACTGACCCCCAATGCAAGGGACATTCTTCTCACTGACCAACAATGTAAGGGACATTCTTCCCACTGACCAACAATGTATGGGACATTCTTCCCACTGACCAACAATGTATGGGACATTCTTCCCACTGACCCCCAATGCAAGGGACATTCTTCCCACTGACCCCCAATGCAAGGGACATTCTTCCCACTGACCCCCAATGCAAGGGACATTCTTCCCACTGACCCCCAATGCAAGGGACATTCTTCCCACTGACCCCCAATGCAAGGGACATTCTTCCCACTGACCCCCAATGCAAGGGACATTCTTCCCACTGACCCCCAATGCAAGGGACATTCTTCCCACTGACCCCCAATGCAAGGGACATTCTTCCCACTGACCCCCAATGCAAGGGACATTCTTCCCACTGACCCCCAATGCAAGGGACATTCTTCCCACTGACCCCCAATGCAAGGGACATTCTTCCCACTGACCCCCAATGCAAGGGACATTCTTCCCACTGACCCCCAATGCAAGGGACATTCTTCCCACTGACCCCCAATGCAAGGGACATTCTTCCCACTGACCCCCAATGCAAGGGACATTCTTCCCACTGACCCCCAATGCAAGGGACATTCTTCCCACTGACCCCCAATGCAAGGGACATTCTTCCCACTGACCCCCAATGCAAGGGACATTCTTCCCACTGACCCCCAATGCAAGGGACATTCTTCCCACTGACCCCCAATGCAAGGGACATTCTTCCCACTGACCCCCAATGCAAGGGACATTCTTCCCACTGACCCCCAATGCAAGGGACATTCTTCCCACTGACCCCCAATGCAAGGGACATTCTTCCCACTGACCCCCAATGCAAGGGACATTCTTTCAAAGTAGAGATCTTTATTACATATGTTCAGTACATTTGTAAGCTCTGGAGCTGTGACAAGATGCTCTGTATTATGCAGTACTACACTGCTAAAAATGGAATATATATAAAGCTTCAATTGAATTGTACATGAAAGCCAAAATTCAGCAGATCACAGCTGACGACTACACAAATGCATGCACCTTTTGAGGCAGATCCTAAAAGGGGCATGTGCACAAGGCTGAGAGTGGAAGGGGTATATGTGAAACTCTCATTAAATATTCAATGAAGTGAGCACATCATGAGGGTGCTATTTGTATTGGTTTTATAACAAATGTTCCTCAAAGTTGGTAACTGCCTAGAATTGGGCATTTCTGCCTTGACAGCTGTCAGGCATATTAGGACTCCATGCACACTGGGCGTTTCAATAACACTGGTAACATTGGCTGTGTAAAGTCACGTTAAAAACTTGAGTTTTTTTTAGTGTTTTTGCATTAGCGCTTTGCTGCATTTTTTCGCGTTTGCATTTTTTTAGCGTTTTGCCGCCGTTTTTTTTTTTTTTAACCACAAAAAATCCAAAACTTCTGGTTTACTGCGGTTTGCTGTGTTTTTCAGCGTTAGAACGTTTTTACAACGAAAAAACTCCTCTAGAAACCCGCTAGTGCTGGGGGGTTTTTTTCCCAGCCAAAAAACACTGATTACAGTCTGTGTGCATGGACACATAGGATAACATGCTGGGGAGTTTACTGGCTGTAGAAAGAAACGCCAATAACAGCCGCTGTACAAACGTCCAGGGTGCATGAGGACTAAGAATTGCATTTTTGTTTTGGTGGAGGAGGGAGCCTTAGGACTTGTTCACACTTGACAAATATTTCCTATAGTGTTAGTATAGGCATTAGGCGTTAATAAGCTTTAGTATGGGTGTTAGACTGGCGTCTTTCAAGCTTTAAAAATGCTCCTCAAGCTCCCCATGCGTGGTTTTGACACATTTTTATAAGCTTTTTACCAGCATTAAAATTGCACCACAAACTCCTATAATAAACTGTAATGTTATTAATGCGCCGCTACCACACTACGCAAACACCCCGCAAATGACTGCCAGTGTGTTTTAGGCAGATCACTATAGACTTCAATGGGAGGCACTGAAATGCTTCAAACTCCTCCAGACTCAATATGAGGCTTCAGTTTTGAAGCGATGTGAAGCTATTGCTTCATGTTTTGATAATGCGAACAGTACTGTGTGCTGCTGTCCATAGTATCATTTGCATAGGTGTTTGAGGAGCGTTAAAGACACCCCCTCAAACACCTGCTGTCAATGCCAGTGTGAACTAGGCCTTAACCACTTGCCATCCGCCCTATAGCAGAAGTATTTTTGATTGAAATCGGGGTACATCTCGCCCTATACTGCGACGCAGCGCACCACATTGCAATATAGTTCCAGGCATACGATAAATACATTCAATAAATACATTCACTCAGCGGTATGATGCCTGACATGATGTGCGTTGGGGTCGAATCCCCAGACCAACACGTCATGCATAACGCCGCTTACCCTGAGACCATAGCATGCTTTAGACAACATTTCCTACCATTACAAAATCGTGCAAGATACGGTTCGTACAATTTACAATAAACAGTAAGCATCGGGCATGTGGGGGGAAAAGGGGTCACAGGCCTGAAGCTTTATTGAAGGGACAAAGACATGCAAGGGGGAGTAGGGGGAAGGGGAGATCTTCAGATGTCATCTTCCTCCTTAAAGTCCATCAAGGTATAGTCCCTTGTATAGTTTTTTTTTTTTTTTCCTCTCAAACAGTTGGAATTGGCTGTGGAAAGCACTGTACTAACAAATAGATAATCGAATGATCATTCCTCTTACAGAAATTTTCATAGTTCTAGCATTTGGAGATTTCAGTGGTGTTTTCTGATAAATGATTTAGTTAGTGCTTGGCTTACATAAAGATGTATATAATACGGATAAAATCTTTACTAGTTACCATTTTTTTAAATAAGATTACTTTTGTATTCTACAAGTTGTTCAAAGCTGGAAAACTGTCTGGAAAACTTTTCTCAATTTATTTTCAGGTGCTGCTGGCTGCTGCGGTCTGTACCAAGGCAGGTAAGGCCATAGTATCAAGGCAGTTTGTGGAGATGACTCGGACACGGATTGAAGGACTGTTGGCTGCTTTCCCGAAATTAATGAATACTGGAAAACAGCACACCTTTGTGGAAACAGAAAGCGTTCGCTATGTCTACCAGCCTATGGAAAAACTGTACATGGTTCTAATTACTACAAAAAATAGCAACATCCTTGAAGACCTTGAAACTCTCAGACTTTTCTCTAGAGTGGTAAGTGATATCTTAACACAGAACTTGAGGCAAACCTCAAATACCACATCCTAAACCAGTCAAGACAGATATTAGATATAGATATATATACATGCAGTATCTCACAGAAGTGAGTACACCCCTCACATTTTTGTAAATATTTTATTATATCTTTTCATGTGACAACACTGAAGAAATGACACTTTGCTACAATGTAAAGTAGTGCGTGTACAGCTTGTATAACATGTAAATTTGCTGTCCCCTCAAAATAACTCAACACACAGCCATTAATGTCTAAACTGCTGGCAACAAAAGTGAGTACACCCCTAAGTGAAAATGTCCAAATTGGGCCCAAAGTGTCAATATTTTGTGTGGCCACCATTATTTTCCAGCACTGCCTTAACCCTCTTGGGCATGGAGTTCACCAGAGCTTCACAGGTTGCCTCTGGAGTCCTCTTCCACTCCTCCATGACGACATCACGGAGCTGGTGGATGTTAGAGACCTTGCGCTCCTCCACCTTCTGTTTGAGGATGCCCCACAGATGCTCAATAGTGTTTAGGTCTGGAGACATGCTTGGCCAGTCCATCACCTTTACCCTCAGCTTATTTAGCAAGGCAGTGGTCGTCTTGGAGGTGTGTTTGGGGTCGTTATCATGTTGGAATACTGCCCTGCGGCCCAGTCTCCAAAGGGAGGGGATCATGTTCTGCTTCAGTATGTCACAGTACATGTTGGCATTCATGTTTCCCTCAATGAACTGTAGCTCCCCAGTGCCGGCAGCAGTCCTGCAGCCCCAGACCATGACACTCCCACCACCATGCTTGACTGTAGGCAAGACACACTTGTCTTTGTACTCCTCACCTGGTTGCCACCACACACGCCTGACACCATCTGAACCAAATCAGTTTATCTTGGTCTCATCAGACCACAGGACATAGTTCCAGTAATCCATGTCCTTAGTCTGCTTGCCTTCAGCAAACTGTTTGTGGGCTTTCTTGTGCATCATCTTTAGAAGAGGCTTCCTTCTGGGATGACAGCCATGCAGACCAATTTGATGCAGTGTGTGGCGTATGCTCTGAGCACTGACAGGCTGACCCCCCCCCCCCCCCCCCACCACCCCTTCAACCTCTGCAGCAATGATGGCAGCACTCATACGTCTATTTCCCAAAGACAACCTCTGGATATAATGCTGAGCAACTTTGGTTGACCATGGCGAGGCCTGTTCTGGGTGGAACCTGTCCTGTTAAACCGCTGTATGGTCTTGAAGCTCAGTTTCCGGGTCTTGGCAGTCTTCTTCTAGCCTATGTAATCTTTATGTAGAGCAACAATTCTTTTTTTTTTTTTCAGATCCTCAGAGAGTTCTTTACCATGAGGTGCAATGTTGAACTTCCAGTGACCAGTATGAGAGAGTGTGAGCGATAACACCAAATTTAACACACCTGCTCCCCATTTACACCTCAGACCTTGTAACACTAACAAGTCACATGACACTGGGGAGGGAAAATGGCTAATTGAGCCCAATTTGGACATTTTCACTTAGGGGTGGACTCACTTTTGTTGCCAGCGGTTTAGACATTAATGGCTGTGTGTTGAGTTATTTTGAGGGGACAGCAAATTTACATGTTATACAAGCTGTACACTCACTACTTTACATTGTAGCAAAGTGTCATTTCTTCAGTGTTGTCACATGAAAAGATTATACTTATAAAAATGTGAGTATACTCACATCTGTGTGTGTGTGTATATAAAAAGATATATATTCTCTCTATAAATTAAATTGTAGAAGTGAAGTTGTTGACACTCTGTTTAAATGTATTTCAATTTAAATTGTCCCTGCCATGGAGAGAGTATGCAGATTGCAATAAAGTCAGAAGTTCTTATCTGAATACTTGTTATTTATTTATTTCAGGTACTTCTATAGCGCTGTCAATTTACGCAGCACTTTACATAAATATATATATTGTACATTCACATTAGTCCCTAACCCTCAAGGGGTATACAATCTACTTGTTCTTGATATTTGAATCAAGAGGATGAGCATGACACAGGAAACTAGAATTTGCAGAATAAGAAATTGAAATGGCAGCCTCCGTGTGTCTTTTAAAATGATACTTTAAGGGGGGCAGAGCTGGAACAGCTGTGAAACTGAGGCCCCCATTCATAATGGAGAGCAGATATCTCCATCCACTCTGTTATACTTCACAAGGTTACATACCACAACCTGCTTTCTACAACCTATTAAATTGTAGGCTGTGTTGTGGAGTCCTGAAGCCAGCAGAACACTGAGCACATTTGTAAAGAAAGCAGCTGAGCTTTTTAAATGTATTAATGTAACCATACTGCTTATTTAATGGACCCCTGAGGGTTCTAAGAGATGACATTTCACTTGCCTAGGTGAGAGTCACGTTATTTGATTTTTAGGATAAAATTAAACCAGAATGATGTTTGCTTGCACTTAGCAACCATTCCATTTTAGCTTTCATTTTCTTTTCCCAGTTTTTGTGAATCGGACCCCTAAACAGTGAGATACAGTTTAAACAATATGGCTACACTGACTTCAATGGTCACAGCGTGCCTTTTGATGTAGAACTTTGTTGATATTCATAACAGCTGTAGCTTTTCACTCTGCCTGTTGTGCTCATATGACAGCACTCCTAATCTTTTTTTTCTTCTTCATTGGGTGTAAGTGATAAGGGCCTATGCACACATAAGATTACAAAATCAATGAGGAATTTTAATAGCAGCATTGATTATTCTGTAATCTTCTTTTATAACAATCCTGTATCGACAAAGTGATGGTGTTTGATACTGTGGAAGATGTTTACTAAAACTGGAGAGTACAACATCTGGTGCAGCTCTATAATCGAAACCAATCAACATCCAGGTTTTATTGTCAAAGCTTAATTGGGTACGCCAAAGCTGATTGGCTACCATGCACAGCTGCACCAGATTCTGAGTGCTGCAGTTTTAGTCATTTCCCCCCCTTTGGGTCACCTGCTAAAAATGCTGAGTAATGTTTTTGTAACACATTCTAACCTTTTACAGATTCCAGAATACTGTCGAGCTTTGGAAGAGACTGAAATCTCTGATCACTGTTTTGATCTAATATTTGCATTTGATGAGATTGTGGCTTTGGGATATAGAGAAAATGTGAACTTGGCCCAAATCAGGACATTCACTGAGATGGACTCTCATGAAGAGAAAGTGTTCAGAGCCGTCAGAGAGGTGAGACTGGAAGTTGGAACCAGTGCATCTATTTAAAACTGCGGTTTGTGCTGATGTATGTGGCTGTACGTGTGATTTGATATTGTTTATATTTTTTTTTTTAGATATATTATTTCAGTACCTTTTCACTTTATCCTATTATTGCTTAAAGTGGAACTTTACTTATAAAGTGATGTACTGCTGGTTCACTCCTTCCTAACAGCCTGTAACTGAGTTGTGGGGTTTTTTGGGGTATTTTTAGGCCAGAATGATGCCATTTGCCTCTCCCCCTTCCCTCTTGCAGCCTACTGGGACATGTCAGATGTCCCATGAGACTGCAGAACCAAACATGTGATGCGTGACCCTTTGCTTGTACACTGGGGAGCCAGCTGTGCTCCCTCAGGAAGCCAAAGCCAGCTCCCATATCCTAGATGGTGCACTAGGGACCTGCAGTGGGAGGACAGCGCTAGACTCCAGGAACTGGTCATTTTACAAACCACTTTACATTGTTAATGCCGTGTGAAGTTCAGAATAAAAATAAACCATCTCCAATATGCAGTGGATCTAACTAAACTTTTGAATCTTCTGGAGTTTTTTAAAGCTGTACACTGGGGGAAAACAATTTTGAACATTGTCATGTAAAAATACCTTTTAATGAAGGGTGTCCCATGTTTTGGTGGTGTTAGATAAGTTTTATTCATCCTGGACACTACTGTAAGTACCAAACCTCCAGCACTCAGACTTACAATTACAACTCTTATAAAGTGAAGAGTATTGGTTTTCTTGCTTACCACGTTCATCTTCCCTTGTCCATTCACAAAAAATGTCTTGCATTAATTTCACTAAGAAACGTTGAAAGGTCAAGGAGAGATTGTGACATTCTTCTGTCCCTCCTTTCCCCTTGTCCATCCATCCTTTCCTTGTATTCTGTGAAACGATAAGACATTTTGTGAATGGGTGAGTGCAAAGTGAGTGTCCCACTATTAGTGTTACTAAACCCACAACTGTTTGATCCTGACTTCTCTGATCCCTTCTTTCAGTGTCCCCCTCTTATCTCTTGATGAGACCTATCATGTGCATTCACTCTTCACGTGCTCAGTTTGGTGTGTATTGCTAGAGAGGTTTTTTTGTTTTTTCTTGGGAGAGTGCATGTGATCAGCACAGGACCAATCAGTGCTATCCAGACAGAGGTCAGGGGTTCTTCATCTTCCTAGAGCACAATGAAAACTCCTACAAGCTTTAACATGTGCTCTGCTGGACACTGATAGAAGTCACACGACTGCTATATACTGCTGATGAGAAAAGTTAAGTTATTTAGCAGTTTATATTTTCCAAAATAATCGCATTTCCATGTTCTGCTATATATAGCAAATGTCAGTTTGGCACCATGTATATCCTACATATGGCTGTAACATGGTAAGGAAGGTGGAGTTAACCTTTAAAGGTTCCCTGAAACAGCTTCCACTTGATATTAAATATTTAATAGTAATATTTAAGGTAGATTTAAAAAAAAAAAAAAAAAAAAGTCATACTTACCTGCTCTGTGCAATGGTTTTGTCCCCCACCGGCACTCCTGGCCCTTCCTTCCTGCCAAGTGCCCCCCCCCCCCCCCAGCTAGCTGGTTGCTATTGGGGCACCTGAGCAGGCTCACTGCTGAGCCGTGTTCCTGTGAATGAAGTGTGGCTAGGCCCTGCCTTAGTTCTCTCCTCATTGGCTCACTGGCTGTGATTGACAGTAGCGGTAGCCAGTTGATCTCATTATTGTCTCATCCAATGAGGAGGGAGAGACACTGCTGTCATGCACATCGCTGTATCAAAATGAGGCTCAGGTTAGTATTTGGAGGGGGCAGCTGCACATAAAGGGCTTTTTCCTTCACGCATAGAATGCATGAAGGTAAAAATCCATCACCATTTACAGCCACTTTTAGCCACATATTTAAATACTGATCTTCCCTTCCTTTTACCTTTCTTCAATCCAAAAATGTGATGTATTGCAGCTTACCAATCATACCAGATGTGGTGGCTGCGTCAGTTTTCTTTTCTTTTGGCTATTTTCCCTCTATTTTCACATGGCGATCTGGCTAGTAACACACCTCCTGTATAGGTGAGACAAAACTTTGGAGGAATGAGCACAGAAGGCACAGCAGTCTGGGGGGTGTGTTAAATGTATTAGCAAATTTAAATACCATAACAAATTGAAGCCAATCTCCAGCTCACACTATATGATCAGTTACAACAACAGTGTTTTTCCTTTTTGGGATAAAGGTTTTACATGAATAAATTAAAGCTGATTATTTTAATCAGCCCTGCCAGTGTTAAGTGATCTGTCCAATCCATGTAAATTGATATATTCTGCTGGGGAGCTTGAGCTTCTGAAAAACTTACTGGCCAGGTCACCAGATGAAAATAGAAGCCTAAAAAAGGAAACTATCACATCTAGGAAGTGGTAAGCTGAAATATGTTTTGCTTTTGAGATTAACCACTTCTGCGCCGCACTATAGCAGAAATACTTCTACAGGGTGGCACGGGTGCGCAGAATCACGTGTGCATATCTACATGATTTTGCAGTTTTGTGTAGGGGGCGCGCACCCATTCGTGGCCTCCGGTTCCAATCACCAGTTCCCGAATGCTGATTTCTAGCCGGCACCTGGTGATCGCCAAGTATCTCTGACGGGGGAGAGACCTATGTATAAACAACACAAATCTCTCCCCTGTTGGCTCCTGCACACTGCTTTGTATTGTGCTTACTGTGAAACACAGCCTCATAGTAAAACAGCATACTGTTTACCCTTTTATCGCCCCACATGTTAACCCCTTCCTGCCGAGTGTTAGTTTTTATTAGGACTGATCACTGTGTTGGTGTTATTGGGGATGTCATTGACACCAAGTCAGTGTCCCCCCCCCCCCCCCCCCCCCCGTGTCAGAATGCCCGTCTCAGTCCCGCTATAAGGCGCTGATTGCCGCCATTACTAGTAAAAAAAAAGTAATAATTTCCAGTGTATATATACCACCTATTGTAAACGCTATAATTTTCACGTAAACTACTTAATTTACACTTATTGGGATGTTTTTTGTTTTTTTTCCGCAAAGACGTAGCAGAATACATTTTGGCCTAAATTTATGACGAAATGTAATTTTTTTTTTTTATTATTACTGGGCATGTTTTTAATAGCAAAAAGTCAGCTGAAATACCTCTGAAAGAGAGCTCTATTCGTGGGGACGTGAATTTCAATTGGGTGCAGCATTGCATTACTGCACAATTGTCCATTAAAGTAACGCAGCGCCGTATCACAAAAAAAATAGCCTGGTCAGGGGGGTAAATCCTCTGGAGGGCAAGTGGTTAAAGCGGAGTTCCAGTTGAATAAAAAATAATAAAAGGCAGTAGCTGCAAAAACTGTAGCTGCTAACTATTAAAATACAGACACTTGCCTGTCCCTCGGCCCAGCGGTGTCCTCACCATGGCTGGTTTCACCGGCCGGCTTTTCTCCCCGGCATCTTCAGTGTGGGCACCTGGCTGTAACCGCTTGCAGCTTCACAGACGGGTGCTCACTGCGCATGCGCGAGTAGCGCTGCGTATTTTGAATGGTCCCTGTCACATGTTCCTGAAGACTACGGGGAGGGAGGGGGGAGGACAACATCCGCTATGATCGAGGTGATCGGAAGTGGGATTGGGTCGGGTACTTGTCAAAGGTGCCAATCCTTAATGGGGGGGGGGGCGGGGACAAAGGCTTAAAATGGAACTTCCCCTCTTGGTTCACCTTTTAGACCAAATTAATACATGCACATTTTTTCGCAGGCAAAAAAATTTGCATTTATTATTTTTGTCTGCAGGAGCCTGGAAAGCATTGCACTAGCTATCAGTAGATCGCTGATGCCATGCAGGTCTCCGGCAGACCTGTCAGAATATCCGCTTACCGTACAGGGATGTACGGCCAAGCAGATATTCTGACGGGAATACTAGGAAAACTACAAGCCCACAGCCGCCAAGGCTGTCGTGACTTGCAGTTCATTCATTCACGAAAGTCTGTGAATGAATGATGTGGGTGGAGCCCTGCATGGCCACGCTGTTTTCGAATCTGACAGATTAGTACGGGGAGAAGTCTTGCAGTGAACTTTGACAGCAATATAAAAGCACATGGCAGTCAGGTAGCCAGTGGCACCTTACTTTTATTTTTAGTGGAATCGCATATCCTCTGTATTCTGCATTATGTTTTCAGTCCCTGTGTTATATTAATTATTGGAATAATGTCTCATATTTTCCTTTTATTTATTATTTTTATAATAGACCCAGGAACGAGAGGCAAAGGCTGAGATGAGACGTAAAGCAAAAGAGCTACAGCAGGCTAGGAGGGATGCTGAGCGTCAGGGTAAGAAAGCTCCAGGATTTGGAGGCTTTGGAAGTTCTGGTACTTCATCTATTTCCAGTAATGCAGCAGCTTTGATAACAGAGAACATTATTGAATCAGAGAAAACAAAGTCTGCTCCTGTATCAACCAGGTAAGATTTATTTCATTGTCATTTTTAAATTTTCCTAATAAAGCAAATTCTTACAGACAAAATTTTAGTTTTGGATAGTTTAGGGAAGGGCTAAAACACTTGTTGGGTTTTTTGTTTTGCAGTCTGTGTCCTATTGAAGAGATTTCATGTTTCAGTATACATTTATTGAATTTATCAGAGAACAGGTGTAAAACAAGTTTAAATAATATATTCTAAATGAATATGGAAACAGTGGACATTAAATAAAATATAACATATCGATATATGTTACCAGGGCTTTTCTTTCTCAGAATAGGTGTAGGTACTCAAACACCCCCCCCCCCCCCCCCAATCCTCAGTAACCCCTTGTCTCTGCCCCTGACCTACCTTTGAGCACTGATCCTTGTTTCTGCACCCTAGATACCTCCTAGTACTGCTCCTTTTTAG
The DNA here is from genome assembly GCF_062004578.1 of Staurois parvus. Lineage (NCBI taxonomy): Eukaryota > Metazoa > Chordata > Amphibia > Anura > Ranidae > Staurois > Staurois parvus. The sequence continues at coordinate 7,217,392 of NW_028318003.1, forward strand.
AGAGTGCAGAGCCAAATAGATCCTTTTCAACAACAATCCAGGAACACAATACACCCCAACAACAATAGATCCCCCAGTAGCCAGCATCAATAGACCCTGCCCCCTCAGCATTAGATCCCCCAACAGCATAAGAATCCCAGAGCAACAATATATCCCCACCAGCAACAGTAGACCCCCCCAGCAACATTACACCTCCCATCTACAATGGATCCTCAACAATCCGCATCAAGAAGACCCTCCAGCACACCCCAGCCCCCTTTGTCAGTGTATACATTCTGTGCTAGAGGTTTCGGCACTGCGTTCCCCTGTGTTCCCACTGGAAAAATAGCCCTGTATGTTACAATATAATAACACAAATTATAGGCAGAAATCTTTTTCTGTCTAATGCATTTTGTAATGACAAACACACAATCTGTACAACCAGTCTTGTTTATCATATACAATTGCTTCAATAAAAATATTGTTTACCTAAAGTGGGTACAGTATTCTCATTGCTCATCTCTAATTATGTATGTAGGCCAAAGCATCCATTCTGGAGAATTATGAATTACATGTGTTTACAAAATAAAAGAAAACTAGTAGGATATGAGTAAAAAAAAAAGAAAAATTGAGAGTAGGAAAATGAAATAAAGATAGGAGAATGTGGTGGTGATCACAAAAAAGCTGTAGATATAGCTGTTAGCTTTGAATAATTGTTTTTATAACCGAGTGAATCCTGGAACAGGTACCAGTTTAGCCAAAGTTTGCAAAACTAAAACAATATATAAAAATCTCGCAAGCAACCAAAATGCATAAACATGTAAAAATCAATAATCACTCCAATAAAAGTCGCTTACACCCTACACATAGTCATCAATGTGTCTCATAACTAAATAAATTAGTGCAGCGCCTTTCTTATACCTAAAGATAATCATAAATATATACACTTTTGCAAAAAAATCTTGTGCACATTAGTGAATATATAAAGTCCCATATACGTAGCTTTAATCTTTCACCACTTTATCTTCACAAGACAACAGTGTTCCTCTACCAACACCCAAGTTGTGCTCTCACCTGGAGCTTTTTGACCTCACATTATACATTGTTTTGGTCACACCACACTTGTGTCCTCTAAATGGGACAGAATAAGATGCGGATTCCCCTGTTGGCACTCCTTCCCACAACGGGCTTTACATCTTGTCTTCCTTCTCCTCCTCCTCTCCCCAGTGATCTGTAAAAAAAAACCACAATAGGTAGAAATAGTGGTTTATCGTTTAAACACTTTAAAGTAAAAAATAGGCACTCACATGCTCTTGGTGCTAGATCAGACCGGATATGTATCGCATAGCAGCAATACACTTCCTCTGTTATCCTATACTATGATTGCGCGTTGCGTCGTGACGCCAGCTGGCCCCTCCCCAAATCATTTATTTTAATAAAGTGTTTATATATTTATGATTATTTTTAGGTAAATAGAAGGTGCTACATTAATCTTTCTTTAAAACTGAAATAATATATCTGAAGACAAGGCTCTAGTTTCTTCCATGATACACATGGAATCAATTTTGTGCAGCCAATCTTTTACCAAGAGAATTGAACTTGATTTACGGTGTAAAGGAATCCGGGTTTTGGCTGAATTGAGACGGTGGATAGTTGTTGACTTTTTATCATGATGTAGTGGTATATCGGAAATATGTAATACACCATCTGGGAGATTTACTTTCACTTCCTGTCCCATAGACACAACAGGAAACTTTCACAAAGTGAGGGAAATCCTCCCCTATAAGTTTGTTACTTCAACAAGTTTCACCATTTGTAAGACTTTCCCTTTTTTTTTTTTTTTTTTTTCTGTTCTGCTACAACTCTGCCTTTTTGGATTTCCTTTCGTTTTCAGTCCTGGTGACAGTGGTCACAAAGACAAACTATTACAATGTCTGTATACTCAATCTGTCACCTTGAGAAAGTAGACTAGTTTTTCTGAAACCTTTGGTGTTTTTGATGTCTTCTAAAGGCTAAATTTGCTGTTATTGCAATTGATTCGAGATTTTCACCTATTGGTGTGCTGGTAATTTTTTGCATTTTAGCAATAAAAACTGACCGGATTGCTAACCCTTTTCCACTCATTTCTAAACAAAAATTAATAAAATGGCTTTAGGCACACTTTTATCAGTAAGGGTGCATTTACAGTTGCAAACGCATTCGTACTACAACAGGCAGTCTGCGTCCAGGGCCATTCACTCGCATGTGATCGCTGCATGAGAGATTACATGCGAGTGACTGCAAATAGCTGCGAGAGCCAACAGCCTTTCAATGAGGCTGCCTCGTACTTTGCAGTGCTGGTGCATTCGCAAGTTTGAATACACTTTAATGTTTAGCACTGAGTATACTATATGTGAACAATGATTTACAAAGTATTTGTATTATTAAAATGACTGTTGCATTTGTTGATGTATCATTTTAGGCCATCCGGCTCCAACAAAGCACTAAAACTTGGGGCTAAAGGAAAAGAAGTAGATAACTTTGTGGACAAATTGAAATCTGAAGGAGAAACTATTGTTACTTCATCTGCTGGAAAGCGACAACAAGAAGCAGCAAAAGTCCTTCCTCCACCAGCCCACATAGAAAGGTCAGTACTGGCAAAGTCTTTTTGTTTACTTATAGAAGACCTTTGTCTTTTCTAGTATCACCAGTTTTCATTGACTTGACCAAACACCCAAGACAACAGAAATTCAGTTTTATTTCACAGATATATTGATCTTAAATTGTAGCATTCATTTGAAGATTGAAGAGAAGATAACCTTAACCTGCAGCAGGGATGGTGGTCTGCAGAATATGGAAGTCCATGGTCTCATTATGCTCAGAGTGGCTGATGACAAATTTGGAAGAATCCGAGTGCATGTTGACAATGAAGACAAGAAAGGTGTGCAGCTCCAGGTAAGTCTCAAAGAGAGTATGAATGTAATAATCTCACCAAGAGGTTAGTTTTTTTGGGGGTTTTTTTCCCCCTTTTCATTTATTTTAATGCACTATGAAACTAATAACCAGTCAGGGTGATTTCTTACCAGTGGTGTTTTAAAAAGCTTTGTCTGGCCTTATGAAGAGATTAGCATGTGTCCTTTCGATTCCCTATACCTGGACATGGAATAATAAAGAAGTATGGTCTAAGCTTATTTGGTAGGGATGCATCAAAATTTTGGTGGCCGAAACGTTTCGGCCGAAAACACCCCTTTTTGGCCGAAATGAAAAAAAAAGCACCAATTGCAGGTGCCGAAAAAAAAACCCGCCCCTCGCTCGCTGCTGCCACCTGGTAGTTCTCAGCCTTACCTGAGAAACCTTCGATCCCGGCGCTGGGCACAGAGATGAGTGAAGGAAAGATGGCCGCCACTCATCTCTATGCCCTTGGAGGACCGGAGCGATGTCACTTCCCGTTCCGGCCATTTTTTTAAAGCACTAGATCAATGCTTTTTTTTTTTTTAATCTAATGCTTTACATTGTAGAGGAGAGATGTGGGGTCTTATTGACCCCATATCTTTCCATAAAGAGGACCTGTGACTAATTATTTCTAGCACAAGGGATGCATGCATTCCCTTGAGATAGGAATAAAGGTGATTAAACATGTTGTTTTTAAAGGGACAGCACAAAAAAACCCAAACAAATAGAAAAAAGTTTAAAGTGCCCCCTTCCCCCCCTTGTTCGCACATGGTGGTGAATGCATACGTAGGCCATGTCCACATATGTAAACGATGTTCACACGTGAGGTATCGCTATGAATGTCAGAGCAGGAGCAATAATTCTCAGACTAGATCTCCTCTGTGACTTTACACTGCTAACCTGTAGACATTCTTAAAGCATCACCCATGGAGATTTTTAAGTACCGCAGTTTCACTCCATTCCACGAGCATGCGCAATTTTAAAGCGTGACATGTTGGGTATCTATTTACTCGCGGTAATATCCTCTTTCCTATTTTACAAAAAATTGGGAGATATATCCATTTATAAATGAAAAAATTTTATTTTTATTTTTTCCCAAAAAATATATATTCATTTTTAAAAACTGCATTTCGGTTTTCGGCCAAGTGCATTTTGAATTTTCGGTTTTGGCACCAGAATTTTCATTTCGGAGCACCACTATTATTTGGCCATATTTCTTCTCCTGTGGGTTAGAGGGGTGCACTTAGTTCTGAACTCCTATGACCTAGATTCAGCCATCAGCGTGCTAAAGTCCGCTATCAGCTGACACCACAGAGCCACTCTAGGCTCTGGAAGGATCCTGACAATGATGTTGGGATCCACCCAGATGCCTGACTAGCAGCTGGTCAGTCTTTGGTCAATTCTCGATGTAGGTCTAGCAGTGGACAGCTGCAGCATTGAAACATTGCTGCATCTACATAGGTGGTAATCAGTGATCCAGTCTGCCCATGCCGCTCGCCATAAATGTACTGTGGGTGAGCAGGAAGTAGTTGAAATGTTTTTTTTTTTTCTCAGGAAAGGTAAATGATGAGTAAAGATGCTCAGAACCTGCACCTTGAAACATTACCATCAAGGTTGGTTGGAAATTGTATTGTAGGCTCATGCAAGGTAAAAAAAGAAAGGTGTATTTTTCATTCACATAACAATGTTCACAGCAGGATTTGCCAAGCTAAAAGTATACACTCTGATGTGTTTTACAAATAATTCACTCACTCCCTTTTTTTTTCCCCCATAGACCCACCCAAATGTGGACAAAAAACTTTTTACATCAGATTCTATTATTGGACTGAAAAACACAGAAAAATCTTTCCCTCTTAATAATGATGTTGGCGTCTTAAAATGGCGACTGCAGACAACAGATGAGGCCTCGATTCCTCTCACCAGTAAGATTGTAGAATGGTTTATTTATGGATTATATATAAATAGATTTTGTTATTTCTTCACTATTTTGACAAAGTTGTCTAGTGCTAAATGCTAGAATGTTAAAATTCTCAAGATTTTAATTAAAATAAATGTGTATTACTTCAATGTTTTTTGGTTTTTTTTTTTTGGTTTTTTTTTTGTGATCTGTGACAGTCTGCAAAAAAAAAATACATGTAAGTTTGTAGGTGGAATCTGGTGGGCTGTACTTACTGGCTTCTTGTATCTCAGGATTTTAGCAGGAAGATCTCCTTGCCATCTTTACTTTCTCTGCCAACTTCATTCTTCTACTTACGTGTTCCTACTCTTTATGCTACATTTTCCCTGGTGAAATAAGCTAGAAATCCACCATGGAGTGCAGTCACCTTGTAATTGTCACACAGACGTGCAGACTTGTGAACTTAAGTTCCCATGCTAGAGTACCTAACATCATCTTGACTGAAATAACAGTTGCGGTTGGAGTGGGCATCGCTATAATGGGAAGCCTCTCTGGCCAATAGGGATTGTGCACTTTGCCAATCTGACTGGCAAAGCTTTGGCACTTCATGATGCCAGAGGATGGAAATGTTTGGATGGCTGCTACAGGTATATACACTCACCGGCCACTTTATTAGGTACACCTTGCTAGTACCAGGTTGGACCCCCTTTTGCCTTCAGAAGCGCCCTAATTCTTCTTGACATACATTCAACAAGGTGTTGGATGTTCCTCAGAGATTTTGGTCCATATTCACATCAGTTACTGTTGCCTTCCTATCATCTCGAACCAGTCTGCCCTTTTTCCTCTGACTTCAACAAGACATTTTCCTCCACACAACTGCCACTCACTGGATATGTTTTCTTTTTCGGATCATTCTCTGTAAACCCTAGAGATGGTTGTGAGTGAAAATCCCAGTAGGTCAGCAGTTTTTTAAATACTCGGACAAAGCCCGCCTGGCACCAATAACCATGCCATGTTCAAAGTCACTGAAATCCTTTCTTCCCCATTCTGAGTCTCAGTTTGAACTTCAAGCTGTCTTCACCTCGTCTACATGCCTAAATGCATTGAGTTGCTGCCATGTGATTTGGCAATTTGTGTTACCAAGCAATTGAACAGGTGTACCTAACAAAGTGGCCACTGAGTGTACTATATTTCCCTATAATTAAGCTCCATTCAATGAGAGTTTCGTTGCGACTGACGTGCTTTTGATGTGACTTTGGTGTGGCTTATGCTTTGACCAAGGATGATTGTGCTGTACAAAGTTGCACACGCAAGTCGCATGTATATCATTCAGGTGTGACTTTCACGCAGTTTTGAAAGGTTTACATTGAAGTTTATGGCCGTCAAGTCGCATGAAGGTCAGACCAAAGTAATGCAGGAACTACTTTCACGTTGCTGCAACTTGAAGTCGCACAAATATGAAGGGTACTCTTTGGGAAACATAGGGTGCGACTTGTCATGCGGTCTTGGACCCCAATGCCGCATAACAAGTTGCACAAGTGTGAATGGGCTCTGAAACACCCACATGTAATTCGGTTGCAAAACATCATTCTAATCCACTCGCTGCCTTGAGACATTCCACAGTGGTTAGTTTAAGAAGAGTGAGTTAACCCTGAGGCTATAAATGCTGGGGTGTGTTCCTGACACTCATCCAAGTATCTTCCTCAGCTTTAGCCCTGGTTCACACTGTCCCATCATATGTGATTTGCACAGGAATCACACTGCATTCCTGTGCAAATCGCATGCACTTCTGTGCAGTGCAATTTGAGCCTATTACTCTGTATGGCTCAACTCGCACCACTTCTGCACGAAAAAGGGAATTGGACTGCATGGGTGTTCAAACCGCCCCCCCGTGCAGTGTGATTCAGGAAACGCAGCAATTACTGTGCATTTCCAGCATCACATCAGTTTGAACCAAGGCATAATAACAATGTTACGGAACAAGTCCAGTTGAATGTGACAAAGTACTGCTACCTACCTAGGTGACAGTTGCCTTACCCTGACATGTTTATGGTGCATACTCCAAGTCAGACTGGGCAGTGAAACAAAAAATTTTAATAAATGCATTTTATTCAGGCAGAATTCTATGGTGTTTAATTTTAACAAAATGTAGCCATTTATATATACACTGTTTTTCTTTCTGAACAGTTAACTGCTGGCCTTCAGAAAGTGGAAGTGGCTGTGATGTAAATATAGAGTATGAACTTCAGGAGGACAAGCTAGAACTGAATGATGTTGTCATTACAATCCCGCTGCCGTAAGTGATATGCATGTCATATGAATTTGAGTCCAATTTGTTGTGATAAAAAAAAAGCAACCAATTCTGATAGAAACATGGGTGCTGCCATTGCTGACCTCTGATTGAAAATGTGAATTGCCTGGCTGTTATGCTGATCCTCTGGCTTAACTTTGTGTCCCTGACCCAGAACAAGTATACAGATAGGAAATTCTGACTTTTAAGCATACTTATTTTGGATCAAAATAACAGCCTTGCAATCGTCATCAGGAAGAGGTCAGTCGTGACCACCTCTGTACCTCTCATGACCGGTTTATGCTATACACCTCACACTCATGAGCTTTTAATCTTTGCTTTTTGAATTATCAAGCTAGCAAACAACTGGGTTGCAGTCACTGATGTCGGGTAACAATATTATGTCAAGTAGCGCTTTAGTACATTTATGCTGCACTCTTCCATTCCCTTTATAACTGGGGTATATTAAAGTGGCCTTCCAGCATAACAATAACTATTCTTAAAAATGTTCTCCCCCTTCATGCTACCTTTTCTGCATAATCCATGTAAAAAATGTGTATACTTAAACTGTTTTTAGTCTGGTCTGGTCACATGATCCCCTGTTTCAGTGAGCGGCAGCTGAAAGGGAGAGGGAGCACTGGACAACCTGCTGTGAATTCTGGTAACAGTGATGACACTCATGGGCTCCCATGGCCCAGCCGTTGTCGGTGCTTCCTTCTCTCCCCTGCAGCCACCCCTCACTAACACAAGGGAACCATAGCTGCTAGATCATGTGACTGTACCAGAGTGGACTAAAAATAGCTATGTACACACATCTTTATTTTTTTAAATATGGGTTAGTCAGGATAGGTAGCAGGAGGGGGAGGGAACTTTTTTTTTTTTTTTTTGTGCTTTTTTTGGTATCATTTCTCTTTTATTTTTAACCTGAAGCAAAAGATTTCTGAAACAAAACAAATAGTCAGAGACAAAGATAACAATACAGTTTACAAAATTAGAGATTCTGTGTCAAGTCTCAGCACCATTCCAGCAACTGCCTGCTGCTATGGGCCACAGGAATAGGCACACAAGTTAGTACATGGAAGCTCAGTAGCCATGCAGGAGCTATGTCTCTGCACATAACCACTGGGCTGTGAACGGGCAACTAATACGACATAAGCATTGTCCTTTGTCTGAGCATCAAGTAAAGTGTAAAACCTAGACCTATAAAGAATGTGGCTGAAACCATTGAAAAAAACAGAAAAGAGAGAGGAGGAAAAACAGTGATCACTGGGTATCAGTATTCCAAGGTTGGGGTGAGCATACATGTTGCATATAAAAAAGGTCAGAAGACCATAGGGTCTATGCATGTACAAGCAGCATGAAACTAAATATCTGGCTGGGCAAGCATCATCAAACAGTTGTGGTGTGATCTAAAGGCAACTCTTATGGGATTCCCTGAGGATAGTAACAGTCAAAAGTCAGTACCATCTGGGCTATCTAGCTCTAGAGAGTAATACATCCAGCCAAACCATATGTCATGGAATTTGTGGGCTATCCAGCTGTAGAGAGTAATACATACATATGTCATGGAATTTGTGGGTTATCCAGCTCTAGGGAGTAATACATACATATGTCATGGAATTTGTGGGTTATCCAGCTCTAGGGAGTAATACATACATATGTCATGGAATTTGTGGGCTATCCAGCTCTAGAGAGTAATACATACATATGTCATGGAATTTGTCACGGGTACTGTTAACAGTATGGACCCAGCGCTCAGCCTCCATTATCTTATCCACTTCCGCCCTCCAATCCTTTAAGTTGGAACAAAGAGGTTGTTTCCATAATTTCAGTATAAGGCTCTTGGCCGCATTCAGGAGATGTGGGGTAACACTATGCTTATATGATTTAGGAGAGGAGGGGGTAGCATGGAAAAGACAGTGGAGGGTGGGTGAGTTGTGTGGGTCTAAAAGTGGTCCTTTGAATCCAGGGCAGGATATCCTTCCAGAATTTTTGAATTTTGAGGCAATGCCACCAAATATGCATAAAAGTGCCTTCCTGTGTGCTGCCTCTCCAGTAATTACTATCAGCTCCCAGGAAGGTCTTAGCCAGACGAGAAGGCATCTTGTACCAACGAGATAGAAATTTGTAACATACTTCCTGGGTCCTAAAGCTTATTGAGGATACATGAGATAATTTAACAATTTTTTGTAGCTGGTGCGGTGTGAAAACTAGCCCCAGTTCCGCTTCCCATACCCGTATGAAATAAGGAGTGGTATGAGAGTTGAGAGCCAACTTTGTGAAAGTAGGTGTTTCAAGTCCCCAGGGGGAGGAAACATTTTTAAGCATAGTTAGTGTTAGGCTGGAAATCCACTTTAACACTATTCCTACTGCAATATCAAGCTGCACAGTATGATACATTACACTTTTTTTTTTCTTTTTTCTTTTTTTTTTTTTACCAGTCTCCAAAGGCTGTGGCTGATCATGGCATGGAGTGAAAAAATACTATTTATAAATAGACATAATTCTGTGTTTTATTGTCAGTATAAAGTACACTGCTGCATAAACCTACCTAAAGTGATATTAACCGTCTCCCGCCCGCCATGTAAGGAAATGGCGGGTGGCGGTTCTCTCGTTCTGGGAGGATGTCATATGACGTCCTCCCACTCTAACCACGCTTTCTATCAAACGTCATATTTACCTGCTCTGTGCAGTGGAATTTGCACAGAGCAGCCCCGATCCTCCTCTGGTTCCCCGCCGGTGCTTCTGTCCCGTCCCTCCAGCCTAGTACCCCCAGAGCAAGCAGCTTGCTGTGGGGGCACCCAAGCAGGCTTGCTGCCTAGCTGCTGCTGTGTGTGTCCATTCACACACACAGCTGTGGCTTGGCCCCGCCGCTTCTCTCTGCGCATTGACTCCCAGGCTGTGATTGACAGCAGCGGGAGCAGAGGGATAGTCCCCAGAGAGCTGAGGCTTTCGTGCACAGCACTGGATCGTGATGGGGCTCAGGTAAGTAATGGGGGCTACTGCACACATAAGATTTTTTTACCTTCATTCTTGGAATGCATGAAGAAGAATTTAAAAAAAAAAAACAAAAAAAAAACAAAACCTTGAACCTGTACAACCACTTTAAGTAGCAACTTTCAGAGAGCAAGTGGAACACAGAAAATGGAACTAGTGGGATGCTTCTAAAGGTAATTGGCAAACACCATATTGAAGTGAACATGTCCAAACAGCCTACCATAAAGGGAGATTTCTCTAATCCAGTGCAGCCAGTCATTTTTTCATGCAAGCCTGCACTATGCAAGTCCTATACTCTGCTTATTTTGATTGCCAATAAAATCTAAACTTGCAAGAGGGATATGAGGCAATGTAGTACTGGCGAAATTGACTGAACATTGGGCATATTGATACATAAAATTCAAAAAAGCACAACCAGTGTGTATCCAAAAAATATAGAATTCTGTAGACACTGGAGAGACATCAATGGGGCATGTATAAACCTGTAGCTATACAAACCGTTGATATAATATTGATGCATAGTATGACTTAAGCTGGTTAAAGGTGAACATGCTCAGACTAGTTCTATAGATCCTTAAGAGACCTTTGAAGCAAATAGGGGCTTTTAGTTTCAGAGATGAGATCCATATCAGTGGGGCCAAATGGAACTTGTACTGTATTATATGTTAAGAGGCATGCTGAATCCTGTTGTTCTATGAAGACATAATATAAGCACATAAAGTCCATTGTTTTTATGGAAGCTTTAGAGAGGAACAGTTGACACAGGTTGACGTTCGGTGAAGTAGATAGTGGTAATGCTGCATGTTTAGTAGGATAGGGTAGCTTTGTTGTGCTACCCAGATCTTTGACAGAATTATGTGAATACATTTAGTCCTAGAAGTTTTCAGCATTGATCGCGTAGAAATGTTATCATCTAGAGACTTTTTTTGTATAGATTAGCTGGTCTGACAACTTGATCTGTAGTTTATTTTGTGTAGAAATGGCAGTGCATACCTTTTGAAATTGGTTTGATGAGATAAATATCAAGGTAAGAGAGGAAAAGACACCGGTGTCCTGTATTACAGACAAAAAAAGTATTCTTTTAATATGTATGTTGTATATGTAGCTGGCGTAAGATGTGCAAAATAAGACCCCCACCCCCGTACATCACAGTCGGCCATCTCTAGTGACTTGGCCTCCGCTATCATAGGTCAGCTAAACTTTAACTCCATTACGACGGCCCTCTAGTGGCTGCAGATTAGAATGCAGTAAGTTCAATATATTATATACACAGTAAGATCCCCTACAAGTCCATTCCAAGAGCACATTCGTAATTCTAATATATTCAGAAGTCCAACAAAGTCAGCATTTGCAGACAGTGGCTTCAAGCTCTAATCAATGTGTTCTGGTGGGGGGGGGGGGTAACCCCTGTCGGAACACAAAGGCACAGCAGGGGAGATCGACGCAACAACATTGCTTGTCTTAGGACACAACATCTGTTTTAGTTTTTGAGTTTTTTTATTTTTTTCTCTTCATTCAACCCAGTGGGTTGAACTAAAAATAATTGGGTGTGTACCCAGCTTTACATGATTGGACATGCAAACACACGTTCGCACCTTTGAAATTTTGTAGCTTGAACGTTCATTTTTAGAGGGCTTACTGTGTATGTGTTAAAGCATGAATTATAAATTCTTAGTATGTCCAGTCATTAAGGACTGCCAGAAGCATATTGGGCATTTTATATATGATTCAATTTATGCATTAAAATCATAGCAATTGGGTGAATTTACAAAGCAGATTTGCCTACTTAGCTGTTACTTTTATGATACCACAGTTTATCAATCTTTCAATTCACAAAGGTACGTAACATTCTTCATTTAGCCTGCTCTATAAGTAGTGGTGTTTTCCATCACTAGTTCTTATTAGAACACTGTAGGCCTAATTAGCAAAGCTAAAGCTGGCCATCGAAGGGTAGAATTTTGAATGAAAATTCTTAGGAAAAAAATGTTCTAAGAATGTTTGTTTCTCTAGTCATTAGTGGGTTAAGAGCCAGTTAGCAATGACTTGCACTTAAATGTATGGAAAGTGGATGTACATTTCCATCCATTTTAGTCACACGCTGATGTCCGTTTACATGCATTTTGACGTCAGTTGACATGCATTAGGCGCGTATTAAAGCATACTGCATTTTCACAGGATATCCTGTGCATTGCATTGACATCCACTTGCGTTGCTCTAAAATGCACACATTTTGCATTTTAGTGCAACACAGGTCAACGCAGCTGTGACGGAGCGTAGGGAGAACAGAACACACAGAGTAGATGGCAAACGCACAAAGCTTTATTGAGGCAAACAGATGACAGTCAACGAATAGGGGAGTTCGCAGGGAGGGTGAATACGCCAGTACAGGGCGACACGGAAGGACCAACACACTTAAAGTCCAACACCGAGAGCCAAGGGAGAGTCTCTGTAGCAAGTAATCCAACAGGGAGTTTGGTGTGAGTCTCTGTAGCAAGTAATCCAACAGGGGGGGTTGGTGTGAGGTCAGCACAAGAGCAGTTCAAGTGAAGCAGGCAGAGAGCATGTAATCACTGATCTCTGGTGTCTAGCAGACAGTCTTCCCCAGCTCTGGGAGAAGGTGGGTCCTAGGCAGCCGCAGCCCGGGCCCCTTCCGTCAGCTACACAGCGAATACCTCGAGAGCTACCCGGAGGTAGCATGGCTCCAGCTTGTCTTAGGAATGCCTTTCATCTTTGCAGGAGGGGAGCGGAGCACGGATGAGAGCTGGCAGAGAGAGCAGGGACAGAGCAAGAGGCTGAGGGGGGGGGGGGGGGCAGCTGTGACACTAGCGTTATGGTGTGAATAGGACACATTGGAAATTGTTGTGTTTCAGTTGTCCTTCTATTGATCTGCTTTTTTACAGCTGCTCTAAAACGCAGATCAATGCACTGGTGTGAATTTGCCCTAAATTTACATTTGTTTTTGACTGCAGTGACAAGAAAATTTGAAGGAGCAGGATGGAATATTTTTCTCAAAGGTGACAATTTTGTAACCTTGAATGTGATTTTCTTGTGGTAAAGTCCAGTCATTCCAAAATCAAATGTTAAAAGTAAACAAAATCTTTCAAATGAAATGCCAATGCTCTGAGAATTTTGTAACGCACAAGGACAAAAATTCTTGTTTAGAGAAAGTTGTAAATGTGTCAATGAGATTTTTTGAGTCCAGTGAGATTTGAAAATTAGTCAAATGGTTGAAAATGAAGGATCCTTAAGCCTAGCACACATGTTCAGAAAATCGTACAAAAAATACCGCTTTCAAAGCGATCATCTGATCATTAGTACACGGCTTTTGTTTTAATTTTATTTCAAGGGACAAGCATGAAAATATTTCTCATTTGGTTTTCATTTAATCAGTACATATCAGATGTACAAATACATCACGTCTGAATTTTTATTGTGTCATACAGGAATTTTTGTAACTTTTAATAACATCTTTACTTTCGATATAATAGCATGCAAATACAAAAAAACTCCTCGTCCAATAATCTCATCCTGTGTATGGGGCTTTTTACATGTGTTTAAAGCTTTGAGAATTGAGCTGTGTCATTGTTCATTGATAAATCAAGTCAGTTCACAAAGATTACTACAACGGTCATCTTCATTCCTTGCATTAATAACATCAACTTATCTTGTTGATAACTGAGTTTCAGTAGGATTCTGTTGATGAGCGCAGGTAACAGCTGTTTGAAATGAAATATCACTTTGTGAGATAAAATGACCTATGAAAATATAAAACTTTCAACAGTTAAATTCCCATTTCATGTGGAAAAAGGACTAGACATCCTGGTGGTGATTCATGTTTGTGAATGAAACACTATTAGAGGAAAATTAACCAGAGGAAAAATAAGTAGTGGTATTAAAAAAAAAAAAAAAAAAAACACACAACTCCATTTTAGTGTTTCTACTATCTTGCTTTATTACAGGTCAGGAGTTGGGGCTCCAGTGATTGGAGACATAGATGGAGACTACCACCATGACAGCCGAAGGAATATATTAGAGTGGACACTCCCTGTCATCGACAGCAAAAACAAAACTGGAAGTCTGGAATTCAGCATTGCTGGTCACCCTAATGATTTCTTCCCAGTAACAGTGTCTTTTGTGTCCAAGAAAAACTACTGCAGCATACAGGTAAGATTTCTAAAAGAGAACAAAGTTAGAGGAACAGGCATAGGACAGTTGAGCCTCCATCTTCTTCTTTTTTTTTTTTTTTTTTTTATACTTTAGCAATTTGCCATTAAAAACACGGAAATAGATCCCTCCTTGTAGTTTGGATGTTGTTAATCAGTATTTTTGCTGTGCAGTTTAAAAGTGTAAATCCATCTTTTACAAAACAAAATTGTAATGCAGCAACATTGGTGCATTTACTAATATTTGCGTGTGAATATGTGCGTATGAAGCCTGCAGAGTATTGCATCTGTGAGTAGTGTGCACAGGCTCCTGCATAGCTTTCCTCCAGCGTCCTACTAAGGTATGGAGCTGGCTGGCTGGAGGAAGCAAGGCTGAGCTTACAAAGTGGTGAGGGAGGAAGGATTGCTGGCATGCTCTCCACATATTATCCCCTTTGCCATGTTGGCAGATGGAACAAACCTGTGTGAGGCAGCTGTGTGAGCAGTGCCACTTGCAGTGCTGTGCTAAATTGGAAATAAAAAAATTGGGGTTCTCCTGGTAGATGTACCCTGCAATTCAGGTAGGGGAAGGGGTGCAGTGTAAGTTTTGGGGATGATGTGCATGACCAAGTTTCATGTTACACCCTAATTATGGGTATAGATAGTGGACGTGGCCTTTTTAATGGACACAAAGATTGTCAGTCATGCAGTGATTATGTTTACTCCATAAAGAAGACTAGGAGATATTACAGGTGCTTCCACTGATGATTGAAATGATTCATAAACTTTAGTCACTAGCTCTAATTCTTCTTGGAACAATTTCCACGTGGCTTGCAGGATGTACAGCCCAGGCCTGCATGTGTAGGATGTAAGGATATAAGCATTCTGTATCTTCCAAATGTTCTAGCATGCATACTGCAACCATTTTTTTATTTTTATTTTTTTTACTTTTTTGTGGGTAGGTATTTAATGTTAGAATTAGTTGTATAGGGAGATGAGTCCTAATGTTGAGGAAGAAGACACGCAGACAAGTGAATTTACTGTGTTAAAGTGATCAAGCAATAAAACAGTATACTGATTTAAAAAGCGTGCAAGAATGTAACCTTTTATGTGCTAATTAAGTGAACTGTTAGTGGGGTGGAAATACATTGGACATTGAAAAAGAAAAAGGGTGCTGCTGAAAACTTTTCCGTTTGAACAGTGGAACATATTATTGCTTTATTCACTTTAAGTGGTTATAAAGGTTTTTTTTTTTTCTTTTTGAAAAAAAAAACACATCATACTTACCTGCTCTGTGCAGTGGTTTTGATCCTCCTCTTCTGCTGAGTGCCCCCAGTGTAAGCTGCTTGCTCTGGGGGCACTCGTGCGTGCTTGCTCTTGAGGTGCCTCTGTGTGTGTCTATGGGACACACAGAGCATGGCTAAAGCCCCATTCCCTGCCCCCGCTCCCTTCTCACTGGCTGTGATTGACATCAGTGGGAGCCAATGATTTCTGCTGCTGTGTCTCAACCAATGAGAGGGAGACCTGGGAGAGCCTTGGCTTTTGTGCACATCTCTGGATTGAGAGTGGAGGGGGGAGCTGCGCACTGAAGGTTTTTTTACCTTCATGCCTAGAATGCATGAAGGTTAAAAAAAACCAAAAAACAAACCTTCAGCCTTTAAAACCACTTTAAAGAACTTTAGATTACCTGTATTTTAAACAATTTTTTTTTCATCTTCACAAATTTTTTTTGTGGTTCTTTTTTAGGTAACCAAAGTGACTAATGTGGATGGCAACAGTCCTGTGAGGTTTTCAGCTGAGACGGCTTTCATTGTGGACAAATATGAGATCCTGTAAAGATGGTGGTGTATTTTCCACAGGTTATCTCCAAGATTCTGGATAGAAGCTTCTATAGGATTTTTCTGTATGTCTTGAAGGCAAGCAGAAATCCCAAATACGAACTATCCTGCAAATTCTGTGCGCTCCTTTAACAGAGAAGGGGATCCAGAATTTTGTTATTTCTAATATTTTTATTCCTTACTTTAGGGCAATACATTTATGTTCTCCTTTTGGCAAGAATGAAGACCATATTCTTTCAAGCTCCCAAATATTGAGGGATGCTTCTATTTCAAAGAGAGTAAATTTATTCACCTATGTCCTGTTGTCAGCAACAAGCGTCTTTGTTTCCTGGAATGTTTTGATTTTTTTTTTTATGCTTTAGCTTAATTTTGAAGGCAAATTTAGGAAGGATTTTTGCAGGCAAACGGATGACATAGCCTACCAAAAGATACTGGGGATTAAAAACAAAGCAGAGACAAAGGAGGATTGGCAGGACATTTTTTTTTTTTTTTTGTAACCCTGTATAACTTCATAGAGAATATACACATTCCAAACCACATTGAAATACTGTTCTGTAATTAAATAAATGCGGTGAGATGGAATGTGTGTTGTGTTTATTTTTAAACTGTGATTTTGCCAAATATTGGTTATTTGTTGTTCTAACATCTTCTTATAACCAGTTTGCTGCAATACCATTCCTAATTTAGCTTTTTAGGAACTTTGTTAAGTACTGTACTGTTAAGTAGAAGCAGACCATGTAGTTGTGCAAATGTTCATTTATCGCTCAGTCTCACCAGATGCCTTGTCATGCATTTTGCTGTAACTTCCAGTCCAGAAAAATGCATGGACATGTGAAAATCCATTGTTCATACCATTCTGTTGTGTTGCCTGCATTTGGAAATATCTGTATTTTGGGTGTGTTGGCCTGCTCTTTGCTTTTTAAGTCTGCATTTGGGGTTCAATGCCATCAGAGCAGCGTGTGTTAATGGATGTGTTTGGTGTAAACAACCCCAGGATTTTGTTAAAAAGTTCTTAATAGCAGCGCTTTCCAAAATGTTCTGGGGGGGGCAATAACAGTCATGTTTTCATGATTTCTTCTAAAAAAAAAAACCCACACTGTTTTATACACTTTTCTATGTCAACATTTACAGTATAAACTCATTGCTATGATAACAGTCTTGCTGTGTTAGTGAACACAATAGAATGGTTGAAATGCTTAGCTCAGTCAAAAATAATAACCTTGGGTGACAATAATAATCTTGTATCTATGGACACCTCTATCCTTACCACATAAAAAATAGATTGTGTTCTAGTTCCCCTAATCCTTTTGTTGTCCCAAATTTATCCAGATACTATCACTTTCAGATTGGGATGTAACAACTTTCTCTGAAAAACAGTGATACATGTGACGGTTGCGTGGCGTCAGACCCCAGCCCTTCTCACCCACTTGTGACCAAAGGACCAGCCGATCTCAGACTGATTTGTCACTTGCGTAACAATGCTACTCTCAGCTGCGCCCTGCACAAATATTTTCCAGCTTGCGGGACCACAATCTATGTGCCAGCAGCCTGAGAGCGATTGTTACTGGGTCAGGTTAATTACACAATTAACCCTTCACGCTGCCACCACCACCTTTTTACAGGGAAGGAGGAAACTCACAAATCTTAGCCGGGACACTATATTAGCATAAGCGTCTGTAATAAACACTGTCGCCACAGACAGATGTATTCAGAGGATTATTACATACAGTAGCACTCTTCAGAGACAGGTATTCTCTGAAGAGTGTAACAAATATATATAAAGAGAGTAATAAAACAGAGAAATAAAAGAAAGAAAGTTTCAGAAGGCAGAATACTTGCAAAAGTCCTTAGTTTGAGCAGAGTCCAATCGTCCGAACAAAAGGGTGCCTTTGCTCTCAAGATGGTTCCTGATCGATGTTAAAAGGAGAGCTACTTTTCTCCAGGCTGTCAGTCTTTTTCTATTATCTCAAAGGGGTGTCTCCTGAGAACAAATAGCCAATCACCCCATTTGGGGATGGGTGTTAGGCGGTGACCAAGGTTATGACCAAATCCCTTCCAAGTTCATACTACGGTCAATAACCTTCAATAGGTACAGGTAACATCCTAGCAACTGGCAGATTAATATTTAGAATTATATTCCGCTTGCACAGATACCACACTTTTGCATATTCTGCCACTCCGGATAAAAGAAATTGCTTTCTACCCTCTTGTAGGGGTTACATAGGGATGTAAGGTGTCATGTGACTCATTAAAATGACCTATCCGAATATGTACTTCATATCAATGTGCCCAGTTCCTGCTGATGTTTATGAATTTGTATGAAAAATGACTGTGGAATGTACGTTTTGTGGCACACTCTGCTCTAATGGCCCAACAGCTCATGACTAACTGAGTTATGGTTTTACGGCCGGGTAGAGGAAAGTGGTTTTTCAAGCAGACCTTCTGGAACCAGACTAATTAGGGGTTTACAGCCATGGAGCTTATCCAGCTGTGCATATGTTGAGCTCAGTTCACTTACAGACTCACATTCCATTCAAAAGGGAGGAGGGAGAATCCGGAGAGACAAAATGGCTCTCAGTGTCCATGTCTCTATGCGCATAATTGTCACAATACACACAAGGCAGCCCCCTTAACTTTTTATTCTGGGCAGTTTTACTGGAATAAGGAAACCCTATTTATAAATAATTGGCTGGCAATCTACGATATTGGCTTACAAATCTGACATGGCCTTTTTTTTTTTCTAAACACAACTTAAGGTTTATGCACTGTGGTGTTTCTGCAGCCTACTGTAAGAGTGTGTGGTGGTGCCATTCTAAATGACCCAAGGTAAAATGTACATTTAGGTGTTTTTACTGCAGTGTGCGGATGGTGTTCTGAATAAAAGGTACTTCTCTTTAGCATATTATAGCTTTCAGTGCTGGAGGCAGGTATCAGCGCCTTTTTAAAGATATTTTTTAAAAATTCTTAGTAAAATCTAGTCTTGTTTACTAATCTGAAAGTGTGTGATGTTTCAAAGCAAACTTTTTTGTTTTGTTTTTTTTTTGTTTGTTTTTTTAACCACTTGCCCTCCTTAGGATTTTCCTGACCAGGCCATTTTTTGCCTTACAGTGCTGCGTTACTTTAACTGACAATTGTGCGGTCATGCAACACTGCAACCAAAAGCAATTTACGTCCTTTTTTTTTTTTTTTTTCCCACTACTAGAACTTTTTCGGTGGTATTTGATTGTCTGCTATTTTTTATTTTTTGCGCTATTAAAAAAAAAAAATGACAATTTAGAGAAACAACATCTATATTTTTGACTTTTTGCTATAAAAACCTGTCCAGTAAAGAAATTAAAAACAAATTTTGTCATAAATTTAGGCCAGAATGTATTGTGCTACATGTCTGCGAAAAAAAAAAATCCCAATACGTGTAAATTGATTTACGTGAAAGTCATAGCCTTTACAAATGGCGGTGTATATATACTGGGATTTTTTTTTCTTTTTTTACTAGTAATGTCGGCGATCGGCGACTTATAGCGGGACTGCAGCAGGCATTCTGACACTGGGGGGAACTGACTTGGTGTCACTGACATCCCCAGTGACACCATTACAGTGATCAGTGCTAATAAAAAGCGCTGACACTGTATTAATGGCACTGGGCAGGAAGGGGTTAACCTCTGGAGTGATCAAAGGGTTAACTGTGTTCTGTTTTACAATGTGTGGTTGTGTTAGCACTTCACTGTAAGCACACTGATTTGCATGGCTCTGCACAGCCATGCAAAGGTGTGTGTGTGTGTGTGTGTACGTACCCGTGTACCCATGCTGTCCTGTATCAGTACTTCTGCTATAGGGCAGACGGGAAGTGGTTAAATACGCTCACTCTTTTGTGTCCACTCTAATTCTTGGGATAACCAGCCATCATTTAAAGTATGAAATAATTCATATTCCTCATTTCATGCATGGCGGCCTGAAGCAGCTTAACACTGCAGTCCTTCATCTAAACTAACCTGTTTATCTGAGGTCTTGAAAAAATACACTGTTATCAGTCACCTTTATTCCTATCACATGACTGTAAACTATGAATAATTAGAGCACTCATGCAGTATGATTAAACTTGTCCTTTATCACAGCGGACATGACCTCCTACAGGGCGTTACTTAGACAATACAATCTCCTAGGGAGGGCAGGCCTGAATGGTATATTACAAGTAACTCAGTTCTACTTAATCTGACCTTGGGAAGAAACTACGAAGTAGGCCAGTTTGAGACGTGCAGCTTTGTCCCAGATAGGGAAGTATAGCTAACTATTTTTCTCTGCCTCTTTCTCAAACCCATTTATAATGAGATTATTTCAAAGTAAAACAATTTTATAAACCAAAAAAAAAGCATTTCTTCTACTATGAAATATGGCACATTATACCTAATATACATACACATTTTCTTAATTATGTACATATTTTGTTCAACTTAACATGTAGAGAACTCTGACTGGGGTTATATCTCTAAAATACTTGCACCATATTCTCATACAATATTGGGAAAGGGCATAATCCTTTTTCATATTTAGGAGTCTTAATTCATTTGAGGGGCTCAAACTACTGTGCATGCCTAAATAGCACTTGGTTATTTCTATCGCCTTTCCCATGTCACTCTTCTACCCGGTTGATTGTCTGGTTTTTTATTTGCACAACATTATGTCCTGTCACATGAAAATGTGTGGTTCACCTGTTCTAACATTATACTGCAAATCACATATATCTGAGAAGAAATGAAAGCTTTACTGTTTTATATAGTTTTTGTCAACATATACAATTGAGTACTGACGTGATACTTTTTTTTTATTTGCACTAACATACAATTTTGAGGACAAGCTTTCGGGGAATGTCCCCTTCTTCAAGGTCCAAGCAGTACTAATCCAATTAGTACTGGATTAGTTATATATATATATAAAAATGCAGTGCTGTAAATGATCAAATCATGCAAATCAACACAATAATAGTCCTGAAAAGGTGCTCAATAATTCCCAGTGCCAATGGAAAGAATGCAAACTAACCAAAAACACATTTAAAATACGCATGTGTGTAAGAAATCCTGGAGATTCCCCTCTCTCCCTCTGGTCAGAAAATGGATATGTGCTGAAATGGATGACGACGACGCCCTCTTGTAGGAAAACGAAATCCTGCAGGTTAGGAAGCTCCCAGGATAGGATATTCCTCTTCAATGGAACCAGGGCTGGGATTGAAATCACTCTGTGGCTGTGAAGTTGGGAGAAAGGCCCCTCACAGAGAACACAGAGAGATACTCATAGTGTAGTATATTACTTCAATTTATTTAAAAAAAACGCGTTTCGTACCTCAGAAGTGCGTGCGCACGAAACGCGTCGGAGCCTGTGGACGTCGTTGACACTACGCCGCCGGTGCCATGTTGGAGGCCCGGCGGCCACCAATAATTTTAAGAGGGTCAGTGGGTCACTTTCACTTGCCACCTGATTATATGTTTTACTTGTTTTTTTTAAATAAATTGAAGTAATATACTATACTATGAGTATCTCTCTGTGTTCTCTGTGAGGGGCCTTTCTCCCAACTTCACAGCCACAGAGTGATTTCAATCCCAGCCCTGGTTCCATTGAAGAGGAATATCCTATCCTGGGAGCTTCCTAACCTGCAGGATTTCGTTTTCCTACAAGAGGGCGTCGTCGTTGTCATCCATTTCAGCACATATCCATTTTCTGACCAGAGGGAGAGAGGGGAATCTCCAGGATTTCTTACACACATGCGTATTTTAAATGTGTTTCTGGTTAGTTTGCATTCTTTCCATTGGCACTGGGAATTATTGAGCACCTTTTCAGGACTATTATTGTGTTGATTTGCATGATTTGATCATTTACAGCGCTGCATTTTTATATGTATATGTTTTACTGAGGATTTTTACATGCGTTTATCCTGGATGTTCAGCTGCTGTTTCTTTGAGAGCGCTCACTGTGTGTCCTTTACCTATACAGTACTGGATTAGTACTGCTTGGACCTTGAAGAAGGGGACATTCCCCGAAAGCTTGCCCTCAAAATTGTATGTTAGTGCAAATTAAAAAAGTATCACGGACAGTACTCAATTGTTTCTGTCGCAAATGCACTAATACGGCTACAATCACCTCTGTCAACATATAGTAAGCTGCATTTTGAATAAAAGCACTACATAATGTATGAGGAATCATAAATGAATTGTTATTTAAAATGGTTCAACAGCCTAAACATTTTGTGCTTTAATGCATCCCCCCCCCCTCCTTCATACTCACCTCAGCCCCTACTCAATCCAGTGGTGTGCCTGTCTGTAGTGGCTCTCCCTGCTATTACAGGTTTGTCCTGAGCAGAACAAAGGAGTTGGGGGGTGGGGCACTGCCATGCTGTTTGTGTCTGTGGATGCAGGTGGTGCAGCTTGGCATTGAGCCTGTAGGTGTGCCACAAAGGGACTTCCTATGGTGGCACACTAAGAAGAGGAAGATTGGGGCTGCTCTGTGCAACATAGAGCAGATAAGTATAACATGTTTGTTAAACATTACAATTTAATAAAAAAAAAATATATATATATTTTTTTTTTTATAGTACAGGAATTTACCATGCAAATGTATATACCACGTGCGTGCTCCATATTGTACACATACTAGGGAATCTTAGCTGGCCTTCAACTGTTTTAGCGCACAGATGGCTCTGTAACTTTACAACAAGTATTTCCTTTTGTTCAGTGTTACTTGGTCCTAAAGCTAGGTAAGATCCTGACTTGGAGTGATGGTCAAGAAGCACACCCTCTCTCTGGCCAGACTTCAGAGCCCAAAAGTCTAGGACAAAGATCCCTGTCACCCAGTACAAACTACTTCTGGAGCCCCTTGTCAAACCACCACAAACTTGATCTCTTGTCACTGACCAATGCCTGAGCTGTCTGCAGCAGTTTGGCTGTTCTTTGGGATCTAACTGGGATGCATGTGGTCATTGCTCAACCTAGATCTTGGCCATCATCAACATACAGTAGCTTTTTCAGACTCTAACTTTTGTAAGGCATGGTTGGCATTGACGTAGTTTTGCAAAATCACTAGTAAGATATGCTTTGCTGTTATTTTTATGTTGCAACTGATTAATGGTCTATGAGATGATGGTAACTTGATAGTAGTTCAGTGTATTTTATCTCTTTATTGTTGGTGTAATATTCTTTAGTCCAGAGCTAAAATGTTGGGTTTTTTTTTAATTGTACAGTACAGGACGCTGGATCTTTAGTCCTAAGCATGGACTATATGCATTTACCTTCCAGTGGTTGAACAATAGCAAAAATAGCTACAGGGACATCCCCTATATAACCCTTCCCACTCCCAGTAATCCTCGCTCTTTTGCTAGTGTCAATAGGTGATGAAAGTCTTCCTTCTACTGAGATAAGCTTACTTTTACCCCCCCCCCCCCCTCAAGAATCTAAAGACTCCAACTTGCCCCATAGCCACTGGCTTCCACTCTGCAGCTTTCTGGATTGGTTGATTCCTCAGTAGGGAGGGTAAAATTGCTTTGGGCACTGAATCCTATGTGGGAGCTCAACTTGATGCATTTATTTGCTAAAGAGTTCAAAATCAGGCTCCGGCTTAAATAAATAAACCCCATAGTGCTTTGCATTGTTAGCTGCAGGGTGTTGTATAGGTCCAGGGTTCGTGGCCCATCAGCAGTGGAGCTCTGTCCCTAAAGATCCTTATGATGGTATGCCGATAAAGATCAAATCAAGAATATAGCTTGTGCTTAACATTCTGCACCAAGTGATGAAGACATCAGCTGTGGTAAGTTGTGGGCTTAATGCCGCTCTGGCTTCCCGGCTTGCTTGCACCCCAATCCACTGGTGGCCTAGGTGAGCATATGCTGCAGCTCTTTTAAATGATATGTCGTAACTACACAGTTTGAGCGCCAGCCTTTTAAATTTGACACCATTTTCAGCCTCCTGAAGCAAAGAAGCCTTGCATCTGTGCAGTGTGGCCTCCTTAACCCTAGTGGCAAGACCTGTGGCATTTTCCTCCACTTGCCAAAACAGCAATCTTTGGATACTTCTTGGGTTCCAGCCACCTAGAGTGCATAGCACAAAAGTGATCGTTGTGAGTACCTCTTCGGGGAGGCACATGGCTGCACGTGGAAGATCATAGATGCAAGAACAAAGGGTCAGCGGGTATCACTGGCTCAGATTTAGCTATTGGCTATTGGGAAGGGGGATGCCAATCTGTCTCCAAAGGGCCTAGCTCTCTCTTTTCTGATTCTCTGTCTTCCTTGGGTCCTCCTCCCCATTTAGAGAGAAGTTTTCATCTGCCATGTCTGACTTTGAGCAGAATCCTGGGCCTATTAGAGACTGTAAACTGCAGGGGATGCAAGCAAACCTCTTCAATGTCTTCTGAGTCCATTTCTGAATTTATTCTTGCAGCTTCTGCACTTCTTAAGGAGGAGTTACATGTGACAGATCAACCCCCTCCCTGGCTTCTGGGGAATTGAATCAGGATAAGATTCCTTTTTGCTGAGATCTCATTAAAACTTGAAGATACCCCTTTCCTACCCTTATTGATGCAGTGTGCTTATTCCTGGCATCTTGAATCTGCTCAACCTAAGGACTCCAGCATGTGTTCCTTAAAGGATAAGTTCACCTTTTGTAACATGTATTTAGGGTGTAACATGTTTCTTTGCAGCAGTTCCGGGCACCCCTTCTCACCCCCTGGGACAGCAGGCAAGGGAACCTCTCTTCGCACCTGTTGTCACATTTTACACGTCCAGTGTGCATGAGGACTTAGTCTTGGTAGTAGCAGAGCAGGTGTCCATGCCAGGCAGGAGAATTTGTTAGTGATCTTTAGTGAGGCAGATGAGCTGGTAGAGAGCTGATGGGCAGGAGACTGGTATTGGCGACAGCAGGCAAGGCATATACTGGTAGTAGACTGTAAAACAGCAGGATGGCAGGTAGGTTCCCGTGTCTAATGGCTAATATCGCTTTTGTCCCACAGGACTAAATGATGATTTCCATGCAGGGTGCTTTTTCCACATTCAAATGGATGGGCTTGTATTACCACTTTTCTCCCACCAGGGGGTCTCCCTCACTCCTTTCCACACTGAGCCTTAGTGGACAGATGGGGCAAAGACTGTGTAATGCTTCCACCTCCCGGCAGTGGGGGATAACATGGAAAAGGATCAATTGATTCCCCCTGATGAAGCCACGTGACCCTGTGGCGTAACGCGTAGGGGAGGGGCTCTGACGTCACGACGCTGATGTGGAGAAGCGGTAAATACGAATCGAGGATCTGGGCACAACTCAATCGTTCATATTAGCACTGGAATATGTGAGTGCGATTTTTCGTTACAATAAAAGCATAATTTTTAAAAAGGATAAGGCACTATTATCACTTCCTTTTCCATGTTATCCCCCACTGCCGGGAGGTGGAAGCATTACACAGTCTTTGCCCCATCTGTCCACTAAGGCTCAGTGTGGAAAGGAGTGAGAGAGACCCCCTGGTGGGAGAAAAGTGGTAATACAAGCCCATCCATTTGAATGTGGAAAAAGCACCCTGCATGGAAATCATCATTTAGTCCTGTGGGACAAAAGCGATATTAGCCACTTAGTTTGGCTAATTGGTAAGGTGAGCGTACACCTATTCTTTAGCACTGGGAGTGTTGCACGGCACATTTATTGGCACTTGCAAGATTTGAAGCACAAAGTGGACTTTACAACAAATTTTTCATTGTGCACTAATTTTTATATTTGTTTTTTGCACAGAATTGCACTGTTTGAAGCACATGGTTGTTTTCTCACAATCATATTATTTTTTTTTAGTTATATGTTTGTTATTGATTTTTTATATTGTGAAGCGTGACACATTTAGATATTACCTTTTGATATTTTTACACAAATTATGAGTATGTGTTTAGTGTTGATGCATCACATATTAATTTGATATTTGTTACAATTTTTTATTATATAAGTTTCACACAAAGAGAATATCACGTTTTAGCTCACGAGAATCACTTTTATTTGGTTATACTGAGGGGGGTGTTGCCTTCATAAATGGACAGTCCATGTTTTTGACACAGCCATTTCGTGCCTTAGCAAGACCTTCATGGCACTGTGAATGATAATCTTGCTTTCAAGGACCTGGTGAAAAAGAGGTTGGAAGCCCTCTTTAATGCCTTTTTTTTGCTGGTAGATCTCGCCATACAGCTTGCAGATTCATCCATTGCCTTCTCCCAGGCTATTGCTGTCTGGACGCCATTTTAATGGAACCCTCAGTTTACCACCACCTGGAGTTTTAACCCATGGCCTTGCCCTACTGCGTTGACAGCTTAGTGGATATACTTTGTCAGATATGCAAGATGAGCCTCCTTTCCATTCACATGCAAAATACCGTCTGCCTTAGGCTTCGAGCTCCATGTCAAAATCTGGAGTACACTCCCGTTGGTAGATATGGACCTCCAAACCAGCCAAGTCTGGGTGCAAGCTCTCTGACAAGTGAAGGTGCCCCTTCATTGATAAGATTGGGGGTATATCTATCAACCTTCTCAGCCAGCTGGTCCAAAGAAATCTCAGACGTTTGGGTCCATGGATTACAAATCATATTTTCGGACTCTGCTTACATGTTTGTCCCTGTCTGCCATCCAGATCCTAGGTGTGTAAAATTGGCAGATGAACTTTCTCAGTCATCTGAGTCTGGATTTGGGGGAATGGTTTCCTAGTCTTTTGCCACAAGTGGGGAATGCTGAATGTGGATTTCCTGGCATCCAGATTCAACAAAAGGCATTCCAGTGATTCTCATTGCACCAAACTTAGCCAAAAGGATGTGATACTCAGATACTAAGTTAGGGGGGCTCTTCTGGATTGTCTGGGTCTTCTGTCCCAAGGGCAGGTTTTCCATTTCAGTTGCTGACTTTACCGGCATGACTGTTGAAGCCATGATCCTGAGAGATGGGTCCCATCTGACTCTGTCATCCATACCCTTTTAAAGGCTATGAAATCAACTTCTCCCAAAGTCTACACACCTGGAAGGCCTATTTTTCTTGGGGCAAGTTGAGGAACTTTCATCCCAGAATGTACTTAGTGCAATATATTCTGTCCGTCCACGAGTCTGGTATGGATCAGTATCTGGTTTTGATCACCATTTATGGCAAATCTCAGTCTTAGCTATTCTGTTTCAAAGACCCTTGTCCTCTCACTCTCTACAGTTAAGTCCTTTGTTCAGGTGTCTCACTTCTTTTTATTGTTACAGTCTCCTGTGTCTTCTTGGGACCTTAATCTGGTTCTCTCGGCTCTTCAGAAGCCACCTTTTGAACCAATTTGTGATATTTGTGTGTTGGCTCTCACTTGAAAGGTGGCTTTTCTTGTTACTATCTCCTCTGCGTGGCAAGTCTCAGAGTTGGCAGCCTTATCCTGTTGGGAGCCTTTCTTAGTGTTTCACCAGGACATCATCGTCTTGAAGCCTGGGCCTCCTTTCTCCAGAAGGTGTCTCACCCTTCCACCTCAACCTTCATTTTTTATGTCCAGCTCTCAAATATCCCACAGGAGCCTTCCTGCTTATCACAACATTGCTAAGTGGATTATAAAAGTCATCATTGAAGCCTATAGTCTACAGCAGGCATCACTAAATAGTGGGCTGCCGTCCGCGGTCCGCAAATGGACCGAATGACAGTCCTATACATCCCGTGGCTCCGCATCTTAGATGCCTGGATGTTCTCTGCTGACTGACATCCTCCTCCCCCTGTCACCACCGCCACAGTAATTATCCTTATAGCAGGCCCCCCCCCTGCTAACCACAACCCTCCTCTAACCTTTTTGTTCCTACCTTACACAGCAGATAAAATGCAGAAGGCATGGCATGCCTGGACAGAGGGTGGGACATGTGGGATATGTTTTTCATGTTAACAGGCAGGCTATTGGTTACTAGGCACGCCTAACCACCAAGTACCGGTTTGTTAACTTGAAAAACTGGGTAGCTCCCGCCCTCTGGCTGGACATGCAGTGTCTTCTTCATTTTACCTGCTGTGTAAGGTAGGAACAAAAAGGTTAGAGGAGGGTTGTGATTGGCAGGGGGTAATGTAAGGGAGGGGGGGATTCATATAAAGTAGACTGGGCTGCAAGGAAGGAAGGGGGGCCATGAAGGGAGCAGTATACAAAAAAAGGGGGCTGTAAAGGGGACTGGGGTACAAAAAAGAGGGCTGTAAAGGGGACTGGGGTGCAGGGAAGGAGGGCTGTGAAGTGGACTGGGGTGCAATGAAGGGGGGAAATGTGAAGAGGACTGATGCAATTAAGGGGGAGGTTGTAAAGGGAACTGGGGTGCAATAAAAGGGGGCTGTGATGTGAAGGGTTGACAAAGGACACTGATATAAAGTGTGGGCGTCTGTGATGTAAGAAGGATGGGCTGTGATGTGAAAGGGGGACACAGGACATTTAGGTAAAGGAGGTGCTGTGATGTAAAATGGGAGAACTTGGATGCTAAGGGAGCTGTGATGTAAAGGGGGGGTGCTGCACTGTAAAAGGGGGCGCTGTGATGTGAAGAGGGGTGTAATGTAAAGGGGAAGAGCTGTGATATGAAGAAACCGAGTCATAGTACAAACATGAGACTCGGACCTCTGCTGGATGAAAATGTTTTTGACTGGACCTTCGTGATTTTTAATTCCATATCCCTGGTCTACAGGACAGGGTTCCACCCTTGCTTGTTAGGGCCACTCTTTCAGATCTGTTAGTGCCTTGGGGTCTTTTCAGCATCCGCCATACATTTCTCAGTATTGCAAGGCTGTCACCTGAATATCACATATACCTGATAGCGCTTGTACAGATCTCATAAAAAGAAATTAC
Organism: Staurois parvus; assembly: GCF_062004578.1. Classification (NCBI taxonomy): domain Eukaryota; kingdom Metazoa; phylum Chordata; class Amphibia; order Anura; family Ranidae; genus Staurois; species Staurois parvus. Next base: position 7,246,287 of record NW_028318003.1, read on the forward strand.
TACAAAAAACACTTTTCTCACATTCATACAAATACAAAATTATTAATCTTTGTTCAAAACAATTCACTGTGCAAAGTCCCAAATAGTGTGTACGTCCATTGATTCCAACACCAAAAAAATTATGGAAAGTCCATATGTTGCAATGAAAGTGCTTTGTACACAGCTGCCACCACCAATGTGTGTTAAATCTCCTCACCAGATTTCACTGATTTCCTTGTACAACAAGAAAAGTCAAATGCTCTTTGTGGTCTCCCAGGGCCCAGTTGCGATCTCCTGCTCAGCGCTTTGCATTGTTACCTCCAGCAATCCCAATAGAGTTCCAATGGTGATAATGGCATATATTTCAAAAATGAGAAAAGAGGAATCCTCTCATAGTGTAAACTATATATTTATTAAAATGGTATCATATAACAGATTATGCCCATAAAAACATAGAGGCAATCCTGATCCGATCTTGCGGAAGGTGCCGATCCCTCAGCGTGTGTTCCACTCAAGACCAGAATTGATGCACTGGAAGTTCTACTTGAGTGTTTCAACATCAATACGTGACGTCTTCAGAAGCAGCTGCTTCTGAAGACGTCACGTATTGATGGCGAAACGCAGGTGGAATGCACGCTGAGGGATCGGCGACTTCCAAAAGATCTGATTGTGATTGCTTATGTTTTTTGTGGTTTTATGTGGTGGCCTGTTACCAACAAGTCACCACTAAATATACTGGTATGTTCGTTTGCTTTCACATCACCCTCCATGACAACCCAGACTGAAAGATTGCTTCTTCTAGGATCGGGAAGCGCAGAATTTGAAACAATAATTCTTACCTAGATGGCTGCAGCACCAATCCCAGTTGAAGCTGTTCCCTGCCACCTCCAAGACTGAGAACTGATTGATCAAACACCACTGATCACTCAGCTGTTGGTCTTCAACCTGCAGAGAGCTGGCTAAAATATGGTGGATGTATACAGAGCGCCTTTGATCCAGTCAAATGCTAGTTTCTGAGGTGGTGTATACATTTAAAGGCAGTGGGATGGTCTTTCCTTGTGCTTATTGCTGGATATCATTTTCTGTGCCTTCTATATATTTTTCATGTTGGAGCAACAGGTTCAAATTTCCCACATCCCCAGTGATTGCCTAAACCAACCAGAATTCTAGTCAGATAGGAGCCTGTATAGTCTGGATCTAATTTTCTTAATTTTTTCATAATGCTTTTTTTTGTTTACAATGTATGTTATCTAGACTAAAAATACATAAGTGAAAATAGATTGCAGGTTCTGTGGTCCCAATTGTCCACATCACACTCAAAGTTGTTTTGCTATTTCTACATGAGGCCCTGAGGAAGGCTCTGTCACTTTCAAAGGTAAGTCATCAGTTTTGCATGTTGAAGAGCTTTAAGAGCTGTGAGACACCTTAGTTTCTACTAAGAAACGTAGTCTTACCACAATAAAAGGATAATAATCCCAAGAACAAAAATGCAACATATTGCAGCTTAGATGTGCTGACTGCCTTAGTTTTCTTCTTTTTCAAGCTAAGAAAATTTTCTTGTTCAATATTTTTATGGATTTTAATGGAACAGGTATGAATACATCAAGTCGCTTCAGGTATAAACAATGAAGATGTGTAGATACACAACTCCGTTCACAGAAGCACGCTATATAAAATAATACAATGCAATAGAAGGCTTGTCAGCCTTGTAAACATTTGTATAAACAGCAAACACAAACAGGTACAAAAGAATGGTACCAGACCATGTTAGTAGTGCTATCAAAAAGATCCTCAGTAGGGACCTGAGTAAGGCCACTGAGCACTGTGCTTTGTAGGGGTAGAAAGAAGAAAGGATAGAGAGGAGAAGGTAAGGAGCAAAGGGGAGAAGTAGGAAGTGGGGGGGGGGGGGGAGAAACTCTTCTAGTTTGCGTATTTGCGTATTTGAGAGCAGTTTTCTGGCATACAAAAACGCTTTATATAATTATAACTGTTTTTTCTTAAGCCCAGTGAGCATGGATCCTTAATAAGCAGAAAGTGCCTAACTGACCCTTATATTTACAGCCACTGTGGAGCAATCGATGCTCAAAGTTGACAACAAAAGCAGGGACGTTGTTCAAGATCTCAGCACTCTGCTCTCTCCCATCTTCCTGTGCACTTGCTCTGTATTAACATTGGAAAACCGTAGGGCTGCAGAGCTACCAAGTGAAAATTAAAGTAAAAATGAGAAGCATCTGCTGCAAACTGTGAGGATGAATTTCAGATACAAAGGCTAATGGGGGTATGTTTTAAAGTCTACTTACAGACTGTTAAGAATATGCAAACTTTCAAAATCCACGGCCTGGTCACAGTCCTAATCACCCCAATTCCTATTGAAAGGAGTATTTTTTTGCAAATGTGTTAACCTAAACAGCCATTGGCCCAAGCAAGCAGGTTGGATGCTCCCTGCTGTTTATTAGGTGACTGCACTTTTGCATTTTTTAAACAGTCTATGCAAAATTTAGCTACGCACATTGGAAATTTGTGCATTTCCAGTCTAGAGATCCCCAACTAGTCCTTGGCACAGCAGTTAATTGCATTGTACAGTAATTTCAGAAATAGACAGAAAAATACATTAACATACCCTTACTAAACATAAATGCAAACTACAATCTTACTGTTATGTAGCACCCTCATAGTGAGCTACGGGGAGCTAGATCCTAATGGTTAGCCAGGAGATGAATAGCAGCCCAGGTGTAATGGTCAGAGGGGTCAAATTTTGGACAGCAGCTGGAAGCCTCTGCAGACTCAGCCCATTTGGACTTCCGCCTGCCTAGAACTTTGGAGAAAGTTCTAGAAGCAGTGAGCAAATGTAAAGAGTGGCTGATCTGCATATTCAAGGGGCTCTGGCTAGTCCCCAACAGGAGGCTGGCAAGGGGTCAGGATAGCCTTTAAATATGAGTGAGCCTGTCCTGTGTGAGGAGGGTCGGGTGGAAGATAGAGAGAGGAAGATGTGAAGGCTGAAAGCAGGAGGCCTGGAGCTGGAATGGTGGAAAGCGTGGAACTAACTGGCCCCCTTAGAGAGGACCACTTGTATGGCAGGGAAGGAGCGTCCGAGCTGATAGGCCTGGTAGCAGCCACCAACCCACAAGTGGTACAGGAGAGGATCTGAGTGAGTACATTTACACCCCCTGGGTGGATAGCAGAAGGAGCACTGTGGTGGAAAACCAGATTAACCCCCTACTTGTGACTGTTCACCTCTTTAAACACTTGCCATTCGCCCTGTAGCAGAAGTACTGCTACAGGGCGACACAGCTGTGCAAAATCACGTATGTACAGTATACATGATTTACATTTCCGGGTAAGGGCGCACGCGTGCCACCCTGCCCACGCCTCTATTGGTGGCTGGGAATGTCAATCACTGGGTCCCGGCAAGCGATTCCCAGCCAGCACTCAGTGATCATCGGCAAAGATGACAGGGGAGAGACCTGTGTACAAACAACACAAGTCTCTCTCCTGGCAGCATGTCTCCCACGTAAAACACAGCATACAATGTTAGCCCCTTCCTGCCCAGTGTCATTAGTACAGTGTCAGTGCTTTTTATTAGCACTGATCACTATATTAGTGTCACTGGGGATGTCAGTGGCAGTTAGTCAGTTCCCACCCAGGGTCAGAATGCCTGTCGCAGTTCCACAGTCCCACTGTAAGTCGCTGATTGGCGCCATTACTAATATAAAAGAAAGAAATGTGCCAGCATCGCATATTATCACATTATGAAAATGAAGTCTTCCAGCGGCTCGCTGTCACTGCTGACAGAGCCTCCACGTTCACCTGGTCATCCTTCCAGGTTCACAGACTCCAGCTGTTTAAATGGCCGAGCCATGATGACATCACTCTCACGCATGCTGTGGGACCTAGGCTTGCCCCGCACAGAGCTCTAGAATGATGCTACATTTACTGTAACGTCACTTCAGAGCTAAATGCACATGCGCCAGTGACATCACCAACTGCACATTTAGGAGATATTTATTTTACCTTCAGGTGAGCCATATTATAAGCTTACCTGTAGGTAAAGATGACAAAAGAGATTTTACTATTATTCGCATTATAATGTTTCTGCCATGCTCTAGATGGTGCTGTAAACTCATAAATGGCCTAGATCAAAGGTCAGCTCTAACATTGATGTTATTGATATGCTAGATTATATACAGTAATAGATGAAAAATATATTATTATTTAATTTATTTCAGGTATTTATATAGCGCCGTCAATTTACGCAGCGCTTTACATATACAGTTGTGTTCAAAATAATAGCAGTGTGTTGAAAAAAGTGAAGAAAGCTCAAGATCCTTCTAATAGCTTTTATTTCCATCCACACAAATGCATTGGGAACACGACACATTCTATTCCAAATCAAAACATGACGAAAAATATATCAAATTTGTGTTGTTCCTCTAAAAAAATTGAAGAAAAGACTGTTTAAAAAAATAGCAGTGTTTGTATTCTTCTTTACAAACTCAAACATTCACTATATAAACTGAAAAATGGTTGAATATTTTGCTTTCCTTTGAATCACCTAATTAATATTTAGTTGTATAAGCACTGTTTCTGAGAACTGCTGTACATCTGTGTTGCATGGAGTCAACCAACTTCTGGCACCTGTGAACAGGTATTCCAGCCCAGGATGATTGGACTACATTCCACAGTTCTTCTCTATTTCTTGGTTTTGCCTCAGAAACTGCATTTTGATGTCACCCCACAAGTTTTCTATTGGATTAAGATCCGGGCATTGGGCTGGCCACTTCATAACGTCAATCTTGTTGGTCTGGAACCAAGATGTTGCACGTTTACTGGTGTGTTTGGGGTCGTTGTCTTGTTGGAACACCCATTTCAAGGGCATTTCCTCTTCAGCATAAGGCAGCATGACCTCTTCAAGTATTCTGATGTATTCAAACTGATCCATGATCCCTGGTATGCGATAAATAGGCCCAACACCGTAGTATGAGAAACATCCCCATATCATGATGCTTGCCCAACCATGCTTCACTGTCTTCACAGTGTACTGTGGCTTGAATTCAGTGTTTGGGGGTCGTCTGACAAACTGTCTCCGGCCACTAGACCCAAAAAGAACAATCCTACTTTCATCAGTCCACAAAATGTTGCGCCATTTCTCTTTAGGCCAGTCAATGTGCTCTTTGGCAAATTGTAACATCTTCAGCACATGTCTTTTTTTCAACAGTGGGACTTTGCGGGGGCTTCTTGCAGATAGCTTGGCTTCACATAGGCGTCTTCTAATTGTAACAGTACTCACAGGTAACTTTACACCTTCTTTGATCTTCCTGGAGCTGATTGTTGGCTGAGTCCTTGCCATTTTGGCTATTCTTCTATCCATTTGAATGGTAGTTTTTAGCTTTCTTCCACGTCTTTCAGGTTTTGGTTGCCATTTTAAAGCATTTGCGATCATTTTAGCTGAGCAGCCTATAATTTTCTGCACTTCTTTATACGTTTTCCCCTCTCCAATCAACTTTTTAATCAAGGTACGCAGTTCTTCTGAACAATGTCTGGAACGACCCATTTTCCTCAGAGCATGCATGTCATGACTGTTGGGTCTGTTGGATTTCTATTACTCTACTACACCTGCTAGTAAATTATTTGCCATGTAGAAGTATAATTTCTACCAAAACAGTGATTGATCAGGTTAATGGTGTCTGACTGCTATTATTTTGAACACAACTGTATATACACATTGATTACATTATCACCAGAGGGCCTTAATATAGAATTGCTTCATTTCTAATTTTTAATTTCTGGGCATTTAAATTTTATGTTTGTAGTTTTTATTTTCACTTTGGCTATTTTAAAAAAATCATATTTTATCATTTTTATATATATTTAAATTTTTGCATTGAGAAAGCAACCCATTTGATGTAGATATTAAAAGCCTAAATGTATGACCAATGGAATTTAAGCAATAAGTTAAATTATTATAACAATTAATTTAAGGTCACCATACATTGACCGATATGGATTGAACAGATGGAATCATCAGTAATAATATAGTTTACAAAAATGTCAACAATTATGAGAATTTACTAGTATTTGCTTATGGAAATACGAATTGGTGGCTTTCTGCAATAAATAAGAGTAAACAGGATATGGTTTTAATAAAGATTTAATTGGATGCATTAAGAGGAGAAAGGCAAGGGCTTCCTGTAATGCCTCCTGAAGAAGTCATTTTGACGAAGCATAAGTCGAGGCAGAGCTACAGGAAGTGATGTTGTTCCAACCTGTTGGAGACACCCAGAAGTGGTGAGATACCTAAAAGGGAAAAACAGATCGTGCTGGCACTAAGTTATTGTGGAGCGGGCCCACAAAGATCTAAAGCTGAGGGCGGAATGCACAAACAAATGTGAGTGTATTAACTGATCGTTTTTATGTTGTGTATAAATTAGTCGATTTAGTAAAAAAGGTTTTACACTATCAGAGTCTTTCTCCCCTCTGATTTTATGATAATTCTGGTAATACTGTGAGGAAGAAGAAGTACAATCCTCAATGTTTTAAACCACTTGGGGGACAAAACGCATATAGACCTACTCTAAATCGAGAGGTCATGGTTATCTGGTGAGTTTTCCAGTGTGGTGGTGGCGGCACACAGTGGCGGAGTGAAGCATGGAAGAACTTTACATAGTGAAGCTAATATACTTTATGGACGTGGATATTTGAAATCTGCGCTTTGAATTTTGATTTGGACATTTCTAGCACTTTGACAGTTTCATTGTGTTGTGAATAATGCACTTTATTTATATATGATTTTTATATGATTTATGTTTAGTTGCAGGAGCACTGTATATTGAGAGTACTATTAAGAAAACATAAGGCTCCCCCTGGCCCCCAGCTGGGGCCCTTCCATCTGAGCCCGGGGCCCTCCCTTTTGGGTCTGGGGCTATTCCCACTGGTCTCTGGGCCCTTTACTCCCATTGCAGGGCCCTTTATTATGGCCCTGCAGTGGAACCCTTTCACATATCCTGCAGTGGGCCCCTACTTGCTGTCTTGGGCCCCCCCACGATGGTGGGACACCAGGTCCCAGTTGAAGGTGCGACTTTTGTGACCCTGATATTTCTGCCACTGGTGTCAGTAGTTTTGTTTTGTTTTTTTTTACGATTTTATTTTATTTTTTTACAATTTTATTTTTTACACATTTTTTGGGAGCCCCGTTGTTGGGCTTTGGTTAAATATCAGGAGTCTAAACAGACCTCTGATGTTCCATCTTTGAGACAGAGAAAGGAGATTGAGGACACAGCCCTCAATCTCCATCTCTGCAGCCTCAGCAGCACTGAATGAATAGACAGGAATAGCTCTGTACAGAGGTTCCTGTTCATTCACAAACTGAAGCATAGTAAGCACAGTTTACAATGCTTCAGTTATGAATGAACAGAGTCAGTGTTCAGTACTGATCATTGACTCTGTTGGTTCAGAAAAGGAAGGGGCCAGTAAATTACATATTTACCAGCCTCTAACCCACTCTCTATCCTCACATATCCCCCGCAGCAGCTGGTGGGAGAGGAGAGGGTGGAAGCTGGCAGCGTTGTGGGGTAGGGGAGACCAAGGGAGCACACAGGGGCCTGGGGCAGCAGGAGACCAGCAACCTGGATAGGAGGGGTGGAATACAGAGGAAACAATACTCTCTATTTTCCTCCTGAAGTCGCTGAGTAACTGCGGGAGGGAGAGTAGGAGAAGCAGGCTTTCAACAAATGCAGAAAGAAAATAGAGGGCATTGGTTCCTTTATATGTCACTCCCACCGCCCTTGCTATCCAGGTGTACAGGGGAGCCAAACAGGCTCCCTGGAGCATGGGGCCATGTCCCAATTGTGACCCCTCTCCACAAGTATTCTAAAACATTTCCTCTCTAATGGTTTTGCAGCCTGTACTATTCCAAGGCATTACCCAGAAAATTGTTGCATACAGAATTGTGCTGTAATGACCAGTTGACTCATTTTTGAGGAGTCTCCATACAATTCTAACATAAATGTATTAATCTTTGCAGGTTTGTATAGCGGTAAAGTTTAAAACATAGTTTGCTAGTTTAAGCTTTAGTTAATATGCATCCAATGATAAACCTGTGAAACTAGTAGCACCATGGCCATTTATAAATCCAGAACCTAGGGGCATGTGTCCTAGAATTCCTGCTGGATATCCTGGGTTCTCTAATAGCCATCCCATTCGCAGTATTCTCTGGTGAAGTTTTTCACCTCCTGACAGTGCCTACATAATCTCACCACCAAAATCACTTGGGAGAATCAAAGCAGGCAGTGTGAGAGCACAGTGCATTGTCTATTATGTCAGGTAATCAACATCAAGCAGTAATGAGTTATTTAGCTCCAACTGACCACCATCATTAGGAAGTACTTCACCATGGACCACCAATATAGGGTCCCTTCACATACTGTATGACCACCAGTGTAAGGGGGCACATCATCATTGACCACCAAAATAAGGATGCACTTCACCACTTCCCAACAATATAAGGATACAGTACACCATTGATCACTAATAGAAGGTACTTCACCACTTACAAATAATGTACACCAGTTGTCACCAATATAAGGGTGCACAACATCACTGACCACCAATATAAGGGTGCACTTCACCACTCACTGTCATTATAAGCGTGTCCTTTACCACTCACCACCAATATAAGTGTGCACTTCACCAATTACTACCAATATTAGGGTGAACTATATTACTGAACACCAATATATGGGTCATTTGACCACTTACCACTAATATGATGAGGTACTACTCCACTGACAACAAGTTTAAGGGTGCACTACAACCCAAAACACTCTAAGTGCCATCAGACTGAGAGTAATCATCACTGGGGCAGGTTAACCCATTAAAACACAAACAGGAGCCACTACAATTTATTTTAACAGAAACACATACTGCTCACAGCATCTGCTGTACCGGTAGCAATTCTGACTTTTAAGAAATATCTATGACACCCACTGCTACACCAAGACCAGAATGTAAAAGAATTTAAATTATTTTAACGTTCTTCAAAGAGATGTTAAGTTCTTTAATTTCTGATTGGAGCATTTAGAGATTCAGCTTAACAATTTTAAAATATTGTTTTATAGAAACAAAATGGTGCAAGAAAATGTTTAGAAAGAAAGATATTACAAAACAGACAAATAACTACAGTAAGATAAACAGAATTAAAAATAAAAACCATTTAAGAAAGTTTTCCTGTTCTTTGGTTTTATGCAGAGTAATTTGCTGCAGAGTAAGTCCAATCTGATGTACTAAACTCATCATCTCTCATAAATGACTTTTAACTTTCTGCCATAGTGTCAATGCTATCAGGTGCTACTGAGCTGCAGATGCAGCCTTTCTTTCTGGTCCCTAAAGAGGGTGTTTACAGAAATAACACAACCAATTAAAGGGTCTACGGGGTGTGTTGAAACGCTTTATGATGTTCCAGTGGACATTAATGTAAACTTTCCTAACTATACCGTATTTATATTTTCAGATGACAAGGGTTCACAATCCAGCAACCAACATATTAACAACAATTAAATAATAATTCAATAGAGTCCAAATACAATATAAATCCTATGCATATTTTGCTTAGGAAATCTAATGTATTTTATTAGCCTTCTATTTCTTGTAATATAAGCATGTTTGGTGTCTACCTAATTGTTATATTCTTATACACTAGTGTCATTGTATCATAGCAGGAATTATGGATTGTGCGTAGAGTTGGTAGTTGAAACATTTAAAAGTGTTTCAGCTTACATAAAACAAAACTTACAGATGCGTATTTCTTGTAAACGGGTTTACAACAGGTTGCTCTGGCTTAATAATGGTTTACAACAGCCATTTACAACTGGACTCATTATCAACCTTGCACAGATCCTATCTAGCATGTTTACTCATTCCATTCAAGCTGATCTGCTTTCTGTCAATGTATCTTAGCCTTGTTGTTCTAGCAGAGTGGTTATATGAAATGTGCCACCTTTCCACCACAGACGTAAGATCTGGTCTGGTGCAAGGATTTTTTTCTACACAGGCGAAAGTGCATTTTGCCACCCCCCTCTCCCACTGTCCTCCTGCCACTTTCTCCCCTCTACCACATCCCCTCACTGTCTACAGCTGCACTGGTACCTTTTTCCCGTTGGGCTCATAATGTGATGGGGCACAGCTTGAAGGACATCACACAACATTGAAAATTGCACTGTGCTGATCTACCACCAAACAGCAGTGTTTAATGAGGGTGCCGGATTATGTTTTCCCCGCTTCCCCTCACTATCTACAAGCAGCTAGCAGTTGAGGCAAACTAAAACTTCCATGCTACCCCAGTAGGAGAGATGGCACAGTGTTGGGAAACGGAAGGAAGGTTGTTTAAAAATCTGTGGCTGGGGATTCTAATTTTATCACCCCTCTATCCTGGCACCTTGGCATTGGTCCTGGATAATCTCCAGCCTAATATCCAAACCCCAGAGGATACCTTCTATCCCAATATACATACCTTATAGCAGTGGTCTCCAAACTGCAGCCCGGTGCCCAGATATGGTCCTTTGCTTGCCTTTATCCTACACTATTCCTCCTACTGATATGAGACACTATTCTGCCAACTGACACCGACAATGGGGCACCATTTCTCCTACTGACACCGGCAATGCGGCACTTTCCCTCCAAATGATATCAACAATGGGGCACTATTCCTCCCAATGATACTAGATGTGGCGATGTTTATTCCCATTGATACCAGGAAAATTTCCACTCCCGCTGGCCAGAGTTCTGTCTCCCTACAGTCTGAAAGACAATAAACTGGCCCGTTGTTTAGAACGCTTGGAGACCCCTGCCCTATAGTATATCTCACCCACACCAAGGGAAACCACCCCATACATATACTCCAGTGCATGTCCTTCTGATCGCATTCCACCTCCCCGATATACCCTATATTCACCCCACACCCAAACACTCCTCATAAATAAACTCCTAGATCACACCCCCCAGATATCCCCACCCTGAACACACCCCCCAGATACCTCACACTCTGATCACACTCCCCATATACCCCCACTCTAATCACACCCCCAGATACCCTCCCACTCTGATCACACCCCCACCATGATCACACGATCCCCTGATACCCCCCAATTTGATCTCACCCCCAGATACCCCACTACACTCTGATCACTCCCCCAGATAGCCCCACCCTGATCACACCTTTCAGATACCCCTCCACTTTGATCACACCCCCAGATGCTCCCCTCACTCTGATCACACCTCCAAATACCCCCACCCTGATCACACTCACTCATATACTGCCCCACTCTGATCACACCGCTAGGTATCCCCACCCTGATCACACCTCCCAGATACCCACACTTTGATCACACATCCTCAGATACTCCCAATCTTATCACACCCCCCAGATACCCCCAGATCCCTCCACTCTGCTCACACCCACCAGATACCCCCACTCCCATTAAGCACACCTTGGGTTTACCAATCCCCTTAGATCCCACCAGTCCTGCAGCACCATCTCCGGATGGTGTCAGTGGCGGAATTTGTGGTACACCAGGGACAGGAGAGTTAGCTGTATCTCAGGCAGGCAGGAGAAGATCTTCACCAGGATCCTCCATGGTGCCGGCAGCCGCAGCAAGGTGCGGGGAGTTTCCTCCACCCTGACCTCTTCCTCTGTCTACACCCCCGCCCCTCAGCCTGACCCACCCTGCACAGCCAGCCACACACCACCATGCCTGACCAGAGCCTGTACACATTCGCCTACTCAGGATCCACCCACCCACAGCAGCCTACTAAAGAATCAAGCTCCAGCGGAGTAGCTTGTCTTTCTCCCAGCCACAGGGTGTAATCATCTGAGAGAATTGTGGTCAGTTATCACTGTAAAGCTGCACCCATACAGGTAGTGTTGCATTTTTGCAGAACCCACAGTATTGCAGGATATCCTTCTATGGTGGCATATGCTACATTCTTGGAGAGCAGCTTCCTGCTTAGGTAAAGGATGGGATGTTCCTCTCCTTGCTTTTTCATCTGGCTCAAGATATCACCTAAGCCATAGGCTGAAGTATCAGTTTGCACCAGAAACTAACATTTAAAATCTAATGTTTGTAAGAACTGATTGGTACCTCCTTGGAGGAATGAAAGGCTTTCACCCACTGCAGTCTAGGACACCAGCTTGAACAGTTTCTTCTTGGTTAGGTCAGTCAGGAGTACAGCCAATGTTCTGTAGTTGCACACAAATTTCCTATAGTAGCCGGCTGTCTTGGCAAGAATGACATAACTTGCTTCTTGGCTTGAAGGTAAACCAGGGCATGACGGCCTTGACTTTCTCTGGCTTGAGTCTCAGGGCACCTCCTCCATCCTGTTGTCCCAAGTACCTAATTCTGTCATGCCTATCTGACACTTACTGGGGATCACTGTCAGATTAGCTGGTGCCAGGTACGCAAAGTGTTCTTACCAGGTAGAGCTGAACAATGCAGTATCATCCAGGTAAGTGACTACAAATAATTCCAGCCCTTTCAGCAGAAAATTCATGACCCTCTGAAAGGTACAGTTGCAAGAAAAAGTATGTGAACCCCTTGGGATTACGTGGAGTTTTGCATGAATTTGGCATAAAATGTGCTCTGAACGTCATCTAAGTCAAAACAATAGAAGAACACAGTCTGCTGATCTTTTGATGTTGGTGTGCTGTGCCTTTTTTTCTCCACACATAGTGTTGTGTGTTCTTCCCAAACAACTCAATCTTGGTTTCATCTGTCCACAGTATATTTTGCCAGTAGTGCAGTGGAACATCCAGGTGCTCTTTTGCAAACTTCAAACGTGCTGCAATATTCTTTTTGGACAGCAATGGCTTCCTCCGTGGTGTCCTCCCATGTACTCCATTCTTGTTTAATGTTTTCCTTATTGTAGATGTGTCAACAAAAATGTTAGCATGTGCCAGAGATTTCTGTAGGTCTTTAGCTGACACTCTGGGATTCTTCTTTACCTCATGCAGCACTCTGCGCTGTGCTCTTGCAGTCATTTTTACAGGATGACCACGCCTAGGGAGAGTAGCAACAGTGCTAAACTTTCTACATTTGTAGACAGTCTGTCTTACCGTGGACACATGAACATCAAGGCTTTTGGAGATACTTTTGTAACCCTTTCCAGCTTCATGCAAGTCAATAATTCTTGATCGTAGGTCTTCTGAGAGCTTTTTTCTGCGAGGCATGGTTCACATCAGACAGTGCTTCTTGAAACCAGTAAACCCAAAACAGGTGTGTGTTTTTTAAGGGCAGGACAGCTGTCAGCAACACGTCCAATATCATCACACTGATTGGAGTCAAGGTTGGCTCACTCCTGGCTCCAATTAGCTCTGGGAGAAGTCATTAAGCTAGGGCCTCACATACTTTTTCCTCCGTGCACTGTGAATGTTTACATGTTATGTGCAATTAAACCATGGCAACATCTAATGTTTGTGTAGTATTATGTTCAGCAGACTGTGTTCTTCTATTGTTGTGACTTAGATGACGTTCAGAGCACATTTTATGCCCAATTCATGCAAAACTCCACGTAATCCCAAGGGGTTCACATACTTTTTCTTGCAACTGTAACTGATGCTTTCTTCATCCCAAATATTACTATAAACTCAGATAATCTGAATGAAGTGATAAAGGCTGATTTTTACGGAGCCTCAGTCGCTAAGGGAATTTGCCACTACTGTCTGCTCAGTTCCAAAACTGTTAGATGGCAGGTGGCCTCCAACTTATTCAACAACTCATGGGACCCCAGATATACGAGGTAAGTATCAGCCTTAGTGATGGCATGTAGTTTCCTGTAGTCCATGCAGAACCTAGTCTTCTGATCCTTTTTGAGGTCCACAACTACTGACGACACCTAGGCAATGTAAGATTTCTGAATGACCCCTAACTGCAGAATGTCCATTGAGCAAGATCTGAAAGGCAGACTAATGGGAGGATGTGCCTTTCTGTCAACCTTATTGACTGCAAGGTGCATCCTCCCTGGTTTCCCTGTAAAACAGACACGGTGTGTTGAGTCCAGTAGCTAAGGGAGGTGTAAATTATTCTTTAGGTCTGCTCACATTTCCCATGTGTCAGCTAAAAAGTCTAACAGTGGGTCTGTCTTTTCCTGTTCAGGCTGACTGCAAACTTCCATCACATATCCTGTTCTTTCATGGTGTGTTTTAAAGTGTATCTACAGGTGAAACTCAAAAAATTAGAATATCGTGCAAAAGTTCATTTATTTCAGTAATGCAACTTAAAAGGTGAAACTAATATATGAGATAGACTCATTACATGCAAAGCAAGATAGTTCAAGCTGTGATTTGTCATAATTGTGATGATTATGGCTTACAGCTCATAAAAAATTCCGAAAATTAGAATATTGTGGAAAGGTGCAATATTCTAGGCTCAAAGTGTCCCACTCTAATCAGCTAATTAAGCCATAACACCTGCAAAGGGTTCCTGAGCCTTTAAATGGTCTCTCAGTCTGGTTCAGTAGGAATCAAAATCATGGGAAAGACTTCTGACCTGACAGTTGTGCAGAAAACCATCATTGACACCCTCCATAAGGAGGAAAAGCCTCAAAAGGTAATTGCAAAAGAAGTTGGATGTTCCCAAAGTGCTGTATCAAAGCACATTAATAGAAAGTCATGTGGAAGGGAAAAGTGTGGAAGAAAAAAGTGCACAAGCAGCAGGGATGACAGCAGCCTGGAGAGGATTGTCAGGAAAAGGCCATTCAAAAGTGTTGGGGACTTTCACAAGGAGTGGACTGAGGCTGGAGTCAGTGCATCAAGAGCCACCACACACAGAGGGATCCTGGATGGATCCTCTTGTCAAGCAGCCTCTGAACAACAAACAACGTCAGAAGCGTCTTACCTGGGCTAAAGAAAAACAGACCTGGTCTGTTGCTCAGTGGTCCAAAGTCCTCTTTTCTGATGAGAGCAACTTTTGCATCTCATTTGGAAACCAAGGACCCAGAGTATGGAGGAAGAATGGAGAGGCACAAACTGCAAGATGCTTGAAGTCCAGTGTGAAGTTTCCACAGTCTGTGTTGATTTGGGGAGCCATGTCATCTGCTGGTGTTGGTCCACTGTGCTTCATTAAGTCCAGGATCAACGCAGCCGTCTACCAGAAGATTTTGGAGCACTTCATGCTTCCTTCCGCAGACGAGCTTTATGGGGATGCTGACTTCATTTTCCAGCAGGACTTGGCACCTGCCCGCACTGTCAAAAGCACCAAAACCTGGTTCACCGTGGGATTACTGTGCTTGATTGGCCAGCAAACTCACCTGACCTGAACCTCATGGAGAATCTATGGGGCATTGCCAAGAGAAAGATGGGAGACATGAGACCGAACAATTCAGAAGAGCTGAAGGCCGCTATTGAAGCATCCTGGTCTTCAATAACACCTCAACAGTGCCACAGGCTGATAGCTTCCATGCCACGCTGCATTGGCAGTAATTGCAGCAAAAGGGGCCCAAACCAAGTACTGAGTACATATGCATGCTTATACTTTTCAGAGGTCCAATATTGTTCTATGTACAATCCTTGTTTTATTGATTGCATGTAATATTCTAATTTTCTGAGATTGTGGATTTGGAGTTTTCATGAGCTGTAAGCCATAATCATCACAATTATGACAAATCACGGCTTGAACTATCTTGCTTTGCATGTAATGAGTCTATCTCATATATTAGTTTCACCTTTTAAGTTGCATTACTGAAATAAATGAACTTTTGCACAGTATTCTAATTTTTCAAGTTTCACCTGTATGGTCAAAGTTTAAAGTCATATATTAATTTCCACAATACATTTCAATTATTTCTAGCCTGCTCCTAATTATCTGAATGCTCTTGAAGTTTTTAAACTTACTTGTAAATAATGTTACACATTTAGTTTCTGGAAATCTGTTATACATATTCACTATACCATTTGAATATGCACTGCTGTGTCATACATTTCTCAGAGCCTGCTTTCTGACCTACAAAGGTACTGAGAAGTGGAGTTTTAGGCCTCATGTACATACCTAGTCGTTAAAATCTCCTGACAGAAGAAACGTGGTATCGTGTTTAGCCATGTTTATCTGCATTTAGTGCTTGGATGTTTATTCATTTGATTGGCCAGAGTGTTTACATTGACATGGATAAACTCCCAAGCGCTAAACGCAGCTAGTGTTTAGCCGCATTTAGACCCGTTTAGCCACGTTTACATGCATTTTGCTGCATTTAGCATTTTTTGGCCACAACGTTCCTCTTCTGAACGTAATTATTCTGCGTTCAGAAGAGGAACATTTAACTGCCCCTAAACTCTGCTGCTCTTAAACTCTGGTAAAAGCCTATGTGTACATGAACACATAGGCTTTTATTGAGTTGTGTTCAGGGGCTTTGGCAAAAAAAAGCCCAAATCTCCTAAACTCACGTTTAGGAGTAGAAGTGTACATGAGGCCTTAGGAGGCAGGGGCAGTACAGGAGTCACTGCCTGCAGGCAGCAAGGTGTCATGGGACATGTAGGAAGTTGTTAAAAGAGATGGCTAGCAGAGAGGCAGCACTCATAACATGAAAGGAGAATTTTCAAGTAAGTTTAATTTGGATTGTCACTACTGTCAATGTCATTGTTATTACAATGGTGATGTTATAAAATGAAAATGTATGCTGTGACTATAGATATCCTTTAACCACTTGCCGTCCGCCTACTGTTTTTAAACGGCAGGATGGTGTCATTCTAGGGGCGGGTTGCCGTTCATAAACGGCACCCGCATTTTCTAGTTGTGCGCGCTCCTTCGGAGCGCGCAGCACCGCGATCCGGTGCCCACTGTGTCCGGAGGAGAACACCGATCGTCGGACGGGACCTCTGTGTGAGGTCCCAATCATGTGATCACTGATTGGCCAATCAGTGATCATATGCAGAGTAGTAAGCAAGATGTCACTTGTGACATCATTGCTTACTACGTGTGAAATCTGTGAATGATCACAGAGGTCACATGGTACAAGGCTATTCACAACAGCCTTGTACCATGTGACAAGTTGTGACCAATCACAGCTCACTCAGTAGTTCTCAATGGCTGTAAGAATGCAGCCAGAGAGGAGAAATGATTGCTTTTATAGCCTTTATGGGTGTAAAAGCAATCAGTGTAAAAAAAAATAAAAATCTTCATCATACCCCACAAGTAGTACAGTGTCACCATGGTGACACTGTACTGCTAGGGTGACAGTATGTTAAAAAAATAAAAAAAAATAATATAAAAGAATAAAAAAAAATTAATTTTTTTTTTAAAAAATTATAATTTTTGGTTATAAACTAATTTGTGTTTTTTTTTTTTTTTACTAAAAAGATAATGGAATACATTTTGGCCAAGATTTATGATGAAATATTATTTATTTGCAAAATTTTATAAGAAAAACACTTTTTTTCAAAATTTTTGGACTTTTTCATTTAAATAGTAAGAAAAATAAAAATCCCAGGGGTGAATAAATACCACTAAAATAAAGCTTTATCTGTCTCAAAAAAATGCAAAAAATTTCATATAGGTAGTGTTGCATGACTGCGCAATTGTCATTCAAAGTGTGATAATGCTGAAAGCTGAAAATTGGCCTGGACAGGAAGGGGGTGAAAGTGTCCGGACAGGAAGTGGTTAACCTTCCTAGCGGTTTTTCTGAGCCTGGCTCAGGGTTAAATGTAGCTGTCAAAAGCGGTAACCCCGAGCCAGACTCGGGGTCTCTGCAAAATGCATACCTGGTCCTGCGATCCGTGTCCCGGGTCCTGCAGCCACCTCGAGCCTTCCCCTCCGACCGTCCCCTGTCTCCTTCCTGGCTATCTCATGCTGATCTGGGCTTGCAGGAGGCGGGAGTTTTAAAAATAGACCTGTGTCAAAATAAAGTGTTACTCTACTGCATACATTGTAACATTACCTCAGATATATCCATAGTGCAGTTTTTCAGTGTCTGTGACTAAAAACGATTTTGCACTCATGGCTTCCAAAAAGCGTCTCGCTAGCACCAAAGCGGTTCATGATGAGCTAGCAAACAGCAACAGTGAGGAGCTACTTGAATTGAGCAATAGCAACTCATGTGGCGATTTGTCTTCAGACACCAACAGTGAACACAGCGGCGAATCTGAGATTGACGTAAGTGATCTGCGCACGTGGTGCACTATTGATTGCGGTACGCCAGCGCTGCCAAGATTTCCGTTTACCGGCGCACCTGGTATGAAAGTCCACATTGAAGGTGACAACCCCTTGGTGTACTTAGAATTGTTTCTGACAGATGAGGTTATTGAAATAATCGTGACGGAGACAAATAGGTACGCAGCGCAACAATTAGCTGCTCCATATAGCAGGTTTTCACGAAGCAGAAAGTGGGAACCTGTGACCAAAGAGGACATTTGGCTGTTTCTCAGCCTAATTATTCTGCAAGGAGTGGTGGGGAAACCGCTGCAGAAGTGGTACTGGACCACAAACAAAATGCTTGCCACGCCGTTCTTTAGCACAGTCATGTCTAAGTACAGCTTTTCACTTATCATGAAATTTTTGCACTTCGCAAACAATGAGGATTTTGACTAAACAACTCATCCGGCTGCCAAGCTAAAAAAAATTTGGGAAGTCTCCCAAATATTTGTAAGAAATTCCAGCAGAGCTATGTGCCAGAGAGAGACATTAGTATAGACGAAAGTCTAATGGCCTACAAAGGAAGGCTCAGCTGGATACAATATATCGCATCCAAGAGAGCACAATTTGGTGTCAACTCCTACCTGCTGTGCGAATCCTCTACCGGCTACATATGGAACACAATTATTTACACCAACAAAGGAACAAAATTTGATCCCAAGTACAGCAAATATGGAATGGCAACATCTTCCATCCTGACACTGATTGAGCCACTGCTAAACCAAGGCTACAGTGTAACAACAGACAATTTTTACACCTCTCCAGAACTTTACGAGGTTCTTCTGCAGCACAAAATGGATGCCTATGGAACTGTTAGGGCCAACCAGCGCAACCTGCCATCGATGTTTGGAAAAACCAAACTGAAGCCTGGAGAAATAGTTGCCTGGCAGAAAGGGAAAATTATGGCACTGAGATGGCGGGACAAGAAGCATCTTCGGGAACAGTGCTTGTGGAATGCCTATATTCTGTTCTGCAAAAACAGTGACAAGCCTGTGCTTCATGCGGACTTTATCTAGAAAGTTGCAGAATCCATCTTCCTCAAACACCAAACGCCATCAGTGTCTGTGGGTAGTTCCGGACGATGTGCTGTGGGAGTTGTCAATTCAGAACGCCTAACTGGACGTCACTTTATGGACCACATCCCACCAACCCAAAAAAAAGCAGCACCTACACGGATGTGCGTGGTATGTTGCTCTCGGCGACATGAGAGTGGAAAAAAATCCGCAAGTAAACGAGGTTCCACTGTCCTGATTGCGATGTCAGACTTTGTGCAGTCCCGTGTTTCAAAGTATACCACACCTGTTATGTTTTCTAGAATATGCAGTGTCTATATAATATTGTTTGCACAGAGTTCCATGTGTTTGGTTTGATTACATTATTTAATTTATTATTATATTATTATTTTTATAATTATTTATTATTTTATAATTTACAGTTTAATGTATTAAACTTTATTGCACCCAGGATGTCTACTAGACTCTTGTTTAAACAGATTTCAGTGAGTTATTTCTAAGAATTACAGGCCTACTATAAAAAAAAGAACATATTTCCATTGAAAACAATGTGCCGCTTTGAGCACAGAAATACTGACATAATCATCAAAACCAAAAATAGTGAAGCGCTAAAATGAATCCCTAAATACACACATAGTGCATATAATATTAAGTGAAAACCATACCTCATAAATAAATTATATCCGTGACATAAAAAAATATCAATATAAAACAAAATATATAAGGAAAAACTTTTCCTTGCCCTTAAATTAATTCTTCAAATCAAACATTAATAAAAAATAAAAAATCCATAATATTGCGAATAAACAGTGATGAAAAAAAATATATATATAAAAAACTGTGTTAATTAACATATATATATATATATTTGTGATTATTTCTAATAATAAATGTGACAACCTAACAGAATAAAAAATATAAAAAAATGTGAATCTCAATCAAATGTACGTGATTATTGTGAAAAAACCATATATTAAACTATTACATAAAAAAATCACTAAAACTTGTGATATTTCAAATATGAAAAAGTGTCCATAAATGAACAAACACAGTCCATGCAGTAAGGTGAAAACGACACTCAGTGTTCTTCACTTCTAGTGCTCATAAAAAAGAAAGGGAAGAAATCCTCCAATGGCAGCAATGCCTGCTCACCTCCCCAACTCGACCCGCAAAGGGCCACAAGGCTATAACTCTCCTCCAGAAAATCGTTTGCTTCCAAGCAGCTCAGTAAGGAATCACAGGACCTCCTCTCCACCTCCTCTCAAACGTCATATAGGACACAAACAGAGCTTCCCATAGTGTAATACCATTTGTTTATTTAAGACACTCCATATAACAAACTGTTTCCACTCACATGCGTTTGGTTAATAAAATGCAGTCCTCCTCATTCCCTGGGTGCATTCACATGTAAAGAGGGAAACCAATATGGTCGCTGTGCTCGGACATCCGTCCCCACGTGACCGGAAATGATGTGTCTCTGGGCTGGGAAAAGCGTGCCGACGCGTTGCGTCACGTGCGTCGTGACTTCATCAGGGTACCCTGATGAAGTCACGACGCACGTGACGCAACGCGTCGGCACGCTTTTCCCAGCCCAGAGACACATCATTTCCGGTCACGTGGGGACGGATGTCCGAGCACAGCGACCATATTGGTTTCCCTCTTTACATGTGAATGCACCCAGGGAATGAGGAGGACTGCATTTTATTAACCAAACGCATGTGAGTGGAAACAGTTTGTTATATGGAGTGTCTTAAATAAACAAATGGTATTACACTATGGGAAGCTCTGTTTGTGTCCTATATGACGTTTGAGAGGAGGTGGAGAGGAGGTCCTGTGATTCCTTACTGAGCTGCTTGGAAGCAAACGATTTTCTGGAGGAGAGTTATAGCCTTGTGGCCCTTTGCGGGTCGAGTTGGGGAGGTGAGCAGGCATTGCTGCCATTGGAGGATTTCTTCCCTTTCTTTTTTATGAGCACTAGAAGTGAAGAACACTGAGTGTCGTTTTCACCTTACTGCATGGACTGTGTTTGTTCATTTATGGACACTTTTTCATATTTGAAATATCACAAGTTTTAGTGATTTTTTTATGTAATAGTTTAATATATGGTTTTTTCACAATAATCACGTACATTTGATTGAGATTCACATTTTTTTATATTTTTTATTCTGTTAGGTTGTCACATTTATTATTAGAAATAATCACAAATATATATATATATATGTTAATTAACACAGTTTTTTATATATATATTTTTTTTCATCACTGTTTATTCGCAATATTATGGATTTTTTATTTTTTATTAATGTTTGATTTGAAGAATTAATTTAAGGGCAAGGAAAAGTTTTTCCTTATATATTTTGTTTTATATTGATATTTTTTTATGTCACGGATATAATTTATTTATGAGGTATGGTTTTCACTTAATATTATATGCACTATGTGTGTATTTAGGGATTCATTTTAGCGCTTCACTATTTTTGGTTTTGATACTTTAATACTTATTGGTTAAGGCAGAGTGTTAGCAGCTGTTAGGATAGGGACTTACCCATACTAAGCGCAGGAGGATATTTCCATTTACTGACATAATCATACCGCTAGGAAGGTTAAGCAGGTTCATATGAAAAACTTTCTGTCTTCTCTTTCCTTCTTCCAAGATTACCACATAAGTAACATAATTCTGGCACTTTGTGATTGAATGCGGCCTCTCTCATGCTGCCTGTAGTTTGTTCTGCTACATAGAGTGTAGAACGTACACCACCTTGTATGTCCACTCTCTAACATTGAGGCCCTACCTCCATTTTTGCTTGGCCTGACCTGTGTCATATTCTCTAGCACCACCCAACCAGTGTCTCCATTTTGTCTTGGAACTTTAGGACATAAGCCACTACAGAGACCTCAGGCCAACAATTTTGCCCTCCCAAGTCTTATTGATTAGGTCTAAGGGTCCTTTCACTTGCCTTTCACCCTTTTCAAATGAGAAAAAGCCTATGGACTTCTGGGGCACCTCTTATTAGGCAGACAGCAGGTGATGCAAATATTAAACCTATTCCCTGCCCTGTGACTCCACAAATGTCCCCGGCACCTGTTTCAAGATCCCATAGAAATGCTCAGACAAGCCATTCATTTGTGGGTGGTAAGCATCATCTTCATTTTTTGACAGAGAGCCTAGATCAGGTCGGACTCAAGCTGCCTTGATCACTGAGGATCCCCATAGAAAATTCCAATCCCCTAAAAAGTTCCACCAAAGCATCATTGTCCTTCTCTGCCCTAAAAGTGAATAGTGCCACAACCTCTGGGTGCTGGGTGGCATAGTCCTTACTGTAACGATTTAACATTTGCCTGAACTGCTGGTAATGGCTAATGGCCCAATGATATCCACTTCAACCTTCCTAAAAGGTTCATCAATTGCAGGAAAGTTGCAGAAGAGCCCTGTTCAGATCTCCTGTCATGCTTGCAGGAAAAACACAGGTATAACAGTAATTGATAAAGTATTTATGCATGTTAGGCCAGAAACAAATACTGCATGAATCAGGCCCTGGTCTTATTGACTCCCAAGTGACCTGCTGGGAAACCTTTGTGCACAAACTTCAACAACTGTTCTTTAAATTGAATAAGTACAATGACCTGCCTTTTGACCATTTCTGTTTCACTGTCTTTTGTGACCAGATCTTCCCCATAAAGCTTTTCATTGTCACAGTAAACCTTTTTTTGTTCTCTCATAGCAGGCAGGCTGAAAGCTAAATGTCTGTGGTCCTCTAGACTTGAGTAAGTCTGCAGTGCTTGCTCAAAGGCTACACAAGTCCCAGCCAATTGTCCAGTCACAAACAAGGACAGCAGCTGAGGCTTGCTAGAGAATATATAATTAATCACTTGCCCTCCAGAGGATTTACCGCCCTTCCTAACCAGGCCATTTTTTGAGGTCGGTGCTGCGTTACTTTAACTGGCAATTGCGCTGTCATGCAACGCTGCGCCCAAATGGAATTTAATACCTTTTTTCCCACAAATTGAGCTTTCTTTCAGTGGTATTTGATCGCCTGTGCGGTTTTTGTTTTTTGTGCTATGAAAAACAAAAAACACCGACAATTTTGAGAAAAAAAACTATATTTTGGACTTTTTTCTATTAAACATGTCCAGTAAAAAAAATTAAAAAAATTAAATTTCATCATAAATTTAGACCAAAATGTATTCTGCTACATGTCCTTTTTTTCCCACAAATTGAGCTTTCTCTTTGTGGTATTTGATCGCCTGTGCGTTTTTTTTTTTGCGCTATAAAAAAAAAATCTGACAGTTTTGAGAAAAAAACAATATTTTTGACTTTTTGCTATTAAACATGTCCAGTAAAAAAATTTTAAAAATCAAATTTCGTCATAAATTTAGGCCAAAATGTATTCTGCTACATGTCTTTGCTAAAAAAAAATCCCAATACGTGTAAATTAATTGGTTTACGTGAAAGTTGTTTACAAATGGCGGTATATATACTGGGATTTTTAATTTTTTTAATTTATACTTGTAATGGCGGTGATCAGCGACTGATAGCAGGACTGCGGGACTGCAGCGGGCATTCTGACACTGGGGGGAAGTGACTTGGTGTCACTGACATCCCCAGTGACACCAATACAGTGATCAGTGCTAAAAAAAAAAAGCACTGACACTGTACTAATGGCACTGGGCAAGAAGGGGTTAACATGAGGGGCGATCAAATGGTTAACTGTGTGCTGTGCTTCACTGTAAGCACACTGCTTTGCATGGCTGCGCTCTGCAGCCATAGGCTGACAGGGAGGAGAACCATTTGTTTACAAACAGTTCTCCTCCCCATCGGAGATGCTCGGCAATCACCAGGTGCCGGCGAGTAATCACCAGCCGGGACCTGGTGATTGATAGCCGTGGCCGCGCACGACCCTTCCCGGATGTGCAAAAAGACATATATATATATACCACGTTCCAAATTATTATGCAAATTCTATTTAAGTGTCACAAAGATGCCTTATTTTGTTTTTCAGTTTAACTCATGGATGGCATTGTGTGTCATGGCTCTTTTGATCACTGAAAACAATCTCGGACACCTGTGATAATTAGATTGGCCGGAGAGCCCAATTTAAGGAAAAACTACTAAAGGAGGGTGTTCCACATTATTAAGCAGAGCACCATTTTCAATCAATATGGGGAAGAAAAAGGATCTCTCTGCTACCGAAAAGAGTGAAATAGTTCAATTCCTTGAACGAGGTATGAAAACATTAGATATTTCACGAACACTTAAGCGTGATCATCGCACTATTAAGAGATTTGTGGCTGATTCAGAGCACAGACGGGTTGGTGCAGATAAAGGCACATTGAGGAAGATTTCTGCCAGATCCATGCATCGGATCAAGAGTGCAGCTGCTAAAATACCATTACATAGCAGCAAACAGATATTTGAAGCTGCTGGTGCCTCTGGAGTCCCACGGACATCAAGGTGTAGAGTCCTCCAGAATCTTGCAACTGTGCATAAACCTTCTATTCGGCCACCACTAACCAATGCTCACAAGCAGAAATGGCTGCATTGGGCAGAAAATACATGAAGACTAATTTTCAAACAGTCCTGTTCACTGATGAGTGCCGTGCAACCCTGGATGGTCCAGATGGATAGAGTAGTGGATGGTTGGTGGACGGCCACTCTGTTCCAACAAGGCTGCGATGTCAGCAAGGCGGTGGTGGAGTCATGTTTTGGGCCGGAATCATGGGAACAGAGCGGGTCGGCCCCTTTAGAGCCCCCGAAGGTGTAAAGATGACCTCTGCAAGTATGTGGAGTTTATGACTGACCACTTTCTTCCCTGGTACAGAAGGAAGAACTATGCTTTCCGTAATAAAATCATCTTCATGCATGACAATGCACCATCTCATGCTGCAAAGAATACCTCTGCATCAATGGCTGTTATGGGGATAAAAGGAGAGAAAGTCATGGTGTGGCATCCATCCTCTCCTGACCTCAATCCTATTGAGAACCTTTGGAGCATCCTCAAGCAAAAGATCTATGAGGGTGGGAGGAAGTTTACATCCAAACAGCAGCTCTGGGAGGCTATTCTGACATCTTGCAAACAAATTCAAGCAGAAACTGTCCAAAAACTCACAAGTTCAATGGATGCAAGACTTGTGAAGCTGCTATCAAATAAGGGGTCCTATGTTACAATGTAACGTGACCTGTTAAAATGTTTAAAAAGTTAAAATGTTGTTAAAAGTTTGATTGAAATAGCTTTTGATTTCAGTAAATATGCTGCAAACGCAACAAATGACAATTTTCAGTTCTTTACAACCTATAAAGTGTTTTGAAACTTACTGTGCGTAATAATTTGGAACAGTGCATTGTAAGTGTTTTATGTTTAACAAAAATATTGTTATCATTAGGAGGTTTGTTCAATAAAATGTAAATTGTACTCTTAATAGTTGATAACATGAGAATTATGCTGACTGCTATTTACATCAATTATTTAGGTAAATGAGAAAAATATAATTTGCATAATAATTTGGAACACGGTGTATGTGATTTTGCGCACCCGTGCTGCCCTGTAGCAGTATTTCTGCTATTGGGCGGTCGGAAAGTGGTTAAAGAACTCTGCGCTATCTGTCAAAAAAGCACTTATTTTTGCAAATTAAAAGAAATTTAGCAGTTTAATTTCATGTTTTGTCGGTTTAATATTTTCTGGTGTATTTCAAAATTTTTATGTATTTTTTTTGGGGGGGGGGAAAGTGTTAAAAAAAAATTGTGTTAAAATAAATAGAAACAATTAAAAAATGTAAAAGCACCTTCATTCCTCCTGTACATGCATGCAAATGTAAATGTGTGTAGGTCAACCTGGGGTGCCTTGAGGTTTCTTCAGTGGTGCCTTGGCAAAATGTCTACAAATTGCCCAAAACTTGTATACAAACCAGTGGGTGGAACAAGCCTGACTTTTAGTTACACAAAGCCATAGGTGTTCATTGTGCACTATTATGACCTTCTAGCCGCCAGCGTCCTGACAACCAGTGATATCATCAATTGATAAGGAAGATGTCGGCTGCCTGCACATCATCCTAGTTTGACCCTCCCCTGCCCCTTTCCGTCAGTGCTGGGGTCACATTAGCTCAGTAATGGAGAAAAACTGAGGGAGAAGAGAAACATTGGAATAGTTTTTCACATTTTAGAATAGGGTGCCCTTTTAAAATTATGGACAGTCTATAGGCACCCCATTTTAGAATGGGGTGCCTTGGGACTGTCCATAATTATAAAGGGTGCCTCGGGACTGTCCATAATTTTAAAGGGTGCCTTGACCGAAAAAAGGTTGAGAAACACTGGTGTAGGTCATATACAGTTGCAAGAAAAAGTATGTGAACCCTTTGGGATTACGTGGAGTTTTGCATGAATTGGGCATAAAATGTGCTCTGAATATCATCTAAGTCACAACAATAGAAGAACACAGTCTGCTGAACATAATACTACACAAACATTAGATGTTGCCATGGTTTAATTGCACATAACATGTAAACATTCACAGTGCAGGGAGGAAAAAGCATGTGAGGCCCTAGCTTAATGACTTCTCCCAGAGCTAATTGGAGCCAGGAGTGAGCCAACCTTGACTCCAATCAGTGTGATGATATTGGATGTGTTGCTGACAGCTGTCCTGCCCTTAAAAAACACACACCTGTTTTGGGTTTACTGGTTTCAAGAAGCACTGTCTACAAATGGAGAAAGTTTAGCACTGTTGCTACTCTCCCTAGGTGAGGTCGTCCTGTAAAAATGACTGCAAGAGCACAGCGCAGAATGCTGCATGAGGTAAAGAAGAATCCCAGAGTGTCAGCTAAAGACCTACAGAAATCTCACCAGAACACACAACACTATGTGTGGAGAAAAAAAGGCACAGCACACCAACATTAAAACCTCATCCCCACTGTAAAACATGGCGGAGGGAGCATCATGGTTTGGGGCTGCTTTGCTGCCTCAGGGCCTGGGCGGATTGTTGTCATTGATGGGAAAATGAATTCCAGAGTTTATCAAGACATTTTGCAGAAAAACGTACGACCATCTGTCCGCCAACTGAAGCTCCGCAGAGGATGGGTGATGCAACAGGACAATGACCCAAAGCATACAAGTAATTCAACAAAACAATGGCTGCAACAGCACAGAATACGCCTTCTGGAGTGGCCCAGTCAGAGTCCTGACCTCAACCCGATTGAAATGCTGTGGCATGACCTTAAGAGAGCGATTCACACCAGACATCCCAAGAATATTGCTACACTGAAACAGTTTTGTGAAGAGGAGTGGTCCAAAATTACTCCAGATCGTTGTGCAGGTCTGATCTGCAACTGCAGGAAACGTTTGGTTGAGGTTATTGCTGCCAAAGGAGGGTCAACCAGTTATTAAGTCCAAAGGTTCACATACTTTTTCCTCCCTGCACTGGGAATGTTTACATGTTATGTGCAATTAAACCATGGTAACATCTAATGTTTGTGTAGTATTATGTTCAGCAGACTGTGTTCTTCTATTGTTGTGACTTAGATGACGTTCAGAGCACATTTTATGCCCAATTCATGCAAAACTCCATGTAATCCCAAGGGGTTCACATACTTTTTCTTGCAACTGTATGTTTATGTGAATAGCATTGGTGAAACACATGTGAGGTATCACCACAAACATTGGCATGAAAGCAATCATTCTAGAATCATAATTAATGGCTAGCTCTAAATTGATAACCTGTAAAGGCTTTTAAAATGTCAAAATGAAGAATTTTAGGTACCATAGTTTTGCCATTTTAAAAAACAATTTTGAATCATGACATATTTGGTATCTGTTTACTTGGCACAACCTTTTTTTATATATTTTACCAAAAATTGAGTATTATATTGTGTTTATGCTCACTAAAATTCTTTTAAGTGTATTTTTTCCTGAATAAATAAGTTAAACAGCTGTGTGAATATTCCTCAACAACTGCAACCATTTTATTGTCCAGGGCCTCTGTTTTCAGAAAATATATAATGTTTTGCGGTTCTAAGTAATTTTCTAGCACAAAAAAATGCTGATTTTAACATTTGTGTGAAAAATTAAAAAAATACTCCAGATGTACAGTGGTAAAAATAGGGTAACTTTCTTTAAAGATGCATTGAGTTCTTTCATTTCAGAGCATTTGGAGATTCGGTATAATGAGTCTAAAATACTATTTTAATGGTAAAAAAAGAGAAATGGTGCAAAAATACTGCACATGTACAGAAAAGATAATACAAAAACAGACAATTAACAACAGTAAAATAAATAGGATTGAAAGTAAAAAGTACCTAACAAAGTTAGACAAGACTGGGTTTCATGTAGAGTAAATTGTTTGCAGAGTAAGTCCAATCTGATGTATTAAAGTGAATGGCTCCCATAAATGACTCTTTACACTAGCACTGAGAGCAGGCGTTTGAGGGATGTTTTTAATGCTTCTCAAACGCCTATGAATATGATACTATGGACAACACACAGTGATGTTCACATTATCAAAACATGAAGCGTTAGTATCGTGTCACTTCAAAATTAAAGCCTCATTTTGAGTGTGGAGGAATTTAAAGCCTTTCGGTGCCTCCCACTCAAGTCTATGGTGACGCTCCACAAACGCGCTGGCAGGCATTTGCAGTGCGGTTGCAGCACGTTAATAACATTACAGTTTATTATAGGCATTTGTGGTGAGGTTTTAACACTTATAGAACGCTTATAAAATGCTTCAGAACTGCACGTAGGGCATTTTAGGAACATTTTTAATGCTTGTAAAATGCCAGTCTAATACCCATACTAAAGCTCATTAACGCATGTCTAGCGCCCATACTAATTCTATAGGAACGCTTGTTTAGAGTTAGAAATGTAGTCAAGCCCTTTGCATTCTGTCAACGTTTTGATGATATCGAGAACTATTGAGCTGCAGATGTAGCCATCATGTCTGGTTCCTAAAGAGAGACTAAATATGATATAAAGCCTATGCATATTTTGCCTAGAAGATTTAATAACTTTTATTAGCCTTGAGCTCCTATAATTGAGGCGTAATTGGTATCTGATTGGTGTTTGTCTTGATTATGTGTAAATTTGGGACTTGAAATGTTTGAAAGTGCAGTTTCAGGTGAAATGAAACCAGACTTACAATGTGTATTGCTTCTAGATCAATTTGAATATTATAGAGAGCCCCAAGTGCGGCCCCCCACATTTCCAGAGTCCCACGCAATAGCAGTGAATTTCTTCAGTTCAACTTCCAGAAATTTTGGTCCTGCTGCCTTTCTTGTAGCATATTACAATGCACAATGAAGAAGTTGGAGTACAATTGGTGTTAGTGATTGCAATAATATCCCCCAGCATTGCTGTCAGTAGATGAAATAACGCCTAACATTGGTGTCAGTGGATACAATAATAACACCCAATATTGGAGCCAGTGATGCAATATTAACCACCAGCATTGGTGTCAGTAGATGAAATAACCCCTAACATTGGTTTCAGTGGATACAATAATAACCCCCAATATTGGAGCCAGTGATGCAATATTAACCCCAAGCATTGGTGTCAGTGGTAGGAGCGGACTGACAACTCATGGGGCCCCCGGGCAATAGGGGATAACTGGGCCCCTGTGTCCTTGCCCAAACTCAAAAAAGCCTATGAATAAGGTACCAGGGGCATCTCATGGGGCCCCCTACTGGCAGTGCCTGAGTCTCCAAATGGTCAGTCCACCCCTGGTCAGTGGATACATTATTAACTCCCAGCACTAGTGTCAGTGGATGCAAAAATAACCCCCAACATTGGTGTCGTGGATGCAAAAATAACCACCAACATCAGTGTCATTGGACACAATAACGCCAACATTGGTGTCAGAACACGCAATAATAGCTATCAACATTGCTGTCAGGGGATGCAATATTAACACCAGGATTGGTGTCAGATCTATAAACCCCCTCCACCCCCACATTGGTGGTCACTGGCAGTGAAATTTAATCCCCTACCCCACTTGCATTGATAATCACTGACAGTAAAATTTAACCCCCATCTATTGGTGGTCAGTTCAGTGAAACCTACCCCTCCCCCCCCAAATCCCCCGCTGCATTGGTGGTCATGGCAGGGAACCCCCCCAATGAGATAACTTTGCCCACAGTACAGGTTGTCTTTTAGTGCTGGTTGCTGGAGCACAGAGAGTGTTCCAGCACCAAGAACCCTCTGCCACTCTGCTCTTTATATAGTGCCCATTAGCCTGTGAGCCATACAGAGAGGGCCAGCAGACTGCATGCAGCATGTGTGTTGGGCACCAGGGTTATAGATTATTTTTTACAGCCATTTATGGCCTGGTTCACTGACTTTTGCAAATTCAAGCTAAGATATTTATGCATTCCATTTAAGCTAATCCACTTTCTGGCAATTTGTCTTGAGCTGGTTGTTCTATATTTATATAAAATGTGCCACCTCTCCACCGCAGACAGAAAACTTAAATCTGGCATTTCTGGCACTGCCCTGTGTATTTTAGAGAAATTAGGGTGGCACTGTGTTCAGTACACCTCCCCATTCTCCCCCACTTGGCTTGGTGTTCTCCACACCTCATTATCATCACAGTTGGCACTTCACCACTGACCATCAGTGAACTGTGTAATGGTTGTGTGCATTAGGCACATGGAAGCTGTAGGCGACATCCATCTTTTTCAGATCTCAGTCATTTTTGTCATGAGCCCAGTGATCTTACCCCCTCCCTCCTTTTCCAATCCATGGAATTCATAGCCTTAACTTTTAGCATACTTCAAAAGAGCCTATTATCTCAACTTAGGGACAGCAGACATCAGCACACAAGCCTTTGTCAGAGCTGTACACAGCAATTGAAGTCCTGGCAGGATGTCTGTTAATTTCTGTCGACCATAAAAATTCTGCAGATTAACACTTCCTCCCGACCTACTGTAAAGCTATGGCAAAATCCTTCAGTTCTGTCACCTATGGTTTGTAGGGAAATTAAAGCACTGGGAATACATAGTGTGCCATACAATGTCTACCTAGAAGCAGTCAGACATGGGGTGATCTCTCTGAGACCTCTGCCCAATTGACAACAAAATCCACACACAGTTCATAAAATCAAACAGGACCAAGACACATTAATATTAAGAATATATTTGAATGGGGAATATCATACTGAACAACTCAAGGTCATACATGACTAAGCATGCACATACAGAGGGTGAGATAGCAGTCTCCTACCTCCTGGGTGACAGGCCCATCCTAAATGCCCTGTGTTTGGTATCCTGGACATGAAATATAATGCTGAACAATAATCTTCAAGTTCGCAGACTGTAAACGATAGGTATTCAGAAATATGAATAATTATAGGAAACTGTATTTGGGACTTGGTCATAAATGTGGTGACCTCCCAGCCACCACCCTTTAAACCTGATGATTGGTCAGATGGTCTCTGTCAACACCCATATGATACCCCACAAAAGGGAATGTCAGGACCTCTCTCATTTAAAATCAAACCAAGGAACACCTAACTGGACTTGTAAAAGCCACTGTACCATCTTTGCTTATCCATTGGAATCTGAAAACCAGGACATTGTTAAGTGTTCTTCATTTTCAACCCCTTTTTTTCCCTCTGTTGCCTTGTTGTCTCTATTTCTTTGTAACATCTAGTTTTCTGTAAATATTTTATTTATACCATTTTGACCTTTTGATTATTAAACCCTATTTTAAAAAGTGTTGAAATTGTCTCTAAGGCTTTTATTTTTTGTAATTCCTGTATTTTTTCACACATCAAATGAAGTGCAAACAAATGATCTTTTACAGATGGGTTGTCAGGTAATAAACTCACATATGGGTAAGGCATTACTGTAGAGCAGTAACCAGTAACAGATAAACAGTGAAAAAATCACCAAATCAGACATTAGGTTCCAATGGAACAAGGCCCCAAGTTCCAGGATATATTACATAGGTACTCAACTCAACTCAAAGGATTAACTGGGGAAACCAGGACATCATATTCCTCTGTAGCTTATATACATTGGTGACTCTAAAGACAGACCTGAGAGGTAGAGAAAGATGAGCAGAATCGTCCCTCTCCCAGTCCAGAGTACTCCTGGATTAACTCACGGGGGGCAGTTCATTAGGTGTACATCAGTACACACAAAATAATTCCAAGGACACCGTGGGGTTTATTTACTAAAGCTGGAGAGTCCAAAATCAGACTCCCTTCTGCATAGAAACCAATCAGCTTCTAACCTCAGCTTGTTCAATGAAGCTTTGGCAATGA
Source organism: Staurois parvus (assembly GCF_062004578.1). Classification (NCBI taxonomy): domain Eukaryota; kingdom Metazoa; phylum Chordata; class Amphibia; order Anura; family Ranidae; genus Staurois; species Staurois parvus. The sequence goes on from NW_028318003.1 coordinate 7,278,687, forward strand.
AACCTGGAAGCTGATTGGTTTCTATGCAGAAGTGAGTCTGATTTTGCACTCTCCAGCTTTAGTAAATAAACCCCTGTGTGTCTGTGTAGGATTCTTCTGTATTGCGCAAAGTGGCTTTAAATTCCTCCATATCTCAGAGAACATTAACTCTAGCAAACCAAAGAGCCTTCAAGGGTGGATCAGTGTTGCTCTAGTAGAGCGGAATACACGCCTTAGCTGCGTAAAGGAGTTGGATCATCAGGGAGGATTTGTACTTGTTGATAGGTCTCTCCATTAAGTGCAACAGGCAGACTGTCGGTTTATCGTGAAAATCCACCGCAGTAAGCTGTTTTATAACTGAGGTCACATCACGCTAGAACGACTGAATTCCCATGCACAAGAAAGGGAGACGTGTTGTCTTCTCCAGGGTGCATGAGGATAGCATAAAGGAGGGAGAGTGCAATGGCTGAACCAGGTCAGTGTCAAGGAGTGCCAGTGCAATAAGTTCTCCTTAAGCTTAGAAAGGAGAAGTTCAAAGTTTGCCGAGCAAAGTTTGGCAGGGTCTGGGGTAAGTAATAAAGGAAAAATAAAAAAAGGGTTCGAAAGTCAACTCGCCAGCCAGCTTGCCAACAACCAAATTAATCTGTCTAACAGTATGCATTAAAAACAGAGGTTTAGTTAGCACACATTTGCAAATACTGTACATATGCAAGCCACAGAGCCACATCACGGCACCCTGATATTCTGTGGTCCTAACTCTACAAATTTGAGAGTCCCCATAGTAGAGGCACATGCATTTAAAGGATAGACCAAGGGCAGGTGCACATCAGGGAGCCCACCCCTCTTAAAGGTACAGGAGTGCAAAGAACACCCAGCATATAGCACAATGGCAGCTAGGGAGCCCAGTGCACTCACTCACCTTAAAAACAACAGTAAAGTAAAACATGGCACCCACCCCGGTCTAAAAACTGGCTTATGAAGCAAGGACTACGTGAACCAGGCAACGCATGTCAGTAATAAAGGAAAAATAAAAAAAGGGTTCGAAACTCAACTCGCCAGCCAGCTTGCCAACAACCAAATTAACCTAACAGTATGCATTAAAAACAGGGGTTTAGTTAGCAAACATTTTCAAATACATACGTAAGCCACAGAACCACATCACGGCACCCTGATATTCTGTGGTCCTAACTCTACAAATTTTAGAGTCCCCATAGTAGAGGCACATGCATTTAAAGGATAGGGTCTGGGGTAATGTTTGTCTCTAAGTATCCAATCGCTTTGTGTGCACATTTAAAGGGGAAAGAGGATCGTAAGCTACAGACCGTCTCCGGGTCCACAGAAATGTTTAGCGGTGACAATTTGTCCACAATGATTCTAAAATGAGACAACTTCCTGTATTCCTTCAAGAAGCGGAGGAGATACGGTAAAGAGATAAGTGGATCGGTGACAAAGAAAATTAAATCGTCGGTGAAGGCTGCCACCTTGTGCATCCCAGAGGACTTCTGATAACTTAATATGTTAGGGTTAGCATGAATCTTGCATAAAAAGGGCTCAAGTGTAAAGATGAAAATGATGAGGGAGAGAGGACACCCCTGTCTTGTCCCATTCGAGATCGGAAAGAAGTGAGATCTGGTCTCGTTGACTTTGACAGCAGCAGTGGGTGAGGAATAAAGGGCCAAAATCCATCGCAACATGGAAGGTCTGAGGCCTATATGCTCCATGGTCGTCCAGATAAAGGACCAGTGGACTCTATCAAACACTTTAAGAATGAAGTCCTAGATGTCCTGGTGGCGTGGATCAGAATAAGGACACAGATCGTGTTGTCACAGGGTTGACGCATGGGTACAAAGCCCACCTGGTCCTTATGGATCAGATGAGTAATGTGAGGGAGCAATCTAGTAGCCAAGAGTCCCCTTGGCAGTCGCCAAATGTAGCCTTGTTCTACATTTGAATAGTGACATCAGTGCTAAACTTATGCAGGAATTTTTGGGCAGAAGTTCTCAGGATCATTGAAAGGATTTTGCCAAAAATGAAAATCCTACTTTGGGGAATGCCTTTAATTTAAAGTAAAGTTCTTTGCAGACTTCTTGCAAAAGCAAACCTGAGAGGAACTGAGATATATAAATGCATGCTGCACACAAATTGTGTTCCTAAAGCCCCCACCTGTAAGGTATCAATAATGAATTCAGTATCATTTTTAGTGAAGTGAAGGTTTCTTTTAAAGCACAGTTCACATAATTACCCTGGAAACACACTAGCTTTGTTTAATGTTTAAAGTGTTACTAAACCCCGGACCCTGCATTTACTATATCCTGTCTTCCACAGTACACAGAACATGGAAATGCAATTAATTTAGTAAATATAATCTGCTAAATACCTTTTCTCATCAGCAGCATATAACAGTGTTGTGACATCTATCAGTGTCTGCTGGAGAACTGGATAATTTTGTAGAAGGAGTTTTCATTCTTCTCTGACTGTCCTATGAGACTGCATGACCCCTGACCCTGTGTCTGGACAGTGCTGATTGGTCCTGTGCTGATGACATGCACCCTCCTAGAAAACAAAAACGCTCTAACAATACTCACTAAACAGAGCATGTGCAGAATTGCCACTGCTGCTCTGTACTATGGCAGATGGATTGGGGACAGTAAAAAAAAGGGGAGGATCAGAGAAGACAGGATCAAACAGCATTTTTACACAATGCAGAGGATTAACCCCTTGGATTCTACAGTGAATATAACAAGCATGCTTTAGGCCTGGATCACACCTATTCGTGTTGCATTCTGCTATGGGAAAAAAAGTCCTTGACCCTTACCAAAAAATGCAGCGGCTGAAAATGCATATATGTGAACGTGTCCCATAGGAAACCATGTTAAGTGTTTCTGCAAAAAATGCATAAGTGTGGTGGTTACCGGTGAAGGAACAGCCCTTGATTCTGTGCCTTTCCCTTTCCTTCACACTAGGTATCTGGGACAGACTTTCCAAACCTAACAACTTCAAATCTCCCCATCATCCCTTTGCAATAAACAGTTCACACCGGGCCTCGCCCCCAGTGTATTTGAATGGTGGACTAACAAAGGTCTCATACGTATAGCTGATCTATATGATCTCAGGGGAATCCTGTCGAAACAAGTTTTGATAAAGAAATACAATATGCCTGAAACTGAATTTTATAGAAATGCCCAGATTACACACTTCTTGCAAACTCTGGCTCGCAGATCCAACATTGTCACCATGTTCTCTATGGAACACTTATATCATAAATCCGAGCTCATATTTCAGAAATGTATGCCATTTTATCTTGTGTCCTGGAAAAACTAGGATACATGCAGAAATGGGAAATGGACCTCCAGGAAACTTTTGAGTTGGAGGAATGGCATTTAATGGCCCAGGCAGCTTCCCAGTCCCTATTGAACACCTCAATTATTGAAGCAAATTATAAAGTACTATTAGGGTGATACATGGTACCAGCTAGATTGACCGCCTATGTCCTGGGTGTGTCTCCTTTATGTTTCAGGGGGTGTGGTCAGGAAGGTACAGCCTACCACATATAGTGGAAATCTCCTAAAGTGAGGCACTTTTGGATTAGCGTTTACAATTTAATCTCTACCCTCACTCAGGTCAACCTGATCAAATCTCCAAAGCACATTTTATTGGGCTGCAAGGTAGAGGAGGCGTCCAAACACCAAAGGCGATTCATTACTTTCATATTTGTTTCAGCCAAAATTACTATTGCTAGGAACTGGAAATCAGCTATTCTACCTTTCGACTAACTCAAACATAAACTTTTATGGATAATGAATAACGAGCGATTATCAGCGATCTTAAATGACAAAATGAAAATCTTTGAAAAGATGTAGGATCCATGGGTCAAATATCTAACAGGCGACCCTCGGACGTTGTCAGATTGAAAATACCTTAAGTCAGAAGTGAGCAAGAGTGAGGAGTCTCTAAGCCCCTTCTTACCTCATTTATTTCTCTTCTTTTTCTTTTCCCTATCCAGACTTTTAGACCTCTTAATATTGCTATAGCCGTATTATAACAAACTCTGGGTTAATGACTATGTTTGTGCCACTTAGGGTGTGATCCCCTTATCTAAGGGGGAGGGTAGTTGGCATTGACGGGCACATATAGCGATTATTGCGCTTACAAGGTGAACATTATCTCTTATTATCAGGTAATAAATACTATGCCTTTATCTTTCTCTACCTCATTTAAGGGGTATCACCCCGAGGTAGTAGATAACCTGCGTTTAATTGACCCCTAATGGAGTCCTGTATTGAATATGTGTGTGGGGCTCCTTCACACCCACAAAGAGTGTAAATATTCTATATATTGGTGGTACATACCTTCTGATTTTAAAAACTAACTCTATTCACAATGCCTTAATACCGTGTATCTGTACTTTTTATAGCTATTATATTGTCATGGTGTATTGATTTTTGGAAATGTACTTTTCCTTGTCTTGTGTAAAACTTTTCAATAAACATATTGGAAATTAAAAATGCATAGGTCTGAAGCAGGTCTGACTGCATCTACAGACTGATTTTCTCTTGTGGGATTAGTAACACTTTAAGCCCAACTACTTGTAGCACTACCCCCTTAGGAGTCGCTGAGTTTTGGGTGCCCCTATAGTCCTGCACAGCCAGGCAACACACATTTTCTTCAACACTTGCACACTGGAGACAGTAAACAGTCCTTGAGTTTTTTTTGTTGTTGTTGTTTTATTAAGGGGTATTAAACTTGGATGGGGTTGAGGGGTGTGTGGGATGCCCAAGAAACTGTGAACATGAGGACAAATCTTCTTAGCAACTGTGTACAAGTCCATAGTCATACAGTCTCTCCTTGAAGAGCTATCCAGCCCTTCTGGTCTACTACCTCAGACCCCAGATGAATCCTTCTCTGCACCCAGTTGCTGAGGGAATCCCTGAGCAAGGGGACCCAGAAATTGTCGCTGTAATAGAGCATCCCCAGACAAGGAGATAGTTGCATTTGCCACCTGACTGCCCTCTTCACCTTATCCAGCCCAGGGGGTGCAGGATTACTAACTCAGTCCTCTCCTGTAAGCTTGTTGAGTTGGTGGCTGCGTTCAGGCCTTATGCTGGGCTATCTCTTTCCCTGCTTTCCAGGCTGTACTTTCTCAGGGGGCGGTTGAGGCTGAGAGATCCTCCTTCCCAGATCATGCCTGTAGGTAGGCCCCTCCCTGGGCCCCCTCCCAGGCTCCACACTCGAGCCTTCTCACTTCATCTTCCACCCAACACTACCCGCTTCCTGATCAGGCTCTCCCGTACTTAAGGGCTGCCCTGACCTTATGCCAAGCCTCCTGCTTGGGGATTGGTGAGAGTTCCCTGAGTATGCAAATCAGCCCCTCCTCACCCCCACCCACTGCCTTCTAGAATCATCTCAAGAATCTAGAGCAGGGGGAGGTATCATGGAACTGACCTGCAGAGTTCTCAGCCCTGACTTAAAGTTACCTGTCTGACTCATCCCAGGCTGACTCATCCCAGGCTGCTATTCAGCCTCTAACTAAAATCCTAGCACGTTCCCCCTGGTTAACTAGAGGGGCGCTGCAGACTGTAAAACATTTGTTTAAGTTTTGAACAAAGATGGAAATGGTCCCTACTATGGAGATTTCCCTTCACTTGTTTTTCTTCATCATTTGGAGATGAAGTTGAATGAATACTGTTCAATAAGAACCCAAGCAGCAATAAAACAACCTTTTTGTAGAGCGTAGAAGGGTTAGAACCCATGTCAGGTTTTATGTCCCCATTAGGGAGATTCCTCTTGTTTACAGTTTCAGATACAATACATGTGTTACAGCATCAATAAAAAAACTGATAGTTCCAACCCTTAATTTTTTTAACGGAAAAAAATATTGTTTGTAGTTGATCTTATCTTGACTTTTAATTTTGTTTTTCTTATTATTATTTTTTTAAATGTATAAATGTTTTATATCCATTTTTTCCACATTTATCTGAAAACATTTTGGTTGTAGTTAGGTTTTAGTTGTGACTTTTAGTTGAATTTTTTAGGTTTATTAAATATTGCTTTATATCCATTTTTCAGTCTACGTAAAATCTTTCATAATAAAGATAACATATAGGGCCTGTTCAAACATAAACAGACAGCTGCCACACAGTAAGCCATTGCAGTTTGCCATGTTCTGGCTGCAGTGAGCCAGCGGTAGGGCATTGTGTGGAGTGCAGGTTCAGAACATCACACAGCTCCTTTTTATTTTTTTTTAACAAACTTTATTTAAAGTGCACAAAAGTCACACTTCATCCATGTCACTATACAGTAGCACAGTGCACTGCACTGCTGTACAGTGACATGTCCAGTGGGTTGCATTAAAATTTCAGCATGTCCATATTTTATTAAGAACAAAGGAACACAGCGCCTCTAAATCTGTACTGTAGTAGTATTTAACCACTTGAGCTCCAGAGGATTTACCCCCCTTAATGACCAGGCCTCTTTTTGCTTCTCGGCACTGCACTAATTCAACTGATAATTGCGCGGTCATGCAATGCTGTACCCAAACGAAATTTATGTCCTTTTTTTCACACAAATAGAGCTTTCCTTCGGTTTAATTTGATCACCTGTGTGCTTTTTATTTTTCACGCTATAAACAAAAAAAGGCCAAAAATTTTGAAGAAAAACAATATTTTTTACTTTCAGCTATAAAAAATATATAGTAAACTCAAAGTTAGTTATAAATATAGGCCAAAATGTATTCTGCTACATGTTTTTGGTAAAAAAAATCCCAATAAGTGTATATTGATTGCTTTGTGTGAAAGTTATAGCGTCTACAAACTATGGTATAAATACTGCAATTTATGCCATTTTTCTGCTATACAGCGCTGCGCTAGTTTAACGGACAATTGCGCGGTCATGCAATACGGTACATAAATGAAATTCACATCCTTTTTTTCCCCACAAATTGAGCTTTCTTTCGGTGGTATTTGATCGCCTGTGTGGTTTTTATTTTTGGCGCTATAAAAAAAAAGGCTGACAATTTTGAGGAAAAAAAAACTATATTTTGGACTTTTTGCTATAAAACATGTCCAGTAAAAAAAAAATGCAAAAATCAAATTTAGTCATAAATTTCTGCCAAGATGCATTCTGCGACATGTCTTTGCTAAAAAAAAAACCAATACGTGTAAATTAATTGGTTTACGTGAAAGTTATAGCGTTTACAAATGGCAGGAAAGATACTGGGATTTTTAGGGTTTTTTTTCTACTAATAATGGCGGCGATCAGCGAATTATGGCGGCGATCAGGGACTTATGGGAGCGACCAGCGACTTATGGCGGGACTGCAGCGGACATTCTGACATTGGGGGGTACTGACTTGGGGTCACTGACATCCCCAAAAACACTAATACAGTGATCAGTGCAAAAAAAAAAACACTGACACTGTACTAATGGCAATGGGGAGGAAGGGGTGAACTTTATTTTGCAGGGAAAGGTTATAGGAGTGAGGGGGAGTGTTTTACTAGGGGGCGGGGGTGTGTGCTGCACGGGACAAGGCTGATCGAGAAAGAGAAACTCTTCTTTCTCGATCAGCTCATCCTCGAGCTGACAGGGAAGTGACAGACAGCACAGCTACTGCAGCTGTGCTGTCTGTCACTGTTTGCCGCCGATCGCCGGGAAACAGCCGCTAAGGAACGGCTGTGACCCGGCGACTCACATCTGCGGCGGTGATCGGCGGGACAGATAGGGCGGCGGCGCGCCTCCCGCGCGCCCCCTATTTGTTTACAAAACACACGTTTTAAAACGTGGTTTTGCCTGCGAGTGCCACCCTGCCGTCGTATATCTACAGTAGCTGGGCGGCATGCGGTTAATAGAAAGATAAATAGTAACTCACATTTTAGAAACTAAAAGCAGGCTCAAGTGGTGAAGAGGTAAAACGTCTTATGCCAGATGTTTTGGGTGACTGTATCAGAAAGAGATAGCATAGGTCCTCCAGCAGATGATGCTATGTATGTGTAGCATGGGTGGTGAAGCATGGCAGAGTCTCCGAGATGTCCGAGGTCGGTCACATTTGGCGTCTGACCTCTTAAATGAGCAACGCGTTTCTGAGCATGCATGGGACGAGGTTCGTCCGGCGCGCTCTTTCATCAGGCCTGTCTTCTGCATCACCAAGCATCTAGTCATTCCATATCCTCCATGTCTACACCTCACTACTACATGTATGCACATCCAGCATATGACCATCATTAGACTAATGGTGGATCACATGATAACCCAGATATCGCCATGCCCCTCCATAAATCCATTGTATTGCTGTAGTTACCACAGACCATGCAATTTTATTTACCAACCAATTTTTGCTCTCTGACACCCCCTACTGTCTACTCTATATGAAGCACCCACAACATATCACTATTCCCCTGCATAGGATTATCCCCCACCAATAAAACACCATAATTTTCATAATTCTCTCATATACAACTACGTATACATTCTTACATATATTTCCTTTTATAGAGACACCAATTTTTATCATATTTATTTACCAGTTTCCCATTAGAGTGCTTTTTTTCCCCACCCCCCTCTCCCTACCTTTTTTTTTATCTAAACCCCCCCCCTTTTTTTTAATTAACGTCTTTGTCAAACATGCTTTTTATATATACATATATGTCCCCCCTTCCCCCCCTCCTCTTCTTTTTGTTTTTACTTTTGTTTTATCCATACATAATTTCCCCCCCCCCCTTTTTCCTTCCAAAGACCATATCACTGTTGACAATAAGAATTAATTATCTCTGTGCATTATATGATTTCATGTTTTATGCTTTCATGTCAAGCCCGAGTGCTTTCGTTTTTTAATTGTTATCACATGTATTGCCAGTGTCAGTGTATTATCCTCTGGCTCATGGATAGCTCTCTGGCCGATTGATCCCTGCCTATTTTCCCCACCCCCAGTCCTGTCCATCATCAGCTCACTGTCTGCAAAGGCTCTCCCACCTGCCAGCTCCTCCCTGCCTGATGATTGAGCGTGCCGGACGACACTCGTCCCACGCATGCTCAGAAACGCGTCGCACATTGATGATGATGCCGAACGTGACCGACCTCAGACATCTTGGAGACTCTGCCAGGCTTCACCACCCATGCTACACATACATAGCACCATCTGCTGGCGGACTTAGGCTATCACCTTCTGGTAAAGTCATCCAAAACATCTGGCACAAGACATTTTACCTCTTCACCACTTGAGCCTGCTTTTAATTTCTAAGATGTGAGTCACTACTTATCTTTTTATTAAATACTACTACAGTACACACTTAGAGGCGCTGTGTTCCTTTTACCGCAGAGTACGCTTCGCTCCATCACAGCTTGCCCTCAGTGCCTACTGGACTATCCCTGCCCTTTGGAACTTCACTCCACCTACTTGGATTACCACACCATGCGTCTGTCCTGTCATTCTCCTTTTACCACATTTTATTGCACATCACTGCAACACAGTTGCAGTTGCTGCATTTCAGTATGAAATGAAAGCTTAGAAAACAAACAGTTCCCTGATGAAGTCACATGACCCTGTGAAGAACCACTGTACAGAAATTGTATCTGTTTGTGAAAAGGATTGAGTATACACTTAAGCTTGTTAAGTACCTTTTCAATTATTGTACATGTGAGTACCTTTTCAATTATGGGACTGAACGTAAGAGAAAGAGCTGGGGAGAGTGTCTTAAAGGGGAAACACCCAGAACAATCCATGAAGGAATTGGATTGCAAATTCAGCATATGGAAGGAGCCACAGAGTGCATTAAAGGTCCACTTAAAGGGGACGCAAGACGTATATGACCTTACATGTTATTTAAAGTCATAGATCCCTGGTGAGGGCAAAACTAGTGATGGTGATACACAAAAGTGTGAAAAGGTGTCAAGCACTATCTGGGTTTATTCAAAGATGCACAATATGAGTTTTTTTTAGAGACTTTTAATTTGTATTCTTATGCATGTTTTTTTTTATTTGATTATATTAAAAAAAAGGTTTTGGTGCAATTTTGAAGGCAAAGGGACACTTTTGATATATGATAATCTATCATATCTGAATCTGAAATAAGTGCTACACTGTTTGTAAGACATAGAAAATAATTGTTATCTGTGTGTCCTAGAGGTGACCTGCATTTTCCAGTGCAAAAAATTGCCCATCACCGCACTTGTGTGACTTGGCCCTTACAGTGTATATCTGGGAAAAAAAATTTTTTTTAAATTTTGGATACAGTGGGGAATAGCTTATAGTGGACACAGTGGGGACCCTCTGTCAGGTTTTGAATGCTGTCTGTGTCCCCATTGGGAAGAGTCAACCCTCTTTTTTTGTCCTGGTGACCCTTGACACTGAGAAAGGATATGAGGGGAAATTCAAAATTTTAGAGTTGTCCACAGAACATGTAATAAGTAGAAATTACCTGTTCCAGGCGCAACTGTCTAAATGGGAAATATCCCTCACTTTTCCAGTTTTCCTCTTCCATCCTGTTATGTTCTTTTAACCCTTCCCTACTCTACAGTTGCAAGAAAAAGTATGTGAACCCCTTGGGATTACGTGGAGTTTTGCATGAATTGGGCATAAAATGTGCTCTGAACGTCATCTAAGTCATAACAATAGAAGAACACAGTCTGCTGAACATAATACTACACAAACATTAGATGTTGCCATGATTTAATTGCACATAACATGTAAACATTCACAGTGCAGGGAAAAAAAAAGTATGTGAACCTTTGGACTTAATAACTGGTTGACCCTCCTTTGGGAGCAATAACCTCAACCAAACATTTCCTGTAGTTGCAGATCAGACCTGCACAACGATCTGGAGTCATTTTGGACCACTCCTCTTCACAAAACTGTTTCAGTGTAGCAATATTCTTGGGATGTCTGGTGTGAATCGCTCTCCTAAGGTCATGCCACAGCATTTCAATCGGGTTGAGGTCAGGACTCTGACTGGGCCACTCCAGAAGGCGTATTCTGTGCTGTTGCAGCCATTGTTTTGTTGAATTACCCAATTCATGCAAAACTCCACGTAATCCCAAGGAGTTCACATACTTTTTCTTGCAACTGTATTCAAAACAAAAAAAAGTTATCTAAGATGACAGCACAGAAGAGCAGAGAAGCTTGCTTTGCAGCTCCTCTTGTCTAATTGAGACCTCAGACTGTCTGATCAGGGATTAGTCTGATTCCAGGGCTGCACCAACTGGCTTCTTTCAACACAACTGGACATTACTTCTGCTAAAGAGGTGCAAAGGAGACTAAAGCTGGATCTGACCACCTAATATTAATATACAATATTTCAAGTTTTTCCTACAAAAAATAGATAATAAATGTTTTATTTCTCAGCCCTGACCGTAAGAAATAGAGGAATAAAATATGTACAAAATCTCATTTCTTTGAACTAGAAGGGAAGAGAAACTTCTAACAAGGACCTAGGGAACAATGGAAACCTGACATTGGTTCCAACCCTCCCTGACTCCATCCCAGTCATTTTAAGCAGGAATAATCTGGCCATCCTCATATCACAAGATGTTAATCTTCATACTTCTAGTTGTTGGAAGTGGAAAGGGCAGAGAGTGTTTATTCTCTGGCTGCAGAATAAGCTGCTCCTTGTTCTTGAGTAGCAGAGAGGACAGGGCGGGCTCTCAGCCCCTTCTTCTCGCTTGCTATTGGTAACGGAAGTTAGGCCAGCTGTAGGAGGGACATGCCCCCACAACCCTGATCTGACAGTGAGTCTTCTGTCTGCTTGCAGCTGGCTGCATCTCACAACTGGATACTTCGCAGACGTGGTACAAGGAGGAGGAGGGAGGGGGGGAGGGGGGACGAAGGAGAAGCTGCATATCTGGAGTTTATGGAAAGGTAAGAGGTACTGCTTCACATTACAATGTATACATGTGAGATCCACAAACTACCATTTGTTCATTATTTTTGAAGAATACTCCTTTTTCTCTGTAGGTGATTAGTGTGACATTGTAGGATTGCTGGAATAGCTCAGTTTTTAATGTGATGCCTATTCTTGTGCGTGTGCCTATTATATACATCTGTCTAGTATGGTGTTATGTATTCAGAGATGGGTGGGTGTCATGCAGAATATTCAGTGTAGAAGGGGCTCCTGTTTTTCGGTGGTCCCATATTGTCTTCTTGGTTTGCTTTGGGGGAAAAGTTTAACTTTAAAAAGTCAAAGTCCATTCTTCTTCAGAAAGCAAATCCCTTTGTCCTTCTTTCTGCCTCAATGGTGACTCTTTAAGGTCTGATGTATAGAGTTCTAGTAATAAAAGTACTATAGAACATGGGATCCATTACACTGAACTTGTCATCTAGATTCTACATTGTTGGATTGGCTATTTGTGATGTTACTATAAGGAAAATTAGAGGTAAAAAAAAGTAGATAATTTGCCTACAAATTCTTCACGGTCTGTATAAGTGGAGGCATGATAGGGGCGTAATGTACTTTGTATTAGGTGTCCCTCTTTTCCATCTTAGAAAGTTGGGAGGTCTGTGTCATCTAGACTCTATTGGATTATCTATTTTTTATGCTGGCAAAATGAATTAGTGGTGAAAAAAATATAAGGGGACAGTTTTGCCTACAAATTCTTCACGCTCTGTATAAGTGGAGGCGTGATAGGGGTGTGCTGTACTTTGTGTTAGAAGGTATCCTTCTTCTCCATCATAGAAAGTTGGGAGGTATGTGTCAGCTCTGTCCTCCGCCCACATTCCTCATCCAGATTTATGAGCACAGTTACAGCCACTGAGACTATGAAGTCCATCATTATCTTCTTCTAAAATATATGTTGTAGAGCAGAAGTTAAAGGAGAAGTGCACTTTTCTATAACAAAGGAGCATTGTCCAGCCCCTGGCCTCTGCTGCAATAAACTGAATATAGGAGTGTTCCTCTGTGCAGAGGAAATGTCTTACTGCTGATTGAGGATGGGATCTGACCAGAGTGAATCTTGTAAGTATGTCAGATCAAAGTTCACTTTGCAGGGTACAGAATGCCATTACTTTATAGTAGCATATTTTATGTTGGTGCATGTCATGCAAATCTTTCACATCTCTGGTCAAATATTTTGGCAATGGATGGCCTGTTTTGACCAGTGTTTGCAATAAATGATTTATCAGAAAAGTAGATACTAAATCTGGGAAATGATTAGGATATTAATGATGATGGACCCAGTGAAGTTCAGAACAATGGAAATATACTGCTCGTATAAATGATGCATCTATCGCGTATGTTTCTTTGCTTGCTGAAGAACTCGGGGGGGGGGGGGTAAAAGTTTACTGTTAGTCTTCAAGCACATCGGCATATGAAAAATTCTCCAAATATGCTACCAGAAGTTGGCAGAAAAAAATGCCTCTACTGTCATGTTGTTCTGAGCATATAAGCATGTATGTATGCACGTATATGCATACATATACAGGTGAAACTCAAAAAATTAGAATATAATGCAAAAGTTCATTTATTGCAACTTAAAAGGTGAAACTAATATATGAGACTCATTACATGCAAAGCAAGATAGTTCAAGCCGTGATTTGTCATAATTGTGATGATTATGGCTTACAGCTCATGAAAACCCCAAATCCACAATCTCAGAAAATTAGAAAATTACATGCAATCAATAAAACAAGGATTGTACATAGAACAATATTGGACCTCTGAAAAGTATAAGCATGCATATGTACTCAGTACTTGGTTTGGGCCCCTTTTGCAGCAATTACTGCCTCAATGCGGCGTGGCATGGAAGCTATCAGCCTGTGGCGACATTTAAATCATGTTACTTCACTTGAAGTAGCACAATTTCAAAGCCACAGACTTGGTGCGATTTCATATGAGGCTTGCCTGACATCTGTGCGACTTCATGTACAGATGTCAATGCAAGTTGCATCTGAAATCGGCAAAAATAGCGCAGGAGCTATTTTCAAAATTGGTGCGACTATGATGGATTTGAACGGTTCCATTGTTGACAATAGGGTGCGACTTGTCATGTGATTTAGAACTGTCAAATCGCTTGACAAGTCGCACCTGTATAAACCTGGGCTTAAATACGCCTATAAACAGCCTAATGCAAAACCATCTTCTAACTTCAGCTTGTTCAATTAAGCTTTGACAATAAAACTTGGAAGCTGACTGATTTTTAAGCAGAGTTGCACCAGATTTTGCACTTTCCAATTTTTGTAAATCTTCCCCGATGTGCATATACATATTAGATAACCTAGAGCTGCTCTCAGAGGCATAAAAACAAACCCCAGACACCTCTAACAGCAGCATTTTTTTCTTCATGATTTTTTTCTTGCCCATAGTCCTTCATTTGACAGAACTGTTCCTTGTTTTGAACCTAATGCCTTTTTTCTCTTCAGTTGTCCCTCTTTTTGGTCTGATGTATAGACCTCTATAAACAAAATGTACAATTTAACTACCAAAACTTTTATACTGCATTAAACATTTAACTCATCCGCTATGTTATTATCTTTAAAATGCCAGTATGAAGAAAAGATTGTGGTAAAAAAAAACACTTGTGGGTTTAACCAATCATTTTTTGCTTAATAATTCTCTGTGATCAGTCCCTCTTTCTTATCTAAGAATGGTAGGAGGTACCTTGTTAAATGAAATCCATTGTCCTATTGCTGCAAGTAATATGCTTTAGACTGTGCTGCATTCCAACCGCATTCCACAAGCACATACAGTGCACCCAGAAAGTATTCACAGCGCTTAACTTTTGCCACATTTTGTTATGTTACAGCTTTATTCCAAAATGGATTCAATTCATTTTTTTCCTCAACATTCTACAAACAATACCCCATAATGACAACGTGAAAGAAGTTCATTTTGAAATATTTGCAATTTATTAAAAATAAAAAACGAAAAAAAAAACACATGTATGTAAGTATTCACAGCCTTTGCTCAATACTTTGTTGAAGCATCTTTAGCACCAATTATTATTATTACAACCTCAAGTCATTTTGAGGATGATGCTACAAGCTTGGCACACCTATTTTTGGGCAAATTCTCCCATTCTTCTTTGCAGTACCTCTCAAGCTCCATCAGGTTTGATTGGGAGCATTAGTGCACAGCCATTTTCAGATCTCTCCAGAGATGTTCAATCAGGTTCAAGTCTGGGCTCTGGCTGGGCCACTCCAGGCCTTTCAAAGACTTGGCCCGTAGCCACTCCTTTGTTACGTGGGCTGTGTGCTTAGGGTTGTTGTCCTGTTGAAAGATGAACCGTCGCCCCAGTCTAAGGTCCAGAGCGCTCTGGAACAGGTTTTCATCAAGGATGTCTCTGTACATTGCAGCATTCACCTTTCCTTCAATACTGACTAGTCTCCCAGTCCCTGCCGCTGAAAAACATCCCCACAGAATAATGTTGCCACCCCCATGCTTCACTGTAGGGATGGTAATGGCCAGGTGGTGAGAGGTGCCTGGTTTCCTCCAGACATGATGCTTGGCATTCAGGCCAAAGAGTTCAATCTTTGTTTCATCAGACCAGAGAGTTTTGTTTCTCATGGTCTGAGAGTCCCTCAGGTGCCTTTTGGCAAACTCCAGGTGAGCTGCCATTTGCCTTTTACTGAGGAGTGGCTTCCGTCTGGCCACTCTACCATACGGGCCTGATTGGTGGAGTGTTGCAGAGATGGTTGTTCTCCTGGAAGGTTCTCCTCTCTCCACAGAGAAATGCTGGAGCTCTTTCAGAGTGACCATTGGGTGCTTGGTTACCTCCCAGGCTAAGGCCCTTCTCCCTCAATCTCTCATTTTGGTCGAGCAGCCCACTTTAGCAAGATGTCTGGTGGTTCCAAACCTCTTCCATTTATGGATGATGGAGGCCACTGTGCTCATTGGGACCTTCAATTCTGTCAGCTGACAATCCTGTCTCGGAGGTTTGTGCTCTGACATGCCCTGTTAACAGTGGGGAACAACAAGCAGGGTGCCAGGTCAACGTGGATAAAAACAATTGAACTTTATTATAAAAACACTTACATCTAAAACTCCCTCGATGTGTGTAACAGGCAGGGACAGTTGAGCCAGAGGCACCAGAAGAGTGGAGCCGATGAAGCAGCTGCTTGACAAAGGAGGCGCAGCTTCTGAAACATATTGCAGCCCACCCTCCTCTTATTCATGGCACCTACCATTTGGCAGGAAGGCACGGAGGGACACCGGGGAGTCCACCGCAGCAGGTGCTATGCACTGATCATCGGCTCCACTCTTCTGGTGTTCCTGGCTCCACTGTCCCTGCCTGTTACACATATCGAGGGAGTTTTAGATGTAAGTGTTTTTATAATAAAGTTCACTTGTTTTTATCCACGTTGACCTGGCGCCCTGCTTGTTGTTCCTTTGCATGTCTCTGAGGGATCTCCCCATCCTTGGCGAGGAACTGATGGTCTGTTTGTCTGTTTTCCAGCTTCCATTGTCCATCCCCTTCCCATTCTGCACATCACTTGGATGAACGTATTGATCGCGGTATCATTGTTACACCGGAGTTCATCCAGTACCTTGCCTTCACTTCATTCAACATTGTGAACTGACTTATTTCCAATCATTCATTCATTCATTCTATCATTTGTATGAGCGCCGAATATGTTTGTTCATTGCACTAGATGATCATCATACAGTCATGGCCGAAATTGTTGGCACCCTTGATATTTTTCCTGAAAATCAAGTATTTCACACAAAAAAGGTATTGCATTAACACATGTTTTGCTATACACATGTTTATTCCCTTTGTATGTATTGGAACAAATATAAAACAGAGGCAGAAAAGCAAATATGACATAATGTCACACAAAACCCCAAAAATGGGCTGGACAAAAGTATTGGCACCCTTAACTTAATATTTGGTTGCACACCCTTTGGAAAACATAACTGAAATCAGTCGCTTCCTATAACCATCAATAAGCTTCTGACACCTCTCACCCGGAATTTTGGACCACTCTTCCTTTGCAAACAGCTCCAGGTCTCTCTTATTGGAAGGACACCTTTTCCCAACAGCAATTTTAAGATCTCTCCACAGGTGTTCAATGGGATTTAGATCTGGGCTCATTGCTGGCCACTTCAGAACTCTCCAGCGCTTCTTTGCCATCCATTTCTGAGTGCTTTTTGACGTATGTTTGGGGTCATTGTCCTGCTGGAAGACCCAGGATCTTGGACGCAAACCCAGCTTTCTGACACTGGGCCCTACAGTGCGACCCAAAATCCTTTGGTAATCCTCAGATTTCATGATGCCTTGCACACAGTCAAGGCACCCAGTGCCAGAGGCAGCAAAACAACCCCAAAACATCATTGAACCTCCACCATATTTTACCGTAGGTACTGTGTTTTGTTCTTTGTAGGCCTCATTCCGTTTTCGGTAAACAGTAGAATGATGTGCTTTACCGAAAAGCTCTATCTTGGTCTCATCTGTCCACAAGACGTTTTCCCAGAAGGCTTTTGGCTTACTCAAGTACATTTTGGCAAACTGTAGTCTTGCTTTTTTATGTCTCTGTGTCAGCAGTGGGGTCCTCCTGGGTCTCCTGCCATAGCGTTTCATTTCATTTAAATGTCGACGGATAGTTCGCGCTGACACTGATGCTCCCTGAGCCTGCAGGACAGCTTGAATGTCTTTGGAACATGTTTGGGGCTGCTTATCCACCATCCGGACTATTCTGCGTTGCAATCTTTCATCAATTTTCCTCATCCGTCCACGACCAGGGAGATTAGCTACAGTGCCATGGGTTGCAAACTTCTTGATAATGTTGCGCACTGTGGACAAAGGCAAATCTAGTTCTCTGGAGATGGACTTGTAACCTTGAGATTGTTGATATTTTGCCACAATTTTGGTTCTCAGGTCCTCAGACAGTTCTCGTCTCCTCTTTCTGTTGTCCATGCTTAGTGTGGCACAGACAGACACACAATGCAAAGGTTAAGTGAACGTCTCTCCTTTTTATCTGCTTTCAGGTGTGATTTCTATATTGCCCACACCTGTTACTTGCCCCAGGTGAGTTTACAGGAGCATCACATGCTTGTAACATTCTTATTTATCCGCAGTTGTGAAAGGGTGCCAATACTTTTGTCCAGCCCATTTTTGGAGGTTTGTGTGACATTATGTCGAATTTGCTTTCTTTCCTCCCTTTTTTTGTTTTGTCCCAATACACACAAAGGGAATAAACATGTGTATAGCAAAACATGTGTTAATGCAATACGTTTCGTGAGAAATACATGATTTCCTGGAGAAATATCAAGGGTGCCAACAATTTCGGCCATGACTGTATATACCATACTGTTAACTGTGGGACCTCATATAGGCAGGTGTATGCCTTTCCTAATCATGTCCAATCAACTGAATTTCCCACAGGTGGACTCCAATCAAGTTGTGGAAACATCTCAAGGATGATCAGTGGGAACAGGATGCACCAGAGCTCAATTTTGAGTGTCATGGCAAAGGCTGTAAATATTTACATACAGTCAGGTCCATAAATATTGGGACATTGACACAATTCTAACATTTTTGGCTTTATACACCACCACAATGCATTTGAAATGAAACGAACAAGATGTGCTTTAACTGCAGACTGTCAGCTTTAATTTGAGGGTATTTACATCCAAATCAGGTGAACGGTGTAGGAATTACAACAGTTTGCATATGTGCCTCCCACTTGTCAAAGGACCAAAAGTAATGGGACAATTGGATTCTCAGCTGTTCCATGGCCAGGTGTGTGTTATTCCCTCATTATCCCAATTACAATGAGCAGATAAAAGGTCCAGAGTTCATTTCATGTGTGCTATTTGCATTTGGAATCTGTTGCTGTCAACTCTCAAGATGAGATCCAAAGAGCTGTCACTATCAGTGAAGCAAGCCATCATTAGGCTGAAAAAACAAAACAAACCCATCAGAGAGATAGCAAAAACATTAGCTGTGGCTAAAACAACTGTTTGGAACATTCTTAAAGAAGGAATGCACCGGTGAGCTCAGCAACACCAAAAGACCCGGAAGACCACGGAAAACAACTGTGGTGGATGACCGTAGAATTCTTTCCCTGGTGAAGAAAACACCCTTCACAACAGTTGGCCAGATCAAGAACACTCTCCAGGAGGTAGGGGTATGTGTGTCAAAGTCAACAATCAAGAGAAGACTTCACCAGAGTGAATACAGAGGGTTCACCACAAGATGTAAACCACTGGTGAGCCTCAAAAACAGGAAGGCCAGATTAGAGTTTGCCAAACGATATCTAAAAAATCCTTCACAGTTCTGGAACAACATCCTATGGACAGATGAGACCGAGATCACCTTGTACCAGAGTGATGGGAAGAGAAGAGTATGGAGAAGGAAAGGAACTGCTCATGATCCTAAGCATACCACCTCATCAGTGAAGCATGGTGTTGGTAGTGTCATGGCGTGGGCATGTATGGCTGCCAATGGAACTGGTTCTCTTGTATTTATTGATGATGTGACTGCTGACAAAAGCAGCAGGTTGAATTCTGAAGTGTTTCGGGCAATATTTTCTGCTCATATTCAGCCAAATGCTTCAGAACTCATTGGACGCCGCTTCACAGTGCAGATGGACAATGACCCAAAGCAGACTGCAAAAGCAACCAAAGAGTTTTTTAAGGGAAAGAAGTGGAATGTTCTGCAATGGCCAAGTCAATCACCTGACCTGAATCCGATTGAGCATGCATTTCACTTGCTGAAGACAAAACTGAAGGGAAAATGCCCCAAGAACAAGCAGGAACTGAAGACAGTTGCAGTAGAGGTCTGGCAGAGCATCACCAGGGATGAAACCCAGCGTCTGGTGATGTCTATGCGTTCCAGACTTCATTCTGTAATTGACTGCAAAGGATTTGCAACCAAGTATTAAAAAGTGAAATTTTGATTTATGATTATTATTCTGTCCCATTACTTTTGGCCCCTTAGCAAGTGGGAGGCACATATGCAAACTGTTGTAATTCCTACACCGTTCACCTGATTTGGATGTAAATACCCTCAAATTAAAGCTGACTGTCTGCAGTTAAAGCACATCTTGTTCGTTTCATTTCAAATGCATTGTGGTGGTGTATAGAGCCAGAAATGTTAGAATTGTGTCAATGTCCCAATATTTATGGACCTGACTGTACGTGTTTTTTTTAATTTTTTAATTTTTAATAAATTGCAGAGATTTCAAAACGAACTTCTTTCATGTTGTCATTATGGGGTATTGTTTGTAGAATGTTGAGGAAACAAATGAATTTAATTCATTTTGGAATAGGACTGTAACATAACAAAATGTGGCAGAGGTTAAGCGCTGTGAATACTTTCTGGATGCACTGTACACATACAATATATATATATATATATATATATATATATATATATACAGTATAGATAGATAGATAGATAGATAGATATATAGATAGATAGATAGATAGTGTAGATCAGTGTTTCTCAACCTTTTTCCAGGCAGGTCGCTCTTGAAAATGATTTTCCTTCTTGAGGCTCCTTAGTTGAGGCTTGGTTCACAGCACTACTACACATCGGGGAACGTGCACACAAATGCACTGCTCTTTAGCAGACGCACAAGGGTGCGATTAATTCCTAATGTTACCCCCATGCATTAGCAAATGCATTTCGTTTTCGGTGTGGCACAGTTTTAAAAAAATGGTTTGGGGACTATAGCCAGTTCACACCAGAATGCTGTACGAGAAAGGAGCGCTCCGCGTGCATTTCCCATACTGCAGGTGATTGCATTGTCCTTGCGATTTGCATGTAGGTGCCAATGCATTGTTAATGGCATCCCAAACAGATTGCAAATGCAGTCTAAATGCACCAGATCGCATTTAAATGAATTGGCTGCAAAATCATACTGCATGTTCCCCTCTCTGCTAACCTCTGCACCCCAATCCCACCCTGCCTACCTTTGGACCCCAATGCCCCTGCTAGTCTCTGCACCCCAGAAACCTTCTGCTCACCTCTGCACTGCAACCCGCTCTCTTCACACTTTGGTACCCCGAACCCCCCTCTCTGCTCACCTTCTTATCCAAAAAATCCATTTCTGCTCATCTCTGTACCCCGAGCCCCCCTTCTGTTCACCTCCACACACTCCTCTCTGCTCACCTCTGTACCCCAACCTCTCCCCTCTGCTCACCTCCACATCCCAAAACCCCCTCCCTTCTCACCTCCATACCCCCAACCCCTCTCTGCTCACCTCCACACCTCTAACCCCTCCCTTCTCACCTCCACACCCCAAAACCCCCTCTCTGCTCACCTCCACACCCCCAATCCCTCTCTGCTCACCTCCACGCCCCAAACCCCTCTTTGTTCACTTCTACACCCCCTCTCTGCTAATCTCCACACCCCCAACCCCTCTCTGCTCACCTCCACATAACCAACTCTTCTCTGCTCACCTCCACACCCCAAAACCCCCTCTCTGCTCACCCCCACACCTCCAATCCCTTTCTGCTCACCTCCACACCCCAAACCCCTCTTTGCTCACTTCTACGCCCCCTCTCTGCTCACCTCCACCCCCCAAACCCCTCTCTGCTCATCTCCACACCCCCCTCTCTGCTCACCTCCACACTCCCCTCTCTGCTCACCTCCACACCCCCAACCCCTCTCTGCTCACCTCCACACCCCAACCCCTCTCTGCTCACCTCCACACCCCAAAACCCCCTCTCTGCTCTCACCCCCAATCCCTCTCTACTCACCTCCACACCCCAAACCCCTCTCTGCTCATCTCCACACCTCCCTCTCTGCTCACCTCCACACTCCCCTCTCTGCTCACCTCCACACCCCAAAACCCCCTCTCTGCTCACCTCCACATCCCCAATCCCTCTCTGCTCACCTCCATGCCCCAAACCCCTCTCAGCTCACTTCCCCATCGCCCTCTTTGCTCACCTCCACACCACAAAACCTCCTGTTAGCTCTCCTATGTACACCACTCTCCCTGCTAAATGCTACAAGCTAACCACCACCCTCCCTTTTGATCCCCTCTGCGCCCTGCTTTCCACTTAGCAGAGCATCGGGTCACTCAGGCCATTCTTCTATTGCAATCAAAACAGCTATGGGCAGTGCTGGCCAGGTATTGTCCTGTAGGGGAAGGTGAAGAGCTTAGGATTCAGAAAGCTGCTTCCACCTACCACTGCTTTGCACTGCACTTTGCCAACCGAGCGCTTGCTTTTGTAATATTCGACAGAGCAGGAGTTTGGTCTCATCTGACAACTTTGTCAAGCCTGAAGGCACAACATCAGGTGGCACTCCGAAGAAACGGTGTGATAGACCAACACAGGATGGCACATAATTGTGAAGTGCAAGGAAAATGATAAATGGTTTTCAATATTTTTTACAAATAGATATCTGAAAAGTGTTGCGTACATTTGCATTCAGCCCCCTTTACTCTGATACCCCTAACTAAAATTTAGTGGAACCAATTGCCTTCAGAAGTCACCTTATTAAATTAATTACCTGTGTGTAATTTAATGTCAGTATAAATACAGCTGTTCTGTGAAGCCCTCAGAGGTTTGTTAGAGAACATTAGTGAACAAACAGCATCATGAAGGCCAAGGAACACACCAGGCAGGTCAGGGATAAAGTTGTGGAGAAGTTTAAAGCAGAGTTACATATTAAAAAAATATCCCAAGCTTTGAACATCTCATGGAGCACTGTTCAATCCATCATCCAAAAATGGAAAGAGTATGGCACAACTGCAAACCTACCAAAACATGGCCTTCCACCTAAACTGACAGGCTGGGCAAGGAGAGAAGCAGCCAAGAGGCCCATGGTAACTCTGGAGGAGCTGCAGAGATCCACAGCTCAGGTGGGAGAATCTGTCCACAGGACAACTATTAGTCGTGCACTCCACAAATCTAGCCATTATGGAAAGGTGAAGAAAGCCATTGTTTTAGGAAAGCCATAAGAAGTTCCATTTTCAGTTTGTGAGAAGCCATGAGACCAAACTTGAACTTTTTGGCCTAAAAGCAAAATGCTATGTGTGGTGGAAAACTAACACTGCACATCACCCTGTGCACGCCATCCCCACCGTGAAACATGGTGGTGGTAACATCATGTTGTGGGTATGCTTTTCTTCAGCAGGGACAGGGTACAGACATCCCCAAAAAGACTTGCAGCTGTATTCGCAGCGAAAGGTGGTTCTACAAAGTATTGACTCAGGGGACCGAATACAAATGCACACCACACTTTTCACATATTTATTTGGAAAAAAATTATGCGCCACTTTGTGTTGGTCTATCACGTAAAACCCCAATAAAATACATTTACGTTTTTGGTTGTAACATGACAAAATGTGGAAAATGTCAAGCGGTATGAATACTTTTTAAAGGCACTGTATATCTATAAAACACCCACTTTTAAAATGTTTGATCATTATTTTCCTGGATCTATCTTTATATTAGCTCTTGTAACACCGTCTGAGCAGGACTGGGGAGTGGCACAGAATGTACAATGTTATGAGTCTAACATTGGAAACATGCTGACAGGATTACAAAACAGAATGGGAAGATTGCACTGATGCTCCTTCATTGTGAATCAGCAGGCAAAGGGACAGGCTAGTGACCAAGTTGTAATGCTTAATTCCCAACATCAGCCAGGTCATAGAATTAAAAGGTCCCCGGAGAGTAAAACATAAAAAAGGCAGCTCTGGCTGCTATACTCACCTCCTCTCCAGCACTGTTCCCTGTAGACTCACCAGTTTAAAGCCTTGTATACACGATGAGAACATCGGACGAATAATATTCCAATTTTTTTTTTTTTTCATGCTAGTCTCCATATTGAAAATAAAGAGGTTACTCAATTTACAAACATTTTCATACGACAGGATAGACATTTGTAAGTGATGTAATGTATTGTATTGTATTTTTGGATGAAAACTGTACTGAGTAAATGAAAATTGTACAATCTGGTATCATGCAAGAAAAATGTTTGTGTTTGTCCTTTCGGATGAACGGCGGTGATCGGCTGTCGAAATCTGTGTACTAACAATCAGATTATTGTATGATTGCTTCGATTTTCTGCTCATGTGTACGAGGCTTAAGAATTCAGGACTTCTCCTTTCCTGATTGAATGGCTCTCAGCCCCCACCCCATCCCCTGGAATCACACATAACAACTACAGAGACATTATTTTGTGGTGATGCTGTCTGCAGCATTCAGGATCCATCTACAGCCAGAAGAAAAAGTGTGTGAAGAGGACCTGTGACTTTCCTCCAAAGATGCTCCGTGCTGACAGACATCTTCCTGCTTATTTCCCTCTGGACAATACTTTCCAGCAGGGCAGCTGAAACCATATTAACTACTGAAACACCTCATCAGTAGCAAGCAGAATCAATCAATACATTGAGCTTAAGAAAAAACCTGCAGAACCCAGTAAAATGTAACTGATGCTTAGGCTGGCTAAAGCCAAGCTGCAAAAGCATACAATGAAATAATTAGCTAGGGACACTCCAGCTTAACACAAAGTGCCTACATTTATATATTATCATTAGTGTCCCAGAAAGCTTGAAACCCATAGTATGAACTTATGAAAATACCTACATTTAGGAATGAGGAAGGGGAGCTATGATATGGGCAATGTTGGCTTAAATGATAAAAGGTACAGCATCTTTGATAAAGCATAAATTATTTTTACTGACTTTTTTTACTGACAGGCCAAATTAAGCTGCATTGGGACTAGTCTATTTGTCAGTTTTGATGAGGGCCGAGTTTTTCTTTAAAGTTTTACTAATACTGTAAATAATTTTTGCTGAACTGTCAACTGTGAAAGGACCATCCTTTGCCTCTTCAGTTCTTTTTCCTCACAATGAAAAAGAATAATGGGAAAAACGTTTTCGATGGGCTAACTGCTCATTTTTGTTTAGGTTAGATAATAGTGAAGATATACTTACCGAATTCGCTGATCCTCAGAGCGTAAGACCAGTCCCTGCCACTTCTGCCACCCTGCACACTAGCGGTCTTGTGAATGGACTGTTCCTGATATCATCACGCCCGTAGACTGGCAATGGGCATGAGGACAGCAGGAACAGTCCACTGCTGGATGTGAGGGAGTGCAGTTTTCCGGAGGATCAGTGGACAGGGTAAGTATAGCTTTTCTCTGAACAAAACCCCCCTGAAAAAATGAGCAGTTGCCCACACTGCATGGGGAAAAAAATTGACATGGAGTTCTGCTTTCAAGATCGGATTAAGGTTCAGGAGGGCAGTATTTTCAAAATGAAGCTAAGGTCAAGAACACAGGGACATGACCTCAATCTAGCAAGAGGGTTCTAAAGAGTAGTAAATGACTGGAATAGATTTTCAGCAGAGGTAGTGAGTAAATCAACATTAAGTAGATTCAAACATGCTTGGGACAAACATAGATCTATACACAGACGAAAAAGTTTAAAGGAGAAAAAAAGGGTAGACTTGATGGACCACTTTTGGGTGGGACACACAGTGCGAACTCTTCACAAACATGCTTGCTAATTCTTTTGAAGTAGGCATGGGCCGTGGTCATGCGAGAATCAGCTTTAAAGTGGCACCTCATTCTTAGAAGCAAGGAGTTTGCCTTACACAGATGTAATACACTTAAAGCAGTTGAAAAGTGAAAGGTTTTTTACAATAAGGCATCCTGTGCTTTAAGGTAAAAACCTTTTAAGTGCAGCTCCCCCCGCAGCCCCCCAAATACTCACCTGAGCCCAATCTTCGGTCCAGAGCTGTGCACTCTTCAGCTGGTCTTCTCCCCTCTCCTGGCTCTCATAGGCTTGCTTGTGAGCAGCAGGAGCCATTGGCTCCTGCTGCTGTCAGTCAAAACCTGTGAGCAGAGAGTGGGGGTGGAGCCAAGCTGGGCTGTGTGTCTGAATAGATGCGAACAGCCCTGCTCAGGAGCAAGCCTGCATGAGTGCCTCCATAGGAAACAGCTTCCTATCAGGGCACTGAGCAGAGGGGAGGAGCAAACTGTGGTTTTGCACATTTATAAAATCAAATAAAGTGCAGCGCTTTCATAAGTAACATATTTGCCTCTATATGTATAAAGTGATCTTATCAATGGAAAGTGCACAGTATAGATAAAAGTGCTATTAGTGCAAACCGTGCAAAGTGCAATCAATAAATCTCCATATGTTATCAATAAGCATAATATACTCATATTGCATACAAAATCAGGGATTAAAGTGCTAATGTGCAATATGTGCGATAAGTGACAATATGTCCATAATAATCATATGCTCTTATAAGTGTCTAAAAGTTCAGCAGGAATCTTCCTTCAAATGGTATATTCATGTGCCAAAAGTGCAATGGTGCATACGTCTTTAAAATATTATCTACCACTTCTCATGGGTGCGCACTCACCAGAACTCTGATGTATGCAGGCATTGCTTACAATCTGTCACATCTGTGTGCAGAGGTAGTTGTTCAGCTTAGGGGTTAATCCAGCATCCTCACAGTACCGGTGGTGCGTGTCTCCTTAAATCTGGGGAAGATTGCTCAAACACAGGAGCCAAAGGATTCTCATATAGTGTAGTATTTTATTATTCCAAGATAAGTGAACAAATAACAGTATTCCACGTGGAAGATATAAAAATAGGTACCCAAAATGGCCACCGCTCTTTGCCAAGGAGACGACGGCGCGTGGCGCCAGCAATGTGGCTTGTTCCAACGCGTTTCGTGAGACAGCATATCCTCAGGGCGTACCTTACTGTTACCAGGGGACACCGTCACCCCTGCCCGATACTACCATCCCACTGGCTGGATGCTAAAGCATTCCCATCAGTTCTAGTTACTCATAACAATGACATGTTGGACATCACTTACAGACTCTTACTTCACCTCTTCACCCCCCTTGATGTTACAGGCCCTGTTCTTTTGGATATACCCTGTACCTTCATTTACCTCT
Organism: Staurois parvus; assembly: GCF_062004578.1. Classification (NCBI taxonomy): domain Eukaryota; kingdom Metazoa; phylum Chordata; class Amphibia; order Anura; family Ranidae; genus Staurois; species Staurois parvus. The sequence goes on from NW_028318003.1 coordinate 7,305,464, forward strand.
TTACTGAACTTCAGACCAGGCATTTAGCAACTTTGAGAACATTTACTGAAGATTGCTTGCAAGTACAGAGTTAATCCAAAACGGTTACTCACAGTTCATTACAGACAAAATTCCCTTTTATCCTAACTGAGGTTGCCCATGTCATATCTCTAAGCAAAGGAAGAGTCCTTTTTGAAAGTTCCATGTTTCGGTTCTGGTACCCTGACTGGGTGCCCCAAAAAAGGGAAACCTTGTGTTCTTGGTAGAATCACATCCTGCAGCACACCTTCCTGTCAGCTCCCATGTGGAAGGTCAACCCCCTGACCAAGATAGGTTACCTTCTCTTGTATTTACAGGCCACCACAAAGGGGAAGAGCCATGAACACCTGGGGGTAGGTAGACGTAACCCCTTTCTAACTCCTAGGCAGCCTGCTAACTCACTAACACAATACTGGCATAACAGATTTAACAATACATATTTTACATCTCTCTCTAGCAACAGTAGAAATAAAGTGAACTTCATTTTATACCACACACCTCCTGCCTACACACTTGGTCTTTTTCCTAAAATCATTTACAGAAGCCATACATAACATAGATAGCAATATTAAGGTATTTAAATGGAATGATGAGAGTATAATATATTGTACCCTTTAATCATATGCACCCTCAAATCACTTCTAAACCTAAAGAATCTTTAGAAAAAAATAGGCAAGAAAAGCCATTGAATTTGAGAATTTATATTAAGTGAAATGATGATGTTTTGCCTTTGATTAGCATGATATTTTACATAAAAACCTTTTTGTTCTCATGTCCAAGGCCATTTTAACTTATTCTTAGCTGCCCTTTTGGATATAAAACAAGCCTATTTTTTCAGCTGTGTGTAAGTGCTACAATACAACTGCTTTTCCATGTCTTCATTATATACCTCAGTACTGCGAGTCTATGCACTCTGCATGAAGCCAGGAAATCTATTTTAAGCTTTTGCTCAGAATTCCAATAGGTTTAGCAGTGCTTTTCCTTCACTATGTGTTCTGAATTCTGGCACTTTTAGCTGTTACTTTGGTAAGCAAGAATTTGTTACCCAGCATGCATCAGAGATGGAAGCACTTACTTCTAATACTTTAAATTTGTAATATTGCAGTTGAAATCATGCACCTAGTAATGGAAAATTGCACCCACAGCTACTATTGAATATCTAGAATGAAATAAATGTAAGATAAAGTTTCTACCTAAACTGACGCTTTGGGCCTGGAGGGACAATCTGACAATCTATATGTAATACTAATGGGCTCCTATTGTGCTGTAGGAGATACAAACACAGAAGTACCTTTGCGATAATTGTTATCAGCTTTTCTTGACTCATTTTATGGGCAAACACAGAATCTACCCAAGGATGAAAACAAAGTCAAAAGTAAGCAAACCAACTATATATATATGTGCATTGGTCTTAGCTGATTCTGTCCTTTTAAAGAGGAATATTACAATGACATTGCCTTCTCTGTAGCACTTAGGGTGCTTAAAGTGACCCTGATAATATGGATAACAATGCAAAATAGATATACTTGTAAAAGGAGCAATGAATACTAACCATTCTGGCTGTCTATGCCACCAGAATGCTTTTCCATACGTGAGAAATCCCCAACTGCAGTCAGAATGGATTCCAACACTTCCAGAAGTGTCAGTTTCCTGGTTCCCCCACATTGGTTCCTCTCTTTGACCATCACATGTTTGAAGAGTCCTGTAATGAGTGGATGCCGGCAGAAGTAACCAGATAACAATGCTGGCAACCCAGGAGATTATCTCTTCTGGTAGTGTCAGTTTCCCTTTAGACCTTAGTCATGGATTTCTGACAGTTGGATATTATGATGGCATGGCAGTGAGAAAGATAAATATCAACTTGCTTTTCTTTCTTTGTAGGTAGTGCATTGTAATAGGTAATGACTAGGTTGCTTTTAAAGGCTAAGTTCACCTTTTTTGGGAAAAAAGAATAAATGCGTGTATTTTTTCAGGAAAAAATGTGCATTTATTATTTTTTTTTTGCAGGAGCCTGGAAAGCATTCACAATCAGTGGATAAGTGCAATGTCAGGCTCCTGCAGACAAGTCCTACAGCTTTCAGCCCCTACCTCTGTACAGACTATCAGTTTGAAAATTGCAAGGCATGTGAATGTACTACAAGTGCGCTCATCAGTGCTCTTGCAGTTCACTGAGAACTACAAACTATCTGACACAGTGACAAATGGGTCTTGTAATTTTCTAATTGACAGATTCTTGGGAATGAAGGACATGGTTGTGTGGGTGGAGCCCCACACATCAGTGCTGTTTTCAAAATGTGACAGCGGGTGCGGGTAGAGGAACCTCCACCTGCAGTCACGGGAAGAGAATCGGGGGGTGAGGGGCACTTGTGCAGGAGCATGTTACATATTATACTGTAAAAGTGGGTGTAACATGTAATATGCTCCAAAAGATGAACTTACCCCTTAATAGCATAAATACAAGCTGTGCCAGGGAGGAATTGTACATGATGGGGATAACAAAACAAACCTCCCTGCCAATATGGCTTAGTCCAGAAAGGGGTCCTTTATCTATTACTTGACCCTCATTCATATTTAGAAAATCTTCAAGTCAGTGGTACTCTACAAAGTCCTTTAATCCATACTGGTTCTCTATAGTAGACAGGTTCCCTATTTGTGCTTAAAGTGTATGTAAAAAAAACAAACTTTTCTAGTGTTCAATAAGATGGATGGGTTAGACCTTCTGTTTTTATTGTGGTCTATGTCTCCACTGGGGAGTTTCACAGCTCCATTTGTCTTGGTGACCAATGTCACCACTACAGAAAATAAGGGGAAATCCTAAATTTTGGAGTTGTAATGAGAGCAAGAGGTGAGGGGAAATCTAATGGATACAGCTCTTCTGGTGACTACTGTCCAAAGCTTGCCATACATTCAGCATTTTCCACACAGACTTGCATTCAGAGACAGAAACCAGTAATTGAGCTTTGGATTTGTTATTTATTGAGGGGATTAGAATTTGGATAGGTAAGGAGGGTACAGGATGCCCAAGGGAACCAATATCTAAAGACAACTTCCTGAACTATTCACAAGCTTCTCTTCTCTGATGTAGTATCTGTTAGAGTGCTAGCCAGCATCTCCTGGTTGTTCCCCAGACCCTAGATGAACTCCTCTTCCCCTTGAGCAGGGGATCTGGCTTCTGTTCCTTTAAATGAGGTGAACAGTCGCTAGTGGGAGCTAATCTGGTTTCCCACCAGAGTGCTCTCTCCTCTATCTACCCAGGGGGTGCAGGTGTATTCACTCAGATCCTCTCCTGTACCACTTGTGGGTTGGCTGCTGCTACCAGGCCTAGCAGCTGAGCTGCTCCTTCCAAGCCATACAGGTGGTCCTCGCTCAGGGGGCCCGTGAGTCCCAAGCGTTCTGTCTTTCAAGCTCACGGCTTGCAGGCAGGCCCCATCTCACTAGGCCTCCTGGCAGCCTTCCTCCTCCTGTCTCACATCTACTCTTTTTTCCACCTGACTCCCCACACTCCTGCCATTGAGCAGGCTCTTACACTTTTAAGGGAGTCCCAGCCCCTTGCCAAGCCTTTTGTTGGGGATTGGCTGAGGTCCCTCAAGAGTGCAGTCAGCCACTCCTCACTCCTCCATGCACTGCCTCCAAGGCCCTCCTCTGAAAGCCTCAGAGCAGTGGAAAATTCCAGAGGGGCTGGCCTGCAGAGTCTCTCAGCTCTGACCACAATTTGACCCATCTGGCTATTACACCTGAGCTGCTAACAGCTCCTGACTAGCCATTAGGATCTAGCTCACCCTAGCTAAACTAGGAGGGTGCTACAATTAGAAGGAGTTAACTATTGTCTGTGTGGAGAAGTGTAGCTTTTATGGGGTGCACCACCTTAACATTAACTCTGTGTTTCGGCATATGCCTCTGTCAGCCCTAGGGGCACTCTCTCCCAGTCCTCATATGGGCACTGCCCACACGCCTCCACTTGACAGAAGTTGAATGTTTGATTGACTTTTCTGTTAAAGGAACATGCTGCAAAATATTTCTCGATCAGCAGCTGTAGCAGATGTATCCTGACAGCAGCAGGTCCCACTGTCAGAGTACAATGTCCCAACGGGAGATTCCTCAATCCACCTCTTTGGCACGCTGAATGAAAAAAAAAAACTAACAGCGTATGCCAAGCTTAATATGAAAATTCCTTTTACTTTGGGGAGTTTTCCTTTCTCTTCCTTTTGCATCTCCATGACAAGAATTGAAAGGAAATTTTTCAAGCAGGACACAAGAGCAAAAAAAAAAAATATATGTTTTAACCCTTCTCTACTGGCTACTGAGTGATATTATAGACAGTGGTCTAGTTGAAGGATTCAGGATAACATGATCTGCCCAGTAAGTTGTATCCATTTACATGATCTGTACTAATCAGAGGTGGCTACATTGTTCGTTTTTTCTCCACAAATTGGCCACAGACATTCCCTTGCTACCCTTCATGGGCTGTCAACAGAGAAAACAAAACGTCATATCGCATACAATCCTTGGATTTCACCGGTAATAAATACACTTCATGACATAATTGGCTATAGGAAATCTAAATATAATGTTATTGGGTTGGCCACAGATGACCTTTAAAACATGCAGTACAATGTTCCTATCAGGTTAACAGCAAGCTCATACCAACTGTGCCTTCTTACTACTGCAGAAGAATTCCTTTGAAGGTTATAACATCCCAGTTATCTCCACCTGCATTCACTCAGCAGCTGTCCAACCGCTTAGGGGTGTGTGGCGCTGAAATGCGACTACAAGTTGCTTCCAAACTTCATTAAGATTCTGTAGCATTGGACGAATGCATTTCATTCCTGAGTTTTGGCCTTTTTTGCTGCATGATCAGGTCACCCTGGAGGACTGGATCATACCTGCTCCTTGGTAAAAGGTTCACCAAAGCTATAGTGATCTGAATAGATGGCTGTTTGGTTGTGCAGTCCACAGGTGATGCATTTCTCCTCCTCTCCTTCAGGTTTTCTTCCAGAATCTACAGGAACGCTGAGCTTAGTCATGTGTCCACACCATCCGCTGGCAAATATACAGTATTTTTGCTCTGTGGCAGCTCACACCTGCCCTCAACTGACTGTAATGCTTTAGCATCCCAAAACAGAACAATTAGATAACACTGGGATTGTAATCATATCATGCATTATGCATATTATTACTGTATTTATTCATATTATGCAGAAAGTGTGTACCTGTGTACCTGTCCCTGCACTCCTGTCAAACTCAGATGTGAGATTGTATCTGTACAGCCTCTGCATCTCCTTTCACCAACATAGGCTGCTTGCATGCAGCTCCAGGAGGGTCTAGAAGTGTACACTATTTCTGCTGTATGGGCCTTAGCACCAATGCGCATAAGGCCTAAACCAGCATTAGCCACTAGAGGTTCAAATCGAGACCTGGATGTACATGTAGCACTACCCCCTTGGGGGTTGCTGTTGAATTTTGGTCCCCCTATAGTTCTGCACAGCCAGTCAATGAGCATTCTCCACACAAAGTTCATCCACAGACAGAAAATCAGGCCTTAAGCATTGAACTAGGGTTGCCACCTCATCCCTTTACAACCAAACACATATTAATTACACAGTTTCTGAGGCTAAGTAATTGCAGATAAGGTACTCAGTGAGTTTAGTTACCACCTTAACCACTTCCCGACCGCCCTATAGCAGAAATACTGCTGCAGGGTGGCACGGGTGCGCAAAATCACGTATATATACGTGACTTCGCATTTCCAGGTGGGGAGCACGCGCGAGCCGCCATTCGGCTGTCAATCACCGGGTCCCGGCCAGTAATTACCCACCGGCGCCTGGTGATTACCGATCATCTCTGACGGGGAGGAAGACTGTTTTGTTTACAGTCTCTCTCCCTGTCAGCTCGGGCACACTGCTTGGGATGGCTGCGCACAGCACAGTCATCCTGAGCAGTGTGCTTACAGGGAAGCACCCCCTAGTAAACCACTCCCTGCATATAGTTAACCCTTTGATCACCTCTCATGTTAACCCCTTCCTGCCCAGTGCCATTAGTACAGTGTCAGTGCTTTTTTTTTAGCACTGATCACTGTATTGGTGTCACTGGGGATGTCAGTGACACCAAGTTAGTCCTCACCAGTGTCAGAATGTCCGCCGCAGTCCTGCTAAATGTTGCCAATCACCGCCATTACTAGTAGAAAAAAAAAATCCCTGTATCTATACTGCCATTTGTAAACTCTATAACTTTCACGTAAACCAATTAATTTACACGTATTGGGATTATTTTTAGCAAAGACATGTAGCAGAATACATTTTGGCCTAAATTTATGATGAAATTTGATTTTTTTAATTTTTTTTACTGGACATGTTTAATAGCAAAAAGTCCAAAATATAGTTTTTTCTCAAAATTGTTGGTGTTTTTTGTTTTTCATAGCACGAAAAACAAAAACCGCACAGGCAATCAAATACCACTGAAAGAAAGCACAATTTGTGGGAAAAAAAGACATAAATTTCATTTGGGTGCAGTGCTGCATGACCACTCAATTGTCAGTTAAAGTAACGCAGCGCTGTAATGCAAAAAATGGCCTGGTCAGGAAGGAGGGTAAATCCTCGAGAGGGTAAGTGGTTAATCAGCCACAGAACCTGTGGAATTAATATGTGTTTGGTTTTAAATGGATGAGGTTCCAACCCTAGATTGAACTTGGATAGGATAAAGGGGTGTATTGGATGCCCAAGGGAAGCAAAATCTGAGAACAAACTTCCTGAACTATTCACAGATTCTCCTTTGAGACACACAATCTCTGTTGGAGTGCTAGGCAGCAATTCCAGGTGTAGTACCCCAGATAAACTCCTCTTCACCAGCAGTCTGGTAACTTTCCTTTCCTGAGCAGAGGATCTGGCTCCTGTTCCTTTCAATAAGGTGCACAGTCACCAGAAGGAGGCTAATCTGGTTTCCCACCAGAGTGCTCCATCATCTATCTGCCCAGGGAGTGTAGGTGTACTCACTCAGATCCTCTCCTGTACCGCTTGTGGAATGGCTGCTGCTTCCAGGCCTATCAGCTGGGCAGCCCCTTCCTTGTCATACAGGTGGTCCTCTCACAGGGGACCAGTGAGTCCTTAGCGTTCCTCCTCTCTGACTCCAGGCTTGCAGGCAGGCCCCATCCCAGCAGACCTCCTGGCAGCCCTCCTCCCTCTTCCTCACATCTTCCTCACTCCAGTCTTCCATCTGACTCCCTCCACACCTGCTACTGAGCAGCTTCCCCCCCAGATCCCCTTTATTCTTACTTTAGCCCAATCTCAATCCAGCAATGTGCACATGAGCCAAGGCTCTCTCCTCTCTCTCACTCCTCATTGGCTTAGATACAACAGCAGGAACCATTAGCTCCTGCTGCTGTCAGTCAAAACCCATGAGATGGGGGTGGGACCAAGCCGTGCTCTGTGTGTCTTATGGACACATAGGGCTTGCTCTGGAGTGAGTATGCACAGGTGTCCCATAGCTAGTGGCTAGCTGTGGGGGTACTCAGCAGGGGGAGGAGCCAGGAGCACCAGTGGGGACCCAAGAAGAGGAGGATCGGGGCTGCTCTGTTCAAAACTATTGCATAGAGCAGGTAAGTATAACATGTATATATATCACTTTAAGGGTTTCAATGTCTAAGAAAAAGAATTAGGAAAAATATACCTAAATCCACACGCCTGCTTCACACATTTTATTCTGAAGCTATATTATAAGTGGCAGATTTTTGTTGTAGGCTAATCTATTAACTAAGCTGTGAAATCTAAATTCTACTAAGCTTATCAGGTTTCAAAACACCACATGCTACTAAAGGATAAGTCACCTTTCTTAACTAAAATGACATGGGGAAAAAAAGATGGTTGCCTTTGAAGGCAACCACTGCAAACTATTGCTTTCTGTAGCTCTCAATGAGACTTCTGTACCTACCAATAGGTAGTTTGACCTATACTTTTTGAGCAAACTGGTCCTGCTTTCTCAGGTTTGAAGGGTGCTTTCCCAAGGCTGCATGTTTCAGCTCTTTTTATAGATGTTTGATAGGATTCAGATCAGGGTCCATCGAAGACCACTTTAGAATAGTCCAGTGTTTTGATCTTAGCCATTATTTGATGCTTTTAGCTGTGTGTTTTGGGTCATTATCCTTTTGGAGGACCCATATCGTGCGAGTGAGACAGCCCTTTCTGACACCAGGTAGTTCGTTTCGATCTAGAATTCCCTAGTTTTGAGATTTCCTTGTGCCCTGCACAGATTCACTGCCCCCCATGCCAGATGTGGCAAAGCAGCCCAAAACATGACCGAGTGTCCTCCATGTTTCACTGGAGGTATGGTGTTCTTTTCTTTAAGAGCTTTTTTATTTTCATTTGTGAACATAGAGTTGATGTGACTGGCCAAAAAGCTTCAGTTCTCATCTATCCATAGGACATTCTCCTAGAATGCATTTTAGCTTATCAATATGCATTTTAGCAAATTCAACTTTAGCTTTTTTATAGTTTCCTGTGATCCCCCTCGCTAAAATGAGATGGATGGTATGATCAGACCCTGATACCTTGACCTTGAAGTTCAGCTTGTGTCACGTACCTGATGGTAGAACCTGAGATGTAGAGGAGGGCCTACCTTGCTGCTCTGGCTCAGGGGCCCTGGTAAAGTGACAGGGAGCGCCGGAGCACAGAGGTGCACGAGTGCCTGATAGGACTTCCGTGGGAATGATGTGCGTTAGGAATGCAGGAGCTGCTGGAATGGTTTGGCAGCTGGCGCTCAGGCAGATGTGCAGGTGCAGGATACTGACAGGGTAAGCCGGTTAGGAACAGGATCAGCGTAAGCAAGGTCAGGCGGTCCAGGTCAGCAACAAGTGGGCAAGTAAGGCAGAATCAGCAGGCAGAAGAATAATCCAGAGGGCAGCCAGAGGTCGATGCAGGCGGTGTTCTAGCAGGTCAATGACAGATTGGATCAGCAATAGAAAAACAGGTAGCAGGAAACACAGATGCACAGGGGTGAAGACCAAACGGCATTGAAGAAAAGACCCAGTTCAGTTTAAATAGCCCGTCTGGCACCAAAGTGCCGTTGCGCATGCACACCTGCGCGTGACCACACATGCGCACTCACTGACCGACCGTGAGCAGAGCTGACAGGAGCCCTGCGCCCGTGTATATCTATGCGCCTTCCTTGACAGCTTGTCTCTTTTGGAAGTTTTTCTTGGCCCTTTGTCTGCCATTCTGCCTATCCTTATTTTTAAAATAGGGTCAATATTCCTCCTGCTGCCATGTTAGATGTGGTTTGCTGCACTCCCATGGACCTTAATCATCTTCATAATATTTGCAGCCATAGTCACAGGAACATCAACCTGCTTGGAGATGGTCTTACAGCCCTTATATTTGATAAGTTGGTTAATAATTTTCTTTCTGATCTCCTCAGACAACTTTCTCCTTTGCTTTCTCAGGTCCATGTTCAGTGTGATAAACACCATGTTATCTCACAGCAGAGGAACTACTTATCTCCATTTAAATAGGCTGATTACAAGAGGGAAGACGTGCAACTTATGTGCTTTCTTCTAACTCCTCAGAAATGTGGAAATTTCTATTTATATTTCTTAGTTGAAACAATTATGACTTGTAGAAGGTTTAATGAAAATCCCTTATTTTTTCAAGTAATAATTTAGATAATATGTGATAAAATATAATTCATACAGTTGCTTACTTTTTTTTTGCCCTAAATAGTGTGATATACTATACATTTTGTAGTATACTTTTTTAACATTTACTTAGCTTTTAGTGTCATCCAGATTCTTCATAAAAATGATTCAATCTTTCAGCTTTAGTGTATAATTCTTCCTGTTATCCCATAAACCACTTCTTGTTCTGTTCTTTGTCCTCCACCCCCATTCTCCTGGATATACAATGGCTCTCTCCTCCCTCGCTTCCTTTACTCACATCCTGCCAAAATCACACAGCTGGGTCACTGTCCGCTCACAGGCACTGTAACAAAGCAAGGTGGAGTGGTACCTCTGCCACTGAGCCCAGGTATGGTGAATGTCCCCTCCTTCCTTACCCCTAGAGGGGAGACATGGAGAGGTGCTGTGGATCACTGAGTAGACTTTACCGCAGAATTTCTCTTCCCTGCTGTCATCTCGAAGACACAGAAAAACAAGTGAGTACAGAACAAAGAAATTGGAAGATCCTATTTTGGGCTATATGCAAACAAAACTTGTGGCTGTACGTTTGTATATTTGTACAAGAGCTGTTAGACACTGTCTATTATAACGGTTAGATGCAGTTATTATTGTGAAATGTTAAAGATCGTTCAGCACTGTTCATTTTAGAGGAAATATCATGAGAATGCCAAAGCAGGAAAGAACAGAGCCTTCCAAGATCCTAGTTTTTTTTAAACACTGTGCACAGGCTTAAAGTGACACTGAACAATATCTTTATTCTCCAAAAATAATCCGTACACATGCACTACGTAAAGTGTTACTAAACCCACAACAGTAAAATCAGTCTGTATATGCAGTAAAGGATGCTTATTATACTCACTGTGGAAGGGGTTAATCCTCTGCTCTAAAAACACTGTTTGATCCCATCTTCTCTGATCCTTCCCTTCTTCCAGTGTCCCCCTCTTATCTCCTGATATTATATATCGTCTGGAGTCACTCTGCACATGCTCAGTTTAGCTAAAGAGGTTTTTTTTTTTAGAGAGATAGAGTACATGTGATCAGCACAGGGACAATCAGCACTGTTCAGACAGGTCAGGGGTTCTGCATCCTCTTGGAGCAGAAAGAAAACTCCTACAAACTTTGACCAGTGCTCTGCTGGACACTGTTAGAAGTCACAAGACTGCTCTAACTGCTGATGAGAAAAGGTATTTAGCAGTTTATATTGCTATATTAATTGCATTGCCATGTTCCGTGTACTGTGGGAGACCAGATATAGTGAATGAAGGGTCCTGGGTTTAGTAACACTTTAATGGCCCTGTAACCTGTTTTTATATAAAATTGTTTCATACTGTATTTTTCTACTCCTTGTAATGTCCTGAGTTCCCAAATCTCTCCTTTTCGCCCGCACTTGGAACAAGCATTGCACATTGGTTGCGATCTTGTGCACTGCTGTACACACTACAACCCCGTAGTCCATCTCAGGAGCGACCAAGAAAGGGTGGCTATGTTCCTATAAACAGTAAGATCATGGAGAATGGATGTAACCGCCCTTTAACAGAAAGTCAGATCACAACTGCAAAAAAAAAGAAAAAAAAAGACATTTGGAGAATTGGATGCTGAAAGCAATTAAAATGTGTTAAGAATAAAGACTTGAATAGATTTTTTTTTATTTTAGAGTTTAGTGTCACTTTAAAAATGTGTTGACATACCACAATCTGCTAATGCTAGTTAAAGTGGTTGTAAAGTATAGTTTTTTATTTTTAAATAGCACATTATTCTTACTTGCTCTGTGCAAAAGAACTTCACAGAGTGTCCCCAAACCCCCTCTTCTCAGGTCCCCCACTGGCGCTACAGGCTCCTACTCTTCTTGGTGTGCTAACATAGGAAGCCGCTTCCTATAGTGGCTCACCTGCGGGTTTGATCCTGAGCTGCGCTGCCTGCGTCAGAAGACAAAGACAGAGCTGCTCAGCCCCACCTCCCTGCTCCTGTGTCACAGGATTTGACTGACAGCACCAGAAGCAAATGGCTCCCAATGCCTCATACAGCCTATGAGTGTGAAGAATCGCTAGAGATGGGCACAGCACTGGATCAAGTGAGGGCTTAGGTAAGTATACAGGAGTAAGAGGGCGATACTAATACCTAAATAGGGAGCACATTAGGGTAAAAATGTTAGGCTTTAAAAGAAAAGTATGGGATTTAGAAAAAAAAAACCAGTTACAGTATTGAGCAATCAAATGCCATGATCACTCAGTTCTCCCCCTCCGCTCTGAGCAGAGAGCCAAGATTGTCAGTCACCGGCTCTCTGCTCTGCTGTTCCAGCGCTCATTTTAGCACCAGGATCTGGAGGGGGCAGGAGGGGCTGGATCAGGCTGTCAGCGGATCGCTGAAAGGCTGAGTCAGCTGCCAGTCCAGGCTTCTGGATGGATCCCAACCATATGGTTGGGGTCTTTTCAGAGCCTGGACCAGCTCTGTGACGTCAGCCTGCAGCAAACTGCACTCCTGTGATCCATAGGAGAAAAAATGTTTTGGCTATACTTCTCTTTTAAAAACAATGTGTGATAAAAGTTGAAGCAAGTCAGATAAAGCCTGTCTCATTTCCTGGCTGGAAGACATCCAGTATCATCTGTCACTTTCCTCCCAAGCCTGGTTGTCCCTGGCCCTCCCCTTTCATTCATTGTATTTCAGTTCTTTCAGTCATGGAAACTCAGGATCATATGTAGACTTTACCATAGCTTCCTGTTTTCAGGATGTAGAGCACCCTGCTAACCCGTCCCACATGCTATGATCTGACTGCATTGATCTATGCATTGATATGCTATGATCTGCATAGAGAAGCAAAGAGACCTGGTAATGATGCCCCTGGGTTTAGAATAAGGTATGAAATTGAGACAAAATATTTTTATTTTAACATTTATATAGCATGCTAATGAAGGGGAAAAGAAGAACCAGGAAAGGCAAATATAAGCAGATTATATTTCAAGTTTAACCTCTAATTCTCTATTTGTCCTGGTGACCACAGTCATCAGGTTTGAAAATTAGGAACAATTGAACATTTTGAGTTGTCACCAGAAGAGAGGATATATCTTCCAGTGAGGACAATTGTTACAGTGACAACTTTCTATAAGGGTACTTCCCTGACTTTAGAGAGACTTCCTCTCACTTCTTTTTGTGTCTGCAGTACAGGAAATGAAGGGAAATCTAGACAATAGTAAGTAAATGGCAACCAAAAAAAAAACAAAACCTATGATGGAATTTAACCATTCCTGTCTCTATTCAAAGCAAAAAAAAAAAGTTTTACCTTCACGTAAATTTCAAAAGATCCCACTTAATGAAATCTTTATTGCTGAAAGATATATCCATAGATCTTTAGGAGCTGCATTGTATGTTTTGTGATAGCGTTGATACTAAAGAAAAAGACAGATGCTGCTGTGAATTGAGTTGGTATTCCACATAGAATATCATGACCTATGAGATCATGCCAACGACTTTCCCATCTTTACGGGAGGGATGTGAGCAATGAGTGGAAAAAACATTTGTATTAATGGAAAACTTTTCTCAGAGAAACCGCAAGACTTCTAACTTCTCAATCTGCTAATGCTAGTTGTCTGCCTGTCAGTGCAGACCCTCTCTCTCCAATACTTTAAATTACTACCTAAGAACATGTATGAGGATAAGAAGTGCTTACACTCACCTAACTGCTGATATGTAAACGTGTTCCACGCTAGTGAGTCAGAAAGTACTAAACAGAATTCAGAGGTAATATAGGAACCCAGAAAATGGCATCTTCAGGAGTTCACGAACTTCATATATATTATCTCAAGAAGGTTTAAAGTAATAATAAAGCCAAAAGCAAACATTTATTTTACTGCAGCTTACCAATTCTTAGATGTAATGGCTGCATTCATGTTCTTTTTTTTTTAGGTGATCCAGCCAGTAAGTCTGTGGTTTTTCAAATAAACATGCTCTGCAGCAGAATGTTACAGAGATGAGACAAACCATTTGACACTAGTAAAGGTGCCTAAAATGATCAGCATTAATTTATGTAATTATTATTATTATACAGTATTTGTATAGCGCCAAAGGGTTTGCTCAGCGCTGTACAATAGCAAGGGGGACAGAACATGAGACAAGACAGAAACAATACAATACACGAGGGGTTCGAGGGCCCTGCTCTTTCGAGCTTACAATCTAGGAGGGAGGGGAAAGTGGTACAGGAGGAAATGGCTGTGGGGGATGGAGTGGTGGGAGGAGTGGAGGAGGTCAGTTGTTAGGTGAGGTTAGGGTAGGCTTCCCTAAAGAGGAGGGTTTTCAGGGTGCGCCTGAAGGTGAGGAGGGTAGGTGACAGTCGGATGGATTGGGGTAGGAAGTTCTGGAGAAATCCTGCAATCGGGCATGGGAGGAGGAGACCAGGGAGCTAGAGAGTAGGAGGTCCTGTGAGGAGCGAAGGGCACGGGTAGGGTGGTATTTGGGTATCGGGTCGGTTAGGTAGTTTGGGGCGGCGTTGTGAATGGCTTTGTAGGTCAGAGTTAGCAGTTTGAATTTGATGAGCTGGGCAATCGGGAGCCAGTAAAGGGATTGGCAGAGGGGGGTGGCGGATGAGAAAACTAAAGTGGTCGGCACATATAATGATTGGTAAGCTGCAATGTATTACATTTTTGGTTTTGGGTTTAATATTGCTTTAAACATCTTTCAGTTAATGCATTGTACCATTTTAGGTTAGCCTATCATCAGGAGAAAGAAAGATAAACTACTTAGTAAGTCCCACTAAACCAGGGTTTCTCAACCAGGGTTCCTACAAAGGTTGTTGAGTTCCATGAGCAATGAGCAATTTCTGTCTCTTAGATAAGTTTCCTCTGATGTTATTGATCTTTTTAGCTATCTATAAAGGGGATAATTCTTCCCAATGCCCATAAGTGTAAGGATCATTCTTCCCACTGAGCATCACACTAATGTATCATGAGTTGTAGATATAGTAATTTTAGCAAGGGTTCCCTGAGACTGGAAAGTTACTTCAAGGGTTCCCCCTCCAAGGTTGGGAAAGCCTGCTCTAGACATAACCAATAGTTCTGATAAAGTCAGAAGAGCTCTAATGATCATACAGTAGTATGGGAGTGTTCATGTCTATATGGCCAGAATAAATCAAACCAAGTTTTTGATTTATAAATAGAGGTGGGCAGACTTCATAGTAACAGGAGACAGATGGTGGCCACAAGGCCAGGTGGGATCACCCTTGTTGTAAGTTTCCCATAATCGGCACTTCAGAGATATGCAACATAAGAACATCCTTTTAAATGTCCTCTTGTTAGAGTTGTGACTGACTAATGTCTCTTAAATAGAAACATACTTGGGATATCTAGCGTTCCTACTTGTTTCTTTAACGACACAGCATCCCATTTTGCCTCTGCTCCAAGATACTTATTCTCACTGAGAGGCTTCATTTGTGGCAGCCATCACACCTTTTGATATCACTAGGCATGAGCCAAACTGCCCTGGGTCTGTTTTGGGTAGGGTCCTGTGAACTTCAGGGAAGTTCAGATGCTGAACTGGAACCCAACGGGAGCCAAATCTGGGCTAATAGGTAAGGGGATGGAAAACAAATATATAGAATAGGGGGGCGGGCATTGCCATGGGGAATATCTACCAATGCAAAAAAAAAAAAAAATTAAAAATCCATTCAGCCACAAGCAGTGATTTTTTTAAATATTTGAATGAAACATTAAAATTGCCCAATTCCTTGAAATACTGTCCTAATCATGCCTGTGAAGGAGCTCATCTCTGTGATGTACAAAAAGTGCTGCAGCAGCACTGATATTTACAGAAGAAAAAAGTGTTTAAAATTGCTTACAAATGACATTCCTAGCTTTTTTTTCTTAAAAAAAAAAACACACAGACTCCTCCAATGGCTTGCTATGTATTTGGGGGACTTGAGGAACGGTCAGTGTGCTGTTTTTTTTTTTTTTTCTGTAAATGTCACCTTTGCCATAGCACGTCTTACAGCAAGAATGAAAAAAATTACTAAAAACTGGAACACTCAGAATCTGGTGCAGCTGTGCATGGTAGCCAATCAGCTTCTAACTTAAAGTGGTTCTAAAGGCTGAAGGTTTTTTACCGCATGAAGGTAAAAAAGCTTTCTGTGTGTAGCAGCCCCCCTAATACTTACCTGAGCCCCCTCTCGATCCAGCGATGTCCACGAGAACTTCGGCTCTCTGGGGACTCTCACTCCTGATTGGTTGAGGCAGTAGGGGGAGCCATTGGTTCCTGCTGCTGTAAATCACAGCCAGTGCGCCAATCAGGAGAGAGAAGGAGCGGGGACGAGACATGGCTCTGAATGTGAATGGACACACAGAGCTGAGGCTCAGGAGCGTGCCTTCTTGGGTGCCACCAGAGTAAGCTGCTTGCTCTGGGGACATGCAGCAGGAGGTAGGGGCCAGAAGCACCAGTGGGGGACCTGAAAAGAGGAGGATTGGGGGCTGCTCTGCACAAAACCACTGCACAGAGCAGGTAAGTATAACATGTTTGTTATTTAAAGAAAAAGCAAGACTTTAAATTAAGCTTTGGTAATAAAATCTGGAAGCTGATTGGTTTCTGTGCAGAGCGGCACCAGATTTTGCTTTCTCCAGTTTTAGTAAATAACCCCTTTTCATCCGATATTCTCATCGTGTGTACAAGGCTTTAGACAAGTTAGATACCTGTTCACTATTTACCCCTCGATAAGTCAGTACTGGCTTCCTCCTCCCCCACACCCTCGCCCTATTTTTGTTGAAACCTCTTGTAAGTCTAGCCAACATATGCATACAAATTAATAGTACAGTCAGCAATGACAGCGTGCCCTGAGCATGATTCATGTTGTGTCTACACAGTCAACCACTCACTAAATTCTATGTGTGGTTGTTCCAACATTATCAGTCGCAGTTGTGTTGCAACATCTGTATACTTCTTCATTTAAACCCAATGTAATACAATTGTGAGTTCAGTGCCAGCTATATTCATTCTTTACTAAATGTGGAAAAGAAACAATTGTTCTTGCTTGCTTCCAGCCCCAGCCTGCGAATGTTAAAAACGTTTGAACCTTTCAGTTTCTGTAATCATTGGGGAAATATTTCCTCAGTTCTTGTGTGGTCACGGAGTCTGGACATGATCTAAATCTACTCAATGATGGCAGAGACTACTGTAAAACATCCTTCCAAAGTAGAGTAGGGAAGGGTGGGAACCTGTGTGAGGTTGTATTGTTGCCTGTGTTCCGGCTATGAAAATCTCCCCAATTCCTGTTTTGGTCACTAGGACAGGAAGTGAAGTAAAATCTCACCAACAGGGACAAAGACAACGCTAAACCTGACAGAGCTTATAAACCTTCCCCACTCTAAACAAAACCAAATAATATATTTTGGCCACAGTTGGCCTTTAAACTTCTTTTCTTTCCCCTTTTTTCAGCCAATTGTTTAAAATATCTTTATATTCTACATTTTCCTTTTTATTTCCATGAAATGCGTAATTTGAAATCAAGGTTGTATGCCAACATAATTTATTTTTTTACGACTTTCATAAGAATCCTTATAATATGCCAGTGCTAGTTTAGTACTGAGTGCCTTTTAATTGAAGAACTAAAGCAAAACTGAACCTCAGATGGTTTAAATTACTGGGAGGTTCAAAGCAAATATGTTTTTGTGTTTAAAAGGCTGAGTTAAAAAAAAAAGTCCCCTCTGATTTAGAGGAAGGTGATGCACAATGAGGAGTATACATAGTAATACTGAGGATGTCATATAGAGCAAAGGAAATGTGACGGGAAATCTGCCCATGATTCCTGCTTTGTACACATTCCTATGTCAACTAATATAAGATCCCTTCCCAATACATCTATTAAATGATTCTCAGATTACTCAGCAGCAGCTACAGTATTTTATTAAGGCACAATTTGAATGTTGTTGTTACATCTATTTGCACTTTTTTTGCCTTTAGACTTTAATAGGTAATATAATCACACCATTCATATTGTTTATATAAAAATTATTCCAAATCTTAATTACACATACACAAGGGTGTTGCTAGGATTGTGAAAGACCTAGAGAACCTGTGGGCACCCAGTGAAAAAAAGAATAAAGCTGCACTGTGCCAATGGTGGATGTGGTCAAACTACGCTATGAGTGGGTGGGGCTTAAAGGGGTATGGTAAGAAAAAAAGAGTTCAGGACCCACACAAGTACAAGGGTTAGAAGAATTTACAATGCATCCAGAAAATATTCACAGCGCTTAACTTTTGCCACATTTTGTTATGTTACAGCCTTATTCCAAAATGGATTAAATTCATTTTTTCCTCCACATTCCACAAACAATACCCCATAATGACAACGTGAAAGAAGTACGTTTTGAAATCATTGCAATTTATTAAAAACAGAAAACGAAAAAAAAACACATGTACATAAGTATTTACAGCCTTTGCCGTGACACTCAAAATTGAGCTCTGGTGCATCCTGTTCCCACTGATCATCCTTGAGATGTTTCTACAACTTGATTGGAGTCCACCTGTGGGAAAAATGGTTGATTGGGCATGATTAGAAAAGGCATAATCCTGTCTACTGTATATAAGGTCCTGCAGTTAACAGTGCATGTCAGAGCACAAACCAAGCCATGAAGACCTCCAAGACAGGATTGTATCAAGACACAGATCTGGGGAAGGGTACAGAAATATTTCTGCAGCTTTGAAGGTCCCAATGAGCACAGTGGCCTCTATCATCCGTAAATGGGAGAAGTTTGGAACCACCAGGAATCTTCCTACAGCAGGCCGCCCAGCCAAAATGAGAGATCGAGGGAGAAGGGCCTTAGCCTGGGAGGTAACCAAGCACCCAATGGTCACTCTGAAAGAGCTCCAGCATTTCTCTGTGGAGAGAGGAGAACCTTCCAGAAGAACAACCATCTCTTCAGCAGTCCACCAATCAGGCCTGTATGGTAGAGTGGCCAGATGGAAGCCACTCTTCAGTAAAAGGCAAATGGCAGCCCACCTGGAGTTTGCCAAAAGGCACCTGAGGGACACTCAGACCATGAGAAACAAAACTCTCTGGTCTGATGAAACAATGATTGAACTCTTTGGCCTGAATGTCAAGTGTCATGTCTGGTGGAAACCAGGCACCGCTCACCACCTAGCCAATACCATCCCTACAGTGAAGCATGGTGGTGGCAGCATCATGCTGTGGGGATGTTTTTCAGTGGCAGGAACTGGGAGACTAGTCAGGATTGAAGGAAAGATGAATGCAGCAATGTACAGAGACGTCCTTGATGAAAACCTGTTCCAGAGAGCTCTGGACCTTAGACTGGGGCGACGGTTCATCTTTCAACAGGACAGCAACCCTAACCACACAGTCCACATAACAAAGGAGTGGCTCTGTGAATGTCCTGGAGTGGCCCAGCCAGAGCCCAGACTTGAACCCGATTGAACATCTCTGGAGAGATCTGAAAATGGCTGTGCACCGACGCTCCTTATCCAACCTGATGGAGCTTGGGAGGTACTGCAAAGAAGAATGGGAGAAATTGCCCAAAAATAGGTGTGCCAAGCTTGTAGCATCATACTCAAAATGACTTGAGGCTTTAATTGGTGCTAAAGGGGCTTCAACAAAGTATTAAGCAAAGGTTGTGAATACTTATGTCCATGTGGATTTTTTTTCATTTTTTATTTCTAATAAATTGCAAAGATTTCAAAACAAACTTCTTTCACGTTGTTATTATGGGGTATTGTTTGTAGGATGTTGAGGAAATAAATTAATTTAATCCATTTTGGAATAAGGCTGTAACATAACAAAATGTGGCAAACGTTAAGTGCTGTGAATACTTTCTGGATGCACTGTAAAACAGAGAATGCAGGGCTCAGGAGTGCATATGACCCCAGAGTTCAGGGGTCAGGAGTGGATATATCAGACATTACAGGGGTCAGGAGTGGATATATCAGACATTACAGGGGTCAGGAGTGAATAACACACAATGTGCTGGGGTAAGGAGTGTGTAATGCACAGAGTGAAGAGCTCAGGAGCACATAACGCAAAGGGTACAGGGGTGAGGAGTACGTAAGACAGAGAATGCAGGGCTCACGTTTTCATACCACACAGAGAACAGGGGAGCATAACTTAGACAGTGCAAGGAATGCAGGGGTCAGGCATGGGTATAGTAGAGTGCAAAGATCAGGAGTGCATAATGGTAACTCTTAGATTGTAAGCTCAAAGGAGCAGGACCCTCCTAACCCTCTTATATTGAACTGTATTGTTGCTGTATTGTCTCCCGTTATATTGTAAAGCACTGAGCAAACTGTTGGCTCTATATAAATCCTGTGTAATAATAATAATAATGGAGACAGTGCAGGGTTTAGCAGTGCATAATAGAGAGAGTGCAGGGGTCAGGAGTGCATTTTGCATAGAGTGCAGGGTTCATGAGTGGGTATCGCAGAGAAGACAGGGGTCAGGAGTGTATAATGCACAGGTCAGTGTAAAACCACACATTACCCCAGTGCAAATCCCCCCAAGCCCATATCCATATAGGAAGCGAGGGAAAATCTGCAACAGGTACACAGATAACAGTAAACAGCTCACAAGGGTTCTAGCCATTCCCTATGCTATTGAAAAAAAATATTTATTTCTCTCCATGTTGTTAGATAGTTGTCCTCACTTCCTCTCCCATTGGGGACATCTGCCCTCACTATTGTCCAGATGACCATTGTCATCAGAACAAAAAGTGATGGAAATCAAAAATATTATAGTTGCCACCCATACAGTAATTAGTATATTTATTTGGTATGCCTGTTCTAGTAACAACTGTGTGATTTTCCCTAATTTTAGGGAAATTTGTACTCACCTGTCATTTTTCTGGGCAAAAAGTGCAGGAAATTCCACAAATGGGGTCAAATTTCTAACCCATCTACAGGTTAATTTCAAATAAACTATATATGATAAATACATAATTGTGAGAACTTGACCTTAAAATGCACTAAGGCAGCCTTTCTCAACATTTTCAACGCAGAGGATCCCTTGAAATAACTTTCCAGTCTCAGTGAACCCCTGCTAAAACTCACTATATTTACAACTCATATATACACGCATTGGCCTCTTTACTAGATACACCTGTTCAATTGCTTGGTAACACAAATTGCTAATAAGCCAATCACATTTCAGCAACTCAATGCATTTAGGCATCTAGATGGGGTGAAGACGACTTTCCGAAGTTCAAACGGAGCATCAGAATGGGGAAAAAGGGGGATTTAAGTGACTTGGAACGTGGCATTCTTGTTGGTGCCATAAGGACTGGTCTTAGTATTTCAAAAACTGCTGATCTGGGGATTTCACACACAACCATCTCTAGGGTTTACAGAGAATGGTCCAAAAAAGAGAAAATATCCAGCGAGCAGCAGCTGTGTGGACGAAAATGCACTGTTGATGTCAGAGGTTAGGGGAGAATGGGCAGACTGGTTCGAGATGATAAAACGGCAAGAGTAACTCAAATTTTCACTCGATACAACCAAAAAATGCAGAATACCATTCTCTGAATGCACAACACATTGAACCTTGAAGCAGATGAGCCAGAGCAGCAGAAGACACTGGGTGCCACTCCTGTCAGCTAAGAACAGGAAACAGAAGCTACAATCCGCACAGGCTCACCAAAACAATAGAAGAATGGAAAAACATTGCCTGATCTGATGAGTCTCAGATGGTAGCGTCAGATTTTGGCATAAACAACATGGAAGCATGGATCCATCCTGCCTTGTATTAACAGTTCAGGCTGGTGGTGTAATGGTGTGGGGGATATTTTATTGGCACACTTTGGGCCCCTTAGTATCAATTGAGCATCATTTAAATGCTAATGCCTGCCCGAGTATTGTTGCTGACCATGTCCATCCCTTTATGACTACAGTGTACCTATCTTCTGATGGCTACTTCCAGCAGGAAAATGCACCAAGTCAGAAAGCTCAAATCATCTCAAACTGGTTTCTTGAACATGTCAATGAGTTCACAGTACTCCAATGGCCTCCACAGCCACCAGATCTCAATCCAATAGAGCACCTTTGGGACGTGGTAGAATGATAGAGTCGCATCAGTGATGTGCAGCCGACAAATCTGCAGCAACTGCATGATGATATCATGTCAATATGGACCAAAATCTCTGAGGAATATTTCCAACACCTTGTTGGATCTTTGCCACAAAGAATTGAGGCAGTTCTGAAGGCAAAAGGGGGTCCAACCCGGTACTAGCAAAGTGTACCTAATAAAGTGGTCACTTTATTAGGTACACTTTGCTAGTACTGTGTATATATTAGTGTGATGTTAGTGGGAAGAACGCTCCTTACACTTATGGTCATTGGAAAGAATTACCCCCTTACAGATAGCTAAAATGATCAATGATGTTAGTGGGAACTTATCTAAGAGGCAGAAATTGCTCATTGCTCAATGAATCCCCTAACACTCCCTGGAGAAACCCTGTTCTAAAAGCTCATTCACATTAAGAGGCATGCTTATGTCTGTTGTGTAGGGCAGTGCTTTTTGTTACTACAACACAAGGCACTGTTTACTTTTCTATTTCTAACTTTATTCAAGTGTCACAAAGTGACACTTTCATTCAGATCTTAGTGTTAGGGTGTGC
Source organism: Staurois parvus (assembly GCF_062004578.1). Lineage (NCBI taxonomy): Eukaryota > Metazoa > Chordata > Amphibia > Anura > Ranidae > Staurois > Staurois parvus. Next base: position 7,327,733 of record NW_028318003.1, read on the forward strand.
TGTGGTGAGTTGTGTTGGAAAACATGCAGCATGTCTGCATTTTTACACAATACATTGCAATCAATCCCAATGTATCTTTGTAGTGTAAACAGGGCAGATAGTAAACAATTGTTTCTTATGTGCCCTTATAGTTAGCCTGCACTGATCTATGCAAATTAACACAAATCAATGCAACTTCACAGAGATAATGCGAACAATCCCTACTACCCTTATCAGTTAGGGTTCAAAGTAAGAAATCAGCATCTCCATATCTAATATCAACTATGTTTATCTAGAAGTCCAGAAAAAAATTACATATTTGTGAATTTTAGATGTACATTTTGCCCATGATTTATTTTTTACATGATTCCTCTTTATTACAATGATATATAAAGTGTAAAAAAAATAGTATCAAATTCTGATTTAATAACAAGGATCTATTTTCCAAAGTTCAACGTTAAACTCAGGTCTTACCTTGAAACAGTGGTTCTCAGACTTTTTAAACAGAGGACCAGTTCAAATCTTAGGGGGGTGGACTGTGGCTAGTATGAAGGGCCCTGTATCAATGGTCAGTTAGAATAAACAATGCATCAGGCTCATTGGTTAGTGAGAATAATAAATGCCCTAGAGTAGGGGAGCATAGTTACATATAGTTACATAGTTAGTCTGGCTGAAAAAAGACAAAAGTCCATCCAGTTAAACCAACAAAAAAAAAAGTTATAATCATATACCCACAGCTGATCCAGAGGAAGACAAGTGGGAGTAAAAAATGACCTAGTGCCTTGAGTTAGTGGGGAAGACAAACTATGGCTCATCATTGTTGTCAGTGGAAGCAATAGTGGCCAATGTTAGTATCAGTGGGAGAAATAATGCCTCATTGTTGACATCAGTGGGAGGAATAGTGCCTATCATTGGTGTCAATGGGTAGAATAGTTCCCCATTGTTGGTTTCAGTGGGTATAAAAATGCCCCATCTTTGGAGTCAGTGGGTAGAATAATACTCCATCATTGGTGTTCCTGGACGAAATAGTGCCACAAAAGCATATTAAAGGCAAGCAACGTGCCCTATTTTGAGGGCCACTGCCCTAAAGGCTCAAAACTTACATGCACATTTTCCATGTGCTTTATACAATTTAGTTTGTTTATATCTAATCATTATATCATCAGTGAAAAGTCTTGATCCAATCCAGTTTAATGCTTTCATAAACTTGAAATAAGGGACATTTTATTTTCCTTTACCCATGTGGTATTCTCTGTACAATTTTATATATTTATTGAGGATTGTCACATTCCACTTTTTCTTCTACTTGATTAACATTCCGTGCAACTTATAAAAAGGCATTTTTTTTTTCATGTCATCCTGATAATCAGTAGCACGTGGTTTTAATATATTGCAACGGTAGAAATTGAGTAGATGAGAATTGTAGAGAATTGTCTGTACAACATCTGCTGCTTGACAAAACAGCCATGTGCTGCATCTTCATTTTGAAAAAAAACTAGTAAAGTCACTTTATTCCTTGCAGTTGTTTCACATCTGGGGTCAGTAAGGGAAGTATTGACACCATCTCCACGTATCCAAATCAAAGTACCGCTACTGAGTGGGATGCCAGCCTCCCTCTTCCTTTGGTTTCAATGCAAGATCAAAGTTTTCCAGGATTGTTAGCACATTGAAGAAAATGCACACAGAACTGCAAAGTAACAATAACTTTATCAAAATATAATTGAATCCACTCTCAGCTTCTCTTCAACAACTCCAGGAAGACTTCACCCTGAAAGAAACGAGATGAAAACCAGCAGACCAGACAAAATTCCTTATTTTCTTATATAATATAAATTAAGTTAAAGTTGTTAAAGAAAAAATGAGGTGAAGCCAAGGGTGACAATCCTCATGGCCCAATTCTGTATTTTGTGGTCCTGACTGAGGAAGCAGATAAGATGCACACAGGTGAGGAAGTGGAGCACAATCAGTGGTAACCATTTAAATTACACAATAAATAGGATGAAGCATGTTCTATATCAAATGGCGCTTTATGCATTGACATATCTCCTTAGGCCCAGTCTGTCCAGATGGTATGGTCACCTGCTGACTTGGCACCATCTGCAGGCTGCTTACTCTTCAATAAGACACACAAGCTGAATCCAACTCAATTGTACTTTAGCTACTGAAGTACAGAAGATGTTTTTCCAGTCTGTCTGAGGGAACATGGAAGAAGTGGAGACCAAGCTAGCTAGCCCTAAACAGGATGGGGGGATAGAGAAAGATGCCAAAATCACATTAGTAAATAAGTTGCAGTGGCCCAAAACCACCACTAGATGTCATCAATAACCTCATGCAGTTCAATACAAGGCATACAAGTGGAGCAAAACAAAGCATAATTCATAAACAGACAAAATCAGAGTAGAGTTGGTACCCAGGATAAAAAGTCATACAGGTCGTACAGGGTTCAGGACATGATCCCAAGAATCAGACCAAGGTAACATTAAAGGACATAATACACATGAAATAATATAAATCTAGAAAAACTGTTGATATACAAGTTCAGATGCCAGGTCTGAATATACAGGGTCGGAGAGGAAACAGTCAGAATGGCTACATCTAAATATGGTAACAGCAAAGCGGGTGATGTAAATAGAATGGCTGAGTTGCAGACATGATTACTCAGGATGTCATACAATGTACCATCAATCTCTTCAGGAAGTAGGCTTCCTTATACACCCTCGGAGGTTGAGGCAAAGTGCAGGAAAGACAAAAAACTGAGCAGATACATTGTGGACAACACTCAGCATACAAGGACAAACAAGCTGATCAGACCAGACAGAAAATGAAAAGAAAGGAGATCCAGCCAGATTCTCAAACAAGCGATCTGATTTAATACCAAAGCACAAACTGCAATATGTAACAGAGAAACCAGCACTTTGCTTAGTCAGACCACTGTAAAAAGGCTGCTCTTTATAATATGTTAATCACAAATTTCTTACCAAATTGGTTTAATATATATATAGAATTTTTGTTGTCATATACAATATTATTAGTGTTATTTTTGTACAGGTGATAAAACGTCAATCTACATGGGAGAAAACAACTCTACATTTCTTATCATTATAACCTTTGTATTTTATGTTTATGTTGTTACATAGTATTGTATATGTTTAAGTTAATGAATGTGAAACTTATTCCAGTAGTTTTGGGTTGGTCAGATTACTTAAAGTATAATTGAAGGCAAAACTTTTTTTTAGTTTTGGACAGTTTTTATTGCTGTTTCCGCTCCCGTTAAGGAGATTCTCCTTCTTGTTTTGTCATGTTTACCATTATCATTGAAAGTGAAAGTAAAAGAAAATCCCAAATTTTTGGTTGTCCCCAGAAATGTAATAATGGGGACATTAGGTGACCTGGGGGTCCCCAATGAACTCCCATAATTTGCAGGGATGGGACAGGAAGTGAAGGGAAATCTCTGCAATGAGGCACAGATGGAGAGAAAAATTTGACAGTGGTTACAACCCTCCCTTGCTCTATTCAAAATGAAAAAACAAGTTTTGCCTATAATTCTACTTTAAGATATCACTAAAGGCAAAACTTTTTTTTTAATATAAGACAGAATGGAGAGGGATAATATACTGTACCTTCTCTATTACCTGATTACCATTACCACCAAGAGTGCAAGTAAAAGAAAATCCCAAATTTTGGATTGTCACCAGCACAGGAACAGATAGGAATTTTTCCAGGGGGGACACTAGTTTTAGTGCCCTTGGTGACAACCAGTGGTTCCCTCACTTTGAAGGGGTTTTCTGTCATTTTCTGTTTTTCTCCCCAATGGCACACAAAGGGAAAAACAAAATTGACAAGAATTAGAACCCTCCCTTACTCTATCCAAAATGTTTTTTTAAAGGTATTTGGTTCTATTTTATGAAACTGTTGATACTATGTATTTGTATGTTTTTGTTTGGCCTGACAAAGAACTGTTCAGTGGCTCAAAACTGTTGGCAATTTAATGATATAATGTAACAAATTTGTTTCCTTAACTGTTTAACTGCACACAGTTAAAACTTTGATCACCCCAGATGTTAACCCCTTCTTGCCCAGTGTCATTAGTACAGTGTCAGTGCTTTTTATTAGCACTGATCACTGTATTGTGTCACTGGGGATGTCAGTGACACAAAGTCAGTTCCCCCCAGTGTCAGAATGCCTGTCGCAGTCCCGCTATAAGTCACTGATCACCGCCATTACTAGTAAAAAAAATTCCAGTATATATACCGTCATTTGTAAATGCTATAACTTTCACGTAAACCAAATAATTTACATATATTGAGATTTTTTTTTAGCAAAGACATTTAGCATGCTTAATGGCAAAAAGTAAAAAATATAGGTTATTTTCAAAATTGTCGTTTTTTTTTGTTTATAGCGCAAAAAATAAAAAACACAGAGGTGATCAAATACCACCGAAAGCAAGCTCTATTTGTGGGGAAAAAAAGGATGTAAATTTCATTTCGGTGCAACATTGCATGACCGCGTAATTGTCAGTTAAAGTAACGTAGTGTCGCAAAAATGGCCTAGTCAGGAAGGGGGGTAAATCCTGTGGAGAACAAGTGGGTAAATAAGTTTGTTCTGCAATTTGCCTTCATCTCATTTATATGGATTGTGAGATTTCTGGACTGAACCCTGTTGTAAGCCCTATGATTCATGCAAGTGTGCTTTCTACCCTAATGTACAGTAAATACAACTACAAGGTTTGTGGCATTTAAATGATATCTCTTTGCATTGTCAGGATAATTTGGAAGCAGATTCCCTTCCCAAGACAGAAGTGGAAGAAGAAATGAAAGCATCGAACATGGAGATGGCAAGCCCCTGCAGGAAAGCTCACGCAGTTTTACAGGTAATACAGACTTTGACAGGCTCAGAGCTCTCCTCATTGAGCTCTGCAGTGTGAGACTTCAGATCTCCGCTCCCTGCTTTTTAGAGCTGAGGGATGCTGTGTAAAATGTGTGTTGTAGAGGGTTGTGGAGATGGCTACAGGTAAACAGGTACAACTTATTTAGGAGGATTAATTTCATCTGCGTGTCACCTGATGCTAGTCACTTCACTGGGTATACGTGAGGGTTTACAACCACTTTAAAGAGCTTCTCATACAGCCAAAGAGCAAAATCACATACACGCTGTCAGATTTACATCCGTTTAGTTTTGTAAATTTTTCATGTTAGAGCATTCCAATCTTTTTAAAAAGCTAGGCATCATGTCAGGTGTGTGTGTACATAGGAGCCAGGTTGTGGTGCCACCCAAACTCTTCCACAGCCCAAACCCCAGGCTCAACAGAAGAATTTTATCTCAATATGAAGGTGCAGAGCTAAAACAAAGTATGCAGTATGAAAATATATCTCATAGATAATATGTAGCAATAGGAGGGTGCAGCATTATAGAAAACTGTGCAGCATAGATAATTGACAAATCAATATCATATGTTCAGTGTGTAGGCAATGATATTGAGCAATTACAGATCGAACATGAAAGTCAACCAACAGGTATAGGTATAGTGAGTTAGTGATGTCACCAATTGGTGAGTAAGGTGCCTGAAAAGTCCCAGATAAATTGCCCACATGAGGATCCTGTATGATCCCGATAAGCATGCGTGGAGAGTTGGTCCAAGTGGCAGATAATCCAAAGTAAATGAATTGCGCACTCACCAGAAGTGCGTGTAAACACGCATTAGAGATATAACCTATCTCAACAGGTATAGCTTAGGTCATCGCCTCCCAGGTCAGGTTAGGATCCAGTATACTTCCCAGTCACGTCTGCATGGAGTACTCAGGGGTCCTTGATGCGTATCACCATTAGGGGTCACCCTTAATGCAGCCTCTGTGGATGGCCCTCATATAGAGGGACCAATAAAGGAGACCACATAGTGTGATACTGTAGGGAACTTTTATTCCATCAAAAAAAGGTGCAATAAGTTACAAGAATTTTATGATCACCCTCTTGAAGGGAAACTCATCTTTTTTCCTCACCAGGCTTACCTGGAGCCCACAGCCTCCCCAGTCAGCATTCTAGGCAACAAATATCTCCCATCCACCATCTTGTATCATTTTCACCAAGGACTCAACAAGATATATAATTAGTAGTGTATTTCAGTGTGGTCAAATGCGATATAAAGTAAACATGAATCCTTCTTATTCTACCATTAAAATGATCTAAATTACCATTCATACACATGCCTTTAAATGCAAACCTAAAACCTGAGCATTATTTAAAGTATTCTGATGAAATGTTACAAATGTCCATTTATTTATTTAAAAAATACTTAAAATTTGTGCACCCTTATAACCTGTATGGGTTCCTTCACCCTTTTCCTAGTTAGTTCACCCAAAGATGGATGCAGCATGGAACTGCTTTTAATTAACATACTTTAATGAATCTTTTTCGTAATAACGTGTGGCCATTGGCAAACAAAGTTTGATATACTCAAACCTAAAATCTTAAAATATTGTGAAATGATGCAACTCCAGAGACTATAACAAAATTTGCTTTTGACTCCCCACCTCACCCCTGCTTAAATGATTCTAAAGGTTGTAATGTAAAAAACAAAACAAAATAAGAAACCCCAAACATGTTGTACTTCATGCTCTGTGCAGTGGTTTTGCATAGAGCAGCCCTGATCCTCTTCTTTTTGGGTCTCCCGCTGGCAGTCCTGGCACCTCCTCCCTGTCGAATGCCCCTAACAGTGAGCATCTTGCCATGGTGGCACTTAAACACGCTAGCTCCCGAGCTGTGCTCCTGTGAATGGACATTGTCCAGTCCAGACTTTGTCCTGTCCCCCGCTCTCTCTTCATTGGCTCACTGACTGTGATTGACAGCAGCAGGAGCCAATGGCTCCTACTGCTGTGTAAGCCAATGAGGAGAGAGACCCAGGAAAGTCTCTGCTCTCATGCACATCACTGGATCCAGATCAGGTAAGTATATGGGGGGAGCTGCACCCAGAAGGTTTTTTAAACTTAATGTACAGAATGCATTAGGGTAAAAGCCTTCTGCCTTTAGAACCACTTTAATTCCATTAATTTCTCGACTCTTGTGCTGCAGTATGCAAGCAGGACTACAAGCTCTGTAGAGATGAATAGAACAGCCAAACTGGCTCTCCAATTGACTACAAGCTCTACAGACATGAATGTGAGAGCCAAGTTGGGTTCTTTTATTCATCTCTATAGAGCTTGTAGTCGCACCTGTGCACTACAGCATAGGCACTGTGAGAAAATTGGATTTGGATTTAAAACTACCCAGTGCAGGCTCTGTGCTTCTTCTAGAGTCTGATTTTAGGTACAGTGGATGGAAGGGAATGGAGAAACCTCTACACAGTATTCTATTATAAAGATACACTTGTACTTTAATAATATCTTTAACTATGCTATGTTCTTTAGGAGCAGCATATCTGAATCGTTGAAATGGGGTTAATTAACACACAAAGTCCAGGCCTATGTTAGAAACATACCACAAAGCAATCATTTCTGGCTTATACATTGTGATATAGGTGCAAAGTCATATGTAAAGTGAACATGAACACTGATAGAAGCAGTAACCTATTGTTCATAAAGATAACTTATGTTACAGGTGTACCATGGTAATAACCTTTTGGTAATGTTACAGTATCAATGCTTGTTATATCAGATATCATAGTACACTTCAGAGTATATATACACCATATATATATATATATATATATATATATATACAAAGCACTGCTCAAAAAATTTAAGGAACACTTTTTAATCAGAGTATATCATCAAGTCAATTAAACTCCTGGGATATTGATCTGGTCAGTTAAGTAACCGAGGGGGTTGTTAATGGTTAATGGTTGTTGGTGTTAATGAAATTAACAACAGGTGCACTAGATGGGCAACAATGAGACGACCCCCAAAACGAGAATGGAGAGTGGAGGCCACTGACATTTTGTTCCCTACTCATCTTTTCTGACTGTTTTTCACTAGTTTTGCATTTGGCTAGGGTCAGTGTCACTACTGGTAGTACGAGGCGATACCTGGACCCTACAGAGGTTGCCAAGGCAGTCCAACTCCTCCAGGATGGCACATCAATATGTGCCATTGCCAGAAGGTTTGTTGTGTCTCCCATGACAGTCTCAAGAGCATAGAGGAGATTCCAGGAATCAAGCAGTCACTCTAGGAGAGCTGGACAGGGCCGTGGAAGGTCCTTAACCCATCAGCAGGACCGGTATCTGCTCTTTTGTGCAAGGAGGAACAGGATGAGCACTGCAAGAGCCCTACAAAATGATCTCCAGCAGGCCACTGGTGTGAATGTCTCTGACCAAACAATCAGAAATGGACTTTATGAGGGTGGCCTGAGGGCCTGACATCCTCTAGTTGGCCCTGTGCTCACTACCCGGCACCATAGAGCTCAATTGGCATTTGCAATTGAACACCAGAACTGGCACCCTGTGCTTTTCACAGATGAGAGCAGGTTCATCCTGAACATATGTGACAGACGTGAAAGGTTCTGAAGAAGCCGTGGAAAATGTTATGCTGCCTGTAATATTGTTCAGCAGGACCGTTTTGGTGGTGGGTCAGTGGTGGTCTGGGAAGGCATATCCATGGAGGGACACACGGACCTCTATAGGCTAGACAATGGCACCCTGACTGACCTTAGGTATTGACATGAAATCCTTGGACATATTGTTAGACCGTATGCTGGTGCAGTGGGTCCTGGGTTCCTCTTGGTGCATGACAATGCCCGGCCTCATGTGATGGGAGTATGAAGACAGTTCCTGGAGGATGAAGGAATTGATACCATTGAATGGCCCCCATGCTCACCTGACCTAAATCCAATAGAACACCTCTGGGATATCATGTTTTGGTTCATCCAACGCCACCAGGTTGCACCTTCGACTGTCCAGGAGCTCAGTGATGCCCTGGTCCAGATCTGGGAGGAAATACCCAAGGACACCATCCGTTGTCTCATTGTCAGGCATGCATATAAGCACGTGGAGGCCATACTGAGTACCATTTTGAGTTGCTGCAATGAAATTTCACCAAATGGACTAGCTTGTTGCATCATTTTGATTTTCATTACCATCAAACGATGGGGCATTCTTACATTCCTAATACGTTACCCAGTTGATATCAGTATAGATATCCAGCATGATATTTTTCCCTATTGAGATCTGATGTGTTTTCAAAGTGTTCCTTTAATTTTTTTGAGCAGTGTATATATATATATATATAATTTTATTTATTTCAGGTACTTATATAGCACTCTCAATTTACACAGTGCTTTTTATACAGTATATATTGTACATTCACATCAGTCCCTAACCCTCAAGGGGCACACAATCTAAGGTCCCTAACTCATATACAACAGCCAATTTAGACAGGATCCAATTAACCTACCAGCATATCTTTGGAGTGTGGAAGGAAACCGGAGTACCCAGAGGAAACCTACGCAGGCACAGGGAGAACATGTAAACTCCAGGCAGGAGGTGCCGTGGCTGGGATTCGAACCAACGACCCTAGTACTGCCAGGCGGAAGTGCTAACCATTTAGCCACTGTGCTGTCCAACATACTAAGAGGAATGACAGTGAAATACAATAGAGCCTAATGGGACAAGAGGGAATGAACATAGAGCATAATGGGACAGGAGGGAATATATATATATATATACAGTATATATATACACTAATCAGAGGCCAGACACAATAAACATCTGAGAGGTCAGAATAATGCTGTTGTTTCAAATGATCCTCACTGATGAACAAAGCTATATGAGATAATATCAGGTTTTTATTTTTCATTAGGGATACATTTTGCCTTGTTTTACTCCAAACTATGCAATACAAAACCCTTCTCTATTAGCACCCCCACAACATTTTTATTCATGTAAAGAATATTCAGTCTCTCCTTCAAATCACATGCACAGTATGTTCACCCAATATTCTAGACCACTGGTCTCCAAACTGCGGCTCGGGGGCCAGATGTGGCCCTTTGCTTGCTTTTATCTGGCCCTTGGGGCATTATTTCATCTACTGATACCAACAATTGGGTATAATTCCCCACACTTACACCAATGAAAGGGGCACAACTCCTTCCAATGACACCAATTATGGGGCACAATTCCTCCTAATGACACAATCGATAGGGTCCAATGACATCAATGATGGGGCACAATTCCTCCTAATGACACAATCCATACGTTCCAATGACATCAATGATGGAGCACAATTCCAATGACACAAATGATAGGGTCCAATGACACCAACAATGGGGCACAATTCCTCCCAATTATACAATTGATAGGGTCCAATGACATCAATGATGGGGCACAATTCCAGTGACACAAATGATAGGGTCCAGTGACATCAATGATGGGGCACAATTCCTCCCACTGACACCAAGCAATGGAGCATTATTTTTTTTCCACTGACGTCGGGACCTTTTCTACTCCCACTGGCCGCTGTCTGGCCCTCGTAAAGTCTGGCCCTTTGTTTAGAAAGTTTGAAGACCACTGTTCTAGACCTTGCTTAACAATTTATCTGTTTCTGTACAGTTGTGACCAAAATTATTCAACCCCCACTGAAATTGAGTGTTTTGGCCAGTTTGACATTGCTTTTGATCATTCAGTCATCTTGCTTACATTTACATTAAAGAGGCACTTGTAGGTCAGACAAATATAACATAACAGTTATAATGAAATAACCACAAATGTCTTTTCTGTGCTCACAGCATTATCAGTTTTATTCAACCCCCAAGTGACATTCAATCTTAGTACTTAGTACAGCATCCTTTTACAGTTATAACAGCTTTTAAACGTGAAGCATAGCTTGACACAAGTGTCTTGCAGCGATCTACGGGTATCTTCGCCCATTCTTCATGGGCAAAGGCCTCCAGTTCAGTCACATTCTTAGGCTTGCGCACTGCAACTGCTTTCTTTAAGTCCCACCAGAGGTTCTCAATCGGATTTAAGTCTGGTGACTGCGATGGCCACTCCAAAATGTTCCAGCCTTTCCTCTGCAACCATGCTCTAGTGGACTTGGAGGTATGCTTGGGATCATTGTCCTGTTGAAAGGTCCAACGTCTCCCAAGCCTCAGGTGTGTGACGGACTGCATCACGTTTCCATCCAATATCTCCTGGTACTGAAGAGAATTCATGGTACCTTGCACACGCTGAAGCTTCCCTGTACCTGCAGAAGCAAAACAGCCCCAAAGCATGATTGACCCTCCACCATGCTTCACAGTAGGCAAGGTGTTCTTTTCATCATAGGCCTTGTTCTTCCTCCTCCAAACATAGCGTTGATCCATGGGCCCAAACAGTTCTAATTTTGTTTCATCAGTCCACAGAACACTATCCCACAACTTTTGTGGTTTGTCCACATGGCTTTTGGCATACTGCAGTCGACTCTTCTTATTCTTTGGAGACAGCAAGGGGGTACGCCTGGGAGTTCTGGCACGGAGGCCTTCATTACGCAGTGTGCGTCTTATTGTCTGGGCTGAAACTTCTGTACCCACATCTGACAAATCTTTTCTCAGTTCCTCAGCAGTCACACGGGGACTTCTCTCCACTCTACGCTTCAGGTAGCGCACAGCAGTCGAAGTCAGCATCTTCTTTCTGCCACGACCAGGTAGCGTTTCAACAGTGCCCTTTGCCTTGAATTTGCGAATGATGCTTCCTAAGGTGTCTCTTGGTATGTTTAACATCTTTGCAATCTTCTTATAGCCATTGCCCTTCCTGTGAAGAGAAATCACCTCTTCTCTTGTCTTCCTGGACCATTCTCTTGCCTTCACCATGTTTGTAACCACACCAGTAAATGTCTAGAAGGAGCTGAGTATCACAGTCATTTTAAAGCTGCCTAATTGGTGCTTATTATGCTTGATTGCTGCTCGGTGACATCCACAGGTGTTTTCAATACCTGATGGAAAGCACCTGTATGAACCTCTGTTCTTCAGAGTGGTAGTCTTTAAGGGGTTGAATAATTGTGGCAATGAAGAAACCACATAAGAACCATTTACTACTGTATTACATAAACAATTGATGTCATTTTAGTTGCATTTGGGTAGTTACAACGTCCTTGTAGGATTTGATTCTGAATACAATTCCAAATGTACACTATAGTCCCTAAACCCCTTTACAGCATTGGGGGTTGAATAATTTTGGTCACAACTGTATATCCAACATCCGCAACTTTTCTACTGTTTCTTTTATTGATAATTTTAAATCTTGGCTACCTCCATGCCCTTCATAAGAATGTAACACAATTAGTTCATGCTCCGTGAACACCATCCACCTCGCCACTGTTATGGTCAGTCTCAGAGAACAATAGCTATAGCAGTAGAGAGACTCCCACCAACCAACAGGATAGGTATACAAGCAGGGCACCCTGGTGGATGACATGGGCTCACCCGAGGTACGGGGTCTAAGCACAGAGCCTTTTTCCGAAGTTTCATGTAGTGTCCACCCAGAACCTCCATCATTTGCTACTTTGCTGTGTCCAGTAAACTGCAGATATGACCTGGTATTCTATGGGACAGGCTTTTCCTGCTCGTATGCCCTAATCAGGTCATTCTACTCTATCATTTTGTTTATCAAAAGATGTTTCACCTGTACTATCCAGTGCACTCTGTTCTAATTTCCTTCATAAAACATTTTGGTTACAGTAAGCCACTATGTTATTATAGGGTGATGAGAAGTCATTTGCCTCACAGCTCCATGAAGCATTTGGCTAGATTTATAATCAATCAGAAGCTCTGGTTCACTTCACTTTATTTTGGCCTGTTATGTGGAACTAAAAACAAAATATAAATAAAAGAACCTACATTCCCTTTTGCTTCAGGTCAGCTGATTCTGCATATTCTTACAAAATATTTATTGCCTTCAACTGAGCTTTTTACATTTACTAATGATCCCACTTGGCTCACAGAAATGCTGCTGGAATGGTTATCTCATAGCCCTGACAGGTTAATTGAACTGTACACCCCTGTCTCACCCACTCAGTGCCTCTAGGACTCCCCTTTCATAAGGTTCCCTATACAGCTGCGGTTGCTAGGTTACTAGCCCACTGTTGCTACAGCAGCCAAAGAATATTTACTGAACCACCATAAGATGTGAAATGAACAAAGGTGCACATATCACTATCTACAGCATGAGATATATGTATGTATATATATATATATATATAGATATATATATAGATATAGATAGACATTAGACAGATGCATATATTAAGTTCCTTTCACCCATACACAGTGCTTCCTGGGCTCTGTTTCTGCAGATTGACAATTAAACGGTCAGCATATGTGTTGGCTGGAAACCACCAAAAACAACAATGGCTGCCCACATCTGTACCATTACTCTGTGTTGCAATTCTTATCATCATTCCAGTGAATATGTCTGCTTTCTCCTGAAGCAAAAAGAAAATTGCCTTGGTTGTGACCAGGCCATGCAGCTAAAAGACTGCTTAAAGTTCATTTATCCTTTAATCCTTTTGTGTGGACTATTCCCAATAGACCAGAAGAACAAAATTGAGACTTGTTCTACAGAATCTTAAATTTCAGTTTGCTTTTTTACCTTTCTGCCTCTCTGCTGCCCCCAAAACTTTTTCAAAAGGCCTGCTCTCTCTGATTACTCTTCTTCATGTCCAAGGCTTTCAAATCTACTATTATCCAGATGACATTATTCTGTTAATCTCAAACAAGTTGAAAAATACAATTTTTTAACACTCAAGGACATTTCTCTGCCAGTTGTGAAGGATCATAGGATCCTCTTAAAGCTCCAGAGACCATCAATCCTATATGCAATAAACTGCATGCACTCCTTGGCCATCACTCCTTGACTATTCCATTAGCTCCCTAGGTATGATAGCACAGGCATCCTTTAATGAAATGTTTCTTGCAAGTCAGATTTCTGGTTGCTAAGGCAACAGTTTTTCTTCCATGGTAGTAAAGAAGACTCTACCCTGGTAGTCTGTTCTGGGAAACCTGCTTCATGGTCTTGTCCTAGCCTCTGAAGGTGGTACTACTGTTACCTTAGATACAAGTCTCAGGGCCAGCTGTTCCGCTGTTGAGGTCTTCCTGGGAGCCTGGAATCCTCCAATGTCTACCAGCTTCAATATTCTAATAATGAAAGCAGCCTTTTGGGAAGTTTTAGACTTTAAAAAGGCTATGGAGAGTAATTCAGGTCAGACTGAGAATGACAGATTCCTGAGTTTTGCAGAAACGCATCTCTTGGATTTGTCTGCAGTTCATGGTTTGAGAACAGGCAAGATTCTTACTGGCACCTTAGGTTGCCATATTGTAGATTACAACAAATGTTTCTTCAATACTGAAGGAGTGTTTAGAAAGTGGTGACGTCCAACCTAGATCTTAAGGGTCACTTTCTACAGTGTGAAGATTGCAAGGTTCTTCTCTGCCTTGTCCATCCTATGCAATTTCAGAGTTTGTCTTCCTGCTGCTTTCTATAATACTCAGGGTTCTTTGGAAGATCTGTAGGGAGACATTTTCAGCTATTGCATTCTTTCTCTTTTGTCATCATAAGCCAGTTTCCACTGTTATGGAAGATGGACTTTGAACCTCATCTACTGTTTCCTCTTGTGAAAGACCTACTGCAAGAGAAAAGGATTAGCCAACTGAATCCCAGCAGGCTGTCTTTGATGGGTAAAGCTTGACATTCACTAAGTTTTGCGACTGAACCAAAAAAATTTAACAAATTCCTTCATCCACACTATACAGCATGGATGGATGAATCTGCAGTGCCCACTTTTGTATTCTCACAATCGTTGCTGGTCAGAACACCAGAACATCAACTGCATCAGATTCGATGGAGCCGCTGTTCAGAATGTCAATTATTCATCCAACTCCTTTGATTTTTAAATCAAAGGATGTTGGGAAGCAAATTTCAGTTGATTTATCAGGAACTGGCTGAACTTCCCTCAATGTATGGCCAGCTGTAGAGACTAAACGCCAGAGATTGCTGAGTCTACATTTTTCCTCTAAGAAAGTATAAATCTTACTCAAAGCATGGAAAACTTGACTTATGCTACCTATTTCCTCTTTTAAAAGAGGTTCTTTTCTTTGCTGAGACTTTTAATTTCAATGCCCTCCAGCCTGTCTTATATTCTGGACATTTACAATCAGTTATATACAATAGTATGTCCTCTAATGATATTAAGTCCAAGTTTTAGTATGGTTATATTGACATCAAAGCCTCCGTGAAGGGTAGACAGAATATACTCCTGTTTCTAAGTGAGATCTAACCCTAATAATGAAGCAGCTCCTAGTGCCTCTAGTTGAACCAGTTAGTTCAATTTCCCATTAACAAGATTGCATTGCTATTGCCTTTTGTATTAGGATAAATGTCACAAAAGCTTTAATATCTATTGAGCTTGTGTGTCTCTTTGAGGATTTAAAGGCCCAAGACAATTTCACAGCTTGTAAATGGAGTGGGCTCTTCTTTCCATTTCTTAGTCTTTGCAATGCTGCAAGTCACTACATTATTTAGACATTGTCAGACTCCTTTTCAAAGAAAGAAACACATTCTCACAGCAGTTCCTAAGTTATATAGTCTTACCTAAGTCTAACCCAGTAAAAAGGGGCATTCAACCTCCTTGCACATAGCTTCCTTCTGAATTGTTGAAACCATCCAAACCTGTTACCAGTTAAAAGATTTACTTGCTTGGTGGGTAGTGTATAGTGAATTATCAGCACTGACAGTTTGCAAGGCAGCCATCTGGTCTTCAGCTCATACCTTTGTCATGATTTTTATCATCAATGTGGCAGCCAGGTTGTCTTCCATCATTTTAGCTGCTGTTTCTCATTAAATTTATATTTTTTTAGTATTTTTGTCTCCCAGCCTTGTTTTTATTGCTTACTGCTAGTCAGGGATCCTTCTTATGCTGACATGTTTGAAACCCAGGATAAGTAAAAATTGTTATCAGATACTCACTGTAATGTCTACATGTCAGCATAATTGCTTAGAATACTGGATAATTCTTAAAGCTAGGCTTCTAACAACTTCTGGGGGTCAGAGAATGACCCATTCGTATGCTGACACTAAGATTACCAGGTAAGGAAAATTACAGCAATTATGTATATAACAACTTTCCCTAATTTCATTCACGTTTCTGGGAAAACTTTTCCAAGAAGTTAGAGTTATGTCACTTCCTTTACCTAGTAAGTTATAGAGGAATAGGTTTAGCCATGAGGGCTGCTGTTTATAATGTAATTTTCTTTTATAGAAGAGTTATTTACAGAGTAAAGGCCTTAGAGAGTGTTTGTTCAACTCTGCACAGTCCTACAGTGTCCCCATATGGATCACACATGTATGCAACATAAACAAACAATAGTTGTGTAACATACATACATACGAACATTCGAGTTACGAACGACTCCTACTTACTAACGGGGGAGAAATAAGAAGTGAGAGGAAATCTACCCCTAGGAAGGGATATTCACTCCTGTAAGAGTTATCATGGGAAAAGAGTGTCTCCACTGAAGGTTTATAACCAATCCTTGTTTCCACGACAACCCAAAATTTTCAAAATCCATTTGTCACAGGGACAAAAAGTGAGGTGAAATCTTCTGAACAGAAGCACAGACTGCAAAACAAACATTACAGGGGTGTTAACCCTTCCCTATGCTATCCAGAAAAATGTAAAAATTATTTTTTTGGCTGGAGCTACACTTAAAAAAAATGTACATGTTCCAACATACATACAAATTCAACAAACCTACAGACCCTATTGTGTTCCTAACCTGGGGTCTGCTTGCATTTTGGAATGTATGTTAAATATGTACAGTAAGTCACACATTTCTCTCCCTGTTCTACTTGGTAGTATCCATATACCCACTGCTCAGATATCATATATCCTTTAAGGTCAGTTAATAGTATGTCAGTGTCCTGCTTTCTGGAATTCAGATGGACTGTATTCTGATGATTTGAAGCATGCTTTCTCATTGGGGAGATCAGTGATTGTTGAGCTAGCTATAGAGGCCCAATTACATGACTAGTATTATGATGAGGGACATGCTGACCACTTGGAATGCTATGCCAGGGACACAGTAATCACATGGAGCAGTCTAACAGGGGAATGGTGAGCACATTGAGTACTCTACAGAAATATTAAGCTTATAGAAAACTCTGTCAGGAACATTCCAACTATATTTGAAATCATGACCAAATGGAGTCCTCTTCCAAGACAATTTAGGCATACTGAGGCCTTCTCTCAAAAACATGCTGAGCACATGGAAAAAATTATTTTCTAGACACGCCGTGCACACTGAACCTTACTGTCAGGGATATTCTGTCCACAAGGGGCATACTTTGAGGGTTATGTCGGCCACATTAGGTATCTAGCCTGGTACATGGGCCACTGTGACAAGGGCATACTGGCCACAGGGAATCCTCTTCCAGGAACAGGGGCGGACTGACCATTTGGAAACTCGGGCACTGCCCGAGGGCCCGGGGTCAGTAGGGGGCCCCATGAGATGCCCCTGGTACCTTTTTCATAGGCTTTTTTGAGTTTGGGCAAGGACACAGAGGCCCCATGAACCCCAATCCACCCCTGTCCAGGAATATGTGAAGTATACTAATCACATTCCCAATGATGCAGTGAGCACAATGAGCTTTCTGTCATGGATATACTGACCACAAGGGTTAGTCAGTCAGAGATACACTTAGCACAAGGGGCACTCTGACAGGGACATGCTGAGCACAACTGTTTGTCTGTATTTGCTGTAGTACAGCAAAAGACAACTGGGCAGGGACACCATCCCTTACAATTTTAGTGCATAAAAGGCACTGTGTTGTCAGCCCACAACAGGAAATCAGGAGCTGAGTGCATTGCCACTGTCAGGGTTAACAGGTATTTGTCTGTATTGCAATGTCTTTAAGGGCATAAAACATGAAAAAATTTGCATTTATTAAAGAAATGTACTGCATACGTTTCTTTCCCTGACATACACTTTAAAAGGGGGCCTGAGGTAATTGCTCAGTTTGGTGCTCCAGTTCTGATTGGGAAACATTTCTTAGTTACTGCCTAATTATCTACCACCAAGATGAGTTTGACAGATCCCTAAAGGGATCTCCAAAGGTATCTAAAGTAAAGTATCAGAAAACCACAGGTCTCCTATCCTTACAGTTGGTGCAAAACGTTTTGCTTTTTATAGTGTGGGATTGTTTATTAAAGCACTTTGTACTTTATCACTGGCCTGTCTGCTGGCATTCCTGGAATGTTCTCCTGAGCCATTCTGTGCATACTAGAGGCCTGCCCACTGCTGGGGATGTGTGGCCTTGCCTGAACAAAAATTTGTTACCTAGGAAAGGACTATACAGATCTACCTTGGTGCAGCTTGTTTGCCTTGCTGCAACTATTCTACGTCAAGTGTTCCAGAGAATGCTTCCATTTCTTTGGCTACACCATTGCCCTTGTTGTGGCATACAATGACTGTGTCAGTTAAAACTGCTGTAAACAGTTATTTCCTATTTTGTTTGAGTTTCTGTTGCCCAGTTGGAGTTTTTGTTTGCCTGTAAATGGGAAAAGTAAGGATGCTAAGCACATAGTGGGTGAACGGAGGCAGTGAGACAAGTATCAGACAGATAAACTGCATAAAGCTGGCCATTCATAGCT
Source organism: Staurois parvus (assembly GCF_062004578.1). Classification (NCBI taxonomy): domain Eukaryota; kingdom Metazoa; phylum Chordata; class Amphibia; order Anura; family Ranidae; genus Staurois; species Staurois parvus. Next base: position 7,346,317 of record NW_028318003.1, read on the forward strand.
CAATTTTCACTCATTCAGTTCATGGGCTAATTAAGAGAAAAATCAATTGATTCCCCCATCCACGTCAAGAGTATAGATGAAGGAATCTCCACTGCTGGCTGTTGTATTCAGGCAGCAATACAGTGGGGATGCTGAACAGTGACTGCAATAGGCCAATGATTTTCCACCTGGCTCATTTTAAAATGACTTTTGTAGAGCTTTTGTAGCGCTGGATGGTACTTGTAGGGTCACCTGATGGCTCAGATTTTAGATTTACCAGTAATCGGCTAAAATTTGAGCCATATAAGGGACCATTAGATTGAAGTTTTATATTCCTCTGCTGCTCTAAAGTATCACAGCAACAAAATAAAACCTGGACCTGACCACTTCTTAGGGTTCATTCACACTGGTGATTAGCATACACTGCGCTTTTCAGTGGGAAGAAATTGTGGTATCTTGCATCTGGAATGAAAGGTGTGTGTGAGTGTGTGAATAGCTGCGACTGCTCAGCCCATATATCGCAATGACTGACCAAAGAAGGCTGCAGCTATTCAAGACTGTTCACATGGCTAGCGATTGCATACGCTGACAGTTTTTTTTTCTGTCAGCCTGCACTATACAGCACTGATGGACAAACCTCCTCATGTGCCTATTGTACCCCAATAGCTGTCAAAATATCCAAACAGCTTCTGCTGTTGGTTGGAGATGCTTTTCAGCTGACAATTTTCTGCCCAGGTCCTTTAGTTTAGTCAGATAGGAGCAGTGCAACAGAGCCGCCACTTGAGTGAAACTCTACAGTGTATGGCCAGCTTTATTCTGGGATTTAATTCATGCATTCGCAAAAAATGTGTTAGTTATTAGTCTTAGCTAGCTGGATTTATCTGGGGAACATATGTCTTGTTAACGGAGCTATGAAAAGAAGTTGGGATTTTATATGACTCTCACTATTCTTTGCTATATAAACAGTAACATCCCAAGGGCATTTTAATGAACTTGAATTGAAAACAAAATGTGTGCATTAACTTTCATTTTTTAATTACTTAAATGCAACATATGAAATTCTTAAGATGGTAGGGCTGGTCACAAATGTGCAAATCTTGGAAGTTTCAAGCTGGCCATAGATGGATTTAAATTCAGGCAGTTCAGCAGGGTCCCATTTGAAAGGAGTCGATCTATAGATCAACTTCTCCTGAGTGGGATTGTCTGTAAATTTATGATCAGTGTATTCTTAGAATGGAGGGGTCCCCTCTGTCAAAATACAACAGCACAGAGGGAATGATTTCTCCATCCATTTTGAATGTGTGGATGGTGCAATTTGTTCAGCTTTTTCAATCAGCCAGGGGATGAAAAAAACTGGTCAATGTATATCCAGCTTCAGGTAATGATATAAAAATAGGGTCAAATATTTGTGTCTTTCCTTTTATTACTTTAATACTAATAAAGAACATAGAAACAGAAAGGTCTGCAGTATTGGGACACCATTATTTACTGTATATCTATTCTTTAAGTATTTTTCAGATGGAAGAAATATAATAGAAGTAACAAACACCCTTCTCTATTTTATCAGTATAATTAATCATAAAATATGCCTTCATTTTTTGAGTGACCCCATATTTTTTGTGAACTACTGCTACTCATGTCTAATGACGCTGCTACACAATGCAATTCTTCATCTGGTACATGTGTCATGTACAGAATCCAGAGTGCTGCTGTATGTAGACCTTGTGCTCATTATATTATCAGGGCTACGGTTATGTTATTATATTTTCAGTTCAATATGCACTTTTCACTGACTTATGATATGATAAGCCTATAATATAAATGTAAGACTGATGCAATTTAAAATGCAAAAACTATACTAGTTTAGGCATTTGAGTCCTTTTTCTTGTCTATCTGTATTAATTTAATAATTTATTTTTTATGCAATGAACAATTTTACCACTGTAAAATGCATCATATGAGTTTCACAAAACTCTGCTTATTCTTTTCTGTAAAGTTTTTTAGGCAAGTTATGTGTTGTACAGTATAAAGGAAGCATATAAGAAAAGTGGACTTGCTAATTCTTGACGTTTCACCATGAATCCAACCAAGTTTTTGCAGGTGATGGTTCATGTGCAGGATATTATGATGATTGTGGTGATTAGACTTCTAAACGCTGGCAAAAACAGCAATCAGATGAACTAAAGAACCTGTTTGGATTGTGGTAAGACATTGTCAAGAAGAATCACTAACCTAAGTCCAGTTGGTATGAATGAACTACCACTAGTCATCACCTTTGTGTTATCACTTTGTACCATGTAGTAAGGCATCTTATATTGTGTTTCACGCAGAGCACCCCACTGGATCTTATAGAAACAGGAAAAATTCTGAAGGTGCATGCAGAGAAACCACATCTTGTGAGTCTTGGGAGTGGGAGACTGAGCACAGCAATCACCCTACTGCCACTGGAAGAAGGTATTTATAAAGGAAGGAATCTCTCATCATCATCTTCTATCTCACTAAGCTTTAAGTAAAGCTACATTACATTATTTTCTCTTTGGTGCATAGTTGGTGTGCAGTATATATCCTGGTATCGGTTAGGAAAGATGTTTCAGTGTAGAAGTCAGGCTGTCCTAGTGGATCCCATCTATTGATAAAACCACCAATTTGTCATGTTGATTCAGTGTCTTCAAATCTTATTTTTGTTAAAAATTGCAAAAAAAACCTTTTTTTGGTTAGACCTTTTTTTTATTATGTATATTTTCTGAACTTTGAACAAACCTTTAGGCACACTCTTAGGAAAAGAGAAATGATACAGATCGCTTTCTATTTGCCACTCTTCCACTAAGCTCATTTTTGAGGTGCATCCAGGTAATAGTTATCCCATAAACAATTTCTCTCATCTAAGCTGTGGATTTCAACAGCTCCCTGGCATTACCATTTTTTTAATATAACCCAGTCACAGAGTAATGATAGATGTTTTTTCTAAAAGCCTGTGCTGACAGAATTTTGTCTTCTTTATATCCAGTTGTTTATCTCTCCAAATACAAGTCAATGGAAATGCAAAAGCAACTTGAAGCAGGTTGATGCAGCTTAAAGTGACAATAAAACTTAAATTAAAAAAAAAAAAAATAACAAACATGTTGTACAGTACTTACCTGCTCTGTGCAATTATTTTGCACAGAGCATCCCCAATCTGCCTCTTCCCGGGACCCTCACTGGTGCTGTCGGCTCTTCCTCTTGTCCATGTGCAACCATAGGAAGTCACTTCCTATGATGGCACACATGTGGGCTAGCTCCTGTCTGCGTCACTGGTTTTGATTGACAGGAGCCTTATGGCTTTTGAACCACTTTAATGCCTCATGCTCATGGGCATTGTAAAATACCCCTATGTACAATGTATCTTTATGCCAGAAGCTGTAAATCCAACGTAATAAAAAATTAATTTTGCTACATAATTACATGGTATTTAGGTGCATGGCATTTAGAAGTGTGTGTATATATAGGAAGCGTATAGATTACACAACTAAAATGCATTTACAAGTGAGTGCATAAAATATTTTTTCCTCCTTTATAGAGCTACTTGGACTTTAAAGGAAATTCAACTCAACATAAAAATATACAAAAAGCATTTTATTACTAAAGTTCATAAAAAAATACTTCACAAGGTCAAAGTGATTAAAAACACACAAAAGGCGGTAAAATACATGGTGTATAGTGTACAGGTGTACATTCGAAGTTTGAATCCTCCTAAGAATAATGGAGATGGACAGATATATTTGTCCATCTCCACCATTTTTAGGAAGACTCAAACTTGCATCGAAAGTACACCTGTACACTATATATATTGCCACCTTTTTGTGTGTTTTTATTATTGCTTTTTGTCCTTGTGAAATTATTTTTATGAAGTTTTGTAAAAAAATGCTTTTTATGTTGAGTTGAGTTGCCTTTAAAGTCTCACCGTCTCTATAAAGGGGGAAAAATCTTTTTCTGCACCATTTTGGGATGTTGGCAACATTTCTGTGATTCCTGTGCTGGTTCTGCAAAGGAACTAAGCCAGTAAGCTCCTCTTTGAATACAACTTTATGCCGCTAAATGCTGCTTTAAAATACAAATCTAAACATTACAATGTGCATGGACACATTGACTAAAACAGAGTTGCATTCGGGTGCCTAAAAAATTAAAAATGTGTCTAAATACGGCTTTTATTTTTTGTGTGTGTGAGGCCTAAAGGAGGTCAAACAGATCAGAAGGAGGTCAGTGTAGGTCCATCATGTCTTAAACTGATCAGAAAAGCAGGCTAAGTGGACCTAATAGCAAGTAGTATTTGTAAAACGATTTGGCTAGATACAATTTATGTCCATTTAGTGTAGATTAGTGACAACTGAAGTAACTGAAAAATTAGTTACCAAACACAGACTCATTTTTGCTTTTCTGTATTCTCGCTATTTGCATTGTATCACAGGAAGGACCACCCTAGGCCATGCATCCAAGGACATTACCATACAGGGCCCTGGTATTGCTGCTACACACTGCTACATTGAGAATAAATGTGGCACACTCACTCTTTATCCATGTGGGAACCTTTGTTCTATCGATGGGGTTGCAGTCACTCAGCCCACTCGTCTGAGACAAGGTAAGCCTGGCACACATTACTTCTATTTGTTTCTTATTAAGAAATGTTTTAGCATAGCAAACATTTTTGTGTTTCATGTTATTTTAAGGAACATACTATCATCTTTCATGGGAAGAACATTCCATAAGACTTCTCAGAATAATGTAGATAACAGAAATCTAAGTTACAGTATTTGTCCTTTATCTGTCACATGGTGGGGATTAAACATTTGCTGAAAATAGCTGGGATTCTATGAAGGTCTTTTCTGGAAGTTGTTTTCTAACTCCCAGGAAAACCACTTTTAAATGTTACGTACTTTAGCTGTGTTTCTCATGTGTGAAATGGATTTAAGTGTAATATTTGATGAGCATTTTAGTAAGCAGAATTTTTACTAAAATGGTGTCTTCCAGTCATAATTGCAAAATCGCATACAGGGAGCACAGGCTACCTGTTCAGTATCTATTGCTGTACTGCACCAGTCCACTCCTTTCCTTAGCATTAGTTACCTTGGCACATGTACTTGTTACATACATAGTTACTGTACCTAGTCAGATTTAAAAAAAAAGGCGGCCATCTAGTTGAATCAACAGAAAACCTCCATATCCACTTCTGGACCAGTGACGTACCTGTACGCCTCTGGACTTTTGGTGGTTATAACAGGATGATGCCAGCAGCTGGGATCATCCAGGTATTATTTTTTTTAGAGCCGACGGTTGGCTTTCTCATAAAAGCAATCCAACAGCTAATTAGCCACTGGATTGCTTTTACAAGCAGCGGGAGGAGCCATTCCCCCCCTCTCCCGTGGCTCTCTTGGGCTCTCCCACCGGAAGACCTGAGCAATCACCCGGCACTTCCACAGTCTGATCATAGAGGCAAATAGAGGCTAAATCAGCTCTGATCGCCTCTGAAACAGGAAAATGGGAGCAATGAGCATTTAACACTATGCGTTTTACACCCAGATGTAAATTGAGCCATTTTTAAAATGGTAAAGCATCTGATAAAACTGATCTTGGTGTGATCGGATGCTTTTAAGGGCAGAGGAGAGATCTGGGGTCTAATAGATCCCAGATCTCTCCATAAAGAGTACCTGTTACTGCCTATTGCTATCACAGGGGATATTTATATTCCCTGTGATAACACTAAAAGTGATAAAAAAAAATTAAGCAACAGAGTAAAAAAATATATATAAAAAAAATTAGAGTACACAAAGGTGAACGCCCTCAGACAGAGATCATCTCTCACATGGGAGGTACCACAACAAATGTCAGATTGAGGACAGTAATTCTAGCACCAGATCTCCTGTGTAAATCTAAAGTGGTAACCTGTAAATGCTTTTAAAGGGTCACCTACGGATAATGAAATTTACGTCATTTGTCAACATTGGGCGGGCGGGCGGGCGGGCGTGCAGAATTTCTGAAGCATGACATGTTTGGTGTCTATTTACTTGCCGTAACATCATCTTTAAAATTTTACCAAACAGTTGGGTATCATATTGTCTTTTTGTGCATTACATTTAAAGTGTATATTTTCCCAAAAAATTGCATTTGAAAAACGACTGCACAAATACCACGTGATATAAAAACTTACAACACCCGACATTTTATTCTCTAGAGCCTCTGTGTTAGCGTTAAAAAAATATCAATGTTTGGGGGTTCTATGTAATTTTCTAGCAAAAAAAAGATTGTTACATGTAAACAAAAAGTGTCAGAAAAGGCTTGGTCTTCAAGTGGATATACAGAACCCTATACTTAAAGTTGATACAGAGACAGGCCAAAAAATGTATAATATGTGGGGTGAAAAAAAATCTCTCATGGTTCTCTTACCCTAGGTTCACAAGTGTTTTCTGCTTCGGTTTGCAGAGATGCAGTACAATCCATTTAACATGATTTCCTATGGGACAAGCGCAAAATGCAATGCAGAAACGCCTCAAATGCAACCTGCATACTGTAGGTGTGAACCTAACCTAAAGGCAATCAGATATTCCCTGGTTCAACAATGTAGCATGCACAAGGACAGGGAAGTTTTTCTGACTTCTGTGCTGCCTGTCTTTGAACGTGTGGGGAATCCCACGCATGTGCAGATCTAACGCAGAGTTGTTGGGATCTGAAACCCTGTGCATTGTGCATAATCCAGGAGGAGTAGTGAGAGTCCCAGAGGTCATTCTTGTCTAAGTGAGAAATGCCAAAGTTCTGCTTTGTAGCACGTGGGATGATTTTTGGAAAAAATAAATAAATAAAAATAATCAATTAAGGCTAGGTTCACACTTATGCAGGTTGCGTTTGAACCATTTCTGCATTGCGTTTTGCGCTGCGTTTTTTCACTTGTTTTTTATGCATTTTTGATGCGTTTTGCGGGTTTTTTTTTTGTTGCTAGGCAGATTTAAAATGCAAAACGCATCAAGAACACAGCAAAAATGCACTGCATGCTCTTCTGCTGCATTTCCATTGCAGTCAATTGCAGTCAATAGAACCAAAAATGCTACTTTTTGCGTATATATACGTGATTGTGCGTGCCATCCTGTAGCAGTATATCTGCTATAGGGTGGTCAGGAAGCGGTTAAATAAGACTCCTAGCCTATACAAAAACATTTGGCAAATAAAACTTACAATAAACGTGCCTCATATTTTGTATTCTTAAAGTAGTTCTTTGATTTATTCTGCAAAAATTAAAAGTCAGCAGCTACAAAAACTTCCTCTGTGATCCAAACGGAAGTGGGAGCAGGTACCTGTCAAAACCAGGTACCGACTCCCTCAAAAAAAAAAAACTATGTGCAAAAATTTAGAGGCGGGGGGAGGAGGAAAAGCGGAACTTCCCCTTTTGGATGAAGTTCCTCTTTAAGTTGGGTGGGCTACAAATTTGTAAATTAGCTGACCTACTTAATCAGACAACCAGAATCATTTCTTGTCCATGCTGCCCTAAGATCATGCTGCACGCATGTTATTTTGAAGCCATTTAATGTGAGACTGATCTACATAATTAGTTGTTTGCTTTGTCCTTGGGTAAACCCATATGCTGCCCAGAAGCTCATTTCCAAATATTTGGCACCATATACCAGATCTGAATTTAATTTGAACCCTTCCCTGCAGGCCAAAACAGCATCAAATTATAACAGCATGCATACCTATTTTTACTAAAATACATCAGTCCAAATATGTGCAGGACACAGGTCTAGAGTTGATTCAGAGGATGTATTAATTGAAATGGTAACCACTGCTAGTAAACCTGTCTTTGAAAGGAATATTGGCTTGATCAAGTTATCACTGAACTTGCAATGAAGAAATTACATAATCAATTCACATTCCACACAGGTGCACATGTGCATGTTATGCTCTTAAATGTATTTAAAGGCATCACAGAAACCGGAAGTTTTCAGAATCAGTTATTGCTGCAAGACACACATTTTCATCTGATGCTCCCAGCCTAATATATCTATGTAGTGTTTCCCTCTTAAAGGCCACTGTGTTTCAAGGTCCCCCTAAGCTCTGCACAGCCAGGCAACACGCATTTTCCACACTTGCATCCAGTCAGTGAACAGTCCATGAGCTTGGTTTTTGTTATTTTATTATGGGAAATAACTTGGATAGGGTAACAGGGATCATGGGATGCCCAACTTGACGGAATCAATGTACAGGGACAACTTCTTTCCTATTTACAGAAACTGATTCTGGACTGTTCTTTCCCTTGAAAGCTGTCAGTCTTTGAGGATCAGTAGCAACAGTCCTTTACAGGCTAGGGACTCGCAGCCCCTCTGAAAGTTAGCTTAGCTTGTTGCAGACTACATGAAGAGATATCTCCTCTCCCCTGCAGAACTGCTCCAGCTCCACAACCTGCAGACACTACCAGCCCTCCTGGCTGCTCTGAAGATCTCCAGGACAGCACAGCGCTGTCCTCCTGAAAGCTTGCTTCACATGGCAGTATCTCTGCTTGTAATTCCCTAGGTGTGCTGATGTACTGACTCTGTCCTCCTTGCTCCCACTGCTTCCAGGCATTGATCCTGTCCATGCGATAATGCTGAATGGACCCTACTGAGCTAGCCTGAACCCAGCCTGGAGGCCAGCCCCCCTAGACCTAGGGGACCCCTCCCAGGCCACCGGCAGTCACCTAAGCATCTTCCACCTAACTCCCCTTGCCAGCCTGACTCTCTGATATTTATGGGTTGGTCTCACCACTCTACCAGGGCTTCCAAACCTCGGACTGGTTAGCCTCCCATAAACATGCAGATTAGGTCTCCACCCCTACCTCCCACTGGCTTCTGGAAGATTCCATGGTCCTCCAGAACCAGGTGAAGGTGATAGAGTCCCAACCTGTTAAACCATCCAGTCTGACCTGCATTAACCCAACCTAATTACAGACTCACACAATTACCATAAGTCTTACACAGCAAATTTACTTACACTACCCTAGTAGAACACTAGCGAGCGCTACATCTATGTATGGTTTGACTTCTACCTGTAAAAGTAATATACATAAGTTAGATTCACATTACCAACATCATGGTTACCCAGTAATAAGGCCCGCCATACATGAGTCAAATTCGGAACGATTTCTCTGTCAAAAATCATATTTCTGAGAGCATCAGTTTTAGTAAATCTCCCCCAATGGGTCCCCCAAACTCCATGACACCGTTCCATAACCTACTTATATACAAAAATATGAATACATTATAATAAATGCAATTTTCATTATTTCTTAACTGGATATCTCCATATGAGTATACCCCATCTTATTCTTTAAAGACACCACATATAAGAGAGGAAAAGTCACATTGCCATTTATCCAATTAATGTATACAAGTGGTGGAAAGCTGAAAAGCAGGGAAATTTGCAGTTCATGGACATTTGTTACCACTGCAAAAATAGTAGCCATTTTTATTTAAATTTGCACCATTTCCTTCCAAAGACCTGAAAGCAGAAGTTGCCAATTGCTGCCATTCCTTTTTATTGTATTGTCTTACTGAATTATACTGTAAGCAGAACCAGGGAACTTGCCAAGACAAATTTAGACACCTTATTTTTATATATGGATGTTTAAAATTGATTTAAAAACTTGCTGTGTGTGATTGCATACAAAAAGCATCTGGCTAGCTGGTGAATTTGTTATTTCTTTTTTTTCAATACATTTATTTAAAGCTGAACTTTTAATAGTTTGGGATGGGCAAATCTGCCTGGTTCAATTCACTAAGGGCTTGGCTGATCCAGTCTAAAATTTGGTGAACATGAACATAGGCAAATCCTACTGAAGTCTTTGTAGAAGTGAATCCTAAATTCTGCCAATATTTAGGTGTAAAGGACCAACCACTGTCAAAATAGGCATGGGATGCTTGACACTGCCGTGGGGACATGTACCAATGCAAAAAAAAGGTTGAGGGTCTTTATGCATCTACAAGGGTCTTATTGAAGATACACAAATCCTTTAGGACAATTTCTAATTGTGGTAACCCTTTTTACATGTTGCATTTTGGTGCCATTCATTTTCAATGCATGACAATGTTTTTGAATGGCATTCCACTGTGCTGAAGCAAGGCATTTGCGTTGCAGTGTGTGGCAATGCATGATAGTGCATTGGCCTCTCAAAAATTATGCATGTCCTATTTCTAACAAGTTAGGGTGCATTGGAAGCCCATTCATTTGGCTGCCTTAAAGTGTTTGTAAACCCTCATACAATTGTGCTCACAAGTTTGCATACCCTTGGAGAATTGGGATTCATATTCAACTGTAGGTCATAACAGAATGGCACAATCATAAAACAAAACATGGCAACAAGTAAACAAATGAAATGACCCCTGTTCAAATGTCTGCACACCCTCAGTTTTTAAAACTGTGTATTGCTCCCTTTAGCATCAATGACAGCATTCAATCTTTTGTAATAGTTGTCTATGAGGCCCCAAATTCTTGTAGGTGGTACAGCTGACCATTCGTCTTGGCAAAAATGGCTCAAGGTCATGCAAAGTCTTTGGTCGTCTTGCATGAACCGCATGTTTGAGATCTCCCCAGAGTGGCTTGATAATATTAAGGTCAGGAGACTGTGATGGACACACCAGAACCTTCACTTTTTTTCTGCTCTAACCACTGGAGGGTCAACCTGGCCTTGTGCTTAGGGTTGTTGTCATGTTGGAAAGTCCAAGAGTATCCCATGTGTACCTTTTATGTAGAAGGAAAAAGTCTGCCAGTATTTTCTAATAACATGCTGCATTCATCTTTCCATCAGTTTTCACAAGATTTTCCATGCCTTTGAGCTCACACACCCCCTGAACATCAGTGAGCCACCACCATGCTTCATAGTGGGGATGGTATTCTTGTGGCTATAGGCCTTGTTGACTCTCTCCAAACACAGCGCTTAAAGCGGAGCTCCATCCAAAAGGGGAAGTTCCACTTTAATGCTTTGTCCCCCACTCCCCTTTAGGGATTGGCACCTTTGGGAAGCAGGTACCCGAATTTGACAGGTACCTGCTCCCACTTCCATTGCAATCGCCTAGGCGATCGGAAGCGGAAGTTGTCCTCCCCCCCTCCCTCCCCGTAGTTTTCTGGGACATGTGACACGTGACAGGTCCCAGAAGACTACAGGGCCATTCACAAAGTGCAGCGCATCTCGCACATGTGCAGTGGGCACCCGGCTGTGAAGCGGCAAGCTGTCACAGCCAGGTGCCCACACTAAAGATGCTGGCACCAGGGAGAGAAGACGGCCAGTGAAACCAGCGGTGTTGAGGACACCGCTGGACCGAGGGAAGGTACGTGGCTGTATTTTAAAAGTCAGCAACTACCGTTTTTGTAGCTGCTTTTATTTTTTTTCAGCTGGAACTCTGTTTTAAGGTTGTGACCAAAAAGCTTTATTTTGGTCTCTTGACTCTAGATTGCAGTGTAACAGAAGCTGTGAGGCGTGTCAAGGTGTTGTTGGGCATATTGTAACCAGGTTTTTTGTGGCATTGGTGCACTGAAGGCTTCTTTTTGGCAACTTGACCATGCAGCTCATTTTTATTCAAGTATTGTCATATTGTGCTCCCTGAAACAAGTACTGTACACCATCTTTTTCCAGAGCAGCCTGTGTTTCTCATGAGGATACCTGTGAGTTTTACCTTGTAACATTTATCCTGGCAATTGTGGCTGCAATCTTTCTTGGTCTACCTGACCTTGGTTTGGTATCAAGAGATCCCTGAATTTTCCACTTCTTAATAAGTGGTCGAATAGCACTGCCTGCCAAATTTAAGGCCTTGGAAACATTTTTTATATCCTTTTCCATCTCTGTAAAGTTCCATTACCTTGTTACGCAAGTTTTTTGTTAGTTGTTTTCTGCTCCCCATGGCTCAGTATCTAGCCTACTCAGTACATCTATGTGAGAACTAACAAACCCATTGACTATTTATACACAGACACTAATTGCAATTTAAAAGGCCACAGATGTGGGAACTTAACCTTTTAATTTAAATTTACACCTGTGTGTGTCACCCTGTAATAAACCCAAACAATCCAGGGTATGTAAACTTTGTATCAAGGCCAATTTGGGTGATTTCTGTTATCATTTTGATCTAAAAAGCCTAACAACTGTGATAATAAACTGATTTATATTACTATTTATTTATTTATTTCAGGTACTTATATAGCGCCATCAATTTACGCAGCGCTTTACATATATATATTGTACATTCACATCAGTCCCTAACCCTCAAGGGGTGTACAATCTAAGGTCCCTAACTCACATTCATACATACACATACTAGGGACAATTTAGACAGGAGCCAATTAACCTACCAGCATGTCTTTGGAGTGTGGGAGGAAACCAGAGTACCCGGAGGAAACCCACGCAGGCACAGGGAGAACATGCAAACATGGTGCTGTGGTTGGGATTTGAACCGGCGACCCTAGTACTGCCAGGCAGAAGTGCTAACCACTTAGGTGTCTGTTTATGAACCGGCGGTAAATGATCGCTGCTCAGTTCTCCGGAATTCTCAGAGAACACAGTTCTCCTGCGAATGCCTTTTATGAAGTGGTGTAGATCAGTTCTCCAAACAAAGGGAGAACGATCTACAAATGCTGGAAAATGACTGGTTTTACTATAATCTCGCGAGATTACAGTAAAAGATTAGTTTACTAAGCAGAGGTAAATTATCGCTGCTTAGTTTGCGGTTCCTCTGATTCTCCAGCTCTGGGCTGGAGAATCTGGAGGGAGAACACAGATCGCCAACGAAGGGCTGACTATGATCCTTAAATAAAAGACAGTTACGATCAGTCATATTTTCAATATCAATGCCCAAATTTCATGATTTCTGCCAGGGTATGTAAACTTTTGAGCACAACTGTATATTCACCCACTGAAGTGACTAGCCTCAGGCGATACACACAGATTAAACACATAGATTAAACAAATATTTTTATATAAATTGTACCCGTTTATCCATAGCCCTCTCTCCTCTACAGCTTTTCAAAATGCACAGTTTGCACCACATTTCCATGTGGTGGGGATCTCATGTCACAAACTGCATAGCACAGAGAGGAGAGCTGAGTGTAATCTGAGACCTGAGTGGAGGGAACAGACACCCCCCCCCCTACACAGTCTCATAGGGGAACATGCACAAATGAGGCTGTCAATACCCTGCTATGTGTAGGAGGAGGGTTGGTTCTTCAATGAATGCTTGGTGTCAGGATACATTTTCAGAAGTGACTTATGCAGATAGCAGTGAGACTGCACTTGGTGTTTTGGATTGAGGCAAGTACACATTATAGCCAGATAAGCCCATCTCCAGGAATACTACGGTTTTAAATGGTTTGTTTGGGCCAAGCTGGCTCCAACAAACTACAACTCTAGTTCCACAAAAGTTGGGAAACTGTGTTAAATCTACATAAAAACAGAATGCAATGATCTGCAAATCTCAAAAACCAATATTTTATTCACAATAGAAAATAGAAAACACATCAAATGTTTAACCACTTGCCCTCCTGAGGATTTACCCTCCCTAATGACAAGGCCTCTTTTTGCTATACAGCGCTGTACTATTTCAACTGGTAATTGCATGGTCATGCAATGCTGTATCCAAACAAAATTTATGTCCTTTTTTTCACACAAATAGAGCTTTCTTTTGGTGGTATTTGATCACCTGTGAGATTTTTATTTTTCATGCTATAAACAAAAAAAGACCAAATTTTTTTTAAACTATATTTTTTACTTTCGGCTATAAAAAAAATATAGTAAACTCAAAGTTAGTCATAAGTTTAGGCCAAAATGTAATCTGTCATAAAAAATATCCAAAAAACTCAAATTTTGGCATAAAGTTAGGTCAAAATGTATTCTGCTACATGGTTTTGGTACAAAAAATTCCAATAAGTGTATATTGATTGCTTTGTGTGAAAGTTATAGCGTCTACAAACTATGGTATAGATAATGGAATTTACACAGCTTTTACTTTCTGACTGCCTATCAAATTTCTTGAGGTGCTAAAATACCAGGACAGTACAAACACCCCCAAATGACCCCTTTTCGGAAAGTAGACACCCTAAGCTATTTGTTGAGAGGCATATTAAGTCCATGGAAGATTTATTTTTTTTTGCACAAGTCTTTGGAAAATAACAACCCTTTTTTTTTGAGTTGTCACTTAAATTATATATTGATCACATAAGCCATGGATATATGTGGAATTACACCCCAAAATACATTCTGCTACTTCTACCGAGTATGGGGATACCACATGTGTGAGACTTTTTGGGAGCCTAGCCACATACAGAAGCCTGAAATCCAATGACCACTTTGAAAGCCTGAAGGTGCATAACTTCCTCATTTCACTTCCTCACTACCTATCACAGTTTCGGAGGCCCTGAAATGCCAGGATAGCACCAACCCCCCCCCCCCCCCCCCAATGACCCCTGTTTGGAAAGTAGACACCCCCAAAGAATTTAAAAAGAGGCATGGTGAGTATTTTGCAGATCTCATTTTTTCTCACAAGGTTTTGAAATATAAAAAAAGAAAAGAAAAAATGTTTGTGTTTCTTCATTTTCCAAAAACTTGTGGCAACAAACGAGATCTGCAAAATACTCTCCGTGCTTCTTATCAAATTCCTTGGTGTCCACTTTCTAAAAAGGGGTCATTTGGGGGGTTTGGTGCTATCCTGGCATTTCAGGGCCTCCGAAACTGTGACAGGAAGTCAGGAAGTGTAATGAGGAAATAAAGAACTTTAAAAGCCTACAGGTGCTTATTGGATTTTGGGGTCCTGTACTTGGCTAGACTGCCAAAAAGTCTCTCACATGTAGTATCCCCATACTCAGGAGAAGTAGCAGAATGTATTTTGGGGAGTAATTCCACATATACCCATGGCTTGTGTGAGCAATAAATCATTTAAGTGAAAATTTTGTGTAAAATATATGTTTTTTTTTTTTGTAATTTTCCAAAAACTTGTGGTAAAAAAATAAATTCTTCTATTGACTCAACAGGCCTCTCAGCAAATAGTTAGGGGTGTTTACTTTCCAAAAACAGGTCATTTTGGGGGGTGGGGGCATTTTATGCCCAGCATTAGAAGTTTATGCCACGCATCACTCACTCTTCTAACCAACTGAAGACCAAGCCTTTTCTGACACTTTTTGTTCACATGAAAAAAATCTGTATTTTTTGCTAGGAAATTATTTTGAACCTCCAAAAATTATATATTTTTAAAGCAGGCACCCTAGTGAATAAAATGGTGGCTGCTGCAATTTTTTATGCCACATAGTACTTGCGCAGCGATTTTTCAAACTCAATTTTTTTTTTTAAAAAATATACTTTTTTTACTTTTAAAGCACAAAAACACAATATATTGGCCAATTATTTAGTAAAATATAAAAGATGATGGTATGCTGAGTAAATAGATACCAAACATGACATGATTTAAAACTGTGCATGCCCCGTGCAATGGCGACAAACTGCATACATTTTTAATATCCATAGGCAACAGGTTAAAAGTCTTTAAAAGCTACCATTTTAGATTTACAGAGGAGGTCTAGTGTTAGAATTACTTCCCTTAATCTGACGTTCACGGCGATACCTCACATGCATGGTGCAACCGCTGTTTACATACTCGCACAGGGTCAAAGCTCGCACATGCAGGTGCCAGGCGAGGGTGCTTTTCTTTTTTTTGTTAAGTTCATTTGATTTTTTAAAATAATTTTTACACTGTCCCTTTCATTTTTTTTTAATCACTTATAATGCTATCACAGGGGATGCAAATATCCCCTATAACTTCAATGGGCATTGTCATATATTCTTTTTTGAGAAATCTGGGTTCTATCAGGGTCAAAATATATATCCTCTGCCCTTACATTATGTAATCTCACAAAGATCGGTGTGATCAGATGCTTTCCCAATTTACAAATGACGCTATTTATATCCTGCAAAACTGAAGTGATGAAATGCTCATAGCGTACGATTTCTTAGACTATAAAGATGATTTGCACTGTCTCCAATCAGCTCTATGGTCAGCTGGCAGAAACACCGCCTGCATTCTCAGGTTTCCCCAATGGCACGGGACTGCAATTTTTCAAGCGCAAATGTTTTTTAAAAAATACACTTTTTTTACTTTTAGTGCACAAAAATACAATATATTGGCCAATTATTTGGTAAAATATAAAAGATGATGGTTTGCCGAGTAAATAGATACCAAACATGACATGCTTTAAGACTGCGCATGCCCCGTGCAATGGTGACAAACTGCATACATTTTTAATATCCATAGGCAATGCTTTAAAAGCCTTTACAAGGTAACATTTTAGGTTTACAGAGGAGGTCTAGTACTAGAATTACTGCTCTTGATCTGATGTTCACGGCGATACCTCACATGTATGGTGCAATCGCTGTTTACATAATGGCACAGGGTCAAATCTCAAACACGCAGGTGCCAGGTGAGGGTGCTTTTTTTTAAGTTCATTTGATTTTTTTTATTATTTTTACACTGTACATTTCATTTTTTTTTATCACTTTTAATGCTCTCACAGGGAATGTAAATATCCCCTATAACTTCAATGGGCATTTTCATATATTCTTTTTTGAGAAATCTGGGGTTCTATCAGACTCTAGATATCTCCTCTGCCCTTACATGATCTAATTTCACAAAGATCGGTGTGATCAGATGCTTTCCCAATTTACAAATGGAGCTGTTTATATTCTGAAAAACTGAAGTGATGCAATGCTCATAGCTTCCAGTTTCTCAGACTATGGAGATGAATGGCACCATTCTGGTCTCCAATCAGCTCTGTGGTCAGCTGGCAGAAACACCAGCTGCATTCTCAGGTTCCCCGGATGGCACAGGACTGCCCGAGAAGGCCGTGCAAGGCAGTGGGACAGGGGGAGCATCTTCTCCCGCTGCTTGTAAAAGCAATCCTGCAGCTAATTAGCCACTAGGATTGCTTTTACATGAAAGCCAAACCCTGGCTGAAAAAAACCATACCAGGATGATGCCTGCAGCTGCAGGGAGCAATCAAAGGGTTAAATGTGGCAATCAAGGGGTTAAAATGTCTCTATTGAACATGTGTGGGTGCAGTGTGCTGCTTTTACTCATGTGTGATGTCTTTCTTCTCTCTCTGGAACAAAATGGTTCCAGGGAGAGAAGAACCAGCTAGATTATGTGCCTGTATTTACAAATACAGGCACAGCTCTGCATCTCCATTCGCTGTAGGCCAAAATCACTGGCCAAGACCTGCTGACATACACCTCCTACAACAAATGACATCGGGGGTCAGCGGGAGGGGGGGCGCGAGCATGCGCGGTCTATACCCGGAAGAGCAAAGCGACGTATGAGTATGTTGCTTTGCCTGCAGCTACCGCCCGTCTGCAGTACATTGCGGGCAGAAAATGGTTAAACTGAGAACCATGGGACAAGATAACAAAAAGCTGGCAAAGTGATACCAACAAGAAAGACCTGGAAGAACATTTTGCAACTAATTAGGTTAATTGGCAACCGGTCACTAACATGACAGGGTATAAAAAGAGCATCTCAGAGAGTCAGTGCATCTTAGAAGAAAAGCTGGACAGAGGTTCACAAATCTGTGAAAAGCTGTGAATACAATTTGAGAATAATGTTCCTCAACTTAAAACCACATATTTAATATATCATCATCCATAGTACATGACATCATCAAAATATTCTGAGAATCTGGAAAAATCTCTGTGCGCAAGGGACAAGGTCGATACGCAATATTCACAACAGTCATAATTCCCTGATGGACTTCACTGCAGGGCTCATGTATACTTCCAAAAATCACTGTCTGTGAGCTAGGGATGCACCGATACTGTTTTTTTATTGACGAGTACGAGTACCGATACTTTTGGTCAAGTACTTGTCAATAACGAGTGCCGATACTTTGTTTGCATTAATGGACAGCTGCTGACCAATCAGATGCCGTCTAGCCCAAACTGTGATCGCCTAAAGTAGTGGAAAGAAAGCTTTCTCTCCTCTCCTACCACTGACACTCAGCATGGGATGCCTGAAGGGAGGTTTCCCGCACCGCTCCTGTGTGAACTCGTGCTATGACAAGCCTGGGTTCACACAGAAATTGGGAAACCACATGTGATTTGGATAGGAATCACATTCCTGTTCAAATTGCATGCTAATCTTTGCTGTGCAATTTACATCCATTAATGCAAATCACACCGCAAAGTATCGGTTAAGGTATCTAGTAGTATTTTTATGAATTTGTGTAAAGTACTCGGTATCGGCACCAATACTGATACCGGTATCGGTGCATCGCTACTGTGAACACAGCTCGTTGTGCCATCCAAATATGCAAGTTAAAGCTCTATCATGCAAAGAAGATGCCATATCTGAACATCATCCAGAAATGCTGCCATCTTTTCTGGGTCAAAGTTCATTTAAAATGGTTTGTTGCAAAGTGGTAAACTGGTCTGTGGTCAGACAAATCAAAATTTTACATTCTTTTTGGCAACCATAGGTGCCTTGTCCTCCATACTAGAGGAGAGGGACCTTCCGGCTTGTTATCAGAACTTTGTTCTAAAGCTTTCACCTCCGATGGTATGGGGGTGCATTAGTACATCTGGAATGGGCAGCTTGCACATCTGGAAAGGCACTATCACTGCTGAAAGATATATCCAGGTTTTAGAGCAGCATATGCTCAGGCAAGAATGGGACATTCCTCTCCTAAAATTCCAGCAACTGGTCTGCTCAGTTCCCAGATATTTACAGAGTCGTTTAAAAAAAGGAGATACTACACCGTGATAAACACCGCCCTGCGCCAACTTTTTTGGAATTGGGGTTGCACTTTTCCAGTTTTTTGTTGCCCAGCACCAACTTTTTTTAAAATGTATATTGGATTTGTGTACATTTTTTAAAGTGATAGTAAAGGTTAAATTTTTTTTTTTGTAAAATAACAAACATGTTAAACTTACCTGCTCTGTGTAGTGGTTTTGCACAGTGCATCCTGGATCCTCCTCATCTCAGGCAGCTTGGTATGGGGGCACCCGCTGCTCTGTGTGTCCATTCACACACGGAGCCACAGCTTAGCTCCGCCCCTCTCCTCATTGGCTGACTGGCTGTGATTGACAGCAGCATTGGCTGTCTCAGCCAATGAGGAGGCAGAGACCCGAGACAGCTGAGGCTTTCATTCACATTACTGGATCTTGATGAGGCTCAGGTAAGTATTGAGGGGGCTGGGGGGGCACTGCTGCACACAGAAGGTTTTTTACCTTCATACATAGAATGAGCCTTTACAATCACTTTAAGTAACCTGTCTTGTGAAAATATGGGGATGCCATTGCTAAATTTCCCTTCTGAGGCTGCTAGCTACCTGGCTGCCCTGCTAATTCGGAATCCCTAATATTTTTCAGATACTAAGTTGGAGCATTCATGCAGATCAGGAGCTCTGATTTTACATGCAGCATACTTGTTCCTGGCAGTTCCTCAAAAAGTAGAGAAGCTAGAGACAGACTGGTAACTATCGTTTTCAGAAGAAGATAAGAAAAGCATCCTCTGTTTCTTCATGAAACATGAACAAAACAAATCCCTCTATAATGTGTACTTGTCTCAGTCAAGAGCACTAAATGTCATTTCTGTCTTCTGCTATCAGCATGAGTTACTTCTGATGAGTTTTCCTGACACCAAAAGAAAAAAGGTGATGGAGGGGGGCAAAGCCTGTGATTGACAGCCTCAGCTCTGTTCCTGTGTGCTGTGTGAAGGGGTGGGGGGTGGGGGGGGGGGGGTGTCCCTTCCCTCCAATCAGCTCTCAGAGCTCTCCTCACTGAGGTTACCTTCAACTCCCCACCCACTGCTTTTCAGAGCTGAGAGATCCTGTGTAAGCTCTGCACTTTGAATGGATGTAGGGATGTATGGATGATGGCTATGTATAAACAGGTAAAACTTATGTAGGAGGATTTGCTTCATCTCTGTGTATCACCTGGAGCCAGTCACTTCACTGGGTATATGTGAGGGCATACAATAACTTTAACCCAGGGGTGTCCAAACTTTTTTCAAAGAGGGCCAGATTTGATGAAGTGACCATGCATGAGGGTCAACCATTTTGCGGCAAAACAAATGGATAAAGGACTGATACTTGTCATGACATATTTGAAATCTGTACTTGTTTCTCCCCCTAAAAAAAAAAAGCGACATTACTCTCACTGATTTCCTTCAATGCTTGAGAAGGGAGCGCACCTTTGCCTTTCATCGGCCTTGCGCATGCTCCGAAACGCGTCGCATTGCATGCTGGACATCCCTACGTCATCACGCTGATGTTGCGCTCCAGGGTGGACAGAGACGCCATCTTTGGATCTCACACATGCCAGCCAGCTCCCTGTGAACATCCCGAGTCTCCTCCAGTGCTTACTACGGCGTATACATGAAGGATGCCGCCATGTCCTTCGCTTTCACTACGTATGCCTAAGCCTTTCATTTTCTTTTATGTGTTTCTCATTATGTTCCTCAATAAATGTACCACATATTGCACTTAGAAAACCGGAACACAGGCCGCAATTGGCCCGCGGGCCGGACTTCGGACATACCTGCTTTAACCTAAGCCCTGCTAAACATCATGGAAATAATGTTAGTGGTCTAGTGATGATAATCTAAGTGCAATAATCAACTGATTGGAATTCATTCAGCCACAAAGATAGAGCCTGTTTGATGTTTATTATCTTTATTTCTGGGTCACCGAAGCTTAGCAGGCGTAGCAGCCTCATGTGAGCAAAAATGTTCCTGGAGAAAGAATGTCCATTTAAACAACCCTTAACATATCCTGTTTCCTGCACAAAATCCCCAATTCTAAGAATGTACAATTTGTTGACATTTGCTGTCATCAAAAAGCTCATCCCTAGATACATTGCTAAACAGCCACAACCAAAACAACCCACAAAAATGACACACATATCCTCTGGAAGCAGCTGCATGGCCACGTAATGTGTGTTTCATCTGCCACGTTCGGACTAGCAGGGAGTTTCTATGTAAATGAACCGGTCTGCATAGACAAGCACAGCCCTGATGCTGCAGGCAACATTGCACTTAGCACATCACAAGGCCTGCGAAGCACCAAGTATTTATTAGAAAAGAACCTGTACTGAACACAGAGGCTGTCATTGCTGATCTCTCCTTAGAATGCCTGCTGCCTGGTTGTCATGCTGATCCAATGTAGAGGAGAAAGATATGAGGATGCATTGGATTGTTTTGGATAATATACAGTTGTGTAAAACTAAATACACGCATGGCAATTGTTGACTTTTTCAACAAATCTGAACAGGTAAACACTATCTAGGAAATGATATATTATAATGGTGCAGGAAACTGTCTGGAGTGGCATACACCACATTAACGAAGTAGATGGACCTATTTAAGGTCTCTCTGTGCCACCCACGCCAATTTCTCTTTCAAACTGCAATAGAAATTAATGCAGCTCTGCGCCTAATTAACAGAGGGAATGCAACAGTTTTCCATATAGAAAACTGCCACACATTCCAACGAGGTGTGCCCTGTCATAAGAGAAGTCAGCAGATAGCTTACATCCCTCTCTCTGCCTGTGTAGTGATTACACTACACAAGCAGAGCCTGCAGAATTAACAACTCTCTTCCACTCTCCTGTTTTCCACTTAGCAAAGTGGGGGGGGGGGGGGGGTGTGCACAGCAGACAGAGGAATCAGAGCATGCAGGCCCAGCCCACAGCTCTGGCAGGGGACCCAAGAAGAGGGGGGTCGGGGCTGCCCTGTGTGAAACCACTGCACAGAGCAGGTAAGTAGGATTTTTTTTTAATCTGCCTTTACAAATCACTTTATCAAAGAGTGGTGCAAGCACAAAAAGACGGGACCCATTTTGTCACCTGACTGGCCCATTCAAAAATACACAAGTCCATGTAGCTCAACCAACAGAAAAAAAACAAATAAATAGAATAAATATTATATGTGTGCAAAAAAAACCCCCCACACAAAAACAACCCTGGCAGTGAAAGGGTTAAACAGCAAAATGAGGTCAGCTTGTACATTGGAGATGTCCTGAAAGGACGTTATTCCACTGCATAGGTTGGTATCATCTGCAAACACTGAAATTATACTTTTAAAGTGATTCTAAAAGTAAATTGTTTATTTTTTTTAAGTAACAAACGTGTTATACTTACCTATACAAATCACCATATATCTCCAGGTCAAAAAGAATGACCTTTCTGAATACAAACTGTGCTATAAAAATCATATATACAGTTGTGTTCAAAATAACAGCATTCAGACATCCTTAACCTGATCAATCACTGTTTTTGATAGAAATGATATTTCTACATGGCAAATAATTTACTAGCAGGTGTAGTAGAGTAATAGAAATCCAACAGACCCAACAGTCATGACATGCATGCTGCTGATTCTGTGTAATTGAATCACTAATTGAAAGGGGCATGTTCAAAATAATAGCAGTGTGGAGTTCTATTAGTGAGGTCATTCATTCTTTGAAAAACAGGTGGCAATTATTGCCCTTATTTAAAGAAGGAAGGCAGCAAATGTTGTACATGCTGGTTACAGTGCATTTCTCTCTGAAATTCTGAGGAAAATGGGTTGTTCCAGACATTGTTCAGAAGAACAGCGTACCTTGATTAAAAAGTTGATTGGAGAAGGGAAAACATATAAAGAAGTGCAGAAAATGATAGGCTGCTCAGCTAAAATGATCGCAAATGCTTTAAAATGGAAACCAAAACCTGAAAGACGTGGAAGAAAGCAAAAAACTACCATTCGAATGGATAGAAGAATAGCCAAAGTGGCAAGGACTCAGCCAACAATCAGCTCCAGGAAGATCAAAGAAGGTCTAAAGTTACCTGTGAGTACTGTTACAATTAGAAGACGCCTATGTGAAGCCAAGCTATCTGCAAGAAGCCCCCGCAAAGTCCCACTGTTGAAAAAAAGACATGTGCTGAAGAGGTTACAATTTGCCAAAGAGAACATTGACTGGCCTAAAGAGAAATGGTGCAACATTTTGTGGACTGATGAAAGTAAGATTGTTCTTTTTGGGTCTAGTGGCCGGAGACAGTTTGTCAGACGACCCCCAAACACTGAATTTAAGCCACAGTACACTGTGAAGACAGTGAAGCATGGTGGTGCAAGCATCATGATATGGGGATGTTTCTCATACTACGGTGTTGGGCCTATTTATTGCATACCAGGGATCATGGATCAGTTTGAATACATCAGAATACTTGAAGAGGTCATGCTGCCTTATGCTGAAGAGGAAATACCCTTGAAATGGGTGTTCCAACAAGACAACGACCCCAAACACACCAGTAAACGTGCAACATCTTGGTTCCAGACCAACAAGATTGACGTTATGAAGTGGCCAGCCCAATCCCCGGATCTTATTCCAATAGAAAACTTGTGGGGTGACATCAAAAATGCAGTTTCTGAGGCAAAACCAAGAAATAGAGAAGAACTGTGGAATGTAGTCCAATCATCCTGGGCTGGAATACCTGTTCACAGGTGCCAGAAGTTGGTTGGCTCCATGCAACACAGATATACAGCAGTTCTCAGAAACAGTGCTTATACAACTAAATATTCATTAAGTGATTCAAAGGAAAGCAAAATCTTTAAACATTTTTCAGTTTATATAGTGAATGTTTGAATTTGTAAAGAATACAAATACTGCTATTTTTTTGAACAGTCTAATATTTACTTTTCTTCATTTTTTTAGAGGAACAACACAAATTTGATATATTTTCTTCATGTTTTGATTTGGAATAGAATGTGTAGTGTTCCCAATGCATTTGTGTGTATGGAAATAAAAGCTATTAGAAGGATTTTGAGCTTTATTCACTTTTTTCAACACACTGCTATTATTTTGAACACAACTGTATATAATACAAAACAAATGTTAAGCTGCTACTTTCCACTATAAAAAATTATATAAACAAATAATATTCTGTAATAACAAAATATATGTGCAGCGCTCTGTAAATAATAAAGTGATAATCAAAAAAAGTCCATAAATCAAAAGTCCTTTTGCAATCATGTGAATTGAATTGTCAAAGAAAAATCACCACGTTACTGTTAAAATATCCTAAAAAGTGCCATGCTCCCCCTTCAGGTTTGCACTCACCAAATTTATTTGCCTCCCACTCTCATGGTTGGCAAATACGCTTTTGTGTAAATTTATATTCTTCCAGAAAAAGATTTTCTCTCATATCATATATCGATTCCTCCCAAGAATGGTTCAAATACTCCAGTGTTATTGCCTCTGATAATGACTCTCCACAAATATCACATAAAAGAAAAAAAAAATAGAGACCCGACATGGTGCAGTACCATTTAAAACCATTTCATCTCTGTCCAGAGAAACTCACTTACAAAAACATAGTATAAAATAAGCCCAAAGATATATATATATATATATATATATATATATCTCCATGCATCGGTAATGTCAGAGAGGGAAGACTGCACAACGCTCTCACCACTGCCGGTCCTCGCTCTCGGACAGTCCTGCGTCACTTCCTGTTCTAAAGTACGTCACTTCTGGTTATCGCTCAGCCAATCCCTGACGTGTTTCGTCACTTCCGGACTTATTCATAGGTTATACTAACCTGCTCAGTGTTATGGTTTTGCAAAGAGCAACTCTAATCCTTTTCAGGTTCCCCACCAGCACTCCTGGCCCGTGCGTTGTCACTCTCGAGCTGGCTTTGTGAGTCGAGACACAGAGCCGTCTTGGCCCGCCCCCTCCTCAGTGGCTGTGATTGACAGCAGAAGGAGCCAATGGCTCCCACTGCTGTCTCTGAGCCAAAGAGGGAGAGCCGTTGCTCTCATGCACATTGCTGGATTGAGGTTAGGCTCAGGTAAGTATTAAGGGGCAGAGCTGCATGCAGAAGGTTTTTCTTACCTTAATGCAGAGAATGCATTAAGGTAGAAAAAACTTTCTGCCTTTAGAACCACTTTAATTTTATAAATATATTAAAAATTAAGGGTCCCAACACTGAACCTTGGGGTACATCACTAATAACCTTAGACCATTCAGAGTATGAATCATCATTCACATTCTTTCCAGTACTAAGCACAAGGCCTAGAACAGAGGTGTTCAACCCATGGGCCGTGAAGCCCCCTGATGTGGCCTGTGACCATAAACCAGGGAAACACATTCCAGGGGGGAGTAGAAGCCGCATAACCTGATGCTTTCTCTGTAGCGCCAGCTTCTGTCCCAGGCGGAGTGATACCAAGTGCACTACACCTCTAATCCTTTCTAACAGCCTGGAGAACGATGCCAGCAGCAGCTGCAAGAGGAATAGATGCTAAGTATACTAAACAACACATACACTGGGCATAATGGCTTTTGCAATGGGCAACTATTAGGCTGCTTTCACTTGGGTTCTGCTTTCAGAAAGTGAACACCTGCACAATATAATAGAAGTCTATGGCAAAGTGTAGCTAACCCAGGTGCACTGTGCTTCACCCACGGTAAATCACAGCACATCAGTGTAAACGCAGCCTTAGAGGGGGCTCAGGATATTAAGGGCATGTTTATGTTTGTGGGGGGTGGTAAAACTCCATAGTTCATTGTGGCTTGCAACTGGTTATCAAATCACTTAAGTGGCCGTTGCTCTTCAGAAGGCTGAGCACCCCTGGCCTGGAATGTCCAGTGTTGTACCAATGCTGGGACCCATCAGAAATGCCCGCATGGAATGGAACTGATTGTCACATAGGGGGAAAAAATAGGAGCCCCCCAAAATAAGGGCTTTGGGGGGCTCACCCAAAGCCAGTTACGATGAGAATCTAGGCTTGGGGTGAGCTCACCCAAACCCATACAGACATATAAGGACAAAACACAAGATACACTCAGCAATACACTGTGCAAAAAGCAGACAGGGAAGGGTGGCAGCACAAAGCAGAGAATGCTGAGTTTGGGGGGGCATCAGCAAAGGGAGGATAAGCACAAAGCAAGCAAGGGGGTGTATAGAGGTGGCAGTAGCAGGCAGGGAAGGGTGAGCTGGGGGGAATTGCAGGCAGGGAAGGCTGAGCTGGGGGGTAATAGCGGGCAGGGAAGGGTGAGCTGGGGGGCTGGTAGCAGGCAGGGGTGAGCTGGGGGGTAATAGCAGGCAGGGAAGGGTGAGCTGGGGGGCTGGTATCAGGCAGGGAAGGGTGAGCTGGGGGGGTGCCAGCAGGCAGGGAAGGGTGAGCTGGGGGCTGGTAGCAGGCAGGGAAGGGTGAGCTGGGGGGGTGCCAGCAGGCAGGGAAGGGTGAGCTGGGGGCTGGTAGCAGGCAGGGAAGGGTGAGCTGGGGGGGTGGCAGCAGGCAGGGAAGGGTGAGCTGAGGGGCGGTAGAAGGCAGGGAAGGGTGATCTGGGGGGGCGGTAGCAGGCAGGGACATTAGCAACAGGCAGGAAAAGGGGCAGCAAGCGGAGGCAGGGAAGGGTGAGCTGGGGGCTGGTAGCAGGCAGGGAAGGGTGATCTGGGGGGTGGCAGCAGGCAGGGACATTAGCAACAGGCAGGAAAAGGGGCAGCAAGCGGAGGCAGGGAAGGGTGATCTGGGGGGGTGGCAGCAGGCAGGGAAGGGTGATCTGGGGGGGTGGCAGCAGGCAGGGACATTAGCAACAGGCAGGAAAGGGGCAGCAAACAGAGGCAGGCAAGGGTGAGCTGAGGTGGCAGTAGCAGACAAGGAAGGGCATACCAGGCAACAGCAGAGAGGAGAGTGGGGAGGGGGGCGCAGCAGCAGGCAGAGAAGGGGGGGCCAGGCAGGAACAGCAGACAGGGAAGGTGGGCTGAGGTGGCAGAGAATAGTGTGTGTTGGGGGGGACGGTGGGGGGTTTGTCGGGGGAGGTGGCACCCGGCAGGGGGCAGAGGGGAGGCCAGTTGTGGACAGCGGCAGGGAGATGTGAGCCGGGTGGGATCAGCAGGCGGGGAGGACCGGGCTCTCTCTCGGTGACACGGCCAGATTTAGGGGAGTGACTGAAGGGGGGCGGCGGTGGTTTGGGATGGTGTCCCTCCCTTTCCTGCTTGTCCTGGGGGTGAGGAGTAAGGCGGAGAGTGATTGGTTCCCGGTGCAGTAGGACAGTGCGGTCCCCTCCCCCCCACTATGATCGCCAGCTGGAAAGAAAGATGAGAAAAGAAGAGAAGTGAAAAAAGAGGAGAGAAGAGGAGAGCGGGCTGAGGAGAGGAATGTGTCCGGGGGGCAGGTAATCATTGTGTCTTCTGTCTGCATTGTATACAACCACAGAGCTCCGTCCTCCGCTCAGGAGGAATCCACAGAGAAGTGACCAGTGTCTGATCCCCGATCATTCTATACAAACTTCATCCCTCCCTCCATCCATCCCTCCCTCCATCCCTCCCTCCCGTGTGATGTCCGATCCGGAGATCCGGCCATGGGAGACGCCGGCTGACATTGTATCCATTGTATGAGTTACATTGTGTCCATTGTGTGTTCCATTGTATCCTTTGTATATCAGTGAGATCACACATCTGGCTGTACATGGGGAGCCTGGAGGAGTCGCTCTCTGCTCTTGGCTCTATCTTTTTCCTCCCTGTTCTCTCTCTCTCTCTCTCTCTCTCTCTCTCTCTCTCTCTCTCTCTCTCTCTCTCTCTCTCTCTCTCTCTCTCTCTCTCTCTCTCTCTCATTCTGTTTCCCTCTTCCTCTCTCTCTCCCCCTTCTCTCTTTTTCTTTCTGTTTCCCTCTTTCTTTTTCTCCCTCTCTCTCTCTCTTTCTTTCTCAGCCCCCCCCTCTCTCTCTCTTTCTCTCTCCCCCTCTCCATCCCTCTCTCTACACCCCCCCCCCTCTGCCTCTCTTCACTTTCTCCCCCTCCCTCCCCTTCCCTCTGTCTCTCTTCTCCTCCCTCCCTCTCTCTCTTTCTGTTTCCCTCTTTCTTTCTCTCTTCCCCCTCTCTCTCTCTTCTCTCTCCCCCTCTCTCTCACTCTCTCTCTCCTCCCTCTCCCTCTCCCCCTCTCTCCCTCTCTCTCCTCCTCCCCACTCTCTCTCTCTCCTCTCCCCCCCCCTCTCTCTTTTTGTCTCCCTCTCTCTCTCTCTCTCCCTCTATCACTGTCTCTTTTTTCTTGGAGGGGGTTGTCATTTACATTCCAAGGGGAGAAGAAAGCACAGCACGAGCTGGTTATTTTTGTCTGTATCCGGTGGACGTACCTGACCTAACTTCCCAGTATAGGTTTCCCACATGGCACACACTGAATCCACCAACTGTTAATATGAGACAGACAGGAGGGCAGCACCAAACCTTCCAGGATCATTCCCAAGTCTGGCTGTTGTATGATCTGAACCAGGTTTACATTGTCAGAGATGAAGGTTAAGAATTCGGGGGTTTATTTACTGAAGGCAAACAGTCTGTGCACTACAAGTGCAATTGCTCTAGATCTGATGGGAAACTGACGTGGGGAAGCTCTGCTGATTTCTATCCAATCATGTGTAAGCAAAATGCTGTTTTTTATTTTCCTTGCATGTGATTAGGTATTCCTTGAAAAGTGAAGCTGCACCTCATTTACTAAGATCTGGAGTAACTGCACTTACAGTGTACAGTATGTTTGCCTTTAGTAAATCTACCCCTATATGTCATGTTAGCTGTGATATTCAGAAGATATCTACCTACATGAAAGTCCTTTGCCATGTAATGGTTTAGTTTAGCATAGTTGTAAACCCCAAACCAAAGATGTTATATAATGCAGCTTACCAATGCCTAGATACATTAACTGCATTAGTTTTCTTTTTTGTTTTGGCTTTTTTTCCCTTTATTTTCACCTTTTGATCCAGCCAGTAAGTCTGTTATTTTTCCACTTCATTTAAAACAGAACTAAAGTATCTATACTTACCTTCTCTCTAAGGTCCAAAGTCCACAAAAAGTCTCTCATCAGTGCCAACACCATTTTCCCTGGTGTGGCTGGGACGATGTAACTCCTGTGCTTACACAGGTGTCAGTCTTGCCAGTGATATAAGCTGAGCTGCACACTATTCCTCCAACTGACACCAACAATGGGGGCATCATTTATGTCATTGATACTAACAGTGAGGCACTATTCCTTCCACTGACACTAATGATGGGGCACTATTACTTCCACTGACACCAATGATGGAGCACTCTTCCTCCCACTGACACCAATGATGGAGCACTCTTCCTCCCACTGACACCAATGATGGAGCACTATTCCTCCCACTGACACCAATGATGGGACACTATTCCGCCCACCAATACCAATTATGATACACTATGGTAGATAATCATTATTTATAAGGACATCTGCACCATGTATAATGTTATTGATATGTGAAGGTATACTTATGAATCAATTCTTGATATAGGTCTGAGGGAGCTTCTCTTCTTCCTGTAAATTTACTACTCACCTGGTTTACAAGAAGAAAAGTATTTTAGTTACAGTACAGAATTAATGGTTGCTTACCAGGTGTGCATGTGTGTTGGTCTGGGCTACAAAGTAACAAAAACAAAAAAAAAGTACAAAACGAACAGAAAGTGCAACAACATAGTGTAAAATCCTGAACAAACTTTTATTAAAAGAAATCTCTTGTACTCACAAAGGTACAAAGGTATTTAATATAGGGGCATATCGCACAAAATCCAAGGTCTCTCAAGTCAATAGGCATAGGAGTCCGACTCTTGAACCCTCGTGACCAACATAGTCAATCTTGTATAACAGCTTACGCATTTGGGTCAGAGTTCTGATGAAGAGGGTGTGCCCTCGAAATACATAAGCCATTACACATGACAGAGGCAGTGCCTAGGTTGGTGACAAGGGTCCAAGAGGCGGAAATCTGTGCCTATTGGCTTGGGAGATCTTGAAATGTTTGGATTCTATGTGATATGCACTTGCACTATATTACCAAAAGTTTTGGGACGCCTGCCTTTACACGTACATGAACTTTAATGGCATCCCAGTCTTAGTCCATAGGGTTCAGTATTGAGTTGGCCCCGCCCTTTGCAGCTATAACAGCTTCAACTCTTCTGGGAAGACTGTCCACAAGGTTTAGGAGTGTGTCTATGGGAATGTTTGACCATTCTTCCAGAAGTGCATTTGTGAGGTCAGGCACTGATGTCGGACGAGAAGACCTGACTTGCAGTCTCCACTCTAATTCATCCCAAAGGTGTTCAATCGGGTTGAGGTCAGGACTCTGTGCAGGCCAGTCAAGTTCTTCCACCCCAAACTTGCTCATCCATGTCTTTATGGACCTTGCTTTGTGCACTGGTGTGCAGTCATGTTGGAACAGGAGGGGCCATCCCCAAACTCTTCCCACAAAGTTGGGAGCATGAAATTGTCCAAAATGTCTTGGTATGCTGACGCCTTAAGAGTTCCCTTCACTGGAACTAAGGGGCTAAGCCCAACCCCTGCAAGACAACCTTACACCATAATCTCCCCTCCACCAAACTTTACACTTGGCACAATGCAGTCGGGCAAGTACCATTCTCCTGGCAACTGCCAAACCCAGACACATCCATTGGATTTCCAGACAGAGAAGCATGATTCATCACTCCAGAGAACACATTTCCACTGCTCTAGAGTTCAGTGGCGGCATGCTTTACACCACTGCATCCGACGCTTTGCATTGCAATTTTTTGATGTAAGGCTTGGATGCAGCTGCTCGCTCATGGAAACCCATTCTATGAGCTCTCTACACACTGTTGTTGTGCTAATCTGAAGGCTGCATGAAGTTTGGAGGTCTTTAGCTATTGACTCTGCAGACAGTTGGCGTCTTCTGCGCACTGTGTGCTTCAGCATGCGCTGACCCCGCTCTGTCATTTTACGTGGCCTACCACTTTGTGGCTGAGTTGCTGTTGTTCCCAGTTGCTTCCACTTTGTTATAATCCCACTAACAGTTGACCGTGGAATATTTAGTAGCAAGGAAATTTCACAAATGGACTTATTGGACAGATGGCAACCTATCACGGGACCACGCTTGAATTCACTGAGCTCCTGAGAGCGACCCATTCTTTCACAAATGTTTGTAGAAGCAGTCTGCATGCCTATGTGCTTGATTTTATACACCTGTTGCCATGGAGATGATTGAAACACCTGAATCCAATGATTTGGAGGGCTGGCCCAATACTTTTGGCAATATAGTGTATATCAAATGGCTTTATACTTTGTGTGCTCTCAGCTCTCAACAGAGACCCCTGCTGCAATGGACACATATGTGCGGCTGGAAGTAGGGTGAGCTTTAACGACCATACGCTGCACATATGTGTCCATTTCTGTGATGGTTCAGCCACTGTGCTGGGAGTGGGCAGTGAGTACACTTTCAGCACAGATTTCTTGGCTGCAATGGACGCATATGTGTGGCATGTGGACATTAAGGCCCAAACTTTTTGTCACATTACGTGGTTGGAAAGAGGGATCAAATCTTAGTAGCATGTTTAGTGTGACTTTCATGTGAAATGATAGAAAGGGGAATGCGGGCCCTTTAGTACAACAGTATGAATGGTCAGATTAGGTTTTGGGCGTCTCAGTAAGATATTTCTTTGAATGGTGCTATATGGGTCCTGTTCTGGCCGGCAGTCAGAACCCAACCTTTTGCCTATGGTAGTATATGGCGGCCAATTATCAGTAGAGTGAGCCGTTGTATGTAAAATATCTAGTAACAACTTTTACACATCTATAGGACTTTGACATGATGTTTATTGCAGATGAATGTTAGCTGTTGTTTATAAGGAATGTATACGGGATTTCTGGATATTTTCTTTAACCCTCTGAGGACCGTAAGATTTTGGAACGCCAAAAGAATCAATTGTTTTGTTTTTAAAGTTCGTACACTTCAGCTGCTGTAACTAAGCCATTTCATGAAATAATTGGCAAAAAGCTAGATCCATTTGTTGTTTGTTGATAAGAACTAAAATTTTGACTCAAACCAAAAAAAAAAAAAGAGTTCTAAGTTCTTAATCAGATGATACAGGCAATTAAAAACATGGGACAAATACGTCCCTTGGTCCTCAAAGGGTTAATTCAAGGTCAGTACTAAAATAAATGTTTAAATATGTAATTTTACATGGAAGAATCTGTATCAAAATTAAGACCAGCAAACTGATTAGATACATATTTAAACAATATATACATAGGAACTGTTTTACCTTCAAATGGACTTGTAAATCTTAGAGACAGACTGGATGGACCATTTGGTAATATTCTGCTGTCAGTCCTCGATGTCTTGTGATCTAGGCACCCCTGTCAGACAGCACAGCCAGGGACTGTGTGTGTGTGTTATGTCCATGTTTCCGATTGATGCTTTGTATTGTCCGTGTGATGCTTTGTATTGTATATATGTAATGAGGTGCCTTTCAGAATGAATGGGAACACACATGTACAGCATGTTGTAGTGCACTGCAGTAACACACAGTGAAAATGAGAGGTTTAATACATGTATTCTTGTGCATCTTGTAGTGCAAAGCAATTTATCTGCTGCGATGGCTGGCCCTTCTTCTCCCAATGCATCTGCTGCTGTACAGGGGGTTATAGGAGGCTAATATCAAGTGTGACCCATGTGCTTGTCTTTATATATGGAAGTTTAAAATAGATTGTCTAAATTTTACTCAGCCGCTTCTCTGGCTCTGCTTACAGTCTTGTTCAGTAAGACAGAAAAAAGAGCAATGGCAGCAATTAGCACCTTCTGCTTTCAGGCCTTTGGAAGGGGATTGTGCAGATCTAAATAAAGTGCAAACTTCTCTTCTTTTCAGTTTCCCCATCACTTTTGTATGGGTGAGGCTTTGAACAGAGTTTATGTGTCCTGTCTTTAAAAGATAAGATGGTGCAGTTTTATATGGCATCACGCAGTAATGAAATTAAATATTTTATATTTTTGTAGATTGCTATATCCTTTGTTTAAGGCCTGTTCACATTGTAATGCACTGCGCTGGGCAGCCTTGTTCATTACAGTCCACTGCATAGACAAGTGGGCCATGGCCTCCCTCCTCCCAGGCCTCCAGCAAGCTGCAGATCCCCAACCTCTCACAGTGCCTCCTAACCTTCTATAGTGGCCCACAGTGCCCCTCAACCCCTCACAGTGCCCCCGGTCTCTTATGAGCCCCCAGTCCCCACATGGCATAGACAAGGCAACTAGTCTTGTGTCCTGTGTGTTCAGTTCACTATAAAAAAGTAATGCATGTGGTAATTGTTGTCACCGCAGCGTGTTTGGACACACTACACCACATCTCAACACATAAAGGTGAGTGAAATGTTGTTGTTGCCAGCTGTGTCCATATTGTGGAGATTTTCCCTCATTTCCTGTCAGGACAGGAAGTGAAGAATATTCTTTCAACACAGGCGCCATTCACATTATCAGTTGCATTAACCACTTGCCTACCGGGCACTTATACCCCCTTCTTTACCAGGCCAATTTTCAGCTTTCAGTGCTGTCGCACTTTGACAATTGCGCGGTCATGCAAGATTGTACCCATATGACATTTTTATCATTTTTTTTCTCACAAATAGAGCTTTGTTTTGGTGGCATTTAATCGCCGTTAGGCACTTTACTTTTTGTGCTATAAACAAAAAAAGTGCAAAAAATGTGAAAAAAAAAAGTTTCTTTGTTTCTAATATAAAATTTTTCAAACAGGTAATTTTTCTCCTTCACTGATGTGCGTTGATGAGGCTGCACTGATGGGCACTAATAGGTGGCACTGATAGGCAGCACCGATGGGCACTGATAGACGGCACTAATGAGGTGGCACGGATAGGCGGCACTGATAGGCAGCACTAATGAGGTGGCACGGATAGGCTGCACTGATAGGTGGCAGTGATAGACAGCACTGATAGGTGGCACTGACTGGCAGCACTGATGGGCACTGACTGGCACAACTGCTGGGCACTGACTGGCACAACCACTGGGCACTGACTGGTGGCACTGACTGGCAGCACTGATGGGCACTGGTGGGCACAGGGGGTGGCACTGGTGGGCATAGGTGGGTGGCACTACTGGGCACAGGTAGGTGGCACTTCTGAGCTCAGGTGTGTGGCACTGCTGGGTGGCACAGGTGGGCGCACTGCTGGGCACAGGTGGGCGCACTGCTAGGCACAAGTGGGTGCACTGCTGGGCACAGGTGGGCGGCACTGCTGGGCACAGGTGAGCGGAACTGGTGGGTGGCACTGCTGGGCACCGATCATCAGAGCCCTGAACATCAGTGCCCTGATGATCGGTGCCGATCCCTGCTCTGACAACTGCCGGTTCTCGGCAGTACTTTCCTCACGCTCTGACAGAGTGAGGAAAGTTCAGCCGAGAACCGGCAATTGCATTTCCCGGTAATCAGCGTGTCATTGGACACAGCTGATCACGTGGTAAAAGGTTGTTGCCGTAGGACACAGCGATCACAGAGATCGCTGGGTGCGCGCCCCTGGGGGCGCGCAGGAGAGCGCGTTCTGGGAGGACGTCATATGACGCCCTCCCAGAACTGGCCGGCCACAGTGTAGCCGTCATTCAGCTATCTGCGGTCGGCAAGTGGTTAAGGCATACAATGGCCCCCCATTCACTCTGTGTAGCATACTTCGGACTGGCAGCGCACCTTACCTCATAGAAATAGGATGTGGCCCTTTATTTGTAATGCAGCACATGGGATGTTTATTGTGGTTTGTCGCAGTGTTGTTACCTTGCTCACTACTGTAGGGCATTGGGGTGCTGTTCAAAATGCATTGCACAACGACACCCTGTGGTTTTCAAAATGCATACATGTGAATGGGCCGAAACAAAAACATATTTTAGTAAAGTGAGGAGGGTTAGAACTTCTGTGAATGTGTTTATTGTTGTCTGTGCCTTCCTGCCCCTGTGACACTCACTGCCTCCATTTCTTGTACAGACGTCACAAGAACAGGAAGTGAAGGAAAATCTCCACAACAGAGTCACATACATAGGAGAAAACCTGACAGAATATTTACCTTATTGACACTTATGTGTTAATAAGCTTTTGGATATAGCTACATGTAATGCTATTTCTATATAATCTTCAGGTTATTTATATTTTTTATTTATAGGTTTATATATTTTTATATCATGTGCCATATTACGAAGTGTATTCA
This sequence comes from Staurois parvus, assembly GCF_062004578.1. NCBI lineage: Eukaryota > Metazoa > Chordata > Amphibia > Anura > Ranidae > Staurois > Staurois parvus. The sequence goes on from NW_028318003.1 coordinate 7,381,303, forward strand.
GAAAGTGAAAGTTTGTTTATTTTTTTCCATCCCTTCTATTGTTTTTATCATTTCCTTTTGGTATTACTGTGTTAATAGAGGTTCATGAATAGCTTTCCTTTAAGTACATTTTCATAGCCCGAGGACACAGGCTTGCATGAAAATACCTCAGCTTACCTCAGCACGCTGTGTGCCTGGAAGTGAGGAATCCAGGAGCCACTCCCTGCAATTCACCCGATTACCTCACATCTTCTCCACACCGCATTTCTCCTTGTACACCCAGCATGACACACGGCCTGATATCCTGCCCGCCTGGGTGCTTGTCTGCTGCCTGCGTGCACATTATTTTTCTGTTATTGTTTATTATATTCAGATGTTATTTCATCAGGAAATGACATTGTATTTCATGATTCAACAAATGTATAAACCGAGATGTTAGAGGTTAGGTGATATAATGTATACCATATTGCCTAAATTTGGGAGGTGACTACCCTTTACTGGTCGGAGGTTATGTGGACATGTGCTCGGCCTATAATTAGCAGGAAGGTTTCACTGACTCGGACAAGTGGATTCTAAATTTGAACAATAGATTCCGGCAAAGTGTATGCTTAGTCTTTGTGAGACGATTGGTCATATTAAACAAAAGCCTCTAATGGTTGCTGTTTCAATGTCCCCATCCTCCACACATCCATCAAGGCTAGCACAGCCGCATCATTGGGGGGGAAACTGATTTTTGAAGAATATATATGTGACATTTCTGGAATGTTAGAATGGAATTTCAGCTAGGTTGGTTGGAAATAAAAGCAACCCATAGTCTGCATTTGAGGTACTGTATGCTTGTGAATGTGATCTGCGATCGTTAACAAACCCTTCCGGTTAAAGGATATCATGTAAGTGCATTTTTTCTTTGTACTTAACATTGCAGAACAATTCATAAGGTGACTTATAAATGGAGTAGATCACTATTATCCGTGATCTGAAGCAGAAGTGCAGGGGAGGATGGATCAAAGCTACCCACGCTTTCCCACCACCCTATAGCAGATCTACTGCTATAGGGCGGCAGGGGTGCGCAAAAGCGCGTATATATACGTGATTTTGCATTTCCTGCTGCTTTGCATGGCAGAGCCATGCAAAGCAGTATGCTTACAGTTGAAAGCACTAACACAGCCCACAGTAAAACAGAACACCGCACACAGTTTACCCTTTGATCGCCCCACATGTTAACCCCTTCCTGCCCAGTGCCATTAGTACTGTGTCCGTGCTTTTTATTAGCACTGAAAACTGTATTGGTGTCACTGGGGATGTCAGTGACACCAAGTCAGTTCCCCGCAGTGTCAGAATGCCCGCCGCAGTCCTGCTATAAGTCTCTATAAGTTGCTGCCATTACTAATTTTATTTGGGTACAGCGCTGCATGACCATGCATTGTCAGTTAAAATAATGCAGTGCCGTAACGCAAAAAAATGGCCTGGTCAGAAGGGGGGTAAATCCTCTGGAGAGCAAGTATTACTAAACCTACAACAGTAAAATCAGTCTGTATATGATGTAAAGCGTGCTTGTTATACTCACTGTGGAACCTGTGCACATGCACATCCCCTACCCAGAAATGCTGGTCATGTACAGGTATGTTATCTGGCGCAGCAGGGCCACTCTGCCACAGTCTGCCACATTCTGCAGTAGGCGGTCTCTAATTGGCTACCCTGCCCTGATTTGGAACCCCCATAAAACAAAAAGTGTAAAATAATTGTTGGGATCCTTCGAGAGCCTGGAGTGGCTCTGTGACATCAGCTGGCATCAGGCTTTTTCATTTTTTTCAGAAAAGGTGAACTAATGCTTTAAGGATGTTTTACTATATTATTATTAATATTATTCATTTTTTTTACCATTTTTAGGATGTATGATTTGCTTGGGTCAGTCTACTTTTCTGAGATTTAATCACCCAGCTGAAGCTCACTGGATGAAAACTATGATTCCTTCAACTGGTAGAAGCCCTTCAGCAGCCCTGTACCCTGCTGGTAAGACCTCTACAAGATAGACAACTGTATTTGATCAGTGGTAGAACAAGAAAATGTTGAAAAATGGAACATTATGTGCCTGAGTACAGTAAATAAATTACTTGTGACCATGTAATAAAATAAGGTATGGCGCTAAACATAAATATTAGGTGAACAATATTCCAACTGTGATAGCAACATGTAAAAACCTAAAAGTGATATAAATGAATGAGTCCAAAGTCAAGAACAAAAACAAAAGTCCCATACCAGGTTATAGATCAAAAACAATGGTGCATAATCTTCTGGTGCGAAACAAATTTCTCTATGAAGATCTTTTATACTCCACCACCATAACACAATATATTGCACTCACCAACCATCCATGACCTCTGGCTGGTGAGTGCAATATATTGTCTTATGCTGGTGGAGCACAAAGGATCTGCATGGAGCAATTTATTGTATTTTGTTTTTTTTCTTGACTTTGGATCATTAATACATATCACTTTTAGGTTTTTACATGTTTCTATCACAGTTGGAATATTGTTCACTTAATATATATGTTTAGCGCCATACCTTATTTTATTACATGGTCACAAATGAATTTCCACTTCAAGGGGCAGCTAACAATTTTTGTATTATTTAAATTTTTGTTGGTACACTAAATGGTTGAGAATTATTTATATATTGTTGCATAGATGATACATTATTTGTGCAAGGCTGTATATATATCGCTTTTTTGCATGTAAAGAGAAGGCGGTTAGTTTCTCAGTAAACAGCAAATAAATTGTATGGATTAAGCAAATGAAAAACAAAATATAGGTAGATTGAAAATAATAATAGGGTGTAATGTGCTAATGCTGAATAAAGCAGACATTATTTGGGAAAACAATTTCAATTCAATTTAGAGATTTAGACATAATGACAAAGGGCCTCTGTACGGAAAACAATTATGGGCCCTTCTTCAGTTAATTCTAAAGTGCAAAGACTTCTTCTCAATAGATAGCTAGATGCAGCTAAAGAGTAATTTTTTGATACCCTAAATTCTCATGGTCCATAACATGCACCCAGTGAAATATGACGAAATCTCCACTTTTTGCCCAAATGGTAACAGAAATAGATGGTCGAAGCATTCTGTATGTTTCTGTTGGTCAGGCAAGAAATGAAGGAGGGTCTTATTGCCTGACACCACTTGGAAGTTACAAACTGAGAGAATAGTTAGGGTATCTTGAAGAATGTTTCTTGTTTTTCACCTCTTTTTAAATTGTATGTGCACCCTTACCCTGCAAAACAAACCCATTCAGTTTACTATGAAAATGCAAGACAAAAAACTTGTGTATAAGAAATGGCCACTGCCCCAGTCTATAACTGGCCTTCACAGCAAGGAGCACATGGAAGGACGACGCATGTCAAACAACAAAAGAGAAAAATTCCCAGCTCAACTTACCAAGCAGCTTGCAAACAAACCAAATTAACCTGTTTAACAGTATGCGTTAAAAACGGGTTAGTTAGCACACATTTTCAAACACATGCGTAAGCTGCAGAGCCGATATTCTGCAGTTCCTAATTCTACAAATTTTGTGAGCCCCCATAGTAGAGGCATGTGTATTTAATGGATAGACTGAGGGCAGGTGAACCCGAGGGAGCCCACCCCTCCATAAAGGTACAGGAGCGCACTGGACACCCAGCATATAGCACAATGGCAGCCAAGGTGTCTAGTGCGTCCCCTCCACAACAAGTCAACAGTACAAGAAATGGCCACTGCCCCAGTCTATAACTGGCCTTCACAGCAAGGAACACATGGAAGGGTGACGCATGTCAAACAATAAAAAGCTCCAAGAAGCAGGGTCCTCCTATCCCTCTTGTATTGAACTGTATTGTTGCTGTATTGTCTCCCGTTATATTGTAAAGCACTGAGCAAACTGTTGGCGCTGTATAAATCCTGTATAATAATAATAAAAAAAATAAAAGAATATCAGGGTGCTGTGAAGAGACTCTGCAGCTTACACATGCGTTTGCAAATGTGTAACTAAATCCCTAGTTTTAATGCATACTGTTAGACAGGCTAATTCGGTTTGTTTGCAAGCTGGTTGGTAAGATGAGCTAGGAATTTTTCTCTTTTATTGTCAGACATGCGTAGCCCTTCCATGTGCTCCTTGCTTTGAAGACCAGTTATAGACTGTGACTGGCCCAGGTATCATGTGATAGCTGTAGCCCAATCACAGCCAGTTATAGATGTGATCGCTGAGTGATCACATGATCACAATGTCAACAAATCTGTTATGAATTAATTAATTCATAACAGCTGTGTTGACTATGCTGTGATTGGTCTACAGCTATCTCATGATACCTGGGCCAATCACAGCACCCTGTACCTGTAGCCAATCACAGATCACTAATGATCACAGCTGTCATGAATTCATTGTAACAGCAAAGTATACAATAAAAAATAAAATCCCAGATCTCCCCCTCAGAGTAGTATAGTGTTACTATTGGGACACGGAACTACTCTTATAAAAGTATGTAAAAAAAAAAAAGAGTAAAAAATGAAAAATGAATGTTAAGAAATTAAAAATGTTTAAAAAACTGAATAAAAAAATTATTTATAATTTTTTTTTAATACTGTCACCAGTGTCCCTGTTCACCACCACATCAGTCATATGCTGACGCTGTAGTACACTGTGACAGCATGAAAAACATTTTTTATTCAATGTTTTCATTTTCAAAAACATTGTGACAAAAAATTACAACTTAAAAAAATCGTCATGCCTCTTACTAAATGCCTCAGACTGTCTACTTTCCAAAAAGGAGTCATTTGGGGGGAATTTGTACTGTCCTGGTGTTTTAGGGCCTCAAGAAATGAGATATGGTGTTCGTACAGGATAAAATATACTGTATATACCATAGTTTGTAGACGCTACAACTTTAACACAAATCAATTAATATACACTTATTGGGATTTTTTTTTTCTACCAAAGACATGTTGCAGAATACATTTTGTCCTAAATTTATGATGAAATTTTTTTGTATTGGATATGTTTTATGACAGAAAGTAGAAAATATTGGGGTTTTTTCAGTATTTTCTGTCTTTTTTCATTTCCATCGTAAAAAAATAAAAAAAAAGCCTAGTGGTGGTCAAATGCCACCGAAAGAAAGCTATATCTGTGTGAAAAAAATGATATAAGTTTCATTTGTGTACAGTATTGCATGACCGCGCAGTTGCCAGTTAAAGTAGCGCAGTGCTGAATAACAACAAAATGACCTGGTCTTGAAGAGGGTAAAACCTTCTGGAGCTCAAGTGATTAACACAAGTACATTGTGCAACATACACATATGAGGAATATGAAATGTTGGGGTAACATACACTTTAAAGTATCCATGTCTGCATGTCATTGAGAACACCTGTCTCACCCACAGTTTGTTAATGGGCATCTAAGCCCCAGAGGGCCCTTGTGCAACTATGCAGTGTAGACAAATAATACATTGCCAATGTGCCAGTTGTGTATGTAGAATATGTAACAGGTTTAGGTAATCTTATAGTTCTGGATGTATGAACACTCCCAGACTTCAGCCTCACAGAAGGATTCAGCTGGCTTATGCACATCCTGTTTCTAAGGCCACATTCCTACACACGCACCCTAGCTACTTATTAACGTTCTATAAGGAATTTATTTTTTCATTTTATTTTTCATCTGCCTAGCAATGTTACTTTGATTGGGAAATAAATCCAGATTGTGAAGGATTTTAGCCATTAGCCACCCGGCCAATAGCCGTTTGGCAGCTGGAAAAATTCTGTAGATTTCTGGGTGGACGCCATATGGCGTACTCCCGGGCATGCGCAGTTTGCTCGCTTGCAGAGCCGCGCAGTGGCGCGATCTCTCACCGGCCGTGTACCTCGGACACGGCCGATGACAGATCTGAGTACCGGCCCCCGTTGCCGGTACCATGTGACCTGCTGCGATCAATCACAGCAGGTCACATGACAGTTGTATACAATGGATGGCTTTATTCATGCCATCCATTGTATACCAGTGTCTAGCTGTGAATGGTCACAGCGATCACATACACATGTTATGTGATTAGCTGTGGCCAAATCACAGCTAAGCACAAAAAAAAAAAACCCTGAATGAATCGATGTCATTCAGGTAAATGCTTGCTTATAGCAAAGTAATTCTTTGCTATAAGCAAATTGTGTAAAAAAAAAAAAAACTGATCACTTCCCCAAAGTAGTACAATGTTACTATGGTAACAATGTACTACTTTGGTCATAGTGAAATATGAAAAAAAAATCTCAAAAAAAAGAAAAAAAATGTAATAAAAAATAATAAAATATATATATATATATATATATATTTTTTTTTTCATACATAGTGCCCCTGATCATTGCCATGCCAGTTATATGATGACGCTGTACTGCACTGGTGACAGTATGCAAAAAAAATAGTGAAAATATTTTTTTTTATTTTTTCATTTTCCGAAAGATTATGACAAAAAAAATACAACTTCAAAAAACTCGCCATTCCTCTTATGAAGTACGTCGGACTGTCTACTTTGCAAAAAGGGGTCATTTGGGGGATATCTGTACTGTTCTGACATTCTTGGACTTCAAGAAATTAGATTGGCTGTCAGAACTTCAGGATTCATCAATATTCAGATCTATACCATAGTTTGTGAACTCTATAACTTTCCTACAGACTAAATATTACATCCTAATTTGGGTTATTTTCACCAAAGACATGTAGCAGAATACATCTTGGCCTAAATTTATGAACAATTATTTATTTGCAAACTTTTATAACAGAAACAAAGAAAATTGTGTTTTTTTTCTAAATTTTTGGTCTTTTTTTGTTAATTTAGCAAAAAATAAAAACCCCGGCGGTGATTAAATACCACCAAAAGAAAGCTCTAGTTGTGTGAAGAAAATGATAAAATTTTAGTTTGGGTACAATGTTGTATGACCGCGCAATTGTCATTCAAAGTGTGAGAGCGCTGAAACCTGAAAAATGGCCTGGGCAGGAAGGGGGGTAAAATGCCCGGTATTGAAGTGGTTAAAGGGATTCTGTCACTTCCTCTGAAAATTCCAAAGAACTGCTTGCTACAGCTGACCAGACAGTTGGAAGTGACAGCTGAACTTAGTACAGGAGACAGGGAGAAGGTCATTTTCAGTGCAGAAAGCCAGTGCCTTCTTCTAGTGGAGAACGTAGTAAAGCAATGTCTATCCTCCAAGCAGGGGGGAAAGACAGGGATAGAAGATCCTGGAAGAATATCAGTGTCACACCTGAAAAGATGCAATGCATGGCAGATGAAAGGCAGAGTACCACATGCTGACTATAGTAAGCTTCTGCTGAAGTTTTCACTTTAAAGAAAGGTGACTCCAGTGTTTGTTTATTGCACCTTTTATTGTGATGGGAAGCAGTGCCAACCAAGAGAACCTGTCAATCAACAGGGACTAACTAATTATTTTTTTGGATGAGTGTGCACAGTATGGGCACTGCGGAGGTCCAAGGTTTCAAAGACACAAGCACTTATCAACAATTGTAAGTGGCTGTGTACAGAGGATGGGATTAATCACCCGTCTAAATGAGACCTATTTAATATTCTCCTTTGTTCTCTTCTCTCTCTTTTTATGTAGTTTAGCCAACAAAAGGAAGAGACACCCCCAGTACTTCCAAGTATGGGGGAACATTTGTCAAGAAGACTTTTGGTGGCTCTACCAAAACAATCTTTTCTTTGTAAGCCTCAGAAAAGGGCACTTAAAGGAGAAATAGGAGAAGCTCTTTTGGCCCTACTTCTCTCCTGGGGGGCACAGGAGTACATTTAGTTCTGCTACTGTGACCTGTATTCAGCAGACAGTGGGTTCACACTCTCATTGAGCCGCTCCCAGTCCACTGGAGGGGCAGAGCACATAGCCAGTGGCTCACAGTTACCGCTCTGTGCTCACTTAAGACTGAGAACTGACTGATTAGTGATTAAGCGATCACTTGGTTCATGGTCTTAGAGCAGGTGGGGGACAGATGCAGCATAAGACCAATGCTGCATCCACCTAGGTGAGTACAAATTTTTTTTTTCATTTGCATACTTTTCTCTTTTAAGGCAATGCCCCTATTACTTTTTTTTTTTTTTGAGAGTCTGTTCATCTCCACATTCTGCTGAGGTATATACTGCAATCATGGGACAAGCACATACAACTGCACAAAAGCTTCCACCAGGGTGGAATATTTTTGAAAAATATTTAGGTTTTAATCTTTTCCCTACTCTAAAGCTAGAAGATAAAACTTGGACTTGGAAATTATCTTCTACAAATCTGCTGGTGCACTGGGATGACTCTAATAGTAAAATTTATGTTTAGAATAGATTACATAATTACATAGTTAGTCTGGCTGATAAAAGATAAAAGTCCATCCAGTTCAACCATAAAAAAAATAATAAAAATTGTATTGAATGGTTGTATAAAGGACATACCACACACTTACAATACTTTTCTTATGGTTTATCTTTTTTTTTCTCAAGCCAGTGAGAATACACTCACATACGGCTATGGTCAGTAGACTGTGGTAGCAGAAATATATGCATTTACTGTTTCTTGTTATACTTGATTGAAACGCATTAAAAAAATGTGTTACAATTAGTGGTTAATCACATGTTACACTGTACAGTAAAAACTGTACACTGTACAGCATTTTTTCACGCTTTCTAATTTTATGCTTTCCTTTCAGAAACGTTGCCCTCCATGCTGAATGGTTCTCGTGACGGATACCAATCTAGTATACCTTCACATACATCACTGGTCAGCTCTATTGAAAAAAACCTTCAAGACATCATGGACTCTTTGGTTCTTGAAGCCCCCCCTCTAACAAGGAAGGTGTCCCAGACATCCATTCACAGTATTTCCTCAATGTCTAATGGAAGAAGTCAACGCTGCCTGGTTTCACCACCTACAAGTCCCCTCTCAAACTCTGGATATGAAAACGCTTTTTCTTCTCCATTATCTTCCTCTGGAAGTGGAAGTCTTACCAGTCCCTCAGCTGGACAGGATTTGTTAAACACAACAGTACCTCCAGTTGTGCCTCTTAGAACCTCAAGTTTTAGCCATTCATTACCACATCAAACACCCACATATGGTGGAAGCAGTTTGGATTTACGATCTCTACGTGGGGGTGGAAGTTCTATGCTTAGTCCACCTAGTCCAGGTCCAGGAAGCAGAGTTGGTGGTCTTAGTGTACCCAGCAGTCCTATTCTGAGCAGCAAATTTCAACATTCACTTTTGGATAGACCTTCTAGTCCATACCGGGAGACAGTATCAGTTGCAAAGAGTTTGCCTCCTGACAGTCCAAGATTAGTGCGCAAAAACATGGAAACTATAAGTATGAGAGACCTCCCCCCACCCAGTCCTTCTCTGTCGCGAAAAGGTATTCCTGTTTCTTCCAAAACTGCATCAGAAAGTCCATCAAGGGTTCCTGATAGCCCCCGTGCTCCAACCCGACGCAGAGTGGGTAGTGCAAGTTCTCCTGGTTCTGAAGACAATCTCTTCTCCAGGCATTTGCGGGATCGTAGTCCTTCACCCTCCAGTTTTCAAGAACCTCCTCGTCGGCTGACTCCAGCCTATAGCTTTGGATCACTATCCACTCCGTCTCAGAGTCCAAAAGCTCAAAGAAAGGCACATGGTCTGAGGGAACGCAAAAATAGCATCACTGACATCAGCGGCAATCAGGAAGAATTATTGGATTACCATCGAAGACAGAGAGAAGAGAGGCTAAGAGAACAAGAGATGGAGAGACTGGTAAGGGCAGCAGATTATTTACATAACATATATACTGTACATTAGCCCTTGTTGAGTTATAGGATAAATCATAAAAACTATACTAGACAGATTTATATCTGACATGAAGTTACATTTTAACTGCTATCTTGCACACTAAACACATTAGCAAAGGTGTGTCTGTTCAGAAGGTATGAAAACAGGCAGTTATGTGCAGTGAGAAAAGTGCAGACTGTATGACGGTAGGAAGTATTTGGAGGAGAGGAGTGCAGAGGGTATGACGGTAGGAAGTATTTGTGTGTATGTATGAGGGCATGACAGAAGACTTTGGTGTGTATGTGCAGGAGAGGAGTGTGTTGGGTATGATGGGGAAAATAAGTGCAGGAGAGGAGTGTGCTGGATATGATGGGGGAAATAAGTGCAGGAGAGGAGTGTGTTGGTTATGATGGGGGAAATAAGTGCAGGAGAGGAGTGTGCTGGGTATGATGGGGAAAATAAGTGCAGGAGAGGAGTGTGCTGGGTATGATGGGGGAAATAAGTGCAGGAGAGGAGTGTGTTGGTTATGATGGGGGAAATAAGTGCAGGAGAGGAGTGTGTTGGTATGATGGGGGAAAAAAGTGCAGGAGAGGAGTGTGTTGAGTATGATGGGGGGAAATGAGTGCAGGAGAGGAGTGTGTTGAGTATGATGGGGGAAATGAGTGCAGGAGAGGAGTGTGTTGAGTATGATGGGGGAAATAAGTGCAGGAGAGGAGTGTGTTGGTTATGATGGGGGAAATAAGTGCAGGAGAGGAGTGTGTTGGTTATGATGGGGGAAATCAGTGCAGGAGAGGAGTGTGTTGAGTATGATGGGGGAAATAAGTGCAGGAGAGGAGTGTGTTTAGTATGATGGGGGAAATAAGTGCAGGAGAGGAATGTGTTGAGTATGATGGGGGAAATAAGTGCAGGAGAGGTGTGTGCTGGGTATAATGGGGGAAATAGGTGCAGGAGAGGAGTGGAAGGTTGTGACAACTGGCAGAACTGGCAACAATAATGCATTTGAACACCTACTCACAAAACAGATTGATTATAACGTATACAGAGGCCTTTACAGAAGAGGAATACAGATCAAAATTGGTGTACACAAAGCGGCCAGCTCATGTTGAAGCAAGGTTTTCTGGTACATAGGAAAATGGTAGGGTTGTGTCAGCAGTACTGTGACCACAGTACTGCTGACACAGACCCCACCACCTCCACCGAGCTGGCCCACTGTGAAGGTGGTGAGGGGGACCCAGATTGATACTAACATTTAAGCGGGTTATTGGGGACTATGTCCTGGAGTCCTGGAACAGTGAAAGTTTTGCTGGGGATGTGGGAGATGAGCTCCTTATGCAGCTAGGAAGAGATGATATGTCACTTATACAAAAGGGGAAAAAAAGTTGTTCAATAATGTTTTGGGGTTTTTTTGCTAGAAAATTACTTAAAACCTCCATACATTGTATTTTATTAAAGCAGAGGCCATAGAGAATAAAATGGTGGGTGCTGCAATCTTTTTTGTGTCACAAAGTATTTGCGCAGTTGTTTTTCAATTGTAATTTTTTTTTTTTAAATACACTTGTGAATTTTAATGCATATAAACACAATATAATGCTTAGTTGTTTGGTAAAATATAAAAGATGATATGCCGAGTAAATAGATACCAAAAATGTCACACTTTAAAATTGTGCACGCCTGCGGAACGGCGACACACTGCACACATTATATTATCCATAGGCAACACTTTAAAAGACTTTACAGGTTACCACTTTAGATCTACACAGGAGGTTTACTGCTAGAATTATTGCCCTTGATCTGACTTTCATGGTGATACCTCACATGTGGTGCGATCGCTGTTTATGGAGCTTTCGCCTTTGGACAGGAACACAGGGGGAGAGGAGCACTTAATTTTTTTTTTTTTTATTGTTGCACTGCACCTTTACATTTTTTTTATCATATTGGATGAACAATATAGCCAGTGGCAGGTGTGACGATCGTGGCGTCAGACCCCAGCCCTTCTCAACAAACTCGTAACCGAAGGACTAGCCAATCTAAAACCATGCTGTCACGTGCGTAACAATGTCACGCCCAACTGCAATCTGCACAAAGATTTTCCAGCTAATGGACCACAATCTGTGTACCTGCAGCCTGGGAACGATTGTTACTGGGTCAGGTTAATTACGCAATTAACCCTTCACACTGCCACCACCTCCTTTTTGTACAGAGAAAGAGGAAACTCGGCAATATCAGCAATAACATTATGATGTTTGAATAATCGTTTGTATACACAATGTCCATGCAGACAGATGTATGCAGACGTTTTAAAACACACAGTACCACTCTTCAAAGACAGGGATTCTTAGTTTGCATTAAAGAGCTTTAGAAACAGTTCAACACTTTTCAGATAATAGGATTTATTACTAAAAAGGTCAAAGGGTGCAATAAAAATATTTACAGAAAAAGATGTAACCAATATATATATATATATATATATATATATATATATATATATATATATATACAGTATATAAATATACAGAGAGCAATACCACAGCAAAGAGATAACAGAAAGAAGTTTAGAGAGATAGAGTACTTGCCAAAAATCCTGGGTTAAGCAGAGATCAAGTTTCCTGAGCCAAAAGGGTGCCTTATCTCTCAAAGTTGGTTCCGATGTTAAAAGGGGGGATTCTTCAACTTCAACACGACCTACTCAACTTCTCTGCTCCAAGCATAACAGCCTTTTCTAGGAACTCAACAGGGTGTCTCCTTGAAGCAGAGAACCAATCGCCTCATTTGGGGAGGGTGTTGCAGGCGGAGACCCAAGATAGGATCAAAATCCCTTGCAGTTTATATCATGATCCATAATTTACCCTCTGTGCATGTAGCAGCCTTGCCACTAGTAGATTAATATGCAGAAGCATCTGCTAAACATCTAGATATTAAATATTACATACCTGCTTGGGACGGTTAAGGAGATATTATATTCTGCTCTCCTGTAGATTCCAGCTAGGGGGTGTAATATATCAGCCGACTTGTAATAAAGTGACCGATCTGAATATATGCCTGGTTTCCTTGTCTTCCATATCTCCAGATATAAAATTATATGGAAAAGGGGATTTTTAAATGTGAGTCTGTTTTACAGCTAGCTGGAATGTCTTTGAAGGTCAGTGAAGGACTGGTTTATGGTTTTACGATATCTCAGATTGAGAATCTAACTGACACCCGGGCACCAGCTAGTGTGGGATTTATAACCATGCAGCTCTCCCACTGTGCCTGTGATCTCTGGCATCATACAGACCATATTCCTGAGGGAGAGGGGAAATTGTAGGGAAGCTGATTTGGGAGTAGAAATAATACAAGATGGAGGATCTTTAGCAAGATGGATGACCGCGTCCATCTCTGTATGCACAATTGCTACAACAGGTACTCTTTACTGAGAGATATAGATCTCTCCTCTGCCCTTAAAAGCGTCATATCAAAGCAAGATCGGTATGATCGGATTCCTTTTTTTCAAAGCAGTAGTGGATTGTTTACAACCAACAAAGCTGGAAGTGACAAAATACTGGTTGCTTCTGGCTTCTTGGACCATAGAGATGATCGGGGGCCATTCTGGTCCAACGATCAGCTCTATGGTCAGCTGGTGAAACTTCTGCGACATGTCAAGTGATTCATCTGCATGGGTTGTTTTATAAGGTGAGGGTTTGCATATACTTTAATGCTCATAAGTAGAAGAATTGGTAGTGAAAGGTACAAGCACATACATTGGGTACTGAGTGCTCATGTAGGGTTAATCCACATAACCAAGGTACTGGGTACTCTGGAGTAAACATACATACTGAATATTTGTCACTGAAGGGTTCATACACATACTCTTAAACCAATCGCATACACTGTAGACAAGTAACTGAAGGGCTAATATTTTTTAACTTGGGGTAGATGACTGAGGGATTAATGCACAACAAACTAGGCAAAGTAGCTCATCCTCCTTTTGAGCATCAAGCCTTGTGCATTTTTAACCATGCGTTTTGCTGTGTTGGATGCATGGTTTTATGCGTGACAATTACATGTGTTTTTAGAGTTTGGAGTGCCGTTAACAATAAATGACAACACAAGCATGACAAGTGTTTCAATGTGTGCAAAATTGCTTAATTTTGTGAATGCTCATGAAACACTAAAGTGTGAATACAGCCTTACTAAGAAGCTATGCGGATCTATGAGAAAGCATTTTCATACTGTATGTTCTGAGTTTAATGTTGGTACCTAGTCACTGCTAAACACAAAGTCTGAACAGATAAGCCATTCTACTCTATTGGCAGACCCACTCTCCGCCTGCACATCTTCAATATTGTACAAGTAGATGGGAGTGCTGTTGGAGATCAATCCTTGTTCACACCAATGCATTTTGTTATGCAATTTGACAGTTTAGAATCGCATGACAAGTTGCACTCTATTTGTGCCTATGGAACAGTTCCACCGAATTTGTGGTGTGGCACCCATTTTGAAAAAAGGTTCCTGCACTGTTTTTGGTGATTTAATGTGCGACTTGCATAGACATCTGTACTTGAAGTCGCACAGATGTCAGGCAAGCCGCACATGAAATTGCACTGACCAGCAGCTTTGAAATCGCACCACTTCAAGTGAAGTAGCGTTTTTTCAAAGCCGCATTCAATGTGAACCAGGGCTCACACTGCTTTGGCCATTGTCTAATCAAGTAGTATAAAGCAACAGAAAAAAACAAGGTCTGGGGCTAAAACAGCAATTCTGAATCATTGATGGAACCAAGGGTTGATATACTTCACATTTATCATATCATAAAAGTTGTATGGAAAGTCCCATGCCGTTGCTGCTGTATGTTGACCAACTGAGTAGGTTGAAACTAAACAAAGTGTTGTCAAATACAAAAGACTTGACAAAGAGGCCACACCTCGAAATGCGTTATGCTGGAGACCAAAAAGATGCTTTCTCTCATCCTCCAGATAGCCAGTGGCGCATCACATTAGGTGACACGGCATTGGGTGATACAAATTTCCAGTATGCAACATCCGGCAACAAGGTCCTGATGAGTCCATCCTAGTTCAGTTCCTTCTACCTGCTTTTTGAAGTCCCTACCGCCACCTTTTGGGCTGGCTAGTGTCCCCACAGGACTGGTCACCTTGCAAGAGAGTTGCCGCTTTTTGCGCCAGCCTTAAGACTTTACCACACACCATGGAGTCCCCAGGGATCATGTTTGCTTGCATCACGTTCCTATCACATATCGAGCTCTTGGATGAGTACATGCTTACGGCTTATGTCATTATAGTTTTAAAAAGTTTTTTTTTAATATAGTGGACTTTTTTGGACATATTGTCTTGTAGTGACATGACTGGTGATCATCTCATGGACAATGGGATTACAGTATATATTGATATAACTGATGTGACCTTCTAATGTTCAGTACAAAATTTCCATTGATATCGGGTAAAGCCATTTGTTGGTGATGATTCAGGCCACTCAGGACCAGTCAGAGAAATACATCCACATTTGGAACTATTGGATATTTCTTCCCAGGGACTCTGTGCGCTTTGAATTTGACAACACTTTATCAAGCAGTAAAAGTTATACAATGTTTAGTGATTTTAACTGCAGGCATGAAATATAAACCCTTTTTATCATTTTGTGAAACGTTATAAAGCTGTATTATGCAACTATATCATGTTAGTTGTTTTCCTATTAATGGAATGTGCGACATTCCATTCTAGATTTACCAATATTTACTTCCTTAATCATCGCTCACAAGCTGTGCTAAGCCCATACCCTTACATGCCTATTCATGTGTATGACTCACCATGGAGAAACCGCTGTTCTACATATGGAATGCAAGAAAACTATTTTGAATATTTTTTAGACCTCATGCACACTGGGCGTTTTACACATGCTGGCAGCATTAGCTGGATAAACTTGTGTAAAAAACGCAAGTTTTTTTTGTGTTTTTTAGTGTTTTTGCATTAGCATTTAGCCATGTTTTGCCGAATTTAGCCTCGTTTTCCTGTGTTAGCTTTTTGCCACATTTTACCGCATTTACCAGCATTACAGTGTTTTTACAGTTAAAAAAACTCCTCTTGAAACCCACTAGTTCTGTTTTTTTTCCCGCCAAAATATGTCCCTGCCAAAAGACGCTGATTAAAGCTTATGTGCATGGACACACAGGATTACATGCTGGGGAGTTTACTGGCTATAGAAAAAAACACCAGAAGCCAAAATCAGCCGCTGTAAAAACGTCCAGTGTGCATGAGGCCATATAGTTCTGTTATACAGTATCTCACAGAAGTTAAGCTGTGCACTCAACTTCCTTGGTTGACCATGGCGAGGCCTGTTCTGAATGGAGCATGTCCTGTTAAACCACTGTATGGTCTTGGCTACCGTGCTGCAGCTCAGTTTCAGGCTCTTGGCAATCTTCTTATAGCCTAGGCCAGTGATGGCGAACCCGTGGCACGCGTGCCACAGCCGGCACGCCGAGCCTTATCTGTGGGCACGCCAGGAGAATACCGTATTTTTCGCTCCATAAGACGCACTTTTTTTCCCCCAAAAAAGGGGGAAAAATGTCAGTGCGTCTTATGGAGCAAATATAGAGCGGCCGGTCCGGTATTTCCACCGCCGCCGTGTCAGAATACCGGGCCGGCCGCTCAGCTCTGCAGTGGGACCGTACCTGTCCCTCTATCCAGCGGCGCGCTGTCTTCCCGGCTTCTGTAGTGTGCGTGACAGCCGGGTCCCAAGTGCGCATGCGCAAGAAGCAGTGCTCTTTGTGAATGGTAAGGCGGTACCTGGGACACATGACAGATCCCAGAAGCCGCCGGACCAATCACAAAGCGCAGCGCTTCTCGCGCATGCGCACAGGGCATCCGGCTGTCCGACGAGCGCCCACACTACAGAAGCCGGGAAGACAGCACGCGGCTGGATAAAGGAACAGGTAAGATAAAAAAAAAACTCTGCGGAAGTAAGAGCGGGTACCTGTCAAATTCAGGTACCCGCTCCCCCTCCCTCCCCAAAGGTCAGCAGTCATCTGTACTGTCCGCAGTCTCTGGTCATCCCTGTACTGTCTGCAGTCTCTGGTCATCCCTGTGCTGTCCGCAGTCTCTGGTCATCCCTGTGCTTTCCGCAGTCTCTGGTCATCTCCTGTACTGTCCGCAGTCTCTGGTCATCCCTGTACTGTCCGCAGTCTCTGGTCATCCCTGTACTGTCCGCAGTCTCTGGTCATCCCTGTACTGTGTCCGCAGTCTCTGGTCATCCCTGTACTGTCCGCAGTCTCTGGTCATCTCCTGTACTGTCTGCAGTCTCTGGTCATCTCCGTACTGTCCGCAGTCTCTGGTCATCCCCTGTACTGTCCGCAGTCTCTGGTCATCTCCTGTACTGTGTCTGCAGTCTCTGGTCATCTCCTGTACTGTGTCCGCAGTCTCTGGTCATCTCCTGTACTGTGTCCGCAGTCTCTGGTCATCCCTGTACTGTGTCCGCAGTCTCTGGTCATCCCTGTACTGTGTCTGCAGTCTCTGGTCATCCCTGTACTGTGTCCGCAGTCTCTGGTCATCCCTGTACTGTGTCTGCAGTCTCTGGTCATCCCTGTACTATGTCTGCAGTCTCTGGTCATCTCCTGTACTGTGTCCGCAGTCTCTGGTCATCCCTGTACTGTGTCTGCAGTCTCTGGTCATCCCTGTACTGTGTCTGTGTTGCACATACGGTAAATAATTCAACTGTGCGAAGGATGGGTCGGGAGAAACCAGAAGTGTTTTATTAGGAATGGCTGTAACAAACACAGAAAACCCTTAATTACATGTGACTGGATATGTTCACTGTAATCACTGTCCTGTGGGAAACAAAGTGTTAGACTTTTGGTTCCTACTTCTGTGTCTTCCTATTATCACAGGAAGTAGTTCTGCCCTCTTGTGATGGTACAATAAAAATGCAATCACTAGTATCTTCTATTGACAAAGATAGATTACTGTTATATTAGGTCTTAGGCTTGGATTTTAATTTTATAGGGCTGCCTATTTTCTACACCTCTTACACTCTCCCCCACAAATTTGTTATGTCGTCCCTGACATACGCAGAATTTTTTTTAAGAAAACATTCTTTTACTTGTCTAGTAGTAACCATAGGAAGCCAATGGTAAGTAGTAACCAAGTTACTTGAGGAAACATCCTCCCTGTGACATCTACTCCCTATTACATCACAGCTTCCCACCAGGCCCACAGCGCTATAGTACCTGGCAAGATATAGTTGCGTGTAACCAACTATTTAGTAAAACCCCTTTCTATACATATTTGTATAGGTTACTAAGTTTAGACAAAGGTGATGAGAAACTAGGGAACATCTTATTACTTTTATATTTTTTTTTATCATAATGGCGGAATACCCATTGTACATCAACAATGCAGCATAACGTTGCCATCTACTGCTCTGTACTTTTATCGGCCGACTCTGTCTCTTTGTAACATCTAGTTCCCTCACCTAAAACTGTTTCTGCTTAACTTACAATATCTGCAGTACAAATGCAATTATATTTTTCCTTACTTGAACCAACAGAAAAGTAACATATAATTATTCTGGTTTTGGTAATTAACTTTGGTATAGTGTCCCAAATAGTAAACAGTGGATCAATAAACATAATCACTTCTACCAACTTCTATAGTCTTCAGCAAAACATTCTGAACTGAAATACCAGCTAGAGTCAACAGGTAATGTAGGAATACTGTCTATGACCTGTATAGATGAAACTCTGGTAACGCTACTGGGTTGACCTAAAGTGTCATATGTCAAAATCTTTGGTTGTCTCCTGTTCCTGTAGGGTTGTATTCTACATTGAGGAAGTGAATCTGAAAGGTCCTCATTCTCCTCTACATCACTTTCAACAAGTTGTTCTGTGTTCTCTGTTGCTGGGCATTCTTCTTCTATACCTCCAAATGCATACTCAGTTTGTTCAATTTGATCTATAGGCTCAGTCTCTCTGACTCCTTCTAAATCATACTCACTTACTTCCAGCTGACGTGGATAGAACTCATTAGCTTCTGGGTTTAGTTCTGTACTTTCCTCTGAGTGGTAATGCTGGGTGACTGGGATGAAAGATCTCCAGTTTCTTTGTTCGTGATCTGATTCATTTTCTGATTCTCCCTCAGATGTCTGTGTAGGTTGTTGAGTTGTATTTCGATCTTTCACTTGCTTTCTTGCATTGGTTCTTTTGGGTATCTGTTGACCTTGGTCGCTAGGTAGATAATCACATGGCAATAGTAAGTTGCGATGTAAAATCCTTGTTCTGCCTTTTCCAGTTTCTGGTTTGATTTCATACACTGGACTGTCTGCACACTTCTTTTTAAGAACAACATGTATGGTATCTTCCCAAAATGATCTCAATTTTCCTGGACCTCCTCTTTCGGTAAGATTTCTGACTAGAACTTTGCTACCTGGTAAAAGTTCAGCTCCATGAATTTTCTTGTCATAGTGTTCTTTTCCTCTCTCTGCACCTTGAGTAGCTATTTTTGAAGCAACCTTATAGGCCTCAGACATTCTATCTGTCCATATGTTCACATATTCAGAGTAGTTCTTGTATTTTTCAGTTACTGGAGTGTCAAACATACTATCAATGGGTAATCTTGGAGACCTTCCAAACAGTAGAAAGAATGGAGATTGTCCTGTAGCTTCACTTCGAGTACAATTATATGCATGGACTACCTTTGCTAGTGAATTTTTCCAGTCCTTTTTGGAATCTGGTGACAGGGTACGAAGCATGGATAGCAGGGTACGATTAAATCTTTCAACTTGCCCATTACCTTCTGGGTGATATGGCGTTGTGTGAGAATTTTGGATGTGGCAGTGCTTCCCTAATGTCAAAAACAAGTGATTTTCAAACTCTCTACCCATATCATGGTGAATTCTGGTAGGAAATCCGAATTTCAAGACAAAGTCATTGAATATTTTGTCAGCAACAGTTTTTGCGGACTTGTTCTTGGTTGCATATGCCTGAGCAAATCTTGTAAAATGATCTATTACCACTAAGATATACTCATATCCACCTTTACATTTCTCGAGATGAAGAAAGTCAATGGAGACCATCTCAAAAGGATAGGTTGTTACAATATTGTTCAACGGGGCTCGAACAAGCTTATTTGGCCGTTTGTCTTTCAGACAAGTACATTGACGAGTGATGTAATGCTCAGTGTCCCTTTGCATATGTGGCCAAAAGAATCTTTCTCTGATTAAATTTAGTCTTTTCTACTCCTAAGTGTCCCATCTCTTCATGTAACTCTTTCCATACTAAGTGATGGTACAACTTGGGCAATACTAGTTGAGAACCAGATGATGTTTTCCGTCTCAAAATGTTATTGTCGTCGAGGTAGAGTTTGGTCCACTGTTTCATAAGTATGAAAAGATCAACAAGTTCACCTTGTCGTTCCTGTTTGGATGGAAACTTGTTTTGGCTTTTATACTTCCATACTTTTCCAATCACAGAGTCTTCCTTCTGTGCGGTTCTTATTGTCTCTTTTGGTATTTGAGTTACCTTCTTTGGTGTTGCATCGGTTGTATTGGCAATCGTCATTGGACATAGCCAAGGTATCCTTTCTTTTTGATGTGCTTGAATTGCTTGGGTTATGCTAGTGATGACTTTGGGGTCTACTTCTTGTGAACATTGTTGTATGTATTGTTCAGGACTCAATGGCATACGAGAAAGTACATCTGCATCAGCATTCCTTCTCCCAGGACGATATTTAATAGTGAAGTTGAAGTCAGCTAGTTCTGCAACCCATCGATGTCCTGTAGCATTCAATTTTGCTGTAGTGAGGACATAGGTTAGTGGATTGTTGTCAGTATATACAACAAATGATGGACAGTAATATAGGTAATCTCGGAATCTATCACATATTGCCCACTTCATTGCTAGAAACTCGAGCTTCCCTGAATGCATGTGGTAGTTTTTCTCAGCAGGTGTGAGAGTTCTAGACCCATAAGCAATCACCTTTAGTTTCTCCTCTTGCTCTTGGTATAATACAGCTCCTAGTCCTTCTTGTGAGGCATCACAGTGAAGAACAAGAGGGTTTGGAATAATCAGGGTAACCCATAACTGGAGGATGAGTTAACACTTCAATGAGCTGGTTCAGTACTATCTGATGATGGTCAGTCCAGGCTATAGACTGATAGGATGGAAGTTGACCTTTTGACTTTGGGATTGGTTTCCTCCTCTTCTTTGTCTGGTTATCTGGTGTTGAGGTTGTGGTTGGTGTCAAACCTGCTGACAATAGTTCATAGAGAGGTTTGGCAATTCTGGAGAAGTTTTGAACGTAAGGGCGATAGTAGGAAATAAATCCTAATAGTTTCCTGAGTTCTCCAACAGTCTTTGGTTGGTTGTTTCTTAAGGCAAGAACAGGTGCCGTGTCGGCCGGGTCCATAGAGTGGCCTTCTTTTGACACAATCTTGCCCAGGAATCTGACTTTATTTTGAAAAAGTTCACACTTCCTGGCTGTTAACTTGATTCCGTGTTGTTGGTAACGTTGGAGTACTGACCGGACATGCTCCACATGCTCCTGGAATGATTTACTATGAACAAGGTTGTCATCTAAATATGGCAGGCAAATCTCATCTCTCAGTCCTATTAAACATGTCTCCATACTGCGTTGGAATTCGGCTGGTGCAGAGCTCAGACCAAAGGGTATTCGGATCCATTCATACAAACCCCAAGGTGTAATGAATGCTGTCAATGGTCGACTGGCTTCTTCCATAAATCCTTGATGGTATGCTTTCCCCTGGTCTAGCACAGAAAACCATGAACTTCCTCCTAGACCAGCAATGGGCAAACTACGGCCCGCGGGCCGTATACGGCCCGGCGGACCTTTTAATCCGGCCCGCGGAGCTAGGCTCCCGCAAGGCCAGTGGTCGGCAAGCCGCGGCTCTTTACAAATTTAGATGCGGCTCTCCTGTGTGCCGGGCGCCCGCTCCCCTCCCTCCTCTCCTCCTCTCCCCTCCCCTCCTCTCCTCTCGGATGGCCGCCCCCCCTCTCGGATGGCCGCCCCCCTCCCTCCTCTCGGACGTCAGGACTCTGCAGCTGTCAGGATGTAGGCGGGGCAGCGTGACGAACTCCTCTCACAGTCCTCCCTGAAGACCAGAACGGCGCGGGAATACGAGAGGAACGCGCGGACCAAAGGTAAGTGAATTGACACAGGGGGGGGACTTACTATATGGGGGATGAATTACTATATGGGGGACTTACTATATGGGGAATGAATTACTATATGGGGGACTTACTATATGGGGAATGAATTACTATATGGGGGACTTACTATATGGGGAATGAATTACTATATGGGGGACTTACTATATGGGGAATGAATTACTATATGGAGGACTTACTATATGGGGAATGAATTACTATATGGGGGACTTACTATATGGGGAATGAATTACTATATGGGGGACTTACTATATGGGGAATGAATTACTATATGGGGGACTTACTATATGGGGAATGAATTACTATATGGAGGACTTACTATATGGGGGATGAATTACTATATGGAGGACTTACTATATGGGGAATGAATTACTATATGGAGGACTTACTATATGGGGAATGAATTACTATATGGGGGACTTACTATATGGGGAATGAATTACTATATGGAGGACTTACTATATGGGGAATGAATTACTATATGGGGGACTTACTATATGGGGGATGAATTACTATATGGGGGGAGAATTAATATGGGGGATGAATTACTATGTGGGGGATGAATTACTATATGGGGGATGAATTACTATGGGGGATGAATTACTATATGGGGGATGAATTACTATGGGGGATGAATTACTATAGGGGGGATGAATTACTATGGGGGACGAATTACTATATGGGGGACGAATTACTATATGGGGGACGAATTACTATATGGGGGACGAATTACTATATGGGGGATGAATTACTATATGGGGGATGAATTACTATGGGGGATGAATTACTATATGGGGGATTAATTACTATATGGGGGATTAATTACTATGGGGGATTAATTACTATGCTTACTATGGGGGAATATTACTATACTTACTATGGATGACACATACACATCATTCATCTACTCTTGGTCCGGCCCCCGGGTCCAATATATGAACCCATTGCGGCCCTCAAGTCAAAAAGTTTGCCCACCCCTGTCCTAGACTGTCCAGCATGTCTTGGATTCTAGGAATTGGATGACGGTCAGGAATGGACTTCTGGTTCAACTCTCTATAATCGCAACACAGTCTTAAACTGCCATCTTTCTTTCTTACGCACACAATGGGTGAGGAATATGATGATTTTGATTCTGCAATCCATCCTCGATTTATCAGATCCTGCAGATATTCCTTAACTTCTTGGTGCAGTGGTTTCGGCACAGACATGTAAATTCTCGTGACCGGTGTACTGTCTTTGAGACGAATCTGTAACTGTAAAGAAGGAATACATCCCACATCAGAGTCATCTTTGGCAAAAGCATTGCATTCTTCCCTTAGCATTTCTTTGACGATTTGTTGATCTTCAGGAAGGAGGTGTTTCAAAGGCACTGGCGGGTCCCAGCACTCCTGATTGTCATCCCCCACCCGCGGATAAGTCTCATTTGGATTTCCAATTTTCCCTTTTGGTCCTACCTTGAGTGTCTGTGGTTCAGAGGTCACCGAATTAGTAAACACATTTGCTGATTGTTTCAATTGTACTTGAGCCGGATATGTTGTTTTTATGGGCTCTAGACCTCCAATCTTTGTTTGACCTGGTAACACAATGTCCCATTTAGTTGTATTCCAAACTGGAATGGTCAGTTTGGAGAATTGTCCTCTTTGAAATGAGACTAGTGTCTCACCCATATGCAGTCCATCCGGCAGGTGATAAGCCTCACTTGGTGTAAACAAAACTGTCTGAGCCTGCAAGGACGGTTTGGTGTGAGCACTACACCAGATGTATGTTACAGTATTTGCAGGGATTCTTTGGTTCTTAGTACCAGTCTTTACGATAGCACCACTGGTTTCCCTACAGTTGGCTTGTAGTAAGCTCACAAGGACTTCTGCTTTGGGGGTTGGCAGTTCCAAAGCTGTTCTTAATATGTCCACAAAACCTGGGATAACTTTCTTCCCATCAGCAACTGTCTCTTTGAATGTTTCTTCAATTATATTATAGCCAATAATTGGCTTCTCAGCTACTTTCTCATCCTCAGAGACTACTAGTGGTACTAATAACTGTTTGGTAGTATTACTGCTCGATGTAAGCTGAAAGGTTACCTCAATCCAACCTGAGAACGGAATCTATGTCTCATTTGCTGCTTTCCCTTGGAGTACCCCTGGTCCCAGCAGTTCTTCAAATGATCGGAGCACAGTGTGTGGCAGTACTCGCTGTCTCCAGCCCTCATTGATAATGCTAACCTGAGAGCCAGTATCCCATAAGGCCTGGACAGGAGTGTTGTCTATTTCACAGTTCACAAGGCATCTCTTTCCAATAAGACCCAGTAGCTTGTTGTGCTTTTTCAAAGTGATGCCATTCACATTGGTTGGCAATTTTTCAGCTGTCGGGGATAGTCTTTGAGCAGGGCAGGTTGGCGTTTTCCTCCAGTAGTCTGCGCTTAACTTTCCAGCCAGGGCTCTGATGGTAGGTTGGGGACTGGTTTCTTTACTACTGACATGATTTGCACTTTGGGACGCAGGTTTGGTTCTGGCACAGGTTACTGTCGGTCCCTTAACAGCAACCTTCTCCCGTTTAACTGATTTTGTTTGGCCGCTCTGCATTGTCTCGCCCTATGTCCAGCTCGACCACAGTTAAAGCAATGGTCACATGCAGTTCTCTGATCAGTCTTTTCACAAGATTGACAAGTCCCTGTCCTTCGTCCAACAGTTGTTCTAGGTCCTCCAAAGCCATGCTCTTGTCGAGTTCTCGAATCTTGGAGAAGTGTTTTCATATCGAATATTTCTTGTTGCAACTGTATTACTATCTTTTCAAGGTCAGAGTTACTCTTTGAAGGCTGTTGGATTGCCAGACTACTTGTTTGTGATGGAAGCAAAGGGAGGGTGCCTGGTACCTGAGAACAATGGAGGATGTTGTCCTGGCACTCTCTTCCCTTCGTCAGGTTACTGTGCTCAGATTTCTTTTGTTTCTGCTCCCTTTCCATCTCCATATTTGTAGCCTCATTCATCTTCTCTATGAGCAACTCATCTGAGACTGTAGGATCGTCCAAGTGTTGTTTTAGTTGGAACTTGATATGGTCACTTCTCAGTCCAGTGCCCACTGACCTTAAGAATTTCTTTTGTATAAATTCAGTGCCAAAGTGTTCATCTGAACCTTCCCCTTGTGAAACGAACAGCAAACGGTCCTTCAATGCAATGGCCCTAAATAGGAAGTTCTGAGGAGTCTCTTTACTATTTTGTGATATATTGATCAATTGTTGGTATAGTTCGGAAGCATTTTCCTCTTTATAATGGCTTTTTAGGATTCTCTTGAGTGGCACTAGGGTCAGTCCACTCTTCAGCTCTAGCATGCCTCTGAGACTTGACCCAGGACTAATGGCTTTCACCACAGCTTCCACAAGCTCTGACTCGGGATATCCCTTTTGCAGTCCCATGTCAATCTGGTGCATGAGGTTAGTATAGGACAGCTTATCTTTCTGTTCCTTTTCACCTATCTGGCCAGCAATTTGAAAGTCCTTTCTGATTGTAACTTCTGGCAAGTTAGTATGGGAAAGTCTCTGAGCAACTATATTAGGGTCTTGATTTGCAGGACTTTCTTTTGAGTCTTTGTCTTTAGTGCTAAGTTCTTTCATCTGTCCCTCTATCATCTTGGCCGTTTCTTGAAGTTTTTCCTGTATACTGTAGTATTGCTGTTTTAAATCCTTTAACTGTTGTTCTGCTTGAGGGTCTTTGCCACTATTGCTTGGTGCTTCAATGTTATCTCTCTTCTCTAAATCACCAATGAATTTCTTAGTTGCCTGCAGAAATTGTGTCACCACTTCTTCACTTTCAGTCTCTACCAGTTCATCTAACAGTTCATCTAACACCTCATTCACTATCCGCATGTAATGGCGCCGGGTTTTTCCTTTTGCCATACTTGCTTCGGAGGTCTTTATAAACTGGCAAGTCTCCATGAGATCATCGACTGTCATGTGAATCAGGTGTTCACTGATTTTGTCTTGCAACTTTTCGATATCCATACTCCTAACATTTTTCTGTAACTTCACCACGGACAGTGTAGTCACTCCTTTTCACTTCTGGACCTTTTGGCGTTCCTTTCACCCGGCCCCACGTTGGGCGCCAATTTTGTTGCACACACGGTAAATAATTCAACTGTGCGAAGGATGGGTCGGGAGAAACCAGAAGTGTTTTATTAGGAATGGCTGTAACAAACACAGAAAACCCTTAATTACATGTGACTGGATATGTTCACTGTAATCACTGTCCTGTAGGAAACAAAGTGTTAGACTTTTTGTTCCTACTTCTGTGTCTTCCTATTATCACAGGAAGTAGTTCTGCCCTCTTGTGATGGTACAATAAAAATGCAATCACTAGTATCTTCTATTGACAAAGATAGATTACTGTTATATTAGGTCTTAGGCTTGGATTTTAATTTTATAGGGCTGCCTATTTTCTACACCTCTTACATCTGCAGTCTCTGGTCATCCCTGTACTGTGTCTGCAGTCTCTGGTCATCCCTGTACTGTCTGCAGTCTCTGGTCATCTCCTGTACTGTGTCCGCAGTCTCTGGTCATCCCTGTACTGTCCGCAGTCTCTGGTCATCCCTGTACTGTTAATTAGTTTGCACTACTGTACGAGTTGTTTTTTCTAAACCAAAAGCTCGATATTCAGGTTTCATTGCAGTGTTGGCACTTTGAAAGAAATAAGTTGGTTTTGGGTTGCAGTTTGGGCACTCGGGCTCAAAAAGGTTCG
Source organism: Staurois parvus (assembly GCF_062004578.1). NCBI lineage: Eukaryota > Metazoa > Chordata > Amphibia > Anura > Ranidae > Staurois > Staurois parvus. Next base: position 7,407,959 of record NW_028318003.1, read on the forward strand.
CCATCACTGGCCTAGGCCATCTTTATGTAGAGCAACAATTCTTTTTTTCAGATCCTCAGAGAGTTCTTTGCCATGAGGTGAGATGTTGAACTTCCAGTGACCAGTATTAGAGAGTGAGAGCGATAACACCACATTTAACACACCTGCTCCCCATTCACACCTGAGACCTTGTAACACTAATGAGTCACATGACACTGGGGAGGGAACATGGCTAATTGGGCCCAATTTGGACATTTTCACTTAGGGGTGTACTCACTTTTGTTTCCAGCGGTTCAGACATTAATGGCTGGGTGTTAAGTTATTTTGAGGGGACAGCAAATTTACACTGTTATACAAGCTGTACACTCACTACTTTACATTATATTGTAGCAAAGTGTCATTTCTTCAGTGTTGTCACATGAAAAGATAGAATAAAATATTTACAAAAATGTGAGGGGTGGACTCACTTCTGTGAGATACTGTATATGGCACAACAGATCATCGTTTAATTCTGTGGCAGCTTTGAGATTCAGTCTAGGGACGTTTTGTTTGGAATTAACATCTGATTAAGGAATTTTCTTGGACACACTTGACACACTTGAAAGGGGGAACTGAATACAATTTACAGTGAATTGGAGAATAGAGGGAAGAGGGAAAAACCTAACACAAAGATTTGACCCCCTTGAACCCCACATCCAAAATGGAGCCTGAGAGGGCTGTAAAAGAGCTGTAATTTTAAGCTGCACTTGCAACATCATTCTATCAAAGTGCATGTATAGCCAACACTTTTTCTTTGTTTTGGTTAGAATGGAAATCTCTATGATAGCTAGGGACATATCATATATGCCAGGGAGTGAAAAGAAATCCCCCTGATGTTTGGAGAATTCCCATCTTAGACAGTTGTCATTAGATCACTTGTCATCATTGGAAGATTTCCCCTTAGCTCTTGCTCTTGTGACACCTCTAAACCTTAGGATTTCCCCTTACTGCCTCTCTGTTAGGCCTCATTTACATGAAGCTTTTTAATCCTTACCCTGTGCAGGGCTGTTTATACTGGCATGGGGATGCACAGATGTTGCATGCGTCTCTGTGCTGGCAGTCCTATAGTTGTCAGTTGGGATGCAGAAGCTGCACAGTGCATTTGGGGCCGTGCACCCGCACCTGCACAGATGTCACATTGGGAGTAGCAGCTGTGTCTGTACAGCTGCTGCATCCCAAAAGACAGCATTTGTAATGACGACATTGAGATGCAGGCAATATCTGTCCATCCCCATGCCGGTAAAACATTGCCTTGCGTGGGGTATGGATTAAAATTCCCCATGAGGCCTTACAATGGTCACCAGAAAAATTGGAGAAGGTGACTGTGGCCAAGTGCTGTCACATGGGGTTGATGTGACAGCCCTACAGCTTGTGTAAGCTTCAGCTAGAAGGTCTTTACACATTCTGAAATTTCCTCCTGGCACCATCAATAACCACTTTACAGAGTGCTTTAAACATTGCTACTACTCCAGGAAAAAAGTGTCACAAGGATTGGATGTAAGCAAAAATGTCCTCTGTGGTCACAGACATAAAAAAAGTAAACCTTACCCGCTCTATCCAAAACATTAAATAATGGTTTTAGTAAGGCTTTAACTTGCCCAAGTTTGTTTTAGGTTTTTATTAAAGTGATGAAGAATATATTCGCTAAAGTTCTCTCCAAATTAAATATATGATAAAACTATTGGAAGATAAAGAGACGGAAGCAGCTGAAGTTGTATAGAAATCTCCATTTTTTTTCTGGGAAAGTGGTACTTGGTCTGTCCTTGTCTTTTGACCCTCTAAGTTATGGTTGGGCACATTGACTGACAGAGAGGCTCAGAAATGTTTACTTTAAGCGTTTTACTTCCTCTGAAGTACATATTATGTAAAGGAAATCAGAGGGTTAAAACAAGTATATGGCTGCAACTGCAGCTGTGTGCATGCCTCACATTTTCCAGTGTCCACAAATAGGTCACACACTATGAAACAATAACCGTGCAACAGCAGCCAAGCATCCAGACATCAAGGAGGAGAAAATTTTAAATCCTTCACCATGAACACCTCTAATGGGGTCTTCAGAACCAGGGGCGGACTGACCATTTGGAAACTCGGGCACTGCTCGAGGTTCCAGGGTCAGTAGAGGGCCCCATGAGATGCCCCTGGTACCTTTTTCATAGGCTTTTTTGAGTTTGGGAAAGGACACAGGGGCCCCATGATCCCCTTTTGCCCGGGGGCCCCATGAGTTGTCAGTCCGCCCCTGTTCAGAACATTAAAATTCACTTAGTCACAATGAAAACAAAAACCTCTTGTCAAAGCATTAGGACTCATGTACACTACAGCTGCTAAACTGACGTTCTGGAGCTGTTCAGCATTTTTTTCAGCAGCCCCTGAACCCTCCCTAATGTTTTCCTGTGTGTCCATGTACACATCGTCGTTTACAGGCAGTTGAGTTTACAGTCGTTTTTTTTAACGCACCAAACTTGCGTTCAGGAGTAGATTTTACCTGCGTTTCAAATGCCAAACGCTTGTAAACGCATTTTACTGGCATTTCAAATGCTTGTAAAAGCTTGTAAACGCGGTTAACCATGTTTATAAGCGTTTGAATTTAGAAGCCTTTTTTAACTGTCCAGAGCCTTTTTTCATCATCAGAAATGCATGCAAAGCATTTTCCATGTATTCAAATGGACCTAGCACACCAGCGCAGTCACACCTAGCACACCAGCGCAGACATGCTGCGTTATGCTCATGATGGGATCCATAGTGAATACAACCAGAAAAGACAGCTAATCTCAACACATACTGCTCTCTCTGCTTCTGCTCTCTCTATTTCTCTCAAAATGTCTGAAATAGTTAATTATTTACTATTTTTCAGTGCATTCTGGGCATCTGGGAGGGTCTCCTGAGGTTATCTTTTAAAAATTCTTCCAAACGCAAACGCGCATAAACGCAGTATGCAAATGCGGCTAAACTGACATTTTTAACCTACGTAGGTCAGTTTCCATCGGTCAGAAGAGTTTTCCAAATGCCCCGTGTACATGAGCCCTAATGGTCTTACCCAGGACTATTTCTCAATATAAGACCACCTAGCAAAGACTTGTCATATCAGAGTGAACCTTTGAGCCCCCCCCCAGGATTTTTATGGCTAATACCCAACAAATCCATTTACCTTCTATAGTGCACCTGTGTCTAACTGTTAGAGCACAAAGTAAAAGTAGTTCTTGAGTCTTTTTATAACCACCACTCACTCACTTTTTTATAGGGTGTAAGAGCATTATTCCAGATATTGTCATTCACCTTTGTCTCCTGTAAACCTGTGACTTCTGTAGATGATAGGATGACAAGCCGCTGGAGCTTGATGAACCTCAGCAATGGCTGAACCTGGAAGCTCTGAGGCTTTTTCACTTGTGGGTTCCTAGGGTTATTGCAAATCAGCTAATCTCTGTCGCCATTCTATATCAGGTAGACACAGGGGAAACATTGCCACATAGAGGGTGTCATCCCCATTTTGACAGTAATAAGTAGAAGCAAAATAAATAAACTTTAAAGCTGCGTTGAAGGCACATTTCATATGGTCTCTGCCTGCCAGTGTAGACTACTACATCTTGTATATGTTTTGCAATAACTACCATATCACCCGACACTGTTCTGCATTTAAAGCCAAAACTTGTTTTCTTTTTCCATCTGGCTAGAGTAGGAAATGGTTGAAATCCGTGTCTATTTCTCTTTGGGGGGGCATTCCTTCACTTTCTGTCTCCAGACACAACTGGAAGGTCTATCGAAAGAAAGGAAAACCTGTCTTGGACAGTTATCAACTGAAAACGTTGGATTTTCTGTCTGTTTTGGTCCCAGTAACAATGGTCATCAGAACATATAGAGAGGATAAAATGGGGATAAAGGCAGCTATAAGTACCTGACAGAGGTTCTATCACATCCCTCTTTTGAGCAGATGAATGGAGTGAGAGAATTGCTTGAAAGCTTTCCAGAAAACCTAAACCCCAGTTGTAGTATCACACAGTGGCTAAATGGTTAACACTTCTGCCTGGCAGTACTCGGGTCGTTGGTTTGAATCCCATCCACAGCACCACCTGCCTGGAGTTTGCATGTTCTCCCTGTGCATGTGTGGGTTTCCTCTGGGTACTCTGGTTTCCTCCCACACTCCAAAGACATGCTGGTAGGTTAATTGGATCCTGTCTAAATTGGCCCTAGAATGTGTATGTATGGATGTGAGTTAGGGACCTTAGATTGTACACCCCTTGAGGGTTAGGGACTGATCTGAATGTACAATATATATGGAAAGCGCTGCATAAATTGACGGTGCTATATAAGTACCTGAAATAACTGATTAGGATAAATAATAAATATTGTAAAGTGTCAGATTTTAGCTCCTGTGCCAGCTCAGAATTCCTGTCCCCTGCAGTAGGCTAAAGATAAAGTCTTTCTGACAAGACCCCCATCCCCCTCTCCCCTCCACCTATCCAACACTACAGCACTTCATTCAGCAACAGGGAGCGTGAGCATTGCTGAATGGAGAGCCGTAGTTTTTACAAGGAAGGGGGTTGTCAGATTGCTGGAAATAGAACGCTGTGCTCACACGGAGTGCAGCAGTCTGTATAATCAACTAACTGAAGGGAACCAGAATAGCGCTGGTGCGGGGTCTCTGTTAAACAACTAAATTATGTATGGCACTTGAATACTGGATGCCCAGGCATCCGGGAGCCGCAGCATATAGGCAAAAGAAACGCTTGACATGTATAAATGTGCGCTAACACTAGGTGCGTCAAGAACATGAACGTTAATTCATTTCAATGGCCAGAATAAAATATTCTGACCAATAAAATTAATTAACACCCAACACGTTTAGGGCTCGTGTACACTACAGCTGCTAAACTGACGTTCAGGAGCTGTTCAGTGTTTTTTTTCAGCGGCCCCTGAACTCTCCCTAATGTTTTCCTATGTGTCCATGTACACATAGTTGTTTACAGGCAGTTGAGTTTACAGTCGTTTTGTTGAACGCACCAAACTTGCGTTCAGGAGTAGATTTTACTGGCATTTCAAATGCTTGTAAAAGCCTGTAAACGCAGTTAACCGTGTTTATAAGCATTTGCATTTAGAAGCGTCTTTTAACTGTTCCATGTCCAGATGCTCTCCAGAGCTTTTTTTCATCATCAGAAATGCATGCAAAGCATTTTCCATGTATACAAATGGACCTAGTACACCAGTGCAGTCAGTTCCAGGAAAAAATGGTAGAACGTGCTGCATTATGCTCATGATGGGATCCATAGAGAATACAACCAGAAAAGACAGGTCATCTCAACACATACTGATCTCTCTCTGCTTCTGCTCTCTCCATTTCTCTCAAAATGTCTGAGTACTGTCTGTGATACTTTTTTTATTTGCACTAACATACAATTTGACTCAATTGTTTCTGTCACAAATGCACTAATATGGCTACAATCACCTCTCTCAAAATGTCGGAAATAGTTAATTATTTACTATTTTTCAGTGCATTCTGGGCATTTGGGAAGGTCTCCTGAGGTTATCTTTTAAAAACGCTTCTGAACGCAAACGCACATAAACACGGTATGCAAATGCGGCTAAACTGACGTTTTTTAACCTACGTTTTCCAGCAGTCAGTTTCCATCGTTCAGAAGAGTTTTCCAAACGCTCTGTGTACATGAACTCTTACATACATCAAGCATTTTTTCTGGTGAAACTCTGCTGCCAAAGAGGAAAGGCATTTAGAAGAGCAGAGCAGATTCCTTGTGTGCATGAGGACTAAAGCTACAGGCAGCTTATGGAGAATGTCAGCAGTTTGACTGATGGGAATAAGAATTGAACTGGTGCAGGAGCTCCGTTGAATATCCAGTTGAAGAATGTCACTTAAAAACTGATTTTTTTTATAAACCTGTAGTTTATCTAATCATCAGGGCCATCCCCAAACTTGCAGTTTATCTGTTCATCAGGACAAATGACAGAAATAAAAGTCTGACAGAGGTTCTAACCCATCCCTCCTTTGACCGGATGAAGAGAGCAGATCTTGTCCTGAAAACTGAAGCTGGCTGTACACAAGCAGAATTTAGTCTGCAATTTTTCATTTTAAAAACATTCATTTGATTTTCAATTGTTACTGGGGTCAAATCGATGTTCAGCTTCAACTGCAGTAACGAGAAAATTTGAAGAAGCAGGACGGAAATGTTTTCTCAAACAAATTTCTAACAGTGTATGTGATTTTCTTTTAGAAAGTCCATTTGTTTCAAAATCGAATGTTAAAGGCAAACAGAATTTTGAAGTACTTTGGAATGTCAAGCCGTAGAATGTACTGAGAATTTTTGTACGAATGTGCATTGGAATATCTACTAGTGTATGGCCAGCTTTAAAGCCCAATTGTAGTGTCACTTTAAACTAATTACATTAACTTGTAAACATTGTAAAAGTGTCAGGAGTATTTTAGTGCATTATTTCACTTATTTTAGCTCCTCTGCGTGTGTGTGTGTAGTATTAAATCCAAAAGCAAACATTTATTATATTGCAGCTTACCAATTCTTTGATTCCTTTTTTAGGCTTTCTTTCTTCTATTTTCATCTGGTGATCCAGCCAGCAAGTCTGTTGTTTTTGAATGCCCAACCTCACCAGTAGACTGTATCAGTTTACATGAATAAAGCAAACCATTTAACACTGGCAGGGGTGGTTAAGTTGCAATATATCATTGGGTTTAATACTGGTTATGGCTACAATTGGGCTTCACCTGGACCAAACACAGAAGTAACGTATCACGCACAGTAGTAGCTGTTTTGTTACAAGTGCACTTATAAAGCTGATTTTAACTTTTAGATTGTTAAAAATGTTTTCATGTTTGTAAAACCACAAGCTGCTTAAAAAAAAAAATGTATAACATGATAGTCAAATTGTAGTGTTCTACTACTCAACAATATGCATTTTGTTTCTGTCAGGAGCGGCAGAGGCTGGAGACTATTTTGAATTTGTGTGCCGAATACAGTAAGACAGAAGAAACCACTCCACCTGCTCAGCTACAAGAACCTCAGGCATTTACCTTACTAGGTTCCAGTATTGAAAGGACTTCACCTTTACATTGTCGGAGACCATCGTGGGATGGTAGTCTAGGGAACAGTCACGAAAATACTGGGAGCCTAATGAAATTAAGGGGAGGACACAATGAGGAAGAAGCTCACAAAGAGGAAAATAGCAGCACAGAGAGTACCCAGCATGAAGTGAGTGTATCTTTAAGCTTTAGTTTAATCATTTTTGACGACTTTTTAATGTTCTTGCATACTTTTATGCCCTTGGGCCACTATTCCCAATGACACTATTCCCACAACTGGCACCAATGATGGGGCACTGTTCCTCCCACTGACATCAACAGGCACTAATATTTCCCCTAATACCAAAGATGGGACGTTGTTTACTCCCACTGACACGAGGATATTTTCTACTCCCACTGGCCACATTCTGGCCCCCCTAAAGTCTGAAGCACAGTAAACTGGCCCTTTGATTAAAAAGTTTGGAGACCCCTGATTTATGCAGTAGGGTTACCGACTGTTTCCATTATATAATTTGCAATAAATAGTAGTGCAGGTGTCTTAAAGTGAGCGTATACTGTTATTAAATATGCTATATACTTTTATGTGAAAGAGTCCCCTCGATACTAGACAGATAATACCTACAGATAAACAGTCCTCTACCGCAGAGCACCACTCCAAAATTGCAAGTTTTTGAATCTCCGCCAACCACATAACAGTAACATAACCTTAGTATTGTGTTTTCTTGTGATTGACAACTGTCATAAATCCATATTTCTTGATCGTACATTACAGGACACAGGAACTTAATCTTACAACACTGGATTATAAAGCCAGGGATCCTATTGCCTTCTTAGTAGATACTTTGGTGTTAAATAGATCAAGTTAATTAAGTAGGCCTTTCTGCCTTCTTCCTTGACAGCTCTACAGAATCGAATCACCAGGCACTCTGATAATTCTCTTTGCACTGAACTTGACCAGGGGAACATGGTGCTTGGAGCTCAGCATGCTCCTGTTGGACTGTCCATTGCAGATAGTTTGCATCTTCTGCCCCTTGACCCACTTTCTCACCCTGCTTTTCAGTTGCTGACTTGTTGGACTAGCTACTGAAGCCCAGGTCATGAGGGACAATGGGTCTGTCAGATTTTGCCTTCCATATGCTATTGAGGTTTTGGAATTGATTTCTTATACAGGTTACATCACACTTGCAAGTGTATTTCACGAGAAAAGAATTCCTTCCCAGGACGTACTCTGTGGGATGAATCTTTATTTTCTTCAAAATGGTATTGATAAGTGTTTGGACTTAAGACCCATCCAGGTTCGAATCTTAGCCTTCACAGTTCCTTCAGAGGCCACTTTTTTCGTGAGGGCCTTTTTGAGGATGTTGTTCGCGTTATCTTTCCTGTTTGTTTCCTTCTGAGTTTGAAGGATCTCAATGTGTTTTCTTTTGGCTCTCTTAGACTGCCAATTTATCAAGGATATTCCTCTGTATAGCCTTACTTTCAAAGTTGCCTTCTCAACCAGGATAAGGTATAAGGTTGTCTTGAGGCCAGGGCCTCTTTTTTCTTCAGTGCTCAGCATATATGGATACATCCCCTTTGAAAAGTGAGATTTTAATCAATATCTCAATTTTTGACAAAACTGCGTTTTATAGAACATTTGTTTACCTCATTACATGAACGTAAGGTTAATAATATAACTTAGATTACAAAATCTTCAGTTTTACTCAAATTAGTTGATGCAAAAATGAATACACCCCACAACAAAAACTATTATATCTAGTATTTTGTATGACCTCCGTGATTTGTAGGACAGCACTTAGTCTTCTAGGCATGGAATGAACAAGTTTGCTACATATTGCAACATATATCTTTTTCCATTCTTCAAGAGTGATCTCTTTTAGAGCCTGGATGCTGGATGGAGAGTGATGCCTAACTTACATAGTTACATAGTTAGTCTGGCTAAAAAATACAAAAGTCCATCCAGTTCAACTGTAGAAATTACAGTTACATAGTTAGTCTGGCTGAAAAAAGACAAAAGTCCATCCAGTTCAACCATAGAAGTTACATAGTTAGTCTGGCTGATAAAAGACAAAGGTCCATCCAGTATCTTGTCTCTTCATAATTCCTCATAGGTTTTCAGTTGGGTTCAGATCAGGAGACATACTTGGCCACTGAATCACTTTCACAATGTTCTTCTTTGAAAATGCAACAGTGGCCTTAGATGTGTGTTTTGGATCATCTTCATGTTCGAAAAATGCATGATGACCAAGGGCATGGAGTGATGGTAGCATCTTCTCTTTCAATATAGACCAGTACATCTGTGAATTCATGATATCATCAATGAATGCAGTTCCCCAACACCAGCAGCACTTATGCAGACCCACAGAAGGACACTGCCACCACCATGTTTCACTGTAGGCACCATGCATTTTTCTCTGTACTCCTCACCTTTGCAATTCCATACAGTTTTGAAGCCATCAGTTCCAAAAACATTTGGTCTCATCACTCCAGAGTGCATATTCCCAGTAGTCTTCTTCTTTTTCAGCATGGACCCAGGCAAATTCTAGGTGGACTTTTGTGTGCATGGGCTTTAGGAGAGGCTTCCTTCGTCGAACCCATGCATGCCATTCCTCTGTAGTGTATGCCATATTGTGTCACAGGACACAATCACCCCAGTTTTGCTTTCTACTTCTTAGCTAACTGCAGTGAACTTGCATGGCGCTTTTCTTCTTCATTCTCATCAGAAGACGCTGCTTGTCAAGGTGTTAACTTCTGTGGACTGCCTGGACGTCTCTGTGAGATCGTTGCAGCTCCATCTTTGTTAAATTTGTGTATCACTTTTGCTACAGTATTCTGACTGATAAGTAAAGCTTTTCTTTTTGTAGCCTTCACCTTTCTTGTGTAAAGAAATTATTTTCTCTTCTATGTGGTGCCACTGCTGAGATGGAAAGGGGCTTTCTATTATAAGTAACACCCTTTTATAATCAATTGTCTGCTGGACACCTGTTTAATGAATAATTAGACTCACCTGTAGTTGAATTCTTGTTAATTGGGATTTTGTTGTCTAAAATTTAGCTTTGCTCCTAAGACTTTTATGGGGGTTTATTCATTTTTGCAACATGGTCTTGAATGAATTTGTTAGGAAAAATATTTTTTTGTGTGTGCAAATTAACAAATATTGTTTGCAATCAATGTCCTGCATATGTGTCAGTGTTTTGTAGTATAGTGTGCCATAGAAAATGTTGATTCTGAAAGGAAAGTAAAGGTTTTTTGACAAATCTGTTGGGGTGTACTCAATTATGCGGAGCACTGAATATGCGGTGCAAATTTTATCTGGTTCAAAAAAGGGTCCTGTGTGAATTTAGTGCAGGTGTGGGGCAAATTTCATCTCATGCTATGCCCAGTCCCCTCAGAAATCACATTCAGTTCGTACATGTCACAGCAGAAATCGCACTGTGATACCGCACTCTGAAACCACATCAGATTCGCATCACATCAGTGTGAACGGCACTGATCTGCATACTTGTTCTAGGTTACAGTTACTGAAAGCACTGAGGCTGTTATACAAGGAGACAGCCAGACATTTAGTGAAGTTAGATAATCAGTGGCAGGCTCCATACTTAGTAAATGGTTCCTTTTCCTAAAAATGAGTAACTCATGATCTGTAGATGTAAGTGTTCTGGCATGAAGCAAGTCTGACCTACATGTGTGATCTTATTGATACCAGATGTGAAACAAATAAATGAGGTTTTGCCTGGGATTTTTAAATCCGCATTAGAAAGTGATGTAGGCCTATATAATTCTACTTGGGCTGGGTCCTTACTTGGCTTCAAAAAAAGGATAATGATTTGTACATAGAGCTGGATAGCTGACATACAGCGATGGCATAGGAGTATATGTAAAGAAATCGCCCGAAAAAAAATTTTCAAATTAGAATTATAATAATAATAGGATGTGCATGTAGCTATTTCATTAGTGACTGTTTTCAGTTCCTTGTTGTCCTGTGTCAGTTATAAGAACTGGTTAACATTTTAGGAATGAAGACAGTAAGACTCCAAGTAACTTTTTTAGATGTATATAATTTGTTATAAAAGGCCTGCATTATGACCTCCATCCCATACCCATCCACCAAACACAGTTATAGTTGATACAGAGGTCTGGGTCCTCTATATGGAAGAGTAGACTAGAACCTAGACTGTCCAGCTTTAACTAATATCTCACCTTCTACCTAAACTGTTCGATCCAGTGCCTTGCATCTACCTCTATTTGAATTCAGTACTTTTGAGCCTGAGACCCAGATGAAGTGTACTGTTAAATGAATGACAAAAAAGTGTGAGAGTTCCTTACCTCTACATAATTTCGGGTCATAGACAGTAATGGCAGCCTCCAATGTTTTTTCATGACAGATTTCCTTTAATCCTTTACTGCTTATGATGTGTACCACATGTGCTGGTATTGAAAGGGTTAAAACAAGCTCACACTCTCCAGCCAGCAGAAGTGGCAGCCCCACATCCCTCCCAACGTCCGTTGGTTCTCAAGCTGTCCTGCTCCACCTGCAATGAACTCAGAAGCATTCTGCTGTGAGCTCTGAGTGCACCATTGTCAGAACACAATAGTGTCAGGGCAGGGCTGTGGAACGGACAGGTAGGCCTAGTGGCAGGGTAACGCACTGGCTGACGACAACCACCACCAACAGACCGAAGTCCCTCAGGGCGCGGAGTCTAAGTCCCAGGCTGCCCTTCACCAGGGCCCCTGATGGTGGGGATGGACTTGACGCAGCCAGGAACCAGGTCGCGGCCCCCGAGACACCCCGGCTGCGGTAATGGCCGCCGCCAATGGCGTGTAGCTGGTGAGAATGACAATAGCGTAGTCAGGCAAGCTGGGTCAACAACAACGGGACAAAACAGTACAGAACAGTAGACAGAGAATCACAGGTCACGGGCCGGGTTCAGATCGAAGGAAAACACAGAGAATGGTCTAGTCACAAGCCGAGTCAAATACCAGAAGAGTCACGAGCGTATACACAGAGCTGTAGCAAGACAAAGACACAAGACACAAGTGCAAAGAGCATGTGCGGATCACAGGCTTATATGTACTCAGCCACACCCCTCTGGGGGATGGACCTCAGAGACCTGAAGGCATAAAAGCTTCCCACCATGCTCAGCATAAATCCAAGATGGATGCCAGCACATGGAGTAACATAACCTCTGAGAAAAGGTAGGACCTTGACAAATAGGCTGTACCCAGAAGGCAACAGATCGAGCACTTTCTATACTTAATCTACTTTCTATACTTAATCTGTTAGGGCAAAGTGTAGGGGAGATATTAGGGATCTATAAGATCCCTGATGTTTCCATAAAGAGGACCTGTCACCTGCACAATAATATCACATAGGGGACTTGTCAGCCTCCTTGTAATAGCAATCCTGTGAAGTAAAATACATTAAAATTCCTAAAAAAAATAAAATACATCCTAAAAAAATTAGGATGCATGCAGATATGAGTATGGCAGTTGCGCAACACATGTCAGGTATTACTGTGCTCACCAAAGGGAGAGAACTAATTCTACAGCCATCATTTACACTTAAAGCCATTCCAAAGGTTCATTTTTTTTTTTTGTAAAATAACAAACATGTCTATACTTAACTACTGTATCCAGTGGTTTTTGCACAGATTAGCATGGATCCTCTTCTTCTTAGGTCTCCCGCAGGCTGTCCTGGCCCTTCCTGTCTGTTGGGTGCCCCCACAGCAAGCAGCTTTCTATGGGGGCACCCGCTGCTCCGTGTATCCATTCACACACAAAGCTGCAGCTTGGCCCTGTCCCCTCTCTCTCCTCTTTGGCTGGCTGGCTGTGATGGACAGCAGCGGGAGCCAATGGCTCCCGCTTGCTGTTTGAGCCAATGAGGAGGCAGAGACCAGGGACAGCCAAGGCGTTTATTCACATCGCTGGATTGGGGGAGCTGCTGCAAACAGAAGGTTCTTTACCTTCATGCAGAAAGTGCATGAAGGTAAACAACCTTCAGACTTTACAATCACTTTAACTCTAATTTGATGAGCTATAGAGGTTTTCAACGGTTACCTATTTAAAATGTTGCGTATGATAGCCACCATTTTGCTGGTGCACACTATTTTCAGGCCTAACATTGAACCCCGATTCCAATAAAGTTGGGATGCTGTATAAAATCTACATAAAAACAGAATGCAGTCATTTGCAAATCTCATACACCCATATTGTATTCGCAGTAGAAAACATATCAAATGCTTAAACTGAGAAAATGTACCATTTTAAGGAAAAAAATAAGGTCATTTTGAAATTGATTCAAAAATGGTGATGTTTGATTGAGGTTTTATCTTGGTTACCTTTGTGCATAACTGCTTTTTTTCCCCCATCTTAGTGCGCTCACATACCTTTACTATTTATTTTGAAATTGATGGCAGCAGCATGTCTCAAAAAAGTTAGCACAGGGCCATGTTTACTACAGTGTCCCGTCATCTTTTGACAACATTGTAAATGTCTGGGAACTGAGACCAGTTGCTGGAGTTTTAGGAGAGGAATGTTGCCCCATTCTTGCCTGATATAGGATTCTAACTACTTAGCACTCCTGGGTATTCTTTGTCATATTTTTTATTTCAAGACGTACCAAATATTTTCAATTCGTGAAAGATATGGCCTGTAGGCAGGCCAGTTGAGCACCTGGAATCCTCTATTATGAAGCCATGCGGTTGTCATAGACGCAGTATACGATTTAGCATTGTTCTGCTGAAATATGCAAGGCCTTCCCTGAAAAAGATGTCCCCTGGATGGGAGCATATGCTGCTCTAAAACTTGGATAATCTTTCAGCATTAATGGTGCAATTCCAGATATGCAAGCCCATATGCACTAATGCACCCCCATATCATAAGAGAGACAGGCTTTTGAACTGATCACTGATAACAAGCTGGATGGTCCCTTTTCTCCTTAGTCAGGAGGATGCGGAGCCCACGGTTGCCAAAAAGAATGTCAAATTTCAATTCATCTGACCACAGAACAGTTTACCACTTTGCAACAGACCATTTTAAATGAGCTTCGGCTCAGAGAAGACAGTGGCGTTTATGGATCATGTTCAGGTGTGGATTCTTCTTTGCTGTTTGTTTTTAATGCAGTGTTGTCTGAAGGCCTGAATATCATTGACATCCAATATTATGTTTTAGTTTTGCCCCTTGTGCACAGAGATTTCGTCAGATTCTCAGAATCTTTTGAGGTTATTTTGTACTGTAGATGATGATATATTTAAAGACTTTGCAATTTTATATTGAACATTATTCTGAAATTGTTCGACAATTTCTAGATGCAGCTTTTCACACATTGGTGAGCCTCTACCCATCTTTACTTCTGAGACACTGACTCTCTAAAATGCTCTTTTTATACCCAACTGTGTTACTGTCCTGTTGCCAAATAACCTAATTAGTAGCAAAATGTTATTCCAGCTCTACCTTGTTAGTACCACTTAGCCCTGGTTCACACATATGCGGCCGTGCGGGCCGCGTTTGGCGTGGGCACGAGAGCCCATTCATTTGAATGGACTCTCGTGCTCTATGACACACAGGGAAGAAGTCCCTGCACTTCTTCCGAAAACACAGCCTGCACAGGAACCTCAGTTCCCAGTACGGTTGTATTTTCCAGTGCGGGCGGCGTGCCATTAGAACTAATGGCACCTGCCCACAGGTCCGCATTTCCCTGTGCGGGTGGTGTGGCTGCACGGATTTTCATGCGGATCCGCACCAGCACCACCCGCACAGATGTGAACCTAGCCTTACTGTGCTTTGCCAGCTTTTTGTTGCCCTGTCTCAACTTTTTTGAGACGTGTTGCTGCCATCAATTTCAAAATTACCTTATTTTTTCTCTTAAAATGGTTAATGTTTAAACATTTGACATGTGTTCTATTTTGAATAAAATATGGGTTTGAGATTTGCAGATCATTGCATTCTGTTTTTATGTAGATTGTACACAGCGTCCCAACTTTTTTTTGGAATTGGGGTTGTATTTGCCAGGTGATTATATTGTATTTGTGTGCACTATATTTATGTTCAGTGTGTTTTTTACTGAAAATATACACTCACTGGCCACTTTATAACACAAATTGTTAATCTGCCAATCACATGACAGCAACTCAATACATTTAGGCATCTAGATGTGGTGAAGATAACTTGCTAAAGTTCAAACAGAGCATCAGAATGGGGAAGAAAGGGGATTTAAGTGACTTTGAACGTGGCATGGTTACTAATTCCTGATGGGCTGGTCTGAGTATTTTAAGAACTGATCTGCTGGGATTTTCACGCACAACCATCTCTAGGCAAAAATAGAAGTCATCCAGTGAGCGGCATTTCTGTGGACAAAAATGCCTTGTTGATGTCAGAGGTCAGAAGAGAATGGGCAGACTGATTCAGGATGAATCAGAAAGGTAACGGTAACTCAAATAACCACTCGTTATAACCAAAGTATGCAGAATACCATCTCTGAACACACAACACATCAAACCATGAAGCAGATGGGCTACAGCAGCAGAAGACCACACCGGGTGCCAGTGTACCCATCTTTTGATGGCTACTTCCAGCAGGATAATGCACCATGTCACAAAGCTCAAATCATCGCAAACTGATTCCTTGAACATGACAATGAATTCATGGTACTCCAATGGCCTCCACAGTTTCCAGATCTTAATCCAAGAGAGCACCTTTGGGATGTGGTGGAATGGAAGATTCGCATCATGGATGTACAGCTGACAAATCTTCAGCAACTGCGTGATGCTATCATGTCCATATGGACCAAAATCTCTGAGGAATGTTTCCAACACCTTGTTGACATCTTGTTGAATCGATGCCATAAAGGATTAGGGCTGTTCTAAAGGCAAAAGAGGGTTCAACCCGGTATTAGCAAGGTGTACCTAATAAAGTGCTAGTGTGTGTACGCTTAATAAACAGTTGCACAAATATCTCTGCTTGTTATGGGGATTATATTATTCAGTCCAGAAATGCACATTTTAATGTGTTCAGCAGTGGATTGTTAAACCCATAGTGGACCAGTAAAGTGAGAAAAAAGTAGATTGCGTTAATTCTGATTAGTTTTGTATGAAAATTTGGCATATTACCTATATTGCTAAAATGCCCTGATACAGAAGCATTGGGATATAATACTGTTCAGTGCTCAACAACCTGGCTATTTATTGTAGGGATGTACAGCGACAAGTGCAGGAATTCTACCATGTTTATTCAGCAATATAGAAATGGCGATGGCTTTTATCATTGATTTTTTTTTTCTGGAGTTCAGTCGTGAGAGGGTTTCGATATTAGCACAAGTATGCCTCTGGAACAAGATGAATTTTATTGAATAGATTGGCTTGCCTATCCATTACTTTCTGAAAACATAACTAAAGGCAAAACTTTTTTGTTACTTTTGGATAGGGAAGGTTATAACCCATGTCATTTTTTTTTACATCTGTGTCCCATTGGGGATATTTCACCAGGGTCACCAGAACTAGTGTCCCCATTGAAAACTTTCTCCTTTATTACTGTTTCCTTTCATTTTAAGTGGTAAAAAGGACACATCCAGTGGGTGAATCATCCTAACAGGGGCACAGACAGCAATAAAAACTGACAGGTGTTCCAATTCCTCTGCACTTTAGGTAACAGTTTTGGAGAATTTTCTCCTTCAAACACACAAGGCCTGATATACCATCCTCTATGCAAATACGATCACGCAGAAGTGCTGCACGAATACGCCAAATGTATGCTCATGGATATTATAATTAGTGCACAGGCTACATTGGATATGGACAGATATATTAGGCTATGGTGGTTTTCTTTAGAGTGTAATCTTCACATCTGAATTTAAGCTAGCCAAGCCTTGGCATGGCCAAAATATAATTACATTTCCTGTATGTTTTTTGTTTTGTTTATCTAAGTACTTTTAAGTGTCTTTATATACACATACCATATAGAAATAAAATCGCATCAAGTACACACATGTATTTTAAAAATATACTCATGAATATAACTTGGATTTAGTGAATCACTATAAAAACTAAGTGAATAGCTTTACGTTTCTTCTGTTCATCTGATCTATTGGCTATAGACCAAGATATATCTTAAGTATAAGGTCTAAAGTTAAAAAAAAAAGGCCACAGTACCTAAATGTGGTCGTCTTTATTCTGTGTTTCCCTGCAGTCGCACTAATAATCAGCACATTATGCTCAGTCTTCTCTGATTTGATATAAAGGAAACATTATTGTCCCCTTTGCCATTCTCATGTCGTGGAAGGCTGAGCTACCAGGAACAATGCATATTTGTGTCTCAGTCAGGCGATTAACTATTATTCTGAAGCTTGAATTCTAAATTCAATAAACTACACTGTATGAGCTGAGATTTTCTACATTTTTATGAGGTTAGGCGAGGAATACCATGTGATCTGAATGTGAATGTGACTTTGTTTTAGATAGCAGTGAATTGAGGGATGTGTGTAGATGGGGTGTAATTTAATGATTTAGTTTATGATTTACAGTATTACCCAGAAATCCCTTCTGGCATCTTGGTGTGGTGATTAACTCTATTACAAATTAGTTACAACATGACCTTGAATATGTTTAGTACAGTTGAAGTGTATCTAAACCTAAAGAAAAGCTTCTAAATATATTATAGCTTACTAGTCTTTAGATGTGCTGACTGGATAATGTGGAGTGCAGGATGTTACTGTCTCGCCTCTCCACCTCGTCCAATCAGAGAGCGCATTACATTCAAGTATTCTCTGAATAGAATTCCTTCAAAGAGCACAAACAATTGAAGAAACACAATTTATTGAGTAATTTAAAGGTCAAAATTATTTGACTTTTTGAGTATGGGTTAGTATCCAAACCCTAGAAAGAATATGGAATATTTTGCAACTTACCAGTCCTTAAATGTGATGGCTACATTTGTTTTTTTTTCTCAGTCTTATTTCCCTTTATTTTTATCTTGTGATCCTGCCAGTAATACACTTATGTTCTAGGTGTGAACCTCATTGTCACTCTTTGACAGGAAGTGTGTACTAAAGCATACACCCATGAAGGGCTATATTTACATGCACAGGGTTGCACAGGTGTTCCCGGCATCCCTATACAGGCAGTCCCATTGGGACTCAGCATCTGCATGGACACAGATGTTGCTTCCAATCTGACATCCATGTGGATTCATGGCCCCAAACGCACACTGTCTACTTAGGAGCCACTCACTCACACAGATTTCAGATTGGGAGTACGTTTGTGTTCTTTTAACCACTATGTCTCATTGATATCAGTGGTATGGTTTTAATTATAAGGTAATTGCCTGATGGATCAGGATGAGTTTTATGAGTCGTGTATTGTAAATCACTGTGAAGGAGAGTTTCTACCTTGGTTTTAAATAGTAAAGAGGTGGTGCGCTGCATCCTACAAAGTTGTTTTGACCTTCTTTGAGGTTTTTGACCTCATTTGACCTTCTAGTGGCATCTATAGCTGGAATCTACAAATGTACTAAGCCTGGATGGGTTGCTGGATGAGTTTTTTTTTTAAACTGATAGCCCAGTGTGTGGCAGAACTATTGAATGACCAAGGCCCTGCTTGTAATTGACATAACCAGAATAACCTTAGATACGGGATGGTGAAATGTGTTTTATTGATTGTCAGACCCGTCAACATACTTTTTTTTTTTTACTGCACAAATAAAATATTGAATGATTTTGTAGGACTGTCCCTTTTGTGTATCATGTCATTGATGTCAGTTATGTCTTTTTAGCAGGAAGATTCTGCATCCACCGGAGATGTAAACTCTGACCTGCGTACAGTGGAGGAACAGCGGAGAACAGCAATCAATCGTGTGGAACAGCTGAAAAACAGAGTGACAGATCTTGAAAGACAATTGCAAGAAAGTGCTCGAGAGGTTGGAAAACATCCAGATAGGGGCCAAGAAATTTTGTGCACTGGGGAAAAATTAGACAGTATAATATTGCATGAACTGTTCTGACCTGTTATTTGTATGGCAATAATCTGATTTCTTAAGTTGAGGGAAAATAGTTTTCATTTTGAGGAAATACTAGACACATCTGTTGCTTGTCCTTTCTTCCACTATGCAGGCAGAGATGGAGCGTGCTTTACTTCAGGGAGAAAGGGAGGCTGAGCTTTCCCAGTTGCAGCAAGAACAGAGAATAGTTCAGCAACTACAAGACAATCTTAACGTTCTGGAAAATGATATTCAGAAGGAGAAAGAGAAGGTATTAAACATGTTGTAAGGTTATTGTGCCCCATGTTTGGGGAATATTCTCTCTCCCTTGTGTTCTGTCCTTCTGTCTTCACTCTTTCCAAGCTCCTTATTGTTCTCTTACAATTCCAAAAACCACACAGAAAGGTAGAACGTTGCTTTATTTTTTTTTCATAAGATTTTTTTTATGGTTCTCCTCAACTGATTACTTGTGTATCTGAACCCCTATTTTATTAATTCAGTGCCAGAGAGGCCTGCAAGCAGCTGTTCTCTTTTAATACTTGTAGTTTGTGAGACTGCCAAATAGTGATAGCACTACAGTTCCCTCTTTAAACGAGAAGTGTCCTTTGTGCTGCTTGCTAACATTTTATTTGACATTCTCTGTCCTCTGATTCCCTGCCGTTGTAATCTTCTGATGCTGCAAGGGTCTATAGAGCTCAGGGACCTGTTAGGCACTATCAAGAGCACTGACTATGCCCACCTTTTCTGCCCCCCCCTCCTCCAATCATAGAAGCTGTACTATAGCTTCCATGAATGAAAAGTGATCTATTAATGGAGATAGGCAGATGACTTGTTTTGGTTCCTCCATTCATAGAGCGATTTTCATTGATAGAAGCTATAGTACTGCTTCTATGAATGGAGGAGGGGGCAGAAAGGGCAGGCATTCTAAATGAGTGCCTGTGACAGGTCCCTCAGCACTATTAACTCCTGCAGAGGACAGAGGATCTCCTCTAAAAAGACAGCCAGTAGCCCAAGGGAAACTTCACATTGATTGTAAGGACTGTCCCTTATGTTGACTTTGATTGATTTATTTATGTTTACAAAACTTTTTTAAGGTTTATGTCATATGCTGGTGTAATATAATTTATTTCAGTCCCTGTATCTGCCAATATCAGTTTTTACTTACCACCTATCACATAAGAACCACTATCAAGAAAAATACTCTGATAATTGTATATGGTCCCTTCTTGTAATGATACTGTGTATATATGACTTGCTTTTTTTCTTACATGCAGACCAACATCTGGTAAAGTGACAATGACGGGGGTTTAGACAAACCATAACACTGCCAGGAGGACTTGATTATTAGCAGAAAGAGGTTTTCTTAAAAAAGAAGACTTAAAGTAGTTGTAATGGCAGAAGTTTTTTTTTAACTTTTACTCTCTCGGCTCACTCACTCCCCATTGGCTCAGATACAGCAGCAGGAGCCATTGACTCCTGCTGCTGTCAATCAGAGCCAGTGATTGGGGGGGTGAATGGGTGTGTGCGGTCCAAGACCCATTCTGTTTGTCTTATGGACACACAGAACAGGGCTTGGGAACGAGCCTGCATGAGTGTCCCTAGAGCTAGCAGCTTACTATGAGCATACTTGCCAGGGGGGTGGAGCCCACAATTCCTGCAAGAGACTCCAGAAGAGGAGGATTGGGGCTACTCTGTGCAAAACTATTGCACAGAGCAGGTAAGTATGGAGACGAAAAAAAGAAAAATATTGCTTTAAAACTATGTGAATATAAGGTAATTTATATAAGCACTCCTGACAGCGTTATGGTTTGTCCCAACTCTTTGTCAGTATAACTTTTGCTAAGCAGCATGATCTGCATGTGGAAAAAATATGAATAAAAACATTTTATACTGACTACTATAAATACAAGTATAGTAAATAGAGACTGGAAACTGTATGAGGCTATCTATTGCCAACATGCCTATATATACTGTACATATTTTACCAGTTGTTGCCTCCTATGGGACTTTACATGGCAAACTATATAAAACTGTATATTTTACTGTATAGAGTTTAAAATACATTTACATAAAAACCGCAATCTTAGTTTTGCATCTTTCATATAGTTGCAATATCCATTCAGAGCTGGCGGGGATTAATTACATGAATGAACAATGCACATAATACAAGAATTTCTTCACAGGGTATTCTCCAGCCACAAAAATCCAATGCATTTCAATTTGTTCATTTTGATAACTCTTCAGGGAGAGGTTTGCCAATATATTAGATGTGTTACAACAAAAAAATCAGCCAAAAAGCTTTAAAAACAGGATGCCTCAACTCCAGGCCTCTGGACCTTTAGCAGCCATCAGGGACAGTGTGTGTGCAAACAGGGGACCACAGATATGCCCCAAGTTGGTCCAGGAAACAGCCATCTGAGCAACATCAAATAGATTCCAAAATCCCTGCAGTCAATTGCCACCGATGAGCATGTCCTCCAGCAATTCCTCTAAAGAGTTCGCCCTTGAGGAATATTGCTGGAACACATCTAATAGATTGGCAAACCCTTCCCTGAAGAAGATTGGCAAAAGGAACAGATTGAAACACATTGGATTTTTATTGGCTGGAGAATACCCAGTCAAGAAGTTCTTGTATTGGGTGCATTGTAATATGCATGTAATTAATCCACGCCAGCTGTGTATGGCTATTGCAACTATATGAAAGATGTATTAAAAATTATAAAGTGTAAAAATACTAGAAACAATAATTAAACAAATACATAAACTCAGCACAACTAACATACAATGTATATAATAGTGAAAAAAGTGCAATATAAAATCAAAAACAAAAGTAAATAAAATGAATCAATAAAAAAATGACTAGATCAATAATTAGATGAATATATAATGGTGAAAACAGTGCAATATTCAATAAATAGTGACTAGATAAATAAATAGAAGAAGATATAATGAATACCGGGACAGTGGAAGATTTAAAGGGGACGTATATCGCTCTATATCCTGACCATTCAGATTGCTATGGTATATTGCTTCACCTAGTGGGTTATCCTGACAAGCTGGTCATTCAAATTGTGAACACGTGTTGACCTCTTTTATATAGCTCAGTTATTAAGGTGAGGACGCATTTTATGTGGTGGAGGTGCACCGATTGGATTTGAATCACTGGTGTTCACTGGACCAAGCAGAGTGTAGAACACAGAGGATTGCTGTGGCCTTTTTTTGGACTTTTTACCTTGTGCATTATGGATCACTTTTAGTTATTTATCGATCTATTCACTTGCAATCATTGGATTATTTACTCTATTGCTATTTTATTGCACGTTAGCAATTTTGTGGGTTACTGGTGCTGTCAGGTGTTTACTAGAGTGCTTTATGCACTCAGTACCACGTTTATCATATTAGATTTATTTATATGCTGGAGTTGTGATGGGGGATTTGTTATATTTTAATTCGTTGTATATTCATCTATTTATTTATATAGTCTTATTTATTGATTCATTTTATTTACTTTTGTTTTTCATTTTATATTGCACTTTTTCACTATCATATATATTGTATGTTAGTTGGGCTGAGTTTATGTATTTATTTATTGGTTCTAGTATTTTTACACTGGGGCAGTTCTACACTTTATAATTTTTATTGTTTGATATCTATCATGTGAGGATATATGTTGGTGTTTGCAGCAGCCCCTGCCGTCTATTTGTTTATTTATTTATTTATTTATAGTGTTATTTGGCAGCACCTCCAGGTTTTTTGAGTTTGTGATGAAAGATGTATTGCCCTGAAAAGATTATGAATTTCATGTAAATTTATTTTAAATTGAAAACAATAAAATACAGTGGGGCTGATTTTCTAAAACTGGAGAGGGCAAAATCTAGTGCAGCTGTACATTGTAGCCAATCAGCTTCTAACTTCAGCTTCTTCATTTAAGCTTTGACAAAAAAATTTTTGGAAGCTGATTGAATTCAATGAAGAGCTGCACCAGACTGTGTACCCTCCAATTTTAGTAAGTCAACCCCACTCTGTTTTATATATTTTGTTTATTTGCCATATAAAGTCCTATGGGAGGCAACAATTTTTACAATATAATTACAAGTATTAACCACATGCTGTAATGTTTTGATAGTGGTACTTTAAGTAAAGGAAGGAGCAGGATTGTGTTATTTCATATTTATTACATCTAGATCTAGTTCTCTTTATAAATTCTCTTTTCTGACATAAAGTTTACTTATGTAGGATAATGCAACTTTGATTCCAGCAAAGGTGTTTAGTGCTCAGAAATCAGACTCTGGACACATTTTCAGTCTGATTATTCAATATCTGTACAATCTACTTTGGGTTTACTTACCACTATGTAGTGTTAGTGGCCTACTTTAGCATTCCTTTCAAATTATATTCAGTCAGGTAGGTCCTTGCACTAGTTGCTGGCATCTCTGAAGGAGATTATACAATCAGATTGTAACATATGTGAGCAACATAAAGTGCAACTTTAGCCAAACTTACTTCTCTTTTTTTTTGCCTTGCTGTCACAGGGACAGAACATAAATTTTGGCTGGAGTTGGGCTATTATGTTACCCAGTAGTGTGGGATTAATGTTTGATTCAGCAGTGAAGCAAAAATGTCTGGCATTATTAATGTGGAAAAAATGTTTTTCCTCTTCTCTGCTTATTTTCCCATTTTAATACCATAGTGCAGATACTTTTTCCACAGAGCTTTAGAGAACATTGAGCCACTGACATCATTCCCTCTAGGGACTTACAGTCTGATGTCACAAATTTGTGATCTGGCCTTACCAATTAAAACAACCGATTCACTAAGCTTTATCGTATGTGATAAGAAATAATCACATATTTTTGTTTTACTGGGTTAGGCTTGGAGGAAAACAAATAATCTCCTTGGTCTAGTATTGGTCTTGCACTAGAGCTGTCATATTTGTTGTTTTAATAACATGTCTGGTGCTCAGCTTAAAGGACCTCTTCAGTGCTATGTGGTCTGCTACTGAATACACGTTAACGTGTGATATTTTGCATGTTGACCATTAGAAGTTTTTTCAGTGTGGCCCACTACAACTCATGGCATGTGTGTTATGGTGCACTGCCATGTGGGTTCTAATGTATGTACCTACTGTTCTGAATAAATGACACAGAACACATCACTATAAGTGCTGACTGTGGCAATGAAACACAGTAAATTGTCTGTATTACTGCAATGCATGAGTCTAAAGTAGCTTTTAAACTTCCCTGTCAGAGACCTTGTGACTCTATGCACTGCTGTATTCCCAAAACTGTAACGGACGTTTGTGCTGTACATTACTCTCAATTACTACATTATTATTGTCACTACCCAGTCACAGCATTAGGTTCTTCAGAAACATGGTTGTTAAATTAGGTTTGTGAACTGTTTTTCTGGTTCACATATGCAGTGGCTGCATACATATTTGCTTTCAAACTGCACAGCTGGAGTTACTAGGTATACACTGATTTCAGGTATTTTGCTATTTTAGTGCATGTGTTGAAAAGCACAACAAAATAAACTACACGTCTGATAAACGCTTACAAATTTGGCGAGAAGATTCTCTTGTCTGTGGTTACCAGGTTTATTACCTGTTCATAGATTATTCAGATTATAAAATAAAACAAACATCTGATGGTTGTTATCAGCTTAGTTGTCCTTTAAAAAATGTTTTTTATTTTGTAATACAGCTTATCTCGAAGTCAGCTGTAATAGTTTGAAAAAAATTGATATTTTTATGTACTGTATAGGTGTCCTAAAAGTCTAATTCTACTAACATCTAATCTAGTGCATGCCAATGTTGTTCAAAACAATAGACCATTAATTACAGAAGTGGTTTTATGAAACTGTGACAAACATAATTTAAAGTGTACATGTAACCCAGTGCTCTGCTTCCAAACTGCCACTTCTGACTAGTAGCTGGTAGTGTTAGGCTTGTTTCAGAGAGCCTTCAGGTGGGTACAAAACTGCTTTATTAGGCAAACGTCAGCTAGGAACTTGGACCTTGGGCTGCAACCTTCCATGCCTCCATATTGGACATCACTACGACAGGCAGCCTCACTGACAATCAGCGAGGAACAGAAGTCAGAATGGGTAAAGCCTAGCTGAATTTGAAATTTGCATAATATCGCTCACATGTTAAAGCTTCTGGAGTGCTCTAAAAAAATGAAGTTAACTGAATCCCCATCTTGGAGGTGCCTGTTATTGGATGCACGTGGCATGTTGGGAGCTTTAACTTAAATCAAGGTTTTCTTCAGTTTTTGAGACAATGCCTTTCATATGACAACACCAGTAAATATAGTCAGTGTATTGTTATATTGTTCCATGTCACACACTTACAATCTTTTATTCTTTTTTAGAATTTTGTGCATAATTGTTCTTATGTTCTGATTGGGAATGGTGTTTTAATGTAACTGAAAGTGACTGTTCACCTGCGTTGTATAAAGGTGCTGTAAAATAATACTAGAACGGCCAATAAATGTATCTAGATGACTGATGTGCAGTGCTTTTGTGATTATAGAAAGTGCAAAGGTTCTGTTTTCATGTTTAGCGTCAGTTGCAGTTCCCTCTGGCAGTGAAGATTAGATTGTTAAATGAGTTACTCCTGTACCAAACAACCTGCTGTCTTTTGATCTAATCTTCCTCCTCTTCTTTCTCTTTCTCTTCCATTTCCGTTGATTTTATATTGTGTTTCTACTTACATCTTTTAATTCTCTTCTATAGTCTTCATTTTCCACTTCTCCTTTTCTAACCCTCTTATTATATCTGTCTTATTCTGCCTGTGCATGGCTGAGGTTTTAGTGCAGTGTCCTGTTCCCCATTTTGTCTTTTGGATATGCCCACGGGATTAAGATGCGAGAGAAGCTGGAGCAGCAGAGGATGGAAATGCAGAGTGTTCAGCTTTCACATCATGATCTGCAGAGGCAACTCCATAATTGCCCCGAAGCTCTAAGGGAGCAGGTGCAGTGCCAGCTTACAAGGGTCAGTGTGCCAATCAATAGTGGGCCCTATCTGGCACAACTTTCTGCCTCATATCTCCATTCTTCTTTATTATACAAGTGCCTTGCCTCCTCATTCAGCTTGGCTATACTGTATGTCTGTACCATGTGTTATATTGTACACTGTGCATGTTTTTTGTTGCTCTTACCTGCACATCCTCTGCATAGTTTTCTTTACTCCTCTGGCTCTGCTAGTCATTGCTTTCTGTTTATCAGTATGTGCATATTCCAAGTCATCACTTTCTATCCTATATGATCATAATTACTTACTCATGTACATATCATTTCTCACTTTAATTGCTTGCAAGCATGCATGCTATGAACTAGATTCGGATTTGGCATCACCTTCTGAGCAGCTGAAGCAAAATGCTCCAGGGCACCTGAATACCTACTACATAGTCTTCAATGTGGAAATAAACCTTCCAAACCTGTAACAAAAATAAACAGATATTATTACTACAATAGAACCTTTATTAAAGGATAAGTTCACCTTTTGTAACATGTTACACCCATATTCAAAGTGTAACATGTGATGAATGGACCAGCTCCCGCACCCCTGATCCCCCCGCGCTAGCAGGCAAGATGTAAAAAAAACACAGCCGTGCGGTGCTCCGCCTGCCCGGCCACGTCACTCATTCACAGTGTTCTGTGAATGAGAACACTACAAGTTCTGACAGCCTTTGTGGATGTCGGCTTGTAGTTCTCAGTGAACTACCATGGTGCTGTGGAGCGCCGTGGTAGTTCACTGAGTTTTCCTGTCAGTAAGTACAGGCAAGCAGATACACTGACAGGTCTGCAGGAGACCTGCATGGCACCAACGATCTGCTGATCTCTGGTACAATGCTTTAGAGGCTCCAGAAACAAAAAATAATAAATGCACATTTTTTACCTGCCAAAAAAAGTGCATTTATTTTTTGTTAAAAGGTGAACATATCCTTTAAGGTATCTTTCCAGCGAATCAGCTGCATTCAGCATAAACAGTTTAACACATATTTGGCATCATCAAGCTGGAGCATTATATGCCAGAGTCAATTCTTTAAAACTTTTTTTGTTAAATATTACAGCTAAGGCTTTTCATAGATGGAATAATTTTCATCCAATCCAGTGAATATCTGACTAAACATTAAGGTGAAAATTACTTTAAAAATTTTAATGATGCTTAAAAACTGCAAAAGTTCAGCTATCCATTTTGATTTAGTTGAATTTACACATACAGATGTCACAGCAACACCACTTTGCCAGCCCATACATGCTTCATTTTTCATTCAACCTGCTGGTGAAATGAAAAAATGACCCCAGTCCTCCATCCACACATTCAAGGTGGATGGGGGAATCCCTCCTGCTGAGCTACTGTGTTTTGACAGCTGGGAGACTTCCCCACCATCAGAACACACTGATCAGTGCTGCTGGCTATAGCCTGCTGCACTAATTGATTGAGAAAAACCTGACAGGATGGTTTTACACAAGTCAATCAATAGATGAATTTTTGTACAACCATACATGGATCAAAACTGGGCCAGTCCCTGCTGAACAGGCCAAATTTCAATCCACGCATTGCCAGCTTTTGTAGAGTTGATTGCATTGATAAGATCTTTTGTTTACCAAGACTGATTTTCTGTTGGAAAATCAGGAGACTTAAAACTCGCCACTTTATTGTTTCCTTTGGACTGGACAAAAAAATGTAGTTGTAAATATTATCATTGACGGATTTATAGTCGATCTGGAGGTATATTGATTGAGTTCAGCAGCCTCCCATGGCAAATGCAAAGGAAATGTCTGGTACTAGCATTGGTCTAGGAGCTTGCTGCTAAGTCCTGTTCCTTCACATTCCCATTGACCCATTATGATGGGCAGCCATGAGGGCCAATAGGAATGCAGAGGTGGTAGAAAGGGGTGAGCATGATTTGATAATATTAGGAAATGTCCAAAATCATGGAAAAGGCCTAACATTTGGCCTTAACAAGAGGGTTTGGGAGCCTGCAGCAGGTATTTGTACTTCTTGGGGCTTGCACTGTATGTTCTTGGGGCTTGCACAGCTTGCCCCCCCCCCCCACCCCTTCTTCCCAGTGACAGAGTCTCTTTTATAAATATTATAAAGTCTTCAGTTAGTCTTTCTGGTTTCTTTTGCTGCCAACACTGCCATGTTCACCCCTGGTGGCCATGTTTTGAGCTCGGCACTCCTCTTTGTACACACACTCTTTACCAGACCTACCTATGGTTGAGGTTCATCCAGTAGGAGTAAGTGCATGTGTATGTTGACTGATACCTACTGCTAACACTGACTAACCTAGAAATGATAAACTACTTTGGTTATTGCTTGTCTTACGAATGCCCATTTACATTTGTACCAGCCATAATTTAAACTAGTCTTTTTTTTCCAGACAATAATTAGGCATAATTGGAAGTGTTATAGTAAAATAATAATGAAAGATAAAACCAATTGATCTAAATGCTGGTCATATCCGCTGAACCCCTGAACTTTGCAGAATGAATTTGAAAACTAATTGGTATAACACTGGTATGAAAAATGTTAATTAAAAAAATGACAGTCTGATCTGTTAAAAAAAACACTCCATACATCAATATTGGAAGGGTATTTGGTGCAAAGTTGAACCGAAATTTGTATTCAGTTCTAATTGAATATTGTACATTGTTCTGGTCACTTGCATATGAGGTTTTGAGCATTTTGCCATATAAATGTCAGTGCCAAGTTTTATACAGTTAAATACAAGGATGGCTGTTATGCTTGTGTGATTAATTGTTTTATTTGTAATACAAAACTGACTTGTATTGGAAAGCCCCAAATTAAAAAGTTTGTGTGGAATTGGGTACACAAGCAAACCTAAACCAAAGGCCTTAAAACTATATTCTGATATATTAGCTCTGCTTTTTATTTATTGTGCATTTTAACCATGTATACATTTATTTTAATAAACGGGCACAACATCCACCTTGTACTATGGATAGTAGATTTCTTTGTGGTGGCAGCAGTTTCAGATTCTTGGCTAATAGATCTCTGTTTTCTGTTGTTGCTTTTGGGGTATTTTGGGGCTTTTTGGTGTTTTTGTGACTTTTTTGTTCAGGCTGATTTGATTTGTTATGCTTTTATAGCTCTTAAAATGATTCACGTTGTTTATTTTTTACTTGTCTAGTCAGCATCTGTTTTTTGATCTGTCTCTCATTGTTCTGTTTATTTATAATGTATTGTCTTCTCTTGTATTGAATGATGTCAAATATTATTTTGACTTCATTCAGGAATCTGATCGTCTAGAATCCCAGATGAAGCTATTTGAAGATCTAGAGTTCCAGCAGCTGGAGAATGAGAGCCGTTTGGAAGAGGAGAGAGAAACAGCAAGTCAGCAACTATTACAGAACAAGGGAGAGTGCCAAAAGAGAATTGCTCATAGAAAGGTAGGAGTGTTTGTATATAGCGGAGGTATTGAATAAAAATTTATGGAGGTCTGATCAGTAACATTTTTTCCAGCAGAGATCCAAATCGTATGTTTGTGCAAAGACTTCTTTACATCATAGGACCCCCCCCTTTTATCATAATTCCATTTTTAAATCAGTGTCCTTAGTCCTCCACAGATCATAGTCCCCCACTTCACCTCACAGTTTTCTCTTCAGTGTTCTCAGGCCCCCATCACCCTGACCCCCTCGACAGTAGAGTACTGAATCCCCTTTACATAACACACCCCCTTTATTCACAGTAGTGTCCTCACCCCCCTTTCAAATCATCACCCCCTCCCCCATAATACTGTGCACTGCCCCCTTCACATCAATTCCCTGAACCCCCAGACATATACACGCAGCACTGCCCCCTTCACATCCCCAACCCCCCTCACATCACAATTATACCCCCCAGAGTAGTGTGCTATGCCTTTTTCACATCACCCCCCTTCACATCACCTGTTCCTCCCAGAGCACTCTCCCATCCACACCACCCACTTCCCCTTCACATCACCAAACCCTCACAGCATGCCTGTACATCACCCACAAATCACAAATATCCTCCCCCCAGTAGTGTTCTCTTCCCTCTTCACTTCGCCCCCCTACAGCACTGCCCCCTCTCACGTCACAAGCCCCCCCCCCCGCCCCCTCCACAGTAGTGTGCTCTGCCCTCTTGACATCCAGCCAGCCCCCCCCCCCTCCAGCACTGCCCCCTTCCAGTAGTGTCCTTTGCCCTTCACTCTGGTACCTTACTTAGACCAAGCGGAAAGTGGGAGGCAGGTTGGTAATAAGCTGAGTGTGGGAGGTACAGCTCTGCAATGGTTGGAGGGCAGGGGCGGGTTCTGCAGGATGCAGGGTGGTCCTAGCCACCAGTCAATTGCTGGTTAATATTAACCACCTTCCGCCCGCCCTATAGTACAATGACGGGCGCAAGGTGGTTCTCTCGTTCTGATAGGACGTCATATGACGTCCTACCATTCTCACTGCGCAAAGAGCCGAAGATGTCGGCTCGGTCATGTCATCACAGCTGATCACATGTAAACATGGAAATGCCGGTTATCTGCATTTCTCTCCTCTCGAGCTGGCACACTGACAGATCCAGAGGAGAGGAGAGCCAGTAATCAGCTTTCCGCGGAGGGGACATGTACACTGATCATCTGGGCACTGATGATTAGTGTGCCCTGATGATCAGTGTGGCCCCAGAAGTGCCACCTGTCAGTGCTCATCAGTGCCACGTGCCAGTGCCCATCAGTGCCACATCAATGCCACATATCAGTGCATACCAGTGCACATCAATGCCACATATCAGTGCCCATCTGAGCTGCCTTTCAATGTCACCCATCAGTGCCAGTCAGTGCCACCTATCAATGCCAATCAGTGCCACCTATCAGTGCTGCCAGTCAGTGCCACCTATCAGTGCCAGTCAGTGCTGCCTATCAGTGCCGCCTAACAGTGCCAGTCAGTGCCGCCTATCAGTGCCGCCTATCAGTGCCATATATCAGTGTCATGTATCAGTGCTGCCTTTCAGTGCCCACCAGTGATGCCTGTCAATGCCCATTAGTGCAACCTACCAGTGCCTCCTCATCAGTGCCACCTATCAGTGTCCATCAATGCAGCCTATCAGTGCCCATCACTGCAGCCTCATTACGCACATCAGTGAAGGAGAAAAATCACTTATTTACAAAATTGTATAACAAAAACTAAGAAAAAACTTTTTTTTCCAAAATTTTCAGTGGTTTTTGGTTTGTTTAAGAAAAAATAAAAATCCCAGAGGTGATTAAATACCACCAAAAGAAAGCTCTATCTGTCTCAAAAAAATGATAAAAATTTCATATGGGTACAGCGTTGCATGATCACGCAATTGTCATTCAAAGTGTGACAGCGCTGAAAGCTGGAAATTGGCCTGGGCAGGAAGGGGGTATAAGTGCCCTGTAGGCTAGTGGTTAAAAGTTAACAGCGGGTTGAACAAAAAATTATTACACCATCCAAACATTTGAGGTGGTTGAATCACTCCCGTTGAGCTGTTGTGTTCTCAGATCAGATTTCCCAACCATCAGAATACATTTTTCAGTGCTGCAGGCTATATATGGGCAGCACAGTGGCTTAGTGGGTAGCATGTTTGCCCTGCAGTAAATGGGTCATGGGCTTGATTCCCGACCATGGCGCCTCCTGCATGGAGTTTGCATGTTCTCCCTGTGATTGGGTGGGTTTCCTCCGGGTGCTCCGGTCTCCTCCTACACTCCAAAGACATACTAG
This sequence comes from Staurois parvus, assembly GCF_062004578.1. NCBI lineage: Eukaryota > Metazoa > Chordata > Amphibia > Anura > Ranidae > Staurois > Staurois parvus. The sequence goes on from NW_028318003.1 coordinate 7,439,699, forward strand.
TAGGTTAATTGGCTCCTGTCTAAATTGGCCCTAATATGTGTATGTATGAATATAAGTTAGGGACCTTAGATTGTACACCCCTTGAGGGTTAGGGACTGATGAGAATGTTCAATACATATGTGTAAAGCGCTGTGTAAAGTGACAGCGCTATATAAGTACCTGAAATAAATAAATAAATAGCCTATGAAACTGATTGAGCGGCATTTATCCAACAGGCTGTTTGTACAGAGGTTGATCAGTAGATGTTCTACAACCACTGTCCCATACGTAAATCAAAATTCATCCCATCCCTGATGGACAGGCTGAATTTTAATTTATGTATGGCTTGTTTCTGTCCTCTATTAACTGTATCTCACAGCACCAGCAGAATATCTCAAAGCTGGGAAACCGTTGCAGAGAAACATCACTGCTTTCTTTGTGGAAGCTGCGGCCACACATACGGGTATATATGGCAATTCTCTGTCCTGGCAGGTTACTATAAACTTTAAGAACTCTAAAATTCTAGGTTTGCTAAATGGATCTTCTTGCTTTCTTCTAATTTGTTCAGATGTAATACCTCTCATTAGATTCTAAAATGGTCAATAAAGTTATATTATCACTTGAGATAATATTACTTGATTCACCAAAGCTCAACACTCAGGGGCTGTTTATCAATGTTTTCACCAAAGATTCAAACTACTTTTACCCAAGATTCACATTTTCTACTAGATTCTTAAGTAAACATGTGTGAGTGTTGTGTGAATCTTGGCTAAAACATCGATAAATGGACCACCAAGGTAAAAATAAAAACTAGTTTAGGAACTAAGATTGCATTTGGCTTTCACCTGCCAGAAGCAAGTGAAAAGCTAGTTAATGCATGCTATGACTATGCTTCTCCTGCATTATAAGGCTGTGCCTAGTTAGTAACTATAATGATGTTTCATTTTTGTTTTAATAGGAACGTCTAGCTGCACTGGAGCTTCAAGCCAATCAAATTAGATTTCAGTCTGCACAGGATGCTGAACGTCTTGGTCAGGAAAGAAGTGCAACTTTAGTACAGCTACATAAGGTAAAATATAGACGAAGTGCACATTATTTTTCTTGCAGAATGCTGGATGGTACTGACATTGTTTTACTTTATTTTCAATATTTTTGGTAATGTGAGGAGCTAGGGCAGTGCAGGTAGAAGTTTTTGTATCAGATGACAATAAACATCAAAAATCACTAGTTTTCAATGTCTCTTAGAAAAAAAAGCAGCCTTTTCTCTAAAATTATTTTGTGGTTGTTATGATATTAATGTTGCCGCAAATCAATAATTGAGGTTATTTTTTTCACTAGTATGAGTCATGCTTTGTTCAATCCCCTTGTGTTATAACAGGAAAAGGAAAAGTTGGTTCAACTGGAGAGAAGATATCAAACCCTGACAAGGCAGCGGGGTTTTTCCACTGGGTCATCTGCTCTCAGGGAGGTAATGATCACACCAGTTTTTACAATAATCCAGAAAAATGCTGACAGTTAACCATACATGTTGATTTAAAGAGCCAGACGATGCCTTTCTTCTCTATAATTATTTATGCTGTAGACTAGTCAAACTGAGATAAAGTTTACACACATTTTTATGTAGACGTTGGTCCAGCCACTCAACTTTAATTCAGTGTCGCATGTGCAGTGCTGTTACCTTCCTTCCAAGGCAGCTCAGGAGAATGAGTATCTTCTCCCAAGTGACAGGAACCACCTTTATCCACAGAGCTTTAAGAAGTCCTTATGACTGGCTGCTCATTTTTAGAGCTTCCTTTGGTGTGGATGGATTGGATCTTTTTTTAGTAATATTTGGAGGAAGTTCACTCTTATTTATGTTGTCCTCCTCCCTGTGGGATCTTGTATGCTTCTAGTCTCTTCTCACTTATGTGATGATTGGTCGCTAGGTCCTTTCCCCTTTACAGTGTGGAGAGACTTAGGACTGAGGGCTGATTTCTCTTAGAAAGACCAGTAACTACCACAGCAGGGACCTCTTGACTGATGATGCCAGACTCTTCCAAGCAAGGGGTAGCATCTTGTCTCCAGGAGTTTTGACTTTTGGTTCTGGGATGAATGAGGCAAATGGAGTTAAGGGTGGCTTTAAGATGGGGTTTTTATGGGCGGTGCTTCCCCGAGTTGATCTGAAAGTCCAGAAACATCTGCAAGGATGAACTAGTTGTCCATGATGTATTAGCATCCACTTTATAGTCTTTTTTTTTTTTTTTCTATGTTGGCAGAATAAACTCCCCAAATGTTATTGCTAGGTTTCTTCCCTTTTAGACTGCAGATGCTGTCAGATTCTTTCAGACAATGCCACAATAGTGGGGTTATCTGAGCAAGCAAGGGAGGACCAGAATCATGTCATTTGGCTTCTGTCATGGAAGATCCATTTCTGGGGCAAAGCAAACTTGGCTTTCATTTCTGCCAATCACTTGAAGGGCAACCTGAATGTTCTAGTGATTACCTTAGTAGAAAATATCAGAAGCTGAGTGGTCCTTTAACACAGACCGTTTCCTCTCCATGGTCTAATGGGGCTTCCCTCAAGCCAGCAGCATTTCATTTACATGAAAGTTTGAAAAGTATAATTTTTTTGTGTGAATCACAGAGAGATAACATTTCAGATACAGCTTCAGCTCTGGAGTTACTACAAGGTTGTTATATCAAGGTCTCATTGTCAATATCCAGGCACAAGTTGTTGCCTACAGTGTTATAGTGTGTTTATTTTTGGAAATGCGGAAAAGCCAGTCCTGGGGACTTTGTAATGGTGACATGTTTATGTCTAACACACTCTTTCCTTTGCTGTCCTGAATGATTTCCAGGATGGAATTACTAGTTAGTCCTAGGGTAACCATAGATGGTTCAAATTTCAGCTAATTAATGCTGATTTTGGCCAGCATTTGAGGTGGGTGGCCCTGCAGCCACTAAGTCAGATGGAAAATATTTGGCTGAACAGTAACTGCATCCTATAAGATGCAGTCACTGTTCAAATATTAAGTCAGCTGTGTCTGCTATGGCTGCCTGAATACAATAGCCAGTAGACAATATTCCTTGCTGTTAATGTGGCTTAAGGAAATACTTTGATTTTCTCTTATTCAGCCACATGGTTGTAAAAGAGAAAATTAAAGCCATGTATGTCTAGCTTTACTCCTAACACCACCAACATGTAACAACTCTAGTCCCTTAACCCCCCTGGCGGTATTCCCGAGTGTAGCTCGGGGTAAAGTTTCAGTACCAAAAGCGGTAACCCCGAGCTACACTCGGGCTTACCATGCGGCGTTGCACAGGGATTCCCTACAGCGCTTACCTTGTCCTTCGCTCCCGCGATGCGTCCCCTGCAGCGTCCCCAGCCATTTCCTCTGGCGGATGCCGGCATCTGGCTTCCGTGTTCCGGTCCCTGTGACGTCGGGACACGTCACGGCGGCAAATTTGAAAATTTAAAAAAAATGACATTTTTTTTAAAACGAATATTTCATAGCAAAACATTCCTGTATCCAAGCATTTCACATACATTTTGTCCCTACTGCTTTGTCCTGTGCCCTGCCTGCATTTTGACTGTTCTTTCTGCCTGGAAACTTAGAAAAGTCCACGGCATCCAAAAAGCGTCCCCTTAGGTCAAAACCGGTTTTAGACCTGCTAGAGAACAGCGATAGTAAATCAGAACTACTTGCAGAATTGAGTGATAATGATTCATGGGGGAAATTCGTCATCCGACACTGAAAACGATTTTGCGACTTTGCTCAGTGATGTGCGAACTTGGCGTTATATTTCACATTTCAGTGTTTTTGGTTTGATTATATTATTGAATTAAATTTATTATTATATTATTTTTTTTTTATTTTTTGTGAGTATTTATTAAATTATAATTTATGATTTCCTGTTTCAAGTTTTATCATATCCGGAATGTTTACTAGACTCTTGTTCGGACAGATTTCAGGGAGTTATTCCTAAATTACAGGCCTACAATAAAAAAAATACATATTTCCATGCAAAAAAATGGTACCGCTTTTGGTACAAAATTCTTGACATAATCATACCGCCATCGAGGTTAATGTCTCCTCAGCTCTCAACCAGAGTAATCCGACTATGGTTCAATCATGTGTCCTTAACTCTTTTTCTTTAGATCATTGGGTACAGAGTTCCTGCACATGGAGACTGAATGAAACATTTTGGACCCTCTAAAGCTAATACCCCAAAAAGGCAAACTCTGGCTACTGCACTGATCATGCCCAAGATGATACCTCCAAATCAATAGAATAGGTCAATACAATGGGAGGCATTAAAATGTACCCTTAGTTTGAGTCTTACTTGCCTCCAGAAACAAAAGTGAGATCCTTTCAAATTGGTATTCTCATATCTATGATTTGGAAGTTACTTTTGCCCTCTGGGTCTTCCTGTCCTGATGTCACCCATTTCCCTAATTTTTGTATTGGGTGTCAGCTGGACATAAAGTGCGAGGAAAATCTCCCCAATAGTAGGACAGAGACAGCAATTAAACCCTGACAGATGTATTAACCCTTCTCTACTATGAATAATAATTGCCTGGAGATCTACCCTAAAACAAAATGTACTTATTTCAGAATATCTGTTCTAATAAAGCAGAAGATTATGAGCCCAGGCCAAACCCCCTGGATGCCTCCCTCCTTCCTGTTTACTTTAGCCGCTTTGTGCATTGCCCTATTTTTAACCCTTTTCCTCCTGCTATGTTTGTTTTGTTTTCCATGTTTCTGTTTTCCCTGGCTATCCTCTTCCTCCCTTGCTTTTAGGAATACCTGTCCATTGCTGATGCTCTCTGCTTGTACAATGCTTCATCTTCTACTCTTACGTTTCACCCTGTCATATTTGACTCAGAGGTACAAAATCTCATTTACTATTTAATAATCCCATGTGAGGTTGTAAGGTAAATTGTGTTTAGTTTTTGTCTTACTCGGATACTTTAGGAAGTTCCCACCTGTTCAGGAGAGCTGTATTCTTGGTATTCAGAAGGCGGGTTTCATTTGAGTCACAGGCATACAGGGATGTACCGTGACCACAGCTGCCAGTTCTAAGTGGCAATAGAGTTCTCTGAATGCAATTAGGGATCTGCTCACATATCGGGGAACCTATTATTGTCATTGTGTACTGTCAGGTATGCTCATGGCTGACATCCGTGATGGCTGGTGCCGACCCAAATAAAACTGGCAATCAGTGTGGTATTTAATGTAGTGCTCCACACGTGCTCCCTGCAACTGGTGTGTACAGAGCTTTAGTTTGTATCTTTACTCTATGGTCCCATTGTATTTACTATTTGCTACAGATTTTTTTTGCATATTGTTTAGTTTTATAGCATGCGCACATTTTTCAGTAAGCTGGGATGCTCCTCAGCTTTATGCAGGCCATAGACGGGCCATTTATCTGCCGAATTGTCGGCCGATAAACGAAAAATCGGTCGGTGCCGTTGCTGCCACCAATATCCACGGAAAACAGCCGTTTTTCGTGGATTTTCCAGCATGACCGATAAAAATAAATGAGAAGATCCGTGAAAAACTGGCCCCACTAACGGCGTGAATATCGGCTGATTTTTTGTGCGGACAAAAATTTGGCCGATAAACGACCCGTCTATGGCCTGCATTAGTTACACATGGATCCCATAAGAAGAACGTGGATAACCCAAGAACAATATTTTATTGTTTGCAGCTTACCAGTCCTTAACAATGCTATCTACATTAGTTTTTGTTTTCAGGTAAATTTTTTTTCTTTATTTTCACTTGATGATCCTGCCAGAACCACAGCTTCTGTCCTAGAGAATGCTTAGTCACTGTACTGTATCTATGGAGAAGCAGCGTTAACATCTAGGCTTCTCTCCTGATTTGGACTACAAACACCTCATCCTTTCCTCATCTCTTCTGCATAGGGAGGAGGTGTTCTGTAGTTCACATAAGATATCTGGGAAGACTGATAACACCAAGATATCGGTTCAGTACACAGTAAGTTGCAAGGACACTGGAATTCTGGCCGAATCAACATTTATTTTTTGTACCTGCAAAAAACTGAAAAAGAAAAAAATGCAACAACCACATTGCAGGACTGGTAAGCTGCAATATATTACATTTTGTTCTTGGGTTTGGATATGCTTTAAATGTAAACTGTTTAGATAGAAATATTGGAGCTGTTATTTCTGACTTTCTGGCCATGAAATCATTGGCCAAGAGACAGGAAAACAGTTAGTAAAAGTATACATTTCCAACCTGTATAATTATTCTGGGTCAGTACTTCTCAACAAATCTTGCAGTAATGTGCATATGTGAAAAACAAGCGAACGAAAATTATCTGTCATAGTTGAAGGACACTGAAATGTTTTGAATAAAGAAAAATTGGCCTCAATGAACACATTTCAAAACTCATATTTAGCACAAGCTTCAAGTTATATAAAAGTTAATAAAGAAGCACTGTATGATATACAGCATCTGGGTACCTGTAAATGAGATTGTCTTATGAAGTATCTGAAAGCCAGACACTGGGTCAGAGGGGCTAGAAAGCTGCTGCTAGGTATCTCTCCTTCATCAACCAAAACCTGAAATATTACATTCAATTAGATTAAGATTAACCATATACTAATAAAAAGCCTGTTGCCTGTGCACTCCGTGTGCTCATTGTTGCAAGCCTCCCTGCACTTCAAGTCATGTTGCTGTTGAGTGGATGGGTCTGCCTCGTGTTGGGTTAACTGCTAAAAAAGGAAAGCACTTTGATTTCAGTTGTTTGTCTTAGAAGAGATGCAATACATGCTCTATTTTTTGAGAAATTACTATCTTGTGGAGTTGAAGGCAATTTCTAGACAGTAATCTGTAGATGGGGCAGGCAAAAATCCTAAATTAGATACTAAGCTATGTGCAGTCTGATCTACTTAGTTTGCATCTTACTATATATTGAATGTTGGCTAAGTGTGATTTCATCTTTTGGAGTCATATTTTGCCTGTTGGCTGATTTTCATGACTTACTAAAAAGCTGTGCAATGTATTGTTTTCTTTAGTACATCACCTTAGATCAACTTCATGATATACTGGGAAACATGATGCCAGGCACTACCAATAGTGCTCTTCCTTCTGAAGGTTTTGATGCAAAACCAAACCCTAGTGCTCATTCCTGTGAAGATCCCTCTTCTGTTCATCACTGCTCTTCATCATCCTCCTCTTCTCCCTCCATCTCGCTGGAGGTTGGTTCACTACCATAAAGCTATCTTTATTTTCTCTTATATTTATGATCTTGCTTTGTGCTTGAGATTCTGTTTCAATAGGTGTATAAACATAGATTACCTGACATAGTTTAGTTAAATCTTCATTGTATATCAGAAGAAATGCTGTAACAGCTATAGGTCAGATTTAAGCTGGCTATGGATGGATCGACATTCATCTGGTTCAGTAGGGACCTGCCGAATTTCGCTCTATTTATGGTATTTCCCATTCAAGTCTATTGATTGATTTGATTCCTCCAAAATGGCATTGCTGGAAAATTTGTGTTTGATCAGCGTATACAGCCAATCGGCTGTAACGCTGATCAATGTATTTTGACAGTGAAGGAGTCCCGCTGTCAGAATTCAGTGGTGCTGCAGGGAGATTTTCCCCATCTACCTTGAATGTGTAGATAGGGCATTCTGTTCAGGTTTTTCAATCAGCCCACTGGCTGATCGCAGAAAAAACTGAATAATGTATGGCCAGCTTTAGACTCACAGGGACAGTCAAACATGCATCCACACTCTGACCATCTCAGATACTACTGCCAGGCATTTCCATGTCAATGGAGATGGCAGGGGGAGGGGATGAAAACTGCTGGTTGGCGCTGCTGCCACCACTAATCTCACCAGGGGGACAAGAATGACTGGGGTCAGGTTTTCTAATCTGCGTGATTGATTGCTATAAGAGCAGCTGAATGTTTAGGTTTTGGACCTCCATAGATATAAGATGGTTTCCCCATCATGCTGAGGATAACCTGATTGAATGACTGTCATCTCATGTATATGGTTAACTTTAAATAGATTTTTCTACTTTTTCAGGCCTACCTTGAACATTTAAAGTCAATGGGGCACTTGCAGAAATGGCTGTCTAAAACCCATCAGATGGAATAGAGATTAGAGAGATTACAAAAATCTTTGCCTGATCACTGTTTTACCCCTGACACGCCAGCATCATAGATGTCTGCAGCTCACCACCCCCACCTTTTCCATTGCTTAAACATGAATGGCCATACAATGTGAACATTTGGTTTTGGAAGCTTTGCCTCTTTACAGATATCTTAGTACCACATATTGTCTACAACTACCATTAGGTATGCTTGTACAAGACAGAGCTGTATTGGTTGATATCCATAGCTATTACAAATGGTTGTCTGGTATGTAGTACATCTTTCTCATCGTATTGATACAGCTGTTATGGGTGATGCTACTGTTTTGCTTTTGTTTCACTTTTTTCTTTCTGCTTCATTCTCATGTGCTTTTTTACTGCTTACTTTCTCTTTCTCACAACATCAGGTGAATTCACAGGTTAACGAGACTCACTCTGCACCCATTCCTCCTCCTCTGACAGACTGGTATCAGGAATTTGCATCTCTTCCCTCCACCAATGTTTCTTCCTCCCCACCTCCCCTTCCTGCTAAGTCTCACGCCTCTCGTAAGGCCCAGCAGGTAATTCCCCTGACCCACCCAGCCTATCCTGCCTGTGTGTCAATCCAAATCCTAATAGAGAAGGAATACATCCATTTTTAAAGTATTAGTTGACATTTTTAGAAACATAGTCATAGATAATAGAAGCATGTTTATGAATTGTTTGAAACAGCTAATTGTAGTCTTCTCTGTTAAATTGTGAAAAATAACAATTTTAAATTGTTTATGTTTGAATGAATTCTTAAAGCTAAACTCTGGCAACAAAAAAATTAATTTTAAATATATTCCTCAATATTCACAAAGTATATAAATCCACTTTATATTCACCAAATGTAAAAGTAGTGGTGATATCATCACTGTATTGTATTGTACATAACCTGTACAGAAAGCAGAGCTGTGGTAGGAACGGAGAAGATTCACCTACTACAGGCTGCCTGCTTAAAACAGCAGTGATTGGTCTCCAATACAGGAAGCTCTTGCTTAGAGGCAAAGTGCTGCAAAATTGTTGGAACAAATCCACAAAGGATACTAGATTTCATGTAGGAATACATATCCCTCCTGTATTAAGACATTATTTATAAACCCAGATTTCAGCTTTAAGTTATATAGTTACATAATTAGTCTGGTTGAAAAAAGACACAAGTCAGTCTAGTTCAACCAATGTTAAATAAGTCAGTGTATGTTTGACCATTTGTCATGCAAAAAAACAATTAACATACCTTTTCTGTTAGATTTCTTTGTCTCGAACAGAAATCGATGGTGGTAGAACACTGCCAAGGATGAAAACGGTTTCTCCAGCTTCTTCCCTCTTCTCAGTAGCTACTTTGGGAAGAAGTGTTTCACCAAAGGTAAGTAAATAAAGTGCCTGCATTTACGTGCGTTAAATTTTTTTTTCATTTTTAAAAAAGGACTTTGATTAGCTTTTTTTTAACTTGTCTCTTCTTCTCGTTAGAGTGCACCTTTGACACCAAATGGCTCAGGAAGTCTTTCCCGTGGATTGGCGGTCACTCTGCAGGATATTCAGAGTAAGAGGCAACAAGCACTACTGCAAAAAGGTGACAGAATCTTTTCCAGCTGCATTGAGTATAATGTTTCCTTCCATCCTCACTGGAAGGTTCTTGTACGCATTCAACTTTACATCCTCAGCAAGCATGCTCCTTCTCCCTCTCTGCTCTCATCCTCAGTGCTGCATTGCTCCCTCCCTTGCTTTTCTTGGCAGCAGGGCAGCTCCCATTATTTGTCCATTGTACTGGATGTTTCCTGTGCACGTTTCTCCTTATGCTCTTTGGGACTCTCAGATCATGAACATCTTTTTTTATGGTCTCATTTGTCTCCCCACTTCCCTCTCCTCCCCTCCCCCCATCTTTCATCCTTTGTGGCTTCATCTTGTACACTCACTTTAGCACCCAGAGTTGGGAGTGATTGCACACTCAGAAAGTGAAGGTCGCCCACACTTACAGCAAACAAAGAACACATGCTCAGGCACACAAAGCACACACAAAGCATATGCAGACAACGCATACACAATTGGAGCACACATGGCACACACAGACCATATACAGTTGGAGAACATGCAGACAGAATACACAGAGCAAAAATGAACAGCATATACTGAATTTATAGTGAGACCACGCAGTTTACAAAACCACTTAATAATGTGGTAAGCATTGCTATAGAAACTGTACATGCAGACAGCACACACAGTCAGTCTGCACACAGCCTAAGAAAACACACAGAGCACACATGGGACATAGATAGAAACATAGCGTGAAAGAACACAGTCTGGACCAGGGGCGGACTGACCATTTGGAAACTCGGGCACTGCCTGAGGGCCCGGGGTCCGTAGGGGGCCCCATGAGATGCCCCTGGTACCTTTTTCATAGGCTTTTTTGAGTTTGGGCAAGGACACAGGGCCCCCATGATCTCCTATTGCCCGTTGGCCCCATGAGTTGTCAGTCCGCCCCTGGTCTGGACAAAGCAGCAAAAGGGCACTCAAGAATAAATCAGTAATGTAGGGGTGATATTCCTCTTGCTTGTATTGAATTTTTGTGCATGAATGAGATTTCTCACACATGGTTTATGTCTGCAAGGTGGTGACTGGGGATATGGTGGCTTAGTGCATAAGCACAATGTGCTGGTCATCTTTTAGGAGGCGAGTCGAAAAATTACCTTGCAGATATCATATTCATCAATGCAACCCCAAATAATTCTTTACATGTCTACAGAAAATATCACTTCCAGATTTGAAACTTTTTAATGGTCAATTTATCGTTTGCGTGCAAGGGAGTACAAGTGCATACTGTAGAATTAGGGAACCCTCTAACACTTTGACAGTAAAGTTGGTCATACACAGTTCTTTTTGAAAAGCTTTACTCCCTACATAAATATATATATATATATATATATATATATATATATATATATATATATGTGTGTGTGGGCCAATAGAACAACATAGTAACATTTAGTGTAACTATGGAAACTGTTTATACAGGTCTCATGATAAAAAAAAAAAAAAAATAAATACACATGATTTTGCAGGTTAAAAATGTGCATTTATTATTTTCTTTCTTAGGAGCCTGCAGGGCATTGCACCCGCGATCAGCAGATCGCTGGTGCAATGTCAGGCTCCTGGAGACTCTCAATATAGTGGTCTGCCTGTACCTCCTGTACAGGGAGACAGTTACTGAAGAGCAGGAATTATCAATGAACTACAAGGGTGTTCACCAACTCCTTTGCAGTTCATTGTGAACTACAAGCCATCTGCTGTGATGACAGACAGGACTTGTGGTTCTTTCCCAGAACTCTGCAAATGAATGACGCAGCTGTTTAGATGAAGTCCCGCACAGCTGCTATGTTTTAAAATTGTGACAACTGGTTTGGGGAGAGAATCCCCAGCCCACTGTAAGAGTGAGGGAGCAGGGCTACTGCTTTGATAACATGTTACCAGGGTATTGTTTTAGGGAGTACGCGGAGGAACACATTTCTGGCACCTCCAGCATTGAATGTATGTAATTACAGGGGTTGCTGGAGGGTCTATTGATGCTGGTTGCTGGGAGATTTATTGTCACTGGGGGTATCTATTGTTGAGGGAAAGGTCTATTGTTGCTAAGGGTTGTTATGTTGCTGAGAGGGATCTACTGTTGAGGGAAAGATCTATTGCTGCTGGGAGATCTATTATTGCTGGTGGGGTCTATTTTTGCCAGGATGGATTTTGTGTTGCTATAGTGTATGAGTATTTTGTTTCAGGGGGTCTATTGTTGCTGAGGAGATCTATTGTCGCTTAGGGGCTCTATTGTTGCTGGGGGGTCTATTGTTGCGGGGGGGATACTTATGGTGGCTGCAGGGGATCTATTTTACTGCTTTTCTTGCATACGTGTGACTGTGGGGCAGGGAAAGCCTCCAGAATGGCTTGGAAGGGTTCTGGCTCTTCTCTGAACATGCCAGAGTTCTTCCTCTGTTGCACGCTCGTGACCGCTGGCCCTCTTGCCTGATCCAATGGACTTAAGGGTGATGCCATGTAGGAAGGTGAGAGAGGATTGCAGGCAGGGATCCATGTGACTGCACCTTCCCCGTCCTACTCTACATTAAAAAACTATTTCTTTGCCCTCCTAACACTCTAACCCATGGGGGGGGGGGCCCATGCCCTCCTGACCTCTAGCACCATGTGCTGCTGACCCCCCAGTACATGCCCTCCTTATTGAGCCCTGGACACTGCCCTACATACTACTTGCACTGGCCAGAAATTAGGGCAGATAGCCAGGCTTGAAACTAGTTCTGCTTTCATGATGAACTCCAGCATCAGACTTGTGGGGGTAATCAATGACTCTCCAGACATGAAAAAAATTGTGAATGAAAGTGAATGCCGAGTTTCTCACTGAAGCTAACTTTTAAGGTAGGATAAGTTTATATTTTTACAGTGACATTAGTTCTAGTAGATTTTTCTAGGTTTTCTTCATGATGTCGTTGTTTTATTGGAGGCTTGCTAGTTAATTTCTTTTAAAAAAGGATAGGGGGGCGCTACACCTCAGTGATCTTTGATCTTTTCAATGTTATCCAGTAAAATCTCCACCTCTCAAAGGTTGCCTAACCCCGAGGCCCTAACCCAGGGGTAGGCAACCTTTGAGAGATGGAGATTTGGTGGAAACAAGGGACAGTGCTTGGAGGTGGGTAGGGTGCAGAAACAAAGAGTGGCTCAGAAGGGGAGAATACCTGCATCTATTTTCTAAAAAAAGAAACCCTTCATGTTACACCCTGAATACGGATGTAATATTCTAAAGCATTATATAAAACACTGTTTACACTGAAATATTATAAAACACCAAACTAATAACACACCTATTTACAATACACCATTCTGAGTTAGGTATTTAAAGAACATGCACATTTTGCTAGTTACTGATTTCAGTTGGAAAACATTTGACACATTGACAAGCTCCACAAAGCAAGATCAACAAAACAACTGAATTTTACAACAGTCCTGTAAGAATAAGTAGAACTTGGAAAAACCAGGTACCCATATTTATTTTTACCCACAATTATTTAAGGTACCCATATTTATTTTTACCCACAATTATTTAAGGTACCCATATTTATTTTTACCCACAATTATTTAAGCCCTATGTATTATCATCCAATAACTGAAATTGGCTATTACCTCAGCAGAATAACAAAATGACATATTTACATTTTGGAAGTTTTCCCTCCACCAACAGACATTTCAGGGTTTTAGTCATGGGCTCTCTCAGTTTTGTTCCCTTTTTATCCCATAATTCAGAATATTCCTTAAATTGTATCATTACAGTGGTGGTCTTATTGATGCTATGTGCTTTTGTGTAGCATTGATATGAAAATTGGTCCATTAAACTCCAGTAGAAGAATAAATGATTAAAGGGTAAACTTTCTCAAGGGGTTCACATAATACTTGGAGCTATAAGAGAATGAGTTACTGTTCATTTGCATACAGTTGACGAAAACTTGCATAAGCTCAGCATTTATTATCACTACCATGTAAACATCTCCTCTTCTTTTCCCGACATCTTGGCTATCTCCCATTTTGTCTCTCAATCTGCACTCAACTGGCAATCTTTGCATCTACTAAGCTGGTGACCTGGACACAGAAAAGTTCCTCTTACCTGAACACACAGGTAGCCTAGAAGTGTACTGTGTGTTATGTATATTGGAAATTAGCTAGACTGTGACAATTTTAAGTTGTATGTCTGTTTGGGAACACACTGGTTTTTTGTCAGATTTGCATGTTTTTTATTGAGACACCTCTGTATGTTGCATTGTAAAATTAGGGGGTTTGTCTGGACTGTCTGCAACAACCCCATAGCTATAATCCTTAAAAACTAAAAATAGTCATACTTAAAGCAAAACTCCAGCCAAAAATGACAAGATAAAAATTATAAGCCTATTAAATGATAATGAAAGGCATCATTTGTTGCAATATTCACGATCAATTCAGACCATACTTCATTTTACTACATGATGTTTCCAGTCTGATGACCAACATCTTTCAACTCACTTCATCTGAGCCCGGACTGTCCTGTCCCGCTTATCATTCTGTGACTGGACAGTAAAAGCAATTGCAGCCCATTGAAGAGCTCATCATTCCCTTATTGTGCCCTCTGCTCTTATCAGCACGCTTTTTTGTCAGTACCTGAACTAAGTGCCTCCTTCTGCTGCTTCTTCCTCCTACTTTCCATCCCTGCTGAATGTGGACTGCAAGAGGCTGATACCAGGTCAAATTCAGCCACTTATACAGCTTGTGCTTAAAAACCCATTAAAATATCTCTTAATGATTACAGAGCTGCATTAAATTGTATCTGTTATATCTGTCTAGAGTTCAGCTTTAAGCTATATTTTTCTGCACTGGTGCTGTATATGCACTGAATTATTTTATATGTAACTGTTATCAGCTGTATTGTAATCATACAAAATGTCAATCTGTCCAGTAAAGAAAAACGAATGGCTTGCTGATTCGCACTGTAAAAAATGAAATGTAGCATAGACAATAATTCGTTTGATTTGCTTGGTTGATGTTAGCATGCTAGTATTTGTGTGCTCGAAGATGCACTTTACAGTGCACTGTAATATATACATTGAAGATCACGAATGGCATTATTCGTTATTATGCCTTTCCATACAGGACAGCAAGTAATAGAAGAACAACGCAAGCGCCTTGCAGAGTTAAAGCAGAAAGCTGTTGTTGAGGCTCAGTCGCAATGGGAGTCTCTCCATGGAGCTCCTCATCAAGGCTACCTCCCTATCATGCATCATTCCATTCTGCATCACCAGCGGCCTTTGAACTCTCGTGATGATGACCCTGCGCATGGCTATGACACTTTGAGTTTGGAGAGCTCAGACAGTCTAGACACTAGTGTTTCCACAGGAAACTCTGCATGCTCCCCCGATAATATGTCTAGGTGAGGTTCTGTGATTTCACCTCAAGCCCAGTTTGCTTGTTATATGTAGCCTTTTCTTATACACCCCTACTTGTTATTCCAGTGCTAGTGGTCTGGACATGCTGAAGATTGAGGAAATGGAAAGGATGCTGCTAGAGGCTCATGCAGAACGAGCAAGGCTTGTAGAATCCAGAGTAAGTTGAAGCAAAAAGTGATAATGATTGAACTGAATTTCTATAGAAGGATGAGTATAATTAAGCAAATGTAAAGTTTATTTTGATAGAGATAGTGGTACTTTATAACAATGTGCAATTGCAAATTAAAGTCTTTTGCTTGTTGCAGAGATCACCCCCCTTCCCCTTTTTTTACTTTTGATACATCCTCTGAAAACATATTGCACTACTGGACACTTGCATTGAAATAAATACAAACATCATCTGTCAGACTTTGCGTTCTTTTACCCCTCTGAGCTGTCTCCCCTGCCATGCTGTGGTAGCTGGTAAGTCTCGGAACTGTTCTGAGCACTTGAGTTAGAGGTTGTTGAGGCAATACATTTGGGAAGGAAGTGTCTGATGGTATTGATGTACAGCTTCTAGACACTCATAACAAATACATTTGGGAGATAAAGTATGCCACCGATGTACCTAAATCCTATTAACACAAAGGTTCAACCCTTTCCCACAAAGCTTCACCTCTTCACTGTGTTGTGGCTGGTGCAGGACTCTGCAACTTTGCTTCACAAATGTTGAAAGGATATATGAGCTTCCATTGTTCCCCATGGTAGGCAGGTAGGAGTGTACCTTAATGTGTATTTTACTGCATTTTAGAATGTCTAAAGTACAGAAGATATGCTAAAACAACATGTTTTATAGTACAGCACTGAAGATCTTTACTGTAATACCCACTGTAGTACTGTAAGCATACATTCTGCATCAAAAGTAAATGTTTTCTTGCAAGCACTGATATTTGATAATTCAACTTTTATACATATATACAGTGGATATAAAAAGTACACACACTCCTGTTGTTAGGTTTCTGTGATGTAAAAAAGTGACACAAAGATAAATAATTTCTTAACTTTTTCCACCTTTTAATATGACCTATAAACAGTACAACGTGATTGAAAAAACAAACTGAAATCTTTTAGGGGGGGAACTAAACATAAAAAACTAAAATAATGTGGTTGCATAAGTGTGCACACCCTCCTATAATTGGGGATGTAGCTGTGTTCAGAATTAAGCAATCACATTCAAAATCATGTTAAATAGGAGTCAGTACACACCTGTCATCATTTAAAGTGCCTCTGATTAAACCCAAATAAAGTTCAACTGTTCTAGCAGGTCTTTCCTGACATTTTCTTAGTCGCATCCTACAGCAAAAGCCATGGTCCGCATGGAGCTTCCAAAGCATCACAGGGATCTCGTTGTTAAAAGGTATCAGTCAGAAGAAGGGTACAAAATAATTTCCAAGGCATTAGATATATCATGGAACACAGTGCAGACAGTCATCATCAAGTGGAGAAAATATGGCGCAACAGTGACATTACCAAGAACTGGATGTCCCTCCAAAATTGATGAAAAGACGAGAAGAAAACTGGTCTGGGAGGCTGCCAAGAGGCCTACAACAACATTAAAAGAGCTGCAGGAATATCTGGCAAGTACTGGCTGTGTGGTACTTATGACAACAATCTCCCGTATTCTTCATATGTCTGGGCTATGGGGTAGAGTAGCAAGATGGAAGCCTTTTCTTACAAAGAAAAACATACAAGCCCGGCTAAATTTTGCAAAAACACATCTGAGGTCTCCTAAAAGCATGTGGGAAAATGTGTTTTGGTCAGATGAAACCAAGGTTGAACTTTTTGTACATAATTCCAAAAGATATGTTTGGCGCAAAAACAACACTGCACATCGCCAAAAGAACACCATACCCACAATGAAGCATGGTGGTGGCAGCATCATGCTTTGGGGCTGTTTTTCTTCAGCTGGAACTGGGGCCTTAGGCAAGGTAGAGGGAATTATGAACAGTTCCAAATACCAGTCAGTATTGGCCCAAAACCTTCAGGCTTCTGCTAGAAAGCTGAACATGAAGAGGAACTTCATCTTTCAGCATGTCAATGACCCAAAGCATACATCCAAATCAACAAAGGAATGGCTTCACCAGAAGAAAATTAAAGTTTTGGAATGGCCCAGCCAGAGCCCAGACCTGAATCCAATCGAATATCTGTGGGGTGATCTGAAGAGGGCTGTGCACAGGAGATGCCCTCACAATCTGACAGATTTGGAGTGTTTCTGCAAGGAAGACTGGGCAAATATCGCCAAGTCAAGATGTGCCATGCTGATAGATGCATACCCAAAAAGACTGAGTGCTGGAATCAAATCAAAAGGTGCTTCAACCAAGTATTAGTTTAAGGGTGTGCACACTTATGCAACCATATTATTTTAGTTTTTTATTTTTACTTACCTCCACCTAAAAGATTTCAGTTTGTTGTTCAACTGAGTTGTACAGTTTAAAGGTTACGTTAAAGGTGGAAGAAGTTTTGAAATGATTTATATTTGTTTAATTTTTTTACAGCACAGAAACCTGACATTTTAACATGGGTGTGTAGACTTTTTTTTATCCACTGTATTGTGTATTGACCCTGATCCTTTTAGGATGATCCCTTTAGTGCAGTGGTCTCCACACTGTGGCCCTGGGGGGGCAGACACAGCTTTTATCTGGCCCTTAGGGCACTTTTCCTGCCACTGGTGGAATACACCATTCCTCCCACTGGCACCAACAAAGGGGCATAATTCCTGTTACTAACATCAAAAACGGGGCAGTATTTCTCCCGTTGACATCAATGATGGGGCTCTATTCCTCCTACTGACACAAATGACGGTGCACTGTTCCTTGCCATAATGCTAAAGATCCACTGTTTACTCTCACAGACACCAGTACAATTTCTACTCCCAATGGCCACAGTCTGACCGTCCTGATGTCTGAAGAACAGTACACTGGCCCTTTGTTTAGAAAGACTGCAGACCCCTGCTTTTGTGCCTTCTGGTGTTTTCCACTAAACCAGTTCTGAAGTTGGCTGTTTAGAGTAAAACCTTCAAGTAATTGTTTACACCAGTTCCACTTCAATTATCTTGGCAGTCTGGCCAAGCTCAAATATATTATCTCAGAATTGATCTCAGTCCTTTGTTACATATTTAATCTGGTTAAAGATTTAAGGTGTATGTAAATCCTAACAAAAAACTTAGCTAATTTGCTCCCTTTTGGTTTGGTAAATATACTGTTGAAGACACCTGGTTAAGACACTCAATAAGTACAAATAATACCTGTTGTATCTGCCAGAAATCCATGGCTGTCCTGTGCATTCTACTGCATTATCTCAAACAATGTTATCAGAAGGTGTGTTAGAACTACATAACAACTCTCTTCAATGTTATGGAGATGAGGAAAGGGGGAGGTGTTTGGTAGACTAATAGACTTCCTGTCCTAGGGTGATCTTCATAGATACAGTACAGTGACTGTTGTCACCCTAGGACAAGAGGTGTCTTAATGGCAGGATTATCAGTTGAACAAAAACAGATGCAGTCACCACATTGAAGGGCTGGTAAGCTGCAATGTATTAAATTTTTTTTTTTTGGTTTGGACACACTTTTATAATCGAACTGTTCTTAAATCACTTTCAGGTTATGATGAAAGGTGTTTTGGGAACTCATATTTATCTTTGTTTGTTGACTATGAAAGTGATGGTAATGCAAGAGCTTTGTGTGGCTCACTTGTAGGAACGTGAAGTTGAAGCACGCAGAAGAGCATTGGAAGATGAAAGAAGAAGGAGAGAAGAACTGGAGAGACGTCTACAGGATGAGACTGCTCACAGGCAAAGACTTGTAGAGAAAGAGGTTAAAATGAGAGAAAAACATTTTTCCCAGGTTAGTTCTTGATTCAGTTGTATGCATTACTCTGTGTACAGATTGTATTTTTAATAATTTCATTTGATAATGTAATTTTTTTTTCACTGCCTTTTTTCCTTCTTTAGGCTCGTCCTCTCACTCGTTATTTGCCTATTCGGAAAGAAGATTTTGACCTCCGTACCCACATTGAGTCCTCAGGTCATGTTGTGGACACGTGTTCTCATGTAATAATAAATGAAAAGATGTGTCGTGGCTTTCTAACAAAGATGGGTGGTAAAATTAAGTCTTGGAAGAAGCGCTGGTTTGTTTTTGACCGTATGAAGCGGACCCTATCCTATTACGTTGGTAAGCAATTGCTCTGTGGAAAATAGAAAGCATCATTGGCTGACCATATTTCTGTATCCGTAACAGGCTTTATACAGCTATATGTAACACAAGGCGCATTTCGTTACGTTTTGCAGTCATTTTGTTCTTTTTTTTTTTTTTTAGGACTAGATTATTGTAGGCATTCAATATAGTCACATTGTCCATCTGAAATAGAGATTTACAGGGAAAAATTTGTAAATACACAATTGTCATGGCATAACCTTTATAGACATCAAATTCATCTCTCAAAATAATAACTAAATATTAATTTGTCATGTCAGGAGTGCCTTTACGCAAAAATCCAGTTAGGGGCATCAGATAAAAATAGTAGGCACTCCTAGCACTGCAATGGGTGTCTTTTATTTCCATCTGATGCCCCTAACCTCTTGTGAAAGGCCCTCTCCCGACCGGCCAGGCACTTCAAAGAACCAGGGGACACCATTGCACAGTACCTTTCAAGAAGAGTGGTGATTTTGCGTTCCTTGTGTTCTCTCCATATACATGATTTCTCTGTGGTTGAATGGGACAGTTTTGTCCTAAAATATATACATATATATTTTTTTAAGTACTTTTTTATATTGAGACATACTGTATTTGAGGTCTATTTATGTTTTGCCATGACCCGTGAAAACGATTATTTACCATTTTTTTCAATTTAGTATTTACCATTTTTTCGCTGTAAATATTTATTTCAGACAGATAATTTGACTACGTCAATAGCCTACAAGAATAACCCAATCTTGAAGAAGCTGAACAAAATGACATCGAAAAGCAACAACATGGGTGTTCCGTTCCATTCAGCTGTATAAAGTTGGTTACACAATAATATATATGGTCAGATGTTTGGGAGGGTCCCATGTTTGTACATGGATTGTGCTTTCATAGTCATTGTGGATTTTTAATGGATGTGTACATATGACAACATTTGATACAATTTGTTTATGCAAGTGATTTTAACAGATGCACCTCACTGCTACATCAAATCCCTCCCTTTTCTTTTGCTGTATTTTGGGGTTGTTTTAATAAAACTGGAGAGTGTAAAATCTGGTGCAGCTCTGCATAGAAACCATTCAGCTTCCAGATTGTTTGTCAAATCGTAATTGAACAAGATGACCAGATTTGCACTCTCCAGTTTTAGTAAATCAACCCCTTGGTGTATACTATAAACACCTCCTCATATGCTAGCATCCCAAGATTCTATAGACTCTATAGAATCGTGGGATGCTAGCATATGAGGAGGTGTTTATGTTTGTGAATATTAATTATATGGCTATTATGTGGTTAACAGGATGTTTTTCTTTTATTAATTACTTTATTGTACTTCACATAGAAATGTTTATGCTGTTCTGTTGTAGGTTCTTCTTTGCAAAGGATAATGCACTTGTTTGTACTGTCAATGCTCTTTGAAAAGATGTTGTATTGCTTGGCAGTTGTCTCATTTGAGTTTGTAAAGTTATAAATTCTAGGAGTGTTGTGCTATTGTGTCATTTGATTTACTTTTGTTAATATTTACTGTTTTATTTTTTACAGACAAACATGAAGCAAAGCTGAAAGGTGTCATTTATTTCCAGGCAATAGAGGAAGTGTACTATGATCACCTGAGGAATGCAGCAAAGGTGAGATTATAATATAATGAGGGGAATTTATCAAAACTGTATCAGCCAGAATTTGGAGCAGTTATGCACAGCAGCCAAATAGCGTCCACCTTTCATCTTCAAAGCTTAACTAAACAAGCTGAAGATAGAAGCTGATTGGTTGGCATGCACAGCTCTTCCAGATTCTGTCTACTACAATTTTGATAAATGTTCTCAATGTGTTCAGAGAGCCATAGTATGTCACTTCGTACACCAAGAACAGTGGGCAATACATTATTACTATTATTATTATTATACAGGATTTATATAGTGCCAACAGTTTGTGCACTTTACAAAATGAAAGCAGACATTAGAGTTACAATACATTTTGGTACAGGGGTGTATTTTGGAGATGTTGCGGAGGTTGAGGCGGCAAGATTTGGACAGGGATTGAATGTGGGCCTGAAAGGAAAGTTCAGAATCCAGGGATACCCCTAACACCCTGGCATGCGGGGAAGGGTTGATAGTTGTACCATTATTCTTCACAGAGCAATTAGAGGAAGAGGCACATGAGGGAGGAGATATGAGCTTAGTTTTGGATAGATTGAATATGAGGAAGTGGTGTGACATCCAGTCTGAAATGTCTGTTAGTAAATCAGTGATACGTGAGAAAACTGATGGGGTGAGCTGAGGAGTAGAGAGATAGTTTTGTGTGTCATCAGAATAGAAATGGTAGAAATGGTACTTGAAACCATGGGAAGCTATCAGCTGACCCAGGGAAGAGGTGTAGATCAAGAATAGGAGAGGTCCAAGGACAGAACCTTAGTAGACCCCGATGGTAAGAGGACTAGGAGAGGACTAGGAGAGGAGGAAGAAGAGTTGTAAGTGACACTGAAGGTGCATGAGATAGATAAGATTCAAACCAATGGAGAGTACAATCACAGAGACCAAGGAAAAGGAGTTTTTGGAGGAGGAGCGGGTGGTCAATTGTATCAAAGGCAGCAGGAGAGGTCCAAAAGTAAGAGTACAGAATAGTGACCATTGGTTTTAGCTGTTAGGAAGTCATTTGTAAACAATAAAAGATATCCCAGTCCTTCCTGGGATCTTAATACAGTTCTCTGACTTACACAAGTAATGGACATATGGTACACTTGTCCTGAGAAGCTTCCCCCCCCCCCATTTTTCTATACAAAAATGAATGATCTGCATTAGGATACAAATACATTTTTCCAGCACACTGGTAATCATCTCCGGATGTGATGAGTACCTATACCCAGTGCTTACATAGAGGAGCTCAATATCAAATTCTTGTTCTTGCTGCGTTGGCACAAACAAAGCTCCGATCAGTTGCTGAAGCAAGTATGGCAACCCCCTACCCACCCATTTTTTTTTTTCTCCTTTCGTTAACCTGGAGTATATCTTCTTTCCAATATTTTGTTTTTGTTTTCCAAGAATAATGTGCAGTATCTCTTACTATCCTTTGAAGTCTTAGTCAACTGCTTTTTTTCCCCACAGAAAGGAATATTTAACCTCACTCTGGCTTCTGTATGTATACTGCATGCAAAGCCCTCTTTTTACTGCTCTCCAAATGTGTTCTTCTTATCCCTTTTTAAATAATACTAATGTAGAAATAACACAGTTGAGTTCCAGGATGTTTTATGTGCTATTAATGCTGACAAGGACCGAATATTTATGCAGCATTTAAGTACTTTGAAAAAGTGATTCAATTACATTATTGTTTTGGTGTGTTACAATTAACTGCATGTTTTAATTTCTAAATAACAGTCATTCTTAACATCAATAAAGTGATCTTGTTAGGCACAAGTTAACTTGACAATTCAATACTTGCATTTTAAGAGAAACTAGGGTGTATTTGAAGTGTGAAAACATTGAGGTTTTATTGTAATATGTGCCTGTTTATCGACTTGGAAATCACTGGAATATGAATAACTTTTGTCTATTATGACAATACAAGAGAGTTTATGGAAGCACCAACTGGAAATGACAAAATACATGGGTATAAAGTATCTAGACAAGATGGCTTACACCCACAAGTCCTCAGAACCAAGTGCTCAGTTATTTCTAAATTTTAGAGACTATGGAAAATAATAATATAACCAATAGCCAGCATGGATTTCTGAAGGTCAGATGTTATCAGACTTTTTTTTTTTATGAGAGGAAGATAGCAGTAATGACCACGTCTAAAGAGTCGTGATCAATGATCAAAGTGTGAATGGTTAAGGTTTTAAAACTCGCAAAGCATTATGGGAGAGATTTACTAAAACTGGGGCACTCAGAATCTGGTGCAGCTCTGATGGTAGCCAATGAGCTTCTAACTTCAGCTTGTTGAATTAAGCTTTGACAATAAAACCTGGAAGCTGATTGGTTTCTGTGCAGAGCTGCACCAGAATTTGCAGTCTACAGTTTTAGTAAATCTCCTACAGGTTCTGTAAGGGAGTTAATATATTTAGTTTTATTTATGACGTACATCTGTAAGCCCCTCTTCTTCCTCCTACAACAGAGGAAGGGGAGCAAACAGGAACTAATGAATTATTTAGTTCATGAAAACAGTAAATTATTGCAGCAGTAGGTCCAAGCAAAAGTTTTAACCTTTGCACACCCTTCACTTCTCCTACATTACAAATGTTTATAGCGTAACCTTATCCTGCACAACTGTACATTACTTCCTAATTTCCATCCTCCCACTGTATGTGCCCTGTACCCCTTCTTCCCTCTGTGTATGACCTGAATGCACTGTATCTAGTGCAATATTACAAAGTTCCGTGTCTAAACCCTTTCAGTACCAACAACAATTATGGCAAAAAATTAGATCACCTTAGGGTGACTACTATTCAGAAAGGGTTCATTTTAGGGGGTGTGCACTGACTGTGTTTTGCAGAATGTAAGGGAAAGTTTTTATTTACTTTCTGGTCTTTTTTCCCACATATATTAAGAAATAAAGACCCAGTGGTTAATAAATACCACACAATAAAAACTCTATTTGTCTCAAAAATGCTATAAAATCTATTTGACTGACAATTACTTCATCATGCAACACCCAAAGTATTATAACACTGAAACATAATAAAGAAGGGGTTATTCAAGCTAGTACTCAAATGGAAAGGAGGACATTGCCCTTCCATCACTTTGTTCCAACCCAGTTCCTTTATGTCTTAGTTGCCTTAAATTCTTTGGAAGTAGTTAGGCAATTAGGTTGTACTTGAATTGATCTGGGTCTCATAGATCAGACTTCCTGTTTATTGTTGTAGAGGTTCAACATAAGGTTCTTGCAGGATCGACTGTTAATGTCTCACACTAGATCTGGCAAACTATTGACCAAGCATATGATATCAAACACTGAGAATGCATTCTACAAGATCATTAAGGGCTTTCTATCAACAAACATCAAATTCTCAGGTTTTTAATGCACTTGATCATCAGTTCATACATTCCCTATGTTTTACAAGGGTGATGTAGCAGCATCAGCTGTTGCCAGTTTTAGGTGTAAAGTTTTACAGACTGCGGTCTGACTGAGCTGTATAATTTTATATTTCTTTTTACCCGCCCAGTTATGGCACAGCTCTGGGATGTCCCATCCAAGATTTTTTTTTTTTACTCCTTCTCTATAATCCTTTTTCTGTGTTTATTGGAGGACACATAGCAGGGAGAATCAAGTGATTTGCTTACCTGCAACTCGTGCCTGCCTTGGACTTAATAAGTGCTTAAAGTGAAATAAAAGTTTAAAAAAGTATAAACCTTCATCAGTTTTTCACAGGTTAGCCTCAGGCCAGACCTCACAAAAGATTAAATATTTTCATTTTATTTATTTTATAGATTGGGCATTGGTCAGCATGTGGCATGTATTTAGAAATGATGGGGGAAATCATTTATTTGATAAATGATAAAGCTAATTCTTTTTACTGTTTATTTTCACTCAGAGTTAACAATTTTCAATTTAATGTTCACAAACTCACACTTTCAAAATTAAAAATGACTTAAAACCCTTTTATTTAAAAAATATTTAACTTTCTATATCAATAATTTTTCACTTAACATTTCTTTAAATTTTAAAAAATGTTCCCCTTAAATTTTTAATGGAAAATTCTTTGAAGTCCTCAAAACTAACTTGGCATGAGAAACATGGTTCTATACTTAGCAGCCTGTCTTGATTCATAGTTGTTCTGTTGGGATTTTTAATATATCTAAGTTGAGAAAATGGCTGGGAGACTAGCCCCATAGAAGTCTATGTATCTGCAATGCGTCTGTGACCAGGAGAGAGGGACTTGGGACATTGGATGTAAATAAACAAAGGCTATGGCAGATGGATCTCAGAAAGTATGAGATCTGTGGAGAGGACAGGTGGGATCAGTTAGCATTAAGCAAAGGGGCATAAAAAGTAAATACACTGTGTTTTAAAGTGTAGTTATCCTTTATCTAGGAAAAAAACTCTGTGTTGCACCTTCTCTAAGTGCCCCAAGCTTGTGTTTATTTTGCTTAAAGCGGTAGTGAAGTCTGAAAAAAAAGCACCTTTGAATGGCCGAGGTGTGATGAAGCCACTCCTGCAGAGATTTTTCCCTTTCAGTGTTACATTGTGATGACCTCAGGAAAACAATATTCATAATATTATGTAAATTGTTGTATCATAAAGATAATCTCAACGTGGATTAGTGCATACAAATTATTAGCACAATGGTGCTATTTAAACCCATCTTTAACTGACAATATCACAGTCATGCAACACTGCACCCAAAGGAAATTACGTCCTTTTTTTCCACGAATAGAGCTTTCTTTCAGTGGTGTTTGATCGCCTCTGCAGCTTTTATTTTTTGCGCTATAAAAAAAAGGCTGACAATTTTGAGAAAAAAACAATATTTTTGACTTTTTGTTATTAAACATGCCCAGTAAAAAAAATTAAAAATCAAATTTTGTCATAAATGTATGCTGCTACATGTCTTTGCTAACAAAAAATCCCAATACGTGTAAATTAATTGGTTTATGTGAAAGTTATAGCGCTTACAAATGGTGGTATATATACTGGGATTTTTTGTTAAATTTTTACTAATATTGGCGGCAATCAGCGACTTATAGCGGGACTGCAGCGGGCATTCTGACACTGGGGGGAACTGACCTGTTGTCACTGACATCCCCAGTGACACCAATACAGTGATCAGCGCTAACAGAGAGCATTGACACTGTATTAATGGCACTGGGCAGGAAGGGGTTAATATGTGGGTCGATCAAAGGGTTAACAGTGTGCTGTGTGTGTTTTACTGTGGGCTGTGTGTTTGTTCTTCACTGTAAGCACACTGCTTTGCATGGCTGTGCTATGCACAACCATGAAAAGCAGTGTGCAGGAGCTGACAGGGGAGAGAACTGTTTTGTTCACAAACAGTTCTCCACCCATCAGAGATGTTCGGCAATACCGGGTTCTGGCAAGTAATCACCGGCCAGGACCCAGTGATTGATAGCCGCAGCCACAAATGGCGGCACAGGTAGGGCTCGCGCGTGCCCCCTACCCAGAAATGCAAAATCACGTATATATGTGTGTGTGTGTATATATGTATTTTATATATATATATATATATATATATATATATATATATATATATATATGATTTTGCGCACATGTGCCACCCTGTAGCAGTACTTCTGCTATAGGGTAGACAGGAAGCAGTTAATGAGCAGAGTGGTTTATTTTATCTCAGGTCTGTTATTGTTTTATTGACTGATTAAAGTGGTTAATAGGTAAAAGGTTTTTATCCTTACTGCATTCTCTGCATTAAGGTAAAAAAAACTTTTCATGTTCTGCTCAGCAATTAAGCATCATATGGTGGTGAGCTAGTTTACTCACTAGTAGATAGTCCTGATGTCCTTTTAATTGTTTTTATGTAGTACCAGAGATACAAAACCCATAAGTCAGGACCCCAGATAGCATTCCGCATTCAGTTTTTGTGGTCCCCAATTTATTGGATATGTATTTTTGTTGACTGAGACTAAGGGGTCCATTTAAGAAACTAGATGTATATCCATACTGTAGCTATACCACAGGAAAAAAAACTTTGAACATTTATAAATTACTCTGGTGTTCTTGAAAATTTTGCATTGCACTCTGTTGGTTCAGGGGACCAAAGCCAGTGGAGAACAATATGAATGAATGGACTTTGCAAACAAAAAAGTTGGGAGGAGAGCCTGGTTGCATGACCTGTATATCACATGACTGGTTCTCCAGCAATCAAGTTCTTTCTGAGGTGTTAAGTAAAGTGAACTCCAATAACTGCCTCAGGCTCAGTACCACAGCCTTATTTTATGAATGGGCTGCAAAATGCAGGTCACAGTATTTAACAATACTACAAAGAATAAAGGAGAGAGGGCAGCTGTATCCATTCACCATTATAAGTGTTTGGCCATCAAACAAATGGCTTGCTGACAATAGAGACTACAACATACTAATATTAAGAGTGCCTCTCTATGTCAGTGTGTGTTTGTTGATTCAGCACGTGTAAAGGTTTTATTTAATCCTCTGCATGTTTACTGATGATAAATTTTACTCAAAACTGGAAATTCAGTGTTTGATTAAATTTGTTGTGTTGATATATACCCAAGCCTTATTTTCAAACGTCTCTTCTCCAGGATTTGTTGAATATGTGTTTTTACTTTCTCCTGTCACTGCATTGCTATCGTTATTTTTTGGGTGAAAAAAATGGTAGTCCAGCTCCATACGTGAAATTTCTCCAAAATGTAGGTTGTAAGTCATGGCAGGTGGACAAGTAGAACATCCATCTTATCAGTACCCCTTACTGGTCATGTTTTCAGAATTATCCTCACAATGCACAGGTGTAAAAAACTGTTCTCACTTTGGGAAAGGCAGAAAACATAACCTGTTGGGGGTACCCGATGACTGGAGATGAGAAACACTGAGAGCACTGGAGGTATATTAACTATAATAATATTCTGGAGTTGAAACCCAAGCCTGAATATTTCAGTATACTTGATTTACAGGTTTATGCATGTTTAGTCTGTTACTGCATGTATGAATCTGTGCATCTTGTTTATACCTGTTTTTTTATAACTTTGCACTGAATTCCTCTCTTGTCCTTCATAGCAGATTTCTGACTTTCTCTCTTTACCCCTGTGGAAGGAGGTGGGTGAGACAGTGTATTGGTTTGCTTTACAACTGGCTATTGCCTCGTTTCAGAATATTTTTTCTGTAATGACAGTAATTGTAATGACTTGCTGGCTAAGAATATAATGTATGAAATTAAGAAATGTCTTTATTGGCAACCAGCTTCCATCTGTTCCACTTAAATGGCCTAGCCACGATGAAGTGACTGTCGCACATGAGCACGGGAATCACTTCATCACGCAACAGAGTGGTGATGTAAATGTACTGTGAGCTCCGCATGTGTGGCTCAGTGTACATTACTGCTGTCAGGCAGGGAAAAGCAGTTATCCCCTGCCTGTCGCAGTTTATTTAAAAACAAGAGTGTAATTCTGATTTAAGATAATGATACTACTGAAATGGCGCCTGCAATTTTAAGGCTTTATATTCCTATGTCCCTGTAAAGCCCCTGGATCTAGGCCCCAGCTTATGAGCAAAGCCTTGACTTCTACCAAGTCTGCAGAAGTGCTCTGCCCCTTCCCATGTTAAGTTTTAAGCCTGCATTTTATCTTTCAATTACTGGAACCTTTACTTGGCCATTGGGAATGTAGAATTTGACCGCTGAATAGCAGTTAGGCTTAGAAACACTTAGATACTTATTAGTTCATGGTTTCACTCTGTATTATGCATAAAATAGGATGATTGGTTTTTAGCGCTTCACTTCTGCTTTTCCATATAATCAATATTTATTAAGCCCTGGTTCACACTGATGCAAATCTGATATGGTTCTAATGCGTTTCAGAACTGATAGATTTGCACGTCAAGAGAGATGACATGGCTTTCAATGGAGGTCGTTCACACTTATGCGTTCCAAACGCATTGCACTTTACAAAATGTTCCTGTGTGTGTTTGGTGCGATGAAGTGCATTTTTGAGCCCCATAGACTTGAATGGAAACAGCAGTGAAAATGCATAGCTGTTCAAATGCAATGTGATTTCATTGAGAGATTCACCTATTTCTAATGTCACAAAATTAGCCAGAACAGAAACTGCAGCTGTGTAAAATCACAACAGAATCGAACGGCAACTGCTTCTGAAATCGCACTTGAAATCGCATAGAAATCACACTGCATCAGTGTGAACCAGGGCTAAAAAAAAGTATTGTTCATTTTTAACTATGCAACCAAGAAACTTTGAAGCAACTCATCAAGCGTGTTTCACAAATGAAATTGTATTTTTCTTACAGAGCCCCAACCCTGCACTGACGTTTTGTGTTAAGACCCATGACCGGCTGTATTATATGGTAGCTCCTTCTGCAGAAGCCATGAGGATTTGGATGGATGTCATTGTAACAGGGGCCGAAGGGTACACTCAGTTTATGAACTAATGCAGGCAACAATTGCAGCTTTCACCACTCCATCATTCTCCTCAGGACCCAGAAAAAAAATTACGAAAATGAGAAAATTACATATTTTCCACTGTTAATATTAAAAGAAAGTGTGTGTAATTTATATTTAATACATATCTTCTAAGTAGGTTCTAGCAGTTTATATGGTATGGATAAAAAGGTACATGTCTTTTTTGCTTTTATTGTTTGTATTTGAAATCCTCTATTTAAAGAAGCTGCTGTCTACATACCTTTTTTATTCTTTGACAGTTTGTCAACATGTATCACTGTGCTGATGTATCACTAGCAAATTATAGACAGCTTTTTATCACAGGCTACCACATTGTATCTTACAAGAAACTATAAAGATGAGTCATTGTATAATATATACAGTGCTTTTAGAAGGTCTGGAGGTTATCTTGTGTTTGTGTCATTGTTGAGTACTATTAACCACTTGTGGAAAGGAATCCACATCAGATTCCAGGGCTATATTTTCTTTTAAGTCAAACAGTTTGTATTAAAGCGGTAGTAAACTGCACACAAAAAAAAAAACTGAGACCCCTTCAGGATAATGTCATAGTGTGCTATAGTCACCACATACTAGCACATTATGACAGACGTACCTTACAATGAAGCCCTCCAGTGGTGCGCTGTGACCACTGCCAGGGCTTCCATTTTCACTTGGTCTTCCTTCCGGGTTTGCAAACTTCAGCTGTTTGAATGGCCGAGCCAGGATAACGTCCCACCCATGCTTGCACACAAAAATCACACTCATGGCACAGAGCTCTGAATGGATGGCACTCTCCATTCAGAGCGGAGTGTGCATGCACTGATGACATCACCGGCTGCTACTAAAGTAAATATTTCCTAAATGGCGCATGTTTAGGAGATATTTACTCTACCTACAGGTAAGCCTTACCTGTAGTTGTAAATCCAAAAATCATACTTTACTACTGCTTTAACACATTCATCCTGTATAAAGTTTGGCAGAGTGGTTTATATTATTCAGAACAGATGTTCCACAGACAAAGAAACAAATCTTGGGTGTGTGAGTTCTTTTAGACAAATGCTCCTTTCTTAAATAGCAAAATAGTAAATTGCAAAATAAATGCAGTTACTGTCTATTGTTTTGCTAGAATGCCAATTTTGCACATTGTCATTTGTTTTTTTGGATAATTGCCTAAAGTAATATGTAACGATCACAGCAACTGCCGGGCATGAAAAGTTTTAGCCATATATGAGCAATAAGATATTTCGATGCACTCCAACAAGGCTAGCAGTGTGCCAGATTTTGCACCACATGCTTTGGTTTTATTTCAGTGCCCCACTTAGGTTTTTTTGCTGGTTAGTGCACATCCTGAAGAGGTGGAGGCCGTGATCAAGCTAGCATTTATAGTGCTATACATTTAGTTCCATAATGGAGTCTTTTACATAGGAACGCTTACTGTAGACTGGGAGATTCAAATGATTGCAGGCAGTCTTTTGGAACTATGATTCTTACTTTTGCCAAACAAATATTTCTGTAAGGCACAGTTCTGAAAACTCACATGAGTGAACAAGTGTACACTGTGCACCTAAAATGTGGGCTATATGAAGTAAAAGTGTTGCCTACTTATTGACTATCTGCATGGCAAACACAGGCTTTCACTTGTATGTTCAGAACACTGTTTGGTACTTATTCATCATCTGCCAGTTTCTTTAATTACTGTGTCTGTTACATGTTGCACACAAATAAATATTCAATCAGTAACTTAGAAAAATATATATGAACTTGTCATATGATATTTTAATGCTCCTGTAGATTACCCTTTCTACCTTGAATCACAGAACAGAAAAATATAGTGTCCTCCAAGAGTGAAGTCTCATTTTCTCCACTAGGAGGCCAATAAGTATGTTCTCTGTAGGTTAGAGTACCTGTACCCAATGTTATGACCATGCAATATATATCTATACCTTTTATATAAGAAGGTTATTGACTTCTGTTTGAGATGTGTATATCTTGTATTATTTGACCAACTGTATGGTGCTGCCTTTTTATTTCGAATATTATTTTTTATGACGAGCAGGTCATGTAAGCCTCCTACCTGCAACAGAATCTGTTATATGCAAATATAGATATGTGTATTTTCTTTTCTTTACAGCTCTTATATTACTGCCTTTTTGTGTCCCACGCTTGCAACAGAGCTTGTGAAACTGCCCATATTTTGCAACGGGCATCTTTGTGTTACGTAAACCATATGCCACCTGTGCCTTTACAATATATGCCATTAAACAGAAACTAGAGTTGTTTTTCTTCATTTATACAAGGAATTCATGCTTCTAAATAACTTTTAAAAAGCCTTAAAGCATTCTAAAACCGTATGTAATCCAAGTTCTGCACAATGCTACCAAATTATTTTCTCAGCAGCAAGAGTGTTTCTGAACTACTTAAGGTATTACATGATCTTCTGCAATATTACATTTGTTGCAAAATAAAAATGAGGTGACATAATGCTTTATGATTTGCTCTTTAAATGTCATAAATGGCATTTTTGAACATTAGGTGTTAATTGTTAAAGCAGAACTAGACTTAAAATATAAAAAAAAGATTAGCTGGTAGTGTTTTATGGTGTAGGAGCCTCTTTTGTCTTTGTTGCCATAAAACCGCTCTTCTTTCCTGCTAACATTTATTTTTAAACTATACACTGACTGACATGCATGTGCAATGTACAATCTCTGTAGCCTAAGGGCCAGATGTCTGAATGATGTAACTCTTGTGGGCATGTGCTGGACTGATATCATCAGTGACTGCCAAATGGCTGAAGATAGACAACTTGTGATCTTGAAGATCACTAAAAGAAGATGGCAACAGCGGCAATGCTGTGATGAGGGAGAGCACTGATCAGGCATAACTGTATGATCCCTGACAGGTTAGGTTAACAACATTGATTATCTTGTTGCAATGGCATCTGGAAGTCAGTGGGATATAATATGAAGCATGTAAACATGTTTTTCCCCAAGCTGATGCGTTGAAACCTGAAAGAATGGACATCGTTGTTTATTGTGTATGGGGCTGCGCAGATCGGTCAGGGTGCCACTGCTGATCCTGCCAGCAGCCAAAAAAGTGCATACAATGGGTATGAGATCATCAGAACTGGACCAGTCTAGACTGAAGGTGTGTGTGTGTTTTCCTTACATGGGGAAGAGATGGCACCTGGATGCACTATGGGCAGCAGTGATGGCAGCAGTGTGATGCTTTGGGCAATGTTCTTCTGGAAAACTTTGGGTCCTGCCATTCATGTGGTAGTAACCTTGACATGTACCACCTACCTAAAGATTGTTGCTTATCAAGTACACCCCTTCATGGAAATAGTATTATTCTGTCCTCAGACAACATCATGTTGCTTTCTATTCCAGGGTTCAGCATCCACAAGCAATTGGGGTGGAGCTGCTGATCGCAGAGTGGAGCTCCAGGACAGCTTATGTCTTTCTGCCTCTCCCTCTGATTCTCAGCGTCCTGCTGAGGTTGGGGCAGGGGAAGGTGATAGTTCTGGTGGTGATCCCAGATTGGTTGAAGGGGCCTTGGTACCCTCTGCTCCCCTCCTAATGAGTGCCACGGATCCACTCCCTCTGCTGGTAAGATTGGATTCTCCAAAGTCACATTCATCCACCTGACAGGCTCGAACTCATAGCTTGGGTCTTGAGAGGCAGAGGCTAATGGATCTCGGGGGCTCTGTAAATGTGAAAACTCTTATGAAAGCAAAGAAGAACAGCACTAACAGTACCTATAGTGGAATATGACATAAATTCACAGGATTGCTGCTGATCAAGGTTTTACACTGGGCTCTTCACAAGTCTGTCACATTCTTAAGTTTCTGTAGACAGCGCTTGATTTAGGTTTATGTGTAAGTACGCTATGGGACCACATTTCAGCTATCTCTGCCTTCACATACAATGGGCATCCAACGCTCAGTTATACTGTCCTTCAAGCTGCAACTTGGTTGAAACCTACCTAAGGGATTGTTTGTGAAATGGGTTCTCCCATTGGTGTTGGACTTGTTTGCATCAGATGCCTTCAATCAAAATGGCCACTTGTGGTACCTCACTAAAAACTGCTTTCCTGATGGCAATTACATCAGCCAGAAGAGTGTCCGTATTAGCGGCCCTGGGGTTTAAAGAACCCTTTCTTACGTTTATCCCAGATAGGGAGGTACTCATGCTGAGGCTCAAGATTGTGCCAAAGTGGCTTCATAGTCCATATCACATGGAAAGTTGTCCTTCCCAACATCCCTCTTGGGGAGTACCCAAGAATTTAGCCCATCAGATGTGGGTCAACCTTTAATATTTAACATCAAGGTGACATCTGGCATCAGGAAGTCGGAGCACTTGTTTGTCATTCCAGGTGAAGCGTGTAATGATTTTATGGCTTCCAACAAGATTATTGCCTCCTGGCTGGCGAAGCTCATCTCCTTGGCTAACAAGTTGAAAGGGTTGGCTGTGCTAGGGGGCATCACTTCACTGTCCACCCAAAGGGTCTCAACTTTGTGAGCAGCAGCAGGCTGAGTGTGCCCAAGACACTATCTGCAAGGCAGCTACGTGGGGGTTGATATATACGTTCATGGCTCATTACTGTATAGAAGCAGTCTTAATGACAGTTGAGTTTGGCAGAGGCATCCTGGCTTCTGCTTTTTAGCCAGAATTCAGGAGTGTGTAGCATTATCCCTCCCCTGTGTGGCTAGTTATTTCCCAGCTGTGCTGACATGGAGCGGTCAGGAAACTGGAAAATTGAATGACAGATACTTTCCGTAATTTTCCTTTCTGGTGGGCTCCATGTCGGCACAATTCCCACCCAGCTTGGTAGGACTAGTTACAGAACACTGAGGTTGCAGGTGGGCTAAAATTTATAAGGTAAGTACTGGAAGCATGGGGGTGGCGGGGCCCTTACCCAGCTGTGCTGATATAGAGCTCGTCAGGAAAGGAAAATTACGGTAAGTATCTGTCATTCAATTTTCCGTTATTTGACCAAAAGTAAGTCAAAATATTTTCCTGACTCCATGCACAGTATGTAAGCCCTTCTACCAGCCTGCAGTTTATTGTGGAAAGACCAGGCAGGTTTTAATGAAACTATCACATTCAGATTACTCTATTTCAGAGAGACAATGGCCACAAATATACTGGATTTTGGAGCATAGAAATAGGCAGAAATATTAAATAAATAAAGTATTAGCTGTGGCACCCTGACATTGCCAGAGCAGCATAATACACCGCAAACTTTAAGGCAATACAGAGGAATCCTCAACACCCAGTTGTCCAGTAGGTCATCTGTTGTCAAGGTATCAGTGTCTAAGGCATGTTGGCAATGATAGTGAATCATGTCACACTGTGGTAAAGCCATTAAGAGGTTCCTCTTGCGGATGGCACATTTTTTGCTCCTTCTGTAATGGAAGGGTGGGCTTTGGCAACTTCTCTTTTACCATACTGTAACATGGATCTAAAAGTGGGGCAAATCAGCAATAGTCTGTCTCTGGTGGTCGAATCCTGAGATCTTTGCATAGGCACTGCAGCATGAATGAGCCCATCTCCAAATTTATGGTGGACCTTGAGATTGTTGCATGGCAACCTATCTCATCCCACCCATGTACAAATCCTGGTGTACAGGAAGGGTGAATTTTAACCCTATCAGCCTATGTCATGTTCCACTCGCTACTGGGACTCAAACCCTCCTTCCTCTGCTGACTGATGTTATCTAACAGGAACTGATTCAGGATAAAGCAGACCCTAATGCTGGTGTAGGGAAGCAATGGCCTTTTGGGTGATAAAATGGAGACTGGAGACCTGCCACTGTGGTGAAGTACAGACAGGAATGGGGAAGAATTCACTAGCTGGAATCACAACATGTGTAAAGCTGGCAAATTTGCCAAGCTTGCATTGAGATGCTGGCTGTGCGAGTGACTTGGTTCATAATTTTTCTTCAACTCCAACAGCTTGGAAAGACACCTGTCTGGTCAAGGAAGTAGCTGAAGATGACAGGATAGGGTTTGGGGACTTCTTTGAGTGCAGTTGAAATCTATTCTTGGCCCTATTTAGCATGGCCACAAGAATCTGACCATCGTTTTCCTACTAGCTGAATGTGGAGAACATATGCCTCTCCCTTTAGGCCTCCTAGGCATGATGACTAGAGATGAGCGAAGAAATGAAAAATTCGATTCGACTGATTCGGCGAATTCGTGGACAATATTCGATTCAAGTCGAATAAATTCGCTGTGAATTTAACTTAAAAAAGGGTGTTTCTAGGCTTCAGAGAGACTTAATATTAGTGCAGAACACTGTACCTTTAATTTAAATGCCCTTGGAGTCTGCTGGGGAAGAGAAATAATACTGTCACTCAGTATGACATGCAGATGAGTGCCGTCGATCTTAGAATCACCGCACACTTCACTCATTTGGCCAGTCACGGGGCCAAAACCAGTGTTTGGAGCCACAGTGTGGCGGTGGAGGCAGCAGCAATGGGAGGCCATACAGCAACCTATGACAAAATGGAAACCAGCAGGAGTGTGAGGAGACCTGAAAGTGGCACATGCAGTGGGAGCAATGGGAGGCGGTACAAGGACCCATGTCACACTGTGGACCCAGCAGCAGCGTGACCAGGCGGTACGGGGGCCCATGGCAGATTACAGGCCTGGCAGCAGCAATGGGAGGCCCGTAATCTGCCAGCACCCTATGACAAAAAATGGAACACACCAGCAGTGTGTGAGGAGACCTGAAAGTGGCACATGGCAGAGTGTGGCGATGGAGACAGCAGCAATGGGAGGCCGTACAGGGACCCATGAGAGACTGTGGACCTGGCAGCAGCATGAGGAGGCGGTATAGGGGCCCATGGCAGATTAGGGGCCTGGCAGCAGCTATAGGAGGCCCGTAATCTGCCAGCACCCTATGACAAAAAATTGAACACACCAGCAGTGTGTGAGGAGACCTGAAAGTGGCACATGGCATGAGACACTCTGGACCTGGCAGCAGCATGAGGAGGCGGTATATAGGGGCCCATGGCAGATTAGGGGCCTGGCAGCAGCTATGGGAGGCCCGTAATCTGCCAGCACCCTATGTCAAAAAATTGAAAACACAAGCAGTGTGTGAGGAGACCTGA
This sequence comes from Staurois parvus, assembly GCF_062004578.1. Lineage (NCBI taxonomy): Eukaryota > Metazoa > Chordata > Amphibia > Anura > Ranidae > Staurois > Staurois parvus. The sequence goes on from NW_028318003.1 coordinate 7,476,185, forward strand.
AAGTGGCACATGTTTGGGGCATGATTCATGGCGGATTTAGTCAGTTGTGTCAGGAACTAGTGGTTTGAAATCCAGACTAATCCACGCCTGATTCATTTTCACAAACGTGAGTCTCTCCACACTTTGGGTGGACAGTCGTGTCCTCCGCGGAGTTGCAATACCTCCTGCCGCACTAAACACGCGCTCCGATGCCACGCTACTGGCCGGGCATGACAGCCTTTCAAGGGCAAATTCAGCTAGTTGGGGTCAAAGGTCAAGTTTCGTTGCCCAGTAGTCAAGGGGATTGTCTACCTCGGTTGGCAGGGTGCTGTCCAAGTAGGCCTAAGCCTGTTGTTTGAGGTCCGGCTCCAGGTCCACCTGATGCTGCTGCTGCTGCGGCTGGTTAGTAGTTTCCTCACTGCGCTGGTGAAGAAAGCTACTCATCATCGACTGCAGACTGAGGCAGCCGCTGCTGGTGGAGCTGCCACTGCTCCTACCACCCCACCCCTCCCCTGCTGCCATGGCAGCGTAACGCGAGCGCACAGGGCCCACAGTGTCTGAGGATGGACGTTGGCGCAGAAAGGCAGAGACCAGCTGACTACATAGGTGGTTTTTATAGTACGTTATTTTGGCCTCCCTCTCAGCAGGTGTGAAAAAGGCCACCATTTTTGAACGGTAGCGAGGGTCCAACAAGGTGGACAGCCAAAAGTCATCCCTCTGTCTGATGGTTATTATTCGGCTGTCGCTACGCAAGCAAGCGAGCATGCTATGGGCCATTTGTGCCAAGGAATGCGAGGGACTCCCTACCTCCATCTCCACAGCATACTGCCACGGTGCGTCTGGGTCCTCTGTCTCCTCCTCCTCCTCCTCTACCAGATGCTCCTGCTCCTCCACTCCTGTCCGCTGAGTGGAAAAACCACCCATTTCACTCAATAATTCCTGAGCACCAATGTCCTCCTCTACCTCCTCCTCTTCTTCCTGTCCTGCCCCCACAGGGGTCATGTGGCGTTGAGATCTGTGCGCCACGTCTACCGCACCCTAACCAGCCATTGTTAACAGCATTTGTTCCAGGACGTGCAACAGAGGAATGACGTCGTTCATCCCATAGTCCTGCCGACTCACGAATAGCGTGGCCTCCTCAAAGGGCCTGAGCAAGCGCAGGTGTCACGCATGAGCTGCCAATGGCTGACATCTAAGTTACACAGGGAGTACCTTTATCCGCTTTTAACATCAGGAAATCTGTGATGGCCTTTCGCTGTTCGTAAAGGCGGTCTAACATATGTAGGGTTGAATTCCACCTTGTTGCAACGTCACAGCATGAGGAGTCGGTACGGGGGCCCATGGCAGATTACGTGCCTGGCAGCAGCAATGGGAGGCCCGTAATCTGCCAGCACCCTATGTCAAAAAATTGAACACACCAGCAGTGTGAGGAGACCTGAAAGTGGCACATGGCAGAGTGTGGCGATGGAGACAGCAGCAATGGGAGGCCGTACAGGGACCCATGAGAGACTCTGGACCTGGCAGCAGCATGAGGAGGCGGTATATAGGGGCCTATGGCAGATTAGGGGCCTGGCAGCAGCTATGGGAGGCCCGTAATCTGCCAGCACCCTATGTCAAAAAATTCTACACACCAGCAGTGTGAGGAGACCTGAAAGTGGCACATGGCAGAGTGTGGCGATGGAGACAGCAGCAATGGGAGGCCGTACAGGGACCCATGAGAGACTCTGGACCTGGCAGCAGCATGAGGAGGCGGTATATAGGGGCCTATGGCAGATTAGGGGCCTGGCAGCAGCAATGGGAGGCCCGTAATCTGCCAGCACCCTATGTCAAAAAATTCTACACACCAGCAGTGTGTGAGGAGACCTGAAAGTGGCACATGGCAGAGTGTGGCGATGGAGACAGCAGCAATGGGAGGCCGTACAGGGACCCATGAGAGACTCTGGACCTGGCAGCAGCATGAGGAGGCGGTATAGGGGCCCATGGCAGATTAGGGGCCTGGCAGCAGCAATGGGAGGCCCGTAATCTGCCAGCACCCTATGTCAAAAAATTGAACACACCAGCAGTGTGAGGAGACCTGAAAGTGGCACATGGCAGAGTGTGGCGATGGAGACAGCAGCAATGGGAGGCCGTACAGGGACCCATGAGAGACTCTGGACCTGGCAGCAGCATGAGGAGGCGGTATATAGGGGCCTATGGCAGATTAGGGGCCTGGCAGCAGCTATAGGAGGCCCGTAATCTGCCAGCACCCTATGTCAAAAAATTCTACACACCAGCAGTGTGTGAGGAGACCTGAAAGTGGCACATGGCAGAGTGTGGCGATGGAGACAGCAGCAATGGGAGGCCGTACAGGGACCCATGAGAGACTCTGGACCTGGCAGCAGCATGAGGAGGCGGTATATAGGGGCCTATGGCAGATTAGGGGCCTGGCAGCAGCTATAGGAGGCCCGTAATCTGCCAGCACCCTATGTCAAAAAATTCTACACACCAGCAGTGTGTGAGGAGACCTGAAAGTGGCACATGGCAGAGTGTGGCGATGGAGACAGCAGCAATGGGAGGCCGTACAGGGACCCATGAGAGACTCTGGACTTGGCAGCAGCATGAGGAGGCGGTATAGGGGCCCATGGCAGATTAGGGGCCTGGCAGCAGCAATGGGAGGCCCGTAATCTGCCAGCACCCTATGTCAAAAAATTCTAAACACCAGCAGTGTGTGAGGAGACCTGAAAGTGGCACATGGCAGAGTGTGGCGATGGAGACAGCAGCAATGGGAGGCCGTACAGGGACCCATGAGAGACTCTGGACTTGGCAGCAGCATGAGGAGGCGGTATAGGGGCCCATGGCAGATTAGGGGCCTGGCAGCAGCAATGGGAGGCCCGTAATCTGCCAGCACCCTATGTCAAAAAATTCTACACACCAGCAGTGTGTGAGGAGACCTGAAAGTGGCACATGGCAGAGTGTGGCGATGGAGACAGCAGCAATGGGAGGCCGTACAGGGACCCATGAGAGACTCTGGACTTGGCAGCAGCATGACGAGGCGGTATAGGGGCCCATGGCAGATTAGGGGCCTGGCAGCAGCAATGGGAGGCCCGTAATCTGCCAGCACCCTATGTTAAAAAATTCTACACACCAGCAGTGTGTGAGGAGACCTGAAAGTGGCACATGGCAGAGTGTGGCGATGGAGACAGCAGCAATGGGAGGCCGTACAGGGACCCATGAGAGACTCTGGACTTGGCAGCAGCATGAGGAGGCGGTATAGGGGCCCATGGCAGATTAGGGGCCTGGCAGCAGCAATGGGAGGCCCGTAATCTGCCAGCACCCTATGTCAAAAAATTCTACACACCAGCAGTGTGTGAGGAGACCTGAAAGTGGCACATGGCAGAGTGTGGCGATGGAGACAGCAGCAATGGGAGGCCGTACAGGGACCCATGAGAGACTCTGGACTTGGCAGCAGCATGAGGAGGCGGTATAGGGGCCCATGGCAGATTAGGGGCCTGGCAGCAGCAATGGGAGGCCCGTAATCTGCCAGCACCCTATGTCAAAAAATTCTACACACCAGCAGTGTGTGAGGAGACCTGAAAGTGGCACATGGCAGAGTGTGGCGATGGAGACAGCAGCAATGGGAGGCCGTACAGGGACCCATGAGAGACTCTGGACCTGGCAGCAGCATGAGGAGGCGGTATAGGGGCCCATGGCAGATTAGGGGCCTGGCAGCAGCAATGGGAGGCCCGTAATCTGCCAGCACCCTATGTCAAAAAATTGAACACACCAGCAGTGTGAGGAGACCTGAAAGTGGCACATGGCAGAGTGTGGCGATGGAGACAGCAGCAATGGGAGGCCGTACAGGGACCCATGAGAGACTCTGGACCTGGCAGCAGCATGAGGAGGCGGTATATAGGGGCCTATGGCAGATTAGGGGCCTGGCAGCAGCTATAGGAGGCCCGTAATCTGCCAGCACCCTATGTCAAAAAATTCTACACACCAGCAGTGTGTGAGGAGACCTGAAAGTGGCACATGGCAGAGTGTGGCGATGGAGACAGCAGCAATGGGAGGCCGTACAGGGACCCATGAGAGACTCTGGACCTGGCAGCAGCATGAGGAGGCGGTATAGGGGCCCATGGCAGATTAGGGGCCTGGCAGCAGCAATGGGAGGCCCGTAATCTGCCAGCACCCTATGTCAAAAAATTGAACACACCAGCAGTGTGAGGAGACCTGAAAGTGGCACATGGCAGAGTGTGGCGATGGAGACAGCAGCAATGGGAGGCCGTACAGGGACCCATGAGAGACTCTGGACCTGGCAGCAGCATGAGGAGGCAGTATATAGGGGCCTATGGCAGATTAGGGGCCTGGCAGCAGCTATAGGAGGCCCGTAATCTGCCAGCACCCTATGTCAAAAAATTCTACACACCAGCAGTGTGTGAGGAGACCTGAAAGTGGCACATGGCAGAGTGTGGCGATGGAGACAGCAGCAATGGGAGGCCGTACAGGGACCCATGAGAGACTCTGGACCTGGCAGCAGCATGAGGAGGCGGTATATAGGGGCCTATGGCAGATTAGGGGCCTGGCAGCAGCTATGGGAGGCCCGTAATCTGCCAGCACCCTATGTCAAAAAATTCTACACACCAGCAGTGCGAGGAGACCTGAAAGTGGCACATGGCAGAGTGTGGCGATGGAGACAGCAGCAATGGGAGGCCGTATAGGGACCCATGAGAGACTCTGGACTTGGCAGCAGCATGAGGAGGCGGTATATAGGGGCCCATGGCAGATTAGGGGCCTGGCAGCAGCTATGGGAGGCCCGTAATCTGCCAGCACCCTATGTCAAAAAATTGAAAACACAAGCAGTGTGAAGAGACCTGAATGTGGCACATGGCAGAGTGTGGCGATGGAGACAGCAGCAATGGGAGGCCGTACAGGGACCCATGAGAGACTCTGGACCTGGCAGCAGCATGAGGAGGCGGTATATAGGGGCCCATGGCAGATTAGGGGCCTGGCAGCAGCTATAGGAGGCCCGTAATCTGCCAGCACCCTATGTCAAAAAATTCTACACACCAGCAGTGTGTGAGGAGACCTGAAAGTGGCACATGGCAGAGTGTGGCGATGGAGACAGCAGCAATGGGAGGCCGTACAGGGACCCATGAGAGACTCTGGACCTGGCAGCAGCATGAGGAGGCGGTATAGGGGCCCATGGCAGATTAGGGGCCTGGCAGCAGCAATGGGAGGCCCGTAATCTGCCAGCACCCTATGTCAAAAAATTGAACACACCAGCAGTGTGAGGAGACCTGAAAGTGGCACATGGCAGAGTGTGGCGATGGAGACAGCAGCAATGGGAGGCCGTACAGGGACCCATGAGAGACTCTGGACCTGGCAGCAGCATGAGGAGGCGGTATATAGGGGCCTATGGCAGATTAGGGGCCTGGCAGCAGCTATAGGAGGCCCGTAATCTGCCAGCACCCTATGTCAAAAAATTCTACACACCAGCAGTGTGTGAGGAGACCTGAAAGTGGCACATGGCAGAGTGTGGCGATGGAGACAGCAGCAATGGGAGGCCGTACAGGGACCCATGAGAGACTCTGGACCTGGCAGCAGCATGAGGAGGCGGTATATAGGGGCCTATGGCAGATTAGGGGCCTGGCAGCAGCTATGGGAGGCCCGTAATCTGCCAGCACCCTATGTCAAAAAATTGAAAACACAAGCAGTGTGAAGAGACCTGAATGTGGCACATGGCAGAGTGTGGCGATGGAGACAGCAGCAATGGGAGGCCGTACAGGGACCCATGAGAGACTCTGGACCTGGCAGCAGCATGAGGAGGCGGTATATAGGGGCCCATGGCAGATTAGGGGCCTGGCAGCAGCTATAGGAGGCCCGTAATCTGCCAGCACCCTATGTCAAAAAATTCAACACACCAGCAGTGTGTGAGGAGACCTGAAAGTGGCACATGGCAGAGTGTGGCGATGGAGACAGCAGCAATGGGAGGCCGTATAGGGACCCATGAGAGACTCTGGACTTGGCAGCAGCATGAGGAGGCGGTATATAGGGGCCCATGGCAGATTAGGGGCCTGGCAGCAGCTATAGGAGGCCCGTAATCTGCCAGCACCCTATGTCAAAAAATTCAACACACCAGCAGTGTGTGAGGAGACCTGAAAGTGGCACATGGCAGAGTGTGGCGATGGAGACAGCAGCAATGGGAGGCCGTACAGGGACCCATGAGAGACTCTGGACTTGGCAGCAGCATGAGGAGGCGGTATATAGGGGCCCATGGCAGATTAGGGGCCTGGCAGCAGCTATAGGAGGCCCATAATCTGCCAGCACCCTATGTCAAAAAATTCAACACACCAGCAGTGTGTGAGGAGACCTCAAAGTGGCACATGTTTGAGGCATGATTCATGGCGGATTTAGTCAGTTGTGTCAGGAACTGGTGGTTTGAAATCCAGACTAATCCACGCCTGATTCATTTTCACAAACGTGAGTCTCTCCACACTTTGGGTGGACAGTCGTGTCCTCCGCGGAGTTACAATACCTCCTGCCGCACTAAACACGCGCTCCGATGCCACGCTACTGGCCGGGCATGACAGCCTTTCAAGGGCAAATTCAGCTAGTTGGGGCCAAAGGTCAAGTTTCGTTGCCCAGTAGTCAAGGGGATTGTCTACCTCGGTTGGCAGGGTGCTGTCCAAGTAGGCCCAAGCCTGTTGTTTGAGGTCCTGCTCCAGGTCCACCTGATGCTGCTGCTGCTGCGGCTGGTTAGTAGTTTCCTCACTGCGCTGGTGAAGAAAGCTACTCATCATCGACTGCAGACTGAGTCAGCCGCTGCTGGTGGAGCTGCCACTGCTCCTACCACCCCACCCCTCCTTTGCTGCCATGGCAGCGGAACGCGAGCGCACAGGGCCCACAGTGTCTGAGGATGGATGTTGGCGCACAAAGGCAGAGACCAACTGACTACATAGGTGGTTTTTATAGTACGTTATTTTGGCCTCCCTCTCAGCAGGTGTGAAAAAGGCCACCATTTTTGAACGGTAGCGAGGGTCCAACAAGGTGGACAGCCAAAAGTCATCCCTCTGTCTGATGGTTCTTATTCGTCTGTCGCTACGCAAGCAACCGAGCATGCTATGGGCCATTTGTGCCAAGGAATGCGAGGGACTCCCTGACTCCATCTCCACAGCATACTGCCACGGTGCGTCTGGGTCCTCTGTCTCCTCCTCCTCTACCAGATGCTCCTGCTCCTCCACTCCTGTCTGCTGAGTGGAAAAACCACCCATTTCACTCAATAATTCCTGAGCACCAATGTCCTCCTCTACCTCCTCCTCTTCTTCCTGTCCTGCCCCCACAGGGTTCATGTGGCGTTGAGATCTGTGCGCCACGTCTACCGTACCCTGACCAGCCATTGTTAACAGCATTTGTTCCAGGACGTGCAACAGAGGAATGACGTCGTTCATCCCATAGTCCTGCCAACTCACGAATAGCGTGGCCTCCTCAAAGGGCCTGAGCAAGCGGCAGGTGTCACGCATGAACTGCCAATGGCTGACATCGAAGTTACACAGGGGAGTACCTTTATCCGCTTGTAACATCAGGAAATCGGTGATGGCCTTTCGCTGTTGAATTCCACCTTGTTGCAACGTCGCAGATCAGGCGATGCTGTGGAATTCCGTTCTACCGCTGCAGCTCAAGGAGGGTGTGCTTTGCGGTGTAGGAATGGCTGAAATGCATGCAAGGTTTACGTGACATTTTAAGGATGTCTTGCAGTGGGATGGTGGATTTTAGGAACCGCTTGACAACCAGATTGAACACGTGAGCCATGCATGGCGCATGGCACAACCTTCCTTGACGCAGAGCAGACACCATGTTCTTTCCGTTGTCGGTCAACATGGTTCCGATTTTCAGTTTGCGCGGAGACAGCCATCTGTTGATTTCTCTGTTCATTACACTGAGAAGTTCCTCCCCTGTGTGACTACGTTCGCCTGGACCTGGCAGCAGCATGAGGAGGCGGTATAGGGGCCCATGGCAGATTAGGGGCCTGGCAGCAGCTATGGGAGGCCCGTAATCTGCCAGCACCCTATGTCAAAAAAATTGAACACACCAGCAGTGTGTGAGGAGACCTGAAAGTGGCACATGGCAGAGTGTGGCGATGGAGACAGCAGCAATGGGAGGCCGTACAGGGACCCATGAGAGACTCTGGACTTCGCAGCAGCATGAGGAGGCGGTATAGGGGCCCATGGCAGATTAGGGGCCTGGCAGCAGCTATGGGAGGCCCGTAATCTGCCAGCACCCTATGACAAAAAAATTGAACACACCAGCAGTGTGTGAGGAGACCTGAAAGTGGCACATGGCAGAGTGTGGCGATGGAGACAGCAGCAATGGGAGGCCGTACAGGGACCCATGAGAGACTCTGGACTTCGCAGCAGCATGAGGAGGCGGTATAGGGGCCCATGGCAGATTAGGGGCCTGGCAGCAGCTATGGGAGGCCCGTAATCTGCCAGCACCCTATGTCAAAAAAATTGAACACACCAGCAGTGTGTGAGGAGACCTGAAAGTGGCACATGGCATGAGACACTGTGGACCTGGCAGCAGCATGAGGAGGCGGTACAGGGGCCCATGGCAGATTAGGGGCCTGGCAGCAGCTATGGGAGGCCCGTAATCTGCCAGCACCCTATGACAAAAAATGGAACACACCAGCAGTGTGTGAGGAGACCTGAAAGTGGCACATGGCAGAGTGTGGCGATGGAGACAACCCACCGACTGTTTTGCTCGCTGCCAAGCTGCCACCCTCTTCTCCTGATGATGCGGAAGCAATAGCCTGATGACGACGAGGCTGCCAAGTGCGATCAGCCTCATCATCATCAATTAGGGTCTCTGCCTCACTACTAGCCCCCTCGGCTGCGTGTGGGTCAGGAGACAGACCTGTATCTAGACCGGCTACCGAGCCACTCTCCTCGCCACTACTTCTTCGCCTGGCTGCTGAAGAGGCGGATGTCTCCCCCCGTTCCTGACCGCCCTCTGTTAGCTCTTCCTCACTGTACTGGATGACACCGGGAGCACTGGCCTCTGGCTGCGAATAGTGCTGCCTCGACCCCTTCCTCTGCTGCCACGTCTGCTCGCTCCTAAAACATTGCCTCCTCTGCCACTCCTCTGCATGTTGTCTGACATACTCTTTAATTAAACGATTATGTGTCCCTGAGTAACAATTCTGTGTCCCTGAGTAACAATTCTGTGTCTGTGCGAGTAACAATTCTGTGGCCCTAAGTAACAGTTCTGTGGCCCTCAGTAACAATTCTGTGTCCCTGATTAACGTTTCTGTGGCTCCAAGTAACAGTTCTGTGGCCCTCAGTAACAATTCTGTGTCTGTGCGAGTAACAATTCTGTGTCTGTGCGAGTAACAATTCTGTGGCCCTAAGTAACAGTTCTGTGGCCCTCAGTAACAGTTCTGTGTCCCTGAGTAACAATTCTGTGTCTGTGCGAGTAAGAATTCTGTGTCTGTGCGAGTAACAATTCTGTGGCCCTAAGTAACAGTTCTGTGGCCCTCAGTAACAGTTCTGTGTCCCTGAGTAACAATTCTGTGTCTGTGCGAGTAACAATTCTGTGTCTGTGCGAGTAACAATTCTGTGTCTGTTCGAGTAACAATTCTGTGGCCCTAAGTAACGGTTCTGTGGCCCTCAGTAACAGTTCTGTGTCCCTGTGTAACAATTCTGTGTCTGTGCGAGTAACAATTCTGTGGCCCTAAGTAACAGTTCTGTGGCCCTCAGTAACAATTCTGTGTCCCTGATTAACGTTTCTGTGGCCCCAAGTAACAGTTCTGTGGCCCTCAGTAACAATTCTGTGTCTGTGCGAGTAACAATTCTGTGTCTGTGCGAGTAACAATTCTGTGGCCCTAACAGTTCTGTGGCACTCAGTAACAATTCTGTGTCCCTGATTAACGTTTCTGTGGCCCCAAGTAACAGTTCTGTGGCCCTCAGTAACAATTCTGTGTCCCTGATTAACGTTTCTGTGGCCCCAAGTAACAGTTCTGTGGCCCTCAGTAACAATTCTGTGTCTGTGCGAGTAACAATTCTGTGTCTGTGCGAGTAACAATTCTGTGGCCCTAACTAACAGTTCTGTGGCCCTAAGTAACAGTTCTGTGTCCCTGAGTAACAATTCTGTGTCTGTGCGAGTAAGAATTCTGTGTCTGTGCGAGTAACAATTCTGTGTCTGTGCGAGTAACAATTCTGTGGCCCTAACTAACAGTTCTGTGGCCCTAAGTAACAGTTCTGTGTCCCTGAGTAACAATTCTGTGTCTGTGCGAGTAAGAATTCTGTGTCTGTGCGAGTAACAATTCTGTGGCCCTAAGTAACAGTTCTGTGGCCCTCAGTAACAGTTCTGTGTCCCTGAGTAACAATTCTGTGTCTGTGCGAGTAACAATTCTGTGGCCCTAAGTAACAGTTCTGTGGCCCTCAGTAACAATTCTGTGTCCCTGATTAACGTTTCTGTGGCCCCAAGTAACAGTTCTGTGGCCCTCAGTAACAATTCTGTGTCTGTGCGAGTAACAATTCTGTGGCCCTAAGTAACAGTTCTGTGGCCCTCAGTAACAATTCTGTGTCCCTGATTAACGTTTCTGTGGCCCCAAGTAACAGTTCTGTGGCCCTCAGTAACAATTCTGTGTCTGTGCGAGTAACAATTCTGTGTCTGTGCGAGTAACAATTCTGTGGCCCTAACAGTTCTGTGGCCCTCAGTAACAATTCTGTGTCCCTGATTAACGTTTCTGTGGCCCCAAGTAACAGTTCTGTGGCCCTCAGTAACAATTCTGTGTCTGTGCGAGTAACAATTCTGTGTCTGTGCGAGTAACAATTCTGTGGCCCTAACTAACAGTTCTGTGGCCCTAAGTAACAGTTCTGTGTCCCTGAGTAACAATTCTGTGTCTGTGCGAGTAAGAATTCTATGTCTGTGCGAGCAACAATTCTGTGGCCCTAAGTAACAGTTCTGTGGCCCTCAGTAACAGTTCTGTGTCCCTGAGTAACAATTCTGTGTCTGTGCGAGTAACAATTCTGTGTCTGTGCGAGTAACAATTCTGTGTCTGTGCGAGTAACAATTCTGTGGCCCTAAGTAACGGTTCTGTGGCCCTCAGTAACAGTTCTGTGTCCCTGTGTAACAATTCTGTGTCTGTGCGAGTAACAATTCTGTGGCCCTAAGTAACAGTTCTGTGGCCCTCAGTAACAATTCTGTGTCTGTGCGAGTAACAATTCTGTGTCTGTGCGAGTAACAATTCTGTGGCCCTAAGTAACAGTTCTGTGGCCCTAAGTAACAATTCTGTGTCCCTGATTAACGTTTCTGTGGCCCCAAGTAACAGTTCTGTGGTCCTCAGTAACAATTCTGTGTCTGTGCGAGTAACAATTCTGTGTCTGTGCGAGTAACAATTCTGCGGCCCTAACTAACAGTTCTGTGGCCCTCAGTAACAATTCTGTGTCTGTGCGAGTAACAATTCTGTGTCTGTGCGAGTAACAATTCTGTGTCTGTGCGAGTAACAATTCTGTGGCCCTAAGTAACGGTTCTGTGGCCCTCAGTAACAGTTCTGTGTCCCTGTGTAACAATTCTGTGTCTGTGCGAGTAACAATTCTGTGGCCCTAAGTAACAGTTCTGTGGCCCTCAGTAACAATTCTGTGTCTGTGCGAGTAACAATTCTGTGTCTGTGCGAGTAACAATTCTGTGGCCCTAAGTAACAGTTCTGTGGCCCTCAGTAACAATTCTGTGTCTGTCCCTGAGTAACAATTCTGTGGCCCTAACTAAAGTTTCTGTGGCCCTAAGTAACAATTCTCTGGCACTCAGTAACAATTCTGTCTGTCCCTGAGTAACAATTCTGTGGCCCTAATAACGTTTCTGTGGCCCTAAGTAACAATTATCTGGCACTCAGTAACAATTCTGTCTGTCCCTGAGTAACAATTCTGTGGCCCTAATAACGTTTCTGTGGCCCTAAGTAACAATTCTCTGGCACTCAGTAACAATTCTGTCTGTCCCTGAGTATGAATTCTGTGGCCCTAACTAGCGTTTCTTTGTCCCTAAGTAACGATTCTGTGGCCCTAATTAACAATTCTGTGTCCCTGAGTAATAGTTCTCTGTCCCTAAGTATCGTTTCTCTGTCCCCAAGTATCGTTTCTGTGGCCCTAACTCTGTCCCTGTCCCTAATACAGAGCGGTCTGCCTCTGTTCAATGACTGCAGGCAAATGAAGAATTCCAAAATGGCCGCTATTTATAGCTCGACCATTACACAGTGCTAGCTGGCTGGCTGCTGATTGGCTGATGCGATCACATGTCGTTGAGGAATGCATTATGGGTCAGCGCGCCTTGTCTGCGCGCCTTCCCAGACATCCCCGCTCCGTCGCCGCACATGTCAGCCGCCATTTTCGGAAAAATTTCGATTCGCGCGTCCGAATTAGGCTATTTTTCGGATTCGGCGCGAATCGAAATTTTTCCGATATTCGACTCGAATTCCACTTCGGCTACTTCGATTCGCTCATCTCTAATGATGACATTAGGGGATTGCCTAGTACTTATAGCAATAAGGAGATTGAGGGTGTGATATTTTGGTCCACTTGACACTTTGTGATTTTGTAGCAAACTGATGTGTGTCTAACAAAGGGCAGCTTTGCCTGTGTCACCAACATACTTGATGCTGACACCTGAAAAAAAAGACTATAAAAATAATAGAACAAAAAAAAAACACCTTCCTCCACTGACTGAAATAAATAGACTAAAAAATGCATGCCAGCATACATGCTTTAGCACATGTTAAGAGCAAGCAAGGAGGTTTAAACCAATCCAAGGTATGACCTTGTAAAAATAGTGGTGACATCATTACAGTACATAGCCTATGCAGAGAGCAGCGATGTGGGAGGTACCTAGCAAGGTTCACCCACTACAGGCTTCTTGCAGAAAATAATGGAGGGGGTGGGTACAAGACCAGTCAACTTGTACAAGGAGGTAAAACAGCAATGACTGGTCTTTAACCAGTTCAGCTCTTTGGACGTACTATATACGTCCAAACAGTGAACCTTTAATCACAAGTTGATGGCTGTAGTAGCAGCCTTCAGCATGTGATTTTCGTTCAGCCAACTACCTGGTAAAAGTGATACGACCGCTGTATAGCTGTCTATCACTGTCACAAAGCCGGCAACGTGGTGCCCCCATCCCTCCCCTCCTCCATCTGTGGCTTCCGGGATCTCCTGCTCTTACCAGAGCCTGGGAAAACAATCTCTGGCTAGGGGAAGGAGAGCGCTATGAAACCAGGGCAAATCGATGCCTCGATCTCACACGCAAACACTGAAATCAGAAATTATATATTATGTTCTGGGGGTTTAAGTATTTTTCTTGCCACAAATTACAATTTTTACATGTATGCAAAAAAAAAACAATTCTCTGGAAATTAGTTAATACAGGAATTTCCTGCACAGGTATAAAGTTTCACAATGGATTACTGCACAGATATGGAAGAAATATACAAAGCACACCAAATTGCAAGAAAGAATATTTATCTATTACAGATACTTATATAGCGTCGTCAATTTACACAGTGCTTTACATATACAGTGGGGATCGAAAGTTTGGGCACCCCAGCTAAAAATTTGTATTAATGTGCATAAAGAAGCCAAGGAAAGATGGAAAAATCTCCAAAAGGCATCAAATTACAGATTAGACATTCTTATAATATGTCAACAAAAGTTAGATTTTATTTCCATCATTTACACTTTCAAAATAACAAAACAAAAAATGGCATCTGCAAAAGTTTGGGCACCCTGCAGAATTTATAGCATGCACTGCCCCCTTTGCAAAGTTGAGACCTGCCAGTGTCATGGATTGTTCTCAATCATCGTCTGGGAAGACCAGATGATGTCAATCTCAAAGGTTTTAAATGCCCAGACTCATCTGACCTTGCCCCAACAATCAGCACTATGGGTTCTTCTAAGCAGTTGTCTAGAAAACTGAAACTGAAAATAGTTGACGCTCACAAAGCTGGAGAAGGCTATAAGAAGATAGCAAAGCGTTTTCAGATGTCAATATCCTCTGTTCAAAATGTAATAAGAAATGGCAGTTATCAGGAACAGTGGAAGTTAAAGCAAGATCTGGAAGACCAAGAAAAATATCAGACAGAACAGCTCGCAGGATTGTGAGAAAAACAATTCAAAACCCACGTTTGACTGCACGATCCCTCCAGAAAGATCTGGCAGACACTGGAGTTGTGGTACACTATTCCACTATAAAGAGATACTTGTACAAATATGGTCTTCATGGAAGAGTCATCAGAAGAAAACCTCTTCTATGTCCTCAACACAAAAATCATCGTTTGAACTTTGCAAATGAACATATAGACAAGCCTGATGCATTTTGGAAACAAGTTCTGTGGACCGATGAGGTTAAAATTGAACTCTTTGGCCGGAATGAGCAAAGGTACGTTTGGAGAAGAAGGGGCACAGAATTTAATGAAAAGAACCTCTGTCCAACTGTTAAGCATGGGGTTGGATCAATCATGCTTTGGGGTTGTGTTGCAGCCAGTGGCACAGGGAACATTTCACGAGTAGAAGGAAAAATGGATTCAATAAAATTTCAGCAAATTTTGGATGGTAACTTGATGCCATCTGTGAAAAAGCTGAAGTTAAAGAGAAGATGGCTTCTACAAATGGATAATGATCCTAAACACACCTCGAAATCCATGGGGGATTACATCAAGAGGCGTAAACTGAAGGTTTTGCCATGGCCTTCACAATCTCCTGACCTCAACATAATTGAAAATCTATGGAAAGACCTTAAAAGAGCAGTGCGTGACAGACAGCCCAGAAATCTCAAAGAACTGGAAGACTTTTGTAAGGAAGAATGGGCAAAGATACCTCAAACAAGAATTGAAAGACTCTTGGCTGGCCACAAAAAGAGTTTACAAGCTGTGACACTTGCCAAAGGGGGCAGTACAAGATATTAACTCTGCAGGGTGCCCAAATTTTTGCAGATGCCATTTTTTTCTTTTCTGTTATTTTGAAAGTGTAAATGATGGAAATAAAATCTAACTTTTGTTGACATATTATAAGAATGTCTAATCTGTAATTTGATGCCTTTTGGAGATTTTTCCATCTTTCCTTGGCTTCTTTATGCACATTAATACAAATTTTTAGCTGGGGTGCCCAAACTTTCGATCCCCACTGTATATATTGTACATTCACATCAGTCCCTAACCCTCAAGGATTTTACAATCTACATTCATATATACTCATACTAGGGCACATTTGGACAGGAGCCAATTAACCTACCAGCATGTCTTTGGAGTGTGGGAAGAAACTGGAGTACCCGAAGGAAACCCACACGGGCACAGGGAGATCATACAAACTCCAGGCAGGTAGTGCTGTGGTAGTTTCAAACCGACACAGACCTAATAACAAAATTTTCAGCCAGCCATGGGCATTACTGTAAAAGTGATCTGATTGCCACTACAACCACCTGATCACATTTACAGGGTGCAGAAAGAGACCCCTCCTGCTGCCATCATTCCCAAGCAGTCCTGTTCCTCTGGGGTGCCAGGGACTGTCACACATTCTCAGACCAGCTTCATTTGTTTACTAGCTGTTATTCATCCCTTGTGAAAACAATAACATAACAAAAAAAAAAAGAAGAAACCATATAGAAAAAAACAAAAATAAATAATAAAATTGTATTTAAGTGCCCCCATTCCCATGTGCATGTAGGTTCCACACACATACGTAAATGATGATTGGTGAGGTATTGCCACGATCTAAACTGGTAACCTGCAAAGGCCTTTAGTCGCCTATAGAGATTTGTAGGTACTGTGTTATTTATTGGTCGGCAAAATGTTAACTCTTGACATGTTTGGCATTTATTTACTTGGTGCAGCATAATCTTTTATATTTTACCACAAATTGAGTATTACATTTTTTGTGTACTCTAAAATGCATTTTATTGTATTTTTTCCTGAAAATGTTTGTTTGAGAACTGCGCAAATACAGTATGTGGCATAAACAATTTAAAAAACCACCATTTTATTCTCCAGGGCCTCTGCTTTTAGGAAATATAAAATATTTGGGGGTTACATGTCATTTTCTAGAAAAAACAAATGCTGATTTCAACATACACTATTTTGCTAAACGTATTGGGACCCCCCTCCAAATCATTGGATTCAGGTGTTCCAATCACCTCCATGGCCACAGGTGTATAAAATCAAGAATCTAGGCATGCAGACTGCTTCTACATTTTGCAGGCCATAGATGGGTCAAAAAATCTGCCGATTTTTCGGCCGAAAATAAAATCGGCCAATTTTCGGATTGTTAGTGAGTTAATAGGCTGGCCATTTTTCGGTATTTTGGCAGATTTTTTTATCGGTAAAGTTTGAAAACAATTTCGTGGCAATGATGGGCAAATCGGCCGATCTTTTTACCGATAAAAAATCTGCACATGAGCAGTGACCTGCAAGAGGAAGACAAAAAGAAGAAGAAGAGGAAGATGAAGAAGAAGATGATGAAGAAGAAGAGGATGAAGAAGAGGAAGATGAAGAAGAGGATGAAGAAGAAGAGGATGAAGAAGAAGAGGATGAAGAAGAAGATGAAGAAGAGGATGATGAAGAAGAAGATGATGAAGAAGAAGAGGATAAAGAAGAAGAGGAAAAAGAAGATGAAGAAGAAGAAGAGGATGAAGAAGATGAAGAAGAAGATGAAGAAGAAGAGGATGAAGAAGAGGAAGCAGAAGAAGAAGAGGATGATGGAGAAGAGGATGAAGAAGATTAAGAAAAAGAAGAGGATGAAGAAGAAGAAGAAGAAGAGGAAGAGGAAGAAGAAGAAGAGGATGATGAAGAAGAAGAAGAAGAAGAAGAAGAAGAAGAGGATGAAGAAGAAGAAGATGAAGAAGAAGAAGATGAAGAAGAAGAAGATGAAGAAGAAGAAGAAGATGAAGAAGAAGATGATGAAGAAGAAGAGGATGAAGAAGAAGAAGATGAAGAATAAAAAGAAGAGGATGAAGAAGAGGAAGAAGAGGAAGATGAAGAGGATGAAGAAGAAGAAAAGGAAGAAGATGATGAAGAAGAAGAGGATGAAGAAGAAGATGAAGAAGAGGAAGAAGAAGAAGAAGAGGATGAAGAAGAAGAGGAGGAAGAAGAAGAAGAGGATGAAGAAGAAGAAGAGGATGAAGAAGAAGAGGAAGATGAAGAAAAAGAAGAGGATGAAGAAGAGGAAGAAGAAGATGAGGATGAAGAAGAAGAGGAAGTAGAAGATGAAGAAGAGGAAGAAGAAGATGAAGAAGAAGAAGAGGAAGTAGAAGATGAAGAAGAGGAAGAAGAAGATGAGGAAGAAGAAGATGAGGAAGAAGAAGATGAAGAAGAAGAGGAAGAAGAAGATGAAGAAGAAGAAGAGGATGAAGAAGAAGAAGAAGAGGAAGATGAAGAAAAAGAAGAGGATGAAGAAGAATGAGAAGAAGAAGAGGATGAAGAAGAATTCCAGTCCGGCAAAAAGTGTCCCTGCAGAGAGCTCCGCTATTTCTTTGACAGTTCTTTGACATTTATAGCGGCTGTAACATTGTATCTATTTGTTTCTGAATAAAAACATCTGTATCCAAAATGGATACAAATAGATACAATGTTGCAGCCGCTATAAATGTCAAAGAACTGTCAAAGAAATAGCAGAGCTCTCTGCAGAGACACTTTTTGCCGGCTGTAGACGGGATGAAAATCGGCCAATTTTTTTTACCGTTACTGATAACGTCGGCCGATTGAACGACCGATTTTTCATTTTTTTAAATAAAAATCGGATGGTTTTCTCCCCATCTATGGCCTGCATTTGTGAAAGAATGGGTCGCTCTCAGGTACCATGATAGATTGCCATCTGTGCAATAAGTCCATCCTTGAAATTTCCTTGCTACTAAATATTCCACAATCAACTGTTAGTGGTATTATAACAAAGTGGGAACAACAGCAACTCAACCACTAAGTGGTAGGTCACTTAAAATGATAGAGTGGGGTCAGTGCATGCTGAAGCACAC
Organism: Staurois parvus; assembly: GCF_062004578.1. Lineage (NCBI taxonomy): Eukaryota > Metazoa > Chordata > Amphibia > Anura > Ranidae > Staurois > Staurois parvus. Next base: position 7,494,143 of record NW_028318003.1, read on the forward strand.
AGTGCGCAGAATTCACCAACTGTCTGCAGAGTCAATAGCTAAAGACCTCCAAACTTTGTGTATCCTTCAGATTAGCACAACAGTGCATAGAGAGCTTCGTGGAATGGGTTTTCATTGTTGAGCAGCTGTATCCAAGCCTTACATCACCAAGTGCAATGCAAAGTGTTGGATGCAATGGTGTAAAGCACGCTGCCACTGGATTTAGAGCAATGGAGACGTGTTCTCTGGAGTCATTAATCCCGCTTCTCTGTCAGGCAATCCGATGGACGAGTCTGGATTTGGCAGTTGCCAGAACGGTACTTGCCTGACTGCATTGTGCCAAGTGTAAAGTTTTTGGTGGAGGGGGGATTATGGTGTGGGGTTGTTTTTCAGGGGTTGGGTTTGGCCCTTTAGTTCCAGTAAAGGGAACTCTTAAGGCATCAGCATACCAAGACATTTTGGACAATTTCATGCTCCCAACTTTGTGGAAACAGTTTGGGGATGTCCCCTTCCTGTTCCAACATGACTAAGCACCAGTGCACAAAGCAAGGTCCATAAAGACATGGATGAGTGAGTTTGGGGTGGAGGAACTTGATTGGCCTGCAGAGTCCTGACCTCAACCAAATAGAACACCTTTGGGATGAATTAGAATAGAGACTTTAAGCCAGGCCTTCTTGTCCAACATCAGTGCCTGACATGACAAATGAACATCTGGAAGAATAGTCAAACATTCCCATAGACACACTCCTAAACCTTGCGGACAGCGTTCTCAGAAGAGTTGAAGCTGTTATAGCTGTAAAGGGTGGGCCAACTCAATATTGAACCCTAAGACAAGGATGCCAGTAACCACTTGCCAACCGCGCTATAGCCAAATGACAGCTACAGCGTGGTTGTCCAGTTCTGGGAGGGCGTCATTTGATATCCTCCCAGAACACGCCCTTGGCAATCTCCATGATTGCTGTGTCCTAGGGACACAGTTGATCACATGATGTGGTAAAAGGCCAATCACAGCGACCTTTTACCACGTGATCAGCTACAGTGGGGCAAAAAAGAGAGAGGCCTGTAATTGACATCATAGGTAGACCTCAAATATGAGAGACAAAATGAGAAAAAAAATCCAGACAATCACATTGGCTGATTTGGAAAGAATTTATTTGCAAATTATGGTGGAAAATAAGTATTTGGTCACCTACAAACAAGCAAGATTTCTGGCTCACAGACCTGTACCTTCTTCTTTAAGAAGCTCCTCTGTCCTGCACTCATTACCTGTATCAATGGCACGTGTTTGAACTTGTTATCAGTATAAAAGACACCTGTCCACAACCTCAAACAGTCACACTCCAAACTCCACTATGGTGAAGACCAAAGAGCTGTCGAAGGACACCAGAAACAAAATTGTAGACCTGCACCAGGCTGGGAAGACTGAATCTGCAATAGGCAAGCAGCTTGGTGTGAACAAATCAACTGTGGGAGCAATAATTAGAAAATGGAAGACATACAAGACCACTGATAATCTCCCTTGATCTGGGGCTCCACGCAAGATCTCACCCCGTGGGGTCAAAATGATCACAAGAACAGTGAGCAAAAATCCCAGGACCACACAGGGGGACCTAGTGAATGACCTGCAGAGAGCTGGGACCAACGTAACAAAGGCTACCATCAGTAACACACTACGCTGCCAGGGACTCAGATCCTGCAGTGCCAGACGTGTCCCCCTGCTTAAGCCAGTACATGTCCGGGCCCGTCTGAAGTTTGCTAGAGAGCATTTGGATGATCCAGAAGAGGATTGGGAGAATGTCATACGGTCAGATGAAACCAAAATAGAACTGTTTGGTAGAAACACAACTCGTCGTGTTTGGAGGAGAGAGAATGCTGAGTTGCATCCAAAGAACACCATACCTACTGTGAAGCATGGGGGTGGCAACATCATGCTTTGGGGCTGTTTCTCCACAAAGGGACCAGGACGACTGATCCATGTACAGGAAAGAATGAATGGGGCCATGTATCGTGAGATTTTGAGTGCAAACCTCCTTCCATCAGCAAAGGCATTGAAGATGAAACGTGGCTGGGTCTTCCAACATGACAATGATCCCAAACATACCACCCGGGCAACGAAGGAGTGGCTTCGTAAGAAGCATTTCAAGGTCCTGGAGTGGCCTAGCCAGTCTCCAGATCTCAACCCCATAGAAAACATTTGGAGGGAGTTGAAAGTCCGTGTTGCCCAGCGACAGCCCCAAAACATCACTGCTCTAGAGGAGATCTGCATGGAGGAATGGGCCAACATACCAGCAACAGTGTGTGCCAACCTTACAGGTGAAGACTTACAGGAAACGTTTGACCTCTGTCATTGCCAACAAAGGATATATAACAAAGTATTGAGATGAACTTTTGATATTGACCAAATACTTATTTTCCACCATAATTTGCAAATAAATTCTTTCCAAATCAGCCAATGTGATTGTCTGGATTTTTTTCTCATTTTGTCTCTCATAGTTGAGGTCTACCTATGATGCCAATTACAGGCCTCTCTCATCTTTTTAAGTGGGAGAACTTGCACAATTGGTGGCTGACTAAATACTTTTTTGCCCCACTGTATGTCCAATGACATCGGTAAATGCGGGGCAAGTGGTTAAAGTGGGGGAGGCAGAGCTGGGTGTTTATGAGACCAGTATAGCTTAATTGAGTAAATAGGGCGCACATCTGACGCCCCATTAGCACCTAACTTCCGCCCATCTTGCGCCGTTGGAGCCTAACTTCCGCCCAAGCTGCGCCCCGCTAGCTCCGAACTTCCGCCCATCCTATGTCCCGTTAGCGTTTAACGTCCATCTATCCTGCATCCTATTAGCACCTACATTCTCTCTACAGCGCCCGTCCAGCTTCTCTCACTGTAGCCGACAAACGCCGCCCACCACCTATAGAACTAAAGAACCACCCCAAAGGACTTTTACCGAATCAGAAGGCGTCAATAAATCTCTGCCCATACTGAGTTGTGTGAGCAGTGCTCCGGTGTATCTGTAATTTGTGTATCCTGTGAAAATGTGTATCCCCTCAAGCAACTGCGCATGTGCCGGTTTCAGGCCAAAGAAGCTGATGTCCAACTTGGCACAGAGCACAGAGCTGCCACAGTTAACCCCTTCCAGGCTGCAAACCGCTGAAGCTGATCCCACTGATCACTATAATGGATCGGAGAGAGGACAGTGACATGAGGGGGGTGGCAGTGACATTGGGGGGGCAGTGACATGGGGGGGTACAGTGACATGGGGGGGCAGTGACATGGGGAGGACAGTGAAATGGGGGGGGGGCAGTGTCAGTGACATGGTGGGGAACAGTGTCAGTCACATGGGGAGGATGTCAGTGACATGGGGAGGGCAGTGGCAGTGACATGGGGAGGACAGTGTCAATGACATGGGGGGGCAGTGTCAGGCACAAGGGGGGGACAGTGTCAGTGACATGGGGGGCAGTGTCAGTGACATGGGGGGAGTGTCAGTGACATGAGGGGGCAGTGGCAGTGACATGGAGAAGACCGTGGCAATGATATGAAGAGGAACAGTGTCGGTGACATGGGGGGGCAGTGTCAGTGACATGCGGGGGACAGTGTCAGTGACATGGGGGGGCAGTAGCAGTGACATGGAGAGGACCGTGACAGTGACATGGGGAGGAACAGTGTCAGTGACATGGGGGGGCAGTGTTAGTGACATGCGGAGGACATTGTCGGTGACATGGGGTGCCAGTGTCAGTGATGGGGGGAACAGTGTCAGTGACATGGGGGGGCAGTGTCAGTAACATGGGGAGGACAGTGTCAGTGACATGGGGGGAGCAGTGTTAGTGACATGGCGGGCAGTGACAGAGGGAGGACAGTGTCAGTGACAAGGGGGGTAGTGTCAGTGACATGGGGGGGCAGTGGCAGTGACATGTGGAGGACAGTGTCAGTGACATGGGGGGTGGCAGTGTCAGTGACATGGGGGAACAGTGTCAGTGACATGGGGGAGGGGGAACAGTGTCAGTGACATGGGAAGGACAGTGTCAGTGACATGGGGGGCAGTGTCAGTGACATAAGGTCAGTGACATGGGGAGGACAGTGTCAGTGACATGGGGGGGGGAATGTCAGGCACAAGGGGGGACGGTGTCAGTGACATGAGGGGGCAGTGTCAGTGACATGGGGGGGAACAGTGTGAGTCACATGGGGAGGACAACATCAGTGACATGGGGAGAAGCAGTGGCAGCGACATGGGTAGGACAGTGTCAGTGACATGGTGGGGCAGTGTCAGGCACAAGGGGGGGACAGTGTCAGTGACATGGGGGGGCAGTGTTAGTTACATGATGGGGCAGTGTCAGTGACAAGGGGGGGCAGTGGCAGTGACATGGAGAGGAGAGTGGGAGTGATATGGAGAGGAACAGTGGCAGTGACATGCGGAGGACAGTGGCAGTGAAATGGGGGGGGGGCAATGGCAGTGACATGGAGAGGACTGTGACAGTGACATGGGGAGGAAGTGTCAGTGACATGAGGGGGCAGTGTCAGTGACATGGGGAGGAACAGTGTCAGTGACGGGGGGGCAGTGTCAGTGACATGCAGAGGACAGTGTCAGTGACATGGGGGGGGCAGTGTCAGTGACGGGGGGAACAGTGTCAATGACATGGGGGAGTGTCAGTTACATGGGGGGGAGTGTCAGTGACATGGAGAGGACAGTGTCAGTGACATGGGGGGCAGAGTCAGTGACATGGTGTGGGGCAGTGGCAGTGACATGGGGGGGGGGCAGTGACATGCGGAGGACAGTGGCAGTGACATGGAGAGGACAGTGTCAGTGACATGGGGGGGGGCAGTGTCAGTGACATGGGGGGCAGACTTAGTGACATGGTGTGGAGCAGTGTCAGTGACATGGGGGGGGGGGCAGTGACATGCGGAGGACAGTGGCAGTGACATGGGGGGAACAGTGTCAGTGACATGGGTAGGACAGTGTCAGTGACATGGAGGGCAGTGTCAGGCACAAGGGGGGGACAGTGTCAGTGACATGGGGGGGGGCAGTGACATGGGGGGAGTGTCATTGACATGAGGGGGTAGTGTCAGTGACATGGTGGGGGGCAGTGACATGGGGGGGCAGTGTCAGTGACATAGGGGGCAGTGGCAGTAATGGGGGCGGCAGTAGCAATGACATGGAGAGGACAGTGTCAGTGAAATGGGGAGGAACAGTGTCAGTGACATGGGGGGCAGTATCAGGCACATGGGGGGGAGGGCAGTGTTAGCGACATGGGGAGGACGTCAGTGACATGGGGTGGCAGTGTCAATGACATGGGGGGGGGCAGTGTCAGTGACATGGGATGCAGTGTCAGTGACATGGGTAGGACAGTGTCAGTGACATGGGGAGCAGTGTCAGGCACAAGGGGGGACAGTGTCAAAGACATGGGGGGAGTGTCATTGACATGAGGGGGCAGTGTCAGTGACATGTGGGGGCAGTGGTAGTGACATGGAGAGCACAGTGTCAATGACATGGGGGGAGCAGTGACATAGGTGGCAGTGGCAGTAACGGGGGCGGCAGTAGCAATGACATGGAGAGGACAGTGTCAGTGACATGAGGGGGCAGTAGCAGTGACATGGAGAGGAAAATGGCAGTGACATGGGGAGGAACAGTGTCAGTAACATAGGGGACAGTGACATGGGGGGCAGTATCAGGCACATGGGGGGGGGCAGTGTTAGCAACATGGGGAGGACGTCAGTGACATGGAGAGCACAGTGGCAGTGACATGGGTGGGGGGCAGTGTCAATGACATGGAGAGCAGTGTCAGTGACATGGGAAGAACAGTCACTGACACTGCTCCCCCCCATATGTCACTGCTCCCTCCTCATGTCACTGACACTGTCCCCCCCATGTCACTGACTCTGCCCCCCCCCCCCCCATATGTCTCCACCACTGCTTCCGCCCCCATGCCACTGCCCTCCCCCAATCACTGACTATTCACCCCCATGTCACTGACACTGCTCCCCCCCCCCATATGTCACAACCACTGCTTCCGCCCCCATGCTACTGTTCCATCCATGTCACTGACAATGCCCCCTTCCCACTGACACCCCATGTCACTGCCCCCCCCCCACCCCCGTCACTGACACTGTCCGAAGTCGCTGCAGAGAGTTTGGCATGTAAGAGCCCCGCCTACCACCCGACATGTAAGGGGTTAATAATTCTGTGTCCCCGCCGAGGCTGTGTGTCCCCCGCTGCCGACCACTCGGCACGTAAAGGGTTAATCTAACTCCGGTACATATTGGGATGCAGCAGCTTTATAAACGACTGATCGTGCCTGAAACCGGCACATGCGCAGTTGCTTCACAGGATACACAAATTACCGCTACCGGCTCTACAGGTTTAGCGGGGTTTGTCAGCTACAGTGAGAGAGGGGAGATGGGGCCTGTTCTGTTTGGGTGGCCGGGCCTATATTATGGTGGGGGCCAGGAGCTGCAGCTCCAATAGCCCCTCCGTTCATCCGCCCCTGTTCCCAGTCCCATAAATATAAGGAAACCCGTTCCATCTCCCTGCACACCGCTCTGTACACAGCTCATCCTCTACACCCTCTCAACTGCCCCACTGCGCAGTCGCACACATCAATCTGTCCAGCACAGCACTACCCCTCCCTCTCACTGCCTACATTTCTCTGCTCCACCCTTGTCACGTGGCTGTTAGCCATCCCGGCGTCTACCCTTAGCGGAGGGGCGTGGCGGCGTGAGCGTGGGTTGCCGCAGTGGGAGAGTGACGTTGTCCAGTGTGGGGTAAAGTGGCCCGGAGGAGTCATTTACAATCCAGGAAGTGTGCGCAGTGCCGGCTTGTAGAATGGGGGAGTGTGGTGAGAGGAGCGGACTTCCCGGGCTCGTCTGGTGATGCTTCTGGGTCTGTGCGGTCGGAGGACACTGGGCAGAGTTCATGGCTTGATGACAACGTCATACTTCAGTGTTAGACCGAGGAGGAAGATGTCATACAGCATGGAGCAGCGCCTGGTGTGGGTGGACCTGGAGGTGAGCGGGCTCTGGGCTCACTGATCAGTGAGTTGGCGATTTTGGTGACGAATAAAGAAGAACTCCAGGCTGGATGGTATTCCATTATGTTGTATTGATCCAGCTGGGACCACTATAAGTCTACATATGCTGTCCTGACATAACCTACATAACCTGTCCTTCCAACCCCATGTCCAATCGCTAGCAAGCTCATGCAGGCTCCACCTCCGTAACATGTCCAAGATACGTACGTTCCTAACCCCAGACACCACTAAACAACTCGTTCACTCCCTCATCATCTCACGGCTCGACTACTGCAACTCCCTCCTCACCGGCCTACCTCATCACAGACTATCCCCGCTTCAGTCTATCCTGAACTCAGCGGCCAGACTCATCCTCCTTACCAACCGCTCCTCTTCTGCCACCCCCCTCTGTCATTCCCGCCACTGGCTCCCGATTGCCCAACGCATTAAATTCAAACTACTAACATTGACATACAAAGCCATTCATAATGCTGCCCCGAACTACCTCACCTACCTGATACCCAAATACCACCCAACCCGTAATCTTTGCTCCTCACAAGACCTCCTACTCTCTAGCTCCCTGGTCTCCACCTCCCACGCCTGACTGCAGGACTTCTCCAAGACTTTCCCCATCCTCTGGAACTCACTACCCCAATCCATCAGACTGTCCCCTACCCTCCTCACCTTTAGGTGCACCCTGAAAACCCATCTCTTAAGGGAAGCCTACCCCACCCTCACCTAACTGCCGATCTCCTCCACTCCTCCTACCACTCCATCCCCCATATCCACTTCCTCCTGTGCCACTATCCCCTCCCTCCTAGATTGTAAGCTCGAAAGGGCAGGACCCTCCAACCCCTCGTGTACTGTTTTGTTACTGTATTGTCTCATGTACTATCCCCCACTATAATGTAAAGCGCTGAGCAAACCTTTTGGCGCTATATAAATACTGTATAATAATAATATGCTATATGTACCACACCTGTGTGTATTCCACGCCTGTGTGTGCCGCATCTGTGTATTCCACGCCTGTGTGTGCCGCGTCTGTGTATTCCACGCCTGTGTGTGCCGCGTCTGTGTATTCCACGCCTGTGTGTGCCGCGTCTGTGTATTCCACGCCTGTGTGTGCCGCGTCTGTGTATTCCACGCCTGTGTGTGCCGCGTCTGTGTATTCCGCGCCTGTGTGTGCCCGCGTCTGTGTATTCCACGCCTGTGTGTGCCGCGTCTGTGTATTCCGCGCCTGTGTGTGCCCGCGTCTGTGTATTCCGCGCCTGTGTGTGCCCGCGTCTGTGTATGCCCGCGTCTGTGTATTCCGCGCCTGTATGGCTCTCCTTGTATACAAGCGTTCCACTATTTAGACATTTGTACAATCTTGGAATTGGCGCATGTGGCACCATGTAACCTAATTGCCGGGGCTTCCCCCAATGGCTTTTAAATACCCGAATTAGAAAGGGAGAGAAAGCATGCTTGAAAAAAGAATTGCTCGCAGTGAAGTGGAAGGACAAAGGGGATGTTTTCGTCCTGTCTTCCATTCACGCAGACACGATCATCCAAATTTCCATGGCAGCTGGTGTTGAGAAGCCCCTCTGTGTCCACGATTATAACCTTAACATGGGAGGGGTGAACTTCAATGACCAGATGATGACGCCGTACTTAGTTTCCCATAAAGCCAGACGCTGGTAGAAAAAATTGTCTATTTCAATTGGCTCTGTGCAACGCTTTTGTACTTTACTTACAAAGCAACTGGACGTAGTGGATCCTTCCTAAAATTCCAGGAAGAGATGATCACGGCTCTTTTGTATCCAGAAGGTGCTGTGGCCCAAACCCCAACCCAGATGCAGTGAGCTGACTGCATGAGAGACATTTTCCTGATGCCATTCCTGGTACCCCAACAGAAATATCGCCCCTAAAAAAAGATGTGTCTGTAGCAGACATGAAATTAGGTGTGACATCTGCTTATTTTGTCCCCCCTTTCCTGGACTCTGCCTCAAGGACTGCTTCCATCGCTACCACGCACTAATGGAGTATTAATATAAGGTACAGCACGGCACAGTCTAGGATATATATATATACACATACAAAGGGTTTCGAAAGACATTAGGTAGTCAGGAAACTGGCTGTCGTATTTTCAGAGACCCTGATATCTGGAGTTGACAGTTGTAAAAAAACAGTTTTTGTTTTATTGAGTTATGATTTTCTTGTTAACCAGTTCCCAACCGCGCTATGGCCGAAGGACAGCTACAGCGTGGTTGTATGGTTCTGGGACAATGTCTATGGACATCATTTCAGAACATGCACCCAGCGCAGTTGGTGATCGCTGTGTCCTACGGACACAGCTGATCACGTCATACGTTAAATGGCCAATCACAGCGGCCTTTTACCATGTGATCAGCTGTGTCCAATGACAAAGCAGATCTCCGGGCAAATACAGTTGCCGGCTATCGGCTGCACTTTCCTCACACTGTCATAGCATGAGGAAAGTACTGCCGAAAACCGGCAATTGTCAGCGAAGGGATCAGCACTGAATAACAGGGCACTGATGATCAGTGCCGCCTATCAGTGCAACATCATCAGTGTTTATCAATGCCACCTAACAGTGCCCAGCAGTGCTGCCTATCCGTGCCACAATGTTGCATGACCGCGCAATTGTCTTTCAAAGTGCGACCGCTGAAAGCTGAAAATTGGCCTGGGCAGGAAGGGGAGTAGAAGTGCCCAGTAGGCAAGTGGTTAACCATTGCTGTTTTCGTTGCAGTAATGCCATTTAGCTGCAGCACTGTTTATTCTGACAGCAACCAGGTCTTGCCCTCAGAACATATGTCAGTGTGTGTAGTGCTGTTGGAAGATATATATATATATATATATATATATATATATATATATATATATTTATTACGCCCAATCATGGGAGCCTGGGGTGGTCAGTGGGTGGATTGCTCCTATGCTTTGGCATATATTTAGAACTTTTTTCGGCAGGTCTCTTTATCCACACTGACCGATGTGAATAGAGAAATCTTTTAGGTTCTCCTTTTCTTTTTTTTTTTTTTTTTTTTTTATTCAGCCTACAAATTTCATATATGCCCAACATTAGAAGTGGGTGGATGCAGGGTGGTATATTCTAATGGTGGGCATATCACACACTTTTTCTGGCAGAGATTTCTTCTCTTTTTTTTTTTTTATCTGCATTCAGCCCACAGGCTGCTTAAGAAAACATAACATATATACCCAAGGATCAGTGACGTACTGGTACATCAGTGGACTTTGAGTGTTTTTTTTTTTTTCAGCCAGCGATCGGCTTTCATTTAAAAGAAATCCTAGTGACTAATTAGCTGCAGGATTGCTTTTACAAGCAGCGGGAGAAGATGCCCCCCTTCCTCCCGCTGCCTTCCACGGCTTTCTCGGACAATCCCATGACATCGGGGAACCTGAGATTGCAGCTGGCGTTTCTGCCAGTTGACCATATAGCTGATTGGAGACTGGAATGGTGCCAATCATCTCTATAGTCTAAGAAACTGGAAGCTATGAGATTTTCATCACTTCAGTTTCGCCAGACATAAACAGCGCCATTTGTAAATTGGGAAAGCATCTGATCACACCGATCTTGGTAAGATCAGATGATTTACTGCCAATTGCCATCACAGGGGATATTTACATACCCTGTGATAACAATAAATGTGATCAAAAAAATAAAAGGGACAGTGTTAATAAAAATTAAAGCGCACATGTTTGGAAACATTGCTGTGCAAGTACTATGTGACATAAAAAATTGCAATACCCACCATTTTATTCACTAGAACATCTGCTTTAAAACTATATATAATGTTTGGGGGTTCAAAGTAACTTTCTAGCAAAAATACTTTTTTTTTTTTTTCCATGTCAACAAAAAGTGTCAGAAAAGGCTTGGTCTTCAAGTCCACAAGCTTCAAATGTTAGGCATAACATGCCAAGATAACACCCCCCACGACCCCTTTTTTTTGAAAAGTAGATACCCCAAACTATTTGCTGAGCCATGTTGTCAATAGAATTTATTTTTTTACCACAAGTTTTTGAAAAATGACAAAAGTTTTTTTTTTTTTTTTACACAAACTTGTCACTTAAATGATCTATTGCTCACACATGCCATGTATATGTGTGAAATTATTCCCCCAAATACATTCTGCTACTTCTGCCAAGTATGGGGGTACCACATGTGAGAGACTTTTTGGCAGTCTAGCCAAGTACAGGACTCCAAAATCCAATAAGCACCTTTGGGCTTTTAAAGGGCTTTATTTCCTCATTACACTTCCTGACTACCTATCACATTTTCGGAGGCCATGAAATGCCAGAATAGTACGACACCCCAAGGAATTTGCTAAGAGGCAAGGTGAGTATTTTGCAGATCTCATTTTTTTGCCAAAAATGTTTGGAAAATGAAGAAGGAAAACGAAAACATATATATTTTTTTTTTTCAAAACCTTGTGAAATAAGATGGGATCTGCAAAATACTCTCCATGCCTCTTATTAAATTCCTTGGTGTGTCTACTCTCCAAAAAGGGGTTATTTGGAGGGGGGGGGGGGTGGTTTGGTGCCATCCTGACCGTTCAGGGCCTCTGAAACTGTGATGGGTAGTGAGTACACCATGATTGGTTTCAGTGGAGGTGCTGCCCCATTGTTGGTCTCTGTGGGAGGAATAGTGCCCCAAGACCAGATTAAGGGTAGCAAAGGGCCATATCCAGCCCTCGAGCCACAGTTTGGAGACACCTGCTATAGACCCTTCTGGTGGCCTGTGTGTTAAAACTCTCTACAACATGACTGCTGCAGGTATCCAAAACATCCGGGTGTGTGGAGTATCTGCCACAGCTGCACACTGTGCTACTTTACATTACTACAGGACATATGAGCCAGTGGGGTGGAACCACAGCACGTGGCATGGGGAGCAAGGCATTCAACATAGTCAAATAACTGCACATGTCACATTAGCAATGCAGTTGAATTTTAAAGCGGGTCTTCCATACCAAACCCACTCCCTAATACAAATGGTTTTATATTTGTTAACCAACTACTTGCCAGGAAGACAAAAAGATACTTGCAACCCCCCACTTCCCCCAATGCTTCTGGGAGGCACAGGTGACATAGGTGTGCCTTCCAGCAGAGTCCTGAAAACCTGGGAGAATGCCCTCTTGCAATAGTCTGAACTGTGTAATTTTGGGATTTCGAGCTCCCAGGACTGCTGGGAAGGCACAGTGACTTCAGTTGTGCCTTCCCAGTTCAGAGGCAAAGGTTAGTATGTTTGTTTTTCTCATGAATGGTTAATTTACAAATGGTTCTTCAACCCCATGCCACCATCTTCTGGTTGTCCTTTAAAGTGGAACTAAAGTCCCAATAATTACTTCAGTGGTCTGAGGTCCTTCCTGCCTCCTTGGATTCTTCTGGATGTACGTCCTAGACCATCTTGATTGGTCGGTACAGGATGATATCACTCTCATGCATGCACAAGAGTACAGTCATGCTGGCGTGCGCGGCTCAGTGTACACTCTACAGTTAACTGCGAGCAGGCAGGTAGTTATTTTGTTGCAGACATTGCATGTCTCTTGTGCAGTAAAGAACCTTCCCACTCGCAGTTTATTAATGAAGACTTTAGTTCCTCGTTAAATTAAAAGTCCAGGCTATTACTAACTAAGCCTAAAACTAATCCCACCCCCTTCTAAATCCTATTCTTACTAACTCTGTAAAAGGAAGATGCTTATACTTGCCTATTCACAGAGCGCTCCTGTCCGGTCACGTGATCCCCTCCCAGCAGCGGTTTCAGGGGAGAGGAGGGACAGCCGACAGCAGGTGCCCCATAGTAAGCCTGTAGGTGAGGTCACCGCACAGGCATTGCAGCCGTTGTCGGTGATCTCTACTCTACGCTGAAGCTGGCTGCTGGGGAGATCGCATGACTGGACCAGAACGCCCTGTGAATAGGTAAGTACGTATATGCATCTTCCTTTCACAGGATAGTAAGAAATGGGATTGAGAGGGGAGATGAAAGCAGGTTTAGGTTTTGTTTAGTAGAACCTGAACTTAACCATTTTACGTGGATGTGAACGCCAGCAGATGGAGGTGGCTCCCTGATCATGTGTTTGGCTATAAGAGCAGTCACATGAACGAGAGCCCACAGGATTAAAGCAGTGACCAGGAACGGTTGGTGATGGCTCAGTCAGTGTGCTGGGAGCACACTCTAGAGCAGTGGTGGTCAACTTTCCTGATATGGGGGTCTCGCGTGCGGCCCCTGACATCACCTAAGGGGCTGCACATAAAATTCAGACTGCAGATACACAACAGAATATAGTCAAAGACTATGGCATGATAAAAGAGATGGTCTGAAACTCTGGACATAATACAAGAGATAGAGACCGTGGACATGGTACAGGAGATTTTCGGAGACTGTGGACATAACCTAAGAGGTGTTTAGGGACTGTGGACATAACCTAAGAGAAGGTTGTACACTGTCAGAGGCTGTGAACATGGCATAGGAGCTGTTGGCTAGGGAAATACTCTGAGTGAGACTGCTGGGAATCATGCTGGTATGTAGCATATTTGTTTACAGGCTGGAATTACTTTACTTTCAACTCTGTAATGACAGGTCCACTTTAAAATGATCCTTTACTTAGGAAATCCAGAATAAAAGTATGATAAGTGTATGAGCAGAGGTAGAACCGCATATCAAGGCAATCAATAGAGATGAGAGCTGAATTCATAGATCTTGTGCTGGTAAGTTCTCGTCAACTTCTCTCTCCCAAAGCTTCTTTGGTCCTTTTTAATGTAGTTTGTAGCCTCGCTGTCCAATATGGAGATGCAGAAGATGTGGGGGGTGGGGCCAACTTTTACAGAAAATATTGAGATTTCTATATCATTTTGCCTGCCTGTATCTACCTTGGATCTATTGATTGGCTTTGGAGTCATTTGTTTACACATTTTTCATCTTGTGCTCAGTGTGGTTTGTCCAGTTTTTTTTTTTTGTGTGTTTTGCTATGTAAACACAGAAAGAAATCGCAGGTCTTTAATTCTGTTTATCCTTGAAAGGCTTTTTGCATACACTGCCTTGAAAGAGTATTCATACCCCTTGATATTTTCCACATTTTGTCATGTTACAACCAAAAGCATAAATGTATTTTATTGGGATTTTATGTGATAGACCAACACAAAGTGACACATAATTGTGAAGTGGAAGGAAACTGATAAATGGTTTTCAAAATTTGTGACAAATATCTGAAAAGTGTGGTGTGCATTTGTATTCAGTCCCCTTTACTCTGATACCCTTAACTAAAATGGATTCAGTTTCCTTCAGAAGTCACCTAATTCGTAAATAGTCCACCTGTGTGTAATGTAATCTCAGTATAAATACAGCTGTTCTGTGAAGCCTCAGAGGTTTGTTAGAGAACATTAGGGAACAAACAGCATCATGAAGGCCAAGGAACACACCAGACCCGTCAGGGATAAAGTTGTGGAGAAGTTTAACGCAGGGTTAGGTTATAAAAAAAAAAAAAAAAAAAGCATCCCAAGCTTTGACCATCTCACGGAGCACTGTTCAATCCATCATCCAATGCAAAGAGTATGGCACAACTGCAAACCTACCAAGACATGGCCATCCACCTAAACTGACAGGCAAGGCAAAGAGAGCATTAATCAAAGCAGTAGCCAAGAGGCCCATGGTAACTCTGGAGGAGCTGCAGAGATCCACATCTCAGGTGGGAGAATCTGTCCGCAGGACAACTATTAGTGGTGCACTCCACAAATCTGGCCTTTATGGAAGAAGAAAGCCATTGTTGGAAGAAAGCTATAAGAAGTTTTGTTTGCCATGTGGGGGAAACAGCAAACATGTGGAAGAAGGTGCTCTGGTTAGATGAGACCAAAATGTAACTTTTTGGCCTAAAAGTAAATTGCTATGTGTGGCAGTAAACTATAACACTGCACATCACCGTGAACCCACCATCCCCACTGTAGAACATGGTGGCAGCATCATGTTGTGGGGATGCTATTCTTTAGCTGTAATTGCAGCGAAAGGTGGCTCTCCAAAGTATTGACTCGGGGGCTGAATACAAATGCACGCAACACATTTCAGATACTTATTTGTAAAAAAAATTCT
Source organism: Staurois parvus (assembly GCF_062004578.1). Lineage (NCBI taxonomy): Eukaryota > Metazoa > Chordata > Amphibia > Anura > Ranidae > Staurois > Staurois parvus. The sequence goes on from NW_028318003.1 coordinate 7,509,225, forward strand.
GAAAACCATTTATTTTCCTTCCACTTTACTATTATGTGCTACTTTGTGTTGGTCTATCACACAAAATCCTAATAAAATATATTTACGTTTTTGATTGTAACATGACAAAATGTGGAAAAATTCAAGGGGTAGTAATACTTTTTCAAGGCACTGTAGCTATATACAGTGAACTTAAAGGCATAGTCCACTGTTTGCAAAAATGTGACAAATGCACTTGCGTTAAAAAGTAAGAAATGTGCATTAAATGCATTAAATCTGTAATCCGTGCACTGTGGGTGCAATGGCTCCTGCATGGTTTATGTCCCAGGCCCCAAGTATGAAACTTTTGTTATGGGGCTGGAGAAAATAATCGTAGGACTAAAAAAGAGGTCACCAAACTTGGGCCCGTGTGAACTGTGAGTCCCTCTGCTGCGATGACAAGTGAGAATTGCAGCCGTTCCATTCACAGCTGTATGGACCCCTGAGAGAAGCAACCTACAGTGCAAGGCGGGGGGGGGGGGGGTTGGGCAATATGACCATGTTTTACATCACGCCATAAATATGGTTGTAACATGAATCATGGTTAGAAAGGTGGACTAAGCCTTTAATGAAAATCATGGTTAGAAAGGTGGACTAAGCCTTTAATGAGAATCATGGTTAGAAAGGTGGACTAAGCCTTTAATGGGAATCATGGTTAGAAAGGTGGACTAAGCCTTTAATGGGAATCATGGTTAGAAAGGTGGACTAAGCCTTTAATGGGAATCATGGTTAGAAAGGTGGACTAAGCCTTTAATGAGAATCATGGTTAGAAAGGTGGACTAAGCCTTTAATGGGAATCATGGTTAGAAAAGTGGACTAAGCCTTTAATGGGAATCGTGGTTAGAAAGGTGGACTAAGCCTTTAATGGGAATCGTGGTTAGAAAGGTGGACTAAGCCTTGAATGAGAATCGTGGTTAGAAAGGTGGACTAAGCCTTTAATGAGAATCATGGTTAGAAAGGTGGACTAAGCCTTTAATGAGAATCATGGTTAGAAAGGTGGACTAAGCCTTTAATGGGAATCATGGTTAGAAAGGTGGACTAAGCCTTTAATGGGTATCTGCCTAGAAAGGTGGACTAAGCCTTTAATGGGTATCTGTCTAGAAAGGTGGACTAAGCCTTTAATGGGAATCATGGTTAGAAAGGTGGACTAAGCCTTTAATGGGTATCTGTCTAGAAAGGTGGACTAAGCCTTTAACCCCTTCGCCGGCGCCTCCTGGTCCTTTAAGAGTTTCAGATTCCGGGAGGCGGGGCAGGGTTTAGAGTCATGGTCACATGATCGGGAAAGGTCCGATCGAAAGAGGAGATCGGGACCTTTACGTGAATACCGGACATGTGTGCTGGGAGTGCGAAGGGCGCGCGCTGTTAGCACATGTTCATTTTTTAATAGAACGCAAATGTGCGGCCGCTCGGCGTCTAGGCCCAGACACCGGGAGGCCGCACATTTGCTTTCGGCCGGCGTGAAGAGGTTAAAGGGTATCTGCCACTTCCTTTATGAGAACATTCCCCCCCACAAGCTAATATTCACAGCCATTGCCCCTCCCCTGTTGCTTCCATGGAGCCCTCTGTAATGCCAGTTACTTCTGGTTATAGGAAAGCATAGGGCCAGAAGTGCCTTTCTTTCGTTCTCATACCCTTACAATATAATAAAACATAATGCAAATGTCATGCTCCCAATTTTAGCTCTGATTCCATAGGGAGTGTGTTGGGTCCTGCTTGCAACATCCTGGCAGAGGACAGGCTTTCCTACTCTTTGCATATTTTTTGCTTTATACACCTGGAATGTAATAAAGTGTAGCAAAAAAATCAAAAATGTTATATATTGCAGCCTCCTTGTAGATGATGTGGTGACTTCCTTTTTTTTTTCCAAGTTCTTTTGCTTTATTTTCACCTGCTGATCCTGCAAATAACACTTCCTGTCTCTGGGTGGCATCATCACTCCTCCACCATATTTATGGAGGGAGCCATGGTTGTCACCTTGGACTTAATATGGACTACAAACATGTCTGTATCTCTTCATCTCCATTGCATCTCCATACAGGAAATGACAACGACCCTGTATTCAGGCAAAATCGACAGGTATTTGTTGTATTCATTGAAAATGTTTTTAGCTTTGAAAAAAAAAGAAAATTAGGCAGCTGCCACATCTAAAGACACTAAGCTGCAGTTTATTGCATGTTTGTTCTGTGGGTTTAGTTGTCCTTTAAGCTGATTTAAATTAAAGCTTAGTTATGTTTTAAAAATAGCATAGACTTTGAGAGAAATAATTTTTGCTCTAGTGCAAATAGTCGGCCTTATTTTGAGTACTCACAGCTTAGAGGATTAGTTCATGAAAAGTTGTTCTGGAACTGCAGAGAGCAACAAATTTTTATTGTTTTGTAAAAACATGATTTTTAAATGTACACTTTTTTTTTTTTTTTTTTACAATGAATGTATAACTATGTTTCCTATTTTTTAAAAAATTGTAGATTATATTTTTTGTGTGGGTTAGTAAGCATTTATTTTTTAAAACCATTTATAAAAATTTGTGCACAACATCATCATAACGTGAACAAAATTGGCAGCACTAGAGCACTATCTTTTAACACTCTGGGTACTGGACTAAATATAATATAAATAGTTCAGCATCTCAAGATGGGGCAGCAGTGAAATGGTTAATGCTGAAGTTGAGCATAACACTTTATTTACCTATGTTAGTATGTATCCCATTATGTTCAGGTTACTGCTTCATGTATGAATCTTTCCTTCATGCTGTTGGCTACTGCCCAGGTGCTGCAGGGGTGCTCCTATGTTTCTTTTCTGCCCCCCTCAGCCTTTCACACAACTTGTACTCTTATTGTCCCAGAATGCAACGCTGAAGCTGAAGGAGTGGATGAATGACAGGATATCTACCTCCCATTCACAGACCACATTGCAGTGTGGGGCTGAACAAGAGAAAAAACTAAGGCCCTATTAACACATAGTGCAGCGACCAGTGTTTTATCGCACTGGGTGAATGTAGGTCACTGCTAGGACACACAAAAAACAATTGTTTCTATGGGGTAGATTTGCTAAAACTGGTGCACTCAGAAATGGGTGCAGCTGTGCATGGTAGCCAATCTGCTTTTAACTTCACCTTATTTGATTAGGTTTTGGCAATAAAACTTGGAAGCGTATTGGTTTCTGTGCACAGCTGCACCAGATTTTGCACACTCCAGTTTTATTAAATATCCCCCTCTGTTTCCTGTACACCCTGAAACACAGTCCAGGGGTGCAGTTCAGTGAGCTTGGCTAAAATGCAGACATGCAGGGATCACGTTGCTGTACAGCAATGCAACACAGCGCAGTGCTGTGCAGTGACATGAATGAAAGTGTCACTTTGCGCACTTCAAATAAAGTGAACACTAAAAAAGGGAACTGTGTAATGCACAACGCCCCCTACCGCCAGCTCACTGCAGCCAAGACTGAGAGGTGCCCGCATTCTAATGCATTTTAGTGTGTGGAGAGTGTGGATGAGGCTTGTCAAAGCCTTCTCAATACAATATTGGCTTGGTTTTTGAGTTTTGCATATTCATTTTGTTATTAAATATATACTGATTTCCAATCTAAAACACTTCCAATTTTACAGATGACTGGATTGGATATTACCAAGGACCAAATAATTGAGATGGCTTGTATAATAACAGACTCTGAGCTCAACGTCCTTGCTGAGGTAAGTATTGCTGTTGGTGATCACCATGGTTGGCCTGGATAATAAAGGGACATAACCCTGATTTTTATATTCATTTTCTTTATATGTTGTTGCTTTATATATAGCATTGTTGATGATTTTTACAAAGAATGATCTGACCCAAAAAAAATTTCTTCTAGCGCCATAAATTCATAGACTTCTATGTGCTTAACCATTAGCCGCCTGGCCAATGGCCGTTTGGCGGCTTCAAATGTGTCTCTTCACTCCGGGTGCACACCATTTGGCGTGCTCCCGCACATGCGCAGTTTGCGCTAATGCAGAGCGGCGCAGCAGTGCGATCTGTCACCGGCCGTGCACCTCGGACACGGCCGATGACAGATCCGAGTACCGGCTCCCGTTGCTGGTACCATGTGACCTGCTGTGACCAATCACAGCAGGTCACATGACAGTTGTATACAATGGATGGCTTCATTCATGATGCCATCCATTGTATACTAGTGCCTAGCTGTGAATGGTCACAGCTAATCACATGCACATGTCATGTGATTAGCTGTGACCAAATCACAGCTAAGCACAAAAAAAAAAAAAAAAAAAAAAGCTGAATGAATCGATTTTCAGTCAGGTAAATACTTGCTTATAGCAAATTAATTCTTTGCTATAAGCAAATTGTGTAAAAAAAAAAAAAAAAATTACTGATCACTTCCCCAAAGTAGTACAATGTTACTATGGTAACATTGTACTACTTTGGTCATAGTAAAATATGAAAAAAAAATCTTAAAAAAAATGTAATAAATTAAATATAATAAAAAAATATATATATATATATTTTTTTCATACTGTCACCAGTCAGTGTCCCTGTTAACCGCCATGCCAGTTATATGATGACGCTGTACTGCACTGGTGACAGTATGTAAAAAAAAAAAAAAATAGTGAAAATAATTTTTTTAATTTTTTCATTTTCCGAAAAATTATGACAAAAAAATACAACTTCAAAAAACTCGCCATGCCTCTTATGAAGTACGTCGGACTGTCTACTCTGCAAAAAGGGGTCATTTGGGGGATATCTGTACTGTTCTGACATTCTTGGACCTCAAGAAATTAGATTGGCTGTCAGTACTTCAGGATTGATCAATATTCAGATATATCCCATAGTTTGTGAACTCTATAACTTTCCTACAAACTAAAAAATACATCCTAATTTGGGTTATTTTCACCAAAGACATGTAGCAGAATACATCTCGGCCTAAATTTATGAAGAACAATTATTTATTTGTAAACTTTTATAACAGAAACAAAGAAAAATGTGTTTTTTTTTTTCAAAATTTTTGGTCTTTTTTTGTTTAGCAAAAAATAAAAACCCCAGCGGTGATTAAATACCACCAAAAGAAAGCTCTAGTTGTGTGAAGAAAATGATAAAATTTTAGTTTGGGTACAGTGTTGTATGACCGCGCAATTGTCATTCAAAGTGTGAGAGCGCTGAAACCTGAAAAATGGCCTGGGCAGGAAGGTGTAAACTTGCACGGTATTGAAACGGTTAATATAAACACTGTACTCTCTAAATGTGGAGGATGACATTAAAGTGCCCACCTTCACTTTTTAGTGCCAGCATTTAGTACATTTTCTGCTAAAAAAAACAAATCTAGTAACATGGTCATAGCTACTTGCTTTATACTTTAATGTTTGTCAAGATCCCATAGTTCGGTCCAGTCTATACTACCACAACGCTGCAATTTTCAAAACTTGCATCATCAGGGCAGTCCATCATTGACATCTGCATCAGATCTTGCACACAGAGGATCTGAAGCTGCTGGTGATTGTTTAGCTGATGCTTCGTAATGTCAGCCGTGCAGGTAACAGCTAAATTAATAATGTTTCCAAGATCACTGAGATCTTGCTCTTCAGCTCTGAGAACCTGGAAGGCACTGGTGCTGTAGCCTTCCATGATACAGCTGGAAGGCGCTGTCTGTCACCAGTGCCTGTGGGAATATGAGGCATAAGGGCTTGTTCACACTGCAGTATTTTTCCGCAATAGAAAAATGCAGGTCCTTGAAAGAGCACACAGAAAACAGTTGTTTTCCATGTATTCTGTTCACACAGCAATGGAGTCCCTGCGTGCTTTGCAGTGCGGAAAAATTCATACTGTGTGCAGCAGACCGGACCTCACTTGAAGGTTTAGTGTGCTCTGTGTTTCTATTCACTGGAGCTGAGCTGCAGTGCATGGAAATGAATGAACATAGTGAAAAGTATACCTTATGGCACCTCTCCAAGCTATGGATAGAAAGAAAAAGATCACCCCACAGGCAAGTGAGAAGAGGGGGAGCCTGAGTCCGAGCGATTCCAGTGTCCTCCAATACAAGTGAAGGGATGAATGCTGCTCAACTAACTTCCAGGTGTCCAAAGTTGAGGAATGGCCTCAGGCACCATTCTGGCCATACCCTCTGAGAGGGTGTGGCTGCTCCTAGCTCACTAGATGGGTGCTACATGCGTCCATCCGTTCACACGGAAATTAATTAAATTTAATTTTGATATTTCAATGAAGAAGAGAAGAAAAAAGTGCAGTTTGATGCATTTAAACACATTGCACTACCACCTTCCAGACCTCACACTGACAGGTGCCTGCACAGTAAGGCCTTGCATTTTACCGTACAGGCCACTGTGAACAGGCCCAAAAAAGAAAAAAAATATATAATTTAGTTTTGGAAAGTTTATAAGTGTAGAAAATAGATGCAAAATTGCCTTTTACTGCAAAGGGGTGACAAGTACACTTTAAAATGTATTGCTGTGTCCTACAGTATATGGGGAGATTTAAACAATCGGGTATTAATGAAAATTATTAGTAACTAATGATATCCTATTATTGCTAGCAGCCTCAAAATAGCTTCTTTATCAGTGTCATTTTCTATTTTGAGATAATAAGCACTCTAAATTTTCCTTTTTGAATTGACAACTTGCACTTCTCCTTTTTAAATCTAGAAATCAAATCTTTGTGGAGTATTTATAAATCCAATCACTAAAATACCATCTAAGCTTAAGTATGTTCATCTATTTTCAGTATCTTTTAATTTTGAAACTTATTGGGAAATACCTGGTGGTGATTCTGTAGTGAAGGTACTTTTTCAGACACTTCTTGTTATAGCTCACCTTATCACATTTTCTTCCAATGGTGACTACAAGAGGCCATGCCAACACACCTAGCACAGACTGTGTCTGCAGTTGTCACCATGCAGTCATCACTGACTTGCATGCATGACTGGAAGTGACTGTAAAGAGGCTACAGGAAAAACTTAGGCACTGAAATATAATAAAGAATAAAAAAAGTATAAAAGTTATTTCTTAAAGGCAGTTGTTTGACATACAGTGCCTTGACACATTTACATAGTACTTTAATTCTTTATTACCCTTCTGTTAATAACAGGGTCCTAACTTGATCATAAAGCAATCTGATGAGATACTGGATGGCATGTCAGAATGGTGCAAAGAACATCATGGAAAGGTAATATTCATGTGTTGATTTTAGGGTACAAAATAAATATAGAAAGCATTGGAGAACGCTGAAAAGAATATGCTCTTTTCATTGATGTTAATAATTGTCATGTTGTGTTACTGGCCAATTAAGGGATTGTATGGTTTGAGATCTGAAACTTTAAATCATGGAGGTTTCACTGAGGGAGAGAGCTAGAGAGAGTGCTGATTGCAGTAATATTGAGAGATCTAAGCAACACAGGGTGAGTTGTGTTATTAGGAGCCCTCTTACTAAGGTAGCACGGTGTTGAAGCATTTTTCATTTGGTCGCGCTCTGACCTGTCTTCAAGGCCTCACAATGCACATATAGTTACATAGTTAGTCTGGCTGAAAAAAGACAAAAGTCCATCCAGTTCAACCATAAAAAATGATTCAATTTGCTACTGAAGGGGAAAATATTCCTTCCTGATCCCCCGAGAGGCAATCGGATATTCCCTGGATCAACTATACCTATAAATGTTAGTAAGCAGTTATATTCTGTGTATCTAAGAAATAATCCAGGCCTTTTTTAAAGCAATCCATTGAGCTGGCCAGAACCAACTCTTGAGGGAGTCTATTCCACATTTTCACTGCTTTTACTGTGAAGAAACCTTTTTGTGTTTGGAGATTACATTTCTTTTCCTCCAGACGTAAGGAGTGCACCCTTGTCCTCTGTGATGACCTCAGGGTGAATAACTCTACACTGAGTTCACTGTATGAACCACTGATGTATTTATACATGTTGATCATATCCCCCCTTAATCTCCTCTTCTCAAGAGAGAATACATTCAGTTCCTCTAATCTTTCCTCATAGCTGAGCTCCTCCATGCCTCTTATCAGTTTGGTTGCCCTTCTCTGTACTTTTTCCAGTTCCCCAATGTTCTTTTTGGGAATTGGTGCCCAAAACTAAAATGCATATTCCAGGTGAGGTATTACTAATGATTTGTACCGGGGTAATATGATATCTCTCTCTCTCTCTCTCTCCTTTTAATACAAGAGAGGATTTTGCTCACTTTAGAACCTGCAGCTTGGCATTGCATGCCATTATTAAGCTTGTGATCTTCCAGAACTGCCAGATCCTTCTCCACTGTTGATTCCCCCAGTTGTACCCCCCCCCTAGTATGTATGATGCATGCATATTCTTAGCCCCCAAGTGCATAACTTTTATCAACATTAAACCTCATTTGCCACATATTTGCTCAATTAAACAGTGCATTGAGGTCGGCTTGTAAGTTGGAGACATTCTGTAAGGACGTTATTCCACGGCACAGCTTGGTGTCATCTGCAAAGTCAGAAATGGGATTTTTAATCCTAGACCCTATAACGTTTATAAATATATTAAAAAAGTAAGGGTCCCAACACTGAACCTTGGGGTACACCACTGACAACCCTAGACCATTCAGAGTATGAATCATTAACCACTACTCTCTGAATACGATCTTTTAGCCAGTTTCCATCCATTTACATACAGATTTTTCCAAGCCCGTAGACTTTACCTTACACATTAGCGGTGTGTGGGGAACTGTGTCAAACGCTTTTGCAAAATCCAAGTATACCACGTCCACCGCCACCCCTCTGTCCAAGTATACCACGTGCACCGCCACCCCTCTGTCCAAGGTTTTGCTCACCTCCTCATAAAAAGAAATCAGATTTGTTTGACAATTTCTATCTTTCATGAATCTATGCTGTCTGTTGCTTAAAATATTTTTTTCCAGCAAGAACTCATCTATGTGGTCTTTAATTAAACTCTCTAGTATCTTCCCAACTGTATACGTTAAATTAACAGGTCTATAATTACTTGGTAAAGATTTTGACCCCTTTTTAAATATTGGCACCACATTGGCCTTACGCCAATCCAGTGGTACTATGCCAGTCATTGAAAAGTCCCTAAAAATTAAACAATGGCTTTGAAATGACAGAGCTCAATTCTTGAAGGACCCGTGGGTGTATGCCATCCGGTCCAAGTGCTTTATTCACCTTTTTATTTTGTCTAAATATTTTTGGATCATATCAATTGTGAGCCAATGTGAATCATCTGGAGCTGTGTCAAGACCATGCCCATTATGGACAAGAGCTCCCCATTCTCCTTTTGTATACACAGAGCTGAAGAAGGTATTATTTAATAAATTTACCTTCTCTGTGTCCCCAGTCACCCACTTCAGATTATTTTGTAAATGGCCTACATGCTCGGACCGGACCTTTTTTACTATTAATATATTTGAAGAATTTTTGGGAGTTTGTCCTGCAATTTTTTTGCAATCTGACATTCATTTTAAATTTTTTTGCGGCCTTTATTTCCTTTTTGCATATTCTGTTATATTCTTTATAATGTTTAAATGATCATAGCATTCCTTCATTTTTATATTTAATTAAATCTCTTTTCTTATTATCTATATCTTTTTTAACTTTGGCCATAAGCCTCATAGGTTTAATTTTTAGCCTTTTAAACTTGTTGCCCATAGGTATATATGTTGCAATGTGTTCACATAGTCTTTTTGAAGAACTCCCATTTCTGTGTTGTGTTCTTCGATATTCCCTACTGCTTCAAAATCCACTATTACCAGGTGTATAAGGCAGCTCATCTCAAGAGCTTAGGCTGTAAAGGATAATATACCTTCAGTTTTTTTACATGCTCACTCCACCAGATTGGTGGTTGTTTTCTGGGCATTGTGCCATTAAGCCTCTGTTACCTTCACAACATTCTACCAGATGGATGGCCAAGCTTCTGAGGACGTAGCTTTCAACTGCAAGGTTTTTGCAGTAGAACTCTGACTTGGGTCCATTGACCCTTGTGTGTGTGTTGGGCTTGTTGGCATATTTCTGTTTGCTTTGTTGCTGCTTACCCTTGACTTTCATTGGAGATCTCCCAAGGTCTGTGAATGGAATCCATGAAAAAGCTTATAAGATGATTACAAGAGTTTTTTTTCTTTTTTTCTTTTTTTAAATAAAAAAGGTAGTGGTGCGCTGAAATGAAATTTCTGGTGCTAAAACCAATACCGAAAATTCAGAATGCTTGTGGCTGAAAACCAAACCAAAATGTCTGCGTACGTTAAGGTGGGGAGGCTCCAATCCTTCTTCCTTTTTTTTTTTTTTTTTTTTTTATCGTGTGTGTGTGTTGTTTTTTTTAAACTTATGATTTTATTGCTATCACATAGGGGACTGGCTTTTTTTTTCTTCACTATAGCTCACAGAATTGGCTGTCACTTTCCCCGGAGCTAAAGGAAACTGTTTCTTTTATCTCGAGGAAAGAAACAAAAGGGAAACGTTTCTTTTAACTCAGGGAAAGAAAGTAAAAGGAGACTTTGTTTCTTTTAGCTGGGGGAAAGTGACAGCTAATTCTGTGAGCTATAGTGAAGAAAAAAAAAAGCCGGTAATTACATTTAAAAACTGGCACTGACATATAGTGACAGCCGATCACTGTATACACTGCTCCTCTCCTGCCTTTCTCAGCCGTCTGCCCCCTCCCCCCTTTCACATCTGCAGTGCACACAGTCTCTTGTATCGGCACTGTATCGGCTAAATTTTTTCCTTTTGGCAAAATGTCGATAGGGCTATTTTCGGCCGAGCTATTTTGGTGCATCCCATTAAAAAAAAAAAAAAAAAAAGAGTAGTTGTGGTTGCGTATGATCTTTTGTGGAGCGATGCTGCCCACTTTTCTTAAGTTACTTCCAGGTTTCCAGGCCTAGGCAAATGTCATACATCCCAGGAGTCTTCAGGTGGGGAGAAGGGGTTTTCTCAGCTAAGCACACCCTCCTGCATGCCAGAGCTAAGGGCTGATGGATTCCAGGAAGTAAATGCTATGTGAATCATTTGCCCTTACTCAAGATAGCTACTGCCAGGCAATACTGGGGGGGTTGAAGTAATTTCCCAGCAAGGGGGGGAGGGGGGGCGTGGCCAAGCAGGGCATGTGAACGGCTGTGCTTCACAGAGCTCCCGTTACTAATCCTATCACCGATCTTTTACCGGAGAGATTTTTGTGGCTCCTGCAGAACAGTCCTGGGCACTTCTACATCCTAGAGGTGAGCCTTTACCTACAATGATGACCCATAAAAACAGGGAAAATTTGGCCAGCACGGACTTCCAACATGGCACCTGCTACTCCACAGCTGCAGCATTCTCTTAGAGGAGGAGGTGACGAGATGAAGGAGGCTGCTGGAAGGTCTGGTAAGACAAGCCGCCCTGTGGGGAAGGAGAGCTCCCGGGACATGCTTTATTACACCCAGAAGATCACAGGATCCCAGAATTCACACTCAGGCAGCCCCCACCATTTCTCCCCCTGTGCTGCCTGCTACTCCGTTACAGCTGCAGCCTTTGGGAGAGGAGGAGGACATGCAGGCTGGGCAGTGTACAGAGAGGGACACTGATCACACTGAGAAAAAGCAGCCAACTTGAGTGGATATCCTTAAGGCTGTGTGGCATTGTACTGCATCGGTACACTCTGTGAAAGGACAAGTGGTGGGATTGAGAGAAGTTAACTTTCTCAGACATGACATCCAAAAAATAAGAGAAGGACCACAGCTGTGAAGAGTCGCATAAGTGACCTGGAAGATAAACTTCTCCCATTGCTCTCTGATAAGCGCTCTACAGCACAACTAGCTAAGACTAATAATGTCAGAATGGATGCTCTTGAAAACTGTCTGTGATGCAACAACGTACATATTGTAGGGCTTCCAGAATGCATTGAGGGAAGTAACCCCACACAATCGAAACCTGGCTAATTGTGATTTCTGGCAAAGAAGCATTTACTCCTCTGTTTGCAATAGAATGGGCACATCGCACTCCTTGCCCTCTGGACAACTGCCCAGACCTGTTTTGGTGCATCTCCTCAACTACACAGATAGAGTGATCATACTACGACTGGCTAGGGAGCATTCCAACTCTTCAGTTCAATGGGGCTAAAGTTTCCTCTTAGCTTGACTTCTCAGCGGAGGTGCAGCGTAAGAGCACAAAATTGCTTGAGATTAAAGGTTGCCTCCGGACCCTGCAACTGACAAATGCTATGCTGTACCCTGCTTCCCTGAAAATCGTTACCAATAATTCACACTTCTTTGACTCTGCTATTGCTGCCTCGGATTGGGTGGACATGCACGAAGCTCAACTGCGCCATCGTCCACGCAACCCGGATGATTTCCTCTTGCTACTATAATTTCTTTGACAAACTGAGATAACTGGTATACCTTGTTCATTCCTTACCGGGAAGCTATTTCTGTAGACTGCCGCAATACTGAGCGCTACCCATTGATGTAATAATTGAACAATAGCACTAGTATCTGAATGCCAGTTAACACTATGCGATTCTATTTCCTTGCACCTGGATCTCTGCAATCTAGCCCTTCGGTTAAGCAAATATTCAGTTTTACGAGATGTTTCCTGGAGTTGTTTCGTTGGGCACGGTTATGCCACTGTTCCTAATGAACGTTCAAACTGCTCTTTCCAGTGTTGACCATCTTAAATACCTTTTTTCTTTTGTAAGTTGTGCGGTGCCCTGCAATATGGAGCATGGTCTTTCTGACTGTTCTGAGGGGGCAGTGGAGCCTCTGATACGATACGGAGCTTCTCCTTTCCTAGTGATATCATAATGCTACTACTTCTACCCAAATTATGGAAGACACTCCTTTGATTTCATGGCCTCAATGACCCACTGAAGAAGATGATGGTATCTACAGTACTACGTAAACATCACCCTTCTATCTGTGGCCTACAAGAAGCTCCTCTCACAAGGAACACCCTGTCTATGGCATGGTTTCTGTGGGTGGGGTGGGTGTATCACTCCACCAACACTGCCTATTCGCATGGAGTGAGTGTACTGATACATAAAGCCATACCTTACCGGGAGCTGGTGTGTGAAACTGATCCTGAAGGAAGATTTGTATTCCTGTCTTGTAAACTATATTTTGTTACATGTCTTAGCAGTTGTCTATTTATTTCCACCCTTTTCAACTAATATTTTGAGACAATTGGTAGAGTTTTTGTTTGATAAGCTTTATGTGCCGTTGTTTGTGCTGGGCGACTTTAATGGGCATTTGGATCTCACTTTAGATAAGCACCCACTGGCTGTCACGGGTTCCCGGGCTAGAGGGACTGCCCTTGGTTGATTCTTGACTGAGGTAGATTGGGTGGATTGCTGGCATGGCATATGCGTTTCCCCACTTCCTATCAGTTCTCCTGCTTCTCTAAAACCCATAGTATGCTTTCTTCAATAGACTTGTGTTGGAAATTCAGTAGCAGTCTCTCTAATTAAAACAATTACTTATGGCCTTAGAAATGTCTCCAATCACTCACCATTAGCGGTCAAGTTACAAATTAAACCTTGGTCTGCTCTCTCTTGGGCACCTTGGAAATTTAAATGCTTTTTGGTTGAATTTGATCCCTTCCCATGACACTGTAGCACAACAGATCAATGACTTCTTCCATCATAATGATCTTCAGGCAGAACCTTTACTTACGTGGGAGGCGTTTAAGGCATTCCTCCAGGGAGTATTTGTGTCAGAAATATCTGCAATTAAGACTAAGACGCGGGTGCACGAGGCCCAGGTTACCCAGCAGGCACAAATGTTGGAGTGTACATATATTGATAACCTGACTGAGTCTAACAAACAGGCATGGCTATCGGCGCCGGAGGGGCTTCTTCGCCTGACCAGCTCGCAGGCTGAGAAGAGGCGGTTCTTTGTTAAACAAACATTCTATGAGGAAGGTGAGCAGACTGGCCGCTTGTTAGCCAAATTAATCCAAACTCAGCGCTCAGTACAACCAATTGAGTAGTTGATTTACTCAATGGGTACATTAGTGAATACTCCCCCCACTAGTATGGCAGAGCTAGTTCATTATTACACGGACCTCTACTCATCTAAATCCTCATCCTTATTTGAGGCCCTGGACAAATATGTTCGGGATACCCCTTTACCTAAACTTTCTGCTGCTCATAAACGACTCCAGGACTCGCCTATTACAATAGAAGAGCTCACCAATGCAACCAGATTGTTCCCCAATAATAAAGCCCCGGGGGAGGATAGTCTCCCAATGGAGGTCTATAAGGCGTATGCCGATTCCATGTTGCCACAACTTTTAGCTGTGCTTCAGGCAGCCTATGACAGACGCACTTTGCCAGCCTCCATGACCAGGGCCACAGTTGTGCTGTTGCTGAAAACAGACAAGGTGGCTACTGATCCCAATTCCTGTAGAGCTATCTCTTTGCTACAGTCAGATGTGAAGATACTGGCCAAAGTATTAGCACTCAGATTAAATAAAGTCATTACAACAATAGTGAGTCTTGATCAGGCAGTTTTTATGCCACAGACATCTACTGATGTTAAGTTTACGTGATTGTTTATTGATATGCAAATGCAAGCTAACAATACGGGTTCCAGAGCACTGTTATCGATTGATGCAACTAAGGCGGTCGATAGCATAGAATGGGACTGTATGTTAATGGTTTTGGAGCGATTTGGATTCGGCGAGTACTTTATAACCTAGGTAAAACTTTTTTATATCATTCTCCCTGTGCAACTGCAGGGATGTTGGATTTCTACCACCCGACGCCCGAGACATGTAGTTCTGGGCGCCGGGCAGGTAGTTTTTTTTTTTTTCTACCTTTTTAGCCGGGCAAGCAGCAGGGCTCACCTGTGAGGTGAAAGCATTCGGGTGCCGCCGATTGCTTCTTCCCAGTGCCAGCCTCTCTGCGCTCCCCCCGTGTCCCCTATGTGATGGAAAGAAGAAAAAGTAGTTTTTTTTTTATTGTAAATATACATATACGCACGTAAAAGCACATGCTGGGGCGCCTACACATGTAACCGTCAATTGCGATACAAATGTCACATATCACCGCACACGCCAGAACGAGAGCAACAATTCTAGTACCAGACTTCCTCTGTAACACTAAACTGGTAACATATAAAGAGCTTTAAAAGTGTCGACATATAGAAAATATAGGGTACTGAGGTTCGTCGCCATTTCACGAGCGTGCACAAATTTAAGGTTTGAAAAGTTGGATTTCGATTTACTCACTGTAACCTCATCTTTTATATTTTACAAAAAAATAGGGTAATTTATTGCTTTTTTTTGTGCCCTAAAATTAACTTGCTTGTATTTTTTGTAAATTTTGCAGTAAAATCATGCGACATAAAAAATTGGAACTACCACTATTTTATTCTCTAGGGTCTCTGCTTTCAGAAAATATATATATGTTTGGGGGGGTTTATGTAATCTTCAGGCCTAAAATGATTTTTTTTAAACGTGTGCAAAAAACACAAAAATGGCTTTGGCTGTGAAAGAGATAAAGTATAAGCCTTGACCCAAGCTTTCTTGACGAGCAGCCAATTGTTGTTCATCACACTGCAAGGTCTCCCCCCTCCCTGCTAGTCCCCGGGTGCGGTGCTGGAGAGAGGCAGGGAGGGGAGGAGGAGATAAAGTGCGCAATGTAAAAAATAATACACGTTTAAGTCACCATAAAGCCTATTTTGGTTTTAAAAGCCCCAGACATTCCTAAAATCACCTTCGATTTTAAATACGGTTTTGGTTAAACTTTTTTTTTTTTTTTTTCTGGACAAGTAGATTGCCATGAGGGACAAGTAAATTGGAGCCCTGATTTATTCCCTGGAAAAGTAGTTTTATCAAAAATTTCCACACCCCCAAGTTATCAGACAAGGTGGAGCAACTTCCCCAACATTTCAGCTAGCGGTTCCCCCTTTCCCCACTATTGTTTGCATTGGCCATTGAGCCTTTGGCAGCGCAAATTCCGGGCTAGTCAGGATGTAGTGTGTTTTCGATATGGTACCATCCACGAGAAATTATTGCTCTATGCAGATGATGTATTGCTTTTACTTGGCCATACAGGCCCATCTTTAAGAACAACCATGCATATAATCTCTCAATTTGGGAAATATTCTGGACTAATAATTAACTGGTCTAAGTTGACTCTGCTCCCACTTGATGGGGTCACGGATCCAGCAATATCTACCTTCTGTCCCGTTTTCTCCTTTAAATACCTCGGCTTTCTCATTCGTTCCAACTTACTAGACTGTCGATTTTAAATATAGCCCAGTTGCTGACATGATTTAAGGTGAAGGTGAAGATATAGTCCAAGTTCTGGCTGTCTGACAGGAAGAGCGAACCTTATAAAAATGATAATTATACCCCAACTGCTGTACTTTCTTCACAACTTGCCAGTAATAATTCCGCTGAAAACTTTCTCGATCATAAATCCTATTTTTCGCTCCTTGCTTTGGGGAAACCGCCCACCACAGATACGGATAGAACAGCTGCTATGTCCTAAGGATAGAGGAGGGATAGCTTTGCCCAATCCCTGGCTGTATTATCTGGCTAGCCAGGTACAACATTTGTATAAAGGTATGGCTAAAAGAAACACCATCTTTGCCCTGGTTGATGACTCTATGATACTAGTGATGTTACACTGTAGAGCTTCTAGCTCATTACCAGAAGGCCTTGAGGCTCAGTCTTTTTGTAAACCAAATAAGTAATTCCCTACCTATCGACTAATTCATCAAATTTGGGTCAAGGTCAAGCAATTGCAGCAGGTTACACCGCATATAGTCCCCTATGGAATAATGTGGCATAACCAGAACTAGCCAAGCTACAATATGCCTCTAAGTGGAAATCCTATGGGATAACTCATATGAAGCATATATTGACAGTGGTCAACTCCTATCCTTTGATACATTGCAGTCCAGGTATAATTTATCATCTACAGTGTTGTTGGCTTATTTCTTGCTGCTATACCATGCTTCTGACAGACTATTTAGGGCTAGTGGGCAGTGGGAGCAAGACGTGGGGACTTTTGAGGAAGACCAGTGGGAAGCTGCATTGCAGTCTATCCATCTTAGTTCGCTGATAGTTTCTCACCATATATCACAATTGTATATTGTACTTAGGGCTTATTATGCACCAGCTAAACTGTGTATGATGGGGCTCCGTCAGGACCCTCTTTGTGGCAGGTGTAAGTAGGACCATGGCGGATCTTAGTCACATGCTATGGTGGTGCCCTAAATGCCTCCAATATTGGGAGGATGTGGTCAATACTCTTTAGTGTTTCAAACTAACATACTTCTAGACCCTAAACAATGCCTTTTGGGTATTTTAGACAATGTTACCCAAGATACATTTCTAATAGAAGCCCCGTTTCAGGCGCCAAGGCCATTCTTGTGCTTTGGAAATTGGCAACTCCCCCTACTATGAAGGATTGGAGACCGAATATGGGATCCATTTTAAGATACGATCATTTAATTTACCAACATCGTGGGTGCCCAGGTAAATTTGGGAAGCATGGTTGGCTACTCCGGGTCTAGCCCCGTTTGATTTGATAATGCATAGGCTGCTGTAATTATCCTATCATGATGTATTCTGCCTGCTGCTTTTTTACAACGTGCCCAGGTTCCCTTGGATTATCAAATGGGAAGATCTATGTGCTCTATTTTATGCTAGTCCTCTGTTAGAGAGGAACTTCTACTGCCCTGTGTGTGGGGGGGGGGGGGGGGGATTCGTATATGACTTTGCTGCTTAATATCACCACAATTTTGTTGTATTTATTTGCTCGTTGGATGACTGCTAACACTGGAGATTTTCTTTTCTTACTTTTATTCTTTTTGTTGCTGGATGGTTCCTTCTTAAAGTTTTGTATATGGTTCTATATACTGTTCTTTGTATGCCTTAAACATTAATAAAGAATATTGAACTAAATAATATTGGATTTTAAAGGTGAAAAATTACAGTAACAAACTGATTTTAAAAAAAATCAATAAGTTTTTATTTAATTTTTAAAGAAACAAAGAAAAAAATCAATAAATACAATACTGTAAAAACAAGGATTGAAGCTTGGCTGTATTGTTGCAGTTATTCCCTACATGTTTCCCCAACAAGGGCTTCCTCGGGTGAGAAGCTTCAACTGCAATACAGTCTACAATACATTGAAATAACTATACATCAAAACAAAATTTCAACACAATAACATAATATTCAAAAAATAATAAATAGAAGAACTCGCCGGCTCACCGTAGATGTCAAGCTCATGGAGCTACTGGAGCATATCAGAATGAACTATCAAGAATTTGCTTGGCCAATGAGTCTGTGCAATTGTAGAGGACATAATAGGGAACAAATATCCATATAAACATGAATATGAATAGTGTAAATAAATGAATACATTTTTACCCGTATGAGGCAAGAAGATCAAAAGAAGGGAAGAACACCAGGCGGTATCAATGATTAAAATAATTAAGGACAAATTACCTGTAAATTTTTTACAATTCAGGTAACAAGAGGAACAGGAAAAAAGTTTTAACTTAGATTGTCGAGTATTAGCTGAAAAAAATCAAACAGTACTTAGAAAAATGCACTGTACAGAACCACCCAGGTGACTAAACAGTCACCATTTTCCTGGAGCCCTTAACTCAAGTCTTTCAAATTACCTCTGTCGGAAGGGAAGTGCTCCAGGAAAATGGTGACCATTCAGTCTCCTGGGTGGTTCTGTACAGTGCATTTTTCCAAGTACTGTTTGATTTTTTTTTTTTTCAGCTAATACTCTATGAACTTGTGGCCTCTCCTGACACCTAGTGGCTGAATTGCAAATAGACAAACTGAGAAAACTTTTTCCTGTTCCTCTTGTTACCTGAATTGTAACAATTTATGGGTAAATTTGTCCTTAATTATTTTAATCATTTTGATACAGTCTGGTGTTCTTCTTCCCTTCCTTTGATCTTGCCTCATATGGGTAAAATCGTATTAATTTATTTACGCTATTCATATTTACAGTGGGGATCGAAAGTTTGGGCGCCCCAGCTAAAAATTTGTATTAATGTGCATAAAGAAGCCAAGGAAAGATGGAAAAATCTCCAAAAGGCATCAAATTACAGATAAGACATTCTTATAATATGTCAACAAAAGTTAGATTTTATTTCCATCATTTACACTTTCAAAATAACAGAAAACAAAAAAATGGCGTCTGCAAAAGTTTGGGCACCCTGCAGAGTTAATATCTTGTACTGCCCCCTTTGGCAAGTATCACAGCTTGTAAACGCTTTTTAAGCCAGCCAAGAGTCTTTCAATTCTTGTTTGAGGTATCTTTGCCCATTCTTCCTTACAAAACTCTTCCAGTTCTTTGAGATTTCTGGGCTGTCTGTCACGCACTGCTCTTTTAAGGTCTATCCATAGATTTTCAATTATGTTGAGGTCAGGAGATTGTGAAGGCCATGGCAAAACCTTCATTTTACGCCTCTTGATGTAATCCCCCGTGGATTTCGAGGTGTGTTTAGGATCATTATCCATTTGTAGAAGCCATCCTCTTTAACTTCAGCTTTTTCACAGATGGCATCAAGTTACCATCCAAAATTTGCTGAAATTTTATTGAATCCATTTTTCCTTCTACTCGTGAGATGTTCCCTGTGCCACTGGCTGCAACACAACCCCAAAGCATGATTGATCCAACCCCATGCTTAACAGTTGGACAGAGGTTCTTTTCATTAAATTCTGTGCCCCTTCTTCTCCAAACGTACCTTTGCTCATTCCGGCCAAAAAGTTCAATTTTACCCTCATCGGTCCACAGAACTTGTTTCCAAAATGCATCAGGCTTGTCTATATGTTCATTTGCAAAGTTCAAACGATGATTTTTGTGGTGAGGACGTAGAAGAGGTTTTCTTCTGATGACTCTTCCATGAAGACCATATTTGTACAAGTATCTCTTTATAGTGGAATAGTGTACCACAACTCCAGTGTCTGCCAGATCTTTCTGGAGGGATCGTGCAGTCAAACGTGGGTTTTGAATTGTTTTTCTCACAATCCTGCGAGCTGTTCTGTCTGATATTTTTCTTGGTCTTCCAGATCTTGCTTTAACTTCCACTGTTCCTGATGACTGCCATTTCTTAATTACATTCCGAACAGAGGATATTGACATCTTAAAACGCTTTGATATCTTCTTATAGCCTTCTCCAGCTTTGTGAGCGTCAACTATTTTCAGTTTTCTAGACAACTGCTTAGAAGAACCCATGGTGCTGATTGTTGGGGCAAGGTCAGATGAGTCTGGGCATTTAAAACCTTTGAGATTGACATCACCTGGTCTTCCCAGACGATGATTGAGAACAATCCATGACACTGGCAGGTCTCAGCTTTGCAAAGGGGGCAGTGCATGCTATAAATTCTGCAGGGTGCCCAAACTTTTGAAGACGCCATTTTTTTGTTTTCTGTTATTTTGAAAGTGTAAATGATGGAAATAAAATCTAACTTTTGTTGACATATTATAAGAATGTCTAATCTGTAATTTGATGCCTTTTGGAGATTTTTCCATCTTTCCTTGGCTTCTTTATGCACATTAATACAAATTTTTAGCTGGGGTGCCCAAACTTTCGATCCCCACTGTATGTTTAGATGGATATATGATCCCTATTATGTCCTCTACAATTGCACGGACGCATAGGCCAACCAGATTCATGATCGTTCATTCTGATATGCTCCATGAGCTTGACATCTACGGTGAGCTGGCGAGTTCTTCTATTTATTATTTTTTGAATATTATGTTATTGTGTTGATTTGTGTTATAATTTTGTTGACTGTATTGCGGTTGAAGCTTCTCTCCCCTGAGGAAGCCCTTGTTGGGCGAAACATGTAGGGAATAACTGCAACAATACAGCCAAGCTTCAATCCTTTATTTTTACAGTATTGTATTTATTGATTTTTTTTTTCTTTGTTTAAAGATTAAAAACTTATTGCCTTTTTAAATCTGTTACTGTAATTTTGCACCTTTTTAAAATCCCAAATTTAATTCAATATTCTCAATTCATAGGGATGTGGTGCGATTTATATATCTAGTCACTCACTGACCACCTTCTGTTACCCATTAATAAATAATACTTCTGATTTAAAAAAAAAAAAAAAATTCCCAGCATGATAAAGCATAGAGACGTGGATGGAGCCGAATATTGCAAATTTAAATAGCATTTTTGGTTTGTGGTGCCCAGATTCAATGTAGTTCCACTTTATGAACCATTTCATACTTAGGAAAGTGGTTTAATGAATTTGGGGGACACGTAATTGTTTTAAAGCAATGCTTTCTAACATTTTGCTCTGTAGGGATTTAATGTGCTTTAAAATGTGTAACCTGATTGAGTTGCAGTTTTTAAATCGATGATCATGTTCTTGATAATTCTTTATTTTCATTACAGTCTGGCCTTACTCAAGCAGTACGGGATAGTAAGATATCCTTACCACATGCAGAATACGAGTTTCTCTCATTTATCAGACTGCACACACCTCCTGGTGTCTGCCCTCTAGCTGGTAGGTATTCAGTTTTGTGGGGTTTGTTGATGCCTGAGAGTAAACTTGACAAAAACATTTGAACTGGAGCAGTACATCAAATCGTATCGCCCGACGCCCAAGACTTGCAGTTCTGGGCAGGTAGATCTTTTTTTTTTTTTTTTTTTTTACATTTAGCCCAGTTGTGGACCAGCAGCAGGGTTTTCTTTTGGGTATTTTTTTTGCCCGTTAACAAAGTGGACACCAGTGTAGTATAAAGATTTGTGGGTGAGTCAGGCCATATCCAATAGGATGTCACTGGCAGTAGACACGGAGATGGGGTTGCAGGATTCTCCCTCCCAGTGGCTTTCTTAGTGAATGGTTCTCCTGCTGAATAAAATAATGCGGATGGCGATATGTGAGTGGCTCATCCTCTGGGCAGGTACGGGTGGACTGTGTATGGTATCGGACTGGCCTGGGACAACACGAAGAGCCGCTTCTTGGTGGTGCTAGACCATTTCTGAGAATCGCAACAGATGTAGCCAGAACTATAGGACAAGGCGGAGAGCTGGGCTCTGCTGGAGGGGAGATTTTCATGGCTGAGCTGCCTCACATTAAATTGTAAATCGGCTGAGCAATGTGGTGGTGGTGAGACGGTACCCTGGTGTAAGGGCAGCCCCATGTGTGTATGTGAGGATATGGGGGGGGGGGGGGGGAGAGTACAGCGTACGAGGAAATGGGGCGTTATGGGGAGTACAGTGTCTGAGGAATTGGGGGGGGGGAATGTATGAGGAGTATAGAGTCTGAGGATGACATGGAGTACAGAGTATGAAAACATATGGGGAGGGGGGCTTGTATGGGGTACAACCCACACTACGCTAAAAAAAAATGGCTCCTGACTGCTTTAGCTGGCTTCTAGATTCTAAGCAAATTTGTCAAGCACTGGTCTGATGGGAGTTAAAAATTGCAGTCACATGGCTAAACTTTAAGATAATTAAGTTTGTGGTAAAGCTTTGTGGAAATTACCTTAATATTTGACTAAACAGTATTGTGCCACCTAAAACGCTCCCGTCAGCTATCCAATTCTTTTAAATATTTTTTTTTTTTAATATTCTTTCTTCAGGGAATTCTGTGCACGTGGATAAAGTGTTTCTGAACAAATATATGCCTCAGTTTATGAGACATTTGCATTACAGGATCGTCGATGTGAGCACTGTAAAGGAACTATGCAGGTAAGATTTACGGGATTCCCTAATTTGATTCGTTTTTATGGTAGTTCTGTGAGTTCAAAGTACAATAGAATTCCAATGCAATTCCACCATTTCTAAAGCCACCAGGAGCCCCTTCCACTTAAATGCATAACATACCTTTTTTTTTTTTTCGAAAAACTGCTTTACCCTTCCTCCCTATCAACCTGCTGCCTCTTTGCATTGTGATGTGGCCTCAGAAGAAGCTTAAATTGTTAGTTCACCTTTACAGAAAAAATGAAAAGGTTAACTAACATCGTACAGCCTCTCCTTTTCACTGGGTGGATTATACCAGGTCTCAGATCTCATTCCCAATCCCAATTCATTGCCATGCAAGTAACAGGTTTACAAATGCATATTTCATAGGGTAAGGGGTACAAAGAATAGTGTGCTACAGTGGAAAAAAACCTGCAATTTTATTTTTTTTTTCCTGAATTGAAATTCAATGAATGCATTATTGAAGCACAGTATGAATGGGCCTTTAACCACTTCAAGTCCGGACACTTATACCCCCTTCCTGTCCAGGCCAACTTTCAGCTCTATCACACTTTGAATGACAATTGCGCGGTCATGCAAGACTGTACCCATATGAATGTTTTAGCATTTTTTTTAGACCGATAAAGCTTTATTTTGGTGGTATTCATTCACCACTGGTTTTATTTTTTTTTGCTATATAAATGAAAAAGTCCAAAAATTTTGAAAGTGTTTTTTTTATAAAATTTTGCAAATGATATTTCATCATAAATCTTGGCCAAAATTTATTCAGTTCTCTTTTTAGTAAAAAAAAAACAAAACATTATTTTATAATCAAAAATTATAATTTTAAATTTTTTTTACATTTTATGTTTTTTGTGTGTGTGTGTGTGTGTGTGTGTGTATGTATTTTTTTTAACATACTGTCACCCTAGCAGTACAGTGTCACCATGGTGACACTGTACTACTTGTGGGGGGTGATGAAGGTTTTTGTTTTTTTTTTACACTGATTGCTTTTACAACCATAAAGGCTGTAAAAGCAATAATTTCTCCTCTCTGGCTGCATTCTTGCAGCCATTGAGAAATACTGTGTAAGCTGTGATTGGTCACAGCTTGTCACATGGTAGAAGCTTGTTGTGAATAGCCTTGTACCATGTGACCTCTCTGATCATTCACAGATTTCACACGTAGTAAGCAATGATGTCAGAATTGCTCCCAGGGCAGCGCACACAAGCAGGGGGCGGAGAGGCCGTTTATAAATGGCCACCCACTCCTGCACAGCCACTGTCCGGCTGTTTTTATATACAACGGGCAGATAGGAGGTGGGTAATAATAAAAAAAAAAGGTGGGAAGCAAGAATGTATCAGGTTTAGTGTTGACAGTCCAGAAAATAAAAAGTTTAGATATCGTGTGGTTTTATTTGTGTCTCTGCTTCCCTGTCCCACCTTACCCCCTCATTTCTTCTCCTGGTGTCTTAAGAATACTAAAGAGGGAAATCACCCAGTGTTATCACAGCTGGCAATAATAACCTGGCAGAAGTTCAAATTCTTCCTTCTGTGTTCAAAGAAAAAAAAAAAAAAAGTACCTGGAGTTGGACTTTTTCCATGCAAAATTTTTTTTTCACTCATTTTTGCTTTTTTAGACGCTGGTATCCTGTGGAGTATGAAGATGCCTTTAAGAAAGCATCTTCACATAGGTAGGTGTTAGTAAAAACAAACTGTAAATATTTTTGTTTTAAAATATTTTTTTAATGTATTTACTTTGTTATTCTTTCCATGCATATAAACAGTTGCCAAATCTCCTTTACCCAGTGTACCTCCTGCGTACATAAATACATAGGATAAAAGCTATTCTGCCAAATCTTTAACCACTAGCCTACTGGGCACTTATATTCCCCCTTCCTGCCCAGGCCAATTTCCAGCTTTCAGCGCTGTCGCACTGTAACCATATGAAATTTTTATCATTTTATTTGTGACACAGCTTTCTTTTGGTGGTATTTAATCACCTCGGGGTTTTTTATTTTTTCTTAAACCAAAACACGATAAACACAAGCCAGCTGACCCATTTTTAAATTGATCAGAGGTCAGCAGGTTTGGGGAATATGATTGTATGCGCTACAAAGCAGAAGTGAACTGCTAAAGGGGTCTTATGTTAATGTATTAAATTTGTGTAGCACACTGCCTTACAAGAGTTGCACAGTTAAATTGCAGAAGACCTTAACCAAAATTGGTCTACATAATGATATGCTGGTGCTAAGAACATTTTATCAACAACGTTAAATAAAATGTAGATGAGAGAACAGACCTGGAAAAAGGTTTGGAAATACTGGAATTAATAAGCTGAACTGCAGAACATCATGCCAAACCGCTAAATACAGTCTTCAGAAGTGTAAAAAATACACGCAACTGATAAAAATAGAGGTTTGAACTTGTATAAAACATCTTGAACACACATAATATTTTTTGGTCTTTGTGCGATATCTGTGATTTTCAGTGCCAGAAGGGACAGACCAGCATGGACACTACCAGAAAGTGCCAAAGTAGCTTAAATGTAAAAAAATAAGAAATGCACATAATTGCATTTTTTTTGCAAAAAAAATAACTATTTCATTTATTTTTTACTTGGAGCCTGGAAATGATTGCACGCTTGATCAGCAGATCGCAGGTGCCATGCAGGACTCCTGCAGACTTGTTAGTGTATCTGTCTGCTCATACCTCATATGGGCAAGCAGATGCACACTAACAGGAAGAGACAATGAATTACCACAGTGCTCAACAATGCCATGGTAGTTCATTGAGAACTACAAGCTGACAACTGTAAACTATGTCTGCACTTGTAGTTTGCATTCATTCACAGATTTCTGTTAATGGAAGAGCCCACGCACAGCTGCATTTTTGAAAAATAGTGACAGCTAGCATGAGGAGAAGATGCCCCGATGTGGTCACTAGAGGCAGAGGATCGGGTAGCGGCTCCAGGAGTAGGAACATGTTCCACCCTAAAACCTGCACTTAGTTCTGCACCCCTGTGGGATAGATTCTGCCAACAGTGGGCTAAAGTCCACTGCCGGCCAACATCACTGAGCTGCTCCAGGCTCTGCGAGGATCCTGAACATGTCAGAAGCCTTCCAGATGCCCGACCAGTAGCTGGCTTAGCCTCTCAGCATGCTGCTTCTGTCGAATGGTCCTGCGGGAAAACCAGAATTTGATCAGCACTTGCTGCCAATAGCTGCAGTGCTGATCTGTGTATTCTGACGGGGTGGAGTTCCCACTGTCAGAATGCAATAGCGCGATGGGGAATGCCCTGCATCCTCATTGCTTTGTTGAATTTAAAAAAAAAAAAAAAAAAGTTTATTGTGTATCCTGCTTTTAGTCTTGATTTGTACTTGTATGAAGTACTTTCTATAGGTTTAGTTATACTTTACATCGGGGCTTGGCAACCTATTGATTGCAGGCAGGTGATGGTTGTGTTGTGTCCCTGCCTTGCCGAACCTCCATTGGAAGTGCTCCTCCCCACCTGCAGAGCAGCGCAGGGAAACATGCCTAAGTATACTGCATTGTTCTCGCCAGCCTTACCCTTCCATTTCAGGTACTTGATGCGACATATGGGATAGAGAGCAAGGAGGGATGGCAGAGTAAGCGCTCCAGAAGAGCCCTGCTCTACATATAGGGCAAATCTCTTCCCTGATGACCCCCTGTACACTGCCCCATTGACCCCATAATCTGCCCTGCAAACTGCTGAGTTGTATACACTGCTCTACATACTACGATTTCCTGTACATTTTTCTACATCCTTTTGACCTCTGTACAACCCTGGCCAATAGTTTTGAGAATGACGCATATTAATTTTCACAAAGTCTGCTGCCTCAACATCTTGAACACACACAATATTTTTTGGTCTTTGTGCCATATCTGTGATTTTCAGTGCCAGAAGGGACAGACCAGCATCAACACTACAAGAAAGTAGCTTAAACTTAAAAAAAAGTTTTTAAAAATGCCCTTTTTTTTGCAAAAAAAAAATGCATTTCTTTCAATTTTTTTTACTTAGGCCAAATGTTTTGAGAGACACACATACTAGTTTTCATAAAATCTGCTGTTTCAATTTTTATGATGGCAATTTGCATATACTCCAGAATGTTATGAAGCGTGATTAGATTAATTGCAATTAATTGCCAAGTCCCTCTTTGCCATGAAAATGAACTTAATCCCACAAAAAGCATTTCCTCTGCATTTCAGCCCTTCCACAAAATGTCAGCTGACATCATGTCAGTGGTTCTCTTGTTAACACAGGTGTCAGTGTTGACGAGGACAAGGCTGGAGATCACTCTGTCATGCTGAATGAGTTAGATTAACAGACTGGAAGCTTTGCAAGGAGGGTGGTGCTTGAGATCATTGTTCTTCCTCTGTTAATCATAGTTGCCTGCAATGAAACATGTGCAACCATCATTGCTTTGCACAAACAGTGATTCATAGGCAAGTATATTGCTGCTACTAAATTGCACCTACATCAACCATTTATTGGATCATTAAGAACTTCAGGGAGAGAGGTTCAATTGTTGTGATGAAGGCTTCAGGGCACTCAAGAGAGTCCAGCAAGCACCAGGACTGTCTCCTAAAGTTGATTCATCTGTAGGATCAGGGCACCACCAGTGCAGAGCTTGCTCAGGAATAGCAGCAGGCAGATGTGAGTGCATCTTCACACACCTGAGATCATTCATGTGTGGGGTTGCTGCTCAGCCAACGGATGTGGGCTTACTCACAATTGTGCCTAAGAACACAGCCATGAATAAAGAATGGAACAAAAACATCCTCCGAGAGCAACTTCTCCAAACCATCCAAGAACAGTTTGGTGATGAACAAAGCCTTTTCCAACATGATGGAGCACCTTTTCATAAGGCAAAAGTGATAACCAAGTGGCTTGGGGAGAAAAATATCGAACTTTTGGATCCATGGCCAGAAAACTGCCCAGACCTTAATTCCATTGAGAACAAAAAACCCCCACAAATTCTGACACTCCAAGCATTGATTATGCAAGAATGGGCTGCCATCAGACAGGATGTGGCCCAGAAATTGCTTGATTGCATGCGAGAGTGATTTGCAGAGGTCTTGAAAAAGAAGGGTCACCACTTGACTCTTTGCATAAACTTAATGTAATTGTCAGTAAAAGCCTTTTACACTTATGAAATGCTTGTAATTATACTTTAGTATACCATAGGAAGATCTGACAAAAAGATCTAAAAACATTGAAGCATCATACTTTGTGAAATGTAATATTTGTGTCATTCTCAACACTTTTTTGGCCACGGCTGTACACTGAATACATACTACTCACCCCTAGACACTATCCAACATACATACTTGTGCTGTCCAGAACTCAACCTAGCCAGCTGGGCCAGAACTCAGAGCACACAGCCAGGCCTGCAGTACCAATTGCTTCTCATGATGGACTCCTGCATCAGACTTGTGGGGTTGACCAATTACACTCCAGGTATGATAAAAGTTGAAGTGAATGCAAACTCTTTAATCAAAACTAACCTTTAAAAGAGAAATGAAGGATTCGGGAAAAGAAAAAACAAAACAAAAACATTCATAATCACCTGGGTGGATGCAGCATCTATCCTTTGCCAACTTTACACCGAGAACTGAACGAACAGAGAACGGTAATCACTCTGTTCTCAGGTCTGCTCTGAGCCCAGTTCAGTGACTGTCAGTTACCGTTCTGTGCTCTGCCCCTCCGGTATTCACTGGAGTAATGGGCTATGGAGAGGGGGGTAGCGGCTGGCTCAGGCTCTCACTGGCATGCTGAGAGGCTGAGCCAGCTGCCGGTCAGATATCTGGACAGATCTCTATATTATTATTGGGATCCTTGCAGAGCCTGGTGAGGCTCTGACTTCGGCCGACTGTGGGCCAAAGCCAAATCTGGGTCACAGGTGACGTGATTAGCGTGCATTCCCCAACCCGCATACGTGTGAACCTAACCGGACACAGCTACTACAGGGTCAGGTGACCGGAACAAATTAAAATTGGGTAAGTATACAGATCTATTTTTATAGATGTTAGGCAGGAGATGGGATGGAGGAGAGGGGATGGAACAATTTTAAGAATAGATATAGTTAGTCTTTTTCTTCCAGTTTATAGTGATTGTAAAGGTTGAATTTTTATTTTTTTAAATAACGAATACAAATGCATGCCACACTTTTCAGATATTTGTAAAAAAAAATTTGAAAACCATTTATCATTTTCCTTCCACTTCACAATTATGTGCCACTTTGTGTTGGTCAATCACATAAAATCCCAATAAAATACATTTACGTTGTTGGCTGTAACATAACAAAATGTGGAAAATTTCAGGGAGTATGAATACTTTTTCAAAGCACCGTAGATATCCACCTCTTAAAGTTTGCCTACTTTTCTATATTGAATGATTTGTTTTATTTGTTCTTTTTCCCTTTCAGAGCTCTGGATGATATCAGAGAGAGTATCAAGGAACTGCAGTTTTACAGGGAGAACATTTTCAAGAAGAATGAAAGGGCGCGTATAGATAATGGAAGAAATCTTCAGAGCTAATTTTGCACTTTTGTTAACATCTCCGCATTGAATATTGTCCCTGTGCTTTGTCATCAGAAATGCTAATTTGCAGTTGGAAGGGGAGACATTGTTTTGATGATATAGCAGTTATGGAAAAATTGGGATATGTTTATAACACGTTTTACACGTTTCACAAAAGTGGTTTGTTTTTTATTTGTTGCTATCAATAAAATCGCAATATGAACTTGTAAAATGTAAGTTATATATTTGACCATCAATGCTGCTTCTGTAATTTTGCCTTATTTACTTAAATAAGGAGAAATCCATTTCAAGTCAGTGTTTTTTTGGTTTTTTTTTTTTCTTTTTCTTAATATCATCGGTTATCTATTTCATGTGGAAAAGGAGAGCTCTGATCCCACCTCTTTGCACCCCCTTTCATATAGTTCCCAATAAGCAAGACCATGTATAATAGAGGGACTGTCAAAATAAGCCCACCCTTACCTTCTATTCCCTGCTGTCTTGTAGAGTGGGCATGATTGCACAGATTGTTGAAGTGCCATTGTATCTGTAGGGAGTGAGTTATCAACCCTTGTATTGCCGGCCTGCTTACTCTTATGCTCATTTTTTTTCACCACTGTATGTCGAGATTGTTGTGGATGCTGGAATTTTTAAAGCAACTCCAGGGAAATGGCTCAAAGTGAGCATTCCTCATGCTATCCCATCTAACAGTACTTGTGCATAGATGTGACTGTTTAATTCCTCTCTTGTGTCACAACGTTCTAGATAGCAGATGTGAAGACTGTGTAAAAATGGACATTACTTTAAAAACTGTGATGTTCATGAACTGGTGCAGTTAGCCAATAGAAAAAAAAATATCTTCGGCCAACCATGAACGTGATGTCATTGTGTCTGGTGAAGTTTCACTGTTGCTGTCTAGGGATTACTAGAGAGCTGTGACTGAAAAGAGAAAGTAATCTAGTTTACTACATGGCTGTACTCATAGATACTCTAAGGCTAGGCTCACACTAGCCTGCACGGTGCATTCTGGTTGCAGATAAGGGAATCGCATTAGTTCCTACATCCACAACTGAATAGCTCTGCTCTTACGAGACATCTGGGGCTGCCACTCATTCTTAATGGCATCGCCACCCTTCCCAGCCCATAGCGTGTTTGCGGGTGCTGGAACTGCAGGGAAAGAAGACTATGGATGCGTTTTTGAAAAGGTGCATGCACCCTTTTCTTGTGTGAAATGCAGGCACAGCAGCCCATTCAAATGTGCAAACACAGGCTGCACAGCCCACACTAGTGTGTACCAAGTAAATTTAATAAATATTTGAGTTGCACATCTGAACTGTTACCCCCTTACAAAAAGATTTTCTTAATCTGCGACTCAATGTAAATACAGCAGTTTTCAGTATTTCAACATAGTTTTCCTTGCACAGACCCTATGATGTGTACCCACCTGCTTCCAGACTATCCAACACATGTGAGAGTGTCTGTGACTCTATGTAAACAAATGGCAGTTTACAGCAATCGCCAGCAGTAGCAACCAGCTCTCCCTTCAAATATAGAAAAATTTCTGTATGGTTGCTATAGACATACATGGGTGCATTAGTTTGCAATTTTCTCAAACCACAAATTACTTGGGTTTGGGTCGTTCTCATTCTCACACTGTAGTAGGGGGTATACCATAAACTTTAGAGGCCAGTTAGACAAGTAGGCACACTAAAGCTGAATGTTAAAGGACACCCATAGCATACATTTTCCCCACAGTAAGTACCCATTTACCTTTTATGTTTCCTTTTATTTTACTAGTCTGAGTGATATTGAAGGGGATTATAGAGTGTACAATATTCAGGTGGAAATCTCTTCCCTCCCCACCTACATCAGAGTGATGTTTTCCCAAGTTTAACCACTTCAATACCCTTTCCTGCCCAGGCCAATTTTCAGCTTTCAGCGCTCTCGCACTTTGAATGACAATTGTGTGGTCATGCAACACTGTACCCAAACTAACCTTTTATCATTTTGTTCATACAACTAGAGCTTTCTTTTGGTGGTATTTATTCACCACTGGGTTTTTTATTTTTTGCTAAATTAACAGAAAAAAACCTGACTTTTGAAAGAAAAAACATTTTTCTTTTGTTTTGTTATAAACTTTTGCTCATAAATAATTGTTGTTCATAAATTTAGGTCAAGATGTATTCTCCTACATTTCTTTGAAAATAACCCAAATTAGTATTATTTAGTCTGTAGGAAAGTTATAGTGTTCACAAAGTATGGGATATATCTGAAAATTAATCAGTCCCGAAGTACTGATGGCCAAACTAATTTCTTGAGGCCCCAAAATGTCAGGAAAGTACAGCTATCCCCCAAATTACCCCTTTTTGCAAAGTAGACAGTCTGAGGTATTTAATAGGAGACATGATGAGTTTTTTTTTTTTTTTGAAGTTGTCATTTTTTTGTTATTTTTTTGGGAAGTGAAGAAATTCAGAAAAAAACACTTTTTTTTTTTTTTTGTGCATGCTGTCACCAGTGCAGTAAAGCGTCAGCATATAACTGGTGTGGCGCTGATCAGGGCCACTGACTGGTGACAGTATGAAAACACGAACAATTTTTTAAAACATTTTGTTTATTACATCTTTTTTTCTTTTTCATGGCACACTGTGGCCAGTGTAGTATATTACCATAGTAACGTACTACTCTGGGAAAACGCTTATTATTTATTTTTACACACATGATTGCTCATAGCAAAGAATTTCATTGCTATAAGCAAGCAATTAACAAGGAAATCAATTTAGTCAGGTTTTTTTTTTTGTTGTGATTGGCCATAACTAATCACGACACAGATGGGCTGTGATTGGCCCAGTATGTACCATGTGATTACTGCGACCAATCACAGCAGGTCACAAAATTTTATACACTGGATGGCATGAAAGGAAGCCATCCATTGTTTACAATTGTCGTGACCTGCTGTGATTGGTCACAGCATTCACATGGTACTGGCAACGGGCTGGTACACAGAGCTGTCATTTGCTGTGTCCGAGGGTCACAGCCGGTGACATCTTGCCACCACAGCCCCACGGGTGAGGCACGCTTCTGGTAGGACGTCATATGACGCCCACCCCTATCAATGAAAGTCCCACTCGGCCGTCATTTTGCTATTAGCCAGGCAGAAACTGGTTAAAAGCTGTTGGTTGCGCCATGATCAGCTTTAGTATTCAGTTGTATTAGGTTTGCTGTGAAGAGGACTGAGCAAGCCAGCAGTAGTGAAACACGTCAAGGAAGGTTGGTTTTGGGTGGAGACATCAATGTACGCAGTCATTTTTTGGCAATTCTTAATCACAGAAAGAAGAACTAATTTCTGAACTGCGGCTTACTTTTTTAAAATACTTTTGCTGTGAAGAGGTGTTACATCCCTGAGCACCTTTGTTAGGTTGTCAGTTAGTCCAATAATACTGAAGTCATGCAGCAGATACTTGAAGACACCAATCAGCAGCTTCCAGCAAAAGACTTCAGTTTAAATGCTGTACATATCCAGCTCTGGATGTATGCAAGATGATCTGGCCCTTGCCTTTTGATTAGTTTTCAGTACTTGCTTCCAATAGTCATACTGAAGCCAAACATACATGTTTATGCCTCAGTACAGTATGTATTTAGGGACATACTCAGGCCTTTTCATTTATAAACTAGAGGTGAGATTGACTTTCAGGAACGTAATGTTACAAGTAGTACATTTGGGTTGAGTTGGAGGCTTCAGGGAAGAACGCCAGGAACACAATAGTAATGAATGATCAACAATGATGGTAAAAAGTTAACTGGGTAACTATTTATGTGGAGAGAAGAGTTGGAAAATGTATGACTCCTATATCCCATACAGCAAAATATATCACATTAAGAATTTTATATATGTATATGAGCAATGATTTTTATTGGATTATTCATATTTGAATTATTGCACTTTAAACTACACCTAAAGTGCATTACTTTCATGGGTACAGTTCTCATCAATGCATATTTTTACAGTTCACGTAAAACACACTTTCTGTGCTAGCAATGGGTGGTAACCCGTGAAAAATGCCCTACGTGTTTTTTAATTAATGGACATGCATACTACACACTGTCCACTGAAATGATAAAAGCATGTAAAATGTATCAAAAATACAGCACAACATATGAAAATAGTATGCTAAAGATGCATGAATTTCTATTGCAACGGAAGACATGGATCCAAATTCCATTAAGCAGCTACTTTGTTCACGTACATGAATATTTTAAGACATATGCAAAATGATAAAATCATGTCAGAGATTAATACAGGATTAACTAGAAAAGTATCTGGGGAAAGTAGCAATTTAAGATTTATGTCCATATAGTAAGGATTAATATCGGAAACAGTAACACAGGAAATGATAATGATGTAACGATGGCTGAACAAGTCAGATAGGATTTGTAGCGGTCCAACAGTTGAAGGATTACTCCATTGGTCCATCCAAAGCCCAGCTGAAAAAGGAGATAAAACAGCATGGTAAAAAAAAAATCTGAGTTACACACTAATGCAGTGCAAAGTATAATTTTTAAAAGCAATATTTAGACAAAAATTAGCTACACTTTTAAATTTGCATGTATGTAATTTTATTGAAGTGGATGGTATTGGACTCCTTGCCATTACTAGAAGAAGAAATGTAGAATTTACAGTAACAGATTTCAAGACGGATGACCTCCCTTCTTCAGGCATGGTGCAATTACTATACTAATGGATACCTGAGCTGTTTTAAAAGCTTCCATTTTTAACCTTGTAATAAGTCACTGGCACATGCTCACATCCAGCAGACGACTGGGGTATCATTCTATCCAAGCAGTGCACATTAGTTGTCACATGCATTGCTCTACAAATCCCACAATTGATAGTCCATAAAAGTCCCCTGCCCACCTCAGGAGCAAACAAAAGAGGGCAGCTATGTTTCCACTTACAGCGGAACCATTGAGAACGAGTGTATCCACCCTCTAACAGGTGGTCCTTTTCTGAGATAAGAATACATACTCAAATAGAATATATTTTTATTTAAACCAAAGTTTAGTGGTTTAGTGTCACTTTGTCTTTGGTAATTTTCTTAAGCTGGCCATACATGGATTAAAATTCAGCCGGTTCAGCAGGGACCAGCCAAATGGGCAGACTGGTTGTTCATAAGTCAATCTATCGATCGACTTGTGTATAACCAGCCTGTTGAGATTTTCCAGAATGATCAGTGCGGCCGTTTATAGCCAGCAATACTGATCACTGTATTCTGATGGTGGGGAGGTCTTTCCTCTGTCAGAATACAATAGCACAGCAGGTAGGATTCCCTCATCTACCTCAAATGTGTGGATGAGGGAATTGGTCCAGGTTTTTCTGTTCAGCCTGCTGGTTGAAAGAAAAAAAAATATCATTTATGGCCAGCTTAAGTCTCCTGTCGAATTATTAGCAATCACCACTCTGGGCACTGTAAAGATCCTAAACAAACTAAAAAAATCCCAGCGCCAATCAAAGAAAGTATACAATTATGCAGCTGTGCACCAGTGAAAACCACCAATAATAAATAACACAAAAAACAGCGCAAAAATTAAATACATAAAAATAATCACAAATAAATAAATGTCCGTGCAAAAATATATATATAATATTTCAAACATAAGTCCTTATTTTCCCAAAAGGATTTTCAAAATAATGTTCCAAAACGTGCTTCCACCTAATCACCACGTGAAAAATAATACTGACCGCACTCACCAGATGGAGGTGAGTAATAAGCCTCATAGGATATAAGGGATCCTATAGCCCCTCAGGAGGAACTCAAATCGCCTTCACCCTGCTTAGATACAGCAATCAACTCCACTCTACTTCTCCATGGAATCCTCAATAATGTGCAAGGAAAGAAAGGCTACATAGTGTAATACTGCCACTCAATACCATATAAATCGATAGAATAAGGACACTCACATGTTTCAATAAAATAACAGGCCTTGTTTAATAGCCTCAAAGGCTTCAAAGGAACAAGTTTCCAAATTGTAAATATAGGGATCTCACGCTTTAAGGATCACTGTAGAGGATGACTAGCTTTCCACCTTAAAAATGGCTGCTTGAACCGCAAAAGTCGGCGTGCATTCCAAATACCGGAAGTGACGTAGGCCAAAAAGGCGGCATACTGAGGGTGGTGTCTTGAAAACGCCCTGTGGGTGGGGCGAAATGCATTGATGCACTTCTGGTCTGCCGCCTTCTTGGCCTATGTCACTTCCGGTATTTGGAACGCACGCCGACTTTTGCGGTTCAAGCAGCCATTTTTGAGGTGGAAAGCTGGTCATCCTCTACAGTGATCCTTAAAGCGTGAGATCCCTATATTTACAATTTGGAAACTTGTTCCTTTGACGCCTTTGAGGCTATTAAACAAGGCCTGTTATTTTATTGAAACATGTGAGTGTCCTTATTCTATCGATTTATATGGTATTGAATAGCAGTATTACACTATGTAGCCTTTCTTTCCTTGCGCACTATTGAGGATTCCATGGAGAAGTAGAGTGGAGTCGATTGCTGTATCTAAGCATGGTGAAGGCGATTTGAGTTCCTCCTGAGGGGCTATAGGATCCCTTATATCCTATGAGGCTTATTACTCACCTCCATCTGGTGAGTGCGGTCAGTATTATTTTTCACGTGGTGATTAGGTGGAAGCACATTTTGGAACATTGTTTTGAAAATCCTTTTGGGAAAATAAGGACTTATGTTTGAAATATTATATATATATTTTTGCACGGACATTTATTTATTTGTGATTATTTTTATGTATTTAATTTTTGCGCTGTTTTTTGTGTTATTTACTGTAAAGATCCTGCACTCCAGCATACCCCTATTATCGGTGAAGTTATTCCTTGTATATTTACATAAAATATCCAGGAAATAGGTGGGGGAGACTGTCTAGTGATTCAATTCCTCACCTCCTTCTCCTGTTCTCAGTGTTAATGGGCATTTCGTTCCTAAAAATGTGCATTTTCTCCTTTGCTGACAAATATCCATTGCTACTTGTTTGTTCAACATGATGGACATTTAGAACTCCAGATAAATACCTAAATAAACAGTTTTAATATACAGTATATACACTATATTGCCAAAAGTATTCGGACGCCTGCCTTTACACACACATGAACTTTAATGTGGTTGTAAAGGCTCAAACCTTCTGTATGTAACAGTGCCCCCACCCTCTTCAATACTTACCTGAGCCCCATCGCAATCCAGCTGTCCCGAGTCTCTGCCTCCTCAATGGCTGAGACAACAATCCGGAGCCGTTGGCTCCCACTGCTGTCAGTCACAGCCAGTCAGTCAATGGGGAAAGAGAGGGGGCGGGGCCAACCCACAGCTCCGTGTGTGAATGGACACACAGAGCAGCAGGTGCCCCCATAGCAAGCTGCTTGCTGTGGGGGCATCTGACAGGAAGGAGGGGCCAGGAGAGCCTGCAGGGGACCCGTGAAGAGGAGGATCCAGGCTGCTCTGTGCAAAACCACCGCACACAGCAGGTAAATATAACATGTTTGTTATTTAAAAAAAAAAATTAACCTTTAGAATCGCTTTAATGGCATCCCAGTCTTAGTCCGTAGGTTTCAATATTGAGTTGGCCAACCCTGTGCAGCTATAACAGCTTCAACTCTTCTGGGAATGCTCTCCACAAGGTTTAGGAGTGTGTCTATGGGAATGTTTGACCATTCTTCCAGAAGCGCATTTGTGAGGTCAGGCACTGATGTTGGACGAGAAGGCCTGGCTCTCAGTCTCCATTCTAATTCATTCCAAAGGTGTTCAATCAGGTTGATGTCAAGTTCCTCCTCCCTAGACTTGTTCTTCCATGTCTTTATGGACCTTGCTTTGTACACTGGTGTGCAGTTATGTTGGAACAGGAAGGGCCATCCCCAGCATGAAATTGTCCAAAAGTTCTTGGTATGCTGATGCCTCAAAAGTTCCCTTTACTGTAACTAAGGGGCCAAGCCTAACCCCTGAAAAACAACCCCAAACCATAATCCCCCCTCCACCAAACATTACATTTGGCACAATGTAGTCAGGCAAGTACTGTTCTCCTGGCAACTGCAAAACCCAGACACATTCGCCTGCTTGCCAGACAGAGAAACGTGTTTTGTCATTCCAGAGAACACATCTCCACTGCTCTAGAGTCCAGTGGCGGCATGCTTTACACCACTGCATCCGACTCTTTGCATTGCAATTGGTGATGTAAGGCTTGGATGCAGCTGCTCGGCCATGGAAACCCATCCCATGAAGCTCTCTACGTACTGTTGTTGTGCTAAACTGAAGGCCACATGAAGTTTGGAGGTCTTTAGCTATTGTATCTGCAGAAAGTTGGCGACTTATGTGCACTGTGTGCTTCAGCATGCACTGACCCTGCTCTGTCATTTTATGTGGTCTACCACTTTGTGACTGAGTTGCTGCTGTTCCCAGTTGCTTCCACTTTGTTATAATACCACTAACAGCTGACCGTGGAATATTTAGTAGCAAGGAAATTTCATGGATGGACTTATTGCATAGGTGGCAACCTATCATGGTACCACGCTTGAATTCACTGAGCTCCTGAGAGCGACCCATTCTTTCAAAATGTTTGTAGAAGCAGTCTGCATGCCTAGGTGCTAGATTTTATTTTATGGCTATGGAGGTGATGAAACACCTGAATCCAATGAATTGGAGGGGTACCCCAATACTTTTGGCAATATAGTGTATATATATATTTTTTTTTTTTCCTCTAATTTTGCTCTGCCATTTTCTGCGTTACACACTGTGTCCACTATGCACAGTCAGAAGATTCATCTGCTACTTTTTGGTTCAGTTTTACTATTCCTGAACTGCTTCCATTGTCCAATAAAAGATCCCAGAGATAGGTAACATAGAAAGCTGTATTGCTGAAACAGGAAATGTGTGACCTGTGTGTGTGCACAGTTTCAGATGGAAATCACAAGACTGGCTGCACAGAATTGACACTGCTGGATTGGTGTTTTGGTTCTGTAGTAAGCACATAGCAGTGATATAGCTAGAGGGTGACAGCTTTGCAATAAATAGTGTCGTACTGGTATGCAGATTCCTTATTCTCTTGAAAGGAAGAAAATCCAGAACATAACCCCTAGTTCCTAATCTGGTAAATTTTAACCCTGTGACCTGTACTGCAAACCTAAATATTAGAGATGGTCACTAGACTTTAAAGGTATAACAAAAACTCATACAAATCAACTAACTGAACAAAACATGCAAATCAGAGAATACTGGTTATATTTAAAGTGTTTGTAGTTTCAGATATGAGGGTCTTACCTGTACTTCATATTCCCCTCCTCCACCTGGTTTACCATCACCTTCAGCATCATACTGTTGAAAAATAAAACAAATGCTAAATATACAATCACTTGCCATACATTGCTGAATACATTTAGATTGGATTTTTGCATTACTCTTCAGGGGAAGAATTGTGATTACAGTATATCTGCTTATGTGAGAGATGATTTCTGCTTCTTGAGCATACTGTATATAGTCTGTGTTTCTAGAATTCAATCCAGTACTAAAGACATTTCCGCAGATTTCCACTTGCATACCTTATAAACTGTATTTAATGAGTCAGAAACAATGCATGTTATAAAGTGTCTAGTCCATCTTACATTTGCTATAATGATTAATTAGAATATTCATATTCAGCTGCTTATATCTGGGCAAGTAAGGATGTGATCTGAAATAGAAAAGCCAAATGGACTAGAACATGAGGTTCAGTAGAAAGAGACAGAATTAAGAGTAACATACAACAGAGAGCAGAAAGTCCAGTCTGAGGAACAAGGCAAATGTCAAGGGGTTCTGGTAAAAGCAATAGAAGGGACTGGAAGTAAAGAAAGCTGGGGACGGGTAAGAATAATTGGATTACAGATAGTCACTTAACAGAAATATCCCATTTTCTTAAACCACAGTCACCAGGACTAGCATAATGTCTTCAGACAAGTCAAACCCGCAACCATAGAAAATACATTTACAACATAACTTCAGCCATTAAATGAATAAACTGTTCTGGTGCTCAAAACCAGTAAGTATCCAATACAAAATTTTATCAAAGTGTATGTTAGCTTTCAAAAAAATATGTCTATCCTCAAAGAATGATTCACTAAGTAAATTAAGTAAATAAAAGACTAGACCAGCAATGGGCAAACTACGGCCCGCGGGCCGTATACGGCCCGGCGGACCTTTTAATCCGGAACCGTGGAGCGTGATACTGTCAGGATGGCTGTCAGGATGTGTGTAGGCGGGGCAGCGTGACGAACGT
Organism: Staurois parvus; assembly: GCF_062004578.1. Lineage (NCBI taxonomy): Eukaryota > Metazoa > Chordata > Amphibia > Anura > Ranidae > Staurois > Staurois parvus. Next base: position 7,548,706 of record NW_028318003.1, read on the forward strand.
GAGGGGAGCTAGGCTCCTCTCACAGTCCGCCCTGAAGACCAGAACGGCACGGGAACACGGCGAGAGGAACGCGCGGAGCAAAGGTAAGTGAATTGACACAGGGGGGACTTGGCTTACTACTTGGGGGGGAATAGTTATATGAGGGATGAATTAATATGGGGGATGAATTAATATGGGGAATGAATTACTATAGGGGGGATGAATTACTATAGGGGGGATGAATTACTATGGGGGGATGAATTACTATATGGGGGATGAATTACTATGGGGGATGAATTACTATATGGGGGATTAATTACTATGGGGGATGAATTACTATGGGGGATGAATTACTATATGGGGGATGAATTACTATGGGGGATAAATTACTATGGGGGATGAATTACTATATGGGGGATGAATTACTATATGGGGGATGAATTACTATGGGGGATGAATTACTATATTGGGGATTAATTACTATGGGGGATGAATTACTATGGGGGATGAATTACTATATGGGGGATTAATTACTATGCTTACTATGGGGGAATATTACTATACTTACTATGGATGACACATACACATCATTCATCTACTCTTGGTCCGGCCCCCGGGTCCAATATATGAACCCATTGCGGCCCTCAAGTCAAAAAGTTAGCCCACCCGTGGACTAGACGAACATCTAACAGGGAAAACAGGGCATTCTGAAGGGGCTAGTTCAACAAACTCAAACGTAAACTATTTAATATATATAAAAACCTATACTAAGAATATGCTTTCTATAGCTGGCCAGACGTTTACCAATCTGATCATACAGTCTCTCTTATGGAGGACAATTTTTTAGTTTGATTGATCAGCTATAAAAGAATCAATTTAAAGAATAACTGGCTCTACAAAAGAGCATTATGAAAGATGACGGCAAACTTTTGACAGACTTTGACCGGTGAGCATTGGCAAGCTGTAACAGGTTTGTATCGGTTGTTTATTATGGATGGTATGCATGTTTTCAAACTGATCAACATTTTGCAATCATCACCAACATAGTGATAAGAATAAATAAAAAAAAAACAATATCACCATAAGGACAACTTTCTAAAACTTTTACTACATATATGAACATTTGACTTCACATAAGATACTTGGGACACTGTCACTTTGACCAATGAGGGTTAAGTGTTGGTGTCTAACAATATCTCCCAAACATGGCCATACAACAAGTTAACATAAGATATATTGTACATCACATCAGACAATGCTGCCATCCTAATGTTAACTGCCTATCCAGGGCTTCACGTAGTTAAGTGTCTATTACATGTTTTATGGCTTTATGTGTGCTACATTAAACATTTATTCATTCAATGGCTGGATGGTCATGCACAAGGGATCTTTAGGAAACCGATCAGAAATTATGATATTTTTGCCTACCATTAAAAGTACCATCACTATGTTATGCAGGAGCCTGCTAGAATCCTAATTAGATGCATTATATAATTCCACTCCTGCACTTTATATCAGTTTACAAATCTAACAAGAATTGTACATGCAGATCATACGTATGAACAGCTTTAGAAACCCATCCTGTTCTTTTTACCCAAATTATGTATAAACATTTTCAGAGAATCCAGTTTTCTCAAAGTACAGGCTTACCTTTTCAAACATTGCATTGTACTCCTTGAAGGCTTTATAATTGGCTGTGACCCACTTTTGGGCTAGTTTGAAGGCGATTTCCTGTGCTTTGGCAGACTGCGTCTTTGCCAGGCCTATCAGAAACAATAATACTTTACGTTTGCTGCAGAGAAAGGACGAGTAAAGCACTGCTGTATTTGAACATTGATTGCTGAACCTGAAAATCCATTGCTGGCCAACTGAGCTTCAGAGGGCTGGCTGTGTTCTACTGTCAATGTTCTGCCGCCATGGTTGTATTTTCTGCTTTAGTTTCTATGGGTCAGTGCCATGTTCGGAAGGCTGTTGGGAGGGGGGTGGCACTGGGTGGGGGAGATTTTTTCTTTATTACATTTTTCAAATTGCCCTTCCTTCCATATGGACAAATAAGCTGAAATCTGGGGGTAGGACTGAGGAGGGGTGGAGGGTATAGGGTGTAGACACTGTGCATGTCTGGGTCTGACGGCACAATATCTAAAACTAAAAATATACAATAAGTATCCATGACAGTGTTATCATTGCAATTACCACAGTTTTCCATGTAAAGTGGGCAGTATGTAAAGCCAATAAATAATGTGGAAATGTTAAAACCTGGTGCTGGCTTTCTTAAAGCAGTGGGAGTTCTCAGTCAGGTCTTAAGCAGTGTAAAGGGAATGAGTATCATTTGGCAGAGCTCCCAGAATTGGTAGCCAAAGGTCACTGAACTGATAGAATTGGAGGGATTCTGTGGGGTAATTATTAGGTTTGCTTCATATGCCAGTTAAGCATTTGGAGTGATCATACTTATTACCCCTCTGGTACCCTCCAATTGTATTAGCCCAGTGTGTACTTTGTTCAATATTACCAAACCCAGATGAAGGGGGCCCTTTTAACCCCCAAAATACATTGGATTTCCATGATGTAGAAAATAGAATCAGGACTTTATACCATGTGCTTTTAGTGCTTTCCTTCGTTCACACCCAGTTACTACTCAAGTGTTTTAAGTGCTGTCTGTGGCCCTGCAGGAGAGATTTATCTTCACTATTGGTCCTCGTGATCAATGTCTCCGGTACAGGAAAATATGGCAAATTCAAACGTTTTGTGTTGTCCGTCACAGAATCAAGAGGTGAGGGAAAACTTCACAGTGGCTCTGTATAAGCCAATGTGCATATTTGCTAGTTTGTGCACTACATAGGACAGTGCATCAGGCACAACAGATTGGGTGTGGCTGTTGTCAGACTGCCATCATCAACTAAGACCATGCCTCAAAAATAATGTTGCTGACCTATGACATTTGCAATTCCACCCTCTTCCTCCATTTTTGGTCAGTGTCTGGATCTGCCTTTGATCCACTTCATGACGGGAAGAAAAGTTGCCCTTATATACAGTTGCAAGAAAAAGTATGTGAACCCCTTGGGATTACGTGGAGTTTTGCATGAATTGGGCATAAAATTTGCTCTGAATGTCATCTAAGTCACAACAATAGAAGAATACAGTCTGCTGAACATAATACTACACAAATATTAGATGTTGCCATGGTTTAATTGCACATAACATGTAAACATTCACAGTGCAGGGAGGAAAAAGTATGTGAGGCCCTAGCTTAATGACTTCTCCCAGAGCTAATTGGAGCCAGGAGTGAGCCAACCTTGACTCCAATCAGTGTGATGATATTGGATGTGTTGCTAAATGCTGTCCTGCCCTTAAAAAACACGTACCTGTTTTGGGTTTATTGGTTTCAAGAAGCACTGTCTGATGTGAACCATGCCTCGCAGAAAAGAGCTCTCAGAAGACCTACGATCAAGAATTGTTCACTTGCATAAAGCTGGAAAGGGTTACAAAAGTATCGCCAAAAGCCTTGATGTTCATGTGTCCACGGTAAAACAGACTGTCTACAAATGGAGAAAGTTTAGCACTGTTGCTACTCTCCCTAGGCGTGGTCGTCCTGTAAAAATGACTGCAAGAGCACAGCGCAGAATGCTGCATGAGGTAAAGAAGAATCCCAGAGTGTCAGCTAAAGACCTACAGAAATCTCTGGCACATGCTAACATTTGTGTTGACACATCTACAATAAGGAAAACATTAAACAAGAATGGAGTACATGGGAGGACACCACGTAGGAAGCCATTGCTGTCCAAAAAGAATATTGCAGCACGTTTGAAGTTTGCAAAAGCAAAACCAAGATTGAGTTGTTTGGGAAGAACACACAACACTATGTGTGGAGAAAAAAAGGCACAGCACACCAACATCAAAACCTCATCTCCACTGTAAAACATGGCGGAGGGAGCATCATGGTTTGGGGCTGCTTTGCTGCCTCAGGGCCTGGACGGATTGATGGGAAAATGATGGGAAAATGAATTCCAGAGTTTATCAAGACATTTTGCAGGAAAACGTACGACCATCTGTCCGCAAACTGAAGCTCCGCAGAGGATGGGTGATGCAACAGGACAATGACCCAAAGCATACAAGTAATTCAACAAAACAATGGCTGCAACAGCACAGAATACGCCTTCTGGAGTGGCCCAGTCAGAGTCCTGACATCAATCCAATTGAAATGCTGTGGCATGACCTTAAGAGAGCGATTCATACCAGACATCCCAAGTATATTGCTACACTGAAACAGTTTTGTGAAGAGGAGTGGTCCAAAATTACTCCAGATCGTTGGGCAGGTCTGATCTGCAACTACAGGAAATCTTTGGTTGAGGTTATTGCTGCCAAAGGAGGGTCAACCAGTTATTAAGTCCAAAGGTTCACATACTTTTTCCTCCCTGCATTGTAAATGTTTACATGTTATGTGCAATTAAACCATGGCAACATCTAATGTTTGTGTAGTATTATGTTCAGCAGACTGTGTTCTTCTATTGTTGTGACTTAGATGACGTTCAGAGCACATTTTTTTTGCCCAATTCATGCAAAACTCCACGTAATCCCAAGGGGTTCACATACTTTTTCTTGCAACTGTATTTGATGTACTCTGAAAGAAATGACAGGCTCTTCTAAGAATTTTATATTTTTTTTTTAGGTGGGAAAAAAGCAACTGTCTTACATCAATTCCATGACTGGGACAACAGTGCCGTTCAATGGAATGCACATGAAAAATCTCTAGAGCATAAACATTTCATGCTATCTTTTAATATAAGAGGAAAAGTAATTCAAACAGTTCAGCAGTAGAGCAAGCGTTATATTTTATATTTAACTCTCACCTTCAATTACCATGTGCTGTAAAGGTGGCCAGCTATTAGGGAAATCCCACTGCTGTCCAGAGTTCTTGAAAGAAGTTGGAAGGCCATTTCTGTAATTCAATGCTTCACTGTTCTGAAACAAAAAAACAGAAAATTTTTATCTGCATTGTAAAGATTGCGTAAATCCAAAGTGTTTAATGTATTGCATCTACACTATGTGTATGCAAAATAGTATGCAAAAACCCTCAGCGCAATGGACCTCCTATGAGACAAATATTGCAGCTAGCATGTAATGTGTTCCCACATGTAAACCATAAATCAAAAAAATTCAGCACAATACTATAAACTCAAATACGGTGCTACTAATATCCAACATGCATAAACGAATAGTGAAAACAAAAATTGTGCTTGTGACAATATATGTGCTACATCAAGTATATATCAACACATACATATGAATACCCATAAAACCGCATATATCAGTGCAAAATGTATAGTGTACACAAATATCAAATGAACTGTTCTAAATAGTGAACTGTCCCTTTAACACTCCAATATCTTTACATGTGCTTGTGCGGTATATCTCCTGTGCATCGTATACCAAATATACCATCAATAAGTGTCCCAAAATTATGATTTCAAAATAATGGTGAACCGTCCCTTTAAATCTGCTGTACTCCAGGTGAGTCTCTGTGACCATGCTACTGTATACACATGTACGGTGCTCCTGTGTCACCCCTTAGTGCTCATCCACCTCTGACACACTATTGCGCTCACCTTCAAGTTTGACCCGAAATACCAGGTCAAACTACTCTTTTCCCTTTAACCCGGGAGGGTATATTGGTACCAAGATCTTCACCACCGTCAGCACTTAAAATCTCCATCAGGGTACACCGATGATGTCAAGCCGCAAACCAAAAGTGCGCATGCCGCCATTTTGGATAAGGGAATCCTGCACTTTATTCTACAGTTACACAATATAGTGAGTTTTTACCCTGAGGTGTCCCAGATGGACACTTTTAAATGTGAGTTTATTGGATTATTTTAATAAAGTTGGTTTTATTTGGCAATACTTCACTATATGGAGCATTTTTTTAATACGTTTGTAGAGCGTTCTGGAGATTTTAAGTGCTGACGGTGGTGAAGATCTTGGTACCAATATACCCTCCTGGGTTAAAGGGAAAAGCGTAGTTTGACCTGGTATTTCGGGTCAAACTTGAAGGTGAATGCAATAATGTGTCAGATGTGGATGGGCACTAAGGGGTGACACAGGAGCACCATACATGTGTATACAGTAGCATGATCACACAGCCTCACCTGGTGTACAGCAGATTTAAAGGGACGGTTCACCATTATTTTGAAACCATAATTTTTGGACACTTATTGATGGTATATTTGGTATACGATGCACAGGAGATATACTGCACAAGCACATGTGAAGATATTGAAGTGTAAAAGGCACAGTCTACTATTTAATTTAATATCTGTGTACACTATTCATTTTGCATTGATATATGCAGTTTTATGGGTATTCATATGTATGTGTCTATATATATTTGGTGTAGAACATATTATTGTCACTAAAATAGTATTGCGCTGCATTTTATTGATTTATGCATCTATACTATATTGCCAAAAATATTGGGACGCTTGCCTTTACACACACATGAACTTTAATGGCATCCCAGTCTTAGTCTGTAGGGTTCAATATTAAGTTGGCCCACCATTTGCAGCTATAACAGCTTCAACTCTTCTGGGAAGGCTGTTCACAAGGTTTAGGAGTGTGTCTATGGGAATGTTTGTCCATTCTTCCAGAAGCACATTTGTGAGGTCAAGCCCCTCCCACTGTTAAGCATTTGGCCACACCTATTTTTCCATGACGGTCTACGCATGCCGCATATCACTTCCTCCCTCAAGTGTCCCTCATTCTGAAGTTCAAAGGTTGTTAAGTATCCTGGTGGTCGTTGACTTTGTCTGACAGTGGATATGATTGGGGGGTTCTGAGAAATGTAGTGTTTCAAATTAAGCTATGCAACTATGCAGAGACATAGATTCAGTCCTTACTGCCTACCCTGGGACAAGCATTGTTCAGCTAGGAACACATAGGACTATGGGAAGTGATATTGGTAATTATTTCTTGATTAAAAAAGAATGACGATTTTCTTTCTGTGCTTTTTTTAAGTAAACATCTAACTCTCAAGTATCTGTGCATGTCCTCTTATTAAAGTGTAATTCCAAAATTTTGACATTCACCCACCTCTCCCCACCACTTATTCCCTCCCAGGTATTCTTTTTTCATTAAAATTAACCCTAAACATAACTTTTTCCTGCAGTCTTCTATCTAGTATGGGCAGCACAGTGGCTAAATGGTTAGCACTTCCGCCTGGCAGTACTAGGGTCATTGGTTCGATTCCCAACCACAGCACCACCTGCCTGGAATTTGCATGTTCTCCCTGTGCCTGTGTGGGTTTCCTCCAGTTACTCTGGTTTCCTCCACCACTCCAAAGACATGCTGATAGGTTAATTGGCTCCTGTCTAAATTGTCCCTAGTATGTGTATGTATGAATGTAAGTTAGGGACCTTAGATTATACGCCCCTTGAGGGTTAGGGACTGATGTGAATGTACAATGTATATGTAAAGCACTGCGTAAATGGATGGGGCTATATAAGTACCTGAAATAAATTAATCTAGTCCACCTACATATTGCAACTTCTTCTTCTTCTGGCAGCGGTGTCTGGGGACCTGCATTCTTCCAGCACTAAGCATTGTTCACACAATGATGTGAGAGCTCCACTTAGTCCTGGAGTGCTGTGAGCCCAGCCTTCGTGAACATTTATCCCCTGGGGGAGGGGGGGGGGAATGTAAATGTCAGGTTGGGCTCACAGGAAATGGGTAGAATTGCCCAAAAGGACTGCCAGTGCTGGACCAAGCAGGAAGTCGGGAACAACACTATAGTCGGGAACAACACTACAGTGTTGAGTGGGTAGGATTGGTACTAATTTTTCTTTTTTTTTTTTACAGTAAGGAGGACTGAAAATACAATCCTGTAGTTCTATTTAACTGCCCATACCCCATTAAGTGCACTGGTGCGATTTCAGCAGTGATTTGGGAATTTAAATTGCACCCGAAATCGCATCTAATGAATGTGAATGTCAGTGTCTTAACATCTGCAATTTTCTGCAGTGCGATTTCTAAAGTAGTTCTTGCATTATTTATTCTGCAGTTTTGTTGTGATATCACATACATAGAATATAATGGAAATCGCAGTGCAAATTGCAAGAAATCGTTGAAAATCTTCACAAGTAGCAATAAAGTCTTCAGAAATCGCGCTGAAATTGCATGCAATTTGCACAATTTTAAATTACACCGCTTTGACCAGTGACTTACTGTGAGATTGTAAGTCGAGTAAATAATTTACGTTTGGGGGTGTCTATAACAAGTACAGAATGTTATTTTTACAGTGCATAACAAATCATAATAAAAACATGCAACATACCTCCAAATAGGAAACCACTTTGTCCACAATTTCTGTGTTTTCATAACATGAAGCCCAGAGTGGAGACAAGTTGCTGGGATAAAAGTTTGGATTCCTTTCCTGATGTTCTGTATTGTAGTCCAACCAGACTCCTAGATCTGGATCCCAGAGCACAGCCTGCACTGCTTCGAGACGCTGTTTTAGGGCCTCTGAAAACCTTGAAGCCATTTCTGGCATATCTTAAGACCAAGTAACAGAACACAGAACAAGGTTAATATAACAGTCCAGTGCAAACAGGTTACTTTAACCAAAAGCTAGAAATATTCAGAAAATGTGCTTAATATAGCAGACAGAATTCACGCCTGCTCTCCATGAACCATTACTACCATCTTTCTTAGAAGGCAAAACCTTGATAAGACCAGAGCAGATGGTCTACTTAAACATTAGCATAGCACTGATGACTAGGGATGAGCAAATCTGCCCGGGTTTGATTTACAACTTGGCCTAAAAATGTAAAAAAATAAATAAATAAATAGAACCTTTCCCTGAACCCCCTTAAGTCTATGAAGGTTTGAGGGAGAAGTGATTTTTGATATTCAATTCAGTTCATTTTGTGGGGCTAGTCCACAAACTATTGTCAGATTAGAGGAATAGGAAGCCATGAACTCACAGGGATACATACCATTGGCAATGTGAAAAAAAAAACTTAATATACAGCAGGAAGAATGCCTTTGTATGTGGCTTTGAGGGTTACATTGAAGATACACAAATCCTATAAATTACAGGTTTGGGGGTGTGATAAAGCTGTATGTGGTGTTATGAAACATTATAATTTTCACAGACAGCCTCAAAGAGGAGAAGGGGCAAGACGGCGAATTGGTAATGCTGGCAGACACCTGGGTGTTCTGTGCCTGGGAGGATAGAGGTGTTGGAGGCTCTGTCAACTACCCGCTGTTGGTGCTCTCACTGTATTGGTTTACTGCAGCAGAATGCTCATTGACTCATTGTGCTCAGATGCAGGTGTGGTCTTTTTAACTCCTTTTTCCATAGTTTCTTGGGTTCCCACAGGCCCCTGGGCTCCTAGGCACACCCAGGGAATATAATTTTCCTGTTTCCCACCCTCTGTAGCTCAGAAAAAACACACTTGATGAGGCAGAGGTGGCTGGACATGTGACCTGCAGCTAGGTGTGGGATACTCCACTGTTAGTCCTGGTGTAAAGGCAGCTAGGTAGAAGCCCAAGAGCATGCAGCTTCTACGGAGGGAGACGGGTCCCTTTGAGAACGTGCACGAAACACGTCCAGGAGGAGCCTACGTGCTGACTTCATGCCGCCGAGTCCATGGTTATGGTCCGGCATTCATATTTGTAAGTGCGGCCGTTTCTTATCTTTCCACATGGATGTGTTTGTTTCTTTTAACAGTAAATTACTGCACTATGTGCCACCGTTTCTGGGATCTGGTTTGTGAGCTCTCCTTTTAGGATCAATCTGTGAAAGACCGTTATGTCATCCCTATAGCGAAGGAGCCGCACGGTTCTGTTCACAGCCTGGTCTGTTTTATTTCTGGTGAGTGCATATTTGTGGAGGATTGTCACAGAGGTTTTTTACCCCACAGATATCATTTCACCTCATGACTGTTTGCGAAATACAGTTGCAGTTTTAAGGATTATTTTACTACACTTAAAGACACGACACTTGGGACTTTTTATTCATGATTGCTCAATATTATTTGTTCATATTTGTTCATGCATGTTTATAACTTTTGGAATATGTTTACACATATAATTGTATATACATAGCGCTGCACTTTTTACGGAAGACCAACCTACTGCAGGGATAAAAGCTTCAATTTCCACCATGGCACTGCAAATTAAGTGGGGTGGACGGGGTCTCCAGCCATCTGCCTGTGGTACCAGCACTGGAACTTTTCCAGCACACATCACTTGTGGTGCCTGTTCGCCCTTTGAATCCAGACCTACCCTGGACTTTACCGTGAGAGATGCTGTTGCAGAGGCAAAGCACAAGTAGCTGATAATGTGGTATAGTGTTTACTAAAAAATAGTGGTCGCTCTCTAGTATCTGTGCCTACAGATCCAATAGAAACACATTGTTCTAATGACCCCATGTGAGCTTCAAAATCACATGCGCACTCTTTTGCCATTTTGACCCTGTTTGCAATGTTAATTGTACTTTGCACCTGTTTAGTGAAATTCAAGTTAATACCCTTTGTCTGATCATTCAGCAGATCCCCCTCCCTTCCTTCATCTATTCCCTCCCTCCCTTTTCTTCCTTCCTCACTTCCTTCCCTCCCTTTCCTTCATTCCTTCCTCCATCCATTCCCCCCTCCCTTTTCTTCCTTCCTCCATCCCCTCCCTTCATTCTTTTCTTCCTTCCCTCCCTCCCTCCCTCCCTCCCTCTTTCCTTTCCTTCCTTTCACTCTCCCTCCCTCCCCTTCTTTCCTTTCCTTCCTTTCACTCTCCCTCCCTCCCTTTCTTTCCTTCCTTTCTTCCTTCCTTCATTCATTTTCTTCCTTTCTCCATTCCCTCCCTCCCTCCCTCCCATTTCTTCCTTACCTCCATTCCTTCCTCTATCCCCTCCCTTCATTTTCTCCTTCCCTTCCTCCTCGTCTTTCAATCATTCCTTCCTTCTTTCCCCCTTCCCTCCCCTTCCTTCAGTCCTTCCTTCCTTCTCCATCCCCTCCCTTTATTTTTTCCTTCCCTTCCTCCTCGTCTTTCAATCATTCCTTCCTTCTTTCCCTCTTCCCTCCCCTTCCTTCAGTCCTTCCTTCCTTCCTCCATCCCCTCCCTTTATTTTTTCCTTCCCTTCCTCCTCCTCTTTCAATCATTCCTTCCTTCTTTCCCCCTTCCCTCCCCTTCCTTCAGTCCTTCCTTCCTTCCTCCATCCCCTCGCTTCATTTTTTCCTTCCCTTCCTCCTCGTCTTTCAATCATTCCTTCCTTCTTTCCCCCTTCCCTCCCCTTCCTTCCTTCCTTCCCCTTCATTACTTCGTCCCTCCCTTTTCTTCCTTTCCTTCTTTCCTTCCCTTCCTTCCTTCCTTCATCCATTCCCTCCCTCCTTCCTTCATCCTTTCCCTCTCTCCCTCCCTTCCTAACTTCCTTCCCTCCTTTTCCTTCATTCCTTCCTCCATCCATTTTCTTTCCTTTCTTCCTCCATCCATTCCCTCCCTCCCTCCATTTTTTTCTTTCCCTTCCTTCCTCCATCCCCTCCCTTCATTCTTTCTTTCCCTCACCCCTCCTTCCTTCCCTCCTCTTCCTTCCTCCATCCATTCCCTCCCTCCATCCCTTTTCTTTCTTCCTTCCTTCCTTCCTTCCCTCCATCCATTTCCTTCCTTCCGATATAAGGGGGTACTACAGGTTCTGTTTATTCATCCTAATCTAATGACAGCCCAACATATACTAGTGCTCCCTGTTCACTCCCTACTGACACTGTCCACTGCCCCCACAAAATCATTGTGAAAAAAATAATACAGAAATAAATTGTAAAAAATAATTTAAAAATTAGATAATAAATTAAAAAATGCTGACTCCCATGCCATTGCTTTACTGACACAATAATAATAATAATAATAAAAATATTAATTTGTAAAAAAAAATCATAAAATTGTAAAAAAATTTAAAATAATACTAATAAAAATGAAGAACTACTGACACCACCTATTGACACCATCCTACACATATTACCCACCGCCATACACTCCTCTCCCTGTACATACTACCCACTGTCATACACTCCACACTACACATTCCCTATTTAACATTACCTCATTCTGCACTATATAAGTCATCTCAGATACTATTTCACCACACCCATTTTAAGCCACACTCAATTTTTAGCGTATATTAAAACACACGGCTTCACTCTCATCCCTTCCTCTCTCTCTCACTCTCTCGCTCTCACATCCCTGCTCTTTTTCACCCTCTCACTCCCCTCTCTCTCTCTTTCACTTCCCCCACATGGCAGCCATCTTTAAACCTGAAAGTGCCTAGTGGCTTTTACGGAAAGAAGCCGGGAACATTCATGCAGTCTTTGCTGCAGTAAATATTTAAATTCCCCTTTTATGCAGCTGAGCTGCAATATATAGGTAGGGTGTTGTGTGGGTATGCTTGAGTGTAGGCGGGGGCACAGGGGGCCCCATTATCTGTTACAGCCCGGGGGCCCCATGAGTTGTCAGTCCGCCCCTGGTGTCATGCCAACACTAAAGCATCCTGAGACCAGTCATGTGTGGGGTTTCTTCTCAGCCAAGGGAGTGGGCTCACTTACAATTTTGCCTAAGAACCAAGGGTTGACGGACCATTTGGAAACTTGGGCACTGCCCGAGGGCCCGGGGTCAGTAGGGGGCCCCATGAGATTCCCCTGGTACCTTTTTCATAGGCTTTTTTGAGTTTGGGCAAGGACACAGGGGCCCCATGATCCCCTATTGCCCGGGGCCCCATGAGTTGTCAGTCCGCCCCTGCTAAGAACACAGTCATGAATAAAGAATGGTACAAAAACATCCTAAGAGAGCAACTTCTCCCAACCATCCAAGAACAGTTTGGTGAAGAACAATGCCTTTTCCAGCATGATGGAGCACCTTGCCATAAAGCAAAGAGATAACTAAGTGGCTTGGGGTCCATGGCCAGGAAACTTAATCCCATTGAGAACTTGTGGTCAATCCTCAAAAGGCGGGTGAACAAAAAAAGCCCCACAAATTCTGACAAACTCCAAGCATTGGTTATTCAAGAATGGGTTGCCATAAATCAGGATGTGGCCCCGAAGTTGATTAACAGCATGCCAGGTTGAATTGCAGAAGCCTTGAAAAAGAAGGGTCAATATTGAAAATATTGACTCTTTGCATAAACGTAATGTAATTGTCAATAAAAGCCTTTGACACTTATGAAATGCTTGTAATTATACTTCAGTATACCATAGTAACATCTAAAAACACTGAAGCACCAGGTTTTGTGAAAATTAATATTTGTGTCATTCTTAAAACCTTTGCCCAGGGCTGTACACAAAGGTATATACAGTAGGTCACCACACTGCAATCTACACTATAGCTCAGTATAGTATAGTATAGTATCTCTCCCAACACAGATTTGTTAATATTCCCAAACCAGCTCCAAAACAAAGGGACAATATGGCTGCTAGGATGCTATATCTTTATAATGGGGGCTGGCGTGTCCATTCTTTCTGATTATAGGCTCTCAGAATCCCATATGATCAGGACTAGGCAGTGACTGCGCTCAAGTGCCAATTTGTTCAATACATTCAGAGTTTCACTGATCTGTTAAACTGTAAGATTCACCTCAAACCAAAGGTGGCTTTAAACCTGAACCTCATCCCTCAGTGAAATGTTTGAAACCTGGAACAAACTCTGTTCTCTTGTAATCCATTCACTATTCTCTAGTCGTTGTGTTTATATAACTTGTAAAAAATCAGCCCTGCATGCAATTAGTATGTGTCTTTTATTAAATCAGTTTGGTTGATGATAGACAACAGATTGGTTCATCATGCCTAGCAGTGAGAACTGGTATGATGACTGGGCTCTATGATCACGGTAATTTCTAGGTATGTTTGTCCTCTGTTCTTTTCATGACTAACCTATAATAGAGAAACATCTCTAGAGACATCTCTCAGGAAACGGAGGTTAATATTTGCACAGGCTCACCAAAATTGGACACTAGAAGATTGTAAAAATATTGTCTGGTCTGATGAGTCTCGATTTCAGCTGTGACATTTAGATGGTAGGGTCAGAATTTTGCGTAAACAATGTGATAGCATTGATCCATCCTGCCTTGTATCAACGGTTCAGACTGGTAGTGGTGGTGTAAGGGTGTGGGGGATATTTTCTTGGCACTAGCAAGGTGTGCCTAATAAATAAAGTAGCCGATGAGTGTATGTCTAGCTTATGTGAAGTATAGACAGATAAAATTGTCAGCTTATTCGCCCCAATACAGTTTTGTAAGTAATAATTTTCTCAATGCAGACAATTGTCCGGTTCCTCCAGAGGTTGCTAGGAATTTCATGAGCAATGAGTAATTTCTGCCTCTCAGATAAGTTCCCACTGATACCAGTAATTTATTTAGCTATATATAAGGGGATAATTCTTCCCAATATCACAAGTGATATAGTGATTTTTAGCAGGGATTCCGTGGGACTAAAAAGTTACTGCAAGGGTTCCTCTGTGTTGAAAAGGTTGGGAAAGGCTGCTCTACAGTGATGTAGGAGGAAAGACATGAGAGAAATTGTATTACAAATTGTTTAGAGTCGAAAGACTCAGTAATCACTGGTGATATTAGTTCAGTTTCAGTGATCATGGCGTAGTCCAGATAAAAGTCTTCACCGTCCTTTTCTGCCTGAGCATGAAAAAATCCCCTTTATTTTCAGTATGCTGAAGTGGCCGGCACCACTGTTTTTATAGCAATAATTTGCTGTAAATATAGAAGTATCTGATCCTCAAAGATGGCAGACAGCTGCTCTGGGTGCAGAGCGTAGCTTGAGAATGTTTCAGTTTGTCTTCCCTTTCAGCAGCCTGCAAATACTTGTCCATTTTGCTGTTATATCCAGGGTCCAAAAGATTGGTTACCAGTTAGATATCCCTCTGTCTTCGACCTGGAGACTCCCATCATTTAGAAAGCAAGCATGTATCCAGCCATGGTAACCAGTTTGCCTGAGCCCAAGAAACTCTCCATTCTCACTGCAAATTGTAATCATGGTCATCCTCTTTTCCAAGAAGCTGAATCTGAACCAGGGGCGGACTGACCATTTGGAAACTCGGGCACTGCCCGAGGGCCCGGGGTCAGTAGGGGGCCCCATGAGATGCCCCTGGTACCTTTTTCATAGGCTTTTTTGAGTTTGGGCAAGGACACAGGGGCCCCATGATCCCCTATTGCCCGGGGGCCCCATGAGTTGTCAGTCCGCCCCTGATCTGAACTATATTCCCTTCCTACTCTTTTCACTCCCCTCTTTATTATAATTATAATCAGGGCCGGGGCTACCACTAGACAAACAAGGCAGCCGCCTAGAGAGAAGCCACAGCTAGGGCCACTGATAGGGCAGTACAGCCGGCCCCATTGTAACATTAATTATATTTTCTCTGGGCCCATCAGTTCACCAGAGGGGCCCAGGAGGCAAGGAGCAGAGAGGGACTCTTTTTTAAATTTCAGGTACAGGTGGCTCGCTGCGTTTTGCAATGCTGATCAGTGACAGCCGGCCGTAACAGCTCACAGCCTTTCACTGGCGAAGTGATTATCCTTTCCTCCTCTAGCACCGGTCCTGATCATAACTTCCCTCCTGCACCCCCTCCACTTCTTCTTGGACTGCATCCTTCCTACATTGTTCTCAGTGATGTCAGAACTGAAGGCAGTTCCTCTTCCTTGTCCTTGTGTGTGAGGTTGATTAGTGATGCCTCTTAACTTACAACCAATGACAATGAGTTGAGGATTTGAAAGGAAACACATCTCCTTGATGAGCTACCACTGCCTGGGACATATTCCACTTTCCATAGCCCTGCTTTACTTCCATGGTGTATTAGATAGTCTTTGATCTCTTTTGTAGCTTACATAGGAATCCAATCATAAACAAGGTAACATTAAAGTGATATTAAAGCTTCCTTTATTTATTTATTTTTGTTTAATAAAATAACAAATGTCATACTTACCTGCTCTGTGCAGTGGTTTTGCACACAGCTTCCCCGATCCTCTTCTTTTCGGATACCCTGCCAGCGCTTCTGGCTCCTCCCCCTCGAGCAGTGCCCACAGAGAAAGCTGTTTACCCTGAGGGTACTGCTACATGCTCACTCCTGAGCCACTGAGGAGAATGGGTCCGCATACAACCAAGGCTACTGTGAACATTGCTGGATCAGACGGGGCTCAGGTAAAGATTGGGGGGGGGGCTGGGTTGCTCCCTGCACACAGAAAGTGTTTACCTTAATGCATAGAATACATGAAGGTAAAAAAACCCTGAGCCTTTAGGCTGCACTCACACTTGAGTGTTTTGTAGCTTGAATCTCCAAAAAAGCTCAAACTTAAAAAATGAATTGTTCTCTATGGTGCCTGTTCACACCTGACTGCGCAAACAGGCTTCATAATGCACAATTGATTTTTTAAGTTTGAGTGTTTTTGGAGCGTCAAGCTACAAAACACTTAAGTGTGAATGCAGCCTTAGAACCACTTTAAACCTTTTTAAAAAAGGTTGCACATCAATCAATGTAGTAGGGTAGGTGATATAGCTTCTGCAATCAGGTTCAAGATACCCATGTTTTACAGGAGACTCGGAAAATATGTTCCCCTTCCACATGGTTGGATGACTGAAGTCAACACAGCTGCTCTTGGATACATAAATATTTAACTCCTTCAAATGAAACCCCAATGAGTAAAAAGGAAGAATGGATGACAACAGAACATGATCTGATCCACATTTACAATTGTGCAATAGTGTGCAGAGTATGGTTTACAAAAGTCATTCATCTCTAGTCACAACAATATGGGTAGAACCATAACTGGCAGTCCTGATGCTAATATTTCATAGAGAAACTAGGCAATACTCCTAGCAGTTTATCTCTACACCTGGTAGGACTCATTTACTAAAAGAGTATATGCTGTTCACCTAGCAAAGTGAAGGTTACCTTGCAAAGCGTACAGCAACTTGGCTTAATAAATACGGTGAAGCTGTGTTCACTGTCAATACCCAATCAAGTGCAAGGAAAATTTAAAAAATAGGATTTTGTTTGCACATAATTGAATGATTGAAGTGGACACATTCTTACAAAGTGTACAACCTCTATTACTTTAGTAAATCAACCCCCTTGTTTTTGTGAGTGTTCGTGGGCAGCAAATACAACACTGTCCTAAAGTAGGCACTTTTACATTTGCTACTAACATTTCAAGTAAATTGTAAGGAATATTGTACGGAATATTTTAAGCAGTAAATTGACATTTAGTGTTTTATAGATTAAACCAAGTTCTCAAATTAAAAAAACATGCTTTTGTGTTGTCCCCAAAAATATAATAGATTTGGGATTGTATGAGGTTTAGCACCTACATATCTAAATGTGCCAATTATTTTTCATCATTATAAATCAGTAGCCTGATCTCTATCACTGAAAGAGTTGGGTACATATTATAAACTGTATCTAATATCTCTTAGATTGTGGGCTCCAAGGAGCCCTCCTAACCCTCTTGTATTGAACTGTATTGTTGCTGTATTGTCTCCCATTATATTGTAAAGCAATGAGCAAACTGTTGGCACTATATAAATCCTGTATAGTAATAATAATAATATCTCACCTAGATCAGTGTAGAATTTGACCAATGTTCTCTCCACACGACACAAGATGGCATTCAAGTCCACAGGAACAACAGAGCTGGTTTTTGTATCTAGCAATGTATTTGTGGAACCATAGAACCAACGGGTAGAAAAGTCCCAACCAGACTCCGCAGCAGCTGCAAGGTCCGAGTACAACAACTCCTTTGCTTCTACATATAAAAGGAAATTCTGCTAGCACACAGGGCTTTTATGATATAACATCAACAACAATAGAAGAAAGATACAAGCAAAGTCTTATACCTTTTGTCGTAAGGTTTTCCGCAAGCTCAAAATCTTTAGAATAAGACTCGGGCCTGTAAATATCAGAATTTTTTTTTTAATATTACAGATTTATACCTTAATATTCTTCTACTACTGTCAAAAACAAGGTTTCTGTTCAAGGCGATAATAAAAATAGACCTCTACAGATGTACAAGAAACTACAGATAACCAAACGTTTTATGCCACTGCCACAACCGTAAGGATATTACATACAATTCTCTCAGAAACACCGGCTGCCGATTCCACCTGTGGAGCAGTCATCAACTAGTCAGCCAGTCCCAGCTATTAGCCATTAAAAGCTATAATATATATATATATATATATATATATATATATACAGTGAGGAACAGAAGTATTTGAACACCCTGCGATTTTGCAAGTTCTCCCAGTTAGAAATCATGGAGGAATCTGAAATTCACATTGTAGGTGCATTCCCACTCTGAGAGACAGAAACTGCCCGAGTGCCCGGGGTCAGTAGGGGGCCCCATGAGATGCCCCTGGTACCTTTTTCATAGACTTTTTTGAGCTTGGGCAAGGACACAGGGGCCCCATGATCCCCTATTCCCGGGGGTCCCATGAGTTGTCAGTCCGCCCCTGGGTACAGAAGCCTTTGTTTGCAATTACAGAGGTCAAGGTTTCCTGTAGTTCTTGACCAGGTTTGCACACACTGCAACTCGTCCTGTCCCCTTCCCAGAAAAGCACCCCCAAAGCATGATGTTACCACCCCCATGCTTCACAGTAGGGATGGTGTTCTTGGGATGCAACTCATCCTTTTTCCTCCACACACGACGAGTGAAGTTTAGACCAAAAAGTTCTACTTTGGTCTCATCTAACCACATGACTTTTTCCCATGCCTCCTCTGGATCATCCAGATGGTCATTGGCAAACTTCAGACGGGCCTGGACATGTGATGACATGTGATGACTTGAGCAGGGGAACCTTCCGTGCAATGCATGATTTGAAACCATGACGGCGTAGTGTTCTACCGGCATTGACCTTTGAAACTGTGGTCCCAGCTCTCTTCATGTCATTAACCAGCTCCTCCGTTGTAGTTCTGGGCTGATTCTTCACCTTTCTTATCATCAGTGATACCCCACGAGGTGAGATCTTGCATGGAGCCCCAGTCCGAGGGAGACTGACAGTCGTCTTTAGCCTCTTCCATTTTCTAACAATTGCTCCAACAGTTGATCTATTTTCACCAAGCTGCTTGGCAATTGCCTCGTAGCCCTTTCCAGCCTTGTGGAGGTCCACAATTTTGTCTCTGGTGTCTTTTGACAGCTCTTTGGTCTTGCCCATGGTAGTAGTTGGCGTCCGACTGACTGTGGGGTGGACAGGTGTCTTTAAAGAGCTCAGACAGGTGCTACTAAGTTAGATTAATGAGTGGAGTAGAGGTGGACTTTTTAAAGGCACAGTAACAGGACTTTGAGAGCCAGAATTCTTGCTGTTTCTTAGGTGTTCAAATACTTATGTTCAGCAGTGCAAGACAAATACATTCTTTAAAAATCATACAATGTGATTTCCTGAATTGTTTTTTTAATTCTGTCTCTCAGAGTGGGAATGCACCTACAATGTGAATTTCAGACCCCTCCATGATTTCTAAGTGGGAGAACTTGCAAAATCGCAGGGTGTTCAAATACTTCTGTTCCTCACTATATATATATATATATATATATATATATATATATATATATATATACAGTTGTGCTCTTCTTTGAAACCCCTGCAATTCTTTTGTCAGTTATGGCTGCAATCTTTCTTGCTCTACCTGACCTTGGCTTGGTTTCATGAGATCCCCGAACTTTCCACTTCTTAATAGGTGATTTAACAGTACTGATTGGCATATTCAATGCTTTGGACATCTTTTTTATGTCCTTTTCCATTTTTATAAAGTTCCATTACCTTGTTATGCAGGACTTTTGACAGTTTTTTTCTGATTACCATGCCTCAGTATCTAGCTTAGTCAGTGCTTCCACGTAAGAGCTAAAAAACCCATTGACTATTTATGCACTGACACTAATTGCAATTTAAAAAGATACAGATGTGGGACATTAACCTCTAATTGGCATTTTAACCCGTGTGTGTCATCTTGTGTGTCCGGACCAAGACCAAACATTCCAGGGTATGTAAACTTTTGATCATGGCCATTTGGGTAATTTCTGTTATCATTATGATTTAAAAAGGAGCCAAACAACAATTTGAAAATAAATGGCTTCAATAAAAGAGCATTTTTTGGCATGATCAGTCATATTTTCAATATCAATGCCAAAATTTCACAATTTCTGCGAGGGTATGAAAACTTTTGAGCAGAACTGTATCTATGTAGAATATATATAGTCTGCACCCCAGGAGCCACACAGTTCAACATTATTTTATCTATGGAACTGTATACTTTGGATCTGTTACTCCCTGAACATGCTACCCACTCTGACCCCCATTTCCAACCTGTCTAATTCCCTGTAACTATGAGGTTGATTTACTAAGACTGAAGTGTGCAAAATCTGGCGCAGTTGTTCATAGGAGCATATCAGCTTCTAACTTCAGCTTGTTCAATAAAGCTTTGACAAAAAAAAACTGGAAGCTGATTGGTTTCTATGCAGAGCTGCACCAGATTTAGCACTCATCTATATACTTCTGCCTGACCCTTGTCTACTTGATTTCCCTTCTTCTCTGTTTATATTTAGATTGTTAAGCAGTTAGTTTTCTAGTTTTCCTGTGTGTTTACTGCTGTACTTATGTTTTATGTCACTTGTGTTCTTGTGTTCATAATAAATTGCATTGCTTAACTTTTAGAACTGTAGGATACCAGCATGAAGAATCCTGAACTGCCCTGAGGTCAAACAGTTTATAACATTTACTGTTTTTTGAAGGACACTGTCATGAAAGATTGTTGGAGGCGGCCAATAATGAACTCTCCTTTGAGAATGCTAGTCCTTATGCTGTCATTCTGATACTTTGACCTCACTGCTGTCGCTGACCCAAAACAAGTACAAAGAAAAGTAGTTTTAACACATTTCTGACCCTGATTTTACAGCATGTTTGTTCTGGGACTATGGCTGAAACATACCGAAGTCAGATACAGCCAGGAATCTTGGATTTTCACAAGACTTCCTGTGCTTTGAATGACAGTAGGGACAAGGGAGGTCACATTGCCCTTCAGTGGTACCTCAAAAAATTTAAAGTCAGCTGCTACAAATACTGTAGCTTCTCACTTTTAATCCAGCGTCGTCCTCAACTGCGCACCGATCTTTGGGTCCCCACTTCCGGCATGTTTACTAATGGAGCCAGCTGCGAGTCCTAGTGGCTTCACAGCCAGCATTCTATTGAGCATGTGCAAGCCAGGCTGCGCTTCGTGAATGGTCCCTGAAGCCTTCTGCGACGTGTGACTTGTCCCAGAAACCTGCAGGCAAAGGGAGGGGGTTGGGGCCTAACACCCACTCGGATCGTCTATGCTAAAACTTGGTACCTGCTCCCCCCCAAAAAACAAATTGTGTCCAAAGGTGTTAGAGGAGACAGAAAAACTGAACTTCCCCTTTTGGTGAAATTCCACTTTAAATTCTCATTTTAGGCAGCATTCATTTATTTGATGGTTCATTTGGTGCTCAATAAATTTAGAGTTAACCATTATTAATGACTCTAGATAGATACTTCCCCAGCAATGTAGAAGTGATTTGATAGCTTTACATCCACTCAAATCACTGCTACTAGAAAGCTGGCAGCTGGCCGTACAAAAGTAAACAAACCCCAGCTGTTTCAGCAGCTCAAGGGTTGTTTGCATGCTAGTGCTTCTGCAATAGCTATGGTGACAGCAGTGAAAGGGTTAAATGGTTCATCCTCACTTCCTTCTCTGATAACAACTCTACAATTTTGGCTTGCTCTTCACTATGACGATAGTCACCAGGACAAAAATGGAGGGTTAAAGGGGGCAGAGACAATAATAAAAACTTGACTGGGTATCTAACTAGGAATGCACTGTTACCCTTTTTTGTTCGGCGAGTACGAGTACCGATACTTTCGGTGATACTGATATATTGCAGTGCAACTTGCGTCCATTCAACATGTGTGGACACAAATTGCACTGCAAAGAATGTCATGAGATTTTAACAGGAATGCGGTATAATTCCTGTCCAAATTGCATGTGGTTTCCCCACTGCTCGTGTGTGAACCCAGGCTTGTCAAAACTTGATTTCACACGGGAGCAGTATGGGAAACCTCCCTGTGGGTTGGGATTCTGATTTTACACACTCCCCCCCCCCCCCCCATCCTGACACCATAAGCACAAGGCCTGCCAGCCAGCATGATCTAAAGATGGGGCCCCTGTCCCTAGAGAAGATGGGGTGGTGTATGGAGGAGACAGGGCTGTCTCACTCACCCAGGAGAAGGATCAGGTTGCTGGAGTGTAGGTACTGGATCCTGACCAGCATGGCCTGGCCGTGCCACCATATTGTGTCCCTTGTTGTAGCCAGTGAGGAAGTTGACTCCTAGCTGGAGGTGGAGCTGTCACACAGGTCACTGGAGCTCCTTCCAGCAGCACAGACACGGCGATCAGCACAGGAGGCTTCATGCTCCCCTCCATGTATTCTCCGGTGGACATCTCTTTGTGAAGGGGGTGGTGGGGGGCTGGAACATGAGCCTGCAGTGTCCTCTCCGAGTGTTATACATGCAAGGAAAGGTCTGGGGATTTGAAATCCCCACACTTTCTCTCCTCTCCTTGCAAGGATGACAGTATGGGCTAGATGGCTTCTGATTGGTCAGCACAGTGACTGTACTGACCAATCAGATGCTGTCTAACCCATACTGTCACCTCTGCACTAAGAGGAAAGAAAGCTGTGGGGATTTCAAATCCCCAGACCTCTCCTTGCTAGGATGACACCAAGAGAGGATACTGCAGGCTCGTGTTCCAGCCCCCACCACCAACTTCACAAAGAGATGTCCACCGGAGAATACATGGGGAGCATGAAGCCTCCTGTGCTGATGATCACCGTGTCTGTTCTGTGACAGCATGGGTCTGTGACAGGCTTCCTGCACTTCTCCTGTGTGAACTAAGGTTATGACAAGCCTGGGTTCACACAGGAGCAGTGGGGACCGGCATACGATTTGGATAGGAATCTTACCGAATGCAATTTGCGTCAATTGATGCAAATTGTACCACAAAGTATCGGTTTCAGGTACCGGTATCAGTATCAGTGCATCCCTATATCCAACACTTTCCTACTTTATCCTAAACTAAAAAAAAATGAGTTTACCTCTACATGCACTTTAAGCTGTTAAGTAAGTCTAACATTACAGTAAGAATCTTCTCACCTTGGTTCCCCTACTGGCACATAGTAGCGATTTAGTGTGTAATTGTTTCCATTGAGTGGCACTGATATACTCCGATTATTCATCCAGAAGTCATACTCTTTTACCAACAGTGGGATGGTTTCCCTTTGTGAGAGAAAGATTGTCAGAATGTAAGTTCCTCTTCTCTACTTTCATAGGATAGGTCATACCAATAACAATATATCAAGAATGTACCTGAGAAAGGTAAGGTTCTTTTGGCTTTCCATGTAGCTTTCCATCATTAAAGTAAGGAATGGTGGTTGGCTTCTGCGAATGTAATATGTTCTCCCTCCATTAGGGATCATTCCATATCTGAAATTAAAAGCAAAACCTCTGAAACTGCCCTATACACACATACAGTACATTTCCCTTTCTGCTCTCCTTACTGTGTATTTGCTTCTTCTTTTGTCACTGTACTCAGTTTAATTTCCCCTCACCTAATCTTGTTTTTATGTGATGGCATTAATACATGGCCCTAACTTGGATTGATAGACTTAGCCCAGCTCACCGTTGTACCATGTAAAGGAAATTTTCTATCATCCCTCTGGCTGTTTGGGTCATTTCAGAGAGAATGAGTCCATTAATCACCCAATACGAATCCCTGAAGCAAAATAAATAGCATACATTAATTTATTAGCTTTTCAATTATCAAATCTATTAAGGTGCGTTGCTTAATTTTTACTCACCAGTAATAAAACTCTCGGAATCTGCCTCCAGGTACTATCAGTGGATTTGGAACATAGATTAGCGAATATCGTTCTGGTTGTATTTTTACCTCTTCTTTGATCTGTAAGATAATGAGGTTCAATTCTTTTGTGCCAGATAAGTAAAATAATGGTTACAGACACTGTTAAAGACATATTTAAATGCCCTGTATATTCTTACCTTTCTACCTAAAGATTTCCAAAGAGAAGTAAGATTTAGGGCCCACTTGCGAAGTTCAGCATTAGCAATACCAGATAAGAATTTTGGGCTGTTAAAAAATATCAACATTAGGAAAAGAAAGCATTTTCAGTGAATACATGCAGTATTTTGAGTTAATTATGAAAGTTTACGTTACAGTATTCACATTTTTCTATGGTTGAAAGTCAACATTTTTATGATAGCTCACACTTTGGTGACTATTTGTATATCATACATGTGCAACTAAAATTCTTACTATAGGAGTGTAGAGATAATGGAAATTGTTATCAAATATTTTACATAAATTTCCTCTCATTATTACCTCCATGGCAGCATATGAATGGTATGAATTCCGCCCTCACTCCTACCCCATAGGACCCAACTACCATAAATTTTGAGACTGATCCAGTCCATGTGTTCCATAACTAACCTACTCATACAAACTGGGAGGGCTCCAATGCTGCCATAATTTAAAAAAAATAATGTGCCCAAGAAACCTATTGGATATTCAGACTAGGTAGTCTTACACCCAATGGCCTAAATGAAGATTTGGAGGTTAATAACATCATATTATCTGTTCCAACTTTCAACATTTTTTCATGACTCCTCTCCCATTATTTCTTTCCTTTTGAGGCTACAACCATCTAGGATCTCTCGTCATGATTAGAAGCACATCAACCCTCATCCACCTTTCTCTCTCCCCCTATTTTGGCCAATCCACATTACAAAACCTATTGGCTACTGCTAGCAACAATCAATATTCAGTTCTCTCCCTTCCTAAAGATAGCAGCTTCTGTTTTTTAGATATTTGTGGACACAGTTTAAGGTCTCAGACAATGGATATTTTCAACATGTCCAAATATATACTATATATATATATATATATATATATATATATATATATATATATCTCCTAGATTGAGCATGGCCCTCCTATCCCTCTTGTATTGAACTGTATTGTTGCTGTATTGTCTCCCGTTATATATAGTAAAGCTCTGAGTAAACTGTTGGCACTATATAAATCCTGTATAATAATAATAATATTTTTTTTATTACATATGAATTTTTTTGATTGATGATAATCTTAATATAGACTTTAACGAAGTTCACTTAATCATTTATTATTTCTACTGTTTTTGGCTTAATTGCTGCTTAACAAAATTAGTCTGTTTGTACTAGGCTGTGCTGATCTAGTCTTTTTTTGGAATGACAGTTCCTGTATTATCTGTCTTGATGCTATTTCCAGCCAGACTGCAGATCAGCAGGGGTTAACAATTAACTCACACTATTTAATCTCTGGAGGTATTGTGTTAGGCTGATGAGGAAAGTTTGTTGTTCTTCCGAAAACGCGTTCCCTAGAGCAGGGGCGGACTAAAAATAAATGGGGCCCCCAGGCAATAGGGGATCATGGGGCCCCTGTGTCCTCGCCCACACTCAAACTACACCCAAAAAAGCCTATGAAAGGTAACAGGGACATCTCATGGGGCCCCCTACTGACCCCGGGCCCTCGGGCAGTGCCCGAGTTCCCCAATGATCAGACCGCCCCTGCCCTAGAGTCATACATGCTCACACCCTGAGTGGTGTTACCAGGCTGCTTATCCTTTCCTGCACGGCAGTCCTTTCCAGCGAAGCTTCAGTTCCAGCGATCCACTGATTTGCTAGTGCACACAGCAGCTGAAGCTCTTGCACTTCTTTCTACGCTCCTGGATTTGCATCCCGCTCTTTAAGGCACCAATCCTCTCTGCACCTCCAGTGGCTGCCTCTCCATCCAGCTCCCACTGGATCGCGCTATCCAGCTGCCTGTGGTTATGGACTTCTGCCATAATGACATGCCTGCAAACACTTCACCCTTGTGAATGCAATACTATATGATTTTAATGATCTTTTTAATAAAATGACATACTACACTATATTGGTTCCTTGGGCACCTCTCTCCCCTTCCCCATTTATTCAATCACCCAGGGAAGGAATGCCTTTTGCTCTATTTCCTTTTTCTTCTAGAATAAACTTTTAGTGCAGTCACCATAGGGAAATTGCAACACCTCTTTAGAGGTTCTTAAAATACTTACAATGCTTTGCAGAGAACTCTGCAGCACATTCCAGTCCAAACCAGTATATAGGTCATCCTCTTCTTCCTATTTGGAAGTGTCTGAGGATGGTTGATTGGCCTTGAGTAGGCTCTGAGACTGACATTTTGCAGAAAATTGGCAGTAAGGAATACAAGGAGGCAAAAAGTGTACAGCTTTAAAAGTACTGTATATGTAAGCCCTCCCCACATGGAAGAAAAATATATTTGAAATATATTTAAAAAATATTCTTTCCAAATATATTGCCATACATTTGAAATGCTACAATTTTGGCCATATTCAATATATAAAAAAAAAATATATATATATACAGTGGGGCAAAAAAGTATTTAGTCAGCCACCAATTGTGCAAGTTCTCCCACTTGAAAAGATGAGAGAGGCCTGTAATTGGCATCATAGGTAGACCTCAACTATGAGAGACAAAATGAGAAAAAAAATCCAGACAATCACATTGGCTTATTTGGAAAGAATTTATTTTCAAATTATGGTGGAAAATAAGTATTTGGTCACCTACAAACAAGTAAGATTTCTGGCTCTCACAGACCTGTACCTTCTTCTTTAAGAGGCTCCTCTGTCCTGCACTCATTACCTGTATCAATGGCACCTGTTTGAACTTGTTATCAGTATAAAAGACACCTGTCCACAACCTCAAACAGTCACACTCCACACTCCACTATGGTGAAGACCAAAGAGCTGTCGAAGGACACCAGAAACAAAATTGTAGACCTGCACCAGGCTGGGAAGACTGAATCTGCAATAGGCAAGCAGCTTGGTGTGAACAAATCAACTGTGGGAGCAAAAATTAGAAAATGGAAGACATACAAGACCACTGATAATCTCCCTCGATCTGAGGCTCCACGCAAGATCTCACCCCGTGGGGTCAAAATGATCACAAGAACGGTGAGCAAAAATCCCAGGACCACATGGGGGGACCTAGTGAATGACCTGCAGAGAACTGGGACCAACGTAACAAAGGCTACCATCAGTAACACACTATGCCGCCAGGGACTCAGATCCTGCAGTGCCAGACGTGTCCCCCTGCTTAAGCCAGTACATGTCCGGGCCCGTCTGAAGTTTGCTAGAGAGCATTTGGATGATCCAGAAGAGGATTGGGAGAATGTCATATGGTCAGATGAAACCAAAATAGAACTGTTTGGTAGAAACACAACTCGTCGTGTTTGGAGGAGAGAGAATGCTGAGTTGCATCCAAAGAACACCATACCTACTGTGAAGCATGGGGGTGGAAACATCATGCTTTGGGGCTGTTTCTCAGCAAAGGGACCAGGACCACTGATCCATGTACAGGACAGAATGAATGGGGCCATGTATCATGAGATTTTGAGTGCAAACCTCCTTCCATCAGCAAGGGCATTGAAGATGAAACGTGGCTGGGTCTTCCAACATGACAATGATCCCAAACATACCGCCTGGGCAATGAAGGAGTGGCTTCATAAGAAGCATTTCAAGGTCCTGGAGTGGCCTAGCCAGTCTCCAGATCTCAATCCCATAGAAAACCTTTGGAGGGAGTTGAAAGTCCGTGTTGCCCAGCGACAGCCCCAAAACATCACTGCTCTAGAGGAGATCTGCATGGAGGAATGGGCCAACATACCAGCAACAGTGTGTGCCAACCTTGTGAAGACTTACAGGAAACGTTTGACCTCTGTCATTGCCAACAAAGGATATATAACAAACTATTGAGATGAACTTTTGATATTGACCAAATACTTATTTTCCACCATAATTTGCAAATAAATTCTTTCCAAATCAGCCAATGTGAATATCTGGATTTTTTTTCTCATTTTGTCTCTCATAGTTGAGGTCTACCTATGATGCCAATTACAGGCCTCTCTCATCTTTTTAAGTGGGAAAACTTGCACAATTGGTGGCTGACTAAATACTTTTTTGCCCCACTGTGTATATATATATATATATACACACACATATACATACACCCACATACTGCATGTTGAAATGCGTTTTTATTACAAAATATATGAAAAATATTTTTACAAATACATTTCAAATATACTGTATGTCTTTAAATTACAAATCTACATTTTTGGAATGCATTTACAAATATATGTAAAAATATATGTTACAATTACTTTATTTATATGTTAAAAAAATCTTTAAAAACATATTTAAAAAATAAATTTGTTTTTTAAATATATATTTTTTAAATATATACTTCAGATTTTTTTTAAGATATAAAAAGTGATTTTAACATATATTTTTACAAACATTTGTAAATGCATTCCAAAAATTAATAGTTGTATTTTTAAAGACATACAGTATATTTGAAATGTATTTTTAAAAATATTTTTCATATATTTTGTAATAAAAACACATTTCAACATGCAGTATATATATATATATATATATATATATATATATATATATATAAATATATTGAATATGGCCAAAATTGTAGCATTTCGAATATATGGCAATATATTTGGGAAGAATATTTTAAAAATATATTTCAAATATATTTTCCATATATTTTCCAAAGGAAGCAATACAAAGAGAAGCGGATACTTTTTCATACAAGTACATGGTACAGCAGGGACATATTAGGAATATGTTGAGTTTACATATTATTTAAGTAGTCTACAGAAGGACTGACAATCCAGGTACAAATATCAATAAGGAAGGTACTGGCTCCCAGCAGCTTCTAACCAGCATCACATCAGATACAGCATCAAGGAGTTTGACTGCTAGATGTACAAGACAGTAAAAACAAAAATCCCTGTCAAACAGGATTACTGAGCAAGTTTAAAGGAGAACTCCACATTGTGAAGAAAAGTAATATAACATGTTCAATTGCTACTCAAACTAGTGACGGAACTGCTAGGGTCGCAAAAGTCACAATTGCAAGCGGGCCCTAGAGTTCCACCACTGTGGGAGGCCCAAGAGCCCAGACTGTTGCTGGCTGCAGGGCTCTGAGATGAGATTCTCTCCTAGGCAAGCCCAGAGCCAGCTCTGATAGTTCCCCCTCCTCTCTCCTCCTGCACTAATGGGAGAGGAGAGAGAAAGCTGCCTCTGCTCCTCCTCCTCTCGCACTCCTCCTGCGCTCTCCTCCTGTGTCTGCCCCGCCCACTTTCCTGTCCACGCTCCCTGTTATTTAATCACAAAATACTGTATATCTATAGTGTATCCTACAAAAGATTTGCCATGTGCCACTAAAGTGTTCGGGTTTGGCTTGAAGAAAAAGGTGGCAACCCTACCCATGTGGAATGAAGGGAGCCTGCTGCAGAACTTGTGAAATGGTTTTGCTGCAGGACCGTAATAAAGGGACCGTGATTGGAGTAAAGGGCTCTGGGCTCAGAGGGAGGGGGGATTAGGGGGGCCTTTCATGGTTTCTCACACCGGGATCCTGAAGGTTGTAGTTACGCCTCTGACTCAAACCATTCAAAAACATACTGCAGCACAGAAGTTTCCTCAATTTGTCTAAAACCCCCCCCCCCCAAAAAAAAAACCCCAATACAATAGAAATTTGGTTTGTTTGGTAAGGAATCCCTAGAGGGTTTACTTATGGCAGCTTCCCATATCAGAACACTGAGATTTCACCAGGTGGTTAATGAGCCAGTCCCTGCCGTTCAATCTGAAAAGGAAATGAAACAAACAGTTTTCTGCTCATAAAAGCAAAAGAGGTAGGGATCTGCTACAAAATGTGTTAAAATTCTGCAATGAACATAGGTCACCCAGATAGGATAGTATTTTTTCTTTTTTTAACAAAGGTGGAGTTACACTTCAAGTAGCCAGCATAGTGCCTTGGCAAGTGCCTTCAGTCTTTTCCAAGCTGCTGTTGAACTCAGAAAGCATTCCAGCTACATAAGGGGCTCCATAGACCCAAGAAAGTATTTATTAGGAAAATCAGATGTGGAGCCTCCATGCTTGGAGGCAATTAAAGGCATTAATATCAGGCAGAACCTACATGCCAGAAAGCCAAAGAGCCATGGTAATGAAACAAATAAAACTTCAGCACTATCACCTTTAAAGCCCTAACAAGTTATTGATGTAGCCAGGTGCAAGTTTTATCATTATGCCATTCAGGGACATTTACAGATGAGGCTATGATTAATCCCTCCCTTAGTGCCCAGTACTGGGACTGCTACATCAATTCCTGTTAGCAAAATGAATTCAGTTTTTCTGACAGCAGAGGATCTTTGGACCTGTAGTCCTATAGGCAATACATCCTGTATTCCTGAGTGCTGATTGAACTACAACTTCCAGAGAGCTGGCAAACAGGAAGAATGCTGGGAAAGGAGATATATTCTATAGCAAGAGACTGTCTCTCTCTCCCTTGGTGCAGGATTCAGAGCTGAACACCGGGGGATTGCTGTCCCAATCCAGAGACAGATTGTTGGCCTACTGCTGTGGACTCTGCACATCAGTTCAACACAGCGGTGACGCCAAATGCCACCCCGGAATTGCATCAGCTTCTTTGTATCTGGACTGTCACTATCCAATTTTCATTCGGACATCTCTGTTCGCCACGCTGACAGGCTGTCAGGTGGTATCTCTGCACATCCCTGCAAACAGCCAAGAGCCTGGGCAAGAACTCTTGTCCCTAGGAGGCCGTGCTGCCCATAGGATTGGTGAGTGAGCAGATGCCCAACCTCTTTCTTTCATTACTCTAGAAATACTGCATGCACTTCAGTTACCAGGAGACCTTTGCTTTGAGCAGTACCACAGTTTATCTGTTTAATTTAATTGAATTACCAGTATTCACTAATGTGTTTGGGCCCCACCATTGCTAGCAAAAGACAGCTGATACCATCATATCAGGAACTTTAAACATCACATGACTCAAATTGCAATCTCCAGCTAAGAGACCTCTTCTCTTTTAAGGTCATTGCTATTTAAATTGAGGTAAATATATCTATTTATGTCGGAGTATACATTTACATAATTTTCTGCATGCCTCGTTGCTGCCCTGGTGGCATGGAGACAGATGATAAGTCAACAAGCCTTTTCTTCCCCCTCTTGTTGCCGGTGTTGCAATTAAATAGTTAAAGCTTACTACTCATGACTGTATAAACTGTTGTCAATTGATTATTCCTATTTTACCCATGTTCTGCTTTTATGCATTAACTAGGGTTGTATATCCTAAACCTATTTTTTGTGTGGCCTACTCTTTTGAACAAGTCTAATATAGAGGTGTTACTAAAGAATTGTGTTTCTTGCATTATTATTCTATACTGTTGAAAAAATTTATATATATATATATATATATATATATATATATATATATACCGTATTTTTCGCACCATAAGACGCACTTTTTTCCCCCCAAAAAAGGGGGGAAAATGTCAGTGCGTCTTATGGAGCGAATATGGAGCGGCCGGTCCGGTATTTCCACTGCCGCCGTGTCAGAATACCGGGCCGGCCGCTCAGCTCTACAGCGGGACCTTATAGAGATGACTGCTGACCTTTGGGGAGGGGGGGGAGCGGGTACCTGAATTTGACAGATACCCGCTCCCACTTCCGTGGAGTTCTTTCATCTTACCCGTTCCTCTATCCAGCGGCGCGGTCTTCCCGGCTTCTGTAGTGTGGGCATGACAGCCGGGTGCCAAGTGCGCATGCGCAGGAAGCGGTGCTTTTTGTGAATGGTAAGGCGGCACCTGGGACACATGACAGATCCCAGAAGCCGCCGGACCAATCACAAAGCGCAAGTGCCTCTCGCTCATGCGCACTGGGCACCCGGCTGTCATGCCGAGCGCCATTACAGAAGCCGGGAAGACAGCGCGCGGCTGGATAGAGGAACAGGTAAGATGAAAGAACAACTCCGCGGAAGTGGGAGCGGGTACCTGTCAAATTCAGGTACCCGCTCCCCACCTCCCCAAAGGTCAGCAGTCATCCCCTGTACTATCCACAGTCTCTGGTCATCCCTGTGCTGTCTGCAGTCTCTGGTCATCCCTGTGCTGTCCGCAGTCTCTGGTCATCCCTGTGCTGTCCGCAGTCTCTGGTCATCCCTGTACTGTGTCCGCAGTCTCTGGTCATCCGTGTACTGTGTCCGCAGTCTCTGGTCATCCATGTACTGTGTCCGCAGTCTCTGGTCATCTCCTGTACTGTGGCCGCAGTCCCTGGTCATCCCCTGAACTGTGTCCGCAGTCTCTGGTCATCTCCTGTACTGTGTCCGCAGTCTCTGGTCATCTCCTGTACTGTGTCCGCAGTCTCTGGTCATCTCCTGTACTATGTCTGCAGTCCATTAGTTCAGAATTTTTTTTTCCTGTTTTCTGCCTCTAAAACCTAGGTGCGTCTTATGGTCAGGTGCGTCTTATGGAGCGAAAAATACGGTATATATATATGCTCCTCATTGGAAAAATGAACTGAATCAACATCCGCATTGATGAAAATAAATATTCATATATTGTCCTTAAAAATCTTGTGTTCATGCCTTCAATCACATGCTTTTCATTGAAATATTTTTATCCAATTTTATTATCCACCATACACAATGCAATCTCAACGGTGGTGGGATTGCAGAGTGTAAGGTGGATAATAAAATCGGGAAGAAAGATTTCACAGAATAAACACATTGATTAAAGTCATGAACACAAGATTTTTAAGGACTATGTATGAATTTTTATTTTCATCAATCGGGGCATTGATTCGTTGCATTTTTCTATTGAGGAATATATATATATATTTTTTTGTATTCTTCAGGATACCACTATATATTATTAATGTAAAGTATTGAGCATAAATTCGTTGTATATATTAACTTTATTTATTTATTTTTTTTTATTAATTGGGACATTGATTCATTGTATATTGCAAATAGGGAGCACATGTGTTATATTATATTTTTTTTATTTTTTTTTGTCATTTTTGTGATTTGTGAGGATACCACAATATATTATTACTGTGAGTGTTTGGCACAATTTCATTATATATTGCTGCGCAGCACTATTTATATGGTATTTTTATACATGCAGCCATCGTGTCACTCTTGGGAAAAGTCCTGCATTTAGCAAGGCAACAATCTCAAATGCCAACCACAACATGGTTGCCAAATCATCCATTTAAAACTGAACACATATTAATCACACAGGTTCTGATGCTATTTTAATGCAGATAAAGCACTGTGAGGTGAGCACAAGTGAGTTTAATTGCCACCTTAATCAGCCACAGAACCTGTGTAAATAATATGTGTTCAGTATGAAAGGGATCAGGTGGCAACCTTAAACCACAAATATTAATGCGCCTTGAGCCTTACTTGAGATTGGGTTTCCATCTTGGAAGGAAAAAGTGGAACAGCCACAACTTGCATAGAACATCTTACAAGGTAAAGAGGGCAAAGTAGGAGCACTTGGACTGGATCAGCCTCAAGATTTAGGGACATGGGGTGCTATGGGGTAGGAGCAAAGGTGGAGTTTACCATTCATAAGCTCTCATGGAGTTTGGAAATTTCTGGATAAAAAAAATGCGTTGTCTGCTAGGACAGAGACAAAGACACAACATTAAAATACATGCCTGTTCCCTTGGATACTATTTTATTCCCTTACACAAATTTTTAACGTGAACAAAATTTATTTATTTGTTTCTGTGTTCCTTTACCTTTCATTCCAGTCTGGTGGGTCCCACTGATCCAGTTCTGTGCCAGGATGATGGAAGGATGTGTTCACCAATGTAATCAATTTTTCCCTATCCACTTGTCCTTCAGGAGGGCTCAGAAGCAAAGTCTGAAATTTTTTTATTATCTTGGCTGAAACGTAGTTACAAAGACATAGGTGCAAAATTAGGCTAAAAGCATACACTTCTTTATTGAAATCTATAAAAATAAAAAATACATATTTCAAATATTTGGAGCTCCTACCGTAAAGAGCCAATTCCATATATAAAGTTTTAACCGCTTTTCCTCCAGTCACATAGAGAGCCTTTGTGCCTTTTGGGGTGTCTTTAATTTGAATAACTTTCTGTTGAGTTTACTATATGGACCATTTATGTATTTATACTAGGTGATCATATCACACCTTTATCACCTCTGCTCATTTTTATAGAAAACGTGTTCATTAACTAGCCAGTTCTGTAGTAGTGGCAAGTAACAAACACCAGCTTACTGAATAAGTTGGTACAAAGTATAATGAGTATGCAATAAGCAATAGCAAACAAGCAAATCAATGAGGAAAATATTTAATCTAAGTGGTTGCTATGATTTTTTTTTTCGCATTGCAGTTTTTGAATTTTCTGGAAATAGATCTATAAATAAGAAATGCTGTTGAGAAGGTCTGAGCAAATGACCATATTGATCTGGGGATCAGACTGCGCCTCTATAGTCCATGAGATCCTATCAACCAGTAAGAAGGAATTCCCTTTATGCTAATTTTTACTTCAGCAAGAAGAATAGAGGATATGGATTCCACCACAGCAGTAAACATCTTGCTGTTGTCTAACACACTATATTCTTTGCACTACAGAAAAATTTTAGATTCCCACTCAGACTTTGTCATATTTTTTTGCCATATGTTAATGTTCATATGTTAATATGTGCTGTGTCACACATTACCTTGCATTGCATTAGGGCAGTCCATTCATTTTGAATGGCTGCAAAAGAACAATAAGGGACCAAAAAAACAGACACACAGTTGTTTCTGACGCAGTGTACAATAATGGTACACGGTAGTGTGATACTGTGTGTTGTGAACCACTGTGTTTAGGAATATCATTGCTTTAGTGCTGTGGTCTCCAAACTGCGGCCCTATCGGACCGAATGCGGAACTTTGCTTGCCTCTATCTGGCCCTCGGGGAACTATTCCTCCCACTGATGCCAACAAGGAAGCACCATTTCTTCCACTGGCACCAGCAATGGGGCATTTTTCCTTCTACTGACACCAACGATGGGGCACAATTCCTCCCACTGATATAAACATTTAGGTACTATTACTCCAACTAATACCAAGCACTATGCGTTCCTCAGATACAAATGATGGGGCAATCTTCATCCCAATGACACCAGTGATGGAGCACTATTCATCCCACTGACACCAATGACGGGGCACTTTTCCTCCCGCTAACACCAATGATGGGGCACTATTCCTCCCACTGACACCAATGATGGGGCACTATTCATCCCACTGACACCAATGACGGGGCACTTTTCCTCCCACTAACACCAATGATGGGGCACTATTCCTCCCACTAACACCAATGATGGGGCACTATTCCTCCCACTAACACCAATGATGGGGCACTATTCCTCCGACTGACACCAATTAAAGAGCACTATTCCTCCTACTGACACCAATGATGAGACACTATTCCTCCCACTGACACCAATGATGGAACACTATTCCTCCCACTAATACCAATGATGGGGCAATATTTCTCTCACTAATACCAATTATGGGGCACTATTCCTCCCACTAATACCAATGATGGGGCAATATTTCTCTCACTAATACCAATGATGGGGCACTATTCCTCCCACTAACACCAATGATGGGGCACTATTCCTCCCACTGATACCAATGATGGGGCACTATTCCTCCCACTAACACCAATGAGGGGGCACTGTTCCTCCCACTAACACCAATGATGGGGCACTATTCCTTCCACTAACACCAATGATGAGACACTATTCCTCCTTCATCTGACTACAAACACTATGTCATTTTTTTTTTACACCTACTTACGCTGGGACATTTTCTACTCGCACTGGCCACTCTGGCCCTCCTAAAGTTTGAAGGACAGGAAACCAGCCCTTTGTTTAGAAAGTTTGGAGACCCCTGCTTTACTGAATTGGGCTTCAATTCAAAATCAATGGCATCACGACATGCTAATGTACACGTTGTGTGTTAGCTTGCAATGCAGTAATGCATGCAATGCACCCTATTGTTTTGATTTAATTTTTAATAAAATTGTTTTAATTTAATTTACTTTTTTTGTAGTTTTAATATAATTTTAATTTGATAAATTAAATTAATTTTAATTATATAGATATAA
Source organism: Staurois parvus (assembly GCF_062004578.1). Taxonomy (NCBI): domain Eukaryota; kingdom Metazoa; phylum Chordata; class Amphibia; order Anura; family Ranidae; genus Staurois; species Staurois parvus. Next base: position 7,584,830 of record NW_028318003.1, read on the forward strand.
TTTTAATTGAATTGCATTAATGCAATACACCTCATTGGAGGAGTGTAAATGGGCTCTAGAAGTGTATTGTCAGCCAAAATGCTTCCTGCTATCTGAGGCTCCATAACTGAAATTTCCTCTCACTTACTATTCCGGTGACAATGTGAGGGGAAAACTCAAAGTGCAACATGGGCAGAAATTTGTGTATTTTTACCAATTTGGTTTCATATTTAAGTTTTATTATTATCAGAGCAGTCTTGTTTATTTTAACTTGTTATGCAACATTTTGAGACTTTTTGGATTTTTTGGGGGAGACTGTCTTGCTTCATGATTTACTTGGTACTCTGTCCCAATAAAAGCTTTCTCAGGAGCTTGTCTCCAGCTTTGAATGCTTGATGTAATGTTAATACCCATTGAACGTTCAAATACACATTAATCTAAGGTCTGCAAAGAATGAAAGTAACAGATATTAAATGTTGGTTTCATTTTTTCTTTATCTGATTTAATCGTTAATTGAGCTGTGTTATTTTTTTATTATACTAGAGTTCTGCTTGTATGGCATTTTTTTTGTTTTGAATAGAGTCAGAAAGAGTTAACATCCCTGCCATTTTATTTTTTGCTGTCTGTGTACAATTTAGGAAATTCCTCTTCACTTCTTGTTCCAGAAACACATGCAATGCATCCATGTATCCCATTGTTTTCATTACATTTTTAATTAAACCATTTTATTTTAATTGTAAATTGTTAATTTTTTTAGTTTTTGTTCTCTTCTGAAACAGCTGTCCCCAAGACAGGTGTACCCATTGGAAGAATTCCTTTCACCTCTACATCTCTGAAGTTTTTTCTTTTTCTCACTTTCTCAGTGACAATGGTTACCAGTACAAATAGAGAGGGGGAATCTCTCCAGTGGGACCACTGACAAGAATAACAACTTGACAGAGTGTTGAATCTTCCTCTAAAAAGGTTTTGCCTAGAGATGCACTTTAATGTTTCTACATTTAGGCTAACATAATATATGTATATAAAATGGTAATTGAGCGCTGGGAACATGAATATAAAGCCGCTAGCATAAAGTAACCTTTGGAAGTGTTATTTACACGAAACGCGTTAGGGAGGTGCCCCTGACCTATGTACTTATACCACAAGGCTATCCTGACTGACACCCTAGTGGCCAGATCTGATCCGGATGTAAGTTTTATCCCTTATCTGTACATGCTGAAATCTTGCTAATTAAAGAAATACTACACTATCAGAAGCTTTTTTGGGGCTTATTTCCATGGGAGCCCGTTTTTGAAGGTTCCTGTTGGTTTTTGAGTGATGTGTGACTCCCCCCTCCCCCGCTGATGATTTTCCTGGTGGATGGCTTACAAATACACCTGGACTGATGACATCTAGTGGCTAACCTGCAGATGACATCTTCCTGGTATCACAAGTCCAGAGCACCAGGAGCGGGTCTTAATTGCTCCACGCGCAGTTTATGCGCTATCTGGTTAGTGCATTGTTTGTACATTTACAAGAACACAAGAGTCACGGTTATCCCTGATCATGGATTGTTTGGACATTTGCACATAATCACTTTATCTCACCACGTAATATGGACTGAGTTATCTTACATATGCTATTGTGCAACTTATGTATTTGATTTTTTCATCTGATTTTATTATTAGCAGCGCTGCATACTCTTTTATATGTATGTTACTGCTTTAAAAAAACAAATACACAAGGGCTACATTTAAGTAATTTAATCCAAATCTTCGCACTTCTGTTTAGTTTATTATGTAGTGTGGTTTGTAGTTGTAACATGCGTCTTATGCATGATATAAAACATTAACATTATTGATGTTTCGGAAGCGGAACTCACTAGGTGTATCACGAAGGCCCATGTCAACAAAGTGTTTATCATCTTCAAAAATCTTGGCCATCTGCACATGGTGAAGCATTTTTCCCGTGCAATAGATCTGACTGAGAATGAATTTGATTAAATGAATTAAAGAAGAGACTTTCAGCAAGTTCAATGATTGATCACTGAATAAACAAAATGAGAAAGATGAATAGTGTTTTTGGTATAAAGTAGAACTATAGGCAAAACTTTATTTCACTTTGGATAGAGTAAGGGAGGGTTATAAACCCTGTCAATTTTTTTCATCATCTGTGCCCATGGGGGAGACTTACCTTCACTTCCTGCCCCATAGCAAAAACTTAATGTGAGAGAAAATCTCTGCAAAATTAGGGAATGCATTGGGCCCCCCCCCCCCCCCAGATAACCAGAACTAGTGTTCCCATTGGAAGATTTCCACTCTATTACTTTTTTGGGGACAACCCAAAATTTGGGGCTCTTTTACTTTCACTTTCAATGATAATGGTAAACAGCACAAATAAAGAGGGTAAGTCTCCCTGACACAGACAGGGGCACAGACAACGATAAAAAGCTAATAAGAGTTCTAATCCCTCTCCACTCTATCTAAATCTTTGTCTTTAGTTATACTTTAATATCAGGCGTGCAATTTTGTAAGCAGAAAGCCTTATAAAGTTGCTTTAAACAGTAATAAAAACATGGCTGAACATCCATTGGGTAAAAATAAGGGCATCTTTTGAACAGTAGATACTATTTTGGATTAATTGCACTTTTGGCAAGTAGACATTACTCAATAGATAAAGCTGGTTTAACCAGCTTAGTGTGTCTATACCTCTATAAAATGTTTGACAAATAAAAGAAGCAGACAATGACAGGATGACATTGTCAATCTTGCCATCATGGTGTTTTAGTTAATTAAAATGTGAGCTTGTTCCCAAAAATTGTGGACCAGTAAAGATTTATTTTATCTTGTAAATTTATCAATACATTTTTTCTAGCAAGTGTATTAAGTATACATTTTTGGTAGACCTGTACAGACACACCTATACACCTATAATTGTACATCTACTATATAAATGCTGCTTTGTGTCAGATTCAGGATCCTGTTCCTAATTCTTAGTCAAATGATCCACATGCCAGAAGAAGGCATTAAAGATTATTCACAACAATCTCAAATTCTAAACTGATGACATTTAGAAGAAAATACAGTACAAACAAAAATGTCTGCCAGCTATATTCTTGCAGTAATGTTATTGTGACATATTACAGATTTCCAGTTTAAAAAGATTATCTCCAAGAAAGGGCACTTGGGCATTCATCAGTTCACTATTTAGATACAGTAATTTGATTTTCACGTGTCTCTCTTTGTTCATTAACTCATTCCCTGCCCACAGTACATATACTGGATGACGTACATGTACATGTTCCTTCATTCTCCAAAAAATTTTGACAAAAAATTACAACTTCGAAAAACTCACAATGCCTTTTTTTAAATGAATTGGACTGGTTACTTTCTGAAAAGTGGTCATTTTGGGGGTATTTGTACTGTCCTGGTATTTTTGGGCCTCAGGAAATGAGATGGGTCATCAGTACATCAGGACTAGTGATGGGCCAAACACCCCCATGTTCGGTTCACAGTTGAACGTTCGATCGCTAACTTCGAACTCAACGCAAGTCTATAGGACCCGGACTTGTTAATTCAAAAGTGCCCATTTTGAAGGCTGATATTAAAGTTATTGGCCATAGAAGGGGTGTGGGGACTCTGGGGAGGGACATGAATCAGTGAAAAAAAAAACTTCAAAATGTTTTTAAAGGGGCAGTCATTTCTGATTGCATAAAGTTAAAAAAAAAGAAAAATTCCTGTAAATATCATTCTTGGGGGGTCCCCTTAAACTACCTGCACAGTTGCACATCTGTACAATATATAGAACCTGCTGCAGCAGGACTGCTATTTTTTTTTCTAAATTATATTTTTATTTAAAAACAAAAAAAACAGAAAAAACAATCTGTACCAGATCTGGAAGGAATGTTAGGAGGGACTACAAAGATTTTTTTTTTTTTTAAAGTCTGTGGGATTCCCTCTAAAAGTTATACCAGGCCATTTAGGCCCGGTAGGACTTTTAAGGGAAACCCCACCTCTCAAAAATGGGGGGGAAAAGTGCATGGGGTTTCCCCTAAATGCCATACCAGGCCCTGTAGGCCTGGTAAGACTTTTAAGGAAAACCCCACCTCCAAAAAATGGGGGAAACAAAGCGTGGCACCCCCTACATTTCTACTAGACCCTTGATGCGGGCACAGGCCTGGCAGGGCAGGAAAAGGGGGAGACGATTGAGCAGCCCCCTCCTTGTGGCTTTCCAGGCCATGTGCTCTTGGCATGCCAATGGGGACAAAGGCCTCTTCCCCACAACCCTGTCCGGGGGCTCAGCAGCATCAGGGTACCCCTATAAATAAGGGGTCACCCTGATGCTGCACCCCTTGTGAATGAGTAAAGGGCACTTGTACTCTTACCCATTCACTAAAGGGTTAAATTCAGTAAAAAATAAAGAGACCAGACATTTTTAAAGGGAAAATTCCTTTAATTGAAGAAAAAGCTGCAGGGAGAGGGGGGGGGGTGCTCGGATCAAGGATCTGGTAGGAATTTTTTGGAGGTGGAGTTCCCCTTCAAAGAATTACCAAGCCTAAGGGGCCTGGTATAGCTTTTACGGGGGAACCCCATGCACTTTTTCACCCATATTGGGAGGTTGGGATCCCCTTAAAAGTCCTAACAGGCCTTTTTTAAAAAATATTTTCTGTGGGGTCCCTCCTAACCTTCCTACCAGACCTAAAAAGGGGGGGGGGGTTTTAAAAAATATATTTTTTATATTATTTTTTTGTTTTTTTTAATTTTTATTTCTTTTAATAATTTTTTTTTTTCGGGGAGAGTATTCTCCCCTCAATCTTCGGCAGTGGTCAGCAACACACTACATACTTTGGCCAATTATGGCTCTCACAGTGCATTGTGCTGTGACTGGCCAAAGCATTGCACCTGTGGTCATGTGCATTGCTTTGGCCAATCATGGTTCTCACAATGCATTGTGAGGCGCTCGGCGGGCGAACAGCCTGCTGAACGCCCTTACCGTTCATGTGTTCGGCGAACACATGAACAGCTGATATTTGAACTGAACACTTATCAAATATATATGCCCTAGTTTGTAGACGCTATAATTTTTACACAGACTAAATAATATACATTGATTTGGGTTATTTTTACCAAAGAAATATAGCAGATTACATTTTGGCCTAAATGTATAAAGAAAGATTATTAATTTGCAAAATCTTATTACAGTAACTAAGAAAAAGGAGATTTTTCAAATTGCCGGTTAAAGTAGCACAGTGCTGAATAGCAAAAAAATGCTCTGGTCATGAAGGGGGTAAAAGTGTTAAAGAATGAATGAAATTGAAAGTAAAAATTTCCTCAAAATTGTGACAAAAATCAGTAGATTTTGCAAAATTTTTATCATTTTGATTAAATGCATTTGAGTCAGTACGGAGGCAAAACTAATGTGGTTTTTAAAGGTGATTTTTAAGAATACAATAGACTTTATTTGGCTTCTGAGTGCTACTAAATATCCCTATTTATAGGTACTTATATAGCACCAAAAATGTAAGGAGCACTTTACATATTGTGTATGTACATCAGTTCCTGCCCTCAAAGTATCTATAATTTAGTGTCCCTCTCTCATAGGCATACAAATAGTAAAGCCAGTTTAGATTGGAGCCAATAAGCCTGCCAGAATATCTTTGGATCATGGGATGAACCCCACACAAACAGAGGGAGAACTTGCAAACTCCATGTATGACCACTGGTGCCCACTTTCAATTCCAGACCTGTTATTGTTTCAAAAAAATAGCCCCTCATTTCCCTTATTATTTTACTTTTTTTCGATTAGGAAATATATAAAAAGTAAAAAAAAAAAAACAACATTAAAAATTAAAAGTAATAGTACACAAATAACATTTACAAAAAAAGGAACAAGCACAGATACAAAAGGACACTAAATTAAATGACACTAAATACCACCCCACCCATAATACCCTCTAAATACATTTTAAAGAAGATTTCTTTTCATCAAGCCAATCTCAGCTAAGTAACTCAGTGTAAAAAATTAAGTGTTTTCACTTTGTTCTTTTCACTTTAGCAGCAAATAAATCAGGAGCAGAAAAGCTGGTGATTTTTTTTACTGTTGTGCTTGAGAACACCATCATTTTTCTCTACACGCGACTGGTACACATGCAAAGAAACGTGTTGCCTCATGAGAGTGCTACAAATGAACAAAAACATCATAGATATCTACTATTATTAGGTAATATATTTAGTAACACATTAACGTGTAACACAACTCCCTTTTAATCTACTTTTCCCAGTAAAACTGGTAAGGAAATAAAATGTAGATGTTACATGATCATTAGCTAGCTGAATGTGATTTGAATATACAGTATATCAGGGGTGCTCAATCTGTAGCCCGTGGACCACATGTGGCCCTCGGAGCCTTCTAATGTTGCCCTCAACCTGAAACTGAATGCAGAAGTTTTGGTGCGCTTTCAGAAAGTGCACCTCACCTGTCAGATATACAGATATAATAGAGGTCTATGGCAAAGAGCAGCTAACCCGCAGGAAAGCTGAAGGTGCACTTCAACATTCAGTGTATATATACACTGCATGTTGAAATGCATTTTTATATATTACAAAATATATATTTTTTAAATATATTCTTCAGATTTTTTTTAACATATAAAAAAGTAATTTTAACATATATTTTTACATATATTTGTAAATGCATTGAAAAAATGTAGATTTGTATTTTTAAAGACATACAGTATATTTGAAATGTATTTTTAAAAGTATTTTTCATATATTTTGTAATAAAAAACATGCAGTATATATATATATATATATATATATATATATATTGTAATTATTATTTATTTAAATATTTTTTTAAATATATTGAATATGGCCAGAATTGTAGCATTTCAAATATATGTCAATATATTTGGGAAGAATATTTCTAAAATATATTTCTCTTCCATGTGGGACACAATTCTTTAAACTCCTTAAAGATACCTGAGGTTTGTTCCACAAGTTTAAGGTTTTGATTGCATCAGGGTTCATTTCAGTCAGTAGCAGAAGTTCAGAGGGCAATACATCTCTACTGCTAAGACAGATAAGCAAATGCTTTGTACTGCACAGAGAGGGATCTGTGGCTAGGGATGAACTAAAGCTGGCCATAGATAGGTCAGTATTTTTGTTCAACCAGTGGTTGTATGAAAAAAACTGACCTGATTCCCCCATCCACACATTCAAGGTGGATGGGGGGAATTTTCCCCACCGAGTCATTGTATTCTGACAGCGGGGAGACTTCCCTCCATCAGAATACACAGATCAGCGCTACAGGCTATAGCCTGCAACACTGATCGAGAGGAAATTTTCCAGCAGAGCCATTATACAGAAGTTGATAAGTAGATCAACTTCTGTACAACCACCGTATCCATACATGGATCAAAATTCCACTGGTCCCTGCTGAACCGGCTGCATTTTGGTGCATCTATGGTCTCACTCTCAGCCATTCTATACAGTAAATTGCACTGTTAAGTTTTCCATAACTTCCTCCCTAGTAGGGACCCCTTCTTAACACAGTCAGCATTGTAGCTGCATAGGCTGTCATGGCCATTGTTATGCTACTGCTGTCAGGAATGAGAATTCAATAACAAATGGGAAAAAAGGAGAGAAAACAGGGATCAATAAAATGTTAAAACTGGATAATTTTAATGAGAGATTAAACAACTCACATTCAAGTGCATAATCTTCAGCATGAAATTGTCTGGCACTTGGCTCTGTGGATGCTTTTCATGTTAAAGCATACTTGGTTGAATGTGAATGGGAATTGTTTATTCTACAAAAAGTATCCAGTTGTAACATTTTTCCTGCACCTTGTTTGCTCTCCTTTTGTCTGTGTCACATGGATCCAACTGATCATATCAAGGAGCTGCAGAAATATTTGTCTGCCTTCCAAGGACATTATGGATTGAGAAATATTTGCAGTCGCACAGAGTAAATTATGCGCAACACTTTTCTATATTTTTATGAATAACAAATGGGACACTATCAAAATCTATAAACTAGTCCATAAAAATAGGCTAAATTATTAAACTGCAAATTATTCTACATCCAAAAATTATTTTATATACTCAATTTCCCTTTTAATTTTTTTAAAATTAGTTTAATGCTTACCTGTTACATGGAGAGGAAAAGTTTCCATTGACACTTTTCTTTTGCAACATACAAAATAGGACAAAGAATTTTGCCCACCATACTGAAAAATTCATTGTATGTCGCAGCGAGTAAAACAAGCCAAGTGACTGCTCAAAGTTCCACAAGAAAACAGAGTTCGGACAAGGGTTAATGAGTCATTAATAGTCTGTTCTTTGGCATTCCGCCATAGTTTTCTTCTTACTACACCCATGTATCTTGTCTCATTAACTGCTTACATTCTGGGACTTTTGAACTTGGGTTGCAGTAACAAGTAACAGCATATGCTCCTTGGACAAAATGATAAATCAGAATGTACGATTGTGCTTTTGCCTGTTTAAGCAGTAAAATATTTATGATAAATCAGAATGAATTATATTTTTTGGATATGTAGTATAGATTTTTACTGTCCTTTTACCTTTTTAATCAGCAAAACATTCATGATAAATCAGAATGTATTATATTGTTTGTACATGTATCAGCAAAACATTTGTGATAAATCAGAATGTATTAGATTTGTATAAGTGTATCTTTAACAGCAAAACATTTGTGATAAATCAGAATGTATTATATCTTTTGTAAACATATCAGCAAAACATTTATGATAAACCTTGATAAATTAGAATGCATTATATCTTTTGTATATGTATAATTATACATGATAGATCATGATAAATCAGAATCATGTATGACATCTTTTGTACACTATATTGCCAAAAGTACATGCACATGAACCCAGTCTTAGTCCATAGGGTTCAATATTTAGTTGCCCACCCTTTGCAGCTATAACAGCTTCAACTCTTCTGGGAAGGCTGTCCACAAGGTTTAGGAGTGTATCTATGGGAATGTTTGACCATTCTTCCAGAAGCGCATTTGTGCGGTCAGGCATTGATGTTGGACGAGAAGGCCTGGCTTGCAGTCTCCGCTCTAATTCATCTCAAAGGTGTTCTATCGGGTTGAGGTCAGGAATCTGGACAGGCCAGTCACGTTCCTCCACCCCAAACTCGCTCATCCATGTCTTTATGGACCTTGCTTTGTGCACTGGTACACAGTCATGTTGGAACAGGACGGGGCCATCCCCAAACTGTTCCCACAAAGTTGGGAGCATGAAATTGTCAAAAATATCTTGGTATGTTGACGCCTTAAGAGTTCCCTTCACTGGAACTAAGGGGCCAAGCCCAACCCCTGAAAAACAACCCCACACCATATTCCCTCCTCCACCAAACTTTACACTTGGCACAATGCAGTCAGGGAAGTACCGGTCTCCTGGCAACAGCCAAATCCCGACACGTCAATTGGATTGCCAGGCAGAGAAGTGTGATTCGTCACTCCAGAGAACATGTCTCCATTGCTCCAGTGTCCAGTGGAGGCATGCTTTACAACACTACATCCGATGCTTTCCATTGCACTTGGTGATGTGGCCTACCACTTCATGGCTGAGTTGCTGTTGTTCCCATTTGCTTCCACTTTATTATAATACCACTAACAGCTGACAGTGGAATATTTAGTAGCAAGTAAATTTCATTGACTTATTGCACAGGTGGCATTCTATCACGGTACCACGCTTAAATTCACTGAGTTCCTGAGAATGACCAATTCTTTCACAAATGTTTGTAGAAGTCTGCATGTCTAGGTGCTTGATTTTATACACCTGTGGCCATGGAGGTGTTTCGAACACTTGAATCCAATGATTTGGAGGGTTGTCCCAATACGTTTGGCAAAATAGTGCATATGCATATGTAGTATACATTTATACTGTTCTTTAACCTTTTTAATCATCAAAACATTCACTGAGTGATTAGGACAAAACACAACTGCACGCACCATGGCTCAGGGGTATTTCCAGTTGTCTTCCTATGCCCCAAGTACTTTTGTTTACCCTATGTACTATGGGAACAAATTTTCTAGTCTGTAGTGACACAGTGTTATTGACCTGATTCTGCAAATTCACTCATCAATTTGTACTTCAAATTGTAGCAGATGTAATTCGTTTTTGTCAAATGTATTTTTATTTAAGTTTTCCATGTAATAATTCCAGGTTGTAGCACAGAGCAATATGACAAAGTGAAATATAAAAGAAACATGAAAATAGGGAGATGGCAGTGGTTTCCCACGTTTACGCCATGTTTCACTTTACAAGTCAGTACGTAATTCAAGCTAAGGCAAGACATTTCCAAAGGCACAAAAGCTGATTCAGATTGTACATAGTAAGTAAACATGGATTTTAAGATGTAAGTCCTTCTAGAGGACTGATATATTATCAAGTGCAAATTTTTATTAAAACTTAAAGTGCATGCAAGAAACATCACATTGCTGTCCAAACTGAAACTTCACGTAGGATTTTTCAAGCAAAAGGAAATATATTGTGGCTTTTAAATGAGATGTTTGTGTCAGATTCTGTACTCCCTGTACTACACTTTTAGATGCAAATATGCTATTACAAAAGGCTATTCTAGCATTAGTATGTCTAAGTGCTACCCACTTAAAGGATAACTCCACTTGTGGTGAAAAAAAAAAATTATTTAACATTTGCAAATGAGCCACACTCCATATTGTAATAGAATGTTATTAAGAATTACCTTTCCTTTTAATCTGCAGCACTGTAATTTTCTGTAACATGCAGAATGCTGGTATTTCATACACAAAATACAGGTGTACAGAATGCCCTCTAGAAATGTATTTTCCTGCTTGTGGGATTGGCTCACCGATTTTCCCAGAAGTCTGCACTAAGATACATGTCAGCTTTTAGGCATCCTCTGCTACAAAAAAAATAAATAAATCATGTTTTGTGAGATACTTTCAAAGGGTTAATCATGACAAAAGGGATTCAGACTATGAAATATTCTTCATGAGATTACAATCCAAACACTGAACTGAAACCATGCTTGTGGCCCTGTATGTGAAATAAATAGCTGTGAGCATGCTATGAGATATTTATCATAGAAACAACTTTAGAACACCGAATGTGCAGTGCTTATATTAGACCTAATACCAAATAATAATAAAAAATATGTATGAAACAAACAAATCAACTCCATGTGATTATTCTTCAAAACTTCATGAAAAGTCCAAACAGTATAAATCCCAATCCACCAAAGTTGCCTCCACCAGAGAGACACAGCAGAAACTTACCAGGGAAATACAAATTTCAGTTTAAAGAGCAGTCATATTAGGAATGAAGTCACGGATACACCAGTGTGCAGATAGGACACAGGCTATATCCAGGAGAATATCCAGCCAGGAGCATCACAAAAGCAGCACACAGGCTATTTTCATGAAACATCCAGCAAGACTCACCATCAGCAAAATGGTCAATCCTGCATTCACAGGAACATTATGTTTAGGGAAAGAAGAAAGAAACCACCACTCCACTTAGTATAAAATCAGATGCACAAATGTATTAAAAGTTGTTAATTGTACTCACATTGGTAGTAGATATAGAACACTACTGAATCTAAAATCAAAACTCTACAATTCTCAATACTGGGAACTCTTCCAGTAGAGTGATGATGTCACATTGTGTGGGTCTTTCCTATGCATTTCTTCAAAGATGACATCTTCCGGGGCATAGGAGCTATGCAAGGTCATCATACTTTAAACATCCCCTGAGTGCAGTGCATGCATTTCTAGATGGAACCAATCCTAATTTTGGATTCAAGATGCCTCCAGATGAAACCACAAAGTAACCAAGCCTCATTTTGGACTCATGATAGTTCTCTACACTTGTGAAATAATATCTATAGATAGACCAAACCAGCGTCTTCTACAGACGAAAAATCATAATGTAAAAAAAAAATATAAAAAGACCAATTCATACATCATCCAGGGCAACTGGAAGATTTACAATAATATTAAAATAATACCAATTTCTAATTCATCATTTTTTAAAATGATCAATAAAATAATCCACTTCATAAATGTAAATACATTTAAAAATACATGTATAAAAAAGACCAAAAATATTTCAACACATATTAAAAAAACATTTGATAGAATATTCTTTAAAATATTTGAGAATTAAATTTTTTTTAACCATTGTTAATGAATCAACATCCCAGTCAACATTTAATCCATGAGGGGAGTAAGTTTTCATGCTGTAGGTCCATTTGGTCTCCATTCAGAACACCTCTCACTTAGGGGCACTGCCCCTCCAATGTGGTACAAACGTATCTATCCCTAAACAAATAAAGCCTGAGGGTTTTTTTATTACGCATCTCAGCATAATTTTGGGGCACACTATGCCCCCTGAAACCGCACCTTATATTTTCAATGTGTTCACCCAGTCAAACATTCAGTGCCCTTGTGGTCCTACCCACATACTTTAGGCCACACGGGCACTGTAACAGGTAAACAAGATTAGTAAATGAACGTTATAAATGATTTGATGGTGCATGTTTTGTTACTTACAGTACAAGTAAAGAAACAAGTCTTTTTCCTTCCCCACTGATTAATCTGACATACAGAGCATTTCTTGCATGGGAAGAAACCTGTAAGACCATGAAAAATGAAAGCTTATCTAAAATGTTGGGAGCTACAAAACCTCTCAGGGATCAAACACCTCAAAACATAACCTATGGCAGAGCCATGCTACATGACATCAATATAATACGGGAATTGTCCCCAGCATTGAGAATTGTCTGGTTTTGATGATATATTCATATATGTTCATATCTACTACTGATGTGAGTGCAATTTACATGTTTTTATAAATTTGTGCATTGTATTTTGCGCTATGTAGAGTGGGGGTCTCTTTCTTTTTTCATTGAGCACAATGTGAATGCGGGATTGATGACCATTCTCCTAGTGGTGCTCCATAATATTGGAATAAAGTGCTGTTTCTAAAGTGCATATATAATTTGAAATAATGTCCATGGGCTGTTCCAAACTCATGCATTAGTGTATAATCCTCCACCATTCAAAATCCACACTCGCCTTTGCTATGCAACGTGCCCTCTTACAGGTCAAAGTACTTATTTCCTTAGATTTGTAATCCTGAAGGTATTCTCTCTCTCATATATGGACTCTCCCCCATTGGATAACTCGCTTTCAGTGATGCAAATTGATCCTTCTGCTTTGTATGTAACTGGCCCTGGATCCCCATAGTGTAGTATATAAAAGTATCACATTTATTAAATAAAAAATGCACTTACAAGCTGTTAAAAACAATTCACATAGCTATAAGTCACGGAGCTAGCACTCTCGCGTCACTTCTGGTTCGAAGCTCCCTGCTGCCTGGCTCCGCCTACACACGTATCGTCACGGGCACGAGACTTCCTCAGTAGTTCCCGAGGAAACCATGAGAATTGTTTTTAACAGCATTTTTTATGCAGAACACAGGTTGAGTCATAGGGAAAAAGCAAAAGACCAGTCAGCACTTACACTAAAGGCTCATGTACACGGGGCATTTGGAAAACTCTTCTGAACTATGGAAACTGACTGCTGGAAAACGTAAGTTAAAAAACGTCTGTTTAGCTGCGTTTGCATACTGCGTTTGTGTGCGTTTGCGTTTAGAAGCGTTTTTTAAAGATAACCTCAGGAGACCTTCCCAAATGCCCAGAATGCACTGAAAAATAGTAAAAAATTTACTATTTCAGACATTTTGAGAGAAATAGAGCAGAAGCAGAGAGAGCAGTATGTGTTGAGATTACCTATCTTTTCTGGTTGCATTCACTATGGATCCCATCATGAGCATAATGCAGCACGTTTTACCATTTTGTCATTCATGCAAAACCTGGAACTGACTGCTTTGATGTAGTAGGTCAATTTGAATACATGGAAAACACTTTGCATGCATTTCTGATGAGGAAAAAGGAGTTTACAAGTGTTTGGCGTTTGAAACGCTGGTAAAATCTACTCCTGAACGCAGGTTTGGTGCGTTAAAAAAAACGACTGTAAACTCAACTGCCTGTAAACGACTATGTGTACATGGACACATAGGAAAACATTAGGGAGAGTTCAGGGGCTGCTGAAAAAATTGCTGAACAGCTCCTGAACGTCAGTTTACATGAGCAATAAATCAGGCTATCCGTTATATTGACTGTTTGGCACCACCGCTAATGCTGGGCATGCATACCCACTCACACACACACTGTGCAGCACATGCACAAACACACGCACTCCTACGGGCACACACCTGGCCACAACTACATGCAAATAAGCACAGTTCAGCTGGCTAACAGGTATTATCAGACAGAAGTCCTAGATCTCAATGCCATCTAATCCCTATTTAAAAATAAAAATTGGTTCATTGAAAGATAAGGCCACTATCTCAGAGTCTTGCCTTACAGAGGTGAAGGCTACAAGGAATACCACCGTGTAGGTGAAAGTAAAAAAAGAAATACTTATATGGGGTTAGAAATGCTGTTTCTGAAGCACAGAGAGAGATAAATTAGTTATAATTCAAGGAAAGAGAAGCCAGAGAACCCTGAAACGAGGAAGAAAGAACAGAAAAATGACCTTTAATGCTGCTGAGATCCAAACATTGGTCGAGACCTAGCCATTTTCCCACCTGCCATCACAATGATTATAAATATAAATATATATATATATATATATCATTTTAATTTATTTAAAATGTATTTTCCTTGTAACTCTGTCTCTGCCATCAAGCAAACACAGGCAGGAAGGGTACTGAAAACTGGATATTCTTCTTGGGCAAGAAGGAAGTCCTAGGCCTCAACACCACTCTGTCCCTTGTCTTGCAAAGCGGTTCTCTGCAAGATAAGGCTGCTAGCTCGAACACTCACATTAATTGATGCAGTGATGTGCTAAGGACAAAAAGAACAGATGGTAACAAGTGAATGCTTTGCTTTGAGTACCCCAAAAAAAGGCGCTATCAACATTAACTAAGAATCTAAACAATTCCAAAATGAAAACCCCAAAATATCACCCCCTGAAAAAGGCCCCACTTTTTAAAGGAAAGGCTTGCTGCAAAAAAATGCACTTTAAAACAAATACATTATAAAAATAAAATAATAAACAATATACAACAAAAATAAATGAAAACCACAAAATACCACCCGATACAAAAGCTCATTCTTTTTTAAAGCGTATAAAAAGCATAGAAGAAAAGAACATGACATGACTCTAAGAGGTGATGGCTACAAGGAATACTACCTCGTAGGTGAAAGTAAAGAGAGGAATCTCTTTAATGGGTAGAAAAAGGTGGTTCTGAAATACAGAGAGAACCAAATTTGGCCTTAGCCATTGAGTAAGAGGCCAACATATTCTGAAACAATAGAAATGGCAGAAACCTGACTGAGAGCTGTTCAAGTCTCAACCATTTTCCCACCCTCCATCAATATTTTCTGTGTTTTGTAACAATATTTCCAGATTTACAATATGTAATCATTTTCATTTTTTAAATGTATTTTTATTTTCTCCTTTTAAAGCCATCCCTACCCTGTCAACCAAACAAGGGCAGTGACAACAAGGCTGTGATTAAAACGCTTGCAAGCAGTCATATCCATGGACTTACTGGCTGTCAAGGATGTTCCACTGGCTGGAGATGGCCCAATATGAGCTTGAGGTAGTAGACTACCCTGTTGCACGTTGTCAGAGAGGGCCTTTACTACAACAAGGCAGGAGTGGTTTGTCTCTGAGAAGCTGACATTTATTAACCTGGGGGGAAGGTGCACAGTGTCTTTACGTTTTTTGCAAAGGATGCAGTGAGGTGCTGCAAAAAAGGCAGCTCTGGAACAGAATGTCAGCAATAACTGCCTGCTGCGCTCCAACCATCTCAAGCTAAAAGTTATCATCTTAAAAAAAATGAGTCAGCTGCAGGACAATTTTTTTTATTATTTTATTGAGGGAGAATTGTCTGAAATGTACTACAGAGAGAGAATACAGGTTTTACTGTAAGAAGTGAGACACTGGAGATGACACAGCAGTGTAAAATTGGCCAACAGAATGTCAATATTAAATCATAAGATTAGCATAATTTACTAGAGACAAAGAGCAAAGGCTGTTGCTTTACTACAATAATTAGGAAACTACAGAGGATACAGCACTGTAAAAGTGGCCAGCAGCACTTAGGGATAATAGGTCTAACCAGTGCATGCCTAAAATTTACTTTATCTATAGCGATAGGGGGTGTGATGAACGTGAGTGATATAGTGTGATGTGGTTTAGGTGCACACTATACTTGCACTTATTTTTATTCCTTTAAACAATATAACAGAAAATAATAGACCCCAAGTAATAAAAAAATGTGTTGACAAATGAAAAGCTAGCTATCGCTCAGCTGTTGCAGGCAGATATTGGTTCTTAAAAGAATATTTTGGTGTACAGAACTGGGCACACAGGCAGGACACATGAGAAAATGTACCCCATACTGTAATTGAAAAAATTCATTAAGGTAGATGTAAACCCAATCACTAAAATCTCATAAATAAGAAATCATGGTAATATCACTAGGAGGCTTATTTTTATTCTAATGGCTAGATTTAATTAAACTGAGGACTGATGATACTAAAATAAAGGTCCTTGTTTGGGAACTTTGTGTTTTGAGGTGGCAATGCTCTATCCTTGTCTCCCACAATCTCTTGCTTGTAAATTACCCTGTCACATGTTCTCGTAAATAAAACCATAGGGTTCTGTTCTGAAGCACATTGCACAGGCATATTTTACTGCTGTAACCATTAAAAAAAGGCATGTAAAAAATTTGAAGCCTGCGATAATTAGGAAATTTGCACTGTGAAAAAACAGCCAGCAATTATTGTAATTCATATGGACAGGGAAAGGATGTAAAGAAGCTGCAGGACATCCGGAGTATGAAGTTGTAATATTCCTTCCTTTCCCCTACTCCTAAATTCCCCAAGATACACAGAATTTTGCTACCTACATGACATTCAGTAAACGTTTACATCTACTTCAAGAGACCAATGCCTACAAGCTCTACACCAGGCATCACTAAATGGCAGACCACGGTCCTGATGCGGACCTAGCCACTGTTTAATCCGGACCCAGTCACACCATTTAGGAGCCGCTTCTTTCCCCCCATCCTCTGCCACTGTTATAGCAGCAGAGTGGACAGCAGGAGACAGAACATTTCTGTTGTGGAGGGAGAAATGTAAAGGGGGGCAGTGTTGTGGTGGTGGATGTGAAGGGGCAGATGACAATACTGTGGGGAAGGGATGTGAAGTGGGGGGTGAGGTTGATGTGTGAAGGGCAGAATATACTACTGGGGTGTGTGTGAAGGGGGCAGTGCTGTGTGTGGGGGGGGGGGGGGTTGAAGTGAAAAGGGCAGAGAACACTACTGTTGGGGGGGGGGATTTGTGATGTGAGGGGATGGGGCAGTGCTTTTGGGAGAAATGTGGGAGGGACAATACTGTGGGAAGGGAGATGTAAAGGGGGGCAGTGTTGTGCAGGGATGTGAAGGGGGCACAGTTCTGCTGGGGGGTGATGTGAAGGGGCAGAGGACAGTACTATGGGAGAGAGATGTGAAGGGGGCAGAGGACAGTAGTGTGGGGTGGGGGTGATGATCTGAAGGGGGGTTGAGGACTGCTGAAAATAATGGGAGTGTGTGAAATGAAGGGGGTTCAGTACACTACTGTAAAGGGGGGGGTGATGTGCAGGGGGCCTGAGAACACTACTGTGAAGGTAAAACTGATGTGAAGTGGGGGACTGTGACGTGTAGTATAGGGGACACTGAAGTATAGGGATTGTGACATACAGAAGGATATGGCTGAAAATAAATGCGGTTTGGACCTTTGTTGGAAGAAAATTTTACTGGTCGGACCTCCATGAATTTTAATTCAATACCCCTGCACTAATCTGCCCCTATGTACCTTATCATTAGCATTTTATATGGTTTCACTATGACATCTTAACAGCCAGATAGCTATATTGCCCATTTGGCTGCTCAAAAATCCAACCTTTCATAGTAAGGGGACTGGCGTATCCAAATCCCCCTTATTGACCCTAAAACATCAGCCCTGAGCTCAAAAGCCAGAAAGTGCATTATTGGTAGTTGGCTGCTATTGGTTGCGGTCTGTATACATGCTGATTTTGCCTCAAACCCATGTTAGTCCTGAACCTGAATGTCAACCCTATAATATCCTACCAAATATTGGCCAGTTTATGCCCACGAGAGTGGAAGGGTAATGAAATCTATAACATTTTACACAGAATCTCATATCATTGTATTATCAACTATAACGGAAATTCATACAAGTAAATCATAGTCCATTTATTTCTAATATTTGATCAGCTTTGCTAAAAAGGATATACTATACTAAACAATGTAACTTGGGAAATATTTATAACAACTGCAGCAATGCAGTTTAATTGACTCTAGCCTTTGTTGTGTTTTCTACATGACTCCTAACAACCCTCCGCTATCCTGCTTAAAGGAACCAGGGTTTGGTTTTCTCCAGCTTTGAGATTAACCAAGGACTGCAAAAAAGATCCATATGAACACAAACATATTCTCCATATTGTTCCCCATAATCTACTCATTTGTATGTGCTATACCCCTTCCCTCCACCGACTTTCTTGTTTTCTACACCCACACTGCTCATTTGAATACTACAGTATAAAGCACTCTCCTGTCTTCTCTCATGATTTTATTCTGTTTGTCTCTTTATTTCACTTTTGAGAGTGATTGCACATATAGAACTATCCAATCAGCACCACAGTTCTCCTAAATTGAGCAGCAAATTCACACTTATTAGATTTTTTTAATAAGAAGATTTTGTTGATTATATTTTGAAATAAATGCATTAATTACTGAAACCCACACAGTAGGATAAAATGCATAAAAAAATACAATAAAAATCTTTGACATTTAAAGAGGGAATATAAGATATGGAGGATATAGGGTGTGATTCAGAACATTAGAGTGCAACTTTCTTTTTTTAAAGAGAGGGAGAGAAACTTTATTTTGACCCTCCAGGTCCACTATTACCAAGATTTAGAGGTGTTTTTGTAAAAACTGTACAAATCTGTTTGTTCATTGAAACTGCATGTAAATTCATTCTAGGGCCAATGTTCTCGGGCTATATTCTTTGCAGATCAAACTGGTTAATGGTTAAAACACCACATTATGGCCACTAGATGCCACTGACTATGATATAAAACTTGGCATTTAAAGTTCTGGATGGCCATTGAAATGAACATGTATTAGAGTCTAATGTTTTTTTCTAACCTGGGGTGACTAGTAATTGTTAGTCACATTCACCTCAGTTTTAAGAATGCTTAAGACACTTTATCACTCCTCCAAGTGTCTTCCTCATTTCAGATGTGTATGGGGAGTACCCTACAATATTCATACCCACAAGCTGCCTGCAGAGTCAATTGGGGCCGTAGGGAAACATGTGAAGCTGCATAAGACTCTTGACAGATGAATGAAACTCAGGCCAAGTATGATTGTTTTTGGCCCTTTGTCTCAACACACTATTAATGTATATTATGATTATGAAAAGTAAAGAATTTTGATTAACAGCAGAAGACATATACTTGGACATGTTGTTGGACATCATTCACAGTTTGTGGTTCTTCTAAATCTACAGAAGCACTGTTTTGGGTACGAAGCACTCAACATGTTGGGGTTGTGTGCGGGGTGGGATGAGTTGTGGTTTGTTATATTGTTTATTGGAGGGTACTGCTTGCCTATTGGTGCTCTCTAATGCTTTGTTTGAAGTATTGGTGTTCTTTTCTGTACCATGCTAAGTGAGGAGGAGCCTTATGACCTTGGAGCCCTGATAGTTTGTTATCTGTTATATCTATTATTGGTAACTTTATATATATGACACAGAATGTAAACTTGTTGTCCTGGAATGTTCGGGGCGTAAACTCTATGATTAAGCATTCTTTAGTTTTTGACTATTTCAAAAGATTTAAACCTCATATTATTTTATTTCAGGAAATCTGTTTGCAGGTTTCCAGGGTCATGGCCTTAAAATGTTCTAATATTATGCAGGTCTTTCATGCAGAATACTCCACTTATTCTAGAGGGGTTGCTATTCTAGTTACTAGAGCTGAGATTGTTCATATCTTGCATATTAAGATAGACCCCAAGGGGCGTTATTGTCTTGGTCTGTAAGATATTTAACACGTGTTTAACTATAGTGAGTATATACATCCCCCCACCATTTTCTTTCCAATGAAAGATATTCTAAATATAGCTGTCTCAGTGGTAGAAGGATCATTGATACTCCTGGGAGACTTTAATGTAGTTTTTGATGTGAATCTGGACTGTCAAGGGAGTGCATATTTTTATTGTTTATGTACCACTTGAAGTTTTAGAGGTTTACTTCCTATGTCAGTTGCTAGCCATCCCTTCCTTCACTGACACCTAACGCTTGGTTTATTTGTCTTTCTGTCAAGGGAGTGTATTAGGGTAATCTCCTTCCCTCTCAACATGGCTAGAGAATTTTGCTCTGATGGATGCCTGGCGACATAAAAATCCTGGTCTTAGGGAATTCTCTTGCCATTCAGGAACTCATCGCATGCTCTCACGAATAGATATGCTACTTTTCTCACTGGATAGTATTTCTTCTTTCACTGCAATGTCAAATGGCAATAAATAATTATTGAACAGAAAATAGTATGAATACTGCTCTTCCTATTCAATGGCAGGCGTTTAAGGCTACTCTCAGGAGGATCTTTATGAAATAAGTTAAAGATTTCTCTAGAGCTTTGGGGAAGGAAGTAAAAAAGACAGAACGCTCATATTTATACGATCTATCTCCAGCTAATTATGGGACATGGCAGGACTATCTTCGTGTATATTGTCTACTTTTGGCAGAACAATCTAGTAAGAACCAACTACATCAGCATAGACACATTTTCGAGTTTGGGGACAAAAATGGTCGCCTTCTGGCTTTCCGACCAAAATCATCTAATACTTCAATCTCTATTATGCGTATCAGAACTCCTGAAGGATGGATTGTGGATTATTCTCAGGAGATTCTGACTACTTTTGAGAAGTTTTATTAGTCCCTTTATCATTCTCAGGGAGGGGTATGGATTTCGAAATCTCCCAGTATCTTTCATCTATTGACCTCCCTACGCTATTGTGGGAATGTAGAGAACAATTATACCAAGCCATAACACAGGATGAGATTGAGGCTGCGCTTGCCTCCTTTACTCCCCCTAAATCCCTGGTTTTAGATGGCTATCCCATTGAGTGGTATCAATTTTATAAGGACAGCTTAGTGCCACGCTTACTTGTGCTAGGTGGGAAGACAAACTACCACAATCCATGAGGGAGGCATTTATAGTGTTATTACCAAAATCGGGGAAGGACCCTTTAGATTGCAAATCCTATCGGCCCATTTCCCTGCTCAATGCTGATGTTAAAATTTTGGCAAAGGTGTTGGTAAGGAGCCTGCAGTCTGTGATTACCAAACTGGTGGGGTCAGATCAAACTGGCTTTGTGCCGAGTAGATGCGCTTATATTAATATTAGAAGATTGTTTGTGAATTTGCATATAACTCATGATAACACTGCCCACAGAATGATTGCATCACTAGACACAAAAAAAAGCATTTGATTCTGTAGAATGGGGGTATCTCTTCCCATTATTAGTCAAAATTAGTTTTGGGCCTACATTTACTTCCTGGGTGAAACTTTTCTACTGCAAACCTGTGTCTCATGTAAGGGTCAATGGGCTTATCTCAGACCCATATAGGATCTATAGGGGAACCCGGCAGGGTTGCCCTTTATCCCCTCTCTTATTTGCACTAGCCATTGAGCTACTGGCTGTGAAGTTGAGGAGGATGTTAATGTTCAAGGCCTATATATAGGCGAATTTGAGGAATGTGTATCATTGTACGCTGATGATATTCTAATATATCTGAATGATCCAGACCATTTGCTGTCAGCAGTCTTTTCGTTGATACAGGAATTTGGAGATTATTCTGGATTTTGCATTAATTGGGCTAAATCATCTTTGTTCCCTCTAGATCAACAATTTAACTTGGTGATTCTTCCACAATGCCCTGATACAGTATTTAACAGTTTTAAATATTTGGGAATCAATATTTAGCTTCCATTGGAATCATTTATAGATAATAATCTCTGGTCTGTTATTTGATCATTTAAAGAAAAGACACAAAAATGGAAGGATCTTCCACTAATGTTGTTGGGTAGAGATGAGCGAAGTATTCAAAAATTCGATTCGACTGATTCGGCGAATTCGTAGAAAAATTTCGATTCGAGTCGAATATATTCGCTGTGAATTTAACTTAAAAAAGGGTGTTTCTAGGCTTCAGAGAGACTTAATATTAGTGCTGAACACTGTACCTTTAATTTAAATGCCCTTGGAGTCTGCTGGGGAAGAGAAATAATACTGTCAGGCAGTATGACATGCAGATGAGTGCCGTCGATCTTAGAATCACCGCACACTTCACTCATTTGGGCAGTCACGGGGCCAAAACCAGAGTGTGGAGCCACAGTGTGGCGGTGGAGGCAGCAGCAATGGGAGGCCATACAGCACCCTATGACAAAAATGGAAACCACCAGCAGTGTGAGGAGACCTGAAAGTGGCACATGGCAGAGTGTGGCGATAGAGACAGCAGCAATGGGAGGCCGTACATGGACCCATGACACACTCTGGACCTGGCAGCAGCATGAGGAGGCGGTACAGGGGCCCATGGCAGATTACGGGCCTGGCAGCAGCATGAGGAGTCGGTACGGGGGCCCATGGCAGATTACAGGCCTGGCAGCAGCAATGGGAGGCCGTACAGGGACCCATGACACAATCTGGACCTGGCAGCAGCATGGGGAGGCGGTACAGGGGCCCATGACAGATTACGGGCCTGGCAGCAGCATTTGGAGTCGGTACGGGGGCCCATGACACACTCTGGACCTGGCAGCAGCATGAGGAGGCGGTACAGGGGCGCATGACAGATTACGAGCCTGGCAGCAGCAACTTGGACAGGAGGACGTTCAGTTTCTGCACCGTCTGGTGCGTGCTCGCAAACTGTTGTCTCTTGGAAACGGATTCCAAGAAAGACTGCTGACGGAATCCGTGAAGAGGAGTAGCAGGAGAAGGAGCATCTGAACGAGCGGAATATGCCAACAAGCGACAACAGGGGCCCATGACAGATTACGGGCCTGGCAGCAGCATGAGGAGTCGGTACGGGGGCCCATGGCAGATTAGGGGCCTGGCAGCAGCTATGGGAGGCCCGTAATCTGCCAGCACCCTATGACAAAAAATGGAACCCACCAGCAGTGTGAGGAGACCTGAAAGTGGCACATGGCAGAGTGTGGCGATGGAGACAGCAGCAATGGGAGGCCGTACAGGGACCCATGAGAGACTCTGGACCTGGCAGCAGCATGAGGAGGCGGTATAGGGGCCCATGGCAGATTAGGGGCCTGGCAGCAGCTATGGGAGGCCCGTAATCTGCCAGCACCCTATGACAAAAAATGGAATACACCAGCAGTGTGAGGATACCTGAAAGTGGCACATGGCAGAGTGTGGCGATGGAGACAGCAGCAATGGGAGGCCGTACAGGGACCCATGAGAGACTCTGGACTTGGCAGCAGCATGAGGAGGCGGTATAGGGACCCATGGCAGATTAGGGGCCTGGCAGCAGCTATGGGAGGCCCGTAATCTGCCAGCACCCTATGACAAAAAATGGAACACACCAGCAGTGTGAGGAGACCTGAAAGTGGCACATGTTTGGGGCATGATTCATGGCAGATTTAGTCAGTTGTGTCAGGAACTGGTGGTTTGAAATCCAGACTAATCCACGCCTGATTCATTTTCACAAACGTCAGTCTCTCCACACTTTGGGTGGACAGTCGTGTCCTCCGCGGAGTTGCAATACCTCCTGCCGCACTAAACACGCGCTCCGATGCCACGCTACTGGCCGGGCATGACAGCCTTTCAAGGGCAAATTCAGCTAGTTGGGGCCAAAGGTCAAGTTTCGTTGCCCAGTAGTCAAGGGGATTGTCTACCTCGGTTGGCAGGGTGCTGTCCAAGTAGGCCTAAGCCTGTTGTTTGAGGTCCTGCTCCAGGTCCACCTGATGCTGCTGCTGCTGCTGCTGCTGCGGCTGGTTAGTAGTTTCCTCACTGCGCTGGTGAAGAAAGCTACTCATCATCGACTGCAGACTGAGGCAGCCGCTGCTGGTGGAGCTGCCACTGCTCCTACCACCCCACCCCTCCCCTGCTGCCATGGCAGCGGAACGCGAGCGCACAGGGCCCACAGTGTCTGAGGATGGACGTTGGCGCAGACAGGCAGAGACCAGCTGACTACATAGGTGGTTTTTATAGTACGTTATTTTGGCCTCCCTCTCAGCAGGTGTGAAAAAGGCCACCATTTTTGAACGGTAGCGAGGGTCCAACAAGGTGGACAGCCAAAAGTCATCCCTCTGTCTGATGGTTATTATTCGGCTGTCGCTACGCAAGCAAGCAAGCATGCTATGGGCCATTTGTGCCAAGGAATGCGAGGGACTCCCTGCCTCCATCTCCACAGCATACTGCCACGGTGCGTCTGGGTCCTCTGTCTCCTCCTCCTCCTCCTCTACCAGATGCTCCTGCTCCTCCACTCCTGTCCGCTGAGTGGAAAAACCACCCATTTCACTCAATAATTCCTGAGCACCAATGTCCTCCTCTACCTCCTCCTCTTCTTCCTGTCCTGCCCCCACAGGGGTCATGTGGCGTTGAGATCTGTGCGCCACGTCTACCGCACCCTGACCAGCCATTGTTAACAGCATTTGTTCCAGGACGTGCAACAGAGGAATGACGTCGTTCATCCCATAGTCCTGGCGACTCACGAATAGCGTGGCCTCCTCAAAGGGCCTGAGCAAGCGCAGGTGTCACGCATGAGCTGCCAATGGCTGACATCTAAGTTACACAGGGAGTACCTTTATCCGCTTTTAACATCAGGAAATCGGTGATGGCCTTTCGCTGTTCGTAAAGGCGGTCTAACATATGTAGGGTTGAATTCCACCTTGTTGCAACGTCACAGCATGAGGAGTCGGTACGGGGGCCCATGGCAGATTACGTGCCTGGCAGCAGCAATGGGAGGCCCGTAATCTGCCAGCACCCTATGTCAAAAAATTAAACACACCAGCAGTGTGAGGAGACCTGAAAGTGGCACATGGCAGAGTGTGGCTATGGAGACAGCAGCAATGGGAGGCCGTACAGGGACCCATGACACACTCTGGACTTGGCAGCAGCATGAGGAGGCGGTATAGGGGCCCATGGCAGATTAGGGGCCTGGCAGCAGCTATGGGAGGCCCGTAATCTGCCAGCACCCTATGTCAAAAAATTCTACACACCAGCAGTGTGAGGAGACCTGAAAGTGGCACATGGCAGAGTGTGGCGATGGAGACAGCAGCAATGGGAGGCCGTACAGGGACCCATGACAGACTCTGGACCTGGCAGCAGCATGAGGAGGCGGTATATAGGGGCCTATGGCAGATTAGGGGCCTGGCAGCAGCTATGGGAGGCCCATAATCTGCCAGCACCCTATGTCAAAAAATTCTACACACCAGCAGTGTGTGAGGAGACCTGAAAGTGGCACATGGCAGAGTGTGGCGATGGAGACAGCAGCAATGGGAGGCCGTACAGGGACCCATGAGAGACTCTGGACCTGGCAGCAGCATGAGGAGGCGGTATATAGGGGCCTATGGCAGATTAGGGTCCTGGCAGCAGCTATGGGAGGCCCGTAATCTGCCAGCACCCTATGTCAAAAAATTCTACACACCAGCAGTGTGTGAGGAGACCTGAAAGTGGCACATGGCAGAGTGTGGCGATGGAGACAGCAGCAATGGGAGGCCGTACAGGGACCCATGAGAGACTCTGGACCTGGCAGCAGCATGAGGAGGCGGTATATAGGGGCCTATGGCAGATTAGGGGCCTGGCAGCAGCTATGGGAGGCCCATAATCTGCCAGCACCCTATGTTAAAAAATTCTACACACCAGCAGTGTGTGAGGAGACCTGAAAGTGGCACATGGCAGAGTGTGGCGATGGAGACAGCAGCAATGGGAGGCCGTACAGGGACCCATGAGAGACTCTGGACCTGGCAGCAGCATGAGGAGGCGGTATATAGGGGCCTATGGCAGATTAGGGGCCTGGCAGCAGCTATGGGAGGCCCGTAATCTGCCAGCACCCTATGTCAAAAAATTCAACACACCAGCAGTGTGTGAGGAGACCTGAAAGTGGCACATGGCAGAGTGTGGCGATGGAGACAGCAGCAATGGGAGGCCGTACAGGGACCCATGAGAGACTCTGGACCTGGCAGCAGCATGAGGAAGCGGTATATAGGGGCCTATGGCAGATTAGGGGCCTGGCAGCAGCTATAGGAGGCCCATAATCTGCCAGCACCCTATGTCAAAAAATTCAACACACCAGCAGTGTGAGGAGACCTGAAAGTGGCACATGGCATGAGACACTGTGGACCTGGCAGCAGCATGAGGAGGCGGTATATAGGGGCCCATGGCAGATTAGGGGCCTGGCAGCAGCTATGGGAGGCCCGTAATCTGCCAGCACCCTATGTCAAAAAATTCTACACACCAGCAGTGTGTGAGGAGACCTGAAAGTGGCACATGGCAGAGTGTGGCGATGGAGACAGCAGCAATGGGAGGCCGTACAGGGACCCATGACAGACTCTGGACCTGGCAGCAGCATGAGGAGGCGGTATATAGGGGCCTATGGCAGATTAGGGGCCTGGCAGCAGCTATGGGAGGCCCATAATCTGCCAGCACCCTATGTCAAAAAATTCTACACACCAGCAGTGTGTGAGGAGACCTGAAAGTGGCACATGGCAGAGTGTGGCGATGGAGACAGCAGCAATGGGAGGCCGTACAGGGACCCATGAGAGACTCTGGACCTGGCAGCAGCATGAGGAGGCGGTATATAGGGGCCTATGGCAGATTAGGGGCCTGGCAGCAGCTATGGGAGGCCCATAATCTGCCAGCACCCTATGTCAAAAAATTCTACACACCAGCAGTGTGTGAGGAGACCTGAAAGTGGCACATGGCAGAGTGTGGCGATGGAGACAGCAGCAATGGGAGGCCGTACAGGGACCCATGACAGACTCTGGACCTGGCAGCAGCATGAGGAGGCGGTATATAGGGGCCCATGGCAGATTAGGGGCCTGGCAGCAGCTATGGGAGGCCCGTAATCTGCCAGCACCCTATGTCAAAAAATTCAACACACCAGCAGTGTGTGAGGAGACCTGAAAGTGGCACATGGCAGAGTGTGGCGATGGAGACAGCAGCAATGGGAGGCCGTACAGGGACCCATGACAGACTCTGGACCTGGCAGCAGCATGAGGAGGCGGTATATAGGGGCCTATGGCAGATTAGGGGCCTGGCAGCAGCTATGGGAGGCCCGTAATCTGCCAGCACCCTATGTCAAAAAATTCTACACACCAGCAGTGTGTGAGGAGACCTGAAAGTGGCACATGGCAGAGTGTGGCGATGGAGACAGCAGCAATGGGAGGCCGTACAGGGACCCATGAGAGACTCTGGACCTGGCAGCAGCATGAGGAGGCGGTATATAGGGGCCTATGGCAGATTAGGGGCCTGGCAGCAGCTATGGGAGGCCCGTAATCTGCCAGCACCCTATGTCAAAAAATTCAACACACCAGCAGTGTGTGAGGAGACCTGAAAGTGGCACATGGCAGAGTGTGGCGATGGAGACAGCAGCAATGGGAGGCCGTACAGGGACCCATGAGAGACTCTGGACCTGGCAGCAGCATGAGGAAGCGGTATATAGGGGCCTATGGCAGATTAGGGGCCTGGCAGCAGCTATAGGAGGCCCATAATCTGCCAGCACCCTATCTCAAAAAATTCAACACACCAGCAGTGTGAGGAGACCTGAAAGTGGCACATGGCATGAGACACTGTGGACCTGGCAGCAGCATGAGGAGGCGGTATATAGGGGCCCATGGCAGATTAGGGGCCTGGCAGCAGCTATGGGAGGCCCGTAATCTGCCAGCACCCTATGTCAAAAAATTCTACACACCAGCAGTGTGTGAGGAGACCTGAAAGTGGCACATGGCAGAGTGTGGCGATGGAGACAGCAGCAATGGGAGGCCGTACAGGGACCCATGAGAGACTCTGGACCTGGCAGCAGCATGAGGAGGCGGTATATAGGGGCCTATGGCAGATTAGGGGCCTGGCAGCAGCTATGGGAGGCCCGTAATCTGCCAGCACCCTATGTCAAAAAATTCAACACACCAGCAGTGTGTGAGGAGACCTGAAAGTGGCACATGGCAGAGTGTGGCGATGGAGACAGCAGCAATGGGAGGCCGTACAGGGACCCATGAGAGACTCTGGACCTGGCAGCAGCATGAGGAGGCGGTATATAGGGGCCTATGGCAGATTAGGGGCCTGGCAGCAGCTATGGGAGGCCCGTAATCTGCCAGCACCCTATGTCAAAAATTCTACACACCAGCAGTGTGTGAGGAGACCTGAAAGTGGCACATGGCAGAGTGTGGCGATGGAGACAGCAGCAATGGGAGGCCGTACAGGGACCCATGAGAGACTCTGGACCTGGCAGCAGCATGAGGAGGCGGTATATAGGGGCCTATGGCAGATTAGGGGCCTGGCAGCAGCTATGGGAGGCCCGTAATCTGCCAGCACCCTATGTCAAAAAATTCAACACACCAGCAGTGTGTGAGGAGACCTGAAAGTGGCACATGGCAGAGTGTGGCGATGGAGACAGCAGCAATGGGAGGCCGTACAGGGACCCATGAGAGACTCTGGACCTGGCAGCAGCATGAGGAGGCGGTATATAGGGGCCTATGGCAGATTAGGGGCCTGGCAGCAGCTATAGGAGGCCCATAATCTGCCAGCACCCTATGTCAAAAAATTCAACACACCAGCAGTGTGTGAGGAGACCTGAAAGTGGCACATGGCAGAGTGTGGCGATGGAGACAGCAGCAATGGGAGGCCGTACAGGGACCCATGACAGACTCTGGACCTGGCAGCAGCATGAGGAGGCGGTATATAGGGGCCTATGGCAGATTAGGGGCCTGGCAGCAGCTATGGGAGGCCCGTAATCTGCCAGCACCCTATGTCAAAAAATTCTACACACCAGCAGTGTGTGAGGAGACCTGAAAGTGGCACATGGCAGAGTGTGGCGATGGAGACAGCAGCAATGGGAGGCCGTACAGGGACCCATGAGAGACTCTGGACCTGGCAGCAGCATGAGGAGGCGGTATATAGGGGCCTATGGCAGATTAGGGGCCTGGCAGCAGCTATGGGAGGCCCGTAATCTGCCAGCACCCTATGTCAAAAAATTCAACACACCAGCAGTGTGTGAGGAGACCTGAAAGTGGCACATGGCAGAGTGTGGCGATGGAGACAGCAGCAATGGGAGGCCGTACAGGGACCCATGAGAGACTCTGGACCTGGCAGCAGCATGAGGAAGCGGTATATAGGGGCCTATGGCAGATTAGGGGCCTGGCAGCAGCTATAGGAGGCCCATAATCTGCCAGCACCCTATGTCAAAAAATTCAACACACCAGCAGTGTGAGGAGACCTGAAAGTGGCACATGGCATGAGACACTGTGGACCTGGCAGCAGCATGAGGAGGCGGTATATAGGGGCCCATGGCAGATTAGGGGCCTGGCAGCAGCTATGGGAGGCCCGTAATCTGCCAGCACCCTATGTCAAAAAATTCTACACACCAGCAGTGTGTGAGGAGACCTGAAAGTGGCACATGGCAGAGTGTGGCGATGGAGACAGCAGCAATGGGAGGCCGTACAGGGACCCATGAGAGACTCTGGACCTGGCAGCAGCATGAGGAGGCGGTATATAGGGGCCTATGGCAGATTAGGGGCCTGGCAGCAGCTATGGGAGGCCCGTAATCTGCCAGCACCCTATGTCAAAAAATTCAACACACCAGCAGTGTGTGAGGAGACCTGAAAGTGGCACATGGCAGAGTGTGGCGATGGAGACAGCAGCAATGGGAGGCCATACAGGGACCCATGAGAGACTCTGGACCTGGCAGCAGCATGAGGAAGCGGTATATAGGGGCCTATGGCAGATTAGGGGCCTGGCAGCAGCTATAGGAGGCCCATAATCTGCCAGCACCCTATGTCAAAAAATTCTACACACCAGCAGTGTGTGAGGAGACCTGAAAGTGGCACATGGCAGAGTGTGGCGATGGAGACAGCAGCAATGGGAGGCCGTACAGGGACCCATGAGAGACTCTGGACCTGGCAGCAGCATGAGGAGGCGGTATATAGGGGCCTATGGCAGATTAGGGGCCTGGCAGCAGCTATGGGAGGCCCGTAATCTGCCAGCACCCTATGTCAAAAAATTCTACACACCAGCAGTGTGTGAGGAGACCTGAAAGTGGCACATGGCAGAGTGTGGCGATGGAGACAGCAGCAATGGGAGGCCGTACAGGGACCCATGACAGACTCTGGACCTGGCAGCAGCATGAGGAGGCGGTATATAGGGGCCTATGGCAGATTAGGGGCCTGGCAGCAGCTATGGGAGGCCCGTAATCTGCCAGCACCCTATGTCAAAAAATTCAACACACCAGCAGTGTGTGAGGAGACCTGAAAGTGGCACATGGCAAAGTGTGGCGATGGAGACAGCAGCAATGGGAGGCCGTACAGGGACCCATGAGAGACTCTGGACCTGGCAGCAGCATGAGGAAGCGGTATATAGGGGCCTATGGCAGATTAGGGGCCTGGCAGCAGCTATAGGAGGCCCATAATCTGCCAGCACCCTATGTCAAAAAATTCAACACACCAGCAGTGTGAGGAGACCTGAAAGTGGCACATGGCATGAGACACTGTGGACCTGGCAGCAGCATGAGGAGGCGGTATATAGGGGCCCATGGCAGATTAGGGGCCTGGCAGCAGCTATGGGAGGCCCGTAATCTGCCAGCACCCTATGTCAAAAAATTCTACACACCAGCAGTGTGTGAGGAGACCTGAAAGTGGCACATGGCAGAGTGTGGCGATGGAGACAGCAGCAATGGGAGGCCGTACAGGGACCCATGAGAGACTCTGGACCTGGCAGCAGCATGAGGAGGCGGTATATAGGGGCCTATGGCAGATTAGGGGCCTGGCAGCAGCTATGGGAGGCCCGTAATCTGCCAGCACCCTATGTCAAAAAATTCAACACACCAGCAGTGTGTGAGGAGACCTGAAAGTGGCACATGGCAGAGTGTGGCGATGAAGACAGCAGCAATGGGAGGCCGTACAGGGACCCATGAGAGACTCTGGACCTGGCAGCAGCATGAGGAGGCGGTATATAGGGGCCTATGGCAGATTAGGGGCCTGGCAGCAGCTATGGGAGGCCCGTAATCTGCCAGCACCCTATGTCAAAAAATTCAACACACCAGCAGTGTGTGAGGAGACCTGAAAGTGGCACATGGCAGAGTGTGGCGATGGAGACAGCAGCAATGGGAGGCCGTACAGGGACCCATGAGAGACTCTGGACCTGGCAGCAGCATGAGGAGGCGGTATATAGGGGCCTATGGCAGATTAGGGGCCTGGCAGCAGCTATAGGAGGCCCATAATCTGCCAGCACCCTATGTCAAAAAATTCTACACACCAGCAGTGTGTGAGGAGACCTGAAAGTGGCACATGGCAGAGTGTGGCGATGGAGACAGCAGCAATGGGAGGCCGTACAGGGACCCATGAGAGACTCTGGACCTGGCAGCAGCATGAGGAGGCGGTATATAGGGGCCTATGGCAGATTAGGGGCCTGGCAGCAGCTATGGGAGGCCCGTAATCTGCCAGCACCCTATGTCAAAAAATTCAACACACCAGCAGTGTGTGAGGAGACCTGAAAGTGGCACATGGCAGAGTGTGGCGATGGAGACAGCAGCAATGGGAGGCCGTACAGGGACCCATGAGAGACTCTGGACCTGGCAGCAGCATGAGGAAGCGGTATATAGGGGCCTATGGCAGATTAGGGGCCTGGCAGCAGCTATAGGAGGCCCATAATCTGCCAGCACCCTATGTCAAAAAATTCAACACACCAGCAGTGTGAGGAGACCTGAAAGTGGCACATGGCATGAGACACTGTGGACCTGGCAGCAGCATGAGGAGGCGGTATATAGGGGCCCATGGCAGATTAGGGGCCTGGCAGCAGCTATGGGAGGCCCGTAATCTGCCAGCACCCTATGTCAAAAAATTCTACACACCAGCAGTGTGTGAGGAGACCTGAAAGTGGCACATGGCAGAGTGTGGCGATGGAGACAGCAGCAATGGGAGGCCGTACAGGGACCCATGAGAGACTCTGGACCTGGCAGCAGCATGAGGAGGCGGTATATAGGGGCCTATGGCAGATTAGGGGCCTGGCAGCAGCTATGGGAGGCCCGTAATCTGCCAGCACCCTATGTCAAAAAATTCAACACACCAGCAGTGTGTGAGGAGACCTGAAAGTGGCACATGGCAGAGTGTGGCGATGGAGACAGCAGCAATGGGAGGCCGTACAGGGACCCATGAGAGACTCTGGACCTGGCAGCAGCATGAGGAAGCGGTATATAGGGGCCTATGGCAGATTAGGGGCCTGGCAGCAGCTATAGGAGGCCCATAATCTGCCAGCACCCTATGTCAAAAAATTCTACACACCAGCAGTGTGTGAGGAGACCTGAAAGTGGCACATGGCAGAGTGTGGCGATGGAGACAGCAGCAATGGGAGGCCGTACAGGGACCCATGACAGACTCTGGACCTGGCAGCAGCATGAGGAGGCGGTATATAGGGGCCTATGGCAGATTAGGGGCCTGGCAGCAGCTATGGGAGGCCCGTAATCTGCCAGCACCCTATGTCAAAAAATTCAACACACCAGCAGTGTGTGAGGAGACCTGAAAGTGGCACATGGCAGAGTGTGGCGATGGAGACAGCAGCAATGGGAGGCCGTACAGGGACCCATGAGAGACTCTGGACCTGGCAGCAGCATGAGGAAGCGGTATATAGGGGCCTATGGCAGATTAGGGGCCTGGCAGCAGCTATAGGAGGCCCATAATCTGCCAGCACCCTATGTCAAAAAATTCAACACACCAGCAGTGTGAGGAGACCTGAAAGTGGCACATGGCATGAGACACTGTGGACCTGGCAGCAGCATGAGGAGGCGGTATATAGGGGCCCATGGCAGATTAGGGGCCTGGCAGCAGCTATGGGAGGCCCGTAATCTGCCAGCACCCTATGTCAAAAAATTCTACACACCAGCAGTGTGTGAGGAGACCTGAAAGTGGCACATGGCAGAGTGTGGCGATGGAGACAGCAGCAATGGGAGGCCGTACAGGGACCCATGAGAGACTCTGGACCTGGCAGCAGCATGAGGAGGCGGTATATAGGGGCTTATGGCAGATTAGGGGCCTGGCAGCAGCTATGGGAGGCCCGTAATCTGCCAGCACCCTATGTCAAAAAATTCAACACACCAGCAGTGTGTGAGGAGACCTGAAAGTGGCACATGGCAGAGTGTGGCGATGGAGACAGCAGCAATGGGAGGCCGTACAGGGACCCATGAGAGACTCTGGACCTGGCAGCAGCATGAGGAAGCGGTATATAGGGGCCTATGGCAGATTAGGGGCCTGGCAGCAGCTATAGGAGGCCCATAATCTGCCAGCACCCTATGTCAAAAAATTCAACACACCAGCAGTGTGTGAGGAGACCTGAAAGTGGCACATGGCAGAGTGTGGCGATGGAGACAGCAGCAATGGGAGGCCGTACAGGGACCCATGAGAGACTCTGGACCTGGCAGCAGCATGAGGAAGCGGTATATAGGGGCCTATGGCAGATTAGGGGCCTGGCAGCAGCTATAGGAGGCCCATAATCTGCCAGCACCCTATGTCAAAAAATTCAACACACCAGCAGTGTGTGAGGAGACCTCAAAGTGGCACATGTTTGAGGCATGATTCATGGCGGATTTAGTCAGTTGTGTCAGGAACTGGTGGTTTGAAATCCAGACTAATCCACGCCTGATTCATTTTCACAAACGTGAGTCTCTCCACACTTTGGGTGGACAGTCGTGTCCTCCGCGGAGTTACAATACCTCCTGCCGCACTAAACACGCGCTCCGATGCCACGCTACTGGCCGGGCATGACAGCCTTTCAAGGGCAAATTCAGCTAGTTGGGGCCAAAGGTCAAGTTTCGTTGCCCAGTAGTCAAGGGGATTGTCTACCTCGGCTGGCAGGGTGCTGTCCAAGTAGGCCCAAGCCTGTTGTTTGAGGTCCTGCTCCAGGTCCACCTGATGCTGCTGCTGCTGCTGCGGCTGGTTAGTAGTTTCCTCACTGCGCTGGTGAAGAAAGCTACTCATCATCGACTGCAGACTGAGGCAGCCGCTGCTGGTGGAGCTGCCACTGCTCCTACCACCCCACCCCTCCCCTGCTGCCATGGCAGCGGAACGCGAGCGCACAGGGCCCACAGTGTCTGAGGATGGACGTTGGCGCACAAAGGCAGAGACCAACTGACTACATAGGTGGTTTTTATAGTACGTTATTTTGGCCTCCCTCTCAGCAGGTGTGAAAAAGGCCACCATTTTGGAACGGTAGCGAGGGTCCAACAAGGTGGACAGCCAAAAGTCATCCCTCTGTCTGATGGTTATTATTCGGCTGTCGCTACGCAAGCAACCGAGCATGCTATGGGCCATTTGTGCCAAGGAATGCGAGGGACTCCCTGCCTCCATCTCCACAGCATACTGCCACGGTGCGTCTGGGTCCTCTGTCTCCTCCTCCTCCTCCTCTACCAGATGCTCCTGCTCCTCCACTCCTGTCCGCTGAGTGGAAAAACCACCCATTTCACTCAATAATTCCTGAGCACAAATGTCCTCCTCTACCTCCTCCTCTTCTTCCTGTCCTGCCCCCACAGGGGTCATGTGGCGTTGAGATCTGTGCGCCACGTCTACCGCACCCTGACCAGCCATTGTTAACAGCATTTGTTCAAGGACGTGCAACAGAGGAATGACGTCGTTCATCCCATAGTCCTGCCGACTCACGAATAGCGTGGCCTCCTCAAAGGGCCTGAGCAAGCGGCAGGTGTCACGCATGAGCTGCCAATGACTGACATCGAAGTTACACAGGGGAGTACCTTTATCCGCTTGTAACATCAGGAAATCGGTGATGGCCTTTCGCTGTTCGTAAAGGCGGTCTAACATGTGTAGGGTTGAATTCCACCTTGTTGCAACGTCGCAGATCAGGCGATGCTGTGGAATTCCGTTCTGCCGCTGCAGCTAAAGGAGGGTGTGCTTTGCGGTGTAGGAATGGCTGAAATGCATGCAAAGTTTACGTGACATTTTAAGGATGTCTTGCAGTGGGATGGTGGATTTTAAGAACCGCTTGACAACCAGATTGAACACGTGAGCCATGCATGGCGCATGGCACAACCTTCCTTGACGCAGAGCAGACACCATGTTCTTTCCGTTGTCGGTCAACATGGTTCCGATTTTCAGTTTGCGCGGAGACAGCCATCTGTCGATTTCTCTGTTCATTACACTCAGAAGTTCCTCCCCTGTGTGACTACGTTCGCCAAGGCATACCAGGTGCAGAACAGCGTGACACCGTTGCGCCCTGCACATGTGATATGCCGGTCGGGTAATGGGACTTGGCACGGGGGTGGCGGCTGAGGACACGGCGGAAGAAGAGGTGGTAGAGGCGGACATCTTTGCCGGACCAAGGACGTGCAAACGTGGAGGCAAAAGCGGCGTGACCTGTCCAAGTTGCTGGTGCGGCTGTGACGGCACCACGTTCACCCAGTGGGCCGTAAATGACATGTACTGTCCCTGACCATAGTTACAGCTCCACACGTCGGCGCTGCCGTGCACTTTGGCAGAGACCGACATGCTCAAAGACTGGCCCACCATGTCTTCTACATGTGAATGCAGGGCTGGCACTGCCTTTTTGGCGAAGAAATGACGGCTTGGCACTCTCCACCGCGGCGCGGCACAAGCCATCATTTCTCTGAAAGGTGCTGAGTCCACCACTTGGAAAGGGAGGGACTGCAGCACCAGCAACTTGGACAGGAGGACGTTCAGCTTTTGCACCGTCGGGTGCGTGCTCGCAAACTGTTGTCTCTTGGAAACGGATTCCAAGAAAGACTGCTGACGGAATCCGTGAAGAGGAGTAGCAGGAGAAGGAGCATCTGAACGAGCGGAAGATGCCAACGAGCGACAACTCCCCTCAGCAGAGGTGTTGGAGCCTTGACTGGCTGATGGAGGGCGATTGACGTCGGGTGACGGAGCAAGTAACGGAGCGGGTGATGGAGCGGGGGCTGGGGCGGGCAGAACCGCCGTATCTTTATCACGGTTTTCCCAGGCCACCAAATGGCGACGCTGCATATGCTGCCGCAACGCTGTAGTCCCAACATGGGCCCCCTGGCCACGCTTGACTTTCTGGCCACATAGTCGACATACGGCTACGTTTACTTCCTCGGGCGGCTTGACGAAAAATTGCCACACCGCCGAGTAGGAAACTTTGCCCCCGATACTCCTCACTGGCTGACTGCTGCTTCCTCCGTGCACACCGGCACCACTACTGGCCGTGGTGGTAGGCTGCAGTGGAGCTGGTGCTCTACTCCGTGGCCGTTTGGCTCCACTGACACTGCTGCGACCCTGCTGCTGTCTCCTGGGCAACCCACCGACTGTTTTGCTCGCTGCCAAGCTGCCACCCTCTTCTCCTGATGATGCGGAAGAAATTGCCTGATGACGACGAGGCTGCCAAGTGCGATCAACCTCCTCATCATCAAGTAGGGTCTCTGCCTCACTACTAGCCCCCTCGGCTGCGTCTGGGTCAGGAGACAGACCTGTCTCTAGACCGGCTACCGAGCCACTCTCCTCGCCACTACTTCTTCGCCTGGCTGCTGAAAAGGCGGATGTCTCCCCCCGTTCCTGACCGCCCTCTGTTAGCTCTTCCTCACTGTACAGTGGGGCTGAGCCCACAGCATGCGATACTTCGCTTGGTGAGGGAACACCAAAGGACAGGGGCAGGTAGAGGACACGTGATTTCAGTGGGCTTGGTCCCGGGCCATGCCAACTAACGGTTGTGTCTGACGTACCCACCGACCGTTGGCTGTAGGTGTCAGAGGTGACCTGGGAAGATGAAGACGACCGAGCCAACCAATCGACGACGGCAGGGTTGGCGGTGGAGACACGACCGCTGGATGACACCGGGAGCACTGGCCTCTGGCTGCGAATAGTGCTGCCTCGACCCCTTCCTCTGCTGCCACGTCTGCTCGCTCCTAAAACATTGCCTCCTCTGCCACTCCTCTGCATGTTGTCTGACATACTCTTTAATTAAACGATTATGTGTCCCTGAGTAACAATTCTGTGTCCCTGAGTAACAATTCTGTGTCTGTGCGAGTAACAATTCTGTGGCCCTAAGTAACAGTTCTGTGGCCCTCAGTAACAATTCTGTGTCCCTGATTAACGTTTCTGTGGCCCCAAGTAACAGTTCTGTGGCCCTCAGTAACAATTCTGTGTCTGTGCGAGTAACAATTCTGTGTCTGTGCGAGAAACAATTCTGTGGCCCTAAGTAACAGTTCTGTGGCCCTCAGTAACAGTTCTGTTTCCCTGAGTAACAATTCTGTGTCTGTGCGAGTAAGAATTCTGTGTCTGTGCGAGTAACAATTCTGTGGCCCTAAGTAACAGTTCTGTGGCCCTCAGTAACAGTTCTGTGGCCCTGAGTAACAATTCTGTGTCTGTGCGAGTAACAATTCTGTGTCTGTGCGAGTAACAATTCTGTCTGTGCGAGTAACAATTCTGTGGCCCTAAGTAACGGTTCTGTGGCCCTCAGTAACAGTTCTGTGTCCCTGTGTAACAATTCTGTGTCTGTGCGAGTAACAATTCTGTGGCCCTAAGTAACAGTTCTGTGGCCCTCAGTAACAGTTCTGTGTCTGTGCGAGTAACAATTCTGTGTCTGTGCGAGTAACAATTCTGTGGCCCTAAGTAACAGTTCTGTGGCCTTCAGTAACAATTCTGTGTCTGTGCGAGTAACAATTCTGTGTCTGTGCGAGTAACAATTCTGTGGCCCTAAGTAAAGTTTCTGTGGCCCTAAGTAACAATTCTCTGGCACTCAGTAACAATTCTGTCTGTCCCTGAGTAACAATTCTCTGGCACTCAGTAACAATTCTGTCTGTCCCTGAGTAAAAATTCTGTGGCCCTAAGTAAAGTTTCTGGGGCCCTGAGTAACAATTATCTGGCACTCAGTAACAATTCTGTCTGTCCCTGAGTAACAATTCTCTGGCACTCAGTAACAATTCTGTCTGTCCCTGAGTAAAAATTCTCTGGCCCTAAGTAAAGTTTCTGTGGCCCTGAGTAACAATTCTCTGGCACTCCGTAACAATTCTGTCTGTCCCTGAGTAACAATTCTCTGGCACTCAGTAACAATTCTGTCTGTCCCTGAGTAAAAATTCTGTGGCCCTAATTAAAGTTTCTGTGGCCCTAAGTAACAATTCTCTGGCACTCAGTAACAATTCTGTCTGTCCCTGAGTAACAATTCTCTGGCACTCGGTAACAATTCTGTCTGTCCCTGAGTAACAATTCTCTGGCACTCAGTAACAATTCTGTCTGTCCCTGAGTAAAAATTCTGTGGCCCTAATTAAAGTTTCTGTGGCCCTAAGTAACAATTCTCTGGCACTCAGTAACAATTCTGTCTGTCCCTGAGTAACAATTCTCTGGCACTCCGTAACAATTCTGTCTGTCCCTGAGTAACAATTCTCTGGCACTCAGTAACAATTCTGTCTGTCCCTGAGTAAAAATTCTGTGGCCCTAAGTAAAGTTTCTGTGGCCCTGAGTAACAATTCTCTGGCACTCCGTAACAATTCTGTCTGTCCCTGAGTATGAATTCCGTGGCCCTAACTAGCGTTTCTTTGTCCCTAAGTAACAGTTCTGTGGCCCTGAGTAACAATTCTGTGTCTGTGCGAGTAACAATTCTGTGGCCCTAAGTAACAGTTCTGTGGCCCTCAGTAACAGTTCTGTGTCTGTGCGAGTAACAATTCTGTGTCTGTGCGAGTAACAATTCTGTGGCCCTAAGTAAAGTTTCTGTGGCCCTCAGTAACAGTTCTGTGTCTGTGCGAGTAACAATTCTGTGTCTGTGCGAGTAACAATTCTGTGGCCCTAAGTAAAGTTTCTGTGGCCCTAAGTAACAATTCTCTGGCACTCCGTAACAATTCTGTCTGTCCCTGAGTAACAATTCTCTGGCACTCAGTAACAATTCTGTCTGTCCCTGAGTAAAAATTCTGTGGCCCTAAGTAAAGTTTCTGTGGCCCTGAGTAACAATTCTCTGGCACTCCATAACAATTCTGTCTGTCCCTGAGTATGAATTCCGTGGCCCTAACTAGCGTTTCTTTGTCCCTAAGTAACAGTTCTGTGGCCCTGAGTAACAATTCTGTGTCTGTGCGAGTAACAATTCTGTGGCCCTAAGTAACAGTTCTGTGGCCCTCAGTAACAGTTCTGTGTCTGTGCGAGTAACAATTCTGTGTCTGTGCGAGTAACAATTCTGTGGCCCTAAGTAAAGTTTCTGTGGCCCTCAGTAACAGTTCTGTGTCTGTGCGAGTAACAATTCTGTGTCTGTGCGAGTAACAATTCTGTGGCCCTAAGTAAAGTTTCTGTGGCCCTAAGTAACAATTCTCTGGCACTCAGTAACAATTCTGTCTGTCCCTGAGTAACAATTCTCTGGCACTCAGTAACAATTCTGTCTGTCCCTGAGTAAAAATTCTGTGGCCCTAAGTAAAGTTTCTGTGGCCCTGAGTAACAATTCTCTGGCACTCCGTAACAATTCTGTCTGTCCCTGAGTAACAATTCTCTGGCACTCAGTAACAATTCTGTCTGTCCCTGAGTAAAAATTCTGTGGCCCTAAGTAAAGTTTCTGTGGCCCTGAGTAACAATTCTCTGGCACTCCGTAACAATTCTGTCTGTCCCTGAGTATGAATTCTGTGGCCCTAACTAGCGTTTCTTTGTCCCTAAGTAACAGTTCTGTGGCCCTGAGTAACAATTCTGTGTCTGTGCGAGTAACAATTCTGTGGCCCTAAGTAACAGTTCTGTGGCCCTCAGT
The DNA here is from genome assembly GCF_062004578.1 of Staurois parvus. Classification (NCBI taxonomy): domain Eukaryota; kingdom Metazoa; phylum Chordata; class Amphibia; order Anura; family Ranidae; genus Staurois; species Staurois parvus. The sequence continues at coordinate 7,624,874 of NW_028318003.1, forward strand.
AACAGTTCTGTGTCTGTGCGAGTAACAATTCTGTGTCTGTGCGAGTAACAATTCTGTGGCCCTAAGTAACAGTTCTGTGGCCTTCAGTAACAATTCTGTGTCTGTGCGAGTAACAATTCTGTGTCTGTGCGAGTAACAATTCTGTGGCCCTAAGTAAAGTTTCTGTGGCCCTAAGTAACAATTCTCTGGCACTCAGTAACAATTCTGTCTGTCCCTGAGTAACAATTCTCTGGCACTCAGTAACAATTCTGTCTGTCCCTGAGTAAAAATTCTGTGGCCCTAAGTTAAGTTTCTGGGGCCCTGAGTAACAATTCTCTGGCACTCAGTAACAATTCTGTCTGTCCCTGAGTAACAATTCTCTGGCACTCAGTAACAATTCTGTCTGTCCCTGAGTAAAAATTCTCTGGCCCTAAGTAAAGTTTCTGTGGCCCTAAGTAACAATTCTCTGGCACTCAGTAACAATTCTGTCTGTCCCTGAGTAACAATTCTCTGGCACTCAGTAACAATTCTGTCTGTCCCTGAGTAAAAATTCTGTGGCCCTAATTAAAGTTTCTGTGGCCCTAAGTAACAATTCTCTGGCACTCAGTAACAATTCTGTCTGTCCCTGAGTAACAATTCTCTGGCACTCAGTAACAATTCTGTCTGTCCCTGAGTAACAATTCTGTGGCCCTAATAACGTTTCTGTGGCCCTAAGTAACAATTCTCTGGCACTGAGTAACAATTCTGTCTGTCCCTGATTATGAATTCTGTGGCCCTAACTAGCGTTTCTTTGTCCCTAAATAACGATTCTGTGGCCCTCATTAACAAGTCTGTGTCCCTGAGTAATGGTTCTCTGTCCCTAAGTAACTTTTCTCTGTCCCCAATTATCGTTTCTGTGGCCCTAACTCTGTCCCTGTCCCTATTACAGAGCGGTCTGCCTCTGTTCAATAACTGCAGGCAAATGAAGAATTCCAAAATGGCCGCTATTTATAGCTCGACCATTACACAGTGCTGGCTGGCTGGCTGCTGATTGGCTGATGCGATCACATGTAGTTGAGGAATGCATTATGGGTCAGCGCGCCTTGTCTGCGCGCCTTCCCAGACATCCCCGCTCCGTCGCCGCACATGTCAGCCGCCATTTTCTGAAAAATTTCGATTCGCGCGTCCGAATTAGGCTATTTTTCGGATTCGGCACGAATCGAAATTTTTCCGATATTCGACTCGAATTCCACTTCGGATACTTCGATTCGCTCATCTCTATTGTTGGGCACAATAAACTTGTTCAAAACAATTTATTTGCTGAAGTTTCTTTATATTCTCTCTAATGTCCCGGTGTACATTCTTAAAAAACATTTCAGGTACATTAATTATTTGATCAGTTCATTCCTGTGGGACTCTAAAGTGCTTAGAGTATCCCTGGATATTTTACACCGTCCAGTTAGTAGGTTAGTAGAGGAGTATTAGTATTACCTGGCCTTCGCATGTATTATTTTGCTTTTTAACTGGTGTATATACACTGGCGAATGTTTCCCCAGTTGAAAAATGCAGTCAAGGCCATTGAAGCCACGGTGGTCTTATTAAACTTCTTCTACAGGGGTGAGGTTCCCACTCCAGAGGGATGGCTGTACCCAAGGTCTCTAATCAGATTTTAGGGATGTGTCATAAAGAAATCTTGGACATGTCTTTAGGCCTTTCTCCAACTGACCCAGTCTGGTATAACCAGCGTTTAGTTGAATTTTTTAAATTGGAAAACAGCCATAGGTGGGCACATTATGGGATTAAATACCTCCACTAGTTATTTGGTGCATGAATGTTTAAATCCTTTGAATGGCTTCAGGCTGAGCAAGGGGTACCTAGTTCTTGGCGCTTTGAGTATGCTCAGCTACAACATGCTGCACAATGTCAGTTTGGTGTGGACCTAGTGCTTCTTACCAATACTCATTTGGAAAATCTTTTGTGAAGATCTGAATATAATAAATTTATATCTAGTTACTATTCTGCGCTAACTTTGGTAGCTGTCAGACAGTGTTATACAACTAGGGAAAATTGGGGTACAATGATACCGGACCTACTGGAAGAATTGTGGGAGGAAGTACTTAATTCATATGTAGATGCTGTTATTTCTGCTAAAAACAAAATGATCCAGTTACAATGCTTACACCAAATGCACTATACACCTTTGCATTTGTTTAAGATGGGGAAACTCCTATATGCCATAAGTGTTTGGCAGCCAAAGGCTCTGTCTTGCATATGGTGTGGGAGTGTAATAAAATTCAGCTTCTTTGGTCTCAAGTCACTCAGTTTATAGCTGATATTCTTGATCTTCCGAATATATGCAGTCCTCTGGTAGGACTTTTGGGGATAATTGAAGACGAGCATATGGATAAAAGGTTGAAAACCCTCTTGAGAGTACTATTCTTCTAAGTACCTTTATTTATTGTGTTAAATTGGATACAGACAAATACCCTTAGATTATCGGCTTGGAAGATTTTGGTTAACTCCAATGTACCCTTATATTAGATGATGTATGAAACTAGATGTCCAAAAAAAAGTACAAGAATCTGGGCTAGATAGGTGGGGTTTCTGGACACGGTGGTAGACTGCTCTTGATGGGGGAGTGAGGGAAATGTGTGCAAAACATATTTGTTGCTGGTACGTTGTGTATACTTGCTTCTTTGCGACATTGGAGTGTAATAGAGTATTATTGTCACTTTGATGATATAAAACGGGCGTAGTGGTGCACTTCGAAATGTTTGGTTCTGTGTTTCTTTCCTTTATATTTCTGGTATAACTTTATGAATAGAAGTGCATTGATTTACTTCTTTTCCTGGTTTACAAACAAAAAAAAAATTCAAACTGCTGTATGTACACATGTTGGCATTTGATGTTATCTGATAGGAACGGTTGCTATGTAGTGACATTTATGTATTCTGATCTCTGTTTCCTGTATCGGTAAACTGTACAATTTGTGCATATGGCAATAAATTCTGTTTACAAATGAATCTACAGAAGCACATTAACAAAACTCACTTCACTCTCCAGTCATAGCTTTGGTTCTGCTACATGAATCACCTCCTAATGTCTTACTGAATCCAGTGTTTGTTGTCACAGCTCCAGTCACTCCCAATACACATAGCTAGGATTATCCTCATGCTCAATGGATTAACTTTAAAGGTGAGTTATTCAGTATATAGACCCCTTTATATCACCACATATGGAACTTTCCCCTATGTATTTGATTAGATCTCCCATCAGGTTTAGGCATTTTAAACGATGTTCAAGCCCAAGAACAAAAAAAAAATAGATATCACATATTACTAGTCCTTAGATAATGTGTTTGTCTCATTTGTTTTATTTTTTTTACTCTAAGGAAATTTTCACCAAGAACGGATATTTTTTGGTGGATTTTGGCAGAAATGTAGTTTCTTTATAACTTTGTGTAAATTGAACTGAAAGCACAATCGTATTTTCCTTCCTTGATATGTTGTGTAAATTACAAATTCTCCTGGGCTCCGTGTAGAGTAGATGTAGAGAGGAGGATATGTTTGTAGTTCCCATCGGGGGGGTGGGGGGGAATGGATGATAATGCTGCTCCCTTCAGAGATGCAGTAGAGTTAGTGAGAGTTGCCACTCTAGGACAGAATTGTCTTATTCGCAGGATCGTCAAGCATATCTAAAAGAAAAAGCAAAAATAAAAGGACTGGGATGCTGCAACATATCACATTTTTGTGTTTAGGTACACTTTAAATGTAAGGAGGAAAGGATTGCCACTACTCCCAATCGGCCTAGGTAAATAAACAATATAAAGCTGCCTCAGCCTACATGTCTCCACCAAACCACACACGTGTGTTGTGGTATGGTGGAGACATGTAGGCTGAGGTCGCTCCTTATCATTTATCCACCTGAACTGGTTGGTAGCAGTGGCAATCCATTTCTCTTTACATTTTCTAGCCTGCTGGATTGGTATCAGGACAAGCCTGCACCCCATGCTCTGGGACACAGAAATAGTCTTTCACCTCTACTTTGAGTGGCACCAAAAGCAATATAATAGGTACACTTTAACCCACATTGTCTTCATAGTAGTTGCTAGCATCCTTCTTTCCCATTATTCCTCCAAAGAAAAGGCTGTAAAATGTCATTGCGGACAGGGGAAACTTGATGTTAAAACAGGCACTTTATCTTTCCTGATGGAACAGCATGAGATTTTCTTGTCAGTGTATCATAGCTGTAAGCTTAAAAAGTTATTCACTTTCATATAAATTCTATTCTTTAAAAAAAAAACACACACAGAGCAGTAGTGCACACAGCCAATATGCATTACTTTCTCCAAGCTCCCACAAACTGTGACAGTTTGTCTATCAATCCACATTAAAGAGCTTCCCTGCAGCTCCTGGAATAGGATCTGGGAAGGATCCACTCACAGATGCATAAAAGGAAGCACAGAACAGAGCGCTGGGCTTAGTAGGATCAATAAAACCACACTTTATTAAATCAAAGAACACTTACAGCATCAAGCATTACAGTTGATACCGTAAACCCCCTGTTCTATTCTTTTAAATTTTATAAAAAATTGATTTAAAACTAAAATGATAGTTAGTTAACTCTCATTCTTCTAGCTGTGAAAATCAACCATAATATTACTTTGTAATATTATACAATAAAGTATTACTCAGATACCCTCTAAGCCATGGTTTCTCAGCCAGGTTTCCTCCAGAGGTTGCTAGGGGTTCCTTGAGCAATGAGAAATTTCTGACTCTCAGATACATTTCTACTGATACCAATGATCTTTTTAGCTATCTGTAAGGAGGTAATTCTTCCCAATGACACAAGTGTTAGGACCATCCTTCCCACTGACTATCACACTATTGTATCATGGGTTTTAGACATAGACATTTTTTGCAGAGGTTCTTTGAGACCAGAAAGTTATTTCATGGGTTCCTCTGTGTTGAAAATGTTGAGAAAGGTTGCTCTAAGTAATGCTGTATGTAGACATGATGCATATAGCCATATTATGCAAGATTTTAAATATAAACAGATAACAAGAGTTTAATAAGGAATATGTTAGGATTGTTTTACTCCCTCTTTCTAGTGTCATTAAATAAAATTTAAACATTTCAATAAACTAAATACAAAAGGAAAAAGGGTTCTCATTTTTGTGTGTCCTTGTGCATCAGGAGGAAGTTTGGAAGGTTTTTGATTCTAAATGTTGTGCTTTTCATAAGAGGTTTTTTTAGTCCAATTGGTGGACTTTTGTTTTATCAGTTGTGGCTTATCATTAGCATAACCTGAAAAACAAATTTCTCAGGAAAACTGATTAGAATCAATTCAGGAATACTATTATTTAAGTCAAAAGCAATGTAGTAAACATTTACTGCTTCTTCTAATTCCTGTAAATTAATCGTTTAAGTGCCATTCATTTGCATGAGATCATTAGTGCCTCAAGATCTCTGAGAAACCTGAATGATCTTTGCTTTTCTCCACTGACTTTTCAATCCCACAGTTGTACCTGAATTTTAGTGACTTTGTTTTTTAATCTTATCATGCAGCATTTTCATATTATCAAAGTTTTACATAAGTCTTCAGAAGGTTATGTTTGGTATTAGCTGTGAAAATAGTATCCAGGTTTCATACCTTTCCTTGTTTTCTTGATGGGGTCAATCTTTGCTGACTGTTTTATCTTCATCTTTGAAGTTTTTATTAAACATCTATCCTAATTGAACCTATAGTCTTTTCAGTTAATTTTAGATATAAAAGTGTAAGAAATCATACCAATCTATGTTATTATTTTTAAAGTCTTGTTTCTTTACTATACTACTAGGTCTGCTTCAAGGTCCAGGATTAACCATTACACAAGTAAGGTACTACTACCTGGTGAAGCTATTTCTATAGATATCTTCACTGACTCTACTTATTGAGTCTAATCCTTTTTTTCCATTTACCAAAATTGAAACTCCAAAACTGACGTCACCTGTGATGTTCAAAAAAAGCAACCAAAACATCCTACACTATTAGATCTGCCTCAAGGTTCAAGAATAATCCTCATTATATAAACAAAATGCATTATTTTTAGCAAAGATATAAGTTTAGCCTTTAATATTACTGCTGTCACCCTACTCTCTAAAGCAGCCTTTCTCGACTTTTTTACCCCAGAGGAACTCTTAAAATTACTTTTAATTCTTGTGGGACCCATGCTAAACCAGTTCACTGGTAGGTAGGTAGTGGGATAAATGTGATTATTATCAAAAACGTTTTGGCGAGCACAGCTGATTAAATGAAGAGGGCAAAGATAAACAGTGTGCCCAGACATTTTTCTGAATATCATGCAAAATCCACAGATGGTCTAGAAGTTTGGATAATTGAGGCGATTCTAGAACTTCCCCCAGCAGAACACTTCCAAAAATGATGTCAGAAAGAAACTTTGGATATATGCCCTAGATGTTTTATCTCCTGGTGGTCTCAATAAAGAACTTGAAATTATTACCATTCTTTCGTCTTCTTTAGTCTCCATAAGTATAATCTCCTCATTTTTTGTAATTATCACATTTTCTTTTTATTTCAGGTTTATCTATACATATTCTTTAATTCTTCATACTGTAACAATTGGATATTTGTGTTGAATCTTTACATATGAATTATCTACCGCAGTAAATTATTCCATACAGATTTAACCATGTAGCCAGTGTTATAATGTTTATGTATTTATTTTATTCTTTGTTTTTTTATTCATGATCATACTTTAACTAACTGGTCTGTGAGGATGCCCATGAGGAGGTGTGCGTTGACGCAATTTCTGGTTCAGGCTAGGCTGTGTGACGTCACGTCCGGTGAGTGGAGCGCGCGCGAACAGCTGCACTCCGGAGACATTTTGACTAGCGCTGTACTGTGGTTGAAGGCTGTGAATAATATACTATCTCAAGGCTGTTGCTGTGTACTGCTGTTTTATTTGAATAAAGAAGCTTAACAGTATTACACTATTAGTGTCCTTTCTGCTGCCCCTTTTCCCGCATGATGAATCTTGGAATACATTGATGAATTGCACCTATACTCCATTGAACCCTGGATATCTCTGTGAGCACATCTCACAGTAATAATTTTTGACTCTTAAGTCCTAAAAGCTAGGAATCCATCATATCTGGTGAGTGTGGATTTCACAAGGGAGGGATCACTGAGTACTACGTGGTGTAATTACCTTGTATTTTTTTAGGATTGGATATGTATTTCTTTTTGGACTTTTTCTTCTTTTTGGCACAGATTTCTTTTATTGGAGCAATTAATCACGGTTTATTGATTTACACGTAATGTCTTTATATATTAAGTGCGGGTGATTTATTGTATTTTATGATATTTTAACTAGTGATAATTATGCGATTTGTGTCACTATGCGATCATCGTTATTGCCATAATTATTTGTTCTTTTTATTGTATATTTTTATTATGAGAAATTCTATTGCCATCCGGTCTGTTATTGCTTTTATATTTTTGTACTGATATACTTATATGTAAGGTTCAGCCAATCCCTTTCTCCCTTATGTGATCACTAAGTAGTGTCCAACTCCTCTTCCCGAGGTCACTACATAATGTTGCCACTCGGCTTGGGGCATTAGGTCTGATGAAGGGGCAACTGCGCATGCTCAAAACGCATTTCCGCCCCGTGACGTTACTTCCCACTGCGCTCCAGTGTGGTTTTGGAGGTTCCTGGTGGCCACACACCGCCCAGTGCCCTGGTTAGTGTGTGGCTGGAGAATCACTCTGTGCAGGAAGAACCCTTTGACGTTTTTCAGATTGAAATGCTGACATTCACCTTGCTTTTAGTAAGTGCATTTTATATTGTATCCAATACACTTAGAAGCGCTTCCTCCTTCTCATTTTTGCTGCTAGAGCCTGGCTTCTCTCTCCTGGAGTGCTGCTGCAAGTGTTTGATGGTTTTCTACCTCTCCCTACTTCCATGCTGCTGCTTCTAATTCACTCATATGATTACTTTGGATCTTCACAGTCTTCTTTACCAGAACGCCCTGTATACTCTTACTAGTGGGACAAATGCCCCTTATACTGGTGGTCAGTAGGACGAATGTTCCCATTACAGTGGTGGTCACCTTGCCACCCTTACAGACAGCTCAAAAGATCATTGGATTGCCCAGAAACTATGCAAGCACCATGAAATGGAAGATCAGTTATTATTATACAGTATTTATAAAGCACCAACAGTTCGCTCAGCGCTGTACATTACAATGGGAGACAGAACATGCAACACGCGACAGTACAATAACAATACAATGCGATACACGAGGGGTTCGAGGGCCCTGCTCCTTGGAGCTTACAATCTAGGAGGGAGAGGATAGTGGTACAGGAGGAAATAGCTGTGGGGGATGGAGTGGTAGGAAGAGTGGAGGAGGTCGAGAATTAGCAGGGGGTGGGGTAGGCTTCCCTGAAGAGGTGGGTTTTCCGGGTGCGCCTAAAGGAGAGGAGAGTAGGTGATAGTCTGATGGATTGGGATTTTGTTAGGATTTGTTAGGATTTTGAATTTGATATGTTGGGCAATCGGAAGCCAATGGAGGGATTGGCAGAGGGGGGTGGCAGAAACGGATTGGTTGTTAAGGTGGATGAGTTTGGCTGCCATATTCAGGATCGACTGAAGCGGGGATACCCAGCGGCGAGGCAGGCCAGTAAGGAGGGAGTTGCAGTAATCGAGTCGTGATATGATGAGGGAGTGGATGAGCTGCTTAGTGGTTTCTGGGGTTAGGAACGTGCGTATTTTGGCGATGTTGCGGAGGTGGAGTCTGCATGAGTTTGTTAGTGATTGGACTTGGGGCTGGAAGGAGAGATTGGAGTCAAGAATGGCACCAAGTACTCTGGCCTGCGGAGCGGGCCTGATGGTGGCATTGTTGGACATGATGGAGAAGTCAGTGGGGGGTGGTGTGCGGGCTGGGGGGAAGAATAGGAGCTCGGTTTTGGAGAGGTTCAGTTTAAGGAAGTGGAGCGACATCCAATCTGATATGTCGTTCAGTAGGCTTGTGATTCGGGCGGAGACTGAGGGGGTGAGGCGAGGGGTCGAGAGATAGATTTGCGTGTCGTCGGCATAGAGGTGGTAGTTGAAGCCGTGAGTGTATGAGTTGGCCAAGGGAGGAGGTGTAGATGGAGAAGAGAAGGGGCCCAAGGACAGAGCCTTGAGGGACCCCAACAGAGAGGGGGAGTGAGGGGAAGTGGTAGCGTTATAGGTAACACTGAAGGAGCGTTGTGATAGGTAGGACAAAAGCCAGGAGAGAGCGGATTTAAGGAACCCTCTGGAGGAACCCTTAGGTTCCAGGGAACACTGGTTGAGAATGGCTGCTCTAAGGAATGACATACCATTGACAAAGTAAAAATATTTGCACTCCAGTTAGAAGTCACCTATGCTTTTTATATTATATTCAACAACTTTGGTGCTGAAGTTAGGGACTGCATTTCTAGAATTTCTTCAAGGGCTGGGGATAACCATTAAACAAATGAAACATAGCTTCTCATGGGAGGGATTTACTAAAACTGGAGAACTCAGAACGTGGTGCTGTTGTGCATGGTAGCTCATTAGCTTCCAAGTTCAACTTGTTCATTTAGGCTTTGATTATAAAACCTGGAAGATTTTGCATGCTCCTGTTTGAGTAAATCTCCCTATTTAGGTCATGATAATGATAAGGATAAGGACATGATAGGTATAGGAAAAGTCTGTGGTGTCCCTTGCTGCCCTAAGCATATGCCTATTTTGATTATTGGTTAATCTAGCCTTGGGTATTTTTGGGTTCCAGCACCTCCTGTTGCATTCTCCAACAGGGAGAGTAAGACTCCCCTCATATTGACCATGGCAAGTGTGCAGATCCAGGAATTAAAGTGCAGAAAGATTTCATCATTTGAGTCCCTGAAATATAAAGGATACTGTCGAGTGGCTTATCTCTCCATCATCCACCAGACTGCCAAACAACCAGCATTTTCCGAAAGGTAACAACAGCATCAGCCTCTGTCTCTCTCTTGATATGCTTCCTTTAGCTGGCTAATGGCTTTATATCTTTAGTGAATTTTTTGCACTTTTGTAATTGAGTTGCCCAATATTAATGACATCCACAGCTAAACCACACAGTACAGCCCACAACCAACATGTGATTAATGTTAACATGGAAAACAGAAAGAGAAAAGTTTTTGTATTTTATCAAATATGTTCAAAGGTTATGTTTACCAGGAAATGAAAGCTCATACTAGTAATTCTGTGCTATTATAATGGTTTTAAGTGCACAATTTATAATTTTTATCTAAGAATTGCTGATTAAAACTGCCTGTACAGCACATCGTATGGAAAATAATTTGGATTATGTGATAGGGAAGGTCCAAAAAGGAAATAAAGGTAATAAAGATTTTTATTATTATTATACAGGATTTATATAGTGCCAACAGTTTGCTCAGTGCTTTACAATATAAAGGGAGACAATACAGCAATGATACAGTGCAATACAAGAGGATTAGGAGGGTCCTGCTCCTTGGTGCTTACAATCTAAGAGGTAGGGATATAAAAAGTGTCAAGGATCACAAAACAGGAGTGAGATAAAAGGCCAAAAAATCAATTTTTAATTGAAAGCACTCATCTGATGATTACAGAACACATCTTTCATCTGTGTAGTGCCCAAGATTAAATCTAACACTCTGCATACATCATGCCTCATTTTGCATCACCAACGTACACTGCACTACATCCTCCAGTAATTTGCTTTGCACAAAAGGACAGACTTCCTAGGAGGAGGACAGGAATCTCTTCAAATGTTCAAAGTGTAAGTTCACCTAAAAAAAAAAAAAAATTAAAAGATGTAGTAATACTGTACACCCTCTCCACCCCTCGGTCCCCACTGCACGTACTTCCTGATGATTATCTTTCACTGTACATGTGCAGTGGTCTAGGGATTTGACTACTGTCTTCTTCCCCTTCTTTCCTTGGGAACGCCAGGATAGGTCAGATCAATTCTGAATTGAACATAACAGTCAGGTGCCAGCATGTGACCAATCAGAATGGCTCTGATCCATGCCAGAAGCAGACTGCAGCTTTCAAATCCTCAAACCCCTGCACTGGTAGCTTGGGCAGTGAAAGCTAACCATCCACAGAGGTAAGTGCAGCTGGAACCAGGGGGCTGGGGAGGGTGTATTGTTTTAGTTTACATTTTCATTTTTTGAGAAAGGTGAACTTACACTTTAAGCCAGATACACGCCCATCCCCTGACCAAGTAACAAGCCATGATAGCAAAAGCCTCTCAAAACAGTGCCTCGGCCTCAGCCACACTTTACAAACCCAAGAATCTTTACAAAAGACAAAAATAAACTATGCAAAGCAGAAAGAAAATTTCTTACACAAAAATGTATGCTACAATGCTTTTGGTCTTTTGTTGCTTTCCATGGCTCAAATGTTGCGGGCAATGCTCAAATATCATGTTTGAATTTCTAATCCCTTTTATAGTGTACTGCATAACCACCTTTTCTTCCAGGTGTATTGTGTGTATTTTAGATCTGTCATCCCAATATTTTGGCAACATATACCAGAATTGTGTAAATACTCATTCATGTAATAAAAACACCCTACAAGATTAACAAAAAGCTGCTTATTTGTATATGAGCTGCAGCTTTTCTGAAGAAGTGGAAGACACATTGCAGTGCTACAATTTTCGTAATAATACTACAATTTTAGTTATGATTTGTGCTGCTTTTTACTAGTATTCGGAAAGTGTCAATAAGAAAATTAGGTTAATAGTTGCAGTTTGTCAACATTGTCATTGCCATATCTAGTCATAGCGGTGATGCATGAGCTAAGTTTTTGGACAATCCTTGTGGTTTGTAGATCAGTTGAAGCACAGATCCTTACCCAAAGTCATAAATTATGGGCAGTGGAAGACATAGACATTAGAAGTCACCTTTATAGTACAACACGCTATGTCACGGTCTGGGTCCGGTTCAGAGACCAGTTGCTATAGCAGAGTTAAGGCTTACCTGAAACCAGCAGGATAGGTACACAGGCAGGTCACCCTGGGAAAGGACGCAGGCTCACCTGAGGTGCGGGGTCTAAGCACCAACCGGTTTTCACCAGAGCTCCTAATGTTGGAGATGGATTTGGCTGCGTGTTGGTACCAGGTCGCAGATCTCAGGATCAGCCTGAATGAGCAAGCCGGAATCCAATAGCAGATCGAACAAGTTAGGGAACAAGCAGAAGCGGAGTCAGTCAACAAGCCAAGGGTCGGTCACAAACGGTAGTAGATGAGGATGAGGCAAAATCGGAGTCCATGAATAAGCCAAAGGTCGGTAGCGAAGGTATAGACGGCAGCAGGAGAGACAAGCGGAATATTGGCTGGAGATGGCACAATAATCTGGCAAACAGGAAATGCAGAGATATGGCTTTTATCAGGAAGTCCATGGGAGGAGCAAGGGGTGGTTCAAGGTTCAAGATAAACAAGGTCAAGGTAGGATCATCCAACTAATTGGCAAGGGAGCTGTCCAGCATTCCAGGTGGATCAGCGAGAAGAAACATTACCTCTCATCGCAGAAGGCCTAGGTTCAAACCCAGGCTCTGACAGTATTCCCCTCCTCACAGGACATCCCCTGGATGTCTTAGGACCAGGCCTGTGGGGAAACCTCTGGTGGAATTCTCTTGTTAATCTAGGAACATGAACATTTTCCTCAGGCTCCCAAGAATTCTCCTCTTGCCCATATCCTTCCCATTGGACAAGATATTGCAATTTTCCTCTAAACATTCTAGAGTCAAGAATCTTCTCCACCACATATTCTTCTTCACCCTGTACCTCAACAGGTGGAGGAGGTGGAAGAATTCTTCCAGAGAAAGGATTTTCATGAAATGGTTTGAAAAGTGATACATGAAAGACAGGGTGAATCTTCATACTGTCAGGAAGTTTTAAGCGAAAGGTGACTGGGTTGATCTGAGCATAAATCTGGAAAGGTCCCACAAACTTTTGGCCCAGCTTTGCAGATGAAACATGAACCTTCAGATTTTTGGTACCCTGAGAAAGTCACGTGATCAGCGTGACGCAACGCGTCGGTATGCGAGGAGGATTCTGGGAGCGTGGTGACGTCATTTCCGGCGTGGCGGCCATATTTGAAACCCCTATATCTAATACCCATGCAAGGCAGGCATAGCATGAGGTTAAGGAGCCATATGTTAACATGAAAGATGAACCATCATGTGAGTAGATATCTCTGTGTATAGTCGATCTAATAAATGCAGTTTTACACTATGAGAGTCTTCTGTTTATGCATGAACCAGAGAGGAAGTTGGCTATAGAGTATACAGCGCTGGGGAGGATCCTGTGATACACCTGAGTGGTGTCTGTCTCTTAAGGCGAGTTGCCCCTGTAGGATCTTTGTAAGGAGGAACCAGAGAGGAAGCTGGCTATAGAGTATACATCGCTGGGGAGGATCCTGTGATACACCAGAGTGGTGTCTGTTCCCTAAAGCGAGTTGACCCTGCAGGGTCTATGTAAGGAGGTGAGGGGCCATTGCAGCTATTTTTGGATATACACAGTGTGGACACTTGACATCACCTGCATGAAGATTGTGTATCAGACACACTATATATATATATATATGGACATGTTCACATAGAGTGGAGATTTTTTATTAGTGTATTTTGTGATATATAGTTTGTTTGGTCACTTGGTCACTTTGAATATTCCCTTTTTAGGGAATACACGGATTGCACTTTATTGAATATTATTGATCACTTGGTCACTTTGATTATTCCCGGTGGGAATACACGTGTTACACTTTATTTGCACTGTTGCACGTTTATATGATATATATTGATCTAGCATTTATTTATTTATATATATGTATGTTTGTTTTAGTATTTAGCGCTGCACTATTTATTTATCTATTTATTTGACTTACATTGGTAGGAGGTTAAGTGTCAGCAGCTATAAGGATAGGGCCTCATTCTGAGCGCAGGAAGTTGTTTCATAATTTACCCTTGAATATCTACCCCACATATTTCCTTGATATAATACGCTATTTCCTTACAATAAACCTGTATCCTTGGGCAACGCCACCAGATGTGCTCCATATTGCCATTTTCTCCACATCCTCTCCAGCACAATGGGGAGCTTTCCCCTTGCTGCTTATGGGTTATACTGGGTGTTAAATACCATCTCGCCAAGCATTTGTAGTTCATTTCTACTGTGCGCATGTTTATTACCTTGTGTGTTAGGTTAAAAATACCTTCCCTTTGCAGAGGGTTGATTTTTATTCCTAGTTCCCTTTCCCATTTACTTAAATATCCAGGGGGCTCTACATCATCTAAGTCCACAAGGATTTTATATATCCTAGAGGTGATGTGTTTTGGGCTTAATTCAGCATTCATTAGTTTTTCAAACAGGTTCATTTCTCCTACATCCCTAAATAGTTGTGGTAAATTTGCAATGAAATGAGACAGCTGGTTATACTTCCATTCATCTATTTTAACAAACAAATCCTTATTCTTTTTTAAATTCTGAAACGTGCATAATCTTCCCCCTTTTATAATATCTTTCAAGCATGCATTTTTATCCTTTATCCATCTTCCACTTATTTTAACATTTCCTGGTGCAAAAAAATCTGTTCCCACTAGTGGTATCAATAGTGAATTAAATTCCCATTTTTCCTTATTGTGTAATCTGTCCCCTGTATCCAACACTATCCTAGTCAATTTACTTGTTTCTACATCTAATGTACGAAACCCGTGAGGTATCCAAATCATTTATCTAATTGTGATTTACTTCATTCCCCTTCTATCTTTACCCAACTTTTCCCTTGCGAATTAAAAAACCAACCTATCACCAGTGACAATATTACAGCTGTATAATACTTCTTTATATTCGGTAACCCCATTCCTCCATTTGCTTTTACTCTGCATAACACTTTATAACTAATCCTAGGACTCTTATTTGCCCATATGAACTTAGTAATCATCTTTCTAAATATTACAAAGAACGTCCCGGTAAAGATATCGAGAGCATCTGAAACTTATACAGAATGTTTAGGAGTATCACCATCTTGACTAAATTAATTCTTCCAATCCACGAGGCCCCCCCTTTTACTAGTCTTTTCAGCTCGTCTTTTATTTCATTTATCAGGGGAATATAGTTTATTTGGTATATGCTTTTTACCGAAGTTGTTAATTTTATTCCAAGATATCCTATTTTGTTTTTCCTCCAGGAAAAAGGGAACACATTTTGTAATCTTTGCTTTTCTGTGACTGCAAGATTGATATTTAGGATTTCTGATTTAACCGGGTTTATCTTCAAGTTTTATACTCCTCCATATTGTTTAAGTTCTTTCATTAAGTTGGGCAAAGTCGTCCAAGGGTTAGCTACGTAGAACAGCATGTCATCTGCATAAGCAGCGACTTTGTGTTCCCGATCTCCTATTTTTAACCTTTTTATGTCATTACTTTTCCTGATCCTCTCCAACAGTGGTTCTAATGACAACACAAACAACATGGGGAAGAGGGGGCAACCCTGCCTAGTTCCAGTATTCATCCTGAAAAACTGGGATAAGGTTCCATTTACCTTTACCGCAGCTGATGGGTTCTTATATATTCCTTTTATCCAATTCATCATTTTAGGTCCCAGCCCCAATTTTTCAAGCATGTCAAACATAAACCCCCAGTTGACCCTGTCAAATGCCTTTTCCGCATCGATAGAAAATAAGATCGCAGATGTTTTTTCCTTTTTAGCTTTTTGTACCAACATCAAAGATCTCAGACCGTTGTCCCTCCCCTCTCTCCCTGGTATGAAACCCACCTGATCTAAATGCACCCATTCGGACATCAGATCCTTCAAACTTGCAGCCAGAACTTTTGCGTACAATTTGGTATCAACGTTTAGCAATGAAATCGGCCTATAGCTTGCACACTGAGAACTCTCCTTCCCCTCCTTCAAAATGAAGGTGATATAAGCCTTGAGGGATTCTTCCCCCATTTCTACTCCCTTTCCTATCACATTAATATATTTACATATTTTGGGAACCAATATCTCTTTAAATTTTTTCAAGTATCTTACTGTATACCCATCTGGCCCGGGACTCTTACCCACTTTCGTATTTTTTTAAAGCAACATTAATTTCCTTGGGGGTGATCAGGCTTTTGAGATTTTCTAGTTTTTCCCTTTGCTATATTTGGGAGCTCCACCTCGCTTAAATAGTCCTGTATTCTTTTCTCCTCCTCCTCTTCACTTCCCCCATACTTATCCTTTCTTACATTATAAAGTTCACTATAGTAATTATGAAACCTCCTAGCAATATCAGATGTTTTAAACAAATTCTCTCCCTTTCCGTCACTAACTTTTTCAATAAAATTCCTCGCCTGTTTATTCCTGAGTCTTCTCATTAAATATTTTCCTGGTTTATTCCCCCATTGATATCTTTCTTTAGCCATTCTATTAAATATCCTCCTAGAATCCTGTTCCAACAGTTCTTTCAACTCATCCCTTTTTTGTATTATCTTTTGATATTTATCCATTCCCTTTTCCTTTTTGTGAGTTTGTTCCAGTTTTTGCAGTTCTTCTATAGCCTGTATTATTTTTTTTCCCCTTTCCTTCTTCTTCTCTATGCATATGGAAATCAATATTCCTCTGATGTAAGCTTTATGTGATTCCCAAACTATTGCCTCTGACATTCCCTCGGTCTCATTTATCTAAAAAAATTGTTCAATTTCCCTTTTTATCCTCTTCTCCACTTCAGGATCCTGTAAAAGCGAATCATTCAATTTCTAAGATAATGTTTTATCTACTCCACTCCGCATTTGAAACCTCATCATGACTAGGGCATGATCTGATAATGACATAACTTCAATCTTAGATCCTTTTACTATCTCCAACTGTCCATGCTCCACCATTATATAATCCAATCTTGAATATGTACCATGGGCATGTGAGAAGAAGGTGTAATCTTTTTCCCTTGGATGATTTATCCTCCGCACATCAACCAATAATATCTATACAATACCCCCTTCAAAGATTTAAGGCTCCTCTCTCCTTCTCTCCTCCCCTCAGATGACACATCCCATCTGGGATCCAAACACAGATTAAAATCCCCCACCACGACCAGGTTCCCCTTTTTAAACTCCGTGAGTTTCCTTAATGTCCCTTCCAAAAATCCTGGTGGTTTTTTATTTGGGCAATATATGATAGCGAGTGTATATTCCTTTCCTAATAATTTCCCCCTGATAAACAAGAATCGACCTTCCAAATCTTCCATTCTATCCTCCAATTGGAAATCAACTTTTACTGAAAAACCAATTGCTACTCCTTTTGCTCCCTTTACAGGTGAATCCGCATAGATCCATGTTTGATAATGTTTCGAATATAATTTCACATTTATATTTCTAGTTAGGTGAGTCTCTTGGAAGAATATTATATCTATTAAGCATTGTTGGACCTCCTTCAATATCTTATGTCTTTTGCTGGGTGAGTTTAGCCCTTTCACATTATAGGTCATAAACGTAATCTCATTCATACCCTCTGTTCTTTTTTTGATCTGTTTCCTTTGATTCCTTTCCACTTGAATACAGATAATTACTACTAAACCCATTCTCTACAACATCCCAACCCAACACCCCTCCCTAACCCTCCCCTTCTCCTTCTCCTCCACCCCACCCCCCAACCCCCTTGCCTCTCCCCCCCACCCCCCTGGCTAATCATAAGCCTAAGAATTTGACTAGAAGGATTCCCCCTAGCAATGCCTTGATTGGGGTGAGACTCGCAGCATGACCACCTCCCTTTCATCTGTACAGATAACATCTCTAATTGTCAAATAGTCATGTGCTGAGTCTACCGGACTGCCAGCCTGCTCTAACCCTCCCCTATCCCCTTGATCATCAGCACAAGGGGAGATAAACCACAGAGGGACTACAAAATTCTAATGCGGCCCAGTGGGCCACTGGACGGAGAGGGGGGAACAACCCCCCCAACCACCAGGGGTGGGGGGCCTCTATGTATCCCCACCCCTCCTCCCCATCTCTATCCTATAGCCCCTTCCCCACACTCATCTTCTAAGATCTACCTCCTATTTACTAATTACCCTCTACCAATTGCCCTCTAACTGGGGCCTGGGTGTCTCTTTCTCTAATCCCCTCAAACCACCCCTCTATGTTAACTTTCTGTAAGTCCAATTTTTCACAAAAGTCATTGTAGTCTTTTGGGAATCTCAATCTTGCCGATCTTCCATCTCTTCATCCGACCAAACAAGAAGGAAATCTCCAACTATATCTGACTTTTTTCTCTCTCATATGGATTAGAAGTGGTTTAAGGGCTCTCCTTCTCGCCAATGTCTCTGGGGAAATATCAGCATAAAGTTGTATGACTGAATCTTCAAATTTTATTTCCGGAAAATCCCGCAACCCTTTCCAAATCTGGTCCCGATCTCCAATATCCTGAAATCTGGCTATCACGTCTCTGGGTCTTTCCGCTGATATACCCCTTGGCCTTCTGACCCTATATACTCTGTCCATTTTTATACAATCTGTCTCCGGTCTTCCCATAATTGGGTTGCAAATTCTTTTCATTTTCCCCAGCAAGTCTTCCTCTTGTCCTTTTTCTTCCGGAATACCTCTAAACCTCAAATTAGTCCTTCTACTGCGGTTCTCCTGATCTTCCATTTTAAATACTTCTCTCATTTCTAATCGCCTCTTTTCTATTTGCATTTCTAATCTCTCAATTTTTAGTGTGTGTTTCTCTACTCTTTTCTCTGACTCCTCCAAATGGGACAGTACATGACCCAGATTGCCTCGGAGGTTCCCAATCTCCTTCTTGACAGCCATCTCCAATTTTCGTGAACATTTCTATCAAATCCTTTTTTGAAAGGGTATGTACTGAGAACCCTTCCTGTTCCACTTTTCTTTGTTCCCCTCTCCTCTCTGAAATTGGGCTTCCTTTATCTTGGACCTCCTCCATATTACCAAGTGACAGTCTTGATTGATCACCTCTCATATTTAAAGAGCACTTGCCCTGGTTCTCTAGATTTTGCGATTCTGGACTTTTTTCCCCCTGTGCCGGCAAATTTTTTTTATCGTAAGGGAGTTTGCACTTGCCTGGGGTGTTTTAGGGCCACCCTCTTTAGTTGGTTTAATTCTCATTTTCTTTAGAGGATTCCCGTTTAATGACTTATTTGTTATTTCGGACTGGGGTAGACCTTTTATATATATATATATATATATATATATATATATATATATATATATATATATAATATAGGTCTACTATATAAGACTAACTTGGATCTTCTGTATTGAATTTCCATAAATCTGCTATATACAGCTAATATGTGTCTGCTGTATAGTACTTGAATTAAGTGAGCAATATATAACTTGATGCAGATCAGCTGTATACAATTTGATGTGCGTCTACTGTTTGAAGTTTTGTGCAGATCTACTATGTGACACTAGACAGAATTCCACTGTATAGACCTTGGTGCAGGTCACTTGTTTGGACTTCCATATGAATCTGTTGTTTGGAGCTTAATGCGGGTCTGCTGCGTTGTATTTAACAAGAGCCTGCTATTTATGGCGTAGTACAGGTCTGCTGTATAAAGTTTGGTGTGAGTCTGCTGTTTGGAGCTATGTGCGGGTCCGCTGTATAACGTTTGGCGTCAATCAGCTGTATAGAGCTTGTTGCAGGTACGCTGTATATGCTTTGGTATAAATCTGCATTTAAGAGCTTGGTGTGTATCTGCTATATGATGCTTGACGAGAATCAGCTGTGACTGAACATCAGTCTTTAGACTTCCACCAGCACCGACAGACATTGGTAATACAGTTCTCAAACAAATGTACCCAGTGTGCTGGGAAATGTCTGCAGCAACCCTTAATCGCCCTGCACCAGGAAATCTGCACCACCTTGGTGCAGGTCACTTGTTAAGACTTCCATATGAGTCTATTGTTTGGAGCTTAGTGCGGGTCTGCTGTGTTGTATTTAACAAAAGCCTGCTATATATAGCTTAGTACAGGTCTGTTATATAAGATTTGGCGTCAATCAGCTGTATAGAGCTTGTTGCAGGTACGCTGTATATGCTTTGGTATAGATCTGCATTTAAGAGCTTGATGTAGGTCTGCTGTATGGTGCTTGACAAGAAACAGCTGTAATTAAATATCAGTCATTAGACTTCCACCAGCACCAACAGACATTGGTAATACAGTTCTCAAACAAATGTACCCAGTGTGCTGGAAAATGTCTGCAGCAACCCTTATTCACCCTACACCAGGAAATCTACACCAACCTTTTTGTATATGTTTTATTTTATATGCCCGGTGGAATACGAGATGAATTTGTGAACTGACCATATGTCCCCAGGCTCCGGTCCCACTGCTGCTGCTACCTTCCCCTTCTAACCTGTGACCGCCAGTCCTCAAGCAATATCCGGGGCAGCTGCGGGTCTTTCCGTACCTCTCCAGGTCCTTGCTTCTCTCTCCTTCATTGGCCACTTCCCCTAGTGCACCAGCTCCAGACTCACATGGGAGCGGACTCTCACTCCGCTCCCCCAGCACACCGACACCACTCCCTTGCCGCACCACCGTCCTCCACCGCTCCGGATCAGATGACACCCGGGCTCCGTGTCCTCTCACTCCAGGCAAAGGGTAAGCTGTTTCGGCACTTAGGGCACAACACCTCATACTCCTAGCAGACCGGTGCCCGTAGCCTCCCAGCCATGCTGCCACGGCTTCCTGCTGCGGCTCTTCCCCATTTCCCCCTCTCCACCCTGAGTACTTTTAATTCAGGTTACGACAGATTGAAAAGGCAGCCAAAAGGTATTTCTGCCCCTGGGAGGAGCTCAATGGGGCAATCATATGGGTGATGAGGGGGTAATTGATCTGCATTTTTCTTGCCACAGACATCCAGGAACTCATGGTATTGTGGGGGCAAATTGTCATATGACTGGATAGCCACTATATCACTTTGCGATTCCTTGGTCGGTGACAAACTTGGTCGGCAAAGTTTTTTGCAATATTTTTCACAGTGGGGGGACATAAAACCTATAGTCCGTGCTCCCCAGTTGATAGGATTGTGAGTGGAGAACCAAGGAATGCCCAGGATGATGGGAAACTTGGGTGACGTAATCAGCTGAAAGCTGATGGTCTCACAATAGTCAGCCTCAAACAACAGTACCAGGGGAACTGTTTTATGGGTAACAGGTCCTGAAGATAAGGGTGACCCATCAACTGTCTCCATATCAACAGGGGTAAATTTATCTCCTAGATTGCAAGCTCGAAAGAGCAGGGCCCTCAAACCCCTCGTGTACTGTTTTGTTACTGTATTGTCTCATGTACTGTCCCCCACTATAATGTACAGCGCTGAGCAAACCTTTCTGGCGCTATATAAATACTGTATAATAATAATAATAATTTCTTGCTTGAATATCATTGTTGTGGGCAAACTCTATATCCATAAAGTTCCCCCCAGCCCCGGAGTCCAGCATAGCTGAGCAGGAGATTTCACGGCCCTCAGATAAAAGTTTAATGGGGATGACAAAATGAGAGAGTAGTGAGTTCACTTTATTCTCTTCAGGAATCAGTGGGGAGACAGACTGGCTTATAGAGTTTATTTGTTCCGGCACAATCACATCAGTCACAGCAATTGTTCTTCTAACTTTGTTTGGTCATTATGCAATTAATTGTCCTGAGTCCCCAAAATATAGACATAAATTCTCTGAATGTCTTCTCTCTCTCTCCTGAATGGAAATGGATCTCTTGATAGCATCAACCTACATAGGCTCAGGAGTGTTAGAACCCAGAGAGACTCTTGCATCCTGCTGAACAAATGGACTAGCAGAGAGATGCATGCCCCTATTGCCTCCAAACATTCCCAGCCTCTCCTTCCTCCTTTCTGTAAGTCTTTGATCGATCCAGATACACAATTGGATGAATTCCTCAAGATCATTAGGAATATCTACTCTGGCAAGCTCATCCTTTACCTGTTCAGAAAGCCCTTGGCAGAATTGGCTTTTTTGTGCTGCAGGGTTCCAAGTGGTATCTGCGATCCAACCTCTGAATTCAGCTGTGTATTCAGCGACCGAGCGTCTACCCTGCTGCAGACTATGCAACTTTGCTTCAGCAGTAGCACAACGGTTGGGATCATCAAAAACCTGATTCATCGCGGTCAAAAAGGTATCAAAATTATTCAGAGTGCCATTGTCTTGCTCTATATAAGGGGAGGCCCAAGCTAGAGCTTCCCCAGTCAGAAGCCCAATAATAAACATTACCTTCTTTTTCTCTGAAGGAAACGCAGCAGGGTATATTTGGAAATATATATGACATTGATTAAGGAAACCCCTGTAGTGGCGGTGGTCGCCATTAAACTTAGATGGTTGAGGCTGGGGCATATGTGAGCTAGTATCATCTCGGTTCAGCAGTTGTCTCTGCAGAGTCTGAATCTCTCCCCGTTGCCTATCCACTATGCTTTCTAGTTTGGCAACATTTTCTTGATGGGTAACCGCGAATTCCTGCAGCTCAGCAATTTGCTGCCTAAGAGGAGCCACAACGTTTGCTATAGCGGCCTCCATGTTTGGGCCAGATTATTTTGTCACTGTCTGGGTCAGGTTCAGAGACCAGCTGCTGTAGCAGAGTTAAGGCTTACCTGAAACCAGCATGATAGGTACACAGGCAGGTCTCCCTGGGAAAGGACGCAGGCTCACCTGAGATGCGGGGTCTAAGCACCAACCGGTTTTTACTAGAGCTCCTAATGATGGAGATAGATTTGGCTGCTTGTTGGTACCAGGTCGCAGATCTCAGGATAACCCCACCAGGGAATGAGCAAGCCAGAATCCAAAAGCAGATCGAACAAGTTAGGGATCAAGCAGAAGCGGAGTCAGTCACAAGACAAGGGTCGGTCACAAGTGGTAGTAGATGAGGATGAGGCAAAACTGTAGTCAGTAACAAGCCAAAGGTTGGCAGTGGAGATATAGATGGCAGCAGGAAAGAAGCGGGATATTGGCTGGGAAGGCACAATAATCTGGCAAACAGGAAATGCAGAGACATGGCTTTTATCAGGAAGTTCATGGGAGAAGCAAGGGGTTCAAGGTTCAAGATAAATAAGGTCAAGGTAGGATCATCCAACTAATTGTCAAGGGAGCTGTCCAGCATTCCAGGTGGCTCAGCGAGAAGAAACATTACCTCTCACCGGAGAAGGCCCAGGTTCAAACCCAGGCTCTGACACACTACCAAGTAGGTGCTAGGAATGGTAGAAAGTTAGTGTAATATAGTTCTGTTCCCCTGCCCAACAGGGGGACTGCTTGTGTCACCTAGTTTAGTTCTCTGTGTAACAGAGAGCTGCAATTGCTCAGTGTGTTTAAATGCTGGGAATTATGCCTCTGACCTCCTCTGTATCCAAAAAAACAAAATGTATATTGATGAACGTTACTGGTACCATGGAACACACCAATCATAGCAATAAAAACTTTTTTTATTACAAATTTTAAAAACATATATCCATACTGACACCAGCCATTTAAAAACATTAAAACAATATGTACAGATCAATTCTCCTCATCAAATAGATGTTCTTTATTTCCAGTGTTCAAAAGAGGTCAAAAGCCTTTCACATATGTGCTTCCCCAGGACCTTCATTTGGAATTTATAGGTATATGACCAAATTATAAAATATACATTACAATGTATTTCAATATTTACATCAAAACAGAACAAAAAATAACCAAATCAAAAAAACATAATGCAAAAAATATAATCAACAATCATAATAGAGAGGATTGAAATACTTACACCCTTCCCTAAGGTGCCCACCAAGATTGGAAGTCCAGAGTAGAAGCCAACGGCAGAACTTCCAGATGTTAAATAGAGACTCAAATGTTTGCTGCCTAGTTGGATATAGATAATCTTCATTATAACCTCAAGAGTTGGCTCTGGCCAGCTCAGTGGACTGCTATAAAAAGGTCTGGATTCTTTCTTAGATACACAGAATATAACTGGATACTAACATTTCTAGGTACAGTTGATCCAGGGAATATCCGATTGCCTCTCGGGGGATCAGAAAGGAATTATTTTTCCCTGTAGGAGCAAATTGGATCATGCTTTTCTGGGTTTTTTGCCTTCCTCTGGATCAACTGTGGGAATAGGATTATAACTACATAGTTAACTATGTAACCTCACCCTTTGTCCATACTCATATAGGACAACAAAAATACAACCAACAAATTATGCCATCAATACTTACATCCATAGCACTTATTATTGTCCAGTCTCTCTACATCAAATCTGTGCATGGTAAGTATATCGGTTCTATTCCTCCAAACCTATAGTGGACATATACATACGCTATATTGCCAAAAGTATTGGGACACCTGCCGTTACATGCACATGAATTTTAATGGAATCTATTAATAGCCCATAGGGTTCAATATTGAGTTGAGTTGGCCCACCCTTTGCAGCTATAACGGCTTCAACCCTTCTGGGAAGGCTGTCCACAAGGTTTAGGAGTGTGTCTATGGTAATGTTTGACCATTCTTCCAGAAGTGCATTTGTGAGGTCAGGCATTAATGTCGGACGAGAAGGCTTGACTCGCAGTCTCCACTCTAAGTCATCCCAAAGGTGATCTATCAAGTTGAGGTCAGGCCAGTCAAGTTCTTCCACCCCAAACTCGCTCATCCAAGTCTTTTTGGCCCTTGCTTTGTGCACTGGTGTGCAGTCATGTTGGAACAGGAAGAGGCCATCCCCAAATTGTTTCCACAAAGTTGGGAGCATGAAATTGTCCAAAATGTCTTGGTATGCTGATGCCTTAAGAGTTCCCTTCACTGGAACTAAGGGGCCAAGCCCAAACCCTGAAACACAACCCCACACCACAATGCCCCCCTCCACCAAACTTTACACTTGGCACAATGTAGTCAGGTAAGTACCGTTCTCCTGGCAACTGCCAAACCCAGGCACATGCATTGGATTGCCAGACAGAGAAGTGTAATTTGTCACTCCAGAGAACATGTCTCCACTGCTCTGAGTTCAGTGGCGGCTTGCTTTACACTACTGCATCCGATTCTTTGCATTGCACTTGGTGATGTAAGGCTTGGATGCAGTTGCTCGGCCATGGAAACCCATTCCATGAAGTGCACTGTTGTTGTGCTAATCTGAAAGTCCCACAAAGTTTGGAGGTCTTTAGCTATTGACTCTGCAGACAGTTGGTGACTGTGCACTGTGTGTTTCAGCATGAGCTGACCCCGCTCTCTCATTTTACGTGGTCTTCCACTTCGTGCTGAGTTGCTGTTGTTCCCAGTTACTTCCACTTTGTTATAATACCACTAACAGTTGACCGTGGAATATTTAGCAGCATGGAAATATCACGGATGGATGTATTGCACAGGTGGCAACCTATCACAGTACCACGCTTAAATTCACTGAGCTTCTGAGAGCTTTCACAAATGTTTGTAGAAGCAGTCTGCATGTGTAGGTGCTTAATTTTATACACCTGTGGCCATGGAGGTGATTGGAACACCTAAATCCAATGATTTGGAGGGTTTTCCCAACACTTATGACAATATAGTGTATGTTTCAGTGTACCAATCCACAGCCTCATTAAAACCATAAATTTCTGTTAATCACCTGTCATACTCTGGCTCCCCTGCAAAGACTTTCCACCAGTCCCTCACTACTGCATCTTTATCTGCCCTTATATACTCTCAAAATGGCGCCAGTGTGTTAGCAGAATGCTACCAACACATCGGTGGTCGATGACATCACTGCCGTACATAACCGCTATTGCACATGCGCAACATTTTGCCACTACTGTGCGTGTATGCCATATTGCTTTTTAGCTCTGAATATTATTATTCTGTGGTGGCAAAAAAATCACAAAAAATCACCATCCAACATCACTAGTATCCACCATAGCCGCCATATCTTGTCTCAATCTCATTCTTTCCATCAGACCTCACCTGAGCTGAGGTTAGATTACATACAGATGCATTACTTTTATACTATTTGGTTTCACAATATCCTGGCTGCCTCCACCTCATCTCCACCACCTTGGGACCAAAGGAGATCCATTGTCCCATCCCAGACTGATATCCCTGGCCACATGATGCTGTGAAAACCATCTATAGTAATACAACATTGTGTTACCTAATACATTATAAAACCAGTCTGCCGTCACTCTCACCCATGAAGGAGCATATAAGTCAAACGTCCATTTTATTCAATAAATCAAATCAAAGTTGTAACTAATACTGTGAACTTGTGTTTCAGTGCTATATGTTTTCCAAATTGGTATATACAATAAGTTCTTCCTAATATAGTATATATGCTCATATATCCGACGCCAAAAATTGCTCATTGTTTTCCATATGTAAAATGCTCCATGTTTACAGACATGATATAAATTACTCTTTTAGTTTGGCAGTTTACAATGTGTTCAACTTTGTGTAATGAACCATTAGGTAGATTAGATGAAGGGCCTTCCAAGAACCAGTCATAGTAATTACAGTTCTCACATTTATATTTACCTCTGTTTTAATGTGGTTCACACCTCCTCCCCAAAGGTAGAAAACAAAAGGGCTCCCAACAACCTAGATGTGATCAGGTCAAAGGAAGGTAAGATAAACTAGAAGTAATTAGTTTATTCTCCCAGGTACTTTCCGATGAAGAGACTGAAGTCTTGCAGCTAGGTTTAAGCTTCTGCCCCTCAGCAAACTTAGACTGCTTTGTAGTGAAGAAAGACTTAAACCTATTTGCACATAGATTATTATTATTATTATACAGTATTTATATAGCGCCAACAGTTTGCTCAGCGCTGTACATTATAATGGGAGAGAGTACACGAGACAGTACAGTAACAATACAATATACGAGGGGTTCGAGGGCCCTGCTCCTTGGAGCTTACAATCTAGGAGGGAGGGGAGAGTGGTACAGGAGGAGATAGCTGTGGGTGATGGAGTGGTGGGAAGAGCGGAGGAGATCAGCAATTAGGTGAGGGCGGGGTAGGCTTCTCTAAAGACATGGGTTTTCAGGGTGCGCCTAAAAGTGAGGAGGGTAGGTGACAGTCTGATGGATTGGGGTAGTGAGTTCCAGAGGATGGGGGAAGCCCTGGAGAAGTCCTGGAGACGGTCATGGGAGGAGGAGACCAGGGAACTGGAGAGTAGGAGGTCTTGTGAGGAGCAGAGAGTGCATTTTTGGTGGTAGATCGATATCAGGTCAGTGATGTAGTTTGGGGCAGTGTTATGAACAGCTTTGTACGTCAATGTTAATATTTAGAATTTTATGCGTTGGGCAATCGGAAGCCAGTGGAGGGATTGGCAGAGGGGAGTGGCGGATACGGAGCGGTTGGTAAGGTGGATGAGTCTGGCCACAGAATTCAGGATAGACTGAAGCGGGGATAGCCTGTGTTGGGGTAGGCCGGGGAGGAGGGAGTTACAGTAGTCAAGTTGTGATATGATAAGGGGGTGAATGAGTTGCTTTGTAGTTTCTGGAGTTAGGAACATGCATATTTTGGAGATGTTGCGGAGGTGGAGTCTGCATGAATTTGTCAGCGATTGGATCTGGGGCTGTAAAGATAGATTGGAGTTTAGGATGACACCTAGTACTCTGGCTTGTGAGGTAGGGCTGATGGTGGCGTTGTTGGTCGTGATGGAGAGGTTGGGGGGGCGCGGGCTGGGGGGAAGACTAGGAGTTCGGTTTTGGCAAGGTTTAATTTGAGGAAGTGGAGTGACATCCAGTCTGATACGTCGTTCAGAAGGCTAGTGATTCGGGTGGAGACTGAAGGAGTGAGGCGAGGGGTAGAGAGATAGATTTGAGTGTCATCGGCACAGAGATGGTAGTTGAAGCCGTGGGAGTGTATCAGTTGACCAAGGGAGGAGGTGTAGATGGAGAAGAGAAGGGGCCCGAGGAAAGAACCTTGAAGGAGCGTTGAGATAGATAGGAAGAGAGCCAGGGGAGAGCAGAGTCTCTGAGGCCAAAAGAGTATAGATTTTTGAGGAGGAGGGTCGACCGTGTCGAAAGCTGCAGAGAGGTCGAGGAGTAGTAGCACTGAGTAGTGGCCATTGGCTTTGGCAGTTAGCAGGTCATTGGTGAGTTTGAGTAGGGCGGTTTCAGTGGAGTGTAGGGGACGGAAGCCAGATTGTAGGGGATGAAGGAGGTTGTTGTCGATGAGGAGGGAGCTTAGGCGATTGTAGGCTAAGCACTCAAGGAGTTCAGATGAAAATGGCAGCAGGGAGATGGGTCTAAGGTTGTTTAGGTCGGTGGAATCCAGGGAGGGTTTTTTAAGTATGGGAGTGATGTGCACGTGCTTCAGAGGGGAGGGGAATGTGCCAGTAGAGAGGGCGAGATTAAAGATGAGAGTGAGGGAGCGTAGGATGGAGGAGGAGGGTGATCGTAGGAGTTGTGTGGGGACAGGGTCAAGGGGGCAGGTGGTAAGGCGAGCTTCAGAGAAGACCTTAGTGACCTCTTCAGTGGTAGCAGGGTCAAAAGAGTGGAGTGTTGAGGGGGTTTTAGTGTGAGGAATGTTGGGCGGGGTGGAGGTCTGGACAGTGGCGAGGTCGAAGGAGAGGAGTGTTGAGGGGGTTTTCATGTGAGGGATGCTAGGTGGGGCGGAGGTCTGAGCAGTGGTGATGTCCCTGCGAATTGCGTCGATCTTGCTTTGGAAGTGGTTAGCAATCTTGTGGGCGGTGAGTGAGGTACTGGGTGGAGGTGGGGGTGGGAAGAGCAGAGAGTTGAAGGTGGAGAAGAGCCGGCGAGGGCTGGAGGAGAGGGTATTGATGAGGGTTACAAAGTAGGCTTGCTTGGCAGCGTGGAGGGAGGAAGTGTAGGTGAGGAAGGCGGATTTGTATCGGGTAAACGCTTGTTGGGATCCAGTTTTGCGCCATAGTCGCTCTAGTGCGTGACTGCGTCGCTTGAGGTTTTTGGTATGGTCATTCTGTCAGGGTTGAAGCGGTCGGGGTCTAATGTTTCATGTGGTTAGGGGTGCGAAGGAGTCAAGAGTGGCTGACAGCGAGTTATAGACAGTAGTGGCCAGGTCAGGGCAGGAAAGGGGAAGGATACTGTTGTAGAGTTGGTCAGCTGTAGAGTGGAAGGGGGCAGGGTTCAGCTTGCAGAGGTTATGGCTGGTGATGGTTTGA
This sequence comes from Staurois parvus, assembly GCF_062004578.1. Classification (NCBI taxonomy): domain Eukaryota; kingdom Metazoa; phylum Chordata; class Amphibia; order Anura; family Ranidae; genus Staurois; species Staurois parvus. The sequence continues at coordinate 7,653,941 of NW_028318003.1, forward strand.
CGTTTGGAGCGGTAGGTGTAAGAGGATGAGGAGACGGAGAAGGTGATGAGGTTGTGGTCAGAGAGGGGAAAAGGGGTGTTTGTGAGGGGTGCAGAAATGAGAGAAAACAAGGTCTTGGGTGTTCCCGTCGGAGTGGGTGGAAGACTGTATACACTGTGTGAGTGCAAAAGAAGAGGTTAGGTGGAGGAGTTGGGATGTGGCCGGGCTATTGATGTTGGTAGGGATGTTGAAGTCTCCAAGGATGATGGTGGGCAGCTCGGAGGAGAGAAAGAAGGGTAACCAGGCGGAGAAGTCGTAGAGGAAGAGGGATACGGGTCTAGGGGGCCGATAGATTACTGTGATCCTCAGGGGGATTGGAGAGAACAGTCGGATGCAGTGGGCCTGGAGAAGGATAGAGAGGGAGCGTTTGGGAGGACTTGGAAGGTGCTCTGCGGTGACAGGAGCATACCAACCCCACCACCTTTTCGACCGCTGGGTCTGGGTGAGTGGGTCCAGGTGAGACCTCTAAAGGACAGTGCTGCAGGGGAGTAGAGTCGGTGGTTTGGATCCAGGTTTCGGTGATCGCCAGGAGGTTGAGGGAGCGGGAGACGTGGATGGCGGTAAGTTTGTTGCAAACCAAACGGGCGTTCAGGAGTGCACACGAAAACGGAGGGGTGGTTTTGGGGAGCAGGGGGACCGGTATTAGGTTGAGGGGGTTGTGGCAGTTTGTGGAAGTAGGTGGGTGCCTTGTGGGTGAGTGAGGTGGAGGAGGGCCAGGGTTTAGGGAGATGTCCTCCGCGGTTAGGAGGAGAAGGGTAAGAAAGATGGCATGGGAGCGGGATGTACAAGAGCGTGTGATTCTACCATTGGTGGCGTTCCAGTCAGTCGGAGAGTGGAGTAACAGGAGGAGGTGGTGAGAGCCGTAGAGGGGAGATGGAAGCAGTGAGGGCACGATGTATAGTTGTTTGGGAGGAGTGGGGGGATAGAGAGAAGAGATTTTGGGGACGGAGGAGAAGAGTATGAGGAGGAGGAGTACAAGTGGCATTTTAGGGAGGTAAACAAAGTGGAGGACAAATGAGGTGGAAAGTCTTTCAGGGCGCTTGGTTGTAGATAGATTAACATATAAATATATATTTGACGAGGACAGTAAAAAGAAGAAAGCTGAACAATTAAAAAAGGAACATTGTAAAGCTATACGGTTAGAGATTTTCCTGCCTGGAAGGATTTAATGGAACTTCTGTATGAAAATGAAGCCCATACAAAGGAAATAGATGAACAAAATTTGATACAAGACAATAACAATATGGTAGCAGGAGAGAAAAATTCAGGTTCCTCCAGGAAATTGAAGAAAAAGTCAACTAAATTTCCTCCTTTACAAATGCAAGTATTTGGACATACTTAACCCAAACAACAAAAGAAATAGAGCAGATAGACATAATGCAAAAAAGGTCCATATAAAGTGGTGTATTTAGGTTTCACGTAGCCCTAGGCAACACAAAAATCGACACCCCCCCCATGGAGAGACCGTGACACTGACCAATACCTCCATCCCCCATGAAGAGAGCCTGACATTGATCAACAACACCCAAGCCCCCCCCTCCACCCCCACTCAAGCGAGCCTTCCACTACCACCACACCCCATACACTGTCAACCCCCCACCCCCACCCTACGAGAGAGAAGACACTCACCTTCACAGCTCCAGACATTCCCGGGATCAAGAGTCAGGCTCTGTATACACCATCAAACTGCCCACAGTCTCTCTCAGATCCAATCTGGTCCCCATGCTGTGTGTGTCCCTTCTTTCGGGGGACACGGCACTGCCCCCCTGAAAAGTGCTTCTGCCCCCATGAAAAATGCTGCCCTAGGAATTGTTTTCTGATGATCGATTATCGATGTACCTGTCCAACATATTATGTTGGTACAGATATATATACAATATATTTATGCTATGGGAGAAAATGAAGCAGCTCTAAATAGTTTTATGTGGGAATTGGAATTTAACAATCTAAAATTCACAATGCAATGTAACAGAGAAAGACTGGCCTTTTTGGATGCAGAAGTGTTTGTACAGGAAAATAGAACAATAGGAACATCTCTATATAGAAAACCTACAGCAGGAAATACTATCCTGCATGCCAAGAGCGCCCACCCCCAACTGTTAATACAAAGCATTCCATGTTCTTAATATTTAAGGATTAGACGGAATTGCTCTACTGGATAGCTATTTGAGAAGGAAGCACAGGTCCTAAAGGAGAGATTATTGAAAAGAGGATATACATGCTCAAAAAGGAATGTGATGGGGCAAAGAAGAAGCATAGGCAGGAACTACTATTCGGGGACAAAGAAAGGGTAAACAAGGAAAGGGAAAGGGTAATCACCACTTTTTCAAACATCAATTAATTAGGAAAACCATTGGAAAGCATTGGCACTTATTAACAGGAGATCCAATTGTGGGTAAATACGTTGGCAACTACCCAGAAATCACATATAGAAAAGGCAAATCTATTAAAGATCAACTAGTTCACAGCCATTTTGAAGAGAGGAGTATGACCATCATCAAAATAGAGGCACATATAAAATGTGGGGAGTGTGATTACTCTTACTGGATCTTGGAAGGCCTTTCATTTAATCTACCTAATGGTTCATTACACAAAGTTGGAAACTTTGTAAACTGCCAAACAAAAGGAGTCCTTTATATCATGTTTTGTTACTGAGTAGCATTTTACATAGGGAAAACAATACACAACTTTTGGCGTCGGAAATACTGTATGATCATATATACTATATTAGGAAGACCTTATTGTAAATACCAATTGTTAAACATGTAGCACTGAAACATAAACACGATACCTCAATGATATGCTTTGCAGCATTGAATAAAGTATATGAAGATCCTAGAGGAGGGGATTTTGATAAGAGAATTTTACAAAAAGAGGTGAGGTGGATCTACAATTTGGATGCCACCTCCCCCCTGGCTTAAACGAAGCAATGAGCTTCCAACTTTCCTTCTAAATCCAATGAGATAGCAGTAATATTAATGGTAGGTACAACCAAATTGAGGATAGGAAGTTTATGATTGGGAGCATACTTAATGTCATGACATCTAAAACTTTATCAAAATCAAAATATTTGACATGTTTGTAATGGAAGATAAATGAAGATGTGTATTATTCTAATCATCAGAAGTTCCATGCTAATCTATCAGTCCTTATATTTTAACTAGGTACCAGTATGTAAGCTCACAGTATGAGTATAACCTTGTTATTTGACTTATTGAATAAAATGGAGAATTGACTTATATGCTCTCGTATGGGTGAGGGTGACAGAAGTGCTGTTTTAATATGTATTAGGTAACAAAATGTTGTTTTACTGTATATGGTTTTCACAGCATCCTGTGGCCAAGGATGTAAATCTGGGATGGGAGAATGGATCTCCCTTGGCCCCAAGGTGGTGGAGATGAGGTGGAGGCAGCCAGGATATTGTGAAACCAAATGGTATAAAAATAATGCATCTGTATGTAACGCTGATGGGAAGAATGACATTAATGACAAGATATGGTGTCCATGATGGATACTAATGATGTTGGATGGCGATTTTTTTGTGATTGGTTGCCACCACAGCGTAATGATATTCAGAGCTGATTGGCAATAGGGCGTGCACACGCAGTAGCGACAAAATGTCGTGTATACGCAATAGCGGTCACATAGCGCAGTGATGTCATCAGCTGTTGACATGTTGCCGGTATTCTGCTAGCACACTGGTGCCATGTTGAGAGAATATAAGGGCAGATGAAGATGCAGTAGGGAAGGACAGGTGGACAATATTTGCAGGGGAACTGGATTATGACAGATGATTAACAGAAATGTATGATTTGAATGGCATACATTAATAAGGCTGTGAACTGGTGTACTGAAAGATATGTAAATGTCCACTATAGGTTTGGAGGAATAGAACTGATATACTTACCATGCATATTATTATTATTATTATTATACAGTATTTATATAGCGCCAAAGGGTATGCTCAGTGCTGTACAGTAGCAAGGGGGACAGAACATGAGACAATACAATAACAAAGCAATACACGAGGGGTTCGAGGGCCCTGCTCTTTCGAGCTTACAATCTAGGAGGGAGGGGAAGGTGGTACAGGAGGAAGTGGCTGTGGGGGATGAAGTGGTAGGAGGAGTGGAGGAAATCGGCTGTTAGGTGAGGGTGGGGTAGGCTTCCCTGAAGAGATGGGTTTTCAGGGTGCAATGAATCCAGATCTCAATATCATAGAGCACCTGTGGAGAGATCCCAAAACAGCAATTGGGAAAATGAGCCCTTATAACCTGAAAGACCTGAAGCAGTTGGTGAAAGAAGAGTGGTCCAAAATTCCAGTAGAGAGGTATAAGAAACCCATTGAAGGTTACAGGAAGCAATTGATTTCAGTTATTTTTTCCAAGGGGTGTGCTACTAAATATTAAATTGAGGGTGTTAATCATTTTGTCCAGTCCATTTTTGGGGTTTTGCATGGAATGTATCGAATTTGGCTTTTTGCTTCTCCTCTTTTTTACTAATACAAACAAAAGCATGCCTAAACGTATATAATTGCAACAATTTTCTGGGAGAAGTGGTGCATTATCTGACAGAAATGCAGGGGTTCCAGTATTATTGGCCATGACTGTACCTAAAAAAGAGAATAAGGTGGTGTTTAGAAAGAGAAGTAGGGTGATACAGATTTGGGGGTGAAGAAGGGAAGGTGGCCAGGTAGGATTCACAACCCACCTTTTTTGACACACTGTAGTTTTTAAAGTAGCAACCATCATAGTTCAAGAAGGCAGTGATAAAAATCCCTTGTCTGAAAGTAGGTGGCCCATGGTTCCCAGACTCTGAAATTTAGGCGTAGTGCCCTTAAGTTCAGTTGGTAATTTCTCATTGAGCATTATTCATTGCATCCAAAATGTAACCTTAGATATAAGTAGGTTATCCAATAGCCAAGCTTTTGCTATCATCTGTTTCATGGCAGTCAGGACCTGGGTCATTAGACGAAGTTACATAGTTAGTCTGGCTCAAAAAAGACAAAAGTCCATCCAGTTCAACTAAAAAAAAACCATTATAATCCTATACCTACAGTTGATCCTGAGGAAAGCAAAAAACCTCAGCAAAGCACGATCAAATTTGCTCCTGCAGGGGGAAAAATCCTTCCTGATCCCCCAAGAGGCAAATGGATATTCCCTGGATCAACTTTACCTATAAATGTTAGTATCCAGTTATATTCTGTGTATCTAGGAAATAATCCAGGCCTTTTTTTGAGCAATCCACTGACCTGGCAGGAACCAACTCTTGAGGGAGTCTATTCCACATTTTCACAGCTCTCACTGTGAAGAAACCTTTCCATGTTTGGAGATTAAATCTCTTTTCCCTCAGACGTAAAGAGTGCCCACTTGTCCTCTATGATGACCTCAGAGTGAATAACTCTACACCGAGTTCACTATATGAACCACTGATGTATTTATACATGTTGATCATATACCCCCTTAATCTCCTTCTCAAGAGAATAAATCCAGTTCCTCTAATCTTTCCTCATAGCTGAGCTCCTCCATGCCTCTTATCAGTTTGGTTGTCCTCTGCACTTTCTCAAGTTCCCAAATGCTCTTTTTGTGATTTGGTGCCCAAAACTGAACTGCATATTCCAGATGAGGTCTTACTAATGATTTGTACAGGGGTAATATGATATCTCTCTCTCTCTGGAGTCTATACCTCTCTTAATACAAGAGAGGATTTTGCTCACTTTAGAAACTGCAGCTTGACATTGCATGCCATTATTAAGCTTGTGATCTACCAGAACTCCCAGATCCTTCTACACCATTGATTCCCCCCAGTTGTAGAGATTGGAGTAAATTGACATTTGGAAATCCCAGTGGGTTTCCCGTCTAGGGGTGCTTTGCATGGTTATATACTGTAGATAGTGTTTTCTGTAGGAGTGCATCCAAGATTCTATATACTTGTGACCACAATCTGTAAGCGACTGGGCAGGTCCACCAAGTGTGGAAAAATGTGCCCATGACCAAACAGTAACGAAAACAAAATGGTGAAGTGTTGGGGTAAATTGTACCCTCTTTACTAGTTTTTACTAGTCTAGCCGAAGTTTGTTGAATATCTGTGTAAGTTCCTTATTTAATAAACAATTTTTTGTGGTTTAGCTTTTTTAATTATTTTTGTTTGGGAATGTCCAAAGATATTTTTCCTTAAAAGTTCCTTATAACAATGTTTTTTTTTGTGCAATCCTCATTAAATTTTATACAACATAAACGCCAGCCTCTCAATGATTGATTTCCACAGCCTGGTGAATTGTTGATTGACATGCACAGTACACATCATTGGCCATTAGCCATTGGAGTTGTAGGCATTATCAGTATTATCCGTTACCAGAAGATAGCTTAAGAGCCAAGTAATGGGCTGTAAATAATATCTAGAATGAAAATGTGAAAAAAATAGGTGGTAATGATAATGTATTCCGACTATGGACTAGAACATTTTTTAAAAAGGATTATTTTTTATTACTTACTGGAGGTATTTATAAGATGGGGAAGTAAATTTGTGTTGATGTTGTTAGTCCACAATTTTAAAACATTTTTGAATTATTGGCTGCTCCCACTATCACTAGCAACATCAATGCCTGTGGCACATGCAGTGCTCTGGGGAACTAACAGTATTTGGCTATCCAGTTTTACTACCTACCACCTATCAATAGGACTTGGTGTGAATTAGGCATGGTCAGTGATTGTTGTCATTGGAGACAATACAGGGTTCTGTCAGTGGCTTTTGACAGAGTGAATGTTTTGAAGGTAGGGAAATGCTTTCCTAAATCAGAATATGCCATTTTCCTTCCCCAAAGTGCTCCTGACTTTGACTGAAGGAAAAAATTCAAGGAGACCCAAGATTTGCTGTTCTGATGGCAACACCGATCTATCATTTTGACTAAATGAGCTGCCATTTTTTTTGTCTGATTTTTGTAGCTTTATGTATTCTCCTTAGTTTGTTTGTTAGTTCTGTTTGCTGTGATTTCCTTTCTTTATTGGATTGTTGTTTGGTTGCATGTTACATCAAGCTTGCAATTTCCTTCTGGTTCCTTGTCTCTGCATTTCTGCTGTGGTGATCCCTTTTTGAGCATTATGGCAATAAGTACAGAATGGCAAAAAGAGGTATCATGTTGCACAAAAAATGTTGTTGTAACCTATATGTAACCTATATTTATGCAGCTTTTTGGAATATTTACAAGAACTGAATTTAAATACTTAGTCTTGGGTGATATTGTGTGAATAATTGACATTTTTTCCACACCAATGCTCTCTGTCTTTTTTTAACAGATACTTTATTTTTCATAAATAGTATAAAATAATGCAAATCCAAACAAGTCTGGTTGGTACATAGCACATAGGACATGTCAAAATAATACAGCACATATGCAGCAACATATACAATTGAGGGCATAGATATTTCTTTGGCACAATAGATCAAGCTGCGAAATGTCCCAAAATAAGAAGCAGCATAACCTCATTAAAAATTCAGGCGGGTGAGGAGGGGGGGGGGGGGTGTAAAGAGGATAATTGGGCGGGGGCAAACTGCTCTCTGCTTTCATTTTATTGTGTCCAGGAAGGGGTATGGGAAATGTGTCACAAGTTAGCCTGCAGTGCAGTTTGGTTTGTGTTCTTACCTTCTTGCTGCAGCCCTGTTCCTGATCCCTTCTCATGTTTGTCTGTGCTCATCTATGGGCATCGTCTGCTGTTCTCTGGGTTTTATTTCCTTCCCTTCCATAACTTCCTCTCCCACCTCCTTGTCTGCCTGTCTATATAAGATGTGCTCAGACTAGGCCATTTTGCCTGAGCAACTTCTTAGTTGTTGGAGCTCCCATGTGTTTCTGCTGTGAATCCTATATTGTCTATCTGTGTACCGACCCCGGCTTCGTTCCCAAACTTGTTTGTTTTCCGCCTGTCCTGACCTCGGCTTGCATATTGGATTCCCTTTGTCTTCTCCCATTATACTCTGTTCACTCAAGTGGTCTAATCCACCTCAGCTGGGTGTTATTGGGGGCTGCAATCTGGTCCCAGCCTGCTGCAAGTCCATCCCCATCATCAGGGGCTCTGGTGAACAAGCAGCCTGGGGCTTAGACTCCTCACCCTAGGGAACCCCAAGTTGAGGATCAATGGAGCTCACTACCACAGGTGCTGACAAAATGAATAACATTTATAGTCTGCTTAAGGTCTGCAATAGGTGTATACACTGTAGCACATTCCACAAATAAAGTCTTTTCCTACTTTTTTTCCCCATGTTTTTCAGATAAGGATAACTCCAAAGAGAACTCACGTGGAAGGCCTAATTGTTGTTCTCTCACTGACTACCTTTACAGAGCTCCTTCTTCACCCAGAAACCAGTGTCCTTTTTCTAGGTTGGAGGACATTTTCCTCAAGTCATGGAACAGGACCTCAGCTACACACTACAGTGGGAATAGAATAGAGGGGCCAAATGCTGTAAGTACCTATAATAGAGATGCTGGGTGCAATAACTAAAAACAAGCCATATACACACACACAATCAACATGTAGTCATGCAGGTACCTTTCAAATCAGCATTTAAACCATTACATGCTCTACACATGTGAAAGACCAACTACCAAAGGAATACCTGTCCTGGCACATCATAGCATTCACCCGGCATTCCAAGAAATAACAGAATCCAACTGCAATATTCTTGCACTGTCAAAACCTCCACTTTTATTATCACACGACACACAGGAGGATATATCTTATAGGTTACTAGATGTCATAAACACGTTTCATTCCATAAACAAGTTTTTATCTTTCTCTCAGCAGAATATCTTGTGACTCTGTTCCTTTGACCTAGAGAAAGTGACACATCAGTCACCTCTCATAACCCTGGCATTTGGGCAACAATGCTTTATTGCAAAAATTACCCAAGAAACAAAGGGTCCAAGGCCAACACATTTCATAGGCATTACAGTACACCTTACGCATAGGTCTTGAAACACTAGTGTTTGGTGGTGTCACCAGGCTGGGCCGAAGTAAAGTAAAGCCACATTTAATCTCTACCAGATTACACAACCCAGTTGATCCCAAGCAGGTTTATTCTCCTGCTTGAAATAATGTTGATACGTTGATAAGTAACAATCTGAGAATAGAAAGGAGCACCTGATCTGCTAATGATGAAATGTCTGTTGTCTTCCTTGCATTAGTAGAATCATCCATAAAGAACCTATTCACACTTATTCAGGAGACAGCCGTGTGTGTGATAACTAGAATACCTGAAGAGGATCTGTATACACAGAGGGGAATGAACCAATGACTAGACCCAGCTAGTATAGGTTAAGAAACCAATGTGAATAAAGAAGGAACTGACCTCTGTAAAGGAATTTTGAGAGCCCTCCCTAAGATTCAAAGTGAGAGAAAGCAGAAGGTAAAGAATTCCTGGCTGCTGAGTATAAAGAATTCTGCTCAGTGCATGTGTGTTCTGGTTCGTGCTGTAACAGAAGAGCGAGCCATTTTGGCAGCTGTGTACAATATAGGGTTGATTTACTAAAGGCAAATAGACTGTGCAATTTACAAGTGCAGTTGACCTAATTTTTCCTGAGAGCTTAGCAAATGTTGGGAAGCTCTGCTGATTTCCATCATCCAATCATGTGCAAGAACAAATGTTGTTGTAATTTTCCTTGCACCTGATTGGGAATTCTTTACAAAGTGAGCTTTGAGGAGGTCTGGGGACAGGCAAAGTGCAGTGCCTTTTTGCATTTACTAAATCAAACCCTATGTCCCATTTTCCATGCCAAAATACTCCTGTATTAAAAAAACGTCATCTGCTCTATACTAACATCACATGCGTAACATTATTTACATCCCAATCATTTTAAAAGAATTTTAAGAATCAGTATAAACTTTAGACAATGTTTGGTTTGAATGAATCAGTTGCTTGCACAAGCATTTGCCTATGGATTAGTATAATCTCTAAAATGTTGTTACAGTATATTTATAGATGTCATCGTTCATATGTATACATACAAATAAAACCACTGGATATATTGTAATGTACCATAACAACCAGTTAATACTTAAAGCTTTTCTGTGACGGCACTGATGTCCTTGCAGACAAATGGGAGCTTAAGTAATTCACAGAAATTTATCATTAAACAAATGATTGCACTGTGTATTAAGGTGACATCACTAGACGCCAACAAAAACATATTCATAAAAATTAAATGTCATTTGAAAGGTCTGGCCAACAAATATTCTTTTTTTAATAGCCTTGGTGTTACCTTGTACAAACCCTGGCCCTAGCTTTATCTTGGGGGAACAGAAGGGGTCGGCTACATTAACATACACCAGAAGACTGATTCTTCCTCCAGGATCATTTGGCTAGTGTGTTTTATAAAAGGATGCAGACTCACCATGGCAATGATCTGTCAGTAATGTCTATTGTTATCTTTACTGCTTTATGGGTGAAAGGTTTTAACATTAATCATGAATTAGATGAGCATGTGTAGTGCTTACCCCAGAGGGAGCTGATGATGTTTCCCTGATTTTGGAGTTCAATGATCCTCTCGGCAATGCCATACCCTCTAGTCAGTGTGTTGGGGCCCAAATCTGGTGTTGGAACACTCAAATATATGTGACTATAAACCTGGTTACTAGTGCCTAAACAGTGTCCCAAGTGAGCAATACTGTTCCTTTAAATAAGTGCAGCAGGGTATGGCCAGCGGCCTCTCACTGACACATAGGATAATGACTTGTATCTTCTCCATTTGGAGCCCAGGGATACCAGCTGCAATGACATCCTCCCCGCGACCAGACACTGACACCAGACCTGACTGTGGTGTTCTGCAATGACCTCCTAATGACCACCTCAAGCCCTTTTACTGCTCTGCAGAGTGCTGGGATTTGTAGTTTGCAAGAACAACACTGCCATAGAGACGTAGTCTTTCTGGGAACTCCCACAAGTCCTTGTTTCTCCCAGCAGGCTGTGTCCACCCCAAAGGTATACAACGTTACATTACAGCTTCCTCTGCTCTTCCTGGTGGTGGGTTGGACTTTCCTCCAGCTCTCTGGGGCAGCACACAGCCCTGAAAATGTTCAGTGTTTTTTGTCTCTCACTTCCTTCCTTTCAAGGGCAAGGGGAAGGAAAACAGCTGCAGCAGAAACTATGTATGAGGGGCTGCAGCATATGTGACTTTGTCAGTGACAGCCTGGTTTGTGCAACTGTAGCCCAGGGTGTGCCTTGGACTGGGGCTACATGTTGGTCTGCAATTTTGTAATGGGCATATACACTCACCAGCAGGGGCATCCCTAGGGTTGGTTCATTATGCTCCCCAATCCGCAGATCCGATCCATCTTGTGGGGATCGTCGGCTTGCAACCTATACGGGGTTAACTGATCTTGCAACACTGGTCTGGGGGGTGCGACGGGGACACAGGGAGGGGAAGAGCCAGGCTGTGTGTGCACGACAGGGAACGCCCACCTCTGGAGAGGTGACACCATATGTTACCGCAGATCCGATCCATCTTGCGGGGATCACCGGCTTGCTGTAAAACTTTTTGGTATCACCCCATGAGATAGGTGTACATCTTGCTAGTGCCAAGCAAATATCCCCCACACCATTACAACCACCACCACCAGTCTGAACCATTGATACAAGGCAGGATGAATCCATGCTTTCATGTTGTTTATGCCAAATTCTGACCCTACCATCTGAATGTTGCAGCAACCAGTCTGCCCATTCTCCTCTGACCTCCAACATCAACAAGGCATTTTTTCCCACACAACTGCCGATCACTGGATAGTTTCTCTTTTTCTGACCTTTTTCTGTAAACTCTAGAGATGGTTGTGCATGAAAATCACAGCAGATCAGCAGTTTTTTATAGACTCAGACCAGCCTTTCTGGCACCCACAACCATGCCACTTTCTAAGTCAATTAAATCCCCTTTCTACCCCATTCTGATGCTCAGTTTGAACTTCAGCAAGTCATTTTCACCACATCTACATGCCTAAATGCATTGAGTTGTTGCCATGTGATTGGCTGATTAGCAATTTGTGTTACCAAGCAATTGAACAGGTGTACCTAATAAAGTGGCCAATGCGTGTATATCACTGCAGATGTGGCAACTGTGTCCCTAACAATAAGAAGCCACTATGTATGGACCTTTTATTAATAGAGGATAAATTGCGTTTTTGTACATATATTTTTTGTAGCGCTACCCCCGAAGGGGCTGCTGATAATAACTAGTCTTTCCCTAAAAGTACAGAGGCTGCCCACCATCTCAAGCGCCAGTTCATTCACACCAGCTCCAGTAACACAGTCTAGGGGATGTCATATGACTTCCTTGGATTGAAGTGGTTATACCAGGATGATGCCTATCAATATTTTCAGTAGCCGATGCTCTTTCATGTAAAAGTGATTTGAGAGGCTATACAGCCAGTCAGTCACTTCTACAGGTCACGAAAGGGTGTGCTCCCCTTTTGTCACCACCTTTTTTGGGCTGTCCTGTCTGATTGGGGAGCCTAAAACAGCTCTGACCAGTGGCAGAGAGAGAGAGAAACTGACCTTGTTCCTTCCTCTGTAAAATCAGAAACCAGAAGTGACAAGGATTTTGTCACTTCTGGTTTTGGTCTTTGTTTACTGACTGTTACCGGCTTTTACAAGCATCTGATCAAACTGAGCTCGTTTTGATCAGATGCTTTGGAAGCCAGTGAAAGATTTGTTATTCCAATGGTTGTTCATCCCTTGTGATAGTAATAAAGTTGATGAAAAAAAATATAAAAAAAATTAAAAGCACCCCCGTCCCCATGTGATCACGTGCAAACGCCAACGCATACTGTCAGGAATGGACTTGCCAATAGTGGTGGGACTCACCTGCCTTGTGGGCTGCAGTACCAGGGCTGGCCAGCGGGTGCTCTCAACAACCAGAGGCTCACTTCGGCAATTAGCCATCACTTAGGGCTGATTGCAGGTGGTGTATTTAAGGGATGGCCAGACCTGCAGTCAGTGCCTTGTTGTACTGTTCGCTTGGCCCTGGTTTCCTGATCCTGTTACTTCTGTCCTGACTCTGCTTGAACTCTGCCTGTACTGACCTCGGCTAGTCCTGACCACTCTCCCGCCTGCTCCTGGTACTCTGTTTGCCCGTTTGCTACCGACCCGGCCTGCCTGACTACTCTTGTATTGTATGTTTGTTATCTGTTGGGAGGTTTGGTTTAGTTTGTTTGTACTATGTTTATGTTTAGTTTTGCACTGCGTTTATATTGTTAGTCTTAATAAATTATATATTTACTACACCTGAAGCCTGCGTTTCCCTGTGTCAGTCCACACACTTCTGGTCATACCCGCATCCCTGACACATACTTAAGTCCCACAAGCATGAAATGGCTGCACAATTACTATGTGAAAAACATTTTTTTTAACACTCACCATTTTATTCTCTAGGGCCTCTGCTTAAAAATGCTGTATATAATGCTTAGGGTTAATTAATTTTCTAGCAAAAAAACTTTTACATTGTATACAAGAAGTATCAGAATTGGCCTGGTATTGAAATAAGCCAACACAAGTCCATTTGTGCTGTGAGTAGAGTGGCAGAATTCCCCAACTCTCCAGAAAACACCATGAATAAACTTATTTATAAAGCGGTTACCTAGTCCTTTTGATAATTGTAATCATCCAGAAATTATTTAATCCTGGTGGTTTATTGGTTTACCAATTCTGTTGGATTTATGCCCATAGGTGTGTTCTGTGTATTACAGGGGTGTACAGAATTACAGAAATACTTACCAATACATAATTATCAACTGGCAATAAGCATGTTTTGATATCTCTTTAATCTGATGTTTAGGAAATTGTGGGTTATGATTTGTGTTGCTGCAAATATATTCACTTAAAATGTTTTATCTAAACTAAAATAAGAGTTTATGACATAATATTTACAAATAGTAGGTTACAAAAGGCACAAGATCATTGAGCTCAACCATTAAAAAAAAACCCGTGTCCAGGACTCCTAACACCTTGTTGAGTCAGAGAAAGGAAAAAAATAGATTTTAAAATGAACCTGAGCTTTGTACCTGCAGAACCCTCCAGTTCCTTTTGCACATAAAAGACTGCATCCTTTCCTGAAAAACCGGGAAAAATCTTCTCTCTGTTTCTCATTTGTAGGGCTTTGCCAGCCCTTGTAGTTCACTGCCCCATTCACTTGCATTGTATATTGCTCCTCAGGGACTCCACGTCCCATGATCCATTGCCATGTCACCCAGTTTTCTTGCCTCTGCTATGAGGAGAAAGGGGGAAGGAGAAGTGGGCAGGGGATCGCACTCCTCTTGGTTTCCTCTCTAACCGGCAGAGTCCTGACTACAATTAAAAGAGACAATTTTGCTAAACTGCATTCCATACTACATGAGATTAAATGGGATCAAATCTTAGGAACAATGAACACTGAAGAAAATGGGAGTGTCATCACAGAGGACAAAGGGGCACTCTTTCCATCTGGAGAAAAAGAGATTCAATCTCCAAATACGGAAAGGCTTTTTCACAGTAAGAGCTGTGAAATTGTGGAATAGACTCCCTCAAGATCTGGTTCTGGCCAGATTAGTAGATTGCTTTAAAAAAGGTCTGGATTCTTTCCAAATGCACATAACATAACTGGAAAACAACATTAAGGCCTCATGCACACAGGGTGTTTTTGCAGCCACTTTTAGGGGCATCAGACTTTTTTTTTTTTACTGCTTCTAAATGGCCCTCTATGTTATCCTATGTGTCCATGCACACATATACTTTTAGAAGCTTTTAGCAGCAGTTGCATTTACCAGCAGAAAAAAAAAACCAGGGTCAGTGCGTCCTGGAGCAGCGTTTTGGCAGAAAAAACGATTGATGTGCCTAAACGCATCTAAATGCTAGTCACGTTTAGCGCTTGAGTGTTAATCCATTTCAATGGCCAGAATAAATTATCATTCTGGCCAATTAAATGAATTAACGCCCAAGCGCTTGACACTTGTAAATGTACCTAAATGCTTCTAGGAGAGGTTTTTTTTTAATGTCTTGTGTGCTCCTTATAGGTAAAGTTGATCCAGGGAATATCCAAATGGCTCTTGGGGGGATCAGGAAGGAATTTTTTCCCCTGCTGGAGCAAACTGGATCTTGCTTTGCTGGGGTTTTCTTACCTTCCTCTGGATCAACTGTGGGCAAAGGATTGTGCATATAGGATTGTAAACATTTTTTTTTTGCTTTCCTTTCTATTGTTTGAATGTGTCAGGACCTGTTACTTGGGTCACCTGCTGGTGGCACTGTTGTTCAAAGTCTAAGCGTGCACTTTCGGTGGCCAGCAGTGGGTGTCTCCCAGCAGCTGGGCTGTCCAAGTAATTAGGCTGCACCTGACATGGGCTACTGGGAGGTATATAATCCCGGCCTTGACTGAAGTTCAGTGCTTCAGTGTTCTTCCTGCAAGCCATGTCCCTGCCTGAGCCTGATCCTTGTACCTGAACCTGCTCCCTGCACCCTACATCCTACTCTTCCAGCACTCTGCATTCTGCTCCCTGCATTCTGCTCTCTGCATCCTGCTCTCTGCATCCTGCTCTCTGCATCCTGCTCTCTGCTCTCCCAGTACCTTGCTCTCTGCATCCTGCTCTCTGCATCCTGCTCTCTGCTCTCCTAGTACCTTGCTCTCTGCTCTCCCAGTACCTTGCTCTCTGCATCCTGCTCTTTGCTCCCTGCATCCTGCTCCCCAGTACCTTGCTCTCTGCATCGTGCTCCCTGCATCCTGCTCCCCAGTACCTTGCTCTCTGCATCCTGCTCTCTGCTCTCCCAGTACCTTGCTCTCTGCATCCTGCTCTCCCAGTACCTTGCTCTCTGCATCCAGCTCTCTGCTCCCTGCATCCTACTCTCTGCATCCTGCTCTCTGCATCCTGCTCTCCTAGTACCTTGTTCCCTGCTCCTCTTGTTTCCTGTCTTAGTCCTGACCTTGCCCTGCATGTGTGTGCTCCCTCCTATTTGTATATAGTTAGGTTATCGTTTGGGTTTCTGCACCTCCACATTTATTTTATCTCTTTACATTGTTTTTGGTTTACTGGTGTTAGTGTTGTAAGAGTGATATTTATGTTAATAAACTTCATTTAACCTTATTCAGCCTGGTTCCTGATTTACTATGGTCCAGCCCACTGATCTGGTCATCCTTGCTGGATGTCTATGGTATCCCTGACATAACACTGAAGCCACTAATGATCAGATTGGCTGCACCTGGGAATTAGGTCTCAGCATTTGCTAAATGCTGCAAGATGCATTCTGGGGAGGTTTTGTATTATGCACTGCTTGTAACTAGTGATGGGCTGAACACCCCCTGTTCGGTTTGAGGTTGAACATTTGAACCTACCGAAAGTTCGACCATGGACTTTGAACAGGGACAGTTTACTAAGTGGTATCTTACCGCATCTGAGTATGCAGTAAGATGCCACTCAGTTACAAAAATACCGCATGAGTTATATTATTAAGTCATGCGGTATTTTAGTAGTAAAACATTAATTTATGTTTCAGCTGTGAGTGGGGTTCCCTGCTGATAGCTGAATGTCGCCAAAATAAAAACAAAAAACGTTTTGGGGGTCCCCCCATATCCATACCAGACCCTTAGAGCATGCAGCCCGGTAGGTCAGGAAAGGGGGGGGGGGGAGAAAGAGCAAATGCCCTACAGTTGCCACCTCATCCCTTTAAAACACAGGTTCTGGGACTGATTAAGGTGGTAATTAAACTCACTTGGTGCCTTATCTGCATTAAATTTGCCCCAGTACCTGTGTAATTAATATGTGTTAGGTTTTAAAGGGATGAGGTGGCAACCCTAGAGAGCTCCCCCCTCCTGAACCATACCAGGCCACATGCCCTCAGCATGGGGGGGGGTGCTTTGGGGTAGGGGGGTACCCCCTAAAGCACCTTGTCCTCATGTTGATGGGGACAAGGGCCTCTTCCCAACTACCCTGGCCGGTGGTTGTGGGGGTCTGTGGGCAGGGGGCTTATCGGAATCGGGAAGCCCCCTTTAACATGGGGGGCCCCAGATCCTAGCCCCCCTATGAGTATGCAGTACATGGATCACTACCCTTTCACAAAAAAAAAGAAAAAAAAAAAAAAAAAGGTGTAGTGTAAAAAAAAATGGGAGACAATATTTTGACAAATCCTTTATTAAAAGGTGCAATGTTTTGGCCAATCACAATGCACTCTCAGAGCGCAGTGCATTGTGGGGTGCAGCGGGTGAACAGCCTTCTTAATGGCCATACCGTTCGTGTTTTCAATGAACACACAAACGGCCCATGTTCGAGTTGAACTTACATTCGGCTCCAACATGCAGCCCATCACTACTTGTAACAGAGAGGGGATATTGCTACCAAATTGTGAAAGAACAAACTAGGAAACAATTGTTGGAATGCATTCATTTGGCTCACTCTCTTGTTGATCAAGGCAGAGTTTTGTTCTGAGAAATTCAGCTACTCTTTCCAATTTGTGCAGAGTTGGCTCTGTCTAGTCTTCCTAAGGGTGGTGATAATTAGGGGCGTCCCTAGGGTTGGTGTCACCCGATGCGGTAACACTTGGTGTCACCCCTCCGACGTTCCCCGCAGGATGGATCAGATCTGCGGATTGAGCATAATAGATCGGAGTCCGATCCATTATGCTCTCCAATCTGCAGATCCGATCCATCTTGCGGGGATCGTCTGCTTGAAACCTATATGGGGTTAACTGATCTTTCAACACCGGTCCCGTCCTCACATGCTCGAGAAGTGTTGTCAGATGGTGGAGGCTCCTGCTATCGCGGCCGCATTTCCTGGTTACAGACAAGTCCCAGATCTTGCACAGCCTTACCTAGATCAGTTAACCCTGTTTAGGTTGCAAGACAATGATCCCCGCAAGATGGATCAGATCTGCGGATTTGGAAGCATAACGGATCGGACTCCAATCCATTATGCTCAATCCGCAGATCCGATCCATCTTGCGGGGATCGTCGGCTTGCTTTCAAAAATTTCCTTTTCGTGGAGCTCGCGGAGAGGATCCAGTGGCGCGCACCCCTCGCACCTGTCTAGGTACTGGTGATAATTATTCTCCTCCTTTCAGTGTGTTCCAGGTGGAATTTCTGGTGCGACTATTGGAAGATGATAAATCCTATTTCCTTGAACATTATTCAGTATATCCACAATAGGCTCTGCGGGATTGTATGAAAGCAGTACATTCTGTAGTCAGGCAAGGAATTGTAAATTGAGTTTTGTTCAGCCCCTACTACAAGCCTGATCAAATATTTCCTATTCAGCTTCGGTTAACATGCACCAATCCACTTCTGCCCGTAGCAACCACTGTAGCTGCAGTTGAGCATATTTTGCTTCCAACTGTATGTCAGTATCCTGTCTCCACTAGCTGCACATTTCCTGTATTTTATCCAGAGAAAACCCCTTCTACTACTCCATTGCCCCTGGCAACCCCTCAGAAATCCTTCTTTGTAACTGCTCCGCCTTTCCCACCATTTATTAATATAATTATTAATATATGGGATTATATGGCCAACAGTTTGCGCAGCACTTTACAATATAGGGGGATAGTACAATCACAATGCAGTTCAATACAGAAGGAATAAGTGAGCCCTGCTCATGAAACTTACGATCCATAGGAAGGGAGAGGTTGTACAAAATCTGATAGCTGCAGAGGATGATCTGATGGAGGTGACTCAAGTACAGTTCTTAAGGCGGAGGTGGGGTAGGCTTCTCTGAATAAGTGAGTTTTCAAAGATCGACTAAAGGTGGACAGGGTGGGGGCTGACTGGACTTACTGGGGCAGGGAGTTCCAGAGGATGGGAGAGGTTCTGGAGAACTCCTGGAGGCGAGCATGGGAGGAGGTGACAAGGGAGCTAGAGAGCAAGATGTCTTGGGAAGAACAGACAATTTGGACGATATCTGCAGATGAGGTTGGTGATGTAGCTAAGGGTAGTGTTGGGAATTGCTTTGTATATCGTGGTTGGTATTTTTAAATTCTATACGTTGGGCTAGTAGAAGCCAGTGAAGGGATTGGCAGAGAGGGGCAGTATACGATGATCAGTTGGTAAGGTGTATAGGTCTAACAGCAGCATTTATAGTTGAATGGGGGGATAACCTGTGTAAAGGTAGGCCAGTGAGGAGGGAGTTGCAGTAATCAAGGTGGGATATAACCAAGGCGTGGATAAGTTGTTTTGTGGTGTTGTTAGTCAGGAAGGGGTGAATTCTGGAAATGCTTTGGAGATTGAGGCAGCAGGATTTAGCCTGTGAATGGATGTGGTGCCTGGAGAGGTCAGAGTCTAGGATTACACCTAGCACCCTGGCATGTGGGGAGGGACCAATGGTTGTGCTATTGATCTTGATAGTAAAGTCATGAGTGGGGGTGGGGGATCAGGGAGGAGAAAATATTACAAGCTCTGTTTTAGAAAGATTGAGTTTGAGGAAGTGGTGTGACATCCATACTGATATGTCGCTCAGTAGATTTGTGATAAGTGAGGAGAACAAGGGGGTTAGCTGGGGAGTAGAGAGATAGATCTGGGTTTTGCCAGCGTAGTTGTGGTATTGGAAGCCATGGGGGGTTATCAATTGGCCCAGAGAGGAGGTGTAAAGAGAGAAAAGGAGGGGTCCAAGGACAGATCCTTGGGGTATCCCAATAGGAAGAGCAAGAGGAGCGGAGGAGTTGGTACTGTATGCATTGCTGAAAGTGTGCTGAGATAGGTAAGAGGAGAACCAGGATAGAGCAGAGTCATGGAGGCCAAGGGAATGGAGTTTACCGAGGAGGAGTGAGTGGTAAAGTGGTAAAGTGTGCAAAGGCAGTGGAAATGTCTACAAGTATGAGTATGGAATATTGGCCGTTGGTTTTAGCAGTTAGTAGGTCATAAGTGAGTTTCAGTAGGGCAGTTTCCAAAATGGCCGCCAGTCATTTGCACATGCGCAGTCTGTGGTGCCACGCACACACTCTACTGGGCATGTGCGAACGGCCAGTGGCCATTTTGGAAACTGAACATTTTTTTTTGCCAATCAATGCTTTATGATGCTTGCTTACATGTGAGTGCAACCATACTTTAAATAAATGTTGTGATTATGGTTTTACACTATGTGGAGTGTTCTTTCGTTGCATGTTTTCTACAAGCCTTATCCTGAGTGGTTTAGCTACCCCAATTAAGGTCCATTGTTTGGAAGATCTTTATGTGCTCTTTTGGAGATCTGGAGGAGGATTCGAGTGTCCGTCTTTTTGGATTGTTTAAACAAAGTGCAATTCCTGCCTTTCTGGTAAGCTTTCCATAGTAGTGGTTGGTGACACAACAACTGTCCTTGGATTTCTTTTGTTTCATCACAACCTCTGGGACTTTTTTCATTTTTGAATGGACTATTTTTTATACACTTTTCACTGTTTCTTTATGATTATTTGTCACTTTTGTAAGCGCTGCACTTCTATGTATATAGGAGAAATAGTATAGTTAATTAAAACAATTGCTAGTGTATTCCAAAAATATTATAGTTCCCTATATGTGGTTACATCTAAGAACCCAAAAAATTCAGACATATTTAGAAATAGCTGCAGTACCTAGATTAGAAGAAGAAAGGTTGATGTTAGAAAGACCATTAACACAAGCAGAGGTGCTAGAAGCTCTTAGGAGTAAGCGGGGAAGAGCTTGGGGCCAGATGGATATACTGTAAGATATTATAGGAACTTTAAAGAACAATTAATCCCGAAAATGTGTGTATATATGAATGCAATGGGAGAAGGAATGCAAATAAGGAAAGAGCCATTGCTGGCACATATAACAATTATACCTAAAGAAGGCAAAGATTTATCTCACTGTGCCAGTTTTAGACCACTATCATTATTAAATATAGATATGAAATGACTGTATATGGAAAAGTTATTGCTAATAGGATGAAAGATTTAATGTCAGAATGGATTCATATAGATCAAGTAGGGTTTATACCAGGAAGGAAGAGACAATGGCCTGAGATCATTGCTACTGCTACAATAAAAGTAAGAAGGAGAAATCCCTAATCTTATTTCTGTCGATAGACGCTAAAAAAGTGTTTGACAGGGTAGATTGGGGATTTAAGATTGAGTACTTTAGAAGCAATAGGACTAGGACCTAAAATGATTAAGTGGATAAAATCTTTATATAGCCACCACTCTGCAACAATGAAAATGAATGACTCATTGTCACAACCTTTTCAAATGCACCATGGAACCAGACAGGGATGTCCACCTCTTTTATTTACACTATCCTTGGCGCCCTCGTTAGCAATAATATGGCAGAGTGTAGATATAAAAGGAATTCAAATTGGAGAAGTGAAACATAAAGTGGCAGCATATGCAGATGATATGTTGTTTTATATAGTAATCCCTAGGGTAACACTACCAAACCTCATGAAAATATTTAAACACTTTGGAGAACTATCAAATTTTAAAATTAACCTCTCAAAATCAGAGATATTAGATATTATTATATCAAAAGCAGAAACACAGACTCTACAAGAAAGCTTCCCTTTTACTTGGAGGGATAAAGAACTAAATTACTTAGGAGTATAGTTGACTCCGTCACTTAGGAATATATATCAAATTATATACCATTATTAAATGAGATTAAGGATGAGCTGTGAAAAATCTCAAAAGGATCACTTTCCTGGATAGGACAAATAAATATGGTGATAACTCCATAGTGACTCACTCACTGACGCTTTGGTCCAAACACAAATCTAAATTGGGTTTAGTCTCTTCTATTCCCCCAGGTGTGTCATTTTTTGGGGATCCTACTTTTGTTGTAGCCTTTTCTTCCCCTCATATGTTTCGTTGGTGGTATGATCGATCTTTTATCAGATTATCTGATTTCCAAAGAGGAGGATCTTATATTACCTTTGATATGCTGCGCGAGTTGTTTTATGTTCCTCTACGTGAGTACCTTCGTTATAGACAGATTAGGCACTTTTTTAAAGCGCACTTTGGCCTTACCCCATCCTCTCCGATTTCCTTTTTTGAACGTATCAGCCGTGACTCTCCCAGGGGTAGGGGTCTTATCTCAAATCTTTATCACCAATTTTTGATCTGTCTTTTTCATGCTCCCCCTTTGTACAGACGAAAATGGGAGGAGGATTGTGGCGTCACTTTTTCGGATGAGGATTGGGATTCCATGGTGGATAATATATGCAAGAGCTCTAGATCTCTTTCGGTTCGTGAGACGGCCCTTAAAGTTCTAACCAGATGGTATTATACCCCGTCAAGACTACATGTACTGTTTCCACAAACGTCCCCTCTATGTTTTCGGGGCTGTGACTGCACGGGTACTTTGGTTCATATATTTTGGGATTGCCCGACCATATCTTTGATCTGGCGTAGGATTTCTGAGGTCGCTGCCTTATTGTCGGGCGCCCCGATACGATTGTCCATGCAGACCTGTTTATTGGGGGCCCATATCCCAGGGGTCTCTGATGCCAATCTGAGATTGATACACACATTATGTATTGCCACTTTATGGTCTATTGCCCTACATTAGAGGTCCAATGTTGTACCCTTAGACTCCGTTTTACACAGAATTGACACTGTAATGCTTATGGAACGCATTCATTATACCCTACTGGATAAGATGCACTTATACGATAAAAAATGGGAGTCATGGAGAGATTGCAGACACTTATTACATGCTTAATAACATCCCCAGTAAAAGTTGGCTGGCATGTACTATTGACAGGTGTATCACCTAACCTATTTTGTCGTTTACGTACTTCATGCACTTGTAACTTCCTCTTTTTTTTTCTTATCTTCTTTGTTATGTTCATATACGTTTATGTATTGTACTTTTCAAAAGTGCCTTGTTTTTGCTGACAATATCACTTTTAAAGTGTGCTGTTGTTCTACTGTCTACTCTTGTACAATAAAATCGTTTGTAAACAAAAAAAAAATAAATATGGTGAAGATGGTGCTGGTGCCTAAAATTTTGTATAAATTTCAAATACTACCAATATATTTGCCGCAAATGTGCTTCAGGGTCTCAAAAGGAACGATAATGAGATATATATGGGCAAACAAAAAACCAAGGGTGAAATATGAGGTATTATGTAAAGATAAAATAAATGGGGGTTTAATGTGCTGGAGTTTAAAAGATATTATTTTGCAGTATTATTATCACAAATCCCTATATAATGCACAGGGAAAAAGTTGGGTAGGAATTGAACAAACACTAAGTGAAGCACAATTAGACAAAATTATTTGGGTCCCACAACAATATCGAATGTTTTCGGTAAACACTAGATCACAAGAAATGTATTTAAGGTATGGGATTTAATTCATAAACAAAATGGATGGGGGTTTAATTCACCATTAATACCACTGGAGGGAACAATTTTTGCTCCACCGGGTAAAAGCACTATAGCAGGAACTTGGATCAAAGATAGCAATGTACGATTAAAGGATATTATGAATAATAGGGAAATAGGCACTTTACAGGAGTTGAAACACGAAGCCGCACTGATTTCTAAAGCAGTGCATGCACTACTTTTGTTGCGATTTGCATAGAGATCTGAAATCGGCATCTCACTCGCATAGCAGAGCCATACAAAGCAGTATGCTAACAGTGAAACACAGACACAGCCCACATAGTAAAACAGCACACAGTTAACCGTATGATCGCCCCACATGTTAACCCCTTCCTGCCCAGTTCCATTATTACAGTGTCATTGATTTTTATTAGCACTGATCACTGTACTGGTGTCATTTGGGATGAAAAAAAAATCCAGTATCTATACTGCCATTTGTAAATGCTATAACTCAAGTAAACCAATTAATTTATACATATTGGGATTTTTTTTAAGCAAAGACATGTAGTAGAATACATTTTGGCCTAAATTTATACCAAAATTAGATTTTTAAAATTTTTTACTGGACATGTTTAATAGCAAATGTTGAACTAGACAATGTGGGATTTTCAGGGTGCAAATTCACAAGGATAAACCGATTTAAAAAATCACAATAAATTTTATTTAATCTTACAAAAAAAGGGGAAAGAAAAAAAAATTAAAAAAATACTGTAAAAACAAAAATTGAAGCTTGGCTGTATTGTTACAGTAATTCCCTACATGTTTTGCCCAACAAGGGCTTCTTCAGGGAAGAGAGAGATAAAAGCTTCAACCACAATACAGTCTACAATATATCAAAAAGAATATACATAAACAACTGAGTTATGACATACATCCACACAATGAACATAATAATCAAAAGTATAAAAGAACATGCCGGCTCACCCTAGATGTCAGGCTCACGAAGCTACTACCGCATATCAAAGTGCACTATCAAATAACTTAATTGGCCTATTGGCAATTGTAAAGGATATATTAGGGGTCAAATATCCATCTAAATATAGGTAAAAATAAGCACAAATGGATTAATTACATTTTTACCAATATGGGGCAAAAGAAAATCAGATAGGGGGAGAGAGAGCACCAGATGATGTCAAGTCATTGATATAATAAAAAAATAAATGAAAAATGAATTTACCTGTAAATTATCACAATTCAGGCAATAGAAGAAACAAGAAAGCAGTTTTTGACTCAAATTGTTGATATACAATTCAGCCACTAGATGTCAGGAGAGGTCACAAGTTCATAGAATATTAGCAGTAAAAATCAAAGAGTACTCAGAACAATGCACTGTACAGAATCCCCCAGGTGACTGAGAAGTCACCATTTTCCTGAAGCCCTCTCCTCAACACAAATCTCTCAAATTACCTCCAGGGGGTCTCAAAACATCTTGTTAGATCCTACATGTGCACAGTTGATTAGCCAAAGGGCCATGTCTTTATTCCCGCCCTATTTTATACCCTCCACGCCGGCTGACGTGTGACATCATAGGCCGGGTGCAGATGTCCGACATACAACTGCGCATGCGTGAGGTCTCTATTGCACATGCGTGAACCAAAGCTGACGAAAACACAGCCAGATCTCTTAATATGAACAATATCTAAGCAGGACAGCTAAATTAAGGGTGTCAATACAAACAAAACCACCCAGCCACAATGTACACAAGCCTGTCTGCCATCTAGATGCAATTTTAGGAAATGCAGAAGAAAAACAAACTGAAGAAAAGAAAAAACAAATCCATTTATACCATGACAGGGAAACATCCCATCATTTCTATATAAGCCTGTTAAGGTCCAATCCAAACAAAAAATGATTAAGTCTAAAAGACAACAATTCCAAATCTAGATAAATGGGGCCGGAATTACGGTTCGCAAGTTGTGTTTAGGCAAGCACGTCGGAAAAGGAATTTTGCGGTGTAGCTGCGCCCTGGGCGTCCATACAATTGCACCTAGGGACGCATTATGACGCACGTTACAAACACTAGAGATTGTTAGTAACATCCAGGTGAGCAAGGCAGGTTCCTAAATCAGAATAATTTTCTGTCAAATAACAGCATTTATTCTTTAATTTTATTACAATAGACAAAAAAAATTTACAGAATAAACAAAATATTACAGTATTTGTGTTTATCATTTCATGAGCGTAGCATTAAAATATAACAACTTTTTAATAGGTCCTTACTGTGGGGTGATGGATAGGCAGGATAAGTGAAATTTCAAAATCGCAAAAAACATTTAAAGCTCAGTTACTCATTCAGACCTGGATAATGAGTAGCACTGAGCCTATGAATCCACCGTGTTTCGAGTTGTAGAAGCTTTTGATCATAATTCCCTCCTCGTACATGTGGAGGGATATGTTCCAATGCCATGAATCTAATCATTCCCAGATTAAAGTTATGATATAGACCTACATCTCTGCTAATGGGGGTTTCCATTTTGTGGTTTATAATAATTGAGACATGGTCTGTAATCCGCTCAAAAAAATTGGCGTTTTGTTTTACCCACATAAAAGCAGCCACAAATAAACTACAGCTGGTGTTTGGCAGGTGACTATATCTGATACAATGAACTGTACCATTAGGAAGATCGACTTCAAGAAAAAGAGCCAGCAGAATCTGGAACATTAGGTTGTATTTACTTGCTGTAGAATCGGCCAATAATAGGGGCCAATATTTTTTTAAGGATCTTTTTGATCTGTGAATGCTGTTTGGTATAAGTGGTTATTAACCTTACCCTAGAGTCATCCTTCAATTTACGTTTACCGAAAAATAACAAACGTCAATCCTGATTTTGAACTTTCTTATACGTTGTTTTCAAGCAACAATGGCTGTATCCTCTTTACCGTAAGCGAGTGTAAAGAAGATTGGCTTCTTTAACGAAGTCCGAATCTTTGGTGCAGTTACATTTAAGCCGAAGGTATTGACTATTAAGATTGTGGATGAGAACTTGAGGCATGTAAGATGGTATTGCCAGCAGAAGGCTTCCTATAGAGTGATGAGTTCAAGGAGCCATCTGGTTCTATGGATATTTCCATATCCAAAAATGTAATTCTTTCTTGGTGGCAGGTCATAGTGAATTTATTTTATAGTCGTTGAGGCCCAGAATGGTCATGAATTCGATAAGCTTCGTGTGAGTACCCGACCATAACATCAAAATGTCATCTATGCAGCGATACCAAGAAATGACATGTTCAAGGTACAGGTCAAGGTCCTCACGTGCAAAATTTTCCCTCTCCCAACCACCTACACCTGGAGGTAGTGGGAGAGGTCGAACATAAACATGTTACGTGTCAATATGAATTTCAGAAGTTGCAAAACAAATGGATTGTAGTCAAATGCTGACTGACCCCGTTCACACAAATGCTCAGATACCACTGATAGCATTGTACAGGCTTTCAATGTCAATAGCGACCAACCATGTGCCTGTCCACATGTAATCCACATGTAATCCATCTATTATCTTTAGTAAGCCAGTTGTGTCTTTGACAAATGATGAAAGGGATTTAACATGTAGGATGTAAATATCTATCTACCAAACAGCTGGCATTTTGTGTAAGGCTGTCACAACCAGAGACAAGAGGATGGCCCGGAGGAGAACTCAAAGATGTTTGCACTTTGGGTAGTGCGTAAAAGGTGGGAATTTTTGGTTCCTTGACATGTACAGTAGATATAGCCACGTATCCTTATCTATGATGTTTTTTTGATAGGCTCTTGATATTAAGTTTCTAAATTCTTTAACATAATTATAAAGAACTGTTTTGGATAAAGGTCTATGCCATTCTTAATTTATTAAAATTTTCATGTACATTTGTTCATATTGCGAACGGTCTTTGATTATCAAATTTCCCCCTTTATCAGCCGATTTTATGACTATGCTGGTATTGGTTTGTAAGGAAGTAAGGGCCTTTCTATCGACTAAGGTTAAGTTATCGGCAGTGGTATTTTGCCAAATGACTTTTTCAATTTCCTTGGTAGTTTGTTGCACAAAAGCCCAAATATTGAGATTATTACTCAGAACTGGGAATGTAGATGATTTGGCTTTGAACTTGTGGGGAGGGGGAAAAGCGGAGGCACAGGGGGATAAGGATTCCCCCTGTGTAGAGTCCACTTGACCCTCTTCCCACAGTTCCATCAAATCTTGCATAGCACAGAGATCATTAACTGTCAGATCTGTCAAAAAACTATCATCCAAGGCCTGAGGTTGAGTTGTAGCAGACTTATCATACATAACTTTAACCACCTCCCATATAAGGCAATGACGGGCGCAAGGCGGTTCTCTCGTTCTTGGAGGACGTCAATGCCAGTCAGTGCGACCTATCAATGCTGCCAATTAGTGCCACCTATCAGTGCCAGTCAGTGCTGACTATCAGTGTTGCCTATCACTGCCCGTCAGTGCTGCCTATCAGTGCCACCTAACAGTGCCAGTCAGTACCGCCTATCAGTACCATATATGAGTGTTGCCTTTCAGTGCCCATCAGTGATGCCTGTCAATGCTCATCAGTGCCATCTACCAGTGCCTCCTCATCAGTGCCCATAATTGCAGCCTCATTAGCACATATCAGTGAAGGAGAAAAACATTTGATCAGTGTTACATGTGGTTAGAATTTTCAGTTGGAGATACGGTCAAACAAATATAAGGAATTAATAGATTTAAGGCCTTTATGGATAAGCTGTACCTACTTAGAAAGTGTTATCTGGAGTTTAGATTTAATATGTTAGTGTATCTAAATCTGCTACTACATTTATCACTCCTCCAGCCTGACAATGCTGCAGTCCAAAGGTGCCTTTGTGCTCCTTCATCCAGAGTGGGAGCAATCTAATACAGGAAGTGTATTATTGGCAGGATCACCTCTGAAAGCAAAGGGTGAAATTGAAAAAAAACTAATGTAGCCACCATATCTGAGGATTGTTATCCTGTAATTTATTTTTGGTTTGGTGATTAAATACCAGATTGAAGAATTGATAAAACAAGAGTTTTCCCAGGGACTTGTCTGCCCTCACACCAAAGTAAAGAAATCCTTTCGTGCACAATGGTAGACTTTGTGGGAGGTAAGCTCTGAGTAAGGTAGAAATCACAAAGTCAGATATATCCCTATCTTTCAGAACCTGGGTCTCAACAGCCAATCTTGCCTTTTTGGAAGAGGGCAATGTTCAACTGCCATGAGTGAGCATATGTCTTGTGTACCACATCCCTCCAGGCCAATTTTGTGCAATGGGATTCCCAAGAACCCTTTTCACCTCCAGGCTGTGCAGCAGTTGAGGGAGAATCTTTATCAGAGGGAAAGCATAGAACACCTTGAATTGAGTCCAAGGAATCACCAGAGCATCTACTGCGAAGGTCAGAAGATCCCTAGTCCTGTCTACAAATATATCACAACAAAAATGCTGCGCTATATGAAAAAATATTACAAGTGTATCCTCTTAAAAACTAAAAAACAATCAGCGAATAAAGGTGAGATGTAATATGATGCAATAGCCCATAAATGTTATTACATATCAAGACAATAAATATGCAAGAAATATAATACAATACGTGCAATCATTAATAATGGTGACTAAACAAACAGTCCAAATAAATGGCAGTCCTTGATGCAATGATATCCAGTACACAAACAGGAAAAAAGTGCTCAATGGAATAAATGGCTGCACCCACAATTTATATGAACCGCAGTCCTAGGTAGAGTGAAGTGACATCCAAATGTGGAAAATAAACATCTGTGAAATCCTTCACCACTATGCATTTACAAGAACTAAGATCAAAAAGTCTTGTAACAAAAGATACTCCAAGGTAAACATATCTCCTCCTCTCAGGGCTGGTACGTGGCCTTTAGTAGTGTGTCCTGAAAAAAAAGCTCACCACACAGAGCCCAAGATGGAGACGCATAGTGTAGTATTTATTTAAAATCGTAACAAACACAGACAATCCACGTGGAATTTGAAAAACTGTGGCCACACTTACAAAGATGGACGCTGAACCAAAAACATGGACTCGGTGGCATGACATCAGCACGCAGGCTCCTCACTGACGTGTTTCGTGCACATGCACATTCTCATATAAATTGTTGGTGCAGCCATTTATTCCACTGAGCACTTTTTTCCTGTTTGTGCACTGGATTTCATTGCATCAAGGACTTCCATTTATTTAGACTGTTTAGTCACCATTATTAATTGATTGCACGTATTATATTATATTGCATGCAAATTTATTGTCTTTTTATGTAATAACATTTATGTGCTATTGTATCATATTACATTTCACCTTTATTCGCTGATTGTTTTTTAGTTTTTAGGTGGATACACTTGTAATATTTTTCATATAGCGCAGCACCTTTGTTTGATATATTTATTGTGATATGGAGTAGGTTCACCTAGCTGCTCCCAGTTTTCTCTTAGCGCTCACTATATAGTGTTTGTTTCTGTCTACAAATATGTGTAGTTTGCTGTTGACACTAGAGGGCAGAATGAGCACATCTGCCTTCCCCCTACTTACAGATATTCTGGAAGACCGTAGGGTTCCAAGACAGCTTGCCCAGCTCAATGCGTTGACTGCTTAGGAAGTCTACCTGCCAATTGTCCAAACAGGGTGTCAGGCTCCGCCCAACGGGATCTCTAGTGGTCCACAGCACGGGGTTTCCCAGGACGCGGAGTCTAAGTCCCAGTCTGCCTTTTCACCAGGGCCCCTGATGGTGGGGATGGACTTGGTGCAAGACTGGAACCAGGTCGCGCCCCTGGGCACCCCCAGCGGTGGCAGAGGGGTCCTGCTGAGGGTATGTGCCCGGGATGAGCCTGCTGTGAAGGGGATGACAGGTCTGATCCGAGCGGATGGATGGGATGACAGATCCCAATCCGAGCGGGATGGACGGATGACAAATCCCGATCCGAGCGGGATGGATGGGTGACTGCTAGGAGTGAGCGAGGTCAGACTAGCCGGGTCGGTATTGTGCGGGCAGCGTGGTACAGGGGGAGCAAGCGGAGAATGGTCGGGGTCACAAGCCAGGTTCAGCAGGTAGCGGGCAGAGCGGTACCGAGGGTCAGGCAGAAGGATGGTCAGGAACGAGCCGGGGTCGGAGCAGGAGAGGGTCAGCATAAATCAGAACAGGCAGAGTTTGGCAACAAGGAAACGTACTTACAGGAACAGGGACAAGACCTTGCGGCAACTTGGAGATGCACAGGGCAGTTTTAAATAGAACGCCCTGTTCTCCCATTGGTGCGGCCGCGATCGCTAGTGCGCGTGCACGGCCACCGCCGCGATCGCCGGGGACTCTGTGCTCGCCAGCTGGGACGGATCGGCAATCTGTGCATGCGCACACCGCCGAGGACCCGGGATCCCGGACACAGGGAAGTGGATTGCCAAGAGAGCTGCAATGTGAATTTCTGATGATTTATGCTGGCCACTGCTGTGACACTGTCCAACTGCACACTGCTAGGTGACCTTTCAGAAAGGGGGGGTCATCCAGTGTTGTAGAGATAGTATCCTGGTCTCTGTTTCATAAGGTTGATGGGGAGTTTCAACTCCACTAAGGACCAATTAACCTGCACGGTTGTTTTTTAACTTCCTCCAACTGGTAAAGCTAGCATCCATTGTAACCACTTTCCATGGCATGGGAAGGAATGAGTTGGAGATCCACCATGCCAAGGAGAGAATTCTTGGCCTAGTAAATATGCAGGATGTTCAAGAAAGTGGATCTGTTTGTTCCACAACGTGAGCATCTTGAGTTGAAGTGTCATGACGTGAAACAAGGCAAAAGAGGACTGACTCAAAATAGGCTAACCTTTGGCCCAGAATCCTCATGTAAAAGCAAACAGAGTGCTTTTTGGATTCCAATGCCCCTATGTGGGAACTGGTAGAGACAATATTTTCTGGACGAAGAAAGATTCTGACTGGGGCTGTGTCCAATTTTAGACCCAGGTACTCCAGTGTGAGAACTGGAGAGCAGACTTTGGAAAGTTGATTAACTAGCCAACAGTTTGAAGAACTGGATTGTCAGAATCTGGTTCACCTGCTGGTGGCACTGTGCTTCCCTGAGAGGAAAGCTGCAGCTCTAGTGTCCACCAGCAGTCAGCAGATTCTAGCAATTGGCTCCACCTGGCCACACCTGCTGGGAGGGTACTTTAGCTCCACTTCTGCTATGACTCTATGCATCAGTGTTTTGGCTCTCCCTGCCTTGTACACCATTTGCTATGTTGCTGCCAGACTCCGTTGCCACTAACTCTTCATCTTGCCCTGTATCCAGTACCTTGTTCTCTTTTGTTGCTCTCTCAGTCTCATTTTCCTCCTTCCCATCCACTATTCCAGCTTTCCCCTGCCTTGCATATTTCACTTGCATATATTTGTACATTTAGTTAGTTGTGTAGGTTGCTGCATTTTATTATTCAGTTCTGATTTTCATACATTTAATGTTTCTTGCTTTGTTGGTGTGTAGTTATCTTACATCCACTGTAAATAAATTTCACTTTAACCGCTTCCCACCTGGACACTGCACATAAACGGCCAGGTGGGAGCTTCACTGTTCTGAGTGGACGTTCAGAAACGTCCTTCAGAACATGCGCACAAGCGCAGCCTCATGGCCACGCAGCTGCACACTCTCGGTGTGCCTGTGTCCCTCGGCAGAAGGGCCCTCTGATTGGCCCTTCTGATCACATGATGGCTGTGTCCAATTACAGCCGTCATGTGTGATCAACAAAGCCACCATTCATTTGAGCGGCTCTGCCTCTCCTCACACAGAGCACGTGAGTGAGGAGAAGCAAAGCCGATCAGCGAGTAAACACAAGCATATCGCCCACACATCACCCTGTCACAGTACCAGTGATCCACATCTGTGATTCACATCTGTCACAGTGCCAGTGATCCACATCTGTCACAGTGCCAGTGATGGATTCTGAGGAGGAGAGTCCAAACAAAGAGGTTCAGGAGATCTGAGGAGGAGCAGGCATCCACCAGTAGCGCAGTGGTGAGTACAAGCAGCGCTCCCAGAAGATAGGCAGGCATCCAAGGGTAATTCCATTGTCCTGGTGCTCCAGGGCTTTCAGGTTTGTGATAGGTGTAGGTCCTACTTGGATGTTGGGCCTCTGTATGTAGCCAGGCTGTGGAAAAGTCTTACATATTACATAGGTGGTATCCACATATTCAGGAGTAGCAGAATGTATTTTGGGGTGTAATTTTTGGTATGTACATGCTATGTGTTAGAAATATCTTATAAATGAACAACTTTGTGTAAAAAAAATAAATTTTCATTATCTGAAAACTTCTGGTAAAAAATAACATGTTCAAAAGACTCATTATGCCTCATGGAATATACAATGGGGGGTTTGCTTTCCAAAATGGGGTCATTTTGTGGGTAATTCCATTGTCCTGGTGCTCCAGGATCTTCAAAATTGTGATAGGTAGTCAGGAATTGGGATATGTAATTTATGCCTCTAGAACGCCTGTAGGTCCTACTTGGATGTTTGGCCTCTGTATGTGGCCAGTCTGTGGAAAAGTCTTACACATGTGGTATCCCCATACTCAGGAGGAGCAGAAGTATGTGTTTTGGGGTGAAGCTGCAAGTATGCATATGCTGTGTGAGAGGAATAACCTGTTAATATAACAGTCTCAAGAAATGAGATCCATCAGAGGCCATCAATACATCAGGATTGATCAGGTGTGTTTAATTTTCAGTGATTGGTACCATAGCTTGTAGACTCTATAACTTCCACACAGACCAAATAATACACACCGATTGTGATTATTTTTACCAAAGTAATGTAGCAGTATACAATTTTGCCCAAATTTATGAAGAAAATTACTTATTTGCAAAATTTTATAACAGAAACGAAGAAAAATGCATTTTTAAACAATATTTTCTGTCTTTTTTAATTTACAGTGCAAAAAATAAAAACCCAGTGCTAATTAAATACCACGAAAAGAAAGCTCTATTTGTGTGAAAAAAGTACAAAAATTTCATTTGGGTACAGTGTTACATGACTAAGTAATTATCATTCAAAACGTGAGAGCACTAAACGCTGAAAATTGGTCTGGGCAGGAAGGGGGTAAAGTGTCCAGTATTGAGGTGGTTAAAGTTGTATACATATAGTGAAGGCAATACGTATTTGATCCCCTGCTGATTTTGAATGTTTGCCCACTCACAAAGAAATGATCAGTCTAAAAATCAAATGGTAGATGTATTGTAGCACTTACAGACAGAATAGCAACAAAAAATACAAAAGAAATGCATGTCTAACAAATTATGCACTGATTTGCATGTTCATGAGGGAAATAAGTATTTGATCCCCTATAATTCAGCATGATTTCTGGCTACCAGGTGTCTTTCATACAGGTAGCAAGCTGAGATTAGAAGCAGCCTCCTAAAGGGAATGCTGCTAATCTCATTTTGTTACCTGTATAAAAAGACACCTGTCCACAGGAGCAATCAAACAATCAGATTCCAAACTCTCCACCATGGCAAAGACCAAAGAGCTGTCCAAGGATGTCAGGAACAAGATTGTAGACCTACACAAGGCTGGACTGGGCTACAAAATGATCGCCAAGCAGCTTGGTGAGAAGGTGACAACATTTGGTGCAATCATTCGCAAATGGAAGAAACACAAAACAACTGTCAGTCTCCCTAGGTCTGGTGCACCATGCAAGATCTCACCTCATGGAGTGTCAATGATTATGAGAACAGTGAGGAAACATCCCACAACTACACATCAGGATCTTGTCAATGATCTCCAGGCAGCTGGGACCACAGTCACCAAGAAAACAATTGGTAACACACTACGCCAACAAGGACTGAAATCCTGCAGTGCCCACAAGGTCCCTCTGCTCAAGAAAGCACATATCCAGGCCCATCTGAAGTTTGCCACTGAACATCTGAATGATGCAGAGGAGGACTTATTGAAAGTGTTGTGGTCAGATGAGACCAAAATCGAGCTCTTTGGCATCAACTCAACTCGCCGTGTTTGGAGGAGGAATGCCATGACCACAAAAACACCATCCCATCCTATCAAACATGTTAGTGGGAACATTCTGCTTTGAGGGTGTTTTTCTGCTAAGGGGACAGGACAACTGCACCGCATCAAAGGGACGATGGATGGGGCAATGTACTGAGCATGAGCATTTTTCCCTCAGCCAGGGCATTGAAAATGGGTCGTGGATGGGTGTTCCAGCATGACAATGCTGCCTTGGTCATGTGTTTTGGGTCAAAGGAGTGGCTCAAGAAGAATTACAGTAAGGTCCCGGAGTGGCCTAGCCAGTCTCCAGACCTTAATCCAATTGAAAATCTGTGGAGGGAGCTGAACATTTGAGTTGCCAAGCGTCAGCCAACAAACCTTAATGACTTGGAGAGGATCTGCCAAGAGAAGTGGGCCAAAATCCATCCTGAGGTGTGTGCAAACCTGGTGACCAACTACAGGAAATGTCTGACCTCTGTGATTACCAACAAGGGATTTGCCAGCAAGTACTAAGTAATGTTTTGTGAAGGGGATCAAATACTTATTTCCCTCATGAACATGCAAATCAGTGCATAATTTGTTAGACATGCATTTCTTTTGAATTTTTTGTTGCTATTCTGTCTCTCAGTGTTACAATACACCTACCATTCAATTTTTAGACTGATCATTTCTTTGTGAGTGGGCAAACATTCAAAATCAGCAGAGGATCAAATACTTATTTCCTTCACTGTATTGTCTGGTCCCAGTTTCTGTGTGCAGCTACATATATCTGGTCATCCCAGCTGCAGATTCCTGACATGGATAGTCCAAATCGTGGCAAAGAAGTGTTTCACATCCAAGTATCCTGTGACATGGATGCTCTGGGTCAGCGGCCAGTAAATCTGCTGGTTTTTGAGCATATGCTGGCCAATTGGAGGGTAGTAAGCAGGGAAGGGGCAGAGACAGAAATTCTATTTTGTACCCATTTAAAATGACAAATTGGACCCATAGACCAGGAAATCTTAAAACCAAACTAGAGCAAATGGCAATAGATGTACCCCAGACTGCGAGGCGAGCTGGCACACCCCTTTATTATGAGGAGGGCTCCTAGATATGCTTGGTGGACCAAGGCTTGCAATGAAAGAAGTGCTAAGCCTTGGTTTGGTTCCCGCTTGGGGAGAGAAACACGGCCCATTTTGCTAAGTAGAAGGAGTAGCTGTGGGAGTAGGAGACTTACACTTTGTGTGAGTGTGGGTGTGTTTATGTCAATACCATTTCCTATATCCCTGTATCGCATTCACCAAGATGCCCATCTAAGAGTTTTTTTAAAATTATAGACACTTGCTGTTGACACCACTAATTGTGGAAGGGAGTTCTACATCCTTACCGCTCTGACAGTAAAGAACCTGTCAGCACCTGTGGTAGTGAGCCCTTGTAGATAGTCGACTTGGGGTTCCCCAGGGCACAGAGTCTAAGCCCCAGTCTGCTTCTTCACTAGAGGCCCTGAAGTTGGGGATGGACTTGCAGCAAGCTGGGACCAGGTCACGGCCCCCGGGTACGCCCAGCTGAGGATGAGGAGACCTCTCCAGGGAGCAGAGTACAATGGGCGGAGATAAACGGAAATCTGATAGACTAGCTGAGGTCAGGACGGGCGGAAAACAAGCACAGAGAACGAAGCCAGGGTCGGTACACGAGTAGTCAATGCAGGATACAGGTTATAGCAACACACAGTAGCTTCGACAACTAGGAAGTTGCTCAGGCAAAGTGGCCTAGACTGAGCATGTCTTATATTGGCAGACAAACAAGGAGGCAGGCCAGGAAGTGATGGAATGGAAGGGAAGGAAATCAAACCCAGAGAACAGCAGACGATGCCCATAGGCAAACACACATGTGAAAGGAATCAGGAACAGCAATGCAGCAAGGAGGTAAGAACGCAAACAAGAAACTGCAGGCTAACTTGTGACAGAACCCTTACATAGTTTATGGTTAAACTGCTTCTTCTCCAATTTCATTTTGAGTGGCCGCATGTCTTCTTAAGCTCCCTAAAACTGAATAGTTTTTATTTCTATGTGAGTATCCCCATTAAGGCATTTGTATATTGCTATATCTCCTCTCAAGTGTCTTATAAAGAAACTTAATACTTGTAGTCATTCCTTGTAATGGAGGTCCTCCAGTCCCCTTATTAGCTTTGTTGCCCTCCTCTTTCTAGTTCTTTCTAGTCCTTTCTGAGGACTGGAGACCAGAACTGGAAGGCATCCTCAAGATGTGGCTGGACCAAAGTTCTGTAGAGTGGAATAATTATAGTTTTATCTTGTGAGTAAATATCCTTTTTAATGCATGTTAATATTTTGTTTGCTGCAGCTTGGCATTGCATGCCATTGCTGAGCTCATGATCTATAAGGAACTCCAGATCTTTTTCCATCATGGATTCCCCAAAGGTTTTCCCCCTAGCGCGTAACTTGCATTCATATTTTTAGCCCCCAAGTGCATTCCTTTACCTTTCTCAACATTAAACCTCATTGCCATATAGTTGCCCACCCCTTTATTTTATTGGGGTCTGGCAGGAAACTTTTAATTTTCTATACCCTGCTGTGAAGTTATTGCCCTGCTTAGCTCTGTATTGTCAGCAAGAGAAAGCTACAGTCCTCAGCATAAATGAGTACACACCAACAGGTTTGTCAGAAAACCTTTACTTTCTTTTCAGAATCAACATTTTCTGTGGGACACTGTACTACAAAATACTCCCACAAATGCGGGCCATCGATTGCAAACAAGTTTTTTTAATTTTCACACTCAAAAAAGTATTTTTCAACAACAAATTCATTTAAGACAGGTGCTTAGCAGACAGTTGAATATAAAAGGGCGTTACTTAGCATGAAATGGGAAAGGGGTTTTCTTTGTTGTCAGCAATGGCACCACATGGAAGAGAAATGTTACAAGGCTTGAGAAAGAAAATAATTTCTTTACACAAGAAAGGTGAAGGTTACAAGAAGATCAGCAAAGCTTTACTTATCAGTCAGAATACTGTAGTAAAAGTGATACAAAAATTTAACTTTAAATTTTAATGGAACTGCAACCATCTCACAGAGACCTCCCAGCTATCCATGGAAGTTAACACCTGGACAGGAGTGCCTTCTGATGAGGTTTGGAGAAAATTGCCATGCAGTTATCTAAAGAAGTGGAAAGCCAAACTGGGCTGATTGTTTCCCATGACACAATATGGCATACACTGCAGAGGAATGGCATGTATGGGTGTTGTCCAGGAAGGAAGCCTCTCCTAAATCCCATGCACAAAAAAGCACGCCTAGAATTTGCCAGGGCCCATGCTGAAAACGAAGACTACCGAGACTCTGTAATCTGGAGTGATGAGACCATGATAAATGTTTTTGGAACTGATGGCTTCTAAACTGTAATCCAATGCATCTCTAATTTGGTGATCTCCCGAGTCGTATTGCACCCTCTCCAATGGGGTTTTAGCTTATCAATCACCGCAAATCTAATTTTGCTTTGATCTCTATTGTGAAACTGCCTAAAGTGAGCTGAAAGGCTGTGGTTCTTGAAGCCACATTTTACATTATATACATGTTTTCTTAGGCGGTCTCTAAGGCACCTTGTGGTCCTCCCCACACACTGAATGCCACAAGGGCATTGGAGAAGGTAAACCATGTATCTGGAATTACATGAAATGAGTGAGTCCACTTCATAATCCTTACCTGTACTTTGTGAAGTAAAGTTGGTCATTTTTCTACATCTCTGCCTACCTACCCCACAGATGACACACTTATTACAGGGGTAAAATCCATTAACCCAATTTACAAGGTAGGTCCACACCATTAGGGGCAATCTTATGTCTAAGATTTGGCGCCCTCCCAATTTAGAATCTTCAAATCACAGCCCTGGTTCCATCGTGAGGTGCATGTGCAAGCAGTAACTGGCAGCATTGCATTTACTTTGACTTTTTGTGGTTATAACACACGGGCATTTATGCTGTTGCAATAGTAGCCGTTTCTGGTGAGTTACAAATTAACAGACAGACGGTGGTGGACCTCGGAACACATTATATGAAGAGCTATCACATTTGCTAAGGGTGGAGGATTATTTTCTTCAAGACTGTCACTGGTTTTCATTTTATATGGACTGAGATTTATTTCAACATTGTGACATATTTCTACTGAATACACTACTATTTATAATTTATTTATTCAGGTGGTGCTACACCTTTTAAGTTTTTCTATATTCTTTTAGGTTTGTTATACTACCTATTGCTAAGAGCTGCCATGCACTACTGAACACAGTGTGGATACATCTTCTTTATACATACCCTAAGCACCATGCCAACAGAACTCAATTTGTATAGGGAACTGTATTGAATGCTTTTGCAAAATCCAGATACACCACATCAACAGGCCTTCTATTATCTAGACAGCAGCTCACTTCCTTGTAGAATGTTAAGAGATTGCTCTGGCAAGAACAGTCTTTCATAAATCCATGCTAATTACTACTAATGGTACGGTTTTCATCAGCAAATTCTTGGATACAGTCCCTTATCATCCCCTCCAATAGTTTACATACTATCAATGTTAGACTGACTGGCCTGTAATTCCATAATACAGGGGTGAGCAACTGAGGCCCTCCAGCTGTTGGCGACCTACACGTCCCATCATGCCTCTGCCTTTGGGAGTCATGCTTGCAACTGTCAGTTTTGCAATGCCTCATGGGACTTGTAGTTGGAGGGCCACAGTTGCCCACCCTTGCCATAATACATAAAATATACATACACACACACACACGTTAAAATGTCAGGTTTCTGCGATTTAAAAAAAAAAAACTAGACAAAGATAAATAATTTCAGAACTTTTTCCACTTTAGTGTAACCTATAAACTGTACAACTCAGTTGAACAACAAACTGAAATATTTTAGGTGAAGGGAAGTAAAAATAAAAAAAAACTAAAATAATATGGTTGCATAAGTGTGCACACCCTTAAACTAATACTTTTGTTGAAGCTCCTTTTGATTTTATTACAGCACTTAGTCTTTTTGGGTATGAGTCTATCAGCATGGCACATCTTGACTTGGCAATATTTCCCACTTTTCCTTGCAAAAACACTCCAAATCTGTCAGATTGTGAGGGCATCTCCTGTGCACATCCCTCTTCGGATCACCCCACAGATTTCTAATCAGATTCAGGTTTGGGCTCTGGCTGGGCCATTCCAAAACTTTAATCTTCTTCTGTTGAAGCTATTCCTTTGATGATTTGGACGTATGCTTTGGGTCATCGTCATGCTGAAAGATGAAGTTCCTCTTCATGTTCAGCTTTCTAGAAGAAGCCTGAAAGTTTTGTGCCATATTGACTGGTGTTGGGAACTCAGCCCCAAAGCATGATGCTGCCACCACCATGCTTCACTGTGGGTATGGTGTTCTTTTGCTGATGTGCAGTGTTGTTTTTGCACCAAACATATCTTTTGGAATTATGGCCAAAAAAGTTCAATCTTGGTTTCATCTGACCAGAACACATTTTCCTACATGCTTTTGGGAGACTTCATATGTTTTTGCAAAATTTAGCCAGGCTTGGATGTTTTTCTTTGTAAGAAAAGGCTTCCATCTTTCCACCCTACCCCAGACATATGAATATGGTAGACTGTTGTCATATGTACCACACAGCCAGTACTTGCCAGATATTCCTGCAGCTCCTTTATTGTTGCTGTAGGCCTCTTGGCAGCCTCCCAGACTGGTTTTCTTGTCGTATTTTCATCAATTTTGGAGAGAAGTCCAGTTCTAAGTAATGTCACTATTGCACCATATTTTCTCCACTTGATGATTGTCTTCATTGTGTTCCATTGTATATCTAATTCCATGGAAATTCTTTTGTACCCTTCTCCTAACTGATACCTTTTAACAATGACATCCCCGTGATGCCTTGGAAGCTCTCTGCAGACCATGGCTTTTGGTGTAGGAAAGACCTACTAGAACAGCTGAACATTATTTGTGGTTAATCAGGGGCACTTTAAGTTATGTCCGGTGTTTACTGACTCCTCTTTTACATGATTTTGAATGTGATTGCTTAATTCTAAAAACACAGCTACATCCCCAGTTATAAGAGGCTTTGCACACTTATGCAACCACATTACTTTAGTTTTTAATGTTTATTTCCCCCCCTAAAAGATTTGTTTGTTTTTCAATTAAGTTGTACAGTTTATAGGTCACATTAAAAAGGAGAAAAAAACATTTCTGAAAATGATTCATCTTTGTCTCCTTTTTTTTTTACATCACAGAAACCTGACATTTTAGGGGTGTGTAGACTTTTTCTTTCGTGTGTGCGCATGTATATATATATATATATATATATATATATATATATATATATATATATATACACACACACACACAAACTATATTGCCAAAACTATTGGGATGCCTACCTTTACACACACATGAACTTTAATGGCATCCCAATCTTAGTCCGTAGGGTTCAACATTGAGTTGCCCACCCTTTGCAGCTATAACAGTATCAACTCCTCTGTGAAGGCTGTCCACAAGGTTTAGGAGTGTGTCTATGGGAATGTTTGACCTTTCTTCTAGAAGCACATTTGTGAGGTCAGGCACTGGCATTGGACGAGAAGGCTTGGCTTGCAGTCTCCACTCTAATTCATCCCAAAGGTGTTCTATTGGGTTGAGGTCAGGACTCAGGCCAGTCATGTTCCTCTACCCCAAACTCGCTCATCCATGTCTTTATGGACCTTGCTTTGTGCACTGGTGCGCAGGCATGTTGGAACAGGAAGGAGCCATCCCCAAACTGTTCCCACAAAAGTTGGGAGCATGAAATTGTCCAAAATGTCTTGGTATGCTGACACCTTAAGAGTTCCCTTTACTGGAACCCCTGAAAAGCAACCCCACACCATAATCTCCCCTCCACCGAATGTTACTTGGCACAATGCAGTCAGGTAAGTACCGTTCTCTTGGCAACTGCCAAACCCAGACACATCCATCAGATTGCCAGAGAAGCGCGATTTCTCCAGAGACGGTGCGCTTTACACCACTGCATCCAATCCTTTGCATTGCCCTTTGTGATGTAAGGCTTGGATGCAGCTGCTCAGCCATGGAAACCTATTCCATGACATTCTCTATGCCATGTTGTTGTGCTAATCTGAAGGCCACATGAAGTTTGGAGGTCTTT
Organism: Staurois parvus; assembly: GCF_062004578.1. Lineage (NCBI taxonomy): Eukaryota > Metazoa > Chordata > Amphibia > Anura > Ranidae > Staurois > Staurois parvus. The sequence goes on from NW_028318003.1 coordinate 7,695,400, forward strand.
AGCTATTGACTCTGCAGACAGCTGGCGCACTGTGCGCTTCAACATGCCCTGACCCTGCTCTGTCATTTTACATGGCCTGCCACTTGGTGGCTGAGTTGCTGTTGTTCCCAGCGGCTTCCACTTTGTTATAATACCACTAACAGTTCACTGTGGAATATTTAGTTGCAAGGAAATTGCACAGATGGACTTATTGCACAGGTGGCAACCTATCACAGGACCACACTTGAATTCACTGAGCTCCTGCATACAACCCATTCTTGCACAAATGTTTGTAGAAGCAGTCTGCATGCCTAGGTGCTTGATTTTATACACCTGAATCCAATGACCTGGAGGGAGTGTCCCAATACAATATAGTGTATATAGACACCCTTCTTAGAATATTGAAGATTCATTTGCATTTCATCAATCAGCTGGTACCATTTAGGTCACTAAGCTGTCCATAAAAATTAGGAATAATGGTCTGGCTGTTACCTGGCTAAATTCTTTAAGGACTCTCGGGTGTAAACCATCCAGTCCTAGTTATTTATGTTATGTTTTTCAAGTCTTTCAGTGTTACAAATGATACATTGATTACGCTACACCGCCTTTTCCTTTGTAAGGACAATGCAGAAACCCCCCCCCCCCCCCCCATTTAATACGGCTGCCTTCTGCATGTCCTTTGTAACCAACTTCCCTTGATCATCCTGAGGAAAATATTGTTCTGACCTCACTTTCTTACAATATAACAAAAAAAATTCACTCTCCTCTTCTATGTCTCTCATGGTCTATTTTAGCTGTCCTGATTGAGCACTTACATTTTTATTACACTCCTTTTGGTGGAATGTTGACAATGACCCCCTCCATCCTTACATTTTTTTGAAGACCATTTTTTTTTCTTTTATATGCCTTTTTAGGTTAACCACTTCCCACCACATGATGTCATGTGACATTGTGAACGGAGTAGAAATATCTGAAAGATGCTTGCAAGCTACAAACATCATCCAGATATATTTTATTCAGCCAGCAATTTCCTGCAGTCTAAAAGCCAACCTAGTGGCTCATTAGCCACTGGATTGCTTTTACAGGCATCAGAACCCCTCAGCGCTTCTCTGTGCACTCCCATGTGATCGGGGAGCCACGCAGAACCGATCCACCAGCAGTGCCAGTTTACCATAGAGCTGGCCGTCTCTAGGACCCTGGGAGGCCAGAAGCAACCTCATAACATCACTTCCAGCACTGGCATATATAAATTACTAGGATGTCAGAGGGGGAAATGGGGAGGAGCCACAGCAGGAAGCTGTAACAGCATGGCTGGGAGGCTACGGGCGCCGGCCTGCTAGAAGGAGTATGAGGTGTTGTGCCCTAAGTGTGGCAACAGCTTACCTTTCACTGGAGTGAGAGGACGTGGAGCCCAGGTGTCATCTGATCCAGAGCGGTAGAGGACGGTGTTGCGGCAAGGGAGCGGTGTCAGTGTGCTGGGGGAGCGGAGTGAGAGTCCGCTCCCATGTGAGGCTGGAGCTGGTGTGCTAGGGGAAGTGGCCGAGGAAGGAGAGAGAAGAAGCAAGGACCTGGAGAGATACGGAAGGACCCGCAGCTGCCCCGTATAGTGCCTGAGGACTGGCGGTCAGAGGTTAGAAGGGGAAGGGAGCAGCAGCAGTGGGACCAGAGCCTGGGGACATATGGTCAGTTCCCAAATTCATCACGTATTCCACCATATAAAATAAAACATATACAAAAAGGTTGGTGCAGATTTCCTGGTATAGGGTGATTAAGGGTTGCTGCAGACATTTTCCAGCACACTGGGTATATTTGTTTGAGAACTGGATTATCTATCAATGTCTGTTGGTGCAGGTGGAGTCTAATGACTGATATTTAATTACAGCAGATTCTTGTCAAGAACCATACAGCAGACCCACATCAAGCTTTTAAATGTAGATCTATACCAAAGTATATACAGCGTACGTAACAAGCTCTATCCAGCTGACTGGTGCCAAATATTATACAGTGGATATGCTCCTTGCTCCAAACAGCAGAATCACACCAAATCTTATATAAACAGACCTGTACTAAGCTATATATAGCAGGCTTTTGTTAAATACAACACCACAGACCCGCCCTAAGCTCCAAACAATAGACTCATATGGAAGTCTTAAGTGATCTGCACCAAGGTGGTGCAGATTTCCTGGTGCAGGGCGATTAAGGGTTGCTGCAGACATTTCCCAGCACACTGGGTACATTTGTTTGAGAACTGTATTACCAATGTCTGTCTGTGCTGGTGGAAGTCTAAAGACTGATATTCAGTCACAGCTGATTCTCATCAAGCATCATATAGCAGATCCACACCAAGCTCTTAAATGCAGATTTATATCAAAGGATATACAGCGTATCTGCAACAAGCTCTATACAGCTGATTGACGCCAAACGTTATACAGCGGACCCGCACATAGCTCCAAACAGCAGACTCACACCAAATTTTATACAGCAGACCTGTACTAAGCCATAAATAGCAGGCTCTTGTTAAACCCAACGGAGCAGACCCGCACTAAGCTCCAAACAACAGATTCGTATGGAAGTCCAAACAAGTGACCTGCACCAAGGTCTATACAGTGGAATTTCGTCTAGTGTTACATAGTAGATCTGCACAAAACTTCAAATAGTAGACGCACATCAAGTTGTATACAGCTGATCTGTATCAAGTTATATATTGCTGACTTAATCCAAGTACTATACAGCAGACACGTATTAGCTGTATATAGCAGATTTACGCAAATTAAAATACAGAAGATCCAAGTTAGTCTTATATAGTAGACCTATTTTATATATATATATATATATATATACAGTCATGGCCGAAATTGTTGGCACCCTTGATATTTCTCCAGGAAATCATGTATTTCTCACGAAACGTATTGCATTAACACATGTTTTGCTATACACATGTTTATTCCCTTTGTGTGTATTGGGACAAAACAAAAAAAGGGAGGAAAGAAAGCAAATTCGACATAATGTCACACAAACCTCCAAAAATGGGCTGGACAAAAGTATTGGCACCCTTTCACAACTGCGGATAAATAAGAATGTTACAAGCATGTGATGCTCCTGTAAACTCACCTGGGGCAAGTAACAGGTGTGGGCAATATAGAAATCACACCTGAAAGCAGATAAAAAGGAGAGACGTTCACTTAACCTTTGCATTGTGTGTCTGTCTGTGCCACACTAAGCATGGACAACAGAAAGAGGAGACGAGAACTGTCTGAGGACCTGAGAACCAAAATTGTGGCAAAATATCAACAATCTCAAGGTTACAAGTCCATCTCCAGAGAACTAGATTTGCCTTTGTCCACAGTGCGCAACATTATCAAGAAGTTTGCAACCCATGGCACTGTAGCTAATCTCCCTGGTCGTGGACGGATGAGGAAAATTGATGAAAGATTGCAACGCAGAATAGTCCGGATGGTGGATAAGCAGCCCCAAACATGTTCCAAAGACATTCAAGCTGTCCTGCAGGCTCAGGGAGCATCAGTGTCAGCGCGAACTATCCGTCGACATTTAAATGAAATGAAACGCTATGGCAGGAGACCCAGGAGGACCCCACTGCTGACACAGAGACATAAAAAAGCAAGACTACAGTTTGCCAAAATGTACTTGAGTAAGCCAAAAGCCTTCTGGGAAAACGTCTTGTGGACAGATGAGACCAAGATAGAGCTTTTCGGTAAAGCACATCATTCTACTGTTTACCGAAAACGGAATGAGGCCTACAAAGAACAAAACACAGTACCTACGGTAAAATATGGTGGAGGTTCAATGATGTTTTGGGGTTGTTTTGCTGCCTCTGGCACTGGGTGCCTTGACTGTGTGCAAGGCATCATGAAATCTGAGGATTACCAAAGGATTTTGGGTCGCACTGTAGGGCCCAGTGTCAGAAAGCTGGGTTTGCGTCCAAGATCCTGGGTCTTCCAGCAGGACAATGACCCCAAACATACGTCAAAAAGCACTCAGAAATGGATGGCAAAGAAGCGCTGGAGAGTTCTGAAGTGGCCAGCAATGAGCCCAGATCTAAATCCCATTGAACACCTGTGGAGAGATCTTAAAATTGCTGTTGGGAAAAGGTGTCCTTCCAATAAGAGAGACCTGGAGCTGTTTGCAAAGGAAGAGTGGTCCAAAATTCCGGGTGAGAGGTGTCAGAAGCTTATTGATGGTTATAGGAAGCGACTGATTTCAGTTATGTTTTCCAAAGGGTGTGCAACCAAATATTAAGTTAAGGGTGCCAATACTTTTGTCCAGCCCATTTTTGGGGTTTTGTGTGACATTATGTCATATTTGCTTTTCTGCCTCTGTTTTATATTTGTTCCAATACATACAAAGGGAATAAACATGTGTATAGCAAAACATGTGTTAATGCAATACCTTTTTTGTGTGAAATACTTGATTTTCAGGAAAAATATCAAGGGTGCCAACAATTTCGGCCATGACTGTATATATCCTACCCCAGTCCGAAATAACAAATAAGTCATTAAATGGGAAACCTCTAAAGAAAATGAGAAGTAAACCAACTAAAGGGGATGGCGCTAAAACACCCCAGGCAAGTGCAAACTCTCTTATGATAAAAAATTATATGCCGGCACAGGGGAAAAAAAAAAGTCCAGAATCGCAAAATCAAGGGAACCAGGGAGAGTGCTCTATAAACATGAGAGGTGATCAATCAAGACTGTCACTTGGTAATATGGAGGAGGTCCAAGATAAAGGAAGCCCAATTTCAGAGAGAAGAGAGGAACAAAGAAGAGTGGAACAGGAAGGGTCCTCAGTACATACCCTTTCAAAAAAGGATTTTATAGAAATGTTCACGAAATTGGAGATGGTTGTCAAGGAGATTGGGAACCTCCGAGGCGATCTGGGTCATGTACTGTTCCGTTTGGAGGAGTCGGAGGAAAGAGTAGAGGAACACACACTAAAAATCGAGAGATTAGAAATGCAAATAGAAGAGAGGCAATTAGTAATGAGAGAAGTATTTAAAATGGAAGATCAGGAGAACCGCAGTAGAAGGACTAATTTGAGGTTTAGAGGTATTCCGGAAGAAAAAGGACAAGAGGAAGACTTGCTGGGGAAAATGAAAAGAATTTGCAACCCAATTATGGGAAGACCGGAGACAGATTGTATAAAAATGGACAGAGTATATTGGGTCAGAAGGCCAAAGGGTATATCAGCAGAAAGACCCAGAGACGTGATATCCAGATTTCAGGATATTGGAGATCGGGACCAGATTTGGAAAGGGTTGCGGGATTTTCCGGAAATAAAATTTGAATATTCAGTCATACAAATTTATGCTGATATTTCCCCAGAGACATTAGCGAGAAGGAGAGCCCTTAAACCACTTCTAATACACGAGAGAGAAAAATGTCAAATATCGTTGGAGATTTCCTTCTTGTTTGGTCGGATGGAGAGATGGAAGATCGGCAAGATTGAGATTCCCAGAAGACTACAATGACTTTTGTGAAAAATTGGACTTACATAAAGGTAACAGAGGGGTGGTTTGAGGGGATTAGTAAATAGGAGGTAGATCTTAGAAGATGAGTGCAGGGAAGGGGCTATGGGATAGAGATGGGGGAAGGGGTGGAGATACATAGAGGCCCCCCACCCTTGGTGGTTGGGGGAGGGGGGTTGTTCCCCCCTCTCCGTCCAGTGGCCCACTGGGCTGCATTAGAATTTTGTAGTTCCTCATTGGTCTATATCCCCTTGTGCTGATGATCAAGGGGATAGGGGAGGGTTAGAGCAGGCTGGCAGTCTGGTAGGCTCAGCGCATGACTAATTGACAATTAGAGATGTCATCTGTACAGATGAAAGGGAGGTGGTCATGATGCGAGTCTCACCCCAATCAAGGAATTGCTAGGGGGAATCCTTCTAGTCAAATTCTTAGGCTTATGATTAGCCAGGGGGGTGGGGGGAGATGGGTTAGAGAAGGGGTTTAGTAGTAATTATCTGTATTCAAGCAGAAAGGAATCAAAGGGAACAGATCAAAAAAAGAACAGAGGGTATGAATGAGATTAAGTATATAACCTATAATCTGAAAGGGCTAAACTCACCCAGCAAAAGACATAGGATATTGAGGGAGGTCCAACAATACTCAATAGATATAATATTCTTCCAAGAGACTCACCTAACTAGAAATATAAATGTGATATTATATTCAAAGCATTATCAAACATGGATATATGCAGATTCACCTGTAAAGGGGGCAAAAGGAGTAGCAATTGGTTTTTCAGTAAAAGTTGACTTCCAATTGGAGGATAGAATGGAATATTTGGAAGGTTGATTCTTGTTTATCAGGGGGAAATTATTAGGAAAGGAATATACACTCGCTAACATATATTTCCAAATAAAAACCCAGCAGGATTTTTGGAAGGGACATTAAGGAAACTCATGGAGTTTAAAAAGGGGAACCTGGTTGTGGCAGGGGATTTTAATCTGTTTGGATCCCAGATGGGATGTGTCATCTGAGGGGAGGAAAGAAGGAGAGAGGAGTCTTAAATCTTTGAAGGGGGTATTGTTTAGATATCAGTTGGTTGATGGAGTGTGACAGAGGGTAGGCAGGACAGAACACACGACGCAGATGGCAAACACACAAAGCTTTGAGACAAATGACAGTCACTCAATGGGGGAATTGCAGGGAGTGGGACAATGCCCAGTATGGAAATAGCAAGGAGAGGGCCCAAATACTTGTAGTCCAGACCCAGGGGCAAAGTTAAAGTCTCTACAGTAGTTTGTAATCCAAACAGAGAGGTGGAGTACAAGAGCATTTCAGGGAAAACAGGGGAGCATACACTCACAGATCCGACAGGGGCACCCGGGTCCACAGGGGAACAAGATAGTATGACACAAGTACCTGCCCAGAGTCCAGAGTATGCGTGGCGTAGTCAGTGGTAGTATCCCCCCCCCCCCCCCGAGTCCTGGGTGCCTGCACTGGGCAGTTGGTGTAGTTCTCCCTCTATCCTTGGGGCTTGCAGTGGGCAGTTTGTGCAGTTCTCCCCCTTAGCTTGGAGGTGTGCAGAAGCTCCCCCTTATCCTTGGGGGTCTTCGGGCTTGTGTGGCAACTTGCAGAAGCTCCCTCCTATCCTTGGGGGTCTCAGGGCTGAGTGGCCGCTTGCAGACACTGCCCCGTGTCCTTGAGGGTCTTAGAGTGGCAGCCTGCGGAGACTCCCCCGTATCCTTGGGGGGGTCTTTGGGTGATTGGCAACTTGTGGGGACTTCCCCTATCCTTGGGGGTCTTGCAGAGTTGGCCACGAGGGTCCCGCCGCAGCTAAGATCCCTCAATAGCTTGGCAGCGGAAGAGGATGATTGGGAAGAGCCCAGCATCGGTCTCTTAACCCGATGCAGGACGCTTCCCAGTCGTCCTGGCAACGGTGGGCGGGCTGAGGGCGGCGTGCCTCATTGATCGGCAACAAGGCACGCCCCTCTGGACACAGGTCGCGCTCTTGTGAGCGCGGCCTTTGTCCGGAAGCATCCACAAGCACGGGAACTCCTCGTCCCCATGCTGCGGATACTGGGATTGTGCGGCGTCAGCCTGACCCCGCAGTCCGGAACATCTCTGCAGAAAAGTTCGCACCTCTCCGCAGAGGTGTGAACCTCGCTATCTTGTCCCCTCCGGCCTTGCCAGATGGGGATAAGATAGTGGCAGAGGCGAGAGGAGCCGCGCCTCTCATCCTGCAGGGCTTGGCTTCAAAGAGCCGCAGAAGGACAAGAGACAGCGGGGGGTCATTTATGAATGGGCCAGCGGAGGGGGGACAGCGGAGCAACAAACCGTGACACGGTGGATAAACCATCGGAGGGAAAAAAGATTACACCTTCTCACATGCCCATGGTACATATTCAAAATTAATTATATAATGGTGGAGCATAAATAGTTGGAGATCGTAAAAGGATCTAAGATTGAACTTATGTGATTATCAGATCATGCCCCAGTCACGATGAGGTTTCAAATGGGGAGTGGAGAAGATAAAACATTATCTTGGAAACTGAATGATTCGCTTTTACAGGATCCTGAAGTGGAGAAGAGGATAAAAAGGGAAATTGAACAATTTGTTGAGATAAATGAGACCGAGGGAATGGCAGAGGCAATAGTGTGGGGAGTCACATAAAGCTTACATCAGAGGAATATTGATTTCCATAAGCATAGAGAAGGAAAGGGGAAAAAGAAAAAAAAAAACCAGGCCATAGAAGAACTGCAAAAACTGGAACAAACTCACAAAAAGGGGATGGATAAATATCAGAAGATAATACAAAAAAGATGAGTTGAAAGAACTGATGGAATAGGATTCTAGGAGGATATTTAATAGAATGGCTAAAGAAAGATTTCAATGGGGGAATAAACCAGGAAAATATTTAATTAGAAGACTCAGGAATAAACAAGCGAGGAATTTTATGGAAAAAAAATGAGTGACGGGAAGGGAGAGAATTTGTTTAAAACATCTGATATTGCTAGGAGGTTTCATTACTATAGTGAACTTTACAATGTAAGAAAAGATAAGTGGGGGAAGTGAAGAGGAGGATAAAAGAATACAGGACTATTTAAGTGAGGTAGAGCTCCCAAATATAGCAAAGGAAAAAATAGAAAATCTCGAAAGCCCGATCACCCCCAAGGAAATTAATGTTGCTTTAAAAAATACAAAAGTGGGTAAGAGTCCCGGGCCAGATGAGTATGCAGTAAGATACCTGAAAAAATTTAAACAGATATTGGTTCCCAAAATATGCAAATATATGAATGTGATAGGAGAGGGAGTAGAAATGAGGGAAGAATGCCTCAAGGCTTATAATTACCCTCATTTTGAAGGAGGGGAACTATAGTTCTCAGTGTGCAAGCTATAGGCCGATTTCATTGCTAAACATTGATACCAAATTGTACGCAAAAGTACTGGCTGCAAGGTTGAAGGATCTGATGTCCGAATGGGTGCATTTAGATCAGGTAGGTTTCATATCAGGGAGAGAGGGGAGGGACAACAGTCTGAGATCTTTAATGTTGGTGCAAAAAGCTAAAAAAGGAAAAAACATCTGCGATCTTATTGTCAACTGATGAGGAAAAGGCATTTGACAGTGTCAACTGGGGGTTTATGTTTAACACGCTTGAAAAATTGGGGCTGGGACCGAAAATGATGAATTGGATAAAAGGATTATATAAGAACCCATCAGCAGCAGTAAAGGTAAATGGAACCTTATCCCAGTTCTTCAGGATGAATAATGGAACTAGGCAAGGTTGCCCCCTCTCCCCCATGTTGTTTGTGTTGTCATTAGAACCACTGTTGGAGAGGATCAGGAAAAGTAATGACATAAAAGGGTTAAAAATAGGAGATAGGGAACACAAAGTCGTTGCTTATGCAGACGACATGCTGTTCTACGTGGCTAACACTAGGACAACTTTGCCCAACTTAATGAAAGAACTAAAACAATATGGAGGAGTATCAAACTTGAAGATAAAGCCAGCTAAACTGGAAATCCTAAATATCAATCTTGCAGTCACAGAAAACAAAAAAAATTTACAAAATGTGTTCCCTTTTTCCTGGAGGAAAAACAAAATAAGATATCTTGGAATAAAATTAACGACTTCGATAAAAAGCATATACCAAATAAACTATATTCCCCTGATCAATGAATAAAAGATGAGCTGAAAAGACTAGTAAAAGGGGAGGGCCTCGTGAATTGGAAGAATGAATTTAGTCAAGATGGTGATACTCCCAAAAATTCTGTAAAAGTTTCAGATGCTCCCGATATCTTTACTGGGAACTTTCTTTGTAATAATTAGAAAGATGATTACTAAGTTCATATGGGCAAATAAGAGTCCTAGGATTAGTTATAAAGTTTTATGCAGAGTAAAAGCAAATGGAGGACTGGGGTTACCAAATATAAAGAAGTATTATACAGCTGTAATATTGTCACAGGTGATAGAATGGTTTTTTAATTCACAAGGGAAAAGTTGGGTAAAGATAGAAGGGGAATTAAGTAAATCATAATTAGATAAAATGATTTGGATACCTCACAGATTTCATATAGATGTAGAAGCGAGTAAATTGACTAGGATAGTGTTGGATACAGGGGACAGATTACACAATAAGGAAAAATGGGAATTTAATTCACTATTGATACGACTAGTGGGAACAGATTTTTTTGCACCAGGAAATGTTAAAATAAGTGGAAGATGGATAAAAACGCACACTTGAAAGATTACAAAAGGGGGGAGATTATGCACGTTTCAGAATTTAAAAAAGAATAAGGATTTGTTTGTTAGAATAGCTGAATGGAAGTATAGCCAGTTGTCTCATTTCGTTGCAAATTTACCACAACCATTTAGGGATGTAGGAGAAATGAACCAGTTTGAAAAACTAATGAATGCTGAAATAAGCCCAAAACACATCACCTCTAGGATATATAAAATCCTTGTGGACTTAAATATCCAGGGGGCTCTACATCATCTAAGTAAATGGGAAAGGGAACTAGGAATAAAAATCAACCCTCAGCAAAGGGAAGGTATTTTTAACCTAACACAAGGTAATAAACATGCACACAGAGATGAACTACAAATGCTTGGCGAGATGGTATTTAACACACAGTATAACCCATAAGCAGCAAGGGGAAAGCCATGGTGCTGGAGAGGATGTGGAGAAAACGGGAATATGGAGCACATCTGGTGGCGTTGCCCAAGGATACAGGTTTATTGGAGGGAAACAGCATATTATATCAAGGAAATGTGGGGTAGATATTCAAGGGGACCCACTGAAATGCTTATTCTACTATTCTGAGCCCATGGCAGAAGTAAATAGGAATAAATTGTATCATTTCAATACCAGGCAATTTTACACCTTCCTGCCTGGGCCATTTTTCACATTTCAGCGCTCTCACACTTTGGGTGCAATGTTGTATGACCGCGCAATTGTCATTCAAACTAAAATTTTATCATTTTCTTCACACAACTAGAGCTTTCTTTTGGTGGTATTTAATCACCGCTGGGGTTTTTATTTTTTGCTAAATTAACAAAAAAAACCAAAAATTTTGAAAAAAAAAAAAAACACGTTTCTTTGTTTCTGTTATAAAAGTTTACAAATAAACAATTGTTCTTCATAAATTTAGGCTGAGATGTATTCTGCTACATGTGTTTGGTGTAAATAACCCAAATTAGGATGTATTTTTTAGTTTGTAGGAAAGTTATAGAGTTCACAAACTATGGTATAGATCTGAAAATTGATCAATCCTGAAGTACTGACAGCCAATCTAATTTCTTGAGGTCCAAGAATGTCAGAATAGTATAGATATCCCCCAAATGACCCCTTTTTGCAGAGTAGAGTCAGACATACTTCATAAGAGGAATGGTGAGTTTTTTTGAAGTTGCAAATTTTTTTAATTTTCCAAAAAATTGACAAAAAAAATACCTTTTTTTATACTGTCACCAGTGCCATACAGCATCATCATATAACTGGCATGGCGGTGAACAGGAACACTGACTGGTGACAGTATGAAAAAATATATTTTTATTTATTTTTTTATTTTAAATTTATTTTTTTTTTAAGATTTTTCATATTTTACTATGACCAAAGTAGTACAATGTTACCATAGTAACATCATATATACATATATATACATATATTTTTTTTTTTTTTTTTTACACAATTTGCTTATAGCAAAGAATTACTTTGCTATAAGCAAGCATTTAGCTGAATGAAAATCGATTCATTCAGGTTTTTTTTGTGCTTAGCTGTGATTTGGCCACAGCTAATCACATGACATGTGCATGTGACCTTCTGTGACCATTCACAGCTAGGCACTAGTATACAATGGATGGCATGAATGAAGCCATCCATTGTATACAACCGTCATGTGACCTGCTATGATTGGTCACAGCAGGTCACATGGTACCGGCAACGGGGGCCAGTACCTAGTTCTGTCTTCGGCCGTGTCCGAGGTACACGGCCAGTGACAGATCACACTACTGCGCAGCTCTGCAACCGCACGAACTGCGCATGTGCGGGAGCACGCCAAATGGCGTGCACCCAGAAAGCTGAAGCATTTTTGCGGTCGCCAAACAGCTATAGGCCGGCTGGCTAATGGTTAATCAGTGCACAGGGTTTGTTACAAAAATTTTGGTTAGTGGCAGAGGTTACGAGGGTGGTTGATTGGATAGAGTGGAAGGCAATTTCAGAATGGAGGAACTGAGAAGTTTAGAAGAGGATAAGATGGGAATATTTAAAAGAACATTGAGTGTTTGGTTAAATTTTAAAACCACAGAATCTTATACAGAACTAATTAAAGTGAAGCAGGCAGCCTAAGAAATCACAATGAGATTGGTCGGAATAACAAGTTATGGAGAAATGGATACAGATAGAGAAAGATAAGACAATGATGGGATGGGTGGAGATGTGGGAGATGGAGGGGTTATAGAATGTATTTATTCATTTAAAAAGAGAGAAAATAAAAAAGTATATTTTAGAAGAGGAAATGTTTGTATGAAATAAAGTTAAAAAATTTTTTTTTTTGTTTAGTGGAAAGCTTGAGATGAAATTTTTTTTTTTTTTTGCACTCATGCTTTCCAGTAGAGGAGAGAGTAGGAATAAAAGTGATTATAAAACCCCAAAACAAAAACACTAAACTAAATTTTAAACACTCCCATCCCCACATGCTCGCACACAGAAGCAAAACGCATACGTAGGTTGTGCTCACATATGTAAATAACATTCAATCTACAGATGTGAGGTATTGCAAGAAGAACAAGAACAGACCTCCTCTCTGACTACACTGGAACCCTGTAAACATTTTTTTTTTAAAGCATCGCCTATGGCGATTTTCAAATACCAGTTTGTCACCATTCCACAACTGTATGCAATTTTAAAGTGTGACACATTAGGTATCCATTTACTTGGCATATCATTTATGCTTTGCCAGAAAATTGGGTTATATATTTTGCTTTCTTAAATTTAGTAAAGTGTATTTTTTCCCCCCTCAAAACAATTGAGTTTGAAAAATTGCTGTGCAAAGACCACGTGACAAATTGCAATGACCACCATTTTAGTCTCTAAATATGTGTGTGCGGTCTGAGTAATTTTATAGGAAATAAATGATCCTGACATTGAGAAATGCCAGCATTGGTCCGAGTGGAAAGTTAAAGTTTAGGCACCCAGGTTTAACCTTAGCGCTTATATTTGTTGGCCATTGGAATGCACTGGCTAATAACTTTATTTAACCGCTTGCCGACCAGCCACAGTACTTATACTGCAGAAGGGCAGCACCACTGTGCAAAATCAAGTACATAAACACATGATTTTGCATTTCCGGGTAGGAGGCGCGCAACAGTCCTACCCGCACCACCGATCACGGCTATCAGCGGGTCCTGGCTGGTGATTACCCGCCAGAGCCCGGTGATTCCTGGCAGGCAAACATTAACGGGGAGGAGGGCTGCATTGTTTACAATGCAACTCTCCTCCCTGTTAGGTTGGGCACACTGCTCAGCCATCCCAAGCAAAGCCATCCCGATCACTGTGCTTACAGTGACGCACACCCCCTAGTAAAACACTCCCATCACAGTTAACCCTTTGATTGCCTCCAAATGTTAACCCCTTCCCCCCCCCCCCCAGTGCCATTAGTGCAGTGTCAGTGCTTGCTTTTTTTTGCACATGGATCCCTGTCAGTCCCCCCATTGTCAGAATGTCCACCACACTCCTGCCATAAGTTACTGATCACCGCCATTATTGGTATGAAAAAAAAAAATCCCAGTATCTATAACCATTTGTAGACGCTATAACTTTCACAAACCAATTAATTTACACATATTGGGATTTTTATTTTAGCAAAAACATGTCGCAGAGTACAACAAATTTAACTACTCCTTGATTTTTGGAGCGGTTTTTCACTGAAAATCTGTATGCGTTGATGGTGGATCAAAGCAATTTATATGCACAATTTATTGCCGCCAACCCAAATTCAAACCTCGTCAGACCATTTGCATAGAAACCCATTACAATTTCAAAGGTTAAATTTTTTTGGGGACCCAACCCTCAACATTGACATTACTTTAAAAAAAAAAAAAAAAATCTGCGGCCCTCAATTTTTCTGGCCACCTTGCATTCAATTTCGCCCCAGCAAGCGTGCCAGATTTGGGGTCAAGATGTATACAACCCGTGTGAGAGCACCAGGCTATATACATACAAGTTTCAGATTTACAAGGGAAAAGATAGTCACATGGAGCCCCCCAAAATACATGGGGAATAGGCAAGATAGTTTGGGACCTTGTGTCATCCTTTTTCCATATGGCCCACAAGCTGTATACAAAATAAATAAAGGCCAGCATATATACCAAACCAGGACCAGCAACATACTGGTACATCACTGCACTCTGAATGGTTATACCAGTATGATGCCTGAAGCTGTAGGCATCCTGCTAGTTTTTTTTTTTTCTCCAGCTGGCGATCTGCATTCATGTAAAAGCAATCCTAGTGGCTAATTAGCTGCAGGATTGCTTTTACAAGCAGCAGGGACCAATGCGCCCCCCCACTGCCTTAGGCAGTCTAGTGCCATTGGGGGAACTTGAGAATGGAGCCAGTGTTTCTGTCACATGCGCATAGAGCTGATTGGAGACTGGAATGCTGCCAATCATCTCTATAGTCTAAGAAATCAGAAGCTACAAGCATTTCATCACTTCAGATGCTTTCCCAAATTACAAATGGCATGGTTTATATCCAGCAAAACTGATCACACCAATCTTGGTGAGTTTAGATATCTCTACTGCCCTTATATTCTTTTTTGAGATATTTGGGGTCTGAGACTTGATAGACTAGATAATATATGACAATGCCCATTGAAGTTATAGGGGATATTTGCATTCCCTATGATAGCATTAAAAGTGATAAAAAAATGAAAATGGACAGTAAAATTAAAAAAAACAACCAGTACAGATACAGGACCCCCAAAAGCCATTAAGAACAGTCAGGCTTTTAAAAGGGCTTTATTTCCTCATTACACTTCTTATCCGTTTCAGATGCCCTGAAATGCCAGGATAACCCCAACCCCCCCCCCCCCAATTGACCCATTTTGTGGAAAGTAGACACCCCAAAGAATTTGCTAAGAAGCATAGTGAGTATTTTGCAGATCTCATTTGTTGCGACAAGTTAGTGGACAATAAAGAAAAACACAAACCTTGTGAGAGAAAAAAATGAGATCTTCAAATTACTCACCATGCCTTTTTAAATTCCTTGGGGTGACTTCTGAAAAAGGGGTAATTGGGGGTGGGGGTGCTATCCTGGCATTTCAGGGCTTCTGAAAGCCTGAAGGTGCGTCACTTTCTCACTACCCATCAGTTTCAAAGTGGTCACTGGATTTCAGGCTCCTGTATGTGGCTAGGCTCCCAAAAAGTCTCACACACGTGATATCCCCATACTCGATAGAAGTAGCAGAATGGATTTTTCTGTGTAATTCCACATATACCCAAGGCTCGTGAGAGAAATCATTTAAATGACTGTGTGTAAAAAAAAAAAAAAAAAAGTCATTTCCCAAAAACTTTTGAGAGAAAAAAAAAAAAAAAGATCTTCCATGGACACAATGCCTCTCAGTTAGCTTAGGGTGTCTACTTTCTGTAAAGGGGTCATTTGGGGGGTGTTTTTACTGTCCTGGTATTTTATACTTATTGGGAATTTTTTTTTTTTTTTAAACCAAAAACATAGCAGAATACATTTTGGCCTAAATTGACCAACTTGTGAGTTTACTATATTTTTTTTATAGCCGAAAGTAAAAAATATTGTTTATAACCAAATAAAGAGACTTTTGAAGAAAAAGTGAAAGAAAAAAAAAAAACAAAAAAAACAGGTGATCAAATACCACTGAAAGAAAGCTCTATTTGTGTGGAGAAAAAAAAAAAAAGACGTAAAATTTGTATGGGTGCAGCATTGCATGACCGTGCAATTATCAGTTGAAATAGTGCAGCGCCGAATAGCAAAAAATGGCCTGGGCATTAAGGGGGGGTAAATCCTCTGGATGGCAAGTGTTTAATATGTTCTTAAAGCACTCCCATTTTCCTTAATGTTCATGGTTTCTAGAATTGTAGCCCATTTAATATCCTGTAGAATCGAGCAGAGT
This sequence comes from Staurois parvus, assembly GCF_062004578.1. NCBI lineage: Eukaryota > Metazoa > Chordata > Amphibia > Anura > Ranidae > Staurois > Staurois parvus. The sequence continues at coordinate 7,711,480 of NW_028318003.1, forward strand.
TTAGGAAAGTTGGCTCTTTTGGAATTCAATGTTTTTGTAATACCATTACACTGCCTTTTTCAAGTGATTTATACAAAAAAAGGTAATTACCCTGTGATTGCCATTTCTCGAGTTGTCATTCATTCAGTGTTTTTGTAATTTGTATATTATGCATTATTCCTAGGTGGGGCATGCACCAATTGACACATTAAGAAATGACAATCCTTCGATGAGCAAGCAATTCCTTCTGCCTAGTCGATATCTGGATAATTGAAGTCCCAGAACATTGTCTCATCACCATTCCTAAGTGTGACACAAGATCCAACTCCCCCTCAGTTTGGGGGGCTATAGCATACACCTATTAATTTCCCTTTTTTATCCCTTTGAAGCTCCAGCCACAAGGATTCCACCTCCTCCTTTGCCCCAATATCATTCAAATTAATGGGCTGCCTTAAAGCTGTAGTAAACGGCACTATTTGGCAATTGGGGCCTCTGCCCGTTTATACCATGTGCCATTATGCACCACATACTAACTTTAAGACTTGCCTGTGCTGGAGGGGTTAGTGTCAAAGAGCAGTCAACTCCTAGCGCTTCAACCTTCACCCAGCTTTGCTTCCAGGTTCATGTTCAGGCTATTTGAATGGGCAAGTCTTGATATCACTCCCACACCTGTGCATAGGAGTCCCTATCATTGCACAGCACTCTCTGCACTCGGGGTCTACTGATTGTGCCCTGATTTATGCCCCGTACACACGATGAGAATATCAGATGAACGATCGGCCTTTTTTTTCACCTGCTAGTCTAAGTTCAAAAGTAAAAAAGGTTACTAAAAAAAAAAAAAAAAAAAAAAAAAAAAAAAAAAAAAAAAAAAAGATACAAAAAATCTCCTATGAAAGAAAAGAATTTCGAAAGTGATGTCATGAATTGCATTGTATTTGTATTGTATTTTCAGATGACTACTGTACTGATTAAATGAAAATCGTACAAGAAATGTTTGCGCTTGTACCTTCGGATATGGTCATACAAAGTTTTGTGATCGGCTCTCGAAAGCTGTGTACCAACAATCTGATTATAATCTGATAATTATCAGACAATTTTCTTAAGTGTATGAGGCATTAGAGTGACAGCATCAGATGGAGTCATGTGAATATCTTCTAAATAGAAACAGTTTAGGAGATATGCACTGTACGGTAAGACTTTATGAAAAAAATTACCTGTAGGTAAAAGTTTAAGCTCAGCGTTTGCTACACCTTTAATGCAATGTCCTGTTTTTGGTGAATTTGGCCTTAAGGCCATAGCAATTTACAAAATAAAATTTTAGTAGCGAATAAGAATACACAAACACACAGTTTGCAGTGGGAATTTATTAACAAACAAAACAAAATATCGAGATTGTACCATTTATCTCCCATACTTACTGGTAATAACCACCAACTACAAATTGAGGAAAAAATTCCCACTGAGCCATTTTCTTGAAATTTATATTAAAGCCAAATTCCAATAGCTCAACTGCACCACCATCCCTGTTGTATTCACTTATACTTTGCAATCTTTGGTGGTTGCAACTAAGCCATCTATGCCGAAAAATTAGAAAATGGCAGTTTACCTTTTATTGTTGTGGTCCTGATTTGAAAAGGCAACAATTAAAAAGGTGAAAGCAGACCTATATACTGAAGTAACAATTCTTGCTCCAACCTGGCCATCCTGCCCTTTTAATGCATAACCAGTTTAAAAAAAAAAAAAAAAAAAGCTGAAATTGTCTACAGAACCTGGCGATACAAGCTCTGTCTGATGTCTGTCACATTCACTGTTGAAGTGGAGCACAAGAATCCCAAGGACAGCCCAGTCACTGGCTGACTAGGAATCATGAAACCACCAAAATTTCAGCATGTGTTATATGTCCAGCATCAGAGGAAGCCCAAAGCACCAGTTCTTATAGTAATGGTATTTCAGCACTTTTACTGTTATTTTTATATTAAAACAGCATGGATAGGGGCAATGTTTGTTATAGCTATACAGGCCTGCCTTAAGATTAGGGTATGTTTGTCTAATTGCCTACCAGCAGATAACCGCTCTACTGCAGCCATCCACTGACAGGCAAGTAGTTATTACCACCCCCAACCCCCCCCCCCATTAAGGGCAACAATTCAATACCCTTTGGCCCATATCTAGCAAACATATTGGGAAACATTTCAATAACTTAACCAGAGCCAACCTTAAGGAAAAGGCTCCCACCACTAGAAGTAGGAGATTCTCTTCAATAAATAAAACAAAAATCCATAATCCTGCATATAGTTTCGTTCACTTCTCTTAGAAAGCAATTTCAAACAAAAATACACCAAGTGGATCACCACTTCTGAAATGGATCCCAATATGATGAACTGCTCTTCAGATCTGACCACCCACCCCACTCACCCCCCCCCCCCAATTCCACCCCCCCCCAAAAAAAAAGCCAGAATGAGATGCATAATCCATCTAGAACAGCGTTCTTTAACTGAACAAAGCCGATTTTACCATACTGCTTTGTAAAGCCAGTACAAAGTTGTGCAAAGAGAAAGATGCTCCCATCTCATTCTGGGAAAAAATAAAAACACGAAAAATATTTCCAAGTCAATTTAGAGAATGGAGAAGCAATTTTCCAAAATGTAAGGGTATAAGTGAAGCTCTTTTACAGTCTTTTCAAAAGCTCCACTGGCAGCTCTTAGACCAAATTTGCTGCCAGACATCAATTGCAGTCATTTTATTAAAACTCAAAAGTAATGGTCATTTGTATACAAAAACAAATCTGTTATCTGTCAATCTTTGGAAGACTGCAACTTGAAAGATTTCAAGCGTACAACTTAAATGAAAAAAGGGACAAAAACCATGTTATTGTAGAGCATCTTTTACTTTGCCTTCAATTATGTTCCTCAATATTGAATACCTAGACAGCACCTTAGCAAAGGCAACTTCAAAACTGCTGCCATAATATTTCTAGGGTGCTCAGTGTGTAAACTCCTTGTGCAATATAGAAACTGAGCACTAAACCTCTTGTGTATATAGGAGGTTTAAAGTTTAGTGGTGGGGAAAAGACTTCATGGGTGGATCATAGCTTTAGCACCAGCAACACTGCCACTTGAAGTTGCAGTAAAACACTGCACGATGACAGGTGCAGCTTCAACAGAATAACTGGGCAAAGAAAGTCATTTATTGCACCATGATCCCAATCAATGAAATAAATGCACAGGAAAGATTTCAGTAGCAGAACAGCTGCAAATCGAAAGTTAAACTATCCCCATTAATGACTTTTTGCCAATTATTTCTGCTTGCAACCTTGTAAATGATTACACAGCAGTTGCCAATTCCTGTGCTTCCAAGGGGCACCTGGACATGCAATACTAAAAATTGTAGAACAAATTCTAGCATAAACCTTAAAACAAATAAAGGGGATATATTATGGCTGCACAATCCAGGTGGTGTGGGAAGGGGCAAAAACTTCAGTGATGGTTACTCCTAATATTTAGAGGGGAACAAAAAAGGCATTTCATTGAGTAATACCCCAAAAATTAAAGGATGGAGTAAAAATCAATCCATTTAGAATTATGGAGGAAATACCATTTCCAGAAAACCCAAACGTTGCAAGAATGAGCCTCTAAACAGGGGTGGGCAACTCTTAGAACTCCAGCTGTGGTGAAGCTACAAATTCCTCAAATGCATCTACCTCTGGGAGTCAAGCCTGTGGCTGTCAAGAGTCTTGCAATGCTTCATGGGATATGTCACAACAGCTGAAGTGCCAAAGGCTTCCTACCCAACTATAGAATTTAGATGAGGTCCTAATTCACAAAGAAACCTTCAGTAAACCATCAAAGACAAAACTAAAATTTATACCTCCCCCATAAAAAAATGTATATATATATTTACAGTTTTGTACAAGTATACACATCAAATCCAACAGAATTCTCCCCTCATGCAATGGACATCTTGAAAGAGAGGGGTATGGATTTGTATTATATCTGAACACAAAATGTTGCTTGCAGGTTAATAAAAATTACACATTTAGTGTTCAAAAAAGAACAAAAATCAAATAGCAACTGCAATAAGGTGGAGAGGACTGAAAAATGAGTTTACTTCCTAAACTGTTTTCTGACTCAGGCTCTCATTTTTTGCTTGTGTAATTACAGGTGTACATATTTACATATCATTGGGACCCCTGAAGCAAGCTTTTGATTTTTCAGATGAAAGTATGCATGAACAGTTTTACAGCTAAGTAGTTCATGATTTGCAAATTCCACATATGGTTAAGAAAAAAAAAAGGAAATATTGTGTTTGTCTTATAAGGGCTGCATGAAAGGTCTTATACATAAGGCACTTTTGCACAAGTAAAATAGTTTGCTTATGGAATATCATTAAAACATGAACTCTAAACTGCCACAAAGGTGTACAGGAATAATGACAAACCAGTTTTCAACTGTATGCAACTTTCCAACTGAAGGGACTTCCTAAACCAAGTATTGCATTGCTGACCCAGGTGAAAACAAAACCATTATAAGCATATAATAGTGCAAGGGTCCTCAAGCAGAAAAGTGGCCAGAAGGTTTTCCATTATGCACTCCCTCTCCCAACGGAACAGAATGAGAAAACAAATAAGTGCAACTACATTAATCTTATGAGCACACAGTGCAAACAATGGGGTAATTAAAAATGTCTGAGGGGGAAGAAAAAAAAATTCAGGCTCAAAACTGCTGGTAAGTGTCCTAGAAGGCAGGAGGAAAAAGCCATGAAAGGGGGGAAGAAGCCCTCATCAAGAAAATTATGCATGTTGGGATCCTCATCTTCTCGGGGCCAGACCATGCCTAAAATAAAGAAAATTAAAACGAATTAGCAATCCACACTTGGTGTGTGTAAAAAAAAAAAAAAAAAAAAAAAAAAAAAAGGTACACTAACCTACTGTGTATATAAAGTCTACACACCCGTTAACATGTCAGGTTTCTGTGATGTAAAAAAATAATGAGAATTCATTTCAGAACTTTCCAACTTTACTGTGACCTACAAACTGTACAACTCCATTGAAAAACAAACTGAAATCTTTCAGGTGGTGGAGGGGGAAGTAAACAAAACTAAAATAATGTGGTTGCATAAGTGTGTACACCCTCTTAGCTTAGCTGTGTAGCTGTGTTCAGAATTAAAGCAACCACATTCAAAATCATGTTAAGTAGTAGTCAGTACACACCTGCCATCATTTAAAGTGCCTCTGATTAACCCCAAATAACGTTCAGCTGTTCTAGTAGGTCTTTCCTGACATTTTCTTAGTCGCATCCTACAGGAAACGCCATGGTCTGCAGAGAGCTTCTAAAGCATCACAGGGATCTCATTGTTAAAAGGTATCAGTCAGGAGAAGGGTACAAAAGAATTTCCATGGAATTAGATATACAATGGAACACAATGAAGACAGTCATCAAGTGGAGACAATATTGCGCAACAGCGACATTACCAAGAACTGGACGTCCCTCCAAAATTGATGGAGACAAGAAAACTGGTCTGGGAGGCTGCCAAGAGGGCTACAGCAACATTAAAGGAGCTGCAGGAATATATGGCAAGTACTGGCTGTGTGGTACATGTGACAACAATCTCCTGTATTCTTCATATGTCTGGGCTATGGGGTAGAGTGGCAAGACAGAAACCTTTTCCGAAGATAAGCATCCTAACCTGGATAAATTTTGCAGAAACATCTGAAGTCTTCCAAGCATGTGAGAAAATGTGTTATGGTCCGATGAAACCAAGGTTGAACTTTTTGGCCATAATTCCAAAAGATATGTTTTAGTGATCTACAGTGGTGTTTTTGCACCAAAACATCCACAATGAAGAATGGTGGTGGCAGCATAATGCTTTGGGGCGGTTTCTCTTCAGCTGGAACTGGGGTCTGAGTCAAGGTAGAGGGAATTCTGAGCAGTTCCAAATACCAGTCAATATTGGCACAAAACCTTCAGGCCTCTTCTAGGAAGCTGAACATGAAGAGGAACTTCATCTTTCAGCATGACAACAACCCAAAGCCTACATCCAAATCAATAAAGGAAAGGCTTCACCAGAAGATGATTAAAGAATCTGTAATGGCCCAGCCAGAAGCCAAGACCTGAAACCAATCAAAAATGTGTACGGTGATCTGAAGAGGGCTGTGCACAGTAGATGCCTTCGCAATCAGACAGACTTGGAGTGTTTTTGCAAGGAAGAGTGGGCAAATATTGACAAGTCAACATGTGCCATGCTGATACTCATACCCAAAAAAACTGAGTGCTGGAATCAAATCAAAAGGTGCTTCAACAAAGTATTAATTTAAGGGTGTGCACACTTATGCAACCATATTATTTTAGTTCTTTATTTTTACTTCCCTCCACCTAAAAAGACTTGTTTGTTGAGTTTTAAAAAAGGTGGAAAAAGTTCTGAAATGATTTATCTTTGTCTCATTATTTTACATCACAGAAACCCGACGTTTTAACAGGGGTGTGTAGACCCTACTGGCTCCTAGACCGAGCAATCACATGATCGCTGTTTTACCCTTTACTGAGCAGAGACTACCAGTCACCAGCTTTCTGCACTCACTGTAGTGCTGGGCTGTAGAGGGGGCAGGAATGGCTGGGCTCAGGCTCTCAGCAGCTAGCGAGAGGCTGAATCAGCTGCCAGTCAGTCATCTGGGCTGATTGCAATATAGTCAGGATCCTGCAGTGTCTGGACCAGCTCTGCGATGTCAGCTGACAGCAGGCTTTAGAACTATGTGCTCTTTTGTGACCTGAATGAAAAGTATGGTCAAAAGAGCTGTAGCCATACTTTCAAAAGTGATCTGCAATCACTAATCTGTATTGCAGAAGTATTGCTTAGGGGTTTTTCTTATACCTGTAGCAGGTCAGTGACTGAGTGAAAATGGATGACTAAATCGTAAAATCAAGGATTTAATCCAGGCTCTCAGTGATCCGCCACACTGGGGAGAGCACCCTCTCCCCTGTGAGCCACCAGAAGGGATATGGCAGACATGCACCTATCCCCAGGACCTCCAGTCCAGCACAATGGTAAGCCTATCCTTGGCTCCACACACTAACACCAACCTAGGGTGCTAGAGGGATCTAAAAATTGAGCTCCCATAAGAAAACAAAAAAGGGGAAGGGGATGAATTTTCAGAGCCCCAACTGCGCCGCCCCCCCCCTTTACAGAATCCTCTGACACCCCCCCCCCCCCCCAGACTGCAGCAGGACCACCTAATGCAGGAGGGGGGGGGGGTGCGCAAGAGGTATTCAGGGAGACCTGAATTTAAAAACCTAAACAAAAAGAAAAAAAAACACCAAGGTGCTGTGCTGATGTTTGCAGGATACAGGAAACCAGAACCTAAGGGCAGCCTTCTCGGGAAACCTTTTAAATCTGTCTGTGCCTGTTTTCTGTAGGAGTTGCAAGGCCATCGCCTGTGACCATCCTGGAGGACAACTTGGGAAATCTGGTTAGCCAGCTGCTTTAACATTTGTCTGCAGATTCAAAACCTTCCTGCTTTGCATGCAACTTTTTTTTTTTTTTTTAAAGGAGCAAAGAGAACCCAAATTAAAGTTGACAAAAAAACTTGCACTTTAAGTCAAAATAAGGCACAAAATGAAACACTGACTTGCAGATTAATGTTTCTCCTCTCCAGACTCGCTGTGATACTCTGCCACATAGAGGCTTTTGTCGATACTGGTGGGTATGGGCTTGATCTCTGTTCCCAGCTGCTCTTCAATACTTTTAAGGTTAAATCTGTCATCGTAGGTGATCAGGTTGATAGCAAGCCCAAGATGGCCAAAACGACCTGTTAAACAAATCAACTTTAAGATTCAATATGCAAAAATGTCATCGCACAAAAGCATGCTTTAAGAATTACAAAAAGTTTCTTTGAAATCACATCTCAGGCCCACCTCAGATCTATGCAGTTTATCCATAATCATTTTTGCACTAGCAGTTGCCTCACCTTTTTGTACCTCGAAACACTACTACTATAAAGTAAAGGCAGACTTCCATGACAAACCTCACAATGACCACATGAAAACCAATCAGCATAACACTCAAGATGAAATAGGCAGATTTTCCCAAATTCCCTTATTTACAGCTTAAAAAAACACAAAAACACACAGCTTTAGGCATAAAGTTAGGCTAAAGCTGCTTACAAAACAGACTGCATAATTGTTCCTAAGAATGGTCATCTGGGTTATACATGCACGGCTAGCTACAAACTTGCAATGGGTGACCTTGCTCAGGAAAATCTCACTTCAAAAATGCTTACCTGATCTGCCTATGCGATGTAGATAGGTCTCTGCCAACTTTGGAAAGTCAAAGTTTATCACCACATTCACAGCTTGAATATCAATACCACGGGTAAACAAATCTTAAAAAAATAAAAAATGGAACCACAGTTAAAGCTAATTTCAGAAGACAATCATGTACAGAAAAAAAAAAAAAAAGAAAAAAAGGCAACACATTTGTACCTTTTTGCATTTCCATCTTGGACAAGTTTGTGGGTTTTTGTTTGTTTTTTTTTTAATTTCTAGGAAATTGGATGGATGATTTAAAGAAGTGTGGGCTGCTTTCAACTAATTCCTGAAAGTGCCAACTAGCTGTCTTTGGCGTCAGCAATTAAATCACCAACCTAAAGAAACATGCAGCAAATAGTCGAAATTCTGCATTTATACTTGTCTGTGGTCATTGATTTGAAATACTGAAGTCAAAGCATCACAGCCAGAATAGCAAGGTCAAGAATGAGCAATGGCAACCTACATGTAGGTTTTGATATGTTTTCTATAAAAGGTTTAGTGTGGTGGATTCAGGCAATGAGATGTTGTGGATAGAATAGGTTTTAATTTAAGTGTAATACCTTTTGGGGGGGACTGAAAATTTTGAAAAACGGATGGGCCTACATTGATAATCAGTGTACATGTCCCCTCTGAAGAATGCCGCTTACCGGCTCTCCTCACATGCTGTCAGTGTGAGGAGAGGACTGCCGATAGCAAGCATTTCCTTGTTTTCATGCTATCAGCAGTGATTGGACACAGCTGATAACATGATAGAGCCTGTGTAATCGGCTCTTTACTGTGATCGGTGATCTATGGTGTCCCAGGGAGTGGGAGATTGTCATATGACACCTTCCCACAACAACAGAGCCACCGCCCATCCTTTATATGGTGGGCAGAAGACAAACCATAATTCATCTTATGTAGGAATCTGGAAAGCATTGCACCCGCAGCAATCAGTAGGTGAGCAGGCTCCTGCACTCTGCAGCTGCTTATCTGTACAGAGGTACAAGCCTTCGGTTACAGAGCCACAGCAAGTGTGAATGGCCCACAACTGCAGCACTGCATTGAAACAAAGTCCCTCTGCTGTGGTGGCAGACAGGACTCGTTTTTTCAGTCACCTTGTCCTGAGAATGAATGATGCGGTTGTAAACAAACCATACTAGATACAAAAAAAAAAAAAAAAACTCAATAGAATAAAAAAAAAGTGAAAAAAAATCTCCAAAAGCTGCTCGGACACTGCAGAGGTTTGGAGTCATGGGAATATGGCGGTTTTAATATTAAAGAGCAATAATAAAGTATATTCTGAACATTATATACAGAATTACACTATATCCTTTCCATATATCATGTACATCTGTGGAGCATGGGTACTATGAGTACTATGGAGTACTTCTACTAAAGCCCCGACTACATCTAGGAGAAGGATCTATAAGGCTGTGAGGACATCATAAAGAGTAATACTCAGGCTGGGAAGGAAGTCCTTGGAATAAATGCAATATACCCTTTGTGATATTAAGGCGTGGTTTTATGGCCATTTGGTAAGGGTATTTATTTCTTACACTGTAGAAGTGTACACGGTTATTGTCACTTGGATTTTATTCACAAGAGCGATTCACAGTCACGGTTGTTACACAGTGCTCACTTTTCACTTATGTAGTCACGCTTGATGTGAAGTTGCACAGAGCATATTGCATATAGTTAATTTTGATCATTTGTTTATAAGGGTAAAGCACTATGTAAGTTTTTTTTTTTGAGGTTCACATTGTCCATTGGAGCCATTTGGAGGGCTTGCAAATCAGGATTTGGGATTTTTCCTTATTGGAATCAGAATTTGGAATGACCAATTTTGGACACGTGTATAATTTTTTGGTGATTATGTTCCACATTTTTGATTAATGATTTTTTTGTATCTAGTATGTTTGAGCATATTGGGGTATTAAGATTATTACACTTTCAAGGGTGAAAGTTAGACTTTTATGCTTTAGGGTTTTAGCGGTTTCATCCTTGTGTATTTGTGTTAGCTGTGTTTACAACAGACTAGATAAAATACGGTATCCAATTTCAAATTTAGTAGAAGCCAAGCCCCCCTCAAAAAAAAAAAAAAAAAAAAAAAAATTCCTGCGGGAAAGGAAGAAAACGAGGCAGGCTGCACACACTGGCCATGCGTCATTATTATACAGTATTTATATAGTGCCAACGGTTCGCTCAGCGCTGTACATTACAATGGGGGACAATACATAATGCATGCTAAATAGAGAGGGGAGGGGGGCTTGGTTCTCCCTGTTGGGTGTAATATTAAACATGGTCAGAAAGAGTTGACCTTTATGTTTCAGAACATTGGTTTGTGTTAGAAACTAAAGAGGCCAGCATGCTACAGGCCGGTAAGATATAGCCTTTCCTGCTAACTGGCAACAGAAGCCACAAGCCTGCCATATACAAGAACTCCATTACATAAGTTTCACGCAATAGGTTAACAACTTACCAGTGCAAACAAGGTTTCGGCATAAGCCATTTCTGAAATCGTGGAAAACTCTATTCCTGTGCTCCTAAAAAGAAAGTTACAAAAGTTATATTGCATTCCTCACGGTCATCCCTAATAGAAGGTAATTACACTGGATTGGGCCTTGATCAAAATTTCTTTAGCAGTCAATTTGTGAACTTCAATGTGATCAGATCACATTATAAACCTAAACCTTTAAAAACAGGTGATTTACAACCAAAATCTACAGAGTGAACTTTCACCTAGTTTAACCTTCACTGGTAGATCTCAGATCCCTGCATATATTAAAGACCAAATTCACTTAAATAAGTGCATTTATTTTTTTCTTCAGGCACCTGCAGAGCATTGCACCAGCAATTAGTGGATCTTGGGCGCAATGTCAGGCTCCTGCATTCTCTTCCTACATCTCTGTGCCAATACCTCTTCATGGGCTGTCAGTTTCAGAGCTGAGGGAAGAGTGGACTACAGGGGTGCTATTCAGTGCCAGAGCAATCCATTAAAATGTATAAGCCACCTGCCCTGGGGCAGACTGTACTTTGTTAATTCATTCACAGATCTCTGAAGGAGCGACGCAGCTGTAGAAGCAGAACTGAAATTCGTATTCTGACAGTGGGGGGACTCCACTCTTGGAATAAACTAGTGCAGGTAGGAGTATTCCCCCATCTACATCGAAGGTGTGGAAGTTGGAAAAGTTCTTGTTCAGCACACCGGCTTGACAAAAAAAAAAAAAAAAAAAAAAAATCTATTTTTGGGTTGTCCCCAGAAGAGTAACGGGGAAATCTCATAATGGAGACACTAGTTCTAGTGATCTGGGGGTCCAAGGAATTACCTTAATTTGCAGGGACTTCCTCTAACTTCCTGTTTTTGCCATGGGACAGGAAGTGGGAAAAAAAACCCACGCAAAAAAAGGTTTTGCTTATAGTTCTACTTTACCTCTTCACGCCGAGCATACGCAAATATGCGTCCTCTTGGCGTGATGCTGAGTGGTCGCATATTCACACACCATTTGTAAACATGTGCTGAGAGCGGGCACCCTGCACATGTCGGTGTCCCACGGAAAGGTCCCAATCTCTCCTTGCGATTGGGACCTTTGCGATCATGCGACTGCCGTGACAGCCAATCACGGCGGTCGCATGACTAAACCCCGCCCCCTGCATCAGAAACCCCTTAAATGGCCAGGAGGCAGCAGGCGTGAAGCTTACAATTTGTCAACTTCTGTCACCAACAGCATTCAGTTAAAACATACAATAATAGTCACTAAAACCAGGCATTGTAGGCGATGGACAAAAACACACGCTTGTTTAAAAATGCTCACGTATGCCCACACAGAGCTGCTTGCCAACATGGCCACAGATCAGCATTTTTCGGCCCTGCTCCACTGCATTATGTGACCCAAACCAAAACCCTTACAGTACACTATAGGTATTAGTCACCAAATATGTAGAAATTATAAATAAAACTGCAGAAAGCAGTTCTTGCTAGCCTTCACAAAAAAATGAATTGCCTTCCCTGGTTTGAAATATCCAAGTCACAGACTCCAACATGTATGCAACAAAGTCAGAAGTTTAGCTCAAATCTGTTGCAAAAAAAAAAAAAAAAAAAAAAAAAAAAAAAAAAAAAAGTTTACATGCTGCAATGCACAGCATTGGGGAAACTGGGTCAGTTGAATAGATAATTTTTTTTTGCCTGTCAGAAACGCAATATTTATACAATCAAAAAGGTTGTGACAGAGCCCTCAAGGTAGATGGAAAAATGCAGTTCAAAATGACAGGTGTTCTTTAGTCCTCCTGCACACTGGACATTGATAACACTGGTAACGTTAGCTGTGTAAAGTCAAGTTAAAAATGTTTTTTTTCAGCTTTTTTTAGTGTTTTTGCATTGGTGTTTAGCGCAGTTTTCATGTCTACAGTCGAAAAAAAAAAATTTTTTTGTCAGTCAAAAAATGCCTGTGTTTCAGCGGCTGAGCGCTTTTACAGCTGAAAAAAAATCCTCTGGAAACACTAATCCTGAGTTTTTTTTACCAGCCAAAAAACGGTGTATGAACACATAGGATAACATGCAGAACATTTTACTAGCTGTAGAAAAAAAAAAGTCAAATCCAAAAACAGCAGCTGTAAAAACAGTGTGCATGAGGACTTAAACGCGCTGAATTAAGTTAAATTTTTAAAAAACCCCTCGGGAGAAAAAAAAAAATCATATAGTGTTACAGACCTGTCTCATCTTTGCATGTATATAGAAGCACGAATAGCCCAGCTGAGATATTTTCTTGGCCAATAGCTCTACCCGCTGAGATGAGTTGCAGAAGATAATTGACTGGTTAATCTGAAGCTGTAAAGGAACAATCAAAAGCGATGATTAGTTGTGTAATTTCAATGGGCATACAACCTACAGCTCTCCGGATACATTGAAGCAATGCAAGAGTTTTTTTATCACTAGAAAGAGGCACTAAACATTTGGCCATTTTCTTGTTTTTTTTTTTTTTCTATTACATAATTTCGGTAACGGTTCCATATATTGGAAACACTAACATATTAACCACTTGCCCTCCGAAAGATTTACCCCCTTCCTGACAAGGCCATTTCTGAGAAACTGCACTGTATTGCTTTGACAACTGCACGGTCATGCAACGCTGTACATAAATGAAATGTATGTCATCTTTTCCCCACAGAGCTTTCTTTCGGTAGTATTTGATCATCGCCGCAGATTTTATTTTCTGCGCTATAAAACTGAATTTGAAAACAAAAACCCACTAAGTATATTAATTGGTTTACGTTTAAGTTATAGTGTCTACAAATGGTGGTATATATATACACTGGAATTTTTTTTTTTTTTTTTTACACTACTAATGGCAGTGATCAGCGACTTATAGCGGGACTGCTGCGGGCATTTTGACACTGGGTGGGAGCCAACTGCCACTGACATCTCTAGTGACACTAATACAATGATCAGTCCAATAAAAAGCACTGACACTGTACTAATGACAGTGGGCAGAAAGGGGTTAACATCTGGGGCGATCAAACTGTCAGGGAGTGATTAACTGCTGTGCTGTGCACTCTTCTGTCAGCATGGACTGGCTTCACAGCAGAGACCCGTGTTTACACAGATCTCTTCCCTCTCAAACTTTGTGGACAAAGTCCCAGCCGAACACCGACATCCTCCACACCCCCTTCCCGGAAATGCAAAATCATTTATATTTACGTGATTTTGCACAGCACAGCCACCCTGTAGCGGTACATTTGCTATGAGGCAGTGGGCAAGCAGTTAAATAGCAGGTAAGAAATTAATTTGTCCAAAAAACTTATTTGAAATGGGAACGATTCTTTTGGGCCTGCAGTGGAAAGGCTACAATCCTGAAGCAACACAGAGGGCGCACCAGCCTAGCGCATTATCTCCACAGCCATTTACATAAAGATCGGTTTGGGCTGAGGAAAAGGGTACTGCCTTCAAAACACGTAAGCCATTAGGATTGTCAATTACTTCCAAGCCCAGGCGCAAGTGGATCAGATGAACCAGTTGTATTACCGAGATGCTTTGCCAGTCTGGACATCTGTATAATGTGTTTTTAAATTGTTTTGGAGAATGCACTAGGTTGGTGTACCCTCCATTTCATCACCAGTCCAGAGAGGGCAGCAAGGTGCTATGTTTATATCTCCAATTCTATATGTACAAGTTCCGGAATCAGTCCACCACATATGCGCAGGTGGTGTTTTATTGCGCTATAATCCTGAAGTGGCTGAGGGGGGAGAAAAACAAACCAACCCCAAACATTTTTGCATCCTTTTGGAGGAGATAAACTAGGATTTTTGTACGTGCCACAAAAGAAAAAAAAAAAAAAAAAAAAAAAAAGGAAAAGTCCTATATTCTCTTATCCTCTTGTGGGACACAGTGTTTCACCACTGCAGTCCAAATGATGGGTGGGCAACACAGCAAACACTAACAGGGCAAACCCCCCCCCCCCCCAGGCCTCAACACGTGAAACCTGATAAAAGGTTTTAACTTCCACTAGAGGATCCCTGTACCTGGAGAAAAACCTTCCCCATTTGTTAATGACTAAACTCCGGTGTAGGGGCCACATTTTGACAGCTTAAAAGTTTGCCTGCCAATTGTCCATGCCTGGAAAGTACATGGGAGAAAAGGTTGTAATGTAAAGTTTTGCTGCTAAAGTCAGGATGCAATCTACCTATTGCTGCGGAGAGATTTCCTCCCTGATGGTGGATGTAGGCCACTGATGTGATTTTCTGACTCAATACAGACAAGGTGCCCAAGAACTCCACAGCCCAACATAGCTGGTATATGTTGGGAGGACTAAAGACCCAAGGAAGGACATCATATTCCAGAGCTGGATACCAAAGCCACAAAGAAAGCAGCGACATTGTAACCCATTTGCTGATGACACAAGGGTGTGCAATAAGGTGGATATCCCTGGAGGTGTTTGTAACATGGAACATGATTTGGCATTGCTGTATGATTGGTCAAAAAAGTGGAAAATGCAGTTCAATGTTTCTAAATTTAAAATAATGCATTTAGGGGAAAAATCCCTTGAGTACAACATTGGGGATACATTGTTGGCCAACAGGAAAAGGACTTTGGGGGTATTTATTTCAATTTATTGCAAAATGAGCAATGTGGCCAGGCAGTGGGGAAAGCAAACAGAATTCTAGGATGCATCACTAGAGGGGTCACCAGCAGGAGGAAAGCAGTCCTAATTCCTTTGCATCAGGGGTGTTAAACTGGCGGCCCTCCAGATGTTGCGAAACTACAAGCCCCATCATTCCTCCGCCTTTGGGAGTCATGCTTTTACTCTAGGACTTCTAGTTTGGCAACAGCAAGAGGGCTGCCAGTTTGACACCCCTGCTCTACATAGATGTAGAGTTAGACCTCATTTAAGATACTGATAAGACAGAACGAGTCCAGAGACAGGTAACAAAAATAGTGAAAGGTCTGGGGGGGATAAAACATATAGAGTGACTTCAAGAACTTAACATGTACAGTCTGAAGGAGAGAAGGGAAAGCGGAGACACAATTGAAATCTTTAAATACATCAAGGGGGTAAATGAGGTTCAGGAGGGTAGTATTTCAACATGAAACCAAAATAAAGAACACGGTGACATGACCTTAAACTAACTGGAGGAAAGTGTCAAACTAATCTCAGAAAGTACTATTTTAACGAAAGTAGTTGATTCTTGGAATAAACTTCCAGCAGAGGTAGTGAGCCAGTCAACAATAAATAGCTTCAAACATGCGTGGGAGAAGCATAGGTCTATACTCAGACATAAAAGTTTAAATTATAAAAACAAAAAAAAACAAAAAAAAAAAAAAAAAACAAAAAAAAAACAAAACAACCCGGTCAGACTCGATGAGCCACTGTCTCTCTGCCGTCACTTTATGTTTCTATGTAACCCAAGTCAAAGAATGAACAGGCCTGGCCCATGACAGCATAATGTTGCACTTGAGGTCTGGCATGCAAACAGAACTGCCTCAAGATGAGACATGTAGGTATGTGGCCTTGTAGTGCACTAAAGCTAGAAAGTCTCCCTTGTGAAGGAAAGCTTTGAGATCTGATGGTTTCCATGCAGAATTTGAGCTTGAAGACATTCAATGCTTTTAGATTCAAGGTGGGGCAGATGCCCCCCTTTGTGTTTGGAACAGGTTGGAGTAAAACCTCTGAAATGGTCTGCCACTAAAACAAAACTGCTCTAATTGCCAATGAGAAAAGTTATTTAGCAGTTTAAATTTACTAAAATTGCATTTTCATGTTCAGTATACTGTGGTAGACTGGATATAATGAATGCATGGTCCTGGGTTTAGTAACACTAGGTACAAAATGTTGAGTGGTCACCAGTGATTCATGGCTGGGACTCTGATCATCAGAGACTGACAAAAGCTCTCTGCAAAGAGAAAGCAGCACGTCCCCTAGTAGACCACCACAATACACAGTTAACCCTTTGCCCCAGATGTTAACCCCTTCCTGTCCAGTGTCAGTTCTTATGACCACTGATCACTGTATTGTGTCACTAGAGATGTCAGTGACAGTTCCCACCCAGTGAGAAAGACTGCCACAGTGCCGATAAGTCATTGATATAAGAAAAAAAAAAAAATACATACCGCCATTTTTTGACGCTAGAACTTTCACGTAAATCAATATACGTCGGGACTTTTTTTTTTTTTTTTTTACTACACACATGTAGCAGAATACATTGTGTATTAAATCATGAGGAATTTATATTTTATTGGATAGGTTTTATAGCAAAAAAGGTTTTCAAATTTGGCAGTCTTGTTCATAGCACAAAAAAACATAAGCAATAAAACCAAACAAAACCGCAGAGGTGATCTAATATCACCAAAAGAAAGCTCTATTTATGGGGGGGGGGGAGAGAAGAGGGAGGACGACGACATTTTATGTACAATGCTGTACAACTGCGCAATTGCAAAAGTAACGTCGCACATATCACAAAAAATGGCCTGGACACGAAGGGGGGGTGTAAATATTCCAGAGGGCAAGTGGTTAAAAACACACCCTAGTCAAGACAAAATGAAAATGGGTGGAATATAAAATATAGCTAAAGCCCACACCAAATACAAAACAGTCTGCATAAAGCTCTAAACAGTCAAGCACAAATAGCAACCTCAGAAGAGAATACATGATGTGGAACTGTAAACAGACGATTGTGACACTTACCCTTGAAAAAAGTGTGTTAAGGCAGTGAACCTTTTGCCTTTCTGTAACATAGGCATAGTACTGTGTAACTCCCTTCAACGTAAGCTCTTCCATCAGGTTGATCTCATATGGTTTTTGCAAGTGGGAGGACTAGATAAAGATTAGAGAAAAAAAAAAAAAAAGACAACTTAAGAGGTAAACTTACAACAGTGCCTATGTGGCCAATCAAAAACCAGTCTTATTGAAGTGATATGAAACTAAGCAGATTTAACCACTAACCGCTTGTCAACCACGCCACTGTAGTTTTACGGCTATAGTGCAGGCCGGCTGCGCAGAATCACATCACCAGCTTTTCTTAGACGATCAGCAGGTCCCGGCCAATGACTGAGGGACCCACTGATGAGCAGAGCAGACAGGAGAGAGATATGTGTTGGTAAAAAACACAGACCTCTCTGACAAAGGGGATGTGCTGCTTTTGGTCACCCTGCAGAGCAGGATATAAAAAAAACCAGTCACATCCCCCAGTAAAAACAGCACACCGTTAGCCTTTTGATTACTGTCCCAGATGTTAACTCATTCCTACCCAGTGTCATTAGTACAGGGAGTGCATATTAAAACTGATCACTGTATTAGTGTCACTGGTGATGTCAGTGGCAGTCAGTTCCCACTCATTGTCAGATTGCCCACCACACTATCACAGTCTTACTATAAGTCACTGATCCCTGCCATTACTAGTTTAAAAAAAATTCAGTACACACACAAACCTTCATAGACGCTATAATGTTCATGCAAACTAATCAATATACACTTACTGGAATATTTTTTTCTTCATATATCAAAAGACACGAAGCAGAATACATTTTGGCCAAAATGTAGGAATACATTTCTTTATTAAATCGCAAAAAGTAAAACATGTTTCAAATTTTTTTTTTCTTTTTTTATAGTGCAAAAAAAAAAAACAGTGGTGATCAAATTTCAAAGAAAAAAAAAATAAATTTTTATGTACACTGTTGCAGGACTGCACAATTGTCAAAGTAATGCAGTGCTGTATAGCAAAAAAACTGCCTAGCCATTTTAAAAATCAGGTTTTGCTAGAAAAGAACTTTGAAACCCCAAAAATTTTAAAGCAGACACCCTAGAGCACGCTTGTCAAAATGGCAGCCCTCCAGCTGTTGCCAAACTACAAGTCCCATGAGGCATTGCAAGATTGACAGTTACAAGCATATCTCCCAAAGGCATGATGGGACTTGTAGTTTCACAACAGCTGGAGGGCCACCGGTTTGACACCCTTGCCCTAGAGCATAAAATGCTGGTCGTTACTTTTGTCACATGGTATTTGTGCAGTGGTTTCTCCAACGCATTTTGGAAAAAAACACTAATGAATTTTAATGCACAGTAACACAATGCCACTTTAGGGAAAACAAAAAACACAAGGGGGGGGGGGGGGGGTGACAGGTGACTACCTTTCCTGCTTCCTGTAAAAGTATTTCAGCAGTTATTTAGGACCTAGGATGACTTTTACAAAAAAAGAAAATCGCCCACACGTAAAAAAAAAAAAAAAAAAAAAAAAAGTGCATTTTCGCTGGAAATAACTTTGTGCCTCGTGAAAGTTATCGAGCAGCTCTGGAGTCACCCAAAATCACTTGAAAGCAGAGAGTTGGCTGTTAAAATCCATACTATGCTCACAGCTGGAACATAGGTAAGGGATAAACCTTTTGTCTACCTTTTGATAGGGTACTCTGATCCTCCTCCGGTTCCCCCACCAGCAATCCTGGGTTCTCCTCTTGTGTGCCACCATAGCAAGAAGCATTATATTGTGGCACACCTGTGGACTCAATCTTGGGCTCTGCTGTCTGCATTGTATCCTATGTGTTCATTCGAGAAAGTTCTGACATGTTCATGTGCCTGGGTCACAGACCAGTTGACTACAGAGTAGTAGAACCAAAATGTGTGCATTGCGCTGTCGATGGAGAATGAGTTGCAGGAACCTAGGGCAGTAGATTAACAAATTTTGCATAAAAATTTGCAAAAACGTTAGCTCTGTAACAGGCTTATGGTGAACAGTCCATGAAGCAAGCGTTTTTGAATGGCATAGGTGGTTGGAGGGGCAGGAAGATGTTGACAATGACTCAAGAAGCAGGCTACCAAAAACGGAAAGGACTGATGCAAATGTGGAGTGCAAACCCTTGTATGCTCAGATCGAAGATTGCTTGTTCATGTTCAATTCTTTCACCATCATTCTGACTCAGTGTGGCAGATAACAGGATTTGAGAATGAAAGATTTCTGCAAAGATAGTTCCTCATATCTTGACAGATCAGAAAGAACGTAGTCTTCAAATTTCATCCGATCTTTTGAAGAACGCAGAGCGGGTTATCAGTCCATTCCGGGAATTAAATTGTCACATCATTTAGGGAGGAGGCTGATCAAGTATAATCACTTCACACTACCCACATTCAATATGTGCATGTGATTCAATCATTGGATCATTTAGATAAATCTAAAACCAAGCTGCTTACCATGAATTTCTGTACACTGAGAGGGAAAGTGGCTGAATAAAGGAGAATCTGTCTGTTTTTAGGTAGCGTAGAAATAATATCCTCCATTATCTGTACAAAATCTTGAGAAAGCAGTTTATCAGCCTGCGGAAAAGGAATGGATTTGTAAATTGTAAAACAATTTATATTCGGTCAAAAAAAAACAAAAAAAAAAAACCCAAAACAAACAAAAACAAAAAAAAAAAACCTTCCATCTTTTTTGCAGACATTTAATTTTCTTGCACGCTACATATCCTACACTACTCTAATAAGGTTGTCTACATGCAGCACCCAGGCCTTTCCTACTGCAGGCAGCCCATCAGTCTATCAGTGTATAATCATAAATAGGTAGGCACTATACAACTAAACAAACCATATACATTTCATAATACATAGACATGAGTGAATGTGCCGATTTGTAATACAAATAAGTGAACGTGAATTAAATATTGTAGTGACAAACCACAATGCTGTAGACCAGTATCCTGTGTGCCTTCACACCCTGCAGAGGAAATAAGTGAATTGCTCACTCGCCAAATTTATTTGACCCTGGTTAAGACGGTCAACGCATTGATTGTATGCAGGAGGATCCCCTTATGGCTTTCCCAAGACATTCCTCCAAGTCATCAGCACATCAGATATATTATGCACCTGGGCTTACTAACATGGTTTCAAATAGATCAATCTTAGGTGGACTTGTATCAGGCTTTCCTTGGTCTATAACAGGCAGCAGCTGGATCCAAAGACCTGTGGCCCGTAAAACACAGGGCCCCAAACACAACAGTACAGAACTCAGCAGCCTGTCAGACACCCTGCAGCAGGGCCAGAAGCTGTACCTATTCCTGTACCAGCACAAGCCACTGCACTGATCCTAAACTGCCCCGGGTGCAAGGGGCCTAACACCGTGATAATTTATTCTGTCACAAGAACATCGCTACAAACCCAATTCAGAAGCTTCATCATAAAGCTATTGATATTCCTTTGCATAGTGCTGAGGCATGAGAATTTATAGGACGTTTACAATTAATCCATAGGCACTTGAGCATGTTCTGGCATGTTTTTAACTTGCACTCACCTGTGTTGTAGGCAAAAGTTTATGAAGTCACCCCAACTCTTTCTGAAACCTACAGAACTAGTACTGGTGATCTTGGGAGTTTCTCAATTGTGAGAAACAAACACTAATTGTGAACACAATGTTGAAAATTTGTGCTAACATACTTTCATAAACCTTTTCTATACAGGGATGTCCAATTCCTATTGCCAGACGCCCGAGACATGTAGTTCCAGGCAGAGTTTTTTTTTTGCCCTTAGCCCTGCTGCAAGTAAGCAGCAGGGCTCACCTGTCAGGTGGAAGCAATAGGGAAGCAGCGCTGCCGCCCGATTGCTTCCACACAGCGTACAGTGTCAGCCTCACCCCTGCTCTATGTCCCGGGCTCCGCTTGCCCATCTGCGGGCCCGAGACTGGTTCGGCGGGTGCCGCAGGATGTGGCATAGGAGAGCGGACACATCTGCTCCCCTTCTCCTGATCTGGATGTGACATCACATCCGGGTCCCAGTTCGACAGATTCCCAGGCATTGAGGCTGGGAAAGAATGTATTGCGGTGCAATGTGCACTGCATTACATCCAGTGGATCACAGGGGAGACCTGCAGGGTCTTTTAGACTCTGCATGTCTCAAAAAGAGAACCTGTCACCAAAGTCATCACATAGGGGACTTTGTCTCCTATACAATGTAAAAGAAAAATAAAATGGAAGTTACACCCAAGCATATAAAAAAAAAACAAAAAAAAAACCAAATTTTTCGAGGCCCCCAACCCCCACAATTTCGCCTGCACAAACATAAAAGCACATACTCTGGTGCCTACACAAGAAAACGTGGATTGCGATACATGTTACATATTGCCGTGCATGCCAGAATGACAATTCTAGTACCAGACCTCCGTACACTATACTGATTACCTATCAGGAGCTTTAAAAGTATCGCCTATAGAAAATATAGGGTACAAAAGCTTGTTTCCGTTTCACGAGCGCACGCAAACTTAAAAGTTTGACAAGTTGGATATTTACTTGCTGCAACCTCGTCATTTATATTTTACAAGAAAAAAAATTGGGATAATTTATTGCTTTTGTGCCCTAAAGTTAACTTAAAGCGGAGTTCCACTTTAAAGACTGGTCCCTCGCTCCCCATTAAGGATTGGCTCCTTTGGGGGGCGGGGGGGGGGTTGGGAAGTGAAAGGTGTCCTCCCTTTCTCCCCGTAGTCTTTTGTGACACGCGGCAGATCCCAGAAGACTACAGGACCATTGAGGAAGCACTGCACTACTTGCGCATGCACAGTGAGTACCCGGCTGTGAAGCCGCAAGCTGTCACAGCGGGATTCCCACACCGACGATGCCGGCGCCCAGGGAGAGAAGACAGCAGGTAAAACGGGGTGCAGGGAACACACAGGACAGGTGAGTGTGTGCTTTTTAAAAGTTAGCAGCTACAGCTTTTGTAGCTGCTGACTTATTTTTTTTGACAGCGTGAGTGGAACTCCGTTTTAAGTATTTTTTACTGAAATTTATTTTGTTTCCTAGACCTTTGACAATATTGTGTGACATACAAAATTGGAACTATCACTATTTTATTCTCTAGGGTCTCTGCTTTCAGAAAATATATGTTTGAGAGTTTTGTGTAATCTTACAGCCTAAAACTATTTAAACGTGTGCAAAAAACACAAACAGCTCTGGCAGCAAAAGGGATAAAGGATAAGCGGGACACT
Source organism: Staurois parvus (assembly GCF_062004578.1). NCBI lineage: Eukaryota > Metazoa > Chordata > Amphibia > Anura > Ranidae > Staurois > Staurois parvus. The sequence goes on from NW_028318003.1 coordinate 7,734,189, forward strand.
CCCCTTTCCTGATGAGCAGCCAATCGGTGCTCATTACACTGCAAGGTCTCTTCGCTCCCCGCTAGTCCCTGGGTTTGGTGCTGGAGACAGGAAGGGAGGGGAGGAGATAAACATTTAATATTTTTAACATTTTGTTTAAGTCGCCATAAAGCCTTTTTTGTTTTTAAAAGCCTCAGACATTAAAAGCAGATTTAAATACGGTTTTGGTTAAAATTTATGTTTTTATCAGGCCAAGTAGATTGTCATGAGGGACAAGTAGATTGGGACACCGATTTAGTCACTGGACAAGTATTTTTAAAAAAAATTTCCACAACCCTGCTATAGTTTTCCTATTTAGTACTATACTTGACCATAAAAATTATTATTGATGTACCATTTGCAGAAAAATCAAGCATGCAGTGAAAAAGGTCCTTCCAGTTATGCCTGGTTGTCCTCTTATGTCAAGAACTGATCAACACAACCTTAAACCAGTTGCTGACCGCAGATAGCCGAATGACAGCTGCACTGCGGCCGGCCAGTTCTGAGAGAGAGTCATGATGTCCTCCCAGAACGCGCTCTCCTGTGCGCCCCTGGCAATCTCCGCCATCGCTGTGTCCGTAGGACACAGCTGATCACGTGATGTGGTAAAAGGCCAATCACGGCGGTCTTTTACCATGTGATCAGCTGTGTCCAATGACACACTGATCACAGGGAAATGCAATTGCTGGTTCTCGGCTGCACTTTCCTCATGCTGTCAGACCGTGAGGAAAGTACTGCTGAGAGCCAGCAATTGTCAGAGCAGGGATCAGCACCGATCATCCGTGCCATCCACCCATGCAAAATTTTATTAAAAATTATGCAAACTTTTATAATAGAAACAAAAACTTTTTTCAAATTGGTTTGCAATTTTTTTTGTTTATAGCGAAAAAAAGTTAAAAAAAAAAAAAAAAAAAAAAAAACACCCCAGCGATTATTAAATACCACCAAAAGAAAAATGCTAAAAATGTCATGGGTACAATCTTGCATGACCGCGCAATTGTCATTCAAAGTGCGACAGCGGTGAAAGCGGAGAACTGGCCTGGTAAGGAAGGGGGTACAAGTGCCTGATAGGCAAGTGGTTAAAGTACTTTCAGCTAGGCTCCTCTATACTTCCATGCATATGAGCTTGAAGTATTTATTCATTCCTATGTAAAGTCTGTAGCCACCACTTTGCACTTCTGTGGAAGGTCTGAACTACGATCAGGCTAGAAGGCAGGACAGTACAGCCATGCTAGAAGTCTGAAGAGGCCATGCAGTGCAAACCACAAAAAAGGGGTTGGCAAACCAGGCACAGGAAGGCAGACTTTGAAGAGGGCTGGGAAAGGGCCACATTGCCTAAAAGACTACTGCACTAGAACGCAGACCTCACTGGATATTTTTCGGCTGCTCTTAGGGGCCATTTATTTCAGGTACTTCTATAGCGCTGTCAATTTACGCAGCGATTTACATATATATTATACATTCACATCAGTCCCTAACCCTCAAGGGGCGTACAATCTAAGGTCTTTAACTTGCATACACATACTAGGGACAGGATCCAATTCACCTACTAGCATGGCTTTTGGAGTGTGGGAGGAAACCAGAGTACCCCGAGGCACAGGGAGAACATGCAAACTCCAGGCAGGTGGTGCCGTGGTTGGGAATCAAACCAACAACCCTAGTACTGCCAGGCGGAAGTGCTAACCATTTAGCCACTGTGCTGCCCCAGCAGTGATTTTTTCCCTCCCCCTGCATGTTAGACTGAGACCATGCACACAGGCTTTTGGAGGACTGCCAGTGCTTCCAGGAGCAGTGGCATTTTGGCAGAAAACACTTCATTCTTCTAAACATGTGTAAACTTGCCTGAATGCACATTAACGATAGGCACGTTTAGCACTTTCGTGTTAAATCATTTCAATGGATAGATTAAACTTTTACAAGTTTTTGTGCCAAAATGTGCATGAGGTCTTTTTTTCCCCAGAAAGGCCCCATGAGATAGGAAGCGCATTAAAAAAATCCCATTCAGATTAACCTGGTTTTTCCCTGATGAACAATCAGCGCCACTTTCAATCATAACAGTAAAAGATAACTCAGAGCTGCGGCTCTGTGTAAATTATCTGCTGGTGCCAAATATGTGTAAAAGCAGCTGCTGACAGATTACATAGAGCTGCACCTCTGAGTGATCTTTTACCATTTTGAACCGACAGGCAGTGCCGACTATTCATTATAAAGTCTGCTCACTCAGCATTGTGGCTGCTTTTACACATCACAGCCGATGCCAATGAGTCACAGCACTGCAGTGCTATGCAATCTTTCACTTTAATAAATCAATGTTGGGCTGGTGTCATATTCAACAGAAAAAAAAAACCAAATGCTAATAGCTTCTAGGAGCTTAAAAACTGCCTTTAGGGTCCATGCCCAAAAAAAAAAAAAAAAAAAAAAAAAAAAAAAAAAAAAAAAAAAAACACAAACAAAACCCAAGACTCCTGTAGAAGTAGCGTTTAAGCCCAGTGTGCATGGATCCTTCCTCTAGTACACCACTTAATGGTTAGCGATGAGCTTACACATGACTATCACTGCTGCAAGGTGTGGAAGCACACAGGTGTTATATTTGGACCTGCGAGTAATTTGGTCTTAATAGTTGTGGAAGCGCTGCATTGCATCTACTGCCTGATGTCTGGTGGATTTATAGATCAATCCTGAATGCCAGCTGCTGAAATCTAGTTTAAAAACTTCATTAGCACAGACAGTTTCAAACTGCTCAAGTAAAACCAAAATTTATGAAAAAATATTTGAAAAACACTAACACAAAAAAATGTTTTTTTTAAAAACCCCTCATATTGATGAAATTGGTATATAAAAATCACATTTGTAACACTGATTGCACTTTTAAAGCCCAAGCATTCTGGCATTCAGGAATTTTTGTCTCCAGAACAGCTTTGACTAGGGGCTTTGGAAAACAGAGAAAAAGAAAAAAAAAAAAAAAAAGTTTTAAGTGACTTTTCTGTACAACTAATATTTTTCATTTAAAAACAGGTTAACAGAAAGCCACCCCGCCAATGTTTGATATTCAGTGAGGAAACACTTACAGGCTTTGAGAATATCCTTACCTCATCTAAAACTATCATCTGAACATGGTCCACTTTAGCTACGCCTTTTTTGATGAGGTCCAGAATCCTCCCCGGAGTTGCTATTACCACATGAACTACAAAATAAAGAAGAAATTATGCTAGACAAACATTTGCAAAGTGGATCTTAACTTACAGTAGAAATACCTTGAGTTTAACAGCAGGGTCTTGAGGGAATTAAAAATGGGAATCTACCTGAATATAAAGAGGGGCTGGCTCTCAGATTCACTACTTTGCGTGTCATTGACCCAAACCACCATGCACTTCATTCCAGGTTAAAAATTTACAGAACACTGAAGAATGAGATCAAAGTTGGCAGCTTTAAATGTTAGCCTTCATAGACCCATCTTAACAGTCCTTTTAAAAGGGAACCCATACTAGGATGGAAACACAGATACAGGATGCTAAAAAAGTATGCACCTCCTTGCAGGTATGGAATAAAAAAATATATATATATTATGGAAGAGAGCAAGACTGCATGAAAAAGTAACAGCAACATAACTATTGTTGGACTTGAGTCAGCTGTTTTACTGTATGCAACAAACCCCAATATAGGTTCACCCAACTCTAGGTGGGCAACTTTGCACACAAGCTGGGGGATTTATTAAGACTGAAGAAGGCAGAATGAAAAGCACGGCAGCCAATCTGCTTCTAGCTTTCAATTTCAAAAGGCTGAGTCTAGAAGAGGACTATGCAAAGCTGCTCTGATTTTAGTATTTGACCACCCCACCTCAACCCATGGTATTTTAGGTCTACCTCCTCACTAATTACGTGATAGAAGGTCCTTTTAGAGAGGTCAATTTCATGAAAAAGAAAAAAAAAAAAAAAAAAAAAAAAAAAAAAAAAAAAAATCAGGACAGGCAGTGCTACTCTGTGGTAAGCCACTTGAATTGTAAATTGTGTACTTACATAAACATACGCCACGTGCTACTGCTGCATTTAAATCTTGTTTTAGGAAACTAGACAAAAGACAGTTTCCTTAACATTGTTCTAAATTTTTAGATCAACTGACTTACATCAGCAATGTTATCAGTGCCAGAAGGGTGAAATGCTCAAAGCTTGAGGCAAGCATTTTCTTAGCTTTTTTGATATTCTGCTTCCTAGGTAAACTGAAGCCCAAGTTCTCAAATGCAATTTAGGAAAATTTAAAAGACAAGTTAACCTTTGGAACTTATGTTCCAGCTCCTGCCTCCTCTTCCCCGATCCCCCTCTCCTTGTGACAGCAGGTGGTATGTCCCGCACCTGCTGTCACAATTTAAAAACAGCATGGCTGTTTAGGGCTCCGCCCACATTTATACATAATTTTTTGAATGAATGAACTAAAAAGTACCATCAACTTCTAGTTCTCAATGAACTGAGAGCACCAATGAGCACTCTTGTCGTTCAGAGATTCTTTCTGCAATTCAGTAACTGTGCCAGTACTAGGTACAGGCAGCCAGCTGTACTGTCTGTAGAACTACCTGAAAAAGTTTGCATTTATTTTTTTTTTTTTTAAAAGGTGAACCTTTCCTTTAAAACCAGTAAAAGTGAATTAAATGGAAGTAACCCCTTTATATAAACTGCACTACTTTGGAGCAATTTAGACAATTACATATGAAGGATTCGATTTTGCAGAAGATACTAAACACCTTCTGATCTCGTGAAGATATTGCTTACCTGTATCATCCAGTCTCATTATATCATCTCTTAGGTTGGTGCCTCCAGTTGTTGCCATGACCTTTACTCCTCCAAGGTGCTTGCTGACTTGGATACAGATCTGACTGACCTGAAGTGCAAGTTCTCGAGTCGGTACAATCACCATTGCTAAAATGTAAAAAAAAAAAAAAGAAATTTTAATAAGGATGTAAACTTCTAAAATGCATGTTGAACTGCAATTAAACAAAAAGCGCATTGCCGCAATTTTGTTACCATTAGATATTCCACTAAAACCTTGTCTGTTGGCAAAAAACATCCAGTAGAAGTAATGAATCTGTACCCACCTTGTATGCAGTCCTTCTTTAGGTCCAGCCGTTCAAGTAAGGGAATGAGGTAGGCTCCACTCTTGCCAGTTCCATTCTTAGCTCTAGCCAGGATATCCCTACCAGACAAAGCAATAGGAATGCTCTCCTCCTAAAGAGCAAACAAGTCATGTGATTATTGTCAAGGTCTAATGCGTAGAGTCTGAGGCCAGATTTTCACTTTACCAACCTGGATTGGAGATGGTTTTTCCCATCCCATTTCAAAAATCCCCATGAGCAGCTCTCTTTTTAAACAATAATCTTCAAACTCATTGCCTTTTGTGGAGGTGACATCCTGAAAGAAAATATTGAAGGCCAATTTACTACTGAAACTGAATTGAAGATATATATAAAAAAAAAATTAAAAATTAAAAACTGACTTTTAAAACTTAGAATTAAAAAGTTAATTCAGTCTCAAACCTGGGCAAGTCAAGCTAAGCAACAGTGCAAAAATCAAATCCTGGATAAAACCCCAAAACAATCTAGAAGGTAAATGCCTTAGTCGCCTTTTCCACATTCGCAACAGGTTTATAGCTTGGGGGGGAAGGGAAAAAAAACCCCTCAGATGACTACATTTCTCAGCACTTCAATACTGCCATACATACATATACATTCTTGTGTTGAGCTAGTTATAGTGAGATCATGGTTGGGGCTACAATCATGCCGACAGTTTCTCAGTAGGCGATTCTGCACACTGTAAAAGTAATGAGTGGGGGTGTCTCACCCCCTTCCTTTACCAGGCTCTCCCATCCCATCAGGCAGCCCAGTAAGAATGCGACTGGCAGCATAGGCTTCCCTGCACAGTAAGAAATTTTGTGAAAGACATCAGAAATTATTAAATCTTCATTGCTCCCAGTTTCTGGTTTGTCTGAACTGATCTCAGTCCGATCTGCTGCTTTGGAGGCCAGAGGAGAGATCTGGGGTCTCAGACCATAAAGAGGACTTGTCACAGCCCATGCAATCGTATGCGATGTTGTGCATCCCTTGTGGTAGCAATAAAGTTGAAAAAAAAAAAATTTAAAGGTACTGTGTAAACAAAAATTTAAATAGCCTAGGGAAGGGTTTCTCAACCAGGGTTCCATGGAACCCTAGGATTCCTTGAACAATTTCTGCCTCTCAGATAAGTTCCCACTGACACCATTGATCTTTGTAGTTATCTGTAAGGGGGCAATTCTTCCCATTGACCATCACAAACATATCAGGAGTTTTAGATATAATTTTTAGCGGGGTTCCCCAAGACCAGAAAGTTATTTCAAGGGTTCCTTTGTGTTGAAAAGGTTGAGACAGGATGGTCTAGGGTGACAACGCTGCTATGCCATAAAATTCAATGAGCAAACATTTTCAACCTAGCCATGTGGGGAGAAAAAAAAAAAAAAAAAAAAAAAATTGTTAAAAACAAGCCATTTGGTTTTGGATCTGACTTTTGACCTGCAACAGTTACTGCCGAGAACCATACTTCCAATGAAAACACATCTAGCTACGGAAGGTCACTACATTTTAGTGCTAGAGTTGAGAACCAGAAAAAAAAACCAAAAAAAAACCAAAAAAAAAAAAAACACTATCCAATATAAAAAAAACAAAAACAAAAACAACAATCTTGTACGAACAATTACACAAATCCCCTTTCAACTTGATAGTTTACAGCTGTATATCCACGCTTTATCTAATTTCTATTCTTTTCTGTCAATGGAATATAAAATAGTAAAACAAAAAAAACACCACACAGCATGTTTCTAGTGCTTGGCACTTGTTTCTCTGCAGGTGCAGTACAGATTTGGGAAATAAGTAAAAGCAATGTTTACACTGGCCAGTAACTTATAAGGTAGCCAAAACCCTTCCACCCATCACAGTGACCAAATCTGTCCAGTCCTGAATTTAATATAAAGTCTTACCGAAGTCTTGATTCGAAGATCTTTTGGAGGGAGTTTTAACGTCTTCTTCCAGTCGTCACCAGGTCTACAAGCAAGAATACCATTTTAACATATGGAATGCAGTACCCAAAATCCAAATACTACAGAAAGTAGATAAAAATGTAACGAATATACCAAAAGCAGAAGGGCGAGCCTTTGCTCGAGTATATATAAGCACATCTTTTGAATTACCACAGCATATACTTTACCTCAACCAATTTAGCCTTTGATGCAATTTTTCCTTTTTTTTTTTTTTTTTAAAATTAAACTTTACGCAAGGTGGGGGTCGATCTTGCTTTAAACCACTTGGCCATAGGAAGATTTACCCCCCCTTCCTGACCAGGCCATTCTTTGTGATACAGCTCTGCGTCACTTTGATAATTGGGCAATCATGTAATGCTGTACATAAATGAAATGTATGTCTTTTTTCAGCACAAAGCTTCCTTTCAGTGGTGTTTTGATCACCTCTGCATTTTATTTTTTGTGCTATAAAATGGGGGGGGGGGGGGGAAGAAAAAAAAAAAAAAAAAAAACCAAATAATTTTTTTACTTACAAATTCCCTCAAACGAATGACACGATAGCAGCACTTTTTGGGAGTTACTTTGTACAAAGCGCTAACACCTCTTACATGCAAGTGGAATACAGCATATTTTATAAATGTTTTGTAAGGATAAAAGCACTGTTTTGGTCATCTTTTCTGGCATTGATCTGATGGAGGAGGAAAACTAGGACAGTGAAGGAGACCCAGACTCACTGGACATCACAACCATCCTATCATAGTCCACCTAAAGGGACACATGCTATACATGACCTCACTTAGCGGTTTGGTCATACACCAGGTGAAAGCACAACAGGTGGAAGTGTATACACAGTGGCTTGTAGAAATGGCACGATGTTTGTACAGAGAGGCAATTTCTAAACAGTGGAGATTTTTTATATTTCTATCTATATATAGTATATTGATGCATGGACACTTATTCGCAGATATTTTAAAGTTTTGTTAGAGGAGCACTGCACTAGATTGTAATTTTGTTATATTTAACACATTTGTATGGGTACGTGTATGGTGTGAGCGATTCAGAATCTCATTTATTGTATTTGGAATTTGTATTTAGTTTAGCAGCTCCAGAATTTTCACTTTTTTCAATATCTTTTACTTTTCGACTATAAAACATAGCCAATTAAAAGAAAAAATCCCAAACAGCGTATATTGGTTTGTGTAATGTTCGGGTCTACAAATACTGGTATAAATATACAGTGAAGGAAATAAGTATTTGTATATACATACACACATACTTTTTACACTAGTAATGGGGTAATCTGACTTTTAGCAAGACTAAGATATTGTGGTGGACAGGGACACCATCACTGACACTGGGAACCAGTGACACCAATACAGTGACCAGTGCTAAAAATACACTCACTGTATTAATGACACTGGCTGGAAAGGCGTTAAACATCTCGGGCAATCAAAGGCTAAATTGTGTGCATAGCTAGTGTTTGTGTGTACTGTTTACTGGGCAATCTGGTAGATTTTATTCCCCGAATAAAACCTAGCAGATCGCCGTTGACATAACACAGCTCTGCTATGTTGATATAAAAAACAGGTGACAGCACTCACCTATTGGCCAGCACCAGTTAATTGAATTCTGCTGTCTCCAAACACAGAAGCAGCGTTCCGGCAGAAATGCAAAATGATGTTATATACATGATTTTACACAGGATGTCTGCCCTGTAGCAGTAAATCTGCTATAGGGCGGAGATCAAGTGTTTAAAAATGTTTTGGATTGTACAAAACATCCATTAAAAGCAAGACATTCTGTTGAGTAGCACATACACGGTGAAGGGTAACAAACATTTGTTCCGTAGAAAATGTAAAGTGCAGAATAAAGTTGCAAGCTTAGTCAAGGGAGGGGTAGCACCGTACGGTCAGTCTGTAGATAAATAAAAAGGTGGAAAGAAAATCTGTTATCTATATACGGTGGCAATCAAGAGTTTACTATTGGGAAACAAAAATGGGCAGAGAAGAATGGGAAAAATGGGTATGGAGAGAGGGAGGAGAAAAAAAAAAAAAAAAGGGGGAGAAGAGAAGAAAATAGAGGCCCTCAACCTCAACTGGATGAAGGTCTATCATGAGCATTTTATCTGCATCAGCAAACAAAATTTTACCTTCCTCTAAGAAAGGAAAGGCTGTCCAGTAAAGCCAGGTTTAATACACATTTCCGGCTTGTTTTGTGAGGAAAGAAGCAAATCCTCCAGCCATATCCTCAACCTTGCTTAGCTACACAGAGGTTGTGGGAGGATAGGGGTTCCTCCATTTTAGACTAAAGGCTTTAGCTGCATTCAGGTGGTGTCACAACATAGATCACTGGACAATTAGCAAATTCTCCTAAGACTCGCCCCCTCCCCCTGAAAGCAAAGATTCAGCAGAAAAAATCCTGATGCTTGTAAAAAACAGGTGCATTTACAGGCATTTAATTGGGCAGAATAATAATTTATTCTGGCCATTGAAATAAATTAACACTCAAGCACTAAATGTGTTTACAAGCTTTTTTTCTTCCGAAACACTGCTGCTCCTGGATGCATTGGTAGTGGGTTTTCTGCTTCTAAATGTGTGCATGGACACATAGGCTAACATGCACACAACACACCCGATGCCCCTAGAAGCACCTGCAAAAAACATCCAGAGTGCATGAGGCCTATTAGGGATTGAAAAATTGTGTAGCAGAAAGACTGAAGGGCAGGCAGGAATGAGCGGGAAAAAAAAAAAAAAAAAAAAAATCCCACACAAACATGCAAGTAATGAACAGGAAGAGGAAAAAGTAAAGTAGTGCACAATAAAAGGAAAGAACATTCATACACAGTGTATTTAAACATTCTACACAACCCTGTTAAAATGTCAGGTTTCTGTGATGTAAAAAAAAAAAAAGAAAACCTAAACAAAAAAATAGACAAATCATTTCAGAACTTCCCACCTTTAATGTGACCTATAAACTGTACAAATCAATTAAAGAACAAATTTTTTTTTAGCAAAACTAAAATGTGATGCACAAGTGTACACACACTCTTGCTGTGTTTAGAATAAGCCCTGGTTCACATATGCGGGCCACATTTTGCGCAGGCACGAGAGCCCATTCATTTGAATGGACTTTTGCCCCAAGATTCACAGGGAAGAAGTCCCTGTACTTATCCGAAAACGCAGCCCGCATGGGAACCTCTGTTCCCAGTACGGTTGCGTTTTCCAGTACGGGCGACATGCCATTAGAACGGCACCCGCCCGCGGGTCAGCGGTCCTCTGTATGGCTACATGGATTTTCGTGCGAATCTGCAGCGGCACCACCCACACAGATGTGAACCTAGCCTTAAAGCAATCATGTTAAATAGGAGTCAGTACACACCTGCCGCCATTTAAAGTACCTCTGATTAACCCTAAAGTTTAGCTGTTCTAGTAGGTCTTTCCTGACATTTTCTTAGTCGCATCCTACAGCAAAAGCCATGGTCTGCAGAGAGCTTCCAAAGCATCAGAGGGATCTCATTGTTAAAAAAGGCATCAGTCAGGAGAAGGGTACAAAAGAATTTCCAAGGCATTAGATATAGTGAGAAACAGAAGTATTTGAACACCCTGCAATTTTGCAAGTTCTCCCACTTAGAAATCTTGGAGGGGTCTGAAATTCACATTGTAGGTGCATTCCCACTCAGACAGAATTAAAAAAAAAAAAAAAAAGAAAAATTCGGGAAATCACATTATATGATTTTTAAAGAATTTGTCTTGCACTGCTGAACATAAATATTTGAACATCTAGGAAACAGCAAGAATTCTGGCTCTCAAAGACCTGTTACTGTGCCTATAAAAAGTCCACCTCTACTCCACTCATTAACTTAGTAGCACCTGTCTGACTGTGGGGTGGACAGGTGTCTTTAAAGAGCTCAGACGCCAACTACTACCATGGGCAAGACAAAAGAGCTGTCAAAAGACACTAGAGACAAAATTGTGGACCTCCACAAGGCTGGAAAGGGCTACGGGGCAATTGCCAAGCAGCTTGGTGAAAATAGATCAACTGTTGGAGAAATTGTTAGAAAATGGAAGAGTCTAAAGACGACTATCAGTCTCCCTCGGACTGGGGCCCCATGCAAGATCTCACCTCGTGGGGTATCACTGATAAGAAAGGTGAGGAATCAGCCCAGAACTACAAGGGAGGAGCTGGTCAATGACATGAAGAGAGCTGGGACCACAGTTTCAAAGGTCACTCTCGGTAGAACATTACGCTGTCATGGTTTCAAATCATGCATTGCACGGAAGGTTCCCCTGCTCAAGTCACCACATGTCCAGACCAGTCTGAAGTTTGCCAATGACCATCTGGATGATCCAGAGGAGGCATGGGAGAAAGTCATGTGGTCAGATGAGACCAAAGTAGAACTTTTTGGGCTAAACTTCACTCGTCGTGTTTGGAGGAAAAAGGATGAGTTGCATCCAAAGAACACCATCCCTACTGTGAAGCATGGGGGTGGTAACATGCTTTGGGGGTGCTTTTCTGCAAAGGGGACAGGACGACTGCACTGTATTAAGGAGAGGATGAATGGGGCCCATTTATTGTGAGATTTTGAGCAACAACCTCCTTCCCTCAGTCAGAGCATTGAAGATGGGTCGTGGCTGGGTCTTCAACATGACGACCTGAAGCACACAGCCAGGATAACCAAGGAGTGGCTCCGTAAGAAGCATATCAAGGTTCTGGAGTGGCCTAGCCAGTCTCCAGACTTAAATCCAATAGAACATCTTTGGAGGGAGCTGAAACTCAGTGCTGCTAAGCGACAGCCCCGAATCCTGACAGATCTAGAGGAGATCTGTGTGGAGGAGTGGGCCAAAATCCCTATTGCAGTGTGTGCAAACCTGGTCAAGAACTACAGGAAACATTTGACCTCTGTAATTGCAAACCAAGGCTTCTGTACCAAATATTAACACTGATTTTCTCAGGTGTTCAAATATTTATGTTCAGCAGTGCAAGACAAATAAATTCTTTAAAAATCAATCATACGTGATTTCCTGAATTTTTTTTTTTTTTAAATTCTGTCTGAGTGGGAATGCACATACAATGTGAATTTCAGACCTCTCCATGATTCCTAAGTGGGAGAACTTGCAAAATCGCAGGGTGTTCAAATACTTCTGTTCCTCACTGTATACAATGGAACACAGTGAAGACAGTCATTAAGTGGAGAAAATATGGCGCAACAGTGACATAACTATGAACTGGACGTCCCTCCAAAATAGATGACAAGAAAACTGGTCTGGGAGGCTGCCAAAAGGCCTACAGCAACATTGAAGGAACTGCAGGAATATCTGGCAAGTACTGGCTGTGTGGTACATGTGACAATCTCCCGTATTCTTCAAATGTCTGGGCTATGGGGTAGAGTGGCAAGGTGGAAGACTTTTCTTAAGAAAATCAAAGCCTGGCTAAATTTTGCAAAAATACATCTGAAGTCTCCCAAAAGCATGTGGGAAAATGTGTTCTGGTCTGATGAAACCAAGGTTGAACTTTTTGCCCATAATTCCAATAAGATATTTTTGGCGCAAAAAACACTGCACATCGTCAAAAGAACACCATACCCACAAGTGAAGCATGGTGGTGGCAGCATCAGGTTTTTGGGCTGTTTTTCTTCAGCTGGAATGGGGGCCTTAGTCAAGGTAGAGGGAATATTGAACAAATCCAAATGCCAGTCAATATTGACAAAATCTTCAGGCTTCTGCCACCCATATACTCTGACCTGTTAATGCTGTATTTAGCTAGTATGTGGCTGTAACTGCATGGTGTGCAGAAACATGTGAACAGGGGTCAGCAGGGCACACCGTCCTACCCGCACTGCCATTGGAGGCTACAGTTGTCGATCACCGGGTCTCGGCCAGAGATTACCTGCCAGCACCCGGCAATCGCCGAAGAAAACTGACAGGGGAGAGGTCTGTACATAAACACAGATCTCTCCCATCAGCAACAGCATGCTACTTTGTATTGTTCTGTGTAGCAGTTTAAATCAAATATATGTACCATTTGTAGATGCTAAAAAACATGCATGTAAACCAATTTACACATATTGGGATTTTCAGATTTTATTTTTAAGAAAAGACATTTATAGACACAATACATTTTGGCCTAAATTTATGATGAAATTTGTTTAATTTTTTCAATGGATGTTTTATAGCAAAAAGTAAAAAATATGGTTAGTCAAAATTGTTGTTTATAGCGCAAAAAATAAAAACCGCAGAGGCAAATCAAACACCAACCGAAAAAGAGATAAAAAAAAAAAATTTAGTTTGGGTGCAGCGTTGCATGACCATGCAATTGTCAGTTAAAGTAACGCAGCGCCGTATGTTTAAAAAAAAAAACAAAAAAAAACAGCCTGGTCAGGAAGGGGGGTAAATCCTCTGGAGAGCAAGTGGTTAAAGCAAAACTTCTCTCAGACAACACGGTTTTATTATCTCCTCGAGTGCCTAGTCTACACCCGCCTAAGCTCTCACCTCAACAACAACAACCTCCTCCTCGATACCCTACAGTCCGGCTTCCGTCCCCTACACTCCACCGAAACAGCCTTACTCAAACGACCTTCTAACCGCCAAAGCTAATGGCCACTATTCAGTGCTCCTACTCGACCTCTCTGCGGCCTTTGACACAGTCGACCACCCCCTCCTCCTCAAAAAACTACACTCCCTCGGCCTCAGATTCTGCCCTCTCCTGGCTCTCATCCTACCTGTCACAACGCTCTTTCAGCGTTACCTATAATGCTACCACCTCCCCCTCACTCCCCCTCTCTGTTGGGGTCCCTCAAGGCTCTGTCCTCGGGCCCCTTCTCTTCTCCATCTACACCTCCTCCCTTGGCCAACTCAAACACTCTCACAGCTTCAACTACCACCTCTATGCCGACGACACACAAATCTATCTCTCAACCCCCCACCTCACCCCCTCGGTCTCCACCCGAATCACACACCTACTGAGCGACATATCAGATTGGATGTCGCTCCACTTCCTTAAACTGAACCTCTCCAAAACAGAGTTGGTCTTCCCCCCAGCCCGGACCCCACCCCCCATTGACTTCTCCATCACATCCAACAACGCTACCATCAAACCCCCCCCCCGCAGGCCAGAGTACTTGGTGTCATTCTGGACTCCAACCTATCCTTCCAGCCCCAAGTCCAATCTTTAACAAACTCGTGCAGACTCCACCTCCACAACATCGCCAAAATACGCACGTTCCTAACCCCAGAAACCACTAAAACAGCTCATCCACTCCATCATATCACGACTCGACTACTGCAACTCCCTCCTCACTGACCTGCCTCGCCGCTGGCTATCCCCGCTTCAGTCCATCCTGAATACGGCTGCCAGACTCATTCACCTTTCCAACCGCTCCATTTCCGCCACCCCCCTCTGCCAATCCCTCCACTGGCTTCAGATTGCGCAACGGATCAAATTCAAAATCCTAACACTGACGTACAAAGCCGTCCACCATACTGCCCCGAACTACATCACTGACCTAATATCCAAGTACCGCCCAGCACGCACACTCCGCTCCTCACAAGACCTCCTCTCTAGTTCCCTGGTCTCCTCCTCCCATGCCCGCCTCCAGGACTTCTCCAGGGTGTCACCCATCCTCTGGAACTCCCTGCCCCAACCCATCAGATCACCTACTCTCCTCTCCTTTAGGCGCACCCTGAAAACCCATCTCTTCAGGGAAGCCTACCCCACCCCCTGCTAACCTGCCGACAACCTCCACTCTTCCTACCACTCAATCCCCCACAGCTATCTCCTCCTGTGCCACCATCCCCTCCCTCCTAGATTGTAAGCTCCAAAGAGCAGGGCCCTCAATCCCCTCATGTTTGCATTGTATTGGTATTGTTCTGTCACATGTTCTGTCCCCCTTTGTAATGTACAGAGCTGAGCGAACCATTGGTGCTTTATAAATACTGTATAATAATAATTAACCCTTATGCTACCAGGATAACTAAAATCAATAGGAAAGTATATTTATTTATTTTCCAGTCCTAGGCAAAAGACATACATCCCAGAGGTCTTCAGGGGAGAAGGGGCTCTCAGCTAAGCACCCCCTCCTGTCTGCATGTGAGCCAAGGGCAGATGAACTCCAGGAAGCAAAATGCTACATGAATCGTCTGCCCTTAGGGCTGTTTCACACCACAGAGTCCAGTGCTTTTTTTGCTGCAAAAATGCATGGATAGTAGGGTATTTGGTTAACAATGGCATAGCTCAGACCAATGCATTCCAGTTCCAGAGAAAAAAAATAGAACATGCTGCATTTTCTCAGCACTGAACTGTACTGGAATGCAGTAAAATACATAACAGACCAGAACGCACGTCCTTAACTCAAGGTGAAGAGGGGAAAAATGCACCGGAACGCATTTTAAAAAAGTATTAAAAATGTAACGCATCAAAAATGCACATGCAGAAACATCTGGACTGTTTCTATAGTGTGAACTGGCCCCAATCAGAAACGCTAGGGGGTGTTTTTTAAAGCGATTTATCAGGAAAAAAAAAAAAAAAAAAAGTATGGAGACATGCATGGATGAGGGAGTTTGCTTTGAATATCAAAAATGATATCATTCAATAGCATTTTTGGCTTGCGGTGCGAAGGTGCTGTGTAGTTCTGCTTTAAGGACAAATTAACTTCTGAAAAAACATGGATTCAGATTAAATATGTAAACCCAGCATTTCATATTCCTGATCTGTGCCTGTTGTACCATGTACTTGTATGATAGTATCCTGTTCCATTTGTATTGCTTCCTTTGTGTGAAATCCCTGGTGTTCCTGCCAGTCCCTCTGCATTTGTGTTAAAAATGGACCACACTTTGTAGATCACAGCGTTGTCAGTTCTATAGCTGTGCTGGGAACTCAGTGTGCTATCTTCAAACGATCAGACTTCTGCTCACTAAGGAGCTTAGAGGGTATGCAATCAAGTCCAAAAAAAATTTTTTTTTTAAATCTATGTATTCACAAATGTTTTTATTTTAATGTGGAACTGCACTGCACCTGAGCACAAGCCAAAAATGCTTATTCATTGTTAACATTCAAAGCAAACTCACTCATACATTCATGTCTCCATGCTTTATTTTGCTGGTATTTATGGCAGTGGCCATCTTGAGTAAGAGCAGATTATTCATGTAGCAGTTACTTCCTGGAATCCATCTGCCCTTTGCCCAGTCATTGGCTGAGCACTGTCCCTCTCCTCCTGAAGACTGCTGGGATGTATGTCATTTGCCTAGGCATGGAAGTCAGGAAGTAACTGAATATAAAAACAAAACAAAAAAAAAAAACCTACACAATATATCCTTTCCAATCCATTTACTAATGCTAGCAGTATACGGTTTAAAAATAGTCCATGTGAATTGAGAGAGCAAAAGTTCTGCTTTAATTACTAAAGGCATACCTCGGTTTACGAACGCCTTGGTGAACGGAATTACCGTTTTACGAGTGAAAAGCCATTGAAAATAATGCCTCGGTTTACAATTTTTTTTTTTGCGCAATATGAAGTTTTCCCAGGATGCATTGCGCCTGGGAGGTTTATAGCATCAGCCCCCTGCCTTTAAAGTGCACTTTATAAAGAGTTTTGAACAGATAAGACTTTACTTTTCTGACCTCCGAAACGGATTGGTTTTTAATGCATTCCTATGGGAAACCGCATTTTGGTTTACGTATTTT
Source organism: Staurois parvus (assembly GCF_062004578.1). NCBI lineage: Eukaryota > Metazoa > Chordata > Amphibia > Anura > Ranidae > Staurois > Staurois parvus. Next base: position 7,750,920 of record NW_028318003.1, read on the forward strand.
TCACAATATGAAACGTCCCGGGCAGAACTCATTAAATTTGTAAACCAGGTATGCCTGTATTTTAAATTGAATGGGCTGTTTTACAAGGTTAGGGTTTACATATACCTTAAGTTGTGCTGGTAAAGACTAGCAAGAAAGACAAAGCCCAGCAATGGAACAGCTGTTGTAGGCTAAACAAAAGGAAATCTACGCATGTATGGACAGCTAACTTTTAGCCAGGATTAAACTAATGGCAGCCTTTCCACTACTCTTATGGTGGTCAACAGGTTAACCCTCTATTCCCTATACTTTATATGATCACAGTGCAACACCTAGCTGTAGTTCTACAAAATACATCTGTTAAAAATAGGCATCTCATTTGGCATTAGAGGATATAAGCTAACTCTTTGCTGATGACTTATTACCTCACCAGAAACTACCATCCAATCACTAAAGATTAAAGTCCAAGTTTTTTTTTTTGTTATAAAATCTGGCTCCCCTGTGTATCATACAATTAACCACTTGCCCTCCAGAGGATTTACCCCCTTCTTGACCAGGCCATTTTCTTGCAATATGTCACTACATTACTTTGACAATTGTGTGGTCATGCAATGCTGCACCCAAATGAAATTTATGTCCTTTTATTCCCCACAAAGCTTTCTTTCGGTGATATTTGATCACCTCTGCGTCTATTTTTTGTGCAAAAAACCAACAATTTTGAAAACACAAAATTACTTTTTGCTATAAAACCTATCCAGTAAAAAGGTTTTTAAAAATCAAAATTTAGTCCAAAATGTATTCTGCTACATGTCTATGCAAAAAAAAAAAAAAAAAAAAATCCCAATACATGTAAATGAATCGGTTTACGTGAACATTATAACGTCTACAAATGGCAGTATATGCACACAGGAATTTTTTATTTTTTTATACTAGTAATGGCAGAGATCAGCGACTTCTAGCAGGACTGGGGCAAAGGATTAACTGTTTTACTAGGGAACGTGATGCTTTTCATCCGGCCGGCCATTGTCCGCTCTGCAGAAGCGAAGCGGATACAAACCGGTCATCCGCTTGCTCAGTGGAGAGATCCCCAGCTAAGCAAGTGGATCCGCTAAACGGGTCTGCCCATGTGAAAGAACCCAAAGGGATGCCGAACAAACATGGTTAATGGGTGCAGGGTATGTATTAATGAAGTCTGCTGGTGAAGTGCTGTGTCTCTCTGGCTTTCACATCCCAAATCTATAGGAAGTCATGAAGCTTTCTATGAAACAGCAGGCGCTAAGACCTTGTTCTAAGGCCTCATGCACAGAAGGCATGTTTGCAGCCACATTTAGGGGTGTAAGGCTTTCTTTTTTTTTTTTTTAAAAAAACAAAAAAAAAACCCCTCCATGTTATCCTAGGTGTCCATGCACAGACTAGCAGCATTTTGTGGCAGAAGCTTTAACCCTTTCACTGCTAGAGACGTTTTAGCATTTTTGCACATTACAAAAAAAATCAAAATATAGGCCTGAAGATTACACAAAACCTTCAAATATTATATATATTTCCTGAAAGCAGATACCCTAGAGCAGGGGTGGCTAACCTGTGGCTCTCCAGCTGTTGTGGAACTACATTTCCCATGAGGCATTGCAAAGATGGGAAGTTACTGACTTGCAGAGGCATGATGGAACTTGTAGTCCTGCAGCAGCTGGAGAGCCGCAGGTTGGCCACTCCTGCCCTAGAGAATAAAACAGTGGTAGTTCCAATTTTTTATGTCACAATATTGCAATGGTCTAGAAAGCATAACATTTCAGAAAAAAACCCCCACTAAAGTTATTAGGGAAAATGCAATAAATTATCCAAATTTTTGGTAAAAAAAAAACCCCACACATGAGGTTGTGCTGAGTAAACACATACCAAACATGCTAAACCTTAATTTGTGTGTGCCTATGAAATTGCATAAAACTTCAGTACCCTATATTTTCTATTGACAACGCTTCAAAAACCCCTATAGGTCATCAGTTTAGCTTTTTGGAAGTTGTCTAGTGCTAGACTTATTGCTCAGTCTGGTGTGCGTGACGATATGGGGGGGGGGGGCTCAATTTCTTTGGGGGGGATGTTATATGCTTGGGTGTAACTTACCAAATGTTCTTTTCTTACTTTACTTTTTCTTCACATACAAAGTCTGCTATGTGATGATTTTTGGGTGAGAGGTTCTCTGAGACACGCAGGGTCTAAAGGACCCTGTATGTCTCCTCTGTGATCCATTAGATATCTTGCACTGCAAACCGCATGGGGGGGGGGGGGGTGAGAACAGTCGCGGGGGGCGGAGGAAGCAATCGGCAGCCGTGGAGCCCATGAATGCTTGTCCCTTCTCAGGTCCGTACGGAACCGGCAGCGAAAGTGTTGAGGCAGGGGGAAAAAAAAAAAAAAAAAAAAGTCCAGAAGCAGCACCCCTAAAAGCTCTAGACACAAGTGTCAGGCTTTTTTTCCCCCGCAAAAATGCTGCTGGCTTCTAGGAAAGTTAAACGTCCTATGTGAATGAGGACTAAAAATCAAATAAAGCTTTTATGTTTCAGCAGCAGAGGTATATTAAATGGTATATTGTACAGAGGTGAGCTAACATTTAGAGCAAAAAAAGAACGCTTTAAATATTTGGGAGCAACTAAATGTCTGATCTGAAAGCACATTGCTTACCGAAAGACCTACCAATATTCCCCCCCCCCCCCCCAAAGACTAAAAAATATCTAAAATTGTACCCCTTCCTGGGTTTGGAAGAATAAAAATTGATACGCAAACAAAAATTTCAGACACTATTGTATTCCCTCATGCCTCCTTCGAAATGCCATTTGGCACTCCTCCAAATCCAGATTGAATTATAAGATTCTGACTAGGAAAACACCAGAGCAGACTACTGGAACGTGAGCCTTATTATAAAGGCATCAGTTCTTGGGTGCTGGACTGGTTTCATCACACAAAAAGTACAAATAGGCTCAAAGCATCCTTAAAGGACCCCTCAGTTCTAGATAAACCTTCCATTGGAATAAATCACTATCAAATGTTGAAAGAAAGCTCCACCCCCAAGCCCACCAACTCCCCCACTAGCCTTCATGCACCATTAAAAACTAAAATGCACATACGAGCCTCATTGCGATCCAGTGATCTGAATGACAGCCTCGGCTGTCCCAGGTCTCTGCCTCCTCATTGGCTCCCACTGCTGTCAATCACAGCTAGTGAGGGGGCAGGGCCACACCGCAGCTCCATGTGTGAATGGACACGGAGCAGCAGGAGACCACATAGAAAGCAGCTTGCTGTGAGGGCACCAAACAGCAGGGAGGGGCCAGGAAAGCTTGTGGGGGACCTGATGATCCAGGCTGCTCTGTGCAAAACCACTGAGGATTTACCCCCCCCCCCCCCTCCTGACCAGGCCATTTTTTGTGTTACGGCACTGTTACTTTGACAATTGCGCGGTCATGCACCACTGCACCCAATTGAAATTTATGTCTTTCCCCCACAAATGGAGCTTTCTTTCGGAGGTATTTTATTGCCTGTGCATTTATTTTTTGCAATATATTAAAAAAAAAAAAACACAAAAATTTACTTTGCTATTCAAACATGTCCAGTAAAAAAAAAAAAAAAAAAAAAAAAAAAAGTATCCCAATAACTGTAAATTAATTGGTTTATGTGAAAGTTATAGCTTTACAAATGGCAGTATATGTCAGCGATGAGTATATATATGTCAGCGATGCGATAAGAAACATAGCGGGACTGCAGCACAGACAGACATTCTGACACTGAGGGAAACTGACACTCACTGACATCCCCAGTGAAACCAATAGTGATCAGTGGCCCTTGCCAGGAGGGGGTTAACATGAGGGGAAATCAAAGGGTTAACTGTGCTGGGTGTGTTTTACAGTGGGGTGGTGTGTGTGCTTCACTGGTAAGCACAACACTTTGGATGGCTGTGCACAGCCATCCAAAGCAGTGTGCCTGAGCTGACGAGAACTGTTAGTGAAGAAAACAAAACCACCTCATTGTACTGTGATTAATATATCTTACATCTGATCGCACTGAAACCAGAACAGAGTTCACAGCAACAGTCTTGCTTTCTACAGAGAGCAATGCAGTTAGTCTGATCAATTCATTGCCATCTATTACGTTTCTAGACAGCCACTTCATTTTTAAAAAACAGATTGTTCATTCAAATGATGTACAGAGACTAAAAACACAGGTCTATTGCAGAGACAGAACCATAGATCAATACAGGACATTTCAAATATATAATCGTGAAAATAAAAAGCATTCATAATATAATGGCCCAAACGAAAACTCCAGTAGAAAGTCTATCTACTGGTGAGACAGTGCTGATTAGATATCACATGTGATCACTCCTGCACTCCAACACCAAACCGTGCCTTTTACCACTGATTTCAGATGTACTGGCCCCTGAAGACTCAGACGAAGCCCGAGTGGGTGTCATCACATTTGCTGGCAGACATCATTTGGCAGATACATGTGCATTTAATTTTTCCTCATGTGAGTACCTATTAGTGCCTTTTACACTAAAGCTGACAATATTGCTCTAGGAGACTCCTTTTCCTCTCTTCATAGTCCATTTTTGAGGAGTTGTCAGATGAACCTCCCCAGTCAGGGATCACTTGCCCTTCTGCATTTATGGCCTTTGTTAGAGGCCATGTTTAGTGTTGAGTAGAGGAGTGATCACATGTGATATCTAACCACCGCTTTCACACCTGGGGGTGGACTCTTTCCACTGAGTTCTCAACTAATATGTTTGTGGTTGTGGGCCATTTTATATAGAAAAAAAAGTGAATAGGTGAGCTTCCAACTAATACAAGACTGTCAATTCACAAATTAAACATGAAAAATTCTGTAAAGATCTATCAAACATGTGAAAGACATGTTTTTTTTCACAAATTTGAAGAAAGTGAACTATAATAGGGAAGAGTCTGAAAATCTTTCCTCCGTAAGATAAAGCAGACAGGTGTCTTCTTCTAATGTCCTACACCACAGGTATCATAGCCTCTTGCTGAAGATCTAAATTGTAGAGATCAATAGCACATGTCTAGTAGGTCACTAGGAAGGCAGCACCCTATGGATATATTGGTACCTGACCTCACTCCAACCGGAACAAGAAACCGGCCAAACAATCCATGGGATCTGAGGTTATGTGAAGAACAGAAATACGACAGTAAAACCACATTACTGCATCCAGTAGAGCAGCAAAATGCATCACCAAACTGTATGAATCCGTGTTACTTGAACTGCACCATGCAGTAGAAATAAATGCCCCCAAAGTGGAGATCAGGTTCCCATATAGGCCATGGTGTGCTACACTATTGATTTCATTTTACAGATTAGATTTTCAGTAAGAGGCTGTGATACCGGTGGTGTGGGACACTGGAAGGAGACACTGGACTGCTTGTTACATCACCAAGGAAAGATTTTCATTGGCTTCACTATTGTTCATGAACACTTATGCCACTTTTACACATATGATAGATCCATGTATAGAATTTTTATTTTGTAATATTTGTGAATTATTAACAGCCATGTATTCGTGGGAAGCACACATTTCTTTTTCCATTTCAGAGCTCTCCCATATTCATAGAGTTAGAGGGCAGCATCCAGTATTTGTTAATTTTCACAAAAATGCAAAAAGATTTCACATTTATGCATTTCACGTTTTTTACCATTATGCTGTATATTAAATTGATACATGTATTGAGTTGGGCATATTTTGGTTATCAATTGCACTTGTTGATTCATATATAGTAAAGGGGAAGCACAACAGGTTATATACACGTTAGGTATGATTTGCATTCGGACAATCACTGTGTTGCTTATGGACATTTGTAAGTTTTGCCATCTCCTAGCACAGATTTTGTTTACTTACAAAAAACCATAGTTCATGTTTCTTTCCAGCAGAGCATGTAAAATGCAATGCAACTCACAAAAGGGAAAAGCGTTGCAACAGGATAAAAGGGTAATAAAAAAACCCAGCATAAAGAAAACTGATGTTAAGTGGCATAAAAAAACATGTCATTGTATATCTATGCACATCAAATGTATGGGTTTTTAAAACCATGAACAAGCTGAGAGAAAGCAGTTTTCAGTTTTTGTAGTGTTTAACCAGTTCACACCCTGCCTGGTAGGAGGGATGTGGACCATAAAATTCAGCAGCCTGCAGTGAGGCCTGTAGGTTTGGCCTTCTGCTGAGATGGACAAAACTGAAAACTGCAATTTTTTTTTAAACCAGTCATCTGTTAAGTAAAGGTAATTTTTCATTCTTTTGCATATATGCGTGTGATTTTACTGGTAAAATGTTATGTATAACATAGGTTAAAAAAACTGACGTGCAATTTAATGAATCCACCTTGAGAACAGTACAGATATAAGTAGAAAAAAAAACACAAAAAAAACTTACTTAATACCACTGCCCATACTCTGTGCTTGCTGCTGACTTCCATTATTGATTGTGCTGGCATTTTTCAGCTGGTTTATTTGCTGTGTCTGTGTTCCCCCATTTCCAGGCCCTGGGCTTTGTTTCACTGGGCCCCTCAACTGCCCATTCTGACTGGACAGACCCATTAAAACAGGGTTCTCTGTTCTTGTGGTGCTCATTTTGTTTTTTGTTTTTTAATAGTGTCCCTTTGCAAGTTTCTTTCAGCTTCACAAGTTCTGAAAGTCAGTACAGAGACTAATAGTTTATAGGACTCTTCAAATGAAGAGATAATGTCTTGCTCAGTAAATGAGTCCTTAATGCAACTTAAAACAAGTGCTTGTTCTTCTTAAAAGTCTTTGAACTATGAAATCACTTGTTCTGATGCACCAAATCAACTTTATAAAAAAAGCCCTCGGACATTGATGAAATTCACTTTTGTTCAACGATTTCAACCTAAAAGAAAAACCAAAGAATTGTTACAAACCCTTAGAAAAACCTTAAGCAGCAAGAAATTAAACAATTTGTCTTTTCCCTTTGCAGCCAAGTGCTCTGTACCCTTTTCTTGTTTTCCAGCTTTTTCAGAGGGACTGAACTCCTGAAGTAAAAAAAAAAAAAAAAAAAAAAAAAAAAAGGAGGCAAACAAGGGGCAAAAGGACTAGTATTGCCAGTGTTGTCCCTGCAGCTGATCTTTCCCCTATTACTGACTTACAATGCCTTGCTCTGCTGCGGGAAAGCAGTCATAGTTGTAGATGCAGTTTTACTTCCTAATGTCAGAGCTACTAGCAAGAATAAGCAGGTGAAGTAGTGACATGATTCTAATACAGGATTTTTATAGCACCGTTTGTGCAATACTGTACAAAATAAAAAGACCGTATGGTTACAACACAAGAGGGTTAGTAGGGCCATGTTCATATTAGTTTGCAGTGTACGGTTGGAGGGACACACATACTAACTCAAAACCTAAAGCGGGCCGTAGAAAAGTGTAAATTCAAATATTTCGGATTGTAGATTGTCAGTTCATTTGTATCTCAGTGTGCCAGCCAGTTTTCATGCTGCAATCAAAAGTGCCTGATCCAACATGCTAGATTTTTTTTCGGCAGGTTGTTTTGTTTTTGACTTGTCTATGGCCAGCCTAAGACCACCAGGAGTCCAGAGGCAGCAGTGCTATACAGATCTTATACAAGTATACATCTACTCATAGTAAGAAGTGCACTGCTGTTTGTTTTCAACCCTGGAAGACACTGATGCAGTGCGGCACATCGTATGCCATTAGCACAGGAACCACACTGCATTCCGGTGCAAATCACATGTGATTTCTGTGCGGTGGAATTTGAGCCATACATTTATGACTCAATCACACTGCATCCACATCAAAATAGTGAGCACTCTTTGTCCGCACCACAAACCGATTGCATGGGTCTTCATACTGATGCGATTTGATTTTGCACACCACACTACATTTTGAGAACAGATTTCAGGGTATTAACTTAAAACACACACCAGCAGCAGTTCACATGAATGGGGTGCGATTATGATGCGATTCAGAAACCGCACAGAAACCGATGCAAATTCCACACCGCATCAGTGTGAATCATGGCTGAAAGAGGAATTTAAGACCAAAGGGTACAATTTTGGGGGGTTACATTTAGGCACAAGTAATGTTTCCAAATATTCCCTATAACACAGAAAATCTTTAATTTGTGAGTTCAGGTCCACTTAAAGTAGACTTCCCTTCTGCTTTCTTTTGATTAAATACACCACTGAAAGAGGCGTTTCAATGGTTTTAACAAAAAAAAAATACTTCTTGATCCTGCCAGAAAAAAATCTGCACCAGTAACTTCCTGTGTTCTCTGCCTCTGCCAACTATTTTCAGATCTATGAACTACAGAAGACCTTATCTATGTTACTGTGAAAACAGTTTTTAATACTTTGTCATTTCAGAAAGACATTTTTATCAGACTCTTTAAAAGATAAGTTTGCTTACAGAAACCCTTAAATGATCTGTAAATCTAGTAACAGATGTAACCTGTAATAAGCTTTATTTGAAAAACTAAATGCCTTGTCCATATTCTAGTAAAAGTGTAAATGACAAATCCAACATGTATTAAAATAAAGCAGATCACAACAGATCCCTTTAACCACTTGCCAAACCACTTTACCCCCCTCCCTGCCCATGCCAATTTTCAGCGCTGTTGTACTTTGAATGACAACTACACAGACATGCAACACTGTACCCATATGACATTTCTATAATTTACTTCAAACAAGCTTTCTTTTGGTGGTATTTAAGCACCAGTTTTTTTTTGCACTATAAACAAAGACCAAAAATTGAAAGAAAAAAAATGTTTTGTTTTCATTATAAAATTTAGCAAACAGGTAGTTTTTTCTCCTTCACTGATGTGCATTGATGAAGCTGCACCGATGAGCCAGCACTGAGGCACTTTTGGGGCTGCACAGATAATTAGTGCCCCGATCAACGGTGTAGATTAATCCTTTCAGTTTTTTTTCACAGCCATCATTCGGCTATAACGCAGTTAAGTGGTTCAACTCAATCATAGTACAGATTAACCCAAGGTTTAGTGGCCTTACCTAGTCAAATTTGCAAACAGCATATAAGACAAGTCAACATTTATACAATAGCATGCTTATCTCTTTTAAGACTTTGCCTAAGATAACAGCAAGCCATGTACTACCAAACAGTAACTAAAGAGTCATGGTATCACAGGAGGTCCTAACAAAATTGACATTCAGCTGTTAGAATAGTGGATATTCACTGAAGGTAATTGTGAAGTCGACCATACAGGTCTGATCATACCAACCGCCAGCACCAGGAACAACCAGAGGAAATGTTTGCGAATGAAGTGAGGAAGGGTGCAGAAAATGCTGTGTACTCAGCTTACTGCAACGGAAAACAGGACAGAGCAAATTTGCTAACATGTTCACTAGATGTCCACCACATGGCCTTTCAGCAGGTATCTGCCCTACCCTCTAAACAGTCATCGTCACCTGTTGTCTACAGGCAGCTTAACGCATAACATTAGGTTCCAGACTGCAATTTTAGAATAGCTGCTCATAAACACACCCTTTTTAAACATGCTAAATAAAAAAAAAACAAAAAGTGTGGAGATTATATTGTATTTTTCCATAATATATATACCAAAATGTGTTCACCCTCAGACTGGCACCTAGTTGATATTTAAGACACCTGGTATATTTAACCCTTTCACTGCCAGTTCTGTACATCATACAGACCTGACAGCAAGAGACTTTACACACTCCCGGAGGCTGTAGCCACAGGAGAGTGAATGTACATCTGACAAGCATGGTGGATACCAGCAGGTAGAGGGGAGGCAGCCAAGCTCTGCTATCCCCCTCCTTTTTGCTGACCCAGAAGCAACGTGTAAACATCACTTCTAGGACCTTGGGAAAGAATCTAATACAGTGTTATCTACACGACAGGTTCTACATTATTATGAATAAAGGTCGATCACGAAGCACCAATCTGTGGCAAATGGTTTGTCTCAACACTCTAAACTGCTTCATTTGCAGGACAGCTTGTGTTGAAAAAGACTCACTGGTTGGATCACCAGGTGAAGAGAAAAAGACTAAGAAAACCGGTGCAGCCACATCTAAGAATCTGTAAGATGCAATAAAACGTTTGCTGTAGGATCTCATACTGTGTTAAATAGTTCCCATCTCCCAACAATGCTCCTGCATCGTCACAGCAGCTTCCAATGGAGACATGGTCACAGCCCACAGTGGTCACCATCAGGAAACCCACTCCTAAATACAATCACACCGGAGTACCTGCATGAAGATAGAAATAGCTGCAGAGATTAGCAGCACTGAGATGTAACAAAGAATGAACACATGAAAAGTATATTAAAAAGGTAATACTTTGGAAAACACACAGTAAAGGGTTTACAGCTGCTTATCCTATTCTTTGTCCTTGTGAGGTAAAAGGTTCCCTTAGCTTTCCCTCTGTCTAGTTGCAGATACGTCCCTTTTTCTCCTATCCTGCTCTGCTGGACTGAACAGAGTAACATAGGAGCAAATGGAGTCTCTAAGTTACAGTGAGACATCCTGGGAGCAAGAGGTAAACACCATATACTTCCACATGTCAAACCTGGAAGGCACACTAGATCCAATTTTAGTGGTCTGGCTTAGATCTAGCTAAATACTGCAACAGAAACTCTAAATATGTGCCACATTCAAGCATTTCCTTTTACCACTGGCTCAATTCAAAGCCAACACACCAGGATAAAGAGCCTTATTTTTAAAACCGTTCTATTCACTAGATTCCAATAGGTTTGAAACATTACACTCATGTGGCTTACAATAAAGATCCCTATGCTTGCATAGCCTAGAGCAGGGGTCTCCAAACTTCCTAGACAAACAGCCAGTTTATGGTGCTTCAGCTGTTAGGGGGCTAGACCATTGCCATTGGGAATAGAAAAGGTCCTGATGTCAGTGGGGGGGAAAAAAAAAAACAAAAACAATGCCCCATCTTTGGTGTCAGAGGAATTACGCCTCATCAGGAAGGTCACTGGGCTCAACTGATTGAGTCATTGGGCCCCATTGTTGGTGTCAGAGGGAGGAATTGTCCCATCATTGGTGTCAGTGTGGGGAGGAATTATGCCCCATTGTTAGTATCAGTGGATGAAAGTGCCCCAAAGGCCAGATAAAAGCAAGCAAAAGGCCGCATCTGGTCCTTGGGCCACAGTTTGGAGACCACTGGCCTAGAGAACAGACTATTGTAAAACAAACATTTCCAGCAACTGATCACTGAGAAAACTACATGTCTACTACATTTTCCTTGCAGATCATTACCCTTTTCCCTGAGATGAAGCTGAACAGTCAAGCGCATAGCTTCAAGACTAAGGCCTCACACACTGGGCATTATTTGAAACTACCTTTAGGCACATCAAGCATTTACTGCCTTTGAACGCCCCTGCATGTCATCCTATGTATCCATGCACACAGGCTGTTCTCATTTTGTGGCAGGAAAAAACCCACTGCCAGTGCGTCCTAGAGCAGCAGCGTTTTAGCAGAAAAAGAAAAAAAAAAAACAATTGACACGCTTAAAGTGTGTAAATACAAGGTGCGTTTAGCGCTTGAGCATTTATTTCAATGGACAGATTTATTCTGCCCAATGAAGTGAACACCCAAATGCTTGAGGTGTAAATGCATGTAAACATTATACACTTTTACAAATCTCAGGCATTGTTTAGCCAAAACTCTGCTGCCAGGAGAAGGCTTCTAAGTTAACCAGTTAAAGTCCGGACACTTTCACCCCCTTCCTGTTCAGGCCAATTTTCAGCTTTCAGCGCTATCACACTTTAAATGACAATTGCGCAGTCATGAAACACTGTACCCATATGAATTTTTCAGCATTTTTTTGAGACAGATAAAGCTTTATTTTGGTGGTATTTATTCAACACTGGGATTTTTATCTTTTTTGCTATATGATGATAAATGAAAAAGTCCAAAAATTATGAAAAGTGTGTGTTTTTCTTATAAAATTTTGCAAATAAATAATCTTTCTTCATAAATCTTGCTCAAAATGTATTCAGTTATCTTTTTAGAAAAAAAAAAATAACCCGAATTAGTTTAGAACCAAAAATTACACTTTAAAAAAATTTACATTTTTATTTTATTTTTTATAGTTTTTTTACATACTGTCACCTTAGCAGTACAGTGTCACCATGGTGAAACTGTACTACTTGTGGGGGGTAATGTTTTTTTTTTTTTTTAACACGGATTGCTTTTACACCCATAAAGGCTGTAAAAGCAATCATTTCTCTTTCTCTCTAGCTGCATTCTTGCAGCCATTGAGAACTACTGTGTGAGCTGTGATTGGTCACAGCTTGTCACATGGAACAAGGTTGTTGTGAATAACCTTGTACCATGTGACCTCTGATCATTCACAGATTTCACACGTAGTAAGCAATGTCGTCAGAAGTGACATCTGGCTTACTATTCTGCTCCCAGGGAACGAGCACAGTCCATAAAGGCGAGCACCGTTTATGAACGGCAACCCGCCCCTGGACTGCCACCGTCCGGCCATTTATATACAGCGGCTGGACGGCAAGTGGTTAAAGAAAAAAAAAAAAACCCTTCAGTGTGCATGAGGCCGTATGCCTTTGGCTGTTGGAGTGTACTCGCTTCATTCAAAGTGGAGGCAGTTTTCACTGGAAGGCTGTTAGAAGCCATTTTCGTTGTATTAATACTGAGCGATTTCAGCAGCTGCTAAAGCGGTTTTGTACCCAACAGGCCATGCCTTACTATTTACAGCACTGCGGCCTAGTGGAAAAAGGCATTTTTAATCTTACCAAGTGAATACTTGTTTAAAGAGCATCACATCCAGCAATCATTTACAAAACATCTAAAAAACACTGACGAAAGCGGTGAGTTACATTAGAAAATCAGGCCAATTTATTCAAACCACAGCCAGTAAAATCTCTGTAAAGTGTAGCAGGAGTAGTCATTTTTATACCAACATCTGAAGAATGAATTGCTTAATAGTACACTCAGATCTCGAATATTTACCTAACCTGATAAGTCTGTAGGTACTGTGAATATCTCCTAAACCTGTGCCATTAAGGAGATATTTAAGTCAGCTCCTGCTGAATACATCATTGCATACACCGCATTCAGGGCTGACAGTGCAGTCAATGCAGTTGTGTTGAGACTCCAGTGCACACGTACAGAAGCTACATTGCAGCCTGGCCATTCAAAAGACCAGAGGAGAGCGCAAAGCAGGACGTCCAGGCAAAGTAAGCCATTGCAGCAGTGATAGCACCACTGGAGGGTTTGTTTATAATGTGCTCGTATGTGGTGCATACCATCACATTATGGTATTAAAGCAAAACTTCTGCATATTTTCTGGCACTTTGGGAATGGGGAGAACCCCTTCCCCCACAGCCTTCTGGGACACATCACAAGTCCCAGAAGACCATTCAGAAAGCGCAGTGTTGCTCGCACATGCACAGTGGGGAACTGGCTGTGACGTTAGTTAAGATGCTGGCTCCTGGACCCAAAGCCAATTGAAGAGTCGGCTCAAGTGAGGACAGCGCTGGATCCATGGACAGGTAAATGTCCTTACACTAAAAGTCAGCTACAGTATTTGCGGCTGCCGACTTTTTTAGTGCACAACGACTGGAGATCTGCTTTAACCTGCAGAGGGCCAGGTTCATTTTTTTTCTAGGTAGTCTTCTAGATTTAAACAAGAACTCCTAGTATGGATATTTACACACTGCTACTGCTTGGACCAGTTTACCTATGTGTATGTCATACAGTGGAATCCCTCTAGAAAATGGAGGTCACTGTAGTAGATCTCACTATTTCAGTGACCTCCATTCTCTTCCAAGTCCTGTGGCTTCCCTGCTGCACTGTAAACAAATTTGGTTGCTGAACACGGCAATCATTCAAAGATTGCTTTTTGTTTACTTAATGAATGCAAACTGTTCAGATTGGACAAGGTGGAGAAGCAAAGTGGTGACATCACTCTCCACCTCATCCAATCAGAATGCCTTGCATTCACTGAGAAAATTCAGAGCATTCTCTGAATGGTGCCCTGTGCCGAGTAGCCAACCTCCTGTGTTGACAATGCAGCCTCTTGATACAGGACACAGAACCAAGGGGAGATTACTGGAGTAGTAAAGTCTTCTAGTGATTTCCAGTGTGATTGACAACTTCTACAGCAAATTTCAAACATAATTGGAACTTTAGAAAGAGAATTAAGTCCTGCTAGATCACTTCATGCTGGCCCCTTTAGCAGGTAAAGCTATGTAAACCATTAAAAGTGCCTATACTGGTTACAATTCAGTAGTAGTCTCACCCTGCTCTGCACATGCTCAGTTGCTCTTTTTTGGCATTGCAGACAATGCAGAGGCCGATCTGCAGACAACCTAAAGATTTACTGTTTCGCAGGGGCTCTGGGCTTCAGCAAAACAGGAGCCTCCGGCAAGAAGAAACAGGAACAATGCTGGAGGCAATTTACAGCATACTAATTTATTAATGTAGAATCCTTCCTTGCTAAAGAACATTTTTTAAGTTATAGGTGAAATTCTGCTTTACTAGTCCAAATCCATGACTTTGTGTGTAGCACATCGATCGAAGGGGTTATCGACTACAGGCCAATATTGGAAGAGATTAGGAATAAAATAATCCAAGTATGTGGCCACCACAAATGTGTCTGTACAATGTATGGGAAGCCTTTAAGTTAGCTCATCTTTCCAGAAAAAAAAAAAAAGGAAAGGTAAACACTGTACACCCTCCCCATCTCTGGATCCTGTTGTATTTACCTCCAGGGATGCTGAGCTGTCTGTGCTCATGCAGCTGGTCCAGAGTTGAAATTCTCACTCTACTCTGCAGTTCTTACAGGACAGATCAGCATAATCTGTGGCAGCACTGACCAATCAGAATCACTCTGATCTGTCATAGAAGTGCTGCACAGAGTGGGGATTTCAAATCCCAGGACTGCTGGACCTGATGTGGGGGTGATGACTGCTTAGCAGCCCAAGAGGCAAGTACAGTGAGGGGGTGTGTTAGTTCACCTTTATATTTTTGGTTCATTGTGAATGGCATAGGAATGCGCAGTGTGTTCCTGTGCAATTCAAGTGATTTAGTGCAGTGCGATTTGAGCCCATTCATTTTGAATAAACTCAAAACACACCAAAAGCAGTGCATGCACTCCTTTCCGAAACACTGCAACAGGATTACATTGTAAACAGGAAAGGATCATGGCTGCTCCCAACAAGGCCAGGTAAAATGATAAGGAGCAGCCATAGACGAGCTGGAAGCTGCTCCTTACTTACCTGGGCTAGTCAAGGTAACAGCGATCCTTCCCTCTTTACATTTACTAGCCCCCTGGATCAGTATCAGGCTAAGCCTGCACTCCATTTCACCTCTACTTGAGTGGCACCTAAAGCAATATAAAGCCCCTTTCACATGGCCATTCCATTTGTACATTTTTCATTCATCCACTGATGGATGAAAAACAGAAATCAATGCATCTCTATGGAAAAACAGAAGTAACCAGATAATCATCTGTTTACATCCGCATTCAACATTTTTTTAATAGAATGGACAAACTCAGTTTTTGTTTGGGATGTAAACTGACTGGCCTGATGAAATAAACAGATCACCTGTGTGGATTGCATGGTGGTTTGGTATCATGTGACCCGGTGTAGGTAAACACACTGGGCTCAGTAACATTGCACTGACACCCACTGCAGATCACAAGTGCAGTGCATTTTGAACACAGTGCAGGAACCACACACAGGTTGCAGGTTGGTCTAGTGTTGCCTGGGGTGACCACATTAGACTCCATTCTATGATCCGATTAGGTCGGCCTGTCAGTTCTCAGGTGAAGATGATCGGAGGGTCCACTGACCCCTATGGACAAGGAGGTGAAGCCGGTTTTGTGTCTTGTTTACTCCCGCCTAGCTCTGGGGCCCAATCTAGTCCACAAAATAAAAAACACAGAAGGGAATCCATCCTCTTCCATTTAGGCAGATTGGAGGTCGGGTGTAAACGGACAGCAGAGACCAGCCAATCCCTGTCACCCTTACGGCAGAGCTGTGTTTTCTTTACATAAACTGAGGAGACACAGATGTGTCATCAGCCCATCCGCTCTGATCAGGAGAGGATCTGAGAGCGAACACCCAGATGATCACACAGAACCCACCCGTGTGACACCTCCACACACACACACAATCTGATTGTACAATCCTTAGTAGATCCCACAGCTATGTAGTAGAAGTGCCTGTCTGACTGGATAGTCTGGTCAGGTCCTCACATTCCAGTTTGGGCAGCTGTACGATCAGATTGTACGGTGTGTGGTGCCCCTTACATGACACCGAGGTTCCTGTACGATCTCCTCCTCAGTATGGGTACTGAAGACAAGACCAGGAAGACTGAGGCCTCCAACCCGGCCGAGCGGCCTCCCATCCTCCATGACGTAGTAGGAGTAGTAGGCCTCACAAAGCCAGCCATGACCCCATTACACGTCACATCACAGCCAATCCCAACCGCGCTCCGCACTGCACACCATTCCGGGGCCCCAACAGAGGAAACACGGTGTACCCCCTGAGGCCGAGCCGCCTCACCCCTCCTCCACCGGGCCGGGGAGCTCCCTCCACCGAGGACTCACCGTTCACCCCCCCCTCCCCTCACCACCACACGCACCCTAATGGATCGGACTTCAAATCGTCGACGCCGCCGTATTCTGTTCTTCTTCCGTGTCGTAAAGTCGTGTGTATCTCCGCAGATCTCTAGTTCGCTCCCTATTAGATATATGTAATGTCTGTTTTCAAGCCTCGCGTTTTCCTTAGTCGAAGGTCCAAAATGGCTTCCTTCCTCCTTTAAACCCTCCCTACGCTGCGCGTGTGAATCCCTCCGCCGGGGAACGGGGCTGTGCGTGTGTGTATGAAAGGAGAGAGGATCACTCCGCGGACTATATGAGGGGCGGATCACTGCTCTGACTATATGATGGGGCGGATCAGTCCGCGAACTATATGCGGCAGTAGACAGTTCCGCTGTGTAGGGCGCTGTGTTTGTTTACAACACGGGAAAGTGCCGGGGAAAGAGAGGAGGGGCTTATAATGGCGGAGTACCTGTGATGTGTGCAGTCACGGGAGGAGCAGTACGCCTCTCCTCTATATTTTTTACATGTATAATATATAGACGTAATAAAGAGTGAGCCATCAGCGTGCATGTGAGGCAGAGCTGTGTTGTTGTTTCACATGGCCGGTTACAGGAGGCCACCAGATTTTTGTGGCAAAAACCAGCACATTCTTAGGGCTGGAATGAGCAGGGCGAGCAATCAGTGGCAGTTAGGGAGATCTGTGGGAGCCAGTGGACATCTGGTGCTCCCAGATTCAGAATCCACCTATATCTGCACCTATGCACTCTGTGTGTGCCAATATTCCCATCATTCCAGCCACTAGAAGCAGCCAATTCTTGCCACAGGAATCCAGTGGCCACACCTAACCGGCCATGTGAATGTCGCCTTAGAGCCAATAGGAGTACAGAAAGCTTAAAGTGATAGTAAAGCTTCATGGTTTTTCTTTAAAAACATAAACCTGTGATAATTACGTGCTCTGTGTAATGGTTTTACACAGAGCAGCCCCAATCCTCTTGGGTCCCCCACTGGTGCTGACTCCTCCCCCTTGACCAGTGCCCCCAATAGCAAGCAGCTTGCTATGGGGCACTGGTGTGTGCTCGCTCCTGAGCGCCGCTCTCTGCATCCGTAAGACACAGCCGCAGTTCAGCCCCGCCCCCACTTTCTCCTCATTGGCTCACTAGCTGTGAATGACAGCAGTGGGAGCCAATGGCTCCCGTTGCTGTGTCTCAGCCAACGAGGAGAGAGAGACCTGGGATGGCCAAGGTTACCGTGCACATCGCTGGATCAAGAGGGGGCTTAGGAGAGTATTAGGGCAGGCTGTGGGGAGAGCAGTACACAAAAGGTTTACTATTGTATCCTGCTATGTAGCCAATAAAGAATTGTTCCAATGGGTGTTGTGGAGTAGCCAGCTTCATTGTATCAGAGGATTATTGCTACCTTTTGAAGGCATTTGGGCCAGAGTACTGGTTGCCAGTCTCCCAGGTAATCTGCGGTAGAGCATGCTTTTTTTGTTGGATGCGGGAAACCTTCCTGCTGGGACATTGTATTCTAACATTGGAGGAGTCAGTTGGACTCCTCTGCTGTCAGAATACACTGATCAACACTGTAGCCTCTTGGCTGCAGCTAAACTAAAAGGGTAAATGGATAATGTAAAAAAAATATATATATAATTAAAAAAATACAAAACTGATGAAGTGTGCAAAAATATATACGCTTCCTAAAGACGTCGAGGAGTATGAAACATGTAGGGACAGGGCCACTGAATGTAATGTCACTTCCACTCTGGGGTGGAACGCACATTGGCTCCATAGTGATTGTGAAGCAGTGGCACCGTCTTTTATATGCACTCTCTGGATCGGGACAGATTAATTTTTTTATCCACTCTGATGATTCTCCTGGGCTGCTGGTGGATGCAGCAGGAGAGGATATTTTAAAGTGCTTTAGAGTGTGGAGCAAATTGAGATGGAGAGAGGAATGGAGTTCTTACAATGATCTTTTTTTTGTTAAGGGGTCAGATTGCTTTGGTGAGTGAATCATGAGTGAATCACCAGCACTGGAGCACTGAAGTGGGTTTTTGCACAAGATTAGATGTTTTCTGCACCTTTCACATCATTTGCACAGAATTATGGACATTTTTATAATTTTAGTGTGTGTTTACATGTTTGGAATGACTCAGCTTACATAAAATTAGTCTTTTATGTGAAAATGTAAAGTTTACACAATTTGCACTTTGCACAGGCTTGCAGATATATATTTGCATATTATATCAGTTTTAAACTTTTTTTTGAATATTTGTAAAATTTGGACACATTTTAGGTCATTGTAGTGCTGCTATCCATTTCCGTTTTTCATTTAATTTTCGGTGGCACAAGGATTACACCTATTAGCAGCTGCTGGGTTTATTTATTTAGAGAGACCATCTATATCTAGGAGAATGCAGGTGCTGATTAATTTATTTTTTTGGCTGCACCACTGTTCGAACTTAAGTTTTCTACCAAGCCCATTTGTGAGCAGTCAATCTACTGATCCACTCTCAAGCAGCACCCAGATATAGGTGGATCAAAGTCTACCAGTCCCTGCTGAACTGGACAAATTCGATCCATCTATGACTAGCTTAAGGCTGTTAAAGAAAACTGAAAAATCACAGATATATTTGCTGGATCATCAGAATAAAGAAAAAAAATGCAGTTACCGCATAGTGGAACAAAACCTATTAATTTAGCATTTTTTCAAATCAGTTACATTCAAGGCATGCGGTGAATGATAACTGTTACAGTTCCCATCTGAACTGTCAAGTCATCAAACGGCTGGCTTCATAACTGATCACATGTGCAGCATCATGGCAACTGCCAATCAAACAGAGGCTAAGATGGTGGCTTCCTTGACTGTAAAATATAGGGTGGTTTAGTTCTGCCTTAAAGTGTAAAAAAACCTAAGTTAAATTATTCTTAAAATTTTCCCTCCCCCTCTTCCTATCTATTCTGTCTTACCTGTATAAAAAACATCTGTGCACTTATCTATTTTGAATCCATTCTGGTCCAGCCATGTGATCCCTCAGCTAATGACTCCCCTGTTTCATTGAGTGACTGCTGCAGGGAAGAGGAGGGAGTGCCGACTATGGCGTAGCCATGGGAGCTTCTGGGTGATGTTGCAGCTCCTAGAATTCCCAGCCATTGTCAACTGCTCACTGGACCGGACCTGCAGGATCACATGACCAGAGTACATTAAAAATAGGTAAGTACACAAATACACAGGACAGATGGGGAGACGGGAGGAAGCATTTTTAAGACTAGTTAGAATTGGGAATTTCTTCCACTTTAAGGACTGATAGGCTGCAGTATGTTACATATTTGTTTTTGGGTGTAACACCTCTTTAATTTATTTTCTTGGAGCCTGCAGAGAATTTGCAACCATTGTCAGTGGATCACGGGTTCAATGCACAGGGTCCTGCAGATTTTTCCCCAGGTCCATATAGAGATAGAGACTAAGGCTGGTCATACACTATACAATTTTCTGTTCAATTTCTGCCCAATTTCCTTTAGATTTACCTTCAACTATGTAGTGCAAGAGCTTGCCTAATTGGATACAATTGAAAGTGTTGTTAGGTTTGACCTCCTATTATATGGTTTTTGGTAAATCTAAACCAAAAATCTCAAGAAAATTGTATAGTGTATGGCCAGCCTTATTGTTATGGAGGAAGCAATCAACAGACTTCAGGTGTGGTGACTTCCCCGGAATTTTGCTCTGTTGAGATCTGTGAATCCTTTTGCAACAGTGACAGATGGGACTTGTAGTCCTACATTTACAGATCCCTGTGAATGGAGGACATGGCTGTGGGGACAGACATAGCCACACCAAATTCAAAATAATACAGAGTGCTGGGGAGAGAAGAACCCATGTAAGTAGGGGGGCAGGGTTTGAAGGTGGAGGGTTAGAGAATGGGACTTTTTTTATGCTACACCCTAAGGCCCTTTTACATGGAACAAAACTAATTGTGTTCAGTCTGAAGAACCTAATTGGACCCAGATGGGGAAAACTGTCTGACCACACTACTTAGCAACCAATGGATTGATTTGTTTTCCATTCGTTTTTATTAAGTTTTTGTATTTTTCATTCTTCAATACAATAGTACAAATAAGTACAAAACAGTACAGAAAAATATAAGAAGGGTATCAAAGCACGGTACGTTCATGAAGTTACATTCTTATACACGATATTACCAATGGATCGATTTGAATGGTACCTGGGGGGGTATAATGAAAAGAACATTTTTGGTAATGAGACTTCTTTAAAATTGTTTGTTTTATTTATATAACAGGCAGAATGAAGACAGACAGGAACATAATAACCCATACATGATATATTAGGGCCCCTTTCACACGGGGCGGATCCATTTTTCACATCCCCTGTCCACTGAACCCCTGCTGATCAGAGCAGAGTGGGCGGATGACAGGTCCATGTCCGCTCAGCTTCTGCAGAGCGGACATGGACACAGCCCTCTCTGCTCTGTGGGCAGTCGGATGTAAACGGACTGGCTGTTTATTTACACCCGACTGTTTTCCGATCCAATTTGTCCAGACAGAAAGGAATGGATCACCTTCCCCTTGTTTTTGCCAGATCGGATCAGAGGTCTGTTTACATCCACCGCTCCACAGAGGGGAATAGAGGCACTGATCGGGTCAGGCTGAAAAACGGACTGACAGACCCAATTGGACCGCTCATGTGAAAGGGGCCTAAGACAGAACAATGCACCTTGAATGAACCAATGGAAGAAAAAGTCATGAGGGACATGATAGTATTATAGTGTGGTAGTTATCTGGGTCCCAAGTCTTGTTATGTTTCTTAAGGGCATCATGTAACATAGCGGACAGATGCTCCATACTTTGTATCTCTTTGGTACGGCTAAGGAGTTCTAGTTTGGGCAAGGTCCAGGGGTGAAGTGTTTGTCTATTTTCCATTTCCATCAGACATCTCATAGTAGTTAGGATATGTGAGGTCAGTTTATTCAGAGACAACTATGACATTAGTCAGTAGTTGAAGGATGTACTGTAAGGTTCAGGTTCACCTTTGGCCATTTTATAACCCAATCCAAAATTGCACTGCCCTGCCCAGTGGTTTCCTACGTAAATACACTACTGTTTAGTTATTATGCACCAGTAAGAAAAAGCAGCTTTTCAGCATACAAGGCAATTATAATGACTCAGACATGTCACATAGCAGATGCCATCAGGCATAGCAGAAATCCACAGCAACACTACAGGCAGTTGCTGAAACGCACAGGAACAGTTAATGGTAATTGAACCCTAATGGCTCCTTCACACAGGCAGTGGTGAAAACAGAGGTCTGCTGCCCATCCATACTCTAACTCAGGCTGCTTTGTGTGAAAACATGGGCTACAGAGTCTTTTAACTTGGGCTGCAGAGCTTGACAGGTCCTGGGAGATGACCATAGCGCCTTCTGAACGCCTGTCAGCCACTGCTATTTCACCCTCTGAAAAGCTATCCATCATGGATTGCTTTTCAGAGCGCAGTAAGCACAGCTCTTGGAATCCCCCAGAAGATTTCTCTTGATTTGATCCGCATTCAGCAGAGAAACTGCGTAAGACGTATTTACCGTCTTTCTTTTGCAGGCAGAGTTTTTGAGGATTGTTTTAGATCTGACATGGTTACCGAGTGATATAATCAAAAGCCTATCCAATCCCAGGGTGATCTCCCTAGGAGGGTATGGTGAGCATATACACCCTAAGTACCTTACCCACTCATATAAAAATGATGGAAGAGCATAACCTCTTGAACCATACCTTGCTCACGTACATTTTTCAAGCAGCAGTGAAATAAAAACAGAGACTGCGGAAAGCAAAGAGAGCCATACAGGAAGGGCAGAAACAAGATCTTCCAAACATCGCTCCTGTTGGAGCTTGCCTAATTCTAGGTTCTAATATGCACCAATCATAAGACCCAATGGTAGGGTGCCACAACTGATAAAGAAAAATGCTCTTTATATTGGTGGTCAATGAGAAGAATACCCCCCTTACAGTGGTGGTGAGAATTCCACCCTTCCAGTTTAAAAGATCAATAGTGTCATGCCACTGGCTATTTAAAGTGGCGTTGGCCCAAGGAAAATACAGACATGGTCAAGTGGGAGATCAATCAGCCACAACTCAAGGAACCCCCACGCAACCGCTGGAGGAACCCTAGTTGAGAATGGCTGGTCTAAAGCCTATGTAGCACTTATCCCCACTGGAGCTGCTTGGTATGATAGGTTCTCTGTTCTGTCACAACCCTGTGAAACAACCTGTCCTCTCTGACACACTTGGTTGTATATATTTTTAAGGTTGCATACACATGTATCAATTAAGTGTTAGTATGCTACCACACTATATTAACATGCAGAAAATAGGCCACAGACTGCTTGATGGTGTAGCGCTACCCCCTTAAGAGCTGCTGAGTATTATGGGTCCCCTGTTCACTCTGAGCCTTATTTGGAGCACAATCCCTGCTGACAACATTGTATATTCTTGACCAGGAGAACCCCCTGGCTGTGAAACACAAAATAATCACACAGTTTAAAGTGAACAAATGCTCCGATTGTATTGCATTGTATAGTTACAGTAAAAGTAATGCAAACACAAAAGAAACAATGGTAGGTGTGTACATATATAAACACTCTAGAAAAAGAACATATACAGTACCACTTTAAAGTGTTACTAAACCCACAACAGTAAAATCAGTCTGTATATGCAGTAAAGCATGCTTGTTATACTCACTGTGGAACCTAAGGGGTTAATCCTCTGCATCGTGCAAAAAGGCTGTTTAGTCCTTTCTTCTCTGCCCCTCCTTTTGTTTAAATGTCCATGTCTTATTTCCTGATAAGCAAGACTGAACCCGTAGCCCTTATGCACATGCTCAGTTTAGTGTGTATTGCTAGAGAGGGTTTTTTTTTCTTGGGAGAGTGCATGTGATCAGCACAGGGCCAATCAGTACTGTCCAGACAGAGGTCAGGGGTTCTGCATCCTTCTAGAGCAGAAAGAAAACTCCTACAAGCTTTAACCAGTGCTCAGCTGAAGTCACAAGACTGCTCTAACTGCTGATGAGAAAAGGTATTTAGCAGTTTATATTTAGTACAATAATTGCACTTCCATGTTCTCTGTACTGTGGGAGACCAGATATAGTGAATGCAGGGTTCTGGGTTTAGTAACACTTAAAATAAATCTAATTGTCCTGCAGGACCAGAGTTTATACATTAATCACAGCACTTCAATTTTTTCTTTCCCAAAGTTAGCTGCAATAGATTATAAAGAAATATTGGGCTAACTCACTTGTGGATTCTCAATGACTAGAAACAGAATTTAACTCACAAGATAAATTTGCATGTAATAACATCCCCTCCTAGGTAAATAAATAGATTCTTCTGCGCACTTGATGGGGCCCTAGATGGTGCACATTAGAGCTGAAATCCTCTTTGGCTGGAAACAAAATCTCCTAAAAAGGGTACAGTAGTAAGAGAAGCTCTTCCTAAACTGATGGTAAGAAAAACTGGGGAAAGGTCCCTTTAACAAAGAAGAGGAATGAAAGAATTGTTAAAGTTAAAATAGTGGTGAGAGTAGACTCAAGTAGAACCGAATCCCTATAGTAGGTGAATTAGCTTGATGAAGAAAGTTCCTTTACAGCTGCAGGAGGTTTGACATGAGATAAATATAGTATTCCTTCTTGCAAGACACATGTGCAGTAGCAAGAGTCCTGCGTTCAGAGCAATGGGGAGACACTGAAACAGTAGGCTGCAATACGAAATGAGCTAGGAAGTCTGTGCCTCTTGAGTGGCAAACTGTGCTGAAATGTGTACTGAACTGAAGCAACTGAAAACAACAGAATCACTTGTAACTTCTGACAGCCTGGGTTATGGAACCCTCTCACCCGGTCTGTAATCCTAGCAGAGTGAAGGAAGGTCTCTTGGTTGGGGGGCCCCCTTGTTCTCTTAATCCCTCTCAGGAAGAAGCAATAATGATGACGAAACCACAATCCACCTGCCTACACAGTAAACTCGTCTGCTTCTCTGCTGTGAGCAACTCTGGCCTACGTCCTCTGAGTCCCGCACTAGCTTCTCTCACTCATCCTCACCCTCTCACAGTCTCCTTCCTTCCCCCCCAGGAAGTTCCTGTGCTTTTGATTATATATGCTCCTTTGCCAGTTCTTCTGGGAAAAGTAGTCTGTTCCAGCTTGTCTGGGTACAGAAGTCCTGCTATCAACACACAAGTTCAACAATGTTTTGCTTTGCTGTATTAAAGTCTGTGAAACCTTACTTACAGAACACTGCCATCTTGTGGTTAATTAATATCCTGCAATCAGTAACAGTGCAGTGTGTTACAATGGTTATTATGGCAAGGCAAGATAAACACAATGCACAAACCAATAAACAGGTCAGACAATATGTTATAGTGTGTTAGACTAACTGATGGGAATACTTGCCTCAACAATAATAATTGACCTAAATAATAAGGCTAACCCAAATTAAACTGGCTTGCACAGTAATGAAGAACAGCATAACCATAAGAAGTATAAATATCACAAAGAAAAGTCCCTATGTAACGTTTGGTAATAACTAGTCAAAGGTGCCCTTATTGCACTCTGTGATACACCCCTAAGAGTAGGTGGGTAGGTGGGAGTATATGCTCCTGAGAGGGGTACCCCACAGGATGGTTGCAAAGTAACTGCGGCATGGTTAACAAATTTAAGTCAGCTATCATTGGGGCCCGTTTGTATAGTGGTGCTTGTGTTACCGTCTCTTTAATTACAGGCTGGGAGCAAACCTTGGGGAGACAAGACAAATGGATGCTAGGTATTTATGGCAGTCTCCAACTGTCATTAAAAACTGTGGACAGTGATGGGATAAGCACAGTTGTTCTTCTCACCCCTCCAGATACACAGTGAATCCACTCCAGGAACCTTAGTGGTCTGTTGGCCTTTGGAATCTGGTCCCAGTCCTGGCTCAGTCCTCACAAGCAGGTCCTCACAAGGCTCAGTCTCTCAGCTCTTGTCCAAGTACACCGTACATAACGGTGCAATATCCACACAAGTAGGACACCCAACATGATTTGTTCTTCCAAAGCAAATACACCTTTGCACACTGGTGCTGACTAGTATTGCAATGTTTTTCTCCCTCACTCCCCAGTGCTGATAGAGAGGGGCAGGGGAGAGGTAAAGAAGGATGCTATACAGGCACATCCTTATCAATGACATCATTGGTTGTTAGGACACTGGCGGATGGAAGGTTTAAAGGGTGAACAATGAAAACCTTTTTGTCTAAAAGGCAGGCTTAATCCACCTGCTGGCTTGTATATATTTTTTGAGAAATTTGTGGGAATTTTGCCAAGGCACACCTAAAGAAACCTAAAGGCACCTTGGGGTGCCCAGGCACCCTGGCTGAAAAAGGTTGGTGTAGTGTAGACATATGATTCTACACTAAGAATTTCAAGTGAAAATTCCAACCGAGAATTCCTGCTGCTGATATCCTTTAGGGCTCCATGCAAACTGCTTAAAAAAATGCTAGTGCGTTTGGCAGGGAAAGAAAATGCTAGTTTTCTGCCAAAAAAAGATCTAATAGAATACAAAACAGAAAGTTTTTTTTGTGTCTCTAAACATTGAACTTAACCTCTTTAGGGTCATATGACCGCCTTGATTCGCCGTCACGCCGGTCAAATGATTGGAAAAGGTCCTGATCGAAAGGGGAGATCAGGCCCTTCCAGGGAGTAGGGGACAAAAGTGCTGGGGGCGCGCAGGGCGTGCGCTCTCAGCAGATATGTATTTTTTTTGTTGCACGCAAATATGCAGCCACTCGGCTTCAAGGGCCAGACGCCAAGAGACTGCATATTTTCGTGCGATCGGCATCAAGGGGTTAAAAAAACACCTCTAGGCTACTTAATGTGCATGGACACATAGGATAATATTAGTTGCTTCTATAGGCAAAACTCTAATCTCTTCTAGGAGCAACGTTCTTTTCAGGCAATGTGCATGGAGCCTTAGAATCAAGTTACTGTGACAACATGACCTGTACTGGATGGAGTGGTAATAATTGGGTAATATCATAAACCAAATATTCACACTTTTTACATTTAAGCAGGGTAATATGAGCAATTTTTCCTAATTGCTATAGTGATCAAAGTAAAATAAAAAAAGTGAGCGCTCTAAAAGTAGCAGCTGTAGCACTAAAGGTAACCAATATAAAAACCTCAACAATAATGTAATAAATAAATAAGTGCAGCGCTAATAGTAATAAATATATTAGTCCATATATATATATAGAGATATGCAAAATGTAAAATAAGCAAAAACATTCCTTAAGTGACAGTCTGTGCAGGTCTAGGTGAAAATAGCAGCAATAAAGATCCAGTGACGGTGCTCCAAAACAGTATGGTAAGAATACGCACTCACCAGATGCGTAATGGAAATACGCATTAAAAAAATCAGTAGAGGTCCCCTTTAGGAGTAGGATATGATCCTGGCCAAGGATAATCCTCCCTCTGGGTAAAGGTGGTGCTTTCGGAGCTCACAGGTGGTCTGTCATCATCCCACCAGTAATCACTAGTGATTGTTACACCTGAAGGTACTTGTAATAGTGATCATTCGCCCAAATTTGGGGCATTGGGCTATGCAGGCCATAGATGGGTCGTTAATCGTCCGATATTTCGGCCGAAAGAAAAATTGGCCGATTTTCATACCGTTAGTGGATTAGTTCTTCGGCCGTTTTTCATGTATTTTGCACTTTCAGATTATTGGTTATGTTGGGAAATTTGCGGCCGATTTGGACGATCGGACGATTTTCCCAGCAATGATGGCCAAATCGGACGATCGTTTTAACGATAAAAAATCTGCGCATGAACTGTGACCTGCAAGGGACAGAAGTTATGGGGTGAACTTTATGATTTAGTCGAATGATTTTTTTAATCGTTGGTGGTAACATTGGCCGAACAAACGAACTACTGATTTTTCATTTATCGTTCGAAAAATCAGACGATGTTCGACCCGTCTATGGCCTGCACTACTATTGGTTATTATTTAGTATTACATACAATATTAGGCTGGCCATACACGGGTCAAATTCCGAAAGAATTTTCTTTCGAAAATCTTTTCTAAGAATTTTTCTTCGAATTTCACACCATTAGTGAGTCACAGAAACGGCCGATTTTCGTGTGACCATTGAATTTGAGTGATCGGGCATGATGGAAATTTTTTGAAAAAGGTACAAATTTAGAATCAATGATGGGAGAATCGTGCAAGAAATATAAAGCTGTGACCTGGAAAGAAAAGAAAATTTGTGGCCACAAAAATTCTTTTGTGTAGCAACATGAGGGAAAATTGGAGGCTGGGTTGGTTGAATTTCTAAATCAATGGCAGTACAAAACGCACAAAATTTCCAGTTTTCTAAAAAAAATTTGTTTGGAATTTCAATCTATATATGGGCGGATTTACAGTATTCTGCCATTACAAAGAAAATTGAAAATGAGACTTTACTTCTGCTTTATTTAAAGCCAAACATTTTTTTTTGTTTTGGAATGTATGAGAAATCATTACAACCCCTGCCATGTTTTTATTACTGTCTATGTCCCCTTTTAGGGAGATATTTTAGGAATTCTTAGTTTAGGGGACTAAAAAAGATGTGAAATCCAAAATTATGAGTTATCAAAATAATAGAAACTGAGCAGAAGTGTTCCATTGGAAATACCAGTCAAATAGAGACTTTCCCTCACTTTGGAGAGATTTCCTTTTCCTTCCTATTGCGTCTACAGGACAGAAAATGAAATGAAAATACAAATTTGCCTTCTCTTATAGACAGGGGTGTGCTGTGTTGCAGAGCTGTGTAATCTCAGAACTGGATAGACAGAAATCTTTTGGCAGGTAAAATAGTGCCCTTTTAAGTGTTTATATTTGTGTATTATGCATTTTTTCTAGAGTTTAGTTTTAAAATTCTGTATTTTCTGTGCTCTTTATACAACTCTTATTAGAAACATTTTATTAGTGTGCAAATTATTCAATCTTCATGGAAAAAAAATATTATCAAGAGTAGACATGTGAATTGAATACATATAAATCTTTAATTTCCTGTAAATTTAATAGGTTGTTCTTAAATGAAGCAAATTAACAAGCACTCAAAGTTTATACTTCATAAATGAATACATTGTTAAAGAAGAAGAAATGTGTGGATATGCTAACACAAAGAAGGAATAAAGCTATATCAAACCCAAAACCAAAAATGTAATATATTGCAGTTTACCAATCATTAGATGTGGAGACTGCATAGTTTTCTTTTTTTTTAAGCTTTTTTCACACTGTTTTCACCTGGTGATCTCGCCTGTAACATACTTCATATATTAGAGTGTCCCCACTGAAGGAGCAACAGAGACACCTTTGGACAGCAGAATTGTCATTCTCGGGAGGTGAGAGAGGGGAGTGTTAGATGAACTAGCAGATTTAGATACACTAACAAATTGAAGCCAAACTCCTGCTAATACTTTATAAGCAGCTACAGCAACAGTTTTTTTTCTTTTTGGATAAACGTTTTGCATAAATAAATAAAAGTTGATTATTGTAATCACCCCTGTCAGTGGTAAATGGTTTGTCTCAAACCCCTAAATACTACATCTACAAGAAAGCTTATTCTGTTGAAAAATAACAGACTTACTAGTAGGATCACCAGGTGGAAATAAATGAAAGAAAGCCTAAAACAGAAAATGAATGCAGCCAAGACACCTAAGAATTGGTAAGCTGCAATATAATAAATGTTCGTTTTTAGGTTTAATACAGCTTTAACCACTTGCCGACCAGCCACAGTAGATATGCTGCGGCAGGGTGGCACCGCTGTGCAAAATCACGTATATATACGTGATTTTGCATTTCGCGCAACCGCCCTACCTGCGCTGCTGATTGCAGCCGCGGGTGTCACAGTTGCACAGAAGTCATCGTGGCTCGACCATTCCAGTGGCTGGAGCCCACAAACCCAGAAGGAAAACCGGATGAAGATGAAAGCCCTGTCAGCTGTGACAATGTGCCGCTGGAGGACTTCGTCTTACAGATAAGTCGTTCATAATGTGCTAGTATGTGATGCATACGCACACATTATGCCATTACTTTGCAGGGAGACCGACATTTTTTTTTCAGAATTTACTTTGATCTATCCCTGCTCCAGACAACGCCTTCCTGCAGCCCAGCATGGTTTCTCCTTTATTTCTTGTATAGGTGTCATCTTCACCTAGCACATCAATGTCCAAATTGTTGCTTTGTTTTATATAACACTTTCCTGTTATTGCATAATAGGCCTAATTTTTATCAATTAGCATATGTGGTAAGTTTATATTTTAACCACAATTCTGGAGCATCAGGGCTTTTTTTCAGCGAGAACATGGAGGAACGAAGTTCCGGCACCTCCAGCACTGAATGTATGTAATGGCAAGGGGTACTAAGGTTTGCTCAGGGGCGGACTGACCATTTGGAAACTCGAGCACTGCCCGAGGATCCGGGGTCAGCAGGGGGCCCCATGAGATGCCCCTGGTACCTTTTTCATAGGCTTTTTTGAGTTTGGGCAAGGGCACAGGGGCCCCATGATCCCCTATGGCCCGGGGGCCCCATGAGTTGTCAGTCCGCCCCTGGGTTTGCTGGAGGGTCTGTTGATGCTGGCTGCTGGGGGATCTATTGTCACTGGTGGGAATCTATTTTTGCATGGGGGTCTATTGTTGCTGTCAGAGTCTTATGTTGCTGGGAGAAGTCTATTGTTGCTGGCTGCTGGGAGATCTGTTGTTGCTGCTGGTGGGTCTATCATTCCTAGGGTGGATCTATTGTTGCCAGGGTGGTATTTTGTTGTGGGGGGTCCATTGTTGCGGGGGGATCTATTGTTGCTGGCTTCAGGGGATCTACTGTATATTACTGCTTGTCTTGTTATAATTCACACATTCCATACAAAATACAAAAAGCACTGCAAAATACTTGATTCTGTATTCTCTAAAAGGGGCAATACTGGGAGGTGGGTAGGGGGTGGAACCAAGGGACAGTGCTTGGAGGTGGGTAGGGGTCAGAGACAAGGGGCGACTCAAAAGGTGGGGAGTTCCTGTACCTACTCTCTGAGAAAAAAAGCCTTGTGGAGCATTATGCATGACAAGAAAGTCTGACCTGTGGTGAACCTGTTTTCCAACAACTATGCTGATAACCTTCAAAATTCTCATCAGCATAATCACATTGGCATCATTTGTGTGACAAATTAATATGCAATAATAATAATATAATAATAATATGCAATCTTTATCAGATAGAAATCACATTAATTTGTGCAATTTGTTTCATCTCCCTTCTTCCAGGGAGGGCAGACTATTCCTCATTTTCACATTTCTAGTATTTGTTGCTTTCTTTATGGTAATTGCACATGGTACTGATGTATGAACATCACATATTCCTGGCAGAAATAATGCGAGGATGGGTTGTATAGTCAATGTGTGCATTTGTGTGTATTCCCACGTATGCTTATACACGTGTAAAAATTATTCTAGCTTTTGTTTATCAAGGGAGTATAGTATATGTACAGTGGGGATCGAAAGTTTGGGCACCCCAGCTAAAAATTTGTATTAATGTGCATAAAGAAGCCAAGGAAAGATGGAAAAATTTCCAAAAGGCATCAAATTACAGATTAGACATTCTTATAATATGGCAACAAAAGTTAGGTTTTATTTCCATCATTTACACTTTCAAAATAACAGAAAACAAAAAAATGGCGTCTGCAAAAGTTTGGGCACCCTGCAGAGTTAATATCTTGTACTGCCCCCTTTGGCAAGTATCACAGCTTGTAAACGCTTTTTGTAGCCAGCCAAGAGTCTTTCAATTCTTGTTTGAGGTATCTTTGCCCATTCTTCCTTACAAAAGTCTTCCAGTTCTTTGAGATTTCTGGCCTGTCTGTCACGCACTGCTCTTTTAAGGTTTATCCATAGATTTTCAATTATGTTGAGGTCAGGAGATTGTGAAGGCCATGCCAAAACCTTCAGTTTACGCCTCTTGATGTAATCCCCTGTGGATTTTGAGGTGTGTTTAGGATCATTATCCATTTGTAGAAGCCATCCTCTCTTTAACTTCAGCTTTTTCACAGATGGCATCAAGTTACCATCCAAAATTTGCTGAAATTTTATTGAATCTATTTTTCCTTCTACTCGTGAGATGTTCCCTGTGCCACTGGCTGCAACACAACCCCAAAGCATGATTGATCCAACCCCATTCTTAACAGTTGGACAGAGATTCTTTTCATTAAATTCTGTGCCCCTTCTTCTCCAAACGTACCTTTGCTCATTCCGGCCAAAAAGTTCAATTTTAACCTCATCGGTCCACAGAACTTGTTTCCAAAATGCATCAGGCTTGTCTATATGTTCATTTGCAAAGTTCAAACGATGATTTTTGTGGTGAGGACGTAGAAGAGGTTTTCTTCTGATGACTCTTCCATGAAGACCATATCTGTACAAGTATCTCTTTATAGTGGAATAGTGTACCACAACTCCAGTGTCTGCCAGATCTTTCTGGAGGGATCGTGCAGTCAAACGTGGGTTTTGAATTGTTTTTCTCACAATCCTGCGAGCTGCTCTGTCTGATATTTTTCTTGGTCTTCCAGATCTTGCTTTAACTTCCACTGTTCCTGACGACTGCCATTTCTTAATTACATTCCGAACAGAGGATATTGACATCTGAAAACGCTTTGCTATCTTCTTATAGCCTTCTCCAGCTTTGTGAGCGTCAACTATTTTCAGTTTCAGTTTTCTAGACAACTGCTTAGAAGAACCCATGGTGCTGATTGTTGGGGCAAGGTCAGATGAGTCTGGGCATTTAAAACCTTTGAGATTGACATAACCTGGTCTTCCCAGACGATGATTGAGAACAATCCATGACACTGGCAGGTCTCAGCTTTGCAAAGGGGGCAGTGCATGCTATAAATTCTGCAGGGTGCCCAAACATTTGCAGACGCCATTTTTTTGTTTTCTGTTATTTTGAAAGTGTAAATGATGGAAATAAAATCTAATTTTTGTTGACATATTATAAGAATGTCTAATCTGTAATTTGATGCCTTTTGGAGATTTTTCCATCTTTCCTTGGCTTCTTTATGCACATTAATACAAATTTTTAGCTGGGGTGCCCAAACTTTCGATCCCCACTGTATGTATATGCACACATACGCACATACGTGCTTTAAAATACTAACCAACAACAGATATTTTTGTATTTTCTTTTTTACTGATCTAAACACAGTGCAAGTTTATACGCCTGTGTGTGCAGTCCCATTAAAAAAAAATGGGCTGCATTTTGATTAAAAAATAAAATGCCCGAATGCCTAAAAACTTTATTTTAGACATCCTTGTTAAATAAATTCTGAGCATATGCCATCTCCCCCGGTGAATCATTCTTTTTTACATTTTGGATGTACTGTATACACGGGGTTAGACAAAAAAGTGACGACATGTTTCAAAAGCCGAAGTGATGTAACATTCTTTTGCTTCTGCTGTGTGATGAGACACCTAGCTAACAGGAGGGAAGTCTCACTTTCGTCATTCACTGCGTGTGCTGCTAGTAATACGGAGTCATGTCAGAGCTTACTGAGCTTCAAAGAGGGTAAATTGTTAGTGCGGCTTAGCTGGTGCCTCTGTGACTGAAGTTGTCAATTTATTTGCCATGTCATGAGTATGAAAGGTTATGACGGCATATACAGGTTCCAGGAAAACGTCATCTGACAAGCATAAGTGCGGTCAACATGTTCAACTGACAAAAAAGACAAAAGGACATTGCACAGGATTGTGACCCGGAATAAGAAAACAACTGCTGCAAAAGTGATCGCAGCTGTCAGTTCACTATCACCTTATGTGGTTTTTACCTAAAAAAGCAAAAATGCTTGGTAAATACCTCGTAAAACAGCGCTAAAGTCAATTCACTAAAGTAAATGAATAAATGAATGCATGCTTTAAAGAAGAACTCTGGGCATAGATTAACCACTTGCCGACCCGTGTTTTTACTGCGGCAGGGCGGCACCTGTACGCACAGCACCGTCTTTTAACGTCGCTGTGCAAAACAGGTAGGGGGTGCGTGCGAGGCATGTGCCCGACATACCCGTCCCACTGATCGTGGCAGTGGGTGTCCATCACCGGCTCCCGGCGGGTCATTTCCCACCGGGTGCCGACGATTACAAGTAATCACTGACAGATAGCACGGCTGCAGTGTTTACATTGCAGCTCTGCTATCTGTCAGTTCAGTGCAAGCTGAACCTGAGAGAAGACTTTATCTCTCGGGATCAGCATGCTCCTGTGAAGTACACCCCCGTCCCTAGTAAAACACTCCCTTCACACAGTTAACCCTTTCATTACCTAATAAAAGTTAACCCCTTCCTCCCCAGTGCCATTAGTACAGTGTCAGTGTTTTTTTTTGCTGTATCATTGCTGTATCATTACTGATCACTGTATTGGTGTCACTGGGGATGTCAGTGACCCCAAGTCAGTTCCCACCCAGTGTCAAAATGTCCACCGCAGTCCCGCAGTCCCACCATAAGTCGCTGATCACTGTCATAAATTGCTGATCACCGCCATAAGTCGCTGATCGCCGCCATTATTAGTATAATAAAATAAAAAATCCCAGTATCTTTCCCGCCATTTGTAGATGCTATAACTTTCACGTAAACCCATTAATTTACACGTATTGGGATTTTTTTTAAGCAAAGACATGTTGCAGAATGCATTTTGACTGAAATTTATGACTAAATTTGATTTTTAAATTTTTTTTACTGGACATGTTTTATAGCAAAAAGTCCAAAATATAGTTTGTTTTCTCAAAATTGTCAGCATTTTTTTTTTATAGCGCAAAAAATAAAAAACTCACAGCAGATCAAATACCAGCAAAAGAAAGCTCAATTTGTGGGAAAAAAAGGATGTAAATTTCATTTATGTACAGCATTGCATGACCGCGCAATTTTCCATTAAACTAGCGCAGCGCTGTATAGCAAAAAAATGGCGTAAATTGCAGTATTTATACCATAGTTTGTAGACGCTATAACCTTCACACAAAGCAATCAATATACACTTATTGGGATTTTTTTACCAAAAACATGGAGCAGAATACATTTTGGCCTAAATTTATAACTAACTTTGAGTTTACTATATATTTTTTATAGCTGAAAGTAAAAAATATAGTTTTTCCTCAAAAATTTTTGGTCTTTTTTTGTTTATAGCGTGAAAAATAAAAAGCGCACAGGTGATCAAATACCACCGAAAGAAAGCTCTATTCGTGTGAAAAAAAGGACATAAATTTCATTTGGGTGCAGCATTGCATGACCGCGCAATTATCAGTTGAATTAGTGCAGCGCCGAGTAGCAAAAAGAGGCCTGGTCAGGAAGGCGGGTAAATCCTCAGGAAGGGAAGTGGTTAAGTGCTCATCTCTGTCTAGGGTATTGCACCATGGAGATATATTTACCTAACCTGTCAATCCTCTAAGCGCAAGACTGGTCCCCACTGCTCCTGCCCCCTTCCCCCACGTGTGCTAGTAGTCTTGTGAATGGACTGTTCCTGATGTCATCATGCCCATAGACCGGCTCTGGACATGAGGATGGCAAGAACAATTCACCCCTGGACCTGGGGGAGCTCTGTGTTCTGGAGGATCGAATGATCAGGTAAGTATAGCTTTTCCTTACATCCTTGAACAAAAACAGCAGTTAAAAAAAATTTGGCCCGGAGTTCTTCTTTGAATAAGTAGTGGTCCAGACATGAAATAAGTAAGGAATGTAAAAATATAATAGCCAATTTGGAGTAGTCTCTACCTTTTTGGATCAGTCTCTCAACAGTAATGCATAGAAACCTAAATATGGAGAACCATAGAATCAATGAGGTTGCTTTACTAAAGGCAAATAGACTGTGCACTTTGAAAGTTGCTCCAGAGCTTAGGAAATGAGGTAAAGCTTCACTTTACAAAGAATACCCAATCATATGTCAAGTAAAAGAAAATGCTCATGATTGGATGATGGAAGTCAGCAGAGCACCACTTCATTTACTAAGCTCTGGAGCAACTGCACTTTCAAAGTGCTCAGTCTATTTGCCCTTAGTAAATCCACCCCATTACATGTAGTAAAATCTATTAATTTCCTCTTTTCATTTTGCCAAATTTTCAGATACTTTTTTTTGTGTATATACAAGTACTGTATATTCATCATTTGGTGCATAAACCTCCCAATCACCCCAAACATGATACAATGTACATGAATATCACAATGATCTTGTCCTTTGTTAGAGCATACTGTATGTCATATGTAATGGGAATACTTTACTTTTTCACAAATATCTTTGGAGATATCTTTGGTGCAAATATTTGCAAGACAGAGTGGGATTAGGAATAGACAAGTATTCTTACAAAGGTGTGGAGCTTGAGCTGTTAGGAGAGGGGTGTCATCAATTTGAAGGTTTGGAAGATGGATCAGAGTGACACATATCATCAGAGAATGACAATGGCTATTCTCTAACAAGACAAAACAGACCTCTCCAAAGATATAGCAATGACTTCACCAAATATCACAGCAAAAATGACTTTAAAGTGTAACTAAAGGCAAAACTTTCTTTTTAATTTTGAATAGAGTAATAGGGGTTGGGGGAGAGCAATAGTTAGAACCTCTGTAAGTTTTGTTTAGTTTTTTTGCCATTGAGGAGATTTCCCAACTATGAATGTTCAATATCGACCCAAAATGTAGGAATTTCTTTTACTTGAATTTTCAGTGATAAGGAGAAACAGTAACAATAGAGGGTGAATCTCCTTAATGATGGCACAAACAGCAATAAAAACTGACAGGTGTCCTAATCCATCTCCCCTGTATACATCCCACTGGATATGACATCCCATGAGATAAAATACAGAATAGTTCCATGAGATAAATACTGCATTTCCATTAAATAATGCATGCCTTATTTTAGTAGCTTTTTTTGTGAAATGCAAAAAATGTTTTGAAAAACGCTAAGAGGTATGCCTACAAATACATACACTATATTGCCAAAAGTATTGGGACGCCTGCCTTTACACACACATGAACCTTAATGGCATCCCAGTCTTAGTCTGTAGAGTTCAATATTGAGTTGGCCCACCCTTTGCAGCTATAACAGCTTCAACTCTTCTGGGAAGGCTGTCCACAAGGTTTAGGAGTGTGTCTATGGGAATGTTTGACCATTCTTCCAGAAGCACATTTGTGAGGTCAGGCATTGATGTTGGACGAGAAGGCCTGGCTCACAATCTCCGCTCTAATTCATCCCAAAGGTGTTCTATCGGGTTGAGGTCAGGACTCTGTGCAGGCCAGTCAAGTTTCACCATCCCAAACTGGCTCATCCATGTCTTTATGGACCTTGCTTTGTGCACTGGTGTGCAGTCATGTTGGAACAGGAAGGGACCATCCCCAAACTGATCCCACAAAGTTGGGAGCATGAAATTGTCCTACCCCTGAAAAACAACCCCACTCCATAATCCCCTCTTCACCAAACTTTACACTTGGCACAATGCAATCAGGCAAGTACAGTTCTCCTGGCAACCGTCAAACCCAGACACGTCTATCGGATTGCCAGACACAAAAACGTGATTCATCACTCTAGAGAACATGTCTTCACTACTCCAGAGTCCAGTGGCAGTGTACTTTACACCACTGCATCCGCCACTTTGCATTGCACTTGGTGATGTAAGGCTTGGATGCAGTTGCTTGGCCATGGAAACTCAACCCATGAAGCTCTCTATGCACTGTTGTTGTGCTAATCTGAAGGCCACATGAAGTTTGGAGGTCTTTACATTTTGACTCTGCAGTTTGCGACTTCTGCGCACGGTGCACTTCAGCATGCGCTGACCCCACCCACACTTGGTGGCTGAGTTGCTGTTGTTCCCAGTTGCTTCCACTTTGTTATAATACCACTAACAGTTGGAATATTTAGTAGCAAGGAAATTTCATGGATGGACTTATTGCACAGGTGGCAACCTATCACGGTACCACACTTGAATTCACTGAGCTCCTGAGGGTGACCCATTCTTTCACAAATGTTTGTAGAAGTAGTCTACATACCTAGGTGCTTGATTTTATTGTGGCCATGGAGGTGATTAGAACACCTGAATCCAATGATTTGGAGGGGCGTCCCAATACTTTTGGCAATATAGTGTATGTCCACCAAGTTCCACCATAAGAAAAAAAAAAATAGAAAAGCTCCATATACACAATCTTATTGCCACAGTTGATCTGAAGGAAGGCAAAAACCCCTATAAAGCATGGTGCAATTTGCTCCACTGGGTGAAAAATAAATTCCTCCCTGATCCCCAAAAAGACAATGAGATATTCCCTGGATCAATAACCTCTTGTGTTATTCCCTATAAGTATTATTATTCACATATCTTTTATGCATTTAGGAATTTATTCAGTTCTTCAAAAACAATCTACTGAGCTGGCCAGAACTAGTTCTTGAGGGAGTCTCTTCCACATTTTCACAGCTGTTACTGCGAAGAAGCCTTTTCATATGTGGAGGTTAAATCTCTCCTCCAGATGTAAAGGGTGCCCCATTGTCCTCTGTGATGTACAGTGAATAACCCTACACCAAGTTCCCTATATGGGCCACTTATGTATTTACACACAGTGTTTATAGCTCCCCTTAAAGCAGAACCTCACCCATAAGAAGAAGTTCCGCTTGTTTTCATAACCCCCCCCCCCTTCCACTGCCACACATCACTGGTCCCAGAAGATTGCGGAACCATTCACAAAGTTGAACACATCTCACGCATGTGCAGTAATAAACAAGCTGTGAAGCCAGAAAGATTCATTGCCTGTTTCCCTTACCTAAGATGCCGGCGCCTGCACCCAAAACCAATTGAAAAATCAGCTCGGTTGAGGACATCACTGGATCCCTGGACAGGTAAAGGTCCTTATATTAAAAGTCAGCAGCTACAGTATTTGTACCTGCTGTCTTTTAATATTTGGGGGGAAAACTGGAGCCCCACAGTATAACTAAAGGCAAAACCTTTTTTGTAGTTTTGGAGAGAGTGGAGAGGGATTAGAACACCTGTCAGTTTTTATTGCTATCTGTGCCCCCATTAGGGAGATTTACCCTCTCTATTTGTCCTGTTTACCCATACAATGCTCAGCAAAAAATGAGTACACCCCTTTTGAAAAGTAAGATTTTAATCAATATCTCAATGAACACAAGAACAATTTCCAAAATGTGGACAAAACTGAGTTTTATAGAACATTTGTTTAGTTCATTACATGAAAGTAAGATTAATAATATAACTTAGATTACAAAATCTTCAGTTTTACTCACATTAGTTGATGCAAAAATGAATACACCCCACAACAAAAACTACAACATCTAGTATTTTGTATGACCTCCGTGATTTGTAAGGAAAGCACCAAGTCTTCTAGGCATGGAATGAACAAGTTGGTGACATATTGCAACATTTATCTTTTTCCATTCTTCAAGAAAGACCACTTTTAGAGTCTGGATGCTGGATGGAGAATGATGCTCAACTTGTCTCTTCAGAATTCCCCACAGGTGTTCGATTGGGTTCAGATCAGGAGACATACTTGGCCAATGAATCACTTTCACCCTGTTCTTCTTCAGAAATGCAAGAGTGGCCTTAGATGTGTGTTTTGGATCATTGTCTGGTTGGAAAAGTGCACGACGACCAAGGGCACGGAGTGATGGTAGCATCTTCTCTTTCAATATAGAGCAGTACATCTGTGAATTCATGATACCATCAATAAAAAGCAGCTCCCCAACACCAGCATAACTCATGCAGCTCCACAGAAGGACACTGCCACCACGTTTCACTGTAGGCACCATGCATTTTTCTTTGTACTCCTCACCTTTGCAGCGCCATTCAGTTTTGAAGCCATCAGTTCCAAAACCATTTATCTTGGGCTATGTTCACACTAGCGTTGTGTGCAGGCGGCAGAGAGGCATTTGGGAAGCATTTTTACCACTTTCCAAACGCCTCTGGCAGTTCTGCACATTGCAGCACATGGTGCTGTTCTAACGGGAGCGGTAGCTTCGCGGCACGGCAAAACGGATGCCTCTGGACGAGTCAGGAGGCGTTGAAGCCTCCTATTCTTGTCTATGGTGCTGCTCCGCAAACGCACGGCCGACGTTTGTGGCGCGGTTGCGACGCAGTTGCACGGCATTTGCGGAGTGGTAACACCATTTAAACTTCATTATATATTGCGCAACGGATCAAATTCAAAATCCTAACACTGACGTACAAAGCTGTCCACCATACTGCCCCGTACTACATCTCTGACCTAATATCCAAGTACCGTCCAGCACGCACACTCCGCTCCTCACAAGACCTCCTTCTCTCTAGTTCCCTGGTCTCCTCCTCCCATGCCAGGACTTCTCCAGGGTGTCACCCATCCTCTGGAACTCCCTGCCCCAACCCATCAGATTATCACCTACTCTCCTCTCCTTTAGGGGCACCCTGAAAACCCATCTCTTCAGGGAAGCCTACCCCACCCCCTGCTAACCTGCCGACCTCCTCCACTCTTCCTACCACTCCATCCCCCACAGTTATTTCCTCCTTTACCACTATCCCCTCCCTCCTAGATTGTAAGCTCCAAGGAGC
The DNA here is from genome assembly GCF_062004578.1 of Staurois parvus. Taxonomy (NCBI): domain Eukaryota; kingdom Metazoa; phylum Chordata; class Amphibia; order Anura; family Ranidae; genus Staurois; species Staurois parvus. The sequence continues at coordinate 7,791,085 of NW_028318003.1, forward strand.
AGGGCCCTCGATCCCCTCATGTTTTGCATTGTATTGGTATTGTTCTGTCACATGTTCTGTCCCCCTTTGTAATGTACAGTGCTGAGCGAACTATTGGCGCTTTATAAATACTGTATAATAATAATTATAGGCATTTGTGGGGCATTTTTAATGCTCTGCAAATGCCTAGCAACTGCCGCTAAACTGCGCATGCGGCGTTTGCGGAGCGTTTGCCGAGCGTTAAAAAATGCTCTGCAAACGCTGGACCAACGCTTGCCAAACGCTATAGGGGCGTTTGGCAAGCGTTGGTAAAACAGTCAAGTGTGAACGAGCCCTTAGTCTCATTATACAGAGTCCCAGTAGTCTTTTTCAGCATGGGTACTGGCAAATTCTAGGTGGGCTATTTTGTGCATGGGCTTTAGGAGAGGTTTCCTTCATAGACGACACTCATGCATGCCATTCCTCTGCAGTGTACGCTGTATTGTGTTACAGGAAACAATTCACAAAGTGAACTTGCATGGCGATTTTCTTCAACCCTTCTCATCAGAAGAAGCACTTTTTGAGGTGTTAACTTCCATGGACGGCCTGGACGTCTCTGTGAGATGGTTGCAGTTCCATCTTTGTTAAATTTTTTTATCACTTTTGCTACAGTATTCTGACTGATAAGTAATGAGCTTTGCTGATCTTCTTGCAGCCTTCACCTTTCTTGTGTAAAGAAATTATTTTCTTTCTCAGGCCTTGTGACATTTCTCTTCCATGTGATGCTATTGCTGAAAGCATGAAATGGGAAGGGGTTTTCTATGTCAAGTAACACCCTTTTTATTATTTATTTTATTTTATTTATCTAGTTTATATAGCGCCAAAGGGTTTGCTCAGCGCTGTACAATAGAGGGGGGGACAATACATGAAACAGTACAGTAACATCAAACAGCACACGAGGGGTAAGAGGGCCCTACTTTTTTGAGCTTATAATCTAGGAGGGAGGGGGTAGTGGTACAGGAGGAAATGGCTGTGGGGGATGGAGTGATAGGAGGAGGGAAGGGCAGCGGCTGTTAGGTGAGGGTGGGGTAGGCTTCCCTAAAGAGGTGGGTTTTCAGGGAGCGCCTGAAGGTGAGGAGGGAAGGTGACAGTCTGGTGGATTGGGGTAGTGAGTTCCAGAGGATGGGGGAGGACCTGGAGAAGTCTTGCAGTCGTGCGTGGGAGGAGGAGACCAGGGAGCAGGATAGAAGGAGGTCCTGTGAAGAGCGAAGGGTACGGGTAGGGTGGTACCTGGGAATCAGGTCGGTGAGGTAGTTAGGGGCAGTGTTGTGAATGGCCTTATAGGTCAGGGTGAGCAATTTGAATTTAATGCGTTGGGCAATGGGGAGCCAGTGGAGGGAGAGGCAGAGGGGGGTGGCAGAGGTGGAGCGGCTGGTGAGGTGGATGAGTCTGGCAGCTGAGTTCAGGATGGTCTGAAGCGGGGAGAGTTTGCACTGGGGTAGGCCAGTGAGGAGGGAGTAGTCACGGCGTGAGATAATCAGGGAGTGTACGAGTAGTTTAGTGGTGTCTGGGGTAAGGAAGGAGCGTATCTTGGCGATGTTCCGGAGGTGGAGCCTGCATGTGTTTGTGAGTGATTTGATATGAGGTTGAAAGGAAAGGTTTGAGTCCAGAATGACGCCAAGGACCTTGGCTTGCTGGGCGGGATTGATGGTGGTGGTGTTGGTAGTGATGGAAAGGATGGGGGGGGGGGCGCGGGCTGGGGGGAAGACGAGAAGCTCGGTTTTGGAGAGGTTGAGCTTCAGGAAATGGAGCGACATCCAGTCAGAGATGTCGTTTAGGAGGTGAGTGATGCGGGCGAGAATGTGGGGGTGAGGTGAGGGGTGGATAGGTAGATTTGAGTATCATCAGCGTAGAGGTGGTAATTGAAGCCGTGGGAGTGTATGAGTTTGCCAAGGAAGGAGGTGTAGATGGAGAAGAGAAGGGGTCCAAGGACAGAGCCCTGGGGGACCCCGACAGAGAGGGGGAGGGAAGAGGAGGTGGCATCGTTGTAGGAAACGCTGAAGGAGCGTTGGGATAGATAGGACGAGAACCAAGAGAGAACGGTGTCTCTGATGCCAAGGGAGAGTAACTTATTGAGGAGGAGGGGGTGGTCGACTGTGTCAAAGGCCGCGGAGAGGTCAAGGAGGAGGAGGACAGAGTAGTCGCCTTTGGCTTTGGCGGTTAGTAGATCGTTGGTGATTTTGAGGAGGGCAGTTTCGGTGGAGTGTAGGGGACGGAAGCCGGACTGTAGTGGGTCAAGGAGGTTGCTGTCAGTTAGGTGGGCGCTTAGGCGATCGGAGACCAAGCGCTCAAGGAGCTTGGAAGTGAGTGGCAGCAGGGAAATTGGTCTGAGGTTGTTGAGGTCAGTGGGGTCCAGGGAGGGCTTTTTGAGTATGGGGGTGATGTGCGCATGTTTTAGGGAGGAGGGGAAGACGCCAGTAGAGAGGGAGAGATTGAAGATGTGGGTAAGGGAGCGGATGAGGGAAGAGGGGGGTGACCGGAGGAGTTGAGAGGGGATAGGGTCCAGGGGGCAGGTAGTGAGGCGGGCTTCTGAGAAGACCCTGGTGACTTCCTCAGTGGTAGTAGGGCTGAAGGAGTGCAGTGATGGGGGGGTTACGGTAGGCAGGGCCTTGGGTGTGGTGGGGGGCAGTGCCGTTGCAAGGTCAGAGGAGGGGAGAGATGAGGGGGTGATGGAAGGGGGGAGGCTAGATAGGGAGGTAGATTGCAAGTTGACCATGTCCTTGCGGATTGCGTCAATTTTGTTGTGGAGATGAGTGGCAATCTCGTGGGCGGTAAGTGAGGTACTGAGTGGAGGAGGGGGGGGAGAGAGCAGGGAGTTGAAGGTGGAGAAGAGTTGGCGAGGGCAGGTGGAGAGGGTGTTGATCAGGTCAACGAAGTAGGCCTGCTTGGCGGCGTGGAGGGAGGAGGTGTAGGTGAGGAAGGCAGATTTGTAGAGGGAGAATGCATGAGGGGACCTGGTTTTGCGCCATAGTCTCTCCAGCGCATGACTGCGACGTTTGAGGCATTTAGTGCTGTCATTCTGCCATGGTTGGAGCGGTCTGGGTTTGATGTTGCGTGTGGTTAGGGGTGCCAGAGAGTCTAGGGTAGCTGATAGTGAGTCGTTGTACGCGGTGGTGGCTAGGTCAGGACATGACAGTGGAAGGATGCTGTCGTGTAAGCGGTCGGCAGCCGAGTGGAGGGGGGCCAGGTGCAGGTTGCGGAGGTTGCGGCTGGTGATGGTTTGGCGCACTGGGGGGGGGGGGTTAGGGGAAGGGGAGATGGAGAACGTGAGGAGGTGGTGGTCGGAGAGAGGGAAGGGGGTGTTAGAGAACTGGTTGAGGGTACAGAGGTGGGAGAAGACGAGGTCCAGGGTGTTCCCATTGATGTGGGTGGAGGATTGAGTGTATTGTGTGAGCGCGAAGGAGGAGGTTAGGTGGAGGAGTTGGGAGGTAGCTGGGGTGTTGTCGTTGATGGGGATGTTGAAGTCCCCGAGGATGATGGTCGGTAGCTCAGAGGAGAGGAAGAAGGGAAGCCAGGCGGCGAAGTCATCCAGGAAGCGGGCTATGGATCCGGGGGGCCTGTAGATCACTGCGATCCTTAGGGGGGTGGGTGAGAAGAGCCGGATGCAGTGAGCCTCGAAGGAGGAGAAGGTTAGGGAGGGGGGGTTAGGGAGGACCTGGAAGGTGCTCAGCGGTGATAGGAGCAGGCCGACACCACCACCTTTGTGACCGCTCAGTCTTGGTGAATGGGACCAGACGAGACCTCCATGGGAGAGTGCCGCAGGGGAGGTGGAGTCGGTGGCCTGTACCCTGGCTAGGAGGTTGAGGGAGCGGGAGATAAAGAGGTCATGGATGGCAGTTAGTTTGTTGCAGACCGAACGGGCGTTCAGAAGTGCAACCGAGAGAGGGGGGATGGATGCGGGGAGGAGGTGCACAGGTATGAGGTTGAGGGGGTTGCGGCGGCTGGCGGGGGCAGGGGGGTCCCTGGAGGGGGGGTTCCTGGAGGGGGGGAGAGGTGGTGAGGGGCCAGGGTTCGGGGAGATGTCCCCAGCGGATAGGAGAAGGAGAAGTCGTGAGGAGGGTGGCATGAGAATGGGAGGTGTAGGAGCGTGTGGGTCTGGTAGTGGTGGCACGTGCGTCGACCCACACGCTTTATGATCAACTGTCTGCTGGACACCTGTTAAATGAAGAATTAGACTCACCTGTAGTTGAATTCTTGTTAACCACTTCCCATCCAGCCCATGTATATAAATGGCCGGATGGGGGCAGTGCAGGGGTGGGTTGTCGTTCATAAACGGCGCCCGCCATTTTGGACTGTGCACTCTCCCTGGGAGCGCGCGGCACCGCGATCCGGTGCCCGCTGTGTCCTCCGGACAAAGTGGAACACCGATCGCTGTACGGGACCTCTGTGTGAGGTCCCGATCATGTGATCACTGAATGGCCAATCAGTGATCACATGAATAGTAGTAAGCAAGATGTCACTTCTGACATCATTGCTTACTATGTGTGAAATCTGTGAATGATCACAGAGATCACATGGTACAAGGCTATTCACAACAGCCGCGTATCATGTGATAAGCTGTGACCAATCACAGCTCACACAGTATTTTTCAATGGCTGCAAGAATGCAGCCAGAGAGGAGAAATGATTGCTTTTACAGCCTTTATGGGTGTAAAAGCAATCAGTGTAAAAAAAAAAAAATCTTCATTACCCCCAAGTAGTACAGTGTCACTATGGTGACACTGTACTGCTAGGGTGACAGTATGTTTAAAAAAAACAACTAATAATATAAAAAAATAAAATAAAAATGTAAAAAAATTTTTTTAAAAATTATAATTTTTGGTTTTAAACTAATTTGGGTTTTTTTTTTACCAAAAAGATAACTGAATACATTTTGGCCAAGATTTATGAAGATTATTTATTTGCAAAATTTTATAAGAAAAACACTTTTTAAAAAAAAATTTCAGACTTTTTCATTTACATAGCAAAAAAAAAACCCCAGTGGGGAATAAATACCTCCACAATAAAGTTTTATCTGTCTCAAAAAAATGCTAAAAATTTCATATGGGTACAGTGTTGCATGACTGTGCAATTGTCATTCAAAGTGTGACAGCGCTGAAAGCTGAAAATTGGCCTGGGCAGGAAGGGGGTAAAAGTGTCCGGAAATGAAGTGGTTAATTAGGATTTTGCTGTCTAAAATCTAGCTTTGCTTCTAAGACTTTCATTGGGGTGTATTCATTTTTCAAACATGATCTTGAGTGAATTCGTTAGCAAAAATACTTTTTTGTGTGTGCAAATGAACAAATCTTGTTTGAAATCATTGCCCCGTATTTCTGGGAGTATTTTGTAGTATAGTGTCCCATAGAAAATGTGGATTCTGAAAGGAAAGTAAAGGTTTTCTGACAAATTTGTTGGAGTGTACTCATTTATGCTGAGTGCTGTATAATCGAAAGTGAAAGTAAAAGAAATTCGCAAATTTTGGGTTGACACCAGAACAGCAATAGAGGGAAAATCTTCCAAAGGGTATACTAGTTCTCGTGATCCTGGTGCCACCCTGGAATTCCCTCGCTTGGAAGGGATTTCCTCTCACTACCTGTTTGGCTATGGGAAAGGAAATGAAGGGAAAAAGATGGCAAAAAAACTGATAGAGGTTAAAACCCTCCCTTATTTTATCCAAAGTGAAAAAAAACTTTTTCCTTTAGTTCTACTTTAGTCTCCTCTTCTCGAGAGAGAATGTGTTTAATTCAGCTAATCTTTCCTCATAGCTGAGCTCCTCCATGCCTTGTATCAGTTTAGCTGCCCTTCTCCGCACTTTCTCCAGTTCTCCGAAATCCTTTTTGTGAATTGGTGCCCAAAACTGAACTGCATATTCCAGAAGAGGTCTTAGCCCTGGTTCACACTAGTGTGGTGCGTTTGCGCATACATAAAGTATGTTGCGGGTACAACAGCCAATTCATTTGAATGGGCTTTTGTGCCGGCAAGAAATGTGGGGAAAGAAGTCCCCGACTCTTTTTTTAAATTGCACACTCAAAATTAAGCCATGGGTGCTGATGAATGGGGATGCCATTAATAATTGAAGAGTGTCTGCTAAAGTGCAGTGCATCTTTGTGTGGGTTGGGAAGGCATGTGATTATGCACATGTTCTTGATCCACACTAATGTGAACCTGAACCTAGCCTTACTAATGCTTTGTACAGGGGAAATATTATAATCATAATAGACAGTGCTGCTGAAACTACTGGGGGCTCCAACTCAGCAGTATTTTTGGACCCAAGGATTCCCCACTCTTTGTTCTGTGACTGCCATTTTGTGTACAGGGTTTTTACTTTTTCCGTGCAGGCCACTATACGGGGGTAGGAAGCCGATAAATGGGGCACTAACATATGCCTCTTATATATGTTATACCTCCTCCTTAACATGCCTTGTCAACAAGATAAAATTATAAAAGTGTTCCAGCCTTGTAGGAACTTAAGCAGGCCATGGACAAGTCAGAAACCGAACAATATATTTATTGTCGATCGTCAGATCGTTTGTTATTCACGTCATTAGTGTGCCAGCGGCGACACGTGATTTTTGTGCTGTAATTGAAAGTCCCTGATCCAACATGCTGGATTTTTTTTAGAAAAACAAAACAAATGATAGTTTCTGGTGTGAATGGGAGAATTCCCCACTAAACACAGCCATCTGTTGCCGCAGGCTACAATCCATCTAAGGACTTGTTCACACGGGGCATACTAATGTGTACCCTATGTGAGGGCCATGTTTATCGCACAGGAATTTATTTATTTCAGGTACTTATATAGCACCGTCAATTTACGCAGCGCTTTACATATATATATATATATATATATATATATATATATATATATTGCACATTCACATCTGTCCCTAACCCTCAAGGGGCGTACAATCTAAGTTCCCTAACTTACATTCATACATACACATACTAGGGCCAATTTAGACAGGATCCAATTAACCTACCAGCATGTCTTTGGAGTGTGGGAGGAAACTGGAGTACCCGGAGGAAACCCACGCAGACACAGGGAGAACATGCAAACTCCAGGCAGGTGGTGCTGTGGTTGGGATTCGAACCAACGACCCTAGAACTGCCAGGCAGAAGTGCCACTGTGCTGCCCTAGGAATACACAGGTGTTCAGTGCAGGCAATCCAGTTGATGTCAACTGGGATGAAGCAGCTGCATGGACACAGTCTCTGCTCCCAAGATGACATTTGTGCGGGTGTGGGTGCACAGCCCCAAATGCAGACAGTGTGAGTTCAGGGATATGCACCCACGTGGATGTCATATTGGAAGAAGCACCTGTGTACTGCATTCCAATTGACATCAATAGGACTGCCTCCAGGGGGATGCACAGATCACTTGTAAACACAGCTGTGAATGTTCCACCTAGCTTGTGATAAAAATCAGTTGAAAAATCGATTTTTGTTGTCGGGTGTTGCAGACAGGGCCACACACACAGCAAATTTCAACAGGAATCTTCCAAAACTCGACATATACTCAGCTTAACTCTCTTCAAGGCTTCTTAAATTGGTTGAGATGTGTACCTTGTCTGCTGTTCAGCAACACAGCCCCAAATATGACGCTGCTTCCACCATGCTTCAAGGTTCAAGAAATGTCTGCAGCTCCTCTGCTGTTACTCCAGGAATCTTTCTCACCTCTTTCAGCACTTTAGGTTACACTCCAGATGTGTACTGCAGGATTCCCAGGCTTAGAAAGAATAGCAATGACTATTCCCCATATTTGAAGATAATTTCGGGTTGATTTACTAAAATGAGTGCAAAATTTGTTGCAGTTCTGCATAGAAACCAATCAGCTTCCAGCTTTTATTGTCAAAGCTTCATTGAACAAACTGAAGTTAGAAGCGGATTAGTTTCTATGCAAAACTGCAACAGATTTTGCACTCTCTATTTTTAGTAAATCAACCCCTTTGTGTTGCTGAGTGAACATCATCATGACCTCTAGAATTGCTTTTGTAGCCTTTTTCTGTTATGTATAGTACCTTTACTATTGTGTTTCCAAGATCCTATGATAATTAGGGTCCATGTATTTCTTTGTGGTGTTAATGCATGTGCTAATGAGCATAGTATACATTGTGCATTTTGGTGTGTTGCAGCCTGTTGAAAAGTAATGGGCTACCAATGCCCTGTTATATGGTAAAAATGATACACAACTCTTTTTGTGGCATGCTACAGTGCAAGCACTTGTATTGGGGCGCCATTTAAAATCAATGGTACCACACTTCAGTAATGGATGTTACCATGACACGGTAAGTGACATGACAAGCGCAACTGGGCCCTTAATTGTATATGGGAAAGGGCACCTTCAAACCACCACTCTCATTTTGATAGGATTGATCGTTGATTGGAGTACTCAAGTCCAAATGCAGCCTTCTCCAGATGTAATGATCCTTGAGGTTCACGTTTTCCATCAAAGCCATTGGACGTTTACACTATTTGCTAATGCTGGGTTCCAGGCAAACTGCTAAATACAGAGATGACATACATATTAGGGAGCTGGTTACCTGCCAAAGCATTTGTATTTCTGTCCATCTGGTTTAGAGATTTACCCAGCTCTGCCACACCACACAGCCTTATTTGGAAGGACAGGGACCTGATTTTTCTTTGCAGCAGTTCAGAGACCCTTAAATGTCTTCTTCCCACCCCCAGTTTGTGAAATAAGAAGCGGCTGATGAGCTTATCTCTCTGCTTTCCTCTCCTATCAGCATGCACCTCACACTGCAGCAAAGCTCACTGGCTCCTTGTATTGCTACTCAGAGCCAAGTTTTAAATCTGCTATACAGGAACTGCTAGAGACTGACTCCAAGTCAAATTTTAGTTTCAACACTGTTTGAATTTAAATAATACATTTAATGTTGCATTAAAGAATGCAGAGCTGTGTTAATTTTGGGTCATTTATGTCTACCTGAAGTTCAACTCATGTGGCAGATCCATTAGAGTCCATTTGTTTAGTAATGATATGACACTGTAAAATGCTCAAGATTTGAGAAGGCAGGGACCAGCCAACATTCCGAAGCAGTTCCTGTTGTCTCCTGAAAATTGGGTGCTGGGCCAAATGAGAGCAGTCTGTGCTCCAAATACAGAAAAGACAAACAGCCACACTCATTGGATCGACAACTTTATTCTGGACAACTATAACAATGGTCATCTCCTAGAAACCACACTCTATTATGCATTTCACCCCACCAGGCTTAATACTAGACAGACGTTTCTAGGATGAGATTTGGTGGGGTGAAACGCATTGTGGTTGTCTATGGAATAAAGTTGTTGACATGGTGATGTTGTCAGAGAGTGGCTTTTCATTTTTTCTACTCTGTAAAATGCTGTTTGTGTGGTTTGTTAAATAAAACCATCTTTATTATTCTCGCACAAATTATTGTGTATGTATGGACAAAATTTATTTTTTTTCTAGCTTTGGATAGTGTCTAACCATGATGTCCCATTAACAGGGATATTACGATTGGGGGCGGGAAGGTGACCACTGTGATTGGCTGTCCATCATTACTAGAGACCCAGAGCTGTCTTTTTCAGCTCAATCAGCACAGAAACCTTTGCTGCCTATTGACTTACAGGTGCATCTCAATAAATTAGAATATCATCAAAAAGTTTATTTATTTCAGTAATTCAATTCAAAAAGTGAAAGTCATATATGATATAAATCCATTACACACAGTGCTATATTTCAAGAATTTCTTTCTTTTAATTGTGATGATTATGGCTTACAGCTAGTGAAAACCCAAAATTCAGTAACTCGGAATATTATAATATTACATAAGACCAATAAAAAAAGGATTTTTTAATGCAGAAATGTTGGCTTACTGAAAAGTATGTCCATGTACAATATAGTATGCACTCAATACTTGGTCGGGGCTCCTTTTGCATGAATTACTGCATCAATGTGGTGTGGCATGGAAGCAATCATCCTGTGGCACTGCTGAGTTGTTATGGAAGCCTAGGTTGCTTTGATAGCGGCCTTCAGCTCGTGTATGTTGCTGGGTCTGGTGTCTCTCATCATCCTCTTGACAATACCCACAGATTCTCTATGAGGTGTAGGTCAGATGAGTTCGCTGGCCTATCAAGCACAGTGATACCATGGTCATTAAACCAGGTATTAGTACATTTAGCAGTGTGGGAAGGTGCCAAGTCCTGCTGGAAAATTTAATCAGCAATCAACATCTCCATAAAGCTAGTCAGCAGAAGGAAGCATGAAGTGCTCTAGAATTTCCTGCTAGAGGGCTGCGCTGACATTGGACTTGATAAAACACAGTGGACCAACACCAGCAGATAACATGACTCCCCAAATCATCACTGACTGTGGAAACTTCACACTGGACCTCATGCAACTTGGATTCTGTGACTCTCCACTCTTCCTCCAGACTCTGGGACCTTGATTTTACTTTCATCCGAAAAGAGGACTTTGAACCACTGGGCAACAGTCCAGTCCTTTTTCTCCTTAGCCCAGATAAGACAATTCTGACGTCTCTGGTTCAGGAGTGGCTTGACACAAGGAATGCAACAGTTGTAGCCCATGTCCTGGATACATACTGTATGTGTGTGGTGGCTCTTGAATCACTGACACCAGCCTTAGTCCACTTCTTGTGAATCTCCCTCAAACTCTTGAATGGCATTTGCTTTACAATCCTCTTGAGGCTGCAATTATCCCTGTTGCTTGTGCACCTTTTTCTATCACACTTTTTCCTTCCACTCAACCTTCCATTAATATGCTTGGAAACAGTACTCTGTGAAGTCAGCTTCTTTAGCAATGATCTTTTGTGACTTACTCTCCTTGTGGAGGGTGTAAATGACTGTCTTCTAGACAACTGTCAAGCCGGCAGTCTTCCTCATGATTGTGTAACCTACTAAACCAGGCTGAGAGACCATTTAAAGGCTCAGGAAACATTTACAGGTGTTTTGAGTTAATAGGCTGATTAGAGTGTGACACCATGGGGTTGATTTACTAAAGATTTATATATTGTACACTGTAAATGCACTTCAAGTGCACTGTAAGTGCATTTGCTTTATATCCAAGGTGAAGCTCTGAAATGAGGCGAAGCTCTGCTGTTTTTGTATTTTTCTTGCATGTTCCCCTCAGATCTAGAGCAACTGCCCTTTCAGTGCACTTGCAGTGCACAGTCTATTTGTCTTTAGTAAATCAACCCCCATGAGTCTACAATATTGAATTTTTTCACAATATTCAAATTTTCTGAGATACTGAATTTTGGGTTTTCACTAGCTGTAAGCCATAATCATTAAAAGAAAGAACTGCTTGAAATATCACCCCGTGTGTAATGATTCTATATAATATATGAATTTTACTTTTTGAAATGAATTACTGAAATTAATTAACTTTTTGATGGTATTCTAATTTATTGAGATGCACCTGTATATCAGTGGCATGTGGGAGTTGAAGCCCAACTTTTTGTTGCTGCACATAAACCTTACATGGGTGGCAAGAGCACAAACCTTAAACCCCCTGCCAGGTTATTTTTTACTGGATAAGTGCTATTGGAGAAACTTCCCATTATTTCCAGTTCTAGAGTTGCAATAGGAAGTTAGGGGTAGGCTCCTGAAGTAAGGCAAATTCCCTTTTGCAGTTGTATCTGGAGCAGATGTCCCTATTGGAAGATTTCCCCTTATCTCTCACTCTAGTGATAGCTCTAAATGTTGGATTTTCCATTTTCTAGGTGACCATGCTCAACAGTGCCAGAGGGGTGAAACTCTCTAATGGAAACCGACAGCAATAAAAACCTAAACCCCTATTCAATCATCACAACACACTCTAAAATAACATGATAGGCTCTAAATAGTTGCTGCTAAAACACTGTTAGTGACTTCACAACACCAGTACCAAAATGAATAATAATAAAGCGTAGTGCAACAGACTAATATCTCATATAAAAATACATATTAAACAATAATTAAAGTCCCATCAAACTGCCTCTTATAACACCACTGTGTATAAGATGAATCTTCTCTGTTCTTCAGTGCCAACCATGCCACCACCATTAAGTTCACCTCACTTTATGACCTCATCAATGGGTCATTATGTGCTCAACATGTGGACAGACTTGTGTACACCCTCTGTGGTCTTCCTCCAGCTTCTCTCCCGGCCTACTGAGGAAGTCCGAACCTGGGGCGGAAATTATTCAGAAACTTTACCTTGGCAACTGTTTGGACATAATTGGGTAAGGCTAACATAGCTGGTAAAAAATATGCCTGTGATACATGAATAGAGGTCAGTTGTTTTTAATAAGACACATATTCTTTACAATGTGATTGAACCACAATCTGAAGAATATACACATTGCACCATAAAAAAACATATTTCTGTAAGGCCATATCTGTGTTGGAAAAAAAAAACAAATAGTGCAACAGCATCATTTACAGGTGGAAAAAGTTGAATTCCTCATTCCACTACATTTTCTTTGAAGAGAACCTGTACCAGGGAACATCTGTAATAAACTGAATTTCTCAACTTTTGATTTGTTATAATAGTATAACCTTACGTTTCAGGAATATTTTTTATTATTATTTAATTTTGTTCTCTCTTATTAGACCAAAAGTGTTAGGCAGGCCATACATTATGCAATTTTCTTTCCTTCAACCTTGGTTTGAAGGAAAGAAAACTGCTTAAATCTGTCATTAATACAGTCAGTGTTGATAGGGGAATTCTGCCATCAGGAAGCCTTTACCACTGACAGAATGCAATGATCACTGGTGGCGGCTATAGCTGCTGATAGTGATTGGGTGGAAACAAAATACATCAGGCTGGTTGTACTGAAGTCAATTGATGGATCAACTTCAATACACCCAGTCTGCCCATAGACGGATCGAAATTCAGCCAGTTCCTGCTAAACCGTCCGCATTTTGATCTGTCTATGGCCAGCCTTAGATGGAGTGTCAGACTGTAGCCATCCTATCTCTGGTCTCAGCTCATAGCTGATAAAAGATATTACAAAACTGTCACATAAAAAGACACATCAGGATTATAAGAAAGAAAATAAAAGAGTTTGTAAAACTGGTCCTGAGCTCAAGCAGCAGTCACGTCAGTTTCTATGTGGACATTATGGCCTAAAACCGAGCTGCCATTTCTACTTGTACAGGAAGAGAAAACAACTAAAAACCAGCACACATACCTATTCCTGACAGGTAAATATGCAATTTTATAACAGATTAAGAGTGGAGATTCAGAATGAAATACAGAATAATGTACCTCTTCAACCCCAGAAAATATTACTTTGCCATTAAGATTGCATTATTTGTACACACGATGAGAACATCGGATGAATTATTGTCCGTTTTTATTTTTGCATGCTAGTATCATATCGAAAACCAATAGGTTACTAAAGTTACAAAAATTCTCGTATGACAGAATACAACTTCAGAAGTGATGTAATGTATTCTATTGTAATATATTCCTTCATTTCTGAGCATGCATGGTCTTGGTCTACTGATTAAATGAAAATCGTTGTTCTGGTATCATACGAGAAAAAGTTTTGTGCTTGTCCCTTCGGTTAATTTCACATGAACTGTCAGGATCAGCTCTCAAAAGCTGTGTACTATCAATCAGCTTATCAGAAGATCGTTTCAAAAGTGGAAGTTTTTCATCTGATTTTCTGATCGTGTGTACTAGACTTAAGAGTTTGAGCCCTATTCACACTGATGCGGTGCGGAATTCACAGTGTTTTCTGTGCGAATTCCACACTGCATCAGAATCACACCCTGTTCATGCGAACGGCTGCGGGTGTGTATGTTAAGTTAACAACACCCCGAAAGCGGTCCGCAAAACGCAGTGTGATGTGCAGAATCGGATCGCATAGGTGTGAATACCCATGTGATCCGATTCTAGGACCAAAAAAAAAAGGGTCCTGCACGTTTTTGGTGCAGGTGTGGTGCGATTAGAACCATATAAAATGTATGGCACCAATCGCACCGCACAGAAATCGCATGTGATTTGCACAGGAAAGCGGTGCGGTTCCTGTGCAAATCACAAGCGATATACCGCACTGCATATATGTGAACCCAAGCTAAAGGTTCTGGCTTCAGCAGTTTGCATTCAGTGTTATCTCTTAGAAATGTTGTGTTCTAATTTGAAATCTGTTTTGGAGATACATCTGAATGAACTTTTTACTGTGTGGATATCAATTTAAACACTCAAGAACAACCAATCACAAATCCATAAGAAGATCAGAAGTGATGTTACTTGTGATATAGGAACATTTATGAAAGAATAACTTATTCCAGAGACATCCTAGTCACATGCAAGAGAACCAACAGAATGTTGAAAATGCCTAAAGCCTTAAAGCTGACCTTGCGCCAAAAATGTAATATTATGTAACACAAATCAGCAAGTAAAGTGAAAGCAGACTATGAAAACTTACTATAATCTTTAGTTAGTGCATATTGTAGCCCAGTAGCCAGTGGATGACATAATGAATAGCAAATAAAAGAGTAATGGATGCTCTGTGATATCAGCACACTAGCTTACACAAGAACGAGCTCTCTATTAATGCAGAGAATGGCTCTCTCTAATGCCATGGAGGCCGTTTTAATGACAGACTATTTAACATAAGCTGGTCAGGGAGCAACACAACACGGTGCTAGCCTAAGTAGATGACATTGCTAGCCCAAAGGAAACATCTACTTACTTACAAAAGGACAAAATAAAAAAAGTTCATACGTGAACATGACCAAATTGCTGTGATCCAGTGGATTGTCACTCTAGCAAAAACTCAAGAACTTCTGAAAGAAAAGCTGTGCAATATGCAAATTACAAGAAATGATACAATTTTTGGATGATAGGGTATTTCACCTTGCATTCACAATAGAATAACTATGAGATTAGAAAGTCAGAAGTAACCATTTCACATGCTGCTTAGATCAAAAATCTGATTTTCTTTGCAAATAATTGATAACTGTATGAGCATTTTGCATTGACCAATCAAAATTGGTCATGTAGACTAAATAAGAATGTAGTAGTAGGCAGACTAGGATCCACAACTTGCCATAAATCTTAGTAAAAACTAATGTAGATGGATTAACAGATGTTGGAACAGAGATCCACTATAATTTGTCCATCCATTACTCCACATTCATTTTTAATTGGTGGCCATGAAGCAGGGCTTCTATTTTTACTGAAAGATCAATGAGCACTACACAGACCTTTGTACACACCATTTCAGGCACAAGCAATGGAGTTTATGAATGTGCACTACTATTACAATTGCTCACCCTTCTTGTCCATTAGTAAGGGGTGATTCAATAATAGAAGCCTTAGCAATTCTCAGAAATCAGGCCCACATATATTGTACACATATAATCATCTATGAAGAAAATAAGATACCAGAGTTGTTTTAATTACACATGAACGCAAATTATATGTCTTTAAAATCTGAAATGATGTTATGTTGTTCAGAGTTTTTAATACCTCATAAAAGGCCCCAATTTTAAGTAAAGGTCGTGTCCTTACTTGGAATGTCTTACTAAGCAGATAATGCACTGTGTTCCCAAATTGAGGACTAGGGAATATTTTACTTAAGCCATACATACATTGAAATTCGGCCGATTCAGAAAGGCCTGGACAAATTGCAATCCATGTATGGGAAAGTTGATTGTACAAAATTTGATCTACCGATTGACTTTTGTACAACCAGCCTGCCAGTATTTTTCAGCTCAGTCACTGCTGTAGGCTATAGCTGGCAGTACTTATCAGTGTATTTTGGGAGCAAGGAAGTCTCCAGCTCTTAGAATACAATGAATAAGTGGGGAGAATTTTCCTATCTGCCTCAAATGTGTGGATGCGGAAATCTGGTAATTTTTTTCATTCAACTACCACTAATCTATGGGCAGCTTAAGGCTGGCCATACATTACACAATTTCCTTGTACAATTTCTGTACAATCTTCTTTAGATTTACCTTCAATTGTGTAATGCAAGGGCCCGCCTGATTGGATACAAATTGAAAGTGTTGTTTGGGTTTGACCTCATATTATATGGTTATTGGTAAATCTAAAGGAAAACTGCACATGGAAATTGTATATGTATGGCCAGCCTAACTCACCCTCCCGCAGAGCTGATTAGCATAATGTTGTTACCTAAGGCCGTTATGCTCCCATTTAGTTGCATTTACTCAAAGATGGGTTCTATCACACACTGATAAGCCCAGTACTGAATACAGATAGGGGTTTATTTACTAAAGCTGGAGAGTCCAAAATCAGACTCCCTTCTGCATAGAAACCAATCAGCTTCTAACCTCAGCTTGTTCAATGAAGCTTTGGCAATGAAACCTGGAAGCTGATTGGTTTCTATGCAGAAGGGAGTCTGATTTTGGACTCTCCAGCTTTAGTAAATAAACCCCATAGTGTCTGCATATCCAGAATGTTTGCATTTCATAAATGTTTATATTCTGCCTGGGAAAAGAACAGCCTAAAATAATAATAAAAAAATTAAATTAAATATTGGACCCCAAATCAAGCAGCTGGAGTTTTGAAAACATTTTAAAAAAAAAACTCGTGAGCCAATATAGTGACTTTCACCTTCAGAATGTGTAACAAAATACTATTTTTTAAAAAATGAATAAAAACATAAAGTAAACCAAAAATAAAAACAATATGTGGTTCGCAAACACTTCACACCCAACTCATATAATAGTGTATATAATAGTAAATAAATAAATTATTGTGCTGCGCTCCCTAAAAACAAAAACAGCATGTGCATATATATCAATTTTCAGAAACATGCAATAACCCTCTTAATTGTGTTCCACTAAAAATCCACCCATGCAGCAAAAACATCCCAATATAATACACAAAAAAATCCTCATAAAAAAAACACCCATGTGGGATGTTTTTTGATGTATGGGTGATTTTTTATGAGGATTTTTTGTGTATTATATTGGGATGTTTTTGCTGCATGGGTGGATTTTTAGTGGAACACAATTAAGAGGGTTATTGCATGTTTCTGAAAATTGATATATATGCACATGCTGTTTTTGTTTTTAGGGAGCTGGAGTTTTGAATTTGCTTATATGTAGTAATCTTTGTTAAAGTTGATATATTTTTTCTGGAAAAAAAAAACTTGCAAATATGTTATGGCTATTGTTATTAAGACTAATGTAAATTCTGTTTTTTTCAGGTATAAATAGTTACATAGTTAGTCTGGCTGAAAAAAGACAAAAGTTCATCCAGTTCAACCATAAAAAAAAAAAAGTTATAATCCTATACCGACAGTTGATCCAGAGGAAAGCAAAATGCATGTATGCAAGATCAATTTGATATTATTTTACCAATACTTGCCAATGTTTAAAAACCATTTTTCTATGTATAGTGTGTCAGTGAATATGTCCATGGGGGAAGCCACATTTGAAGTGGTAATGAACTCTGTATTGTGATTTTTATCTACCTGTAAACTTATAATAAAGCTTAAATGGATATCTCCTAAACGTGTCCAGTTTAGGAGATATTCACTTGTTTGGCAACCAATGTTGTCACTGGCGCATGCGCCTTGAAGAAACGGCATACCCATGCTATTACTTCAGAGCTCTGTGCTGCAGCCATGACTCCCATGTGCATGAGCAGGAGTGATGTAACCACTGCTCAGCCATTTAAGCCTGGAAGGAATATGGGTGAAGATGGGAGCCTCTGCAGCAGTGACAGCGTGCCACTGGAGGACACAGTTTCAAAGTAAGTCTTTCATAATGCAGTAGTATGTGATGCACACTAGCACATTATGCCTTTACTTTCCAGGAAGAAAGTTTTTTATTTTTAGTTTCAAAGTTTACTAATGATTGCATATGCAGTCTCTGATTCTTTGCAGTGCTACACGATGGTTGTACTTTACTGCTGCATTGTTGTGAGTTGGCCAATTCACTGAAAACATTGCACTTACCATGTGGCTGATTTCCTATTTTCCTATACCAGGCTATATAGAGGCATATATAGGTCTCCTTCTATCTCCATATTTCATATTATGGCAAAATACAGAAAAGCAAGCATATCAAAATATGAAAATCACAGCAGAAATTACGATACTGTAATTAGAACTCAAAATGTTTACTCATTGAAAATACACAATACTTTACCTTGTGAGGCAAAGGACCGTTACCTACAAGAAGAGGTAGCATGCTCACCTCTTTGGCAGCCTGGGACTCCCTCCTCCCCACCATTTCGGTGCTGCAGCCTTCGCCCATTTTGGGGGGTTTTGGATGCTCGTGATCCCTGCTGCACACTGGCTGCTTCTTCCGATCCCTACGTTACTTGAGGACTCTCAGTGAAATGAGGTTCAAGTGATACAGGCAACCAACATTCCCAGAAGTGCTGGATAATGAGAATATTACCTCTTACCTTACAGAGAACTGCTCTTTTGATTTGTTTAGAAACTTGTTGGGGTCTCTATAACACATCTAATAGCAGAAGTTGATGTGATGGTTCTACTAATAGTGCATACTAACCATATAACACAAAGGGCACTACAGTGGTGTGACACTTCGTAATCAATCATATATAAGTCTAGCAGTTTAATCTGGTTGATTAAATGAAAACTGATGTGAGACCAGTTTCTATAGGTTACTCTACAGCACAGGTGTCAAACTGGCGGCTCTCCAGCTGTTGCCAAACTACAAGTCCCATGAGGCATTGCAAGATTGACAGTTACAAGCATGACTCCCAAAGGTAGAAGCATAATGGGATTTGAAGTTTTGCAACAGCTAGAGGGCCGCCAGTTTGACACCCCTGTTCTACACCACTGATCTTCACATTACTTTTCTTAATCAATAAATTCCTGTGGGGCTTTCCTAACTCTCTCTTTGTAGCAATCTGCATCCCATAGCTTATTTACATACCATCTAAAGGATGGTTCATGTAAGAATTCAATTGGTTCCAATTTTAATGTTATTGGGTTTAGTTTGACAGAGCAATACCTGATGTAAACATACAACATATAAAGGAAATATATTCATCCAATCTGTCTTTATCTCACTATATATATACACATATACATACATACATACATACATACACACACACACATACATATATACACACACACACATACATACATACATACATACATACACACAAACATATACTGTATCCATAGCTTTAGAAATAAATATAGTTGTGGGTAAGACTGACATTAAAGAAGATTTCCAGTGATGGTATATTTTACATAGGACCAGCTTGGACTAAAGTACCTATGTATATGCCATATTTGTGGGATCCTTCTAGAAGCTGGAAATCACTGAAGTAGGAATCCCTACATCCCTACTCCAGTGATCTCCACTAGCTTCTGGGTCCTGTGCTGAGAGACTGTCCTGCTGTATTGTGAACACAGGAGACCGGTTGCTTGGCACAAACACCATTCAGAGATCGCATTGCATTTTCTCAGTGAATGCAAAGCGTTCTTGGGAGAGGCTGGGGAGTGACGTCACATTCTCCACCTCGTCCAGTCAGAGAATGCTTTGCATTAATTGAGATTGATAATTGATATATGTGTCATTACACTGCTCCAAGCTGAACTGTTACTACATAAAAATGTCCATACCTGGAATTCTTCTTTAAAGAGAAATTCCATATATGGATATTTTATACTTAGTTACATTGGGTCAGCTTGCATCAATGTAACTATGTATATACCATACCTGGCTGATGCCCCTGAAGCTGGAAATCATGGGAGAAGACACCATTACTCCAGTGATCTCCATTTGCTTACATGCATTGTGAACACAGGAGGTCGGCTGCTCGGCACAGGCACCATTCAGAAAATCCCTTGCATTTTCTGAATGAATGCAAAGCATTCTTTGATTGGACGAGGTGGAGAGTTTGAGGCTACTGCCCCACCTTGTTCAATCAGAGAATGCTTTGCATTCACTGGCAAATTGCAAAGCATTCTCTGAATGGTAGCTGAGCCAAGCAGCTAACCTCCTGTGTTCACAATGCAGCAGGGCAGACATTAATCAAGGAAGCAAGTGGAGATCACTGGAGTAGGGGTGCCTACTACAGTGATTTCCAGCTTTTAAAAGGATCCCAAAGGTATGGTATATCCATAGTTACATTGGTCCAAGTGCAGCCAATGTAACTATGTAAAAATATCCATATCTGGAATTCTTCTTTAAGAAGCTGAAAATATTTTTATATAAAATCACCTAACATGCTGGTTTAGGTACATTTTAGAAGCAGTTTAGGGCTATTTCTTTCAAAGAAGGCCTTGTACTCACAAGCAATATTAGAGGTGGCCACTTCTGTCTGCTGACAGTTGTATTTACCGGTTTCTGAGCATGGATTGCACTTGTTTTATCATATCTGCACTTTTTCAAATGAACTTTTCCTGCACAAAACTCAGGTACTTATTTACCCTACATGTTATATGTGTCCAAGGCTCACCAAACAGCCACTCAGCACTCACAGCTGCATTTACCAGACAGATTAAATGTCTTTATGAAGAAATATATGCACTCTGCATTCAAGAAAAAGTGAACGCAGTTTAATTTAGAAAGAGCAGCATTTATTAAAGCTGAACTCCGGGCAAAAAACTTCCATTCAAATATATTCTTTAAAGGAACATTAAAAGCAAAAATAAAAAAAGAAATAAAATAAAAAAGAGGTAACACTTACCTTCTTTGTGCAATGATATTGCACAGAAACATCACTCTCCTCCTCTTCTCTCAGTCCTTGCTGGCACTATAGGCCTCCCCCCTCTTTTGGGTGCCTCCTGTACCAACCCCGGTGCTAAGGAGTCACCTGTGTGCGAGCGCTCCTGTTGGGTCCCGTGAAAAGCTGTGTGCGTCCATAGACACACACAGCATTGGTAAGCCATGCCACCACTCCCTCCCCACAGGAGTTTGACTGACAGCAGCAGGAGCCTATGGCTCTGCTGCTGTCATTTTTCCTGCAAAACCATAAAGTGAGGGATGCTGGAGCCCAGAACAACTCTGGAGAGGGAACATGGAGCCAGGTAAGTGTTTAGGAATGGTGGAAGAAGGGAAGGGGAGAATTAACAGGACAGGTAGTGGCTGTTTTTTACCTTAATACAGAGAATGCATTAAGATAAGAAATGTTTAGAGTTTAGTACTTCGTTAATAGCCACAAAGGATAAAAACTCACTTTATGTGCCCAAAATAGCTTTGCAAACCCAACTAGTACCTTGTAAAAGTAGGTGACATCATCACACTGCTGTACATGGACTGTGTGAGGGTGGAGTCCAGGCTGGCTCCAGAAAACTACAGGAGGAGGTGGATACAAGACCAGTCACCCTGCACAGGGAGAGAGAGGGCAGCAATGACTGGTCTTTATTTCTGGAAACTCCTGCATAGTTATTTCCTACTGGAATACTGCACAGATCTGGAGGAAATAAACAATAAAAGTCTAAAATTCATGAAAGTATACACATGCCGCCTGTATTTAGGCAAAACTGGTTTAGCCTGGATTTCAGCTTTAATCTTCTGGGAGATGAGAGTTGACTTTATGGAATATACATCTAAATATATAAATTAAAAAAGGCTTTCTTTTACAGTATTAAATTGTTTCCCTTCTAATATAAAGGTTTGGTCCTCAATGCATTGTAGCCATATGGACTAGGATGAAAGCATTTGACCTCAGCAGGCACTGAATATTCTCCATATATATGCTGATACTGGCAATAGACCTGCCAATGAAGTACCAAACGCCAGTAAAGGGCCACATGTACAGCTATTCAGAATCCATGAACCATATCTTTCTATGTGCTGCCTTGGGTACCTTTTAAATATTTCCTATTTTTCTATCATCTCCCTGCCTATCATAATCAGTTAGTTCATCATACGTAAACCAAACTCCAAAAGAAGTCATATTACACATAAACCACAGAGAATGCCGTTTGTTAGTCTTAAATATGGCTTAATATTAACGAAAGCTTCCTCTGTTAATTTCTTTTAGCAGTGATAACACAGGAAGATGCATTTTTGCTTAACCAGTAGTAATTCAAGAGGCTGTATTGTAAAGCTGTAAAAGAATCCATTGTTTGGTAGACCCCTAGAATTAGATTTCTTAGTTTATCTGGGATTCATTGCTGCAGCAAGAGGACCCTGGGTGGATCCTCGTGTACAGGTGACGTGGTGTTTCTAGGACTGAGGTTCAAACTCAGAATGAGGGTGAGGAGGTGCTTGCCTATTTCAGCAGGGAGATATCGTCAGCAAAATCATCTTGTGATTGTCTTAGGCAGCGAAAACAACGCCACTGGAAGAGCATTAGACAAAGGGGCAGCATAAACAGGGCACACACGCCGGCCATCACATAGGCCGTAGTCATCAAAGCAGACTCATCCAGCTGTGGAGTGTTATAGCCGCAGTCTTCTAAGTTAGAGGCATAGAATGGACCGTCCACAGAAGCCTTGCGAGAAAAGTCATGCACTGTAAGAGATATGACAAAAGATGGGTGTGATTTCATTTAATTTCCTAGCAAAGTGGTTGTACACCTCAGACATGAAATATGAACAAATCATATCCCTCTATAGTGTGTACTTGTCTCAATTAAAAGCAGTAAGTGTCATCTCTGTCTGCTGCTTCGTTCCTCTGCTATCAGCATGAATCACTTCTGAAAAGTTTTCCTGACACCAAGAGAAAAATGGTGACATGGGAGGGACTTCCAGAAGATTGACAGCCATAATTCTGTTCCTGTGAGCTGTGTGACGGGGGTGTGTGTCCCTTCCCTCCAATCAGTTCACAGAGCTCTCCTCACTGACCTCTGCAGAGTGTAATTTCTGTCCTACTCCCTCTTTTTTCTGAACTCTCAGACTCGCTTTATAAATTCAGTACTTTGAACAGATGTAGACAAAAAAATACTGCAGATAGACAGATACAACGTATGTAGAATGATTTGTTTAATCTGTGTATTAGTAAAAGATTGTTTAGAAAAGCGCCACACCCTTAATTAATATAGCAGCAATTCCAAAACCCCAAAATTATTAAATAATCTTGGTCAAAAATGCATTTAACTATAGGAATGCACTAGAAACAACAAAACTTCAATAAACTGTGCATAAATCAATATAAGATCAAATAAAATATTTCACATATAAATAATTAAATAGATCATAAAGTGTTCAAATAATCAATCTATGAAAGTCCAAATTCCCACAATACAAATTTACAGCCACCATGTGCACTCCACCACCAAATAAAGTTGGGTGAATCACCAGAGCTATATGCTGATCAAATCATAGACCAGCATAAGTGCTATTGCTCTGGGAGCGATGGATATTCCAATTCCGGATATAGGATGCAATATTCTGCAGTATTAAATCCCTTAGGATGAAAAGTGCCGCTCTGTGTTAAAGATTGATTC
Organism: Staurois parvus; assembly: GCF_062004578.1. Taxonomy (NCBI): domain Eukaryota; kingdom Metazoa; phylum Chordata; class Amphibia; order Anura; family Ranidae; genus Staurois; species Staurois parvus. The sequence goes on from NW_028318003.1 coordinate 7,814,430, forward strand.
CAGATAAACATGAAACAACTCTCCACAACCTCTCTCTCTCCTAGAGGGATATACGGTTCTCCATAGGCATTGGGACCATGTTCAAAGGCAAAGAGAAAGGAATAATAGTGCAGGGATTTAATACTGCAGAATATTGCATCCTATATCCGGAATTGGAATATCCATCGCTCCCAGAGCAATAGTGCTTATGCTGGTCTATGATTTGATCAGCATATAGCTCTGGTGAGTCACCCAACTTTATTTGGTGGTGGAGTGCACATGGTGGCTGTAAATTTGTACTGTGGGACTTTGGACTTTCACAGATTGATTATTTGAACACTATATGATCTATTTAATTATTTATATGTGAAATGTTTTATTTGATCTTATATTGATTTATGCACAGTTTATTGAAGTTTTGTTGTTTCTAGCGCATTCCTATAGTTAAATGCATTAATCTGTGTATTACCTGAAGCCAGTCTCTGAAGAGGTGAACTTCAGATAAAACACTGAATTCTATGGCTTACTAATTCCAGGTTTAGTATATTTTTACAGAGTTATCCTGGTCCACCTTTTATATACCATACCAGGCCAGTGCCCCTGGAAGCTGGAAATCACTACTGGGCATCACTACTGCAGTGATCTCCACTTGCTTTCAGGTTTCGTTCTGAGCAGCTGGCCTACTGCATTCTGAACCCAGAAGGTCAGCTGCTCGGCATGGGCACCATTCAGAGAGTGCTTTTCATTTTCTAAATGAATGCAAAGCATTCTCTGATTGGACGAGGTTGAGAGCACGATGTCACCATCCCGCCTCTCCACGTCATTCAAACAGAAAATGCTTTGCATACAATCAGAAAGTGCAAACCATTCTCTGAATAATGCCTATGCTAAGTGGCTGACCTTCTGTGTTCACAATTCAGTCAGACGCTCAACACGGTACCCAGAAACATGTGGAAATCACTGGAGTAGCGGAGTCTACTCCAGTGATTTCCAACTTCCAGGGGCATTGGCCAGGTATAGTATATACATAGTTACATTGGACCCAGCTGTACCAATGTGACTTTGATAGGTACCGGTGAACACTGACAGCTAAAGTCCCCACTAATGACAGAGAATGAGTAAGAGTGGCTCTCAATCATGTGATCACTTTGTCAATTACATCACATGCAAGCTGAAGACTTTCAGAAAAAATGGTTTGAATTTTCAGAGGCCTGTAGATTGCAGCTTAGTGTAATTGTCTGATACAATAACAGTATTAAAAAGTAAAAAATTAATTACTGTTAAATATATATGTATATTTTAGAGAATACATTTGGCCTGGGAATATAGGTTGCAATGATTATGATTTAAGGAGTGAGTCATTCCAAGGCAGCAGTAAAGTTCTGCCATTCTCAATACAGTTTTTGAATATGTCACATTGATTGTGCAGACATGACCAACAACTGCACATTTAGAATGAAAATTTCTGTATTTTTTCGAATATATGTAGTTCCTGAATTGTAAGCATAACTTAATGGTCATAATGTATTTTTTTTTAAATAAATACTTCAATCAGGAAAATTGCATCATGGCGAGGTGAGAAAATATGGAGATTTGTGTTGCCTGAATGTTTGTCACATTCGCACAATGAATGTTTTATGCAAAGACTCCTTCACATTTCCAGAAATGTATTAATTTCTTTCAGAGCTTGTACATACGCCTTACTCAAGTCTGGCATTGAACTGCTACTTACTGTCAGTTAAAAGTCACAAATACAAAATAAGTAATTTGACTGTTACATCTGCTTTATTCTACTTTTGTATATGCATCAGGTCTGCTTTAATGTATTAAATTAGCTCTCACCATGGCATGTGCTGACAGCAAAGCCAATCCGTTTCTGTGCACGATCAAAAATAACATAGAAGCCTTCCATGATGACCGCACCCATTACTGTGCCAGTAGAAGACTGAGACACTGCAAATTTATAACAGTCATCCTGAGATGTGGCTATGTCCTCCACAGGGCGCAGGTATTGCTGCAAGAAGGGTAGAAAACACCATTAGATCTGTGTATTGGTGAGTCTCTACTAAGGAGACAGAAACAAAAAGTGTAGGAAATACTGTGAGAAAATCCATCACATTTTATTAAAGTTTGGAGAAAGGGCATTTAAAAAAAGCAAGCTAGACAATACAAATCAATAACAGCCCAGATAAGTTGATGCCAGGGGACAAGATGGCAAATGCTACCTGCGGCAAGATGGTGATGCGGAAAGATTCATTGGCAGCTTCACCCATTAGATAAAGGGATATCACGGGAAATATGTTCCATGGTGTAGTACCCTCCTGCCAGCAAACTAACTGTTCCCCCATCCAGAATCCATCAGGGAATTTCTCTGTCTACAAAAAGAACCACATTGAGAAAATTTGAAAATTAGTCATTTGTAGTATCCATGTTAATAATAAATTAAAGTATAACTAAAGACTAAATCGTTTTTTGTTTTGGACAATGTGGAGTTGGAGTAGAATACCTGTCAGATTTGCCCGTTAGGGAGATTTACCCTCTCTATTTGTCATGTTTACTAATATCATCAAAAGTGAAAGTAAATGAAAATCTCAAATTTTGGGTTGTCCCCAGAGCAGTAATAGAGGGGAAATCTTCCAATGGGGACACTATTTCTGGTGATCCTGGGTGGCCCCTAGATTTGCCACCTCATCCCTTTAAAACTGAATACATTAATGACACAGGTTCTGTGGCTTATTAAGGTGGTAATTAAACCTGTGTTATTAATATGTGTTTAGTTTTAAAGGGAACAAGGTGGCAACCCTAGTGGCCATAATGCATTTCCTTAATTTACGGGGATTTCCTCTCACTTCCTGTTTAGTTATATGTCAGGAAGTAAAGGTAAATCTCCCCAATAGGACACAGATGGCAATAACACTGACAGGGGTTATACAGGTTGTCCCTGAAATCTGGACACATAGGCAAATATCACTATATATGTGTGTGTGTGTATGTGAATATATATATATATATATATATATATATATATATCCTGGCAGTACTAGGGTCGTTGGTTTGAATTCCAACCACGGCACCACCTGCCTGGAGTTTGCATGTTCTCCCTGTGCCTGTGTGGGTTTCCTCCGGGTACTCCAGATTCCTCCTACACTGCAAAGACATGCTGGTAGGTTAATTGGATCCTGTCTAAATTGGCCCTAGTATGTGTATGTATGAGTATAAGTTAGGGACCTTAGATTGTACACCCCTTGAGGGTTAGGGACTGATGTGAATGTACAATATACTGTATATGTAAAGCGCTGCATACATTTATTGCACTATATAAGTACCTGTAATAAATAAAATTAATATATGTGTGTATAATATATCACTATATAAGCTCACCAAACCGTAACCCCCCTTGCTAAAGGAGAAGGTGTACTCAATGAAAATCACAGATATGAATCACCTGAAGGAACGCATCATGAATGAATGTGCTCAAATTGACAGCACAGTGATGTTACTGTATTTGCATCACAAATGGTGGAAATCACATAGAAGATGTTATTGGTTAATATTCCAATGAAATAAAATGTTATTGAAAAAATAATTTTGCCTATGTGTCCAGCCCGTTAGGGACTCCCTGTATATTGAGTAGGCTTTATTATAATAACATTTCCAAAATTACAATTGAATTAATATCCAATCCCCTTATAGCATAATCTCCACCTTCACCCCTGAAGATGTAAATAATAATGAATATGCCAAAAATAACCAATAAATAAATAAATTTCACCTAGCCAAAAATATCAAAGTGAAAAATAAAGTCCAAAATTTAAATTCAAATTAGAGAAAAAAAGCACACAAATATCCCTCCTGTGTGATACAGGTGATACAAAAAGTCCAAATTAATTGAGCCTCCCCAACGACTTCCACAACAAGTGTTACCTCAAAAGAAAAAGAAATAATACATAGTGCATTATCATTTATATAATAATCTATTGTGAATGGGTCCTAACAGTGAATCAGCATGATTTTATGAAGGACAGGGCATGCCTAAAATGAGGATTACTTTACTAAAGTTTTATGGTCAATATTTATCATAATGACCACTATTTCAGAAATGAGATCTAGTCACATGGATCAAAGTAATGATCCTTATGTCAAAAAACACAACAAACTGAACTAAGCCTATGCTTCGTTTTTATAAGGGCATAAATTCAAATCTGGATTTTGAATGCTATAATTTGATACATTTATTTTGTTATAGCATTTGATACTGTTCTATTTAGCCTGGTGGAGAAGTTTGGGATGCAATGATTCGGACTAGTGGTGCACCAAAATAAAAATTCTTGAACGGAAACCGAAAATTCAGGATGCATTTGGCTGAAAAATGAAACTGAAGCAGTTTTTTTATATATTATATAATTGTATTATATTCAACTTTTTAATTAATACCATGAATTTAGATGAATATGAATTTATTTTCAGTAGCTTTTCAGTCAATTGGCTGCTTTCACACTGAGCAGTTTTTGTAGCGCGTTTGCATAAAAAAAAGGCACAAGAAAAATGCATCCCTTTTAATTCTATGTATGTCCTCACACTGGTCCATTGCGCTTCCCTTGCAGTGTTAAAATCTTGCATTTTTGGTGCATATTTGACGAGAAAAAAAAAAAAAAGCACCAAAAACGTACCTCCCAATTGAGGCCTGGTTCACACCAATGCGTTTCTGAGCTGCTGAATTTTTGGAAAGGGTCAGGGACTTCTTTAAACGCAAAACAATGTGTTTTTGGTTCAGCAGACTTCAATGGAGATGCTGCATTCTTGATACGTTTTCACACGTTTTGAATCTGCTCAGCAACACAACACAAACAAAACACAAAATGCATTTAAAAATGCACGTGCTAAAATACAAAATGCATTGAAATCCGGACAAAGCGCAAACTGAACTGTTGTGAACCAGGCCAGAAATGCATTGAAAACTCATAAAAAACACAAAAATTGCACACGCGTTAAATTTTTGATGCGTTTTGTATTTTTTGAATGGTTTTGTTTTGTTGTTGCTGGGCAAATTAAAAACACATCAAAAATGCACTGCAAAGAGCGGCAAAACAGAAAAAAACGCAAATGGAATTGGTGTGAACCAGGCCTGAAATGCATTAAAAAAAAATAAAAAATGCATTAAAAACACACACGTGCTGCGTTTTTTATTTGCTAAGCAACAAGTTGGCCAAAAAACGCATCAAAAAGGCAAAACACACTGCAAAAAGCACTGCTAAATGGACAAAACACAAACTGCATTGCTGTGAAACAGGCCTGAAATGCATTGAAAACGAATTGAAAGTGCATCAAAAATGCACGTGTTGCATTTTGCATGCATTTTTAATGTGCCCAGCAAGAAGTTGGCAAAAAAAATGTAAAAAGTGCAAAATGCACTGCAAAAAGCACTGCTAAATGGACAAAACGCATACTGCATTGGTGTGAAACAGGCCTGAAATGCATTGAAAATGCATAAAAAAAACACACACGTGTTGCGTATTTAATCTGTCCAGCAACAAGTTGGCCGAAAAATAATTCAAAAATACAAAACACATAAAAAAAGCTACAGAAGGGAGTGCGCCAAAATGCAAAATACACCGCAATAAGCACTGAAAAACAGACAAAATGCAAACTGCACTGGTGTGAACCACGCCTGAAATGCATTGCAAAATGCATCAAAAATACATGTGTTGCGTTTCTGATACGTTTTGCGCTTTTTATTTGCTCAGCAACAAGTTGGCCAAAAAAAAAAAAAATCATACAAAAATGCATATAAAAATGCATCAAAAATGTACGTGCAAAAACACAAAACGCACTGCAAAACAGACAAAGTGCAAATTGCATTGGTGTGAACCAGGCCTGAAATGCATTGAAAACCCATCAAAAACACACACGTATTGCATTTTGATACATTGTTTGAGTCACATGACCTATGAAAAATGTGCCCGAAATGTGGTATAATAGCGGCAAAATTGTGTGTAAAATCATGCGTAAAATCGTGGCAAAAATCACCCGTTTTCGGCGGCCATTATCGGCACCTTTTTTCCTATCGGCAAAATGCTGATACATTTGGGCTGCCGGTATATCGGTGCATCCCCAATTAGGACTGTTTGTACGTGTTTGTATGTGGGTATAAACAGGTTAAAAGAAAGAAGACCGTGCTTTTAATCTAAATATTAATAATGTAGTGAATTAAATCATAATCTTTTGATTCATGGTCAAATCACACAAATGTATGCAGAATTATTATAGCAACATAAAAATGGAGGGGCTTGGCAAAACTGCAAAAAGGGTAGTTAAAGTCATTGTAAAGGCATTCTATGCAGTACGGTAAAAAACCATCTGCATGCAGCTAACCCCGCAGCCCCCCTAAATACATACCTGAGCCCAATTTTGATCCAGTGATGTACACGAGAGCCAAGCCTCTCTCGGCTCTCTCACTATTGATTGGCTCAGATACGGCAGTGGAAGCCATTGGCTCCTGCTGCTGTTAATCAGAGCCAGTGACAAGGGAGCAGGGGGTGGGGCTCAGCCACACCTGATAGACACACAGAGCAGGGCTCAGGAGCAAACACGCGCAAGTGCCCCCATAGCAAGCAGCTTGCTCTGGGGGAAATCGGTGGTGGGAATGAGCCAGAGGGACTCGAGAAGAGGAGGATTGGGGCTGCTCTGTGCAAAACCATTGCATAGAGCAGGTACACGTTTGTAATTTATAAAAAAAAAACCAAACCTTTACAATCACTTTAAATATCAAATGAAATTTCCCAAAACATAAAATCAATAGTGTAGCACTAAATCCTGCTCCTCAAAAAATTATATTCACAACCAAAGATATGAAAATTCATACAATTAATACAAATCAATATACCATCAGGGCTGTGGATAAGGGGGTGTCACCAGTCCTCCTGTATGGGGCCCATGCCAGCAGGGGGGCTCTGGGTGAATCAGATGTGGGCAGGGAGGGTGATCAGCATGGCGAGGGGGAAATTACAGGAACAGATCCCCTGTATGGTTATCTGCAGCAGCTAAAAGCACTCTTCTCCTCTCTCTCCCGCTGGCTTTCAGCTGCTGCAGAGAGAGCCATACAGGGGATCGGTTCCAGTAATTGCCCCCCTGAGCACCCATCACCCTCCCTATGCACCATATGTTTCCCCCTGCTGCCCAGGCCCCCCTGTGTGCCCCAAAACCCTGAAGTGCTGCCAGCTTTCTTCCTGTCCTCTCCACCGGCAGCTGCAAGCACACAATAGCATCCTTCAAGTTGGAGAATGGGGGGAAGGGTCAAGTAAATTTGTCACATTTACCAGCCTCTTCCTTTCTTGAATGAACATAATGAGTGATCGGTATTGGTCACTCACTATGTTCATTCATAACTGAAGCATAGTAAATGTGTTTTTTTTGGGGGGGGGGAGGGGCTGTCAGGTTGGCTGTATGGGCCCAGGTGGTCTCTAACAGCAGCCCTGTATATCATACTGTGAAAAAATTGTAAACAAAACTCATTAAAAAGTGATATTAGGCTCCATGAACAGTGGCTTACAATCACTGCTTCTACAGGAGTTTTGTGGTTTGCTTGTAGAAGCAGCTCAGTATTCACCTATGTGTCCATGCACATTAGGACGATTAGAGGCATATTTTAAGCTCAACGACTAGAGGCAGGAAATAAACCCCTTCTGCTTTGCGTTTTTGATTGGAGCTTTCTGGCAGAAAAAAATGCTAAACTCTTCCAAACTTGCCTAAACTGTGTCATTAGCACTTTTAATGCAGAGGGATCCCTCAAGCCGGTGATTAGCGTGATGACGTCAGTCTTTGTGATAGTGCCTGGTTTGAATTCCTTTATACTCTGTGGAGCAGGAGCAGAATTTTGTAAGTGCGTATGTTGTACCTGAATATAGAAGATCTGCTTTGACTGTACCATGCTATGGTACTGTACGTGATTATTGCTTCTTTCCTCGGTGCTGATTATTACTGCTGTGGATGGATGAGCTGCAGCTTGGAGGGATCCCACTGCATTGAAAGCGCTAATGACCATTTAATCCCCTTAATGGTTCATTCGTAGTTTAGAAAGAGGCTGATGGTTTTATCTGTCACAAGGTGTTAACACTGGAGATGGGTATGTGCACTGGATGGTGGATATACAGTATCTCTAAGTGTTGAACACACCTGAAAAGCATTAATGATCATTTTTTCTGTGAATGGTCCACACCGTTTGATAAGAGGCTTATAGTTCACTAAATGCATTATAGGTTTGTTAATATCAGAAAGTGGTTTCTACACATTTGGAGAATTATATGGTTCTGGACTAATATTTTGGAATTATTGTATTATTATTATATAGGATTTATAAAGTACCAACAGTTTGTGCAGTGCTTTACAACGTGAGGGCAAACAGTACAGTTACAATACAATTTAATACATGAGGAATCAGAGGGCCCTGTTTGTTAGAGCTTACAATATAAAATGGGAGGGTCAAGTGATACAAAAGGTATTAACTGTGGGGGGATGAGCTGATGGAGAAAATGTACAGTTGTTGGGTGGAGGCAGGATAGGCTTCTCTGAAGAGAAAAGTTTTCAGGGATTGCCTAAAAGTGGACAGAGTAAGAGATAATCTGACAGATTGGGGTAGGAAATTCCATTAGATGGGAGAGGCTTGGGAGAAGTCCTGAGGCAAGCATGGTAGGAAGTGACAAGGGAACTAGAGAGCAGGAGGTCTTAGGAGGAACGAAGAGAGTCATTTGTTTGGTATTTTGAGACCAGGTTAGTGATGTAGCTAGGGGATGAGTTGTGGATGGCTTTGTAAATTGCTAGTATTTTAAATTTAATTTGTTGTGTGAGTGGCAGCCAAGGCAGGCATTGGCAGAGAGGGGAGGCAGACACTGAATGGCTGGTAAGGTGGATGAGCCTGGCAGCAGCATTCATGATGGACTGGAGGGGGGATACCCTATGCAAAGGTAAGCCAATGAGGAGGGAGTTGCAGTGGTCGAGGCGAGAGATAACCTGGGAGTGAATTAGGAGCTTTGTGGTGTCACTGGTTATGAAGGGGCTAATTTTGGAGATGTTGGGGAGGTTGAGATGGCAAACTTTGGAAAATGATTGGATGTGGGGCCAAAAGGAGTGTTCAAAGTCCAGTATTACACCTAGAACCTAGGCATGCAAGGACAGGTTGATGGTTGTGCCATTGATCTTGACAGAAAAGTCAGGGGAAGGGGCATGTGGGGGAGGAAATATTAAGAGCTCGGTTTTGGATAGACTGAGTTTGAGGAAGTGGTGTGACATCCAGTCTGATATGTCGGTCAGTAAGTTAGTGATGCATGAGGAGGCTAATGTTATGAGCTGAGGGGTAGAGAGATAGATTTGGGTGTCGTCAGCATAGAAGGGATACTGAAAGCCATGAGAGGCTATCAGTTGACCAAGGGAGGAGGTGTAGATCAAGGATAGGAGCGGTCCTCCAGAACCTTGGGGGACACTGACGGAGAAAGGAATAGGAGAGGAGGAAGTAGAATTGTGAGTGACACTGAAGGTGCAGTGGAATAGGTAGAATGAGAACCAATGAAGAGCACAGTCACAGAGACCAAAGGAGTAAAGTTTTTTGAGGAGGAGGGGGTGGCCAACGTGTCAAAGGCAGCGGAAAGGTCCAGAAGTAGGAGTACAGAATAGTGTCCATTGGTTTTAGCGGTTATTAAACTGTTTGTGAGTTTTAGGAGAGCAGTTTCTGTGGCGTGCTGAAAGCTAAATACAGATTTAAGGGGATCAAGGTGGTTATACTTAATGAGGTGGTCTCTCAGTTGTAGACTAGGCATTCAAGGAGTTTGGAGGAAAAGGGGAGCAAGGATATGGGGTGATAAGTGGGATATCTGTAGAGAGGAGATTTCATCACAAATTGTATCAATCGTATCTTTGAAGTGTATGGCGATCTCCTGAGTAGTGAGTGAGTTAGTGGGTGGAGGGCAGTTTTATATTGGTTGAAGTATTTGTGAGACTTAGTCTTATGCCACAGTAATAGCACTTTTGATGAGCTGTGTTCACACTTTTTCACACTATGATATACTGATTTGTATTTATTGTATGAATTCCCATGTTTGGTTCTGGATATAATTTTGTAAGGAGAAGTATATGGTGCTACACTAATAATTTTATGTTTTTGGAAATTTGGCATCACAAATTGTGTGTCAGTAGCTTTATCTTAATCCTACTTTAGCCTAAACACTGCATTAATATATACAGTTAGGTCCGTATATATTTGGACACAGTCAGAATGTTCATGCTTTTGGCTCTGCCACCAGAATAAATTAAAACAAAACAATCCAAATGGATTTGAAGTGCAGACTTTCAGCTTTAATTCAAGGGGTTGAACATAAATATCACATTTTACAAATTTTAGGAACTGCAACCATTTTTATACACAGTCCCTCCATTTTCAGGGGCTCAAATGTAATTGGACAAATGAATATAATCATAAATAAAATGTTCATTTTTAATATTTTGTTGAGAATCCTTTACTGGCAATGACTGCCTGAAGTCTGGAACCCATGGACATTACCAAAGACTGGGTTTCCTCCTTTCTGATGCTTTGCCAGGCTTTAACTGCAGCTGTCTTCCGTTGTTCTTTGCTTGTATGTCCTTCTGTCTTTAGGCTTGCCTTCAGCAAGTGAAATGCATGCTCAATCGGGTTGAGTTCAGGCGATTGACTCGGCCATTGCAGAATATTCCACTTCTTTTCTTTCAAAAGCTCCTGGGTTGCTTTTGCAGTGTGTTTTAGATCATTGTCCATCTGTACTGTGAAGCGCTGTCCAATCAACTTTTGCTGCATTTGGCTGAAGCTGGGCTGACAGTATATCTGTAAACACTGCAGAATTCATCCGGCTGCTTCTGTCTTCTGTCACATCACCAATAAACACCAATGACCTAGTGCCACTGGAAGCCATGCATGCCCTTGCCGTCACACTGCCTCCACCAAGTTTTACAGATGATGTTGTGTGCTTTGGATCATGAGCTGTTCTAAGCCTTCTCCACACTTTTCTTCCTGTCATTCTGGTACAGATTAATCTTAGTTCCATCCGTCCAAAGAATGCTTTTCCAGAACTGGGCTGGCTTTGTTAGATGCTTTTTGGCAAAGTCTAATCTGGCTTTTCTATTCTTCAGGCTTATGAATGGTTTGCACCTTGTGGTGAACCCTCTGTATTTGCTCTCGTGAAGTCTTATCTTGACTGTAGACTTTGACAATGATACGTCCACCTCCTGGAGAGCGTCCTTCACTTGTCTGCATGTTGTGAATGGGGTTAGCTACTCTCAAAGAGCTGTAATTCCTAAACCCTTCCTCCAATTTGGATGTACATACCCTCAAATTAAAACTGAGAGTGTGCACTTTCAGCCCATATCCATTATATAACTATAGCTTGAATATGTTTTGGTAAATACCTGAAAAAAGCTACAAAATTGTGCCTGTGTCCAAATATATATGGACCTAACTGTATATTTTTTTTTATCAAATTACATATTGTGTTGGAAAATGTACAATTATTGAAACAAGCCACAGGAAAGAAAGGCGGTTCACTTTATAAATGAAATAAGCTACAGTTAGGCAAAAGAGATCTAGTTGAGGACTTGGGATCACTAGTTAAGAGGAAGCGCTCTAAGTAGCAGCTACAAAGAAAACAAAACGGAAGGTAGAGAATGGGAAATATCTACATTTAATATTACTATAGCATTGTCTCTAAAACACTCATAAGACCGCAGCTAGAGTATGGTGTCGAGTTTCGGAACCACACTGAGAAATGACAAATACCTTTTGGAAAGTAATCTAGAGGATCATCTGCGCAATCCTGTCAGTGTATAAGATTACCATATCAATATGACAAAAACAAATTGCTGCTAACAGTGTAATGTGTATTCCCACACCCTCAGTGATATAAAAAAAATGATGTGTTGCACCAATTACTGTAAATAAAATCCAAATAACCTTCATACTAATGTGGCACCCTGCTGGTTAGTTTGGGGGAGCTAGCTGATTATTTTATTAGTCAGAAAGGCTAAGTAGCAGCCTGGACAATAGTCAGTTGGGTCAAATTTGGGTGAGGGCTGAGAGGTTCTCAGATCAGTTCCTTGATACCTCCCCTTGCTCTGGAATCTTGGAGAAGATTTTAGAAGCAGTGGTCAGGGTGAGGAGGCTGGTCTGCGTACTCAGGGGACTCTGGCCAATCCCCAGGCAAGAGGCTTGGCATGGCACCAGAGTAGTCCGTAAATATGACTGAGCCTGCTCAGCAGCAGGAACGTTCAGGTGTAATGTGTGAGGAAGCTGAGACACGGAAGCCTGGGAGGGAGCCCAGTGGGAAGGGGCCTACCTACAGGCAAGAAGCTGGAAAGGAGGATTGCTCAGCCTTACTGGCCCTCAGAGCGAGGACCACCTGTAAAAGACAGGAAAGGTGCCAGCTCAGCGTAAGGCCTGAAGGCGGCCACCCACCTAAATCAGCTCACAAGACTGAGACTGAGTGATTAGTCCTAAATCCCCTGGACCAGTTAAGGGAAAAAGAGCACTCTGGTGGGAAACCTGATTAGCTCCTTGCCCAGGACTGTTTCATTTAAAGTGGCAGGCACTGGATTCCCTTTCCCAGGGATTCCCTCAGGCAGCTGGATAAGAAGAGGATTATATGGGATCTGGGTAGGTACACCAGGAGAGGCTGGGGAGCTCTCCAAGAAGTTTCTGCTGTGTAAAGACTAGTTGATAAGGAGTTTGTTCTTGGTTTGCAGTTCCATTGGGCATCCCACACACCCATTACCCCATCCAAGTTCAACACCCCTTAATAAAACATAAAACCAAGCTCAAGGACGGTTTATTGACTTTGAATGCAAGTCTGAGAAAATGCATGCTGCCTGGCTGTGTAGGACTATAGGGGGACCTGATTCTTCAGCAACTCTTCCGGGGGTAGTGCTATACTAACATAATATTCACTCTAAATAATTAATGTTTATGCACATCTACGCATGAGCTGTCACATGTGTTAGGGAATTAGAGTGAATATTATGTTAGTAAGAAGGTTTAACAGATTTTATTTACAGTAATTTAAAATGGTAACAATTTATAGGTTTCTGCACATCAACGCATGAGTTGTCATATGCGTTGTTAGTGATTTAGAGCGAATATTGACTTGCACAACATTTTTCATTTTTTTTATATCACTGAAGTTTTGGAAAGGATTCAAATGTAGACAACTAAACTAATAATAGGAATGGAGAATATCACTTACAATCAAGGATTAGAAAATTCGGTAAATCAGATTGAGAAAAAAAAAGACAAAAAGTAGAGACTTAATTAACATGTTCACATATATTCTGGGCCAATGTAAAAGGTTTAGCAGATATTCTTTTGGGGACTACTGTATACAGAAAATACACATTTGCAGCTCCTGATATGACTACATTACAGTGTAATCTCCTCTGGTGTAGAGGCCAGGGTGAGGGTGTCACTAAACATTTCTGCAGAATATATCAGAGCTATAATAATATTGTATGTGAGTGATTCAGTATGCACTGTATGGCACTACAGAACATGCCAGAGCGACATAAATGCATAATACTAATAAGACTGTAGGGTTGATTTTCTAAAACTGGAGTGTGCAAAATCTGGTGCAGTTGTGCATGGTAGCCAATCAGCTTTCAGGTTTTTGTCAAAGCTTAATTGAACAAGCTGAAGTTAGAAGCTGATTGGCTACCATGTACTTTCCGGTTTTAGTAAATGAACCCTGTGTATGGCTGAGCCACTGGTAACTTATGCGAGTGGTTCAGTGTTTTGTGTACAGCGCTTTTAAATATGTCAAAGTTATATAAATGCTTAATAACAACGCATGGCTGCGATGGGGACATTACAGTGAAAGACCATAGCAATTTGAAATATGGGTACCAGTGACATGCATTTTGTTCCTATTGGCTGGGTGGCATCATAGTGCACACTGTTCACTTCACTCATTATTTCACTTATCGCTCAGAATGCCAGTTACAGTACCAAGGAATGCTCCATCTCTCTCTATTTCACCAGATGAAGTAAGTTGGTTGAATGGGCACTGACGAGGGACATGGCTGGGATGTGAACTCTGTTGGAGGGACCATGTACTAGTGGTGAGCAGTTATCTCTCTATACTCCTTTAGTAAATCAGCCTCAGTATTTCAATTGTAAAAGATTCACTAAAGGAGTTAAGAATCTTCACACAATATATTTTGTAAATATTCAGAAGTACCTAATCATGTGAAAAGCAAATTCCTGTTTTTTATATAATTTATACAGGTACTGGACAAACTTAAGTAAATCATCAGACAATGAATTTTGAATGGGCTGGTTCACACAGAAATCGCACAGGAATAAGCTGTGCATGTCTGTGTGATTCACATGCAGATCAGTGGTGCAGTATGAGCCCTGTTATTGTAAATGGGCTCAAATCACACTGCAACGCACCAAAAGTAGTGCATGTACTACTTTTGGAAATACACTGCAACAGGATCACATGGTACTTCTGTACCATGCTACCTGGTGCAAGAAAACACACTGCAATTCTTAAATTGTTTTTGTTATCTTGATTCCTGCACACTTTTGTATTTTGGACATAAAGTTTGCTTTTATATTTGCTGCGTTCAATGTATTATATGTAGTTTTTACTTTCACTCCTGTACTTAGCTCATAAGAGACTCTTATTCCAACATCCTAATATCATGTTTTATAAAAAAAGGGGTTATCTGGAGGAAAGTATATATTTTTTGTGACAAATATACACAGCTAAAGACCCTACGAAGTCAAAAGGTAGGCCACGTTAGCTTGGATTGCATTGTTGATCCTCATAAAGTGGCTGTATGTGGATGCTTGGCTGCAAATATTCCCTGCATTGCTTCTGGCAATGTATTTAGTGTCATTTATAGTTCTAGTAAAATTTATCAATCATTTACACTCACCGAAGAAGCGGCCTTAATGGCTTTTACAGCTTCATCAAAAACACGTTTTGGCAGACGAAGATTGGTTGTACCACTGTCCACAATGCTTTTATCATAGTTGTACTGGGAACCAAGAAAAGAAATAAAAGAGAATGTTACAATATTAAAACAATATACAGAAAGGTTTCCACTTTGAACTTTAATGTGAATATCTCTTTCATGGGTGACACAAGGAACTGCAGAACTTTAGCAATTTCAATGGATTTCCAAGGCTAAGGCAAAGTTCACAACTATGAAGTGTGTTTTAGTTGTGTTGCATGTTACATGTGTTTTAGGTACGTTACCTTTGAACTCTATTGTATATAACATGCATTTTGATGAAAGCGCGTGAAAGATGCAGAAAGCAGGACTTTATTTTTTAAGCACACTGCACCTAAAACGCATAGATGTGAACAGATTGTTGTGTTGTGCTGAAAAATCTACAATAATTTAGCAAATGTTTCTAATGTCTGTTTTATATAAAAGGGTTAAAGTGGAAGTCAAATCCTAACTAAGCTTACATCTATTCCTACCCTCCTTCTAAACCTATTCTATCTACCCTGAAAAAGGAAAGATGTCTGTACTTACCTATTCTAAGGTAGCTCTGGTCTGGTCACATGATCGGGTCCCAGTGGCAACTTGTAGGGGAGGGACATGTGACAATGGATGCCCCATAGTAAGCCTATGGGTGATGTCATTGTCCAGGCTCAGCGATCTCTCCTCTACACTGAATCCGATGCTGAAGAGATCATGTGACTGGACTGCAGTGTCTTCAGAATAAGTCAGTATAGGTATCTTTCCTTTTACGGGGAAGATAGAATAGGTTTAGAATGGGGGTAGGAGTAGAATTAAGCTTAGTTAGGTTTTAACTTGCCTTCCACTCTAAGGAAGAACTAAACTCTGGAAGCTGTGCCTAAAAATGCAGGCAAAGGCCTTGTCACCGGTATTGCCTGTGGTCTCCTGCAGCTGATATTTTCCCATTACCGACTTACCCTGCTTTGTTCTGCACTGTTTCTCTGTGTGCAGGGGGTAGAGGTAGAGGCAGGGCTTTGCTTCCTCATCTCAGAGACTCCAGCAAGGAAAATAGTGAGCAGCACAGTAGTGATGTCACCAAATCTCGCTACAAATCTTCTGAGACTAGCAATCAGAGGCAGCATTGCCTTAGATCTCTAACTGAAGATAGGCGACTAAGAGGCTGAAGGCACAGGAGTGGCTGTTATTTTTCAGGAGGCATTTCAGACAACAGGTATCTTTTTTAGGGTACTGTTGAGGTACAATTAACATTTCCTAGATGTTTCCTTTTTACTTTTTGAATTCAAGTCTACTTTAAAGAGAAATTCCGGGTATGGATATTTTATTCACAGTGCGACATGAAGGATCATTAGCTCAGTGGTAAATTAGTTTTCAAGTAAGTTCACGTCAGTCAGGAAATATATTTAGGGCCTGGTAGCATGTGTTTATTAAAAAAAGGCAGAAAAACAAAAATCCAACATAAGCCTTACCACACAGGGGTTCTTCTCCAAGTGGTACTTTGGCTGTCTCTGGTTAGCAATACCTCTGCTTGTTTAGTCTACCAGACCACTGGCTATTCCATGCACACAGCCTTGGGCTTCTTTAACAAACACAGCCTTGAGCTCCTTAATGCACACAGCCTTGAGCTTCCTGGATGCACACAGCCTTGAGCTCCTTAATGCACACAGCCTGAGCTTTTTAATGCCCACAGCCTTGAGCTCCTTAATGCACACAGTGTCTATCTCAATGGCAGCCACTGCTCCAACTCTCCTCCACTCCACCTTTAACTCTCAACAGACCATCATTATAAGGACTGTGCGCACCTGAGTACACACCCAAGGAAATCGAAGACAAAAACTGAAGATGAATGACAGATTTCAAAAGATAGCAGGACAAACCCAAAACAATTCTTCAAATATATAATAGTAAAAAGGTCCGGTCCGAGCAAGTAGGCCCTTTACAAAATAATCTGGAGTAGGAGACTGGAGACAAAGAGAAAGCAAATTTAATAAATACCTTCTTCAACTCTGTGTATACAAAGGAGCATAGGCAGCTCTTGTCCACAATGGGCATGGTATTGATACAGCCCCAGATCATCCACATTGGCTCACAAATGATATGATCCAGAAATATTAAGACAGAATAAAGGTGAATAAAGCACCTGGACTGGATGGCATACACCCATGGGTCCTTCAAGAATTGAGCTCTGTTATTTCAAAGCCATTGTTTCTAATTTTTAGGGACTCTTTAATGACTGGCATACTACCACTGGATTGGCGTAAGGCCAATGTGGTGCCAATATTTAAAAAGGGATCAAAATCTTTACCAAGTAATTACAGACCTGTTAGTTTAACGTCTATAGTTGGGAAGATACTGGAGAGTTTAATAAAAGACCACATAGATTAGTTCTTGCTGGAAAAAAATATATAAGTAACAGACAGCATGGATTCATGAAAGATAGAAAAAATTTCTTTTTATGATGAGGTGGCTGTGGACGTGGTATACTTGGATTTTGCAAATCAGTATGTAAATGGATAGAAAATGGGCTAAAACACAGTGTTTAGAGAGTAGTGGTTAATGATTCATGCTCTGAATGGTCTAGGGTTGGCAGTGGTTAACCCAAGGTTCAGTGTTGGGACCCTTACATTTTAATATATTTATAAACGACATAGGGTTTGGGAATAAAAATCCCATTTCAGTCTTTGCACCAAGCTGTGCAGTGGAATAATGTCCTTACAGGATGTCTCCAACTTACAAAGCCGACCTCAATGCACTGTTTAATTGGGCAACTATGAGGCAAATGAGGTTTAATGTTGATAAATGTAAGGTTATGCACTTGGGGGCTAAGAATATGCATGCATCATACATACTAGGGGGAGTACAACTGGGGGAATCAATGGTGGAGAAGGATCTGGGGGTTCTGGTAGAACACAAGCTTAATAATGGCATGCAATGCCAAGCTGCAGTTTCTAAAGCGAGTAAAATCCTCTCTTGAATTAAAAGAGGTATAGACTCCAAAGAGAGAGATCATATTACCCCGGTACAAATCATTAGTAAGACCTCATCTGGAATATGCAGTTCAGTTTTGGGCACCAATTCACAAAAAGAACATTGGGGAACTGGAGAAAGTACAGAGAAGGGCAACCAAACTGATAATAGGCATGGAGGAGCTCAGCTATGAGGGAAGATTAAAGGAATTTAATGTATTCTCTCTTGAAAGGAGGAGATTAAGGGGGGATATGATCAACATGTATAGATACATCAGTAGTTCATATAGTGAACTCGGTGTAGAGCTATTCACCCTGAGGTCATCACAGAGAACAAGGGGGCACTCTTTATGTCTGGAGGAAAAGAGATTTAGTCTCCAAATAGAGAAAGGTTTCTTCACAGTGAGAGCTGTGAAAATGTGGAATAGACTCCTTCAAGAGTTGGTTCTGTTCAGCTCAGTAGATTGCTTTAAAAAAGGCCTGCATTGTTTCCTGGATACACAGAATATAAAAAGAATATATAGAAAAAGCTGATCCAGGGAATATCGGATTGCCTCTTGGGGGATCAGGAAGACATTTTTTCCCCCGTAGGAGCAAATTGGATCAAGCTTTGCTGGTTTTTTTGTCTTCCCCTGGACCAACTATGGGTATAGGATTATAACTTTGTTATTTATTTTTTTTTATGGTTGCACTGGATGGATTTTTGTCTTTTCTCAGCCAGATGAACTATGTCATACCCTGCTGATTGCTTACAAAACCCGGCCACTGGGTTGGAGATTTCTTCCCTCCCAAGGCGCTTTTAACTCTCCAAACTATGGAGCCCTATCCGGAAATACTACAATCCAGAGAAAGCTGCAAAAGCAGTTTTCTCCACTCACATTTTATGTTCCATAATCCTGCACTCAGCACATGTACAAACTCTGGGCCCTTTTCCTTACCATTTCCACCTATGTTCACCCAGTGACAGGGCCTCGCACTGTTACAATAGTTACATTGATCCAGTTTGGACCAATGTAACTATGTACATACCCTACCTGACTGATAGAAATCACTAAAGTAGACACCGCTTCTCCAGTGATCTCAAGTTGCTTCTGGGTCTTGCACCGAGCAGCTGCCTTTCTGGACACAGGAGGTCGGTCACTCAGTACGGATGCCATTCAGAGAATGCTTTGAATTTTTTAAATGAATGCAAAGCTTTCTCTGATTGGATGAGGTGGAGAGGTGAGGCAGTGACATTGGTCCACCATAGTAGTAGTGTCTACTACAGTGATTTGTATCTTCCTGGAATAACACATATATATTTACATTGGTCCAAGCTGGATCAATGTAACTATGTGAAAATATGCATACCTAAACTTCAGCTCTAATAGCAATATTAGCTAATTTACAGCTACAAAAATGCACATTTTCAAATTAATTTGCTGCTGAAAATGCTAATCTACTTCTTATGAGCATTTCAAGGACACTCACCTCTTTACAATCCATCATCAAATCCTGTCCATTAATTTCAATTTTTACAATGATGACCTCATAGTACCACTCTTTTCTGATTGGTGTATACCAGATATTGCCCACATATAAGGATGGATCAATTCCTCCAATCACCTAAAGAATGCAGTATAAAGATTAATGATTAGTATAAAGTTTGGCTTTACTGTCTGTTCACAACAAAAGAAAAGTGCTAGCCTTTTCATTTAATTTTAATTAAAATATTTTTTTTATCAGCAATGTCTACATTTTCATTCTATTTTAAACATTTTTATTCATACTAAAGAACAACATGTCATACAGGTTTTCATGCAGGAAGCAAAAATTCTTGGATGGAACTGTGGAGACAGTTTAAAATTCCAGCTTAATATACAAGTAAAAAAAACCCACAAATACAAAACTGTTGCTAATGTATAATCAATGATACAGATACAGAATATTTTATTAATCCCTAAGGGAAATTACTAAAGGTACAAGTATATATAACAAGACAACACAAAAATCACAATAACAATAAAATTACCAATAACAACAATTAATACCACATCTGGAGGTAGTGTGGTGGCAGGGCAGACAGCGGTGACTGACAGTTACCGTTCTCTGCTCACAGCGGCGGTGACCTCCTGACCACTGCACTTCTGAAAACTGACCTTTATATACTCTTGACCACTGCTCTTCTGAAAAGTGTACTTTACACAGAGGCATCCCTAGGGTTGGTGTGACCCGGTGCCGGAACACTTGGTGACACCCCCCTCCGACAATCCCTGCAGGATGGATCGGATCTGCGGATTGAGCATAATGGATCAGAGTCCGATCCATTATCCTCCCCAATCCACAGATCCAATCCATCCTGCGGGGATCTTCAGCTTGCAACCTATATGGGGTTAACTGATCTCTGCATGAGCTCCATAAAAAGGTAAGTTTTAAAGCAAGCCAACCGTCAACTTGCAATAAAAAACTTACCTTTTTGTGGAGGTCATGCAGAGATCAGTTAACCCCGTATAGGTTGCAAGCCGACGATCTCCACAGGATGGATTGGATCTGCGGATTGGGGAGGATAATGGATCAGACTCCGATCCATTATGCTCAATCCGCAGATCCGATCCATCCTGCAGGGATTGTCAGCTTGCATTAAAACTTACCTTTCCTTAGAGCGGGTCCGGTGTCACCCCGTGCAAAAGGTGTCACCAGGTGCGGCGCGCACCCCCCGCACCTGCCTAGGGACGCCCCTGACTTTACATACTCCTGACCACTTCACATACTCCTGACCACTGCACTTTTGAAAACTGTGCTTTCCATACTTCTGACAACTGCACTTTTGCAAGCTGTGCTTCACATACTCCTGACTTATAAGTTGTGCTGTACATTACATTTCCCAGTCCTATGCTACTACATTACTAGATTCCAAGCACAGCCTCTATTTCAACACCAGCACTGACAGCTCCTCCTAGAGTGTTCCATAGTAATGTGAGATCAGTCAATGTTGGGTTACAAGTAGCAGCCACTGCTAATTATTATTATTATTATACAGTATTTATAAAGCGCCAATAGTTCGCTCAGCGCTGTACATTACAAAGGGGGACAGAACATGTGACAGAACAATACCAATACAATGCAAAACATGAGGGGATTGAGGGCCCTGCTCTTTCGAGTTTACAATCTAGGAGGGAAAATAGAAACCAGCCACTGCTATTTGTATTCCAAACTGCTTCCTCTTCAGGGAGGGTTCCAGTTATCCTGAGGCTGCTGCCCCTAGAAGAGAGCTACTGAGACAGGGAACTGTAATTTGGGCCTCAGCAGGAGCTGGGCTGAAGGCGTGGAGGAGATTGCTAATGGACTTTTGCTGTAGGGTGCTGTCTTGAAGTCCTGATCTGGAGAAGAATCTTTTATCTCCCTCACTGAGAATCTACCTGTGGATGCTGGGTGGCAGACAGCTAGAGGGTGCTGTCTTGAAGTCCTGGTCTGGAGGAGGATCTTTTATCTCCCTCACTGAGAATCTACCTATGGATGCTGGGTAGCAGACAGCTCCTGGGTTTTTAGGATTTGAGACTCTAGTGTATTTTGCTCTTGTATGGATTTTGTACTAAGATGTGTGTTCTTCCATTGATTGCTACTTTCGTTTTGGAGTATCCTGTGACCCTAACCCCCCTCTCCTGTTCACGTTCTTTAGCAATAAATAGTAAAAAGACATCCCCTAGACTGAGCCTGTATTGTCAGTGTGCATAGAACTGTGCTTGTGAATGGCAGTCTCTGTACTAGTAAGGGAGACCTGGGTATATTCTCCACAGCCCCTTTGGAGGTAAGCACCATTGTGTTAAGACCAGAAGTTCAGGGAAGCAGCATGGAGAGAGCCGGAGCCATCAGCATTGAATGTTGTAAACTGCAAGTGCTGGGTAAGAATTTAAAGAAATAGTTTATTGAGGAAAGGTTATTTTTTTTGTGCTCAATGTGTAAAGCCATCAAAACACTGAGGGTTTAATACAACTTTAGGACATGGGGACCTATTGAAGAGGAGGTGAGAGCCTCCTGGCAGCTTATATTTGCCTGCTGTAGAGGGTTGTGATAGTACAGAGGGAATGTGTAGCAGACTGCTGAGTGTTCATGTGTTTTATTCAGAGAAGAAGGGCTTTGTTTTCTATGCAGAGTAGTGTGTGCAAAGTGTGAGGTGCATTTCTGGGAACTAGACCAACCTTGCCCAACAATGATGAATTTTATATAAGTGCATTTGTTATTATTCATTTTATAGCACAATTGTTTGAGCGCACACAGCATACAGTATATATTGGTTTCCTTATTTGCGATTTAGTCACTGGGTAGGAGGGATATATTTCCCATAGTGCATTGCAGTATACGCACATCTGTGGGGCCCCTATATGTAGTAGGGTGGTATATTTATTTTTTCAGTAGAGGCAGTGCAGCAACATTTCTGTTTGTACTCATACAATTGTTCACCATTACACATTTGTGGTTTTGCTAGCAGCAGCCAATCTAATTAATTAGTCCTCTGCGCAGGCTACACTTATATATATTTATTCAAATATAGTGACATAAAAGAAATAGGCAAAATATTAAATCTGGGGCCCTCAAATATTGGCCTAATCTTCCATATACAGTATTACCTTACAGAACCCCAAACCCACTATGTTGCTCAGTAAACAATAATTTAAATCCAAAGTATTTAAAGCTCAAACTCCATCTAAAGATATCAGATATCTCAAAACTGCATATCAGCAGATACAAATCCATTAGAAACCACTTATCATTATGCAGTGCACTGCTTATTTTTTATACTACAACACAACTTCTAGCCTAAATCATCAAAAAGGTTTATTTATTCCTGAAGTATGGCTGTTCTTAAACAGAACATTGATTTATTATATCAGTGGCCCATGGGAGCATAGTTCATTGCCATACATCAATTCACACATATTTTTTGCTGTAGGTTGCGGACTTAGTTTCTGTAATAGTTTAGAAGCTGTAGGAACGTAGTATTTTTACAAATTCTCTTTTATATTTGTGATTCTGTAGGAGACAGCTTTAGTCAGCTTGTCTGTTGTGTCTGTTGGTGTTCTTTAGATATGGAGTGATTCATCTCAGTCACTTGCTGTGTTGAGCTAGCAAGATGTGCTAGATGTAAAAATCTCTATGATGGATATTTGATGTCGTAGTCAATCAGCAGTCTTGGGGGCCTCCTAATGCATGCTGCGTGAGTTATTAAATACCTGAGGCACTTCCTGGCACAATGTCTTCCCTTCTGGGCTCTTGCTGTAACAACTGTCTTTGCCTTAGGTCTTTTGGGCCTAGGGAGTGGAGTGCTGCAAGGATCTCCAGTTCTGTGAAGACCCCTTGAAGATGGGATGGCTGCCATGGATGTTCTACTTAGGCCTGCAAGAAACAAATTGCAGTTGTCTCCTGCAACGTGAGTGACTGATGTGGAAAATGAACACAGAAATGTTTCTGTGCTGTCCTGCCTTGAATACTGAGGCTGAGATACCACTAGAACCTTGTTTGTCAAGAAGCCAATCTGAAGCTGAGGTGTTTGGCCAGCATAGCCTTATCAGTGGTAGACCCAGAATGTTAGAAAGATGTGTAGAAGACCAGAAACTATGTAGAATCATTAAGGTGTTCAGTGCTCCCTCCGCTTTCCTTGTTCTTCATATACTAGTGCAATAAAGCTACAAAAACTAACATGACTGGCACCCATCATTCTATACATACTCAGCAACCCATAGATCGCAATCTACCAGTAGATCGCAGCCAGGTGACTTGTAGATCGTGGTCTGGGCTTGCTGACACACCATCCCAGAGAATCAAACAGAGTCTGCTTGTAAAGTTGGAGCTGTAGTAGGGAGCAAGAGCTACATGTGCTGATGCCTCTTCTGTAGTGCCGGCTCCTGTCCCATGCGGAGTGATACCAGCTGCACTCCACCTCTTATCCTGGCTAGCAGTCTCCAGAGTGGTGCCAGCAGCAGAAAAGAAGAGATCTTCAGGTCAGTGTGAAGCAATACATTGGGCATAATAGCAGAAGGCTGCTTTCACAACGATGTGCTGCAGTTTCCCCACACTGCGGGTGCAGTGTACCTGCAGCTTTCCTGTGGGTTTGCTGCGCTTAGCCTTAGACTTATATTATATCCTGTGGGTTTGGTGCAAGTCACAGGAGTGCAGACTGAACTATAGTCCTGTGATCCATAGGGGGAGTACAGCCAAAAAAGCTTTGGCTATACTTCTCCTTTAAATGGCACCCCAACCTACTATTACAGTACCTGCATGGCAGTGAATGCCATACTTGTTTTGCACTATGTAAAAAGAAAAAAAAAGTCCTCTCCAAAAACGCACACTTGATCACTACAATTTTTCTATCTTACAAAACAAGTTCCTGCTTATCTTTTATCTTAGTTGTTACATATCGGCATGACAGCTGGAATCTGAATAGCTGCATGTAAAGAAAACACAGAGGGGCCCAGACTAAGTGCAGTATGGTACAATTCCATTTCTTCCGCTTCTTCATTGGAGGTCTGACGAAGAAGCGGGAGCTTCGAAACGTGTTACCACCCACTTTACGGAGTGACGTATCCTTGGTGTCATCTCTTCCGGTGCAAACCCATCTTGCGTTCCACGCTGGTTCCAGCAGTGTTCAGCCCCTCGTCACTGCTTCACTCCTGGACTTGGACTACAGCAGGCCACGGAACATCAGCCGGATCACCCTGGGGAACCTCCTGAGATGTTTTTAAATGTGTATTCTAGCTGCTCAATAGTGAGCTTCCAATTTGCTACATTTTAATAAATAGAATTGTCCCATACTGCACTTAGTCTGGCGCCCCTCTGTTTTCTTTACATACAGCAATCAGAGCTTCAGCTTCACTCTGGAGGCTGCCACTGGTGCCTACATAAAGTTTAGGTTATGGACATATCATGGACTTATTTGTTTAATTTATGGTTACATTCAAGTATGGTCTTTGGCAATATTTGCTTCTTTAGCGCCTATCTCCCCCCCTCCCCTCCTTTTTCTCTCAATCTGAATAGCTGCACCTAGTGAGCCATACCTTTACTTTGCTCACCACAGCTGCATACAAGAAATTCAAAGTATAAACTGGAAAAGCCTTTATAGATTTCTAGTTACTCACCATACTTCCGCCCACAGAAGCAGAAACATTGCTGTCCTTTATAGGGTATGCTGTCCCACAAAGCTGCAGAGAAAAGATGTTGGGTACCCGTGTTTGCTTTACAAGAGAGTCAAAGAAAGGTTCCAGAGTGTCATCCGGCTACAAAATCAGGAAGAAAAGAGCTTGCTAGTATAAGACAACCAGGAATACATAATAAAGCAAGGGAAGGAACACATTCTGCTAATAGTAAGCATTGCCCATATTTTGGAGAAAAACTAAAGCAGTCCATTGAGTTCAGACATGTCAGCATTAATGGTAACCACTATTGTTTCTTAAAGTGTTACTAAACCCACAACAGTAAAATCAGTCTGTATATGCAGTAAAACATGCCTGTTATACAGTGCTCACTGTGGAAACTAAGGGGTTTATCCTCCACATTGTGTAAAAAAGCTGTTTCATCATGTCTTCTCTGATCCTCCCCTTCTTCTTCTGTCCCCAATCCATCTACTGATCCATCTACTGAAGTACAGAGCTGTGGGAGTCACACTGCACATGCTCAGTCTAGTGTGTATGGCTAGATAAGTTTTTTTTTTTCTTTGGGAGGGTGCATGTGATCAACACAGGACCAATCAGCACTGTCCAGACAGAGGGTCAGGGGTTCTGCAGCCTGATAGGACAGTCAGAGCAGAATGAAAACTCCTTCTACAAGCTTTAACCAGTGCTCAGCTGGACACTGATAGAAGTCACAAGACTGCTATATACTGCTGACAAGAAAAGGTATTTAGCAGTTTATATTTACTAAAATAATTGTATTTCCATGTTCTGTGTACTGTGGGAGTTGCAGGCAAAAAAGTGAGAAATGCACAGTATTTACTGGGCTGTATGTATTAATGTCCAATTTTTGATACTTGGGCAATAGTGTCAATGTACAATATATATGTAAAAGTGCCCGTCAATTGTCAGCGCTGTATAAGTACCTGTAATAATAATTCCACCTCAGCGCTTGTTCTAGCTCTAATAAATCTGCTTCATTACTGGTGTGTCATGGATTGCTGGGTCCAGGCACAGAGCAGGCTGGAGGACTCAAACACTTGGCAGCTCCCTAGGGAGTCAGTGCTACATCACTATGCAACTGCAGGTCCAATCCCCAGATTTCTTTAAACGTAGGAAAGTACTCCCTAACCAAGGATCCCTTCAGACTCCAAGAGGCTGGATATTAGAGCAGAACTATAGGCAAAACTTTTTTTTTCATTTTGCAGAGAGTAAGGGTGGGTTATAACCCATTAGATTTTTTTGTTGTTGTCTTTCTCCCATTGAGGAGATTTCCATTCACTTCCTGTCCCATAGCCAAAACAGGAAGTGAGGGGAAATCCCTGCAAATTAAGGGAATTCCTTGGAGACCCCCAAGAGACCAGAACAAATGTTCCCACTGGAAGATTTCTCCTCTATTACTTTTCTGGGGACAACCCAAAATTTGGGATTTTCTTTTACTTTCAATGATAATGTTAAACAGGACAAACTAAGAGGGTGAATGTCTTTACAGTGGAGCTCCACCCAAAAGGGGAAGTTCCACTTTAAGCCTGTGTCCCCCGCTCCCCAAATTTGACAGGTACCCACTCCCACTTCCGCTGCGATCTCCTAGGCGATCAGAAGCGGACGTTGTCCTCCCCCCTCCCTTGCCATAGTCTTCTGGAACACATGACAGGTCCCAGAAGACTACAGGGCCATTCACAAAGTGCAGCGCTTCTCGCGCATGCGCAGCGGGCACCCCGCAAGCTATCACAGCCGGGTGCCCACACTGAAGATGCCGGCGCCAGGGAGCAAAGACGGCCGGTGAAACCAGCGGTGGTGAAGACACCGCTGGACCAAGGGAAAGGTAAGTGGCTGTATTTTAAAAATCAGCAGCTACAGTTTTTGTAGCTGCTGACTTTTATTTATTTATTTATGTGGAACTCCGCTTTAACAGGGGGCACAGACAGCAATGAAAACCGACAGGGGTCCTAATTCCTCTCCACTCTATCCAAAACTAAAAAAAAGGTTTTGCCTTCAGTTATACTTTAGGATTGGGAATCCTGTGCTTCCTGTTTTTATACTGGCGAGGAATTTTGGGAACAATAAAAGCCAGTGGTGTGCCATAGAAGATCATATGGCCCTGATTTTTTTCTTTAGTTAATTTAAGAATGATAATATTTTTTACAAGCAGCGGACTAAAACCGAATCTGTAGGTCCAAAGTATCTTTTTACTACTTTTACCAGGAACCTTTTGTGAGGGAAAGGTCCCAACCTGTTTTTTCCTCCCCACGGGTGGAAGGTAGGTTTCAAATAACTCCCCATGCATGAAACCAAACCTTGGGGTGGGGATGTGGTTCCTGCAAGAATTGGCTTTGAGTAGGGTGCCTATTTTTTTGCAGGCTTCTCTCAATGTGTCGGCACGTCAGGGACTGAAAAGAACATGCACACAAAATGTTAATAGTTTAAAGGGGACTTCTAACACTTGAAGGGGGGGGGGTCTTCAAAGTGCAGGTGCACTTTAAATGGGTTTATGCTGCTATTGAGATGATAAGAAAAAAGTAAAACTGCTTAATTAGTGTTGTGAAAAAAACAAAACATTTCTTCAAACTTTCAATATATTAAGTGCCCACATTTTACAATCACTCCAGGTTCCCGTTGTGACAGCAGTATACAGTACATTTACTCACCCTTGCAATTTCAGCATATGCAAGTCCAAGAATTCCTTCCCAGTTGGAACCATTGATAAAAAATTTGTCAGAGTCAGTGATGGCTGCAATATTTGCTACAACAGTAACATTGGGCCCATGTGGAATTGTAACCAAGTCCGTTCCCAATTCCCCTTCCCATTTTCCCTGAGTGTATGGAACATACACTCCTCTTCTGACATCTCTGTATGTTCTGGACCTATAGAAACACAATGACAGAAGAAGAGTGGAGAATCAGTATAAAGGAGAAGATAACAAAGATACAGGATTCTGAAAAGTTCAGTATAGCTCTGGAATGTAGAGGCTTTATGCAGACATATATACAATGTACTGTCAGGCTCCTCCAGTGACTTTAAATATTCCACACCGCAACATGGCCACACAGGGGCTGCATACTTGGCTTTAGAGTGATTGAAAACCTCTAAAATTAACAAAGCATATCCTTAAAGCAATCACAACCCCCTAATGAAGCCACGTGACCTGTGGCGTAACACGTAGGGGAGGGGCTATGACATCACTCTACAACCGTGGACCGCGAGTATACACTGTGTGCGGCGCACACAGCTAAAGATTGTCATTTTAACAAAGCGGTTTTATATTATATGAAATGTGAGTGCAATATTTGGGCACATAATAAAACTTCAGTCCTAAAGGATAAGGCACTATGTCCCTATTTCTTTCTTATAATATGTTACTGAGGAACATCGAAGGAGGATACAAACAGCAGCAGAAGGAGTGAGAGATCCCTGCAGGGAAATTGGCATATGAAGAGAGGAGCATTGGGAAGCACTTAAGGGATACCCACCACCCATTATATGGTGCAACATATTATACAGAGTTCCATTTATGAACAAAAAGCGGAATAAGCCTTTAATAGGCTTAAAAGGAGGTGAGCGTATAGCCTAATCACATTAAGGAGTCACTGGAAATCACAATTATCATTTTTGGATCACTTTTTGTCAATATTGGGATTGTCACTATTTTTCTCATCACTAGAGACTTTTATTGTTTATTAACTCGCTTTATATTTTTGGATCACAAACGTTTTTTTGGGACTGTCATTATTTATTTTGTCACCAGAGACTATTTAGTTTTTATTAATTTGGCTTTGAGTAATTTATTCAGGTGGCACATGTTGTTTTTCACATTTATTATGTTTCAATTGGCAGTATTTAAAATAGAGTGTAAATTGATACACATTATTAACACTAATTAGGAGCGCGACATTTATTTATTTTTTATATCCTTCTATACTGTGCATTTGTCTCAGTCCAAAACACTTAGTGTGATTTTTGTCTGCTGTGTACTTCTGCATGAGTCACTTCTGACAGGTTATGCTGACTTCAAGGGATCCAGGGGGACAGGGAGGGAGCTTCAGTACACAGCTTGCGATTGACAGCCTCAGCTGTGCATGTTTCCCTATGAGACTGTGTAGAGGGGGTTATGATATGTCCCTCCACTTAGGTCTCAGATTACTCTGTTATGCAGTATGATCATATCCTTGCCCCCTGCCTTCTGATGATCTGAAATGCTGTGTAAACTGTTTACTTTTGTGACAGACTCAACTGGGACTGGGGCTTTCCGAGAGGACTGGGGCTAGCCTAGTAGAAAAGAAGGGGAATTTTGTCTGCTTTTCCCAGTCAGAGCATGGAAAAGTGTTCACTTCAGCGTCTGATCCCATGGAGAGCACAGATCATTCTCTAATGATGGACAACAACGTGATGAATGCTGAGAGCTAAGCTTGGATTAATTCTCTGAATAAAGACAAAGCTTCCCTTCTGGAGTGGATGGAAAGGTGTAATATTAGTCTTGTACAGGTTAATGGCCAGAGTAAAAAAATAAGGTGGCCCTCATGCAGATTGGGTTGGAGAAGCTTCTCCACTTGGGACAGAAATATTTATCAACAATCTCCCTCAATAAATCTGTGAAGATAAATGGATTCCACTTTTTCAGACTGCTGGAACATTGTATGCGTTTTGCCTTATGATGACTTTTCTAGTGGTCAGATTACACAAGTGAAAGCCAAACACCTGAAAGACAGCATGTGTACTTCGTGTAACCAGGGCTGTGGTTGCTGGACTGACTGGGGTGGGCTCCCTGACTGGTCTAGATGCCTAGCTGTTGATTTGCGTACTGTTAATTAGATCACTGTTTAATTAGGTTATTGTTAGCTGCTAGTTGTTCATTAGATATACTGTTAGATATACTGATGATATTACTGTTTAAAGTTTGAATTGTTTAGGATCATGTAATCCTATCTGATTTTATGTGGTATGATTTCTGTGTGAATTTTCAATAAAGGGGTTCCTTTTTGCACCTAGGTTAGTGTCGTCTAGTTCTTGGGTGCAATTCTCAGGGACAATACCTTGTTCCTTTGTTCCAGCCGTGAGGAAAGATCTCTCTGGCGGAGGCACTCAGTTGCGGTGCCAGGCAGTCCATCACAACTTTGAACGGTTACAGGTAAGAGATGGTTACAGGTAAGAGATGGTTACAGATAAACAGCTACAACTTATACATGAGGATTTGTTTCACTTCTGTGTATCACCTGAAGCTAGTTACTTCAGTGGTTATATCTACAGTTGCAAGAAAAAGTATGTGAACCCCTTGGGATTACGTGGAGTTTTGCATGAATTGGGCATAAAATGTGCTCTGAACGTCATCTAAGTCACAACAATAGAAGAACACAGTCTGCTGAACATAATACTACACAAACATTAGATGTTGCCATGGTTTAATTGCACATAACATGTAAACATTCACAGTGCAGAGAGGAAAAAGTATGTGAGGCCCTAGCTTAATGACTTCTCCCAGAGCTAATTGGAGCCAGGAGTGAGCCAACCTTGACTAAAAATAGTGTGATGATATTGGATGTGTTGCTGACAGCTGTCCTGCCCTTAAAAAACACACACCTGTTTTGGGTTTACTGGTTTCAAGAAGCACTGTCTGATGTGAACCATGCCTCACAGAAAAGAGCTCTCAGAAGACCTATGATCAAGAATTGTTGACTTGCAAGAAGCTGGAAAGGGTTACAAAAGTATCTCCAAAAGCCTTGATGTTCATGTGTCCACGGTAAGACAGACTGTCTACAAATGGAGAAAGTTTAGCACTGTTGCTACTCTCCCTAGGCGTGGTCGTCCTGTAAAAATGACTGCAAGAGCACAGTGCAGAATGCTGCATGAGGTAAAGAAGAATCCCAGAGTGTCAGCTAAAGACCTACAGAAATCTCTGGCACATGCTAACATTTTTGTTGACACATCTACAATAAGGAAAACACTAAACAAGAATGGAGTACATGGGAGGACACCACGGAGGAAGCCATTGCTGTCCAAAAGAATATTGCAGCACGTTTGAAGTTTGCAAAAGAGCACCTGGATGTTTCACAGCACTACTGGCAAAATATACTGTGGACAGATGAAACCAAGATTGAGTTGTTTGGGAAGAACACACAACACTATGTGTGAAGAAAAAAAGGCACAGCACACCAACATCAAAACCTCATCCCCACTGTAAAACACGGTGGAGGGAGCATCATGGTTTGGGGCTGCTTTGCTGCCTCAGGGCCTGGACGAATTGTTGTCATTGATGGGAAAATGAATTCCAGAGTTTATCAAGACATTTTGCAGGAAAACGTACGACCATCTGTCCGCCAACTGAAGCTCTGCAGAGGATGGGTGATGCAACAGGACAATGACCCAAAGCATACAAGTAATTCAACAAAACAATGGCTGCAGCAGCACAGAATACGCCTT
The DNA here is from genome assembly GCF_062004578.1 of Staurois parvus. Classification (NCBI taxonomy): domain Eukaryota; kingdom Metazoa; phylum Chordata; class Amphibia; order Anura; family Ranidae; genus Staurois; species Staurois parvus. The sequence goes on from NW_028318003.1 coordinate 7,845,929, forward strand.
CTGGAGTGGCCCAGTCAGAGTCCTGACCGCAACCCGATTGAAATGCTGTGGCATGACCTTAAGAGAGCGATTCACACCAGACATCCCAAGAATATTGCTACACTGAAACAGTTTTGTGAAGAGGAGTGGTCCAAAATTACTCCAGATCGTTGTGCAGGTCTGATCTGCAACTACAGGAAACGTTTGGTTGAGGTTATTGCTGCCAAAGGAGGGTCAACCAGTTATTAAGTCCAAAGGTTCACATACTTTTTCCTCCCTGCACTGTGAATGTTTACATGTTATCTGCAATTAAACCATGGCAACATCTAATGTTTGTGTAGTATTATGTTCAGCAGACTGTGTTCTTCTATTGTTGTGACTTAGATGACGTTCAGAGCACATTTTATGCCCAATTCATGCAAAACTCCACGTAATCCCAAGGGGTTCACATACTTTTTCTTGCAACTGTAAGTGCTAAATCTAAGTGTTTACAACTACTTTAGTCAGCAGAGCATACAGTAAACCTGCATTTTGCCTATGCATGACAAAGCAACAGGGTTGCTTTTCTGCTCCTCTATCAAGCAGCACGTACTTACCTTTCCTTTGCTCATTTACTGTTCCATTTAACTGAGAAAAGCAGAGAAAGGAAGTCTCATGTAACAGCTGGTTCACACCAGAACACAGTGTAAGAAAGGTGTGTTCTGTGTGCATTTCCCAAACCTCATTCAAAATGCACTTCCTTTGTGGTCTGCTGTGGGTGCCAGTACTTTGCTTATGGCAATCCAAATGCAGATCGCTAGTGCAGTGCGTTTGCGGGCATCAGACTGCATAGTTCTGCAATTTGATGTGATGTGTTTTTCACAAGTATTGCATGCACCACTTTTTGTGAAATTCGCTGCAGTTTTCAGCCCATTCAAATATATAAGCTGAAAATCGCACTGCGCAGGAATCGCATAGGAACGCGTATTGCATTCCTAGGGAGATTCTGATGTGAACTGGCCTTAAGAGTTAAGAAGGTGGAACCTACTCAGGGCCGAGGATTGTCTCTGCATAACCATTTAACAGAGCCGGTCTGCAAGGGTCAATCACTGGTTTGCTTTAAGTCCTCATGCACACTGGACATTTTTACAGCAGCTGTTTTTGGCTTTTGATGTTTTTTCTACAGCCAGTAAACTCCCCAGCATGTTATCCTGTGTGTCCATGCACACATAGACTGTAATCAACGTTTTTTGGCAGGGGTGTTTTTTGGCTGGAAAAAAACCAGGACTAGTGGGTTTCCAGAGGAGTTTTTTAGCTGTACAAATGCTCTAATGCGGTAAAACGCAGCAAACCGTCATTTTTGGACTTTTTTTGACCAAAAAATATTTAATTTTTTTTTTTGTAAAAAAAAAAAAAAAAACACTAAAAACTGCAAACATGGTAAAGTGCAATAAAACACCACAAACCCGCGTTGTTGGACTTTTTTTGACCCCAAAAAAGCGCTAAAAACTGCAAGCGCGTAAAAACGTCGCTAAATGCTAATGCAAACACACTAAAAAAAGCTGAAAAACTCCCATTTTTAACGTGACTTTACACAGCTAACATTACCAGCGTTATCAAAACGTCCTGTGTGCATGGAGCCTTAATGTGGATCACGGCGTTCACAGATATAACCTAAGGCTCCATGCACACTAGCATTTATTAGGCTCAAATAAGCTGTTAGAATTTTTTTTCTGCTTCTAGAAGCTAAATAGTGTTATCCTATGTGTCCATGCACACTACTTTAGGCTATCAGCATTTTTTGAGCTTCAGCTTCTAGGAGCAGGAAAAAAAATTTTTTGTAGAGTTTTTTTTAGGAGTGTTTTTCCAGCAGAAAAAAAATGCTAAACGCTCCTAAAACACTCCTAACAGCTTTTTTCCTCTACATGTACTGTAAAAATGCTAATAAAATGCTTTTGAACACTACTAATATGCACTATTACCAGCATTTTTTATTCAGCGTTTTTTGAGTAAAAAAAAAAACACTAGTGTGCATGGAGCCTAAATGTGTATATTGACCTATCATTCAAATGCTTTTTCCTGATAATTCTTCTCCTTCCAAATCTCAAATGTGTCAAAAAAACAGTGATCACTATGCTAACAAGTGTTGTTTGAAAGATGCGGGTAATATTGAAGCAGCAGCCAATGATGATTCAAGCGAAGGATTGCTTTATACCAGTGATCTGCCTTTCTAAATTCAATCTAAAATGATCGGCCTTATCAAGTTTTTGCAGGAAATGAAATGAGGTAAAAAAAGCAAAGGAAATTAGGTTCAACCTGTTCACAGGGGGTACAAGTGACTGTGATAACCTCAAATGTAATTCAATGGGAAAAGCTTTCTAAACCACTTGTTTGTGCCACACAGATGCATTATGGATACGGTAGAGATGAATTGGATATAAAAGGTACCTGTATCTATGAAATAATAAACAGGTAAAGGTTTATATCCATAACACTATGGCTAACCCTGCTAAAACTAATAGACAGACAATTACTGGCACTGCACAGAATTCCATTGTGCAGGAAATATTGGTGCGGCTGACAGATTCATGTACCTGTTGGGAATGGACACTCCATCCTCGGTGCGGCCAAACACTCTCCTGCCACCACCGGGACACTCCCAGGTGTTACTTTTCATTTTCACCATCACATCTCTCATTCAAACCCCCTCAGATGCACTTTCTCTCCCCAGATGCAGTAGCCCTAAGCTCAGTGTTTGAGAGCGCACTCCTGCAGTGTTGGGGGTGAACAGTAACAGCTAGGGGTGTCTTAGAATGTCCCAGCAATAAGGCAGGATAGGGGACAACATCTCTCGGAGTTTTTCAGTCAGGCTTTGGGAGGTATGTACAGCAAACCCAGATACTCCTGTGCTTGGATTGCCTCAGCATAGTCTATGGCCACATTTCAGATGTCCTGGAATGTGCACTCCTTGCTGCCCTCAATGGATCGGGGAAGTCCAAATGCACTGGATATAAAGAAAACAGAGGGCACACCGGCCTAGTGCATTACGTAAAAAACATTTATTGAAGAAATAAAGATATGTATCGTACTCACAAATGACAATAATGTAAAAGGCACATCGTAAAGAACATCAATGTCCAGTCCACACTACGTGACCATCCGCAATGGGAACCTTGGACTTTCAACAGACTAATGCGTTTTGAGGGCTTGCCTTTCCCTCAGAGCCTCGAAACGCGTTAGCCTGTTGGAAGTCAAAGGTTCCCATTGCGGATGGTCATGTAGTGTGGATTGGACAGTGCTGTTCTTTATGATGTGCCTTTGACATTATTGTCATTTGTGAGTATGATACATATCTTTATTTCTTCATTAAATGTTTTTTAGGGTAATGCACTAGGCCGGTGTGCCCTCTCTTTGTTTTCTTTATATTCGGGAGATATGTACCTACACCTATAGCAAGAGCATTATTGAACCTTGGTCAATGCTGCACAGTTTGTTTGTTAACTACAGATGCCCCTTATCTGTATAGGCAGTTATTGGTAAAGGTGAACTATGTCTTCAAAGCGCAATGTGTATGTAACTGAACTGATAAATATTTTAACCTCTTGCCAACCTGCCACAGTACATTCACTGCGACGAGGTCTCAGCTAGTTCCCCTTAGCTTTTAGGGAATCCCTTCCGCCTTACTAAAAATCTGCATAAATAAAAATGCACCTGTGTGGGGAGGGGATAGATAGTATACTTACCTCTCCTCTGGTTTCTGTGGTGCAGGTGGGTGACATCACCCTAGTGTGGACATGATTCTGGGAAATGCAAGCACTCCAAATCTTGCAAGAAGATGCTGCAACGTCTGAAAGCAGAGTTCCAGTCAGTAAGCATGTGGTGCTCCTCGAGGCTGGATGGAACACAATCACCCTGCCAGCAAGGAAAAGGGGAGCAGCATCCCATGTTGTACCAGAAACTAGGCAGTGTGCAGAGGGAGAGGATGGACGCCGCTCATACTCATCCCAAAGAGTCTTGTGAAGACATTATGGTGCGAATGACCTCAGCGGTCACTCCAGCCATGTCTCCGACGCGTTTCGCCCCACCCATAGGGGGCTTGGTCATAGAGACATTCCAGTCACACTGTAAAAAAAAAATTAAGTCAGCAGCTACAAAAACTGTAGCTGCTGACTTTGAAGAAACAGCCACTCACTTGTCCCTCGATCCCACGGTGTCCTCCCCACTGCCCGTTTCACTGGTCATTTGGTGGTTCCTGCCTCTGGCATCTTCAGTGTGGGCACCCGGCTGTGACAGCTTGCGGTTTCACAGCCGGGTGCCCACTGCACATGCACGAGTAATGCTGCGCTTTCCGAATGGTCCCGTAGTCTTCTGGGACCTGTCACTTGTCCTAGAAGACTACGGGGAGGGAGGGGGGAGGACAATTTCTGCTTCTGATCTCCTAGGCGATCGCAGAGGAAGTGGGAGCGAGTACCTGTCTTTAAAGTGGAACTTCCCCTTTTGGGTGGAGTGCCGCTTTAATGAGATTTGGAGTATTCTACCTTCCCCTTATCTCACTGGAGAAAGGTAAGTATAATATCTAACTTCTTTATGAGGAAGGGGGGGGGGGGATACCTCAAAAGTCGATGATTTGCTGCTTTAACCCTATCATTGTTTATGTAGTGCTGCCATGGACGCAGCAAGTAAAATGGAGGTGTAATGCAGCCTTCCCTGTTGATGGACAGTGTTTTGGAGCAGTTTTCTACATTTTGGCTGAAAATGAAATATTCTCAGGGATTACCTATGTGCTGCATGAAGACATTGCAAAGTGAAACAAAAAACAAGAAGCACACCAACCTTGCTCTGAGGAAGAAGGCATAGCCTTCGAAACGCGTCAACTATACTGAGTGTCTACTCCCATGATGGGATTCGCGCTGGCTTCTTATCTTTGAAGTCCTTTTGAGGACTACATGCCTGATTTTATTCGCTGTTTGTGAGTACCTATCTTCTATTAATACATTCTGTTACTGAGGTAATGCGCAAGGTTGGTGCGCTTCTTGATTTTTGTTTCACTTTGCAGTATCGATTGGGCTTCCCCAGCCCTGGTTTGGAGCTGCGCCACCTTGAAATATACTGGTGGTCGCCTGTTCTGGTGTTGGTTCCATCTATTTGCCACCGGTCTGGGCCCTAGAGCGCAGGAGAAATCGCATCTGGTCTACTGCATGAAGACATATTGCCATGCAACAACATGCGTTCTATGCATTGACGCATTGTGGTGCTGTATATTTTGAAAAGCTCCCCAATGCACTAAGGCAATACATATGCGTTTCAAGGTGCTGTGACCCATCGTAGTGCATTGCAGCATACATTTGGTGGCACTTCCGTTTATTGGGATATGTTTGTAAGTCACGTCAGTGGGCTGCCTCAATGCAATGCATGTTAGAACATGACATATCATGCGTTAACGCACATGCATTAATGCAGCGCACAAATGTAAATGGGCCCTCACGGAATATTGTGCGTTATAAAATAAATGATTTATTTTCTCAGTACACAGCACTTGAACAGATAATAACAAGCTCACCAGCTGCTGTTTGCTCTGGTTTCCATAGTAACCCGTCCTCCATCTGTCTCCTCACCAGCTGAAATTTTAACTGTTTAACAGTCTGACAATCATATTTTATTTTGTTCAGAAATTGCAATTACTGTAACATGACTACTGCCAATGTAAACAGAAGCTACTAGCTATTTACTCGAGGATCACCAACGAACATTGGTAGCAACTACTAAAACTGGAACACCCAGAGTCTGGCGCACTTGTCTATGGCAACCAATTAGCTTCTAGCTTTCATTTTCAAAGCTTAAAGTGGAACTGAAGGAAAAAGAAAAAAAAATGCAAGCAGCTCGGCTGTTAGTTGCAGAGGATACATGCAATGAAATACATCTATAAACAAAAACTGTATAAAGTGAGCACTAAGAGAAAAAACTGGGATCAGCTAGCACAAATGGTGACCCCACTCCATATCACAATAAAACATCACAAAAGTGCTGCTCTACGTGAGATACTAATGATAACTGTATATACCTGATAATAAAACAAAATCAACCCATATAGATGAAATGTCATACAGTAGCCCATGAATGTTGCTACATATCAAGACAATAAATATACAAAAATATTATATTATGAAACATGCAATCATAAATAATAGTGACTCAACCAATAGTCCAAATGAATAAAAGAAGTCCTTGATCCACTAATATTCAGTGCATAAGGTGCTCAGTGGCATAACGGTCTGCACCCACAATTAGTATGAACCGCAGTCCTGAACAGAGTGAAGTGACATCCCAGAGACCCGCCTTTGAGAATGTGCATGAAACACGTCAGAAGGCCTACGTGCTGATATCACGCCGCCGAGTCCATATTTTTGGTCCAGCAGCCATCTTTGACACACTACTGAAGGCCACGTATCAGCCCTTGAGAGGAGGAGATATGCATACCTTGGAGGATTTTTACTACAAACCTGTTTTACTTAAGTTCTGTTCAGTGAATAGTGGTGAACGATTTCAAGGATGTCTTATTTCCACATTGGGATGTCACTTCACTCTATTCAGGACTGCGGTTCATACTAATTGTGGGTGCAGCCCTTTATGCCACTGAGCACTGAATATTATTGGATCAAGGACTTCTTTTATTCATTTGGACTATTTGTTGAGTCACTATTATTTATGATTGCACGTTTCATAATATAATATTCTTTGTATATTTATTGTCTTGATATGTAGCAACATTGGGCAGCACAGTGGCTAAATGGGCAGCACAGTGGCTAAATGGTTAGCATTTCCACCTGGCAGTACTAGGGTCACTGGTTTGAATCCCAACCATGGCACCACCTGCCTGGAGTTTGCATGTTCTCCCTGTGCTTGCGTGGGTTTCCTCCAGATAATCCCATTTCCTCTCACAATCCAAAGACACGCTGGTAGGTTAATTGGCTCCTGTCTAAATTGGCCCTAGTAGGTGTATGTATGAATGTGAGTTAGGGACCTTAGATTGTACACCCTTTGAGGGTTAGGGACTGATGTGAATGTACAATATATATGTAAAGAGTTGCGTAAATTGACAGTGCTATACAAGTACCTGAAATAAAACATTTATGGGCTACGGTATCACATTTCTTCTATAGGGGTTGATCTTTCTTTGATTTTCAGGTATATACAGTTATCATTAATATCTCAGATAGCGCAGCACTTTTGTTATGTTTTAATGAAATACACCTACCTGACTGTTCACAGTCTTTTAATGACATGTAAACTGAACTGCACAACTCAGTTTACATTGCTGGCATGGGCAGAACCTGGAAGGAGGTGGAGAGAAGATGCCGGTATCAGTGAGGGACCTCTTACGGACTTCAGACCCTTGGAGATGAGGTAAGTATAGTCCCTGGAATTCACATAGACTGGCGCAGACAGATTTTGAAAAAGTGTCTTGCATATGTTCTAAGGCTGGCCATACATTATACAATTTTCCTTTAGATTTACCAAAACCATATAATATGAGGCCCAACCTCATAGTGCAACCAGGCAGACCCTTGCACTACATATCTGAAGGTAAATCCAAAGAAAATTAAAGAAAATTGTACAATGAATGGCCAGCTTAAATGCTGCACCACTTATAGAACTCATGCGGGATACTTTCACAAAATCTATCTCTGCACGCCATAGGAAAGTTGGTCTTAATTAGCTCCACTTTCGTAAGATATGAACTGTTGGTATTTTATTTTGAATTTGGTGAAGGTTTTGCACCAGAATGTAGAAGTGGAGAAAATTAGAACTACCTGAATTAGGCACGCGAGTTTCTGTCAGAACCAAAGCTGTCGCGCATATTCTTTGAATTATGCGCAACACATTATCAAGAGCAATTACAACCAGAAAAGTGGTGCTGCAGCTTTTTTTAAATCCCCCCCAGTGACGTTAGGCTGAGTTCACACTAACCGGCAGGCTGTGGTTTGGTGCCGGAAGTGCACTTTCAACCACCCGCAGCCGAATTGCGCTGCTCTTGTGAGATGTGTGGGGCTGCCGTTCATTCTGAATGACACCCCCACACATCTCAGCCCACAGTGTGATCGTGGGTGTAGGAACTCCAGGGAAACCGCATGGTCAAAAACATGGATTTTTAAAAAGATGCATGGACATTTTTCTTGCATGAAAAGCGGGCACAGCAGCCCATTCAAATGAATGGGCTGCCATGCATGCACAAACAAGGGCCACGCAGCCCACACTAGCGTGAACTAGGCCTCAGGCCTACTGCTTCACACTGCACTGCATTCATTTGAATGGGCTACCAAAAGCACAAAAGGTAGTGACAAGCATTACTTTTTCAGATTGCACCACACCCAACTGCATGATACTGCAGTAACTAATGCGCTGCTTTCTTGAGATGCTTTTGGGGTGCCATTAACAATTATTCTCACAATGGCAGCACTTTCACATGTGGTGTGGGAAACATCCATGGAAGAACATGCTTTTCCTGAACCGATCCTAACTGTACATAGAAGTTGGGTAGTTACTATGCACAGCTGCTCCCAATTCTCTCTGCTCTAGTTTTAGTAAATTCCCCCCAGTGTTTATTACAAACATAACGTTTTGTATTTGATCACTGTGTGCTGATCTCTCAAACTAGATAATGATATATTAATAAAAATTTGAGAATATAATAGTAATATAATATAAATATACAGAATATATATTGAAAAGAAATATAAAATAGTTAACACCCAAATGTTTTCTGAGGATGGTGAATAAGAACCTTCAAGCTGGAAGGAAATCAGTAATAAATGTTGACATTTACTATAAATACATATTTCACTCTGCACAGATAAATGACTAAAGGATGAACAATATAAAGATTTTGCATGTGTTAGGATGTATTTTTGGCAGCTGTCGCTGGCTTCCATGTGAATCATCAGGATTTGTCATTTAGGATGTCCAGGTGAGCTTAAAAGGGTTACTATGGTTATAATCTGATCCCCTTTCCTGACTCATTAACATGCATCAGTAGGCCCTCTTCCCCTGTTTGTTCTTTACAGAAGGATTTATTAGAATAAATGTGAACACACACAGGTACAAGTCCATTACACTTACCCCACTATGGTGGCCGTTTATGAAAGAGAGAAAAGCCGAGATCCTGATGATCACAACTGATCTCTCAGGTGTGCCAGTTATGAAGCTGAGGTGAGGAGCAGAGAACATTTTCTTCACTTCTTATTACAGGACACACCCTTCTGTCATTCACTTTTATATAGATGGACAATTTATGAAGGTGAGATCTGAAGATCTCACTGGCTATCACTTTCAAATAACTCTGTCCCAGATTCTCCAGCCCAGAGCTGTAGAATCTTGGTGATAAGCTGCTGTGATGTGAGGAAGAAGCCTTCTTTCTTCATAATATCAGCACCAGCGGGGTTAAACATTGATATAAATTATAACTATATATGTTTATGTATGTATATTTGTATATTATACTATATTTGTATATTAGCATATTTTATTTATAAATATATATACTTACACACATACAGTATAGTTATAGCGTATTGTCGTTTACAACGCATTCACATCTGAGCAATGCAGAATTGTTGGCAGAATTGCACAATTCTTGCCGCAATTCCAAATTGTGCTAAAATTGTGTTAAAATATGCAGTGCGCTTTTGGGTGTCATTCATTGTTAATGGCACCCCAAATGCTGTTATCAGACATGCATTTTGCAGCACATTTTGTCATTTGACAACGCACCAAAATGCGCATTGAAAACACACACAATACTTTATACCCAAAAAAGGTTAAGTATGGCTTTTTTGGGTCTTTTTAATGCACATTTGGGTGCAGGTTTTAACAAACATTTTGCTGCTTTCTTTAACCACCTCCCGTCCGGCCGTTGTATATAAACGGCCAGACGGTGGCAGTGCAGGGTCAGGTGGCCATTTATAAACGGTCTCCCTGCACCCTGCTTATGTGCGCTCCCTGGGAGCGCGCAGCACTGCAATCCGGTGCCCACTGTGTCCTCCGGACACAGTGGAACACCGATCGTCGGACAGGACCTCTGTGCGAGGTCCCGATCATGTGATCACTGATTGGCCAATCAGTGATCACATGCAGAGTAGTAAGCAAGATGTCACTTCTGACATCATTGCTTACTACGTGTGAAATCTGTGAATGATCACAGAGGTCACATGGTACAAGGCTATTCACAACAGCCTTGTACCATGTGACAAGCTGTAACCAATCACAGCTCACTCAGTAGTTCTCAATGGCTACAAGAATGCAGCTAGAGAGAAGGAGAAATGATTGCTTTTACAGCCTTTATGGGTGTAAAAGCATTCCGTGTAAAAAAAAAAAAAAATCTTCATCACCCCCCACAAGTTATACATTGTCACCATGCCACTATACTGCTAGGGTGACAGTATGTAAAAACAAAAACCATAAATAATAATATATATATATATATAAAAAAAAAAAAAAAAGTAAAAAAAAAGGTTTCAAAATTATAATTTTTGGTTATAAACTAATTTGGGGTTTTTTTTTACTAAAAAGATAACGGAATACATTTTGGCCAAGATTTATGATGAAATATTATTTATTTGCAAAATTTTTCATTTACATAGCAAAAAAAATAAAAATCCCAGTGGTGAAAAAATACCACCAAAATAAAGCTTTATCTGTCTCAAAAAAATGCACAAAATTCATATGGGTACAGTGTTGCATGACCGCACAATTGTCATTCAAGTGTGATAGCACTGAAAGCTGAATATTGGCCTGGACAGGAAGGGGGTAAAAGTGTCCGGACTGGAAGTGGTTAACACACAGTTTTAAAAAAATGTGAGTTGCATTTTTTATGTGCTTTTTGGTGCTTTTTTTTATTTTGATGTAAATAATGCTAAAATGCCCAATAAAGAGGAGCCAAAATACACATTTAAAGAATGTGCCAAAATGTGCGTAAAAACGTACCTGTGGTCAGTGCTTATTTTTGTCATGTAATTGCATGGTGTTTGTAACTTTGGTTTCACTGTTTAAGCTCAGGTGATCTGTAATCACACAATTATCACATGAAGCCCCTTCCGCCTTCTACTCAGATCTCAGCTGTTCGCAGAGGAAAAACTTCTCTCTTCTCCTTCTGAGAAGAAATGTTCTCCGCTTCATAAACGGGGACAGAAGAGAAGATGTTTCCCTGAGAACTGCAGAGAACTGAAATGAGGTAAATTATTTCTGCTTAATAAATGTACACCTAAGTTCTTTATTAGATTCACAGCTTTGAAGTCCAGGCTTTCCACACCGAGTCCCAACTGACCACTTGGGTGTCCTGGTCTTCATCATTTTTGGAATGAAAGTAGCTGGCTTAATATAGAGATTATAAGGAATTTCTTACTACCCAGAGGATATTGGTGGGACCGAAGTTCGAAGGACATTGTGAGGGACCGCCGAGCGGCACCACTAGCACTCCACTGGTCAGGCGTGCCCAGAGCGCGGAGTCTAAGCCCCAGGGTACTTGTTCACCAGGGCCCCTGATGGTGGGGATGGACTTGTAGTACCCCGAGACCAGGTCGCCTCTACTGAGCACACCTGTCAGTGGTAGTGGTGTTCGCCAGGGGCTCCAACCAGGGAGAGCCAGATGTGAGGAGGTCGGGTGACCCCGATGGGATGGATGGATGGATGGCTGAGCAAGTGCATAGTCAGACAGGCCGAGTCGGTATTGTAGAGGACGGTAAGGTACAAGGGAGCAGGCAGAGAATCGTCGGGTCACACGCCAGGTCAGCAGCAGGAGGTCAGATCTAATAAGGGGCATCCAGGGAGAGAGGTCAGGCAAGCAAGGGTCTGGGCAGGAGAAATCAGCAAGGTCAAAGGCAATCCGGGTCAATAACTTACTAGGCACAGGTACAGGAACACCGGAAGCAGGTAAGACCAGAAGGCAACGAAATGACAGCTCAGGGACCTTTAAATATCCCGCCCTGCGCTGCCATTGGTGCCCAGCGGGCGGCCGCGGCTTCTACTGCGCATGCGCGAACTCGAACGCCGCGGCCGGCCCGGACCTAGTGCCCGTGCGCTGGGTGGAGCAGTGCGCCTGCGCCGAGCCCATCGCGGCGGGGATCGAGGAGATCCCTGACATTGCCCCCCCCTACGGGCAACCTCCGGATGCCCACCCGATCTCTCCACCACGGGTGATCACGAAGAAACCCCCGGACAAGCCTAGGTGCATGGACATTATGGGCTGGCTCTCACGAATTGTCCTCAGGGCCGTAGCCCTTCCACTTGATGAGAAATTGGGTCTGGCCCCCCCTTCGTCGGCACTTCAGGATTGCCTCCACCTCGAATTCTTCTTCCTCTTCAACCGTTACGGCCTCCGGGGGCCTGGATTCCCGTTCTGGGAAGGCATCAGGGACTACTGGTTTCAACAGGGACACGTGGAAGACAGGGTGGATCTTGAGTGTCTCAGGGAGAACAAGTTCATAGGCCACCTCATTGACCATCCGTTTGATGCAAAAAGGGCCTATAAATTTAGGTCCCAACTTCTTTGACGGGCAGAGCAACCTCAAGTTCGACGTAGCCAGCCAAACCTTCTCTCCGGGCTGCAACACCAGATCCCCCCTTCGCTTCCTATTAAAAGCCCTCTTGTAGTCCTCTTGGGCTTGACGGATGGCTTCCTGTAGTTTCCTATTGTTGGAGGTGAAGAAGGTCAGTGCATCCTGTGTCGCTGGAATCGGGCATTCCGGGACCAAGTCCGGGAGGAAGACAGGATGAAACCCATAGTTGGCGAAGAACGGGGACTGTCCAGTTGCTGAATGGCAAGCGTTGTTGTACGCGAATTCTGCCAAAGGGAGGAGTGGCACCCAGTCGTCCTGAGAGAATGATGTGTAGCATCGAAGGTATTGCTCCAGGGTCTGATTGGTCCTTTCGGTCTGGCCATTGGTCTGAGGGTGAAAAGCCGAGGAAAGGGACAGCTTGATATCCAGGGCTTTGCACAATGCCCTCCAAAACCGCGAGGTAAACTGCACCCCACGGTCCGAGACGATGTCTTCGGGAACCCCATGCAGTCTAACGATCTCTCGAATGAAGACTTGCGCCGTCTCGGCTGCTGACGGGGTTTTCCGTAAAGGGATGAAATGGGCCATCTTGGACAAGCGGTCCACGACCACGAGAATTGCTGTGTGGTTCAGTGAAGGTGGAAGCTCGACTATGAAGTCCATGGAGATTTTCTGCCAGGGTCGTTCAGGGATGGGCAATGGACGTAGCAGGCCCCACGCCTTATTCCTTGAAGGCTTGTTCCGCTGGCAGATGGCACAGGAGCCCACGTAGTTCTTACAATCCTTGGCCATGTCCGGCCACCAGAAGGAACGTCGGAGAAGTTCCAGGGTCTTGACCGGCCCAAAATGTCCTGCCAGTGGATGGTCATGGCAATGTCCCAAGACTAAGGTTCGGGCATCCTCTGGCACCACAATCCGGTCCTCCCTCCTTGTTCTGGAGGGGGGCCCCATCGGAGGTGGACATTGCTGTGGATGCTCTCAGGATCTCGGAGTGAAGGTTTGTCTGAAGGGCCAAGAAATTTCCTGCAGGAAGAATAGTGTCGGGCACTGGAATCTCCTTGGTGTCCTCGTACATGCGTGACAACGCGTCAGGCTTCGTGTTTTTCGAGCCGGGCCTGTACGTGATGTGGAACTGGAACCTCGAGAAAAACAATGCCCATCTTGCTTGTCGTGGGCGTAGACGTTTGGCCGTCCTCAGATATTCCAGGTTCTTGTGGTCCGTGAATATCAGGATGGGGTGGGAGGCACCTTCCAGCAGGTACCTCCATTCTTCTAAAGCGGTTTTGATAGCCAGTAGCTCGCGATCCCCAATGTCGTAGTTCCTCTCCGCAGGGGTAAGTTTCCGTGAAAAGAATGCTACTGGGTGGAGTAATTCCTTGGCGCCCTTCCGCTGGGAAAGGATGGAGCCAACCGCGTTTTCAGATGCATCTACTTCTAAGATGTAGGGCAGGGAGGCGTCGGGATGGCCCAGAATGGGTGCCGAGGTAAATAACCTTTTTAGTGCTTCAAAAGCTTCCTGTGCCTCGGGCGTCCATCTGAATCGCGTCCCAAGCTTGGTTAACTGAGTGATGGGGGAGACCAGACCCGAGAAGTTCTTGATGAACTTCCGGTAAAAATTTGCGAACCCAATAAAACGTTGGACACTTTTCCTGTCCGTGGGTTCAGGCCAATCTAGGATCGCTGAGACCTTCTGAGGGTCCATTGCGACCCCCGTGGTGGAGATGATCAGACCCAGAAATGTAACGCTAGCCTGTTCAAAGCAGCATTTCTCTGCTTTAGCGTACAACCCGTGCTGCCGCAACCGCCCCAACACCTTTGATACATGTACCCTGTGCTCCCCCAGGGAGGATGAAAAAATTAAAATGTCGTCTAAGTAGACAATGACAAAGATGTCCAGGAAGTCCCTAAAGATGTCGTTCACAAAGTGTTGGAAGGTGGCTGGCGCATTGCACAACCCGAAAGGCATGACCAGGTACTCAAAATGGCCGAAACGGGTGCGGAAGGCCGTCTTCCACTCATCCCCCTCCCTTATGCGAACCAAATTGTAGGCTCCCCTTAAGTCCAACTTGGTAAACACTACTGCAGTTTTTAGGCTCTGGAATAATTCAGGTACCAGTGGTAATGGGTAACGATTTGTAATGGTGACCCTATTCAGCTCCCGATAGTCAATGCATGGCCTCAAAGTCTTGTCCTTCTTTTCTACAAAGAAGATCCCTGCACCTGCTGGGGAAGTGGAGGGACGGATAAATCCCTTTCGGAGGCTATCCTCAATATAGTCCTTCAGGGCCCCTAATTCTAGCTCAGAAAGGGGAAAAATTCGCCCGAACGGAATTTCCGAACCGGGCAACAGATCAATAGGACAGTCATATGGGCGGTGGGGGGGTAGAGCATCTGCTCCCCGTTCACTGAACACATCAAGAAACTCATGGTAGGCTGCAGGGATCACTTGTTTTAGGCTGTCATCCCCTTCAGAGCACAGGAGGACCTGGGGGACCTCCGGGCCCGAAGTTCGACACAGTTCCTGACAATATGGGGAAGGGAACGAGACAACCCCAGTCTCCCAGTCAATTTGGGGGTTATGGGCCCGCAACCAAGGGAGCCCCAGAATGACTGGGAAAAGGGGTGATGCAATAGCATCCAGGCGGAGGAGTTCCCGGTGCTGACCGGCAATGGAAGTCACAATGGAAGGGGTCTCCTGGTTAACCACCCCTGACTTTATCCGGGAACCATCAGCCAAAAAGATGTGAAACCCCTTCTCCTTTGGGCGGAGGGGAATACCCTGCTGGTGAGCAAAATTGATATCCACAAAACAGCTGCATGCCCCCGAATCAACTATGGCCGTCACCTCCACGGTCCTTTCTGAAAGCTGAAAGGAGAGGGGAACAACTAAGTACTGGGACGGGTTCATATTGCCAACAGATAAAGAAGATGAGGTGAACTTACTCAGTTTCTGCGGGCAGGAACGCACCATGTGACCAGCTTCGCCGCAGTACAGGCACAGATTCTGGAAGCGTCTGCGCTGGCGTTCCTCAGGCGATAGTTTAGGCCGAGCCAGGCCTAGCTGCATGGGTTCGGGAGCATCTTCAAACGGCAGGTTCTGGGTGCTTGGCCTAGTATGTTGACTGGATCCCTGAAATGACCCCCAGGGATTTCCGCGACCCTGACCAGACCTCTCCAATCTGCGCTCCCGTAGTCTACGGTCAATTTTGATGGTGAGTGCAATCAGGTCCTCTAATGTCTCGGGCACCTCCACCCGGGCGAGCTCGTCTTTCAGAGCCTCTGATAGGCCCATACGAAACTGGTGCAAAAGTGCGAACTCGTTCCAACGAGTGTCACCCATCCAGCGCCTAAAGTCAGAGGCGTATTCCTCAGCCGCCCGCCGACCTTGTCGGAGTGCGTATAATGTGGCCTCGGCCGAGGCTGCCCGTTGTGGGTCATCATATAAGATGGCCATAGCGTTAAAGAAGCTGTCGACCGTAACCAGGTGAGGGTCATTGTTTCCCCTTAGTCGGTGGGCCCAGTCTTGGGGTTCACCCTGCAACAGGGAGACAACAAACCCCACTTTCACTGATTCCGTCAAAAAGGTCCGTGGTTGCAGTTCAAAGTAGAGCAGACAGGAGTCACGGAATGACCGAAAGCGTGTGCGATCCCCATGGAAGCGCTCGGGTAAGGGTACTCGGGGTTCCGCCATAGGGAGTGATGTGGGAGGCCCAGGAGCCGGCTCATGGACTGCTGCGACCGGTGGTGCAGGAGCCGGGGCCTGTGAAACAGGAACAGATATGGTGCAGGCCTGAAACCGATTCTCGATCTGCAGACATCTGTCCTGTAATGTGTTTACAGCTTGCGTCAGGGTAGCCAGGTGCCTGCAAACCTCGTCCAACGGGGAGAGTCCTCCTCGAGGCTCAGTCATGGCCTTCTGGTACTGTGAGGGACCGCCGAGCGGCACCACTAGCACTCCACTGGTCAGGCGTGCCCAGAGCGCGGAGTCTAAGCCCCAGGGTACTTGTTCACCAGGGCCCCTGATGGTGGGGATGGACTTGTAGTACCCCGAGACCAGGTCGCCTCTACTGAGCACACCTGTCAGTGGTAGTGGTGTTCGCCAGGGGCTCCAACCAGGGAGAGCCAGATGTGAGGAGGTCGGGTGACCCCGATGGGATGGATGGATGGCTGAGCAAGTGCGTAGTCAGACAGGCCGAGTCGGTATTGTAGAGGACGGTAAGGTACAAGGGAGCAGGCAGAGAATCGTCGGGTCACACGCCAGGTCAGCAGCAGGAGGTCAGATCTAATAAGGGGCATCCAGGGAGAGAGGTCAGGCAAGCAAGGGTCTGGGCAGGAGAAATCAGCAAGGTCAAAGGCAATCCGGGTCAATAACTTACTAGGCACAGGTACAGGAACACCGGAAGCAGGTAAGACCAGAAGGCAACGAAATGACAGCTCAGGGACCTTTAAATATCCCGCCCTGCGCTGCCATTGGTGCCCAGCGGGCGGCCGCGGCTTCTACTGCGCATGCGCGAACTCGAACGCCGCGGCCGGCCCGGACCTAGTGCCCGTGCGCTGGGTGGAGCAGTGCGCCTGCGCCGAGCCCATCGCGGCGGGGATCGAGGAGATCCCTGACAGACATCGAGGACACAGTTAGGAAAGCTTAGATTTCAAAACGACAAATCTCATGAAGGATGCTGCAGAGACAAGTGTAGGTGATGCATTGCACTTACCTTTCATTCTTCTACATATTTACACTTCCCGGAGATCTGCTTTAAGGCTAGGTTCACACATATGCAGGTCCTAAGCAGTCCATTCATTTAAATGGGCTGCGTACCTGGGAAAAACGAGGAGAAAAACTACCCAACTTTTTTTTCAAAATGTGGCTGCACGAAACAGCATGGTGCGGCAGCAAATCCGAGAACCCACATTTTCCAATGTCTAAAGACGCCATTAAGAATTAAAGGCTAAAGAGCAGCATGTTTTGCTTGTGGACTGGGGAATGAGTGGTACACATTCTTCCTGTTTGTGACCACCGGGGCATTCTTCCTTCCAGTGACTGCCAGGGAAATCTTCCTCCCACTGTCCACCAGGACATTCTTCTTCCCACTGACTGCCAGGGCACTCTTATTCCTGCTGACCACCAGGGTGTTCCACCTCCCACTCTCCACCAGGGCATTCTTCCTCCCACTAACTGCTGACATTAAGTCATTCTTCCTCTCCCTGACCACCAGAGTATTCTTCCTCCCAAAGACCACCAGGGCATTCTTTCTCCTGCTGAAAGCCAGGGCATTCTTCCACCCACTGATTGCCAGGGCATTCTTCCTCCTAATGGTACAAGGCTATTCTTCCTCCCACTGACTGCCACTGCATTCTTCCTCGTAATGTCAACAAGGGCATTCTTCCCCCTAATAACTGCTCACATTGGGTCATTCTTCCTCCCAATGACCATCAGAGCACTTTTACTCCCAGTGACAACCAGGGCATTCTTCCTCCTAGTGAAATTGTTAGAGTGCTTCTCTCCCACTGTCCACTATCACCTGGGCATTTTTTCTGCCATTTCAAATACTTTTCCTTCCACTTAAACTAGATTATTTTTTCTGACCGCTGATATCACGTCATTTTTTTTCACCCACTGACCACAGACATCAGGCATTCTTTTCCCACCACTGACCAGCACTCTAAGGGGCACTATGACACAAACTTTTGACTGCTGCATACATACAGTACATTCATAAAGTATTCAGACCCCCTTTACTTTTTCCAACATTGTTATGTTGCAGCCTGATACTACAGTTGTTTAAAGCAGAGGTCTACCCAAAAGTGGGAAGTTCTACTTTAAGGCCTCCTCCCCCACTCCTGGTTATGAAATGGCACTTGGGGAATGGGGTGGGTACCTTTTTGGACAGGTTTCCGCTCCAACCACCTAGGCGATCATAAGCAGTAGTTCTACTCCCCCCCTCCCTCCCCACAGTCTTATGGGATATGTGAAAAGTCCCAGAAGACTGTGGGACAATATGCAACACAGCTCGTGCATGTGCATTTTGCACCTGTCTGTGAAGCCACAAGCTGTCACAGCTGAGGGCCCACAAGTAACATGCTGACACTGGGGACAGATGACAGGTGATGAAAACATCTGGGGTGAGCACACTGCTGGATCGTGGGATAGGTGAATGGCTGTTTATTAAAAGTCAGCAGCTACAGTTTTTGTTGCTGCTGACTTTCAATTTTTACACAGGAGACTGGAGCTCCTTTCAATTAATTTTTTCCCCATTAATCTGCACTCAGTACCCCATAATGAGAAAGTGAAAACTGAATTTTAGAAATGTTTGAAAATGTATGAAAAAGGAAAAACTGAAATATCACTTGGTACAAGTATTCAGACCCTTTGCAACAAAACATGACACTTAGCTCAGGTGCCTTCCATTTCTCTTGATCATTAATGAGATGTTTCTACACCTTGACTGGAGTCCACTTGTGAAATTAAATTGATTGGACATAATTTGGAAAGGCATACACCTCTCCATAAAAGGCCTCACAGCTGATAGTGTATACTGTATCAGAGCAAAAGCCATGAGATCAAAGGAAATGCATGCAGAGCTTAGAGACAAGATTATTGCAAGGCACAGATTTGAGGAAGGCTACAAACAATTCCTACAGCGCTGAAAGTTCTCAAGAGCACAGTGGTCTCCATAATTCTCAAATGGAAGGGGTTTGGCACAACCAGGATGCTTCCAAGAGCTGGTTGCACAAACTGAGCAATCGGGGAGAAGGGCCTTAGTAAGGTAGGTGACCTGCAATTGGTCACTATGACAAAGTTCCATAAGGACAACCATCACTGAAGCCCTCCACCGATCTGGGCTTTATGGCAGAGTGGCTAGACGGAAGTCTCTCCTCAGTGCAAAACAGATGAAAGCCCGTTTGGAGTTTGCACAAAAGCACCTGAAGGACTCTTCGACTATGAAGAACAAGATTCTCTGGTCTGATGAAACCAAGATTGAACTGTATGGCGTCAATTCTAAATAGTATGCCTGGATGAAACCAGGAACCTCTCATCACCTGCCCAATACCATCCCAACAGTAAAGCATGGTGATGGCAGCATCATGCTGTAGAGGTGGTTTGGGGGTTGAGAGAAAACTCAATGGAGCAAAGTGCAGAGATATCCTCAATGAAAACCTGTTCCACAGCACTCAGGACCTCAGACTGGACCAAAGGTTTGCCTTCCAACATGACAACAATCCTCCGCACACAGCCAAGACAACACAAAAACGACTTAGGGACAACTCTGTGAATGTCCTAGAGTGGCCCAGCCAGAGCCCTGACTTGAACCCTATTGAACATCTCTGAAGAGGTTGTCCACCGACGCCTATCCAAACTGGTTGAGCTTGAGAGGATTTGCAAAGAAGAATGGCAGAAAATCCAGGTGTGCAAAGCTTGTTGCATTATACCCATATAGACTTCAGGCTGTAATTGCTGCCACATGTGCTTCAACAAACTACTGGGTAAAGGGTCAGAATACTTAAGTACATGTGATATTTCAGTTTTTTTTCATTATAATAAATTCAGACATTTCTAAAATTCTGTTTTCACTTTGTCATTATGGGGTACTGAGTGTAGATTATTGAGAAGGGGTACAGAGTGTAGATTAATAAGAAAAGAATGAATTTAAACTACTGTAGTATCAGGCTGCAACATAACAAAATTTAAAAAACTGAAGGGGGTCTATATACTTTATGAATATACAGTCATGGCCAAAAATATCGGTACCCCTGCAGATCAGATAATGCACCACTTCGCCCAGAAAATTGTTGCAATTACAGATGCTTAGACATTCTCATGTCTATTTCTTCCGTTTGTATTGGTATGACACAAAAAAGTGGAGAAACAAAAATGCAAATCTAACACATTCCACGCAAAACTCCAAAAATGGACTGGGCAAAATGATTGGCACCTTCTTAAAATTGTAAGAAATAATTGCATTCCATGTTTGTGATGCTCCTGTAATTTGTAATTAAACTCACCTGTATCAATTAACAGGTGCTGAAATAATAGAAATAACACCGGCAACCACTTAAAATGGTGAAAAATTGACTAAACCTTTCTGTTGTGTGTCTCTGTGCACCTCATGAAGCATGGAGAAAAGTAAGAGCAGCAAAGAATTTTTTGAGCATTTGAGGACAAAAATTGTGGAAAAGCATGGACAATCTCAAGGTTACAAGTCCATCTCCAGAGATCTTAATGTTCCTGTGTCCACTATGCTCAACATTGTCAAGATGTTTACAACCCATGGCAGTGTAGCAAATCTCCCTGGACATGGATGAAAGAGAAAAACTTGATCAAAGATTGCAATGAAGGATTGGTCGAGTGGTGGGTAAGGAACCTCGATCAACTTGCAGAATAGTTCAAGTTGACCTTCAGGCACAGGGTACAACTGTGTCAGCTCACACTACAAGTTGCCATCTGAATGAATAGGGATGCTGTGTTAGGAGACCCAGGAGGACCTCACTGCTGACACAGAAATATAAAAAAGCCAGATTGGAGTTTGCCAAATCTAACCTGAGGAAGCCAAAATCCTTTTGGGAGAATGTGTTGTAGACAGATGAAACAAAATTACAGTTTTCTGGTAAAGCAAATCATTCTACTGTTTTCGGAAAAAGAAATGAGGCCTTAAAGAAAAGAATACAGTCCCTACAATCAAACATGTTGCAGGTTCACTGATGTTTTGGGGTTGCTTTGCTGCTTCAGGCATTGGATGTCTTGACCGTGTGCATGGCATTATGAAATCTGCAGACTACCAAAGAATTCTGGGGTGCAATGTAGGGCCCAGTGTCAGAAAGTTGGGTCTCTGTCTGAGGTCATGGGTCTTACAACAGGACAATGACCCAAAACACACTTCAAAAACCACCTAGAAATGGTTTCAGACAAAATGATGGAGAGTACTAAAATGGCCAGCAATGAGTCCAGATCTTAATCCCATAGAGCACCTGTGGAGAGATATCAAAACAGCAGTTGGGAAAATGAACCCTTCCAATCTGAAAGACCTGGAGCAGTTGGCAAAAGAAGAGTGGTCCAAAATTCCAGTAGAGAGGTGTAAGAAACTCATTGATAGTTATTTTTTCTAAGGGGTGTGCTACCAAATAGTAAATTGAAGGTGCCAAGAATTTTGTCCAGTCCATTTTTGGAGTTTTGGGTGGAATCTGTCAGATTTGGCTTTTTGTTTCTCCACTTTTTTGTGTCATACCAATATAAACAAAAGAGATAAACATGAGAACACCTAAATATTTGTAACTGCAACAATTTTCTGGGTGAAGTGGTGCATTATCTGACAGAAATGCAAGGGTGCCAATATTTCTGGCCATAATTGTATATAGATTGTGTTACATAGCCCTTTACAGAGTGCTAACCATACATCTGACCATTGTGCTTACTGTGTCAATGGTTGTTGCTTGTTATGTAGCTTCCATCTGGTAGGCTCAGAAAAATGTTGGCTGTCTGTCTATATTTTGTTTTATTTTTTTTTAATGGTCCATTAGGTTTATGTGCATCTGTGACATGCTTACTCATAACACAGTAATTATGGAATATTATGTGCATGTAAAAACTGTAGCAAATGTGTGCACTGTATACTGTGATAAGGCTCACATTCTATTCAACCATGTCTTTTAAAGCAATGCTCAATTGTTTGCTTAATTTAGCCACACCTAATTGTTGCAGTGGCAGCATGTTAGGCCTCCCCCTTCCCAGAGTGTCCATCTTTCTCAAATTCAAATGTTGTAAAGCATGCTGTAGGTATACTCTGTTAAACGGACACTTCAGCCTACTGCAAAAAACTCAGAATAGAACATAACGAAAAAATAAAAACATAAGCGGGCACTTGCAATAAACACTTTTGGAGGTTCCATTGAGAAACTCAGATGCTTGGGGCCACTTAGCAAACATTGGAATTATTGTATGGGTAAAACATACTGAACTGTGGATAGACTGGAAGGAAGTATGTACAGTATATTTGTGTTATGAGATAATATAACTCACCTATGACGATGGTAGTATCTTTTCAAGAAGGGATGAGGAGCTGCGCCCACAGCAAAATTACTGCTTCCAGTGTCAACTAGAATATTAAGCTAAAAGGGAGAAAAAAAAGCAAATAAAAACAACCTTCTAGTTTGAGGAAATACTCAATGATCTATATAAATCTGCAAGGTGGCAGTAGGCAGCAAAGTATATAAATGTACAAAAATGATTGTATAATAATATTACTAAATTACTTCTATTTTTTTTATATATGTAACAACATTTTCACGTACACAATGTGGTTAAGATTTTCCAGATTTAATTATTTTAAATGGCACTTAAAGTGGTTGTAAACCTTAGACATGAAATATGAAAAAAGCATATCCCTGTATAGTGTGTACTTGTCTCAATCCAGTTTTCCTGACACCAAGAGAAAAATGGTGACAGGGTAGGGACCTCCAGCAGATTGACAGCCTCAGCTCTGTTCCTATAAGCTGTGTGAAGGGGAGAGTCTCTTTCCTCCAATCAGCCCTCAGAGCTCTCCTCACTGAGCGCTATAGAGTGTAATTTCAGCTCTCCACTAATTTTTTTTCTGATGGCTCAGACAAGCTGTATAAATTCTGCTTTTTGAATAGATGTAGAGAAGAGAAGACTGCAGATACACAGGTACAATCAAACAATCAACTCACAAGCAGCCTCACTGAGTGTAAAAAAACATGGGTTTTGGACAAAATGTATATAGTTTAGCTTTTAGGCAATCCTCTTCCCATGAAAATGTTTGCTTTCTCAGTCTTTGAAGGAGAACTATAACCAGCTAATCAGGCAATCTTGAAAATCCTCTACTTTTGAACAAGCTTAGCCTAAATCTCATTCCTGTCCATCTTAACATATGCAGCTAATAGGGAAACAAATTAAATATCTCACTGGACTTAAATCACATACTTCATACATTATACTCTACATATGTTAATCAGCGTACCATGTGCACTCAGGCATACAAGATCATGATTACGTATGCCTGAGTGTTAGTGGACAGCAATATACTGTATGTCCTGTTTGGCCAACTTGGGACATTTTATTTTCAATAGGTTTTTATTGTCTTTTTTAAAAAATATTTCAAGTACAGGATACAAATTAAACCGCTTTCAAAGACATAACAAGGTTTTGACTAAAAACAGTAGCCAATAGCAGTTTTACATGTATGAAATATGGTTAGGGTAGGTAACAATTAGGAAAACATGTCTTATAACAGAGGTAGAACAAACATTACATGTCGGATAGGTAATTGGTGCATAAAAAAGTTGTTCGGTGGTAGATCAACAACCAACATAATTAACAAGAACTATAGAGATGAAGATATGCTAAAATGCTGGCAAAATAGGAGATATGATGACATCAAATAGTTCAGAAGGCAGCCCTGCGGAGGAGCCGAAAAACAGAGATGAAAATAAAGGGGAGGAAGGGAAGAGGAAAGGTGAGTAAGGAATGGACGTTCGAAACACTTGTGTTCAGTTAGTGAGGTATAATTGGGTTATAGTGAAATAAAGCTATTTGCTGAGATTTTCGGGTGGGCATATTGAATCCACGGAGTCCAAATCTTAAGGAATCTCTTATGGGTATCTGACAGTATACTAGCCAGTTTTTCATTTATTAGAAAGAAGTCAAGGCGGCAAAGGACTTCTGTGAAGGACACAAATTGCTGCTTCCAGGTTTTCGCTATGGTTTGTTTAGACGCCAATAGTATGTGGGTGGCTAGTTGAAATTTGTGTTTAGACAGACCCAGAGGTTTTAGGGTTAAGATAGTGTACCACAGGTCTCTCTGGAAGGAGTAGGTAAGTAATGATTTAAGTAATTTGATGAGTTTTGACCAAAATCGGGAGATCATAAAGCATGCCCACCAGATTTGTAGGACATCGCCCGGTGTGTTACAGCCACAAAAACAGGTGTTGGGGGCTGATGAATGGATTAAAGCTTGGTGGGATAGGACAAGATACCATCTTGTCACTGTTTTAAAGGCCGATTTCATGGTGAGGGCATTGATAGAGCATGAGGTCATGGTTGACCTTATCTATGACAAACATGCATGATCTTTAGAGCCTTTGAGGTACCTTTCCCATCTAGACAACTTGGGACACTTTCATGGTGCCCGTCATAAAAATTCATGCAAGGCCCCTTTCCAATGACCGGTTTGGTTGGGTCCGCTTGATCATTTTTCAGGTGGACCTTATCTGACCATCCATTCTCCAATCTAATCCCATAAAAACAAATGTAAAGAAATCTGTTCCCCTCCTTCTGCCCGGATCAGAGGGAAGTTGGGTGTAAATGGACAGCTGGTATGTTTACATCCGACTGCTCATAGAGCAGAGTGGGCTTTGTCCATGTCCACTCTGCTTAAAGTGAGCCTACCTGTCATTCATCCACTCTACTCTGCTCACCAGGTGATCAGCAGTTAGATCCCCTGCTGAGAAAAACAGATCTGGCCCATGTGAAAGGGGCCTAATGGAGATGTACAAAGGCAGACATGCTTCATGCAAGTGTAGGCTGTATGACAACTAATGGTGCACTGAAATGAAAATTCTGGTGCCGAAAACGAAAATTCAAAATGCACTTGGCCAAAAACCAAAACCAAAATGCACAGTTTTTAAAAATGAATATATTTTTTTTTGGAAAAAAATACACTGATTAAAAAAAACAAAATAAATCCAATATATACCCCAATTTTTTTGTAAAATATGAAAGAGGATGTTACGGCGAGTAAAAAGATACCCAACATGTCATGCTTTAAAATTCCGCACGCTCGTGGAATGGTGTGAAACTGCGATACTTAAAAATCTCCATGGGTGATGCTTTGAAAATTTCTACAGGTTAGCAGTGTAAAGTTAAAGAGGAGCTCTAGTGCTAGAATTATTGCTCTTGCTCTGACGTTCGTGGCGATACCTCACGTGTGTGATTTGAACACCGTTTTACATATGTGGGCATGGCCTACATATGTATTCACCACTACGTGCGAGCATGGGGGGACGGGGGCACTTTAAACTACTTGGTTTTTTTGCACTGTCCCTTTAAAAAAAATGTAATCACTTTTATTCTTATCAAAAGAAATGCATGCATCCCTTGTGATAGAAATAATTAGTGACAGGTCCTCTTTATGGAGAGGTCAATAAGACCCCACATCTCTCCTCTACAATGTAAAGCATTGGATCAAAATAAAGCATTGATCTAGTGCTTTAAAAAAAAAATGGCAGGAATGGGAAGTGACATCGCTCCAGTCCTCCAAGGACATAGAGATGAGTGACGGCCATCTTTCCTTCACTCATCTCTGTGCCCACCACTGGGATTGATGGTTTCTCAGGCAAGGCTGAGAACTACCAAGCGGCGGCAGCGACGGGCAGGCGGGGTTTTTTTGGCACCTGTATCAGTGCTTTTTTTCATTTCAGCCAAAGGCCGAAAGGGGTGTTTTCGGCTGAAACAATTTGGCCACCGAAATTATATTACTCTGGTCACAGTGTGTTAGAAAAAAATCATTAAAAAGAAAAAAAAAAAAACATTGAAAAAAATTATAATTTTTTTTCGTACTGTCACCAGTCAGTGTCTGTGATCACCACCACACCAGTTATGACGATGCTGTACTGCACCGGTGACAACATGTAGAAAAAAATAGTGAAAAAATATATGGTATTTTTCACTCCATAAGACTGTCAGAATACCGGGCAGGCCGTTCAGCTCTTTTCTGCAGGAGGACCTCAGGAGGACCTCACCTGTTCCTCGGGTCCAGCGCTGTACAGTCTTCCCGCGCCGGCATCTCTCAGCCGGGTGCCCACTGCGCATGTGCGAGAAGCGCTGCGCTTTGTGAATGGTCTGGCGTCTTCTGGGACACATGACAGGTCCCAGAAGACGCTGGGCCATTCACAAAGCGCAGCGCTTCTCGCGCATGCGTAGTGGGCACCCTGCACAGCTAAAGGGAGAACAACTCCGCAGAAGTGGGAGCGGGTACCTGTCAAATTCAGGTACCCGGTCCCCTCCCTCCCCAAAGGTCCGCAGTCTCTGGTCATCCCCTGTAGTGTCTGCAGTCTCTGGTCATCTGTACTGTGTCCGCAGTCTCTGGTCATCTCCTGTACTGTGTTCGCAGTCTCTGGTCATCTCCTGTACTGTGTTCACAGTCTCTGGTCATCTCCTGTACTATGTCCGCAGCCTCTGTGCATCCCCTGTACTGTGTTTGCAGTCTCTGGTCATCTCCTGTACTATGTCCGCAGTCTCTGGTCATCTCCTGTACTGTGTTCGCAGTCTCTGGTCATCTCCTGTACTATGTCTGCAGTCTCTGGTCATCTCCTGTACTGTGTCCGCAGTCTCTGGTCATCTCCTGTACTGTGTTTGCAGTCTCTGGTCATCTCCTGTACTGTGTTCACAGTCTCTGGTCATCTCCTGTACTATGTCCGCAGCCTCTGGGCATCCCCTGTACTGTGTTCGCAGTCTCTGGTCATCTCCTGTACTGTGTCTGCAGTCTCTTGTCATCTCCTGTACTGTGTTCGCAGTCTCTGGTCATCTCCTGTACTGTGTTCGCAGTCTCTGGTCATCTCCTGTACTTTTGTTCACAGTCTTTGGTCATCCTCTGTACTGTGTCTGCAGTCTCTGGTTATCCCCTGTACTGTGCCCGCAGTCTCTGGTCATCCCCTGTACTTTGTTCACAGTCTCTGGTCATCTCCTATACTATGTCCGCAGCCTCTGGGCATCCCCTGTACTGTGTCCGCAGTCTCTGGTCATCTCCTGTACGGTCCGCAGTCTCTGGTCATCTCCTGTACTGTGTCCGCAGTCTCTGGTCATCTCCTGTACCGTGTACGCAGTCTCTGGTCATCTCCTGTACTGTGTCCGCAGTCTCTTGTCATCTCCTGTACTATGTCCGCAGTCCCTGGTCATCTCCTATACTATGTCTGCAGTCCATTGGTTAAGAATATTTTTTTCCTGTTTTTCTCCTCTAAAACCTAGTGCGTTTTATGGTCAGGTGCATCTTATGGAGCGAAAAATACGGTAAGTAAAATGCTTGCTTGAAGCAATGAAATTCATTGCTATAAGCAATCATAATGTGTTACTATGGTAACATTATATTACTCTGGTCACAATGTGTTATAAAATAATATTAATTAAAAAAAAGAAAAAAGTATTAAAAAATGTAAAAAATATTTAATACCTATGATGATGCTGTACTGCAATAGTCACAGTATGTAAAAAAAAAAAGTAATTTTTTCATTTAATTTCTTCATTTTCACAAAATTATGACAAAAAATGGCAACTCTTAGTAAATACTTCAGACTGTCTACTTTCCAAAAAGGGGTAATTTGGGGGATATCTGTACCATCCTGACATTTTTGAGCATCAAGAAATGAGATGGACCATCAGTACAGCAGGATTGATTGATTTTCAGATACATACAAAAATTTGTGGACTCAATAACTTTCCTACAGACTTAATAATATATACTGATTTGGGTTATTTTCACCAAAGAAATGTAGCAGAATACATTTTGGCCTAAATTTATGACGAACAAATATTTATTTGCAAAATGTTATAACAGAAACAGAATAACGCGTTTCTTTTCAAAATGTTTTAGTCTTTTATTTTGTCAAAAAATAAAAAGCCTAGTGGTGATCAAATACCACCAAAAGAAAGCTCTCTTTTTGTGAACAAAATGATAAAAATTTAGTTTTGGTACAGTCTTGCATGATCGAGCAATTGTCATTCAAAGTGCAACAGTGCTCAAAGCTGAAAATTGGCCGTGGAAGGAAGAGGGTAAAAGTGTTCGGTATTGAAGTGGTTAAAAGGCGAACACCCCTCCCCCGGGAATATTTTATTTCCTCCATGTTGTCCAGGTAGATCTCAACCTCTGAAAGATTGCCTACCCCTGTTCTAGAATATCTGTTATCTGAAAATCAACTTGACTGATCAGTTTGCTCCTCTGAAACAGAAAGTGTTATAATGAGGCCATCTAGCCACTAGACCGGCACTGGACATAACTGGAGAAAATGGAACCAGTCAAACTTGTTTGAAATACGGCTGTTCGAGGCTTAACTGTAGGTAAACACCAGACTTCAACACTAAAAAACTTAATATACTATCAATACAAGTCTGGCATAAAATTCCTCAGTATTATTTATTCATTGTGCAAGACAACACATGAAAGTACTAATGTTCTGTATGTCAGTGGAACCATTCAAGAAATAGGGGCCCGGTTGAGAATTCCAGAACTAGGCCCACTTACTATGACCCCACACCCTTATTGTGCAGTACATAATCTTTTGGGGCTGAAAAAAAGTAAACAAAAATTGTGTTCCCCTACATACCTTGACCTCTAACCATAGCCTACGCCCTAAAATTGACGCTTATAGTAAAATTCCATGAAAAACCTAACTGATATTAAAAATGTCCCCTCCTAACACCTCTTCTGACAGACCTGTGTAAGACAGCTCTAGTTACCTATTTTAAGCCCCCTCCAGTCCAGTCACGTGATCCAACTCCCCCGTGTTAGCCAGTGGTGCCTGCAGGGGAGAGGAGGGAGCACCTGCAATGGATGGGCTAATGGAGCCTATGGATGGTGTCACCACGCCCAACCATTTGCTGCCATTACCATTTGTCGAGCGCTCTCGCCTCTTCTCCCCTGTAGCTGGCGCTAGCTGATGATCTGTGAAGCTGCTTTTCATATTTTGTTCCCTTTTCAATGTCACAGCTCATGCTCACAGCCGTAAATAGAATTGTGTTTTTGGCAGTACAGCTTTTTGGTTTAGGGATCTGAATGCAGGTCTATGGTTTTCTATGGGCCAATTAACATGGGCTGTAAAGATCAGAAAAACTGCTCTGTGTTCAGACTCATAAAATCTAAATTAAGAAATCAGCACCGGAGGTCAATGATTGATATGAATACACAGGGCTGCTGTTACAAATCACAGGGCCTCATACAGCCTACCTGACACATTGATATTTTAGGTAGAAATACTCTAAAATAATTATTAGAGGGCACAAACACAACAAAATGACTAATAAATCTAAAAGGTAAAACTCTATTAATGAATAAATCTCTGCGTGTGAATGAGGTCTTGGGGTTCATTCACATGAGCGCTGTGGCCTGTAGAGTGTAAAATCAGCAGTTTGTTTATGTGGCTGGAGCCTCCTGGAGCTGTGTGCAGGCAGCTTATGTTACCCTGTGATGACACAGCAGATGTAGGAACACAGCCACAGGCTGTAATTTGACAGGTGTGCGGGTGCAGATGTACAGCCCCGAACATAGACAGTGTGCATTCAGGGCCACTCACCCCACACCTATCAGATTAGGGCCTGTGGCTGTGTTCATACCCAGCTTACTTAGCCACCAACCAACCGAATTATCCTGTCTAACAGTTCACTTTAAAGACAAGGTTTTAGTTTGCACTTCGCTGCACCCCAGTATTTGCAGTTCCTTATTCTATAAATTTTGAGAGCCTCCATAGTAGAAACACATGTATAATAATAGATAGATTGAGGGTAGATAAGCAGTAGCGGGGCACTGACACCCAGCATATTCCCATGGAGTAACAAGCAGATTCATCCATATAAACAATCTACTCATTCACATGGCCAGAGCCCTTATGGCCCATTCACATGAGAGGTTGGAGGGCAGTAAAATCCTACTGTTGAACTGTGTTTTTTCTGCCCCCCAATGCTACTCCCTTTAGCTGCAGAGGCAGTGGCTGGGAGCGTGCACATGCAACAGCCGTGAAGCTTTGTAAATAGTAAAAGGTATATGAGCGCTGGGTGACAACTAGCTAAATACAGGTGGGAGCAGCCAGCATGGGAGAGGAAACAACCTCAGATCCTCCAGATAATGCCAAAGATAAACGTATCAACTATATCCAATAAGCTCTGTTGCTATTTATTCAAAACCACAGTCACAACGGTCACGAAAGTTTATTATTGCTCACTGTGTCACAACAGTCACATTGATCCGCATGTGTTATTAAGTTCCAATACTGTGAGATACTATCTGCACACTGTAACTAATATTGAGCGCCGCATTTGTACGTTTATCTTTAGCCGTGAAGCTTTGCTTTTCAGCCAGTGGAATTATACCCCCTCTCATGTGACCTATTCAAGTGAAAGGTGCTGCTCTGAAAATGCCCCACAACCGCGTGCAATGCACATGGTTGCAGTGTGCTAGTGCACGGTTAAAGCAGTTGTTGAGGAGGCAATATGAACGCCAAACGCTCTTCAGAGAGCAAAGCACATGTAAATGAGCCCTTAATTACTTCTCCATCACATCTAACAACGCTACCATCAAACCCGCCCTGCAGGCCAGAGTACTTGGTGTCATTCTGGACTCCAACCTATAATTCCAGCCCCAAGTCCAATCTTTAACAAACTCGTGCAGACTCCACCTCCGCAACATCGCCAAAATCCGCACGTTCCTAACCCCAGAAAACACTAAGCAGCTCATCCACTCCCTCATCATATCACGACTCGATTACTGCAACTCCCTCCTCACTGGCCTGCCTCGCCGCTGGCTATCCCCGCTTCAGTCGATCCTGAATACGGCTGCCAGACTCATTCACCTTTCCAACCGCTTCATCTCCGCCACCCCCCTCTGCCAATCCCTCCACTGGCTTCCGATTGCGCAACGGATCAAATTCAAAATCCTAACACTGACGTACAAAGCCGTCCACCACACTGCCCCGTACTACATCACTGACCTAATATCCAAGTACCGCCCAGCACGCACACTCCGCTCCTCACAAGACCTCCTTCTCTCTAGTTCCCTGGTCTCCTCCTCCCATGCCCGCCTCCAGGACTTCTCCAGGGTGTCACCCATCCTCTGGAACTCCCTGCCCCAACCCATCAGATTATCACCTACTCTCCTCTCCTTTAGGAGCACCCTGAAAACAGATTTCTTCAGGGAAGCCTACCCCACCCCCTGCTAACTTGCCGACCTCCTCCACCCTTCCTACCACTCCATCCCCCACAGCTATCTCCTTCTGTGCCACCATCCCCTCCCTCCTAGATTGTAAGCGCGAAAGAGCAGGGCCCTCGATCCCCTCATGTTTTGCATTGTATTGTTATTGTTCTGTCACATCTTGTGTCCCCCTTTGTAATGTACAGCGCTGAGCGAACTATTGGCACTTTATAAATACTGTATAATAATAATAATAATTTTTTTTTAAATTAGTGTTTAATTTTTTTTTTAAAAGCCCTGTTTGCGGGTCTCTGGTGATGTTCCACTTTTGAGACAGAGAAAAAAACTGAGGACATAGATTCCCTGGTCCCTTTCTCTGCAGCCTCACCTGCACTGGAGAGGAATAAATAGGAAGTACTCTGATTCTCCCTCTTCATTCACTAACTGAAGCATAGTAAACACAGTGCTTCAGTTATGAATGACACAGGAGTGATTGGTACCAATCCTTCACTGTGCTCATTCAGGAAAGGAAGGTCAGTAAATATGTCATCCTGAAACAATCCAATCCCCCTGTGTGCCCCGCAGTAGCTGTAGTTGGTTGGAGGCAGAGGAGAAGCCAATGGTGTTATGGGGGATATGGGGGGGGCACAGGGGGCCCAGACAACAGGGGGAACAGAGTGATCAGAAGGTCAGGATATAGGGTGCAGGTACTGGAACCTCCTTTAACTCCACCTGCAGCCACCTTCCCCTCTCCCTTCCACCAGCTGCACTGCAGGGGGGCCACAGGAGGATCGGTTTCAGTGATTAGGCCGTACAGCTGGTCCTCCTGCTCTGTCAGGCACCCAAGTCCCCTTGTTGAACTGATGGTGCCTGATAAAGGAGGGCCGGCTTTACCCTCTTATCAGAGACTCTGTGAATACATGTTCAAATGCAATTTAGCACTCGTGTATGCATATGATATATATACATATATATATACTGTATATATATACGTGTATATATATATATATATATATATATAATATGCAGTTGCAAGAAAAAGTATGTGAGCCCCTTGGGATTACGTGGAGTTTTGCATGAATTGGGCATAAAATGTGCTCTGAACGTCATCTAAGTCACAACAATAGAAGAACACAGTCTGCTGAACATAGTACTACACAAACATTAGATGTTGCCATGGTTTAATTGCACATAACATGTAAACATTCACAGTGCAGGGAGGAAAAAGTATGTGAGGCCCTAGCTTAATGACTTCTCCGAGAGCTAATTGGAGCTATGAGTGAGCCAACCTTGACTCCAATCAGTGTGATGATATTGGATGTGTTGCTGACAGCTGTCCTGCCCTTAAAAAACACACACCTGTTTTGGGTTTACTGGTTTCAAGAAGCACTGTCTGATGTGAACCATGCCTCGCAGAAAAGAGCTCTCAGAAGACCTACAATCAAGAATTGTTGACTTGCATGAAGCTGGAAAGGGTTACAAAAGTATCTCCAAAAGCCTTGATGTTCATGTGTCCACGGTAAGACAGACTGTCTACAAATGGAGAAAGTTTAGCACTGTTGCTACTCTCCCTAGGTGTGGTCGTCCTGTAAAAATGACTGCAAGAGCACAGCACAGAATGCTGCATGAGGTAAAGAAGAATCCCAGAGTGTCAGCTAAAGACCTACAGAAATCTCTGGCACATGCTAACATTTTTGTTGGCACATCTACAATAAGGAAAACATTAAACAAGAATGGAGTACATGGGAGGACACCACGGAGGAAGCCATTGCTGTCCAAAAGAATATTGCAGCACGTTTGAAGTTTGCAAAAGAGCACCTGGATGTTCCACAGCACTACTGGCAAAATATACTGTGGACAGATGAAACCAAGATTGAGTTGTTTGGGAAGAACACACAACACTATGTGTGGAGAAAAAAAGGCACAGCACACCAACATTAAAACCTCATCTCCACTGTAAAACATGGCGGAGGGAGCATTATGGTTTGGGGCTGCTTTGCTGCCTCAGGGCCTGGACGGATTGTTGTCATTGATGGAAAAATGAATTCCAGAGTTTATCAAGACATTTTGCAGGAAAACGTACGACCATCTGTCCACCAACTGAAGCTCCGCAGAGGATGGGTGATGCAACAGGACAATGACCCAAAGCATACAAGTAATTCAACAAAACAATGGCTGCAACAGCACAGAATACGCCTTCTGGAGTGGCCCAGTCAGAGTCCTGACCTCAACCCGATTGAAATGCTGTGGCATGACCTTAAGAGAGCGATTCACACCAGACATCCCAAGACTATTGCTACACTGAAACAATTTTGTGAAGAGGAGTGGTCCAAAATTACTCCAGATCGTTGTGCAGGTCTGATCTGCAACTACAGGAAACGTTTGGTTGAGGTTATTGCTGCCAAAGGAGGGTCAACCAGTTATTAAGTCCAAAGGTTCCCATACTTTTTCCTCCCTGCACTGTGAATGTTTACATGTTATGTGCAATTAAACCATGGCAACATCTAATGTTTGTGTAGTATTATGTTCAGCAGACTGTGTTCTTCTATTGTTGTGACTTAGATGACGTTCAGAGCACATTTTATGCCAAATTCATGCCCATTACTCCACGTAATCACAAGGGGTTCACATACTTTTTCTTGCAACTGTATATATACTGTATATATATATCATATATATACACACTATATTGCCGTAAGTATTGGTCGGCCTGCCTTTACACGCACATGAACTTTAATGGCATCCCAGTCTTAGTCCGTAGGATTCCATATTGAATTGGCCCACCCTTTGCAGCTACAGTTGTGTTCAAAATAATATCAGTGTGTTGAAAAAAGCGAATAAAGCTCAAATCCTTCTAATAGCTTTTATTTCCATACACACAAATGCATTGGGAACACTACACATTCTATTCCAAATCAAAACATGAAGAAAAATATATCATATTTGTGTTGTTCCTCTAAAAAATTGAAGAAACGTAAATATTAGACTGTTCAAAAAAATAGCAGTGTTTGTATTCTTCTTTACAAACTCAAACATTCACTATATAAACTGAAAAAATGTTTGACTTAACTAATATTTAGTTGTATAAGCACTGTTTCTGAGAACTGCTGTATATCTGTGTTGCATGGAGTCAACCAACTTCTGGCACCTGTGAACAGGTATTCCAGCCCAGGATGATTGGACTACATTCCACAGTTCTTCTCTATTTCTTGGTTTTGCCTCAGAAACTGCATTTTTGATGTCACCCCACAAGTTTTCTATTGGATTAAGATCCGGGGATTGGGCTGGCCACTCCATAACGTCAATCTTGTTGGTCTGGAACCAAGATGTTGCACGTTTACTGGTGTGTTTGGGGTCGTTGTCTTGTTGGAACACCCATTTCAAGGGCATTTCCTCTTCAGCATAAGGCAGCATGACCTCTTCAAGTATTCTGATGTATTCAAACTGATCCATGATCCCTGGTATGCGATAAATAGGCCCAACACCGTAGTATGAGAAACATCCCCATATCATGATGCTTGCGCCACCATGCTTCACTGTCTTCACAGTGTACTGTGGCTTGAATTCAGTGTTTGGGGATCGTCTGACAAACTGTCTCTGGCCACTAGACCCAAAAAGAACAATCTTACTTTCATCAGTCCACAAAATGTTGCGCCATTTCTCTTTAGGCCAGTCAATGTACTCTTTGGCAAATTGTAACCTCTTCAGCACATGTCTTTTTTTCAACAGTGGGACTTTGCGGGGGCTTCTTGCAGATAGCTTGGCTTCACATAGGCATCTTCTAATTGTAACAGTCCTCACAGGGAACTTTAGACCTTCTTTGATCTTCCTGGAGCTGATTGTTGGCTGAGTCCTTGCCATTTTGGCTATTCTTCTATCCATTCGAATGGTAGTTTTTCGCTTTCTTCCATGTCTTTCAGGTTTTGGTTGCCATTTTAAAGCATTTGCGATCATTTTAGCTGAGCAACCTATAATTTTCTGCACTTCTTTATATGTTTTCCCCTCTCCAATCAACTTTTTATTCAAGGTACGCTGTTCTTCTGAACAATGTCTGGAACAACCCATTTTCCTCAGAATTTCAGAGAGAAATGCACTGTAACCAGCATGTACAACATTTGCTGCCTTCCTTCCTTAAATAAGGGCAATAATTGCCACCTGTTTTTCAAAGAATGAATGACCTCACTAATAGAACTCCACACTGATATTATTTTGAACATGCCCCTTTCAATTAGTGATTCAATTACACAGAATCAGCAGCATGCATGTCATGACTGTTGGGTCTGTTGGATTTCTATTACTCTACTACACCTGCTAGTAAGTTATTTGCAATGTAGAAATATAATTTCTACCAAAAACAGTGATTGATCAGGTTAGTGATGTCTGACTGCTATTATTTTGAACACAACTGTATAACAGCTTCAACTCCTCTAGGAAGGCTGTCCACAAGGTATAGGAGTGTGTCTATGGGAATGTTTGACCATTCTTCCAGAAGTGCATTTGTAAGGTCAGGCACTGATGTCGGAGGAGAAGGCCTGGTTCGCAGTCTCCGCTCTAATTCATCCCAAAGGTGTTCTATCAGGTTGCAGTCAGGACTCTGCAGGTCAGTCAAGTTCCTCCACCCCAAACTCACTCATCCAAGTCTTTTTGGCCCTTGTTTTGTGCACTGGTGTGCATTCATGTTGGAACAGGAAGGGACCATCCCCAAACTGTTCCCACAAAGTTAGGAGCATGACATTGTCCAAAATGTCTTGGTATGGTGACACCTTAAGTGTTCCCTTCACTGGAACTAAGGGGCTAAGCCCAACCCCTGAAAAACAACCCCACACCATAATCCCCCCTCCACCAAACTTTACACTTGGCACAATGCAGTCAGAGAAGTACCGTTCTCCTGGCAACTGACAAACCCAGACACGTCCATCAGCTTGCCAGACAGAGAAGCGTGGTTCGTCACTCTAGAGAACATATCTCCACTGCTCTAGAGTCTAGTGGTGGCAGGGTGGATAAAAATCAATGATTTTTTTTAAAAAATCAAAAAAATCAGATTTTTTTTATTTAAATCAGATTTTTTTGTTTTAAATCGGATTTTTTTTAAATAAAATGCTTTTTGAGGAAAATATATTACCATCCAAAGGTTATTCCATCATGAAATAAAGATTAGTTTTTTAATTATGTAGAATAAGGCTGTATATGTTTAATTTTTTTGGTAAATAAATTCCATGAATCCATTCACAATGTCATGCTCTTCCAGATGTTTTTGTAAGATTATTGGGCAGTTTCTCTGCCTACAAGATACTATCACAGATGCTTGGTTTACTTTTGCAGTTCTCAAAACTGAATTTGACTCAGCGGAGATCACATGCCTCTTCTTCACAGCAAAAATGTTATAACAGGAACAGAGTTAAGAAAAAGACCTTAATCCTAACTTCTACAAACCTATGAATACAGAATCAACCCCTTCAGTGCTAAGTTTCAACAAGTTCAGTGAATAGAATAGAAACAATATTTTTCTGATTGTTTGGAGTGGAATAGATCTGTACAAGAAGAAAGTGAAACTAAGTGTGAGGAGGAAGGGGCTGACAGTCTAAGTTTCTTAAAATATATATATTTTGTTTAGCCAAATTAGTTAACAAACATGGATGTTTGTTTAAGCAAATAACA
Source organism: Staurois parvus (assembly GCF_062004578.1). Taxonomy (NCBI): domain Eukaryota; kingdom Metazoa; phylum Chordata; class Amphibia; order Anura; family Ranidae; genus Staurois; species Staurois parvus. The sequence goes on from NW_028318003.1 coordinate 7,882,998, forward strand.
TATGCTGTAATGTTATTGTTTCAGATGAATAAATCTATTTAAATTGTTATTATTAAGGTAATGAATATTTTTCTCCTTCCTAAGTACAACAGAAAAGTTGTCCAAATATGAAAGATTAACCTATTAAACTGGGGATAAAAAAACTAATATGAAAAGTTGTTATTCTAAAAATCTTCATCTACTTGCATATTAAAGTTATACTAGCAAGAATTAGTCTTTATGTAGAAAACTAGGATTTAAATCAAGCCTTACTGACTAGTGATTTAAATCGTGATTTAAATCATGATTTAAATCAGTTTGATTTAAATCAAATCCACCCTGAGTGGTGGCGTGCTTTACACCACTGTATCCAACGCTTTGCATTGCACTTGGTGATATAAGACTTGGATGCAGCTGCTCAGCCATGGAAACCCATTCCATAAAGCTCTCTACGCACTGTTGCTGTGCTCATCTGAAGGCCACATGAAGTTTGGAGGTCTTTAGCTATCGACTCTGCAGACAGTTGGCGACTTCTGAGCACTGTGCACTTCAGCATTCGCTGACCTCGGTCTGTCATTTTACGTGGCCTATCACTTCGTGGCTGAGTTGCTGTTGTTCTTAGCTGCTTCCACTTTGTTATAATACCACTAAGGCTACTTTCACACTGATCCGCCGCAAAAACACAGCAGAAACGCATAGGCGTTTTTACCACGCTTTTGCCATGCTTTCCAAACATTTTTAAAGGACACGTGACTTCAAAACTGCACCAAAAACCCTTCTCAGAGGCATTTTGAGGTGCTTTTCAGGAGTTTTCCATTGATTTCAATGGGAAGAGGTGTTTTTGGGGAGTTTTTTTTTAACTCCCCAAACATTCCACAAAGATGCTGCAAGCTGGAGTTTTTACACAACACAAGCGCAATTCCTCAGTGTGAAAACATACATAGATATACATTCACATACATAGGGAAGCATTTTTCTTGAGCTTTTCAGGCGCTTTTTTTAATGCAAAAAAACTTCAAAAACTCCTCAGTGTGAAAGTAGCCTAACAGTTGACCGTGGAATATTTAGAAGCAAGGATGGAATTATTGCACAGGTGGCAACCTATCACGGTACCACGCTTGAATTCACTGAGCTCCTGAGAGCGACCCATTCTTTCACAAATGTTTGTAGAAGCAGTCTGCATGTCTAGGTGCTTGATTTTATATGCCTATAGCCGGTCATACATGGGTCGAATTCTGAACTAATTGTCTTTAGAAAATCAGAAATTTAGTGTGTTTAGTAATCCGACGGTGCCACCATTGATTTCGAAATTCATCCAACAAAGCCTTCAATTTCTTCTCTTATAGCTACAGAAAATAATTTTCATGGCCAAGAATTTTCTTTTCAGGTCACAGTTAATGCGCATTTCTTTTTTGTTTATATTTCCTGCACAGTTCTCCCATCATTGATTTGAAATTTGTTAATTTTGAAAAACATTTCCAACATACCGGATCACTCAGATTTGATGGTCACACGAAAACCGGCCTTTTCTATGACCCACTAATGGTGCAAAATTCGAACGAATATTCTTAGAAAAGATTTTCGAAATAAAATTCTAAGAATTTTTGTTCGAATTTCGCAACAATAAGTGGGTTATAAGAAAGGCCAATTTTCATGTGACCATCGAATCTGAGTGATCTGGTATGGTGGAAATTTTTTGAAAAACGAACAATTTCAAATCAATGATGGGAGAATTGTGCAAGAAATATAAACGAAAAATAAATGAGCATGAGCTGTGACCTGGAAAGAAAAGAAAATTCTTGGCCACAAAAATTATTTTATGTAGCAACTTGAGGTGAAATTGAAGGCTTGGTTGGGTGAGTTTTGAAATCAATGGTGGCACCATCGGATTACAAAACGCACAGAATTTCTGATGTTCTATAGACAATTTGTTTGGAATTCGACCCATGTATGACCTGCATATGACCATGGAGGTGATTGGAACACCTGAATCCAATGATTTGGAGGGGGTCCCAATACTTTTGGAAATATAGTGTGTGTGTATATATGTATATATATATATATATACAGTCAGGTCCATAAATATTGGGACATCAACACAATTCTAACATTTTTGGCTCTATGCACCACCACAATGGATTTGAAATGAAACGAACAAGATGTGCTTTAACTGCAGACTGTCAGCTTTAATTTGAGGGTATTTACATCCAAATCAGGTGAACGGTGTAGCAATTACAATAGTTTGCATATGTGCCTCCCACTTGTTAAGGGACCAAAAGTAATGGGACAGAATAATAATCATAAATCAAACTTTCACTTTTTAATACTTGGTTGCAAATCCTTTGCAGTCAATTACAGCCTGAAGTCTGGAACGCATAGACATCACCAGACGCTGGGTTTCATCCCTGGTGATGCTCTGCCAGGCCTCTACTGCAACTGTCTTCAGTTCCTGCTTGTTCTTGGGGCATTTTCCCTTCAGTTCTTTCTTCAGCAAGTGAAATGCATGCTCAATCGGATTCAGGTCAGGTGATTGACTTGGCCATTGCATAATATTCCACTTCTTTCCCTTAAAAAACTCTTTGGTTGCTTTTGCAGTATGCTTTGGGTCATTGTCCATCTGCACTGTGAAGCGGCGTCCAATGAGTTCTGAAGCATTTGGCTGAATATGAGCAGATAATATTGCCCGAAACACTTCAGAATTCATCCTGCTGCTTTTGTCAGCAGTCACATCATCAATAAATACAAGAGAACCAGTTCCATTGACAGCCATACATGCCCACGCTATGACACTACCACCACCATGCTTCACTGATGAGGTGGTATGCTTAGGATCATGAGCAGTTCCTTTCCTTCTCCATACTCTTCTCTTCCCATCACTCTGGTACAAGTTGATCTTGGTCTCATCTGTCCGTAGGATGTTGTTCCAGAACTGTGAAGGCTTTTTTAGATGTCGTTTGGCAAACTCTAATCTGGCCTTCCTGTTTTTGAGGCTCACCAATGGTTTACATCTTGTGGTGAACCCTCTGTATTCACTCTGGTGAAGTCTTCTCTTGATTGTTGACTTTGACACACATGTCATGGAAATTTTGTATTGTTGGTCGAACTTTAAATGTGTCATGTATTCGTGTTATTCATATGTCTCTCGTGTGGCTTAATTAAAGCTCTGAAGGCTGCAATTGGGCCATGCGCATGTACAATGTATGTATTACAGTACTCGGCTTGGTAATGGATGAGATGGCAGATCTGCGCTTATAGACCGGCGTGTATACCACCACGGCATTCCATGCGAATGCTGCTGTCAGTAGACCGTGGGCCTGTATCCACATATCAGCAGCATGGTACCACGTGGGCTTCATAACGCAATGCGCAAGCGGTGTGAACTCCACGTGTAGGCTTGTGCATATCTTACAACCCATTACTAATCTGAACTGTATCTCGGATGGATGTGTTTTAATAAAGATCGTATCGGGCCCATCCAGGTACAGACTGATATTTTTAGGGAGTGCTTGTGCAGAGAATTTTACATACCAATAGAAGCTAGTAGGACAGGAAATATGACCTCAGATGGCTCATAGGGGGGAAGGGGAGGAAGTCTGCTGACCTCAGAAGGTTCATGGGGGAGGACCAGTGATAGATAATAGCAAAGGCTATGCTCCAATTGGAATGTATATCCTCTGTATAGGTACTCCCCATTGCATTGTTCGGTGGGAGGGATTGACTTTATTCATGTGGGGGGCATGTGTGTATTCTTAATAAAACAGAGAGCTGAGCCTAAAATCAGCCCTTATGTGAGTTGCAACCAGCCTTAGAGTGTCGTGTGATCATTCCAGGGTAACGGAGCTCCATCACCCACAAATTCAACAGAACCAAAGTATTTGGATGGGCAGGAATCGTGTAGTTTGGCTGCAGTCGTGGTAAGCGAGATTCGCACAGCTTTATGGGGGATTTCTGCGCATCCAACTGCGAGTACTCACGGTAAGGAGAAATTCGTTAAAGCGAATTTCCAAGACAGTTTGGCGAGCCTGGTGGATACTAACGCGTATTCTTGCGTAGCTAACCTAGAACGAGGGGGGAATGGCCATCATGAACTAGCAAAAAGTATGCCGGCACATTTCAGGTCTCTCTGCCATTAAGAGGATCGCTTTTTGCGTGTTCGTGTGGCTGATTTCGCTCTCTGTTAGCTAACAAGAAATACCGCTTAACAAGGACCTCGTTTTTTGTCCTAAACTCTTGATTTGTGGGTGAAAGACAAGGGTTTGTCTCTGCGGAACGCAGCAGAGGGGGGGGTTTTGGTTGGCTGGATTTGGTCAAGTTTAAAAAATCTTCCAACCAAAAATTAAACGGGTATATGTTTTAGTGGGTAAAAGTTGTTGCATAGTGTTAGGTAAGTATTTGCGGGTTGTAGGTACTGTGGTGATTGCTTTACCCCCCTCCACGTGAGGTAATTATTACAGTGCTGAAAGGCTTAGGTTAATTGTTAACTGTTGTAAGATCTGTGTTATGTGGTCTGTACAATGTTTTGTGGTACCACTGCTCCCAGCAAGCATGCAGCAGGGGGTCCTTTTTGTTACATGTGCATGTTAGTGTGATATGTTGGTGTTTTATGTCCGTTCTGTGATTGTGCCCAAATTGTGTTGTATGTGTGCTTCATATTGTTGTGTAATTGTCCAGTGTATGTTCTGTCTAAAAGTCTGTTTTATGTAAGAGGCAATTTTGAGGCTAGAGTCTGCCGTGTGCTCCTCTGTGGGGGGTCATTCTAGTATCTGCCATGTGCTCCTCTGTGGGGGGTCATCTTCTTGACAAACCACATGGACTCCTTTTGTTTGGTGGCCATTTTGTTGGCTACCAAATGTGCAGTAATCTCTATGCAATGTGCATGAAGTTTCCTATATGCATTTGACCCATATTGTGTTTTTAATCCAAATTTTTTACAGTTTCATTTGTTTGCTTTTAGCTTTAAATTTGCGTATTGCCAGCCAATTTAAAGTGTGTTAAGCGAGTTTTCCCTTCACGTGTTCCACATTTAATGAGCGCGGTGAACTCTGGGTTTTTGCACATAGATTTCTTGTATAGTGATTATGTTTTTCTTGTGTTTTTCCTGTTAAAAGTAGTTCCTTATTGTAAAGCGGGTTTGTTTTAAGCTGCTGTGTCGCGTGTTTCACGTCCAGCAGACTTTTTGTGTAAACGGTTCTAGGTGGTTGCAGTAAAGATTGCGTGTATAACGTGGATCGTTTAGCGGTGCTGATAGGAGTGATTTTTGAGTCAGCAACAAGGTTACTTTTGGCGCAGTTTTTCGGTTTACCTCGGTGTAATTGTTTTACTGTGAAACGTCCCGTGTTTTTCATAAGGATCCACTTTGTCCTTTTTAACAGTTTTTCAGGTTGAAAAGAGTTTTTTTTTCTGTGTGTATTAGGAAAGTTTTTTTCTTTACACAAATTTCCTAAAGGTCAGTTAGCAGGTTTCTGCCCAACCAGTGACCCCTAAGTAACATCCAAGAACCCCTCTTTTTGTTTTGACTTGTGTTAGCTACTGTGTGCAGGGAGAGAAAAGCCACTTTCATCATTGTGCGGTGTGGCCTGCCAAACACAGTGGGTGATGAGAACCACATAAATTACGCTGTGTGAGTGGGCGGTCCAGGGAAATCCTGGTTACCACAAACACTTCGGGTGGTCAGGATCACACAAATTGCGCTGTGGGAGTGGGAGGTGTGCTCTCAGTCTGACCGCCACTTGATGCGCTTCGGGTGATCGATAAGTATCACATAAATTACGCTGTGCTGGGAAAGTGGTGGAATCAGGCCTCTCGGTAGGATCCCACCGAGTGCTCCAGGGGGTAAACAGGTACCCGGACGCGGGATATATACCAGTGACTAGTCACGATGGGCAGTAGTCAGTCCATGAAGAGAGAGGGGGAACCAGCCCTCTTCAGGGTAAGGACAGCTGCACAACTGATGAAGGTGAGTTTGGGGGGGAAGTCTACAGAACCCCTCAAAAGGTGGAATAAATGGTCGAAGGGTACCAGATGGGAAATTCCCCGGGAAGGTACATTTGACGCATGGAGGTGGGAAAAATTCATCTCTGAATTTGGACCACGGATGCAGGCGTCAGAACTAGAGATCGCACAGCTATGGCTTCACAGGTCAATCCGATTAGGGAAGCAAGGCATACATAAACTGGTGTCTGTCCGGAAGAACCAGGTGATGTATACCTGGCCTCCAGAGGGAATAAAACAGGAGGATCCGGTGTCAGAGGTGGAGGAAGCTCTTTCAGGGCTGACTCTACTAAGGCAGGCAGGATCAGGGTCTGCTGGGGTTCCCCAACAACCAACAGTGGCTGAGATAAGTATAACTGCACCTGTCTCTTCTGTTAGTGACGTCACTCTTGATGTACCTTCTGTCTCTATGCCTCAGCCTCTACCTCTACCTCTCCTTTCTTCCTGCTTCACCCCAGCTCCTTCTGTTTCCAACTATGAAGCCTTCTCAACAACCGATTTGCAGACTATCTGTGAATCAAGGGGAGTAGACACCCGGTTAAAAAACAGGGCGGATTGCATCAAAGCGCTACGAACCACTGATCAGACCCCTGCCCCCCAGCTATACCCTGATCTGAGGGACCTCAAACCTGAAGGTGCAGTAAGCGAGGTGGTTAATCTAAGCCCACCGATGATGCTGGGTCAGCCCTTGCACTCTTCCCGGACCGAGGCCTATCCAGTCAGGGTGCAGCAATTTGAAGGTCCTCCCAATGCACGGGGGGAACGGACTTTAGGGGAACGGGTAGTTTGGCATGTCCCCTTCACCCCGGCAGAGATCCGCACTATTCTGGCTGAGCTCCCGGACTATCGAGTCAATCCGAGAGGATTTGCTCGAATGTTTGGACAAAACCAGTTCAGCTATGGTATGAGCGGGTCAGATTGTGCACAGATCCTACGGGCAAAGGTGGGCATGGAAGTGGCCAGTACAGTGATTGCAGGGTGCTCTATAACCACGCATGAGGAGATGACTTCAGGGGGCAAAGAGTTCTGTACACAGCTAAAGGCAAAGCTTCCAGAAATGTATGGTGCTACCTCTACTACGGACATGATGAAGCTCACCCAGGGTCCTAATGAGGAAAGCGCCTGCTTCTGGCGCCGTCTCAAGCAGACGGCACTGGATGCGGATCTGGAAGTTGGACCTGATGCTCCAACTGAAGGGGTAAAGGTGACCGCGACGCACATTCTGTTGCGGGCCAAATTTTTGGAAGGCATCGATACTAAAATTCGGGAAAGGCTGGTTCTGGCCCGACCCGAATATAATGAGATGTCTATCCCTGCTATCCTTTCCACTCTTGCGGCAATAGAGAGGGAAATGGATAGAAGAAAACAAGACAAGGCCAAAGTTCTTATGTCCCAGACCCCACACGAAAAACCAAGGGATCTGGGTCACAGGAAGAATAGGCCCCCACCCAGGTGCTTCCAGTGCCACCAAACGGGGCACATGAGGAGGAGCTGTCCCCAATTACCTAAAGGTCGGTGGCAGTTCATTCCTGATGAGTCCTCCGCCCCTATGACCACCATGGTAAGTAACTCCTATGAATTCTCATAGGAAGTTGACAAATCGGTGTCGGCCCAGATCCATCTTTTTCTAGAGGAATTAAAATATCCCCTCCCTTGCCTCACCGACACCAGTGCAGCAAGAACGGTCCTGCGAAAACAGGACATCCAAGGCAAGGTACCCCTCTCAGGGGAAAACCCTCCTAACCCCTACTAACCTCACTATCAAACGATGCACTATTCTTAACCCAGCTTCTCTTCTTCCTGTGTCGGAAGATGAGAAGGGGGGGGAGGACAGCAATGACAGTGCTGAATTTTGCAACACGACTAACAATACTAACACCTCTTCTGCTAACATGTCTTCTTTGTCCACTACTAATCTCTCTTCCAAAGGACACGACTGCATCTCTTTGGTGGAACTGGAGTCAGCGGCGACACACCCCATATCACCCCGAGAGTAGCGGTAAGGTTGAACGTCTTCCGATACCCAAAAACCTTGGCCTGAGTGTCTCCCCATTGCCCCCTATTCCATCCGGAATGCCCCTCGGCAACCACATGGGCTGTCACCCTACGAGGTGTTGTTTGGGGGACCTCCCAAAACAGGGTTGTACTTTCCTCAACAGTTGTCGTCTTTGCATTCACAGCTTACAGGTTATGTGCAATCTCTGCAACGGGAGCTGCAGAAGATACACCATCGGGTTCGCGAATCGCTCCCCGATCCAAATACAATAACAGGTGTTCTTTCTATTGAGCCAGGTGATTGGGTCGTCCTAAAGAAACATCAAAGAACCGGACTCGAGCCACGGTTCACCGGACCATACCAAGTCCAGCTGACGACACCTACCTCACTCAAGCTCGAGGGACGAGACAACTGGGTGCACGCAAGCCACTGCAAGAAGCTTCTCAGCTACACCAGAGAATGAGGGGTGTCATTTTCCTTTTTCTTTTTGTTTGTATGTCATACATGTGTGTGAACGGAGGAAAAGACGGCAGATACCCCAACCTTTTATTTAAAATGCACCTGCGTTTAGCCAGAACCGCCAACAAAACCAACTGTTGGGTATGCTCTAAGCCCCCACCCAGTCATCACATGTCCGCAATGGCCGCTGTTCATGCCCTATATGACATCCGCGTCGGCATGAAAAAGCAAGGGACCCCTGGTCAGCCCCCACGTAGACATTTGTCGGTAGAACTTAATGACACATTTTTAGCAGGTAACATCAGTTTCAGCACCAATATTAGCTCTAGCTCCTGTAGGGCCCTCACCAGTCCATTATGGGTAACTGTGCAGCTAGGCAGCCCTCAGGTGTGCTTTAACATCAGCTTTGGCACAGGTAACAAGTTTGTTGGGATTACCACCTGCGAGGGAGGTATAACTGTCAATCTGACTAACCAGACTTCCTTTCTGAGTAACCACACTGACCGACCAGACCACGTGTGTTGGAAGGACGGATGTGATGTGCAGACTGAGGGAGCAATCCCCCAGTCTGTGCAACTGTTGCTCAGTACCAGAGGCCGAACGAGGAACTCCTCCTGTTCTGCTCTGACAGGTCCATACTATTTTCTGTGTGGTTCGGCAGCCTATAGAACATTTCCCCAGAACGCGAAAGGTTCGTGTGCCCTCATAAAGCTAGTCCCCGCATCCTATGTAGTGATGGACCATGAAGAGTTGATGGTCCACAAGAAGGTAAGGATGGCAGGGAGAGTTCGCAGGGAGCTGTTCTCTGAGGGCGACCAGGCATGGGCTTGGTTCCCCTCATGGACAGGATGGGGAATAGAACTTATGAAGCGCCTGAACAATTTTTCTGTCATCGTGGATAGTATGTTTAACGAGACCGTAGAGGCTGTCAGAGAAATTGCCCAAGAACAACGGCAGATGGGAATTTTAGTGCTTCAGGAGAAGATGGCCCTTGATTATCTTTTAGCCGCCAAAGGGGGGTTCTGTGAGTTCATCGGAGAGGATTGTTGTACTTGGATAGAAGACACCGATGACAAGGTCCAGGCCCATATGGACAAAGTTAGTGAACTACAGGGAAAAGCTAGAGCTATAGCTAGTGAGGGTTGGAATCCGTTCAAGGGTTTGGGAGGATTGGGAGATTTCCTGTTCTCCATCGGATCTTGGTTGAAGGAAGTGGGAGTGTATATCCTGATGCTTCTCTTTTTCATCTGCCTTTTATATGCCGCGGTGAGATGTTCCTGTTGCCTCATCGACCGTGTAAGCCAAGCTCGGGCAGACGACCACATCTCCATGCCCGCTCCGGGGATCCCACTCCAACCACTGATCGGAGGAAGACCTCACCAACCATCCACCTTCTCTACAGATTACGTCCTGGCTTCCCTCTAATTTATCTCTCTGAAGACCACATTCTCCAAGACCTTCAAGCAAGCTTCAAGCCTCATCATGGTTTGTGTCTGCGATTTGGAAAACTGTCTGGGTCGAGACCAGCCTTGTGTGGCCCCGTCTGCAGGGGCAATTTGAGAATCTGTTGCTGGATCTCCCCAGACCACCGTGGGATCACAAGCTTTATTCATACCACAAGTCTGTTTGTGGTTTTTGCAAGAGCCTTCCTGTAGTGAAGGTTCCAACGCTCTTGAGGATCATCGCTTCAATCAAGCCTGTTTGCGTCGAGTCTGCGTCGGGTCTTGTTGTTTCAGGTACCCCGTGGAGCTTTATTCTCAGGGACAACTACAGGAACTCTTTGAAGTTTGAGACTACACCCATCAAGCTGAAGAAGATCAAGAAGGGACACGAGGAGAATATGATAAAACAGGAGGGAATGTCATGGAAATTTTGTATTGTTGGTCGAACTTTAAATGTGTCATGTATTCGTGTTATTCATATGTCTCTCGTGTGGCTTAATTAAAGCTCTGAAGGCTGCAATTGGGCCATGCGCATGTACAATGTATGTATTACAGTACTCGGCTTGGTAATGGATGAGATGGCAGATCTGCGCTTATAGACCGGCGTGTATACCACCACGGCATTCCATGCGAATGCTGCTGTCAGTAGACCGTGGGCCTGTATCCACATATCAGCAGCATGGTACCACGTGGGCTTCATAACGCAATGCGCAAGCGGTGTGAACTCCACGTGTAGGCTTGTGCATATCTTACAACCCATTACTAATCTGAACTGTATCTCGGATGGATGTGTTTTAATAAAGATCGTATCGGGCCCATCCAGGTACAGACTGATATTTTTAGGGAGTGCTTGTGCAGAGAATTTTACATACCAATAGAAGCTAGTAGGACAGGAAATATGACCTCAGATGGCTCATAGGGGGGAAGGGGAGGAAGTCTGCTGACCTCAGAAGGTTCATGGGGGAGGACCAGTGATAGATAATAGCAAAGGCTATGCTCCAATTGGAATGTATATCCTCTGTATAGGTACTCCCCATTGCATTGTTCGGTGGGAGGGATTGACTTTATTCATGTGGGGGGCATGTGTGTATTCTTAATAAAACAGAGAGCTGAGCCTAAAATCAGCCCTTATGTGAGTTGCAACCAGCCTTAGAGTGTCGTGTGATCATTCCAGGGTAACGGAGCTCCATCACCCACAAATTCAACAGAACCAAAGTATTTGGATGGGCAGGAATCGTGTAGTTTGGCTGCAGTCGTGGTAAGCGAGATTCGCACAGCTTTATGGGGGATTTCTGCGCATCCAACTGCGAGTACTCACGGTAAGGAGAAATTCGTTAAAGCGAATTTCCAAGACACACATACACCTACCTCCTGGAGAGTGTTCTTGATCTGGCCAACTGTTGTGAAGGGTGTTTTCTTCACCAGGGAAAGAATTCTTCAGTCATCCACCACAGTTGTTTTCCGTGGTTTTCCGGGTCTTTTGGTGTTGCTGAGCTCACCGGTGCGTTCCTTCTTTTTAAGGATGTTCCAAACAGTTGTTTTGGCCACGCATAATGTTTTTGCTATCTCTCTGATGAGTTTGTTTTGTTTTTTCAGCCTAATGATGGCTTGCTTCACTGATAGTGACAGCTCTTTGGATCTCATCTTGAGAGTTGACAGCAACAGATTCCAAATGCAAATAGCACACTTGAAATGAACTCTGGACCTTTTATCTGCTCATTGAAATTGGGATAATGAGGGAATAACACACACCTGGCCATGGAACAGCTGAGAAGCCAATTGTCCCATTACTTTTGGTCCCTTAACAAGTGGGAGGCACATATGCAAACTGTTGTAATTCCTACACCGTTCACCTGATTTGGATGTAAATACCCTCAAATTAAAGCTGACAATCTGCAGTTAAAGGACATTTTGTTTGTTTCATTTCAAATCCATTGTGGTGGTGTATAGAGCCAAAAATGTTAGAATTGGGTCGATGCCCAATGTTTATGGACCTGACTGTATATATATATTTGCTTGCAGAAAATAAAGATGAATTTTGCACATATAAACATATGCACATGTTTACTTGCCTGTATGCGTGTAACTGCATCCACTTTATGGATCATACTTGTGTTTTTTACGCAGGATCATTCTGCCAGCAAGATCCTGTACATATACATCAGTAAATTAAATGCACAAAAGGCCTTATAGATAAATTCTTCCTGCTGATCTGGGCAAATCACAATGGACTAAAATCCTAACACTTATTGAAATGGAAAGCGGATGATTCCTTCCATATACAGATATATTCTACTGTATGTCTGCTGCTTTCAATGCTAAATAGTTACAAAAAAAAGAAGGTTACGCAAAGATTAACTTCTGAGAACAAAGACAACATTGTAGCAGGAACAGACGGAGTCATGTAGTTTAGCAGCAGAGGGTTATAAAGTAGCTCCAGTCTATTACAGTCTATACCAGTTAGCAGAACTTCACTCTCAACCAACGTTGACTACCTTTAATCTTTATGCTGCTAGCATTTATAAATAGATACAAAATTATATATTACTTGTTTTAAATGTTTTTTTTGTTTTCTTTTTTTTATTTTAATATTTCCTGGTTTCCAGGCCTAGGCACAATTATGTCATACATCCCAGGAGTTTTTAGGAGGGGAGGAACTGTGTTCTCAACTAAACAAACCCTCTGCCTACCTGCCTGAGCTAAGGGCAGATGGATTGTAGGAAGTTAATGCTACACAAATCATCAGCCCTTACTTAAGATCTAGGTTCCTCTTCTCTGAATGCCTCCATATCAAGCTGCTTGCTATGCGGGCTACTTTCCTCCATACTTCAGGTTAGGAAGGGGGTTTTTCACTTTCCATGTAAACTTCAGCACCAGTATTTGGATAGCTCATTAAAAAAATAAAAACTCCCAATACATAGAAGACCACAAATCATAGATATAGTTATTTAGTTAGTCTGGCTGAAAAAAGACCAAAGTCAACCATTAAATTATAAAAAAAAAGTTATAATCCTATACCCACAATTGATCCAGAGGAAGGCAAAAAAATAGCCCAGCAAAGCACGCTTCAATTTGCTCCTGCAGGGAAACAAATTCCTTCCTGATCCCCCGAGAGGCAATCAGATATTCCCTGGTATCATTATATATTTCCCATTTTACTAGATTAAGTTAGATTGCCCCCCTTTCACCCCCTGAACCTTTTATATACAAACCAACTTTCTTAAAGGGTAACTCTACCTTTCTGACATTGCTTCATGTTACATTCATATAAGGGCTTCATTCACACGGATGTACCTATCAGCACACCTGTACAAAGGGTTATTTTTGCCCGTAGGTGTGCAGTGCATCCGTGTGCAGGCAGACCCTACTGAGACACAATAGTGCACACTGTCTGGGTTCAGGGTCATGCACCCACATGGACGTCAAAGTGGCTGTGTCCGTTCAACCACTGCATCCCAAAAGGCATGACAGTTCCTCCCTGTCTGCTTGCAGATGCATGGCATACCTGTGTATCTTGTGTGGTCAAAGACAGCCCTTTGTAAGGTGTATGGATAGGTACACCTGTGTGAACACGGCCTTAGGGTGCAACATGACCATTCAGTAGCCCGCACCCTCAAACTCCCCCTCCTATCTGAATCATGGGGTGCTTCTGTTAATTTTTTAAATCAGCTCTGTGAATGGAAGACTTCAAGTCCCATCTGCCTTCACAGCAGAGAGACACCTAGTTCTCAATGAAGCACAAGAATCCATTGTTTACTTCCTCCAGCCCCCTAACCAAAGATCCATAACTCCATAGAGACCTGAGTCTGCAGGAGCCTGGGCACTGCAACAATGATTCACTGATTACGGTTGTAATGCTTTTTTAGACTTCTATGCAAAAAAAATAATAAATGCACATTTTTTCCTTTCTGGAATATCAGTGCATTTAATACTTTGTTCTGATGTAAAAAGCATAGTCCACCTTTTGGGAAAAAAGTTATACCTCAATGCGCACGCCATAATAAAATGTTGGGGTCCCCTGCTGTCATCAGTTTGCTACAGGCAAAAAGTGTCAGTCCTTAGTCTCCTTTCCCCCTGTAATATTGTCATTTTGTAGCAATTCATAAGCAGGGGCTGACCTGTGTAAGACATTTGTGAACACAACCCTGACTACATAGGCACCAGGAATTGTGCCATCTCTGAACTGGCATCTCAGTGTAGGAAGTAGAAGCTGACCCTGGATGATGCCTGACAAGAGATGGTGCTGTCCTTATGGAGATAAAAGCATATAAAGGAATACTGACTGTGATTTCTGGGGGAGGTAAAAAAATACCTGCAAATTTTACATATCTATAAGATAACTAGCATGAATGCACTTAACATATGGACATGATGTGATGCTTGCTCCACTTTAACCTTGGTTCATATCTGTGTGTTATGTACATGTGCATTTTGTGGGCACATGTTGCGGGCACAGCAGCACATTAAATCGAATGGGCTGCTGTACTTGCATGAAACGCGGGGAAAGAAGTCCCCGACCCTTTTTAAACATTTGCCAGACAGAAAAAAAATGCGTGGATGTGTCATTAAAGTTGAACTGAAGTTATGCTGCAACAAACAGTGAGCAGGCTGGCTTTTATTTCAGAAGGGACATGCAATGATGATGTGCAGGAGTGACGTCATCCCGCGCCAGCCAATAAAGACAGCCAAAAACCAGCATACAGGAGAAGATACCAGCACCAGCGAGGGACAGGACCGTTGGAGGAAAGATAGGTTTTAATTCCCTTAGTTCCGTTTTAAGATTTAATAGCACCCCTGCACATCTACTATGGAGTGACACATTTCTGTGCGGGTCAGGATTGCGTGCTATTATTCATGCGTTCCCAACCTGCACTAGCGATCTTCACATCTAGAGATTTTAAAGTGTTACTAAACCCAGGACCCTGCATTCACTATATCTAATCTCCCACAGTACACAGAACATGGAAATGCAATTATTTTTTTGTAAATATAAACTTCTAAATACCTTAATCAGCAGTATATAGCAGTCTTGTGACTTCTTTCAGTGTCCAGCTGAGCACTGGTTAAAGCTTGTAGGAGGAGTTTTATGCCCCCGATTGTCCAATGAGGCTGCATCACCCCTGACCCTCTGTCTGGACAGTACTGATTGTCCCTGGGTTGATCACATGCACACTCCGAAGAAAAAAAACTCTCTAGCAATACACATCAAACTGAGCATGTACAGCTTGCCCCCAAGCCTCTGTTCTATCAGGAGATGAGTTGGGGGCACTGGAAGAAGGGGAGGATCAGAGAAGACAGGATCAAACAGCCTTTTTACACAGTGCAGAGGATTAACCCCTTAGGTTCCACAGTGAGTATAACAAGCATGCTTTACTGCATATACAGACTGATTTTACTGTTGTGAGTTTAGTAACACTTTAAACATTTGTTTTCATGTTGTTTGTTTGTTTTTCTTGTGACATGCATAGGGAAGCCCATTGATTTCAATGGGCTGCCCTACATGTGACAAAATGCAGCAAAGTAGCTCATGGAGCATTTTGCCGCTTTGCGGTTTGTGCGTTTTTTTTTTTACCATGCGTTTTGCTGCAATCGTGCTTTTTTCTTCAATTTTTTGGGGTACTATTAACAATTAATGGCACCACAAGCACAAAGTGCATTTTACGTGAATTCCTGGAGCGCGCAGATGTGAATGGAGCCTAAAGAGAGAAGACTGAGAGTTCAGAAGGCTTCCACCTACCGTCTGGGGAGGAGTGCCCACCCTCATCTCCACATAGTAGCCCTGGCCGGACTTTCCTCGCAGGTTGTCCTTCATGTCCATGAAGTTGGTCTCTTCCTCCGCTGACCTCCTCTCTCTGGATGGAAGGACCGCTCCGGGGCCTGGGACATTTTTCAGAGGCACTTTGATGGCCACCAGACCAGACACTGGCATCAGGCTGGGGAGAAGCATCAGAAGGAGGCTGCCCTTCCTGGCCAACGCCAAGACCTTCATCTTCTGGGCTGCCAGCGTCCTCCTTCTCTGATGACCGAGGCAGGATCTCCTTTGTCAGAGCAACTTGAGGAGCTCCATGTCTGCGATGGGGAGGATGGAGGATCTACAGGCCGGCGGGGGGGAGGAGGATGACAGCTGTCAGACAGGAGATCCCAGAGCCTTCCGTCCCCCTTCTCTCACCATGGCACTGGGGTCCCCCCTCCTCCGGGCTCAGGTGGCTCCCCTCCTCGGATGGATGCTGACTGGCAGAGGATGAGAGAAGCTGAGATGCTCCGAGCAGAAGGAGGAGGAGGAGAAGGAGGAGGAGGGGGGATCCTGCTGCTCCATGGGAGATGTAGTTCCATCGGTGACCCGGAGAGCCAATGCCACCATCCGATCCTCACTGGAGGGGAGATCGCCCTATACAACCTCACTGACAGATGGAGATTACATGTTCACCGATGTATACATCATAATGACAGGTTCACCAATGTATGTATCACACTGACAGATGGACATTACATGTTCACCAATGTATACATCACAATGACAGGTTCCCCAATGTATGTATCACACTGACAGATGGACATTACATGTTCACCAATGTATACATCATAATGACAGGTTCCCCAATGTATGTATCACACTGACAGATGAAGATTACATGTTCACCAATGTATACATCACAATGACAGGTTCCCCAATGTATGTATCACACTGACAGATGGACATTACATGTTCACCAATGTATACATCACAATGACAGGTTCCCCAATGTATGTATCACACTGACAGATGAAGATTACATGTTCACCAATGTATACATCACAATGACAGGTTCCCCAATGTATGTATCACACTGACAGATGAACATTAAATGTTCACCAATGTATATATTTCACTGACACATAAACATTACATGTTCACCAATGTATACATCATAATGACAGGTTCACCAATGTATGTATCACACTGACAGATGAAGATTACATGTTCACCAATGTAGACATCACAATGACAGGTTCACCAATGTATGTATCACACTGACAGATGAAGATTACATGTTCACCAATGTATACATCACAATGACAGGTTCCCCAATGTATGTATCACACTGACAGATGGAGATTACATGTTCACCAATGTATACATCATAATGACACATGAACATTACATGTTCACCAATGTATACATCACACTGACAGATGAACATTAAACGTTCACCAATATATATATCACACTGACACATGAACATTACATGTTCACCAATGTATACACCACAATGATAGATTCACCAATATATATATCACACTGACAGATGAAGATTACATGTTCACAAATATATATATCTCACTGACACATGAACATCACATGTTCACAGATATATATATCTCACTGACACATGAACATTACATGTTCACCAATGTATATATCACACTGACAGATGAAGATTACATGTTCACCAATATATATATCACACTGACAGATGAAGATTACATGTTCACCAATGTATATATCACACTGACAGATGAAGATTACATGTTCACCAATATATACATCACACTGACAGATGAAGATTACATGTTCACCAATATATACATCACACTGACAAGTGCAGACTACCTGTCCACCAAGGTATACATCTCACTGACAGCCGAAGACTACATGTTCATCCGTGTATATAAATTGTATACAAATCGATTGGAAGGGAAGTTATGACTATTTGGTTGTTTGCCAATTCTATCTTTTTGATTGAATTGCACATCAATTGAAGTGTGTATGGCCACCATTGCACATTAAAGCGGAGTTCCACTCAATAGCAGAAGCTCCGCTTGTTTGCCTCCTCCCCCCTCCACTGCCATATTTTGCACCTTTTGGGGGGGAGTGTATACTTGTATTTGACAGGTACTTGCTTCCACTTTTGGCTCAGTTGGCCGCTGTGAAGTGAGCTGGAAGTTCGGCCCCCCTCCTCCTTCCAGCAGTCTCCTGGGAACTTTCACAGGTCCCAGAAGACTGCTGGACCAATGAGAATGCACAGCGTTATTTGCGCATGCACAGCGGACACCTGACTGTGAAGCCGCAAGCTGTCACAGCCTGGTGCCCACAGTTGTGATGCCGGCGCCAGGGAGAGAAGAGACAGAAAAGGAAGGCGTGGGTGAGTACATCGCTGGACTCTGGGACAGGTAAGTGTGTGTTTATTAAAAGTCAGCAGCTAACGTTTTTGTAGCTGCTGTCTTTTAATAAACACGAAACTGAGTGGAACTCCACTTTAATACCCAAGTTTAAAGGCTGATCTGCCCTCTACAGAAGCGTGGGGGTGCCATTAATTCACCCTCACATTTATGTCAAATAATGTACCACTTCACCCAAAAAATTGTAGCAATTACAAATGTTTAGGCATCCTCATGTTTATTTCTTTTGTTTGTATTGGTCTGACACAAAAAAGTGGAGTAATAAAAGGCCAAGTCCAGCACAAATTTCACGCAAAACTCCAAAAAAGGACTGGACAAAACTATTGGCACCCTCTATTTAATATTTGGTAGCACGCCCTTGGAAAAAATAACTGAAATCAATCTGACAGAAATGCACGAGTGCCAATATTTTTGGCCATGACTGTATCTAGCAAACACAGGTACTTTGCCGTGTGGTTTATAAGGCGGGATTTTAAAAATCATGCCTGTGATGCTTTTGGTGCATTCCCATGCATTTGGTAGCCCACTGAAATGAATGGGGCAGCACAGTGGCTAAATGATTAGCACTTCTGACTGGCAGTACTAGGGTGGTCGGTTTGAATCCCATCCACAGCACCATCTGCCTGGAGTTTTCATGTTCTCCCTGTGCTTGTGCGAGTTTCCTCCGGGTACTCCGCTTTCCTCCCACACTCCAAAGTCATGCTGGTAGGTTAATTGGCTCCTGTCTAAATTGGCCCTAGTATGTGTATGTATGAATGTGAGTTAGGGACCTTAGATTGTACACCCCTTGAGGGTTAGGGACTGATGTGAATGTTCAGTATATATGTAAAGAGCTGCATAAATTGACAGCGCTGTATAAGTACCTGTAATAAATAATTCAAAAATACACCTTAGGAACTCACAAAACTGTGCATGCAAATGCATCTTTTATGGTGTGAACCGACCCTAAAGCCCAAATTCAGGCTATAGACAAAATCTACCTATCCCCCCCCGTCCGCACTGCAAGGGTTACCTGTTCTTACAATCTAGGAGTAATACCTTATCTCTTGCTCCAGCAGGGTCCCTCCAGTGGTGCTACTGTCTATGCAAGGCTTCCTCTTTAAAGGATAAGTTCCATTTTTAGGGTGGAACATGTAACATGTTCCCATAGCTGCAGCCACACTCACCGCCCCCTCCCTCTGACAGATAGCATGGGGAGAAGTTTTCCCGTACTATCTGTCAGATTTGAAAACAGAGTTCTGTGAATGAGTGCCTATATTGCTACTGATTGCTGGTGCAATGCTTTCCAGGCTCCTTTGGAAAAAAATAATAAATGCACATTTCTCATCTGCAAAAAATGTGCATTTATTATTTTTGTCCAAAAGGTGAACTTATCCTTTAAGGCTCCATGCACACTAACATTTTTTTTAAACTCCTAGAAGCTGTTATTAGTATTAGAAGATAAACAGTGTCATGCTATGTGTCCATGCACACTACTTTTGGCTATTAGCATTTTTTGAGCTTTGACGTCTAGGAGCAGAAAACTTTTTCCAGCCGAAAAATACTAAATGCTCCTGAACCCTGTTAAACACTAAACACTCCTAACAGCTTTTTCCTACCTCTTAAGTTAATAAAACGCTAATGCTCCTAAAAGCTTCTAAAAAAATGCTATTACCAGTGTTTTTTATCCAGCGTTTTTTGAGCTTAAAAAGAAACATTAGTGTGCATGGAGCCTACAGCACTCCCAGCCTCCTCCCATAGCCTGGAACACCAGAGGAGGATGAGGAAAGCACTGGAGCTGGCCACACAAGTAATACAGCCTCTTCATCTCCCCCTAGACCTAACAAGTATAGCAAGGGTCGCTTTTGTCTATATCCTGGAGTTTGGCTTTAAAACTGAACTCTGGAATGAGAGAATCTTGGTGTGTTTTGTGTATTTCTTCCAGACCTGAACAGTAGTCCAGCATCAAACATTTGCCTGCCTGTGCAGGAGCTTCCTGTAATAAAGACCATTTACTGCTGCTCTCTCTCCTTGTGCATGATGACTGGTCTTGTATCCGCCCCCTCCTGTAGTTTTCTGTAGGCAGCCCATAGTGGGTGGGGCCTACTGGGTCCCTCTCACAGCTCTGCTCTCTACACAGGCTATGTACAGCATGGCAATAATGTTACACATTCTATTGAAAGGTAAGATCTGGGTCTGGAAAGAATTTGGTGGATTTACTGTGTGTCCTTTGTGGATATTAACCCCTTGACGCAGACGTAACACAAATATGCGGCCTCACAAAACTTTTTTTTTTTTTCCGTGGGGCTGCATATTTGCATACTTGTCTTTCTGCTGGGAGCTCGCCGCACAGCACGCTCCCAGCACAAGGACCGCGATGTCACTGAGAGCACCAGGTCCCGTTCTAATGATCGGCACCCGGGACCCCCGATTTCAGGTCACATGATCGCTGTGATAGCCTCTGGTTGGCTATCACAGTGATCATTCACTGTACAGCTTAGCCCCCTTGTTTGTTTTCCTCTCTATGAATGGAGGAGAGAGATACATTGTATCTCTCTAACTCCTGGCATAGAGGGAAAAAAAATTGTAAAATAAATTGTAAAAATAATAAAAAAAAGATAAATAAATATAAAAAAATAAAATAAAAAATACCTAGATCAACGTTTGATCTATTTCAGTGCCAGGGTAAGTGTTTGGGTCAAGCTCAGGGTCAAAAGTCAAGGTCAAAAGTCAGGATTAAAAAAAAAATGTGGTATCAGTGTCAGTGTGTTTTAGGTAAAAAAAAAAGACATAAAAAAGTGCACTATTGTTTCTGGGCTGTACTACGGGTACAAACAACAAATAACATACACATATATGGTATTGCTGCAATTATGAACAGCTGGAGAATTTATTTTGGGTTGTTCTTTGGTGGTAGGTTATGGTAGTAACAAGAAACACACAGCTAAATTAAAAATGTATTTTTTTTTACTATTTTTGGCCAGTTTTCTTTTGATAAAAAAAAAATCAGGAGATATCCATTACCATTTACCACCAAATGAAAGCCCAATTTTTCCTGAAAAAAAACAAGGTATAATTCACCTGGATGTACAAAGTAGTTGTGATGATATGTACGTTTTTACTAACACATGTCAATGTTGAAAAATTGTGCTTGGGCATTTAGATTTGTTTTACCCTTAGGCATGAAGGGGTTAACGAATTCAATAAAAATGCAAGTTTTTGTGCCTAGAGGTCAGCTTCAAATGTAAAACTTACAGGTTTTGTCCTTACACATGGGTTCTCATGTTTCGTGTATGTAAACCCTAATAAATGAACTTCTGTTGATCCTGCCAGAAATCTCATAAGCTGGCAACATGCTGTGTTCTCTGCTCCTCCTTCAATTTCATAAGTAAGTATTGTTCCCATTTCTCTCTGCTTGGACTATAGCAGTGGTTGCCAAACTGTGGCCCTTGGCTAGACTTCATCTGGCCCTTGGGGCACTGTTCCTCCAACTGGACACCAAGAGTGGGGCATAATTACTTTCATGGATACTAAAAAAGGGGCCCCAGTACTAATGACAGGACACTATTCTTCCCATGGGACGCCAACACTGGGGCATAATTCCTGTCACTGACACCAGTTATGGGGCACTATTCCTTCCACTGACACAGCATTGTGACATAATTCCTGCCATGGATACCAACAAAGGGGCACCAATACCAATGATGGGACAAACTCTCACTACTACAATGCACTATTTTTCCCATGGGACGCCAACACTGCAGCATAATTCCTGTCATTGACACCAGTGATGGGGTACTGATACCAATGGCGGGACACTATTCCTTCCACTGCTATGAAGCACTATTCCTCCCACCAGACACAAAAATTAGAGCAAAATTTCTGCAACTGATACCAACAATGGGGCACAATTCCTCTAACTGACACCAATGATGGGGCACAATTCCTCTGACTGACACCAATGATGGGGCACAATTCCTCTGACTGACACCAATGATGGGGCACAATTCCTCTGACTGACACCAATGATGGGGCACAATTCCTCTGACTGACACCAATGATGGGGCATGATTCCTAACACTAACACCAGTAATGGGGAACTATTCTCCCACTAATATCAATGGCAGGGCACAATTCCTCCTCCTACTGACTACAGGCACTTTTACTGACCACCAAGCTTAAGGCATTGTTTACTTACCACTGATACCGGGACACTTTCTACTCCCACTGGCCACCATCCAGCCCAACCAAAGTTTGAAGCAGGGCCAGGACAAAGGGTGGCTGCATTTGGCACAGTTTGACATCTTTGCCCATCTATGACCTTGTCTTGGCACTGAAGATGCTAGGAAGAAGATGAGAGGGACAGGTCTCAACACACCTCCTTCTTTAGTGTGACAATGTCGATCCTCTATAGATATTGTACAGAAAGTGAGTGTTGTCAGCCTAGGACAGGAAGTGCGTTACTGGCATGTTGAAAAAAGTCAAATGAAGCCTAAAAAAAGAAAACTAATACAACCACCACATCTATAGACAGGTAAATTACAATATATTATATTACTGTTGTTGGTTAGAGATACACTGTAATCTTTAGAAACAGTAGTAGAAAGCTTTATTAGTTTCAGCGTAATACACACTATTAGTTTACTGTTTTTTAAGAACTTAGTATAATAAATAAAAGCCGAAGATCCTATGATGTAGCATAGTAGAAGGAATACAGTGGGGATCGAAAGTTTGGGCACCCCAGCTAAACATTTGTATTAATGTGCATAAAGAAGCCAAGGAAAGATGGAAAAATCTCCAAAAGGCATCAAATTACAGATTAGACATTCTTATAATATGTCAACAAAAGTTAGATTTTATTTCCATCATTTACACTTTTAAAATAACAAAAAACAAAAAAATGGCGTCTGCAAAAGTTTGGGCACCCTGCAGAATTTATAGCATGCACTGCCCCCTTTGCAAAGCTGAGACCTGCCAGTGTCATGGATTGTTCTCAATCATCGTCTGGGAAGACCAGGTGATGTCAATCTCAAAGGTTTTAAATGCCCAGACTCATCTGACCTTGCCCCAACAATCAGCACCATGGGTTCTTCTAAGCAGTTGTCTAGAAAACTGAAACTGAAAATAGTTGACGCTCACAAAGCTGGAGAAGGCTATAAGAAGATAGCAAAGCGTTTTCAGATGTCAATATCCTCTGTTCGGAATGTAATTAAGAAATGGCAGTCATCAGGAACAGTGGAAGTTAAAGCAAGATCTGGAAGACCAAGAAAAATATCAGACAGAACAGCTCGCAGGATTGTGAGAAAAACAATTCAAAACCCACGTTTCACTGCACGATCCCTCCAGAAAGATCTGGCAGACACTGGAGTTGTGGTACACTAGTCCACTATAAAGAGATACATGTACAAATATGGTCTTCATGGAAGAGTCATCAGAAGAAAACCTCTTCTACGTCCTCACCACAAAAATCATTGTTTGAACTTTGCAAATGAACATATAGACAAGCCTGATGCATTTTGGAAACAAGTTCTGTGGACCGATGAGGTTAAAATTGAACTTTTTGGCCGGAATGAGCAAAGGTACGTTTGGAGAAGAAGGGGCACAGAATTTAATGAAAAGAACCTCTGTCCAACTGTTAAGCATGGGGTTGGATCAATCATGCTTTGGGGTTGTGTTGCAGCCAGTGGCACAGGGAACATCTCACAAGTAGAAGGAAAAATGGATTCAATAAAATTTCAGCAAATTTTGGATGGTAACTTGATGCCATCTGTGAAAAAGCTGAAGTTAAAGAGAGAATGGCTTCTACAAATGGATAATGATCCTAAACACACCTTTAAATTCATAAGGGATTACATCAAGAGGCATAAACTGAAGGTTTTGCCATGGCCTTCACAATCTCCTGACCTCAACATAATTGAAAATCTATGGATAGACCTTAAAAGAGCAGTGTGTGACAGACAGCCCAGAAATCTCAAAGAACTGGAAGACTTTTGTAAGAAAGAATGGGCAAAGATACCTCAAACAAGAATTGAAAGACTCTTGGCTGGCTACAAAAAGCGTTTACAAGCTGTGATACTTGCCAAAGGGGGCAGTACAAGATATTAACTCTGCAGGGTGCCCAAACTTTTGCAGATGCCATTTTTTTGTTTTCTGTTATTTTGAAAGTGTAAATGATGGAAATAAAATCTAACTTTTGTTGACATATTATAAGAATGTCTAATCTGTAATTTGATGCCTTTTGGAGATTTTTCCATCTTTCCTTGGCTTCTTTATGCACATTAATACAAATTTTTAGCTGGGGTGCCCAAACTTTCGATCCCCACTGTAATTGTGAACTACATATATATTCCCAAAGGTTTATAGGGTGTAGAGCAATTCATTTATTCTACTGTCATTTACAAAACATAATTGTATGTTGGATTCTGAAATATAGTGAAGAAAAAAATGATTAAAGTACAACTAAAGGCAAAACTTTTTTTTAGTTTTGGATACAGTGGTGATGGATTAGAACACTTGTCAGGATTTTTTTTATTCCTGTCTGTGTCCCTGCTGGGCAGATTCACCCTTTCTGTTTGTCATGTTTACCGTTATCACTAAGAGAGAAAGTGAAAGAAATCCTATATTTTGGGTTGTCACCAAAACAGGAATACAAGAGAAATGTTCCAATTAGGACATTAACTATGCTGACAAGCAGGGATACACTCACGTTGGAGAGATTTCCTCTTACTTCCTGTTGTGGCTTTGGGACAGGAAGTGAAGAGAAATCTCCTCCATTACACAGATGGCAAAAATCTAACAGGGGTTCTAACCCTCTCTTCCTATCCTTAATGAAAAAGCACATTTCCAGCTCTGAGGCTACATACAATTCCAGGTCTCGTTCTAATGATCGGGAGATCCCAACCATGTGATCACTAATGTGATGATCAACCCAAGTGTTTTTTTCCTCTGTGAAGAGAACAGATACAATGTATCTTTTCCTCTAGAGCAGTGGTCTCCAAACTGTGACCCTTTTATCTGGCCCTCAAGGCATTATTCCTCCCACTGCAAGCAAAAGTGTGGCATGGTTGTGGCACTGACATCGACAATGGGGCACTATTTCTTCTATTGATAACAATGATGGGGCACTATTCCCCCATTGATACCAACAATGGGGCACTATTCCTATCATTGATACTAACGATGGGGCACTATTCCTCCCATTGACACCAATGATGGGGCACTATTCCTCCCATTGATACCAATAATGGGGCACTATTCCTCTTATTGACACCAATGATGGGGCACTGTTCCTCCCATTGAAACTAAATATTTGGCACTATTCCTCCCATTGACACCAATGATGGGGCACTATTCCTCCCATTGACACCAATGATGGGGCACTATTCCTTCAATTGAAACCAGTGATGGGGCACTATTCTCCCATTGATACCAATGATGGGGCACTAATCCTTTAATTAATACTAATGTTGGGGCACTATTCATCCCATTGATAATAACGATGGAGCACTATTTCTCCGATCAATACCAATGATGGGGCACTATTCCTCCCATTGATGCTAATGATGGGGCACTATTCCTCCCATTGACCCAAATGATTGGGTGCTATTTCTCCTATTCAGACCAGTGATGGAGCACTATTTCCCCAATGATACCAACAATGAGGCACTATTCCTTTCATTGATACTAAGGATGGGGTACTATTCCTCCCATTGATATTAACGATGGGGCACTACTTCTCTCATTGATACCAATGATGGGGCACTATTTCTCCCATTGATACTAACGATGGGACACTTTTCCTCCCATTGATACTAACGATGAGACACTATTACTCCCGCTAATACCAATGATGGGGCACTATTCCTCCCCTTAATACCAATGATGGGGCATGGTTTACTCCCACTGACAGCAGAACATTTTCTTCTCCCACTGGTCACAGTCCACTGTATAGCAGCTGAGCTGCTGGTCCTTCCAGTGTTCCTTTCAGATTCAGTCCCTTACTGCAAGTCGGCTGGTGGCTGCTGATCACTATGGAGTTCCAGCCCTTCTCTTCCCATTCATCAGTGGAGGCAGAGCTGCGCCTGCCGAGAAAGGTAATGTCTGACTCTGATGTTTCGTGTCTATGTAAGTGTGACCTGGCCGGCCAGACATCCATCACACGTGCAATGTGTCAGTGAGTGATGACATCATCATAATCCACAGCCTGCTTTTCTAGTGCCTGCAGATCTGTGCCAGTGTTGTTGGTGGTGTATTGTGTCAGATCTGTCACTGTGGGATCGCTCAGTTCATCTGCCTGCTGTCACAGCATTTTATCTCCCCCCCAATGCCTGGAAAATTCCAGCCCAGGATCTGTCAGAATGTGGATCCATCATCCTCCACTCACCGCAACTGTCACCCTGCCATTGCCAGACACAGATACAGTCCGCCCGTAACTTTTGTCTTTAATATTGGTGCTGGTGTCATCTTATGACGCGTATTTTTCCAAAGTAAAAGAAATGTAGCAGTTTCATGTTTTGTTGATTTAATATTTTCCACTGTTTTTTAAAAAAAAAATATATTTTTTGGGGGGGGGCCTAACAAGTAGCTGTTTTTGCCTAGGGCAAAAAATAGTCTAGCACCGCCCCTGGCTGTCCTATAGGTGTCAGTTAGTGTTAGTGTGTTTTAGGTAGGACAGACAAAACTAATTGCACACTACTGTTTGTTATCCCTACAACAGGTACAAAGAGCGCACACGTGTAGTATTGCCATGATCAGCAGGAGTAGGAGAATTTATTATGTGTTTTTGTGGTTGTGAGTCATGGTAATTACATCAAATTATGCAGTTAAAGTGGAAGTAAACCCTCCTATCTTTTTCAGCCTAGGAAGCTGTCATTTTGGCCTCTGTTGTATCTGAAACTGCCATGATGCTGCACATGATCAGTTATGACTCTAGCCGTTTGATGGTTTGACAGTTTGGTTGAGGACATGAGCAAATGTGACAGCATTCCTGGCACTTTCCAGGAATGTAACTGTTTTTTGAAACTGTTAAATTGATGGGTTTACCCCCCAGGTCACATCAAAGCCGATTTTGAAATCGTGCAACTTACAGTGAAGTCGCACGATTTCCAAATCAGGTGACCTGCTGATTTCATTGCAATTTGAAAGACATCTGACACAGATGTCTATGCAAATCACAACAAAAGTAGTGCATGCTCCAAGTCGGAACCGCACCGATATGACCACTCTAATAGCGGACAATAGAGTGTGACTTGGTATACGATTTGCAAGTTGCAGGGCATGCAAATTGCATGCCAAGTCGCACCCGATGTGACCGGGGGCTTAGTTCCACTTTAGGACTCGTTCACACAATGGTGCAGAGACGTCAGTTTTTTTCTGCACGCGTTCTGCAAAGGCAAAACAAAATCAATTGTTCTCTATGTGCCCTGTTCACACCACAACACTAATATCACATGCAGATTTTTTCTGTGCAGGAATCTACAATGTGTACAAAACTAACTGAAGTGAGCATCTGATGTAAACTGATGTGCAGATTTCATTTGCAGAGACATCAGTTTTTCTGCACGTCTTGTGTGAACGAGGCCTAAGACCGGGTTCACGCTGATACAGTGCAGGAAACACTGGGAATCTTGTGCGTTTTCAGCACTGCATTGCAATCACATGGCGTTCATGCGATCTGGTACAGGTGTCAATGTTAAACAAATGACAGCCTGAACAGATTGCAAAACGCAGTGCGAGTGCCAGAAATGGCATTGCATGAATAAGAACACCCATGTGATGTGATTCTGGTGCGGGTAAAAAAAGGGTCCTGCACCTTTTTGGTGCAGATGCGATGCGATTTGAGCCATACAAAATGCTGTACAAATTCCTGTGCGAATAACATGTGGCGTCCCGCACCGCATTAGTGTGCACCCGGTCTAAAAAAAGATTTTGCTTGCTATTTTGGGACAGTTTGAAAGAGAAGCATGGGGTTCTATAAAAAAAGAAAATGTGTTTACCTAGGTGAGCATGCTGCGATACTGCATCTGGTCCCTGTTGTTTCTTAAGCCTCATACACACTAAGAGAAGATCGGACACATTTTTTGTTTGTTTTTGCATGCCAGTCTCATATTGAAAATGAAGAGGTTACTAAAGTCATGAAAATTCTCATATGACAGAATACAACTTTAGAAGTGATGTAATGTATTGTATGGTATTTTAATGCATTCTTTCGCTTTCGAACATGTGCGGTCTTGGTCTCTCAATTTTTTTCAGACGAATATTGTACTGATTAAACAAAAATCGTTTGCTCTGGTATCGTGCGAGAAAAATTTCCATGATTGTCCCTTCGGATAATTTTGCATGAACTATCGAGGTTGCCTCTCGAAAGCTGTGTACTAACGTTCAGATTATTGGCCGATCGCTCCTCATGCAGTATTTTTTTGTCCAATTTCAACATCATGTGTACAAAGCATTAGGATGGGAACTGAGCAATCAAAGACCGCTGATTATTCAGTCCTTGGTCCTCAGTGAGCAGAGAGATGTGACTGTCACACTCTCTGCTCTGCCCCTCCAGCACTCACTGGAGTGCTGGGCTGTGGAGGGGGCGGGAGGGGCTGGCTCAGGCTCTCAGCGGCGCACGGAGAAGTTGAGCCAGATGCTGGTCAGGCTTCTGGGTGTATCTATATGATTGGGATCTTTTCAGAACCTGAAGCGGCTTTATCCTGTTCTTGGCAGAAAATGGATCATAGGAGTGCAGAATGAACAGTGATCCATAGAAGTATATCCAAAAAAAGCTTTGTCCATACTTTTCCTTTAAAGTGATTCTAAAGGCTTAAGTTAAAAAAAACCCCAAAACATAACAAACATATCTATACTGCAGTGATTTTGCACAGAGCAGCCTGGATCCTCCTCTTCTTGAGTCCCCCCCGGCGCTCTTGGCCAATGCAAGCAACATGCTATGGGGGCACTGGAGCATGCGCACTCCCCAGCTGCTACTCTATGTATCCATTCACACACTGGGCCGTGGCTTGGCCACATCCCCTCTCTCTTCTCATTGTCCCACTGGCTGTGATTGACAGCAGCGGGAGCTCAGCCAATGAGGAGAGGGAGTCCTGGGATAGCCGAGACTCCAGTGCACATTGCTGGATCGAGAGGGGGCTTAGGTATTAGTGGGGCTGCTGCATAGAATGTATGAAGGTAAAAAACCTCGAGCCTTTCCAACCACTTTTGACAATAATGAAATCAGGAGATATCCATCAACATTTCACCAAATGAAAGTTTTGCAGGCGTAGGTGTATTCTGTGGCAGAGGACTGCGTGCAGGCAGTTGGTGTATTCTATGGCAGAGGACTGTGTGCAGGCAGATAAGTGTATTCTGTGGCAGAGGACTGTGTGCAGGCAGGTAGGTGTATTCTGTGGCAGAGGACTATGTGCAGGCAGGCGTATTCTGTGGCAGAGGACTATGTGCAGGCAGGCGTATTCTGTGGCAGAGGACTATGTGCAGGCAGTTGGTATATTCTATGGCAGAGGACTGTGTGCAGGCAGATAAGTGTATTCTGTGGCAGAGGACTGCGTGCAGGCAGGTAGGTGTATTCTGTGGCAGGGGACTGCGTGCAGGCAGGTAGGTGTATTCTGTGGCAGGGGACTGCGTGCAGGCAGATAAGTGTATTCTGTGGCAGAGGACTGTGTGCAGGTAGTTGGTGTATTCTGTGGCAGAGGACTGTGTGCAGGCCATTTGTGTATTCTGTGGCAGGGGACTGTGTGCAGGCAGGTAGGTGTATTCTGTGGCAGAGGACTGCGTGCAGGCAGTTGGTGTATTCTATGGCAGAGGACTGTGTGCAGGCAGTTAAGTGTATTCTGTGGCAGAGGACTGTGTGCAGGCAGGTAGGTGTATTCTGTGGCAGAGGACTATGTGCAGGCAGGTAGGCGTATTCTGTGGCGGAGGACTATGTGCAGGCAGGTAGGTGTATTCTGTGGCAGAGGACTGTGTGCAGGCAGGTAGGTGTATTCTGCGGCAGAGGACTGTGTGCAGGCCGTTGGTGTATTCTGTGGCAGGGGACTGTGTGCAGACAGGTAGGTGTATTCTGTGGCAGAGGACTGTGTGCAGGTAGTTGGTGTATTCTGTGTGCAGGCCATTTGTGTATTCTGTGGCAGGGGACTGTGTGCAGGCAGGTAGGTGTATTCTGTGGCAGAGGACTATGTGCAGGCAGTTGGTGTATTCTATGGCAGAGGACTGTGTGCAGGCAGATAAGTGTATTCTGTGGCAGAGGACTGTGTGCAGGCAGGTAGGTGTATTCTGTGGCAGAGGACTGTGTGCAGGCAGGTAGGTGTATTCTGTGCCAGAGGACTATGTGCAGGCAGGCGTATTCTGTGGCAGAGGACTATGTGCAGGCAGTTGGTATATTCTATGGCAGAGGACTGTGTGCAGGCAGATAAGTGTATTCTGTGGCAGAGGACTGCGTGCAGGCAGGTAGGTGTATTCTGTGGCAGGGGACTGCGTGCAGGCAGGTAGGTGTATTCTGTGGCAGGGGACTGCGTGCAGGCAGATAAGTGTATTCTGTGGCAGAGGACTGTGTGCAGGTAGTTGGTGTATTCTGTGGCAGAGGACTGTGTGCAGGCCATTTGTGTATTCTGTGGCAGGGGACTGTGTGCAGGCAGGTAGGTGTATTCTGTGGCAGAGGACTGCGTGCAGGCAGTTGGTGTATTCTATGGCAGAGGACTGTGTGCAGGCAGTTAAGTGTATTCTGTGGCAGAGGACTGTGTGCAGGCAGGTAGGTTTATTCTGTGGCAGAGGACTATGTGCAGGCAGGTAGGCGTATTCTGTGGCGGAGGACTATGTGCAGGCAGGTAGGTGTATTCTGTGGCAGAGGACTGTGTGCAGGCAGGTAGGTGTATTCTGTGGCAGAGGACTGTGTGCAGGCCGTTGGTGTATTCTGTGGCAGGGGACTGTGTGCAGACAGGTAGGTGTATTCTGTGGCAGAGGACTGTGTGCAGGTAGTTGGTGTATTCTGTGTGCAGGCCGTTGGTGTATTCTGTGGCAGAGGACTGTGTGCAGGCCATTTGTGTATTCTGTGGCAGGGGACTGTGTGCAGGCAGGTAGGTGTATTCTGTGGCAGAGGACTATGTGCAGGCAGTTGGTGTATTCTATGGCAGAGGACTGTGTGCAGGCAGATAAGTGTATTCTGTGGCAGAGGACTGTGTGCAGGCAGGTAGGTGTATTCTGTGGCAGGGGACTGCGTGCAGGCAGGTAGGTGTATTCTGTGGCAGGGGACTGCGTGCAGGCAGGTAGGTGTATTCTGTGACAGAGGACTGTGTGCAGGAAGGTAGGTGTATTCCGTGGCAGGGGACTGCGTTCTGGCAGGTAGGTGTATTCTGTGGCAGAGGACTGCGTGCAGGCAGGTAGGTGTATTCTGTGGCAGGGGACTGCGTTCTGGCAGGTAGGTGTATTCTGTGGCAGAGGACAGTCCTCTGTCACTGAATACACCAACTGCCTGCACGCAGTCCTCTGCCACAGAATACACCTACCTGCCTGCACGCAGTCCTCTGCCACAGAATACACCAACTGCCCCGGCCAGGGATCTATGTGACCTCCGGACAGGGTACACTGAACTGCCCATTAGATCAGAAGAAGTTTTATATTCCAGAGATCAGTGACCTGTAACCCCGGCCAGTCCCCGGATCTGAGCCCGCCCTCCTCTGTCGGTAGATACCACTGTCCCCCCCACTGTACTCCATACTGGACTCTCTGCACCCTCACATGGATCCCACTCTGACTACATCTCCCGACAGGCATAGGTTGCGGTGATGTCAGAACTCCGCCTCTCATGGACCCTGCATTAGGCGAGCCAATAAGAGGT
Organism: Staurois parvus; assembly: GCF_062004578.1. Taxonomy (NCBI): domain Eukaryota; kingdom Metazoa; phylum Chordata; class Amphibia; order Anura; family Ranidae; genus Staurois; species Staurois parvus. The sequence goes on from NW_028318003.1 coordinate 7,914,838, forward strand.
TCCCGGGCATCCAATGACAGACATGAGAGGGGGCAGCATGATTTCCCAGGGGCGGAACCGGAAGTGGATACAGTTGCTATTGCGGGGCAACGCAGGAAGCGTCCCTGGAAGCAGAACTGATGGTGAGAGGAGCAAGTCCTGCGATCAGGTCAGTGTGCGTCATATGTGTCAGGTATAGACTGGTCTGTATATAATGTACAGTATGGTGTCGGGTATAGACTGGTCTGTATATAATGTACAGTATGGTGTCGGGTATAGACTGGTCTGTATAAAATGTACAGTATGGTGTCAGGTATAGACTGGTCTGTATATAATGTACAGTATGGTGTCGGGTATAGACTGGTCTGTATATAATGTACAGTATGGTGTCGGGTACAGACTGGTCTGTATATAATGTACAGTATGGTGTCGGGTATAGACTGGTCTGTATATAATGTACAGTATGGTGTCAGGTACAGACTGGTCTGTATATAATGTACAGTATGGTGTCGGGTATAGACTGGTCTGTATATAATGTACAGTATGGTGTCAGGTACAGACTGGTCTGTATATAATGTACAGTATGGTGTCAGGTATATACTGGTCTGTATAAAATGTACAGTATGGTGTCAGGGTATATACTGGTCTGTATATAATGTACAGTATGGTGTCAGGTATATACTGGTCTGTATATAATGTACAGTATGGTGTCGGGTATAGACTGGTCTGTATATAATGTACAGTATGGGGTTAGGTATTGACTGGTCTGTATATCATGTACAGTATGAGATCAGGTACAGACTGGTCTGTATATAATGTATAGTATGGTATCAGGGTACAGACTGGTCTGTATATAATGTACAGTATGGTGTGGGGGTACAGACTGGTCTGCATAGAATGCACAGTATGGTGTCAGGGTACAGACTGCTCTGTATATAATGTACAGTATAGGGTCAGGTATAGACTGGTCTGTATATAATGTACAGTACGGTGTCAGGCTTTACACTGGTCTTTATATTATGTATATATGTCAGGTATAGTCTGGTCTGTATATAATGTACAGTATGATGTCCGGTATAGTCTGGTCTGTATATAATGTACAGTATGATGTCCGGTATAGTCTGGTCTGTATATAATGTACAGTATGATGTCAGGTATAGTCTGGTCTGTATATAATGTACAGTATGATGTCCGGTATAGTCTGGTCTGTATATAATGTACAGGGTCAGGTATAGACTGGTCTGTATATAATGTATATATGTCAGGTATAGACTGGTCTGTATATAATGTACAGTATGGTGTCAGGGTATATACTGGTCTGTATATTGTGTATATACAGGTTGGTCCATATATATTTGGACACAGGCACAATTTTAGATTTTTCAAGTTATTTACCAAAACATATTCAATCTATAGTTCTATAATGGATCTGGGCTGAAAGTGCACACTCTCAGGTTTGATGTGAGGGTATGTACATCCACATTGGAGGAAGGGTTTAGGAATTACAGCTCTTAAGAGTAGCCATCCCCCCTTTTTTCAAGGGACCAAATGTAATTGGACAATTGAATATAATCATAAATAAAATTTTCATTTTTAATATTTTGTTGAGAATCCTTTACTGACAATGACTGCCTGAAGTCTGGAACCCATGGACATTGCCAAAGACTGGGTTTCCTCCTTTCTGATGCTTTGCCAGGCTCTAACTTCAGCTGTTCTTTGTTTGTGGGTCTTTCTGCCTTTAGTTTTGCCTTCAGCAAGTGAAATGCATGCTCAATGGGGTTGGGATCAGATAATTGACTTGGCCATTGCAGAATATTCCACTTCTTTTCCTTCAAAAGCTCCTGGGTTGCTCCTGCAGTGTGTTTTGGATCATTGTCCATCTGTACTGGTGAAGCGCCATCCAATCAACTTTGCTGCATTTGGCTGAATCTGGGCTGACAGTACAGTGGGGCAAAAAAGTATTTAGTCAGCCACCAATTGTGCAAGTTCTCCCACGTAAAAAGATGAGAGAGGCCTGTAATTGGCATCATAGGTAGACCTCAACTATGAGAGACAAAATGAGAAAAAAAAATCCAGACAATCACATTGGCTGATTTGGAAAGAATTTATTTGCAAATTATGGTGGAAAATAAGTATTTGGTCACCTACAAACAAGCAAGATTTCTGGCTCTCACAGACCTGTACCTTCTTCTTTAAGAGGCTCCTCTGTCCTGCACTCATTACCTGTATCAATGGCACCTGTTTGAACTTGTTATCAGTATAAAAGACACCTGTCCACAACCTCAAACAGTCACACTCCAAACTCCACTATGGTGAAGACCAAAGAGCTGTCGAAGGACACCAGAAACAAAATTGTAGACCTGCACCAGGCTGGGAAGACTGAATCTGCAATAGGCAAGCAGCTTGGTGTGAACAAATCAACTGTGGGAGCAATAATTAGAAAATGGAAGACATACAAGACCACTGATAATCTCCCTCGATCTGGGGCTCCACGCAAGATCTCACCCCGTGGGGTCAAAATGATCACAAGAACGGTGAGCAAAAATCCCAGGACCACATGGGGGACGTAGTGAATGACCTGCAGAGAGCTGGGACCAACGTAACAAAGGCTACCATCAGTAACACACTACGCCGCCAGGGACTCAGATCCTGCAGTGCCAGACGTGTCCCCCTGCTTAAGCCAGTACATGTCCGGGCCTGTCTGAAGTTTGCTAGAGAGCATTTGGATGATCCAGAAGAGGATTGGGAGAATGTCATATGGTCAGATGAAACCAAAATAGAACTGTCTGGTAGAAACACAACTCGTCGTGTTTGGAGGAGAGAGAATGCTGAGTTGCATCCAAAGAACACCATACCTACTGTGAAGCATGGGGGTGGCAACATCATGCTTTGGGGCTGTTTCTCCGCAAAGGGACCAGGACGACTGATCCATGTACAGGACAGAATGAATGGGGCCATGTATCGTGAGATTTTGAGTGCAAACCTCCTTTTATCAGCAAGGGCATTGAAGATGAAACGTGGCTGGGTCTTCCAACATGACAATGATCCCAAATATACCTCCTGGGCAACGAAGGAGTGGCTTCGTAAGAAGCATTTCAAGGTCCTGGAGTGGCCTAGCCAGTCTCCAGATCTCAACCCCATAGAAAACCTTTGGAGGGAGTTGAAAGTCTGTGTTGCCCAGCGACAGCCCCAAAACATCACTGCTCTAGAGGAGATCTGCATGGAGGAATGGGCCAACATACCAGCAACAGTGTGTGCCAACCTTGTGAAGACTTACAGGAAACGTTTGACCTCTGTCATTGCAAACAAAGGATATATAACAAAGTATTGAGATGAACGTTTGAGATTGACCAAATACTTATTTTCCACCATAATTTGCAAATAAATTCTTTCCAAATCAGCCAATGTGATTGTCTGGATTTTTTTTCTCATTTTGTCTTTCATAGTTGAGGTCTACCTATGATGCCAATTACAGGCCTCTGTCATCTTTTTAAGTGGGAGAACTTGCACAATTGGTGGCGGACTAAATACTTTTTTGCCCCACTGTATATCTCTAAACACTGCAGAATTCATCCGGCTGTTTCTGTCACATCATCAATAAACACCAATGACCCAGTGCCACTGGAAGCCATGCATGCCCATGCCATCAAACTGCCTCCACCATGTTTTACAGATGACGTTGTGTGCTTTGGATCATGAGCTGTTCCAAGCCTTCTCCACACTTTTTTTTCTTCCCATCATTCTGGTACAGATTCATCTTCGTTTCATCCGTCCAAAGAATGCATTTCCAGAACTGGTCTGGTTTTTTTAGATGTTTTTTGGCAAAGTCTAATCTGGCTTTTCTATTCTTCAGGCTTATGAATGGTTTGCACCTTGTGGTGAACCCTCTGTATTTGCTCTTGTGAAGTCTTCTCTTGATTGTAGACTTTGACAATGATACGTCCACCTCCTGGAGAGTGTCCTTCACTTGTCTGGATGTTGTGAATGGGTTTTTCTTTACCTTAGAGAGAATCCTGCGATCATCCACCACTGTTGTCTTCCATGGACGTCCATACCTTTTTTATGTTGCTGAGCTCACCAGTGTGTTCTTCTTTCCTCAGAATGTACTAAACTGTTGATGTGGTCACTCCTAATGTTGCTGCTATCTCTCTGATGGATTTGTTTAGTTTTAGAAGCCTTACAATGGTCTGTTTCACTTGCATGGACAGCTCCTTTGAACGCATGATGTAGGCTCACAGCAATAGATTCCAAATGCAAATACCACACTTAGAATCGATTCCAGACTTTTTACCTGCTTAATTGATGAAGAAATAATGAAGGAGTAGCCCACACCTGGCCAAGAAACAGCTTTTGGTTCAATTGTCCAATTACTTTTGGTCCCTTGAAAAAGAGGGGATGGCTACTCTTAAGAGCTGTAATCTCTAAACCCTTCCTCCAATTTGGATGTACATACCCTCAAATTAAACCTGAGTGTGCACTTTCAGCCCATATCCAATATATAACTATAGCTTGAATATGTTTTGGTAAATACCTGAAAAAAACTAAAATTGTTCCTGTGTCCAAATATATATGGACCTAACTGTATGTCAGGGTATAGACTGGTCTGCATATAATGTACAGTATGGGGTCAGGCATAGACTGGTCTGTATATAATGTACAGACTTTTCCATATATAATGTACAGTATGGTGTCAGGTATAGACTGGTCTGTATATAATATACAGCAGGGTGGATTTGATTTAAATCAAACTGATTTAAATCACAATTTAAATCACTAGTCAGTAAGGCTTGATTTAAATCCTAGTTTTCTACATAAAGACTAATTCTTGCTGGTATAACTTTAATATGCAAGTAGATGAAGATTTTTAGAATAACAACTTTTCATATTAATTTTTTTATCCCCAGTTTAATAGGTTAATCATTCATATTTGGACAACTTTTCTGTTGTACTTAGGAAGGAGAAAAATAATCATTACCTTAATAATAACAATTTAAATAGATTTATTCAACTGAAACAATAACATTCCAGCATATGTTATTTGCTTAAACATCCATGTTTGTTAACTAATTTGGCTAAACAAAATATATATATTTTAAGAAACTTAGACTGTCAGCCCCTTCCTCCTCACACTTAGTTTCACATTCTTCTTGTGCAGATCTATTCCACTCCAAACAATCAGAAAAATATTGTTTCTATTCACTGAACTTGTTGAAATTTAGCACTGAAGGGGTTGATTCTGTATTCATAGGTTTGTAGAAGTTAGGATTAAGGTCTTTTTCTTAATTCTGTTCCTGTTATAACATTTTTGCTGTGAAGAAGAGGCATGTGATCTCCGCTGAGTCAAATTCAGTTTTGAGAACTGCAAAAGTAAACCGAGCATCTGTGATAATATCTTGTAGGCAGAGAAACTGCCCAATAATCTTACAAAAACCTCTGGAAGAGCATGACATTGTGAATGGATTCATGGAATTTATTTACCAAAAAAATTAAACATATACAGCCTTATTCTACATAATTAAAAAACTAATCTTTATTTCATGATGGAATAACCTTTGGATGGTAATATATTTTCCTCAAAAAGCATTTTATTTAAAAAAATCTGATTTAAATAAAAAAAAAACGAATTTTTTTTTTTTTTTTAATCATTGATTTTTATACACCCTGATATACAGTATGGTGTCAGGTATAGACTGGTCTATGTATAATGTACAGTATGGTGTCAGGTATAGACTGGTCTGTATATAATGTACAGTATGGTGTCGGGTACAGACTGGTCTGTGTATAATGTACAGTATGGTGTCAGCTATAGACTGGTCTGTATATAATGTACAGTATGGTGTCAGGTACAGACTGGTCTGCATATAATGTACAGTATGGTGTCAGGTACAGACTGGTCTATGTATAATGTACAGTATGGTGTCGGGTACAGACTGGTCTGTATATAATGTACAGTATGGTGTCGGGTACAGACTGGTCTGCATATAATGTACAGTATGGTGTCAGGTACAGACTGGTCTATGTATAATGTACAGTATGGTGTCGGGTATAGACTGGTCTGTATATAATGTACAGTATGGTGTCGGGTATAGACTGGTCTGTATATATTGTACAGTATGGTGTCGGGTATAGACTGGTCTGCATATAATGTACAGTATGGTGTCAGGTACAGACTGGTCTATGTATAATGTACAGTATGGTGTCGGGTATAGACTGGTCTGTATATAATGTACAGTATGGTGTCGGGTATAGACTGGTCTGTATATATTGTACAGTATGGTGTCGGGTATAGACTGGTCTGTATATAATGTACAGTATGGTGTCGGGTATAGACTGGTCTGTATATAATGTACAGTATGGTGTCAGGGTACAGACTGGTCGGTATATAATGTACAGTATGGTGTCGGGTACAGACTGGTCTGTATATATTGTACAGTATGGTGTCGGGTACAGACTGGTCTGTATATAATGTACAGTATGGTGTCGGGTACAGACTGGTCTGTATATAATGTACAGTATGGTGTCGGGTACAGACTGGTCTGTATATAATGTACAGTATGGTGTCGGGTACAGACTGGTCTGTATATAATGTACAGTATGGTGTCGGGTACAGACTGGTCGGTATATAATGTACAGTATGGTGTCGGGTACAGACTGGTCGGTATATAATGTACAGTATGGTGTCGGGTATAGACTGGTCGGTATATAATGTACAGTATGGTGTCGGGTATAGACTGGTCGGTATATATTGTACAGTATGGTGTCGGGTATAGACTGGTCGGTATATATTGTACAGTATGGTGTCGGGTATAGACTGGTCGGTATATATTGTACAGTATGGTGTCGGGTATAGACTGGTCTGTATATAATGTACAGTATGGTGTCAGGGTACAGACTGGTCTGTATATAATGTACAGTATGGTGTCGGGTATAGACTGGTCGGTATATAATGTACGGTATGGTGTCGGGTACAGACTGGTCTGTATATAATGTACGGTATGGTGTCGGGTATAGACTGGTCTGTATATAATGTACGGTATGGTGTCAGGTATAGACTGGTCTGTATATAATGTACAGTATGGTGTCGGGTATAGACTGGTCTGTATATAATGTACAGTATGGTGTCCGGTACAGACACATCCCAGTTTTGGTGTGTTGTAGTGGATTGCACAGTGCTGTGAATAGCTCCACATTGCACCAACATACAGTCCCATGCCTTGCACTGGTGTGTACATGAGTGCAGAGCAGTAGTGTGGACAGGGTGTCAGGTGATAAGGAGCACCTACTGAGAAGGTAGATGACCCCGGGGACAGTGACAAAGCTCTGGACTGCTGAATGCTTACATTCTAATCACTGAAGGCTCAGGAGGTAGAGAGGAGCTGGCAGAGGCATGATTTCCTGAGGATCCTGCTCATCTCTGGACCATTTCCATCTGTGTGTTTGTTCTGTAGATCCTGTGTACAATGACTGTGCTGCATATATACAGGGCTCACCCTGGGAGAACAGTTCATAGGATGATAAAGAAGTGCATGTATGTGTGTGGCTAAGTATGCATTGTAAACATGGGGCATGGCAGCTGACATTGGAAGTATTGCTGCACTTCTCTGGTAGGAACAGATGCCAGGAATCCATGCCAAGTGCCAGATAAATGCTACCAGTGATTATGAAAACTCCTAATGCGAATTACACCCGGCATCCAGGACCAGAGAGGCGCTACTGTGCGCTGTCCATACATACAGATACTGAGAATTACACCCAGCATCCAGGACCAGAGAGGTGCTACTGTGCGCTGTCCATACATACAGATACTGAGAATTACCCCCGGCATCCAGGACCGGAGAGGTGCTACTGTGCGCTGTCCATACATACAGATACTGAGAATTACACCCAGCATCCAGGACCAGAGAGGCGCTACTGTGCTCTGTCCATACATACAGATACTGAGAATTATCCCCCAGCATCCAGGACTGGAGAGGCGCTACTGTGCTCTGTCCATACATACAGATACTGAGAATTACCCCCGGCATCCAGGACCGGAGAGGCGCTACTGTGCTCTGTCCATACATACAGATACTGAGAATTACCCCCGGCATCCAGGACCGGAGAGGTGCTACTGTGCTCTGTCCATACATACAGATACTGAGAATTATCCCCCGGCATCCAGGACCGGAGAGGCGCTACTGTGCTCTGTCCATACATACAGATACTGAGAATTATCCCCCAGCATCCAGGACTGGAGAGGCGCTACTGTGCTCTGTCCATACATACAGATACTGCGAATTACCCCCAGCATCCAGGACCGGAGAGGTGCTACTGTGCTCTCTCCATACATACAGATACTGCAAATTACCCCCAGCATCCAGGACCGGAGAGGTGCTACTGTGCTCTGTCCATACATACAGATACTGAGAATTACCCCCAGCATCCAGGACCAGAGAGGCGCTACTGTGCTCTGTCCATACATACCGATACTGAGAATGACACCCAGCATCCAGGACCAGAGAGGTGCTACTGCCATGTTTCCATAGTTTATTTTGCTGAGAAAAATACCCCCTGGCATTTCTGACTGTGGACATCTTGAGTAAGGGCAGATGATTCATACAGCATTTACTTCCTGGAATCCATCTGTCCTTAGCACGGGCATCCAGGCAGAAGGGTGTGCTTAGCTGAGAGAACCCCTCCTCACCTCCTGAAGTCTCCTGGGATGTATGATTAAAGGAATGCGTAAAAAAAAAGTTTCCAAAACTAGTAAATATAATATACCTTCCTATCTGTTTACTGATGTTAGTCAGCATAGGGATTATAGATAGTCACTCCCAACCTCATAGTTCTGCTTTGAGTATTTTTTTACCATAATTCATTCTTTGCATTGGGTTAAAAACCCTTCTGTGTCAAGAACCCCTCCCCCCCCCCCCCCCCCCACCAGCCCTTCTTAGGACCTTTCACACCAGCAGATTGATCGGGTCCGCCTGTCCTTTTTTCTGGTGGACCCAATTGAACCGTTCATTCTCCTCTATGGTGTGGTGGGTGTAAACAGATGTGTCCATTTATACCCGCCTATATCCAATCCAAACCACTAAAAACAGATGGCAGTCAGTTGTAAATGGACAGGCGGTTCGTTTACATCCGACCATACCCATAGAGGACAGTGGGCTGTGTCTGTGTCCGCTCTGCATAAGCGGAGCGGACACAGACCAGCCATCCATCTGCTCAGCAGATCCCCTGCTGAGCAAGCGGACTCAAAGCAGAAATGGCCTTCTACTTACCTGGACCTGATCTCGATCCAGCACCGTGCTATAGAGCAGCAGCTCTCTCCTCACTCTCTGCCTCACAGGGCAGAATGATAGCAGTGGAAGCCATTGGCTCCTGCTGCTGACAATCAAATCCTATGACAAGAAGGCTTGACTGAGCTCTGATGTCTGTGTCTATGGATGCTCAGTGTCTATGAGGTTCAGGATAAGGCCCACATGAGTGCTCTTCTAAGATGGGGCTTCCTATGGGGGCACTCGGTGAAGAGGAGGAGCCAGGAGTACTGATGTGGGACCTAAGAAGAGGAGGATTGGGGTTGCTCTGTGCAAAACCATTAGGCCCCATTCACACCTGAGTATAGTGTTTTTGTGCATATTTTAGCGCTTTTGTTTTTCCCATTGTTATGTACTTTTGCAAACCTTTGCAGGCGTTATTGGGCTTTTTGAGTTCTGGTGTTTTTGTATTAAAGAAAAATTTCATCTGTGACATCAATTGTTGCCACGTTTTGCCATGCCAGAAAAACACTCTTGGTCGTGCTACAAAACATGCTAAAGTGCATGTAAATGCGCAATTTGCGTGTTTCCATGTATTTCTATGGGAATGTAAACACGACAAAAAAGCATCAATCTGCCTGAAAGGAGCTGCAAACGTAACTCTAAAACCTTTTTGGGCTCCATGCGTTCTGCTTCAGGCGACTTGGAGTGGAGATGTGAACCATCTCCATTAAAGTCAATCGTTTTTTTTTCTCCCTGAGCATTTTGCAACTTCTAGCTTCACGCTACAAAACGCTCAGGTGGGAATGAGGCCTTACAGGGAGAAGATAATTATAACTTGTTTGATATTTAAAAAAAATTATGGTTTAGGATCACTTTAATAAAGCACAAGCAGACAAGCTCTTTTTTTAAAGCATGGATATATTGGAGAATTGAGATGCTTAATGCCATTATACAAGAGTGGACTGGAGTATACTAAATTATGTGGGAAAAACAGTTGAATAACCTACGGGTTACAAAAAAAAAAAAAAAAAAGCAGCTAAAGTAAAACTGATCCATAATTGTGAATTTAACTAAATGTCTGAGCTGTCAATTGAGCCCAAAGTGGAGAATTTCTGTCTGTGCAGCTGAGGCTCCAATTTTATCCTCTGGATTCTGATCCCTGCATTGGGAGTTGTCTGGCTCTCACATCTGTGCATTTATGTGTAAAGTTAATCCCGTAGTTCAGATTTTAGAAGCAAAAAAAAAATGTCTTGTTGCTTAGAAATTCTCAGTGAAGTCCTTGAATGATGCAATTTCTTCTTTTGTGAATTATATTCAGTCATCTCGTTGGTAAATTTAATTTTATTGAAAAACATAATAGATGTGAAAAGATTTATGATCGAAAAGACATGCGTATATTTGCCTTTCATGCAAATTTTCAGATTTTTGAAGTTCAATCCAACTAGAAGAATGGGTGAACGTTGTGTGAATAATTGTGATTACATTCTGCTAAGCAAATATGTGTATGTTTTATCAACCATGTTTCTGTCCCTTTTTTTTATATCTGTTATTGAAAAAAAAAAAAGAGTTAAAATGATCAAATAAAAATACTATATTGTCATTTATATTCTGCATTTGGTTGTATTGGCAGTATATGTAGTTTCTGCTCCGTATCCAGGAAATTATACGTTTTGGTGTTTTAGTTTGATGCGGAACTTCCCAACACTTGGTTTACCCGAGGGATTATAATTCTGTCTGGGGAAAAAACTGCAGATTATATTATGTGGTATGTGCAGCCAAATACAAAATACTACTGACTTGGCTGTGGGGACTGTTTATCTGCTAAAACATTTTTCCTTTTTTTTAAAATTTCATGTTTTTGACATTTTTATAACAAAGATAGAAACAGATGCAGTTGGAACAGGCAAACATTTAATGGAGTTTGTGATCTGTTGTCTGTAAATTAATGGTATAGGGTTATATGCAGGAACACAATTCTTTTTTAATATATCTATCTATAAATGTATATGTGATTTTGCGCACCCCTGCCGCCATGTAGCAGTATATCTGCTATAGGGCGGTGGGAAAGTGGTAAAAATAACAGACATATCATACTTACCTGCTGTGTTCAATGGTTGTGCACAGAGCAGCCCTGATTTCAGTCAGACTACACTCTTATGGTGAACAAAAGAAGTGTTTATTCACATTATCCATGTGCATGGACTTGTCCAAGGGAGGACTGGTCAACAGTTGCTCTTTTACATTTGGTTATTTATACTGTATAGGAGGCACAAATGTGGTTGGTCACCATTGTTAGATGCTAGCAGCTTGTCACCATATCTAACTTGGAATAAATGACCACGTATGGCATTTCACATTATCACTAGACAACAAAAAAGGTGCAGGGCAAGCTTTGACATATGTTCCCAAATGGCCATGTCATAAAACATTCTTAGCATGCTTGTTTTAGCTACTTAAGAAGTTTCTGAGGACTTCACGACCCACATTTGAACCACAATGTTTAAATCAGCAGTTACAGTATAGTTATGTATTTATTTGATATCTAAGGCCTACTTCCTTGACAGGGGTCCCTCGCCGGCTCTCTGGGCTCCACCCTCCCATCTGAGTGCCCCCAGAGCAAGCCGCTTCCTCTGGGGGCACTCATGCGCTCCCATAAGACACACAGAACGGGGCTCCACCTGCACCCACTCCTCATCACTGGCTTTGATTGACATGGCACCTGCTACTGTGTCTGAGCAAATGAGAAGAGAGAGAGCTGAGAGAGCTTCTTCTCTTGTGCACATTGCTGGATCGAGATTGGGCTGAGGTATGTATTTAGGGGAGGATGAGGGGAAGGTGCATGCAGAAGTTTTTTTACATTTCTGCATAGAATGCAGTAAGGTATATAAAAAAAAAAAACCTTCTGCCTTTATGACGACTTTAATTTGTTGCATCTAAGACTTTTTTCACCAGCAGGGGATCTGTCTGCTGATCAGAGCAGAGCAGGTGGATGACAGGTCTGTGTACCCTCAGTTTATACAGAGCACACATGGACAGAGTCCACACTGCTCTGTGGACCATCGAGTGTAAACCGACTCCACTGTCTGTCTACACCTGGCTGCCCTCCCATCTGGTCCACCTAGACATAGTGAGATTGATCCCCTTCCGTGTTTTTTTTTTTTTTTTCCTTTTTTTGCAGACTGGATCAGATTGGAGGAAGGCAGGTGTAAACCTACACAAATCTGTTTACATCCGCTGTTCCATAGGGGTGAAGGGAGAATCTGATCAGGTCCACCTGAAAAAATGACAAGCGGACCTAATTGGAATGTTTGTGTGAAAAGGGCCGAATGGGGACGTCACTTGATTTGTATGGGATGTTTGTAAGACATAGGAGGGGTAATCTAAACTGCATGAGACAATGACAATTGAATCAGTTTTGCAGAGATTGTTCCTTTTTATCTTATGGGGTTTCTATAGCTATATAATGTTAGTGAAATGTGTATTCTCTGCATATAGATATGAGATCATAAAGGCTATATTTCTTCTTTTTTGTATGTTAATATGACATTGATCCAGGACTCTCATTTATACTGTGCTGGAATGTGCCATTCCTTCTTTTTCCCTTTCTGGAAAATGAATAAAAATATTGCAACATAAAGACATAGGAAGCTACTTTCACTTTCAGTACATTTTTATTAAGGTTTGTAAAGGATACAAAACATAACAACACAACAACCTGTGCAAATATATGAGTAAGATGGATATGTGAATGAGTTCCAAAATAGTATCCATCAAACATCAAAATGAGAGTAGCTGAAGCATAAGTATACTGGATTGCATGCTAGCAGTACAATAATGATTAGCAATATATATATTTAAAAGTATAAATTGAGCACCAGTAGCAAAATAGAAGATGCTCATAGGGTTGTTGCAGAAATCAGGTCCTCTAAACAGAAAAGCATTGAGATGTGTGAACAGAGGTCGCCACAGCAGGGAGGCCAAGAAAAGTAGGAGAGTAAGCCTGGGTTCATACTGATGCGGTCTGGAATTTGCAGTGTTTTTTCTGTGCGAATTCCACATTGCATCAGAATCGCACCCCGTTCATTTGAGCCGCTGCAGGTGTGTATGTTAAGTTAACAACACGCCTAAATCGGTCTACAAAACGCAGTGCTATGTGCAGAATCGAATTGCATAGGTGTGAATACCCATGCGATCTGATTCTAGTGCGGACCCAAAAAAAGGTCCTGCCCCTTTTTGGTGCGGATGCGGTGCGATTTGAGCCATACATAATGTATGGCTCCAATCGCACCGCACACAATTCACATGTGATTTGCATAGGAATGCGGTGTGGTTCCTGTGCGAATCACATACGATGTACCGCACCACATGAGTGTGAACCTAGCCTAAGGCTCGGTTCACACTGCTGCGACCCCAAAGCAACTTCACATCGACTTCAATGCGACTTTATTTTGCAGCTTTGGCAAACCATAACAATACAGAGTGACATATTTTTAAACTTACAAAACCCTCTGAAGTCGCAGCCAAAGTTACTTAGATAAGATGGTACCCATTGAAATGAATGTGTTTTGACTTGTCATGCGACTTTCTGTTTTGAACATCACAGCCTGGCAATGCATGCAAAGTTGTAGAAGTGTGAACCAGGGCTAAACTATGTAGAAGAGAAGGAAAGGAAGGACTTTGTTCCAAATCAGGGACAGTCCCTCAAAAGTAGGGACATTTTGGGAGCTATGAGATACTGAGAATTCTATCCAGCGTACAGAAGACTTTCTGATGTGCATTTTTCAAACATACAGGATTAGAGCAGATAGTTATAATTATACCTGACTTACAAATGGCCACGGCCAGAAATGCCAAGGGGTGTTTTTGGTTGTAACATGACAAAATGTGGAAAAGTTCAAGGGGTATGAATACTTTTTCAAGGCACTGTTTTTTTTTTTTTTTTTTTTTTAATTTATCAGCACCCTCCGCTAATACTTCAACCAGGAGAAGGTAGTTCAATTTAAGGTTAAAGCGGAACTTTACCCTCTGAATCAACATGGACTATATTTAATCATTATGCTGCTAGCATTAGTGAATGGATAGGAAAGTATATAATATTTACTTGTGTTTAACTTTTTTTGGCATTTCTTCAGTTACAACCTAGTTTCCATGCCTATGCATCCCAGCAGTCTTCAGGAGGTGAGGTAAGGTTCTCAGCTCAGCCAATGCCTGAGCTAAGGGCAGATGGATTCCAGGAAGTAAGTTCTACATGAATCATCAGCCCATACTCAAGATGGCCACTGCCAAAATTGCCATGGGGTGTTTTTCAAAATGATTTCTCAGTAAAATAAAGCATGGAGACATGGATGGATGGAGGAGTTTGCTTTCAATGTTAATGAATCTTAATAAATTAAATAGCATTTTTGGTTTGTGGTGCTCAGATGCAGTGCAGTTCCTATTTAAAAGAGTTAGTTCACCTTTTCCCAAAAAACTGCCTCTACAGTTAAGGGGTGTCTATAGATAAAAAACAACTGTGCAGCTTTGAGTAAAGCCAAATAATGGTGTTGCTATAGGTGTAGGCCATTTATGTACTTCATGTAGCCTGACCTGAAAAGTCCCAGGGCTTTGCTAAGCAAGACTTGACTATCACAGGAGTGAGATCTCAAACACTGAGCTCAGAGCTACTGCATCAGGGGAGAGAAATGACATGTGAAGGGATTTGAATCCGAGAAAGAATTCTGTCCTGTGATGGTGAAAGTGAACAATAATAGCTATAAAATGTGTCCACAGATAAAGGCATTATACTCAAACAAACACATGGCACAAAATATTCCCATGGTGCATTCATTCTCATAATCCAAAAATACTGAAAATCTAGATTTGTCTTGTGTTAAAATTAAGTACACCCCTACATTTACCACCTTATTAAATTAGGACCGGGGTTCCACATTAGATGCCAATGAGAAGAACCTCTTTGGACATACATTATTCAACCTGTTTGTACAGTCTCTTTACTGACAAATTGAAGACTAATTGGTGCTGCGCTATCTCTAGGTGATAAATAAACTCCTGTGATGTTAATACCCCACACAGTGTACAGACTTGTAAATAAATATACATAAACCAAAAATTATTAAATAGAATGCACATGAAAACATCCAATTATTATTATTATTATTATACAGGATTTATATAGCGCCAACGGTTTGCTCAGAGCTTTACATTATAGTCAGAGACAATACAGTAACAATACAGTTCAATACAAGAGGGATTAGAGGGCCCTGTTTCTTGGAGCTTACAATTAGTGGATAATAGTAAATACCACCCAAACATAAAAGGTGTAACCTAGATACACCCCTAGAAATACAATAGGTGACTAAGGGTGAACAAAACACATAATTACAAAGTAAATATATATATATATATATATATATATATATATATATATATATATATATATATATGAATATAAACTACTTCTTTTTGAATTGTGCCCACAAAAACATGATATGATCCTATTGAGGATCCCAAAACTCAGTGATACAAATACAACACAAATAATATCCTGCAACTGATTAGTTGCTATAGGAAATGCTCCCAAAATGTAAATGTTCAAAGTGAACATAATAAAGGATAGGTGGAAGTGAAAAAATGAAATCTAAATAAATAAATTAATAAACAGTAGAAACTGCTGTGGAAAAATAAAATAAACTGCAAAGTAATTTCTGCAACACACATCTATTACTGAAATCCGCTGAAACTTACGGATTCAAGTGAGATTTGTGAAAAAATAAATGAACGTGAAATCACAAAACAGTGACCCCTAAATCAGGGGTATGTGAAACTGATGGGAAACAGTCTCTTTACTATTTAATATGAGGACAAATCTAAGTAATCCATTCATCTAATATCAAATTAGGCAGACTCTTCCACTACATAGTTGATGGTAGATCCAAAGGAGCTGATGGTAGATCCAAAGGAGTTGATGGTAGATCCAAAGGAGATTGTACAATGAGATCATCTAGTGTATTGTCAGCCTTAGGAGGTATACAAGTAGAACCTGTCTTATTTAAACCTTAGATATCTAGGGTCTGATGTTCTCTTTGCTATTGACGTGTGTGGAGTCATCATATGAAGATCAAAAGAGCTCTGCAACACCATCAAAAAGAAAGTTGTGAATGCCTGTGTGTGTGGCAAGGGATTTAAAGGTTTCAGAGTGGATCATAAAGCAAGAGGTCTTGATGCATGCGCATGCTCTGCTTTAAGGTGACTTTACTTAAATTTGTTGTCTCTTTCAGGTTTCTGATTCTCATCCCACAAAATGTTGCCTTTGCCCACTGGTCGAATGGGGGATCAATTGATCCTGGAGGAAGATCATGATGAAAGCTACATACCTCAAGAGCATGGTAACTTATAATGTAGATATAATATGTACATTGAAAATCTGAACTGCAGACTCACAGCTAATTATATGGATAAAGTCCAGATCTGAGAGTGGTTTTTTTTGCCGAAGACTTTGTATTGTTGTCAGTTTAGTTCAAAGATTTACAAAGCCCTGTTACCCTAGGTTCACACCTAAGCGGTTTCCGCAAATGCAGTACAGTCCATTTAACATGATTTCCTATGGGACACATTCACATCTCCGCGTTTTCACCCGGTGCATGTTTTTGGAAAGGGTCAAGGTCTTTTTTGAATGCAAAAAGTTGCAATTTTGGTTCTATAGACTTCAATGGAAATACTACAGAAAAGCATGTAGTGTGTTTTTGATGCTTTTTTTTTTTTTAGATGGTTTACGTTTTAAAGCTGTCTAGCAACAAGAAAAATAACAAAACTGAAAAAAAAACGCAAAACGTGGCAAAATTGCAATGCAGAAACGGCTCAAACGCAACCTGCACAGGTGTGAACCTAGCCTTAGACTGTACAGCCTGGTTGGTGACCAGGCTATTCTCTGCTGTAGTTAAGCAGTAAAGCTGGACCACCTTCCAGTCAGCTGGCTGTGAATGAACTGTAGCAGCAGCTCATCTGTTTAGTCACTCATCCATCTCTTTTCAGTTTTTTTTTTTTACGCTCACTTGCATGCAGTCCACCCAAATTGATCCTAATGCTTCTCCTCCTTCCAGTCTGAGCACTTCTGTATAGGGGAAAACAGGTAATTTCAGATACACCAGATTATCAGTTAAAAAGGAATTTAAATTCTGCTGGGTTGCACCGCAGTCCATTTGCAGTAGCTCATTCTCACATCATTATTTTAGTGAGGGATTCAACTGCTGTTGAATCACCATTAAGAAATCGTACATTCTACAGTAGTTCTTCATGTGCTTTCCAAAGACTTGTCTAGTAAGTATCAGAACTTCTCTGACTCCCTGTGCAGCCTATAACAATGTGTCTACAGGCTTAATGTGATATTAAAGTTCACATTTGAAAACATGTTACATGTTTCACGTTTTTAGAGTGGAACATGTAACATGTTCCCAATGCTGCAGCTGCTGCCTAATCCCCCTCTTCCCCCTGTGACAGCAATACAGGGGGAAGCTCCCCATACAAGCTGTCAGTTGTTTGAATCCGTGTGATCATGCGGGTCTCCGCCCACACTGCCACATCATTCATTCACAGAGTTATGTGAATGAATGAACTGCAAGTACTGACATCCTTTGTGGATGTCGGCTAGTAGTTCTCAATGAATTACCATGGTGTTGTGGAGTGCTGTGGTAGTTTATGGAGTCTTCCTGGAAGTGTTAAACTGTCTGCCCATACGAGGTGTGAGCACACAGATTAAACTGACAGTCTGCTGCAGATCTGCATGACACCAGCAATCTGCTGATCGCTGTGCAATGCTAAAAAAAATAAAAAATAAATGCACATTTTTTACCTGCAAAAATGTGCATTTATTATTTTATTAAATTTCTTTTTTTTAAAGTGAACTCATCCTTTACAGATTATTTAAAAAAAAAAAAATTAAAATAACAAACATGTCTTGCCTGTTCTGTGCAGTGGTTTTGCATAGAACAGCCTCGATCCTCCTCTTTTCGGGTCCCCCACCGGCGCTCCTGGCTCCCTGCCCCCATAGAAAGCCACTTCCTATGGGGGCACTCTTGCGGGCTTGCTCCTGAGCTGTGCTATTTGTGTTTATTTGGACACACAGCCTGGCTTAGCCCTGCCCCCTTGCTCTTTGCTCACAGCCCCAAGAGGGGAGAAGAGATGTTACAGAGTGCACAGCGCTGAAATGAGATTGGGGGGCCTGAGGGGGGAGCTGCACTCAAAAGGATTTCTACCATAAAGTGTTACCAAAGCCACAACAGTAATATCTGTCTCTATGTGCAGTAAAGCATGTTTTTTATACTCCCTGTAGAACCTAAGGGGTTAATCCTCTGCATTGTGTAAAAAGGATGTTTTAATCCTGTCTTCTCTGATCCTCTCCTTCCACTGACCCCAATCCATCTGCTGATAGTATAGAGGCCTAGGAGACACTCTGCACATGCTCTGTTGTGTATTGGTACAGATTTTTTTTTTTTTTGTTTAGGGGGTGCATGTGATCGGCACAGGGCCAATCGACACTGTCCAGACAGAGGGTCAGGGGTCATGCAACCTCACAGGACAGTCAGAGGAGAATGAAAACTCCTCCTGCAAGATTAACCAGTGCTCATCTGGACACTGATAGAAGTCACAAGACTGCTATGTACTGCTGATGAGAAAATGTATTTAGCAGTTTATATTTACTAAAATGATTGCCTTTCCATGTTCTGCGTACTGTGGAAGACCAGATATAGTGAATGCAGGGTTTATTAATACTTTAATGCATAGAATACATTAAGGTGTAATACCTTTTTACCTTTGCAACCATTTTAATAGGAAGAGTTTTCTGGTTTCAGGCTCAACATAGTGTGGTAAAGCAGGACTTAAACCAGAAGCATTTACATTGAAGACTTTCATTTCAGGACCATTTGTTACATTTTCAAGTCCTTAGTGGAGTTAAATTAATGTTTGTTTTTGACTGCAGTTATAAGAAATGAAGGTGCGGGGTGGCATTTGTTTTCTAACAAACACATTTCTAACTGTGAATGTGGTTTTCCTTTTGGAAATGAAATTCATTCCAAAATCCAGGTACAAATATGCTGCAAGAATGTTTGTACAAAAATCTTGCTAGTATATGGCCCTTGAAAATGCTGGAAAAAAATCAAGGATTGTCTGAGGAAACTAAGTATTTGACTAGTGTCTGGATTTTGTTCTCTTTTGCTTTATGCTTCAACTGATTAATTTTCTGTCATGGACAAGACTGCCAGGTACTCTTAAAGTGTTACTAAGCTTGCTATAGGGCCACCTGCTGCTCTGTGTGTCCATTCACACATGGAGCTGGTGCTCCCCCCCCCCCCCATTGGCTGACTGGCTGTAATTGAAAGCAGCCTTGGCCAATAAGGAGGCAGAGACCCGGGACAGCCAAGGCTGTTGTTCCCATCACTGGATCGCAGTGAGGCTCAGGTAAGTATTGAGAAGGCTGGGGGAACTGCTGCACGCAGAGATTTTTTAACCTTGAGCCTTTGCAACCACTTTAAATAATATTTTTTTTCTTATAGCTGCCTAGAGCTTTAATGTGATTCTCAACTGTAACCGAACTACCAAGTCTAACTTTGAGGCTGCATTCACACTTTCACGTAGCTGGAACAAGTTTTTCCGCTGTGGTTTTTTTACAGGCAATTGTCAGGCGATTTTGTGTGTCACATAGGGCAGCCCATTCAGCCCATAACCTGAAAAAAAATTCAGCCACCACATCTAAGGCATCTAAGGACTGGTAGGCAGCAGTATATTACATTTTTTTTAGGTTTAGTTACCCGTTAAAGTTTGCATTTTACAACAGTGATATGCTTAGGACTGGGCAGACATCTAGACTGTGAAGGGAACTACATAGGAAGGATTTAATTTCTACCCTCCAGTAAAAAATTATTTTCCCAAGTAATTTCTGCTCTGCCTATGATTTTGAAAATTACAGATGTTTGTTTCATAATTAAGAATTGTTTTATACAGGACAAGTAACATCAGCATAGGCAATGACATTTTCCTTTTAAAGGGAATTTTTTTTGTCTTCCTTTGTTCTATTCTCCAGAAATCCAAGAATATGCAAGAATGATTGGAATCAATCCGGACACAGAACCTGAACTTATGTGGTTGGCTCGGGAGGGAATTGTTGCTCCCTTGCCGGCAGACTGGAAACCTTGGTAAGTAAATATCTACGAAAATCCAATAATAGTAGCAAAAAGCTTCCTCCTGCTTCTGTGTGGGATCAGTGACAATTATTTACTAAGATTTAATTTTGTTAATTATATAATGTTTTCTGTTGCAAACTGAGGATGATAATCTATTAGTGCAGGGGTCTCCTAACATTTTAAACAGAGGGCCAGTTCACTATCATCAGAATATTGGGGGGCGCACTGTGGCCAGTAGGAGTAGAAATTGCACTGGTGTCAATGGGAGTAAACGGTGCCCCATCTTTAGTATTAAGGGGTGGAATAGTTCCCCATCGTTGGTGTCATTGGGAGAAATATCGTGCCATTGTTGGCTTCAGTGGGAGGAATAGTGCCCCATTTATGGTTCAGTGGGAAGAATATTAACACATTGTGGGTGTCAGTGGGAGGAATAGCGTCCCATAGTTGGTGTCAGTGGGAGGAATAGCGTCCCATAGTTTGTGTCAGTGGGAGGAATAGCGTCCCATTGTTGGTGTCAGTGGGAGGAATAGCATCCCATTGTTGGTGTCAGTGGGAGGAATAGCATCCCATTGTTGGTGTCAGTGGGAGGAATAGCGTCCCATAGTTGGTGTCAGTGAGAGGAATAGTGTCCCATTGTTGGTGTCAGTGGGAGGAATAGTGTCCCATTGTTGGTGTCAGTGGGAGGAATAGTGTCCCATTGTTGGTGTCAGTGGGAGGAATAGTGTCCCATTGTTGGTGTCAGTGGGAGGAATAGTGTCCCATTGTTGGTGTCAGTGGGAGGAATAGTGTCCCATTGTTGGTGTCAGTGGGAGGAATAGTGTCCCATTGTTGGTGTCAGTGGGAGGAATAGTGTCCCATTGTTGGTGTCAGTGGGAGGAATAGTGCCCCATTGTTTTGTCAGTGAAAAGAATAGTGTCTTGTATCAGTGGGAGGAATAATGCTCCAAGGGCTGAATAAGTTTCCGAGCCACAATTTGGAGACCACTGTGTTGCTGTATTCAGTGTTAGCATTAAAACCTTGAGGGGTTTGGGTAAAGTCTGGATAATCCTCAGAATACGTGATCTGGATAAGCCCAAGCCTACAGCTGGTGACACAAACATGTGATTGCTCCATCTCTAACTATAATGTTAAAGCAGAACTACGGACATAGTTTTTATTTTCCGATGTACTGGGGCTGTGCCCACAATGCATGGGTTAACTGCCCGTTTTGTCCAGGGTCGCAAGAAAAAGCTATACTTAATTGCAAAAAATTAAAAGCACACCACAGGATGGGGTATGCTTGATAGTTAATTCTCTAGTTCACCATATAATCGATCTAAGGCTGTGGGTGCTAACCTTAAATGACTACGTCAAAAAAAGAATATGCAGCTGGAAAGAACAAACTGCTAAAAAGAAGGTATTACATCAACCATGTAGAGTTCTTATAGTAAATGTGAAAATACAAAACGTTATTGATTTTAAACAAATGGCACTGTTGGCTGATCATAGAAAATAAATTATACACAGAAAATCTTTCAGAAGTGAACACACAGAAATTGCCTAGTTAAAACAATTAAAAAACAATCCAGATTGTAATACCCCAACTAGTGTCTTCACATAGCAGTGGCAAGGCTGAGATAGTGAGGTAAATAATATAAATTCCTCCTGTGCTATATGGAGTACCTAGAGATGACAGCCACTCACACTCCAAACTGATACCTTATACAGTGAACCAAATTAAACAAATCCTATAGTGCAGCACTACTGTAATATTACCCCAATATCAACTCATACAATATTCAAATAAAATATTCAAATAATCTACACATGTGACTTAATGAATAAATAAACAAACAAAGTGCCACAATGTGCTCCTAATTCAAGTGTGCAATATAATAAGTGACCAACAGTCCTGTTATAAACTGCAGGACTGGTGCCTCAATAATCCTTCAACATATGTGTAAATATACACTGACCCCCATTAAATATTGTAAATCACACACTGCAAACGTGATCAGTGTACACAGTAAGGTAACCAACTTAAATACAGATAAATCATTTAAAATAATTTTTCCTTAAAAAAAAAAGTTCATAAATCATCCAAATGTGTGCTCCACACAAAAACAACTCATGCAAAAGTGATGAAAAAAGTGATGATTTCTTGTGATGGTGTCAACACACTCCTCTTGTGGCTAAAATGCCCCCTCACCTTCAATCTGCGACCCAAAGGGCCACTAAGCCTCCAACATCACTCTCAGATCTTTCTCCAGTATTGGTAAGTATCCTCAGTACTCCTTCCGTGGACCCCTTCTCAGGTGGATCAATACTCAAGACCTCTCAGGACAGTATCACCAGCTAAATATATCACTCACCATAAACCATGATGAGTGAAGAAAAGATCCTTCATAGTGTAGTAATATGGTATCAAATGAGCCTCTTTATTAAAATAAAAATGCCCACTCACTTGTAACAAGTTCAGTTTTTATCTCTGAACAGCAACAAATCCGCCCAGATTGCAGCCTCCATCCAGATAGCATCCAGATTGTAACACCCCAACTAGTGTCTTCACATAGCAGTGGCAAGGCTGAGATAGTCAGGCACTAAATATTACCACTGAAACTGTGGCAGCAATTGTTGTAACCTGAAATAGCAATGGTTATGGGTCACAAATGTAGATTCACCAATCCCTTTATTATGGAGTAGAGTATATAAAGATAAACCTAGCATGAGTCTCTCTTCATAGGTTTATTAAGTTAGTGACCCTGGTAGTTAGCAGGTCAACAGTCCAGTGAGCAGATAAGCATTAGGTTTAGACATGTAGCTTTTGCCAACATCAGTTTGTTATGTCTGTTCAAATTAGATGCTTTACTCGTGAACTGTCAAGTGCATCTGCAGATCATGAGAGGCAAGCAATATATATGTCTCAGAGCAGTCGGAGTTCACATTTCACTGATCTAAGGTCAGCAATTCCATTATAGATAGGCTGTATTAGCTAACAGATAAGTCCACCAGTATAGATACAAAGGATAACCATGTGAAAGGTTAGAAGACCTTAGCAGTATAGAGAGAGAAGGACTTGCTTAGCAGTAGTTATGCAGTGACAGCATGAAAGTCCCATATAAAGCTTAGGCACTTACGGCTTCCATATTAGGACTTCAGTTTATGTCCAGTCTCTCATATGCATTTCCTTGCTGATTTCCAGGTGGATCTGTCAATGAAGTGTCACACTGTTGTTGGTAGCTTGTTGTAGTATATGCCTCTATTAGCCAAAGTAGGGCACTACGAGGATCAGAGATTATCATGTCATTTCAGTCGATTTCAGGATCCACAGCATAGTATTTCAATGTAGGCTTGTGGCATCTCGTTGCCATCTCATTCGAGCATGAGGACACTTGCGGACATTACTTCTGGGCATGATGACGTCATTACGTTGACATGTTTCATCCGCCAATCAGTTCTTCAGAAGTGGGGGTCAGTCATGGCTTGCTTAAATACTCGATCACGGATATATTAATTTAGGAAAACACCCTTTTGTGCTAGAATAGCATCACTACATCTACTATGTGATTATGTTAGGAACAGTCCATTCATAAGACCGCTAGTGTGTGGGGGGAGGGGGCAGGAGCGGTGGGGACAGGTCTTGCGCTAGAGGATTGGTGCATTAGGTAATCATCTCTCCACTCTCCTCACCCCTAGACAAAAATGAGCAGTTAACCTATGTAGTACAGGCACAGCCCCACTGCATGGGAAAATACAATGTTTTCCTGGAGTTCTTCTGTAAAGTACATTCAGCAAGAGCCATAACAGGCATGCAAGTAATTCTGTTAAACTCTGTTTTGAGTTCATTTAAACTTTTTAATGACTGATATAAGTGAAAACTCAATTGCAATATCAACCACTTTAGGCCAACTGTTCATCACCAGGAACTTTATTTACCATATTATTTAACTCAGGAGCATTATATATACATAAATAAACAAGGGGATCAGAGCTGCAGGAAGGGGACCTGGAGTGGTGGTGGTGTGGGGGGGTACAATTACTAGGAACTAATCCCCCCCTGTGGCTGCTGGTGTAGCAGATGAAAGCCAGTGCGAGGGAGAGGAGGATAAGCCGGCTGCACTGGGAAGCCACAGGGGGATCAGTTCCAGTAATCGTGCCCTGTCTTTGTTACCCAAAGTTTTCAGTGCGGAATCCCCAATATGGAATTTCACTTTATGAATCCCATATTTATCTGAATTAGTTAGAGTGGCACCAGTCTAGCACAAGATCTAATGTTAGGTGTTAGTTTGCACACTACCTTTTTTTTTCGTAGCACTCTTTTTGTTTTTATTTTCTCTTACTATTATTTTTTGCTTTGTATTAGATCATATGTTTATACTAACCTAGAATTCCTGCTCTTTTCAGCCAGGATGTGACCGGTGATATCTATTATTTCAACTTTGCAACTGGCCAGTCCACATGGGACCATCCCATAGATGAGCATTATAGAGAACTTGTTGCACAGGAGCGAGATAAGGTCCAGGGTCAAGGTGGCGGAAAGAAGAAAGAGAAAAAGAAAAAAAAAGAAAAGAAAAAAGATAAGAAACCAAAGGATATTCCCAGGCCTGTATTGGTAAGCCATGGGCAGGCACAGTTATTTACTGTATATAAGGCATTCATGTCAAATCCTTATGAGGGGTTGGATGTTTCCAGGCTGAATGAAAGAGGTACTCCTAAGTAACCGTAACTTACAGCTCCACAAAAATCTGCAGTATCACATTTGATGCAATTGGTGACAGATGTTATTGAAATACTTGAAGAATGGTTTTCTTTCACACAAGGTTTGTTTGTTCTTTGTTATTGATTTAATGTTTTATCACAGAACTTCTGCAAGGCCTCATGCACATGTATGAATGTGAAGGTGTATGAATTATGCTACAGAAATTCTGCTATTTTTTTTCTACCAGAACATGGCAGAAAAAATGCCTCTAAACTCATGCATGTCCAAGTGTTAATGTACAACTAGCGCTGAGCTTAAATGCATTCTACTGGCCAGAATATTCATTTATTCAGGCCATTGGAATACATTTACTTGCACTTTTTTGGATGTATGGCTTTATGCCTAAATGCATTCTACTGGTCACAATATTAATTTATTCTGGCCAGTGGAATACATTTACCTGCATATGTGTGTAAATCCTTCTCAACAGCTTCTCTTAGGACACACCTTTTGGTGTAAGCTGATTTTTTTTTTTTTTTTTTAAGACCCGTGTGCATGAGCCCAAAAAAAGGTACACGAGTGTCTGCTGCTCTGTGCCCACCAGTTGCATGGGTTCCAGTGCCACCAAGCTAGACTGGCCCAGGGGGCCCTACTTTTCTTAATGGTCAGTTCATACTGTAGAAACGCAGTCCAGATGCGTTCTAGATACGTTTCTGCATGCACATTTTTTGTGTTTTTGGCACGTTCCGGTGTGGTTTTGATGCATTCCATTTAATTTTTTCCCCTCTATTTTTCTTCAATTTAAATAGGGACATGTGCGTTCCAGTGTATTTTTGATGTGTTTTACTGCGTTTCAGTACAATTCTGTGCAGGAAAAATGCAGTCTGTTCTACTTCTTTTTTTCTGCAACTGGAACGCACTGGAACTGCAAGAACTGATGTGAACTATGACAATGACAATCATATAACCTACTTTCTGTGCATTTTGGATGCAGAAAAAAAAGCACACTGAAATGCATGTAGTGTGAACTGGCCCTAACAACCACAGCCAGTTCACATCTGGAACTTCTAGGAGAAGCAGGCTTGCAAACAATATCCTGACTCCCTAGGTAACCAGTTCCAATTAGGATGCCACTTTTATGGCCACAGTGGTTATAGAGAGAGATTCTCTAACCCCCTTTGACGTCAGTAGCATATTGAGATAGAACTATACTTTCCTGTTAGGTGCTATCCCAATTTGAAAGCATTGTACTTATTTGGCCACTGATATCCAACAGAACCAGAGTATTACTCCATTAAATGTCTGCAGCATTGGAAGCAGAATCCTAATTATGATCTAGCCAAGTTACCCAGCAACGGTGAGGTTGCACTCTTTTTGAGTTTGGGCTTTCTGTTGGACCACATTACCAGAGCTGACTGAGTAGGATTTAGACTGCCACATCACTCTCAAAGCAAATTTCTTGTTATTTGCTCCTCTTGAGGGATTGGTGATCTGATTGTGTGCTCCAGACCAGACAATATTTTCTGTTTGAAATATTACAAAAGTGATGTAGCGCTTATACAGCAATATATAATACAGTGACCCCACAGTGAAATTACCATGTATTAGATCCCTTATGGGCCATATATAGTGAATAATTAATTTTGTATATCAATATTTTCTGTTTGTTCACCAAAATTCCTCTTTTTTAAAAAAAAATAAAAAATAAAAAAAAAGGGCACACATTGCTGGTTGTTTATAATATGAAAAGAGAAGCACACTTTCCTGTTAGGGTTACTGGAAGATACTTGCACACTTTCAGCTTTACATCCTCTGGGAGGGTGTAGGTGTGTATTTCTCTGCTCTTCTCTTTTTTACTGTTTTACCCCTCTTTTCTTCTACATACTTCCCAGTTTGCACTGCTATACCGGGTAACCCATTATCTCCCTTTTTGCTCTTCTTAGGCTCCATTCACACTTTGCAATTTGGAATTGCAGGTAGAACCACAGCAATTCCAAATCAAGTGACAATTGCAGCACTTGTTTGGGTGCCAGTATCCTTCAGCATAGGTTCACGCTGTGAATCGCCTACGAAATGCACAAGAATGTGCTGTGCATTCCTGTGCAATTCATATGCGATTCAGTGCGGTGCAATTTGAGTCCATTCATTTTGAATGGGCTCAAATTGCACGGCATCACTCCAAAGTAGTGTTTTGGAAATGCACTGAAACTGGATCGCATGGTAGTTTTGTATTATGTGATCCGGTGCAGGCAAACGCACGGTGTTTGGGGTGTTGTTAACATTGCACTGATACCCACTGCAGATCAAAAGGACAGTGCATTTGGAATGTAGGTTTCCCTCACTGTATTCTAGTGTGAACCGGGACTCAATGGCACCCCATATGCCATGCAATTCTGACACAATTGTTGCGCAATAGAAGCATGTGAAGCTTGTTGTCCGAAAAGGAGCGACACATGACATGCAGAATCATGTAAAAATCACGCTGTCAAAGTTTTGTGTAGCAGGAGTTCTCGTTCCTGATACGTGATAATGTGAATGGGGCCTCAGAGTGTTCCACTGTAACTCCTTCTCCTGCATGTCTTTGCTGACAAAGCTTCAGCTCCATTCACACTTCGCAATTTGGAATCGCAGGCAGAATTGATGCGCACGATTCCAAATCACATGGCAATCACTGCGCAACGTGCGGCGAATGTTTGGGTGCCATTAATCTTCAATGGCATTCTGAATGCGATGCGATTTGCTGTGTGACAGGATCGTGCAGCAATCACAGAAAACCGTGCCTTTGCAGGAAGCTGAAGCTTGTCGCCTGAAAAGATGCAAAAGCTTCTTCTCAAGCAACAAACGCTCATATTGCAGTTCATTCAAGTGAAATATTAATGCAAAAATTGCACTGTCAAAAGTCGATAATGTGAACAGGGCCAATTAATGTTTTGCACACTGCTGTAAAAACACTTTTTTTGCATTAAAGACAGGAGTTATCGGTTTGAGTATTTTGCAGTACATATTTAAGCTGGCCAACTGCTTAAAAGTGAGGCATCTCTGACCAGTCCCTACTCTTCCAATAATATCAGATAGATGAACTGTTTATAAGAAATAAAATGGTATAATCGGAAAAGAGCTACAGAACCACATCTGACCATTTGATAGTAGAACTGAAAACAATTAGAGGCTAAGTTCATCTTGATGCGCGTGTTACACCTATATATAGAGTGTAACATGCTCCTATGCAGCCACCTATATATAGAGTGTAACATGTAACTTGCTCCTATGTAGCCACCTCCCGCCACCTATATATAGAGTGTAACATGTAACTTGCTCCTATGTAGCCACCTCCCGCCACCTATATATAGAGTGTAACATGTAACTTGCTCCTATGTAGCCACCTCCTGCCACCTATATATAGAGTGTAACATGTAACTTGCTCCTATGTAGCCACCTCCCGCCACCTATATATAGAGTGTAACATGTAACTTGCACCTATGCAGCCACCTCCCGCCACCGGTGATTGGCAGGGGAGATTCTCCCCAAACCTGAAAACAGTGCACTCATGCGAGGCTCTGCCCATGCGGCCGCGTCATGCATTCAGTTTCATGCTATTGCTGCTGATGGCTTGTAGTATTCAATGAACTGTGAGGGTGCTGGTGAGCGCTCTTGTAGTTCATTGGTACTGCAGAAGGTATGGGCAGACAGCTTACTGAAAGTTTGTGGGATCCTGGCATTGCATCCACAATCTGCTGATCATTGATGCAGTTCTTTAGAGGCTGCAATGTAAAAAAATAATTTTTTTCTTTACAAATGGTGAACTTACCCTTTAAAGCTAAATCAATCTCTCTCTCTCTCTCTCTCTCTCTCTCTCCCCCCCCCAAAAAATAAGACCCCACATATACTTTACAAGAAACCAGTTATAATAAAACCATGAGGACTGCCATCACTCCCCTCTCTCTGAAAATGGTCATTTTCTGCCTCTCGCTGGGTTTATTACATTTTGAGTTCTATGATCACAATAGGCATGCAGCAAGTGAAATCAGTAGCAAAATCTCCATACTTAGTTTGGGTTAGTTAGTTAGAATGTACTGAAGCCAGGACATGTATTGGTGGCATAGCTTTATAGTACAAAGTCTTGATGGGAGATAAAAGCTGAGATCCTCCAACCACCTCTCCAGCCACCGGACCAAGAGATATGCCAAGGGCACTGCTTTTTATAGTGCGTGTGTATGTATGTGTATATGTATGTATGTGTGTGTGTGTGTGTGTGTGTGTATGT
This sequence comes from Staurois parvus, assembly GCF_062004578.1. Classification (NCBI taxonomy): domain Eukaryota; kingdom Metazoa; phylum Chordata; class Amphibia; order Anura; family Ranidae; genus Staurois; species Staurois parvus. The sequence continues at coordinate 7,944,178 of NW_028318003.1, forward strand.
ATGTGTGTGTGTGTGTGTGTGTGTGTGTGTGTATATATATATATATATATATATATATATATATATATATCTCTCTCAATCACTGGCACTTTAGTGTAATTTTACGTAGGTATGCAAGATCTACAAACTCTTACCAGTAGTGAATTGTATGTTGCTTATTATATCCTGACAGTCTCTTGGATCTCCACTTGGACCTGTGCAAGGACCAGTGGGAGGTCTAGCTCCTCTTCGAACAGTGGGTGATTCGGTTGGAAGCTCGGGAGGAATGCGAGGATCTCAGGGTAGCAGTACAGGAAGCTCTGGCGGATTTGACAATCTTTTAGGTGGAACATCTGGTGTAAGTAACAGGACTATTTATACAAGTACTGACTCGTCCCATTAAATGCTACATTAGTAAGCTCATCATTTGTGGACCATACTTTTGACTTTTATTTGTTTGTTCTTTTTGCTGCCTTTTCCTTAAATTAATCAGTTTAGCTATATACTTTCTTCTGAAGTACAGAACACCTTTCTCACAGAGTTTGCAATTTTAATTAATCTTCAAATAAATTATGCAATCATCTGACTTGTTTCCTTTTATAAAACAACCTGTAAATAATAAGATAAGACAATTTTCTTGAATAAAAACTAAAGACAATTGAATAGGTAGCGCATGCAGCTACCAATTGTGCATATCTTATGATCTGAAGTTCTGAGGATTAGAAAAAATGTAAATAGGTGCAATTAATTACATTTTTAAATCCGATAGAAAAGCTACCTTGCATTGTACAACATATAACACATATTGCTTTAAGTTGCTTAACCAATGAGTCTCTGCCTGGCAAGTTAAGTGAACTCTGGTATCCACAGGGCTCCTCTGAGGTACAGGAGGAGCAAACGGAGTGGAGCTCATGGAATTTTCAGAAGAGCCTTAGAATTGTTTTTTTTTTTTTTTTTTTCAGTTTTGATGAAGAGAGCTAATATTGGATCTCCTGTTAGATTTTTATTGTTGCCTGAGAGTCTGCCCCCCCCTTCTTTATTGTAAACTCTACTTAAACATTTAAAATTAAACTTCCTGCCCAAGAGCAGACATTACAAAATGCCCAGCTATCAATAGGAGCATGCCCCTGCCATAGGAATGAATGAGGGAGCAGTAAATGGTGGGCCTAGCTTAGATTGTTTTCAAACAGGTAGGTCTGCACAATAGAGAATGGGGCTTGCAGGTAAGTATTTAACCCTGTGAAATACACTGTGGAGAGTCTGTAAATGACAGCTTTTTTAGAAGTGAAACTATTCTTTAATTCTTTATGTAAAGCTTAAATGTACAGTGTTTGGACTCTTTCTTAAAAGAGGAAAAGTGTTGTATTTTTATTATTGTTATACTTTATTAATCTTTGCTACATACCACTAGAAAATGACATCATACCTCAAGACAGCCGCAGGGAAACTCTCAGAGGAAAGAGTGAGTCTCTCTCTACCTGGTTTGGCAGAGGAAGATGAAAATGGTGACCAAGAAAGTGAAGATCAGGTGAGCAGGAGCCATGGTAATATACCGTATATACTCGAGTATAAGCCGACCCGAATATAAGCCAAGGTACCTAATTTTACCACAAAAAACTGGGAAAAACTATTGACTCGAGTATAAGCCGAGGGTGGGAACACCAGTGGGAAGAATCGTGCCTCATCATTGGTGTCAGTGGGAGGAATAGTGCCCCATCATTGGTGTCAGTGGGAGGAATAGTGCCCCATCATTGGTATCAGTGGGAGGAATAGTGCCCCATCATTGGTATCAGTTGGAGGAATAGTGCCCCATCATTGGTGTCAGTGGGAGGAATAGTGCCCCATCATTGGTGTCAGTGGGAGGAATAGTGCCCCATCATTGGTGTCAGTGGGAGGAATAGTGCCCCATCATTGGTGTCAGTGGGAGGAATAGCGCCCCATCATTGGTATCAGTGGCAGGAATAGTGCCCCATCATTAGTATCAGTGGGGGGAATAGCACCCCATTATTGGTGTCAGTGGAATAGTGCCCCATCTTTGGTGTCAGTGGGAGGAATAGTGTCCCATCATTGGTGTCAGTGGGAGGAATAGTGTCCCAACATTGGTGTCAGTGGGAGGAATAGTATCCCATCATTGGTGTCAGTGGGGGGGTGGAGGAATAGTGCCCCATCGTTGGTGTCAGCGGGGGGGAGGAAAAGTGCCCCATCGTTGGTGTCAGTGGGGGGGAGGAATAGTATCCCATGATTGGTGTCAGTGGGGGGTGGAATAGTGCTCCATGATTGGTGTCAGTGGGGGGTGGAATAGTGCCCCATCATTGGTGTCAGTGGGGGGGGAGGAATAGTGCCCAATCGTTGGTGTCAGTGGGGGGGGAGGAAAAGTGCCCCATCGTTGGTGTCAGTGGGAGGAATAATGCCCCATCATTGGTATCAGTGACACCAATGATGGGGCACTATTCCTCCCACTGACACTTGCTGACCCCTGTTCCAGTATGGTGCTGCTGCAGCCAACATATGTGGTTGCAGCAGCACCTAAGCATGGCACACTTACCTGCATCTCCTTCACTCAATTTTCGCGGGGCCGCTCAGCTCCGCCTCCTCGCCGGTGATTGGCCGCCTGTGTGCCTTTCCTGAGCTACAGTTCTGGCGGCCAATCACCGGTGAGAAGGCGGAGCCGAGCAGCCGCGCGAACATCCAGTGGAGGAACCGAATGAAGGAGCAGCCGCGCTTCCTGGACCAGATCGTCGTGGGACCGGAGCCAGGTAAGAGACAGCAGCCCCCTGCCCACCCCTGTACTTACCGTAGTTTCCCTTCTGTTGGAAGGGGGGGGGGAGCCATCTGCAGACGTTGACTCGAGTATAAGCCGAGGGGGCCGTTTTTCAGCACAAAAAATGTGCTGAAAAACTCGGCTTATACTCGAGAATATACGGTAATAAAGAAAAAAGTGGGGTAGACACACACTGGTGGCCTTGGCCAAGTCTGAGCTTTCTTGTGTGTAATTTTAGGTAGGATGTAGCTACCTCCAGTTAAACTGGTCTCATTTTGTTAATTGATACACTATTTAATATTTATAAATAATAGGTACTCAGATGAAAGAAGGAAAGTACTTTATATAACTACCTGAAATGACAGTGTGGCCTGTCATATACGCAAGGTATTTTGTTGTGTATTTTATATTATTTAATCGGATATGAAGAAATCAGAGTATCAAGGTCAGAGTGGTGAATAGAAAATGTTGACAGGCTCACCAGTGAAATTGCTGTCCAATGTGTTACTTGCACTGCACAGAAACCCTAAGTAGTCATTTGTCTTGGCTTCCAGGTAAATCAATGCTGTATTGACTATTGTAAGTATAATGATCATTGCTCTGGAGTGCAATCTAAGTATTAGGTACAATGGAGAGGAACAAATAATGAGCTTCTGTATAGCATCTTGTTTTTTTCCTCTGCTGGATGGAACATAGCCTGTCGGTAGCTAGACCCTATTGTTTCTCCATACTTTCTTCCTCTGTCTCCATAATACGGCTTATCCAGCAGCATTTTCTTATCTTTATTTTTTTCAGCTGTTTTTGTATAATTTATTTATTTTATTTTTTTAGAACTCAGTATGTATGCTCTGGCCATCTAATGTTTGTGATATGTCCAGACGGTTGTTTTTCCAATTCTTATATTTTATTTTTATTTTGTTTGGACATTTTCAATGTTTTGCCCATATATGACAGGGCTTTTGGTTTCCAAGAATATTTCTTATATCTCTACACTGTTCTAAGCATAACAAAATCCCCTTTTGATTTGCTGTTAGGTGTTTCTACTCTGCATTCCTTGGCCCCCTACAATGTTCAGGGCCAGTTCACACAATATAAACGCAGTCTGGATGCATTTCTGCATGCGCGTGTTTACATGTTCCAGTGCATTTCCGATGCATTTTTTATGTGCTCCAGATGCTTTTTTCCCTTCTTTTTTTGTGTCATTTGGGGTCCAGTGCATTTTTGATGTTTTCTTTTGTCTTTTTTATGTGTTCCAGTGCATTTTTTATGCGTTTTATCTCGTTACAGTAGAGTTCTGTGCAGGAAAAATGCAGCATGTTCTCCTTTGTTTTTCTGTAAACCACGCCATTGACAACCATGTAACCTACTTTCTGTGTGTTTTGGATGCAGAAAAAAAATAACGCACTGGACTGCATGAAATGTGAACCCAGCCCTCAATGTTTTCTCCCACCGAGATAGTAGTAAGTTCCAGTAGTGATGGAAGTTTGGTGAGAGGTACCTCTGAGCACAATGGTGGTACCAAGGAGATTGCCACTCCTGGAACTGTTGGTTTCTTAGGGGACTTTAGAGAAGGATTTCTCTTGATTTGAGCTGAGTTCTGGCAAATTGATGTATAACCAGATTGTGTTTTTTGTTTTTTCCCAATAAAATACTGTTTTTTCAAATTTTTTCTTGTTCAAACATTTTATTGGGTTATAAGGGTATAAGACATACAGCAGGAAACAACAATCATTTCCAGTATATGTAGCAGATGAAAACATGAGGCCCAGGGCCTTATAGCAACAGTATGATTATTGCAAACTTAGTAGACCGGTATAAAGAGAGAGGGGGAAGAAGAAAGGGGAGGGAGAAAAAACGAGGAGGGGGAGGGGAGAAGGAGGTAGGTAAGGTGTGTGACTTCCAGGATGGGGAGGAGGATGTGGGACCGGACCAGTGCTCCGGAGGGAAGGTATTAGGGAAGAAGCAGCGATTCATCGAAACCCTGAGGGAAGAAGTGATCAACCCAGGAAGACCAGATCGACAAAAATTTGGGGACTGTGTCTGTGATGGTAGCTTCCACTTTGGCATGTATCATGGCCTGTGTCACCTTGTTCCGAACCGTCAATATGCTAAGAGATGGGGTTTTCCAGGATTTTGCTATAGTTTGTTTGGCAGAGGTTGTGACCTGCAAGAGAAGCTTAAACTGGAGTTTAGGAATCGAGATGGGTTGTAAATTGAGTAAGGTGATGTTCGATGTTGGCGCCAGTGGTTTTTGGAGAAGGATAGATAGCATGTGGAAGATACCATCCCAGAAGATGTGGGCTATTGGGCAGGACCACCAAGTGTGAAGGTATGTGCCCCTCATCGCACAGCCTCAAAAGCAGTCCGGAGTGTATCCCGGAGTATATTTAGCGACCCTGGCCGGAACCAAGTACCACCGGGATAGGACCTTGTAATTCGTCTCAACTGCTACTACATTCTGTGAGGAGGATTTAGTTGCTTGCCATATGCGGTCCCATTCCTCTGGGCTCAGCTGGGGGCCCAGATCCCTTTCCCACTTGGTGACATATGAGGGGCTAGGGGAGGACTCAGAGGTCGAGAGTAGGGTGTAAAGAATAGAGATAAGGTCACATCTGTGACAGGACCTTCATTGTAGGTTCACCAGATATTATTTTATTAAAATCTTCTGATATAGGAATGCTGAAAAATAATAAAAATTACATTAACGTAGACATGACTTCAGCCATCCTTCTATACCTTGTCAGTATTGCCATCTCAGTCTGGGACCTAATTTGAGTTTATTCTTCATAAAGCTAACACATACTGTATATGTAAGAGCTGCTCAGTATCTACGATCTATGAGCTGTGTGGTAGCTGTGGATCATACAGTGTGCAAAGAATAGACGTTTTGTTTATTTTAACAAGGGTGGAAAATACTGCAGATGAGAACAAATTTTTGGGGGGCAAACAGGCTTTCATACATGTTGCAGAATATCACAGGTTGGTTTAAGTTAGCGCTTGGTACCACCTGATCACATGGGTAAAGAAAGGTACAACCAAGAGTTGGAGTTGTTTTATACGATGGGTTAGGGAAGATAGTGGAACGCAAGCAGGATAAAATGATTGTCATCTGTAATGGCGTGTTTTGTATTTGACAAAACTTCTGACTTTTGGCTATAGCTGTGTCACTGTTAAAAACATTTGTCTAGGCCTGATGAAACAACAACATTGAAATGTAGTTGTGGGATTTGAAAAGGGCAGATAATGCAATTTTGCATGGAGGAGTGGTCAAAGATTTCCTAAGTCAATGTCAGAGGGATGAGATGAAAGAGTATAGTGATAACTGAATCTGACTGGCCCCTGTATCTTGAGGACAGAAAAAATTCTGTCATGGTACCGACAATTGCATTAACATTATTTTCTTCCCGTTCAGAGCCCACGGGGATCGGCTCGACTTCTTAAAAACCTGCATATGGACATCGGATCTCTGGGAGGTGGCTTTGAATATGAGGTAAGAATATTTGTTTATTGTGTTGTAGGGGGTTGTTATGGTGTTTACTGGCAGGGTTTGGGACATAATAAAATTACTAAATTCTGTATCTTTCTTTAGACCATAAAAGTAAAGTAGAAGTCTCATAAAGATCGAGTAGATTTTTATTTTTTATGATTCACTAAATAAACTGTCATACATAGATTAGTGCTCTGCGCACAGAGGTATACTGTCTTCTGGAAGGCATTATCAGTATATCTGACAAGGATCCTTGTCCGGCATCATACATACAGTATTTATTTTCTCTGCATTGTCATTCCTGTAATATGTTACTAGCACACATGGATAGAAGCACTGCATTATAGGTAAATGTTGCATGCTTTCCTGGAACAAGGATACAGTTTGTAGATATTGAAATACCATATTAACCAAACGGGAAAATGGCTGCATATGGGGCTCTAATTTATTAGTCTTCTGTTCTAGGCCTACATGATCAATGGCAATTTTCAAACAGGCTACCTTTTTATTTCTGTGTTACATGACTATTCTTATTACTACAAGAATTAAATTAAGAGCTACCATTTGGACTGTACAATCTACTACTCCAGAACTTGCAGCTTAAGAACAAATTAGTACATGGTAGTACAGGGAGCCTTTCAACTTCTCTTAGCACCCCTTCTTTCTTTCAGTATTGTGGCTGCATTCTCAAATAGCTAGCTAAGACAATAAAAAATTAACACAAATTATAAGTGCTTCAGTGCTGAAGCCTCTCACTTTATGAAGCTAGAAGTATAATTACCTGAATTTGGACTTTTATCAACCTTTTAAAGTCCCTGTACAGCAGAGGTCTGCCTGGGAGAGGAGGAAGCAGCACAGAGAGTCACTGCAGTGCTGCAGAGCTCATGTGCAGATGAAGGACTTGGTGATAGGAGGAGATAGCAGAGTCCACAGGCAGATCAGTTCATCAGTATGCTGTAGGTTCTTCCACTGCCCAGTCAAAGGCGGGGTGGGAAGCGTGACCTGTAAGTGTAATGTAAGTGCAGCAAAGAAAGATTGGGGTTGATTTACTAAAACTTGAGAGTGGAAAATCTGGTGCAGCTGTGCATGGAAGTCAATCAGCTTCTAACCTGGAAAAAAAACCTGAAAATGGTTTCTAGCCAAAACCTGGAATTTGGTTTTTAGCCAAAACCTGGAATTGGTTTCTAGCCAAAACCTGGAATTGGTTTCTAGCCAAAACCCGGAATTGGTTTCTAGCCAAAACCCGGAATTGGTTTCTAGCCAAAACCCGGAATTGGTTTCTAGCCAAAACCCGGAATTGGTTTCTAGCCAAAACCCGGAATTGGTTTCTAGCCAAAACCCGGAATTGGTTTCTAGCCAAAACCCGGAATTGGTTTCTAGCCAAAACCCGGAATTGGTTTCTAGCCAGGGCTGCACCAGATTTCACACTCTCCAGTTTTAGTAAATCAACCCCATTGTGTCCCTCCCTGCCAGACAGGTCTGTGTAAATCTCAAGAATGGATACATAGAATTACTACTCTACTTTGGCAGGTAAAACGGCTCCTTTTTACATTTGTCATCTGTGTATGCAGATGTTTGCCTAAAGTTTAACTTTAGATGTAATCAATATACACTATGCAGGGCAATATATACGTTTTAATATGTTATTTGGGAGTTGAAATCTTTGTTTTATACTTCAGTTTAGATTAGTTGAAAGAATAAGCAATTAGCTGGTTTGTTCAATGAGCATGTCTAGAAAAGGCATGGGGGATCTGTTTGTGTGTATCACCCAGGAGAGTGAACAGAAAGAGGAGTCTGCTGCAGCGAGCTGCACAGAAGAGGGCACAGATCCAGAGCTGCAGAACCTTGGAAAATCTGAGGATGAAGAGGAGAGCCAGAAAGAGGTTCCACTGGGCATGATACCACTCAGTAGTGTTGACATGGACCTCCCGCATGTGTGTGATCCTTATTCTGCCCGTCACTGCTTTGTAAACTCACCTGACTTTCCCAGTAGTTCTAAAAGGGTCCATGTTGATTAGATTGGCAGCACAAATTGGCTTTTTATTTTTAGCCAATTTTAGATATATTAGAGCTTGTAGAAAAATGGTATCTGTATGAATGCAATGAATTGATTAGCATCACAGTATTTTATTAAGTAGCATATGAACAGTTTATAATAAAAGATTACGTGGAGCAGCATGATATCCGAGATGAATTCCAAACTTTGAATATTGTTGCAAATTATTTGTGATCGCTAATCATATTCGCATTCATATATCAAAATGCCAGTTGTTTGATGTGGTCTGTCAACTTTCTGTCAAGCTGAAGTTCAACTTTTATATTTTCTGGTTGTGCTTGAATGTGTCTTTTTTTTTATTTTAAGTGCTTTGTTATCCCTCTGCTCTTGCTGAGCTCTTGTGTAGTAGAGTTGTAACATGGGGAAATATTTATCATCGATTTCTCTAGAGGAGATTGATGGGAAGTGGGAATGTGCATCCATCTTCCCTTTCCGCTGCTGTTTCATCACAAGCCGGCCAAGACTCCAGTGTGGGCATTGATGAGACTTTCCAGGCTGGAGAGTGTGAGTTGGCGCATTGTTCTCCAGCTGAAATGTCTGCACAGAAAGAAGAGCCTGTACCTAATGTCTCTGACAAAGAATCTAAGGATGGAAAGGCATCTGAAAACTCCGCACCTTCCATGGCTGGAGAGCTGGGTTCTAGTGCCAGAGATTGCATCCAACAACAAGATGAACGAGATGTAGGAAAAATCCTCATCTTTATACCATTAGCTTTGTTTTTAGTTGACCTTTCCTGTAGTTACTACTATATTACTGTTTTAGCCATTTTAGTTTTCCTGAAAATATTCAGATTCGAATACCCAGTTTTTTGTTAGTAGTTTTATAGAATAAGTCTGTAGAATTTGTAATGGCTATGTTAGTTTTCTACTTGTTGCAATAATAATTTTTATATCTCTAGGTTCAAATCTGAACTATGGGCATAACAAAAATGACAATATACGTACAAGTGGCATGTGTATTCTTCCTTGAATATTTGTGTGCTTTTTGTATTTCAGATCTATGTAGTCATTTATCATGAAACAATGCTTGTAGTTTGCATGTGAGCAGGAGTTTCTTGCAATAAAGACTGGTCACTGCTGCTCTCTCTGCTTGTGCAGGGTGGCTGGTCTTGTCTGTGCTACCCCCCCCCCACCCATTACCCAGAGTTCAGCTTTAATAATCCAGTGTAGTGTACAGTCGTGGCCAAAAATATTGGCACCCCTGCATTTCTGTCAGCTAATGCACCACTTTGCCCAGAAAATTAGAGATGTTTAGACATTCTCATGTTTATTTGTTTTGTTGGTATTGGTATGACACAAAAAGTGGAGAAACAAAAAGCCAAATCTGACACATTCCATGCAGAACCCCAAAAATGTACTGGACAAAATTATTGGCACCTTCTGAAAATTGTAACATAAAAAACCTCGTTCAACTTCCAGACAAATTCAAGCTGACCTTCAGGCACAGGGTACAACTATGTCAGCACGCACTATACGTCACCATCTGAATGAAAAGTGACTCTATGGTAGGAGACCCAGGAGGACCCCACCTCTGACACAGAAACATAAAAAAGCCAGGTTGGATTTTGCCAAAACTTACCTGAGGAATGTGCTTTGGACAGAAAAAACAAAATTTTGGCTTTTTGGTAAAGCCCATCATTCTACTGTTTTCAGAAAAAGAAATGAGGCCTTTAAAGAAAAGAATACAGTCCCTACTGTCAAACATGGTGGAGCTTTACTGATGTTTTGAGGTTGCTTCGCTACTTCAGGCATTGGATGTCCTGAGCTCGTGCATGGCATTATGAAATCTACAAAAGAATTCTGGGGTGCAAGGTAGGGCCTGGTGTCAGAAAGTTGGGTCTCCATCAGAGTTCATAGGTCTTACAGCAGTACAATGGCCCAAAGCACACATCAGAAAGCACCCAGAAACAGTTTCATACAAAGTGCTGGAGAGTACTGAACTGGCCAGCAATGAGTCCAGATATCATTTCCATACCTGTGGAAAGATTGGGAAAAGGAACCCTTCCAATCTGAGAGGCCTAGAGCAGTTGGTGAAAGAAGAGTAGTCCAGAATTCCAGTAGAGGTGGAAGAAACTCATTGATGGTTACACAAAGTGACTGACTTCAGTTATTTTTTTCGAGGGGTGTGCTAACAAATATTAAATTGAGGGTGCTAATAATTTTGTCCTGTGCATTTTTTGGGTTTTGCGTAGAATGTGTCAGATTTGGCTTTTTGTTTCTCCTCTTTTTGTGTCATATCAATACAAACAAAATAAATAAACATGAGAGTGCCTAAACATTTGTAATTGTAAAATTTTTCTTGGCAAAGTGGTGCATTATCTGACAGAAATTCAGGGGTGCCAATATTTTTGGCCATGACCGTATATGAAAGATTCTGCTTTGTTAAGCTGACCATGCATAATACCTTATTAGAATGTTCGTCTTTTTTTTATTTTCTTCAAAAGCTGATGACATCAAGAAACCATCCTTATGTGTGATACAGTTATATTCTATTTTGTATACATAGGATGGTTGTAACTGAAGGATCACAGTGAAAATCTCTTGGACAACCTAACTAGAGGACCAAGAAAATGTATTTACTAAAAATGTTGTATAGGAGCTATAGGCCATTTTAGAGAACAGTGTTGAAAACATTAAAGCATATTTCTCCAACTAGTTTTCTATCACTTTGTTTATATTCATCTCTTTTATTGCAGGAGTCCGAACCTAGCGAGGGCAAAAAAGATGTTCCTAAATTTAACAGCGAACTTGGAACCATGGTAAACTACAAGCTGCGCAGCAGAGTTTCCTGTTTGTTTAACAACTAAATTTTATTTGAAGAATTTCTTAATTTCAGATGTCTTTTTATACGTCTGTTAACTGGAAGAGCCAATCTAGCTCACTTGAATTCTATCTGTCAGTACCATGCATTTTTTGTTATTTTTTTATACCACACATATTGCCATTATTGATAGCTATAGATGCACAACAACCCTTTATGTATTCGCCAGTCAGCATTACCACATGGGGAGAGTCCATAGCACTGTGTAAGCTAAATTTTGAGTGACTAGCTTATGCAAGGCATTTTCTCCGTCTCCCTATAGCCACGCAGACCAGTAAAGAGAGCAAGAAGGTCAGTATATGCTGCTGGAGACTGGAGGATTAACAGAACTTTAAACTTAACCACCTGAATCCTAAACTTAATAGTAATGGCTAAACTAAACCCCGAAAACCAGATCCTAGCACTAAACTAACCCCTAAAATAGACTCCTGCTGCAGAATCCTTGTTGTATTCGATGCTGGGAGCAACAACCCTAAATAATAACAGCCCTGCATTAATAACTAACAATGCTGATGTCCCAGCTCTGAAAACAAAGGACCTAATAAATATTGTTTTTTTATAATGCAGCTCATGCTTTAATATAGTTGAGAAACAATGCAATAAAGAGGCCACATTACTATGATGTCCTCCGTGCACCCCTAACTTGTACATAAATTAAAGGTCAATCATAATGCCTCCTTCACATGGGAATACTGAACCACTTGAAGACCACGCCTTTCCTGACACTTTTTGTTTGCATGTAAAAATCAATATTTTGTGCTAGAAAATTACTTGGAATCCCCAAACATTATATATTTTTTAAAGTAAAGGCCCTAGAGAATAAAATGATGGGTACTGCAATTTTAATGCACAAAAAAAACACAATATAATACACAATTGTTTGGGAAAATATTAAAGATGATGTTATGCCGAGTAAATGGATACCAAACATGTAACGCTTTAAAATTGTGCACACCCGTGCAGCAGCGACAAATGGTATAAATTTTTATTATCCCTAGGTGACGCTTTAAAAGCCTTTACAGGTTACCACTTTAGATTTACACAGAAGGTCTGGTGCTAGAATTACTGCCCTCGATCTGACGTTTGATCTGACATGTGCTGATTCCTCACATGTGGGGCAAGCGCTGTTTGTGTACACATAGGACAGACACATGTGTTCGCCTTTGCGCGCGAGCACAGGGGACGGAAGTGCTTCAAAAATATTTTTTTTTAATCTTATTTATTTAACTGGCGCTTGAAATTTTTATTTTTTTTTAGCACTTTTTAGTGTTATCACAGGGAATATAAATATCCCCTGTGATAGCAATAGGCAGTGACAGGTAGTCTTTACGCTAATAGACCCCATATCTCTCCTCTGCCCTTCACAGCATCTGATTGCACCAAGATCGGTGTGATCAGATGTTTTCCCAATTTAAAAATGGCACTGTTTACATCTGGTGAAACTTGAAGTGATGAACGGTCAATGCTTCTGGTTTCTGAGACTGGAGGTGATCTGAGCCATTCTGGTCTTCCATTGCCTCTATGGTCAACTGGGGGAATCACCGGCTGGACGCTCAAGTCTCCTGGTGGGACAGATAATTAGCCGCTAAGATTGCTTTTACAAGAAAGCGGCCTCCCAGCTGAAAGAAACTAAACTGGGATGATTCCTGCAGCTGCAGGCAGTATCTCTGTATAACCACTTGTAGAGTTTAAACAACAAACAGGGTCAACAGTTTCAGTGGGACCAATCCCTGCTGGATGTTTGCCCACTGTTTAATCACAATCACAAAAACAAAAAAGAATTAACCAGATCACCATAATCCCCCTTTGACACACAGACTGTGGACAATCTAGACTAAAAACAACAGACCAGGGAAGTGTATGCCTAGTAGTGCAATAAACTTTATTAGGCAAAGATAAAATGACACATAATGCACCCACGTGCTCCCAGAATGACACCAAGCTCATTACACAACTGTGAGTATCCACCTTCAGAACCCTTGTATGGATGCCATTCGATAATGGTAATCCATTCAACTAAAGGCTCCTCTCCCCATGTCTGTGTGTTACCCTAGGTGCACACCTAAGCGTTTTCTTCAGCGTTTTGCAGAAACTCAGTACAGTCCATTTAACATGATTCCCTATGGGACATGTTCACATCTCCACGATTTTCATCCAGTGCATTTTTTGGAAAGGGTCAGGGACTTTTGTGAACGCAAAAAGTTGCATTTTTGGTTCTATGGACTTCAATATAAACGCTGTAGAAAAGTATATAGTGTGTTTTTGATGCGTTTTAAATCTGCCTAGCAACAAGAAAAAAAAAAAGTAAAACGTTTCAAAAACGCAGGTGCAAAAACGCAAACTGCAGTGCAGAAACGGCTCAAATGCAACCTGCATAGGTGTGAGCCTAGCCTTAGAAAGGAAAGAGAACAGTGGGGGTGCAATAGAAACTTGTGTATGACAGCTGCCAGGATCATGGAGGACCTGCAATCATTCAGTAGAGCAGTGTGCACCCGAAAGAGGCTGTGCGGGTTGCCATAGGTTTGAGGCCGTAGACCACATCAGACAGCTCTGCGGGTCACAGGTTGAGTATATCTGTGTTAAACAATCAGTAATGTTCATATACATAAGGAAAATGTCAAGGGGTATGAATACTTTTTCAAGGCACTGTAGGGGACCAGTAGTTCCCTATGTGATAGCATAGAAGTGACAGCTCCTCTTTGTAGGGGGGAGTGTGTGCAATGAGGGCGCAGGAGAGGATCAGTGTATACAGTGAGGGAGCAGTGTATACAGACACTCTCCCTCACTTGGCGCTGCTAAATATCACAGCCGGTTTTTAAATGCAATTGCTGACTTTTTTTTTTTCACTTTATAGCTCCGAGAGAGAGCTGTCATTTGCCCGCTGCTAAAGTAAACAAAGAGGTGGGGTCACTGGGTAACGTCACTGGGTGACCCCACTCCTTTGTTAATTTAGCAGTGGGGCGAATGACCGCTCCTTCTCGGAGCTATAAAGTAAAGAAGAAAAAAAGCCGGAAATTTTATTTAAAATCGGCAATGACGTTTAGTGGCAGCAAGTGAGGGAGCCTGTCTGTATACTCTGCTCCCTTACTGTATAAACTGCTTACCTCCTCTCCTGCCTTTTTCTGGCAACCCCCCCCCCCATCTGCAGTACACACAGCCTCCCAAACCCCCCAGCCAAATAGTCAGTCCACCCTTCATTGGGGCTGGGGTCTCTCATTATCGGCACTTGTATTGGCTCACTTTTTCCTATCTGCAAAATGCTGATAGGGCTATTTTCACTGAAATTTCATTTGCATCCCAAATTAAAAAGTAAAGTAATAATGGAAAGGACAAGCATAGGGAGTGCTATTTACTTTGGCAAGTAGAGGTCTAAATATAAGAAGGTCATCTTGAGTCTTTGTATGTATTCTAACATTTTTTACTCATTTTTTTTCAGGATTTTCAATTAGGTGTACAATCCTTTGAAAAAGTTCTTGACATTGCCTCGCTATCTCCTGCTAGCCCAAATGTAAGCAGCACTCTTATGCCTATATATTACAATTCCGTTTTTTTGTTTTGTTTTGTTTTTTTTATTTGTTGATGGTGACTGTTTGAGGAAAATATTATTTGTAATGATTTCACTATTAGCACTTTCTGGCTTTAAAGCACATCTGTGGCCATGAAACCTGCAATCCATGTGTATGGCTTGCAGAGGGCACTGTATGCTTTGCAATTCTTAGTTTCACATATGTGTATTGCTGCGTTTTGTCAAAGGGTTTTATTCCTAGGGCTCAGCTGCTTGTTTTCTCAAGCATGAGAAGATTTGGATACCTGTCCATGTGGGCTTAATAGACATAAATTGGCCACATAGTGACAGAAATGTTACACTGAATATTAACAGAACCAAAACATTTAATCTGGTGGAAGAGAAATTAGTTCAGTCATCTAGCCCAGCAGTATTTTATCTCAGAAAGTCTTTTGATTGGTTTACTTAATATCATCAGTAATCCAGGAATCCTCCCAATTAGATGAAAAGCAGTGGCATAGTAAATTTGTTTTAGATCAGTAGTTCTCAACCAGTGATACATGTACCCTAAGGAGTACCTCTGCTTCTTTAGGTTTACTTTATCTAAAAGCTACAGTTTGTACATTTTGTGGCAATAATTAATCAAATCGTATTGCTGTATTGTCAATTTCCTAGCATAATGGTGTTGTTTGTATAATATATATACACACACATAGATATACAGAGGCTGTATAAGAGAAATAGAGCAGGAGGTAATTGAAAAGAAGGTTGTCATATTTTTTTTTTTAAAAGAAACCTGCTACAAAACACTGTTTTAGAACATAAAATGATTGAAGCTTTCTAAACACCTAACCTTAAAGTTATGGCACTTTCATTTTTTTAATAAAAAAAAATATCTAAGTACCTTTTTCATAATCGATATACAGCACACATGATCTCATGACCTAGCTCTTTCCCAGCCTGTCTGTAGAGAAACAGTGAGAGGAGGATCTTCTAGTCCTCTGCTGCTGGTCACATTTAAAAAAAAAACAAGAAAAAAAAACAACCTTTGGGATATAGAATATAAAAAACTAATATCAATAAACTTTTAAATCATCATGCAAACATATATTTGAAATCAAATCTTATTATATTTTAGCAATAACATGGTGTGGGCGAATTTCTGCCAGTCACAGTCACGCCCCTCTAATCTGTGTCCTAGAATAACACTGAGGTGAAGGCTCCATCAATCAACATGTAATATACCACCCCAATTGTGTTAAGCTCATTAGTGAGTATGGAGGAGGAGGGAGAGAGGGAGTGGGCTGTCATTTACCAGTGTGTATATGCCCACATGTGTGATTCAATAATCACATGGGCTGCTCAGATGTGATGAGAAAATGCTCAGCATGGAAACTCACTGAAAACTGAGCATGTGCAGTAGCTGCCAACACTGCTTTGCAAACTGTCATTATAATAATCTCTCTTTGAACATAAAGATAACTAAACTGGGCAGTAATCATATTACCACACATGACAATGTATACTATGTGTCCCTGCCTAGTTTCCTAACACCAAACGGCCTCCTCACAGGGGCAATAGATTGTCAATAGATGCTGTAATACCTGAGAGAGCAGATTAGATGGTATTTGCCGACTCCTGTAGAGAAACGTACTAAACTGCTTACCACCAAAATTTACTGGAAACAATAACCAGGAGTATCCAGTTGCCTGGTTTGAATGGAAGTATAAAACACAAGGTGCATTGTGATGTGTGAACACATCCATCTAAGCTGATATATACATGTGTGTGCTTTCAAACTGAAGACAAAAGAACTGGCAGATATGCTGAAATTAACTTATCACTTGCTCCAGCCACTATGGCTGTCAAACTGATATCAGTGCTTGGTTCTGTTTAGTACCTCACTGTATTTGCTATCTGCTAATAGGATCTGCTGTTATTTAGTTTTTAAGAAATACATGTTGTGATCAACAGAGATGATATGTCTGGGTTGTGATCTATATGGCCATTTTCCTTTGCTGTATTGGCGATGGATACCTTTGGGAACTGCCACACTGACCCCATGAAGTCTAAAACCTATAGCTGCCAGATTGCTGTCATCAGAAAGCCAACAGTTGGTAGTGTGTGTAAAATCCCTCACTGCCAATAACGTATGACATACAGCAGTGGCAATAGCAAGGCTAAATATTAGGAGAGTCACCACAAATTACACCTAAAAAGTTGATCATTATCTATTTAAATAAGTAGGGACATTTACAAAGGACATTGCAAGGTTTGCCTCTCTTGCAAAAAAAATTAAAATAAAGGATGTACATAAAATAATATTATTGCGAGCGCATACTGGTGTCAAATAATAACAAAAAAGCTGCTAGCTTAAAGGAAAACCTCTAAAACCCTCAGACAAATATGTAATCAAAAAATGCAGTGCAAGAATAAATAAAGTGGAAAAAGTGATGATTGCGCAAATAAGTGATAACAGTGGTGTCTTATTGAAGACAGCAGATATAAAGTGACAACCATATCATATAGGTGCATTATAAGTCATACACAAAAAAAAAAATCAAATCAATAAGAGTCCGTGAATATGCTGAAAATAAATGCATCAGCTTTTCCCAAAGCAGGAAGATAGCGGACATTCTCTTAAACTTCCATCGTACAATCATAGGTGCACGTGACTTCCGTGATTAGAAAGAAAAGGGGTGTGCTTGCACTCGCCAGACGTAAATGATTTTACGCATGTAGTAAAAGGGACACTGATGGTCATCTGGAACCTGGTTGAAATAAGGCACTCTGATGGCGCATGGTATACCCAGGAACAATCCTCCGGACCACTCAATGGACCCTCATTAATGGTGGGAACAGCTTACAGATTTAAATTACACCTGGCAATAGGTGTGTTCAGCAACAATGGGAGAGCCACCTTGAAGTAGCTCAAAACAAAGCCACCAGGACAAAAAGCTGATATAGTGGAGTAATGTATTCAGCCCAATGATGGTAGTCACATATTAAAGTAACAAGAGTAATGACAGGCATGTAGCAACAGGTGGCAGTAGCTCCAAGCAGTGGATGCAAGTAGCACAAGTTCATGTGTGATGACAGATAGCTGATAGCTATATCTGATATGCCAAAAATAACATCTCATGCATGCAGATGGATAATAAATCAAGATGGCTGCTGGTCAGACACGTGGCTACAGCAGGTAGAGGTGGCGTCGGCAAGGCAGGCTGGCCCTCTGACGCGTTTCGTGCAATGGCACGTTGTCAAGTAATGTTGCCTTCTCTAAGGAATCAGATCGCATCACATGCCCAAAATAAGTCAGCTGTAATTTGACTATCTTTCCTTTTAAAGTTATTCCTGGTTTAACTCGCTCTAAAACATCTCTGTTGGTAATCTTTGCTGTCCAGGGTATCCTCAATAGCCTTCTCCAGCACCATAATTCGAATGCATCAATCTTCTATCAGCTCTTTTCATAACCCAGCTTTTACACCCATACGTTGTTATATGGAAAACTATTGTGTTTACCAGCTTGCATTTGGTGATGAGGCTGATATCCTTACTTTTCCACAATTTTTGCATACTTAGCATGGCGTTTCGACCTAATGCGATCCGTTTTTATAATTTCAGGAGCGCAATCTCCTGTTTGGTTTATCATAGATCCTAGAAAACAGAAATGATGAACACATTCTATTTCCTCTTCATCAATGTATATTTTGGTTGCTCGAGTTTTAGATGTTGTCATGATCTTTGTTTTTTTGATGTTAAGACGGAGTCCCATTTTTCCACTCTCCTCCTGTGTTTTTGCTATCAGGTGTTTCAGGTCCTCTTCTGTTTCTGCCAGTAAAGTTGTATCATCAGCATATCGAAAGTTATTAATATTCCTACCACCTATCTTCACCCCAATTTCAGATTCTTCTAGATCTAGTTTCCTGATGATGACCTCTGCATACAGATTGAAAAGAAAAGGGGAGAGAATACAACCTTGTCGTACACCTTTTCCAATTTTAAACCACTCAGTGTCGTCATATTGTGTCCGAACAGTAGCTTCTTGGTCGATAAAAAGTGACCTTATTAACTGTACAAGGTGCATTGGCACTCCCATTTCTTGTAATGCTTTCCATAGCTTGTCATGTACAACACAGTTGAATGAATTGGTGCAATCAATGAAACACATGTAGATGCTTTTTTGATATTCATTACATATTTCCATAATCCAACGTAGATTAGCAAGGCTGCTTTCACACTGAGCAGATTTTGCAGTGCTTTTGCATCCCTTTAACCTCCTTAGCGGTTTTCCCGAGTGTAGCTCAGGGTAAAATTTCAATACCAAGAGCAGTAACCCCGAGCTACACTCGGGCTTACCATGCGGCGTTGCTCAGGGGGTCCCTGCAGCACTTACCTTGTCTTTCGCTCCCGCGATGTGTCCCCTGCAGCGTCCCCGGCCATCTCCTCTGGTCAATGCCGGCATCCAGCTTCCGTGTTCCGATCCCTGTGACGTAGGAACGTACGGGCGCCGGAACTGGCGGAAAATTTGAAATTTTTTAAAAATTTCATTTTTGCCGTCATTGCTGTTTCAATGCATTTCACATATATTTTGTCCCTACTGCTTTGTCCTGTGCCCTGCCTGCATTTTGACTGTTCTTTCTGCCTGGAAACTTAGAAAAGTCCATGGCGTCCAAAAAGCATCCCTTTACGTCAAAAGCAGTTTTAGAACAGCGATAGTAAATCAGAACCACTTGCAGAATTGAGTGATAATGATTTGTGGGGAAATTCGTCATCAGACACTGAAAACGATTTTGCGACTTTGCTCAGCGATGTGCGAATTTGCCTCTGTATTACAAATTTCAGTGTTTTTGGTTTGATTATATTATTGAATTAAACTTATTATTAATATATTATTATTTTTTATGATTATTTATTAAATTATAATTTATGATTTCGTGTTTCAAGTTTTATCATATCCGGAATGTTTACTAGACTCTTGTTCGGACAGAATTTAGTGAGTTATTCCTAAAAATTACAGCCTACAATAAAAAACTACATATTTCCATGCAAAAAAATGGTACTGCTTTCAGCACGAAAAATCGGAAAGAATCATACCGCCAGGGAGGTTAAATTCAATTTATGTCTTCGCACTGGTCCGTTGCGCTTCCCTTGTGGTGTTAAAAATCCTGCTTGCTGTATTTAAAGAAAGAGAAAAAAAACCGCACCTCCTTTTTGAGGTTTGGTTCACACCAATGTGATTTTTATTGCTTTTTACAGAAACACGCTACAGTCCATTTAACATGATTTACTATAGGATATCTATGCTTTTGTTGAGCTGCTGCATTTTTGGAGAGGGTCAGGGACTTTTTTTTTTTTTAAATGCAAAATGTTTCATTTTTGGTTCAATAGACTTCAATGAAGAAAATGCATGTAGTGTGGTTTTGATCATTTTGCTTTTTTAATCTGCCCAGCAACAAGTTAGCCAAAAAAAATTCAAAACGCACTGCAAAACGGCCAAAACGCAAATTGCATTGCTGTGAACCAGTCCTGAAATGCATTGAAAACGCATCATGTGATGCATTTTTTATGCGTTTTGGGTCTTTTATCTGCCCAGCAACAAATTGTTAAAAAAAACAAATTTCAAAAATTGCAAAACGCGTGCAAAAATGCACTGCAAAACGGACAAAACGCAAACTGCATTGGTGTGAACCGGGCCTGAAATGCATTCAAATCCCATCAAAAACGCACACGTGTTGCATTTTGATGTGGGTTTTTTTAGTCACATGACCTTTGAAAAACGCACTGTAAACATGGTAAAACAGCTGGTAAAATAACAGGTAAAAACGTGGCAAAATCTCTAGTAAAATCTTGCACTTTCAGTGGCCATTATCGGCATCTTTTTCCTATCGGCACAATACGGATAACACTATATTCGGCCGATATTTCAGTGCATCCTTAATAATTCTTTAGTATTAAACCGCAGACACAAAAAAAAAAGCCCCCTGCAAGGTAATGTCAAGGTATGCATAGCATACTAGCACATTATGTAAAACTTAACTTAAAACGAAGCCCTCCAGCAGCGCGCTGTCACCACTGTAGAGGCTTCCATCTTCACCTGTCTTCCTTCCAGGGTTATGAGCTCCGGCATTCTGGCAATCCGGGCTGCCATGACGCATGCGCAGGAGTCCCGGGCCATGGCACACAGCACACAGCTCTAAAGGAATGGCACAGGTATGTTATTCCTTCAGATCGCATGCACCGGATTAAATGACGAGAGAATATCTCCTAAAAGGTGCACGTTTTGGGAAATATTAATTGTACCTACAGATCAGCTTCATTATAGCTTACCTGTAGGTAAAATTAAAAAACTGAGTTTACAAACACTTAAATCGGTGATTGAGCTTGTTATTCTACTGAGATCTTTGTAGGTAATTATTCTCAGAAAGTCTACTTGAAGGTTCTATATTGTACATCTTAACTCAGCCAGACGGAGATGATTTAAAAATTCCATATGAGGGCACATGAGGGGTGACTTATGAAGCAAGGCTCACACTGAATGGAGCACCTACCCACCATACATTTGGCGGCTTCATATATCAAAAACTGTAACAAATGGTTTCTGAACTGTAATTTATATCATATATTTTTAATGTTTTCTTTACCTATACTAGTTTGCCACTATATTTATTGAAGAGCATGGAACAAGCTGGATTTCCCCTTTAAAGGAAAGAATGACAGTATTTAAAGTAAATAAAAATTTATTTTCCTTCAGGAAGCAGTAGAAGAGGAGATAGATGAAGATGTGGAGAAGGAAATTGGTGATGACTATATGAAACCTATTAAGGGACCACTGGATAAGGTTCAGAGGTTTGTTGGGTATACGGCTTGTGTTATTACAGGTATCCATTTTTTTTTCTTTTTTTCTAAAACACTTTTTTTTCTTGCACAGGCAAATTCATCCAGATGCAAAGTATGCAAGTGCTACTGTAGAACCAGCATCTACAAAAGAACCTTTTAAATTGTCCGCAGAGCTATTCAGAAATGGCAGCGAATCCTCACAAAATTCAGAGAATGAATCTAGGAAGATATCTGAAACCTCAAAGCATACTGGACAGCTACCAAAACTTGTGGATGAACTTCCTAAAGCTTCAGCGTACAATTCCAAAATGATTGTTGAGCAGGAGAAAAGTGCTTTAGAAGAAGAGCATAAACAGAAGCTGGAGAATCTGAGAGAAATGTTTAGCAAAGTGGAAGAGGAGAGGAAACATACTCTGCAAGGACTCCATAACAGTAACATCAGGTATTTCACTAACTCAATTACAATCATTTAGCCTAGGTTCACACTAGAATGCTGTGCGGGAAACCCACAATCTGTGCGCTTTCCGCACCGCATTCCAAACACACTGCTTTGCAATCTGCAGGAGGTGTCAATGGAATCTTAACGACACTGCAAATGCAGATCGCAAACGCAGTGCATTTGCCAGCACTGGGTCGCATGGTACAAAGTTACCATGTAATCCAGTTGCAGTGTGGTTCCAAATTTGGTGCAATGTGGTGCACTTTGAGCCCATTTAAAAGGAGTGGGCTCAAATCGTACTGCACTGAATTTTATAGGAATGCAATTCCTGCGTGATTTTTATATTTGGTTCATAGTGTAAACAAAGGCTAATAATCATTTAAAATATACTGTGTGTATACACACACAAAGTACATATACACTATATTGCCAAAAAGTATTGGGACACGTGCCTTTACATGCATATGAACTTTTAATGGTATCCCAGTCTTAATCCATGGGAATGTTTGACCATTCTTCCAGAAGTGCATTTGTGAGGTCACGCACTGATGTCGAACGAGAAGGCCTGGCTCACAGTCTCCACTCTCATTCATCCCAAAGGTGTTCTATTCTGCGCACATTCCACAAAGTTGGAAGCATGAAATTGTCCAAAATGTTTTGTTGTGATGACGCCTTAAGAGTTCCCTTCATTGGAACTAAGGGGCCAAGACCAACCCCTGAAAAACAACCCCACTCCATAATCCCCCTCCACCAAACTTAACACTTGGCACAATGCAGTCAGGCAAGTACCGCTCACCTGGCAACCATCAAACCCAGATACGCCCATCAAATTGCAAGACAGAGAAGCGTGATTCGTCACTCCAGAGAATGCATCTTCACTGCTCTAGAGTCCAGTGGCGGCGTGCTTTACACCACTGCATCCGACACTTTGCATTGCACTTGGTGATGTAAGGCTTGGATGCAGCGGCTCGGCCATGAATACCCATTCCATGAACCTCTCTACGCACTATTGTGCTAATCTGAAGGCCACATGACGTTTGGAGGTCTTTAGCTATTGACTCTACAGACAGTTGGCAACATCTGCGCACTGTGCGCTTTAGCATGTGCTGACCCCACTTTGTCATTTTTCATGGCTGAGTTGCTGTTGTTCCCAGTTGCTTCCACTTTGTTATAACACCACTAACAGATGACCGTGGAATATTTAGTAGCAAGGAAATTTCACGGATGCCTAGGTGCTTGATTGGAACAGCTGAATCCAATGATTTGGAGGGGTGTTCCAACTTCCAGAAAGTATTCACAGCACTTAACTTTTGCCACATTTTGTTATGTTTCAGCTTTATTCCAAAATGGATTAAATTCATTTTTTTCCTCAACATTCTACAAACAATACCCCATAATGACAACGTGAAAGAAGTTCGTTTTGAAATCTCTGCAATTTATTAAAAATAAAAAAACGAAAAAAATCACATGTACATAAGTATTCACAGCCTTTTCCCAATAGTTTGTTGAAGCCCGTTTAGCACCAATTATAGCTTCAAGTCGTTTTGAGTATGATGCTACAAGCTTGGCACACCTATTTTTGGGCAATTTCTCCCATTCTTCTTTGCAGTACCTCTCAAGCTCCATCAGGTTGGATGGGGAGCGTCGGTGCACATCCATTTTCAGATCTCTCCAGTGATGTTCAGTTGGGTTCAAGTCTGGACTCTTGCTGGGCCACTCCAGGACATTCGCAGATTTGGCCTGTAGCAATTCCTTTCTGTGTGCTTAGGGTTGTTGTCCTGTTGAAAGATGAACCGTCGCCCCAGTCTAAGGTCCAGATCGCTCTGGAATAGGTTTTCATCAAGGATGTCTCTGTACTTTGCTGCATTCATCTTTACTTCGATCCTGACTAGTCTCCCAGTTGCTGCCACAGCATGATGCTGCCACCACCATGCTTCACTGTAGGGATGGTATTTGCCAGGTGGTGAGAGGTGCCTGGTTTCCTCCAGACATGACGCTTGGCATTCAGGCCAAAGAGTTCAATCTTTGTTTCATCAGACCAGAAAGTTTTGTTTCTCCATGGTCTGAGAGTCCCTCAGGTGCCTTTTGGCAAACTCCAGGTGGGCTGCCATTTGCCTTTTACTGAGGAGTGGCTTCCGTCTGGCCACTCTACCATACAGGCCTGATTGGTGGAGTGCTTCAGAGATGGTTGTTCTTCTGGAAGGTTCTCCTCTCTCCACAGAGAAATGCTGGAGCTCTTTCAGAGTGACCATCAGGTGCTTGGTTACCTCCCTGGCTAAGGCCCGTCTCCCTCGATCGCTCATTTTGGAAAAACAGCCTGCTCTAGGAAGATTCCTTTTGGTTCCAAACTTCTTCCATTTACGGATGATGCAGGCCACTGTGCTCATTGGGACCTTCAATGCTGCAGAAATTTTTTTCTGTACCCTTCCCCAGATCTGTGCCTTGATACAATCCTGTCTCGGAGGTCTACGGACAATTCCTTGGACTTCATGGCTTGGTTTGTGCTCTGACATGCACTGTTAACTGTGGGAACTTTTATATAGACAGGTTTATGCCTTTCCTAATCATGTCCAAACAACTGAATTTCCCTCAGGTGGACTCCAATCAAGTTGTGGAAACATCTCCAGGATGGTCAGTGGGAACAGGATGCACCAGAGCTCAATTTTGAGTGTCATGGCAAAGGCTGTGAATACTTATGTACATGTGGATTTTTTTGGTTTTTATTTTTAATAAATCAAAAAGATTTAAAAACAAACGTCTTTCACGTTGTCATTATGGGGTGTTGTTTGTAGAATGTTCAGGAAAAAATGAAGTTAATCCATTTTGGAATAAGGCTGTAACATAACAAAATGGGGCGAAAGTTAAGCGCCGTGAATACTTTCTGGATGCACTGTGTGTGTATGTGTATATAAATGTGCGCGTGTGTGTGTGTATATGTATATTACCCACACACACTATATTGCCAGAGTATTGGGACACCCCAACAAATCATTGGATTCAGGAAATTAGTTTGACGGTTTGGTTTAGAGCTACTTTGATTGATAAGACACACAAACATTTTAAGATTGTTGTTCATAAGAAGCATCGGCTGATGTGAACAATGCCTCGCAAAAAGGAGCTCTCTGAAGACATATGATTAAGCATAGCTGATCTGCATAAGGCTGGAAAGTGATACAAAGCAATCTCAAAGTGTTTAGAAATTCATCAGGTGACAGTTAAACAAAGTGTCTATGAATGGAGACAGTTTAGTGCTGTGACTACTCTCCTGAGAAGTGGGCGCCCAGCCAAAATTACTCTCTGTTTATACACTATATTGCCAAAAGTATTGGGACACCCCTCCAAATCATTGAATTCAGGAGTTCCAAGCACCTCCATAGCCACAGGTGTATAAAATCAAGCACCTAGGCATGCAGACTGCTTCTACAAACATTTGTGAAAGAATGGGTCGCTCTCAGGAGCTCAGTGAATTCAAGCGTGATCTTGATAGGTAGACTGTGAAATTTCCTTGCTACTAAATATTCCACTGTCAACTGTTAGTGGTTTTATAACAAAGTGGAGGCAATGGGAAACAGCAACTCAGCCACAAAGTGGTAGGCCACGTAAAATGACAGAGCGTGGTCTGCGCATGCTGAAGCGCATAGTGTGCAGAAGTCGCCAACTGTCTTCAGAGTCAATAGCTAAAGACCTCCAAACTTTGTGTGGCCTTCAGATTGGCACAACAGTGCGTAGAGAGCTTCATCAAATGGGTTTCCATGGCCCAAGTAGCTGCATCCAAGCCTTAAAATGTAAGGCAATGCAAAGCATTGGATGCAGTGGTGTAAAGCACGCCATCACTTAACTCGAGCAGTGGAGATGTGTTCTCTGGAGTGACAAATCATGCTTCTTTCTGGCAATCCGATGGACGTGTCTGAATTTGGTGGCTTCCAGGTGAGCGGTACTTGCTAAGTGTAAAGTTTGATGGAGGGGGTATTATAGGGTGGAGTTGTTTTTCAGGGGTTGGGCTTGGCCCATTAGTTCATGATTGCGCACCAGTGCACAAAGCAAGGTCCATAAAGACATGGATGAGCACGTTTGGGGTGGAGGAACTTGCCGGGTCTGCACAGAGTCCTCAGAGTCCTGACCTCAACTGATAGAACACCTTTGGGATGAATTAGAGCGAAGACTGTGAGCCAGGCCTTCTCATCTAACATCAGTGCCTGACCTGTTATGTATATAGTAACAGTGCAGGGCCCTTTTACAGGATAAAAACAGGTAGAAGTGGTCCAGTAATGGACACAGAGTCTGCACATGTGGAGTGCAGAACTGTGGAGTGTAGATTTTGAGTGGAGAAAACTGCTGTTGCAGGTTTCTCCGGATTTTGATATTTCTGGATGGGGCTCCATAGTTTGGAGATTTCAAAGTGCCTTGGGAGGAAAGAAATCTCCAATCCAGTGTCCAGAGTTTGTAGTCAACCAGCAGGGTGTGGGCCCAGGTGCTCACAGCCCTTCTAATGTTGGTTTGCTGAGAGTTCGGGGGAGTTGAGTGCAGTTGGAGCAGTGGCTTCCATTGAGTGTCTCTGTGTGAGACAGATGCTGTGTGCATTAAAGGGCTCAAGGCTGTGTGCATTAAAGGACAGATGCTGTGTGAGTTGAAGGAGTCCAACACTGTGTGCTGGGAATAGCCAGTGGTCTGGGAGACCCATCCCAGCAGAGGTACTGCTGACCAGCAGTGATAAGGAGGAGTAGCCAGGAGGCTTAGTATTTTTCATTGGTGTTTACCATTGGAGAAGAACCCCTGTGTGGGAAAGTATATTTTGGACTTTTGTGTTTTGGTTTCCTGCCTTTTAATAAAAGTGGGCTACCAAGCCCTGAAAAAGAGTTTCTGACTAGTGTGGACTCACTTGGAAAGCATCTATCACTAGAGCTAATCATCCCCCATGTCACAATATATATATATATATATTTTGTATGTTTTTAAACAGAGCATTGGAGGAAAAGCTGCAGAGAGAGTCTGAAGAGGAAGAAGCCAGGATGAGAGAGGCACAGAAGCAGAGACTGCTCACATTGGAAAATGAACTTGTTAAAGAGAGACAAGAAGAAGAGCAGAAAATTCGGTAAGACACACACAAATATGTAGCAGAGGAAGAAACAAATATCACCTAGATACAAGTGGAGCATGTTAATTGGCGTCACAATCTCCACTAATTAATATTCTGTATTGTCACTTCTCTTAGTCCGTTTATGAGAAACCATGAATGAACATTGATCTAATGCATGCATTATTATACAATACATACAGTATATGGCATTGTTCCATGTAAGCTAAGCTTGGAACCCAGAGAGTCACATACCCGGAGTTTCCTGCTCCCTGAAATCTCTTCCCTCTCCAATACTTTTAGCAGCTTAAGGCTGCAGAGTGAGAAAGAGAGTGATGTGTGTATATCTGGTTGGGGTTTAGGAACCCACTGTAGGAAAAGTGTACTGAGAGTAGCAAAGTTAAAGTAATCACCTTTTGGTCCTGCTAGTTTCTTTTGTCATGTGGGCTTCCTGTGATAAGCTGACAATGCCGACTATGTTTCCAATTAAAGTAGCAATCACACCTGCTGGGGAGCTCGGTGCCAAGGCACAACATGCCTGATAACTTGCCCATTGTCAGCCCAAGACAAGGCCCCTGCATCATTTAGCAGTGCTTGACTCACAGCTACTCTTGGAGACAGCTATCATTCGGTAGAGAAAAGGGATCTAAAAAGGCATCTGGGACTTTTCTGAGCCTGCAGTGGTGTCACAGGAAGTGACAATACTCTATGGCTTCTCCACACCCACAGCCCTGACCTTAGGGAGAGGAGAACTGCTATGAAAAATAATTTTTTCAAGTTTTCATTGAAATGCATACAATAGTCTAATAGTTTATGCAAGCACAATGCCCTGCATGTTTATGAACAGCACGGTTTGCATCTACTTTAACAACCAAAATGAGCTTTTTCACCTAGTAAAAATATTTCTAAATCAGGTGGTCAAATGACAGTAAATCCATATAATAAATTAATCTGTTTTCCCATTGATGACTCAAACAGTGTTATCATGCACTATAACCGTGGTGGCTAACCTATGGCACGTGTGCCGCAGCAGGCGCGCAGGGCCTCGCTGCCAGCACGTGAGCCAAGTTGCCCTACTACTGCCCTGGTGCCAAGCTTTGGGTCCCACGCATGCGGGGTTGACATCACAAGCCACGACTACCTCCCTAGCCACTTGTCAGAGCTTTCACCATGCCTTCAGCCAGTGTGGTCAGCCAGAAGTGGATCTGCTATAGCAGCTAGTTGCTATAAACAAGAATGCCGATTTGCTGCACTGGATTTAAGTTTTTATACATATTTAACTGAGATTGACATTCTTTTAATGTTGTGCTGTCCCCCTGGCATTTAAATCTGCAGCATTAGGAACATTACCCATATGTGCTGATGGTCAGTGTAACATTGCCCCTCTGTGCTGTTGGTCAGTGGAACATTGCTCCTCTGTGCTGGTGGTCAGTGGAACATTGCTCCTCCTGTGCTGGTGGTCAGTGGAACATTGCCTCTCTGTGCTGGTGGTCAGTGGAACATTGCCTCTCTGTGCTGGTGGTCAGTGGAACGTTGCCTCTCTGTGCTGGTGGTCAGTGGAACATTGCCCCTCTGTGCTGGTGGTCAGTGGAACATTGCCCTTCTGTGCTGGTGGTCAGTGGAACATTGCCCCTCAGTGCTCGTGGTCAGTGGAACATTGCCCCTCAGTGCTCGTGGTCAGTGGAACATTGCCCCTCAGTGCTCGTGGTCAGTGGAACATTGCCCCTCTGTGCCCGTGGTCAGTGGAACATTGCCCCTCTGTGCCCGTGGTCAGTGGAACATTGCCCCTCAGTGCTCGTGGTCAGTGGAACATTGCCCCTCTGTGCCCATGGTCAGTGAAACATTGCCCCTCTGTGCTGGTGGCCAGTTGGTAGTTCTGAAAATGAAATCCTTAAAGTGTGGAATTCTCTGCCAAATAATTTTAAGTCAATGAAAGCACTTGGGATTGCTTTTCTTACTTTGTTTGGATCATCCTATGCTTGTGAGCAGCTGTTTTCAGCTTTGAATTATATCAAATCTGATACAAGAAACAGACTGACAGATGACCTGAGTGCTGCATGTGTTGCTCTCAAAATGACGAAGTATGAACCACAATTTGAAAAATTATCAGCATACATGCAACAGCAAAGATCACATTAATTGTGCAAAAGCACACCAAATGCAAACTTTTACTTTTCAATAAAAAGCTGTTTATATCACTGAAAGCTGTTACTGTGTTTTCTTTTAAAACAAAAGTTTTTTTCTAAACTAAAACCTCAGTATTCAGGTTTAATTGCAGTGTTGACACTTTGCGATAAATATGTGGGTTTTGGGTCACAGTTTGGGAACTTGGGCTCCAAAAGGTTCGCCATCACTGATATAAACTAACAATGTTTTTGATTATGCTCTCAAAAGAGGTTATTTTATGTATTTTCATTATTTTTTATTCCTTGTATAACCAGAGGACAGGAAGTTTTTTTAGCAGTTATTAGGTGTTCTAATATTTTCTTACTATTTATCTGTTTAAAAAAAAAATTGATTGATATCTGCTTAGCTGCTATTGACAATATCTGCACTCTCCTGAGGGTTTTGAAAATTTGTTTCCCAGTCTCATTAAGATATTTAGATAGTTTTTTTTTTTTTTACTTGATACCTTTTCTTTTTTACTACAGGAAACAGGAATTGACAATCAGCGAAGAACACAAACAGATATTACTAAAACTAGAGGAGAAGCTATTGCAGGAAAGAAATAGCTTCTCTGAAAAATTTAAACTAGAAACAGAAAATCTATTGGAGCAAGAGAAAGCTACTATCCTGCATGAAAGAGAAATTGCACTTAAAGAGCTGAGTACTAGGCTTGAACAGGAAACTAGAATGGTAAGCGAATGCTCATGTTTGGACTGTAAGTGCATTCTTCTCACAAGTTCATTGCATCTGCTGCATTGATGGTTACACTCTATTTATTGCACTAGGGAATACCCCTTTCAGCCTTTGAAAAGCTTGAAAAGTCTAACCTCAGTATGTTATTTTAAATCTGGCTTCTTGTAACCCTTTTCAGAGATTTACATTTAATTATATTGGATTGTGACCTAGTCACCTCTAAACATATTGCTAGTTTCACCACATATCCATAAAATAGTTCACACCATTTAGATTGGACATTTTTTTTTTATTCATGTTAGCAAAGCTTTTTAAGTACAAACAGTAATTTCAATATCAAAAATATAACAAACTGTCAACGTCATATACAAGTATCAAATATACAAGACATACAAAAGGCTAGTCTAGCGTTATACAATAACTGCAGCCTCTATACCGCTTTGCATAGATTGTACTACATGTGATCAGACCTGTTTCTTTTCAAAGTGCAGAGTTAATCCAACTGCCTGGTATGATCTTTTGCAATCCGTTCATTCCTTCCTGAAATTTTGTCAAACCATGTTTTGCATTGGTTTGGGATGCAGATCTCTATATCCACATTTAGAAAGATTGGGAACTTCATATGGTGCAGTATATGACCCCTGCACATACACTAAAACATATACACATAAAACATATATTTTCCTTGACTATTATATTTAAAACGTTGTACTCAAGTTACTACCAGATTGGTAGTCTACATTTGGTGCCATTGCTCCATGGCACAGTCTTTCTGGAAACTAATATTTTAGCTTTTTCCCAAGAGTTCTCTTTACAACAATGACCACACTGTGTATTGACCTCATGGAAACTCTCCAGCAAACACAAAAAAACTCCAGTACACTTCATATTAAAGCAGAACTCTGGGCAAAACTTCTTTGCATGTCCTCGTTGCTGATTTCCTACCTTCATTCAATATGTCATCCATCTTCTCGTTCACTCAGTAGTTGCTCTGAAATAGTCTATTCATTTTTAAGTCAAACCATTAATTCTCTTTGCTTTCCTGCCTGTAGGACCAGTGGCTGCTATGCCTCCTTCTCCCCGAGCCACTGGTCTTGGCACATCCCTTCTGTAGCTCTTTCTCCAGGAGCAGTGATGTAATTCAGCCCCACTTGCAGTGGTGGGTGGACTGAGACTCTCAGACATGTTCAACATGTACAGGTTTAATGTACCTGCCCACATTCATTAGAATTCCCTGTGGTTGATGGGAACTGTAGTTTCCTTTTACTGCAGAGAGAGAGAGGAGAGATTATGATGCAATTCCTGCTGTTACGCCTCCTCATTGGCAGAGCAGATGCTGTTCTCTTTTGAATTACAGAGTTGAGGCCATGAAGATTTAATTAGACTTTCCTCCTAAATGGTAAGTATTTTCAAAGTTTTATTAACTGTTTAGTGTTTTGTGTAGGGGTGGTATACTAATGGGGGATTTTTTTTCCTATCCTGGTTCTTGTTTAACTTCAAAATGCGGCACAACTCTTGATTTGCTTGTGTCCACGCTGTTTTCAGACAAAGTTAAACCTGCAATCTCTGTTTGAATTAAAAATTATTTGCCCCCCTGCATCAAGTGGGTCCCAGGTTCAAATTTCTAACCATCACCTAGTGCTCTGACAGTTTCTATAATTTCATGCAGATGCAACACATCTACAGTATTTTAGTGCTCTTTTCCTAAGTAATTTTCTTGTGAAACCTTAGGAAGCGGTATCTTTAGGTTGATTTTATTGTTCTTGCAATCAAATGTCACATTAAATAATGGCTTTGATCTCACTGCCTTTTATGTAGGTAGGTTTGGCCTGTTACTATATTTATACTCACAGTAACCAAGTGTGAAACAAAAGATAATAAATAGGTTTATAGATGTAAATTAATATATCTACAAAACACTAAAGTTCCAGGGCTTTTCAAAACTAGTGAGGTTTCGCAAAATAATATTTTTAAAAACCTATTAGGGCAATAAATAATACAAAATCATTGACCTTTCATGAATACACATGCCAATAAGGCTATAAAGTAATGTGTAATGAAAAATAAAAATGGGAACAGCAGTTTGCAAGTTGACGATGGCAAAGGAAACCATGAATTCACTTCACTTGTCAAAAAATCTTACCATGCAGAAACCTCTGCATGCACTTTGAATGCCTACTCTTGAGTCCAACTGAGCATATGGAAGGATAGACCTAAATGCTGGTAGAAAATGAACAATTTCTTTGGTTGAAGCTAGTTAGCATTGTCACACTAAAAGCTCAGCTGTGGGGAATTTTTTGTCAGTCTGGATCCTGCTACTGCCTGTTAACCTGTTAAGCGTGTGTGTGTATGTGTGTGTGCGTATGTATGTGTGTATATATATATATACATGAAATACAGTTGGGTCCATATATGTTTGGACACAGGCACAATTTTAGATTTATTCAGGTATTGACCAAAACATATGCAAGCTATAGTTCTATAATGGATATGGGCTGAAAGTGCACACTCTCAGGTTTAATTTGAGGATATGTACATCCAAATTGGAGGACGAAGTTAGGAATTACAGCTCTTAAGAGTAGCCATCTCCCCTTTTTTAAGGGACCAAAAGTAATTGGCCAATTGAATATAATCATAAATAAAATGTTAATTTTTAATATTTTGTTGAGAATCCTTTACTAGCAATGACTGCCTAAATAATAATTGCAATACCACTCCAAAATAAATAAGTAAATCTAATAATATAAAGTACCCCTTATAGCATATATTTCACCTTCACCCCTGAAGGTGTAACTAATAAAAAGTAATAAATATGCCACCTTAATAAATAGCGCCCCACAGAATAAAATACAAACAATTAAAAAATTTAAAATAATAATAACCAAAGTCCAGAGAACGTCCACAAGTGTTTGGTGTGATTCTTGCCACTTTCCAAAATGGCCGCTTCTCCACTTCTGGTTCCCATGTGCGTCTGACGTCACTTCCCTTGATGCATTTCGTCATGTGACTTATTCATAAGGGATCCCTTATTTAAAAGGATAATGCACTATGTATGATTTCTTTCTTTTTGAGGTGACATTGGTCATGAAAGCCTTTGGGAGGCTCTGATATTTGGACATTTTTGTGAAATCACCTTTATGACTTTATTGAAGGACACTTGTATGGTTTTTATATTATAATTTTTGGACTTTGATTATTATTTTTTATTTTTTTATTTTTTGTATTTTATTCTGTGGGGCGTTATTTATTTAGGTGGCATATTTATTATTAATGGAACCCATGGACATTACCAAAGACTGGGTGTCCTCCCTTCTGATGCTTTACCAGGCTCTAAATGCAGCTTTTTTCAGTTGTTCTAACTATGTATTTATATCTATATATATATATATATATATATATATATATATATATATATATATATATATACCCACAGTTGATCCAGAGGAAGAAAACCCAGCAAAGCATGATCCAATTTGCTCCTGCAGGGGACAGAAAATTCCTTCCTGATCCCCTGAGAGGCAATCCGATATTCCCTGAATCAACTTTACCTATAAATGCTAGTATCCAGTTATATTATGTGTATCTAGGAAATAATCCAGGCCTTTTTTAAATCTACTGAGCTGGCCAGTACCATATATATATATATATATATATATATATATATATATATATATATATATATATATATCTATCATGCTTTTTTTTTTTTTGCTGTTCAAATGGCAAGTGGGATTTTTCTGCTAAAGTGAGAACCTAGACATCATATTGACTTTGGAAAAAAATCCAAGATTGAGAATTATTTTTGACTGGGCCCACAATCTGGCAGAAACTTGTGGCCTACGAATATAGAGCAGATGTTCACTTCTTCCCTCTAAGACCAGTGTAAACCTGCAATGGATTTGAACAGTCTATTTTCACTGATGATTGTACAAAGATGGGCTCAGGTGCATTGCTTGTGCGTTGACAGTCTACTGCTCATTATTAGACTGGATTTCATGAAACTACCAGAAAATCTTCTATCACAACCAGAGTAAATGCATAATGCTCATTCCAGATAGAGAATAATTGCTTCTGCTTAAACATACAAATAAAAATAAAAAGTACATACATAAATTCATACACAAAACCTCCAAAATTATTATTTTTTCTTTTCAGGAATTCTTAGACTGTTGGGTATACTGCTGCATACAAGACAAATGGACACTGACAACAAAAAAGTTGTTGGTTAGAATCAGATAACAACAATAATCATGGCTGAGTTCTTTGATAGTGTCCTCAGAATAGTGTATATACCTCATTTTGCTCTACTGTGCATTTGCAAGAAGTTTTTCTGCTATGAACATCTGGTGATAGTTTTATGCTGGGTATATTAAATCCTGGAAGTCTCTTCTGTCAGCTAAGAAGCATTGGTAGATTCTTGCCACCTATGTTAAATCCTGAAAGTCTCTCCAGTCAGCCACTGGGCACAGATTGTTCCAGCTTATACTGGTGTTTTGTCCTGTTACAGGTCAGAATTTATAGGAGTTCACCTAGTCATCTACAGCTACAAGAAGGTTTTTTTTCAGTGAGGTAGGAGCTAAGATGGTTGTAGACCAAGCGTTCTAGAAGTTATCTGTGCTGGTGTTGTCTTCTCGTGAGTAACTACCCAGCTATGTTATAATTTGTACAGCACTCCACTATTCATCTCGGTCCAGTGTATCTTGGGAGTTCCTAAGGATTTACCAGTCCAAAACTGAGGCAGTTTTTCTGTCCCCATTTCTGCAACAAACTGTTGAGAGTTTCTAGCAAGCTCATGCTAAGCTGAGGTTCTTCTGTTTTAAGTACTGATGCTATCTCTGTGATATTTTCTACAATGGCGTTCTGTAGTTAATTGGTATTTTTATGTGTTTGTTTCTTCTTTATTCTTGGTTTACTTATGTAGAGTGCTGGAATTTGCATGCTTAGAGTCTAGTTAATGAAATTAGTTTGGTGGTTTGGTTTAGAGCTACTTTGATTGATAAGACACACAAACATTTTAAGATTGTTGTTCATAAGAAGCATCGGCTGATGTGAACAATGCCTCGCAAAAAGGAGCTCTCTGAAGACATACGATTAAGCATAGTTGATCTGCATAAGGCTGGAAAGTGATACAAAGCAATCTCAAAGTGTTTAGAAATTCATCAGGTGACAGTTAGAAAAAGTGTCTATGAATGGAGACAGTTTAGTGCTGTGACTATTGTCCTGAGAAGTGGGCACCCAGCCAAGATGACTCCCTGTTTATACACTATATTGCCAAAAGTATTGGGACACCCCTCCAAATCATTGGGTTCAGGTGTTCCAATCACCTCCATAGCCACAGGTGTATAAAATCAAGCACCTAGGCATGCAAACTGCTTCTACAAACATTTGTGAAAGAACAGGTTGCTCTCAGGAGCTCAGTGAATTCAAGTGTGGTACCGTGATAGGTTGCCACCTTTGCAATAAGTCCATTTGTGACATTTCCTTGCTACCAAAGATTCCACGGCCAACTATTAGTGGTGTTATAACAAAGTGGAAGCAACTGGGAACAGCAGCAACTCGGCCATGAAGTGGTAGGCCACGTAAAATGACAGAGGGGGGTCAGCGCATGCTGAAGAGCACAGTGCGCAGAAGTCTCCAACCTGTATGCAAAGTCAATAGCTAAAGACCTCCAAAGTTCATGTGGCCTTCAGATTAGCGCAACAGCAGTGCGTAGAGAGCTTCATGGAATGGGTTTTCCTGGTTGAGCAGCTGTATCCAAGCCTTACATCACCAAATGCAATGCAAAGCATCAGATGTAGTAGTGTAAAGCACGCCACCACTGGACTCTAGAGCATTGGAGACATGTCTGGAGTAACGAATCACGCTTCTCTGTCTGGCAATCCGATGGACGTGTCTGGGTTTGGCGGTTGCCAGGAGAAAAGTACTTGCCTGACTGCATTGTGCCAAGTGTGAAGTTTGGTGGAGGGAGGATTATGGTGTGGGGTGTTTTTCAGGGGTTGGGCTTGGCCCCAGTTAGTTCCAGTGAAGGAAACTCCCAAGGCGTCACCATAACAAGACAATTTGGACAATTTCATGCTCCCAACTTTGTGGGAACAGTTTGGGGCTGGCCCCTTCCCGTTCCAACATGACTGCGCACCAGTGCACAAGCAAGGTCCATGAAGATAGGGATGAGCAAGTTTGGGGTGGAGGAACTTGACTGGCCTGACCTCAACCTGATAGAACACCTTTGGGATGAATTAGAGTGGAGACTGTGAGCCAGGTCTTCTCTTCCGACATCAGTGCCTGACCTCACAAATGCGCCTCTGGAATAATGGTCAAACATTCCCATAGACACTCCTAAACCTTGTAGACAGCCTTCCCAGAAGAGTTGAAGCTGTTCTAGCTGCAAATGGTGGGCCAACTCAATATTGAACCCTGTGGACTGAAACTGGGATGCTATTAAAGTTCATGTGCGTGTAAAGGCAGGCGTCCCAATACTTTTGACAATGTAGTGTAAACTGTTTATTAGAAAAGTATGCAAATCCAATACAAATCATCATGACCATGTTAACACAAAGAAAATTAGAACAGTATTATGTATACAAAGACCATATACAAGAAAAAAAAACAGTCAAGGTCAATGAGCATAGCAAAGTTGCAGTACAACACATAGTAGTATCAAAAAAGGTGAGGAAAGTAAAGGTTGTAATAGATAAAGGATGGCTTTTCCCCCTCTTATCCTTTCCTTCTCTCCTATCTTTCCCATACTCTCTTCCTTTGCCGTTTAGTTACTTAATTCATTACACTCCAACCACTTCTAAGTATTTTTTTTTTTTTTTAAATTAAACCATCCTTCCTAGGATTTTCTAAGTTTTCCATTTTTATCCTCATCTGTGTGGTATAGTTCTTCCATCTTATATTTATAATTGACTCTGTTTATCCAATCCTTTATTTTTGGGGGCTCTATTGTTTGCCAGGCTTTAGGAATGAGACTTTTGGCCACATTTTAATAAATGGAACAATATCATATTTTTTTATTGTTTCACCGAAGCCTCTGATTTATGGAATAAGCAGACCCACGGGTCTAATGGTATACTAATCTTTAGAATCTCTTGTATGTATTGAATTATCAACCCCCAGTACTCCTGTATTTTAGGACAATCCCACCAAATGTGTGCCATTGTTCCCTTGCTCCCACATCCTCTCCAGCACAGAGGTGAAACCTCTGGTCTTTATGTGCCACATTAGGTGTAATATACCATCTTATAAGACATTTATAATTCATTTCAACTATATTCATATTCACCGCCCAATGTGTTAATCTAAACATCTTATTCTTTTGTTGCTCTTTCAATTTTGTTCCTAGCTCCTTCTCCCACTTATCCAGAAACACTTGGGACACCGGTCCATCTATTTCAGTAAAAATTTTATATATCCTAGAGGTAGCATATTTTTGTATTATATTTGAGCTAAACAATTGCTCTAAAGCAGCGGTTCTCAACCTGGGGGTCGCGACCCCTTTGGGGGTCGAACGACGCTTCCACAGGGGTCGCCTAAGACCATCGGAAAACACATATTTCCGATGGTCTTAGGAACCGAGACACCGCTCCTCGCCGCCGCCGCCACCGCCGTCTCCAGGTGTGGGCGGGATGACATGCCGCCCCTGTCATCTAGACACACCTCGAGATCAATCCTCGCCTGTGATTGGCCGCCGGCACTGTAGCTCAGGAGAGGCACACAGGCGGGCAATCACCGGCAAGGAGGTGGAGCTTGGAGAGGAGGAGCCGAGCGGCACCGCGAAGATCGAGCGAGTGAAGAGGAGGAGAGCGGCCGGAGAAGGAAGACATCTGACAGGTAAGTGTCGGTACCATGGGAGAGGGAGGGAGCGAGCAAGCCCAGGCTGGAGCAGGGGTCTGCAAGGTAAGTATCATTGGTGTCAGTGGGAATAGTGCCCCATCATTGGTTTCACTAATACCAATGATGGGGCACTATTCCTCCCACTAACACCAACGATGGGACACTATTCCTCCCACTGACACCAATGATGGGGCACTATTCCTCCCCCTGACACCAACGATGGGGCACTATTCCTCCCCCAAATGACACCAACGATGAGGCACTATTCCTCCCCCACTGACACCAAGGATAGGGCACGATTCCTCCCCCCACTGACACCAACGATGGGGCACAATTCCTCCCCCCACTGACACCAAGGATGGGGCACTATTCCTCCCCCCACTGACACCAAGGATGGGGCACTATTCCTCCCCCCACTGACACCAAGGATGGGGCACTATTCCTCCCCCCACTGACACCAAGGATGGGGCACTATTCCTCCCCCCACTGACACCAAGGATGGGGCACTATTCCTCCCCCCACTGACACCAAGGATGGGGCACTATTCCTCCCCCCACTGACACCAATGATGGGGCACTATTCCTCCCCCCACTGACACCTATGATGGGGCACTATTCCTCCCCCCCACTGACACCAATGATGGGGCACTATTCCTCCTCCCACTGACACCAATGATGGGGCACTATTCCTCCCACTGATACCAATGATGAGGCACTATTCCTCCCACTGACACCGATGAAGGGGCACTATTCCTCCCACTGATACCGATGATGGGGCACTATTCCTCCCACTGATACCGATGACGGGGCACTATTCCTCACACTGATACCGATGACGAGGCACTATTCCTCCCACTGACACCGATGACGAGGCACTATTCCTCCCACTGACACCAATGACAGGGCACTATTCCTCCCACTGATACCAATGACGGGGCACTATTCCTCCCACTGATACCAATGACGGGGCACTATTCCTCCTCCCACTGATACAAATGACGGGGCACTATTCCTCCCACTGACACCAATGATGGGGCACTATTCCTCCCCCCACTGACACCAAGGATGGGGCACTATTCCTCCCCCCACTGACACCAAGGATGGGGCACTATTCCTCCCCCCACTGACACCAAGGATGGGGCACTATTCCTCCCCCCACTGACACCTATGATGGGGCACTATTCCCCCCACTGACACCTATGATGGGGCACTATTCCCCCCACTGACACCAATGATGGGGCACTATTCCCCCCACTGACACCTATGATGGGGCACTATTCCTCCCCCCACTGACACCAATGATGGGGCACTATTCCTCCTCCCACTGACACCAATGATGGAGCACTATTCCTCCCACTGACAGCAATGATGGGGCACTATTCCTCCCACTGATACCAATGATGGGGCACTATTCCTCCCACTGATACCAATGATGAGGCACTATTCCTCCCACTGACACCGATGATGGGGCACTATTCCTCCCACTGACACCGATGATGGGGCACTATTCCTCCCACTGATACCGATGAAGGGCACTATTCCTCCCACTGATACCGATGATGGGGCACTATTCCTCCCACTGATACCGATGACGGGGCACTATTCCTCCCACTGATACCGATGACAAGGCACTATTCCTCCCACTGACACCGATGACAAGGCACTATTCCTCCCACTGACACCGATGACGGGGCACTATTCCTCCCACTGATACCAATGACGGGGCACTATTCCTCCCACTGATACCAATGACGGGGCACTATTCCTCCCACTGACACCAATGACGGGGCACTATTCCTCCCACTGATACCAATGATGGGGCACTATTCCTCCCACTGATACCAATGATGAGGCACTATTCCTCCCACTGACACCTATGATGGGGCACTATTCCCCCCACTGACACCAATGATGGGGCACTATTCCTCCCCCCACTGACACCAATGATGGGGCACTATTCCTCCTCCCACTGACACCTATGATGGGGCACTATTCCTCCTCCCACTGACACCTATGATGGGGCACTATTCCTCCTCCCACTGATACCGATGATGGGGCACTATTCCTCCTCCCACTGATACCGATGATGAGGCACTATTCCTCCCACTGACACCGATGATGGGGCACTATTCCTCCCACTGACACCGATGATGGGGCACTATTCCTCCCACTGACACCGATGACGGGGCACTATTCCTCCCACTGACACCGATGACGGGGCACTATTCCTCCCACTGACACCAATGACGGGGCACGATTCCTCCCACTGACACCAATGAAGGGGGCACTATTCCTCCCACTGACACCAATGACGGGGCACTATTCCTCCCACTGATACCAATGATGGGGCACTATTCCTCCCAATGACACCAATGACGTGGCACTATTCCTCCTACTGCAAAATTACAGTTATGAAGTAGCAACGAAAATAATTTTATGGTTGGGGGTCACCACAACATGAGGAACTGTATTAAGGGGTCGCGGCGCTAGAAAGGTTGAGAACCACTGCTCTAAAGGGTACATATCTTCCTCAGTCCTTAGTGGCTTTTGGAGCATTGCAACAAATTGTCTAATTTGATAATACCGCCATTCATCCAGTTTAGAAAATATTTCCTTCTTATTTTTTAAATCGTGTAAAGAATATAATACCCCCTTATCAACAATATCTTTTAACGTGCATTTCTATCCTTTAACCATTTACCTGAAATATCATTCCTGGGAAAAGCTTAGTTCCCACCAATAGTATTGACAATGAGTTAAACTTCCAGTCCTTCTGTTCATGCATTTCATCCCAAATCCTCAGCACATTTCGTGTCAAAGTGCTTGTATCTTCGTTTAATGTGCGGAACTTATGTGGTATCCAAATAATCCTATCTAATGGTGCCTTACTAAGTGTGCTCTCCATTTTTACCCAACTTCTCCCCCGTGAATTATATATCAAATCTGCAATTCGTGATATTAACACTGAATTTTAGTATTTCTTGAAATCCAGCATATTTAGTCCCCCCTTTCTTTGATTACTACATACAATTTAATATTTCACTCTTGGTTTTTTATTAGCTCAAACATATCTGAGTATAATTTTTTTAAGAATCCCAAAAAAGGATCCCGGTAGGTGTATTGGGAGCATATTAAATTTATACAAGACTTTTGGTACCATCTTTATAATATTTATTCGGCCTATCCAGGACAACTTTCCCATTGAGATTCTCCTCAATTCATCCTTTAACTCATTTATTAGTGGGATATAATTTACCTGATATAAATTTTTTATGGCCAAAGTTAATTTTATTCCCAAATACTTTAATTCTTCTTCCCTCCATGTGAAGGGGAATTATTTTTGTAAAGTTTGTTTCTCAACCTTTGAGACATTAATATTTAAAATCTTGGATTTTGAGGGGTTAATTTTCAAGTTTGCTAACTCTCCGTAATCTTTTAATATTCTCATAAAATTTGGTAATGTTAATCTTGGGTTTGTGATATAAAACAGCATATCATCTGCATATGCTGCCACCTTATGCTCCACATCCACTACCCACATTCCTTTAACATCTACACTGTTTCTTACAGTTGCCAATAGTGGTTTCAGAGAGATCACAAACAAGGGAGAGAGTGGGCATCCCTGTCTTGTTCCATTATACAGTGCATTCAGAAAGTATTCACAGCTCTTAACTTTTGCCACATTTTGTTATGTTACAGCCTTACTCCAAAATGGATTAAATTAATTTTTTTCCTGAACATTCTACAAACCACACCCCATAATGACAACATGAAAGAAGTTTGTTTTGAAATCTTTGCAATTTATTAAAAATAAAACAAAAAAAACCCACATGTACATAAGTATTCACAGCCTTTGCCATGAAACTCAAAATTGAGCTCTGGTGCATCCTGTTCCCACTGTTCATCCTGGAGATGTTTTCTTGATTGGAGTCCACCTGAGGGAAATTCAGTTGATTGGACATGATTAGGAAAGGCATAAACCTGTCTATATAAGGGGAAGCAGCTGGCACAATGTGGCAAACCCTCCGCTCCCACTATAAAAAACATATAAACAAAAGGTGCAGCACTGATATATGAAAATGAAATAAATTATGCTACCAAACAATGTTATAGTGTAACAAAATTATACAAAATGATAAAAAATGGCCAATAATGAAGAGGTACTTCAATAGAGAATTGTTTTTCCCTTAATACCTTATGCCTTTTTGTTGAAGTGTTCAATCCTTTTTACATTGTATGTCATAAAATTAACCGTATTAATTCCTCTCTTTTTGTCTATTCTCCTCTATACTCTCTTTACTGGGGTACAGACAAGCACAATCCAGAGCAGGAAGACCTTGCCCATTTACCCTTATCCCCCCGCCACCCCCTCCTCGCCATTCCCCCATCTCCCCCTCTGACCCACAACCCCCTCTTGAGAACCTGGCCTATTTTTTGCCCTTCGATCAATTGTGACCTACTGTCACAGTTGATTCTTTCTTCTGGGTAGGACTCTGAACACGCAGGCAAATTCAGGCCTCAATCTCTCATATTTGGGTCTGAAATTTGGCAGTATATTTGGCCTCCCTACTACCTGCCCTGCCATGGTACTCTATCTTCCCTTCCTCACAATACTTTAATCACCTAACTTTTCTTCTTTTATCTCAGCTATCTACCTGTCTGGAATACACTTTTTCCTATTTCTAATAGCCCCATTTAACCTGTCCTCGAGGGAGGAAACCGTTATCCTACGAGTTTTACAGGGTGGGTGATGGGGCCAGATAGAGACGAGAGGTAAAAAAACCCAAAAAAAACAGGGGAAGGCGATGGGATGGGGGACACAACACCTGGATTTACAACCCCTTGTATCCCCTCTCCCCTCTCTTCCAAAACCCAGCACCCCTCATTCATCTATCTCTTTCTAGAAACTTGTTGCCATTTCTCTTCTTCTAACCTTACGATCTCTTTCCCCCCTTCAGACCACCCTGCAATATACAGAGTTTGAAATTCTAGTTTCTCACAAAAGTCTCTTAAATCTTCTGGGAATCTCAGTCTTACCGATTTCCCATCCTTCCACCTGATCTGTCACGCTGGGAATCCCCAAATATAACGAACATTTTTGTTCCTCATCTGATCTAACAATGGTTTCAGGAATCTTCCTCCAGCAAGTGTCTCCTGTGCTAAATCTGCAAAAATTTGCAACTTTGTTTCTCCATATTTTATATCTGATGTCCCAGGCAACATCTTCCATATGATTTCTTTATCTTCATAAAAATGAAATCGTACTATCGCATCCCTTGAGGTATCTGATGTAACTCTTTGGGATCTCCTTATCCTGTGCACTCTATCTATTTTCAGTTGTTCCATCTCTCCTCTCCCTAATATTGGGTTGAACAATTTTCTCATAGTGTCACGTAGATCTTCTCCCTGATACACTTCTGGT
Organism: Staurois parvus; assembly: GCF_062004578.1. NCBI lineage: Eukaryota > Metazoa > Chordata > Amphibia > Anura > Ranidae > Staurois > Staurois parvus. The sequence continues at coordinate 7,987,255 of NW_028318003.1, forward strand.
AAGCCTCTGATCCTTAGGTTATTCCTTCTATCTCGATTTTCCCGATCTTCTAGTTTATATAATAGTATTCTTTGTTCTCTTCTCATTTCTGCCACTTGCACTTCTAGTTTTTTGATTACTTGGACTTGTTTCTCCAATTTGCTTTCCATTTCTTCCACTCATTCTTCCACTTCCATTTTGCGGTGTAAAACCGTCATTTCACTTTTTATGGAGTTCTCTAATTTAGCAAACATTTCTACCATTTCCAATTTTGTGGGCATTTGTAGCTTTACTTCTTGCTCTTCCATATTCCTTTTTCCCTCTTTCGCTCTTCAACTTTGAAAATTCTTTCAACTAATTCCTGTCCGATACCTCAAAAGACAATCTCATTTGATCACGTTACAATTTGCTTCACCGTGACTCTCTGGGGTCTGTTCCTCTGGGCTTTCCCCATGCAAAGGCATATACATCTTTATTGTGCTTGTATTTAAATTCGGTTGTGGAGTTTTTGCTCCTCCTCCTTTTGACAGATCTACTCTTCATATTCTTAAAGTTCAACAGGTACTTATAGCTTCAGGTAAAACTTTATTTCCAGTTTCCCTGGGTCCTTACATGCAACAATGATCTCTCTTAGTGTCTTTCCCCTCCTAATCTTTTTGAGGGTTAGAGTTCTCTGGTGTTCCCTTCTTTTCCTTCTTCACCTTACACTACTTTGGTGCCTCCTCCTTTTTTCACATAAACTTGTTTTCATAAAGCTCCATTTAGCTTCTGAGACCCCTTAGCTGATTATTTTATGTTCACCTTTCTCCCAGCAACGACAGTAGCATACATGACCTCAGCATTGGGGATTTACTGCCTCCAGCGGCAACTCACCAGCTCCTATGTCCTGCATCTACCGTCTGGATGTCAACTGCTGGTTGTTGTCTTCAGGGGTCTCTGGCAATCTCCTTTGGTGTTCGGGGGCTCCCCGGCCTTATGGCCTCCACCTCAGGTCTCCTCTTCTGACCCCGGGGCTGGCTCCGTACAGCTCCATCCAGCACTGGCCTCCCAGGTTTCCAGGCTTCCTTGTCCCGATCACCTGATCGGTTATGTGGGTCTACTTGGCCGCCTCCACTCTTCTGCCAGGTCTCTCTCCGCACAGCGACTCATGGGGCTTCCTCCAGCGGCATGGGTCCCCGGCTCCACCAGAACTGCAAGCCACACCGGTCACCTCTAACTGGGCACAACCCAGGCTCCAATGGGTCTCTCTCCCCCTCCAGCTGCTCAGCAATCCATGGGGGTCTTCAGATTGGGAACACCACAATTCAGCAAAGTCTAGAGGTCAGGTGAGTACCATTACGGGCGTCGGTAATTCCTATTTCATGTAGCCGCAGAGACCCATGCTCACGCCCCTCCCCCTGCAGATATTTTATTACACAGTTTGTGGATTCTATCTGCCCTTGGGAAGGAAGGAACAATGATTTAGATCAGTTTTGGTCTACACCTAAAATACCAAGATCTAAAAATTAGTTTTCCTCATTTTGCATATTTTCCTCATTAATTAGTGATGGCTCCAATTTGTACCTTGTTTACCTCTAAAGTACGCTTGGATAAACTGCTATAATGTTTAATTTCAGATGTGCTGGTCTGCTAAAATCTTCTGGACTTTGCTATCACATGGTTGTCTGTCAGTACTCATGTGAGGGCACCTTGCTTAAGGTGCTGGACTGCAGAATTCTTGTATCAAAAGTATTTGTTCTGCATAGCCTTTATGGGAAAACATCTCTTTGGATCAGTTATAGATACTACTCATCTAGAATGGTACTGGTGGCAAGAGCACCCAGTGGAAGAAGCCTTCCCCCTCTCTGACTGACTGTTAAGAAATGTTCTTTCCATTTCTTTGCCTCCTTGTTGAGACACTTTAGGCTAAATTCCTAGTCTGCCTGCAAAGTCTGCCAAATTCTCAGACCAGCACTTTCCAGCATGCAGATGCGCCCTTATATTCCAGATTGAGGGCGCACTTGGGTGCAGGAAATGCGGCCCAAGGGCTTCACACTGGAGTTTTGCTCTCTATCCCCTAAAACGTTCCAATATCACCTTACAGATTAGCAGATCTCCATCAAGCCCTTTTCAGGTGTTTTGGATCAAGGGGTCATTGCTCCAGTGCCTGTGAAAAACTGTTACAGAGTATTTTCTCCAAACAGCTCACCTTTCCCATACACAAAGGGGGTACTCACCCCCCCCTTTCAAGTTCTGAATGTCTTCTTCAAATCTGCTGTATCTGTCATTGCCTCCCTTTACTAGGGAGGCTTTCTGACTTGTGCACATCGGGGCTGCATACCTACATGTACCAATATCTACAGCACATCTGCATTTCCTACATTTTACTATGGGGTCCTTACAATACCAGTTAGTGGGCCTGCCCTTCAGCCTCTCATCTATACGTAGGGTGTTATCCAAGGTGTTAGCCCTAGTATAAACACTGCTGTGCACCCATACAGTAGAATCTCCTTTGGATGAGCTCATGCTGAAGGATCAGTCGACACAGGCTTCTGTTGGGTAGTGTGGCTTTGGCTGTTCAGAAGTTGCAGTGGTTTGGGTGGATCCTGAACTTTTTAGAAATCATTTCTGGAACTGTCTCATTGGTTAGAATATCTGAGTATCTGGTTCTAGTCCTGGACACAACTTAGGCAAGAGTGTTTCTTCCACAGAGAAACGTTACTCTCTGGCCACAGATTTGAGTTTTACAGTCCAGCAGTTGCTCAAGATGATTTTGCATGAGAGTCTTGGTGATGGTAGCCTTCTTCAAGACCGTTCCATTTGCCCAGTTTCAAACAATATCTCTACAATGCAACATTCTGTCATCGTGTGAAAAGTCAATCAAGTTCCTGGATGATCTTTTACTTTGGCACAGGAGACCAAATTGTTTCCAGCCTGGTTGCTCAGGAAGCTGGCTCTGGAATCAGGAAATTCCTTCATTCCCATATTCTGGAGGATCCTCATTACGGTTGCCAGACTATCAAGTTGGGCAGGAGTCCTGGTCTCCCTGTTAATGTAGGAGACCTGGACTGAGGAGGAGTCAAATTTCCTGATCAGCATTCTAAAATTTAGGGTGACTTGGCTGTCTGTACAGCACTGAACCATTCTGTAGGTCCGCCTTGAAGGTCGCCTGATCCGGTTTTAGTTAGACAACGCCATGGTGGTAGCATACATCTGAAATGACAGTTCCCCTGCGACAACATAAGTAGTTCTGATCCTATCCTGGGCAGAAATTCACATTCCCCCTTTTTCACCCAGACATTAATGATCAGCAGCTGGACGTCCTCATCTGGACCTGGGGTACTGCTCCCTACACCTAAGGTGTTCCGGGACTTGTTTCACTGTGGTGACTTTGATGAGTCTTTCCTCCACTGAAACCTCTTTCGCATCTGGTTTGCAGGAGCAAGCTGGAGGGCATTCTGGTTATCTTCATTGCTTGTATGCTGACCTGCTAAGACTCTATCATTGTACTGTCTTGTTTCAGGGACCATTGGCTTTCATTCCTTGCTTTAATTCTTTGTACAGGGAGTCTCCTATGTTGCTTCCCCTGTTCATTCCCTGTGACTCCGCAGGATCCTAATCTGGTTCTCTCACCATGTGAACCCATTAGAGGCATTCCTCTTTACTCTCACCTACAAGGCAGTGTTTCATGTAGCTGTCATGTCTACAAGATTAGTGTCCAAACTGGTTGCCTAAACTGTCTGAAATGTATGGTAGTTTCTGCCTTTCAACTCAACCAGGACATTCTTTTATTCCTGTCCAGCTTCTGTCCACCAGAGGGAAATCTCCTTATATTGTCAGGATGTGGTTGAGCTATCAGAGTATATCTCTCAGCTATTGCTTCTAAAGGAAGACTGATTCCTTTTGTATTCCGAATGGAACCTGTAAGACTTCTTGGTCTGCCATCTCCAGCTACCTTAAGACAGATCATCATTCAGTCTTATGGTCTTTTAGGATAGGATTCCAGCCTTTCCTGGCAAGGTGCACCCTACTAGTCCTTTGATTGCTTTTTGCCCTTTTCGGCATTACACAAGTTTTCCTAGTTTGCAAGGATACCATGTAGTATTTTTTCATTACCAGGCAGATATTCAGGGCTCACCCAGTGCCAATTTCAGGCATTAGGCCCTTTAGGTTGCTATTTAAACTCCAGGCAGTCCCTAGTTTTTTTATTGTTTTTTTTTTTTTTTTTTTCAGGAGCCTGTTAGACTTTTTTTCTATGTTGCCCACCCGTTTGTTGGATTGCTTTTGGATATCCCTACAGTTTTGTATTCATTGTAAAATCCATTTATCAAAGTACATTAAGGGACACAGGTTCCTTCCCCCTGTGTTTATTTCATGCTGTTTGTTCTGCTTTGCTACAAAACTGAGACATGATAGTAGTGGGTGTGGTTAACATGTTCTGGCCAATGGCTTCTGCTGCAACTGTCTATTTCCTATACGTGGCAGTGTAACCCTATGGACCAAGAACTCCTCTGTCTCTCAGGGGACTCCAAAGAAAGGATTTTACAATGATACAAAAATCCAAATATATTTGCAGTTATGCTGAATTTTATTGTAGTGAGCTGTATGGCACAAAATATTACAGCACGTCTACCAGATATTTAAAAATGGCGCATAACAGCTGACCTTTCTTCAACAGGGGTTGGCTTAGGTTCACAGAATTCTCTCTATCTCTATTTCTTGCTCTGCATAAAAGTAGCATATTCCCCTAGCTACTTTAATCCAGCTGTCATTAAGATTGCTCTCACTTACGCATATGGTCTTCTTTGTTCAACAGCATTTCATGAGACAACAGTAGAGTATGCAGTTCATGCAAAATGTTTCCAGTTTTGTTTTTTGCAGACCGAGAAGAAATTTTTTTTTTTATGTTATTCTGCCTTTAATTATATTGAGTCTTCATGCACACTGGGTGTTTTGATAACGCTGGTAACGTTAGCTGTGTACAGTCACGTTAAAAATGTGAGTTTTTCAGCTTTTTTTTTTAGCATTTTTGCATTAGCGTTTAGTGGCATTTTGCCCTTTTTTGACCAAATAAAACATCCAAAAATGCCGGTTTCAACATTAGAGCGTTTTTGCAGCTAAAAACATTCTCTAGAAACCCACTAGTCCTGGGGTTTTTTTCCCAGACATAAAACGTCCCTGCCAAAAAACGTTGATTACAGTCTATGTGTGCATGGACACATAGGTTAACATGCTGGGGGGTTTACTAGCTGTAGAAAAAAATGTCTAAAGATGGGTAAACGTGGACTCCATTTGGCTGTGATCATTTTTTAATGACCACAATCTGTGTGCCGCTGCAGATTTCAACTATTCAGCATATCTGTGATTCTTGCTGCTGTCTTCTCACTGATTTTTTTCTACTCATGAAATGTAGGCTCTTGAGTTATTGGAGAATAACCATATGCTAGAACTGGAGCAACTTAAAGAAGCAGCTACAGAGAAGCACCAGAAGGTGAGAATGGCATTATTTTAATATTCCTTTTTCTGCTTTTTCTTTTTCTCCTTCTCGTCTATAGCTATGACAATTTCTGTAATGGTTGCTATTTTCTCAGGTCCTATAAATTTAATCTGAAACACTTCCTCACCCATGTTATTCCTTTTGCACAGGAAATGTCTGATCTGCAGAATGCCAAACCTTCAGTGCAGCTGACTGAAGTTTCCCAAACTCCAAGTCATTTATACCTTACTGATAAAAAAATGTTTCATGTCTTGGACTTTGAAAAAGAGGTAACTATCCTATGTAGTTCCTGAGTAAAAAAAAGGCTGTTATTTTTAAAACCTTTCAAAAATCTTTATTTTTTGATAAAAAGCTACACCTCCTCTTCATTAATTTTCACTTTTTTTGCATATGATTACGGAAGGAAGGTTAGATTGTTGTGTATTTAGGGCCCATTCCTACTAGTCCACAGACCAAAATGCCTCTGCTCGCACACTAAACTGGAACAGTTTAGTGTGTGGTTAACCAGTGTTTTGAGCTGCAGAGCCAAGCGGCAGAGGACGGCGTGATGTTCGTTTTGTCACATTTCACAGCTCCCTTTTTTTTTTTTGAGTGATTTTTATGTGAAGGGCACAAAGTGACACTTCATTGACGTCACTGCTCAGCAGCGGGGTGTGCTGCACTTTCAGCAGGGTGATATGCACAGCCAACCAGAGTGGCACGATATTATGCAAACATGTTGCACATCTGCATGTACCCATGAGGAAAAATACAGGTAACTGCACACAGTGTGAACAGGCTCTTACCTATTCTATTGATATAATCCTGAGTGACAGTTGAGCCGATGATAAAGAAAAAAAAAAAACTTTCCATAGGGCAGCAATAGTAACAGGCAGAAATATTGAAATACCTAATGGCGCAGCTCCAAACTATGGATAGAAGGAAAAGGATCACCCCAACGGGACATGAGAAGAGGGGAGCATGAGCCTGAGCGATTCCAATGTTAGCCAATACAAGTGAAGGGATGGACATTGCTCAACTGACCCCAGGAGTCCAATGTTGAGGATTGGCCTTAGCCGACATACTGGCCACACCCTCTGATGCCCTCAGAGGCCTCTGTGACCAAGTTCCGGTGGGTGGGGAGAAATGAATTAGAGGGTGTGGTCAGTACGGCGACTGAGGCCATTCCTCAACTTTGGACTTCTGCGGTCAATTGAGCAGCATCCATCCCTTCACTTGTATAGGCAGAAATCTTGGTAGCACATGTGTCAAGTAGGATTTATACATGACATTTCTAAAATATTCTGAAAGTGTCTAGCTTGCATTGAAAAAAAATGACATTTTGAATTTGGTCACTTTGCCCAATAGCCCTACACTTAATTTGATTTTATATTTGTTGTGGTAATAAAATGAGCAATACAAAATTGTACCTGACCTTTGATTTTATAAAAAAACAAAACAAAATCTTATTCAAAAATTGAGTGGCTTAATTTGTGACTCAATATCTAGATGAGTGATCTCCTACAGGAAAAACGCAATGAGGTACAGCGAGAACATGAAAGGAAATTAGAGCATATGAAAGAAGAACACAGGCAAGAAATGGAAAAAGTGCGGAAGCAATTTGAAGAGGAGGTATATAGAAATTACTTTCCAAATTATGTGTTTGTTGCACTGAAGAATACTGTGCCAACAGGGAGCTTGTAAATCTTTTTTTTTTAACATTGCATAGCCTATACCTATGCAAATAAACCCCCTACCAAAGGTGAAGGGATTTGAAGAGAGTACCCCATTACACATGACTGGCCATCTTATTTGTATACATGACCTAGGTAAAATTAAGGTTTTGTTGGCACCAGCAAAAAGTGTCTGAACCAGTGAGTAGGACATTTACTTACAAGCCTGCCATGTAAAATATTTTATTCAATATAATTTAGTGAGTATAGATTGGGGAAGGATTAGAATCTCTGTTGTGTGTGTTTTACTTTCACGTCTAGCCTGCTCCTATTCTCATATGGGGATTTGTTTATTGCAGGAGCAGACCCGGCGATCACAGATGCTGGAAAAGTTACAAGATGAGTTAGGAAAGTTAGGGAGCCAGCATGAAAAGGAGCTGGAAATCCAACGAAAGGAGCATGAAAGACGTCAGGAGGAAAGGCAGCATAGCTACAGGGAGAAGGTAAAATCGGATATTATACCTTACACCCTCCTTAAAGAAAATCTTCGCAAAATGGAGACATTGCTCAAAGCAACCAATAAAATGTTGAGTTGAAACCTATATGGTTATATCTGACAGAGCTGTGGATGATATTGCAGCTTTTATTTTTTGCAGTTTTCATATATATGGGACAGTTTTCCATTTTACATAAGTCTCACACAGAATATATAGTAACAATGTGGTGCACAATCTCACTTACTTTTGCTCCTGCACGTGTTTAGGAAAAAATTATGGAAGATTTGGAACAAAACCAAGAAATTAGAAGAAAACAAATTATGGTAAAGAAAAGCCAACTAGAGCAGGAGGTAAGAAAAGGAAATGAGGATGTGATTTTGTTTTAAAGAAAGATAAAGCTGGTTGGATAGAAAATATACACATGGATTTAAAGTGGACCTGAACTCAGAGATTTAAAATTTGCTGTCTTATAGGGAACATCTAGAAATGTTAATTATGTCTAAACAGAGCCTTAAAATGTAAGTTCACCTTCAGGAAGAGTTTGCCAAAATCCCCCTATGCAATTCTGTATCCAATGAATAGTACAAAGCAGAGCTCCTCCTGGTGTAAATGGTGAAGGTCCTCCCTTTGCAACCAAGATCTAAAATTCAAAAAAAGAGATATGCCACATCCCTAAATCTATTGCAGTATCAAAAAGAGTGATCAGCTGGGACTTTAGAGACACACCATTCTCTATAAAACACATTTTTAATTCATCCATGTATAAAAAATAAGGTATTTCACTAACATACCATCCATTACATCTAAAAAATGTTGCAACACTTTTCTACAATAAAATAATATTTCAGTCATATGATATATCCGATTCAAGAAGTAATGTGCAGAGAAATGGCCTGAAGCATTTCTTAGACAAAGTCCACTTTTTCTGGACCCAATTTATACATCAATATTCAACAATAATCAAAATTAATACAAATAATATAAGTTCATTACATGGTAATCAACACCCCACTATCAAAGTTGGAAAGAAGAGACCTAAGAGACACCCAAAAAGTAGGGAGGGGGAGCAGAGAGGAAAGGGGGCAGAGCAAAAGCAGGGCATCCAGTGAGAGCCCACAGTGTCACAGGACCCCCCCCCCCCTCATGTCTTCTCCTGCAAGACTGGTGCATCACACATTAACCAAGGCTCAAAGTGCCCGTAGGTCTACATAATAATAATATTTATTCAAAAATATTCACATTAACAGTGAGGCTAATAAAACGCATTACCTGTGAAAACAACCATCAACCTGCCAGTGGAGTGGGAACAGTGGCTATCTTGAATATGTATTCTATAGAAAAAGCAAAAGGGACAAATAGAGTATCATCCTATGCCAATAGAAGTCTAAAATGTAAGAAACACAATAGTGAGTCCTATGATCTCATGTCTTTTAGGGTGCATTATATGAAAAATTATCTAAACCCAGCCTACCTTAAGGGCCTGGCAGCACTGTGGCTTTTAGGCGATGTATCCACCTTGTCTCCTGTTGGAGCACCCTTCTATCAAAATCCCCCCCTCTGGGGTCTTCCATAATTCGATCCAAAGCCATGAATTTCATGACTGATACATTATAATTGTGCAACAGCCTTACATGGCGCCCAATAGGAATATTAATTCTTGGTACATAATAAACATGGTCATGTATGCATATTTGAAAAGGGCGTTTTGTCTTTCCTATGTAAAAAGCACCACAGGTGCAGGTCATAAGATAGACCACCCCTATTGTGGCACAATTCACGTAGAAATTCGGTACAAAATGCTCCCCATTAGGGAGTGTGCAATCAACAAACTCTCTTATAAATGGAAATTCCGAACATGTGCTTCATCTTAAAGTGCCTCGTGAGCCTAATTTGTCTCTTAGGGATGTATTCCGTCTATAAACTATCTCAGGATTTACCCACAGTCTCATCTCTGCTAAGTAAGCACCAGTATTTAGAAAGCATCCCTTTAATATGATTATGATGATATGAGTAGGTAGTCACAAATTTGACTGTATCTTTTGATAGAATATTTACTGTCTGAGAAGTAATGCCAGTCATCCACTGACCTTTTTTATATGCTTTCTTTAAATATTTTTTACTCTACTCGCATGCTAATAACTGGTTCATTAGGGCATAAGCTTCTTTCTTGAAATCCTGGGGGTCTGAACAGTTGCATTTAATCCGGAGGTACTGCTCATAGGGAATGTATTGCACTAGTGCTCTCAGATGGGCACTGTCTGTCCTGAAAATAGTATTCCCCACTGTTTCTTTCCTGTATAGAGGTGGAAAGTTTACCCTCTCTATCAGTGGAAATGTTTAGATCCAAAAAATTGATACTCTGTGTAGCTAAATTTGTAAATGAAAGGTTGAAGGTCTTATCCTCCAGCCTTCGCAAAAACTGATGCAATTCCTGATTGGAACCCGTCCATACCAATTAAGGAATTAAGAGTATACTTGCAGGGTACTGAGAGGTATTGTTTACCCTGCTGTATGCTAGTCTATGCACAAAAACTAAAAATGAAAAAGAAAACAATGGGTGTTTTCCAGCCCAAATCAAATCCAACCAAGATTATTATTATTTTTATTATTATTATACAGGATTTATATAGCGCCAACTGTTTGCGCAGCGCTTTACAAATGAAAGGTAGACATTACAGTTACAATGCAATTTGGTGCAAGAGGAAATAGAGGGCCCTGCTCATTAGAGCTTACAATCTAGGAGGAAGGGTTGAGTGATACAAAAGGTAATAGTTGTGGGGGGATGAACTGATGGAGGAAATAAATGGTAGAAGCAGGATAGACTTCTTTAAAGAGAGAGAGGTTTTCAGGGATCGTCTAAAGGTGGATAGATTAGGAGACAGTCGGAGAGGTTGGGGTAGAGAGTTCCATAGGATGGGAGAAGCTCGGGAGAAGTCCTGGAGGTGAGCATGGGAGGAGGTGACACAGGAACTAGAGAGCAGAAGGTCTTGGGAGAATCGAAGAGAGCGGTTTGGTTGATATTTTGAGATCAGGCTGGTGATGTAGCTGGGGGCAGAATTGTGGATGGCTTTGTAAGTTGTTGTTAGTATTTTGAATTTTATTCGTTGAGCGAGTGGAAGCCAGTGGAGGGATTGAGAGGGGTAGCAGACACTGAACTGTTGGTAAGGTGGATGAGCCTGGCAGCAGTATTCATGATGGACTAGAGGGGGGATAGCCTATGTAAAGGTAAGCCAATGAGGAGGGAGTTGCAGTAATCGAGTCGAGAGATTACCAGGGAGTGAATTAGGAGCTTTGTGGTATCATTGGTTAAGAAGGGGCGTATTCTGGAGATGTTGAGGCGGCATGATTTGGACAGGGATTGGATGTGGGCCTGAAAGGATAGTTCAGAATCCAGGGTTACACCTAGCACCTTGGCATGCAGGGATGGGTGGGTAGTGGTGCTTTTGATCCTGACTGACTGAGAAATCAGGGGAAGACGCACTTGGAGGAGGAAATATTATGAGCTCATTTTTGGATAGATTGAGTTTTAGGAAGTGGAGTGACATCCAGTCTGATATGTCTGTTAGTAAATCGGTGATACGTGTAGAAACTAATGGGGTGAGCTGAGGAGTAGAGAGATATATTTGTGTGTCATCAGCATAGAAATGGTATTGGAAGCCATGGGAAGCTATCTGCTGACACAAGGAAGAAGTGTAGATCAAGAATAGGACAGGTCCAAGGACAGAACCTTGGGGGACCCCGACAGTAAGAGGAGTAGGAGAGGAGGAAGTAGAGTTGTAAGTGACACTGAAGGTGCGGTGAAATAGGTAAGGTTCATACCAATGGAAAGTATAGTCACGGAGACCAAATAAATAAAGCTTTTTTTAGGAGGAAGGGGTCCAAGAGCAAGAGTACGGAATAGTGACCATTGGTTTTAGCAGTTAGTAAATCGTTTGTGAGTTTTAGGAGAGCAGTTTCTGTGGAGTGTTGTGAGCAAAATCCAGACTGAAGGGGATTGAGAAGGTTATTTTCAATAAGGTGGCAGCTCAGCCAGTTGTAGACTAGACGTTCAAGGATTTTGGAGGCAAAAAGGAGTAAGAAGATGGGTCTTAGGTTGCCAAGATTGGCGGGGTCCAGTGAGGATTTTTTAAGTATGGAGGTGACTAGCGCATGTTTTAGAGAGTTGGGGAAGATGCCAGTAGAAAGGGATTAGCGATCTCCTGGGCAGTGAGTGAGTTGGTGGGTGGAGGTAGAGGACGAAGTAGAGAGTTAAAGGTAGAAAAAAGTTGACAGGGCTTACGTGAGAGGGTGTTAATGAGAGTGATAAAATAGGTCTGTTTGGCAGTGTGGAGACAAGAATTGTATTTTTGAAGGGCAGATTTATATTGGTCGAAGTCTTGCTGGGTCTTAGTCTTACACCATAAACGCTCAAGAGCACGGCTACGTGTTTTGAGACATCTGGTATTGTCTGTTTGCCAGGGCTGTAGCAGTCGGAGCCTAATTCTGTGTGTACTGAGGAGGGCCAATGTGTCCAGGGTGGATGACAGTGAACTGTTGTAGACAGAAGTGGCCAGGTTGGGGCAGGACAGGGCTGAGATTTTGTCATAGAGACAATCTGTTGCTGAAAACAGAAGAGCAGGGTTAAGATAACAAAGGTTTCTACAGGTAACTGTTTGGTAGTTGGAAGACAAGGAGGAGGAAGCCAAGGAAAGAGTGAAGCTAATAAGGGAGTGATCAGAGAGAGGAAGAGGAAAGTTGGTGAGGTTGCAAGGAGTACATAGGTAGGAGAATAAAAGGTTGTGGCAGTTACCATTCGAGTGAGTAGAAGCATATGTCCATTGTTTTAGGTCAAAAGAAGTGGTTAAAAAAAAATACATATACCACATACCTAAATCTATCGCAGTATCAAAAATAGTAGTCAGATGGGAGTTTTGAGGCACACCATTCTTCATGAAACACATTTTTATTTCATCCATATATAAAAACAACATTTTTATACAATAAAAGAATATTTCACTCATACGATATATCAGATTCAAGAAGTAATGTGCAAAGAAATGGCTTGATGTGTCCACTTGTTCACGATCCAATTTATAAATCAATATTCTAGAAAAATAACAATAATCAAAATTAGTACAAATAATATAAGTTCATTACATGGAAAACTACACCCCACTTTCAAAGATGGAAAGAAGAAAACTGAGAGATGCTCAAAAAATAGGAGGGGGGGGGGGCTCACGGAGGGGAAAGGGGGCAGAGCAAAAGCAGGGTACCCAGTGAGAGCCCAGAGGACACACACACGCACACATGCGGAACTGGTGCATCACACATTAACTAAGGCTCAAAATGCCTGTAAGTATAGATAATGATAATATTTATTCAAAAATATTCACATTAACAGGGAGGCTAATAAAACTCATTACCTCTGAAAACAACCATCAATCTGCCAGTGGAGTGGGATCAGTGGCTATTATGAATATGTATTTTCTAGAAAACGCAAAAGGGACAAATAGTAGAGTATCATCCTATCCCAATAGATGTCTAAAATGTAAGAAACACAATGGTGAGTCCTTTGATCTCATGTCCTCTAGGGTACATTATATGAAAAATTATCTAAACCCAGCCTACCTTAGAGGCACAAAAAATACACCCAAGGATTCAAGGCTTTATATATTATGTCTTGGTCCCAAGCAACTAATTTACAACTAAAAGAGTGGTTTTCCCCTTCAAAGGTTCTACAATATAAGAACATCAGGGTCATTTTCAAAATAACGCCATCTAATATGGACCAATAAGGAACTTTCACAATATAACCCACCTTAAATTATCAGGGAAATCCTATCATAAAGGAATACACCATGCACTTCTCTATGGTTTCCTTCCTTTACACATGCAGCTTTTGGGGGGCCTCTCCAAAAAATCCGTTGCCCCCTCATATGCAGAATGGGTTCAATATCACAATAATGTGCCCCCATTATGACTGCTCCAAGCTGTTCAAACTGTACACATACGCATTACACTCTCTCCCAGCTTCAGCTTAGTTTAGCAGTGGCTGCTTAAACTGCCTGAGTTTAAACAGCCCAGTGGAGCCACTTGTAAACTAAGCTGAAGCCAGAAGAGGGCACTCAGTACACATGCGCCGGTTGAATGGCCTGGAGGGGGATTTTTGGAAAATCTTCCTGAAGGTGAACTTACACTTTAAATTCCTTCTAAGAAAATTTCAGTGTGCTTCCTGTGCCTAGGCATTTTTCTTCCCTAAGTCTCATAACTGTATATGTGCAGTGTTATGTGACTGCTAGTCTCAGATGATTTGGAGTGAGATTTGCTGCTGTCATTACTGTGCTGTTCACTGTTCACCTTGCTTGAGGGAAAACTCTCTGATGACCTGCAGGACAAGGATATCTCTGCTTTCTGGTTCATTCATTCTGTGGATCTGTGCTTTCTGCACCTCTCACACTGCTTCTTGTTTCTCCCTCCACCAGTCATCAGATCACCAGTCTTCAGCGCTACATTTCTGAAAAGAGGAAGCAAAACCCTGCTTCACTACCAAGATGTCTAATTCCACACTGAGGCCCAGCATGTAGAACAAATTATGTTAAAGTGGTTGTAAACCTCAGACATAGAAATATGAGCAAAACATATTCCTCTATAGTGTGTACTTTTACTCAGTCCAGAGTACTAAGTGTTTTTTCTGTCTGCCACCTCATTCCTCTGTAATAAGCATGAATCACTTAGGAAAAAGTTTCCTGATACCAGTAGAAAAATGGTGACAGCGGAGGGACCTCCAGCAGATTGACAGACTCAGCTCTGTTCCTGTGTGCTGTGTGAAGGGGATGGTGTCCCTTCCCTCCAATCAGCTCTCAGTGCTCTCCTTGCTGAGTATATCTTCAGCTCTCCGCCCCTGATTTTCAGAGCTGAGAGATCCTGTGTAAATTTTGCACTTTGAATAGATCTAGGGGGAAAGACAGCTGCATATAGATCAGTACAACTTATGTAGGAGGATTAGTTTCATCTGTGTGTATCACCTTAGGGCAGTCACTTTACTGGCTATGTGTAAGGGATTACAACCACTTAAGTCAGTAATGGGGAGAAGATAAGCTGCAAGAAGCCTATATACAATACTGGTCAGTCTTTTGCCCTCTGCTTGCCTTTTTTGAACACCACTTCCACAGTTCAGGTCCCATTGAAAATGTTTTTATGTCTTGGAAATTGTCTATTTCTGTGCAAAAAAATCATCAGATATTAGCTGTTAGTTTAAACAATAATGATGAGGTGCAGTAAGCCATAGCAGGCCATCAGATTTTCAGGTTACAGTAATGGCATTTTAGCAGCAATAAAAACACTCACACCCAAGCTCATATCTGGTAAGGGCAAAACATGGGGGTACAGCAGATTAATCTATCAAAGTATTTTAGAAATGAAGTTCCAAAATGCACGTCGTAAATGGGAACCTATGATTTTACAGTAAACCTATAAACATCTTTTCTATTTGTCACAGCATCAACATGTTTTGTGCTTGCTAATGAAAAGGGGTAGGACATGTTTTAAATAGTGAAATAATGAAAAGTGCTTGGGTGGTTTAGCAATTTCGAATTATCTGATATACAGGAAGAAGCATTAAGAATAAGAAAGGAAAAACTAGCAGAGAAAGAAAAGGAACTAGAAAGGAAGACAGAAGTAAGTATATCTGTTGTGTGAATATATATTAATTTTTAAAACTACAGAACATGACATCATTTGTTTTACTTTTTTCCACCTACAAAGAGTGTTAATTTGCAAGAGAATGCAGTAAAAGAGCAAAGATGTCTAAATGATTTAATAAAACAAACACGCAGAGAATTAGAGCTGATGCAAGGCCGGAAATCTGAGCTGGAAACCCAAGTGGAGCAACTCCAGAGCATCTACACTCGCCTCCAAGAGACAGCAAGGTAACTCTCTGGACTTTGTACAGCATACATTTTTTGCATAGCTTTTTTAAAATATAACCTTCAAGCAGATATGAAAGACACAAATGAAAACATGACCAAAAACAGATAATGATATAAAATAATAGAAATATATGAAGAAATAAATTCTTGCACTAGGGCACAAAATATAAATGAATAGGGCCGCCAGAAAGGGGCGTGCTGTGTAACAGAGCTAGGTATATCAACTGTATGATGAGCAATACAAATCCTTTGGCAGGTAAAGCAGCTTCTGTGTATTTATATCATCTGTGTGTTTAGTGGATTGCTTGAAGGTTCTCTTTAATTGCAGTATTTAGTGAAAGACAATCTGTGCAGCCACTAATAATGCAAAATAATATAAACTATTTGTGACATATAAACCTGATGTACATAAATCACAAGCAGATCAAAGTGCGCACAAATATGTGAAATTTTTAGTTGTTGCTCAGCACTATTAGGCATTTTCACTCCACTCCTCCAAAATATGATACTAATCATGCAGTGCAACTAAAACAATGTCTGTTAAATAAATGAATACATATTTATGGACTATGTTTTTGTTTCATTGTTTAGGACACATTTATGTAAAAGACACTTTTTTTTTAAGTTGCGCTGCATCAATATTTGTATCATTTATTGCAGTATTACCACAGGCATGTGTGCACAGTACCTGCAGCCCTCCATTTACTGGATTTTTCTCTGCCAAAGTATGCCAAACCAAAACCATAAGAAAATGGTCTTGTGTGCACATATTGTACGTAATATACCTCCAAATGTATGTAGCATTGTAGTTTAATAAACTAATAATTTATTTATAGTGACTTGGAAGGTGAAATAAAAAGCAGCCATGAAAAACTAAAAGAGTTCAGCAAAGAAGAATTGATGAACAAAATGGATTCAGAACTTCAGCTGGAGGATCTGACAAAGACGAACAGCCCAAATCATACCTGTAACATTCCTGTAAATATATATTTATTTTTCTTTAAATATGATTACACCCTAATATGCAGTTTCAGAAGGGGAGCAATATGTTTTATTAACTGTGAAACAGAGTGCGTTTTCTTTACTGCTTCCCAGCCTCAAAGATGTTTGATTGTAAGCAAGACATTGTTAGGCTTGTTTATGCTGTAACTGTTCTGGGTGCATTGAGTGATCATTGCATTCTTTTAAGACTTCCACTGCATAGATCTCGGTGGTAGACCCCATAAGGTATGCAAGACCCTAACCTTAACATACCTTAATGGCCATTATGGAAAAAGTGTGTACTCTGATAACTGCATGCAGTTAATGTATAATAATAATAATGTTTGTTGGACTACTCAGTCTAGATAAAAATATGTAGAAAAATATAAAGAAAGGTATGTGAAAAGCAGTCCATTGTCTGATTACTATCATTACTTGTATTAATAGCATGGAGAAATCAGAAACAATTGCCCAAAGCTTGTTAGTTCTTACATCTCATGTGGGTCACAGGAGTGCACTTACTTTTGCACTCCTGTGACCCACAATCAGCCAACAACAGGCTAAAGCCTGCTGTCGGCTGATTTTACAGAGCTGCTTCAGGCTATCAAAGGATCTAGACAATATTGTCAAGATCCACCCAGATCTCTGACTGGCAGCTGGCTCAGCCTCTCAGTGTGCCACTGATAGCCTGAGCCAGCTGCTCCCACCCCTTTCTTTCCTTTTTCACATCTTTTGTATTATCATTGGAATTCCACGAGGACTTTGTTCTGTTTTTTGCTGAATTTTTAATATTTATATTTTATGTATTTGTGCATGCATAATGAAACACAGATGTGGCGCTGGATCATTTTGGGTTGTGGTATTTTCTGTTATAAAGCATATCCAATAAAAAAAAAATCAAATTTCTTCAAAAATGTATTTTGCTACATGTCTTTGGTAAAAAAAAAAATCCCAGTAAGTGAATATTAATTGGTTTGTTTGAAAGTTATAGCATCTACAAACTATGGTGTATATATACTGGAATTTACTCAGCTCTGACACTGTACTAGTAATGGCAGTGTTCAGCGACTTATAGTAGGACTGTGATAGTGTGACAGGCAATCTGGCCCTAGCTGACGCTGGCTGGGAAGTACATTAACTGACTAACTGACACTGACATCAATAGTGACACTAATACAGGGGATCAGTGCTAATACTGTACACTGTCACTGTACTAATGACACTGGCTGGGCAGGGGTTAACATCTAGGGGCAATCAAAGTTTTAACTGTGTGCTTAATGTGTAATGTGTGTTATATGTGCTGCTTTTACTTTACTTTTCACAGAGAATAAACAGCCAGATCGCTTTTCCCTATACACGGAGTTCTGTGTTTTGTAAACACAGAACTCTGTTTGTGATTGGACACAGCCGATCAGCTGACTTCAGCCAAAATCATTGGCTGAAATCAGCTGCCAAACTTGTGCTGTGTCCAATCACAGCACGGGTCAGCAAGGGGGGTGCGCACATGCTCTGTGAAATCGAAAGAAGGATCACAACGTACAGGTACGTTGCCCAGCCTGGAGCTGCGGCCTGTTCGCAGTAGAACTACTGTAGGAGGGCGGCAGTCAGTTAATGTATATGTAAACACAATCTCATATTTTTAAAAAACATTACGTGGTCATCCTGCCTTGAATATTTTGTTGAAGCACTTCCTGTTTATGGGGTGCCAGAACTCTGTCCCTGTCTCCCAGTGCTGCTTCTGCTTTGTTCCTCTGTTGCACAAGCTTCCAGTGGAGACTTTTGAGCTATGCTAGTTCATATTATACAGTTACTGTATGCTCCACTGTTTTCACCATCAGGAAACTTGCCCTGAGAAATGCCATTCAGTCATTGTTGAAGTGCGTGCATCTAGACAGGAAGTGGCTATAAATGGGCTGAAGGAGTTCAACAGAATTGAGATGCAACAAAGAATGAAAAAATATGAAAAAAAGTAAATTATTTGTAAAAAGTGATTTTACTCTACTTTAATTTTTGTTTCTTTCCCCCAATTTTACAGTATTATGCAGACATTCCAAAACCAACTCTGTTCTCTACACCAATCCCAGAATTGCCCTCTGCCATGGATGAGTAAGTGCCACTGATCTCTATTATCTTAGGTAGTGGTACAATATTGATTTTGTTTTCCATTCATTTTTGATAAGCATTGCTAGATATCTCTAACAGAAGACTTGGTAGAGTGATTAAATGAAGAGATTGTTGCTAATCAAGAATCTCCTAGATTGTAAGCTCGAAAGAGCAGGGTCCTTGATCCCCTCATGTTTTGCATTGTATTGGTATTGTTCTGTCACATGTTCTGTCCCCCTGTGTAATGTACAGCGCTGAGTGAACTATTGGCGCTTTATAAATACTGTATAATAATAATCTATTCAAAAGTTTATTGTACATTTATATTTGTTCATCTGCCCAATGGTGTTTACTTTCCTGTAAGAATGAAATTAAATATATCACAGAATCAATTTCTTACATACACCAACACATAATTGACATTAAAAGAGAAGTAGGAGAATTTAAAAAAAAAACAAAAAACATACTTACCTAGGTGGTTGCAGTATCGGTCTGATACTGCATCTATCCCCCGTCGGCTCTAAGTGTGAGAACTCCGCAATCACTTGACCGCTGATCACTTGACCGCTCTGTGCCCCACACTCTCTGGAGTGCTGGGCTGTGAAGGGGGAGACTGGCTCAGGCACTGTGGCTCGCTGAGAGGCTGAGCCAGGTGCCACTGCAGACTCTGGGCTGGATCCGGACTTTAAAGTCGGGATCTTTCCCTCGTCTGGACCAGCTGAGTGACAGGATCTTTCCCCAGCCTGGACTGGGCTTTAGACCACTCTCAGCTTAAAACAGGTCACAGAATGAACTGCAGCCCGGCGATCTACAGAAGAACATCCAAAAGCGCTTTGGCTGTACTTCTCTTTTAAAAGCAACTGGTTCACCAAATTTTCTTTGAGTAGGCCGGTTTGCCTTTTTATAACAATTTTCCAAAAGGGCTTAAAGTGGACCTAGGCTCATACAACCATACTCTTCCTACTGTGAATGACATAGTGCTTAAGCTGCTCTTTGCCCTGGTCCACTTTGCTATCTAATCCACAGTGTTGTGTGGGGGCTAGACAAACCAAGATATCCCAAGGCAGCTCTTTCCTGTTCCTTGACCCAGCCCTTAATGACATTTTTGGTGTCATCCAATAATCAACAGCAGGAGTGGATGGGATATGCCTCTGGTATTGTCAAAGTCTTAGTAGGCCCCGATAAGGCAAGAATAATGGAGAGTGGCTAGGCACTGTCATGTGTGCAGTAGTGTTCTGGTGCTTTTAATCAGGGATTACGGTATGTTACTCTTGTTTTTTACTTTTAGCTTTTTCATTTTAACAGGTGTTGATGAATTCTAGTAAGACATAAACACTTAAATATAGGTCCACTTAAAAAACGGTATACGGCAAATAAGCAATTTCTATTGCTGAACACAATTTTCCAAACAACCTTTATATAGATTAAGTACAGCTCTTAAGAGGGTACACCAAATAATAAAATCTAATCTAGGATATCATAAACATAAGGGGTCTTTTTATAGTGGAGAGCAGATACTGCTATCCACTCTGTATTGGACACCACTGTCTTACTCTACATATCAGCCTGCATTTTACATGCCATTAATTAAATTCAGGCAATGATGTGAAGCCATCAGGTTCCTGCATTGTACTTATTTAATATTGCTGTCCAACATTTTGTTATAGCCAACACAACAAAATCATGAGCATGAAGGGTTTTTTTTTTGTCTGCCTCTAAACATGGAGCTTAAAAAAAACGCCTCTAGTCAACCTAATGTCCATGGACACATAGGATAGCATTAGTTATTGCTACAGGCAAAATGCTAAACTCCTCTAGGAGCAACATTTTTTTTAAACCAGTGTACATGGAGCCTCAAGGTGACAAAGCCTAAGGCTACATTGAAATCTATACAGTTCTGTGTGCCGCATTTGAATGGAGTGCTGTACCTTTTTTAAAACGTGGCTGCTCAGAAACCCCACGGTGCTTTGGCACCATGCATTTCTGGATGCGAGAGAACACACTGGGTTTCAGTGCATGGGGACACCATAAAGAATTAGTGGCACCTCCGAATGTTTTCTTAAAAGCAGCACGTTTTGTGTGCAGGTACAGGACCAGGTGCAATTTGCACACACTCCTGCACCCACACAGATGTCAAACTAGCTCAGGGGTGGGCAAACTTTTTGACTTGAGGGCCGTAATGGGTTCATATATTGGACCCGGGGGCCGGACCAAGAGTAGATGAATGATGTGTATGTGTCATCCATAGTAAGTATAGTAATATTCCCCCATAGTAAGCATAGTAATTCATCCCCCATATAGTAATTCATCCCCCATATAGTAATTCATCCCCCATATAGTAATTCATCCCCCATAGTAATTCATCCCCCATATAGTAATTCATCCCCCATATAGTAATTCATCCCCCATATAGTAATTCATCCCTTATAGTAATTCATCCCCCATATAGTAATTCATCCCCCATATAGTAATTCATCCCCCATATAGTAATTCATCCCCCCTATAGTAATTCATCCCCCCTATAGTAATTCATCCCCCCTATAGTAATTCATCCCCCCTATAGTAATTCATCCCCCCTATAGTAATTCATCCCCCCTATAGTAATTCATCCCCCCTATAGTAATTCATCCCCCATATAGTAATTCATCCCCCATAGTAATTCATCCCCCATAGTAATTCATCCCCCCTATAGTAATTCATCCCCCCTATAGTAATTCATCCCCCCTATAGTAATTCATTCCCCATATTAATTCATCCCCCCCATATTAATTTATCCCCCATATAGTAATTCATCCCCCATATAGTAATTCATTCCCCATATTAATTCATCCCCCATAGTACTATTCCCCCCAAGTAGTAAGCCAAGTCCCCCGTGTCAATTCACTTACCTTTGCTCCGCGCGTTCCTCTCGCCGTGTTCCCGCGCCGTTCTGGTCTTCAGGGCGGACTGTGAGAGGAGCCTAGCTCCCCTCCCCTCACATTCGTCACGCTGCCCCGCCTACACACATCCTGACAGCCACATCCGCGGGCCGGATTAAAAGGTCCGCCGGGCCATGTACGGCCCGCGGGCCGTAGTTTGCCCATTGCTGAACTAGCCTAATGCCGGTCCCACCTCCACTTCTTATCTCTGAATACTTGCCTGTCCCTACTGGCAGCACAAGGGATTATTTTTAACAAGAATTGCGTTTTTATAGTCATAATTTTGTCGCTCAGGATATGCCTATTGCAGGGCTGCATATATGTTTAAAGGATACTTATCCTCACTTGTTGTAATAACCAATAAAAAAAGTTACCACATTTGATTCTATAAATTTTTATAGTAAAACCAACTATTTTCTTTACTACATTCTTATCCTTAACATATTCATGCTGAATTTGAACGAAAAGGAGAAACCTACAGGGTACAAAATTGCATAACTGAGATCAGTAACATGTTAGACTTTGTCTCCCTCTTTAACATCTAAAGTAGATGATACTTGATCTCTAGCCTTTCTGTAGATTGAACTTGTACATTGTATGCTTCCATTTTTACTCAAAGCGGAGTTCCAGACTTTTTTTTTTTTCTCCCCTGAAAGACAATAGTCTCCCTTTTCACAGTCCGTTTTGGCAATATATATATATGTATATTTTTTTCCTAAACACCTTTAATTGATAATTTTTGTCTCCACTTCCGGTCCCAGCAGCCTAGTCGATTACATCATCAGGCATTCCCTAGGGCTTCTTCAGCTATCCCAGCAGTCCTAGAGAATGCCTAATAACAAAATCTCGTGTTATTATGAGACCGAAAATGACATGATAGCAGGGATTTCTTCACACTGCGCAGGTGCAAGATTGCTCCTTCTTCACACTGTGCAGGCACAAGAAAGTGCCGTGCCTTCTTTACACTGTGCAGAAGCGAGAACAGGAAGTGCATGCTGGGTAGCCAGCTGCACAATTTCCCGGAAGAATGTCAGAGCGAGCTTCAGGTGCCCACACTTAAGATGACAGCATTCACAATATGAGGGTGCAGTAAGTAATTTTATTTTTTATAAGGAAAGCAAAGGATTACAAGTACAGGTGATCTCAACTTGCATTGCCTGAGCTGCCACTCTCACGTGGGTGCCTTTAGAAAAACATTAATTAAACAGCTGGAACTCCGCTTTAATCCATTTTAGTTTGGTTTATTATATTTGCCTAATGTTCAGGTCATTATTTTTTCTATTCTATAGCTTGCGTTATTACATTTCCTCCCACGGAGCATCTATAGATAAAGCTAAAGATATTTTACGGCGGCAAACTCATTCTATGAGCCGACGGCAGACTCTGCTTAAGGCGGCTAAACAACAGTGGCGTCACAACATGCATGAGAGTCCTGACCCAGAGCAAGCTCACCAATTACAAGGGATCAGAAAAAACTTAGAGGAGGTAATTTGTAAATATGTAACACTTTGGTGGTGGTCATAACATCCCAAGTTTGTTTCCATGTTTCTATTGCAGTTTAGAAAATGAAAAAAATGGATTGGTTGCTAGGAATGATTGCTGCATTTGCACTAGTTTTCAGAAATGAGTCTCACTTCTCAGTATCTTTTGTACAGGATACTGTAAATATCCCTGTACAGCGCAGGTTAATTCAAACACATCTAGCTAAAATTGACTATCATTCTAGTGTTTTTATTTTCTGTTGTCTATTCATCTTCAGTGTGTACACACAATGCACAAAGCCATCTTTGTCTATGTATATAAGAGCCTTATACTCACTCAGGTAGCACTACTAGCTGTCGCTGTCTTCATTTGACCTGATAGTTTTCTTTATTCTATACACAGAGTAGTAGTCATGCAATCGGCAGTCATATACACACACTATTTAAATTATAAATTGCCCTTTTTTTCTTAAAACACCATGAAGTCATGTTAGTATTAGTTTACTAGATAGCTTATTCATCTGTAATGAGGCCAGTATTTACTAATTTATGTATTCATGTATTTCATTAATTACATTAAATTACTAATTGTAGCTTCAAATTCACTAGGCTGTTTCTGAACGCCATATCTTTGAAATCATCCTGTGTGTTGTCCATGCAGTTTACCCCCTCCTCAGCAGCAACTGCTTGAAGAAGATCTTGGGGGGGGGGGGGGAGAAAACAAAAATCTCCCTTGCAGTGGGGCTGCCCCCACACTGCAATGGTTACATGCTTGTATACTATGTCTAGGGGAATGGAAAAAGCAGTGTTACTTACCTGGTCCCAACTCCCGGCAGTTGGGGCTTGCCTCTACGCCCCTACAATCCATCTTGTGAACTGCCCTTCAGCGTCCTCATATCCAATGCAAGACTATAGATCCAGCACTGTACTTAAAGTATAACTAAAGGCAAACTTTTTTTTTTTTTTAAGTTTTGGATAGAGTGAAAAGGGATTAGAAAATCTGTCAGGTTTTTATTGCTGTCTGTGCCCCTGTTAGGAAGATTCACCCTCTCTGTATATTCTGTTTACCATTATCACCAAAAGTGAAAGTAAAAGAACATTTAAAATTTTGGATTGTCCCCAGAACAAGAATAATGGGGATATCTTTCAATGGGGACACTTGTTCTGGTGACCCTGGTGACAATCAGGAATTTCCTCACATAAACTTTACAGGAAGGTAAAATTTCTTTGCTGTAAATTTCATTGAAATTGTCTTTTTAAAGCTGGCCATACACAGTTAGTTTTTTTTTTTCCAGCCAGTAGACTTGAATAAAGAAATAGTCCAATCCTATATCCACACAAACAAGGTGGATGGAGGAATCCCAGCTGCCAGGACATTGTATTCTAACAATGGCATCTACTGCTGCTAGAATACACCGTTGAGCAGCTGCTGCTGACTGGGTGCAGTACCTAATTGAGGAACATTTTGCAACATCTTCCTTCTTCAGAAGTTGATCAAATGATTGACTTCTGTCGATTGGGAACTGCCACTCACTGATCGAAATTGGGCCGATCCCTGCTGAAGTGGCCGTATTTCCATCAGTTTTAGTGTGCTCATTTAAGGTTGGGGGTAGCTGGATATTTCTCAATTCTGCTTGTCTTCTGCAAAGTTCACAGTCAATTAATTTTCTTGCTAGAAATTACAGGCATATATGTCCAAGCACACCACCTTAATGTTTGTAAAACTTTATTTCTTTAACTTGCTTGACAGTCACCATAGTAATCCAGTGCATCAGGGCCACATAAAATCCCACTAAGGCTACCATGCACAGCTGCACCAGATTTTGCACTCTCTAGTAAATCAACCCCAGAGAGTCTATACTTAACAACATAACATGTCAGAGTAGTTATTTAGGAGGTGCATATCTCATAGGCATCTAGGTAGAAGAAGTTAAGGGCTCGAGGTTATAAGTTAAGAGGAGTCCTCACTGATTTCAGCCAAGGTACAGATACATTATAAGTTGTAGGTCTGAAGAGATATAAAGAGATATTGATGGTTGAGCCACAAAGCCCAAGATGTATGAAATTTAGGTAAAGAATTATCTTTCATGGCGAAAATGCTCTCATACGCTTAATTTTGGTTCACCTCCCTAATCATTTTTATCATTCCTTGAGTAATGGAGAAGTTCCAGTGTCATGTTCTATTGAATTTAGTTGAAAGGAGAATGTGAACGATAATAATGATAGAAGCCGGGGATACAGTGTCTATTTTAAGGTGGAGAATTGTTAACTCATTGGAATGGGGAAGTGGTAAAGTTGTACATTTTGATATGAGTTTGATTCCAGTAGGACATATAGAGGTTTGCAATACCACATATATGAATAATAGAGTCCAGGATACCACAATCCCTCTAACACTGGGTGGAATTGGGTATTTAGAAAGTTTGCAGGGTGTAATGTACCATCTATGTACTATTTGTAGCAATAATTCCCAGTGATCAGCACATAAAATGGAGTTAAGAGACATCCTGATGGCTGCCTGCCATTTAGTGATGCTATGGTCGGCGGCATTCTCCCATTTTATTATTTTAGGAGTTTTCGAGAACCTGCGAGTGTTACCCAGTTTTTGAGAGAAGAATGATATACCTTTAGTTGTAAAAGAGCTGAATTCATAGAAGTGATGTAAATACGACAGTTGGATAGGTTGGTTCTGGTATACATGGGAGATCTATATATAATGGTAATACTCTGATATAGGTAAGTGATAGGTTTATTGGCATTCAGCAGAGGATTTCAGTTTCCGGTTGCTGGTGAGATCCTGAAGTGTACAAATGTGCAACTGAATCCAAGAAATCATGTTTAAACAGGGATGTACAGTTATAATTGTTCTGTGGGAATCTGAACTAATTGAAGGGGAAGTAGTATGTAAGACGTAGAGGAGAGGTTCCAGGCTGCCTCGATAGTGGCTTGTATTGAGAGGTAATGTGATGTAGGTAAAGTGTCGCTTATCAGGCCTGCAAGCGGGGAGGTTTGGAAAGGTAAAAACGATGATTCCCAGTAGGATCAGAGTTTTCTGGGATCAGGCTTTCCCCATTCACGAATAGTAATTTTGATGTCTGAGTTAAGAAGTGAGATTAGCCTATAATTGCTGGGGAGGCTAGGGCCCTAATCTGGTTTGGGGATGGTGGTGATCATTACCTGCAGTATTTCTCTATTAAATTGACCTGTAGGCAATGCTAGGTTATAAATGGCCACCAAGTGAGGAGTTACATTTTTAAAAATACTTGTTAGGAAACCCAACAATACTAGGTGTTTTAGAGGATGGCAAAATATCTATGACTGCTGAGATCATGGGACTAGTAATTGGGTGAGACAGACTTTCAAGCTCAAATTTGTTAACTTTGGATAGTGAAAGGTGTTCGAGGAATTGTTGTATTTCATTGGAGATAGGTTGAAGTGTACATCCATCACATTTTACGTTTTATAGAGACGAGTAATATTTCCAGAAAGTTTAGGCAATATGTTCGATGTCTGTAGCTGTTTTTAACATCTATTAAGTTGGAGATTTTGTTAGTAAGATATCTGTGTTTAATTCTTTTTGCCATATACAGTGCCTTGAAAAAGTAGTCATACCTGTTGAAATTTTCCACAATTTGTCATGTTACAACCAAAAATGTAAATGCATTTTATTGGGATTTTATCTGATAAACCAACACAAAGTGGCACATAATTTTGAAGTGGAAGGAAAATGATAAATGGTTTTCAACATTTTTTACAAATAAATATCTGAAAAGTATGGCGTGCATTTATATTCAGCCCCTTTTACTCTGATACCCCTAACTACAATCTAGTGGAACCAATTGCCTTCAGAAGTCACCTAACTAGTAAACAGAGTCCACCTGTGTGTAATTTAATCTCAGTATAAATACAACTGTTCTGTGAAGCCCTCAAAGGTTTGTAAGTGAATAAACAGCATCGTGAAAGCCGAGGAACACACCAGACTGGTCAGGGAAAATGTGGAGAACTTTAAAGCAGGATTAGGTTATAAAAAATATCCCAAGCTTTGAACATCTCACAAAGCACTGTTCAATCCATCATCTGAAAATGGAAAGAGTATGGCACAACTGCAGACTTACCAAGATATGTTTGTCCACCTAAACTGACAGGGCAAAGAGAGCATTAATCAGAGAAGCAGCCAAGAGGCCCATGGTAACTGGAGGAGCTGCAGATATCCACAGCTCAGGTTGGAGAATCTGTCCACAGGACAACTATTAGTCATGCACTCCACTAATCTGGCCTTTATGGAAGAGTGGCAAGAAGAAAGCCAATGTTGAAAGAAAGCCATAAGAAGTCCCATTTGCCATGTGGGGGGCACAGCAAACGTGGAAGAAGGTGCTCTGGTCAGATGAGACCAAAATTCAACTTTTTAGTCTAAAAGCAAAACGCTATGTGTGGCAGGAAACTAACACTGCACATCACCCTGAACACACCATCCCCACAGTGTAACGTGGTGGCAGCATCATGTTGTGGGGGATGCTTTTCAGCAGGGACAGGGAAGCTGGTCAGAGTTGATGGGAAGAAGGATGGAGTTAATTACAGGGAAATCTTAGAAGACAACCTGTTAGAGTCTGCAAAAGATTTGAGACTGGGACAGAGGTTCGCATTCCAGCAGGACAACAACCCTAAACATACAGCCAGAGCTACAATGGAATGGTTTAAATCAAAGCATATTCATGTGTTAGAATGGCCCAATCAAAGTCCAGACCTAAATCCAATTCAGAATCCGTGGCAGAACTTGAAAATTGCTGTTCACAGATGCTCTCCATCCAATTTGATAGAGCTTGAGCTATTTTGCAAAGAAGAATGGGCAAAAATGTCCCTCTCTAGATGTACAAAGTTGGTAGAGACATCCCCAAAAAGACTTGCAGCTGTAATTGCAGCGAAAGGTGGTTCTACAAAGTATTGACTCAGGGGGCTGAATACAAATGCACGCCACAGTTTTCAGATATTTATTTGTAAAAAATTTTGAAAACCTTTTATCATTTTCCTTCCACTTCACAGTTACGTGCCACTTTGTGGTGGTCTATCACATAAAATCCCAATTAAATACAGTTACATTTTTGGTTGTAAAGTGACAAAATGTGGAAAATTTCAAGGGTTATAAATACTTTTTCAAAGCACTGTAGGCTCCTGATTTATTATTAAGGGCATAAGAATTGGCTTTAAGGATTTTAACGTGTTTTTCATGCTGGTACAGTAGTAGGTTTCTAAGAGCCTGTCTCAGGTTGCATAGTTCAGCTGTTGTCTGGGGATTAGGGTTATGCTTATTAGGGTTCTCAAGTGCTCTGATATCTTTGATCAGTTAATCAAATTGTTATGACCGGATGGGCATCCAGTTTCAAAAAGATCCCTCTCATAACACCATATGAGTGTTCCAAAGCATGGGCGCCCAGTTTCAAAAAGATCCCTCTCATAAATGCCTTATGGGTGTTCCAAAGCATGTATCGGTCAGTATCAGCAGTATCATTTTTGGTGAAAAATAAGTCGTGAGCTTTGGTAATTTGTTGGTGGTAGTCTGGATTTGACACTAAATAGGTAATCAATCTCCAAAGTGGATTGGATCTAGGAGCATTAGTTCCTGAGACACCAATTGTTACAGGTGCATAGCCCAACCAGAAAATAGTTTCAGCGGTAGAGAAGGTGATATGAGGAAGGGACCTCTTTTCTGTTAGGAACATGTCTATACTAGAATAGGTGTGGTGAGACACTGACAAATAGGTATAGTCACGTTCAGTGTTGTGTTGACATCTCCATATATCAGACAGATCATGGTTATGGAAAAAAGCTTTCAAGGAGCCAGATCACTATCTGTTAGTCGCAGTAGAATCTAAATTCGGATCCCCAATAGTGTTAATTGTCGCCTATTATCAATCTGCCTTGATGACATGGTATAATATTTTTAAAAAACTTACTGAGAAAATTGATCTGTTGGGTATTTGGGGTGTACAGATTGACCAAGGTATACAACAGATGTAAGCTCCATGAGCAGTGCCCTCCTATTCCTTCTGCATTGAACTGTATTGTAATTTTATTATCCCCTTTATATTGTAAAGCTCTGCACAAACTGTTGGCAGTATATAAATCCTGTAAAAAAAATTATAAGAATAATTGTTCATTTTACAAACAAATACTACAAATCGACCATTCTCATCTTCTGTGGTAGATATATGCTGAAAGGTGAGAAATGCTTTTACAACAGTTGCCTCCAAACTGTGGCTTGCAGGCCAGATGCGGCCCTTGGCTTGCCTTTATCCGGATCTTGGGGAACTGTTCCTCCTACTGATAAGAGCCACTGTTCCTCCTACTGACATCAACTATGGGGCATTATTTCTCCCAATAACGCCAATGATGGAGCATTATTCCTCCTCCTACTGATCCCACAGGCACAACGTAATTTTTTTGCTCCTGTTGACCACAAAACATGTGACATTGTCTATTCCCACTGGCCACGGTCTGTCCCCCCTAAAATCTGAAGGACAGTATATTGGTTTTTGTTTAGAAAGTTTGGAGACCCTTATTATTAGCAATCAGCACCCCTGCTTGTTTTTTGTTTTTTTTTTTGTATCACCATGAAGATGTGGGAAAGGGTCTTAAGGCACAGTTTGGGAATTTTCTGTTTCGCGAAGTGTGTCTCTTGTCAAAAAAAACAATGTTCCCTTTCAGAAACAATCTTTTTCCATTGTAATGCTCTCTGTTTGTCAGGGCTATGAGGCCTCTCACATTCAAGAAGATCGTTTTGATGGTCATAGTGGGTGGAAAGATTGCTTTGGATAGCTGGTGTGCAGGTTAGGTGAGAACAGTACTTTGCACAAGCAGAAGAGTCATTCAGCAAAAGGATATGGAGATGCAGCCGTTAGGGATCATTTTGCATTGGCCTGAGATAATGAGAGGTGCATGATTAGGTGCCTGGAGATGTGCTGAGAAAAAACATTAGAAAGAAAGACAAACCTAATCACAATTTTAATGACAAAGAACTCTAATAATAGCTAGAGAAGAACTGCAGAAAGCTTCTCTTGCTTTGCTGGTCAGTGGAGAAGTTCCTCCTTACATTGGTGGCCAGTGCTAGGGGTGCCCCCTTACATTGGTCATTTGGAGATGGGCATCTTTAAATTACAAGTTGGTGAGAGAGGTGCCATTCACCTATGTTCCATGGGAGGAACAATGCTTCTTACATTGGTGGTTAGTGGAAAGAAGGTACTATTTCATTTGTGGGTTATTGGTAAGAATATCTCCCTAACAGCGGTTGTTGGTGGACAGAAGCATCCGGCTGCGGGCACACAGTAATAAGAACTGATGTCCCAGGAGGTTGCAAGGAGGGGGTGAGCCAAACGTAGAAATTCTCACTTAGGCAAGAGATATGGAAGTGGCAGTTGGTGCCTGTTGGTAAAAGGTACACGCTCCCAGAACAAAAAAAAACAATGTTACAGAGTGGAGTGGGGGAGGGGGGTTGAGAGGGAGGATGAGTGGAGCTTAAACTCTAAGGTAAAGTTACAGTTTAAATACCCATCCTTCCCCAACTGAACTGCATGCTTTTCAGGTTTTGCAGCAGAGACCCACCAAAAACATCTGCATCAGACAAGTTTGAATCTACGTCTTGCTGTCTGTGCATGCACTGTTGACCCCCATAGACTTCTATGAGGCAGTCTCATGAACATCTCCTGCTTCAGTAGACAGCCTTATATTAGCCAGAGGCAGGCCAGTCAGATGTACATTTTTTTGGCTTATTTAGCTTACACATAGTGCTCTGGGAAGCAGTGGTTATTTACAATGAAATTGACCCAAAACCATTATAGTTTCCCTTTTAATGAAAAATACACTCAGCACAAGGGTAGTTTTTAGAGATGAGCAAAGTATTCAAAAATTCGATTCGACTGATTCGGCGAATTTGTGGAAAAATTTCGATTCGAGTCGAATATATTCGCTGCGAATTTAACTTATAAAAGGGTGTTTCTAGGCTTCAGAGAGACTTTATATTAGTGCAGAACACTGTACCTTTAATTTAAATGCCCTTGGAGTCTGCTGGGGAAGAGAAATAATACTGACAGTCAGTATGACATGCAGATGAGTGCCGTCGATCTTAGAATCACCACACACTTCACTCATTTGGGCAGTCACGGGGCCAAAACCAGAGTGTGGAGCCACAGTGTGGCGGTGGAGGCAGCAGCAATGGGAGGCCATACAGCACCCTATGACAAAAATGGAAACCACCAGCAGTGTGAGGAGACCTGAAAGTGGCACATGGCAGAGTGTGGCGATGGAGACAGCAGCAATGGGAGGCCGTACAGGGACCCATGACACACTCTGGACCTGGAAGCAGCATGAGGAGGCGGTACAGGGGCCCATGACAGATTACGGGCCTGGCAGCAGCATGAGGAGTTGGTACGGGGGCCCATGGCAGATTACAGGCCTGGCAGCAGCAATGGGAGGCCGTACAGGGACCCATGACACACTCTGGACCTGGCAGCAGCATGAGGAGGCGGTACAGGGGCGCATGACAGATTACGAGCCTGGCAGCAGCAACTTGGACAGGAGGACGTTCAGCTTCTGCACCGTCGGGTGCGTGCTCGCAAACTGTTGTCTCTTGGAAACGGATTCCAAGAAAGACTGCTGACGGAATCCGTGAAGAGGAGTAGCAGGAGAAGGAGCATCTGAACGAGCGGAATATGCCAACAAGCGACAACAGGGGCCCATGACAGATTACGGGCCTGGCAGCAGCATGAGGAGTCGGTACGGGGGCCCATGGCAGATTAGGGGCCTGGCAGCAGCTATGGGAGGCCCGTAATCTGCCAGCACCCTATGACAAAAAATGGAACCCACCAGCAGTGTGAGGAGACCTGAAAGTGGCACATGGCAGAGTGTGGCGATGGAGACAGCAGCAATGGGAGGCCGTACAGGGACCCATGAGAGACTCTGGACCTGGCAGCAGCATGAGGAGGCGGTATAGGGGCCCATGGCAGATTAGGGGCCTGGCAGCAGCTATGGGAGGCCCGTAATCTGCCAGCACCCTATGACAAAAAATGGAACCCACCAGCAGTGTGAGGAGACCTGAAAGTGGCACATGGCAGAGTTTAGCGATGGAGACAGCAGCAATGGGAGGCCGTACAAGGACCCATGACAGACTCTGGACTTGGCAGCAGCATGAGGAGGCGGTATAGGGGCCCATGGCAGATTAGGGGCCTGGCAGCAGCTATGGGAGGCCCGTAATCTGCCAGCACCCTATGACAAAAAATGGAACACACCAGCAGTGTGAGGAGACCTGAAAGTGGCACATGTTTGGGGCATGATTCATGGCGGATTTAGTCAGTTGTGTCAGGAACTGGTGGTTTGAAATCCAGACTAATCCACGCCTGATTCATTTTCACAAACGTGAGTCTCTCCACACTTTGGGTGGACAGTCGTGTCCTCCGCGGAGTTGCAATACCTCCTGCCGCACTAAACACGCGCTCCGATGCCACGCTACTGGCCGGGCATGACAGCCTTTCAAGGGCAAATTCAGCTAGTTGGGGCCAAAGGTCAAGTTTCGTTGCCCAGTAGTCAAGGGGATTGTCTACCTCGGTTGGCAGGGTGCTGTCCAAGTAGGCCTAAGCCTGTTGTTTGAGGTCCTGCTCCAGGTCCACCTGCTGCTGCTGCTGCGGCTGGTTAGTAGTTTCCTCACTGCGCTGGTGAAGAAAGCTACTCATCATCGACTGCAGACTGAGGCAGCTGCTGCTGGTGGAGCTGCCACTGCTCCTACCACCCCACCCCTCCCCTGCTGCCATGGCAGCGGAACGCGAGCGCACAGGGCCCACAGTGTCTGAGGATGGACGTTGGCGCAGACAGGCAGAGACCAGCTGACTACATAGGTGGTTTTTATAGTATGTTATTTTGGCCTCCCTCTCAGCAGGTGTGAAAAAGGCCACCATTTTTGAACGGTAGCGAGGGTCCAACAAGGTGGACAGCCAAAAGTCATCCCTCTGTCTGATGGTTATTATTCGGCTGTCGGTACGCAAGCAAGCGAGCATGCTATGGGCCATTTGTGCCAAGGAATGCGAGGGACTCCCTGCCTCCATCTCCACAGCATACTGCCACGGTGCGTCTGGGTCCTCTGTCTCCTCTTCCTCCTCCTCTACCAGATGCTCCTGCTCCTCCACTCCTGTCCGCTGAGTGGAAAAACCACCCATTTCACTCAATAATTCCTGAGCACCAATGTCCTCCTCTACCTCCTCCTCTTCTTCCTGTCCTGCCCCCACAGGGGTCATGTGGCGTTGAGATCTGTGCGCCACGTCTACCGCACCCTGACCAGCCATTGTTAACAGCATTTGTTCCAGGACGTGCAACAGAGGAATGACGTCGTTCATCCCATAGTCCTGCCGACTCACGAATACCGTGGCCTCCTCAAAGGGCCTGAGCAAGCGCAGGTGTCACGCATGAGCTGCCAATGGCTGACATCTAAGTTACACAGGGGAGTACCTTTATCCGCTTTTAACATCAGGAAATCTGTGATGGCCTTTTGCTGTTCGTAAAGGCGGTCTAACATATGTAGGGTTGAATTCCACCTTGTTGCAACGTCACAGCATGAGGAGTCGGTACGGGGGCCCATGGCAGATTACGGGCCTGGCAGCAGCAATGGGAGGCCCGTAATCTGCCAGCACCCTATGTCAAAAAATTCAACACACCAGCAGTGTGTGAGGAGACCTGAAAGTGGCACATGGCAGAGTGTGGCGATGGAGACAGCAGCAATGGGAGGCCGTACAGGGACCCATGAGAGACTCTGGACCTGGCAGCAGCATGAGGAGGCGGTATAGGGGCCCATGGCAGATTAGGGGCCTGGCAGCAGCTATAGGAGGCCCGTAATCTGCCAGCACCCTATGTCAAAAAATTGAACACACCAGCAGTGTGAGGAGACCTGAAAGTGGCACATGGCATGAGACACTGTGGACCTGGCAGCAGCATGAGGAGGCGGTACAGGGGCCCATGGCAGATTAGGGGCCTGGCAGCAGCTATGGGAGGCCCGTAATCTGCCAGCACCCAATGTCAAAAAATTCAACACACCAGCAGTGTGAGGAGACCTGAAAGTGGCACATGGCAGAGTGTGGCGATGGAGACAGCAGCAATGGGAGGCCGTACAGGGACCCATGACAGACTCTGGACTTGGCAGCAGTATGAGGAGGCGGTATAGGGGCCCATGGCAGATTAGGGGCCTGGCAGCAGCTATGGGAGGCCCGTAATCTGCCAGCACCCTATGTAAAAAAATTCAACACACCAGCAGTGTGAGGAGACCTGAAAGTGGCACATGGCAGAGTGTGGCGATGGAGACAGCAGCAATGGGAGGCCGTACAGGGACCCATGACAGACTCTGGACTTGGCAGCAGCATGAGGAGGCGGTATAGGGGCCCATGGCAGATTAGGGGCCTGGCAGCAGCTATGGGAGGCCCGTAATCTGCCAGCACCCTATGTCAAAAAATTCAACACACCAGCAGTGTGAGGAGACCTGAAAGTGGCACATGGCATGAGACACTGTGGACCTGGCAGCAGCATGAGGAGGCGGTACAGGGGCCCATGGCAGATTAGGGGCCTGGCAGCAGCTATGGGAGGCCCGTAATCTGCCAGCACCCTATGTCAAAAAATGGAACACACCAGCAGTGTGTGAGGAGACCTGAAAGTGGCACATGGCAGAGTGTGGCGATGGAGACAGCAGCAATGGGAGGCCGTACAGGGACCCATGAGAGACTCTGGACTTCGCAGCAGCATGAGGAGGCGGTATAGGGGCCCATGGCAGATTAGGGGCCTGGCAGCAGCTATGGGAGGCCCGTAATCTGCCAGCACCCTATGACAAAAAATGGAACACACCAGCAGTGTGTGAGGAGACCTGAAAGTGGCACATGGCATGAGACACTGTGGACCTGGCAGCAGCTTGAGGAGGCGGTTCAGGGGCCCATGGCAGATTAGGGGCCTGGCAGCAGCTATGGGAGGCCTGTAATCTGCCAGCACCCTATGACAAAAAATGGAACACACCAGCAGTGTGAGGAGACCTGAAAGTGGCACATGGCAGAGTGTGGCGATGGAGACAGCAGCAATGGGAGGCCGTACAGGGACCCATGAGACACTCTGGACCTGGCAGCAGCATGAGGAGGCGCTATAGGGGCCCATGGCAGATTAGGGGCCTGGCAGCAGCTATGGGAGGCCCGTATTCTGCCAGCACCCTATGTCAAAAAAATTGAACACACCAGCAGTGTGTGAGGAGACCTGAAAGTGGCACATGGCAGAGTGTGGCGATGGAGACAGCAGCAATGGGAGGCCGTACAGGGACCCATGAGACACTCTGGACCTGGCAGCAGCATGAGGAGGCGCTATAGGGGCCCATGGCAGATTAGGGGCCTGGCAGCAGCTATGGGAGGCCCGTAATCTGCCAGCACCCTATGTCAAAAAATGGAACACACCAGCAGTGT
The DNA here is from genome assembly GCF_062004578.1 of Staurois parvus. Taxonomy (NCBI): domain Eukaryota; kingdom Metazoa; phylum Chordata; class Amphibia; order Anura; family Ranidae; genus Staurois; species Staurois parvus. The sequence continues at coordinate 8,022,716 of NW_028318003.1, forward strand.
GTGAGGAGACCTGAAAGTGGCACATGGCAGAGTGTGGCGATGGAGACAGCAGCAATGGGAGGCCGTACAGGGACCCATGAGAGACTCTGGACTTCGCAGCAGCATGAGGAGGCGGTATAGGGGCCCATGGCAGATTAGGGGCCTGGCAGCAGCTATGGGAGGCCCGTAATCTGCCAGCACCCTATGACAAAAAATGGAACACACCAGCAGTGTGTGAGGAGACCTGAAAGTGGCACATGGCATGAGACACTGTGGACCTGGCAGCAGCATGAGGAGGCGGTTCAGGGGCCCATGGCAGATTAGGGGTGTTAGGAATGGACTGGCCAGCAATGGTGGGACTCACCTGCCTTTTGATCTGCAGTACCAGGGCTGGCCAGCGGGTGCTCCCAGCAATCAGAGACTCAACCTTTCAGCCAGCTAACACCTGGAACTGATGATACTGGGGTATTTAAGGGATGGCCAGACTTGCAGACTCTGCCTTGGTGTTGTGTTTGTCCTGGGCCCTGTATCTGTCCTGCATCCTGTTTCTGTTCCTTTGCTGACCCTGATCTGAACTGCTGCTGACTTCTCCTGCTCTGATCCTGGCTTGTGACCCTGACCACCCCTCTGTCTGACCCTCTGTACCTCGCTGCTTGCTACCTGCTGAACCTGGCCTGTGACCCCGACCATTCTCTGCTTGCTCCCCCCGTACCTACCTGCCCAATTGATATTGACCCGGCCTGCCTGACGACGCTTGCTTGTATGTACTGTTATCTGTGGGTGGTTGGTTTGGTTTGTTTGCACTGTATTATGTTTAGTATTGCCCTGCGTTTATGTTTGTATGGTTAGTGTTAATAAATTATATTATTTATCACATTTCTGAAGTCTGCGTTTCCCTGCATCAGTCACACATCTCTGGTCATACCTGGGAGCCCTGACATTACACCAAGGCCAATCCTGACCAGAAGTGGCTGCACAGGGAAGCCATCTTGGCTTGTTGATGGGAAGGATGGATCTTGATGAGGTTGAGTATTTATATCTGCTAGTGTTTGATGACAGGGAGTATGCTTATCAAACTCTGAAGGAGTATACCCGGGATGAATTGCTAGAATGTATACGGCTCGCTCATGTTCTAGTAGATCAGGGCACAGTGTTCTCTGAGGTGCAGCCATTGATTGAGGTTTGTGCAGAGTTGGTTTCATCTGGTTCCCCCGAATGCAGGGATGAATTTTTGCCACCATTTAGTGCAGACCAGGTAGAGTCCCTGGTGTGGTTATTAGAGGATGATGTGGGTTACCTTTTGGAGCGTTACTCCACATGTTCACCACAGACACTAAGAGATTGTATCAACGCAGTGCAGTCATTGACCAGACAGACTTTGTGTAAGCTCAGCTTTGTTCAACCCCTACTGCAGACATGGACAGATTTGTTGCACCCAGCCTCAGTCAGCTTACAAAGACCCAGTCCTGCTTCTAACTCTACTCCTGTATTCCCACCAGCTCCTCCTGCCCTGCTATCTACCGCATGTCAGTACCCTGTTCCCACTCGCTGCACCTATCCTGCCTTTAACCCTGTAAAAGAGCCCTCTGTAGCAACTGCTCCCTCTCCTGTTCCATCCTCCAGTTTTTCTCTGTCTCCAGCTGCTCCATTCGTTTGCAGACCTGCGTTTACTTGCAGTGCTCCAGTAGTTAAAACCAGAAAAAAGCGAAAATTCTTTCCAACCAATACCATCCTGCCAGTATCCAAACCGGTGAGCCTGCCTTCCGTGACTCGGCCTGAAGCCTCTACTCAGCCTGAAGCCTCTACTAGGCCTGATGCCTCTCTTCAGCCGGATGCCTCTCTTCAGCCGGATGCCTCTCCTCAGCCTGAAGCCTCTCCTCAGCCTGAAGCCTCTCCTCAGCCTGATGCCTGCATTCAGCCTGATGCCGCTACTCAGCATGATGAACTGATCCAGCCCGACGATCCTATTAGGCCAGTTGACTCGATGCCCGCTGTTGATCCAGATGATCCGGTACCTGATCCAGTGCCCGCTGTCGTGCCAATTGACTCAGAGCCCGCTGTCATACCTGGTGACCCGGTGCCCACTGCCTTGCCAGATGACGCGGTGCCCGCTGGCAAGCCAAATGACCTGATGCCTGGTGACCCAGTGCCCGCTGTCATACCTGGTGACCCGATGCCCGCTGTCGAGCCAGACGATCCAATGCCTGGTGACCCGGTGCCCACTGCCTTGCCAGATGACGCGGTGCCCGCTGACAAGCCAAATGACCTGATGCCTGGTGACCCAGTGCCCGCTGTCATACCTGGTGACCCGATGCCCGCTGTCGAGCCAGACAATCCGGTACCTGATGCCCCGGTGCTCACTGTCGTGCCTGTTGACTCGGAGCCCACTGCCTTGCCAGATGACGCGGTGCCCGCCGTCGAGCCAAATTACCTGATGCCTGGTGACCCAGTGCCCGCTGTCCAGTCAGACGATCCAATGTCTGACCCAGTGCCCGCGGTCATACCAGTTGACTCGGAGCCCACTGCCTTGCCGGATGACGCGGTGCCCGCTGTCGAGCCAAATGACCTGATGCCTGGTGACCCAGTGCCCGCTGTCCAGTCAGACGATCCAATGTCTGACCCAGTGCCCGCGGTCATACCAGTTGACTTGGAGCCCACTGCCTTGCCAGATGACGCGGTGCCCGCTGTCGAGCCAAATGACCTGATGCCTGGTGACCCGATGCCCGCTGTCCAGCCAGACCGTACAATGTCTGACCCAGTGCCTGCGGTCATACCAGTTGACTCGGAGCCCACTGCCTTGCCAGATGACGCTGTGCCCGCGGTCGAGCCAAATGACCTGATGCCTGGTGACCCGATGCCCGCTGTCCGGTCAGACGATCCAATGTCTGACCCAGTGCCCGCGGTCATACCAGTTGACTCGGAGCCCACTGCCTTGCCAGATGACGCGGTGCCCGCTGTCGAGCCAAATGACCTGATGCCTGGTGACCCGATGCCCGCTGTCCAGCCAGACCATACAATGTCTGACCCAGTGCCTGCGGTCATACCAGTTGACTCGGAGCCCACTGTCGTGCCTGGTGACTCGGTGCCCGCCGCTCCGCCTGGGGGCCCGAGACCTGTTGCTCCGCTCGGGGGTCCAGCGCCCGCCGCTCCGCCTGGGGATCCGGCGCCCGCCGCCCCGCCTGGGGGCCCGAGACCTGTCGCTCTGCCTGAGGGCCCGAGACCTGTCGCTCCACCTGGGGGTCCGGCGCCCGCCGCTCCGCCTGAGGGCCCGAGACCTGTCGCTCCATCTGGGGGTCCGGCGCCCGCCGCTCCGCCTGAGGGCCCGAGACCTGTCGCTCCTCCTGGGGGTCCGGCGCCCGCCGCTCCGCCTGAGGGCCCGAGACCTGTCGCTCCACCTGGGGGTCCAGCGCCCGCCGCTCCGCCTGAGGGCCCGAGACCTGTCGCTCCACCTGGGGGTCCGGCGCCCGCCGCTCCGCCTGAGGGCCCGAGACCTGTCGCTCCATCTGGGGGTCCGGCGCCCGCCGCTCCGCCTGAGGGCCCGAGACCTGTCGCTCCTCCTGGGGGTCCGGCGCCCGCCACTCCGCCTGAGGGCCCGAGACCTGTCGCTCCGCCTGGGGGTCCGGCGCCCGCCGCTCCGCCTGGGGGCACGATGCCTGTCGCCCCGCCTGGGGGCACGATGCCTGTCGCCCCGCCTGGGGGCACGATGCCTGTCGCCCCGCCTGGGGGCACGATGCCTGTCGCCCCGCCCGGGGGCCCGGTGCCTGCTGCTCCGCCCGGGGGCCCGGTGCCTGTCGCCCCGCCCGGGGGCCCGGTGCCTGTCGCCCCGCCCGGGGGCCCGGTGCCTGTCGCCCCGCCCGGGGGCCCGATGCCTGTCGCCCCGCCCGGGGGCCCGGTGCCTGCTGCTCCGCCCGGGGGCCCGGTGCCTGCTGCCCCGCCCGGGGGCCCGGTGCCTGCTGCCCCGCCCGGGGGCCCGGTGCCTGCTGCCCCGCCCGGGGGCCCGGTGCCTGCTGCTCCGCCTGGTGGCCCGCTGCCTGCTGCTTCGCCTGGTAATCCGATGTGCCTCTGCCCGGAGTCCTGCCCGATGTGCCTCTGCCCGGAGTCCTGCCCGATGTGCCTCTGCCCGGAGTCCTGCCCGATGTGCCTCTGCCCGGAGTCCTGCCCGATGTGCCTCTGCCCGGTGTGCCTCTGCCCGGAGTCCTGCCCGATGTGCCTCTGCCCGATGTGCCTCTGCCCGGAGTCCTGCCCGATGTGCCTCTGCCCGGTGTGCCTCTGCCCGGAGTGCCTCTGCTCGATGTGCCGCTGCCCGGAGTCCAGCCCGGTGTGCCGCTGCCCGGAGTCCTGCCCGGTGTGCCAGTCTTTGCTATCCCGCCAGTTGCCAGACCCGGGCGGTGGAACATTTTGCCCAGCTAGGACTGTTTGGAGCGTCCTGAGGCCGCTCCTTGAGGGGGGGGTACTGTTAGGAATGGACTGGCCAGCAATGGTGGGACTCACCTGCCTTTTGATCTGCAGTACCAGGGCTGGCCAGCGGGTGCTCCCAGCAATCAGAGACTCAACCTTTCAGCCAGCTAACACCTGGAACTGATGATACTGGGGTATTTAAGGGATGGCCAGACTTGCAGACTCTGCCTTGGTGTTGTGTTTGTCCTGGGCCCTGTATCTGTCCTGCATCCTGTTTCTGTTCCTTTGCTGACCCTGATCTGAACTGCTGCTGACTTCTCCTGCTCTGATCCTGGCTTGTGACCCTGACCACCCCTCTGTCTGACCCTCTGTACCTCGCTGCTTGCTACCTGCTGAACCTGGCCTGTGACCCCGACCATTCTCTGCTTGCTCCCCCCGTACCTACCTGCCCAATTGATATTGACCCGGCCTGCCTGACGACGCTTGCTTGTATGTACTGTTATCTGTGGGTGGTTGGTTTGGTTTGTTTGCACTGTATTATGTTTAGTATTGCCCTGCGTTTATGTTTGTATGGTTAGTGTTAATAAATTATATTATTTATCACATTTCTGAAGTCTGCGTTTCCCTGCATCAGTCACACATCTCTGGTCATACCTGGGAGCCCTGACAAGGGGCCTGGCAGCAGCTATGGGAGGCCCGTAATCTGCCAGCACCCTATGTCAAAAAATGGAACACACCAGCAGTGTGTGAGGAGACCTGAAAGTGGCACATGGCACAGTGTGGCGATGGAGACAGCAGCAATGGGAGGCCGTACAGGGACCCATGAGAGACTCTGGACTTCGCAGCAGCATGAGGAGGCGGTATAGGGGCCCATGGCAGATTAGGGGCCTGGCAGCAGCTATGGGAGGCCCGTAATCTGCCAGCACCCTATGACAAAAAATGGAACACACCAGCAGTGTGTGAGGAGACCTGAAAGTGGCACATGGCATGAGACACTGTGGACCTGGCAGCAGCATGAGGAGGCGGTACAGGGGCCCATGGCAGATTAGGGGCCTGGCAGCAGCTATGGGAGGCCCGTAATCTGCCAGCACCCTATGTCAAAAAATGGAACACACCAGCAGTGTGTGAGGAGACCTGAAAGTGGCACATGGCAGAGTGTGGCGATGGAGACAGCAGCAATGGGAGGCCGTACAGGGACCCATGAGAGACTCTGGACTTCGCAGCAGCATGAGGAGGCGGTATAGGGGCCCATGGCTGATTAGGGGCCTGGCAGCAGCTATGGGAGGCCCGTAATCTGCCAGCACCCTATGACAAAAAATGGAACACACCAGCAGTGTGTGAGGAGACCTGAAAGTGGCACATGGCATGAGACACTGTGGACCTGGCAGCAGCATGAGGAGGCGGTTCAGGGGCCCATGGCAGATTAGGGGCCTGGCAGCAGCTATGGGAGGCCCGTAATCTGCCAGCACCCTATGACAAAAAATGGAACACACCAGCAGTGTGAGGAGACCTGAAAGTGGCACATGGCAGAGTGTGGCGATGGAGACAGCAGCAATGGGAGGCCGTACAGGGACCCATGAGAGACTCTGGACCTGGCAGCAGCATGAGGAGGCGCTATAGGGGCCCATGGCAGATTAGGGGCCTGGCAGCAGCTATGGGAGGCCCGTATTCTGCCAGCACCCTATGTCAAAAAAATTGAACACACCAGCAGTGTGTGAGGAGACCTGAAAGTGGCACATGGCAGAGTGTGGCGATGGAGACAGCAGCAATGGGAGGCCGTACAGGGACCCATGAGAGACTCTGGACTTCGCAGCAGCATGAGGAGGCGGTATAGGGGCCCATGGCAGATTAGGGGCCTGGCAGCAGCTATGGGAGGCCCGTAATCTGCCAGCACCCTATGACAAAAAATGGAACACACCAGCAGTGTGAGGAGACCTGAAAGTGGCACATGGCATGAGACACTGTGGACCTGGCAGCAGCATGAGGAGGCGGTACAGGGGCCCATGGCAGATTAGGGGCCTGGCAGCAGCTATGGGAGGCCCGTAATCTGCCAGCACCCTATGTCAAAAAATGGTACACACCAGCAGTGTGTGAGAAGACCTGAAAGTGGCACATGGCAGAGTGTGGCGATGGAGACAACCCACCGACTGTTTTGCTCGCTGCCAAGCTGCCCCCCTCTTCTCCTGATGATGCGGAAGCAATAGCCTGATGACGACGAGGCTGCCAAGTGCGATCAGCCTCATCATCATCAATTAGAGTCTCCGCCTCACTACTAGCCCCCTCGGCTGCGTGTGGGTCAGGAGACAGACCTGTCTCTAGACCGGCTACCGAGCCACTCTCCTCGCCACTACTTCTTCGCCTGGCTGCTGAAGAGGCGGATGTCTCCCCCCGTTCCTGACCGCCCTCTGTTAGCTCTTCCTCACTGTACTGGAAGACACCGGGAGCACTGGCCTCTGGCTGCGAATAGTGCTGCCTCGACCCCTTCCTCTGCTGCCACGTCTGCTCGCTCCTAAAACATTGCCTCCTCTGCCACTCCTCTGCATGTTGTCTGACATACTCTTTAATTCAACGATTCTGTGTCCCTGAGTAACAATTCTGTGTCTGTCCCTGAGTAACAATTCTGTGTCCCTGAGTAACGTTTCTGTGGCCCTAAGTAACAGTTCTGTGGCCCTCAGAATTGTTACTGAGGGACACAGAATTGTTACTGAGGGACACAGAATTGTTACTGAGGGCCACAGAACTGTTACTGAGGGACACAGAATTGTTACTCAGGGACAGACACAGAATTGTTACTCAGGGACAGACACAGAATTGTTACTGAGGGACACAGAATTGTTACTGAGGGACACAGAATTGTTACTGAGGGACACAGAATTGTTACTGTGTCCCTCAGTAACAATTCTGTGTCTGTCCCTGAGTAAAAATTCTGTGTCTGTCCCTGAGTAACAATTCTGTGTCCCTGAGTAACAATTCTGTGTCCCTCAGTAACAATTCTGTGTCCCTCAGTAACAATTCTGTGTCCCTGAGTAACAATTCTGTGTCCCTGAGTAACAATTCTGTGTCTGTCCCTGAGTAACAATTCTGTGTCCCTAAGTAACGTTTCTGTGGCCCTAAGTAACGTTTCTGTGGCCCTAAGTAACGATTCTGTGGCCCTCAGTAACAATTCTGTGTCCCTCAGTAACAATTCTGTGCCCCTGAGTAACAATTCTGTGTCTGTCCCTGAGTAAGAATTCTGTGTCTGTCCCTGATTAACAATTCTGTGTCCCTGAGTAATGTTTCTGTGGCCCTAAGTAACAGTTCTGTGTCCCTCAGTAACAATTCTGTGTCCCTCAGTAACAATTCTGTGTCCCTCAGTAACAATTCTGTGTCTGTCCCTGAGTAACAATTCTGTGTCTGTCCCTGAGTAACAATTCTGTGTCCCTGAGTAACGTTTCTGTGGCCCTAAGTAACAGTTCTGTGGCCCTCAGTAACAATTCTGTGGCCCTCAGTAACAATTCTGTGTCCCTCAGTAACAATTCTGTGTCCCTCAGTAACAATTCTGTGTCCCTCAGTAACAATTCTGTGTCCCTCAGTAACAATTCTGTGTCTGTCCCTGAGTAAGAATTCTGTGTCTGTCCCTGAGTAACAATTCTGTGGCCCTAAGTAACGTTTCTGTGGCCCTAAGTAACGTTTCTGTGGCCCTAAGTAACGTTTCTGTGGCCCTAAGTAACGTTTCTGTGGCCCTAAGTAACGTTTCTGTGGCCCTAAGTAACGGTTCTGTGTCCCTCAGTAACAATTCTGTATCCCTCAGTAACAATTCTGTGTCTGTCCCTAAGTAACAATTCTGTGGCCCTAAGTAACGTTTCTGTGGCCCTAAGTAACGTTTCTGTGGCCCTAAGTAACGTTTCTGTGTCCCTAAGTAACGTTTCTGTAGCCCTAAGTAACGTTTCTGTAGCCCTAAGTAACGTTTCTGTAGCCCTAAGTAACGTTTCTGTGGCCCTAAGTAACGTTTCTGTGGCCCTAAGTAACGATTCTGTGGCCCTCAGTAACAATTCTGTGGCCCTAAGTAATGTTTCTGTGGCCCTAAGTAACGATTCTGTGGCCCTCAGTAACAAATCTGTGTCCCTCACTAACAATTCTGTGTCTGTCCCTAAGTAACAATTCTGTGGCCCTAAGTAACGATTCTGTGGCCCTCAGTAACAAATCTGTGTCCCTCAGTAACAATTCTGTGTCTGTCCCTAAGTAACAATTCTGTGGCCCTAAGTAACGTTTCTGTGGCCCTAAGTAACGATTCTGTGGCCCTAAGTAACGATTCTGTGGCCCTAAGTAACGATTCTGTGGCCCTCAGTAACAATTCTGTGGCCCTCAGTAACAATTCTGTCTGTCCCTGAGTAACAATTCTGTGTCCCTAAGTAATGTTTCTGTGGCCCTAACTAACGATTCTGTGGCCCTAAGTAAACGTTTCTGTGGCCCTATGTAACGTTTCTATGGCCCTAAGTAACGATTCTGTGGCCCTAACTAACGTTTCTCTGTCCCTAAGTAACGTTTCTGTGTCCCTAACTCTCTCCCTCAATACAGCCAGGTCTGCCTCTGTTGAATGACTGGAGGCAAATGGAGAATTCTAAAATGGCCGCTATTTATAGCTCGACCATTACACTGTGCTGGCTGGCTGGCTGCTGATTGGCTAATGCGATCACATGTCATGAATGAATGCATTATGGGTCAGCGCGCCTTGTCTGCGCGCCTTCCCAGACATCCCCGCTCCGTCGCCGCACATGTCGCCGCCATTTTAGGAAAAATTTCGATTCGCGCATCCGAAGAATCGAAATTTTCCTAATATTCGAAACGAATTCCACTTCGCCTACTTCGATTCGATCATCTCTAGTAGTTTTGATGAGACAAGCAATGGGCATTTCACTACAACATTTGTCTAATTCCTAGGATCCCAAAGTTCAATCCTGTTTTTCAGCAACTTGTTACATACTCTGCATTTTGGGATCGTAATACCTCTACAATTAACTTGGATTTGATTGTGCAGTTGTCACTATCACTTCATTGCAGATCATAGCTGGCTGAACAGCTCTCATCTTTCACGACATCACCTGACAGTGTTTTTTTAGTGGAGTATTGTTTTATCTTCTCCTGTGTCTAGATACGTATGCAGTATATACTTTGTTTATAAATAAGGAAACCCCCATTATTAGTTTAGTTTATTTTTTTCCTATCCCACACATAGCACACACAAATGACAAGAGGCTGTTAGAAATCATCCTATTATGTTATGGGAGGCTTTTAGGGCCTAGTCTCCTCTCCCTCTTCCCAAAAAATATCTGCCAGTTTTCAGGCACCACAGGAAGAAGGAGGGAAGAGGCCAGCTAATGGAACAAGAGAGGAGTAGGTAAGCCGCATGAACAGCATGTTATTTATTAGTCTACATTATTACATCAAGCAGCATGTTTGTTATTGTTATGTTAATACAAAGGTCCATTGTGGAATCTGTGGTTTATTCTTTTCTGTGGTATAAATACACTATATCATTACAAAGGACAGCATGTTAACACTGATAACATTGTTATGTTACATCCCTATAGAAAGCACCTTGTCCATTGTCAATGTATTTATGTATAGTAGCGACATGTTACTAGTTACATTGCATATCTCTGCCAACTCTAAACTGCATAACATTAATTACTCATGGACAAAATGCATTCTCACCGGAATGATCCATAGCACAGTGTTCATTATTTATGTGCTACTATGTTTACAGAGAAGCATAGTTACTAATGCATGCGTTGTTTTCTCACAGGAGGCTCGCAATCTAAAAGACATTCATGACACAATGGAAAAAGGTCAAGTTCTGCTGCAGCAGAAGGAACAGTGTCTGCAGGAACTAGAGAGCTCTCTTCTAGAGGAGGTACAATATCTATCAGTAGTGCGAAACGATTCCTTTCCTAAAGATAGCGAGAATATTTAAACCCTCCTTTCTGAATATAGTATCTGTGGCAAGTAATCTTACACTGATTGGTAGTTGATGTGGATTTAGTTGTATAACCACTGCTTCTGAGAACTGCTGCACATCTGTGTTGCATAGAGTTGACCAACTTCTGGCACCTGTGAACAGGTATTCCAGACCAGGACAGGTGCGCCACATTCCACAATTCCTCTGCTTTTCTTCAGTTTACCTGAGAAACAGCAGTTTTGATGTCACCCCACAAGTTTTCTATTGGATTAAGGTCTGGGGATTGGGCTAGCCACTCCATAACGTTAACTACTTGCCTACCGGCCACTTTCACCCCCTTCCTGCCCAGGCCAGTTTTCAGCTTTCAGTGCTGTCGCACTTTGAATTACTATTGCACGATCATGCAACACTGTACCCAAATTAAATGTTATCATTTTTTTTTCAAATATATAGAGCTTTCTTTTGGTGGTATTTACTCACGGCTGGGTTTTTTATTTTTTGCTAAACAAACGAAAAAAGACCAAATATTTTTGTAAAAAAATTTTTTCCCCTTGTTTCTGTTATAAAATTTTGCAAACAGGTAATTTGTCTCCTTCACTGATGTGTGCTGATGAGGCTACACTGATAGCCACTGACATGCAGCACTGATGGGCACTGACTTGCAGCACTGATGGGCACTGACTTGCAGCACTGATGGAAACTGACTTGCAGCACTGATGGAAACTGACTTGCAGCACTGATGGGCACTGACATGCAGCACTGATGGGCACTGACATGCAGCACTGATGGGCACTGACATGCAGCACTGATGGGCACTGACATGCAGCACTGATGGGCACTGACATGCAGCACTGATAGGCTGCACTGATGGGTACTGATAAAGCAGCACTGATGAGCCTGCACTGATATGCGGCACTGGTGGGCACTGATTGGCGGCACTGAAGGTCACTGATAAAAGCACTGATGGGCACTGGCTTGCGGTACTGATGGGCACTAACTGGCAGCACTGATGGACAATAACTGGAGGCATTGATGGACACTGACTGGCAGCACTGATGTCTCCTTGGGGCTGCACTTAAGTTCCCTTGGGGTTGCACTGATGTCCTCTGATGTGTGAATGCACTTGCTGATTACTGGCTCTCCTCTCTCCTCATGTTGTGATAGCGCAAGGAAAGTGTAGCCGATAACCGGCAACTGTATTTACATTGTGATCAGCTGTGTCATTGGACACAGCTGATCACATGGCAAAAGAGCGCTGTAATTGGCCCTTTACTATGTCAAGTGATCAGCTGTGTCCAAAGGACACCACGATCACAGAACTCGAAGGGGGCGCACGGGAATCACGGTTCTGGAGGACATTATATGACGTCCTCCCAGAACTAGATGACCACGTTGTAGCTGTCAAGTGATTATTCTTGTTGGTCTGGAACCAAGCTCGCTTACTGGTGTGTTTGAGGTCGTTGCCTTGTTAAAACATCCATTTCAAGGGCATTTCCTCTTCGGCATAAGGCAACATGTCCTTGTAGAAACATGCCATGTAGAAATATAAGCTATACTAAAAACAGTGATTTATCTGGTTAGTGTTGTTGGACTGCTATTATTTTGAACACAACTGTAAATACATATATACATACAGTTAGGTCCATATATATATTTGGACACAGGCACAATTTTAGTTTTTTTCAGGTATTTACCAAAATATATTCACGCTATAGTTATAAGTATTAAGAGTTGCCATCCCCCCTTTTTCAAGGGACCAAAAGTAATTGGACAATTGAATCAGAAGCTGTTTCATGGCCAGGTGTGGGCTATTCATTATTTCTTCATCAATTATGCAGGTAAAATGTCTGGAGTTGATTCTAAGTGTGGTATTTGCATTTGGAATCTATTGCTGTGAACCTACATCGTGCGTTCAAAGGAGCTATCCATGTAAGTGAAAGAGGCCATTGTAAAACTAAACAAATCTATCAGAGAGATAGCAGCAACATTAGGAGTGGCCTAATCAACAGTTTGGTACATTCTGAGGAAAGAAGAACACACTGGTGAGCTCAGCATCATAAAATGGCATGGACATACAGTGGGGATCGAAAGTTTGGGCACCCCAGCTAAAAATTTGTATTAATGTGCATAAAGAAGCCAAGGAAAGATGGAAAAATCTCCAAAAGGCATCAAATTACAGATTATACATTCTTATAATATGTCAACAAAAGTTAGATTTTATTTCCATCATTTACACTTTCAAAATAACAGAAAACAAAAAAATGGCGTCTGCAAAAGTTTGGGCACCCTGCAGAATTTATAGCATGCACTGCCCCCTTTGGCAAGTATCACAGCTTGTAAACGCTTTTTGTAGCCAGCCAAGAGTCTTTCAATTCTTGTTTGAGGTATCTTTGCCCATTCTTCCTTACAAAAGTCTTCCAGTTCTTTGAGATTTCTGGGCTGTCTATCACGCACTGCTCTTTTAAGGTCTATCCATAGATTTTCAATTATGTTGAGGTCAGGAGATTGTAAAGGCCATGGCAAAACCTTCAGTTTTTTGTAAAAAAAAACCCAGTATTTTTTATTTTTTTGCTATTAAACATGTCCAGTAAAAAAATCAAAAAATCAAATTTCATCATAAATTTTGGTCAAAATGTATTCTGCTACATGTCTTTACTAAAAATAAATCCCAATACTTATAAAATACGTATAAATTATAAACTTTTTACTAGTAATGGCGGCGATCAGTGACTTATAGCTGGACTGTGGAGGGAACTGACTTGGTGTCACTGACATCCCCAGTGACACCAATACAGTGATCAGTGCTAATAAAAAGCACTGACACTGTACTACTGGCACTGGGCATGAAATGTATTTAATACTGCAGTCTTCAAATCTTGAAATTTCTGTGAGCCTCTTCTGTGAACTTTTATATTTAGTTCTTTCCATAGATTTTCTGTTGGATTCAAGTCAGGTGATTGGCTGGGCCATTCTAGCAGCTTTATTTTCTTTCTTTGAAACAAACTGAGAGTTTCCTTGGCTTTGTGTTTGGGATCATTGTCTTGCAGAAATGTCCACCCTTGCTTCACCTTCATCATCCTGATAAATGGCAACAGATTTTTTATCAAGAATGTCTTGGTACATTTTTCCATTCATCCTTCCTTCGCTCATATGACGTTTGCCAGTACCGTATGCTGAAAAACAGCCCCACACCATGATGTTCCCACCTCCAAACTTCACACTAGCATCCCTTTTTATACCTATAAATTTAAAAGTCCCAATTTGACGTGAACGCTCCTTGTATATATACACACATATACAGGGGTTAGACAAAAAATGGGAACAGTACATGATTTGCAGGTGTAAGGCGTAAGTGCAGTTGACATGATCAACTGACCGAAAGAGACAAAAGGACATTTGCACATTGATCAGCATGACTGTTTTGGTGGTGGGTCAGTGATGGTCTGGGGAAGTATATGCATGGAGGGACGCACAGACCTCTACAGGCTAGACAATGGCACCCTGACTGCAATAGGTATCGGGATGAAATCCTTGGACCCAGCGGGTCCTGGGTTCCTCCTGGTGCACGACAATGCCCGGCCTCATGTGGCGAGAGTATGGAGGCAGTTCCTGGAGGATGAAGGAACTGATACCATTGAATAGCCCCCATGCTCGCCTGATGTAAATCCAATAGAACACATCTGGGATATCATGTTTTGGTCCATCCGACGCAGCCAGGTTGCACCTATGACTGTCCAGGAGCTCAGTGATTCCCTGGCCCAGATCTGGGAGGAAATACCCCAGACCACCATCCATCGTCTCAATAGGAGCATGCCCCGACGTTGTCAGGCATGCATACAAGCACGTGGGGCCATACAAACTACTGAGTACCATTTTGAGTTGCTGTAATGAAATTTCAGCAAAATGGACTAGCCTGCTGCATAATTTATTTCCTTGATTTTTGGGATGTCTTTGAATTGAGTCTGTTGTAGGTTGATAATTTTTCATTTCTGTCAAACAATGGGGCATCCTTATGTTTCTAACACATTACCCAGTCCATATCAGTATACAGTAGATATCCAGCATGATGATATTTTTCCCCAGCGAGATCTGATGTGTTTTCAAAAGTGTTCCTTTAATTTTTTTGAGCTGTGTGTTTGTTTGTTTGTTAGTTTGTGTGTGTGTGTGTGGCAATGTGTGTGTATGTATGTGTGTGTGTATTGCCAAAAGTATTGAGACACCCCTCCAAATCATTGGATTCAGGTGTCCCAATCACCTCCATGGCCACACGTGTATAAAATCAAGCACCTAGACATGCAGACTTCTACAAACATTTGTGAAAGAATGGGTCGCTCTCAGGAGCTCAGTGAATTCAAAGCGAGGTACTGTGATAGGTTGCCACCTGTGCAATAAGTCCATCTGTGCAATTTCTTTGCTACTAAATATTCCACGGTCAACTGTTAGTGGTGTTATAACAAAGTTTGAAGCAACTGGGAACAACAGTAACTCAGCCATAAAGTGGTAGGCCACGTTAAATGACAGAGCGGGGTCAGCACATGCTGATGCGCACAGTGCGCTGAAGTGCCAACTGTCTGCAGAGTCAATAGCTAAAGACCTCCAAACTTCACGTGGGCTTCAGATTAGAACAACAACAGTGCATAGAGAGCCTCATGAAATGGGTTTCCATGGCTGTGCAGCTGCATCCAGGCCTTACATCACCAAGTGCAATGCAAAGCGTCAAATGCAGAAGTTTAAAGCATGCCGCCACTGCAGACTCTAACAGGTTGTCTTCTAAGATTGCCCTGTATTTGGCTCCATCCATATCCCCATCAACTCTGACCAGCTTCCCTGTCCCTGCTGAAGAAACTCATCCTGATGCTGCCACCACCACCATGTTTCACGGTGGGGATGGAGTGTTCAGGGTGATGTGCACTGTTAGTTTTCTGCCACACATAGTGTTTTGCTTTTTGGACAAAAAGTTCAATTTTGGTCTCATCTGACTAGAGCACCTTCTTCCATGTGTTTGCTGTGTTCCCCACATGGCTTCTCACAAACTGCAAGCGGGACTTCTTATGGCTTTCTTTCAACAATGACTTTCTTTCTGTCACTCTTCCATTAAGGCCAGATTTGTGGAGTGCACAACTAATAGTTGTCCTGGGGACAGATTCTTCCTCCTGAGCTGTGGCTCTCTGCAGCTCCTCCAGAGTTACCATGGGCCTTTTTGCTGCTTCTCTGATTAATGCTCTCCTTGCCCTGCTTGTCAGTTCAGGTGGACTGCCATGTAGTTCATGGTGGGATTGCAGTTGTGCCATACCCTTTCCAATTTTGGATGATGGATTGAACAGTGCTATGTGAGATGTTCAGAGCTGGGGATATTTTTTTATAACCTAACCCTGCTTTAAACTTCTCCACAATTTTATCCCTGACCCGTCTGGTGTGTTTGTTGGCCTTCATGATGCTGTTTGTTCACTAATGTTCTCTAACAAACCTTTGAGGGTTCCACAGAAAAGCTGTATTTATACTGAGATTAAACTGCACACAAGTGGACTCTATTCACTAATTAGGTGCCTTCTGAAGGCAATTGGTTCTCCTAGATTTTAGTTAGGGGTATCAGAGTAAAGGGGGCTGAATACAAATGCTTGTCACACTTTTCAGATATTTACTTGTGAAAATTTTTGAAAGCCAATTATTATTTTCCTTTCATGGATATGAATACCGTTTCAAGGATGGATATATATATATATATATATATATATATATATATATATATACACACACACACACACACACACACACACACACACACACACACACACACACTGCACAGAATGCTCTTTGTGTTTTAGTGCCTTGTATTATCAGAAATGGGTTAATTTTTTTTTTTTTTGAAAAACAGATGTGAAAGAAACTCTTAGGCTCAGTTCAAACTGCTGCAACTTGGGATCCGACTTGTGAGACCCCAAGTTGCATGATATGTCAAATCCCATGTTAGTCAATGAGAGCTGTCTTAATTAGCACTACTGAAGTCGCTCCTACTGAAGAGGTTCCTGTACTACTTCAAGGTGATTTCTATCCAACTTGTGCCCATAGACTTTAATGGAAGTCGCATCCAAGTTGGATCCTCATCTATATTGATGTGATTTGGATCCGAACAGCTTGGTGCATACCAATGCAGTGTGAGTTTGATCCATTTTGGCAGTGCTTTTTGCGGGGTTCCCCGCTGACAGCTGAATGGCGGCAATTACAAATTTTGGGGAAAAAAAATCCATACCAGACCCTTATCCAAGCTTGCAGGTCAGAAAGGGGGTTTCCTCCTGAATCATGCCAGGCCATGTGCTATCAATATGAGGGGGGTGCTTTGGGACAGGGGGCTACTCCCCCCCCCAAAGCATTTTGTCCCCATTTTGATAAGGGCCTCTCCCCCACACCCCTGGGTTGTGGTTGTGGGGGGTGCCTTATCGGAATCTGAAAGCCCCCTTTTAAAAAGCACCCAGAGTGCCCCCAGATGAATCGCGAACTACCTCATATCACAAAACAACAGTTTTTGACTGTCAGATTCCCATATCACACCCCCCCCCCCGCAGACCCCCACAACCACAGACCAGGTTTTTGAGGAGGAGGCCCTTGTCCTCATCAACATGGGGACGAGGTGCTTTGAGGGGGAAGGATGAACCCCTCCCACTCCAGGAAATTCTAATTGTTCCAAAAAGTTAAAGATAGTAAAAATAAAAAATAATGAGGAATACCTGTAGCTGATGTTCTCATTGGCCACAGGCAAAGTTGCATGGCATGAAAGTTGCTTCAAATTCACATCAAGTCACATCAAAGTAGAAATCATATTGCCAGAAAGTCACCTGGCAAAGCCACACCGTAAGTTGCGCGACTTTCAGGTCACAATAGTGTGAACTGACACATACTACATGCTGGTACATTACGGAGTTTGGCATCTACTGTTAGAGTATAGTGAAGAGCTTATACACTATGGTGTCTTACTAATGGTTAGCCAACAGCTAGCTAACAAATCTGACAGACGCAGCGTTATTTTTTATTCTATTTCTTGTAAACAGCTCTGTCACATTATTTACATCTGGAAATATACATGTCTTTAACAAACACTACGAATGAACTTACAGGCATATATGTATCAAAGGGAGAATGAAGGAGACCTTCACTGGTGTTCTTCAGGAAGCTAAAATGGCTGCAGTGGTAGATGGATAATCTTTATTAACAAGACACTACCTGTTGACAGATATAATAGAAACAGATGCAATTGCAGTGAGCACCCAATAGATGGCTCCTTACTCAAGACAATGATGATATGCAGAACACTATGGTTGCTTTCATAAATAATTGTATATTTTGGTGAAACAGGAAATAACTCAGAATTTGAGTGAGCACTCCAAAACTGTCATATGAATTTGTATAACAATATGTCAAAATCCACTTTCATTTGTGAAAGTGTTCAGAGCGATCTAACTCTTTCATTTCTTAACCCCATGCAGGTGTCTGAAGAGGAGGCACTGAAAGGAAGAAGAAATAAAAAGCTTGTGACATTTGATGTCAGTGACTCTGATGACACCAGCAGTATAATGAGTATGGATAAGCACAGATGTGAGTTTCAATGTATTTTTAACATCTTTTTATACTCCATTATTAATATTGAAAACATGTCACTTTTCTTCAGCTAAGTTTTGATAACATTTTCCATTTGCCATATATATACTCTAAGATCAGCAAGTGGTTTACTGGGGTTATGGCTGAAGGTAACAGCCGTAACCCTGATATCTTTTTTTTTTTTTCCAGCTGACAGCCAGCTTTCTGATGAAAACGGCTCATTAGCCACTGGATCTCTTTTAGTAGTGGCGGGACATTCTCCCACCGCTTGCCGGTGTTTCTGGGGCTTATTGTTTCAACCGACACGCCCGAGAAATGATCCGACGGGGCGGCCTTTATTCTTAGACTGGATTTTTAATGACGTAGCTGTAGTACACATGTATCTAGCTCCATTCCTTTTTGTGGCTTTTCTCCTGGGGACCGCTGAGGCATGGCCTTCCACAGCTAGCACCAAGATGCTAACAGCAGCCTTGCATTAATTATCCTCACAATCATGGCTGGCACTCTAAGGGACACCAAACAGCCTCCACTCAGGGACACCGCTTTGCAGTGGAGACAGCCTAATGGTCATTGTGTCCCACCTGCAGGTGGTCACTTTTTCTGTGTACCCTCTGACTCTCATCTAGCTCAACTGGTTCATGAGTATTTCTGGTGACTCTGCCCTTCAACTCATACCTACCTCTGCAAGCATTTTGCAGACTTTTAGCTGGCTGGTTTGAACCTCTATATAGGGATATGACCGCTGCTGGTGTATACATGTAATTCAGTTGTTTTGCTTACATGACTATCGCATTGAACTTTTATTTGTGGCAGGACCCTGGACGCTAACATCAAAAAGTACTTTTCCCCAGTAGTCTTCCAGGACAACACATGAGAGAGTGGCTCTGCCCACCTAAAACAGGAAACACAAAGATCGTATTCAAATATAAAAGTGCTAGCTACCTGTCAGCCTTGGTTATTTCTACTTCCTTGGCCTAGCAGCAGGAGCAATTTTGCCAGTACCTTATTTTTTATTAGGCTACCGATCTAGTTGCAGGAGCCCCCACCCGGTTCAAGTAGTTTGGACCTGTATGCTTTAGGATAGGTGAACAGAAGTGATTTTCCTCTTTTCAGGGTTTTTTTTTTATTATTAAACTTTCTTTCCCCAGAGGATTCTTGCATCCTAGAAAGATAGCTCACCAGCCTGGTGCATTATCCTCAAGGTTTCACTTTATTGATTGCGGAAGGTGGGGGTTGTTTATAAGGGTCCGATTGCAAAATGTGCCAATGTTTGGGGAGGATGAGGGTTATTTAATGAAGGTGTGGTCTGTATTGTACCTTGTGATAAAGTTGCACTGTGACGAGGTTTGTTAAGCCCGTTGAGGTAGATGGTTTGAGGCAATCTTCAGGTGAAGTATTTTTAGCTCTCCTGAATGCTCCCTCAATTAGTTGGTCAGGGTAACCTTTGGCTTTGAACCTCAATCTGAAGATTTGTGACTGAGGGAGGAAATCCTTGTCAGTTTCTTCTTTGTCTCCTAAATTAAAAGAAGGGTATGTTCTTCGGCCAGGGCTTGTGGTGGCAGCTTTTGAAGTCCAGATGGCTACTGCTGTAATTTTTTTTGTGAAATTGGTGATCGTGATGTCCAGGTAGTTTGTGGTTGTTGGGTGTGTATGGTAAGTGAAGTTGAGGCCCCAGTAATTTTGGTTGAGATGATTGATGAAGCCTGGGATCTTCTCAGGGTCACTATGCCAGATCAGGATTAGGTCATCAATATATCGTTTGTAGAAGTAGATGTGTTTGGTGGTATGGATTCTTGGAGAGGATGCATTCTTGTTCACAATTACCCATCTATAAATTAGCATAGCTAGGGACAAATCTAGTTCCCATAGTTGTTCCTTTTTGGTTTGTAGGTAAAAGTGGTCTAGGTGAGAAAAGTAGTTGATTGAGAAAAAAAAAAGTTGACAGCAACAGTGATCTTTAAAAGGCTTGATTTCTCTCTTATGTGTTGCTCTCCTTTCATGTGTTGTCCTGTAACATGGCTGGGGAAAGCAAAAGATGGCCATACACTAGAAGAATTTTGTTCAAAAACATTTGTTTCAGGAACATTTGTTCAATTTTCAAGTCGAAAATGTGGCCAGATCCACCTTAAAGTGGCTGGAATAATCAATCAAGTGTGCTGCCTTTAAACATTCTAGTGGAAAGAGTTAAGGTAGAACTCTAGCCTGAATACACAGCTGAAATAAGAATATGTAAACTGATTTAGCTGCAAAAAGCCTTATACTAGACTTGTGTTGTGTTTCAGAAGTCTCTGTAACAACATTTTGCAAACTAAGGGATGCCACTATTCAAATTGCAGCTTACTGTGTCACCTAACTTGTGTTTTGATTGTTGAACTGTAAATGAGCATCATCCCTGTAGTAGGGACCTTCTTGTCTTCTAGCCACCTGTATGCTTGCCTGAACAAGCCCCCACTGTGTGAGCTATGTTAGGATGATATCAGTGAACACTGAAATAGAGCCAAATTTGCTTATGCTGCTGGCATGCATTGTGTAACAGATTTAAAGGTACAGTCAGGTCCATAAATATTGGGACATCGACACAATTCTAACATTTTTGGCTCGATACACCACCACAATGGATTTGAAATGAAACGAATAAGATGTGCTTTAACTGCAGACTGTCAGCTTTAATTTGAGGGTATTTACATCTAAATCAGGTGAACGGTGTAAGAATTACAACAGTTTGCATATGTGCCTCCCACTTGTTAAGGGACCAAAAGTAATAGGACAATTGGCTTCTCAGCTGTTCCATAGCCAGGTGTGTGTTATTCCCTCATTATCCCAATTACAATGAGCAGATAAAAGGTCCAGAGTTCATTTCAAGTGTGCTATTTGCATTTGGAATCTGTTGCTGTCAACTCTCAAGATGAGATCCAAAGAGCTGTCACTATCAGTGAAGCAAACCATCATTAGGCTGAAAAAAACAAAACAAACCCATCAGAGAGATAGCGAAAACATTAGGTGTGGCCAAAACAACTGTTTGGAACATTCTTAAAAAGAAGGAACGCACCAGTGAGCTCAGCAACACCAAAAGACCCGGAAGACCACGGAAAACAACTGTGGTGGATGACCGAAGAATTCTTTCCCTGGTGAAGAAAACGCCCTTCACAACAGTTGGCCAGATCAAGAACACTCTCCAGGAGGTAGGTGTATGTGTGTCAAAGTCAACAATCAAGAGAAGACTTCACCAGAGTGAATACAGAGGGTTCGCCACTAGATGTAAACCATTGGTGAGCCTCAAAAACAGAAAGGCCAGATTAGAGTTTTCCAAACGACATCTAAAAAAGCCTTCACAGTTCTGGAACAACATCCTATGGACAGATGAGACCAAGATCAACTTATACCAGAGTGATGGGAAGAGAAAAGTATGGAGAAGGAAAGGAACTGCCCATGATCCTAAGCATACCACCTCATCAGTGAAGCATGGTGGTGGTAGTGTCATGGCGTGGGCATGTATGGCTGCCAATGGAACTGGTTCTCTTGTATTTATTGATGATGTGACTGCTGACAAAAGCAGCAGGATGAATTCTGAAGTGTTTCGGGCAATATTATCTGCTAATATTCAGCCAAATGCTTCACAACTCATTGGACTCACAGTTCAGTAGGACAATGACCCAAAGCATACTGCAAAAGCAACAAAAGAGTTTTTTAAGGGAAAGAAGTGGAATGTTATGCAATGGCCAAGTCAATCACCTGACCTGAACCCGATTGAGCATGCATTTCACTTGCTGAAGACAAAACTGAAGGGAAAATGCCCCAAGAACAAGCAGGAACTGAAGACAGTTGCAGTAGAGGCCTGGCAGAGCATCACCAGGGATGAAACCCAGCGTCTGGTGATGTCTATGCGTTCCAGACTTCAAGCTGTAATTGACTGCAAAGGATTTGCAACCAAGTATTAAAAAGTGAAAGTTTGATTTATGATTATTATTCTGTCCCATTACTTTTGGTCCCTTAACAAGTGGGAGGCACATATGCAAACTGTTGTAATTCCTACACTGTTCACCTGATTTGGATGTAAATACCCTCAAATTAAAGCTGACAGTCTGCAGTTAAAGCACATCTTGTTCGTTTAATTTCAAATCCATTGTGGTGGTGTATAGAGCCAAAAATGTTAGAATTGTGTCGATGTCCCAATATTTATGGACCTGACTATAATGGGAAAATAATATAAATTAAGGCAGCCCATACATTGATCATTTTCTTTTTGTTCAACCAGCGGGTTGAATGAGAAAAAATGATCTGATTCCCCCATCCACACACTTGATGTAGATGGGGGAATCCTCCCTGCTTAGTTAGCTCTTGTATTCTGACAGTGGGGAGACCTCCCTGCAATCAAAATACAATGATGACTGTTGCTGGCTATAGCTGGCGGCACTGATTGGGAAAAATTTAAGAGGCTGTTTGTACACAAGTTGATCGATAGAGAATCGTTGAATATTTAGATTAGACTGTTTCTAATCAGACATTTAGCAATTACAAAATTGCATAATATAAAAGATTTCTATGTTATACATAGAAATAAAGGGTAGTTTTTCATTTTTAACTGGAGTTCCATTTTAACATTTCAGTAGAGGTTTGAGGATAAGCAGATATCATACATGTACTGATCCAGTGTATGCAAAACATGTATTTTGATATTGTGTTCCTTAAGCTTCTCTTAAAGTAACTATAAACCTAAGTGCTCATTCGTTTTATTTATTTATTTTTTACTTGGTCTACTTTTCCATCTTTCTGTAGTCTCTGCAGCTGATACGTTCGGATCTATGGACTGTCTTCCACTGAAAGTGAAGCACCTTACTCAGTCATTGCATCATATTACAGCTGAGCTGAATAGTGTTTTGTCATCACTGGATCCAGTCATGTCTGAACCTAGGTCAGCGCTTTATTCAGAGAACAAGCTTTCTTCAGCTCCAGGCATCCCTTTATCTGCTTATATATCAATGTCCAAAATGGATCGTCGAATGGGCCTCCACTCATCTTCTCCATGGGCCTGGAAGCCATCAGCCTCCTCTTCTGCCACTCAGTCAGTAAATGCTCTTATGATGGAAAAGTGGCAAAAGTATTTTCCAGGTGAGGCAATGCATTTTATTGTGTTCTATGTGTGCCCTTTCTTTTGTTAACAGACTTATATGCTTTTTAAGAAAATGAAAAAATATGTAAACTACACAATTAAAGTTGAAAATAACATAACATTTATTCCTATACCACCACTATGAGTGCTGGAGTTGTCTCCCTGCAAGGAAGGGTGGTTTTCTCTGGTGGTAAACATTTTTGTATTGCATGTTTACTTATAGAAATATAATTTTCATAAGGAATAGTGAATATGGCATTAAATGAAATCTAATATTCTGGATGTTCAGTGCGAAAGATTATTATCTTTGTGAGATGTTTTAGAAGTTCACATTCTAACAAGCAATGCGAAAGATTGCCACCGTCATGATCATATTTAGTACACATTAGAGTCCAATTTTCAAGCTAATTTGAAAAGCATATCCTGATAAAGGAGTTGTGTATACAATGAAGAACTTGCTTTCACTAAATCCAGTGAAGTATCATTCAAATTTGTTAATTTAGAAAGGTAACCTCTCTTGCCACTTGTTTCGGTTTCCAAATTTTGTCATATTGTAATCTGAGTTGATTGACTTATTATGTTCCTTTCTTTGCTTTCGATTACATTCAGATCTGCAGGAAAAGCATA
Source organism: Staurois parvus (assembly GCF_062004578.1). Taxonomy (NCBI): domain Eukaryota; kingdom Metazoa; phylum Chordata; class Amphibia; order Anura; family Ranidae; genus Staurois; species Staurois parvus. Next base: position 8,046,361 of record NW_028318003.1, read on the forward strand.
GCAAACATTTAGTATGGTCATATATGAGTGAAAAGTTAATTAGAACCAGTTAGATTGCAGTAATGATTTTTCTTTTCCATTTTCTTTACTAATACATACTGGTCTTGTGAGTACTGGATCATTATCAAAAGCCCACGCCATTATATCTGAAATAAAGGCTGCAACTTTAGCAATTGTTTCTTGCTTTGACAATAGATTGTACAGTCAATTTCAAAGTTACCAGTTAATGTTTAAAGAACAACTTTTTCATTGTATACTGACCCTTTTATCTGTGATAAGAAAACTTGTTTCCACTTTGCTAAGGCAACTGTTTTATAAAAAATTTAGAAAAAACAAATACACATTATTTCACAAAAGTAATACCTTTTTTTTTATGGCATAATGATTTTTACTGTCTCATACATGATCTCTTTTTGATTCTGAAATTCTGTAGTACAGCCATCTCCGTAAATTGAGATACTATATAATATCTGCAGCCTATTAAACCAAACTGGCATAATAGTACAATAGCAGCATTTACTAATAAAAGTCTTACCCGAATTTCAGTTTTTTTTTAACAAAGTGATGTTACAAAGGAGTTCCCTTTTCAGCCATATCTCCAATTGTTTTTAATCAGGGTGTTCTACCTTCCTCAGTGACCAATCAGAAAACAAATTTGGATATGTATCTGCAGGGTAAGTAAGATCAAGCACATTTTTCACACATGCATTATTTAATTCTGAATGTCACTGTTGAAATTGAATTAAAACAAACGATCACCTTTGTGAATGTACTTTTTTTATGTTTGGCCAAACATTCCTGACCTAGCTTTGTTTCTGAGATTCTAAGAGTCCCACCAAGGGGATAATCTAATTCAGTTTCTCCCAACGCCATGTAAAGCTACTTTTAAAACTTTCTCTCTTAGAGACAATTTCACATGTCCCTTACTACAGTAAAGTAATTGGTGTATAAGTATGCAGTCACAAAGCCTCAGAGCATTGTGACCTCTTGGGAACTCTGGAGCCTATGCAAATACCATCTTAGAAACTCTGTATTTGTATAGGGTTCCAAAATTCTGTGGTGGGAGAAATGGCAATTTAAAGGTATGCAGTTGCACTTTGTGGTACTTTTTTAAAACAATGACCTTACTTTCTAGTTTCTTTTCACATGTATTGGGTTGATTTTAGATATTGAAAACAAGGGCCCAGAGCCAGGAAATAGCACTAGAGAGCTAGAGCACAGAACTCTGTGAAATCTTTTTGCTGATTGGAGGGAAGAGCCACACCTCCCATTAACAGGCTTGTGATGGAACCTCCCCCAGACTGCACTTGGGTATTTCCATTAGGATACCGCTTCCTTGTCCGAACACCGACCACAGACACCACAGCAGACCATACAAGACTAGACAACACCAGTCTTGAAGTAAACCAGGAAATAGACTACTTTATTTTAACACAGATACAAGATATATACATTCAAGGGAACAACCCCCCCTCCCTGTATAATGACACAGGGTAGGGCAATCTACCTTTAGTAACAAGAGACACACCAGCAGACAGTCCCATCAGGAGGGAGGGCTGCTGGAAACACCCCCCACCAAGCCAATACACAAAAACATACATCCCATAACAGTTTGCTCCCAAGCAAGACACACAATAGAACAATGGGATGCAACCACATGGCATTAAACAATCAACAACCCCCCACCCCAATATTAGGACAGATCACCCTGTACCCCTAACAGGCACAGGGTGACTTACACATAATAGGGATATGGGGAGCTGAGACAGGGGTCTTCCCACCTCTCCAAAGTGAGCTGTGTTCCATGGGCCCCCTACCCAAAGTGTCTCCTGTCACAAGTCTCATAGAGAAAAACACAGAGCTGAGTCTGAGTCACCTGTTGTGTGCTGGAGGGGGGCTGACTGTTACCTGGAAGGCTGAGGTGTCGGCTTCTGTCAGTGACTCATGCAGATAGCAGAGAGATCAGAGAAGAACCAGGCTTGGTGCTTTGAACTCAGGATAGTACACACTGTAGACAGGGTTGGTGCTAGACTTTTTTGCACTCTAGGCAGGACTAGCTACTTGCACCCCCCCCCCCCCAAACAAAAAAAAAAAACATCAGTGTGCAACGTTCATGCACATTTTCAATGTGGAGAAATGCAGCACTGGCATACGTTTTTCTCGTATACGCCTTCACATTGCATGACTTTTCTGGCCATGACCTTCCTGCCTCAGGAGAAGCTGAAGAAACTGCAGACTGAAATATGGCAATTTCAGTTCTGATGTTGGGCTTCAATGTGGAACTACAGCTTAGTGCAGGGATGGGTGGTATTCACCTTTTTGAAGTAGTTCTATTTGCTCAGTTCCACTCGAGGATTTTACAAGGTGTTACAGGAGGAGATTCTGTGACTGTGAGAGGATAGGAAAATGTGACAAAAGATTCTCATTTAGGCTGCATTCACACTTGAACAATTTGTAGCTCAAAAAATGCTAAAGCTTAAAAAAAGATCAATTGTTCTCTATAGTGCCTGTTCACTCAATCAGGTGTTAACAGGCACCATAGAGAACAATTGATTTTTTTTAATTTTGAGAGTTTTTGGAGCTTCAAGCTGCAAATCGCTCAAGTGTGAATGCAGCCTTAGGATGAATGTGACATTCCAGACTAGTGTTTCTCGGCAGAGAAAGTTGTGTATTTGGCTTTCTCTTGATTTTGCAGCTCTGAATCGGAACATTCAATCCTGTGTCCGGGTTTTGCTAGACATCTGCAATCTGGCTGAGTACAGAGCTGTGAGGTGTCATTATATACTCCGGTCTGAGAATAGCTCAGTTGGAGACTGATCCCAGTAGGGGAGATGGATGGTCTCATTGAAGGGTCAGAGGACCCAGCCAGAAACCAAGAGACTGAGCTCTCAGTTCCAGGAGTCAGGGTGGCTCCTGTCAGGGTGTTAGGAGAATTCCATCCGTAGGCCAGACTTGGGCATTACCTCAGGGTGCTGTGCCTAAAAGCTAGAGAGCCAAGAATCCAGGAGAGTTACTGCAACTGAAGCTGAGTGAGCTTATGAGCCAGTTGGCATAAGCATTTTCCAGTGTATGGATTTCTCTTGAAGTTGGAGAAGATTGCCTGCGTGGAAAATCATTGAATTTGCTTTTCTTTTAAATAAGTGGGCTACCAAGCCCTTAAAAATAGTTCCTGTCGGCTGTGTACTCACTAAAATAACACATCTACCCCATGTCACAAAGGGAACAATCTAATGGCATGAGACCATTCCAGTCTTTCTCTGGACAAGATGATTCGGTTGCATCCCTGAACTAAGATGTCTCTGTCTTAGTGGCTTTTTCCCCCTGCATTGTCAATGGGCAGGTTTTTCTTCTGCCCTTACATTGGAAGATGGTCCTGATGGATGCCAGTCTTCTTGGTTGAGGCAGTCTTTTGATTCATTTGTGTGTTCAGGGTTGTTGGTCTCTGGAGCAATCCAAATGTTAGGTACCTGGTAGGAGACTTGATGAGATTGGCCTCTTTTGTATCTCCAGCGCAGGCCCCACTGAAGGTGGTACAGATGATGCAGAGGGACAGGAGGAATACAACTGCTGGCAGGTGTTGATAACAGAACTTGCAGCAGGCAATGCAGGTTTAAGAAGTCAGGCAGGACATCAGGCCAGGAGCTGTTGTGATGCATGCTGGATTAGCCGAGGATAAAGGGGGCTTTCTGCACGTACTGCAGGTTCTGGAAGCATGGCAACAAGCTTTAGGCAGGAACATGCTCTGATGACTGGCGTGATTATGAAGGACAGCCAAAGCAGACACTCAGAAGAAGGATGCCAAGTCGGAATCAGGAGTGAGTTCACAGAGGTAGCCGAGGTCAGAGGCAGGCAATGAGGTACAGAAGCATAGGCAGAAGCGTGGTCAGGAACAAGTGGGTAGTAGTACAGGCAGAATCCAGGATCAGGTCAGTAATAAGCCGGGTCATCAATGGGAATCGGATACAGGATACACTCGGGACACAGGGAAAGCTGAAGGCGAGTCAGCACTGACAGTGAGCAAGAGCATCCCTTAAATAGCCCGTCTGGTGCCAGATTCTTCTGTCTTTACTTCACTGGACCAGCCTTCTGACCAGTCATTCGGTCTGGGTTCAATCAGACAGCGCCACAGCGTTGTTTTACATCGATCATCAGGGGAGTACCAGAAGTGTTGTGATGTTGACAGAAGTATCCTGTCCTGGACGGAGCTTCATATTCCAGTCATTTCCATTGTGCGCATTCCCAGAGTGAAGAACTCTCAGGCAGATTTTCTCAGCAGACAACATCTGAATCTGAGGTTATGAGCTCTCCATCATAAGGTGTTCCAGGACATTTGTCTTCATTGGGGGACACCGAATGTGGATCTGCTAGCTTCTCGGTTCAAAAGGAAGTTGGACAGATTTGTCTCCAGAACAGTGGACACAATGGAGAATACAGCAGACATCCTGGTAGCACTGTGGTATCAGTATGCCCTGATCCATGCCTTTTCTCAACTAAAGCTACTGCCTTGTCTGCTTCGAAGAGCATGCAAGAGCATTAAATTCATTTTCTTTGCTCTGGAGTGGCCACACAGAGTGTGTTACATTGTTTTTGTTCGACAGTTAGCCCATGTTCTTTGGCCTCTACCAAATCAGCCAGCTCTGTTATCCTAAGGGGTAATCTTCTACCCTTCCTCTCAGTGGCTGACTTTGACAGCTTGGCTGTTATCATTTAGGTTCTGAGAGATAGAAGTATCATGGATTCTGCTATCCTGACCATGTTTAAAGCTTGTACATTTACTTCCGGCAAGATCTATCATTGCATGTGGAACGCTTATTTTTGCTGCTATGAGGCTTTTTTTTTCTTTTTTTTTTTTCCCTCCCAACCCACCTCTACCCCCCCCCCCACCCCCTCCCTCCCCTCTGCAAGATTTCTAATCTCTCGAGACCCAATAACTTTAAATAATTTCCTAGTTTAAAATTTTCTATATTTCTCTTTCATTCCTGATTTTTCCCATTTTTCCCATCGCGAATAGTATATTTCCAACCTGTCTTCCTGCATATAGTATGATTTTTCCATTCTGCTAATCTGGTTTACCCTATTGATCCATTCCTCCTCCATCGGCACCTCTGTCTTCCGCCAAAACTTAGGTATCAACCCTTTTGCAGCACTTAAGTAGTACCATACGCCTGATTCTTTATATTTATTAACTGTTGTCTCAACATTATGTAGGAGACATATGGTTGGGTCTAACCCTATGTCATTTCCAGTTATTATTTCTATTAATTTAACTATTGTCTTCCAGAAAACCTGAATTTTTGGACATTGCCACCATATGTGGAACACCGTGCCCTCCTCCCCACATCCTCTCCAACACATTTTTGAATTCTCCCCACTCATCTTGTGCTCAGTGCTCGGTGTAATATGCCATCGTGTCAGACATTTATAGTTAATCTCAACGTCTCTCATACTAACACTCTCGTGTACCAATCTAAATATCTTATTCTGTTGATCCTCATCTATCACCACCTCCATATCTCTTTCCCAATTTGTTATAAAAATTAACTTTGTGTCCGTGTCTAATTCGGTGAGAATCCTATAAATTTTTGTAACACCATGTTTCCCATCCCTACGTGTTTCTAATAGCCTTTCAAACAAATTCCACTCCTTTTTTAATCTCAAGGGTTTTGGGAGATTTCCAATGAAACATTTTAATTGATGATATTTCCACTCATCTATTCTATTAAACATACCCCCCCCCCTCTCTTTTAATTCTTTAAATGTTCTCAATTCCCCCTCTACCAATACATCTCTCAATTGGATATCTTCTTTTTTAAACCATCTCCCTGATATCTCATCCTTTCCTGGAGGAAAAAACTCCGTGTTTGTAAGTGGCATTAATATAGAGTTGAATTCCCATTTCATGTGTTTATGTAAATTATCCCATGTCCTTAAAACATTTAAAGTGAAAGTGCTTGTGTTTTCTTTAATTCTTCTATATTGTGCTGGGACCCATATCATCTTACTCAAACTAATTCCACTCAGTTCGTTTTCTATTTTTACCCAACTTTTTCCCTTATGGTTAAATGTCCAGTCATATATTCTCGCTAAAATTACTGCTTTATAATATCTCTTGACATCAGGTAGTCCCATTCCCCCTTTCTCTTTAGTCCTACTTAATGTTTCATATGATATTCTTGGTTTTTTATTACTCCATATATATCTTGTTAACATTCTTCTCATTATCTTAAAAAACGCCTCTGGGAGTTTAATTGGGACCATTTGAAATCTATAGAGTATTTTAGGTATAATTACCATTTTAACTAGGTTTATACGTCCTAACCATGATGGATTTCCTCCTTCTAATCTTTTTAATTCATCCTTAGTCTCATTTATCAGAGAAATATAGTTTAATCTATACAGTTGTTTATATGAGGTAGCCAGTTTTATTCCTAGGTATTTTATATCTTTTTCTCTCCATATAAAGGGGAATTCTTTTTGTAACTTTTCTTTTTCGCTCTTTGGTATATTGATGTTCAGAATCTCTGTTTTTGTTGGGTTAATTTTTAAATTTGATAATTCACCATATTCTTTCAGGGTCTTCATTATACTTGGTAATGTTATTCGGGGGTTGCCTACATAAAACAATAGGTCGTCCGCAAAGGCCGCTACGTTATGTTCTATATTTTCTATCTGGATTCCCTTTACCGCTCCACTATTCCTTATTATTGATAGCAGGGGTTCCAATGTCAAAACGTACAACAGGGGGGACAATGGGCAGCCCTGTCTTGTTCCATTGGACATCCCAATGGATTCCGACCTCTCCCCATTTACCGTAATGATTGCGGTGGGCTCCCTATATAATTTACCTATCCACTCCCGCATTCTCTCTCCGATCCCCAGCACTTCCAAGTTGTCCATCATAAAGCCCCAGTCCACTCTATCAAACGCCTTTTCGGCATCAATTGACAAGAGCACCACCGGGGCTTTTCCTTTTCTACTTTTCTGAATAAGCATTAAAGTTCTCAACTCGTTGTCTCTACCCTCTCTCCCTGGGACAAAGCCCACCTGATCTCCATGGATCCATTCAGGCATTAGTTCTTTCAGCCTGTTTGCTAGAACCTTTCCGTACAACTTGGTATCAGTGTTCAATAATGAAATTGGTCTATAGCAGGGGTCTGCAACCTTTAAGACATAAAGAGCCACTTGGACCCATTTCCGAGAGGGAAAAAAAGACTGGGAGCCGCAAAACCATTGCAACATTTAAAAATCATCCGACACTGCATATATTGCAAAAAGCGCTCTGGTCATGAAGGGGGTTTAAGGGCCCAGTAAGCAAAGGGTTAATCAGGGCCACAGTGTATCGTCATAATCACAATCATAGCCTTAGGTCAGTGGTGGGCAACCTTTTTTTTCAACTGAGCCAAATCTCACCAAAACCATGATTGAAATTTATTTTGAGAGAAACATTTTTAAAACTGAAAATACATCCCCCATATAGTAATTCATCCCCCATATAGTAATTCATCCCCCATATAGTAATTCATCCCCCCTATAGTAATTCATCCCCCCTATAGTAATTCATCCCCCCTATAGTAATTCATCCCCCATAGTAATTCATCCCCCCTATAGTAATTCATCCCCCCCATAGTAATTCATCCTCCCCATAGTAATTCATCTCCCATAGTAATTCATCCCCCATATAGTAATTCATCCCCCCTATAGTAATTCATCCCCCCTATAGTAATTCATCCCCCGTAGTAATTCATCCCCCCTATAGTAATTCATCCCCCCTATAGTAATTCATCCCCCATAGTAATTCATTCCCCATATTGTGTGAATTCACTTACCTTTGCTCCGCGCGTTCCTCTCGCTGGGTTCCCGCGCCGTTCTGGTCTTCAGGGCGGACTGTGAGAGGAGAGGAGTTCGTCACGCTGCCCCGCCTATATCCGGGCTGCCCCGCCTACATCCTGACAGCCAATGTTTGCCAGCGGGCGCCCGGCACACAGAAGATCTACATTAAAAGAGCCGCGGCTTGCCGACCCTATTGCCTGTCACCTGGTGGGCAGTGTGCTCCGGAGCCGCAGGAAAGGTGAAAAAGAGCCGCGGGTTGCCGACACCCGGTCTATAGCTAGAGCACTGAGAAGGATCTTTTCCCTCCTTATGAATGAGAACTACATGGGCCTGAAGGGATTCCCTCCTCCCCTCCATCCCACCTCCCAAGTCATTCATATACTTCTTCAGCTTCGGTAACAGTAATTCACTAAATTTTTTATAGTACTTAACTGTATAACCATCCGGGCCAGGGCTTTTCCCACCCCCTGTACTTCTTAATGCTGCTTCTATTTCTTCCTGGGAAATTTCCGCGTCCAAGAAATTCAATTGTGTTTCGCTGAGCTTAGGTAATCCCGCATTTTTTAAATATATCATCCTTTTTTCGTTAATACCTTCTCTAATTTCTTTTGGTGCACCTTGGTGACTAATGATATATAACTTTCTATAACACTCCGTGAATACTTTAATAATTTCTTTAGTTGAGTGGACCAACTCCCCCTTAGGACTTTTTATCTTTTCTATATAATTCCTGTTTTTCTTTTTATTCAGGGCTCTCATTAAGTATTTACCTGGTCTATCTCCCCATCTATATCTTTCACTTAATACTTTGTTATATACTCTTCTCCTCTCCTCTTCCATCAGTCTCTCTAGCTCGTCTTTTTTATCCTTTAACTTCTGTCTTGTTTCTATTGTTATTTTCTTCTTTTGTATCTGCTCCAAGTCCAGGATTTCCTTTAGGAGTCCACTAACCCTCTCTCTTCTTTCTTTTTTCTTCCTTGCTCCCATCGCAATCAAGATTCCTCTTATATATACCTTATGGCTTTCCCATACTGTAGCTGTCGATACTTCCTCTGTCTCATTCTCCTTGAAATTTACTTTAATCTCTTCCCTGATCTTCTGCGCAATATCCTCATCCAAGAGAAGAGCCTCATTTATCCTCCATCCTAAGCCTCCCGTCCACCTTCTTCCCCATCCTATTTTCATTATGACAGGGGCATGATCCGAGAAAGTTCTTGTCTCTATTTCTATTTTAACCAACAGTTCAATGAGTTGATGATCTATCAAAAAGTAATCCAGTCTCGAGTATATCTCATGTGCATTAGAGAAGAAGGTATAGTCTCTGTCTTTCATATGCATTATTCTCCAGGTGTCCACCAGTTGGTACTCGTGGATCACCTTCTTCAAAGCTCTCAGAGACCTACCCCCCTCTCTCTGCACAAGGGAGGTTGCATCCTTTTGTGGGTCCATACAAAGATTTAAATCTCCTGCTATTATTAAACGCCCTTTTTTAAAATCAATCAATTTTTTCAGCAGACCCTTCAAAAAGATCTCCGGTTTTTTGTTGGGGCAATATATATTGGCTAGTGTACACTCAATTCCCTGTAATTTACCTTTCAAAAACAGGAATCTCCCCTCCGGATCAGTCTTTCTATCTTCCAGCTCAAATCTCATATTCTTTGCCAAGCCTATTGCCACCCCCTTTGCTCTTTTAATTGGAGAGTCAGCGTAATACCATGTTGGGTAATATTTAGATTTTAGTTTCACGTTTGACTCTATCTCAAAGTGTGTCTCCTGTAAAAATACCACTGACGTTGCCCTGTGATGTAACTCTTTAAACAACTTAAATCTTTTCCCAGGACAATTCAACCCATTCACATTATATGTTATAAACTGTATTTCTTCCATCCTTCATGAGTCTGTCTATCTTTCTTCTAAATCGTCTCCTCCTATTAGGCCCAACTGTCTTGCAGAGTATTAGCCCCGTAACCCCTACCCCCTCCCCCACCCCCCCTCTCTTATTTTCCCCATACCCATTTTTAGGCTTATAAACTGCCTACAAATCATTTGTGGAACTGTTTCCACGGTTGATTTAAAATGTTGGGTGTAAGCTCCGCCCATGGACGGCTCACCTCTCCTCCGACCACCCCAGCTCCCCTTTCTCTATCAACTGGGCTCTGCAATACCTTTACTTCCCCCCCTTAACCGGAGCTTCCAGAGGGACCTCCACTTCTACAGGGGGGATACGAGGGGGGGTGAGGAGAAAAGAGAGAGAAGAAGAAAAGCATATATTTTACTTAATTCTCCCTCTCCCTTCCCCCCAACCCCAAGGCCTCCCTCCCCCTCCCCCTGACCCGCTGCCAGTCCTCCTTTCTTGTATTAACCATATCTCCTTTTTCTTCTACTTCTTCTTCTTCCCACCCAGCTATCTCCATTCTTTGCAAGTCCAGTCTATCGCAAAAATCTCTCAGTTCGTCCGGGAATCTCAGATATGCTGTGACCCCATTTTTCCAGCCTATTAGAGATACTGAGGTACCCCATCTATATTGCACTTTCTGTTTTCTCATTTGCTCCAACAGGGGTTTCAGGGATCTCCTTCTCCATAGAGTCTCTGATGTTAAGTCCGCAAAAATTTGAATAGTCCAGTCTCTATACTTAATTAATGATCTTCCCTTGATCTTCTTCCAAATCTAATTTTTGACCCCAAATTTCTGGAACTGGACAACTATATCTCTCAATCTTTCCCTCTCAGTCTCTTGTTTAAACTTTCCTATTCTGAACACATCACATCTGTTTCAGGTCTGTCTCTTATGGAGTTTAAGATTTTATTAACTAGTTCATATAATGTTTCCCCTTTTACAGACTCTGGGATTCCTCGCATCCTGAGGTTACACCTTCTTTCTTTATTTTCTTGAATTTCCATCCTATAGAGCAATTTTTTCTGGGTTTTCTCCAAATGGGTTGTTTTTTTCCTTAGATTATCTATGGTTTGGGCCTGGGTTTTAACTTTCTCCTCTATTTCTTCCATTCTCGACAGCAAATGCCCTAAGTCGTTTCGAATAACTGTCATTTCATGTTTTATCATTTTCTCCAAACTTTGAAACATTTCTGTCATCTCCTTCTTATTCGGTACTTGTAGTTCACCATCAAGCTCTTTTTTTCCCAAGCCATCCTCTATTTGTTGGCTTCTACTGCTGTTCATACCCAATGACAATCTAGGACTATTTCCGGGTCTAGTGTCCATTTCCCCTTTAGCACTGTCGCCTTGTGGCCTTTCTGGGGTAACATTACCGTATGATGTAAATTTCCTTATCGTGCCTGATTGAGACCCTTTGAGCCCTGCTCCCTTAGGACCTTTATTGTTCATATCCTCTATATATCTTTTGTCTTCTATATGCTCTAGATGGGAGTGTACCTCTCCTTTATGGTTTGTGCTCCAGACAGGTTTGCAGATTTTCCTTGTGTTTTGCTCTCCTGGGGCACCTGGGGCTTTTCTCTTCTAAACCCAGGGAATCCTCCTCTCTCCTCCTTGACCCCTTGATCCCCAATGTCACCCAGGAGTCCACTACACAATAGACCCCCCACCGCTCTCACTCACCCTTCTCTTCCCAAAACGGTGGCTCCAAGCATGAGTGGAGGGCCTTCACATCAGCTCTGTCCTGGGGGGGGGATTCCTCTGGTCTTCCCACGCTATGCCTCGTTTTTCCTCTCTGGGCTTCGTCCCAGGGATGCAGGGTGGGTCTCCTAATACTCCCGGGTCTCCCCGGGTTGAACAGTCTACTGGCCGGGGGCCGCAGGCAACAGCAAGCCAGGAGACACAGCCAGTAACAAGCCGGAGGTTGTAGGCAGCAATAAGCCGGGGGTTATGGGCAACAGGGAGCCGGTAACAGTAAGCCGGCGTCTCCCTGTCTCATCAGGCGGCCGGCCGGCTTCTCCCAGAGATCCTCCACGGTTGCATACACGCCCCCGCCGCATCACCTCGTCTCCCAGCCGTCCGGATCCCTCTCTCACGAGGTGCCGGAGGAGCCGGCGCGTCACTGCAGCCTCCGTCCAGCTCCCATCTCCGTCTCTCCGGGCTCCATTCCAAGCGCTCCAGACTCCGGTGAGTCGTTCTCTAAGGGTCACTAGGGAGGTCGGGAAGCGGGACCTACTGCTGTGAGGCTTTGTAAGCTTCTCTATGTGTCTTTTCAGAGGGTTTTGCTTTTTTTCACCAGTTGAGGGTAGAAGAAGTGCCCTTAGCACCATCAAGGTTCAAGTGGCTGCTCTGTCTGGTTTTTTTCAACATCCTCCTGATACATAGTCACTGATTCATAATTTCATTTGAAGGATTGCATACACTCACCGGCCACTTTATTAGATACACCTGTTCAATTGCTTGGTTACACAAATTACTAATCAGTCAATCACATGGCAGCAACTCAATGTATATAGACATGTAGACGTGCTGAAGACAATTTGCTGAAGTTTAAACCGAGCATCAGAATGGGGAAGAAACGGGATTTAAGTGACTTTGAACGTGGCCTGGTTGTTGGTGTCAGATGGACTGCTCTGAGTATTTAAAAAAATGCTGATCTACTGGGATTTTCACACTCAACCATCTCTAGGGTATACAGAGAATGGTCCAAGAAAGAGCAAATATCCATTGAGCAGCAGTTTTGTGGACGAAAGTGCATTGTTGATGTCAGAGGTCGGAGGAGAATGGGCAGACTGGTTGCTGCAACATTCAGATGGTAGGGTCAGAATTTGGTGTAAACATCATGAAAGCATGGATCGATCCTGCCTTGTATCAACAGCTCAGGCTGGCGGTGGTGGTGTAATTGTGTGGGGGATATTTTTTTGCCTCTAGCAAGGTGTGCACAGTGATATCTCTGTTCGCGAACGCTTCTGTTTATGTACAATTCAGTTTGCTAATAGAAGAGTTTGCAAAAATTTGCTTCGGTTCGCGAACTCTACTTCGGTTGATGAACACGAGCTGTGGCCATCTTCCCTGCTTTCACACGTGGTCGTGATTTCCTGTAGGTGAGATTGTGGTCACAGACAGACACTGAAAGTGTACTGTGAAGACACTTACAGTACTGAGAAGCTTTTTAGTGTGCTTTTTAGCACATACTGTACAGTACTGTACATCCTGTGCACACTTGCTGTAAAGCTTTTTTGTGTGCTTTTTAGCACATACTGTACCTGACATCCAGTATGGCTCCAAAGAAATTGTAGAGCAAGCATGGTGGTAAGAAGAAAGTGCGGAGCAGTAATGAAGGTGACAAGAATGTGCAGAGCAAGCATTTTGGTAAAAAGAAAGCGTAGAGTGGTAATGAAAGTGACCAGAATGTGCAGAACGGTAATGAAGTTGACCAGAACGTGCAGAGCAGTAATGAAGGCAGCAAGAATGTGCAGAGCGGTAATGAAGGTGACAAGAACGTGCAGAGCGGTAATGAACGTTACAAGAACATGCAGAGCAGTAATGAAGGTGACAAGAATGTGCAGAGCAAGCATGGTGGTAAAAAGAAAGTGCAGAGCCAGAATGGTAAGAATAAGGTTGTGAAGAAAATAACCATTGAGTTGAAGAAGGAAATTGTAGAAAAGCATGATTGTGGTATTCGTGTGACTGATCTGGCCTCGGAGTACAAGATAGTGAAGTCGACAATCTCGACTATTTTGAAGAAGAAAGCTGCCATCAAAGGAGCTGATGTGGCAAAAGGAGTAACAATGTTAACCAAGCAGAGGACATAAGTGCTGGAAGAGGTGGAAAAACTTTTGTTAGTGTGGTTGAATGAGAAATAGCTGACAGGTGATAGCATTAGTGAAGCTATGATCTGTGAAAAAGCCAGAAAATTGCACAGTGATTTACTTAAAAAAAACCCTTTACAAGTGCAGCAAGTGAAGAATGTAAAGCCAGTAGAGGGTGGTTTGAAAAATTATGCAAGAGAAGTGGCATCCACAGCTTGACAAGACATGGTGAGGCTTCCAGTTCTGACAAGGCTGCTGCAGAAGCCTTCAAAAAAGAATTTGCAGAATTCATGAAAGCAGAAGGATACATCGCTCAACAAGTGTTCAGCTTTGATGAAACAGGGCTCTTTTGGAGAAAGACGCCGAACAGAACCTATATCACGCAGGAGGAAAAGGCACTGTCGGGGCACAAGCCCATGAAGGACAGATTGAGCATTTTTCTGTGTGCAAACGCAAGCGCCTATCTGAAAAATAAGCCACTACTGGTGTACCATTCCCAGACCCCTTGTGCATTCAGGGAACGGAAAGTGAACAAGGCCAGACTGCCTGTCATGTGGAGGGCCAATGCGAAAGCTTGGGGCACAAGCCTATTGTTCATGGAATGGCTGCACGAGGTATTCGCACCCACCCTAAGAAAATATCTGCCAACCAACTGCCTGAAAGGTGCCTTCTTCTGATAGACAATGCCCCAGCACACCCTCCAGCCTTGGTGGATGATATGGATGCTGAGTATGACTTCATAAAGGTCAAGTTCCTCTCCTCCAACTTTACACCTCTTCTGCAGCTCATGGACCAGCCAGTATAAACATTGGTTACACAATCAAGGTACTTCAAGAATTTTTTTTTTTCATGGGGAGTACATCTTAATCTTAAAGTACAGGACACAGACTGGATATTCATAGATCTTAAATTATAGACTGCTACCTTCAGATGATTGAACACTGTAAAAGCATTTAGACATGCTCCCTTTGGGTGTACCCCTATAACCCTGCCCCACTGTGTTGTGAGACCTCACTTTTTTGCTAGTGTCCTGTAGGTGATTGACCCTTTACCCCTTGTGGAGACGTTTCTGTTTTCAACTAGTTCTTATTTACTTTGAATTCTTAAATCTTCTTCAACAATCGAAGCAGTACTTTTGGATTGGTACAACTTTGGGAAAACCTTGGGAAACATACTCAGACCCCATGCTTTGGGGATGGCTTGTACTGTTATTTTGGGCTCTAGAGCCTGTTTGGATACTCACCTTGGCAATTGCAATGAAATTGGTGTAGTTAACCTCAAGTTGCTATACAGGGCCATGATCTATTCTTATAATTTCCAGACCCTGAAGAGCCCTATGGGTTATGCCACCATCACGGGTGAAGTCTGGACCCATACAGGGACCAGCAATGTTGAATGGTAAGACAGGTTTGTCCTGTTATTGAACCGTTATTGTAGCCCTATAGCAAGTATGAGTTTTTAATAACTCCACTACCTGCATTACCGTTATTAATGTTTTCTGATTAGTATTCAATAAATGATTAAACTATCAAGAAGCTAGGGGGGGTTGTGTTTGATTTTATTTGCTTGTTGAGTGTTATAACTTTCAAATGGAGTCTTAAAATATCACCATTCAGAGCTTAGTCTAGGGTGGTGTTCTGAAAGTTTTATCGATAGGTAGCTCCTATCCTCATATGGATTAGTGGTTCCAAATTAATAAATACTACAGTAGGGAACAGACACAAAAAGATACACTCAGCATCTTTCCAAATAACAGTTCTGTTTATTCGACGAAATTGAAGTTTTTCATACACATGATTATGTTGGTATCACATTAATATTCCAATTGTACTTTTATGTTAAAAAGGAGCATTACATAGGCAGGCTAATTCCTAATCAGGATTTGAAAGAATGCAAACTTGTAATGGTTACATAGTTACATAGTCTGGCTGAAAAAAAGACAAAAGTCCATCCAGTTCAACCATAAAAAAAAAAGTTATAATCCTATACCCACATTTGATCCAGAGGAAGGCAAAAAAAACAGCAAAGCATGATCCAATTTGCTCCTGCTGGGGAAAAAAATCCTTCCTATTCCCCCGAGAGGCAATTGGATATACCCTGGCCCAACTTTACCTATAAATGTTAGTATCCAGTTATATTCTGTGTATCTAAGACAGAAACCAGGCCCTTTTTGAAGCAATCCACTGAGCTGGTCAGAACCAACTCTTGAGGGTGTCTATTCCATATTTTCACAGCTCTCACTGTGAAGAAACTTTTCTGTGTTTGGAGATTACAGTTCTTTTCCTCCAGACGAAAAGAGTGCCCCCTTGTCCTTTGTGATGACCTCAGGGTGGATAACTCTACACTGAGTTCACTATATGAGCCACTGATGTATTTATACATGTTGATCATATCTCCCCTTAATCTCCTTCTCAAGAGAGAATAAATTCAGTTCCTCTAATCTTTCCTCATAGCTGAGCTCCTCCATGCCTCTTATCAGTTTGGTTGCCCTTCTCTATACTTTCTCAAGTTCCCGAATGTTCGTTTTGTGAATTGGTGCCCAAAACTGAACTGCATATTCCAGATGAGGTCTTACTAATGATTTGTACAGGGGTAATATTCTCTCTCTCTCTCTCTCTCTCCCTCCCCCCCTCTCTCTCTCTCCCTCTCTCCCTCTCCCCCCCCCTCTCTCTCTCTCTCTCTCCCCCTTTAGAAACTGCAGCTTGGCATTGCATGCCATTATTAAGCTTGTGATCTACCAGAACCCCCAGATCCTTCTCCATCATTGATTCCCCAAATTGTACTCCCCCTAGTATGTATGATGCATGCATATTCCTAGCCCCCAAGTGCATAACCTTACATTTATCAACATTAAACCTCATTTGCCACATAGTTGCCCAATTTAAACAGTGCATTGAGGTCAGCTTGTAAAATGAAGACATCCTGTATGGATGTTTTTCCACTGCACAGCCTGGTGTCATCTGCAAAGACTGAAATGGGATTTTTAATCCCAGACCCTATATCCTTTATAAATATATTAAAAAGTAAGGGTCCCAACACTGAACATTGGGGTACACCACTGACAACCCTAGACCATTCAGAGTATGAATCATTAACCACTACTCTCTGAATACGATCTTTTAGCCAGTTTTCTATCCATTTACATACAGATTTTTCCAAGCCCGTAGACTTTACCTTACATATAACCGTGTGTGTGGAACTGTGTAAAGCGCTTTTGCAAAATCCAAGTATACCACATCCACCGCCACCCCTAATGAAAACATTATTAGTACCATGTGCACAATGAGTGCAATGTGTAATACATAGGCAAAGCATACAAAGTAGAATACAATTTTATACAGAATCTACAAAATTTCCTTTACAATGGATGATCAGGTTTTACTTCACACCACAGGTTGCACTGTTACCACCGACTTCTGCCCAGGGCCCTTATAAGCCACTTATGCACTTCCTTTGCCCTCTGTCTCTTATTAAAAAAAAAAAAAACAAAAAACATTTACTCAAGCTGTCTTACAGATCAGACGTTCATTACAGCACCCACTTCTGAATCATTGCTCGGGGAGGTCACAAGGTCTATGAATATCCAGTCTGTGTCCTGCATGATTAAGATGAGTAGAACTTGCTTGTAAATATCTTGGAGTACAGTACAGGACACCGTCCCCTCTGTTCCTTTGCTTTTCTTGCTAAAAAAACTGAGATCTCATGGCGTGGGGTAGGGTTTAAGGGGTACGCCCAGGAGTTGTGTGTCCAAAAGTTTTGTCAGTATCCAGTCACCTTAAAGTAGCAACATATAACCCAGGGTCTGTGAGTATCCAGCCCAATGTACTGTACTCCAAGATGCAGAATTTACAGGCAAGTCAAAATTCCGTATTTTTAGAGTCCAAATCTACAATATGTGTTTTGCCTTATTACTTAATCATTTCCTCTCACAGGGAACAGCTTAGAGAGATGCAGAGTGCATCGCTCCATTCCAAGTACACAGATAAACACAACATTCAGACGATGATTGACAACAACAAGAAATGGCTGCAAAACTTCAAGCATGACCCCAAAGTGTATCCTTTTTTTGCTAATGAGCAGCTGTAGGTAATTTAAGGTATATGTTATTTGCAACAATGTAGACTGGCTTCTGAATAGATTAGATGAAGCCCACGTTCGCTCTTCTCATTTTGTCTATCTGTAAATGCTACTCATTGACATGAAATGGCTGTTGAAGGAACCAACCACCAGATATTTTTTCTGTACAGGAATGTGGCAACCTGCATGCTCTTATCAGCCATGTCAGAGATTCACACCACCTCCATGTGGCCCTGTAATGCAGAGTGGGCACCACTTAGACTTTCCCCAGATACTGGATATTTGTAACAAAAAGGCAAAGTTAACAGTATAATCTCGGAAGGGGCACAATACATGATTATACAAAGCTTTACAATATTAGTTTATTGTTAAGGTTCCAGAAACCCATTTATCCCCATTTGCATGGTTCCTTAGCAGTTCCAAGTGGTAGATGCCATAAAACCATGATGGCCTCCAAAGTGTTTACATGGGGTGTGGAGGTGTATAAGAATTCCACATCTATACCCACTAGGAGACAGCTCTTAGAAGCAGAAGTATTTGTAGAAAACTGATGTTTGTTCTACTATGAGTGCAAATAATCATGTAGAATACAAAGATATTCTCACGAATATAAATGTAATGCGTAAAATCTAAGCTTAGAAAACCTGTGTTGATTGCTAAAGGACTCCACTGAAAAAAAAAGGCACCAGCTGTGACTGTTGTTGATAACTTTAAGAAATGTACTGTGATAGCTGATGGTATTCGCTGATTTTTTAAAAATTGTTTTGTATTAAGTAGAGTAAGTAATATAATATAAAAACCGTGAGTTTTATGTTCAGTCTAAGTTTATTGAAATGACTGAAACATACAAAATACAAAAACAGAAAGTACGCTTTCATAGATGAGGACATACAAAAAGGGGGTACAATCACTAAACACAATGAAAACCGAAATTATATACATAATCAAAAACACAAGAAAAAAAAGAAAAGGGGAACAAAAACAAAATTTCAAATGCGGGTGTACAAAATGGGGGCTGGTTGGAGTGGCACATAATTCCAAAGAGCCTCTGAACAATGACAAGAGCATAAAACATAATGTCAGTAACAGGAGTACAGTTTAAGGGGTAATAACCAAGTGCAGAAGATGATTTTCCAGTGGGGAAGAAATGCTTTAAACCTAGTTTTGTCCTATTTATTATTATTATTATTATACAGTGTTTATATAGCGCCAAAAGGTTTGCTCAGCACTGTACAATATAGTGGGAGACAGTACATGAGACAATACAGTAACAAAACAATATACAAGAGGTTTGAGGGCCCTGCTCTTTCGAGCTTACAATCTAGGAGGGAGGGGATAGTGGTACAGGAGGAAGTGGCTGTGGGGGATGGAGTGGTAGGAGGAGTGGAGGAGACTGGCTGTTAGGTGAGGGTGGGGTAGGCTTCCCTGAAGAGATGGGTTTTCAGGGTGCGCCTAAAGGTGAGGAGGGTAGATGAGTCTGATGGATTGGGGTAGTGAGTTCCAGAGGATAGGGGAAGTCCTGGAGAAGTCCTGCAGTCGGGCGTGGGAGGAGGAGAACAGGGAGTTAGAAAGTAGGAGGTCTTGTGAGGAGCGAAGAGTACGGGTTGGGTGGTATTTGGGTATCAGGTCGGTGAGGTAGTTTGGGGCAGTGTTAGGAATGGCTTTGTACGTCAATGTTAGTAGTTTGAATTGAATGCGTTGGGCAATCGGAAGCCAATGGAGGGAATGACAGAGGGGGGTGGCAGATGCGGAGCGGTTGGTAAGGTGGATGAGTCTGGCCGCTGAGTTCAGGATAGACTGAAGCGGGGATAGTCTGTGATGAGGTAGCCGGTGAGGAGGGAGTTGCAGTAGTCGAGTCGTGAGATAATAGGGGAATGAATGAGTTGTTTAGTAGTGTCTGGGGTTAGGAACGTACGTATTTTGGAGATGTTGCGGAGGTGGAGCCTGCATGAGTTTGCCAGCGATTGGACATGGGGTTGGAAGGACAGATTTGAGTCTAGAGTGACACCTAGGACTTTGGCTTGCGGGGTGGGACTGATGGTGGCGTTGTTGGTCGTGATGGAGAGGGTGGGGCACAGGCTGGGGGGAAAATTAGGAGCTCGGTTTTGGAAAGGTTTAATTTGAGGAGTGACATCCAGTCTGATATGTCGTTCAGTAGGCAGGTGATTTGGGCGGAGACTGAAGGGGTGAGGCGAGGGGTAGAGAGGTAGATTTGCGTGTCATCGGCGTAGAGTGGGTAGTTGAAGCCATGGGAGTGTATCAGTTGGCCAAGGGAGGAGGTGTAGATGGAGAAGAGAAGGGGCCCGAGGACAGAGCCTTGGGGGACCCTAACAGAGAGGGTTAGGTGGCAGCATTATAGGTAACGCTGAAGGAGCGTTGGGATAGGTAGGAGGAGAGCCAG
This sequence comes from Staurois parvus, assembly GCF_062004578.1. NCBI lineage: Eukaryota > Metazoa > Chordata > Amphibia > Anura > Ranidae > Staurois > Staurois parvus. Next base: position 8,066,375 of record NW_028318003.1, read on the forward strand.
GAGAGAGCGGAGTCTCTGATGCCAAGGGAGTATAGTTTATTAAGGAGGAGGGGGTGGTCAACTGTGTCGAAGGCCGTGGAGAGGTCGAGGAGTAGGAGGACTGAGTAGAGGCCATTAGCTTTGGCAGTTAGCAGGTCATTAGTGATTTTGAGTAGGGCAGTTTCGGTGGAGTGTAGGGGACGGAAGCCAGACTGTTGTGGATTGAGGAGGTTGTTGTCACTGAGGTGGGAGCTTAGGCGATTGTAGACTAAGCGCTCGAGGAGTTTGGATAAAAATGGCAGCAGGGAGATGGGTCTAAGGTTGCTCAGTTTGGTGGGTTCCAGGGAGGGTTTTTTGAGTATGGGAGTGATGTGCATGTGCTTTAGGGGGGAGGGGAATGCGCCAGTAGAGAGGGAGAGATTGAAGATGTAGGTGAGGGAGTGTAGGATGTAGGAGGAGGGAGACCGGAGGAGTTATGTGGGGACAGGGTCAAGGGGGCAAGTGGTGAGGCGGGCTTCTGAGAAGACCTTAGTGACCTCTTCAGTGGTAGTAATGCTGAAGGAGTGGAGTGTTGGGGAGGTTTTAGTGTGCGGGATGTTAGGTGTGGTGGGGGTGAGAGCGGTTGCGAGGTCAGAGGAGGGGAGAGTTGAGGGGGTTATCGTGGGAGGGAGGCTAGGTGGGGAGGTAGATTGAGCATTGGCGATGTCTTTATGGATTGCGTCGATCTTGTTTTGGAAGTGGTTGGCAATCTCGTGGCTGGTGAGTGAGGTACTGGGTGGAGGTGGGGGGGGAGAGAGTAGGAAGTTGAAAGTGGAGAAGAGTCGGCGAGGACAGGTGGAGAGGGTATTGATGAGGGTTACGAAGTAGGCTTGTTTGGCGGCGTGGAGGGAGGAGGTGTAGGTGAGGAAGGCGGATTTGTAAAGGATGAACGCTTGAGGGGATCTGGTTTTGCACCATAATCGCTCCAGCGCGCGACTGCGTCGTTTAAGATTTTTGGTGTGGTCATTCTGCCAGGGTTGAAGCGGTCGGAGTCTAATGCTGCGTGTGGTTAGGGTTGCTAAGGAATCTAAGGCAGCTGACAGCGACTTGTTATATGCAGTAGTGGCCAGGTCAGGGCAGGACAGTGGAAGGATACTGTCGTAAAGACGGTCAGCTGCAGAGTGGAGAGGGGCCGGGTTCAGGTTACGTAGGTTACGGCTGCTGATGGTTTGACGTTTGGGGGGGAGGTGTTTGAGGACGGGGAGACGGAGAACGTAATTCGGTTGTGGTCAGAGAGAGGGAAAAGGGTGTTTGTGAGGTTGTGGGGGGTGCAGAGATGAGAGAAAACGAGGTCCAGGGTGTTCCCGTCGGTGTGGGTGGAGGACTGTATGCACTGTGTGAGTGCAAAAGAAGAGGTTAAGTGGAGGAGTTGGGATGTAGCTGGGTTGTTGACTTTGATAGGGATATTGAAGTCACCAAGGATGATGGTGGGTAGCTCAGAGGAGAGGGAGTAGGGTAGCCAGGCGGAAAAATTGTTGAGGAAGCGGGATACGGGTCCAGGAGGCCGATAGATTCCTGCAATCCTCAGAGGGATGGGAGAGAAGAGCCGGATGCAGTGGGCCTCGAAGGAGGAGAAGGATAGAGAGGGGGGGTTTGGGAGGACCTGGAAGGTGCTCAGCGGTGACAAGAGCATGCCGACCCCATCTCCTCTATGACCTCTCGGTCTGGGTGAATGGGTCCAGACGAGACCTCCATAGGAGAGTGCCGCAGGGGAGGTGGAGTCAGTGGCTTGGATCCAGGTTTCGGTGACTGCTAGGAGGTTGAGGGAGTGGGAAATAAAAAGAGGTCATGGATGGCGGTGAGCTTGTTGTATATATTTACATATATACTTGTTTGTAATGAGTAGTTTTCAATTTCTACCTTCTGTATTTTCCTTAACTGAATGCACAGGCCAGTAGGCTCATCCAGATCTGCAGCAGGAGCAGGACTTGTACAGCTCGGTCTAGATGAAAATAACCAAATCAGAGTGTACCAGTACTAGCAGAGATCAAGTCTGACTTGTTTCCCCAGAGGAATCAACCATAAATTTGGGCTACTGTCAACACTATCCTCCGGATTCATTAAGAAATGCTAAACTGGAGTCAGACAATTTAGATTTAAAGCCTTGGTACTGGACAACATTCAGAATCTTTCCTGAATGCCAAAAACACTCAGAAAATCAAGTTGGAACTATTACATTCAGCAAACCCTAACTGCAATGGAAATCTGTTACTGAGCTAAGTGTTGTGGTTGGTGTTTATGGCTGCCACATAGTGAAATGCAATAAGTGTAAATAGCTGGCATTTGTAAAGGAGTAATGGTCTGTACTTAAGAGTGACTATATTATTAACACCAAATTAAATCCAATAAATCCACCATATTGCAATCAGTACTTTCTACAATTAAGTGCCAAAGCTAGTGGTAATAAATGTCCTTAAGATAACACTGCATGAGAACACATACACTATATTGCCATAAGTATTGGGACGTCTGCCTTTACACACACATGAACTTTAATGGCATACTCGTCTTAGTCCGTAGGGTTCAATATGGAGTTGCCCGCCCTTTGCAGCTCTTATCAGCTTCATCTCTTTTGGGAAGGCTGTCCACAAGGTTTAGAAGTGTGTCTACCATTCTTCCAGAAGCGCATTTGTGAGGTCAGGCACTGATGTCGGACGAGAAGGCCTGGCTCGCAGTCTCTGCTCTAATTCATCCCAAAGGTGTTGACCTATCGGGTTGAGGTTAGGACTCTTTGCAGGCCAGTCAAGTTCCTCCACCCCAAACTCGTTCATCCATGTCTTTATGGACCTTGCTTTGTGCACTGGTGCGCAGTCATTCTGGAACAGGAAGGGGCTATCCCCAAACTGTTCCCACAAAGTTGGGAGCATGAAATTGTCCATAATGTATTGGTATGCTGGCACCTTAAAATTTCTTTTCACTGGAACTAAGGGGCCAAGCCCAACCTCTGAAAAACAACCTCACACTATAATCCCCCCTCTACCAAACTTTACACTTGGCACAATGCAGTCAGACAACTACCGTTCTCCTGGCAGCTGCCAAACCCAGACATGTCCATCAGTTTGCCAGACAGAGAAGCGTGATTCATCACTCCAGAGAACACGTCTACACTGCTCTAGAGTCCAGTGGCAGCATGCTTTACACCACTGCATCTGACATTTTGGATTGCATTTGGTGATGTAAGGCTTGGATGCAGCTGCTTGGCCATGAAAACCCATTTCATTAGGCTCTCTATGCACTGCTGTTCTGCTAATCTGAAGGCCACATGAAGTTTGGAGATCCTTCGCTTTTGACTCTGCAGACAGTAGGCGACTTCTGCGCACTGTGTGCTTCAGCATGTGCTGACCCCGCTCTGTCATTTTACATGGTCTACCACTTTGTGGCTGAGTTTCTGTTCCCATTTGCTTCCAATTTGTTAAAACACCACTAACAACTGACTGTGGAATATTTAGTAGCAAGGAAATGTCACGGATGGACTTATTGCACAGGTGGCAACCTATCTTGGTACCTCACTTGAATTCACTGAGCTCCTGAGAGCGACCCATTTTTTCATAAATGTTTGTAGAAGCAGTCTGCATGCCTAGGTGCTTGATTTTATACACCTGTGGCCATGGAGGTGATTGGAACACCTGAATCCAATTATTCGGAGGGGTGTCCCAATACTTTTGGCAATATAATGTATGCTCATTATAGGGCTTCAGCAATTGGTCTGAATCTGGAGGTCAGATTGATTTCTGAAGCCCCCTGAAATTATCTTGCGTGTTCCCTTTGACTTTTGTGGCAAGGAGGAACTTCACTTGCCCTGTAGTTTTTTTTTTTTTTTTTTTCCCTCTTACTCTGTTCACTGGGTTGTCCTCAGAAATAGACTAACACCCCGCATTGTCTATTGTGTAATCTGCTGCACCATCGCTGAATGTTGGGTCCCACACTACCATCTTCTTTGATGTCATCAGGGGTTGGTTGGCTGTATGTATCTAGTTCTTGCAGATGACCCTCTAATAACACACAGTGGTGCATGCCCAATGTGGTGGATATTGCACCAAAGCCTCCTGGGATGCAGGACATTAGTAACCCAGTAGGCTTGAGGCAGGGGGGAGACATAATTCTCACCATTCTGAGGAGCAGGAAGTACAGGTCATTGTCCTGGTCTCACAAGAAAAAGTATTTGAGGGAAAAAATGTTTGATTATGTAACCGGAAAGAGGAGAAATAATATGTAAAGTCACTGAAGAGGCAAAAGGGTTGCTATCAGGGCAGTTCTTATCATTGGCTTTGACATAGTAGTTGTAGGAAGTAATGGTTGCAGTTGGTTTTAGTATGTTTTTTAAGAGGTGGCTGACCTCTTTCTAGTGCTGATTTCCAGTACTTTTTGCCACTACTTTTCTATTTGTGTAACTGCTATAATGCTGTATGAAAAATTATCAAAATATTTGGAATTATTTCACAAACTTTGCTTTGTAGCAATTAACATTGAAAGACTTTCGTTAATTAATATAACAGTATTTTATACAGTGATAAATGCTCAATACCTATTTTTATTTTCAGAAAGTTACTTGTGTGAAGTCCTACAAAACAGTCTGAGAGATGAGCTGTTTTGTCCATTTCAGACATTCTTCCCTTTTTGTTTCTGACCGAAATCTTGGTATTATAGATGAGACAGACAGTTTTTCTTTCATGCCTTTCAGTACATAGGGTCCAGTATCTTATGTTAATAACAAGAATGTCTAGAAGGATTTTTGAACTCAACGGTTATTAATCTGATCGTAGTGCCCCATCCGCTAAATGTGGTTGATTTCTCTGCTCAGAAAATAGAAATGTTGCACTGTGATAAGACTTATGCAAATATATTGTATTTCTAAGTTTTAAATGTATCTATTGTAAAGGATTATGCAAATTGATGTAGATATGTAATTTTCTACACAACCTGTATATTTATATATAACATATTGCTTTATGTTTGATATATAAAATGGAGAGAATGTTAGCATGTGCACTCAGTTATCAGCTAAATACAATCCAAAGGGTCCAATACATGGCTAGTTCTTTGTACTGTTTAGATTGTTTGTTTGTTTCTTTTTGCTTTGTTTTTATTAATGACAAATGAGTTCAAGCAGTAGTTCAGATAAGCGTAACAATGACAGTACAAACGATCATTTACTAAGGTCCTGCATGTAGTGCATTTGCACGTGTGTTACTTTGGTGGTCCATGCAATGTTCACTAAAAAACACAGTTATACAGTCAGCTCTTCCTCCAGCAGAATGAAGGGATATAAAAAAAAAAAATAAGTAAAGTGTTATCCACTTTAAAATCTTTGAACTATATGACCCATTTTTGCAAGAAACCTTTGAAGCATGCAGTCCAATATTTACTTTCAACTATACAATGGTGCCTAATACTATTATACTGTGCCTTTTTGCTGATTATAATGTACAGTTATTTTGGAGTAGCCTCCAAGGTAGGAAGATGTGTACACAACTTTAATATTGAACAAGCTCCTGTGAGTTACAATAAAGTTACTTACTCAAAAATATTAGATTGCCATAATTCCGTTTTAACTATCTGGTGAGTGTGTTCAAGAGAAAAACTTCGATCACCAATTGAACCGGTTTGGAAATGTTCTGCTTATTTCCCACTATGAGATTAAAGTCAGGAGCCATGCTTGTTTGTGTGATAAGATAAAGTATGTATATGTCATATATAAAAATGATTATGCATTGGTCGAACCTTTTCCTAATGAAGAGTTATTAGGCCGTGACCGCGGGTAGCTTCCTTGATGTTAGGAGCTGTCATGACCTGTCACTCACTTTTTTTTTTTTTACTGTACCAACTCTACGGCTGATATTCCCATCCTTGCCTTATTTCTGTATGCCTCATGAATCACAGATCCAGTTTATGCAGAACAATGAAACCAGATGTCCTGGTCTGCATGCTTTTATTTGCGTCTTCAGCAAATGAAACAGGGATGAGGACAACCAAACTAAGGTTGAAACTGAAAACAAACAAGCAATAGTAACACCCATATCTCTGTGTTGACAGGTATGCTTCAGCATTGCATTGTGGGTGTAGAAATATTGATTCTTCAATGATCATCCCAGAAATGCAAATATATTGAGTTTTGATTGAATTATTTAAAAAATAATACATATGACTAGCCTTAGAGCAAACCTGTAATTTGCGTATTTAAAGCCAGGTAAATGGTTTCCGAATAGCTTGCCCCTTTTGCTGCTAGTAAGTACTCTTGATTAGCTCCCCTGTAGCCCCGTTGGCCTCCTTCAAAATCTGAGCTTACACAGGGTTTCTGCCACCACATAACAGCATTCAGGTGTGGTAATTGGCTGTTCAGATAAGAAGAGCATCACATGCTCACCCCCATACCCTGATGCACTTGGGCTGTGATAAGTGAAAGGAAAGTAAGAGCCGTGAAATAAGCAGTCTGCTACTTTGCCCTCAGTGATCCTATGCAAACTCCAAATATATCTTTGTTTCTGTGCATACATTTTTGTATACTTTGTCATTTCTAAACAGTGTTATGATGTCTTTATTGTAGATATGAAAATCTAACATTGCTGGGACTTTATATTTATCAGGATGGTACACACTGTGCTTCAAGTCATATTGTTTGTCTTTAGATTTGCCTTCCATGCTTTATGCTCCCAGTTTAAAGTGGCACATCTACTACTTAATGACCCTGTAATGTATATTTCTTGAAATTGTTCCTTACTGTGTTTTTCTGCCTCTATGTAACGTGATTCGTGAGCTCTTGAACCTCAACTTATTTCTATTTTTGGGAATGAGCAGTGCTTGTTATGTGTGATCATAAGCACTGCTCTGTGCACAATACAAATCACATATTCCATAGTCCCTAGTCATTCTCAGGAGCAAGCATGAGAGGGTGAATATGCTTCTACAAATAGTAGGACCATGTAGAACAAACATAGCTACCTTCTAACGGAAGACCACAGCAGCAAAAAATGACATTTAGAGATTTGGTGAAGACTGAGAGCACCAGAAAGTACTTTTTTTGAGTTAAGAATACATACTTGAATAGGTTTTTTTTTTTTTTTTAAACAAGAGTTTAGTGTCACTTTAAGGGTTTTTTCACACCATGTTTGTTTGCGTGTGTTTTTATGCAAACCACCACACATTGTTTTCTGTGTGCCCTGTTGATAACTTGCATGTGCAGTGGTGCGCAGAAAAATGCAACTTAATAGACATGGTGTGAACAAGCGCTAAATCTTGAGTTTTAGTTCACGCAAAATGAAATGTCAAATTGTGATTTGTTACATAGGGTGAGGTACTGCCATCCCTATATAAAGTGTGTGTACACACACACACAAAACCATTGACACCCATGAAACATTTCAAGAGGTACATCCCCAATATATATTATTATTATACAGTATTTATATAGCGCCAAAAGGTTTGCTCAGCGCTGTACATTGTAGTGGGGGACAGAACATGAGACAATACTGTAACAAAACAGTACACGGGGGGTTTGAGGGCCCTGCTCTTTCGAGCTTACAATCTAGGATACTGCGATAATCAAATTATTTACATTGCAATATTATATTTACAGATATAGTATCAATAAGTTGTGAAACAAGTAGGTGCTACGCCCAGAGATAATCCCCATGGAGGTGTAATGTCAGTCCTCTGGCTCTGTGTGTCTTCGCAGCCCAGATGCAACTGAATGATGAGGATTGGTATAGCCGGCACTCGTCTTCCCAAATTATAAACTTTATTTAGCAAGTAAATTGTGCATATAAAATGGCTTACGTGTTTCAGCAGTAAGCCTTAGTCACAGCCATAAAGTACAAGTCAGGACATTACATTTATATATACCAAATAAATGAATGTAAAAAAGAGACTCCTCCTCATACCCATCAAGCAATTCAATAGTTTAATCAGCCAATTAGTGGCAGGTGCCACGAAATACCCTTGATGGGTGAAAAGATTCACAACAGAAAAACTTTGAAAAGCGTGTTTTTCGCTGTTCAAAGTTTTTTTTGTTGTAAATCTCTTCACCCATCAAGGTTATTTTTTAGCTCCTGCCACTAATTGGCTGATTAAACTATTGCATTGCTTGATGGGTATGAGGAGGAGTCTCTTTTTTACATTTATTTTACATTCATTTATTTGGTGTATATAAAGGTATTGTCTAAACGTGACTACGTTATGGCTTACTGCCGAAACACGTAAGCCATTTTATATGCATATTTTGCTCGCTCAATAAAGTTTATTATTCTTGAAGATGAGTGCCAGCTATACCAATCTTCATCATTCAGTATCAGTAAGTGTATGCTCCTGATGAATTATTTCAGTATCACAAAACATGTTGAGGAAAGCTTCTTTGTCCAGAGGATCTGTGTGAAAATCATTCTACGGCCAATCCAGTGGAAATAATATTGAGCTAAAACAAATCTCATATTATGTATGTGATCTCTGTATAAACAAGGATATAATATGATTAATTGCCCTACATTGTGACTATACGATATCAGCCACCAAAACTGTTTTAGTGTATCTGTTGTACAAAAAAGTGTGTAAAAATGTTTGATCATATGGAAGTTGTGATAGATTGCTGATGTACCGCTTGAAAAGACCCATGGGTGTCAATAGTTTCTTCTGCCCATACATATTAAATCTTTTTAAAGATGAGTCTCAGGTACACGATGGTGGCCAGAAGATTTAACCACTGAAAGATCTTAAAAAAGAACTATCAGCATTCTATCACAAGTGTAGCAGAAATGGTTTTTACATGTGTTTTGTTTTTTCCCTGTAATAAAGTTATGCTTTTATATATTTGTGTTGTGGTATGTTTTGGATAAACCAGTGGCAAATTGCCCACGTGTAATTTTTAAAAAAAGTTTAAAATTTAATTTCACTCAACTTTGTTACAATTGCAGCAGTGAGTCAAAAAGTCTATGTATAGACTATGTATAGATAGAAAAATGGACCTTCTTTGCAACTTGTATCAGTCAATTATAAAGGTCAAATTTCCAAGACATTTAGTACTCCTAAAGTGCCTTGAAAAAGTATTCATACCCATTGAAATTTTCCATATTTTGTCATGTTACAACCATAAACGTAATTGGGATTTTATGTGATGGACCAACACAAAGTGGCACATAATTGTGAAGTGGATGAAAAATGATAAATAGTTTTCAAAATTTTTTACAAATAAATATCTGAAAAGTGTGGCATGCGTTTGTATTCAACCCCCCCTCCCTCGCCACCGACCCCCCTCCCCCCAAATCAATACTTTGCAGAACCATCTTTAGCTGCACTTACAGCTGCAAGTCTTTTTGGGGATGTCTCTAACAGCTTTGCACATTTAGATAGTGAAATTGTTGCTCATTTTTCTTTGCAAAATAGCTCAAACTCTGTCAGATTGGATGGAAAGTGTCTGTGAACAGCAATTTTCAAGTCTTGCCACATATTCTCAATTGGATTTAGGTCTGGACTTTGACTGGGCCATTCTAACACATGAATATGCTTTGGTCAAAACCTTTCCATTATAGTTCTGGCTGTATGTTTAGGGTCATTTTCCTACTGGAAGGTGAACCTCCGCCCCAGTCTCGAGTCTTTTGCAGACTCTTACAGGTTTTCTTCTAAGATTGACCTGTATTTGGCTCCATCCTTCCACCCATCAATCCTGACCAGCTTCCCTGTCGCTGCTGAAGAAAAGCATCCCAACAACATGATGCTGCCACCACCATGTTTCATGATGGGGATGGAGTGTTCAGAGTGATGTGCACTGTTAGTTTTCCACCACACATAGCGTTTTGCTTTTAGGACAAAAAGTTCAATTTTGGTCTCATCTGACCAGAGCACCTTCTTCCATGTGTTTGCTGTGTCTCCCACATGGCTTCTCACAAACTGCAAGCGGGACTTCCATAAAGGCCAGATTTGTGGAGTGCACGACTAATAGTTGTCCTGTGGACAGATTCTTCCACCTGAGCTGTGGATCTCTGCAGTTCCTTTAGAGTTACCAAGGGCCTCTTGGCTGCTTCTCTGATTAATGTTCTCCTTGTTTGGTCAGTTTAGGTGGATGGCCATGTCTTGGTAGGTTTGCAGTTGTGCCATACTCTTTCCATTTTCAGATGATGGATTGAACAGTGCTCCATGAGATGTTCGAAGCTTGGGATACTTTTTTATAACATAACCCTGCTTTAAACTTCTCCACAACCTTATCCCTGACCTGTCTGGTGTGTTCCTTGGCCATCATGATGCTGTTTATTCACTAATGTTCTCTAACAAACCTCTGAGGGCTTCACAGAACAGCTGTATTTATACTGAGAATAAATTACACACAGGTGGTCTCTATTTACTAATTAGGTGACTTCTGAAAGCTGTTGGTTCCTCTAGATTTTAGTTAGGGGTATCGGAGTAAAGTGGGCTGAATACAGATGCACACCACACTTTTCAGATATTTGTAACAAATGTTGAAAACCATTTATCATTTTCCTTCCACTTCACAATTATGTGTCACTTTGTGATGGTCTATCACATAAAATCCTAATAAATACATTTACGTTTTTGGTTGTAACATGACAAAATGTGGAAAATTTCAAGGGGTATGAATACTTTTTCAAGGCACTGTATATAAACAATCTCTTCAAATGTTTGAATCCAGAAATAAATATGTGAAATATATTATAAATGGAGACTAATAAGTTTGTCGGATAATGACCAGAAAAAGAGGATTAAACTCTTTTAACACACCCTGCTCAGACATTGTTATATGGATAGTAGGGTTTACCTTTACTAAAAAAACAGCATTCCTCATAGCTTGTTTTGTCACCTTTGTAGGTCTTCATTATGCATGTAGTCCTTGTACAATAGTAACAACAGTCGCAAGTAACATTTAACAGCCACAGATAACATACCTGCACTTCTGTTAATACATCATTTGTAATTCACATAGCCTAAAACAAATTTCCACCCCAAAATCTTCTGGAAGTTGTACTCTAAACAGTATTTAAGTGCCGCTGCAGACCCTCACATACTTGGCTTGTTAGGGAGGTGAATTTCCAAATGAGTGTCCATCCACCAGAGCTTCAGTTTAGGGAACACAATGAACATTAATTCTTTCACCGTTAGATTTAGAGATGCTAATGGATATGTTCCAGGAGACTGATTAATAGACACCCTCGCTCATTGGTCAGCAAAGCCTCCATAATCTTTATGCTTACTGAAATCTTAAAGGACATACAGTATACGCTACATTAAATGAGAGAACATACTGTATAAAGCCAGGGTCTTCCCCACATATTCCGTATAATCCAAACATACATTCCACTTCTAAAAATTAAGAAACACCACCCCACATGAAATGACAGAAAATATATTGAGAGGCAAGACATTTTTACACATAAATATTTCCTTTGCTCAGTTGCAGGGCAAAATGGATGTCAATTGACAGGTCCAGCAAAAAAAAAAAAAAGGATTATTATAATCTCTTGTTCAGCCTTTGATAATGGAAGGTCAACAATTTATATGAAAATGCTATTTTAGAAGAATGCTATCGATATCACCCCTGCATGACTCCCCAAAAAGCAGTATTAGACCCTCCGAAAAAATATATTGTTGCATTCATTTTTGTTCAGGCTTTGTTCTTTTATTTTTACAAGATGACCTGGCCAGTTACACAATGCCTGTCTTAGGGTGTCTCCATTGTGGGCAGAGAAGCAATAGAGACACCATTGGACAGCAGCACGGTCAGTCTCAGGAGAGAGTAGTGTTAGGTGCAGCAGCAGATTTAGATAGATTTGACTAACAAATTAAAACTGAATTACAGCTAACACTTTTTAAGAAGTTACAGCCGTAGTTTTTTCCTTCTAGGATAAAGGTGTTACATTTTACCTAAATTAATAAAAGCTTGCCATTGTAAGTACCCATTTAACTGTTAAATGGTTTTATTAAACCCTGTAAACTGACACTTTTTATGGATAGCTTGGCCTGTTAAAGTTGTGAAATAACACTTACTGGATTAACAGGTGAAAATAAAGGAAAACATGCTAAAAAAGAAAACTAATGCCACCACATCCAGGAATTGATAAGCTGCAATATAATTTTTTTGTTTTTGGGTTTAATACTGCTTTAAAGACATTTCATTTTAGGGTGGGCTTACAGGAAGAAATAATGTAAATGTTAGTGTTCCAGGAAATGTTAATGTGAGTGGGAGGCAGGGTATGGTACAAATCTTATTGCTGGAGCTCTGTGCCAAGAACTACTAGCACTGAACTTCCATTAAAAAAATCGAATGTATACCCAAGAAACTAGACAAGCAGTATGTTGGTCTTCTAACTTAGGTATGCCAACAATCTAAACCTGCACAGAACTTCAACATTAGCTGGTGAATGACATTTTACAATGTTCTTGCACTTTTACAAATGTATAAAAATAAAGCAGAATTCTTGGCATAAGGGTAAAAGCAATGTTAATGTTACATACATGTATGTAAACTGTTTTACCTACCATGGGATTTGTAAATCTGTTTAACATGTTTTGTAATTCTCACACTATTTCCACTCTACATAGCCATAGGTCATCCCAATATTTTCTTGTTCAGTTTAACAGCTTTGTTACCTGCCTGCTCACTAGTGATTCTGATTTCCTGACCAAGGAGCATTCTGAAGGCAGAAAGAACATAGAATGTTGCAAAGCAGGACCAAGAAATTGGACTGTTAGCCACATGTACAGTATAAGAAAGGTATGCCAATTACAAACTTGCTGAATTACAGGTGCTTTGACACGTATAGCCATTCACACATGCACATTAACTGTGCATTCATTTCTTTGCCTGGCATTCCTTCTTTAAATGCTTACTATTTTACCTTGTATAGGTAGAGTTGACTCAACTTCTTATGAAAACATTTAGCTATGCTCCACTAGGAGAAGTATAACCAAAGCTCTTTTGGCTATACATATCGTAGGGATCACAGGAGTGCAGAACGAAAAATACCCATTTTCATCCGCCAGTGTTATAAAGCCCGCTGTCAGCTGACATCACAGTGCTGGTCCAGGCTATGAAAAGATTCCAACCATCCACACAGAAGCCTACACTGGCACCTGGCTCAGCCTCTTGGCGATCCACTGAGAGCATGAGCCAGCCACTCCCGCCCCCTCCAAAGCCCAGGGCCCCAGTGAACCTCAAGTTTCATCATTTTAATGTCATTCAATATTAATATACAGTATTTATAAAGCGCCAATAGTTCACTCAGCGCTGTACATTACAAAGGGGGACAGAACATGTGACAGAACAATACCAATAGAATGCAAAACATGAGAGGATTGAGGGCCCTGCTCTTTCGCGCTTACAATCTAGGAGGGAGGGGATGGTGGTACAGGAGGAGATAGCTGTGAGGGATGGAGTGGTAGGAAGAGTGGAGGAGGTCGGCAAGTTAGCAGGGGGTGGGGTAGGCTTCCCTGAAGAGATGGGTTTTCAGGGTGCACCTAAAGGAGAGGAGAGTAGGTGATAATCTGATGGGTTGGGGCAGGGAGTTCCAGAGGATGGGTGACACCCTGGAGAAGTCCTGGAGGCGGGCATGGGAGGAGGAGACCAGGGAACTAGAGAGAAGGAGGTCTTGTGAGGAGCGGAGTGTGCGTGCTGGGCGGTAATTGGATATTAGGTCAGTGATGTAGTTCGGGGCAGTATGGTGGACAGCTTTGTACGTCAGTGTTAGGATTTTGAATTTGATCCGTTGCGCAATCGGAAGCCAGTGGAGGGATTGGCAGAGGGGGGTGGCGGAAACGGAGCGGTTGGAAAGGTGAATGAGTCTGGCAGCCGTATACAGGATCGACTGAAGCGTGGATAGCCAGTGGCGAGGCAGGTCAGTGAGGAGGGAGTTGCAGTAGTCGAGTCGTGATATGATGAGGGAGTGGATGAGCTGTTTAGTGGTTTCTGGGGTTAGGAACGTGCGGATTTTGGCGATGTTGCGGAGGTGGAGTCTGCACGAGTTTGTTAAAGATTGGACTTGGGGCTGGAAGGATAGGTTGGAGTCCAGAATGACACCAAATACTCTGGCCTGCGGGGCGGGTTTGATGGTGGCGTTGTTGGATGTGATGGAGAAGTTAACGGGGGGTGGTGTCCGGGCTGGGGGGAAGACAAGAAACTCGGTTTTGGAGAGGTTCAGTTTAAGGAAGTGGAGCGACATCCAGTCTGATATGTCGCTCAGTAAGTGTGTGATTCGGGTGGAGACCGAGGGGGTGAGGTGGGGGGTTGAGATATTTGTGTGTCGTCGGCATAGAGGTGGTAGTTGAAGCCGTGAGAGTGTATGAGTTGGCCAAGGGAGGAGGTGTAGATGGAGAAGAGAAGGGGCCCGAGGACAGAGCCTTGAGGGACCCCAACAGAGAGGGGGAGGTGGTAGCATTATAGATAACGCTGAAAGAGCATTGTGACAGGTAGGATGAGAGCCAGGAGAGAGCAGAATCTCTGAGGCTGAGGGAGTGTAGTTTTTTGAGGAGGAGGGGGTGGTCGACTGTGTCGAAGGCCGCAGAGAGGTCAAAGAGTAGGAGCACTGAATAGTGGCCATTAGCTTTGGCGGTTAGCAGGTCGTTGGAGAGTTTGAGTAAGGCGGTTTCGGTGGAGTGTAGGGGACGGAAGCCGGACTGTAGGGGATCAGGGAGGTTGTTGTCGTTGAGGTGACAGCATAGGCGGGTATAGACTAGGCGCTCGAGGAGTTTAGATGTAAATGGGAGCAGGGAGATGGGTCTGAGGTTGTTTGGGTCATTGGGGTCCAGGGAGGGCTTTTTAAGTATGGGGGTGATGTGTGCATGTTTCAGAGGGGAGGGGAAAGTGCTGGAGGAGAGGGAGAGATTGAAGATGTGGGTGAGGGAGCGTAGGATGGAGGGGGAGGGAGGTCGTAGGAGTTGTGAGGGGATAGGGTGGAGGGGGCAGGTGGTGAGGCGGGCATCAGAGAGGATCTTGGAGACTTCCTCGATGGTAGTAAGGTCAAAGGTGTGAAGTGTTGGGGGGGCTTCAGTATGAGGAATGTAGGGTGGGGTGGAAGTGGAGGTCAGAGCAGTGGTGGGGCCGTGGGAGAGGGGTGATGAAGGGGTAGCTGAGTGAGGGGGAACGGGGTTGGAGGGAGTTTGAACAGCGACGAAGTCCCTGCGGGTTATGTCGAGGGGTAGGGGGGATGAGGGGGTAGCTGTATAAGAGGGGACGGGTTGAGAGGCGTGTGAGTTGCGGCGATGTCCTTGCAATTTATAACGTAGTATTCAATATTTTCAAATTTGTTTACCAACTTTTACCTCCAAAATTGTCACCTTGTAACATAATCTTCCTATATAGTCTTAAAACAGCATTGCAGATGCACATTACACAGGCAGGCCTACTGTTGTGACCTACAGGCATTAGAAATGCCATGCAGCTGTCACTAAAGTCCATGCATGTAGGCAGAAAGTGGCTGCATGAGACGAGCAGCACTAAAATGCAACAAAAAAAAAAGTGAAACAAGTAATTGTTTACTACATAGCACTTTAGAAAATTAAATATTGTTTGATTAGACTTTTCAGATATTCTAAAGAGATATTAAAGAATATAAAGTTAATTTTGGCAGTCTGCCATGTTCTAGTGATACACTTTTTCCCACATATAACCTAAAGGACTAAAGTGGAATTTGATAAAAAAAAAAAAAAACTCCTCCTTTTAAGCTCCATGTTCCTTCTGGTAGTCACCTGATACTTAGGAGGAGATTTACTAAAGCTGGGGAATGCAAAATCAGCTGCAGCTCTGCATAGAAATCGATCATATTCCAGGTTTTATTGTCAAAGCTTAATTTAAAAACCACTTGCCTACTGGGCACTTTTACCCCCTTCCTGTTCAGGTCAATTTAAAAAAAGGTTTTGTTTCTATAATAAAATTATGCAAACAGGTAATTTTTGTTCCTTCAGTGATGTGCATTGATCAGGCAGCACTGATGGGCATCACTGATGGGCTGCACTGATGAAGCGGTACTGGTCGGCATTGATGAGGAGGAACTGATGATGATGCACTGATAGGCGGCACTGAAGGGCACTGACGGGCACAGATTGGCAGCACTGTTGGGAACTGATGGGAAGCACTGATGGCCAGCACTTTTGGGCACTTTTGGGGCTGCAGTGATAATCAGGGCGATGATAATCAGTGCAGATGTCTGCTTTGACAGTTGCCAGTTACCGGCAGTACTTCCGATAACCGGCAAGTGTATTCACATAGTGGTCAGCTGTGATTGGACACAGCTAATCACGTGGCAAAAGTCCACTGTGATTGGCCATTTACCATGGCATGTGATCAGGTGTGTCCAAAGGACACCACGATCACAGACCGTGCTGGGTGGGGTGTGTGGGGGGCACGTTCTGGGAGGACATCATATGACACCCTCCCAGAACTGGACTACAGTGCTGTACTCGTCATTCGGCTATAGCGCAGTAGTAAAGTGGTTAAGAAGCTGACATTTGAAGCGGATTGGCTACCATGCACAGCTGCACCAGATTCTGAGTGCACCTATTTTAGTAAATCTGCCCCTTAGTCTGTTCTTAGTAAAAATATTCGAAGAACAGCATTTGACCACCAATGAATTTACTCTTCAGTTGCAGTGATCATCCCTTTTGCCTCATTCTTCACTTGTTCTGTGATTCAGTTCCTACTGACGCTTCATCTCTCGTCAGAAGGATTTTGTCCTCAGGACAGCAGGTGGGAAGTCTGGAGTCTGATAATCCTATTAGTAGAGTTGAGCTTGTGGTGCTGACAGAGGCTGCAGTTGGCATTTTATATATCCTGTTAGTTTGTCATCATGTTGGCGTCTCTTATGACGGCTCTGTTCTTTGTGGTACGTGTATTTGGAAGGGTGAGTAACGTACTGTTTATCCTATCGTATTTCTAACAGCTAGAACAGGTAATTAATTATAAACAGCCTTCTAATAGTATGCAGCCTAGCTAACAGCATATATGAGGGGAGGAAAAAAAATACATGAAAAAGGAGTTTATTTTTTTATTAAAAATACAGTTGCAAAGGTGAGTCATTTTAGGCTGATTGACATTTGGCATCTATTAAAGATGGTTCTTGCCTGAATTTTAGGTGCATCAGTCAAAATAAAGTACAAAATTATTTCATTTGTTAAGGGGAACAGTCTAAAAAATCTAGCAGCCTATGCCATATGTTCAAGTATTTAAAATTAAAGATAAATGTTTTATTCTTATGAGGTATGTACAGTTTCTTCCAGGAAAGGCAGCAAAAGCTGGTGTTAGAGAGTGGTGGGATTTCATGGAGGAGGGAAAGGAGAGAAAAGGAAGCTAATGGTGGGGGAAAGAATAGGAGTTGATGACAGGAGGAAAGGAAGCTGGTGGCAGGGAGATTGTTGGGGTGAGGAAGAGGAGCTAATAATGGAGATGTTTGGTGGAGAGAATCTTAATGTGGAGAGCGATGTGAATTAATGGTAGCGTGAGGGGGTGTGAGCCAATGGGGTGGGAAATAATGGGGTGAGGTGTGACGTTATATCTAAGTCATTATTAGGTTGGTCAGCTCAAACAACCAAAAATAAAACATGATTTATCCCCCCCAATCAATCCAAGCAACTCTTCTATGCTCATACATACAAGTGTGTGTGTGTCTGCTGACTTCGTGCACCCAGTTGCTTAATGTCTTATACACAGGGCTTTTCCTCAGAAACATAGGTGCAAGTACTCCGCACTTTTGAGTCATCCCCCTCCCACCCCCACTCACCTCCAAGCACTGTCCCTTAGTTCCACCAACTACCGCCAACTTGTTTTAGAGAATACAGAACCACATATAATTTTGTGGTGCTACGTAACTTGTAAGAAATGTTTTAATAACAAGACAAGCAGTAAAATAGACTCCCTGCACCCAGCAACAATCGACTCCTGCAACAACCCCCCCCAGCAACAACATATATGCAACATATAAACAATAGGCCCCTACCTGCAACAAATGATCTCCCAGCAGCCAGGAACAATAGACCTCTTCCTCAACAGTAGATCCCTCCTTGCAACAATTGACCCCTTAACAATATAAGACCCCTGCAACAACAATGGACTCCCCGCTTCAATAGATGACAGTGACAATAGATCCCCCAACAGGCAGCATTCATAGACCCTCCAGCACCCCTTGACATTACATACATTCATTGCTGGAGGTGTAGGATATGTGTTCCTCCACATTCCCACTGAAAAAGCCCTGCTTATACAGTATGTTTTCCACAGCTGTGTACGGTGTGGGCAAGGACTGCAGCCAAATGACTAGCATGTTTGGCAAAGGCCCATAACTGAAATAATATTGTTTTTCATTTGGTGTTATTTTTGGCCTATAACTTGATTCCAGTAGGTTAGTACACTCTGTATACCACTGTGAAGGAGATTATGTGCATGGCAACTGAGACAGGCTAAAATCTTAGTAGGCCATCAACAGGAACATTTGGTCTCCTTTATGGAGCACCCTACTTAGCCCTGCCTATAGAAAGGGGTTTTGGGGTGAGCTTTCCCCTTAGAGAGCTGAAAGGGGTGGATTTAAATAAGAGCAGAAAGTAAAAAAGTTGGAGATGTGAAAAAACCCTCCACTAAAACAAGAAAAGGAAATGCTCTTCTCTTCATTTTTAACAGGATACCCTAGTACAGGGGTGGCCAACCTGCGGCTCTCCAGCTGCTGCAGGACTACAAGTTCCATCATGCCTCTGCAAGTCAGTAACTTCCCATCTTTGCAATGCCTCATAGGAAATGTAGTTCCACAACAGCTGGAGAGCCACAGGTTAGCCACCCCTGCCCTAGTATAATGGTATATTTTGTGTCTTAGCCTGCATTGAAAAGAATACTCAATGTCTCAGTATAGGCAGCATCACTAATCTTGGTTTTCTTTTCCTACAGTTAGGCAGTGCAATCTTTCGAGAGGAACGAGCCCCATATCTTATGTATCAGCCCCTTCCATGGCATGTTCAGTATGTGACACAGAACAGGAGAGCAAGCAGAGATCAAGAGGTAGTAGAACAAGTTTATTTATTTCATCTATCTAGCTATTCTAAATTATGTACTTCCAACAACTAATGCCAGCAGCTGCTAGTAATGGTAGTGAAATTTTATTATGGATGGTGGAGGTGTGTGTTTGTGGGGGAGGGGGTGAACAGGTCTAGGTAATTAACAAAGGCCCAGCCATAGACCTGTGCTGAACCTATTTGGTCTTCTAGAGCACAGGGGCGAGATGCTGGCCTGTCCACACCTGGATGGATGGATCTCTGGCCAACGATGCCCACATAGTTATTGATCTGCATTACTCAAAAGAAAAAGCGGCATCAGCATCTCTTCTGTAGCTCCTGGTAACCAGCAACCAGTATCCATAGTAACCAGTGAAAACTAAAAAAGGATCATTCATTGACCTCCAACATAAGGGAGAGACTTCTTCCACTGATCACTAATGTAGAAGGGCATTTACACAATGGCCACCAAGGTAACCAAAGCATTTACACTGGTCACCAGTTCAAAGGATTTACGTTCAGCACCAAGTAATAAGGGACCCTGAAATGACCACCAATCTAACAAGGGCATTTACATTCACCACCAATTACAGGGTCTTTTATTTGGGGGAAGGGGAGCTTAATTTGCTGGTGAATTTGATGGGAGCTTTATATTAGGGGACTAGTAGTGTCTGACTATGAAGAAGTGTTGCATTAGGAGAAATGCGTATGGGTAAATGTAGAAGAGGTTGCACATAAGGAGGCTGGGGATAAACAACTCTATCATATATTGTGTTGTTTCATTGTTGTATAATTTTGATGTTACTTTGTTAAAATATATTGCCTTTGCAGCTGCTGTGTGATGTAATGTGCTATTGCAGTCCTTCATGAGTAGTA
The DNA here is from genome assembly GCF_062004578.1 of Staurois parvus. Lineage (NCBI taxonomy): Eukaryota > Metazoa > Chordata > Amphibia > Anura > Ranidae > Staurois > Staurois parvus. The sequence continues at coordinate 8,086,235 of NW_028318003.1, forward strand.
GAATGTATTGTGGTGTGATAATGTGTTGTTGCTGGTTGATATAATTTGTTATTACAGTGTGATATGTGCTTGCAACCATCCGCATCACAGCATAAAATGTGCAATGCTTGCGTGGCATGACAAATTCGGTTGATATCGCTAGCACAAGTTATTTTATCACAGTTAATTATTTTATACCATGATTAATTTGTCCAAAAATGTTACAGTCACAAAATTATTATTTTGATTGTTTTTCTACATAAAATGCACATTTAACTGCTGATAGCCTAATCTGGATAGTGACTCTATTTCCCAAGTTAGAATAAGTCCAGGTTCACACTGGTGAGCTGCATTTTGGCTGCTGTGTGGGTGTATATGTGGGTGCACCACGTAGCAAAAATGCTCAAACTATTAGAAGTCAATGGGACCATGGTTAAAAATGTGTCTAAAATGCACAGAAACTATGCATTGTGGCCAAAACTCAGTGAACCTGTGTGAACCCGGCCTAAATGTAGACACACTATATCAGTGTTTCTCAACTGGGGTTCCGCATCGATCTACCCAGCAATCACAGACAGTTGACGGGTAGATTGAGTCTCTGCCAACACATGCAGAGTAGCGCAGGAAGCAGCTGTAATAAGACCGCTGTCATAGCCCTCCTTTCCTCCCGTCCACCCAGGTGCTTATATGTGACATCACCTGGGGTGGACAGGAGGAAAAAGAGGGGTCGGCAGGAAGGATCGCGCAATGAGAAAGGTCTTATTACAACCGCTTCCCACCTGCTGTGTGCCCTATGTCCCTTCTGTGTGCCTTGTACCCTGCTGTGTGCCCTGTATCCTGCTGTGCACCCTATACTGTTCTGTGTGCCCTGTACCCTGCAGTGTGCCCTGTATTCTTCTGTATGCCCTGTAACCCTGCTGTGTGCCCTGTACCCTTCTATGTGCCCTGTACCCTGCAATGTGCCCTGCACTCCTCTGTGTGCTCTGTACCCTGTTGTCTTCCCTGTACCCTGCTGTGTGCTTTGTATCTTTTATTCTCTGTACCCTTCTGTGTGCCTTGTACCCTGCTGTGTGCCCTTCTGTGTACCCTGCTGTGTGCCCCATGTTAAGCTGTGTTCCACATGGTGTGCCCCATGTTCTGCTGTGTGCCCCATGATGTGTCCCATGTTCTGCTGTGTGCCCCATGATGTGCTCCATGTTCTGCTATGTCTTCCATGATGTGCTCCATGTTCTGCTATGTCTCCCATGATATGCCCCATGTTCTGCTGTGTGCCCCATGTTCTGCTGCGAACCCCATGATGTGCCCCATGTTCTGCTGCAAGCCACATGATGTGCCTCATGTTCTGCCGTAAGCCCCATTATGTGCCCCATGTTCTGCCGTGTGCCCCGTGATGTACCCCATGCCCTGCTGTGAGCCCCATGTTGTGCCCCATGCCCTGCTGTAAACATCATGATGTGCCCCATGTTCTGCTGTGAGCCTCATAATGTGCCCCATGTTTTGCTGTGAGCCACATAATATGCCCCATGTTCTGCTATGAGCCCCATAATGTGCCCCATGTTCTGCCTCGTGTTCTGTTGTGTGCCCTATGCCCTATGATGTGCCCCATGTTTTGCTGTGTGTCCCATAATGTGCCCTGCTGCACCCCATGTAATTTTCCCTATTGTGCCCTGCTGTGTCCCCATGTGATGTGCCCTACTGTGCCCCATAATGTGCCCTTGCTGTGCCTTACATGTAATGTGCCCTGGTGTGCTCCATAATGTGTCCTGCTGTACCCCCTGTATTGTGTCCTCCTGACCTCCTGTGCTCTGTCCTGCTGCCCCTGTACACGGCTTACCTCAAGTTAAATCCAAAATTGAGCATCTCTGCAGAAAAAAAAAACAGTACAAGTTTCTCATAAAATAGGTAAGTGTTAATATCTTTTCTATTAGGTAATGCTATTTCTTAAAATAATTGTTATATCACAACTCGCTGATCACACCTATGTTCCATGAGCTGTAGATCTGAATGTTATTTCAGGGGTTCCAGAGATTCCTCTACCAAAGTTTTGCGTATTCTGAATGAATGCATAGCGTTTCCTGATTGAACTAGGTAGAAAGCATGACATTACCACCTCGCCTCTCCACCTTGTCCAATCCGGGAATGATTTGCATTCATTGAGAAAATGCAAAGCATTCTCTGAATGGCACCCATGCAGAGCAGTCGACCGCCTTTGTTCACAAAGCAGTGGGGCAGCCCTTGGCATGGAACCTGGAAGCTAGCGGAGATCACTGTAGTGTCTAGTACAGTGATTTCCAGCTTATAGAGGGATCCCACAGCTATTGTATATACATACCGTAAATACATTGGTCTAAGTTGGACCTCTGTAACTGTGTAAAAATGATATACCTGAAATTCAACTTAAAACATTTCGCCAGGACAAGGTTATGCCTGTGACAGGTTATTTTAGTCTATGGAAAGCACTAGGGGGAGGAGATCAGTTAATATAGGCTGAAAATGCCTTAACAAAACTCTCAAATTGAGTGTTTTCAGGTGTTCCTATTGAAGTCTATGGGGCCAAAAACACCCAAATCTGCCTGAAAAGTAGCTCATGTAGTCTTTTGAGTGACAAGTGTCCAGCTGCAATTGACAGGATGCACAGATGTGAATGGGGCTTTTAAAAACAATGGGTTTGGCTTGTTGAGCGTTTTAGAGCTTTGAGCTACAAAACCCTCAGATGTGAATGGGTCCTTAGAGTCCAAGGTAAGCTGTGCATCCTAAAATCACCACAACTGCTTTCACATATTCCATTTTTGCTTGCACTCCATTTGAATGGATTTTGTATGGCAAACTTTTAACTTGTGCTCATTCCATACCTCTGTTGCAACTTTTTGTGCTCCACATACATACTGACCTCTAGAAGAGGAAGCGGCTTTATCCCGTTGTAGAATCCAGTTAAAGAAAATATGCGTTCAGCATGCAATTTATAAACGTTAAAAAAAAATGCATGCTACGAATGCTGCATCTTTTTAAATAGAATATTCATGCTGCAACTGTCTGCAGCTGAACTCCAGTGCTGGGAAATAAACTTTTTCTATTGGGCTTTCTTTTGAGATCTGTATTAAACTTGCCTTCCTGCTAATATGTTGCTCAAATTTCCATCGGACTGTTGTTGTTAGTGATTCTTCTCTTGCTCCTAGTCCTTCTAGAGAAAAGTACAATTTTCTGGTTCAGTGTCTTCTTTATCTGACTCTCCCTGGCAGCTGTCACCAGCCTCTTCAATGACAGTTGTAACTGCCATCTTGACCCTTGGTTCATTTTCCTTAGACTGTGAAGGCTGATGTTGTTTTCAAAGTGATCCATAAAAACAGTATACTAGAACACTTCAGCTACTTTTACCTGTAGTAAATGAGAGTTCATAGAAAGCTAAAACCTGAATTTTTATTACAAAAAGTTTTGGATAGTGTAATAATAGGTTAGAACCTTAAATATGGTTTTTATTGCTGCCTAGGTTTCCACTGGGAAGGTTTCTCCTCACTTTACAGTCAGGTCACTAATGCAAGAAATGAAGATAAGCGAACATGTACTTGCACAATAATAGATAACTGACAGGTGTTCTAAGTTTCCAATGCGTTATATCCCCCTTGAAGTGACATGAGTAACTGATTTAAAATAATCCATTCAGGTATGTATTCTTAACTCAAACAAAGTACCTTCTGTTGCTCTCAGCCTCCTCCAAATCTCCAAATTACTTTTTGCTGCTGTTATCTGACTTCTGGTTAGAGGATGGCTATGTTCATTCTTCATGGCCCCACTGTATGTAGGAATGTAGCCACCCTTTCTCACTCACTCCTGAGATGGACTAGGAACTATGGACAAAGTGACGTGTAATTTGCATGGACCTGTGGACATGACCACAACTTATATGCAGTGCTAGTTCCAAATAAACATAGGTGAAGGAGGAAAATGAGGGCTTTGTGCTAACAGAGGATGTTTCAAGAAGGCAGAAAAACACAGTAAGAAACATTTTGATGAAAAATAAATTGCAGGGCCATTTAGTGGATGTATATGGATTATTTTTGGACAACAGGGATTTTATTTACTGTCACTTTAAAGACATTGAACACTTTCAAATGTTTTTGTTTTAACTATTTATTTGCGTAGTTCTATCCCCTATGTTGTTTGTTTGCCCTTCCTCTCAAGGATGGGCTCTTATTTTGTGGCTGAAGTTTGTAGGGCCATGGGTGACTGAATTCCCTATGTCAATGTATTTATTCAACTAGCTTGTCCCTATTCACTAAAGGGACAAGGCAACTTCTTTTTCTGGGTCACACAGAGTCCAGTCAATGCCCTGCCATTTCCTCTGTGTTGTATCACAAATGTGGGAGCTCTCATGTAATGAAAGACTATATGGTGATCTCTCTAACTGCTCTGCGTGCTTGTGTCTATGTCAGAGCTTATTACTACTTGGCTCTCACCCATAAACTACTAAACTGAGAAACCCAGAGATTGTGGGATATTAAATAAAAAAAAATATTTGTGTCACGCTCCACTATCAATATACACACAAATCAATTCGTGCAAAACAATAAACTGAGTCCTAGTATATTTCCACAACGTGATATTAGCAATCACGCTAGTGCTGCATGCATATCTTCACACAGAAAATCCTAAGAAGGAATCCTCAGAACAATCTGTTGTCCTTTAGTGTCTTCTATAGTATATTGCAAACAATTAAATATAGTCCACCAAATCTATATATACACACTGCTCCTTCACCAGTTGTGCTGTCACCTGATGTATATCAGCATAAAAAAGAAAGGAAAAAGTCTATCCATCCATCCATCCATCTGGGATACAGGGATTTATCCATCTGTCCAATTCTGAGCCCAATTAAAGGGACACAAGCTTGTATGACCTCACTTAATGGTTTGGTCATATACATCAGGTGAGAGCACAACTGATGAAGGAGCACAATGTGTATACAATCAGGTCCATAAATATTGGGACATCGACACAATTCTAACATTTTTGGCTCTATACAACACCACAATGGATTTGAAATGAACAAGATGTGCTTTAACTGCAGACTGTCAGCTTTAATTTGAGAGTATTTACATCCAAATCAGGTAAACGGTGTAGGAATTACAACAGTTTGTATATGTGCCTCCCACTTGTTAAGGGACTAAGAGTAAAAAGATAGAATAATAATCATAAATCAAACTTTCACTTTTTAATACTTGTTTGCAAATCCTTTGCAGTCAATTACAGCCTGAAGTCTGGAACGCATAGACATCAGAAGACGCTGGGTTTCATCCCTGGTGATGCTCTGCCGGGCCTCTACTGCAACTGTCTTCAGTTCCTGCTTGTTCTTGGGGCATTTTCCCTTCAGTTTTGTCTTCAGCAAGTGAAATGCATGCTCAATCGGATTCAGGTCAGGTGATTGACTTGGCCATTGCAGAACATTCCACTTCTTTCCCTTAAAAAACTCTTTGGTTGCTTTTGCAGTCTGCTTTGGGTCATTGTCCATCTGCACTGTGAAGCGGCGTCCAATGAGTTCTGAAGCATTTGGCTGAATATGAGCAGATAATATTGCCCGAAACACTTCAGAATTCATCCTGCTGCTTTTGTCAGCAGTCACATCATCAATAAATACAAGAGAACCAGTTCCATTGGCAGCCATACATGCCCACGCCATGACACTACCACCACCATGCTTCACTGATGAGGTGGTATGCTTAGGATCATGAGCAGTTCCTTTCCTTCTCCATACTCTTCTCTTCCCATCACTCTGGTACAAGTTGATCTTGGCCTCATCTGTCCATAGGATGTTGTTCCAGAACTGTAAAGGCTTTTTTAGATGTTGTTTGGCAAACTCTAATCTGGCCTTCCTGTTTTTGAGGCTCATCAGTGGTCTATATCTTGTGGTGAACTCTCTGTATTCACTCTGGTGAAGTCTTCTCTTGATTGTTGACTTTGACACACATACACCTACCTCCTGGAGAGTGTTCTTGATCTGGCCAACTGTTGTGAAAGGTGTTTTCTTCACCAGGGAAAGAATTCTTCGGTCATCCACCACAGTTGTTTTCCGTGGTCTTCCGGGTCTTTTGGTGTTGCTGAGCTCACCGGTGCGTTCCTTCTTTTTAAGGATGTTCCAAACAGTTGTTTTGGCCACGCCTAATGTTTTTGCTATCTCTCTGATGGGTTTGTTTCGTTTTTTCAGCCTAATGATAGCTTGCTTCACTGATAGTGATAGCTCTTTGGATCTCATCTTGAGAGTTGACAGCAACAGATTCCAAATGCAAATGGCACACTTGAAATGAACTCTGGACCTTTTATCTGCTCATTGTAATTGGGATAATGAGGGAATAACACAGACCTGGCCATGGAACAGCTGGGAAGCCAATTGTCCCATTACTTTTGGTCCCTTAGCAAGTGGGAGGCATATATGCAAACTGTTGTAATTTCCACACCGTACACCTGATTTGGATGTAAATACCCTCAAATTAAAGCTGACAGTCTGCAGTTAAAGCACATCTTGTTTGTTTCATTTCAAATCCATTGTGGTGGTGTATAGAGCCAAAAATGATAGAATTGTGTCGATGTCCCAATATTTATGGACCTGACTGTATATTGATATGGTGGACTATATTTAATTTTTTGCAATATACTATTGAAGACACTATAGGACCACGGATTGTTTTGAGGATTCCTTCTGAGGATTTTCTGTGTGAAGATATGCATGCAGCACTAGTGCGACACAAAGTGTTTTTTTAATTTGATTAAGACACATTGGTGTGAGTATGTGTATAGTGTAGGCGACCCACTTATTTAATTTTAAATTAATTTATTTACTTAATTTTAATTTAGTTACTTAATTATAAATATTTAATTTATTTTACTCACCTAAATTTATCAGTAAATATAAATACACCATAGTAGCTCACAAGAATCACATTTATAGATTGTGGGATATTAGTTTCTTCACAGGAAATGTCGGGTCTCAGCCCAGAGACAGAGGTTATGCATTAACCTGTACAGTGGCATTAAGTAGAATTACTGTATTATAGGCTGTACATACAGGACAACAAAAGACACAAGGAAACTGCATGATCAATGCACCTCTTATGCAGGTGAAAAATACAAGGTACAAGTAGGAAGGTTTACAGTGCATCCAGAAAGTATTCACAGCGCTTAACTTTCGCCAAATTTTTTTATGCTACAACCTTATTCCAAAATGTATTACATTAATTTTTTTTTCCTCAACATTCTACAAACAATACCCCATAATGACAACATGAAAGAAGTTCGTTTTGATATCTTTGTAATTTATTAAAAATAAAAAAAAACGAAAGAAACCACATGTACATAAGTATTTACAGCCTTTGCTCCATACTTTGTTGAAGCACCTTTAGCACCAATTACAGCCTCAAGTCATTTTGAGGATGATGCTACAAGCTTGGCACAACTATTTTTGGACAATTTCTCCCATTCTTCTTTGCAGTACCTCTCAAGCTCCACCAGGTTGGATGGGGAGCGTCGGTGCACAGATTTCTCCAGAGATGTTCAATCGGGTTCAAGTCTGGGCTCTGGCTGGGCCACTCCAGGACATCCAGAGTAGGCCCGTAGCCACTCCTTTGTTATGTGGGCTGTGTGCTTAGGTTCGTTGTCCTGTTGAAAGATAAACCGTTGCCCCAGTCTAAGGTCCAGAACGCTCTGGAACAGGTTTTCATCAAGGACGTCTCTGTACATTGCTGCATTCATCTTTTCTTAGATCCTGACTAGTCTCCCAGTTCCTGCCGCTGAAACACATCCCCCCAGCATGATGCTGCCACCACCATGCTTCACTGTAGGGATGTTATTAGCCAGGAGGTGAGCGGTGCCTGGTTTCCTCCAGACATGACACTTGGCATTCAGGCCAAAGAGTTCAATCTTTGTTTCGTCAGACCAGGGAGGTTTTTTTTCTCATGGTCTGAGAGTCCCTCAGGTGTCTTTTGGCAAACTCCAGGCGGGCTGCCATTTGCCTCTTTACTGAGTAGTGGCTTCCATCTGGCCACTCTACCATACAGGCCTGATTGGTGGAGTGCTGCAGAGATGGTTATTCTTCTGGAAGATTCTCCTCCCTCCACTGAGAAAAGCTGGAGCTCTTTAAGAGTGACCATCGGGTGCTTGGTTACCTCCCTGGCTAAGACCCTTCAACCTCGATTGCTCACTTTGGCCAGATGGCCCGCTTTCCTAATCATGTCCAAGCAACTGTATTTTCCACAGGTGGATTCCAATCAAGTTGTGGAAACATCTCAAGGATGATCAGTGGGAACAGGATGCACCAGATAAATTGCAGAGATTTCAAAATGAACTTCTTTCATGTTGTCATTATGGGGTATTGTTTTTAGAATGTTGAGGAAAGAAATTAATTTAATCCATTTTGGAATAAGGCTGTAACATAACAAAATGTGGCAAAAGTTAAGTGCTGTGAATATTTTCTGGATGCACTGTATAATGCCTTTAACTCAAACATTTGAGGTAGGAGTTTCAGTTGAAATTCTCTACCAATAATGTTGATTTAGCTCTCTACTTACATCAAAGGAATTAGTGCAAATCCTGTGCAGAATTGGCTGCTCATCAAGTCATCCTGGTCACATCAATGGCTCTTTTCAAATCACAAATATGTGCAGTACCAGATTGTCATGATTCACAGAACTGCTTGAAAACAGTTGCTTAATATAGTGATTTGTTCAGTGTTTAAAGAAAAAAAAAAAACGTACTTATTTAATAATGTATGATAAATACATTGTGTATTAGGCATAACAGTATAAGTGCCTCCTCTGGGACAGAGACTAATGTAAATGGTTCAATGTTTATTGCATTTCACAGGCCTATACAAAGGAGCTAAAAAAAATGTAAAAAATAGTAATAATAGGCTTGTTTGACTGTGGGTGGGACCTTAGAGTATAAGCTCGTTCTTGGGTGCACAGACTTATGTGGAAGGTTCAATGCTCTTTGTACAGTCCTGCGGAATACATTTGTGATAATGTACAATAATTAAAACAATAGGTGTCATCATTGTCATAATAGTACTAGGAATGTGAGACTGTGAATGGGTCATTAGAGTGATAGCAAGTGTAAGCACCTTGTATAATTAGTTCAGTGCTTCTTTACAGCCCTGTGGAATACATCATATATAGATAAATGTATAATATTAATCATCATCACCACTTTCATAATAGTCGTATTAAATGTTAAGAGTGACTTGGAATGTGATATTGGAGTGTATGCTCATAAGCAAAGACTGAAGTGAATAGTTCATTGTCCTCTGTACAGCACTGCAGAATACTTCAGATAATTTTAGATGTATAATAATATTGAGGTGTGACAGTGGACGAGACATTAAAGTGTAAGCTCCTCTGATGTAGGGACTGATGTGAACAGTCCCAGACTCCAGTTTCTTTGAGGCACTGTGTAATATGGGAAGCCTATGTATATACCTAAAATGAAATACAATGGACTTAATAACTTAATAAATGTAATGTTTTATAAAACTAACCATACACCATCCAAAAGTCAGGAAACAAGAAAAACTCTTTCCATAAAGCACAGATTCTGCAGAAAGATAATGAACTCTGGGACACTGGCAGTTTGAACATTTTACATTAAATAGTACATGCTGCCAGCACAGTTCATTAGTTCTTTACCACTAGGCATTCCCAAAGTTGTGCACAGTAGACGTTCTTCACTAAAGAGAGAAACTAATTACTAAGTGCAGTTTAGTCTGCAGACAATTATAGTTAAAAGGATGGATAGGGGAGGAGGACACTGTTTGGACATGGAAATTTGCATTGTAGACACGTAGGCTGAGAGCTGGGGCCTTGAGGTGAGTCTACCCATCTGACTAGGCATCAGGCAAACAAGGAGGGAGTCTGAAAAACGGCACAGCGATATTGCCTTCACTGGCACAGCTGTGCCAGCAAATTACAACCCTCTAGCACTTAGGGAATACAATAAAGTATTTACGGCCATTTTATGGTGGTGGATCCCTTTAAAACTACCTGTGCCAAATTCAGGCAAGCATTTATGTGCAACAATTTCAGGTTTTTTTCTTACCTTCAATTTAAGAACCTGTCGCTATGGCAGCAATAGATTCTTAAAGAACTACTGCCAGTTCACAGATAAGGAAACTTGCAGTAAATAATACCTACTCTGATCTGGCATACAGACATATTCCCGTGCTCAGAATGGGGAATGTCTGTGCTGGGAAGCTGCATGCAGAAATGTGACACAGGGCTCTACCCCCAACCCCATTCAGCTGTCTGTCAGGAGATTACCTGGCTAAAAGTGAAATGTACAAAGGGGCCAAGGATAGTTGTGATCATGGCAATGGCCATATTTGGGAAAAGACTTGAGTCACTAGGTTGGATGGAAACTGAAAGACTAGTGGCCATTAGGTCTGCCTTTTTTTACACAGTTACGTAGCTACATAGTAAGTGAAGTTGAAAAAAAAAAGACACTAGTCCATCTATTTGAACCAACAAGAAAAAAATATTGCAAACCCCCATATACACAATCCTATACCCACAGTTGATACAGAGGAAAGCAAAAAAAAAAAAAGCCCAATAAAGCATGATCCAATTTGCAGGTGAAAAAAAATTCCTTCCTGATCGCCTGGAGGCAATCAGATGTTCCCTGAATCAACTACCGCTAGTGTTATTACCTCTAAATAATAATAACCCATTATGTGCAAGGAATACATCCAGGCTTTTTTTAAAACAGACTACTGAGCTGACCAGAACCAGCTCTTGAGGAATTCTATTCCACATTTTCACAGCTCTTACTGTGAAGAAGCCTTTCTGTATGTGGAGGCTAAATGTATTTTCCTTCAGCCATAAAAAGTGCCCCCTTGTCCTCCTATGATGACCTGAAAGTGAATAACTCTACACCGAGTTCACTATTTGTACCACTAATGTATTTATACATGTTGATCATACCCCCCATTAACCTCCCTAGTGGTCAGATTATGTCAGTATTTCTGTGCTCAAAGCGGTACATGTTTTTTCATGGAAATATGTTGTTTTTTTTTATTGTAGGCACGTAATTCTTAGGAATAACTCACTGAAATCTGTCTGGACAGGAGTCTAGTAAACATCCCGGGTATGATAAAATTTTAAACACAAAATCATAAATTATAATATAATAAATAATCATAAAAAATAATATAATAATACATTTAATTCAATAATGTAATCAAACCAAAACCACTGAAATTTGAAATAGAGAGCCAAGATCACACATCGCTGAGCTCAGTCGCAGAATCGTTTTCAGTGTCTGATGACGAATTTCCCCACGAATCATTATCACTCAATTCTGCAAGTAGTTCTAATTTACTATCGCTGTTCTCTAGCTGGTCTAAAACCGCTTTTGACCTAAAGGGATGCTTTTTGAATGCTGTGGATGTTTCTCAGTTTCCAGAACTACACTCGGGAATACCGCCAGGGGGGTTAATCTCCTCTTCTCAAGAAAGAATAAATTCAATTCAACTAATCTTGCCTCATAGTTGAGCTCCTCCATGCCTCTTTATCAGTTTGGATGCCCTTCTTTGCACTTTCTTCATTTCTCTGATATCCTTTTTGTGAATTGGTGCCCAAAACTGAATTGCATATTTTACATGAGGTCTTACTAATGATTTGTACTGGGGTAAAATTATGTATCTCTCTCTCTGTAGTTTATACCTCTTTTAATACAAGAAAGGATTTTGCTAGCTGTAGAAACTGCAGCTTGGCATTTCATGCCACTTTTAAGTCTATGATCTATCAGAACTCCCAGATCCTTTTCTGCCATTGACTCCTCAGCAGTTTTCCTCCTAGAATGTATGATGCATGCATGTTCCTAGCCCTCATGTGCATAACTTTACATTTATCAACATTGAACCTCATTTGCCACATAGTTGCCCAATTAAACAGTGCATTGAGGTCGGCTTGCAAGGTAGAGATATCCTGTAATTATGTTATTCCACTGCACAGCTTGGTGTCATCTGCAAAAACTGAAATGGTACTTTTAATCCCAGACCCTATATCATTTATAAATATATTAAAGCAATGGTCCCAACAATGAACCTTGGGGTGCACTACTTTTAACCTTAGACCGTTCAGAGTATGAATCATTAATAACTACTCTTTGAATACAACATTTTTCTACCCATTTACAAACTGAATTTTCTAAGCCTGTAGAATTAAACTTACACATTAGCCATATGGGGAATTGTGTCAAACACTTTGGTAAAATACAGGTATACTATATCCACAGCTACATCCTCATAAAAATAAATCAGATGTGTTTGACAACTTTTTTTTTTTTTTTATGAATCCATGCTGACTATTTTTTAAAATGTTTTTTCTATCAAAAACTCATCTGTGTGGTCTTTTATTAAACTCTCCAGTATCATTCCAACTATAGAAGTTAAACTAACCAGTATGTAGTTAGTTGGTAAAGATTTCGATCCTTTTTAATTATAGGCACCACGTTGGCCAATCCAGTGGTACGATGCCTGTCTTTAAAGAGTCTCGGAAAATTAGAAACCATGGCTTAGATATAACAGAGCCCAGCTCTTTGAGGACCCTGGTCCAGATGCTTTATTCATCTTTATTTTGCCTAACTGTCTCTGAACCATGACATTGTGGATCATTTAGGGCTATGTCAATATTATCCCCATTAAGGACTTGAGCTCCCCCATAGTTTTTGTATACACAAAGAAGGTATTTAATAAATTTGCCTTCTCTTTGTCCCCAGTCACCCACTCTAGATTATTTTGTAAAAGGCCTACATGCTGAGACCTGACCTTTTTACTCTTAATATATTTGAAGAATTTTTTGGGGGTGTATCCTATTCTCTATGGCAACCTGGCCTTTGTTTTCAATTTTTGTGGCCATGATTTCCTTTTTACATTCTGTTATTTTATTTGTAACCTTTAAATGACACGGTTCCTTCATTTTTATACTTTTTAAATGCTCACTTATTATTTATAGTTATTTTAACTTTGGACGTGAGCCACAGGTTTTAGCTTTAGCCTTTTAAACTTATTGCCCATGGGAATACAGGCATTTTGAAGAATTCCCAGTTCTGTTCTGTGTTCTTCAATGACAACATTCTCTCCTAGTCTGAGCCTTGGAGAGCAACCTTCAGTTTTGTAAAAAATGCTCTCTTAAAGTTAAGTGTTTTTGTCTTTCCAGTATGTGCTTGTTGTTTACAGCTAATATTAAATTAAATCATGTTGTGGTCACTCCTACCCAGATGTTCCTTTATGTGAACATTAGTAATACGCTCCACATGGTTTGAGATTACCAGGTCCAGCAGAGCATCATTTCTAGTTGGGGTCTCTATGAACTGTACCATGAAATTGTCATGTAAAATAGATTTATACATTTTTGCCCTTTTACTGTTCCTGCAGTGCCATTACTAATTGATATCACTGTCCCAGCCCTTTCTATCTGTGCAAGGAGCTGAGTCTCCACCTCCACATAAACACTGGGTGGTCTGCAACAAACTCCAGTTTGCACTCCCATATGCAGTTCCACCCATAATACTTCAGCCTCATCACACTGTCCATTAACAAGCTCTTTCACACTCGCTTTCAGATAACCTCTCACATAGAGACAGACATCACAACCTTTACGTTTTACCCTGTCTCTCCAAAAGAGAGCATAGCCAGGATTATGAATAGCTCAATCATGTAAAGAATGAAGCCAAAATCCAGCAATACAAATTAAATCCTAGTTCTCTTCATGCACCAAAGCTTCCAACTCACGTATTTTGCTTGGCAGACTTCTGACATTGGTGAACAAACACTTTAACCGCTTGCCCACCGCCCTATAGCAGAATACTGCTGCAGGGTGGCACAGCTGCAAAAAACCAAGTATATATACATGATTTCGCATTTCCGGGTAGGGGCCACGTGTGCGTCCTACCCGCGCTGCAATTGGCGGCTTCAGCTGTCAATCACCGGGTCCCGGCTGAAGATTCCCCGCCGGCACCCAGCAATCGCCGAGTATTACTGACAGGGGAGAGGTCTGTATGTAAACAATACAGATCTCTCCCCTGTCAGCTCCAGCACGCAAAGCAGAGCAATACAAAGCAGCATGCTTACACTGTAAAACACCCAATGTACACAGTAAAACAGCACACAGTTAACGGTTTGATTGCCCCAGATGTTAACCCCTTCCTGCCAGTGTCATTAGTACAGTGTCAGTGCTTTTTATTAGTACTGATCACTGTATTAGTATCACTGGGGATGTCATTGACAGTCAGTTCCCCCCAGTGTCAGAATGCTCACTGCAGTCCTGCTATAAGTCGCTGATCGCTGCCATTACTAGTATAAAAACAAAAAAAATCCAGTATATTTACCGCCATTTGTAGACGCTATAACTTTCATGTAAACTAATTAAGTTACATGTATTGGGATTTTTTTAGCAAAGACGTAGCAGAATACATTTTGGCCTAAATTTATGATGAAATTTTGATTTTTAAATTTTTTTTTACTGGACGTTTAATAGCAAACAGTTGAAAATATTGTTTTTTTTCTCAAAATTGTCGGTCTTTTTTTGATTATAGCGCAAAGAATAAAAAATGCAGCAGCGATCAAATACCACAGAAAGAAAGCTTCATTTGTGGGAAAAAAGGACATAAATTTAATTTGGGTGCAACACTGCATGACCGCGCAATTGTCAGTTAAAGTAACGCAGTGCCGTAATGCAAAAAAATGGCCTGGTCAGAAAGGGGGGTAAATCCTCTGTAGTACAAATAGTACTATAATTTCCAATGGTTACTTGCAACGTGGGGAACCTTCTTATCACCTGCAATAACCCCCCCATCTGTCCCCATTCCACCCTCCATTAATGTCTGACCCCTGACTGACCTGTCTGCCCCATTGAATTCTAGTTCACCTCTCCCCCCTCAATCTTTAAATACTCCTCCAACCTTCACGTAAACCTCCTCCCAAGCACAGCAGACCCTCATCCATTTATGTGTAAACTATCTTTGGCATATAGGTTGCACCCCAATGAAAAGTCAGCCCAGTGCTCTAGAAACCAAAATCCTTCCCTCTTACACTAGTTCTTTAGCCATGCACTAAGTTCTCTTATCTCCCCCTGTCTTTCCTGTGTTGGGCATAGCACAGTCAATATTCCAGAGAGTATCACCTTGGAGGTCCTTCCCTTCAACTTGCAGCTTAATTCTTTAAATTGATTCTTATGGATCCATCTTCCATGTATTCTGTAACTGGTTCCAATATAGACCAAGACAGCTGGGTCATGCCCAGCCCCTCTCCCTGTAATTTACATGCTGAATCCTGGCACCAGGGAGACCGCAAACCAATCCTTTTGACAAATTATTTTATCAGTCCTTCTGATTATAGAATCCTCTATTGCCACCAACTGGCTTGACCTACTTGCACCATTACCACCCCTACTAGATGGGCTTCTGTCTTGGCTGTTGGGGTAGCAGTGACATATTGGTCTGCCACCTCCACATCTTAACCCAACTTGGCAAATTTGTTTTGATGCTAAAACACAGGACTGGCCTTCCTTTTTTTGCGAGCCCCTACCACTCCCCTTAGCTACATTAACCCATCTTCCTATCTGATAATCCTGACTTACCACTCCACTCTGCACATCAACCTCTATAACCACCTTCTCAGGGAGCGGAAAGTTCCTTTTGAGGTTGTCTTTTCTGCTCAGTGTTACAATTTTCTCCTCCAGACCTATGTTAGCTTCCAGAATGGCAATCTGTTTACATCTGTCACAGTGTTATGCATGCTGGAGCTCTTGCACCATTTTTGCATACATATAGCACACTGAGCAAAACCTTCAAACTTGCTAGCACGCTTTATCCCAGTAACAATATAATTACTTATAGGAAGTTTAAGATCTTGCATACAGGCTAGAAGGCTCATGTTTTAACTCCAGGAAATTAACCTTCCGCTTCAGTTCAAAATTCCACTTTTGTTCACAAATTCCAAATGCCAGCCAGCATCAAATGTAAGCTGTACAGAAACGTATATACACCTGTGAACAATTGCCCACACTACTTAACCTCCCTGGAGGTATTCCCAAGTGTAGCTCGGGGTAAAATTTCAGTACCAAAAGCAGTAACCCCGAGCTACACTCGGGCTTACCATGCGGCGTTGCTCAGGGATTCCCTACAGCACTTGCCTTGTCCTTCGCTCCCGCGATGCATCCCCTGCAGCGTCCCCAGCCATCTCCTCCGGCCCATTCCAGCTTCCGTGTTCTGGTCCCTGCGAGTGTTGGGACATACAGGTGCCGAAACCAGTGGCAAATTTAAAAATTTTAGAAACTGCCATTTTCTAATAAACAAATATGACATAGTAAAACATTACTGTTTCAAAGCATTTCACTTACATTTTGTCCCTACTGCTTTGTCCTGTGCCCTGCCTGTATTTTTACTGTTCTTTCTGCCTGGAAACTTAGAAAAGTCCATGGTGTCCAAAAAGCGTCCCTTTATGTCAAAAGCGGTTTTAGACCAGCTAGAGAACAGCGATAGTAAATTAGAACCACTTGCAGAATTGAGTGATAATGATTTGTGGGGAAATTCGTCATCAGACACTGAAAACGATTTTGCGACTTTGCTCAGCGATGTGCGAACTTGGCGCTATATTTAAAATTTCAGTGTTTTTGGTTTGATTATATTATTGAATTAAATGTATTATTATATTATTATTTTTTATGATTATTTATTAAATTATAATTTATGATTTCGTGTTTCAAGTTTTATCCTACCCGGAATGTTTACTAGACTCTTGTTCAGACAGATTTCAGTGAGTTATTCCTAAAAATTACAGGCCTACAATAAAAAAATACATATTTCCATGCAAAAAATGTACCACTTTCAGCACAGAAATATGGACATAATCAGACCGCTAGGGAGGTTAATTAGCAGATTGAAGGAAAAAAAGTGCTGTTCAAAAAGTGTCTGAAAAGGAGGGAGAAAAAAAAGTGTTTTAAAAACTGATAGCGAACTTATCGAATAAGAAAAAACAAACAAACACTTGTAACCACAAGCAATCCCCAAGCAGCCAAAAGCTCAACTTTTGTTTTTTTAACTCTCCACTTTAGTTCAAAATTCCACTTTTGTTCACAAATTCCACATACAGGCCAGTATCAGATGTGACTGTGGATGACCATTATGGACACTGACCTTAGTGCTGGGCTCCAACAGTTTCATGTGCCTGTCTCTTACATATGACACTCTTTATGAATTCCCCTCACCTAAAACAACTTTCCAGCCACTCCAACACCAGCAGCATTCAGACTCAAGTGTAGAGTTGGTGCAAAGAAGAGTGAAGATGCTAAAGTAAAACAGAGTTTTTGTTACAAGGGCAATTGTTAGTTCACAACTAATGTAAGTTTTTTAATTCCAAAGATGATGAGGGTTCTACAATTGTGCTATGGGAAATTTAGAACCAACAAACCTCACCTAGTGCTGCCATTGCTAAGCAAGCACAAGCATATCCCATGGGATGCTTAATCGGAGTGTTGAGCTCAGACTTTAAAGTTTGAATTTCGTTAGTTGTGCCCAAAAAAGGTGGTCAGGGGACAAAGGACTAGTTATCAGTATGTCCCGTGGGCTGCCTGCAGGAGATATTTTCTCTATTACTTATTACTATGTCCTGTACTGCACTTGTGTCTCTGTATGGAAGTATCCATCTTCATAGAGGAGCAGGGTTTGGCTTCCTCATGTCAGAGCTGCCCCCCACCCCGATCACTGTTCATCTGATAACTGGTAGGGGAGTATTCAAGAAGCAGCATGAAGGTTCACAAGGCTCAGATCCATGGAATGAACTAAGCAGAAACAGGTGCATAAAGTGCAGATTCATCTTTAGCAAGCAGCACAGTAATGACCCAGCGAGGCAAAAAAAAGCACAGACAGCAGTGCCTTAGATCTCGCACTTCAGATATACAGCTATGTGGCGGTGTACCTAGGTACACGAACATACCAGGAAGAGCTCTGCTGTGTTTACTGAGGTATTCCAAAAGGTATATTTTCAGGGTACTACTTCGACACAGTAACATTCCCAGATGTTTTCTATAATGTAGCAAATCCTAATTTTTGAGTTCAGGTCCACTGTAACAAGCATTTGATAGGCTTCAGCGTGTATTTTTGCAGGCTTTAGGGAATATTTGGATTAGCTTTGCAAACACTACCCAATTACACCAATTCACACCTTGGCTCCCTAGTTTGCTGTGTTAATGCGCATGTTTTTCCACATTAAGGTGCATTTTGTTAAGGCAAACCATTCAAAATGTCCCTAAAAAAATCAGATGTGCACTATTTTTTGCAAAGCAGTACACCACAACGTATGATAGTGTGTTTCTGTATGTTGCTGGGTACTGCAACAGATGTAATTTGATTTACTGCAATGGGGTACTGTTGCAAATGAATAGCATCACAACACAGTATTTCAAGTAATGTGCATTGCAGTAACTAAGGGTCCATTTACACTGTTGTGTTGCAGTATAGTGTGCTGGCATATTGTGGTGTCATTCTCTTTCAATAGGACCCCAATGCATTAAGGGAACAGCAATGTATGGTAACATACTACTGTGTACTGTGTTACAGAAAATGTTGTGTGCCCAATTTCTTGGACATATTGGTGCAATGGCAGCCCATTAATTAGAAAGCACTAGGATCCGAAGGTGTGAATGGGCTGTAGTCACGCCTTTTGCATTTTTTCTTGATGCATTTTCTATTAGATCAATGAAAATATATCAAAACATGTTATAATGCACTTTTTTGCTCAATACAATGTGCATCACAATGCATAACAATACACATTAATGCATTTAAAAACAAAAAAGGATAAGCATTAATGTCTGTTGACGCGTGTATTAAAAATTTCACACAATATCAATTGTGAAGTATTCAAATTAAGTGCATGTAGAAGTCCAAAGAGTGGTGTGAATAAACTGGAATAATGCTGACAGTGCACCTAAATCTTCATTATTTAGGCTGTGGTTGATGGCGCTCAAAGAAATAAGACACACGAAGGAAGAAACCTCCACCTCCAAACCAAACACACACTGCCTCTTACTCTGTATTTTGACCACCCAACCGGGAACAGTCAAAAAAGCGCAGTAGTCATAACACCATAAATGCCAAAGCAGGACATCCATCAGTTTCTCTCACTAACAATGGCCCTTCCTCCCTTTTCCTCCATTGAGAAATGTTCTTTCATTGACTACACTTTTTTTTTAACACAATCTGTGAATGGGGGAGAGTCTGATCAGTCACAGGATTCTCTCCCCCATTCAGAGATCGTGTTACAAGCAGTGTAATCAATGAAAGAACATTTCTCCATGGAAGAAGAGGAATGAGAGGGCAGGACCCCATTGAACTATCTGTTCTGCCAGAAAACCCGAAGCTGTTAACCTTTCCAATGCTGGAAGTTCAGAGCCAGGGAGAGGACAGGAATCTCTGCAGTGAAGATCTCTCTAATATCTTTCTGCCTGCACAACATGGGACATAAAACTTCATGAAAGGTAAATTATGTTACCGTAGGGATTGTTTTTTTAAATGGGTAACTCCACTTACGTGGGAAAAACAATCAGCAACAAATAATAATAATATAGCATTATTAATTGCAACTCGAGTCATATTGTATTTGAATGTTATTAAAATTACCTTTCCTTTTCAATCTGCTGGCTGTACTTTTCTGTAAATTGTAATGCAATATGGCTGCCAGAATGCCTTCTCTAAAGAGATGCTGTACTGAATGGCCCCTGGAAAAGTAATTTCCTGCTTGAGTGATTGGCCTGCTTATATTCCCAGAAGTATGTACTAAAATACAAGTCAGATTTTGGAATCCCCTGCAACAAAAATCTAATTTTTGATGACATACTCCGAAAGTGAAATCGTGTCTGAAAGGGATGCATACCTTGCAGCTTTCCTCATTAGAGCCCTGGTGCAGCATCTGATTGATAATTATAAAGACACTCCCATACAGATTCACTTTGCACATGGATATAGACAAACAGCTATTTCTCCAAAATAACAAAAGGTAGAAATCTGCAACATTTGTTAAAATCCTTGCAATGTACATAGATCACCCAGAGGGGAATGTTTTTTTTCCTCAAGAAAAGTGGAGTTACTCTTTAAGGAACTGGTATGGGATCACATGCAAAAGTATGCATAAGAAAATTAAAAACCATGAACTCATGAAAAACAGATGATTGAAAATAAATCCTTTTTTTTTTTGTCAGAAATGTGGACAGAGGGGTGGTTATGAATGTAGTGTATTTGGACTTTGTTAAAGCACTCTGCATTGTTCTCCACAATTGGATCTCTTGTACTTTAAGATTACTGACTTTAGTCCTGGGGAAATTGCTGCACCTTGGACCATGAGTACCAGGGTTACCAACCTCCCGAAGTGAAATTTACTGACAAAACACCAACAATTTTATGACACAGCAAATTTTTTTCCGTACAATATTACAGTTTTTGGTGC
The DNA here is from genome assembly GCF_062004578.1 of Staurois parvus. Taxonomy (NCBI): domain Eukaryota; kingdom Metazoa; phylum Chordata; class Amphibia; order Anura; family Ranidae; genus Staurois; species Staurois parvus. The sequence goes on from NW_028318003.1 coordinate 8,106,696, forward strand.
AAATTCCAGTATTTAGCAATGTGGTTAAAGTAGTCCTAAAGACAAAAACTCTGTTTCACTTTTTGGATAAAGTAAAAGCAGATAATTATAACCCATCAGTTTTTTTCCACCAGTGTCCAGTTGGAGGGATTTCTCTTTAGTTTCTCTTCCATAACCACCACAGAGTGTGAGGCGAAATCCCAGGTAGCCATCAGGATCATAATGACAAAAAATAATGTCGCCCCTGGACCCTTTGGTACACTTACAATTGATGAATTTTGCTATTTTTGCACCTGGAAACCAGTCAGCAATGTTATCCGGAGATTCATCTAACAAATTTAGTGGCAAATTTCTAACTCTGTTTCAAAAGTTTTGTTTTTTATGAACAAACACTGCTGGATCTGGTGGTGTTTTTTATTTTTTTAGCAAAACTGACAATTCCAGGGTTAGCTTTCCTAGATGCAGCAATAGACTTGTGTTTTTACCTTGCAGCATGACTACGTACATCACGATACCACCATGTGCTATGCTGAACAATTTTCTGCACCACAGACATTTTGCATTTTGTTTTGATTCAACATCTGTTGTTAACCAGTATTTGAACTGCACATTTGTTAGCCATGAGCCTGAAAAGGAACAATGCCTAAATGTGTGAGGTATTTTGGCAGGAAGGGTTGTTTTCCATTTCTAAAGCGCAACTGCTGACAGTATAACCTGTAACATGCCCTAAATTGTTACTAGCACCAGCTCCTAAAAGTGTCAAACTTTAATCTGAGATCAAGCCCTTTAGAATGTTTTCCCACTTCTGTGGGAAACCTATGGCCAAGCCAGCTCTCTTAATATCCACGCACTTCTGGGTGTAATCTATGTCCAAACTAGCCTCTAAAATTCTACCCACCTCTAGGTGTAACCTACGGCCACAAAATCCCCTTTAAAATGGGCCAACTTCTGGATATAACCTACAACACCAGCCTTCTAAAATTCCACCCACTTCTGGGTGTAACCTACGGTCAAACCAGCCCTCCAACATTCCACCCATTTCTAAGTGTAACCTATGGCCAAAACAGCCCCTTTAAAATAGGCCAAGTTCTGGATGTAATCTATACTATCTGGCACACATACTATATATACTGCCTTGTGTGCTGAAGGTGCCTGTCTGAGGAAAGTCAGAAAACCAATAGCTATTAATGAAAACTGACCTTTGGAACTTATGGAAACATTTTAAAAAAACATATTAGAAGCACTTAAGAGATGCATCATGTGTGATAAAATTATGTTGTCTGTGTTGCCCACTTGGCTTATACAAAAGGATTCAAAGACAAAATGTGTGTGGTGTATTAGTATAAAAGATAAACACTTACTATTCAGTAGATCATGTTGTATAATCTGGTGGTGGTGGTGGCGGCTGTAGTACAGCTTGCTTCCCAATGTGTTGACTTTTTTTTACGGCTGAAAAAGATTTGATCAGATTGGTCTGACTCTTATACGTATAAACAAAGTTGACGTAAAAAAAAAATCAGGCTTTCAAAATTGGCATATACTTACCAATGGACACAGTTTAACCTTTTCATGCTGGGCCCGCAAGCAAATGTGCAGCCTCCTGCCGTCTTGGCCTTGACGCTGAGCGGCTCTACATTTTAAGAAAAACATATGTGCTGAGAGAGCGCACCCTGCACGCTCCCAGCACACATGTCTGGTACTCATGGAAAGGTCCCGATCTCCTCTTTTGATCGGGACCTTTCCCGATCATGTGACTGCCGTGATGGCGAATCATGGCGGTCACATGACCTTAAAACCCCTTCCCGCCTTCTGAAACTCTTAAAGGGCCGAGTGGCGCCGGCGCCAAGAGGTTAATATCCAATCAGACTGTCACAGAATGCTTCCAGAATTGGCACAGTTAACCTGATCCAAGGAGGGTGCGGAGGCATGGGAAGTCAAACAGAATGGTCGGTCAGTAGCAGTGTGGCGTCAGTGTGAGTCCAGGAGAAGCTAACTGCACAAAGAGGGAGAAGGTGAAAAAAATCGAAAATGAGACTATAGCAGATACATTTTGAAAAAAACCCATCTCCAAAACAAATTGTGTGCTTACTTACAGTATGATATATAGCTGTATATTGAATCCAAAGACTGGCAGGGAATGCTTCAGGAGTTGCAGCAGGTGGCAGTGGTGCTTGTAGGCAGGAAGTTGACCTTGTGTTTGGTGCCTTTAACTTGATCCAAGGACGAGGGCAGCAAGACGCTGGCGGCAGTGGAAGAGGCTGGTCAATAGCAGTGTGGTAGCATCAGTGTGAGTCCAGGAGAAGCCAACTGCACAAAGAAAGAGAAGGCAATAAATCACTAGAATGAAATACAATGCCAACTAAACCCACCCAAAAAACATTCTTAAACCGGAATCACTACCCCCAGGGAGAGAGAGTATTCCACATTTCCCCCATGCCCGGAGAGAGGAACTGACCCAAAAAAGAGACTGCTTCAATTTGCCCCTAGACTGAAAGAGAGAGACTGCTCCATTGCCCCCCCAGGCCTAGACTGTGAGAGACTGCCCCATTAATTGCCCCCAGAGAGAGAGAGACTGCTCTATTGACCCCAAAGGGAGAGACAGACTGCTCTATTGCCCCCGGAGAGAGAGACTTCTATTGCCCCAAAGGGAGAGACAGACTGCCCTATTGCCCGCAAAGGGAGAGACAGACTGCTCTATTGCCCACAGAGAGAGAAACTGCTCTATTGCCCCAAAGGGAGAGACAGACTGCTCTATTGCCCCCAGAGAGAGACAGACTGCTCTATTGCCCCCAGAGAGAGAAAGAGACTTCTATTGCCCCAAAAGGGAGAGACAGACTGCCCTATTGCCCCCAAAGGGAGAGACAGACTGCTCTATTGCCCACAGAGACTGTTTTGTTGCCCCCAAAGGGAGAGACAGGCTGCTCTATTGCCCCCAGAGAGAGAAACTGCTCTATTGCCCCAAAGGGAGAGATAGGCTGCTCTATTGCCCCCAAAGGGAGAGACAGACTGCTCTATTGCCCTGAGAGAGAGAGAGAGAGAGAGAGAGAGAGAGACAGAGAGACTGCTCCATTTTACATATAATAGGCACATTTTAGAGTCTTAAAGCTATACCAGTCTTTAACCTTTTTTTCCCACACATAACTAGATGTTCTTGATAAAGCTCTAGTTAAGTGTGAACTGATTGTAAACCCCATATACATCTAATATAATATTGCTTTATATACCGTGAGTATGGAGCTTTGTTACACAGTTGTAGTCTTAAAATTGCAATGCTGTGTGCAGTAGTAGTAAAGGATACAATTGTATCAGCTTGGTCACACTATGTCCGTCAAGCTGTGTTTTTCTGAACATTATACCATATGCAGGGGCGTATCTACCGCAAGGCAAACAAGGCGTTCGCCTCGGGCGGCAATTTTTAGGGGGGGCGGCACCGCCCCCCGGAAGAAGGCACCTTGTGAGCAGCGGCGGGCAGAACCATGCAGAGCCGCCATCAGAGGGGTACCTTCGGTACTCTTTCAGTGGCCTGGACAGCAGGAGGATCAATGTGGGGGAGGGCAGTTGCAGAGCGATGCTGACAAGCCAGGACCAGGGGACAGCCTGGAGCAGGGAGAGGAGAGCCCGGAGGAGGTGAGCTGTGCTGTGTTCTGTGGGATCTCCCTGTCTCCCTCCCTGCACTGACAGATCATATGGGGCTGCACACACATCCTCCCCCTCCTTCCTGCTGCCTGAAGATCAGCAGTCCTTGGTGCAGGCGTGTGTGTGCAGCCAAATATGATCTGAGAAACGAAGAGAGGGAAGAGAGGAAGGGGGGAGAGAGATAAGAGAGGGGGGAAGACAGAGAGAGACAGAAGTGAGAGGGGAGAGAGAAAGAGAGGGGGGGAGGGGAGAGAGAGATAAGAGAGGGGGAAGAGAGAGAGGGGAAGAGGGGGTGGGGGAGAGAGGGAAAAGAGAAAGAGGGGGGGAAGGGAGAGAGGGAAGAGAGAGAAGAGAAAGAAAGGGAGAGAAAGAGAATCATATATACATGCACACACTTATTGACTCTCTCGCTCTCTCATTGGGGGGGGGGGGGCGCAACATTTTTGTGTTGCCTAGGGCAGCAGAAAATCTAAATACACCACTGACCATATGTATGGTGTGAACAGGGCAAAGTTGTTTTCTATGTGCTCTGTTCTCACCAGGGGCGGACGGACAACTCATGGGGCCGAGTGCTCGAATGGTCAGTCTGCCCCTGGTTTTCACCATACATAAGCAATAATGTGTAGAAAAGCACAGTTCAATGGACATAGTGTAAACATCCCCCTAAATGTGAACTTCAGGCACAAGAACATATCTTAATTATATTCCTCAATAGGCACAAAGCATATAAATCCACTTTTTGCAAGACTGGTCACCCTGGACAAGGAGAGAGAGCAGCAAGCTCCTGCACAGAGGCAAAGTTTCACGCTGGATTACTGCACAGAGCTGGAAGAAATACACAAAGCACACCAAATATCAAGTAAAAATACACAGGACTCTTCTGTTTGCCTATCCTATCCTGCTTATTTGCTTATCCTGGAGCTCAGCTTTAAGAAAGTGTGTACTCATTGGGTAGAATTTCTCTTTTGGGGTGTATTCCATTTCTAAATAGTGATTTAAATTGTCCATATTTTCATGCTAGTTCCACATGTAAGAGAAATTCTCATTGGACATTTATCAGTAGTGTCTATGAGAAATTGTCTATATGTTGCAAATGATAAAAGTTTTTGTGCTGTTGCTAACCAATCATGTAACATCTTCTCATAATATAATACTTTAATTTCTGAAGGAATGTGATTGTACTCAGACTCACAAAATGACATAAATATAAAAGCTAGAAGGGGCAGACTGACCTCATCCAAGCACAAAATTATCTGAACATGTGCTGAAATTCTATAAAAGGCCCCTTTAGCAGAAGAGGTACTCAAAACCCAATGGCTCCATATAGAAGGATCGTAGTGAGTGTGTCTACAAGAATATTTGTTTTCTTATTTGGGGTTAATAACACTTTAGTCCAGTCTGATTCCTACCCATACAAGAGAATTGTTCTTGCGTTGATTTATTTGATTATAGATGTGTGCTGTTAGATTTTCCATGTTTCAGACATCACGGCTTCTTTTTGTCACTATGTGGCATAAATTACACATGTCTTCATCAAGGATAGGGTACAGGGGATGTTAAACTGGGTTACAAAGGCCCAAGTGGGGTGTATTAAACAGAATTAAAAAGATATGCAATGGGACTATTATCCCCATAGAATCTGTAATGAGCTTTAATCCATATCCCAATAAGACTGAGTAAGTGAACAAAATGTGAATATATGAGATTTTGTCAATGTTGCACTCTTACCAATACAATATGTTGAGTAGGGGGTAAAAAAAAATAGGGCTCACGTACATGGGTAGTTTGGGTCATACTGGGTGCCCAAGAGGCACAAGTGTAACGTACAGCCTGCTGCCAGCAACCTGTCAAAATGAAAGTCAGATTAAAATACGCAGCGGCTGGACGCTGTTCCCAGTGCATACAGAAGTTCTGCATTTGGGGCATATGTCCCTGAATATATGTGGCCCTAAATGTAAATACCGCTCGGAATAGCATCCAGCTGCCAAATTATTATTATTATACAGTATTTATAAAGCACCAATAGTTCGCTCAGCGCTGTACATTACAAAGCGGGACATCTTTCAGTCTGCATCTTTTTGACAGCCTGTTGTTAGCAGGTTGTACACTGCACCCACGCTTCCCATGTTACCAAAAAAGCCATGTTTTTACACAGTATGAGCCAAACCACCTGTGGTGTCCATAAGCCCCAATGTTCAAATTACTATCATCATCATCATTTTAGAAAAAAGCAACTGGCAACTCACATATAGCCAATAAAGGTTCGTGTATCATCAAAGACAGGCTAGAGTGATGAAGATCTCAGCACAGTAGTGAGCCAGATTCCAGTCCAGGTTTAACTATGCACTGCTGAATCATTTTTTCACTTTGATTTTCGGGGGGGGTCTTTAATTCAGTCCTCTATAGGTTGATCATTTTCATTTCCATCAAACAATGGGGCATCCTTATGTTCCTAACACATTACCCAGTTCATATCAGTATAGATATCCATGATACCTTTCCCCATTGAGATCTGATGTGTTTTCAAAGTGTTCCTTTAATTTTTTGAGCAGTGCATAAGCATTTTCAACTTCTAAATATTTAAAAAAGCATTTTGAACCAAATTATTATTATATTACATAGCAGTAAGTTTGTGCAGGTAAATAGTACAGTTACAATACAATCGAATCACAGGGACAGGAGGGCCCTGCTTGTGGGAGCTTACCAGCTATAAAGGCTGCTTTTATTGTTGTGTAGTCATTTGTATTTTTTTGAATGGTGGTGGTTTGTGTTCATTTAGTGAGGCTGTAACATTTTTGGATACTGCAGGATTACACTGTTGGTTTTATGGTTTATGAAGCATAATAATTTGTGATTGGACATGGCTGCAGTTCATTTAAAATGTTTTCTGCCAGTATTCACTTTAGTATCAAGAGTTCTTTGTAGGAAGACAAGGGCAGTGCAGCAATCTATCATAGAAACAGGCAAAAGTACAAAAGACGATTGAATGAATAATCATTTTTAAAAAGTGAAAATGATCTTTTGAAAATGCTGCATTTATTCCTGAAAACATGCCCAAAGAATGAAATGACATTTTCAGATGCCATAATGAGCCATGCACAAAGGAAAAATCTTTGAAAAAGCAACACATGGGCATATTTGTCCTTTATAGACTTGATAGACTAATGATGAAATTAGAAATCTGTGCTACAAATATGTTTTCTGACATTTCTCTTTTTTTTTCCTGACATGTCAATCTGTTTTAGAGAAGAGGAAGTTGTCAGTACAGCTGTACCACCTACCCCGCGAGAGGTGAGCATGCTATAAAATGTTCTGTGTCAAAACACTCCCGCCTTTCCACTACCAATCTGGTTGGCAGCACACCTTCACAATTATTTTTTTTGCTAAATGTACTTTATACATACTTTAAATCCAGAGGTCTTTTAGCCAGCCATGTGATGTCCTGTGCTACTTCTTTTTCTGATCCCATCCTTGGGCAGTGGGTAATGTTTCACACCGCAAAGAGTGGAGCTCAAATAGTGATGTTATGATGTTAATGCCATTCTCAACAACATTCTCCTAAGAGCTGGGGCCAGTGTGATGACACCCCCCCCCCCCCCAAGGTAGTGTGTCCATCACAGCTTGGGTTTACAGGGAGCTGGGTTAAGGGGCCATTCACACCGTCACAGTCTGTTGTGTTAAGGCAGCCAGGTCATTTGAATGGGTTGGCTAACATACCAACAAAAGTGCATGTACTACTTCTGGCAGCACATTGGGGTACCATTCAGAATAGATAGTACCACATAGCACCAACATACATTTCCATATTTTACCACAATACATTAGTGTGAATATGCCCTGAATGATGCCAATTGTCATTCAACCTGGTAGAGGGCTGGCAGCACGATGCAAGAGCAGAATGTCTGTGGGGGCAGCACCGAAGAGGAGATACGAATTTGAGTGAAAGCTGCAATGATATAAAATTATGAAGTTGGAGAGATACATTAGCGTATTTAAACCCCAAAACAAAAATGTTATTTAATGCAGCCTGCTAGTGGTGGCTGCATAGGTTTGTTTCTTTTTACTTTTTACTTTATTTTTACTTCGTAATCCTACAAATAACACACTTCATGTCCCTTTGTTTCTGCTTTCACTTTTTTATGTTATCTATGGAAGCAGCCATGGTTGTCACATTGGCTGAACAGGCACGTCAGTCTTTGTTCATCTCTATTACATGGTAAATGGTGAGATTAGTAGTTCACAAATTAGAGAGAACGTTGTTTATTCTATCTTTTCGACACATGAAATGACAAGGACCCTGTATTTCTGGCAAGATCACGGGTAATTTTTTTACTTGCTTAAAATGTTCTTAGACTTAGAAAGGGAAATGAAGTCACCACATCTAAGGATCTGTAAAATGCAATATATGACATTTTTTGTTTTGGGGTTCTCATTAACTTTAATACATAGCTTATGCTAATGTATTATAATACACAGCTTCAGAGGTGATTCAAATATTTCTTCAAAAATACTATTCCCATCTTAAACCTCATACATCACAAACAAAGCAAAGTCACCCCACCACTGCAAAGCAGTTGGCTCCAAGTTTGCCAGCTGCCCCATTCTGGACTGTAGCTACCAACCTTTTAAAAAACATTTTTCCTTAAAGAAAACCTGTCTTTTTGTATTAAATCCTCTTTAAAGTGTTACTAAACCCCGGACCCTGCATTCACTATATATGGCCTCCCACAGTACACACAACATGGAAATGCAATTATTTTAATAAATCTGTTATTATTAGAGATGAGCGAATTTCTCAAAAATTCGATTCGGCTGATTCGGCGAATTCCAGTGTGAAATTCGATTCAATGCGAATTTCTTCGCTACGAAGATGACTTATAAAAAGGGTTTCTAGGCTTCAGAGAGCCTTTAAATTAGTGCAGAACACTGTACCTTTAATTTAAATGCCCTTGGAGATGAGGAAAGAGAAGGAGAAGGATGAGAAGAAGGAGAAGGATGAGAAGAAGGAGAAGGATGAGAAGAAGGAGAAGGAGAAGGATGAGAAGAAGGAGAAGGAGAAGGATGAGAAGGATGAGGAGAAGGAGAAGGAGAAGGATGAGAAGAAGGAGAAGGATGAGGAGAAGAAGGATGAGAAGAAGGAGAAGGAGAAGGATGAGAAGAAGGAGAAGGATGAGAAGAAAGAGAAGGATGAGAAGAAAGAGAAGGATGAGAAGAAAGAGAAGGATGAGAAGAAAGAGAAGGATGAGAAGAAAGAGAAGGATGAGAAGAAAGAGAAGGATGAGAAGAAAGAGAAGGATGAGAAGAAAGAGAAGGATGAGAAGAAGGAGAAGGATGAGAAGAAGGAGAAGGATGAGAAGAAGGAGAAGGATGAGAAGAAGGAGAAGGATGAGAAGAAGGATGAGAAGAAGGAGAAGGATGAGAAGAAGGAGAAGGATGAGAAGAAGGATGAGAAGAAGGAGAAGGATGAGAAGAAGGAGAAGGATGAGAAGAAGGAGAAGGATGAGAAGAAGGAGAAGGATGAGAAGAAGGAGAAGGAGAAGGATGAGAAGAAGGAGAAGGATGAGAAGAAGGAGAAGGATGAGAAGAAGGAGAAGGATGAGAAGAAGGATGAGAAGAAGGAGAAGGAGAAGGATGAGAAGAAGGAGAAGGATGAGAAGAAGGATGAGAAGAAGGAGAAGGATGAGAAGAAGGAGAAGGATGAGAAGGAGAAGGATGAGAAGACGGAGAAGGAGAAGCAGAAGGAGAAGGATGAGAAGAAGGAAAAGGAGAAGGATGAGAAGATGGAGAAGGAGAAGGATGAGGAGAAGGAGAAGGATGAGAAGAAGGAGAAGGAGAAGGATGAGAAGAAGGAGAAGGATGAGAAGAAGGATGAGAAGAAGGAGAAGGAGAAGGATGAGAAGAAGGAGAAGGATGAGGAGAAGGAGAAGGATGAGAAGGATGAGAAGAAGGAGAAGGAGAAGGATGAGAAGAAGGAGAAGGATGAGGAGAAGGAGAAGGAGAAGGATGAGAAGAAGGAGAAGGAGAAGGATGAGGAGAAGGATGAGAAGAAGGAGAAGGATGAGAAGAAGGAGAAGGATGAGAAGAAGGAGAAGGAGAAGGATGAGAAGAAGGAGAAGGATGAGAAGAAGGAGAAGGATGAGAAGATGGAGAAGGAGAAGGATGAGAAGAAGGAGAAGGATGAGAAGAAGGAGAAGGATGAGAAGAAGGAGAAGGAGAAGGATGAGAAGAAGGAGAAGGATGAGAAGAAGGAGAAGGATGAGAAGAAGGAGAAGGATGAGAAGAAGGAGAAGGAGAAGGATGAGAAGAAGGAGAAGGATGAGAAGAAGGAGAAGGAGAAGGAGAAGGAGAAGGATGAGAAGAAGGAAAAGGAGAAGGATGAGAAGATGGAGAAGGAGAAGGATGAGAAGATGGAGAAGGAGAAGGATGAGAAGAAGGAGAAGGAGAAGGATGAGAAGATGGAGAAGGAGAAGGATGAGAAGAAGGAGAAGGAGAAGGATGAGAAGAAGGAGAAGGAGAAGGATGAGAAGGATGAGAAGAAGGAGAAGGATGAGAAGAAGGAGAAGGATGAGAAGGAGAAGGATGAGAAGAAGGAGAAGGATGAGAAGAAGGAGAAGGATGAGAAGAAGGAGAAGGATGAGAAGAAGGAGAAGGATGAGAAGAAGGAGAAGGATGAGAAGGAGAAGGATGAGAAGAAGGAGAAGGATGAGAAGAAGGATGAGAAGAAGGATGAGAAGAAGGATGAGAAGAAGGACAGTTCTGTGACAGTTTCTGTCTATTTCTGACAGTTCTGGGACATTCACTCCATACAGCTGTTTCAACCGCTGTATGGAGGGAATGTCATGGAACTGTCAGAAATAGACTATTAATGACAGTTCTGGGACTGTCCTTCCATGCAGCGGTTGAAACATTGTATGTATTTGTTTCCATAAATGGATCCATTTATGGAAACAAATAGATACAATGTTTCAACCGCTGTATGGAAGGACAGTCCCAGAACTGTCATTAATAGTCTATTTCTGACAGTTCTATGACATTCCCTCCATACAGCGGTTGAAACAGCTGTATGGAGTGAATGTCCCAGAACTGTCAGAAATAGACTATTTATGACAGTTCTGGGACATTCCCTCCATACAGCGGTTTCCGGCAAAAAGTGTATGTGCAGAGTTCCTCTATTCTGCAGATACACTTAGAGGAGCTCTGCAGATACACTTAGAGGAGCTCTGCACATACACTTTTTGCCGGCTTGGAATTATTCTTATTTTCATCCTACTTCTTCTTCTTCTTCTTCTTCTTCTTCTTCTTCATCCTCATCCTCTTCTTCTTCTTCTGAGGATGAGGATGAAGAAGAAGAAGAAGAAGAAGTAGGATGAAAATAAGATTAATTCCAAGCCGGCAAAAAGTGTATGTGCAGAGCTCCTCTAAGTGTATCTGCAGAGCTCCTCTAAGTGTATCTGCAGAATAGAGGAACTCTGCACATACACTTTTTGCCGGCTTGCAATTTCTTATTTTCATCCTACTTCTTCTTCTTCTTCTTCTTCTTCATCCTCTTCTTCTTCTTCTGAGGATGAGGATAAAGAAGAAGAAGAAGAAGAAGAAGAAGAAGTAGGATGAAAATAAGATTAATTCCAAACAGGCAAAAAGTGTATGTGCAGAGCTCCTCTAAGTGTATCTGCAGAATAGAGGAACTCTGCACATACACTTTTTGCCGGCTTGGAATTATTCTTATTTTCATCCTACTGCTTCTTCTTCTTCATCCTCATCCTCAGAAGAAGAGGATGAGGATGAGGATGAAGAAGAAGAAGAAGAAGTAGGATGAAAAGAAGAATAATTCCAAGCCGGCAAAAAGTGTATGTGCAGAGTTCCTCTATTTCTGACAGTTCTCTCACAGCTTCTTCACATGAACAGTGGTTGAAACATCTGTATCCTAAATGTAAACTAATAGATACAATGTTTCAACCGCTAAACATGTGTTCCTTCTGTCAGAGAACTGTCAGAAATAGCGGAGCTCACTGCAGGGACACTTTTGCCGGCTGATCGGGAAATGTTCGATTCGCGCACCCGAAGTAGGCAAAATTTCGGTTTCGCCGCGAATCGAATATTTCCTGAAATTCGACTCGAATTCCGGTTCGCCTGGTTCGATTCGCTCATCTCTAGTTATTATACTACATACAGATTGCACCATGCTGTTTTTCTTATCTTACTTGTGATGACACTAATTTATTCAGTATACACATCATAACAGGGAGATATTTACAAGAAGCGCTAAGTATTAAAGTGTTACTAAAACCAGGACCCTGCATTCACTATATCTGGTCTCCCACAGTACACAGAACATGGAAATGCAGTTATTTTAGTAAATATAAACTGCTAAATACATTTTCTCATCAGCAGTATATAGCAGTCTTGTGACTTCACTCAGTGCTTAGCACTGGATAGAGCTTGTAGGAGGAGTTTTCATTCTGCTCTGACTGTCCTATGAGACTGCATGAACCCTGAACCTCTGTCTGGACAGCACTGATTGGCCCTGTGCTAATCACATGCACTCTTCCCAGGAAACAAAACTCTCTAGCCATATGCACCAAACTGAGCATGTGCAGCTTGCCCCCAAGGCTCTGTTCTATCAGGAGATGAGTCGGGGACAGTGGAAGAAGGGAAGGATCAGAGAAGACAGGATTAAGCATCCTTTTTACACAATGCAGATGATTAACTGTAATTAAATGCCTCAAAGAAGGTAATTTTCTACCTGTACCTGTATAGAAAGTCTCACCTGGGTAGTGGCCATTTTGGAAGGGACACCTTAGCCTTCGGTTGTGCAGCCGGTTTCAGTCATCATCCACTGCTATGAACTGCCACTGCCCTGTGATCACCCTGACAAGTACATCACAGTACACACTGGGATCAGTCACTCAGAAGAAGGCCTAATACCAGCTATTCATGCAGGCCTAGCTTTTGTAGTCTGTGCTGATGTGTGGCCCTGTGGTTTGTTACTGTAACTGGTGAAAGACGTAGGGAGCAGGGGGAGCTTCAGTGACCATACAGGGTGATCACTGCTTCTGCACTCAGGAGAGTGTCATAATTTGAATAGGCAAAATCTCTGGGACAGGTAACGGATCTGGCTGTATTGTTTACTATAGACTACAATAGGCAGTGATTAGGGACACTGGGGTGGCTGGCCCACCAGTTTGTGAGTGTACATGTAGCTTTACAGGCTGCTGCACACTCACAAGCTGCTGCATCGCTTCTCTCTGCTCTCACAGTGACAGCAGAGAGAAGCGATCTTTCATTTTCAAGGTTTACAATGTGAGTGCTGTGATTGGTCACAGCAGTCACATGGTAAAACACCATGTGATTATCCGGACACCGTGGTAATGTGATCCGCGGTGTCTGGGCAACATTGAAATTGCCAGGCTCCTGGGTGTGCGCTCTGTGAGCCATGCAGGAGCCACCAATACGTGCTGGCGTACAAGTACATTAGTCCGCATCAGCAAAGCTTCCCATCTGCCATCTATAGGCAATGGGTGGACGAGAAATTAAATGTATTTTTTAAATGAAAGGATTGAAAGTACCTGAATCTGACCTGGTATCAGCCTCTTGCAGCCCCTGTACAGCAGGGCTGAAGTGTATGAGGAAGAAGTGGCACAAGGAGCCAATCAGTTCATGGGCTGATAAGTAGCATGCTGATAGGAAGGGAAAGCAGAGTGACAGCGGTGAACACTGCGCTGCCTCTCCCTTCACTGTCCAGTCAAAGGATGGGGTGGGTCCAGAATGACCTGGGCTGAAAAGAAATGGGTTGAGAAATGTCAGTTATCAGACTTAAGACATCTAGTGGAAGAAAAAAAGTACTGTGGGGGGATTCTCGGGATTGAAAGCAAATATTGTAGGAAAAGCTGATTATATTTACAATATTATTAGCTATTCATTTTATTTTGTTTTATGTGGCTGGAGTTCTGTTCTAATTTAGATAAAACTGCTGATATGTAAGAAAACTGTGGACTATCTCTAATGCCAGACAAGAGCCTTCAGTGCACATACTGTATGTAAGAAAAAGTATTTTAACTGCCATTCCTATTACAAGGGTTCATACACATGCCAGGAAATTCAATGATAAATTCAATGATAAAAATATACAGTATATATAAATTTATATATACAAATATATATACAGTATAAAACTAACCTGCCTGTTTTTTATTTTTTGTATTGTTTTGTTTTCCTGGAGCCCAAACTCATCATTACAGACAGTGCAATTCTACCTAAAAGTACCCCCCCGGCCCCCTTCTCCTAGACATTCCTTTCACTTAAATAGAAACTTGTGAGCGAATAGGAAACCGTTTGTAACATTCCTTGGAAGCAGCTGAAAATCAGAAGCAATGCAAAGTCCACATAAGGTGACATTACATAGGTTTAGTGGAGAGTTTGTCCTTAAATGCACTTTTTCTGCTCATTGGGATGGCTAACATTATACACTATTCTGCTCTGTAATAGAATTTGCTCATCTTTTGATTACATTTTGGGACTGCATTTTCAGAATGGTGCATCTAATGTTATTACCTGAACTTTTTTTAATGGAATTTTTCTTGTGCCAGGGATTATTTCTTCTGTACTCTTTTTAGAAATGTGTATGTTCTGTCCTCTCTAGTAATGTCCCTCACGTCCGTACTGTAATCGGATTGGAATGAGATCTATGCTAATCCCTCCATATGAGCAAAGGACAAGTGCTTTCTATATATAGTAGATCAGGAAGTCGTATATGACCGCTGAAAACCTGCTTTGTGCTCATCTTCCCTACAGGTGTGAGGAGGGCCAACCCATGTACTCAGTTCACAGGACAAGATGCCACCGAGAGAGCTGCTCTAACTATCCAGTCTCACTATCGGAAATATCAGCAACATAAGCATCACCAGGGATAGCTTGAGGACCATCCTGGATCTGCCTGGACCGCCACTACCCTTCGATACCATGACTGCAGGTTATCGCATTCTGTAAAGACAACTGATGCCCGATTCCTCATGCAGAGAGATCAGGGACTTCTACCTCATAGGCCTATCAGAACACACAAACCTCACTGCAGACAATACAGGAACAGACAGTTGGTGTTCCAGGTAAACAGGAGCCACAAAATCAGGAGAGAAGGCCTCATATATGAGCAAATGCTGTCCTTCACAAGACCGAATCTTAATTCTGCAGTTACATTGAGAGATATCATAGTGATAATATTGGATTGCCATAGGTGACTTCTAAGGTTCTCACACCAGTACAAAATCATATTTTTCATACACACGCAGTAGAATCATTCTCTGTGTTTACTATGCAGAATGCTGTATCATAGCATACACCATGTGAAACTACCGATGGTCAGGCCCCGTTTAGCTTCCATATATCCTTCAAATAATCCTCTCAATGTACATTTACCTTAATTAAGTAGTTCTCTGCTGTAGATATCTCAGTCCATAGCTATACTATAATAATACAATAATATTATAAGAGTCTTACTGATAGCCAATAGCTATGGATGGAGACACTAGTGTCTGCAATAAATAGGGTAAGCCATAGCATCAGCTTTAGTTAATAACAAAGTGCAGGAAGTCTGTTATAACATTCCACATATAATGGCTGAAATTATTTCTTTCCTAAACCATTATTACATACTATTTAGAAATGAGCTTACCAATGGTGATAATCCACCACTCCACATAATTGTTACAATAACTAATAATGACTAAATCGGGCAGCACAGTGGCTAAATGGTTAGCACTTCTGCCTGGCAGTACTAGGATAATTGGTTCAACTCCCAACCATGGCACCACCTTACTGGAGTTTGCATGTTCTCCCTGTGCCTGCGTGGGTTTCCTCTGGGTACTCCGGTTTCCTCCCACACTCCAAAGACATGCTGGGAGGTTAATTGGATCCATGTCTAAATTGGCCCTAGTATGTGTATGTATGAATGTAAGTTAGGGACCTTAGATTGTAAGCCCCTTGAGGGTTAGGGACTGATATGAATGTACAATATATATGTAAAGTGCTGCGTAAATTGACAGCGCTATATAAGTACCTGAAATAAATAAATAAAACTTTGTGTAAATTAAAATTTAAGCAATATATGTTTTTTCTAAATATGATGTATTTATCCTTTGTATAATAAATCCCGCATTGGAAAATATATTATCCAGGTTATACAGTAAAGCCAAATATTTATCCTTTGTATAATAAATCCCGCATTGGATAATATATTATCCAGGTTATACAGTAAAGCCAAATATTGTGACAATTTCAAAATTGGCTTTGGTTTGATGAAACCATCATTGAGTTTGTGGCCTTTGCATGAAAGTGTGATAGTAAGCCAACATAATTTGCACCACTCTGAGCACAGATTACCATCCTCACTTTGAATCATGGTGGAGGTGTTGGAATCCTGTTTTTCATCAGCAGGAACCAGGAAACTGGTCAGAATTGAGTGAAAGGTGGAATGAGTTCCAGAGGAAAATCAGTTTTATTCTGTAAGGCCTAGGACTGGGGTAAAGTGTTACCTTCCAGCAGGAGCACACAACCAATGATACACATGGGTGGTTAAAAGAACAAAAGCCTGAATGCATTAATAACTAATAAAAGATTTTTAAGGTGTATTAACATCCTAAACATATCTAGGCACAAGAAATGGGGGCCACTGATGGAACTGCCAATAGTAACAATAGGCATGGAATGATAAACGACATTGAGCACCTGGAAGGTCACCACCTACCGGAGACTTATTGATACACTTTTTAATATCTAGTAGATGTGAATGCATATTTCTTGTTTTTCATTTCAGAAATCTGTTTTAATAAATTCTACACTTAGGTAGTGGTTCTTTTCTCTCCTTCTTTTAGTTTATGCCTGAATGCATTATAATGGTCCAGAATACGCCCAGATCTCAAACAAATGTTCTTTGGTAAAACTTTGAAAAGTGCTGTTTTCAACCATTAAAAGTTGTGAACAGTTGCACAGAACACAACAGTTTTGCCAAGCTGAATGGGTGACATTATAGGCGCTAAATACAGCGGGTAAAATAAATATTGAAAACGGCACCATTTTTCTCAGTAAATATATTTCTAAAGGTGCTATTGACATGAAATTTTCACCACGTGTTGGTAATAACCCATGCAATACATACATATAAAGAAACCAAAACAAATAAATTCAGAAATTAACCACTTGCCTACTGGGCCCTTTTAACCCTCTTCCTGCCCAGGCCAGTTTTCAGCTTTCGGTGCTGTTGTACTTTGAATGACAATTGCACTGTCATGCAACAGAGTGCACAAGCTGAATTGTTATTTTTTTCACACACATACAGCTTTCTTTAGGTGGTATTTGATCACCACTGGGTTTTTTATTTTTTGCACTATAAATGAAAAAAGAGTGAAACTTTTGAAAAAAAAAAGGTTTCTTTGTTTCTATCATAAAATTATGCAAATTGGTAATTTTTCTCCTTCACTGATGTGTGTTGATGAGGCTGCACTGATAGGCAGTGCTGATGGACACTGATTGGCAGCACTGGTGGGCATTGATGAGGAGGCACTGATGATGCTGCACTGATATGCAGCACTGATAGGCAGCACAGATGGGCATTAATAGGTAGCACTGAAAGGCACTGAATGGTGGCACTGATAGGCATCACTGACGGGCACAGATTGGCAGCACTGTTGGGCACTTTTGGGGCTGCACTGATTACCAGTGCAGATGTCTCCTTTGACAGTTGCCAGTTATCAGCAGTACCTTCCTCATGCTATGACAGCATGAGGAAAGTACTGCCAATGACCAGCAAGTGTATTTCAGTGGTGGTCAGCTGTGATTGGCCTTTTACCATGTTAAGTGATCAGCTATGTCCAAAGGACACAGCGATCTCAGACAGTGCTGGGTGCATGCCACTGGGGGTGCACAGGGGGCACATTCTGGTATGACCTCATATGACACCCTCTCAGAACTGGACAACCATGCTGTAGCCACCATTCGGGTATAGCGAGGTAAGGAAGTGGTTAAGTTAAGTGTAATAAAATGGAATGAGACAGGAAAAAAGTATTGAACATGCTAACTGAAATGTATTTAATACTTCGTACAACATCCTTTGTTGGTAATGACAGCTTCAAGATGCCACCTGTATGGAGAAACTAGTCACATGCATTGCTCAGGTGTGATTTTGGCCCATTCTTCCACACAGTCTTCAGATCTTGAAGGTTCCGTAAGCCTCTTCTATGAACTCTTATCTTTAGTTTTTTAATTAGATTTTCTGTTGGATTCAAGTCAGGTGATTTGGCTGGGCCATTCTAGCAGCTTTATTTTCTTTCTTTGAAGAGTTTTTCTTTGAGAGTTTCATTGGCTTTGTGTTTGGGATTATGTCCACCCTCATTTCATCTTCATCATCCTGGTAGATGGCAGCAGATTTTTATCAAGAATGTCTTGGTACATTTTTCCATTCATCCTTCCTTCAATGACATGAAGTTTGCTGGTACTGTATGCTGAAAAACCGCCCCACACCATGATGTTCCCACCTCCAATCTTCACTGTTGGGATGGTGTTTTTTGGGTGATGTACAGTGCCATTTGACCTCCAAACATGGTGGGTATTATGGCATTCAAAGAGTTCAATTTTGGTCCCATCTGACCAGACTATATTCTCCCAGTATTTCATAGGCTTGTCTAAATATTGTGCAACAAACTTTAAATGAGCTTCAACATGCTTTTTCTTCAGCAATGGAGTCTTGCATGGTGAGCGTGCATACAGGCCATGGTGAGTGACTGCATTACTTTTTGTTTTCTTTGAAACAATTGTACCTGCTAAATCTAGATATTTCTGAAGCTCTTCACAAGTGGTCTTTGGCTCTTGGAAAGCTCTTCTGATAATTCTTTTCATCCCTTTGTCAGAAATCTTGTGAGGAGCACCTGGTCTTGGCCAATTTATGGTGAAATGATGTTCTTTCCACTTCCAGATTATGGCCCCAACAGTGCTCACTGGAACATTCAGAAGTTTAGAAATCCTTCTGTAACAAATGCCATCAGTATGTTTTGCAACAATAAGGTTGCAAAGGTCTTGAGAGAGCTCTTTGCCTTTACCCATCATGAGATGTTTCCTGAGTGTTAATGAGACACCATTTATAGGCCATCATTTGAGACTGAAGCAGCTGATATTAATTTGCACTGACAAGGGGCAGGATGGCTTTCTAATTACTGATAGATTTTAGCTGGTGTGTTGGTTTTCCATTCCTTTTTGCACCTCCCTTTCTTCATGTGTTCAATACTTTTTCTCTGTGTCATTCCATTTTATTACACATAACTTAATTTCTGAACTTATTTGTTCATGTCAATAGCACCTTTAGAAATATTCTTACTGAGAAAAATTAGTTCAATAATTATTTATCTGCTGTATGTAGAACTGCTAGAGGATCATTAAAGAAAAACTCATACAGTATCTGTAATTGAAGGTGGTTCTGTAAAGCCTTGGAGTTTTGTGTCAATAAATATATAGTCCATCTTTAGATATTGATGTACATTATTTAATGCAAAATAATGTATGTTAAATTCATTTTAAAAGAGAACTATGGTATTTAATTTTTTCTACAAATCATACAAACCTAGGTGGATGCAGCATCAGTCTGATGCTGCATCTGTCCTCCATCAGTGTGAGAAGTCAGCGATCACATGATCGCTGAGTTCTCACAGCCACTCTGAGCAGAGAGTAATGGCTGTCAATCACCACTGTCTGCTGTACCCCCCCCCCCCACGCTCACTGGAGCACCACGGTCTGCTCTGCCCCCCCCCGCACTCACTGGAGCGCTGGGCTGTGGAGGGGGAGGGAGTGGTTGGCGCAGGCTCTCAGCGAATCATTAAAAGACTGAACCAGGTGCCGCTCCAGAATCTGGGACAGCTTTGGCTGTACTTCTCCTTTAAAGGACAGCTTGGTTGCCAGTTCAGTTGCCCTCTATGGCCAGCCCATCAGTGTACCCAGCGGTGCTAAATACCTACCTTCAGACACACTCCAGAGATCTTTACTGTGTCACTTTGCTTCATGCTTTACATTCTGTTGAGGTAAATGGTGATGACCAGCTTCAGGTCCACTGAATCAATTTCTATGCATGAGTTTGTACTCATATTGGCAAGCAGTATGAACATGGCCAGTCTGCTCTGTCTAGTGCGGGGGGCAAGGCCACACAGTGGAGCAGAGCTGATAATATTTAACACTGCTGGGTACATTGAGGGGAATTGAGGGGCTATAAAGAAAATTGAGTTGTCAAGTCTAAGGATGAATATTTAGGAATGTTCGAATCCACTGTTCCATTCTTCCATTGATTGACAGCATTAATGACAATTGCTGGGAGGGAGGTGTAGGGGCTGACATATTGTACAGAACGGGGGGGGGGGGAATCTGTAAGTATTTTACAGTATGTGCTTTGAGATTGTGTGCACTCATAGCAGATGTAGATAAAACAAAGGGAGAGGGGATCAGTAGATGACTGCATATTAATTGCTGGTCCAGTTCAGTAACTTTTTTTATAGACAAGTATTTTAAGCAGTTAATAGACATGTGATGACTTGATCATTCTAGACATTTTTGGTTTAATCCAGTAATGATTTTTTGTCCATGGTGGTCAACAGATGCTCACTGGCCGACAACTGTCTGTGCAAACTTCCATTGGATAGTAAGGAAAGCCTGTGCTGGTCACTTTGGTTTTCCCCCAAGGTAGGTAGTGACACTTGGGGTGGAACTTTGTGAACTCTTCCTCCTGCCCACAGAAGGAAGGAACAGCTGTTATATTCAGCTCCCTCTATACCTGCATGCATCTTTTCTGGTCATTTAGCACCATGCTGCTTCAGCTCATTGCTCTCTCCACTGTGCACTTACAAATGATGCTGCTCACCCACTGTTTTCATAGCTGCTGTTCATCCCTCCATTTTTTAAATCCATCTGGTTTTTTTCCTCTACTCTCATCTGTACCTACTTTTCTCCCCCTATAATAATTCATCTCTGCTTCCTCTTCTCCTCCATTTATTCATTCTCCTCCACTTTCACCCATGCCCTCTCTTTACTGATCATTTTTCTCCTTCATCCATGCTCACTCATCTTCTCTCTACTTCCATCTGTGCACAATGTCTTCCACTTCCATTCAGAACAGTTCAAGTATAACATAGTAATACACAGACCAAACAAAATGTGTTGCATTAAACAGTTCCTTGTAACAAAATGGGTACACAACAGAAAATGTACCCTTTCCCAAAATGTCTGTTTATAGATGGGAAAACTGTTATTCTAATTATGCAACTATTATTTGTTTTGCTTTTCCAGCTCTTCTGTACAAACTTGTACTATGTACCTTTTATATAGTGGCATAGATCTGGGTTTTTTTTTTACCTATTTTGACATTTTATTTACTGTGTCATCTTCTAAGGCAGCGGTTCTCAACCTGTGGGTCGCAACCCCTTTGGGGGTCACAGGGGTCGCCTAAGACCATTGGAAAACACATATTTCTGATGGTCTTAGGAACTGAGACACCTCTCCTCTATCCGTCTCCAGGCGGGGCCGCCCACATGCAGGTACGCCCACATTTTCCTGGACCGCGATGTGTAGGCGGGATGACATCCTGCCCCTGTCATCTGGCCACACCCCCGGGATCACTCAACAGCTCTACCTCCTCGCTGGTGATTGGCTGCCGGAACTGTAGTTCAGGAGAGGCACACAAGTGGCCAATCACCGGCAAAGAGGTGGAGCTTGCAGAGGAGGAGCGCGCAAATGAAGAGGAGGAGAGCGGCCGGAGAAGGAAAACAGCTGATTGGTAAGTGTCTGTACCATGCAGATGGTGCTGCTGCAGCCAGGTATGCTTACTGTAGATGGGAGAGGGAGGGAGCAAGCCCAGGCTGGAGCAGGGGTCAGCAAGGTAAGTATCATTGGTGTCAGTGGGAGGAATAGTGCCCCATCATTGGTGTCACTAATATCAATGATGGGGCACTATTCTTCCTCCCACTGACACCCACGATGGGGCACTATTCTTCCCCCCCACTGACACCCACGATGGGGCACTATTCTTCCCCCCCACTGACACCCACGATGGGGCACTATTCTTCCCCCCCACTGACACCCACGATGGGGCACTATTCTTCCCCCCCACTGACACCCACGATGGGGCACTATTCTTCCCCCCCACTGACACCCACGATGGGGCACTATTCTTCCCCCCCACTGACACCCACGATGGGGCACTATTCCTCCCCCCCCCCCCCCCCCGACACCCACGATGGGGCACTATTCCTCCCCCCCCCCCCCCCACACACACAGACATCAGTTGACAACTGCTTGATCTTCTATTTTTTGGACAGTTTTAGACATTTTTCCATGGCACTCTTGAAGATAATAGACTCCAGACTGCATCTACTGATACAACATTTTCCCCTTGGATCCCACTGAAGACTTCCGTAAAAAAGAAAAAACAAAAAAACAGCACAGCTTTTTTTGGTGACTGAAAAGCATACATACTTATCTAATTTTCTTAATCTATTTAGTAGTTTTACAGATAAGATGTAATGAAATATAATTCTGACCTTTTCCAGTCAAACAGGTTATTTATACTTGCTCAATCTGGCTCATTACATAAGGGATTGTCTCTTGCATAGAAAGCTACAGGAATTTAAACCATGTCCACTCCATGTGTTCAGTATTACTGGCTTACTGTAAGCCATAGAAAGCTGGGATTCACTCCTCTTTTCACCTCTTTAAGGTAAACATTTCATCAATGACATACGGTGACCTCCATGTTTGATCTGGTGTCAGTTGTGTGGCTTTCAAGTTTACCCACTGGCTTTAGTACGTTTTCTTTTCTTCAATAATTTGAGTCACCACTGGAACAAATATTCAGACAAGGACTTACCCTTATGCGCAAACTTGTTCCAGGCCAGTACCTGGAACAAGTGTGCGCATAGGGATAAGTTCTTGTCTGAATATTTGTTCCAGTGGTGACTCAAATTATTGAAGAAAGTGGATCAGCATGACTGCCAGGAAATCGAAATTTTCAGAAGGAGAAGTCAGTAAAAGTTACCATCTTGTTTCCCTCATTACAGGTTCCTTCTAATCCATCAAAGCTACAGTATGCTTTCTTAAAAAGGACCTGAACTAAAGCTGTGTCCTTATGAAAAGACAAACAGATGGTAGTTAACTAGCCACCAAAATTCCTTGTAGGTTAGTCTTTCCCCATTACTGACTTACCATACCGTGTTCCATACTGTGTCTCTTTGAGGGGGTGACCATATTGGTAGAGAAGCAAAGCTTTACTTTGTGTCCAAGCTGCCCTTCTGATGACTGGTGACCTGATGACTGTTTGTGTAATGATCAAGAAGTAGTAGTAGAGGTGTAGGAGGCACATATCTACAGAATGACTGAAACATAAGCAGGGAAATGCATGCACTACAAAGTTCACAAGAAAGTTTTTTTCTCCAGCAAAGGGAAGAGCGAGCAGAATAATAATGGTATCACCAAATCTTGCTTCACATATGGTGAGAGTAACAATGAGAGGTACAGTACCTTATATGATTTCACATAGCAGAAATATGGATATGGGGCCCTAGACACAGGAAGTACACCGTCATTAATCTATCAAGGCAAAAGGTATAGTCTACAGGGTAGTGCTTGCTTGGGTACAATTTACATTTCTAGAAGTTCCCTGTAATATAGAAAATCATTTTAAATTTTTTTCATGGCCAAGATGGAAAGAATATAATTTAAAAAAAAAATGTTTTTAGTCCAGTGACATATGACATATTAATATGATGCAGTCTTTGAGCTAGGAGGTAAGACTTCAGTCTTCTTTTCACATCATTAGCAAAATTACTTTACTACAGAACAGGACACAGAAAGATTCAGCGAAAACTCAGTTCTATGCTGGTACCTTCAAGTGTTTGGACACTGGCTGAGGGGACCCCATAAAACCCCCAGCAATTTTCAGTTCTCCATAAAAAGTCTCAGAAATTCTCCGTTTTTGGAGTTTTTAGCTAGGGTTTTGATACTTTTTAAAGGATGGGGGGGGGGGGGGGGCACCGGGCATGGATTTACTTGTGTCAAGATTAAATCTACAAAGTGTAGAGATTTGTATCTCAGTTTTGGGACCCAATGACCTTAGTGATGAATGCATTGGTGCTCCTGTGGGATCAGTTCTCCCCATATGCCTTTCCTCCTCTAAAGATCCTCCCGTGTCTGCTGTTTTGGTTTCTCTTGGCTCCAAACTGGTGAAGAAGAACTTGGTATGCAGACTCACTGAGGTTTGTGGCGGACATTCCATGGCCATTGCAGACTGGATCTACTGGCACAAGGTCCAGTGTTCCATGATGCTTCTCGGTCACTGGCTTTGAAGGTCTGGCTGTTGAAGCTCATGCCCTAAGAGATGGGGCCTGGCTGAATCAGTCATCCCTATGCTTTTGAATGCCTGAAAACAACTTCTAGAAAAGTCCAGTACTATACCTGGAAGACTTATTTTACCTGTGAACAGCAGAAGGTCATTCCTTGCCAGCACTCAAGGGGATATATCCTGACTTTTCTTCAGTCAGAACTTGGCTTTGAGTATGATGAAGGGACACATTTTGGCCTTAGCTAGTCTTTTTCAATGGCCTTTGGAATCACACACTCTGGTAAGGACCTTTGAAGAGGGAGTGGCTCATATTGTTCCTCCCAGACATTCTTCTGTGGCTCCGTGGTACCTAAATGTGATACTTTCTGCATTGCAGACTCCTCCCTCTGACCTTATTAGGCATTTATCCTTGGTCTTCCTTACTTGCAAGGGTTTTTCTGATTGCTATCACTTATCTCAGGAGAGCTGGCTAACTTATCTTATAAGAAGCTCTTCCCAGTTGTTCACAGAGATAAGGTCATCATTCAGCCTAAAGTTGCCCATACATGAGTCAGTTTTTTGAATTCAGTTAGTGGGTTGAACGCAAAAACTGAACCGATTCCCCTGTCCACACATCTGTGTAGATGAGGGAATCCTTCCTGCTAAGTCATTGTATTCTGGCAGATTGAACTCTTTCCTGCTGTCAGCATACATTGATCAGCACAGACGTCTATAGCCTGTGGCACTGATTTAGCAGGGAACATCTGGCAGGGTGGTTGAAAAGAAGATGATTGGTAGATCGACTGCTGTTCAACCATAGGGGATGCATATGCTTTGAAAATCATCTGCTCTCTGCTGAACCAGCTGATTTTTGATCCATGTATGGGTAGCTTTGAGCATCTTTTGCCTAAGTTGATTCTCACATCAGTTAAGACCGTTTGTTTTTATCTTCTGCTCCAAAGCACCCTTGGGGGGTGATGCTCCACTCTCTGGACGTGGTTTGAACTGTTAGAGTCTACCTCACTGCTATTGCTTTGCCCACCTTAAAGGGTCTTGCAGGAGGTTCCCTGCATCTTGTTCCACCATTGCGAGGCTGATATGTCAGGTTGTGGTTCGGGCTTACATGGTGAAAGATGAGGTATTTCCCTTTTTGGTGAAGGCTTATTCTACCAGAGCCATTAGTGCATCCAGAACTCTTCAGCATCAAGCTTCTGCAATGCAGATTTGTAAGACTGCCGCATGGTCTTTGGTTTACACATTTCTAAATTTTACTGCGTGGACATTCAAGCCTCTACTGATGCTGCAAAAATGCTTCAGACTGCTGTTTGAATAGGTCATGAACCCTTGTTTTTTTTTCTTTGCGAGTGGTTTGTTGGCTGAATTATTGCTTTGTTACCCTCTCCAAATTGGTATTGCTTAGGGACAGCCCAGTTATCTCTAAATTTGTCTGTACCATATGCTGTATAATTTTTTACTTACCTGTAAAATCCATTTCTTGGAGCACAGTACAGAACACAGGCCACTCTCCCCTCTGTGGTCCAAATCTCAATCCCATAGAGCACCTGTGGAGAGATCTTAAAGTGATACTAAACACAGGACCCTGCATTCACTATATCCGGTCTCCCACAGTACACAGAAATCCAATTATTTAAGTAAATATCAACTGCTAAATACATTTTTTCATCAGCAGTTAGAGTAGTCTTGTGACTTCAGCAGAGCACTGGTTAAAGCTTGTAGGAGTTTTCTTTCTGCTCTAGGAGGATGTGAAACCTCTGACACTCTGTCTGGACAGTTCTAATTGGCCCTGTGCTAATCACATGCATCCAAGAAAAAAAAAAAATCTGTAGCAATAGACACCAAACTGAGCATGTACATGTGACCACAGGCTCAGTCTATATCAGGTGGTCATTTCAACAAGAAGAGGGACAGAGAAGAAAGGATCAAACAGCCTTTTTACACAATGCAGAGGATTAACCCCTTAGGTTCCACAGTGAGTATAACAAGCATGCTTTACTGCATATACAGACTGATTTTACTGTTGTGGGTTTAGTAGCACTTTAAAAACAGCAGTTGGAAAAAGGAACACTTCCAATCTGAGAGACCTGCAGCAGTTGACAAAAGAAGAGTGCTGCAAAATTCCAGTAGAAAGGTGTAAGAAATTAATTGATGGTTACAGGAAGCGATTGATTTCAGTTATTTTTTCAAACGGGTGTGCTACCAAATATTAAATTAGGGTGCCAATAATTTTGTCCAGTCTATTTTTGGGGTTTTGCATGAAATGTGTCAGATTTGGCTTTTTATTTCTCCACTTTTTTTGTGTCATACTAATACAAACAAAAGAAAAACTTGAGAATGCCTAAACATTTGTAATTTTAACATTTTTCTGAATGAAGTGATGCATTATCTGACAGAAATGCATGGGTGTCAATATATTTTGCAATGACTGCAATGACTTTGTAAAGATCCCCACACATTTATTTTCCTGAATTCTGTGAAACATTTTCACTTTGGCCTGTGGGTAGGCACAACTGTGTCACACATTTCACAGAAATTCTGAAGGGCCCTCTGCACACTGGTATATACCCTTTTAAGCAGACTTTGCAATAAATCGGGATATTTGGTTCACACATATTGCAATACATGGTTAAGCTGGCCAACTGCATCAAAGTACCGTATTTTTTGCTCTATAAGATGCACTTTTTCCCCCCCAAAAAATGGGGGGAAATGTCTGTGCGTCTTATGGAGCAAATATGGAGCAGTATTCCCCCCGTCACTGCCACCGTGTTAGCGCCAGGCAGGGCCCAAAGTAGCTGCCCTTTAAAGTGGAGTTCCAGATGAAAAAGAAAGTCAGCAGTTACAAAAACTGTAGCTGCTGACTTTTAAAATACAGCCACTTACCTGCCCCGCGGTCCAGGGGTGTCCTCACCACCGCTGATTTCACCGGCCGTCTTCTCTCCTTGGCACTGGCATCTTCAGTGTGGGCACCCGGCTGTGATAGCTTGCGGCTTCACAGCCAGATGCCCAATACGCATGTGCGAGAAGTGCTGTGCTTTGTGAATGGCCCTGTAGTCTTCTAGGACCTGTCATGTGTCCCAGAAGACTACAGGGAGGGGGGGGGGGAACAACAACTTTAGCTTCCGATCGCCTGGGTGATCGCAGCAGAAGTGGGAGCAGGTAACTGTCAAATTCGGGTACCCGCTCCCCAAAGGTCTGCAGTCTCTGGTCATCTCCTGTAGTACGTCCACAGTCTCTGGTCATCTCCTGTAGTACGTCCACAGTCTCTGGTCATCTCCTGTAGTACGTCCACAGTCTCTGGTCATCTCCTGTACTGTGTTTGTAGTCTGGTCATCTCCTGTAGTATGTCTGCAGTCTCTGGTCATCTCCTGTACTATGTCTGCAGTCTCTGGTCATCTCCTGTACTATGTCTGCAGTCTCTGGTCATCTCCTGTACTATGTCTGCAGTCTCTGGTCATCCCCTGTACCATGTCTGTAGTCTCTGGTCATCTCCTGTAGTACATCCGCAGTCTCTAGTCAACTCCTGTACTATGTCTGCAGTCTCTGGTCATCTCCTGTACTATGTCCGCAGTCTCTGATCTTCCCCTGTACCATGTCTGCAGTCTCTGGTCATCTCCTGTGCTATGTCTGCAGTCTCTGGTCATCTCCTGTGCTATGTCTGCAGTCTCTGGTCATCTCCTGTGCTATGTCTGCAGTCTCTGGTCATCTCCTGTGCTATGTCTGCAGTCTCTGGTCATCTCCTGTACTATGTCCGCAGTCTCTGATCTTCCCCTGTACCATGTCTGCAGTCTCTGGTCATCTCCTGTGCCATGTCTGCAGTCTCTGGTCATCTCCTGTGCCATGTCTGCAGTCTCTGGTCATCTCCTGTACTATGTCTGCAGGCTCTGATCATCTCCTGTACTATGTCTGCAGGCTCTGATCATCTCCTGTACTATGTCTGCAGGCTCTGATCATCTCCTGTACTATGTCTGCAGTCTCTGGTCATCTCCTGTAGTATGTGCGCAGTCTCTGGTCATCTCCTGTGCTATGTCTGCAGTCTCTGGTCATCTCCTGTACTGTGTCCGCAGTCTCTGGTCATTTTCTGTGCTATGTCTGCAGTCTCTGGTCATCTCCTGTACTATGTCTGTAGTCTCTGGTCATTTCCTGTGCTATGTATGCAGTCTCTGGTCATCTTCT
This sequence comes from Staurois parvus, assembly GCF_062004578.1. Taxonomy (NCBI): domain Eukaryota; kingdom Metazoa; phylum Chordata; class Amphibia; order Anura; family Ranidae; genus Staurois; species Staurois parvus. The sequence goes on from NW_028318003.1 coordinate 8,134,840, forward strand.
GTAGTACATTTGCAGTCTCTGTTAATTTCCTATACTATGCCTGCAGTCCATTGGTTCAGAATATTTTTTTTCCTTGTTTTCCTCCTCTAAAACCTAGGTGCGTCTTATGGAGCAAAAAATACGGTAATCCCTCTTTGGCCAGTCCTACTCTGCTCTGCCTGCGCAAATTCTACTGTGGACACAAGACCAATATAGGGGTAAAGACAAAGAGGGGGAGAGCTACCAGTTCCAGGTCTGGCTACTGACCCACGATACAACAAACAAGATATACCTGTGCTCAAATCCCAATAGCTAGTACATGCATTTATCCATCAGGTGCTAAAGGGGTGTAACCATATAGTAACACTAGAAATTCTGAAGAACCCTCTGCACACTGGTATATACCATTTCCAGCAGACTTTGCAATAAAGAATAGGGATACTTGGTTCACACATATTGCACACCTTTCACAGACCCTGCCTTCTGAACTACAGGGATGCTCAGGGGAGGAGTTTCAGGAGACAGAGTCAGCATAGGAATCACTGCTTGTAGACCTCAAGGTACTATGGGATATGTAGTTCTTAGAAATTGAAAGTAAATTGCAGAAGAGAAGCTGTAAAAAGATGGAGAATCCAGGAGGTTGTGGAAAGAGGACCAGCAGGGAGGCAGCACTCTCAACATGAAAAGAAGACTTTTCAAGTAAACTTATATTGTATTGTCAAATATAACGATTGCTTATATTGTTATTACAATGTGTATGTTATAAAAGTAAAGTGTATGCCATGTCCACAGAGCTCTAGGTTACATTCATCTGCCTTCTTTTCCATAACAACCTTCTTATGTAAACATGGTACTGTCTGGAGCTTATTAGCCAGTACTACCTTATTTTCACTTTAACAGCAGTATTATGGACTATAGTGTGCGTTCCTCTCTCCCCATTCTTGTCTCATATGATGGACTATAGAAAACCCAAATTAATGTATATAGCTGTAAATTGGAGTTGTATATTACTGATGTACCACGGCACACAGTACACAGATAAGGGTTGTCATCAATAAAACATTTTATTCTGATCATACAGTACAGGATGCATAACCTTTTATTCATAGACCATGGGTTATATGCAAGGTACCTTCAGGTGATTGAGCACTGGCAAAAACATTTGCTGGGGCCACTTCTAGTGTGCACCTACAGTGGGAAAAATAATTATTTGATCCCCTGCAGATTTTGTAAGTTTGCTCACTTACAAAGAAATGAAGGGTCTATAATTTTTTTATCATAGGTGTATTTTAAATGATAGAGACGAAATATCAACCAAAAATCCAGAAAAAAAAAAAAACACAATACAAATGTTATAAATTGAGTTGAAGTCTAGTGAGTAAAAGAAGCATTTGATCCCCAAGAAAAAGATGACTTAGTACTTGGGGTAGAGAATCCCTTGTGGGCAAGCACAGAGGTGTAAGACATTTCTTGTAGTTGGTTACCAGGTTTGCACACATCGCAGGAGGGATTTTGGTCCACTCTTCTTTACAGATCTTCTTTAAATCCTTAAGGTGTCTTGGCTGTTGCTTGGCAACTTGAATGTTCAGCTCCCTCCATACATTTTCTATAGGATTAAGGTCTGGAGACTGGCTAGGCCACTCCATGACCTTTTATGTGCTTCTTCTTGAGCCACTCCTTTGTTTCCTTGGAGGTATATTTTGGGTTATTGTCATGCTGGAAGACCCATCCACAACCTATCTTCAGTGTTCTGGCTGAGGGAAGAGGTTCTGATCCAAGATTTTACAATCATGGCTCCGTCCATTGGCCCTTCAATGCGGCAAAGTTGGCCTGTACCTTTAGCAGAGAAACAGCCTCAAAGCAAAATGTTTCCACCTCCATGCTTGACTGTAGGGATGGTGTTCTTAGGGTTAAAGTCAGCATTTTTCTTCCTTGAAACATGGCTAGTCGAGTTAATGCCAAAGAGCTCAATTTTGGTCTCATTTGACCACAGCACTTTCTCCCAATCCTTCTCTGAATCATTTAGATGTTCACTGGCAATTTCAGATGAGCCTTCTTGACCTCCTCAAGAAAGACCTTGTGGATGCTAGAGGATTTCAATCTATGGCAGCGTATTGTGTTGCCATTGGTTTGTTTGGTGACTGTGGTCCCAACTACCTTGAGATCATTCATAAGCTCCTCCAGTGTAGTCCTGGGCTGATCCCTCACTTTTCTCAGGATCATTCTCATCCCATGAGGCGAATTCTTGCATAGAGCTCCAGACCAGGGGCGATTGATGGTTATTTTGTAGTTCTTCCATGTGTGAATAATTGCTCCAACAGTTGTCTCCTTCTCACCAAGCGTCTTGCTGATGGTCTTGTAGCCCATTCCAGCCTTGTGCAAGTCTACAATCTTGTCCTTGACGTCCTTTGACAGCTCTTTGGTCATTTTCCCATGATGGTGAAGTTTGAATGAATGAAAGATTCTGTGGACAGGTGGCTTTCATACACGAGTTGTCATTAGGAGCACCTTCTAAAACTGACAGGACTAATCTGTGTACCACATAAGCACATAGCCAGTCTGTGGGAGTCAGAATTATTGTTGGTTGGTCAGGGATCACTGAACTGCAACTCAATTTATAACATTTGTAACGTGTTTTTTCTGGATTTGTGGTTGATATTTTGTCTCATAAAAAAATACACCTATGATAAAAATTATAGACCCTTCATTTCTTTATAAGTGGGCAAACCTACAAAATCTGCAGAGGATCAAATAATTATTTGATTATTTGTATATGACCCCACCCATTCCATGGGACTCCCAATATGTTCCCTCTGAAGATGTATTTTACTTTTTAAACCCTTAATTTTTTTTTTACATTTCTATCAAAATCTGATTGCTTATTGCCCTGAGCTATTTAGTAGTTTCCAGGTTTTTACCCCAGCTTGCAATGTTTGCTTCAGGCACTGGAATCTCTGTTAAGCGATTACATATGTTGCACTTAATGCCAATGTAATTAGCCACTGGGGACTATACAGGTCCTGGACTGTGGTCCATTTTTATGGTTCACAAACATTAAAGGCCCACCATGATTGGGAAAGCTTGGAGCCCTAGTAGGCACATTATGTTAGATATGGTAAGACAGGGTTTCCCTTAATGTTGACACCAATTTCTGGCTTTTATTAAGGTATCCCACAGGGTGTAGCACACAATTTGGTCTTATGGGTAAAAGGATGGGGATTTAGTCACTTTAATTTGGTGCCCCTTATTATGTTAGTCTCTAACGTAGTTGGTACAAGCATGTAAATTGGTGTTTTTTTTCTCCTCTATCCAAACTTATATAGCCACATGAGGATGGGGTAGCTGTGTCACAGCTGGCTGCATATTCCCACTTGCCTTTTTCGTAGACAATGCACTCAGCACATTGCTGCACTCCTGCTGCCATCTACTACTGATATGCAGCCACAGGAACACTGTAAGTGCCTGGGTTATGGTGGCTCCTATATTTGTACACACAAAACTCCATTCTTTTCACATTCCATTCCATGAGTACCCCACTAGAGATCCACTCAGCAATGGTGGGTCACAGGAGAAAGGGAGCTGGGACAAAAGGGCCGAATAGCATGCAGACGACTTACAAGAAACACAAAACACCACTCAGGGTGATAGCTGTTCCCTTGTACTGGAGCAATGTCCTATTAGGACACTGCTAGCCTCTTCTAAGTCTTTTCTCAGGAATGAGGAATGCACCATACTACCTGTCTGACAAAAGCAGATTTTTCTGTCACTATATCTGAATTCTTAGGAAAACTTTTGTCATTACTAGAACCTTCGGTTTCCAGAGGCCAAAAATACTAAACCGTCTCAATTCCCCCTGACTCTGTTCAGGAATCAGAGGCAGAATCTCTTACGTGAAGGTTTTATTAAAGAAAGTATTGAGGACCCTGATTTTGTAGCAGAAGCAACAAACTATTTTCCTTCCCCTGCAGTTTATGAACCTCAATCTACAGCTTTGCATCAAATGCTTATGGTGAGTGCACACTAGCCTTTGACTAGCAGCACCTGACTCTACAGCCAAAACAAGTCCATATGGGCAAGTCCAGGGGTGGACTGACAACTCATGGGCCCCCCCCGGGCAATAGGGGATCATTGGGCCTCTGTGTCCTTGCCCAAACTCAAAAAAGCCTATGAAAAAGGTACCAGGGGCATCTCATGGGGCCCCCTACTGACTCGTTTCCAAATGGTCAGTCTGCCCCTGGGCAAGTCAAGAAAGACCTTTCTTATACATTCACAGATTGAACATGCACTTAATGCGGACTGGCCCAATCCTGAAGGGGTTTTACCTCTTTCTAAGCTTTTTGTTGAAATGTGTCCTATGGAAAGGGATATTAGCAAGAAATGGGCAGTTTCATAGTGGATCCTGACATTTCAGTTCTCGATAAACACCTTACCGTTGCGATCAATGTTCCTTTTTAAAGGGTATTTCCACTTTTGCAGCCAAATTGGAATAATACCTACCTATTTGTTGCATGTCCCCATTTACATAGCAAAACATAAACCGATATTTAAAATTTGCAGCTTACCTTTTTAGATGCTCTGTTCTGAAACCTTCCAGAAAGGAAAAATTGTCTCACCAGTAGTACTAGATTTGAACATTGCCTTAAAAAATGGTTAAAGGTTTCGGAGGTAGGATTCTCCATTCTATGTTAATGAGAACTGGACTAAGCTAGTTCCAAACCACTGGGAAAGATCACACTGAGCTAGGTGATAAGATGCTTGCAGTCAGCCATGGCACCTTCTCCTCAGAAACTGAAAGATAAATATTTTTTAAAAAACGGTTTTAGATATGCTGTGTGAATAGGAACACATAAAAGCATATAGTAGGGTCTTCTAAAATTTGCCTACAAAAATGGAAATACACTGTAAAGCTAGCAATAGGTAGCTCAAATCTTGGCCGGTTCAGCAGGGACCAGACAAAATTCAAACCATCTATGGGCAGGCAGATTGTACCCAAATCGATTGTTGTATGTCTTGCGTACAACCAGCCCATCTCCCTTCCCCCATGCCTCTCCACCATAGCTCTGCGGGAAGAATTACCCCTGACTGTGTTGATGGGGGAAATTGCATCATCTATGGTCAGCTAATGATTCTGTTAGGTGTTTGAAATCTGCTAAAAGCATCTTACACCCTTGCAAGTCCAGCCCTGCAGCCAGCTTTTGCTGCTATGTCTATTTCCAGACTATTGTTGACTGGACAAGACAATAGAATAGAGACTGGGTACCTGTCTTTGAGGGCCTTGCTCTCTTAGAGCAAGGCTGATACCCCCAGCTTTATTGTTTTGGGTTGATGTAGAAACTGTAATTTGCCAAATCTCCAGAATGTCTCTTTTCTAAGTGTGTAGGCAGGTGCCTACAAAGAGAATGTTGTGTGTAACTATATTAGTTAGTCTGCCCAGGCTGGGAAAGGTTATGCTTTTGGGATACTAGGTTCCTGGGCTTTTTTTTGGTCCTGCCTTCCTTCTTGTTCTACTGTATATAAATAGGGGCAAGGCCAGGCACAGAGGAGAACAAGCCTGCACAAGGGACGCTGAAGTACAAGGGACGCCATGTAGTCCTACAAGATACCAGAGTTCTGGGAGGGATCTACCATCTTTGGATGATACCATTTATGGACTTCTGCCTTTGCAGGTATGCCTGGGCAGCCACAACATACGGTAGACAGGAGTTTGCACTACAATATGTTATATCATGTTCTGTCATGGAAGTTTTCAGTAAAGTTTTAGAAAGGTTCTAAAGCTAATCTAAAGGGTTGCATGGTGGTAATTGATGTATGATAAAACACATATGGGGTACAGAGGTAAGGGCACTACAGAGGGTTAACTTAACAGAAGGCCACTACAGAGGGTTAACTCAACAGAAGGTCTAGAGGAAGAGAGTACTGTAGTTGCCATGAGTAACCAAGGACTGGTGGAAAGTGAACTGCAGCCAATCAATAACATGATACCTGGCATGGCCACAGGTCCTCCAGTAGAAAGAGGCTCAGTGCACTGACTTTTTTCCTAGAGGTCGGTTCCCCCAAAAGTATTGGTAGGGAGAGCATAAGGAGTCTATTTAGTGCACGCATGAGGTCTACACTAGTGCATGGTGGGAACCCATTCTGTCACTGAGAGTGAGGTGACAGAGGTATGCAGGATAGGTGGAGGGGCATAGGCTCAGCGGTGCCCCTCCCAAATGCAACAACTCAAAGACAAGGTGCATTTAACTACTACTATGGCTCGTTTCTAACTTGGGGGTACCGCCGTAATGTTTTTACATAAATGCAGCCTCATTCGGAGGCATTGACATGCATGCTCACAGGCAAGATGTTTCCCCCACATACAGGGAGTGGTAGGCCCCACCCACATATGCACAGGATCTGTGGCTAAATGCTTGGTGCGCCGAGCAACTTCTAAGCATGCCTTTTGGCAGTTAACGACTATTTAGTAAATCCATTGATAAAGTCATCAAGGAACTGGATGTGAGGTTCTCCTACCCTACAAGAAGAAGCCTATGCCTCATAGTACTACTGCTTAGCCAAAGGAATCTTTTTGCTCTCCCCAAGCATTAACCTCAAAACCAAGGTTTATTTCCTTTCATTGCAAGCTCTGGACTCTTAAGTCAACTGAGCCTGTCCAGAAGCCCTCTTTACAATGAAGGGGCGTACCTACTCCTCTGGGTCCAATCTGTCATTTCAGAGAGGGAATGAAATAGAATTTTTGTTTGCCCCCTCTTCACTTCTTGCCTTCCAATCATATGAAAAAAAAGCAGATTTAATGATCGCCTTGTGCCAACCTCAGGCATAAGGAGTGGTTTTACCTGTTATTTTGGAAGAATGATTTCAAGGTTTCTTTCAAAACTATTCACAGTTCCAAAACGAAATGTAACATCCACTGAATAATGGACTTTTCTAGACAGATTTCTTTGTGTGCCAAAATTCCAGATGGAATCAACTATTTCTGCCATTGCTTCGCTCAGACAAGGTATCAGTAGATGTACAGGATGCCTTTATACACATTCCCATTTTTCCAGCGCTTAAATACTTTTTTGCTGAAAGAGGCCAACACTTCTAGTTTGGAGCACTACTTTTTGGGTTCTACTTGGAACCTTGAGTGTTCACAAAAGTGCTTGCCCCCATTCTCCCTCTTTTGCAAACCTAGAGCATTCATGTTACAGGGTACATGGATGATCTTCTCCTGAAGGCCCTCAGCCACAACCTTGTACGTCAACTTCTAAAGCACAGTTCAGTTCCTTCAAAACTTTGGCTTGATAATTTTCCAAAATCTGCCCTTCAGCCTTCAAACTGTCTGGAGCAGCAGTCGTCAACCTTTTGGACCTCATGGACCACTAAATTCATAATTTTAAATCCCACGGACCACTAATATCAATTTTTTAAAAAAGATAAATACATTTGTAAAATAATGATCAGAGAACTTTAATTTAATTAATATGAAATGCACCGATTTAACAAAATCTTTAAAGGTTGTTTAATTGTAACAAAATTATTAAACTTAGTTTAATTATTACAAAATAATTGAAGCTTATTTAAGTATTGCACATTTTTAGTGTGATATTTGTTCCTGCGTGTTTGAAAAAAGTTTATGGATTTATGGCTCCAATGACATTACTGCAAGACGGAGAGCCATTTTTATTTCAAGCCAAGACCGGTACCGACAGTACTGAAGCATACTGCTCGGCAATGGTTGCCTCATACAACTTAAGACTACCCTGACATCATGCTGTGCCTCTCTTGTTTCCCACTCTCTAGTACAGTTCATGAATTTAGTGCAATATATAGGTAAAAATTGTCATTCAGAATATAAGAATTTCTTAGAATAATATTTTTGTTTTATTATTAATAAAACAAAAAAATGCAAATAATGTCCAGGTTTTTCTGTGGACCACCAAATTTTTCTCGCGGACCATCATTTGGTGACTGCTGGTCTGGAGTACTTAGGGCTAATTTTGGACATGGTCCAAAACAAAATCTTCCTTCCTCAGGAAAAAAAAAAAATGTTTTTCCAAGATCCCATCCATGGACTCACAGATCCATAAGGCACCCCCTCAGTTCACTTTTGCATAAGAGTTCAGGGGCTCATGGTGGCTTCCTTTGACCAGTTTTTCAGCAGGCTTTCTCATGATGTGGAACAAGAAAATCCAATCCTTGGATAATCCAATGCATCTATCCAGCCAAAGTTCTCCATAGCATGGTGGCGCTCCCTGAAATTGGGTATGCCCTGAAACATTCTGTAAATGAGTCATCATATTTTCCCTATTGCACTGAACCTCCTTTCCTGCAAGGTCACCCAGTCAGGGTACAATCAGACAATGCTGCAGAAGCAGCCTACATAAACCATCAGGGGGGTACCAGAAGTCGAGCTGCCTTAAAAGAGAAAAGTCGGATACAGCTCTATTGGCTTTCCACATCCCTAGAGTGAACATTTGGCAAGCAGACTTCCTGAGGTCTTCCAAAATCTTTGTCAAAGGTTTGGGGACAGGATATGTGGACATTCTGTACTCCAGGTTCAACAACAAACTGAACAGATTTGTAGCCAGGACCATGGATCCTCTAGCATTTGAAGTAGAAGTCCTGTTGATTCCTTGGTCTCAATTCAGACTGGTTTATCCCTTCCATCCAGTGAAGATCCTTCCTTGACTAAATGAGCAAGATAGAGGAGGAAAATGTTTTGGTGATTTTCATTTCACCATATTGGTCTAGAACATAGTACACAGACATTCTCAAAATTCTGGCAGATGAGCCTTAGCCCCTTCCAAACAAACCAGACTTGGTGAACAAGGGCCCTCTGCTCCATCCTGCTTCTCATTTGCTGGCTTTAACAGCATGGCTGCATGGATACAAGGGCAGATGGCTGAACCCCAAGGAATATTCTATCACTTGTATTTTGGCTTCTCTTCATTCTGGTCTAGACCAGCATCTGGCTGGAGTACCCTTAAGGGTAAGGTTTCAGCCTTATCTATTCTCTTTCAGAAACCTCTCACCTCCCAATCCCTTTTCTTCAGGAAGCTGCTCATATAAATCCACCAATTATAAATTCTGCGTTATCCTGCATCGACTTTGTGCCCTCTATACTTTAGAGCAGGGTTTTTAAACCGGGGTGCCATGGCACCCTGGTATGTCACAGAGACTCCTCAAGGGTGCTACATCAGAGAGCGACAGAGTTGCCAGCTCCATTCCAAAGATGTGTAAAATATCCAGGAATTCAGTGAAACTCTCATCTCCAGTGCTTGCTGGCTTATCAGAAGCAGTGTCTGCCATGTCTCAGTGTGTCATTTGAGCACAATCCTCTTATCTGATCTCTCTCCCAGTATCTGCTTCTATATCAGCAGCTGTGTCTGCAGCTTTTCATCCTATTCTCTGCCTGGTGTCAGCGGCAGAGTGTGCAGAGTTTCATTTGAGCTGGGTCAGCAGTTTAGAGGAGGTTACTGTGCTCCTGCTCCCTCTTTTCTACAAGCCAGTAGAGACGTTCAAGGTTTACAGTCTTTCTACCTGTCGGCAAGTGAGTCAGTTTGTCAGCCCTCAATATTAAATACAAGCTGGTTAAATGTATATGGACACCTGTCAATGCTGCTTCACACTGCCTTCTGCTAGGGATCCTGTTGGTGATCCCATTGATTTTGTCAACACAATATAATCATGTGAAGGCTATATATGAGCTGAATTCCCTGCCTTACAAACTACTGAACTCTGAAATCTGTGGTAATAACTACTGAAGTCTGGATGCAGAGTTCAGAAGTTAGTAAGGCAGAGATCAGAAGTTTGTAAGGTTGCTGCCAGGGGTGGACTGACAACTCATGGGGCCCCCTGGCAATAGGGGATCATGGGGCCCCTGTGTCCTTGCCAAAACTCAAAAAAGCCTATGAAAAAAGGTACCAGGGGCATCTCATGGGGCTCCCTACTGACCCTGGTCCCTCGGGCAGTGCCCGAGTTTCCAAATGTTCAGTCGCTACCTTACAGACTACTGATCTCTGAAGTCTGCGATACTGACTACTAAGCTCTGGGATACAATCTACAGACCACTGAACTTTGCCTCACAAACTACATTTCTGGGCTTGTTCATACCAGGTGTGCTGCAGGAATGCATGCTAAATCATGCACAAAATAGTGCTAATTCTTAATTGCACCCCCAAGCACCTAGCAAATGCGCATGTGCTTGTGCCTGCTAAAATGCATGTTACGACAGTACCATGCATTTTGGTGCAGCATAATTTAAAAAATCGTGCTGGCACCTTTTTGTGTGTTTCACACACATAGGACAACCCAATGAAAACCATGATGCTTGAGAACATGCAGAAAAGTGCACACACTGGGACTCCCCTCCTAGTGTGATCAAGCCCTCAAACTGGTGTGTCGAGATTGTGCACAATTCTAAAGGGCGCCTCGACTGAAAAAAGGTTGAAAAACATTGCTTTAGAACCCCCCCCTTTGAATCAATTAGAGAAATTCCATTGGAAGACCTCATATTTAAGGTGGTCTTCCTGATAGGTATTAGGTCTGTTAGGTGTGTTTTCAAGTTAGCAGCTCTTTATTGCAAAAAGCCATTTTTTATTTTGCAGAGACACGGTGGTGTTGAGACCTAAACTTGTCTTTTTAGCTGAGGTGGTTTCTCCTTTCCCTCTATCCTGCTCCACATTGCTCTGCACTGCTTGGATATGGTCAGGCCTACCCAGTTGCCAAGACCTCTGTTTGCAAAAAGTCCTCTTCCTTCTTCCTGTACGTCCTCATAGAAAACCTCCTGCTTCCCACTCCACCATTGCCAGGTGGCTCAAACAACTTATTTCCAGGGCCTAAATTATGTGTTATGGTGGTGGAAATTTGTGGCTGCCATCATCTCTCAAATTGATACATGAAAGAAAATTCTATTCTCCTAAAACAATGGGACTTATGGGGCAACACTGGTCAATGGGCAAAGATATCAGAGATACAACTTTTTTTAAAATTACAAATAGTTTATTTTTAAATGAATCTTAAAGGATAAGTTTGCCTTTGTAACAGGTTATATGTTCCACCTGTTTTTAGGGTGGACCATGTAACATGTTCCCATAGCTATACCCACTCCCCTCCCTCTGACAGATAGTACAGGGAGAAGTTTCCCTGTACTATCTGTCAGATTTCAAAACCGCGTCACTCAGTTCTGGGAATGAGGGCCTACAAGTCCCAACAGCCTCAGCGACTGTTGGTTTGCAGTTCTCAATGAACTACCATGGCACTGTGGATTAAAGATCTAGAATTTTCTATGATTTTGATACAATATATATGGATCCAAGAAGGTCCAGTTAGTGGGTAGAAGATAATTCTATACTGGCTGTGATAGTAAAAAAATGGAAGGCACATTATATGGGGAGATTGTTTGTGAAGAGGCTGCAATGTTATTCTCCAATCCAGGGTCATAAAGTCTGGATGGGTAGTTTACAGCCCGTATGCACAGTAAGGATGCTTCAAAATCATCACGGAAAATTTGAGATCTTTAATCCTGGATGTGGACTTCATGCCTGGCTTTATGGAGTGACCCCAGTGGCATTGGTGGATGATAGAGCGCCCAGACAAGCTTTCAGCATTTTTACATTGTTTATTTTTAAAATACCTATTGGCCATATAACTCTGCTTGATCATACGGGTTAGTACGACTGTGTATGATGCTTCAAATATACTGTATTGCTAGTAAATTTTTCTTCTAAACTGTATTATGAAGATGTTAATGCACACTATTATATTATAGAATATATTTATAGTCATCAGCTGCATCCCTGAAGAAGAGAAACCTTAATCTCGAAATGTATCAGATGATTGACTATTCATTGATTATATAAACACACTACCAATGTATTCTCATGTAACTATGACCGACAAAATGTTTGTAGAACTGTTTTTAAGATTCATGTAAAAATAAACTATTTGTAATTTTTTAAGAAAATGTTCTATGTCTGATATCTTGGCTCATTGACCAGTGCTGCTCCATAGTCCCATTGTTTTAGGGCAGTGGTCTCCAAAGTGCAGCCCTTTGCTTGATTTTATCTGGCACGTGGGGCACTATTTAATCCATTGACATCAACGAATTCCCCCCAGTGATACCAACGATGGGGCACATTTGCAACCAATGATACCAACAATGGGGCACAGTTCATCCCAATGATACCAAGAATGGAGCCCAATGACACCACTGATGGGGCACAATTCCTCTCACTAACACCAAAGATGGGGCATTGTTTATTCCCACTGATCCTGGGACATTTTCCGGTCCGGCCCCCCTAAAGTCTGAAGGACAGTAAACTGGCCCTTTACTTAGAAAGTTTGGAGACCCCTGTATTGGGGGAATATCATTTCCTTTCATATTTCCAGGGCCTAAACCCTTTTCCCAAAAGAGCTCATTCCACCAGGGCTGTTAATGTCTCTTGGGGTTTTCATCATCAAGCACCTGTATCCCAGATTTGCAAGGCTGCTACCTGGTCCTGTGTTCATACATTCTCCAAGTTCTACTAGGTGGATGTTCAGGCTTTGGGTGATGCTAGCTTTGGCTACAAGGGGCTTCAATCTGTTACACTGTTCAACAGGTAAAAAGTTTTGGGCATAAAATTAGCTAATCTTACATAATTTTGGGGTGCTGAAAACGAAAATGACCCTAAAAAATGTTGATTGGCTCTAGTTTCCATGATATATTCACCCATCTAATGACGTAAGCCATTCAAAATTATGATGCAACTTCAGCTGCATATTGCGCAATTGATACTGGTGACCAATAGAAAATTGCATGTATACTGAGATGATGCAATATTAGCCTTTAATTGCATCACTTCACTGCATAAAAGCTGCAGTATCTGTAGCTGATTGTAGTTCGACAGCGTCTTTACATTTCGTTTTATGCTTATATAGGCTACTCAGTAATGCCTCGAACTTGTGTGAATAAAGCAGATAATTTCTGCTATATCTGCGGTGAAATAACTTTTATCTCACAAAAAAAGGAGGATAACAGGAATGATTAAGAAAGCCTACAACTTGTATTTTGGCTGCAAGATAGGAGACCAGGACAAGAGCTGGGCACCACATATATGCTGCAATTCTTGTGGGACGGCACTGGAGCAATGGTTGAATGGAAAAAAGGCATCTATGCCTTTCACTGTGCCAATGATTTGGAGAGAGCCAACAGATCATGTTAGTAATTGTTACTTTTGTATGGTGCCTCCAATTGTAAAAGGGCTAAATAAGAAGAAAAAGTTATCTGTGCACTATCCAAATATTTCATCGGCAATACGTCCAGTTCCTCATGGAGAGGGGCTACCAATTCCTAAAGCACCAGAATCCTTCGTGGTTGAGTCAAGTGAGGAAGAACCTGAAGTGTGTAGTCACGTGCAGTTGTAAGAGATAGCCCTTTCCTCGAATACAAGAGAAAAGCCAAGAGAAGCAAAACCGACACAAACTGAAGACAAAACTAGTGAGAATCCTAAGTATTAAAATGATTCAACTTAGCTTATGGCTATAATTTTTCTTGGTAATCCTATGCAATATATTATGCCATTTAGGCTTTGTTATGTAGTCAATATCACTTGCTTTATATTTGTGGAAAGACATCTATCTATATAATTATTGTGCATTATGTAGTCATTACGCCTATAGTAGAAAACCTTCCGTTTACAGAAAAACTAGAGCCAATTGACAAATTTCATTGTTATATTTGAACTCAGAATGTGAAATTCATTAAGAAATGGATCCTTTTGTTTCCAAAACTGGCAAAAAATAAAAATTTGTTGAACAGTGTTATCGGAGTGTTTTCTTTAACTCTTGTGTTTTTTGTGAGCCTGTTGGCAGTTATATTTGCTATGTTGTTACCTACCCCTCAGTTTTTTACGTTGGGATGTCCCATGGTCTATGAATGCAAATCCTGTGCCCTATACTGTATGAATAAGATAAAAAGGAATTTTTACTTACCAATACATTTCTTATCTTGAAGTACTGTACAGCACATGGGTCCCTCACCTGTCACGATATGGGTCAGGTTCAGAGACCAGTTGCTACAGCAGTTGTAAGGCTTACCTTAAACCAGCAGGATTGGTACACCAGCGGCCCACCCTGGGAATGACGCAGGCTCACCTGAGGTGCGGGGTCTAAGCATCCACCGGTCTTCCCCAGAGCTCCTAATGGTGGAGATGGATTTGGCTGCGTGTGAATGCCAGGTCGCAGATCTCAGGATCACCCCACCAGGGAATGAGTAGGCTGGAAACCAAAAGCGGATCAACAGTTCAGGGATCAAACAGAAGCGTAGTCAGTCACAAGCCAAGGGTCGGTCACCAATGGTAGTAGATAGGATGAGGCAGAATCGTAGTCAGTAGCAAGCCAAAGGTCGGTAACGTAGATGAAGACGGCAGCAGGAACAGTAAGTGGGATATTGGCTGGTAAGGCACAATAATCTGGCAACCAGGAAGTGCAGACACATGGCTTTTATAGGAAGTTCATGGGAGGAGCAAGGAGTTCAAGGTTCAAGACAAAACAGGGAAAAGGCAGGATCATCCAAAGAATTGTCAAGGGAGCTGTCCAGCATTCCAGGTAGCTCAGTGAGAAGAAACACTGTCTCTCACCGCAGAAGGCCCAGGTTCGATTCCAGGCTCTGACATCACCTCTGTGCCTTGATCACTTCTTAGTGCTTGTTATAAAAACTAGAGTCTCGTTGAGCGAACATAATTATATGCAAGTGTACTAAGGACAGCCCTAGGAATTTTTTTTGCCATTGTCTTGTAGCCCCCTCATAGCTTGGTTGCTAGGATGTATATAGTCTAGTTTAGTTTAGTGTGGTCTCCTCTTAACAGGAGACTGATAGGCAAAACATAGCTGCTTTCTGCTTAACAGCAAAACTACAATTTTTACATAAGAGATCCTGTGTGGCTCACAGTGCTGCTGCTGTGATTGGCTTCTCTGTATCCCGGTGACCTTTGAAGGTTCTGGGTGAACAGGAGTGACCCATGCAGATCAGCAGCAGAAATATGGATTCAGTTTCAGCCAATTACAGGGAGTGGGGCCCTGAGAGTGCTGGATACTAGTATTTATATTCAGTGAGCATATGTGATCTGGTTCTTCTTCCTCTTCCTTTGAGAAGAGGGATCCAGCCAGGGGAGGTGCCTGCTTCCCTGGCTCATGCTGCCAGAAGGCCTCGAGTGGGAGGGCTGAGGGCCAGAATGCTGAAACCCAGGGTACTTCTGAGAGCTGACTGAGGGGGACGTCTACAGATCCTGTCTGGTATCACGGTGGAAGGTGACCTTCAGCAAGGGCCTTGTGAGTACAGACTGTTCTACAGGGATGCTGGAACTTGTGCTGTTTAACCATTTGCCGCCCGGCCTATAGCCGTTTGGCGGCCGCAAAAATGCATTACCTTTCCGGGGTTTATGCCATTTGGCGTCCTCCCGCACATGCGCAGTTCGCGCGGTTGCAGAGCCGATCTGTCACCGGCGTATACCTCGGACACGGCCGATGACAGATCTGAGTACCGGCCCCTGTTGCCGGTACCATGTGACCTGCTGTGACCAATCACAGCAGGTCACATGACAGTTGTATACAATGGATGGCTTCATTCATGCCATCCATTGTATACTAGTGTCTAGCTGTGAATGGTCACAGCAGGTCACATGCACATGTCATGTGATTAGCTGTGGCCAAATCACAGCTAAGCACAAAAAAAAAAAAAAACCTGAATGAATCGATGTCATTCAGGTAAATGCTTGCTTATAGCAAAATAATTCTTTGCTATACGCAAATTGTGTAAAAAAAAAAAAAAAAATACTGATCACTTCCCCAAAGTAGTACAATGTTACTATGGTAACATTGTACTACTTTGGTCATAGTAAAATATGAAAAAAAAAAATCTTAAAAAAAAAAAAAAATTGAATAAAAAAAAAAAAAAATATATATACCGTATTTTTCGCCGTATAAGACGCACCTGACCATAAGACGCACCTAGGTTTTAGAGGCAGAAAACAGGAAAAAAAATTCTGAACTAATGGACTGCAGACACAGTACAGGAGATGACCAGAGACTGCGGACAGCACAGGGATGACCGGAGACTGCGGACAGCACAGGGATGACCAGAGACTGCGGACAGCACAGGGATGACCAGAAACTGCGGACAGCACAGGGATGACCAGAGACAGTACAGATGACTGCTGACCTTTGGGGAGGTGGGGAGCGGGTACCTGAATTTGACAGGTACCCGCTCTTACTTCCGCAGAGTTTTTGTTTGAGCTTACCTGTTCCTCGATCCAGATCCAGTCTTCCCGGCTTCTGTAATGGCGCTCGGCATGACAGCCGGGTGCCCAGTGCGCATGAGCGAGAAGCACTTGCGCTTTGTGATTGGTCCAGCGGCTTCTGGGATCTGTCATGTGTCCCAGGTACCGCCTTACCATTCACAAAAAGCACCGCTTCTTGCGTATGCGCACTTGGCACCCGGCTGTCATGCCCAGTGCCCACACTACAGAAGCTGGGAAGACAGAACGCCGCTGGATAGAGGAACAGGTAAGGTCCCGCTGCAGAGCTGAGCGGCCAGCCCGGTATTCTGGTACGGCCGCGGTGGAAATACCGGACCGGCTGCTCCATATTCGCTCTATAAGACGCACTGACATTTCCCCCCCAGTTTTGGAGAAGAAAAAGTGCGTCTTATACGGCGAAAAATACGGTATATATATTTTTTTTTCATACTGTCACCAGTCAGTGTCCCTGATCACCGCCATGCCAGTTATATGATGACGCTGTACTGCACTGGTGACAGTATGTAAAAAACAAAATAGTGAAAATTATTTTTTTAATTTTTTCATTTTCCGAAAAAAATTATGACAAAAAAAATACAACTTCAAAAAACTAGCCATGCCTCTTAAGAAGTACATCGGACTGTCTACTCTGCAAAAAGGGGTCATTTGGGGATATCTGTACTGTTCTGACATTCTTGGACCTCAAGAAATTAGATTGGCTGTCAGTACTTCAGGATTGATCAATATTCAGATCTATACCATAGTTTGTGAACTCTATAACTTTCCTACAAACTAAATAATACATCCTAATTTGGGTTATTTTCACCAAAGACATGTAGCAGAATACATCTCGGCCTAAATTTATGAAGAACAATTATTTATTTGTAAACTTTTATAACAGAAACAAAGAAAAACATGTTTTTTTTTCAAAAGTTTTGGTCTTTTTTTGTTAATTTAGCAAAAAATAAAAACCCCAGCAATGATTAAATACCACCAAAAGAAAGCTCTAGTTGTGTGAAGAAAATTATAAAATTTTAGTTTGGGTACAATGTAGTATGATCGCGCAATTGTCATTCAAAGTGTGAGAGCGCTGAAACCTGAAAAATGGCCTGGGCAGGAAGGTGTAAAATTGCCCGGTATTGAATTGGTTAACCCCCTCGGGATCTACATAGTCATCTGCTGGGTGTAAGCTAGAAGGGTGTCTAAAAGAGAAACTGTCCATTAGGTTCTGCATATTTACAGAGGGACTTTGCTCCTTTCTTGTACAGTCTGCTACACAGATCCACTTAAAGAAAGCTGTCCTCGGTCTCTGAATACCTGTCCTTTGTTTTGTACTGTACTCCAAAATAAGGAATTAACAGGTAAATAAAAAAATCCCAGACGAGCTCTGTTCATAGCTCTAGGAAATGGTAAGAAACATGAATGTAGTTTTAGCACTAAATGCGACCATAAAGATGTGGAGTCACTTGGCTGCAGTCTACTGTTTTACTTATTGTTTTGCATCGCTATACAAGAAGCAGCTCTGTGATGTCAAGTGCAAGTAGTCACTAGAGCATAGCAGATTGCCCAGGCATGAATTGGCATCAAGTGAAAACCAGCCTGCTAGAAAACCAGCCTGTGGTGGTGTTAATGGAAGGCTAGCTACCAGCACTGTTGTCACTTATTACATGTCCATCCATTTCTACAGTATGAGCAGAATGAAAGACAGTAGGCAGCATGGCTCACACTGGATTTCAATGTTCTTTGTCTACAGGAATGAATGCCATAGGTGGTATATAACCTATTCAGCATACCCTATGATTAACGACACCAAACTCAGCCACTAAGAAATCTCACTGCAAGTGTTAGAAAATAAAATATACAAGCACAGTACCTATATCAACGAAAGCCTGAGATTTTTGTGATGCTATCTAGTTATATCAGACATCACTGTAAGGCCAAAATGTGCTGCTGTTTTATGGATGGTTGATAAATATACAGACAGTAGGTATTTATAATGCAAAATTTCTTTCATACGGCATAATTTGCTGAGCTGGTTTAAAGCACACATTCATAATTTTCACTTGATGTATCTTCAAATCTATGTATTGATTCTTTGTAAGGAATGCCCAGGGTCACTGAACCTTGGAGGGAACTTGAAAAAACAAGGAAATACTGTAGGGTAAAGAAACACAAAATGGACACACAACATGGGTCTTATTAACATGCATATACCCACCATGTCTCTGTGTTAAGACTGTAAATCGTCCAAGTTTCTGTGATGGAGAAGAGGGACATATTACATCACAAAGTATATAGGCAAAGGGCACATCCGGTTAATTCGGTTGTTAGCAAGCTGGCTGGCAAGTTGTCCAAGAACATTGTTCTCTCCCCCTTATTCACTATGTGATGCCTGTTTATGTGTCCTTGCTTCATAAGCCAGTTATAGACTTGGGCGGGTGGCCACTTTTATGCATTTTATGCAAAGGGCACATCCCTGCCAATGGACCAGTTCAGTAGATCATGAAGAATGAATAAGGAAAATATGATTAGTTAAACCCACAAATGCTTTTTTCACCACAACGTTTTCTTTTTACTGACTTCTCAAAACAATGAGTACAATAATCTAGAGGTTAGATGAAAGTTTTAAAAGTATTAAAACTATTTTGATAGTTAAATAGTACATAGAGGTGTCTATACCAGACATAGAAGGGGAAATTGGGATAGAAATAGGGAGAGAGATTCAGTTCCAAAAGAGGAACATCCCTCTAAATGTTGGACAGCTGGGAGTTATAGGAATATGAAAATAGTTGAATGTCTGTAGCCTGGCCACATAATTAAGAAAAAAAAGGTAATGAGCAGAAATGCCTCCGATGTTTTGTTGCCTGTTTATGTGATTGGTTCACTGCTTTTCTCAGACCTCTGCACCAATACCTTGTAATAAATGTTTCATTTTTGGTGAGATATTCCCAAATGCTTGCCTAGTTAAGGGATGCATGCACTGCCGACTTCTTCAACAGAACAAGGATTGTGTATTTGTGTGGTGTCTGACTCATGATATTGCCATATGCGATGTCCGAAGACCCCTCCTCATTCCATTCACAGCCATCTCCTGTAGGAAATTGTTAGAACTAATGGTTATGGTTTGTGGAGGATGAACGAGGGTAAAGATCTTTGTGGTATTACAATTTGAAAAATCCAGTATACATTTCTCAACTTGAATTGTCCGAGCTGTAAGTACATTTGTGGGGCTGTTCGTGTAGGTCACCAGTCTTCAAACTTTCAAAGTTTACTGTCCCTAAGACTTTACTGGGGGCACATTGTAGCCATTGGAATTAGAAATTGGAAATCCTGGCATCAATGGGAGTAAAGTGGCCCACCTTTGTTATTTGGGGAGGAATGGTGCCCTATCCTTGATGTCAGTGGGAGGAAAAATGCCCCATTGTTATCAGTGGCAGGCATTATGCCCCATTGTTATCAGTGGCAGGCATTATGCCCCATTGTTGATGTTAGTGGGAGGAAGTGTCCCATTGTTAAGGTCAGTGGAAGATATAGTGCCCCATTGTTGATGTCAGTGGCAGGAATTATGCCATGTTGTTGGTGGCAGTGGGAGGAACAGTGCTCCATGGGCCAGGTAAAGGCAAACAAAAGGCCACCTTTGGCCTCCCCTGGACCACAGTTTGGAGACCACTGAGGAGGACAATAGAAAGCAAACCCTTGTATTTTTCATGTGCCTGACACCACATGAACACAGCATGAGATTTGCTCAGGTGGATATAATGTGGTCTGACCCTCCCATTCAGAAATCAGGACATGGTGAAACAAATAACTTTTTCATCAGTACAGAGAACAGGTACAGGTAGGAATCTGGTACAATGTTTCTGAAATCCTTGCAATGTATATAGTTCACCTAAAGGAAATTATTTTTACACTTTAGAGTGCATTCACACTTGCAAATGCCCCAGCTCGGAGATTAGATGTGAGAACCCCCAGCGAGGGTTTCCACGATTAGCTGTGAGTAATAGAAGGCTACTAGCGCCCACACCTAATTGAGCCCAATCGCATGCAATCGCTCATGCAGTGATCACCCCATGTGAGTTATTCATCTTGGACGCAGAGGGGTTTATTTACTAAAGCTGGAGAGTCCAAAATCAGACTCCCTTCTGCATAGAAACCAATCAGCTTCCAGGTTTCATTGCCAAAGCTTCATTGAACAAGCTGAGGTTAGAAGCTGATTGGTTTCTATGCAGAAGGGAGCCTGATTTTGGTCTCTCCAGCTTTAGTAAATAAACCCCAGACTGTCTGTGTCCAAGGCTGATCAGATTCATGTGATCGCTGCAGGAGCAATTACATGTGAGTGGGCGTAGGAACCGACAGCTTCTTTTGCTTTCAATGGGGCTGCCTCTGCAGCTAATCTTGGTAGCCCCTGCTGGAGTCCTCACATCTAATCACCCAGCAGGTGCACTTGCAAGTGTGAATGAACCCTAAAAGTAGACTATCATTAAAAAACACACAAATATGGAAGAGGGAACTTGCCAGCATTACCAAACACAAAATGGTAAGAGTGATAAAAGCATTTTCTTGCTATAAATAATAAATGTGGTGCAGTGCTCCTTCAGGATATTTATATCTTAGACAAAGATGACATGACATCTAGCTACTGGGGTATTTGTCGTTATTAGAAGATGCAGAGAGTCTATTAAATGTAAATTTAAAAAAAGGTTTTAAAACATTAGGTATTGTACTTAGGTAAGATTGTTTGCATTTTTTTCTAAATTTAGTATTTAAAAAAATACTTTTGAAAGTGCCTGCACTTTATACCGGTAAGCAGCATTTTATTGACAGAGGATCAATCCTGCCTGCTAAATGAATATATTTTATCATGTAATTCATATTTTGCATGCAGCTATCCAAATACTTACACTCCTGTCATGGCTGTTATTCTTATTTTCCAAATGGTCCAGGATCAGAGCTGTGTTAATCAATACCTTAGTATTGCATTTTTTTGGCTTTGTACTGTCTGTGAATATACTGCAGTCTTCCTCACCTGTATGAAGCAAGAGAGGAAAGCAGCACAGCTGCAGTCTTGCCTAGAAGCATTGAAAGAGGCCCGTAATTTAGGCTACAAGTGATTATACAAAACATTACAGCTTAATGATGTGCCCACATACATAGCAGCAACATTTCCTTGATATCATCAGCAGGGCTGAATTTACCATTATGGCACTGAGATGCCTAAGACAGCACCAAGGCTCAAAATATACTAAAATGTAATAGCAATTTATTTTAATTTCCTGTTCTGTCCACAGGATCAGTTCTCAAAGCTAACACACCAAAATTAGTATCCTTATTTTCAAAAGAGTGACAGTTATTTTCAGTTAAGTTCAATAATATTTGAAAATTTCAGTCACATGGCTGAAAATAAAGATCTGTCTCCTGGTGTTAAAGCTGAATTAAACCCGATTTAATGGTTTCCCGAAACAATTACATTCAAGGCATGAAAATAACCGTCACAGTTGCTTCTGCTCTCAACTGAACTGTCAAGCTATCAAATGGCTGGTGTCATAACTGATCACATGTGCAACACCATGTGGTGGGTTCCATGGCTGTAAAGGATGGGAATGTTTTGCTCTGCTCTACAGCTTTTTGATTTGTGCCTCATGCCTGGACACTTGTGGCTGAATTCAGAAATATAACTATGGGGGGGGGGGGGGAGTGCAGGAGATATTGAGAGGAGTTATAAGGTCCCTATAGTTCAGTAAATTTGGTGCTCCGTATAAGTAAAAATTAAAAAGAGTTCTGTATGTAAAGTAGACCCCATACTGCCTCCAGAAGAGCATTATAGCTGTAACTTCCATTAAAATAACCACATGGCATAAGGGGCAGAGCTTGTACAAACGAGCATCATCATCTGGGCACCACAGTGACTAAATTGGGCAGCACAATGGCTAAATGGTTAGCACTTCCACCTGGCAGCACTAGGGTTGTTGTTGGTTCGAATCCCAACCACGGCACCACCTGCCTGGAGTTTGCATGTTCTCCCTGTGTCTGCGTGCGTTTCCTCCGGGTACTCCGGTTTCCTCCCACACTCCAAAAACATGCTGTTAGGTTAATTGGATCCTGTCTAAATTGGCCCTGGTATGTGTATGTATGAATGTGAGTTGGGGACCTTAGATTGTACACCCCTTGAGGGTTAGGGACTGATGTGAATGTACAAAATATATATATATATATATATTTATATATGTAAAGCGCTGCTATATAAGTACCTGAAATAAATAAATCATCACTCAGGTGTATTTGGGGTAGCATGTTGTCTGATCATAAGTATCCTTTGAATTCATTTTGCCTGGACTGTTCCCTAACATACTCGGCTTTTACCAAATCTAACTGCTTTATTGTGGCTTAGGAAACAGTTAGCGCTAAGCTTATTAAAGTGAAAAAAAGAACAAATTACTTTTTTATCTAAGAAATTCTCACAGTTTGGGCAAGCAGTTCTCCACAATCAGGCATGTCCTATAGAGCAGACAGGACAGTGTATTATAGTTGTATTCATATCCCAGCCCCCTAATAGCTTACATACCTCCATTACAGAGCAATGGCTTCCTCTGGTGTTAACAGCCTGACATTGAAAAACATATCTACAGCCCCCCGATGGGTAAAACATCAAGACTTGGTATATGGCCTTATTCAAGTCTATGTGCAAATGAGACTAGCACTGAAGAGATTTTCAAAGGATTGGCTGTGAACAATGGCGAAGCCCGCAGCTGGGGCAGGGATTAGTGCAGTGTAGCTTGAATGGGGGAATAAGGGTTTGAAAGTATGTATGGCAATTCTTTCAGTATTGTCACGGCAGTAGAAAAAATCCAACTGGTCATTATAGGTTACAGCACTTTAGCTTAGCTATATGTACTGGTTTAGTTAGTACCTTTTCTGTATATTTTCTGTTTTCCAGAATGGAAACTCTCATTTTACTCTAAAGCCAGACCTGAGGCAAATGGACACTGAAATGGGGGCTGTTCACTGTGAACATCTAGCAATTCCTGCAACAAATATAGTAAATAAGGCAAAATACAAAACTGAAACCTTTCAAAGAATACACACATTCAATAAAAGACAGTAATATCTGTCTCATGTGCCAGACACACCACTAAACTCATCTTTCATAAAGTGCACCTGTCACCTTGCATTCACCATCATTCAATAGTGCAGATAAAACAATTTATACAAATGGTTTATTCATTTAAAAAACTCTTAATACAGAATAATACATTTGGTGACAGGTTCACTGTGAAGCTGTTGGACAAACAGATAAACCTCTTGAGAATGTCAACGCCATGTGAATACATTTCTTTATTCCTGGAAACATAGTCTCCACACACTCTTCAGCATCACTTAACATATAGCACACTCAGGCAACCTCCGAGAATTCTGCATGCAGCTCTCTCTCTTCTCTTCACTCTCATGTGTCACAGATAAAATACAGATTTCTTTTCTTATTAGTTTTTATCCTGAAGAAGAAAATAGGTATTTTTCATACAAAAAATGTGTCTTTTATCACCAAGTTTTTGTTTTAAATTTTCAATTTGTCCTTTTTTTTTAAATGTTTTTTCAAAATATAGAAATACAGCCAAGACACTGCGCAGGGGGAAGGGTTTCTGCAGTCTGTGAGTATGTAGGGATAGAAGTGTCGAAAGGGGTGGGTGTCAGACCAAAGTGTAAGATTTAGAATAGGCTCCAGCTCCTTGTTTCTGTGCCCGGCCACCTCCAGAATTGCTCATTTCCAGTAAAGAGTCCCGAGAGCCACCCATCTTGCTGTGCTGGGCAGGTAGGCGATTCTCTAAAGGTCCGGCAGAGGCAGCGGGTTCAGCGGGGGCAGATGGTGCTGTGGCTGTGGGGGCTGATGGAGCAGAGGCCGAAGCACCAGCCATGTGAAGAGTCCGTTGAGGTAAGTTCCCACCAGATGGAGTTGGGTGGGACAGGCCAGGTGGGGGTTTAGCACCCGGCTCTAGAGTCAGATGGCGTGAGTGATAACCGCGGCTCAGATTACGCATAGAGGCCTCTCTTGGAGGCACTACAGGACAAGGGTCATGAAGGTCAGGCTTACGAAAGTGGGGATCAGATTTTACATACAATGGAAGATTGCAGTATTCACCTGCAAACAAAAAAAAGATTATATAAGAACAGAAAGAAGAGCTAGTCAAAATATGACACTTTAAATTAGATAACACCTAAAACCAATACATTAGTTTAGTTGGATTGTAATAAAAATGTGCTATGAAGAAGCATCAATAGGAAATGTTCCCAACAACATTCTCTACCTCATGATCATGCAGTCCACACCTGTCAGAATTAAAGTGGTTTAAACGGGAAATATGACAAAAGCTGTTTTGGCCATGCTTCTTTTCTGGGTCACAGGAATGCACTTATTTTTGCACTCTTGTGACCCAGATTCAGCCAACAGCCGGCTTTAATGTCAGGATCCACCTAGATACCTGAGCAGCAGCTGGCCCAGCCTCTTTACACACTCCTGAGAACCTGAACCAGTTGCTCCTGGCCTCTCCACAGTCTGGCACTCAAGTGAGTGCTGGAGGAGCAGAGCAAAAAGTGGTGACTGACAGTCACCTCTGTCCACTGAATGAAGATGAATAACTGAGTGATCAGCGGTCATGTGATCACACGGTTCTTGGTCCCCCGGCAGACGCCAGCTGCAGCCTCAAGTGATGCTGCAGCCATATAGGTGAGTATGTACGTATGTTTGTTTCTATTTTCCTGTACATCTCCTTTAAAGCTAAAAAATGCTTTGTATTAGTTTTGATTAACTTTAGGTTTAAGCGCAGATTACATACTGATGTAATCATTTAAACTCTTTAGCTACAGTCACTATGAGCAGTGGCTATTTATGAGTATAGCATTAAAGACATTCTAGGAAAAGTTTAATTAACTGTCTAATGTAACATTTTAGGCATAGTTCTCCAAAAAAAAAAAAAGGATCCTTATTCACATAAACTGGGAGGAGAATGTA
This sequence comes from Staurois parvus, assembly GCF_062004578.1. NCBI lineage: Eukaryota > Metazoa > Chordata > Amphibia > Anura > Ranidae > Staurois > Staurois parvus. The sequence continues at coordinate 8,160,082 of NW_028318003.1, forward strand.
CAGGATATAGAGAAAAGTAAATCAAGAATTTCCCCTCTAGCTTCATGTTTATTGCTCAGGGGCTCCTCCCAAGTACCTTCCAGTTTCAACCAGTTGAGATCTACCAATTTGTATATCACTCAACTTTAAAAATGTCTATGAATCTCAAATTTACCAACATACATTGCAGGAGCACCCAACATTCCCAGGAGGCAGTGGAGAGGCACAATGATGTTACCGGCATCTCCAGGACAAGGACAGAAGTCAGGTTCAAGGTATTTTGTTCCCTCATAATGCTTTATATTAGGCAGCTTTGAGTGTTTTTATTTGGGAGGTGGGGGCTGTCAGTAAAGTGCGTTATGTATTTTCATAAAGGGCTGCTTTATTATGATAAGGGGCTTCACTGAGCAATAATGAAGTTTATGAGACAAGAAAGGGTAGGGCCTTTTTACAGTAAAAGTCGACATTTGCCTATACCTTCAGTTGCTCATATCTTTGGATCTAATCAGAATTTCAACACGTAATTTTCTGATTATGCATTATTTCATCATACAGAGTATTCTGTTTGAATTGCTTGGGTTTGAGACAAATGTATTTTAAAGTCACAGTATGTACCAGCTAGACATTCTGTAGCCCCATACATAATGTTTATGTTAGTCATGTCTATCTCCAGAGCTTGAGGTCCACTAAAACTGGCCATACCCTAGAAGAATTTTGTTCGAAAACTTTCATTGTTTGTTTGATTTTGGGGTCAAATTGATGTTTGTTTTCGACTGCAGTGATGAGAAAATTCAAAGGAACAGGATGGAAAAGTTTTCTTGAACAAACTATATTCTAACAGTAAATGTGTTTTTTGTTTGAGAAGTCAAATGTTAAAAGCAAAGGAAATATTGAAAGACCTTCGAACAATGTTCAAGTCAAAGAATGCACTGATGAGAATTTTCATATGAATGTTTGTACGATCATTTGCATGAATGTTCGTTTATAAATCGACTAGTGTACGACCAACTTAACAATGCATTTTCTTGGCATTATCAGGTGGCCAGTAGAGGAGTACATAATGTCCAATTTCTAACACTTTTGTATATTGTGTATAAGTATTTATGTAACGTACAGTATAGTCTAGCCTATATTGCACAATATCATCCTAAAGTGTCTTTAATTACTGTATAATTTGTTGTGGCATTGGTATTAAATTGTAATGTAAGTATATTTTGGAATTGAAATCCTTATTTTAAATACATTTAACACCATCAAAGGGGACCTTGGTAATAAGAAAGAACTCTCACAAACAGGAAAGGTGTGATTTTACTGTGCTATTGCTCAATGGTATTACAACCTAAAACATTTCTATGGAAAGCAATTACTAACAACAAAAGTTCTACAAACTTGGGACTGTCCCTTCAACATATATTTTAAAGTGTGTTCAAGTAAACCCTAAATCTTTTGTTTGTTTGTGCAGTCCATGGAAGTGAGGATGAATGGCAGCTATTACTGAGTTCATCCATGCAGCTGTATTGATGTGAAATGTTGTACTATTTTGCACGTCACCCAGCTGCCCTGTACAGAGATAAAATAGCAGGAGGCATCCTTCAGGATGTCCTGATCTCTGCATGGATCTATAATATTACACAGGTTTCATAGACCAAGCAACCTCTTCACTTGCTGCCCAACAGTGTTGAAAGTAAATAGATCTCAGAGATGGAAATAATTGAGGTGGGTGCTTGCAGGTCTACAACACTTGGATATTACAGTGGGAGTAGCATTGTGATAGATGCCCAGGGCTACTCTGCTCCTCTAGACTCATTCAGTGCCGTGGTCTACAAGAGAGAAGCGCATACCTGAACCAAATTGTCCAACTATTAACCCAACAAATAAAGTATGTGCTCTGTGGTGTGCTAAAAAATATAGGCTTTACATTTTTCTCTGTGTTTTAGAATATGGACTAAGTGTACATTATTGAAGTGATAGAAGTATGTCAACAAATTAGCTGAGGTTCCATGCACAGAGCTTAAATTACAGTTTTCCTGTTCATTTGCATTGGTTACAAGATGTGCAATCAGTGAAAGGATTCAAAGGCACTCTACTAAAATTTGGCACAGGGCACAGGCCAGTACAGCTGCATTAGTTAAAAATCGGTATAAAGAGAACTACACCAACAAATATTAACTGACAGGGACACAGGACTGAAATAGAGCATCGCTGGTTGATGGCACTGATTACTGTATACAGACATATGTAGCCAGCAGACAAAGTCAATTCAGGAAACTTTAGGAACATACTTTTTGCTCTGTGAGGGATAGGCACAGCCACATTCTTGCTTGGATCACTGTCTTGTGGTTTGGGAGGCGATGCAGTGAAGCGACAAATGCCTGGCTCAGAAGGAGTGCTCATGGAGGTCATACTGTCCCCATTGTCATTGGTTCCTGTTGTCATTTGATCTGAGGAACTGTCTGAGATGAAGCATTCTGTAATCTCAAACTTGGCATGCTGTAGCTGTTCTTCAAGCTTGGCATGCTCATAGGCACGTGCCAGTTCTTCATATGTGGAGGATGCACTCTCTGTTGAGACCATGCTGTTCCGACCTTTGTCTGGAGAACAGAGAAATGGTCATAAAATGGATTCATCATAGCTATGCAGACAAATTAAAGACACTAAAATATAAAGGAGACAAAAAAGATTTGCAATTATACTACAAAAATAATTAGCTGTGTATGCTGAAAGGACATCACAGTGCCAATAGGAAGACTAAAGCAGGCCATACATTAAACAACTTTCTTTTCTGCACCACAGGTTGCTGGAAATAAAATTGTTAAATTTTGCCTATGAACTCATTTAATGTTGATGGGGGAATCCCTCCTGCAGCTCTATTGCATTCTGCAGGCAGGGAGCCTTCCTTTCGGGCAGAACACAATGATCACTGCTGGTGGATATAACTACTGGCTGTGCTTGTGTGAAAAAACCAGACAGGCTGGTTGTACTGAAGTTGATCGATGGACTGACTTCAGTACAACCAGCTTGCCCATAGATGGATCAAGTCTCAGCTGGTCCCTGCTAAACTGGCCAAGAATTGATCCATGTATGGCTGGCTTTAGTCCTTGCTCTGTTGGATACATATGTATATAACTCTGTTCCAAGGGATTTTAGGGTTATTCTATGTTTGGCATGGCAGATCGATGAAGTGAATACAGTACTGGGTGATTTTTTTTCATACATTACTCAGAAGTGCTTTTTCATTTTTTTATATACTAAATGGAGAAATTCATGTGAGTTGCTCAGTTGTGTGATACCTTTCCTTTAACTGCACTAGACATGTTCTACTTCTGTCCACAACATTCTAATTATATTGATTACTGACATTTAGTTTAATCAATAATTCATATTGCCTGGCCAGTCCAGGGGGAAAGGACAGTGACTCAGGTCTGAGCAATCTTTGAAGTGCAATCTGATTCAGCACTGGCAAATACCTTCCAGTAATATTGTTTACAGCAACTGAAACATTCACACAGCATGTCATAAATGCTCTGTGCGGTTTTCCAGAGCATGCAACTGACTGTCCACATTGGAGTCTGAATCACTGTCGCAGACCAGACAGCATGAAATATAAATTAAATGGAAGCTGTACTATGTTTAATATCTAAACTGTAATTTCTAACCTATCCTAAGAATTCTAAATGTTTTGTCATCATAAATATGATGTAGTATATAATAATATTTTGTATTATATAATAATATTGTGTACGCTGACATCACTCAGCCAATCCAGGCTGGGGAAAGATCCTGATTTCAAAGTCAGGGTTCACCCCAGAGTCCTGAGCGGCACTTAGCTCAGCCTCTCAGCATCTGCTGTTCTGTATCTTTAGATAACCCATAGCAGTCTGGGAATCTTTGGTCATATACTAAATGTTTATTTTTAAAACAAAGAATATATATTGCAAAAAAAACCCCTGTAAAACAATATTTTAAAATGTATAAACTCTAACACTCTTACTGCTTTCGAACAGCCGTGGGATCCCGGGGTCCACTTTGATGCATCTTTGTAGAATATATACTGGAGATATCTCCCAGAAATCAACCTCGGCTAACCGTTGTGCTCCCATTCCTCTATGCTATCCCCTTTCTTTCTTGCTCATTTCTTCTAGCCTCCTACTTACATAACAAGATCTTACTGCCCATTTCTTTTCTCTTGCTATCCATCCCATTTGACATCATTTGTCGGTAACTGCTCATCTTCAGATTTGTACACACTGAAGAATTTTGTTATGCGAACCCACAAATGTCCAATTTTTAATGGGTATATTGCTATATGCCATACTTTGTTAAAACGTGTGATAATTTTTCAATAAAAATACATTTAAACAAAAAAAATTATAAATGTATGAACTAATCGCATCAACATGTATGAAGTTTATCTGAGAGACAAGGGATGGTTAGATACCTCATGTAGATATTTCACTCACATTGGGCATTCAGGAATAGAAGTTTAAGACAAGTGATGTTCAAAACAAGGTTTTATATTTTTTATTTATTATGCACATCTATCATGTCAATAAGCAGACCATGCCCAGTACATATGTTGTTTTCTTTCTTTTTTTTTTAAGATATAATCCAAACATAGAACAATGTATTTTATCATCTTTAGATGTACGCACTGCAGAGAGATATACTTTAATACCAGAGAGTTATTCTTTAAAGCCCAATATAAGTTTAAATCAGCTAAATGCATTCCAGATGCATTAAAACAAAAGTTGTGTAAAATACGACATTTTTTAATTCTGTAAAGCAGCCTTAGAAGGAGTTTAGAGCCTACTGCCCCTTCCTGCCAGCATGCGGCAGAGCAGGACCCTTGCTTTCTAAGTGAAAACAGTGATTTCTCTCCAGAGGTCAGGCCAGGGCTGCTGTTTGAAATCACAGGGCCCCATACAGCCCTAGAAAATCTCAAAACAAAAAATACACTAAAATCATTATAGTCAAAACATAACTTACAAAATTCCAAAAATTTACGTGTGTAAAATTTACATGTGTAAATGAGCTCCTAGGGCTCAGTCATATGGGGCGTTGGGTGCAGTAAAACTCCACAATTTAGCTGCAGAAGCAGTGGCTGGGGGTGTACACATAGCACAGCTGTAGTGCTTTGCTTTGCACCTGTGGCAGGCATAACAGCCCCTGTCAAACACAACCAATTCTGTTGGGGGAGTGGCTTTGGTGACATATCTAAACAGACTTCTGATGTCTCTCTTTTGAGACAGAGAAAGGGACCGAGGACACAGATACCTCAATCCCAATCCCTTTCTTTGCAGCCTCAGCTGCACTGGAGAGTGGAAAAAAAGAAAGGATTCTGCACAGAGGCTCCTTGTTCATTTACAAATTGAAACATAGATAAAAACAGCTTGCTTTGCTTCAGGTATGAATGAGCACAGGAGTGATCGGGTACCAATTGCCCACTGTATTCATTCAAGAAAGGAAGGGGTCAGTATATATGACGTATTTACTGGCCCCTCGCTCACACAGCAACTGCAGCCAGCGGAAGGGAGAGGATGAGAAGCTAGCAGCACTTTGGGAAAGAGGGCACAAAGGGGGATCGGCATATAAGTAAGGGGGGTTTGGGGTTGCAGATACCAGAATCATCTCCCTTTGGTAACCACAGGGTGATCGGTTTCAGCAATAATTAGTACAGCAGGTGCCCAGGCCTCCCTGTGGAACTGATGGGGCCTGGGCCCTGTATAGAAGGGCTGTCTGTACTGCTTTATTGGTGGATCTGGACAAGACACACCACCTATTAAGTCAGGGCCAAAGCCTTGCAATCAGCAAGGCACACAAGCTTTTCTGATTGCACAGGTTAAAGGTCTGGGTAAGCAGGGGGCATGTCGGGACATCTACAGAGAGACTACTGCTTCCCCACCTAAAACAAGGGTCCCACTCTGCAGCTGCTGTTATGTGACAAGCTTTTCAACTCAGGCTGTAGCTGCTTTAGAAAAGAAATGAACTGAAAAGACGTAAGACATTAAATACCTTTTGTCTTCATACATCTAGACTGCATTTAACGGAGTTACACTGAGAGTTTAAAGTGGTTGTAAGGCTCAAGTTTCTTTAACTTCATGCATTCTGTGCATAAAAGAAAAAAACCTGTGTGCAGCCTCGGCTCTCCATGGTCTCTCCGTCCTCTCTCAATGAGGAGAGAGAGGGGGTAGGGCCAAGCCATGGCTCTATGTGTGAATGGACATGCAGAGCAGCAGCTCAAGAGTGAGCCAGTTTGAGTGCCCCCATAGAAAGCTGCTTGCTCTGGGAGCACCTGGCAGGAGGGAGGAGCCAGAGGGGGATCTGAGAAGAGGAGGATTGGGGCTGCTCTCTGCAACACCATTGCACAAAGCAGGTAAATATGACTTGGTGTTTTTTTATTTTTTTAAATTGCCTTTAATACTTTAAAGGAAATAAGTTAAACAAGAAATATGTAGGCATTCATTGTTCCTGGCTGCCATTCTAATACTTTGGCTTCAAAACTTCCAGTCACTGACTTTGAACCAGTTTAGAGATAAACTGTTTTCTCACTTTCACTTGCTGCACGGGTTTGTGACTGAATTAGTGATGCCAGAAAAGGCATTTCTGTTGTCTTGTAACCGGGGCACTGTACTTAAAACAGAATTAGCAATTTTCAGTATCTGCAATTGCAGCACTGGATCTCATCCCTCTGTTGTGCCTTCACCTACCCCTTTCGTAAGACATCTTTTGAGCATACCTGTCTACATTTCCTGGGGGGTCCCTGGCCTTATTTCTTCACTTTACACCTCTCTTAATGGTAGGTCATCCTTGTTGACCCTTTCCTAAGTGACTCAATGGCAGCAAGATCTTGGATCTAGTATTGAGCAGGAGGACTGGAGCAAGGCCTGGACAACGATAGCGAAATGCTCATTTAACACCACCATCCTTGAGGCTACCTATAAAGTACTCCTGCAATGGTACTGGGTCTCGGCTAGACTTATCCATGTTTATCCTGGCAGCAGTGATAGATGCTTTTGGAGATGTGACCAGCATGGGGATGTCCTACATACATGGTGATCATGCCCAGGTCTGATTGGTTTCTAGTCTAGAGTCTTTGGCCTACTGCAGACATTATTCCATATGATACTTTGTCAGGATGCTCAGCTGGCCCTTTTACATTGCCGTATACGGGGCCTTTTCGCTCCTCAGCAGAAATTGCCCATGCCTGGAAGACTCAGTCTATTGCTTTCCAGCCAGAATGACTGCTTTGATGGTTCATGTGCAGATGTCCAGCATATTGAAGGATTTGCATGCAAAATTTTTGAAAGTCTGGGAACCGTGGATAGGTTACTCCTTCCTGTCCTTGCCCCCGACTAGTTATGGTTGACTATAATCCTCCCCGCTTGGATCCCACATCCACGGCACTTGCCCTTTCCTGGGGCTCCTCCCTCCTTCTTCCCTCTCTCTCTTCTTCTCCTCCTTTGTGTCCTCTTGATCTTTTCCTATTCTGACATGAAGTTTATTACCAAGGACTGCTATCCTCTAGGGAATGATGCAATATAGACTATGACATTTAATTCTTTACCTGGCCCTTACTAGCCCTGGTAACGGTTCGCTGTTTTGATACCCATTTACGTATATAATCTAACTTATAGGCCTATTTGATGTCGCCCCTGCGTGGGAAAAACTTGGCTTGTTATAACTCCTCCCAATTTCAATAAAAACATTGAAACAGAAAAACAGAATTAGCAAATAATTAATAAACAAACCTGTATCCTGAGAAAGGCTGGCACTGTAACTATCACTCTCAGTCACAGTAATGCCATGTTGTGACCCCACTGTCCTCCAATCAGAGGTCAGAGTTCTGGCAGGAGTGGAACTCTGGCATTTAGTGAGTGTCCACTGGCTTGAGTATCGGTTTCTGGTACTGTGAGCAGACTTTACACTTTTTCGAGAAACTGGATCTAAAAGAAAATAATTTGTTTGATGTAATAAAGGAAGTGATAAAACATGCTACACCAAAAGAAAAACAACATATAAAGGAGCATAAAGAAGAATTAGAAACGAAACCTTTGACTTTATGTGACCATGCTATTCCTTTTGCTATACTCTCTAACAGTGCCAGTGCATAAAGGCTGCTGTAATTTTTTTATTGCATGCTCTCTTTCCTGTCACAGCTTGCTAGCAAATTTTATATAGCAGTTGTGAAATCTCTACTTTTTCTCTAAAACAATTTTTTTTTTAAATCAAGCTATACTAATCCATCCAAATCCAGAGATATTCTAAAATAATTCAATAGCAAATTAAAAACAGGCAACACAACTAACCCTGAACTCTAAGCAAACAGCTAAACACATAGATGAAATACATATGGTAAGGCTGTTTTACCTGTGAATTGATTTATATATTTGTTCAGCTCTTAAAGTGGTAGTACAGCCTACCTGCTTACATAAGGCTTACCTGTAGGTACAATATATATCTCCTAAACAGGAAAAGTTTAGGAGATATTTACTATCGTTGCAGCCGGTGACATCACCATTGAGATGTCATCGTCCATTGAGAGAGCTGTGACACGGCTGTGTCTCCCACAGGCATGTGCGGGAGTGACGTCATCGCAGCTCGGCCAGTCAAACACCCGCGAACCCAGAAGGAAGATCGGGTGAAGATGAATGCGCCTTCAGTGGTGACAGCGTGCCTCTGGAGGGCTTCATTCTAAGGTATAAGTCTTTCATAACGTACTAGTATGCAATGCATATTAGCACATTATGCTATTATTTTGCAGGGGAAATTTGTTATTATTTGTTTTGTGGTTTACTACCACTTTAAGCATGTCATTATCAAGACACATCAGCCACACAGTACAAAATACATTTTTTGACATAATGCTTTGATTTATTTTTAATATACCATTGGGTCCAGAATATCTATCTAATATATAAATGTATGACCGGCTATGACTAAGGCTACACACCAAAACGTGTAAGTCCTGTATTATTTTGTACCACACTTGAATTAATAAACTCATTTATTGCGGAAGATCGAGCTGCCGACTTTCTTTTATCTACAATATATAAATGTATATCACACACATTATAACTCAAGTGTTAATTACACTTCTAGCTACACAATTATTTGGACTGAATGTCCAAATAATGTCTTTCAACCCCTACAGTTTTGGTCCCGAGGAAGGCAAAAACCCCATCGGCAACTATAGACCACCTTGTCTTACAAGGGGAAAAACTCTGCCCTCCCAATCAGGTTGAGTCCCTGGAAAAAATATTACTGTATTATTCTTAGCAATTATAATTGTGGATAGCATTCATTTTAAAACACTCACTCATTTGTAGTCACCCATCCAGTCCTTTTTGAAATGCCATTCTTGATGTTGCCATTGCTACCATATATTGTAGAATGGGAATCAGATCAAACTCTCACCTGAAAGGGTTAGTTCACCAACTGCTTCCCCTCCATGTACTACCTAGTTGACAGGATGGCCAACTGTTGTATGTGTGGCCCCAGCATCTTGCACACAAGCACTTGGCTATGAGAATGCATATTATATAACCATACAAGCACAGTCCTCTCTCTCATGGCAACACCTGAGCAGAGTGTCCTGTGAGAGAGAGCAGACAACGCCAGCGTGGTTATGTAGGCTATGTCCTTGTAACTGAATGTTTGTTCATGAGGTGCCATCTAGGCAGGAAAGAGAGGGGAAGCCCATGGTAGAAGCAGCTTCCAAAGTATGGATCACTTTTAAAAACCGACAACAGAATTTTATTATTACACTTACAGCTGTAACGCACAAGAAAAATAAAAGTAATTAAAAGTGAACACTTTAAAAAATCCATCCAAGTAGAAGTACTTATACAGTATATGCCTTAAAATCCCTCCATGCATTTGACACACTGAAGAATTTATACTTAGTAGTTTATTGAGTCCTTTGTTCCAAAGCCACTTCTGACATCTTTGCCTGTGTCTTTCCAAGTTTTGTATCTTCTGTGTCTTGATTGGCTGGCCTGGGATAAAGTAACTCCTACACAAGTGCTCAGGAGTTGCTTCATCTCAGCACCCCAGGCATGCCGAGAGTGTACAATTGCTGGCAGGCAGTAAGAGAGGTTATGAGGAAAGACAAACAGAGGGCGCACAGGCCTAGTGCATTACCATAAAAAATGTTTAATAAAAAATAAAGTAGGTGTTGTACTCACAAACGACAATATAGTCAAGGCACATCATAAAGAACAGCTGGGCCAGTGGCTCTGAGGAAGAGGCAAGTCCTCGAAACGCGTCAACGTTTTGGATGTCTAAACTCCCTATTGCGGACTGTTACTCAGCGCGGTGTTGACCCAGCTGTTCTTTATGATGTGCCTTGACTATATTGTCGTTTGTGAGTACAACACATACTTTATTTTTTATTAAACATTTTTTTATGGTAATGCACTAGGCCTGTGCGCCCTCTGTTTTGTCTTTCCTCATTCAGTATACTTGGATTTCCCCGGTCCATTTGAGGGCAGCAAGGTGTGCATGTTCCAGGACATTCCTTATGTGGTTGTAGCCTGCATCGAGTCCATCCCCAAGCGCAGGAGCATTTGTGTTTGCTGGTTCTTAGTAAGAGAGGTTATATTGCAGAAGATACAAAAAGCCTTGTCTGCAAAAAAGAAGCCTACCTGCCAGTAAATTCTCCAACATGGCCTTAAAGTGTTACTAAACCCACAACAGTAAAATCAGTCTTTGTATTCTGTAAATCATGCTTGTTATACTCACTGTGGAACCTAAAGGGTAATATTTCACATTGTGTAAAAGGACTGTTTGATCCTATCTCCTCTGATCCTTCCCTTCTTCCACAGTTCCAAATCCATCTGCTGATAGTACAGAGCCCTAGGAGGCACTCTACACATGCTCAGTTTGGTGTGTATTGCTATAGAGCTTTTTTTTTTTTGGGGGGGGGGGTTGCATGTGATCAGCACAGGGCCAATCAGTGCTGTCCAGACAGAAAGTCAGGGGTCATGCAGCCCCTTAGGACAGTCAGAGAGAATGAAAACTCCTCCTACAAGCTTTAACCACTGAAGCCACTAAAAGAAGTTACATGACTGCTATATACTGCTGACAAAAGTTATTTAGCAGTTTTTATTTATCAAAACAATTGCATTTCTATGTTCTGTGTACTGTGGGAGACCAGATATAGTGAATGCAGAGTCATAGGTTTCCATTTCAAGGCTTAATTCATAAAGCAATAATGCCAAATAATTGATATTTTAAGCAATTAAATTGGCTAGCTGAATACAACAATCTTTACATGTGAACTAAAATCCTTCAAGCTTAATAAACTGAGTTATTTAAATAGGCATAACTGCCACCTCCTCTCATGAATTAAGCATGTAATGCTGAGTTGGGGAATCAGGTTATTTCTCTTCTCCACATAGTTTGGCATTGTCTACTGCTTAGTTATAAGAGATAAATATACATTTTTGCAAATTTTCAGAAGTTTCTTTGTCCTTTATAATAACTGTACATTTCATAATCAGATTTTCTTTGTCTTGAAAATGTATGCTTGTAAAACTTTATGGTGTTTAATATAATTAGCAGTCCGTTTTTACAGCTGTAATCTTTGCTAACTTAAATTTGTTTTTGCAATTTCATCAAAATTCTCTACATTTCAGGAATGACGTTTTATTACTTTTAAGATAAAGGGATTTGGAGGCTTTGGTTTTTTTGCCTTATCACATATAAAACTTTCCTATTCAGCCATATCAGTTCCTTTCCATCCCTACACAGCTTGTTCCTATAGAACATTTATAACAGCTATAACAGCTTCAACTCTTCTGGGAAGGCTGTCCACAAGGTTTAGGAGTGTGTCTATGGGAATGTTTGACCATTCTTCCAGAAGTGCATTTGTGAGGTCAGGCACTGATGTTGGACGAGACGGCCAGTCAAGTTCCTCCTTCTCAAACTCGCTCAACCATGTCTATATGGACCTTGCTTTGTGCACTGGTGCGCAGTCATGTTGGAACAGGAAGGGGCCATCCCCAAACTGTTCCCACAAAGTTGGGAGCATGAAATTGTCCAAAATGTCTTGGTATGCTGACACCTTAAGAGTTCCCTTCACTGGAACTAAGGGGCCAAGACCAACCCCTGAAACAACCCCGCAACATAATACCCTCTCCACCAAACTTTACACTTGGCACAATGCAGTCAGGCAAGTACCATTCTCCTGGCAACTGCCAAACCCAGACACATCCATCAGATTGCCAGAGAAGCGTGATTCATCACTCCAGAGAACACATCTCCACTGCTCTAGAGTCTAGTGGCAGCGTGCTTTAGACCACTGCATCTGATGCTTTGCATTGCACTTGGTGTTGTAAGACTTTGATGCAGCTGCTTGGCCATGAAAACCCATTGCATGAAGCTTTCTACACACTGTTGTTGTGCTGAGTTGCTGTTGTTCCCAGTTGCTTCCACTTTGTTATAATACCACTAACAGCTGACCGTGGAATATTTTGTAGCAAGGAAATTTCAAGGATGGACTTATTGCACAGGTGGCAACCTATCATGGTACCACGCTTCAATCCACTGAGCTCCTGAGAGTGACCCATTCTTTCAAAAATGTTTTTAGAAGCAGTCTGCATGCCTAGGTGCTTGATTTTATACCAAACTACTAAAGCTACCCAGTTCAACTTGCCAGCCAGCTAACCAACAACAGTGGTCAGCAGCCCCAGTCTAAAAATGGCTTTTATCAGCCAGGAACATGGCTAGGTATCACTAATCAAAAAGGGGGAGTCCTCATAGTAGAGGCACATGTATTTAATGGATAGACCAAGGGCAGGTGATCCTGAGGGAGCCCACCCCTCCTTAAAGGTACAGGAGCGCACTGGACTCCCAGCATATCACACAATGGCAGCCAGGGTATCCAGTGCACCCACTAACCTCCATTACAGCATACAAAAGAGTGGTCACCACCCCGGTCTGTAACTGGCTTTTACAGCAGTGAACATGGACAGGCATCACATATCAAACTACTAAAGGTACCCAGTTCAACTTGTCAGCCAGCTAACCAGCAGCAGAGCACTCCCAAAATTTGTAGAGTTAGCACCACAGAACGTCAGGGTGCCATTGTGTGGCTCTGTGGCTTACGTATGTATTTGCAATGTGTGCTAACTAAACCCGTTTTTAAACGCATATTGTTAGACAGGTTAATTTGGTTGATGGCTAGCTGGCTATCTTATCCCCCTTTTTGATAAGTGATACCTAGCCATGTTCCTTGTTGATAAAATAAATTTTTAGACTGGGACTGCTGACCACTGAGTAGCTTTAGTAGTTAGATATGTGATGCCTGTCCATGTTCACTGCTATAAAAGACAGTTATAGACCGGGGCGGTGACCACTCTTTTGTATGCTTGATTTTATACACCTGTGGCCATGGAGGTGATTGGAACACCTGAATCTAATGATTTGAAGAGGTGTCCCAATACTTTTGGCAATATAGTGTGTGTATATATATATATATATATATATAAAAGTCTGAATATTGGCCGGTTCAGCAGCAACCGAACATGCTGGAAAACCAGCATCCAATTATCTCTCGCAGCCAATGGCCAATGTCAGACACAATAGCTCAGTAGGGGAGATTGCTGCACATTACTTAGTACATCAATCTCTCAAGTGTTTTTTGTTCAGCCCACTGGGTTGAACAAAACAAACTCAATATGAGTACCAACTTACAGGCTATATGCACACTAGCTTTATTAAGCTCCTAGTAGCTATTAGCATTTTTTATGCCACTAGAAGAATAGAGCTATCCTATGTATCCATGCTCACTACTTTAGGCTATTAGCATTTTTTGCGTTTCAGCAGAAAAAGTTTTTAGGAGCATTTTTCCAGCCGAAAATAAAACACTAAATGATGCTAAACGCTACTAAAATGCTCCTAACAGCTTTTGCCCACCTTTTTTTCCTCCTCTACATGTAATATAAAAACACTAATAAAACAGTAATGCTCCTAAATGTTTCTGAATGCTATTGAAATGCTGCAAAAAATTACATTACCAGCATTTTTTTTTAATCCAGAGCTTTTTGAGCTTAAAAAAAGGCTAATGTGCATGAAGCCTCAGTCTCTTTCTAAATAGTTTATAGTGTATCTGTCTACCTTCCTAAAGTACACAGCTTGGGTAGCACCATTACTTGGTAGTTTATTGAATACTAACTCAAATGTTATCATACTCTGGCTATTGTTACCTTTGGTTTTGACATACAATCTGGTCTATCAGGAATGATCGAGTCTAACAGAATTGCCCCTTTTAATTGATTTGGCTACCGCTTGTTTAGGAAGATTGAGGTTATAAATGTGTTTTTGCTAGAGTCACAATGTTTCATTTGATGTAATGCTAATTGGTATAGCCTTCGTGTTTCGGATAACCCTAATCCCTACTATATTACCCCCAGATTCCAAGTTAAAATCTCCTCCAACCTCCCAACAATTATTTTGCACAGCACAGCTTTAGCTTCCATAATGAAGTTCATTCCCACCATGGAGTCTAAAGCGGAGTACACACTGTCCAAAAACTGGCCGGTTCAGCAGGAACCAGCCGACTTTCGGTCACTGTGTACAGCAGTCTGTGAGGCAGAAGCCAGTCTTACAGTCATGGTTGCTGATCAGTGTAGTTATTGTGGGATGGGGGGGGATCCCCCTGTCTGAATACAATAGCACAGCAGGGGAGATCGTCACAGCAGCATTGTATAGGATTTATACAGTGATCTTTCAGCTTCTACAGGGCTAATAGCTAACTAAACCCCGGTTCAAACACAAACCCTCTCTTTCTGCACCACTAGCCACTGGCTTTCATGTTACCGCTGTGTTTCTCATATAGCATCTGGCACTGCTGAAATATCTGAAAATATTAGATTCGAGGTCCTGAATTTGTGGAAATTCTTGTTTCCTAAAGTCATTTTTGTGACCCAAACATTTTTTCTTAAAGTTCCACTAAAGGCAAAACTTTTTTTTTTTTTATAGAGCTTTTTTGCCATCTATGTCCCATTGCAGAGATTTCCTTTTGCTTCCTGTCCTGTAACCAACACAGGAAGCAAGAGAAAATCCCTTCAAAGTGAGGGAATCCCAGCGTGTCACCATAACTAGTGTCTCCATTTGAAGATATCCCCTTCCCCCTCCTGTTCTGGTGACAACCCAAAATTTGGGATTTTATTTTTATTTTCACTTTTGATGATAGTGGTAAACAGGACAAATAGGAGGAGTGAATCTCCCTAATGGTGGTACAGACAGCAAAAAAAACCCTGACAAGATTTCTAATCACTCTCCACTCTATCCAAAACTAACATAAAAAATGTTGCCTTTAGTGATACTTTAAGTAAAGCTGGACATACACTAGTAAAATTTTAAAAATATATAGGATGAAACCAGCCTATATCCCCGTGCTGAAGAAATGGTGAAAATATTGGTATACAAAAATAAACTAAAAATTATTAAACCAGTACGTAAAAATTTAAACCAATCTGCCATTTTAAATAACAAAAAAAATCTATAAACAGTGACTAAAAAAGTACACATAAACAGCGCTATGTGAAAACACAATGTCCAATTGGTATAAAAAGATTAAAAAAAAAAAAAAAAAATTCCATCAAAAAAAATAAAATAAAATTATAATGTGAAAATTTCAATTCATTCCAGTGGTAAATGGTCTCTTTATGATAAAGTGATCCACCATCCATGTGATCCTGCAGTGATTAACACCCCATTGGATTCAACACTCACCAGAAGCCGGTGAGTAACCAGCAGTGGAAAATCAGTAGGAATTCAATCAATCTCCTTAACCACTTCCAGACCGGACACTTTTACCCCTTCCTGACCAGGGCAATTTTCAGCTTTCAGCGCTATCAAACTTTGAATGACAATTGCGCGGTCATGCAACACTGTACCCAAATGAATTTTTTACCATTTTTTTTGAGACAGATAAAGCTTTATTTTGGTGGTATTTATTCACCGCTGGGATTTTTATTTTTTTTGCTATGTAAATGAAAAAGTCCAAAAATTTTGGAAAAAAGTGTTTTTTTTATAAAATTTTGCAAATAAATAATATTTCATCATAAATCTTTGCCAAAATTTATTCCGTTATCGTTTTAGTAAAAAAAAAAAATCCAAATTAGTTTATAACCAAAAATTATAATTTTTAAACATTTTTTTTTACATTTTTATTTTATTTTTTTATATTATTTTTTTTTTTTTTTTTTTTTTACATACTGTCACCCTAGCAGTACAGTGTCACCATGGTGACACTGTACTACTTGTGGGGGGTGATGAAGATTTTTTTTTTTACACTGATTTCTTTTACACCCATATAGGATGTAAAAGCAATCATTTCTCTCTCTCTCTCTGTGCATTCTTGCACTCATTGAGAAGTACTGAGTGAGCTGTGATTGGTCACAGCTTGTCACATGGTACAAGGCTGTTGTGAATAGCCTTGTACCGTGTGACCTCTGTGATCATTCACAGATTTCGCATGTAGTAAGCAATGATGTCACAAGTGACATCTTGCTTACTACTTTGCATGTGATCACTGATTGGCCAATCAGTGATCACATGATCGGGACCTCGTACAGAGGTCCCGTCCGACGATCGGAGGACACAGCGGGCACCGGATCGCGGTGCTGCGCACTCCTAGGGAGCGCGCACAAGCAGGGTGCAGGGAGGCCGTTTATAAACGGCCACCCGACCCTGCAGTGCCACCGTCCGGCCGTTTATATGCAACGGCCGGTCGGGAAGTGGTTAATAATGAATGGTTGTCAAATCTCAAACTTGATAATCAGACAGCAGCCCAAAAGGATCTCTAATCAATCGATTATTAGTATCTCATACTCCGATCGCCTCCTCTCTCCACACAGCTCTGGACCACTCAGTTTTTTTTTTCCTTTATCCTTTTATACCAATTGGACATTGTGTTTTGATATAGCGCTGTTTATGTGTACTTTTTTTAGTCACTAGTAAAATTTAGTTTGAGATATTATCATTTTATGAATGTTCGTTCGATTTTTGAATTGTGACTGGAATCAAATTGACATTTGGTGTCAACCTCAGTCACAAGAAAATTCGAAGGTATAGGATGGAAATCTTTTATTGAATGAACACATTCAGGAAGGTCCACTTACTTAAAATTTGAATGATAAAAGCAAACGAAATTCTTAAGCACTTTTGAATCACATTCAATAAGTCATAGAATATACAGAGAATTTTCCTATGAATTTCCACACAACATACTAGTATATGGCCAGCTGTATTCTTTGTCCTCATCCCCACTCAACAATCTGTCCATGTGATCTGTAATATGCAGGCAACATGCTATATGCCGGGGGTCAGCAACCGGGAGATCGTGTCCAGGTGACTGGTAGATCGTGGGCTGGGCTTGCTGGGGAGCAAGAGCCGCATAAGCTGATGCCTCCTCTGTAGTGATGGCTCCTGTCCCATGCGGAGTGATACCAGCTGCACTCCACCTCTAATCCTGGCTAGCAGTCTCCAGAGTGGTGCCAGCAGCAGAAAAGAAGAGATCTTCAGGTCAGTGTGAAGCAATACATTGGGCATAATAGTATAGGGCCGCTTTCATACTGAAGTGCTGTGGCTTACCCACACCGTGGGTGCAGTGTACCTGTAGCTTTCCTGCAGGTTTTCTGCACTTAGCCATAGACTTCTATTATATATCTTGCAGGTTTGGTGCAGGTTTCCTAAATGCAGGAATTTTGGTGCAGTTTGAGAAAGTGCATCACACCTGCAGGATAAATTAGAAATTTATGGCAAAGTGCAGCTAACCCAAGAAAGTCGCAGATGCACTGTGCTGCACCCACAAGGCAGGTAAGCCCCAGCACATCAGTGTAAAAGCAGCCTTACAGGGAGCTCAGAACAGTAAGTGTTCATTTACATTTTCAGTTTGGGGGTGGAGTGGTAAAACCCCATAGTCAAGACGTGTTTTTACCACCTGCCCCAACCGCACACCCTTTAGCTGCAGTGGTCAGGGGTGTACACATGTTGCATCCACAGCAGGAGTTATACGCCCTGTCATGGTTGGTGGGTGTAGCACCTGCCAAGCATGACCCATTCAAGTGAATGAGGCCCCTTTGCAAGTACCCTGCAAAGTACAGCAAACAAGGGGTTAGAGCAGACAGCTTTATGTTGCTTTCTCACCACCTTCTTTAACCCCTTGGACCCTGTAGAAGCATGCAGTTGCAGGGCACTTGCAGAGTGGCCCCATTTGCTTGAATAAGTCATGATTGGCAGGCAGTAGCACCCACCAAAAGCAGTTTAATCCGTGCTGCGGTATGTGTACACCCTTGGCTGATGCCTCAGCAACTAAAGGGGGTAGGGATTGGGGGTGGTAAAACAATGACTCAACAGCAGGGTTTTACTGCTCCCCTAAGGGAGCCGAATACAACTAAGAGCTCATTCACAAGTGTAGCAGGCACTGCTGCTCCTCTGAAAAGCAATCCAAGTATGTTTGACAGGTGGTGAGCAGTGATATGTTGCCTCCTCAAAGCCTGATTTAAACCCATGATTGCCGTGCAATGCATGTGATTTCGGCACGGTAGTACAGCAATTAGAGGTTTAAATCAGTTGTGAGGAGGCGACACTGTGCCCAGTGATCTTTGACTTCTCCCATGTTGTTCAGGTAGATCTTCACCTCTTTAGGGTTGTGTACCCCTGCTATATACCATTTGTAGTCTTCACAACAGAATACCCATATGTTAGAAAATTGTCCCCACCTACTAGCCCTATCTATCTGGATTTTCTATTCCAATTGCAGCAGCCATTCAACTGGTTATAATACAGGCAACAACTTACTGGTTCCTGGACGGATGTCAGACATATCAATAAGTGGCCCAGAGTTTTGGATCAATGCAGGGTGATGCAAAGAAACTCCAGTACAGAAGCTCTGTGGGTTCACAGTTGGGCTGAATTCAGGGTCTGTCACCGGCAGTGTTGCTTTATCATCTCCTGCTCAAGAGACAAATACAGAGACAATGTTATTATAAAGATTCAGTGCTATATACAAACATATATCTTATGAATTAGGATGCAATCATTTATTTTTTCATGTCTGAAGAACAATAGAACTTCAGAAGATGAAAAGCTACCAGAACATTGAGACATCACACAAATAAAGCAAAAAGGAAAGTACACTAACAGCGGCCAATCAGAATTTATCTTACTGACCAGAATTTATCTTACTGACTTACTCTCTCAGCCTGGTGGTATTGCACATTTTGTGTTTTCCTTGAATAAATCCAGTTAGCTCTACCCAGATAAATGAAGCATGGGTGTCTTAATGTATGAAAAATATGTATGGTCTTCACAAAGATATATAAAAAATGTCTAAACTACGTAGATAGGTTGTATTTATACGGATGTGGAATTATAGCTAACATTACGTGAAATTTCCTTCACCTCGCATACAAGTACCATTACCATTGATCACTCAAACACATGATCAGACTGTCCTAGTTGTGTTGTAGCAACATTTACTCATGTTTCCAAAGCCACCAGAATTCATCATGTCCAGTGACTTGTAGGGAAGTATTTAGACATTAAAAGGAGTGATGGCCTTTTTTCCACAGTTTTCCAATGCATTTTGTATGATTCCTCATAAAATGAAAAAAATATCCCCAGTTTTAAAGTGTACTGCATATACTGTAGTGGGAAATGCATGCCGTATGTAATGAGGTTTTTCCTAGCTGACTCTCTTTCCCTCTGGTATCATCCATGCACTAATGAAATCAGAGATTACCAACTAAGCAAATCAGAGTGTCATTGCTCATTCTGTATTTCAGTAATCCAAAGCCAAGCATCAACTATCCAGATCAAATAAAGAAAACCTACTTATTTACCCAGAATTTTAAATGAACTACAAATACATTGATGATTTGTTCTATATGAATTGTGTATCATGTATATACAACAACTGCAGTCTGCAAAATAAGGTTGTTCTTGTCTGTAATCAGCTAGAATGCGATCTGCTTTATTATCAACCAAGATATTCCATTGCATGGTGATCCAATCTGTGCTGCTTGCAGTCAGCTTGAAAATGTTTATTGTTTTCACAAAATTTAGAAGTTCAGACCAGGGGCGGACTGACAACTCAGGGGGCCCCCGGGCAATAAGAGATCATGGGGCCCCTGAGTTGTTGCTCACACTCAAAAAAGCCTATGAAAGGTACCAGGGGCATCTCATGGGACCCCCTGCTGACCCTGGGCCCTCGGGCAGTGCCCGAGTGCTCAAATGGTCAGTCCGCCCCTGGTTCAGACATTGGGATACTTGCTCGCAAGTGCGTATCAGATCAGGCAGCTGAATAACTACATCTATGACTATTCTTATACTATAATCTTGCAATCATTGTAAAATAATCTTTTAAAGTTGCCCACACGGAAGCATTTTCAGGGTCAATATCTCCTGAGTAGTTTAGTCTCTAAAAACATCTTTTTGGAAGAATCACTCCTATGTCACTGATTTTGAGTTCCATGTAGATCCTTACCAAGTTGTTTAACACCCTCTTTATCTTCAATGAGAAGTTGGACCCTGGGGATATCGATGTGTAGCCTTGGTCCAACTGGTGGTCCCTTCACAGGTGTATCAAAAGTGCGGTTGTTTTTGCTGGTATCATAATGGAAAAATTAGCAGATATCAAACAAATCAAAGAACCGCAGACAAACAATCTGGACAGTTGTATGTTGGGGCAAAATAAGTTTTACTTACCTAATTAGCATCTCTGCCAGACTTTTTGCATCTACAGAAAGAAAGAAAAATCAGCTATCAAGTGGCCACTTACCTCTATTATAATATCCACAGTTTATAAATAAACACAATGAGGGGAATTTATCAAAACTAGAACAGCAATACATTGCAACCAATCAATTTCTATCTTCCAGTTTTAAAGTGTAACTGAACAATCTGAAGATAGATGCCGATTGGTTGCCCTACACGTTGCTCCTGATTCTGCCTGCTCCAGTTTTTATAAATGTCCCCATTATATCTCAGAAGTATGAGACCACTTTGTTTCAGAAACCAGAGTCATGGTTTTGAATGTGCCTCTGTGTTAGTGTCCAAATGAAAAAACACACTTATAATAATGTAACACATACAGTCTGCAGGTCTTGAGTATACTTTTGCACGTGCCTGCTGGGGAAACAAAGGCTTTTTGGCAGTGAGATCATTTGCTAATGTACAAATGCTGTCAAATGTCTGTGGGCAGCCTTAGGGCTAAACTACATTGAAGATTTTAATCTCTTTCTGCTCAGCAATGTAGCTTCTTATCAGTAGTCCTGTCATTTATAACACATTGAAATCAGTGTGCTGCTACTGACATGACTGGCAACATGTGGTTAAATCTCTCAGTAGAAGGAGATTAAAGGAAAACTGTCATTACAACAATAAAGGGACTGCCATTGCTGACCTTCTATAAATGATAGTTGCCTGGCTGTCTTTGGCTGTAGAATCTTCTGATTCACAAACCCCAAACAAGCAAACAGTGAGTGAATTTGGAAATTCTAACCTGTGTACTTGTTTTGAGTCAGTAGCTCCAATTACTGAAACCAAAGTGTAAAGTGCCAGTTTGCATATATGGAGATTGTATGCAGTTTGAACCACATCCAATCTGCATGACATGTGAAATAACACTGCTTCCCATGGTGCCTGTTCACATATGTCCGTTGCACTGGCAGTTCACATTCAGTGCGGTCCGATTTCTGAGCAGTGCAGTCCGGTCCAGGTGCGGATTACAGATAATTGAGTTCTATGGGAACTGTTTCTAAACTGCATATGTCATTAGTTGTGAACAGGATAAAATCCTGACCTGAACCAAATGTAAACCTGACCTGAACCGCTGAACAACTACTGTATCAATTAACTGTGAAACCTGAGCTTCAATCTGTACTGCACATGTGTGAACCAGCACCTAGCATGGCAGCCGAACAAGTGTTTTCAGAAGAGCACCAAACTGGAAGTGTACCAATGTTTTACCAAGGAACTACAGTTTTATTGCAAAACAAAGTGCCACAATTTAGTATTTGGTGTTTCACAGATACAAAGAATGCATGCAAATATACTGCGTTTGACAGATTTATACATACTAGAGTGTCCTACTCTGCATTTTGTTCAAAGTTCTGTGTTAACATTATTAGCTACTAGCATGCAAACTGACAGAATATCAATGACTGCACTACAATATTTCCCCAACATGATAGCTTTTTTTTTACTCTCATTTGTTTCTCACAATTTAACAGACAATGTCTCACCTGCACAGTACAGAGAATTGAGACTGGGGATACAGAACTGCTTATAAAATACAAATAATGTTGTAAAGATGTACATCGATTAATCGTTTTGTTTTTTTTTGTTCAGTCAACCACAGATTCCCACATCCACACAAGCAAGGTTGATGGATGAATCCTCCCCATTGCATCTTGACAGCAGGATTTCTCTATTATCAAAATACACTGATCCGCGGCCGCAGTGCTGATCGACAAATGTTTTCCAGCATTCCTGTTCATCAAAAGTCTTTAGGTCTACTTCTCTTGAGTGGGAAAGGCTATAGATGGATCAAAATTCAGCTGGTCTCTGCTGAACTGGCTGAATGTCAATCCATCTATGGTCAGCTTAATTCTAGTAACTTTTTAATAATCAAACACTTAGAATGTTTCCCTCTCTAAAGGAAAATAAATTGCATATATGGATGCATTTGCAGTCACAGAATTTGGGGTCTCTAAAGATGTTTGATTCCCCTCATAAATGTAGCCCAGCTTTTTCAGGAAAGATCAAAGAAAATGATAATATGCAAGGTGCAGCAACCTGTAGAAAAGACCAGATTTCAGAGAAAAAATAATTCTGATTGGTTGACATGGGTTACTCCAATTTGTGCATAGCTTGATGCCTTGTTGGTTTATGTACAATGTATATCATATATTATGCTTGTGTGTATTCTATTACACAATTCAGTACATGACTCTTCCTCACCTCTAAGCCTCTTCAGCCTCTTCTCTTTCCTCTTCTTACGTATAATAAATAAAAGTGCAACTCCAACTGTGGCAAGTATGACAGGACTAGCTATGGAGAAAAGCTTCTTGACATCATCACCCTCACCCTGAGCTGACTTAATGGGAGGGATAGTACCTAGGGAGTTAAAGTCATATTGGATTAAGAACTGTTAAACATACAAAAAAAATAAATCATTAGTCCATGTTTTTGCTTGAAACTGGATCATTGTAGGCCTATTCAATAAAGAAGTGCAATATGTATTGGTAATGAACAACCAAATTTCAGCCAGATCAGATAAAAGTGTTGTTTGAATGGCTGCTAGTGTTGCTAGTGTTTACCATGTGTTGTACATTGCTATTTTCTGTCTGTGTTTGTAGTTTCAACTATTTAATTCTTGTCTCATGAAGCTTTTTACTTGCTCAGTTCATTACCCGAGCTGAGAATGTGGTTACAGAGAAATATTTCTCTTACCATAGGAAACAGTCCAAATTCTACCTGTCACTTTGTAATGCTGGTTCAAAATAATAGTTAGCACTTGCATCTTGCTATGAGCAAATCTTTACATAATTTCTTCTGTTTTCATGTATAAAGTGCTGTGTACAACAACCTGTTAATGACCATACTACATGTATTTACTTTCATTTCCATTACTGACAAGTATTTAGGTCAATGGCAAAAACAAAAAACACTACATTCACACTATTTAAAACTGATAAGTTTTTCAAAATTGATTTGTTCTTTCTGATTGATGCAATACAGAGCATAAAGCAAATCGGTGTATATGTGTACATATATATATATATATATATATATATATACACAGCACACAATATATGGTGAGGATTTGCAATATGTGTTTCATGAAGGAAAGTTCTAAAGACATCTATAGTGTACTATTTACAGAACAACTTCCTGTAATACCAATTGACCCATAAAACTTATTTCTGGCATATAAGAAACAGGTAAAGGCAGGCCTGGACTGGCCATAGGGCACACTGGATACTTACGTGGTGTGTGGGGCCGTATGTCCTAACAAGAGCTGGCTGGCTAGGTGGGCCGCAGGGATAGCATATAGAGGAACAGATCCATCCATTTCCCTCCTGCCACCACTGAATGCCTGCTTCTCCTAATTTCCCTTCTGCAGGCATTCAACAGGACAGAAATGGATGGATTGGTTCCTCTATATGCCACCCACTGCCCCTCCTATCCATCTTCTTCTTTCTCCTGCCCCTGTGCCCCTGTGCCCCTGTCCTCTCTCCTGGTCCCCCTGTGCTCTCAATGGACCCCCGTGTACTTTCTCTTGGACCCCCCTCCTCCCCCACAGTGCTGCCAGGTTACCCCTCCCTCTCCCACCAGCTGCTGGGGGGCGGGGGGGGGGGGGGAGAACTGTCAGGATGGAGAGCGGGGAAGGGGACGGTAAATATTTAGTTTTCCGGCCCCTTCCTTGTCTTATTGGACAGTGAGTGATTGGTACCAATCACTGACTTTGTCCATTCATAACTCAGGTATAATAAACTGTGTTTACTATACTTTAGTTTATGAATAAATGGGAAGTTCTGTGCAGAGTTATTCCTGTCCATTCATTCTGTGCTGCTGAGGCTGCAGAGATGGAGATTGAGGAGATGGCGATATGTCCTCAATGTCCTTTCTCTGTTTCAAAGGTGAGATGTCAGGGGTATGTTTAGATCCCTGATATCTAATCAAAGTTTGGTAAAAAATAATAAAAATAAAATTGTAAAAAAATAAATAAAACAAAATGGTAAAAAAAAATTAAAAACATAGAAAAACTACTGACACCAGTGGCGGAACTCCCAGGATTGCAAAGGTCACACTTGTGTTCCACCACGGGGCTCCAGGGGAAGGTCCCCTGGGCTCGGGTCTGCTCAGTCTAAAATGCCTGAGCCTTTTTTTTGTCCCAATCCGGGCTTGGGTAAAGGGATCATCTTTTTGGATGGACAATACATACATTTTTGCATTCTATTACAGAAAGGAGTAGGACTGGAAAGTCTGTCTAAAAAAAAGTTATTGGATACATATATGTCTTCCTTTACTGGTAAAAATGAATAACTTCCAGAAATTATTAATGGCCTATCGCAATATATTAAATGCAGAAAGAAGTGGAGTGCCAAAGAAATGCATTAGTGAGTCACTTGCATTCTATCCTTATATGTATTAAAAGTTAACAGTTAATGCATTTTGAGCTCTTTTCAGGACTAACATGCAAAACTCACTGACTCATGTTAGCCTTGAAAAAGGGGGGGTTCTGTGACCCTCAAAATACATTGGATGCTATCTTTTAACAAATAACTTCTAATAAGTGTTTAACTTGACTGACTCACTTATTCATCTCTTTGGGGCACCACCGATTTGTACATTACAAGTTTCACACAAGGGCCCAAAATGAGTAAAAGGTAACTGATGTTGAGGTGCAGCCTTTTGACTTGCTCTTCACTTCAGCAAAATCTG
Source organism: Staurois parvus (assembly GCF_062004578.1). Classification (NCBI taxonomy): domain Eukaryota; kingdom Metazoa; phylum Chordata; class Amphibia; order Anura; family Ranidae; genus Staurois; species Staurois parvus. Next base: position 8,185,522 of record NW_028318003.1, read on the forward strand.
TGTGTTAATCATACATAAACAAAGGGTCTTCAAAAAGTTTTTGCAATATTATATTTATTTTTTAAAAAGTGCAGAAACCTTTTGAAGAACCCTTGTATAAATATTTAATAGGGAAAAGTAATCATATCTTTAAATTTTTCCCCTTTTTCTGTTGTTTTTTTTGTTTAGTTTTTGTTTCAGTGTTATATAAACATTTTTCCCGGATAGATTATGTCCTTAAAATTTGCCTTGTTTGTTTTACCTTATTGTGTTTTAGAAATATTGATATTATTCTATTGATTGTACTCAAACTGCTAATACCTTATCTTGTTTTCATGTGTGTATGGATGGACAGTTTTGTCTGACAGAATTAAAGAATTAAAAAAAAAACAAAAAACATTTCAATGGCACAATTGGATTCACAAAAATACATACTTCCATCGTAATCTAGTGTGGCAAACCGCGATGTCTCATTCCCACATCCAGCACTGTTACAGGCTCTCATCTTTAACTCATACCAAGTGGCCTCCCGCAGATCTGTTAGAAAGACATCACTAGTAACATTTGCACGGATGCTTTGCCATTGCCAGCTATTTCGGGGGCGATACTCAAGTATAACAGAGATAATTGGACATCCTCCACTGTTCCAGCCATGGAGGTTCAGCCGGGCATGAGTTGAATTCACATGAGTAAAAATAGGTTGGTCTTTGTTAAAAGATGGCTCTGTAAAATATAGCAAGATACAGTAATAAGAAAAGTACAAAAATGTATTTATACTAATGTGTGATTGTGATTATGTTTTGTGCTTACTATACTGTATACACATATAGTATTTGCTTTTTATGTCTGGATGCCATAGGTAGGCCATAGATGGTGCAAATTTCTTTCCTGCAACCACGGATTGTAGGAAAGAAATTCACAAGATTCTCCCATTAACACAGGCAATGCTGACAGGGGAATCCCTCCTGCTGAGACATTTTATTCCCCTGGAGGGGGGGGGAAGCTGTCCCCGCCAGGAGAAGACAGTGATTACTGCTAGCGGCTATAGCAGCCACTAGCAATAATCGCAAGTAAATCGATCAATCAGCATGGTACATTCAGCCTGCCCATACATGGTTCGAGATCGGATTCGAGCCGTCTATGGTTGGCCTTATTTGCCAGAAATTTGAACACCTGTTTGAATGTAACAATCCCAAAGACTTGTTAAATTTAAACAACTGGTGACAATACATAGTTCATTAGGCATAGAAATGGCTCATGTACAGTTGCAAGAAAAAGTATGTGAACCCCTTGGGATTACGTGGAGTTTTGCATGAATTGGGCATAAAATGTGCTCTGAACGTCATCTAAGTCACAACAATAGAAGAACACAGTCTGCTGAACATAATACTACACAAACATTAGATGTTGCCATGGTTTAATTGCACATAACATGTAAACATTGACAGTGCAGGGAGGAAAAAGTATGTGAACCTTTGGACTTAATAACTGGTTGACCCTCCTTTGGCAGCAATAACCTCAACCAAACGTTTCCTGTAGTTGCAGATCAGACCTGCACAACGATCTGGAGTAATTTTGGACCACTCCTCTTCACAAAACTGTTTCAGTGTAGCAATATTCTTTGGATGTCTGGTGTGAATCGCTCTCTTAAGATCAAGCCACAGCATTTCAATCGGGTTGAGGTCAGGACTCTGACTGGGCCACTCCAGAAGGCGTATTCTGTGCTGCTGCAGCCATTGTTTTGTTGAATTACTTGTATGCTTTGGGTCATTGTCCTGTTGCATCACCCATCCTCTGCAGAGCTTCAGTTGGCGGACAGATGGTCGTACGTTTTCCTGCAAAATGTCTTGATAAACTCTGGAATTCATTTTCCCATCAATGACAACAATCCGTCCAGGCCCTGAGGCAGCAAAGCAGCCCCAAACCATGATGCTCCCTCCACCATGTTTTACAGTGGGGATGAGGTTTTGATGTTGGTGTGCTGTGCCTTTTTTTCTCCACACATAGTGTTGTGTGTTCTTCCCAAACAACTCAATCTTGGTTTCATCTTTCCACAGTATATTTTGCCAGTAGTGCTGTGGAACATCCAGGTGCTCTTTTGCAAACTTCAAACGTGCTGCAATATTCTTTTTGGACAGCAATGGCTTCCTCCGTGGTGTCCTCCCATGTACTCCATTCTTGTTTAATGTTTTCCTTATTGTAGATGTGTCAACAAAAATGTTAGCATGTGCCAGAGATTTCTGTAGGTCTTTAGCTGACACTCTGGGATTCTTCTTTACCTCATGCAGCATTCTGCGCTGTGCTCTTGCAGTCATTTTTACAGGATGACCTCGCCTAGGGAGAGTAGCAACAGTGCTAAACTTTCTCCATTTGTAGACAGTCTGTCTTACCGTGGACACATGAACATCAAGGCTTTTGGAGATACTTTTGTAACCCTTTCCAGCTTCATGCAAGTCAACAATTCTTGATCGTAGGTCTTCTGAGAGCTCTTTTCTGCGAGGCATGGTTCACATCAGACAGTGCTTCTTGAAACCAGTAAACCCAAAACAGGTGTGTGTTTTTTAAGGGCATGACAGCTGTCAGCAACACATCCAATATCATCACACTGATTGAATCAAGGTTGGCTCACTCCTGGCTCCAATTAGCTCTGAGAGAAGTCATTAAGCTAGGGCTTCACATACTTTTTCCTCCCTGCACTGTGAATGTTTACATGTTATGTGCAATTAAACCATGGCAACATCTAATGTTTGTGTAGTATTATGTTCAGCGGACTGTGTTCTTCTATTGTTGTGACTTAGATGACGTTCAGAGCACATTTTATGCCCAATTCATGCAAAACTCCACATAATCCCAAGGGGTTCACATACTTTTTCTTGCATCTGTAGATGAAGTTTAACTATTCCACTTTGGGTCCAGATGAAGAAAATTCTCTGGCCAACTGCTGCTAATGTTAACACACAAGGAAAAAGTTCCTACTATGCTCACAAAGCCAAACAACTCAATTTCCTGGATAAAAGGCATTCTTCTAACAAACCACCATATGTATAGCCAGCATTGCTGTAAAAAATCCATAATCTAATGGTAGATTTGTTATTTAATAAGTCTCTGTTCTTTGCACAGGATTTGGAATTAAAATTTAATTTGCTCAATCTTAACACTAATTCTGGATATATTTTATCATTCCAACTTAGGCCAACATGCCGCAAGGCACCAATGTCTCTTTAATGGTTCTTAAATGAGATAGTTGGCTTTACTAACCCATAGGTAATATCTGTAGGTGTAAGGGAACCAAAGTCAACTTTTACATAAAAAGGTAGGCATCTAGTACTTAGAGCAGCTTATATCTCTGAATTTATATATTCTCAGTTTAGATATTTTCTGTTTTATTTAGTTGCATGCCTTTAAAGCCTCTATATAATCCTTTTAATACCCTTTTTAAATGGGGTGCCATAAACTGAACCCATATTCTAGATGTAGCCTTGAATGTGGTTTACCCTCACACAATAATGTACTGGCATCATGTTTTTTATCTTCCTTTTTGTGCAGTATATTAAAACATTTTTGCATGCTTTTGCAGCTGCCTCCTGCTGCCCAAAAAAGAAACATTTTGCAACATGCAGATATATCACATTAACACCATCATACTAAAAATACATGCAATTAAATAAGACAATTTAAAAAAATGTATTATCTCTCTTAGCTGCAATCTAATATCATCCACGTAAGAAATAATTTGCTCACACTTCTTACCAAGCCACCTAATCTAAAGAATTTTGTGGGAAAGAGTTTATCAATCTTATACACAGACAATAAATACATATACAATCTACTAATCTTAGAATTAATACTCCTATACCTCCTTCCAGATGGCAACAAATTAAAGGGCTGAATTTAGAATGGCTACTGTCCTTTAACATACTAAAATCTCTGTAAAAACAATCGCTCCAATATCCTTAATCTGGTATCGATCATACTTTGTGTAGCATACACCACTCTCTGCTGGCCTTTTATTACCTGAACTGTACACATCCCTTGCCATAACATGACATGGTATGTTCATATACTCTCTATTGCCCCCCTGTAAAAACTAAAAGTACTCATTCCCAAAGTCTAACCCTCCTAAATGTCCTTAAAAACAAAAGTTCCAGCTGCGCCTCACCAGATCTGCTATGTGCGCTTCCCATGAAAGAACATCCATAATAACCACTCGCAAAAAAACCCTAACCTGTTCACATGCTCACTTCCCCACCATCTAGTAACACAAGAAAATGGGCCTTGGCCATGTTTCTACTAAAGTCTACTATTAGCTCCTTTGTTTTATTGACACTGAGCTGCAAGTTGTTATCTTTGTGTGATCTCAATGAACTCTCTCTCTCTACTCAATAAGAAGCTTCATCATTAATCATGATATCATCTACAAACCTAATGACTGAGCCCTGCACAATATATAAACTAGAATGGGCTAAGCACCCCAGTCAAAAATTTACAATAATTTTCCCCTTGTTTTTGCATCCCCAATGTCTGTACTAGGCTATTTTGTAGAAAATGAATACTTTGCAATTTAAGTAATTAGTTATGGTATTAGGTTTGGCAAAGTAACCACTATTACAGAAGGATGTCATAGTATGATTTCCCCACCTCTCCCAAGAGTCTTGGCTTCAATGATTTCGCTGATTCGCCCAGCACCAACACTGTTTTTGGCCGCTAGCTTTACTTTATACCATGTACCACATCTTAAATTCTCCAATCGGAATGATCGCTCAGAGGAACTGATGAACACATCCCTCCACTCCTCACCATTATCTAGAGAGTATTGAAGGACAAATCCTTAAAGAACACAGAATAGAAAGAAAATAGTTAATAGACTAGTAATAAAACAATATAGAGTATATGAATCATAGATTTTATACCCCCATCCACAGATTTTCTTGTCTAGAGTTATCTATTTGCAAGTATTGCAGTTATCTATTGCAAGTATAGTCCCCACCATTTTTGGAAGATAACAGCACTCCTCTTGTGTTGGTTTATAATTCTATTCTTAAAAAAAGCATCAACATCAAATCCTACTTCCAGTGTGCAAGACACTATAGTACTAGCACCAAACAGGTGTAAATAACAGAACTTCTCCTCTCTGTGCTTTTATTTCATAGGATGTTTTCAGAAAGAAAAAGAAGCTGACCTGTCAATTGTGAAACATTAGGGAGAAATGAAGCCCTGTCATTTGTGCTACGAAAGTAGTTTTCCTGGGATCACATTATTTATTAGTGAATACTGTAGCCTGAAAGTTTTTGTTACATTAAGTGAAAATCCAGCCAGTCATTTCTGGATTCCCTTTCACCTTCTGTTCTGGTGATCATTGTCGCTATGACAGAAAGTGAACGGAAATCTAAAGTTATAAAGTTCTCAATGGAACAGGAGCTGAGGGAAAAACTCCTAATGGGGACATCTAATAAATGTAAAAGTTGGTTTGCATCTGGGACATGAAATGAGGGCTAAACATCCCAATGTAAGAAAAGACAGCAGCTAAAACCTGATGGAGGTTGTAATCCGTTATTCAAAACTACATAATCTGGCTGGAGTTATAGTTTAACGTACACTGTACATCTAATTCTGTAATGGGTTATAAACATTTCCTTTGAATTTGTTGCATTAATTAAACTTTTTATTTCTTGAATGCTTCTAAAATATGTTTAAATATACCTGACGCATCTGACAACTGCACAGTATATATTATTTGTTAGGAGACAAAGAGAGGCTAATATTTCTTCCAGCAATGCTACCAAGCTTCTGGCTTCCAGCTAGGAGGACAGTGATGGCAGCTCCATATTTTCACATTGACAGGTTTCCTTTAGGATATTATATTAATACAACTGCATGTAAAAATAAGCACTGACTACCAATAAAAATGCTTCTAGGTGATAAAAAAGGGCTTCACTGAATTATTTGATATCTTTCATTTCTGAAGATATCCTTTTAAAAGCCTAGTACACATAATCAGAAAATCGTAAGAAAAATACCACTTTTGAAGCAATCATACGATAATCTGATTGTTACTACACAGCTTTTGTCCGCAGTCCCTCGAAGGGACCACATGAAAATGTTTCTTGTAGGATATCAGATCATATGATTTTCATTTTAATCAGTACAGTTTTCATCCCAAAATACAATACAAACACAACACAATACATTACATCACTTTAAAATTTTTATTCTGTTGTACAAGAATTTTTGTAACTTTAGTAGACTCATCACTTTAGATAAGAGATTAGCATGCAAAAAAAAAAAATGGACAATCATTCGTCCAATATTCTCATCAAGTGTACGGTGCTTAAGGGACAGCAGTGCTCCCCTAATCTTTTCAAGATATTACTTCTTACACCCATGTGAAAGCATTTTATCAAGATGTTTAAAAAAATACCTCTTATTGAGCTACCACCATTGTTTCCTGGGATCCATGCCAATGTGATAGAAGAGGTTGTAGATGTAGATAGTGTGAGGCGAGGCTGATCGGGGGGAACTTCAGAAAAACAGAGAAAACAAAAATATATTATTACTACTTGTGACTGGACTTTTTAAAGGCAATTTTTTTTTATCTTTGTCCCGCTATATTATTCCTATCATTTTCCCATATCCTCACCTTGCACTACCAGGTTTACAATTATTGTGTCAAATCCCCAAGTATTGGTAGCTGTACAGCTATATAAACCGGAATCCTCTGCTTTGACAGAACGAAGAGTTAGTGTGCCATTGGGATGAATTAGTCTATGCCCATCCAATGCCACTGGAATAGCCGAGTCCTCACTGCAGTTTAAGAGAAAGAGATTGAAGACATAATTCAACACCGTTTTACAGTTTTCATAGCCATGGTGATCAAAACATTAACATTATTAAATAAGCATCTCACAGTCTCTAGACCGGTATATTATATTTGGAAGCACCTCATGGGAGCAAAAAGGAGATCATCAACTCCCCCCTGCTTACGGACACCAGCTAAGTCTCTTTGCTTGACTGCTAAAGCATGTCTACATTTAAAAGACTATTTGGTCTCTGAACCTCTGCAGTCCTTTAAGAGTCCTGCAACAAGCTCCAAAAGCCCTGATGAAGGAGTATATTTGTAAATCTTGAAACACGTTGGCAGTAACATCTTGAGTCATCTTGATTAAGGACTAATAAGACCCTATGATAAATGGCTTGGTGCTCGCTTTGGATTGGAAGCGTTTGGGTTCTTCATAGGGTGCTCCTGCAGGTCCCCTGATGTATGCAGCCTTAGCCAAAGCATTACATTCCATTTATTAATGATAATGGACTAGAAGAGCCAAAGATCGAACATTTCGCACCAATACCACTTAAATACACACTGAATTTCTATTTTGTTATCTCCTCTCCTCAAAACGGGCTCCTTTAACATACCATGGAAAGAGAATTGGCTAAAATTGCTGTAGTCATTCACTACAATTCCTCTTAGTACGAAAAAGCATTTAGTGGAACAAAGGGGGGAGGTTTTTGTAGCGTAGGGGTTGCAAGAGTTCAATGTTATACCAAGCAGCTGAATGAATCATTATTCACAGACTAACTGCTTTATGTTAATCTGGTAGCTGAGTTGCACAGGGCTCTCTATTCATTCCAGGTTGATAGTCAGCTTCTGAAATGTTTCCGGATAAGATAGAAAGCCATTTTTATTTGCTCATAAGAGGTTATTTCTTCTTTAGCCAATGTTATAATTGCAAATCCATGGCTTGTTTTAATCTATTAAAAAGAAGAGCTACTGTTCTGTTAGTTGGTCTTGCTGATAGATCTGTAAAAGATGCCGTATGAACATCAATTCAGGTGTCTGTGTGCCCACAACTATGAATCTCTGTGATTGGCCTGACATAATGCTGAACTGCTATTTTTTGAACCAACCCCACCATTTTCTACTATAAAGACTAACATCAGAGACTTCAATGGTTCTTTGCAGGAGTATCTATAGGTATTATCACCATCAGCATATCATATATCGTGAAGCAGAACTAAAGTTTTGTTTTTTTTTAATACAAACTCTTTGAAATTGCAGGTGAAAACAGAACATGCATGCATACTTGCAAAACTTTCTTAGGTTACACTTAATGCATGTCAATGCACTTATGCTATGTCATCCATATCTTGCACAGTCTATTCTGTTTACTTACTCTTTATTAATGAGAGGTGATAAAGGCAGTGCTACTTGGAAGTGATGTAATTATTTTCTAATATGGACAGTTTTCATTCTTTGCCAGGAACCAGGCATGTAATAGTGAAGTTCCATTCCTACCCTAATCCTCCTTTTTCCCTGCTCCTTTATCAGCTACCTTTATCAGCTACTTGTTACATGTTTTATTGAATTCAACTTTTAATAAGTGAGAAGCCAGAACTGTGCTTCTGTGCAGTAATGTGATCTGTTTATGGAAATACAAGAACATAATAATATACTAAGAGGGAGGTGCGGAAGGACTATACCTCTGGGCTGTGCAGTCAGAATAAATCAAACCAAGAAGTCAAAGAGATTCCTTGGCCTTGCTGCTTTACCTGCACAGTAGCTAAGAAACCTACTGAAAAAGCTGCAGGTCTGCATTAACTATTTTTTAATTGTAATGTATTCACATTAAAAAAGAATCTTGAATTTTGCTTTAAACTGACCCTTCATAAATCACATTGGTTAATATGTCGTTTGATATTATCCCCGTTACCAGTCTTTCACCACGATTTAACTTTCTTGGCAATGCAAGTGAATAATGACTGAAGCATGAAATTGTCTTTCAATGTACAGACTATTCCATTTCTTGTCTGTCAAAGGTTGCTTTTCACATAATAAATAGATCCAAAATTAAACATTGAATAGCGCTAGAAAAATAATCTGAAGATTTATAGAAGAAAAAAACGATAACAGTGACAAGATACACTGACTTGAACAAAGATACAGCAGATTGAAATGTGCTAACATTTTGCATAACGTCCTGGATTAGAAAGGTGTTTCTTTGCTTTTCAGAATTATGGTAATTTACTATACAGTATATGAGCAGTGTGCCCCCTTGTTGTCCTTCTCCTGGTTTTATTCCGAGTGATCTCAGCCTCCCACTAGCTTTGCTAAATCAAGGTGCCCACGCACCCTGGGGTGCCTTGAGGTTTCTTCAGGGGTGCCTTGGCAAAATGTCTACAAATTGCCCAAAACTTGTATACAAGCCAGCGGGTGGAACAAGCCTGCCTTTTAGTTACACAAAACCACAGGTTTTCATTGTGCACCATCACGACCTTCTAGCTGCCGGCGTCCTGATAACCAATGACATCATCAGTTGATAAGGAGGATGTCAGCTGACTGCACAGCATCTTAATTTGACCCTCCCCTGCCCCTCTCCATCAGTGCTGGGGTCACATTAGCTCAGTGATGGATAGAGGGAGAAGAGAAATACTGGAATACTAGTCAGTACCAGTGTGCAAAAGTGTATTTGCTTTGGAAGAATAAATCACCTCTAATGTTAGGTGTTCCCCGTGTGTGGATGTTGCTGCATTATAGAAAACTGTTAGGATAGTTTTTCACATTTTATAATGGGGTGCCTCAACACTGCCCATAATTTTAAAGGGTGCCTTGACTGAAAAAAAACACTGGACTAGCAGACATTAGGATAGCAGCATCTCCTAGGTCTCCACATTATTCATCATGTATGTATTTATATAAAATTGATAACTCCTATATGATATATACTATTGCCTATGTATATAATAATGCATTTTTATTTTAAATTACATTTTGTGTAGCCTATTTGGCCTCCTAAAGAAGTTGAACTCAGCTTCTGTACTTTAACTAGGATTATGTGTTTACAATTGTAATGGTTATACTATTATACCTGTTGCATACGATATTCTTCCAACTGGCAATGCGACATAATCCTTCTGAATGAAGCTGATTTATATGTTTCTGGGAGTAACCAGTTCAGCTGTATGGACTTACTATGTACGTCAAAGAGTGAACCTATAATCACAAGCAGTAGCAGCCTTCAGCTTGTGCGGGTTTTGTACAGCCGGATCCTGGCTTGAAAGTGATGTGGAGTCTCTGTAGCCGCTGATCACTTACAAAAAGCTGTCGGAGTGGTGCACCCCACCCTCCTCACATCCCCCAGGCCCCCCCTCCCCCCCGTGGTTCCCGGGAACCTGGGACCACAACTGCCGACTTCAGGGGAGAGAGCGACGTGATACAAAGGCAAATCCATACCTCGATTTCACGTGTAAACAATGAAACCAGAAGTGATGGTCACTTCTAATTTCAGACTCACCATTTCTTGGCCTGTACAGCCGATCTGTGCTTGGTTAGATGGTGTGAAGGGCAGGGGAGACATTGGAGTCTATTACACCCCTAATGTCCCAATTTATTAACCCCTTGTGATAGCAATTAAGTATAAACAAAGAAAAAAGATTTAAAACATAAAACTGTAATACAACGTATTTTAAAAAAATAATTGCTGTAACCTCCATTGCCCCACACACATGTGCAAACATAAATGCATGCCAAGGGTGCGTATGTAAACATGCAGTCGCACCACGTGTGTGACATAATGCCATGAATGTCAGCGTGAGAGCAATAATTCTAGAGTTCCTGGTTAACTTTAAACTGATGAGCTGTAAAGGCTTTTAAAGTATCACCCACGGAGATTTTTGGGCACCATACTTTCTTTCGATATCACGCAGTTCTAAGATGTGGCATGTTTGGTATCTATTTATACAATACAACCTCCTCTTTTTAATTTTACCAAAAATGGGTATTATGCTGTGTGTATTTGCACTAAAGGTAATTTTATTATATTTTTCCTGTAAATGTATGTTTTAATAAACAGTTGTGCAAATGTCATCTGACATGTAAATTTGCGCCTATCGTTGTTTTATTGCACAGGGCCTCTGCTTTCAGAAAATATAGAATGCTCTGGGGGGTGAAGTAGTTTTATTGCCATTAATTAAGATTGTTATATGTGTGCAAAAAATTTATATAATTGCTTTAAAGCCGAACCGGTTAAATGGAGTTGTTTTTATGGTCGAGGTTTTAATATGTATAAATAAACATCATTTGTTTTTGTTTTTTTATAATAATGTGTGGGTGTCTTAAAAGTCTGCAGGATATACTTTTATTTTTACTTAGCTATGTTAACTTCCACATTAGTAGACCCATGAATGAAAACTTGTAAAAACATGAATCTGTGGTTCAAGGAAAAATGTTATGGATTTCCTTAAGATATAATGTTGGCAGGAAAATTTACCTGTTTTTAGTCCATTTAATGGCTGGTCCTGGCTCCCCCACTGAGCTGCATGGTAAGCGCACATCTTTCATCCAAGGTGTACTTACAGTGCCTCCAAATGATATAATTTTGGCAGGCGCTACAATACAAAAACATAGTTACCTTATAGCTGGTAACAAAAGGCAACAATCAGTTAGGTGGATAACACATTCTTAATATTGCAATGTGGCTAGGTAATTAAATGTAGACAAATAAACAACAATATATTCAACTTAAATTCAGATGTCTCAAGTTCTTCTAGAGCAGGGTTTGTAGTGCATCGATTTCCACAAACACCCCCAGAAACACAAAAAAAAAGAAAAGAAACTTTACAGCTTTTGATTTCAAGTGGTTGTAAACTCTTACATATACCCAGTGAAGTGACTGGCCTCAGGTGATACACAGAGATGTAACAAATCCTCCTACATACTGTCTATCTGAAGTGTTCTCTTCTCTACATCTGTTCAAAGTCCAGAATTTATAAAGCTTGTCTGAGTTTTCAAAAAGCAGGGGGCAGAGAGCTTAGGTTACACTCTTCAGAGCTCATTGAGGAGAGCGCTTAGAGCTGATTGGAGGGAAGACACACCCCTCCCCCTTCCCAGAACTGAGACTGTCAATCACAAGTGTGCTGGAGCTCCTTCCCCTGTCAACTTTTTTCTCTTGGTGTCAGGAAAACTTATCAGAAGTGACTCTAACTGTTGATAGCAGGGGAACGAAAGAGCAGAAAGAAATAACATTTAGTGCTCTGGATTGAGACAAGAACACACTATAGAGGCAAATGCTTTGTTCATATTTCATGTCTGAGGTTTACAAACACTTTAACTTAGTACACAAAGTGAAGGGCTTTTGATTCCTCTAAAAATATCTCATTACAATTGTTGAGGTGGATCTCCTGCCAAAGCATGCTACAAAATAGCAACAAGAACTTGGTGCTGTGTAGGTCAAGTTCTAGGTGTTTCACTACTCCCTACCACCGAATCCCTCTTCCATGACCTATGTTACTATGTAATAAGAACTCTATTGTTTGCCTATCCTGCTAGCAGTTGTTTTCTAATAACAAAATATGTGTTATTCAATCTAATTAGTTCCCAATGATTCCTCCATTCGGACCCTGCTTTTGTCAAGATTAGGCTGTCGAGCCATTATTTGGTGTTAATATGGCATAAGCAATATCTCAGACACCATGTGATCAGCATTACATATATATATATATATATATATATATATAGACCATTTGAACAATATATATATATAAATAGACCATTTGAACATTTTGCAGACCAGCTGATTAGTATGTTACCATTTATTAGTTAATAAAGACAGACTTGTTTATTTGGTTTATTCTACTAGCAGGTTTTTTAGTTTTTTAGGCTAAAAAAAAATTCTAAATGAAAAATTCTGGTAGTATAATTTTCTAGTAGCATTTAGGAACGGTAGCTTTTTATTAGCATTTTTACAGTACATGTAGGGGAAAAAAAAAAGTTTAAAAAAGAAGCTATTAGAAGCATTTAGTGTTGAGTATCATTTAGTGTTTTTTTTTTTTTATTCTGCTGGAAAATCGCTACCAAAAACTCTACAAAAACATTTTTTTTTCTGCTCCTAGGCGCTGAAGCTTGAAAAGCTAAAATAGTCTGCATGGACACAGGATAATATTAGCTTCTAAGAGCAGAAAACAATTGCTAAAAGCTTCTAGGAGGTTAAAAAATGCTAGTGTACATGGAGCCTTAAACATCTGCTGGATGTTTACACTAGAGAGCTGGCAGCCTGCCAAGATCTGCTCTCAATAGAAAAAAAAGTTCAGATTTCAATAACTGTGTTGTGAACTTTGAAAATGCATTTCTCCACATTGCCTTTGGCTACAGAGGTGAATAAGAATTTGCTTTAGTCTCTATGCATACTAGTTTTTTTTTTAAGTTTCTAGAAGCTATTATCAGCATATTGTTTTTCTGCTCCTAGAAGCGAAATAATGTTATCCTATGTGTTTGTGCACACTATATTAGGCTACTCCAAAGACACGCTGGTAGGTTAATTGGCTTCTGTCTAAATTGGCCCTAGTATGTGTATGTAGGAATGTGAGAGTTAGGGACTTTAGATTGTACGCCCCTTGAGGATTAGGGACTGATGTGTATGTACAATATATATGTAAAGCGCTGCGTAAATTGATGGCGCTATATAAGAACCTGAAATAAATAAATAAATATTCTGGGTGTCCTGAATGTCCTTCTGAAAGATAGAGTTCTAGCATTTTCGACACATTTGATTTTTTTCTTTAATAAACTGTTTATTCACATTTGCAAAAATACACAATAGAATGCAACTTCCATGAAATGTAAAAAACATAATTGCAATTACTAAGATTTTTTTTTTTTGCCCCCCCTAAGGCACATTGTCACATGCTGTGAAAGGTTTCTCTCCCTCCTCTTGTTAACTGATATTTTAGATGACGAGTTGAATAGAAACTTTTGAGCATGATTTGACACAGTGCAGATATACTTGTTTAAATGGTAATTCCACTTCATAAAAAAATGAATCTAGGGGCATTATGCACACTGTGTGGGCTCCTCTGACCACCTCCCAGTGTTTCTTAACAGATTTTGTCTTACAACACTGATTGATCATGTGACTGTATCAAGAAGGCCTGCACTGCACACAGGACAGGAAGTGATAAAAGAGTGGAATGCAGGCATGAGTTGCAACTACGGAGGAGCTGGGAGTCTATAATAAAGTCTGTTATAATACTTATATATAACAAATGTGGAAAACATTGTCATTTTCTCAATAAATATGGAATTATACTTTAAGATCAATCTTCAGGTTAAATATATTCCAGATGCATTAGAACAAAAGGTGTGCAAAGACTTAGTTTGTTTTCTTTAACCACTTCAAGTCCAGACACTTTCACCCTCTTCCAGGCCAGTCCAGCTTTCAGCACCATCACACTTTGAATGACAATTACTCAATCATGCAACACTGTACCCATATGAAATTTATATCCTTTTTGTGAGACAGATAGAGCTTTCTTTTGGTGGTATTTGATCACCGCTGTTTTTTTACATTTTTGCTATATACACATGAAAAAATACTGAATATTTTGAAAAAAATAATTGTTTGCTTAGTTTTTGTTATAAAATTTTACAAATAAATAATTTCTCTTCATAAATTTAGGCAAAAATGTATTCTGCTACATTTTTGGGGTAAAAATAACGCAAAATAGTGTATATTATTTAGTCTGTGTGAAAGCTATAAAGTCTACAAACTATGGGATATATATTTGAAAATTGATCAGTTTAGACCTTAAAACTGGTATAGTGTATGGCAGTGATCAGGACGCTGGTATGGGGCATGGTGGTGATCAGGACACTGGTATGGCAGTAGTCAGGACGCAGGTATGGCGGTGATCAACACGCTGGTATGGCAATAGTTAGGACGCTGGTATGGGGGTGATCAGGATACTGGTATGGAGTACGGCGGTGATCAGAACGCTGGTATGGCAGTGATCAGAACTCTGGTATGGGGTATGGTGGTGATCAGGATGCTGGTGTGGGGTATGGTGGTGATCAGGACTCTGGTATGGCATATGGGGTGATCAGGATGCTGGTATGGGGTATGGCGGTGATCAGGATCCTGGTATGGGGTATGGCGGTGATCAGGATGCTGACATGGTGTATGGAGGTGATCAGAGTGTGGTATGGCATATGGTGGTGATCAGGACTCTGATAAGGCATATGGGGTGATCAGGATGCTGGTATGGGGTATGGTGGTGATCAGGATTCTGGTATGGGGTATGGCGGTGATCAAGATGCTGGTATGGGGTATGGCAGTGATCAGGATGCTGGCATGGTGTATGGAGGTGATCAGAGTGTGGTATGGCATATGGTGGTGATCAGGGTGCTGGTATGACATATGGCAGTGATCAGAGTGTTTGTTTGAGGTATGGCAGTGTTTAGAACATTGGTATGGTATATTGGGGTGCTTTTGTGCACACTGGGACAGGTGACAGGGGTTGACTGCATGTTTTATTATGTATATACTGGGGCACTGATCAGGGACACAGAGGCACTGATCAGGGACGCTGGAGTGGATGGAACAGCACCTGACAGGCTACTGTGCACTCACAGACTTCAGGATCACTTCTCTCTGCTCTCACACAGAGCACAGAGAAGCAATATTTAATTTCACTTTCCATTGTTTACTATGTTAGTGATGTGATTTGTCACAGCAGTCACATGGTAAAACACCATGTGATCGTACGGACAACACGGTAATGTGGTCTGCTGTGTCTGGGCGATAAAGCGATCGCTGGGCTCTGGGGTGCGTGCTCTGTGAGTCTCGCAGAAGCCACCATTGCGGGTTGAAGTACAGGTATGCTAGCACGTATCGGCAAAGCTTCCAGTCCGCTGTCTATGTGCAATGGGTGGATGGGAAAAGGTTAAAAATGCAGCCTCAGGAGAAAATCATGTCCCTGCCAACAGCTGTAAAATGGGACCCTTGGTCTCCATGTGGAAGCAGTGGTCTCTCTTCAGACGTCCAGCATGAGTTAGAGCCAGATTGCTCAAATCAGCAGGGAGCATTATCTATATGTATCGATCTGTAGATGGCATGTCATACCCCTACATACAGATCTCTGCAAGAGTCCCACTCTGTAGCTGCTGGCAGGGGGCAGGCCTTTCTATTAAGGCTGTAGCTGCATTAGAAAGAAAACAAACGGACATTGAAAACCTTTTATTCTGATAAACCTGGACTGTATTTAGATGATATTAACTGAAGGTTTAATTAGTCTTGAAACCTAACCTTCTATGTATCTGTTAAATGCTCAAATGTGGTATCTCCATACCTTTGCCATCTGGCGTAATCATTAGTCTTTCGCTAACATTGCCCCGTCCTGCAGATGTAACTGCAGCCACCCAAAGCATGTACTGTTGCCCTCGAAGAAGGTGCATTATTCGATAGTGAAGGAACTCGGGACTTGTTTCATACTCACTGGGAGCCTGCAGAAAAGGGAAACAGTGAGATTCTAACAAAAATCAGCAGTTATTTAAAACACAACAAAATTAGAATAACAATGGGTTAACACATTGTATGTGCACTATGTGGCTTTAAGAGTTGCATGCAAGCAAGCTCCCTCATTCCTAATTAACTCTAATTAGCTGCCTCTTTTTAGCCTGCAGTGCCACCCTTTCCCATCTAGAGACTACAGGAAAAAAACTTCAAAAGAATGAAAACTTCAAAGATTTTCATTTTATTCAGATGAAACTTCCTCCCTAAGAGAGGGGAGTGGAAGACCAGAGGGTGGTATAGAAAATGGAGCATGACGAAGATAGGATAAGTAGAGCTTGGAGAGAAGGATGAAATGTACATGGCAAGAAGCAGCACAATAAAAACAATGAAAATTTAAAGCATCAAAAATGTTCTTCACGAGGACAGTAGAGGAATTTGATAATGTCCATCTATTTTTAGATATACTGCTGTCTGTACAACTACTCTAAAAGCCTTTCATTTATTTTAATTAATCCAAATGTGCCAATATATTTATTGAAATTTTTTTTAAAAATCATCAAGCATGTTTTAGGGTCCAAGCACACTGGGTTTAAAAAATCTGCATCTACAGGAGTTTAGCGTTTTGCCTTTAGAAGCAGCTCAATGTTATCCTATGTATCCATATATATTAGGACGTTTAGAGGCATATATTAGCCTACCCCACCCTCACCTAACGGCCATCCTCCCTCATTCCTCCTACCACTTCATCCCCCCCAGCCACTTCCTACTGTACCTTTACCCCCTCCCTCCTAGATTGTAAGCTCGTAAGAGTAGGGCCCTCTTACCCCTCGTACGCTGTCTGTCTTTGTTGTACTGTGCCATGTATTGTCCCCCCCTATTGTACAGCGCTGAGCAAACCCTTTGGCGCTATATAAACTCGTAGTAATAATAATAATAATAATAATAATATTTTAAGCTCAGCATTTAGATGCAGAAAAAATCCTTCCGGTTTGCATTTTTGAGAGCAGTTTTCTGGCCGGAAAAAATGCTAAATACTCCTAAACGCATTTACAATAACAATCTATATGAGTGTTTTTTTCTGCCACGGAACTGGCATTTTTTTTAAGCCCAGTGTGCATGGACCCTTACAATACATTACCCTTACAATACAGTCACCGGTTTGAACATTGTGTTGTATTATATTTCTGCATCACATTACTTTAATGCTAAAAATTATATATAAATTTTATTAGTAAAGATTTAGAAACATTACATAATGAAACTATTCTAATAACTCTCCTTGCTGTTTGTAATCAATATAAAAAATAGATTAAAAGAAGTTTGATTTCACAAACGGTATTGGTCAGATATGGTGTTGGTAAGGATTTATAGGTATGAAGCCATCATAATTCAAGTAAGAGAGAGAATGGTCTAATGTACTATAGATCAGAATAAGGAGACTAGCCCTGTGAAAGAATTTGTGTTTCTGTCCATTCTATCCCAAGATTTACAGAGCTCTGTCACAGCACACAATGATGGTTGGAAGGGGAGGAGACCTGATTTTCTCTGTTGCAGTTTTGTACTACTTACAGGTCTACTTCCCAGCCTTAACCTGTGACTGAACAGTGAAAAGAGAAGCAACACACTACTCTCATCTCTCTGTCACTCTGCTCTTGCCATGAACTGCTGTACAACTGATTGGTGCCTAGTGCTGCTTCTCCCTCTCCCTATCTGAATTCTGCTGTACAGTGGCCTTCAAGAGGCTGATACCAAGCACAATTTAGGTACTTTCACTGTGTGCACAATCTTTCATGTTAATAAGCAGTACAGACAGTCTGAATGGACGTGCTCTGCACATCAATCTTTTCAAAATGTAAGAAGCACGAAGAAACACTACAGTATGTTTGCTTTGTAGGACTTGGGGTTGTACTGACATGAAGCAAAAGCGATCCCTGAACATGTCTAACTTTGCAAACTGATGTTTAATGCAAAACGTTAGCTACTAGTTTTGTTTCCATGTGGAATACTCAAACAATGCTTTTTTTTATACAATATTGTGCAGTAGCATAGTGTGTATGTAAACATTTTACCTGAAAAAGAGAAAAAAACAGCTTGTCAAATAAAAAAGGCACATAACCCAGGCAAAGCAGCAGATCTACTAAACCCTGGGTGCCATGCTATCAAAGCAGAAAAGGCAATGTATACATATATAGAGATATTTATCAATGGAGCCTTCTAATAATCAGTATATATAATCTCATATGCTGGCTAGTAACTAAACTTTTTCACATGTGATGATTTCTCCTCCTATTAGCATGATTCTTGTCAGCGCAAGAACTGACTGGCTTCTTGGGATGCTCCTTCCTCTCAGACTAGAGCTCTGTTGTTCAGCAAGAGGCTGACACCAAGTCAAATTCAGGCCCTAACAACACTTATTATTTGGATAACAAATTACATTTATGATTTAATGATATATTAACGATTACAGTATAGCGTTGCATTATCTTTTGTCTCTTATATCTTTATATTAGCAAATTCCCCCCTATATGTCTATGTCCTGCAGCACCATGCTTTACTGGGACTTTTAACCCCTACAATTACAGCCTCCAAATTACAGCCTGTGGGCCATATGTGGCCTTTTGCTTGCCTTTTTCTGGCCCTTGAGGGAGCATTTCATGCATGACACCAATGATGGGACACTATTCCTCACACTAAAACCATTGATGGGGCATTATTTACTCCGACTGACTTCAGAGCGTTTTCTAATCCCAATGACCACAGTCTGGTCCCCTCTAAAGCCTGAAGGACAGTTAACTGGCCCTTTATTTAGAACGTTTGGAGACCCATGCTATCAAACGCACTAAATGTGTCCAAGAGTTTAGAATATGGGTAACAGGTAAATATTGGACAGTTTGCAAATTTAACTTAATTAAATTAACTTACCATTCATGACCATATTCTTATTTGACAAAAAGCACACATGGTCTGAAATGACAATGGCAGACACTACAATATTGAATATTTTGGCTAAGGTTTTATAGGAAAGTTGAATCCATTTGTGGCAAGGATATTGACCAGCATTGCTAAGACTGAATTTAACATTTAAAGCAAGTAAATGCTTTGATTTTTTTGTTTTTACAAGAGTAGAAGAGATCAGTACAAATTGTAACAAAACATGACTTATGCTTTTAAAAAAGGAGGTGGTCTAATAAGACCGATGTCCAAATAGAAAAAGTCAGTACATTCAGAGGCTAAAACCAGCAACAAACATCAAGTTGTGATCAGAGTGTGAATAATAGACAATGTAAAGAAACAGCCATACATGTCATGAAATACAAAGGATTACAGTGGTAGCGGTGGTATCATAGCTCAGTTACAAGGTAGCACAGGATATCAATATTAGAAAGAAAGGTCAGGAAGTAATCAGAATTTGTAATGGATTCCACAGAATTAAGTAAGGGGTCACATACACGTGGCTGAGTGTTGTAACCAATGGTCCAAAATTTTGTTAAATTTAGACGGACAGCCCCTGTGGACATAGATTCATTTCTTATAGGGAAGAGTCATTTCTTATAGCCAGGACTGAAATGTGGGTGGGAAGGCTTGCATCAAATTGCATTCTATCATTTTCCTCATGGTAAATAAAGTTTCATGTAAAGTTGCTGTCATACCTGTATATTTATCAGCATCTGGGTCAAGATAAAATCCACTAAAATTCTTCTCCAGCATACGCTTAAATCAGTAGTTTAATTTTAATATGTTAGAAGCAAGTCTCATGGACTTGCTTCTAACATATTGTCGAAGTTCAAGAGACTTCTACAAGAATCAATCAATCAAAAAAAAATCAATAAATAAAATCAATCATCAATCTCCTCCAAAGCTAACAGGACATCTCAAGAGATACTTGCAGAAGGGCACAGAAATTCTAGTTAGGTACAGCTAGATCTCCTTTTCTGGATGTATTGTGTAGGTGAAGATGGATATAAGGACTTAAGTAACTTCCTGCAGACCTACAAATCTAGGACTACTATGCCCAACTTCAAAAGATTATCTTGGTGCTGGATAGGGGACCTAATTTGGGCCTGTATTTCTTGTATGTGCTTTATTTAATTCAAACTTCAGGTTCCGAGATCAGCTTCTGCAATTTCTGCAGATAAGCCAACGTTCGCTATCTGTATCTTGCAGAGAAGGGTAGTTTGCACAGTCACAATGTCTATGGTGGTCTGCTTTTGTTGTGGAGATCACTTTCCTCTAAGCAGAATCTGATGCTATCTTTGTCTATGCAGTGGTACTTCTCAAACTTTGCCAGGTCTCTTTTGTCATGGCAGTGCCATGGCAATCTAGCAGGTTACTAGTTGAGTTTGTAGTCTCTAAAAAGGTACTAGGAATCTGTCCATAGGTGTTAGAAGTATGCAATAACCATATCTGTGACATGAGGCTCAATAATAATAAAAAGATGACATAATAAAAGACACATGATTATATAGTGGTGGACCAAGCCCCTGTGAAAAGGACTACTTTGGACCAATTTGGCATTCATCCTTGTTGCTCCCTATACAGGCATTCAATTTTGCCACTTGTGACTTAGCCAGTCCTTTTCCATCAGGAATATACAACATATCTGCTGTATGTTGTGGCTGAAAGTTCATTTGTTCATGCTAACATCACTAAAAGGCTCAGTGGTAATTACACAACCCTTGGAAAGTTGTGAATCTTTAGTGAAGATCGCGACCTTACAAACCATATTCAGATGATAAGGGGGGCACAGTCTCTGATGGGGGTGCTGCTTATGATGGAGTGCGGCTTTGAATGAGTGCAGAGCAGTTAAACACAGCACTTTAATTATGCCTTCTCTACTTTCACAGGTAACTGCATTTATCTGCTACCTCCACTCTTAACCAGACAAACGCATTGACTCCTGCTGTTCTTCTCTGGGTAACTGCATTTATCTGCTACCTCCACTCTTAACCAGACAAACGCATTGACTCCTGCTGTTCTTCTCTGGGTAACTGCATTTATCTGCTACCTCCACTCTTAACCAGACAAACGCATTGACTCCTGCTAAATTCTGAACAAATGTTGTAATTATATCTGTGTATCTGTTGACTTGTCCTCACCTCTAGGCGCACTCAGGTTTATGACTGTGGCCTGGTTCCTAAGAAACATCCCCCACTATTCATGTGAGCCTTATCAGCTTCTAATTGGGGCGGAGTTGAATGCTCATTTGAGCATCTCCCTATAAATTTAGTTCAGCTCATGGGGAAGATCTCTGATGGGGGTGCTGCTTATGATGGAGTGCGGCTTTGAATGAGTGCAGAGCAGTTAAACACAGCAGTTGAACTAAAGCAGGAGAACGTAAGCAGCAGGAAGACACAACAACAGCAAGAAACTCTACTGCATGCTGGACAGACTGCAAGGAAACATCTTTTACATACCTGAGTCCCACTCCACGTACCTTTTATATAATACACCCCTCTTCTCCTCTTCATATTACTATCCTCTGTTCCCAAATCTCATTTCTTTACCCCTCTGCTCCACCCCAAAACTTGTACATCTACCCCTCATTGCTATCATCTCCCTACTATTGCTTTCATCACCTCCCCAAAATGCCTCTTCCACTCCTCCTTCTCATTTTCCTCTCCTCTGTTCCCAAAATCCATTCACTATATCCCTGTGCTCCTCCCAAACATTTGTATATTGTGCCCTCACTGCTTCCCTCACCCCTCTATGGCACCCACCACCTCCTCCTATTACTCCACTCTCCCACTGACCCAAACACCTCCACTAGTAGTTTCTCACGCTCCTGCACATCCCGCTCCCATGCCACCTTTCTCACCCTTCTCCTCCTCATAACCGCGGGGGACATCTCCCCAAATCCTGGCCCTCCACCACCTCCCTCACCCGCACAACACCCTCCCGCCTCCACGTCCTGCTGCAACCCCCGCAACTTACTATCTGTCCCCCTGCTCCCTAAAATCTCCCCCCCCGTTTTCATGTGCACTCCTGAACGCCCGATCGGTGTGCAACAAGCTTACCGCCATCCACGACCTCTTTGTTTCCCGCTCCCTCAACCTCCTGGCGATTACGGAAACCTGGATCCAGCCCACTGACTCTACCTCCCCTGCTGCACTCTCCTACGGAGGTCTCACCTGGACCCACTCACCCAGGCCCAACGGTCGTAAAGGTGGTGGGGTTGGCCTGCTCCTGTCACCACTGAGCACCTTCTGAGTCCTCCCAAACCCCCCCTCCCTATCCTTCTCCTCCTTTGAGGCCCACTGCGTCCGACTATTCTCCCCAACCCCCCTGAAGATTGCTGTGATATACCGGCCTCCTGGACCTGTATCCCGCTTCCTGGAAGACTTCTCCTCCTGGCTACCCTTCTTCTTCTCCTCTGAGCTACCCACTATCATCCTTGGGGATTTCAACATCCCTGTCAACCTCGACAACCCGGACACAGCCCGTCTCCTCCACTTAACCTCCTCCTTTGCACAGTGCATACAATCCACCACCCACTCCGACGGTAATATCCTTGATCTTGTCTTCTTCAACCGCTGCGCTCCCCACAACCTCACTAACACCCCCTTCCCTCTCTCTGACCACAACCTGATTACCTTCTCAATCTCCTCATCCTCCAACGCCTACCCCTCCAAATGTCACACTTCTACCAGCCGTAACCTCCGCAACCTTAACCCTGCCTCCCTCCACTCCGCAGCTGATCAACTCCATGACCGCATCCTCCCCCTGTCCTGCCCCGACTTGGCTATGACCGCCTACAACAATGCGCTGTCAACAGCCCTTGACTCACTAGCGCCTTTAACCACACGCAACATCAGACCCCGACCGCTCCAGCCCTGGCAGACTGATCACACCAAAACCCTCAAACGACACAGTCGTGCCCTGGAGCGACTATGGCGCAAAACCAAATCCCAACAAGCCTTCACCCGATACAAATCTGCCTTCCACACCTACTCCCTCACTGTCAGGAATGGACTGGCCAGCAATGGTGGGACTCACCTGCCTTTTGATCTGCAGTACCAGGGCTGGCCAGCGGGTGCTCCCAGCAATCAGAGACTCAACCTTTCAGCCAGCTAACACCTGGAACTGATGATACTGGTGTATTTAAGGGATGGCCAGACTTGCAGACTCGGCCTTGGTGTTGTGTTTGTCCTGGGCCCTGTATCTGTCCTGCATCCTGTTTCTGTTCCTTTGCTACCTGTTCTGATCCCTGGCTTGTGACCCTGACCATCCCTCTGCCTGACCCTCTGTACTCCGCTGCTTGCTACCTGTTCTGATCCCTGGCTTGTGACCCTGACCACCCCTCTGCCTGACCCTCTGTACTACGCTGCTTGCTACCTGCTGAACCTGGCCTGTGACCCCGACCATTCTCCGCTTGCTCCCCCTGTACCTACCTGCCCAATTGATATTGACTCGGCCTGCCTGACGACGCTTGCTTGTATGTACTGTTATCTGTGGGTGGTTGGTTGGGTTTGTTTGCACTGTATTATGTTTAGTATTGCACTGCGTTTATGTTTTTATTGTTAGTGTTAATAAATTACATTGTTAATCACATATCTGAAGTCTGCGTTTCCCTGCTTCAGTCACACACCTCTGGTCATACCTGGGAGCCCTGACATTACACCAAGGCCAATCCTGACCAGAAGTGGCTGCACAGGGAAGCCATCTTGGCTTGTTGATGGGAAGGATGGATCTGGATGAGGTTGCGTATTTATATCTGCTAGTGTTTGATGACAGGGAGTATGCTTATCAAACTCTGAAGGAGTATACCCGGGATGAACTGCTAGAATGTATACGGCTCGCTCATGCTCTAGTAGATCAGGGCACAGAGTTGGTTTCATCTGGTTCCCCCGAATGCAGGGATGAATTTTTGCCACCATTTAGTGCAGACCAGGTAGAGTCCCTGGTGTGGTTATTAGAGGATGATGTGGGTTACTTTCTGGAGCGTTATTCCACATGTTCACCACAGACACTAAGAGATTGTATAAACGCAGTGCAGTCATTGACCAGACAGGCTTTGTGTAAGCTCAGCTTTGTTCAACCCATACTGCAGACATGGACAGACTTGTTGCACCCAGCCTCAGTCAGCTTACAAAAACCCAGTCCTGCTTCTAACTCTACTCCTGTATTCCCAACAGCTCCTCCAGTTACAGCCCAGTATACTTGGCTATCTACCGCATGTCAGTACCCTGTTCCCACTCGCTGCACCTATCCTGCCTTTAACCCTGTAAAAAAGCCCTCTGTAGCAACTGCTCCCTCTCCTGTTCCATCCTCCAGTTCTTCTCTGTCTCCAGCTGCTCCATTCGTTTGCAGACCTGCGTTTACTTGCAGTGCCCCAGTAGTTAAAACCAGAAAAAAGCGAAAATTCTTTCCAACCAATACCATCCTGCCAGTATCCAAATCGGTGAGCCTGCCTTCCGTGGTTCAGCCTGAAGCCTCTACTCGGCCTGATGCCTGTACGCGGCCTGATGCCTCTACTCGGCCTGATGCCTCTACTCGGCCTGAAGCCTCTACTCGGCCTGAAGCCTCTACTCGGCCTGATGCCTCTACTCGGCCTGAAGCCTCTACTCGGCCTGATGCCTCTACTCGGCCTGAAGCCTCTACTCGGCCTGAAGCCTCTACTCGGCCTGAAGCCTCTACTCGGCCTGATGCCTCTACTCGGCCTGATGCCTCTACTCGGCCTGATGCCTCTACTCGGCCAGACGCCGGCATTCAGCCTGATGCCTCTACCCAGCATGATGAACTGATCCAGCCTGACGATCCTATTAGGCCAGTTGACTCGATGCCCGCTGTTGATCCAGATGATCCGGTACCTGATCCGGTGCCCGCTGTCGTGCCAATTGACTCAGAGCCCGCTGTCGTACCTGGTGACTCGGTGCCCACTGCCTTGCCAGATGACGCGGTGCCCGCTGGCGAGCCAAATGACCTGATGCCTGGTGACCCAGTGCCCGCTGTCATACCTGGTGACCCGATGCCCGCTGTCGAGCCGGACGATCCAATGCCTGGTGACCCGGTGCCCACTGCCTTGCCAGATGACGCGGTGCCCTCTGGCAAGCCAAATGACCTGATGCCTGGTGACCCAGTGCCCGCTGTCATACCTGGTGACCCGATGCCTGCTGTCGAGCCAGACAATCCGGTACCTGATGACCCGGTGCCCACTGTCGTGCCTGTTGACTCGGAGCCCACT
Organism: Staurois parvus; assembly: GCF_062004578.1. NCBI lineage: Eukaryota > Metazoa > Chordata > Amphibia > Anura > Ranidae > Staurois > Staurois parvus. The sequence goes on from NW_028318003.1 coordinate 8,210,959, forward strand.
GCCTTGCCAGATGACGCGGTGCCCGCTGTCGAGCCAAATGACCTGATGCCTGGTGACCCGATGCCCGCTGTCCAGCCAGACGATTCAATGTCTGCCCCAGTGCCCGCGGTCATGCCAGTTGACTCGGAACCCACTGCCTTGCCAGATGACGTGGTGCTCGCTGTCAAGCCAAATGACTTGATGCCTGGTGACCCGATGCCCGCTGTCCAGTCAGACGATCCAATGTCTGACCCAGTGCCCGCGGTCATACCAGTTGACTCGGAGCCCACTGCCTTGCCAGATGACGCGGTGCCCGCAGTCGAGCCAAATGACCTGATGCCTGGTGACCCGATGCCCGCTGTCCGGTCAGACGATCCAATGTCTGACCCAGTGCCCGCGGTCATACCAGTTGACTCGGAGCCCACTGCCTTGCCAGATGACACGGTGCTCGCTGTCGAGCCAAATGACCTGATGCCTGGTGACCCGATGCCCGCTGTCCAGCCAGACGATCCAATGTCTGACCTAGTGCCAGCGGTCATGCCAGTTGACTCGGAGCCCACTGTCGTGCCTGGTGACTCGGTGCCCGCTGCTCCGCCTGGGGGCCCGAGACCTGTCGCTCCGCCTGAGGGCCCAAGACCTGTCGCACCGCCTGGGGGTCCGGCGCCCGCCGCTCCGCCTGAGGGCCCGAGACCTGTCGCTCCACCTGGGGGTCCGGCGCCCGCCGCTCCGCCTGAGGGCCCGAGACCTGTCGCTCCACCTGGGGGTCCGGCGCCCGCCGCTCCGCCTGAGGGCCCGAGACCTGTCGCTCCACCTGGGGGTCCGGCGCCCGCCGCTCCGCCTGAGGGCCCGAGACCTGTCGCTCCGCCTGGGGGTCCGGCGCCCGCCGCTCCGCCTGAGGGCCCGAGACCTGTCGCTCCGCCTGGGGGCCCGAGACCTGTCGCTCCACCTGGGGGTCCGGCGCCCGCCGCTCCGCCTGAGGGCCCGAGACCTGTCGCTCCACCCGGGGGTCCGGCGCCCGCCGCTCCGCCTGAGGGCCCGAGACCTGTAGTTCCGCCTGGGGGCCCGATGCCTGTCGCCCCGCCTGGGGGCCCGATGCCTGTCGCCCCGCCTGGGGGCCCGATGCCTGTCGCTCCACCTGGGGGTCCGGCGCCCGCCGCTCCGCCTGAGGGCCCGAGACCTGTAGTTCCGCCTGGGGGCCCGATGCCTGTCGCCCCGCCCGGGGGCCCGATGCCTGTCGCCCCACTCGGGGGCCCGATGCCTGTCGCCCCGCCCGGGGGCCCGATGCCTGTCGCCCCGCCCGGGGGCCCGAGGCCTGTCGCCCCGCCCGGGGGCCCGAGGCCTGTCGCCCCGCCCGGGGGCCCGAGGCCTGCCGCTCCGCCCGGGGGCCCGGTGCCTGCCGCTCCGCCCGGGGGCCCGGTGCCTGCCGCTCCGCCCGGGGGCCCGGTGCCTGCCGCTCCGCCCGGGGGCCCGGTGCCTGCCGCTCCGCCCGGTGGCCCGCTGCCTGCCGCTTCGCCTGGTAGCCCGATGTGCCTCTGCTCGGGGTCCTGCCCGATGTGCCTCTGCCCGGAGTCCTGCCCGATGTGCCTCTGCCCGGAGTCCTGCCCGATGTGCCTCTGCCCGGAGTCCAGCCCGATGTGCCTCTGCCCGGAGTCCAGCCCGATGTGCCTCTGCCCGGAGTCCAGCCCGATGTGCCTCTGCCCGGAGTCCAGCCCGATGTGCCTCTGCCCGGAGTCCTGCCCGATGTGCCTCTGCCCGGAGTCCTGCCCGATGTGCCTCTGCCCGGTGTGCCTCTGCCCGGAGTCCAGCCCGATGTGCCTCTGCCCGGAGTCCAGCCCGATGTGCCTCTGCCCGGAGTCCAGCCCGATGTGCCTCTGCCCGGAGTCCAGCCCGATGTGCCTCTGCCCGGAGTCCAGCCCGATGTGCCTCTGCCCGGTGTGGCTCTGCCCGGTGTGCCTCTGCCCGGAGTCCAGCCCGATGTGCCTCTGCCCGGTGTACCGCTGCCCGGAGTCCTGCCCGGTGTGCCAGTCTTTGATATCCCGCCAGTTACCAGACCCGGGCGGTGGAACATTTTTCCCAGCTAGGACTGTTTGGAGCGTCCTGAGGCCGCTCCTTGAGGGGGGGGTACTGTCAGGAATGGACTGGCCAGCAATGGTGGGACTCACCTGCCTTTTGATCTGCAGTACCAGGGCTGGCCAGCGGGTGCTCCCAGCAATCAGAGACTCAACCTTTCAGCCAGCTAACACCTGGAACTGATGATACTGGTGTATTTAAGGGATGGCCAGACTTGCAGACTCGGCCTTGGTGTTGTGTTTGTCCTGGGCCCTGTATCTGTCCTGCATCCTGTTTCTGTTCCTTTGCTACCTGTTCTGATCCCTGGCTTGTGACCCTGACCATCCCTCTGCCTGACCCTCTGTACTCCGCTGCTTGCTACCTGTTCTGATCCCTGGCTTGTGACCCTGACCACCCCTCTGCCTGACCCTCTGTACTACGCTGCTTGCTACCTGCTGAACCTGGCCTGTGACCCCGACCATTCTCCGCTTGCTCCCCCTGTACCTACCTGCCCAATTGATATTGACTCGGCCTGCCTGACGACGCTTGCTTGTATGTACTGTTATCTGTGGGTGGTTGGTTGGGTTTGTTTGCACTGTATTATGTTTAGTATTGCACTGCGTTTATGTTTGTATTGTTAGTGTTAATAAATTACATTGTTAATCACATATCTGAAGTCTGCGTTTCCCTGCTTCAGTCACACACCTCTGGTCATACCTGGGAGCCCTGACACTCCACACTGCCAAACAAGTCTACTTCCTGACCCTCATCAAGGCCCTCTCCTCCAATCCTCGCCGACTCTTCTCCACCTTCAACTCTCTACTCTCGCCACCCCCACCTCCACCCAGCACCTCACTCACTGCCCTTGAGATTGCCAATCACTTCAAAAACAAGATTGACACAATTCGCAAGGACATTGCCGCAACTCACACGCCTTCTCAACCCGTCCCCTCTCACACAGCTACCCCCTCATCCCCCCTCCCCCTCGACATAACCCACAGGGACTTCGTCGCTGCTCAAACTCCCTCCAACCCCCTTCCCCCTCACTCAGCTACCCCCTCTACACCCCTCTCCCACGGCCCCACCACTGCTCTGACCTCCTCTCCCACCCCACCCTACATTCCTCATACTGAAGTTCCCCCAACACTCCGCACCTTTGACCTTACTACCATCAAAGAAGTCTCCAAGATCCTCTCTGATGCCCGCCTCACCACCTGCCCCCTCGACTCTATCTCCTCACAACTCCTACAACCTCCCTCCCCCTCCATCCTACGCTCCCTCACCCACATCTTCAATCTCTCCCTCTCCTCCGGCACTTTCCCTTCCCCTCTGAAACATGCACAAATCACCCCCATACTTAAAAAGCCCTCCCTGGACCCCAATGACCCGAACAACCTCAGACCCATCTCCCTGCTCCCATTTACATCTAAACTCCTCGAGCGCCTAGTCTACGCCCGCCTATGCTCTCACCTCAACGACAACAACCTCCTCGATCCCCTACAGTCCGGCTTCTGTCCCCTACACTCCACCGAAACTGCCTTACTCAAACTCTCCAACGACCTGCTAACCGCCAAAGCTAATGGCCACTATTCAGTGCTCCTACTCCTTGACCTATCTGCGGCCTTTGACACAGTCGACCACCCCCTCCTCCTCAAAAAACTACACTCCCTCGGCCTCAGAGATTCTGCTCTCTCCTGGCTCTCATCCTACCTGTCACAACGCTCTTTCAGCGCTACCTATAATGCCACCACCTCCCTCTCACTCCCCCTCTCTGTTGGGGTCCCTCAAGGCTCTGTCCTCGGGCCCCTTCTCTTCTCCATCTACACCTCCTCCCTTGGCCAACTCATACACTCTCACGGCTTCAACTACCACCTCTATGCCGACGACACACAAATCTATCTCTCAACCCCCCACCTCACCCCCTCGGTCTCCGCCCGAATCACACACCTGTTGAGCGACATATCAGACTGGATGTCGCTTCACTTCCTTAAACTGAACCTCTCCAAAACCGAGTTTCTTGTCTTCCCTCCAGCCCGGACACCACCCCCCTTTGACTTCTCCATCATGTCCAACAACGCCACCATCAAACCCGCCCCGCAGGCCAGAGTACTTGGTGTCATTTTGGACTCCAACCTATCATTCCAGCCCCAAGTCCACTCTTTAACAAACTCGTGCAGACTCCACCTCCGCAACATCGCCAAAATCCGCACGTTCCTAACTCCAGAAACCACTAAACAGCTCATCCACTCCCTCATCATATCACGACTCGACTACTGCAACTCCCTCCTCACTGGCCTGCCTCGCCGCTGGCTATTCCCGCTTCAGTCCATCCTGAATACGGCTGCCAGATTCATTCACCTTTCCAACCGCTCCGTTTCCGCCACCCCCCTCTGCCAATCCCTCCACTGGCTTCCGATTGCGCAACGGATCAAATTCAAAATCCTAACACTGACGTACAAAGCCGTCCACCATACTGCCCCGAACTACATCACTGACCTAATATCCAAGTACCGCCCAGCACGCACACTCCGCTCCTCACAAGACCTCCTTCTCTCTAGTTCCCTGGTCTCCTCCTCCCATGCCCGCCTCCAGGACTTCTCCAGGGTGTCACCCATCCTCTGGAACTCCCTGCCCCAACCCATCAGATTATCACCTACTCTCCTCTCCTTTAGGCGCACCCTGAAAACCCATCTCTTCAGGGAAGCCTACCCTGCCCCCTGCTAACTTGCCGACCTCCTCCACTCTTCCTACCACTCCATCCCCCACAGCTATCTCCTCCTGTGCCACCATCCCCTCCCTCCTAGATTGTAAGCTCAAAAGAGCAGGGCCCTCGATCCCCTCATGTTTTGCATTGTATTGGTACTGTTCTGTCACATATTCTGTTCCCCTCTGTAATGTACAGCGCTGAGCGAACTATTGGCGCTTTATAAATACTGTATAATAATAATAATAATAAGCAGTGAAAAGGGTGGTCATTCTATATTTAACCATTGTAAATCCTTTGGATCCCTCAATCTCGCAGATGTACAGATAATATGGCCACTCTGCTTGTATTAGCCACTTTGTAAGTATCTCGTTGGAATCTATTTATAGATGTTAAAAGAAAGCATGCAGAGGCTTTAATTGATAGCCTGAAATATCATAATTAATAACCAAATATACCAGGATAATCATGTATTCTCAGTTGAACTTCTGTCTAGCCGAAGTGTTTAAAATGCGTGCAACACTGGCTGCTTGGAACAACTTTTCAACTACTTCCACAACTGATTTTATATGACATCTTACAAATGTTTTTCTGTTAATAAATAGTTATCCTTGAAATATGAATTCTGACATACAGTCTAGTTTTTTTTAAATTAAAACTCTTGAGTGAATGTATTCATTTTTTGGACAACAACATACTGTATTATCTATATACTTGCCCAGAATAAAGGGATTGGTTACTAGATTTCAATCTTCTCAACACGTTCAGATGTTCTTTAAAGTGGCATTAAAGCCAAAACCAAAAATGTAATATATTGCAGCTTACTATTCCTTAGATGTGGTGGCCGAATTGGGTTTCTTTTTAGGGCCATATTCATTCTGTTTTCACATGGAGATCTGGCCAGTAACACACCTCCTGTATTAGAGTGCCTACACTCAGGATGAAGGAGCACAGGGGCACCTTTGAACAGCAGTTTTGTCAGTCTGGGGGGAGGGGAGTGTTAGATGTACTAGCAGATTTAAATATGTTAACAAACTGAAGCCAAACTGCAGCTCATACCGTAATTACACAAGCAGTTACAGCAACAGGTTTTTTTTTTGGAATAAAGGTTTTACATGAATAAATAAAAGCTGATCATTAGAAGCAACCCTATCAGTGGTAAGTGGTTTGTCTCGACACTCCAACTAATATACTTGCAGGAGAACTTGTTCTATTGTAAAAAAACAACAACTTACTGACCAGATCACCAAGTGAAAACAAAGGAAAGAAGCCTAAAAAAGAAAGATAATGCAGCCAAGACCTGGTAAGCTGCAATATAATAAGTTTGCTTTTGGGTCTAATACCACTTTAGGAGGTAACACTATCATTTTTAAATACTGTAATACTTTATTGTTCACTGTTTGCTCAGTATTGTCATTTGAATGAAATCAAAAGACACCAGAAGATACAGAGGTAAAATGTCAATAGAAGATACTCCCAAATGTTAAAACAATTTCATCCAAAAAAGCATGGTATTATTTTTTAGAGCGGGCAATGGTCTTACATGTAAAAGTGATCCGAACAGCTATACAACCACCTGATAACTTTTACAGGTGGCAGAAAAGGGTCCTGCCCCTTGCTACCACCTTTACCAGACTCTCCCATGCCACCAGGGAGCCCAGTACTGATGCAACTGGTCCCATAGGATGCACTACACAAAGTGAGAGGAACTTCCATTGTTCCTCTCCCTCTGTGACATCAGAAACTGGAAGCAATGAGGATTTTGTCACTTCCAGTTTCAGCTTGTGTGTTTACAATCCTGGCCTAATCAGATTTTTTTGGAGGTCAGAGGAGAGGCAAGGGGTATAACAGACCCTAGATCTCTCTATAAAGAGGACCTGTCACAGCCCATGCACTCACAAGGGATGTTGTTCATCGCTTGTGATAGCAATGAAGTTCAATTAAAAAAAATAAAGGCACAGTGTAAAAAACTAAAATTAAAATAAAATATAAAAACATTTTTAAAGTTGCCCCCTTGTGCTCACATTGAAATGTGAACGCCTGCATAGGTCCTGGATGCATATGGTAAACAGCGATCGCACCACACATGTAAGGTCTTTTCGCGAATGTCAGAGTAAGAGCAATCATTATAGTGCCAGATCTCCTGTGTAACTCCAAACTGGTAAAGGCTTTTAAAGTGCTGCCTTTGCAGATTTTTTTTTATTTAATTTTTTTAATAATTTGACACTGTACCTCAGGCATATGCAATTATTAAGTGTGACATGTTAGGTACTTGGCTTAACATCATCTTTTATATTTGACTAAAAATTGGATATTATATTGCGTATATGTACACTTAAATTCATCAAAGTGTATTTTTACTGAAAATTTGTGTTTGATAATCTGCCACAACAACCATTTTATTCTCCAGAGCCTCTGCTTAAAAAAATTATAATGTTTGTGGGTTTTAAATAATTTTCTAGCAAAAAATATGCAGATTTTTACATGTATGAGAGAAAATGTCACACTAAGCTTGGACTGGAGTTGGTTAAATCTATAACCAGAAGAAAATTAAAAGCTTGCTAAATCCCCCAGAGGTCCCTGTGCATACAGCAGTTGTCCCCATAAAAATCCAAGTAGTGGAAGTCAAATACAATTAATATTCACTTTCTGTCATTGCTCGCTGTAGCTCCGCCCCCAAAGCCTAAACAAATGGGCATTCTCATAAAAGAGAGCTACAGCCAGCACTGAGCCCTGCCCCCTCTCCATTGTGCCATGCCTGTCTTTTCATCTGTCCTGTTCAGTACATACAGAGTTTGGACCTGCAGCCTGCTATTCAGGCACAGAGTGGAAACGGTTAGCTTTTGTGGTTATTGATTGCAGCTTGAGAGGACAGTTTTCATTCAGAAAACACAAGCCGGCATCAACAACAAATGGGCTACTACACTAGTCTCACACAGCCTAGTGTAGTACCTGGCTTGTACTGCAATCATTCACAACACAAGTTAACAGTTTCCACTCTGTAGTTCCCCTGAATAGCAGGCTGCAGCTCCAGACTGAAAACTAAAGAGGAGAGATGAGGAGACTGCACATCAGAGTCTAGAAGTTTAGGAGGGGATTGGGGCTACGGGGGCTCTGTGTACACTGCCTGTCATGCTCCTTCCCCTCCTGAGCTGTCATTCAGAACTTCCTCTCCATAGTCCTGTGTTGTTGGATAGATAGGCAGGTGCATGGGGCTAGCTATCCAACAAGCCCTGCACAGATATAAATGGGGACAAGTGCTATGTGCAGAGGATTCCCTGGGGGGTTTAGCAAGCTATCTTTGATAGATCTTCTTTAAGGTAGACATTTGTCAGAAAGCAATATGTTTTTAAAGCAGAACTCCACCCAAAAAAAAGATAAAAATGAATAACCTATTAAAGGATAAAATAAAAAGGCAGCTTATTGCTGCAATATTTACCTTCAATTCAGAGATTTCCAACGTAGTCCTTTTTTCTGCTGCTAGATGGCCAGCTTCATCCAGCCTACTTAATCTGAGTCCAGGTTCTCCTCAATATACCTTAACCTGTGTCCAGACAGGGAAAGGAGAAGCAGCACAGTAACAAGCTTACCCCCATTAACCCTGCTTTCTCTTCTTGTCAGCAGCACATAAACTGATTGGCTCCTTGTGCTGCTTCTACTTCTCACACTCTAGCCCTGTTGTCCAGGAACTGCAATAGACTGATACCAGGTCTAATTCAGGTACTTACACTGCCTGCATTTAAAAATACATATAATGATGTATTCATGATCAAACAATTGTATTAAATTGTGTCTTTTATATCTGCCTAGAGCTCAGCTTTCAGCTGCCCAAAAGAGTTAAGGCTCATGTACACTGCAGCTGCAAAACTGACGTTCAGGAGCTGTTGAGCTTTTTTTTTCAGCAGCCCCTGAACTTTCCTTTATGTTTTCCTGTGTGTCCATGTACACATCGTCGTTTACAGGCAGTTGAGTTTACAGTCGTTTTTTTGAACACACCAAAATTGCGTTCAGGAGTAGATTTTACCAGCGTTTTTTGACAAGTCCATATCCAGATGCTGTCCAGTGCATGCAAAGCATTTTCCATGTATTCAAATGGACTTAGTACACCATTATAGTCAGTTCCAGGTTTCGTGTAAAGGAAAAAATGGTAGAACGTGCTGCATTATGCTCATGATGGGATCCATAGTGAATACAACCAGAAAAGACAGCTAATCTCAACACATACTGCTCTCTCTGCTTCTGCTCTCTCTATTTCTCTCAAAATGTCTGAAATAGTTAATTATTTACTATTTTCCAGTGCATTCTGGGCATTTGGGAGGGCCTCTTGAGGTTATCTTTTAAAAATGCTTCTAAACATAAACACGGCTAAACTGATGTTTTTAACCTACGTTTTCTAGCAGTCAGTTTCCAGCGGTCAGAAGAGTTTTCCAAACACCCTGTGTACATAAGCCCTTATAATCAAATAACAGAGAAGCATGTACACACTCCCTAAACCACTTTGTTCATAAGTGAGCAAAATTAGTAAAATCTCTTTAACAGCAAATCTAGTTTTAGCACTGTTGCAACGAAACCACACTATTGTGTGGCCATAAGGCTGCTTTTTAAACGGGCCCCTTAGTGACTGTCCTGAAAAGAGAAATGCTATTCTGAAAAGGGAGACAAGAAATGTCCTGGAGCTCCATGAGGAGAAGGAGGCAATTCCATGAGGATAATTTGACTTGCTTACTGATCTAGCGACTGCACTGATGCATTCTTGTGATCGCTATAGTTATTTTAAAGGGACTGGATGGCTAAAACCAGTCCAGGTTTCCTTATGTAGCCCTGCAGGTCAGTAATATCCACTGCACCATTTTGATTTTTTATATCAGTGCCAGCCTTCTTCCCCCCCAACAAAGTTGGCTTTCAACCACAGCCGAGCACCATAGCAGCTGTCTGGGCTGTTGTAGCTGTAGCTGTGGTTTTGCCAAAGATCCCACTACAATATGACATCTGATTTGCTAAAGCTAACATAGAACTCCAGTTCAAACCTTTGTACATTCTGGATAGCCTGGGAAAAGACTGGCATTTGATTACTGCGATTTGTGTCCCTGTTGAGAAAAGTATGGCTCACTGGGGAAGAAAATGTGTAGAAGTTCTGCCACTGATCACTGTCACTGTAACAAATGCGGAGGAAATATCAACCAAGGACAGCTGTTCTGTTAATAAATGTTAATTATAGGATGTCCACTTTAGGCAGGAGACCTCTTTTTGCTTTATATCTTAAAGGGAAACTGTAAACTTCCAGATTTGCTTTCCACTTTCTTAAATGTCACACTTTATTTTATCATGATGGTAAAGAATATGTTTATATTTTTGTATATTAACCTAACAATAGCATTTCATTTGAAAAAAAAACTTACAGGCTGACCGGATCCAGGACTTGAACAAAATATTGTATATTTTCGGATAATACCATTTGGTTTGGTTGGAGGTAGCCAAGATACAACAACACTGCTGGATGAAGATTGCACGACTTTAATACCAGCAGGAGGACCTGGAACTGAGACAAACAGGAAGTAACAGTTATTTTATAAGTATATTGTACACCCAACAAAGCCAAAGCATATCTGTTGCCCCACCATGTTCACACTAAACAAACATCCTCCACCCCACTGCCTTCCAATGTTTTTATGATACACTAAAGGAGGTGGTGAGGTGATGAAAGGGGAATTGATAACTCACAGTCTCTCCCACTTGCCACCTCTTACAATAGAAGGTGACAAAATCTAGTTTCATCATTAACAAAGTCATATGAAGCCAAAATTACTTACTATCTTCCTTGGTTTGTAGATATAGAACGCTGCTGCGGACTCCATCTCCTGCTTGTGTGTATGCCAGAACTTGCACGCTATAGTTAGTAAATTTCTCAAGTGCCTTTAGCTCCACACGCTCACGTGGTGTGGTTATATTTTGCATTTCTCCCCATTCTGCATACAGAAAAATTATGGAGTTGAAAATAACATCTAAAAAAAAATACAGAAACAACCAATCTTTTTCATTATATGCCTCACTGATGCTGTAAGTCAAACCTCCCACCTATATCACTTTATCAAATTCTTCTCAGAGTTCTTCTCTTTCACACTCGCTCATCATCAGAAAAACAGGGCTATTTCCCATTTTACTCAATAAATTAATTCTGGACTCATAATTCTGGATATCAGACTGTTACACTGATACTTAGGTTACACTGATGCTTGGGTTTACTGCAGTTGAAATTTCAGTAGGGAGAATAAAAGGCATCATGACAGATTTACCTTACAAGTTAGGAGATAGTGAAAGGTCTCTAAATAGATAGATTTTTACTGTTAAAATAAAATTCAGTATTTTAAAAAATGATCTCCTGTTTATGGTGCTAGGTGACATGTCAGGGAAACAAATAGCAAAATCTAAAATACTTTACACTAAGATGTAGAAGGTATTAACTACTTTTGGAATTGTATCACAATAATATTCTTTTCAAAATGGCCTGTTTATGGATATTGCTTTGGTGTGTCGTTATTTTTTCACATAAAATTCCTAATTACCCACTGAAAGGCTCTGTTTCCCATGAATTGTTATCTTATCACCACCACAAATGGCTTTTTCTCTGCACTCAGAGATGGCCAGAAACACAGATTGGGGATGGGGGGTGCAATGCTTCTTTAATGGGGGGAACCCTTACTATGAAACAATTAATAGTAATGCTATATAAAAGGACATGTGGTGGGGGCATAACTCATTTTGTGGAGGCATTTTCCAGTCTTATCAGCAAATTTTAGTTTCAATTCACTGATGTTTTTTATCACATAGATCAGCCTCTGTAGAAGAGATTGGCTGCAGTTTAACCCCGACTACTGGACCAGGGTAGATATTGACGAGGAGGCAAGCCAGAGATGCAGTACAGTGGTAAACTGTGCAGGAAAGGGCTTTTTGACTGTACTGTCAGACGGAGGGTCACTCCGCCTCAATACTGACCTCTGAACTTTGCATAATTTACTCCTGACCCTTGAACTCTGCATCACTTACTTTTGACCCTTGAACTCAGTAGTAAGAGACATAGGGGTTTATTTACTAAAGCTGGAGAGTCCAAAATCAGACTCCCTTCTGCATAGAAACCAATCAGCTTCTAACCTCAGCTTGTTCAGTGAAGCTTTGGCAATGAAACCTGGAAGCTGATTGGTTTCTATGCAGAAGGGAGTCTGATTTTGCACTCTCCAGCTTTAGTAAATAAACCCCATAGTATCTAGAGGTCAGAAGTAAGGGACGCAGAGTTCAGTAGTAAGTAACAAAAACTTCCCTGGATCACCCCCATCCTAATCATAGCCCACACTTAATCCAGACACTCACCTCCATCTGGATAGAGTGACCAGTAAATGACTCTGTAACCCTTAAGGACCCCATTGAGAGAGCTTCGAGGTGGCTCAGACCAGGATATGACCGCTACATCCGAAGTAATGGAAAGAGCTCGAACATTTTCTGGGGGCTGGCTAGGCACTGCATGTGAGACAACATATAGCACAGTATAATAAATCAAGTATAGCATAATATGAAGAACTGTAGTAAAATTCTTAAACCGCAAGTCTGATCAAAATGGAGATTTCATTTCTGTCTAGATGTTGCAGCCTTAATTTACCCACTGTATTCCTATAGTCTCCTTGGGACAGTAAAGTGTATATCTCTACATCACGGCATTTGTTTTGCTCAGATATTATTGGATACATTTATGGGAATATTGTGAGTAAAGTGGACTTTAATTAAAAGTGGGTGTTATACAGTATATCTTGGTGGATTTTATAGATCTCTGAACCTAATTTACCAGCTCCATCCACCTGCCACAGCTGCTTCATAGGTTCTTCACTTTCTATATTGGTAATTTCTTTATTTTACAACATGGAATATACAGTGGGTGAAATGAGACTTCTGCTGCTGCTATAAAAAGAGTAAAACCCAGCAATGAGTATATCATCAGCTATTTATACCCATTTAAAGGGCCCAGAGGGTGATTCAGACCACCAGTATATGTATATAAGTGAATATCAGTTATGCATGGAATGAGCCTATACCAACATTAGTAATCATTCTAAAAAATAATTGTATTACTGCCTGTATCAGCTATAGTGAAAGTTGCACTGGACCATTCACATACTTAATAATGTAGATTAATGGTGAAAAGGCTCACGCTAGTGCGCTGCTACACCCTAAATAAAAATAAAGAAAGGAAGACCGCTGCACCTACTCACTAAGTGTTCTCTCACTTAAAATTTCTATAAACCAAGAATGTGTAGTGCGCTAACTTCTCATCCAGACATATAAATAAAATAAAATAATCCGCCAGTAATCCCATGCAAGAAAAATCCACACTACAATAAAAGTCCAACTTGGAAGTCACGTGACCAGTGATGGGTGGAGCCTAGTGACGTCACTTCAGATATTGCGCAAACCAGGAAGTGTGGTGAACCATTTTTGTCATTGGAATTACATGCCTTCATTGTTTTGCACTATGTGAGTAGATTTTAATAGCCTAATAAAGGAAATCTTTTTTATGGGGTTGCACTATGATTTGTCCTCTTTTCCACTGAGTGTTTTCCATCCTGGTGGGAAGCTGAAATCCGGTCTCTTAAAGGGCCAGTAGCAAGGAAAAAGCTCCTAAGGGATAGTGGTGGACAAGCAAACGATTTGCCAACATTTATAGTGCTTATGACCTATATGATATATGGGTCAAGGAAGAAGGTGAGTGCATGGCACACTCAATGGTGATGGGAAGCACTGTATGTTGGATGAAGTGAACACTTTACAACACTGTTGTGGAGCATGGTGTGTTTTGCCTTAATGTGAGCACATATGTTTTGTGCACTCAACCATTAGCTTTAATTTAAACGGTGTTGCAGTACGATATGTTGTTTTTTATATACACATTTTTGGAGTTGTGATTGAGCAAAGAAATTCTGGATTCGTCGCCACAAGAAAGGATTCACTTCTGTAAAAACGAATTTGACCTATTATAATTTGTAGGTCAAACCTAAAGGTGAGCAGGGAGAGTATCTTGAGCACAAGCACATCTTCTGGAAAGTGATAGTTAAATGCACTAATTTGGACATTCTGTGATTTGGGAGTTGGACTTTTATTGTGGTGTGGATTTATCTTGCATGGGATTACTAGAGGATTATTTTATTTCATTTATATGTCTGAATGAGGAGTTAGCGCAGTACACATTCTTGGTTTATATTAATGTAGATTAATACATTACATTACACTGGTCATGAATGTGAGAGACTATTCTGCTACACGGATGCTTATTTGTATAAATAATGAACAAAGAGTAATGCAAGAGATACAGGAACAGTGCACTTACCATCCTCTAACGTAGTGGCATTAATCTCTGAAGAGGAAGGTCCAGTCCCTGCTCTATTAAATGCTTGCACGACTACACCATACTGAGCAAACTTCTTCATGTTGTCTAGTGTATACACCTCTCCATCACCAGTAGCCTTCATCTCTACAATACTGTACTGCCCGTTACTGCCCGGTCCATTTTCCCGGTATCCAATCTGGTATCCACGGATTACTCCATTCTGTAATTCTTTACTTGGAGCCTATAGGTAAATGTACTTTTATGTTACATATTCAAGAATGTGCATCCCAGACACTAAAGAGAAATATAGCAGTCTAAGCAGTGATATGGTATCAATAACAAACATAAAGGTAGACTATGTTTTCATGCTTACAGCACTTACTACACAAATAAAGTATTGCAAGTTGAACCTAGCTATTGTCTAGCTATAGATATGAATAGGTCTAAGAGCAGTGACATTCAGAATCATATGGATTGGACAGAAATTAGAAACACTGGATTTATGATAATGTATTGCAACTTTTGCCACCCAAAAAAATTGCTTTAAAGTGGTTGTAAACCCTCACATATACCCAGTGTAGTGACTGGGTGATACTCAGGTGATATGCAGAGATGAAACAAATCCTCCTACATAAGTTGTACCTGTTTATCTGCATTATCTCTTTCTAAACATATGTTCAAAGTGCTGACTTTATAAAGCTTGTCTGGGAGTTCAGAAAAATGGGGCAGAGAGCTGAAGTTGCACTCTGGAAAGCTCTGAGAGCTGAATGGAGGGAAGAGACGCACTCCCTCCACACAGCTCACAGGAACAGAACTGAGGCTGTCACTCTGCTGGACTCACCTGTCACTCGTCAGAAGTGATTCATGCTGTTAGCAGAGGAGCAAAGCAGCATACAGAAATGACACTTAGTGCTCCTAATTGAGACAAGTACACACTATAGATGGATATGCTTTGTTCATATTTCATGTCTGGGTTTTACAATCACTTTAAGCAAATGAACCCATTACAGACCTGCTTTGCTTTTGCCCTACAGCACTTCACAATAAAAAATAACAGCATTAGCTCCTCAGCTAAATTTTTTCTCTGGAACAAAGGCTGGGCGGTTAGCACTCTGGCATTGCATCAACGGTGTCATGGGCTTCAGTTTCCAAGGACAATATCTGCATATACGTTCTCTGTGTCATTTCCACTGAGTTCTTTGATTTTCTCTAAGAATCTAGACACATGTTAGTAGTTTAAATAACTTCCTAATTATACTTGTGTGTGTGTGATCAAGTACGTGACGGGTACATTACACTTAAGAGCAACTATTGTTGTGGTGACACTTAAACAATGGCAGACACAAAAGCAATACAGTATTTTACATCTATACTCTTACTTGAGTTCTCTGTACCCCACTAGTCAATTCAAGCACTCTCACCTTCCAAGTTACTTGAATGCTCTGTGATGTTAGTGGTTGTAGTGTAACATCCATTGGTGGTCCATCAGGAGCTAGAAACAAAAATACAGTATGATATTTAGAAAGTCCAAACTGCTTTTGCATGTGTGTCTAATAACACCAGAAGTAGTTGATCCAGGGAATATCCTATTACTTCTGGGGATCAGGAAGACATTTTTTTGTCCCCTGGAGCAAACTGGATAATGCTTATACAGGGGATTTTTTGCTTTCCTCTGGATCAATTGTGGGCATAGGATCGTGTATATGGAGGGTTTTTATTAGTTTTTCTATTGGTTGAACTAGATGGACTTTTTTCAACTGAACTCTATTTTTTTTTCATGGTTGAACTGGATGGACTTTTGTCTTTTTTCAGCCAGACTAATTATGTAACTATGTTCGAATGGTGTTCAAGTCAAACCAGGACTTTTCACAAGTATAAAAAGGAATTCTAGCGTGGTGGTACTACACACAGTAGCAAGTGTCCTGTGTGTCCTGTTACTGATAGGCAGTGCACATAACGTAGGCCAGTCCAGACACTGTTAATCAAGATGGTAGACAACAGTGTTGGTGTGTGCATGGAACAGTGTGTGGTGATGAAGTTTCTTTTGAACAAAGACGCAAAACCTGCAGATATCTACAGAAGACTTCAAGCACAGTACGGTGATGAGACGCTCAGCTGCAGTAAGACATTTGAATGGTGTAAACATTTCCAAGATGGCCATATATCCATCAGTAATGATCCCGGCCATGGTGGTTCCCAACCAACAGCAGTCATTCCTGTGAACATTCAGCATGTGGAACACCTGATCCTGGATAACTGATGCATAACCTTTTGTGAAATTGCACAAGAGACTAATCTTTTTTTGGGAATGGTGAACACAATGATTAATAAGAGATGCAGGCTGTCCCAGGATGGTTCAGGCATACTGACAAACCTTTCTATGCCGAAGCTTTCCAGGCATTAGTTAAACACTGGGATATGTGTATACATGTACCAGGAGAGTATTTTGAAAAATACATGCAGTTACCACTCCTTGAAATTTGTTCTTTTATTATATAAACTCAAAAGGATGCCCCTCTTACCTATGTGAGCTTCTTTACCTGTTATTGACATAAATACCCATAGAAACACTATGGTCTTAAAAAATGTCTGAAAAAATACACAGTGGGCAGAGAAGTTAAATATCCAGCTCCAGTGCATCAGCCCCATATAACCCTATTTAGAAGCCCTGCTGGTGATGGTAGTGATAGAGAGAAGTCGACTCAAATAGGAATGTACACTGCTCAAAAAAATTAAAGGAACATTTTTTAATCAGAGTATAGCATCAAGTCAATTAAACTCCTGGGATATTGATCTGGTCAGTTTAGTAGCAGAGGGGGTTGTTAATAACTTTCAGCTGCTTTTGGTATTATTGAATTTACAAGAGGTGCACTAGATGGGCAATAATGAGACAACCCCCAAAAGGATTTACAAGTGGAAGCCACTGACATTTTTTCCCTACTCATCTTTTCTGACTGTTTTTCACTAGTTTTGCATTTGTCTAGGGTCATTGTCCTTACTGGTAGCATGAGGCGATACCTGGACCCTACAGAGGTTGCACAGGCAGACCAACTCCTCCAGGATGGCATATCAATACGTATCATTGCCAGAAGGTTTGCTGTGTCTCCCACCACAGTCTCAAGAGCATGGAGGACATTCCAGGAGACAGGCAGTTACTCTAGGAGACCTTGACAGGGCCGTAGAAGGTCCTTAACCCATCAGCAGGACCAGTATCTGCTCCTTTGTGCAAGGAGGAACAGGATAAGCACTGCCAGAGCCCTACGAAATGACCTCCAGCAGGCCACTGGTGTGAATGTCTCTGACCAAACAACCAGAAACAGACTTCATGAGGGTGGCCTGAGGGCCCAACATCTTCTAGTGGGCCCTGTGCTCACTGCCTGGCACCATAGAGCTCGATTGGCATTTACCATTGAACACCATAATTGGCAGGTTGGCTACTGGCGCCCTGTGCTTTTTAGAGATGAGAGCAGGTTCACCCTGAGCACATGTGACAGACGTGAAAGGCTCTGAAGAAGCCGTGGAGAGCGCTATGCTGTCTGTAACATTGTTCAGCATGACTGTTTTGGAGGTGGGTCAGTGATGGTCTGGGAAGGCATATCCATGGAGGGATGCGCAGACCTCTACAGGCTAGACAATGGCACCCTGACCGCCATTAGGTATCGATATGAAATCCTTGGACCCATTGTCAGACCCTACGCTGGTGCAGTGGGTCCTGGGTTCCTCCTGGTGCATGACAATACCCGACCATATGCAGGCAGTTCCTAGAGGATGAAAGAATTGATACCATGAATATCCCCCACGCGCGTCTGATCCGATAGAACACCTCTAGGATATCATGTTTCAGTCCATCCGATGCTGCCAGGTTGCACCTCAGACTGTCCAGGAGCTCAGTGATGCCCTGGTTCAGATCTGGGAGGAAATACCCCAGGACACCATCCGTTGTCTCATTGGGAGAATTCCCTGACATTGTCAGGCATGCATACAACCATGTGGGGGCCATACAAACTACTGAGTACCATTTTGAGTTGCTGCAATGAAATTTCAGCAAAATCAACTAGCCTGCCGCATCATTTTTTTTTTTTTTCTTTGAATTCAGTCCTCTGTGGGTTGATAATTTTTGCTTCCATAAAACAATGGGGCACCCTTATGTTCCTAACACATTACCCAGTCCATATCAGTATAGATATCTAGCATGATATTTTTCCCCATTGAGATCTGATGTGCTTTTAAAGTGTCTTTTATTTTTTTTGAGCAGTATCAAGCTGGACTAATCACTGCAGGGTATATTCACTTTGATCAGGGATTCACCTTTCAATTCCTGTGTTGTAGGGTCTACAATTACCATCTTATACAGTACAGTGCCCTGAAAAAGTATTCATACCCATTGAAATTTTCCACATTTTGTCATGTTACAACCAAAAACGTAAATTTATTTTATTGGGATTTTATGTGATAGACCAACACAAAGTGGCACATAATTGTGAAGTGGAAGGAAACTGATAAATGGTTTTCAAATTTTTTTACAAATAAATATCTGAAAAGTGTGGCGTGCATTTGTATTCAGCCCCCCTGAGTCACTATTTTGTAGAACTACCTTTCACTGAAAAAACAGCTGCAAATCTTCTTGGGGATGTATCTACCAACTTTTCACATCTAGAGAGTGAAATGTGTGCCCATTCTTCTTTGCAAAATAGCTCAAGCTCTGTCAGATTGGATGGAGAGTACCTGTGAACAGCAATTTTCAAGTCTTGCCACAGATTCTCAATTGGATTTAGGTCTGGATTTTGAGTAGCCATTCTATAACATGAATATGCTTTGATCTAAACCATTCCCATTCCGTTGTACCTGTGGCTGTGTGTTTAGGGTAGTTGTTCTGCTGGAAGGTGAACCTCCACCCCAGTCTCAAGTCTTTTGCAGACTCTAACAGGTTTTCTTCTAAGAGTGCCCTGTATTTGGCTCCATTCATCTTCCCGTCAACTCTGACCAGCTTGCCTGTCCCTGCTGAAGAAAAGCATCCCCACAACATGATCCTGCCACCACCATCTTTCACTGTAGGGATGGTGTGTTCAGGGTGATGTGCAGTGTTAGTTTCCCTCCACACATAGTGTTTTGCTTTTAGGCCAAGAAGTTCAGATTTGGTGTCATCTGACCAGAGCACCTTCTTCCACATGTTTGCTGTGTCCCCCACATGGTTTCTCACAAACTGAAAAAGGGACTTACGGCTTTCTTCAACAATGGCTTTCTTCTTGCCACTCTTCAATAAAGGCCAGATTTGTGGAGTGCATGACTAATAGTTGTCATGTTGACAGATTCTCTCACCTGAGCTGTGGATCTCTGCAGCTCCTCCAGAGTTACCATGGGCCTCTTGGCTGCTTCTCTGATTAATGCTCTCCTTGTCTGGTCTGTCAGTTTAGGTGGATGCCCATTTCTTGGTAGGTTTGCAGTTGTGCCACACTCCATTTTCAGATGATGGAATGAACAGTGCTCCATGAGATGTTAAAAGCTTGAGTTTTTTTTTTATTTATGACCTAACCCTGCTTTAGGCTTCTCCACAATTTTATTCCTGACCTGTCTGGTGTGTTCGTTGGCCTTCATGATGCTGTTTGTTCCCTAATGTTCTCTAACAAACCTCTGAGGGCTTCACAGAGCAGCTGTATTTATACTGAGAATAAATTACACACAGGTGGACTCAACTGACTAATTAAGTGACTTCTGAAGGCAATTGGTTCCACTAGATTTTAGTTAGGGGTATCAGAGTAAAAGGGGCTAAGAACAAATGCATGCCACACTTTTCATATATTTATTTGTAAAAAATGTTGAAAACCATTTATCATTTTCCTTCTACTTTACAATTATATGCTACTTTGTGTTGGTCTATCACATAAAATCCCAATAAATACATTTACGTTTTTGGTTGTAGCATCACAATATGTGGAAAATTTCAATGGGTATGAATACTTTTTCAAAGCACTGTATGTGCACTGCGGATTGAAAAAATACTGTGTATTAGTGATTACATTATGAACTTGAAAACTGGGAGAATTAAGAAATTTGCAAATTTCCTAAACTTTGTAATTCTTCCTACATCAGAAAGATCTAATAAAAATATTTATGGGAATTTATAAAAAATGACTATTTGATTCTACTGATTTGATTATCTCTGCTGTTAACATATTTTAAAATTTTTTCACTGCAGTACAATCCTGGTTCTGGAAAGCATTCAGTTTTCCTGTGTGGAACAGCAATGGAGGAGCTAGCAATACCACCTGCTATCATGGCATTTGGGTAGCTTTTGCCTGTTTTTTGCTCTGATTATTAACATATCTGTTACCACAGCTGGTTTGTTATTTTAACATACATTCCTTCCTTCCTTCTTTCCTACCACAAGAGAACTTCACCAGGAAGTGCTTGGCACTGGAGGACATCTGTGTCACAACTGGTGGCCATAGCTAAAGGGCTGACTTTCATGAGAAACATAAAAGGTTTATGTGCTGTCACCCATTTGGGGACTGGTTGGTGCTGGACAAGGAGCTCAGCAGTATTCTAATTATGCCCCGCTACATCCTTATCACTGGCTGCCAGCTAGGTAAAGGAGCATAGCTTGTGGGGAACTGGAAGAACACCACAGCATCTAGACAAAGGTATCTATGATAAGCAAGCCAGGAACAGAATCTTAGCATTCAGGCTCAGTTTAAAATGCAAGTATGCATACAGGAGATAACTGTGCCCCCCCCGGGACAAACATTTTTAAGGATTCAAGAAGTAACACCATCAGAGGTCCCTCTAAACACAACACTGCAGGCAAGTTGAGACCATCTAAAACTAGAAAATATTTGGATAGCCCTCTAATTGACCTCATTCCTAAATGTACACTGGCACTTCATATTTTAGATACATGACCGTGACAAATGTTGCCATTTGAATGGGTAATGTCGCACAGAGTTTGTTAATTGAAGATATTCCAACTGTCCTTAAATGTCTTTAAAGCTGAACTCTAGCCTTGCCTTGTACAGTTGCATAGAGTCATCTCCTGTACTGAAATTGCTTACTCTAATTTTACACACTGTGCCCTTCAGCCAGTTTGCATTAGAAGCTGCTACAAGCCAGGCAGAGCATTTCTTGGTTGGAGGACATCCAGCACCATCTATCCCTTTCCTCCCCAAGCTGACTGTCCCTGGCTTGTCCCTTTCATACATTGGTTTTCAGTTCTTTCAATCACTGAGGGTTTGCATCACATGTGGACATTACCTAGGGGAGACTACATGCAAATGCAGCCTGCCCAGGAACACCCACTCCTCCAGACTGACATTTTTATATTTGCACAACTCCCCCTGAGAGCCAGTCCACTGCTTGTATCAGGGCTGAGGGCTTTTGAGAGGAGTACTGAGGCAGGGTACTTCAGAAATCTATGTACAGCACCTTGTGAGGTCCATTGCATAGAGGAGCACAGAGATCCAGGGATGGGGTCACTGGATATAAAATAAGGCATGTAGTGAAAACTGAATTTAAAATAAATTACATGTTGTCAAGGGGTGAAAGGAGAAATTAGATATGGCAAAAAATAAGCAGATTAAACTTCAGCTTTAATAACAGTGGTTTTCACCTTTATGTTCAATGATTTACTTCCTTCTACAGTATAATATACCAGCGGGAATCTTCCTGAGTTGGGACTTGATAATCAGAGTTGTTAGCTGTCAGGTATGTTTAGTGCATCAGTGTAACATGAGAGATCAGAAACAACATCCCTCTGGGCATATATACCAGAGAAAGAAATGACATTGAAAAGCAAAAGACCCCACTGTTACACTTAGGTATAGAATGCAGAGCATAGTGTACCTATTTTTACTAAATACTCACCTGCCTCCTCAGTACTAATAGTGAGTTCTTTGCTGGGTTCACTGCGGCCAATGTTGTTGAAGGAATACATTCGGATGCTGTACACTGATGCTGGGTGGAGATCAACAATTTTGGCCTGGTTGATGCTAGGTGAAATGTTACGGGTGGATTGCTTAAATTCCCAGGTATCTAGGTCAAAGAAAAGAATGATGAAACTCAATTGTTTCAAGAGCACAAAGCAAGAGATACAATAGTACAGGAAAGAAAACACAAAATCTGAATCTAAAATGTAATGACATTTAAAAAGCCTCATAGCAATACAATTATCCTGTTCCTATTAGTTGTGAAACCTACAGAATATGTGCTCATTAACTGGAAAGACACAATCTGAACAAAGAGCAAACGTTAAACTGAAAAGCATTAAGAAAATGCTTGCATTAAGAAGATGCTGTATAAAGACTATGAAATGTGTCAGAAAGAAAAACATGAAGTTTAAAATGGACTGCAATATACTTGTAGCCATCATATAAATGGGAAACCAGCTGAAAAACCATATGTCATGCATGGGAAACATGGTGGGAGGGCAGGATGGGTGGTTATTTTCTGCCTAAGTTAGAAATAGTAAGACATGTTGGACTGGTAGGCTTGAGTTTCACCATTCAAACACCAATAAGTGCAGGAGCTAGCCAGTCACACATGGTGGTCATTTGTATAGTTATCTGCTCCCCGTTTAGACATACATGCCCAATGTCTGACAATAGGAAGTCTTCCAGTACTCATTTCCTTTGCGGTCCTAAGATGTCATGGGACTGAATGTGATAAAAAATGGTAGCTGATGCTGGGCGATATGAAAGGGTGTCTCAAACTAAATCATGTACTTTAGAAACACCCACCTTTAATGATGCCCACAAATCACTGTGCATAATAGCACAATTTTGCATGGTCTAATTTCTTTAACTCACAGAAAACTGTCTCTACCATGAAAAGACCACTTGGTTGTGTTTAGCCAAAAGACCAAATGTTCTCTTTTCTTTCCTGCTATGTTTATCTGACGTTTAACCACTTAACCTCCGGAAGGCTTTACCCCCTTCTTGACCAGGGTATTTTTTTGCTATTCAGCACTGTGCTACTTTAACTGGCAATTACTCAGTCATGCAACATGGTACCCAAATTAAATTTATATAATGTTTTTCTCACAAATAGAGCTTTCTTTTGGTGGTATTCAGTCACCACTGGGTTTTTTATTTTTTATTATATAAACAAAACAATGTTGAAAAAAACTCCCCATTATTTTCTACTTTCTGTTATAAAACATATTAAGTAAAATCACATTTCTTCATAAAGTTAGGCCAAAATGTATTCTGCTACATGTCTTTGGTAAAAAAAATCCCAATAAATGTATATTAATTGGTTTGTGTGAAACTTATAGAATCTACAAACTATGGTTTATATACTGGAATATACACAGCTATACTGATCAGCAACTGTAATAGTGTGGCGGGCAATCTGGAGATAACAGAAACTGGCTAGGAGGGACACTAACTGACAGACACTGATTTCACTAGTGATACTAATACAGTGATCAGTGATAATACTGTACACTATACTAATGACACTGGCTCGGGAGGGGTTAACATTAAGGGCAATTAAGGGGTTAACTGTGTGCCTAACAAGTGTAATGCGTGTAGTGTGTGCTGCGTTTACTCCCAGATCTGGCTGCTTTTTCTCCCTGAACTCAGAGTTGATTAAGGGAGAAGAAACAGCCAGATTGCTGTTCTGTGTACAGAGTTCTGTGTGTTGGTAAACACAGAACTCTGTGTTGTGACTGAAACCTGCTGACAAACTGCTGTGTCCAATCCAAACCTAGAAACAGGTAGGGATGTACGGGTATGTCACCTAGCCTGTAGCTGCAGCCCACCCGCAATAAATGTACTGTGGGTGGGCGACAAGCGGTTAACCTGTATCAAAGTTCCCCTCTGCAATAAGAGGAGGTTTAAAGTCAAATTCCAGGTTTAATTTCACTTTAAACAGTTTTTTTGGGCAAAACTGATTCAAAGCAACTACTTCCATTGCAGAATGATGCGACTGCTGCAGTTAGCTACATACGGTAAACAGCGCTGTGTCCGGCAGCAGTGCCGGCAGCTTTCTGTCTACTGTTGGAATTACAGAGAGTTGGGCCGAGCGCTTCTCCACTATTAAGGAGACGACTTATCTTTCTATCAGTGAATACAAGGCTTCCTCTGATTGGCTGAGGTGGAGAGGTGAGAAATGATGTCACGATTTCCACCTTGAACAATAAGGGAAAGCCTTGTATTCATTGATAAAAATTCTAAGTTTTTCCTGAATGTCGGAGAAGCAGTCAGCTAAACTCTCCCTACTATTCTACTTCAGATAAAGATTGACTGATAGCCAGGTAGAAATGAGAAAATTTGACCTGTCTGCGATAAGAATCATTACAAATGAGGCGGCAAAGAAAGACAGATAAAGTACAACATCCAGAGATTATTTTAATGACACACATCATTTTTTAGGCATGTGAACAAAGAGCGAGTGTACAAAGTGAACAGAGAGGATAAGTGTATCTATACATGGATCACAAATGATCACTCAGCTTCAATTCTAGATTTTTTATAGGCCTGTTATACAAGGAAATCTGGGTTTGGGAAATCTGATTGGTCCTGTTGTGACCGTAAAATGGTTAACTCATCCTGGTCCAACACACACACATCATTTACCTGACTTGTTTTTGTACTCAATGTCATAGACGGTTATAATGCTGTTTCCATCAAATCTTAGCGACCATCGCAGAGTCATACTGCGAGGGCTCACGTCAAGGACTTCCAGTTCAGGTGGGTCTGGCGGCTCTGTCAGGATGAAAACACTGAATGTTAGTAAGCACTCCACCTAAACAGCAAATGGGTAGCTCAGTCCCCATTTGTACCTTGTATAGTGAGTTGGATGAGACCCCTATCTTCTCCATAAGAATTGATAGCATGGCAAGAAAAGAAAACAGAGTCTTCCCGTTCAGCTGGCTTGAGCTAAGAAAAACAAAGAAAGAGTTGTAAGACAATTCTCCTCTGTTCTGCATTTCCAGAATTTGCAGCCATTCTTGATTTTCCTATAACATGACTCTCACCGTCAGGGTTGAGATAACCTCATCTCCGCTGTCTTTTGTGGCAATCATGTAGCGCTGATTCCTGTCTGGATCTATTACTGTGTCTCCCTTTTCCCAGCGGATAATAATGGGACGCTCTCCCCGCGCTGTACAGTTCAGGCCTTTGTGTTGACCTTTGATTGCAATCGTTGTGTTGGGGTGAGAGGTGATAGTTGCAGGAACTGGAGATTAAAAAGTAAAAAAAAAAAAACAAAAACTGAATGAGCATGTAGAATGAAAAACAGAAACAAACTGATTTCTGAATATTTCGTATTCTGCACACAACCTGCCAAAATCATGAACAATACACTGCAGATCCCATAGTGTTCTGCATAGAATGCTGCCTAATTCTACACATGCTGTTGACAATAGAGATTCCGCCTCATCTGAATTTCTATGCATACTGTTCTGCACAGTAAAAGCAATAAGTACTCTGCACATCAGATGTGCATAGGCTTGTAATGTAAGCATTCTGGGCTCTCTCCACCTGGGGGCACTGCCCCCCTCCCTTCCGCAATATTACAGGCTCAGGTCGCACTGCAGAAGCAGACGGAGGCCGCAGGCAGCTTTCGCTGCGCTTGTAAAGCCGTCTCAAGCAAAGTGGCAGAGAGACACGCTCCACATCATTTCAATTTGTAGTACAGCTGAAAAAGAGAGGGTGAAGGATTGAAAGAGAAGGGTGGGGGGAAGAGAGGAGGGGGAGCAAAAAAGAAGATGAAGAAAAGAATGGAGAGAGGAGAGGCAAAGAAGGAAGACAACACACAGACTAAAGCTGGGAATGAGCATATTCAGTACAAATAGGTATTAGGAAATAAAGTACAGTTAGGACGCACACTAAAAACATGAACATCATTTGTATGAAGGGTAAAAGCCCAATCCATGAAGACTATTCTCTTACTGACTTTGCAATCATCAATGTATAAACTTCCTAACGGGTATTTCAGATTCTAAACTGACTAGAAACTCAGGAATAGACAACGTTCATTGGTTCTGTATTACATGACATAAAACTAGCATCCTGTGATATTACCTGCAATTACTCAGAACTGTGGGCACCAATGTCGGAAAAGTCGTATTTCCATTTGACCGAAATTTGCTGACATCAGCACCCCAGGGTAATGCTACTGCAGTGTTAGGTCGCTTGACTTGGAAGCAGAGTGCCTGATGGTATCTTTATTTCAGGTGACAGGTACACCTATGCCCATTTTAATGGACCTAAGAACCTTGTTTATGCCTCTGAAGTGGAACTACAATCAGAATTTAGGATCACTTTATAGCTTACGTTAAACTCACACAAATGCAGTCTTGCAATTCACTTTTACACACAGCCAATCTTCAGACTGGACTCCATTCTTACTCTGATCTCATATACCTTTCACCAGGACTTTTTTCTCTCAGAGAATATGTACAGGTACTCCCCCTCCCTGCGGAATCACTCCTTGACTCTGTCCCTTGTTCCCACCCCCTGCCCACTTACCAATACTGCCCCTTTTAGATAATTCAGAACCAGGTATCATTTCACATGCTAAGTGATTTGTATGGAATTTGGTAATAACAAAAAAAAGCTCTAAAAAACATCTTTCAAGCAACAATAGACCTCTCCCCCAGCAGCAATTGACCAGCCGAGCAACAACTGATCCACCCAGCAACAATAGACCACAAAAACACAACAGGCCCTCCCAGCGACAATAGATCCCCCGGTATCAATAGACCTCTGCAACAAAATACCACCCCAGCAACAAAAGATCTTCCAGCTGCCGGAATCAATAGAACTTCTAGCAGCCAGCAACAACAGATCATCGCCTCAACAGTAGATCCCTCCCAGCAACAACTGACCCAACCCTAGCAACAATAGATACGCCAGCAACCAGCATCATTAGACCCTCCAGCACCGCTTGTGATTACATACATTCAGTGTTGGAGGTGCCAGAACTGCGTTCCCCCATGTTCCTGCTGAAACCCCCCCCCCCCCCCCTGACTTTCACACTATTATTTATGGCTAAAATTTCAAAACATGGGGACTTTTCTTGCATACACTTCCATACCAACTCTAATTTTCCAGCCAATATTCCTACGTATAACGAACCCCTATTACCTCTTCTCTTTCCTCGCACAGAAAAGCATCTTCTTTCATAGGCTAGACATGCATACCTCATATGGGAGAGCTACATCACTTTACTGTTTCTGTTGTTGCCCAAAAAATGCTGGTCCCAGTAATAGCAGCAGCTGAGGAACCTATTGTTGGGATTGCAGTGCTCAGATGCCAAGCATCTGATGCCACAACAATCCTCTGAGGCTATGGAAGATACATGCAGATGAATACATTTGTTGTACCAAGCCTTAACAATATACTGTAGTCCAGACAATCACCACCTAACAAATAAGTGGGTTTCCTCCCACACACACAAAGACATGCTGGTAGGTTAATTGGCTCCTGTCTAAATTGGCCCTAGTATGTGTATGTATGAATGTAAGTTAGGGACCTTAGATTGTACACTCCTTGAGGGTTAGGGACTGATGTGAATGTACAATATATATATATGTAAAGCGCTGCGTAATTTGATGGTGCTATATACGTACCTGAAATAAATAATAAATAATAAAAAAAAATATAGGGAAATAGAAGCCCTAGATGCAGGACCATACTAAAACATGTCCCTCTTTCTCATTTGGGAGGCGGGCTTTTTCAATGGTTGTGGTATAAGTGGACATAGAAGTTGTACAGTGACACAGACAATAAAGTTTACAGAATACTAAAAATTATAGAAAACAAACTGTAAGGGTTAATTTTTATATTTTTAATAGCAAAAATTGCTATTATTCCTATAGATTGTAAAAAGAATAAATGCACATACTTGACATATATAGAAATAAAACAGGGGTTGCTTCCAAAATAAAGAGGTACATTAGTACAAACGGTATCTAAGAAACCTGAGAATGACTGGTTTGAGCTATGAAATCTTATGCAAAGCAATGAAAGTATGTGCTGGAAAGGCAAAAACATGTCATTTTAGGAAGGCCAAAATCACCATTTAACCACTAAAGTCCCAGAGCCTTTTTCCCTGATCCCACCCTTGAGTCTGAAAGCAATATTTTTTGTTTCTGAGATGTTTTGGTATTGTACTTTATAACTTGTAATTTTATTCTCTAGTTTAACATATTACATTTTTTTATGAATAGAGTGCTTTTATTTGGTAGAATATTTGGATACCTATGTTTGTATTTGCTAAGTTTCAATTAAGCTAAAATATATAAAAATTACCAAAAATTAATTACCTTTAATTTTTCTCTATGCAACTTTTATATAATTTGCACTGACCTGATATTTACCTCAACACAATCAACAAAGCCTTCTGACTAAAAGGATATTGCATTAGGGATACATTACATTTACAGTATATGTAACATAGTGGAATAGTAAAGCTTGTAATGTTCACTTTTTAATTTAGAAGAACTTTTCCCCCTTTCAACATTACATAGAGATTACGATATGTTCAAGTTTGACAGAAATTAGTATGATGAGAATATTTGCACTGATTCTATTAACAGAGAGCTCAGAATGCTTTGAAGTCTACATATGGTAAAAATATCCCATATATCCATTGGGGGAGATCAGCTTCAGTGAAGGGAAAATAACAAGGTTAAGGTTCTGAATATATAAAACCTCACAATGAACTTCACTTATTTCTTCTCTTTTGACTATCAGCTCCCATGCCCCCATCTTCTGACCATCAGCTTCCATTCCTTCATAAACATATGCTCTTACTTCTCCCCCCTGAAGGAATTATATACACCAAATAAGAGTGAAACACTGTATTTGAGACATTTAATACTGCAGTGTGAAAAATGAAACTATGTGTGGGCATGATTTAATTACTTTTCGCAGTCTAGTCAAAAATACTAATTTTCAAAATTTGCATATATGCTTATGAGTTTACACTTGCATGACTCATTGGCTGATTGTTACTAATATATATTAAACAATTCAGTTTTTTTTCCCTTCAAAGCAATCCCTGGTAGTTTTAGTGTCATGTGGTTTGTGTGCAATGCTGTTTGCTGTCATGTTTATTTATATACTGTATTATTGCCTGCAGGAATGAAAAGACTGATCATCTGAGAAATATTTTATAACATTGCTTGAATATTGCCAATGGTCAGTGTTTATTTGTAGATGTTATATAATATATTTGAAATGCTTATATTTTAAAACATTTTTGACATTAATAGGTACCTACTTTTAGATCCCATAACATTTATATAGCAGCTCAAAGCAACCCTGTCACTACTCAAGACTTACTAAAGCAAAGCCATACCTTGAAAAAGAACATTTTATATAGTTACATTTCCTGCTGCTAAGCACTGCGCCAGTTCTGAGAAATCTTCATGTGAAGCCTGCAGGGAAACTGACACTTCTGGAAGTGTCAGTTTCATGGGTCCCTGGCATCTCTCACTAGTTCCCCCTGCTGTCCTTGATGCATTACATGATATAGAACTGCTGCAGGGGACTGAGAAGATTGACACTCCCAGAAATGTCAGTTTTCCTGTAGGCTTTAGCAGAACATTTCTAAAGATTGTAGTGTCCAGCGGCACAGGCAGCAGGAAAGATGAGCTTTTGCAGTCTCCTTTTACTGATATGGTTTGGCTTGGTAACTTTTATACAGCAATAAAATCACTTTAAAGTAAAACTGGGCTTTGCCCTAGCCCAGGGTAATGCAGTAGGTTTGCTTTAATGTCCCATTCCCAAGCTACTTGAGCTTACCTTTGCTTCACTCTCTCCCCACTCTATTCAGCCACTGGGAACAAAGAAAATACTGGGCTGCTGGATATGGAGGAGGAGTATCTGATTCACTTCATGGAACCATGCTGGTGCTTGGCTCAGTGTTGTCACATGAGGGCAGATGAGTTATCATCTCTGTGTAAGTTCCCATTGGAGCAACTCAAGGCCTACAACATGCTTAAAGTGATAATAAAGGTTTTTGTTTTAAATGACAAACATGTCATACTTACCTACTCTGTGCAATGGTTTTGCACAGAGAAGCCCTGATCCTCTTCTTCTTGGGTTCCCTGCCGTACTTCTGGCTCATCCCCCTTGACCAGTGCTCCCAATAGCAAGCCTCTTGCTATTGGGGGCACTAGTGCGTGCTCACTCTCTAGCCCTGCTCTATCCGTCCATAATTCCCACCCCCAGCTCTCTTTTCATTGGCTCATTTGCTGTGATTGACAGCAGTGAAAGCCAATGGCTCCCACTGCTGTGTGTCAGCCAATAAGGAGAGAGAGACCTGGGACAACTGAGGCCACCATGTACATGGCTGGATTGATAGGGGGCTCAGGTGAGTAATAGGGGGGGCTGTGGGGGGAGCAGCACACAGAAGGTGTTTTACCTATATACATAGAATGCATGAAGGTAAAATACCATCAACCTTTAGAACCACTTTAAATTTTCTTGCTCCTGGCAGCTTAGCAGAAAGGTGGGATAGCCAAGGAAATGTGAGTATTTGCTATTGGGGAGCATTAAAGTAGAACTAAAGGCAAAACTTTTTTTCATTTTGGATAGCATTAAGGGAAGGTTCTAACCCCTGTCAGATTGCTTTTTGCCATCTGTGTTTCATTGGGGAGATTTACCTTCACTTTCTGTCTCATGGTCAAAAAAGGAAGTGGAAGGAAATCTCTTCAAAGTGAGGGAATTCCTGGTTGTCACCAAGATCACCAGAATTAGTGTCCCCATTGGAAGTTTTTTCTCTCTATTCCTTTTCTAGTATCAACCCAAAATTGGAAATTTTCTTAAATTTTCACTCTCAGTGGTAAAAAGTAGAGAGGGCAAATGTCCATAACAGGGACACAAACAGCAATAAAATCTCTAATCCCTGTACATTCTAACCAAAACTAAGGAAAAATGTTTGGCCCTTAGTTATACTTTAACAGCAGCATGCTGTTTTGTATTGCTCTGCATAACAGAGCAATACAAAACAGCATGCCTCCCTAGTAAAGCACACACACAGCACACAGTAAAACACACACCGCACACAGTTAACCCTTTAATCGCCCCAAATGTTAACCCCTTCCGGTCCAGTGTCATTAGTAGAGTGTCAGTGCTTTTTATTAGCACTGATCACTGTATTATAGTAGTGTCATTGGGTAGTTAGTGGCACTTAGTCAGTTCCCCCCCATTGTCAGAATGCCCGCCGCAGTCCCGCTATAAGGTGCTGATTGCCGCCATTACTAGTATAAAAAAAAAAAAAAAGATTCCAGTATATATATTGCAATATGTAGACACTATAACTTTCACATAAACCAATTAATTTAGAAATATTGGGATTTTGTTTAGCAAAGATATGTAGTAGAATACATTTTGGCCTATATTTTTGACAAATTTGATTTTTTTAATTTTTTACTGGACATGTTTAATAGCAAAAAGTCAAAAATATTGTGTTTTTCTCAAAATTGTCGGGTTTTTTTTTGTTTATAGCGCAAAAAATAAACACACAGGCAAACAAATACCACCAAAAGAAAACTCTATTTGTGGGAAAAAAAAGACATAAATTTCAATTGCACGACCACGCAATTGTCAGTTAAAATAGCGCAGCGCCGTACCTCAAAAGGTGGCCTAGTCAGGAAGGGGGGTAAATCCTCTGGAGGGCAAGTGGTTAAACTGAACCTGTTGCTTTGTCATATATAACACAGCAGAGGTTCACTTTAACATGCTAACATGGACCTCTAACCAAATACAAACAACCATTAAAAAAAATAAAATTCAATTTGTAAACTCACACTATTTTATACACCATATAGTAATCCTAATCATACTCTGGGTTGAGCTTAGTTACACCATTCCATTGACCAGGACATCACAAAACAGAGTGAGGATTATTACTCAGTCCCCCTGCCCCCCATTCTCCCTTCCTCCTCCTCCTTGTGTTTTACTACTACAATGTATCTTTTCATCATTTGTCTTTCTGGCTTCTACAGGCCTAACCTACCTCTGTAAATGTATTTATCTTATTTGTTCAAGCTCTCCAACTTTTATAAAAGGGAGATTAAAAAATACTTCCACAGGAAACACCTATAGTACCAGTCTCTATCTGATCGGTACTCACAGATATAACTTCTTAATATAGACATTTAATACTGTCTTATCCAACTCTATATTCTAAATAGCGAAGAGAAAACCATCAATCCATTAAAATACAGTACATCCCAATGGATTTTCCTGTTTATCAATTAAAAAAAAACAGCTGAGACCAAAATACGGAGACCTTACTTATTGTGCTTACTTTTCACAGTGAGGAACATAGACTTGCTGATATCGGTACCCACTCCATTGCTAGCCTGGCAGAGGTAGTATCCAATGTCCTCTTCCAGGACATGACGAATTAGTAGTGAACTGTTGGGCAGAATCTGGATTCGACCTGTGAGAGGCACAGGGTGGTACTGCTGAGGATTTCCACTACCTAGGGAGAGAGAAATGAACAGACGCTTGATTAGCATAAAAAGAGATGGGCACCACCAAGTACTAGAGCTTGAATTTAATGACTCGTGACAAAGGAAGAGCTGCAACCCACAAAGTAGCAGAGCACATAACAGAATAATACCGCAGTTCTTTCACAGATAGAAAGTATATGAGATGCATGTCATCACTGATATATAGAACAGCAAAAACTGTTTGTATTGAGAATCATGGCTCTATTATAGCTCATAAATAATTGTAATATGGGCACAGATGTTATATCAGTGCACTCACCTTTGGCATGTTTCCATACCACCTTTGGCGGTGGATAGCCATCGACTGAACAATTCAGGACCCCAGCTTTGCCATAAATTCCATCTTGATTGTTAGGCTGAACAACGAATCTGGGGGGCACTGTGACAGAAAGGAAAAGATCAGCATCCATTTTACTGCAGATCTCAATAACAGGGTATTTATAATGCATTTCATTACTGCTGCACGTTCAAACCGCAGAACATTATTCTTTGAAATTGTCTTGAAAGCACAGCATTGATTTCCCTCACAGGATCTTATACCACTGCAATATTTACTATAACAACATTATAGACAGCTGCAAAAAAATTCTAGATTTGCATATTATGTAACCACAAACACATTCTTAAGTCTCAAAAATGACAGAAGCTATTGCAGAGCTCTGCTCAATGAGCAACTTTCCAAAGATTAGGCAGAGACCTGCTACCCTTTTCTTTAATCATACAAGTATCACACAAATGCTTGTACCCCTCTCAAGGTTTTAGTTTCAAACTGAGCCTGATTTGCAACGCCCAACACAGCCCCTTACACTTCTGGGGAAGGGAAGCCCCCAGCTTCCTAAATCTTGAATGGCTTTGCCTTCCCTTATGATACTTTCTGCACAATACACCTGTGTCATGAAAGATGCAAGCAACTGATTACTGCACCCTACTTCCATCCAACACAGCACCGCGCATCTCCTTCAAGACTTTGTAGGTTGTGCATTGCACCTTATTGTCCCAACACTCTGTCAAAAGCTTTGCTGTTATGCACCTCATTTTGTACCAGATCTGTCCTGTACTGTTTATTCTGAGCAACACAGACCACTGAATATTTATCTGTATGTGTTTCTACTCATTATATATTCATGATTACATCAACATGCAGCATTGAATCACAAGCTCATTACGTATTCATGCTTACATCAACAGACAGCATTAAAAACTCGTTAAATCCACAGTGCCCATTAACCTGTTAGAAGCTGCCTCTTAGAAGCCCAGATTCTAAGCAAGAAGGTATTTAACCCTTTTATGAAAGTAGACTGTTTCCATTATTCCTCACTGTACAAGTAACTTTTCCTGTCTTTATGACACGGGCCTTAAAATACTTTTATAAAGAAAATGACAATACCTTGACCATTCTTTATAAAATGAAAATATATTTTAATCTATGAACACTGTTATGGTAGCACTAATTAGAAAAAATACTTAGGCAAGCCAGTATAGAAAAAGGAATACACCACAAAAGCCCACGTCTAGTGCAGTCCTTTGAAAGGATTCCAAAATAAAACAAAACCTTGATTAATGAAAATGTGGTTGGTTGGAAGAAGCCAGAGTTCTGCATTAAATGTAAGTTTATTAAGTCACTAAAGGCAAAATACTGTATAGTGGTTTGCATAGGTTTTCTATTTATTAGATTCCAAAGAAATTGTTCCCAGTTAGCCAAAAGAGCATTTGTAAGACCATGAAGTGATGCTACATGAAAAGACCTGGCTTGCAACTGGCATTTCAGTTCATCCCAAAGGTTTTCAGTAGTTAGGGTCAGGGCTTTGTGTAGGCCACTCGAGGTCCTTCACACCAAACTCATCAATTTGTGTTGTTACAGAACTGGATTAGTGAACAGGGGTACAGTCATGCTGGAAGAATGTACCTTCCCCAAACTGTTGCCACAAGATCACAAACACTTGGGACTCAACCATTTAGAGAGGTGTTCGCATACTATTGGCCATATAGGTATGATGATCAGATATCCACAAACTTTTGGTCACATAATGTATATGTGGTGGCTCACACCATTTTACCTGTTATTAATTTACATAAAATGAAAACTGTTAATGGGCAACATCTACATGAATCATTAAATTAGCAGAGGAAAATGTAAAAAAAACCTCACTTATGTGACCCTATTTTGCTGATAGCCACGGTTTTGGCTCCTTTTAAGCTATACAAAATATCTATGATGTATTTGGGGTGTCCACAGCAATGAAAAGTGTAACTAGTAAGTGGAATTATATCCAAAACAAAAAACAGTTAAGGAATGAGCAAATGTAGTATAACTCAGCAAAAAGCCAAAAAACAAATACTTGCATCTTACTACCAGCCAACATCTCACATACTGTATAAACTCACTACATACACCTGTAAATAAGTTATCCACTCTGGTGGCCTCAACTTACCTCGCACTATTAGCTGCCTCTCCCTGCTTACTGTGGCTGCATCATTACTTGCTATGCAAGTGTAGTTTCCATTGTGCTTGAGAGACACACTAGAGATCTGCAAAGAGCTCATGA
Source organism: Staurois parvus (assembly GCF_062004578.1). Taxonomy (NCBI): domain Eukaryota; kingdom Metazoa; phylum Chordata; class Amphibia; order Anura; family Ranidae; genus Staurois; species Staurois parvus. The sequence goes on from NW_028318003.1 coordinate 8,246,076, forward strand.
ATTCCTTGGTTTCGATGGTGATGCCAGATCCAGAGACAATAACTTGTCCATCTTTGCGCCAAGTGATGCGAATTGGCATATCTCCAGATGACACCACACATGGGATATACAGTAGCTGTCCAATGGAGGCAGGGGGAAACTCAAATGGCTGGATAAGTGGGGGCACTGGAATATAAAAAAATAAAGATGATGACCAAAGAAAACATACAGTATATCTTTTTTTGTTGATACATTGTTATTACAAGCAGGTAAATATTAAGATACATGTCTGGCAATACAAATAATACAAACAACAAGAGAGAACAGAGTCGCACACATATTGTATCAGCTTATTGATGCTAAATATTGAAATTTGGCCTCAGCTAGTTTCCTTCCCTTAGCCAGACCCCACTGATGTGTTTCACCCTCCCACAAGCTTCTTCTATGATTTAGCCAGTGGGAGGGTAAAGTGCGTCAGAGGGACTAGATGAGGCCAATCTTCCATATCTAGTGTCACCAAGTTGACATACAGTATCTCACAGAAGTGAGTACACCCCACACATTTTTGTAAATATTTTATTCTATCTTTTCATGTGACAACACTGAAGAAATGACCCTTTGCTACAATGTAAAGTAGTGAGTGTACAGCTTGTATAACAGTGTAAATTTGCTGTCCCCTCAAAATAACTTAACACCCAGCCATTAATGTCTGAACCGCAGGCAACAAAAGCGAGTACACCCCTAAGATATAATAAAATCTTGACAAAAATGTGAGGGGTGTACTCACTTCTGTGAGATACTGTATGTACGGCTCCATTCTCTCTCTTGTCGGATGTCTGTATTTTTGAATTTGGTGGGCTCAGTTTGGAGCAGCATCACCATACTTGTAGCTTCGAGTTACCAAATAGTGTGATCACTGTGGCTTGGAGCAATGCTTTCTTTATGGTGTCACATGACTGGTAACGTTGACCATTTTATATTGATCCTTTATACAGTATAGTGCAGAATAGTGGTGAGTGATCTGAATGAAAAAAAATAGGCTCTACTGTTATAAATAGAAGGAGATATATACTTTTCCCATGGATATCATTTGCTTAACGTGGACCTTTCACTACAAGGTCCACTTATCAACTTTGCACCTGTGCCAAAAAGCTGCAGTACCTAAAACAACGGTAGGGACAAAAAATTAATATACTTACCTTTTCTGTATTGTAAGGGGTAACACTATACTACTTCTGATGAGATTCCTTGGAATTTCAAGTCGAGAAAGTCTCTCAAAGTGACACTCCAGTACAGTGCAGGAGCATCTTCTTGCAAGATTTGGACTAGTAAGCTTTCCTTACAATTTTTCTGGAGGAGAAAAGTGTGGCATCACTCGGCAGAAGCTGATGGTAAGGTAAGTATATTTATTGTGGGCAGCACAGTGGCTAAATGGTTAGCACATCCGTCTAGCAGTACTAGGATCATTGGTTCGAATTCCAACCACGGCACCTCCTGCCTGGAGTTTGCATGTTCTCCTTGAGCCTTGGGTTTCCTCCCACACTCCAAAGGCATGATGGTAGGTTAATTGGATCCTGTTTATATTGGCCCTAGTGTGTGTATTTATGAATATAAGTTAGATTGTACACACATTGAGGGTTAGGGACTGATGTGAATGTACATTATATATGTAAAGCGCCCCAGAAATTGACAGCACTATATAAGTACCTGTAATAAATAAATCAATAAGTAAATTGAATATTTTTTTTTGCAGCATTGTGGCATAGGGATGTTGGAGAAGCAAAGAAAATAAATGGAGCATTTTTAGAGCAATATCTTTGAGTCATTTGTCCTGGAGAGTGAAGTCGTATTTTATGAAGGGCAACACAAAAGATTCACTTACAGTAAATTCTGACTCTGGCATCTATGCATATTTCACTTTGCTTCCTACTGTTCTGTCTGGTCACCCATTGGAAGCCAAGTAAGAAAGATGTGGATTCATTCCTGCCCCATGTGACAAGCACTGGGTACTTGAGCAGCCACTTGCCAAGTACTATCACTATGTGTGGGAGAAGCCACATACTTCCCACACAAAGTAGCATTAAGTTTTTGGGTTTTTCTCTTCACTCCCATCAGAGCAGAAGATGGGGAACTAAAGGGTATGCATGTATGTACCGCTTGTGGGACCACCAGTAATGTGAACCTGTTGCTTTGCCCTGCATGGGCAAAGCACAGCTTTTATTCAAGGAAATGGATACATTAAAAAAAGATTACTGTTTATGAACCATTCCTATGGGTTCACAAATTTTCCGCCATAATAGTATGTGCATACTATGTTTTTCTGTACAGTAACCACAGTATGTTGCTACTATAGAGCCAATGGCCTATTATGTCAGGTATGTTATTTCATTTACAACTGAACCATACACCTGTCCAAACTTATTTTTTGTGGAAACAGAATCCAGACTAGAGATGGACATTTGCTTGTATGATGTCCAGAGGACAGGGTAGACCTAGCATAGTTAAGGTAAGAAGCAGAATGAAAGGTCTAATGTGCTAAGAGAAGAGGGTGACCAAGCTCGGCAGAAAGATCAGATCCGAGAGGCAAATTATCAAATAGTATTCCTAGAAAAAAATGGAGAAAAAAAAGAATAGCAGGAAGAATCTGCAAAGGATAGATTTCTGTTGAAAGGGGAACCAGAGGTATTTACTGTAGAGACTGTGGTAGACCAATGTAGTCTGCAACTTGCATGAAGGCTTGTGGAGAATGTGGATGGTCACACACAATGTTGGAGGAAGTCCAGGACCTTGATTCTCTGGGTGGTAGGTGCTGGTGTGATAATCAGGTGTGGGAAAAAGTCCCACAAAAAAGGCATCTCTGTAAAAGTTGCTGTATACTAAAGTAATCTGCAACTTGGATGAAGGCTTGTTGAAAATATGTCTGTCAACATTTGATGTTCACTTCGCACACAATGTTCCAGGACTTTGACTCTCTTGTTGGTAGATGCTGCTGTATTAATCCAGTGTGGTAAAGAAAGCCACACAAAAAAAGGCATACCTTGAGTTTTTGGGGACTTTCTTACTCATACCTGATTGAAAGCAATTTACCATTATATCAGAAAATGCACAGGTCACCTAAAAGAAGGTGAAGTCTACACGTGTCTGAAATTACATTATTGCTGAGTTCACACTAAGAAGTAGATGGGGCCTGTTCTTGGTCAGACTGAAATATGCATGTAAGGTGACATGTTTCTTAAGTAATCATATAAATAAATGTGGTGAATCGTGTGGTCTTTAAATTTGTTCCTGTAATATTAGTGCAGTACATGCACACCACTGAGCATAAGCACAAGAGAAGCTGTGCAGACATACACACAGGGAACTGTGCACAATCTCAGTCTACCTCTCACACACAGTTCTATTCATTAGGAAAGATCTCTCCCCGGGTGCTTCTGAATAATTGATGCACTGGAGCAGCTTTTAAGTCTTCAGCAGATCTGGGAGACCACTACGGATGTATTATTTTTTAAAAGCCAACAAACACAGCAAGCAGGGGATCTGAGTAAAGGGCAGGGCCTTAATGCGCTGTGTTTACACAGTAGGTCCCTGTGCTGGGCCTTGTCAGAGAAACAGATCAGGGATAAGGAGGAGGCAGCATAAGAGGGCACACCATGAAAGATGAAATAAGTGCACTGTGGGACCATATGTAGCCATATGATTCATGTGGAGCAGCGTAACTCTACATAGGATTTCAGAAATGATATTATACTGTAGTGAAGTGCAGCGCTGTAGTCATCTGTCCCCAGAATGCTAAATAACAGAAAACCTGTACTAAACCAGTAAGCACAAATTTTACTATATCCACAACACATGCTGTACTGTTATTTTTTATTTATTATTTTTTCCTATTAAAGTATTTTATTAACAAAATGCAGGTTTCATCATGTATAAGTTGATTATGGTTGTACTGGTGCCTTGGTAACAGTTGAGTACTGCATGTTATATTCACTAACAATTTTTAGTTTTCTGGACAAGCTTTTCAAGATGCCCCACCTTCTTCTGAAGTGCTTTGACCAGAAAAAGTGAGCGAATCTCTTGAAAGCCTGTGCAGGAAAATGAACTGTTGCAATGCACCCCAACGAACCTGTGTGATGTGAGCAGGGCATATTGAACTGTTTCCTTGCATGGAGCCCATGTTGATCAACAGAGATCAACGCAGCTCAACGAACATGGTGAGTGCAAATAAAAAAATTCTCACATAAAGTACTCAACTGCTTTTTTTGAAAGAAGAAAGAGAAAAGAAAAAGTAAATCAAAAAGATGAAGGGAGTCCTGTAAGACTCCAAGACCTGTAGGTGTTCCAGAGATCAAAGATAGGGAAACCTCTTTAACCTCTTGTCAACCATATACTGCTTATGTGTGGCAGCAGGCAAGGTGGGCCTTAATGCCTATACACTGCTCATATGATTTCATGGCAGCCAAGTTTTCTGTGCTGACAGCTCCCAGTCTCTGTTTATAATTGGTAGCTCTGGGATGCAATCACTATTTCAGCCAATCACAGTGACCATGTGACTGGAAAGTTCATCCTGACTCTCATCATTAAGACTCAGTTAAAGAGCATCCAGGAGGGGACGGGAAGGTGTTAAAGAGTACCTGTCATGTTAAATGAGATGCCTTTACTGACCTGCTGTTGGCCTGCCATCCTTACACATGATCATTGCATGTTAGCGACTCACCGGTTAGTGAAGAAAAGATAAAAGATGAAACCCTTGAATATGGGACTGTCATTACCAACTTCTTTCAATCTCAGCCCAATCCAAGGGTCTTCGTACACTGCAATGACGATAGCCAACAGGCCTGAAACAGTTCTTTGTAAGAAACTGCTTTGTAATATCAGGGTGTGCTATAAACCAGTGGTTCAAGATGCAATTGGCTCATATGGCATACATAAATTATTGACAAGGTTACTGCCCTTATTTATTGGATGACATGTAACTACCTTCTCTTTTAAAGCAGCTCTACTTTACTTCATAGTGTCTTAGTGGAGTGATTCTTGGTACCTTAAAGCCCAGTTCAATGTAACCTGTCTGGATATACATTAGGTTACTGTAAGAGAACTTTAGGATTTTTGAACAATAAATAATGGAAGGAGGGGACTCTTTAACCAACCTTTGAAGTTACAGTTACTGTGAATCAATTCATCTTGAAAACTCACAGTACCACTGAAGTCTGTAGATTTGTTATCTCAAGAGCTTATCTCACCCTGCTTCGACCTCCCAGCAGTGAATAGACAGCCTTTCAGCCTTCTAATTTCTAATGTAAACACAAATCTTGAGAGTGGTGGGAAATGGGAACAGGATAACTGCAGTTTCCACTTCTTTGAAGATTTGTCAAAGAAGTGGAAAATGCAGTTCAATGTTTCTAAATGTAAAACAATGCACCTAGGGAAAAATAATTCCTTGAAAGAGTGCGTCATTGGGGGTACAGTGTTGGCCAGCACTACAGAGGAAAAGGATTTGGGGGTACCTATTTCAGATAATTGCAAAATGAGCAGTGTGACCAGGCAGTGGGGAAAGTGAATACAATTCTAGGATGCATCCCTAGAGGGGTCACCAGCAGGAGGAAGGAGGCCCTGATTCTCCTATATAGATCTTTCGTGAGACCTTATTTAGAATACTCTGTCCAGTTCTGGAGATAGTACGAGTCCAGGGACGGGTAACAAAAATGGTGACAGTTCTGGGGGATAAAACATATCAAGAGAGACTTCAGGAACGTAATATGTACAGTCTTGAGGGAAGAAGGAAAGGGGATACGATTGAAACCTTTAAATACATTAAGGGGGCGAATAAGGTACAGGAGGGCAGTATTTTCAAGATGAATCCAAAATCTAGAACACGGGGACATGACTTCAAACTAACTGGAGGAAAGTTCAAGACTAATCATAGAAAGTACTATTTTACTGAAAGGGTAGTTGATGCTTGGAATAAACTTTCAGCAGGGGTAGTGAGCTAGTGAACAGAAAATGGCTTCAAATATGCTTGGGACAAATATAGAACTGTACTCACACAAAAAAGTTAATAAAATTAAAAAAAAAAAAGGGCAGACTCGATGGATCACTTTTTTCTGCTGTCAATTTTCTATGTTTCTATGTTAAACTTAATTATTGAGAGATGATGACTTCAGTGCTTTTTCTGTGAACTGTGCAGATGAATTGCTCCACAGTTCCTGAAGCTACAGAGATCAGCGAGGGCATGCTTTAAAGAAAAAATACTACATGGAATGCACTTACCACATTCATTCTAAAGAGACTCTATCATCACAAGATTTAATCTAAAAACTATTTTCCCATAATATCATATCAAAAGTGAACATATTTTAGGTGTGTTCTGTATTTAGACATCCAAATTAGTTAGTGTGTTATTTGTGCAGACATCCAAATGCCCTAGGACTGCTGCTGTGTGGTGCCATCTTAGATGTGATAGCAGCAGCCCTAGCAGATTCAGATCTGTGACTCAAGTGACATTCTGTTGTATTTCCCCTCAATCCTCTCCAAGCAGCTACATAAATGCTTAATGCAAGGAAGTAAAGGGCATTAAGTATTAGACAATCTCAGCCCAAGGCTGGATCTAGGGGGGTGCTGGGGGGTTATGCTATGCCCCTCCAGGCAACGCATGGACTTTGTCCAACAAGAGAAGCTGTCTGCAGCGGCTCACACAGCCCAGACAGTACATAACCCCTCCCCTTCCTTGCACTAACAGGAGAGGAGAGAGGAGATCAATGTACACTGCCTCCTCCCGCCCCTCTCCTCCTGTGTCCCCCACCCACATTCCAATTCCTGGCCAGTGCTGTGCCTAAGGAGATGTGTGGGCGGGAAATTTGAAGCACTGAAGCCGGCAACTACATGGTGGTTGCAGGATTGATCACCCTGTCTGAGCCTGCAGAGACCAACCTGGGTGAGTCTGCACTACAGCTGAACTCTCCCATCTCCCTCCCTTCTCTCCCCCATTTGTCTCCCCACCTTCTCTCCCCTCCATCTCCCTCCCTTCTCTCCTCCTCCCCCCTCTATCTCTCCTCCCCTTCTCTCCCCCATCTGTCTCCCCACCATCTCTCCCCCCTCCATTCCACCCCCTTTCTCTCCCCCATCTGTCTCCCTCCCTTCTCTCCCCCTCTATCTCCCTCCCTGCTCTACCCCACCTTCCCCTCCCCCTCTACCCCCCCCCACCTTCTCCACCCCCATCTCCTCCCTTTTCTCTTCTCTTCTGTCTCCCTCCCCTCTCTCCCCCATCTCTCCCCTCCCCTCTCTCCCCTATCTTTCTCTCTCCCCCTCTCAGGAACAACTTTAGTATTATTGGGAATGGCTGACAATCTGAAGGCTGGATAAACTGATAGAGTTATTACTCACAAGTTTGTGATGCTTGTGTTTAACCCCTTCTTGCCCAGCCCTAGCATCCTTTTAGTGGATTGTTCACATGAGCTTTGGTTTCTAAAGAGTGATCTGCATTCAGATCACTCTTCAGAAAGAAGTTGGCAGGCAGTGAGGAGATGTATAACCTCCTCACCACCTGCTTTAACTCCTATAACCCCACACTAGCGCACTTCAACCATGTGACGTTGTTGTGGGGTGCTTGCAGAGCAGCCTCATTTACTTGAATGGGTCACATTCAGAAGGCACTGTGCCCACAGAAAGCAGCAGAGGATAGAATTTCTTCCACGGCCACCAAAAATCACAGTGGCAGTATGTGTACACCCCAATCCTGTTGCCAACCATCCATAAATTTACAGTTTCTATAAAACAGACTCTTTTCTCATATCTGCAAATGTTCATGGACAGAAGAAAAGTGCCCATAAAAAATCCCTTTGTGATGAGCTCTGACTGCCAGACTCTGATGTGAGGGGGTACTCTGCCAGACTCTGATGTAAGGGGTCACTCTGCCAGACTCTGATGTAAGGGGGCACTCTCCCAGACTCTGATGTAAGGGGGCACTCAGCCAGACTCTGATGTAAGGGGGCACTCAGCCAGACCCTGATGTAAGGGGGCACTCTGCCAGACTCTGATGTAAAGGGGCACTCTCCCAGACTCTGATGTAAGGGGGCACTCTTCCAGACTCTGATGTAAGGGGGCACTCTGCCAGACTCTGATGTAAGGAGGCACTCTGCCAGACTCTGATGTAAGGGGGAACTCTGCCAGACTCTGATGTAAGGAGGGCACTCTGCTAGACTGTGATTTAAGGGGGACTCTGCAGACTGTAATGTAAGTTGGTTTCACTCTGGGGACACTGATGTAAGGGAGGACTCTGATGTGAATGTGGCTCTCATCCTGACTGCTACACTCCATATGTTGTTTTGTTTTTTATTTATTCTGACCCCTGTACTCTGTACACTATGCAAAGATATACATAGACCTGACCAGGGTGTTCATTTTCTCAACAGTTGCTGAATTTAATGTAATTCCTCTTTTAGGTAGGCTCAGTAAGGCAGCCCATACATTAGCCATTTTTTTTGTTCAACACTGTGTTGAACAAAAAAAAAAAAAAATTACTGGATTCTCTAATCCACAAATTCAATGTGGATGGAGAATCACTCCTGCTGAGGTAAGTGTTCTAAAAGTGAAGAGATTTCAATGCCACCAGACTACACTGATCAGTGCTGCCAGTTATAGCTGCTAATTGTGCAGAAATTTTCCTAGAGGCTGATTGTACAGAAGTCAATTGGTAGATCGACTTCTGTACAACCAGCCTGCCCATACCTGGATTGAAATTCAACCGGTCCCTACTGAAGCAGATGAATTTTGATCCAAGTATGGCTGCCTAGGGTAAAAATATCCTTTTTGTGTGCTTAACAACATGTGAAATGGAAACAATTTAAAAAAAATGTTCCCTTGTCCTGAGGTTTATTTGTGTCTGTGTGACTGTCGGTTGTGGCACGGTATTTAGTATTTTGTGGGTATGAGGACTGTGGTATAGGTGTGCATTGTATATAGCAGGCACAGATTCTGTTCAATCCCCTTTGAAGATCCTCCCACTGGCCAGCCACAGAACTTATTTCCCTGTTCTTTTCCAGGGTACCCCTTCTCTTTCATAATCCCAGTGTTGCTCACATTTTGTTATCCTGTTTAGACTTTTTAATTGTAAAGCCAGTCAGATTACTTGTTATGAGTATTGTTAATATTGTCAGTGTTTACATATTGTTTTTACTGTTTATAGGCTAAGTCCGCCTTTAATAATATATTATATATCCTGTGCACTACTATCCCCTGTACACTGCCATACTGACCCCTGTACACTCCCCTGCTGACCACCCATCCTCTGCCCTGCTGACCCCCTGTACACTGCCCTACAAACATCTGATCCCTGCCCTTTGCTCTAATTCCTGTCCACTGCCCTGCTGACCTCCAGTTCACTCCGCTACCTATTCCTGTTTTTGTGTACTGCCCTGCTGACCTCCTATCCTCTGCCTCTCTGACATTTTGTTTACTGCACCCCCATATCAGACAGGCTAGATCCGGCCCTGTCTCAGATATGCAAGAAGGCACTGCTAGGGAATTGACTTTTCCATAAAATTTGTTTATGAAAAGAAAAAACCCTGCTAGTAAGCATTTAGAATACTTGATTTTTCAGTCTTTTTACCTGCATATTCATTTTACATTGGTGACGGGGTCTATTTAACTGCTTGTTAAGAAGAAGAGAATACTTAAATGTTTACAGTCTGACCACAGTTGTGTTTACTGTTCAGAGCCCATAAAGCAAATGATGTTTAAATTCTTAAATACTATTGAAAAAACCGCTAGTGTACATAATAATATGGAAAAAAGAAGTATATCAAGTATTTCTAGATACAAGTATGTGTTTTCATATGATGTCTGCTTAAATTCTGTCAGTAATTAAACAGTAAAAGTACCCCTGGCCCCTCTAACCTTTCACTGTGATGTGGACACTCTGGCTGATAGAAAGTTGGGGCTGTATTAGGACACTGCAGAGATATTCTCCTTCATCCATTCCTTTCTGGACATCGCTCAGCATAAGAGTTCCATTCTCAAACACAACCTGTCTATGGTTATCAGGCAGCAGCAAAGAGTCTTTGTACCAGCTTATGAAGTAATAAGGGTACCCAATCACTCGGCAGTGAACAAAGCTGTCTCTTCCAGCCACTGCTGTTAGATTCTTCATGGGCCGAATACTAGGAGGTCCTATAGGGGGTACAAAAAATGTACATTAGGTGGACACAAATCAGTAATGCATATCATAGCTAGGGGCAAAAATAATGGGAAGAAAAATGCATCCCACCACCAGTAAGAAACAATAACCACCCAACATTATTCCAAATGACAGGTGTCTAGGGACAGGATGAGACATTCTAAGAGGAGAAGTCAAAGGAAGTAGTGTGGTGCGTGAAGGACATAAATGGTTGATAACACACAATGAAATAGAGCACAGATTAAAGGAAAAAAAATAAAAATGTGTGGTACAAATGTTATGTCTGAAATGACTTATTTAAAGAACACAGACAAATTTCAATGCACAAATTAAAATAAAAAAATTACCTTTGACCAAGGATGATGAGTAAATGTGTCAAATTGCAGAGCGAATATTGCCTAAGGCTTGTCTGTAAAAGGGCTGTGTCTACTAACCAGTCTCTAAAATTCACATTTGATGAAAGGATTGTGAGAACAAAAACTGGTGTTTCTGTAATCAGTAAAGTAGTCATATTCCTTTTCCAAAGCATGTAAACTCTCTTGTTCAAAAGAAAAAAACCATCTGGAGCTCAGACCTTCATAAGTCACTGACAGCAACTAATGAAGGGGACATCTCCCCAAAATCTTGTGTTCTACTTTAGCACCCTCTAGTGTGCTACTAGAATAATGTAGTATATTGCAGGCAAAAGCATTGTGAATGAGTCAAGGAAACTGTGTGAGTCTGTGATTGAGGTCTAGTTACTTAAGGTCAGCTGGATGACTGAAACAGGTTGGAACTCTATCGCCACCTCCTGGCCCTGGAGGACTGGGAATCTTCCAGACATCAGTGAGCAGGAGGGAGGAGGCCTAATCTGCATATTTATGCGAGTCTGGCTAATGCAAGGTATGAAGGTCCTCATTGAGTGATAGACTGGCCCATAAATATGGGAGTCAAGCTGATAGAGGCAGTCAGGTGGAGTGCTGAGCAGACTGTTGGTGCCTGGGAGAGGTCCCCTAGGTCTGGGGGGAGCCAACCTCCAGGCTGGGCTCAAGCTGGTTCAGGAAGAATTCACTTAGCAGAGCAGCATGAATGGGATCAATGCCTGGAGCAAAGAGAGCAGAGTAAGTACAGGGCCGCCTGGGATTCACAAAGGAACAGACTGCCACATGTAGCAAGCTTTCAAAGGACAGCGCTGGGCTCAATCCTTTATCCTTGTCCCGAGAGATCTTTGGAGCAGCCAAGAGGGCTGGTAGTGTCTGCGGAGTTGGGAGCAGTTCTACAGGGTAGGGAGAGGAATCCCCATATGTAGTGAATAGAGCCAAGCTGATTTTTGAGTTCCTCGCCCATAAAGGGCTGTTGCTACCGATCTTCAAAGAATGAAAGTTTTAGAGAAAAGGAACATTTTCTTTTCTCTAAAACCTTCCCGTAATAATGATAAGCCTATACGAATGTTTGGGGGTGCGGTCTAATGGCATGCCCTGTCACTGTCCAGAAGTGTCTGAGCTTTGCGTGTCATAACGGCTAAACTAGTTAGAAAAGGAAAAGAAAAGGAATTCCTTCCTCTGTACATAGGAAGGAAGTTGTCCCTCTTTCTTTGATTCAAGCCAAACTGGGCATCCCATAATCTCTATTCCCTATCCAAGTTATCATCCCCTAATAAAATAACAAAAAAACAATCCAACGGACTGTTCACTGACTGTGGATGCAAGTGTGAAAAATCATGTTGCTTGGCTGTAAAGGGCTTAGGGATACCCACATCTCAGCCGCCCCCATGAGGGTAGCGCTACATAGTGTTCTGCAATTAAAAAAGGGAGGTCTCCAATGAAGAATAGAACTCAAGATACCATATTTCTTTCCTATATTTCAAAATATTGACAATTTTGGACATTCCACTGCCAAAGCTCTCTTGAGTTTGATTACTAATGATTTCATTGTATCACCATATGCTTGTTCAAATTCTGCCCTATTCCCACTCACATGACATAAAAGTGAAACCCTACTTTACCTGTCCTGGGTAAAGCAACAGGCTCACTGAATTCTTCTCTCCCCAGCTTCAAATACTCATCCAATTAGACACCAAGAGCAAGCCATGTGTAAATTGTAAGTCACAACTAGGATCGTATACAGATCTGAGGACTCTCTACGCCACTAACAGTGCTGGGCCCTATATGTTATCCAATGCATATGAAACTGCAACTGTCATGTATGTTTAAACATAATCTGCAGATGAATGCATAGAAACTATGCTCCATCCACAGGGGATTACTCCAAGGATTTCTAACCCTGGCCAAGGTTGCAATACATGTAAAGATATTAATTCCAGAAGTCTCTTGCTAAAGGCACATGCTACAATATAGTTTGTACTGATACCATTTCACAAAAACAGTAAATGCTTTTCCAACAAGATTGAAAGTTATTTTCCCCAATCTCTTCTATGTTATCAGTTGTCAGTAATAGTTTTTGCACCTATAGCCAACTTGGGTACTGACTTAGGGCTATAATTCAGCCAGGGAATGCATACAGCCACCCACACTTCATATTGTCACCAACAGAGAGATGGAGACATTTTCTCTCACTTCCTGCTGTGTTAACAGGGAAATCTTTCCAATAGGACACAGATTACATTAACAAAAAAACTTCACAGGTTACAACATTCCTTTTCTATGACAAAAAAGTATAACAATTTAAAAAAAAAAAACCTCTGAAAGAGCAGTCCCCCCCAAAAAACAAATACTTTTTATACTTCTGTATAGTAACTGAAACTTGAAAATGACTCTAAAGCATAACAGGGTAAATACACTAAAAAGCCATACTGAAAGGCGAAGCTTTCCCCTGATTTATTGTCTTCCCATGGGCCAGTAAAGCTTCCCGTAATAATGATAAGCCTATACGAATGTTTGGGGGTGCGGTCTAATGGCATGCCCTGTCACTGTCCAGAAGTGTCTGAGCTTTGCGTGTCATAACGGCTAAACTAGTTAGAAATTACTGGAAGGCCTGGGAATTTACTGCAGGTATGTGCATATACCTCATACCTCTTGAAGTTTTCCCCCTTCCCCCAATGGCAGAGTCTCTTTACAGACAAAGGAAACCTGTATTGACCCACCCAAAGGGCCATTACTAGATTTTAGATTGTCCACCAGTCTTCAAATTTGAGAATTCATTCATTCATCAGACTAATGGCACTGCAATGGGCGTCTCACTTTCTCCAACCTCTGTTAATGTATTAACTTTTTTGAAGGACTGATCTTTCTGTTGCACTTAATGCAAGACTTTGTGCTGCTATGGTGAACATACATACAGACACTGTATTTCTGGCATGGAAAGGCTGTATAGACAGGAGTAAATGAGTTCTTGGACTTACTGAAATATCTACTACCAGGAATTACATTCCAGAGTGTCTGTAATGGGATGTGTCACTATGACTCATTTAGCTGGGTGAGTGTAAATTTGAGCTGAAACTATTGACATCTGTAAGGAATGGTGTTCTGGCTAATGTTTGCTTCAGACTGGATTTGCATACCCATAGAGGTCTATTGGAATGCAAACCCTGCCTGAAGCAGGTCAAATGCAGGTCCAGAAGAGGTTACCTGCAGACTAAATGCTCCTTACAGTTATTTCTGAATGGTCTCAGAAGTGTCTCAAAATGGTAAACAAAGCTAGTCAATACAGCCCCTACAACAACATCTGAAGGTCATCCTGTTAAACATGTTAAAATAAGCTTGGAGCTCCACCTGCTGGCTACAAATGTAGCTAATAATATCCAGTATACATAAACGTGTTAATGAAAACCAATGTAAAAAAATAAAAAATACACTGTTCAAAAAAATTAAAGGAACAATTTGAAAACACATCAGATATCAATGGGGAAAAATATCATGCTGGATATCTATACTGATATGGACTGGGTAATGTGTTAGAAACTTAAGGATGCCTCATTGGCTAGTCCATTTTGCTGAAATTTGATTGCAGCAACTTAAAATGGTACTCAGTAGTTTGTATGGCCCCCATGTGCTTGTATGCATGCCTGACAACGACGGGGCATGCTCCTAATGAGACAACGGATGGTGTCCTGGGGTATTTCCTCCCAGATCTGGACCAGGGCATCACTGAGCTCCTGGACAGTCTAAGGTGCAACCTGGTGGCGTCGGATGGACCGAAACATGATATCCCAGAGGTGTTCTATTGGATTTAGGTCAAGCAAGCGTGGGGGCCATTCAATGGTATCAATTCTTTCTTCCTCCAGGAACTGCCTGCATACTCTTGCCACATGAGGCTGGGCATTGTCGTGCACCAGGAGGAATCCAGAACCCACTGCACCAGCATAGGGTCTGACGATGGGTCCAAGAATTTCATCCTGATACCTAATGGCAGTCAGGGTACCATTGTCTAGCCTGTAGAGGTCTGGCGTCTCTCCATGGATATGCCTTCCCAGACCATCGCTGACCTACCACCAAAACGGTCATGCTGAACGATGTTACAGGCAGCATAATGTTCTCCACAGTTTCTCCAGACCCTTTCACGTCTGTTACATGTGATCAGGGTGAATCTGCTCTCATCTGTGAAAAGCACAGGGCGCCAGAGGTGGACCTGCCAATTCTGGTATTCAATGGCAAATGCCAACCAAGCTCTATGGTGCCAGGCAGTGAGCACAGGGTCCACTAGAGGACGTTGAGCCCTCAAGAAGTCTGTTTTTTTATTATTTGGTCAGAGACATTCACACCAGTGGCTTGCTGGAGGTCATTCTGTAGGGTTCTGGTAGTGCTCATCCTGTTCCTCCTTGCACAAAGGAGCAGATACCAGTCCTGCTGATGGGTTAAGGACCTTCTATGGCCCTGTCCAGCTCTCCTAGAGTAACTGCCTGTCTCCTGATATCTCCTCCATGCTCTTGAGACTGTGCTGGGAGACACAGTAAACCCTTGTGGCAATGGTACGTATTGATGTGCCATCCTGGAGGAGTTGGACTGCCTGTGCAACCTCTGTAGGGTCCAGGTACCAACTTATGCTACCAGTAAAAAAAATGTCAGTGGCCTCCACCTGTAAAACCATTCCTGTTTTGGGGATCATCTCATTGTTGCCCATCTAGTGCACCTGTTGTTAATTTCATTAACACCAAAGCAGCTGAAACTGATTAACAACCCCCTCTGCTACTTAACTGACCAGATCAATATCCCAGGAGTTTAATTGACTTGATGCTATACTGATGATTAAAAAGTGTTCCTTCAATTTTTTTGAGCAGTGTATATATAACATTCCATACATTCCCTTTAATGGGACCGTTTAGACTGTCCTACAATGACAGTTTTTTTTATATATTTTGTTTAACTTTCCAATCAAAATCTTACTGTGTATAGCCAGCTTATAAGAAGCCACATTTGCTGTTATGATAGCAGCAAACATCCACCAGAAACAGGAGACTGTTATGAATATTTATTAAACAATGAATTTTACTGGCATCATTTCAAAGCTCCTGCACATCCACACAACAAACAGGCACTGAAACAGATTTCTGATAATAATCACTACGCTGTAGGAGTTTTAGTTTTCATGTATTGTTAAATGGGTGCTTCTCTGAATGAGGGTACAGCTATATTTGCCAACCACTGTTTCATGTACCTAAGGCTTGTAAAAAAAAAATTGTATGGTGCTTAACCTGATCATTGCTGGAAGGTGATTACAAAAATCCACAATGTAAGCAGAAATACTGCCTTTAAAAATTATTGTAAATACAATAAAAAGCTAAGCGTTCAACCAACAATATCCTGTGCTTCTAGCGCCATGCAAATGCTGCATCTTAAAATATTCATTTAATGCCATAGCAAACAGCAACGTTAATAAGGGTCACTTAACAAGGCCTTAGAAATGATAGCGAGGACAAGCAGAAACAAAGCAGAGTTCAATTCTCATGGGACTGGAGATGATTTATAGATCAATGCAAGCACTTTAAACTGACTCACTTGTACATACAAGTCTAAGCAATTCCTAGCCTGGCACTGAAAAAGGCTTACTGAAGATAAAGTGGTTCTTTCGGTAACTTTAAACGTTTGCATGAATAAATATTGTGACACATCACAAAGCACAGCAAGTCACAGGATAAAAGGCTGCAGCTGTGGGCTGATCTGCATCAGCCATTTGTGAACAAAGCCAAGAACTGCACAGGAGCCAGGATTTACATGATTGTGTCATCTCTGAGCCAACATCCCCATACCAGAAGTAGATGCTGACCATGGAGAGTGCCTTAAAATATGGCTCCATCCATCTGGAGAGGAAATAATAAGAAGGCATTAAAAGGAAGAGAAATGCAAAGCCTGGGAAGAGTAATAAACACATGAAAGTGTTGCATTTGCACTTAGTGTTCATGTATGTATGGGCAAAAAAAATTACATTTATCTCAATTACAATGTGCTTAGTAACTGTTATGTGTGAGAGTACTGTGTAGTAAAACATACCTGTTGAAGCAATCAGAAACTTGGCTGGATATCACTTCCTTGCTGATGGTGTAAAGGTGACAATGCTGATGGTGCAATCAGCAGGTCAGTGCTGCATCCACTATTCAAGACTGCACAGAAGAATGATAACCTGTCATCTCAACCATCTATCTATCCATACCCAAAGAGCCAGCAAAAAGGGTCCAAACATTCCCAGAAAAAAAGAGATGTTTTAGAAGCAATTTTGGGCGGGAGAAAGCTAATACAGAAAGGGAAAATGTGCCATTTTGGACTTCCATGTAAAATAGTAATTAATTTCTTTAAATCATGATTAGGGGTTCAAATCTACTTTAACAAGAAAAAGTATATATCTGATGCTAGGTCAGATTTATTTTTATATACAAAAAGTAACCAGACCACTGAGTGATTTAGATGAAGCATAGATTTTTAATCGATAAGATACTCTGGCAGTAGGGATAGAAAAAGCTGCAAAATAACTGCACCTATGCTTAGTTCATACGCAGTGTAGGGGTTGGCTCATTTTACACATTTATGGTAAAAAACTATTTTCAATCAAGAATTGTGACTTCCTCTTCTGGATTCAGATGTTCATTTTGTTTATGAGTAGCGCACTCCAATTCCATGTGTAGGTTACGAGATGAGCAATTTCCATGTTCAGAACAGAGCAAACTAGTACCAGTAAACACTGCAACTTTGATCTGCCATGAACTTTTGGACATTTTATATCAATAATAATCACCAAGGATATTTTTTTTTTCCAACACTGATTTTTTTTTTTTTATTTTGGGGGAGGGAGGTTGATTGCAATTTTACCTGAAAAGCAGTGTAGAACTAGACATTGTGCATAAACCCCTGGGATTCATATTAGAGACTTGTTTTTCAAATTCTCCCTCAAACCTTAGGAACTAAGACTGCACAAGTACAAAACATTCCTCCAAGCAGTTCTGATATAATCATCTGTTTGAAAGGACAAATTGACATCTACAGATTCATTTATGTGTTCCAAATGTATGCAAAATAATGTATTTAGTTTCCTATGCTCACAAACACAAAGGTCAAAAAATGTACAAATTTCTGAATATGAAGAAGTCAAATCCATAGTGAATCATTGTCCCTGAGTAACTCTACGCCTTTGTTCATACTGTACATAGTCTCTTAAGTATTCTGTGTAGTCTACATTTTTAGATTTTCTGCAATTACTTCTTTGTCAGGTGTAAGCTTTGTGCTGACCTATACATAGATTTCCATCGTGCCAAGAGCCCCAACTGTGCTTTTCTTACAGAGTTAGTATACATAACTTAAAAAAAACATGTTCATTGAATTGAAGAAAACATTATTTGCATCCTCAAAACATTCAAGCCATAATAAATGCAGTGGAAGACAAAAATTCCTTATAAATGATGTTTCTAGTTTGCTTTTAGGCCAGGACCTGCGTTTCAGCGTACCAGAAAGCACAGCTAGTGCCCTGCATTGCCAAAAAGGGTCAGGTCTGGATTTAGTTGCTCTAAGATGAGCACTCAAAGGTGTAAAGGTTGTCCACAGTTCAACAAAACACATCTCAAAGATGTGGAGGGGGCCTACAGTTCAACAAAGATCTTCGAAGTCAATTCCCTGAATTAAAATTTAGTGATGTAATTGCTTATAAATATTAGAAAAGGTTTACATTTTGTGGTTTTAGAAACACTTCCAGTACTTTTTTTTTTAATCTGAGCCAGCCAGAGCCAGTGGAAAAGTATTCCATATTTCCATAACACTCCCAGTAAAAAACCCTTCCAATAGTGGAGATAGAATTCCTTCCACCAGTCAAACAAGAGTGCTCTCATATCTTCTGTGGTCACATTAAAGTCAACAACTTTCTTCGAAAATGTTCTATATAAGCCATCTATAAATTAATATAGGGGTTAATATAGGGTGATCATAGAGCCCCTTAATCACCTCTTCAAAAGAGTAGATTATTCTATGGTTGGCATTCTTTTCTTATAGCTGAGGTCATTGATGTTCCTAATTTATTTGCCATTGTTTGAAATCCTGCCTGTTGTACCTTTTTTTGTAAACTAGTGCTTGAATGCCTTGGCTACTATAAAAAAAAAGTCTCCCACTTGCTTTAGGAGCTGACAATTGGCATTTTTTACTGTTAAGCCTGGTGAATATTGGACAAATGATCGTCTGTTTTTTTTCATATGCTAGTCTCATACAGAAAACAAATAGATTACTAGAGTTACGAAAATTCTTGTAAGACAGAATAAAACTTCCTGCGATTAAGTAATGTATTGTATTGTATAGTAATCTTTCATTTCCGAGCATGCTCAGTCTTGGTCACTCTTTTTTTTATGGATGAATACTGTACTGAATAAACCAAATCGTTCATTCTGTTATTTTATGAGAAAAATTTTCATGCTTGTCCCTTTGGATAATTTCGCATGAACTCTCGTGAACAGCTCTAGAAACCTGTGTATTAATGTTCAGATTATTTCCAAAAGCTGTATTTTTCATCTGGTATTCTTATTGTATGTACCAGGCTTTACTAGGTCTATGATCTACCAGGACACACAGATTCTTCATCACTTATTCCCTCAGCTATACTCCCCCTGAAATAAAATATAGACACACCGTTTGACAAAACTTTACTTTTATCCACATTAAACTTCATTAAACCTAATACTTCTAAATACATTAGCTTTGTGTCTTCTGCCAACAAAGAAATGGTGCCTTTAATACTAAAATCTATATAATTTACAAACAAGGTAAAACTTAATGGCCACAGATCTTAAGCTTGAGGTATACTGCTTTCGGGTTTAGAAGTTTAACAATATATATACAGTGAATAATCACAACTCTTCGAATCCTGTTTTTTCTGTCAATTTACAAATTGAATTCCTAAACTACAGAAATTAAAGCTGAAGTCCAAGTTTTGTTTTTTTACTTACCAAGCGGGCCCAAATAGACTACAGCCCTGCCCATAAGTTTTGAGCATGACACAAATATTAATTTTCACAAAGTCTGCTACTTTAGTGTTTTTAGATCTTTTTGCAAGATGTTACTATGGTATACTGAAGTATAATTACAAGCATTTCATAAGTGTCAAAGGCTTTTATTGACAATTACATTAAGTTTATGCAAAGAGTCAATATTTGCAGTGTTGACCCTTTTTTCAAGATCTCTGCAATTCACCCTAGCATGTTATCAATCAACTTCTGGGCAACATCCTGACTGATGGCAGCCCATTCTTGCATAATCAATGCTTGGAGTTTCTCAGAGTTTGTGCAGTATTTTTTGCTCATCCACCTCTTGGGGATTGACCACAAGTTCTCAATGGGATTAAGGTCTGGGGAGTTTCCTGACCACGGACCCAAAATTTTGCGATTTTGTTCCCCAAGCTACTTAGTTATCTCTTTTGCCTTATGGAAAGGTGCTCCATCATGCTGTAAAAGGCATTGTTCATCACCAAACTGTTCTTGGATGGTTGGGAGAAGTAGCTCTCGGAGGATGTTTTTGTACCATTGATGGCTGTATTCTTAGACAAAATTTTGAGTGAGCCCACTCCCTTGGCTGAGAAGCAGTCTCACACATGAATGGTCTCAGGATGCTTTACTGTGGGCATGATACAGAACTGATGGCAGCGCTCACCTTTTCTTCTCCGGACAAGGTTTTTTCTGGATGTTCCAAACTATCGGAAAGGGGATTCATCAGAGAAAATGACTTTACCCCAGTCCTCAGTAGTCCAATCCCTGTACCTTTTGCAGAATATCAGTCTGTCCCTAATGTTTTTCCTGGAGAGAAGCAGCTTCTTTGTTGCCCTTCTTGACACCAGGCCATCCTCCAAAAGTCTTTACCTCACTGTGTGTGCAGATTCACTCACACCTGCCTGCTGCCATTCCCGAGAAGGCTCTGTACTGGTGGTGCCCTGATCCCACAACTGAATCAACTCTAGGAGACGGACCTGGCGATTGCTGGACTTTCTTGGGCGCCCTGAAGCCTTCTTCACAACAGTTGAACATCTCTCCTTGAAGTTCTTGATTATCTAATAAATGGTTGATTTAGGTGCAATCTTAGTAGCAATATCCTTGCCTTTGAATCCCTTTTTGTGCAAAGCAATGGTGACTGCACATGTTTCCTTGCAGGTAAATTAATATTTGTGTCATTCTCAAAACTTTTGGCCAGGGCTTTATTTCCAGAAAAAATGAATGCGTTGGGCTAAGCGCTTTTCAGTTATTCAGGTGAAGCCTGGTATTTTTATGAATTAATACAAGGCTTCCCCTGATTGGCCAAGGAGGAAATTGTGACATCATCCACCAGCCTCTCCACCTTGATCAATCAGAGGAAGCCTTGAATGAATTAATAAATATAGAAGGCTTCACCTGAATGACTGAGAAGCACTCAGCCCGACTTTACTTTTTTTTGACAGCAGATAGGAAGTTGCCCATGATTCTGCCGGAACACAGTCCACCATAATGTATGTAGCTGATGTTACTACAGCACGATATAGTGCTGACAGCAGCAAAATAACATAATTATGGAAATTGCTCTTTTGGACCAGCTTAGCTCAACTATCTTTTTAAAATGAATGTAAACCTGAACTTAGGCATTAACTTGCACATTAGAGTTGATTTACTAAGGCAAATAGACTATGCACTTTGCAAATGCAGATGCAGTCATTTCACTCAGAACTTCGTGAATATGGCGAAGCTTCACTTTGTAAAGAATACCAAGTTAGGCGCAAGGAAAATAACAAAAAACAACAATTTTGCTTGCATATGATTGGATGATGGAAATCAGCAGAGATTCAGGACATTCACTAAGTTCTGGGGAAAAAAGTACAACCGCACTTAAAAAGTGAACAGTCTATTTGACTTTAGTAAATCAACCCTAAATTCTTTGTAAGGTACAACATTTAAAGGACTTAGCAAAGTAGAAAAATACTACACCCAAAGCCAGTTCTCTGAAAAAGGCTATAATTGCTTCCTCATAAAATAGATTTGTAAGAGGAAACTTCTGTCTTTCATAAATCCTGGCTAGCACATACTTTTGTATGTGGGTCCCTTGCCAATTCCATAAATATCTTTCCTACAATAAAAGTTAAATGTACAGCTTTGTGGTTCTGGATGCGGACCTTGATCCCTTCAAAGATACAGGCACATTTGCCTTGTGCTAATCCACTAGTACCAAGTCTGACATGAAGAGGTCTCTGAAAGAGTCTTGGTTAATCCATTCTGGTTTTCAGTAATTTGAGATTAGCTGGTAAGGAAGATCATTCGGTAAATGCTAGTGGTTCAAATAAAAAGCAAGACCTTCCTTAGTAATCTGTCTTTCTATAGACCAGAACAGGAGTAACCTTCTATCAATCATTAGTACTGAAGAGAAATAATAAAGCTTGATACCAGTCCTACCCAATAAGAATATTCAGTAGTTCTTGTCTGGAGAATAAAAAAAAAAAAGAGATCCTCTTTAAAAGAGTTATGTAAAGGAGAAGATGAATTAGAACACAAATGTTGGACTTATAAAGAAAAAGATGATGAGACAATGTACAGTTTTTGAGGAGCGCAATATACAGTATGACAGACAGGTGAATAACAAAGAGTTAGTTTTGGTATATAGAAAAGGAAATGATGAGCTGTGATTGAGAGGTGAGAGGAAAGGGGGTGCCCTGTTAACAATCCCAAAAAGATTTCACAGACCCTATTCTGATATGTAGAAGTAGGACAGGCACCTCTTACGTTTATTCGAGCTTGGTATTCTGCACTCCCCACTGAGTTGCGTGCCAAACATCTGTACACACCCCCGTCTATGATCTGTGGACTGCTCACATTCATGTAACTGGTAGTGCTGCCATCTGAGGCAGTATATTGATTTGACCGGTGCCCTGAATCCCGCTGTATGGGTTCATCATCAAGAGTCCAACTGATAGTAGGGGGAGGAGCTCCCTTGGCAGAGCACATAAGTGAGAATGGTTCTCCTGGATTCATTACTTTTTCACTGAATGATGAGAGGATACGAGGTGTGCCATCTGCAGGAACAGAAAACAGAAATGTCAATAGAATTTTAATATTTAATTAATAGAACAAATAATCCTTTGGTTATCTTTGGTAACCTATGTTATCCTGCACACTACAAATAAAGATGACTCTGACTACAACTATGACAATTACACAGGGATCAAGCCCACTGCTGGAAGCTGAGCTGCGCATGTGCAGCTCAGTTTACAGTCTGGGGATCACTGTGAGCAGGCAGGTAGGAGTAGTTTGTTACATGTCTCTTCAACAATAGCAGCCTGCCTACTCACTATATCACACAGTAAAACTTTAAGAATTAAACTACACAGGCATTCTCAAATTCAAAGGTACCAGAAGATCACCCCCTTGTTGACAAATGTCTTATTTTCAATAAACTGAAATAACATTTTTGCAAAAAAGGAGATTGCCAAGAAAAGTTAAGAAACTGAGAGATTAAAAGCAGTACTAAACCCAAAAGCATAAATGTATTATATTGCTGTATTGGCTTTCTTTTTTCCCCTTTATTTTTAACTGGTGATTCGGCCATTTAGGCTGTTATTTTTTAACATCCTTTAACAGACCAAGCTGACCAGCAACAGTGGCAGTTAGAGGTTTGAGACAAATCATTTAATACTGATAGGAGTGTTTACAACGGTCAGCTTTTATCTATTTGTATAAAATCTTTATCCCAAACGGAAACAAAACTATTGTGACTGCTTAGAAAGTGTTATCTGGAGTTTTGCTTTAAAATGTTAGTCAAGTCTGTCTAAATCTGTTAGTGCATCTAACAGTGTCCTCTCCATAAATTGATTTTGCTGCTGCCCAAAGGTGTCTCCATTGCTTCTCCAGTCGGGGGAGACACCCTAAGACAGGAAGTGCATTATTGGCTGGATCCCAAGGTGAAAATAGAGGGAAAAAAAGCCTAAAAAGTAGTCCAATATAAAATATCAAAACACACAAGAATGAATCATCTCAGGTGAGGTAAAAAAAGAAAAAAAAAAAAGGTAATTAAATGCTTTAGTAATCTGGTGTTGATTCAGAGATATACACCGATCAGCCATTACTTTATGACCACTGACAGGTTAAGTGAATAACATTGATTATCTTGTTACAGTAGGAAAAAAATCTGTGGGATATAATAAGCACCAAGTAAACATGTTGTCCCTGAAGTTGTTGTGTTGAAAGTAGAAAAATGGGTATCGCAGTTTGTTGTGTATGGGGCTGTCTAGCCACAGACTGCTCAGAGTGCTAATGCTGACCCATGTCCACAGCCAAAAGCACCTACAATGGGCACACGAGCATGAGAACTGAACCACAGAGCAATGGAAGAATGTAGCCTGGTCTGTTAAATCATGCTTTCTTTTATATTATTTGGATGGCCAGGTGCGTCTCTTACTTGGGGAAGTATGGGAAGATGGCAAGCCAGTGAAAGTAGTGTAATGCTTTGGGCAATGTTCTGCTAGGAAACTTTAGTTTCTGAAATGTATGTGGATGTTACTTGACACATACCACCTACAGTACCTAAACATTACTGCTGGCCAAGTGTAGCCCTTCATGGAAATAGTATTCCATTCCCTGATGGCAGTGGCCTCTTTCAGCAGAATAATGTGCTCAGCCACACTGCAAAAATGGTTCAAGAATGGTTTGTGGAACACAATAAAGAGTGTGACGTGTTGACTTGGCCTCCATATTCTCCAGATCTCAACCCATTGAGTATCTGTGGGATGTTCTGGAAAAAAAATTCAGATCCACGGAGTCCCCTCCTCACAAATTACAAGACATAAAGGAACTGCTACTGATGGTTTGGTAGCAGATACCACAGCATACCTGCAGATGTCTAATGGTGCCCATGTCTAAACGGTCATGGCTGTTTCGGTGGCAAAAGAGTTGTTTTGGTTGCAAAGGGGGACCTACTCAATATTAGTTGGGTGGTCATAAAGGTATGGCTGACTGGTGTATTTACCATCACAGATAATGCAACACTGTGACATGGAAAACCCAGGCAATCATGCTGGAATAATCTGTGTACCAATAAAGGCATTCAGGTCACCAGTAACCCAAGTGTTCAATATCTTGCTAGAAGCTAAAAATGTGCTTTTCAAAAATGGTATTGTATTGCAAAATTGTCCCCTATCATATATACTTAACATTTTTCGGCAAATTTTTATCTTTTTGGGTTATGGTTACAGTCTTACCTTCTAGAACTACAATTGCAAAGTCCTGGACAGTTTGTGTTTTACGGCTTCCAAAGCACTGATATGCTCCAGAGTGGATTTTCTGAGCACTGTTAATAACAAGTGTTTCATTATCTGTTCCTTGTATAGAAATGAACTCATCTGCTGTAATAGGCTCTGTATTTCTGTACCACTGGACATGGTAACCAGGGGATCCACTGATAGAACAGGACAGGATGACGATACTGCCAATGCCAGTCTTGAGCTTCTTGGGTGTCAGAGTCACACGAAGTGGTTCTGTAACATTGTGAGACAAAAAAAAATTGTTTTAACAATTACTGTTCCATTTAACATGCATATGATGATTCACAAAACATGGACTATTTTGGGAACCTCTGCACTAGTTAGCTGGGGGAGTCATCCATGTGCATGCAAAATATTTTCAAATTGCTTGAAGAGATCCTATCAATGGGGGAAGGGGGCAAACTGGCATTACAAGCACCTACAGGTGCCTATCCCTGCAGCAGCCTCTCAAAATCCTCCTGTTACAGCAGAATTTCAGGCAAACTTGGAAACCTCTGGCTAATATTGGAGATTGGCACTAAGTCCACCCCCTACACATTACTATTGGCCCATTAGTGTAATGGGCAGTCTCACTGGCCAGTAAAATAATGGAGAAGGTAGAAATGGGCAGAAAGTGCTAAAGCATCGCCTGTCAGGATGGCTGGGCATTGCAAAATAGTTTATAAGTCCTGTATGTCCACCACTGGGTGCCAGCAAATCATACCTGTAGCATTTTGCCCCTTTGTCTCCACTGACAAAGTCAATTTTACTATACAAAATTATGAGGCAGACTAATGCACAAATATAGTTGCAAGGTTGCTAAAGAACAAAGTAAAGAAAAAGCAACTTTTCTTCCCAGTGGAACCACCATTAGAGTAAAAGAGGAATGGCTGATTGAGTACCTGAAGAGGACTTCTTTCGTGCTGCAAAAATTACTTGTGTGAAAATGAATATTTATACACATGATTTTGGGTATGTTTTATTTGAGAGATAACTGACTGCTAACAAATATCAGGATAGCATGTTGGGTGCCTCAGGAAAGTTCAATTTATACTCATTGCTGGTAGTATAATTGATACATTAGGTACGACAAGTGCAGCTTAAATGGAACACAGTGTGAAATCTTGCATAATATAATAGTACTTCAATAAAACTAAAGTTCAGTATACGTGGCTTCAAATTAAGATTTGGTAAAGTCAGCATTATATCTGCCAGGTAGTGGGTTTGGTCATGTCAGAGATATAAAACAGTGTCACAGACATGAAATGTATGTTCACTTAAAGTGTCACTAAACCCACAACAGTAAAATCAGTCTGTATACAGGGCTGTAGATAATTTTTTTTTCGGGGGGGGGGTTCAGCTTGCAGCTGAGCTGCATTTTTACCACCCCCCCTCTCACCACCACTAACTTCCCCTTGAAGGAAGGAAGGAAAGGAGGGGTGGAAGAAAGGAAGAGAGGGGTGGATAGGAGGAAGGAGTGGGTGGGTGGAAGGAAGGGAGGGGTGGGTGGAAGGAAGGAAGGAAGGGAGGGGTGGGTGGAAGGAAGGAAGGAGTGAGTGGAAGGGAGGGAGAGGTGCATGGAAGGAAGAGAGGAAGGGAGGGGTGGAAGGAAGGGAGGGGTGGGTGGAAGGAAGGATGAGTGAAAGGAAGGGTGGGGTGGGTGGAAAGAAGTGAGGGGTGGAAGGAAGAAAGGAAGGAGTGGATGGAAGGAAGGAAGGGGTGGATGGAAGGGAGGGAGGGGTGCATGGAAGGAAGGAAGGGAGGGGTGGGTGGAAGGGAGGGAGGGGTGCGTAGAAGGAAGGGAGGGGTGGGTGATGGAAGGAAGGGAGGTGTGGGTGGAAGGGAGAGGTGGACGGAAAGGGGTGGGTGGGTGTAAAGAAGGGAGGGTGGGTGGGTGGGTGGAAAAAAGGGAAGGAGGGTGGGTGGAAAGAAGGAAGGGAGGGGTAGGTGAAGGAAGGAAGGGAGGGGTGGGTGGAAGGAAGGGTGGATGGATGGAAGAAAGGAAGGAAGAGATGACGGAAGGTGGGTGAAAGGAAGAAAGGAAGGTAGTGGTGGGTGGAAGGAAGGAAGGGATGTGTGAAAGGAAGGGGTGGAAGGAAGGGAGGGGTGGGTAGAAGGAAGGATGGGAGAAAGGAAGGGGTGGGTGGGAGGAAGAAAGGGATGGATGGGTGGGTGGGTGGAAGGAAGGAAGGGAGGGGTGGAAGGAAGGAAGGAAGGTTAGGTCGGACTCACAATGACTCCTTCAGATGAATCAGAGCTGTCGGCTGCTGTGTTCAGTTTCCCGCCCACACCTCCTCTGAAGCTGCACGGACTGGAGTGTGGGCGGGCACAGGGGGAGGCAGAGCAGATCCAGCCTCTCTCCCCTCTTCTGCTATTGGTGCGGAGGATGGAGGGAGGGGCTGGGCAATAAGAACAACACAGCAGCAGGTGGGATGGAGGGAGCAGAAAGAAAACTGAACCGTCAGGTATGTTCTGTGTAGCGGTGGGGGCGGTGACAAGCAGCGATCTCCTGTATGGCTTTCAATAAAGCTGCTGGAAGCCGCACCTCCTCCTCTCCCTCCGGTGGCTTCTAGCTGCTTTATTGAAAGCCATACAGGAGATCGCTGCTTATCACCGCCCCCACTGCCGCCTCTCCCATGCACAACTAGTCCCGGCACTGCTCACTGCACCCACCTTATTTCCGCTCGTGGGCGAGTGGAAATTTTGAAGGCTGCAGGGATGATTGGCAACTGTCCTCTTGGGGAGGGGTTCAGATTCCCCCGATCTGCGCCCCTGTCTGTATATGCAGTAAAGCATGCTTGTTATACTCACTGTGGAACCTAAGGGGTTAATCCTCCACATTGTGTAAAAGGATGTTTGACCCTGTCTTCTCTGATCCTCACCTTCTTCCAGTGTCTCCTAAACGTCTCCTGATAGAACAAAGGCTCGGGGGCAAGCTGCATATGCTCAGTTTGGTGTGTATTGCTAGAGTTTTTTTTTCTTGGGAGAGTGCATGTGATCAGCACAGGGCCAATAAGCACTCTCCAGACAGGGGTCGAGGGTCCTGCATCCTCCTACAGGAGAATACAAACTCCTCCTACAAGCTGTAACCAGTGCACTGCTGGACACTGACAGAAGCAGGGGTGGACTGACAACTCATGGGGCCCCCCGGGCAATAGGGGATCATGGGGCCCCTGTGTCCTTGCCCAAACTCAAAAAAGCCTATGAAAAAGGTACCAGGGGCATCTCATGGGGCCGAGTTTCCAAATGGTCAGTTCGCCCCTGGACAGAAGCCATAAGATTGCTCTAACTGCTGATGAGAAAAGGTATTTAGCAGTTTATCTTTACTAAAATAATTGCATTTCCATGTTCTGTGTACTGTGGGAGACCAGATATGGTGAATGCAGAGTCCTGGGTTTAGTAACACTTTAATACTTAGCACTTCTTGTAAAAATCTCCCTGTTATGATGTGTATACTGAATAAATTAGTGTCATCACAAGTAAGATAAGAACAGCAGGGTGCAATCTGTGTGTAGTATAATAACAGATTTATTGTGGTGAAAAGACAAATGACAGCTCACATTGTGACACAGTTAAAATCAGGCTCATTGCATAGTAAGGGCTTCTGATGGACAGTCTCATAACAACAACAGGGAACCTCAGACCAGGATAGAAACACTGGGTGGATGGACACACCTGAGGACCAAGAGAACACACTGGGGGGAGGGGGGCGCCAAACTAAGTGTAGCATTAAAGTGATATTAATGGCAATTTTTATTTTAATAACAAACATTCTATACTAACCTGCTCTGTGCAGTGATTTTGCACAGAGCTGCCCCAATCCTCCTTTTCTCAGGTCCCTCAATGGCGCTCCTGGCCCCTCCCTCCTGCCAAGTGCCCCCAGAGCAAGCAGCTTGCTCTGGGGGCACCTGAGCAGTCTCACTCCTGAGCTGCTGCTCCATGTGTCCATTCTCACACAGAGCTGTGGCTTGGCCCTGCCCCCTCTCTCTCCTTACAGGTTTACTCGCTGTGATTGACAGCTGTCTCAGCCAATGAGGAGGCAAAGTCCCTGGAGAGCTGAGGCTCTTGTGCACATCGCTGGATTGCAATAGATCTCAGGTACGTATTAGGGGGCTGAGGGTGATGTTTCACACAGAAGGTTTTTTACCTTCATGCACAGAAGGTAAAACAAACCTTAAGGCCTGGTTCACACCAATGCCTTTACTATTGCTTTTTGCAGAAACACACTACAGTCCATTTAACATGATTTCCTATGGAACATGGGCACACCTATGCGTTTGTTTATTTTTGGAAAGGGTCAGGGACTCTTTTAAAATGCAAAAAAGCAGAGCTCAATGGAGATGCTGCTGAAAAGAATGTAGTGTATTTTTGCAACGTTTTGCATTTTTATTCTGCCCAGCAACAAAAACATTTCCCTTTTAACAAAAAACAAACAAAAAAACAAAGGCTGCAAAAACACAATCACAGTAAAATCACGACAAAAACACAGCAAGCAAGACATACCTGTGCTCAAATCCCAATAGCTAGTACATGCATTTATCTATCAGGTGCTAAAGGGGTGTAAACACATATTAACACTAGAGATACTGAAGGAACTCTCTGCACACTGGTGTATATATATATATATATATATATATATATATATATATTGCTATACATGTTTAAGCTGGTGAACTGCATCAAACTAATCCCTCTACGGTCAGTCCTACTCTGCTCTGCCTACTCAAATGCTACTGTGGGCACAATGCCAATATAGGGGAAAAGACAAAGTGGGGGAGATGTACTAGGTATGTCTTGTTTGTTGTGTTGTGGGTCAGTAGCCAGACATAAACCTAGCAGCTCTCCCCCACTTTGTCTTTTCCCCTATATTGGCTTTGTGACCACAGTAGCATTTGCTGTGTATATACCAGTGTGCAGAGGGTTCCTTCAGAATCTCTAGTTCAAAAACGGGGCAAAAACACGTGTAAAAACGCAAAGCAAAATGCAAAAAGCATCTACATTTCGCTTTGCATTTTTACACACGTGTTTGTGAATCAGGCCAGAGCCTTTACAACACTTAATGCTACACTTAGTTTGGTGCCCCCCCCCCCTCCCCATTCCAACATGTTCTCTTGGTCCTACAGGTGTTATCCATCCACCCAGCGCTTCTATCCTGGTCTGAGGGACCCTGTTGGGCCTAATTTTAACTGTTACAATTTGAGTTGCCATTTGTCTCTTCACCATAATAAAACTGTTAATACACTACACTGAGACTGCACCCTGCTGTTCTGCTTATCTGTTCACCTAGAGACACTTCATTCTCTTCAGGTGCTGCATCTGGTGCATTGAGATCAGTGGGAAGTTATCCTCAACGCTACTAGTAGACTCTATGAACATTTTGCTGTTCTGCATAGACATTTATGTACACACGACACTTATTGTGCCATATACTCTATTATTACTAATTATAAGTATCACAATTGGGGACGTGGCCAGCATCTCATACAGTAGGACGTGTGCCTAGCTAGCTCCGCCGAGTATTCTGACTTTTCTCCTGTTTGGCACCATATTCTCCATTTGGAGTAGTCTCCTTGGTCCCTGGGGTACCCTCCGTCTTACCTGCTTTCATTTGCTGCCTCTTGTCTCCTGTTACAGGATGGCTAAACGGGGCCTTACCTGAGTTGGCTGGATAAGATGGGGGTACCCCGCTCCGTGCAGCCAAAGAGAGACAGAGGGAGGTGGCACAAAAGTTTTTTGCCAGACCGCTCACCAGAGAAAGCTCACAAAAACAGCTCCTGGACTCCACCACTGATATGGACTTAGACTTTGTGGGTAGTGCTCGGACCGCCTCCGCTTTGGCAGACCGGAAGATCCCATTCTGCAGCCCCGAAGTGAGTATCCTATCCTCCATGTCTAATGTGGCGCAGGCCGCTGCACCTGTTGATGATAATCCTGAACCAACTCTTAGAGAAATTCTCTCAGCGGTCACTACTTGCACCTCATCTATTGCGGATCTTACTAGGGAGGTGAAGGTGATGAAGGTGGGACTGTCCCTGGAGATATGCAAAAGTTGCGGGACCGCACTACAGCCTTGGAGGGGAGAGTGAGCATATTGGAGGATGACTGGCAACCATTACACAGGGATGTGCAGTATGTGCAATCGGTCTCTTCCACCAATGCCTCTAGATTGGAGGATTTAGTAAATCGTTACGCCGCAACAATGTGAGAGCAGTTTGAATACCGGAGCGTGCAGAGGGTAAAAATCCTGTAGCCTTTATCCCAGCATGTCCACCACCGGTTGGTGCTCCTCCTCGCCCCTTTTTGTTTCGACTACTCAACTACCGGGACAGAGATACCATTCTTTCCAAGGCCAGGAGCAAAGGCAACCTGTCGATTGATAATCCTGGATTTCTCATTGGAAGTTCAAAAGCAAAGCGCAAAATTCCTGGATACTAAAATGTCTCCGAGCACTGGGCCTTCAATATGCCATGCTATATCCAGCTAAACTTAAGGCAATTGTGGAAGACACATCTCACTTTTTTGATAGTCTAATGAAGCCCTGAACTGGTTGGAGGGAATTCAGCTCAGTAGTACAGCGGGGCATTGCTGTCAAATGCCCCCCCCCCCCTTTTTTTTATCTTTTTTCCCTTAAATTGGTGTATGTTCCCCCTTATGATCTCCCTGCACCTACCTGCTGCGTGCATGTCCACAGGACATTGTGTGTACCCCAACCTGTTTTTGGTCCTGTGTGGACCTTTTGGCCTCCTGCCTATGTTTCAAGCTTCTACAATCATGGCACTGTTGGCCTACCCGCTGGAGGCATTGTTCATTTTCTCCTGTGGTTTGTTAGTGGTTCATCTGGGTTGCCTATATATTGTGGGATATGTGTTAATGTGTCTGTCATTCCTACTTTTTTCAATATGTCCACCTGACCGCCTTAGCCCACATGGTCCTGGCTACTGTCTGTTGTTTTTTATCCTGTTTCCAATCCTCCCTAATGCCTCTCTGCTTTCTGTTCTTTTTGTAGGAATGTATATATGTCTATGCCTGGGGAATTTCTCATACAACTTTGATATTTGTTATGTCTGTCTCATTTAAGGAATTGCTATTATCCTCCTGGAATATAAGAGGCCTAGGGGACAAAACCAAACATGGGGCTATCTTCCATTTGCTTAAACATTTGAAGCCATCTGCACTGTGCTTGCAGGAAACCCATTTGAAACCTGATATGGTGTTCTCACTCCGGTCTCGCTTATTCCCCAGACAATATCATTCGTTCTATTCTACGTTCTCTAGAGGAGTGAGTATCCTCATCTCTGCTTCTGTTCAATTCATTCATATGCAGGAGTGGATTGATGCGGAGGGCAGACATGTCTTCCTGCTGCGAACTTTGAATGGGTTTCATTGTATTATGGCAGCGATTTACATCCCACCGCCCAACTCTCTGGAGGTCAAAACCTCAGCGCAATTTATGACAATATACCCCGACACTCTTTTACTGGCATTGGGGGTTTATAACAATTGTTTACTCTCTGCTCTGGATAAATTTCCCCTGGGCAATAGGGATAGACAGTTGTCCACCCTTCCTACCCCATTTGCTAATTTGTTGTTGGAACTGGGCCTCCGGTAGGTGTGGCGGGCAAAATATTTGACCGCAAAATGTTATTCTGCTACTCATGATGGGCTTTCACATATAGATATGGGATATTCCATATGTGTTAGATGAACGAACCCAGAGCTCTGTCTGATCATGACCCTTTTCGGGTAATTTGCAGGTGAGATATGCCCACTCTCCTCCGCTGTGGAAATTTAACCCATTTTGGCTGACACTGTTCCCAGTGTCTGATTTGATATCAGGGGTGTTGTCAGATTTTCTGCAGCTGAATGAGGGTCTGGCCTCATCCGGTCTAGTTTGGGATACGTTAAAAGCCTTCATGAGGGGTTTGATTTTCTGAGAGATCTCGGCGGTTAAGCGCAGGTCCAGGGAATGGGAGGACAAGGTACGCTTAGATGTTCAACAGAGGGAAGTTTGGATGATCCTAGATCCAAGCCCCCGCAATTGTAATTCTTGGAAGGAAGTCCAGCCCCTTTACGAATCTGTGATTGCCCAAATGGCTGACAGAAAGAGGTATTTTTTACAACAAAAATATTTTGAGGAAGGTGAGGGTACAGGACACCCCCTGCTCTTGTGGCGAAATCACAAGAGGTGTCCACTATAGATAGGATAGAGGATGTCACTGGTGAAGTCTGCACTGGTTATGTGGATATACTAAGAGTTTTTCAAAATTTTTACGAGGACCTCTATGCTTCTAAAATTGTTGTTACCCACTCTGAGCTTATGCAGTTTTTGCCTACTCTTTCCCTACTCTTTCTGAGGCTGACCAGAGGGATCTAGAATCGCCTATTACCATAGATGAACTCTCTCGAAGCTTTGACGGGCACTCCTAATAATAAATCCCCTGGCTATGACGGCTTGCCATTTGAGATATAGAACAGGTATGGTGAGACGCTCCTCCCAGCCTTGCTTTTGGTGCTGAATGCTGCAATGGAAGGGGGTGTTCTACCCCCCCCCCCCAGATGAATGAAGCCATTATTATAGTGTTATTGAAGCCAGGAAAAGATAAGTTAAAACCAGACTCCTACCAACCTATTTCCCTCCTGAATACAGATGCTAAACTGCTGGCCTATGTTCTGGCCTCTAGATTAGCGAAGGTCATTGGTAAAATTGTGCATAATGATCAATAAAGGGTTATTCCTTCCAGAGCAACGGCCAATAATATCAGTAGACTTTTTTTAAACCTACAAATTCAAGTGGATAACCCGGGGGGGGGGGCTATCCTATCTTTAGATGCTGCCAAGATTTCTGACAGTGTGGAATGGACGTATTTATGGTAAAGTGTTCTCTAGATTTGGAATTGGACCTCAATTTATTCAATGGGTGCGCATCCTATATGCGGCCCCTAGTGCCCGCATATGCATTAATGGGGATCTCTCAGACTTGTTTCAGCTTCAGAGGGGGACAAGGCAGGGGTGTCCTCTCTTGCCCCTGCTGTTCGCCCTTGCGCTGGAATCCCTGGCGATTTTAGTTCGGAACTCCCTGGACATAATGTGGGATTCAGTAGGGGTATTCTCACTGAAAAGATATCCCTTTATGCAGATGACACACTACTGTATTTGGGTGATACCTCTACATCCTTAGACTCTGTTATGTCTCATATAGGTAATTTTGGCGGTTTTTCAGGATTTAAAATTAACTGACATAAATCAGTGTTGATGCCTATAGACCTCCCCCTTTTGGTTTGCACACAGCAAATACAAGTAGTGACTACATTTAGGTATCTGGGAGTGGTAGTCTCTCCTGATCCAAAGCAGTATTTACCTCTCAATTTTTTACCTCTGCTCCAAAAGCATACATTGAAGTGTAACAGCTGGTGTAAACTTCCTCTCTCTGTCGTGGGCAGGGTTAATTTAATCCAAAAGATTTGGGCTCCACAGCTTCTCTATGTATTCCACAATTCTCCTGCATGGATTCTTAAAAAATGGTTTTATCGCATAGAAACCCAGTTTAAGTGCCTCATTTGAAAAAAACTCATTTGAAAAAAAGACTGCTCGGATAAAACTGTCCACGTTACAATATGGCAAAGATTCAGGGGGGTTGGCGGCTCCTGAGCCCAGACTATATTTCCTGGCGGCTCAAATACAGCACCTAGCTAGCTGGGATTTACTTGAAACTGAAGATCCTATTATGGGCTTAATTTCCCTTCCTGATCCCACCCTCTCGGTGCTCTCTCATCTTGAGATGGCTTTGCCGGTCCTTGTGTCTCTGGATCCTACCACAAATCTTTTAAGGTGAGTGTGGAGTGCAGTGAAAGCATCTTTTCATGTCACTGGGTGTCTTCCTAGTACCCCATTATGGCGTAACAAGAATTATGCAGAACTAGTTAAGTTGAAGGGTTGTCCAAGTTGGAGGGAGACGGGCTTGAGATTTAGACCTCAGTTGTATTCTGGGGAGGTCCTAAAGTCCTTTTCACAACTGCAAACTGAATTTGCATTTACCCATAAGCAATTTTACCAGTACCTTCGGATACGCCACGCTGTGCAGGCCCAGTCTCTACTCTCCAATCTCACATTCACAAACTCTACTTAAAGACATTAGTCAGGCGACAAATAAGAAGGGCATGATTTCTCGAATCTACTCCCAGTTGATGGCCACTGTGCAGGACCAGGCTAATCTCCGTGGTAGGGCTCAGTGGACCCAAGACATTGGGGAGATTGCAAGAGATGCCTGGGATGCTGGCCTGGAGTCTGTACCGGTGGTCTCTCTCTCCCCCTTCCATAAATTGTCACAATTGTTTATTCTCCATCGGGCGTATTGGACCCCTGTGAAACTATACCGGTGGGGTAGGCGAGACTCCCCTGATTATCCGAGATGTGCAGTGCATTGAGGCGACTTTATCCGCATGCTTTGGTGATGCCCAAAGCTGTATAGTTATTGGAGAGAGGTCCCTCAGATCATTTCCCTAATATCACAGTATACTGTTTCCCAGGACACCTTTGTCTGTTGGGAACTTTGGACCAGGAGATGTTACAACCTGGATTGTATATTATGGTATCTAGGCTTCTATATCTGGCTAGAAAATTAATTGCAAGGCAATGTCTATCTTCGGTCCCACCAACTAAAAAGCAATGGATAGACTATGTCAACTCGCTACTCCTACGGGAAAAACTCACATATCATCATAATGCTACCCGCAAATTTCAGCTTGTGTGGCAAGGCTGGCTAGATGTACCTGGGCTTGCCCCTTCTCAATTGTTAGTAGATAGGCTCTTGGAGGTGTGATACTTTATTATATGGCAGATAATCCCATACCTCCCTCAGGAGGTGCTCACATATACCCATAGTCCTCTTTATGGTGTCTCAGGTGAACTAATTACTAATTACTTGTTTTTGGACTCAGTTTTTTATGTTATGTATTGTCCAGGCGGTCATGGATCCTTATATTTCATGCTCTGTCTGGTTAATGCTTCTGGTCTTTTATATGTCACAGGATCAGTGCATCCAAGTTGTATTACTACATATAATTCTGATTGTATTTTCATGTTTTCAAGATTCTGTAAGCACTGTTTCCACTTTTCAATTTCCTTGACAATAAAAGTTGTTTGGATTGAAAAAAAGAAAAAAGTATCAAAACAAAACTAATGACCATTTTACAGCAAAAAATAATGATGGTACAAATAGTGAATGGTAACCACTGCAATCCTAAAAAACAGCAAATACTGACGTATACAGATATATACTAATACTAATATTTACTTGTCTCGGCCTATGATGGACTGGCTTCCATCAAAGGCCAAAAAAACTAAAAATTCTCACTTCCTATAAAAAACACGGGATAACTGCTATGTCAAACGGTCTTCTGCACAACAAAGCACATGGTTAAGATTAGTCAGTAATGAAAAGAGAGCATTTTTTTTAGATAGGGGAGAGTCCAAAACTAATTTTATGACATAATGCAACATGCCACATTTCAATATCAAATAAAAAAGCCCCCCCCCCTTTGACTGAATGACTCAAAACGAATAATATGTTGGATAGCTATATTAAAAGTTTTAAACGCAAAATCAATTATACATACTGGACAAACAAAGGGCAGATAGCTTCAGTTGCTAAACTGAAAGCAAAAGTTCTTCCAGTAGGCATGACCACCACATGAAGAAATATGCATTTTTTTTTTCTTGGCACCAAAGCCTGTATCAGGGACATTTAGATGAACTCTTCTAATGACTTCAGGCATCCTTACAATTTTGCTCAAAGTTTGTCTTTTTTGTTGTTTGTGCCAGGATGTGCACACTTCCTCTGTGATTGCCTGTGAAGGTCATAAGTTGGCTTTCTAGGAAGACTAAAATTTAATTTAGTTAACTTCTCTAATTTGTTTGTCTCCTAACTCTAAATATAGCCACAAAATTAAATGTTTATCTGGAACCTCTCTTGCACAGGTCTGTTGAAAAAGTGATCTAGCAGTCTCCTCATATGGACTGTAAGCTTTTGGTCCCTACTTGTGCTTTGAATTAATTTACTTGTGTATGAAATGCAATGTATTTATAATTAGGATACCCTGCTGCTACGGTGTTCACTATGTTACCCCATATTTATTTTTTTTAGTAATACTTCGAAAAGGTCTTCACAACTATTGAAATTTTCTGATATATAGCTTTACAAATACTTTTGGTGCATTACTACTTTACTCTACAGAACCATAAAATCCGGGTCTCACTTTTGAAAGGAAGCTTTTTAATACCCTGCTACGACAGGCTGTTTATATTTCCGTTTGGGCAGTAGGTTTTTAATGTATTTTATGCATTTTTTATGCATTTAAATTTGTCTTAAAATCGAACTATAGTCACAACATACACTTTTATTTTGTATTTATTGAAATACAAATGATAGTTATTTTTGACGCTCTAATACAAGCTTATTAGAAAAATCTCCTTTCAGTTTATGAGTGCTGCCTGTCAGTTGGCCATCTCTTTCCACAACTTCCAGGATTTCCTGCATGCTTTGCAACCTCTGCTCATTCCTTTGATGTACTTTCAATTTTTAAGGACTACATATCCCATGATTACTAAGGACTACATATCCCCTCTTCTCGGCAGCTCAGACCAGTATGTAAAAATTTATAGATATGCCAAAGCAACACCTGAGCTTGGGCAATAGCTAGCCACTATCAAATATTTGCTGCGCGACAGTGCTAAACTGTGCCTTGTACAATAAATGAATGTATTATTACCAGGAATAGAATTATTTATATTATTCACCAAATTTAAAATTTCAATCTGTCAAAAATATATTACAGTAAAAGATTAAATTACCTGTAAGTTGATTGATAAATGTGGGTTCAAAAACACTTATTACTAAGAGGTAACACAAAGACCCCCATCTGTTGCTTCTTAGTCTGCTCGCTTAGATGCCCATTTAAAAAACAGTGCTACAGCCAGTACTTGAAAAAAAATTCTGGCACATTTATACAGCACATTTGTGTATATAGCAAATAGACCCTTTGTCTTCATCATATTAAATGGGGGAAAAAAGTTTTGGTAGGAGTTCACATTACCTGCCAAAGTCATGAAGAGAACACTGCAAGGGCGGCCTGCATTTTATAAATTACTCCTAAAATGCAGGCTCAGTGTGAAGTACCCACTGCTTTATCTTGTGAACAATGGACAGGAGCATGGCCCAATTATAAAGTGATTTGGTTATGCATTATATGTAGTTAACTATTTTTAATTCAAATTGAAACTTCCAAAATATTTGTTATGGACCCCAATTTGCCAGGCAAAAAGTTGTTTGTTTTTACCTATATATTGTATGCTTTTTTAACAGACTAGCAACTGCCCATAACAGATACAGTCACTTGTCAATTTACATGCAATATATTGCCTGGTCTTAAGAGACTGGTTGGTAGAAAATTAATTATGCCCCCTCTAAACATGTTTTTTTCAGTTGATACATGTTGCAAATCTTCTAAATCATTCCATGGATTACCCTTCCTGACAGTTTTCTTTCAATCTCTATTTTAATTTTATTTCTCAGAGTTTCGGTTGATTCATCACCCATTCTTCATTAACAATAATTGCCTAAGCGACAAGACTGAACCTAATCAGCTGCACATATATCCCTGTTTCTGTTTAATTTTCTCTTTTGTAAACATTTACACTGCAATGTTCAGCATTTGTATGTCCTTTTTCTTATAATTTTCAAGTTCAGTTTTCATTTTTTTTTTAATCAGAAAGAACCTTAATTGAACATTTGCAAGCATACAGGTTCCACAGATTCTCTTGAGTTTTCATTACAAAAGTAGATTTTCTCCAGTCATAGATCAGGACCTCTTCTGATATGTTATGGTGGGAGCAATGGGGCCAATATAGATATAACTGTTTAAAGTATATTGATGTAGTTGTGTCTGCATATTCAAAAACTAAGAACGATAGTTCTTAATTATATCTTTTGCATCTTATCATGTGTGTGTAAGCAGATTCTGTTGAGTTTTGGGCATGTTTTTTATAAGAATTCACAAATGGTGCCACAAACTTCTTTGCAGTATCCTAGATGTACCTGTCATACAGTTGTTGGGAGGTGCAGACTGTCACTTTACTGGTGACATTAGACTACTTACCAGACAAAAATAGAAACTGGTCTACAGAGCTGGGACAAACTCCTTTAGCACCTAGAGCAAAAATGCCAAAGTGTTGCTCCTCTAATCATTTTTCCTTAGTTTCCAGCATATGCATTTCCCTACAAACTCCCTTTCCTGCCACCAGTGCCCATTACATAGTCTCTCTGTAGATGTAAAATTCACCCTTGTTATCTGCTTTCCTGTGCTTTAGGATAAGTCAAGACAGCTGGTTGGAACTGCGCTTCCAGAGCAGAGGCAGGAGCCAGGTAAGCATACCTATATTGAAGTGTCATCTTTGAGCCTGACTGGCAAGCACTGCTGTTTAGAAAATCAAGATTTCAAAAATCCAGAGATCCAGATCAGGACCTCAGTGCACTTGAATGGACATCAAGCTTGAATAGACATCAAGAGATGTGCCTGAATTTGAGCACTGCTTTCAGTTACTGGGCTGTTTCTGGACTGCATGAAGGCAGTTTCCTGGACTGAAGGAAAGTAGCGTTTTTTACTGATTATGAGCGAAGAATTACCTTAGCAACTTAGTTTGCAGGTCCTGCTCATTTTGTGCCACCCACTGCCCAAGGAGATTGCCTCTTCTAATTAACCCTTGGCCCATTATAGTCTTCAATGAAAGCAGAATATTATGGTTATGACTCTTCAGTCCCATATACCATCCAGACACCAGTGACCTCAGTAAGGTAAATATTGGGGTAATAGGTATATAAGCAGATGATAAGATCGGTTAGAGTCAGGAATTATGTAAATCATGACCTTTTCGCAGATACGAATCTTTCTTTCCATGCTGCAAACAGGAAGTCTTTCTCTACCACTTTTTACTGTAAAACAACTTGGAAATGTATAGGATATGTCTTATATTTTGGAAAAATGTATATCCCCCACTGAAGAGATTTCATCCCACATGCTATCTTAGCGACACCTGTGACCATCATAGGAAGGAAGGGGAAATCTTACAACCTTTCCATACTCTATCCAAAACTTAAAGTGGTTTTAAAGGCTTAAGGTTTTTTTTTTTACCTTCATGCATTCTATAAATGAAGGTAAAAAAACCTTCTGTGTGAGGTAGCCCCCAGCCTCCCCTAATTATTACCTGAGCCCCATCGCAATTCAGCTATGTGCACAAGAGCTTCGGCTCTCCGTGGACTCTCCCGCCTCATTGGCCAGTAAGCTGAAGAGGAGAGAGAGGTGGCAGGGCCTAGGCTCTGTGTGTGAATGAACATGCAGAGCAGAGATTTGGGAGTGAGCCTGTTTGGGTGCCCCCTTAGCAAGCTGCTTGATCTGGGGGCACTCAGCAGGAGGGTAGGGCCAGGAGCACCAGCAGGCAAACCCACTGCACAGAGCAGGTCAGCATAATATGGTTTTATTTTTTTAATTGCCTTTAATATCACTTGATAAAAAAAAACATTTTGACTGGCATTTCAACACCAATGACAGAAAACCTCTTTTTGCTAGAAAAACTTGGCTGAATTGGTATAAGTTTGTCTACAATTAGAAGCCATCAAGATTCTCCTACCTGAGGATGACATCAAATAGGTTTTCTAAATGTACCCAGTGGGGGGTTATTTATAAGATCAACTTTTTCAGACAGCTCTTAGACAGCAGTCAAATTCTATACCTGCCATAGGCACTCTGGGTTCTCTCAGTATAGCATCCTGTAGTCTGTATGTTCCTTACTTTTTGTTGGGGTATGTTCTGGATGAGAGAATGCAAGCACGCCAATCGCCAATTATGTTCTTCAAATGGGTCTGCATAAGCATGTACATGTGAGCATCTCAGTGGTTCCAGATTCTCATAACCCACATATTCATTCACACATGCACACCATTATATGCATGCATATAGCAGAACAGGTATAAACGTTTCTTTAAACCAGTGTTTCTCAACTCCAGTCCTCATGGACCCCCAACAGGTCATGTTTTCAGGATTTCCATTATTTTGCACAGGTGATTTGATCAGTTTCACTGCCTTAGTAATTACCACAGCTGTTTCATCTGAGGGAAATCCTGAAAACATGACCTGTTGGGGGTCCATGAGGACTGGAGTTGAGAAACACTGCTTTAAACGCACCATCTATTCACTCTCTTTGTCTGTAATAGTTTGTTGGCTCTTGGGTATGCTTTGCTATGGTTTGCATTGCTTTTTAGTTGCTGACCTTAGTATTTCATGATCTGTGATTCTTTGATACTCCTTGTGTCTGTCATCCAGGCCATAATACTAGTTCTTGCTTTAGCTTTGTAGTCTTAAAGTGTTACTAAACCCCAGACCCTGCAATCACTATATCTGGTCTCCCACAGGATACAGAACATGGAAATGCAATTATTTCAGCAAATATAAACTGCTAAATATCTTTTCTCATCAGCAGTTAGAGCAGTCTTGTAACTTCTATCAGTGTCCAGCAGAGGACATGTTAAAGCTTGTAGGAGGAGTTTTCATTCTGCTCTATGAGAATGCAGAACCCCTGACCTCTGTCTGGACAGTGCTGATTGGCCCTGTGCTGATTACATGTACTCTTCAAGAAAAAAAAAACAAAAAAACCTCTCTAGCAATACACACCAAACTGAGCATATGCAGAGTGACTCCACATGATATGTCTTATCAGGAGATAAGAAGTGGACACTGGAAGAAGGGGTGGATCAGAGAAGTCAGGATCAAACAGCGTTTTTACACAATACAGAGGATTAACCCCTTAGGTTCCATAGTAGGTATAACAAGCATGCTTTACTGCATATAGAGACTGATTTCACTGTTGTGGGTTTAGTAACACTTTAAGAGCAGCCTACCTGGTTCCTGACTCTGGCTAGAACCCTTTCACCTCCCTTTATTATTCCTCTGAATTAACTACTTTAGCATCTGGTTTCAACTAATGCGATGTGGTTCTACATTTAAGATCCGGGGGCATCCAAATACTGATAGGTATATCAAACCTGAAAGATGTGTGGCAGAAATAAGAGGTTATATGTATGTGTTATTTTTCTACTCTAAAACAACAAAAGGATTAATACAAATCTTTATGGCTCAATTTATTATTCTTTTTATAGTCACCTGGGTCTTATGAGCAATTCTGGAATTAATATATCATATGCAACGCATAGTTTGGTATTACTATCTTTTTTACTTTATTTCACTTTTATATATAATCTTTCTTTTTTGAGACACGGTGCCTTAGGGCTCACCTAATGTCAGGTAACTTAGGGGTTAACTGGATATCGCAAACAAAATACACAAAGATTTTAGGGTTGTAAATGTGTTATTAGTTACACAATAATTTGTAACATTTTTAATTTGCTTTGATAGTATTTTTTCAATATGTAATGTTCCACTGAGCCTTCTTCCTTCATTTCTTGGCATTTTAAATGAAGGCTGCTCCTTACATCTCTATGACTTGAGAAATGAGCTTGGATGCCCTGAAAATAGTAGTCACACCCCTTCATTGCTGGTCCTCCTAGGTGTGACATCATTTACATGCCTGAGCCCAATATGCGCTTCTAGGTGGTTCCAGAATTTCCGGGTTCGGCTTGTCAGGGTCTATCCATCCAACCAGTGTCTGCTCAAGTGCTACATCGCAGATGAGTGCACCACCAGGCTGGACAATTGCATTCCTACTTGACGTGACTTCCTTTGTTTTGTACATGTGAGGTGCTATTTGACTTTTAATAAAAGAGCATCACTAATACTACACTTAATTGACACCCCATTATCTTCTTTTATGCTTACAGAGATCACTTCTATCTCACGGTGGAGCTGCCACAGGTGTAATTGGATCACTATACTATTATGGACTTTTTTGTTGAACTTTTCTGTTGTGACTTTAGACATTTACTGATTTCCGCAGCCCCTGATTTTGGTTTTACCTTTATGCTCCATTATTTGTCTTTTATAATATGTTCAAATTGCCTGGTGTCCCTGGATATAGTAAAAGAGTTAATATGTTGACAACTGTCTTTTTGTAAACTTTTATTGTTGAAAAAACCTACTGAATCTGTGTTAATATGTATTAAAAAAAAGAACAAAATAGTAACAAAAAGAGTAACAAAGCTACAAATTACCTATTAATGATACCTCCCTACATTTGCTCTTTAAAAATGAACTACACCAAGCATTTTAAGAGTAACAACGCTGGGGTGCTAACACCTTGTAATCCTTTAACATACCTGTTAGTCTTCAAAATGAATCCTTATGTTCCTCTTTTGACCCTGTATACAGGTTGAACAGAGGAAGGTTGGAATAAGCCCCTTCCCCTGACATTCAACCGTCGATTATCAAATCTGCAGAAATTCTGGCATTTGACAGCTGAATGACGGAGGTCCATGCCTATATTTAGCTTGTGCAGAAGTAGAGGTTGAGGCATTGTGCAGACTTGTAATATGTCTATGTGTTGTACACTACTTATTGCCCCTGTTTCTCTCCTTGCACTTGTCCCAGTCATATTGCATGAAGGTATGCTGGGCACAACAGGTGGGAGGGAGCCTGAAATGTTATGAAAAGCAGATATAGCTGTTGCTTGCTGGTGGTTATCCTGTCTTTTCCAGGGGGAGGGTGGAAGGCCAATTGCAATCTTGATCACCTATCATCGTTACAGAGCCCCCATCAGTTCATCACCATGGAGCACTGTATGAATTATGGTAGGGTCACAGGGCAGCTAACGTCTGGAAATGGGCTGCAGATACTAGTAGAATACTCCAGCTGTATTAACCCAATTCTGCTTTCACCTAAATCAAAATACTCCTTAGGTCACTATACAGGTCCCAATATACTCTTTTATTTGCAATACAGACCCTGAAAAATCAGAAGATAAAATGCAGCTCATTATTAAGACTGACAGCACTCAAAGGAAAGGACAGAATAGGCCTAAATTTTAGATGCAGAATATTAGCCCTGAAGAACCTGGGCAGTAAGGGGGCATCAAAAAATGAGAAAATAAGATTACTGAACTCTATTTTTAGGTGCGAGAGTAACAATTTCCTCATAGAATCTACATGTCTTTTGAGATTTAATATAGTTTTCTGCAAATCCAATAATGCCTTCATTGACTGTGGGGCAACTACCAGCAGCTCAGATCTGTACTTTGCTCAGTCGCTTGAAATATCTTTTCAGATGAATGTAATCCTTTCAAACATGGCCCGACTTGTTTTTTACCCTTTCTTTAGGAATGAAAAAGGCTAAATGCATACTGGAACTTTGGACTTCAATTTCTTTTTTGGCTCCATGCACACTAGCTTAAAAAAATGCCAGTGCTTTTAGCAGAAAAAATGTGTTTTTTTTGTACTAGCGTTTGGGAGCATTTCTGCCAGAAAAATGCTCTCAAAAACACAAAACAAAAAGATGTTTTTTCTGCCTTTAAACGTGGAGCTTAAAAAATGCCTGTAGACTACCTAATATGCATGGACACATAGGATGACATTAGTTGCTTCTATAAACAAAACGCTAAACTCCTCTAGGAGAAGGGTTTTGTAAGCTAGTGTGCATTAAGCCTTAATCTGGATACTGTCACATCAGGGTTTCCAGAATAAATACTATCATCTACCATATTACCTAGTTGTCAGACTGGCCAAATAGCATGTGAGAGTCAGGAGTGTTTACAAAACTGCTGTAACTTGCCCATTCAGGTTTCCAGCTTGATACTGCAGGGCTTGCTTCCCTATTGTGCCAATTTACAAGTGGTCTTCAAGGGTAAAGTAGCTAAAAATCTTATGGCTAGCCTATTGTTTTCCTTGCAGAAGTCTGCCCTTTAGAGGCAGGTTTTCTTTTACTGATCAACAAAATAACAAAAAAAAGACCGCAAAGACGTAGTGCATTACCTTAAAATAGTTTGTTAAAAAAACAAAGTCCATAAAACATACTCACAAAAGGCCATATGGCTAAAAGCGTTGAATATAATAAAACCAAAGTGCTGACGTCAAGGTCAAGATATAAAAGTCTCATACTGAGACCTAGGCATCATGCAAGCACAGACGCAAATGCGGATGTGTTTTGAGGGACAGA
Organism: Staurois parvus; assembly: GCF_062004578.1. Lineage (NCBI taxonomy): Eukaryota > Metazoa > Chordata > Amphibia > Anura > Ranidae > Staurois > Staurois parvus. Next base: position 8,291,028 of record NW_028318003.1, read on the forward strand.
CTCTCTTTTTAAGGGAAAAATTTGCCAGCTAGTCTCAACTCAGTGTTTTCAGGGAGCGTCTAAAAGTGGACAGAGTAGGAGATAGTCGGACAGATTGGGTAGGGAGTTCCAGAGGATGGAAGAGGCTCTAGAGATGTCCCGGGGGTGACAAGGGAGCTAGAGAGCAAGTGGTCTTGGACAGGGGCGGACTGACAACTCATGGGGCTCCCGGGCAATAGGGGATCATGGGGCCCTGTGTCCTTGCCCAAACTCAAAAAAAGCCTATGAAAAAGGTACCAGGGGAATCTTATGGGGCCCCCTACTGACCCCGTGCCCTCGGGCAGTGCCAGAGTTTCCAAATGGTCAGTCCACCCCTGGTCTTGGAAGGAATGAATAGAACAATTTGGTTGATATTTTTAGACAAGGTTAGTGATGTAGCTAGAGGCTGAGTTGAAGATGGCTTTATAAGTTGTTACTAGTATCTTGAATTTAATTTGTTGGGTGTGCGGGAGCCAGTGGAGGAATCCGCAAAGAGGGGTAGCAGACACTGCGCAGTTGGTAAGGTGGATGAGTCTGGCGACAGCATTCATGATGGACTGAAGATAGTCCGTGTAATGGTAAGCCAATGAGGAGGAAGTTGCAGCAGTCAAGGCAAGAAATGACCAGGGAGTGAATTAAAAGCTTTGTGATGTCATTGGTTAGGAAGGGGCGTATCTTGGAGATGTTGCGGAGGTCGAACTGGCAAGCTTTGGACAGAGATTAGATGTGGGGCTGAAAGGATAATTCAGAATCCAGGATTACACCCAGCACCATGGCATGCGGGGATGGGTTGATAGTTGAGCCATTGATCTTGACAGAAAAGTTAGAGGAAGTGGTATGTGGGAGGAAATATTATGAGCTTGGTTTTGGATAGAATGAGTTTCAGGAAGTGGTGTGACATCCAGTCTGATATGTATGTTAGTAGATTAGTGATGTGTGAGGAGACTGATGGAGTGAGCTGTGGGGTAGAGAGATAGATTTGAGTGTCATCAGAATAGAAATGGTATTGAAAGCCATGGCAGGCTATCAACTGACCCAGGGAGGAGGTGTAGATCGAGAATAGGAGAGATCCAAGAACAGAACCTTGGGGAACCCTGATTAGAAAGTTGACACTGAAGGTACAGAGGGATAGGTAGTGTGGCAGTGCGGTGTCCTGCCACGGTCAAACTCAAGTCGAAAACCCTGGATTCTCAACCAGGCAGGTTGAGGGGCTCCAGAGAGTTAATGTATTGCAGAGGAAACTGACTTTTCGGTTTCCTCATTTATTCAGTAAGTTTGTTTTGGGATCTGGAGCCTGGAGATTTCGAAGAGATCTGGGAGGGATGAAATCTCCAATCCGGGGTCCATGTTTTGAGAACCCCCAGCACACTGATTGCACAGGTGTGTAGAGGCCTAACCATAGTTCTGGGCTCCACCCCAGCAGTTAGGAGTCAGGCGGGCTCCACCCCGGCAGACAGGAGGTCTCTGCCGTGGAGTCAGGTGGGCTACACCTAGGAGAGGTGGAAGCCAAAAGCAGCAAGGGGCTGCTACAGAATAGCTGTGTGCTAAAGGTTCGCTGGGTGCCAAAAGAACCTTTTGGGAAGAGTCTGCAGGAGGCAGACTTAAAACTGGGTACAAGCCAGGAGGCTGAATATTGATTTGCTTGATGATGGATACCCCTGCGTGGGAAGCATTTTTGTTGTTTGAACTTTCTTAAATAAAAGTGGGCAAAAAAGCCCTGAAAAGAAAGCGAGTTGCTGTGTGTTTTGAAGAAGAGCTCTACCACTTGAAGCGAGTTCCCACATATGGTGGAGGATGCGGGCAGAACTAGAGATCCCAGCAAGGAAGTAAGTTCATGTGTTGAACTGTGTTTGGTGCATGACTCTGCACTATCAGTGTGTGCAGGTGAGGAGATCCTGCAGAGAAAAGGAACTTTCCTTAAAGAGACAGTGCTCCATTGTGTTGATGGACTATGCAAAAGTGTTGTGGAGTGACTGCAAAGATGGGGTGGTCAAAACTCAAAAAAGAAGCAAGATTTTCTGAAATGATAGACAGAGCCCTGTGGCTGGAGGGGTTGTTACCACCAGAACAAGCCCCATACATGGCTGCACAAAGTTTGCCACAGTGGGAAGTGCATGCTGTTGTCCCTGGCAATGCTGCTGAAAGGAAACCCGTTTTCTGTGTGCAGAGTACTAAGCCTGAAAGAGGATGCAGTGTTGGAAGTTCGGCTAAGATACTGCCGCAAGAGCGCTGTTTGCGGTGCAGTGAATGGGGGCACACTGTCTCCAAGTGCCCATTATCCCAGCTTCCAGTACAAGGTGACACAACCAGACAAAGGTCTGGGTATGCAAATGGGAAGCCTGCTTGGAGTTCCAGGAAGGAGCAGCAGGTTGCCCAAAAGTTTCAGAAGGATGTGGTTGCCCATAGCAACACATGTAACTTCAGACCTGCGGACCCTGTGAGAGAAGTGTCGTCTGCAGAGGATTGTGGCAACGCAGAGATGAGAGTTCAGCGCATCTGGAGGAACCCACAAAGTTCAGCTGGGAGAGTGCCATCTCCCATAGCAACAGGAGAAAGCCTGCCAACCAGGAGAAGGGGCTACAAGGGAGATGTGGTTCCATATCCCAAGAAGGTTGTCGGTGGAACCATACCCTGCCTGGAATGTGGTCAGTTTGGGCATGGTATCTTTACCTGCCCCATATTATGGAATACCACTGATGAGGGTGCTACTGGGCAAAAGTCTTCATCTGCAAGCCCAGATTCATGTTTAAAAATGTTGGCAGCCACCTCTAGCAACAGTGAAGTACCTGTTTTGCCTGCAGGGGGTGCCAAGGAGTCAGAAGTGCCTGCCACAGTATCATCCTATAGCTGCATGGATGAACTGGCTGGCCAAAGCCAAGCAGAGGAGATGACAGAAAGGATCCAGATTCCACGCACTCAAGTGAAGGTGAAGCCTGTTACAGTGGTGGGTAAGACTGGTACTTTTGGGATAAATGTGAGAGACACTAATGCACTGCTTGAGACTGAACTTGAGACACTCTGCTATAAATATGGGATACTCCCAGTTGGGAAACCCACTGCTGGTGATCATGAGAAAGACTTGCCTCTGTATAATGCTCTGTTTAGTGGGGAGGCAACGGTTAAAAATGTCAATGTGAAGAGTACTGATATTGGGGTTGCACCAATGTCATATAAACAGAATGCTGAATTAAATGTAGTAGGGGTGACCACTAAGCAGGATGTGTTCTCTCCCCTAGCAACAGTGGTTAAGGTAACCCGGGATAACTATGGTGTTGCTCTGGTGGATCAGAGTGTATCTGAATTGAGTGATGAGAATTTTTTATTGCAGTGTGGCAATGGTGAATCTAAAAGGTATGAATGTATTCATAATGATGATGGGTTAATGCAATCCACTAATGCTAAAGTTTTTGTAGTGAATGACACGCCACTAGGTCACGGTGGTGAGAGTAGGAAATTGCAACCTGTTGTGCCTAGAAAAGGAGTCTCCCATTGTGATATGGATAATGAAGATATAGGTAATGGGTGTGATACAGAGCCACTCTGTCCCTCTGTGCCTCCTTCAGCGGTTGGAGTAGTACTGCGTAGTACCTCTGATGGGATCACAGGGACAATGGACTGGGACAGATGGGCAACAAGCTTGTTGGCATTTATAAAAGATGCTTCTGTGGGTAACAATGGGGTGGACATGGTTTCTGCTGTGCTGAATATAGGGACTGTGGAGCAGCTATTAGTCCAGGGCGCTTCTGTCGCTGCTAAAATTAACCCACCGCTGGTAAAAGGCACAGTTAAGGATAAACGCTCAGCAGAAGTTTTGCGCACAGCCCATAAAGGAGTTAATGGTGTAGTATACCAAACTGATACCCATAGAGAAGCCGTGGAAGAGCTCATTGACACTGAGCCTCAGAGTATTTGGGTGAATCCCACACCTGGTTACGCTCTGGGAGAGCCCCAGGTTATTGTATTGGGTACCTCCAGCCGAGAGGAAGCCTCGTTAAGAAGCCCCACCTCTGAGGCATCAGTAAATGAGGGTCTCCATGTCTCCAGGAAGGTCTTATGGGTGGAATCAGGCTGTCTTTTTATAACAGACCTGCTGAAGGAAATGTTATCCTTCTGGAGTGTACAGCCGGTGTATACCTTGCTGTCTCTTCCATGTTCGGGAGAGCTGGTACAGTGGAGTCCCGCTAATCGGAGCTGGGTATTACAGGCTATACAAAACAAAGATGGTCAATATAGGAATTCTGTGATACCATCCTTGTTGGTAATGGTGAAAATTGTCTTTCAGTGCATTGCTGGGTTGCTTCATAGCAGTAATCTGTATGAGAGGCACACCAGAGTACTGTTGGACAGGACAGAGGTTTGGGCAGAAGTGCCGGAAGACGCATGTAAATGTGATGTGGTTGGGGTCGTCTACCCAAATGCAGAATTATGTAGGGAAGGTCACTCTGGAAAAGTTTTCCAAAGGTCCAGTAAACGCCCAAGTTATAAGAATGAAAGGTCTAAGGGAAATGGCCCAAAGCTTAACGAGGGGATGTTAAAAGAGTTTGATGCCACAATAAAAGAGCCCATGTCTGTTACTAAAGGGTTTAAAAATATATCCCCTGTAAAAGTAAATGAAGCAAAAAGGGATGGTCTAGAGGAATTTGAGGGAGCACGTTGTAACGTTACAGGTACCTGGCACGTAAAGCTTAGGCGTCAACCTCAGGTTACAAAGGGTACTGAGACTTGTAAAACCCCCACTGGTGAAAGGACTAGCATAGTCTTAAGGAACTTAGAAAGACAGCGCTTTTGGAAGCGCACTCGTAAAAAGGCACAGGGATGTCATAGAGCCCAAGTAAGGGTAGCAAGAGGAGACGAGGGAAGTCATGTCTTGGGGCAGGGAGTAGTGTCTCCCTTTGATGAAAATGAAGTCAGCCAGGATTGGACCTTTACAGGTGATAGTCGGCACAGAAGTGCTAAAGGAAGGGTTTTAGGTTTGTGTGTTCCGCCCCCTACGGGGTCAAAACAAAGGGGGGGGATATGTGGCAGTGCGGTGTCCTGCCACGGTCAAACTCAAGTCGAAAACCCTGGATTCTCAACCAGGCAGGTTGAGGGGCTCCAGAGAGTTAATGTATTGCAGAGGAAACTGACTTTTCGGTTTCCTCATTTATTCAGTAAGTTTGTTTTGGGATCTGGAGCCTGGAGATTTCGAAGAGATCTGGGAGGGATGAAATCTCCAATCCGGGGTCCATGTTTTGAGAACCCCCAGCACACTGATTGCACAGGTGTGTAGAGGCCTAACCATAGTTCTGGGCTCCACCCCAGCAGTTAGGAGTCAGGCGGGCTCCACCCCGGCAGACAGGAGGTCTCTGCCGTGGAGTCAGGTGGGCTACACCTAGGAGAGGTGGAAGCCAAAAGCAGCAAGGGGCTGCTACAGAATAGCTGTGTGCTAAAGGTTCGCTGGGTGCCAAAAGAACCTTTAGCACACAGCTATTCTGTAGCAGCCCCTTGCTGCTTTTGGCTTCCACCTCTCCTAGGTGTAGCCCACCTGACTCCACGGCAGAGACCTCCTGTCTGCCGGGGTGGAGCCCGCCTGACTCCTAACTGCTGGGGTGGAGCCCAGAACTATGGTTAGGCCTCTACACACCTGTGCAATCAGTGTGCTGGGGGTTCTCAAAACATGGACCCCGGATTGGAGATTTCATCCCTCCCAGATCTCTTCGAAATCTCCAGGCTCCAGATCCCAAAACAAACTTACTGAATAAATGAGGAAACCGAAAAGTCAGTTTCCTCTGCAATACATTAACTCTCTGGAGCCCCTCAACCTGCCTGGTTGAGAATCCAGGGTTTTCGACTTGAGTTTGACCGTGGCAGGACACCGCACTGCCACAGTAGAATGAGAACCAATGAAGAGTACAGTCATGAAGACCAAAGGAGTAGAGTTTTTTGAGAAGGAGGGGGTGTTCTGCCATGTCAAAGGCAGCAGAGAGGTCCAGCAGTAGGAGTAGAGAATAATGTCCATTGGTTTTAGCCGTTAGTAGATCATTTGTGAGTTTTAGGAGAGCAGTTTCCATGGAGTGTCGAGGGCGAAATCCAGACTGAAAGGGATCAAGAAGGTCTTTTTTGGTGAGGTGGTTGCTCAGATAGTTGTAAACAAGACGTTCAAGAAATTTGGAGGAAAAGGGGAGTAAGGAGATGGGAGGTGGGTTAAGCTCCGTGGGGTCCAGTGAGGGCTTTTTAAGCTTGGGAATGACTAGTGCATGTTTTAGAGAATTGGGGAAGATGCCAGAAAAGAGGGAGAGATTAAAGATGTGAGTTAGAAAGCGTAGGATAGAGCCAGAAGGTGACTGTAGCATTTTTGAGGAAACTGGATCCAGGGTGCAGGTGGTTAGATGGGCATTAAGAAAAACGTTTAGCAACCTTATCTATAGTAGCGGGGTTGAATGAGGAAATTAGTGATGTACCTGTGGATATGGAGTGTTCAGGGCCGTCCTTAAGGCGGGGCAAAAGAGACAGCTGCCCCGGGCCCAATCATTGTTGTGGGGTCCAATAGTGCAGTGTATGGAGGAATGTGGTATGACCGTATACTAATGTGCAGTACATGGAGTGTATTATTGTAGAGAAAAGTATGGCATGGCAGTCTATAGCAGTGGAGTATATAGAGGAGTGTGGTGGGGCAGTGCTGTGTGTCGGTCCGGTAGCTCTGTGGGTAGCAGTGGTGGGGAGAGAGGATAGCGGAGGGTGATTGGTGGATGGAGGAGCAGGGATGGCAGTGGGGTAGTGCAGTGGATGGAGTTGTAGATTTGGGATGGCGGATCCCAGTGATTGGTGCTGTGCCCAGCTCTCGGTGGGTGACATGGAGCAGCACCAGATCGGAAGCGAATGGGGAGCAGGGCACAAGTGCAGTACAGTGCTGGCTGTCTCCCTGGATTCCTCCTTTGTGTCCTGGTCCCCAGGTCCCTCTCTCACGGTGCAAACTCACTCCCCCCCCAGCCAAGCAAATGTGCTGCAGGAAGAGGCCGGTGTCTGCTACTGCCCAAATTGTGAGTACCAACTGCTCCTCAATACAGAGGGCTCTGATGCAGGGTCTCTCCTACTCTGCCAGGCTGTCTGCGGTCCCCTCAGACACTGTCCTCTGTCCTCTACTCCTCCCCTGACCCTGTTCGGGAGCCTTCTCCTCTTCCTGCACCTCCGATCTGCTTTGCACCCCTCACTGCATACTGATCTACTGTACAGAACCATGTACCCATCACTATACACCCTGCCCCCACCACATAGATCCCTGCACCCCTCGTTATACACACTGCCCCCATCTTATAGAACACTGCACACCTCAATGTTCACCCTGCCCCCACCCTTCACTATTCACCATAACCTACTCTATAAAACTCTGCTCTGCTCACTATTCGTCCAACCCCCACACTGTATAATGCTGTACTGCTCAATATTTATCTGCCCCATCTTGACCCACTCTATAGAGCACTGCACCTCTGACTATTTACCCTGTTCCCAATGACATACTGCTCTAATCCATATACTACTGCCCCCACCCCATACTGCACTGCTCACTATTTACCCTGTCCCCACCCCATACTTTCCCAGATTTTATAGCATTGCACCACAACTATTTCCCTTTCTCCAACCTCATACTGATCCATTCTGTTTAACATATTTAACATAATGTGTCGCCTGGCCCATCAACCAAACTACCCAAAGCTAAAAAGTTAGTCCAACTCATCTGTTCTGACTATATTTTCAAACACTTTGGAGTCCCAGAAAATATATAGAGGAGATTATTTCCAAGGGGCTTCAGTACAGGTAGACATTACATTGTCCTATTCGTCTGCCTACCATTCCCAGACTAAAGGGCAAATAAAAAAGACAGACCAATCCATAGAAAAGTTCCCCCAATGGTTTTTTTCTAATTAACAATCAGCCATTGATCTTGAGCTGCATTTACTTTAAATTATGCTTCTTTGATTCCCCCCATTAATGTTTGCAGCAAAAAAAAAAAAAAGATAGCATTCCCTGTCAAATTAACCCTGTTTCAGAAGTAGAGGAAATAATGAAGACCAGTCTACAAGTCCAGTAAAACCTATATAGAACCATACAGAAAGCTCAGGCTCAAACATTGACCATAAAATGCAGGCTACAACCCAGCTGGTCAAATGCCTATATCTAGTTCTTCTCCTTGTTGATGATTGGGGAACCCTAGCAACTAACCAGTATCAGTATCTCCAACATTAAGTTATAGAACTTACTAAAACGAAAGAAGTTTGGTTTAAAGGAGAGATTTTCAGAATCATCTAGACTTTAGCAATGTTTTTTGTATGGACTCCATCCCTAAATCCCTTTTCAGTGACAAACTTTGTTCCAGCTGTCAGTAAGGTCCATAACAATCTGCAATTAGTATAGGAAGACATCTAGCAGGCATATCAAAGATCTTTCTCTTGTCACAAGAAATTGGATAATAAAAAGCAACATCCTGCTCTCCAGTCTATCCTGGGAGACAAGGCATGGCTATCCATAATAAATAAGCTAAATTAAATTTTGCACACTTCAGTTGACCTTATATGGTGTTAAAAAAACTAAGCCATTTTCTATCCACTTAAGATTCACTCTTCTCTTCCTATTATGAATTCTTCTCATGGCTCTTTAGATTTTCTTGTAGATCCACTCCTCCATATATGCAGTACATTTATATCTATATATTGGAAATACCACAAGCAAAATCTAAACAGAAATGTTCTAAGAGAGGTCTATAATGGAGGGTACTGTGAGTTTTTTTTCTCTGTCGGACTAGCTCAGTTACTAAGGCCAGCTGTGCCTAGGCATGTGCCTGTATCCTCTATTGTGTAAAATACAAAATGAACCTAGGCACACACAAGTGTCCTTGTATCCTCATACACTGAAACAATGCCTATGCATATAGGCTCCTGCTGGTCCTCTGTGGTACTTTGGTTGTAATCTCAGTGTCTTTTCCTGCTGTTCTGGTTATAAACAACCCTGTCTCCTGGCTATTGTTTGTTTGATATTTGCCCTAACCCGTCCATCTTTTTTAACTCCTGCCTGAATGCCACCTACCCTGACAACAACTTGTTTTAGCGTTTCCACCTTACTGTCAAATTGGTACATAAATTCAGATATCTAATACTGCCATTGTGGAAAAATCTAAAGGTTGAGAACTGTCAATAAACAGCATACCTTCTTGGATAGGGTTAATGATGAAAACCAGGCAGTTCTTAGGTGGACAGATAGAGGAACCCAAGTTGCCTGCTGGTGACACACAGATTAGATGTTACAGGAATACAAATTCAGAACTGCACTTATAATTTCTAATGGAGAATGAATATTGATTCTTATTTAGTTACTAGTGTGAGATTTTTGGGACAGTCTATCTCTGAAACAGGAAGGAATAAAACCCACTGAAACGCACAACTCTTGGCTCAAATGTATACAGTCTTTACTTTGTGATCCTAAATAGGTGAATCGGCTGGATTCTAAACGATTAATTATTTTAAAAGCTTGCACCGTAAGGGAATGTAAAACCCTTTAGAGCATCCCCTGAATGATATATGGGATGGTATCTGAACTACAGGGGGCATTTAATGAGGATGAATGACTCACAATCAAATATTTCTGTACATCTTTGGATGAATCTAAACTGGAAACTCTTTACAAACAGAAATAAAAAAGAACAGTGAGCGCTTAGAGGTTGGAGCCGCTAGCACAAAGAAGGGGTGACAAACCTAATATTCAAAGTAAACCAAAATAGTGCAGCACATAAAAATATATCAGTGAAGAGAATGCAAAAAATGTTCATTTAACAATTACCATGAATGCATCCAAATATTACACAAAGTGTACATAAATAGTCTAAAAAAGAATAAGTAACAAATTGTATATATATAAATAAATACACAACTATAAATTGATCATAAAGTGCCAATAATAATGAGTGCGACAACAGCCCAAAAGGAAGATGTCCAATAGAGATCTCCACTAATGGTGTTTACCAGTGTGGTAAAAAAATACATGCTGTATCCACAGTGCAAATCTTCTACCACTATGCACTCACCAGAAAGCTAATCATTATTAGCATAGCAAAATAACCCAGTCACAAGGGGCATCCACAGATCACTCCTCAATGTGGAGGAGGTACAGCCAAAACAAAGTCCTATTGGAAATTGCTCACCACACGGAGCTCAAGGATATTGTGTAGTATTTATTGATTAAATAGGTCAAACATTAAAACCAACTCTAAAAATCCATGTGGAAACAAACAAATATGGCCAGACTTACTAAGATGACTGCCGATCCAGGCTTCTGTAACAGCGATGTGACATCAGCACATAAGGCCCCACCCACACGCACATCCTCAAGAATGAAAATAAGTCTTATGGCAGAAAGTTTTTTTTATTGGAAATGGAGATTTTGAAATTCTCCACAATGCTTGTAGTGATGTCAGCCAACAGAAATTGGAATAGGCAGGCAGAGAAATCTCAGAAAAGAGTAGCTAGCCCAATAGTTCAATAAATGATTGCTTTTGTAGGTCCAAGGTATTTAAAGGTGTTAAAGTCCAGCTCAAGCCAAAATGGGGTACACAGATGCCTCAAGGACAGGAAGACACAGACAGCAAGAAAAGCCAAAAAAAAATGGGAGCTCGGTATTACATTGGGGGTCTTACTGGGATGAGGCACTGCCTTTATCTCATAAACTGCTTATCTCATCCAGATGGTATCACTGTTATACACAAATTTCACATCTCCATTCACAAGACTTGTTGAATATGCTTCTCTGCACCTGGGATGATTACGCACTCAGTGAATATGCCCTTTTATTGTACCTTTTTGTGATAAAAGAATGCATACCTACCAAAAATTATGGATGACAGTAGTCTTTAAATCACTTTATTAAAATAAAAAAGTTTTACTATGCCACTTTTACTACACCACTGTAGGAAGGTGCCTACTGTATGCTATTATTTTATTGTGTTTGCTTATGTTATTGTGTAGTGTTACTTTAAATATTTTGGATATTTTCCCTGTAGGTATGTCACTTCCCCATTTAAGTGCATAAATGCAGGGGAGCTGACCTCTTGAAAGAGTCTGGTATGGGAAGTAGACCTGTGGGAACCTATTCTATCACATAGTGTTTCTTCTTCTTGTGACCCCTTCAATGTTTGTCTCAGGGAGTCATGTTTTTATGGACTTTATTGCCAATGGACTATTAACCATCTCAGGTATGTGCAGCACAGCCATATGACCTCAGCCAAGTTGTACAGCTAACTGAATGTCAATCATACACGTATTTGAAGAATATATTGTAATGCACAGCTAATTTCAAGTCTGCCAGTAAAGAGGGCTTTTAGTAAATGAAGGTGTCTGTCTACTTTAATAAGAAGTGTCTTTAGAGGAGAAGAACAGCCAAAGCTCTCTTGGTTGTACTTCTTCAGTGGATCACAGGAGTGCAGTTCATTCTGCACTTCCGTGACCCATTTTCAGCTGACAGCAAGCTGAAGCCTGCTGTCAACTGATGTCACTTAGTCAGTCCAGGCTGGGGAAAGTCGGGATCCATCCTAGAGTCTGGAGGGGCACAAGTTTCAGCCTCTCAGCAACCTGCTGAGAGCCTGAGCCAGCCACTCCCGCCCCCTCCACAGCCCAGCGCTCCAGGGTTCTCACCCTTAGAGGCAGCGGGGGACAGATGCAGCATCAGACCGATGCTGCATCCACCTAGGTAAGTATAATTTGCAAAAAAAAAACCCATCCCTCTGGGTTGCCAGCCTTAAGCTTGTGCCAAATTGGTATAGCAGGATGACCCTTGTCATTAAGTTTAATGGAGTGGACTACGCATATAACCTTCAGGTTGGGATGTCTAATACAGGGGTTAGTAGCCAGTGTGAGATGTGAGTAACTGTGACAAGTGTCGGCATCCCTGATGTGGTGAAGAACTGAGGTGGCTAATGTCCCCAGTTGCGGATTGGTCTCCATACTGGAATCTGCTGTGGCGCAGGGTTGAGCTGAGCCTGGTCTTGGAACACATGAAGGAAAAGTCCTGTTAAATGTGCACAACCTTTATTTTTCCCTCCCATATACTTCCCTTTCCTATCTGAACCTTCCGCTCTCCACCCCCAGCTTAATTTTACTTCCACAGTAGGTCTAAAACACAGAACACATATCTCCATCTGTACACCACATACCTAGACTAATAGCTTTGAAAATGAGACTAGTGATAAATTTCTGCAAACCAACCAGGTCTTGATACAAAATCCCATGTGCAGACATTAATGAGACTTTTCGTCTCTATGACCTTCTTAACTTGCATAGAAAATCTCAGATGCCCAAATCCTTTCCTACTCTGTTTCAAAACAAAAATCTGGAGTTTTGCTTTCACAACAAAAATATTATACAAGTGTGCAGGTTTTTGATATATAGTTGTGTTCAAAATAATAGCAGTCAGACATCACTAACCTGATCAATCACTGTTTTTGGTAGAAATGATATTTCTACATGACAAGTAATTTACTAGCAGGTGTAGTAGAGTAATAGAAATCCAACAGACCCAACAGTCATGACATGCATGCTGCTGATTCTGTGTAATTGAATCACTAATTGAAAGGGGCATGTTCAAAATAATAGCAGTGTGGAGTTCTATTAGTGAGGTCATTCATTCTTTGAAAAACAGGTGGCAATTATTGCCCTTATTTAAGGAAGGAAGGCAGCAAATGTTGTATATGCTGGTTACAGTGCATTTCTTCCTGAAATTCTAAGGAAAATGGGTCGTTCCAGACATTGTTCAGAAGAACAGAGTACCTTGATTAAAAAGTTGATTGGAGAGGGGAAAACATATAAAGAAGTTCAGAAAATGATAGGCTGCTCAGCTAAAATGATCACAAATGCTTAAAATGGCAACCAAAACCTGAAAGACGTGGAAGAAAGCGAAAAACTACCATTCGAATGGATAGAAGAATAGCCAAAATGGCAAGGACTCAGCCAACAATCAGCTCCAGGCAGATCAAAGAAGGTCTAAATTTACCTGTGAGTACTGTTACAATTAGAAGACGCCTATGTGAAGCCAAGCTATTTGCAAGAAGCCCCCGCAAAGTCTCACTGTTGAAAAAAAGACGTGCTGAAGAGGTTACAATTTGCCAAAGAGCATACTGACTGGCCTAAAGAGAAATGGCGCAACATTTTGTGGACTGATGAAAGTAAGATTGTTCTTTTTGGGTCTAGTGGCCGGAGACAGTTTGTCAGACGACCCCCAAACACTGAATTCAAGCCACAGTACACTGAAGACAGTGAAGCATGGTTGCGCAAGCATCATGATATGGGGATATTTCTCATACTACGGTGTTGGGCCTATTTATCGCATACCAGGGATCATGGATCAGTTTGAATACATCAGAATACTTGAATAGGTCATGCTGCCTTTTGATGAAGAGGAATTGCCCTTGAAATGGGTGTTCCAACAAGACAACGACCCCAAACACACCAGTAAACGTGCAACATCTTGGTTCCAGACCAACCAGATTGACGTTATGGAGTGGCCAGCCCAATCCCCGGATCTTAATCCAATAGAAAATTTGTGGGGTGACATCAAAAATGCAGTTTCTGATGCAAAACCAAGAAATAGAGAAGAACTGTGGAATGTAGTCCAATCATCCTGGGCTGCAATACCTGTTTATAGGTGCCAGAAGTTGGTTGACTCCATGCAACACAGATGTACAGCAGTTCTCAGAAACAGTGCTTATACAACTAAATATTAATTAAGTGATTCAAAGGAAAGCAAAATCTTCAAACATTTTTCAGTTTATATAGTGAATGTTTGAGTTTGTAAAGAAGAATACAAATACTGCTATTTTTTTGAACGGTCTAATATTCATTATTCTTCAATTTTTTTTAGAGGAAAAACACAAATTTGATATACTTTTCTTCATGTTTTGATTTGGAATAGAATGTGTAGTGTTCCCAATGCATTTGTGTATATGGAAATAAAAGCTATTAGAAGGATTTTGAGCTTTATTCACTTTTTTCAACACACTGCTATTATTTTGAACACAACTGTACATTGCAGGCATTTCAAAGACCACAAATCACGAAAAAGAAGGAACATGAATAGGTTAGTGTAGTCATATTCATGTGTGTTAGGAGATGTGGGAGAGTAGCAGATGATAGAGAATAGCTTTGCCATGGATTGAAAGGATTGCCAAAGTCTCATTTGGAGGATAGGGTTGGGAAAATAATCACCAGGTGCAAGAAAGAAGAGTGAGACTTAATAACGGCAGAATAACAAATGAGGAGTCATTGAATTAATGTTCCCACAGAAGAAGATATAGTATGATGACGTATTTGAGAATAAGGGGAAAGAAGAAAATGGTAATGAATGAGAGGCTGAACATTGTGGGTAATGGTTTGATAAAAAAGGTTCATTCAGAGAAATAGTTTGATGAAGTATCTGAGGATAAGAAGACAATAGTAATGACAGGGAGGATGAGCATTGTGGGTTGTGACTAGAAAAACCAAGTCTGTGCAGATAAAAGTATTTACAGGAAGGCATCAGACCCCAGCCCTTCTCACCAAACTTGTGACTGAAGGCCACGCTGTCACATGCGTAACAATGCCACGCCCAGCTGCACCCTGCACAAAGATTTTCCAGCTAATGGACCACAATCTGTGTACCTGCAGCCTGAGAGCAATTGTTACTGGGGGCCAGGTTAATTACGCAATTAACCCTTCACACTGCCACCACCTCCTTTTTGTACAGAGAAAGAAGAAACTTGGCAATATTAGCAATAACACTATGATGTTTGAATAATCGTTTGTATACACAATGTCACCGCAGACAGATGTATGCAGACGTTTAAAACACACAGTAGTGCTCTTCAGAGGCAGGGATTCTTAGTTTGCATTAAAGAGCTTTAGAAACAGTTCAACACTTTCAGAAAGTAAGATTTATTACTAAAAGGTCAAAAGGGTGCAATAAAAATATTTACAGAAAAAGATGTAGCCAATATATATATATAAATATACAGAGAGCAATAACACAGCAAAAAGATAACAGAAAGAAGTTTATAGAGATAAAGTACTTGCCGTCAGCCTTGGTTTAGCAGATCAAGTTTCCTGAGCAAAAAGGCCTTTATCTCCCAAAGTTGGTTCCGATGTTAAAAGGGAGAATTCTTCAACTTAGCTCAACTCAGCTCAGCTTAGTTTAGCTTTTCTAGGAACTCAGCAGGGTGTCTCCCTGAAGCAGAGAACCAATCGCCTCATTTGGGCGGGTGTTGCAGGCAAAGACCCAAGCTAGAACCAAAATCCCTCTCAAGTTGATACCAGGGCAATAACTTTCCCTGGATACATGTAACATTCTATCCACGGGTAGATTAATATGCAGAATCACCTGCCGAATATCTAGATAGGAAATATGACATACCTGCTGGGACAGTTAAGGAGATATCTTTTTCTGCTCTCCTGTAGATGTCAGTTAGGGGGTGTAATATATCAGACGACTTGTATTAAAGTGACTGGTCTGAATATATGCCAGTTTTTTATTTAAGTCTTTCATATTCCAAGATATGAAATCATAAGGGAAAATGAATTTTGAATGTGATTTCTGTTTTGCGGCTTATCTGGAATGTCTTTGAAGCCCAGCGAAGGACTGGTTTATGGTTTTACGATCCCATTCCAAGCAAGAGTCTCGCAGACTCGCAGACATACGGGGGGGGGGGGGCAGGCTAATTGGGGTTTATAACCATGACGCCCTCCCAAGGTGTTTGCTGCCTGTGATCTCTGCATCAGACAGACCACATATCACTCAACAGAGAGGGAGGGGGGATTTGGAGGCTGAGAGAGATACAAGATGGAGGATCCTTAGCAAGATGGAGGACCGCGTCCATCTTTGTATGCACAATTGCTACATCATCCATTGCTAGTTCACTTGTAGTATAATTATAGTACTCTTTGAAATTATGCACTTTGCATATAGTACATAATTGACTATGTCATACATTGATCACTGAGCTCTACTTAACTGTAGGTTTTCAAGTGTGGTTCAATGTTGGAGTTACACACAGCAAACCAGTGCCATAAAAACACAGTGTCGGAGACAAACAATAAGGTCAATACCAATAGCTAGTGACAAAACATGATATGTCAGAAGAAAGGATGATCTGCATCAGAGCCAATTAAAACAGGTATGCTGCAGGAAAACATGTTATATTCATGCAGCAATGTGATAAGTTTTACTTATGAATGCAAACTCCACACAGATGGTTCTTTGGTCAGAAATGAACCTAAGATCCCCCACACTGCAATCATCAGTGATATTGACTTTATTATTTTGCTTTCTCATTTGGCATATATACAAGCAAACCACATGGAATACTGTAGATTCCTACTTACATACTGTAACTTACCTATTACAGTCAGGGTGCCAGTAACTTCAGCAGAGCCAAAGTTGTTTGTGATCTCACAGATATAAGTTCCACTGTCTTCCAGCTGCAGATCTGTCATACTCAGTCCTGTGCTACGTTCGCTCCGGCGGCTGTCAGAAGGCACTGGGCGGCCATCTTTAATCCAACGGGAGGCTAAGTTTGGATATCCTGAGGCAACGCATGGCAGCTGTACCTTATCCCCCACGAAGACCTCCTGGGATTGAAATCCATCAAGAAGAATGGGGACAGATTCTGCAGGGTCTAGGGTACAAATAAACAGGAAAATACAAAAACCGTGACTGCCAGCAATCACAAAAAATAAAAAGTGTGTATGGACCAGGGGCGGACTGACAACTCACGGGGCCCCCGGGCAATTGGGGATCATGGGGCTCCTGTGTCCTTGCCCAAACTCAAAAAAGCCTATGAAAAAGGTACCAGGGGCATCTCATGGGGCCCCCTACTGACCCCGGGCCCTCGAAGTTTCCAAATGGTCAGTCCGCCCTTGGTATGGACACAGGTGATTTAGTATTTTACATACTAGCTATCTGCATAGTAGTACAGTACTTAAAGTGGAATTTCACTTACTCAATGAACATTGACTATTTTTAATCCTTATCCCGCTAGCATTAGTAAATAGATAGGAAAGTATATCATATTTACTTGTTTTAAACTTTTTTTTTTACAATTCTTCAGTTACTTCCTAGTTTCCAGGCCTAGGCAAACAATGTCATACATCCCAGGAGTCTTCAGAAGGGCAGTAGATGTATTCCAGGAAGTAAATGTTACATGAATCATCTGTCCCTACTCAAGATGACCATGACCAGAAGTGTTCATGGGTGTTTTTCAAAGTGATTTCTTAGCAGAATAAAGCATGGAGACATGGATGGATGGGAGAGTTTTCTTACAATATTAAAAACAAATTAGATAGCATTTTGGTTTGCGGTGCTCAGATGCAGGGTAGTTCCTCTTTAATGTGAAACACTGCTTAAAAAGCAAAGGGGGGTACTGCAGCAAAAGCTGCTTTTTTTCTTTGTTACGGTTTAATTTATTGTTAAAGTGGACTTTTCAGTAACTGTAAAAGTCAGCATGGATAGATTCCTGATATGTCACAATGATAAGTCACAATATAGGTAACAGTAAATATTTATCACTATAAGCAGGCATTCAAATCATTTTATGAGACTTTTCCTATGCTGAGATAATATAATTAGTCTGCAACAGGAGGAAGCATTTCCTCAATCTCCTCTCTCCCTGTGATTAGACTGAAATGTTGTCATTTTGTAGCAAGTCACAAAATCAGAGAGTGCAGAAAGGGCTGATTTGTATCAAACATTTATCAAAACAATCAAGAAATATACAGTTATCAGGATTTACTTGATTGAGCCATCTCTGAGCCAGGACCACAGACCATGAAATTAGATGCTGCTGACCTGTTGAACATAAATGGTGGATGGGCCATTGTCAGGGGGAGTACTGTAAGCTTTGTAATTGGCAGTAAATATCTGTGTGTTATATATACACCATTTAAACAAAACCCCAGCACCCCATTTGTGTCTCAAAGTCAGGTGCCTAAACGTCTGTTCTTGCACTGGGCTTTACATCTATGCACATATTTCTGGGAAGAGTGATGTTTTGCCTGAGAGTATGTACACAGTTATGTCAGCATAAAGGCAATGGCGGGGGACACAACCATAAACAGGTAAGGGCACCGAGAAGGTACACTGAGGTGCCATTTCCAATAATGGCACTGCAGGGCTCCAATCCACATGTGCTATTGCAATGCCCTGGTGTGAATGGGCTCTCACTGACCATCAAAGTCTAAGAAGAAGGGGAGTGGAGTTAATCTGATGAACACAATGCATTGGAAGGGGTGGGGGAATCTTCCTCCTATTAATCACTAATGCCTACTCTTTGCTGACACTTCACATTTTTGCCTCTCACAGACCAGCAGTTAGAATTATGTTGCATTCTCCTGATCTTTGCACTGTGTATCTCATGCTTTGTGTTCTACTCCTGGCCTCTGCATTCGAAAGGCTAAGTCAGGGTCGGCACGCGTGCCGGAGGTGGCACTCAGCCGCATTTAGGATGGCACATGAAGGGAAACCTGGGAGACCCATCTCCTGCACAACAAAACCAGCCAACGGATGTGGTTCTACAGTATCTCATAGAAGTGAGTACACCCCTCACATTTTTGAAAATATTTTATTATACCTTTTCATGTGACAACACTGAAGAAATGACACTTTCCTACAATGTAAAGTAATGAGTGTACAGCTTGTATAACAGTGTAAATTTGCTGTCCCGTCAAAATAACTCAACACACAGCCATTAATGTCTAAACCGCTAACAAACGTGAGTCCACCCCTAAGTGAAAATGTCCAAATTGGGCCTAATTATCCATTTTGCGTCCCCGGTGTCATGTGACTCATTTGTGTTACAAGGTCTCAGGTGTGAATGGGGAGTAGGTGTGTTAAATTTGGTGTTATCGCTCTCACTCTCTCATACTGGTCACTGCAAGTTCAGCATGGCACCCCATGGCAAAGAACTCTCTGAGGATCTGAAAAAAGAATTGTTGCTCTACATAAAGATGGCCTAGGCTATAAGAAGATTGCCAAGACCCTGAAACTGAACTGCAGCATGGTGACCAAGACCATACAGTGGTTTAACAGGACAGGTTCCTCTCAGAACAGGCCTCGCCATGGTCGACCAAAGAAGTTGAGTGCAAGTGCTCAGCATCATATCCAGAGGTTGTCTTTGGGAAATAGGCGTATGAGTGCCAGCATTGCTGCAGACGTTGAAGGGGTTGGGGGTCAGCCTGTCAGTGCTCAGACTATACACCGCACAACACTGCATCAAATTGGTCTGCATGGCTGTCGTCCCAGAAGGAAGCCTCTTCTAAAGATGATGCACAAGAAAGCCCACAAACAGTTTGCTGAAGACAAGCAGACTAAGGACATGGATTACTGGAACCATGTCCTGTTGTCTGATGAGATCAAGATAAACCTATTTGGTTCAGATGGTGTCAAGCAGGGGCAGACTGACCATTTGGAAACTCGGGCACTGCCCGAGGGCCCGGGGTCAGTAGGGGGCCCCATGAGATGCCCCTGGTACCTTTTTCATAGGCTTTTTTGAGTTTGGGCAAGGACACAGGGGCCCCATGATCCCCTATTGCCCGGGGGCCCCATGAGTTGTCAGTCCGCCCCTGGTGTCAAGCGTTTGTGGTGGCAACCAGGTGAGGAGTACAAAGACAAGTGTGTCTTGCCTACAGTCAAGCATAGTGGTGGGACTGTCATGGTCTGGAGCTGCATGAGTGCTGCCGGCACAGGGGAGCTACAGTTCATTGAGGGAACCATGAATGTCAACATGTACTGTGACATACTGAAGCAGAACATGATCCCCTCCCTTCAGAGACTGGGCCGCAGGGCAGTATTCCAACATGATGATGACCCCAACACACCTCCAAGGCGACCACTGCCTTGCTAAAGAAGCTGCGGGTAAAGGTGATGGACTGGCCAAGCATGTCTCCAGACCTAAACACTATTGAGCATCTGTGGGGCATCCTCAAATGGAAGGTGGAGGAGCGCAAGGTCTCTAACATCCACCAGCTCCGTAATGTCGTCATGGAGGAGTGGAAGAGGAATCCAGTGACAAGCTGTGAAGCTCTGGTGAACTCCATGCCCCAAAGGGTTAAGGCAGTGCTGGAAAATAATGGTGGCCACCCAAAATATTGACACTAAGGCCCAATTTGGACATTTTCACTTAGGGGTGTACTCACTTTTGTTGCCAGCGGTTTAGACATTAATGGCTGTGTGTTGATTTATTTTGAGGGGACAGCAAATTTACACTGTTATACAAGCTGCACACTCACATTGTAGCAAAGTGTCATTTCTTTAGTGTTGTCACATGAAAAGGTATAATAAAATATTTCCAAAAATGTGAGGGGTGTACTCACTCCTATGAGATAATGTAGAACACATCCGTTGGCTGGTTTTGTTGTGCAGGAGATGGGTCTCCCAGGTTTCCCTTCATGTGCCATCATAAATGCGGCTGAGTGCCACCTCTGGCACGCATGCCAACCCCTGACTTAGCCTTTCGAATGCAGAGGTCAGGAGTGGAACACAAAGCATGAGATACACAGTGCAAAGATCAGGAGAATGCAACATAATTCTATCTGCTGATCTGTGAGAGGCAAAAATGTGATGGTGTCAGCAAAGAGTAGGCATTAGTGATTAATAGGAGGAAGATTCCCCCACCCCTTCCAATGCATTATGTTCATCAGATTAACTCCACTCCCCTTCTTCTTAGACTTTGATGGTCAGTGAGAGCCCATTTGTGTGTTGAGTTATTTTGAGGGGACAGCACATTTACACTGTTATACAAGCTGTACACTCACTACTTTACATTGTAGCAAAGTATAATTTTTTCAATGTTGTCACATGAAAAGATATAATAAAATATTTACAAAAATGTGAGGGGTGTACGCACTTCTGTGAGATACTATATTAATAGAAAACAGCACTGATGGCTCCCGCCAGCCTAATTCTTGCCCCTGCCTACATGAATAGAAAACAGCAAGGAGGCTTTCCGCTGGTGACGGTTCCAACCCACCCACTTCAGCTCTGGCCCCCCGGGATGGCTCCCGCTGGCCTCAGTTCCCACCCCCTGCTTTACCTCCCGCCCACCTGCATAGAAAACAGCAGGGAATGCCTTCTGCTGGCCGCAGTTCCCACCTGCCCACTTCTTCTCCGGCCCACCCACTTCAGCAATGCAAATGGCTCCCACTGGCCACGGTTCCTGCCGCCCTCTTCAGCTCCCACATACGTCGCTCTGCCACACTGAGCTTGAAGCAGTGTGGAGACCTGCACCCCAGGCTGCCTGCTCTGGCTTATGACAGGTAATTACAGGACTGCAGCACTCTTTAGCCTGAGCCTTCCTGTCAGCATGCCTGCTCACGCCCTAAGGGACATTTCTCTTGCTTTGCAGCAGCATTAAAGATGACCTGTGGTAGCTGATGTATCTGTTCTAGTTTTGAGACACAACTACAGTATCTATTTGATCAGCTGTTGGGAACTACTACTTTAGAACAGGGTTCAGAAACTACTGCTTAGAGCAGTGGTTCTCAACCTTCCTAATGCCGTGACCCTTTAATACAGTTCCTCATGTTGTGGTGACCCCCAACCATAAAATTATTTACCCAGTAATTATAATTCATGAGTGTCGTTTTACCTTCAATACTGCTGCTTTCAACACAGTAGCTGCTTTTAACAGAGTAGCTGCTTTCAACACAGCAGCTGCTTTCTACAAAGTAGCTGCTCTTACACATTGGAAATATGTGTTTTCTGATGGTCTTAGGGGACCCCTGTGAAGGGTCATTCGACCCCCAAAGGGGTCGCGACCCACAGGTTGAGAACCACTGGCTTAGAGCCAATAGAAGTTCCAAAGTAGCAGTTACCAAACCCTGTTATAAAGTAGTACTTCTTAACAGAAGGAACTACTACTTTAGAACAGGGTTTGAAAACTACTACTTAAGAACTCTTTGGTAACTAATGCTTTTAGAAAACACTTACCAAAGGCTGATTCACTCCAAAACACAGTGCTGTAAGGTGCATCCCGTGCACGTTTTCTGCACTGCATTCCAACATTCTGCCTTTACAGTCTGCATGTGGGTGCTTATATATTATTAATGACACCCCAAACACAGATTGCAGTGCACTACTTTTTGTGTGGTCTGGTGCATTTTGCATCCCAGTCAAATGAATGAACTGTCAAAACACACAGCATCGGAACACGTGAGAATCACATGGGAACCCACACATTCCGAAGAAATTCTGTGAGAACTAGTCCTACACTATTAAGTCCTACCTACATTTCCCGTGGGGGTATTGGGATATTATAGGTTCCTTTTTTTTTTTTGGAGCCTATAAGGAATTATTTTAAAAAATGCACATGTGCAGTAACCTAGCCCTATTAATAAGCACAAGAATTGTGGGGGAGTGGCCACTGTCACAGCTGCTGCTTTCATCCCCACAGCACCTGAAAATACAGCCTTTTTTTGTAGTATCCAGCTTTTAGCTTGGTTTAAATTTTGCATTAAGCAGAAGCCATACACACCACTTGTACTATTAATAGGGCTAAGCTACCGTACTTTTGCCTTTTTAAAAATAATTTTTTACAGGATCCAAAAAAAAAAAGGAAGTCATAATGATCCCACTGAACATGCAGTCAGCAGTTAGCAATAGCTGTTCTAAAGTAGTAGTTACCAATAGTAACAATAAAAAACTTTTCCTGAAGTTCAGCTTTAATTTAAAAAAATGAGTGTGTCTAAAACTCAAAATTGCATCAATTGGAGCTGAATGGATTCTGAAGTTGCAGGAATTGGGGGTGATCTGAGGTCTAAAGGTGCAGAATTTGGGGGTCATTTGAGACCTGAAGGTGAAGAAATTGGGGCCGATCTGAGGTATTGGGCCTGATCTAATATCTGTTGGTGCAGAAATCGGTCCTGATCTGTAGTGTAAAGGGGCATGCAGTGAGGTTCATATGAGATTTGAAGGTGCAGAAACTGGGCCTTATCTGAAATCTGGAAGTGCAGAAATTTGACCTGATCTGAGTTCTGAGGTGCTGAAATTGGGCCTGATTTGAAGTGTGAAGGCGCATGCATTTGGACTCATATGGCATCTGAAGATGCAAAAATCTCGATCTCGAGGTGCAGAAATAGGGCCTGATCTCAGATCTAAATGTGCATAATTTGACCCTGATCTGAATTCTGAAAGTGCAGAAATTGGGTCTGATGTCACATGAGAAGATACAGAAGTTGGGCCTGATCTGAGGTGTGAAGGTGAAGAAATTGGGGTTCACATGAGATCTGAATGTGTAGAAATTGGGCCTTATCTGAGGTGTGAATGTGTATTCATTATGGCTCATTTTACATCTGAAGGTGCAGAAATCTGAGGTTTGAAGGTGCAGAAATCTGGCCTGGTCTGAGGTTTGGAGGTGCAGAAATTTGGCCTGATCTGAAGTGTGAAGGTATAGAAATTGGGCCTTATCTAAGGTGTGAAGGTGCAGAAATTAGGCCTTATCAAAGGTGTGTAGGAGCATTTTCTGGGGCTCAAAAAAGATCTGAAGGTGCAGAAGTTGAGCGTGAGCTGAGGTGTGAAGGTGAAGGAATTGGGCCTGGTCTGAGGTGTGATGGTGCAGGAATTGGGGTAATCTGAGGTGTGAAGATGCAGAAATGGAGCTTGATCTGAAGTGTGAAGGTGCAATCATTGGATCTCATTTGGCACCTGAAGGTGCAGAAATTGGGCCTGGTTTGAGATGTGAAGGTGCATGCATTCAGACTCATATAATATCTGAAGATCTGGGATTTAGGCTGACCTGAGGTGTGAATGCGCAGAAACTGGCCCTGATCGGAGATATGAAGGTGCAGGAATTGGGGTGATCTGAGGTGTGAATGTGAAGGAAATGTGGTTTATCTGAAGTGTGAAGGTAAAGGAATCAGGGCTGATCTTACCTGTGAAGGTGCATGAACTGAGGCTCATAGGAGTTCTGAAGGATCAGAAAGTGGGCCCGATTTGTAGGCATTGGGCCTCATTAGAGATGTGAAGGTGCAGAAATTGGGCCTGGTGTGAGTGTGCAGAAATTGGGCCTTGTCTGAGGTGTGAAGATGGCTATATGTTGGGCCTGGTCTGAGGTGTGAAGGTGCACAAGTTGGGCCTGGTATGAGGTTTGAAGGTGCAGAAATTGAGGCTGTCCTGTCCTGAGGTATAAAGGCGTATGCATTGGGGCTCACAAGAGAGCTGAATGTATATGATTTGAGCTGATCCGAGATGTGAAGGTCAAGACACTGGTAAAGGTAGCCTTGGCAATGTTATCTGCATTTGGATCTATTTATATGTGTGTTCATTTCTTATAATTCAAGTAGTTTACAACATTTACTTTGTAAAAATTCCTTTTCGTGATTGAGTGTGAAATTGACATTTATTTTTTTTATGTAGCTTGCACTCTCAATTTCTTTGAAAACATTCTTTGGCACGCTATGCTCAAAAGGTTGCCTACCCCTTGGCTAAATTGTACATTGCATACTGCTAATGGCTAAAATGTATATGCTCTCATTTATTTTAAAGAGTCGTGACCTCTGCACTTTCTATGCTGTGCTGTAAATTGCATACTCCTGACCACAGTGTTTATTGTTTTAACAGTTGCTGGTTGTTATGTAGTCTTTATTATTGAATTATTTCAACAAAGTTGAGATTGGGTCAAAGTGTTAGCTTTCTGCCTATATTGTGTGCAATGAAAGAGTTTCAATTTTTAAAAACATCCTTTGTGCTGAAGGATATATATGCCTGTAAGACTCTCATTTGTGCCACTTTATTTGTAACTATTAAGCAATGTCCAACATTCAGAGTAATATGACCATGCCTGCTTTCCACTATCCCTTGCTATGCACACATTACTTAGCATGAATGCACTTAACATGAGAAAATGTATTAGATGTTATACAGTATACACTTTAAAGGTCTAACCTGATACTATGAGACGTGCTCCATTGCTTTGACGTGTCTCTCCACTATAGCGATGTCTGGTGATACAGCGATACGTTGACAATGCATCCTCCTTCTGTACATCCAAGATATAAAGGGCACCCAATGGTGAGGTGACAAATCTCCCCTCTAAAAGAAGAAAAAAATTAAAATAATGAAAAAGGTAGTAAAAAACAATTGTGAGACACGTGAATACAGAAAGTAGAGTTAATAAAAACAAAAAGGCACAAGGAGGAGCTATAAAAAAATGACATTCTAGAACAATAAAAAAAGAATCCAGATGATGTAAATGTACAGAATTACAGATTTTCTGCTCATTTGCTAGATTGCCACTTATTTCTATGTTTTTCGCCAGTGTCAACACTGAAGGTGTAAAACCTATCACCTACATAGCTTCTTGTCACATAGTCACCCTTTGCTAACCCTTTTAAAGTACAATCTGGCTGCTTCAGTGTTCAACAAGCAGCGGCTGTGTGCATCATGCGGTCTTGTCTTTAAGTAATATACATTGTGCAATCTGCTGATTATGATACAGTTCAAATATAAAAATCTATTACCAATCAATTTAGACATTCTGACATTTTCATTAAATACGCAGTATAAATATAACAACAAATATACACTGTGGGGTTTATATACTAAAGCTGGAAAGTGCAAAACTAGGCTCATTTCTGCATAGAAACCAATCAGCTTCTAAAACACAGCTTGTTCAATTAAGCTTTGGCAATAAAACCTGGAAACTGATTGGTTTCTATGTAGAAGTGAGCCTGGTTTTGCACTCTTCAACTTTAGTAAATAAACCCCTACATCAAAGCAACTGTAAAGCTTTTAATAAAATAGCCACAAAAAAAACATTTTAACAGTGTTTATAAAATGGAGCAATTTTAAAATAGGACCTAGTCATCAGCTCACAATGTTGGTTTGTCACAACTACTTTGAACAGGTAAGGCAGACAACTTGGTTGAAGGAAAGAAAAACGCTCAATTCCTCCATCAACACAGTCAGTGTTGATGGGAGAATCCCTCCCATGGAGCTAATGTATTCTGCTGAACTGGCCATATTTCGATCCATTTATGTCCAGCCTAAGTGACTACACTTCAGTAAACACTATATACATTTCAAATTAAAGTGATTCTAAAGGCTTACTTTTTTCTAAGAAAAAATAGCAAACGCATTATACTTACCTGCTGTGTGCAGTTGTTTTGCACAGAGCAGCCTGAATCCTCCACTTCTCGGGTCCCCGCAGGCTCTCCTGGCCCCTTTCTCCTGTTGGGTGCCCCCACAGCAAGCAGCTTGCTATGGGGGCACTCACTGATTCGTGTGTCCATTCACACATGGAGCCTCGGCTCAGCCCCACCCCCTTTGTTCTTCTTGGCACACTGGCTATGATTGACAGCAGTGAGAGCCAATGCCTCCCACCTCTGTCTCAGCCAATGAGAAGAGGGAGTCCTGGGATAGCTGAGATTACAGTATACATTGCTAGATCAAGAGGGGGCTTAGATGAGTATTGAGGGGGCTGGGGGTGATGCTGCACACAGACAGTTTTTTACCTTAAAAAACCCTGAACCTTTACAACCACTTAAAGTTAAAGTGAATGTGTCATGTGGGGCATAGAAACAGGTTCTCATTAATACCGACCTCCACAGAAGCTTATACTTTTTGTATTTTTACTCCCCACGTACAGCTATTGACTTCTACAGGAGGTTGTATACAGCACCTGTGGGCTCCCTGGCAGGAAACTATGCCAGAATTTAAAACGGAGTTCCAGTTGCACTGTGAAAAAATAAAAGTCAGCAGCTACAAAAAGTGTAGCTGCTGACTTTTAAAAAACAGTCACTTACCTGTCCCACGGTGTCCTCCCCGCAGCCTGTTTCACCAGCTGTCTGGTGTTCCAGGTGCCGGCATCTTCAGTGTGGGCACCTGGCTGTGACACCTTGCGGCTTCACAGCCGGGTGCCCACTGTGCATTCCTGAATGGCCCGTCGTCTTCTGGGACCTGTCATGTGTCCCAGAAGACTATGGAGAGGGAGAATAGGAGGACAACTTCTGTCTAGGCAATCGCAGCAGAAGTGGGAGTAGGTACCTGTCAATTTTCGGGTACTCACTCCCCAAAGGTGCCAATCCTTAATGGGGAGCAGGGGACCAGCTCCGCTTTAAGCAATAAGGCTGTGTGTATGAGCATAAAGCCAGCTATACATGGATCGATATTTGGCTGGTTCAGCAGAGATGGGCCAAATTTCGATCCATGTATGGGGACAGTGGTTGCACAGAAATGGATCTACCAATCGATGTCTGTTCAACCAGCCTGTTGGATAAATGCCATCCGATCAACACCACCAGCTATAGTCAACAGCACTGATCAGTGTATTCTCAAGGCAGGGAAGTCTCCCTGCCCTCAGAACACAATAGTTCTGGAGGACTGATTCCCCCATCGACTTGCTGGTTGATCAATAAACACTGAATCATCTATGAGCTGCTTAAGCACCCTGATGTTTTGTCTTGAATGGAAAAGTATAGTTTTAATTTAAAAAACCTGGATTTTTTACTGTGTTATTATTAATAACTAGAGTTACTCCCCTCAAACACTAATCAGATTAAAAACTGCCCCAAAAATCTGAACCTGAGCGTTATGTGGCATTAACTCCAATACTCACATCCATGGTGTTATTATAGTCTCTATAAGATAATATAATGTATAAAAATATTTAGTGTACTTCGTATAGTTAAGCAAGAGAAACATTTTCAGATTTTCTTTTCCTTTTATTCTTCTCCCTGTAAGTGTAAATGAGTATCCCTTTTTTAATTTTCTCTAAGCTCGGACCCAATGGTTCTGATGTATTGAGCTGTAGTATCACATACCCCAGGCTAATTGTGACATTTCAAGCATTAATTTATTATCAAATGTGATAATAGTGTTTTATTTCAGGAATTATTAACCAGTTAAAGCCCAAATGAAGTCACAGAAATAGATAGACATTGTACTAACAACTTTTATTTTCATAGTCTTACCCCTACTTTTCAGTCACTGGACTTGTGTGGTGTGTCTAAATTGCACTGTGCTGTTCAGGAGGCACCAGAATTTGACCAGGCTCTGTAATCTAACAGACTTTTCCAGGCCATATATTTCAAGAGGCACTAGATTTTAACTAGGCTCTGTAATCTAACAGATTTAGGCAGATCATACATTATACAATTTTCTTTCCTTCAACCACAGGTTGAAGGAAAGAAAATAGCTCTGTGGTTGAAGGAAAGAAAATAGCTTAACTCCCTCATCAACACAGTCAGTGTTACAATGATCACTGCTGGCAGCTATAGTAGTGACCACACCAAAAAATCTGACAGGATGGTTGCACTGAGGCTGATCAACAAATCAAGATCAGTACAATCAGCCTGACCATAGATGGATCACAATTTGGCCAGTTCCTGCTGAACTGGCCGAATTTTGATCCATCTATGACAGGCTTTAGTCAGATACACCCACTCTACAAGTCTGCACAAGGACACCAGAGGAGAGGTTTCCATTACAGAGACAGCAGCGCCAGTCTGAAAAGGGTCACCTAAAATGAGACTTTTGCCCATTACTTATAGCTTAGAGCACTCAAGTGGGAGACAAGCAATATTCCACTGAGGGAAAATAGTATTTTAAAGAATACCCCACTTTTGTTGAGAAAAAACACAATCCCCTCTGGGTGATTTATGTACTTCACAGGGATTTTAAACCTTGTTGTAGATTGATGTGAAGAAATAAATGTTTGTTTCACAAGACTAAATCTATACCAGTTCTGAATAAGAGGGTCTGGTTTATTATAATTAGCAGGTGCACTATCAGTTTTCTAATGAAAAAAAGCAGCAGTGTCTGCATCCTTTTAGAAGCAATCAACCCTTAGGGAGTATCTCATCAAAACAATTTTTTTTATTACAGGGGCCTAAAATCTGACTTGTATCTTAGTGCAGACTTGTAGGAAAACTAGAGAGCCAATCACACAAGCAGGAAATTACATTTTTGGAGGCATTCTGTACATCAGCAATCTACAGAATGCCTCCAGGTTGCCATATTGAATTCAATTTTACAGAAAATTACAGTGCTGCAGATTGAAAAGGAAAAGTAATTTTTATAACAATAAATTATAATATGGCTTGTATAGCAATAATATATGTTATATAATTTTTTTATTTGATATATTTTTCCCACAAAATTGAAATTACCCTTTAAGGCATTCCAAGGGAGAAGTATTTAGAAGGCATAACTTGCAGCAGCTGAGGAACAGTTTTTGATTTTTTTAAACTTAATGTCTAATTTTTTTAGCCACTTGCGGTCTATAACCTATTATCCTAATTAACGACTTCATTGCTCTTTTTTGAAGGGATCTTTTTCAATAATCCCACACATAGTTCCTACGTTTTTTTTGTTTTCAGCTTGTAGTGTAAGCATTAAAAATGCTAATTTAATTTGTACCAGAAAACTATTTTGATGCTATGATAGACAAGACAAATTAGTATTCATATCTATATTAACAGTGATTTTAAAATTATCATTGAACCAACTGAAAAAATGCATACATTTTCTAGTTTCACTTCTATTTTACTTCTCAACCATAAGAAAAAAAAAAAACTCTCATCCCCAAAAAATGTATTTGTGTTTCACTTGTGTATAAATATAAGTATCACAAGTATTGGCTAATAAAAAAGGCACATAGCAGACACCTGAATACCACTGTTCGCCAGAGTCCCAAAGCCCTAGAAATGGCTTTGTAGCGCTTCCCAGACTGATGCATGTCAATTATTTGTTTCTCATCTGTTCTTGAATTTCTTTAGATTGTGGCATGATGTGTTGCTTTTTGAGATCTTTTAACATGCTTTGCTTTGTCAGACAGCTTCTATTTAAGTGATTTCTTGATTCAACAGGTCTGGCTGTAATCAGGTCTGGGTGTAGCAAGTGAAATTTACCTCAGCTTTCCAAAAACTGGGGTTAATCACTATTCATTCATGATTTAGCAAGGGGGGATTACTTTTTCACATAGGGCCAGGGAGGTTTGGACAGCTTTTTTCCCTTAATAAATTACATCATTGTTTAAAAACTGCATTTTGTATTTACTTAGGTTATCTCTGTGTAATATTTAAGTTTGTTTGATGATGTGAAGAATTTAGGTGTGACAAATATGCAAAAAAATAAAAATCCAGGAAGGGGGCAAATACTTTTTCACTGCACTGTATATTAAACCACATTTTCAAAACTGGAGGCTACAGTTCTCTAAATAAACGAAATGCAGAATGCAATTTTGTTCATTTTTGCATAGATGGTTCACGCTACATACCCAACCATGTGCAAGGGAAATTTTAAATATTTATATATATATATATAAATACTATATATTTTGCTTGCATGTGATTGAATGACTAAGGTAAATGGAGCTCCGCCTTGTTCACTAGGTAAAGTAAACATTTACCTTGCTAAATTAACATCTCTAATGCTTCAATAAATGAACCCCATTGAAACAGATGGTAACTGGCAGGCAATCCAACATTAAAAGGATTTTGCGTAGATCTGCTTCATTTTTTTATTCGTAATAAACTAGGTCCATTGTGATAATAATTTGTTTTCAGTCTTTATTTTTTATTTTCTTCACATAAGTTTAAATAGTTATCCTTCCTTCCCTGGGCTGGACACATATGATAATCATTTTGTCATCTCCAGAGTTCTACAGTGACTCTCACAATGGTTGCACCATAACAGTGATGAGTGCCTGAGCAGTTTGTGAAAGAAAAGAGATTAATGAGCAAAGTCATTGAAAGTTCAACAATGTCTCTGGCTGTCACTTGGGTTTGTTGTAGGAAAAAAGAAAGAGTACCAAACTGATAAGGGTTTGAATTAATGTCCGTCACTTATTTCCCCACAGTATTCATATTGATTGACTGACTTTAGACATTGTAATTTCTTTCCCAGAGGAAAGGCATATATGTATATATTGCAGCACAAGTAAGTTGTACATCTTAAATATATACTGTATCAGGGGCGGACTGACCATTTGGAAACCCGGGCACTGCCCGAGGGCCCGGGATCAGTAGGGGGCCCCATGAGATGCCTCTGGTACCTTTTTCATAGGCTTTTTTGAGTTTGCGCAAGGACACAGGGGCCCCATGATCCCCTATTGCCCGGGGGCCCCATGAGTTGTCAGTCCGCCCCTGTACTGTATATATCTTCCATATTCCAATCCATGCATGCATATACTTAGATTTGTAATGAAAAGCCTAAAAATTTAACTGTATGAGGCAGGTCTCTAAAAGGTTTATAATACAATATAATGGTCACATAATGTTTATGCTACCTTTAAAATTTTACATATCTAAAGAACAAAGAAAAAGATACATCTATGAAGGATGCAAGAAAAAGTTTAATCCAGTAGTCAATGTGAATTTATAAAGTGTCGACAATTAACAACAACCCAAAATACCATAACACACAATAAAAAGCTTAAAAAGGATAAGTAGTATAGGATAGGATAGGATAGATAGATAGATAGATAGATAGATAGATAGATAGATAGATAGATAGATAGATAATACTTCTGGCTGTGAGATATGCTGTTATGCTTCTGTAGATAATAACCCTCTTGGGTAGAAAACAAATCATTATGCCACTGAACATTATCATACTCCTGACTAGGAAATATTGTATATTATCATGCTACTGTATATAATGCAGTTGGCTAGGGGATATATTATTATGTTATTGACAGGAGGGATACATTATTATGCTGCTGGCTAGCGGATAAAATACAGTGCTAATATTATAATGCTGCTAGCTGGGTGATATGATACTATGATAATAGTGCTACTGGCGGAAGAGATACTGGATATTATTTTGATCATATTATAATGCTTGCTGGCTGGCGGACTATTCTGCTCTTGCAACCGGTAGGCAAACTAGGCAGTTGCCTGGGGTGCATTAACGCCTAGGATGCAGCCTCAGCCGCAGGCTCTATAAGACTCAGCACCTGTCCCTTTAAAGCCTTGCGTGCACTCAATGTATGGACCGGCATACACATCCACAGGGGTAAGTCAGTACCGCCATACACATGACAACATAACACTTTGATTACAAGTACCCTTGCTCCCCTCTCCTCTCACATAACGACGGCTTTATACTGCATTATAAAGCCACCCAGAGCCTGTGCTGAGAGACTGCCTAATCCTCCATCTGTGCCTGGACATACATAGGTGGGTTGAGCTAGCGCTACTGCTCTCCACTTTTGCTACACAGCATTGATCAAACAAGCAATTCATCTGGAGTCTGTGCCTGGAATTTGCTTAGACTTCCCAGCAACAAGTACCTGGGAGGGGTGAAGAGTGGGTGAGTTTAGAGCACAGCCTTATGAGGGTGCAGCTCAGCACAGCACAGTCCATCCAGGAGACAGCTCAAGTGGTTTTAGTGTGGCTGTATACAGCACTGTGACTGTGCTGTCAGGAGGTGGTTGTTTGGTCCTTCGACTGGTAGGGGTGGTGTGTCGGTGGTGTGTGGACAGTCAGGTGAACAGATGAAGTCAAATCTGTAGTTGGTCCTCTGTGGCTTTGTGCACCAGACAGGTATGGGGGGGAATCTGTGTATAGAGGAGATGATTGCTCTATTATAAGGAGGACCAATCCCTTCCACCCTCCTGTCCTCCCATAACACAGAGAGAACATGCAGGATCAGTGTGCAGGAGGAGGGGGGCAGGTGCTGGGGGAGCACAGGGCTCAGCATGTCACCATTGCAGCATAACATTCAACCTTCATATTTATCTGTTCTAGACAAGAGTGTGGAGAGCAAATTGTCTGGTCTTTACATCCCCTCACTTCCCATCCTGTGCTCCCACCAGAGGCAGATTTCCGGTCCTGTGACCCCATTGGAGGGAGACTTCCCCTCACTTCTTGTTTCATCAATGGAGAGAGTCTTCCCCTCACTTTCCAACAACCCTATGACCCCACTGGAGGGAGACTTCCTGTTTCTGTGACACCACAGGAAGGAGTCTTCCCCTCGCTTTGTATTTTTGTGACACTAATAAAAGGAGTCTTCCCATAAATTCCTGTCCTTACGACACCACGGCAGACAAACTTCCTGTTTCTGTGACACCACTAGAAAGAGTCTTCCCCTAGCTTTGTATTTCTGTGACACCATTGGAAGGAGTCTTCCCATAAATTCCTGTCTGTGTGTCACCACAGGAGACAGACTTCCTGTTTCTGTGACACCACTGGAAGGAGACCCCCCCCCCCCAATTCCTGACCCTGGCATAGGAACAGCCATAAAAACATTGTCAGAGGTTCAACCCCTTCCATGCTGTACTATAAATATGTCCTTGTTTGTGTCACCATGGGACATGTTTTGTGTTATCTCCTGTACTATGTCTGCAGTCTCTGAGCATCTCCTATAGTATGTCTGCTGTCTCTGACCATTTCCTGTAGTATTTCTGCCATGGTGGTGCATTGTGTCTTGGCAGGGTACAAGGTAGTCACATGGAGTCCCCCCATCCCGACTGGGAGCACCTCAAAAAGGAAGACCTGGCATTCCCTACAACATGCCAAGGATGGGAGAGCAGATGTCAGGGCTTCATGCTCAGGACATACAGAGTTTCTGTGATCCCAGACCCCTTCCGGGCATGACACAAAGTCCAGTGTCCAGAAAAACATCATGGATATCAGGTGGGACTGTGTCACCCGTGCTACAGGCTGTTTTAATATTTTCTACTGTTTTTAAAAATGTTGACATTTTATTTTCTTTTGAAAGAGGGGTGAGGTGCAAGTAGCTTGTCTTGCCTACGGTGCAAAATAGTCTATCCTTGACCCTGGCTGGGGGATATATTATGTTGCTATACATTATAATATTGGTTATGGAATACTATCATTCTTGTGGTGGCGGATATTATAATGCTAGGGCTTGGTGATATTATGCCTCTTAAAACAACACACTCGTTTTAGCCATTCCAACCAGACATGTTTTGAAAGCTGCCATGTCATTCCAGGGTAATACTATAGCTTGCCTTGGGTTATCTGGGAACTTTGCAACATCTATATGGATCAACATGATGTCTATGGTAAAAAAAAAACCTTATACTTTGGGACCTGATGCATCAAGCTGTGCTTTCAGATATCCCATGTAAGAACTACAATGCCATGTCAAGGTTTATTATCACATGCATTAATGTCCGTAATTTAAAAAAGAGGATGATGTTTCAGTCAATATTACACCTTACATTGTGAACAACTGATTCACATTTTTTAGACTCAATGAAAAATATACTGCAGGCCTTTTGTGTAGATGAAATCATACCACATGACCATGGATAGAGAATAGACAGACAGACAGACACATTTACACAGGTAGAGAACATTATAAAGGAATCAGATAGGCCTGAATGCAGAATAGTGAACATGTCAACAATGAATGACCTCAATTACAATTTGAAACATTACCATCAGCAAGTTTATTTCTGAAACTGATATAAAGAACATTGTATTGGTATTGATGGACAGTAAAGATTATGGTAGCATTATTTAACAACGACCAACTCTTATGGAGTTATGGAGCATAATTCTCCTTTAAATGTGGGCTTGTGTATTTTTTTTTGCTTGATCCAAAAATTGAATTGCAAACTCCATCATTTAGGAATGTATAATGGTTTTACGCCACAGTAGCTCTATTCAGCACCTTAAAGCACACATTCACACTTTTCTGAAGTGTATGTGATATTATTATAGCAGCTAATCCATAACACATACAGCTAATCGATCAGCAGCAGTTAAAATAAAGTGAGAGGTGAAGGCAGCAGAGAAGAAGGAGGGGGACATCATCTCATTACTTGGACGTGGGATGAAGTGAGAAAGGGGAGGAGGGAGGGCCTTCCCATAGTTCAGGTTAATGTGCATTGCATAGAACCCTGGCGGCCAATCAGGATCGATCAACATTTGTCAAATTGAATTGGGGAGTCCCCAAGCACTACTTAGCCTGGGTATACACTAGAGAAGGTAAGGAGAAGACATATGAATAGAAAGGCTAAACGGAATGAAGAGGTTATGTAGAAGTAATGTCTAAATACACAGATTAATTATTTTCACGGAGAACAATTTCTAGCTTGTACAACACTGGGCTGTCAGTAAGATGCTGCTCTAGATTTCATTTTAGGTTTTCAAGAATTCAAGCTTATGCTCAATATTTTGCAGCAGTGATGAAAGCAAGTAGTAACAATTTGGCGAAAAACACTTAGCACTGAGCATTGCAGAGTAAGAAGAAAATATTTTAACAAAAATAATAAGTCATTTTATCAATTAACATTACAGTTACACAATAACAACCTTTTTTAAAATTAAATTCTATTGCATGATCTCGACCAAGCCCAAGGCTCCATGTTTCAGATTGTAAATAATGCAGTTTAAACTATCTATGGTAATACGCATACAGAAAATTCAGAAAGAGAAGAATAGAAAACTAGCAGCACTCACAATATGAAAGAACAATTACAAGTATACTTATAATGGATTGTTAACAATAATTATATTTTATATTTCTATTACAATGCTAATGTCATAAAATAAAATTGAATGCTGAGTTTATAGATCTCCTTAACTGTATGATTTTATCTCTTCAAATAAGTGTCAGTAAATGATGTGCAAGCAAACTTGTCCAGAACATAAGAACACGATAAAGGGGTATTCAACCCCCTTTTTTAAGGTGGGAAATGTTTTTACTCTAATGACTGAAGGGTAAACTGTTTCCAATTGGTCCCAAAGTAGCTATGACTTTTTCCAGTAGAGGACAGATTTAGGAACATTCCTAGAACCCTCCCATTAAACTAGGCAAACCTTCTCTGGCAGTTAGGGATAGGTGGCAAACTCTGATGCCAACCCTGATGTCTGAAGATTGGAACGATATTTTGAACTCCCATTTGTAGCCATCTCTGCTGTTAATAACAAACTCATTCAACTGCATATTAACTACCAAACATATCTAATACCATCAAACACCCATCTGCAGAAAATGGATACGTTATCCCATACAAATTGTTTGCATTGTCATCAACCCCAAGCGAACTTTGTCCATCTGTGGTCATGCCCTGAACTTTTGGTACTAGGTGACAGTTTTCAACCTTGGCTGCAATGCC
The DNA here is from genome assembly GCF_062004578.1 of Staurois parvus. Taxonomy (NCBI): domain Eukaryota; kingdom Metazoa; phylum Chordata; class Amphibia; order Anura; family Ranidae; genus Staurois; species Staurois parvus. The sequence goes on from NW_028318003.1 coordinate 8,327,116, forward strand.
CTTTTCCTGCTCCCCAGAGATTTGCCTGTTTGGTATCCTAGATAAGGCATTGTTGCCCCGCTATAGATGGTTATTATTGAGGGAAACTATTTATCGCTTGTCATACAATTGCTTTAGGATGAATGCAATCAGCTTCTCTACTCTCTACACCAATGGATTGTTTTGGTTAACTAAATAATTCCAAATAAAACAGAAATCTATATTAATAGAAACTGTCCAGATATATTTATTAAAGTGTAGGACATTAATATTCCTGGCTATGTTCTCTTTCAGAGAGACAGGGTAAAAAAAGAAAGGTGGTGGTGTCTGTGAGTAGGGATCTCTAAGCGAGTGTGAAAGAGGACCTAGTTGATGGAGAGTGTGATGAGGCTGAAGCATTATGGGTGGAACTGCACAAAGGGGTGTATACTACAAAGATAATTGTTGGAGTTTGTTATAGGCCACTCAGTGTTAATGAGCAGGTGGAGACTCAGCTCCTTGCACAGATCGAAAGGGCTGCAAGGGCTGGGACAGTGATAAAAATGGGGGATTTTAACTACCTGGAAATTGACTGAGTAATGGCACTGCAGGAACAGTTAAAGGGAAAATGTATAAACCTACTACAGGACAATTTTATGGTACAGTTCATAGAGGCCCCTACCAGAAATGATGCTCTGCTGGACCTGGCAATCTCAAACCATGCAGAGCTTATTACTAATGTCCATATAAAAGAACATCTGGGTAGCAGTGACCATAACATGATTTCATTTATTGTTAGCTGTAAACAACAAGCAAATGCGGGAAAAATAAAAACACTCAACTTTAAAGAGAGCTAATTTTCCAAGGCCGAGAGCTGCTTTCCAAGACTTAGACTGGGAGGGAATGTTGGCATCAATGAACACAACACAGAAATGGGAGTTCTTCAAAAAGGCTGTATTTGAACACACTGCAAAATATATTCCCATGGGCAACAAGTTTAAAAGGCTAAAAATGAAATCTATGTAGCTTACGGCCAAAGTTAAAAAGCTATAAATAATAAGAAAAGATCTTTTCTAAAGTATAAAAATGAAGGAACACTATCATCATTTAAACATTACAAAGAATATAACAGAATATGAAAAAAGGAAATCAAGGCCGCAAAAATGGCGAATGACAGATTGCAAAAGGTAGTAGGACAAACCCTCAAAAATTCTTCAAATATATTAATTGTAAAAAGGTCCAGTCCGAGCATATAGGCCCTTTACAAAATAATCTCGAGTGGGTGACTGGGGACAAAGAGAAGGCAAATATATTAAATACCTTCTTTAGCTCTGTATATACAAAGGAGCATGGGGGAGCTCTTGTCCATAATGGGCATGGTCTTGACACAGCCCCAGATGATCCACATTGGCTCACAATTGATATCATCCAGAAATATTTAGACACAATAAAGGTAAATAAAGCACCTGAACCAGATGGCATACATCCATGGGTCGTTAAAGAATTGAGCTCTGTCATTTCAATGCCATTGTTTCTCATTGACTGGCGCAGTACCACTGGATTGGTGTAAGGCCAATGTGGTGCCTATATTTAAAAAAGGATCAAAATCTTTACCAAGTAATTACAGGCCTGTTAGTTTAACTTCTATAGTTGAGAAGATACTGGAGAGTTTAATAAAAGACCACATAGATGAGTTCTTGCTTAAAAAAAAAATTTCTAAGCAACAGACAGCATGGATTCATGAAAGACAGAAGTTGTCAAACAAATCTGATTTCTTTTTATGAGGAGGTGAGCAAAACTTCGGACAGAGGGGTGGTTGTGGACGTGGTATACTTGGATTTTGCAAAAGCATTAGACACATGGCTAATATGGAAGGTAAAGTCTACAGCCTTGGAAAGATCAGTATGTAAATGGATAGAAAACTGGCTAAAAGATCATATTCAAAGAGTAATGGCTAATAATTCATACTCTGAATGGTCTAGGGTTGTCAGTGGTACACCTCAAGGTTCAGTGGTGGGAACCTTAATTGTTAATATATTTATAAATGATATAGGGTCTGGGATTAAAAATACCATTTCAGTTTTTGCAGATGACACCAAGCTGTGCAGTGGAATAACGTCCTTACAGGATGTCTCCAACTTGCCAACCTCAATGCACTGTTCAATTGGGCAACTATGTGGCAAATGAAGTTTAATGTTGATAAATGTAAGGTTCTGCACTTGGGGGCTAAGAATATGCATGCATCATACATACTAGGGGGGGTACAACTGGGGGAATCGATGGTGGAGAAGGATCTAAGAGTTCTAGAAGATCATAAGCTTAATAATGGCATGCAATGCCAAGCTGCGGTTTCTAAAGTGAGCAAAATATTCTCTTGTATTAAAAGAGATACAAACTACAGAGAGAGAGATAATATTTTACCCCTGTACAAATCATTAGTAAGACCTCATCTGGATTATACAGTTCCGTTTTGGATACCAATTCACAAAAAGACTATTGGGGAACTGGAGAAAGGGCAGAGAAGGGAAACCAAACTCATAAGAGGCATGGAGGAGCTCAGCTATAAGGAAAGATTAAAGGAGTTGAATTTATTCTCTCTTGAGAAGAGGAGATTAAGGGGAGATATGATCAACATGTATAAATACATATATATATGAACTCAATGTAGAGTTATTCACCCTGAGGTCATTACAAAGGACAAGAGGGCACGCTTTACGTCTGGCGGAACAGAGATTTCATCTCCAAATACAGAAAGGTTTCTTCACAGTAAGAGCTGTGAAGATGTGGAATAGAGTTGGTTCTGATTAGCTCATTAGATTACTTTAAAAAAGGCCTGGATTCTTTCCTAGATACACAGAATATAACTGGATACTAACATTTATAGGTAAAGTTTATCCACACAATATCCGATCAGGAAGGCATTTTTTTCCCTGCAGGAGCAATTTGAATCATGCTTTGCTGGTTTTTGTTTGCCGTGCTCTGGATCAACTGTGGGTATAGGACTATAACTTTTATTTATTCATTTTTTTAATGGTTGAACTAGATGGACTTTTGTCTTTTTTTCAGCCAGACTAACTATGCAATTATATAACTATGACACTTTGAGGAACTCAGCCTTAACTGGTAAATAATGCTACCTTTCTGCCCAAGGAAATGAAACTTCAACATCTGAATAACAAACAAGATACTGCTTGTGTAATTGTTCTTACTTTTATTGTTCTATTCTTCAACAGGCAATGTCTATGTTTAAAAGTAAAAAACTGTGCTTAGTGGAAAAATCAAATATAACAATATGTCCTCACAGCTGCACTCAATCACACCAAAATACAAGTGCTCAATCCTAATATACAATATTGTTTAGTTATGCCTTTAAAACTCCAACTAATATGAAAACAAACATCCATTTGTCAAATATATAAACGAGAAAATAAATGAATGTGAAAATATATTAACACCTTCAGTGAAAATATGCATTAAAATTCATAAAAAGTCCATCCAAGTGAATGATCCACCTAAAATATCCCCGGTGAGTTCCACCACTACGCCAGATACAGCCAATAAGAAGATCCCAAAATATAGATGGTCTCAAAAAGTTTAACGTGTGTGGACTTTGGCTGCAGCCAAAGCATACAGCAATAAGGGAACCACAGGGCACACCAACAGGGAGACTCAGTTGAATAAGCTCTTTCTCTTCATAGATATTAATCCAGCAAAATAAACAAATAACAGCCTCAAACAGTGCAAAACCACTTACTTTATCATTAAATATACCATGTATCTACCCACAGTCTGTCCACATAAATCAGCGTGTCAGACAATGTACAGTGCCACTAGTTGCGGCTCCCGCATGCATCTGTGCTGATGTCACCACGCACGTTAGAGCCGAAACTAGCAGTGTTGTATACTGTCTGACACACTCGTATATGTGGACAGATTGTGAGTAGATACACAGTATTTATAATAATAGTAAAGCAAAGTTTTGCTTCATTGGAGCTTGTGATTTGTTTCTTTTGCTGGATTAACATCTAAGGAGTGAAAGAGGATATCCAACTGAGTCTCCCTGATGGTGTGCCCTGTGGTACCCTTATCACTGCATGCAATGGCATGCAGCAGAGTCCACGCACAATAAAGCACATTTAGACCACCTATAATTTAGGGTCTTCTTATTTGATAAGAGGCTGTGCATGACATGGTGGTGGAACTCACCGGGGATATTTTAAGTAAATCATTCACTTGAATGTCTATGTATTGAGATCTCTTCTGTAAATATGTGTTTTCCGTTGTTCTGTTACTTTGCCTTAGACAGAGTTTAAAAAAAAGGTCTGTAAACCCAGGTAAAATCCTGATCTCAATCCAATTGAAAATTTGAGACAAGAATCAAACTGAATGTTCACCAATGATTCCCAACCTGAAAGAGCTAGAGATATAGTGGCAAGACAAATGAGCAAAATTGCAGGTGGACTATAATGGACTGGTAATGTAACTTCAATAAAATGAGGTTATCCTTTACCTAATATTTTGCACCTTCAAAATGTTAAGTTTGCTGTGAAAACACATGGGGATAATCCCACTTAAATGTATTTTAATTTCAGGTTTTTGTTCCAAAATCAGGAGACACTTTTCAATGCAATCTAGAGTTTTTTTTATTAAATCTATTAGCATGTAGCAAGGAAACATATTATTACACATAACTCTAGCATATTATCTACTAAACATATCTAATACATATTTGTGAGAGCAAAGATTGTATTATAAATGCTACAAAATAAGACAGAAGATTTGAGACAGTCACTAGGAGACAATAAAAATGATGAAGTTACTAAAATTGTACTAGAGGCTTTCAGCACCATATCATAGATCCACTGTCCCAGACCAGTCAACTGCTGCAACTAAATTTGAAAATAAGATTCTAAGAGTACATGCTGTACCTTTTTACAAGCTATAGGTGTTATATTTTTGGACCCGTTTTATCAATGACCATATGGTTGTATATATGATTTAAATTAATTACCGTAATCCATTTTATCTCCCTTCCCTTTGTTATTTTTACCTTGCTGTATATATGGTACCCAACTTGCTTTAATCCAGCTTTAATGATGAATTGTGGTATTGAAAGAAATTGCAGTAGGACAATATATTACTACCAGCTAATAGTAATGAAGGCTGTCATTATCTTACAAATCGAATAATTTGAAAGTCCTCGCCAATGTTTCATATGAGGCTAATTCAAGTTAGCAGACTTTCTCTTTTGATTGCTTTAAGGATGTCCTAGAGATCACTGAAGAGCAGAAAAATCAATAAGGGGCTGGAGGACCTCAGTTACAAGTAACAATTGAGTACATTATACTTATTCATCTTACAGAAGATACGTTTAAGAGGTGACATGATCCCCATCCATAAATTAACCAATATTGACTAGATATAGAGATGGTTTCAAACTGTTTCAGTTAAGGTCCCATGATAAGGACATGTGGCCACAATCTGAGATTGGAGAAAATGAGGTTTAATCCACAATTGTGCTGGGGGTTCTTTACAGTTAGAGCAGCAAACCTGTGGAACTCTCCATCAGTGGTGTCAGCTGTGTGTGCCGACACTTAAAAAGAAAAAAGTTTCAAAAGCCTTCCTCAGGGAATGTATACTACTTGAAGACTCAAACAGACACATACTCACATGCAAAACCACACACACACACACACATACACAGTTTGGAATGGATGTACCGGTGTCTTTGTACAACCTATTCTCTTATGTAACCAGCTTGGCACTTAGAATGACCTATTTCAATAGATATATCAAGAATAAACAGAGCTAAAGACAAAAACATTAAAGCGGAGTTCCAGCCATTTTTGTGTTTATTAAAAGTCAGCAGCTACAAAAACTGTAGCTGCTGACTTAATAAACACACACTTACCTGTCCCAGAGTCCAGTGATGTTCTCACCCGTGCTGTTCCTTCTCCCCTTTTTTCCTCCACGGTACTGGCATCTCAACTGTGGATACCAGGCTCTGATAGCTTGGGGCTTCACAGCCTGGTGCCCACTGCGCATGCGCGATTCACTCTGTGCCTCCTAATTGGTCTGGCAGTCTTCTGGGATCTGTGACAGTTCCCAGTAGACTGCGGGACTGAGGAGAGGAACGAACTTCCAGCTCACTTCGTTGTAGCAAACTGAGCTGGAAGTGGAAGCGGGTACCTGTCAATCCAGCTACCCGTTCCCCCATCCCCCCCAAAAGGTGTCAAATATGGCAGTGGAGGGGGGAGAAGGCAAATAAGCGGAGCTTCTGCTTTTTAGTGGAACTCCGCTTTAAACTTGCTGCTTCGAATATCAACATTTCAGTGCAATTCATGTTCTGTTAATAATTAAAGTATACAGTTTCTTAAAGCAACAATATTTGACAGTGTAGGGAAGTATTATAACACTTATCATGTTTTCTTGCCATCGGTGTCCCACTGACGATATTTCCTTTGGAAATGAATGCTTTCTCCCTTTTCTTGTTCTAGTGAAAGGTTAAAATGTTGGCTTTTCCTCCACTCTTAGTCCCAACGACAATGTACATTTTGACATATACAGATCGACTCTCCTCAGGAAGGCAGGGAGGGGGGACACAGACAGAAAAAACCTGACAGGGTAAAAGACTGTAGATCAGCCATTCCCAGCCAGGGTTCACTTGAACCCAAAGGTTCCCCCAGAGGTTGCTAGGGGTTTCTTTAATGGTGGTGGTTGTCTGTAAGGGGGGGGGGGGCATTCTGATGGCCACTGTAAAGGTTGCATTTTTTCAGCTGGCTACCAGTGTAAGGGGCATTTTTCCCAGTGACTCCCATGGAATTGGTTTTAGCAAGGGTTCTCTGCGACAAAAAAGGTTGAGAAAGGCTGCCATAGATAACCATATCCTACTCTATCCAAAACTAATACATTTTGGCTTTACTTACACTTTAAGTGTAGATTTCTTACCCCTTACCCTGAAGCTGTTGAATATGAGTAAATTACCCTATTACTTGTACAAGTACCTCTGTACAAATCATTAGTAAGACCTCATCTGTAATTAACAGTTCAGTTTTGGACACCAGGTCACAAAAAAGATATTAGAAACCTGAAGAAAGTGCAGAGAAGAGCAACAATACTGATAAGAGGCATGGGGGAATTCAGCTATGAGGAAAGAAAAGCTGAACTGAATTTATTCTCTCTTGAGAAGAAGCAATTGAGAGGGGATATGATCCCCATATATAAAAACATAGGTGGTCCATCTAGTGAACTCGGCATAGAGTTGTTCTCTTTCAGGCCATTACAGACGACAAGAGGGCACTCTTTACATCTGAAGGAAAAAATATTTAACCTTCACATACGGAAAGGCTTCTTCACAGTAAGCGTTGTGGAATAGACTTCCTTAAGGACTAGTTCTGACCAGGTCAATGGATTGCTTTAAAAGGAGCTGAATGCATTCCTAAATATATGAAATATAACAGGATACAAATTTTTAGGGCTAATAACATCAAGGGTAGTTGATATAGGGAATATCCGATTGCCTTCTGGGGGATCAGGAAGGAACATTTTCTTCTACCACTCAAGAGATTTGGACGATGCTTTATAGGGGTTTGTTTGCCTTCTTCTGGATCAATTATGGGTATAGGAGAGGGTATATGGAGGTTTTCTATTTTGTGTGTATGTGTTTTTATTTTGTTGGTTGAACTAAATGGACTAGTGTCTTTTTTCAATCTGACCATGCAACTATGTAATACTTTATTGTAAGAGGCAGACAAAGACTGGAATACAAACTGGCAATTTACTTTATTGAGCTAAGAGCCCATACTCAGCCCAACTGAGATTGTCTTTGACATGTTTAACTCATTTAGAGTTTAACCATAAAGTTCCTTCTTTGATTAAGCTCTGAATGATCGAAATGCAACAGCAAGAAGTACAGGCAGGTTGTTAGTGGCTCCCTAGCTCAATAAAGTTGACTTGCTGGACTGTATTCCAAGATGTAGCCTCCTCTTTTTTGTTTGAGTGGTGTATCATCACCTAAGGAAACCTAGGGAAACAACACCTAGGGAAACTGATTTCATAGGAGGCCCAAAGTGAAACTGCAGGTTATACAACATGGTGAATTGTAAGATACAGGGAGCCCCCCCAAAGAGCTCAAATTGTATGCTAACACTAAGTTGGTAAGCAATAAAAACAAGGAAGCCTGGGAAATGCCTTCAGAAGGAACAAAGGTATATGCAGGATCTTGTTTCTACTACAGGGCTATTTTTGCTAAATTATGCCAATCTGATAATGGTATGCCGTTAATACATGTAATGATGATATTCAGTATACAAATTCCTTTTTCAATTTCACATGCCTTTCATTTATATTTTTTCCACACTTACAAGCAGAGCAGGCTGAGCAGCAAAAGTGACAGGTGTTGGAGCAAACTATAACATTAGAAGGGGTGCTTGAGGAGCAACTAACCATGCGAATATAAAGGGACTCTCTTGAGCACCCCCTGGTAGTGATATAGTTTGTCCCAATTCCTGTGACTGTCAGTTTTGCCAGACAACATGGTCTGCATATAAATGTGGAGAAAAATATAAATAAATATGCGTAGAACAGAAAAGGGAATTTATATGCTAAACACCATCATAACATTATTACGTTATTCAGTCACCAAAATTCAGTATTTTTACTGTATTTGTTCTTTACCTCAAGTATCCTCTAACACAGATGCATTTTCTTAAGTTTAGCGTGAGTGTTGTCCAGTACTGGGAGGTTCGCACCGTGATACTTGTCACCATAAGAGGGGTTAAGAGAATGTACACTCTTTTCACCACTCTTACTACAAGGTTTTATTTCTAATTAAGCTGTAATCAAAGAGGGAAGACAACCAGGTTTTGCACCAAATGACTCGTACACACTCTGCAGATTGGGTCCCTACTCGGCCACGCTGCAAGAGCATTCTCCCTGAAATTCATTAGACATGCATGAGAGGGGCCTTATGAATAGAATTGCATTTAAATGGATTTTCTGAGAGAAGAGCAGTGGAGGGAGGGTGTGAGCGAGAAAGCAGCAGAATGTGTAGGAGGAAGAGAAGCAAATAGAGGGAAAGAGTAAGGAGAGGAGAGAGAAAGAAAAAGGTTACAAGAACACATTGTACGGGAAACAGTAACACAGATGGCTTGGATGGTGAGTTTTACCCAAATATAAAAGAGTGTAAAACAAAAAAGGAAGGGGGATGAAAAACACAGAAATGGAGAAAGATTCACTGAAAATGGAGGAAAATGGAGGAGGGATGACAGAAGTGTTGCATGCAAAAAACGGAGACAGAAGGAGAGGGGGAGTAAAGTGTGAGACAGCGGAAATAAGATGAAGAACAGCAATGAAGTGATTGGGATGGAGCTAGACTTATGATCATATTAACCTATTCATAACAACTGACATTAAAGTAGAGGGAGAGGTTTCACCCTTCCATCCAACATCCCAAAGAGAGCTATTAACAGTGCATTTCACTGCTGTACTACTATATGCGCCCGTCTCCTTAAGAAAGAATCCCAGCCAAGGAGCCGCAGCATGTTTGTTAGATCAGCTGCTATGGCTATAAATTAATTAGTCTTCCCAAAGAGGCCAAAGGAGGGAGAGAGAGAAAGAGAGAGGGAGAGATATAGAGCATTGGCTAATACCAGACAACAACAGCCTGGGAGGGCAAGGTATTAGAAGCTGAGAGGAAGGTTGCTAATCCTATCAACCAGCTACCATCTGATCAAAACAATTAAGACTTATGTAGCATAAAGTGAAGGGAAAAGAAAGAAAGGTAATAGTGAAAAAATTATAATATGAAATAACGCGTAAGAACCAAAGAGTAGACTGTTGGGGTAGTGAAGAAAAATAGCCAACTACAAAAGTGTAGAAAAGAAAGAGGGCACTTCTAAAGCCAATAAAATAGAGAGTGGGGGAGATATTAATAGACATCTAATAAAATTAATCATGCTGAAACAGAAAAGGGCTAAGGAATATGGAACTGAGAATGTAGAAAAGGGGGGGGGGGGGGTAAACATAGGAAAGACAAATATACACAGACAATGGTCTTGTGGAATGCAGGGAAGCTAAAATAGGATAATGAACATAAAAGAAATCCCCAATTTCTATGGAATTATGCTTTTCTATAAAACATTAAACTGCTTTGTTGCTCTGTATCCCTGCAGAAGGAGCCTGAGATTGCTCCTGTTCATCGAGTACTTAAACAGTTAACACATTTATAGACATATTTACATCCTCTGCAAAATGAGCAGCACCCAGGGAAGATTCACCAATCACAGATGAGAGAGAATATGCAAGAGAATGAGTTAGAAACAGAGAATGGGAGAGACAGAGGTACAGAAGGATATATATATATATATATATATATATATATATATATATATATATATATGTATGATACATTGAGGAAGAAAACATGACAATCTGAGTTTATTGTGATTTCATGCAACAAAGCAATACAGCCATTGATATAATTGAACGTGAAATGACAAACATACACACACGTCAGATATGTATGCTGGGAAAATGTAACAAAAGCAGGTAAATTACAAATAATACATTGTTCTTAGTCTGGACTGGCATAGGTTGTTCTTATGAATATTCAAGCCTTATGAATATAAACAATGATAAAAATGTGCAGTAGTAATTGTATAGATGATCTTACAACATAATAATAAATACATGACCTCAAAGACTCTAGTAACCAAAGTATATAAGGAAGTAAAAAAATTAAATTTTTTCTGGGGCCCATTGGTATTCGATATAGGAACAGCAGGTGATGGGACCTCCTCCTCCTGTGATGGACACTACTCAATTTTATGGCAAATGAAAAGTATGAGGCCTTTTCCATAATGTTCCAATAGTGATCCAACGTTGTAATATTTACATGGTGTCAGGCATCGACATCACTGCTTGCCTGACTGATATGAAAATGGGCAGAAAGCTTTGCTGTTTCCTTCTAACACTATTTGGACTAGAATTAAAGAGTTCACTTTTTTGGGTATCGCAGAAGCTTACAAAGTTTCATTTTCTAACTGTTGCTTTTAGAATGATCACTACAGCATTATACAATGTTGTCAGCAAGTACTGTCTGCTAATTGGCTTTGGCTTAGTGTGGCCGGATTCTGCTTTGATTGTATATCCCTCTGTCATTGGTATAGATTTGGGGATTTTTTAGAGGGTGATAATGTGCAATTATAAAGGACTCATCATCACACACATAAACTTTTTACACCTTTTTGGAAACTGTGCAATGGAAAATCAGTTTTCATTCAGAAGAAGAAAATAAGACTGTCAAGCAATGCCCCTTTATAAGCAGTTTTTACATAGTCTGGTCCTTATTTCTCTCACTATATTATATCAAGAGAGGTTCTGTTCTGTGATTGGAGGATGCCTGTTGCTGAAGGTTGTTTTGCAGAGGCAGATTCTGGATTAACTCCTCTCACTGTGTGCTGGAGACAATTACGTGTGACATGATCGTTTGACAGAGCTTTCCCCATCCTGGAAGGGGGGATTGGTGGGGAGTCTGGGGACAGTCTTTTTCTGGGAGTTCCCTGAACACTGGGATGCTTAAAGTGTTAATTCACTTTTTTTTCACAAAACATGAAAAGATGACCCAACTCACAACACCCTCCCGCACCCCTGGTCCCCATTGAACTTACCTCCCTGGATGATTATCTTTCATTGCCCATGATGTAATGGTCTGGGCATTTGAAATTCCCGCTCTTCTGCACCCTTCTTTTTTCTGGGATGCTGTCTCATTGGTCAGTGCAATCATGTGCCAGCACTGACCAATGCCCAGTCACCATTGTGAGCATGATGATGCTCTACAGCCATCAGGCTGTTTACTGCATTTTTAAGATGCCCAGACCATTATACCAGCTGGCAAGAGTGGCAAAAAAAATCATAGAAAATAAGTGCAGTGGGGACTAGGAGTGTGGGAAGGATGTAGTGAGTTTAGAATGTCTTGTGGAGAAGGACCACCAAATAGAACAATATGCCTCAACTAAATCTAAATAGTGTTGTTTTTTATTACAGTGTGACTGTATGTTCTGTGTTTGAGAAATCTTTAGTAAAATTAGTAAAATAAGCCTGAAGTGAAGTGTGTGTCCTTTATCTCCAGAGGCACTACCAAGAAGCTATGTTGTGGTAAATAAAGTACTAGCTGAGGATAGAAGTTGAGCCAGAATCAAGGTATGGAGCAGTCATACAAAATAGTTAAACAAGTGGACAATATGACTCAGATCTGATGATCTATGTGGGGTGTCATAATGTAAAGGATTTGTAAAGAATGATGTATAAGGCAAACTAAGAAATGAGACCAATGGATGAAGACCAGTCCATGTCTGTAGAGTCCCCATGGCTTCCACTAGAGCTCATGGAGTCATGCAGGATGTCGCCTGGAGGTGCTGGCTAATTGTGATACCTGGAAGCTTCCTGTGGTGTGAGAAATGGTCTGGTTTCAGAAGATATAATAAATGTGTAGTACTTCACCCCTTTACTCTATATCCACTTCTGGACCAGTGATGTACCCGTATGTAGCTGGACGATCGGTGGTTATACCGGAGTGATGCCTGCAGCTGCAGGCATCACCCCGATACCATTTTTTTAGAGCTGGTGGCTCTCTTTAGAACTAGCCACTCCCCCTGCTGCGTTCTGTGGCTCTCTCAGGATCTCCCATCCCACCAGGAGTCACGAGCAGCCAGCCGGCACGTCATACTCGGAAACCTTCCTTCAGAATTTAAAAATCTGAAAGCATTAAAAAACTCAGATCTTGGTGTTTTGAATGCTTTCAAGTGCAGAGGAGGGATTTGTAGTCTTAAAGACTGCAAATCCCTCCATAAAAAATACCTGGCACGTGTCTATTACTGTGAGGATGTTTACATTCCTTGTGACAGCAATAAAAGTGATTAGAAAAAAAGTTACATTCCTTGTGACAGCAATAAAAGTGATTAAAAAAAAGTTAAAGTGAAAGTGTACAAATAAAAAAAAAATAAAGTGTCTTCATTCCCCTGTGCCTGCGAAAGCACGTGTTGGGCCCACACGCACTCAAACAGCAATCATCACACACATGTGAGGTATCACCATGAATGTCAGATCATGGGCAGCAATTCTAGCACTAGACCTCCTCTGTAAATCTAAAGTGGTACTCTGTAAAGGCTTTTAAAGCATTGCATGAATAGTAGAATTTAATCATTCGTTGCCCTTGCACGGGTGTGCAAAATTTTAAAGCATGACATGTTTAGTATATATTTAATCAGTGTAACATCATATTTTATTTTTTACAAAGAATTGGGTAATGCATTGTTATTTTTGCAATAAAATTTTTTTAAATGGTATTTTTCCCAAAAACTGTGCAAATACCCTGACATAAAAAATGCAAAAACCACCAATTTATTATCTAGGACCTCTGCTTTAGAAAAAAAATATATATATATATATATAATGTTTTGAAAGTGTAAGACATTTTCTAGCAAAAAATATTGATTTTAAAATGTAAACAAAAAGTGCCAGAAATGGCTTGGGGTTGGATATATGGGCCTACAGACACGACATAGAAGTCTCCTACTCTTTAGGGATGGGGCCTTATAGATCATACTGAGATTGGCAGGTGGGGAGACACATGCCTGGATCTTGTCACACTATAACTGGTGAGGTGACTAAGAAGTAAAGAAAGGAACAAAGTGGCCGCATTGCATAGATATTTATCAATAGTTTTTGTATGGTAACAAGCATTTTTAGGGGTTCTATGAACTCATTATTAGTCCCCTAGGGAAGCCATACATAGCCTGTCAAACAGGGCAGACAAATTGGCATGGAAACAGGTTGAGTATGGTCACCCTAACCGCACATGTTCAACTTCTGCTCTTCAGCTGAGGTGCAAGCTAGAAACACAAACAAATACCGCTGATTGCCTTGGAATTGAAATGCAACCACAATCTTTTCTGATTATTGACTCTCCAGCTTTGCTAGGTTGTAACTCACATAAACATACACAAATACGAGTCTATGAAAGACGTTTTGAAGCACCGGGAGGCTTTATTTCAATCAACACATACAGTAGCAACTAAATGCATTCATACGTTTTGCGCTGTTGCACTTAGTCATAAGGCTAAAGACTTATGACTAAGCTGAACAGTGAGAAATGTGTCAAGGCGTTAGGTTGCTGCTATATGTGCTGTTTGAAAAAAAATCCTCCAGATGCTTTCAATTTTTTGTGTAATCTATTTGTGTATGTGTATGAGTTGCAAACTACACTAATGCAGGTCCAAGTGGGTTCTTGGATATGCAAATGTAAAACCAACTGTCCTTGTCCGTGAGGTATCTGTTCATCTATGAGTACTTTAGCTATAGTAAAAAACTGATGACACAAGTGAAACGGCACAAATATTTTACATGACATAAAGGGTTTATTCCTCTTAAATAGCTTAAAAAAATGAAGGAACTATTCTGCTGCTTGCTCATTTTTTCACAAGATACCGATAGCTCAACATACCTGAAGATGAGTTAAATAAACATATTAATACAACCCATAATTTATGAGGTGATCGAAGGTTTCCTAATCCCACCTTTATGTCACCACTATATACCTCTCGATATGTTTCCACCTCCTCCTTAATTTCCATTCAAGCAGTGTGGAAGCTTGCTAGTGATTCCTGCCAGTCTGTCCAGTGGGCATGAAACTTATTACAGTTTAATAAGCATGACAGTTTAAATCACAAGGAGCAAAGGATACTGGGAAAAATTAAATACCTTTCAAAGAATGTTCTGATTTTGGTTATAAAACCTGTAAAGAGTAAAACAAAACCCCAAAAGTAGAAGAAAAAAGTGGGAAATGAACAGACGATAGAAAAACTGTGATATTTAAAGAAGTGTTGCAGAGAGTTGACAGTTTAACCAGATCAAAAGTTTAGAAGATCAGACTAATAAAAGATCATTTCTGATCGGCTGACACACATTTCTTTATGCTAATTGTACATTTGTTAACTACAACCTATTCAAACTTGTTATTTTGTAAACAGCAATATTCAGTAACTAATCAGTACTTCTTGTTGGATGAACTGTTCTAGTGAGAGAAAAAAAAAAATTATATATATATATATATATATATATATATATATATATATCGATTTCCATAGCTTGCTATAGATCTCTGCTTTTTGCCCTACATTTTTAATTATATGTTCGGAAGTTAATACTGTTTGGCATATTTTAATAGCAGTGATCTTTGAATATGCTCAGGTTCATCTGGCCAAGATTTCAGCGTAACTGGTATATGTTTAAAGCATACTGTATATAAATCCAAAAACACAAAACCCTAAAATATTACCCCCTGAAATAAAAGCCCATCTTTTTAAGGGAAGCCTTGCAGCAGAATAAACAAATAAATAAGGTAATTATGGACAGGACAGCTAAAAGTGATGCATAACCTCAAATCAAAAACAAAATAATAAAAGACAAAAAAGTTCACAAAGATTCATAGAATAACAGAAAAATAGCAAAGGGGTAAATAGCTCAAAAACACAGCAAAAGGAATTAAAGTACAGTTTCAATCTGTCCTAATCTGTCCCTATGCAGTTTGTCCACTTTTGACAGGTTCCATATCACTGACATTATGGTTTTGATTTACTAAAGGCAACTAGACTTCACCTTGCAAAGAAAGTTGCACTTTGCCAGGTAGATTTCCCCAGAGCACAGTGAATGGGTCCAATCATGTGCAAGAAAAAATGCTGGGTTTTTTTTTCCTTGCATGTGATTAGGTATTCTTTGTAAAGTCAAACATTCACTAAGCATTTACTGGGGCAAATTCTATTGTGAAGCGAACAGTCTATTTGCCATTAGTAAATATATCCCTATGGCTGCTCTGTGTCCCCACTTTTGTAGTGAGGGGACCAGCTTATCTATATTCCTCCTTATTGGCCCTTCTAAGCCTGCTGGTCATAGTTTGAAGGCCATGTCGTGCAAATCTCAAACCCACGGCAGCAGTGAACCTGAACCTCATCTCTACTGAATGCCACATACACAGTAGGAGTTATTTACAAAAACTGAAGGGTGCAAAATTTGGTGAAGCTTCCAGGTTTTATTGTCAAAACTTTATTGAACAAGCAGAAGTTAGAAGCTGATTGGCTACCGTGCACAGTTGCACCAGATTCTGAGTGCTCCAATTTTAGTAAATCAACCCCAGTGTGTTCAGTATTTCATTTGTAACATGCTGTGTCCTCCTTTTTTCCATGTACTGTTGCATAATGTCACATTGCCTGGCTAAGTCTCAGATGTTAAAAATCTGTTGTGACGACGGTGTTAAACATATTTCAGTCTGCTGCCTTGTGGCTTGTATTTCTTTTACCTGCTTTTTTGTTATTGAACATATGTCTCACACATGAGTATTTTGTGCACAATGACAGCTTTAAAATCAATGTATAATTATATGCTGAAAATAATGACTTAACCTCGTCACTTGCGTGTAGGATTTACTGCAAATGACAAAAGATTCCTGTATGCAGAGAAGACTAAATACACAATCCAGGGTAAGGTGAATGTAGGTATAACAATAGAAGAATAGAATAGGGGAAGACAACACTGAACTCTAGGCAGATTTAAGAAAACACTATTTTATGCAGTTATGTATTTTTTTTGCAAAATAATTGTTTAAAGTGGTAGTGAACCTTCATATATACCAAGTGAAGTGACTGGCCTCAGGTGATACATAAATATGAAACAAATCCACCTACATAAGGTCTACCTGTCTATCTGCAGTCTTCTCTTCTCTACATCTGTTTAAAGTGCTGCATTTATAAACCTTTTCTGGGAGTTCAGAGAAAAGGAGACAGGAGACAAAATTACACACTGCTGGGCTCAGTGAGAAGGGCTCTGAGAGCTGATTGGAGGGAAGAGACACCCCCCCTCCACATAGCTCACAGGAACAGAGCTGTGGCTGTCAATTAGCTGGAGGTCCCTCCCCTGTCATCATTTTTCTCTTGGTGTCAGGAAAACCTGTCAGAAGTGATACATGATGTTAGCAGAGGAATGAAGCAGCAGCCAGAAATGACACCTAGTGCTCTGGTTAGAGACAAGTACACACTATAGAGGGATATGATTTGTTAATATTTCATGTCTGAGGTTTCCAACCACTTTAAATTATTATAATTTAGAAATCATTAGCGTTGAATAAATATCTACATTTGACTTAAAGCCCAGCTCCAAGTACAATGACCATATTTTGTTAAAGGAAATGAAGACAGTGCTTACACAAAAGCCACCAACCATGATGAAAGCTATCTTTTAAATCCTGCAAACCTTCTTGGTTAAATGCAGGGGACAGGACAGATCCTGCGAAATGTCCCTGCCCAATCAGATGTGAGAGCTGAAGGTCTCATAGACCTAAGAACTATGGGGCTACTCCGCTTCCCTCTCTTCTTGGCCATTCACAAAACGCACAACCCCAGGCTCCATTTTGTAAATGGACAGGAGGACAGAGAGGCAGAGATGTGGCCTATGTGACCTGCAGCGCATGCACAGAAGTACAGCAAGTGCTTTATTTTAACCGAGATGTAAACAAGAAGGTTTGTGGGATTGGAAACATTCATCATGGGAGGTGGCTTTTGTGTAAGTAGTGTCTCCAACTGCTTTAACCTCTTGCACCCATGTAACACAAATGTGCAGTGCCAAAGAAGGAGGGCTTTAATGCTCAAATGCTGCACATATGCATCCCTGGACAGCCGAGATGTCCTGGAGTTTCCCAGCAAAGTGAGCGAGCTGTCTGTCTCTCATTATGATCAGGAGCCGGTGGAATGGGCTTATGATCACTTGACTACTGTTACAGCCAATCACACTGGTCACGTCATCAGGGAATCCATCTCACCCACAGGGGCTGGAAGAGAGGGGGATAACACAGTGGCTTTGACTGCTTTAAGTTCTTGCCACCCACCTACAGCAAAGAGGGTGAACATGGAGTCCAGCGAAACTGACTCCTGATCCAGTGACCACTGTGACAGCCAATTACACTGATTATTTGATCGAGGAAAATCTGCCAATGGGTAAATCTGTCCCGGTGTTGTGTCTACATTTCAGAATGTGAATGCGTCCCAATGGGAAACAGTTGGTAAATACTAACATGGTTTTTCACCATTGCCCACCCTATCCAAAATGGGCAAAAAGTTTTTACTTTAGATATACTTGAAAGTGGTATTAAGCACAAAAATTGACATTTACTATGCTGCAGCTTACCAATCCTTAAATGTGGTGGCTGCAATTGTTTTCTTTTTAAATTGTTTTAATTTCACCCAGTGATATGACCAGTAACACACTTTCTGTCTTAGGGTTTCTCCACTCAAAGACACCTTTGGACAACCACATTGTCAGTCTGGGGAGAGGGTAGTATTAGATGCACTAGAAGATCTAATAAATCTCTACTAATGATCTCATAAATTAAAGTTGGACTCCAGCTAAGATTTTTTAAGCAGTTACAGCAACATGTTTTCCCTTTCAGGATAAAGGTTTACATAAATGATAAAAGTTGATCATTGTAAGCACCCTTGTTAGTAGTTAATGGTTTGTCTCAACCCCATAACTGATACTTTAGCTGGACAGCTTGATCTGTTAACAGAAGTTGAAAAACAACACACTTACTACCAAGATCACCAGGTGAAAATAAAGGAACAAAAAGTTTAAGAAAGGAAACGAATGCAGCCACCACATCTAATAACGTACAAGCTCCCAAATAGTAAATTTTGCTTTGGCTTTAATACCCTTTCATTCTCTTTACAGCAGCATCAGCGAGGAGCTTAACTTGTGGCTAATCAGGTGTCCTGCATTTATGTGATCTGACAAGCAACATGTTGACAGAGGTAGAGATCAGAGTGATATCTCATATGTCTTTTGCTGCCCCATTGTTGTCTAGGCACAGGGTTGGGGGCAGGGAAGTGACCTAATTACACTATATTGGCAAACGTTTTAGGACACCCCTCCAAATCATTGGATTCAGGTGTTCTAATCACCTTCATGGACACGTGTATAAAATCAAGCACCCAGGCATGCAGACTGCTTCAATAAACATTTGTGAAAGAACGGGTCGCACTCAGGAGCTCAGTGAATTCAAGCGTGGTACCGTGATAGGTTGCCACCTGTGCAATAAATCCATCCCTGAAATTTCCTTGCTACTAAATATTCCACAGTCAACTGTTAGTGGGATTATAACAAAGTGGAAGCAGCTGGGAACAGCAGCAACTCAGCCACCAAGTGGTAGAACACGTAAAATGACAAAGCGGGGTCAGTGCATACTGAAGCACACAGCAACAGTGCGTAGAGAGCTTCATGGAATGGGTTTCCATGGCCCAGCAGCTGCATCCAAGCCTTACATCACCAAGTGCAATGCAAAGCATCAAATGCAGTGATGTAAAGTACACTGCCACTGGACTCTAGAGCAGTGGAGACGTTCTCTGGAGTGACAAATCATGCTCCCCTGTCTGGCAATCCAATGGATCTGTCTGGGTTTGGCAGCCGCCAGGAAAATGGTACTTGCCTGACTGCATTGTGCCAAGTGTAAAGTTTGGTGGAGGGGGGATTATGGTGTGGGGTTGTGTTTAAGGGGTTTGGCTTGACCCCTTAGCTCCAGTGAAGGGAACGTTTGGACAATTTCATGCTCCCAACTTTGTGGGAACAGTTTGGGGATGGCCCCTTCCTGTTCCAGCATGATTGCGCACCAGTGCACAAAGCAAATAAAGACATGGATGAGTGAGTTTGGGGTGGAGGAACGTGACTGGGCTGCACAGAGTCCTGACTTCAATCTGATAGAACACCTTCGGGATGAATTAGAGCAGAGACTGGGAGCTAGGCCTTCTCGTTCGACATCAGTGCCTGACCTCACCTGGAAAAATGGTCAAACATTCCTATAGACACACTCCTAAGCCCTGTGGACAGCCTTCCCAGAAGAATTGAAGCTAGGATATACAGTAGTGTATACTGCTTAAGTATAAAAAAGCTAAATCACAAGGCTGACTGTGCTGTCTGATAGGGCAGTGTAAGTCTTATGACTGGGTGGACAGAATTACAAATCCTTTGGTAGGCAGAACTCCCCCCATATATGTATTGTAGTATTAACTTGTTTGTCTGAAGTTTGGCTTTAAAGGAAGCAAATGTGAGAAATAGACATTACGGGACAAATTTAAGTCTATGTTTAGTTAGAATAAGCACAAGGGACGTTACTTACCTTTCATGAGACATGTCCGTTGTGCTGCTGTGTCCTCCTTTTGCCAAAATCTTTCTCCTGCAGTGCTCCCCCTTAATTTCCTGGTGTGGTGGGAGTTTATAGATCTAAGGAAGTCAGAACAGGTACTCATCAAGAGTGTCTGACTATGCCAGCTCTTTCTGCCCAGTAGCTCCATTCATGGAAACCGGTACTACATTTTCTATGAATGGAGAGGCTGATCTATCAATCATCCACCCATCCTCCATTCATAGATCCGGTTTCATTAATAGAGGCTGTAGTATGGCTTCTATGAATGGAGGAACTGAGAGGAAAGGGCAGGAATGGTTGGATACACTTGCTGAGTGCCTGTGACAGCCCCTTAGTTCTATTATCCCCTGCCACACTAGGAGATTATGACGGTGGTGGCAGGTGGAGGGGCATTGGAGGAAGAAGATCTCTGCTAAAGGTGGACATAGCAGTACAAGGGACATGTCTCACTGAAGGTAAGTAATGCCCCTTTTGCTGATTTTTTTGCCTGTTTGTTTATTTAGGTAAACTTAGGCTTTAAAGAACTGGCTTTGCAAAATGAAGGAAACGTGGATAAAAATTGCAGAAGGAACAACAGAAGGTTATTGGAGAAGACAGATGGAGAAAGATAGAGAAAGGCAGGGGAGAAAAGACTATGAGAAAGACAGACTAAGAGATATAAATACAGAGGGAAGACAGCGAAGGTACAGTTATATACACACAGTAGTATATTGGACTATGTTCTGCATTTGCTCTGAGCAGTTTCAGTCCCATGGATAGATCCTTGTATAAACATTTGGTAAGGTAATGAGGTAATTAATGATCTCATGTATGAATAGGACAATACAACACAATTTATATTGCAGATTGCACACAGAAAAGCTAGGAAATGATAGAATATAGTTACTCAAAATGACCTTAATATACATTTTAAAGTATATGCACCATCATTTTTTGATTTTTTTTTGGTGATATCAATGTAAGAAAACTGTGGAAAATTTCCTCATGGCTGATTCGATGCAAAGTAAAATAAATTTTTTTTTTGTTTTAAGTAGAATTGAAGGCAAACCATTTTTTCAGTTTGGAAAGAGTAAAGAAAGGTTATAACCCCTATCAGCTGTGTTTACCATCTGTGTCCCACTGGGGAGATTTTCCTTCACTTCCTGTCCAATAGCCAAACCAGGAAGTGAGAGGGATTCAATTTAAAGCCTTAGAATCTCTGGTTGTCATCAGGACTAGTGTCATCATTAAACATTAGTTGCCTTTAGGTATACTTTAACCACTAACCTACAGGGCACTTCTACCTCCTTCCTGCCCAGGCCAATTTTCAGCTTTCAGCGCTGTCGCATTTTGACTGATAATTACTCAGTCATACCACAATGTACCCATATGAAATTTTTGTCCTTTTTTTCACACAAATAGAGCTTTCTTTTGGTGGTATTTAATCAGCACTGTGTTCTTTATTTTTATGCGCTATAAATGAAAAACGACCAAAAAATATGAAAAAAACACATTTTTCTTTGTTTCTGTTGTAAAATTTTGCAAATAAGTAATTTGTCTTCATAAATTTTGGCCAAATTTTATACTGCTACATTTCTTTGGTAAAAATAACTTAAATCTGTGTATATTATTTGGTCTTTGTGAAAGCTATATAGTCTACAAGCTATGGTACCAATCATTGAAAATTGATCACACCTGATCACACCTGGTGTACCGATGTCCTCTCTCATTTCTTGAGACACTAACAAGCCAGGACAGTACAAATACCCCCCAAATGACCCCTTTTTGGAAAGTAGACATTCCAAGGTATTTGGAATGTCTAATGGGTGACAGGTGCACTGATGGGTGACTGATGCGCTGCTGATGAGCACTGATGTGCGACAGGTACTCTGATGGGTGACGGGTACACTGCTGGGCATTGCTGGGTGACAGGTGCACTGCTGGGCGACAGGTACACTGATGGGTGACAGTTTCTGATGAGCACTGATGTGCAACAGGTACACTGATGGGCGACGGGTACACTGATGGGCGACGGGTACACTGCTGGTTGGGTGACAGGTACTCCGATGGGCGACGGGTACACTGATAGGTGACAGGTGCACTGATGGGCGACAGGAGCACTACTGATGAGCACTGATGGGCGACAGGAGCACTGATCGGTAACAAGTGCACTGATGGACACTGATGGGTGAGAGGTACACTGATGGGCAATGATGGGCGACAGGTGCACTGATTAGCAACGGGTAAACTGATGAGCACTGATGGATGAAAGGTACACTGATGGTGACAGGTAGACTGATGGTGACAGGTACACTGATGGTGAAGGGTAGACTGATGGTGAAGGGTAGACTGATTGTGACAGGTACACTGATGGTGACAGGTAGACCGATGGCGACAGGTACACCGATGGTGACAGGTAAACTGATAGTGACAGGCAGATTGATGGTGACAGGTACACCGATGGTGAAAGGTAGACTGATGGTGAAAGGTAGACTGATGGTGACAGGTACACTGATGGTTACAGGTACATTGATGGTGACAGGTAGACTGATAGTGACAGGCAGATTGATGGTGACAGGTAGACTGATGGTGACAGGTAGACCGATGGTGACAGGTACACCGATGGTGACAGGTAGACTGATAGTGACAGGCAGATTGATGGTGACAGGTACACCAATGGTGACAGGTAGACTGATGGTGACAGGTACACTGATGGTTACAGGTACATTGATGGTGACAGGTAGACTGATAGTGACAGGCAGATTGATGGTGACAGGCAGACTGATGGTGACAGGTAGACTGATGGTGACAGGTAGACTGATGGTGACAGGTACACTGATGGTTACAGGTACATTGATGGTGACAGGTAGACTGATAGTGACAGGCAGATTGATGGTGACAGGTAGACTGATGGTGACAGGTACACTGATGGTTACAGGTACATTGATGGTGACAGGTAGACTGATGGTGACAGGTACACTGATGGTGACAGGTACACTGATAGCGACAGATACACTGATGGTTACAGGTACACTGATAGCGACAGATACACTGATGGGCACTGTGACAGGGGCTATGATCTCTGTATGCACTGTAAAAAAACGGTAACTCACTATTAGAAGATTCCTCTCCTCACACAAGATCTGTGTGTGAGGAGAGGAAGCTGGTAACAGTGAGTTACCTCTCTGTTATATTTATGACAGGCTGTGATTGATCACAGCCTGTGACATGGAAAAAACTCCAGCCAACCGCTGCCTGCCAGGACTGATGATGATGATCTGTGTCCCAGCAGCACAGACCAACAGCGATCGGGAAGCTGGTAACAGTGAGTTACCGCTATTTGTGCACACTTATGACAGGCTGTGATTGATCACAGCCTGTCACATAAAAAAAAACGCAGCCAACCCGCTCCTTGCCACGATCGATGATGATCTGTGTCCCAGGAACACAGATCAACAGCGATCGCCGCGCGGCGCACACCCGCGGCCGCGCATGTGCGGTAAGAGTAGGAGGACGTCATACGACGTACTCCCAGAACGAGAGAGCCACCTTGCGCCCGTCATTGGACTATAGGACGGGCGTGAGGTGGTTAAGTCAAAGAGGACTGACACAAGAATTCATGCCAAAAAAACCCAGGAAAAAGCAATGAGGGGATTTGATCAAAACTGGCACAACCAGAGTCTTGAACAGTCATGCATGGCAGCTAATCAGCGTTTAGTTTTCCTTTTCAAAGTCTAACGTGGCATTAAACCTTAGTTTTTGGGTTTTTTTTTGCAAAAATAACAAACATGGTATACTTATGTAACTGTGGAAATGGTATAGCGAGCGCTACAAACAGAAATATATAAGCAGCTAGAACACCAAAAAAGGCAACCAACCAACCTTACAATGATCAAAATAAAAGGAGAAAAATAGGTGCAGCGCTAAAATCAGAATACAGTAAAATTCTCTATAAAATATATATGCATCTAAATGCCAGTGATCAAAAAGATGTGATACAATGGTAAACAGTGCGCTATTCGTGAGAAATGTTAAAGCACACGTAAAGTCCTCATCCCAGGTCAGTGGTGATAAGAGAGGTGAAAAATCCTAGGAACAGATAGAGTGTGCACTCACCAGAGGTGCGTTTAAATAACGCATGTAGAGAAGTGTAATCTGCATAAACGCTCCAGCATCAAGGCTCTGGTCAGACCGCACTCCGTACTATCGTCTGTTTCACCACGAAGCACAGTAACCAGGATTCATCAAACCGTGTAGGCCTCAGAGATACTCCTTAGTCCAGATAGCTATCTGGGCATATATGCATTAATATTTTATAGAGAATTTTACTGTATTCTGATTTTAGCGCTGCACCTATTTTTCTCCTTTTATTTTGATACTTACGTAACTGCTCTGCGCCATTGTATTGCACAGAGCCGCCTGGATCCTCCTCTTCTGGGGTCCTCCACTGGCACCCCAGGCTCCTCCTCTTCGGTGGGTGCCCCCATGGTAAGCCGTTTTCCATGGGGCACCCGTGTGGGCTTGCTCCCGAGCCATCAATGTCAATGACTGTCCCCCACTGGCTCAGCATTTGATTGACAGCAGCGGAAGGCAATGGCTATCAAGCTGCCCAGGGAGGAGAGAGCCGCTCTCGTGCACATTGCTGGATCAGTTTGGGTTCAGCTAAGTATAAGGGGGAGGGGGCTGGGGGACACCCTGCAGCACAGAAGGTTGTTCATCTTAATGTACAGAATGCATTAAACTGAAAAACCTTAAGGCTTTAGAACTACTTTAACTGAACAAGCTGACGCTAGAAGCAGATTGGTTGCCATGCACAACTGCTTCAGATTCTGGCTGCTCCATTTTTAATAAATTCCCTTCATTGCGGTTCCCCGTTTTATTGACATGATTTTGATTTAAACACGTTAGCTATTCACTACCCTTCAGTGCTCTGCTCATAAATGTATTTTATTTCTTTTGAAGTACATGTTTACTTAAAAAGATCCCTATTGATCCTGATAAGTCAAATGAAGAACATTCCAAAAGATGTGTTCCTAATCTATTATCCCCTTTGTGCAGAATTTAAATTCATCATTCTGGACTCTATAAATAACCTTAAACAAAGGGGATCAGAGGCATTTGTTTGTTCTGTTTCTTCGACGTAAGTACACATCTATTAAATCCCATCTCCACTTTGCTGCAGGTTAATTGATCAGTGAAGAAACCTCTGCCTTCCAGCCTTAAAGTGGAATTAATCCCAGAAAAAAAGAGCAGTTTACCAATCCTTAACGTGATTATAAAGGTTCTGTTTTTATCTTTTTTTAAAATAACAAACAAGTCATACCTGACCTGATCCTCCTCTTCTGGGGCCCCCCTCTGGCACTCCTGGCTCTGCCTGCCTAGCAAGCTGCTTGCTAGGGAAGAAGGGGTGGGGGGGTACTTGTGTGGGCTCAGTCCTAAATCCTTAATAACACGTCATGCATCTATTGAAACACACACAATATGGTTCAGCTCTGCTCCCTCATCCTGGGGGGGGGGGGGGGGGGGTATTGGGGGGTTTTGCAGGAGCGGGAACATTTTACATGTTGCACCCTAAAAACAGGTGGAATATGTAACATGCTCCTGAAGGTGAACTTATCTTCTAAAGGCTCAATGTACCACCATTCCAGCAGAATATATGTGATTTGTTAATCTATTGCTGGTTTCTTGCAAATGGACTTTTTAAAAACTGTAAATCCTCTGGTGGTTTACTATTTTCCTCTGTACCACTCCACATTATAGAATGGATATAAACTGCTTACATTTAAATAAAAACTGGAAAAAATGGTGTGCCACAACATCTGGCTATTAAGCCACAGACAGTAAAATAACAGATGTGAATCATCAGTATGAAAATGACAAAAGTTAAAAAAAAGTTGCGTAAAACCAAGGCTTTTTTTCAGCGGGAACACAGAGGAACGCAGTTCCGGCACCTTCAGCACTGGATGTATGTAATGGCAAAGGGTGCTGGAGGGTGTATTGATGCTGGTTGCTAAGGGATCTATTATTGCTGGAGGAAATATATTTTTGAGAGGGGGGTCTAATGTTTCTTGGGGGGGAGGGGTCATTTGTTTCTAGGAAGGATCTACCGTAGAGGGAGGGGTATATTATTGATGGCTGCTGGAGGGTTAAGAGATCTGTTGTTGCTGCCAGGGGTCCATTGTTGCTGGGGGGATCTGTTTATGGCAAGGGGGTTTATTTTACTGCTTTTCTTGTTATCATTAACAAACTCCAAATTACTTAGTACAACAATATGATACTTGGTTCTGTATTCTCTAAAGTGGGCAGTGCTGGGATGTGTGTAGGAGGTGGAACTAAAGGACAGTGCTCAGAGGTGGGTAGGAGGCGGAGACAAGGGTGACTCAAAAGGGGGGGGATCCTCTACTTTCTGAAACCCCCCCCCGCATAAAACCATTAGAGTTGCCCTTTAATATACTTCTAAGGTCCTGGATATAATCAATAGTTATTTCCTTTTTTAAATTGTATTATCAATGGTGCTGTTAATACCATGTCATGTTGTAGGCACAGCTGAACCCCTTCCTACACTGTTGGTAAAATCTTTAAATGAATCTTTACCTTAGATTATACGCCCCTTGAGGGTTAGGGACTGATGTGAATGTACAATATATATGTAAAGCACTGCGTAAATTGACAGCGCTATATAAGTACCTGAAATAAATAAATAATCTTTCATAAATAATGGTGTCATGGCATGCAAGAGACTCTGGTGGTGCAGATGTTGTGCTACAGACTGAAGGTGAACCTCAGATCTGACCAGGTGTTGACAGTTGACAGGAAAAACAGAACAAGGAACCAAATCATTAAGGGCCCATTCACACCACAGTTTCTATGTTCTGAATGCATTTCTGAATAAGCGGTTTTTATATGTTCTGGTGCTTTTTTTCCTTCATCTCAATTGAAGTCGTGCATTCCGGTGCATTTTTGATGCATTTTGTCATGTTCCATACAGAAGAAATACTCTGCTTTTGTTGACTGCACTGGAATGCACTGCACTGGTGTGAACTATGCCATTGGAATCCATGCTAAACATTGTCCATGCACTGCTGATGCAAAATAAAAACGCACCGGACTGCATGTGCTGTGAACCAGCCCTAAAGGCGTTCTAAAATCACAGCATACACTTTCACTTTATAACATCAACATTGGAACAGCAACACAAACAATAGTTATATCTGACAATCCAGATCGGGTCTGCGCACGCGCGGTTTACCTAGACGCACGAATCTGCGAGTGCGTAGGATCCCGACAAGACCTACAGGCAGGCGGGCACTAGGACCCAGGCGCGCCTGTCACCAATGACGGTGCCAGGTAGGCACTAGGACCCAGATGCGCCTGTCGGATCCAGGCGGGCTATTTAAACTGGCCAGTGCAATCTCCAAATTGCCTTATGGTCTCTCCTGCTGTTCCTGTTGTATCCTGTGAGATTGCTGTGTTGCCGACCCTGCCTGACCCTGCCTGACCCTGATTCTGTTTGACCGTCTCCTGCTCTGATCCCTGGCTCGTCCGACCATTCTTCCGTCTGCTTCTATACGTTTTGACATCCTGTTACCGAACCCGGCTTGTGACCCGTTTATCCCTTTGCCTGCTGATTTTGTACTGTTACGCCTCCACTGTTACCGACCTGGCTTGGCTGACTTCGCTTC
Organism: Staurois parvus; assembly: GCF_062004578.1. NCBI lineage: Eukaryota > Metazoa > Chordata > Amphibia > Anura > Ranidae > Staurois > Staurois parvus. Next base: position 8,354,977 of record NW_028318003.1, read on the forward strand.
TCTCCACCTCTTCACATCAGGCTCTCACCCGCTACGTACTACTGGCAGGTACCTCTACCACAGCTGGTTGCACCCAGGGGCCGCGACCTGGTTTCGTCCTGCTCCAAGTCCATCCCCACCATCAGGGGCTCTGGTGAACAAGCAGATCGGAGCTTAGATTCCGCGCCCTGGGGAATTCTGGTTTGTGGGGCACTAGAGGTTACTGCCGGTTGGTCCCTAACATAATCTTTCCTGCTTCTGAGCAGGCCCTATCACATTTAAGGGCTGCCCTTGCCCCATGCCAAGCCTCCTGTTTGGGGATTGCTCAGGGTCCCCTAAGTGTGCAGGCCAGCCCCTCCTTACCCTGCCCAATGCTTCTAGAATCTTCTACAAGATCTCTAGAGCAGGGGGAGGTATCAAGGAACTGACCTGCAGAGCCTTTAAGCCTTGACCTCAATTTAACCCAACTATTACACCTGGGCTGCTACTCAGCCCTCCTTACTAAAAATTAAACATTAGCTCCCTCTATCTATTTAGAGGGGTGATACATATACAAATCATCTAGATAACACACATTAGGGGGATGATAGAGTAGTTGTAAATGCTGAAGGTTTTTTTTTTACCTTAATTCATTTTCTGCATTAAGGTAATAAAACTTTAAATTGTCAGCCCCCCCCAACCACTGCAAATATGTACCTGAGCCCAATCCAATGCTGTGCCTGAGAGCAGTGATGCTGCTCTCTCTTTCCCTCCTGCTTGAACCCAGTGACAACAGCGAGAGCCATTGGCTCCTGCTGCTGTTAGTCAAATACAGTGACGAAGGAGTGGGAGGGCTTGCTGAGCCGCACTATGTTTATCAACAGACACACAGAGCGTGGCTCAGAATCAAGGCCACACATATGCCACCATGGGAAGCAGCCACCTGCGGTGGCACACAGAGAAGAGGAGAAACCCAAAGCACAGGGGTAAGGGAGAGTTTTGGGGCAACCGTTGCACAGAGCAGGTAAGTATTACATGTTTGTTACTGAAAAAAAATTATTAATTAAAAAAAAATGTACAATCACTTTAAAGCTATACATGGTGTTACACACAATATAATTTTAACAGACAGCTTCAGCAACACTTGCAGCCTCCGCAGAATTGAGTTTTCTCTTTCACAATTACATACAGCTGCAGCACCCCAATTCAATTCACTTCAGTTTGAAAAAAGGTTTTTTGTTTTTTTTTCAGGAAGCTATAACCCTGGTTCACATTAGCCCCGTGGCTGGTTTTGTTTGCAGGAATCAAAACTGTTCCCACAGCTGCAACCACCCGCATATGTTTCTCTTTCAAGATGCGGGGGGGTGCCATTAATTTTGAATGGCACCCCCACGCATCTCATCCCGCAGCACAATTGTGGGTGAGGGAACCCCATGGAAACCGCCTGGTCGAAATAAATGACCATGTGGTGTCTGTGTGGATGTTCCTTTTCCTTGGTGCATGCACCTTTTCCTTGCATGAAGTGTGGGCACAGCAGCCCATTCAAATGGCAGCTGTGCCAGCACAAATGCGGGCCGCAAAGCCCACACTGGTGTGAACTGGGCCTGAAGAACAGCACATGTTTTTTCATCAAATAGTAATGACTGGCAGATAAAATTAGCCAGTAGTTTGCTGTTGCTCTCCTTGTTCTCCCTGTGCAAAACTGTTCTGCCATTGGCTTATTTCTATTACGTGTAAAATTGACTAGCAGCAGGGCTTTTTTAATGTGGTAAAAGTAGCAAAAATGCACTAGAAAAAAACACACACACAAAAAAAAAAAAAAAGAGTACAGGAAGGAATTTTTCTACACATATTAAGAGACCACAGATGACACAGTAGTGTAAACTTGGAAGCAGCAGAACAAGTTTAAAAAGGAAGTCTAGGCCAAAATGTATCTGAGACAAATTGCACAGACTGGATCTACACATTAGGCTACAGCAGAGAATACAGTTTGGGATACAGTGTAAAATTAACCAGCAGTAGGGCACGTTTATCAGGGATAATAGGCCAAAATATTCTAGAGACAAAACGTAAAGGCAGATATTTTACTACAAGAATTATAAGACTGCAGATGTTACAGCAGTGTAAAACTGGACAGCAGTATGACAATTTTAAATGGCAAGGCTAGGTCCAAAGTTACTAGAGAAAAAAATCACACACTGGGGTTTTACTACGTGAACTGTAGAAGATGCAGCAGTGCAAAGCTGGCCATAAGCAAAACAAACCAAAGCCTCATCCTACTGTGGAATAGTAATGCAAATATAAACATAGTCTGTCCATCCATCCACCCTTGTATTATTTTTACCCCTTTTGCCAAAGTCTTTTTCTGCCTGCCTTACACAAAACAAAATGCAATTAACAGGCACTACATGTAAGTCGAGCTAGTAAGATAATTAAAGCAGACATTGGATTAATGAAATGGAATCTATGACTCTGGTCACTGCGATAGTAATGTAGTTATAAGTAGCAAGCATGGACAGATTAGGTTGGGGACAATGAGTGAAACACAACGGAGTAAGTAATTAAGAAACTGCACAAGCAAGATATTATGTATGGGTTTTATTGGCTGCATTTTCTTGCTATACAGTTTTCTTTCTGCATTTATTATTTGCTTTATTTCTTCCAAATCTCTTCCCTGAGTATTTTCTCACATGGTTATGGAGCTGACTTTTCTTTCACCTCAATGACAGCACATAAGAGGTTCATTATCATTTTAGGCATCACCATTGACCCAGTTTTCTCAGAATAGTCCTGGCTATTGCCAGAGGGTACCTTTCTTAAAGGGGTTATCTACTTTTCTTGTGAATGTATCTAATCCCATCTTAAATCACTTCAGAAATGTAAGTAGCGATTTTAAATTCTCAGACCTATAAACTCTTTGTTGGATATGGCCTGTGTAACTCTCTCAGTAACCCTCATACACATGAACCCTTCTTTGCATAAATATAAAGGATGCTGTGTATGGGTTACCCATGGAGATGGTTACAGTCACCAAAATATATAATCAAGGTTATTTTAAATCCATTCAACAATTCTAGCAGGACAATGGATTCCTAGCCACTGCATAATTTAGCTACTCAAGAAAGGCCACAAGAAGACAACTTGATCTTTAAGCCTAACTCCAGCCAAAATTTATTTCACTTTGGATAGGGTGGGTAGAAAATTTATCAGGTTTTTGTTGCCATCTGTGTTCTTTATTTGGAATATTTTCCCTAAATTTCATTTATGCCAAGAGAAAATCAGAATTCTCTCCAACTGTGACCTAAACAAAAACACATTGTTAGGAGAGTGAGGAAGTCACAGAATTGCTCTTTGCTTTCCTATCCTGGTGTTGTCCACACACCCATCCATTTCATACTTAGTCATCCCGGGTGTCAGAACCTGTTAGATATTTATCTCTTCCCCACTATCTAGTTGACCATTTCAAATGCTTCAGTAGAAAAGGTTGTGGCAAATGGCCACAAACTCGTATTACACAGCTGCAAGATTATAGAACCCTGGTGCACAACCTGCAGCCCTGGGAGGGGCATGCGGCCCTTTGGCACTTTTTGTGTGACCCTCTCAGCCCCCTGCAGACACCAATCTGGGTTTGCCTATTGCCTGGTTATAGCAGGGATTTCTAGCAGTCTCTGACCATCTCCTGTACCATGACTACAGTTTCTGATCATCTCTTGTATTATGTCCACAGTCTTTGACCATCTACTGTACCATGTCTGCACTCTCTGACCATCTCCTGTACTATGTCTGCAGTCTCTGATCATCTCTTGTATTATGTCCACAGTCTCTGACCCTCTCTTGTAACCTGTCTGCAGTCTCTGACCATCTCCTGTATTCTGCCAACAGTCTCTGACCATCTCTTGTATCATGTCCATAGTTTTTTTTACTATATCCTGTCATGTGTTTCTGATAACCTGCAACACATTCCTGTCTCTGGTTGCTCTGCCCCATTAGCACATTTTATACTTCCTGACCTAGGTTCCTGACCTAAGCATTACATCCTATCTCCTGAACTGTTTTTTTGCTGCTCAGCTGTTCTTTCCTAATTCCTCTAATGTTGTGATTAGCTGCTGGTGGTAAAGAAAATGGTACCTTAGAGTCCATGGAAGCATATCACCTACTCCACTTCCTTTCATGTGACAGCACTGGTGCTTTGGGATTGGCCCTGCATGGTCACATTGGGGCATGGAGAGAGTCCTCAGCCATTTGTAGGCTCCAACTAAACTGACTCAAAGCTTGCTTTCTTTGCACCCAGCAGATTAATGGAGTGACAAGGAAATGAAGGAAACATGAGGGAGAGTCTTAGTAAAGCAAACCTGTCACTATGTCCAGCATGTGTGATGCTCTCTCAACCTGCACTATATAGCTGGCACAAATCTACAATGCCTGGCAATCTAGGCAGGTGGATGCACTTAGACTCATTTCCCATCAATAAATATTTAGAACACTGTGGTGATGAAACAAAGGACAGGGAAAGTATGTATCTTCTGCTGGGGAAGGTGGGGGATCTTTTGTTTCTATATGGAATAACTTTTGTAGACATTTATCTACATATTTTAACTGCTTAAGGGGTATGTGCACCCAAAACGTTTTTCGTTGGTAAGGAGTAGATCCCCTGCCAGGTTTTTACTTCTATTCCGGGCCCTGTTAGAAAGATTTCTTTTTACTTTCTGTCCTGGGGACAATGGATTCACCCGACAGGAAGTGAGAGAAAATTTTCAACTGAAACTCAATTAACTTAGTATGGATCGAAGGGGAAGCGTGGGGTACTTCCAGAGAATGTAATGTGCAAAACAGAAGAGCGCTGTCAAAGAACATAGTGTGGGTGGAGGAGGAGGAGTGCAGACAGTGTGAGGAAAGCTGCCAGAAATGATGCTGCAAACAGTGTGGGGTAAGCTTTAACAGAAGCTAAGGCAGGTAAAAGGAAAGAAGTGCAACACTAGTGTGCATGGTCTTTAGTGTTGTTTACTATATGTGGTGGGGGATTGGACAATGATGGTAAAAGAATGTCTCTTCCAGGACATCAGCCCTACTGAGTGAATAATAGGAGTAATGGATACCTACACTATATTGCCAAAAGTATTGGGACGCACATAAACTTTCATCGCATCCCAATCTTAATCTTTAGGGTTCAATATTGAGTTGGCCCACCCTTTGCAGCTATAACAGCTTCAACTTTTCTGGGAAGGCTGTCCACAAGGTTTAGGAGTGTGTCTATGGGAAGGTTTGACCATTCTTCCAGAAGCGCATTTGTGAGGTCGGGCGTTGATGTCGGACGAGAAGGCCTAGCTCACAGTTTCTGCTCTAATTCATCCCAAAGGTGTTCTATAGGGTTGAGGTCAGGACTTGCTCATACGTGTCTTTATGGACCTTGCTTTGTGCACTGGTGCGCAGTCATGTTGGAACAGGAAGAGGCCATCCGCAAACTGTTCCCACAAAGTTGAGAGTATGAAATTGTCAAAAATGTCTTGGTATGCTGACGCCTTAAGAGTTCCCTTCACTGGAACAAAGGGGCCAAGCCCAACCCCTGAAAGAAAACCCCACACCATAATCCCCCCTCCACCAAACTTTACACTTGGCACAATGCACTCGGGCAAGTACCGTTCTCCTGGCAGCTGCCAAACCTAGACACATCCATTGGATTGCCAGACAGGGGAGCGTGATTTGTCACTCCAGAGAACACGTCTCCACTGCTCTAGTGTTCAGTGGCGGCATACTTTATACCACTGCATCCGGAGCTTTGCATTGCACTTGGTGATGTAAGGTTTGGATGCAGCTGCTCAGCCATGGAAACCCATTCCAGGAGACCCCAGTGTCCAGCTGGTGGTTGCATCGGCTTACCATAGAATTGTTCAGAGACACCGATCACCTCTATTAGAAACCGGAAGCAGCCTGTATTTTGTCACTTCCGGTTTCAGTGTCTTGTTTACATGCTATTGCTAGCTTGTACAAGCATCGGATCAGACTGATCTTGGTCTGAGCTGATGCCGTTAAGGGCAAAGCAGACCTCTGTCTAATAGATCTTATAGATCCCCAGATGAGGCATCATGACAAACTCTAAACTGATGACCTGTAAAGGCTTTTAAAGCATCGCCTATAGAGCTTTTTAGGTACCATAGTTTGACGCCGTTCCACAGGCGTATTATAAAGTGTGACATGTAAGGTATTTGTTTACTGTGTAACATCATCTTTTATATTTTACAAAAAGTGGGTATTACAGTCATGGCCGAAATTGTTGGCACCCTTGATATTTTTCCTGAAAATCAAGTATTTCACACAAAAAAGGTATTGCATTAACACATGTTTTGCTATACACATGTTTATTCCCTTTGTATGTATTGGAACAAATATAAAACAGAGGCAGAAAAGCAAATATGACATAATGTCACACAAAACCCCAAAAATGGGCTGGACAAAAGTATTGGCACCCTTAACTTAATATTTGGTTGCACACCCTTTGGAAAACATAACTGAAATCAGTCGCTTCCTATAACCATCAATAAGCTTCTGACACCTCTCACCCGGAATTTTGGACCACTCTTCCTTTGCAAACAGCTCCAGGTCTCTCTTATTGGAAGGACACCTTTTCCCAACAGCAATTTTAAGATCTCTCCACAGGTGTTCAATGGGATTTAGATCTGGGCTCATTGCTGGCCACTTCAGAACTCTCCAGCGCTTCTTTGCCATCCATTTCTGAGTGCTTTTTGACGTATGTTTGGGGTCATTGTCCTGCTGGAAGACCCAGGATCTTGGACGCAAACCCAGCTTTCTGACACTGGGCCCTACAGTGCGACCCAAAATCCTTTGGTAATCCTCAGATTTCATGATGCCTTGCACACAGTCAAGGCACCCAGTGCCAGAGGCAGCAAAACAACCCCAAAACATCATTGAACCTCCACCATATTTTACCGTAGGTACTGTGTTTTGTTCTTTGTAGGCCTCATTCCGTTTTCGGTAAACAGTAGAATGATGTGCTTTACCGAAAAGCTCTATCTTGGTCTCATCTGTCCACAAGACGTTTTCCCAGAAGGCTTTTGGCTTACTCAAGTACATTTTGGCAAACTGTAGTCTTGCTTTTTTATGTCTCTGTGTCAGCAGTGGGGTCCTCCTGGGTCTCCTGCCATAGCGTTTCATTTCATTTAAATGTCGACGGATAGTTCGCGCTGACACTGATGCTCCCTGAGCCTGCAGGACAGCTTGAATGTCTTTGGAACATGTTTGGGGCTGCTTATCCACCATCCGGACTATTCTGCGTTGCAATCTTTCATCAATTTTCCTCATCCGTCCACGACCAGGGAGATTAGCTACAGTGCCATGGGTTGCAAACTTCTTGATAATGTTGCGCACTGTGGACAAAGGCAAATCTAGTTCTCTGGAGATGGACTTGTAACCTTGAGATTGTTGATATTTTGCCACAATTTTGGTTCTCAGGTCCTCAGACAGTTCTCGTCTCCTCTTTCTGTTGTCCATGCTTAGTGTGGCACAGACAGACACACAATGCAAAGGTTAAGTGAACGTCTCTCCTTTTTATCTGCTTTCAGGTGTGATTTCTATATTGCCCACACCTGTTACTTGCCCCAGGTGAGTTTACAGGAGCTTCACATGCTTGTAACATTCTTATTTATCCGCAGTTGTGAAAGGGTGCCAATACTTTTGTCCAGCCCATTTTTGGAGGTTTGTGTGACATTATGTCGAATTTGCTTTCTTTCCTCCCTTTTTTTGTTTTGTCCCAATACACACAAAGGGAATAAACATGTGTATAGCAAAACATGTGTTAATGCAATACGTTTCGTGAGAAATACATGATTTCCTGGAGAAATATCAAGGGTGCCAACAATTTCGGCCATGACTGTATATTGTATTTATCTGCACTAAAATTCATTAAAGTGTATTTTTTTTTAAAATTGCATTTAAAAAAAAACCACTGCACTAATACCGTGTGACATAAAAAATTGCAACACTCACCACTTTCTCTCTTATCTCTAGGGCTTCTGCTTAATAACATATATAATGTTTTGGAGCTCTAAGTAGTTTTCTAGCAAAAAAAATGATTTTTACATTTAGGAGAGAAGTGTCAGAATAGGCTTGGGAAGCAATGGTTAAATGATTTAATACATACACATTTGTGCAATAGAACATGTGAATACCTGCCTCTTGAAAACCAACCTAAAGAAAATTGTTCTGGTTGACTACTGCAGCCAATCAGTTTCCAACTGTTATTTTAATAGTCATGGTTTGAAAATGAATTAATGAATCTAGTTGCTATGGATAAAAAGCAAAATTTCCATACATATCAGAGCTTTTGGGCCTTGTGTCGGCAGCTTTTGTTCGCATCAGTTGGATTTTATATTCCCATACAGGTCTATAGGAAAGCAAAACAAACTTGAAGCAGGTCAAATGCAGGTCAGAAGGAGGTTAGAGTCTAAGAGGTATAGCTCTACCTGCACGGAGTTTGCATGTTCTCCCTGTGCTTCAGTGGGTTTCTTTCCTCTATGTACTCTGGTCTCCTTCCACACTTCAAAGACATGCTGGTAGATTAATTGGCTTCTGTCTAAATTTGCCCTAGTATGTGTATGTATCCATGTTAGGTAGGGACCTCACACTGCAAGCTCCATGAGGGCAGAGACTGATGTCAATATACAATATATGTAAAGCGCTACATAAATTGTCCCAAAAATCTGTAATAATAAATAAATACAGAACAAATGCACTTGTCATTGGATTCTGAATGTTCTCAGAAGGCCATCGTATAAACCGTTCACCGACACATACTCTTAATCTGTTACTATGTCAGAACATGGCTGCTTGCCCAAATGCAACACAGTTATAACTGTTCACTCTCAGAACATAGCACTATGTCAGAATAACTTATTGTCAAAATACTTTCCTTGTGACTAATTCAGAACATGTCACCCATATAAAGATTGTCAGCCAGAATCCACCTCCTAGTGCAAGCTTATTATATTGAGCTGTCTGAGCCCTGGGTTGGCGCACAATCAACAACTCAAAGAAAGTCCTTGGTTTGCACAGGGTATGGTGATGCATGGGGGATTAGAGTGTGCAGTGGTCCAGTGGTGCAGATGTAGGTTGTTATCAGTGCAGGAAGGGATGTCGGTACAGTTCAAGGTTTGGGGTTTACATTTGTTTGATGGGAGGGGGGTAGGACACTTTCAAAGGTGCAGATGGTTATTGCTCCAGAGGTGTCACTGATGCAGGGGATAACCAGTCAATGGGGAATGCAAGTGGTTTTCATGGTGTTTGGGCTGCGGGTATGGTGTACTGAAGTGAATATGCAGCTGCAAGTAAGGTGAAGAGATGATGGGTCACGAGTCCAGGTCTGGTGATGCTGTCATTAGTCAACATTCTAGGAGATTGGCTGTGAGTGTTTGTCTAGTGACAAGGGGCACAAATGATAGTTTCACAGTGGCTAAATGGCTAGCATTTCCACCTGGCAGTACTAAGGTTGTTGGTTCAAATCCCAACAACAGCACCACCTCCCTGAAGTTTGCATGTTCTCCCTGTGCCTGCATGAGTTTCCTCCTGGTACTCTGGTTTCCTCCCACACTCCAAAGACATGCTGGTAGGTTAATTGGATCCTGTCTAAATTGGCCCTAGTATGTGTACATATGAATGTTAGTTAGGGGCCTTAGATTGTACACTAATTGAGGGTTAGGGACTGATGTGAATGTACAATATATATGTAAAGCGCTGTGGTAATTGATGGCACTATATAAGTACCTGAAATAAATAAATAATCAGCTCAGGGAGAAGTACTGCAGGTGTGTTTTAGTCTATAGTAGGGTGTAGGTGCTTGTTGGTCTTGGCAAAGAGTTTGTGAGCCATTAGCCCAGGGGATTTCATGATGTAGCCTTCATTCTGAGGGGACATGGCTATTAATCTAGCGGAGGGTTCAAATGACTGTAAGACCAGGTAGGATGCAATCAAGTAATCAGCAGTCCAGTGTTGTTGATAGGTGGCCATCGGTCAAAAAGGGAACAGGTGATAATTATTTTTAATGTCAACAGGCTCTGTGAAACTGTATATCAACTGGGAAGGTGGTGGCCTGAAGACTGCCAAAGGGAGATAGAAAGACAGGCATGTACCCTATCACAGAAAGACACAAATGGTCCTGCTGTGCTTACTTTAATATGACTGCAAGCCTAGCACTGCACAGAAGGGGGTTATGATTGATATGGGAAAGGTTTATAGATTACTGAGATAAGGGGAGGAAATACAGATACAAACAGCTATTAGTAAGTTAACGTTTAGGGATGGATACAAGGTGACGATTTTAACTCCACAGCTGAATCCCTTACAAGTCCAGTTTGGAGAAGAAATTATAAACATTCTTACTCATCTATACATAAATTATTCCAAACTTTTAATAATCCCAACATGGATGAAAAACACCATGTATCCTGAGGATCTAAGCCCCTAATGTGATTAAAAACAGAATGGTTTATGGTTAATGTGGTTGTACATACAGTATACCCAGTGAAGTGACTGGCCTCAGGTGGTACACAGAGATGAAACAACTTCTCCTGCATAATCCTCCTGCATAGGTTGTACTTGCTTATCTATAACCATCTTCCCCCTACATCCATTCAAAGTGCAGAATCTACACAGGATCTCTCAGCTCTGAAATGCGGGGGGCAGAAAGCTGAAGTTACATCAGTGAGGAGAGTCCTCTTCCCACAGCACACAGGAACAGAGTTGAGGCTGTCTATCACAGGCTGTGCCCTCCCCTGTCACCATTTTTCTCTTGGTGTCAGGAAAATTTGTCAGAAGTGGCTCATGCTTATAGCAGAGGAATGAGACAGCGGAGAGAAATGGCACTTAGTGTTCTGGATTGATACCCACTATAGAGGGATATACTTTGTTCATATTTCATGTCTGGAAGTGGTATACAACCACTTAAAAAAATCCTGAAACGTTTACACCTACAGTATAGATTAAAAGTGAACTCCAGCTCTAGGTGTTTACTACTTCCACTGACCCCATCCCTGAAGTCAACCAGTTTTTTTCTAATACCACCCTATACTTCTCATTTCCATTACGTTTTCTTGACAGTCCAGTGATGTCACAGGAGCTTCCTCTTCTTCGTCAGCAGCTGTGGCAGGCCTTTCTCCTGGACTGAGCAACACTCATGTAATACTTTACTGTAATATTGTGAGCCCAGACTGATGCACCCCCAGGCAGTATGTCAAGACCAGCCTGGGCTGAGGAAAGGGGCAGAATGACGCTGTTGTTCTCCCTGAAGAAGACCAGCAGGGAGGCCGGGGACATTGCTTGGGTCCAGAGAGGGTAAGTACAGCTTGCCTTTTTTTCTTTTAATACTGGAGGGGGGGGCAAAAACAAAATAAAGTATTGGAGTTCTGAGTTAAATTATTAGCAATTTTATGTATGCTGCTTAACGTCTGTCTAATCTTTTATGTGTTGCCATAGCTATTAAGAAGACTGAATGAGTAAAATTAGCTCTAGGTTGTACATAAATTATAGAAAAGGAACAGTACATTAGAAGGATCAGTGATACCTTGTAACTGGAGCATCAGTGTCACAGGTATTCACCACCTGTCACCAGTCTTTGAATAATGCAGCAGTGAAGGTAATATGCAGGTTGTATTAGGCTCATCTTGCTCAGTATCGCCCTCTACATCACACAGACAAGACATCTGCCTTGCCGACAGGGACCTCCCTCTGCAGCAGATAACATAGGCAGTGTGCACTGTACCTCAACACTCACCATCCCCCATGAACCTCTATCTTCCTAAAGCTTTCTCTCCCTGCAGTCACCCCCTCCTGATCTCACTCTATCATTCTAGATGATGCCCATGTTCAGAGAATGCCATCTGTTCAGGCACAGATGCACAATGCAAAGGCTGCCAAGCAGAACAGAGCGCAGCTCCTGACCAGTGCCTGACATACACCTTGCTGACACTGGCAACGCAGAAGACGGTGCAATACTCTGCAGGTTTTTGTATGATTGATACATGACAAATACTAGACTAAACATCATAGACTTCCCATTTATAGCAATGTGCAAATATTCATGTTACATGAAATATTATGTAAAGACATTACCAAACATTGCTCAATCAAGATTTGTAGACCCTACTGTTCAAGGGCTGTCAGGTTTTGTTGATGGACACTACAAAAGAATAAAAATTAAATAAAAGTGACAGGTTAAGCTTTACTGAGCTACAGCTTCTGTTTGGCAAAAACTTTAAAACTGGCAACATCCTAAAATCAACAAAAGAAAGATAAATACACATTTTGAATAAAAGCTTTCTTTTGCATAAACCATTAACGATGCTACTGTGAAGTCAATCGACTAGTCAACACGCCACAATCGGTTTACGTCTAAATATGTCCTGTGAGAAACAAAGACATTGGCGTGTAAGTGAGGAAGACATGGCGATATTGGGCTTCTGACACTCTCCTGAAGCCACCAGCACTGACTGGCACAGACTCCATCTCTTCCCCCCTGCTTTGCGTAAGTGAGAAAGGGATTATACTGCATGGAAATTTCTGAAAATGTACAGCGAGGATGAAAGGATCTGTGAATGGATAATACTGTGATTGTTCTGGGAATCACAGCATATCCCTGTGTTATAATACACAGGACATTTTGAGTGAAGCTTACTAGAGACACATTGCCACTGATAGGAAATATATTAAATATTTATACAGAGGTAAAAAGCTCCTCCCCGTAGTCTTTTCATTAGGACACTTAATAGGCTAATCTTCGAAGCTGTGTCTAATATAATGATGGGGTATTTTAGCAGTCAGTGAAACAGGGAAATGGAATGATGTTTTGTTAAAAAATAGAGAAGTACACAGTAATAAAACAAGGTGATTCAATATTCAAAGTTCTTTACTATGTGTCCTGGAACACCTTCTGTGGCATCATTTATATCCACATGTGCTATAGTTGTGGACCTTCAATAAATATTGACCCTAAACTAAATGAAAGCCCACATTACAAATGTTTCCAATGCACTCACAAGGCGATGAGGCCTCAGACGCATTTATTTCAGGCATGGTTCTTACCCATGTATCTAACAAAAACAGGCCTCAGTCACTTTAGTTCAGAATACCCCAAAATACAGCTGGTCTCAACGAACTGACTAGCCTCTAATCCTCTTCAAAGGCTATACTAACTGCTTACCTTGTGGACTCCTGGGAGATGAAGGCACTAACGATATCATACTTAGACTCTTAAAGCAGGAGAGCAGAGAATGTTCTTGTGTGGTCTTCTGCCTCAGCCAGTCGTTCACCATATCTCTTTTGAATAGGGAAGCCTCGGGTACTTCCTCAAGGCTAATTTCCCTGTTTTCATAAAGCCAACATCTAGAGGGGCTTTCCATCAGGGAACACCTCCCCAGTTCACATCACCAGGCCCACACTTCTGGTTATTGGCTGGGTTGTTAAATATTCAGAACAATATTACTCCTCGAAAACAGTCAGCTGGAGCTTGCTCAACATTTTCTGGAGATGAAGTAACACTCTGTCATTAGGAACACATAGCAAAGAGAAAAGCAAGGCTGGCTACAACCCACTGCCACTTACAGATCTCAGAAAATGGTAGAACAGAAATTAGTAAAATTACATATTGTTGAACTTACATAGTAGGGAAAGAAGTGAGTTTAGCTGTAGAGAAATTCATGACTTAGACCCATGGCACACTAGTAATCCCGTTACTAGTAAGAATTTGCCAGCAAAAGGATCATTACAAAATGCAAGGACGCCACATACCTACTTTGTATGTATGGCTTCCCCTCTGCTTAAAATGCTGAAATATCTGATCCACAGTTGAGCAAAATACACTTTGCCCCTCTAGCGGACATTCCTGCCTGTGTGACATGACCCTTTGGAAGTTGTGTGTACATATCGTTCAAAAAGTAGACTGTAGAGAAAAATGAGCCTGTGTACACTGTACCCGAAGTAGCTGCAGAGTGGGCTGCTTTGTGCACAAAGGTGTTTCAATATCTGTCTGAACAGTCAGGGTGTTCTGCCTCCAGCAGGGAAATGTATTATGCCTGCTCTGCCTGCAATTATAAATTTGGTCATTGCAAAATTTTCCATTCTAAGAAAAGAAAGTGGAGCTCAGATTCCATCTTAAGAACTGAGAGAAAGGAACCAGCCATAATTTTCTGCAGCATGGACTGAACGTATATCCCTTACAGGAAGCATCGCTAGTGAGCATGGGCTTATTGTCATATACAGCTAAATTTTTCATTGTGTTTAGTTTCACCCACTATGTTTTGTTAAATAAAGCACCAAGATTACATTCAGTCTGGCATATTGCAGAAGAGGACGGTTTAGCTGCATGTTGAGTTACATACAGGGAAGTGAAGACGTGTACTGTGTACTAGGGATTCTTGTTTAAGAAACCTAATTTGAAATCATATTAAAGGAAACCTTTCATGAGAGAACATAGAGGATGATATTGTTGATCTTCCCTTCTAAAAATGCTGGTTGCCTGGCTGATAACCTGATCCTAATGCTTCAATATTAAAAGTCACCTTCACAAGTCAGAGTACAGATCAGTAGTTATGCATTTGCTTTGACTTTCTTCATCTTCATACTATATAGTGAAAAAAGCCAGAGGGTCAGAAACACAGCGTGTCAACTAACATTTTCAGAATGAGGTCAGCAATGGCAGCCCTCTATATTTCTTATACAACAGGTTTACTATGAAGTACATCTAAAAGAGTTGTGTGGGCTTCCACTGATGATTTCTCATTCTGAAGATGCTGGCTAACATGCTGATCCCATGGCTTCAATCCTTTCTAATGTGCAGATGTGCAGGTGTATATACATAGATTTATAGTAAGGTTGGGAAAAGTCCATTGAGTTCAAATTATAAAGAAAACAAACTTCGCATTCCCAGAACCCTAAACATGAAGTTTACCTAGAGAAAGGCATTAAGCCCTTATAAAGCGTCACCCAATTTAAATTAACAGAAAAAATAAATGATTCATTTTCTCCAAAGGCAATTGGATCAACATTCTACAAAGTTATTTTGGATAAAACAGCAATTAAATATTTTACATTAAAAAAAAAAATTAAGTTTTGTTGTTTTGTTGTAATGTTTATACAAGGTTGTCATAGTCATCTAGTAATTATTTCTTCTACAGGGAGAATACCCTTAGTTTAGATAATCTTTCTCCATAGCTGCGTGGGTTTCCTCTGGGTACTCCGGTTTCCTCCCACACTCCAAAGACATGCTGGTAGGTTAATTGGATCCTGTCTAAATTGACCCTAATATGTGTATGTATGAATGTGAGTTAGGGACCTTCGATTGTACACCCCTTGAGGGTTAGGGACTGATGTGAATGTACAATATATACAGTGAGGAACAGAAGTATTTGAACATCCTGTGATTTTGCAAGTTCTCCCACTTAGAAATCATGGAGGGGTCTGAAATTCACATTGTAGGTGCATTCCCACTCTGAGAGACAGAGTTAAAAAAAAAATTCAGGAAATCACATTGTATAATATATAAAGAATTTATTTGTCTTGCACTGCTGAACATAAGTATTTGAACACCTGAGAAAATCAGTGTTAATATTTGGTACAGAAGCCTTTGTTTGCAATTACAGAGGTCAAACGTTTCCTGTAGTTCTTGACCAGGTTTGTACACACTGCAACAGAGATTTTGGCCCACTCCTCCACACAGATCTCCTCTAGCTCTGTCAGGTTTTGGGGCTGTCGCTGAGCAACACGGAGTTTCAGCTCCCTCCAAAGATGTTCTATTGGATTTAGGTCTGGAGACAGGCTAGGCCACTTCCGAACCTTGATATGCTTCTTACGGAGCCACTCCTTGGTTATCCTGGCTGTGTGCTTCGGGTCATTGTCATGTTGGAAGACCCAGCCACGACCCATCTTCAATGCTCTGACTGAGGGAAGGAGGTTGTTGCTCAAAATCTCACAATAAATGGCCCCGTTCATCCTCTCCTTAATACACTGCAGTCGCCCTGTCCCCTTCGCAGAAAAGCACCCCCAAAGCATGATGTTACCACCCCCATGCTTCAAAGTAGGGATGGTGTTCTTGGGATGCAACTCATCCTTTTGTTTCCTCCAAACACGACGAGTGAAGTTTAGACCAAAAAGTTCTACTTTGGTCTCATCTGACCACATGACTTTCTCCCATGCCTCCTCTGGATCACCCAGATGGTCATTGGCAAACTTCAGAAGGGCCTGGACATGTGATGACTTGAGCAGGGGAACCTTCCGTGCAATGCATGATTTGAAACTATGACGGCGTAGTGTTCTACCGACAGTGACCTTTGAAACTGCAGTCCCAGCTCTCTTCATGTCATTGACCAGCTCCTCCCTTGTAGTTTTGGGCTGATTCCTTACCTTTCTTATCATCAGTGATATCCCATGAGGTGAGATCTTGCATAGGGCCCCAGTCCGAGGGAGACTGACAGTCGTCTTTAGCCTCTTCCATTTTCTAACAATTGCTCCAACAGTTGATCTATTTCACCAAGCTGCTTGGCAATTGCCCCGTAGCCCTTTCCAGCCTTGTGGAGGTCCACAATTTTATCTCTGGTGTCTTTTGACAGCTCTTTGGTCTTGCCCATGGTAGTAGTTGGTGTCTGACTGACTGTGGGGTGGACAGGTGTCTTTAAAGAGCTCAGACAGGTGCCAATAAGTTAGATTAATGAGTGGAGTAGAGGTGGACTTTTTAAAGGCACAGTAACAGGTCTTTGAGAGCCAGAATTCTTGCTGTTTCTTAGGTGTTCAAATACTTATGTTCAGCAGTGCAAGACAAATAAATTCTTTAAAAATCATACAATGTGATTTCCTGAATTTTTTTTTTAATTCTGTTTCTCGGAGTGGAAATGCACCTACAATGTGAATTTCAGACCTCTCCATGATTTCTAAGTGGGAGAACTTGCAAAATCGTAGGGTGTTCAAATACTTCTGTTCCTCACTGTATGTGTAAAGCGCTGCGTAAATTGTCGGCGCTATATAAGTACCTGAAATAAATAAATAAATAATAGCTGAGGTCCTCCATGACCTCTACTAGTTTTATTGCTGTCACGCACTACTTCAAGTTCTACAAAAATAATTTTATGATCTGGTCGACAAAACTCAACTGCATATTCCAGGCAATGCTTACTAATATTTTGCATAGGGGAAATGATGTCTATGTCAGAGCGTATCTTACTAGCTCTAGAATCTGCAGATTCAATTGCATGTGATTACTAACTATGATCTATTAGAATATCCCAAATCTTCTCCACCACCGCTTAACCCAGTTTTATGCCCCTACATTGTGTGATGCCTGCATGTTTTATCAATAAGTGCATAACTTCACATTTATTAAAATGCAACCTCATTTGCTATGGTATATGTAACCATCCAGTTCGTCTAGGTCTTTGTCTCATCTGCAAATACAAAAATTGTACTTTTAATCCCAAAATGTATATAATTTAAGAGATTAAAAAAAGTCACAGTTCAAGCCTTGGGCTACCCCACTCACAGACACATCTTTTTTTGCTACTTCAAAAAGATACATGAATTATTCTCGGATATCCAAGGATATCCTCCAATAGAGGTTGAAATGTGTCAAGGGAAGGAGCATCTGATTGGAAGATACTGGAATGTAGTGCATTTATCTTTTTGAAGTATACTGGTTAGTGAGGAAGGACCTGTACAGAGCTGCCAGCTGAAGGTGGAGAGAGGTGGGCTTTTGCAGAGACCTAGAGCTGAGCATAAGGGGGGATATGTGCTTTTTTGCCACCACATCCACAGCTTAACCTTTGCTTTTTTTCTGACATCTCCATAAAACAGAAATAGAATTGTTTGACAAATTCAAACTTTCAGAAATTCACAGTTATATCATTTTAGCAGATACTCTTTTACGTCGTCCCTTTGCAAACTCTCCAAAATCTTTCCTGCAACAACAGTTAACTTTAAAGATTTTTAGTTATTGGCTGAAGATCTTGATCCCTTTATAAGTACAGTGGATAGAAAAAGTCTGAACACCCCTGTTAAAATGTCATGTTTCTGTGATGTAAAAAACGAGACAAAGATAAATCATTTCAGGACTTTGTCAACCTTTAATGTGACCTATAAACTGTCCAACTCAGTTGAAAAACAAACTGAAATATTTTAGGGGGGGGGGGGGTAAACCTAAAAAACTAAAATAATATGGTTGCATAAGTGTGCACACCCTTACTTTGTTGAAGCAACTTTTGATTTTACAATAACTGAGTTCAGTTGCTTGAGAACTCATGAGTGTAAGACATCTCATCCAGGAGGCTTATGCACATTTGCATGTCTAATCGTTTCTAGACAATATCAAGGCAAACCCACATTGGTGCATTTAAGATTTTGACAATACAATCTTGGGAATTTTTGTCATTACCACCATGTTACTTTGCATGCAAAGAGCTTAATACGATGCAAGTTTGTTTTCTCTGGGTCCAAAGTGACCAACTTTGAGTTATTTTTAAGATCAGGCATAGCCTATTTAATATTAATATATTTAAATAACTTTTTGGAGAATGTTCTATAGGAAAACAGCCCTTTGTTTAAATTTTTTGACAACCTATTCTTTCGTTTTTGCTTATATTGTTTGCATTGTAACTCTGAAATTATGGCATTGTGCCTTCAGTTTGTATTTTTAAATAATTTATGTTTTTTTTTTAAACACAAGAATTTAGCCACAAAGGTTTAGCCGTTTTCTTTCTGTCTTCAGGTAAAAACATTTTTAAAATGTGTTTGCATAAAAATGTTTCCCCCCAAATCTACAAATCAGAGAAAAGCCCTCTACCCCATAGTGTGTTTGTCTTTTCAATGTGTGCTTGTTGTTTTACAGTTTAGATTAAATCATGTAATGGTCACTGCTATCTGTGGGCACCAAACATTTAGTTTTGCTAATGTTAAGCATTGGGCTAACATTTCAGGTGAAAAGTTCATTTTCAGAATTTAGCTAGGATTTTTTCTGTTTCTTTTCTCTGTTGAAACCTAATGATTGACTTAAGGTGCATATTAGCCAAAAATTTTTTTTTTCTACTTTTGGATAAAGTAGAGAAGGGTAAAATCCCTGTCATTTTATTTTTTTCAGTCTTAGAGCTAATATTTCCAAAGTGAGCGCAATTTCCTTCTTAGATAGATGTCACCTGATATGGTTCTATCCTTGTTCTGGTGACAACTGTAAATGTTGGATTTCCCACCACTTTCTGTCTTGGTGACAGTCACCAGGCCCAGTGGGGTTACAGACAGCAGAAGATACCTGCCAAGGGTTCTAACTACTGACCACACTAACCAAATGTATGTACACATGAATAAAGTTTATAACTGCAAGAATTTAGTTAAACAAGTACTCCTTATTCGCATATAACTAGTTTGCTAATAGATGCAGGAAAGAGAAATCAGTAAAAAGGAGAAAAACACGGGAGTAACAACATAAGAAGAGATGAAAGGTAAGAGGTATAGAAGAGATTCAAACTACGGGTAGGGGTTCCTGAGAAGGAAAAGTAGACTAAAAAACATTTAAACATTTTGCTTAAACAAATACAAGCAGATGGCCATATTTTACAATGAGTATGATTTACTGTGTGTGTGTTCGTGTATATTTAGATCCATGTCACAAACATGATGGGTCACTGAAATAGACGGGAGACAGAGAGATGTCTCTGTTTGCCTGACATAACCATCACCCTCACCAAAATGATAAGGACATAGCCTGACAGGCCTATAACAGGCGGGACATTTATACATAGAGTACAGTCTGTCAGGGTTCCAATACTGCATCTGCCTCCAAGATATCTATAATCAGAGGCTCGACTGCCATAGATGTGTAGAAAATGTATTCATGTAGTAAACTAAATTATGAAGCGCCCATTTTGTCTGTTCTCATTAACATACAAAATGACATGCAGAAAGGATACTGAAGAAAGCCTATACTATATATTGTCATTTTTTTCCTACATTAAAAAACAAGATGTTTATAGTAACAGGTAAGACTCAACATCCTTTAGTCTGACCTTCGATGCTCTGATGTGCTGTCATCCTTATGAGAGCAGGTGGTCCAGAGAGGGGAGCGGGACATAAGCTCATTAGAGGTTTACAATCTCCCAGAACCTGTCCTCAATGCACCCGAATGAGCCCAGGAAAATGATGCTGAGGAAAGCAGCTGGAAAGAGCCACTATACGACATAGTTTAATGTGTGAATGACGAAAGAGACACATAACGAGGGCAAATCAGAATGCGTATAGGAAATGTAAATGAAAATGCAAAATAGGATACACAGAGGCTTATGGACCAGAAGCAGACAACTCATTTATCTAATAAGAAGGAGCAAGATGTCAAATGTGCAGTAGTGCACCAAATGCATTTATCATGGTAAAAGGAAAGGCTACACAACACATCACATGTTAAATGTTTCTTCCCCCTTGCTGATACTCCCTGCATAATTTGTCTGATAAATGTCTGTCTAAACACTTTTTAAAGTTTTTCTATGTGGTCATGTGACCACAAAGGTATAGTTAGTTTGTGTGTCCTATGTGGCTGACAATTCTGCTGAATCCTATAGAGCAGTGATGATATCCTGCCGGCATCCATAGCTCCATGGCATTGTCAACCAGGAAAGAGTTTGCGCTCACCAACCGCAAAAAAAAGGGGTTGAGTTGGAGCCTTGTGGTCATGTGACTGCATGGAGAAACTTAAAATAATAATAAAAAAAAAAAGGTATTTAGACAGCTATTTTTAGAAACATATTGTGAGAAGTATCAGTAATGAGAAAGCAACATTTAACTTGTGGTTTATAGTGTAGCCTTTCCCTCTACGGTAAAAGAGATGGCAGCCATTTTCTCCAAGTTCTTGATTCAACCAAAATCAAACCAATTCACAAACTTTGGGTGTGTTTCATGTCATATCATGACAAATCAGGGTTCACCGTTTTCAAATTGGGTGATATATAGAAAACCCTCCCCCAGAACTTTACATCTCTGCCAGTGTTCCTGAGTCCTTTCTGTCCTCTTAGACATTTACAACACAAATTTAACCCTTCTACCCCTTTCACGAGTTGTTTTTGTAGTAGCTCTACCAAAAGTCCCAGCACAGCTGGCCTTGTCTTTCTAACCCCTAGGTGAAAGGAAATTTTCAAAAACATTACACTCCTGTTGTTTTCTCACCCAGCAAGAAATCTAGACAGAGACATGTAGGATCAAACGATGCTCACACCAAAACAAAATTTGTTCAAAAAAGATGTGATTTTCATGAGGTACAAAAAAAAGCCAATTACTACATATCCTATCTAAACGGAGGTAGATGGTGACCGCTATGTCATATATTACCCTCACTTAATGATGCCATAATATTTTATCCCTAAGCAATTTAAAAATAGTTTGCACCAGTTTTGTTACTCAGGTTTACACCTGTCCCCAGTGTTCTACATGTTTTACAAAAAAGTACAACTTCAGGCTGTAACTCTCATCTATCATATGTCACGATAGAAACTGGAGTTATCATAATTGGGTTACCCATACATTTTTAAAAGCTAGTGACTTCCCTATCATCAACTGAACTAAAAAAACACTTGTAACATTAACCAAGCCTTGTAACATTAACCACTTAAGGGCCAGGCCTATTCAGACACTTCTTTCCTACATGTAAAAAGCAGTGGGTTGTTTTTTTTTTGCTGGAAAATTACTTATAGAATCCTTGTCAGGGCTCCAGGTATGACCAGAGGTATGTGAACTGACGCAGGGAAACGCAGGCTTCAGATATGTTATAAACAATATAATTTAATACTAACAATACAAAACGCAGTGCAATACTAAAACATAAACACAGTGCAAACGAACCAAACCAAACCACCCACAGATAACAATACATACAATGCAAGCGTAGTCAGGCAGGCCGGGTCAATAACAATTGGGCAGGTAGGAACAGGAGGAGCAGGCAGAGAATGGTCAGGGTCACAAGCCAGGGATGAAACAGGAGAAGTCAGCAGAGGTCAGGATCAGGCAGGGTCAGCAACGAGTCAGTCAGGCAGGAACAGGAACAGAAACAGGAATGCAGCTAACAAGATACAGGGGCCCATGGAAAAACACACACCAAGGCACAGACTGCAGGTCTGGTCATCCCTTAAATACACCTGCAATCAGCCTCAGGTGTTTGGCTGACTGCAGGGTTGAGTCTCTGATTGCTGAGAGCACCCGCTGGCCAGTCCTGGTACTGCAGCCCACAAGGCAGGTGAGTCCCACCATTATTGGCAAGTCCATTCCTGACAGTACCCCCCCCTCAAGGAGCGGCCTCAGGACACTCCAAACAGTCCTAGCTGGGCAAAATGTTCCACCGCCCGGGTCTGGTAACTGGCGGGATATCAAAGACTGGCATATTGGGCTGGACTCCGGGCAGAGGCACATCGGGCTGGACTCCGGGCAGAGGCACATCGGGCTGGACTCCGGGCAGAGGCACATCGGGCTGGACTCCGGGCAGAGGCACATCGGGCTGGACTCCGGGCAGAGGCACATCGGGCTGGACTCCGGGCAGAGGCACATCGGGCTGGACACCGGGCAGAGGCACATCGGGCTGGACACCGGATCACCAGGCGGAGCAGCAGGCACCGGATCACCAGGCGGAGCAGCAGGCACCGGGCCACCAGGCGGAGCAGCAGGCACCGGGCCACCAGGCGGGGCAGCAGGCACCGGGCCAACAGGCGGGGCAGCAGGTACCGGGCCACCAGGCGGGGCAGCAGGCACCGGATCACCAGGCGGAGCGGCAGGCACCAGGCCACCAGGCGGAGCGGCAGGCGCCGGGCCCCCAGGCAGAGCGGCGGGCGCCGGGCCCCCAGGCGGGGCGGCGGGCACCGGGCCCCCAGGAGGAGCGGCAGGCACAGGGCCCCCAGGCGGGGCGGCAGGCACTGGACCCCCAGGCGGAGCGGCGGGAACTGGGTCATCAGGCACGACAGCGGGCATCGGGTCACCAGGCATCAGGTCATTTGGCTCGCCAGCGGGCACCGCTTCATCTGGCAAGGCAGTGGGCACCGAGTCACCAGGCACGACAGTGGGCTCCGAGTCAACTGGCATGACAGCGGGCACTGGGTCAGACAGTGGATCGTCTGGCTCGACAGCGGGCATCGGGTCACCAGGCATGACAGCGGGCACTGGGTCATCAGGCATTGGATCGTCTGGCTTGACAGCGGGCATCGGGTCACCAGGCATGACAGCGGGCACCGGGTCATCAGGTACCGGATCGTCTGGATCGACAGCGGGCACCAGGTCATCTGGCGTTGGATCGTCTGGCTCGACAGCAGGCATCGGGTCACCAGGCATGACAGCGGGCACTGGGTCATCAGGCATTGGATTGTCTGGCTCGACAGCAGGCATCGGGTCACCAGGCATGACAGCGGGCACTGGGTCATCAGGCATTGGATCGTCTGGCTCGACAGCGGGCATCGGGTCACCAGGTATGACAGCGGGAACCGGGTCATCAGGTACCGGATCGTCTGGCTCGACAGCGGGCATCGGGTCACCAGGCATGACAGTGGGCACTGGGTCATCAGGCATTGGATCGTCTGGCTCGACAGCGGGCATTGAGTCACCAGGCATGACAGCGGGCACTGGGTCATCAGGCATTGGATCGTCTGGCTCGACAGCGGGCATCGGGTCACCAGATATGACAGTGGGCACTGGGTCATCAGGTGTGATAGGATCATCAGGCTGGGTACAGACATCAGGCTGGGTAGAGACATCAGGCTGAAGTGCGGGTGCCGAGGCACCAGGCTGAACCACGGAAGGCAGGTTCTCAGACGGCAGGCTCACCGGTTTGGATACTGGCAGGATGGTACTGGTTGGAAAGAATTTTCGCTTTTTTCTGGTTTTAACTACTGGAGCACTGCAAGTAAACGCAGGTCTGCAAACGAATGAAGCAGCTGAGGACAGAGAAGAGCTGGAAGATGGAACAGAGGAGGGAGCAGCCACCACAGATGACCTCTCCATAGGGCCAAAGAAAGGATAGGTGCAGCGAGTGGGAGCAGGGGACTGGTATGTGGTAGTTAGCAGAGTATACTGGGCCGTCACTGGGGGTGCTGTCGGGGATGCAGGAAGAGTGCCTTGAGCAGAGGAATGACGTTGCAAGCTGACTGAAGCTTGGTGCAACAAGTCTGACCATGTCTGCAGTATGGGTTGAACAAAGCTGAGCTTACACAAAGCCTGTCTGGTCAAAGACTGCACTGCGTTTATACAATCCCTTAATACCTGTGGTGAACATGCAGCATAATGCTCCAAGAAACAATCAACATCATCCTCTAATAACCATACCAGGGACTCTACCTGGTCTGCACTAAAAATGGTGGCAAAAAGTCATTCCTGCTTTCAGGGGTACCAGATGAAGCCAACTCTACACAAACCTGAATCAAAGGTTGCACCTCAGAGAACTCTGTGCCCTGATCTACTAGAACATGAGCGACCCGTATACATTCTAGCAGTTGATCCCGGGTATACTCCCTCAGAGTCTGATAAGCATATTCTCTGTCATCAAAAACCAGCAGCGACAAATACACAACCTCATCAAGATCCATCCTTCCCAGGAACAAGCCAAGATGGCTTCCCTGTGCAGCCACTTCTGGTCAGGATTGGCCTTGGTGTAATGTCGGCTCCAGGTATGACCAGAGGTATGTGAACTGACCCCGGGAAACGCAGGCTTCAGATATGTTATAAACAATATAATTTATTAATACTAACAATACAAAACGCAGTGTAATACTAAAACATAAACACAGTGCAAACGAACCAAACCATCCACAGATAACAATACATACAATGCAAGCGAAGTCAGGCAGGCCGGGTCAATAACAATCGGGCATTTTATTTACTCTAAAATTATGTTTACGGACACAGGGTGGAAGTTACGTACAAATCAAATTAATGCAGTTTTAAATATTTGTGTACAGTTTTTCCTATCAAGTTTGGTTTCCTCTTCTATTTTTTGCTCCGTTTTTAGGTGAAAGGTTTTCTGATTTCCATACCTCTACTGAAAACCTGCCAATTGTACTTCTCTTCATTTAAACCTATATGCACAGGGGACAGAGATACAGATGTTGCAGTTGTCAGTCCACTATGTGCAAAGTTTTGACATTTTCAGTCTGATATCTTTTAAATCAGCCTCTGCAACTAACAGGTTTTAGATGGTACCATATTTGGTGGTGGTGGTGATGGTACCAAAGAATGTAGTCCATTAATCTATAGCTATTTTGTTTTCAGCAAATATAATTTAGGATGCCAGGCAAATTTGTATTTCTACAATGCATTCCCATTGTGTTCTTACACCATTTATAAACCATTAAAATACCATGACAACTAATCTTCCATGTATTTATTTTATAGCGGATTTGGTATTCATCTCAATCTTTTTGGAAGGATTTGTTATTTGGCAGCATTATAGAAATTTGGATTTTGTGCACCCTCGGATGACAGTGTTTTTGATGACAAGATGTGACCATACTTTACTGATCTGCTTTTGATAAATGATTTGGTCACAGCAGTCAAGAATAATTATATGGTGACATCAATTCCAATTTATATATGCATTGATTTTTACCAATATGAGCTATGTATTATACAGTATATTATAGAATTTATTGATAAAAAAATCTATAAAAATATAAAATACATCGAATGTTTTTTTTCTGCATAGCTACAAGCAAATTACATACACATTGTTGCCCACTCCCAGGAGTTTCCAGCACAGCCAGAGAACTGGCTATGGTGTGTTCTCCTGCTTAGTGTGGTCAGTTTTTATTAGGAAAGCAGAGGGACTGGCAGGAACACCAATCATTTCACAAAAAGGAAGCAATACAAACAGAACAGGATAGTTTTTCATACAAGTACAGGGTACAGCAGGCACATATCAGGAATATGAAATGTTGAGTTTACATATTCTTTAGGGGGCATCTTGTGTGACAATAGAGTGAGGGCAGCAACAATGACTGGTAGTGGATAAAAGAGGAGAGCAGAACAAGACAGACAGGAGCACTCAGCAAACCATACAGTGATAAGAAAATCCAGACATTTAAGAGGTGAAGTACTAACTACAACAAATAAACTAGGCATTTATAGAAGGTGTGGGTAGGGAGGTCACTGGGATAAAGCTTTACAGAGAGTGATAGAGGTACCCAGAGGAAAGGGATGACATGTCCCAGGAGCTATACATAGAGAAGAGGGCTAGAAGGTCCCAGGAGCTGCACGCAGAGAAGACAAATCAGTTTACTCTGCAGCTAGGATGCCACCCTCAATGCTTTAAACACACAGGCATCTAGCACAGAACAAGATAAGTCTGAAGGAGAATAAGTATTATTTAGTGTTAGGGTTAAGTTAAGGGGATAGGTTAAATTAATGCTAGGCCTAGGGCAGTGCTGGGACAAAGTTCTCTAACACCTACAGTGAAAGTACATTTGTTTCAGTTTTTCTAGTTCTCTGCACATATATTTCCTTATCCTTCATTGCCACCAGTTCACCAATGTAGAGACGCATAAAACCCCACAATTTGTGCACTTCCTGTGCAGGCAGTAGGACTAGATGGAAGGCTGGCAGAGACAGAGCTTTCCTAGCAGACGTAGCAGCAGAAGAGTGGAGGCAAGCTTAACACTTGAGCCATCATCCAGTATGGCTGGCATCAGAGAGGGCTCAACTTCCAAAAATCCAGAGATCCAAATCAGGGCTTAAGCATAAGCTGTTACATGCTTAGGTTGATCATAAACAGCTAAATAAAATCAGGAGATGTTCTGTATTTTGAACATTGCTTGTAGTTATTAGGCAGATTCTGCAACAGTGCAGTAGTTGAAGGAGCTTGCGTTTGCACTGAAAAATCTTTTGCAAGCAGGGCTTATTGCAGGTAAAGCCTCCTTCCCCGTGAAGTTCCCATGAAGACCACCTCTTCTGCCTACCCATTATTGCAGCCCTGCATTGGACTTTGCTGTTTCAACAGTTATGTGTTGGGGACGAGGTAAAGTTATAAGGACGCGCTTTAGGGGGTTAGTTTTAGTTGTTTGAGTTCATATAATTTTTCAGGGGGGGAGAAGGGGGGGGGGGCTCACAGGTGTTAAATTTGGTTAACATTTTTATTTGTTTTGTACATGCATATTTAAAACAAAAAAATAAATATCCTCCATCCCCTCAAAAAAGTAGGATTTCTTTAGAAGTTATGTGTGTGGATTTGTGGTTGAAGGGGTTTATATGTTAAGTGATAGGATAAAAGTTAAATGTTGTTGGAGAGGGTTAAACGCACCTGTTAAGGGATAGAGCATGCGTCAAACCCAATGCCTGGGGTCCGAATCCAGCCCACCAGGCCATTTCATGTGGCATTCGCACCTCTCCTGCAGCTGCGGCACTCCCCTTGTCTCTGCCCCCCATCTTGTTTCAGCAGTCGACAGCAGAGAGGAAGACAGAACTCCTCCTACAGATCCTGTGCCTCTCTGTGCAGCCAGAGCACTCCATCTCCCATCTCTGCCTCCCCTGGTCTCAGCATTCAGCAGACTCTGGCAGCTGACTCCAGCATCCTCTGGTCCTCCTCCAGACTCAGCACTTTATGCTTCCAGAACTTTCAGCTCTACCCTTAGCTTCTGCCTGGCAGCAATACAAGGCAAGGGGGGGGGGGTGCACTGTGATCTAAGAGAGTGTGGGGGACTCTTGACTTTTAATGGTGGGGGCCTCTTGACATCTGATATAAGAGGAAATGGGGTCTAATTTTACAGATACAACTGGCCTTTGAGGGCAACCATAGACAGTGCAGAGCTCATGCATGCCTGGCTAAGAAGATTGTAACAAGTGGCTATGCAGTGCTGAGGAGTCCACACAGCCAATATCTTCTTGGATTGGATGTGGGTATGAGACTAGGAGGGAGGGCTAGGTGCACTACAAAATAAACAGGTACTCAGGTGGGAGGGTTAAGTGTTAGTTACACTTTATATATTCATTTTCCACACTGGAAGCCTTGTGCCCAAAACTGCTAGCACCAGTTTCTAGACACGGAGAACAATTGTATCTTATCCATAGACTGGACAGGATCGTTGTCAGACCAAACTGAGAAAGATCAGATTGGGAAACAGTGGTACGTTTTGCTACAATCTCTGCAGATGCTACCTTGCCAACCAATTTTACAGGAAGAAGAGGAGCATGCTCAGTGTGTAGAAATGAAATCTTTCCAAGGTAGATCTTTCTGCTCTCATGTCTTGTGGCTAATGATAGACTGAAAATGTCACCTTCCTGCACACAGAAACATACATTGTAAATACCAATAGTATTGCATTACAATTTTCACGTCCCACCCCATCTACTTGATTACATCTCACAAGATTTTGCTGTTTTCTGGCACTGGTTACTTCAGTGACATGTTTATTTGAACTGATTTTTAATTCCTTTCTATTTAAAAGGATGACTGTTCAGGGACAATGCTTCCTCTTAGCTGTCTCCTGCTAAATCCAGTCCTGGCTAATGATGATAATCTACTGGACATACTTATTTAGACACTTGGTCATCTGGCACAAATGGTAAGCCCCACGGCCACTGATCCAAGTAAGTAAAAATCCTCCTACACAGCAGCACCTTTTGCAGTCGTTAATCATTTGTCATAAAACACTGTACTACCTATACTAGTTTATGGAACATAATTTGTCTTCCTGAGGTTGCAGCCAAAATTGAAAAGCAAACATATGCAAATAGTTTTTCAGTTGTATATTTATTACTGAATTTTGTGTTTTGCAAGGAAATCTTTTACTTGCACCATGGTAACAACTGTCAAGGGAAAGTCTGTACCTGCTTTAAAAGACAATCTAGCTTAGAGTAATATACATTTTCACCTTGGTGAGCAAAACCTCTATTCATTTCATGACCAGAGGTCATTGATGCATGACTGCCAAGGCCAAAGGGAGTATTGTAAACAATTTTCTGGCTGTGCTGGGAGCACAACCTGCCTGTCCTCCAATGGTCAGACTTGTGCTGACACCAGGGGCGGACTGACAACTCATGGGGCCCCCGGCAATAGGGGATCATGGGGCCCCTGTGTCCTTGCCCACACTCAAAGCACACCCACAAAAGCCTATAAAAGGTACCAGGGGAATTTCATGGGGCCCCCTACTGACCCCGGGCCCTCGGGCAGTGCCCGAGTGCTCGAATGGTAAGTCCGCCCCTGGCTGAAACCCCCCTCGCTTCCTGCCCAGCCATTCACTGGGAAGATCAATGTACTGCTCTTTCCCCAACACAACTCTAACCCTTTAAATGCAGCTAACAGAGATGATGTGACCACTTATAAAAAAAAGCTATTTATATATTTTTTTAAATATATACATAACAAATCTTTTGCCTATCATTTCTATTTTGAATTGAATGGCTTGTTTTACAAAGTAAGGGTTCACATATACTTTAATTTGAAAT
This sequence comes from Staurois parvus, assembly GCF_062004578.1. Classification (NCBI taxonomy): domain Eukaryota; kingdom Metazoa; phylum Chordata; class Amphibia; order Anura; family Ranidae; genus Staurois; species Staurois parvus. The sequence continues at coordinate 8,384,368 of NW_028318003.1, forward strand.
GATATGCCAATGTAAATTATACAGCTGCATTACAGTTAGATAATGTTGAAATTAATGAACCTTGGATTTGTTGGACCACACACATATATGACTGACCAACTATGAAGGTTTTGCAAACATGCAAACAATGAGAGTCAAATGTCACTAAATATGATGATCTGCTTCGTAATTCTGTGTGCTGCAAATATTTGCTAAATAAGCTGGTAAAGAAATGAAATGCCAGTATTATAAGGTCAAATGTCAAGTACCATAAGCATGAATATTGCTGATTCTGAACAGAAACAAATTCTAAATTAAAACAATTAAACATGTATACCACATACAAATAACTCAAGTGGACTAGGATAGCTGGCAAACATCACTCATTAAAAAATACAATTTTATTAATAAGGAAGCATCATACCCATCAGGAATACCCAATCCCTAGAGTTATCTAAAGGTATATAAGAAGCACTTCAGGGGCTCTATCCAGAATGGCCATTAATCTGCTCCACCACCAGTGAACCTGTAATAGGGTCTTTGAACGTCACCAAAAGTTTTTCCCCGGTAACAAAGTCTCGACATAACCTAGTATGAACATTCCTTTTCTATTATTTGCTTCAAGGTTTGAAGTGTTGTGCATTCAGAGATGATATTCTGCATACCATGGTTGTAACAAGTGGTCTGCCCATTCTCCTCTGACCCCTGACATCAAAAAGGCTTTTTCGTCCACACAACTGCCACTCACTGGATATTTTCTCTTTTTCAGACCATGCTCTGTAGACCCTAGAGATGGTTGTGCGTGAAAATACCAGTAGATCAGCAGTTGTTTAAATACTCAGACCAGTTCATCTGGCACCAACAACCATGCCACGTTCAAAGTCACTTAAATCCCCTTTCTTCTCCATTTTGATGTTCAGGTTGAACTTCAGCAAGTTGTCTTCACCATGTCGACATGCCTAAATGCATTGAGTTGCTGCCATGTGATTGGCTGATTAGCAGTTTGTGTTACCAAGCAATTGAACAGGTGTACCTAATAAAGTGGCCGGTGAGTGTATACAGAAAAAAACATTTTAGCTCTCTACTGCATAAATAGGTAAACAAAGAAATCTGTAATTCTCAGAAATCATCTTTAAATGACCTGGCTACATGAAGCCTCTTAAACTGAAATCTAAGGGTAAATTTGAGAAAGGTAATTGCACAACATTTCTCTTTGCATTTATTTAAGGTTTTTGAAAATTACTGTTTTTAGAAATACTAAGAAAGGGTGACCGCCTCTTCTATTGAGTTCTTTTACAGGTAATGTACATGTAGTAAAAATAAACGAGGCAGTTCATTTGGGTTAGAAATTTGTTTAAATTCCATGCTATTCCTGAGGAAGAAAGACCTCTGCAGATTTGCACAATTTAATGGTTATGTTGATCACTGTTATCAGGACAGAAAGTGAAGTGAAAACCAAAAGTTTGTACTTGTCTGCAGAACAGGGGTGCGGGAAATCTTCTAATGGGTCACCTGTTCTGGTGATAACAGTCATGGGAGACTTTCCAAGAGTTTGGAGAAATTTCCATGCTGTTGTATCTCCACGACAGGCAAAGTATCTCAACTGCCCGAGGCTAGGACAGGCAACAGACTATCATGCTATAGTCTGCTGAGGAGGCAAGGACAAGGATTACTAAAAAGGACAATGTGGGTCATCAAGGAATGTGGCTAAATTAAAAGTAATATAATAGTAAGGCAAGATGGGACCTTACCCAATGGCATTTAGGACTCTTCACCTGGTTAGGGAGATGCAGTATATAAATATTAAATACTTTGCCAAAGGTGGCTTGATATTGAAAAATGTCTGATAGTGCTTTTCCACCATGATTCTGGTGTATTTACAAGACCGCATGTTTAGGTCTTGGAGGTCATATGGCCAGAATTGATATACTGTTGTTGACACAGTCCTATAAACAATTGGTCAGTGTAGAACAGGAGATAACCAGCATCACTCCACCGGCCCTACCTTGGTGCTTCCACAAAACATAAAGCAAGAAATTAGTTCTGACATATCATTTGGAGATTTTATTATCTATAGACAAGTGCCTGTACAGTGATGCTCTCAACTCTCTTATGGTCCATAATATGCATACTTTGTCAGACAGTAAACACCCCTCCATCTCCAGTTCAAATGGTGGAGGAAATTGGGAAAGTATTCAGTTTGCCTCACTGGCATGTAGACATGACGTAAAGAGGTGCTTGCTCCCAAACATCATCTGAAAATGTGGAATCATGAAGATGTCCTCCAACTCCTTAGCTGCCCTAAAAATGACAGTTGGAAGGAATCCCAGCACATGTTCAATCCACAGCTCATATACATTTGCCCAGAAATACAGTGAAGGAAATAAGTATTTGATCCCCTGCTGATTTTGAATGTTTGCCCACTCACAAAGAAATTATCAGTCTAAAATCGAATGGTAGGTGTATTGTAACACTGAGAGACAGAATAGCAACAAAAAATACAACAGAAATGCATGTCTAACAAATTATGCACTGATTTGTATGTTCATGAGGGAAATAAGTGTTTGATCCCCTTCATAAAACATGACTTAGTACTTGGTGACAAATCCCTTGCAGGCAATCACAGAGGTCAGACGTTTCCTGTAGTTGGCCACCAGGTTTGCACACATCTCAGGATGGATTTTGGCCCACCCCTCTTGGCAGATCCTCTCCAAGTCATTAAGGTTTGTTGGCTGACGTTTGGCAACTCGAACTTTCAGCTCCTGCCACAGATTTTCAATCGGATTAAGGTCTGGAGACTGGCTAGGCCACTGCAGGACCTTAATGTGCTTCTTCTTGAGAAACTCCTTTGTTGACTTGGCCGTGTGTTTTCGGTCATTGTCATGCTGGAACACCCATCCACTACCCATTTTCAATGCCCTGGCTGAGTGTCAAGGTCCTACCTTTTCCCAGAGGTTATGTTACTCCATGTGCTGGCATCCATCTTGGATTTATGCTGAGCATGGTGGGAAGCTTTTATGCCTTCAGGTCTCTGAGGTCCATCCCCCAGAGGGGTGTGGCTGAGTACATATAAGCCTGTGATCCGCACATGCTCTTTGCACTTGTGTCTTGTGTCTTTGTCTTGCTACAGCTCTGTGTATATGCTCGTGACTCTTCTGGTATTTGACTCGGCTTGTGACTAGACCATTCTCTGTGTTTTCCTTCGATCTGACCTTCCGTTGCTGAACCCAGCCCGTGACCTGTGATTCTCTGTCTACTGTTCTGTACTGTTTTGTCCCGTTGTTGTTGACCCAGCTTGCCTGACTACGCTATTGTCATTCTCACCAGCTACACGACATTGGCGGTGGCCATTACCGCAGCCGGGGTGTCTCGGGGGCCGCGACCTGGTTCCTGGCTGCGTCAAGTCCATCCTCACCATCAGGGGCCCTGGTGAAGGGCAGCCTGGGACTTAGACTCCGCGCCCTGAGGGACTTCGGTCTGTTGGTGGTGGTTGTCGTCAGCCAGTGCGTTACCCTGCAACTAGGCCTACCTGTCCGTTCCACAGCCCTGCCCTGACACTGAGGGAAGAAGGTTCATACCCAAGATTTGACGGTGCATTGCCCTGTCCATTGTCCCTTTGATGCGGTGCAGTTGTCCTGTCCCCTTAGCAGAAAAACACCCCCAAAACAGAATGTTTCCACCACGTTTGACAGTTGGGATGATGTTCTTGAGGTCATAGGCAGCATTCCCCCTCCTCCTCCAAACACGGCGAATTGAGTTGATGCCAAAGAGCTTGATTTTGGTCTCACCTGACCACAACACTTTCAACCAGTCCTCCTCTGCATCATTCAGATGTTCATTGGCAAACTTCAGACGGGCCTGGACATGTGCTTTCTTGAGCAGAGGGACCTTGCGGGCACTGCAGGATTTCAATCCTTGTCGGCGTAGTGTGTTACCAATTGTTTTCTTGGTGACTGTGGTCCTAGCTGCCTGGAGATCATTGACAAGATCCTCACATGTAGTTTTGGGATGATTCATCATGTTCTCATGATCCCTGACACTCCGACACAGATCTTGCATGGTGCACCAGACCTAGGGAGACTGACTGTTGTTTTGTGTTTCTTCCATTTGCGAATGATTGCACCAGCTGTTGTCACCTTCTCACCAAGCTGCTTGGCGATAGTTGGTAGCCCAGTCCAGCCTTGTGTAGGTCTACAATCTTGTCCCTGACGTCCTTGGACAGCTCTTTGGTCTTTGCCATGGTGGAGAGTTTGGAATCTGATTGTTTGATTGCTCCTGTAAACAGGTGTCTTTTATACAGGTAAAAAAAATTAGATTAGCAGCACTCGATTTAAGAGACTGCTTCTAATATCAGCCTGTTACCTGTACGATAGACACCTGGTAGCCAGAAATCCTGTTGAATGATAGGAGATCAAATATTTTTTTGCCTCATGAACATGCAAATCAGTGCATAATTTGTTAGACATACATTTCTCTTGAATTTTTTGTTGTTATTCTGTCTCTCAGTGTTACAATACACCTACCATTCGATTTTTAGACTGATCGTTTCTTTGTGAGTGGGCAAACATTCAAAATCAGCAGGGGTTCAAATACTTATTTGCTTCACTATATACAGGGCCCTTGTTCGACTACATAGTCTGCACCAATTGTATGTCCACCCTGCTGCTGTATACAGCAAGATAATACATTCTGTCTTACTGAATAATGGCAGCAGAATTGGTACAAAGGAAGCTGAAGAGGAAAGTAAGGTCGGTCATTAAAGAGATGGCCAAAAAAAACCGGTACTACATAGTATGCTTTCTAAAAGTAAGACTATTAAAAAAAATCAGGGACTGGGGTATGTATACATTACATTCTCAATGTTCCATTTCCACTTTAAATTGAAGAACCTTTCATTACATATAATCTGCAAGCTTTCATACACCTCTGTGCAGTGTGATGGGGCATATATATATATATATATATATATATATATATATATACACACACACACACAGTATCTCACAGAAGTGAGTACACCCCTCACATTTTTGTAAACATTTTATTATCTCTTTTCATGTGACAACACTGAAGAAATTACACTTTGCTACAATATAATGTAAAGCAGTGAGTGTACAGCTTGCATAACAGTGTAAATTTGCTGTCCCCTCAAAATAACTCAACACACAGCCATTAATGTCTAAACCCGCTGGAAACAAAAGTGAAAATGTCCAAATTGGACCCAATTAGCCATTTTCCCTCCCTGGTGTCATGTGCCTCATTAGTGTTACAAGGTCTCAGGTGTGAATGCGGAGCAGGTGTGTTAAATTTGGTGTTATCGCTCTCACTCTCATACTGGTCACTGGAAGTTCAACATGGCACCTAATGACAAACTCTCTGAGGATCTGAAAAAAAGAATTGTTGCTCTATATAAAGATGGCCTTGGCTATAAGAAGATTGCCAAGACCCTGAAACTGAGCTGCAGCGTGGTGGTCAAGACCACAGAGTGGTTTAACAGGACAGGTTCCACTCAGAACAGGCCTTGCCTTGGTCGACCAAAGAAGTTGAGTGCACGTGTTCAGCATCAGATCCAGAGGTTGTCTTTGGGAAATAGATGAATGAGCGATGCCAGCATTGCTGCAGAGGTTGAAGGGGTGGGGGGGTCAGCCTTTCAGTGCTCAGAATATACGCAACACACTGCATCAAATTGGTCTGCATGACTGTCGTCCCAGAAAGAAGCTTCTTCTAAAGATGATACACAAGAAAGCCCGCAAACAGTTTGCTGAAGACAAGCAGACTAAGGACATGGATTACTGGAACCATGTCCTGTGGTCTGATGAGACCAAGATAAACTTATTTGGTTCAGATGGTGTCAAGCGTGTGTGGAGGCAACCAAGTGTGGAGTACAAAGACAAGTGTGTCTTGCCTACAGTCAAGCATGGTGGTGGGAGTGTCATGGTCGGGGGCTGCATGAGTGCTGCCGGCACTGGAGAGCTACAATTCATTGAGGGAACCGTGAATGCCAACATGTACTGTGACATACTGAAGCAGGGCATGATCCCCTCTCTTCGGAGACTGGGCCGCAGGGCAGTATTCTAACATGATAACAACCCCAAACACACCTCCAAGATGACCACTGCCTTGCTAAAGAAGCTGAGGTTAAAACTGATGGACTGGCCAAGCATGTCTCCAGACCTAAACCCTATTGGGCATCTGTGGGGCATCCTCAAATGGAAGGTGGAGGAGCGCAAGGTCCTAACATCCACCAGCTCAGTGATGTCATCATGAAGGAGTGAAAGAGGACTCCAGTGGCAACCTGTGAAGCTCTGGTGAACTCCATGCCCAAGAGGGTTAAGGCAGTGCTGCAAAATAACGGTGGTCACACAAAATATTGACACTTTGTGCCCAATTTGGACATTTTCACTTAGGGGTGTACTCACTTTTGTTGCCAGCGGTTACAAACATTAATGGCTGTGTGTTGAGTTATTTTGAAGGGAGAGCAAATTTACACTGTTATACAAGCTGTACACTCACTACTTTACATTGTAGCAAAGTGTCATTTCTTCAGTGTTGTCACATGAAAAGAGATAATAAAATGTTTACAAAAATGTGAGGGGTGTACTCACTTCTGTGAGATACTGTGTGTGTGTGTATATATATATATATATTAATAGTGGCTGCTGCAACTTGCACCTAAGACTATAGCAAAAAAAAAAAACAATGGTTTCCAATTGATGCAGTTGCCACCCATAACAGCTGCCTGAGTATGTACAAAAACACAGCTCTGCCCCAATACATTTCCAGAAGACAATCAGACAGCTCATGGCACCCCTCCCCACTCCTCCCCACTCCCTCTTATCTAGTTACTGAGGAAACAGGTATTCTCTAAAGAGGAGCATTCTGTCAAGATCCAAGTCTCTTCTAGATTTTAAAACACTTTCTATGGAAGAATTAGTATCAAGTTAGTGCAATATAATTAATAATTAACCTAGAACATTCATTAATATGGAAATGTAAATTAAACATTTATGCCAATGATTAATTGAAAGAGTCTGGAAAGTCTACAGGTTTCTTTTACAGTTTCTGAACATGGTTACTCTAACAGGTCAGGTTATAATGATAGCATTTGTATTTATTTTGACAGATTATAGTTGCCTTGGGAGTTTTTGTTTTTCCACATAAACCGTTACACATTACTTCAGTCAAGCTATTCATACTCAAATCTTCACTTCAAGCATCACAGTGAGCTGGCATGCAAAGATCATGTTGAATATCTGGAATACTGTGTTGCTGGCAATGCTTGCAATGACCCCATTTTCCACCAATGAGAAATTGGGGGTCCCGAAAATGTAAAAATGACCAATTAGAGAGCTTAGACTTTTACAGTAGCTGTTCTAGTAAATCTGGAAACAAAAAAGTATAATATAAGGCTCAGCTATGCTAATTTAATATACAGCACAGGGTTTACATAGTTGGAGCCTTCAGGCACACAACTCTTGGCAATCCCTTGGTATTCCATCAGGCACTTCTAACATAGAACATTGTATAGCTTTTATGGGCTTGTTGTTGATTAGAATATTTCACAAAAAAGGTTTGGTATAAATGTACTATTTTCCTTGCTGATGAAATGATAAAAAAAAATTAAAGCGTGAAGTATGGAGGACAAAGTTGACCTTAAACGGAGGACAATTTGTTTTACAAAAGATGTATTGGATTTTTTAAGAAACTACAAGAAAACTGTATACAGGAGGCAGTAGCACAGTAAAATAGTGCAAATAAAGGAGCAAAATGAGGCTTGCAAAATACGATTCATAGTATGATAACAAAAGACACCAGCATGGATGGGATACATAAAACAGTGAAGTAGCTAAGATGGGGATCATATAAAGGTTGAGTGCAATGCACTAAACAAAAGAGGGATTGGTCTTCGCTGGCAATAAGGAGTGTCTTGCTAAGTAGTAGAAAGAAAGGATCCACTAGCTGTCAACAAGCACCGAAGCAATAGTGTTGGGTAGGGATAAAAAGAAATAGGTACAGCCCACCTCTGTGCAGAGGGCTAAGAAAAAGTTAGAAACAGAGAATGGTAGGGAAACTTTCCTAGTAGAGGAGAGAGGGAGAAGAGGGGGCCTCATTACTCATAGCCAAGAAAGTTTACTAAGAAAGCAGGGTACAGTCTATATTTTCCTGAGCATTGTAACTGATCTAAGGACTCCAGCCCTTGAGGTACTGGGCATGCATGTCTTCAGGGAGAACAATTGTAATGTGTTTCTCATAGTCTTGGTCAAGGTAGAAAGCTCAGTTAAAATTAATATCCTTTTAAATGTGTACAAATCAAACTTCAGCGCAAAAAATAACCAACCTCCTGTGTATACTAGTGCTGCTGACACTTACATGCGTTTCCACACACAAATACGTATAACTTATATCAGTGCCACGCATATATCTCTATATACTGTACACAATCTCCTAGCTACATCAAAAAACATGTGATTTAAACACTTGTGAATACAATGACCACAACTTATAGTCCTTCATATGTGATTTTATCTGTGCATATATATCAAAAACCGAGCTCCTGGTCTTCCCCCCACCCCGTGCCCCCCATCCTCTCCATCACTACTACGCCACCCTCTCTCCCACCCCACACGCCAAAGTCCTGGGTGTCACCCTGGACTCCCACCTCTCCTTCCTACCCCACATCCAACTGCTATCCAGATCTTGCAGGCTCCACCTCCGCAACATCTCCAAGATACGCACATTCCTCACCCCAGACACCACCAAACAACTCGTACACTCCATCATCTCACGCCTGGACTATTGCAACTCCCTTCTCACTGGCCTACCCAAACGAGCGCTATCCCCACTCCAGTCGATCCTAAACTCAGCGTCTAGACTCACCAACTGCTCCACATCTGCCTCCCCCCTCTGGCAATCCCTTCATTGGCTCCCGATTGCCCAACGCATCAAATTCAAACTGCTAACTCTGACCTACAAAGCCATTCACAACACTGCCCCAAACTACATAACTGACCTGATACCCAAATAGTACCCTACCCGTGCCCTCCGCTCCTCACAGGACCTCCTACTCTCTAGCTGCCTGGTCTCCTCCTCCCACGCCCGATTGCAGGACTTCTCTAGGACTTCCCCCATCCTCTGGAACTCTCTACCCCAATCCATCAGACTGCCACCTACCCTCCTCACCTTCAGGCACACCCTGAAAACCCTCCTCTTTAGGGAAGCCTACCCCAACCTCACCTAACCTCACCTAACAACTAACCTCCTCCACTCCTCCCACCACTCCATCCCCCACAGCCATTTCCTCCTGTACCACCTTCCCCTCCCTCCTAGATTGTAAGTTCGAAAGAGCAGGGCCCTCAAACCCCTTGTGTATTGTATTGTTACTGTCTTGTCTCATGTTCTGTCCCCCTTGCTACTGTACAGCGCTGAGCATACCCTTTGGTGCTATATAAATACTGTATAATAATAATAATAATATATAACTTTGTGCCAAACAGGTGCTCCTTTTTCCTTGTGTCCACATATATCCTTAGAGGTGCTCCTCCACCAGAGACATACATATATACTCTCACCTCCTTATATGACACAAACTGCATAGGTCATATAGCGCCTTTTTCTTTTAACCTGGGTAGGTGTAATGTATTGTTAGCTCCACTATCCTCCTCACTCAGCTGCAGATGGTCTCGTCTGCTCTTTATCCCTCATATCCTCTGCATATGTAAACAGAAACGCTTGCCATAGTGTAGTACTCAAATGTTGTATAATTTATTTCAAAAAAACTAAGTGAACTCACATTTAAAAGTGTCCTGCTGGGAAACCACAGTAAAAATGCCTGTCACAATATACTGTAACTCCAATGCATTCAGAAAATTCCAAGATGGCGGCTCGCTCGTAAACTTTCAGTTTAGCGGCTTGACGTCTGATGACTACACTATGGCAAGCGTTTCTGTTTACATATGCAGAGGATATGTGGGATAAAGAGGAGACAAGACCATCTGCAGCAGAGTGAGGAGGAGAGTGGAGCAAACAATACATTACACCTACCCGTGTTAAAAGGGAAAGGAGCTATTTGACCTATGTAATTTGGGTCATATAAGGAGGTGAGAGTATATATGTATGTCTCTGGTGGAGGAGCACCTCTAAGAATATATGTGGACACAAGGAAAAAGGAGCACGTGTTTGCACAAAGTTATATATGCACAGAAAAATCTCATATGAAGGACTATAAGTTGTGGTCATTGTATTCACAAGTGTTTAAATCACATGTTTTTTGATGTACCTAGGAGATTGTGTACAGTATATAGAGATATATGCGAAGCACTAAAATAAGTTATATCCCTTTAAATGTAATTTTAATAAAACAGATCATAAATAAGATTCCCAGAATAGGGGAAGATTTCAGTGTCTGGGGCTACTAATTTTTGCCATTCACAATCTCTACATCATTGAATCTACTAAACCATGATGTGAAGTGAAAGTGTGTCCACGTCATATACCCAATCACAAAGAAAAGATCTTTCTAATTTCCCCGTACATGGCTGGATGTTTGAAGTCCACCTCACTTCACACTTAAGGATTCCCCTGAATGGGTGTTGTTTTCCGGCATTTGAAATGCATGTCAAGAGCATGTCATCATATTCCCATTGACTTCAACAGAGTGGTGCAACTGACAGTTGGGTCTGGGTCTGGGTATGACCTGCTTTGCCTTGTGTTCCTTTGGACATAATGGGGTTGATTTACTAAAACTGGAGGGAGCAAAATCTGGTGCAGCTGTGCATAGAAACCAATCAGTGTCTAACTTCAGCTTGTTCAATTTAGCTTTAACAACAAAATCTGGAAGCTGACTGGTTTCTGCACCAGATTTTGCACAATGCAATTTTACTAAATAAACCCCAGCGAGTCCTATTGAGGTGCACTGAAACTGCTGGCAAAGCAGGTCAAACACAGGCTTTTCTTGTCATACACTGCATCCTCCATTCAAACACATGGGTTTGAAAAATGCTGTTTGAACAAAAGAAAAAGGTTGCGTTTGACAAGAATGATGGTCTACATGAGCCCATGCCAAGTCAGGCTATCTGATGTTACCATCATGGTACACAAGGTATTTTTTTATTACAAGCTGTCATATAGGTTAGCAACACTATACAGTATATGTCTGCCATTAGACTTTGCCCTAAGTAGCTGTAAACATTAGTGTCAAAAAGTATCTAGTCCTTATACCAATCTGATACAGAATTCTTTCTGTGGATCACTCTGGAGATAATGTATTATGCTGTTACTTTGTATAATGTAGTGAAGAACCTGGCTGTCCAAAGCCCATATGTAACAGAAAAAAGGCCCATGTTCTTAATGGAGGCATTGCTTTGTACAACAGTCCATAATAACTGCTGAAGGTTTAACATAAATATATCTCCTAGAAGTCGGCTAGCATACAGTAGGTTGTTGTATTTGTGTATTATTATTTTTTTTTAATGGAAATAGATTTACCTTAGTGATTTTTTTAATACACAACTGCATTAAAACATATTTCCAATATCTGCCTGTTACTAGTTACAAGTGTTACTAAACCCAGGACCCTGCATTCACTATATCTGGTCTCCCACAGTACAGAGAACATGGAAATGCAATTATTTTAGTAAATGTAAACTGCTAAATACCTTTTCTCATCAGCAGTATATAGCAGTCTTGTGACTTCTATCAGCATCCAGCAGAGCACTGGTTAATGCTTGTAGGAGGACTTTTCATTTTGCTCTAAGAGGATGCAGAACCAATGACTTGTCTGGACAGTGCTGATTGGCCATATGCTAATCACATGCACTCTCCCAAGAAAAAAAAAAAACCTCTCTAGCAATACACACCAAACTGAGCATGTGCAGAGTGACTCCACACTATATTTCTTATGAGGAGATAAGAGGGGGGCACTGCAAGAAGGGGAGGATTCGGGAAGAGAGGATCAAACAGCATTTTTACACAATGCAGAGGATCTTATGATCTATGATCAAGGTATACCTAACAGACCTACTTTTTCCCTCTGCAGTTAAAGCAGAACTCTGGTAAAAAAAAATGTATTTTCCCCTGCAATGGAGCTGTGCCCGCACTGCATGGGTTTAGAGCTCATTTTGTCTAGGGGCTCAGGGTAAAGCTATATTTAACAAAGTATTACAGCTAAATCTCTTTTGGCTGTACTTGTCCTGTGGATCACAGGAGTGCAGTTCGTTCTTCACTCCTGTGACCTGTTTTCAGCTGACGTTACTCAGCCGGTCCAGGCTAGGGAAAGATCCCAACTTTAAAGCTGGGATCCACCCCAGAGTCTGGAGAGACACCTCAGTGATCTGATGAGAGGCTGAGCAAGCCGCTCCCTACCCCTACCCTGCCCAGCACTCCAGTCACCGCTGTCTGTTCAGGATGGCAGGAAAAACTCAGCGATCAGCAGTCATAGCCATTGGGGGATAGATGCAGCATCAAAGCAATGCTGCATCCACCTAGGTGAGTATAATTTGGGGGGAAAACAATTCCTTCGAAAACTGCTCTTCCCCACATCCAGCAGTGGACTGTTCCTTTCATCCTCACGTTCAGAGCTGGTCTATGGGCATGATATCATCAGGAACAGCCCATTCACAAGACCGCTAGCGTGCCAGGGAGCAGGAGAGGCGTGGAGCGGTCTTGTACTCAGAGGATTGGAGGATTAAGTAAGTATATCTTTATTTTCTGAGCTCCTAGACAAAAATGATCATTTAAGCCATGCAGTGCGGACACAGCCCCACTCCATGGCAAAATAAAAAATGTGCCCAGATATCTTCTTTATTTCTTTAACATGAAACAATAGCTCTGCCCATATTATTTGTTTTGTTGCAAAAAAATGTTGCCTGATGCTCAGTAGCCCATTTACTAGAGGAGGAGAATACTCAGTTTGCAAAGTGAATGTTCACTTTGTTCCCTGTGTTCACTTTTAGTACCCAGTCATGTGCAATGGAAAACACAAATACAGAGTGCTGTTGTAATCAATTCCACTAATTGCTTTTCAGCATCACCAAGATTCATTGCAGATGAATAAGTAAACATAACATTTAAATGCAAAAGTGCTATACTTTTTTTATACAGACAACAGGCAAAAGGGTTAAAGTGAATATTTTCATTCCCAGGCATACAAAGTGGTACCTGCTTATAACTTGCTGTTTCCAATGGCCGGTTTCAGCACGCTTTTGTTGGCTTCAAGCATCTCAAGGAAATCAACTATTCCCAATTATTTCACAAGCATCTCAAACTTATGCCATCTACAGAAGTCCAAAGCCTGTTGACACAGAAACTGACCCTCTCTCTTGTCACCCAAAATGTATAGTCCAAGCATATTGAACAGCACAGTTATTCATATGAAAAAACTTAAAGTCAACCAATAAGCCATCCTCCCCATCCCTAATCATTTCCTCTGCTGCTCACTCTGCCCTGCCAAGAGCAGTGACACATGACAAGTCACAGATGGTCAGAGGTGTTTTAACCACTTCCCCTCTGGAAGATTTACCCCCCCCCCCCTTAATGCTCTTCGGCACTGCGCTCTTTCAACTGGTAATTGCGTGGTCATGCAACACTGTACCCAAACTAAATATATGTCCTTTTCACACAAATAGAACTTTCTTTTGGTGGTATTTGATCACCACTGGGTTTTTTCTTTTTTGTGATTTAAAAGAAAAAGACCTGAAAAAACAATATTTTCTACTTTTGGCTCTAAAAAATATCCAGTAAACTCAAAGTTAGCCATAAATTTAGGCCAAAATGCATTCTGCTACATGTCTTTGATAAAAAAAATCCCAATGTGTGTATATCAATTTGTTTGTGTGAAAGTCATAGTATCTACAAACTATGGTATATATTGGAATGTATGCAGCTTTTACTTTCTGACTATCTATAACATTTCTTGAGGTGCTAAAATGCCAGAGCAGTACACCCCCTCCCCCCCCCCCGCCCCATGAATTCGCTGAGAGGCATGTTGAGTCCATGGAAGATTTTTTTGCCAGAAAAGTTTGGAAAATGACAAAAAAATATAAATATATTTTTACACAAATTTGTCACTTAAATGATACATTGCTCACGCATGCCATGGGTGTAATAACACCCAAAAGCACATACTCCTGAATATGGGGATACTTTTTGGCAGCCTAGCTACATACAAGCCCCCAAAATGCAATGACCACCTCCAGTCTTTCAAAGGGCATATTTACGCATGTCACTTCCTCACTACCTATCAGTATTGGAGGTCCTAACATGCCAAGATATTACAAACACCCCCCCCCCCCCCACAAAATTAATCCTTTTTTGGACAGTAGAAAACCCAAGGATAAGAGGCATGGTAAGTATTTTGCAGATATCATTTTTGTTACAGGGTTTTCAAAATATAAAAAGAGAAGAAAAAATAAATTTTAGTTTTCTTTCTTTGTTTTCCAAAAACTTGTGGCAACAAATGAGATCTGCAAAATACTCACCATGCCTCTTAGCAAATACCTTGGAGTGTCTACTTTCCACAAAGGGGTCATTTTTTTTTTTTATGGGGGGGGGGATTTACTTCTACTATCCAGGGCCAACATTAGAAGACTAAACCTTTTCTGACACTTTTTGTTTACATGAAAAAACAGGTTTTTTTGCTAGAAAGGTACTTTGAACCCCCAACTATTATATTTTTTTTTAAAGCAGAGGTCCTAGAGAATAAAACAGTGGGTGTTGAAATTTGTTATGTCACACAGTATTTGCGCAAAGATTTTTCAAATGCAATTTTTTGGGAAAAAATATACTTTTTAGAACTTTAATGCACAAAAACAAAATATAATGCCCAATTGTTTGATAGAATTTAAAAGATGATGTTACACTGAGTAAATGGATACCAAACACGACATGCTTTAAAATTTCACACATCCGTGCAATGGCGTCAAACAACGTAAATTTTAATATCCATAGGCGACGCTTTAAAAGCTTTTACAGGTGCCACTTTAGATTTACACAAGAGGTCTAGTGCTAGATGTACTGCCCTCGATCTGATGTTTGCGGTGATACTTCACATGTATGGTGCAATCTTCACATACCGACACGGGACCACCGCTTGTGTTTGCCTTTGTGCGCAAGCATGGGGGTGGTGGTGAAAGTTATAAAATTATGTAGCTTTTTTTTTTTTACAATGTCCCTTTTTTATTACTTTTATTGTTATTATATGGAATGTTAATATCCCCTGTGATAGCAATTGGCAGTAGCAGGTATTCTTTTCTGAGAAATCTAGTGTCTATTAAACTCTGGATCTCTGCTCTGCCCTTAAAGCATCTAATCACACCAAGATCAGTGTGATCAGATGCTTTCCCAATCTTAAAATGGCGCCATTTATATCCAGCAAAATGGAAAAGATGAAATGCTCGTAGATTCCATTCTCTTGGACCATGGAGATGGCTGGAGGCATTCTGGTCTATGGTCAGCCAGTGGAACTGCTGGCTGTATTCTCAGGTTCCTTGGTGGGACAGGAGAGTCCAAGAAAACCATGGAAAGTGGCGGGAGGGGGGAGGGACGCTGCTTGTAAAAGCGATTCAGTACCTAATTAGCTGTACATGCATTTTCTCCATCAGTATTACACTATTGGTTTTCCTGTCATCTCTTTGCATTGTTATCCATCCATGGGAAAGTGCTTGGAGGTTGTCAAGGAAGGATTTCTGGAGTAGGGATACATCTGTTACCTGCCTGAGAAGTCTATATGTCCATAAAGCTTGTCATATATTTATCAAATGTGAGTGCAATTGTGGGCATTATTTTTAATCATTGAAAGGTCTATACAGTATCACACTATTGGTGTTTCTGTTATTTCTTTGCATTGCTATCCATCCATGGGTGATCATTTGGAAGTTGTTTAAGAGAGATTTCCAGAGTGGGATGCATCTGTGGAGGCTACACCCCACCTATAAGCCTGTTTGACTCTTAAGCCTTACCAGCTAGAAGTCCACTTCATCTGGTGAGTGTGGATTGGATTGGAAATCACAGATGGTTTGGGCACGTTGGAAAATATTTTTTCAAGCACCTTTTTTTTAATGGAGCACATCACTTATTTTTATTTGGGACTTTTGGACTTTTATTATAATTTTTGTATCATTTATTATATATGCTTAATTTATGTATTTTTTTTGTGCTGCATTTTGGTCGCATTTTCTCCATCAGCCCATCCCCCAGTTATTACCTTTTGTATCTCTTGATCCTCCCTCTTAGATTGTAAGCTCTAATGAGCAGGGCCCTCTGATTCCTCCTGTATTAAATTGTATTGTGATTGTACTGTCTGCCCTTATGTTGAATATCACTGCGTAAATCCTGTGTTATAATAATAATAATAATAATAATAAAGACTTCCCTTCAAAAAAGTTTGCATTTGTTTCAGCGGTATTTTGAGGTTTTCATTTTTATGGTCTTTTTTTATTGTTTATTTTCTGCTGATAGGGGCGTTTTTAAGGTTGGTGTGCTCAAAGCCGAGCATTCACTTGTTACTGACCACCTGTTCATGAAGCTTTTATTTTACAGCACTCCCTTGACTCATTACAAAAAATTTAAAAAGTGTACGATCAGTGTGCACCTACACCACTTAAAATGATATTACTCATATTCACCATACCTCAACATCCACCTAGGTAAAATTAAAGTTAGGCATACACCAGTTGGGTCTGCCATCCAATTAAAGTTTTTTTGTGATTGCCCAAATTTTACACTGCTATAATCTTTGCAGTGTCTGAATTCTTGTAGTAAAGCCCCAGCCTGTGCTGTTTGTCTCTGGTAAATTTGGGCCTAGCCTTACTATTTAAAATTATCCTTCTGCTGGCTAATTTTACATTGCTGTATTGTCTATGGTCTCTTATTTTTTGTAGTAAAACATCTTTGTACGTTTTGTCTCTGGTACATGTTGGTCTACTATATCTTAAAACTGTCCTGCAACTAGTTTTAAATAGGTAAGGGTATTGGCACAGATAATATATTTATTTTTGAGAGAACCAGTCTGTATTGAAAAGTCCAAACACGAAGTCTATCCAGAGGTGATAATGAAAACGCTAAGGCATAACAAGTGTCAGCAACTCAGGGCAAGCCTCTTGTTAGGTGTAGAAGCAGTCTCCAGGGTACATGCAAAGATAGAGAACAAAGAAGCGCCTCTAATTGGAGACTGTCATTTATTATTGAAATAATAGAGGATAAAAGGAACTCATGTTTTGGCAGAATAAAATAGGCATATACTGTATATATCCTCTGTATAGGAGTCATTGCTCGTGCTGTTGGGGGAGAACCAGGAAAGAGGGCTGATGCGCTCGTGGAGCATGGCGTTAGACATGATGACGTCACCGGACATTTGTTTGGGACATGTTTCATGAGCTTTATTGTCTTCTTTGCCGCTGCAGCTGCTAAAGAAATCACTTGATATCCTACCCAGGGACTGATTTGTAGGGGATGATTTACTCAAGGCACATATCCTGTTATGCTACTCAGAAACTGGTTCATAGGGGTTGATCTACTCAAGGCAAACAACCTGTTATTCTATCCAGGATCTGTTGCTCTAAATTACAGCAATCATGTCCTAGTACTGTCCTCCTGCCTCGCTCTGTGTGACAGAGAAGCAGCTCACTGTCCCCGCACTGTTGTCAACACACTGCCACCACACTTCCCTGGCCAGTTTTACACTTTTGTATTCACTGCAGTATCTTACTTCTTGTATTAAATCTCCAGCATGTGCTCCTTGTCTATAGTGAATTTAGGCTTAGCCTTGCTATTTAAAGTGGTTCTTCTGTTGGCCAATTTTACACTGCTGTGTCATCTTTGGTCTCTTAATTCGTGTAGTAAAACACCTGCCTGTATTCTTTTTCTCTAGTACATTTCATACATTTTTCAATGAATAAATACATATTCTGCTGAGCAATTTAAACTTTTTTTTAATTCTTAAAACTTTGTTCATACATGGTTCAATTTTGCAGCACCTTTCCTTTTTCTGGTCTCACAGGAGGCACAGGCAGCAGCAGGAGCCAAAGGCCTTCTGCTGTCAGTCAAATCTTGTCAGGAGGGAGCAGGGGCATGGCCGAGACATGCTGTGCGTGTCTACAGATGCACACAGCCTGGGCTTGGGAGTGTGTCTGCAGAAATGGCTTTCTGAGGGGGCAATTGGAAGAAGAAATGGAGAACACCACCTGGGAACTACAGAAGAGGAGGTAAGGGACCATTGCACAGAGCAGGATTGCATAGAGCAGGTAACTATAACATTGTTTTATTTTAATGAAAAAAAAGCCTTTACAATAACTTCAACTTAAAATCCACCTTGTTATCCTACTTACTAAAGCATCAATTCACAAGCACACTATGTATGTAGCATTTTCATTATTATGCAATACTTCCTAATTTTAACAATTACAGTTTTTTCAGTTCACTAAAGGTTTTATTGCATGGATCAGCTGAATTGTACATATGTTATAAAAATGATTTTTGCAATACTTTGTATGTAAAAGTCAATTCATAAAAACATGGGTTTTAGCTTCATATATCAGTTGCTTCTCAATAGCGCTATTCATGTAGTTCTGTGAAGATTGCAGAAAATTTAAATTCGAATTGGAGATAAAATAACGTTTCAAGAGAAAAAAAAATTGATTCCTGAGATATAAATGCTTTCAACACTAATATAACTATTTTATGTAAAAAAATAACTGCACACCCATACAATATTTTTTCCTGTCAATTAAATAATGAACATAATTAAAAAAAATTAAAATACAGATTAATGAATTAACCCCAAAGTTACTTTTGTTTTGATCATGAAGAACAGTAAAAGAGGTAGGTGTGATGGGGGTGCAGAGAAAGCCAGACATATAAACATAGCGAAGCAAGAGGAGGGGGGTGGGAGTGATTCTCGTGATCCATGAAGGATGGAGCCTTAGGACACCCCCCCAGAACCCACATGTTCCCTGTCAGATCCATGCAGAGCACTCATCTGATGTGCGATGCTGCAGCCCTCGGCACTGCACATGCACTGAACCCGCCACACATACACAGACTAAACATAATATACACAACATTCACAACACACTGGCAGCAAAGTGCCTAGATGCTGAACCACTTTTTTTTAATACATATTTATAAAGATTTCTCTTTAAAATGTCAGAATCCTTTGTGAAAGTAAAATTTAAACCAGGCTGTAGAATAATTTTACTGTATTAATTAGAGGTAAGAAGCAGTTTTCTGCATTTTTGCAGCTGGTAATGCAAAATACTATATGGAAACAGTGCTTTATTCATTATAGTGTTTTATTAATTGGCTAGGGATGAAAAAGTTCACTTTAATACTGGAATAAGTTAACACATTTTGCTAATTCAGAAAAGACAGTGCCCATAGAAACCAATCAAAATTCAGATTGTAATGATGTGTCTTACTGGGATGGTTAATTTTATATGCATCACTTTTACTAGGTATTTGTTAAGGCCAATTGCTTTGCTGGGAATGTTGAATGAAATCCTAAGTGGAAGAAGCTATCAGCATAGATGCTGGTTTAAATTGGGCCCAGTAAAAACATCTCTACAAAATATTACAAAAATCTTCCCCATCCCTCATCTTTTGTAATCCCCCTTCGTCTGCTCTTATTTTTGCCATGGTAAAACACTGCTCCATTTGCTTGTTCAGGCTTGGGGGTACACAAATTAATTTTACATGCATTAATTCATCTGGCTGAGCCAAGAGTTTCAGCCGACACAAAACAGGGTGCTTAGAGGAACAATGACTATAAACAGGCAATAGTTTCTAAGGATGTAGTGGACTTACTGGCTGAACAACCTTAGACCCATCTCCCTGCTGCCATTTACTTCCAAGCTCCTTGAGCGCTTAGTCTACAATCGCCTAAGCGCCCACCTCACTGACAACAACCTCCTCGATCCACTACAGTCTGGCTTCCATCCCCTACACTCCACCAAAACCGCCCTACTCAAAATCACTAATGACCTGCTAGCCGCCAAAGCTAATGGCCACTACTCAGTCCTTTTACTCCTTGACCTCTCTGCGACCTTTGACACAGTTGACCACCCCCTCCTCCTTAATAAACTATACTCCCTTGGCATCAGAGACTCCGCTCCCTCCTGGCTCTCCTCCTACCTATCCCAACGCTCCTTCAGCAATACCTATAATGCTACCACCTCCCCCTCTCTCCCTCTCTTTGTTGGGGTCCCCCAAGGCTCTGTCCTCAGGCCCCTTCTCCCATCTACACCTCCTCCCTCGGCAAACTGATACACTCCCACGGCTTCAACTATCACCTCTACGCTGATGACATGCAAATTTACCTCTCCACCCCTCACCTCACCCCTTCAGTCTCCGCACGTATCACCCACCTGCTGAACGACATATCAGACTTGAGGTCGCTCCATTTCCTCAAACTGAACCTTTCCAAAACCGAGCTGCTAATCTTCCCCCCAGCCCGTGTCCCCCCTCCCACCCTCTCCATCATGACCAACAACGCCATTATCAGTCCCACCCCGCAAGCCAAAGTCCTAGGTGTCACTCTAGACTCAAACCTTTCCTTCCAACCCCATGTCCATTCGTTGGCAAACTCATGCAGGCTCCACCTTCGCAACATCTCCAAAATACGTACGTTCCTAACCCCAGACAATACTGAACAACTCGTTCACTCCCTCATTATTTCACGTCTGGACTACTACAACTCCATTCTCACCGGCCTACCCCATCACAGACTATCCCCGTTTAGTCTATACTGAACTCAGCGGCCAGACTCATCCACCTTACCAACCGCTCCTCTTCTGCCACCCCCCTCTGTCATTCCCTCCACTGGCTCCCGATTGCCCAACGCATTAAATTCAAACTACTAACACTGACATACAAAGCCATTCACAATGCTGCCCCAAACTACCTCACCGACCTGATACCCAAATACCACCCAACCCATAATCTTCGCTCCTCACAAGACCTCCTACTTTCTTGATCCCTGGTCTCCACCTCCCATGCCCGACTGCAGGACTTCTCCAGGACTCCTCCTCTCCTCTGGAACTCACTACCCCAGTCCATCAGACTGTCACCTACCCTCCTCACCTTTTAGGCGCACCCTGAAAACCCATCTTTTCAGGGAAGCCTACCCCACCCTCACCTAACAGCCGATCTCCTCCACTCCTCCTACCACTCCATCCCCCACAGCCACTTCCTCCTGTACCACTTCCCCCTCCCTCCTAGATTGTAAGCTTGAAAGAGCAGGGCCCTCAAACCCCTTGTGTATTGTTTTGTTACTGTATTGTCTCATGTTCTGTCCCCCACTATAATGTACAGCGCTGAGCAAACCTTTCTGGCGCTATATAAATACTGTATAATAATAAAATAATAATAATCTGAGTTGCCCTTCACGAGCCACTGCTCCAGATCAATGACTCACAAGTAAGGTTGTTACACTGAACAAAAATGTGAAGTAGCCTTATTAGAATGCCACTAACTAATCTATGTAATGGGGGCTTTATATAAGGGGGCCACTACAGACAACTTACACTGACCACCAATGTAAATAAAATACTAACCACCACTGATCCCCTGTGTAAATGGGACTTTTTAGCAGAAGGGAACATAAAAGGCTTCTACAATCTTTACCAAGTAATTACAGACCTGTTAGTTTAACTTCTATAGTTGGGAAGATACTGGAGAGTTTAATAAAAGACCACATAGATGAGTTCTTGATGGAAAAAAATATTTTAAGCAACAGACATCATGGATTCATAAAAGACAGAAGTTGTCAGACAAATCTGATTTCTGTTTATGAGGTGAGTAAAACCTTGGACAGAGGGGTGGCGGTGGACGTGGTATACTTGGATTTGGCAAAAGTGTATGACACAGTTCCCCACACACGGCTAATGTGTAAGGGAAAGTCTACGGGCTTGGAAAAAAACATATGTAAATGGGTAGAAAACTTGCTAAAAGATTGTATTCAGAGAGTAGTGGTCAATGATTTATACCCTGAATGGTCTAGGGTTGTCAGTGGTGTACCCCAGGGTTCAGTGTTGGGTCCCTTACTTTTTAATTTATTTTTAAACGATATAGGGTCTGAGATTACAAATACCACTTCAGTCTTTGCAGATGACACCAAGCTGTGCAGTGGAATAACGTCCTTACAGGATGTCTTCCACTTACAAGCTGACCTCAATGCACGGTTTTTTTGGGCAACTATGTGGCAAATGAGGTTTAATGTTGATAAATGTAAGGTTATGCACTTGGGGGCTAAGAATATGCATGCATCATACATACTAGGGGGGTACAACTGGGGGAATCAATGGTGTAGAAGGATCTGGGAGTTCTGGTAGATCACAAGCTTAATAATGGCATGCAATGCCAAGCTGCGATTTCTAAAGCAAGTAAAATCATCTCTTGTATTAAAAGAGGTATAGACTCCAGAGAGAGAGATATCATATTACCCCAGTACAAATCATTAGAAAGACCTCATCTGGAATATGCAGTTCAGTTTTGGGCACCAATTCACAAAAAGAACATTGAGGAACTGGAGAAAGTACAGAGAAGGGCAACCAAACTGATAAGAGGCATGGAGGAGCTCAGCTATGAGGGAAGATTAGAGGAACTGAATTTATTCTCTCTTGAGAAGAGGAGATTAAGGGGGATATGATCAACATGTATAAATACATCAGTGGTTCATATAGTGAACTCCGTGTAGAGTTATTCACCCTGAAGTCATCACAGAGGACAAGGGGGCACTCTTTATGTCTGCAGGAAAAGAAATTTAATCTCCAAACACGGAAAGGTTTCTTCACAGTAAGAGCTGTGAAAATGTGGAATAGACTCCCTCGAGTTGGTTCTGGCCAGCTCAGTGGATTGCTTTAAAAAGGCCTGACGTCTTTCTTGGATACACGGAGTATAAGTGGATACTAACATTTATAGGTAAGGTTGATACAGGGAATATCCGATTGCCGCTCAGAGGATCAGGAAGGAATTTTTTCCCCTGCAGGAGCAAATCGGATTATGCTTTGCTGGGGGGGGGGGGGGTTTGCCTTCCTCTGGATCAACTGTGGATGTAGGATTATAACTTTTTTCTTATATTCTTTTTTTCAGCCAGACTAACGATGTAACAAATGAAAACCCACCAACCAATTGCCACATTATTATGGTAAGAGGCCAAACGACCTCTAGTGCAAAAGACTGTGGTCCTGAAACTAAAGGTTCTGAACTGTGCCATGCATTATTTTACATTTATGTTAAACCAAAGGCTAGAAATACTGAATAAAATACAAATGAGGAATTTAGGTTTTAATTTAATTTAATTTAATTTAGGTTAATGCATTATTCATAAGGTTGTCTAGTCCTCTCCCTATGTTGTCTAGTCCTCTCTCTAGGTTGTCCTCTCCCAGTGTTGACTATGGTACAGTGGCAGCCAGAGTTTCAATTGGGCAGCTATCTCTATTCAAGACATGCCAGGGACAGGGAGTAGAGTGCACATAAACCACAGGAACTGAGCCAATGGTATTGCTGCTTTCTCTGCAGTTTTCAAAGACCTATACCTAGGAAAGGACAGCATAGAGGTAAGTGTAATTAACCCATTACACCTATCTTCCACATTTTTTTCTTTATATACAGTATATATCCTGCAGATAACCTGGATTCTAATAGTCTTTGTAAATCCAAACTAAGTTAAATTGACTTCTGTGTAGCTTTCTATCAGCCCCTGCTCTGTCCATAAATGCTATTCACACAAGCATTTTGTTTTGTCCACAGAGTTGCTTATGAAGCTACTCAGGCAATAGCGTGTGTGGTAGCATCACTAGGATCCAGAAGCTATTCTGTATTAATAATCATTATAGTAAGTTTGCTAATCATATAATGACAGTTTTACGGTAGCACAAAGTATAATTAGCCAGCAGAAGAGAACATGGGATCTCTGTATTCACACAGGCATTAAAGGTAGAAGGATAATTAACCAACATAACCACCCCCCTGGGCACAGTAACTCACTTACACCATGAAAGGTTACCATTATTGCGCAGAACTCTGCAAAGAGTCCAGGACCATAAAATAATAAGAAATCTATACTAGCTATAGAACTGACTTTTAGTCCTCTATAATGCAAGCTTTATCAAACATTGTAGGTGCAGAATATTGGAAATAAAATCACAACCATAACTACATATGATATGTAGACATCAATCTTGAAAGACAAGCTTTTTGTCAAATTAAGTTGACATCAGTGGTGTTGCTGTTGATGAAGGTACTGATGACCCTCCCAGGGGCGGACTGACAACTCATGGGCCCCCGGGCGATAGGGGATCATGGGGCCCCTGTGTCCTTGCCCAAACTAAAAAAAGCCTATGAAAAAGGTACCAGGGGCATCTCATGGGGTCCCCTACTGACCCCAGGCCCTCGGGCAGTGCTCGAGTTTCCAAATGGTCAGTCCGCCCCTGGATCCTCCCCACTGTTTCTGCAAGTTATTGTGCTCCACCCTCTTTACTGCTCAAGGATAAAATCAGTTATGCATAGGGGTGAGGTTCAGGTGGGTCCGGTGGGATTGAAATTTGCTCCTGTGTTCACAATTCAAAGATGCAAGAGATCCAACAGAGTACCGTAATGAGCATGTAAGCAAAAACTGAAGCTGCTGAAATCTTTGACCTTCTCCTCCCCCCCCCAGTTTTTTTTTTTTTTTGCAGTTATCTTGTTTTTTTTTTCAATTGATACCATTCAAAGATGTACATATACACATAAAAAATGGTTGGGATTTAGAATTGTAAGGTTTATTTTATTTTGATTTGCTAGGGACTTTTTTATTGCAGGGTCTGCAGTGTACATTTGCTACAGACACAGGGAAAGCTGCCCTGTTGGCAGACCGTGACTGCACACTTGTGAAGAAGAGTAGCATGCACCAAAGAACCCATCATTTTTCCCCAATTGTCTAGCTGCCAATAAAAGTTATGCAATCCCTTTCATTAAAAATGTCAGGCAGGCCTAGAGTTAGAAGCAGGTTGTGCAAGACAAACAAGTTGTTGGGCCACACCATCTAGAACTAGGGCATGAGTTTTCTATGTCAGAGTGGACATGCTTTATAGACACACAAAGTGCAAAAAATAGCTGAGTGGCTTAGAAAGCCTTCCTTTTCTTTCTCCTCTCAGGCACAAAGCAGCTATTTGTCCACAACTGCTGCTAATGTGACCTATTCCTCCTCTTCTACTAATCCCACCATAGCCCTGAAAACTGCTAATGATGAGTCAGCAGAATTATTTCATCATCAGAGGATGATCTTGGTTGAGCATACTTCCTTTCAAGTACTGAGGATGAGGAAAATAGCGTCAGGGCCATAGAGGGTGAGGATATCAGACAGGGAGCAGAAAGGGGCAGTGATGTTCCAGCAGCTGGAGCTTGCTGCAAAGTGGGCTCCAGCAGTTAGGAGGCAGTGGATGTTGAGGTGGCAGCCTGTCCATGAGTGCCACTGACCAGAAAGAAGGAAAGATTTAAGGGAAAGGTAGAATAGCAGCAAAGGAGGATTTCTCCAGGGACAGTTTGCAGAGGACTGAAAAGAGCACCCCTCCTTATCTATCTGACAACACTGTCTCCACCAGTACAGGCCACTGCTATCCCCAAGGTGAATTCATAGGGCATTGCAGCATGGGCCTTTTTTTTAACATATCTGCTGCTGACAGCCCAGTTCTGGTCTGCAGCCTCTACATTAAGCATATCAGCCATGGTAAAAGTAACAGCCATTTGGGTATACATACAGAAATACATCAAGTCTTAACCACAGTGCTTGGTCGTAGCAGTACCTTAGGCTACATACAGTACATATTAGGCATTTAGCCTGCGTGCAGCCAAACTGGTGTTTTTGTGTTCCAAGGAAACACAGGTGTAGCATCCAGCACCACTGCCTCTGAATACCCATGTTCCACGTATTCATCCCTAAAAACATGGAACCCTAAACGTGAGTACGTCTCAGCACAGCATTCCACTTCATCCAGCTGCAGCTTATGTCAGCTGCAATAAACTTTGGAAGATTGCAGGGCTGGACACTGCGTATGTCCCTCTTGTGTGCAATAAAATGCCAGGATTAGCCGCACACAGGCTAAACGCCTTAATGAGACAAGTCAGCAGCAAAAACCTCTGTGGCAGGGAGGGAAGTCTCAATAGGGTTTTCAGAGGCTTAGGATACATCGTGTCAAGCTGGGAAGGGGATTATTGCCACTCTAAGGAAGGTCAAGCAAAGGCTTGAACCTCTGCAGAATTCTACAGCTACCCCACTGTCTGTAGCAGCATTCTTCCTAAAATAGATGTCTCTTTTACAATCAATGGAGTGCAGGAATTCACCGATACCATTTTTTTTACTAGCGAGTATGAGTACTGTTACTTTCAGTCAAGTAGTCACCGATACTGAGTACTGATACCTTTGCGGTGCAGTTTGAGTCCATATGAAATGAATGGGCTCAAATTGCACTGCAAAGAATTGCATGCGATTTGAACAGGAATGTGGAGAGATTCCTGTCCAAATTGCATGTGGTTTCCTGCACAGCTCCTGTGTGAACCCAGGCTTGTCATAGTAACTTTGATCCTGAGATCACACAGAAGTGGTGTGGAAACCACACTGCATGACGGGTTCCACCAGTTCCGGCTCCCAATCCCACTGTGCACATCAGCTGCTGCGCTGGGCTCCTCCTTCCTCTCTCTGCACCCAGCCTCTAGTGGCTCTCTACCTCCATCCTCCAGCGGTTCCAGCCATCTACTGGACCCCCTCCCCATCCCCCCCAGTCCCTCTGTACCAGATTGCCTATCCCCCACTGTCAGACAATGAAAAGCCACTTCAGACCTCTTCCATTAGTTTATGACTTTTTCTACACTACAGTGGCAGGTACCCAGCCACCTGTGCCCCCTCCTCCTCACTGGCCTCATCCTCTGACTACTCAGTCCTCCCCAAGCACCCAAGAGCATATGCAATGTCCCAGCATAGACACTGTCAAGGCATGTTGCAGCTTGAAGGCGTGGGGAACAGGAGCCATACTGGGTGAGAACTTCTAGCATCTCTCCAGGTGGAGGCAGAGAGAAGGCTCTGCTGAAAACTTTAGTCTTGCAAAGTTGTGTGTGCAATGGCACTAACCTGCTGGGCCTATTTTGCCTGGGAGAAATCACACATGTACCTTGTCTGGTATATATTTGCAACTTGGTGGGGCAGCAGGTTATCATGAAGTACTCTTGCTTTCAGGAGGTCCGTTACCAGGCCAGAAGGGTTTGTGGGCACTTTGGATCAGGTCCAGTCATGGCTCACTGAGAGAAATGCATTCCCAAACTGTGCTCCTTGCCTCCCACCTAATCTTTTGCATCCCATGCTCTTCAATTCAACCTTACCCATGCTGCAGAGGCTGCACCAGCAGACTATCAATGGTCTCCTGTGCAATTATGGTATGAGGACAGGATATGGGGAGTGCAGTCCTTTTCTACAGGTCAGGATTCAGGATTCATGCAGCAATTTGGCACCTTCTAAAAAAGCAACCAAAATGCTGAGCCACAACACGGCAGAAAGCAGTGATACAATCGCTTAAGTGTTCCACCTAGAGCACACACTCTGTGGCCTTATAGACTGGGCACTGGCAGCACAGCACCAGGAGGTGGCTGAAGACTTCATACTGTCTCTGAGCTAGCACAGTCTTTTGCCTGGAGGAAAAAATAGGCAGGCTTTGACTAAGGCAGTCCTGCTGACCACGACCTATTCATGTGAACAGGGAAGCGCCACAAGCATCCTACAACCACATGCAATGCATGCAGTTGCAGAGCTTTTGTCAGCAAAAATCGGGCTACAACAAATGGGGGGGAGGCATCACATCGCCTCCTTATCACCTGTCAATCACCTTTGAAAAGTGATTCAAACACCAATCACTCTTCAGATGGATAGTGGATTTAGACGCACATCTAAATATAGGCTTAAAGTGTATATAAAATCTAAACAATGGACTTCTTAAATAAGCTACCGTTTGGTCTGTTAAATATATAATTCTGTTTAATAAGTTAAAAGAATACCTCTTGATCAAATCAGAAATTCAGAGCTGTCCTGTGCAAGCCTTATGTGTTATTTCAAGGTATGTAATTAGTACTCACAGTTTTTATATTTCATTACAGAACAATTAACCCCGCTCCCAATCCCTCTGCAGTGGCTGTGATTGACATGAGTGGGAACGAATGGCTCCCACTGCTGTCTCACCCAATGAGGAGAGAGAGAGATCCGAAAGAACCGAGACTCTCATGCACAGGGCTAGATCAAAATCAGGCTCAGGTAAGTATTGGAAGGGGGAGCTGCTCACTGAACGCTTTTTTATCTTCTTGCACAGAATGCATGAAGGTAAAAAACCTTCAGCCTTTAGAACCACTTTAATTTCTATAATACCTGGTGATCCTGCCATGAAGGTCCTTGTGCAGGCACTTATGTTACTGGGTAGCAATGCTCTGTCCTTGTCTCCCATTTGGGTTCCTGCTTTGTCCTATGTGCTTGTTTCAACACATATAATTTATGTATGGTCTACTGTTGTCATCACCCGGAGACCCACCCTAAGAAAAACCATGCAGATCTCACACAAAACATTCCATTCATATAGTTCTAGCTCAACTTATAAAGATTTTTTCCAGCTCAACATACCGATAATGTAAGTATTATAAAAAGCAAATGTGACAAGCAAGGTCACTGCATAGGAAACAGAGGAGAAGAGAGGATAAAGAAAGCTGAAAAACCCATAAAGAGAAGGAAGGGTTAAAAACTACAAATGTAGTAGAAGCTTTAGAAAAGGTGTCCCTGAGGCCTCACTAGTCCACCAAGAGATATTGTATCCAAGGGCCCCATGTCTAGCTTAGTTTGATTATTAATGAGAATACATGAAAGTTTGTCATTATTCATATTCCAATTTAGCTTTTGCTGAACATAAGTGAAAGACACCCCCAACTGGTTCCAGCTCCTTGCGATTGAAATTCTAGCCACTAAAATTATGTAGGGAAGATTTTTTTGGAATTTCACTGTCCAGTTTTCTGAAAAAGTGCTAATTTAGGTGACCTAGGAATGCTTACTCCGATTATGGAACAAATTAAATGATAAAGTCTGATCTAAAATCCAGTTACCTTAGGACACTGCCCCCAAATATGAAACAAAGTGCTCACTTGTCCAAGCATCATAAGATGATGTTTTCAGGTACATTTCTGCTACCCAAGTAGGAACCATGTACCATTATAACAATGTCCTGTAGTTTCCACAGTAGCAGTATTGATATATATTTTAGGTATATCATTGGCTTTGTCCTGCCATTCTGATAATTGAATGTAATGGTAAGATCTTGTGTCGAAAACATATCATTTATCTAAACAAATGTCCATTGTTTAAGATACACAGCATTTACAGTGGAACTTTACTCACTTTTGTGTGCTCCGTTCATCTGGCTCCTCCAAATTGCACAACACTTTTAGTGGGGTGCGTCCTTTTTTTAGTGGAGCGCAGCCAGCCCCCTGCCCTATTCATCCTGGAATGCCCATGTCACAGATTTCAGGAGGCTTTTGGGGCTGTGTCTAACTCACTGCTTATTGACTTATTAGTGCTTTATTGGAAGGCGGACTGCTAGGGCCTGGAATAGACAGCTGGCTTCCTTATGACATCACAAAGAAGATGGCGCCACCGGACCCAGCAGTAAAAAAATCTTTTGACAGTGTGACAGTGGGGGGGGGGGGGGGGTGAGTTTGCTATCACAGCTCACCTAAGCAGCTAAGGTAAGAAGGGGGTTATGTTTCTGTTAAAAAAGGCAGTTCTTTAAAATTAACAATGGGTGGGGGTTAGGGGGTGAAGTTCCTTTTTAGGCATGCTAATGGGGGAGATTTACTAAAACCAGTACATACAGAATCTGGTTGTAGCAGTTGTACATAGTAACCAATCAGCGTCTAGATTTTATTGTCAAAGCTTAACCGCTTCCGTGCCACCTTATAGCAGAAATACTGCTACAGGGAGGTGTGGATGTGCAAAATCACACACATATATAGTACATGATTTTGCAGTTCTGGGTAGGGGGCATGGCCTCGGCTGTCAATCACCAGGTCCCAGCGATGGCCAAGTATCTCGGACAGGGAGAAGAGACCTGTGTATAAACAACACAGATCTCTCCTCTGTCAGCTCCTGCACACTGCTTTGTATGGCTCTGTATAGCAAAGTCATACAAAGCAGTGTACTCACAGTGTAAAGCATGCACAGCAAAACAGCACAGTGAACCCTTTGATTGTTAACCCCTTCCTGCCCAGTGCCATTAGTACAGTGTCAGTGCTTTTTATTAGCGATCACTGTATTGGTGTCACTGGGAATGTGAGACCAAGTCAGTTCCCCCCCAGTGTCAGACTGCCCGCCACAGTCCCGCTATAAGTCGCTGACCGCCGCCATTACTAGTAAAAAAACCAAAACAAATTCCAGTATATACACCGCCATTTGTAAATGCAATGACTTTCACATAAAACAATTAATTTACATGTATTAGGATTTTTTTTTTAGCAAAGACATGTAGCAGAATACATTTCGGCCTAAATTTATGACGAAATTTGATTTTTCATATTTTTTTTTTTACTGGACATGTTTAATAGCAAAAAGTCAAAAATATTTTTTTTCTTCAATATTGTTGGTCTTTTTTTTGTTTATAGCGCAAAAAATAAAAAACGCACAGGCAATCAAATACCACTGACAGAAAGCTCTATTTGTGGGAAAAAAGGACATACATTTTATTTGGGTGCAGAGTTGCATGACCGCGCAATTGTCAGTTAAAATAATGCAGCACCGTATCACAAAAAATGGCCTGGTCAGAAAGGGGGGGTATATCCTCTGTAGGGCAAGTGGTTAATAGAACAAGTTGATTTTAGAAGCTGGTTGGTTACCATGAACAGCTGCACCAGCTTCTGTGTGCACCAGTTTTAGTAAATCCCCCCCTAAATGTCATTCATTTAAGGTTTAGACCTACTTTAAAGGCTAAGTGTATATTTTACAAAATAATTAAATAAATAAAAGAATCTATATTTGCAGGAAAACAATGTGCATTTACTAATTTTTTTTTTTTTTTTTGCAAATTCATCTGCAAAACATTGCACTGCCCTCATTGGATCCAGGGTGAAAATCCAGGCCTCTGTAGACTCTTTCTCCAGCTCCTTGTCTGTATTGAGGTACAGACATCCAATAACTGAGCTGGAGGAATTGCCATTGGACTACAAACGCAGTTTGCCATGGTGGCAGACAGGACTTGTCATTTATTCATTCACTGATCTCAGTGACTGAATGACACGGCTGTTGCAGGGAGGAACTGCGTGCTGTCATGCTGGGCGATTTGTACTACATTACACCCAAAATATGTATGTAACAGTCTAGATAGTGGAGTTAGCCTTTAACTAATCCACATTGATTATGTGTCTGCTGTGAGCAAGCCCTTACAGACACATCATATTATTAGTCCAAACATTTTTATTACTGATATTTAAAAAAAAACACAATTAGTTTCTTCTAGCTATAATACAACAATACAATGATTGGCAGGTCTTAATCATTGTATCTGCTTCATGAAGAACAGTGACATCTCTCCATTGCATGCGACCCAAGGTAGCCAGACTCGTTTGCTCAGTCAAATCCTGTGTGAGCGTCAAGGCTCTTCATAAATTGGGAGAGAGTGAACGTTCTCCCCCATCAGAGCCTGCTGTTCAGGCAACAAATTATATTAATTATTTACCCACAACACAGTGTGAATATTAATGTAACCAGCAAGAGATGAATCCTGCCCCTTCTTTGAGCAAGACTGAGCATGCAGGAAGCAGAGGGAGGGAGAGGCCGAGAAATGACAAAAAACACGGAGAGAAGCAGAACAAGACAGAAGGGAAAGAGAGTCTACAGTACGATGAGTGGGAGAGGAGGAAAGAGATATTAATAGCGGATGGAAGGAAAGGACCAAAAAGAATGTTAAAGAAGGAAACATTTTAAAGTAATATAACAAATACAGCAGAATTGCAACAGAAAAGTAAACATTTATAACATAACGGGGAAAAAGACACAGAAAGAGAAAATACTATCAGACTGTTGTAATCAATAATAAAAACTATTTATAAGTGGAGAAGAGTTTGGAATCCATATAGAAATGAAAAAAAAACCCTGCAAATAATTGTTTCCTATGTGCCCTAGCAGTGATCTTTGTTTATCCAGGGTGGAAAAACACAGGTCACCTCACATGGTGTGAGCAAGTCCTCCAAACACATTGCAAACATAGAAAAATACTTGTTGATCCTGGTAAACAAGCATTGCTATTATGGTGTTGTGGGCTGACATTACTGAACTTAAATTAAAAGGAATGGTATCAGCCCTGCCCAGCTGTTTCTTTTTGAACTACAAAACACCCCCATCTTTGGCATCTGCACAACAATAGGAGTAGTAGAAAGTGTTTTTTTTTTTTTTTTTTTTTTTTTAAATTCAAAGATGTGAACTAGGCAAAGCTGATTAGATTCCCTGACATAACACAGACAGAGTCAACAGGACAGCTAAGAATCTTTAACAGGATCAAGTCTTTTTGAACTTATACAACAGATATAACAAAACACTTTCAATGGTATACTGTATTTAACAAACAAAAAAGGAGCAAATAGGAGAAATTCATTGTTAGGATTTACAAATGCCCGTCTCTTAGGACCACGACTCCAGCTTTCCACACACTCTATCCTATGGCGGTACTGTGCTTTGGAGAGATACAGAACAGTGCAACAAACTAAAAGAGCCTCTGGATCCAGTTGACAATTGTGCTTGTCTTAAGTCGGCCATAGATGGATCGAATCTCAGCCAGTTCAGCAGTGACCGTCGAGATTCGATCCATTAATGGGTAGACTGGTTGTCTCCAGCTGTGCTTTGGAGAGATACAGAACAGTGCAACAAACTGAAAGAGCCTCTGGATGCAGTTGACAATTTACTTGTCTTAAGTTGGCCATAGATGGATTGAATCTCAGCCAGTTCAGCAGTGACCGTCGAGATTCGATCCATCAATGGGTAGACTGGTTGTACTGAAGTCAATCCACTGATCAACTGTAATACAACAGGCCTGTCGGATTTTTTGCATGTGGTTACCACCGGCGGTTATAGCCGCCAGCAGTAATTATTGTTTTCTGCCGGCAGGGAAGGTTCCCTGCTGGCAGAACACAATTGTGCTGCAGTAGGGATACTCCCATCAACTCTGACTGTGTTAATGGGGAAATTGAGCCCACGGTTGCAGTAAAGAAGATCTCATATCTATGTCTTGCTTGCACCAATAGAATTTTGTTCAAACATTAGTATTTGTGGAACACTTGTGCAATTTTCTAATAATTAATAGGGTCATATCGATGACTGTTTTTGACCATAGTGATGAAAGGATGGAGACTTTTTCTTGAATTAACAAATTCTAACAGTGAATGTGGTTTTCATTCCAAAAATTCTATTAATTCCAAATCAAATGTAAAAAGCAACAAAATCTTGAAGTGTTTTAAAACAACATTCATTAAAGTGTTACTAAACCCTGGACCCTGCATCTGTTCTCCCACAGTACACAGAACATGGAAATGAAATTATTTTAGTAAATATAATCTGCTAAATACCTTTTCTCATCAGCAGTTGGAGCAGTCCTGTGACTTCTATCAGTGTCCAGCTGAGCACATGTTAAAGCTTGTAGGAGGAGTTTTCATTTTGCTCTAGGAGGATGCAGAACCCCAGACCTCTGTCTGGACAGTGCTGATTGGCCCTGTGTTGATCACATGCACTCTTCCAAGAGAAAAAAAACCTCTCTAGCAATACACACCAAACTGAGCATGTGCAGAGTGACTCTACACGATATGTCTTATGAGGAGATAGGAGGGGGACACTGGAAGAAGGGGAGGATCAGAGAAGTTAGGATCAAACAGCATTTTTACACAATGCAGAGGATTAACCCCTTAGGTTCTTCAGTGAGTATAACAAGCATGCTTTACTGCATATACAGACTGATTTTACTGTTGTGGATTTAGTAACACTTTAAGTCTGATGGCATTATCCAATGTACCAACATGATTTTTCCTATGAACGTTCATAGCAGAATCTACCAGCGTATGCCTAGCTTTAGCCTCAGCTTATTTGTACAGGCTTACGAGAAAACACCACTTGTCTGGTCTAACTACATGTTACAAAAATAGTTCCTTCACTATCCAGTCAGAAGACCTACAGTCACAGACACCACAAAACTGCACAGAAGAAATGATCTCCAGCATAGTTTCATAGTTCAGCAATATTCCTGCAAACAACCTTTTCCAAATTGCATGCCACCCAACCTGTCCATTTATAAGGAAGCATTTGGACATGTCCTAATTTCTGGTCTGTCTTCCTAGAAATCATTCTGACAGGAGTGACAGCACAGTGTGAGTTGGACCACCCATCAGCGTGACAATAACAACCTGAGAAATATATGCACATTTACACTCTCCACCATTCCTTTAACACATTAAAAAAAATACAGTACACTAGTATTATCTGATCATGGTCATGGCAGCCAAGCATATAATAAAATATCAAGCAGGAAAATCCTTGACTGTTGAGCCAAGGCCGTGGAGGTGTTCCTCTCTGCTAAGCATGAATATAATGAAGCTCCCATACATTTTAATCTCCTCATCTGATTATAACAGATCTTTAGTATTTGGATTGAATATTTGGGAAATTAGGATTGAAGGATCAAGCTAATAAGTGGCAATTGGAAATTTTTGTTTTGTGTTCAATGCATCCTTCAGAAGGTCTTCACTTGCAGGGCCCCCCTGCTTATTTTGTCTGATTAATTGTAATCTTTTATTTCACTCTTTGGGCTTGTTTACCTTTCTTTTTTAGCCACCTCAGTACTGGGCACTTTCACCCCCTTCCTGCCCAGTCCAATTTTCAGCTTTCAGCACTCTGATACTTTGGATGACAATTACTCAGTCATGGAAACACTGTACCCATACAAAATTGTTATTGTTTTTTCATACAAATAAAGCTTTCTCTTGCTGTATTTAATCACCACAGGGTTTTTTAAACAGAAAAAGACCAACAATCTTGAAAAAAAAAGTTTTTCTTAGTTTCTGTTAAAAGTTTCCTTTATAAATTTTGAGCAAAATTTATACTGCTACATTTCTTTGGTTAAACTAACCCAAATCAGTGCATATTATTTGATCTGTGTGAAAGTTAGAGAGTCTACAAGCTATGGTACCTATCATTGAAAAATTATCAATCCTGATGTACTGATTGCCTATCTTATTTCTTGAGGCCCTAATATGCCAGGACAGTACGAATAAAATTACCCCTTTTTGGAGAGTAGACACTCCAAGGTATTTGGTAAGAGGCATGGTGAGTTTTTTGAAGTTATAATTTTTCCCACAATTCTTTGGAAATCAAAGAAAGTAAATAAAATTAGGTTTTTTTTTCACAAAAACGTCATATTAAAAAGTTATTTCTCACACACGGCATATGCATACTTTCATCTACGCCCCAAAACACATTCTGCTACTCCTCCTGAGTATGGCAATACCAGATGTGTGAGACATATTCACAGCTTAGCCACATAGAGAGGCCCAACATCCAAGGAGCACCTTCAGGCTTTAAGACCAGGCCTTTTTTTTATACTTTTTGTTTACAAGTAAAAATCTGTATTTTTGCTAAAAAAAAAGACTTAAAACCCAAAAACATATATTTTTATTAAAGGCCCTAGAGAATAAAATGGTGGGTTTTGCAATTTTTTTATGTCACATGGTATTGGCGCAGCGGTTTTTCGAATGCAATTTTATGGAGAAAAATATACTTTAATGAATTTTACTGCACACAAACACAATATAATACCCAATTTTTTGGTAAAATATAAGGTCTGGTGTTGCATTGAGTAAATAAATACCAAACATCTCATGCCTTAAAATTGCACATTCTTATGGAATGGTGCCAAACTATGATATTTAAAAATACCCATAGGTGACGCTTTATAAGCCTTTACAGGTTACCAGTTTGGAGTTACAGAGGATGTTTGGTGCTAGAATTATTGCTGTTGGTTTGACATTTGCGGCAATACCTCACATGTGTGGTGCGATTTTCATTTACATATCCGTATAAGACAAATGCATGCCTTTGCCTTTGCACACGAGCACAGGGGACAGGGAGCTTTTAATTTTTTATTTACTTATTTTTTATTTTGACACGGTTTCTTTAAAAATAAAAAATAAAAGGTGTATCACTTTTATTGCTGTCACAAGGAATGTAAACATGTGACAGGAGAGATCTGGGGTTTATTAGACCCCAGATGTCTCCTCTGCCCTAAAAGCATCTGATCACACCACCACTGGTACACTGTGACAGATGTCGGTGGGACACTGGTACACTGACAGATGTTTTTGTGCACTGGTACACTGTGACACATGTTGATCTGCACTGTGGACAGGGACAGATGTTGATGTGCACTGTGACAGATATTGATTATGCACTGTGACAGATGTTGATGTGCACTGTGACAGATGTTGACAGGACACTGTGACAGATGTTGATGTGCACTCTGGACAGGGACAGATAGTGCTTGATGTACTGTGTGGGATGGCTGCAGTCTGTGTGATCTCTATGTAGCTGAACAATTAAATCATCAGCTACATAGAGATCAGCTGTCATAGGATTCAGGATCCTCCACTCCAACTCCCTCCACCGCCCCCTCTCCCCTCCCCCACACATCCATCACATGATCGGGAGGGCCAATCAGAGAGCAAATAATTTGATTTGTGGTGTGCTGTGTCCGAAGGGCTGTGCACAGGCACGCGCTCTGAGGGACGTACAGGTACATCCACTTAAAATGTACATAAACAGCCATGTGGGAGCTTCCTCAGTTAACTTTATTAAAATGATTGAAATTACTTTTAACTATATGCACTGCAGAGCATTGCAACACTGGGGGGACGTTGCTTGTTCAGTGTAGAAATGCAAACATGCTACATATTTACTCTACCGCACATGTATGGCATGAACCAGGCACGTAGAAAACAATCAGGTCCCTGCTTTTATCTATGCAGATCAACTCAGCTGAACGGAAATGTTGTGAATGACCCCTTTGTCTGTAGAGTATAAATGTTTCAAAGTAGAATATCTCCATTGTGGTTGATGTGGCTCCCGGGGAATTTTTCACTACTAGCCAACAAGCTCTGTGCAGAAAAAGACCGTATTTTGCTAGGGTCCTAAAAGACCTAGTGCCCCCCGGGGAACCTCAGCCAGTGTGAAAAGATTCCAATGTGTATAAGCACGTTTTTTTTTCTCTTTCTGTCTTCTTTTTCCCTCTTTTGCAAACTCCCTCTTTCCACCAGTGTTCATTTCCCCCTGATCACCCCTTGCAATACAGATAGTCTATCTATTAGCTGCTTAGCCTATAGGACAGAATATTTTCTTTGAATCCAGTTTCTGTCCAAGACTAGAGTCTGTACAGCACACAAGAATATACTATATATGTGTCTCTTACACAGAATGACAATTTCTTCCCTTGTAGCTAGGCACAAAGGGGTGAATTCACTAAAGGCAAATAGGTTATTTACTTTGGAATAGAAATGTCCTAAGAGATTAAATGAGAAGAATAGCCAAAGCTTTTTTTAGCCATACCCATATCTGTAGGTCACAGGAGTGCTACACTCTACACTCCTGTGACCCAAATTCAGCCGACTGCAGGCAAAAGCCACAGAACCATTCCATGCTCTGCAGGGATCCCGACAATAATGTTCGGATCCACCCAGATGCCTGGACCGGTAGCTGGCTGAACACCTCAGTGTGCTGTTGAGCGCCTGAGCCAGCCACTCCTGCCTCCTCCACAGTCCAGTGCTCTAGTGAGTGCTGAAGTGGCAATGTACAGAGCAATGATCAACAGTCACTGCTCTATGCTCAGAGCGGACCCAAGAACTGAGCTATCAGTTGTCTTTGATCTCTCAGTTCTCGGTGTACATGTGGCAGGGGAGAGCATCGGAATAGCAGCATCGGAATAATGCTGCATCCACCTAAATGAGTATGATTTTTTTTTAATAAATCCTGTACCTCTCTTTTAGTGAAGGTGATGAAATGCCACTTTGCAAAAAATACCCAATCGTGCAATGAAGAGAAAAAAAACAGCATTTTTGCTTGCATGCGTTTGGATGATGGCAGTCAGCGGAATTTCAATTCATTCACTAAGCGCTGGGGAAAATTACCTTGCAAAGTGAACAACTCATTTTTTTTAGAACATCAACCCAAACAGCTAGGTGCAGGCCTGAGGCCAAAATATCAGAAGAACGTGAAAAGAAATGACACAAACACAACACAAGTGGAAAAGTAAAAAGAAAATATTAAAATAACTTCACTCTCACAATCAACATTGACTATTTTAATCCTTATGCTGTTAATATTAGTAAATAGATAGGAAAGTATATCATATTTACTTGTTATAACTTTTTTTTTCTTACATTTCTTCAGTTACTTCCTGGTTTCCTGGCCTAGGCAAATGATGTCATACATCGCAAGAGTCTTCAGGAGTGGTTTTGTCAGCTAAGCATACCCTTCTGTCTACGTGCCTGAGTTAAGGACAGATGGATTCCAGGAAGTAAATACTACAGGAATCATCTGCCCTTACACAAGATTGGTCATGGCCAGAAATACTGGGAGGGGGTGTTTTCAAAGGGATTTCTCAGCAAAATAAAAGCATAGAGACATGGATGGATGGGTGAGTTTGCTTTGAATACTAACAATAAATGAAATAGCGTTTTTGGTTTGTGGTGCACAGATGCAGTCTTGTTCTGTTATAATTCAGTTCTGCAAAGGAGTCAATGAGGCTCTGTTACATTGTATAGTGCTGTCATTAACACTGGCAGCTTGCTGACAAGAGAGGAGCTCATATACCTCCACTGCCAGTCTATATGCCATTAGAAATCAGTGTGATCACATTACACTTAGGTAGTACAGCCATACAAACAAGTAATAAGTTCAATATGATGGTCCATACACATGGGCATCCAAAAAGGGCCATCCATAAGCCTTAGATATTTTCTTTGACTTGTGGCACATAAAAAAGTTTTTGATTAGCATCAGTGTAAGCTGCAATATTTGTAGGTGCTGTTTTATTGCCCATGCATGTGTACATACAAGGTTGACCTGACAGAGTGCTGTCCTTACACTCCAATACTGACCTTTTTAAATGCAATGGCAAACTCCCACACAGATGGCACAGCTTCTGTATCCAGGATCTGTATATACGCTGCCTTTGGTCTACAGTAGTAAGCTCAGTGAGCATCTGAGCCCCATCTGCATCAAACAGAGCTGCACTAATATTGCACACAGGATTCAATGACAATTATGGGCAGCACACCAGTCTCCGTACCTGTGCACAAGTGTAGGCTGAGCCAAATGTTATGGAAGGCTTGGTAACAAAGCCTGGTGCAGAAAAAGCTCAAAATCTCACATGCTGAAAGCAGATGCAATGAAGATACAATTCACTCTCCTGATACTGTTTACATCAAACACTCAATCTTTTAAAAAAAGGGCAAGCCTTGGATTTTTTGTAATATGTCAGATGAAGATACTGTCATGACCCGCTACTGGTCAACATCAGCAGGAATTCATAGATGTATTAGTACCAAAGATAGAAAAGATAGATGCTAAACTATTTTAATTTTGAATGGAGATGTGGGTTAAGCCTTCTTAAAGTAAAAATAGGGCTATTTACAGTATATAGCAATTAATTGCATTGTATGGTGAATATTTGCGTTTGTCACCAAATACATGCTTTTATTTATATAAAAGCATGTATTTATTCACCAAGAGAATTTTTCAGTTTTCTTCTTTTATAATCCACCATTTTCTTATAGGTCTTGTCTATTATTGTAGAGGTTGTACTGTTGTGTTGGAAAGCCCCTCACTTTCTATGAGGTCTGACACTTTAATTCCAGGAATGCCCGTGGTGTAACACTACGGTGGTAAGTCACACAGCCATTCACACTAAAGTGCGTTCTGACATGTTCTAACTTGAGTTGATTCAGTCTTTATGAAGTAGTAGAAAAATAATGTGTGCGTTGTGCTGTTGGTGGAAAATGAGTTACAGGAATCTGGCACAGCGAATTAACATCAATTTTGTGTGAAAACTGGCAAAACTGTGAGTGAAACTTTAACTCTGTTACAACAGGATTATGGTGAAGATTCCATGAAGAAATCAATGTGTTTTTGAATGGCATAAATGGTTTAAGGACAGGTGGGAAGATGTCCATGATGATGCAAGAACATGGTACAAGGTCAAGAAAACATTGTGACTTGGGAATTCTGAAAAGGTTACAGGAATCTGTTTGGAAGAACTGTTTTGAAGGCTGGAACTCTGGTCTGCCAAGTGGATTCTACACCATCACAATGCTCCTGCACAAGATGCATTAAGTGTTCGTGAGCTCCTGGCCAAGAAATCCACTCCAAAACTTTACCAACCATCTTATTCCCCTGACTTCCCCCGCGATTTTGGCTGTTTCTAAAATTTAAAAAAATGCCTTTAGATAACACAGGTTTGATGACATTCCAGACATCCAGCGTGCTGCGACAAATACTGCATCGCATACTGTACAGTGTTCCAGATTACTTTTTTTTTTATAGTCCATTCTGGGAATTAAATTGTCACACTATGTATGTCAAAATCTTGCAGATTTATATGTTTGACTTTTTAACCAAAAATATGGAACTTTCTCCTGAAAACAGGACCTTTCTCTTCGATGTTTTTCAAATACTCCACTTAATTGCATATCCATTACTGATGTGGGATGAACCAGCTTGAATTTAGGCCAAAAATAATAAACCACGTCTTTAAAAGTAGCTCTTCCCCCTCAATTTAATTCCATTGTCAGTGAAAAAGGGTGCAATACTGGCTGAAGGGATGACTAAAGGTCCACAAACCTACACAATTTGCACCTCTGTATCAACAAGTTCCAACCAAAACTAAACGAATAATTGAAAATGGACAATTGTATTAGGATCTAGTGTGCAAAATTATATGAGATCATTTTTTTGTGATTTGCTTGTTATGTACAGTATATATACATATACTGCATACAAAAAACACTGCTCCAAGCTCACATGTATGCAAACCAGTGACTGCAAAACACTGCTAGGTACTAGCATCCAAAGGGCCCATCCTACCTGATATATCCAAGAAACACAGAAGCACACACCATGGAACCACTGTTCTATACAGTAGCAGATCAGCTTCAGCTTGTCCCCTCCCTAGCCATGTGAGGG
The DNA here is from genome assembly GCF_062004578.1 of Staurois parvus. Taxonomy (NCBI): domain Eukaryota; kingdom Metazoa; phylum Chordata; class Amphibia; order Anura; family Ranidae; genus Staurois; species Staurois parvus. The sequence goes on from NW_028318003.1 coordinate 8,425,598, forward strand.
GACAAGCTGAAGCCGATCTGCTACTCTATAGACCAGGCAGTTTCCCATTGTGCACATTCCTTGGATATATTGTTGATTGTGTTATATTTGCATTGCGCTTGCCATGAGTTTGATACATTTAACATACTCTTTCATTTTTCATACTCTGAATGGTCTAGGGTTGTCAGTGGTGTACCCCAGGGTTCAGTGTTTGGACCCTTACTTTTTAATATATTTATAAACGATATAGGGTCTGGGAATAAAAATCCCATTTCAGTCTTTGCAGATGACACCAAGCTGTGCAGTGGAATAACGTCCTTACAGGATGTCTTCATCTTACAAGCCGACCTCAATGCACTGTTTAATTGGCCAACTATGTGGAAAATGAGGTTCAATGTTGATAAATGTAAAGTTATGCACTTGGGGGCTAAGAATATGTATGCATCATACATACTAGGGGGGAGTACAACTGGGGGAATCAATGGTAGAGAAGGATCTGGGAGTTCTGGTAGAACACAGGCTTAATAATGGCATGCAATGCCAAGCTGCGGTTTCTAAAGCAAGCAAAATCCTCTCTTGTATTAAAAGAGGTATAGACTCCAGAGAGAGATATCATATTACCCCTGTACAAATCATTAGTAACACCTCATCTGGAATATGCAGTTCAGTTTTGGGCACCAATTCACAAAAAGAACATTGGAGAACTGGAGGAAGTACAGAGAAGAGCAACCAAACTGATAAGAGGCATGGAGGAGCTCAGCTCTGAGGAAACATTAGAGGAACTGAATGTATTCTCTTGAGAAGAGAAGATTAAGGGGGGATATGATCAACATGGATAAATACATCAGTAGTTCATATAGTAAACTCAGTGTAGAGTTATTCACCCTGAGGTCATCACAGGGGACAAGGGGGCACTCTTTAAGTCTGGAGTAAAATAAATTTAATCTCCAAATACAGAAAGGTTTCTTCACAGTAAGAGCTGTGAAAATGTGGAATAGACTCCTTCTCACTATGTGCAGGGACTTGCACTTTTCTGCACTGGATAAATGCAGGCCATTGACAGAGCATATAGAAAACAGCCTTTTTTTGTGTGCCCCGTTCACAACACAATACCCAGGATGCAGTGCAACATGTCTGCATTTTACCGCAGTGCACTGGATGGTACTGCATGCCACTGTGTAGCAGCAACACGCCATGCTGCTGTGAGGAGACATGAATGAAGTTTCAGTTTCCAAACACTTACCTGAGCCTGCAGGGATCCAGCACTGTGCACAGCTGCAGTCTTCTCTCCCCTCTCTTCCTCTTCTCACAGGGACTCAGGCAGCAGCAGAAGTCCCTATAGTGACTTTTGAAAATTACTTACTTTACAGTACATGTAACTAGAGAGGTCAGTGAGGAGGCTTATTGTTGTCATTTTATTGTCTGTTAAAGTGGTTCTAAAGACCTAAAGATTTTTTTTACCTTTATGCATGCTATGCATGAAGGTAAAAAAACCTTCAGTGTGCAGCTCTCCCCTCCCCCACTACTACTTACCTAAACCCAATCTTGATGCACCAATGTACACGAGAGCAGCCACTTTCCTGAGTCTCTCTCTCCTCATTGAGACATAGCAGTGGGAGCCATTGGCTCCCACTGCTATCAATCACAGGGGCCAAGCCACACTCTGTGTGTTTTATGGACACACAAAGGTGGCTGTGGAGCATGCACGTATGCACGAGTGCTCCCAGAAAAGCAGTTTGGGGGCTCTGGGGCCACTTAACAGGGGGGAGGAGCCAGGAGCATGGGTGGAGGACCCCAGAAGAGGAGGATCAGGGCTGCTCTGTGCAAAACCATTGCACAGAGCAGGTAAGTATGACATGTTTGTTTTTTTAAAAAAGCTGAACCTATAGTATCACTTTAAAAATATGCAAATACTTTAATATTCTTTAACGTCCATAGTTTGGGCACAGGTGCATTTTAGGTGTTCTCACAATCCCATGTAGGATTATGTCTATAAGCAGTTTGTTCTATGATGAGAAGTAGTTCTTAGCCTATCCATATTTCTGCCTTTAGGAAAAAGCCTGTATAAACTGTAAGATCCATGAGATCAGGGAAGAGCCGCTGTTATAGGTGAACTCCAAGTTTCAAACATCGTCTCAGCTTCTTTTTAGAAATACATTTTAATGGAGCAGTTGCTGTTAACCTCAGAGACACACACCTACATATGTGCATAAAAGAGATAAGAATATCTAAGAATTCCCTTAGTGTATTACCTTTTACATTTTTGTTCTTTTTAAAATGGACAAAGTAGTAGCCACAAATGTACTATTATAATGGAATTAGTCAGCTCATAATTCCTTTTTCTCAGTATATAATGTATTAGTAAACCACTAAAAAGCCCTGCTTAAATACAGAAGAATCAATAAAGATCACTGATTAATGTCTAGCTCTACTGTGTTCTATGAGGAATGATATGAGGCAATTTTGGATATGAATTATGAGTAATTTTACAAGAGGTTTCCAGGTGCTTTTTAAAAGAGAAATAGCAAATGTGTGCCAGTTCATGATTAAACTGAATGTTTTTTTTGGTTCCAAGTGATTCATCACATACTGGCATGCATTATTGCCCAATCAAACAAGATTTGAGCTGAGTATGTATTATTTGGTCAAGTGTGCCATTTAATTAGCCCTGATCATGGGGTAGAAGAAGGAAGAGGGGTATAGAAGGCGGTGAGAGAATGCTGATCGGCCACTTGGAGAAGAGGCAGAGCGAGAGCTGATCATGGACCCTTCAGAAAAGAGGAATATGAATGGCAGCTGATTCTTGACTTGGGTTGGGGGTAATGGGACAAAGGAGGTAGAAGAGCAACTGGTTAGGTACTCGGAGGAAGGAGGGGGTGGAATGAAGGAGACAGAATAGACAGTGACAGCTGACCATGGAACAATGGAAATGGCAGAGATGATCATGGATGGGAAGAGAGAGAAGAGGCAGATTGTGAGTATCAATGGCAGGGAGAATAGAGGAGCAGAGGATCTGATAATTGATTGTAGGAAAGAGAGAAAGAGGAGGCTATGAGTGATCTGATCATGGAGCAATGGCAGCATAGATATAGCGGGTCTTCTCTTCCCCTCTGTCCCCAAAGCATGCCAACTGTGGTGGTGCTGGGAGGTAGGGTAGGAAGAGTAGGAACTGTATGTTGAGAAGGGGTGGTGGGGAGTGGGAGCTGATTATGTTCTGCTGAGATGGAAGGCAAAGGAGGGACTGATCATGGACCAGAGGGTGAAGTAAGAGTGCCAGATGATCATGGACTGAGCAAAGGGTTAATTTATAAATGATTCATTTTTCCCCTCAAGGAGCCATTTATACTTTATATCCCAATGTGGTTAGCTGCTTGCATAAACTATGACACACTTTTGACAAAAATAGAAATTAGCCAAATGGGTGACACTTAGTGGAAAGAGATGGGGCTTAGCACATGCATGGATGATATTTGATATCTGCTTGTCTCTATTATGGCAGTCAGGGGCAGTGTTTAGAGACAGCACACTACAGAAAAGTACAGCATTGTAAAGAATGAAAGGAATATGGAATGTGCCAGACACAAGGGAACACAAAAAGAATGTTATGGCAGCAATCAAAGGGTTCAGAGTTGGTGTACCATACAAAGATCTGAAGGTGTTGACTGCAGAAGATGATACTGTGGAGTATGATCAGGGTGTGAACAGGTGAAGGAGCTGGCAGAGAATGTAGTGTAGTTGGTATCAGGAACTGCCAGGGAATATAGGGTGGATGGTAAGTGGGGAGTGTCCAGAGAATAAAGGTGGACACTGGTAAGATTGTCCAAGTCCCCATGGGGTGGCAGTGCCAACAGTGAGGAAAAGCTGTCAGAGAACATAGGGTAGCCAGGCTGGAAAGTGAAGTAGGAGAGCTGCCAGAACATTTACTGCAGACAGTGTAGGGAGAGCTGTAAAAGCTAAACATGGAGACACACAGAGAGTTTAGTGTTGTTAACATTGAAGGAATAATGTGCCGTGGGAATGAGGTCAAAGATGATAATAGAACATTTCTACAACAGCATAGACTTTGCTAAGGAAACATGGAGACTTCTCTTTTGCAGTGCAAAGCTCCAGAATAGGTAAGGTCTTTGATTGAGCACAGATGCTGTTTTCTAATGCTTTCATGTGTTTTTATAATATTGCATGCAATAATGTCACATTTAACAGAAGAAAACCCACACAAAACACATCCCAACTGAGACAAATGGACAACCATGGAGAGCTCAGCAACAAATTACATAACGTGGTAAACTTTAGCACCACATCAATTCATCGTGTATAATCAGTTGCTGGGTTCCTATTAGGTGTCCTGAGTGTCTCCAAGCACAGAAAATACACGACGTAACACCACTGCTGGATAAATTGTACACTAAGCACTGGGCTGCTTTCAGTGCATGGGCACTTCCACTAGTTAAATGTGAGCATGCATAAAATCAAGTGTACACAGGCATTTGAGTCTTGAGTCTGACACAATGGCATTAAAAATATTAAACAATGATTTGAAGCAGAGGGAAGGTGAATGTATAGTGTATGACCATCTGAACACTTCAAAGAAAATTTCAAACTGGCTTTCTATAAAGTGCTGAGATGAAGAACTGTTTTCTTTTTTTTTTCAGAATCTCTATGGGACCCTTCTGGAGTCTGGACTCTGGCAGCTGCTTCTTTTGCCCTTTTAATGTGCTACTACAGAACTCACAGCAAGCTGACTCTCAAGTAGTGTTAGAACTCAACCAACTAGCATGCCTATTCCATAAACCTGTGCAGATCTACTGGTTCTCCAGTAACATACTCAAACTTGGGCAACGTCTAAAGGCTTCTCCCTGCCAGTTTAGTATTCAGACTTGCACTGAAGGATATTTATGCTATAATGGTAATCTTCTATAGTACAATGACTCCCAAATGTCCCTTCTTTTGTTGGGTGATCTTGATTTTCAGATATGCCAGAAGGTTGGGAATACACAAGGGATTTTTAACCTTGACAATGTATTTCACCATTTGGGGGCTCTAAAAAGATGAAGGCTGAGCCTAATATCTGTCAATTGCAGATTTTAGAATCTTGGGATATTTGCCTATAACATTGTCCCAGATCTATTGTAATTTCATAAAAAAAGCATTAGCAGCCCCACGTGTACAGAATGCCCTGCTGAAAGAGATGCACTTTCAAGTATAAAGTACCATTCCTTGCAAGGCACATAAGTTTAGGCAAACTGCTTAGTACACTGGAAATTTAAATTACATAATGTTCACATACTACATTTTCAATGAAAAACATGATATATAGCATAGCAAATGCATACTTTAGAAGGTGACATACTTAGAATCTACCTAACCAAAATTTGTCCCTGATTTGTTCTAGATATGTAACAAACACATCAAAAAACGCAGGATGGGGAATTATTACAACCTCTATCAGGAATTTTCTGCAGTCTTTGACCCCTTTTGTGTAACTTTCCTCACTTTTTATCCTGGCAGCCATTTCCTCAGGACAGAAAAATGTCTGACAGATGTTCTAGCCCATGAATTCTAAATTCAGTATGTAGCGTAATCACAAAAAAAAAAAATGCTTATCATTAAAATTGTGGCATAGACATACAATTATACAGTAGGTACAAATATCCAGGTATGTCATATCACATTAAGCTTAATACAGCATAGGTATTTGCTCCATTATTAATTCCACCTGAGAAAAATACATGCATGTATATAGGTACATACATGTATGTACAGTAGGTACACTGAGAAACAAAAAGTCATAAAGCAGCTGATGTTCAGAAATATATACAGGAGTTTAGTACCCGGAAAAGAATAATAGAGAAGAATAGGTGAGGCAGACCCTGGTGAAAAGAGAGTGGAGGAAAAAAAAACCTAACATTTCAGGTAGTTCGAATCCCCTTTCTCAAGAACCTTCTGCCTCCTACCTATGCTGTACTATGCTTGATGTGATATGACATGCTTGGCTGTTTGTACCTATTGTATAATTGTTTGTACATGCATAATACAACTTCAGCGCTAAAACATTTTGTTATGAGGTGTGCTTAGTCTATATATTTAGAATTATTGTGTTATTACTCTATATATTACTCTATAAAATGATTATACTAGAATATTAATACACTGTGGAGAGGTTTAAGTATCCTAAATATAATGTATTGTTTGTTGCTAAATAATGTAGACAATAGTGGTGTGAAGACCTTTATTGCTAATTACAGAGAAGTTTTTTATTGCTGTCGGTATCCCTATTATAGGATTTGTTCTGGCTATTGTTGGGACACGCACAGTAAAAAACAAGTAAAATGGTGGCACAGATAGCCATAGAAACCAGACAAAGATAGAAAAAAAAGACAACTAGTTCTTGTAGAAGTTATATTTTAGAACAATGTATACTGTAAAGTTCATGACTGCAGATAAACACTAGAAACAAAGCAGTACATAGAAGCCATATTCTCATAGCCATCCTGTACATGGCAAGAATGGTGTTAGACTCCAGGGTTTGAGATAGTCATAACAGCGATATACATGTACACGGAGTCCAGATATCTGCTGTAATGTAGAAGGTATTGATATTCCATTTACTAATGCTATCACATTAAAAAAAAAAAAAAATTCACTTAACACATTACATTTCTGCATCCTCTCCATCACTTTCTACCCTTCACATCAATCTCCACATTCCACTCCATATCCCTGTAGCTTCCTCCCTCTGCACACATCACATTACAGGCGGGCTATGATTTATGCAAATAAGAACAACGCTGCATAGTGATTGAGGATGGGCTTTGTTACATATGCCTTTATACCTATACGATTATAGACATATACGGAAATTGCATTTTATCTCTCACAGATGCCATATATTAATACTGACTGTACTTATAGAATGGCTTATACTAAATTACAGGGACTGGTTATGACAACAGAACACATTATGGAGATTTAAAGAGAAGGTTATAGAAGAAGGCTATGGTGAAACAGAAGTTATAGAAAAACCTTCATAAGTATAGGTGGAAATAACTACTGCATTACATCCATGGTACAATGGACATGTAAATAATCAATTGCATTAGATCACGTGGTGAATATTGGAAAAACATATCAAAATGAGGGGTTTTGGCATAACCGGCTATTCTTCTTAAACGATGCCTGTATTTACTGCAGCATCTCTCAGTAGCACTGCCATGCTGGTTGTCACGGTGACACAGACAGGAATACCTGCCACCAGCCCCAAGTGCCCAGCGCTGCCATCTGGCACACTTACATGCACTATTTGAAAGGCTGGCACAGCTGAACATGGAAGGGGGGGGCGTATAACTGACAGGAAATGTGCCAGGTGCGCGCCTGAGAGGCAGTTCAGTATACAGATTTTCAAGCCCACCATAAAACACAATCCTCCTAAACAATCAGACCTTAAAACAATCTCCTCTTAAACGATGAGAGCCTTGTCTCTAAATGCCGTGTCCCAATGTATGCCATTTACTGCATCTCAACAATGTATGGTGACCCTAATTATCGGCTACAGGCTTGTTGCCTACTGTTTAAAACAAGTAATTATGAATATTGTACACAAAGTTTAAGCCATACATCACAGTTAAGCATCTGGGATAATGATGCCCTTTGTATTACAAATCTAAGCATTTACAAAATGATATAGCAAGAGATTTCCACTCGTTTATAATGGCCATTTTGACCTATCATTCTATTCCGAGCCTGGCAATTTTTGAGAAGCGGTTGTTAATAAGACTAACTTACAGATGAGTCTTCAAGTCTCCATTCTCCAACTACATCTGGGAACATTTATTTTGCTCTCTGAAAACAAACAGCCTGAGTTTTATCTTCTGCACACAGAGACCTCACACATCATTCATCATCCCAACTACCAGAATATATTGGCTGCTAAAGGCCTAGGATAGCAGAGACTGGAGAAAAGAGAGGAGAGGGAATGAGCCGAGAGACAAGGGAAAAGGGAGACAGCGTCCAGATGAAGAGAATGTCTAATTAAACACAATGTTTCTAATGAAAGATCATTCTATGAGCATACAAGTTCATATCAAGTGAATTTCCAATCCTATTCTATTGAAGAATTGGAGTGCTATGGGCATAGTCTGCCTCAGGAGAAACTGTAGTGATCAGCCATTCCTGCTGACCAAATTTCCTCTTAGCCAGTAAATATTGGTCAAGATTGTGTGTTGAACATATTGATGTTCCCCAATCTGGCCATACCTGTAGATATGTGGATTGTGCTACCACTCTCTAATTTCTATAGGGAAGTTAAAGCTGAACTCCAAGGAAAAAAAAATCATACACACAATATATATTCAAATGATTATCCTTGATAACATAAATTACTAATCAGCCAATCACATGGCAGCAACTCAATGCATTTAGGCATCTAGATGTGGTGAAGACGACTTGCTGAAGTTCAGACTGAGCATCAGAAAGGGGATTTAAGTGACTTTGAACGTGGCATGGTTGTTGGTGCTAGATGGGCTGGTTTGAGCATTTCAAAAACTGGTGATCTACTGGGATTTTCATGCACAGCTATCTCTAGGGTTTACAGAGAATGGTCCGAAAAAAAGGCAAATATCCAGTGAGCGGCAGTTGTGTGGACGAAAATGTCTTGTTGATGTCAGAGGTCAGAGGAGAATGGGCAGACTGGTTTAAGATGACAGAAAGGCAACAGTAACTCAAATAACCACTTGTTACAACCAAGGTATACAGAATACCATTTCTGAATGCACAAACACTGAACCTTGAAGAAGATGGGATACAACAGCAGGAGACCACACTAGGTGCCATTCCTGTCAGCTAAGAACAGGAAAAGGAGGCTACAATTTGCACAGGTTCACCAAAATTGGACAATAGAAGATTGGAAAAACATTTTCTGGTCCTGGTCTGAAGAGTCTCAATTTCAGCTGTGACTGAATTTGGCGTAAAGAACACGAAAGCATGGATCCATCCTTCCTTGTATCAACAATTTAGGCTGGTGGTGGTGTAATGGTACGCTTTGGGCCCCTTAGTACCAACTTAAATGCCATGGCCTACCTGAGTATTGTTGCTGACCATGTCCATCCCTTTATGATTACAGTGTACCCATCTTATGATGGCTACTTCCACCAGGATAATGCAGCATGTCACAGAGGTCAAATCATCCCAAACTGGTTTCCTGGACATGACAGTGAGTTCGCTCTCCTCCAATGGCATCCACAGTCACCAGATCTCAATCCAATAGAGCACCTTTGGAATGTGGTGTAACAGGTGATTCACATCATGGATGTGCAGCCGACAAATCTGCAGCAACTGTGTGATGATAATATCATGTCAATATGGACCAAAATCTCTGTGGCATAGATTCAACAAGATGTTGGAAATATTCCTCAAAGAAATAAGGTAGTTCTGAAGGTAAAAGTGGGTCCAACCCATTACTAACAAGGTGCACCTAATAAAGTGGCTGGTAAATGTATGTGTGTGTATTATATATATATTTTGACAAAAGTTTTATAGAACATTTGTTTAGCTCATTAAATGAATGTGAGGGTAATAATATAACTTAGATTACAACATTTTCAGTTGTACTCAAATTAGTTGATGCAAAAATGAACACACCCCACAACAAAAAGTACTACATCTAGTATTTTGTATGACCTCCGGGATTTGTAAGGACAGCACAAAATCTTTTAGGCATGGAATGAACAAGTTGGTGACAAATTGCAACATCGTTCTTTTTCCATTCTTCAAGAACGACCTCTTTTAGAATCTGGATGCTGGATGGAGCATGATGTTCAACTTGTCTCTTCAGAATTCCCCATAGGTGTTTGACTGGGTTCAGATCAGGAGACATACTTGGCCACTGAATCAATTTCACCCTGTTTTTCTTCAGAAATGCAGCAGTGGCCTTAGATGTGTATTTTGGATCATTGTCATGTTGGAAAAGTGCACGATGACCAAAGTGATGGTCACATCTTCTCTTTCATTTTAGAGCAGTACATCTGTAAATGCATGATACCATCAATGAAATGCAGCTCCCCGACACCAGTAGCACTCATGCAGCCTCAAAGAAGGACATGGCCACCACCATGTTTCAATGTAGGCACCATGCATTTTCCTTTGTACTCCTCACCTTTGTGAGGCCATACAGTTTTGAAGACATCAGTTGCAAAAATATTTATCTTGGTCTCATCACTCCAGAGTACAGAGTCCCCATAGTCTTCTTCTTATTCAGCATGGGCCCTGGCAAATTCTAGACGGGATTTTTTGTGCATGAGCTGTAGGAGAGGCGTCCTTCGTGGATGACACCCATGCATGCCATTCCTCTGCAGTGTATGTCATATTGTGTCTGAGGAAACAATAACCCCAAGTTGGCTTTCTACTTCTTTAGCTAACTGCAGTGAACTTGCATGGAGATTTTCTTCAACCCTTCTCATCAGAAGACGCTCCTGTCGAGGTGTTAACTTCCGTGGACAGTCTGGATGCCTTTGCGAGATGGTTGCAGTTCCATCCTTGCTAAATGTTTGTATCACTTTTGCTACAGTATTCTGACTGATAAGTAAAGCTTTGCTGATCTTCTTGTAGCCTTCACCTTTCTTGTGTACAGGAATTATTTTCTTTCTCAGGCCTTGGGACATTTCTCTTCCATGTGGTGCCATTGCTGACAGCATGAAATGGGAAGGGGTTTTCTTTGTCAAGTAACACCCTTTTATAATCAACTGTCTGCTGGACACCTGTTTAATGAATAATTAGACTTATTTGTAGTTGAATTCTTGTCAGTTTGGATTTTGTTGTCTAAATGTTAGCTCTGCTCCTAAGACTTTCATTGGGTGTATTCATTTTTGCAAAATGGCCTAGCATGAATTTGTTAGGAAAAATACTTTGTGTGTGCAAATTAACAAATCTTGCTTGCAATCAATGGGCCACATTTGTGGGAGTATTTTGTAGTGTAGCGTCATATAGAAAATGTTGATTCTGAAAGGAAAGTAAAGGTTTTCTGACACATTTGTTGGGGTGTACTCAATATGCTTAGCACTGTGTATGTATGTATGTATGCATTATATATATATATATATATAATCTCAATGGGGAAAAATGTCATGCTGGATATCTATACTGATATGGACTGGGTAATGTGTTAGGAACGTAAGGATGCCCCATCATTTGATGTAAATGAAATTGATCAACCTACAGAGGACTGAATTCAAAGACACCCCGAAAATCAAAGTGAAAAAGTGATGCAGTAGGCTAGTCCATTTTGCGGAAATTTCATTGCAGCAGCTCAAAATGGTACTCAGTAGTTTGGCCCCCACGTGCTTGTATGCATGCCTGACGTCAGGGCATGCTCCTATTGAGACAACGGATGGTATCCTGGTGTATTTCCTCCCAGATCTGGACCAGGGCATCACTGGACAGTCTGAGGTGCAACCTGGCAGCGTTGGATGGACCGAAAAATGATATCCCAGAGGTGTTCTATTGAATTTAGGTCAGGCGAGCGTGTGGGTCATTCAGTTCCTTCGTCCTCCAGGAACTGCCTGCACACTCTCGCCACATGAGGCCGGGCATTGTTGTGCACCAGGAGGAACCCAGGACCCACTGCACCCAATGTAGGGTCTGACAATGTGTCCAAGGATTTCATCCTGTTACTTAATGGCAGTCAGGGTGCCATTGTCTAGCCTGTAGAGGTCTCGATATGCCTCCCCAGACCATCACTGACCCACCACCAAAACGGTCATGCTGAGCAATGTTACAGGCAGCATAACATTCTCCACAGCTTTTCCAGACCCTTTCACTTCTGTCACATGTGCTCAGGGTGAACCTGCTCTCATCTGTGAAAAGCACAGGGCACCAGAAGCAGACCTGCCAGTTCTGGGGTTCAATGGCAAATGCCAATCAAGCTCTATGGTGCTGGGGAGTGAGCACAGGGTCCACTAGAGGACATCGGGCCCCCAGGCCACCCTCATGATGTCTGTTTCTGATTGTTTGGTCAGAGAAATTCACACCAGTGACCTGCTGGAGGTCATTTTGTAGGACTCTGGCAGTGCTCATCCTGTTCCACCTTGCACAAAGGAGCAGATACCAGTCCTGCTGATGGGTTAAGGACTTTCTACGGCCCTGTCCAGCTCTCCTAGAGTAACTGGCCATCTCCTGAAATGTCCTCCATGCTCTTGAGACTGCTGGGAGACACAGCAAACCTTCTGGAAATGGCATGTATTGATGTGCCATCCTGAAGGAGTTGGACTGCCTGTGCAAGCTCTGTAGGGTCCATGTATCACCTCATGCTATCAGTAGTGACACTGACCCTAGCCAAATGCAAAACTAGTGAAAAGCAGTCAGAAAAGATGAGTAGGGAAAAATGTCAGTGACCTCCACCTTTAAAACCATTCCTGTTTTCATTGTCTCATTGTTGCCCATCTAGTGCACCTGTTGTTAAATTTAATTAACACCAAAGCAGCTGAAACTGATTAACAACCCCCTCTTCTACTTAACTGACCAGATCAATATCCCAGGAGTTTAATTGACTTGATGCTATACTCTGATTACATACATACACACAGTTGAGCTAAATATATAAGGGAGCTGGGGAGCTATTTTACCTGGATTTGTACTTCTGTCTATCCAGTCCTGAGAGTTGCAAGGCCCTACCAAAGTGTGCAACAATTTATTGACCTCGCTTTTCTCTGCTTTGCTCATGCCAACCATTCTTAACCAGGGTTCAGTGGAACCCTAGGGTTCATTCAGAGGTTGCTAGACATTCCTTGAGTTGTAGCCAACTGGCCTTCCATCTGATGGTATCTGCATAGCTTCAGGGCCAATGCCACTTAGCTGAGCCAGCAGCATGTCCCAATTATCCTTTTAGCTGTCTGTAAGGGGCTGACCACCAATGTAAGGGGCATTTTTACTCCAGGATTCACTATATATGCAGTGCAAGATCATAAAAGCCATTGCTGCTTCTGACAGCGAGCCTCATTAGATTTAGAGACATCTCTATTGTGCTGCTCACAGTTCTCTTTCCTGGAGAGGAAGCTGTACCTGAGGACCTGCATTGAAGGATCTCACTGTTTATGCTTGATTCATTCCATATATCCATTCAGTCGTATTTTGTTTACCTGAGGAGGTTCCTTAAAGCTCTATTTAAGCAAATTGGCAGGGAAAAACAGAGATTTCAAGTGGTATTAACTAAAGTTAAAAAAATATATATAAATGTGTTTTTGCTCAACACGCTAAACTGAGATTCAGGTATATTTAAAACTAGACGTTTACCTACAGAGCCTTGAAAACGTATTCATACCCCTTAAAAGTTTCCATATTTTGTCATGGTACAACCAAAAACTTAAAATGTATTTTATTGGGATTTTATGTGATAGACCAACACAAAGTGGCACATAATTGTGAAGCGGAAAGAAAATGATAAATGGTTTTCAACATTTTTTACAAATAAATATTTGAACAGTGTGGTGTGCTTTTGTGTTCAACCCTCTTTATTCTGATACCCCTATATAAAATCTAGTGGAACCAACTGCCTTCAGAAGTCACCTAATTAGTAAATAGAGTCCACCTGTGTGTAATCTCAGTATACATACAGCTGTTCTGTGAAGCCCTCAGAGGTTTGTTAGAGAACATTAGTGACCATGAACGCCAAGGAACACACCAGGCAGGTCAGGGATAAAGTTGTGGAGAAGTTTAAAACAGGGTTAGATTATAAAAAAATATCCCAAGCTTTGAACATTTCATGGAGAACTGTTCAATCCATCATCTGAAAATGGAAAGAGTTTGGCACAACTGAAACACACCAAGACATAGCTGTCCACCTAAAGTGACAGGCCGGGCAAGGAGATCAAGAAGCAGCCAAGAGGCCCATGGTAACTCTAGAGAAGCTGCAGAGATCCACAGCTCAGGAGGAAGAATCTGTCCACAGGACAACTATTAGTCATGCACTCCACAATTCTGGTCTTTATGGAAGAGTGGCAAGAAGAAAGCCATTGTTGAAAGAAAACCATAGGAAGTCCTGTTTGCAGTTTGCGAGAAGCCATTTGGAGGACACAACAAACATGTGGAACATGGTCAGATGAGACCAAAATGTAACTTCTTGGCCTAAAAGCAAAACGCTATGTGTGGTGGAAAACTAACACTGCACATCACCCTGAACACACCATCCCCATCGAGAAACATGGTGGTGGCAGCATCATGTTGTGGGGATGCTTTTCTTCAGCAGGGACAGGGAAGCCAGTCAGAGTTGATGGGAAAATGGATGTAGCCAAATACAGGGCAATCTTAGAAGAAAACCCGTTAGAGTCTGCAAAAGACTTGAGACTGGGATGGAGGTTCACCTTCCAGCAGGACAATGACCTTAAAAATACAGCCAGAGCTACAATGGAATGGTTTAGATCAAAGTATATTCATGTGTTAGAATGGCCCAATCAACGTCCAGACCTAAACCCAATTGAGAATCTGTTGCAAGACTTGAAAATTGCTCTTCACATACGCTCTCCATTCAATCTGACAGAACTTGAGCTATTTTGAAAAGAAGAATGGGCAAAAGTTTCACTCTCTAGATGTGCAAAGCTGGTAGAGACATACCCAAAAAGACTTGCAGCTATGATTGCAGCGAAAGGTGTTTCTACAAAGTATTGACTCAAGGGGTCTGAATACAAATGCACGCCACACTTTTCAGATATTTGTAAAACATTTTGAAAACCATTTATCATTTTCCTTCTACTTCACAGTTATGTGCCACCTTGTGTTGGTCTATCACATAAAATCCCAATACAATATCTGTACATTTTTGGTTGTACCTTGAAAAAATGTGGAAAATGTCAACGGGTATGAATATTTTTTCAAGGCACTGTGTAGCAATTGGTTCTTTGGTATATGCTTCCAACTCTTCTTTCACATAACCTAGAATCAATAATGTCCTCAGAAAAGTCCAGTCTGTTGGAACACATATAGATATTCCATTCCTCCTTTCCACTTTTATTCACTGTGACTTCTGTTTTCATTACAAAGCCCCCTGGCATCCCATGGAATTTAATCTTAATAATTTAGGGATCCACAATAAACTATGTGCAGTGATTAGTATGTGCTGAGGGAGAAAGGAGGAGAGATGCTGATTTCCAACACCTCACTTGGTTTCAAACTGAATTATTTATAACAGATTAGATGTAAACGTACTGTTCCTTGCTTGCAGGCTCTGGAACCACTTTCAGCAAAAAAAAGGACTGCCTGCTACTAAATCAGCAGGGATTTCTGTCCCAGAATTGAAGATTCCCATCCGTTCTGTCTGACTGCAACTGTATGGCTCTGAATTACAGGCAGTTTCTATGTTACTCTTTATATTTTTCAGAGGCAACATTTTGGAGTTTATATGTAATAAAACACTTTCTATAGAGTGTCTATTCTTTTGTAGATATAAATAAGAAGAAAAAAATGGACTGAAAATGAAACATGCAGCAGATAGTGAGAGAGCAAAAGAAGGAAAAAAACTGTCACTCAGCCCACATGGAGAATGTACCTGATGCTTTTTTGATTACCACATGGATCCTGGAAAGCACACACTGTATTTTATAATGACACTGCCACCGCAAGATCCAAATGATGCCCCGCTACAGTTTCACTAGAACACCATCATCACCAAAACAGGTGAGAAATGTACGACATCCTACAGAAGCAAAAGTGATGGCAGTTTTTAGAGACTTGACAGTGGCACAAATGTATCCTTGTATGTGAAGGTTCTAATTTTTTCAGGTCATGGTATATCCAATAGTTGTCAATCACATTTAATTGTTCTTGATCTGTAATGTTGATGACATTTGTAGCTTATCCAAGCCACTTCAGTTCTAATGACTATCTGGAAAATACCCCAGTCTTTATATCCACACAGGTATCACCTTGATCCAATCATCATGGAATTCAGATGTTTTTGTCTAAGAACAGAATGGGAGGTGTAAATATTGCGGATCCACCTAGTTCTAGTTATGTGATTCCATACTTGTTGTAAGGAAGGTTTCATGTATGTTAATCCTTCAATTTACATGTCTATAGGTGTGAGTTGTTATCAAAATGGCAGGGTAGAGATGTTAAACCGGCATTAAATGTGGAAGATAGACTTTGTTCAGTGATGGTTGTTCCAGTCTGACATACTGTAGCTCATCTCTTTCACACCTTTTGTAATCCATTTGTCCTCCCTGTCCAAAATGTGCACCTCACTGTACTCAAATGAATGTCCATTTTTTGTAGGGTGTAGAAAAACTGCTGAGCCTTGACCTGTAGAACTTATCTTCCTATATTTGGTCATTAATAGACACATGCATTTTGTTTTGTTACATGTCGTTTTTCGGAGTTTGGATATATATAAATCTCTGAATGGACATACTGGAATGTCAGTGTAAAAAGAAAAAGTTACATGGAGATTAACAAATGCATTTGTTTCATTCGGATGATGCCACATGATGCTATAGTAGCTCGGGCCCATGGGGAAATTAATTCAATTGATAATTCAGATTCAAAAAAATGAATGGATCCGAATTTCATTACATTCGTTAATTCGGATGCACATGACGATATTGTCCAATCAGCTCATGCCATTTCTCTTGGTGGGTTGGATTAGTGTCTGAAAATGTGTACATTTCTAGTCATTAACATCTTGAGAAATTGCTTCATCTCCCCAATGTACAGATTTTTCCTCACTATACTGTACTGCATATACCAAGTTACTTTGCTTGTGTTTCGATGTTGGATCTATTGGGCTTAGAAATGTCTCAGTGTATTGCTGGGTTGAAAGACACAGCAATGGAATGCTTGTTAAAGATTCCTCTGAATTTTTCTGACACTCCAGTCACATACACTATAACTATAAAAGCTGTAGCTGATGCCTTAAAGGGAATAACGAATTGACTGTTCCAGTTTCTACTGCTAAGTCAGATCACACAGTAGCCACTATGGTGCTCCACTACTGTACAAAACAAACACAAAGATATCACCAGTAAGTAATCCGCCAATAGGCCATTGTCCTTAACAGATTTAAATGTAACAGAAACCTGCAGCTTTATTCTGAAATGTTCCAATCACCCAGCTTACAAGAAACAGTGCCCCTAACAACTATTAGGAAACCACTGCAGAAGACCTATGAAGACCTTAAAACCACAACTGTATGATGCTATCTCTTTGTCTGACAATGCACACATCTGCTCAAGGGGGCAGCATTCAGAGAAAGAACACAGAAAAAATATAAAAGGTATTAGTGTATGAATACACAGTATCACTGACAGTATATAGAAATACACTTTTTTTTTACTCTGGAGGCACGGCTATTTATCAGTTAATTTGCTGCATAGCAAACAATTCTGGTTATATGCAAAATACATTCAAAAACTTGAAGTGCGTCTACAGGTATACAATGTTGGAGCACCAATGATAAAATAATGTAAAGGTTTATTGATCTATTAACTTGTATATTAAATCATCTCTGATTTAATATATTGAAAGGTACACTGTAAATTTAGATATGGCTGTGCGAGCTGCCATTACCATTTTTTTTTTAAGGTAGAGGTTCCTAATTACAGATTTACTAGCTGTTGAGGCAAGGGCTTGGAACCAACATAGGAGGAGAGAAGTTTAGGCTAAATCAGATTTCACTTGCCACATGCTTGTGTTGAGTCAATGATTAAGAAGGTACTAAAGTATCATTTTTCAAAAGGTGTTAGCAATGGCAGGCTTCATATTTCTTTCAGTGCCGGTTTCTATTAATGACAGCAGCTATATAAGAAATATATAACAAACTATAAAGAAACAGAAGAAAGGCCAGTTCCTTAAACACTTCCTAGGTAGCATTTTTTATGAGCGCAAGTTAAATTTATGAGGCTGAAGCATATAATTCTTGAAGAACATTAAATGTCACTGAGACCAATCATAATATTCATGAGCAACACCCCTGTATGTTCTATAGGAACCAGCAACACATGAATATGGGTTGTGGAATGCTCCTAAAAAATGTTTATTTTTAGAGAACCCACTGTCATTTTTGCACTTCCAATGACTTGAACTCTCCTCCTCTAACATGTAATTCACATTTCCAATCTATTGTAGTCCCAAAATTAATTGTTCATGGGCCCCTGTGAAGCCCCCTTGGATGCTAGACCATTGTATGGAGCTTTAATTCAACGGTCCATGCACAGCCTGGAGCTAGCATTCTAGGAATGGTACAGGTCAACTTCAAGGCTAAAAGATGTACTGCAAGGAAACCAGAGATGCCTGCACTTCAGAATTGTTACCTAGGTAAGGATTTAGGACAAGTCAGATTGACTTTGAACCTATATTTTTAAAACTCAATGAAGAACAGTACTAGATCATGTTGCTTACAATTTTTTCCCATTACGATTATCTGTCCTAAATTTTAACATTTATCTAAAGCCAGAGCCACTTTTGTTAGCTTTTGACAGAGCTGGAAATTTCTTCTGTCTGTGTCCCATTGCAGAGATTTCCCTTTACTTCCTCACCCTGAGACAATGCAGGAAATGTAAGCATATCCCTCAAAAGTGAGGGGAATTTCAGTTGTCACTGGAATGGTTGCTCTATTGGAAGACTTCAAATCACCTCTTGTTCTGGTGAAAGACATAACATTCTGGATTTCCCATCACTGTCTCTTCTGGTGACAATGGTCACCAGGATAAACAGAGGGCATGAATCTGGTTAACACAACACAGGTTTTAACCATTCCCTACTCTAGAACTAATTACAAAAAAAAAAACTTTGGGTAAACATACATCAAAGTGGGAATACGTGAAATATCCCTATTATAGGTCTTAGTTTCTTTATGTAGTCATCCTGCTGTAGGCAGAGGTGACTAGTAAATTTACTTCTGCTGGGTACTAATCTGCCCAGGCTAATTTGTAGACTTTCATTTGGCTTTCCCCTAGACCAGTTTCACTGGCGCTTAGGGCAATAGACATGGGAGCTGCAACAATGTTAGGTTATGAATACTTATTGTATGTACCCCTTGGGGAGCCACTAGGAGGTTTATTTTCAGTAAAACATGCTGGTGGAAGATATAAATATTTGGGGAGTGGCCTGTTGAGCTCTCTCTTTCTTCCATAGATGCAGCCTGGGAAGGCGTGTGCAGAAGAGTTTTTGCTGACTAGGCCGGAGGTCTGTTTTGGGCCCAGCACAATTCCTCAAGCTGCCATTCCTGGTCGAGGAGGGTACAGCACCTAAGGGGGAGAGCCAAGGAAAGAAGTCCGGCTGGAAGAGGATGGAGTCTGACCCCCAGCAGATCCTGATACTCTCTAATGGATGAGAGGAGTGATGGAGTCTGGAACCTATGTTGCTGGAGGTATATGAAGTCCTAACCCTGTCTCCCTGTGAGCTGGAAAAATAACTCTTTGAAAAAGACTAAGCGACTGGCACTCTTTAATTTTCCACTGTGACCATAGATCCACCCTGGAGTTAATGAAGCCTGCCCCTCTGGTATAGGTTTTGCCTTCCCTGGCCAGGAAGTGGGAGGGGCGGGGGGATCAATATATTTATGAACTCTAGAACCACTACAATTATGATCAGAGGTTGTTGGTATTCTCAGGTTGGGATATTTCTCTCTCAATGTTGTGTCTGGTCACATATTTTGGGTCTATTCCATGATTCAGTATCTAACTGCAAGTGTTATTTAAGAAGCCCTAATTATAGTCTTTTTCTTGTCTTATTTCCACACATATGTACTGTATGTCCAATGTGGCAGCATGAAAGCTCAGTAATAGACATTCTCCTATGTTCTCAAAGGGTTATGATTATATCCATCCAGACAATGTTCTCGCGCCGAGACAAATTTCTAAGTGCATTTTTTACCAACATAATTAAGATATACAATACTGACACATTTAACTGATAAGGTTCAGTTCACAAAAGCAGAACGCGTACAGTTTTTCATTACCATACATTATCTTTCTTTTTACTATAGAAAATGGATTTTTCAATTCAGTAAAGGAATTACTGCGTGCATCAGATGAACATACGGCATGGATGTAATATTTACTGCATTTGTGTTAGTTTATCAATTTTTGAGGTATATTATATGTGAAAGTCAGTTCACAAAGATTGTGGCACTGGTTATTTCCGCTAGCTAGCTTCTGGCTTGCGATAACCGTGAGATGCAGTGAGGCGTCAATTGAAAAAAGCAGGAAAGGAACCACTTTGAAGTGGTAATAAAATAACATTTCATAAGATAAAGCAACGATTCACAGAAATATAAGACTTTTTGACAGTTAAATGCCTAGGTAATGTGATTAAATAATGATTCCACATATAAGAGATATTTCTGCTTGTATTCATTAAATAAAAGTAACAAATGGATTTAAATAGCACATTCTATATTATTGAAATGGACCTATAGCAGACCTTCCATTTGGAAACCATTGATATTAGGCCCAGCTTTATTTTCAGAAATGATTAAATGATGAAATAAATGTTACAATTGTTTAGCAGGTACAGCATACAAACACTTGTATTGTTACATCATGTTTACAGGAAACATTTTGAAAATGAGAAAATATACCATGGACCTTATTTGAAAATCATAACTACCTTTTTGTACCATCAGTACCACATAAGTCAAATTGTAACCTGGTTGCGAAAAAAATATTGAACAAGAAAGTAATGTTAGTTACCTTTTAAAGTTATTCTTTCAAGATTTTTCCAGCATAGGTCTGATTTTAAGCTGACCAAACATACATTTTTCTCTGCATAAGGGATCAAGGATATCTAAATGCATGGATAGTGGGCATCTTCCTAAATCTTAGGAAACTTTTTATCCAAAATGTGGAGGTCATTAATCACCCAAATTGCTAACTTGAGCCTTCCACTGCACAGAAGAAGCTTTCTGTTCTGCAGGCGCATCAAGCATTTGAGTGGTAATGGATTATATTGGCCAGAAAATGTATTATTAATTATTATATTATTATAAAATATTCTGGCCATTGGAATGTAATAACACTCAAATGCACTTAAACACGTGTAGCATTTAGGCACATTTAGGCACGTCAAGCGGTTTGCTGCTCAAAAGCTTCTTTCCTGAACGGGCTTTTTATGGGGTTTTTTCAGCCTGTAAATGGTCTTCATAATGGCCACATAGGCTAACATAGAGGTGCTTTTACAGGCTGAAAACAATATATTGTCTGTAAAAGCTGTGGTTATTAAGCCCAGTGCGCATGAGGCCTTAAAGTGGAACTTCACTCTCTCAATCAGCATTGACTATTTTGAATCCTTATGCTGCTAGTATTAGTAAATAGATAGGAGACTATATCATATTTACTTGTTTTAAACAGTTTTTTTGGATTTCTTTATTTACTTCCTAGTTTCCATGCTTTGACAAATGATGCCATACAACCTAGGAGTCTTCAGGAGGGAAGGAAGGGTTTACTGATCTAAGCACACCCTCCTGCCTGCATGCCTGAGCCAAGGGCAGATCGATTCCAGGACGTAATTGCTACATGAAACATCCTTACTCAAGATGGCCACGACCAGAAATGCTAAGAGATGTTTTTTAAGTGATTTTTCAGCAAAAATATAGCATGGAGACATGGATGGATTTGCTTGGAATAATAAAATTAATTTAATACTGCTTTTGGCTTGTGGTGCTCAGATACAGTGTAGTTCTGCTTTGATAAACAATGAAACCACCACATTACGGTTTATTGAAGATTTGTTTCCAGAATGTATCCCACACCCTTTTTAGTATACACCTCTATAATCATATCAGCCATCCTTGATGACAATCTGAGGAGCAATAGTTGACTACTTAACCACACCTACAACCTCTGATCATGATAAATAATCTGAAGATGTCAACTGAAGCCTGTAAATATTTGAAGCTTGACTCTAGAGCAGTGGTCTCCAAACTGCAGCCTTCTGGCCAGATGCAGCCATTTGCTTTCCTTTATCAGGCCCTTGGTGCACTGTTCTTCCAACTGGCACCATTGATAGGGCATGTTCCTTCCACTGACACCAATGATGAAGTATTATTCCTTTCACTGATGAGAGAAATGCAGCACAATTCTTCCCACTAATATAAACAGTTGAGCACTATTCCTCCCACTGACACCAAAGATGGGACACTAATCCTCCCACAGGGATCTCTTGTTTGTTGTATTGTTGGGTCAGTAGCCAGACCTGAACCTTGTAGCTCTCCCCATTGTGTCTTTTCCCCTATGCTAGCATTGTGTCCACAGTAGCATTTACGTAGGCAGAGCAGAGTAGGACTGTCCATAGAGGGATTACTTTGACGCAGTTGGCCAGCTTAAGCATGTATTGCAATATGTGTGAACAAAATATCCCTATTTATTGCATAGCCTGCTTGAAAGGGTATATACCAGTGTGCAGAGGGTCTTCAGAATTACTAATCCTCCCACTGACACCAATGATGGGGCACTATTTCTCTAACTGAAACCAATGATGAGGCACTATTCCACCTACCAGCACCAAAGATGGGGCACTATTCCTCCCACTGACACCAATGATGGGGCACTATTCCTCCCACTGACACCCACGATGGGGCACTATTCCTCCTCCTACTGACCACAGGTTCTATGTAAATGTTTTGCTCTAATTGAACACTAACCCTGGACATTGTCCACTT
This sequence comes from Staurois parvus, assembly GCF_062004578.1. Lineage (NCBI taxonomy): Eukaryota > Metazoa > Chordata > Amphibia > Anura > Ranidae > Staurois > Staurois parvus. The sequence continues at coordinate 8,448,213 of NW_028318003.1, forward strand.
CTACTCCCACTGGCCACAGTATTCTACCCTTGAAAGTCTAAAGGAATGTAAACTGTTCCTTTGTTTAGAGAGTTTTGAGACTCCTGATTTCAGGAAAGAGCTAAATACACAGATGAAATACATAGGTGCTAGCATTTTAACCTGAAACAGAATTGGTATTTCTGTTTATTAAGTCTACAGAACAGCAAGGTGGTTGACTACATAGGAGGCTCATAGGTCAAATTCAGGTTCTTACACTAGCCACATTAGAAATTAATAATGATTTTTTTGTTTAATAATTACAGGCCTACAATAAATTATGTGTCTTATACCTGCCTAATGTTCCACTTTAAAATATCACACCATTGCCCCTGCCTTCCAAAATCTGTCATGGTCAGGCAGCAGTTACCTAGGGGTTTATTTACTAAAGATGGAGAGTCCAAAATCAGACTCCCTTCTGCATAGAAACCAATCAGCTTCCAGGTTTCATTGCCAAAGCTTCATTGAACAAGCTGAGGTTAGAAGCTGATTGGTTTCTATGCAGAAGGGAGTCTGATTTTGGACTCTCCAGCTTTAGTAAATAAACCCCATAATGTCTATGGGTATCTGCATTTGTACGTCTATAAAAAGAAACATTTTCAAATGACCGTTTACACAAATAGACAAAATGTGTGTGTAATTACATTAAACTGGATACACAGTACATATGCATGCCCTTTGGTGCTTTATGGTTGTTCCCTGGGGCTCCTGTAACGACTACTCTGTCTCCAAGCTATAACTCCTGAAGCAGTATCTCCTATAGCATGTTAGCATGCTCTGACCATCTCTTGCAGCAAGCCTGTAGTCTCTGACCACCGCTTGTATTATGTCCACATTTTCTGACCATCTCTTTTATGTCCACAGTCTCTGACCATCCCTTTTATTATGTCCACAGTCTCTGACCTTCTCTTATTATGACCACAGTCCCTGACCATCTCCTGTATTATGTTCACAGTTTTTGACCATTTCCTGTATTATGTCCACAGTCTCAGATACTTTCTTGTATTATGTCCACGGTCTCTGCCCATCTCCTGTATGATGTCCACAGTCTCTGACTATTCTTGTATTATGTCCATAGTCTCTGACCATCTCCTGTATTATGTTCATAGTTTCTGACCATTTCCTGTATTATGTCCACAGTCTCAGATACTTTCTTGTATTATGTCCACGGTCTTTGCCCATCTCCTGTATTATGTCCACAGTCTCTGACTATTCTTGTATTATGTCCACAGTCTCTGACCATCTCCTGTATTATGTTCAGTGTTTCTGACCATTTTTTTTTATATCTCCAGTGTCTCTGACGATCTCCTGTATTATGTCCACAGTCTCTGACCATCCTCTTGTGTCATACCCATAGACTTTAACTATATCCTGTTGAGTGTCCACTGTCTCTAACATTGAATATTCACTGAATATTATGTACAGCTCTTTAGTGATGTCAGGGGCCACACTTAAGTTCCTCCATATCAGGAAGGTTGACGACCACCGCATTAGGACATTGCAGCTACCAAATTCACAATAAATTCAATATATGGAATCCTCAAAGAAAAATAGCAACAAAAACAGCTGTGGTTAAGAAAAGCAACAGAAAGGGATAGAGAGAGAGAAAATAAAAAACACATAATGACCTAGACTTTTTTTTAGCTTCAGGCAACCTGCTCCTTTTCAGAATATTCCAGGCCTCAGTATTGGAGAAAACATACAAGGATTAGAATGCTTAGTAGTGTTGACGAGATGTGTACAGAGATAATATTTCTGGCAAGGTATATACACAGACTCTTACAGTGCTGTCAGAATACCTACACAAACATTCAGCATCTCTGACAAGGAGTACTTAGTTCTCCAGACAAATGCACAAACATCTTAGCTCACAGCCAGAAGGGTCACAGATTTATTACAGTGTGTGAATTGTGACGAGCCATAAACTGTGTATAGCTTATGCTCAGATTTCATGTTTTAGCTTACAGATAACAGAGGGCAGACACATTGGTCAACCAATACTGCCATTTGCAGGATCAAAGATTTTAGATTACTTTTAAATCATTGCTCTATTGTGGTATCTTGCTCTATTGTGGTATATACTCTTAAAGCAGTATTGAACCCGAAAGCTGTAATATATTGCAACCTACAAATATTTTAATGCAGTGACTACATTTGTTTTAATTTTGTAGACTTTTTTTTTTTTACTTTATTTTCATCTGGTGATCCAGCCAGTAACACACTTCCTGTCTTAGGGTGTCTCCACTCTGGATGGAGGAGCAAATTAGACACCTTTGGCGAGCATCAGTCTGGGAAGAGGATAGTGTTAGATGGACTAGCATATTTAGATGGCCTTGACTAAGAAATGAAAGCCAAAAAAAGTTTTTTTTGCCTTATGAAACACAGCGGGTAAAATAAATATTGAAAATGTCACCATTTTTCTCAGTAAATATACCTCTAAAGGTGCTATTGACATGACATTTTCACCACATGTCGGTAACAACCCATGCAATCCATACATACAAAGAAACCAAATCAAAAAGTTCAGAAATTAAGTTATGTATAATAAAATGGAATGACACATGGAAAAATTATTGAACACACTAACTGAAATGTATTTAGTACTTCGTACTACATCCTGTGTTGGAAATAACAACTTCAGGACCTCCTGTATGGAAACTAGATGCATGCATTGCTCAGGTGTGATTTTAGCCTATTCAAAATTTTAAATTTAAACAATCTTCAACGTTTTCTTCAGCAATGGAGTCTTGCGTGGAGAGCGTGCTTACAGGCCATGGTGGTTGAGTGCATTACTTATTGGTTCAATTGAACCTGCTAATTCCAGGTTTTTCTGAAGCTTTCCACAAGTGGTCCTTGGTGTGATGATCGTGGTGTCAGACCCCAGTCCTTCCCACCAAACTCGTGACTGAAGGACTAGCCAATCTAAATCCGTGCTGTCACGTGCGTAACAATGCCAAGCCCAGCTGCACCCTGCACAAAGATTTTCAAGCTAATGGACCACAATCTGTGTACTTGCAGCCTGGGAGCGATTGTTACTGTGTTAGGTTAATTACGCAATTAACCCTTCACACTGCCACCACCTCCTTTTTGTACAGAGAAAGAGGAAACTTGGCAATATCAGCAATAACACTATGATGTTTGCATAAGTGTCGGTATACCACTGTCACCACAGGCAGAGATATACCAAAGTTTAAAACACACACACAGTAGCACTCTTCAGAGGCAGGGGTTCTTAGTTTGCATTAAAGAGCTTTAGAAACAGTTCAACACTTTCAGAAAGTAAGATTTATTACTAAAAGGTCAAAAGGGTGCAACAAAAATATTCACAGAAAGGATGTAGCCAATATATATATATAGATATACAAAGAGCAATAGCAAAGCAAAGCAAAGAGATAACAGAAAGGAATTTAGGGAGGTAAAATACTGCCAAACGTCCTGGTTTAAGCAGATCAAGTTTCCTGAGCCAAAAGGGTACTTTATCTCCCAAAGTTAGTTCTGTTGTTAAAAGGGAGAATCTTCAACTAGCTCAACTCAGCTTAGCTTTTTCTAGGAACTCAGCAGGGTGTTTCCTTAAAGCAGAGAACCAATCGCCTCATTTGGGGAGGGGTGTTGGGGCGGAGACCCAAGCTAGAACCAAAAACCCTCCCAGTTGATGTCATGGTTCAGAACTTATTCTCGGTGCATTTAGCAGCCTTGCCGCTAGTGAATTAATATGCAGAATCACCTGCTGAACATCTAGGTATGAAATATGACATACCTGCTAGGATGGTTAAGGAGATATCATTTCCTGCTCTCCTGTTGATGCCAGCTAGGGGATGTAATATATCAGACGACCTGTATTAATGAGACCGAACTGAATATATGCCAGGTTTTTATGTACATCCATGTAGTCCAAGATATGTAATCATAGAGGAAAATGAATGTTGAATGTGGTGTCTGGTTTACTGTATATCTGGAATGTCTTTGAGCTCAGTGAAGGACTTTGTTTATGGCTTTACAATATCCCAGATTGAGAAGATAACAGACATCTAGGCACCAGCTTGGTTGGAATTTTATAGCCCTGGAGCTTTCCCGCTGAGCCTTGACTTGCCTCTTACCTCTGCCTTATCCAGACCACATGTCACTCAACAGAGAGGGAGGGGGGATGTGGAGGAGCTGATTTGGGAGTAGAAAATGATAGAAGATGGAAGCCTTTGCCAAAATGGAGGTTCGCATCGATCTCTGTGTGCGCGTTTGCTACACTTGGCTCTTGGACAACTCTTCTAATAATTCTTTTCACTCCTCTGTCAGAAATCTTGCGAGGAGCACCTGGTCATGGCAAGTTTAGAGTCGACAGCCAATCACAGCGATCACATGACCGAAATGACCGATTCCCAGCGTCTGAAACCTCCTAATGGGCAGGGAGGTATTGACGGGAAGGGGTTAAGGTGTATGTAAATCTTCTCTTGTTTGCTCAGTTTTGGTCTGTTAAATATATCATATGAAACATCATGTTGTTACTGTTTGATAAGTCTGAAAAAATAGCAGTTGTTCCTACTAGAAATCTTGTGAGCTGATAACCTACCATGCTCTCTGCCTGTGCTGCATTCTTATTAGTTACATTGTTCTCAGCACTCTGCCTATGTAATGGACAGGAATAGAGGGTAATGTGTTCTGTAGTCCTATTTGAGGGTGACAATGCCATTCCTCCATAGATACAGTACAGTGAATGAGTGTTGTCACCCTAGAACAGAAAGTTAGTTATTGGCAAGATCACTAGGTGAAAATAAAGGGAAAAAAGCGTAAAAAAAAAATTCAGCCATTACATCTAAGGAAAAGTAAACTGAAATGTATTACATTTTTGTTCATGAGTTATAATAAGCTTTAAATGTTAAGTGTTATTTTTAAAATTACTTCAGCATTACATATTTAATTTGTTGTGCAGTTAAAGCCATTAAAAAATTGACTGGTCTGCACATGTCCCATTTTCATGTGAACTTGGCAACAATATCATAACACTGGGTTCTCTGAAAATCCAACAGTGCCCTTAGGAAATGACAATTTGGTTCAAAGACTCTGTACAACCGCTTCTGTTTTCCCCAAAATAAACTGGCACCAGGTGGTGCCTATGCCTGCCTCTTGCCATGCTCCAGAGATTGAACATGAATGATTGCTCTTCATTATATGGTGAGCTGAAATGAAAGGCTTCTAAAGACAGTTGGATCATGCTTGCACTGCAGACCTTTGTGCATATGGGAAGTTTTAGACCATCTCTATGATTAGGTGGTGTCAAATGTCCATTGCCAATTCCCGATGGCTTCATTTTACCTGCCATCACAGAAGACGGGTGTTTGTATGCCAAGTGTTCTAGGGCATGTAGAAGCAACTCTGAGACACACACTTACCTATATCAGACTAAGAAACTGGTCAGACCAGTGGCTTACACAGATGCTAATTTTTGGGTTTTCCTCATTTAATTTTTAAGTACAAACACTTATGCACAGTTTATAGGGCCCTGGTGCTCCACCTGAGACTCGAGGGCCGCATGCGGCCCTTTGGTATATGATGTGCTGCCCAGTCTGTAGAGGGAGCATTGATTTGGGTAAGAGCATTCATCTCTACTAGCTTCTTGTAACAGGTTCTCAATTTCATATTGTCTTGTGTAGCATATCCCCACCCAAAAATGTAGCATGTCCACTCTCTCTGAACCTCATTTCCTCTACTAGGTCTGCAGTTTCTGACAGTCCACTCAAGCATTAGATAAATTAAACATTATGTGCAGCTCTTTGATGATGTCAGGGCCCCCTTTAGCTCATACGTTGACAAGCACTGATATAGACAGACACAGATGAGAAGTAGCCTTTGCAAACACTGCGTAAATGTTCTGCCCAAGAATACATCAGGAAGAATTGGGAGTGGCATTTGAGTATCCCAGTGCCAATCAGGCAGAATGTGAAGGTGTTTGTTGCACAATACTTCTTGAATATTACAAACTGGGGGAATAAATAGGACATCATAAAGAATACCTTCCACTTGTCACTAGAAGTGAGCGGTGCCCAGATAATAATGCAAGTACACATCTGAGCGGTGTAGGATACTTTAGCTTGGTTCAGCCAGACACAGCACAAGGAGTGAACAAGTGTAGTGCTAACCACTATAAAGGATGCTGATTTGTGTTCCTGGGTCTTTTCTCTCTGTATAGCAGCAGCCAGGCACACAGCAACTTCTGGCTCAGGAAATAGTCTAAGATTTGCCTTTTTTGAAGATTATTGCAGTTAAACTTGGATAGGGATTTGGGAGCTGAACACTTAGCAAGGCTAGAGAACACTATCCCTCTTAGCAGCAGCTTTTTAACACAGTCCCCAAAGTGTTAGGACATGAAGTGGGCAGCACTGGTTTACCATCCACAATGTACCAGGCCAGCCAAGCCTTAAATAAAGCGTGGCAGTGGTTAAAATAGCACAGTCACTGAGATCCTATCTCCCTAGGTCTGTACTCACAGTGTCCCCTGGGCTTGGATGTTTCCCTTAGACTCAGACTTCTTTGTAGCATTTCCACATAAGACCCTCAGTGGCACCCTTCTTTAGCTCCCAAGAGACTTGTAGAAGGATAGGCCCTCCCAGACCCTCCTGGTTGGGAACCTCTTCTCTCAGAAAAGAACACTGCTCTCTAAGGCCCCAAACCATTTATGCACCCCTCAACCATCTGGGCACACCTCTCCAGGGATTGGCTGGAGCTGCATAAATATTTAGGCTGCTTATCTAACTCTTCCACCCACTATGTTCTGGAAAGCTCCAGAAAACAGGGGGAAACAGTCAGACTTGCAGTTTGCAGAGCCCAAAGCAGCCTAAAGTAATCACACACAGCTCTACTGATTACAGGACAGCCACAGGTCTAAATTTGCCTAAACAAATCCTAGCAGCCTATCAAGGAGGGTACTACATCAGTAACAAAAAGGATGACACGTTTAGGAATGCAGAAAATACTGATCAGTGCTAGAAAAGGCAGAGGTGAAAATTAGGACCTCAATTATGGCAAGATGTTGGTGTATTTTTCCTCTATTCAGTCTTGCGGCTTGATAGGGACAATACAGACAATTTATTTCCTATAATTTTTAATTCAAGGCATGCCCAGTGAATCTTTTCATGAAGAACATTTTTTTCACACAAGCCCCATACCAGTGATAGAAAGTACAGAAATGTTTTGTGCCAGCAACAGAATCTGAGCTAGTTCATATTTCTGACAGCTGCTGTTGATCTCATATACACAGCCTGTACACTACAGAGTTTCTGGCGGTAATGAGACCAAATCATTTACATAATAAAGAGGTGACGATAACAAAAACTGGCATCCAAACTTCAATATACATTGCTGCAATAAAGAAGGTGAGCGGAGAGAAAAAGAATAGTTTTTAGAAAACACGCTAAGGTAAGTCACAATGCATGTGTGACAGTGCCCAGGATTGTAGTCAAAACCCGTCTGGGGTTTTAACTCTGCAACACTATCCAAAATGAAAATTAACTAGACTGGCTGGATTTCCTTAAAAAAAAATCAATATATTTGTGTTGTTGCTTTTGTACATGGTGGTTAATTGGATTGCAGCGTTATTGGTGTAAGCAAGTGTTTCTGTGAATTGCTGTTAATAGTGTACACAAGTACCTCTTTAAATGTTATCAAAATATGTCGACACAGAGCATTTGGGCCCTTTCACACTTATGGTACCCTATGTTGCCTTCTGGATGGCGATTCACATTTGGATAGCTTTTCAGAGAGAATTGGACTAAAGGTAAGGAGGTGTTATATCACCTCCTCACTGCTTGATTTAACCCTGTAATACCGCGCTACTCTGCCACAATTGTGATCATTGCATGTGGTTGTGGCACAGCCCCTTTAAACTCAATGGGCGAGTTTGACAGGCAGAACTGCCTATCAAACTCTGCAGCCAGAATTAAAAATGTCATGGGCAAGAGGAAAAGCATCACAGATCTGGCATGTGTACAGCCCCGTCCAACCATATAGTGACAATTCGGATGGGCAGCCATGGGTAGTAAAACCGCAGCTCAGCCTCCCGTGTTTACTGCCTTCTGGCAGCCCAAAGACCTTAGAGAGATTTCCCCTCACCTACTGTCATGATGACATAATAACAATGGTTTAGCCACACAGCAAGTGAAAATCAGAAGCAGGGACACAGACAGCAGTAAAAAGATAAAATTGGGTCTAGCCTTTTCTTTTTAATGAAAAAAAAATATTATTTATTTGTCTGTGTTCCTGTTGGGAGATTTTCCCTCATATCTTGTCCAGACAGTAATGAGGGGAAATCTTTCTGAAGGAGCTCCAGAGAGCAGTAAAAAGCAAGCAGGGGTTCTAATCCTTCCCCACTTTATCCAAAACTAAAATAAAAACTTTTCACTGGACATATACAGTACTTGATGGGTGTCTATATTAATGAATCCTATGTGCTTTGAAATGTATTATTACTAACCAAATACCAAACTGTACAAAATAATGTTCAAAGATGACAGAAATCTGAAAATGAGAAAAAGAGTTTACCAACAAAATCAGTTTTATAAAAATAATTATTATTATACGCAATAAAATAGGATACAGTATATCCATGGTCTTTATCTAAGAAAAGGGACACCTATTCTGCGCAGGCACATAGGCATTTAAACCATATAATTATGCAACCAAATGTAACTTTACATCAATTATGAAAAGTCACTATTTCAGTGTGTCAAAATGTCAAGTAAGATCTATTAGAAGTAGTGTAAGCACAGTACTGTGCAAAGGTTTTAGGCAGGTGTGAAAAATGCTGTAAATGAATGCTTTAGGAAATAGAAGTGTTAATAGATACACTGATGATAGTCCTTCATTATTGTACTGCTCTCCAGCCCTTCAGCGAACAAACTGCTTCCTACAACAGCCAAATATTTCAAATTTTGACTCATCAGCCCAGGGCCTCTGCGGCCATTTTTCTGCACCCCAGTTCCTATATTTTGTGCATAGGATGTAGAAACAAGGCTAAGTGACTCAACTAAGCATGACAACATAGGTATTGGGGTGCAGAAAAATGGCAGCAGGTGCTCTGTACTGGCTATAGCAGGAGGCAGTTTGTTTGCCGAAGGGCTGGAAAGTGGTGCAATAATGAGTGTCTGCAGGCGAAGCATGGAGGAGATTCCTTGCAAACTTGGAGCTGCATTTCTGCAAATGGAGTTGGAGATTTGGTTAAGATCAATGGTGTCCTGAATGCTGAGGAATACATGCAGATACTTATCCAACATGCCATACCATCATGGAGCTGTGTGATTGGCCCCAAATTTATTCTGCAGCAGGACAACAACCCCAAACATACAGCCAATGTCATTAAGAACTATCTTTGTAAAGAAGAACAAGGAGTCCTGGAAGAGATGGTTTGGTCCCTACAGGGCCTTGATCTCAACATCATTGAGTCTCTCTAGGATTACATGAGACAGGAGGATATGAGGAAGCCTACATCCACAGAAGATCGGTGGTTAGTTCTCCAAGATGTTTGGAACAACCTACCTGCCACGTTCTCTCAAAAGCTGTATGCAAGTGTATCTAGCAGAATTGATGCTGTTTTGAAGGCAAAGGGTGGTAACACCAAATATTGATTTGATTTGGATTTCACCTCTCTTAATTTACTTTCTATTTTGTTAATTGAAAAAAATAAACTACTTACACTTCTATTTCTGAAAGCATTCTTAATTTACAGCATTTTTACACCTGCTTAAAACTTTTGCACAGTTCTGTAAATCCAAAATGCATGCAAAATATTTACTGTATCTCAAAGTATAATCTCCAGATTTTGGTATTAAATGAAAAGATATTCTATACCATATATCAATAACACATAAATTGGTCTTTGGACAGTAGGTCCTTGCAAATGCTTAAGTCCTTCTACCTTTGCTTCTATAGTACATTCCTTAGTGCAAACAACAGGTGGAGAGGTGTACTGGACCCACCTTCTGGGGACTAAACTAAGTAGTTAACTGTGTTGCACTGGAGCACCATATTAGATTGAGGATGCAAGTCTCTTTCACATTACAGCTACTCTACAGGATGATAGCCCATGTTCTGATCTGGAACAGGTTGTGGATCCTTAAGTAACTGCCTCACAATGTATGAACATACTGTGTTTCATAACCGGGCACAGTCAGAAACCATAGACTATTCAGTAAAATCCTAACTTACATGTACATTGTTTATTATTTCCTGTTACTCACGCTTTTTTCCCTAGTTGAAAGAAAATTCTAACCTTTATTTATAGTATATAGTTCCACTGCAAACTCAAACAAGAATATAGTATAAATGTACTCTGAGACCCTGATGTTGCCCAAATTGAGTATCTTTGAAATACCAGCCCATAATATCGACTGACCAATAGGAATGTGAGGGATGGGGCTTAGCAGCAAGGACCTACATCACCCAAAAAAGTTGGGTCTTTTCCTGTTAGTATGGTCCTCCCTTCAGTAATATCTGAAGGCTTTTTCAAACTGCTACAGGCACCGTATGTACAACCACTTTTAAGTAGTTTTCTTTCTAGAGGCATTGAGGTTTATGTACTAAAGGTTTTTCAATTTGTAAAAGAATTCACTACAGAGCTTAAGCCGCGTTCTCACTGCCATGGTGCAATTTGGCCAGTGTGTGCGCAGCGCAGTAAACCTGCGGTTTTGTACAGGTTACCCACGATTTCCCATGGTTTTCTATTATATCTTGTGTGTTTAGCACATTTTCTGAAAGTGCATCAAAATTTCTGCATGCTGTATTTTTGGAGCGCTTTTATAAAATGCCTCAAAAACACAGGTCATAATAGAAAGTCCATGGGAAACCACAGGTAACTCGCACAAAAACTGTGGGTACAGTGCGCTGCACCTGCTCTGCAGTTTGGCAGTGTGAAAGTGGCCTTAGTGTATATGGCAAAGCTACAACCTATTTGCTTTTAGTAAATCAACCCGAGTAGCTTTATGTGGAGCATTGCCTATATGTTATAAGCCTTTTATATAAAGAGTAGTATAGTACATGGTAGTCACACACTTAGACTGGACATGCAATACTGCAGTTGCCAGGGAAAAAATGATGCATTTACACTAAACCAAAGGGTATGAAAAAAATAAGGGTAAAACGTCTGAGGTCTACTTGCAAGCTTTAAAGGGGTCCTGTGCTTTCTTGGCCAGCTCCTATTACTATGAAAATATAGGTGTATGCATCTGAATGGCAGCCCAGACCACCTCAGTGGTAATAAATAAAATAAAGTATGATATTTAAGCATAAAATGAGATCATGGTAAGTGTCCATGGTTGACAAAAAGCAAACCAGGTTCCATAGATGGAATTGGACTCTGATGCATTCAGCAGAAATTACTGTGCTCACATACAGGGCCAACCAAAAGAACTTTAGTCAGTGCTTCTATATTTGCCAAAAATGTTGAATGGGATGACCACAAACACGTGTGATTGCTTACTCAATAGGCAACATTGGAAATTAAGGGCAACAATACGAAAACTGTGAAAAAATTATAAAATAAGAATGATAAAAAAATGAAGTGTTGAAATGTATTGGTCTATACAGAAGAGCAATGCTCTTTCCTCACTCATTATTTCTTGGCTTTTTTTAGCCTTGTCCACTTTTTTCCTTTACCTGTTCTATTCTCTCTTTCTGAACTTCAATCTACATGCATCCTGAAGTGTCTGAGAAGATTCTCCATCAATCACAGCCTCTACTTGGTGCCACTTTTTCTGCTTTGTTTGTTCCCTGCTCTCTTGTCATCTCTTCTTTCCTTATCCCTCCGTCTCTCTCCCTCATTTCCATGCACGGCTCATAACTTCATCTGAATATCTGAATTAACGCAGAAAATGAAAACAACTCGCACCTTCCCTTTCCGTTTCCATGGTGATGAGATAAAAATCACACCAGGCCTCACGGGGAAGATTGCTATGTGCCTGATATTCCTCCCCACAGCCCCAATACTCCTCTAGCCCCAAACTTCAACAGCAGAGAAACTGGAGGGTCAAAGGGGGTCACTACATGAAAGAACAGCTTGTTATCTTGTATTCTCTTTTTAGGAATCTTAGGAGATAAACAGAGGATATAGGAAATAATTAGCCACCTGTGTAAATCATATTTAAAGCTGAATTATGCAAATATACTAAGTGCATTGAAATTATGTACAGATATATCTCTAAAGACAAAAGCTATTTCACTGAAATGTGACAGATTCTGCTATGAACTGTAGTATATCACGATCCTGAAGTTTACAGCCATGCATACACATCAAATGGATGATGTCCAATCCTATTAATTATGACACACTGAAATGATAACTGGGTAACAGAAGAGTAAAACAGATATTAGAAAAGGAAAAATATGTCAGTGTTTTTTTTTTCCCATGTAGTGGGACTCCACTCCATGGGTTAAATGCTTGTTTTGCTTGGGGGCTTAGGGAAAAGCTATACTTACCTCATCCTCCGATCCTCCAGAAAACTGCGCTCCCCCAAATCCAGCGGTGGACTGTTCCTGCCGTCCTGACATCTGAAGCCAGTCTATGGGCATGATGACATCAGGAACAGCCCATTCACAAAACAGCTAGTGTGTGCGTGTGTGTGTGTGGGGGGCAGTAGCAGTTGGGACAGGTTGGAGTATTGGTGGATTAGGTAAGTATATCTCAGCTTTACAAGCCCCGAGACAAAACCAGGCTTTTAACCCATGCAGTGTGGGCACAGCCCCACTGCATGAGAAAATACAATTTTTGCTTCGATTTCTATTTTAAGGAAGAAGCAACTCCATTCTGTAATGGAACCTTAAAGTGGTACTAAACCCACAACAGTAAAATCAGTCTGTATATGCAGTAAAGCATGCTTGTTATACTCACTGTGGAACCTAAGGGGTTAATCCGCCGCACTGTGTAAAAAGGCAGTTTAATCCTGTCTTCTCTGCTCCTCCCCTTCTTATACTGTCCCCAATCCATCTACTGATAATACAGAGCTCTAGGAGTCACTCTGCACATGCTCAGTTTAGTTTGTATTGCTAGAGAGTTTTTAATTTCTTTGGGAGCACTGTCCAGACAGAGGGACAGGGGTTATGAAACCTTATAGGACAGTCAGAGGAGAATGAAATCTCCTAATACAAGCTTTAATTAGTGCTCAGCTGGAAACTAATAGAAGTCACAAGACTACTACATAACGCTAATGAGAAAAGGTATTTAGCAGTTTATATTTACAACATAATTGTATTTCAGTGTTCTGTGTACTGTGGGAGAGCAGATTTAGTGAATGCAGGGTCATATGTTTAGTAACACTTTAATAACAGCCACTATACAATACTAATAATTTTGTTTTGGCTTTGTAAAGACTCTGGGTAACTTGTGTGTAATAATGTGAAAAATACTATACTTGTTTCTTTGTCCATCCAGCATAGCACTTGTCCTCAGTTGACATACTCTTTGTGATTCTTGTGCTGAGGCTGCTTGTCAAAATTTGGTGTAGACACTTTTGTCTTCAGTTGACATTTCTCCAAGAACAAGACAAGCACTGGATGCTCTCCTCAATGCTGAAGTGTTAAGTGGTACCTACCAGCCTCTAATGGGTTTGGGTCATGGTCTTATGTACTTACCTATATTTAAATTGTTGATTTTAGTTTGTTCATCATATAATTGACTTGTAGAAGGCTTGAGTGACAAAGTAACATAGCATATTTTCCCTTAAACCAGTGTTTCTCAATTCCAGTCCTCATGGACCCCCAACAGGTCATGTTTTCAGGATTTCCATTATTTTGCACAGGTGATTTGATCAGTTTCACTGCCTTAGTAATTACCACAGCTGTTTCATCTGTGGGAAATCCTGAAAACATGACCTGTTGGGGGTCCATGAGGACTGGAGTTGAGAAACACTGCCTTAAACAATACACTGGGGTTAACTTACTCAAACTGGAGGGTGCAAAATCTGGTGCAGCTCTGCAGAGAAACCAATCAGCTTCCATGTTTTATTGTCAAAGATTATTTGAACAAGCTGAAGTTAGAAGGTGATTGGCTACCATGAACAACTGCACCCGATTTTGCACTCTGCAGTTTTAGCATTTCAACCCCATTGTTTGGTATATACACTTTTTCTTTTTTATATTTATCATGTGCAATATAGCAAAGGCAATGAGCCTCTGGGTGGAAAAATATTAACAGGAATGCTGTCTAATAATATCTATTTTTTTCCAATTACTACAGACAACCGCTACCATCACTGGCCCACATTTATGAGCAGCATCCTAAGCAATGAGTACACCTATTCATGAATATAGTTTTTGATGGCAGTTATAAAGCAGATTTATGAAAGTTGAAACAATTATGTAATGAAAATAAGAATACAATAAGAATAAAATAAGAATAATTGCAACACAATTACCCCATTTTAAATCCTGGTGATTCCTGTTTGTAAGTACTGGTGAAAAGGAAGAGATGTAGAGTATCATTTAATAAACATTTAAAAAGACTTTTATGTTTTTACTTTAACTCTTTATTCCTGTGTCTAGAAATACAATCCCATGATGTTGCCTAGGACTCAGAATTTCAATTATTTCAATAAACAGACTCCTACAAACACAAAGATACAATTGAAGTACAGTTTCAGTGTGTCAATACTTCTGCAATGCTCTTGTAAGGTAGACAATTACTTTCTCATTAGTTACAGCACACAACTGAGTGAATCTGTACCTCTTTTAGCCAAGAGGTCTTAATTCATGGAGAAGGATGGCCTGTTATATTTGTGTAAAGATCTGAAATTCCTAAAAGTGGATGCCAAGATTGCCAATTCATACATACAATGCACCTAGGGGTCTTTTGCAATGAGACAGTATGTAAATTCTGCTCAGCTACCTCTCTGCCTTCACTTACTTCACATTGCAGTTAATGAGCTCCTCTGCATCCTTTCCCAGGGGAATATGATCAGCTGCTTCTCCTCTCTACCTCACCCCCCCCAGCAACAATCAGTTCTTACACTGTCTCCTCTATCACCAATCCACAATTAGCTCCTGCTCTAACTTCTTCCTCCCCAGCAACAATCATTTTCCCCTCTGCCTCTCAACCATGTTTAGACCCAATCTACCTTTCCACCCAATGGTCCATGTTCAGATCATGCTAAGCCTTCTCTATCTCCTGATTATAAAAAGATCCCACTGCCTTTCATCTCCTTGTCTCTTCCATGACTGTCTCTTCTGTATCTCAGTTCTATTGTTTAGCTACCCCTGTCCTTCGTTAGCTCATAGGTTGTCTATTCAGTCTTCCCCTTTGTCCACAATCTTCTACTTCACTCTTCGGGTACTTGACCATACTCTGCCTCATAATTTCTTCCCAGTCAGCTTCTACTCTGCCTTTCCAATGTTATAAGGGTAACTGTTGCTCCACCTTCCCCTCCATGGTGTGCCATGATCAATATCACTCTGCTTCTTCCACATTCTTATAGTTTACAAACAGGTGTCAATCTGCCTCTTCTATCTTTCGCCTCACTTTTAAGTTCATATAGGTCATCAATCAACCTCCTCTTTTCTCTCTCCTGGCCCATGATAGCTTCCTACTCTTCCCTTTCTCCCAATAACTCCAAAGAGATCACGCCCTGCCTTCTGTAACCCCCAGTTCCACAATTACTTTACATTTTGCTTCCCCCCCTGCCCCCCATGATCATTTCTTCATCAAATTATAAATGACCAGCTAAAATATTGTCTAATTGGGCTGTAATGCATACCAGTGTGTGATGAACCACTAGAGACCAAAATCCAGCTTGAATTAACTGGTTTATGAACAGGCAAACATTTGCCAATTGTTCATTTGAAAATCAATAACAGTCACGTGTTCAACCCCAGGTGGTAAGAAATTTTGGGCTGGCCATAACTTTGATGCAAAGACAATATTCCAACAAAATGAATTACAATGTGAGGTAAGAGAACAGTTATACCACAACACATCAAAGGCTGGTTTAAGACTGGCAATGATGTAGTATGAATATCCAAAATAACAATGTCTTTGAATTTATTCACCGACATTAATGAACGCTTTTCATTCATCTTAGAATAAATAAACTCTTAACACTTCCAGTTGACAGATCTATGCCATAGTTGATTTGTTTTATTATATTCCCACACATATTAATTAAGTGCAGTGAGAAATGATTGCTCTGCCTAGCTACTTACTAAAGACAGCACAAACTCTAAAAGGATAATGGTAAAACATGAGCACCCAGTCCTCAAATTAAGTGACAGCTCCAAGGATGTCATATAGCAGAGCCAGTGGAACACCATGTACCTATATTTTTACATTGTGTTGGGTTGCTGTTTTATATAAATATTTTTTAAACTGCATTTAAAAAAAAATCAGCTCAATGACTAATCTTCCTTAGTAGTACACACATACACCAGTTTACTGTATAGTTTTTAAAGGAAAGTTAAAGTTTCCCTTCTTTCCCTCAGAACCTCACAAAAATATTATTAAATGGCAGTAGTGAGTTTCAGAGCAAGACCCCACTTACCTCTGTAGATGCAGGCACTGTTGAGTAGTTCACCCTTAAAGTTCACAGGAAAATTTGTAAAATCATTAATCCCTCAGCAGCTCAGCTCACTCTGCTCTCCTCTCCCAGCAGTGAGTCAAGCAGCCTTCCAGCATTCTAATCTTTCATCTAAAAAAAGAGGAGCTCTAGAAATAGGGAGCAGGGTAAGCTGAGCTGTTGAGAACTTCATGGTCTTAAGGGCATCTAGCATGGATCTGAGGATACATTTCTCCACAGTTCCTGTAGCTACAGACACTAGTGTGGGTTTGTTTTAAAGCTCTTTTTTCAGCATGTTAAGAATAATTCAAATGTATATCTAGATTGTAAGCTCGAAAGAGCAGGGCCCTCAATCCCCTCATGTTCCCTCCCTCCTACATTGTAAGCTCGAAAGAGCAGGGCCCTCAATCCCCTCATGTTTTGCATTTTATTGGTATTGTTCTGTCACATGTTCTGTCCCCCTTTGTAATGTACAGCGCTGAGCGAACTATTGGCGCTTTATAAATACTGTATAATAATAATAATAATATATCTGTCTATAGCGATAGTTTGCTGTAATTAGTAATATGGGGTATGAACTGCAAACCAAACTCAGTCAGTGATTTTACTGACCTACTCTCTTGTTGCACATAATTTTAAAGATCAGCATACAGCATACTGGTAAATGTTTTAGTAAGTTCAGTTTAGTCAGCAGAAATCTCCCTCTGAACTAGAAGACCTTATAATGCCATAAGTTTTGATGCACATAAAATAGGCTTCTACTTACACAAACTACTGTCGACCCAACTACTGTCGACCTAACTACTGTCGATCGAACTAATGGTGCTATCAGCAACACATCTGACAAGAAATATGTTAAATAATGCTGACATTGTAGTTATTTCTGCTCAAATGTAATCAACACAAGCAAGTTGGTTAATTATCAAAAATGTTCATGCAACATTTTATAACACTACATTCTGTACAACATTCTGGGAAGCTTCATATTCAACACTCAAGCAGAAAAGAAATATAATGTAGTGAAGCTGAAAAGGAATATGTCATCATATTTAATGCAGAATATTATACTACTATATGAATATATGTCCAACACTTTTCTCAAATGGGATGAAAAGACCCTAATATTTCCCACATATACAAAACATTTACAAACATATTTATAGGCATATCACCATTCCCTACGTGTGTTTGTTTATATATATATATATATATATATATATATATATATATATATATGTAATTGCTATACTTACTTTCTTACTCACTCACTTACTCACTCACTCACTCACTCACTCACTCACTCATTCACTTACTTACTCACAAACTTGAAGCTCAACTCTGAGAAAAGTAAAAATCCTCAATGTAGTATAAGAAATCTGCACTGCAAGGGTTAAATGCTCATTTATTTCTAGGGTTTGGGAAAAGTAGTTTTACTTACCTGATCCCCTTTACTCCAGCAGTAGACTATCCCTCAACATCCTCATGTCAAATGCATGCCAAATGGGCCCTGTATCAGTCTTGATGACATCAGAGGGCACCTAACTGCTGCGTGGACCAATCTTGCAGCGAGGAGAATCAGGTAAGCAAAACTGCGAGTTCCCCTAGGCATAAATAAGATTGTAACCCTTGCAGTGTAGGGGATACCCCACTGCAATGAAGAGTTTATACTTTTCCTGGAGTTCAGCTTAAAAAAACGAAACCTTGAAGAAAATGCCTTTCTTTAATTACATTGGAAATAACAGATTAGGGGCTCATTCACATTTTCAGCAGTGACCTGCATTTTTCCTCACTGGATAAGGTCACTGCTAGGACACATAGTAAGCAATTGTTTTCTGTGTGCCCCATTCACACCTCAATGCTGGTGTGATGTGTGGTGAGCAGCAGTAAAGTACAGCATGTCTGCCTTCTTCCACAGAGCACTGGACAGTAGCCCACGTCACTGAACAGCAGCACAAGGCATCACACTGCTCCGGAGCTGGCACAGTCACTAGTCTGCACAGTAAAATGCTGCAATTTACCGTGCGACTACTGTCAAACTAGACTTTGCAGACTTATGGTAAGTTCTTAGTGAACTTTTCCACAAAAACACACACAAAACAAAATACTATGGCTTTTTTCGACTTCTGTAGAAACATAGCAAAATAAATAGTAAAACTGCCTAGGATGACTTTATAGAGAAAACTGTCACAATCGATATTTCTGCTGAAAAGACAAAACATCGATTATGTTGTGTTGTAAATAGGCAATCAAATGTAAACATAGCACAATTCATCAAGGATAACATTGCTATACATAGAAGGGTGACATACCTGATATGATGGACACGGTGTCCTTCTCCCAGGACACCACACTGACATACTCCTGCACAGAGGGCTGAGTGAGGCACTTGAATACAGCAGCACTGCCACGCATGGCGCTCTGATCCTCCACCCGCACGGTGTACGGCTCCCTGAAAACTAGAGCACAAAGGGCAGTAAGTAAATACTGCAGGCACATATAAGTTGTGGTAAAGATATTCAAAAAGAAAATAGTGTGACTAAAAAGTGCATCTAAGTTCAAATGTAGTTTTGTAAAAAGTGGGGAAAGGTTGGAACATCAGACAGGTTATTTTTGTATTCTTTTATTTTTTTTGCTGTATCCCATTGGGGAGATTTCTCTTCACTTCCTACCTTGGGAACACAACAGAAAGTGAAAGACAATCTCTCTAAAGGAAAATATCTTCTAGGACACAGGTGTCAAACTAGCGGCCCTCCAGCTGTTGCTAAACTACAAGTCCCATGAGGGATTGCAAGATTGACAGTTACAAGCATGACTCCCAAAGGCAGAGGCATGATGGGACTTGTAGTTTGGCAACAGCTGGAGGGCCGCCAGTTTGACACCCCTGCTCTAGGACAACTGTCACTAAAACAAGTGCCCCTACTGGAAGATGTCAAACACAGATGATACAAAAGGACCATAAAAGAGTTGAATACATGTGTAAGAAGGTAGCATTAGTTCTACAGTGGTTTGTACTTAATTAAATTCAAAATATAACAATGCACCTAAAGCACCTACTTGATTGACAATAACAAACACAACTACGAGGAGCGTTCAAGTCAAACAGGGACTTTTAATTTTACAAGTATAAAAAGGGATGCTGGCATGGCGATACTACACACAGTAGTAAGTGGCAAGTGTGTCCTATTACTGACAGGCGTTGCATATGTCGTGGGCCGGTCCAGAGACCATTAATCAATATGGCAGAAAACAGTGTTGGTGCGTGTATGGAACAGCATGTGGTAATGAAGTTACAGAAAACTTCAAGCACAGTACGGTGATGAGACAGTCAGCCGCAGTAAGACATTTGAATGGTGTAAATGTTTCAAAGATGGTCATATATCCATCAGTGACGATTCCGGCCGTGGTGGTCCCCAGTCCACAACAGTCATACCTGTGAACATTCAACGCATGGAAAGCCTGATCCTGGATAACCAATGCACAACCTGTCGTGAAATTGCACAAGAGACAAATCTTTCTGAAGGAACAATGAACACAATGATGACGAAGTGATGCAGGCTGTCCTAGGATGGTTGAGGCAAACTGACAAATCTTTCTATGCCAAAGCTTTCCAGGCATTAAACACTGGGATAAGTGTATAAATGTAGAAGGGTAATATGTTGCAAAATAAATGCAGTTTCCACTCCTTGAAATTTGTTCTATTATATAAACTAAAAAGTCCCAGTTTGAATTAAACAGCCCTCGTACAATATTTGCTTCTCAATGATAACGTTTTTCCTGTTTTATTTTTTTTTTTGCTGTCTGTGTCTTTTTGGATTTCCTTCTTTTCACTTTGTGTTCCTCGGACACAACAGGAAGTGAGAGGAAGGGCATTTCTTTCATTAGGGATTTTTCCTCTATTCTATTCCTATTATGTTGTTTTTTATTTTTTGGAAAATTTCCTATCTCTTTCTGTGATTAGCAATGGTCACCAAGACAAATAAAGATGGTTATTTCCCCAAGAGGGATGCCAACAGTAATAAAAACCTTACAGGGGTTTTAAAACTCTCACCATCCAAAACAAAAAAAATTTGACCTTAGATACACATTGGGTAGTCAATTGCAACACCAAGTAGGGAAGCCTTGATCTTTAAAAAAAAACTGGGCTGAGGTCTCATTTAGGTAGGGCCATAAAGAAGTAATGAAAGGGCCACATGATGCCCAACAGACACCAGTTTGACACATATGCTACCGAGTTTTAAAAAACAAAAAAAAACAGTACATATCAGAACACTATACTGTAGTTAGGTTGCCCACTTGCGGAAATCACCCAGTTCAGCTGAAGCTGTCCATGGTGCTGAATCCTGCTGAATTTGCTGAACAAAGCTGCTTCAAGTATACATCTATAATACAGACTGCGGAGACCTTGCTCTGCTACTTTTTAGAATTTGATAATTACCATTCAGAGCCAAAATAAAGAAGGGCCTATTTACTGTATATTTGTTACATATTCCCATTCACATAGCATAACTTAAAAAAATATAAAAAAATAAAAATTTTGCAGCTTACCTTTTTTAGATGCTCTATTCTGGACCCTCCAGCATAGAAAACCCCTATAGGTAATTATATTTGTTTATGAGGGGGCTGGTCAGCTGTGCTTTCCATAATTAACCCTATCTGTACTGTGCAGGTACACTTCATTATCAGTTGTATCTAGATTTGAACACTGTAGGGGAGAATTACTAAAACTGGAGAACTCAGAATCTGGTGCAGCTTGTGCATGGTAACCAATCAGCTTCTAACTTCAGCTTGTTCAATTAAGCTTCGGCAATAAAGCCTGGAATCGGATTGGTTTCTATGCAGAGTAGCACCAGATTTTGCACGCTCCAGTTTTAGTAAATAACCCATGTCTGTCTTAACAAAGGGTGAAAGGTGTAGAGGCTGGGTTTCTTGTATTGTATGAGGACAGACCTGGGACAGGCTCACTCTATCATTGATTAAAAAAACCTTGCAATCAGCCATGACAGCTCCTCCTTAGAAACATCTAAAAGGTAAAAAAAAAAACATGAACTTTAATGGCATCCTAGTCTGTAGGGTTCAGTATTGAGTTGGTCCACCCTTTGCAGCTATAACAGCTTCAACTCTTCTGGGAAGGCTGTCCACAAGGTTTAGGAGTGTCTATGGGAATGTTTGACCATTCTTCCAGAAGTGCATTTGTGAGGTCAGGCACTGCAATTGAACAAAAAGGCGTGGCTTGCAGTCTCCGCTCTAATTCATCCCAAAGGTGTTCTATCGAGTTGAGGTCAGGACTGTCAAGTTCCTCCACTTCAAACTCACTCATCCATGTCTTTATGGACCTTGCTTTGTACACTGGTGCGCAGTCATGTTGGAACAGGAAGAGGCCATCTCCAAACTGTTTCCACAAAGTTGGGAGCATGAAATTGTCCAAAATGTCTTGGCATGCTGATGCATTAAGAGTTCCCTTCACTGGAACTAAAGGGCCAAGCCCAACCCCTGAAAAACAACCCCACGCCATAATTCCTTCTCCAACAAATTTACACTTGGCACAATGCAGTCAGGGAAGTACCGTTCTCCTAGAAACTGCCAAACCCAGACACGTCCATCAGTTTGCCAGACAGAGAAGTGTGATTCGTCACTCCAGATAACACTTCTCCACTGTTCTAGAGTCCAGTGGCAGCGTGCTTTACACCACTGCATCCGATGCTTTGCATTGCACTTGGTGATGTAAAGCTTGCATGCAGCTGCTCGGCCATGGAAACCTAGTTCATGATGCTCTCTACTCATTGTTGTTGTGCTAATCTGAAGGCCAAAGAAGTTTGGAGGTCTTTAGCTATTGATTCTGCAGACAGTGGGTGACTCCTGCTCACTGTGCACTTCAGCATGTGCTAACCCCGCTCTGTCATTTTATGTAGTCTAACATTTCATGGCTGAGTTGCTGTTGTTCCCAGTTGCTTCCACTTTGTGTTTTTACTTGATCATAATACTGACCCCTGGTCTGTCTATGAGGTCCGCGGAAAAGTATCCAGAGAAGCATATGGCATTTTGATGAAGCTCCATCCCACATATGGATTCAATGCTGGTTATGTTTACCTTAGGGTAATTATGCATTTTTACCTTACCGTGTGCAGTGGGTTCATTCTATCTAGTTTATGTTCACGATTGCTGTGGCACTTGATTTTTTTTTTTTTTTGCATGCAGCACGAGTGGCACATATATGTTATCCTAAGATAATACACTATGTTTAGGTTTGTTTTATTTCAGGTCTATGAGGAATATCTGGAATCCATCATCAACCCCTTTGGAATCTAAGCTACGTGGATCTGCTCTGAGCATTGTTGTCACCTTTTCACATGTTGATGGATTAATGTTTGGACTATTTTTGGACTTTCAGTTTTTAAATATAATTATATTTATTCACGTCTGCTATATTATTCACTTTGTTATAATACCACTAATAGTGGACTGTGGAATATTTAGTAGCAAAGAAAGTGCACTGGTGGAAACCTATCACGATACCATGCTTGAATTCACTGAGCTCCTGAACACGACCCATTCTTTCACAAATGTTTGTAGAAGCAGTCTGCATGTCTAGGTGCTTGATTTTATACACCTGTGGCCATGGAGGTGATTGGAACACCTGAATCCAATGATTTGGAGGGGTGTCCTAATACTCTTGGCAATATAGTATATAATGGGGTTGCTCAAAATTGAATGCAAAGTGGAAAGTATTTCCGTTTCTACAAATTCAAAATACACATTTAAAGTGAAGCACAATGGGTTCCTTTAAAACGGTTACTTTAAAAACTAAACATACAGTAAGAAGCTTCCTACATTCAAAGAATGTGTTTTTCCCCCATTTTGTTTAAAGATTGTGGGGTCATTGTACTGGTGCATGTGCAGGCCTGACAACATTCCATCACCTACAAAAGGCCAAAGCGAGGAGCTCTGAGTGCTGGGCTTAGTAAAAATCTAGCATGAGGTTCATGCTTTGCAATGTAGTTTTCGCAGAATTTTAAGTATTACATCACATTTAACCAGGGCTCTTACTGCATAAACAGGAATCCCTGACCAAAGATAGCCATGCACCTTAATATTTCATTAGATTCCCGCATCCACACAACAGGATGGAGCAATCGCCACTACCAACTATTTCTATTTTCACAGCTGCTTTCAGTATATCTGAACAGTGACTGCATCTGATTAGTTAAGTCACTGGCCAAGAATTTTCCACAAAGCTTCTTCAATTTATAGACAAAAGTTTGTCGAGACAGGGGGTGTCAACAGAGACATCCAAGGCTCGAATTTTGGGTGAATCAGCCGGAACTTGAGAAAATATGAGCCCTGTATGGCCAGCATAAAAATGGAAATGCTGTTACAGGGGCAATGGGCAAGACTGGGTACACTGAAAACGTTTCCAAATTGTTTAATGCACTTTATTTCTGCTTTGTAAAGATCCTGTCATTAAAAAAATATTAAGCTTTAATTTTATGATGGATTTCCGGTAATGCTGAGTTCCTGGAAAGCATGCACATGAACAGTTTAAAGCTAATTTAAAGGCAGATCTAAAAAAACTCAATTAATTCAGTTGTGTACCCTTAAAATAAATTACATTTATTTTTCAATACAACTATCTGAACTATCGGTCTTCATATCAACCTACATTCATCGCCTGCAGTACAGCATTCAGACTGCAATAAGGGAAGGGCAGGAGTAAGAGCCCATCAGCTTGCACCACATACATGGGGAAAATGACGACAGCAGAGCAGAGACAAAGACTTATGAGCGTGCTTCTGCTCCTTCACTGTCCAGTCAGTGGAGAGCTGGGGTTGGGAAGTAATACCAATGTATTTCTTTCAAAAGAAATAAAAAATGGTGTCACCCATCTAAATATGCTGTCCAACCATGGTAAATAAATTAAAAGTGGTTGATCAGAATTGCAAATGCATTGGCATGTATGGCACTTTGAAGGTCTGATTCAGTTTGCTTCAGTTTTAAATACATACAGTATATGGGAACTATGTAGGTGCCAAACAAATTTAGTTCTGTTTTGCCAATCTTGTAATCCAGACACTCTGAGGTTTATTTACTAAAGCCAGAGAGTGCAAAATCAGGCTGACTTCTACATAGAAACCAATCAGCTTCCAGGTTTTATTGCCAAAGCATAATTGAACAAGCTGAGGTTAGAAGCTGATTGGTTTCTTTTATGAAGTGAGAGTGATTTTGCACTCTCCAGCTTTAATAAATAAATCACACTGGCTAGACAGCACAGCCAGGATGGTGACTTCACTTTTTTCACTGCAGTTGAGGAATATATCTTGGTCACCTACCTTCCCCAGACTGCTGGTTGAGCACATAGGACACATCAAATGCACAGACTCATCTCTGTGCCCTACCCTCGGGAAAGCATGTTCACCCAGTTGACTAACAGCACTGTGCAAAGTGAAAGAACCTTGATTGCTGTCAGTGTTGACCTCCCTCTGACAGTCTTAGTGATGCTGTACAGGTTAATACAGGGTAATGAACAGGCTAATATGACAGATTCAGATATGTGTGCCTGTTGCATGTAAAACATGTTTTCTAATGAGCACCTGAGTGCATTATTCTGTTTATTTCTGTCTACCTAGAGTTCAGCTTTAGGAGTATCCTGAATAACTAAGGAACACCCAATCATGTTTGGGGAGATGTCAAAATAAAAGCCAGATTATACAGTAAAGTATACATTAAAGATACACAGGTAGAATTTTGTTACAAAAAAAATGAATGGAATTGGAATGTTTGATTTTTTAATAGCTAATGGGGTCAAATTGAGGATCATTTTCTTAAGTGACAAAAAAAAATCAAAGAAAAGCAGGATATAAAATTTTTCTCAAACAAAAAGTCTAACAGTGAATGTGTTTTACTTCCAGGAAATGTCATTCATTCCAAATCTTAATGTACTTTTGAACAACATTCTTCAAGTCTTGTCGAATGCACTGATGAGATTTTTCATAAGAAAATTCGTACAAACATCTACTAGTTTATGATCAGCTTACAACACTTAAAAAGGCACATTCATTTACAGCTTTCTACTGAAAGGAAATTCAGTAATTTAAACCTTCCTTCTGATAATTAAAGTGGTTGTATAGGCTGAAGGCATTGTATGCATGAAGGTAAGAAATCTTCTGTGTGTAGCTCCCCCCACGGCCCCTCCCCTATACTCACCTGAGCCCCCTCTTGATCCACCGATGTGCATGGGAGCCTCGGCTGTCCTGTGTCTCTCTCTCCTCATTGGCTCCCACTGCTGTAAATCACAGCCAGTGAACCAATGAAGAGAGATCGGGTGGGCATGGCTGAGGCAAGGCTCTATGTGTCTTACAGACGCATAGGGATTGATTTACTAATGGCAGATAGACTGTTGATAGGCAGTTGCTCCAGAGCTTAGTAAATGAGGTAATTCTTCATTTTGCAAAGAACACCCAATCATATGCAAGGAGAATAAAAGGAAAACAGCATTTTTGCTTGCACATGATTAGGCGATGGTAGTCAGCAGAGCTTCTTCTCATTTACTAAGCTCTGGAGCAACTGCAACTGAGTGCAACTGAACTTTGCAAAGTGCACAGTCTATTTGCCTTTAGTAAATCAACACCATACAGCGGGGTTCAGGAGCAAGCACACACCGGTACCCCTAAAGCAATTGGCTTGCAATTGGGGGCACTGGTCAAGGGGGAGGAGCCGGCAGTGCCAGCACAGGACCAGAGAAGAAGATGATCAAGGCCGCCCTGTGCAAAACCACTGAACAGAGCACGTAAGTATAACATGCTTTATTTTTTATTTATTGTTAAGCTTTACAGTTTTTGTTAGCATTGAACAGTTAGAACTTAATGTAAGTGAATTTTTTTTAATTGTAGATAAGAGGAGAGAATAGTTAACATTTCTGTTCATTTTTATTTTTGTGATCTGTATCCCATTCAAGAGACATTCCTTCACCACCAGTCCTGTCCAGAGACAACCAAAATTGAGAGGAAATCTTTCCAAAGCGAAGGAAGTCCTCTCTTACACAGGTATCAAGCAAACAAGTGCCCCCATTGGTAACAATTCAAATTAAGACAGCAATACATGATACATGAATCAAAATTTGTCAGATTCAGCAGGGACCAGCTGTATTTCGATCCATGTATGAGCAGGGTGCTTTTACAGAAGTTGATCTACCAATTGATTTCCATACAACCGCTGCATCAGCACTGTCAGCTATAGCCAGCAGAGTTGATCAGTGTATTCATTGAACCCACTGGTTGAATGAAAAAAATGACTTGGCTCATCTATGGGCTGCCTTAACTGCTTCCTCACCACCCTATAGCAGAACTACTACCCTACCAGTGCAACCATTGGCGGCTATAGATGTCAATCACCAGGTCCCGGCTAGAGATTCCCCACCAGCACCCGGCGATCACCAAGTTACAGTGCCAGGGGAGAGATTTGTGTGTAAACAATACAGGTCTCTCTCCTGCCAGCAGTAACATGCTGCTGTGTACTTCTCTGCACAGCAGAGAAATACACAGCAGCATGCTTGCATAGTAAAACACACACAACACATACAGTAAAAAACAGCACAGCACACAGTTAACCCTTTGATTGCCCCAGATGTTAACCCCTTCCTGCCCAGTGTCATTAGTACAGTGTCAGTGGTTTTTATTAGCACTGATCACTGTATTGGTGTCACTGAGATGTCAGTGGCAATTAATCAGTTCCCTCCAGTGTCAGAATGCCTGCCGCAGTCCCCCAGTCTTTCTATAAGTTGCTGATTGACGACATAACTAGTATAAAAAAATGAAAATAAAAATTCCAGTATATATACAGCAATTTGTTGATGCTATAAATTTCATGCAAACCAATTAATTTACATGTATTGGGATTTTTGTTAGCAAAAACGTAGCAGAATACATTTTGGCCTAAATTTATAACAAAATTTGATTTTTTAAATTTTTTTCACTCTATACGTTTTATAGCAAAAAGTCAAAAATATATATTTTTTTCAATATTGTTTTTTGTTTATAGTGCAAAAAATAAAAATTACAAAGGCAATCAAATACCAGTGAAAGAAAGCTCTATTAGTGGGAAAAAAAGGAAATACATTTCATTTGGGTGCAGTATTGCATGACCGCGCAATTGTCAGTTAAAGTAACACAGCGCCGCATTGCAAAAAATGGCCTGGTCAGAAAGGGGGGTACATCCTCTGGAGGGAAAATGGTTAATTAACTTTTCCTCACTTCTAGTTTCAGTGACAATGACCGCCAAAGCAAACAATGGGTCACAGGAAGAAAAGTCTGGGAGTTCCCACTCCTCACCACACTATCCAAATTTTAAAAAAATTGCCTTGAGATACACTACGGTGCAGACCATGCATGAGTTGAAATTAACTAAAATGTCATGTAAAAAAAAATGATTATTTAATTTTCGAATTATTAGTGTTCCCACAGCAACAGTCGAGTTTTACAGTATGTGGCCATCGAAAATGACAGATCGAAAATGTTGGAAATTTTTAGCAGAATGAACAATTTGCAAATTGTTTATAGGGTTGTCATTCAAAAAAAATAATAAAACTGAATTGCGCATGAGCAGAAAGAATGCTCTCTTTCATAAAAGATCTGTTATATCCTATTTTGATGACCGTAGTATGTGTGCATTCATCATTCAGCAGATGAAGATAGTTTGCTTTTCTATTTATCTATGGCCTGCCTATGTTTCAGCTCAGGATTATGGTTGGGGTTTAAGATGAAGGTTTAGAGATCATGGTTAGGACAAAGATTGATGATTAGGTTTCAGATTACATTTTCTGCTAAGAAGGGTGACCCTAGAGCTGGAGTACCCAGTAATCAAAATAAACACTTAGGGCACCAAGGGAAGGGGTACCACAGAGTCTTTCTCCTCAAAGGATAAAAAAATGCACATATCTTTTTTGTCCCTTTGTATTGAGCTTACCTAACCTACCCTTCCCCCCCAAAAAAACACATACTTATTGAGATCTGACTGCCATGACCTCTGTTGTTTGTTTACATCCCACACCGCAAGTTCTCAATCTCCTCGCTATACCGGCACTGTAGAATTTCAAAACATAATTTGTATGTGCTTGCTTTTATTATGAGAACACAAACGTATTTATTTTTTGTGTTTTGGAAGAATTTACTAGGCTCTGGTCTCAATAAGGTTGAGAACCACTACTCTAAGCCACTTAATTCTAAACTCTTCTACATACAAAAAGGGCATATAACATACTTCTAAAGGATAACCACACACATTGTGCAGGCTACAATATAGGCTTTCTACCTTCTAGGGACATATTCCAGAACAACCTTTTTGTGCAACAAACACTTGAATGGTGTAAATCTGTGGGCCTGGTTGAAAAAAATGGTAAAATACCCGGCAGTGCATATATAGTATTTATAAAATGTTCAGCACTATATACTATATGTAGTTTTATATATATATATATATATATATATATATATATATATATACACACACACACATACACACACACACACAGTGAGGAACAGAAGTATTTGAACACCCTGCGATTTTGCAAGTTCTCCCACTTAGAAATCATGGAGGGGTCCGAAATACACATTGTAGGTGCATTCCCACTCTGAGAGACTGAATTTAAAAAGAAAATTCAGGAAATCACATTGTATGATTTTTAAGGAATTTATTTGTCTTGCACTGCTGAACATAAGTATTTGAACACCTGAGAATCAGTGCTAATATTTGGTACAGAAGCCTTTGTCAAATGTTTCCTGTAGTTTTTGACCAGGTTTGCACACACTGCAACAGGGATTTTGGCCCACTCCTCCACACAGATCTCCTCTAGATCTGTTAGGTTACGGGGCTGTCGCTGAGCAACACAGAGTTTCAGCTCCCTCCAAAGATGTTCTATTGGATTTAGGTCTGGAGACTGGCTAAGCCACTTCAGAACCTTGATATGCTTCTTACGGAGCCACTCCTTGGTTATCCTGGCTGTGTGCTTTGGGTCGTTGTCATGTTGGAAGACCCAGCCACGATCCATCTTCAATGCTCTGACTGAGGGAAGGAGGTTGTTGCTCAAAATCTCCCCCATGGCCCCATTCATCCTCTCCTTAATACAGTGCAGTCATCCTGTCCCCTCCGCAGGAAAGCACCCCCAAAGCATGATGTTACCACCCCCATGCTTCACAGTAGGGATGGTGTTCTTGGGATGCAACTCATTCTTCTTTTTCCTCCAAACACGATGAGTGAAGTTTAGACCAAAAGGTTCTACTTTGGTCTCATCTGACCACATGACTTTCTCCCATGCCTCCTCTGGATCATCCAGATGGTCATTGGCAAACTTCAGACGGGCCTGGACATGTGATGACTTGAGCAGGGGAACCATCCATGCAATGCATGATTTGAAACCATGACGGCATAGTGTTCTACCGACAGTGGCCTTTGAAATTGTGGTCCCAGCTCTCTTCATGTCATTGACCAGCTCCTCCCTTGTAGTTCTGGGCTGATTCCTCACCTTTCTTATCATCAGTGATACCCCACGAGGTGAGATCTTGCATGGAGCCCCAGTCCGAGGGAGACTGACAGTCGTCTTTAGCCTCTTCCATTTTCTAACAATTGCTCCAACAGTTGATCTATTTTCACCAAGCTGCTTGGCAATTGCCCCGTAGCCCTTTCCAGCCTTGTGGAGGTCCACAATTTTGTCTCTGGTGTCTTTTGACAGCTCTTTGGTCTTGGCCATGGTAGTAGTTGGTGTCTGACTGACTGTGGGGTGGACAGGTGTCTTTAAAGAGCTCAGACGGGTGCTACTAAGTTAGATTAATGAGTGGAGTAGAGGTGGACTTTTTAAAGGCACAGTAACAGGTCTTGGAGAGACAGAATTCTTGCTGTTTCTTAGGTGTTCAAATACTTATGTTCAGCAGTGCAAGACAAATAAAATTCTTTAAAAATCATACAATGTGATTTCCTGAATTTTTTTTTTAATCCTGTCTCTCAGAGTGGGACTGCACCTACAATGTGAATTTCAGACCCCTCCATGATTTCTAAGTGGGAGAACTTGCAAAATTGCAGGGTGTTCAAAATACTTCTGTTCCTCACTATATATATATGTATTATAATGTAAAATGGTTACAAAAATAGATAAAACATAAATATATATGTTCAGCAATAGAACTACAGGATCCTATATGTGGTAACTGTAGCCAGTCCTGAGGTTGGACATTACCCATTGCCTGAGTGTGATCTATGCCATCTGTGAAATGGAATTAAAGGTATAATGGTCTCTATACTGTTGCTGTCTTTCAGGAGGCTTCTAGCAGATACCACAATGTGCAATGAACAGTAAAGAGTTCCTTTTCTTTACTTGAATAGGGCATATGCACTTTAATGGCAACCCCATGGCTGATACTATTCACTGTCTTTTTTGCTTCCCCATTGCTCCATTTGGGTGAAGTGATATAACCAGGTATCATGAGGCATGTGACATCTTTTCCCCCATCTGATAATGCTGGTGCTTAGTGGTGGCTCAGGCATCCAGCATTGTCCACAAGACTTCTTCTTCTCCCTCTCACTAGTGGACAGAACAGTGGAGCGAAAGGGAGTATAGGGGCCAGTAATAAAGTGAACCAAAACAAGTATGAAGATCTCTTAGTTCCCTTTGACTTCACTAGTTACATGCTTTTTAAGGATCAATATGAGAAAGTATTGAGGTCAGTGACCGCCAGATAATAAGCAAATTCTCTCTGTACATGTTTCAACATTCAGAAAGGATCTGTCATTGTCACTAATGTTCATCTGAAATTCTGTCAAAAGCCATTCAGGCAAACATTCCCAGCAGCCTCAGGCTCTCAGACATAGGCCTGGCCACAGACTGAACCATTTTGCATCCAATGAAGATTTGAACAAGAAGCAGACAACTGTAAAATTCTGACAACATTCAGCTGCTATTTAAGAATCGGATAATTTTTCTGGAAATCGTGTGCCATTCTGATTGAAAGTCCTATGTGTGCAGCAGATTTTACACAAATGTCACATCGATTCCAATGTCTATCTCCTGTGCAACTGTCTGCCACAAATGATCTTCTGTCATGTTGGAAATTAGATATATTTTTTTCCTATTAAATGGTGAAATAATTGAGGAAATTTGCTGAATCTTTGTGGGAAAGTATGAAAAAAACATGTCTACGGCCAGCCTTACATAACACATTGGAAGACTTCATCAACTGCTGCTATCCTTAGTTATCTCTAGTACTTTGCAAGATTATTGTAAGCAAACTCTTAGTAGGATCAGCCTATGAATTTGGACCAACATGAACTTTGTTAATCCTATTCAGGACGATTTTAACAAACCGACAGAAAAAAAGCATTTCTGGGCCAACTACAACAACCAACCATGCCATAAGCTGACTCTGTTCTGTTTTTTGAGAATCTATGGCATGCACCGCTTTCAGTTTTTTATTAGCTTAACAAAATAATAAAAGTGACTTATACAGTGCATCCAGAAAGTATTCACAGTTCTTAACTTTTGCCACATTTTGTTATGTTACAGCCTTATTCCAAAATGGATTACATTCATTTTTTCCTCAACATTCTACATACAATACTCCATTATGACAACGTGAAAGAAGTTCATTTTGAAATCTTTGCAATTTATGAAAAATAAAAAATGAAAAAAGAACACATGAACATAAGTATTCACAGCCTTTGCTCAATAGATTGTTGAAGCACCTTTAGCATTAATTACAGCCTCAGGTCATTTTGAGTATGATGGTACAAGCTTGGCACAACTATTTTTGGCAATTTCTCCCATTCTTCTTTGCAGTACCTCTCAAGCTCCCTCAGGTTGGATGGGGAATGGCAGTGCACAGCCATTTTCAGATCTTTCCAGAGATGTTCAATCAGGTTCAAGTCTGGGCTCTGGCTGGGCCACTCCAGGCCATTCACAGAGTTGGCCCGTAGCCACTCCTTTGTTATGTGGGCTGTGTGCTTAGGGTTGTTGTCCTGTTGAAAGATGAACCGTCGCCCCAGTCTAAGGTCCAGATCACTCTGAAACAGGTTTTCATCAAGGATGTCTCTGTACATTGCAGCATTCACCTTTCCTTCAATCCTGACTAGTCTCCAAGCTCCTGCCACTGAAAAACATCCCCACAGCATGATGCTGCTACCACCATGCTTCACTGTAGTTATGGTATTGGCCAGGTGGTGAGCGGTGCCTGGTTTCCTCCAGACATGACGCTTGGCATTCAGGCCAAAGAGTTCAATCATTGTTTCATCAGACCAGAGAGTTTTGTTTCTCATGGTCTGAGAGCCCATTAGGTGCCTTTTGGCAAACTCCAGGTGGGCTGCCATTTGCCTTTTACTGAGGAGTGGGTTCCATCTGGCCACTCTACCATACAGGCCTGATTAGTGGAGTGCTGTAGAGATGGTTGTTCTTCTGGAAGTTTCTCCTCTCTTCACAGAGAAATGCTGAAGCTCTTTCAGAGTGACCATTGGGTGCTTGGTTACCTCCCTGGCTAAGGCCCTTCTCCCTCGATGCTCATTTTGGCCAGGCGGCCCACTCTAGGAAGATTCCTGGTAGTTTCAAACTTCTTCCATTTATGGATGATGGAGGCCACTGTGCTCATTGGGACCTTCAATGCTGCAGAAATTTTTCTGTACCCTTCCCCAAATCTGTGCTTTGATACAATCCTGTCTCGGAGGTCTACGGACAGTTCCTTGGACTTCATGGCTTGGTTTGTGCTCTGACATGCACTGGTGTGGGACCTTACATAGACAGGTTTATGCCTTCCCTAATCATAGCCAATCAACTGAATTTCCAACAGGTGGACTCCAATCAAGTTGTGGAAAAATCTCAATTATGATCAATGGGAACAGGATGCACCAGAGCTCAGTTTTGAGTGTCATGGCAAAGGCTGTGAATACTTATGTACATGTGGGTTTTTTTGTCGTTTTTAATTTTGAATAAATTGCAAAGATTTCAAAATGAACCTCTTTCATGTTGTCATTATGGGGTATTGTTTGTAGAATGTTGAGGAAAAAATGAATTTAATCCATTTTGGAATAAGGCTGTAACAAAATGTGACAACAGTTAAGCGCTGGATTTCTTTCTTTCTGGTTGCACTGTATATGCTTATGCACAAAAATAGTATACTGATATAGAAAGTGCAGTAACCCAAAGCAGCCAATCAAAATCACTCCTGAAGTGTAACTCTGCTTTTGTAGCGAATCCCCCCCCCCCAAAAAAAAAAAGACCAAACGATCCAGTCTAGATGATCTATGTGAGTTGCAGACATTTTAACAAACTTTCTAGCTGATTCCTATCTGTTTCTGTTTCGAAGCAAAAGCTGTTTGTTTCACTTGCAAGATTGATTTCCCAAATGGAGGGTCTGCATTTCTCATAATCACCTGGCGCACTCTTAGTGTTTTAATAAAAAAAGCTGCATTGTCTCTATCCTTTTAGAAGTAATTAACACTTAGGGGGTATCTCAGCTGAAATTCCTATTGCAGGGGGGTGCCTAAGATTATACTGTACCTTAGTGCAGCCATCTGAGAAAATTAGTAAGTCAATCACAAAAGCAGGAAATGATATTTATGGGGCATTCTGTACACTACGTACATCCTGTTTCAAGGATGCCATATTAAAGTACACTTTTTAAGTTTTTGGAAAATTACAATGGCTTGAAATGGAAGGGTGCATGTTAATAACATTGAGGGCCAGTTCACATCATAGAAAAGCAATCCAGATGCATTTCTGCATGCATGTGTTTGACGTGTTTTTCATATGAATTTGTTACGCATTTTTTATGTGTTCCAGATGCATTTTTTTCCTTTTTTTGTATAGTGTGTCCTGTGTGCTCTTGATGCGTTTTGCCACATTCCAGTAGTATCTTGCAGAAAAAATGCAGCATGTTCTACTTTTGTTGACTGTACTGGAACACTTTGCAATGGTGTGAAATTCATGCAGCTTACTGCCCATGCATTTTTGATGCAGAAAAAGCACCGTGGTGTAAACCGGCCCTAAAGAAGAATTATAGGCCAAACTTTTTTTTTTTTCATTTTGGATAGAGTATGGGAGGGTTATAGCCCGTCAGATTTTCTTTTTCTTTTTTTTGCCATCTGTGTTCCATTGGGATTTACCCTAATTTCCTGTCCCATAGCCAAAACATGAACTCCCTGCAAATTAAGGGAATCCCTTGGTGACCCCCCAGGTCACCAGAAATAGTATCTCCATTGGAAGATTTCCCCTGTATCACTTTTCTGGGGACAACCCAAAATATCGGATTTTTTTTTTACTTTCACTTTCAATGATAATGGTAAACAGGACAAATAGAAAGGGGGACTCCTAATGGGGGCACAGACAGGAATAAAAATATAATAGGTGTTTTTATCCACCTCTACTCAGTCGAAAACAAAAAATTTTTACCTTTAGTAATGCTTTAATCCACATATTGGCTTATGTAGCAATTTTAAGTGCTATATTTTTTTTTTTCTTACGGAAGTGGAACTCCCCTTTAAAGTGGAAGTAAACCCAATTTTGTATCTTTTACCTACAGGTAAGCCATTAATAAGGCTTATCTGTAGGTACTGTAAATATCTCCTAAACATGCACCATTTAGGAGATATTTACTGTAGAAGCGACAGTGATGTCACGTATACTACTGCTTTAAAATTGATTTGACTACAGAAAATGTGAGAAGTTGTTTTGGTATGGACAAATGATCACTGCGCCTTGCAGTACTTTATGTCCATGTGTTCAATGGTGGCTTGTTGTCATGATTATTGACTTCTTGTTAACCATTTAACTATCACATATACATACAATTTAGAGTCTGGCCATCACTAGGACCTGATCTTTTTGGGACGACAGAAGCCACTGTGTAGCTGGGTTAAGAGGAGAAATAAACTCAATTTATTAGGGACTAGAAATAATCAGCAGGGGTTTGCATGATACCTACACCACATGATGTCATGCACTTTAGCACTAAGAGATGGATTCCTTGTATTATCAGGTTACAGAGGTATTTCAAGACACCATCAAATAAACAAAGCATTCTGCATAAGAAGATGATTAATAATATCTAAATGCTTAGTTGGCATTGTCCCTATGGTCACTCAGGAATTCTCAGCAGAAGTGTGTTGAATGTTTGGTCCCCCTCTGCGTGCCGTGGTTCTACTCAGTTTTGCCTAGGAGAGATGTAGGGGCCCAAAAATGAAACAACAACACACAGTGAGGGACCAGGCAATTGGCATTCTCAGAAGTGTATTGAATGCTGAAGATTCTTTGAGTAGCAGTAGCTATGGAAAACAGCAAAGATTAAAATCAGCGTTCGCCAAACAGGTAAACATTTTCTTCTTTTGGAGTGAAGTTTCTTTTTAAAACTCTTTGGATGGTGACAAATTTAATTTAATATAAACACTTGATTCTTTTAGCTGAACTCTGAGGAAATTTTCACACTACTTTGCAGAGGACTCCCCCCCCCACCTTATACTGCAAGGGTTACATACTCCTTTGTATACAGTTTACCATTAAAAAGCAGTTTTCCATATGTGATACTCTGGGGTTTTCAGGGCTTTTGGCCCACTTTATTTAAAAGAAAAGTTATAAAATAACGCACAAGGTTAACATCACACGGGTTTTCAGTTTCAAAAAAACATACATTTTCTAGCCTCCTGGCTATCACACTTTGTGGTCCGAATGCCTGTCTCTGCACAGACTCTCCACTTTGTCTTAATCAGCTTTCGGTCATGCAAAATGTCCACCTGGGCTGTACAGGCTCCTGTCTAATGACACACTAGGGGGCTTCTAGGTTTTATTGCGAAAGCTTAATTGAAGAAGCTGAAGTTAGAAGCTGATTGGTTACTGTGCACAGATGCACTATATTCTGTGTGCTCCAGTTTTAGTAAATCCCCCCCCCCCCCCAATGTCTCCTAAGACCTCTCATGCGACAGCCGCCCAGATCTGGCCACCTTTCCTTGAGGCCATGGTAAACACTCTCACAGTGTCTCTCTACACAAATACAGACTTTGCTCCTGCAGCAGCTTTTCTCCAGGGGAAAGGAGCCCCGAGTCACTCACAGCCCCTTGATTAAAAAGGCTGTGCACACCTGCACCATCAAGCTTATGGTCTCCAGTAAAGCGTGGACACAGGTTTAGAGATGTTATCCCTTCCAAAACTCTTCAAAACCTCTGGACTCCAGAACCCCATCTGGGAGTTACCAATCCCGGAGAAAACTGCAAAACCAGTTATTCAGAAGATTCTGGAGTCCCTCAACCTGAATCAGTGAGAACCCTGTGTGACATATACTCCTTTTTCCACCCTGACAGGGCACAGCACTGTCACTATAACCGTATTCCTCACTCTCCTGGCAGCCAGTGCTCTCTGTTCCACTCATTCTCCGATTTGTTCGTAGACCCTTGGTATCTTCATTTACAATACAGAACTCTTGGTCCTGCGTTGTACATTATGATGTCAGAGTGTACCCCATGAAGCAGCAAAGAGAAGCAGCTTTG
The DNA here is from genome assembly GCF_062004578.1 of Staurois parvus. Lineage (NCBI taxonomy): Eukaryota > Metazoa > Chordata > Amphibia > Anura > Ranidae > Staurois > Staurois parvus. The sequence continues at coordinate 8,485,253 of NW_028318003.1, forward strand.
AGGGACCAGTCACATGAAAAGGAGAAAGTCTACAGGAGTGAGGGACAAGGTAAGTAAAACTGCTTTTTAATGGTACCCTAGAAAAAAATGAGCCTGTAAGCCATGTAGTATGTGTGGGGAGCTACAATGCAAGTGTAGCTTTAAATTTTTGCCAGAGTTCAGCTTTAAGACAATGTACATTTTGCTCCTGGCTCATCAGGTATTTGTAACCATTTTAGTTTCCAACAAAGACAAAAAATTGTTTCACTTACCAGCTTTGACGCGGATGTTTGGACTTCGTATTTTGCCGGCAGAGTTCTCGGCTGTACAGAAATAGTCATTGTCGTGTATAAAGCTATTGAAAGCGGACTGGGAGAAGGGGAATAGCTGGAGAGTGCCATTGGCATGGACGTGCCTAATGTGAGGCACGTCATAAATGTCATCTCCCGTCCCCAGGTACCATCGGAGTGTGGCGATGGGAGATCCGGCGGCAGGGCAGGGGATGAACACCCCCACTGTACTGGAAAAGGTGATCTGTAGCAAGGAAGTGTTCACAAAGTATAGACTTGTTCCAGCATCCTCTGAGCAAGCTGTATAGAAAGAAAGAGTGAGAGAGAGAAAAGTTATGTTAATGAAAGGATATGGAAAAGCAAACGTTCATCATTTCTACAAAGACTAATCTATACACAGTATATCAAAAAAGCTGTTACTAAATTTACCAACGTGGGTAAATTATGCACAATCCACACTACACAGAACTTTGTCATCTGCATAGAACTAACAAAGGCACAACTAGGAATCCGACAATTCTCATTTCTCCGTTTTTCAATTGTTTTCTTTGCACATCTTCACATTTTAAACTCATGAATATACAAAGGATAGGGATTCATAAAAACAGATTTACAGCAGTATACTGTATATAACAAAAAGTAACTTAACACAAATAAGCTATTCCAGAATTCTGCCTATAGACCTCGCATAATAAGGAATAAATAAATTTGTCTAAAATTGATAACTGATCTTAAAAAAAAATGTATAATAGCTTTATACATAGGGGGTATCTTGGTTTCTTTATTTATTATGGTCAGTATAGTTTATTATGGTCACTATGAAAAAAAATGTAAAATATGTATTTGGTAAAAAAAATATTGCTAGTGAATATTATGTAGCCTATTATCCTGCCAGCAGGTGGAGCTCTAGTTAGCTTTTATTGCTCTCTCCACCTGCCACCTATCAAGATAAAACAAGATTAAATGTGCACACAGGACTGAGTAGAGTAATGACTCATTCCTTATTACATGGTGTAGTACAAGGTTTCATTGTGTTTGGGCAGTGCCGTGAATTGAAGGTTAGCACTTCTGCATTAGCACTGGTGGGTTTTTTTTCAAATTCCAATCAAGACACAGTCTGTATGGAGATCCCAAGGAGAAAAAGTGCCATAGTAATACTAAAGAGAGATACCTATGTTTGCGGTCTCTTTAGGTAACCCATAGTGCTTTGGGAATGCTCTGCAATATATTCAAATTGCAAAACAAAGAACACACACACATACACACATCATATTAGAAACCAAGTTGCTTATGTTAAATTAATCCAAATTTGTAACAGTTTCCTGCCAAGCTTCTGGAAGATTGACAAGGCAGCTGGAAAAACAATGCATGTTTGCTTGACCACCCTGTACATATACTGTACATGCATGCTTGCTCAGAGGTTTAAGATTTGTTAGCAGCTCACTGTGTGCGAGAAAACAGATATCTCAGTGAAGAAGAGTTCTTCAAGCTCAAAATACTTATATAAAATGTACAGAGGAATGTAGTGAAAGCGATTAGTGAAAGTGATTACATAGACAGCACAGTGGCTAAGTGGTTAGCAAATCTGCCTAGCAGCACTAGGGTTGTTGGTTCGAATTCCAACCATAGCTCAAAATACTTATAAAAAAATGTACCATAGCACACTCCAAAGACATGCTGGTAGATTAATTGGCTGCTGTCTAAAATGGCCCTAGTATATGTGTGAGACAGGGACCTCAGTACTGCATAAATTGATTGCACTATACTGTATAAGAACCTGTAAAAAATTATTAAATTACATCTAAAAGTATGTGAGTAGATGTTCTAAAAACTAGAATTATTAAGAAAAGTAAAACATACAGTATATCAAAATATATTTTTAAATGGACAAAATCATTAGCCGTATGAGATAGCAATTGCCTATTTTGCTGATCTTAATGGAGCCAGGTTTTCTGACTTGTGCATGCGGGTGTGTGCATTCTGTGCCAAAAATGCCTGCTATATATGGCCAGTGAACAAGTCTCCAGAGAACACGCATGTTACTCAGTAAGGCTGGGTACACGCAGAAACATTAGCTGTGTAGTGGAAGAAGTAGGAGTTTATTCCTCAGCTGGTTGAGAGCTTTTCTGGGCTCAATTTAATTAGCATGTGTGCAACCAGACTGCAATATCATGAATATTAAAAGAAGACTCTATTTAAAGTAGAATTACATATTTTTTTACCATTTTAATTTTTTTTTTTTTAAGAGAGAAATAGACAGAACCCTTGGCCATTGCAATAGGGTTGATTTACTAAAGGCAAACCTTTGCAAGATTCCTTAGTAAATGTAATGTGGTAAATCTTTACTTTGTAAAAAAAATACCCAATCGGGTGCAATGAATAAAAAAAATAAAAGAAAAGCATTTTTGGATTCACATGATTGGATGATGGAAATCAGCAGCGCTTTACCACAATTACTAAGCTCTGAGGAAAATGATGTTCACACCTGTGTGGGTGGTTGCTGCTGCGGGACCCGCACCTCTTACTGTGTGGGCTGCGAATCCAAAAATCATGCAGGGACTTTATCAAATGGATGGGTTGCCGCATCCACGCAAATCGCAGCCTGACAGCCACATAGATGTGAACCTAGGCTTAATTAATCCACCTCAAGTGCTTATTGTTTAGCAATTCTGCTTTGCAGCACAGGGGTCCCTGGTCTGAACACTATATGCATGGAGTTTGCTTTCTCTTGTCCTCCCTGCGCTTGCATGGGTACTCCCGTTTCCTCACACATTCCAAAAACGTGATGGTAGGTTACGGTAATTAGCTTTTATCCATATTGACCCTAATATGTGTGTGCATGCATATATGCATGTGACATAGGGATCTTAGATTGTAAGCTCCTTGAGGGTAGAAACCAATGTGAATGTATACTAAACAAAGCACTGTGTAAATTGTTAGCACTCTATACTGACTTACAATATATAAATAACCTATATCATTATTGTTGTCTTTATCCTCATTAGGGAGATTTCCCCTTGCTATCTGCCCTGGTGACCCAACAGGCAGAGAGGCAACAATAAAAATGTGAGAGCTTGACAATACAAAGGAGTTCTAATCCTTCCCTCTCTACTGAAAAAAATGTTTTTTTAAATATTTATTAAGTTTTTCATTTTAATACAAAATCCCAAATAGGAAAAAAAAAAATTCTCATACAAATAAACATTTATGACATTTCTATCTTTCCCTTACTAAAAACTCTTTTCCTTCCCCTCACACGAACCCCCCCTTCCCTCCCCTCACCCCCCCTCCTCTCCCTCTGCAGACTCTAGCCCATTCTACTCTCTTGAGGCTTGTTAACATCCTAATTCATATTTTCCTATATTTCTCTTTCAATCCTGCTCTTTCCCACTTTTCCCATCTCCTAAAATAAACTCTCATCCTATCTTCCTGCATATGATATGATCTTTCCATTCTACCTATCTGGTTTACTCTATTTATCCAGTCTTCTTCCTTCGGTACCTCAGCCTTCCACCAAAACTTAGGTATCAACCCTTTCGCCGCATTCAAGAAGTACCAAATACCTGAATCTTTATATTTATTTACAGATGTCTCCACATTGTGTAGGAGGCACGTCATTGGGTCTAATCCTATGTCAATTTCAGTTATTTCTTTAATCAATTTGACTATTATCTTCCAAAAAGTCTGAATTTTCGGACATTCCCACCATATGTGAAACACCGTGCCCATCTCTCCACATCCTCTCCAACACTTATTTGAATTTTCCCCATTCATCTTGTGCTCTACACTTGGTGTAATGTGCCATCGTGTCACACACTTATAATTAACCTCAACCTCTCTCATACTAACATTATCGTGTATCAATCTAAACATCTTTCTCTGTCTATCTTCATCAAACCCAACTCCCATATCTCTTTCCCATTTTGTGATAAAAGTTAGCTTTGTGTTTGTGTCTAATTCTGTGAGTATTTTATACACTTTTGAAATACCGTGCTTCCCATCTCTGCGTGTCTCTAACAACCTTTCAAACATATTCCACTCCTGTTTTATTCTCAAAGGTTTCGGAAGACTTCCAATAAAACATTTCAATTGATAGTATTTCCACTCATCCATTCTAATAAAGATATCTCCCTTCTTCTCTATTAAGTCTTTAAGTGATCTCAATTCCCCCTCCACCAGAACATCTCTCAGTTGGGTATCCTCCCTTCTAAACCATCTCCCTGATATCTTGTTCTTTCCCGGGGGAAAGTAATCAGTATTTGTGAGAGGCATTAATATAGAATTAAATTCCCATTTCATGTTTTTGTGTAAGTTGTCCCATACCCTAAGAACATTTAAAGTGTAAATACTTGTGCTATCTTTGATTCCCCTAAACTGTGGTGGGACCCATATCATCTGGTTCAATCTAATGCCACTAAGATCATTTTCTATTGTTACCCAACTTTTCCCCTTGTGGTTAAATGTCCAATCATATATTCTTGCTAAAACCACTGCTTTATAGTATCTCTTGACATCTGGTAGACCCAATCCCCCTTTCTCTTTAGTCCTAGTCAATGTTTCATATGCTATTCTGGGTTTTTTATTCTTCCATATGTATCTTGTTAACATTTTTTTCGTTATCTTAAAGAAGGCTTCTGGAATTTTAATTGGTACCATTTGAAATCTATACAGTATTTTAGGCATAATTACCATTTTGACTAGGTTTATCCGTCCTATCCAGGATGGATTTCCTCCTTCTAGTCTTTTTAAATCTTCCCTGATCTCATTTACCAAAGAAATATAGTTTAATCTATACAAATGCTTAGATGAGGCAGTGAGTTTTATTCCTAGGTATTTTATCTCTTTTTCTCTCCATATAAAGGGAAATTCTTTTTGTATTTTTTCTTTTTCATTCTTTGGTATATTAATATTCAGGATCTCTGTTTTCGTTGGATTAATTTTTAAATTTGATAGTTCACCGTACTCCGTACTCCTTCAGAATCTTCATTATATTTGGGAGTGTTATTCGGGGATTCCCCACATATAACAATAAGTCGTCCGCAAAGGCCGCTACTCTATGTTCTATGGATCCTATCTGAATTCCCTTTACCGATCCACTATTTCTTATTATTGACAACAAAGGTTCGAGTGACAATACATATAGCAGGGGGGACAGTGGGCAGCCTTGTCTTGTACCATTAGACATTCCTATGGGTTCTGATCTCTCCCCATTTACCGTGATGATTGCAGTGGGCTCTCTATATAATTTACTTATCCACTCTCGCATTCTATCACCTATCCCCAGCACTTTTAAGTTGTCCATCATAAAGCCCCAGTCCACTCTATCAAATGCCTTCTCTGCATCAATTGACAAGAGCGCCACCGGGGCTTTCCCTTTTCTACTTTTCTGAATAAGCATCAGGGTTCTCAAGCCATTATCTCTGCCTTCTCTCCCCGGTACAAAGCCCACCTGGTCTCCATGGATCCATTCAGGCATCAGATCCCTCAACCTATTTGCTAACACCTTTGCATACAGTTTAGTATCAGTGTTCAATAGTGAGATAGGTCTATAGCTGGAGCACTGAGATGGATCTTTTCCCTCCTTGTGAATAAGTACTACATGGGCCTGTAGGGATTCTCTCCTCACTTCCATCCCACCTCCCAGAGCATTCATATATTTCTCCAGCTTGGGTATCAGTACTTCACTGAATTTCTTATAGTACTTAACTGTATAGCCATCCGGACCTGGGCTTTCCCCCCCCCCCCGTGCTTTTTAATTTCTTCCTGGGAAATTTCTGCGTCTAGGGAGTTCAACTGTGCTTCGCTTAGTTTTGGTAATCCCGCATTTTTTAAGTATGTCATCTTTTTTTTATTAATTCCCACTTGAGCTTCTTTTAGAGGGCCTTGGGGATTAATATTATATAACTTTTTATAATACTCCGTAAATACTTTAATAATCTCTTTGTTTGAGTGGACCAACTCCCCCTTTGAACATTTTATCTTTTCTATATAGTTCCTATTTTTCTTTTTATTCAAAGCTCTCATTAGATATCTTCCTGGTCTGTCTCCCCATCTATATCTCTCATTCAAAACCCTGTTGTATACTCTTCTCTTCTCCTCATCCATCAACCTCTCAAGCTCATCTTTTTTATCCAATAACTTCTGTCTCGTATCTTTTGTTACGATGTGAGTGCTCTCCGATAACCTCCGAGCATAGACCACCACGGAAACCCCCTATGTTTAGACCTTGGAGACCTACCTGAGTGAGGAGGTCTCCAGGGGGAGAGACGCCGGCGCTCTGGAGAGACGGGAGCGGAGCTCGGGGAGGTGAGCGTGCCGCGGTGACCAGCGATCAGCTGTTTGGTTGCCGGGGAGATGGAGTAAGGAGGAGTGACCACGTGGGTTGGCCGCAAGGCAGCTCTGGGAAGCGGAGACGCCGGCCGGCTCCCTGCCAAGTGCCGGGTCCCAGACAGGAGAGGGGAGACGCCGATTTACACCCCAAACATACAGGAGAAGAAAGAGAAACAGGACCCACACCCACAGTGTATAGGAGACCCTGCAGGAATCCCCCAGAGACATTGGCCAGGTGTAAAGAGTGGACGGCTGAGGATCTAAGTCGACCCACTGGGTGAGTGGGTGAAGAAGGGTGAGTCCACACGCAAGAACCACATGTAACTGTTTATGCTGGCTGATCTGTGGGAAAGGACTTAAATATTGCCCATAAAGAGAAAAGGGGGATTCCCAGGGGATTTGGAAAGTGAGAAGTGGTAAAAAGAAGTGTTAAACTGACAGAACCTGTCTGACATCATTACCCCAATATACAGCTTAAAATTTCCCTCTGATTAAAGAGCACAGTTATTGCAGAAGATATGAAGAATAAAAGCGCTAAAGGAAGTGGGCTAAAAGGGTCTCAGACAGGTACAATTAAAAAATACACCTCCCAGGGGAATGCGACTCCAGAAAGAGCCAATAGTGGAAATGAAAAAGGGGAAATGGAAACTTCCTTGGAGAACAGTCCTAGAATGTCATTGGGCTTGGAAAGTAGTAACCAATAGTGGAAAGAAAATTCCGTTAGGATAGATCTGGCAAAAGATCTACAAGTGCCAAATAAAAAAGAGATGGCTGAAATGTTTAAGGATCTGGAAAAAACTATTAAGCAAGAAATGACAAATATACGTCAGGATCTAGGGCACCTGCTAATAAGAATGGAAGAAATGGAGGGAAAAATTAACAAACATACCCAAGACATCACGGACTTAGAAAAAAGGTCCGCTATGATGAGGAATACGCAGAAACAACTGCAGTATAAAATAGAAGTACAGGAGAACAGATCCAGGAGAAGCAAATTGAGGATAAGAGGAATCCCAGATATTCTGAAAGGGGGAGATCTACGAGATATAGTCTGTAAAATGTTAAACTCCATCATGGATAGACCTGAAACAGAGGAAATTAAACTGGATGGAGTTTTTAGAGCAGGAAAGTTCCAACAAGGTAATGCGAAGGAAAAATCAAGAGATGTGATTGTTCAGTTGCAAAATTATGGAGATAAAGAAGAGATTTGGAGAAGGATTAAAGGAAGAACAACTATTCAATATGGTGATATAAATTTACAGATTTTTGCGGACTTATCGCATGAGACTTTGTGGAGAAGAAGAGCTTTGAGGCCCCTATTAGAGCAGATGAGATCAAGGAATGTGCAATACAGATGGGGTAACCCAGAGTGTTTAATCGGTTGGAAAAACGGTGTTACAGCATATCTGAGATTTCCAGAGGACTTAAGAGACTTTTGTGACAGACTGGAATTGCAGAGAATGAGGATCAGTGGGTGGGAAACAGAGATAGAAATCGGTATAGGGGAAAAAGAAGCATGGCAGGAAGTAGGTAGGGGAGGGGTAGCTAGGAGTTAGTTGGGGTGGTGTGGGTTTTTTTTTTTTTCTCCTCTTCCCTAACTTCCTCTTTAAATCGTACCGCTAAGGATAAAGAAACAAAGCAAGGGTGGGAAACCGTGGTGGTTGGAGGGAGGGATGAGCCGTACATGGGAGGAGTTCAATCCCCAGGTATAAAAATCAAAGGTGGGTTTATTACCACAAATGATTGATAGGCAGTTTGAAGGCCTAATTAGGGGGGGGGGGCGGTGGGGGGTGGCATGGGCAGGGGGGGGGTTGGGAGGGGATGGGAGGGGGGTGGGACGGGAGTTGGGTGGGGGGGAGGGAGGAGAGGAGGTATTGGGTTAATACTCTGCAGGACAGTAAGGATAAAAAGGAAGAGGCACTTGGAAGAGAGATGGAGTTAATTGGGAATGATGGAAGAAATACAGTTTATAACCTATAATGTGAACGGGCTGAGTTGTCCAGGGAAGAGATTTAGGCTGTTTAATGAGTTACATCATAGGGCGACGTCAGTGGTATTTTTACAGGAAACGCACTTTGAGATAGAAGCAAATGTGAAATTGAAATCCAAACACTATCCAATATGGTATTATGCAGATTCTCCAATTAAAAGAGCAAAAGGGGTTGCAATAGGTTTGGCAAAGAATATAAGATTTGAGCTGGAGGATAGAAGAACCGACCCGGAGGGGAGGTTTTTATTCTTAAAAGGTAGACTTCAGGGGATAGAGTGTACTTTAGCCAATATATACTGTCCTAATAAAAATCCGGAGATGTATATGAAGGGTCTGTTGAAAAAATTAATGGAATTTAAAAAAGGGCGTTTGATAGTAGCTGGAGACCTAAATTTCTGTATGGACCCACAAAGGGATAATACCTCTTCTGTGCAGAGAGAGGGGAGTAGGTCTCTGAGAGCTTTGAAGAAAGTGATGCATGAATATCAACTAGTAGATACTTGGAGAATAACGCATATGAAAGACAGAGACTATACCTTCTTCTCTAATGCACATGAGATGTACTCGAGATTAGACTACATCTTAATAGACCATCAACTTATAGATCATCTGGTTAAAATTGATATAGAGACAAGGACGCTCTCGGATCATGCTCCGGTCGTAATGAAAATGGGATGGGGAAGAAGGGGGTCTGGAGGATTAGGGTGGAGGTTAAATGAGGCTCTTCTTCTGGATGAGGATGTAGTTCAGAAAATCGAGAAAGAGATCAAGGTATATGTTATTATCCGCTTTCCCGCCACCCTATAGTAGACAGGGCGACATGGCTGTGCAAAATTACGTATATATATACATGATTTTGCATTTCCTGGTAGGGCAGCCTCAGCTGTCGATCACCAGGTCCCAGCTGGTGATTCCCCGCTGACACCCGGCGATCACAGAGTATCACTGACGGGGGGAGAGACCTGTATGTAAACAATACAGATCTTTATAGAGATCTCTCCCCTGTCAGCTCCTGCACACTGCTTTGTATTGCTCTGCATAGCAGAGCAATACAAAGCAATGTGCTGACACAGCACATTGTAAAACACACACACAGTTAACCCTTTGATCGCCCCAGATGTTAACTCCTTCCTGCCCAGTGCCATTAGTACAGTGTTAGTGCTTTTTATTAGCACTTATCACTGTTTTAGTGTCACTGGGGATGTCAGTGACAGTTAGTCAGTTTTCCCCCCAGTGTGAGAATGTCCGCTGTAGTCCCGAAAGTCCCGCTATAAGTTGCTGATCGCCGCCATTACTAGTATAGCAAAAAAAAAATTCCAGTATATATTCCGCCATTTGTAGACACTATAATGTTCACGTAAACCAATTAATTTACATGTATTGGGTTTTTGTTTTAGCAAAGACATGTAGCAGAATACATTTTGGCCTGAATGTATGCATTTGCAGAGAAAAAAAAAATACACAGACGATCAAATACCACTGAAAGAAAGCTCCATTTGTGGGAAAAAAGGACATAAATGTCATTTGGGTACAGAGATGCATGACCGCGCAATTGTCAGTTAAATAATGCAACGTCATATCACAAAAAATGGCCTGGTTAGCAAGGGGGGGGGGGGGGTAAATCCTCTGGAGGGCACTGGTATGCACTTACCATTGTGCTACATTTTTAAAAATCTAACAGATTTTCCTTGCTACATCCCCTGTAACTGACAGCTTAACAGGCAATTACTGTAAACTAGGCGTTGGGAAAAACAAAATGAAGAAACATAATAATGATGAACAAGAAGAAAGATGGAGAATTCAACTAGGCTCTAAATTCATTCTTTCATTCTTTTATTGCTTACACTAGATCACCTGGAAACAAAAAAGCAAAAAACACATATACAGTATACTGTATAATATGTAAATTTACTATATAATACATATGCAGATTAGCCTTTTCTAGTGCTAGAATGAGGGGGGATCATAAGGGGTGTTGAAGATACCCTTTACAATCTCATCAGGATGCCTCACCAAAATAGCAGGTGGATGCACCTGATTCCTGTATTTGTCATATCATGTTTCTGTGGGACAGGTACATGAATCTGTCCATACTGGACACTCCTTCCTCAGTGTATTTCCTCGCTCCCCAACCACTGCGTCCATTTCACCAATAGAGACATGGCCAAAAAGTTTTGCACTGTGTTGGGAGGAGCCTGATGGGGAAATGATTGACTTATTCCCCATCAGGTCCGCTGATCTGATCCAGCTGGTCCTGCTATTGATTGGCAGCGCATGTCAGTGGGCAGATCCACAGCCGTTATTCAGTCCAACAGCGGCATTCAAATCGACCCGCTGTCACATGGTGATGCAAGATTTGGGACAATTTCACCAATTTTACCTACCAATGGGTAATCATGTGGCTTAGCTCTGCTTTAAGGCTAGGTTCACACTAGCCAGCAGTCTGTGAGCTGGGTGCAAGTGTAGGAATCACACCTGTTCCTGAAAACACAACCACTCACAGCCAAATCACACTGCTCTTATGAAACGTGTGGGGCTGCCATTCATTCTGAATAGCACCCCATGCATCTCAGCCTGCAAAGCATTTGTGGGTGTGGGAACCATAAGGAAACTGCATGGTCAAACAGAACATGTGGTTTCCCTGCGGTCACATTTTCAAAAAGGTGCATGCATGTGGAAATGTGGGCACAGGAGCCCATTCAAATAAATAGACTGCCGTGCCCGAGCAAATGCTGGCTGCACAGCCCGATATAGTGTGAACCTAAGCTAAAGAATTACATTTCCTTTTTTATTTAGTTCTACATCAAATCAAAGAGAAGTATCGATAAGATCCATTACAGAAATGTTAGTATTAGAGTTTGGAAAACAGATGCAGGAGAGCAGTCTCTAGGTAGAGTGGAATACGAAGGTCTATTTTCTTATCCAGTGCATGATCAAAAATCTTTTTAAAAGTCTTTTACATTCAGAGTATTAGAAAATGATAATATAATGCAAGCAATAAATTCCCCAGATCCATGAGATTAAACGTTTAGTAATTTGAAACACATTGGGTGAATTTATGAAAATCGGAGAGTACAAAATCTGATGCAACCATGCATGGTAGCCAATCAGCTTCTAACTTCAGCTTGTACAATTAACAAATCTGCACTCCCCAGTTTTACTAAATCAAACCCATTATTTTTGAATGCCAAGACTAAAAAAACCCCCAAAAAACTAAGCAGATTATAATGAAGTGAAGTTGACTTTCACCAAACATTCACCACAGTTGAATCTTCCCACTGCATGGGTTTTAAATTGCAATGACTGACTGTCCATCAGTGAAAGTTTGATGAAACGTCTTTATAAATATTCTCCATAGCAACAAGAATACCACCTGCATACTGTTTTTAGTGAATTGATACTTTAGTAACTAAGAGTAGAGTGTGGTAAGTGCCAATCAGTACCATTTAGTACATGTCCCATTCAGGTGAATGGGGACATGCTGTAAACGCTTTGCAACAGTGTGCATTGCACATGGTTGCCACATGTTGGTGCAGCATATTTGGGGTTAAACAGTTGTCATTGTCACCTCACCACCTGCTGAAAAGCAACCCAAAAGTGGATCTTTATGAGAGCCACGAAAATTTAGCTGCATATCTAAATCCAGCCTTAAAGACAACTCAGGCACATAGTAAAAGTTCACTTGTAATTTCATGTTGGATTATCATCTGGATCTAGAAGAGATAAACAAATGACACCAAGATTCAAATATGAATAGATACACCTCTTGTGTTTAGAAAACATTTGTTTAGACTGGATTCAAGTTTAAAGTTTCAAATGAACTCTGAGACGGCTATTTTCATTAAAGTGAAGCAGAATCCAAGCAATGTGGGTGCATTAGCACTACACATGTAAATATTAACTAATTTCCATTTGTTTTTAGTGGCAGATGATATCCCAGGCTACTTCCTCGTCAAAACTGTTCTGTCTCAACTGATTTTGTATTAGATTCCGTATTAGAATGTTTCCCTATTCAAGTCAACTGGAAAACAGAACTCCCAATTTTGCTGTATCTGTGTAACACACACAACTACAGCTAATGCCTAGTACAGATTATCAGAAAATCGGACGATAAATACAGCTTTCGAAGCAACTGTACAATAATCTGATTATTAGTACACACCTTTCGAGAGCCGATTGCGACAGTTCATGTGAAATTATCCAAAGGGACAAACATGAAAATATTTCTGGTATGATATCAGAAGGAATTATTTTTCTTAATCAGAATAGTATTTGTCCAAATAAGAATCGAAAGACCAAGACCATGTATGCTCGGAAATGAAAGAATACATTAAAATACAATACAATCACATCTGAAGTTATATTCTGTCGTACAAGAATTTTCATAACTTTAGTAACCTCTTCATTTTTTTATATGAGACTAGCTTGCAAAAGAAAATGGATGATCATTCGTCTGATATTCTCATCGTGTGTATGAGGCTTAAGAAGTACAGCAGTAAACTTTGGGACAGTGTACAGGAAAGCAGTCGGCTGGATTTCTATCGTACAAACCAATTTGTAATTTATCGTACCACTCAAACCAATTTTTAATTTATCGTGCCACACAAATTTGTAATTTCATGTTAGTAAAAAATCAGCTTTCCTGAAATGGAAAGCTGATTTTTTTACTAACATGAAATTCAAAATTTGTTTGCGTGGCACAATAAATTCAGTCATTGCAATTTTAAATCACTGCAAAAAAAATTGGCAACATGGAGATGTTCTGAGCACTATTGATGTACTAAACGACCACAAAAATGTTATGTCCTGCTTTAGTAAAGAGCTTATTGCTTTTCTCAGAAGTCTCTACGCTCTACATAGGCTCCCCCACTTCAACAGGGATCCAGAACCTGCAGTTGTGCTCATTCCAACCCTGGGATTGCACCAGGTGAATGGGGGCACACCCTTCCCTTCATAAATCAGCTTGAGGAAAGACACTGAGAAACAAACAACTATGTCTTCAGAACACAGAAAGATATAAGACTGCTGAAAAGGTTTCCAAAAGTTGCTCTGTAATCTGGATGTTGCCTGATGTCTGCAGTTGCCAGGAACAGTGCCTGGTGTGGTTTTCTAACAGTTGTGGCCCTACACAGAGACAGATAACACCCAGTAATGTATGACAGACACTGAAGAGTTTTGAGGGTATGCCCTCTTCATCAGAGCTGAGTGTCTGCTGCAATGACAAAGACACCAGTGACAGGTAGGGAGGAGGTAGCTGCAACAAACATACCACTCTGCTATTGAGCATATAGAGAGAGGCACTCTGCCTGTCTCTGTACACCAACTTTGAAATTCACTATCTAGGAATTGGAAAAAATTATCTTTGAATTTGGTGCATTAATTTTACAAATTGGCTGAACTACTGAAACAGGTAGCAGGGATTTTTTTTTATTTGGCACAGGCCATTTTTAAGGGACAAATCTCCAGAAAAGTGTTGGTAGGGCTTTACTGAATCGCACAATACCCTATAGAAATATAGATACTGTACATTATTCTATACTGCATTACCAATTTTTGCGATCCATAGTAAATTCACACATGCAAGAAACAGCAGGTTCTCAGATGTGGGATGGGAGGGTATGATGGGTTGCTCCTATAGAGAGGAAACACTGGCAGCACTAGAAAAGTTCCATAGTAGCTTCAACTTTATTTTTTTTGTGTGCTCTCCAGCTTCTAAGACAGTTGTTAGCTCAAGGAAAGATGGATATGCTTCAAAAAATGATGAGATAATTCATTAAAAGTGGGCACAGGTAACAAAACAGGAGGTGAACTGGTAAAATAAATTAAATCAACACTGCGTAGTGAGGACATTAATCAACGGTAATTAACTGAGATGAATTGTGCTGTGATTATATGGGGGAGTTAAATAAAGAGGTAAGTGCAGTTTAATGTCAAGGTTATTTTGGAAGATTATTTGTGTTTTGGGAATGATTATAAGGAAAGTAGTTATGTCTGTATGGAAATGATTTAGGGATTACACTGGCCATCGCTGTGGAGAAAAGTTGAAGTAACCTTGCACTGGCATTAAAATCAAAAGGCTAGCTTTTATGTCAGACACCAAAATGTACCACAGCTTACCTGCAGCATTAATGTTAATCTCTCTAAACACACGCTGAAGATCCTATGCAAAAATCATGTTTATGAAAGTTGGTATTTGCATAGGCTTAGGCACGTCAACTACCTTGTATATTACAATGCTCAAGGCTGCAAATTGTTTGCTCAGGAACTGATGACTGCCATGTGGGGAGGACAGACAAAGCACCCCATTGGGATAGTTTGTAGGGATGTGGTTGGGGATCACAGTAATACTGCTGATGATCTTTAGTGCTTGTGATGCCTAACATTCACCTTTGCTTTTTAGCAAAGAACAGAGTCTATTTTAAATGCCCTTATACATCATATGACAGCCACCTGATACGATGGCTAAGGCGAAAGAAGCTACACATCATTTGCTATGCAAAGTGCTCAGCAAAGTGAACATACTCTACTTCTTTATTAAATCAACCTCATTAATTAAGATACTTGACTCCTGTTTTCTAAAAATAACACTATTCTAAAGGTTTAGATGCAAATATTTTATTTTTAATTTACTACTAAACAATATATGGCATTGTAAAAAGGTGCTTGTTTTGTTTGCTGAATGGTACTGTCTTTTTATGACATTGATGGACCTCATATTTGGAGACCTTCATTCAGAAATCCAGATCATTCCTATGTGCATGGGGGCAGGAAAATGAGTTTCCTGCCTACATAGACTTACTGCCTTTAAAGTTTTTGATTCTGTATATACTGAATGCATAACTTTCTAAGCTACCATAAATTGTGTCCTTGTCTTTAATCAAAAAGGAGATAGGTGCAATTTAGAATAAAGTAGACGCCCAAGACCAATATAACTATTTACAGAAGACCAGCTGCCACACATAGAACAGATAAGGTGGGTTAATTTGAAAAACAGCCTGTGCTGTGCTAACAAACCCACAGATACACTATATAAAATCAATCGGTTACACAGACCATTAGGTTATAGGATAACGTGTCAGGGCAGTTTGTTCCTCTTTCTTTCAGGGCGCTGGCGTCATCATAAATCAGTAAAAACAGATCACAATAACCTTATTCACTAAGGGAAAATTCCCCTACAAAGTCAGAATTCACTTTGCAAAGTGAACTTGCTCTATTCCTTTGGTAAATTTAGGGTCAATAAGGGTTGGCTCACTCAAGGCAAATAGGCTGTTGACTTTGCAAGGGAATTTTCACTTTCCAAGGAAATTTGTCGTTAGCTTATCGGATGAGGTGAAGCTTTGCTGATTTCTATCATCAAGCCATGTGTAAGCAAAAATACAGTTTTTTCATTTTTCTTGCTCATGATTGGACATTCTTTGAATTTTCACCATATTCACTAAGCTCTGGGGCCTATTCAACTTTAGTAAATCAATACTATTAAAGCAAATTTGTTTTATATTTTTTTTTCTACATATACAGATGGGGCTTAGACAATTTAAAATGTAAATTTAAAATTTAAGGAAAACCATACAATTTTGCAGCTACAGTATCTGTAGCTGCACTCATTGAAATTAATTTATTTGTGATGATTACTGAATACAAAGTTAGTTGCAGAACTTGTGTACCAAAGCTTTAGAAACCACAAAATATTAGCCCTTGTGTAGAACTATAGTAGAACTGCAATCAAATACCATAACTGCAGTACTATGGCATATCTTGTTTGCAAAATTCCCTATTGTAAAATAGTT
The DNA here is from genome assembly GCF_062004578.1 of Staurois parvus. NCBI lineage: Eukaryota > Metazoa > Chordata > Amphibia > Anura > Ranidae > Staurois > Staurois parvus. The sequence goes on from NW_028318003.1 coordinate 8,501,629, forward strand.
TAAATCTCCTAGATTGTAAGCTCAAAAGAGCAGGGCCCTCGATCCCCTCATGTTTTGCATTGTATTGGTATTGTTCTGTCACATGTTCTGTCCCCCTTTGTAATGTACAGCGCTGAGTGAACTATTGGCGCTTTATAAATACTGTATAATAATAATAATAATAAATGCCTTGTGATCCTGCAAGTAGATAAGTTAAATTCCCATTTCTTTTTACAGGGTGAGAACACAATTTTTTCTGCAGTGAAAGCATTACAGTGTTGTCATCCTTAGCTAGTTGGAATACAGAAGTGCTTGAGAACATAGGGAGTGGGTAGGCTATCAGCCGCGTCCAGCCCCTGCTTGTGTGAGTGAAAGCACACTGCTGTCAACATACATTGACCATTACAGTGCATCCACAAAGTATTCACAGTTCTTAACATTTGCCACATTTTGTTATGTTACAGCCTTATTCCAAAACGGATTAAATTAATTTTTTTCCTCAACATTCTACAAACAATACCCCATAATGACAACGTGAAAGAAGTTCATTTTGAAATCTTTGCAATTTATTAAAAATAAAAAAATGAAAAAAACCCACATGTACTTAAGTATTCGCAGCCTTTGCTCAATACTTTGTTGAAGCCTGGTACATCCTGTTACCACTGTTCATCCTTGAGATGTGTCCACAACTTGATTGGCATCCACCTGTGGGAAGTTCATTTGATTGGACATAATTAGGAAAGGCATGTCAGAGCATAAACCAAGCCATGAAGTCCTAGGTATTGTCCGTAGACCTCCGAGACAGGATTGTATCAAGGCACAGATCTGGGAGAAGGGTACAGAAAAATTTCTGCAGCATTGAAGGTCCCAATGAGCACAGTAGCCTCCATCATCCATAAATGGAAGAAGTTTGGAACCCCCAGGAATCCTCCTAGAGTGGGCCGCCCGGCCAAAATGACCGATCGAGGGAGAAGCACCTTAGCCAGGGAGGTAACCAAGCACCTGATGGTCACTCTGAAAGAGTGGGAGAACCTTCCAGAAGAACAACCATCTCTGCAGCACACCAACAATCAGGCCTGTATGGTAGAGTGGCCAGACGGAAGCCACTCCTCAATAAATGGCAAATGGCCCGGAGTTTGTCACAAGGTACCTGAGGAGCTCTCAGGCCATGAGTGACAAAATTCTCTGGTCTGATGAAACAAAGATTGAACTCTTTGGCCTGAATATCAAGAGTCATGTTTGGAGGAAACCAGGCACCTCTCACCACTTCAATACCATCCCTACAATGAAGCATGGTGGTAGCAGCATCATGCTGTCGAGATGTTTTTCAGAGGCAGGAACTGGGAGACTAATCAGGATCGAAGGAAAGATGAATACAGCAATGTACAGAGACATCCTTGATGAAAACCTGTTCCAGAGCGCTCTGGACCCTAGACTGGGACGATGGTTCATCTTACAACAGGACAATGACCCTAAGCACACAGCCCACATAACAAAGGAGTGGCTACAGGCCAACTATGTGAATGTCCTGGAGTGGCCCAGCCAGAGCCCAGTCTTGAATCCAATTCAACATCTCTGGAGAGATCTGAAAATGGCTGTGCACCGACGCTCCCTATCAAACCTGATGGAGCTTGAGAGGTACTGCAAAGAAGAATGGGAGAAACTGCCCAAAAATAGTTGTGCCAAGCTTGTAGCATCATACTCAAAGCAACTTGAGGCTGTAATTGGTGCTAAAGGGGCTTCAACAAAGTATTGAGCAAAGCTGTGAATACTTATGTACATGTGGGGTTTTTTTTTGTTTTTTTATTTTAAATAAATTACAAAGATTTCAAAATGAACTTCTTTCACGTTGGCATTATGGGTATTGTTTGTAGAATGTTGAGGAAAAAAATGAATCTAATCCATTTTGGAATAAGGCTGTAACAAATGTGGTCCAAATGTGGCAAAAGTTAAGCGCTGTGAATACTTTCCGGATGCATTGTATATCTGATATAGATGCAAGACTTACGAAAGTTGTAGTTCTATAAGTGGCTTGCATTACACACGTAAGTGACATACATTGCTGCCTAATCCTACCCATCGTCTCCAAAACCATCCAATAGTACCCAGCTTAAAAAAAAGCTTGTTTTAGTTTAAAAGGAAAAAAAAAAAATTTTTCATGATTTAACCTAGTCAATTGCCTAGAGGGTGCCCGGGTGTCTGATAAATAGTAGCACTCCAATGGGTTATGTTTCTTACATTGGCTTTAGCTTCAGTGCATCCTTGAATGGGAGGAGGGGCAAAAGTCAGGGCAGACGTTAAAAATATGAAAGGAAAAATGAGCTGCAGGATCAAAGTCAATACATTCTGCTCTCTGTGTATGTCCTATTAGCGTTGTACAGCTCAAAGCAAAGAATGCACCTTGTTGAGCACTTATGGGTATTTAATAATTTTTGTAAAGCTTAAGGTGGAGCTGAAAGTGGAAGTAAAGTCTGTAAAAAAAATTGCTGTCAGACGGGCTTTTATTGCAGAAAAGACTCTGATTGCGTCTTCTGCAATAGAAATTGTTTTACCTGCTGGTGTGAGCAAGAATTTCTGAGGATACTTCTGAGGACCTTGTTCCCACGGTGCACATTCCTGTGAACTGGCTGTAAGTGTAAATGTGTTCTGCCACCATCTGGAAACCAAAGATAATCAAATCGAAAATATGTCACCAACACACCATGGATTTCCAGAACAGGTCCAAAGCTTTATTCAGCTTATGCATTTTTAAAACAAAAGCAATGTTTCAGAGCCTCACAAAGTCACCACCTGATGAAGGGGTCCTGCAAGGCAGCCAAACATTGCTTCTGTTTTAACGATGTAACTGCCAAATAAAGCTTTGGGCCTGCTCAGAGATCTGTGGTGTGCTGGTGACATATTTTCACTTCAAGACCTTCTGATTGCTTGTTCATATTAGCAGCACTGGTAAACAGTGGGCAGTTCCAATGCACCTGGTGTGAATGAGCCCTGAATGTATGTGCAGCTCAGTGTACACTCTTGGCAGGCCTTGGTGATTCTCCCTTACTTGCCAGCATTTTTTCTAATGGTACAGTGAACCAAACATGTGCATCTCAGTGTATAGTCTTGATATGTCTTCAGTGTGTATTTGCAGATGTAATATCATTTTATCCAAACAACTGAGATTTCTGAAGACTCAGAACCCTGAAGAAGATCAGGAGAATATGAAAGTGTCAGGGTCATACTTGCACATTATGGTAAGAGTTCCAGGGCCCAAAAATTTGACTGTGGTTTAGTTCCACTGTAAATTGAACCTGCATGATCAAAGCACAGGTTCACTTTAGGCAAGTAGATTAAGTTGCAGCTTTCACGGAAGACCTGGAGAAAGAGTAAAGCTGGGTGTAAGGGCTAAATGGTGGAATTCAACTTTAAAGGATAAGAGTTATGAAGATGGGTGGTCATGTCAGTTGAGTAGGAGGCACAGTGAGAAAATCTTTGAGCAGAGTGAGTAGATATTCCTCAAGAAAGCAGAGACTCCTTCCGGCCTACAGGGTCTACGTATTGTACCACCACTGCAAACTACACAAGAACCCATGTCACTTCATCTCAATAACAGTATGGTTGGAGCACATGGGTGTCCTTATTTCTTTACAAAGTGCAGGAATAAAGTCTAAGAACATTTTACTGTATTTCACTTAAAGGAGAAGTACAGCCAAATCTCGTTTGGCTGTACTCCCCCTGTGGATCACATTCGTTCTGCACTCCTGTTACCTGTTTTCAGCTGACAGTGGGCTAAAGTCCGCTGTCGGCTGATGTCACTCAACCGGTCCAGGCTGGAGAAAGATCCTGACTTCAAAGTCAGGATCCACACAGATGTCTGGACTGGCACCTGGCTCAGCTTCTCAGCGGCTGCTGACAGCCTTAGCCAGTGAGCACTGGGGTGGGGGGAGCAGAGCAGACAGTGGTGACTGACAGTCACTGCTCTCTGTCCAGAGCAGTGGGGAGAACTGAGCCATCAGCAGTGTCTGATTGTTCAGTTCTAAACCTTAGAGCCAATGGGGGACAGATGCAGCATCGGATCGATGCTGTATCCACCTAGGTAAGTATGATTTAAAAAAAAACAAAAAACACAAAACCTCATACTTTTCTTTTAATCCCTCTTCCTTCTTTGCTCGGTCTACACTGAGTCTTTGATTCTTCTTTTAAACAATTCTTAAAGTCTCAAACAAACCTTATTTTAATTAATTTTAGGTAATTTTTCATGGCCAATGCAGAAAATTAGAAGATTTAATTTACTGAAGACAAACAGAAATGAATAAGGGTCAGAACATCTGTTCAGGTTTTATTGCTGTCTTTGTCCTTACAAGGGAGATTGCTACTCATGTCCTCTCCTGCCAGAACTTCAAGGGGGGTACAGCTGATAGCAAACACATTTTATTAGCGTGGGGAGGGGTTTGAAATTCTGAAAATATTTTTTACTGGTGTCTGTGCCTTCCATAGATCTTCTGGTGTCACAGGGCCAGGTAGTGGGGGAAATATCCTCAATGGGAGCACAGACAGAAAAAAAATAAAGAAAACGGAGAGTAAAGTACTGTATATGTGAACCCTTGTAATACAAGCAATAACATTTAAAAAGAATGCAAGGTAAAACAAGGCTTAGAGAGCTGGAGAAGGACAAGTAGCAGTACACTGATATTCCCAGTGAATAGCAGTGGGGGGGGGGGTTTGTAAGGGATGTGTCAGCAGAACTCAGGGGGAATGGTAGGATCACCAGGTATTTCACACAAAGAAAGCAATACAAAGAGTACCGGGAGCTTTTTAACAGAAGTACATGGAACAACAGACACATATCAGGAATATGAAATGTTAGGGTAACATAATTAAGTGTTCTTGCATGGCAAGACCACTTACTGTTATCGCACATATATATTCTTATTATTATAGCCAAATTTACCACCCTAACTCCTCCCACAGTTTTTACACTACATAGACAGTAATATACCGAAACGTGCGGATTGTTCCCGATTGGTGTGCTATTACTTTGTGGAACGTTTCGCCAAATGGTTCACAAAATATCGGCGTTTTTGTGGTGAAATTGGTCCCATAGGAATGAATGGTGGAATGTTCAAAACAAGAGTGGGAGCTGACAAAAGCTATAGTGTGAGCTGAAAAATCAGGACATGATTTCTAAACTGCCATCACTCCCTCATTTTCAAGCCCACCTACACAAATCTTATATCAAAACGTTCAGCTATCCCTGCTGCCACGGCTAAGCCATAGTCCCGATAGTTTTCACAATATGACAATTTGTTTGCAACTCAAGCCGCCCATTGACATTCATTGAAACTCCACTCTAGCCACCTCAAATTTGAAGGGCAATTTCTAAACTGCGACTGTGCCTTCAGTTTTAATATTTCAGAGACATACTATGCATCAAAATGTAGGTCTGGGTCTTGTGATTCTCACAATATAAAGCTCTCCGGTGTAGGATTTATAATTTTTAAACTACAACCATTTAAAGATGGCACCCGCCAGTGAAGTGAGCAAGTTGGAGCAGTTTGTTTTTAACCGCTCTTCTCTGCCCTTGCTGTAGAGTGAGTTGCCATAGGAACCCAGGTGTGTGAGCAGGCAGCAGAGTGACAAAAGCTAGAGTGTGAGCTATCAAGCTTGCCATGTGCACTTTTTAAATGTGATCAATCAATTGGTTAGTGTAATGTTTACTATCTTTACTCACTCCAAACACTCCACACAGTTACTCTGCCCACTCCATAAAGTTACTCTGCCCAGTCCAACCTTTTCACAGTTACTCCAGCCACTCCAACCACACAACAGTTACTCAAGCCACTCCACCCAGTTACTCCGCCCACTCCAGTTATAAACTACTGGTGGAGGCAAGAACACTTCACACAATTTTCCCAGAAATTGTAGCTTTTTTAGTTTTTAACCATTTCAATACCGGCAATTTAACACCTTCCTGCCCAGGCCATTTTTCAGGTTTCAGCGCTCATTGTACCCAAACTAAAATTTTATCATTTTCTTCACACAACTAGAGCTTTCTTTTGGTGGTATTTAATCACCACTGGGGTTTTTATTTTTTGCTAAATTAACAAAAAAAGACCAAAAATTTTGAAAAAAAAACACGTTTTTCTTTGTTTCTGTTATAAAAGTTTACAAATAAATAATTGTTCTTCATAAATTTAGGCCAAGATGTATTCTGCTACATGTCTTTGGTGTGATTGGTCACAGCAGGTCACATGGTACCGGCAACGGGGGCCGGTACTCAGATCTGTCATCGGCCATGTCCGAGGTACACGGCCGGTGACAGATCACGCCGCTGCGCGGCTCTGCAACCGCGCGAACTGCGCATGTGCGGGAGCACGCCAAATGGCGTGCACCCGGAAAGCTACAGCATTTTTGCGGCCGCCAAACGGCTATAGGCCGGGCGGCTAATGGTTAAACTACAACCGTTTGAAAATGGCAACTGCCAGTGAAGTGAGCAAGTTTGAACAGTTTGTTTTTAACCGCTCTTCTCTGCCCTTGGTGTAGAGTGAGTTGCCATATGAACCCAGGTGTGTGAGCAGGCAGCAGAGTGACAAGCCACTCCACCCAGTTACTCCGCCCACTCCAGTTGTAGACTACTGATGGAGGCAAGAACACTTCACACAATTTCCCCAGAAATTGTAGCTTTTCTAGTTTTAAACTGTTCTCCTTTTTAGCCAAAACTGAAAAATATAAATAATTCTGAATATGGTTAGTCTTTGATGCTCTGGCATAGCCATTGCTGCAGCCATGACTCCCAGTGTTGCTAACATTTCCGAGGACAAACAGGCATACAAAATAAGCAAACACCTACATTACCATCTTTGTTAAGAAAGTAGATGTGAGCACACCCTAAGAAGATTAAGTCTAATATTACACGATGGTGAAAAATACTGTTATCTACCAACAAATTATCATTATCTTCAAAGCTAATCAGACTAATGAAATCTATTTTTTTAAACTCATTACTGAACATTAATTCACAGTTATCGATTAGATCTGGTCATAGAGTGGTGAACAGCCATTTATTAGGTAATGATCCAACACCAGAAAGCACACTCCCTTGCCTTCCATTCATGACCGCATACAGTAGATCATTGTAAGAAGCGGAATAAACCGGAAACTGGGATTAATTCAAGAGGAACTTCACCACTGCTCATAAACCTTTCTTTACATATACAACCTAACTGATGCTGCCATCTTGAATCAGGAGGCGGCTGTCTTATCCCTGTTTGCACACCCAGCCCCCCGATGAAGCTCCCTAATTCTGCACATAAGCAGATATGCTGTAGGTCCTACATATCAGTCAGGCTGGAAAGAGCACATTACTTTAAACTCCGCAGCCTCCTGGGACGTGTGATGCATCTGTCCCGGGAGGTTGTGGGCAGCCGATATACACCATCTCTGCTTAAGTGAGGAATCTGAAAGAAGGGGCAGGCCATACAAAAAAATAATAAATAATAAAGTATTTGATAAATGTTAAAAAATGTCGTCCTTTGTAAAAAAAGGAGGTGGTGGGGAGCAGAGGAGAGTAAGTAAAATTTTTAAATTTTTAATGCACTGTAGCTGGCGTATAACCAGAAAGGACCATTGCACAGAGGGCTGTGACAAGTGGATCGCACTAGGTCTGTATATGTGACTGACCAAGTAATCGGATTGTTAGAATTATTTGAACCATAACTGAAAGTAACCTCTCTTTCACACTACTGCAAATTCTCTTGTGTCTGTCATCACACTGCCACACACGAAAATGGAAATCACATTATTCTCTACGGTGCTTGTTCACATCAATACAACATGGTTCAGTGTGGTTATTAGAAGGTGCATGTGCTTCTTTTTGTGCTACACAGTGCATTTTTGGTCTCATGGACTTCAATGGGAGCACATGAAAAAAGTATGCACATGCATTTTTGGTGCAGTATTGTTCTTAAAATCCAGTCTTTTCCTCCTAGCAACAATGATGCCATAGCAGATGTTGCTAGTCTTAAGCCAAAATAAAAATACATCATGAAGCCACATGAAAAAGAACAAATCAAAAACAGTTATAAACAAGCTACAAACATGCACTAAAAGACCAATTACTATGCAGCGACACTAGTGTGAACCTATGCTTAACTCCAGCTAGACTGCCACATACACCATTGAAATACATGCACTACAACTGTTTTACCTGCCAAGGGATTTGTATTTCTTTCCATCCAGTCCTGAGATCTTCACATTCTGTCACACAGTAGAGCCAGCCTGGTGACCCGATTTTTCTCTACTGCAGTTAAGCAACACAGCTAGGCTAACTCCGTGCCACAGTCTGTGACTGGACACTGAAGGGGCAGCAGCAGACTGATGAGGTCATCTCTTTCCTCCTGTCAATGAGTTCCCTGTCAGCAGATATGAATGCAGTGCACCGACACCAAGTACTGCCCCTTTCTCTCCCAGTCTAATTGCTGCGGTACAGGAATTTTAAGTGTTCATTGGTGTTATTTCTATCTGCCAGGGATTTAACTTTGACAGATCAGTCCTAGGAAACTAGCACTAAAAAAGAACATATAATAATGGATATAAACAGGGAAAATGTTTGGTGTGGGGCAGAATAAACTGCGTTGGAGGATTATACAGTATGTATAATTTTTTTAATCCAGATCACAATAGATATACAGGTCTGTAAACTTAATTAAAAACGGTATAATGACTAATTTATAATAACACCTAATTAAAATGGACCTGCTTAGCTATCTCCCTAATTTAGCCAGTCTCAAGTACACCCTGCCTGCCGCAGCTTGCACCCTAGGAGGAGGCTGGCGAGGCACGCAGTTCCCTGCAGATCTGCGGACACTGAATTTACACTGAATATTCATGTGTGGTATTTGCATATCATTGAACATGATCTGCATTCATTGAGTATATTTGCATACAGAAACTAATCAGTATAATTCCAACATAAAGCAAGCTAGTAAGTAGAAAACACTCTTATACAGAACCAGGACTTTTTATGTCAGAGAATAGATGCAGATAGTCACCTCTACCCCCGAACACTAGTGGGCATGGTCAAAAGTGGGATTGATCAATCAAGTGTCGCTTCACGATGTATGGCCTGTAGAGTTTGCACATTCCCCTCATTCATTTGCCTATATTTGAGACCAGTGGTCTCCAAAACTGTGGCCCTTTGCTTGCCTTTATCTAGCCCTAGGACACCATTCCTCCCATTGTTACAAGGCCCTATTTCTCCTACTGACACCAGTCATGAGGCACTTTTCCTTCCACTGACACAATCGGTGGCACATAATTACTTACCCTGACACCAACAATGGAGCATAATTTCTCCCATTGACATTAATAATGGGGCACTATTCCTCCCATTGACACAAACACTAGGGTGCCATTCCTTCAACTAATATCAGTGAGGGGCCAATATTCCTCCTCTTACTAAACAGGTGATAAGTAAGTTTCTTACTCCCAAGGCAGTGTTGCTCGCACCGAGTCTGGGGCATTTCTACTACCACTGGCCATGATCCGGCCCCCCTAAAGTCTGAAGGACAATAAAATGGCCCATTGTTTAAAAAGTTTGGAGACCCCTGTTGTAGACAAAATAGGGCCTGGAAGTATACTGAAGAGAAAGTGGGATTTAAATAACCGACCTCACTGGTGTCATTGGCCACAATGAAAAAACTGCAGTGGTGTTAGTGGCATTACTTTACTTCTACTGGTGTTGGTGATCAGTGGCAGCTACTTTTAAACTCCCTCCATTGAAGATCAGTAGCAGTGAAATGTAGCCCCCTACAATGGTGCTCAGTGGTAATGATATTTAACCCCCTTTATTGGTGGTCATTGGCCATGGAATGTATTTCCCTGCCCCCAATCCCTATATTAGTGATCAATGGCAATGAAATGTACCCCCTCCACTGTTGGTTCATGGCAGAGAAATATACTCCCCCACAGTACTAGTGGTCAGTGATAGTTCCCCTACTTTCGTTGCCTTGAGTGTTTCTGGGCTACTAATTTGTTGCCTGTGAGTCTAATGTGTTGAACTGACCATTTATGTTTTGGGTTACATTCACACAAACAGTGGAGTGAGATAGTTTGCTGCACTTTGAGACGGTTAATCACAGACTCTGAATGCATCAATACTCTGTTATGGCTGCTTACAACCTGGTCAGTGGGCTGCAGCCAAAACTCCACAAAAACGCTAATCCTGGAAGCACACTGGCCAGGTTCAGGGTTGGTCAGAGGCTCTATTCACTTAGATGTGCGGGTACATGCAACAGTGGCAGCACTGGCCATAGATTTGTAGAGAGTACAGATCTGACAGCTACAGATGTTGGCGTACACTGTATGCAGGCGACGTTTACAACCACTAGAAAAAAAATCTTGGGCACCCCTGGAAGGCTGCTATTTGGGCATCTGAATGTAGACTTAGAGTGCTACAGCAGTTCCTGACCAGTACCAGTCAGGATGACCAGTCTCCATAAGATCACATCTCAGTGCAAAGATCACGAATCAGTGTGAGGTTTCAAAGTTGCCTGTGTGGCTCCAAAACAATGCACTAATATGTGATCTTTGTCAGGAAAATCCTTGGTGTACTGGCCACGTATTTATTCTATAATTTAGTCAGGGAACACAATTTGCAGAGGTGCCTTGGCACAGCACTGGTTCTTCACATACATTTTCAAATGTACAGTATACATTGTTTATGCTCTAACTAGCTGGATCAAGGTCTGGGGAACTGTTCAAACAAGGACAGAAGTTGGTGTATTCATGCTATGTTCTTCATGCAATAGTCGCATACACTTTCTTTCCGATGTGTTATGAATAAGGTTATTCTGCATTGTTTTCTGGGAATGTTGAGAAAAAGCCCCAGTAATTTTATTTTAATAGCTCACACAGGAAGGATATATGAATATGTGGAACCTGGTTAACCAAAAAAATCACAGCTAGTTTGCTTAAAGCAATTTTAAAAGGTTCATTTTTGGGGAGGAAATAACAAACATGCTTTACTTACCTGCTGTGTGCAGTGGTTTTGCACAGACCAGCCTGGATCCTCCTCTTCTCAGGTCCCCCGCAGGTTCTCCTGGCCCCTCACTCCTGTCAGGTGCCCCCACAGCAAGCAGCTTGATATGGGAGCACCCGCTGCTCCATATGTCCATTCACTGCGGCCCCACTGTAGCTTGGCCCCTCCCTCTCCTCATTGACTGACTGGCTGTGATTGACAGCAGTGGGAGCCAATGGCTCCCACTTGCTGTCTCAGCCAATGAGGAAGCAGAGACGTGGGACAGGCTGTTGTTCACATTTCTGGATCGCAATGAGGCTCAGGTAAGAATTGAGGGGGCTGGGGGAACTGCTGCACACAGAAGGTTTTTTACCTTCATGCATAGAATGCAAGAAGGTAAAAAACCTTGAGCCTTTACAACCACTTTAACTGCTTAAGGACCGCCCTATAGCAGATATACTGCTACAGGGCAGCACCTGTGTGTAGAATCACATATATATACGTTATTTTGCATTTCCAGGTAGAGGGCATGCGCAAATCGCATGCGTGCCTTACCTGTGCCGCCATTCGTGGCGGCGGATGTCAATCAATGGGTCCCGACCGGTAATTACCCGCCAGTGCCCGGTGATTACCGAGCATCCCCTGCGGGGAGGAAGATCGTTTTGTTTACTGCGATCTTTGTGCTTACAGTGAAGAACACCCCCCCCTGCCCCCTAGTAAAACACTCCCAGCACACAGTTAACCCTTTGATCGCCCCTCACATTAACCCTTTCCTGCCCAGTGCCATTAGTACAGTGTCAGTGATTTTTTTTAGTACTGATCACTGTATTGGTGTTACTGGGGTGTCAGTGACACCGAGTTAGTTCCGCCCCCAGTGTCAGAATGTCCACCGCAGTCTCGATAAAAGTCGCTGAATGCCGCCATTACTAGTAGAGAAAAAAAATCCCATTATCTATACCACTATTTGTAAACGCTATACCTTTCACGTAAACCAATTTACACGTATTGGGATTTTTTTTTTAGCAAAGACATGTCGCAGAATATATTTTGGCCTAAATTTATGACGAAATGTGATTTTTAAATTTTTTTTACTGGACGGGTTTAATAGCAAAAAGTCCAAAATATAGTTTTTTTCTCACAATTGTCAGTCTTTTTTTGCTTATAGCGCAAAAAAATAAAAAATGCACAGGTGATCAAATACCACCGAAAGAAAGCTCAACTCATGGGAAAAAAAGGCTGTAAATTTAATTTGGGTTCAGTGTTGCATGACCGCGCAATTGTCAGTTAAAATAACACAAAAAATGGCCTGGTCATGAAGGGGGGGGTAAATCCTCAGGAGGACAAGTGGTTAAAAAGACTCTGTGTGACCCAAGATGGCTGCCAAGGTCACCTGGATCCAGCGTGAACAACATGATTGCTGATCTAAGGGACCGAGGAAACCATAGAGAAATCCAGTTTCTCTTGACTTCCTCTTCCAGCTGCACTGCCATTATGGACAAGTCTGCATTCTCCACCTGCAGTGGAGAATGCAGACTGCACCTGTCTACACCCGCTCCCACTTCTGCCCAGATCACCTAGACTAGATCACGAGTTCTCAGTCCACCCCTGATGTGGTCATAACAGGAAGGTCCCTCTTGGCAGAATCACCTGATACCTTTCTAATGAAAACTGCAGTTATAAAAATATTGAAAATTACTTTGAAATTATTTAGCATGTTAGAATTGAACTAAAAGTAAAACATTTTTTTTTTCATTTTGGATAGAGTAAGGGAGGGTTAGTTTTTTGCCATCTGTGTCCCATTGGGGAGATTTCACTTAATTTCTTGAACCATAACCAAACAGGACATGAGTGGTAATCCTCTAAAGCAGTGGTTCTCAACCTGTGGGCCGCGACCCCTTTGGGGGTCGAAAGACCCTTTCACAGGGGTCGCCTAAGACCATCGGAAAACACATATTTCCGATGTGTAAAGAGCAGCTACTGTGTTGAAAGCAGCTACTGTGTTGAAAGCAGCTACAGTGTTGAAAGCAGCAGTACTGAAGGTAAAACGACACTTCATAAATTATAATTACTGGGTAAATAATTTTATGGTTGGGGGTCACCACAACATGAGGAACTGTATTTAAGGGTCGCGGCACTAGGAAGGTTGAAAACCACTGCTCTAAAGTAAGGGAATCCCAGGTATCACCAGAGCTAGTGTCCCCATTGGAATATTACTTCCCTATTGTTGTTCGGGTGACAACCCTAAATTTGGGATTTTCCATCACTTTTACGGTCAGATTTAATGATAAAGTAGGGCATACAGAGAAGGTGAAATCCCTCCATAATAGAGACACAGACAGTAATACAAACTGGAGAGGTGTACTCATGCCTCTCAACTCTATCCAAAATGAAAAAAAAAAGTTGCTTTTAGTTTGACTTTAAAGCCTATACTGTATATGATTTTTTAGCAATGGATTGTATGATACACAAAGTCTTTGCAAATGAGAAGCAAACATGAGGACAAAATGGAGAACAGACTTGGCAGACTCTAACATCACGCAGTGATAATGCTTCCGCTACAGGCCACCCAGCGCAGCCGAGAAAGTAAAATGTCAGCACAATACAGCTCGGCGCTCGGTACAGTTGTTTCCCCTTGAATAGAACAGGACGGAGCAGTGTGTTACAGAGGGGTGATCTCCTGTAATGTGCTGTTAAGTGTCTCTTGATATTCACAGGTCAGTGGATTGCAGAGTGGTGTTCTGCAGAAATATATGCATCAGTCTTCTTGTCTGCTCTACACAACTCGGATTTTATGTTGGAAGTAGAGCACTATGATAATCAGCATGCTACAAAATCAGAGGAGTGATGTTCAGCTGTACTCTATCTTGCACAAAGTGATGTTAAAATGTAGTCATATCTTTTTTTATATATATATATCCAGAGATGTTATGTAAAAGGAATTTTTATTTTGTACACAACAATGCCACGCCATTCTCTGAACATTAAAGCTGAGCTCAAGGCAGATGTCGAAAATACAACAAATACAACATAATATAGCTCTGTATTCATTAATATATTTTCCTACGTACTGTAAAAGTTTATATGCAAACAGTGTAACTGCCTACTGGTATTAGCCTCCTGCAATCCCGTATACAGCAGAGCTCAGACTGGGGGAGGGAAATAAAGGATGGGGGGGGATTTGCTGGAGTAGAAAAAGTCTGGAGCAGCTGTTCGTGGCAACTAATAAGCTTCTATCTTCAGCTTGTTCAGTAAAAGAAACATTAAAGCGGTTGTATAGGCTGTTTTTTTTTTTTAAATAATAAAAATGTTACACTTACCTGCTCTATGCAATGGTATTGCACAGAGTGACCCTGAACTTCCTCTTCTGGGGTCCCCGCCAGCCTTGTCTGCTCCTACTCTTCTGTGTCTTCCCCCATAGAAAACTGCTTGCTATCGGGGCAAATGGCTGGGCTGTGTGTGTCCACAGACATACACAGCATGGCTCGGCCCTGCTCCCTCACCATTGGATTTGACTGACAGCTGCAGAAGCTAATGGCTCCCACAGCTCTTATTGAAGCTTGTGCAAGAAGAACTGAAGAACTGGAGGGAGTGAAGCTATTTGAAGGTTTTTTACATTAATGCAGAGAATGCATTAAGATAAACAAATAACTTTTTGCCTTTCAACCACTTCAAAGTCTATTTGTTTTCATAAAACTTATAATAATAATACAACTTACTACATTTGAAATTGTTCCCCCTTTGCCACTAAGGCCTATGGAGTCCCACAGGAGTCCTCTCTATGTGTCCATTCTTGCTTTGCACTACAACTATCCGCATAGCAATCTGAGCGCCACACACACAGGCAGCGCAAGAAGAAGACAGAGCCACTGTATCCCCAATGAGGAGGAGTGCCGTGGCTTTTGCCCTGTGCATTCCCACTCGCGCTGCTTGTATGTGCAGTGCTCAGAACACACAAAGAATGGGAGTGTGTAGATGAATAAAAGTATATGTCTCCATGAGACAGTCAGGTGTACTGCAGTGCTTATGTGCTAAAAAAAACAGCATGCTGACAGTAGGGGAGAGCAGAGAGATGCAGCGTACAGGCTACACACCGCTCAAGGCTGACCTGTCAGGGATCCCATGCTGTTGGATGTGTCTGTGTGCCTGCCCGCTCCGCAACCGCCATCAGTAGACATGAGAAAAGAAGGTGGCGGCACTCCAATGTACAAACAGCAGACTTCTTCTTCATGAATAAGAGTGTGAAACAAGTCTACTGATGTTCCCAGAGCCGTGCATTGCTGTCTTCTTATTCTCATGGAATGAACAATAACGAAGTCTGATGTTTGGACGTTGGAGTTCCGCCACCATCTTTTCTCATGTAGACAGAGAGATGCGCTCATCAGTCTGCTGCTGCTTCTCTTTTCACAATAATCACACAATCGCTGATTCTTCCAGGTGTTCAGAACCTTTTAAAGAGATGCTTGGGCGGGTAGGAAGGGGTTAAGAAATCTTAGAAGAACTATGTGTATCTTAAAGCAGAACTAAAGTCTTCAAATACTCACCTTTGCTCCATCCAGCTACCTTGCTAGTGCCAACATCTTCTCTCCAGCTTCTTCTCAATGTAGGTCCTAAGCCAGTGGTTCTCAACCTGTGGGTCGTGACCCCTTTGGGGGTCGAACGACCCTGTCACAGGGGTCGCCTAAGACCATCGGAAAACACATATTTCCGATGTGTAAAGAGCAGCTGCTGTGTAGAAAGCAGCTGTGTAGAAAGCAGCTGCTGTGTAGAAAGCAGGCGCTCTGTAGAAAGCAGCCACTGTGTAGAAAGCAGCTACTGTGTTGAAAGCAGCAGTATTGGAGGTAAAACGACACTTCATGAATTATAATTACTGGGTAAATAATTTTATGGTTGGGGGGGTCACCACAACATGAGGAACTGTATAAAAGGGTCGCGACATTAGGAAGGTTGAGAACCACTGTCCTAAGCTGTCTTGATTGTCTGGTGAAGGATGACACAACTTCTGCGCATGCCAGCACCAAGGTATACTCTGCTCTGTGTACATACTAAAGAAGACTGCTAACAGGCAGGTAAGTGTGTTTTATAGACATAGCATGTCTCCTTCAATATAGAGTTGCTACTTACAAGGTTTTACTTTTTCACTTTATTTCTGCTTTAAAGTGTTACTAAACTCCGGACCCTGCATTCACTATATCTGGTCTCCCAGACTACAAATGCAATTATTTTAGTAAATATAAACTGCTAAATACCTTTTCTCATTAGAAGTTAGAGCAGTCTTGTAGCTTCTATCAGAGATAAGTCTTGTGGCTTCTATCAGTGTCCAGCACAGCACTAGCTAAAGCTTGTAGGAGGAGTTTTATTTCTGCTCTAGGAGGATGGAAATCCCCTGACCTCTGTCTGGACAGTGCTGATTGGCCCTGTGCTGATCACATGCACTCTCCCAAGAAAAAAAAAAACCTCTCTAGCAATATACACCAAAACTGAGCATGTGCATGCCTACAGTTCAGTCTGGAGATAAGTGGTGGTCACTTGAAAAAGGGGAGGAACAGAGAAGAAAGGATCAAACAGCCTTTTTACACAATGCAGAGTATTAACCCCTGAGGTTCCACAGTGAGTATAACAAGCATGCTGATTTTACTGTTGTGGGTTTAGTAACACTTTAACTGTTCATTTTAGAGAAGCAAGCCATGTGAGAAATTACTGTTTATAGGGTCCACATGCTTCTATAGGCTTGGGTAGACAAATGCAGCGCGCTATCAGGTGTCTTTGGAGATCAGTTTGGGACACTTCTGAGATCATTCAGAGTTCCTTCACAGGCACTTCTGACCTCCTTTTAGGGCTCATTCATAAAGGAATGTGATGCATTCAAAACACACTGGGTGTGCAATCTGCTGCTGGTGTCAATGTAATCCTAACGACACCCCAAATGCAAATCACAAACACAGTGCATTTACCTGCACCAGATTGCATGGTACCGCAGGACCATGCGATCCAGTTGCAATGTTTTTAAAAGTAGTGCATTCACTACTTTTGATACAAACCAGTGTGATTTCATCCCATTCAAGTGAATGGGCTGACAACTGCATTGCACTGAATCGCACAGGAATGTTGAGCATCTGAGCATGTTCCTATGCAGTTCTGGTGTGGACTGGTACTCAAAGTGGAAGAAAAGCCTAACTAACTACTCTTAGGCTACGTTCACACTTGACTTTATTTCTAACTTCTGCCAAATGCCCCAATAGCGTTTGACAGGCGTTTGTGAAGCATTTCTAATGCTCCCCAAATGCCCTACACACATTTTTGAGGCTTTTTCAAAGCATTAAAACCACACCGCAAACACCTATGAACACTAATGAAGTTTAATGGTATTACTGTTCCGCAAACGCCTCGCAGACTCTCTGCAAACACCTTACAAATGCTCCGCAAACGCCTGCCAGGCATTTGAGAAGCATCACCATAGACTTTAATGGGAGGATTTAACTCCTCTTGACTCGACATGAGGCATCAGTTTTGCTGCAACGCGATGCTAACGCTTCAGTGTGAACAGCACTGTGTGCTGCCATGTGCAGAATTTTCATAGGTGTTTGAGAAGCATTAAAACCGCTTCCCAAACGCCTGTCTGACGCTTGCTGACAAAGCTCGTGTGAACGTAGCCTTATAAATCCCTTCCATCTCCTCCTACCTATCCTGTATAAAAAATACATGCGTACTTACCTATTTTCAACCCACACCGGCGTGGGTTGAAAATAGGTAAAGTGTAAAGTAGGTCAATGTGTAAAGTTGCGGTCAACAGTAGCTGTGAATCCTGGGAATTCACCCATAGGCTTGCATGGCCCTGCGTTGTCACAGCTCCTTCCTCTACCCTGAGCAGCCACAAACGAACGCAGGGGATCTGCAGCTGCAGGATCATGTGACCAGATCAGAGCGGATTAAAAATAGGTAAGCGCACATCTTTTTTATACAGGTTAAGCAGGATAGGTGGAGCGGGGGGGGGGGATAAAAAAAACATCATTTTAAAGAATAAATAGGCTTTTCTTCTATTTTAACAATAATTACAAACAATAAATAATAATTAGGAATAATCATTTCTTCCACTTTAAGTTCCTTTCTAGCTACTTTTGCATTCCCATTGACTTGCACAAGGAGAAAAGCAGTTCTGATTAAAAAAAACACCCATATACAGAATCCCTAACAGTCATCCAACAACCAAAGGCTGTTTCCCTCTCTGCATGTCATAGCTGAGCAGTGAATTATGCGCTGGGTGTGAATTACGCAAATTTATGTTCCTATGCTCGCTCATGAGAACAGTCTGCCAGCAACAGATGACATCACAATAGCAATTTGTTTCTAATTGGACCGTTCTGTCTAGTTGCTCAATTCACATCTACTAAGTGCTTATCTGTTTTATTATGCAAATTATTTCTAGATCCACAGAGGATAGCATGGTATGCTGGAACTTGTAGTCCCTCTACGGAAAGGGACAGGACATGCCGAGAGCTGAAGTTCCTCTTCTATGAGCAGTGATACAACATGATGGAATTCAATAGAAAATATTATAATAGTCAATAAAACAATACAAATTTACAAAACTGACATCAATACCACATTTTATCATCTCAAATAATGATGGCATTGGCTATTGTAGAGATACAATTAGATATTTTGAATAATAAAAATATAAAAAATGTAAATATACATTACATATCTAAATCATATAAACACAATATTCTCTGTGCTGGGTGCAGTGCTATATATGTGGAATGTTTACCTAGAGCCCATAAATGATGACGTTACAATGTATTTACAGCAGCCAATTTACACAGCTGCCTGTTCTCTTATCTGCCTCCGGTCACAGGCTGCTCTTCCCATCCACACTCCATACAAGCTGGACATTTCAATTCAGAAAAGCCGACAGCACCAAAAAAAGGAGAAACAATGAAGGCAACAAATACTGCATAACAGAAAGGAAGTTTGCAAAAGATATAAACAAAAGAAATATATAAAGTTTACTGTTAAAATTAAATTGGGAACAACGGCCATCACCTTTTTAGAAAAAAATTCAAGTACAGTGTAAAACAGTTAAAATTTTATTTCTGTACATACAAAGTGAGGCACAAGATCTCTTATCATTGGTATTCAATGTTAAAAAACACTGTCTTGTTAATGAAACTGATTTGTGGTTCTAAATGCAGAAGGTTATTTACCTAATGCATTTTCTGCATCAAAGTGATATTAAAGGCAGATTTTTTTGTTTAAAAGTAACATACATGCCATATTTACCTGCTCTGTGCAATGTTTTTGCACAGAGCAACCCCGATCCTCCTCTTCTCGGGTCCCTTGCCGGTGCTCTTCGCCCCTCCCCCTTGTTTAGTGCCCCCCATAGAGAACAGCTTGCTATGGGGGCACCCAAGAAGGCTCACTCCCGAGCCACTGCTCGGTGTGTGAATTCACATACGGAGCACATCTCGGCCCCATTGCTCTCTCCTCATTGGCTCACTTGCTTTGATTGAAAATAGCAAGATCCAATGGCTAACGCTGCTGTCTCAGCCAATGAGGAGGGAGAGACCCAGGAGGCTCTCACGCACACCACTGGATCGAGATGGGGCTCAGGTAAGTATTAGGGAAGCTGGGAGGGCTGCTGCACACAGAATGTTTTTTACCTTGATGCATAGAATGCACGATGGTAAAAAAAACCTTGAGCCTTTACAACCACTTTAAGGTAAAAAGCCACCTACATGCAGCTCCCCCCCAGCCCCGCCTTTTAGTTACCCAAGCCTGATCTCAATCCAGTGCTGTGCATGAAAGCAGCAGCTCTCTCCCTCCTCTCTGGACAGAGAGGGAACATCGGCAGCCAGTGAGGAAGGAGCGGGGGTGGGGCCAAGACACGCTCTGTGTGCCAATGGACACACAGTGAGTGGCTTGGGAGTGAGCCCGAAGAAGTGCAGCTTGTATGGGGTCACTCAGCAAGGGGTATGAGCCAGGAACATGCGAGGAACCTGAGAATAGGAGGAACAGGGCTGCTCTGTGCAAAACCACTGAGCACAGCAGGTTAAATATGCAATGTTTGTTATTTAAAATTAGGGTTACAATTGCTTTAATTGAGGCTTCTCATATATACCAGAACACCCCCAAATGGGAACGGGAATGGGAGAAGGCTCTTGAGGAAAGTCCAGCTATACAAGAAGCAGTAAGAGTGCCAATAGTCAAAGAGTACAAAGTGATGTTTTAAGAAGCCATCAATTAAAAGAAAGCCAATGTGTTTAGGGGGCTTGAACACTCCACTTCATACGACAACTTCGTACACGCTATAACACAAGTAAAAAGAATATAAAAGTTCACATAAAATATAAATGCACCTTGTAAAATATGTTTTACAATATGCAATTTATATTTTTTATGAACTTTCCCTATTAAAAAAAATAGTTTGTGCTGGAATTCCACGTTAAACCCAAAGTATATCATCTCATCAAATAGGCATTCTCAAAAAGTAATTTAAGCTGGCCATGCACTGATCAAAATTAAGCCGCTGGCTGACTGAGCAAAGTAAAATGAACAGTGTATGGCCAGCCTTGGATTCCTGGAAGAAAAAAGAAATAGAGATTTGAAATGTATATTATTTATTAATATGTGGATCTAAAGCTTTGATATAGTTTTTGACAAAATGAGGAAGTAGTAAAACTCTTTTAAGTTTTTTTTTTTTTTGCTGTTTGTGACACCACTGGGGAGAATCGTCCTATGTGATTTCCAGCTACAATTGTCACCAGATCAGAAAATGATGAGGAATACAAAATGTTACAGTCGTCACCAGAAGAGAAATAGAGCAGAAATAAAGGTGTTGGCTTTAGATAGACGAACTGATAACGTGAACTGTTCAATGTAGACAGGCTAATCATATGAATTTACCACCTACAAGCCGTGTACTAAAATGACCATTAGGGGGAGCGAGTATTCTAAGTTGACATTCTAAAACAAGGGTCCCCAAACTTTCCAAACAAAGGGTCAGTTTACTGTCCCTCAAACTTTAGTGGGGCCAGATTGTGGCCTGCAGGGGTATTATTATTATTATTATTATTACTACGAGTTTATATAGCGCCAAAGGGTTTGCTCAGCGCTGTACAATAGGGGGGACAAAACATGGCACAGTACAACAACAACAAACAATGTACGAGGGGTAAGAGGGCCCTACTCTTACGAGCTTACAATCTAGGAGGGAGGGGGTAAAAGGTACAGTAGGAAGTGGCTGAGGGGGATGAAGTGGTGGGAGGAATGAGGGAGGATGGCCGTTAGGTGAGGGTGGGGTAGGCTTCCCTGAAGAGATGGGTTTTGAGGGAGCGCCTGAATGTGAATAGGGAAGGCGACAGTCTGATGGATTGGGGCAGTGAGTTCCAGAGGATGGGGGAGGACCTGGAGAAGTCCTGCAGTCGTGCATGGGAGGAGGAGACCAGGGAGCAGGATAGAAGGAGGTCCTGTGAGGAGCGAAGGGTACGGGTAGGGTGGTACTTGGTGATAAGGTTGGTGAGGTAGTCAGGGGCAGTGTTGTGAACGGCTTTGTAGGTCAGGGTTAGGAGTTTAAATTTGATGCGTTGGGCAATCGGGAGCCAGTGGAGGGAGAGGCAGAGGGGGGTGGCAGAGGTGGAGCGGGTGGTGAGGTGGATGAGTCTGGCAGCTGAGTTCAGGATGGTCTGGAGCGGGGAGAGCCTGCACTTGGGTAGGCCAGTGAGGAGGGAGTTGCAGTAGTCAAGGCGTGAGATGATGAGGGAGTGTACTAGAAGTTTGGTGGTGTCTGGGGTGAGGAAGGAGCGTATCTTGGCAATGTTGCGAAGATGGAGCCTGCATGTGTTTGTGAGTGATTTGACATGCGGTTGGAGGGAGAGGTTCGCGTCAAGAATGACGCCAAGGACTTTGGCTTGCGGGGCGGAAGTGATAGTGGAGTTGTTGGTGATGATGGATAGGATGGGGGGGGGGGTGTTGGCAGGGGGAAAGACGAGAAGCTCGGTTTTGGAGAGGTTGAGCTTGAGGAAGTGTAGCGACATCCAGTCTGAGATGTCATTTAGGAGGTGAGTGATGCGGGCGGAGATAGTGGGGGTGAGGTGAGGGGTGGAGAGGTAGATTTGGGTGTCGTCAGCATAGAGGTGATAGTTGAAGCCGTGAGATTGTATGAGTTTGCCCAGGGAGGAGGTGTAGATGGAGAAGAGAAGGGGTCCAAGGACAGAGCCTTGGGGGACCCCAACAGAGAGGGGGAGGGAGGGGGAGGTGGCACCATTGTAGGTGACACTGAAGGAGCGTCGGGATAGGTAGGATGAGAACCAAGAGAGAGCAGTATCTCCGATGCCAAGGGAGAGTAGTTTATTAAGGAGGAGGGGGTGGTCAACTGTGTCGAAGGCCGCAGAGAGGTCCAGGAGAAGGAGGACAGAGTAGTCGCCCTTGGCTTTGGCGTTGAGTAGGGTAGAAAAAGTCTCAGGACCAACATCAGTGAAAGTAAACAAGGTCTCAGGTGTGGTGTTCAGTTGCATAGTGCCTGTGGTGAGTAGGAGGAGTAGTGCCCCATCATTGCCGTCACTAAAGGGAATATTGGCCCGTCATTGATGTTAGTGGGATGGAATAGGGCCCAATTATTAATATTAGTGTGAGGAATAGTGCCCCATTGCTGGTGTCAGTTGGGGAAATTATGCCCCACTTTTGGTGTCAGTGTTAGGAATAGTGCCCCAAGGGTTGGATAAAGGCTAGCAAAGGGCCGCATCCTGCCCCCGGGCCACAGTTTGGAGACCATTGTTCTAAAACATCCTTTTGGTTCCTGTTGATGCGTACTTATGATCTCACTCTCACTAGACAGCAGAGATCATAGGCTAGGGCACAGAGCCACTCAGAGTGGCTCTGTGCCTTGTAATCAATGTGATAGCCAATCAAAATGATCATAAATATAAACATTACTACTGTCTACATTTGAGAGCCTGCCCTTTCCTCTCACAATGGAGGAAAAGGAAGGAAAGAGGAAAGGTGAAAGCAGTCAGGAGAGGAGAGAGAGAGAAGGCTTCATCCAAGATGTGTGTAATGTATTGGGGGGGTTGAAGGGGATTAAAGTACCGCTGACCAACAATGTTGTGGTGTCACTGACCACCACTGACTGAAAAGTAAAAATCCTCCCTTATGGTAGGACTGTCCCCACATTGCAAGTGTTAAAGGCTCATTTAGGTCTAGGGGACCGGAAAAGCAGTTTAACTTACCAGATCCACCACACCCCTTGGCACTTCCCTATGCTTGTTGTTGACATCTGGGGCATCTTACTGCTAAAGCATAAGGGGGGGGGGGATACTGCAGAGATCAGTCCTGCAACAGTGTAGAATTAGATAAGTAAAACTGCTTTTTCCAAATAGATGCCCCATTACAAAGGTGGATTTTGGAAGTTGGTGACATAGCTCTTTATTATATAATACATGCAGCAGATGTTCTCCCTCTACTATTACTGATCTAATAAAAGAGGATGTGCAGATATGGCTAAGAAGATGTTAAACTAATTAAGCCAGGTAGCTTCCATCCTATTGGCTGCAGGAACGAAGGACAATAAATAATTTGTCACTAACATCGCTCACTTTCGTGATGTCACACTTGTGATTATTCTGCTGGTGAGCAGGATAGCTATTGAGGACACAGCAGGGAGGTGAAACCCTCACCTGCTCACATGCGTCGCTCCCTCACCAGCTGGAAGAGCAAGGTGCTGCTCTGTCACCGGCGACTTACATTCTGTAGCAATTTTGACAATGTGGGAGTGACACATAAAATCAGGTGAGAGTTCTACTTGAACATTTTAGCGATCCTAGTAACTTCTCATCAGTTACACAAGTTTTGTGTAAGGCTGACATTGTACCATTATTTAAGTTGGGCTGGGAAATCAGAGTCAGCAGATCAAAAATGAAAACAAATATATTGCATATAATACTCTACATGCAGAGAATCAGTGAAAGATCATAAAAGAAAGGTAGTGTCTAATTAACAACACATTTTTTATAATTTACATCTGGATATTAAAATTTGAGATTTAAGTTCCTCTTAATAGATATGTAACAGAAGAGCAAAATACAGACACTAAGGGAGAGTGTATGTACATGGGTTAGGAACCGATTAGATGACAGAAGGTAAAAAGTCGTTTTGAACAGAGCATACTCCAATTAGACAAAAGGTAACAGTAATTTTCTACAAGAATTTTTGGGCCAACATAGAACTATAAAAACTAGGATAAAGAAATATTGCAGAAGAATCCTGACAAAATTGCGAGATAGATTTTAATACCATTATGCTCCCCAAATGTGGTACAAAACAAAAAGGTGTTGGAAAAGAGATTCCAATAGATCTCAAAGATCTTCTGATCACTTTCTAAGAGGCAAAGTAATCCTGTACAGGGCACAGTGACAGGTTGTCTTTAAGAAAGTCCTCCCCTACAATATATAGGAAACTTCCTTGCTTTTCAAGTTGCTGGAATTGTAGCGTATACAGGGCTATGGACTCCTTCAGAGAATAGGTGCAGGAACTCTACTCTTTCAAGTAAAAGGAGACAGAGCCAAGAATATAGACAACAGGACCAGAACCTTGGCAATGTTTGAGTTTAACCAAGAACACTATGAGGACAGCATATATCTATTTGTCTCCATAGAGGTTAGTGTCGCTCACTTCCTGTCCTGAGACCTGTCAGACACTAGTAAAGATAAATCTTTCAAATAGGGGACACAGACTGCAAAAAAAGGTTACTGAAGTTAAAAAAAAAAACCCACAACTTCAAGTGCTTCATCAGAGCTTGAGAATCATAATCAAGATTTATTGGATTTATATCCAGAGGCATCCACCCACCCTTCTGAATTCTGACATCAGAAGCAATAAACGCCTGGCAGAGTTTCTAACCCTACAAAAATATCCAACACTAAAGCAAATATTTTGCCTTGAGTTCAGGTTTATGAATTTTTCACAAATTAGACTACCAATTTGATAATCTGGGATTAGGTAACAAAAAGAGGTAAGCAGCAGGAAGGGGTCTATGTGCTTGACATAAAGACAGTGCTATTAGGATTGGCAGAGAGAAAGAGAAGGAACATACAGTATGCATGAGCCTCATGGCCAGGCAACAAGTGATATTATGGAAGAAACTCACCCAAACTCTACTGCTGTAAGAAACAGATGAGAGTGGAGAGCCGGTGCTCAGGCTAGGATATTCACTTAAGAATATGTAGTAAAATAGCCGGAAACTTGGTCACTTCTTCATAAATAATCTTTATTAGCCCACAATGGGAATTATAAGATCCATAAAAGTTAGCACACTTCGACCACGGCCTTCCTCATAGCATACATAGCATGCTATGAAGAAGGCTGTGGCCGAAACACATTAGTTTTTATGGATCTGATAATTCCCATTGTGTCTTAATAAAGATTATTTATGAAGACGGGACTGAGTTGCCGGCTATATTACTACAACAAGTGGTATTAGCCAGCTGCTAAAGCACAGATAAACAATAAATGACAAAGTGAAGTTTAATGATTAGAGGCTTACATTTGAGTAGCGGGAAAAGGGATGTAGAAAATGGATGTGCTAGGGAAACATGTAAGAATGGATGAAGAGGGTGTAGGAAGGGAATGACAATTAATACTTATTGGGTGAGTGAAAACCAGACATTGCATTCTAAAGTATCCCTAGTTTTCTGCCAGCACCCACCAAACTAGCCAGGGGCTCCTCCCATCTACTTTCGTGCTCAGAGAGGGAACAGGGTACACACACACCTCTATGGGGAGAAACTCTGCCATCTTTGCTACTCATATCCTCCTACCTGAGGCCCACCTCTGTTAATAAGGGAATATCCACACCAGCAGCCTTTGAATGATTTTACTGTAGTAGCAACATATTACAGATTTTTACATTACACTTTTCAACTCCATAACTTCATGTGAAGTAATACAGTTTGCCATCAGACAGAAACACATGAACACAGAATGCCTGGCCAACTCTCCCACACTCCTTAACATAGGTTCCCTCAGCAGTGGGTTTTCCTCCAGAGTTTATCTGTGCCTACCTCGAAGGGTTCTCTTTCTTGAGCTACAGACTTACATAGTGCATATCAGGGGTAGCCAGTTTCAATTACCCACAATACTCACCCACTAATTCTACCTAAAGGAGGGACCTCACTAACAGGGGTACTAACTCTGCTTACACATTGATATCCAGCACGATTTCCATAATGGCAATGACAATTGAATAAGTCTGATACAAACCCAGCAAATGGGGGGGGGGGGGGGGGAGTAGTTGGATGGCTAGTAATGCGTTTATATAATGATAATAGGGTCAGGAAGGGAAGTGACAAGTAAAGAGTGTATTTAGCCTTCTCAGGCCGATAGAAAATCTGGTACCTGTATATTACGGCAGGGGGAAAATGTGAGGATAAAATAATATAGGAAGAAAAAAAGGGAAAACAAAGATGTTAAACTTAAAATAATATGGAGAAGGGAGTACTAGAACAAATAATGTGTTGAAAACAGGTTTTTATTTCCCATCCTATTCCATTCTCATTGGATAGGTGGTGATTAGCTTTGATGGAAGGCCCTACAAGTAGAAGTGAGACGACCAGCAAATGACAGGGGACCAGAAGTAGCATCACATTTTAAAAATGAATTCAAGGTTCAAGTCCCATGAACCTCTCTGATCCTACACTAATAATAAATGTATATGCTGCACTCCCAAGTAGCTGGGCACCCTCAGCAACGAAGTAATGCTGCTCTTGTGCCTTCTGTTTCTATAAGGTAAACAAACTGTGTAATATACCTGTCAATACTTTACCGATATATTTATTGATATAATGAATATTTGAAAAGAGTTTGTGTTGGCTAGCTGAACAATGAAATGAACTTTGGCCGACCAAAAAAGTCCTGTATGCTACAATGTTGTAGAAACGGAATATTCTAGCTGGTGCTTGAATGTCTGTGCATGCTCACAAAGACAAATACATGTTCAGTACTATACTTACTGCCATCCGCCCCATGTATGGTTCACTGAGGCTTTTTGCTAATTTTACTTTTGTCTCCTTTAATCATAGATGTGCTTGCTTGCACTGGTTTAATTCCCACATAAGGCCGCAGTAGATGAGGGTCTGGTCTTTAGGTGTTGGCAGAGCACACAAGTACACCATCCATCCCCACTCACATTTGGACGGGGCTGGGCAGTGCACCTAGCAGCACTAATGTTTAAGGCAGTGTACATCCAGGGACAAATGCTTGGGACACAGACTGCTTGTGTTCTGTGCATTCATCCCTGGGTGCATACTGCCCTAATCGTTAGTAGGTGCACTTTTGAGACCCATCCAGCTGTAGCAGTTGTCAGCTTCCCATAGAATTTGATAGGCTGCCAGCAGCAAGGGTGAACAGTGCACCTGTGCCCTCCACCCGCACCTAAATACCGAAGCCTTATGCACCAGGACCAGTGTGCATGAGGCCTAATATGCACATTTTAAAACATGATTAGAAAAACCAAAAACAGAGAAAATGACATTTTCATTATAGGAATTTCACGGCTTAGAAAATGTACATGCACCTAAATTCTGGCATAGTTCAGAGGTGCCAAGAGAAAAGGACTGGGTGGAGAGAGCAAATCAGATTAGTAGGATGGAGAAATTGTACTATATCCAAGAAGACAAGATGGAGATATACAATAGGAGATGGGGGAAATGGGAAGATTTTGTACATCAAACGAATATATGTGAAGCAATGGGAAGTGATAAGTGAAGTTCCTTGGTTTTATAGGGAAAGATGTAAGAGAGAATTGCAGAGTGGGAGGGCGGTGGGACGCGGTAGGGAGGAAGGGTGGAGGGAAGGGATATAAAAAGGGGGAAATAGAAGGAGATCGGATTAAGAATTTTATATGTTATATGAGATCGTTGAAGAAATGTTTTGTTATGTTCTTCTTTCCTTTTTACCTTTTTATATGTATTTATAAATATGAAAAATTAATAAATATTTGAATTAAAAAAAAAAAAGAAAATGTACATGCAAACAATGAAGCATGCGTTCCATGGCAAACCACATTTTCTAGTAATTTCAATGTACGTGTACTGTAGCCTACGTGTGCATTCATTGCACATACAAAATTCTGTGAGGGTATGACTTGCTTTTCCACATGACTTGTGCACTGGCATACACACATTCTTCTGTAAATTGAGGTTCTCTAGTTGGGCTGGTAATTCATCCTACAGACTAAATCTATATGTGGATACGGTGTTAAAAGGCACACTCTCACAAACTAACTTCCAATTTATGCAGCAGCTATTTTCTTATTAGTAGTAAAGTGGATGTTCAATGTTTATAGATTCTAAGTGGATTCTTATTGTTATTTAGCACAAAAGAAGGAATGAACTTCCCAGCGGTACAGTAAACTGTTCTCTTACTGAGCTTTCCACTGGATTCTGCAGGTGAAGTGGCCACCTCTAATTTTCAAAATTAGCGGTCACAGCAACCTTCTCGGTTGGCTTGTTTTAAACACCATTTGAAAGTACATAGAACAAATGGCTATTTGAAAAGAATTAAATCGCTCATATTCCACCATACACAAGTCGCAGTGCTGCGTTTTAAAACTTTTGCTAAAACTTGTTGGCTAATAGGGAAAATCTCATGTAGAGCTCAAAGCCCATGCAGGGAAAAGCAGAAGGTTTGTATTAATGCCCCCCAAATCCAGCAACATAAACTGACCTTTATATATATAAGGCGGAGCTACAGGAAGCTACAACCTGGTGACCCACAAGTGGTGAGATACGCATGTAGTGTGGAGCGTTCTGAGCTTTGTGAGGCAGAGAGAACCGGGCAATACATTGAATGTTTAAACCCAACTGCAGGGCTTAATGCACTATGAAATATGAGTAGATTTACAGATGGTTTTATACATGTTGATGCAAATTTTAATAAAGGGTATTTTACACTATTGGAGTCTCCTTCCCCCCTTTTAACACATGGCATCCTTGGCGAAGCTTATAATGAGGAGCATGGTGGATTGTAAGCTTCGCCAAGGATTCCAAGCGCATATAGACCAGCTCTTTATTGAGAAGGTCATGGCTGTCTGGTGAGTACTCTGTGATGATGGTGGTACACGCAGTTGGAGTGGAACACAAGAATCAGGAAGTGGTGGATTTTGAATGAAGCACTTCATTTTCAGAAGTTTTATATTATTTAACTCTGTGGAAGAATGGTTGCACTTTATGGATGATGGACATATTTATAAAATATACATGTATTTTCCCATAAACATTATTGTGTTATAATAACAGGAATCACATGTGGACAGTTGTTATTTTGCACCATATTTTTAGGAATCACATGTGGACACTGTATTGTTTTGCACTTTATTTGTATTGCACTTTTTATGTAAC
Organism: Staurois parvus; assembly: GCF_062004578.1. Classification (NCBI taxonomy): domain Eukaryota; kingdom Metazoa; phylum Chordata; class Amphibia; order Anura; family Ranidae; genus Staurois; species Staurois parvus. Next base: position 8,530,993 of record NW_028318003.1, read on the forward strand.
CGCTGTATATCTTAGTTTATATAAACTGACATTTCCTTCACTTCTCCACTGATCTGTTCAGCTGCCAAAAGCAAAGAAGATACCCTTTACTTCCCAGTATGGAAGACCATGTGGCTCACTCCATGTGAAGGTGCTAGGGCTTGTGACTGAACCAATTCTATTACAGGTGGAGGAGAAAGTCCTCATCACTGAGAAATAAAGCTGGTCATACATGCATAGATACCTCTTGGCCTGAACAAAAGAAATCTAACAGAACTCTGTATCCTTGTTAAACAGCATGGATGGACAAATCTCCCCTGCTGACTAATGTATTCTAACAGCCAGAGCTGTTAGCTGATTGAATGCAGGTGCTGTTTAGATGACAGTTTTGCAACTGAACAAGTTTAGGTGGAGTGGTGCCAACAGGGCCCCCCACTGATTGAATTTTGGCCAGTTTATTATAAATTGTCCAATTTCACCAGCTTAAAGTGATTGTAAACCTTTACATATACCCACTGACGTGATTAGCCCTAGCTAATATGCAGAGATTAAACAAAGCCTTCCACAAAAAAAAAAGTTGTACCTGTTTACCTGCAGTCCCCTCTTCACTACAGCCTTCTAAAACACATGGATTAAAGACTATTTCTCAGCTCCAGCAGGCAGAGGGCAAGGATGTGATGTCACACACTGTACAGCACAGAGAGGAAAGCTGACCCCCCCCCCCTTTTCACACAGTCTCATAGGGAAACATGCACAGCTGAGGCTGTCAATCACCTGTATGCTGAAGGGGAGCTAGACTATCTTTCGAGATTGTCTGGTGTACAGATAGCCTGTCAGAAATTACAAATGCAGATAGTAGAGGGAGGAAAGAGGAGAAAGGAATCACACCATTTTCACCATCTGATGCAACTTGGAGCTTACACAGGGCTGTATTTCTTCATCTCCAGCAGCTAAATAGAGCAGTAGAGAAGTGCATAAAAGCAGAAGCTAGGGAAGGAGGGTATTAAAATAAACTTGTTGCTTTACCCTGCATGGACCAGGGAGAGACACTAAAAAGCACCCCATGCAGTAAAAATGCACTGTCTGCTTCATATATTTGGGGATCCTACCGTCGTCACCAATATCAATCTTACAATAAGTATAAAATGCAGTAAAAACCTTTTTTTTTATGTAAAGCTGTTATATGTGATAAGGAAGGAGACCGATATATCAAGCAGATCTTCTCATTGTACTGCAAGGTCCGCTCTAATTTTTTAAATGAAAGGCACATTAGAGTATTAGAATAAAAGTCCAAGAAGAAATATATTAAATAAATATCAACCACAACCAAGACATTTTCCTCTGTAGACACAATGGGGTTGATTTACTAAAGCTGGAGAGTGCAAACTCTGGTGCAGCTCTGCATAAAAAAACAATCATCTTCCAGTTTTGTTTTTTTTTTTTTATATCAAAGCTTAATTGAACAAGCTGAAGTTAGAAACTGATTGGCCACCATGCACAGCTGCACCAGAATTTGCACTCGCCAATTTTAGTAAATCATCCCCAATGGTTTGTGTCTTTTTTTCCCCTTGATATCTTTTGAATCTCACAGCTGCCCTGCAAGCCATAAAATGTTGTGATACTCCATTGTGACATCACATATGTCTTGGTAACATACAGCTCTCTGTAAGGTATGGAGATGTGATAATGAGATGTGAAGGTTTTGTATGAATTACAATTCTGGATGGTGGTACTTGTATAGTGCGGTATTGTGCAGAAATGATTTCGCATTCTGAAGTATAGTAAAAGAAGTGTGATTTGTAATTAGGGTATCATGTGTGAATGTGTGATGTCATTTTTTTTGTATATTTCAGAGATAAGAGTGATGTGCACATCTCATATATACTATAGCAGAGCAACACTGAGCTGCGGTGTTAACACATCTAAGGAAACAAAAGCTTGTGTTCCTATACAATGCACATGACATTTGTTTCACTTTTGTTTGTATGTACTAAAGAAATATCATAGCAACCTGAGTATGTACATAGCAGGCTGAGATGTGTGAATGGATAGCTATGTATAGTTTTGTATGCATTATACTTTGAACTGAGGTTATGCTTTACTTTTATGTATCTGAACCTCTAATATACAAAGTGCTCTCTGTGGCATTTATGGTCACTGGCTTCGAAAACAGTTTCCATCTTCTCTCACCCGCTAAAGGCCAATATGAGTGTATTTCACTCTTTGGTTAGGCACATACAACATATTGCTGTCAAACACGATTTAAACAGGGAACATTAAACTAGGATTTCTTTTCAAATGTTTACATTTTAAATAAAAGTATTTTTTTTTGCATTCAAAGTGATTTGTGATAAATGATTACTAGTCAGAGAACAAACAAATCATTGGGTGAAGAAGAGAAGATGGGCAGTTGAGAGCCTGAACTGTTGAAAGACTCATATGTAATGAGTTTTCAAGGTATTTAGAAGGAAAATATGTCAAGACGTCTTAATTTTGGTTGTAAGGCTAACATACGTTCCAGAAATTAAAGTACTGAAAATAAAATTGAGATCACACTTTCAGTTGGCCTCCCTAAGCAAAATAGAATATGAGTGCACAATCTAGACAAATATAAAAAGAAATAAGGTCTTTAAGCTAAATTATGTAATAATCCAAAATGTGTCAGTTAAATACTGTACTTCTAGTATATATGGCCTAATTCTAGTTTTATATTACTTCTCCGTAATTCTCTGCACAAAAGAATTGGCCTAACATATTTCAGGCAGTGGCAGCCTGGGAAGCTTATGGAAAGCAGAAGCAAGGCAGTGCTTCAAAAGTAGGGAGGTGATCATTTGTACATAGGTGCCATACATTATTATACACTCACTGGCCACTTTATTAGGTACATCTTGATAGTGCCAAGAAAATATCCCCCACACCATTACACCACCACCACCAGCCTGAACCGCTGATACAAGGCAGGATGGATCCATGTTTTCACGTGGTTTACATCAAATTCTGACCCTACCATCTGAATGTCGCAGCTAAAATCGAGACTCATCATCAGGCCAGGCAACGTTGTTCCAATCTTCTATTGTCCAATCTTGGTGAGCCTGTGCAAATTGTAGCCTCCGTTTCCTGTTCTTAGCTGACAGGAGTGGTACCCAGTGTGGTCTTCTGTTGCCGTAGCCCATCTGCTTCAAGGTTCGACATTGTGCGTTCAGAGATGGTATTCTGCATACCTTGGTTGTAATGAGTGGTTATTTGAGTTACTGTTGCCTTTCTATCATCTCGAACCAGTCTGCCCATTCTCCTCTGACCTCTGGCATCAACAAGGCATTTTCGTCCACATAACTGACGCTCACTGGATATTTTCTCTTTTTCGGAGCATTCTTTGCAAACCTTAGAGAAAATCCCAGTAGATTAGCAGTTTTTTAAAATATTCAGACCAGCCCGTCTGGCACCAACAACCATGTCACGTTCAAAGCCACTTAAACCCCTTTTCTTCTCCATTCTGATGCTCGGTTTGAACTTTAGCAAATCGTCTTCACCACGTCTAGATGCCTAAATGCATGTGATTGGCTGATTAGCAATTTGTGTTACCAAGCAATTGAACAGGTGTAATTAATAAAATGGCCGGTGAGTGTGTGTGTATATATATATATATATATATATATATATATATATATATATATACATACATACATACATACATACATACACACACACATATACACACAAATACATACATACAGTTGTGTTCAAAATAATAGCAGTGTTGAAAAAAGTGAATAAAGCTCAAAATCCTTCTAATAGCTTTTATTTCCATACACACAAATGCATTGGGAACACGACACATTCTATTCCAAATCAAAACATGAGGAAAAATATATCAAATTTGTGTTGTTCCTCTAAAAAAAATTGAAGAAAAGTGAATATTAGACTGTTCAAAAAAATAGCAGTGTTTGTATTCTGCTTTACAAACTCAAACATTCACTATATAAACTGAAAAATGTTTGAAGATTTTGCTTTCCTTTGAATCACTTAATTAATATTTAGTTGTATAAGCACTGTTTCTGAGAACTGCTGTACATCTGTGTTGCATGGAGTCAACCAACTTCTGGCACCTGTGAACAGGTATTCCAGCCCAGGATGATTGGACTACATTCCACAGTTCTTCTCTATTTCTTGGTTTTGCCTCAGAAACTGCATTTTTAATGTCACCCCACAAGTTTTCTATTGATTAAGATCCGGGGATTGGGCTGGCCACTCCATAACATCAATCTTGTTGGTCTGGAACCAAGATGTTGCACGTTTACTGGTGTGTTTGGGGTCGTTGTCTTGTTGGAACACCCATTTCAAGAGCATTTCCTCTTCAGCATAAGGCAGCATGACCTCTTCAAGTATTCTGATGTATTCAAACTGATCCATGATCCCTGGTATGCGATAAATAGGCCCAACACCGTAGTGTGAGAAACATCCCCATATCATGATGCTTGTGCAACCATGCTTCACTGTCTTCACAGTGTCCTGTGGCTTGAATTCAGTGTTTGGGGGTCGTCTGACAAACTGTCTCTGGCCACTAGACCCAAAAAAAACAATCTTACTTTCATCAGTCCACAAAATGTTGCGCCATTTCTCTTTAGGCCAGTCAATGTGCTCTTTGGCAAATTGTAATCTCTTCAGCACATGTCTTTTTTTCAACAGTGGGACTTTGCGGGGGTTTCTTGCAGATAGCTTGGCTTCACATAGGCGTTTTCTAATTGTAACAGTACTCACAGGTAACTTTAGACCTTCTTTCATCTTCCTGGAGCTCATTGTTGGCGGAGTCCTTGCCATTTCGGCTATTCTTCTATCCATTCGAATGGTAGTTTTTCGCTTTCTTCCACGTCTTTCAGGTTTTGGTTGCCATTTTAAAGCATTTGCGATCATTTTAGCTGAGCAGCCTATCATTTTCTGCACTTCTTTACATGTTTTCCCCTCTCCAATCAACTTTTTAACCAAGGTACGCTGTTCTTCTGAACAATGTCTGGAATGACCCATTTTCCTCAGAAGTTCAGAGAGAAATGCACTGGCACCAGCATGTACAACATTTGCTGCCTTCCTTCCTTAAATAAGGGCAATAATTGCCACCTGTTTTTCAAAGAATGAATGACCTCACTAATAAAACTCCACACTGCTATAATTTTGAACATGCCCCTTTCAATTAGTGATTCAATTACACAGAATCAGTAGCATGCATGTCATGACTGTTGGGTCTGTTGGATTTCTATTACTCTACTATACCTGCTAGTAAATTATTTGCCATGTAGAAATATCATTTCTACCAAAAACAGTGATTGATCAGGTTAGTGATGTCTGACTGCTATTATTTTAAACACAACTGTACATATACAGTATCTCACAGAATTCCTCACATTTCTGTAAATACCTTGTCATATATTTTCATGTGACAACACTGAGGAAATGACACTTTGCTACAATGTAAAGTAGTGAGTGTACACCTTGTATAACAGTGTATATTTGCTGTCCCCTCAAAATAGCTCAACCCGAAGTGAAAATGTCCAAATTGGGCCCAAAGTGTCAATATTTTTTGTGGCCACCATTATTTTCCAGCACTGCCTTAACCCTCTTGGGCATAGAGTTCACCACTGCTTCACAAGTTGCCAATGGAGTCCTCTTCTACTCCTTCATGACGACATCACAGAGCTGGTGGATGATAAAGACCTTGTGTTCCTCCACCTTCCGTTTGAGGGTGCCCCACAGATGCTCAATAGGGCTTAGGTCTAGAGACATGCTTGGCCAGTCCATCACCTTTACCCTCAGCTTCTTTAGCAAGGCAGTGGTTATCTTGGAGGTGTGTTTGGGGTCGTTAGGTTGGAATACTGCCCTGCGTCCCAGTCTCCGAAGAGAGGGGATCATGCTCTGTTTCAGTATATCACAGTAAGCGTTGGCATTCATGGTTCCCTCAATGAATTGTAGCTCCCCAGTTCCGGCAGCACTCATGCAGCCCCAGACCATGACACTCCCACCACCATGCTTGACTGTAGGCAAGACACACTTGTCTTTGCACTCCTCACCTGGTTGTTGCCACACACGCTTGACATCATCTGAACCAAATAAGTTTGTCTTGGTCCCATCAGACCACAGGACATGGTTCCAGTAATCCATGTCCTTAGTCTGCTTGTCTTCAGCAAACTGTTTGTAGGTTTGTTGTGCATCATCTTTAGAAGAGGCTTCCTTCTGAGACGACAGCCATGCAGACCAATTTGATGCAGTGTGCGGCGTATGGTCTGAGCACTGACAGGCTGACCCCCCACGCTTCAACCTCTGCAGCAATGCTGACAGCACTCATACGTCAATTTCCCAAAGACAACCACTTATATGATACTGAGCATGTGCACTCAACTTCTTTGGTCGACCATGGCGAAGCCTGTTCTGAGTGGAAAATGTCCTGTTAAACTGCTGTATGGTCTTGGCCACCGTATTGAAGCTCAGTTTCAGGGTCTTGGCAATCTTCTTATAGCCTAGGCCAGGGGTGGCCAAACTGCGGCTCTCCAGCTTTTGTGGAACAACATTTCCCATGAGGCATTGCAACTTTACAAAATTGACAGTTTCAGCTATGACTTGCAGAGGCATGATGGAACTTGTAGTCCTGCAACAGCTGGAGAGCCGCAGTTTGCCCACCCCTGGCCTAGGCCATCTTTATTTATAACAATTCTTTTTTTCAGATCCTCAGAGAGTTCTTTGCCATGAGGTGCCATGTTGAACTTCGAGTGACCAGTATGAGAGAGTGAGAGCGATAACACCAAATTTAACACACCTGCTCCCCATTCACACCTGAGACCTTGTAACACCAATGAGTCACATGACACTGGGGAGGGAAAATGGCTAATTGGGCCCATATCCATTATATAACTAAAGCTTGAATATGTTTTGGTAAATACTTGAAAAAAACTAAAATTATGCCTGTGTCCAAATATATATGGACCAAACTGTATATAAACACACATATTGCCAAAAGTATAGGGACACCTGCCTTTACACGCACATGAACTTTAATGGCATCCCAGTCTTAGTCTTAACAGCTTCAACTCTTCTGGGAAGGCTGTCCACAAGCTTTAAAAGTATGTGTTTGACCATTCTTCCAGAAGTGCATTTGTGAGGTCAGGCACTGATGTCAGGCGAGAAGGCCTGGCTCGCAGTCTCTGCTCTAATTCATCCCAAAGGTGTTCTATCGGGTTAAGGTCAGGACTCTGTGCAGGCCAGTCAAGTTCCTATCTCATCCATGTCTTTATGGACCTTGCTTTGTGCACTAGTACACAGTCATGTTGGAACAGGAAGGGGCCATCCCCAAAACTGTTCCCACAAAGTTGGGAGCAGGACATTGTCCAAAATATCTTGGTATGCTGGAACTAAGGGGCCAAGCCCAACCACTGAAAAGTCAGTATCCCCCTCCACCAAACTACACTTGGCACAATGCAGTAAGGCAAGTACCGTTCTCCTGACAACCACCAAACCCAGACATGTTCAACAGATTGCCAGATAGAAGTGTGATTCCTCATGCCAGAGAACGTCTCCACTGCTCTAGAGCCTAGTGGTAGCATGCTTTACACCATTGCATCCGACTCTTTTTATTGCATTTGGTGATGTAAGACTTGGATGCAGCTGCTCATCCATGGAAACCCATTCCATGAACCTCTCTTTGCACTGTTGTGCTAATCTGAAGGCCACACAAAGTTTGGAGGTCTTTAGCTACTGACTCTGCAAACAGCTGACGACTTCTGTGCACTGTGCGCTTCAGCATGCGCTGACTTCGCTCGTTTTACGTTGGCGTACCACTTCATGGCTGAGTTGCTGTTCCCAGTTGCTTCCACTTTGTTATAATGCCACTACCAGTTGACTGCGGAATATTTAGTAGCAAGGAAATTTCACAGATGGACTTATTGCACAAGTAGCAACCTATCACGGTACCACACTTGAATTCACTGAGCTCCTGAGAGCGACCCATTCTTTCACAAATATTTGTTGAAGCAGTCTGTATGCCTGGGTGCTAGATTTTATACACCTATGGCCATGGAGATGATTGGAACACCTGAATCCAATGATTTGGAGGAGTGTCCCAATACTTTTGGCAATATAGTGTGTATATTTTTTAATGTCTTTTTTTGGTCATCACTCTTCTATGTTTCTATGTATTAGTTACATTTCTATACAAATAAATTAACATTTTGGATATGCAACTGGTGGCATTCCTTGGATTAACAGTTTTTATGTATTTTATATATATACAATTGTATTTAGCTGATTGGTTGGAGTTCTGTTCTAAGTGCAGCCTACTAGAAGTCCCTAATGAAGGCAAAGAAGTTAGTTAAGATCTTAGTTAAGATGCCAAGTTAGGGCTATTTGTAGAACATGAAACTGGCAGCCGAAAATATAAGAGTTAATGGATTTCGGAATATTTCAGACAGAAAGAACAGTGTAGCCTGCTAGAGTACTTATATCCTGCAAATTGAAATAGGAGCAGATATGAACTGAAATCCCCCGGATTATAACTGAGGATTGTTCAGAGAATAGAAGGGGGATGGATTTTTAATAATGGGAGTTGGGGGGGGGGTGAGATATGGACTGTGGGTGGGGGAACATGACCTTAAAACCACATAATCTTCTTTGAAATATAACAGGGACAGTGCTATCCTAATGCTGCCTTTTCATATAAAATCAGGTTCCAATCACACAGATTAGAAAGAAAAACATCAAACTAAGACTGTAATATTTTAAATCACAGGAGACATCTGTGGACTAGCCACCTGCTACCAGAATAGAAAATGGCATATCGCCTATCCTTTCTGGGAGGGAGAAACATAATGTTAAATAGGGGATGTCAATTACTTAGACCAAAAAATCTAGAGTAAGGAAAGAATATACCTAAAACCCTTAACTAGTACAGTTCCAATATGATATTATGTTAAACATAAAAGGCTCTATGTTTTCCCTTGCAAATTAGATTTTCTAGTGGCTTATCACTTGTCACAAAGATTTAAGACTGAGGCACTGAGCGGGTCATAGTCTGTCTCCCAATTCCAAGGCCATCTCCCCCTGTTGCAGTTGTTACAGCTGATGGGACGTTGTTGAGGAAACAAGCGGCTGAAGGAAGGGAAACCAGTAATAGAGATGGGGGAAGGTTACAATCCTACCCACCTCCTCTCTCATTACCAGGCTGACAGTAATTACCCCTCTCACACACATTGACTGACACGGAGCCTTTGTCTCTGCACTGTGCCATACATTAACACCTTCACTGCACAAACCTCCACGCCTGGGCTTTTTCTTCTTCCGACTCCTGTGTTTCTGCTGGAGCAAACCGAGTAAATCAACTGTACAAATCATCCTGTGTGCATGTGCGTGAGCGCAAGGTGCTGGGTATTTTTAGAGAAGAAAAGAAAATAGGTAGGGGTCACCCTCCTTTTACCGAAAAGGCACAATATTTTGTACACTAGAGACAACTGAAAAATGACTAATGGCTGGTCTGCTGATGACTTTCACTGGATCAGATAGATACCGTTTAATCTGCTTACTCCCCATACAGTGCCTGATGTGCGGATAGCTGGGATAGGGAGATCGGAGTGCAGGGCAGGGAATGATGGAAATGATTGGAAATATGCTGGGGTGATATAAATGCAAAAAATAAATAATCTTAAAGCTGAACTCTAACTATGAGCTTTATTGCATACTTACTTTGGTCCAGTTTGGCACAATGTATGTATGTATGCCTGTATCATATCTATTTATTTCAGGCAACTACATAGTGCTGTCAATTTACACAGCACTTTCCATATACATATTGTACATTGACATCATTCCCTAACCCTTAAGAAGCATACAATTTAAGGTCCCTAACTCACATTCATACATATACATACTAGGGCCAATTTAGACAGGAGACAATTAACCTACCAGCATGTCTTTGGAGTGTGGGAGGAAACTCACACAAGCACAGGGAGAATATACAAACTCCAGGCAGGTGGTGCCATGGTTAGGATTCAAACCAATAACCCTAGTGCTGCCAGGTGAAAGTGCTAGCCATTTAGCCACTGTGCTGCCCCAATACCTCAGAGATGTCTTTGGAAGCTGCTAATCACTGTAGTGGTCAGTTTTACTACAGTTATAACTCAAAGAAAAAAAAATGGCCTGATGTATAAATATACTATTTTAATTGTCCTTTGGGAAATACTAATCAACAAGCACCAGCTTGCTATGCGTTGAACCCAAGCGCCAAAACCATCACAGCCTAAAACATAGCTCCATCTTAGATGGAGACATTTGTATACATCCACCAGGATTATATTATCATGCCTCAGCACTAGCCCTATATTGCTCTATAAGCAAGGTCACGCTGTCTGTGATGTCTTTATACTCCTTACATTATGGGCGTTATTTACTAAAACTAGAGAGTGCAAAATCTGGTGCAGCTCTGCATAGAAACCAATAAGCTTTCAGGTTTTATTGCCAAAGTTTAACAAGCTGAAGGTAGAATCTGATTGGCTACCATGCACAGTTGCACCAGATTCTGAGTGGACCAGTTTTAGTAAATCTTCCCATATGTGTTTTTATAGGTGTTCAATAAAAGCTATGTTTGGTGCAGGGGCGGACTGACCATTTGGAAACTCGGGCACTGCCCGAGTGCCGTGGGTCAGTAGGGGGCCCCATGAGATGCCCCTGGTACCTTTTTCATAGGCTTTTTTGAGTTAGGGCAAGGACACAGGGGCCCCATGATCCCCTATTGCCCGGGGGCCCCATGAGTTGTCAGTCCACCACTGGTTTGGTGCATCACTGTTAGTGCTTGTTTACTACTACAGTTATACAAATAATCTGCCAGGTCCAGTGGTTGTACACTGACCACAGGAGGGAGCTCTTTGGCACTGCCATCATTCATAAAACACCTTATGTTTTTTTTTTCTTGAATAAAGAGTGTTTTCTGATTAGGCAAGGTGGAAAGGAGGAGCAAGTAAGCAGGGTTAGTGCCCCTTTAGTGAGGTCCTTCCCCTGGGTAGGTAGGGCTAGCCTGTCATACATAAGCTAGAACCAGAAGAGCCCTGGGCAGCAGGTGATGGGAAAAGGTTACCCCTGGTATACTGGTATGTAAGTCTGTAGCCTCAGGAAGTGAACCTTTCGGGGTAGGCCCGTAACAGACTCAGTTGGAGAACCCAACTATGGAGGACATGCAGTGAGGACAGTTAAAGAAATCAGTGGTTATCCCAAGTTTGTGTTGGACATGGACTTTGCAGAATGTGTATGGAAGAGTGAAAATGAAGGTTGTGAAGTAAAGAACTGTACATTATGTAAAATCGTTAAAAGGCTGAACATGCAGACATTCCTTATTGCTGGAGAAGGGAATTGGGCCAGGAGTATATGAGTGACCAAAGATGGTGCAGTTTCTCCTTGTTACAGGTGTGTGCATGTCACAGGCCATTCCTGTTGGTCGGAGGGGCCCTTAGCTAGCATGGCCATTGCTGGAGGCAAATCAGGGCTGCCTGCAGGTGGAGATGTCACAACTGCTGCTATCACTGTAGTAGCTCCAACTACTTAAGGGGTTTCCAGCTTCTCAATGGCCTCTGAAGTTTGTGATCTGCATACTTACATTGATCCAAGCTGTACACACAAGCTGGACCAATATTAGGATGCAATTAAGATCATACTTAATTGGAGTTCAGCTTTAATTTAAGGCTGTATGTTACATTTTTGCACTCAAGTTGTTGTGCATGCTATGTTCATTGTGTTACAACACAATGTATTTATGTATGTGTACTGCACTAACATGTACACATGGACAAAACAAAAAGCACTTGTCCCTCTGTGCAATGTATATAAGAAGAAATGCATGCATTGCTTTGTGGTGTGCTGGGAAAAAAGGCATTTTTTTTCTGGCCTACTGATGTGCAATTAAAAAGGGCATGCACAACACGTATCTAAGTCCTCGTTAACAACGGAGTGATTTTACATGCCTTGACCAACGCAAGAAAATGTACAAGAAGATTACTGTTATATCTGTGCATTTATTTTCTGTGCGTCTTGGAAAAAAGTACAATTGTCTTTCTTGGTACGACAATATGCATTTTTTAAACCATAGATTTTACTAGGAGCCCATGAAAATGCAGACACATTGCTGTGAACCAGAAATAAATGGACATGCGCAACACTGTCAGCACATGCCAAAACATGAGTATAACTGTGTACAGGCCCTTAAAGTACACTATATTGCCAAAAGTATTGGGACGCCTGCCTTTACACGCACATGAACTTTAATGGCATTCCAGTCTTAGTCCATAGGGTTCAATATTGAGTTGGCCCACCCTCTGCAGCTATAACAGCTTCAACTCTTCTGGGAAGGCTGTCCACAAGGTTTAAGAGGGTGTCTATGGGACTGTTTGCCAATTCTTCCAGAAGCAAATTTGTGAGGTCAGGCACTGACAACGGACGAGAAGGCCTGGTTTGCAGTCTCCACTCTAATTCATCCCAAAGGTGTTCTATCAGGTTGAGGTCAGGACTCTGCAGGCCAGTCAATTTCCTCAACCCCAAACTTACTCACCCATGTCTTTATGGACCTTGCTTTGTGCACTGGTGTGCAGTCATGTTGGAACAGGAAGGGGCCATCCCAAAACTGTTCCCACAATGTTGGGAGCATGAAATTGTCCAAAATGTCTTGGTATACTGACACCTTAAGAGTTCCCTTCATTGGAACTAAGGGGCCAAGCACAACCCCTGAAAAACAACACCACACCATAATCCCCCCTCCACCAAATTCTACACTTGGCACAATGTAGTCAGACAAGTACAATTCTCCTGGTAGCCACCAAACCCAGACACGTCCATCAGATTACCAGACAGAGAAGCGTGATTTGTCACTCCGGAGAACACATCTCCACTGCTCTGGAGTCCAGTGGTGGCGTGCTTTACACCACTGCATCTGATGCTTTGCATTACACTTGGTGATGTAAGGCTTGGATGCAGCTGCTCGGCCATGGAAACCCGTTCTATGAGCTCTCTATGCACTGTTGTTGTGCTAATCTGAAGGCCACACAAAGTTTGGAGATCTTTAGCTATTGACTCTGCAGACAGTTGGTGACTTCTGTGCACTTCAGCATGCGCTGACCCCACACTGTTATTTTTCATGGCCTACCACTTCGTGGCTGAGTTGCTGTTGTTCCCAGTTGCTTCCACTTTGTTATAATACCACTAACAGCTGACCGTGGAATATTTAGTAGCAAGGAAACTTCACAGATCGACTTATTGGACAGATGGCAACCTATCACGGTACCACGCTTGAATTCACTGAGCTCCTGAGAGCGACCCATTCTTTCACAAATGTTTGTAGAAGCAGTCTGCATATCTAAGTGCTTGATTTTATACACCTGTGATCATTGAGGTGATTAGAACACCTGAATCCAATGATTTGGAGAAGTGCCCTAATACTTTTGGAAATATAGTGTATAGCTAACCCAAGAACAAAAATGTTATATTTTGAAGCTATCCCTGGGTGTGATGGCTGCATTGTTTTTCAGGCTAAGAACATTTCTGCAAGTACAGAATATACATGTTGATCCTGACAGAAATGCACTGTCCATGTAATGTTTAATGCACTGAACTAAAATTTTAAATATTGTTGTCAGAGCTCACTACTTTTCTTGTTAGAAGTACAGAACAACTCTCCCTAATGTTAGATGAGATGAGGAAAGGCGAAGGGGTTTGTATTTCAAATCAGAAGGGCAACCTAGGGTGACAACACTGCTCCTCCATAGATACAGTGCAGTGTGTGTTGTCACCCTATGAGAGGAAGTGGGCTGCTAATGCACCACAAAACCTAAAATCTTGCTTGAACCATTTTTACTGATGCAATGCACAAGTAGGATACAGTGCATTGTGGGGCTCTGAAATGCGTATGTAGGAGGTGCGTTAACTTAGTGTGTTAGGGGGCCATTCAAAAGAAACTACAAAAACATACAATGGTCCGTGTGTTGCAGTAACACACATTAAAGTGCGCATGTTACCTCAACTCGTATTTGTTAAATCAGCCTTAGTCACCAGTTACACCCAGTGCCTGGTCATACAGGTGCAATTTCCAAATTTAAAAATTGCACCTGAAATCGCATCTAGTGAATGTGAATGTCAGTGTCCTAACATCTGCAATTTGCTGCAGAGCAATTTCTAAAGTAGTTCTTGCATTACTTTTTCTGCAGTTTCACATACATAAAACATAATGGAAATCGTTGTAAATCTTCACAAGTAGCAATAAAGTATTCATAAATCGCACATAAATCGCAGTGGTGTGACTGGTGACTTAGGGGTGGTCATATCCATGAGAAGTATAAAGGCCACAGCTTTACTCCAGGATGGAAAATTCCTTATGTTTTGCCAAATTAGTTCAGAAGCTAATAAACATAACCAAGAAAAAAAACACACAAAAGTATATATATATATATATATGTGTGTGTAACAGAACTGGACCCCGACTGCACTTGGGTACTTCCGTTAGGATACCGCTTCCCTGTCTGAACACCGACCACAGACACCACAGCAGACCATACAAGACTAGATGACACCATTCTTGAATTAAACCAGGAAATAGACTACTTTATTTTAACACAGATACAAGATATACACATTCACAGGAACAACTCCCCCTCACTGCATAATGACACAGGGCAGGGCAATCTACCTTTAGTAACAAGAGACACACAAACAGACAGTCCCATCAGGAGGGAGGGCTGCCGGAAATACCCCCCACCAAGCCAATACACAAACATACATCCCATAATAGTTTGCTCTCAAGCAAGACACACAATAGAACAATGGGATGCAACCACATCGCATTAAACAATCAACAACCCCCCACCCTAATATTAGGACAGATCACCCCGTACCCCTAACAGGCACAGGGTGATTTACACATAAGAGGGATATGGGGAGCTGAGGCAGGGGTCTCCCCATCTCTCCAAAGTGAGCTGGGTACCATGGGTCCCCCACCCAAAGTGACTCCCATCACTATATATACAGTGGGGATCGAAAGTTTGGGCACCCCAGCTAAAAATTTGTATTAATGTGCATAAAGAAGCCAAGGAAAGATGGAAAAATCTCCAAAAGGCATCAAATTACAGATTAGACATTCTTATAATATGTCAACAAAAGTTAGATTTTATTTCCATCATTTACACTTTCAAAATAACAGAAAACAAAAAAATGGCGTCTGCAAAAGTTTGGGCACCCTGCACAATTTATAGCATGCACTGCCCCCTTTGCAAAGCTGAGACCTGCCAGTGTCATGGATTGTTCTCAATCATCGTCTGGGAAGACCAGGTGATGTCAATCTCAAAGGTTTTAAATGCCCAGACTCATCTGACCTTGCCCCAACAATCAGCACCATGGGTTCTTCTAAGCAGTTGTCTAGAAAACTGAAACTGAAAATAGTTGACGCTCACAAAGCTGGAGAAGGCTATAAGAAGATAGCAAAGCGTTTTCAGATGTTAATATCCTCTGTTCGGAATGTAATTAAGAAATGGCAGTCATCAGGAACAGTGGAAGTTAAAGCAAGATCTGGAAGACCAAGAAAAATATCAGACAGAACAGCTCGCAGGATTGTGAGAAAAACAATTCAAAACCCACGTTTGACTGCACGATCCTCCACAAAGATCTGGCAGACACTGGAGTTGTGGTACACTATTCCACTATAAAGAGATACTTGTACAAATATGGTCTTCATGGAAGAGTCATCAGAAGAAAACCTCTTCTATGTCCTCACCACAAAAATCATTGTTTGAACTTTGCAAATGAACATATAGACAAGCCTGATGCATTTTGGAAACAAGTTCTGTGGACCGATGAGGTTAAAATTGAACTTTTTGGCCGGAACGAGCAAAGGTACGTTTGGAGAAGAAGGGGCACAGAATTTAATGAAAAGAACCTCTGTCCAACTGTTAAGCATGGGGTTGGATCAATCATGCTTTGGGGTTGTGTTGCAGCCAGTGGCACAGGGAACATCTCACGAGTAGAAGGAAAAATGGATTCAATAAAATTTCAGCAAATTTTGGATGGTAACTTGATGCCATCTGTGAAAAATCTGAAGTTAAAGAGAGGATGGCTTCTACAAATGGATAATGAGCCTAAACACACCTCGAAATCCACGGGGGATTACATCAAGAGGCGTAAACTGAAGGTTTTGCCATGGCCTTCACAATCTCCTGACCTCAACATAATTGAAAATCTATGGATAGACCTTAAAAGAGCAGTGTGTGACAGACAGCCCAGAAATCTCAAAGAACTGGAAGACTTTTGTAAGGAAGAATGGGCAAAGATACCTCAAACAAGAATTGAAAGACTCTTGGCTGGCTACAAAAAGCGTTTACAAGCTGTGATACTTGCCAAAGGGGGCAGTACAAGATATTAACTCTGCAGGGTGCCCAAACTTTTGCAGACGCCATTTTTTAGTTTTCTGTTATTTTGAAAGTGTAAATGATGGAAATAAAATCTAACTTTTGTTGACATATTATAAGAATGTCTAATCTGTAATTTGATGCCTTTTGGAGATTTTTCCATCTTTCCTTGGCTTCTTTATGCACATTAATACAAATTTTTAGCTGGGGTGCCCAAACTTTCGATCCCCACTGTATATATATATATATGTATCACCTGCCAGCCTCCTTAATTTAGTCTACTCTGAGTTCTACAGATGCAGTGGTGTCTCACTAATACAGGGGGAGTGTCACTGGTCAGATCACCAGGTGAAAACAGAGGCAGAAATCCAAATGAACTAATGCAGTCACCACGTTTAATGATTTGTAAGCTGCAATCTAATACATTTGGTTTTGGATTTAATAATGCTTTAAAGTAGAACGAAACTCCATGATACTTACCTTTCCTTCAACAGTCTGATGTCCCTTGACAGCTCTGGCATCTTCTACCCAGCTTCTTCTGGGTGCCAGGCTGTGGCCATCTTCATTGGGCAGCCCAGAATGATACTCCTGTGATCCAGTACATTCTAAAGAAGACTGTGATCATTTAGTTTTATTTTGTTGCAGAGGAGGCACTGCAGATCTCTTCTGCAATAACGAACCTGCCTGCTTGAAGTGTTTGAAAGTGGAACTTTAGTCAGAAAATTAAGTCCAGCTAGGCCACTTCAGGCGGACCCCGTTTGCAGGTATATCAATGTAAAACGTTAAAAATAAGTGCTTGTACTGTTTAAAATTCAGGAATACACTGTCTCACCCTGCTCTGCACATGCTCAGTTTCTATTTTTCGGAACTGTGCCTAAAATCAGAGCCACTAGAGGCTGATCTGCTGACAGCCTAAAGATTTACTGCTGCTCAGGGGCCCTGGGCTTCGGCAAAATGGCAGCCGCCAGCCAGAAGAAACAGGAGGCTGGAGGCAATTTACAGCGCACACTAATTTTGGTAGCATGATTATTAATGTGTAATGTATGTTCCTTGCTATAAAGAAGATTATATTTGATCAAATTGTTATGGGTACAATTCTGCTTTAAGCTGATCATACACAGCGGAATCTTCACTGCTGACTATTGTATACCCGAACAGTGACTACATCTAATATAAGATGCAGTCACTCTTTGGCTGATAATTTTCCACCTGGCTAAGTCAATTTTTAAATCAACTTTTGTCAGGCTGGGTGTCGCTTGCAAGGCCACTCACACCTTGTGTGGCCAGCTTTGTGGAGATATCCTATGAGACACACTGAATCTTGGTTATGCATGCCAATGAATGGTGGCACCCTTACGTCATGTTTTCCTAGAAGGTAAAACCAGCTTTATAATGCTGGCGAATGGACTACCGGACTACTAGAGATGGTATTCCAGGGAATAATTATAATAATGCTGTTCCACTTGCATTAACTCCTAGCCACCTCTCCCCCCCCCTCCAATCACCATTTTGATTTACAAAAAAATCTATTCTAAAAGACACTTTTATTTACCTGAATCCATTGTCACATAAAGCACCAGGTTCTGAATTGTCTAATTTTTGGCCTGCAGGACGGAAGTGTCCTTCTCAGGGTGGCCCATGTTGCTGCCTGGGCAATGAGGATCTGTATTGGTGGAAACATCGGCTCCAGAAGACTACAGTGGTGCGATGACAATCCCGATGAGAGGACTGGTTCGTGGGAGGTGCGACTGCAGCCCTGGTCCACCGGTCTCCATTCTCAGGAGAGGCACTGCAGTGGATCACATGATGGTGGACATGGCTGAATGAAAAAGCACCCTCTACATTTAAGTGATGCCCTCTGTGTCCTCCTTCGCCACAGACCCAATTCATTCAACTTCCTGTTAGCAGAATTCTGCATTTGCTTGGGACATAAAATACACCCTGTAGTACAGGTGAAGAAGCCCCAACCGTTACAATTGCATGTGCTTGTGTAAAAAATGCAGGGATACCTTCTCATAAGTCTCATCTAAGGGGAAGCAATGCAAAAGTAAACAGTCACTTCCTTGCATAATAATGATTGTACTATTTGCCTAGATCTCGAATGCAAATATACAGAAAACATGAAATATAAGCTTGTTCAGATGACAAATTTGAATTAAAGCAAACACGTTTTTGCTCATATAAAGTAACAGGTTCATTATTACGAGGCTCCAGAGGAAGTCTGTGCTAACCTTTTCTGCACCATCTGCCACCCCTTTGTTGAAACCTGTACAGGGCTCAGCAAGCTCCTCCCCATTGTCAGTGCTCAGGCCTATGATTGGCAGCTGTAGCCAGAGAGGGGATATGTGTTCCCCCATATTTTGACATACCCAATATTTCTTGTTGTTCCAATGACAGATCAGTTGTACCGGTAACACACGGAGAGAAAAGGATGCCTATGGTCCCTCTAGTAAAGTGAACCTGTTATTTTCTCTATGTTGAACAAAATAAGATATTTATGCCTGGTTCACACGATTTGTGATTTCTGATGCAACTCAAATTGCACACAATCACATGCACTGAACTGTACTGGAATGCATGTCCTTATTTAAGATGAATAAAAAAAGAGGGGAAAATGCACCTTAATGCATTATAAATGCATAAAACACACTAGAATGCATCAAAAACGTGCATGCAGAAGCGTATCTGGAATGCATGCAGACTGTGTTTCTATGGTGTGAACCGGCCCTTAAAGAGAACTTTAGTCCCCTATGTATTGGCTCCAACCCTTCACCTCCAGCACCGTCATTATGGCATGTGCACAGATGTGCTGAAGGGCTTTGCCCTGCCTACGGGTCCTGGTAGAGCCCTTCAGCATACCTGCACATGTCGAGAAGACTACCCACACATGCCACAGATGTTTAGGACTTCCATAATTGCCATCTTTGCACATGTGTGGGGGATCCTGTGTATGTGCAAATATTTGGGGAAGCCAGTGCATGCGCAGATGTGCCACAGGACTCACTTGGGACCCAAAGCCCTGCAGCACATCTGCACATATGAAGGGGAGCAATCCACACAAACATCATTCTTGCCTATGCAAGAAATCAGGAAGTGTAGGGATTCTGAAGCCAACTGAGCACTTTTCAGTGGAATGGGAAAAAAAAAAGCCAGGAGGAAGACAGCTTGGTTTTGTGACCTGTCAAGGTCATGTGGCTGCCTTCTACTCCAGTTATGGAGTTCTTTATGGTGCATTAGGCAGAGATAATGCCGTAAGCTATTGCAGGCTCTACCCCATGGGTTGTAACCTTGAAAAGTACTACGGAGCTATCTGCTCTCCTTTGTAAATGACCCCCCAAATGTCATCCAGTTACAGCGACACTAAAATTTCCATTCAAGTATTGTGAACTAAAAAAGCACCTTCTAATGCTCTCAGCCTCCTCCAAATTCCCTTTTTTGCTGCTGTGATCTGACTGTTAGAGGGAGACTAAATTCATGTTAAATCAGGGGTCTGGCCCTCCAGCTTTTGCGAAACTAGAAGTTCCACCATGCCTCTGCCTTTGGGAGTCATGCTTGTAACTGTCAATCTTGCAATGCCTCATGGGACTTGTAGTTTAGCAACAGCTGGTGGGCTGCCAGTTTGGCACTCGTGTTCTAAATGATCTCACTGTATGTAGGAACGTAGACACCCTCTCTTTCTCGGTCCTGAGATAGACTATGGGATTTGTAGTGTGCATAGAGCAGTGCACATGATTGCAGCTAATGTGCACTTCTCATTCCAAACAAGGAAGTGAGGGAGGAAAGTAGAGGTTCGGGAGCTCACAGAGGACTTTGCAAGGAGGTAGAAAAACACAGTAAGAAGCAAATGAATGGAAAATAGATTACATGACTATTAAGTAGTGGACGTGTATGGATTATATTTGGAGAATAAGGACATGGTCTAGTGTCACTTTAGGATCATCACACGTTATAACAGTACTAAACACCGCTTGGTCACTTTTACAAGTTGTCAAAGGAATATCTTCTAAATGTGCACCATTTAGAAGATATTCATATTTGTAGCATCCAGTGACGTCACCAGCGCATGCAGTCCATTCAGAGCACTATGACATCATTGCGGCTTGGGCATTCAAACAAATGGAACCCATGAAGATGGAAGCCCTGTCAGTGGTGACAGCACGCTGCTGGAGGGATGCCTTTTACAGGTAAGCCTTTCATAATGGGCTAGTATTCGATGCATGCTATTACTTTTATGACCTTAACTTGCAGAGGGAAGATTTTTTTTCTTTTTTTTAATTAATATTTTCAGACATCAGTACCGCTTTAGAGGATACGTTCACCTTTGGGAACATGTTACATGTTCCACCTGTTTTTATAGTGGAACATGAAACATGTTCCTACTTCTGCAACTGCTGCCTGCTCAGCTGTATCTAGTGAGAGCTAGCAGGCGATCTTTTAGCCTTCACTCCTTGCCCAGGTCATTCATTTACAGAGTTCTGTGAATGGGCACTACAAGAACTGACAGCCTTTGCGGATGTTGGCTTGTAGTTTTTAATGCCCTAGCACAGTGCTGTTGAGCGCCATGCTTTGTCTCTTTCTGACAGTGTGTATCTGCCTGCCCGTATGAGGTATAAGCACACAGATACACTGACAGGTCTGCAGGAGTCCTGCATAGCACCTGCAATCTGCTGATTGCAGGTGCAATGCTTTAAGGGCTCAAAGTAAAAAAAATAATAAATGCATGTTTTTTTACCTGCAAAAAGATGTGAATTTGTTTTTTTTTTTTTAAAAGGTTAACATATCCTTTAAAATCTGACTGTGTGGTCCCCTTGTTATCTATCAACATATATGTATTGTGAAGGGTCTGCCTGAATGAATACAGATTCATTTAGTAGATTAGTTGCATCCTCATATTACAATTTTTGATAAATTTAAAGCTGACTGTACAAAGATTGTACAGTCAGATTGTAATGTGTATGGCGACCCTTAGAGATTACATCTACTCTCCTTTTCCATCTAAAATCTGCATTTATAGTATTTCCCCCACCTGACTTCAAAAGTTTAAAAAATTTTATTTTACTGGCTTTTAAGCTATCCCATCAGGCAGGGATATCCTGGGATCTTGCACACGCAAAGCTCTGACCAAATATAAAACCTTTTAAATAAATGCTTCAAATGTCAGGATTATTATTTTTAAACTAAGCTTTATCCAGCAGAACTCCACATCAACCCTTGTGTTTTATTGTATTATACATAATGTTTGCATGATAATTTGTAGTAAGAGAGGGTATTTTTTCATCAAACAAGGTTGAGCCCCACACCCTGTTTTCTTCTGACCTGATCTTTTCATGCAATCATAAAACAGCGTAAATTGCATTCTGAAACTACTGTAAACAGTACAAAGTTAGTGTTTTTCCCTAAACAGCAAGCCTACATTTATTGAGCATAATCTGTATTACCATGACATTAAACAAGCCTATGATCAGGTACAAGTGACTTATAGTCCACAAACACTCTGACAACAGTTCTGACAACAATACAAACAAGGAATAAAAATGCTAAAGACAACCTGAAATACAGAAAGCTGAGACAATTCAATTTATGTTATGCCTTCTGCCTTTGGAGCCAGTATTGTCATATATGGTGGTGAACCATCGGTGACCCATAACAGGTATGTGTGCCTAATGTAATGTTGGGACTAATTTGTTATATATTGGACTGAGTCATGTTAGTTTAGATAAAGGTGAACTTCAACAGATGAAATAGATATACTATATTGACAAAAGTATTGGGACGCCTGCCTGTACATGCACATGAACTTTAATGGCATCCCAGTCTTAGTCCATTAGGGTTCAATAATGAGTTGGCCCACCCTTTGCAGCTAAACCAGCTTCAGCTCTTCTGGGAAGGCTGTCCACAAGGTTTAGGAGTGTCTATGGGAACGATTGACCATTCTTCCTGAAGCACATTTGTGAGGTCAGGCACTGACTCTCCACTCTAATTCATCCCAAAGGTGTTCTATTAGGTTGATTTCAGGTGTTCCATCAGGTTAAGGTCAGGACTCTGTGCAGGCCAGTCACGTTCCTCCACTCCAAACGCACTCACCCATATCTTTATGGACCTTGCTTTGTGCACTGGTGCACATGCTTATATTGGAACAGGAAGGGGCCATCCCCAAACTGTTCACACAAAGTTGGGAGCATGAAATTGTCCAAAATGTCTTGGTATGCTGACACCTTAAGAGTTCCCTTCACTGGAACTAAGGGACCAAGCCCGACCCCTGAAAAAGAGCCTAATACCATAATACCTCCTCCACCAAACTTTACACTTGGCACAGTGCAGTCAGGCAAGTACCGTTCTCCTGTCAACCGCCAAACCCAGACACGTCCATCGGATTGCCAGACAGAGAAGTGTCTCCACTGCTCTAAAGTGCAGTGGCGGCGTGCTTTACACCACTGCATGTGATGCTTTGCATTGCACTTGGTGATATAAGGCTTGGATGCAGCTGCTCTGCCATGGAAACCCATTCCAAAAAGCTCTCTATGCACTGTTGCTGTGCTAATCTGAAGGCCACAGAAAGTTTGGAGATCTTTAGCTATTGACTCTGCAGACAGTTGGCGACTTCTGTGCGCTTCAGCATGTGCTGACCCCGCTCAGTCATTTTATGTGGCCTACCACTTGGTGGCTGAGTTGCTGTTGTTCCCAGTTGCTTCCACTTTGTTATAATACCACTAACAGTTGACTGTGGAATATTTAGTAACAAGGAAATTTCACGAATGGAACCTATCATGGTACCATGTTTGAATTCACGGAGCTCCTGAGAGTGACCCATTCTTTCACAAATGTTTGTTGAAGAAGTTTGCATGCCTAGGTGCTTGATTTTATACACCTGTGGCCAAGGAGGTGATTGGAACACCTGAATCCAATGATTTGGAGGAGTGTCCCAAAACTTTTGGCAATATAGTGTAGATAAAAATCATCTTACATAGTTCAATATATAGTTACATAGTTGGAAAGGTTGACCAAAGACACCAGTCCACCAAGTTCAACCTGAATGTGTGTTTATGTCACTTACACCTTCTATAACCTGTAGACTGTGTTTGCTTAGAAACACATCTGAAAGTATTTTTTTATTTATCTACGCTCCCTGCTGACACCACCAACTGTGAAAGGGAGTTCCACATCCTTACTGCGCGAACAGTAAAGAATCCCTTATGAAGCTTAAGACTGAACAGCTTCTCGCCCAGTTTTAGTGTGTTACCGCGTGTCTTCTTTAGAGACCTTGGGTTAAATAGTTTCCTCTCAAACTACAGTCTCCATTTAAAGATTTGTATATTGTGATCATATTCTTTCTGAAGTTCTCTTCTCCAGGAAGAATAAGTTTAATGTTTGTAGTTTTTCCTCAAAACGGAGGTCCTTCAGCCCTTTCTGAGCACTGTGACCAGAACTGGACAGAAACTCATGATGTGACCGAACCAGAGTTTTATGAAGTGGTAGAATTATAGTCTTGTATCTTAAGTAGATACCATTTTGAATGCATGCCAATAGCCTGCTGTCCTTGCTTGTTGCAGCTTGGCTTGCCTTGTCAAAATGTATGTAGTTTTATTGTGATCTAAGTCAGTGGTTCTCAACCTTCTTTGGACCAGGGCCCAGTAAATTATTCCAAAACCTTCCATACCAACAGTAAATACAGTTTATTCCCACAGAATAAAACTATGGGAATGCAATAATGCATTGAAATGCTGGAAGGCTCTGGATAGGAATAAGTGTTACTATGGGAGAGGGAGGGGTAAAGATTGTGGAGGGGGTTTGGAGACTGTAGCAGACCTGGTGGCCCTGTAGGGGATAAGGTTTCTTGAGGAAGTTGGGGGGTACTGTGGGACACTATTGGAGGCACTATGGAGGGCTGGAGGCTCTGTTACAATCTGGGGAGCACTGTGGGAGACTGGGTATTTTCTGAGGGCTCACAGGAGGCCTGTTGGTACTGTTGGTCACTGTGGGTGATTGGAGGACAGTATAGGAGCTGGAAGGCACTGTGAGTGTTGAGGGATCTGCAGTTGGCTAGAGGCCTGGGAGAAGAGAGGCCATGGTTCAGCAGTGGGCTATGGCACAGTGGTTGACAATCATTGATCAAAGAACGCCTATCACACAGAATATCTAGCTCAGTAACCTGACTTTTTTCCACTGAAGTTAAGCAATACAGCTTGGCCAGCAACTTGCTGATTGGATACTGAGAAGTAGGAGTACACCACTGAGGTTACCCCTCTTCTGTGCAAGCATGTTCAGGAAAGGAAAAGCCTACAGCACCATGCAATATCCAGAGACTGACTCACATAGATTTGTTGGGGTAGGATCAGCTATGTCCGATTGAGCAGGGCATTGCAAGTGGCATGTATAGCAGATTCAGGCATTTGCAATAATAAGGGCTCGTAAATTCCTGCTGAAGGCAGCGAATGACATTCGTCATTATTTTTGTATGAACATTCATTTGAAAATCTACTAGTGTATGGCCAGCTTTACTCCTCGCTTCAGCAGGCTGCCTCAATACATGTGACAGGTCCAGCATTGCCTCCTCCTAAGGAATGTTAACAAGCCAGCCTTCTCAGCATAAAATACAGAGTTAATGGCCCTGCACTGTATGTGATGACAAGTGTACCTTTTGCCTAATTCCTGGTGTTTAGTTTTAAATCTGAAAACATAGATTGATACAGGAGATGCATCTTCTATTTCTTGACTATTTCCAGATACCAAGCCCAAGATTTCAACAAACAAAAAAAAAAAAAATTATATGCTACCAAAGGCTTGCAATCCTTTGCCACAAAAAGGCATATTGCTGTACTCCATCAATATGATGTATGGATCGCCAACACTTTGATTTACCTTTGAGAGCAAATGTTTTACAGTATGAACAGTTCTCTCTATCTCTTCATTTGACTGTGGATACTTAGGACTGGAAATTGTATGCAGAAAATCATAGGCTGTTGTAAACCTTTCAAATTCTATTGTAGCAAACCGAGAGCCATTGTCTGATACAAACTCTTTTGGAATTTGGTATCTGGAAAAAAAAATAGCCTTCAATTTCTCAATGACAGTGGGTGTCAAAGTGTTTTCTAAAGGTTTGCTTTTGAAAAAATCTGCCTTAATAGTCTATGACCACAATATAGTCTGCATTGTTCAGCACAAAAAGCTTCTTCAAATGTTTTCTCTCAAAGGCAAAGCAAAGTGGAGGAGATCTACTGCCAGGTCGGTGCACAGGAACAAACCTAATGATCATCTGGGATCACCGGCTCAGCCGCTCATAAGCCACTGAATGGACTCCACCAATTACAACCAAAGGTCATTCCAGCTGCCTAAGGCCTCATTTACAATAGTGTTGCCCTCTGAAGAGCGATGCACAGAACATCACTTTTCAGAGGGCATTTGACAGAAAGCTGGGAAGTGCTATGTCACTGCCTCAGCTCCTGTTTTAACCCTCAAAAGCCTGTACCACTTCACAGCAACCACATGCATTGCATGTGGTTGCATGGCATCCCCATTCACTTGAGTGGGCAAAAAATTGTGGCCCCTGCAAGTATTCAACCCTGTACTGCTAATACAAGCTAAATACAACAGGACTGCATGTCATGATACAACTTCATTGAAAGCACCACAGTCAAGTTATGGAACTTTGAAACTACAAACTTCCAGATTGTACTCATCCATCCATGTCTCCATGCTTTTTTTTGCTGAGAAATCATTTTGAAAAACACTCCAGCATCTCCAGCCATGGCCGTGGTAAGAGCATATGATTAATTTAGCATTTACTTCCTGGAATAAATCTTCCCTTAGCTTAGGCATGCAGGCAGGAAGGTGTGCTAAAGAAGTCCTGAAGACTGTGATGTATGACATAATTTTGGCCTATGCCAGAAACCAGGAAGCAGCAGAAGAAATGTAAAAAAAAAAAGTTTAAAACAAGTAAATATGATATACTTTCCTATCCGTTTACAACTGTTAGCAGCATAAGGATTAAAATAGTTAATTTTATTGAAAGAGTTTAGTTCAGCTTTAACCACCTCCCGCCCGTAGGACATACTCATAGGGCCTTGGGTTGAAGTCAAATAGGGAAGCATCAAGCACACTTCAAGTAGCTCTTATTGCAATATTAATTGGTGCCTTGACTGCATACAGTGATGTCTCCAACCCAAAAGCAGCCTTCTGACGTGTTTCATCCCTCCTGGCTTGCTGACAATGATAGGGAACTTTCCTAATGATTTTTTCCTATTGTCAATGAAGAGTGGAGACGGACTGTGAAGGCCGATACCCAGTTGTCCACCTGCAGGAAAAGCAAGTCTTGAGCAAAGCTATAAATTTGTGCAAAGGTTGAAGTGGTTATACCAGGGTAATGGCTATACATAGCTGCAATCATGACCCTGGTACATTTTGTTCAGCAATGCTCTTTCATGCTAAAGCACTCCCAGGAGCTAAACAGCCACTGAATCATTTTTACATGTTGTGGAAGGATTCACCCCTCCCACACTGCTGTCATCCACCTTCCAGGGCTCTCCTGTTCCACTGGAGTCCCTGGGAGTGACGCCAGCAGTTCTGCCAGCTTACCATAGAGATGACTGTGGACCAGAAGTTCTCCAAGCACCTCTATCTAAGAAACTGGAAGTGAGGAGGATTTTTTCACTTCCAGTTTTGCACAGATGTAAACAGCCTTGAGAAGGCATCTGATCAAACCAATTTTGGTTTGATCAGATACTTTAAAGGGCAGAGAAAATATCTGGGGTCTAATAAATCCAAGATTTTGTTCATCCCTTGTGATAGCAACAAAAGTGATAAAGAAAATTAAATAAATAAAATAATTTAAAATAATAGTACTTGTGCACAAAAGCAAACACATATTTGTAACATGTGACCTATCGCCAAGAACGTTATAGTGAGAGCAATAACTCTAGCACCACACCTCCTTTGTAATGCTAAACTGGTAACCTGTAAAAGGCTTTTAAAGCGTTGCGTATTGGAGATTTTTAAGTACCATAGTTTGTCGCCATTTAACGGGTGTGCACAGTTTTAAAACGAGACATGTTAGGTATCCAATTACTCAGCATAATATCATATTTTAGATTTTACCAAACAATTGGGTATTATATTGTGTTTTTGGGTACTAAAATGTATTAAAGTGTATTTTTTCCAAAACAAATTGCGTTTGAAAAACAGCTGCGCAAGCACTGTGTGACAAAAAATGAATACCCACCATGTTATTATCTAGAGCCTCTGCTTAAAAAAATATATAAATGTTTGGGGGTTCTAAGTAATTTTCTAGCAAAAAAAAAATGCAGATTTTTGCATGTATCACAGAAATGTCAGAATTGGCCAGGGAGTCAAGTAGTTAAAGCTAAAGCTTAGGGGTTTTGTTGCATAGTTACATTGGCCCAGCAATGTAAGTTAGCATATCATACCTGACTGATCCCAGTGTTGATTGCAAGTCACCAAAGTAGTTGCCACTACTGCAGTGATAGCAGCAGTCTTCCGGGTCCAGGGCAAGAAATCAGAAATTCTGAAAGGCAACCAGAATTGTACATAGAATTTGTGATGCCCTAGGCAACACAAAAAATATACAATTATTAGGGATAGCCATTATATGTTGATCTAAACTGGTTGATATAAACTGTGGTTAGCAAATGATAAACCTTGTAATCTGGGGTCTTTATAGATTCTGTATTTTGTGTTTTATTTATCCTGTTAAAGAAAAAAATAAACTTTTGTATACATTACAGCTTTTTTGCACAAATAGTAATAGATTATATGTAAACCCTAACCTTGTGAAACAGCCCATTCAGTTTAAAATAGAAAGGAAAAGAAAACATTTGTGTATACATATAAAAAACATTATAATCACTTTTTTCCCCTTTTTTATGTCATCACATTCCTTCTGTTCTCAGCTGCATAAGAGCTGCGTGAGGAGAACCGATCTTCCCAGTGAATGGCTGTGCAGGCAATCTGATCATTTGAAGGAGAGCAGGCTGGGTTCCCAGCATAGCTAGAGAACTGACCACAGTGTGTTCTCCTGCTTCATGTGGTCAGTTTTTAATAGGAAAGCAGAGGGACTGGCAGGAACACCGGGGATTTCACACAAAGGAAATAATACAAAGAACAGGATACACGTACATGATACAGCAGGCACATATCAGGAATATGAAATATTGGGTTTACATACTCTAATAAAAATGTTATTGTTTTTCCAATGTTTGTCACTATGTGGTGCTTTTAAAGTCCTGCTATCATGGTTAGAACTCTGTACTTACCTTTTTTTTAAAGTTGTAATTGGCCCAATATTTGGGAAATGAAGAAAGTAAATAAAATTGTATTTTTGTTCAAAACGTTGTCAATTTAACAAATTATTGCTCACACACCACATAGGCATACTTACAAATTACATCTAAAAATACATTATGTTACTACTCTTGAGTATGGAGATATCACATACACGAGACTTTTTCACAGCTGAGCCACAGAGAGGCTCAAACTCCAGGGAGCACCTTTTTGTTTTCAAGGAACATAACTGCCTTTCTTGAGTCCTTGCGGTGCCAGGATGGGAGAAATACCCACAAAATGATCCCATTTTGGAAAGCAAACACCACAAAGTATTCTCTGAAAGGCATAGGGGGTGTTTTGAAAATTATATTTTTGCCACAAACTTCTAACACATATCTTAAAACAAAATTTTCTACTCCCCTCAGGTATGGCATTATCCCATGTGTAAGACTTTTTCCCAGCATAGCAACAGAGGGGCCCAAAATCCAAGGAGCACCTTCAGGTAATCTAGGGGCATAAATGACATAGCTAATTTCCTGACTATCCTATAACATTTTGTGAGCACCAGGACAGCAGAAACAACCACAAAATGACCTCAAAACCCCATGATATCTAATATGAGGCATGGTGAGTCCTTTGAAGACTTTCCACTCGTATTTGGAAAATGCAACTTTTTACACAAAGTGGTGAAATAATAAGTTATTTCTAACACACAGAATGGGCTACTCCTCTCGATTATGGTGATACCACATGTGAGACTTTTTCAAAGCCTAACCACATAGAGAGGCCCAAAATCCAAGGAGCACCTTTAGGCTTTCTAAGGGCATAAATTATGCATCTAGTTTCCTGACTACCTACAGCATCACATTTTAGAACACTGTGACTGGTGTGGTGGTGAACAGAGACACTGTGACTTTTTGCACTATTAGGGATTGTTTCACATGTGCAGTTAGGAGGGCAGTAAAACCTTGTGGTTGCGCCATTGTTTTACCACCCCCCAACTGCTGCCCCCTTTAGCTGCAGAGGCAGCAGCTGGTACAATGCCTCCTCACTCCCTGTCAAATGCTCTCTGAAGAGTGATCTGAACACAAATCAGAGAACATACCACATGTGAATAAGGCCTTATGGTGAAACTGGGACTGGTGTGGTGGTGATTGGGGACACCGTGGCTAGCAGCACTGGTCTGGTGACATTGTACTGCTGTGTTGGTGATCAGAGATAATGGGTGGCTACACTGACATACAGTGATATCAGAGCAGTCAGCCATCGTACATGATCACTGTCACAGCAGTACTCTGTAACAATAGTGACAAAGAGATCACAGAGCAAGCATGAGGCACAGGAGCAGCAGGACATACAGGTGCATTCACTCACATTGGGGAAGCAGTTATTAGAGACATTGAAAACAACTTTTAAAATTACAACACCATATTAGAATTCAGATATTTCAGTAACTGAGATTAGATTTACTTTAACCTGCAGATTTGATACTTCTTGAAATCATGTACTTCAAACAAGCATCCAGGCATAGTGCTCTGACTTACTATGTATTGAGTTACTGACCTGGATCAACATTCTGCATGCTTGTACTGAGTCAGTGAAAAAGCTGACCGTGATCATCAGCCTGACTGCCAGGCAAATAATATTTTTATAAGATGGCCAGAAATGGAAGCCTCTATATTTCTGATAGCACAGGTTTCACTCAAAGTAGACCTGAACTCAAAAAGTGAAGATTTACTATGTTATAAGGAACAACTAGAAATCTTAATTGTGTCAAAGAATTACCCTCAAAATTTTACCTTTTGCATTGAATTCCTCCTAAAAAATAACAGTGTGCTTCCTTATATGTAAGGGTGCCTAGGCACTTCTGTGTCTACATCCTCATAGTTGTAGATCTGCAATGTGAGGTCTAGGGCACTGCTGACTGACTGCTAGTCTTGTGATATTTGTAAAATGATTTGGTAATATCCCTGCTATGCTTCTCATTTTTCTCTTTACTGAAAGTTTTGACAAAAGGAGGTAAAGCCCTGCTTTTACCAAGATGGTCATTTCCATGCAGACACACATTGCAGAACAAGGGACGGTATGTCCATACTGGGGGTAAGTTCAGCTGTAGGGGTGGTAAAGCCCTGCTTTTACCAAGATGGTCATTTCCACGCAGATGCACATTGCAGAACAAGGCACGGTATATCCGTACTGGGGGTAAGTTCAGCTGTAGGGGAGGTAAAGCCCTGCTTTTACCAAGATGGTCATTTCCACGCAGACGCACATTGCAGAACAAGGCACGGTATGTCCATACTGGGGGTAAGTTCAGCTGCAGGGGAGGTAAAGCCCTGCTTTTACCAAGATGGTCATTTCCACGCAGACGCACATTGCAGAACAAGGCATGGTATATCAGTACTGGGGATAAGTTCAGCTGCAGGGAGACCACAGGCAATACTGGTGATCCTTTGCCTCTGGCTGTTTTTTGGGCATGGCATGAAAGTTAAATTCTTTCTAAAGCAGACACCCCAATAAATCTAAAATACTTACAGTATGTTAGCAAATTCCAGTAAATCACATTGATAGATTTAGAGCTACTGTAAAATATTCCTCTCAGCAAATTAAGCCATACTATTGCACCACATTCTCAGGATTTATTTAACCAGTTCATATTCATAAGTCCAAATAATCAGTCTTCTGCATTATAAAAATAAATCCTCTTGGAAAAAGGATTTATTGGCAAAATGGTTAAAGTCCATTTAAAGACTCAATTTATTTCTTTGAGTAACAAAGTACCCTCTAATGCAAATCTTGCCATTCAATAATAATAAAGTCATATACCTATTTTAGACTTTCAAATCTACCTACCTCCTACCAAATGCTATAGGGCAACGTTGGAGTGCTTTGCATATCTGAAACCTGACCACAAGCTCCTCACTATGTATACAATGCAGTGCTGTCAGTGTCAAGAGGCAGTGCAAAGAGCTCAGCATGACAAGCGGATGATTGACCAGCTAGAGACCTGATCCCCAGCCTGCAGCTTTGAAACTTACTATGTGGCCCTCAGGCCCAAACAGCCAGTAGTCATTGTTTTCCTTGCTGAGGTGCTTACTCAGAAACAGTGTTGGAAAATAGATGTGAAACTGGTTTCTACTAGCTAAATGATTTGGATTAACCACTCCCATCCTTAGGCTGTTTAGAAACAGATAGAAGTGGCTATACCAGAGTCATGACTGCAGCTACAGTCATGATCCTGGTATTGTTTTGTTGCAGCAATACAGCTGTTAGATTACTTTTACAGGAGCCGAGACCCCCCTCCCCTTCTGCCACAGCCTTTACAGGGCTTTCCCATCGTGCGACTGGCGGCACCTGGTTCCAGGTACACAGTGAGACGAACTGATGTTCCTCCTCCCAATGTATGACATCAAAAACCAGAAGCTAAGTGGGTTTAGTCACTTCCGGTTTTGGTCTCAAGTAAACAAGCCAATTCTGGCTCTTGAAAGCATCACATCAAACCGATCTGGGTTTGATCTGATGCTTTGGAGGCCAGAGGAGAGGTCTGGGGTCAAACAGACCCCAGATATCTCCATAAAGCAGACTTGTTACAGCCCATGCTATCACATGGGATGTTGTTCATCCCTTGTGATAGCAATAAAGTTGGTAAAAAAAATAAAAGGTACAGTGTTAGGAAAAAATGCAAATACAATAATTAATAAAGTAGAAAAATTTTAAAGTGACCCTGTCCCCCTGTGCCATCACACAAATTGGTCTCACACGCATATGTAAACGGCGATCACACCACACGTGAGGTCTTGCTGCGAACCTCAGTGCTAGAGTAATAATTCTAGTGCCAGTCCTCCTGTGTAACTCTAAACTAATAACCTGTAAAGGCTTTTAAAGTGTCACCTATAGGGATTTTTAGGTACTGTAGTTTGGTGCTGTTCCACAGGCATATACAGTTTTAAAGTGTGACATGTCTGGCATCTATTCTCAGCGTAACATTATCTTTTATTAAACAACTGCATATTATATTGTGTTTTTGTGCATTCAAATTAATTGTGTCTTTTTTCCATAAAAATAAAAATCTGCAACACCCACCATTTCATTCTCTAGGGCCTCTGCTTAAAAATTTATATAATGTTTGAGGGTTCTAAGTTTTCCAGCAAAAAAAAATGCTTCCTTATTTTTACAGTCCACAATGAACATGGAAAAATACTTTCCAAAACAAAGCAGGATGTTACCAGTTAGGCACAATCTTAACATATTTGTCACAAGTATGCAGTAAATGGATGGCACATCTTTGAGTAGCGGTCAAAACAGGGGTTACTAGATGATGTCTCGCAGAATGACTAGATGATGTCTCGCAGAATGACTACATCTGGAGAATCTGGTATAAATGTGCTGGGGGGGTGAAAATATTCGGGTCCGGTCCCTGCCCCCAACCTCTCCAACCTAAGGGCCCACCAAAGTTATATGCAGTGTCCAGCTGGAGCTAATTAGTAGTCTCTGGAGGTGTTTTTAGATAGTTTTGGTATTCTTGTGTGAAACTAAAGTCATGCCAATAAAACCAGGTTGATTGAAATGTGTCCTTGCACTCCAGAGATGCAGAAACTTTTACTTTGTATGCTATCCATTGTTTTTTTTCTACTATTGGTTCGCTGAACTTTTAAAATGGATCTTGCTAAACGAATATCAAATGCAATGTCTTAAGGGGCTGCATATGGCACTGACTTGCAAATAATTCAGATGCAGACAGTCTGGGGTTGATTTACTAAAACTGGTGTACTCAGAATCTGGTGCAGGGGCCATGTACTGCTGTATGCCAATCTGGTGCAGGGGCCATGTACTGCTGTATGCCAATCTGGTGCAGGGGCCATGTACTGCTGTATGCCAATCTGGTGCAGGGGCCATGTACTGCTGTATGCCAATCTGGTGCAGGGGCCATGTACTGCTGTATGCCAATCTGGTGCAGGGGCCATGTACTGCTGTATGCCAATCTGGTGCAGGGGCCATGTACCGCTGTATGCCAATCTGGTGCAGGGGCCATGTACCGCTGTATGCCAATCTGGTGCAGGGGCCATGTACCGCTGTATGCCAATCTGGTGCAGGGGCCATGTACCGCTGTATGCCAATCTGGTGCAGGGGCCATGTACCGCTGTATGCCAATCTGGTGCAGGGGCCATGTACCGCTGTATGCCAATCTGGTGCAGGGGCCATGTACCGCTGTATGCCAATCTGGTGCAGGGGCCATGTACCGCTGTATGCCAATCTGGTGCAGGGGCCATGTACCGCTGTATGCCAATCTGGTGCAGGGGCCATGTACCGCTGTATGCCAATCTGGTGCAGGGGCCATGTACCGCTGTATGCCAATCTGGTGCAGGGGCCATGTACCGCTGTATGCCAATCTGGTGGAGGGGCCTTGTACTGCTGTATGCCAATCTGGTGCAGGGGCCATGTACTGCTGTATGCCAATCTGGTGCAGGGGCCACAAGGGTGACAATGCTGCAGTGATTTAATGAATACAAGTAGAGTATTATTCTCCGATCAAAAGAAATGGAAAACCAACATTTCTGCCTTTAGGCTCCATGAACACTAGCATTTTTTTAAGCTAAAAAAAGTTGGAAAAAACACTGGATAAAAAACACTGGTAGTAAGGTTTTAGTAGCGTCTAGGAGTGTTCAGAGTTTTTTTCTGCTGGAAAAACCCTCCAAAAAAACTATTTTTTTTCTGCTCCTAGATGTTGAGGCTCAAAAAACACTAATAACCTA
This sequence comes from Staurois parvus, assembly GCF_062004578.1. Classification (NCBI taxonomy): domain Eukaryota; kingdom Metazoa; phylum Chordata; class Amphibia; order Anura; family Ranidae; genus Staurois; species Staurois parvus. The sequence goes on from NW_028318003.1 coordinate 8,565,404, forward strand.
AAGTACACATAGGATAACACTGTTTAGCTTGTGGGAGAAGAAAAAAATGCTAAAAGCAGCTTCTAGGAGCTTAAAAAACCGCTAGTGTGCATGGAGCCTAAGGATCCATAGATATTTACTAGGTATTGCAGGGGGCTCTAGGAAAAACATATAGTGTCACTGAAGTTCACAGTCTATTTAAAATATCCAAAACTAGACTTTGTTGTATTAATAAGTTATGAAAATATGATCATAAGAGTTTTTTTAAGCAAAAATTGGTAAATCCACAACACCCAAATAACATTTAGTAGTAACCAAAATGTTTGCACCAATAAATTAAAACATAATTACTATTTTAAAAGGTGTGATCACCTTTGCGAATCAAAGGTTTGCACCTACTTCATGTGTAAGTTTTGCCATACATTACCCCAGGCTCCATCAATTACCATCAGCAAGGTTCACAAAAATGATAGCTGGTACCTACTATGAACATTTTTTATTGATGTCAACAGACAAAATTGCTTACCTGGTTCCCTAAAATTGTTGTTGACTATTTTTTGTAGTTTGATGCCCCAGTATTTTACATTAAAGTAACCATGTCACTATAGTTAAGATTTCTATTTTTTGCATAGGCCCATACACCCATTGTTCACACGAGCGCTGGCATATACCCAAGAAGAGCCCGCACAGCTATTCATGTCTATGGGCACCAGTACATAGCACATGGGCTTTCCAGGTTGGGGAAATGTGTTGGAATTTACAATGCACGGGCTCAAGCGCCCATGTGCAAGAGGCCTAAGACTGCAGTCTACTGAAACAGATCAACAGGCATTTTCTGCACTGATTGAACAGATAAAGCGTTTTCAATAGCATATTAAACAAAAAGGACCAAATGAGAAGTTCATTGTTGGGGTTTACCAGTGGGTGCTTGGGTGTAATATAGCATCCTTATAACACTTCCATTCATTTGTCCTATTGTCTTTGCTATGCTTTCCAGTACACTGCCTGCAACCAACGTCTTACTTTGTTGGATGGAATGATCTCCTGTCCAACAGATACATTATAGTTCAGCAGCAGAGCGGGAGAGAGGGAGGTTTGCTTAGATAAGTAAAACTACTGCACATCATTGCTGGTGACAGTGAGAGTCTATTATTGCTGCATGGGGTCAGTAGTGCTGGGGGTAGTGGGGGTTAATGATGTGGACGTTGGGGGTTATTATCTCTTTTGAAGGGCTATTCTTGCTGTGGACAGTGGGGGTCTAATATTGGTGCTGGGAGTTGATTTTTGCTAGAGATAGGGGTGTCTAATATTACTTTTGAGGGTCTATTATTGCTACTGGGGGTCTATTATTGCTGGGAACAATGAGAGTTTTTTTATGCTTCAGGGTCATTATTGCTGGGGACAATGGGGATTAGTATTACTGGTGACAGTGTGGGGCTATTATAGATGGGGACAGTGAGGTTTATTAATGCTGTTGGGACGGGTATTGCTGGGAACAATAGGGGTTATTATTGTGCTGATGATCTCATAGTGCTGGGTATGGTGGGGGTTATTATTGTGGAAAACAGTGAGAGTTATTGTTGTCAGGGGTCTATTATTGCTGTGGACAATGGGTGTTATTATTTTGCAAGGCAGTGGAGGTTATTGCTGTCGGGGTCTATTGTTGCTGCTGTGGGTCTTATATTGCTGCAGGGTTTTTTTTTTTTATTGCTGCGGGTCTATTCTTGCTGGCAACAGTGATAGTTTTTATATTGCTAGGGAAGGTGGGGTTTATTATTCCTTAGGGTACGTTAATGCTAGGGACAGTGGGGGTTATTACTAATGGTGACAGTGGGGTCTGTTATCACTGTTGACAGTGGGGTTATAATTGGGGCTATTACTGTTACTGGATGTCTATTATTGCTGTAAATTGTAGGGGTTATTATTGTGGAGGACAATGGGAGTTATTGCTGTCAGGGACAAATGGGGGTAATTATTGTAGAGGATTGTTATTACTTTCAGGGGTCTATTATTACTGCTGCTGGCACTGGGAATTATTATTGCTGGGGACAGTGGGGGTTATTACTGCTGGGGGTTTTCTTATTGCTGGGGACAGCAAGACACTAGCAATGCTGCTGGGGGAGTCTATTGCTGCTAGGGGTTTAATATTGCTGCTGGGGGCTTAACATTATTGCCAGGAACAGCAGGGGTTATTGCTGCCGAATCTGACACGTGTTGAGGATTATCATTGCTGGCCCTGTCACGTTTGCTGGGGTTATTGCTGGTAGGTTATCTTTGCTGGCTCTGACACATGCTGGGGGTTATTGCTGGTGGGTCATCATTGCTGGATCTGATACTCACCATGGGGCCTATAAAATATGTCTTGTTACACCCAGAGTCTATTTTGTCTGAACCATAGCAAAACAAGGGGAAGGCTAGCATACTACAAGTTATACACTGTGAAGAAACACCTCATTGACAATGCCAAGTTTTGTTTACGTCCACAAATGGATTTTTCTCCCTAATCCATTCAAGATGTAACTGTTAGTTCTTTTCTTTTGTAACTATGGGTAAATTTTATGTCCATTGTGACCAGCAGTTTATGGGACATTTTTACATACTTCTGACCACTGCACTCTGTATACTTCAGTGTGCTTAAAAGGGACTAGTGTCTATGTTCTTAATACTCTATATAACATTACATCTTTCCTTTTCTGACTAAGCATTTCTCATTATGTTATGTCTGCTTTTATTATAACATTGGATTGGGGGAGGCATAACAGCTTCTAACACTGGTGGATGCCCCCCCCCCCAGGAAAATATTCTTGAGCCACCCCTGGGGCTTACATACCCTTTAAAAGTACGGTTACACTATAACTACAAAAGGCGTACATTGTACACCTTTTTCCCACCATTAAAAACAGTGGTGGATGTCTTTTTTTAACCTGACATAGCTACATGTAACTACACAATAAGGGAAACGCTTTATTCCACAAAAGCTATAAAGAATGCTGATAAGAGATACTGATCTTTGACAACAGTAGAGACAACATTGCAATAAACCACTGAACATCCAGATTGTGATCCTGAAGAATGACAGCAATCCAAAGACTGCCTGGACTGACTATCACACCATGCAAGCCGTGCAAGTCTAGCCCACTTTGGTGGTCAAAGGCAATGCAACATTTTTTTTTTTTCACAAAGCCGACCTTAATGGGATTCTCTTTAACAAGACTTGAATATCGGATCATATAGTATATGAATTCCTTCTTTAAACAAAGAGAAATGAAATGGCTTCAAACATGAATACTGAACATTTATCCCACACAAGGAACTCATAGGAGGTAACATACCAGTGATCATGGCAAAAAAGTCATATATTGATCCTTTAATAGACTCTAACTCATCTAAGAAAGACATGCAATATACAAAATTGTCCTTTTACAGCTGAGCAGCATTATCAAGGCTTTGTTTGATCTTTTCTTTGTTTTAATACAAGACCATACCCATCATACAATGCACACACGTGCACAAAATATCCATAAATCTGCATTCTTACATTCAATTTTCAATAACCTAATTGATTCTAAAAAAAAACAAAACAAAAAAACCCCACTTATGTGAAAGCAAGACAGATAAACCTAGCTGTTCAGTTAGATGATAAACCCCCATCACCCACCCTTCTGCATCTATCCCCCGCCTTTCTGCATCTTATTTCTGTCGCCAACATTAACATAAACAAATGAAGTGCAAAAAACCCAACCCCTACATCGCACAGCTATGTCTCTGTCTGCCTTAACCCCTTCGCTGCCTTCCACGTTTTATCAGAACCCAGCACCAAAAGTGGCCTGGATTAAAAAAAACAAACAAAAAACATCTTTATAGATTTAGCAAAACATGTCATTTAGAATTCTCATATCATCCCATGCATAATATTGCCATATTCCTCGCTAGCTGAAAGACCCTCATTAAAGCGTCCTCGCTCTGCCTGGCCATAGTAGCTAAATGCAACTATCTATTTACCCCTTGCCCAGTAGAGGGGAAAAGGCGCTGTAGGGCAAAATGATTCATTTCACTGGAGATCATTTGCTGTTTTTGTCTAAGAGTCTGCAGAAATGTTATAGCTGGCAAACCAAGAACCTCATTTGCAATTCTGAAAAAAAAAAAGAACACTTTAACATTGAAAGAATGATTGGCACAAGGGGAGATAGTGTGTGCAGGATTTATACTAGAACGTTTATCCATGAAAAAAAAAAGTCTGTGGTCCTGTCCGGAGTGATGGGAACTGAAATGGTATTTCTGCATCTCTTACTTACAAAAGGGGAGGGGGTATCTCCCCCAAATGGGGTTCTGATTCTAAACAGCACGGAGGATCTTGCAAATTTGCATACGCTCCACTACATCTGTATGTGATCAGGCGAGAGCATCTCTTAAATCTGTGATGGCTTCTTATGATAAAATGCATGCAAGGAAAATTAAGACAAATGGCTGCATCCTCCTCCCCCTTCCATCAGCCGTGGAAGGGTTAATGAGCTGTAGATGCAAGAATAATTATCAGCAGCACAAGGCTTGCTCACAGCATATCCTGCTAAAAAAAAATAGAGTAGGAAAGAATTTTACCCTTACGCCTGATTCTTCACTATTTTTGCACATCTAGAGAGCGGAGGAGCAAATAATGCGTTAATTGAGCTAATTAGGAGACAATAAATTGTGTCCCTAGCAGTGGGAAGGTGGCCTTGGACAGCTGAAGAGTCTGTAAGAGCCCTAGAGGTCTGACCTAGTGATTAATGGGGAGTTCAGGGTATATCCCAGAAGGCACAGGTTACAGTAAGAAGGAGGGGTCACCGAGGAGCGTCAAACCACCCCAAGCAGAACAAACCGCAGAGGAACATAGAAATGACCACAAACATATTCAAATAAGTATGGAAAATGCTGCATAATATGTCAGCGCTATGCAAACACAGTATATAATAATTACCCACATAACATTTATATATTGATGTAGATTAACATACAACATAACATTAGAAACCCATTATTTACTTTCAATACTTGTATTGTTGTGTGTGTCAATAAAAACATATATTGTTGGAAACAAGCATAAATCACACACCACAAGCAAAAATATACACAAAGCTATTACCAAAGCAAACATAATGTACATTTTTAACCAATTACTAAATTACCAAAATCTAATTAAATAATGCAAAGTAAACTGAATAATCACAATATTCAGTATGGGAAAAAAACCAAATGTATCATTTAACAGAAAAATGTATTAATTTATCAATACTGGCATACAGACATAGTACACTTGATGAACACAACACTTCAGAAAATTAGTTATATTAATAGGTATTTCAAAATAAAACACAAAGTGTTATTTTTGATGCACAAGACCAAGTAATAAAACATAAAATGGCCTAATTTCATTCTGATAAGCAGCGTAACACACCTATATAGTGTATGTAACATATATATACACACATACACACACACAGGCATTCATATGCATATGTGTGTGTATATAAACATAAATGCATAATATATTCATATGGATACATGCATGTGGGCATATGTGATCTTGTGATCATGTATTTAACGAGTATACACACAGGTTTGCATGTATATTAGTATATGTGCATACATATTATTTTAAGTTTCTATGTGGACCAAAAGTTTTTTTATTAAAACACAAAGAGAAATAGAAGACTCTTTTCAGGAAACAAATGTGTATTTGAAGGGGACAGTGAAGAGGCCATCTAACCATCACACAATAAAAGGCCAAGAAACGAACATACAAAAAGGATGAAATTGAAGCTGGCGTCATTAAAAATGCAAATTGACGGTTTTAAATGATACTGAGATCTCTTACAGTGTACAGATTTGACCGTAAAGGTTTCTAAAGCCAAAGAACACTGAACCTCATCACCAAAGTACCTGGGCTCTTCTGATAAGCCTCTCTACAGGTCCAGGCTTGCCCCATATCAGTGTGCCTTTTCTCTATCACCTTGCCTGTTTACACTGCACTCCTGGCAACACAAATGGACTTTCTCCTTGTTGTTCAAAGACAGCAAACAAAGAAAGGAAGCTGAGCAGGCGGTATATACACACAATATGTAAAAAAGGAGAGAGGTTCCTTGATTCACATACTTTGACATAATACATTATGTCCAACTAAGTCAAACACCACTATGCAAAAAGTACAAAGGTAGTTCAGCAGTTTACTGACACCATTGCAGGCATTGTTCTACACATTGAGCTACATACAGTGGAAATAACCCTTGTTGTATACTGAATACCTTTTCTATCTAATATTATTTTGTATCTATACAGAACTTTTCAAAGAAAACTGCTCAGGTGGCCATAACTGTCCAGCCAATGTTACTAGTGACCATAGTCATGGGGACTGCAAACACTAGATGTCTCAAATGAGCAGATCTCTCAGCAAGAACAACAAGCAGTGCGACATATGCCCATCCTCGCTCAAATCAAGCCAGTTGAACCCACCAACATATTTTTCTATGACTGGGGTTGTAAAATAGATGAAGCAGATTTCTTTGAAATCTTAGTTCTCTTTACAGTGTAAGAAAGGTTTGATTATCAAGGAATGATCAGCATTTTGGTAGGAGGCAATTTCCATAATGAACCCAAATAAATATGACCATAGTTGCGAGGACTGCAAGGACTGGATGACTCTAATGAGCAGATCTCTTAGTAAGAACATCAGGCAGTGAAACATACACTCGTCCTCACTCAAATCAAGCTAGTTGGATACACCAACATATTCTTTGACTGGGCTTGAAAAAAATAGAGGAGACGTTTCTTTGAAATCTCAATTCTCTTTACAGTGGAAAAAAGGATTGATCATCAAGGAATGATAAGCGTTAGGTAGCAAGCATTTTCCATCATGAGCCCTAATGAATGTGGGACAATGTTCTGCTGCCATTGTTCCACCACAGAAGAGGTTCTGTCCAGAACATTGCTTTAGGATTAATGGTTAAACTTTAGGAAATTGGCACTTCAAAAGATCATCCAAACATTTATAATGGCTGATAAAATGATTACTGGCTGATAAAATGATTACTGAATTCCATGTAGGAATCTGAGCATGTCAAATATGAACAGCGTTTACATTAGATGCAAATATTTTTTGTTCGCCAGGCATGCAAAATCAAGAATTCTGTTAATCCATGATGAAATGCACTACCTGCAATAGGTGGAAATGACTGGCACTTGATTTACAAAGTGTTAGCGTGCACTTGAGACTGCATAGGTCCTTGCAGATTTTTTTCACAAATAAGCCTGTAATGTTGTTAACCTGGCCTTGAAGAGCACCAATGCTTAACAGAGAAAACAAGTCATTTATCTTTCTGGGGACTTCATAAAAGAACCGATCCATGCAACAACTTTCATTAACACAATGAAATCCGTTTGTAATTACTAGTATTGACACCAATCCAAGGTTACAGCAGATTGCTTTACTTTGGCCTGTGCAGCAGGCAATATAGAAAAATTGGGATAACTACAGAAATGAGGCAACATAGGCTCACTGGGGTATCCTACAGAAATCAGGCAATATAGGTTAATAGGGTATCTTGAAACATTAACAATACTTATTCACTAGATATCCTTCAGAAATTAGGTGACTACAAGAACAAGAAAATATACGTTGACTGCAGTATCCTACAGAAATGAGACAATATGAGTTCACCAGGGTATGCTTCAAAAATTAGGCAATATATGTTCACTGAGGTATCCTATATATGTTCATGGGGTATCCTTCAGAAATTAGGTTATAAAGGTTCCATTGGGTATTAAACAGAAATGAGGCAATATAGGTTTCATGGGGTATCTATGGCTATAAGGCAATATAGCTTTACTGGGTTATTCTATAGAAATAGGGTAATATAGGTTCCCTGGGGTATCCTACAGAGATGGGGCTGTACAAATTTTCTGGGGTATCCTAATGAGGTGGAGCAGTATAAGATTACTGGGGTAACCTGCATAAATGAGGCAATATATGTTCCCAGGTACCCTTTGAAAATGAAGCAATGTATAGCGTGTTCAGTGGACAATCCTTCAAAAATAAGGGAATATAAATTCACTAGCATATCCTAAACATGAGGCAATAAAAGTTCACCGGGGTCTCCAACAGAAATCGGACAATATAAGTTTAGTGAGGTCTTCTATACAATTGTGATAATATAGGTTAATTTGGAGTATTCAACAGAAATGGCACAATATAAAATTACTGGGCTATACCTACATAAATGAGGCAATGTAGAATAACAGGGTATCCTACAAAAAGAAAACAACGCATGTTTACTGGGGTACCCTACAGAAATAAAGCAATATAAGGTCACTGGGGTATCCTACAGAAATAAAGCAATATAAGGTCACTGGGGTATCCTACAGAAATAAAATGTATGTTTACTGGGGTATCCTAAAGAAATAAAGCAATATAAGGTCACTGGGGTATCCTACGGAAAAAAGCTATAATAATTCACAGGTTATCCTAAAGAAATTAGGCAATATACATTCAATGGAGTATCTTAAATAAATTAGACAACATAAGATTTTTGGGGTATCCTACAGAATTGAAGCATTATAGGTTCACAGAGGTATCCTATAGAAATAACACAATAAATAAAAAAGTGTACTTGAGTACCCAGAAAAATTAGCCAATTTAAGTAAACTAATGGAACCTATACCATATATGTTCAGTGGAGTATCCTATAAAAATTAGGGGGAAAAAAGAATTAGTTTATTTTACAGAAAAAAAGGCAATGTATGTTCACTGGGGTATCCTATGGAAAAGAGACAATATATATTAATTTGGGGTATTCTACAGTAAAGAGGCAATATATGTTCACTGGGGTATGCTATGGAAAAGAGGCAATATATGTTCACTGGGGTATGCTATGGAAAAGAGGCAATATATGTTCACTGGGGTATGGCATGAAAAAGAGGCAATATATGTTCACTGGGCTATGCTATGGAAAGGAAGCAATAAATGTTCTCCGGGGTGTGCTATGGAAAAGAGGCAATATATGTTCATTGGGGTTTGCTGTGGAAAGGAAGCAATAAATGTTCACTGTGGTATGCTATGGAAAAGAGGCAACATATGTTCACTGGGGTATGCAATGGGAAAGAGGAAATATATGTTCACTGGGGTATGCTATGGAAAGGAAGCAATAAATGTTCACTGTGGTATGCTATGGAAAAGAGGCAACATATGTTCACTGGGGTATGCAATGGGAAAGAGGAAATATATGTTCACTGGGGTATGCTATGGAAAGGAATCAATAAATGCTCACTGGGGTATGCTATGGAAAGGAAGCAATAAATGTTCACCGGGGTATGCTATGGAAACAAGGAAATATATGTTCACTGGGGTATGCTATGGAAAGGAAGCAATGAATGTTCACTGGGGTATGCCATGGAAAAGAGGCAATATATGTTCATTGGGGTATCCGGCGGAAAAGAGGCAATATATGTTCAATGGGGTATCCTGCAGACAAAAGGCAATATATGTTCACTTGGGGTATCCTGCAGAAAAGAAGCAATATGTGTTCACTTGGGGTATCCTGCAGAAAAGGGGCAATATATGTTCACTTGGGGTATCCTGCAGAAAAGGGGCAATATATGTTCACTTGGGGTATCCTGCAGAAAAGGGGCAATATATGTTCACTTGGGGTATCCTGCAGAAAAGAAGCAATATATGTTCACTTGGGGTATCCTGCAGAAAAGAAGCAATACATGTTCACTTGGGGTATCCTGCAGAAAAGCACACATTATCCCCTGTAAACGCTCTGCAACATTTTAGTGCTCTGCTCCTGACAAATCTGATGTTGTGTATTGGACAATGCACTGCAGCCTCTGAGTAGAAATGGAGAAGTTTGCAGCTTTTCCAAAGTCTCGGTTGACTGGAGGAGGGCACCAGTCCATCTATATACTATGATACACCAGGCTTCTCATGCTACAACTGTATCAGTGCCAATATGATGGAGTGCACTTCGCTTTCCATCCCCAGACTGGGATGCTGCTGATTTCTTCTCATCAGGGATAGCAGTATACTTATGGAGTATGCTCACACCTTGGCATCCAGGTATACTGAGGGCCCCTCCTCCTCTCCATCCAATGAGGGCCCCCATACAATGCTCCTGACTCCTGGATCAGAGCATATACATACAGATAGTCGGCAAATCAAATCACAGCCAATCTTACATCCTACAAATCTATCACATTCCATCCCCATCAGCACTTTGTGAAATCTTATCTCATATACATGTGTGAATTCTACAGCCTGGACACGAGTCCCCGTCTCCCCATAGTAGTCAGCAGCATGGGGCAGAGTTGGGATAAGAGCTGTCGGTCATGTATGTACAGGATGACATGTATGATCGTCTACACACGGAAAGGTATGAGCGCTCCGGAGCTCAGCTCAGCCCCGACAATACACATTTGTTAAACAAAAGAGAAGCAAATGTATGTAGAGAAGGACAGGAATACAGGAGCTGCCGATAGACATCGCTGACCACCTGAGCCGTGTATTCGTTGATCTGCCTACACAATCACAAGTCACACACATCACGGGGGACGATCATACAATCATATCGACATGGAAAGTAAAGGGGCAACTAGGCTGCGATCCGTCCAGCAGAGCTCCGGGCTGTGCAGGTAACAGGTAGGTGAAGGCAGCCCGGAGGGATCGCTATGGAGCATCAGAGTGTCAGCTACTCAGCCAACTCACCTGTCTGCACTGAACACAGCAGGAAGAGAGTTACCAGCAACATTCCATACAGAGAGGGGATATGCCGGGTGTGAATCCCTCATCAGATCCCGAGCTGTCCCTCCTCACTCCGCTCTCTGTAGCCCTCAGTGCTCCTCATCAGCTCCTCCTCCCTGTCATCAGTAGGGTGGGAAGAGGACTGCCACTCCCAGACCTCCTCTACACGGGGACTCTTCCTACTGCCAACATCAACTCTCTTCCTTCCCAGCCTTCCTGTTCATATATCCTGCACTTCACCCGCCCTCTTCATACGTCTACTTCACCTGTCCTCTTCATCCATCCACTACATGTGTCCTCTTCATCCATGTACTTCACCCTTAGTCTTTATATATCTACTTCACCTGTCCTCTCCATACATCTATTTCACCTGTCCTCTTCATCCATCCACCTCATCTGTCCTCTTCATCCATCTACTTCACCTGTCCTCTTCATCCATCCACTACATCTGTCCTCTTCATCCATGTACTTCACCCTTAGTCTTTATATATCTACTTCACCTGTCCTCTCCATACATCTACTTCACCTGTCCTCTTCATCCATCCACCTCATCTGTCCTCTTCATCCATCTACTTCACCTGTCCTCTTCATCCATCCACTACATCTGTCCTCTTCATCCATCTACTTCACCTGTCCTCTTCATCCATCCACTACATCTGTCCTCTTCATCCATGTACTTCACCCTTAGTCTTTATATATCTACTTCACCTGTCCTCTCCATACATCTACTTCACCTGTCCTCTTCATCCATCCACCTCATCTGTCCTCTTCATCCATCTACTACATCTGTCCTCTTCATCCATCCACCTCATCTGTCCTCTTCATCCATCCACCTCATCTGTCCTCTTCATCTACTTCACCCTTACTCTTTATACATCTACTTCACCTGTTCTCTTCATCCATCCACTACATCTGTCCTCTTCATCCATCTACTTCACCTGACCTCTTCATCCATCCACTACATCTGTCCTCTTCATCCATGTACTTCACCCTTAGTCTTTATATATCTACTTCACCTGTCCTCTCCATACATCTACTTCACCTGTCCTCTTCATCCATCCAGCTCATCTGTCCTCTTCATCTACTTCACCCTTACTCTTTATACATCTACTTCACCTGTCCTCTTCATCCATCTACTTCACCTGACCTCTTCATCCATCCACTACATCTGTCCTCTTCATCCATCTACTTCACCTGGCCTCTTCAACCATCCACTACATCTGTCCTCTTCATCCATCTACTTCACCTGGCCTCTTCATCCATCTACTACATCTGTCCTCTTCATCCATCTACTTCACCTGTCCTCTTCATCCATCCACCTCATCTGTCCTCTTCATCTACTTCACCCTTACTCTTTATACATCTACTTCACCTGTCCTCTTCATCCATCTACTTCACCTGACCTCTTCATCCATCCACTACATCTGTCCTCTTCATCCATCTACTTCACATGGCCTCTTCATCCATCCACTACATCTGTCCTCTTCATCCATCTACTTCACCTGCCCTCTTCATCCATCCATCTCATTTGTCCCCTTCATCCATCCACTTCAGCCTTCCTCTTCATACACCTACTTCACATGCCCTCTTCATACATCTACTTCACCTGTCCTCTTCATCCATCTACTTCACCTGCCCTCTACATCCATCCACCTCATCTGTCCTCTTCATCCATCTACTTCACCTGGCCTCTTCATCCATCCACCTCATCTGTCCTCTTCATCCATCTACTTCACCTGGCCTCTTCAGCCATCCACTTCATCTGTCCTCTTCATCCATCTACTTCACCTGGCCTCTTCATCCATCCACCTCATCTGTCCTCTTCATCCATCTACTTCACCTGGCCTCTTCATCCATCCACTTCATCTGTCCTCTTCATCCATCTACTTTACCTGCCCTCTTCATCCATCCACCTCATCTGTCCTCTTCATCCATCTACTTCACCTGCCGTCTTCATCCATCAACTTCATCTGCCCTCTTCGTCCATCTACTTCACCTGTCCTCTTCATCCATCCATCTCATCTGTCCCCTTCATCCATCCACATCAGCCTTCTTCATACATCTACTTCACCTGCCCTCTTCATCCATTCACTTCATCTGTCCTCTTCATCCATTCACTTCATCTGTCCTCTTCAACCATCTAATTTATCTGTCCTCTTCATCCATCCATGTCATCTGTCCTCTTCATCCATTTACATCATCTTTTAAATTCATCCATCTATTTCATCTGGACTCTTCAATCATCTATTTCACCTGTCCTCTTCATCCATCCACTTCATCTGTCCTCTTCATCCATTTACTTCATCTTTCCTATTCATCCATCTATTTCATCTGGACTCTTCATCCATCCACTTCATCTGTCCTCTTCATCCATCCACTTCAGTCTTCTTCATCCATCTACTTCACCTGTAATCTTCATCCATCCACTTCAGCCTTCGTCTTCATCCATCTACTAAACCTGTTCTTTTCATTGATCAGCTTCACCCTTCCTCCTCATCTATCTACTTCATCTATCCTCCTGATCCATCCACTTCACCCTGCTTCTTCTTCATCATCCATCTACTTCAGCCTTTTTCCCCATCCTTCCTTTTCATCTGCCCTCTTCATCCATCCACGTCATCTATTCACTTCATCCTTCATCTTCATTCATCTACTTCATCCTTCCTCTTTATTCATCTACTTCATCCACCACTTCTTCCTTCCTCTTCAGCCATCCACTTCCTTTTCATCTTTTTTTGATCCATCTTCTTCATCTGTTCTCATCATCCATCCACTTTATTCTGTCTTTTCATCCATCCTCTTCTTCTGTCCTCTTAATTTATTCACTTTATCCTTCCTTTTCATCTGTTCTTTTCATCCATCCTCTTCATCTGTCGTCTTCATCCATCCACTTTATCCTTTCTTTTCATTTGTTCTTTTCATCCATCCTCTTCATCTATCCACTTTATCCTTCCTTTTTATCGTTTCTTTTTATCTGTCCTACTTATCTATCCACTTCATTTGTTCTCCTCATCCTTCCTCCACTTGTATCCTTTTCATCTATTCTCTCCTTTTTCAGGCTCCAGAATCTTCATGGTTAAAGTCCAACTCCAGGAAAAGTAAAAGTGCTCCCTTAAAGTCCACTGTGCCTGCACTGCAAGGGTTAACTGCTCATTTCTGCCTAGGAAAAAAGCACTTTTACTTACCTGATCCATTCAATTTGAATCAAACCAGGCAGGTCCTAGTACTACATAGTTGTTGGTAGATCTAAAAGAGATTGTACAATCAGATTGTACAATGTATGGCCACTTTAAGGTTAGGTTCACACCTATACAGTTTACACTTGACCTGTTTCTACATTGTGTCTTGCATTGCGTTTTGCATTTTTGTACTTGCATTTTTGCCAGGTTTTTTATGTGTTTTGCATTTTTTTTAATTTTTCTTGTTGCTAGGCAGATTTAAAACACAAAACGCATCAAAAATGCCACAAAAACGCACTACATGCTTTTCTGCAGTGTTTCCATTGAAGTCTATAGAACCAAAAACACAACTTTTTGCATTCAAATAAGTCCCTGACCCTTTCCAAAAAATGCACCGGGTGAAAACACTGAGATGTGAACGTGTCCCATAGGAAATCATATTAAAGGGACTCTACTGTGTTTCTGCAAAACGCTGTGGAAAACAGGTGTGAACCTAGGGTTAGAGTCTGCAGAAATGTTATAGCTGGCAAACCAAGTACCCTCTTAGCAAATAAAGATCATTGAAAGAATGATTGGCAAAAGGGGAGATACCGTGTGCAGGATTTATACTGTAACATTTAGCCATCAAAAAAAGTCTGTGGTCCTGTGTGGAGGAATGGAGTGATGGGATCTAGAAATGTATTTCTGCATCTCTTACTTACAAAAGGGGAGGGGGTATCTCCTCTAAATGGGGTTCTGTTTCCAAACACCACAGAAGATCTTGCAAATTTGCATACCCTCCAGTACATCTGTATGTGATCAGGCGAGAGCATCTCTTAAATCTATGATGGCTTCTTATGATAAAACGCATGGAAGGCACATTAAGACAAATGGCTGCATCCTCCTCCCATCCGTCATGGAAGGGTTAATGAGCTGTAGATGCAAGAATAATTATCAGCAGCACACGGCTTGCTCACAGCATATCCTGCTAAAAAATAGAGTAGGAAAGAATTCTTCCCTTACATCTGATTCTTCTCTATTTCTGTACATCTAGTGAGCAGAAGAGCAAGGAATGAGTTAATTGAGCTAATTAGGAGACAATAGGGCTCAGGCTATGCTGGCCATGAAATTGCTTTCTGCTGAAAGAATTAACTACTTGTTGGCAGTATCCTCATTTACAACATATTTAAATCAATGTGTTGATAATGAGATGAAGGGTGAGATTGGGGGCAGTCGTTAAATCTCCCAATTGTAAAGAGATTTAATCCCCAGTGTACCCCATTGCCACTGGGAGAATTAACCACTTGGCGGCAGTCGCCTTTATTTGGCGCACACTAAAATCAGTATAATTCTACTAAACCCCCCCCCCCCCGGTCACATCAGGTGCGACGTGGCATGCGATTTGCATCGTATGCCAAGTCGCACCCTATTGTCCGCTATTAGAGCAGTCATATCGGTGAGGTTCCGACTTAGTACATTCACTACTTTTGTTGCGATTTGCATAGACATCTGTGTCAGATGTCTTGCAAATCGCAAGGAAATCGGCAGGTTAACCGATTTTGAAATTGTGCGACTTCACTGTAAGTCGAACAATTTCAAAATCGGCTCTGATGTGACCTGCTGGTAATAGTTATTAAGCAGTTGCATTTCTCAGTAGGGATGCTTCCCCCCCCCCCTCCCAAGCCTTAAAGTGGTTCTAAAGGCTCAAAATGTTTTACCTTAATGTATTCTCTGCATTACAGTGTAAAGAATTCACTATAAAAGTGTCAAAAGCAAATAAACACCAAATTCCATCACTGAAGTATCTGGTCTCTTCCTGTAAGACCCTCTACAAGTCCAGACTTGTCCTATATCAGTGTCCTTTTTTTTCTCGCCTTGCCTATTTACATACCTCCATCTTTAGAACCTGATTAACCACTTGCCTACCGGGCACTTATACCCCCTTCCTTACCAGGCCAATCGTCAGCTTTCAGCGCTGTCGCACTTTGAACAACAATTGCGCAGTCATGCAAGATTGTACCTATATGAAATCTGTATCATTTTTTTCTCACAAATAGAGCTTTCTTATGGTGGTATTTAATCGCCGCTGAGTGTTTTACTGTTTGCGCTATAAACAAAGTGCAAAAAAATAATTAAAAAAAGTTTATTTATTTCTATTATAAAATTTTGCAAACAGGTAACTTTTCTCCTTCACTGATGTGCGTTGATGAGGAAGCACTGATGAGCACTGATAGACAGCACTGATGGGCACTGATAGGCATCACTAATGAGGTGGCACGGATAGGCGACACTGATAGGTGGCACTAATAGGCAACACTGATGATGGGTGCTGATAGTCAGCACTGATAGGCAGCACTGACTGGCGGCACTGCTAGGCACTGACTGTGGCACTGAATGGTGGCACTGCTGGGCTGCACTGATGGGCACTGGTTTGTGGCACTGCTGGGCACATGTGTGTGGCACAGGTGGGTGGCACTGCTGGGCACTGGTGGGTGGCACAGGTGGGTGGCACTGATGGACACTGGTGGGTGGCACTGGTGGGCACAGGTGGGTGGCACTGCTGGGCACAGGTAGGCAGCACTGCTGGGCACAGGTGGGCAGAACTGGTGGGTGGCACTGCTGGGCACCGATCATCGGGGCAGTTATCATCAGTGCCCTAATGATCAGTGCCGATCCCTGCTCTGACAACTGCCGGTTCTCTGCAGTACTTTCCGCACGCTCTGATAGCGTGAGGAAAGTGCAGCCGAGAACAGGCAATTGCATTTCCCTGTGATCAGCGTGTCATTGGACACAGCTGATCACGTGGTAAAAGGCCGTTGTGATTGGCCTTTTACCACATCACATGATCAGCTGTGTCCGTAGGACACAGCGATCACGGAGATCGCCGGGTTTGCGGCCCCCGGGGGCGCGCAGGAGAGTGCGTTCTGGGAGGACGTCATATAATGTCCACCCAGAACTGGCCGGCCGCAGTGCAGCCGTCATTCGGCTATCTGCGGTCGGCAACTAGTTAAGGAGGACATGGTGCAGATGATGGGCTCAATTCACAAAGAGTTATTTTCCTCTTTAAAATCTGAGATAAAATACCTCTTAGCATTTTTCAAAAATGTTTTGCAATTCACAAAAAATTGCTAAAAATACTAAAATACAGCCTGAGTTAATTAATCATAATGTGAAGTATGTATCTCATGAAACAATTCGGTATTTTATATCATGACCACATTTGGACTGGGACAAAAAATAGACCCGGGCATTTTAGATGGAATCCACTCTGAGGCCAAAGGGAGCCCTGGTCTGGGAGGACTCAGAGAGTCTTACTTGGTCAGTGTCATTCCCTAGAGGCCCACATAGCTTGTGGCAGAGATCCGCAGGTGAGAGGGACACTTGGGAATGAGGGAGGCAGTGACCTGGGGAATGCTACGCTTGGCGAGGCAAAAAGTGGGTGTGGCCAAATGAGAAAGGTTTAAAGGGGCATGGTTAACGACTTCAATACCAGGCACTTTTACCACCTTCTGCCCAGGCTAATTTTCAGTTGTCGCACTTTGAATGACAATTGCGTGGTCATGCAACACTGTTCCCATAAAAACATTTTATCATTTTTCACACAAATAGAGCTTTCTTTGGTGGTATTTAATCACCACTGAGTTTTTTATTTTTTGCTAAATAAACAAAAAAAACCTGAAACTTTTGAAAAAAACTAATTTTCTTAGTTTTTGTTATAAAAATACAAATGCCCCCCAAATTATCCATTTTTGGAAAATAGACAGTCCAAGGTATTTAGTAAGAGGCATGGTGAGTTTTTTGGAGGTTGTAATTTTTTGTTACAATTTTTTGGAAAATGTAGAAATTTAAAAAAGAAAAATCACTTTTTTTTTTAACATATTGCCACCAGTCCAGTACAGCATGATTATATAACTGGTGTGGCGGTGATCAGGGACACTGATTGGTGACTGTATGTAATACAAATAATAATTTAATTTTTTTTTCAAAATTCTCTATTTTCTATTTTTTATTACATTCTTTTTCTTTTACTTTTTTTACAATTTTTTTTCAACACATTGTGACCAAAGCAATACAATGTTACCATAGTAACACACATTATGATTGCTGATACCAATGTATTTCATTGATATTTGCAATCATTGTTACTGAATGAAACTGATTCAGTCTTTTGTTGTGATTAGCTGTGATTGGGCAAAGCTCATCACATGATAAAGATGTGCTGTGATTGGCCCTGTCTGTACCACGTGACTGCTTTGATCAATCACAGCTAACAACACAATTGTATACAATGAATGGCATGACAGGAAGCCATCCTTTGTATACAATCGACATGTGATCTGCTGTAATTGGTCACAGCAGTCACATGACACTGGCAACGGGCTGGTGTAGTGATATGTCATCGGCTGTGTTCTGTGGATACAGCCAGTGACAGATCACGCCGCTGCGCCCAGTCACAACGACGAGTGTCCCTCCCGGCTGTCAATCTGCTATAGGCCGGGCAGAAAGGTGTTAAACAAAACCCGCGCTTTCTTTTACCCACAAAATATGATTTGATTGCTGTGCTACAACCAAGAGACTTACAGACACATATAAACCCTAAAGTAGTCTTTACAAAAAGGTTTCTTTTACATATAGTTTGCATATACTGACAATATACAGAGAGTTAACACTTTCTCTGAGCCTACCTTAACCAATTGCCCTCCAGAGGATTTACCCACATCCTGTCTTTGCTACACATCTTTGCAAAATAAAATCCCAATATGTGTAAATTAGTTGGTTTATGTGAAAGTTATAGCATTTACAAATGGCGGAATAGATACTGGGATCTTTTTTTCATTTTTTTATTTTTACTAGTAATGATGGCGATCAGCGACTTATAGCGGGACTGCGGTGGGCATTCTGACACTGGGGGGAACTGACTTGGTGTCGCTGACATCCCCAGTGACACCAATACAGTGATCAGTGCTAAAAAAAGCACTGACACTGTACTAATGGCACTGGGCAGGAAGGGGTTAACATGAGGAGCGATCAAAGTGTTAACTGTGTGCTGTGTTCTGTTTCACTATGTGTGGTGTCTGTGTACTTCACTGTAAGCACACTGCGTTGAATGGCTGTGCGGTTACAGAAGAACAACTGCACTAAAATAGTCAAGGACTGCTCAGCACCCACTAACTGTTGCAACAATAAACACTTTGGTGAGAAGCATATAATGTACTATATAGTGTATATTGTGCAGGAGTCTGTAAGGAATAGTGCAGGGGTCAATGGTGTGCAATGCACAGAGTGCAAGGGTCAGGACTGTGTAACACACAGAGTGCAATAGTTAATGCTGGGTTTAGAAGTACATGACACACAGAGAGGTCAGTTATGCACAGAATGCAGGAGACTGGCGTGTTATGCTCAGAAAGGTGTACGTAATGCACAGAATGCAAGGCACAGGAATGCTATGCACAGAATGCAGGAGTCCAGGAGTACATAATGCACAGAGTGCAGGGGACAGGACTGTAATGCTTAGAATGCAGGAGTCCAGGAGTACATAATGCACAGAGTGCAGGGGACAGGACTGTAATGCTCAGAATGCAGGAGTCCAGGAGTACATAATGCACAGAGTACAAGGGACAGGACTGTAATGCTCAGAATGCAGGAGTCCAGGAGTAGAAAATGCACAGAGTGCAGGGGACAGGACTGTAATGCTCAGAATGCAGGAGTCCAGGAGTATATAATGCACAGAGTACAGGGGACAGGACTGTAATGCTCAGAATGCAGGAGTCCAGGAGTATGTAATGCAAATAGTGCAGGGGACAGGACTGTAATGCTCAGAATGCAGGAGTCCAGGAGTATATAATGCACAGAATACAGGGGACAAGAGTGGTATGCTCAGATTGCAGAAATCCAGGATTATATAATACACAGAATACAGGGGACAAGAGTGGTATGCTCAGATTGCAGGAATCCAGGAGTATGTAATACACAGAATACAGGGGACAAGAGTGGTATGGTCAGAATGTAGGAATCCAGGAGTATGTAATGCACAGAATACAGGGGACAAGAGTGGTATGCTCAGATTGCAGGAGTCCAGGAGTATATAATACACAGAATACAGGGGACAAGAGTGGTATGGTCAGAATGTAGGAATCCAGGAGTATGTAATGCACAGAATGCAGGGGGCAGGAGTATTATGCACAAATGTAGGGGACATGAGTGTGTAATGCACAAAATTCAGTGTGTAATGAGTGTGTAATGCATAGTAGGAATAAGGAGTACAACGCAAAAAGAGTGCAGGAGTCAGAGTTGTGTAATGCACAGTTTGGGGGGTCATCCCCCACCCCACAAAAAAGCAGTATTCTCCCCCACTTTACCCTTTCAACTCCTTCCCCGAAATAAAAAACAGCACTAACTTGTACGCTTACGCCTCCCAAAACAAATCTTTGCCCCCTCCCCAGCACAGATAATCCTCCCCAATCCTATTTCCTCAGCACAAATCATCCTCTACCCCTCAAATCCCCCTTCCCAGCACAAATCCCAACCTCCATCAATTCCCTCTCCCAACACAAATCCTCTTCCCCTCCCAGAGAAATCTTCTTTCCCCCACCATATCCTCCCGTCCAGCACAACCCCATTCCAGTACAAATCCTCCCCCACCCAATTCCTCTCTCCAATTCCTCCCCCTCCCCCAGCAAGAATCATCCTGCCCCCAAATACACCCTAATAGCACCACATATCCCCCCCTCCCCAAACTGCTCATCCCAGCTAAAAAAATCTCTCTTCCCCTTCTAGCACACATCCCCCCAGTATAAATCCTTTCCCTCAAATTCCCCTCCCAGCACAACTACGCATCCTGGCACAAATCCACCTCCACTCAAATCCACCCCAGCACAAATTCTTCTTCCCCCAAACCTCCATTCCCAGCACAAATCCTCTCCCCATTTTAGCACAAATTCACCCCATCCTGGCACAAACTCTTATGCCCACTCTTCAAAACCCCCCAGCACAAATCCTCCTTCCCTTAATCACTCCTTCCAGCACAAATCTCCCCTCCCAAATGCCCCTCCCAGCACAAATCCTATCCTTCAACCCCCAAATTATGTGCCCTTCAATCCCCTGGATTTGTGTCTCCTGCACATACAGTTGCAAGAAAAAGTATGTGAACCCCTTGGGATTACGTGGAGTTTTGCATGAATTGGGCATAAAATGTGCTCTGAACGTAATCTAAGTCACAACAATAGAAGAACACAGTCTGCTGAACATAATACTACACAAACATTAGATGTTGCCATGGTTTAATTGCACATAACATGTAAACATTCACAGTGCAGGGAGGAAAAAGTATGTGAGGCCCTAGCTTAATGACTTCTCCCAGAGCTAATTGGAGCCAGGAGTGAGCCAGCCTTGACTCCAATCAGTGTGATGATATTGGATGTGTTGCTGACAGCTGTCCTGCCCTTAAAAAACACACACCTGTTTTGGGTTTACTGGTTTCAAGAAGCACTGTCTGATGTGAACCATGCCTCACAGAAAAGAGCTCTCAGAAGACCTATGATCAAGAATTGTTGACTTGCATGAAGCTGGAAAGGGTTACAAAAGTATCCCCAAAAGCCTTGATGTTCATGTGTCCATGGTAAGACAGACTGTCTACAAATGGAGAAAGTTTAGCACTGTTGCTACTCTCCCTAGGCGTGGTCGTCCTATAAAGATGACTGCAAGAGCACAGCGCAGAATGCTGCATGAGGTAAAGAAGAATCCCAGAGTGTCAGCTAAAGACCTACAGAAATCTCTGGCACATGCTAACATTTTTGTTGACACATCTACAATAAGGAAAACATTAAACAAGAATGGAGTACATGGGAGGACACCACGGAGGAAGCCATTGCTGTCCAAAAAGAATATTGCAGCACGTTTGAAGTTTGCAAAAGAGCACCTGGACGTTCCACAGCACTACTGGCAAAATATACTGTGGACAGACGAAACCAAGATTGAATTGTTTGGGAAGAACACACTAACACTTCAGTGTGAACAGCACTGTGTGCTGCCATGTGCAGGATTTTCATAGGCATTTGATAAGCGTTAAAAACGCTTCCCAAATGCCTTTCTGACGCCTGCTGACAAAGCTAGTGTGAACGTAGCCTTATAAACCTTATTACAGACCTCAGATTAGCGCCTATGCTGTAGAGCGGTGTCCCTCCTCCTCCGTTCCTCCTGCTGGCCTGGGTACATGAAATATCAGAACCAAGGAGGAGGCTGCTATACAGTGTAGTCTGCTCTGCAATGAGTGCTCATACAGAGAGCCATTGGGGAGAGAAATGCCTGCTGCCATGGAGAGATGCATTTGCAGCAGGCGTTTGGGACCCCGGGAACTTTGCAAGGGATGCAGGTTAGGTGTCCCAGGTGCCCACGCTACTCTGGACTTGTGGGACAATGGGGTTTAAATCCAATTCTGGGACAGTTCCAATGAGTCCTGGATGGTTGGGAGCTATGCATGTGGCCCAGCGACCCTGACCCACCAGGCAAATGCCCGGTGTGCCCTATGACCAGTCTGGGCCTGCTCATGATGTGATATTTAGTGGGGTGGATATACAGTAGTGGAGGATTAGAATCCCTGTCAGTTTTTATTAGTAAAGTGGTTTAAACCATAGAAATATGCCAACTCACTAAGTCAGTGCGGTCCCTACAACAGATGAAATAATACAAAAGAAAAAAGGTAGAGTAAAGGGAAGCTGCTTTCACAGGACACGTGGTGTATCAAAAATAACTAAGTTATATTAAGTAAATACAAAATATCTTTAGAAATGTCATATATTGAATGAAAATAGTATCAAAAATCACACACATGTATAAAAACCCTTCTCCCACCAATAAAAAGAAAACAACCTTGCAACTGGGGAGCTTTCCCTTCACTTCCTGTCACATTGCCAAAACAGGAAGTGAGAGGAAATCCCTACAAATTAAGAGAATCCCTTGGGGACCAGAATTAGTGTCCCCATTGGCAGATTTCCCCTCTATTACTTTTCTGGGGACAACCCAAAATTTGGGATTTTCTTTTACTTTCACTTTCAATGATAACAGTAAACAGGAGAAATACAGTAGAGAGAGTGAATCTCCCTAATGGGGGCACAGACAACAATAAAAACTGGCAGGTGTTCTAATTCCTCTCCACTCTATCCAAAACTAAAAAAAAACGTTTTGCCTTTAGTTATACTTCAAGTAAACCAACCCCGGTGTTTCTGTGTTTCTCCATATTTAGGTTTCTATGTATTACTGCGGAGAGAATTGATCTAAAAAGGTTAGAGACGACTCAGAATCGGCTATTATATTTTTACATTCCTTCAATACCGCATGCCTGGACCATTACTTATTTACCTCATGCATTTCATTATTTCCCTTAGCGAACTGACCTGAACGCCGTTTTATGAGGTATTTACTGAATGTTTTTTCTTTTTGAAGTAAATACCTCATAAGGTGACGGTGAACTGACATTTTCAGCATTGCATGAGATAAATGGAAAAAATGTGTCATGTGATTCAATTATCTCATGAGATATTCTTTAGTGAACTGAGCCCACAGTGACAGAACATGGCTATGATTACATTGCACGAAATCAGGGGCGGACTGACCATTTGAGCACTCGGGTAGTTCCTGATGGCCCAGGGTCAGTAGGGGCCCCATGAAATGCCCCTGGTACCTTTTATAGGCTTTTTTGGGTGTGCTTTGAGTTTGGGCAAGGACACAGGGGCCCCATGATCCCCTATTGCCTGGGGGCCCCATGAGTTGTCAGTCCGCCCCTGCACTGAATATTGAGCATGGCTTACCCACAGGATACACTGTATGCACATCTCCTCTGCA
This sequence comes from Staurois parvus, assembly GCF_062004578.1. NCBI lineage: Eukaryota > Metazoa > Chordata > Amphibia > Anura > Ranidae > Staurois > Staurois parvus. The sequence continues at coordinate 8,589,152 of NW_028318003.1, forward strand.
CAGTATGACCCACTTTGGGCATTTGTGGGTTCGGAATATTCAGATCCCAGCTGGTGCATCGAGGCAAGCAGCAGATCATGGGCATTCTGTCCCCAGTCTGTTTACACCCATTGCCATGGAGCCCAGTACACCCCTGATATTTCCATAAAGAGAACATGTCACTGCCTATTCTGCCTATTTAGCTTCAGTCCCTCATAAGGCTTCATTCACAAAGACGTGAGGTCTGAAGACTATCAGTAAACCGTATGTTTATGTGGCTTGAGCTGCAAGGTGCTGCATGCAGGCAGCCCATGTAAGTGTTGGGGGATGCAGCAGCTGCACGGACACAGCCGCTTGACCCAATTTGACAGGCATGCACACTGCCTGCATTCAGGGCCACTCAGCCCCACCTGGCAGCACTGCTTGCTGAACATGACGCATTCAATGAATGAGACTGCAACACAATCGCTGCTCAGCTGCTTGCAATGCACATGGTTGCAGCACGGTGGTGCATTCCTTTTTCTCACAGCCTATTAAACATCCTCCTGAAAAGCACTCCCCCACATATTGCTCTTCACAGACCGACATCACTCTGTTCTGCTCTGTTGTCTTTGTGGAAGCAGTCATCTTAGTAGAGGCAGGTCTTTGCTTCCTCATGTCAGGGCCTCCAGCAAGAACAACAATGAGCAGCATAGTAGTGATATCGCTATATCTCACTTCAAATCTCCTGATACTAGCCATCTGAGGCAGCAGTGCCTAATGCAGGCCATACATGGTTCAAATTCCGAACGATTTTCGTATGAAAATCGGACCTAAGGATAATCGGCCAATTTTCGCTCTGTTAGTGGGGCAATGGCATTGGCTGATTTTCGTGGTTCCTCCCCATTTTGTTTATCTGGCAAGCTGGAAAATCCATGAAAAACGACCGATTTTCGAAATCATTGGTGGCACCATCATATTACAGAATGAACGACGTTTTGATTTTCGGATGAAAAATTGTTCGGAATTCGAATCATGTATGGCCTGCATTAGATTGCTCACTGCAGGTATACAGCTATGAGGCTGTGGGCACAGGCGTGCCTAGGCACACTCACAAACTGGGAAGTGTGTTGCTGTTTCTTAGGAGAAATTCCAGACAAAGGACTCTTTCAAACTTTCTTAACCCTACAACGCAGCACTACTGCGCCACCATCACGTGCTGTGCACACAGTTGCAGCAAAGCCCCAATAAACTTAATTGGCAAGTTTGACAGTCAGTGCTGCCTGTCAAACTCTGCATCTCAAATTAAAAATGCTGAGATCACAAAACACAGCATCAGGGCTGAGGGCCATACAGCCTGTTCAGCTGTATTGGGACAGTCTGTGTGAGCTGCTGGGGGGAGGTAAATCATGGTTCAGCCATCCATTTTTATGGCCCCCCCTCCTCTCCAGCAAAGTGTCTGAAAGAGCCCAAATGTCAAAATGTTCAGGATTCTCATTAGACATAATTAACATTCCCCCGTAACATAGTTATTTTTTTGTGTTCAAGTCCATTTTAACAGATGATCACACACACACATGCTCACACACACACATGCACACACACACACACACACACACACACACAGACCAAAGAGTGTTTAGAATTTCTTATAATTAAATAAAATGCCCATTCATGAACAAAGTCATTTTGGCACTGGGAGCATTTTTCTCTCTAAACCCATTATAATGGTTTAGGTCATCTTTGGATTGTGTTGTTTCTGTGACAAACACCTTCTCTAAATGGAATGTTTGGTGGTTTTGTACATATCCTCTTTTTCTTGTTATAGCCAGAACAGTATATAATAACGTTTATTTTAAAAACACAGATTGTGTACAATTAGTAAAACAAAAGTACACATTACTTTGCAACTTATAAATGTAATATACTGTATATATATATATATATATATATATATATATATATATATATATATAAATATAAATTGACCCAAAGCAATTATAATTTTCCTTAAGATTTCGACACCCACGGGTCCCCTGCTTACATTAATCTGTTTACCGATTGCCGTTTTGTGGCAGTTTCATGTATTATGTATTCAGTCTATGACTGTCTATGACTGTCTCCTGTATATCAGGTAAGTATATCTCCAATCACTAACAACTGTTGTCTAACACATTCTTTGAAAGTCTCCTGCAGCATGTTCACAGTCTCTGAAAGTCTCCTGCAGCATACCTGCAGTCTCTGACCATCTCCTGTACCACGTCTGCAGTCTCTGACCATCTCCTGTACCACGTCTGCAGTCTCTGACCATCTCCTGTACCATGTCTGCAGTCATTGACCACCTCTTTTATTATGTTTACAGTCTCGGATCATCACTTTTATCATGTCCATAGTCTCTGACCATCCCCTGTATCATGTCTGTAGTCTTACCATCTCCTGTACCATATCTGCAGTCTCTGACCACCTCTTTTATTATGTTTACAGTCTCAGATCATCACTTTTATCATGTCCATAGTCTCTGACCATCCCCTGTATCATGTCTGCAGTCTCTTACCATCTCCTGTACCATATCTGCAGTCTCTGACCACCTCTTTTATTATGTTTACAGTCTCAGACCATCACTTTTATCATGTCCATAGTCTCTGACCATCCCCTGTATCATGTCTGCAGTCTCTTACCATCTCCTGTACCATGTCTGCAGTCTCTGACCACCTCTTTTATTATGTTTACAGTCTCGGATCATCACTTTTATCATGTCCATAGTCTCTGACCATCCCTGTATCATGTCTGCAGTTTCTTACCATCTCCTGTACCATGTCTGCAGTCTCTGAGAATTTCTTGTATAATGCCCATGGTCTTTGACTATATCCTATTGTGTGCCTGCTGTCCATGACACTGAATATTCAGAATTTTTTGTTCAGCCCTTTTGGTGATGTCTAGGGCTGCACTGGAAGACCCCAATATTAAGAACATTAACCAGCACTGCTCTAGTCCATTAGGAGTAAGCAACTACCAGTCCTGAAATGGATAAATACTACATTCTCACAAGTCTAAAGCCTTGTACACACAATGAGAATATCGAACGGATGATCATCCTTTTTTTTTTTTGCAATGCTAGTCTCATATCGAAAATTAAGAGGTTTCTAAAGTTATAAAAATTCTCGTACGACAGACTACAATTTCGGAAGTGATGTAATGTATTGTATTGTAATATATTCTTTAGTTTCTGAGCATGGTTGCATTTTGCACAATTTTTTTTTTTCGACCAATTAAATGAAAGACTTTCATTTTGGAATCATATGAGAAAAATTTCCATGCTTGTCTCTTCAGATATTTTCACATAAACTGGCGTGATTGGCTCTGTACTAATGATCGGGTTATCGGACAATCACTCCGCAATCTTTATTTTTTGTCCGATTTTCTCATTGTGTGAATTAGACATTTTGCATTCAAATTGGTAGCTGTCACGTTGAAAATCAAAACATGCAAAACACTGAACAATTGACTTAAAGCAGTACCTTTTTACATTTTGGTATTTATGGTATGAACATGTAAAATTTAGTGATTCTGGATATTTCTCATGTAGAAGCTCGTGTAGACAATATTAAAGTGCATAACCCGACTGTGCATGGCTTAGCTGATGGTGCTCTGGACAATCCTATACATGTCTATAATGAATGCATATGTCAAACATACAGCCAAAGTCAGTGGTGCAATGCACTGCAATGGTCAAAGACTGCAAAGGGTTTTAACCTGGTGTTTGCTGGATTGTGACTTGCAGAGTTACCACCAGAAATGCTTGGTTTACTTTATGTATGAAGAGAACAGAAGTGAAATTAATTAAATACAAAAATATAATAACCTCTTCTTTTGTCCATGAATGAACATCTGAAGTGAGTATGATGTACCGTATGTAGATGCATTTTCTCTCACATCACACTATAGTAAATAAGGCTCCAGACAAAAAGATTTAAAGACATGTCCTGACATGAACCAATACCCTGTAACTTGAAGACATGTCCTGCCATGGACGAGCCCCCTAATCACTTCCATATGTGTTTACATATGCACTGTTTTTCAACAGTATCAAGAATCTAAAATCCATTGTGACCATTATTCAAAGTAGCATTAACCAATAGTCCATTGTAATTTATAAGTTCTTCTGAGCCTACATTAAGACACCCATGGACAGTATGATCATCAGACTATGAGACCAATTTGTCAACCATAACAAATCAGCAGGTAACTCTTGGGGGTATGACAATTATCCAGGTTGTATTTATCTACCAAAGCTGTTATATGATAAAGATTTTACGTAAGTTATTTGCAAATGGGACACATAGACATGAGATGACAGTTTCACATGCCAAGTTGGATAGAACAATAAGCTCAGATCTGACCTATCTGGAAAGCTGTGATGGAGAACATTGATTAGACAGGTTAGAGACAGGACCTATTCATATTATTTCTTTTTTTTAGATAACTTTGATATTACATGCATGTGCTGTTCATTGGTGCCATTAGACACTAACTTGAAGGGGGAGTTGGAAGTTTAATGGTAAAGCACCCTGGAAATAATGTGAAATGCTTTATGTGGTATATATGGGGGAAGAGGGTAGGGGTTGAGATGGCATTACAAATTATTACCCTCTGTGATTCTGGCACTACTGATCTTTGCTGTTTGACCTTGCTGCCTAAGGGGTTTTGGAACCTGTACACATATACTACCACCCTCATATGTCTCTGTGATGGCATTGACTATGAACATTCATACCTATATGAACTTGATATACCTTTATTCTATGGGACATGACTTCCACTTACAGGATGTTGGTTCATGTCAGGACATGACTTCAAGGTAATGGGGGCTGGTTCATGTCAGGACATGCTTTCAAGTCCTTTTGGCCTTCAGCCTGATTTACTATAGTTTGAAGTGTGAGAAGCTGCACCTAAGTATGTTGTGTTAAATTAGGCTCCATTCACATCTGAGCAAATTTTTTGCGCATATTTTAACGTAATCGTTGTGCGTTTTTGCACATTTTTATACAGCATTTTTAGCCGTTTTTGAGCTTAGGCATTTTTAATAGCCAATAGATAAAAATGGGCCGCCGAGTCCCTAACAACCTATGAGTAATCAGCTGTCAGTGGGGTTCCCCACTGACAGCTGTATGTAAATAAAAAGGCTGGCAAGTACAGAGTAATTAAAAAAATTACGTGGAGTCCCCCCCCTCCATCCATACCAAGCCCTTTGGGTCTGGTTAGGATTTTGAGGGTAACCCTTACGTCAATTTTTTTAAATAAATGGCGTGGGCTCCCCCCCAAAATCCATACCAGACCTTCATCCGAGCATGCAGCCCAGCAGGTCAGGGAAGGGGGGGGGGGATGAGCGAGCGCCCCCCCCCTCCTGAACAATACCAGGCCACATGCCCTCAACATGGGGGGGTGCTTTGGGACAGGGGGGCTCCCCCTCCCAAAGCACCTTGTCCCCATGTTGATGGGGAGGAGGGCCTCTTCCCCACAACCCTGGGCTGTGGTTGTGTGGGTGTGCGGGTGGGGAGCTTATCAAAATCTGGAAGCCCCCTTTATCAAAGGGGACCCCAGATCCTGGCCCCCCCCCCCATGTGAATGAGTATGGGGTACATGGTACCGCTACCCATTCACAAAAAAACCTGTAGTGTGAAAAAAGACAGGATACAGTCTTTGACAAGTCCTTTATTTAAAGAAGGAAAACAAAAGTAGATCCAACGTCAATCACGATGCCCACCACTGACCCAAAAAAAGAAAAAAAAAGGCTCCCTCCCGATGCTGGCTCCCAACTGTCTGACTGCTCTGCTGGCTTACAGAAGAAAACGAATTCTCTTGCGCTCTATGACCCTGCCTGGGGTAGATAGATGCAACCCGGACTTGGAAGTTTCTACCACCAGTGCATATGGAGTTGTGCAGCTCCAAACAAGGCTGGGGAAGCTCGATCAATACTGAAAAGTGAAAACAAACAAAAAGCGCACCAACCTTGCGCATTACCTCAGTAAGCCAAAATTTATTGATAACAGAATAATACTCACAAACACTGAAGTATATCATGCATTTAAGTCCTCAGAGGGACTAAGGATAAAAGCAGCCTGCGCGAGTCCCATCAGAGGCTCTCCCAAAAGCTCTGATGAAGAAGGTTCGTCCTTCGAAATGCATCAGCTGTTTCCTGAGTGTCCACTCCTCTGATGGGACTCACGCAGGCTGCTTTTATCCTTAGTCCCTTTGAGGACTTACATGCATGATATACTTCAGTGTTTGTGAGTATTATTCTGTTATCAATAAATTTTGACTTACTGAGGTAATGCGCAAGGTTGGTGCGCTTTTTGTTTGTTTTCGCTTTTCAGTATTGCTCTGCTGGCTTGACAGTTCTTAAATATGTAAAGAGCGGGGCCATCACGTATGTGACCCAGTCCCCGTGTGACATCATTGACCCAGCATGCCCCTGTCGATGATGTCACAGGGGGCGTGGTCATGCGGGTGATGTCACTTGGTGGCCCCGCCCCCTACACATTTAAAAACTGTCAAGCCAGCGGCGCAGTAAAATGGCGGAAGCCAGCATCGGAAGCCTTTTTTTTTTCTTTTTTCGGGCCGGCGGCGGGCATCGTGATTGACATTGGATCTACTTCATTGGACATTTTTTGATTTTCCTTCTTTTAATAAAGGACTTGTCAAAGACTGTCTCCTTGCTAAAAGGGGGCTTCCAGATTCCGATAAGCCCTCCGCCCGCAGACCCCCATAACCACAGCCCAGGGTTGTCGTGAAGAGGCCCTTGTCCCCATCAATATGCACCCCCCCATGTTGAGGGCATGTGGCCTGGTATGGTTCAGGAGACGGGGGCGCTTGCTCGTCCCCCCCTTTTCCTGACTTGCTGGGCTGCATGCTCAGGTAAGGGTCTGGTATGGATTTTGGGGGGACCCCAGGCAATTTTTTATTTTTTTGGGCATGGGGGTTCCCCTCAAAATCCATACCAGACCGAAGGGCTTGGTATGGATGGAGGGGGGGACTCCACGCCGTTTTTTAATTATTTTTTAATTGCCGGCAATTCTTTCTTTTACATTCAGCTGTCAGTGGGGAACCCTGCTGACAGCTGAAACAACACATGGTTTTTACTACTAAAATACTGCATGATTTGGTAAAATAACTTATTAGTAGCATTTTTAGTGAATTCAAACTTTTTTTTAAAAAATGCTATGCATACTCGGATGCGGTAAGATACTGCTTAGTGAATATATCAATATCATCTATTGTATCATTTGTTGCTGGGTTTTGGGAATAAAAACTAGCTAAAAATGTACAAATCTGCACAGATTGAGCTACAAAAGTAGCTCCAAAACCTTTTTGAGCTTCAGGTGTTCTGCTTCAGGTGACTTAGAGTGGAGATGTGAACCATCTCCATAAAGTAATATTGATTTTTTCCCCCAGAGCGTTTTGGAGCTTCACGCTACAAAACGCTCAGGTGTGAATGCAGCCTTAAAACAGGTGGAAAGGAGTTGCAGGAGGTTGAAAGCAGAACTCTTTGACTTTCTTAGTGAGAATTGATATTTGCAAGTTAGGACGTATTTGATACTGGGATCCCAGGGAGCTAGGGATGTTCTGTAAAAGTATGTTCCAACACCTCAGAGTGCCTTATTTAAATCTGTAAAGCTCTGATAAAAGTATTTTAAAGAACAACTCTACCTTTATAAGTACATTGCAAATTCATCTCCACCCCATCATAACTTCACACCTAACCCTAAGTGCCCACATTACTTCAAACTGTTGCATGTGCCTGTGCCTATAGAAGCCATAGGGAACAATATTCTGTAAGACCTTTGCCTTCACATGCACTGCTTCACAAAGCAGAAAGCTGAGCCAAAGAAGAACATTGTGAAAGCTCCAGGGCAAGTCATACAGTGTAAAACTACATCTTGACAACATCTGGGAACGCAAGAAATTTAAAGTCCCTAGGTGACCTGTAACGGTTTTCTCTTTGGATGGGGGGTGGTATATGGATGGATCTTAATACTAAAGCCAGAGAGGTCAAGCGTTAGAAACAGCGTGAAGCCAATTTTAGAGGGGCAAATGGAAGAAAATAAACTGAATAATAGAGCTAAAAGAAGGAAATTTGACTTTTTCTTTTTTTTTTCATAAGAAAAAGTACAAGCTAAAACAAAAACTATTCTTCAGTGTATATATAATCAAATTGCTTAGCAACACATGCATTTCCAATCTATGAAATAGCAATTACAGCATGACAACAAAGCCATACATAAACAATCAAAAACAAAAAGGGACAATATTCTACTCAACTTAACAACTAATAGTATAATATTATCCTGTATAATAATAGTACGCTTTTATGTATAACAATATGAAATGATAGAGTAGTATGTAGTAGTTAAAATGCATGTATCACCATTCTTGTTATGGTAGCTGTTATAAATTAAAATGCAAAGCTGTAGCGTATGCATTGGTCTTTCCATGGAGAATCATTGAAAATATTAGAGAGTAGGTGATTCCAAACCTGGGAGTGGTGGCTAGGCTTGCCCACTGATCTAAAGTATAGTCCTTCATGGATTGTTGTGTCATTCAAGGGCTATCCCATATAAGATCATCAGGCTTGAAGCTAGGGTAATCCAGTCACCAAGCCCATAAGCTTCTGTGTTTATGATGGCAACCTCTTCTTGGATACAGAAACATTTCCTAAGCATATATTTCCACTCTCTGACATAATTGGGACTCTTTTAAACGTCTTTCATACATTCTTTTTGGAGTGAAATAAGTTGTATGTAGAATTTTTCATTGTGTTCCTTTATAAGCTGGGTTTAGTGAGATACATGGGACAAGATCTCAGGCCCATTGTTCATCACTAATGGGGCTTATGACTCTAATCCAATTAGACTTTGCGAATATGAGGTATTTAGCTACAAATGAAGTCAGTTCGCTATTGTGCACTGCTGAGATAAAAGCTTGAGCACTGGTGGCCTCCTTTGTGGTTGCAAGTATTGCGAAAACATAGTTTTGGGAAGATTTGACTTTATAAATGAATATTGCAAATAATAAAATTTTCAACATAAGATAACTCCAAACCTTTTTAAATTTATAGTTCCCTATTGTTATAGAAATTGGGGATAGTTAAAACTGTGCTGAAGTGATGTATGCACATTAATTCTAACATTGTTCTCTTATACCATCTACTTATCAACCAGATAATAGGTGATGCACAAAAATCTGATAAACAAGAACACCTTTCAATGTTTTAATGTTATGGTTACAAGTACAGGTAGGAACGTAAGATAATACAATTCTACTCAAATAGACTTAGGTGTCACCATATCGTTGGCGTGGATTTACTAAAGGCAAATAGACTGTGTACTTTGAAAGTGCAGTTGCTGCAGAGCTAAGTAAATGAGGTGAAGCTTCACTATGCAAAGAATACTGAATCACATGCAAAGAAAAAAACTGCATTTTTGCTTGCACATGATTGGATGATGGAAGTCAGAGGAACTTCACCTCATTTACTAAACTATGGAGCAACTGCACCTGCAGAGTGCAACTGCACTTTCAAAACTGCACTTCCAAAGTGTACAATCGATTTGCCTTTAGTAAATCCACCCCTTTATGTCCACAACAGGAACATAGAAAGCAATAAAGGACAAATTAAGCAATAAAACAATTAGAGAGATTCTAACTGTTGAATACATAGATTTTTTTTTGTATTAGCTATGTAGACAGGTGCAGTCTGAATTATCCACTTCAGGTGGTGCTCGACCATAGCGGCAATGCAGATGGGGGGGAACGTTGAGAGGAACTTGGTTCCTCTATGATTTCTTTGGTCACACAGGGGGCATCTATCCATTTGGATGCTGGTGCCCTTTGTAACTCTGGTGGCCATCTTGGGTCAGGTAGAGACTATTTAAGACTGCAACTGCTGGGCTTGGTGTGCTTTATGTGAGTGGCTAGCTTTGGGACAGATTCCTTGTCTGTGTTTTAGAGATAGGGAAAGGTTCTAGAGAAGTAGGGAGAGTGTAGGGACCAGGGGTGGACTGACCATTTGGAAACTCGGCACTGCCCGAGGGCCCGGGGTCAGTAGGGGGCCCTATGAGATGCCCCTGGTACCTTTTTCATAGGCTTTTTTGAGCTTGGGCAAGGACACAGGGGTTCCATGATCCCCTATTGCCTGGGGGCCCCATGAGTTGTCAGTCTGCCCCTGGTAGGGACCATGTCTTGTTCACTAGGAAGCCTTTCTCTTTGGGTGTGGACCAGTCAGGCCTCATTCCGCTCCTCGTGGCAGATGCTGTCTGCATCTTCAGATCTGCAGGCCGCTGTTATGTCACTGTTATAACCTGTAAGTGGCTCCAAGCGGGTGTGACTCCCTGCCAGGCCTTTTTGCACTGGTTGAACATTTCTACTGTATACTGCTTATGACAAATTTGGACTCTGTGTGCTCACTGATGCCACACCATGCTGCACCTAGCTCACAAGTATATCTCCAAAACATTTTTCTAAAGCCCAGCTGGACTTTCAGTTCAAATTAGCTAAATACATTCTAGGTCAGCTAAAACTAAAGGTGTGCATAGTTTTGCAGTTGTTTTACTTTATGAAACAACCACAGTCTAAGTTAAAAAACCCTGTCACCTTCCAGCATGCTGAGGAAAAGGTATGCTTTTGGTGTGGTGTGGAAGCAGTGGTCTCAGTGTAGAGGCCTGATCAACTACCCCCCTGCTGAGGTAAAGCTATAGTTCTGTAATCAGCAAAACTCATGTTTCCTGCTGATTGGAGAGCTTAAAGGATATGTTCACTGTTTGGAGCATGTTACATGTTACACCCATATGCAGGGTGTAACATGCTTCAGCAGTTCCCTTGATTCTCCCCCCACCCCACCAACTTCCCCCTCTTCTACTTTAAAAAAAAACATGGCTGAGCACACAGCTACGTTATTCATTCACAACAATATTTATTTCAGGTACTTATATAGCGCCGTCAATTTACGCAGCACTTTACATATACAGTTGTGTTCAAAATAATAGCAGTGTGTTGAAAAAAGTGAATAAAGCTCAAAATCCTTCTAATAGCTTTTATTTCCATACACACAAATGCATTGGGAACACTACACATTCTATTCCAAATCAAAACATGAAGAAAAAGATATCAAATTTGTGTTTTTCCTCTAAAAAAATTGAAGAAAAGTGAATATTAGACTGTTCAAAAAAATAGCAGTGTTTGTAGTCTTCTTTACAAACTCAAACATTCACTATATAAACTGAAAAATGTTTAAAGATTTTGCTTTCCTTTGAATCACTTAATTACTATTTAGTTGTATAAGCACTGTTTCTGAGAACTGCTGTACATCTGTGTTGCATGGAGTCAACCAACTTCTGGCACCTGTGAACAGGTATTCCAGCCCAGGATGATTGGACTACATTCCACAGTTCTTCTCTATTTCTTGGTTTTGCCTCAGAAACTGCATTTTTGATGTCACCGCACAAGTTTTCTATTGGATTAAGATCCGGGGATTGGGCTGGCCACTCCATAACGTCAATCTTGTTGGTCTGGAACCAAGATGTTGCACGTTTACTGGTGTGTTTGGGGTCGTTGTCTTGTTGGAACACCCATTTCAAGGGCATTTCCTCTTCAGCATAAGGCAGCTTGACCTCTTTAAGTATTCTGATCCATAATCCCTGGTATGCGATAAATAGGCCCAACACCATAGTATGAGAAACATCCCCATATCATGATGCTTGCGCAACCATGCTTCACTGTCTTCACAGTGTACTGTGGCTTGAATTCAGTGTTTGGGGGTCGTCTGACAAACTGTCTCCTGCCACTAGACCCAAAAAGAACAATCTTACTTTCATCAGTCCACAAAATGTTGCACCATTTCTCTTTAGGCCAGTCAATGTGCTCTTTGGCAAATTGTAACCTCTTCAGCACATGTCTTTTTTTCAACAGTGGGACTTTGCGGGGGTTTCTTGCAGATAACTTGGCTTCACATAGGCGTCTTCTAATTGTAACAGTACTCACAGGTAACTTTAGATCTTCTTTGATCTTCCTGGAGCTGATTGTTGGGTCCTTGCCATTTTGGCTATTCTTCTATCCATTCGAATGGTAGTTTTTCGCTTTCTTCCACGTTTTTCAGGTTTTGGTTGCCATTTTAAAGCATTTGCAATCATTTTAGCTGAGCAGTCTATCATTTTCTGCACTTTTTTATATGTTTTCCCCTCTCCAATCAACTTTTTAATCAAGGTACGCTGTTCTTCTGAACAATGTCTGGAATGACCCATTTTCCTCAGAATTTCAGAGAGAAATGCACTGTAACCAGCATGTACAACATTTGCTGCCTTCCTTCCTTAAATAAGGGCAATAATTGCCACCTGTTTTTCAAAGAATGAATGACCTCACTAATAGAACTCCACACTGTTATTATTTTGAACATGCCCCTTTCAATTAGTGATTCAATTACACAGAATCAGCAGCATGCATGTCATGACTGTTGGGTCTGTTGGATTTCTATTACTCTACTACACCTGCTAGTAAATTATTTGCCATGTAGAAATATCATTTCTACCAAAAACAGTGATTGATCAGGTTAGTGATGTCTGACTGCTATTATTTTGAACACAACTATATATTGTACATTCACATCAGTCCCTAACCCTCAAGGGGTGTACAATCTAAGGTCCCTAACTCACATTCATATACAAGGGCCAATTTAGACAGGATCCAATTAACCTACCAGCATGTCTTTGGAGTGTGGGAGGAAACCGGAGAACCCAGAGGAAACCCACGCAGGCACAGGGAAAACATCCAAACTCCAGGCAGAAGGTACCGTGGCTGGCATTCGAACCAACGAAGTGCTAACCATTTAGCCACTGTGCTGCCCAATATGTGAATGAATGAACTGCAAGTCCCATCTTCCACCACGGCAGACAGCTTGTGGTTCTCAATGAACTGCAAGGGTGCTGATGGGCACTATTATTATTATACAGGATTTATATAGCGCCAACAGTTTGCGCAGCGCTTTACAAAATGAAGGTAGACATTACAGTTACAATACAATTTGGTACCAGATGAAACAGAGGGCCCTGCTCGTTAGAGCTTAGAGTCATTCACAAACCCTCCAGCTTTCAAACAGATTGCCCATTCAGAAGTACAGGCTGAAAGCTGTAGAGCTTGTTTGCAGGAGCCTGACATTGCACCCGTGATCCACTGATCATGAGTGCAATACTCTGCAGGCTCCAGGGGAAAAAAATAATAAATGCCAATCTTTTCTACAAAAGTATGTGCATTTATTATTTTTTCTCAAAAGGTGAACTTAACCTTTTAAAGCTGAAGTTTAGGTGTGGTACTTTTTACATAATTACATTAGTCCAGCTTGAAGAAATCTGCGTTCTGGGCATTTGTCGCCAAACACATACTGCCCTAAATGTTAATACAAATTGGTGCACTGCCCAGCCAGGTCCAACCACATCATATTCCAGCCTCTCATAGAGTTTTACAGGCTGCCAGGAGCTGGACGGTGTTCCTGTGCCTTCACAGAAAAATCTCATGCACAGAGGCCTATTTCCCAGTGTGCAAGAGGATTTATGTTCCTTGCTTGAACAATAGGTTTCCTTCCTAGTTGCTGGCCCCTGTTCCAGTGAGATTTCCCTGCTTCACTGAGAGTTCCTTGTTCCACTGACAGTTACTTGTTCCAGTGACCCCTGTGTCTCCTTTGTACCCCAGCATTCCTGTTCCTCCAGCGTCTACTGCACACCTTTATCTCCAGCATACCCTATGCCTCCAACAACACGTGTCCCCATGTGACTCCAGAACATTTTGTGTCACTCCTGAGGCAACCTATATCCCCCTGTGACTCTAGTATTTCCTGTGTCATCTGGCATTCCTCTGGACCAGTTTCTCCCTCTCCTATAGTCGACCTTCACTTACATAATATCTAACCACACCTACACGCTACCTGCCATGACTTTTGGCAGTTCCTCTTTTTTGATATTGCCTTTGGATTCTGTACTATGCCCTGTTTTTTACAGGGTAAGCTGCTGTGTGCACGGGTGAGTCTGACAGCTGCAACATAGAAGTAAATCTTCAGCAAAACCCATCACTCCTTGTGGGGTGAACTGGTGAAAGCCAGGCAGCTCTTTAGATTCTGTGCCTAGGCTCACACCTCCACAATATCCTGCCAGACCTGACATTAGGTATTATTAGATATGGCACAGCAAGATCAGTGTTTCACTCCAGTACTGGGGAGAGGAGCACAATGAACTAAAAATGAACTAACAAACATTACTTGATTTTTGTAATCTCAACTAATGGTTTCCTTGTGAGCTTCACCTTCATATGACTGAGAGTAGGGTTATAGTATATCTAAAGCCAAAACTTTTTTCTAGGTTTAGGCAGAAAAAGGTTTACATCCTCCAAGTTTTGTTGCTGTCTGTGTCCCCAGTGGGACTTTTCTGCACGTGCATAGCAGTGAGATGACTGTTTGCAGCCTTGACCGTGCATCTCCGCACAGTGTAGACCTGACAGGGACATGGACATGTTATGCCCTTCTGGATAGCCAGGGGGAGATAGTTACATTTTTTTAGGCTCTGCAGGTTTGTTCCTTGATAGCTCCCCCTGCTCTAGAATCTTGGAATCTTGGATAAGATTCTAGAAGCAGTGGGGTGGGGGTGAGGAGAAGTTGGCTTGCACACCTAGAGGACTCTGGCCAATCCTCAAGCAGGAGGCTTGGCATGGGGCCAGGGGAGCCTTTAAGTGTGGCTGAGCCTGCTCAACAGGAGGACAGTTCAGGTAGAAGATGTGAGGAAGGCTGAGATGCAGGAGCCTGGGAGGGGGCTCAGTGGGAAGGGGCATACCTACAGGCTGGGTCTTGGACAGAAGGATCACTCAGCCTCACCAGTCCCCGGGGGGAGGACTATCTGTGGAGCTAGAAAAGGAGCCAGCCCAGCAGAAGGCCTGAAGGCAGCCACCTACCTATATCAGCTCACAGGAAAGAGAAAAGAGTGAGTAATCTCACACTCCCTGGGCCTGCTAAAGGGAAAAGAGCACTCTGGTGGGAAACCTGATTAGCTCCTTACCAGGGACTGTTCATCTGAAAGTGGCAGGTACTGGATCCCCTTGCCCAGGGATTCCTCCAGACAGCTGGGTAAGGAAGATGATTTATCTGGGTTCTGGGGTGGTACACCAGGAGAGGCTGGAGAGCTCTTCAAGAAGAGTTATGCTGTATAAAGTCTTGTACATAGGTGCTTGGAGGTTGTCTTTAGTTTACTGTTCCTTGGGCATCCCATACACCCCTCAACTTCATCCAAGTTTATTACCCCTAATAAAATCCAAAACAAAAAAAATAATTTCAAGGACTGTTTACTGTCTCTGGAATGCAAATCTGTGAAAAATGCATATTGCCTGGCTGTGCTGGACTCTAGGGGGACTCAAATCTTCAGCGACTCCTGAGGGGGTAGTTCTACAGACAGGTGAGTATCAAACTTTGGATTGAACTTTGGATTGACAAAAGTACAGTTATTCTTTAATGGGTTCACTTTATAGCTGGGCATTCATCAGATACTATAGAATAAATTATTAAATTACACCAAAAAAGGCACATTTCATTTAGTTAGATTTTTTTCACTTGTTTACTTTCTCTTTTATTGAAAGGCTAACCTAACATGTTTTCACTGTCTTTGCAGGAATAAACTGTGGCTGCTGTAGAAATTGATTCAATTTGTGTTACTCTAGTGCCATTGTAAGAGCCATAAAACTGCAAGATGATCTAGTGTTACTGACAACATTTTAAGCAAGCTATGAGCTGCCATCTGGCCAGTCCTGACACTTTCCCTTCCTCAATATCTTTCATTGTCTCTGTCTCTGTCTAATGTTAAAAATGAAAGCTGTCATTTGGCATTAATAGGTGTGAAAGTATTTTGTTTGTGTTTTTACCTTGCCTGGACATCAGTAGGTTTGACAACAGCTATACGATCTATATATTTGGATAGCTGTTTACTCAGTAATGACTGAAGAACTGAGAACTGTCTGTAAGGAAAACAATGGACCAATACTCACTGCAGCAAAAATGTATATACTCCATATTGTACAATTAATTGTTTATCTTCTTATTTGTTCAGCAACTAAAGGACCACTCTGGTCAAGCATAATTTGCATTTAAAAAGAATCAGAGAAGGCTCTTATCTAAATTCTGTTTTTTTTATTGACATATTTGTATGATCACTCTGTAAGGGATTCCCCAAGGGGATGTTATTAATTTCCTTTAAGAAGTTCCTGTTCTGTCTACGGTGGATTTTCCTGGTCAAGAGATAGCAGGTTGGTGTTCATGGTGTGGCATAGTATTATGAAGACCTGGGGGGTGAGAGGTAGTAACTTCATCTCTTTTGAGTAGCGGGTAAATGCAAACTACCATGAAGTTTATTAATGGATTCTCCCAACCTGTAGGATTATGGCAACTGGGGGGTCATTTAGCTTGTCTCCTCCGGTGAGTTGAGGTGTGGAAGAAGTATCATTGAACCTCCATGGGCAGGAGGCGATCTTAGATCAAGATGTGAGATCATCACTTAACTTAACATTGGAGAATGGCTGTTCATTCTGTGCAGACTAAGAATCTAGTAAAGAAAAGTTTGACAGCAAAATGTAGTTGTGTTGATATTGATCACGTCTTATGCACCAGAAAAGAACACAAGGTTTGAAGGTACTTCAGTAAGGCGTTGTGTCTCAGAAGTGCAGACACTTTTAACGGTAACCATCTTTATTAATCACTCAACATCCTGCTCCAACTCCTCCTACTATTTCTTAAAGCTCTTAAAACAGAAATGGCAGAACATTTTCTAAAAATGATAATACACATAACTTATTAAATAATCAACCACCCCCTCCCTGTTACACTTCAAAACTTGATAACATTATATAGTCAGTCAGGTGCCTACGTAAAATTTAAGTGCATTCTGAACTACACTGAGCTCCACTTTCCAGTCTATGTGAGTATAAGGTGTTGTCCTGGTTTCCAGATGTTTGTGGCTGTGTGGTAGGTCTAGACACATCATCCCCAGTAAACCATTTAGTAGCAGTGTCCAGTCCAACCAAAGGCTCTTGAACAGGTAACAACCTGCTCACATGCCTAGTTGATCCATCCTCCAACCTATAAATTACAGGATTTGCAGATTAGCTGGGCTGGGGTTAAACTTTGACTTTGTTGATGGCTTCCTTATCCTCACCCACTGGGCAGGACTGAGGGTAGTTCTCTTGGTATTTATTTTGCATCATTGTTACGTTTTTGCTTTGACTTGGTAACCCTTCACTCTAGCTTGCAAGCTCAGGGGTTCTGGTACTTTATTTGGTGATTTCAGACTTGTGAGTGCAGTTTTGTAGATCAGAGCAGGTGATTTCCTAGTGGTGCTATGAGAAACTGGCCTGTAGTGTTGTAGAACAGTAGTTAAAGCTTTGCTGTATAGGAGTCCCTCATGCAGATGTCTTTAGAACATTTTTAAATTTCTAGTTAAAATATTCCACATCTCCATTGGCCTGTGGATGGTATCATGGTGTTAAGATGTGTTTTATTCTCTTTGACTTAGACCTGGTTTGCACTAGTGCGACCTCAGATGCAACTTGAGTCACTCAGAATCACATGACAATGGAAATCACATAGTTTTCAATGGTGGCCATTCACATTTATGTGACTGAACATAGAGTGATTTTGGCCCCATAGACTTCAATGGAAACGGACAGAAATTGCATGTACATGAGATTCTTATGCGATCTGAAATGATCTCCTCCCAGGCAAAGCCTTGAGTAGTAGTAGTAGTAGTAGCAGTAGAAGCAACAGCAGTGGTCCAAAATGCACAGCCATCAAATCGCTTCAAATTTGCAAAGAAGTTGCACTACATAATCACATTGCTCTAGTGTGGACCAGCCCTTAAGGAAAATCTTAGACTTTTTTGAAATAAACTGTGGTTCAATCTCAGAATCCAGTTGTACTCTGGCTATTTCTAGTACAAATCATAGGCTACCAAACAGTATCTTTTGGTGCTACTGTAATTTTTCCACATACTGTACATCTGCCTGGACTGTATTCCATGGACCTTTGGGGAAATAATGGAGCAGATGTTTTCTTCTGATTTTTGCCCATGAGTAAGGTTCACAATTGCAAACAAAAGTTTCTACTCCGTTTTCTATACCAGGCCACCACACTACTTCTCTGCAAAGTTGTTTTGTCTGCACCACACCTAGATGACCTTCATGAACCATTTTTAGAACTGATTATCTCAGTGCAGCTGGAGTTACAGCTCTCTGCCCTCTTGACAGGCAAACACCTTTCCAAGGTGACAATTTGGTAGTATGGCTGAAGATGTCCTGGTAAGGCAAATGGCCATTCACCATGTAAGCAGGTCAGTATTTCATGAATCATTGGATCATCCTGAGAAACAGTCACCAGGTTCTCTGGTGTAACCATGAAGAGTGATGAACTGGATATTTCAAATGTATACTCTTTTTTGTTTTTTTTGTGCCTCTTCTGGGTTAAGGACACCATAGAAAAATACTTGATTTAACTTTGCCTATAGTGAATGTTAAAGTTGTACTGAAACATCTGTCTGGCCATCTAAGTATACAAAGAGGATGGTGACCAGACCCTGGCAGCATGGTAGTTAGGGTATCGTGATCAGTTCTCAGGGTATACTATGTGCTATAAAGAAAGTGATGCCACAATTCACATGCCCATATATAGGCCAATGCTTCATGTTCTCTTGCAGAATATTTTTGCTCAGCTGGGGGAAGAGCTTCAGAAACAAAAGCTACAGGATGTTCTTCTCCCTGGTGAATTTACAATAAAACTGCATGTGAAGCAACAGTGGAAGCACCATAAGAGAAAAACATTGCATTTGGTACAAAATGGGCAAGAGCTGATGCAGATGCTATATGGTGTTTTAAGGCAAGTATAGTTTCAGAGCAAGATTATGTCCACTGCCATTCTGCATCCTCTCTAAGTACAAAAAGGTATCGTTATTTCAGCATAGTCAGCTTCAAAGCCTAAAGTGTTACTAAACCCATAACAGTAAAATCAGCCTGTATATGTAGTAAAGCATGATTGTTATACCCACTGTGGAACCTAAGAGGTTAATTCTCTGCATAGTGCAAAAAGAATGTTTGATCCTCTCTTCTCTGATCCCCCTATTCTTCCACTGTCCCCTTTATAACTTCTGATTGAACAGAGCTTTGGAGGCACTCTGCACATGCTCACTTTTTTTTACTGGGAGAATGCATGTGATCAGCACAGGGCCAATCAACATTGTCCATAGAGTCAGGGGTCCTGTAGGGGAGAATGAAAACTCCCCCTACAAGCTTTAACCAGTGCTATGCTGGACATTGATAGAAGTCACAAGACTACTCTAACTGCTGATGAGAAAATGTATTTAGCAGTTTAGATTTACTAAAATAATTGCATTTCCATGTTCTGTGTACTGTGGGAGACCAGATATAGTGAATGCAGGGTCCTGGGATTAGTAGTACTTTAAATAGCAGTTTGTGAATCCTAGAAATACAGATCTGCTTTATCTTTTGGCTCAGGTGATTTGCATATAGCATCAGTGTTGGATTGTAAAGGTCGGATAACCATTGATGACAAATATCTCCTCAAAAATGTTAAACAGAAAACCTGTGCTTAGGAATTAAAAATCAAATAAAAAGAGCAGCTAACACAATCAATAGGCAAAAAATGGGGCCCCTGACGATGTCCTTTGTGTGAGGAAATGTATAGGGTGGAGCCACGATGCATGAAGTCACCACGCACCACCACAGACCGTGGCTATTTTGTTGGATAGAAACATTACACTGACATGCTGGTTTTTACCTTTTAATTTTAAGTGCAATATTGTGAATATATTGAAATACTTTTTTTAAATTACTACACTATGAGTGGTTACTCTTTCCTTCTGTGGTGTTCACTGCTTGAAGAGTCATTGCCATATGGGATTTTTTTGTTGAGAAGTTATCTCATATACCATCTGGATCTTCTGGCAGACTTATTTGGAAGCCTATGGTACTTCTGCCAGTCCTGATAAATGCGCTATTTGACCAATCCTTTGGGTGGTCAGATCTTCCGGTAAGAGGCTGAGTGATTGGGTGGAAGGTGATGGATTATTTCTATTCTTTGGTCTCCAGTTTACTAAACACCAGAATTTCCAGATTATGTGGACTTTTTAGACTTATAGACTTTTGTGATAATTTGTATAACACAATTTTTCCATCTAATATTTTTTCTTTTATTGTCATTTCTATATTAAAGCGCTACACTGATTATTTTGTTTGTTATTTTTAACAAGTGATTACAGTCTATGACCTACAAAGTCAACCTCGATTTGTGTAAAAACTAATTTTTCTTCCTTTCAGCCAAAGTTTTATTCCATCAGTCTGTGAAAAACTTGAGTAAGGACTGAGTAGTGTTTTCCCAGAAAGAGGACTGGCCAATTTTAAGGGTGGGACAGACATATTTATTATATCCGAGGGTCACCAACCCACAAAAAGTAAAACAACATGAAAAAAGTATAGAAAGGGTGTTCAAGGGTGATCCCCTGATATATTTAGGTATATATCAAAAATGAAATATATTTTTAATATAAAACCCACATATTGAATTTTATTGATCATATCTTAAAACCAAAACTGTACACAATTCATCAATAAAAAAATCACAAAAAGATCAACCGTTCATAGTATCAAGTTGAGGTTGATGTTGATGTGTTTCATGGTTAGTATCGCTTCTTCAAAACATTAGGATAATGCATGACTAATATCTATATATGAAAACAGAAAAACATATATAACAAACATACATGCATAGGTGTTTCTTTTCCAATAAACCAAACCAATATGCTGCCTGACCCCAATGGGGTTCAGCCTTCTGGATGAATGAAAAAAAATGACTCATGTATGGCCAACCTAAGTTTCAGGTTTGTAGTCTTTTCAATAATCTGGTCTCTAATCATTTCATCCTATAAGGGTCCAAATGTAAAAGGTGCTGCTAACTGACACAGCTCAGCAACATAGTGGCAAATAGATTCTTCCTCACCATAACAGCATCTGTGAAAATGAACTCTGGCCACGAAAACATTCATGGCTGGATTAAAATACTGTTCCAGGGCTTGTACTGTATGTATAAAGAATTTGCTCCCAGAGATGAGAAAATCCTATAACCTTCCAAAACTAATGAGTTAAGCAGCAAGGCCTTCGGTTTCTCAGGTGAAGCCTCATCCAGGCCAGATGCTAGTAGGTAGATTGCTGCAGAAACTTCTCTGGAGGCTGCACAGAGTTCAAGTGTCCTCGTTGCCCTTGTTGTGTCTCAGAAGTGCAGAGAGGCCGTTAACAGGATATCATCTTTATTAAAGCAGACCTTCACGCTAAACTAAGTCTCATATTGCCCTGCCTTCCCTCCCTTCCCCCTCTCACAATTGAATATATTTTCTTTACAGAAGGGTTTTTTACTGCAAAGCAGCATTATTGAATTTCTTCTCTATATGAGAATGAGGTTTGTATTGCTGTGCCCCTTCTCCAAGACTCTGCGTGTGCACAGATGTGCCATAGGGCTTCACGTCTTACTGCGTCTCGCAGCACATCTGCACATGCACAGGTTTCCCCAGCACATTTGTGCACACATGAAAATGTCTATTATGGAAGGCTTGAAACTTTGCTGTCTTTGTGCATGCACGGGAAATATCCTGCGTGTTTGCAGGCCATGCTCTGCCCAGCCTTTGGGTTCTGGCACAGCCCTTCAGCACATCTGTGAACATGCCATAGCGGCAGCGCTCAAAAGGGGGAACCACCAAAAAGGGGACTGAAATTGCTCTTTAACCACACAAACTTCCTGCTCCAGCTACGCTTAAAGATTTTAAAGCAGAAATGGCATAAAATTTCATTAAAATGGCAATACGCAGAAAGCAACAAATACACAACATAAGAGAGGGAAATTGATGGGATGAAAGTGCAGAAATGGCTGCGGCTATAAGAGGAGCAGCTGAGTTCAAAAAGCCCACAAGAGAGATGGGTAATGTGCATTAATTTGGGAGAAGCACAGGTAAAATTAAAAGGTATGTGACGGGAGTGACTTTTGGGGGTGGGGGGACCCCTGTATCATCGTCCCAAATTCCTCTCATGTTTAAGTCACCCTGTGCCTGTCAGGGGACAGTGTGAAATGTTCTAATATTGGTGTGGGGGTTGTTCATTGTTCTCTGCCACGCGGCTGCATCCCATTGTTCTAGCAAACTATTATGGGATGCATGTGTTCCCCTATTGTCTACTGCCAGGTGGTGTATCCCTTTGTTCTATTATGTGTCTTGGTTTGGTGGGGGGTGTTTCTGGCAGCTCTTCCCTCCTGATGGGATGGCCTTTTATGTGTTTCCTGTTCCTGGTTGTATTTCCCCACCCTGTGTATATATCTTGTGTTTGTATTAAAATAAAGCAGTTGACTTCATGTCTTAAGAAGAGTCTGGTGCTGTCTTATTTTCTGCATGATCAGCTGTGGGGTCCATGGATGATGTTTGGACGGGGAAGCGAGAGTATAATGGAAATACCCTAGCGCAGTCCGGGTCCGGTTCTGTTACAAATGGCAATACACAGAACGCAACAAATACACAACATAAGAGAGGGAAATTGATGGGATGAAAGTACAGGAATGGCTGGGGCCATAAGAGGAGCAGCTGGGTTCAAAAAGCCTACTAGAGAGATGGGTAATGTGCTTTTATTTGGGAGAAGCACAGGTAAAATTAAAAGGGCCCCTGGCCTGCTGGAATCCTGTTACAAAAAGAGAGAGGAAGCACACAGAGTCAGGGACACTGTGAGGGCAGTATTTGGGCACTGGGGTGAAAGGTGCTTGCAGAAAACCATCTCCAAAAAGAAATACCACTCTGCAGTGGTGCAGATGCCACTATAGAAAGCTTTTCTTCAGTTCTATAACTAGTCCACAAAAATCACAAGCTACCCAATCTTCAAACTACAAGATGTCTACAAAATGTAGGCTAAGCATTTTTTCACACAAGTCTGTCATTGTGTTCCATTTCATAGACCAAGTTTTGAGTCTTGGGTGTAGTAGGTCAGTAGGTGTTAGTACTTATGATTAGGCATGAACTCCGGTTTGAACATGAGTTTGGCCAGATTCCAGCCTGTCCGTAGGTCAGCAAGAAAACTGACCATTTTTGTCCAGTATGCCCATAGGAATTCCTGTCATTTAGAAGTGGTAGCACTATCGCCACAAAATGACATGACAGAATCCCAGTGCTGCTGGAATATAAACAGCAGCGTAGGGGATTCTGGATGACGTATGTCATTATAAATGAAATCAGATTATAAAAAATAAAACAGTGTGGTGTCCCCCTGAGGAATAAGAATGACCCTTATCCAGGTATGCAGTGTGGCTGGCTAGGAAAGGACAATGAGCCATTTCCCAGTGTTGAAAGGGACAAGACCCTCATCTCCACATCCTGTCTCCCAAAATGGATGTAGGAGTCTTTAGAATAAGGGGCCTCCAGATATCCTGTATCTTTCCCTACACAAAACTGTCAGCTCTCCCTAACATCTTCAGAAAACACTGACAATGTGGCTGTGAGCCCACCTTTATAAAGAAAAGGGGCTGGGTTTGATTATTGTCTCTTGTGACTCTGACCAGGGGCTATGCACTACATTATAGGTTGTTCTTTATTCCTGGTCACGGTAAACCTGTGAGGTTTTGGGGGAAAAGTTCACGATCAGGGGCGGACTGACCATTTGGAAACTCAGGCACTGCCCGAGGGCCCGGGTTCAGTAGGGGGCCCCATGAGATGCCCCTGGTACCTTTTTCATAGGCGTTTTTTGAGTTTGGGCAAGGACACAGGGGCCTCATGACCCCATATTGCCCGGGGGCCCCATGAGTTGTCAGTCTGCCCCTGTTCACGATTCATGAACTTTACAAATCTAATGGCAGTCGCAAACCTAAACTTCATCTCTATTATACCCAGCCGTAGCTTAGCCCATTTTTATTATTTGTTTTTCCATTATTATATTACTCTACAGTTTCTTCCTGTATTGTCACTGAAGTGACTTATACCAATGCCTAGGAGGAATCACAAGTGTAGTTCTAGGTCTGGCTATCAATTCATGGTTCAGATGTCTTACTAATCACAATGAGTCTGTTTAGTTTGCTGCAAGAATATGCATATGCAACTTATACTTTATATTCATTAAAGCAGTTTGTTCATTTGCTGAGGGCAATTTCCTTTCTAAGAGCTGATCAGTCATCATATATTATTCACAAATAAAATTAAATAAAAGCATTGCAGTTGTCCATTGCCTGATAAACTGTTATACTCTAAGGAAAAAAGATTTCAGAATTCAAGAAACAAGGGTCTTTGTATATACAAACTTGAGGGAAAAAAATTAATTGTTGCCCATAGCAATAAGAGTGTGAGAGGAGACGTTTGTCTGGCTGCTATAGATAATTCAGACTTCTCTTATCTCTGTTCTTTACCTCTAGATTTTTACATAAAACCCAAGATCCTACAAAGTAAACACAATTTTGCTGCAACTCCTGTAAAAGCAAAATCCTGTAAGGGAAGTTAAAGCTTATTTCTGGTCAACTTACCATAAAATTATGCTTTGGTGGCAGCTTAAGAAATAATCACATGTGAGTGATTTGTAGTCTCGGTGGCATGTAAGAGTACTATGTAACTTATTTTTCAGTCCTGTAGGCTTTCTGCCTGCTGGTTTCTAGTATGCATGACTGGTTCCACCTAGTTGTTCTTCTCCTCCAATTGTGTGGCTGTCCCCAGTGTTGGCTGCTAGACCTTGATGACATTGAGGGTCCACCTGCATTTCAGCATTAGAGATGGAGAGGGAGAGAGAGGGAGTGACGGCTGTTATGGGACCAAGAAAAAAAGTTAAGCATTCCTCTGTATCCCTCTAGACCAGGCATGTCCAAAGTCCGGCCCGCGGGCCATCTACGGCCCGGGGGTCGGTTTAATATGGCTCTCCAACAGCCCTCCCTGCTCTGTGTAATGTGGCCCTCCCATGGCCCTCCCTTCTATAGCAGACAGTCTTCTGCTTGAGAGCAGAGGGCAGTGCGCATGCCTGACTGCGGCGCGTTCTCCCTGGTCTGTGTAAATGCGGCTGTCGCACGGCCCTCCCTTCTGTGGCAGACAGTCTTCTGCTTGAGAGCAGTGCGCATGCGTGACTGCGCCGCGCTGGGAGCGACAGAGGGCGGTGACGTCAGGGCCGGGCTTCCAGCGTGAAGTGTGTTTCTCTTCCCCTCCCGGCTGCCGAGCAGAGACTTCAGCTCCAGATACCCTTTCCACCCTTCACATTAGTGCAGGTAAGTTTTTTTTTAATTTATTTTCAATACATTGTGAAGACTCAGCTGTCAGTTGATCTTAATGTTATGAAATGAAAAGTATGTCGTTTGCAATTAACTTGGCATACAATAATTTATTTGCATTTAATTGTAATGGTTCAAAGAATGTTCGGAAAAATGTTCGGCCCTCCACCATGTTCACTTCATCCAATCTGGCCCTCTTTGAAAAAAGTTTGGACACCTCTGCTCTAGACTAACATAACATTATATCTTATCCTACATGTGTTTGTGTATGTGTTGGCCCAAGAACTTTAAAGTACTCATAAATACTAACTGGGTAACATTGCCATGTTTTATTTTTTCATGAAATACTAAAATAAAAAGAGCTAATTAATAACATAAAGGGGATACTGCACACCTCAGTCCATCCCATTCATAAAAATTGGGCTGTGGTGCGTAGCTGGTGAAGCCCTGAAGATTTTGCTATGCTTAACAAAGCAGAGAGCGATTCGTGATTGGAAGGGAGCAGGTCATGTGACATTGACAGGTTAAATGGCTAGGTTCTCCTCTCAGGTTTTTTTTTCAAAGAGCATTTTTTCCATTTTATTGTACTCCATTGGCTACTGAGTCCCAAAGCCAGCAAAGCACAGAGCACATTTGTAAAGAACAAAGCATCCATCTGTTTTCTTTACAGCCAATGTTTGTTTGGCTGTACTTCTCCTGTGGATCACAGGAGTGAAGTTCATTCTGCACTTCTGTGACCTGTTTTCAACTGACAGTGGGCTAAAGCTAAAGCCCACTGTTGGCTGACATCACAGCACCGGTCCAGGCTGGGGAAGGATTGCAACCATATGTTCAGAATCCACCCAGGAGCCTGAAGTGGTACCTGGCTTAGCCTCTCAAACACCACTGATCGCTCAGTTCTCCCCTCTGCTCTGAGCAGAGAGCTGTGATTGTCAGTCTCCAGCTTTCTGCTCTTCCCCTCCAGCGCTCACTGGAGCACTGGGCCATGGAGGGGGCAGGAGGGGCTGGCTCAGGCTCTTGGCAGATTGCTGAGAGGCTGAGACAGGTGCTGGTCCAGACTTCTGGGTGGATTCTGACCATATGGTCAGGATACTTTCAGAGCCTGTACCAGCTCTGTGACATCAACCTACAGCGGACTTTACCTTGCTGTTGGGTGAAAATGAGTTACAGGAGTGCAGAACGAACTGCTCTCCTGTGATCCACAGGAGAAGTATAGCCAAAAGAGCTTTAGTCACCATTCTGTGGCTTACCTTAGACCCAGTTTGTCCAGACAATATAGTCACCTGCTGACTTGGCACCATCCACAGGCAGCTTAACTACTTCCTGTCCGGACACTTTTACCCCCTTCCTGTCCAGGGCAATTTTCAGCTTTCAGCGCTATCACACTTTGAATGACAATTGCGCGGTCATGCAATACTGTACCCATATGAATTTTTTACCATTTTTTTGAGACAGATAAAGCTTTATTATGGTGGTATTTATTCACCGCTGGGATTTTTATTTTTTTTACTATGTAAATGAAAAAGTCCAACAATTTTGAAAAAAAGTGTTTTTTTTTTATAAAATTTTTCAAATAAATAATATTTCATCATAAATCTTGGCCAAAATTTATTCTGTTATTTTTTTAGTAAAAAAAAAAATCCAAATTAATTTATAACCAAAAATTATAATTTTTAAACATTTTTATTTTATTTTTTTTATATTATTATTTTTTATTTATTTTTATTTTTTTACATACTGTCACCCTAGCAGTACAGTGTCACCATGGTGACACTGTACTACTTGTGGGGGGTGATGAAGATTTTTTTTTCTTTTTTTACACTGATTGCTTTTACACCCATATAGGATGTAAAAGCAATCATTTCTCTTTCTCTCTGTCTGCATTCTTGCAGTCATTGAGAAGTACTGAGTGAGCTGTGATTGGTCACACCTTGTCACATGGTACAAAGCTGTTGTGAATAGCCTTATACCATGTGACCTCTGTGATCATTCACAGATTTCACACGTAGTAAGCAATGATGTCACAAGTGACATCTTGCTTACTACTTTGCATGTGATCACTGATTCGCCAATCAGTGATCACATGATCAGGACCTGGTACAGAGGTCCCGTCCGACGGTGTTTCACTGTGTCTGGAGGACACAGCGGGCACCGGATCGCGGTGCTGCGCACTCCCAGGGAGCACGCACAGCTAGAAAAGGCGGGTGCCGTTTATGAACGGCAACCCGCCCCTGGAGTGCCACCGCCCTGCCGTTTATCAACAGCAGGCGGACGGCAAGAGGTTAAAGTGGAAGTTTAGTCAAAATCTAACTAAGGCTAAACCTACTATCATCAACATTATAACCCTCTTCTATCTAACCCTGTGAAGAAAAGATCTGTATACTTACCTATTATGAAGCTGCTCTGGTCCGGTCACATGATCTCTCCAGCAGCGGCATCTGTGCAGAGGAGAGAACACCGACAATGGCAGCTGTCCCTCCTCTACATTGAAGCCATTGCCATTTTGACTGAATTTCCAGTTTAACTCTTCAGTAAGGCACTGAATTGACAGTAAATTCAATGCAGTTGAATTTAATGCAATTTTACTTCAGCTATTTGCAGTACAGAGGATGTTTATCCAGTCTTTTGAAGAAGACAACGACTTTCCTAATCCCTTTCTCTGTGAATAACTAACACTGACTGAGGAAGCATGGCAAACATGGGGAGGCTATAGCTAAACCTAAATCAACTAGTACTAAACAGGCAGAGAGGATAGAGGAAAATACCATAATCCCATTAATAAACAAGTTGTAGCTGCCAGAAGACTGCCACAAGAGGTCAGCAAACTACAAATCAGATAAATACAAAATTACATGAAAATGAGGTAGAACAATATGTATAACAAAGGCACATGGGGTAATATAAACAAGCCCTAAGAAAAATTAAAAAATGTTAAGAGATAATTTTAAAAGAGAAATCAATAAAAAAGCATCATGGAGTATATAACCCAACAAAGAAAACGCCTTACTGGTCTTCTAAATCTATATGAAGCAGCTTGCAGGTCCTGAAGAGGAAAGAAGGTATCCTGAGGCTTAGTTGCTGGATCGTGTTGTCAGCAGCGGCTGGCCCACAGTTAGCAGACAACTGGGAGTTGATATGTTGCCTCCTGACACCGAAATCCCCCTTCACCATAATACAACCGTATTTATTTTCAGTTGCAGAGCTGCCATATTTCTTTCTGTGGGATGGGGTGGAAGGTGGTGCCTCCTGCTCAACACGATGTGCCCTATTTTTTTGCTGTACAGCACAGCTTGATATATGAGGTTGTCCAGCAGCCATTGCCTGCTTTTGACAGTTAAAAGTGCCCATTTGAAAGGTGGCTATGGGTATCCAGGCTAACATTCAACTAGATCAGCAACAGAATTGTGCACTTGTATACTCTGAGCACAATAAATGAGGTCCAGCAAAGGTTTTTATACCCAACATTTGTGCCATCCTTAGAGGTCCATATGACACGGTCTATCTTCTGTTTATGTTTGGGACTCCTAAAGTTACTGTAAAAACTCCAAAAAGGCTAAATACAGTAAATATATATTCATATTTAACTTTTTTATGCACAAAATATTCACACAGTGGAGTGAGTCAGTGACAGGTAGGCGCATCTACAAACAGAAAACATATTTATAACTTCATAACATGATGATGCTCAGGATAGCAATAGGCAAAAGTAAAAAAAAAGAAAACTGATGCTCTAGTGCATAAATCAAATTCTAAAGATTAAAAGGAAAGGATAAAACCTGGAAAAGAGATTTGGTTTTGCATGAGAATGACTGCTAAGCATAAACAATTGTCCTAACAAATCTAGCTAAAAAGATTCCTGGACTTCATTTAGGAGACTGGGGATCAGAGTCTAGCCTATAGACACAGACAGACTCTGTTTTGCAAAGTCTGGAGAATGATTGATGGAGACTGGGGCTACCAATACTATTTTAATAGATTGGGGCATAATATTTCCAAACTGTGCACCTTAGAACAACACTGTGCTGCTTTTCTATACACCCTAAAGTGGTTGTAAACTCTCATATACCCAGTGAAGCGACTGACCTTGGGTGATACACAAAGATGAAACAAATCCCCCTAAATAAGTTGTACCTATTTATCTATAGTCCCCTCTGTCTCTTACATCCATTCAAAGTGCAGAATTTACATAAGATCTCTCAGCTCTGAAAAGAAGGGAGTGGGGAGCTAAAAGTAACCTCAATAAGGAGAGCTCTGAGAGCTGATTGGAGCATAGGGACACCCCACCTCCACACAGCAACAGAGCTGAGGCTGTCAATCACAGGCTGTGACCTCCCCTGTCATCATTGTTTCTTGGTGTCAAGAAAACTTGTCAGAAGTGATTCATGCTGATAGCAGAGGAATGAATCAGCAGACAGAAATTATACTTAGTGCTCTGGATTGAGACAAGTACATACTGTAGAAGTGCATGCTTTGTAAATATTTAATGTCTGAGGTTTACAACCATTTAGGGCCTCATGCACACAGGACGTTTCAAAAATGCTCCTCTGCTTGGCAGCAGTGTTTTGGCAGAAAAAATGCCTGATGCATGTCAAAATTTTACAAGCATTTAGGTGTGTTTGCAGGCGTCTAGCATTTTGGCATTAATTAATTCTCTTGCCCAGAATAATAATTTATTCTGGCCATTGAAATTAATTTAGCACTTAAGTGCTAAATGCACCTAGCGTTAACGAGGGTTTAGGCGCATTTACACGAGTTTAGATGCCTTTACATGCGTCAAACGTTTTTTCTGCCAAAGTGCTCCTGCTTCTGAAAACACTGGCCTGGGGTTTTTTTTCCTGGTGGTAAACGCTACTACTAAAAGTCTGTGTGTGCAGGGACACAAAGGACAACATGGAGGGCCGTTTGGAAGCAGTAAAAAAAAATGCCTGAAGTCCCTAAAAGTGGCTGCAAAAATGTCCTGTGTGCACGAGGCCTTAAAGGAGAAGTACAGCCAAAGCTCTTTTGGCTGTACTTCTGTGGATCACAGGAGTGCAGTTCGTTCTGCACTCCTGTGACCAGGGGCGGACTGACAACTCATGGGGCCTACGGGCAATAGGGGATCATGGGGCCCCTAAATCCTCACCCACACTCAAACCACACCCAATAAAGCCTATGAAAGGTACCAGGGGCATCTCATGGGGCCCCCTACTGACCCCGGGCCCTCGGGCAGTGCCCGAGTGCTTGAATGGTCAGTCCGCCCCTGCCTGTGACCCATTTTCAGCTGACAGCGGACTGAAGCTCACTTTCGGCTGACATCACTCAGCTGGTCTAGGCTGGGGAAAGATCCCAACTTTAAAATGGCAACAGGCTTAGCCTTTCAGAGATGTGCTGAGAGCCGGAGTCAGACGCTTCCTACCCCTTCACAGCCCAGTACTCCAGTGAGTGTGTGGGAGGAGGGGGGGGGGGCAAAACAGACAGTGGCTCTGAGAACTCAGTGATCAGTTGTCATGTGATTGCGTTCTTGTGGGGATTAAAGCAGAATTGGACCAATGCTGCATCCATCTAGGTAACTATAATTGGGGAAAAAACAAAAAAGATCCCACACTTCTCTTTTAAGCTGGACTTAACCAATCAGCTAATACACAGGTGGACTACATACAAGGGAGCTGCCTTACCTGTCAAAGGATTATCATTTCTGTCCATCCAGTCTGAGGTCTACTACAGGAGAGCAAGAGAGCTGATTTTTCTGCAGTTAAAGTGGTTTTACGCCCTTAGATATACCCAGTGAAAAGACTGGCCTCCGGTGATACACAGAGATGAAACAAATCCTCCTACATAAGTTGTACCTGTTTATCTGCAGTAATCTCTTTTCAGCCATTCAAGAACAGAATTTTACAGCTTGGCTGAGCTTCCAGAAGGCAGGGGGTGGGTAGCTGCAGTTACAAACTTTACAGGAGCTCTAAGAGCTGATTGGAGGAGAAGGGACACCTCCCCTCACACAGCACACAGGAACAGAGCTGAGGCTGTCAGTTACAGGCTGTGTGCTGGAGCTCCCTCCCCTGTTACCTTTTTTACCTCTTGGAAAACGTCTTGGAAGTGACTCATTCTAAAAGCAGAGGAACATGGCAGCAGACAGAAATTACACTTAAGGGTTGATTTACTAAAACTGGAGAGTGCAAATTCTGATGCAGCTGTGCAAGGTATGTAATCAGCTTCTAACATCAGCTTTTTCAATTAAACACTTGCCCTGCAGAGGCTATAACCCCCTTCCTGATCAGGCCATTTTTAGCATTACGGCGCTGAGTTACTTTAACTGACAATTGCGTGGTCGTGCAAAGCTGCACCCAAATGAAATTTACGTCCTTTTTTCCCACAAATAGAGCTTTCTTCTGGTGGTATTTGATCACCTGTGTGTTTTTTTATTTTTTTGTGCTATAAAAAAAAGACCGACAATTTTGAGGAAAAAAACAATATTTTTGACTTTTTGATATTAACCCCCTGGTGGTATTCCTGAGTGTAACTTGGGGTTAACTTTCAATACCAAAAGCGGTAACCCCGAGCTACACTCAGGATTACCTTGCAGCGTTGCTCTGGGATCCCTCTTGCACTTAACTTGTCCTTCGCTTCTGCGATGTCCCCCCTGCAGCGTCCCCGGCCATCTCCTCCAGCCGATGCTGGCATCCGTCTTCCGGGTTCCGTTCCCTGCGAGCATCGGGACGTACGGGATGTACAGGGACGAAACCGGCGGGAAATTTGAAAATGTTAAAAAGTGACATTCACTAATACACTAAAATCACATAGTAAAACATTACTGTATCAAAGCATTTCACATACATTTTGTCCCTAGCGCTTTGTCCTGTGCCCTGCCTGCATTTTTACTGTTCTTTCTGCCTGGAAACTGAGAATTGTCCACGGCATCCAAAAAGCGTCCTTTTATGTCAAAAGCGGTTTTAGACCAGCTAGAGAACAGCGATAGTAAATTAGAACTACTTGCAGAATTGAGTGATAATGATTCGTGGGGAAATTCGTCATCAGACACTGAAAACGATTTTGCGACTTTGCTCATTGATGTGCGAACTTGGCGCTCTATTTCACATTTCAGTGTTTTTGGTTTGATTAGATTACTGAATTAAATTTATTATTACTATACTATTATTATTTATGATTTATTATATTATAATTTATAATTTTGTGTTTCAAAACCTGGGATTTTTACTAGACTCTTGTTCGGACAGATTTCAGTGAGTTATTCCTAAAAATTACAAGCCTAGAATAAAAAAACTACATATTTCCATGCAAAAAAATGTACCGCTTTGAGCACAGAAATATGGACATAATCAGACCACTAGGGAGGTTAAACATGTCCAGTAAAAACATTTTAAAAATCAAATTTCGTCATAAATTTAGGCCAAAATGAATTCTGCTACATGTCTTTGCTAAAAAAAACCCCAATACATGTAAATTAATTGGTTTATGTGAAAGTAATAACATTTGCAAATGGCAGTATAGATACTGGGAATTTTTTTTTACTTTATTTTTACATTTTTTTTTACTGCTTTAATGGCGGTGATCAGCGACTTACAGAGAAGCATCCCCAGTGACACCATTACAGTGATCAGTTTTTCAATTGTGCGCTTAGACACATGGACCTGACCACCGTTTTGATAAGGTCTCCCATCTTGTGTCCTGGCCTGCAGATGTCATTCTCACTCCGTCCATTCCCCCCTCCCTCTTTGAATGGAATGTGGTCTGTATGTGTGCACTGGGGTCACAAGTGCATAGGGCACAGCTGGATAAGCTTCATGGTTGTAACCCCAATTAGGCCTGGTGCCAGAGGGTCTGACAAACACTTTCATCTGCCCAGTCGTAAAACTATAACTCAGTCGGTCACTTGACATGTAAGCATTACCTCAGAATGGCCATAAAATGTACATCCCACTTGAATCACTTTTCATACAAATTCATAAACTTCAACAGGAACAGGGCACATTAAAATAAAGCATATATTCAGATAGGTCATTTTAATACGAGTCACCTGACACCTTATACCCCTAGGTAGCGTCTACAAGAGAGTAGAAAGCAATATATTTTTATCCGGAATGGCAAGATATGCCATATTTGGTGTCTGGACGTTCAGAATATGATTCTGCATATTAATCTGCCAGTGGCTAGGATGCTACATGTACCTATTGAAGGTTATTGACCATGGTATAAACTGGGGAGGGATTTGGTCATAGCCTGGGTCCCCGCCTAACACCCCTCCCCAAATGAGGCGATTGGCCCTTGTCTTCAGTAGACACCCCCTGTTGGGACACTAGAAAAAAGGCTGTCATGCCTGGAGAGAGAAGAAGAGATTCTCCCTTTTAACACCAGGAACCATCTTTGGGAAACAGGCAACCCTTTTGTTCAGACGATTGGACTCTGCTTAAACCAAGGAGCCTTGCAAGTATCCTACCTTCTGAAACCTTGTATCTTTTATTTCTCTGTTTTTTTATTGCTCTCTTTTTTATATATATTATATATATAGATATATATATCTATATATATATTTGTTACATCTTTTCTGTAAATATTTTAATTGCACCATTTTGACCTTTTTAGTAATAAATCCTATTTCCTGAAAAGTGTTGAAACTGTCTCTAAAGCTTTTAATGCAAACTAAAAGAATACCTGTCTCTGAAGAGTGCTACTGTATGTTTTGACCCTCTGCGTACATCTGTCTGCGGTGATAGTGTGTATACAGACGCTTATTCAAACATCATAGTGTTACTGCTAAGATTTGTGAGCTTCCTCCTTCTCTGTAAAAAGGTGGTGGTGGCAGTGTGAAGGGTTAATTGCGTAATTAACCTGACCCAATAACAATCCCACTCAGGCTGCTGGCACATAGATTGTGGTCCAGTGAGCTGGAAAATCTTTGTGCAGGAGCAGCTGAGAGTGGCATTGTTACGCAAATGGCAGTGCGGTCTTAGATTCGCTGGTCCTTCGGTCACAAGTTGGTGAGAAGGGCTGGGGTCTGACGCCGCGCCCGTCACAATCAGTGCTAATAAAAAGACACTGTACTAATGGCACTGGGC
This sequence comes from Staurois parvus, assembly GCF_062004578.1. Taxonomy (NCBI): domain Eukaryota; kingdom Metazoa; phylum Chordata; class Amphibia; order Anura; family Ranidae; genus Staurois; species Staurois parvus. The sequence goes on from NW_028318003.1 coordinate 8,623,508, forward strand.
AGGAAGGAGTTAACATGTGGGGCAATCAAAGTGTTAACTGTGTGCTGTGAGCCGTTTCTAACTGTGTGGCTGTGTTTGTGCTTCACTGTAAGCACACTGTTTTGCATGGCTGTGCTATGCACTGCTATGGAAAGCAGTGTGCAGGAGCTGACAGTGGAGAGAACTGTTTTGTTCTCTGAGCGGAGAGCCATGACTGTCAACCTTAGCCATACTTCGCCTTCAACTATTTGTCACTCTGCTCTCCTCTGCTGCCAGCAACATCCTTGTTATCACATGAACGCTGAAGCCCAACTGATTGACCTTTGTGCTGTTTCTCCCTCTCCTAGTCTGATCTCTGCTCTATATGAGCTACAGGGGCCTGCTACCAAGTTAAATGCATGTTCCTAACTGCTTGCATTTTGAAAAACACATTTACTGATAAATTAATACAGGGCTGCATTAATTTGTGGGCCACCACTTATTGGGCACACATGAGCTTGACAGGCAGGAAAAAATAATAGTAATAGTACCGTCAGGTGGAATGATCTCTACCAGATAAGTATGCTTTGCAGATCAGCAGGGGAATGTCAGCAGGGCTGGGACCAGGGGGACAGGACCCCGGGCACAATAGTTCAATGGGGGGTGCAGGTGGAGTGGAGTCTGTGACACATTGAGACCCCGGGCAGTGCTGCGGCTAAACCTGCCTGAGGGTGGATGTCTAATGAGTGCAGACTGGCTGAGGGAGCCCAGACCAGAGACCTTACACCTGCAGAGTGGCAGCGGGATGACAAGTGCTGGAGCGCTCCCTGCGTTCCTGCAACTGCCATTAGAAGAAGCCACATTTCTCTGTCAGGCAACAGATGACTGCTAGTCCCAGCCTCTGGCCTGACATCATTGACAGGCCATGAAAAGAGAGAGCAGTGCTGTGTGGATACAGGTAAGTCAATAAAAAAAACATAAACAGGGAAGAGCGCAAAACAGCCTCCTAGCATAGCAAAGCTTTACTGGATTAAGTACACACGGTTGGAAGTGCACTCATGAGCATATGAGGAGTGAACAGCATGTAAGAGCAGAGTGTGCCCTGGATGGCTGGATATAACACACAGTCCAGAGCCCATGCTGCTGTCCATTGCTGGGACAAGGTCATCCACTACCCAGGGCGAAGATGGAAAAGTGCTCTCCCCTTGGGGATTAGTACACAATTTTGTGCACATCCCCACAAAGTACAAATGTGAACCTAGCCTAAGACAGGGAAAAAGCTTTGAGGAGTCTGAGGAGGAGAGGGGAGGTCTAAGGCTGAGTTGTTTCCAACCACCTTGTAATATGACATGTCCATGACAAGGGGAAAAAAAGAAGGGCAGTTTGCCCTCAATTCTCAGCATCACCACGCTGATACTGAGGTGAGTTCTCAGTCTCAACATCGGTTCTCCTCATGCAGGCTGGGTGGAGGAGAATCCTCTCTCCAGCAGCAGCTATTGGTCGCTGCTCCTGCTGACAGGAGTGGCACTGCAATCAATCCTGTCAGTGAGCAGCAAGACAAGTGACCAAATCACCAGCATGCCAACGTTAGCACAGCACCTGGGGCATGTGTTCCTTCTGCACTCCCCTTGTCCTGGCCAGCCACTGTCACTGAGTGCTTGAGTGCTGCTAATGCACAGACGGTAAATAGAGAACCGGATTTCAAGATTCAAATCCATACCAAGGGTTACTGCTTCTTCTCTTTCCTGCTCTTTTCAGGTCACAAAGTATTCTGGAAACACATTTTTAAAGATAGAGTCCCCCCTTCATGGGGGAATGAAGAGGTTAATTAAAAACTGCCACTAGACAGTGATGCATCATGAAGGGGTTAATGCATTAGTGGTCAGTGGCGAGTTATAGTGACCAGTGTCTGTGCTAATTAACCTCTTCATGTTGCATTACAGAGGGGTTAATAAACACTGCCACTGGCTTCTAATGGAGCTTAAAGGCGTTAATTAACTACCACTGCCACCTGCCACAAATGCAGAATGAAGGAATTAATTAACACTGCCAATGGCCACTAAGGCATACGTGATCAGTGGCAATTAATTAACCCCTTCATGCTGCATTTGTGTCAAGTGACAATGTTTATCAACTCTGTCATGCTGCATTTTTGGTCAGTGGCAGTGTTTATTAACCCCTTCATGCTGCATTAGGAAGGGGTTAATTAACACTGACACTGGCCACTAATGCAGCATGAAGGGGTTAATTAACACTGCCACTGGCCACTGCTGAAGACCAGTGGCAGTGTTAACCCCTTCAAACTATATTTTGGAGGTGGCAGTGGCAATGTTGTTTAACCTCATCATGATGCATTAATGACCAGTGGCAAGGTGAATTAACCCCTTCATGCTGCGCTATGAAGGGGCAGTAAACACTGCCATTGGTCACTACAGCAGCAAAGAGGGGTTAATTAACCACCAATGTGGAAGCATGATTTAAATAGCACTTCCACTGACCATGAAGGGGAGTTAAATAGCATAACACTATTGGGCATCAATGTAGTTGTTATTATTGTGTAAACTGGCACCACAGCTAGGGGTTATTATTGTGCAAACTGGCACCAATGTTTGGTGTTATTAATGTGTTCACCGGCACTAACACTGGGTGTTATTATTGCTGCTACTGACACTAAAATGGGGGGTTATTATTGTGGAAACTGGCAACAAAACTAGGGATTATTAATGCAGAAAATGGCACTGATGCTGGATGTTGTTATTGTGGAAACTGGCACCAGTGCTGGGAATTATTATTGCATCAATCACTGGCACCAATGCTGGGGGTTACTATTACTACAACAATGGCGCTTATGTTACTCCTACTTTCTCTTTAATGTGTCTTGCAGTAAAAAATACAGCAGGATCAACATTTTAAGCCTATTATGCACCCACAAAAGTGTAGTACTTTTTTAATTTTAGCCAGATTTATTCTTCCTCTCCTGAACAGATGTCCAGAGGATGTCCTTGACAGTTTGCTCAGCTCTTTAGAATATAACGGGAGACAATACAGCAACAATACAGTTCAATACAAGAGGGTTAGGAGGGTCCTGCTCCTTGGATCTTACCTTTACACGCACTTGAACTTTAAATGCATCCCAATCTTAGTCCGTAGGGTTCATTATTGAGTTGGCCCAACCTTTGCAGCGTTAACAGCTTCAACTCTTCTGGGAAGGCTGTCCACAAAGTTTAGGATTGTGTCTATGGGAATGTTTGACCATTCTTCCATTTGTGAGGTCAGGCACTGATGTCGGGCGAGAAGGCCTGGCTCGCAGTCTCCGCTCTAATTCATCCAAACGGTGCTCTATCAGGTTGAGGTCAGGGCTCTGTGCAGGCCAGTCAAGTTGATCCACCCCAAACTCACTGATACATGTCTTTATGGACCTTGCTTTGTGCACTGGTAGTCATGTTGGAACAGGAAGGGACCATCCCCAAACTGTTCCCACAAAGTTGGGAGCATGAAATTGTCCAAAATGTCTTGGTATGCTGATGTCTTAAAAGTTCCCTTCACTGGAACTAAGGGGCCAAGCCCAACCCATGAAAAACAACCGCACACCATAATCCCCCGCCACCAAACTTTACATTTGGCACAATACAGTCATGCAAGTACCATTCTCCTGGGAACCGCCAAACCCAGACATATCCATCAGATTGCCAGACAGAGAAGCGTAATTCGTTACTGCAGAGAACACGTTTCTACTGCTCTAGAGTCTAGTGGTGGTGTGCTTTACACTGCTGCATCCGGCACTTTGCATTGCACTTGGTGATATAAGGCTTGAATGAAGCTGCTCGGCCATGGAAAGCCATTCCATGGATCTCTCTATGCATTGTTGTGCTAATCTGAAGGCCACGTGAAGTTTGAAGGTCTATAGCTATTGACTCTGCAGACAGTTGGCAACTTCTGAGCACTGTGCACTTCAGCATGTGTAAGAGGTGTAGAAAATAGGCAGGCCCATAAAATTTAAATCCGAAGCCTAATACCTAATATAACAGTAATCTATCTTTGTCAATAGAAGATACTAGTGATTGCATTTTTATTGTACCATCACAAGAGGGCAGAACTACTTCCTGCGATAATAGGAAGACACAGAAGTAGGAACTGAAAGTCTAACACTTTGTTTCCTACAGGACAGTGATTACAGTGAACATATCCAGTCACATGTAATTAAGGGTTTTCTGTGTTTGTCACAGGTAAGCAGGAGGCTGTTTAACATGATAAATAGGACAAAATGACTTAACATGTGCCCTGGTGGTTAGTAAATGTCGCTGTTACTATGATGCAATCAGATTACTTGTAGCATAAATGTGAATATATATTGCAGCTATGTGATTTGGCGCTAAGTTACAGGGCATGTGATTTCTCTATTGTAATACGCTATTGTTATGCAGAATAGGTCACTAGCATATCTGCAGAGGTCTAGATATTCAGTATTGCAATTAAAGATGTTTATTAATGTATATGAAAATACTTATTAATGTATATGGAAATATTTAGTAATGTATAGAGGACAGTGATTACAGTGTACATATCCAGTCACATGTAATTAAGAGTTTTCTGTGTTTGTTACAGCCATTCCTAATAAAACACTTCTGGTTTCACCCGACCCATCCTTCGCACAGTTGAATTATTTACCGTATGTGCAACAAAATTGGCGCCCAACGTGGGGCCGGGTGAAAGGCACGCCGAAAGGTCACGGAAGTGAAAAGGAGTGACTACGCTGTCCGTGGTGAAGTTACAGAAAAATATTAGGAGTATGGATATTGAAAAGTTGCAAGATGAAATCAGTGAACACCTGATTCACATGACAGTCGATGATCTCATGGAGACTTGCCAGTTTATAAAGGCCTCCGAAGCAAGTATGGCAAAAGGAAAAACCCGGCGCCATTACATGCGGATAGTGAATGAGGTGTTAGATGAACTGGTAGAGACTGAAAGTGAAGAAGTGGTGACACAATTTCTGCAGGCAACTAAGAAATTCATTGGTGAGTTAGAGAAGAGAGATAACATGGAAGCACCAAGCAATCGTGGCAAAGACCCTCAAGCAGAACAACAGTTAAAGGATTTAAAACAGCAATACTACAGTATTCAGGAAAAACTTCAAGAAACGGCCAAGATGATAGAGGGACAGATGAAAGAACTTAACACTAAAGACAAAGACTCAAAAGGAAATCTTGCAAATCAAGACCCTAATCTAGTTGCTCAGAGACTTTCCCATACTAACTTGCCAGAAGTTACAATCAGAAAGGACTTTAAAATTGCTGGTCAGATAGGTGAAAAGGAACAGAAAGATAAGCTGTCCTATACTAACCTAATGCACCAGATTGACATGGGAATGCAAAAGGGATATCCCGAGTCAGAGCTTGTGGAAGCTGTGGTGAAAGCCATTAGTCCTGGGTCAAGTCTCAGAGGCATGCTAGAGCTGAAGAATGGACTGACCCTAGTGCCACTCAAGAGAATCCTAAAAAGCCATTATAAAGAGGAAAATGCTTCCGAACTATACCAACAATTGCTCAATATATCACAGAATAGTAAAGAGACTCCCCAGAACTTCCTATTTAGGGCCATTGCATTGAAGGACCGTTTGCTGTTCGTTTCACAAGGGGAAGGTTCAGATGAACAGTTTGGCACTGAATTTATACAAAAGAAATTCTTAAGGTCAGTGGGCACTGGACTGAGAAGTGACCATATCAAGTTTCAACTAAAACAACACTTGGACGATCCTACAGTCTCAGATGAGTTGCTCATAGAGAAGATGAATGAGGCTACAAACATGGAGATGGAAAGGGAGCAGAAACAAAAGAAATCTGAGCACAGTAACCTGACGAAGGGAAGAGAGTGCCAGGCCAACATCCTCCATTGTTCTCAGGTACCAGGCACCCTCCCTTTGCTTCCATCACAAACAAGTAGTCTGGCAATCCAACAGCCTTCAAAGAGTAACTCTGATTTTGAAAAGATAGTAATACAGTTGCAACAAGAAATATTCAATATGAAAACACTTCTCCAAGATTCGAAAACTCGTCAAGAGCATGGCTTTGGAGGACCTAGAACAACTGTTGGACGAAGGATAGGGACTTGTCAATCTTGTGAAAAGACTGATCCGAGAACTGCATGTGACCATTGCTTTAACTGTGGTCGAGCTGGACATAGGGCGAGACAATGCAGAGCAGCCAAACAAAATCAGTTAAACGGGAGAAGGTTGCTGTTAAGGGACCAACAGTAACCTGTGCCAGAACCAAACCTGCGTCCCAAAGTGCAAATCATGTCAGTAGTAAAGAAACCAGTCCCCAACCTACCATCAGAGCCCTGGCTGGAAAGTTAAACGCAGACTACTGGAGGAAAACGCCAACCTGCCCTGCTCAAAGGCTATCCCCGACAGCTGAAAAATTGCCAACCAGTGTGAATGGCATCACTTTGAAAAAGCACAACAAGCTACTGGGTCTTATTGGAAAGAGATGCCTTGTGAACTGTGAAATAGACAAAACTCCTGTCCAGGCCTTATGGGATACTGGCTCTCAGGTTAGCATTATCAATGAGGGCTGGAGACAGCGAGTACTGCCACACACTGTGCTCCGATCGTTTGAAGAACTGCTGGGACCAGGGGTACTCCAAGGGAAAGCAGCCAATGAGACAAAGATTCCGTTCTCAGGTTGGATTGAGGTAACCTTTCAGCTTACATCGAGCAATAATACTACCAAACAGTTATTAGTACCACTAGTAGTCTCTGAGGATGAGAAAGTAGCTGAGAAGCCAATTAACGGCTATAATGTAATTGAAAAAACATTCAAAGAGACAGTTGTTGATGGGAAGAAAGTTATCCCAGGTTTTGTGGACATATTAAGAACAGCTTTGGAACAGCCAACCCCCAAAGCAGAAGTCCTTGTAAGCTTACTACAAGCCAACTGTAGGGAAACCAGTGGTGCTATTGTAAAGACTGGTACTAAGAACCAAAGAATCCCTGCAAATACTGTAACATACATCCGGTGTAGTGCTCACACCAAACCGTCCTTGCAGGCTCAGACAGTTTTGTTTACACCGAGTGAGGCTTATCACCTGCCGGATGGACTGCATATTGGTGAGACACTAGTCTCATTTCAAAGAGGACAATTCTCCAAACTGACCATTCCAGTTTGGAATACAACTAAACGGGACATTACCAGGTCAAACAAAGATTGGAGGTGTAGAGCCCATAAAAACAACATATCCGGCTCAAGTACAATTGAAACAATCAGCAAATGTGTTTACTAATTCGGTGACCTCTGAACCACAGACACTCAAGGTAGGACCAAAAAGGGAAAATTGGAAGTCCAAATGAGACTTATCCGCGGGTGGGGGATGACAATCAGGAGTGCTGGGACCCGCCAGTGCCTTTGAAACACCTCCCTCCTGAAGATCAACAAATCGTCAAAGAAATGCTAAGGGAAGAATGCAATGCTTTTGCCAAAGATGACTCTGATGTAGGATGTATTCCTTCTTTACAGTTACAGATTCGTCTCAAAGACAGTACACCAGTCACGAGAACTTACATGTCTGTGCCGAAACCACTGCACCAAGAAGTTAAGGAATATTTGCAGGATCTGATAAATCGAGGATGGATTGCAGAATCAAAATCATCATATTCCTCACCCATTATGTGCGTAAGAAAGAAAGATGGCAGTTTAAGACTGTGTTGCGATTATAGAGAGTTGAACCAGAAGTCCATTCCTGACCGTCATCCAATTCCTAGAATCCAAGACATGCTGGACAGTCTAGGAGGAAGTTCATGGTTTTCTGTGCTAGACCAGGGGAAAGCATACCATCAAGGATTTATGGAAGAAGCCAGTCGACCATTGACAGCATTCATTACACCTTGGGGTTTGTATGAATGGATTCGAATACCCTTTGGTCTGAGCTCTGCACCAGCCGAATTCCAACGCAGTATGGAGACATGTTTAATAGGACTGAGAGATGAGATTTGCCTGCCATACTTAGATGACAACCTTGTCCATAGTAAATCATTCCAGGAGCATGTGGAGCATGTCCGGTCAGTACTCCAACGTTACCAACAACACGGAATCAAGTTAACAGCCAGGAAGTGTGAACTTTTTCAAAATAAAGTCAGATTCCTGGGCAAGATTGTGTCAAAAGAAGGCCACTGTATGGACCTGTTCTTGCCTTAAGAAACAACCAACCAAAGACTGTCGGAGAACTCAGGAAACTATTAGGATTTATTTCCTACTATCGCCTTTACATTCAAAACTTCTCCAGAATTGCCAAACCTCTCTATGAACTATTGTCAGCAGGTTTGACACCTACCACAACCTCAACACCAGATAACCAGACAAAGAAGAGGAGGAAATCAATCCCAAAGTCAAAAGGTCAACTTCCATCCTATCAGTCTATAGCCTGGACTGACCATCATCAGATAGTACTGAACCAGCTCATTGAAGTGTTAACTCATCCTCCAGTTATGGGTTACCCCAATTATTCCAAACCCTTTGTTCTTCACTGTGATGCCTCACAAGAAGGACTAGGAGCCGTATTATACCAAGAGCAAGAGGAGAAACTAAAGGTGATTGCTTATGGGTCTAGAACTCTCACACCTGCTGAGAAAAACTACCACATGCATTCAGGGAAGCTCGAGTTTCTAGCAATGAAGTGGGCAATATGTGATAGATTCCGAGATTACCTATATTACTGTCCATCATTTGTTGTATATACTGACAACAATCCACTAACCTATGTCCTCACTACAGCAAAATTGAATGCTACAGGACATCAATGGGTTGCAGAACTAGCTGACTTCAACTTCACTATTAAATATCGTCCTGGGAGAAGGAATGCTGATGCAGATGTACTTTCTCGTATGCCATTGAGTCCTGAACAATACATGCAACAATGTTCACAAGAAGTAGACCCCAAAGTCATCACTTGCATAACCCAAGCAATTCAAGCACATCAAAAAGAAAGGATACCTTGGCTATGTCCAATGACGATTGCCAATACAACCGATGAAACACCAAAGAAGGTAACTCAAATACCAAAAGAGACAATAAGAACCGCACAGAAGGAAGACTCTGTGATTGGAAAAGTATGGAAGTATAAAAGCCAAAACAAGTTTCCATCCAAACAGGAACGACAAGGTGAACCTGTTGATCTTTTCATACTTATGAAACAATGGACCAAACTCTACCTCGACAACAATAAAATTTTGAGACGGAAAACATCATCTGGTTCTCAACTAGTGTTGCCCAAGTTGTACCATCACTTAGTATGGAAGGAGTTACATGAAGAGATGGGACACTTAGGAGTAGAAAGGACTGTAAATTTAATCAGAGAAAGATTCTTTTGGCCACATATGCAAAGGGACACTGAGCATTACATCACACGTCAATGTACTTGTCTGAAAGACAAACGGCCAAATAAGCTTGTTCGAGCCCCGTTGAACAATATTGTAACAACCTATCCTTTTGAGATGGTCTCCATTGACTTTCTTCATCTCGAGAAATGTAAAGGTGGATATGAGTATATCTTAGTGGTAATAGATCATTTTACAAGATTTGCTCAGGCATATGCAACCAAGAACAAGTCCGCAAAAACTGTTGCTGACAAAATATTGAATGATTTTGTCTTGAAATTCGGATTTCCTACCAGAATTCACCATGATATGGGTAGAGAGTTTGAAAATCACTTGTTTTTGACATTAGGGAAGCACTGCCACATCCAAAATTCTCACACAACGCCATATCACCCAGAAGGTAATGGGCAAGTTGAAAGATTTAATCGTACCCTGCTATCCATGCTTCGTACCCTGTCACCAGATTCCAAAAAGGACTGGAAAAATTCACTAACAAAGGTAGTCCATGCATATAATTGTACTCGAAGTGAAGCTACAGGACAATCTCCATTCTTTCTACTGTTTGGAAGGTCTCCAAGACTACCCATTGATAGTATGTTTGACACCCCAGTAACTGAAAAATACAAGACCTACTCTGAATATGTGAACATATGGACAGATAGAATGTCTGAGGCCTATAAGGTTGCTTCAAAAATAGCTACTCAAGCTGCACAGAGAGGAAAAGAACACTATGACAAGAAAATTTATGGAGCTGAACTTCTACCAGGTAGCAAAGTTCTAGTCAGAAATCTTACCAAAAGAGGAGGTCCAGGAAAATTGAGATCATTTTGGGAAGATACCATACATGTTGTTCTTAAAAAGAAGTGTGCAGACAGTCCAGTGTATGAAATCAAACCAGAAACTGGAAAAGGCCGAACAAGGATTTTACATCGCAACTTACTATTGCCATGTGATTATCTACCTAGCGACCAAGGTCAACAGATACCCAAAAGAACTAATGCAAGAAAGCAAGTGAAGGATCGAAATACAACTCAACAACCTACACAGATATCTGAGGGAGAATCAGAAAATGAATCAGATCACGAACAAAGAAACTGGAGATCTTTCATCCCAGTCACCCAGCATTACCACTCAGAGGAAAGTACAGAACTAAACCCAGAAGCTATTGAGTTCTATCCACGTCAGCTGGAAGTAAGTGAGTATGATTTAGAAGGAGTAAGAGAGACTGAGCCTATAGATCAAATTGAACAAACTGAGTATGCATTTGGAGGTATAGAAGAAGAATGCCCAGCAACAGAGAACACAGAACAACTTGTTGAAAGTGATGTAGAGGAGAATGAGGACCTTTCAGATTCACTTCCTCAATGTAGAATACAACCCTACAGGAACAGGAGACAACCAAAGATTTTGACATATGACACTTTAGGTCAACCCAGTAGTGTTACCAGAGTTTCATCTATGCAGGTTATAGACAGTATTCCTACATTACCTGTTGACTCTAGCTGGTATTTCAGTTCAGAATGTTTTGCTGAAGACTATAGAAGTTGGTAGAAGTGATTATGTTTATTGATCCACTGTTTACTATTTGGGACACTATACCAAAGTTAATTACCAAAACCAGAATAATTATATGTTGCTTTTCTGTTGGTTGAAGTAAGGAAAAATATAATTGCATTTGTACTGCAGATATTGTAGGTCAGGCAGAAACAGTTTTAGGTGAGGGAACTAGATGTTACAAAGAGACATAGTTGGCCGATAAAAGTACAGAGCAGTAGATGGCAACGTTATGCTGCATTGTTGATGTACAATGGGTATTCCGCCATTTTGATAAAAAGGTATAGAAGTAATAAGATGTTCCCTAGTTTCTCATCACCTTTGTCTAGTCTAAACTTAGTAACCTATACAAATATGTATAGAAAGGTGTTTTACTAAATAGTTGGTTACACGCAACTATATCATGCCAGGTACTATAGCGCTGTGGGCCTGGTGGGAAGCTGTGATGTAATAGGGAGTAGATGTCACAGGGAGGATGTTTCCTCAAGTAACTTGGTTACTACTTACCATTGGCTTCCTATGGTTACTACTAGACAAGTAAAAATGTTTTCTTAAAAAAAATTCTGCGTATGTCAGGGACAACATAACAAATTTGTGGGGGAGAGTGTAAGAGGTGTAGAAAATAGGCAGCCCCATAAAATTTAAATCCAAAGCCTAATACCTAATATAACAGTAATCTATCTTTGTCAATAGAAGATACTAGTGATTGCATTTTTATTGTACCATCACAAGAGGGCAGAACTACTTCCTGTGATAATAGGAAGACACAGAAGTAGGAACTGAAAGTCTAACACTTTGTTTCCTACAGGACAGTGATTACAGTGAACATATCCAGTCACATGTAATTAAGAGTTTTCTGTGTTTGTTACAGGTAAGCAGGAGGCTGTTTAACATGATAAATAGGACAAAATGACTTAACATGTGCCCTGGTGGTTAGTAAATGTCGCTGTTACTATGATGCAATCAGATTACTTGTAGCATAAATGTGAATATATATTGCAGCTATGTGATTTGGCGCTAAGTTACAGGGAATGTGATTTCTCTATTGTAATACGCTATTGTTATGCAGAATAGGTCACTAGCATATCTGCAGAGGTCTAGATATTCAGTATTGCAATTAAAGATGTTTATTAATGTATATGAAAATACTTACTAATGTATATGGAAATATTTAGTAATGTATAGAGGACAGTGATTACAGTGAACATATCCAGTCACATGTAATTAAGAGTTTTCTGTGTTTGTTACAGCCATTCCTAATAAAACACTTCTGGTTTCACCCGACCCATCCTTCGCACAGTTGAATTATTTACCGTATGTGCAACACATGCACTGACCCCACTCTCTCATTTTAGATGGCCTACAACTTCATGACTGAGTTGTTGTTGTTCCCAGTTGCTTTCACTTTGTTATAATACCACTAACAGTTGACTGTGGAATATTTAGTAGCAAGGAAATTTCATGGATGGACTTATTGCACAGGTGGTAACCTATCACGGTACCACGCTTGAATTCACTGAGCTTCTAAGAGCTACCCATTCTTTCACAAATGTTTGTAGAAGCAATCTGCATGCCTAGGTTCTTGATTTTTTACACCTGTGGCCATGGAGGTGATTGGAACACCTGAATCCAATGATTTGGAGGGGGGTCCCAATACTTTTGGCAGTATAGTGCATATTGTACTGTGTTGTACTATAGAATTTTTAGGACACACCAGCAAGCCTCTGATCACAAGGCTGATGTGTGTACTGGAAGTAAGCAGTGCTGATGCACTGACCCTGGCATATCACAATGTTTACTTTTTTTTCTAGAACTTTATAGGAATGTAACAAGTGACATTTCCTTAAGTTTTATTCATACAACATTTTGATGCGATAGTTTGCATCGCAGATCACTGCACTGAAGAATAGTATATTCAGTATATTTTCTTGTCTTTAACCCCTTCCCACCACCATCTCCCAGCCCTTTAAGAGGTTCTAAATGCTGGGAGCTGGAGGTGGTTATTCTGGTCATGTGAACACTGTGATTGGTGGTCACACGATTGGAAAGCTCCCAATCGCAAGTATGCATTGGGAGCTTTGTGGTTCCTGCCAGTAATTGTGTTGGGAGTGCACAGGGTGTGTGCTCTCTGCACAGAAATGTTTACATTTGGAACACATATTTGCAGCCTCTTGGCATTAAAGCCCACCCCCATATATGTGTACGTCTGGTGGGAACAGATTAAAAGACACTGAATCATTCATAAAAAAAAAAGAGTACATCTTTCATATGTAGGGACCCTGATATAAGCTGGAGTATCCCTAGTTAAACTCTTTGATTTTGCAGCTAGGCTGTAGTCAGCCTGAGCATTGTTTATATTTTCTATGCTGTGTTGAGGTATCTCCAGTAGTTAGTATAAGAAGTAACCGTGTCTGAGTTATGAATATTTATCCAACTTAGCTAATCAGCTTTTTAGTGGTGTGGCTGATGGAAGGTGATAAATGTTTGGAGCAAAGCCTTCCAGGGGTTCCTTACTCAAGGGCTTGTGCCTGAGCCTTAGTGAAATTGTGTATATCAAGAGTGTATATCCAGAGGGAGCGGGCAGGAAGATGGCTGCCTGAATGGAGCATGTAGGCAGTGCCCCCTCGCCCTTGCATATGGGGCCTTTACTCTCTTCCTCCCTTGGTGTTCGCACTCACTAATACCTGGGACAAGGTGGGGCCAAGTTCATGTGAACTCAACACTAAGGAGGCACTCTGAATTAGAAATGAGCCATACACCCAGTGCATTAGTATCTGTGACTGTGCCACACTGTCCCGTGATACATATACCCATATGGAATGCAATATTTTCAAGGAGACACCATGGAGCAATGTCCTGTTCCACCATTTCAGCTCCCCTATCCCCTCACTCCCAGTTATAGCATACATTTCTGCCAGGTGTTGTTTGAACTCTTGTTCGTCTTCTCTTGCTGAACTGCTTTTGTACAGAAAAAAATGATAAAAACGGGATCCACCGCCAAAATATTATAAAGATTATGTAGCCGACTCACCAACATTAGAGGTGGTGTTCTCAGGACCAGGAAGCCATGTAATACAAAACAAACATGTGGGTAAGAGGCCCACAATAAGAATTCCCAAAGAGAACAATTCTGTGGCTTTTGTACCTGCGGTTATGACTCTAGGGTATTCGCCACTTGGGTTTGGTCCTGGTCTGCTGGATCACTGACCATTAAGGAAGAAGGCAGAAGACTGCTTCCCTTGCTATGCATGAAACCCGTAACCTTTCTTTGCCCGTACTGCTCTCCCGCTGTTTGGCTGTCACATCATTCCCTTTTTGTGCTTGTTGCCCTTAGCAATGGTTAGTCCTCCAATTTATCCTGTGTGTGCATAACAGGCCCTGTTCTTCCCCATAGGTCATTACCACCATGCACCCCCTTTAGAGTAACTTCAGACCAGGAATAAAACAGTTAATAAGCTTTACTGAAAATATAACTAAAAGAAAACATTGTTTAATTTTGCATAGAGTGGAGATAAAGTAGAACATCTAAATGCATGAAGGTAAAACACCTTGAGTCTTTACAACCACTTTAACCCCTTCCCATCCCGGGTAGCCTGGACCATCTGCATAGCTACACAGTGCAATTAAGACAACAGTATGAATACTTTAAATTGTACCCCACAAGCGCCTGCTTACAAGCATATTTGAAGAAGTCTTCTGTGTTGAGGAATGTCCAGGGAGAGCTTAGGAGCAGCGACAGCTGCTGGATATGCAAGAAGAACTCACTGCTCTAAGTTCAAGGTACCTGTGACTGGTGTTAAATGGCCAAGAGCTTGTAATTCCTGGAGTTTACTTATCTGCTCGTAAAGGGCCAACAACAACAATACTACTAAAGAACCAGGGCTATCCTATTCTCTTTTGGGTATCCTGCATACCTAACCCTCTCTTCCAAAGTTTTATTCAGAAACAAATGTAGAAAAGTACTAAAATGACTGGCATCCAACTTTTTGTTTACCCCACTATTAGCCAAGGATTCTGCCCTGAGAGTGAAACGTTAGCCTGCCACACTTTGGGGGTCATCCTGCGCCACTCTGAGAGGAGTGCTGCACCGGTATACTTATACCAGACGTTAGCTTGATTGATAGCCCTTATGGATACCTTGTAAAGAGATTTACAAAGTTAATGTGCATGTTATATTATGATCTGACCAGGCTGGACTTTAGTTCTAGGATTTTTATTGCTGTTCTCTAATATATTCTGTGTCCCAGAATATAAATGATTAGTATTGAAATAGAAGGTGAATAAGTGTTTCTTCCCACTTTTCTCTCACAAGACATTTACTAAATGTTCCTTCAGCAGTTGCTGGTGGTAGCTGTGTGGGGCTGATTCTAATCAGTGGGTATGGCAGATTCAGTTAGTGCAAGGGAAACTATGGTGGAGAAAATCTGCAACACCTTTTCATTTGCCTGAGTCTAAAACTAGAGGAAACCTTATTGAAATTCTCGTGTTAATGTTTTTCTTATAACCATGCCTAAAGTGAGATTCTTGAAAAAAGTGGAATTATGGTCAAAACAAAGACAAGAAAAGCAGCTAGCACACCACCAGATATAAATGGTTATAGAACACTGAAAGGACAGTGCTGCGCTAATCATATTATGTATATCATTATTATGTAGTTCAGTGCAATAAAAACAAAAAATGAAAAGAAAAGTGAAAATAAATCAGTATGCTAAAATAATTTTTTTATTTAATATTATCAATAGTGTCACAAAATTAACAAAACAAGTCCATTCACCATACAATTGTGACAAAAAGGCCCATAATATTATTATCAGTGATCTACACGTTCTAGCTAGCTGTGGAAGAAAATCTTCCTGAGATAAGAATAATAATAATAAAAGATAATTTGGGTGTCGTTAGTAGTTCACAGGGCAGTATTCATACTAATGGACAGCTTTGTACCACCAACATTAAAGAAGAACTCCAGATTCACAGGTTTCTGTCCCATCTACTTCTGGCTCTGGTGCTTGGTGGAAAACTTTGTTGCTCTGAAATTTTTAGGGAGTGTCATTTACAGCTGCTGTGACCTGTGTGATACGCACAACTTCCATAGAGCTTGTTTTATCTGGATGAGAAAAAATGAGTGTCGAGTCTGTCCTCCCTGCACGCTGATTCCTACCTAGGACTCAGGAACTGCAGCTAACAGTGTATGGTAAGTTTCTGTGTTACTCTCTATGTCAGTGGTTCTCAACCTTTCTAACGCCGCGACCCCTTAATACAGTTCCTCATGTTGTGGTGACCCCCAACCATAAAATTATTTTCGTTGCTACTTCATAACTGTAATTTTGCAGTAGGAGGAATAGTGCCACGTCATTGGTGTCAGTGGGAGGAATAGTGCCCCATCATTGGTATCAGTGGGAGGAATAGTGCCCCGTCATTGGTGTCAGTGGGAGGAATAGTGCCCCCTTCATTGGTGTCAGTGGGAGGAATAGTGCCCGTCATTGGTGTCAGTGGGAGGAATAGTGCCCCGTCATTGGTGTCAGTGGGAGGAATAGTGCCCCGTCATTGGTGTCAGTGGGAGGAATAGTGCCCCGTCATTGGTGTCAGTGGGAGGAATAGTGCCCCCTTCATTGGTGTCAATGGGAGGACTAGTGCCCCATCATTGGTATCAGTGGGAGGAATAGTGCCCCATCATTGGTATCAGTGGGAGGAATAGTGCCCCGTCATTGGTGTCAGTGGGAGGAATAGTGCCCCCTTCATTGGTGTCAGTGGGAGGAATAGTGCCCCGTCATTGGTGTCAGTGGGAGGAATAGTGCCCCGTCATTGGTGTCAGTGGGAGGAATAGTGCCCCGTCATTGGTATCAGTGGTAGGAATAGTGCCCCGTCATTGGTGTCAGTGGGAGGAATAGTGCCTCGTCATTGGTGTCAGTGGGAGGAATAGTGCCCCGTCATTGGTATCAGTGGGAGGAATAGTGCCTCATCATTGGTATCAGTGGGAGGAGGAATAGTGCCCCATCATTGGTATCAGTGGGAGGAGGAATAGTGCCCCATCATTGGTATCAGTGGGAGGAGGAATAGTGCCCCGTCATAGGTGTCAGTGGGAGGAGGAATAGTGCCCCGTCATTGGTGTCAGTGGGGGGAGGAATAGTGCCCCGTCATAGGTGTCAGTGGGGGGAGGAATAGTGCCCCGTCATAGGTGTCAGTGGGGGGAGGAATAGTGCCCCGTCATAGGTGTCAGTGGGGGGAATAGTGCCCCGTCATTGGTATCAGTGGTAGGAATAGTGCCCCATCATTGGTGTCAGTGGGAGGAATAGTGCCTCATCATTGGTATCAGTGGGAGGAATAGTGCCTCATCATTGGTATCAGTGGGAGGAATAGTGCCTCATCATTGGTATCAGTGGGAGGAATAGTGCCTCATCATCGGTATCAGTGGGAGGAATAGTGCCCCATCATAGGTGTCAGTGGGAGGAGGAATAGTGCCCCATCATTGGTATCAGTGGGAGGAATAGTGCCTCATCATTGGTATCAGTGGGAGGAGGAATAGTGCCCCATCATTGGTATCAGTGGGAGGAGGAATAGTGCCCCATCATAGGTGTCAGTGGGAGGAGGAATAGTGCCCCGTCATTGGTATCAGTGGGAGGAATAGTGCCTCATCATTGGTATCAGTGGGAGGAGGAATAGTGCCCCATCATTGGTATCAGTGGGAGGAGGAATAGTGCCCCATCATTGGTATCAGTGGGAGGAGGAATAGTGCCCCGTCATAGGTGTCAGTGGGAGGAAGAATAGTGCCCCGTCATTGGTGTCAGTGGGGGGAGGAATAGTGCCCCGTCATAGGTGTCAGTGGGGGGAGGAATAGTGCCCCGTCATAGGTGTCAGTGGGGGGAGGAATAGTGCCCCATCATAGGTGTCAGTGGGGGGAATAGTGCCCCATCATTGGTGTCAGTGGGGGGAATAGTACCCCATAATTGGTATCAGTGGGAGGAATAGTGCCTCATCATCGGTATCAGTGGGAGGAATAGTGCCCCATCATAGGTGTCAGTGGGAGGAGGAATAGTGCCCCATCATAGGTGTCAGTGGGGGGAATAGTGCCCCATCATTGGTGTCAGTGGGAGGAATAGTGCCCCGTCATAGGTGTCAGTGGGAGGAGGAATAGTGCCCCGTCATAGGTGTCAGTGGGGGGAGGAATAGTGCCCCGTCATAGGTGTCAGTGGGGGGAGGAATAGTGCCCCGTCATAGGTGTCAGTGGGGGGAATAGTGCCCCGTCATTGGTATCAGTGGTAGGAATAGTGCCCCATCATTGGTGTCAGTGGGAGGAATAGTGCCTCATCATTGGTATCAGTGGGAGGAATAGTGCCTCATCATCGGTATCAGTGGGAGGAATAGTGCCCCATCATAGGTGTCAGTGGGAGGAGGAATAGTGCCCCATCATAGGTGTCAGTGGGGGGAATAGTGCCCCATCATTGGTGTCAGTGGGGGGAATAGTACCCCATAATTGGTATCAGTGGGGGGAGGAATAGTGCCCCATCCTTGGTGTCAGTGGGGGGAGGAATAGTGCCCCATCCTTGGTGTCAGTGGGGGGAGGAATAGTGCCCCATCCTTGGTGTCAGTGGGGGGAGGAATAGTGCCCCATCCTTGGTGTCAGTGGGGGGAGGAATTGTGCTCCATCCTTGGTGTCAGTGGGGGGAGGAATTGTGCCCCATCGTTGGTGTCAGTGGGGGGAGGAATTGTGCCCCATCGTTGGTGTCAGTGGGAGGAGGAATTGTGCCCCATCGTTGGTGTCAGTGGGGGGAGGAATCGTGCCCCATCCTTGGTGTCAGTGGGGGAGGAATAGTGCCCCATCGTTGGTGTCATTTGGGGGAGGAATCGTGCCTCATTGTTGGTGTCAGTGGGGGGAGGAATAGTGCCCCATCGTTGGTGTCAGTGGGAGGAATAGTGTCCCATCATTGGTGTCTGTGGGAGGAATAGTGCCCCATCATTGGTGTCAGTGGGAGGAATAGTGCCCCATCATTGGTATTAGTGACACCAATGATGGGGCACTATTCCCACTGACACCAGTGATACTTACCTTGTTGACCCCTGCTCCAGCCTGGGCTCGCTCGCTCCCTCCCTCTCCCATGGTACAGACACTTACCTGTCAGCTGTCTTCCTTCTCCGGCCGCTCTCCTCCTCTTCACTCGCTCGATCTTCGCGGTGCCGCTCGGCCCCTCCTCTCCAAGCTCCACCTCCTTGCCGGTGATTGGCCGCCTGTGTGCCTGAGCTACAGTGCCGGCGGCCAATCACAGGCGAGGATTGATCTCGAGGTGTGTCCAGATGACAGGGGCGGCATGTCATCCCGCCCACACCTGGAGACGGCGGTGGCGGCGGCGAGGAGCGGTGTCTCGGTTCCTAAGACCATCGGAAATATGTGTTTTCCGATGGTCTTAGGCGACCCCTGTGGAAGCGTCGCGACCCCCAGGTTGAGAACCGCTGCTCTGTGTGAATGCTGCATTGGTTCTTAATAAGTAGAACCTACTTGTTGTTTTCCTTATTGTATTAAATCATATTGTGGGCTATATTGTCTGCTTATACAGGAACAATAATGTGTATTGAAGGAGAATTCTGGCTGGTGTCTTATGCTGAACAGTGTAACCAGGACTACAAACACATGTAACACACAGCATCTGGTATGTGGGCAGAGCCAGTTAGTTGGTACTCGAAATGGAAAAAAGGCACACAGTGACCCAGCAAAGTGGCACAATTATTATTTGAGTATAAAAGAATGTGGCGCTTGCTCTCATTTACAATGGTTGGTAAAACACAGATTGATAAATCAAATAAATCAATTCATTACATAAGCCAACACTCAAGTGCATCAAGTAAACATTATTCATAAATTAGATTATATCATTATATGTGTTAAGAGTGCTCCATAGTGGTGAATTAACTCTTACCCAGTAATAATAAATGTGACACAGCTAGTAAATAAAGCAAAAGCAAAGTGCAACAATAAAGGCAAAAATGTGTCTATAATGAACACAATCACAATGTGAATATTCCTTTGTGTGCCATTAAATGCACACAATTATTGTCCATGCACCCACAATATATTAATCAGTGTCCAGATGACCAAGTTTTCAAATCTCTGGATCCAAGACAATAAATCCCCTTAGACAGCTCCACTTCCCTGTGCTCAAGCTCATGTGCTTCACCCGTGTTAAAAAGGGCTGCTCACCTTAGGTATAGACCCATACTCTCATAAGGGTCTAATTGTGCTTGTTAAAAAATCCATATGCAAATCCCAAAGCTTGCTGCAAACTTCACTTCTCTCCACAATATACTCCAATCATATGGTCACAAAAAATAAAGAGAAGCTTTTTATAGTGAAATTCAATTTAAAACTAGTTTTAATTAAAATCAGTATTACATTCACATTTATTAAAACCCACATATGGGTATACGATCATTTAAAATCCAATACTATGTGTACAGTGGAACTCACAACCACACATGGGCCATGTGACCAGAAGCTATGTCACCCGGCTCCATTAATTCACCACCATGGAGCACTCTTAGCACATTTACTGATGTAATTTAATTTATGATTGTTGTTTACTTGATGCACTTAAGTGTTGGCTAATGTAATGAAATGATTTATTTGATTTATCAATCAGTGCTTTACTCACCATTGTAAATGAGAGCAAGCACCACATTCTTTTATACTCTATCTGTCAGTTTGCAGACACATTTAGTTAATGTGAGCAGCTGCTCGCAGTAATACACATTTTTCTTTATTGTAAAAAAATGTATTTCTTGCTCATTTGGCATCCTCTGCGTTTATTATTTTTATTTACATTTACTTACACAATTGTAGTGGTAGCACATAGGTTATTTCTCTTACAATTGTCATTTGGTTTGATGAAGGTAACACATGATGAACAGCAGCAAGATACTTGGCTTAACATTTTCAAGCATCATGGTACCAGAGACTCAGTAACACAGTCAACACAGGTGCAGTAGTCCTTAGCAATGTTAAAAGTACATCGAAGTAGCTCCAGGTTACGGAGACCACACTATTAAGGTTTACATCTGAGCAGCATCTGAGTGGAGGTGTGGTTTTTGGCAAAGTATCAGCACTTGGAAGAGCTGATCCCGAAACCTTTATCACAGTACTAGAGCCCCAGGACAGTGGAGCCAGCAACAGTGTTCCTAGTGTGTCCATCCTCATCAGGACCTTTTCTCAAGGGCTAAATAGGTTGTCCCTATCCAGAGTGAATCCTTTCCCTATTTGATCCACTTTGCAAATGCATGCCATCTACAGTGGAGCACTGCTCTTTATTAGCATTGCCTCCAATAAAGATGGCCACTGAAGTCATCCAGTGTTGCAAAATCCAATAAGATTACAGCTCCACAGGTGACACCTATGGAGGCTGCAGAGGATTCCCTCTGTACAGTGGACAGCAACATAGCCCCACCTACAGAGGGGAAGGTAAACTGCACCTGCCTACAGAGATGCTGTCTTCTACTTTAACATTTAGAAAAAGCTGTGTTTACTAGTTTGGTAGGCATGAGGTAGATGGGGTGTAATTGAGCTCGTTAGGTGCTGCCCCGGATAGGAGGGTAAGGGTTAACCTTAGTTAGCATTTTTTGGGCAGGCTTTTTGGGTCTACAGTGAGGGTATATATTGTCATAGGGGCCCGAGGGTTAACTGGAGCACAGTTATGGTGCAAATGTACACAGTGTACGTTTATCTCTAATAGTGAAGGTCCACCTTAAGGTTGAGTATTCCCACGGCCTTTTCCCAGGGCATTGATGAAAATGGCACAGAGTAAAGGTACCCCATATGTGAAGTAAAGATCCAGTTACAGGTGCCTAGTGTAGCTCAGAAAAATGCAGAAAAAGGGGGCAATCCTCTCATGTGACCCAGATCTGGCACCCAACGAGGTCTAGTCACATGAACTCTATTTTCTTCCATTTGTAAGGTAGAAAAGTTCAGATAAATGTTAAAATAAGAGAAAAAAGCTGCACAGCATTTAGGGCAAAGTATTATATTTTGATTGCTGCAGACTGGAGTTCTGCTTTAGCCTGTAAAAAAATGGAAAATAATGTGATAAAGTGTAGATTTTAGGTGAATAATTTTTCTCTGGAATGAGGCAAAAATACATGAACACATATTTTCTGGGAAGGAAAAAGAAGACCTTCAACAGTCTCAGTATAGAGTGTTATTAGTTTTGTGTGAATGTACTTAAGCTGAAATGTTTCAATAAGCACATTTTACGACATCAGTGGAAATCTATTTTATAGTATTTTGAACTTCTCAACTCAAGGAGATTAGTCAATCCACTTGAACGTAGGAACTCCCATGATCGGGGGAACAAATAGTTTAAAAGATAGATTATAGAATTACATTGTATGTATGAGATATAGAGAGGATGCAGTGTATCGTTGTTTAGGCTTTTTTCATGGTCCTCTGAAATACATAATGAAGTGGTCACAGAGGCCCCAACTAGGAATGATGCTCTGCTGGACCTGGTAATCTCAAACCATGCAGAGCTTACAAATGTCCATATAAAAGAACATCTGGGTAGCAGTGACCATAACATGATTTCATTTATTGTTAGCTGTAAATAGCAAGCACATACGGGAAAAATAAAAACGCTCAATTTCAAGAGAGGTAATTTTCCAAAGCTGAGAGCTGCTCTCCAAGACTTAAACTGGGAGGGAATATTGGCATCGATGAACACAACACAGAAATGGGAGTTCTTCAAAAGACTGTATGTGAACACACTGCAAAATATATTCCCAGGGGCAACAAGTTTAAAAGGCTACAAATCAAACCTATGTGGTTTACGGCCAAAGTTAAAAAAGCTATACATAATAAGAAAAGAGCTTTTATTAAATATAAAAATGAAGGAACGCTATAATCATTTAAACATTACAAAGAATATAACAGAATATGCAAAAAGGAAATAAAGGCCACGAAAATTGAAAACGAACGACAGATTGCAAAAGATAGAAGGACCAACCCCCAAAAATTCTTCAAATATATTAAAAGTAAAAAAGTCCAGTCCGAGCAAGTAGGCCCTTTCCAAAATAATCTAGAGTGGGTGACTGGGGACAAAGAGAAGGCAAATTTATTAAACACCTTCTCCAGCAATGTGTATACAAGGAGCATGTGGGAGCTCTTGTCCATAATGGGCATGGTATTGACACAGCTCCAGATGATCCACATTGGTTCACAATTGATATGATCCAAAAATATTTAGACAGAATAAAAATGAATAAAACACATGGACCGGATGACATACACCCACGGGTCCTTAAAGAATTAAGCTCTGTCATTTCAAAGCCATTGTTTTTAATTTTTAGGGACTCTTTAATGACTGGCATAGTACCACTGGATTGCCGTAAGGCCAATGTGCTGCCAATATTTAAAAAGGGGTCAAAATAATTATAGACCTGTTAGTTTAACGTCTATAGTTGTGAAGATACTGGAGAGTTTAATAAAAGACCACATAGATGAGTTCTTGCTGGAAAAAAAATATTTTAAGCAACAGACAGCATGGATTTATGAAAGACAGAAGTTGTCAAACAATCTGATTTCTTTTTATGAGGAAGTGAACAAAACCTTGGACAGAGGGGTGGCAATGGAAGTGATTCATACTCTGCATGGTCTAGGGTCATCAGTGGTGTACCCCAAGGTTCAGTGTTGGGACTCTTACATTTTAATATATTTATAAACGATATAGGGTCTGGGATTAAAAATCCAATTTCAGTCTTTGCAGATGACACCAAGCTGTGCAGTGGAATAACGTCCTTACAGGCTGTCTCCAACTTACAAGCCGACCTCAATGTACTGTTTAATTGGGCAACTATATGGCAAATGAGGTTTAATGTTGATAAATGTAAGGTTATGCACTTGGGGGCTAATAATATGCATGCATCATACATACTGGGGGGGGGGGGTACAACTGGGGAAATCAATGGTGGACAAGGATCTGGGGGTTATGGTAGATCACAAGCTTAATAATAACATGCAATGCCAAGCTGCAGTTTCTAAAGCGAGCAAAATCCTCTCTTGTATTAAAAGAGGTATAGACTCCAGAGAGAGAGAGATATCATATTACCCCGGTACAAATCATTAGTAATACCTCATCTGGAATATGCAGTTCAGATTTTGGCACCAAGTCACAAAAAGAACATTGGGGAACTGGAGAAAGTAGAGAGAAGGGCAACCAAACTGATAAGAGGCATGGAGGAGATCAGCTATGAGGAAAGATTAGAGGAACTGAATGTATTCTCTCTTCAGAAGAGGAGATTAAGGGGGGATATGATCAACATGTATAAATACATCAGTGGTTCATATAGTGAACTCAGTGCAGAGCTATTCACCCTGAGGTCATCACAGAGGACAAGAGGGCACTCTTTATGTCTGGAGGAAAAGTAATTTAATCTCCAAACACAGAAAGATTTCTTCACAGTAAGAGCTGTGAAAATGCGGAATAGACTCCCTCAAGAGTTGGTTCTGGCC
Source organism: Staurois parvus (assembly GCF_062004578.1). Classification (NCBI taxonomy): domain Eukaryota; kingdom Metazoa; phylum Chordata; class Amphibia; order Anura; family Ranidae; genus Staurois; species Staurois parvus. The sequence continues at coordinate 8,647,876 of NW_028318003.1, forward strand.
AGCTCAGTGGATTGCTTTAAAAAAGGCCTAGATTGTTTCCTAGATACACAGAATATAACTGGATACTAATATTTATAGGTAAAGTTGATCCAGGGAGTATCTGATTGCCTCTCGGTTGATCAGTAAGGAATTTTTTCCCTGAAGGAGCAAATTGCATCATGCTTTGCTGGATTTTTTTCCTTCCTCTGGATCAACTTTGAGTATAGGATTATAACTTTTTTTTTTTTATGGTTGAATTGGATGGACTTTTGTTTGTTTTTTTTCAGCCAAATTAACTATGTAGCTATGGTCACAGTGATCAAATTGTACCAGCAGCAGGCTGGTGCACTGATCTGTCATCGCACTTCAGCACAACCTGAAGGGCGCATGTGAGGTGCATTCTGGGGAGGACATCAGTGTTGTTCACCCGGATTTTTTTGTTCACAATATCGTTATCGGTTAAAACATCCTGCTCATCAACGAAGAGAAAATTGTTCGATCAGTGGTTCCGCTAAATTTTTCGTACAATTTTCTTATCATGTGTACGAGGCAAAATTCATGTGCGTGTAAAGGCAGGCGTGCCAATACTTTTGGCAATATAGTGTATGTGTTTTATGTTTTCATATCAAATAAACCTAATAAAATAGATATCTTTAAACTGCAGCAAAATATTGTATTCATGACATGGTGTTGGTCATGGGGTGAACTTCACGGTACAAAAAACTAAACATTTTTATGGGTTACCTGAGAAATTTTCAAGACAACAGCCAGGTAACCTGCTAATAGCAGACTCTCAGTGCTGCATTTTGCAATGGTGAACAAAAGTAAATAAGGGCGCACTCTCATCATGCATTACCGTGGTACACCGCGTATTTATTGAAAAAACATATAGATATATATTCACAAACTAAAAGAGAATAAAAACAGAACAGGTAGTCCGCAATATCAGTGCTCTGAAGAAGAGAGTTCGTCTCCCGAAACGGGTCAGCCTATCCCTATTTAGGGCACAGTATTGCATTGGACTGATATTGTGGACTACCTGTTCTGTTTTTATTCTCTTTTGGTTGAGTATATATCTATATGTTTTTTCAATAAATACGTGGTGTACCACGGTAATGCATAATGAGAGTGCGCCCTTGTTTGCTTTTGTTCACCAGTACCCAGATTTCCCGATCTTTGAAGGGCTGCACCTCACCGTTTGGCATTCCGAATACCCTCTAGTTTGCATGAAGATTTGAGCGCTGGTTTTGTTTGTTCTTTTGGATTGTATCTGCATTTTGCATTGTAAACACACATTTTCACTTGCTAACTAAGGTGTACGTTTATTAAGCAGAGATAATGTATCTAATTGTAGTTCTCAGGGAAAAATCTTCTCCTCTGTCCCCCTGTTTATGAAGCAGAGAACATTTGTTGTCAAGAAGAGAAGAGAGAAGTTTTTCCTCTGAGAACAGCTGAGATCTATGTAGAAGGGGGAGAGGCTGCATGTGATGTTGTGAAATAATTGTGTCATTACAGATCACCTAAGTTTAAACAGTGAAACTAAAGTTAAAAAGACCATTACATGAAAATAATAAGCACTTACTACTGGTATTTTTTAATGCACATTTTGGCACATTCTTTAAATGTGTATTTTGGCTCCTTTTAATTGCACATTTTAGCATTATTTACATTAATTTGGCCGCTTTTTAACATGCTGTATTTTTTAACTTGCATTTTGATGTGGGTTTTTTTAATGTGCATTTTGGCGCTTTTCTAAACACACATTTACCCTAGGTTCACATCTAAGCGTTTTCTGCAGCGTTTTGCAGAAATGCAGTACACTCCATTTATCATGATTTCCTATGGGATATGTTCACACCTTTGCGTTGTCACTTGGTACGTTTTTTGGAAAGGGTCAGGAACTTTTTTGAACATAAAAAGTTGCATTTTTGATAAACTTTAATGGAAACGCTGCAGAAAAGCATGTCTTGCGATTTTGCTGCGTTTTGCTGAATTATGTGTTGTTGCATTTTAAATCTGCCTAACAAGAACATGTAAAAACGCATCAAATTGCGTAAAAACCGCAAGTGCAAAAACGCAAAGCAAAACGCAATGCAGAAACAGCTCAAATGCAGCCTGCATGTGTGTGAACCTAGGCACTTTAACTCACATTTTGGCGTGGTTTGTAACGCACATTTTGGAACTTTTCTTAGCACGTGTTTTGGCACTTCTTTTAAGTGTATTTTAATTTGGTTTCTATGCATATTTTGGCAAACTGCACATCTGCTATCCATTTTCGGCTGTCATTAACAAATAATGGCACCACAAACATGACATGCATTTTGCATTCATTTCAAGAACACAAACAAACATGGAGGTAAAAAATCAGCCAAAAGCACCAAAATGCACATAAAAATTTCAACTGACATTTTATAAAAATGTGCGTTGAAAAAAGCAGCCAAATGTTTGTTAAAAACATTACCAAAATTTGCATTAAAAAGGGCCCGAAAAGCCAAACTGAACATTGTTGGGTATGGAGTGTTGTGTGTTTTTTAAATATTTCGGTGCGTTGATAGTGTATTTGTCAAATGACAAAATGTGCGGCAATATGCATGTCTGCTAACAGCATTTGGGGTGCCATTAACAATGAATGGCACCCAAAAGCGCACTGCATATTTTAACACAATTTTAGCACAATTTGGATTTGTGGCAAGAATTGTTAAATTCTGCCAACAATTTTGCATTGCTCAGGTGTAATGCATCCTAAATGACAATACATTATAACTATACTGTATATATATATATACACACACTGTACACTATATATAAAACACAAATATACTTACATAAACATATATAGTTATAATTTATATCAATGTTTAACCCCGCTGGTGCTGATATTATGAAAAAACAAGGCTTCTTCCTAACATCACAGCAGCTTCTCACCAAGATTCTACAGCTCTGGGCTGGAGTATCTGGGACAGAGTAATTTTAAAGAGATTGCCAGTAAGATCTTCAGATCTCACCTTCATACACTGGCCATATTTGTAAAAGTGAATGACAGAAGGGTGTGTCCTGTGATGAGAAGGGAAGACAATGTTCTCCACTCCTCACCTCAGCTTCATAAACTGGCACACCTGAGAGATCAGCTGTGATCCTCGGGATCTCAGCTTTTCTCTCTTTCTTAAACGGACACCTAAAAGAACAATACAGACACAGTCATAGACTACACCTTGGTAACCCTTTGGTCTAGTTTATACTTGTGGTTGGGAGTCAGTAAAAACCTGGTGTTGAGCTGCATTTTTACTGCCGCCTAACCACTGCTCCGTGGCATGTGTGCACAGGGATGTACTATGCTTTGCATTGAGGTGTGGGAAAAATGATCCCCAGTATTGAGTCCACATGACCTATTTACCTGAATGGGGCAGCATCGCAGCTGCCCTATAGCCAGTGGTTTTTTTAGAGGTTAAAACAGTCAGTGAGAAGGCGATATAACACCTCCCTACCATCTCTCAACACCATTTGAGGAGTGATTCAGAGGGCACTGCAAGTGTAAACGAGCCCTCAGAGGTGTCTTGAACAGCAAGGCATACTCCTGCATCCAATTATAAGCAATGGTTAACAAAAATTCTTAAAAAGGCTAGGCCTGACAAGTCTGGAGATAATTACTAGCATAGTCAAAATAAAGAAAAATAAAAGAGACACTCATCTGTCTCTTGATCCCACGATGTCCTCACACCAGCTGGATTCACTGGCCATCCTGTGTCCCCGGTGACGGCATCTTCAGTGCGGGTACCCGGCTGTGACAGCTTGCAGCTTCACAGCCAGGTGCCCACTGCGCATGTGCTAATAGCGCTGCGCTTTGTGAATGTTCCTGTAGCCTCCTGGGACCTGTCACATGTCCCAGAAGTCTACAGGGAGGGATGAAGGGAGGACAACTTCCACTTCCATCACCTTCCATTGCAGCAGAAGTTGTAGCGGGTACCTGACAAATTTGGGTATCCTCTCCCAATCCTTTACAGGGAGCGTGGCATGAAGCCTTAACAAAGAAATTCCCCTTTTGGGTGGTGCTACGCTTTAAGAACAAATCTGTGTGGAACAGATGTTCCACATAGGTTTGAATCTGTACTGATACAAATATCAACTTTATTAACATTAAATACAGTTTTGCCTCGGTTGAGATTATTATCCATACTGTGTTATTTGTTCTCCTATGTATATGGCGTGTAGCACAAAACAGCACCAGAGGGCACAATCTGAGTGCAATAAATAATATATTTATCGGAAAAAAGTAATTAGCCACTCACATGTTGTAGAATAAATTACGACTGTAATGTACTCTCATATAAAGTGTACATTACAGGTGCATTTTATTCTACAACATATGTGTGACCAGTTATCTGTTTATCAATAAAAATATTATGCACTGCACTTAAATTTCGCCCTCTGATGTTCTTTTTTGTTGTTACAGATCCTTTTATCTGCTGAGAAGCTGCAGTCTATTTATATTGTAAAGCGCTGAGCAAACTGTTGGCGCTATATAAATCCTGCATAATAATAATAATATTGGAAGCCAGCTGTCTTAACCCTTGATGTTTCCAATGTGGATGTGATGAACTTGTAGCTGGGACTTCGCTGATTTGAGTAATTGCTTACTTTTGTGCCATAACTAGTCTCTTACTTATGGCATGTAGGCCTCTTAGGTCTTTAACCACTTTAATACCGGGCACTTTCACTCCCTTCCTGTCCAGGCCAATTTTCAGCTTTCAGTGCTGTAGCATTTTGAATGATAACTGTGCAGTCATGCAGCACTGTACCCAAATGAAAATGTTATCATATTTAACCCCTTACCGCCAGCGCCGCCCTTTAAGAGTTACAGACGCTGGGAGGCGGGGTGGGTGGGGCGTAGTTTAGGGATCATGTGACCGCCGTGACGTGTCGTCACTGTGGTCACATGATCGGGAAAGGTCCCGATCGAAAGAGCGGACCGGTACCTTTCCGTGAGTACTGCACATGCGTGCTGGGAGCGCGCAGGGCGCGCACTCTCAGCACATATGATTTTTGTTACATGAACGCAAAATTGCGGCCGCTCGGCGTCTTGGCACAGACTCCCGGAGGCCGCACATTTGTGTGCGGCCGGCGTAAAGGGGTTAAAAAAAAAACTAGAGCTTTCTTTTGGTGGTATTTAATCACCACTTAGTTTTTATTTTTTTGCTAAATAAGCAAGAAAAATACTGAAAATTTTGAAGAAAATGCGTTTCTGTTATAACTTTTTGTAAAACACAATCTTTCTTCATAAATTTAGGCCTAAATGTATACCGCTACATTTTATTGGTGAAAATAACCCAAATCAGTATATATTATTTAACCTGTAGGAAAGTTAAAGAGCCCACAAACTCTGGTATATATATCTGAAAATCGATCAATCCTAATCTACTGACGGACAATCTCATTTCTTGAGGTATGAAAATTCCAGGACAGTATAAATATCCCCCAAATGACCTATTTTTGGTCACAACTAATCACATGGTAAAGATGGGCTTTGATTGGCTCTGTCTGTATTATATGATCACTGAGACCAATCGCAGAGATCAACACAAAAGTACACAATCAATGGCATGAATGAACGCCATCCAATGTGTTCAATTGTGATCTGCTGTGACTGACTGTGATATAAAGCACCTGGACTCCTGGACTAGATGGCATACACCCATGGGTCCTTAAAGAATTGAGCTCTGCCATTTCAAAGCCATTGTTTCTAATTTTTAGGGACTCTTTAATGACTGGCATAGTACCACTGGATTGGCGTAAGGCTAAAGGGATCAAAATCTTTACCAAGTAATTTTAGACCTGTTAGTTTAACTTCTATAGTTGGGAAAATACTGAAGAGTTTAATAAAAGACCACATAGATGAGTTCTTGCTGGAAAAAAATATTTTAAGCAACAGACAGCATGGATTCATGAAAGACAGAAGGAGGTGAGCAAAACCTTTAACAGAGGGGTGGCGGTGGATGTGGTATACTTGGATTTTGCAAAACGTTTGACACAGTTCCCCACACATGGCTAATGTGTAAGGTAAAGTCTACATGCTTGGAAAAATCTTTATGTAAAAGTGTAGAATACTGGCTAAACTATCGTATTCAGAGAGTAGTGGTTAATGATTCATACTCTGAATGGTCTAGGGTTGTCAGTGGTGTACCCCAAGGTTCAATGTTGGGACCCTTACTTATTAATATATTTGTAAACGACATAGGGTCCTGGGAATAAAAATCCCATTTCAGTCTTTGCAGATGATACCAAGCTGTGAAGTGGAATAATGTCCTTACAGGATGTCTCCAACTTACAAGCCGACCTCAATGCACTGTTTAATTGAGCAACTATGTGGCAAATGAGGTTTAATGTTGATAAATGTAAGGTTATGCACTTGGGGGCTAAGAATATGCATGCATCATACATACTAGGGGGGGGTACAACTGGGGGAATCAATGGTGGAGAAGGATCTGGGGGTTCTGGTAGATCACAAGTAGAGATGAGCGAAGTATTCAAAAATTCGATTCGGCTGATTCAGCGAATTCGCGGAATAAATTCGATTCGAGTCGAATATATTCGCTGCGAATTTAACTTATAAAAAGGGTGTTTCTAGGCTTCAGAGAGCCTTTATATTAGTGCAGAACACTGTACCTTTAATTTAAATGCCCTTGGAGTCTGCTGGGGAAGAGAAATAATACTGTCAGTCAGTATGACATGCAGATGAGTGCCGTCGATCTTAGAATCACCGCACACTTCACTCATTTGGGCAGTCACGGGGCCAAAACCAGAGTGTGGAGCCACAGTGTGGCGGTGGAGGCAGCAGCAATGGGAGGCCATACAGCACCCTATGACAAAATGGAACCCACCAGCAGTGTGAGGAGACCTGAAAGTGGCACTTGGCAGAGTGTGGCGATGGAGACAGCAGCAATGGGAGGCCGTACAGGGACCCATGAGACACTCTGGACCTGGCAGCAGCATGAGGAGGCGGTACGGGGGCCCATGGCAGATTACGGGCCTGGCAGCAGCAATGGGAGGCCCGTAATCTGCCAGCACCCTATGACAAAATGCAACCCACCAGCAGTGTGAGGAGACCTGAAAGTGGCACATGGCAAAGTGTGGCGATGGAGACAGCAGCAATGGGAGGCCGTACAGGGACCCATGAGACACTCTGGACCTGGCAGCAGCATGAGGAGGCGGTACAGGGGCCCATGGCAGATTACGGGCCTGGCAGCAGCAATGGGAGGCCCGTAATCTGCCAGCACCCTATGACAAAATGGAACCCACCAGCAGTGTGAGGAGACCTGAAAGTGGCACATGGCAGAGTGTGGCGATGGAGACAGCAGCAATGGGAGGCCGTACAGGGACCCATGAGAGACTCTGGACCTGGCAGCAGCATGAGGAGGCGGTACAGGGGCCCATGACAGATTACGGGCCTGGCAGCAGCATGAGGAGTCGGTACGGGGGCCCATGGCAGATTACAGGCCTGGCAGCAGCAATGGGAGGCCCGTAATCTGCCAGCACCCTATGACAAAATGGAACCCACCAGCAGTGTGAGGAGACCTGAAAGTGGCACATGGCACAGTGTGGCGATGGAGACAGCAGCAATGGGAGGCCGTACAGGGACCCATGAGACACTCTGGACCTGGCAGCAGCATGAGGAGGCGGTACGGGGGCCCATGGCAGATTACGGGCCTGGCAGCAGCAATGGGAGGCCCATAATCTGCCAGCACCCTATGACAAAATGGAACCCACCAGCAGTGTGAGGAGACCTGAAAGTGGCACATGGCACAGTGTTGCGATGGAGACAGCAGCAATGTGAGGCCGTACAGGGACCCATGAGACACTCTGGACCTGGCAGCAGCATGAGGAGGCGGTACGGGGCCCATGGCAGATTACGGGCCTGGCAGCAGCAATGGGAGGCCCGTAATCTGCCAGCACCCTATGACAAAATGGAACCCACCAGCAGTGTGAGGAGACCTGAAAGTGGCACATGGCACAGTGTGGCGATGGAGACAGCAGCAATGGGAGGCCGTACAGGGACCCATGAGACACTCTGGACCTGGCAGCAGCATGAGGAGGCGGTACGGGGGCCCATGGCAGATTACGGGCCTGGCAGCAGCAATGGGAGGCCCGTAATCTGCCAGCACCCTATGACAAAATGGAACCCACCAGCAGTGTGAGGAGACCTGAAAGTGGCACATGACAGAGTGTGGCGATGGAGACAGCAGCAATGGGAGGCCGTACAGGGACCCATGACACACTCTGGACCTGGCAGCAGCATGAGGAGGCGGTACAGGGGCCCATGACAGATTACGGGCCTGGCAGCAGCAATGGGAGGCCCGTAATCTGCCAGCACCCTATGACAAAATGGAACCCACCAGCAGTGTGAGGAGACCTGAAAGTGGCACATGGCACAGTGTTGCGATGGAGACAGCAGCAATGGGAGGCCGTACAGGGACCCATGAGACACTCTGGACCTGGCAGCAGCATGAGGAGGCGGTACGGGGGCCCATGGCAAATTACGGGCCTGGCAGCAGCAATGGGAGGCCCGTAATCTGCCAGCACCCTATGACAAAATGGAACCCACCAGCAGTGTGAGGAGACCTGAAAGTGGCACATGGCACAGTGTGGCGATGGAGACAGCAGCAATGGGAGGCCGTACAGGGACCCATGAGACACTCTGGACCTGGCAGCAGCATGAGGAGGCGGTACGGGGGCCCATGGCAGATTACGGGCCTGGCAGCAGCAATGGGAGGCCCGTAATCTGCCAGCACCCTATGACAAAATGGAACCCACCAGCAGTGTGAGGAGACCTGAAAGTGGCACATGGCACAGTGTTGCGATGGAGACAGCAGCAATGGGAGGCCGTACAGGGACCCATGAGACACTCTGGACCTGGCAGCAGCATGAGGAGGCGGTACGGGGGCCCATGGCAGATTACGGGCCTGGCAGCAGCAATGGGAGGCCCGTAATCTGCCAGCACCCTATGACAAAATGGAACCCACCAGCAGTGTGAGGAGACCTGAAAGTGGCACATGGCAGAGTGTGGAGATGGAGACAGCAGCAATGGGAGGCCGTTCAGGGACCCATGAGACACTCCGGACCTGGCAGCAGCATGAGGAGGCGGTACGGGGGCCCATGGCAGATTACGGGCCTGGCAGCAGCAATGGGAGGCCCGTAATCTGCCAGCACCCTATGACAAAATGGAACCCACCAGCAGTGTGAGGAGACCTGAAAGTGGCACATGGCACAGTGTGGCGATGGAGACAGCAGCAATGGGAGGCCGTACAGGGACCCATGAGACACTCTGGACCTGGCAGCAGCATGAGGAGGCGGTATGGGGGCCCATGGCAGATTACGGGCCTGGCAGCAGCAATGGGAGGCCCGTAATCTGCCAGCACCCTATGACAAAATGGAACCCACCAGCAGTGTGAGGAGACCTGAAAGTGGCACATGGCACAGTGTGGCGATGGAGACAGCAGCAATGGGAGGCCGTACAGGGACCCATGACACACTCTGGACCTGGCAGCAGCATGAGGAGGCGGTACGGGGGCCCATGGCAGATTACGGGCCTGGCAGCAGCAATGGGAGGCCCGTAATCTGCCAGCACCCTATGACAAAATGGAACCCACCAGCAGTGTGAGGAGACCTGAAAGTGGCACATGGCAGAGTGTGGCGATGGAGACAGCAGCAATGGGAGGCCGTACAGGGACCCATGACAGATTACGGGCCTGGCAGCAGCATGAGGAGGCGGTACAGGGGCCCATGGCAGATTACGGGCCTGGCAGCAGCAATGGGAGGCCCGTAATCTGCCAGCACCCTATGACAAAATGGAACCCACCAGCAGTGTGAGGAGACCTGAAAGTGGCACATGGCACAGTGTTGCGATGGAGACAGCAGCAATGGGAGGCCGTACAGGGACCCATGAGACACTCTGGACCTGGCAGCAGCATGAGGAGTCGGTACGGGGGCCCATGGCAGATTACGGGCCTGGCAGCAGCAATGGGAGGCCCGTAATCTGCCAGCACCCTATGACAAAATGGAACCCACCAGCAGTGTGAGGAGACCTGAAAGTGGCACATGGCAGAGTGTGGCGATGGAGACAGCAGCAATGGGAGGCCGTACAGGGACCCATGAGACACTCTGGACCTGGCAGCAGCAAGAGGAGGCGGTACAGGGGCCCATGGCAGAGTGGCGAAGCGTAAGCAGCTTAAATTGAAGGCCATACAGAGGCCTATGTTAAAAATAATAACATATTTGGGGCATGATTCATGGCGGATTTAGTCAGTTGTGTCAGGAACTGGTGGTTTGAAATCCAGACTAATCCACACCTGATTCGTTTTCACAAACGTGAGTCTCTCCACACTTTGGGTGGACAGTCGTGTTCTCCGCGGAGTTACAATACCTCCTGCCGCACTAAACACGCGCTCCGATGCCACGCTACTGGCCGGGCATGACAGCCTTTCAAGGGCAAATTCAGCTAGTTGGGGCCAAAGGTCAAGTTTCGTTGCCCAGTAGTCAAGGGGATTATCTACCTTGGTTGGCAGGGTGCTGTCCAAGTAGGCCCAAGCCTGTTGTTTGAGGTCCTGCTCCAGGTCCACCTGATGCTGCTGCTGCTGCGGCTGGTTAGTAGTTTCCTCACTGCGCTGGTGAAGAAAGCTACTCATCATCGACTGCAGACTGAGGCAGCCGCTGCTGGTGGAGCTGCCACTGCTCCTACCACCCCACCCCTCCCCTGCTGCCATGGCAGCAGAACGCGAGCGCACAGGGCCCACAGTGTCTGAGGATGGACGTTGGCGCAGAAAGGCAGAGACCAACTGACTACATAGGTGGTTTTTATAGTACGTTATTTTGGCCTCCCTCTCAGCAGGTGTGAAAAAGGCCACCATTTTTGAACGGTAGCGAGGGTCCAACAAGGTGGACAGCCAAAAGTCATCCCTCTGTCTGATGGTTATTATTCGGCTGTCGCTACGCAAGCAACCGAGCATGCTATGGGCCATTTGTGCCAAAGAATGCGAGGGACTCCCTGCCTCCATCTCCACAGCATACTGCCACGGTGCGTCTGGGTCCTCTGTCTCCTCCTCCTCCTCCTCTACCAGATGCTCCTGCTCCTCCACTCCTGTCCGCTGAGTGGAAAAACCACCCATTTCACTCCTCCTCAAAGGGCCTGAGCAAGCGGCAGGTGTCACGCATGAGCTGCCAATGGCTGACATCTAAGTTACACAGGGGAGTACCTTTATCCGCTTCACATCAGGAAATCGGTGATGGCCTTTCACTTTTCGTAAAGGCGGTTAACATATGTAGGGTTGAATTCCACCTTGTTGCAACGTCACAGCATGAGGAGTCGGTACGGGGGCCCATGGCAGATTACGGGCCTGGCAGCAGCAATGGGAGGCCCGTAATCTGCCAGCACCCTATGACAAAATGGAACCCACCAGCAGTGTGAGGAGACCTGAAAGTGGCACATGGCAGAGTGTGGCGATGGAGACATGGGCCCCCTGGCCACGCTTGACTTTCTGGCCACATAGTCGACATACGGCTACGTTTACTTCCTCGGGCGGCTTGACGAAAAATTGCCACACCGCCGAATAGGAAACTTTGCCCCCGCTACTCCTCACTGGCTGACTGCTACTTTTTCCGTGCACACCGGCACCACTACTGGCCGTGGTGGTAGACTGCAGTGGAGCTGGTGCTCTACTCCGTGGCCGTTTGCCTCCACTGACACTGCTGCGACCCTGCTGCCTCCTGGGCAACCCACCGACTGTTTTGCTCGCTGCCAAGCTGGCACCCTCTTCTCCTGATGATGCGGAAGCAATAGCCTGATGACGACGAGGCTGCCAAGTGCGATCAGCCTCATCATCATCAATTAGGGTCTCCGCCTCACTACTAGCCCCCTTGGCTGCGTGTGGGTCAGGAGACAGACCTGTCTCTAGACCAGCTACCGAGCCACTCTCCTCGCCAGTACTTCTTCGCCTGGCTGCTGAAGAGGCAGATGTCTCCCCCCGTTCCTGACCGCCCTCTGTTAGCTCTTCCTCACTGTACAGTGGGGCTGAGCCCACAGCATGCGATACTTCGCTTGGTGAGGGAACACCAAAGGACAGGGGCAGGTAGAGGACACGTGATTTCAGTGGGCTTGCTCCCGGGCCATGCCAACTATCGGTTGTGTCTGACGTACCCACCGACCGTTGGCTGTAGGTGTCAGAGGTGACCTGGGAAGAGGAAGACGACCGAGCCAACCAATCGATGACGGCAGGGTTGTCGGTGGAGACACGACCGCTGGATGACACCGGGAGCACTGGCCTCTGGCTGCGACTAGTGCTGCCTCGACCCCTTCCTCTGCTGTCACGTCTGCTCGCTCCTGAAACATTGCCTCCTCTGCCACTCCTCTGCGTGTTGTCTGACATACTCTTTAATTCAACGATTCTGTGTCCCTGAGTAACGATTCTGTGTCCCTGAGTAACAATTCTGTGTCTGTCCCTGAGTAACAATTCTGTGTCCCTCAGTAACAATTCTGTGTCCCTCAGTAACAATTCTGTGTCTGTCCCTGAGTAACAATTCTGTGTCCCTCAGTAACAATTCTGTGTCCCTCAGTAACAATTCTGTGTCTGTCCCTGAGTAACAATTCTGTGTCCCTCAGTAACAATTCTGTGTCCCTCAGTAACAATTCTGTGTCCCTCAGTAACAATTCTGTGTCTGTCTCTGAGTAACAATTCTGTGTCCCTGAGTAACAGTTCTGTGTCCCTGAGTAACAATTCTGTGTCCCTGAGTAACAGTTCTGTGTCCCTGAGTAACAATTCTGTGTCCCTGAGTAACAGTTCTGTGTCCCTGAGTAACAATTCTGTGTCCCTGAGTAACAATTCTGAGTCCCTGAGTAACAATTCTGTGTCCCTGAGTAACAATTCTGTGTCCCTGAGTAACAATTCTGTGTCCCTCAGTAACAGTTCTGTGTCCCTCAGTAACAATTCTGTGTCTGTCCCTGAGTAACAATTCTGTGTCCCTCAGTAACAATTCTGTGTCCCTCAGTAACAATTCTGTGTCTGTCCCTGAGTAACAATTCTGTGTCCCTGAGTAACAGTTCTGTGTCCCTGAGTAACAATTCTGTGTCCCTGAGTAACAGTTCTGTGTCCCTGAGTAACAATTCTGTGTCCCTGAGTAACAATTCTGTGTCCCTCAGTAACAATTCTGTGTCTGTCCCTGAGTAACAATTCTGTGTCCCTGAGTAACAGTTCTGTGTCCCTGAGTAACAATTCTGTGTCCCTCAGTAACAATTCTGTGTCCCTCAGTAACAATTCGTTGTCTGTCCCTGAGTAACAATTCTGTGTCCCTCAGTAACAATTCTGTGTCCCTCAGTAACAATTCTGTGTCTGTCCCTGAGTAACAATTCTGTGTCCCTGAGTAAAAGTTCTGTGTCCCTGAGTAACAATTCTGTGTCCCTGAGTAACAGTTCTGTGTCCCTGAGTAACAATTCTGTGTCCCTGAGTAACAATTCTGTGTCCCTCAGTAACAATTATGTGTCCCTCAGTAACAATTCTGTGTCTGTCCCTGAGTAACAATTCTGTGTCCCTCAGTAACAATTCTGTGTCCCTCAGTAACAATTCTGTGTCTGTCCCTGAGTAACAATTCTGTGTCCCTGAGTAACAGTTCTGTGTCCCTGAGTAACAGTTCTGTGTCCCTGAGTAACAATTCTGTGTCCCTGAGTAACAATTCTGTGTCCCTGAGTAACAATTCTGTGTCCCTCAGTAACAATTCTGTGTCCCTCAGTAACAATTCTGTGTCCCTCAGTAACAATTCTGTGTCTGTCCCTGAGTAACAATTCTGTGTCCCTCAGTAACAATTCTGTGTCCCTCAGTAACAATTCTGTGTCTGTCCCTGAGTAACAATTCTGTGTCCCTGAGTAACAGTTCTGTGTCCCTGAGTAACAGTTCTGTGTCCCTCAGTAACAATTCTGTGTCCCTCAGTAACAATTCTGTGTCCCTCAGTAACAATTCTGTGTCTGTCCCTGAGTAACAGTTCTGTGTCCCTGAGTAACAGTTCTGTGTCCCTGAGTAACAATTCTGTGTCCCTGAGTAACAATTCTGTGTCCCTCAGTAACAATTCTGTGTCCCTCAGTAACAATTCTGTGTCTGTCCCTGAGTAACAAATCTGTGTCCCTCAGTAACAATTCTGTGTCCCTCAGTAACAATTCTGTGTCTGTCTCTGATTAACAATTCTGTGTCCCTGAGTAACAGTTCTGTGTCCCTCAGTAACAATTCTGTGTCCCTGAGTAACAGTTCTGTGTCCCTGAGTAACAATTCTGTGTCCCTGAGTAACAATTCTGTGTCCCTCAGTAACAATTATGTGTCCCTCAGTAACAATTCTGTGTCTGTCCCTGAGTAACAATTCTGTGTCCCTGAGTAACAGTTCTGTGTCCCTGAGTAACAATTCTGTGTCCCTAAGTAACGATTCTGTGGCCCTAAAGTCTCTTTGGCCCTAACTCTGTCCCTAATACAGAGAGGTCTGTCTCTCTTGAATGACCGGAGGCTAATGGAGAATTCTAAGATGGCCGCAATTTATAGCTTGACCATTACACAGTGCTGGCTGGCTGGCTGCTGATTGGCTAATGCGATCACATGTCATGAATGAATGCATTATGGGTCAGCGTGCCTTGTCTGCGCGCCTTCCCAGAGATCCCCGCTCCGTCGCCACACATGTCGCCGCCATTTTTGGAAAATTTCGATTCGCGCATCCGAAGTCTGCATTCGAATTTTTCCTAATCTTCGAAACAAATTCCACTTCGCCAAGTTCGATTCGCTCATCTCTAATCACAAGCTTAATAATGGCATGCAATGCCAAGCTGTGGTTTCTAAAGCGAACAAAGTCCTCTCTTGTATTAAAAGAGGTATAGACTCCAGAGAGAGAGATATCATATTACCCCTGTACAAATCATTAGTAAGACCTCATCTGGAATATGCAGTTCAGTTTTGGGCACCAATTCACAAAAAGGATATTGGGGAACTGGAGATAGTGCAGAGAAGGGCAACCAAACTGATAAGAGGCATGGAGGAGCACAGCTATGAGGAAAGATTAGAGGAACTGAATTTATTCTCTCTTGAGAAGAGGAGATTAAGGGGGGATATGATCAACATGTATAAATACATCAGTGGTTAATGTAGTGAACTCGGTGTAGAGTTATTCACCTTGAGGTCATCACAGAGGACAAGGGGACACTCTTTATGTCTGGAGGAAAAGAGATTTAATCTCCAAATACAGAAAGGTTTCTTCACAGTAAGAGCTGTGAAAATGCGGAATAGACTCTCCCTCAAGAGTTGGTTCTGGTTAGCTCAGTGGATTGCTTTAAAAAAGGTCTGGATTCTCTCCTAGATACACATATACAGATATAACTGTATACTAATATTTATAGGTAAAGTTGATCCAGGGAGTATCTGATTGCCTCTCGGTGGATCAGGAAGGAATTCTTTCCCTTGCAGGAGCAAATTGGTTCTTGCTTTGCTGGGGTTTTTTTTTGCCTTCCTCTGGATCAACTGTGGATACAGGATTATAACTTTTTTTTTTTTTTATGGTTGAACTGGGTGGACCTTTGTTTTTTTTTCAGCCAAATTAACTATGTAGCTATGGTCACAGTGATCACATTGTACCAGCAGCAGGCTGGTGCACTGATCTGTCATCGCACTTCAGCACAACCTGAGGGGCGCATGTGAGGTGCATTCTGGGGAGAACATCAGATGGCATTCTCCCAGAACGGCAAATGTCCCGCCCGGCTGTCATTTTACTATAGTCTATGCAGGAAGGTGTTAATGTACTTGTATCAGCTTTCTAGGTAGCTAGATCTTAATTTTCAGTTGGAAGGGCTGAGTAGCAGCCCAGGTGTACTAGTCAAAGGGGTAAAATTTTGGTCAGGAGCTGAGAGGCTCTCCAGATCAGCTCTCTGGGATTTACCGCTGTACTGGAGCTTTGGGGAACTTTATAGAAGCAGTGGGAGGGAGTGAGCAGTGGCTGGTTTGCACTCTCTTGGGATCCTGGCCAATCCCCAATAGGAGTCTTGGCTTGGGGCCAGAACAGCCTGTAAGTGTGAGTGAGCATGCTCAGCGGCAGGAATAGAGGAGGAGGAGAGTTGAGGAAGATGGAGAAGTGAGGCTGGAGAGCAGGAGCCTGGGAGGGAGCCCAAATGGAGAGGAGCTCGCCTTACAGCAGGGACTCTGGAAACGAGGACCACCTGTGCAGCAGGGTTAAGGCGGCCCAGCTAGGAGGCATGGTAACAGCCACTAACCCATCCGCTTACAGACGGAAGACAGAGTAAGTAGACCTACACCACCTGGACCAGTAAGGAGAAGGAGCACTCTGGTGGGAAACAGGAATAGCTGCCTACCCAGGACTGTCTTACATTTACAGTGACAGGCATTGGATCCCCTGTCCAATGTTTCCTTCAGACAGCCAGATTAGGAGAATCTGGGGTCTGGGGTGGTACTACAGGAGATGCTGGGTAGCTCTTCTAGAAGAAGGATTTGTTCTTTGTTGTAAAACAGACTTGTCAATTGTTCCAGAAAGTTGTCCTCAGTTGTTATAACCTTGGGAATCCAATACACCCCTTACCCTATCCAAGTTCTAATTCCCCTAATAAAACCCAAAAAACAAGCTCAAGAACTGGTTACTGTCTCCTGGATGCAAGTCTGTGTGAAAATGTGTGTTGTCTGGCTGTGCAGGGATCCAAATCGTTAGCGACTCCTAAGGGGAAACCACCTTAAGGGTTCCAAACCACCAACTCTACCTCCCCTGCAGCACTCTCCTATGGAGGTCTCACCTGGACCCACTCACCCAGACCCAGCGGTCGAAAAGGTGTTGGGGTTGGTATGCTCCTGTCACTGCAGAGCACCTTCCAAGTCCTCCCAAGCCCTCCCTCTCTATCCTTCTCCTCCTTTGAGGCCCACTGCATCCGACTGTTCTCTCCAATCCACCTGAGGATCGCAGTAATCTATCGGCCCCAAGGACCCGTATCCCGCTTCCTCGACGAATTCTCCGCCTGGTTACCCTTCTTTCTCTCCTCTGAGCTGCCCACCATCATCCTTGGGGACTTCAACATCCCTACCAACATCAATAGCCCGGCCACATCCCAACTCCTCCACCTAACCTCTTCTTTTGCACTCGCACAGTGCATACAGTCTTCCACCCAATCTGACGGGTACACCCTGGACCTTGTGTTCTCTCATCTCTGCACCCCCCACAACCTCACAAACACCCCTTTTCCCCTCTCTGACCACAACCTCATCACCTTCTCCGTCTCCTTGTCCCCTTACACCTACCCCTCCAAACGTCAAACCTTCACCAGCCAAAACGTCCGCAACCTGGACCCTGCACCCTTCCACTCTGCAGCTGGCCAACTTTACGACAGTATCCTTCCCCTGTCCTGCCCTGACCTGGCCACTACTGTCTATAACAACTTGCTGTCAGCCGCTCTTGACTCCTTAGCACCCCTCACCACACGAAACATTAGACCCCGACCGCTTCAACCCTGGCAGAATGACCACACCAAAAACCTCAAGCGACACAGTTGTGCGCTAGAGCGACTATTGCACCAGATCCCAGCAAGCGTTCACCCGATACAAATCCGCCTTCCTCACCTACACTTCCTCCCTCCATGCTGCCAAGCAAGCCTACTTTGTAACCCTCATCAATACCCTCTCCTTCAGCCCTTGCTGGCTCTTCTCCACCTTCAATTCCCTGCTCACTCCACCCCCACCTCCACCCAGTACCTCACTCACCATCCACGAGATTGCTAACCACTTCCAAAGCAAGATCGACGCAATTCGCAGGGACATCACCACTGCACAGACTTCTGCCCCACCTAGCATCCCTCACACAAAAACCCCCTCAACACTCCTCTCCTTCGACCTCGCCACTGTCCTGACCTCCACCCCGCCTAACATTCCTCACGCTAAAACCCCCTCAACACTCCACTCCTTCGACCCCGTTACCACCGAAGAGGTCACTAAGGTCTTCTCTGAAGCTCGCCTTACCACCTGCCCCCTTGACCCTGTCCCCACCCTACGATCACCCTCCTCCTCCATCCTACGCTCCCTCACTCATATCTTTAAATTCTCCCTCTCTACTGGCACATTCCCCTCCCCCCTGAAGCACGCGCACATCACTCCCATACTTAAAAAACCCTCCCTGGATCCCACCGACCCAAACAACCTTAGACCCATCTCCCTGCTGCCATTTTCATCCAAACTCCTTGAGCGCCTTGCCTATAATCGCCTAAGCCCCCACCTCACCGACAACAACCTCCTTGATCCCCTACAATCTGGCTTCCGCCCCCTACACTCCATCGAAACCACCCTACTCAAACTTACCAACGACCTGCTAACCGCCAAAGCCAATGGCCACTACTCAGTACTACTACTCCTTGACCTCTCTGCGGCTTTCGACACGGTTGACCACCCCCTCCTCAAAAAAAAACTATACTCTTTTGGCCTCAGAGACTCCGCTCTCTTCTGGCTCTCTTCCTATCTATCCCAACGCTCCTTCAGTGTTACCTATAACGCTGCCACCTCCCCCTCACTTCCCCTCTCTGTTGGGGTCCCCCAAGGCTCTGTCCTCGGGCCCCTTCTCTTCTCCATCTATACCTCCTCCCTTGGCCAACTGATACACTCCCACGGCTTCAACTACCATCTCTATGCCGACGACACTAAAATCTATCTCTCTACCCCTCGCTTCACTCCTTCAGTCTCCGCCCGAATCACTAGCCTTCTGAACGACAGATCAGACTGGATGTCACTCCACTTCCTCAAATTAAACCTTGCCAAAACCGAGCTCCTAGTTTTCCCTCTAGCCCGCGCCCCCCCTCCCGACCTCTCCATCATAACCAACAACACCACCATCAGCCCCACCACACAAGCCAGAGTACTAGGTGTCATTATAAACCTCAACCTGTCTTTCCAGCCCCAGATCCAATCGCTGACAAATTCATGCAGACTCCACCTCTGCAACATCTCCAAAGTACGCACGTTCTTAACTCCAGAAACTACAAAGAAACTCATTCACTCCCTTCTTATCTCCCGACTTGACTATTGCAACTCCCTCCTCGCCGGCCTACCCCAACACAGGCTATCCCCGCTTCAGTCTATCCTGAATTCTGCGGCCAGACTCCTCCACCTTAACAACTGCTCTGTATCCGCCACCCCCCTCTGCCAATCCCTCCACTGGCTTCTGATTGCCCAACGCATTAAAATTCAAAATATTAACATTAACGTACAAAGCTGTTCATAACACTGCCCCAAACTACATCACCGACCTGATATCCATCTACTACCCAAAACGCACTCTCCGCTCCTCACAAGACCTCCTACTCTCCAGTTCCCTGGTCTCCTCCTCCCATGCCCGTCTCTTGGACTTCTCCAGGGCTTTCCCCATCCTCTGGAACTCACTACCCCAATCCATCAGACTGTCTCCTTCCCTCCTCACCTTCAGGCGCACCCTGAAAATCCATCTCTTCAGAGAAGCCTACCCCGCCCTCACCTAATTTGCTGATCTCCTCCGCTCTTCCCACCACTCCATCCCCCACAGCTATTTCCTCCTGTACCACTCTCCCCTCCCTCCTAGATTGTAAGCTCCAAGGAGCAGGGCCCTCGAACCCCTCATGTATTGTATTGTATTGTTACTGTACTGTCTCATGTACTGTCTCCCATTATAATGTACAGCGCTGAGCAAACCATTGGCGCTATATAAATACTGTATAATAATAATAATAATAAGGGGTAGTGCTACATACTTATAAAGTATGTACACACAGTTAACATCAAACAACTTTAAACAGACGTTTGCATGCTACATATGATAGTGTACACATATTTATGGAGTACATTAAGAAGAAAAATATAACTATAGTATATGCGTGCCCTGAAAATGTTTTTTTTTTTGCATGATTTATATACTACATTTAGATAAACACAATTTTCATGGTTTATGTTTCTTTTCTGGCCATTATTTGTATAATTTTTATAATCATTACTGAAAGGTATTTTGATTTATAGAACAGCTGGGTATGAAGATGAAAATGTATCATCACCAGTTGTGATATATGCTAGGTACACCACTGCAGTCATGCCACAGTAAATATGTGTTTTTTTTTTACATTTTTGACTGTTGTCATTACCATGTTTGTGTCACATGTACAGAAAAAGCATCAGAATGTTCTGCATCACTGGATAATGGAGTTAGGAACTGAGTGAACAATGACAATGGTACTAGTTGTACAGATGGCCAGGCTTTGGTAGATTTATATATTCTGAGGTCAGGGCATGCTGGAACATAAGGTTATTAGAGTATTAACTGCTATAACCTTAACAAGGTTGTCTGGAGACTGGTGCAGTCTGGTGTATACATTGAAAAATCAATACATGACATTATTAAAACAAAAGTCAAATGGAACTTAATCTTAGATATGTTAAAAAGTACACATCAGCTAATAAAGTTGTAGTTGCAATAAATCTAATGCAATCACTAAAATTTCATGTAAGCTTTAACATGAAAATGCATATTAAAAAGTTGTTTGACTCTTTTTAAGTTTACAGCTTTCAGCCTGCCATAAAGGTTCAGGCACTACTTATTATGGAGAGAAAACATTTGTGCTCTTGCATTGTCTTATGTGTTCCCGATGAATTGATGGTACTCACTAGAGATGACCTTTGGATTTAGGTTGATCATGAGTTTTACCCCGAACCCAAACTGTTCACAGTTTGCTGAACAGGTAAACCAAAGGGTGAGATTTTGGCCAGTTCACCCATCTGGACCTCTAGCGAGCGCATCCAGAAGTCATTTAGTTAGTGGCAGTATTACTATCGCCACTAAACGAAAGCTTCTGGGTGCCCAAAGTCTTGTTTTATAGTTCACTTGTTCTGTATTAGAGATTACAAAGAGGTATCATACATGTTAATGATGATTGATGTCACTGCAGGCACAGAAGGAAAATACACAAATCACAGGTTAGAGTACAAACCAAGTAGACATGCGATGTTAACAAGTGAGTTCAAGCATGTGTCAAGGACATTGAGATATGTATGCAGTGTTACAAGCGCAGGAGCCCCTTGATAGACTGGGTTCTCTGTTCTTCTGTCTTGACTCTGAGAAAAACCTAAGCCCACTGATACACCAGGTTAATCAAATGAATACTGCATTGTGCATAGTTGCTTTGCCTTGTTTCCATGTTCTATACATGATAACATAGGAACTGAGGTGTAGAAAACTGGCAGCAAGTGCTCTGGACTGATGAGTTAATATTTGAAATATTTGTCTGGAGCAAATGGCAGTTTGTTTATGTAGGGCTGGAAATAATACAATAATGAATGTAGGCAACAGTGAACAGTGAAGCATGATGGAGGTTCCTTGCAAGTTTGGAGCTGCATTTCTGCAAAAGAAGTTGGAGATTCAGTCAGGTGTCCTCAATGCAGAGAAAAACAGGAAGACACTTATCCATTATGACATACCATCAGGAAGGTGTAATTGGCCCCAAATGTATTCTGCAGCAGGAGAATGAACCCAAACAAACAGCCAATGTCATTAAGAACTTTCATCAGTGTAAAGAAGAACAAGAAGTTCTGGAAGTAATGGTTTGGCTCCCACAGAGCCCTGATCTCCATGTCACAGAGTGAGGGGGATTTACTAAAGCTCTGACTCAGATGTACCTGTTCATGGTAGCCAATCGGCTTTTAACCTCAGCTTGTTCAATTAAGCTTTGGCAATAAAACCTGGAAGCTGATTGGTTTCTATGCAGAAGTGCACTTCATTTTGCACTCTCCAGCTTTAATAAATAAACCCCAGTCTGTCAGGGAGGCAGCCTTCATTCACAGATCTGTGGTTAGCTCTCCAAGATGTTTGGAATAACTTACCTGCCATTTTCTTCATAAACTGTGTGCAAGTGTACCTAGAGGAATTGAAGAATTGATATTTTGAAGACAGACGGTGATCACACCAAATATTGATTGACTTGGATTTCTCTTCTGAAACTATGAACACATTTTTGAAAGCATTCTTCATTTACACCAATTTTTCACAATGCCTATACAGTACTGTGTGACTTTCACACAGTACTGTATATAATGTGACAGTGTGGTGATCTGTCACGATGTAAAAAGGATATTTCGCCCAAGATTCTCAACAAGTCAGATTGAGGAGCTTGATTAAGTTGGAGGAAACTGTGTTTTCAGTCTCCTTGGTTCTTTGCAAAACTCTGTTTGGTACCTGCAGCATGGAGGTTTCACAGTGATGTGGGTGGGAGGAAATCTCCAATCCTGGGACCAGGTTTTGGGAATGGCCAGGAGACTGATTGGGCAGGTGTGTGTGGGTCTGTTTTAGAGTGAGGACCAGGATTCTGGGCTCCACCCTCCTGAGGAGTCTATGTGGGTGCAAGGGAGCAGCCACAAGTGTGCATGGTAGCACAGAATAGTCTGACAGAGCAGACAGAGAGCCCAAGCCTGTGGGAAGCAGGAATGCTGTGAAAGGGCGCTAACCAAGGTACAGCATTTTGTATGTGAATGGGCAACAGGACCGAGGCATGAAGCCTGAGCAGCAGTGCTGCTAGAGAGAGCCAGGAGGCTGAATCTTTTTCGTTTGCATTGATGTTGGATACCCCTGTGTGGGAACCTATATTGCATGGACTTTTCTTGTTTTCCTTTTAAAAAAAGTGGGCTACCAAGCCCTGAAAAATAGTTCCTGACTGGTAAGAACTCACTGACAAATGCATCTACCACTGAACTAAACATCCGTAAATGTTAAATGTGTATATATACAGTGCCTTGAAAAAATATTCATACCCCTTTAAATTTTCCACATTTTCTCAAGTTACAACCAAAAATGTAACTATTTTATTGGGATTTTATGTGACAGACCAACACAAAGTGGCACATAATTGTGAAGTGGAAGGAAAATGATAAATGATTTTCAAAATTTTTTACAAATAAATATCTGAAAAGTTTGGCGTGCATTTATATTCAGCCCCCCCTCCCCCCCCCGAGTCAATACTTTGTAGAACCACCTTTCAGTGCAATTACACCTGCAAGTCTTTTTGGGTATGTTTCTACCAGCTTTTCACTTCTAGAGAGTGAAATTGTTGCCCATTCTTCTTTTCAAAATAGCTCAAGCTCTGTCAGATTGGATGGAGAGCGTTTCTGAACAGTAATTTTCAAGTCTTGCCACAGATTCTCAATTGGATTTAGGTCTGGACTTGGGCTGGGCCATTCTAACACATGAATATGATTTGATCTAAACCATTCCATTGTAGCTCTGGTTGTATGTTTAGGGTTGTTGTCCTGCTGGAAGGTGAACCTCCACCCCAGTCTCAAGTCTTTTGCAGACTCTAACAGGTTTTCTTCTACGATTGCCCTGTATTTGGCTCCATCCATCTTCCCATCAACTCTGACCAGCTTCCCTGTCCCTGCTGAAGAAAAGCATCCCCACAACATGATGCTTCCATGTTTCACAGTGGGGATGGTGTGTTCAGGGTGATGTGCAGTGTTAGTTTTCCACCACACATAGCATTTGCTTTTAGGCCAAAAAGTTCATTTTGGTCTCATCTGACCAGAGCACCTTCTTCCAAATGTTTGCTGTGTCCCCCACATGACCTCTCGCAAACTGTAAACGGGACTTCTTATGTCTGTCTTTCAACAATGGCTTTCTTCTTGCCACTCTTCACAAAGGCCAGATTTGTGGAGTGCACGACTAATAGTTGTCCTGTGGACAGATTCTCCCACCTAAGCTGTGGATCTCTGCAGCTCCTCCAGAGTTACCATGGGCCTCTTGGCTGGTTCTCTGATTAATGCTCTCCTTGCCTTGCCAGTCAGTTTAGGTGGATGGCCATGTCTTGATAGGTTTGCAGTTGTGCCATACGGTTTCCATTCTCAGATGATTGATTGAACAGTGCTCTGTGCGATGTTCAAAGCTTGCGATATTATTTTATAACCTAACCCTGCTTTAAACTTCTCCACAACTTTATCCCTGACCTATCTGGTGTGTTCCTTGGCCTTCATGATGCTGTTTGTTCACTAATGTTCTCTAACAAACCTCTGAGGGCTTCACAGAACAGCTGTATTTATACTGAGGTTAAATTACACATAGGTGGATGCAATTGGTTCCAATTGATTGGGGTATCAGAGTAAAGGGGGCTCAATACAAATGCCCGCCAAACTTTTCAGATATTTATTTGTAAACCATTTTGAAAACAATTTATTATTATTTCAGGTACTTATAAAGCGCTGTCAATTTACGCAGTGCTTTACAAACATATATATTGTACATTTACATCAGTCCGTAACCCACAAGGGGTGTACAATCTAAAGTTAATAACTTACATTCATACATGTACTAGGACCAATTTAGACAGGATTGAACTAACCTACCAGCATGTCTTTGGGGTGTGGGAGGAAACCAGAGCACCCAGAGGAAACCCACACAGGTACAGGGAGAACATGCAAACTCCAGGCAGGTGGTGCCCTGGTTGGGATTCGAACTAATGACCCTAGTACTGCCAGGCGGAAGTGCTAACCATTTATCCACTGTACTGCCATTTTTCATTTTACTTCCACACAATTATGTTCCACTTTGTTAATCTATCACATAAGATCCCAATAAAATACATTTATGTTTTTGGTTGTAACATGACAAAATGTGGAAAATTTAAAGGGGTATGAATACTTTTGCAAGGTACTGTGTGTATATGCATTGTGACAGTAGGCAGGTGAAATCACCTGGTTGCGTCCTGGATGGACGATATATTTGTCCGAGATTCAGGGTTTATGGGGATTTGTACCACTAGAGGGAAGTGCTGAGTCCTTCAGCACTGAGATAATGAGCCCAGCTGAAGGTAGTGGGCTCATTAACACTTGTATAAAGCTTCCCAGAGTGCTTAGGGAGTTGCTCCACCCTGGAACCAGATCTGTGCCTGAACTGTCTGGGGAGCTGACCTGTTATCTGTGTGCAGAGAGACCAAAGCCTGTGTGGCTAACCTCCCAGTACTAGCAACTAGGTATAGCAGCAGGCTGTACCTAGTGGGTAGCTAGGGAAAAGCTGTTGTTGCAGTAAGTAGCCAAGTTGGCCAGGATTTATTTTGATGTCTCTTTTTGTTTATCATTTTTTCTGTAAATATTGTAAATAAATTGCACCTGTTTGTTTTCACCTCCACTATTGTTGTGCTGTGCCTATCTTTTTGTGTTGTGCACCCATCCAGGGGGTCACACACACCCGCTGCCGAGCTAACCTTGTTACATATGGTGGAGGATGCGGGCAGTTGTGGTAACTAAAGGCCAGCATGGAGGAGATAATCAGACAGTTGGCTCTGGCAAATGCCAATCAACAACAGGCAAATGCCAATCAACAGCAGGCAAATGCAAGTTTCCAGCAGAGCATTGCAGCCCAGCAGAAGGTCTTGGAACAAGCAGAGGTCCGCCATAGGGAATTGCTGGTGCAACAGGACCAGAAACACCAGAAACAAATTGAGGCTGTTTTGAAGCAGCTCCAGCAGAGGCAGCAGACTGAGGCTGGTGATGATTCTGGTAAAACACCATCATTTTCTGTGAGCCGTTTATTGCCAAAAATGACTGGAGAGGATGATCCGGAGGTGTTTCTAACCACCTTTGAAAGGACTGCTGAAAGGGAAAAGTGGCCTAAAGAACAGTGGGCTGGATTGATGGCCCCATTATTAACTGGAGAATCGCAAAAAGCTTACTATGACCTGGAGCCGGACCAAGCCAAAAACTATGATGTGCTAAAAGTGGAAATTTTGGCCCGGTTGGGTGTTACCCTCGCTGTCCGTGCTCAGCGGGTACATAATTGGACTTTTCGGCTTGGGAAACCTCCCAGGTCACAGATGTATGATCTCATTCACCTGAGCAGGAAGTGGCTGCAGCCAGAGACTTTGACCGCCCCAAAAATTGTGGAACGTGTCGTCATGGATCGGTTCCTAAGGTCTCTGCCTAATACTATTCAAAAGTGGGTCAGCCATGGAGACCCAGAAACTGCAGACAAGCTGGTGGATCTAGTGGAGAGATACTTGGCTACTGAGAACCTGACCTCCTCTTCCAGAGACTCACGGACTTTCCACCCTAAGACCAGACCATCCCCAGTGGCGGGTAAGATGACTACAAGGGGTGAGGGTGGAGAGAGTGAGAGGGTGGGAGTATTACCCAATGTCTGGCAAGAGCGGCCAGGAAGGCCAAGGCCGCAAGAAGCGGTGAAAAAAATTATTTGTTACCGCTGCCGGCAAGAGGGACATATTGCAGCTAATTGCCCAGTGGTGGATGAGCCTATGCAGTGTGACTTTCTGAGCAATAGACGTCAGTCGCTGTTTGCGACAGTGGTATGCACGGCCAGCCCGGGCACTGAGAAACATTTGTGCAAAATGACTGTTAATGGAAATAATATTGTGGGGTTGCTGGATTCAGGTAGCTTGGTAACCTTGATAAGAGAGGAGATGGTCACTACAAAGGTCTCTGGGCATAAAAAGGTGGCAGTGATTTGTGTGCATGGGGACACTAGGGAGTATCCCGTGGCTACTGTGTTTTTTGAGACCCCCAAAGGTAACCTGTCTCATCAGGTAGGATTGGTACCTCATTTACCACATGATGCCATTGTGGGGAGGGATTTTCCAAAATTCTGGGAACTCTGGGATTGTTCTGACCCCCCCACTGTCTCCCCTGCAGACCAGGAAGGTGAATCCCAGAAAGCGTCTGAGTGTGGTGAGGTCTCTCCCAAGTTCCCCTTGTCGGTACTAGCTGGGGAGACCCAAGGAACTGGGGAGGAGCCCACCTCCTCAGATGAAAATCTGCCGGTTTTGGATTTCTCGGACTTAGAGGTGCATAGGGAAAATTTTGCCACCGAACAGCTGAAAGACCCCACGCTGATAAAAGCCCGGGAAAATGTAGTAAAAGTAGATGGCCAACTAGTGAGTCCTGAGAAAACTGCTGCTTATCCATACTTCCTTGTGGAAAGGGACCTACTCTATCGAGTTGCTCAGGGGGCAGAAGAAACCATTGAGCAACTGGTGGTGCCCAGACCTTACAGGAAGTTGGTGTTGGAGTTGGCCCATGGACACATCCTTGGGGGTCATTTGGGGGCGGAGAAAACACGGGAAAGAGTACTGCAGCGGTTCTATTGGCCTGGGGTCATTAAGGAGGTGGAAAATTACTGTTCCTCTTGCCCTGTGTGTCAGAAGTCGGCCCCTATGCCCCATTTCCGTAGTCCACTGGTACCTCTTCCCATCATTGAGGTCCCCTTTGAAAGGATTGCCATGGATTTGGTAGGTCCGCTGGTGAAATCCGCTAGGGGGCATCAGTACCTGTTGGTCATACTCGACTATGCCACCCGCTATCCAGAAGCAATTCCACTCCGAAATACCTCTGCCAAGACAATAGCTAAGGAGCTATTCCTCGTTTTCAGCCGAGTGGGTATTTCAAAGGAACTGCTGACGGACCAGGGAACCCCCTTTATGTCCCGGGTGATGAAAGAGCTCTGCAAACTGTTCAAGGTAAAACAGTTGCGCACCTCTGTGTATCATCCCCAAACTGACGGGTTGGTGGAAAGGTTCAACAAAACCCTGAAACAAATGCTAAGGAAGGTGGTAGATAAGGATGGAAAGGGTTGGGATTATTTAGTACCCTATTTGATGTTTGCCATCCGGGAGGTACCCCAGTCCTCCACAGGGTTTTCACCATTTGAGTTGCTCTATGGGAGACACCCAAGGGGGCTGTTAGATATCGCCAAGGAAACTTGGGAAAGTGAGAGTTCTCCCCACCGGAGTGTGATTGAGCACGTCGCCCAAATGCAAGATAGAATTGCCCAGGTCATGCCTATCGTAAAGGAACATTTGTCCCAAGCACAGTTAGCGCAGCAGAGGGTGTACAATCGGGGGGCCCGGACCAGGTCGTTTGCTGAAGGAGATAGAGTGCTAGTGCTAATCCCTACGGTTGAAAGCAAATTCCTGGCCAAATGGCATGGCCCATACGAGGTGATTGAGAAAGTGAGTGAGGTGAATTACAGGGTCAGACAACCAGGAAGGCGGAAACCGGAGCAGATCTACCACATCAATCTGCTAAAGGAAAATTACGAGGAAAATTACGAGGAAAATTACGCCACGATTGAGAAGGAGTGTTTAGCGGTAAAGTGGGCCCTAGATTCCCTTCGGTACTATCTGCTGGGCAGACATTTTGACCTGATCACAGATCACGCTCCCTTGAAATGGATGGCTCAAAATAAGGAGACCAATAGAAGGGTAAATAGGTGGTTTCTGGCCCTACAGGAATTTACCTTCACGGTGAAGCATCGCCCCGGTGTTCAGATGGGAAATGTGGATGCTTTATCCCGGGTACATGCCTGCCTGGCTACTGGTGTTACAACCCCAAGGTTGAAACAAGAGGGGGGGGTATGTGACAGTAGGCAGGTGAAATCACCTGGTTGCGTCCTGGATGGACGATATATTTGTCCGAGATTCAGGGTTTATGGGGATTTGTACCACTAGAGGGAAGTGCTGAGTCCTTCAGCACTGAGATAATGAGCCCAGCTGAAGGTAGTGGGCTCATTAACACTTGTATAAAGCTTCCCAGAGTGCTTAGGGAGTTGCTCCACCCTGGAACCAGATCTGTGCCTGAACTGTCTGGGGAGCTGACCTGTTATCTGTGTGCAGAGAGACCAAAGCCTGTGTGGCTAACCTCCCAGTACTAGCAACTAGGTATAGCAGCAGGCTGTACCTAGTGGGTAGCTAGGGAAAAGCTGTTGTTGCAGTAAGTAGCCAAGTTGGCCAGGATTTATTTTGATGTCTCTTTTTGTTTATCATTTTTTCTGTAAATATTGTAAATAAATTGCACCTGTTTGTTTTCACCTCCACTATTGTTGTGCTGTGCCTATCTTTTTGTGTTGTGCACCCATCCAGGGGGTCACACACACCCGCTGCCGAGCTAACCTTGTTACAGCATGTATGTGTATATATCTGACACTGTACTGCTCTAGGGGGGGTGATCATGTTTTTTTATTCTTATTTTTTTTTTTGCACGATTGCTTATACAGTCATGATCACTGTGTAAGCAATCATTTACCTGAGATAATTCAAAGGCTGTGACCAATCACAACATTCACAGTAGTAACATGGGCTGCAATCATGAATAAATGCATTTTTTGTTTACTAGTGTGATCTCTGTGATTGGACACACAGAGTGGACACGAGCGCCTGATGCATGGGGACATATGGGTACGTCAACCCGCATCAGCGCTGTTCCAGTTTGGCTATATATGTACATTGATTGGACTGGAAGTGGTTAAAGAAGTTGTGTATTTTTAATGCTCTTTATGCCATGTTTAAATACCTGTTCTCCCCTAAAGGGTATTTTAACCGCTTGCCGCCCTGCCACTGTATATATACGTGTGCAGGGTGGCAGTGGAGCGCAAAAGCACGTTTTAAAACGCGCTCCGCGCTCCCGACACTTTCGCGGGTAGGGGGCGCACGCTCCCGCCGACCCGCGGGTGACACCATTCGATCCAGGAGGGATCAATCATTAGATTTCAGCCAGTGATTTCTGGCTGAAATCGGATGATCGGTCCCTGTCCTATCCTGTCCTGTGTTGACATTTACACAGGGCAGGATATGATGTAATTCTTCTCTGCCTGGACACATTCCGTTCCAGACAGAGAAGAAGAAACATTTAAACGTGAGTAAAACAGCACACTGACAGTTGGAACACTCTAGAGGACACATTTAACCCCCTGATCGCCCCCCCCCCCAGTTAACCCCTTCACTTGCCTGTCACCAGTGTCACTGATCAGTGAAGCGATATTTACTGATCACTGTATCAGTGTCGCTGGCGACTTCCGATAGTGCTAGCGCCCCTCCCAGATAGCGCCAGTTTGCCCACCAGTACACCAATAAAGCCATTTAACCCCTTAATTCCCCCCCCCCCCCCAGTTAACCCCTTCACTGCCCTGTCACCAGTGTCACTGATCAGTGAAGCGATTTTTACTGATCACTGTATCAGTGTCGCTGGCGACTTCCGATAGTGTTAGCGCCCCTCCCAGATGGCGCCAGATTGCCCACTAATACACCAGTAGTCCCGTCTAACCCCTCGATCGCCCCCCCCCCCCCCCCTGAGTTGACCCCTTCACTGCCCTGTCACCAGTGTCACTGATCAGTGAAGCGATTTTTACTGATCACTGTATCAGTGTCGCTGGCGACTTCCAATAGTGTTAGTGCCCCTCCCAGATAGCGCCAGTTTGCCCGTCAGTACATCAGTAATCCCATTTAACCCCTTGATCGCCCCCCCCAGTTAACCCCTTCACTGCCCTGTCACCAGTGTCATTGATTACAGTGAACAGATTTTTACTGATCACTGTATTAGTGTCACTGGTGACTTCCGATAGTTTTAGCGCCCCTCCCAGATAGCGCCAGTTTGCCCGCTAGTACACAAATAATCACATTTGACCCCTTGATTGCCAGGAACACGCTTACTTGCACGCTAAACCTCCATTGCTAGTATAGTGTCTGATTGGATCAATATCTTTGATCAGATCAGCGCTATACCAGCATTCACATTACTATAGTATCCCCAAAAACGCAGTGTTAGCAGGATCAGCCCCAACACCTGCCAGCACCTGCGTTTAGCCCCTACGCCCCCCCCTTCTCCTCCAGCAAGTGCAGTGTCAGTAGATAACTGTCACTTGATACATATTACACACAAAAACTTTGAGTTTACAATATATTTTTTATAGCTGAAAGTAGAAAATATTGTTTTTTTTCAAAATTTTCGTTTTTTTTTGTTTATAGCGCAGAAAATAAAAAGCGCACAGGTGATCAAATACCACCAAAAGAAAGCTCTATTTGTGTGGAAAAAAAGGACGTAAATTTCGTTTGGGTACAGCATTGCATGACCGCGCAATTATCATTTGAATTAGTGCAGCGCTGTATAGCAAAAAAAGGCATAAATTACAGTATCTATACCATAGTTTGTAGACGCTATAACGTTTACACAAAGCAATCAATATACACTTATTGGGATTTTTTTTACCAAAAACATGTAGCAGAATACATTTTGGCTTAAATTTATGACTAACTTTGAGTTTACGATATATTTTTTTTATAGCTAAAAGTAGAAAATATTGGTTTTTTTTCAAGATTTTCGTGTTTTTTTTTATTTATAGCGCCAAAAATAAAAAGCGCACAGGTGATCAAATACCACCAAAACAAAGCTCTATTTGTGTGAAAAAAAGGACGTAAATTTCGTTTGGGTACAGCATTGCATGACCGCGCAATTATCATTTGAATTAGTGCAGCGCTGTATAGCAAAAAAAGGCCTGGTCATTAAGGGGGGAAATCCTCTGGAGCTCAAGTGGTTAATTTTATTTCTCTTTGCATTGGTACATGTGCCCCATGACAATGTCCAGCTACCCATGCTCTTTTTACCAAAAGCTTGCAAACTGGTCTTTAAAAACATACAAAGGAGATCAACGCTAAAGAAAAAAAGAAATGGGCAGCTTGCAATAAGTAAATATAAAGTACCCAAACAAACAGAAAATAATGCAGCACCTTAAATATAGAATATTACAAGCTTAAAGCATGGGCTAAACACAGCATTCACAATGTGCAAAAAGCATCCAAAACACTCAAAACTGAAGAATAAATCAGTGTATACAAAGTCCTATGCAATAAAGTCCAAAATATGTGATAAATATCACCACAGAGAATGTGTCTTCCACCAACTAATGGAAATCCTTTCCACCACATATGAGCAACAGAGGTAAAATGCACTCATTGATATTAAAGCTGCCAGAGTTTAGCAGCAACATGGGTGTTTGTGTCAACAGGATCCTTCACACATGGTCAGCCAGCTCCATTCTTACAATGGGGACAGCCTGCAATACCACTTCTGACCACTGAGGACAGTCTGAAGGTTTGCTTGATACTGTCTGGGGAAAAAGCTCACCACACGGAGCCACAAGCAGAGGACCACATATAGTGTAGTATGCTTATTAAAAAGTAGAAATGTCACGTAAAGTAAAAAGGCTTCATCCAAATGCTAGTAAAATAATTTGCATGACAAATAAACCGGTGCACTTACAAAGGGAGCCACCTGTTCCAGACATGACAGTTAAGGCAAGATATCAACATGTAGCTCCTGCCCCTATTTTGGACTTTTTTGCATTGGACTTTATTTACACTAATTTATTTTTCATTTTTGAGTAGTTTGGATGCTTTTTGCACATTATGAATGCTGTGTTTAGCGCATGCTTTAAGCTTGTGATATTCTATATTTAGAGGAGCTGCATTATTTTCTTTCTTATCCTTTAAAAAGGCCAGAAAAAAATACTATTCAGCTCCCATAGCCCTCAATGGGGTTGGGTGCGCTATGCTGGGGGTTCATTGATTTTAGGTTGGGTTCCCGGATACTCCCACAAACTGAACCCAGGCCAGTTTGCTCATCGTATTGTTGTTATACAGTGCGCATGCATAGTCAACCATTTTCACTGTCAGAAGGGAGATTCTGAGAAATGATGTACATGTCAGGAATTGTCTGAAGAAGGACAAAGGAGATCAGCAGCAGTGATATGTAAAGTAAGATAAAATAGAGATGAAAACAGGATTTTATAAAAAAAAAAGACATGGCAACAGTTTATGATACATAACACAGTCAGGTATAAGCTTTACAATAAATTTAAGCTGTTTTCACTACACCGCTGAAAAAAATTAAAGGAACACTTTTTAATCAGAGTATAGCATCAAGTCAAACAAACTCCTGGGATATTGATCTGGTCAGTTAAGTAGCAGAGGGGTTTGTTAATACATTGCAGCTGCTTTGGTGTTAATGAAATTAACAACAAGTGCGCTAGATGGGCAACAATGAGACGACCCCCAAAACAGGAATGGTTTTACAGGTGGATTCCACTGATTTTTTTTCTCTACTCAGCTTTTCTGACTGTTTTTAACTAGGTTTGCATTTGGCTAGGGTCAGTGTCACTACTGGTAGCATGAGGTGATACCTGGACCCTACAGAGGTTGCATAGGCAGTCCAACTCCTCCAGGATGGCACATCAATACCTTCCATTGCCAGAAAGTTTTCTGTGTCAACTAGCACAGTCTAAAGAGCATGGAGGAGATTCCAGGAGACAGGAAGTTAATCTAGGAGAGCTGGATAGGGCCGTAGAAGGTCCTTAACCCATCAGCAGGACCGGTATATGCTCCTTTGTGCAAGGAGGAACAGGATGAGCACTGCCAGAGCCCTACAAAATGACCTCCAGCAGGCCACTGATGTGAATATCTCTAACCAAACAATCAGAAACAGACTTCATGAGGGTGGCCTGAGGTCCCGAAGTCCTCTAGTGAGCCCTGTGCTCATGGCCCGGTACCATAGAACTCGACTGGCATTTGCCATTGAAAACCAGAATTGGCAGATCCACCACTGGCACCCTGTGCTTTTCACAGATGAGTGCAGGTTCCTCCTGAGCACATGTGACAGACGTGAAAGGGTCTGGAGAAGCCATGGAGAACATTATGTTGCCTGTAACATCGTTCAGCATGACCATTTTGGTGGGACGCACAGACCTCTAGAGGCTAGACAATGGCACCCTGACTGCCATTAGGTATTGGGATGAAATCCTTGGCCCCATTGTCAGACCCAATGCAAGTGTAGTGGGTCCTGGGTTCCTCCCGGGGCAGGGCCATGCCCGGCCTCATGTGGCGAGAGTATGCAGGCAGTTCCTGGAGGATGAAGGAATTGATACCATTGAATGGCCCCCACACTCACCTGACCTAAATCCAATAGAACACCTCTAGGATATCATGTTTCTGTCCATCTGATGCCGCCAGGTTGCACCTCAGACTGTCCACAAGGTCAGTGATGCCCTGGTCCAGATTTGGAATGAAATACCCCAGGATACCATTCGTTGTCTCATTAGGTGCATGCCCCTATATTGTCAGGCATGCATACAAGCACGTGGGGGCCATACAACCTACTGAGTACCATTTTGAGTTGCTGCAATTAAATTTCAGCAAACTGCATTAGCCTGCTGCATAATTTTTTCCCACTTTGAATTTCGGGGTGTATTTGAATTCAGTCCTCTGTAGACTGATAATTTTCGTTTCCATCAAATGATGGGGCATCCTTACATTCCTAACACATTACCCAGTCCATATCAGTATAGATATCCAGCATGATATTTTTCCCCATTGAGATCTGATGTGTTTTCAAAGTGTTCCTTTAATGTTTTTGAGCAGTGTATATTCCCAATAAAAATGTCTACTCTGTTGGTATGCAATTGTTACTGAAGCTTAAACTAAAATGATTGAATTTTTAATTTGCTGCACTTGTGTTCATCGGGTATGCACTGATACCAGTTTTTTATCAGTGAGTACAAGTACCAATACTTTAGTTCAAGTACTCACCGATACCGATTACCGATACTTTGTGGTGCGATTTGTGTCAATACAAAATGTATGGACACAAATTGCACTGCAAAGATTAGCATGCGATTCAAACAGAAATGCAATTCCTTTCCAAATCGCCTGCAGTTTCCCCACTGCTCCTGTGTGAACCCAGTCTGCAAGGAGAGGAGAGAATTTCAAATCCACGCTGCTTTCACTATATGGAGAAACTGCCTCCATAGTATACACCCCCACATGTCCACTCAGTGTGGGATCCATGCAGGGAGGTTGCCTGCATCCCTCCTGTGTGAACTCAGGCTATGACAAGCCCAGGTTCACACAGGAGCACTGGGGAAACCACATGCAACTTGGACAAGAATCACATTTCTGTTCAAACCATATGTCAATCTTTGCGGTACAATTGGTATTGACGCACTGCAAAGTATCAGTTTCCAGTATCGGGAGCATTTCCACAAGTACGAGTGTTCGTGAAAGTTCTCAGTATCAGCACTGATTCCGATACTGGTATCATTGCATCCCTAGTATTCATACAAACAGATTTTTAACTGTACATCATACTTGAAGTGTGTTTGGGTCTGAATATGGATGTCAGTAAACAATGGCATTGCTTAGCAATGTTAACACCGGTAAATATACCCTTTGACACTGTATTTAAATTAGTAAGCAGGGGCGGACTGACAACTCTTGGGGCCCCTGTGTCCTTGCCCAAACTCAAAAAAGCCTATGAAAAAGGTACCGGGGCATGTCATGGGGCCCCCTACAGACCCCAGGCCCTCGGGCGGTGCCCGAGTTTCCAAATGGTCAGTCTGCCCCTGATAGTAAGGCTTGTATGAGAACCATGATGGCAAAATCAAATTACTGGCAGTATTCGTCTGCTTAGTTTTTGTGCTGTCTTGTGTTTGGGGTGGCACTGGACAATAGTAAAAATGTCTTCTGTGGCTGAAAACTAAATTACAGGTTCAGATGGGATTCCATAAGGAACCCTGCTTGTAGTCCCAGGTTGTGAGTCATACAACTTAATGATTATTATCCAATCTTTAATTGATAAAACCAGAAAAAGTACTTTCAACACATTTCGAGGGCTCAAAAATCTCTCTTCAACAGGTCTTATTTGTACTCAGAGCAGCTGCTATAGAAACTGGCACACACTAATATATTTTCTGCAGCAGCTGCTTTTTGTATACTGGAACGCTGTAGAATAGTCTTTTTACAATTGTCAGAATGCTTGGCTGTATTTTTTTGTGGTTTTATCTATAAAAGATTGGATCATACCCATCAATTTGAATGACTCATTGAGGCACCCTCTCCCCCCCACATACAGAAGCCATAGTTTTTATTACAGGCTTTATCATGATAAACCTTGCCACCCTATGGGTCACTTGATTTTCTGCTCACACACTGGGGCATTTAATTCCATTTTGCTGCCAGTGGTTAAAGGAAATCTGTATTGAGAAAGTCAACAAATGAAGCTTAATACATTGGCAATTTGATACAAATTTCCTGCCATTTATATACCTTTTTGATGAAACACCCCTCTTAACAGTTACTTCATTGTCGCATGACCTGAATAAATCATTGATGATAATAATAGAAATTTCAAGTAGTGCAGTTACTAAGACATTTGTCACTGTGTTTTAGTCTCAGGGTTTCATACTTCCTAGACAAAATAAAGAAAAAGCAATATTTCCAAAATACTTAAAAGAAAAAATGAAGTTACTGTGTAAGACACTAACTTTAAAGATACATTTAAATTAGGAAATATTAAATTGCTCACATATAGCATCAAATACTAAGTCTGCTCCAGGAAACCATTTTGTTCTTTTAGATCTGTTAGCAGAGGCCCTTTCCACACTTCTGTAAATACCACGTCCTCGGTTGTCATGCTAATATAGTGGCTTCAGCATTTTCTAAATCACTGATAATGTACAAATATATTATACTTTCTTCCTTTTCCAATCTCTATTCTTGTTCCAGATCTGTGACTCAAGAAGTCTTTAAATCACAGGCAGCAAGGTATGGCATTTTCAAACAGTGATCAGCAATGGTGGCCTCCATATTTTTTTCAGTACAGGTTTCTTTTAAGGAGAACAAACTTTTTTTCAACAACACAAATATTATGCTGCCCTACGCACATGTGAATGATGACATCATGTATAATGTCCTCCCCCCCCCCATGTCATTTGATTACTTTATAATAAATTACTGCTACAATGTACTGTTAGAGGCAGAAGACTTTTCCATGGTTCCTGAAATATAAGGAGCCTTCTGACTCCTCTCAACACTCCATTAGCTCTGCAGTCTTCTTTTGTAAATTTAGTTAGAAGTGCCCAGAGGCACTTCTAAATACCAGAAAAAAATAGCACATTTAAGGTTAGGTACAGCTCCTTCCAACTATGCTGTCCCTACTAAATGAATGAACAATCTATTTTTTGGACTTGGGAAAGACTCACCTTTCCTTGGAAATTGTGCCCAAAAAGGCAAGCAGAGGACAAAGGACTAGTCTCCAGTATCGTCTCTAGGTTGACTGCAGCTTATCTTTTCCCAGGACTGACTTGCCATGCGTTAGGTGATGGCCTTAGTGCATGAGGTTTGTTATTATCCCATCCTCAGTTTCTTGCACTTTTTTGTAACTTTTTATCAAACCTTGACCAGTCAAGAGCTAACTGTGGTACACATTCATTCTAAATATGAATTCTGTGCATTTAATATATAATATTTTCAGGTGTTTTGGCCCCAATTTGTTGCATTTCTTTAATCTCCCTAGCGGTCTGATTATGTCAATTTTTCTGTGCTCAAAGCATTTTTTTGCATGGAAATATGTAGTTTTTTTTATTGTAGGCCTTTAATTCTTAGGAATAACTCACTGAAATCTGTCCAAACAAAAGTCTAGTAAACATCTCGGATATGATAACATTTGAAACACGAAATCATAAATTATAATATAATAATCATAGCAATAAATTTAATTCAATAATGTAATCAAATGAAAAACACTGAAATTTGAAATAGAGCGCACATCGCGGAGTTCAGTCGCAAAATAGTTTTCAGTGTCTGATGACAAATTCCCCACGAATCATTATCACTCAATTCTGCAAGTAGTTCTAATTTACTATCGCTGTTCTCTAGTTGGTCTAAAACCGCTTTTGACCTAAAGGGACGCTTTTTGGACGCCATGGACTTTTCTCAGTTTCCAGGCAGAAAGAACAGTAAAAATGCATTCAGGGCACAGGACAAAGCACTCGGGACAAAAAATGTATGTGAAATGGTTTGATACAGTAATGTTATACTATGAGATTTTAGTGTATTGAGTAAATGTCACTTTTTAAAATTTTTGAATTTCCTGCCGGTTCCGTCACCCGTACGTCCCGACGCTCGCAGCGAATGGAACCTGGAAGACAGATGCTGGCATCGGCCGGAGGAGATGGCCGGGGACACTGCAGGGGGGACATCGCGGGAGTGCAGGACAAGGTAAGTGCTGGAGGGAATCCCTGAGCAACGCTGCAGTGTAATCTCGAGTGTAGCTCAGGGTTACCGCTTCTGGTACTGAAAGTTAACCCCGAGATGCACTCGGGAATACCACCAGGGGGGTTAATTGTCCTCTGTTACAATGGGGTTGATTTACTAAAACTGGAGAGTGCAAAATCTGGTAAAGCTGTGCATGGTAGCTGAAAAAAAATTAAAGGAACACTTTGAAAACACATCAGATCTCAATGGGGAAAAATATTGTGCTGGATATCTATACTGATATGGACTGGGTAATGTGTTAGGAAAGTAAGGGTGACCCATTGTTTGATGGAAATGAAAATGATCAACCTACAGAGGACTGAATTCAAAGACACCCTGAAAATCAAAGTGAAAAAATTATGCAGCAGTCTAGTCCATTTGAAATTTCATTGCAGCGACTCAGAACGGTACTCAGTAGTTTGTATGCCCCCATGTGCTTGTATGAATGCTTGACAACAACGGGGCATGCTCCTAATGAGGCGATGGATTGTGCCCTGTGGTATTTCCTCCAAGATCTGGACAACGGCATCACTGAGCTCCTGGACAGTTTGAGGTGCAACCTGGTGGTGTAGGATGGACCGAAACATGATATCCCAGAGGTGTTCTATTGGATTTAGGTCAGACGAGTGCAGGGCCATTCAATGGTATCAATTCCTTCATCTTCCACTGCCTGTATACTCTCGCCACATGAGGTTGGGCATTGCCATACACCAGGAGGAACCCAGGACCCACTGCACCCGCGTAGGGTCTGACAATGGGTTCAAGGATTTCATCCCGATACCTAATGGCAGTCAGGGTGCCATTGTCTAGCCTGTAGAGGTCTGTACGTCCCTCCATGGATATGCCTCCCCAGACAATCACTGACCCACCACTAAAACATGCTGAATTATGTTACAGGCAGCATAAAGTTCTCCACGGCTTCTCCAGACCCTTTCACATCTGTC
Organism: Staurois parvus; assembly: GCF_062004578.1. NCBI lineage: Eukaryota > Metazoa > Chordata > Amphibia > Anura > Ranidae > Staurois > Staurois parvus. Next base: position 8,686,714 of record NW_028318003.1, read on the forward strand.
ACTCAGGGTGAACCTGCTCTTATCTGTGAAAAGTACAGGGTGGGTGGCCTGAGGGCCTGAAGCCCTCTAGTGGATCTGCCAATTCTGGTGTTCAATGGCAAATGCCAATCGAGCTCTATGGTGCCAGGTCGTGAGCACAGGGTCCACTAGAGGACTTCAGGCCTTCAGGCCACCCTCTATAGTCTATTTCTAATTGTTTGGTCAGAGATATTCACATCAGTGGCTTGCTGGAGGTCATTTTGTAGGGCTCTGGCAGTGCTCATCCTGTTCCCCCTTGCACAAAGGAGCAGATACCGGTCCTGCTGATGGGACCTTCTATGGCCCTGTCCAGCTCTCCTAGAGTAACTGACTGTCTCCTGCAATCTCCTCCATGCTCTTTAGACTGTTGCTGGGAGACACAGCAAGCCTTCTGGCAATGGCACGTATTGATGTGCAATCCTGGAGGGTCCAGGTATCTTCTCATGCTACCAGCAGTAACACTGACTCTAGCCAAATGCAAAACTAGTGAAAAAGTCAGAAAAGATGAGTAGGGAAAAAAATGTCTGTGGCCTCCACTTGTAAAACCATTCCTGTTTTGGGGGTTGTCTCATTGTTGTCCATCTAGTGCACCTGTTGTTAATTTCTTTAACACCAAACCAGCTGAAACTGATAAGCAACCCCCTCTGCTACTTAATTTACCAGATCAATATCACAGGAGTTTAACCACTTCCCACCCGACCAATAGGAAAATGACAGCCGGGCAGGACTCTCATCGATCCGGGTGGGTATCATATGATGTCCTTCCCAGATCGCGCCTTGCTAATGACAGATCTGTGTACAGATCCGTTGCCAGCACCATGTGACCTGCTGTGACCAATCACAGCAGGTCACATGACAGTTGTAAACAATGGATGGCTTCCTTTCATGCCATCCATTGTATACAATTGTCACTAGCTATGATAGGTGATTACTTGTACAGACTTGGCCAATCACAGCCCATCTGTGTAATGTGATTAACCGTGGCCAATCACAGCTGATCACAACATAAAACTTGAATGAATAGATTTCATTCGGTTAAATGCTTGCTTGTCGCAAAGAAATTCTTTGATATAAGCAATCATATTGTGCAAAAAAAATACTGATCACTTCCCCAAAGTAGTACAACGTTACTATGGTAACAATATACTACTTTGGTCATAGTGTAATATGAAAAGAAAATCATTAAAAAAAGTAATAAAAAATAAGAAAAAAAATTGAAGGAAAAATTAATCTTTTTTTTCTGTACTGTTACCAGTGTCCCTGATCACTGGCACACCGGTTATATGACAATGCTGTACTGCACTGGTGACAGTAAGTAAAAAAAAAATAAAAATTGTGAAAATAATTTTTTTAATTTCTTCATTTTCGAAAAAATTAGGACCAAAAAATTACAACTTCAAAAAACTCGCCATGCCTCTTATGAAGTACGCCAGACTATCTACTTTTCAAAAAGGGGTCATTTGGGAGATATCCCATAGTTTGTGAACTCTATAACTTTCCTACAGACTAAATAATCAATACTGAATTTATGAAGAACAATTATTTATTTGCAAATGTTTATAACAGAAATAAAGAAAAACTTGTTTTTTTGTTTTTTTCCAAAATTTGGGTATTTTTTGTTAGTTTATTAAAAAATAAAAACTCCAGTGGTGATTAAATACCACCAAAAGAAAGCTCTAGTTGTGTGAACAATTTGATAAAAATGTAGCTTGGTTACAGTGTTGCATGACCGTGAAATTGTCATTCAAAGTGTGAGAGTGCTGAAACCTGAAAATTGGCCTGGGAAGGAAGGGGGTAAAAGTGACCGGTATTGAAGTGGTTAATTGACTTGATATACTCTGATTAAAAAGTGTTCCTTTAACTTTTTTGAGGAGTATATATATATATATATATATATATATATATATATTACTTTATCAAATGCAGATTTTCTGGAAAAAATATACTTAAATACATCTCAGTGTAAACAAACACATTATAATACCCATTTTGGTAAAATATAAAAGATTATGTTGCACCAAGTAAATTGATACCAAGCATGCCAAGATTTAAAATTTTGCACACAAGTGAAATAGTGACAAGTTACAGTAACTAAAATCTCCATAAGTGACATGTTAACCACTTGCCTTTCGTGCAGTGATACCCCCTTCCTGCCCAGGCCAATTTTCAGCTTTCAGTGTTGTCGTACTTTGAATGACAATTGCGCTGTCATGCAACACTGCACCCATATGGAATTTTTACAATTTTTTTCACACAAATAGAGCTTTCTTTTGGTGGTATTTAATCACCACTGAGTGTTTTATTTTTTGCACTATAAACAAAAAAGTGCAAAAAATTAAAAGAAAAAAAAGTTTTTCTTTGTTTCTATTATAAAATTTTGCAAACAGGTAATTTTTCTCCTTCACTGATGTGCGTTGATGAGGCTGCACTGATAGGCAGCACTAAAGGGCACTGAAGGGCACTGATGGGTGGCACTGACTGATGGCACAGGTGGGTGCCACTGCAGGGCACAGGTGGGTAGCACTGATGGGTGGGCGGCACTGTTGGGCACAGATGGGTGGCACAGATGGGCGGCACTGCTGAGCACTGATCATCAGTGCTGATCACTTCTCAATTGTCGATTATCGGCAGTACTTTCCTCCCACTGTGACAGCGTGAGGAAAGTGCAGCCGATAACTGTCAACTGTATTTACCCAGTGATCTGCTGTGTCATTGGACACAGCTGATCATGTGGTGAAAGGTCATTGGCCGTTTACCTTATCACGTGATCAGCTGTGTCCAGTTGCGTGCCGCTGGGGGTGCACAGGGGGCGTGTTCTGGGAAGACATCCATGGACGTCCTCCCAGAACTAGGCAACCACGCTGTAGCCGTTTTTCGGCTATAGCACGGTAGGGTAGAGGTTAAAAGCATTTACTGGTTAACAGTTTAGAGGTAAACATGAGCTCTGGTGCTAGAATTATTGGTCTTTCTCTGGAGTATGTGGTGATCATTAGATCGACTCCTTTTGGACAGGAATAGCTGTAGATGGATGGAAATTCAACTGGCTCTGAAATGACTGAATTTTGATCCGTCTATGGCCAGCTTTCAGAATACATACTTAGGGCCAGTTGATAACCTCCCATGGCTTCTAATACCACCTCTGTGCTGATGACACCCAGATCTATCTCTCAACTCCTCAATTCACCCCCTCAATCTCCTTACGTATCACAAATTTTTTGAGCTACATATTAGTATGGATGTCACACCACTTCCTCAAACTCAATCCTTTTACAACTTTTACAGCTTGTAATATTTCCTCCTCCCCGATCCCCTCCCCATGACTTTACCATTGAGACCAATGGCACAACCATTGGTCCCTCCACACATGCCAGGGTGCTACATGTAATCCTAGAATTTGACCGCTTCTTCAGCCCCCACATCCAAACACTGGCTAAATCTTGCTGCCTTAAAGGATACATTCACTTTTGGGAACTTGTTACATGTTTCACCCAATTTTAGGGTGGAACATATAACATGTTCCCGCTCCTGCAGTCGCCGCCCGATTCCCATCCCTCCCTGTGACAGCACTACACAGTTCCCCGTATTAGCTGTCACTTTTTAAAAACAGCGTGGTCATGCGACCACGTCATTCATTCACAGTGTTCTGTGAATGAATGGACTACAAGTCCCGACAGCCTTTACGGCTGTCGGCTTGTAGTTCTCAATGAAGTACAATGGAGCTGTAAGCGCTGTGTTATTTCATTGCCTCTTCCTGTCAGAAGTATCAGCTTGCCCGTATTGGATGTATGAGTAAGCAGATACACTGACAGTCTGAGTGACCGGAAGTGACGTCTCAACTGAGGGAATCCCGGAACTAGGAAGACATGCTGGAAGCCACCAGCACCACTGACAGATGCCGGTGACCACCATCCATCCAGAGGCTTCACACTCCTTCACTACATCGGATGCTTATTAATTTACAAGCACAAACCTACTTTTGCTTTGTGAGTGGCCTGTATTACTACACTTTGTATCCATTAAAAAGCTTTCATAGTGCACTTAGAGGGCGCCGCCTCTTTCTTCCTGATTATTTTTTGTAGAAAGGTGAACTAATCCTTCAAGTTCTGCAACATTTCCAGAATTCGCCCCTTCCTGACTAACAACACCACAAACAGCTTATTCCCTCCTTGGTTATTTCCCGCCTTGACTACTGCAACTCCCGCCTCACTGGCCTACCATTATACAGGCTATTCCCCTTTTATGAATGCTGCTGTTAGACTAATACACTTTACTAACTGATCGGTGACTGCTGCCAGTCTCTTCACTGGCTTCGCCTACCCTATCATATAAAAATCAAAATACTAACCATAACCTAAAAGGCCATTCACAACATCGCCCCCAGCTACATCACCAATCCCATCTGCAGATATCACCCAAACCATCCTTTTCACTCCTCCCAAGACCTCCTTCTCTCTAGCTCCCTCGTCACCTCCTCCCACGCTCGTCTCCAGGACTTCTCCAGAGCCTCTCCCAACCTCTGGAACTCCCTGCCCCAGGATGTCCGGTCAGCTCATCCTGCCCACCTTTAGACGATCCTTGAAAACTCATTTATTCAGGGAAGCCTAACCCACCTCCACCTATGAACTGTGCTTGAGTCACCTCCATCAGATCAACCCCTCCAGCTATCACCTTTTGTACCACCTCCCCTTCCCTTTGATGCAAGCGCCATGAGCAGGGCCCTTATATTCCTGTATTGAACTATATTGTAATTCTACTGTTCCCCTTTATATTGTAAAGCGCAGCATAAACTGTTGGCGCTATATAAATCCTGTATTAATAATACATATATACTTGAACAGAATTTTTTTTAAACCAGAGTTTAGTGTCAACCAATGAATGTATGATAATTTCATATAAGCCTGCCGAGCTGTATGCTGCTATGATGTTTAGTGAAAGGGTGGAGAGATCCACTTTATTGCAAAGCACTGCAGATCTATGTGTGTGTGGTAATGCACTGGTACAGAATGGTACAGTGTAAAGGGGGCTTTTGATTATTTGAGTTGTGAATAAAAAAAACAAGTAGAAATCCCCGTGTCATCCATTCTCTGAAAAGCTCTCAGCATTGAACCGTGTATTCATTCATCCAAACATCAGTTGATAGCTTGTCTGCAGTGTTTTTTAGGGTTTCACAAGCTGTATATTTGTATGGTGAGATTAAGGGCTTTAAGCTTTGCTTCCCTCTAGTGGCCATTACATTAATAAAGCCCCTGACCCAGAGAAAATTCTCTCCCTATGGGCATGTCGCTGGCTTGTTTCTGTGTTGGCCTCAACATGCTTCCCCACTTAAGAAAATGTACTACTGTAATCCATGTCAGTTTACATCTTGTATTAGATGTCCATTGTCATTATATTATTTCTTGCTATTTCAATGTGTAGTTTTACAGTAAAGGACCATTTAGTGCTTTATTGTAAAGTAGGCATCTCAGTAATCAAAATGGTTTCTTTATTCTGTATATTCTAAGCTCTAGATTACTGTTGCTCAATGTGGCAATTATATTTAAATATACATTTTCCAAAGCTTACAGAGGAATCATGAAACTGTGAATTACCTTTAAAGCTCAATGCATTGCTTATCAAAGTATTCTAATGAAGAAGTGTTTTTGCTGTTAATAGTGATCAATCAGATTTTTGCTTTCTTTGTTCTGCACTTGACTGAGTGAATGTAGGGTAGAATAGGACTAGCAGTCAAGGGAAAAATAAAATGTAATAGAAGCCTATGCATGAACTGTTTGACTTTTAAAAAGCATCTAGTGAGTCAGCATTAAAAGTGCAAAATTACTAGATTGCTTAGACAAGTCCTGCTGTAGAGAACAAAAGGTACCAGCTGTGCATAATGTGGACTTCCATACTAAGGCTGGGCCAAGTACATGTGTAATATATTATATAGCCACCAGGGTGTAAACACTGCCAGGCAGTGGCCATGAGGGGACCAGGTTACCTGCAACTAAAGCTGGCCATACATTAAGCCCTGGTTCACACTGATGCAGGGCGTTTTCAGTGCGAATTCCGCACTGCATCACAATCGCACCCTGTTCATGCGAACCGATGCGGGTGTGTATGTTTAGTTAACAACACCCCAACATCGGTCAACAAAACGCAGTGCGATGTGCAGAATCGGATCGCATAGGTGTGAATACCTATGCGATCCGATTCTAGTGCGGACCAAAAAAGAGTCCTGCACGTTTTTGGTGCAGGTGCGGTGCGAATAGAGCCATACAAAATGTATGGCTCTAATCGCACCGCATACAAATCGCATGTGATTTGTACAGGAATGTGGTGCGGTTCCTGTACGAATCTCATGGGATTTACAGCACCACTGTAGTGTGAACCTAGGCTTATAGATTGGTTCTGTTCAGCCTACAGATTCTTGCATGCACACTACCTCATATGGATGGATGAATTTCCCACTGAGGTTATTGTATTTTGACAATAACCCTGCCAGCTGTCACAATACCCAAACACCCAAACAGTGCCTGCTTCTGTTTGAATGCAGACACTGCTCAGCTGACAGTTTTCCATCTGTCTCCTTTTTTCTTTTCAATCAAGGGATGTTGGGCAGAAAGCAGCTTACAGGCCCACTTACTGAATGAATGTCAAACAGTTCATCAGCAACTCACGATAATTCACTCCCTATGTGGGCAGCTTTAGGGTGTAATTATATTTAAAAAGGTGATCAGAAGGGAGAGTGGAAGTTCCTAACCCTGCACTTATAATTGTAACAATAAATGTATGCTTAAAGTGGTTGTAAACTCTGTAAGTTAAAGAACCTTCTGTGTGCTGCTCCCCTCACAGCCCTCCTAATACACACCTGAGCCCAATCTCAATCTAGCGATGTGCACAGGAGCAGTGGCTCTTCTAGGTCTCTCTCTTCTCATTAGCTTCTGCTGCTGTCAATTATAGGCAGTGAGGAGGGAGCAGGGGACGGGACTGAGCCACACTCTGTGTGTCTTATGAACACACAGGGCTGACTCGGGAGTGAGCATGCATGAGTGCCCCAGAGCAAGCAGCTTGCTCTGGGGCACTGAGCAGGGGGGAGGAGCCTGGATTACCAGTGGAGGTCCAGAGAAGAGGAGGATTGGGGTTGCTCTATGCAAAACCATTGCACAGGGCAGAAAAAGTATGACATGCTTGTTATTAAAAAAAGAAAACTGAGCCTTTAGTGTTACTTTAATTGCATACTTGAATATATAGCTACATTACCAGAAATACTGCATGTCATGTTGGTATAGATGAGGGCTAAATAGCATATCCTAATACTTTACTCTATTGGGCAATATCATTTGGAATGGATGGAAGTCCTACAGCCAGTCGAGCGCTAAGCACATTGTAAATCACATCCCTGATTTTTATACATGTGCTACTTTTTTTTCTAGAAACAGTGGTATGGCCATGGTAAGGCCATAGCGCTGCTTTAAAAATGGTCCCATCACACTTATATTGTCAACCCAACTAGGACTGAGCTGCCATAGCTGCTCTCTCTAGCATTGTTTGTGTTTGTGTAGGCAGGTTGTCTAATAAGTAGTTAGATTTTGCTCCTGCCGGGAGGGATGAGGTTAGAATCCTCTCCTTCCGTTCCCGGGGTGTTCTTTGCAGGCTTTCTGGGCCCGGCCCACTAATCTTCTGTGGCTTTAAAAGGAACGTGGGTCCAAGAGCGAGCAAGGGATCTGTCGGTCTGCCCATTTGTCTGGGTCTGTGGTCAGTACATCAAGCCCATGTGGTCTGATCCTGATTCCACCCACCTTTGTCCAGGAACCTTCCACAATGTAGGGGGATTGCTGGGACCCGCAGTTTTGAAGGACACCACACATGTCTCACTGCAATAGGATGTAGCTCATGAAGGACAGACCTGCAGCTGACTATTCTATGTCTAACCATGACCCACATAGTCAACTGCGAAATGGGCAACTCACTAACAGCCTTGCTGAACATGCACAGGGCAGATAAAGAGACACTAAACTATGGAAGCTGTGTTCAAAAAAAGGCATGCAGAGGTCTAAAGACTAGTCATCAGTATTGCATATGTTCTCCCAGCAGCTGATCTTTTCCATTGCTGAAGTGTATATAAAGTCAACCAGGGAAGAGTCCCTTCCACACACAGTGCTGTGCTGGGGAACAGAGCATATTGATCCTTTTTTATGTGAAACCTGCACTGGAAGGACCATGTAGGTCACCTAGAGTGTGCATTCCTGCTCAGGACTGCTCCAACTCGGGAGTGAAGATTGCCATGACTTTCTGCCAAGATCCTTCCTCATTAGGCTCATTAGGAGAGATAGGACACTTTATCCTATATGGCTGACTGTTCATTTAACGTTCTTCAAAGAAAACCATATTTCCCAAACCCTGTTCCTAGGTATGTTCAGCTCATCACTATTTATTATCCTGGTGCTTACTCTGCTTAACCTGTTTCAATGGGAGCCTATCTCTGGACATAAGCTTGTGCCCAAGGAATGGAACTAAGATTAGCGGGCAAAGAATGCTGGATAGAGGACCTGGGCTATGATCAGGCTAGGCTGGATTGTCCACAGGGTGTTTCAAAGCAGCTAGGTGTGTGGTTTTTACCTGGTAACCATGGGAACCCTGGTGGGCCCCATGCTAAACAAATGCAAATGTCTCTTGATTCACCCGAGCCGGTAGGAACGTGTTATTGCACACTACACATTGTCCCTTTACATCACACGTGGCATCATGAACAGGATCAGAGAGCCCTATTGAACAGAATCTGCACTTAAGCACATGTTTAGTATGGTGCCTATGAAGAGAACCTCATGGATAAAGAGAGCTGGGTTCTTGATGCAAACTGGGGCCTTGAGGGTGGCTCTCCACCCTGATACCTTCTCTCTAGGAAGGCTGTGGGATGTTTTCCCCTCTGCCTATGTTGAGACATCCCAGATATTGGTGTATTTAGGCTTTGTGCTGCCCTAGCCAACCCCCATCCCTCTCGTGGAGAAAGCCTAACATTGACCAACAACACCCTGCCCCCTACCTAGGAGAGCCTTCCACTACTTTCCCCTTGGCGATAGAGAGAGAGACACTCATCTTCATCTACAGACATCCCCGGTAATGAGAGTCAGGCTCTACATACACCATTAAGCAGCCTGCAGTCTCTCTCGGATCCCACTTGCTTCCCATGGAGCACGTGTCCCTTCTTTCATCCCTTCTTCTGGGGGAAGGTGCTGCCCCCCTGAAAAATGTCGCCCTAGGCAAGTGCCTTGTTTGCTTTGTGGTAAATACACCCCTGATCCCAGCGCCGAATAGTCGATGGTGAATCTGGGACTTTTTCAACCCAGAATTTAGAGGGTGTCATAATCAAAGAGAGAACCTTGGTCAAGGGCACTGTTGTTGGTCAACCTTGGTCAAGGGAGCTCCATGTTGACCATTGCAGAAAATGAGAATGTGAAAACTGAGACGATCCCTGAAGCTGAGGTGTGAGCAGTTGCTACCTGTAGCGATATGAACGGGAGTCAATCAGCTTAAGTGTGAGTTGGGAAGTATGATTCTCAAACCCTACAGTATCGTATTTCTGCTTGGCTAGACCAGATTGTGTTTATTTCCTTGTGCTGAGTATACAATAATATCCAAGGTTTGCAATATGTAAATTATCTTTGTTTTGTAATAAATGTTTATGGGACAAGGTTATGAAGATTGCATTTGTTCCATGCCAGTACACTGTGATGATTTATCCATCTCTGAGAATGCCAAGGGGAGCAAAATGTAAATAAAATGCGTTTTGTTTGCATAACTAACTTGTTTGCTATATTATAATGTTGTGAACACCTATCATTTTCGAAAATACACAAACTGTGTTGATTATCTTGTTATGGTTTGAGAGACCTGTATGCCCACCTTGCAGGAAAACACTGATGTGTCTTGAAAAACTGGGGAGAAGTTTAGTGGTATGAAGGTCTCTATTTCCTGGTTCAGTAGTTAGCTCTGGTGTAGTTCTCCAGAGAGCCACAAGAACTTTGTGGATAATTTATCCAGTATGACTGACTGAGCATTGAATGTTCTTCAGTAAAGAAAATATCTTGTTATGGAGCCAGATGTGGACTTTGTTTAATCTGTTCAAATGGGGGACTACTCTTGGACATGTTCTTGGCCTGGGAAAGGAACAGGACTAAGACTGGCAGGCAGAGTGGCCTGAATAGTCTTGAGTTCTGGGCAAGCCAGCCTAGGTTGCCCACATGGTGTCTTGGAGGGGAAAAGTCTTCTGGTTTCTGCCCGATAACCACAGGAATCGTGGTGGGCCCCATTTCCTATGATTGACCAAGCCGTTAAGGAAGAAGTTAATGCACACTACATGAGGCCCTATAGACAGGCTTTTGTTTGCTTCTAGCAAGTTCTGCATACTCATACAAATTTATAGGAATGTAAAAGCCTCTTAAACAGGTCAAATAAGGATCAGCTGGAGGTCTACTGCAGATCAGATGCATCTTTCAGGGAATTCTGAGTGATCTCGGAAGCATCTCAAATTGCTGCCTTCGACACAAGCCCACAGCTTGCTGACACAGGCCCTTACCATGTCTCGTTCTGCACTGTGTTGAAGTGACCATCCTGGTAGGGCTTTGTTTCCTCATGCCGGAGCCTCCAGCAAAAACAATGAGCATGACAGTCGTGACATTACCAAATCTTATCTCCTTAGAATACCATCACAGGACGCAGTGCCTTAGAACTCATGCTAAGTCTTTAGGCACAGGAGTGCCTAGACCCACCCACATATTCACACACAATGTTTTTTTTTTTTTTTTATAAGGAATTCCAGACAAAAGGTAAACTTTTCACAGTACTGCTTAGGAAGAATCAACATTTCTATTGCTACCTATAACATAGCAAATCTTCATCTTGAGTTCAGGTTCACTTAAGGTACCTCTTGGTGTAGAAATAAGGGTCATTAAAAGAGAAGTATGGATTAAAAAAAAAAAACGTACAGTACATACTAACCTAGATGACTGCACACATTAATCTGATGCTGCATCTGCTCCCCCCCCCAGCTGTACACCGAGAACTAAGTGGTCAAAGACCCCTGGTTGCTCAGTTCTTGGTCATCAGTGAGCAGAGAACAGTGATTGTTGGCTACAATCCCTCTGTTCTGCCTCTCCAGAGCTGGCTGTGCAGGGGGCAGGACCAGCTGGTTCAGGCTCTCAGCAGCACACAGAGGCTGAGCTAGATGCTGGTCAGGCATCTGGGTGGATCTCGACATCATTGTTGGGATACCTGCACAGCTCTGTGACATCAGCCACAGGGGGCTTATGTTGAGCCACAGGAGTGCAGAACTAAATCTTTGACCAGACTTCTCCTCTAAATAGCTAATTAATACATTTGTTTTATTGGTTTATTCAGCGGTGTCTGTCTGTAAATATATATATATATATATATATATATATATACATACACACATATATAAATATGCAATTTGATTATTACTTATATTTTTGTGCATATTATTTGACCACAAATTTGCTTCAATGTTGGGGCTTTGCTTTTGCTTGAGTAACAATACCATATAAACCAACAGGGAAAGTTAGTAAATTTCTTGCAGCCTAAGTTAAGTTTACTGCACTTTCAGGCTTTTTTTTTTTTAAAAAGTCCTAATGTTGGCAGGCATGTGTAGAAAGTGGTATACTGTAGAAAGCAGATTACTAGAGCTAAAAAGTGATTTCTGGTTTGTATGGGTTATTGCACTTTACACATGATTAATAATTGGTGCTGCTTAATTTTGGCCTTACAGTTAACAATATGGATATGAGATACTGGGGTTGATTTACTAAAACTGAAGCATGCAAAATCTGGGGCAGCTCTGCATAGAAACCAATCATCTTCCAGTGTTTTTTTTGTCAAAGCTTAATTGAACTAAAGGAAGTTAGAAGCTAATTGGCTACCATGCACAGCTGCACCAGATTTTGTACTCTCCAGTTTTAGATCAACCCATTGATGATATTTTTGATGAAAAGTTCACATTATTTCAGTTTATGCAACTTCATTAGTACCACAGCATTCAATAAACAGTCAAGAAACAATTGCTTAGAATGAACTGAACTTCGCTCTTTGAAGACTTGTGGGTGTAAGCCATGTGGTTCGGGAGCTTTATTCACTTTTATTATTTATCTAATAATCTTTGAGCCATCTCAACATTAAGCCTTTGTGGTGGCTTTGCATTATCAGTACAGTTGTCATATTTAGTAATATTACAAGATATGAACTAACTATATGAGTTAACTACATTTAAAATGAATTAAAATATATAATATATATAAATTATATTGTTAATTATAGATATATGGGAGATGCCATATTTTTTATGCAGAAATCATGTTTCATTTATACAGGTTCAATGTTGTCAGGCCCCAATTACAAAATAGTAGTGATTCTGTACAAGTGTTGCTAAGGTAATACTGATTTCAGTTTATTTTATGATTTTTAATTTTTTTTTAAACCATAGGGGTTGACTGTACCGGAGCATATATAAACTTGAGTAACTAAAAACTCCACTTGATAAATATAATTAATAAACAAGAAGGGCGTTTTATATGCCAAAACATATTTACAGCAGCCAGGGTCTTTAAACAATTAAAAACTATGAAAGATTTTGTGTATGAAGCTTGTACAAACTGAGGGTATTGCACTCATTTTAACAGAAAGTATAGATAAGGGGTCTCCAAAATTTTCAAACAAAGGAACCGGTTTACTGTCCTTCAAACTTTAGGAGGGCCAGATTGTGACCAGTGGGGGTACAGAATGTCCCGGGGCCAACGTCAGTGAAAATAAACATGGGGTACTATTCCTCCCATTAATACCCATCATTGGTACTAATGACCGGAATAATGCTCCATTCATTGGTATCAGTGTAAGAAATAGTGTCCCCTTGTTGGTGTCAGTGGGAGGAATAGTACCTCATATCATTGGGAGGAATAGTGCCCCAAGGGCCGTATAAAGGCTAGCAAAGGACCACATCTGGCCCTCGGGCCACAGTTTGGAGACCCCTGGTATAGATGGTTCATTTCTTTTTTTTTTTTCCTCATGAAGCTCTGGCCAGGTGTGTTGAGTGCTGCTTCCTGTTGGAGACACAAAAAAAAATATTTGCATTAGAATATAACTGATGATATCCGGTGTACACTAGACCAAGTGATTCCATCAGATAATTCTTGTGATTTCCATGAAATGTTGGGTGGGATCCAGGGGCGGACTGACAACTCATGGGGCCCCCGGGCAATAGGGGATCATGGGGCCCCTGTGTCCTTGCCCAAACTCAAAAAAGCCTATGAAAAAAGGTACCAGGGGCATCTCATAGGGCCCCCTACTGACCCCGGGCCCTCGGGCAGTGCCCGAGTTTCCAAATGGTCAGTCCGCCCCTGGTGGGATCTGAAGTGTAAAATCAAATAGGAGGTTGAATTCAGGGCTGTGCATTTTACATTTGAACTTTACTATTCATATAATCAGAGCTTTTTTTTCAGCGTGAACGCACGGGAACACAATTCTGGCACCTTCAGTATTGAATGTATGTAATGGCAAGGGGTACTGGGGTGTGCTGGAGAATCTGTTGTTGCTGGAGGGGGGCTATTTTTGCATGGTATTCTATTGTTGCTGGGGGGTTTTATGTTGCTGTGGGGTCAATTGTTGCTGAATGATGTCTACTGTTGAGAGAGGAATCTATTGTTGCTGGCTGCTGTGAGATCTATTGTTGCTGGAGGGCATCTATTTTTGTGTGGCCATTTATTGTTGCTAGGGAGGTTTGTCGCTGGTGGGGGATCTGTTGTTGTGGAGGGACATATATTGTTGGGGGGGTCAATTCTTGCTGAAAGGGATCTACTGTTGAGTGAGGGGTCTCTTGTTGCTGGATGCTGAAGAGTCTATTGATGCTGGCTGCTGGGAAATCTGTTGTTGCTGCCAGGGGTCTATTGTTGCTGGGGGGTCTATTGTTGATGGGGAGGGCCTTTTGCTTCTGGCTGCAGGGGATCTAATTTACTGCTTTTTTTGTTGTTAACTAACAAATTCCATACAAATTACTTAGCACCACAAAATAATACTTGGCTCTATATTCTTTAAAAGGGGACGTACTGGGAGGTGGGTAGAAGTGACTCAGAAGGGGGAATTCCTGCACCTATTCTCTAAGAAAAAAGGCCCTGCATATAATGAACACAAATCATATCTCGATTCAATTGTAGGTTTAATTTTGGATAAATTGGCTTCTGATTGAAGATGTCCGAAGCTGGGCAGATCTAAGACCTTCCATATTGACTACAATAAAGTAGAGATCAAGCAAAAGCTAAAGTGTATTTTCATTATATGTCAATATAATGGCTTAGTTTTTTCATTAACTAATATAAAATATTTTGGTAAATAGATCCTATATAATCCATCTCATTGGAGGGACATATGATCTTTGTATGTCGCATTATAAATCTTGTCATTGAGGATGGTATTGTTACTAATGGGTCATCACTTTTCTCTCCCTACCTGTAATCATGCTAACAGTATTAGACTGCCAACACCATGCACTGTGAGCCTAGATCAGGGGTCTGCAACCTTTAAGACATAAAGAGCCACTTGGACCCGTTTCCGAAGGGAAAAAAAAGACTGGGAGCCGCAAAACCATTGCAACATTTATAACAAATCCGACACTGCATATATTGCAAAAAGCACTCTGGTCATGAAGGGGGTTTAAGGGCCCAGTAAGCAAAGGGTTAATCAGGGCCACAGTGTATCTTCATAATCACAATCATAGCCTTAGGTCAGTGGTGGGCAACCTTTTTTTTCAACTGAGCCAAATCTCGCCAAAACCACGATTGAAATTTATTTTGACAGCCACATTTTTAAAACTGAAAATACATCCCCCATATAGTAATTCATCCCCCATAGTAATTCACCCCCATATAGTAATTCATCCCCCATAGTAATTCATCCCCCATATAGTAATTCATCCCCCATATAGTAATTCATCCCCCATAGTAATTCATCCCCCACATAGTAATTCATCCCCCATAGTAATTCATCCCCCATAGTAATTCATCCCCCATATAGTAATTCATCCCCCATATAGTAATTCTTCCCCCATAGTAATTCATCCCCCATATAGTAATTCTTCCCCCATAGTAATTCATCCCCCATATAGTAATTCATCCCCCATATAGTAATTCTTCCCCCATAGTAATTCATCCCCCATATAGTAATTCATCCCCCATAGTAATTCATCCCCCATATAGTAATTCATCCCCCATATAGTAATTCATCCCCCATAGTAATTCATCCCCCACATAGTAATTCATCCCCCATAGTAATTCATCCCCCATAGTAATTCATCCCCCATATAGTAATTCATCCCCCATATAGTAATTCATCCCCCATATAGTAATTCTTCCCCCATAGTAATTCATCCCCCCTATAGTAATTCATCCCCCCTATAGTAATTCATCCCCCATATAGTAATTCATCCCCCACATAGTAATTCATTCCCCATAGTAATTCATCCCCCATAGTAATTCATCCCCCATAGTAATTCATCCCCCATAGTAATTCATCCCCCACATAGTAATTCATCCCCCACATAGTAATTCATCCCCCACACAGTAATTCATCCCCCACATAGTAATTCATCCCCCATATTGTCTCAATTCACTTACCTTTGCTCCGCGCGTTCCTCTCGCTGTGTTCCCGCGCCGTTCTGGTCTTCAGGGCGGACTGAGAGAGGAGTTCGTCACTCTGCCCCGCCTACATCCTGGCTGCCCCACCTACATCCTGACAGCCAATGTTCCACGCTCCGCGGGCCGGATTTTTGAGGAGGGAGGGGAGCGGGCGCCCGGCACACAGAAGAGCCGCATGTGGCTCGCGATCTGCGGCTTGCCGACCACCTGGTGGGCAGTGTGCTCCGGAGCCGCAGCAAAGATGAAAAAGAGCCGCATGCGGCTCTGGAGCCGCGGGTTGCCGACACCCGGCCTAGATAGAGATGTAAAATTTCTAGAAATTTTGAAACCATGGAGAAAAAAACGTTTTTTCCACAAAAAAATGGAAATTTTCTGAAAAATTGAAAGAAAAAAAATTTAGTGTAGAGTACTTTTACAAACTGAATGTCATTTTGTTATACTGGGAATGTGAAATGCAGTGTATATAAAACTATCATGCTTGAAATAAAAGTACAACTTACTCAGTAAATAAACTAAACTTACATTTTAAGATGTTATTTTTTTATTACAAATTAAGTAAAAGGACTGTATATGTTATCCACTAGCCTACCGGGCACGTTTGCCCCCTTCGTGCCCAGGCCAATTTTCAACTTTCAGCACTGTCGCACTTTGAATGACAATTGTGCGGTCATGCAGCTCTGTACCCCTATGACATTTTTATATTTTTTTGCACACAAATAGAGCTTTCTTTTGGTGGTATTTAATCACCATTGGGTAAAATTTGAAAAAAACCCCACTTTTTTCATTGTTTCTATTATAAGATTCTGCAAACAGGTAATTTTTCTCCTTCACTGATGTGCGTTGATGAGGCTGCGCTGATAGGCAGCACTGATTGGCACTGATAGGCTACACTGATGAGGTGGCACTATTGGGCATTGATGAAGAGGCACTGATGATGCTGCACTGATAGGTCGCACCAACGGGCAGTGCTGACTTGCGGCACTGACTGACAGCACTGCTGGGCACTGACTGGCGGCACTGATGGGTGGCACTGCTAGGGGGCACTGATGGGTGGCACTGCTGGGCACTGATGGGTGGCACTGATGGGCATTGGTGGAAAGCACTGCTGGGCGTCACTGATCATCAGTACCTTGATGATCAGTGCCGATCTGCTCTGTAACAGCTGCTGGTTATTGGCAATACTTTCCTCATGCTGTGACAGTGCGAAGAAAATGCTGCCGATAATGATTTACTGATGATTTACTTCATGATCTGCTGTGTCATTGGACACAGCTGATCACGTGGTAAAAGGCTGCTGTGATTGGCCTTTTACCTCATCACATGATCAGCTGTGTCTGTAGGACACAGCGATCATGGAGGTCGTCGGGTGCGCGCCGCTGGGGGCACGTGGGAGGACGTGTTCTGGGAGGACATCATATGACACCATCCCAGAACTGGGTAACCACACTGTAGACGTCATCCAGCTATAGCGCAGTTAGCAAGCGGTTAAGAACATTTCAGCTATACATGAGAATAGGTAACCCCCCCCCAAACTCTAGGTGTTAGTCTCACCATTTTCTCGAGAGGAGGAAAAGAAAGCATGGACGGTTGGTTGATATCAAATGAACACTTTACTTGTTGCATAAAAATATTTTTTTTGTCATTATATATGAATTGTAATAATTTGTGTCTAGAATTTGCTCACTTCCACCTAGGAAGTATCGAAGAACAGTTCCCTCTGGAAAATGAAAATGGCATTTTGCCGTGACATATACCATCCTCCATTTAGCTAAGGGTTATGATGAATCACCTTTACAGTGTCATGATGCTGCATGCTTCAAATCACATTTCATCAGGAAGAGCCCTGGAAGAGACAAGAGATTTATATGGAATGGTCTCCCTCTGCTGCTCATTTTTCTGAATTGCAATGAAAGTCATTCCAGAATGTTGTTGGACTCACCCCAGTCGCTTTTTTCTGCCACAGCGGAATCTGCCACCTGAGACACACAGAGAAAGAGATATTCAACTAATGTTTTGATAAATTAATATGAGGGACAGATAAACTTTGTAATTTTTTATGGTTTAAATTTTAGGCCTCCTTACACCTGGGTGTCAAACTTTCATGCTTTGTTTGCACGCCAATGTGCGGCATTTTTTCCATTGCATTAAGGTGGTCATTTTATTAACAGTGGGCTGCCAATGAAAAACGATAGGCAGAAAAGTGGATTTGTACCTTGCTTTTAATGTAATGCAAGATAAAGCAGGGTGTGGTATGCTGCAGTGTGGATCTGGCAGCACCTACACTGTTTGACCTGAATGGCCTGTTAATCGCTTCCCCTCCGCTCTATAGCAGAACTACTGCGGCAGGGCTGCGCAAAATCACGTGTGTGTGTATGTGCGATTTTGCATTTCCAGGCAGGGGGCTCGTGCGCCATTGGCAGCTACGGATGTAAATCACCAGGCCCCATCTGTAGATTCTCCACTGGCACCCGGCGATCGCCGAGTATCACTGACAGGAGAGAGACCTGTGTGTAAACACAGGTCTCTCTCCTGCCAGCAGTAACATGCTGCTTTGTATTCTCTGAGCAGCAGAGAAATACACAGCAGTATGTTTCCTTAGTAAAACCCGCACACAGTTTACCCTTTGATTGCCCCAGATATTAACCCCTTCCTGCCCAGTGTCAGTGCACTGATCACTGTATTAGTGTCATTAGGATGTCAGTGGTAGTTACTCAATCCCCCCCCCGGGTCAGAATGCCCACCACAGTCCCGCTATAAGTCCCTGATTACTAGTATCACTCATTACTAGTATATTTAAAAAAAAAAATTCCAGCATCTATTCCGCCATTTGTAAATGCTATAACTTTCATGTAAACCAATTAATTTACATATATTGGGATTTTTTGTAGCAAAGACATGTAGCAGAATACATTTTGGCCTAACTTTAGGATGAAATTTGATTTTTTTTTTTTATTTTTTACTGGTTATATTTTATACCAAAAAGTAAAATATATTGTTTTTTTTTAAAAAATTGTCGGTCTTTTTTGTTTAGAACTAGAAAAAAAAACAAAACAAAAAAAACGCACAGGTAATCAAATACAACTGAAAGAACGCTCCATTTATGGGGAAAAAAAGGACATACATTTAATTTGGGTGAAGCGTTGCATGACCGCGCAATTGTCAGTTAAAATAACGCAGCGCCATATCACAAAACAATGGCATGGTCAAGAAGGGGGGTAAATCCTCTGGAGGGCAAGTGATTAATGTGCACTAACATTTTTGAAACATTTTACCCCATATAGCTACATGACATGAGTGTGAAGGGGGCCTTAAAGTAGACATGAAACCAATCTGAATAATATTTAGGGGCCTCTTTACTAAAACTGCATGGTGCATAATCTGGTGCAGCTCTGTATAGAAGCCAAACAGCTTTCAGATTTTATTATAAAAGCTTAATTGAACAAGTTAGAAGCTGATTGGCTATCATACACAGCTGCACCAGATTGAGTGCCCCAGTTTTAGTAAATCACCCCCTTAGTTGCTTCATGCACTATGCAAAATTTTCTTGATTCTTTAAAAAATATACTTGTTTTCAACTTTTTTTTTATCCTTTCTTCCATCTCAGTGTTTCAAATTTCCTGCAACCTATTTGCAGCCACTTCGTGTCCAAATGCACGTGCTTTAATAACTGCTGCATAGTAATTTTCCTGATGGACCATGCCTATGTAATGTGTGTTCAAATGGCTGCAGATAGTCCTAATTAGAAACCCATGTGACATGGTGACAATGCAGGAGCACAATAGAGAGACAGAGCGTTGCCACCCTATAACAGGAATCGACTACCTAAGGACTCTCATGGCAGGATCATCTGGTATTAATTAATGAATGCTGCACATTTTAAAACATTGAAAATGGCGTTTGAAATGCCATTAACATCTTAAAGCTTGTATAAGATTTTAGTGATTGGGTTTACATATTAGGTATTAAAGTCAAGGTATACATATAATTTAATGGTAGGTATAGGATAAAGTGCTTAAAAAACAGGATTCCTTTAGCAGGATATCTGAATACACAGATACAGTATCTCACAGAAGTGATTACAAACCTCACATTTTTGTAAATATTTTATTCTATCTTTTCATATGACAACACTGAAGAAATGACACTTTGCTACAATGTAAAGTAGTGAGTGTACAGCTTGTATAACATGTAAATTTGCTGTCCCCTCAAAATAACTCAACACACAGCCATTAATGTCTAAACTTCTGGCAACAAAAAAATTATTACACCCCTAAGTGAAAATGTCCAAATTGGGCCCAATTAGTCATTTTCCCTCCCCAGTGTCGTGTGACTCTTTAGTGTTACAAGGTCTAAGGTGTGAATGTGGAGCAGGTGTGTTAAATTTGGTGTTATCGCTCACACTCTCTAATACTGGTCACTGGAAGTTCAACATTGCACCTCATGGCAAAGAACTCTCTGAGGATCTGAAAAAGAGAATTGTTGCTCTACATAAAGATGGTCTAGGCTATAAGAAGATTGGCAAGAGCCTGAAACTGAGCTGCAGCATGGTGGCCAAGACCATACAACGGTTGTCACATGAAAAGATATAATAAAATATTTACAGAAATGTGAGAGGTGTACTCACTTCTGTGAGATACTGTATTAAAGCATTTATGTCAAAAAAATATCGCTTATAACAGGAAATTGAATGTCCATAAAATGTGTCTGTATATTTCTGTGCACCTGTGTTTATTTAAATATATATGTATATACTGTATATTATATATACTGTTTAGAAGATATGACATTACTCACTGAATATGACAAACATGCCAATCACAAATGCTACAGCTGCAAAGATAAGGCCACCTCTTCTAACACTCTCGTAATCTGGAAACATGATAAAGAATGGTCAACACACTCAAAGTAGGAAATGCAGTACAAACCATCAGATATATTCTTTTGTTTCTGCTTTTCAAAATCATCCAGTCATAGCAATTCAGTGACTAAGTCTGGCCATACTGATCAGTGGCTGCAGAAACATTTTCCAACAAGTTTGCTTGACAGAAGTCGATCCTTAGATTCTGTTGAGCAGGAGGGGCCACAAATGGCCGGGCCCCCATGACATCCTTACCAAGGATCCTTATCAAGGATAAGGGTCTGGTATATATTTTTAATGGGAACTATGCACCTTTTTTGTGGGGTCCCCCAATACGATCAACACCAGGACCTTACCTAGATTAAGGGTCTCGTATAGATGAAAGGAACCCGCACCATTTATTTACAGACA
Organism: Staurois parvus; assembly: GCF_062004578.1. NCBI lineage: Eukaryota > Metazoa > Chordata > Amphibia > Anura > Ranidae > Staurois > Staurois parvus. The sequence continues at coordinate 8,707,675 of NW_028318003.1, forward strand.
GAATGAAACAGCCGGGAGTTGCCAGTTACTGGCAATTTACCCACCATTGTTTTCTTTGTGAATATCAGTGTTCCTGTAGCAGGTGGTGTACATTGTACTTTACAGGCAGGTTTTAATGTTGCCCTTTAAGCAGTATTAAAATTGCTTCTCCCACAAATGGAGTTTTTGAAAAAAATTGTTTTTGCTTTCACACGTGTTCCCTAGTGCAGTGCCATATGTTTCACAATCTCTTGCCATTGGCCTAGAAAATGTCCATAGCAGTTTTTTAAATATCTGGCTCCCATTGGCATTAATAGGCTTCACATTCAGAGCAGAAAAGGACTTGTAACCGAGCACTTAACATGAACACATTGGCATTATCTGTGCATTATGATAACCCAAGCACAGTGTGCACTATGGATTTTTAGGCTAGGTTCACATCTGTGCGGGCGGTGTGGTTGCGGATCTGCACAAAAATCACCACCCGCACAGAGGAATACGGACCCACGGGTGGGTGCCATTAGTTCTAATGGCACACTGCCCACACTGGAAAACGCAACTGTAGTGGAGACCGAGGTTCCCGTGCGGGCTACGTTTTCAGAAGTGCAGGGACTTCTTCACTGCATCTCACGGGGCACGGGAGTCTATTCAAATGAATGGGCTCTCGTGCCCGCGCAAAACACGGCCCGCACGGCCGCATATATGTGAACCAGGGGTTACTTTTACTTTCTTTTTACAATTGCCATCTATAATGCTATCAGTATGCACTTAATGCAGTTTTTTCCCTGCTTCAAATGCACAAAATCAATCCCTAATAGTGTTTCTATAGACCAACAAACAGAATAATAATCACATTTTTATTTGAAGCTGAATTCTGGGATACTCTTAAATTTTCTTCAAATATTCACTTTCCCAGCCTCAGTAACAATGAACATATTTTTCCCCTCTCTTACCGATGTTAAGTGCAGGTATGCCTAGCCTCTGGAAGAAAGGATCAGGTAGACGCCAACATTACTTCACCATACTTCGATTCTTATCAAACTGCCTGTCCCATGATGTATTAGTGAAGAAAAGAGCATCCAAGAGATGCTAGGACTTTGATGTGATGTCATACAAAGTAGTGAGAGGACAAAAACATTTGGGGAGCCTACTTGCTCAGGTTAAGCTGCTCACAACAGAAGAGGTTACCTTCCAGTGGGTACTCCAGCAGGTTACCAGAAAAAAGCTTACACTAAAGGAAAGGAGCAATATTAGATAGTGGTGTTCGGGGCGCTAGACCAAAGGATAAGAAAGTCCAATTCATGTATTAGTTTATGCTACTAGACAACCAACCCCTTTCAGGGATCACACTTGAACTTGATTGCTCATGCAGATACTGCTGGCCAGTAACTCTCTTGATCCAGCACTTAGCTTCCCAACAAAGGTTCACACAGGCAAGCTCTATTTTGAGTCCATTCAAGGTTCTTGTTTTTACTGAAGCCCTGATGAAGGGGGAGTTTTTTTCTGACCTCCTAAATACACTGGATGTATTTAGCACAAGCTAAAAAATTCATTTGGACTCTCTTATCCTTTGGTCTGGTGCTCCTTCAATTAATGCTTGCTTTTTTCTGGTACCCACGATGCACTGGGACATTGTTGATGCAAGTTGAAGGACTTTTTGTCTTATCGCCAAGTGTCTAATGCTTAGGTGTTCCTAAGAGAAACTAATACCATAACTTCTCCACATTACAATTCCCACCTGCGGCTTCAGGATGGTTATGTCACCCCTGTAGCCTGCAGAACTATAGTTGCAGGGTCATGTGGAGTAGAGAGAATTTGGCAGCTTTAGTCACAGAGCAATAGACAATAAAAACGAGAAGGTAAGGAAAGGTTCCCTTATCTTCTGGAAGCCTACATAGACAATGGAGTCCCACTCTAAGGCACCTGAAAAGCATGGCCAGCAAATGTTCAGTTGCTGGAGCAAACACACCATAGAAAACCACACTTGCCAAAAAACTCAGCATATGTCAGCTGTTGTCTGGGCGCATATGTCTACATACATCACAGGCACATAAGGAATGCAATTTTGTTGCCTGTGCATGATGTGCCAGCTTACATGTACATCTTTTAATAAATTCAGCCCTATATCTCCACTGGTTAAAACACTAGTAAACATTTGCCAGTGTTAATGTAGAGTAAATATTGATTTGAAATCAGTTGCCTATAAAAGTAATAACCAGAATAAGATGATTGGAAAATTTGCTGTTTGACCATCTAGAAGAGCCTGCAAATCTGTTGTATTATTATTATACAGGATTTATATAGTACCAACAGTTTGCGCAGTGCTTTACAAAATGAAGGTAGACATTCCAGTTGCAATACAGTTTGGTGCAAGAGGAAACAGAGGATCCTGCTCATTAGAGCTTACAATCTAGGAGGAAGGGTTGAATGATACAAAAGGTAATAGGGGGTAATGGGGGGATGAGCTGATGGAGGAAATAAATGGTGGTTTACTAGGTAGAAGCAGAATAGACTTCTTTTAAGAGAAAGGTTTTCAGGGATCGTCTAAAGGTGGCTAGATTAGGAGACAGCCGGACAGACTGGGGTAGGGAGTTCCATAGGATGGGAGAAGTCCTGGAGGTGAGCATGGGAGGAAGTGACATGGGAACTAGAGAGCAGAAGGTCTTGGGAGGATCGAAGAAAGCAGTTTGATTGATATTGTGAGACTAGGTTGGAAATGTAGCTGGGGGCAGAGTTGTGGATGGCTATTATTATATGTTACTCTATGTCATTTCTCATTCAGGCTTACCATAGATGAACCTGTGTTCAGTATCACCTATTGGGTCTGTAAAAAAAAAAAAAGTTGGTAAAGATATACATCCTTAATAAAGAGGATTTATCTCAGAAACAGTGACTGGAAATGTAGAAATTCACAAACATATTCTATATTGCAGTCTTGTCGGTCAGTGTCATATTAAGGTTATAATGTAATAAAACATATTCTAGGAGTAAATGATGAACAGCTGACTGCTGTATCTATGCAAAAGCAGAATCATTCACCCAGAGGAGAAATAAGGCAACTGGCAGCTGTTGCTGACTATAGATGATGGTATAATTCCTACCACAGACAGGGCCAATACATTGCACAGGCAGATAATGTCTGTTTTCTAGTAATTCAATATATACACAACCATATGGTGCAGATCGATGCTAGTGTTTGAAATGTTAGGCCCACACCCATAACTGTGGCAGACTTTCTGTTTTGTAACATATGTTTACTCTACATTTTCTAATTCTTGTATGGATTCAAGCACATTTTGCTTATATCAGACCATAGGATTGATGGGTACACTAAATCCCTATTGCAGATCACCAAGGCATAAAATCTCTGGTTACATATAAACTTCAACTGTTACAGCTGGTTAGGAGGGTAGTCATGCATCCAGGTTAAAACAGGGTATATAGTCAAATGGAATGCATTTCAGTCCCATTAACAAAAATAAAAACTTGAACCCTAGATTATCTTAAAAAAGAATAAAACTAAATCTTAGTTAAAACATGATAAAGGAATAAAACAAAATCTTTGTTAAAACATGATAAAGGAATAAAACAAAAACTTAGTTAAAACATAATAAAGGAATAAAACAAAATCTTAGTTAAAAAAAAAATGATAAAGCAATACAAACAAAGCAGCTGTCATATAGCTGGCTGGTGGAAATTTGGAAAAATAAGAACCAACACTGAGGATAAGAGTCTCCTGCATTGGTTCCTTTTTTTGTCATTACAGCAGTAAATATTTAAAGTACATACAACCTATATATACTGTACATTGGTGTTTTATTGACATCACTGCCCAATATAAACCATCATTTCACAAATTTGACTACAAGGAAAGAAATAGTTGTAGCCATGGCTATCTTTTTATTATTTCCCACAGTCCCTTGTTTTTTGCTAAATGGTGCTGGTTCTATGTAGTCACATTACACAGATGCTGAAATAAAAATAAAAGAATAGCTTTCTTTTAATGAGGCAGTAGATTAATATTTTTGTATTGTGCAAATTGAAGTGTACAGGGTGGAAGAATAATATTTTGGAGGAGTGATCCTCCTTTGTCAAATACAGAGAATGATCCTCCAAAATGCTCTAATCCAAGTTGCACAATAAATAATTGACACTTTTAGACATTTTAACCACTTGAGCCCCAGAGGATTTACCCCCCTTAATGACCAGGCCTTTTTTTGCTGTTTGGCGCTGCACTAATTCAAATGATAATTGCGCGGTCATGCAATGCTGTACCCAAACGAAATTTACGTCCTTTTTTTCACACAAATAGAGCTTTCTTTTGGTGGTATTTTATCACCTGTGCGCTTTTTATTTTTTGCGCTATAAACAAAAAAAACACAAAAATTTTGAAAAAAAACAATATTTTCTACTTTCAGCTATAAAAAATATATCGTAAACTCAAAGTTAGTCATAAATTTAAGCCAAAATGTATTCTGCTACATGTTTTTGGTAAAAAAAATCCCAATAAGTGTATATTGATTGCTTTGTGTGAAAGTTATAGCGTCTACAAACTATCGTATAGATGCTGTAATTTATGCCTTTTTTTGCTATACAGCGCTGCACTAATTCAAATGATAATTGCGCGGTCATGCAATGCTGTACCCAAACGAAATTTACGTCCTTTTTTTCACACAAATAGAGCTTTCTTTTGGTGGTATTTGATCACCTGTGCGCTTTTTAATTTTTGCGCTATAAACAAAAAAAACACCAAAATTTTGAAAAAAAACAATATTTTCTACTTTCAGCTATAAAAAATATATCGTAAACTCAAAGTTAGTCATAAATTTAAGCCAAAATGTATTCTGCTACATGTTTTTGGTAAAAAAAAATCCCAATAAGTGTATATTGATTGCTTTGTGTGAAAGTTATAGCGTCTACAAACTATGGTATAGATACTGTAATTTATGCCTTTTTTTGCTATACAGCGCTGCACTAACTCAAATGATAATTGCGCGGTCATGCAATGCTGCACCCAAACGAAAATTACGTCCTTTTTTTCACACAAATAGAGCTATCTTTTGGTGGTATTTGATCACCTGTGCGCTTTTTATTTTTTGCGCTATAAACAAAAAAACCACAAAAATTTTGAAAAAAAACTATATTTTCTACTTTCAGCTATAAAAAATATATCGTAAACTCAAAGTTAGTGATAAATTTAAGCCAAAATGTATTCTGCTACATGTTTTTAGTAAAAAAAATCCCGTGCATTAGCGGGCAAACTGGCGCTATCTAGGAGGGGCGCTAACACTATCGGAAGTCACCAGTGACACTAATACAGTGATCAGTAAAAATCTGTTCACTGTAATCAATGACACTGGTGACAGGGCAGTGAAGGGGTTAACTGGGGGGGGGAGGGGGCGATCAAGGGGTTAAATGGGATTTCTGGTGCACTAGCGGGCAAACTGGCGCTATCTGGGAGGGGCGCTAACACTATCGGAAGTCGCCAGCGACACTGATACAGTGATCAGTAAAAATCTGTTCACTGATCAATGACACTGGTGACAGGGCAGTGAAGGGGTCAACTCGGGGGGGCGATCAAGGGGTTAGACAGGATTATTGGTGTATTAGCGGGCAATCTGGAGCTATCTGGGAGGGGCGCTAACACTATCGGAAGTCGCCAGCGACACTGATACAGTGATCAGTAAAAATCGGTTCACTGATCAGTGACACTGGTGACAGGGCAGCGAATGGGTTAACTGGGGGGGGAGATTAAGGGGTTAAATGGGATTACTGGTGTACTAGCGGGCAATCTGGCGCTATCTGGGAGGGGCGCTAACACTATCGGAAGTCGCCAGCGACACTGATGCAGTGATCAGTAAAAATTGGTTCACTGATCAGTGACACTGGTGACAGGGCAGTGAAGGGGTTAACTGGGGGGGAGATCAAGGGGTTAAATGGGATTACTGGTGTACTGGCGGTCAAACTGGCGCTATCTGGGAGGGGCGCTAACTCTATCGGAAGTCGCCAGCGACACTGATACAGTGATCAATAAAAATTGGTTCACTGATCAGTGACACTGGTGACAGGGCAGTGAAGGGGTTAACTGGGGGGGGGGGGGGCGATCAAGGGGTTAAACGGGATTACTGGTGTACTGGCGGGCAAACTGGCCCTATCTGGGAGGGGTGCTAACACTATCGGAAGTCGCCAGCGACACTGATACAGTGATCAGTAAAAATTGGTTCACTGATCAGTGACACTGGTGACAGGGCAGTGAAGGGGTTAACTGGGGGGGGGGGGCAATCAAGGGGTTAAACGGGATTACTGGTGTACTGGCGGGAAAACTGGCGCTATCTGGGAGGGGCGCTAACTCTATCGGAAGTCGCCAGCGACACTGATACAGTGATCAGTAAAAATTGGTTCACTGATCAGTGACACTGGTGACAGGGCAGTGAAGGGATTAACTGGAGGGGGGGGGGGCGATCAAGGGGTTAAACGGGATTACTGGTGTACTGGCGGGCAAACTGGCCCTATCTGGGAGGGGCGCTAACACTATCGGAAGTCGCCAGCGACACTGATACAGTGATCAGTAAAAATTGGTTCACTGATCAGTGACACTGGTGACAGGGCAGTGAAGGGGTTAACTGGAGGGGGGGGGCGATCAAGGGGTTAAACGGGATTACTGGTGTACTGGTGGGCAATCTGGCGCTATCTGGGAGGGGCGCTAACTCTATCGGAAGTCGCCAGCGACACTGATCAGTAAAAATCGCTTCACTGATCAGTGACACTGGTGACAGGGCAGTGAAGGGTTAACTGGGGGGGGGGGCGATCAGGGGGTTAAATGTGTCCCAGAGTGTTCTAACTGTAGTGTAGTGCTTGTGTACTCACTTTTTGGATGTCTTCTTCTCTGTCTGGAACGGAATGTGTCCAGGCAGAGAAGAATGACATCATATCCTGCCCTGTGTATTTGTCAACACAGGACAGGATAGGACAGGGACCGATCATGTGATTTCAGCCAGAAATCACTGGCTGAAATCTAATGATTGATCCCTTCTGGATCGAATCGGATCACCCGCGGGTCGGCGGGAGCGCGCGCGCGTGTGCCCCCTGCCGGCGAAAGTGTCAGGAGTGCGGAACCCGTTTTTAAACGTGGTTTTGCGCTCCACTGCTGCCCTGCACATGTATATACACAGTGGCAGGGCGGCAAGCGGTTAAAAGCAAATAGGGCTCACCATCTATTTTTTTTTTCTAAGGATCTCTCATTGATTGTAGAGCAGTTTGCCAAGTTTTTTCTTTTGGGATTTTTGCATTATTTGTTTGCTGTACCCTGGGACACCTTATTAAGTGTTCTTGCATGGCAAGACCACTTACTGTTATCTCACATATATATTCTTATTATTATAGCCAAATTTACCACCCTAACTCCTCCCACAGTTTTTACACTACATAGACAGTAATATACCGAAACGTGTGGAATGTTCCCGATTGGTGTGCTATTACTTTGTGGAACGTTTCGCTGAATGGTTCACGAAATAGCGGCATTTTTGTGGTGAAATTGGTCCCATAGCAATGAATGGCGGAATGTTCAAAACTAGAGTGGGAGCTAACAAAAGCTAGAGTGTGAGCTGAAAAATCAGGACATGATTTCTAAACTGCCATCACTCCCTCATTTTCAAGCCCACCTACACAAATCTTATATCGAAACGTTCAGCTATCCCTGCTGCCACTAAAAATGTCCACGGCTAAGCCATAGTCCTGATAGTTTTCACAATATGACCATTTGTTTGCAACTCACACCACCCATTGACATTCATTCAATTTCTAAATTCTAAATTTCTAAACTGCGACTGTGCCTTCATTTTTAATATTTCAGAGACATACTATGCATCACTCCAGTTGTAGACTACTGGTGGAGGCAAGAACACTTCACACAATTTCCACAGAAATTGTAGCTTTTCTAGTTTTCATTATACCCTCTGTCCATAAGGGGCCAGTCTACTTTGATAGTTCTCCCTATAGGGCATATCCAGGTGTGGACTGACAACTCATGGGGCCTCCGGGCAATAGGGGATCATGGGGCTCCTGTGTCCTTGCCCAAGCTCAAAAAAGCCTATGAAAAAGGCACCAGGGGCATCTCATGGGGCCCCCTACTGACCCCGGGCCCTCGGGCAATGCCCGAGTTTCCAAATGGTCAGTCCGCCCCTGGGCATATCACTACTGTCACTGATGGGAAGCTGACTTTTAAATATCAGACATCAGATATTATGTGATATCAGACCAATGCCAATATGTTATACAAGTATTTACTGCAGCATTTCTCAACCATTTCAACACAGAGGAACCCTTGAAATAACTTTCTGGTCCCAGGTAACCCCTGCTATAAATTACTATATCTGCAGCCCATGATACATTAGTGTGATGGTAAGTGGGAAGAATGTTAAAAAACGCTCTGCAAACGCCGGACCAACGCTTGCCAAACGCTATAGGGGCGTTTGGCAAGAGTTGGTAAAACAGTCAAGTGTGAACTAGCCCTTACACTTTAAATATAGCTAAAAAGATCAATGGTGTCAGTGGGAACTTATTTGAGAGGCAGAAATTGCTCATTGCTCAATCTTTGGAGGAACCATTGGGTTCCAAGAAACCCTGATTTACCATGATTCCAGAATGAGGTCATCATTAATGTGTTGGATTATTACTATTATAACACTGGACAATGTGGTATGCACATGCTGCATATATTTTCAAATCAAATTAAAGAAAGTGATAATTCTTGTATATAAAATTTAATAAACTATATCTTAAGCCAAAAACTTTTTTTTTAATATAGTTTTCGATAACTTAGGAAGAGGGTGAAACTCTTGTCAGTTTGCTGAGGCAGGTAACCCTTTTATTATTTACATGTTTTTTTTTTTCCTCTGTTTTTCGTTATACCATTCTCACAAATGTTAACAAGACACTTCACACACAAACCCTATGTATGTGATAGTTACAAAACAGTCCATCAAAATGATATCTGACACTAAATAAATTCACCATCTGGTGTTTTCTATATACAGTACATCATGTTCTCATTGTAACATGAAGGTCTTGGGATTCCAAAACATATATATATCTAATTATAATATGTACGAAGGGTCTCATATGGACCATATGAAAAGAGTTACCAGCAAGACAGAGACTAGAGGGATTTGGGTTTTCTATGCTAAAATTGAGGATAACTAACTGGATTTGTGATGTTATGGTAGTTAAATAGTTACATAGTTAATCTGGCTAAAAAAAGACAAAAGTCCATCCAGCTCAACCATTAAAAAAAAAAAGTTATAATCCTATACTCACAGTCAGGGGCGGACTGACTATTTGGAAACTCGGGCACTGCCTGAGGTCAGTAGGGGGCCCCATGAGATGCCCCTGGTACCTTTTTCATAGGCTTTTTTGAGTTTGTGCAAGGACATAGGGGCCCCATGATCCCCTATTGCCCGGGGGCCCCATGAGTTGTCAGTCTGCCCCTGCCCACAGTTGATCCAGAGGAAGGCAAAATAAACCCAGCAAAGCATGATCCAATTTGCTCCAGCAGGGAAAAAAATTCCTTCCTGATCCCCCATGGGCCTATTTTGTTATTCTCAAACTAACTACCTTCTATAGTCTTATTTATGACCTAAACAATATTTCAATTGTTTTCCCTTTTCTAATATTCGTTAATATTTTTTAAATTAAGAAATTAAAAAAAAACCCTATCAATTTTAACCCATCATTACACAATCTCAGTTAAAAATTTACTAAATTCTAAAGGAGATCAACTTCCATATATTGCACACTCTAATAAAATGTAACGTTTTTATAGAAATTTAAAGCATTTGTATATTTATAAAAAAAATGCTGAGATCCCATTCCTACTCCTATCTCTTTTTTTTTTCCATAAACTTTTTTATTCCTGACAAACGGTGACAATTACAATTCTATTACACAGTCAGTCAGATCACAACTAAGAGATATACATGAAGCATAGCAAATAACCACAAGAACCAGCTCCACAAAACAGGATATAGACATATCTAGACATATATTGACAATAAGGCATAGCTATACCACTGGTGGGAGGTAACAGGTATATCAAAGGAACAAATCCATAAGAGAAGATGTATAATATTTAATGTCGGATAATAAGGAATGTGAAGAAAGAAAAAAAAGGGAGAAGAAAAAAAGAAGAGACAAGGGGAAAAAGTGAAGAAGAAAAAGGATAAGAAGAAGAAGAAAAAAAAAAGGAGGGGGGGGGGTGAGGGGAAGGAGGAAATAAAGGGGGAAAGGAAGAGGGTAGTCTTGGATGGGGAGGGAGGGCTGGATAAAAGAAAAAGGGGGGGGGAGGGATAAAAACCTAGGCAGTAGATGGGTATGTCCACTCTTCCTCACCAGGCTGGTAGGGACCTCAAGGCCTTAAAGTGTCACTAAACCCAGGACCCTGCATTCACTGTATCTATGTCCATGAGTGCACAGAACGTGGAAATTCAATTATTGTTGTAAATATGAACTGCTAAATACATTTTCTCCTCAATAGAGCAGTCTTGTGACTATTAGTGTCCAGCCGAGTACTGGTTAAAGCTTTTAGGAGGAGTTTTCATTTTGCTCTAGGAGGATGCAGAACCCCTGACCTCTGCCTGGACAGTGCTGATTGGCTGATCATATGCACTCTCTGAAGAAAGAAAAAAACCCTCTCTAGCAATACACACCAAAGTGAGCATGTGCAGAGTGACTCCACACAATATGTCTTATAAGGAGATGAGAGGGGGACATTGGAGAAAGGGAGGATCAAAGAAGTCAGGATCAAACAGCGATTTTACACAATGCAGAGGATTAACCCCCAGGGTTCCACGTTGAGTATAACAAGCATGCTTTACTGAATACACAGACTCATTTTACTGTTGTGGGTTTAGTAACACTTTAAATATCTATTTCTCTTTTAGAACTTGGACTTCTCTTTATTTCAGATTGACATTTCACACATTTTATATTTCTTAATTTGTATTTTAATTCCACTCCCCTTCCTTTAAAGAGAAACCATCACCTTGTGCTATCCCTGATAGTCACAACGTCAAGGCTCCCTCATCGCTCCTGCATCCATCTCAATTACTACTGAAATCCCCAGTGTCGGCTGGTGTCGAAAGCTAATGTATTGATGATGTCACTCCCTTGGTCATGTGATAGTGTTAGACGTGATTGGTTGCTAGACCCGAGCAATGGCATATGGGAGAAATTACATGCACCCCTATACCCAGAGGCACCGGGTATTGTAACTGGCTGTCCTTTTTTTGTCTTTATACAAAAAAAGAATGTTTTAAAAACCCTAACAGTACTTTTTCTTCTTTGTTTTACCTGTGAACTTTTGGGGAACTCTCCAAACAGAGAGGAAATGCACTATTAGAGAATTCCTCTTTATTTCTGTTCCAGTATCCTGTTGGCAATTCTGGATTTCCTGTTATGTTTTGTCCTTGTGAAATTGATCACCGTGACAAACATAGAGGATGATTTTCCCAAATTGGAATACAGACAACAATAACATTTTAAATGGATGAATATCATTGATGATCGATATTTGCTTTATTCTGCATATGATCATCAATTGCTCTACAGGCACAGTGTTCACAAATATTAAGTAAAACAGTTTTCTGGACAAATTTTAGATCTGATGTGCATTTTAGTAGTATTGATCAGTGTAATGGATTGATCATTTTATTCTGTTGATTTCAGATTCTTCAAAAACTATCAGCTTGTTTAAGCCTTGCATGCGCATAGCTAACATATGCATTGTTATTAGTTGCCTTAGGCAGTATATTTATTTTGTATAGGCAGTATATTTATTTTGTATAGGCTGTAAATGCACTTTAAAGCATAACAAATAGCACCTGCACAATTTTTTACAATGCACAGAACACACTAATTTTTATTGTACATGCGCACTAGAACGTAATTAAGAATGATTTGCAATGCACTGCAACGTGCATATAACAGTATATTGCCACACCATAACATTTTCTTTAAGGGTTCATTTACACCAGATGCAGCATAAATGCAGTACAAATGTATAACAAAAAAAATGTATTTCAATGAGCCTAGTTTACACCATTGCAGTGCTTAAATGTGCGTTTAAAAAGAATACAACATGCTGCATTTTTCTGCACCAGAACGCTCTGCAAAAGCATGTACAAATGCTTAAACATTCAAGAATGCGCACAAAGGCATGTAAACACAACTTAGTAAAAAAAAAATTTAAATAAATGGAAAAATCATTAAAAAAATGCACCACAAACACACAAAGCATGCACAAATGCACATGCAAAAATGCACACTAAATGCAAAGATGGTGGTGTAAACAGGCCCTAAGAGCCCTTTCACAAGGGCATTCCAATCAGGTGCACCTGTCAGTTTTTTATGTGGACCTGATTAGGACCATGCAGCCCCATGGACAAGTGGATGTAAACGGACTTGTGTCCTTTTACACCCATATACCTTTTGGGTTAGATCTGATCCGGTAAAAAAAAAGGGGGGGGGGGAACGACCTCTTGCATTTAGGTGGATCAAATCGGAGGGTAGTTGCTATGTTTTTGCGTACTGGATCAGGTTGGATTAGAGGTAGCCTGATGTAAACGGATAATGGAGTTTGTTTACACCCAGCCACCCATAGAGAAAGCACTGGTGCACCCATGTACCATGGATGTAAAAAAAACCCTGGCATCTTCCCTATTCAACACCGATTCAGCAGGGGATCTGCTAATGGATCCTTACTAAGAGGAGCAGACTCCACACTATGTGAAAGGAGCCTAAATGTTTTTCTGAAAAATCTAAGCCATTTTTAGTGTTGTCCATTTTCAATATTCGTTTTTAATCAAGAGCTACTTCTAGATGCAAAGACTAGCATATAAAGCAAAGCTTTAAAGTCATTTGTGTTATAAAATATGTGTCTCTGGATTATTTCATGTAAAAGCAGGCAATAACCCTGAACTGAATAGACGAGATTGATCTCAGCATATAAACTACATTAGTAAAGTATCATATGTAATAGAACTAAGAGAAACATCAACTGGCCAACAATAACAGCTATTTGTAAGGCATCATTTACATGACAATTAAAAAAAAAAGGAAACGGGTTAGTAATAGGAAAAATCCAGAATATATATTTTATAGAACTTTAAAAAGGCAAGAAGTATTCACTAGAAAGTAAAGAAGCCAAAACTGAGTGGTGCCAACATTGCGTGTCATTTCTTGTGCTGAGCTCCAGCATCTCATCTTACCATCTGCCATGCCTCAGGTCTCACACAGCTGCTCCCGTCCACTTCACAAGTCAAAGTGTGTGATACCTGTGACAATTCAGATAGGACAAATATTCAGAGACAGCCCTCATTAAACATTAACCATCCTTGGGGTAATATTTCTCCCAGTCACGAGGGATGCAGGATTTGGATAGATGAGAATGGGGAGAGGCTGTGGAAAAATACAAGAAATCTATTCTACATAAATCTTCTCTCGACAATAAAATCCACTCACGTCTTCATTTTCTAAGAAAGGTAATGGAGGAGTTTAATTATTTTTACTCGCAAACTAAAATTTGGCATCGTATAAGAGCTGAACCAAATTTAGTTTAAAGCACTCAGCAACAATTTTTAGAACTAGTGTTACCTTTTTTATTCTTTTCTTTTTTTTGACCACTACTAAAACCAGTGCAAAAACACAGCAGAACGGGAGCACTGTACAGAAAGTTTAGAGGAGTCAAAAGGCTCTCTGCAGAAAAAGCATCCATCTTCCCTTTCAGCACAGGACTTGAAACCTCCCTATAAAAAGTAAATAAAGCTTAAGGAATAATTTTTTTTGGAATTACAAAAAAAAAAAGTTCATTTTTATTCAGGAAATTATGAAACATTGCATAGGAATATATTTTAAACTTCAAAACAGTATTTATATCTCTAGATTTAGATCTCTAGATTCCTTTTCAAGTGTTTATCAGGATAATCTTAAAGTAAACATTAAAGACAATTCTTAAAAACAAAAATGTTATACTTAACTGCTCTGTGCAGTGGTTTGCAAAGAGTAGCCCCCAATCCTCCTCTTCTCGGGTCCCCTTCTGGCACTGCTGGCCCCTCCCTCCTGCTTGTTGCCCCCAGAGCAAGCAGCTCACTTCAGAGCTGCAGCTCTGCATGTCCATTCACACATAGAGCCCCGGTTCGGCCCCGTCCCCTCTCTCTCCTCATTGGCTCACTGGCTGTGATTGACAGTAGCAGGAGTCATTGAGGAGGGAGAGTTCCCGGAGATCTGATGCTCTTGTTCACATCGCTAGATCACTCACGTAGGTGTTAGGGGGCTGCCTCACACAGAAGGCCTTTTGCCTTCATTATTATTATTATTATTATACAGTATTTATAAAGCGCCAATAGTTCGCTCAGCGCTGTACATTACAGAGGGGACAGAACATGTGACAGAACAATACCAATACAATGCAAAACATGAGGGGATCGAGGGCCCTGCTCTTTCGAGCTTACAATCTAGGAGGGAGGGGATGGTGGCACAGGAGGAGATAGCTGTGGGGGATGGAGTGGTAGGAAGAGTGGAGGAGGTCGGCAAGTTAGCAGGGGGCGGGGTAGGCTTCCCTGAAGAGATGGGTTTTCAGGGTGCGCCTAAAGGAGAGGAGAGTAGGTGATAATCTGATGGGTTGGGGCAGGGAGTTCCAGAGGATGGGGGACACCCTGGAGAAGTCCTGGAGGCGGTCATGGGAGGAGGAGACCAGGGAACTAGAGAGAAGGAGGTCTTGTGAGGAGTGGAGTGTGCGTGCTGGGCGGTACTTGGATATTAGGTCAGTGATGTAGTTCGGGGCAGTATGGTGGACAGCTTTGTACGTCAGCGTTAGGATTTTGAATTTGATCCGTTGCGCAATCGAAAGCCAGTGGAGGGATTGGCAGAGGGGGGTGGCGGAAACGGAGCGGTTGGAAAGGTGAATGAGTCTGGCAGCCGTATTCAGGATGGACTGAAGCGGGGATAGCCAGCGGCGAGGCAGGCCAGTGAGGAGGGAGTTGCAGTAGTCGAGTCGTGATATGATGAGGGAGTGGATGAGCTGTTTAGTGGTTTCTGGAGTTAGGAACGTGCGGATTTTGGCGATGTTGCGGAGGTGGAGTCTGCACAAGTTTGTTAAAGAGTGGACTTGGGGCTGGAAGGATAGGTTGGAGTTCAAAATGACACCAAGTATTCTGGCCTGCGGGGCGGGTTTGATGGTGGCGTTGTTGGACATGATGGAGAAGTCAATGGGGGGTGGTGTCCGGGCTGGAGGGAAGACAAGAAACTCGGTTTTGGAGAGGTTCAGTTTAAGGAAGTGGAGCGACATCCAGTCTGATATGTCGCTCAACAGGTGTGTGATTCGGGCGGAGACCGAGGGGGTGAGGTGGGGGGTTGAGAGATAGATTTGTGTGTCGTCGGCATAGAGGTGGTAGTTGAAGCCGTGAGAGTGTATGAGTTGGCCAAGGGAGGAGGTGTAGATGGAGAAGAGAAGGGGCCCGAGGACAGAGCCTTGAGGGACCCCAACAGAGAGGGGGAGTGAGAGGGAGGTGGTGGCATTATAGGTAACGCTGAAAGAGCGTTGTGACAGGTAGGATGAGAGCCAGGAGAGAGCAGAATCTCTGAGGCCGAGGGAGTGTAGTTTTTTGAGGAGGAGGGGGTGGTCGACTGTGTCAAAGGCCGCAGAGAGGTCAAGGAGTAGGAGCACTGAATAGTGGCCATTAGCTTTGGCGGTTAGCAGGTCGTTGGAGAGTTTGAGTAAGGCAGTTTCGGTGGAGTGTAGGGGACGGAAGCCGGACTGTAGGGGATCGAGGAGGTTGTTGTCGTTGAGGTGAGAGCATAGGCGGGCATAGACTAGGCGCTCGAGGAGTTTAGATGTAAATGGGAGCAGGGAGATGGGTCTGAGGTTGTTCGGGTCATTGGGGTCCAGGGAGGGCTTTTTAAGTATGGGGGTGATGTGTGCATGTTTCAGAGGGGAAGGGAAAGTGCCGGAGGAGAGGGAGAGATTGAAGATGTGGGTGAGGGAGCGTAGGATGGAGGGGGAGGGAGGTTGTAGGAGTTGTGAGGGGATAGGGTCGAGGGGGCAGGTGGTGAGGCGGGCATCAGAGAGGATCTTGGAGACTTCTTCGATGGTAATAAGGTCAAAGGTGCGGAGTGTTGGGGGAGCTTCAGTATGAGGAATGTAGGGTGGGGTGGGAGAGGAGGTCAGAGCAGTGGTGGGGCCGTGGGAGAGGGGTGTAGAGGGGGTAGCTGAGTGAGGGGGAAGGGGGTTGGAGGGAGGTTGAGCAGCGACGAAGTCCCTGTGGGTTATGTCGAGGGGGAGGGGGGATGAGGGGGTAGCTGTGTGAGAGGGGACGGGTTGAGAAGGCATGTGAGTTGCAGCAATGTCCTTGCGAATTGTGTCAATCTTGTTTTTGAAGTGATTGGCAATCTCAAGGGCAGTGAGTGAGGTGCTGGGTGGAGGTGGGGGTGGCGAGAGTAGAGAGTTGAAGGTGGAGAAGAGTCGGCGAGGATTGGAGGAGAGGGCCTTGATGAGGGTCAGGAAGTAGGCTTGTTTGGCAGTATGGAGGGAGGAGGTGTAGGTGTGGAAGGCAGATTTGTATCGGGTGAAGGCTTGTTGGGATTTGGTTTTGCGCCATAGTCGCTCCAGGGCACGACTGTGTCGTTTGAGGGTTTTGGTGTGATCAGTCTGCCAGGGCTGGAGCGGTCGGGGTCTGATGTTGCGTGTGGTTAAAGGCGCTAGTGAGTCAAGGGCTGTTGACAGCGCATTGTTGTAGGCGGTCATAGCCAAGTCGGGGCAGGACAGGGGGAGGATGCGGTCATGGAGTTGATCAGCTGCGGAGTGGAGGGAGGCAGGGTTAAGGTTGCGGAGGTTACGGCTGGTAGAAGTGTGACATTTGGAGGGGTAGGCGTTGGAGGATGAGGAGATAGAGAAGGTAATCAGGTTGTGGTCAGAGAGAGGGAAGGGGGTGTTAGTGAGGTTGTGGGGAGCGCAGCGGTTGGAGAAGTCAAGATCAAGGATATTACCGTCGGAGTGGGTGGTGGATTGTATGTACTGTGCAAGTGCAAAGGAGGAGGTTAAGTGGAGGAGACGGGCTGTGTCCGGGTTGTCGAGGTTGACAGGGATGTTGAAATCCCCAAGGATGATAGTGGGTAGCTCAGAGGAGAGGAAGAAGGGTAGCCAGGAGGAGAAGTCTTCCAGGAAGCGGGGTATGGATCCAGGAGGCCGGTATATCACAGCAATCTTCAGGGGGGTTGGGGAGAATAGTCGGACGCAGTGGGCCTCGAAGGAGGAGAAGGATAGGGAGGGGGGGTTTGGGAGGACTCGGAAGGTGCTCAGCGGTGACAGGAGCAGGCCAACCCCACCACCTTTATGACCGTTGGGCCTGGGTGAGTGGGTCCAGGTGAGACCTCCGTAGGAGAGTGCAGCAGGGGAGGTAGAGTCAGTGGGCTGGATCCAGGTTTCCGTAATCACCAGGAGGTTGAGGGAGCGGGAAACAAAGAGGTCGTGGATGGCGGTAAGCTTGTTGCACACCGATCGGGCGTTCAGGAGTGCACATGAAAACGGGGGGGGGAGATTTTAGGGAGCAGGGGGACAGATACTAAGTTGCGGGGGTTGCGGCAGGACGTGGAGGCGGGAGGGTTTTGTGCGGGTGAGGGAGGTGGTGGAGGGCCAGGATTTGGGGAGATGTCCCCCGCGGTTATGAGGAGGAGAAGGGTGAGAAAGGTGGCATGGGAGCGGGATGTGCAGGAGCGTGAGAAACTCCCAGTGGAAGTGGAGGTGTTTGGGTCAGTGGGAGAGTGGAGTAATAGGAGGAGGTGGTGGGTGCCATAGAGGGGTGAGGGAAGCAGTGAGGGCACAATATACAAATGTTTGGGAGGAGCAGAGGGATGTAGTGAATGGATTTTGGGAACAGAGGAACATAGAATGCATGAAGGTAAAAAAAACCTTAAGCTTTTAAACCACTTTAACTGCTTAGCTGAAAAAAAAAACCATATTCTTAGTAACTGAAACTCAGATTACACACATAGCTGAATAAATCAGATCAGTATCCTAACCTCCAAGCTTTCTGCAATGCAAAAAAGGGGCA
Organism: Staurois parvus; assembly: GCF_062004578.1. Taxonomy (NCBI): domain Eukaryota; kingdom Metazoa; phylum Chordata; class Amphibia; order Anura; family Ranidae; genus Staurois; species Staurois parvus. The sequence goes on from NW_028318003.1 coordinate 8,725,755, forward strand.
GAGGAAGAATGAAAGACTTGGGCATCTATTTATAAAGCATTCATTGCAAGAATGTCAATACCATTTGTACAAACTGTTTCTGAAGCTAGCCATGCACTTGTAGATTTTTGAACAAACATTTTAAGAAAACTCATTAGAAAATTCTCAGCACGAGAAAGGAGAAGTTCCTGAATGTTGGATACTGAATTGCCATTTAACACATGGTGCTATTATTGTATTTACTCGATGTGAACTGTGGAAATGACTGCATTTGATTGTTATGGCGGTTGTTTTTCTTTTTGTTCTCCCGATTGTTATATCCACTACCCCCCATTCTCTGTAAAATTCTCAGGCACATTTGACAGCTCAACAAATGTCATTAAAAGTACTTGAAAATTTTGTTTGCTTTTAACATTCGATTTTAAAATGAATGGACTTTACTGAATGAAAACCACATACACTGTTGAAAATCCATTCTTTCGAAAAAAAAAATTCTATCTTGACCCTTCATATTTTCTGATTACGAACAAGTGTTGATTTGACCCTAATAATGATTACAAAATCAAATGAATGTTCTTAAAATGGAAAATTTTCAAAAGAAATTCTACTAGCATATAACCAGCTTGACATTCATACAAAGTGAATATTTTATAAACAAACCCCTTTGTATAGAATAACACTTTTTTGGTGATTAAATTGTACATTTTTTAATAAAGGTCTATATATCAAGCCAGGTCAGGGTTTAATGATGAGGGAAGAGGGACAGAAAGATTTAGTCTATTTATAAAATAGACTAAAGTTTAAAAGACTTTAGTTCAAAAAGAATAGTCCTCCCGAAGGATGGGAGCTATGCAGTAACAGATCTCCCGTCCCTTACCCTTTTTTTTCCTATTATGTTGATTTGTACCCAGTTTTAATTATAGCTAGTGCCGTGCTTTCTCCTTGTACAACCAACAGTTCTCTGCAAAGCTTGTGTCATGGCGACATCCCCTGTGAGCTCTCATTTTCTTACAATCAGGGCCCTCTGATTCCACCTGAATTTAATTGTATTGTAACTGTACTGTTTGCCCTCACATTGTAAAGCACTGCGCAAACTGTTGGCGCTATATAAATCCTGTATTATAGTAAAAATAATAATAAAATTTACCAGCAAACTTAGGATACATGTACACTAGCCTACTGTGGCCATGGGAAAAATCAAAACATGACAAAAAAGGCATTTCATCATGGTACCGTGTTTATGCGCATTTGTGCCGCATTTTTCATTTTCTGGCGCCGGCGGTCAAAATATTCCTATTCTGAACGTGATTCTTCTGCATGCAGGATAGGGAGGTTTAACCTCACCTAAAAGCAGCAGCTCCTAAACGCTGCTAAAAAGAAAATGTGTACATAGACATGTGGGGGTAATTTACTAAAACTGCATGGTGCAAAATCTGGTGCAGGTCTGCATAGAAACCAATCAGCTTCCAGGTTTTATTGTCTAAGCTTACTTGGACAAGCTGAAGTTTGAAGCTGATTGGCTACCATGCACAGTTGCACCAGATTCTGAGATTTTTAGTAAATCCCCCCCCCCCCCAAAGGCTTTTATGGAGTTGCGTTTAGGAGCTTTGGTAAATAAATGGCAAAAGCTCCTAAACTCAAGTTTAGGAGCTACCAGTGTACATGAAGCTTTAGGCATTAGCCTACCCTGACCTCCAGGAAAGCGCAAATCGCAGCAAAAGAGCGGTATTGCAGTTGCCTCAGTTTTGCCGTGTTTTGCGTTTTCCCGCAGCCGGCAGTCAAAGCGTTCCTATCCTGCACGAGATTCTACCGCGTTCAGAAGAAGGAGGTTTAGGGTTCATGTACACTGCAGCTGATAAACTCCCGTTTAGGAGCTTTTCTGCATTTTTTTACGCAGCACCTGAACTCTCCCTAATGTTTTCCTATGTGTCCATGTACACATCGTCATTTACAATCGTTTACAGGCAGTTGAGTTTACAGTAGTTTTTTTTTAACACACCAAACTTGCGTTCAGGAGTAGATTTTATCAGCGTTTCAAACACCAAACGCTTATAAACGCATGTAAACTATCCCTCTTGTATTGAACTGTATTGTTGTTGTATTGTCTTCCATTATATTGTAAAGCGCTGAGCAAACTGTTGGCGCTATATAAATCCTGTATAATAATATTAAGCATTTCTGTTTAGAAGCGTTTTTTACTTGTTCCACATCCAAATGCTGTCCAGAGCCTTTCATCATCAGAAATGCATGCAAAGCGTTTTCCATGTTTTCAAATGGACCTAGCACACCAGCGCAGTCAGTTCCAGGTTTTGCGTGAAGGAAAAATGGAACATGCTGCATTATGTTCATGATGGGATCCATATTGAATGCAACCAGAAAAGACAGGTCATCTCAACACATACTGCTCTCTCTGCTTTTGCTCTCTCTATTTCTCTCAAAATGTCTGAAATAGTTATTTTTTTTTACTGTTTTTCAGTACATTCTGGGCATTTTGGAAGATATCCTTATGTTATCTTTAAAAACACTTCTAAACGCAAACGCACATAAACGCGTTATGCAAAGGCAGCTAAACAGACATTTTTTAACCTACATTTTCCAGCAGTCAGTTTCCATCATTCAGAAGTGTTTTCCAAACGTCCCATGTACATGGAGCCTCGGTAGCCACAGGCATTCTGCTCAGTGTAGCTGGTAACAGTATATTTAGACTGATTTAAAAGATTTAAGCCATTTATCAGCAGAGACAAATATCCCAGCTGGTCAGGAAATCACCTTGTTCCTATCTCAGATGGTTGGAGTTGGTTTGTTTTGGTATCAGTGGGTTTATTATCTTTCCTTTATTTGCATTGTCCATAGATTGCACCATAATAGCTTCCAAGCATTGTGTTCTTAAAGGCACACAGCAGTCAAAATGTGAAAATATAACCTTGAGAGGCATGTAACTTGTATGCTTTATGTATCACATTTTGTGGACCGATTAATCATTAACCACTAATCCACTGGGGCAATTTTTTATTTTATATACATGCTAAAATCTGAACATTTTGCTAGAAAATTGCTTTACACTCCCCAAACAATTATATATGTTCTGAAAGACCCCCCCAGAAAAAAATTTATGCCAGTTGCCATTTTTTGTGTAGCACAATTTTTGTTAAGCTATTTTTAAACGCAATTTTCCAGGAAAAAATACACTGAAATGAATGTTAGTGCGCACACAAAATATTAATATTTTGTCTTGTAATATTTTGTCAGTATTATTAATAATTGTCATGAATCGCATCAACTTCCGGTAAACATTTACATGATGACGTCACGGCGGAGGCTTCTTTGTCATAAGCAGACGTCTTCTGGGGCCCCAGAATATGTACAGAAGCCAATTTGGTGAATATGCTGTTATGCACACATTTACATATGTTTGTAAGTGCGATTCATGCTTAATAAATGCTGCTTTATGATGCCTTCACTATGAGAGGTGTTTATCTGTTTACATGGTTATATCTGCCTACTTTGCATTTGGCTCCTGAGGAAAGGTGCAGGATAACAGCGTTTGGATTGGCGTGGAGAGTTGCCACTGTGGTTGAGCAATTTTAGCTTTTATTGACCACACTGAATAAGGGGGTCAGTGTATTTGGTAAGCCTGCATCTTGCCTTCACTGTGGTGTTGGGTGAAACTGGTTTCTGCAGAGGAGAGGAAGGCAATTGTGAACAGTTTCTCCCAAAGCGAACTGTCACATAAATTTCACTATGGATTATTTATTCATATTTTTTCTTTGGACAATTTTTTTCACTAAAATTATTTTAGTCACTTTATTTAATTTAAAAGGGAACTTTTTTTGTTTTTTTTTCTTTTCACTCACTTTGGATACTTTTAATATATTGTTTTGTGTACACTTAATTTAAAGGGGACTTTTTTTTTGTTTTTTTTTCTTTTCACTCACTTTGGATACCTTTGATATATTGTTTTATGTACACTTATTTTTAGTTTGGTTTCAACCTTCATTTTTATACATTTACATGCAATAGCGCAACACTTATTATTTATTGTTGTCCACTGTAGAGGATATCCTCTTTTATATTTGCTGCTCACAGTTATTAATTTTTTTATTTTCAGCAAGCCTTAAAAAAGCATGCACCCATGAAATTGTGATAAACTATGGTATCCAAAACTCTTCATAGGTGATGCTTTAAAAGCCTTTATAGGTTATCAGTTTAGAGATAACCTAAAATTATTGCTTTCACTCTGACGATTGCAGTGATACCTCGCATACGTGGTGCAATTTGTGTTTTTCATATTCATGCACAATGGCAATTTAATTTGAACACAAATAGAAGTAAGGCCGGCCATACATGGGTCGATTTTCGACCGATTTTTCATTTGAAAATCGGACCTAAGAATAATCGGCAGATTTTCGCTCTGTTAGTGTGGCAATGGCACCAACTGATTTTTGTGGTTCCTCCCCATTTAGTTTATCGAGCATGCTGGAAAATTTGTGAAAAACAACCAATTTTCGAAATCATTGGTGGCACCATGGGATTACAGAACGAATGATGTTTTTGATTTTGATCGAAAAATCGTTCGGAATTCGATCCATGTATGGCCTGCTTAAGAGTAATAGAAGTAAGAGTGAGTGTGTATGTGTAGCTCTACACCCAGAGGAGCCACTGATATATGCGATTTCTCTGCACACCTGAAGATGACACACCTCGTTCACTCAGCACTTACCGACACAACTTGAAGTATTTCAAAGAACTTATTAGGCAAGCCATAGCCTAAACCATAGCCTAAAAGAAGAATTGGAAGAATTGATTACCAAGTGTACTTATAATATGGTTAAACGCCTGCAGTATTCTATCAGTAATTAAGGGAAATTAACTGTTTTAATCTAGCAACAATGTATAAAGACAGTATTAACTTGCTATAACAGTCCCAGTTTTATCCAACTGGCCAATGAGTGACAGAAAAGAAAAAATGTTGTCCCTTGAAGAAGGCACAACAGTTCCCACCAGACAACAAATTAATTTGTGCATTTCAATTGGACAGGTACAGAAACAGAAATTGCTTATGATCTCTCTCGTTCAATCCTGCTGAGACAGTCCCTCATTTCCTTTCTTACAAGTGGTGAGAGTGCTTTATAGTACAGTCTGATCTCACTTGGTATCCAAATTACACCCTCCCAGGGAGAAGATTCTGTCTCTTTTCTTCTGAGTTCTCACCCAATTGTGGTCAGCTATGACAGGGATCCATTCATCCAAAAGCAGCAGCACAGTCTCTTTTCCACACACCTGCTTACTTCCAGGACAGTCCCCTCTTACATAACATTGCAAAGAGTATGATGGCAGCAGCCGCCTCTAATCATCCTTCCTCTCCAGGGCAGCATAGCATCAGATAGCTCCAGCAAACTCTGGCCACATACCACTATTCCCCCTTCACTGCAATCTTGCTGCTCAGCAATAGAAAATGGTTGCAGCAGCACATAATTCCTACAGTGGCTTCCTCCCTGCATTCTGTAGGCTGGTGGCACAACAGAGGTCCCATTCTCAATCCACCCAGTTCACTGTCCCCTTGCTCTGTTACATTAGCCAATCATTGCCCTCCAGACCCAGGCACGATGGCTGCCCCCTGCACTCGAGACACACCATAGACAAGCATTAAAAAGTGGCCCCCTAAAAGATGGCTGCTGCATTTCTGCATTAATAAATATTCAGTTTAACCCTGTCCACACTGTAGAAGGATAATACAGCAGCAACAAAGGAGGTGGTGCTACTGTCAGAGCCTGGAATCGAACCTGGGCCTTCTGCGGTGAGAGACAGTGTTTCTTCTCGCTGAGCCACCTGGAATGCTGGACAGCTCCCTTGACAATTCTTTGGATGATCCTGCCTTTGCCCTGTTTTGTCTTGAACCTTGAACTCCTTGCTCCTCCCATGAACTTCCTATAAAAGCCATGTCTCTGCACTTCCTGGTTGCCAGATTATTGTGCCTTACCAGCCAATATCCTGCTTACTGTTCCTGCTGCTGTCTTCATCTACGTTACCGACCTTTGGCTTGCTACTGACTACGATTCTGCCTCATCCTATCTACTACCATTGGTGACCGACCCCTTGGCTTGTGACTGACTCCGCTTCTGTTTAATCCCTGAACTGATTGATCCGCTTTTGGTTTCCAGCCTACTCATTCCCTGGTGGGGTGATCCTGAGACCTGTGACCTGGCATTCACACGCAGCCAAATCCATCTCCACCATTAGGAGCTCTGGGGAAGACCGGTGGATGCTTAGACCCCGCACCTCAGGTGAGCCTGCGTCATTCCCAGGGTGGGCCGCTGGTGTACCAATCCTGCTGGTTTCAGGTAAGCCTTACAACTGCTGTAGCAACTGGTCTCTGAACCTGACCTTATATCGTGACAGAATAATCTGGCCCAAACATGGAGGCCGCTATAGCAAATGTTGTGAATCCTCTTAGGCAGCAAATTGCTGAGCTGCAGGAATTTGGGGTTACCCATCAGGAAAAAGTTGCCAAACTGGAAAGCATTGTGGATAGGCAACAGGGAGAGATTCAGGCTCTGCAGAGGCAACTGCTGAACCGTGATGATCCTAGCTCACATATGCCCCAGCCCCAACCATCTAAGTTTAATGGAGACCGCCGCCAATACAGGGGTTTCCTTAATCAATGTCGCATATATTTTCAAATGTACCCTGCTGCGTTTCCTTCAGAGAAAAAGAAGGTAATGTTTATTATTGGGCTTCTTACTGGGGAAGCTTTAGCTTGGGCCTCCCCTTATATAGAGCAAAACCATGGCATTCTAAATAATTTTGATACCTTTTTGACCGCGATGAATCAGGTTTTTGATGATCCCAACCGTTGTGCTTCTGCCGAAGCAAAATTACATAGTCTAAGGCAGGGTAGACGCTCGGTCGCTGAATACACAGCCGAGTTCAGAAGTTGGGTTGCAGATACCACTTGGAACCCTGCAGCACAAAAGAGCCAGTTCCGCCAAGGGCTTTCTGAACAGGTAAAGGATGAGCTTGCCAGAGGTGATACTCCTAATGATCTTGAGGAATTCATCCAATTGTGTATCCGAATCGATCAAAGACTTACAGAAAGGAGAAAGGAGAAGCTGGGAATACTTGGAAGTAATAGGGGCATGCATCTCTCTGCTAGTCCATTTGTTCAGCAGGATTCAAGAGTCTCTCTGGGTTCTAACACTCCTGAGCCTATGCAGGTTGATGCAATCAAGAGATCCATCTCCATTCAGGAGAAATTGATAGAGACTTTGAGGGAAGCTCAGGAATATTACAAAAAGGCTGCTGACAGACACCGGAGAGCACTTCCTACGTTTCATGTGGGTGACAAAGTTTGGTTATCAACGAAGAATCTGAAGGTGCATGTGCCATCTGCTAAGTTGGGTCAAAAGTTTGTTGGTCCTTTTCAGATTTCGGCTCAGATCAACCCAGTTACCTTTCGCTTAAAACTTCCTGACAGTATGAAGATTCACCCGGTTTTTCATGTATCGCTTTTCAAATCATTTCATGAAAATCCTTTCTCTGGTAGATTTCTTCCACCTCCTCCACCTGTTGAGGTACAGGGCGAAGAAGAATATGTGGTGGAGAGGATTCTTGATTCTAGGATGTTTAGAGGGAAGTTGCAATATCTGGTCCAATGGGAAGGATATGGGCTAGAGGAAAATTCTTGGGAGCCTGAGGAAAATGTTCATGCTCCTAGACTAACAAGAGAATTCCACCAGAGGTTTCCCCACAAGCCTGGTCCTAAGACATCCAGGGGACGTCCTGTGAGGAGGGGAGTACTGTCAGAGCCTGGAATCGAACCTGGGCCTTCTGCGGTGAGAGACAGTGTTTCTTCTCGCTGAGCCACCTGGAATGCTGGACAGCTCCCTTGACAATTCTTTGGATGATCCTGCCTTTGCCCTGTTTTGTCTTGAACCTTGAACTCCTTGCTCCTCCCATGAACTTCCTATAAAAGCCATGTCTCTGCACTTCCTGGTTGCCAGATTATTGTGCCTTACCAGCCAATATCCTGCTTACTGTTCCTGCTGCTGTCTTCATCTACGTTACCGACCTTTGGCTTGCTACTGACTACGATTCTGCCTCATCCTATCTACTACCATTGGTGACCGACCCCTTGGCTTGTGACTGACTCCGCTTCTGTTTAATCCCTGAACTGATTGATCCGCTTTTGGTTTCCAGCCTACTCATTCCCTGGTGGGGTGATCCTGAGACCTGTGACCTGGCATTCATACGCAGCCAAATCCATCTCCACCATTAGGAGCTCTGGGGAAGACCGGTGGATGCTTAGACCCCGCACCTCAGGTGAGCCTGCGTCATTCCCAGGGTGGGCCGCTGGTGTACCAATCCTGCTGGTTTCAGGTAAGCCTTACAACTGCTGTAGCAACTGGTCTCTGAACCTGACCTTATATCGTGACAGCTATTCATTTTGACTAAGCCCTGGTTCACATATGTGCGGGTGGTGCTGCTGCGGATCTGCACGAAAATCCATGCAGCCGCATCACCCGCACAGAGGAATGCGGACCCATGGGTGGGTGTCATTAGTTCTAATGGCATGCCACCCGCACTGGAAAACGCAACCGTACTGGAAACCGAGGTTCCCGTGAGAGTTGCGTTTTCAGAACAAGTGCAGGGACTTCCCTGCGTGTCACGGGCACGGGCGTCCATTCAAATGAATGGGCCTATGTGCCCACGCAAAACGTGGCCTGCATGGCCGCATATATGTGAATCAGGGGTTAGAGCTGGTTCACGCATATGCAAATTGAATCCATTTTGAACTGCATCCAATTCGCATAACATGTGAAAGAACATTGTTCACATATGTGCAGTGCAGCCAGAGAGCAGATTCAGTGCGAATTGAAAAAGAGTCCTGTTAGTTTTCTAAGCAGTGCGGTTTGGCTCAGGTGCAACTTCAGGCCCATTGACTTCTATGGGAACACTTCTGAATCGGATATGTCTTTCAGTTGTGAAAACGATAAAATCTTGATCTGATCCTGATGTAAACCTAACCTGATCCTCATCTAAACCTAACCTGAAAAGCTGAACAACCACTTTGTCAATTAGCTGTGAAAACAGATCTTCGATTCCCACCAAACGTGTGAATCCACAACAAGGCAGTGCAGCTTTGACACAATGCATTGCAGCACACCATAATGCTGTGCTTTGCGATGGTTTACCTGGAAAAAAAAGCTGAATGCCCATTTTGCGGTCTGTTTTGGTGCCTTGAAAGTTTAATCATGTGAACAGGCTGCCTTAAAGCAGAGTTCCACCTAAAAAAAAAAAAAAAATTCAGCAGCTACAAAAACTGTAGCTGCTGACTTTTAAAATACAGCCACTTACCTGTCCCTCGGTCCAGCTGTGTCCTTACCACCGCTGGTTTCACCGACTGTCTTCTCTTCCCGGCACCTTTAGTGTGGGCACCTGGCTGTGACAGCTTGCAGCTTCATGTGAAAGAAGCGCTGTGCTTCATGAATGGGCCCCATAGTCTTCTGGGACCTGTCACGTGCCCCAGAAGACTACATGGAGGGAGGACAACTTCCGCTTCCGATCGCCTAGGCAATCGCAGCGGAAGTGGGAGCGGGTACCTGTCAAATTCGGGTACCCCCCGCTCCCCAAAGGTGCCAATCTTTAGTGAGGAGCGGGGAACAAAGGCTTAAAGCAGAACTTCCCCTATTGGGTGGAACTCAGCTTTAATGCAGCACACATTAATGTGTTAAACTATTACCATTAACACACCAAAGCAGCTAATGTATATGGGCCCTAACAGATTAGAGATGGGCAAGAAAAAAATCCAGCTGGTTGGAAAATTTTTTTTTTTTTTTTTACCATTGTTCTTTAGGATGCAAAATTCATTTGATTCATGATCTACCTGAGCAAAAGTACATAATTATGTGTACTGTAAAGTGGAAGGCTGTAAACGTACATTACATAGAAAGGAGAGCGGTACAAATAAAATGTGGGCACTAAGGAGGCAAGTTTCGTTGTCAACTAAAAGTTCAAGTAAAATTACATTTAGAGAAAAGAAACCAAATTAAACCTATTGAAAAAATCAGCTATACTAAAATGAATAATTTGCCGTGTATTATTGCAGCTTTGTATATCCTGACATTGTGGTTGACTTACTAAAATGGGTGCAAAATCTGGTGCAGCTCTGCATGGAATCCAATCAGTTTCCAGGTTTTATTGTCAAAGCTTAATTGAACAAGCTGAAGTTAGAAGCTGACTGGCTGCCATACACAGCTGCACCAGATTTCACAATCTTAATTTTTAGTAATTCAACCCCATAGTGTCAGGATTTTTTAAAACTGAGCTGTAAAAACCAAGATCGGCAATACTGTGTTTTTTTTTTTTTTAGGCATGAAGTTTCAGCCTGGGTTCACATATATGCGGTGCGGTATATCGCATGTGATTCGCACAGGAACCGCACCGCATTCCTGTGCAAATCACATGCGATTTGTGTGCGGTGCGATCAGAGCCATACATTATGTATGGCTTTATTCGCACCGCACCAAAAAGGTGCAGAACCCTTTTTTGGGCCCGGACCAGAATTGGATCGCATGGGTATTCACACCTATTTGATCCGATTCTGCACATCACACCGCATTTTGCAGACTGATTTGGGGGGGGGGTTGTTAACTCAACATACACACCCACAGAGGTTCGCATGAACGGGGTGCGATTCTGATGCGGTGTGGAATTCGCACAGAAAACGCTGCAAATTCTGCACCACATCAGTGTGAACCAGGGCTTACAGTAGATAACAGAGGATCATATCTGAGACTTTCAAATTTAACAGGGTTTTGTGGGAGTTTTTTTACATTATAATACTTTGACCTGATAACTAGATAGTTTCAGCATATTGATTGCCTAAGTTAAAGAAAAAACAAGCCTCCTATAATGAAGCCGTATTTATTTTGCTGCTACACTTTGCTTGGATTGGGTGTTAATTATTTAATAACAGTGAGTGCCTAACACCCCATACAAACGATAAGAAAATCATACGAAAAATTTAGCAGAACCACTGAGTGACCGATTTTCTATGCGGTGGTATGATGGTTGTAAAAATAAAAACCGGTAAAGCACTATCACGCATGAGAGGGAAACAGAAGATGACCCGGTTGTTTATGTCCAAGGAATCTTTGTAAACACGAACGAAAAATCCAAATGTTAAAAGTAGATTGTCCTAATGAGATAATGAAACCAGAATTCTTCATATTATATTTTATGTATCACTATTTATGTATCTAGTTAATGTAATAAACTATATTCTACTCATTGCTGGTAATTATTGTGTATATCGCTCGTTCTGGCCAGAAGGGCATGGCTACAAGGTCACACACACTGCACAACTTCCACGTGTACAGAAGATATCAACACTACGTATTGCCTGACGAAAAATTTCTTTAGATTGGTTAATGTGGGCCACGATTTCGACCAACGAATGAATGCCTTTCGGTCGTCGGATGACCGATCGGTCGATTTTCTAATCGTGTATTCCCATCTTAAGGCATGGAGAATGGGATATAGCAGAATACATGTTATTGGTGTTTGAGAGTAATCAACCAGGATTTCTCTTGATTTCACATTTTCACCTAACCCCCCCCCCCAGAGATTTTAGATGTAAGGCTTGGCTCACACCAACGCAGTTTACATTTTGCAGTGCTTTTTTGCTGTGTGTTTTTTCACGCACGTTTTTGGTGCTTTTATTTATGCGCTGTGCATTGTTGCTGGGCAGAATAAAAACGCAAAATGCATAAAAAAGGCATCAAAAACGCAGTACATGCGTTTTCTGCAGTGTCTCCATTGAACCAATAATATAACGTTTTGCATTTTAAAAAGTCCCTGACCCTTTCCAAAAACACAGTGGCTCAAAAAAGCATAGATGCAAACATGTCCCATAGGAAACCATGTTAAATGGACTGTAGTGCGTTTCTGCAAAAAGCACTAAAAACACATTGGTGTGAACCAGGCCTTAGTATAATCATTCATAAAGTAGTAAACAGTTAAACATGAAAAAAAGTAAACTCCTGATTTTGTAAACTAAGGGTGTTGTTGGATGCAAATAACAACTTTGGTCAGCATTTGTATAGGAAGAAGTATCTCCCCTGCCCCCCTTCATCAACAACCAGGCATTCCTTACCCCCTTTATCAATACTCAGGCCTGATGGAAGGGTGTTTAGGAATTGAGGATTGCATTTTTGGATAAAGAATGTTGTGCTCCTTTTCTCCCTAGAAATGGGGATCTCTCTATGCCCAGTGGTAGTGTAGTGGAGTCCCTCTTTACCCACCCCGTTCAGCAGTGGGTGAAGGCCCCTTCTCCTTTTCCCATAATCCCTTGGGCTGCCACAAACCTCAGGATTCCTGGATATGTCCTGGATATGTCTAGGGCAGTGGTCGGCAAGCCGCGGCTCGCGAGCCACATGCGGCTATTTACACATTTTAATGCGGCTCTTCTGTGTGCCGGGCGTTCGCTCCCCTCCCCTCCCTCCTCTCGGGCGGCCGCTCCCCTCCCTCCTCTCGGGTGGCCGAGGACTCTGCAGCTAGCCCAGCAATGATTGGCCAGTCTCGCTGCCACTCACATCCTGATAGCTAGTGATTGGCTGTCAGGATGTGTGTAGGCGGGGCAGCGTGACGAACGTGAGGGGAGCTAGGCTCCTCTCACAGTCCGCCCTGAAGACCAGAACGGCGCGGGGAGCACGGCGAGAGGAACGCGCGGAGCAAAGGTAAGTGAATTGACACAGGAGGGACTTGACTTACTACTTGCTACTTACTTACTACTACTATATGAGGGATGAATTAATATGGGGGATGAATTACTATATGGGGGATGTATTACTATGGGGGATGAATTACTATATGGGGGAGGAATTACTATGGGGGATGAATTACTATATGGGGGATGAATTACTATATGGGGGATGAATTACTATGGGGGATGAATTACTATATGGGGGATGAATTACTATGGGGGATGAATTACTATGGGGGATGAATTACTATATGGGGGATGAATTAATATGGGGGATGAATTACTATAGGGGGGATGAATTACTATATGGGGGATGAATTAATATGGGGGATGAATTACTATAGGGGGGATGAATTACTATATGGGGGATGAATTACTATGGGGGATGAATTACTATATGGGGGATGAATTACTATAAAAACTTATTGAAACTAAAAACAGTGTACCATCCTATGTATTTTCAGTTTTAAAAATGTGGCTCTCAAAATAAATTTCAATCGTGGTTTTGGCGAGATTTGGCTCAGTTGAAAAAAAAGGTTGCCCACCACTGGTCTAGGGCAGTGGTGGGCAACCTTTTTTTTCAACTGAGCCAAATCTCGCCAAAACCACGATTGAAATTTATTTTGAGAGCCACATTTTTAAAACTGAAAATACATAGGATGGTACACTGTTTTTAGTTTCAATAAGTTTTTATAGTAATTCATCCCCCCTATAGTAATTCATCCCCCCTATAGTAATTCATCCCCCATAGTAATTCCTCTGCACCACATCAGTGTGAACCAGGGCTTACAGTAGATAACAGAGGATCATATCTGAGACTTTCAAATTTAACAGGGTTTTGTGGGAGTTTTTTTACATTATAATACTTTGACCTGATAACTAGATAGTTTCAGCATATTGATTGTCTAAGTTAAAGAAAAAACAAGCCTCCTATAATGAAGCCGTATTTATTTTGCTGCTACACATTGCTTGGATTGGGTGTTAATTATTTAATAACAGTGAGTGCCTAACACCCCATACAAACGATAAGAAAATCATACGAAAAATTTAGCAGAACCACTGAGTGACCGATTTTCTATGTGGTGGTATGATGGTCGTAAAAATAAAAACCGGTAAAGCACTATCACGCATGAGAGGGAAACAGAAGATGACCCGGTTGTTTATGTCCAAGGAATCTTTGTAAACACGAACGAAAAATCCAAATGTTAAAAGTAGATTGTCCTAATGAGATAATGAAACCAGAATTCTTCATATTATATTTTATGTATCACTATTTATGTATCTAGTTAATGTAATAAACTATATTCTACTCATTGCTGGTAATTATTGTGTATATCGCTCGTTCTGGCCGGAAGGGCATGGCTACAAGGTCACACACACTGCACAACTTCCACGTGTACAGAAGATATCAACACTACGTATTGCCCGACGAAAAATTTCTTTAGATTGGTTAATGTGGGCCACGATTTCGACCAACGAATGAATGCCTTTCGGTCGTCGGATGACCGATCGGTCGATTTTCTAATCGTGTATTCCCATCTTAAGGCATGGAGAATGGGATATAGCAGAATACATGTTATTGGTGTTTGAGAGTAATCAGCCAGGATTTCTCTTGATTTCACATTTTCACCTAACCCCCCCCCCAGAGATTTTAGATGTAAGGCTTGGCTCACACCAATGCAGTTTACATTTTGCAGTGCTTTTTTGCTGTGTGTTTTTTCACGCACGTTTTTGGTGCTTTTATTTTTGCGCTGTGCATTGTTGCTGGGCAGATTAAAAACGCAAAATGCATAAAAAAGGCATCAAAAACGCAGTACATGCGTTTTCTGCAGTGTCTCCATTGAACCAATAATATAACGTTTTGCATTTTAAAAAGTCCCTGACCCTTTCCAAAAACACAGTGGCTCAAAAAAGCATAGATGCAAACATGTCCCATAGGAAACCATGTTAAATGGACTGTAGTGCGTTTCTGCAAAAAGCACTAAAAACACATTGGTGTGAACCAGGCCTTAGTATAATCATTCATAAAGTAGTAAACAGTTAAACATGAAAAAAAGTAAACTCCTGATTTTGTAAACTAAGGGTGTTGTTGGATGCAAATAACAACTTTGGTCAGCATTTGTATAGGAAGAAGTATCTCCCCTGCCCCCCTTCATCAACAACCAGGCATTCCTTACCCCCTTTATCAATACTCAGGCCTGATGGAAGGGTGTTTAGGAATTGAGGATTGCATTTTTGGATAAAGAATGTTGTGCTCCTTTTCTCCCTAGAAATGGGGATCTCTCTATGCCCAGTGGTAGTGTAGTGGAGTCCCTCTTTACCCACCCCGTTCAGCAGTGGGTGAAGGCCCCTTCTCCTTTTCCCATAATCCCTTGGGCTGCCACAAACCTCAGGATTCCTGGATATGTCCTGGATATGTCTAGGGCAGTGGTCGGCAAGCCGCGGCTCGCGAGCCACATGTGGCTATTTACACATTTTAATGCGGCTCTTCTGTGTGCCGGGCGCTCGCTCCCCTCCCCTCCCTCCTCTCGGGCGGCCGCTCCCCTCCCCTCCCTCCTCTCGGGTGGCCGAGGACTCTGCAGCTAGCCCAGCAATGATTGGCCAGTCTCGCTGCCACTCACATCCTGATAGCTAGTGATTGGCTGTCAGGATGTGTGTAGGCGGGGCAGCGTGACGAACGTGAGGGGAGCTAGGCTCCTCTCACAGTCCGCCCTGAAGACCAGAACGGCGCGGGGAGCACGGCGAGAGGAACGCGCGGAGCAAAGGTAAGTGGATTGACACAGGAGGGACTTGACTTACTACTTGCTACTTACTTACTACTACTATATGAGGGATGAATTACTATGGGGGATGAATTACTATGGGGGATGCATTACTATATGGGGGATGAATTACTATATGGGGGATGTATTACTATGGGGGATGAATTACTATATGGGGGAGGAATTACTATGGGGGATGAATTACTATGGGGGATGAATTACTATATGGGGGATGAATTACTATGGGGGATGAATTACTATGGGGGATGAATTACTATATGGGGGATGAATTAATATGGGGGATGAATTACTATAGGGGGGATGAATTACTATATGGGGGATGAATTAATATGGGGGATGAATTACTATAGGGGGGATGAATTACTATATGGGGGATGAATTACTATATGGGGGATGAATTACTATAAAAACTTATTGAAACTAAAAACAGTGTACCATCCTATGTATTTTCAGTTTTAAAAATGTGGCTCTCAAACTAAATTTCAATCGTGGTTTTGGCGAGATTTGGCTCAGTTGAAAAAAAAGGTTGCCCACCACTGGTCTAGGGCAGTGGTGGGCAACCTTTTTTTTCAACTGAGCCAAATCTCGCCAAAACCACGATTGAAATTTATTTTGAGAGCCACATTTTTAAAACTGAAAATACATAGGATGGTACACTGTTTTTAGTTTCAATAAGTTTTTATAGTAATTCATCCCCCCTATAGTAATTCATCCCCCCTATATTAATTCATCCCCCCTATATTAATTCATCCCCCCTATAGTAATTCCTCCCCCATATAGTAATTCATCCCCCATAGTAATTCATCCCCCATAGTAATTCCTCCCCCATATAGTAATTCATCCCCCATAGTAATACATCCCCCATATAGTAATTCATCCCCCATATAGTAATGCATCCCCCATAGTAATTCATCCCCCATAGTAATTCATCCCCCATAGTAATTCATCCCTCATATAGTAGTAGTAAGTAAGTAGCAAGTAGTAAGTCAAGTCCCTCCTGTGTCAATTCACTTACCTTTGCTCCGCGCGTTCCTCTCGCCGTGCTCCCCGCGCCGTTCCGGTCTTCAGGGCGGACTGTGAGAGGAGCCTAGCTCCCCTCACGTTCGTCACGCTGCCCCGCCTACACACATCCTGACAGCCAATCACTAGCTATCAGGATGTGAGTGGCAGCGAGACTGGCCAATCATTGCTGGGCTAGCTGCAGAGTCCTCGGCCACCCGAGAGGAGGGAGGGGAGGGGAGCGGCCGCCCGAGAGGAGGGAGGGGAGGGGAGGGGAGCGAGCTCCCGGCACACAGAAGAGCCGCATTAAAATGTGTAAAGAGCCGCATGTGGCTCGCGAGCCGCGGCTTGCCAACCACTGGTCTAGGGGATATAAATACTATTGTTTCTCGCCAAAAGGTGTTTAGAGGGATGCGCATGGCTACATTAACCACCACCAGGTGGGAGGTCCTCCTTCCTTGTCCTCAGTGTGTCAGGCAAGAGAATGAAGCCCCAGTCACTATAATGGGCATTCTGCTAGCTGGCCCTAGAAAACTGTCTTTTCATTGGGGTGGCATTGTATCTCCAGCCTTCTCCTTGTACACCATACCAGGAACTTGTGCCACTTTCTGAATATTCAGACAAAAGACACCTTCTTCCTTCCCTCCATGAAGCCTGTGCAGAGATCCTTGTGGTTGACCACCTGGGCTACCAGCTACATCCAGCTTCCTTGTAACAGAGATTTTACTCCTCTCAAGTAACTTGTGTTTGCATTCGAGTGAACTGTGCTGTACTGATTATTCCTAGTGATTTCTTCTGATACATTTTCTTAGATACTGTTAGGCTACGTTCACACTAGCCTTGTGTGCAGGCGGCAGAGAGGCGTTTGGGAAGCGTTTTTACCGCTTCCCAAACGCCTCTGCCAATTCTGCACATTACAGCACATGGTGCTGTTCTAACGGGAGCGTTTGCGTCGCGTCGCATTGCGTCGCGGCAAAACGGACGCCTCTGGACGAGTCAGGAGGCTTTGAAGCCTCCTATTCTCGTCTATGGTGCCGCTCCGCAAACGCCCGGCCGGCATTTGCGGTGCGGTTGCGACGCGGTTGCGGGGCGTTTGCGGAGCGGTAACACCACTCAAACTGCATTATAGGCGTTTGTGGAGCGTTATTAACGCTTGGCAAACGCCTAGCAACCGCCGCTAAACCGCGCATGCGGCGTTTGCGGAGCGTTTGCCGAGCGTTAAAAAACGCTCCGCAAATGCCGGACCAACGCTTGCCAAACGCTATAGGGGCGTTTGGCAAGCGTTGGCAAAACAGCCTAGTGTGAACGAGCCCTTATTCTGTATTTTCATTCCACCTAGAAGCCTTAGTGGAAACAACTTCTAGGCAGCCCTGTACTACAAAAGTTTCACAGCATATTTTACTTTGTTTAATGCTCGTTAGCATTGTCAATTTATCTTGCATTCATACAGTAAACTTCACCAAATATTCTTAAATGAAAGCTGGAAATGTAAAAAGATTAAAATAGAACTTCTGAAATTATATTAACGTGTTATGTAAGGTCTACTTTAACCCCTTCACTCCCAGAGCTGTTATTGCCTTTTTTGCATGTTTAAAATTGAATGTTAGGCTTGAAAATTAGCTTAAAACCCCCAAAACATATTTTTCTGACAGCAGAGACCCTGGAAAAAAAATTGTGGTAGTTCCAATTTTTTATGTCACACAATGGTTTATCAAGCACAAACGTTCAGTGAAAATACACTAAAGTTGATTTAGGACACACAACGCAATATATTATCTAATTTTTTTGGTAGGGTATAAAAGATGAGGTTGTAAATACATACAGATTATCAAGCCTTAAAATTGTGTTTGCCTGTGAAACGGCATCAAACTATGGTAAACTACATTTTGCATAGAAATAAAATACACCTGAGCTCAAATCCCAACAGTTTGTACATGAATATAATCCATCAGATGCTAAAGGGGTGTGACAACATGTTAACACTAGAAATTCTGGATGACTGCACACTGCTATATACTCTTTCTAGCAAATTGCAATAAAAAAACAGGGATTTTTAGCTCACTCATATTGTGATACATGTTTAAGCTGGCCAACAGCGTCAAAATAATTCCCTCTATGGCCAGTCCCTAACCTGCTTTGCAAATACAAATGATACTGTGGACACAATGCCAACATGGGGCAAACAGATACAAAGTAGGGGAGAGCCACTTGGTTCAGTTTTGGCCACTGACCTGCAATGCAACAGAAATAAGATATACTGTACCTGTGCTCAAATAGTTACATAGTTAAACTGATTGATAAAAGACCATCCAGTTCAACCAAGAGAGAGAGATAAAAACCAAACACACACAACATCAGAAGAAGCCCCCCTCCCCCTGATAAAAACATTATCCAATTTGCTCCAGCTGGGGAAAAAAATTCCTTCCTGATCTGCTAAGAGGCAATTGGATAGTCCTTGGATCACCTTCAACTACAAATGTTAGTATCCAATTATGTTATGTTATGTACATTTTGGAAAGAATCCAGACCATTTTTAAAACAATCTTCTGAGCTGGCCAGAACCAGCTCTTGAGAGAATCTATTCCACATTTTCACAGCTCTTACTGTAAAGAAGCCTTTCTGTATTTGGAGAATAAAGTCACACTAAAACTTCTTTTCTTTTTCTTAAAATAACAAACATGTCTATACTTACCTGCTCTATGCAGTAATTTTGCACAGAGCAGCCGCGTTGCTCTTCTTTTCGGGTTCCTGTTGGCACTCTTGGCTTCTCCCCCTCAAGCAGTGCCCCCATGAAAAGCTGCTTGCCCTGGGGGCACCGCTACATGCTCATCCCCGAGCCACAGCTCTATGCATCCATAAGACAAATAGAGCCGTGGCTCGGCCCGCCCCCCACTCTCTCCTCATTGGCACACTGACTGTAATTGACAGCAAAGGCTGTCGTGAACATTGCTGGATCAGAGAGGCCTCAGGTAAGGATTCTGGGGGGGGGGTTGCTGCACACAGAAGGTATTTTACCTTCATGCATAGAATGCATGAAGGGAAAAAACCTTGAGCCTTTACAACCAATTTAAATCTCTTTTCCTCCAGATGTAAAGAATGCTTCATAGCTGAGCTCCTCCATGCCTCTTATCAGATTGGTTTCCCTTCTCTGCACTTTCTCCAGTTCCCCAATGTTCTTTTGTGAATTGGTGCCCAAAACTGAACTGCATATTCCAGATGAGGTCTTTCTAATAATTTGTATCGGGGTAATATGATATCTCTCTCTCTCTGGAGTCTATACCTCTTACAATACAAGAGAGGATTTTGCTCGCGTTAGAAATCGCAGCTTGGCATTGCATGCCATTATTAAGCTTGTGATACCAGAACTCCCAGATCCTTCTCCACCATTGATTCCCCCAGTTGTACTCCCCCTAGTATGTATCATGCATGCATATTCTTAGCCCCCAAGTGCATAACCTTACATTTATCAACATTAAACCTCATTTGCCACATAGTTGCCCAATTAAACCATGCATTGAGGTCGGCTTGTAAGTCGAAGACATCCTGTAAGGACGTTATTCCACTGCACAGCTTGGTGTCATCTGCAAAGACTGAAGTGGTATTTGTAATCCCAGACCCTATAATGTTTATAAATATATTAAAAAGTAAGGGTCCCAACACTGAACCATGGGGTACACCCAAGGGCAGACTGACCAGTTGGACACTTGGGCACTGCCCGAAGGCCCGGGGTCAGTAGGGGGTCCCATGAGATGCCTCTGGTACCTTTTTCATAGGCTTTTTTGAGTTTGGGCAAGGACGCAGGGGCCCCATGATCCCCTATTGCCCGGGGGCCCCATGAGTTGTCAGTCCGCCCCTGGGTACACCACTAACAACCCTAGACCATTCAGATCATGAATCATTAACCACTACTCTCTGAATACGATCTTTTAGCCAGTTTTCTATCCATTTACTTACGGATTTTTCCAAGCCTGTAGACTTTCCCTTACACATTAGCCATGTGTGGGGAACTGTGTCAAACGCTTTTGCAAAATCCAAATAAGTATACCACGTCCACCGCCACCCCTCTGTCCAAGGTTTTGCTCACCTCCTCATAAATCCATGCTGTCTGCTGCTTAAAATATTTTTTCCAGCAAGAAGTCATCTATGTGGTCTTTTATTAAGCTCTTAGATAAAGAATAAACAGGTGGTGCACACACCTAGTGCATTATCCAAGGTTTATTCAAAGGTATAAAGGATAAAAACATACTCACAGACGAAGCATGTATCTAAAAAGCATTTGCATTATGAAGATGGCCACAACGGCAAGCAAGCTGTTCCAACTGTCAGTGCGATCAAATTCTGATGCGTTTTGGGGACGAGTCCCTTTCCTCAGAGCTGCTGACCAGCCTCTTGTGCAGATGTGTAGTGGATGGATGGTAGGAGCCTTGCTGGTGATGCCTCTCCAGTATCTTCCCAACTATAGAAGTTAAACTAACAGGTCTGTAATTACTTGGTAAATATTTTGACCCCTTTTTAAATATTGGCACCACATTGGCCTTACGCCAATCCAGTGGTACTATGCCAGTCATTAAAGAGTCCCTAACAATTATAAACAATGGCTTTGAAATGATAGAGCTCAATTCTTTAAGGACCCGTGGGTGTATGCCATCCAGTCCAGGATTTCTGGATCATATCAGTTGTGAGCCAATGTGGATCATCTGGGGCTGTGTCAATACCATGCCCATTATGGACAAGAGCTCCCCCATGCTCCTTTGTATACACATTGCTAAAGAAGGTATGTGATAAATTTGCGTTCTTTTTGTCCCCACTCACCCACTCCAGATTATTTTGTAAAGGGCTCGGACTGGACCTTTTTACTATTAATATATTTGAAGAATTTTTGGGGGGCTGGTCCTGCTATCTATTGCAATCTGTCGTTTGTTTTCAATTTTTGTGCCTTAATTTCCTTTTTGCATATTCTGTTATATTCTTTGCAATATTTAAACGATGATAGTGTTCCTTCATTATTATATTTAATACAAGTTCTTTTCTTATTATCTATATCTTTTTTAACTTTGTCCGTAAGCCACATAGGTTTGATTTTTAGCCTTTTAAACTTGTTGCCCATGGTAATATATTTTGCAGTGTGTTCACATACAGTCTTTTTGAAGAACTCCCATTTCTGTGTTGTTCATTGTCAATATTCCTTCCCAGTTTAAGTCTTGGAGAGCAGCTCTTGGAAAATTAGTGCAGCCTTGGAAAATTAGTGCTCTTAAAATTGAGCGTTTTTCTTTTCCCCTTATGTGCTTGCTGTTTACAGCTAACAAATGAAATCATGTTATGGTCACTTCTACCCAGATGTTCTTTTATATGGACATTCCTAATAAGCTCCGCATGGTTTGAGATTACCAGGTCCAGCAGAGCATCATTCCAAGTTGGGGCCTCTATGAACTGTACCATAAAATTGTCCTGTAGTAGGTTTAAAAATGTTTGCCCTTTAACTGTACCTGCAGTGCCATTACTCCAATCAATTTCTGGGTAGTTAAAATCCCCCATTATTATCACTGTCCCAGCCCTTGCAGCCCTTTCGATCTGTGCAAGGAGCTGAGTCTCCACCTCCTCATTAACAGTGGGAGGCCTATAACAAACTCCAATAATTACCTTTGTAGTATGCACACCTGTATGCACACCCAAATCCCAACAGCTTGTACATGTGTATAATCTATCATGCAAAGTAGGTTAAGGACTGACCATAGAGGTATTATTTTGATGCAGTTGGCCAGCTTAAACATGCATTGCAAAATGTGTGAACTAAAAATCCCTGTTTTTTATTCCAAAGTTTGTTAGGTTATGTAGCAGTGTGCAGAATGTTCTTCCAGAATTTCTAAACTTTGAATAGTTCCCACTTTAAAAGCCCTTACAGATCATCAGTTTAGAGTTAACCGTGAATCGTGTAACATGTGTAGCACAATTAATGTTTTCACACCTAGGAACACTTCACACGTGAGTTTACATTCATATATGTGTGTATGTTACGGTGGGGAGGTATGAAAGTTTTGGTAGGGGTTTCATTGCTTGGCTGTGACTATTTTTTTTTTTCACTTTATGTATTATCACATAGGGAACCAAAAGTCCGCTATATAACACTATTTGGTTGCAACAGGTTTGCGTTAGTGAGATATCATGGGTCTATTAGACCCCTGATGTCTCACATGCCCTCTATTAAAGCTAATGAAGAGCAGATCATGCTCTATTAGCCTCTTCCCCGACCACCGTGGTGTGCTGTAATACATGTTGTTTCCAGGTTCTTCTATGTGATTGCATCCTCTATGAAGTTCCTGGGCCTGCAGGTGAGAGTGTGGATCCTGGGAAACATGGCAGGAGTGCGTGGGGAGGAGGGGCAAGTGTACCAGGTGGAGCCCGGGAAACATGGTGGGAGTGTGTGTGGAGAGGGGCAAATGTACCAAGGGTGTGCTGTGCTCCTGCATGACAGTTGGTCCAATTTTACAGCCAGAGTGTGTATAACCCCCCCCCCCCCCCCACAGAGGAGGATTTGCAACTATGTGTAACAAAGTTAAAGAACATTCCTATGCAACAGATCATCCCAGGCAACTAGTTACAGTTGCAAGAAAAAGTATGTGAACCCCTTGGGATTACGTGGAGTTTTGCATGAATTAGGCATAAAATGTGCTCTGAACGTCATCTAAGCCACAACAATAGAAAAACACAGTCTGCTGAACATAAAACTACACAAACATTAGATGTTGCCATGGTTTAATTGCACATAACATGTAAACATTCACAGTGCAGGGAGGAAAAAGTATGTGAACCTTTGGACTTAATAACTGGTTGACCCTCCTTTGGCAGCAATAACCTCAACCAAACGTTTCCTGTAGTTGCAGATCAGACCTGCACAACGATCTGGAGTAATTTTGGACCACTCCTCTTCACAAAACTGTTTCAGTGTAGCAATATTCTTGGGATGTTTGGTGTGAATCGCTCTCTAAGGTCATGCCACAGCATTTCAATCGGGTTGAGGTCAGGACTCTGACTGGGCCACTCCAGAAGGTGTATTCTGTGCTGTTGCAGCCATTGTTTTGTTGAATTACTTGTATGCTTTGGGTCATTGCCCTGTTGCATCACCCATCCTCTGCGGAGCTTCAGTAGGCCGTACATTTTCCTGCAAACTGTCTTGATAAACTCTGGAATTCATTTTCCCATCAATGACAACAATCCGTCCAGGCCCTGAGGCAGCAAAGCAGCCCCAAACCATGATGCTCCCTCCGCCATGTTTTACAGTGGGGATGAGGTTTTGATGTTGGTGTGCTGTGCCTTTTTTTCTCCACACATAGTGTTGTGTGTTCTTCCCAAACAACTCAATCTTGGTTTCATCTGTCCACAGTATATTTTGTCAGTAATGCTGTGGAACATCCAGGTGTTCTTTTGCAAACTTCAAACGTGCTGCAATATTCTTTTTGGACAGCAATGGCTTCCTCCATGGTGTCCTCCCATGTACTCCATTCTTGTTTAATGTTTTCCTTATTGTAGATGTGTCAACAAAAATGTTAGCATGTGCCAGAGATTTCTGTAGGTCTTTAGCTGACACTCTGGGATTCTTCTTTACCTCATGCAGCATTCTGCGCTGTGCTCTTGCAGTCATTTTTACAGGACGACCACCCCTAGGGAGAGTAGCAACAGTGCTAACATTTCTCCATTTGTAGACAATATGTCTTACCGTGGACACATGAACATCAAGGCTTTTGGAGATACTTTTCTAACCCTTTCCAGCTTCATGCAAGTCAACAATTCTTGATCGTAGGTCTTCTGAGAGCTCTTTTCTGCGAGGCATGGTTCACATCAGACAGTGCTTCTTGAAACCAGTAAACCCAAAACAGGTGTGTGTTTTTTAAGGGCAGGATAGCTGTCAGCAACACAACCAATATCATCACACTGATTGGAGTCAAGGTTGGGTCACTCCTGGCTCCAATTAGCTCTGGGAGAAGTCATTAAGCTAGGGCCTCACATACTTTTTCCTCCCTGCACTGTGAATGTTTACATGTTATGTGCAATTAAACCATGGCAACATCTAATATTTGTGTAGTATTATGTTCAGCAGACTGTGTTCTTCTACTGTTGTGACTTAGATGACGTTCAGAGCACATTTTATGCCCAATTCATGCAAAACTCCACGTAATCCCAAGGGGTTCACATACTTTTTCTTGCAACTGTATCTGAATACATTGCGCATATAAACAGTTTTGATTTTAACATAATGCAAATTCACTGGATAAATACAGCAGCTATAGTTCATAAGATGAATGTAATAACAGATGCCATCAAAATCTGCAGTGCATAGAGCCTCCACACCACAATATATATCTAGCACTACCCCTTTAGAAGTTGCTGATGAATTGGGTCCCCCTATAGTCCTGCACAGTCTGGCAATCAGGATTCTTCACACAAGCTTGCATCCAGAGTCAGAAAATCAGTCCTTGATCTTTGGTTTTGTTATTTATTGAGGGGATTTGAACTGGGATATGGTAAGGAGGGTATAGAATGCTCAAGGGAATGATAACGAAGGACAACTTCCTGGAACTATTCGCAATCTTCTCTTCTGTGCAGTCTCTGTTGGAGTACTAGCCAGCATCTCCTAGTTGTACCAACCTATATGAACTCCTCTTCACCCAGCAATCTGGAGACTTTTCCTGAGCAGGGAATCTGGCTCCTGTCCCTTAACCACTTCAAGTCCGGACACTTTCACCCCCTTCCTGTCCAAGCCAATTTTCAGATTTCAGCGCTATCACACTTTGAATGACAATTGTGCAACACTGTACCCACAGGAATTTTTTAGTATTTTTTTGAGACAGATAAAGCTTTATTTTGGTGGTATTTATTCACCACTGGGATTTTTATTTTTTTGCTATATAAATGAAAAAATCTAAACATTTTGAAAAAAAAGTGTTTTTCTTATAAGATTTTGCAAATAAATAATCTTTCTTCATAAATTTTGGGCAAAATGTATTCATCTATCTTTTTAGTAAATAATAATCCAAATTAGCGTATAACCAAAAATTAGTTTTTCAAAATTCTAGTTTTTTTTTTACATTTTCATTTAATTTTTTATATTATTATTTTTTTTTTTTGCACGTACTGCCACCCTAGCAGTACAGTGTCACCATAGTGACACTGTACTACTTGTGGGGGGTGATGAAGATTTTTTTTTTTTTACACGAATTGCTTTTACACCCATAAATGCTATAAAAGCAATCATTTCTCCTTCTCTCTGGCTGAATTCTTGCAGCCATTGAGAAATACTGTGAGAGCTGTGATTGGTCACAGCTTGTCACATGGTACAAGGCTGTTGTGAATAGCCTTGTACCATGTGACCTCTGTGACCATTCACAGATTTCACAAGTAGTAAGCAATGATGTCAGAAGTGACATCTTGCTTATTACTATTCATGTGATCACTGATTGGCCAATCAGTGATCACATGATCGGGACCTCACACAGAGGTCCTGTACAGCAATCGGATTGTGGTGCAGCACGCTCCTAGGGAGCACGCACAGGCAGGGAAGCGGGGAGGATGTTTATAAACAGCCACCCACTCCTGCACTGCTCCTGTCCGGCCGTTTATATACATGGGCCAGATGGGAAGTGGTTAAATGAGGTGAACGGTCACTAGTAGAGGGCTAATCTGATCTCCCACCAGAGTGCTCCTTCCCCTATCCGTGGAGGGCCGTGTAGGAGTACTCACTCAGATCCTCTCCTGTACCACTTGCTGGTTGGCTGCTGCTTTCAGGCCTATCAGCTAGGCTGCTCCTTCCCAGCCATACAGGTGGTCCTCACTCAGAGGGCCAGTGAGCTCCAAGTTTTCTGGCTCTCCAGTTCCAGGCTCACAGGCAGGCCTCATCCAACCAGGTCTCCTGGCAGCCTTCCTCCTCCAGCCTCACATCTTCCTCCAACTCTCTACACCTCTCACTCCACCACACTCCTGCCACTGAGCAGGCTGCTACATTTTTAAGGCAGTCCCAGCCCCTTTCCAAGCCTTCTGTTGGGGATTGGCTGAGGTCCCTCAAGAGTGCAGGCAGCCACTCCTCAGATCCACCCACTTCCTCCAAGTCCCTCCTCCGAAAGCCCCAGAGCAGGGGGAAATTCCAGAGGGGCTGGCCTGCAGAGTCTCTCAGCCCCGACCACAATTTTACCCCTCTGGCTAATACATCTGAGCTGCTAACAGCTCCTGTCTAGCCATTAGGATCTAGCTCCCCCTAGCTAGATTAGGAGGGTGATATATATATATCTCAATGAACACAAGAACAATATCCAAAATTTTTACAAAACTGAGCTTTAAAGAACATTGTTTAGCTCATTACATGAAAGCAGGCTAATAATACAACTTCGATTACAGAATCTTCAGTTTTACTCAAATTAGTTGATGCAAAAATGAATACATCCCACAACAAAAACTACAACATCTAGTATTTTGTATAACCTCCGTGATTTATAAGGACAGCACCAAGTCTTCTAGGCATGGAATGAACAAGTTGGTGACATATTGTAACATCTATCTTTTTCCATTCTTCAAGAACGACCTCTTTTAGAGCCTGAATGCTGGATGCAGAGCGATGCTCAACTTGTCTCTTCAGAATTCCTCATAGGTGTTCGATTGGGTTCAGATCAGGAGACATACTTAGCCACTGGATTACTTTCACCCTGTTCTTCTTCAGAAATGTAACTGTGGCCTTAGATGTGTGTTTGGATCATTGTCATGTTGCAAAAGTGCATGACAACCAAGGGCACAGAGT
Source organism: Staurois parvus (assembly GCF_062004578.1). Classification (NCBI taxonomy): domain Eukaryota; kingdom Metazoa; phylum Chordata; class Amphibia; order Anura; family Ranidae; genus Staurois; species Staurois parvus. The sequence continues at coordinate 8,753,062 of NW_028318003.1, forward strand.
GATGGTAGCATCTTCTCTTTCAATATAGAGCAGTACATCTGTGAATTCATGATACCATCAATTAAATACAGCTCCCCGACACCAGCAGCACTCATGCAGCTCCATAGAAGGACACTGCCACCACCATGTTTCACTGTAGGCACCATGCATTTTACTTTGTACTCCTCACCTTTGCGACGCCTTATTGTTTTGATGCCATCAGTTCCAAAAATATTTATCTTGGGCTCATCACTCCAGAGTAGATTCCCAGTAGTCTTCTTTTTCAGCATGGGCCCTGGAAAATTCTAATCAGGCTTTTTTGTTCATGGGCTTTAGGAGAGGCTTCCTTCGTGCACGACACCCATGCATGCCATTCCTCTGCAGTGTATGCTGTATTGTGTCACGGGAAACAATCACCCCAGTTTGGCTTTCTACTTCCTCAGCTAACTGCAGTGAACGTGCTTGGTGATTTTCTTGAACCTTTCTCATGAGAAGATGCTCCTGTGAAGATGTTAACTTCCATGGACGGCCTGGACGTCGCTGCAAGATGGTTGCAGTTCCATCTTTGTTAAATATTTGTATCACTTTTTCTACAGTATTCTTACTAAGTAAAGTTTTGCTGATCTTTTTGTAGCCTTCACCTTTCTTGTGTAAAGAAATTATTTTCTTTCTCAGGCCTTGTGACTAGAGATGAGCGAATTATTCAAAAATTTGATTCGGCTGATTTGCCGAATTTCAGGAAGAAATTCGATTCGATGCGAATTAATTCGCTATGAAGTTAACTTATAAAAAGGGTTTTTAGGCTTCAGAGAGCCTTTAAATTAGTGCAGAACACTGTACCTTTAATTTAAATACCCTTGGAGATGAGGAAGGAGAAGGAGAAGGAGAAGGATGAGAAGAAGGAGAAGGAGAAGGATGAGAAGAAGGAGAAGGATGAGAAGAAGGAGAAGGATGAGAAGGATGAGAAGAAGGAGAAGGATGAGAAGATGGAGAAGGAGAAGGATGAGAAGAAGGAGAAGGATGAGAAGAAGGAGAAGGATGAGAAGAAGGAGAAGGATGAGAAGAAGGAGAAGGATGAGAAGAAGGAGAAGGATGAGAAGAAGGAGAAGAAGGATGAGAAGAAGGATGAGAAGAAGGAGAAGGATGAGAAGAAGGATGAGAAGAAGGAGAAGGATGAGAAGAAGGAGAAGGATGAGAAGAAGGAGAAGGATGAGAAGAAGAATGAGAAGAAGGAGAAGGATGAGAAGAAGGAGAAGGATGAGAAGAAGGAGAAGGAGAAGGATGAGAAGAAGGAGAAGGAGAAGGATGAGAAGAAGGAGAAGGATGAGAAGAAGGAGAAGGAGAAGGATGAGAAGAAGGAGAAGGATGAGAAGAAGGAGAAGGAGAAGGATGAGAAGAAGGATGAGAAGAAGGAGAAGGATGAGAAGAAGAAGGATGAGAAGAAGGAGAAGGATGAGAAGAAGGAGAAGGATGAGAAGAAGGAGAAGGATGAGAAGAAGGATGAGAAGAAGGAGAAGGATGAGAAGAAGGACAGTTCTGTGACAGTTTCTGTCTATTTCTGACAGTTCTGTGACATTCACTCCATACAGCGGTTTCAACCGCTGTATGGAGTGAATGTCACAGAACTGTCAGAAATAGGCTATTTCTGACAGTTCTGGGACATTCACTCCATACAGCGGTTGAAACATTGTATCTATTTGTTTCCATAAATGGATCCATTTATGGAAACAAATAGATACAATGTTTCAACCGCTGTATGGAGTGAATGTCACAGAACTGTCAGAAATAGGCTATTTCTGACAGTTCTGGGACATTCACTCCATACAGCGGTTGAAACATTGTATCTATTTGTTTCCATAAATGGATCCATTTATGGAAACAAATAGATACAATGTTTCAACCGCTGTATGGAGTGAATGTCCCAGAACTGTCAGAAATAGGCTATTTCTGACAGTTCTGGGACATTCACTCCATACAGCGGTTTCAACCGCTGTATGGAGTGAATGTCACAGAACTGTCAGAAATAGCCTATTTCTGACAGTTCTGGGACATTCACTCCATACAGCGGTTGAAACATTGTATCTATTTGTTTCCATAAATGGATCCATTTATGGAAACAAATAGATACAATGTTTCAACCGCTGTATGGAGTGAATGTCACAGAACTGTCAGAAATAGCGGAGCTCTGCAGATACACTTAGAGGAGCTCTGCAGATACACTTTTTGCCGGCTTGGAATTATTCTTATTTTCATCCTACTTCTTCTTCTTCTTCTTCATCCTCATCCTCTCCTTCTTCTGAGGATGAGGATGAAGAAGAAGAAGAAGAAGTAGGATGAAAATAAGATTAATTCCAAGCCGGCAAAAAGTGTATCTGCAGAGCTCCTCTAAGTGTATCTGCAGAGCTCCTCTAAGTGTATCTGCAGAATAGAGGAGCTCTGCAGATACACTTTTTGCCGGCTTGGAATTATTCTTATTTTCATCCTACTTCTTCTTCTTCTTCATCCTCATCCTCTTCTTCTTCTTCTGAGGATGAGGATGAGGATGAAGAAGAAGAAGAAGAAGTAGGATGAAAATAAGATTAATTCCAAGCTGGCAAAAAGTGTATCTGCAGAGCTCCTCTAAGTGTATCTGCAGAATAGAGGAGCTCTGCAGATACACTTTTTGCCGGCTTGGAATTATTCTTATTTTCATCCTACTTCTTCTTCTTCTTCTTCATCCTCATCCTCTTCTTCTTCTTCTGAGGATGAGGATGAGGATGAAGAAGAAGAAGAAGAAGTAGGATGAAAATAAGATTAATTCCAAGCCGGCAAAAAGTGTATCTGCAGAGCTCCTCTAAGTGTATCTGCAGAATAGAGGAGCTCTGCAGATACACTTTTTGCCGGCTTGGAATTATTCTTATTTTCATCCTACTTCTTCTTCTTCTTCTTCTTCTTCATCCTCATCCTCTTCTTCTTCTTCTGAGGATGAGGATGAGGATGAAGAAGAAGAAGAAGAAGTAGGATGAAAATAAGATTAATTCCAAGCCGGCAAAAAGTGTATCTGCAGAGCTCCTCTAAGTGTATCTGCAGAGCTCCTCTAAGTGTATCTGCAGAATAGAGGAGCTCTGCAGATACACTTTTTGCCGGCTTGGAATTATTCTTATTTTCATCCTACTTCTTCTTCTTCTTCTTCTTCATCCTCATCCTCATCCTCTTCTTCTTCTTCTGAGGATGAGGATGATGAAGAAGAAGAAGAAGTAGGATGAAAATAAGAATTCCAAACCGGCAAAAAGTGTATGTGCAGAGTTCCTCTATTTCTGACAGTTCTCTGACAGCTTCTTCACATGTACAGCGGTTGAAACATCTGTATCCTAAATGGAAACTAATAGATACAATGTTTCAACCGCTGTACATGTGAAGGAACTGTCAGAGAAATGTCAGAAATAGCGGAGCTCTCTGCAGGGACACTTTTGCCGGCTGATCGGGAAAAATCCGATTCGCGCACCCGAAGTAGGCAAATATTCGGATTCGACGCGAATCGAATTTTTCCTGAAATTCGTATCGAATTCCGGTTCGCCTGGTTCGATTCGCTCATCTCTACTTGTGACATTTCTCTTCCATGTGGTGTTGACAGCATGAAATGGGAAGGGGTTTTATAATCATCTGTCTGATAGACACCTGTTTAATGAACCTGTAGTTGAAATCTTATTTAGGATTTTGTCTAAAATTTAGCTTTTTCATTGGGGTGTATTCATTTTTGCAACATAGTTTTGAATGAATTTGTTAGGAAAAAATACTTTTTTGTGCATGCAAATTAACAAATCTTGTTTGCAATCAATGGCCCGCATTTGTGGGAGTATCTTGTAGTATAGTGTCCCATAGAATATCTTGATTCTGAAAGGAAAGTAAAGGTTTTCCGACAAATCTGTTGGGGTGTACTCATTTATGCTGAGTGCTGTGTATATATATCTATAAATATATATCTACACTCACCAGCTACTTTATTAGACAAGCCTGTTCAATTGTTTTGTAACAGAAATTGCTAATTAGCCAATCACATGGCAGCAACTCAATGAATTTAGGCATGTAGACGTGGTGAAGATGACTTGCTGAAGTTCAAACTGAGCATCAGAATGGGGAAGAAACAGGATTTAGGTGACTTTGAATGTGGCATGGTTGTTGGTGCCAGACGGACTGATCTGAGTATATAAAAAATTGCTGCCCTACTGGGATTTCCATGCACAACCATCTCTAGGGTTTACAGAGAATGGTCCAAAAAAGAGAAAATAACCAGTGAGTGGCAGCTGTGTGGATGAAAATGCCTTGTTGATGTCAGAGGACAAGAGAGAGAGAGAGAGATCTCAAAGCAAAGCTTGAAACACAAAATAAAAATAAAATATTAAATATTATTAAATTAAATAAACACCCAACTGAGCCCTCAACCCAGTGACAGCCTGTGAATAATGTCCGTAAATGTAGTAAACATCAAGATCTGTAATGCAGAAACATCTTTAAATAAGCATATATTCTAACGTGACTTGAAAAGTGACTACCCTTAAAAATCCTTTACCAGCTAGCATGCACGCTAACTTCCCATTTTGACCCTTAAGGAACATAGGTCAAATGCGCTTTAATATCAACCCAAAATCCAACCAGCTCGCCTCTGTAAGCGTACTTTACTGGCTCCTTCTCCAATTCCTCATCAGAAATCCATGTTCAAAAAAACATTAAAGGACATCTCATAGTGTAATAGGTCCACATTTAATGTATAAAAACCAGGTTTAGAAAACTTTAAAAAACAGGTAGCATTGGTAATAAAATACATAGGAAGGTGTACCAAGATGGCAGCCGTTGTCCTACCAGAAATTATGTCACCATACTTCCTTCCTATTTATCCATATGTTGAAGTTGCACATATTGATTTGTTCATATTTGGTATTGCCTAGCAGGGCATCTATTCTTTTTGAGATAGAAGTAAAGTTTGAGAACTTGAGAGACAAAGACAGTAAGAAAGTAGGAGTAGAGAGCAAGAAGGAGAGAGAGAGAGAGAGAGAGAGAGAGAGGAAAAAAAGAGAGAGGAGGAAAAAGAATAGGAGAATAGAGTGAGAGTTTAATGATTTCACTGGGGGGTGGAAATGAAAGGTTGTAATATATTCTTGCAAGTGTTTTTACATTCTACACTGGGGTCTGCTTACAAGCAGGGGCGGACTGACCATTTGGAAACCCGGGCACTGCCCGAGGGCCCAGGGTCAGTAGGGGGCCCCATGAGATACCCCTGGTAACTTTTTCATAGGCTTTTTTGAGTTTGGGCAAGGACACAGGGGCCCCATGATCCCCTATTGCCCGGGGGGTCAGTAGGGGGCCCCATGAGATGCCCCTGATACCTTTTTCATAGTCTTTTTTGAGTTTGGGCAAGGGCACAGGGGTCCCATGATCCCCTATTGCCCGGGGGCCCCATGAGTTGTCAGTCCGCCCCTGCTTACAAGTATTCAAAATAATAGTAGAGGTATATCAAAATGTGGACAGCTTCTCCAAAATCTGTTGAATTACCCTCTCAATATGTAAATAAAGATCTGAAATAACTTTGAGTATGTTGGCGCGCGGTGCAAGAGGCGGGTGGTATTGGGTAGCCCAAGTTCAACTTTTGCATCGGGTCCCACAAGCTTCAAATTACGCCTCTGCGTGCAAATATAAAATATACAGTACTATATACATCAACGCAACAACAAAAAAATATATATAAATAGAAACAGTTGGGTTGATTTACTAAAGGCAAATAGACTGTGCACGCTACAAGTACAGTTGCTCCAGAGCTTAGCAAATGGGGGGGAAGCTCTGCTGATTTCCATGATCCATTTTTTTTTTCCTTCCATGTGATTGGGTAGTCTATTTGCCTTTAGTAAATCTCCCCCAGTGTTTTTAAATAAAAGTCTTATTTATGTTTGTGATCCTCTCCACTTTAAACAACGTGTTCCACTTATTCCCATATCTGTACTTTTGTGCTTCCATTTGTTATTAGATGAAAAACATGACAATTTCTTATGATACATAGTGATTAAAGAAACTTCATTTGTTATTCAGTTAAGGTTTAGATCTGCCTTAAACATATATTTTAAAGTACATTTGGAACATGGAGAGATAAAAAAAAGATTAAAACATTAAAAGAATTGTTAAAAGTTTAAAAAAAATTTACTCAAACTATTATAATGTCATTTAAATATTAAAAAGAATAATTTCTCATTGCCTGTTATATATTTCTGCAGTGTACCTTTATGAATAAACTCATACGTACACAGCACGATAAATACATTAAATTCTGCATTTTGTGGAACCATTGCCTTGCCCTGAAACACAGTTTATGTGAAATTCACTCAGATTTTTTTTTGTCACAATAAAAGTAAAATATTTATAAATGCCACACATGTGACGGGGCCATAAAAAGAAGAGCTGTAAAATGGTACATAAAAATGTAACTTGGGCTTGTTATTTACTTTACATCTGAAGATGCCTGCTTTTGTACTGGAAACAATTTACACAGTGCAATGGTTCTGTGACAGCACAGCTGATAACATACACATACAATATTTTTTCATTCAATGCCTCCAGTGCCTTCCAGGCTTATAGGCGAGCATATGGACAAATACAGCATGAAATCTGAAGGAGCATTAAACGTACGCTCCTAAGAAGCAAGATCTAGGTTTAGGAATATGAAACAGAGGGCAATATTAACAACTAAACTTGAACAATATCCTTCTCTTAATTGCTCCCTTTTGTTCTGTCAACCCCCTTCAATCCCAGCCCCGATGTCCCTTTGATGTGGGTCATTTTACGTTGGCAAAACGTACCAAGAATTTTGGAGATGCATATATAAGCACGTTCAAGACAAGAAAATAGGGAATCCCTATTTACCCCTAGGGAGGCATGTTGCTATATTTCACAAATATAGGATGCCCAAAGTTATTTTTTCAGCTCTTGAAAGGGTACACCACACTGTTGCAGGGTGTTGTGGGACCTGGTGAATAAAGGGGAGAGAACAATGTTCTGGACAACTTGCCAGCCAGCTTGCTAAGAACCAAATTAACCTAACAGTATGCTCTTATAACAGGGGTTTAGTTGTGGGACCTGGTCCCCATGTACAGACACATTTTACTATGACCCTTTCCCTGTCTCCATGGCTGGGCATGGTGAAGGGTGTGGTTTGTTTCCATGTTTCCAAGATTGCATCCGTCTGGTCTACAGAAGTGACGGAGGTCCGGGACCAGATGTGACGTCACTGCGTATGAGGTTCCACGCATGCACAGAATGATAGGATGCTGGGGATCGCCAAATGGGCACCATCTTCTCCCTTCCATGTGGTGTGGAATGTGACCTTCAGAGAAGGGAGGGGAGGAGGTGTAGATGCTACACTAATTAGTTGCCCTATTTAAGACAAGTTGCAGTCCTTGTTGTTTAGGGATCTCTCAATGAAACAAATCTGGAGGCATCTACATCGTCCAGGAAGGATTTTTGATACTAACCCAGATAAAACAAGCAAAACAATATGGATACATGCATACAGATACTGTATTTTCTTTTTTATGGAATTTACCTTTTATGTGGTTTTTGGGGACTATGGGGAACAATAATATTTAGGGTTTAGGTTACTACCTGATCTAATTATTGTACCCCTTATATTGACATTATGATCCTAGTATGCTATAACAATTACCTAAGTATTGTAATATCTTTGATTATTGCAATATGCTCAGGCATTAATTTTGAGTATTATAGTATTTTAATAATTTCAATAAATTATAGTATTTATTTTGAGCACTTAAGTACTTGTACTATCTAAAAATGCACCTGCATTTATTTTGAGCAATACGTTTTTCAACTATCTCAATATATTTCAATATCCACATTTATTTTGAGCATTTTGTACCCATAATATGTTTTGGAGCCCTGCTCCTAGTGCAGGATCTCCTGCATATTTCTGTGTTTCATTTTTACTACCTCAGTAATCATTATTAAGAATATCCATTGAATATCTTTATTTCCCATTATGGCAGAGGTGTGGCATTCAACCTTGGTGGTCTTTGCACACCATGATGGCGGCCCTACTCATAGGGAATCACATCTCCCCCACATGAGACATTTCTTGGAGCATCCATGATAAATTGTGATTATTTAAGTTCTTAATTAATATTTAATTTATTGATTCTGGAAATAAATGATAACTTTATAAACTGGATTGTAAATCACTGTTTATGTTCCAGAGTGGTATCCTATCCCTGAAGAAGATAATTTGTATAACATGCTTGAAACGCATTGCATCCCTGGCTGCATAAACACACAATTCAAGAAATATGGTTGTGGGATGAAAGTCAGCTATGGGGGGATACCACTGAACCTGTGCTGTACTATGTTACAAGTTTCAATAAGTGATATTCAAAATCCTTTATTGTTTGTTTGGAATCCATCATTGAAATTGTGTTTTTTAAACATTTAGTATACTTTTTAGTCTGTATAAATAAATATTGATATTCTAAGAAAATGTGTTAGTAGGTTTTTTTTTAAATCCCATCAAGAGAATTATTTGATGTTTATGCATTTATCCCAGCTATCTCTTAGGAATATGACCCCCCATGTTATGGAGAAGGGTAGATGTTTGTAGTCCTGTCCTATGGTGACAATTAGAGATGAGCGAAGTATTCAAAAATTCGATTCGACTGATTCGGCGAATTCGTGGAAAAATTTAGATTCGAGTCGAATATATTCGCTGTGAATTTAACTTAAAAAAGGGTGTTTCTAGGCTTCAGAGAGACTTAATATTAGTGCAGAACACTGTACCTTTAATTTAAATGCCCTTGGAGTCTGCTGGGGAAGAGAAATAATACTGTCAGTCAGTATGACATGCAGATGAGTGCCATCGATCTTAGAATCACCGCACACTTCACTCATTTGGGCAGTCACGGGGCCAAAACCAGAGTGTGGAGCCACAGTGTGGCGGTGGAGGCAGCAGCAATGGGAGGCCATACAGCACCCTATGACAAAAATGGAAACCACCAGCAGTGTGAGGAGACCTGAAAGTGGCACATGGCAGATTGTGGCGATGGAGACAGCAGCAATGGGAGGCCGTACAGGGACCCATGACAGACTCTGGACTTGGCAGCAGCATGAGGAGGCGGTATATAGGGGCCCATGGCAGATTAGGGGCCTGGCAGTAGCTATGGGAGGCCCGTAATCTGCCAGCACCCTATGTCAAAAAATTGAACACACCAGCAGTGTGTGAGGAGACCTGAAAGTGGCACATGGCAGAGTGTGGCGATGGAGACAGCAGCAATGGGAGGCCGTACAGGGACCCATGACAGACTCTGGACTTGGCAGCAGCATGAGGAGGCGGTATATAGGGGCCTATGGCAGATTAGGGGCCTGGCAGCAGCTATGGGAGGCCCGTAATCTGCCAGCACCCTATGTCAAAAAATTCAACACACCAGCAGTGTGTGAGGAGACCTGAAAGTGGCACATGGCAGAGTGTGGCGATGGAGACAGCAGCAATGGGAGGCCGTACAGGGACCCATGACAGACTCTGGACTTGGCAGCAGCATGAGGAGGCGGTATATAGGGGCCCATGGCAGATTAGGGGCCTGGCAGCAGCTATAGGAGGCCCGTAATCTGCCAGCACCCTATGTCAAAAAATTCAACACACCAGCAGTGTGAGGAGACCTGAAAGTGGCACATGGCAGAGTGTGGCAATGGAGACAGCAGCAATGGGAGGCCGTACAGGGACCCATGACAGACTCTGGACTTGGCAGCAGCATGAGGAGGCGGTATATAGGGGCCTATGGCAGATTAGGGGCCTGGCAGCAGCTATGGGAGGCCCGTAATCTGCCAGCACCCTATGTCAAAAAATTGAACACACCAGCAGTGTGTGAGGAGACCTGAAAGTGGCACATGGCAGAGTGTGGCGATGGAGACAGCAGCAATGGGAGGCCGTACAGGGACCCATGAGAGACTCTGGACCTGGCAGCAGCATGAGGAGGCGGTATATAAGGGCCTATGGCAGATTAGGGGCCTGGCAGCAGCTATAGGAGGCCCGTAATCTGCCAGCACCCTATGTCAAAAAATTCAACACACCAGCAGTGTGAGGAGACCTGAAAGTGGCACATGGCAGAGTGTGGCGATGGAGACAGCAGCAATGGGAGGCCGTACAGGGACCCATGACAGACTCTGGACTTGGCAGCAGCATGAGGAGGCGGTATATAGGGGCCCATGGCAGATTAGGGGCCTGGCAGCAGCTATGGGAGGCCCGTAATCTGCCAGCACCCTATGTCAAAAAATTGAACACACCAGCAGTGTGTGAGGAGACCTGAAAGTGGCACATGGCAGAGTGTGGCGATGGAGACAGCAGCAATGGGAGGCCGTACAGGGACCCATGACAGACTCTGGACTTGGCAGCAGCATGAGGAGGCGGTATATAGGGGCCTATGGCAGATTAGGGGCCTGGCAGCAGCTATGGGAGGCCCGTAATCTGCCAGCACCCTATGTCAAAAAATTGAACACACCAGCAGTGTGAGGAGACCTGAAAGTGGCACATGGCATAAGAGACTGTGGACCTGGCAGCAGCATGAGGAGGCGGTATAGGGGCCCATGGCAGATTAGGGGCCTGGCAGCAGCTATGGGAGGCCCGTAATCTGCCAGCACCCTATGACAAAAAATGGAACACACCAGCAGTGTGTGAGGAGACCTGAAAGTGGCACATGTTTGAGGCATGATTCATGGCGGATTTAGTCAGTTGTGTCAGGAACTGGTGGTTTGAAATCCAGACTAATCCACGCCTGATTCATTTTCACAAACGTGAGTCTCTCCACACTTTGGGTGGACAGTCGTGTCCTCCGCGGAGTTACAATACCTCCTGCCGCACTAAACACGCGCTCCGATGCCACGCTACTGGCCGGGCATGACAGCCTTTCAAGGGCAAATTCAGCTAGTTGGGGCCAAAGGTCAAGTTTCGTTGCCCAGTAGTCATGGGGATTGTCTACCTCGGTTGGCAGGGTGCTGTCCAAGTAGGCCCAAGCCTGTTGTTTGAGGTCCTGCTCCAGGTCCACCTGATGCTGCTGCTGCTGCTGCTGTGGCTGGTTAGTAGTTTCCTCACTGCGCTGGTGAAGAAAGCTACTCATCATCGACTGCAGACTGAGGCAGCCGCTGCTGGTGGAGCTGCCACTGCTCCTACCACCCCACCCCTCCCCTGCTGCCATGGCAGCGGAACGCGAGCGCACAGGGCCCACAGTGTCTGAGGATGGACGTTGGCGTACAAAGGCAGAGACCAACTGACTACATAGGTGGTTCTTATAGTACGTTATTTTGGCCTCCCTCTCAGCAGGTGTGAAAAAGGCCACCATTTTTGAACGGTAGCGAGGGTCCAACAAGGTGGACAGCCAAAAGTCATCCCTCTGTCTGATGGTTATTATTCGGCTGTCGCTACGCAAGCAACCGAGCATGCTATGGGCCATTTGTGCCAAGGAATGCGAGGGACTCCCTGCCTCCATCTCCACAGCATACTGCCACGGTGCGTCTGGGTCCTCTGTCTCCTCCTCCTCCTCCTCTACCAGATGCTCCTGCTCCTCCACTCCTGTCCGCTGAGTGGAAAAACCACCCATTTCACTCAATAATTCCTGAGCACAAATGTCCTCCTCTACCTCCTCCTCTTCTTCCTGTCCTGCCCCCACAGGGGTCATGTGGCGTTGAGATCTGTGCGCCACGTCTACCGCACCCTGACCAGCCATTGTTAACAGCATTTGTTCCAGGACGTGCAACAGAGGAATGACGTCGTTCATCCCATAGTCCTGCCGACTCACGAATAGCGTGGCCTCCTCAAAGGGCCTGAGCAAGCGGCAGGTGTCACGCATGAGCTGCCAATGGCTGACATCAAAGTTACACAGGGGAGTACCTTTATCCGCTTGTAACATCAGGAAATCGGTGATGGCCTTTCGCTGTTCGTAAAGGCGGTCTAACATGTGTAGGGTTGAATTCCACCTTGTTGCAACGTCGCAGATCAGGCGATGCTGTGCAATTCCGTTCTGCCGCTGCAGCTCAAGGAGGGTGTGCTTTGCGGTGTAGGAATGGCTGAAATGCATGCAAAGTTTACGTGACATTTTAAGGATGTCTTGCAGTGGGATGGTGGATTTTAGGAACCGCTTGACAACCAGATTGAACACGTGAGCCATGCATGGCGCATGGCACAACCTTCCTTGACGCAGAGCAGACACCATGTTCTTTCCGTTGTCGGTCAACATGGTTCCGATTTTGAGTTTGCGCGGAGACAGCCATCTGTCGATTTCTCTGTTCATTACACTGAGAAGTTCCTCCCCTGTGTGACTACGTTCGCCAAGGCATACCAGGTGCAGCACAGCGTGACACCGTTGCGCCCTGCACATGTGATATGCCGGTCGGGTAATGGGACTTGGCACGGGGGTGGCGGCTGAGGACACGGCGGAAGAAGAGGTGGTAGAGGCGGACATCTTTGCCGGACCAAGGACGTGCAAACGTGGAGGCAAAAGCGACGTGACCTGTCCAAGTTGCTGGTGCGGCTGTGACGGCACCACGTTCACCCAGTGGGCCGTAAATGACATGTACTGTCCCTGACCGTAGTTACAGCTCCACACGTCGGCGCTGCCGTGCACTTTGGCAGAGACCGACATGCTCAAAGACTGGCCCACCATCTCTTCTACATGTGAATGCAGGGCTGGCACTGCCTTTTTGGCGAAGAAATGACGGCTTGGCACTCTCCACCGCGGCGCGGCACAAGCCATCATTTCTCGGAAAGGTGCTGAGTCCACCACTTGGAAAGGGAGGGACTGCAGCACCAGCAACTTGGACAGGAGGACGTTCAGCTTTTGCACCGTCGGGTGCGTGCTCGCAAACTGTTGTCTCTTGGAAACGGATTCCAAGAAAGACTGCTGACGGAATCCGTGAAGAGGAGTAGCAGGAGAAGGAGCATCTGAACGAGCGGAAGATGCCAACGAGCGACAACTCCCCTCAGCAGAGGTGTTGGAGCCTTGACTGGCTGATGGAGGGCGATTGACGTCGGGTGACGGAGCAAGTAACGGAGCGGGTGATGGAGCGGGGGCTGGGGCGGGCAGAACCGCAGTATCTTTATCACGGTTTTCCCAGGCCACCAAATGGCGACGCTGCATATGCTGCCGCAACGCTGTAGTCCCAACATGGGCCCCCTGGCCACGCTTGACTTTCTGGCCACATAGTCGACATACGGCTACGTTTACTTCCTCGGGCGGCTTGACAAAAAATTGCCACACCGCCGAGTAGGAAACTTTGCCTCCGATACTCCTCACTGGCTGACTGCTGCTTCCTCCGTGCACACCGGCACCACTACTGGCCGTGGTGGTAGGCTGCAGTGGAGCTGGTGCTCTACTCCGTGGCCGTTTGGCTCCACTGACACTGCTGCGACCCTGCTGCTGTCTCCTGGGCAACCCACCGACTGTTTCGCTCGCTGCCAAGCTGCCACCCTCTTCTCCTGATGATGCGGAAGAAATTGCCTGATGACGACGAGGCTGCCAAGTGCGATCAACCTCCTCATCATCAAGTAGGGTCTCCGCCTCACTACTAGCCCCCTCGGCTGCGTCTGGGTCAGGAGACAGACCTGTCTCTAGACCGGCTACCGAGCCACTCTCCTCGCCACTACTTCTTCGCCTGGCTGCTGAAAAGGCGGATGTCTCCCCCCGTTCCTGACCGCCCTCTGTTAGCTCTTCCTCACTGTACAGTGGGGCTGAGCCCACAGCATGCGATACTTCGCTTGGTGAGGGAACACCAAAGGACAGGGGCAGGTAGAGGACACGTGATTTCAGTGGGCTTGGTCCCGGGCCATGCCAACTAACGGTTGTGTCTGACGTACCCACCGACCGTTGGCTGTAGGTGTCAGAGGTGACCTGGGAAGAGGAAGACGACCGAGCCAACCAATCGACGACGGCAGGGTTGTCGGTGGAGACACGACCGCTGGATGACACCGGGAGCACTGGCCTCTGGCTGCGAATAGTGCTGCCTCGACCCCTTCCTCTGCTGCCACGTCTGCTCGCTCCTAAAACATTGCCTCCTCTGCCACTCCTCTGCATGTTGTCTGACATACTCTTTAATTCAACGATTCTGTGTCCCTGAGTAACAATTCTGTGTCCCTGAGTAACAATTCTGTGTCTGTCCCTGAGTAACAATTCTGTGGCCCTAAGTAACGGTTCTGTGGCCCTCAGTAACAATTCTGTGTCCCTCAGTAACAATTCTGTGTCTGTCCCTGAGTAACAATTATGTGGCCCTAAGTAACGGTTCTGTGGCCCTCAGTAACAATTCTGTGTCCCTGATTAACGTTTATGTGGCCCTAAGTAACAGTTCTGTGGCCCTCAGTAACAATTCTGTGTCCCTGAGTAACAATTCTGTGTCTGTCCGAGTAACAATTCTGTGGCCCTAAGTAACAGTTCTGTGGCCCTCAGTAACAATTCTGTGTCCCTGAGTAACCTTTCTGTGGCCCTAAGTAACAGTTCTGTGGCCCTCAGTAACAATTCTGTGTCCCTGAGTAACAATTCTGTGGCCCTAAGTAACAGTTCTGTGGCCCTCAGTAACAATTCTGTGTCCCTGAGTAACAATTCTGTGGCCCTAAGTAACGGTTCTGTGGCCCTCAGTAACAATTCTGTGTCCCTGAGTAACAATTCTGTGTCTGTCCGAGTAACAATTCTGTGGCCCTAAGTAACAGTTCTGTGGCCCTCAGTAACAATTCTGTGTCCCTAAGTAACAATTCTGTGGCCCTAAGTAACGGTTCTGTGGCCCTCAGTAACAATTCTGTGTCCCTCAGTAACAATTCTGTGTCTGTCCCTGATTAACGTTTACGTGGCCCTAAGTAACGGTTCTGTGGCCCTCAGTAACAATTCTGTGTCCCTGATTAACGTTTCTGTGGCCCTAAGTAACGGTTCTGTGGCCCTCAGTAACAATTCTGTGTCCCTCAAGAAACAATTCTGTGTCTGTCCGTGAGTAACAATTCTGTGGCCCTAAGTAACGGTTCTGTGGCCCTCAGTAACAATTCTGTGTCCCTGATTAACGTTTCTGTGGCCCTAAGTAACGGTTCTGTGGCCCTCAGTAACAATTCTGTGTCCCTCAGTAACAATTCTGTGTCTGTCCCTGAGTAACAATTCTGTGGCCCTAAGTAACGGTTCTGTGGCCCTCAGTAACAATTCTGTGTCCCTGATTAACTTTTATGTGGCCCTAAGTAACGGTTCTGTGGCCCTCAGTAACAATTCTGTGTCCCTGATTAACGTTTCTGTGGCCCTCTGTAACAATTCTGTGTCCCTCAATAACAATTCTGTGTCTGTCCCTGAGTAACAATTCTGTGGCCCTAAGTAACGGTTCTGTGGCCCTCAGTAACAATTCTGTGTCCTTGAGTAACAATTCTGTGGCCCTAAGTAACGGTTCTGTGGCCCTCAGTAACAATTCTGTGTCCCTGAGTAACAATTCTGTGGCCCTAAGTAACGGTTGTGGCCCTCAGTAACAATTCTGTGTCCCTCAGTAACAATTCTGTGTCTGTCCCTGAGTAACAATTCTGTGGCCCTAAGTAACGGTTCTGTGGCCCTCAGTAACAATTCTGTGTCCCTGAGTAACGTTTCTGTGGCTCTAAGTAACAATTCTGTGGCCCTCAGTAACAATTCTGTGTCTGTCCCTGAGTAACAATTCTGTGGCCCTAACTAACGTTTCTGTGGCCCTAAGTAACAATTCTCTGGCACTCAGTAACAATTCTGTCTGTCCCTGAGTAACAATTCTGTGGCCCTAAGTAACAATTCTGTGGCCCTCAGTAACAATTTTGTGTCTGTCCCTGAGTAACAATTCTGTGGCCCTAACTAACGTTTCTGTGGCCCTAAGTAACAATTCTCTGGCACTCAGTAACAATTCTGTCTGTCCCTGAGTAACAATTCTGTGGCCCTAACTAACGTTTCTGTGGCCCTAAGTAACAGTTCTGTGGCCCTCAGTAACAATTCTGTGTCTGTCCCTGAGTAACAATTCTGTGGCCCTAACTAACGTTTCTGTGGCCCTAAGTAACAATTCTCTGGCACTCAGTAACAATTCTGTCTGTCCCTGAGTAACAATTCTGTGGCCCTAATAACGTTTCTGTGGCCCTAAGTAACAGTTCTGTGGCCCTCAGTAACAATTCCGTGTCCCTGAGTAACGTTTCTGTGGCCCTAAGTAACAATTCTGTGGCCCTCAGTAACAATTCTGTGTCTGTCCCTGAGTAACAATTCTGTGGCCCTAACTAACGTTTCTGTGGCCCTAAGTAACAATTCTCTGGCACTCAGTAACAATTCTGTCTGTCCCTGAGTAACAATTCTGTGGCCCTAACTAACGTTTCTGTGGCCCTAAGTAACAATTCTCTGGCACTCAGTAACAATTCTGTCTGTCCCTGAGTAACAATTCTGTGGCCCTAAGTAACAATTCTGTGGCCCTCAGTAACAATTTTGTGTCTGTCCCTGAGTAACAATTCTGTGGCCCTAACTAACGTTTCTGTGGCCCTAAATAACAGTTCTGTGGCCCTCAGTAACAATTCTGTGTCTGTCCCTGAGTAACAATTCTGTGGCCCTAACTAACGTTTCTGTGGCCCTAAGTAACAATTCTCTGGCACTCAGTAACAATTCTGTCTGTCCCTGAGTGACAATTCTGTGGCCCTAATAACGTTTCTGTGGCCCTAAGTAACAGTTCTGTGGCCCTCAGTAACAATTCTGTGTCTGTCCCTGAGTAACAATTCTGTGGCCCTAACTAACGTTTCTGTGGCCCTAAGTAACAATTCTCTGGCACTCAGTAACAATTCTGTCTGTCCCTGAGTAACAATTCTGTGGCCCTAACTAGCGTTTCTTTGGCCCTAAGTAACGATTCTGTGGCCGTCATTAACAATTCTGTGTCCCTGAGTAATGCTTCTCTGTCCCTAAGTAACGTTTCTCTGTCCCCAAGTAACGTTTCTGTGGCCCTAACTCTGTCCCTAATACAGAGCGGTCTGCCTCTCTTGAATGACTGGAGGCAAATGAAGAATTCTAAAATGGCCGCTATTTATAGCTCGACCATTACACAGTGCTGGCTGCCTGGCTGCTGATTGGCTAATGCGATCACATGTCATTAAGGAATGCATTATGGGTCAGCGCGCCTTGTCTGCGCGCCTTCCCAGACATCCCCGCTCCGTCGCCGCACATGTCCGCCGCCATTTTAGGAAAAATTTCGCGCCGAATCCGAAAAATAGCCTACTTCGGACGCGCGAATCGAAATTTTTCCTAAAATTTTCCAATATTCGACTCGAATTCCACTTCGCCTACTTCGATTCGCTCATCTCTAGTGACAATGCTGCTTCTTTATGAATACAGTACATTAAGAGAGAGCTGTAACCCTAGGATAGAGAGTGTGCTACTGGCAGGATCACCAGGTGAAAATAAAAGGGGAAAAATGTCTGAAAAATGAATAGATGCGGCATCCACCACCATCCATCTAAGGACTGTAAGTTACACTATGCTATTTTTTGTTTTTTGTTTAGTTCAGTTGTCTCCAAACTGTGGCCTGTGGTGCAGATGCAGCCCTTTACTAGTCTTTATCAGGCCTTTGAGGCATTATTTCTGTCCCTGACACCAACAATGGGGCATATTTCCTACCACTGACACCGAAAACAGAACACTATTTCTCCCACTGACACCAACAATGGGACTAATTCCTACCACTGACACCATAGATGGGGCACTGTTTACCCCCACTGAGCACAGTCCAGCTCCCTAAAGTCTGAACAGCAGGAAACTGGCCCCTTGTTATGAAAGTTTGGAGAACCTTGGTTTAGATATACAAAAAATTTGAATATACTATAGTTGATTTACTAAAACTGAAGAGTACAAAATCTGGTGCAACTGTGCATGGTAGTTAATCAGCTTCTAACTTCAGCTTGTTCAATTAAAGGATAAGTTCACTTTTGGTATCATATCTCGTATGGGCAAGCAGATATACTGACAGGTCTGCAGGAGACCTGCATGGCACTAGCAATCTGCTGATCACTTGTGCACTGTTTTACAGGCTCCTGCAACCAAAAACAATAAAAACAAATTTTCTTACCTGCAAATTTTTGATCAAAAGGTGAACTTATCCTTTAAGCTTTGACAAAAAAAATGGAAGCTGATTGGTTTCTATGCAGAGCTGCACCAGATTTTGAACTCTCCAGTCCTATGGTAAATCAACCCCATTGTATAAATTGACAAAGCTAATCAGTGAATTGTTACTATGGGTTGTTGAACAATATATTATAGAGGTCAACTTTGGTCATGAATTTATGGGGTCTGTTTACAAAAATTTCACATAGCCATTCATATGCGTGTACATTTTTCTGTGTGAAATGTAGAAAAACGAATGTTATGTGGACTTTTTTTTCTTTGGAATGAATTTGTTTTATTATACTCTGTAATAAATTATTGCATTATTGCCACTAGATGGAGCTGAGGAACATAGGAAATACATAAGCATTTGTAACAAGAGAAACAATGTAACAAATCTAGCGATCACTAAAGGGAATTAGCAGGTAAATGTAACCAATGGTTCCCGCTAGCATTCTCTCTAGGAAACACTCTTAGCAACACAAGTATACACAAAAAGAGAATAAAACATACCTATAACCTACATGAATCAAATACACACACATAAATAAATGTATATAGAGAGACTGCAATTTTAGCAAATGCTAAAAGCACAAAACTCCCTGACATCTGAAAAAACTAACAAAGGCACATTCATGACCTCTTAGTAACTTATCAAAGAAAGAAAAGAATGCAATGTGCTTAATAACTAACAATTTAACCATGTCAAAGCTCTGAGCCTTTAGGACAGCCACTTTGCAATCCAGGCGTTGGAATGACTAATGGTGAGAAGGTAACCTTTCTTAGTAGTCTAGGACACTGTTTAGAAAAGAGCAGGAACCAGCCTGTTGTATTAATTCACAGCTACAAGGTCACTATAAATAATAACACAACTCTGCCTGAACCCATTTTATGTGCAGTAAAGAAAAGCTAGTCTGTATGTGAGGACATTATCTCTAGGTCACTGATAAAATATTATACAAATGTTGTCTGACTCTGCAGTAAAAGAAGAGCTCTGAGAGAGACAAGATTAGTACATAAAATTATTTCCTACCCAGTTATTATTATTGTCCTGATGGATTTGCCGTAGTGTTTTGACATCCAGCCAACCAAGATCCTTTGTCTGTTACCGCTATGATTTGGTCCCTTGTTGGGTGACACGTGTCATAGACGGAGAGAATCCAAGGTGGGGATGCCCATGGACCATCCTGGTGAATAGAAATGGATTTAAAACTGATTTTGATGTACAGCTTTTTTGCTCAATTTGTGCGGTCGTCTGTCTCTTGGATCTGCATTTGGCAGCCTTATATACTTAGTTTATAACCATCTACCTTTGTCCATTCCCACCTCTTAGCATCAAAATGTGAACCCTTAGGGTTTACTGTTCTTAGGAATGTGAGAGTTAATGAGGCATGCAACGTCTTAAGAACCAAATGTATTCCAAAACTATTTAGTTCTTTGAGAAAGGAATAAAAGATGTACAAGTGAAACAATGAGGACTTTTTCTTACAGTAGATGTAAACCCTAACTGGCTAGAGCAAACATACTAAAAACAATTGCCACGGTTTTTCGCATAGAATAATGTTCTCACATTTTGTCATCCTTTTTTTGATTATTAGTGCTGCTGATCTTCCCCAGCCCTTTCAACCACTTTCTGTCTACATGTACATGACTAAGTTAGTTCAGATACCACTTGTTACCTCTGCCCACCAAAAACCACCCCCCTTTCCACCCCCTTTGAAACAATACAGACACAAAAATCCAAAGTAGAGTAAATGGCCGAATTGCCTTTTATTAACATAAAACCATAAATAACAGAAAAACATTCACAATTATAAACAATACAGCTTAAAGAATGGTTGTGGATCCTTAACGACACCATCTCCCACAATTTTTGGTGTCCATGGTACCATTAAGCTAGGTTATCCCCAGCAGCCAAACACCGTCTCGGGGACTATCCTAACTGACCACAGACCCCTACCAACCTTACCTCCCTGGTCAGTCTAAACTGAACGAGTCCAACCAGGACTCCATACCTGAGATGGTTCCCACCGTTTTAATCAATATTCCATATTTTATATCCCCAAATGTCACCACAGCACAAATGTGACAACTTACACTTGTGCCTGCCGCCAAATCCAAAAGGCCCACTGGATACCATCTTGCAATCCTGAGAACCACAAATCAGTGCCCACAGCATTGAGATGCACTCCATCCCCTCTAAGGTACAGCCCCATATCCTTCTCCAACTTTACATGCTGAACAACCAAGCGACCATTCCTAGCAATGAACCTGCCCACCTCTATTCACCTTTATGCGGGCCTTATTTAACCTCTCCACTGACCTAGCCCCACTCCATGAAGTGTGGGCTACTATGTCCAACCATACAATGATCATTTCCGGAAATTACGCCCAAAGTCGCAGGAAATTTCACGTCCCTAATCAGCTCCATCATAGAATGTAGACCCAAATTGTTACCCCCTGCATGAATGACCAGAATTTCTGGAGGACTGTGCAGCCAGGCGAAACGATGCACCTCAGGCACCACCCTCTGCCAAAGCATGTCGGCACACCAATCCATTTAACCCTGCCCTGCTCTCTGGGGACACCCAACTGCCTGACATTGGGCTTACCTCTGCCCTCTTAGCCCCCCATAAGACATAAGAATGCCCCAGAATCCAGATGAGACGTTGGGGAGATCTGTAAAGAAAAAGGACAATCATGCATTAACTGGACCGGAAAATCCAGTAACGAACTACATAAAGAATTCCAGAAGACAAACAGACAGGAAGCTAAACAACACACGCCTGATATCATACAGAAGGTGGGGCCCCATGTATATTCTATAACCCTTGGACTCCCACCTGTCAATTCTCTTCACTGCACCATCATCCAGACCCCACTGTGACGCCTTGGTGGCTGCCCCAATGTGGAAGGAATGGGAAGTATAATCTCCAACGTTCAACCCTGCCTCCGTTAAGCACTTGCAGAAAGCTGCTATGAATTAAAAATTGGACAACTGTGAACCATCCGAGTAGATGAAAAAGGCCCCCCATCCAGGGACGTACAGGCAAGAAGTGCTCCACCATGAGAATAGGACAAAACTGCAGACCATTCCCCCAAACAATTCAACCAACACACAAAACTCTTTCCACTGGAAACGAGACAAAGCATCTGCCACTCTGTTGGAAATTCAAGGGATATGTACAGCATAAATGAAAGTTTTCATTCTCAAACAACTCAAAACTAAGTAACGCAATAGCCTAACCACACATGAGGAAGAAGCCGATATGTTATTAATTGCCAATATCACCCCCATGTTATCACAGTGGAAGCGCACTTTTTTGTTCTGAAAGGCCTCCCCCCAAATCTCCACTGCCAAGACTATTGGAAAGAGTACAAGGAGCACCAGGCTCCTCAAAAAACCAGCATCACACCATTCTGCTGGCCTTGGCTCCACACTCCAGTGCCCCTGAAAATAGGCACCATAGCCCGCAGAACCGGCTGCATCTGTGAACAGGACCATATCAGCACTGCTGTCTGGACCATCTATCCACAAAGAATGGCCGTTGAAGAATTCAAGAATAAATGTCCCAAATATGGAGGTCAGACCTAAGCTCGCTGGACAGCCTAATGTAATGGACCGGGGCTTTGACTCCTGACATAGCCGCCAACAACTGCCAGCAGAAAATCTTGCCCATGGGAATAATTCTACAGGTGAAATTTAACTTACCAAGCTGAGACTGTAGCTCCCTCAATTGGATCCTATGATGTCCACATACAAGTCCGACTTCCATCCGTAGAGCCAGCAGTGTATACGTGGGCAATCTGTATTCCATGTCCACAAAATCTATGGTAATTTCCAGAAAAAGCAGTTCCGTGGTCAGGCCCTCTGTTTTACCTGAGGCCAAAGGAATGCTGAAACAGTTTGCAAAATGTTGCAAAGTTCCCAGCAGGATCCTACAAGTCCTTTACCCTGGCGGTGCAGTACACAAGACGTAATTTAGATAGTGGATGACTGAGTTCAGACCAGAGACATCCCTAGCCGCCCATTTGAGAAACAAACTCAACTTCTCAAACAAGACACAAGGCAGGCAATGGTCGACAAAGCAAGAACCTTGCCAAAGGCATCCCAGCAAATGGAAACTCTGAGGATGGACGGGAAGCAGGTGGAATGCCGATTCTACGACAGATTTAACCATGAGTGAGCCTTGACCATATTTACACACCCTGAAAACAGCAGCATCGAATGATGTGTAGGTAATCGCACAATCCTGTGGGTCAATACAATCATTCACCGAGCCCCCTTTCGGATACGAGAGATGGTGAATCATCCTGAACTTTCCCGCCTCTATCTTCAGAACCACACCTAAAGGAGATACCACCAATCCTGGAATAGGTGGAGACAGAAACGGACCACTCATGCGACTTAAAGCCACTTCCTTAAAAAGCTTCTTGAACACGACATCCAGATGAAGGAGCGCAGAACGTAAATTTTTGGAAATCGGGGGAACCTCACGCAACTGACTTGGGATGTGAAAACCCTCCCTAAACCCTGATTCCAGGATGCGAGCCACCGCACGATCCGGATACCTATTTAGGAAAGGAAGCATCATTTCCAGCTGCACCGGTATCCTCTTCTTTTCTAGAAGTGTCCCATTATGCGTCCCTTTCCTTGTTTATAATAGCAACCAAGGGAAGGATTGCCTCCGCAATCCGAGCATTCATGTTTGATGCGGCAGGCGCTTCCAAACTGATATGTGCTCTTACTGCCAGCAAAACCCCTTCTTTCTAGAGGCCGGTGGTACTGAGATGGAGGAGCTGCCACCCCCCCAGGAAAAAACTGACACCCATATCCTTGTGATCCCGGCGTATGGAGGGGTGAATGGCCTAACGATGGGGAAATTGTTCATCGTGGCAAAGCCAAGCCAGCCCACTATAGACCAGTGAGCCTCGCTGATAGTATCCAGAAAGCAAAACAGGGCTGAAACAGTTCTCCAGAGCTTTTTTTCCAATAATGCTAGCTCCCCCAGCTGCTGATCCAGCCTCCCTTGCAGCCTCCAGGGTCTCCGCTTCCAGCTCACCCTCCTGCTTCTGGGCTCCGCCTGTGATGAGGATTCCTCCCAGGGCTACCACCTGCAGAAGCTGACAGGTGCTTGGCAGGCGGCCATGGAGGGTTTAAAGTAATATTCCAACAAAAAAAAAAACATTTTTTTCTTAAACAGTGTCAGAAAAGGCTTTGTCTTCAAGTGGTTAGAAGAGTGGGTGATGTGTGACTTAAGGTTCTAATGTTGGCCCTGAAATGCCAGGATAGTAGAAGCACCCCCTCCATGACCCTTTTTTGGAAACTAGAAACTCAAAGGTATTTGCTATGGGGCATGGTGAGTATTTTGCAGATCTAATTTGTAGCCACCAGTTTTTGGAAAAAAGAAGACAGGAAACTAAGATGTATTTTTTCTTTTTTTCAACACCCTGTGACAAAAATGATATCTGCAAAATACTCACTAGGCATCTTAACAAATTTCTTGGGTTGTCTATTTTTCAAAAAGGGGTCATTTGGGGGGGTTGTACTATCCTGGCATTTTAGGGCCTCCGATACTGTGATAGGTAGTGAGGAAGCGATATGAGGAAATATGCCCTTTGAAAGCCTGGAGGTGGTTATTGGATTTTGGGGACTTGCATGTGGCTAGGTTGCCAAAAAGTCTCTCACATGTAGTATTTCCATAATTGGGAGAAGTAGCAGAA
This sequence comes from Staurois parvus, assembly GCF_062004578.1. Classification (NCBI taxonomy): domain Eukaryota; kingdom Metazoa; phylum Chordata; class Amphibia; order Anura; family Ranidae; genus Staurois; species Staurois parvus. The sequence continues at coordinate 8,776,887 of NW_028318003.1, forward strand.
TGTGTTTTGGGGTGTTGCTCCACATATACCCATGGCATGCATGAGCCATATTTAAATTACAACGTTGTGTTAAAAAAAAAAAACATTTTTTGTAATTTTTCAAAAATTTGTGGCAAAAAATAAAATCTTCCATGCGCTCAAAATGCCTCTCAGCAAATTCCTTGAGGTGTCTACTTTTTAAAAAGGGGTCATTTGGAGACGGGGGGGGGGGGGGGGGGGGTTACTGCCCTGGCATTGTAACACCTTAAGAAATGTGATAGGCAGTCAGAAAGTAAAAGCTGCGTAAATTACAGTATCTATAACATAGATTGTAGACGCTATAACTTTCACACAAACCAATTAATATACACGTATTCAGATTTTTTTTACCAAAAACATGTAGCAGAATACATTTTGGCCTAAATGTATGACTAACTTTGAGTTTATTGGATATTTTTTATAACCGAAAGTAGAAAATATAAGTTTATTTTCAAAATTCTCGGTACTCATTTATATCACGAAACATAAAAAACCCAGTGGTGATAAAATACCAATAAAAGAAAGCTCTATATGTGTTAAAAAAGGATATCAAATTAGTTTGGCTACAGCATTGCATGACCACACAATTACCAGTTGAAATCATGCAGCGTCGAACAGCAAATCTTCCAGAGCTGATGTGGTTAAAGAAAGCTGCAGAGTTTAAAAGATTTTGAAAGTACATTATAAACGCCACTATGAGGTTTTAGTGATTAGATTCAGATCTGCTTTAATTTATAGAATGTGTCCAAATTACATTTTTGCTAAGTTTGTTTTACTAATATTACTATTAAAGTTTTTATTTTTTGGGTTCAGTAGAGTTCAATCAACATCACCATTAAAAAAAAACCTGAAGAATATATTTAAAAAATATATATTTTTAAAAAATATTTTTCATATATTTTGTAATATTTAAAAAACGCATTTCAACATGCAGTGTGTTTATATATATATATATATATATATATATATATATATATGTATATACACACATACATACTGTTTGTTGAAATGTGTTTTTTATATATTACAAAATATATGAAAAATATTTTTACAAATATATTTTTTTAAAATAGATTCTTCAGATTTTTTTTACCATATAAAAAAGTAATTTTAACCTCCCTAGCGGTATTCCTGAGTGTAGCTCGGGGTAAAGTTTCAGTACCAAAAGCGGTAACCCCGAGCTACACTCGGGCTTACCATGCAGCGTAGCATAGGAAGTCCCTGCAGCGCTTACCTTGTCCTTCGCTCCCGGCCATCTCCTCTGGCTGATGCCGGCATCCGAATTCCGTGTTCCGGTCCCTGTGACGTTGGGACGTACGGGCGCCGGAACCGGCAGCAAATTTGAAATTTTTTAAAAAATGATTATTACATAGTAAAACATTGCTGTTTCAAAACATTTCACATACATTTTGTCCCTACTGCTTTGTCCTGTCCCCTGCCTGCATTTTGACTGTTCTTTTTGCCTGGAAACTTAGAAATGTCCATGGCGTCCAAAAAGCGTCCCTTTATGTCAAAAGCGGTTTTAGACCAGCTAGAGAACAGCGATAGTAAATCAGAACCACTTGCAGAATTGAGTGATAATGATCTGTGGGGAAATTCGGCATCAGACACTGAAAACGATTCTGCGACTTTGCTTAGCGATGTGCGAACTTGGCGCTATATTTCAAATTTCAGTGTTTTTGGTTTGATTACAGGTGAAACTCGAAAAATTAGAATATCGTGCAAAAGTTCATTTATTTCAGTAATGCAACTTAAAAGGTGAAACTAATATATGAGAGACTCATTATATGCAAAGCAAGAGAGTTCAAGCTGTGATTTGTCATAATTGTGATGATTATGGCTTACAGCTCCCAAATCCACAATCTCAGAAAATTAGAATATTACATGCAATCAATAAAACAATGATTGTACATAGAACAATATCGGACCTCTGAAAAGTATAGGCATGCATATGTACTCAGTACTTGGTTTGGGCTCCTTTTGCAGCAATTACTGCCTCAATGCGGCGTGGCATGGAAGCTATCAGCCTGTGGCACTGCTGAGGTGTTATGGAAGACCAGGATGCTTCAATAGCGGCCTTCAGCTCTTCTGCATTGTTTGGTCTCATGTATCTCATCTTTCTCTTGGAAATGCCCCATAGATTCTCTATGGAGTTCAGGTCAGGCGAGTTTTCTGGCCAATCAAGCACAGTAATCCCACGGTCACTGAACCAGGTTTTGTTGCTTTTGATAGTGTGGGCAGGTGCCAAGTCCTGCTGGAAAATGAAGTCAGCATCCCCATATAGCTCGTCTGCGGAAGGTAGCTTGAAGTGCTCCAAAATCTCCTGGTAGACGGCTGCGTTGACCCTGGACTTAATGAAGCACAGTGAACCAACACCAGCAGATGACATGACTTCCCAAATCAACACAGACTGTGGAAACTTCACACTGGACTTCAAGCATCTTGCAGTGTGTGCCTCTCCATTCTTCTGCAAAAGTTGCTCTCATCAGAAAAGAGGATTTTGGACCACTGAGCAACAGACCAGGTCTCTTTTTCTTAAGCCCAGGTAAGAGGCTTCTGATGATGTTTGTTGTTCAGGAGCGGCTTGACAAGAGAAATACGGCATTTGAAGCCCATGTCCAGGATCCGTCTGTGTGTGGTGGCTCTTGATGCACTGACTCCAGCCTCAGTCCACTCCTTGTGAAAGTCCCCAACACTTTTGAATGGCCTTTTCCTGACAATTCTCTCCAGGCTGCGGTCATCCCTGCTGCTTGTACACCTTTTTCTTTCACACTTTTCCCTTCCACATAACTTTCTATTAATGTGCTTTGATACAGCACTTTGGGAACATCCAACTTCTTTTGCAATTACCATTTGAGGCTTTCCCTCCTTATGGAGGGTGTCAATGATGGATTTCTGCACAACTGTCAGGTCAGCAGTCTTTCCCATGATTGTGATTCCTACTGAACCAGATTGAGAGACCATTTAAAGGCTCAGGAACCCTTTGGAGGTGTTATTATTATTATTATTATTATACAGTATTTATAAAGCGCCAATAGTTCACTCAGCGCTGTACATTACAAAGGGGGACAGAACATATGACAGAACAATACCAATACAATGCAAAACATGAGGGGATCGAGGACCCTGCTCTTTCAAGCTTACAATCTAGATGTTATGGCTTAATTAGCTGATTAGAGTGGGACACTTTGAGCTGAGAATATTGCACCTTTTCACAATATTCTAATTTATTGAAATTGTGGATTTGGGGTTTTCATGAGCTGTAAGCCATAATCATCACAATTATGACAAATCACGGCTTGAACTATCTTGCTTTGCATGTAATGAGTCTATCTCATATATTAGTTTCACCCTTTAAGTTGCATTACTGAAATAAATTAACTTTTGCACGATATTCTAATTTTTCGAGTTTCACCTGTATATTATTGAATTAAATTTATTATTATTATATTATTATTTTTTATGATTATTTATTAAATTATAATTTATGATTTTGTGTTTCAAGTTTTATCATATCCGGAATGTTTACTAGACTCTTGTTCGGACAGATTTCAGTGAGTTATTCCTAAATTACAGGCCTACAATAAAAAAAAATACATATTTCCATGCAAAAAAATGGTACCCTTTCAGCACCAAAAACCTGAAAGAATCATACCGCTAGGGAGGTTAACATCTATTTTTACATATATTTGTAAATGCATTCCAAAAATGTAGATTTGTATTTTTAAAGACTTACAGTATATTTGAAATGTATTTAAAAAAATATTTTTCATATATTTTGTAATAAAAACGCATTTCAACATGCATATATATATATATATTGAAATATATTTTGAAATATATTGAACATGGGCAAAATTGTAGCATTTCAAATATATGTCAATATATTTGGGAAGAATATTTTTAAAATATATTTCAACTATATTTTTCTTCCATTTGGGTAGATAGCACCACATAGTTTAAGGTGTCTTTTTATGAAACAGAGATCAGCGGTGATCCTAAGGATTGTTCCTGATCTCCGATCATTAGTGGTTTAGGAAACAGAGGTGATCAGTGGAGAACATGTTCTCCACTGATCATCTTAGCATACAGATGGCCAGTGTATGAAGGAGCGATGTCAGCCCTTCACTGGCGATCTGTGTTCTCCTTCCAGATTCTCCAGCCCAGAGGTGGAGAATCGAGGGAACCGCAAACGAAGCAGTGATAATTTACCGCTGCTTAGTAAACGGCGTTTGACTGATCTCTTACTGTAATCTCACAAGATTATAGTAACAGCAGTCGTTTTCCAGTTTTCAAAGCGTTTGTAGATCCCTTCTCTCCTCATTAGAAGCGATCTACATCGCTTCATGAACAGGCATTCAGAGGAGAGCTGTCTCCTCTGAGAATGTCAGAGAACAGAGCAGTGGACATTTACTGCTGCATGATAAAAGGACACCTATGACAGCATTCTGTCCAAGTGCAGAGAAAGTGTGAATACAAAAGATCAGCACTCTAAATGAATCCACTTAAAATGTATTAGTACCAAATCAGATTAAAAAAAACAGACATCTCTGTCAATGTGTTTTGGGCAATCCTAGTCTTAGTCAGTGGATTAGATTAAATGTGTTGGTAGAAATGTCTGTTTTTACTCTGATCTGGTATTAATACACTTTCACGTGGACTCAAGAAGAGTGTTGGCCTTCTATAGCATTCATACAGTCCAACAAAAGCAAAAGTCACAGGCTATGCAATCAACAACTTGTCAACTAAATCGATTGAATTTATTTTTTGTTTATTGTACTTGGATCTGCGTCTCCTTCTTCTGTGCTAGCAATAAATGTACTATATAAACAGTTACACAATAATGATACAGAAATAGTTGACATAACTCAGCAAATAAATATCTTTAGTATAAATTTTATAAATAAATAATCATCTATATGTAACAATGGTAAATGTACCACAGTGGTCTAAGTGGAGCGTATTCGTAAAACCGGCAAGCGCCAAGTACAAACAGCACTATCCATTTCAGGAAATTGGCAATGATTGTGTGCTAGAGTACTTTATGACAAGTGAGTGCTGATTGGCTGCTATAGGATATTGCCAAGGGCAACTCTCGTCATTTTGATGATGCTTGTCAGTAGTGGAAGTATAGGGGGGGGGGAGCTGAGTCCCTGATTCTGAATTCCATGTTACAATAAAATTAGGCATATTATGTTAAAAGATTCTTTGTCAGAAAATTAATATTGGAATGCTATATATCACACAATCACATAAAAGGTAATATCACAGTAAGGAATCACACATAATAGCAACACAGACTAGCTCCTTTCCCTTGGGCACATCCAAGACAGAAATGCATAAGCATAGCTTGAGTGCCGTGGCAAATGGTGTGCATGGGCACGTCACTCTGAACAATCGGTGTGACCAAAAAAGGCATAATTACATAGAACACGAGTCTATTTGCACTTGTCAAATACATATAAGAAACCATTTCCAAATGTATAGTTAACAGATTGAAAGGGAGCAAATAAGAAAAGTTCATTGTTAGGGTTTACACACAATTGAATAATTGTTGAAACATATACAGCATAAATGAGTACACCCCAACAGATTTGTCAGAAAACCTTTCCTTTCCTTTTAGAATTAATATTTCCTATGGGACACTATACTACAAAATACTCCCACAAATGCGGGACATTGATTGCAAACAAGATTTGTTAATTTTCACACACAAAAAAAGTATTTTTCCTAACAAATTCATTCAAGACCATGTTGCAAAAAGGAATACACCACAATGAAAGTCTTAGGAGCAAAGCAAAATTTTAGACAACAAATTCCTAATTAACAAGGATTCAACTCCAGGTGAGTTTAATTATTCATTAAACAGGTGTCCAGAGGACAGTTGATTAAAAGGACGTTATCTAACCGCTTCCCGACTGCCCTATAGCAGAAATACTGCCACAAGGCGGCATGGGTGCACAAAATCATGTGTGTGTATATATGTATATATATATGTGTGTACTTTTCCATTTCTGGGTAGGGGGCACACTCTGCCATTCGTGGTCACGGCTGTCAATCACCAGGTCCCGGTTGGTGATTACTCGCCAGCGCCCGGTGATTGCCGAGCATCTCCGATGGGAAGGAGAACTGTTTGTAAACAAAACAGTTCTCCTTTCTGTCAGCTCGTGCACACTGCTTTGGATAGCTGTGCACAGCTTAGCCATGCAAAGCAGTGTGCTTACAGTGAAGCACATGGACACAGCTTATAGTGAAAAGCACACAGTTAACCCTTTGATCACCCTCATGTTAACCCCTTCCTGCCCAGTGCCATTAGTACAGTGTCAGTGCTTTTTTTTAGCACTGATCACTGTATTGGTGTCAGTGGGGATGTTAGTGACACCAAGTCAGTTTCCCCCAGTGTCAGAATGCCTGCTGCAGTACCGCAGTCCCGCTAAAAGTCACTGATCACCGTCTTTACTAGAAAAAAATTTAAAAATCCCAGTATACATACCGGCATTTGTAAACGCTATAACTTTCACGTAAACCAATTAATTTACACGTATTGGGATTGTTTTAGCAAAGACATATTGCTAAATACATTTTGGCCTAAATTTATGATGAAATTTAATTTTTTTATTTTTTTACTGGACATGTTTAACCTCCTCGGCGGTATGATTCTTTCCAATTTTTTGTGCTGAAAGCGGTACCATTTTTTTGCATGGAAATATGTAGTTTTTTATTGTAGGCTGTAATTTTTAGGAATAACTCACTGAAATCTGTACGAACAAGAGTTTATTAAACATTCCGGATATGATAAAATTTGAAACACGAAATCATAAATTATAATTTAATAAATAATCATAAAAAATAATAATATAATAATAATAAATGTAATTCAATAATATAATCAAACCAAAAACACTGAAATTTGAAATACAGAGGCAAATTTGCACATCGCTGAGCAAAGTCGCAAAATTGTTTTCAGTGTCTGATGACGAATTTCCCCACGAATCATTATCACTCAATTCTGCAAGTGGTTCTGATTTACTATCGCTGCTCTAAAACCGCTTTTGATGTAAAGGGACGCTTTTTGGACGCCATGGACTTTTCTCAGTTTCCAGGCAGAAAGAACATTCAAAATGCAGGTAGGGCACAGGACAAAGCAGTAGGGACAAAATGTATGTGAAATGCATTGAAACAGCAATGACAGCAACAATTACATTTTTTTAAAATTTAAAATTTCCCGCCGGTTCCGGCGCCTGTACGTCCCGACGTCACAGGGACCGGAACACAGAAGCCAGATGCCGGCATCGGCCGGAGGAGATGACCGGGGACGCTGCAGGGGACACATCGTGGGAGCGAAGGACAAGGTAAGTGCTGCAGGGACCCCCAGAGCAGCGCTGCAAGGTAAGCCCGAGTGTAGCTCGGGGTTACCGCTTTTGGTATAGAAATTTTACCCCGAGCTACACTCGGGATTACCGCTAAGGAGGTTAATAGCAAAAAGTCAAAAATATTGTTTTTTTCTCTCAAAATCGTCAGTCTATTTTTAAAAATAAAAAATGCACAGGTGATCAAATACCACTGAAAGAAAGCTCAATTCATGGGAAAAAAAAGACATAAATTTAATTTCGGTGCAGCATTGCATGACTACACAATTGTCAGTTAAAATAATGCAGTGCCGTAACGCCAAAAAATGGCCTGGTCAGGAAGGGGGGTAAATCCTCAGGAGGGCAAATGGTTAACAAAAAAAACCCTTCCCATTTCATGCTGTCAGCAATGGCACCACATGAAAGAGAAATGTCACAAGACTGGAGAAAGAAGATAATTTCCTTACACAAGAAAGGTGAATTAGCAGTTATGTGATCCTTGAGTTCTCACACTTCGGACCAAGGCTGCATTCAGCTAGGTAAGTATAATATTAAAAAAAAACACAAAAGCCATACTTCTCTTTTAAGCTCATAAATTGCAACACGCTAACCAAAAGGATAAACACCGCTGTCGTCCTGGTCCCAGGCTCCCACTGTGCACCAGTCAGCCATTGCTGTGTATGGACACTGCAGTAGCAAGAGCTGACAACCAGAGCCAGGAAGCGGAAGAGTACTGCAATAGAGCTTGGAGCTCACCGCTGGCGCAGGGGAGGAAATGATGTCAGTCCAGGGACACAGAGTGTGTGTGGGCGTGGTTACGCATTGCAGAGTACGCATGCGCCTTCCTCAGGCCTCCGATGGCCCCTTTTATTTGCCTTTAGCCAATCAATCCCACAGTGCCAAGCCAATCATGATAGTGATCCCCAGTAGAATACCACACACCATAAGTCATTGGTCTATAAACAGGAAGGTCTGACTATGTTGTATATGCCAGCGGGGAATCCTGTTAACACTTCCAATGCAAAAGGCACAGGGTAAATCTCTCAAAGTCTAAAGAAGTCCAACACTCAATATATTAAAATAAAGAGAAGGGAAAAGCAGCTTATAGGGTAAACAAATGTTAATTAATGAAGTAAAACACATAAAAGTATCCATTAAGCACTAAGGAAATACAGTGTGTTCCTATTAGGGCACCACTGGTGTCACTGGGAAAATGCCTCTTATATTGCTGTAAGTGTAAAAATAAGGCTGCTTACATTGGTGTCAGTGGGTTATTATTGCCCTTTACATCGGTGTCAGTGGGAAAATGCCTCTTATATTGATGTCAATGGCAAAATAATGCATCTTACACTGAAGCCATTGGAGGAATGCATCTTATATTGTTGTCAGTGGGGAAAAAACATATCTTATCTTGGTGTCAGTAGTGAAATAATGCATCTTACATTGATGTCAGTGGGAACATAATGCGTCTTACATTTTTTAAAATCGTAAGCTCTAATGAACAGAGCCCTCTGTCTGCCTTTATTTTGTAAAGGATTATGCAAATTGAATAATAATAATAGTAATAATAAAAATAATTGATGTCGGTGGAAAAATAAAGCCGCTCACATTTTTGCCAATGGGAATATAACAAAGCTAATTTCCTAAAGAGGGTGAGAACGTTCACACAATAAATTGTGTGATTATTCATAGAAACATAGAAAAGTGACGGCAGAAAAAGACCGAGTGGTCCATCGAGTCTGCCTGTTTTTTTTTCACTCAAATTATTCAGTCCTTAGCAGATGAAATTAATAAACAGGATTTTACTTTTCATATTTGAACAATTGAAGTGAATCCTCATAGAATTTAATGTGTGAACATTCCTAGTTGCATCAGCCTCAATGCCCTTTACATTGGTGTCAGTGGGAAAATAATGCCCCTCACAATATTGTCAATAGGAAAATACTGCCCCTGACATTGGTGTTAGTGCGAAAAAGTGCATCTTACAAAGGTGCTATTGGGGAAATATTGCCTCTTACATTGGTGTCATTAGTAAACAATGGTCCTCATTTGAGAAGCCCTTGAAAGTAATTACAGGTAAAACATGTTGGGAATATGGAACTCTGTTTTCTGTTTACAGCGGTTTGTAAATGTAACTATGTCACTTTCTGTGACTTATTTATGCCTGCAATACTGCTATTCAGGAGATATGTTCTGGGTGTATCTCATGCCCAGAAGGAAAGAAGAGGCGTAAAGATACTGCATGGGCAAGCAATGAGAGCGGAACTAAGAATCATGTATGACCTACAAAAAAATCGGGTCATAATAAGAAGCTGGTAAACATTCATGCCAGAAGGCTGTCTAGTAGTACATAATTCAGAGGTTGGAGATAATCACGGAGGAAAATTCATGTTTGTAGGTGATCACTAGCATGTTACAGAAGACTTAATTACCAGCACATTGGTACAGAATGTGGTTATTGTTATGCTATTGAGGCCTGAATCCTGCAGTATCACTGAATATTGTGAAGGAGCACGACCATATCATAGGAGGCCGAGGGCTCTATTCACTAAAACAGACCGAATGCAGTATTTAGGTGTGTAGACAGATTTTCCCATAAATATTGCATGTGATCCTGAAATTGTCAATTCACTATGCCACTTTGCAGTATTTAATGCAAAACACTCAAAACGATTGGTAAATACCACATAAAAAGGGATTAAAGTCAATTCACAGAAGGAAGTAAATAACTAAATGTATGCGGTAATTAAGTAGTGGTCCAGGCATGCGGTATTTAAGAAATGTAAAAATATAATAGCCAATTTTGAGTAGTCTCTAACCTTTTTTGGATCAGTTCTCTCGACAGTAATGCTTAGAAACCGAAATATGAAAATCATTGGGGTTGATTTACGTAAGGTAAAGGAAAACCTTTTGTTTAGGTTTGGATAGCATGGAGGTGGATTAGAACACTTGCCGGGTTTTTATTGTTGTTTGTGTCCTTGTTAGGGAGATTCACCCTTTCTATTCGTCCTGTTTACCATTGTCATTGAAAGTAAACGAAAATCCCAAATTATGGGTTGTCCCCAGAACAGTAATAGAGGGGACATCTTCCAATGGGACACTGGTCCTGGTGACCTGGGGGGCCCCAAGGAATTCTTTTAACTTGTAGGGATTTCCTCTCACTTTTTGTTTTGGTTATGGGACAGGAAGTGAAAGGAAATCTCCCCAATGGGACACAGATGTAAAAAAAAATATAAAAAAACCTTACAGGGGTTATAACCCTCCCTTAGTCTATCCAAAATGAAAAAAATGTTTGGCCTATAGTTCTACTTTAGAGCAAATAGACTGTGCACTTTGGAAGTTGCTCCAGAGCTTAATAAATGGGGTTAAGCTTCACTTTACAAAGAATACCCATCACAGGCAAGGATGATTGAATAATGGAAGTCAGCAGAGCACCCCCCATTTACTAAGCTCTGCAAAGTGTTCATTCTATGTGTTCATTCTATGTGCCTTTAGTAAATCCACCCTGTTACATTTAGTAAAATCAATCTATTTTCTTTTGTCATTTCACCAGATTTTTGGAGACCTTTTTTGTGTATATAGAAGGATATACATCAATTGCCCCAAAAAACTCCCAATCACTCCAAACATAATACAGTGTACATGTATATCACAATGGTCTAATCCCTTGTTAGAACATATATGTCATATATATATATATATACAGTATAGTGGAGAGACTTTACTTTTTCACAATTATTTTAACCATTTCAATACCGTGCAATTTTACACCTTCCTGCCCAGGCCATTTTTCAGGTTTCAGCACTCTCACAATTTGAATGACAATTGCGCGGTCATACAACACTGTACCCAAACTAAAATTTTATCATTTTCTTCACACAACTAGAGCTTTCTTTTGGTGGTATTTAATCACCGCTGGGGTTTTATTTTTTGCTAAATTAACAAAAAAAGACCAAAAATTTTGAAAAAAAAACAAATTTTTCTTTGTTTCTGTTATAAAAGTTTACAAATAAATAATTGTTCTTCATAAATTTAGGCCGAGATGTATTCTACTACATGTCTTTGGTGAAAATAACCCAAATTAGGATGTATTTTTTAGTTTGTAGGAAAGTTATAGAGTTCACAAACTATGGTATAGATCTGAATATTGATCAATCCTGAAGTACTGACAGCCAATCTAATTTCTTGAGGTCCAAGAATGTCAGAACAGTACAGATATCCCCCAAATGACCCCTTTTTGCAGAGTAGACAGTCCGACGTACTTCATAAGAGGCATGGCGAGTTTTTTGAAGTTGTATTTTTATGTCATAATTTTTCGGAAAATGAAAAAATTAAAAAAATTATTTTCACTATTTTTTTTTTTACATACTGTCACCAGTGCAGTACAGCGTCATCATATAACTGGCATGGCGGTTAACAGGGACACTGACTGGTGACAGTATGAAAAAAAAAAAAAATATATATATATATATATATATATATATTTTTTTATTATATTTAATTTTTTATTACATTTTTTTTTTTTGATTTTTTTTTTCATATTTTACTATGACCAAAGTAGTACAATGTTACCATAGTAACACTGTACTACTTTGGGGAAGTGATCAGTATTTTTTTTTTTTTTTTTTTTTTTTACACAATTTGCTTATAGCAAAGAATTACTTTGCTATAAGCAAGCATTTACCTGAATGAAATCGATTCATTCAGCTTTTTTTTTTTTTTTTTTTTTTTTTGTGCTTAGCTGTGATTTGGTCACAGCTAATCACATGACATGTGCATGTGATTAGCTGTGACCATTCACAGCTAGGCACTAGTATACAATGGATGGCATCATGAATGAAGCCATCCATTGTATACAACTGTCATGTGACCTGCTTTGATTGGTCACAGCAGGTCACATGGTACCAACGGGAGTCGGTACTCGGATCTGTCATCGGCCGTGCCCGAGGTGCACGGCCCGTGACAGATCCCGCTGCTGCGCCGCTCTGCATTACCGCAAACGGTGCATGTGCGGGAGCACGCCAAATGGCGTGCACCCGGAATGAAGAGGCACATCTGAAGCCGCCAAACGGCCATTGGCCGGGCGGCTAATGGTTAAGAGATATCTTCTCTCTGGCAAGTGATTTTTTTTTTTGCGACCTATAAGGGGGGTAATTCTTCCCAATGACCATCACACTAATGTATCATGAGTTGTAATTTTTTGCATGGGTTCCTTGAGACTGGAAAGTTATTTCAAGGGTTCCTCTGTGTTGAAAAGTTTGAGAAAGGCTGCTTGAAAGTATAACTAATGGCAAACATTTTTCCTTTTGGATAGCGTAATGGAGGTTTATTGCCCCTGTCAGGTTTTTTCGTGCCATCTGTCCCACTGGGGAAATTTCCCTTCACTTCCTGTCCCATTGCCAAACAAGAAGTGAGAGGAAATTCATGCAATTAAGGGAATCCCTTAGGCTCAGGGATTCCCCAGGTCACCAGAACTAGTGTCCCCATTGGAAAATTTCCCCTCTATTACTTTTCTGGGGACAACCCAAAATTTGGGATTTTAATTTCATTTCACTTTCAAAGATAACAGTAAACAGGACAAATAGACAGGGTGATTATTCCTAATGGAAAAAGACAGCAATAAGAAATAGGTGTTCTAATATCTCTCAATCCTTTCCAAAACTAAAAAAAAAATTGTTTGTCCTTTAGTTATACTTTAACCAATACACGCCCGGCCAATAGCCAAAAGGCGGTCGGCAAAATGTACTGCATTTCCGGGTTGGACGCCAAATGGCGTCCTCCCGCACATGCGCACATGTACCTCGGACACGGCCGATGACAGATCTGAGTACCGGCACCCGGTGCCGTTACCATGTGACATGCTGTGACCAATCACAGCAGGTCACATGACAGTTGTATACAATGGATGGCTTCATTCATGCCATCCGTTGTATACTACTGTCTAGCTGTGAATGGTCACAGCTAATCACATGCACATGTCATGTGATTAGCTGTGGCCAAATCACGGCTAAGCACAAAAAAAAAAAAAGCCCTGAATGAATCGATGTCATTCAGGTAAATGCTTGCTTATAGCAAAGTAATTCTTTGCTATAAGCAAATTGTGTAAAAAAAAAAAAAAAATACTGATCACTTCCCCAAAGTAGTACAATGTTGCTATGGTAATATTGTACTACTTTGGACATAGTGAAATATGAAAAAAAAATTAAAAAAAAAGGAAAAAAATGTAATAAAAAATTAAAAATAATAAAAAATATATATATTTTTTTTTTTTTCATACTGTCACCAGTCAGTGTCCCTGATCACCGCCATGCCAGTTATATGATGATGCTGTACTGCACTGGTGACAGTATGTAAAAAAAAAATAGTGAAAATAATTTTTTGCATTTTTTCATTTTCCGAAAAATTATGACAAAAAAAAATACAACTTTAAAAAACTCGCCATGCCTCTTATGAAATACGTCGGACTGTCTACTCTGCAAAAAGGGGTCATTTGGGGGATATCTGTACTGTTCTGACATTCTTGGACCTCAAGAAATTAGATTGGCTGTCAGTACTTCAGGATTGATCAATATTCAGATCTATACCATAGTTTGTGAACTCTATAACTTTCCTACAAACTAAAAAATACATCCTAATTTGGGTTATTTTCACCAAAGACATGTAGTAGAATACATCTCAGCCTAAATTTATGAAGAACAATTATTTATTTGCAAACTGTTATAAGAGAAACAAAGAAAAACTTGTTTTTTTTTCAAAAGTTTCAGTCTTTTTTCGATAATTTAGCAAAAAATAAAAACCTCAGTGGTGATTAAATACGACCAAAAGAAAGCTCTAGTTGTGTGAAGAAAATGATAAAATTTTAGTTTGGGTACAATGTTGTATGACCGCGCAATTGTCATTCAAAGTGTGAGAGCGCTGAAACCTGAAAAATGGCCTGGGCAGGAAGGTGTAAAATTGCCCGGTATTCAAATGGTTAAGTAAATGCAAAATATCTTTATAAATGACAAACTATTGAATCAAAATAGTATCAAAACGCACACACATATATAAATATCCTCAGGCCAGTGCTAAACTATTTTGCGCCCTAGGCAAGACCAGCTACTTGCCCTCCTCCCCCACCCCCACGCACACACAAACACACACAAAAATTAATAAATAAAATTAAAATCAGTAGAAAATATCAAATCAACAAAACATGGAGCTGCTACATTTATTTTAATTTGCAAAAATAAGTGCCATAAGAAGCCACCAGCACCAATATTAAAAACAAAATCAAAGTTATGGATGGACTGTATCTGTGGCTGGCAGTGGCAGGGTGACAGTTGCAGTGAGTGGAGGATGTTGGATCCACACTCTGACAGATCCCAGGCTGCAATTCCCCAGGCAATGGGGGGAGATAAAATGCTGTGACAGCAGGCAGATGAACTGAGCGATCCCACACAGTGGCAGATCTGACACAATACACCACCACCAACACTGACACAGATCAGCAGACCCAGCAGGCACTAGAAGAGCAGGCTGTGGGATCATGATGATGTCATCACTCACTGACACATTGCACATGTGATGGATGGCTGGCCGGGTCACACTCCCACAGACATGAGACATCAGATTAAGAGAAGGGCTGGAACTCCACAGAGATCAGCAGCCGCAATCTGGCTTGCAGTAAGGGACTGAGTCTGAGAGGAACATTGGAAAAAGTTGCTACACTGGCTCCAGACACTGGCTCCTCTGTTCTTTCTTCCTCCCCTCTGCCTGCCCCTTTCCTCAGCTGAAGAATCATTCATGATGTGGCGGCGTCCCACACAGAGAAAGTGTCAGCCCCTAGGTGGCAGTGCGCCCTAGGCGGCTGCCTAGTTTTCCTAGTGGAAGCACTGGCCCTGAATACCCTTCTTCCACCAATAAAAAAGACAACATTGTAGAAATAGAGTATTTATATATGTGTGTGATTTTTTTAAAACTATTTCATTCAAAATATAACATTTAATTTTTATAAAATATATTTTATGTTTAATTAATTTAACGTAGTTGTTTTTGATACACGTGTGTCCCGTGAAAGCAGCTATTCGAATCACTTTTTTTTCTTTTGTATTCAAGTGGTTGTAAAGGCTCAAGGTTTTTTACCTTCATGCATTCTATATATGAAGGTAAAAAACCTTCTTTGTGTAGCATCTCCGCCAGCCCCCCTAATACTCACTTAAGCCCCCTCCTGATCCAGCGATGGGCACTGGAGTCTTGGCTGTCCCAGGACTCCCTCTCCTCATTGGCTGAGACAGCATTGGCTCACGCTGCTGCAGGGGCGGACTGACAACTCATGGGGCCCCCGGGCAATAGGGGATCATGGGGCCCCTGTGTCCTTGCCCAAACTCAAAAAAGCCTATGAAAAAGGTACCAGGGGCATCTCATAGGGCCCCCTACTGACCCCGGCCCTCGGGCAGTGCCCGGGTTTCCAAATGGTCAGTCCGCCCCTGCGCTGCTGTCAATCACAGCCAGTGAGCGAATGAGAAGAGAGAGGGGGCGGCCCGAGCTGTGGCTCTGAGTGTGAATGGATACACGGAGCGGCGGTTGCCCCCATAGTAAGATGCTTGCCATGGGGGCACCCAACAGGAGGGAGAGGCCAGGAGAGCCTGCAGGGGATACGAGAAGAGGAGGATTCAAGCTGGTCTGTGCAAAACTACTGCACACTGCAGGTAAGTATAACATGTTTGTTATTTTTAGAAAAACAAATTTAAGCCTTTAGTATCACCTTAATGCATCTGCTGCAGGGACCGCACTGACTTAGTGAATTGACATTTTTCTACAGTTTAAACCATTTTACCTCTTTATTAGCAATACAAACTGACAGGGGTTCTAATTGTTCTCCACTGTATCCATCCATCTGGATTTCTCATGAGATAAAATACTGCATGGTTTCATGAGATAAATACCACTTATTTCAGAATAATACCATATGCGTATTTGCCAGGGGGCACATTTGCTGGTGGAGTTTGTTCTAGAAGTGGGGTTATTTATTTAAGTGGGAACACTTCAGGCTCTGCATCACCTGAATGTCTCATCTGGAGATTTCTTCTCTGTCCCTCCACAGGTATGTTCCTTCTGCTTCACATCCACTCATAAATAAAAAACTGAAAACTGATTGCTTTCCTTGATTTTGTGTGTTCTCTGGTATGTTCCTGCTACTTAACCACCTGTAGCCCTGTCCACATTGTGATGTTTATTTTCTCCTTTAGTGGCTTACCTAAATTATGACCTGTTCTTATCTTTACAACTCTGCCCTCTTGCAAGTCTGGTTCTGAAGTGAAAATTATGTTCTGCTAGCCAGGCATCCTTTATTAATTCCTGATTAGTTAATTGGCAAGCAACCACCCCCACCCCTAACAGTATAAAACTAGACCACCTTTATGAGGGAAACACATTTGCCGCTGGGGTTCTTTCTAGAAGTGGGGGTTATTTCTTTAAGCGGGAACACTTCAAGCTCTGCAGTTCAGCAGTTGCACAAAGCGTAAGTACACAGGAAAATACTTTGAAAAACACCAAACAGACCGCCGTGACCTTGTTTACCCTTTCAGCTCTCCTTCTACACTGTAACATGTGCTCTCTACCACTCCTTCTGACAGTTGTGTCCTTTCTCCTTAAACTCTCTTTCCTTCATCCCTCTTCTCTGCCCCACAGCATATGTATATGTCACCCTCATGTCTGTCCCCTTCATATAAATCCCACTCCCATATTACTTCCCTCACCCTTCTGCTTCTCCTAACCTCTGGAGATATATCCCCAAACTCTGGGCCTCCATCATTTAACTGTATTCAACACACCCATCACCTTCCACCCTCTGGCAGCAGCTGCAATTAGCACAATTTAGTTTCCATTCCTCTTCTTGCCAAGACCAGACTCCCCTTCTCTTGCACCTTTGAAATGCCCACTCTATATGTAACAAACTCATCTCCCTCTACAACCTCTTTATCGCGAACACATTTAATCTACTTGCCATTACTGAAACCTGGCTTCATGAATCCAACACTGCTTCTCCTGCTGCCTTCTCCCATAGTGGCCTTCTCTGGACTCAATCCCCCCAGACCCAGTGGATGGAAGGGAAGGGGAGTGGGTATCCTCCTAGCCTCATATAGCATCTTTTAGGGACTTTACCCACCTCCCTCTCTGTCACTGTCCTCATTTGAGACACATTGCATTTGTCTTTCCTCTCCAGTTTCTCTAAAGATAGCTGTGATCTACTGGCCCCCTGGAGCGGTATCAGCCTTTTTTGATGACTTCTCTGCTTTACCACCCTACTTTCTCTCTTCTGAAATCCCCACAATCATTCACGGTGTTAATACTAACACTCTTGCCACTTCTAATCTTCTCAGTCTAACCACCTCCTTTGACCTGAAGCAATGGATACAAGCTTCTACACACTCTGATGGCAACACCCTTGACCTTGTTTTCTACTACCTATGCACTCCGTGCAACCTCTCCAACAATCCTTTCCCTCTCTCTGACTACTGCCTTATTAGTTTAACTTTCTCCCTCTCTTCCGCCTCCTCTCCCTCCAGCTGCCTAACAATTATCCGTAGAAACCTTCACCACCTCAACCCTTCTCTTCTCTGCTCTGCTACTGACTACCTCTATGACAAAATCTCATCCCTGTCCTGTCCCAACCTAGCCACTTTAGTCTACAACACTCCACTGTCATCCTCCCTGGACACACTGGCCTCTCTCACTCCAGTCAGAATCAGGCCCCAACACCTACAACCTTGGCAAACAGAAGTCTTATAAAATGTAGCCATGCTCTTGAGCGCCTGTGGCATAAGGCTAAGTCTAAGAAAGAGTTCAACCAATATAAATCTGCCCTTCAAAAATACAATTCCTGCCTCCTCACTAACAAACAGACTTAATTTATCACTTTCATTAACAACATATCATTCCATCCCTGTCAGCTCTTCTCTACCTTTAACTCTCTACTGTGTCCTCCACTACCTCCACCCACTAACTCATTCACTGTCCAGTAGATGGCCAATTACTTAAAAAATAAGATTGATACAATTAGTGAGGAGATCTCCGCTGTACAGATACCATCTCCACTTAACACTCCATGTCCACAGGTACAATCATTACTTCCCTCATTCAACCTCACCACTATAGACGAGGTTGCTAAACTTTTTTTAATGTCCACCTAACCAGCTGTTCCCTGGACCTTATTCCCTTGCAAATGTGATGGCCATCCTCTGGTTCTGTCCTACTCTCTCTAACTCACATATTCAATCTCTCCCTCGCTTCTGACATCTTCCCCAACTCTCTAAAACATGCACTGTTCATCCGCATACTTAAAAAGCCCTCATTGGACCAATCTTAACAACCAACGCCCCATCTCCTTGCTCCCCTTTTTATTAAAACTCCTTGAATGTCTAGTCTACAACCGACTGAGCAACCACCTCCCTGAGAATAATCTTCTTGATCCCCTTCAGTCTGGATTTTGCCTCAACACACCACATCAACTGCTCTCCTAAAAACTCGACTGCTAATGGCTACATCCAATAGACACTATTCTGTACTCCTAATCCTGGACCTCTGTGCTGCCTTTGACATGGTAGACCACTCCCTCCTCCTCAAAAAACGTCACGTCTTTGGTCTCCGTGACTGTACTCTTTGCTGGTTCTCATCCTACTTATCCAACCGCACCTTTAGTGATACTTACAATTCTACTTCCTCCTCTAATCCCCCTTTCTCTGTTGGGGCCTGAGCTATCCTTTTGGCCCCACATCCCATCACTGTCCAAATCTTTCCACCTCAATCTCCTCAACATCTTAAAAATATGCTCCTTCCTAACCAATGACACCACAAATCTCCTAGTTCACTCCATGATCATCTCTCGCCTTGACTACAGCAACTCCCTCCTCACTGGATTTCCTTTACATAGGCTATCCCCCATTCAGTTCATCATGAATGCTGCTGCCAGGCTCATCCACCTAACCAATTGTTCAGTATCTGCTACTCCTCTCTGTCAATCCCTCCACTGGATCCCACTCCCCCAACTAATTAAATTCAAAATACTAACAACAACTTATAAAGCCATCCACAACTCTATCCCAGCTACATCACTAACCTAGTCTCAAAATACCAACCCAATCGTTCTCTTCGTACCTCCCAAGACCTCCTTCTCTCTAGATCCCTGGTAACATTCCTCCTATGCTCACCTTCAGGACTTTTCCTGAGCCTCTTCCATCCAATGGAACTCACTACCCCAATCTGTCTGACTATATCCTACTCTGTTTGCTTTTAGATGATCCCTGAAAACCCTTCTCTTCAGAGAAGCCTATTTTGCCCCTACCTAACAACTGTACATTTATTTTCCCTATCAGCTCATCCCTCACACCTAGTACATTTTGTATCACTTGATCCTCCCTCCTAGATTGTAAGCTGTAGCGAGCAGGGCCCTCTGATGCCTCCTGTATTAAATTGTATTATAACTGTACTGTCTGCCCTCATATTGGCGCTATATACATACCGTATAATAATAATAATCATAAAGTATGCAGTAATTTAAAAGCCTTTTTTGTGAATGCCAAACAACTTTTTGAAAAACGCGAAGTGGTATTTTACCGCATTCCTTAAAGTGGTTGTAAAGGCTCAAGGTTTTTTACCTGCATGCATTCTGTGCATTCTGCATAAGTGTGCAGCAGTGCCCCCAGCCCCCTCAATACTTACCTGAGTCTCATAGCGATCCAGTGATGTGAATGACAGCCTGTGTAAATGGATAGCTGCTTGCTGAGGGGGCACCCTACAGGAGCGAGGGGCCAGGAGAGCCTGCGGGGGGGACCCAAGAAGAGGAGGATCCGGGCTGCTCTGTGCAAACCCACTGCACACAGCAGGTAAGTATAGACATGTTTGTTATTCCCCCCCCCCCAAAAAAAAAGAACCTTTAGAATTGCTTTGAAGTGGTAGATACTGCTTCATGAATGGAGCCCTGCATACCTACTGCTACTGTACACAAATCAATGATAGGGTATAGGAGGCTGTAATGGACTGTTGCTATGTAGCAAAAGACTGAGTAACCTTTGTTCCATTGTAAGAGTGACCATGAATACATTACACAACATTAAGTGACAGGATAGTTAGAGACCATAGAAATGTCACCATTGAATTTGTCAACACAAATAGGTTACTGGAAAATGAGTGACCACAGATCTATTAGAAACAATTGAGTGACCACAGATACATTACAGGAGAATAAGTGACTGCTACACACTATAAGAGGATGACTGACCACTGACACAGTATCATCAAAGGAGGATGAATGACTGCTGATATAATACAGGTGAATGAGTGACTACTAGTACAATAAAGATTTAGGAGTCTGCTAAGCTAATTTTCTACTTGTTTGCACAGCAAAGCCACTTTCTTTTTGCAGAAAACAGTAGCCACACACAGAGACCTATTCATGGATTATAATCATGTGACAGAAGGCAGGGGAGGAGGACCATTTGGGGCACTAAGGCAAGTATACCAGCAGCCAACATGCATTCCAGATTTCCTTTTCTCACATTATGCTTGGGTTCTGCTGCACCGCCTGGATGTCATACAACATGTATAAATGGTGCCAAGGGATGAGACCAAACTAATGTAATAGAACGGTGTTTGAAGACTCTTACTAGTGCATTGTGCTGGTGACTGGACTCACAGTGAACTAATTGAGGGTCTTAATCAGGTCATCACATTGATTGGTACTGTATATGCTTGTTATTAAATGTATATGTAATGGCACAGGAGGGTGACTGGTGCTTGTACTGATGTTGTCCACAACACTTTAGACAGGTGAGCAAGGGGAATTTTAAATTACTTTGAATTTAGATTTGGATTTGAGCTTAACTTTGGTGAAGTCTAAGGGAACATGGTATAAAGCTGGATATACATGTAAACTGTTCATACAATCTAACAAACTTATATAAAGTTGTAGAGAAATTTGGAGATAAGATCTAATTATTAAATGAATACATTTGGGAGAGGATGGGGGTACAGCCCACACACATATTGGCAGACATAATGATCAGATTCAGCTTACCCTGGTGTCATCTTTGCCCAGTCAAATATTTTGGTGATATTTCCCAATATATATTGACTTTGTCTAAATGCAGATCCTAGGAGTGGGTACGTGGATTGCATCCAGTCTTGATAAGTTCTGCTCTAACACAGGAATGTATGCTATGCCCAGCACTTACCTGAAAGCTCCATTAATAGTGTTTGCTTTGATAGTCTTTTCATTTCATTCAGACCACCCATCAATTCAAGCAACATTTTAAAGAGTACTTGACCTGTGGAAACTGTGCCCAAAAATAACAGGCAGAGGTCAAGGGACTAGTTACCATTTACCAGATCTAGATGTGCCCTTAAAGATAGAAAATACTTACTTTTTGCATACCAGTCCACTTTAAATAAGGTAACACCTTCCATACCTCTGGCTGCTCCACAACCTTTGCTTACTGTTATACCTGTTGCTAGAGAAAGATTGGTAATTTTAAATTTCAACTATATTATTGATCTGGCCTCCAGAAGCTCCATACTGAAGTTTTCTACATTGTCACTTATCAATAATCTTCCCCAAAAAAAGTATTAAACCGACTTTCAATTTTATGTTACCTAAAGTCTCAGGGTGTTCCATCCCTCAAAATATAGTCTTTCAGCTGAAAGTTGATAGGTTACAGTAGGGGATAAGACTGGCACTCGGATAAGAGGAGGGGACAGTGCCAACAGGGGACTCCAGAAAAGCAGATATGTATAACATGTTATTTAAAAAAAAAACAGCCTTTACAACCACTTTAAGTGTAAAATGGAAGTTTATGTATAAATAAAAATAGAGATTTTACAAAATGTAAATTCCATGATAACTTTTAGTTGGTAATAAAAAGATCTTTGATACAATAAAGCTCCATGCGCACTAGCAGCTCGAAAACCACAAAAAAAAAAAACAACCAGTTTTTGCAGTGTTTAGGAGTGTTTGCAAAAAAGTTTGTAGGAGCGCTCCTTGTTAAAGGAGGCTTCCAGATTCTGATAAGCCTCCTGCTCACAGATCCCCACAACTATCACCCAGGGTTGTGGGGAAAAGGCACTTGTCCCCATCAACAGGATGCCCCATCTCAAAGCACACCCACCTCATGTTGAGGGCATGTGGCCTGGTATAGTTTATGGGGGGGGGGGGCACTTGCTCACCCCTTCCTTTTCTGTCCTGCCAGGCTGCATGCTGAAATAAGGGTTTGGTATGGATTTTGGGGGTGACCCCCCCCCCATGCCATTTTTTAAACTAATTTTGGTGTGGAATTCCCCTCAAAATCCATAGCGGACCTAATAGTCTGGTATGGATTTTGGGGGGGGGGACCCCACGCCATTTATTAATCTATTTAGTATGGTGGAGTTTCTGTTTAGGAATGTTTGGGAGAGTTTAGGAGTGTTTAGGAGCTTTCAGTGTTTTTTCTGCCAGCAAATCAACCCCAAAAATGCAAATAAACCCGTTTTTTTTCTGGTCCTAGAAGCTAAAGCTTGAAAAACACTTCTAGCCTACAATAGTGTGCATGGACACATGGGATAAAAATATTTCCTTCTAGTGGCAGAAAAAAAGCTCAGAAGTAGCTGATATGAGCTTAAAAATAAGCTAGTGTACATGGAGCCTAAAATGTACAAGTTGTATGGAAAACATTCACCTTGTCAAAAGTAAAAGAATTCAGGTTACACACATCAGTAGGAAAGGTCATTTACAGGACAGAACTCAGCATTAGAACACAGGAGCCCCAGCAATTAATTCAATTGGTATAAGCCACTTGGCATTCAAGACTAATTCACAGCTACTTTGAACTGGTTTTTGACTGCTTTTGTCAAGTGTTTGTGAGCAATTACAAATATTGTGTCACTTATTCTGCTCACATGGGGTACAGCTCTGCTGTAAGAGTTACTTATTAGATACTGATGAGGGAAACCAACTGAAGGAATAAAGACTGACTTTTGGTTGCTGGCCAAAAATAAAATCAAACTGTTATCACAATTATAAAATGAATGTTTTACTTTTAAACTTTTGCAAAAAGGACATGAATTTACTAGTCAGTCTTTCATCTTGGGGAAACTAAGTAATGGAACTTTATTTACCCACTTGCCCTCCAGAGGATTTAACACCCCCCCCCCATCCTGACCAGGCCGTTTTTTGCGATACGGCGCTGTGTTACTTTAACTGACAATTGCGCGGTCATGTAATGCTGTACCCAAATTTAATTTATATCCTTTTTTTCTGTGGTATTTGATCACCTGTGCATAACCAATAGCTGTACACACTCCCAACTAGAACAGTAAAACTTCTATCCCAAAAGAAAAGAAAAAACCTTTCACCCTTGAAAGTAAAACAATGTGTGAACTCTTCTCTCAACTATAATCTAACCCAATCCTATCATCTATACATCGAATAAATAAATATTAATTCACATGAAGTCCCATAAATGTCTCTGAAATCTCAAAATGTCCAAACACTTTCTTTTCCACCTCCAAATCACATTGTGTCACGCTGTATATGGTAGTCCAATGTGTTGTATCCCAACATTCGTGAACCCTATGTAGGTATTATCAATCTTTTCCCACACAGTAGATGCTGACACCTCCAGGCTTCTTAATAGTCCTGTTATCGTGTTCCCATGGTCCTCATCAGGCAAATCAGATATTTAGAAACTTATATGTAATCAAATGTAACATATTTATTCAATCACTTACATGAAAACTGCTAAAAACCGCTTCAAGCATCAGAAGTAGTCCAATGTGGTCTTATTCTGGCAAAAACAGCATGTTCCCTAAACAAAGATGGCCGTGATCGTACTACCGGTAAATGTTGATGCGTCAGCCGTCACGTGTCCTGATGTGTTTCATCACTTCCTGGACTTTTTCATAAAGGGATCAAGGGTAAAGGATCCTTGATCCTTGATAAATATATGTTTATTATGTCCCAATACAACACCAAGCTTAAAACTACATTAAGCTATACTCACCTTCCCTCTCTTGCCAGAACCAACATCTCTCCAGGGTTCAGAATCTTTGGCCATCTTGACTAGTCTGTATGATGTAACTCCTGCACATGCGCATGGAAATTCAATAATCCCAGCAGTTTCTGGTTTTGTACACTGAGCTACGTAAATGCAGCTCAGTGCACAGTTCAAGAAATTTGTGAGGAGATATACTGTAGTATGTCTTTGCTGCAATTAAGAAAAACTTTCCATCTTGCAAATGTTAAAATGTACACTAAAGTTCCACTTTAAAGTGTATGAAAACCCAAATACTAAAGTTGTATAAATGACTGTCCTTGTAAATGGCCTGCTTTGTAAATGTAGTTTTTCAAGGTTTTTTATATTGCTGTAACTAAATGTTTTATAACCCAGGGGGCCCCATGAGTTGTCAGTCCGCCCCTGGACAGAAGGATCCGGCAGAAGAAATCCAGGATTCCACGACTTAACCTTGATATTGTTAAGGTCCTACCTTTCCTCAGAGGTTGTGCTGCTCCATGTGCTGGCATCCATCTTAGGTTTCTGCAAAGCATGGTGGGAGCCTTTTTTGCTTTCAGGCCTCTGCGGTCCCTCCCCCAGAGGGGTGTGGTTGATCACATTTAAGCCTGTTGTCTGCAGTTGCTCTTTGCATTCGTGTCCTGTATGTTCCCTTGCAGCAAGCTCTTGTTCTATTCTCATTGCTCTCCTGGTAACCGACTCGGCTTGGACAAGACTATTCTCTGCTTTAACCCTTTACCTGACCTACCGTTGCTGAACCCGGCCCGTGACCTGAGTATTCTTTGCCTACCGTCTTGTACTGTCTGCTCCGTTGTTATAGACCTGGCCTGTCTGACCACGCTACACGTTTTCCCATCTAGCTCCCACCAGCTGTACGCCATTGGCGGCAGTCATTACCGCAGCTGGGGTTACACGGGGGCCGCGACCTGGTCTCAGGCTGCGTCAAGTCCATCCCCACCATCAGGGGCCCTGGTGAAGGGTAGCCTGGGGCTTAGACTCCGCGCCCTGATGGACTCTGGTCTGTGGGGAGTGGCTGTCGTCAGTCGCTGCGTGACCTTACCATAGGCCTGCCTGCCCATTCCATCGCTCCTGCCCTGACATGTATGGATAGTATAGGTTCTGCAGAAAGACTTATTTGCAGTAGGAGATCACATGACAGTGAGAAACATAAGGTTATAGAAAAGGCTTCAAGTCCTTTGTCCATGGAGTCTTTTAACAGACGGGTGTCCATATCAAACACCGTAAGAGTCCTATTAGGTCAGGAAATGGTAGGGACAAAAAGAGAGATAGATGACATCTTTAGAAACCCTTCCTCCCTAGGCTAAGCATGTAAGAGTAGCAATATCTTCTCTGGCTTGGGCTAAGCATCATATATGTAAAATGCAATCTGGAATGTACTGGAAAGTCTTAATGGGTTGAGAACTCTGCAGAGAACCCAAGCTAGTCACGTTAGGACAGTGTTTCTCAACCTTTTTTCAATCAAGGCACCCTTTAAAATTATGGACAATCTTGAGGCACCCCATTCTAAAATTCTAGACTGTCCATAATTTTAAAAGGGCATCCCATTCTAAAATGTGAAAAACTATTCTAATAGTTTTATATAACACAGCAACATCCACACATGTAGGACTCCCTACATTAGAGGTGATTTATTCTTCCAAAGGAAATACACTTTTTCACACTTGTATTGAGTAGTATTCCAGTGTTTCCCCATCACTGAGCTAATGTGACCCAACACTGATGGAGAGGGGAAGGGGAGGGTCAAAATAGGATGTTGTGCAGGCAGCTGACATTGTCCTTATCAACTGATGATGCCATTGTTTGTCAGGACTATGGCGGCTAAAGGTCGTAATGGCGCACAATGAAGACCTATGGCTTTGTGTAACTGAAAGGCAGGCTTATTCCACCCGCTGGCTTGTATACAAATTTTGGGCAATTTTTAGACATTTTGCCAAGGCATCCCTGAAGAAACCTCAAGGCACCCCAGGGCCTTGGCACCCTGGTTGAAAAGCTACATTAGGAGGATCTGATAAAAACAGGTCCAATTTAGGTATGTTTAGACATGTTGAAAATTTTAAACTATTGGAGTAATGTCTGTGAACAGAGACTGGTCATTTACCAAGGCATCAAACACAAATATGGTACTGTCTTCAACGTCCTAATCTGACTGTGCAAGGCAGCTGCAATTATAAGGAAAGAAGGAAGGGGAGGATCTGGACATTCAATTGTGTCCCCAGCTTCATTGTCAGCTAACATGGCTGAAAACTTCCTCAAAAATGCTAATTTTGTAGAATAGAACTCCCCCTTGGACAATACTGAGGAGGGAAAAATCCCCAAAAGGGTTCAAGATAACATTGATGAGTACTGAGACTCAGGCAGGGATAGTTATGCAGACCATCAATGGCAAGGCCTTCAGAAGCCATACTGTAAGGTACCCCTGAACTGTCTGTAGATTGTAAGCCTGCAAGGCCTACAGAACCAGCATCATTCTGCTTATGATCTGTCATGCCACTGTGTGTAAGTGAAGGATTTCCCAAATGGTCACCTAGAAACACCTGTGAGAGCAGGAAGATTTCAGGCCAACTATGCCATCTGTGATGCTGTTACTCTAGTCAGCAGGGGGTCGAAGATTTGCCTGGTGGATACGTGAGAGTACGACTGAGGAGGGAAGGTAGGGAGTAATGAGATGTGTGTGCAAACTTTGGAAAAAGGCGTGTTGACTGAAATTAGGAGGCTTTAGCAGACTCAGTTTAGCACACAGGAGAAAGACCAGAATAATGGTACACCAGGCAGAGCGGCATTGTTCCTTTTCCCACTGCCAACATGCAACCTAATGTCATAACCAGCACTCCCAAGTTAACCCCTTTAGAGAGTACATGGAGCAGTAAAGACCACACAATAAAAGGTCAAAACACTTCATTGCAGAGATGGTCCCACGGGGGGCAGTCTTTAGTGGGCATACTCCCTAGTGCTCATAGACAAGATTTCACCAGACAATTTGACCATGGCCCTGTTACCTACAACTAACTCATTAAGCTGCACTGTGTGCCTAGGTGAGCGCCTCATGCAAATTCCAGTGCCGAAGAACAATATAGGCCGACCCTGCATCTTCTTCACAGCAGGGTCTGGAAACGACTCTCAAAGTCAAAGCTGTGGAGTCAACCAACCTGAAAGCCGCAGAAATAATCCCTATTGGCTATACAGCAACTGAAGAAACTTGTTTAAGGAAAAATAATTGATGAAAAGTAAAATGGTTTTGTTTCTCCCAGAAAGGAGAGAAGAAGTCTGTTATTTTAAGGATGCTAGCAAAAAGCTGAGACATGTTTGGAAAGGGTTTTCCATACAGCTTTGCTTTGCAAGTGTTCAATCTCTTGAAGGTAGAGGCATAATCCAATGTACCTGAATACTGTTCCTGTGTCCAATAATGTCCCATAAGGGTAAGAAATTCCATTTTTATTTTCCCATAGTCCCATTTTAGAATTTTAGGAACTGTTCTAATGCAAATTGGAAAATGTATATGTAGCACTCC
Organism: Staurois parvus; assembly: GCF_062004578.1. NCBI lineage: Eukaryota > Metazoa > Chordata > Amphibia > Anura > Ranidae > Staurois > Staurois parvus. The sequence goes on from NW_028318003.1 coordinate 8,804,804, forward strand.
CTAGTGTACAATTAGAAGAGGTAAATTTTTGCTAACTCACAGTAGTCATGTGAGACTGGGTGATTGTTGTGGGTTCAGCGTAAGGTCAGGCTGGAAGGCTCCAAAGATCAGGACTCTATCGCCCCCTGGTTCTGGAGGTCCATGGAAAACTCTAGAAGCTAGTGGGCAGAGGTACAAAGTCAGAGATTTGAATATTTATGGGAGTTTGACCAGTCCCCAGGCATAAGGCCTGGTATGGTGCCCATAAATATAGAAGAGCCTGGCCAGTGAGTAGTATGGTCTGTGGTCAGGTGGAAGATGGAGTGCCAAGGTCATGAGGCCTGGGAGAGGACCCTGGAGCTGAAGAAGGAAGGAGAAGAAGCTGGAGAGAGGGATATTCACTACCTTACAGTCTGATTAAAAAAACACCCCATCAAGTCCTGAACAGCAGTCTTATCCAAAGCAGCACGATACAAGGGACAATGTGAGTACCTCTAAACCCCCAGGGTCTACAAGGGAGAAGGCTGCTAGATGCAATATCCAGCATGCTTTCATTGGGACAGTGTCACAGCTAATCTAAATCCCTTGCTCTGGGACACTTTACAAGGCAGCCAGGTGGGCTGGTATTTTCTGCAAAGTATTGGGACTTTGTGAGTTTCACCCAAGGGACAGAGCTCCTGAAAGAAGAACCTTTACTATTGATTTTTTAGAGACTGATGTTATTCCAGGGGGAGTACAGTCCAGGATCTGCATTTTTGTGTACATAGAGAAGGGAGTTTATCCTCAGATTGTTCTTCCAAATCAAGTTGGGTATCCCATATTCCCTTATCCCCATCCAAGTTCATTTCCCCTCAATAAAACAATGGACTGGTCATTGACTGTGGATGTAAGTTAAGAATGCATGTTGCCTGGCTGTGCAGGAATAGGAGGACCCAAAAAATTCTGCTGCCCTCTAGGGGGTAGCACTACATATATATGTAGCACCCTCCTAGGTAGCTAGGGAGAGGTAGATTTTTTAATTAGTCAGTCAGCTGGTATGAGACAGAGGGTTATTTCAGGTCAGGGCTGGGAGGCTCTGTAGGTCAGTTCCTTGACACCTACCCCTGCCCTAGAGATCTTGGAGAAGATTCTAGAAGCAGTGGGTGGGGGATGGCCTGAATGCTTAGGGGACCTTGGTCAATCCCCAAGCAGGAGGCCCTCTCAGCAGCAGGAGAATTCAGGTGCAAGATGAAATAAGAGGCTAGAGAGCAGGAGCCTGGAAGGGAGCAGGCCCAGATGGGAAAGGGCTCACGTACAGGCAGAAGTGCTGGAAAAGAGGAAAGCTCAGGACCTCATCACCCCCAGAGTGAGGACCATCTGCGCAGCAGGGTAGACGCTGCCTAGCAGAAGGCTTGAGAGCAGCCACCGACCCATCAACTCACAGAGAGAGGACTGAGTGAGTAGACCTACACCTCCTGGGCCAGAAGGGGAAGGAGCATTCTAGTGGGAAACTGGATTAGCTTGATACCCGGGACTGTCTTCTATTTAAAGTGAAAGGCACTGGATCCCCTGTTCAGTACAGCTGGATGAGGAGAGGATTCATCTGGGGTCTGGGGTAGTACACCAGGAGATGCTGGCTCACTCTCCAGAAGATAATTTTTGTTGTTAAAGAGACTTGTACATAGTTCCAGGAAGATTTTCCTCAGTTGCTGTTCCCTTTGGGATACCCATACACCCCTTACCACATTCAAGTTCAATTCTCCTAATAAAATCCAAAAAAAACAAGCTCAAAGACTGGTTACTGTCTACTGGATGCACATTTGTGTGGAAAATGCATGTTGCCTGACTGTGCAGGACTATAGGAGGACCCAAAACTCAGCAACTTCTACGGGGTAGTGCTACATATGTATCCACTATTCTGTATTATCCTTTGATTTCTACCTAATTTACTATTTTTGAACCAGACACAATATTGACATTTCTACATCTATTCAAGCTCTTATTTCTGTCCAATTCTTTCTTCCAATGTTCAATTTAACATGGCCATTCAACATACATTATCACTATACATTATCCCTATGCTGTCCTCTATTTTAATGTGTCAATCTTTCCTGAAGAAACAGGTCTAGCATGGCCATATTCACTACCATCATTAACTTTCCCTGCACGTGTCCCTCTATTTAAATTTTTCAACTTAGGTGGAGCAATACATTTCTCATGTGATATGCTAACCTTCATACCATAATAAACGTTATAATAGATAAACATAACAACCCAACATACTTTCCTACTTTTCAAGGCTTTATCACTGGTTAAAAATCCAAATAAAACAAAAAGTGTAAGTGTATGCAAACTGTAAAAAGTGACAAATAATGGCCACCTTGTGTTTTATCCTATGTATGTGTAGCACAGTCAGCAACACTGCCAGGGATGCAGCTGCCTGGATGGGGCTGTGACAGCTATCAAAGCCACCCATTGCTGTCACCTCTCCACAGCTGCCAGTGAACAGAGAAGAAGCCATGAGGGGAGAGGGGGAGAAACACAGGCACTGTGACAGGGCTGCAATTGCAGCCACAACTACTATGGGAGAGCCCTGCCCAACACACAGGATACAGGGAACAATGTGATTGGCTGCAGGGCAGCCTAGGACAGGAAGATCCTGCCCATGGAAAAGGGTTTGACTACTGGAAGACTCTTGGAACTGTGGGGGATGTAGTCCCCAGGAGACAGCCTATATTAAGTATAGAACTGTATGGTGCTACAGGTCCTAGGAAGACAGTATCCTGTAGAGAGGAGGAAAAGAAGAAGAAGCCTAGACTGGGGCAGTCTCACGTGGGGAGTGAGAACTGATTTTTGGATGGTGCTGCTAAGTCTGAAATGTTGAATTTTCAAATCATTAGTGAGGTCAAATTGACATTTGTTTTTAACCACAATGACGAGAAAATCCAAAGCAACAGGATGGAAAATTCTTTTCAAATCAACATATTTCTAGCAGTGTATGTGGTTCTTGTTTGGCAAAGTCCATTCTTTCCATAATCAAAAGTTAAATGCAAACAAAATGTTTCGAACAACATTTCAATGTTTTCTCATATTCATTTTTCAAAAATGTTCTTAGGAATTTTAGTTTGAAATTCTATCCATCCATGGCAAGCTTAAGAACTTTTGAACCATAGATGCAGATAGATCTAGCCCCCAGTTGCATCAAGGTCCCCATCAGAGTTTCCCCTTTACATCAGAGTTCTCATCAGAGTGCCCCCTTACATCAACTGTTCCCATCAGCATGCCCCCTAACATATGATCAGTTACCCCATCAGAGTGCCCCTTTACATCAGGTATATGAATCAGAGTGCCCCTTTACATCAGGTATCCCCATAACAGTGCTGTCTTTAATTAAGTGCCCCCACAAGACTGGCTCATGGATCAGTGGATGCATTCTCAAAGACTTTGGGGGGGGGCTCAACTAAAATCTGGGAGGGCACAGCCCACCCCAGCACCCCCCTAGATCCAGCCCTACATAGACTCAGAGTAAGTATGCTTTAAATGAGTGGCAGTAAAGTGTCAAAGCTTCTTATCTCTTGTTCAAGGTCAGGGACAGTACTGAAATCAAAGCATCAGTCTCTCTCATGGTAGATCTTTTTCAGCTACCTATAGCTCTGGATCTACTGATCCTTTAGATATGTTGTTTTCACTGACGGTAACTTCTACTCATGCATTTTCTCATCTCACACTGTGTTTGGATTGCCTGAGTCTGTTACAGGTTTATTTTAAAATAAAATAAAAGATACACATGAGCACCTGCATACGTACCTACACAGTTATATAGTCTTTTGAAAGTCATCAAACCCATCACCTATAACACATCCCGAATGACTAACCGTAACACCTGATCATTTGAATAAATATGTGGCTTTATAGGGCTATAGGTATATATATGTATAAGGTATATTGCAGGAGACAATAGGATTTATAGGCTATGGTTAAACAAAGGAGAGGTTATATGGGCCAGTAGTAGATGCACACAGCAGTTATATAATGATTAGAAAGAGTTACTGGAAAATGCCATGGTAAGAGCACACTGGAATTCACACATTTTATTCCAAGTTCAAAAGGTTACATCAAGAATTGAAAAAGTAATAGTATTTAGCCTGTGGAGGGTTAGAAATACAAGTTTATTTCACATCAGATAAACATCACTAAATATACACACACGTTAAAAAAGAGTCAGCGCTCAATTAGAGAAGGGCCTTGGGGTGCCCTGGAATCACAGCGAGATCGGTATGCTACAAAAACACGTCTGCACAGGGGACACTCAGGTGAAGAACTGGAGAATAAGGGCACAGCAATTTGGGTGGGGAAATGACACAGGCTTTATAAATATACTTGTACATGCTTCTGCTTTGCTTTAGCGCTCTTTTTCTTACAGCTTCTAGATCCATAGAAAGTCTTGAAGTATGGAATCACAGATAAACAGATTTGTAAACAGATTAAATAGATTAGTTACCCACCATTACTAATTAGAATCCATAGTGTTCTCGTCTGTGAGCAGTAAGATGAATTCTGATTTGTTGGTATAGGTTGTTGTACTTAAGCATTAGCACATAATAAAAGGAATTCTTTATTGAATAAGGCTGTAAGATAGCCACGTATATGCCAACTATTTGGCAAGACATTTTAGACCTCATCTGCTATTAATTGACCTGTTACACAAAACACATAAACACTTCCACAGCATAGATTTCTGCCTCAGAGTCTACTTGTGTAGTGGACCATTAAATGCAATGGGATAACATCCTTTAGTTATGCTTCGTCAATGCAGCCCTACGCACATTGGGGAATTCTACTAGACAACTGTAAAAGAGCACATAGGAGGTCACAGGCCTAGTGCATTCATAAAGGTTTATTGTATAAAACAAATCATACAGCCAAATATATACTCACAAAAATAAATATATACAGGCATTGTATGATACTAAATCTCAATCAAGTGCGGGAATAGCGTGGCCAAACACACCATAACACTGCACTGGTAACTTGTGTTTCGGGGGATGCACCCCCTTCCTCAGAGCTAACCCCTCTAGCACAACTACTGCCATATATATGCTCACTACACTGTGGGTGTCACCAACTGTAGTGTACATGTATATGGCAGTAGTTGAGCTGGTAGGTTTAAAGAAGAAGAACAGCCAATGCTCTTTTGGCTGTACTTCTCCTGTGGATCATAGGAGTGCAGTTCGTTCTGAAGCCCACTGGAGGCTGATGTCACTCAGCCAGTCCAGGCTGGGGAAAGATCCCGACTTTAAAGTCGGGATCCACCCCAGAGTCTAGAGCAGCACCTGGCTCAGCCTCTCAGCAATCTGCTGAGAGCCTGAGCCAGCTACTCCCTCCCCCTCTACAGCCCAGGACTCCAGTGAGCGCGGGGGGGGGCAGAACAGACAGCGGCGACTGACAATCACTGCTCTCTCTCTGTGAGAACTCAGCCATCAGCATCATGCGATCGCTCAGTTCTCACCCTTAGATCCACCTAGGTGAGTATGCTTTGGGAAATAAACTCTGAAGAAGGGGGTGCATCCCCTGAAACGTGTCAGTTGCCAGCACAACATTATGGTGTGTTTGGCCAGGCTATTCCCACACTGGATTGGGATTTAGTGTCATACAATGCCTGTATACATTTATGTTTTTGAGTATTCATTTGGCTGTATTTTGTGTTTTAGAAAATAAACCTTTGGTAGTGCACCAGACATGTGCTCCCTCCTGTGTGCTCTTTTACATTAATTGACCTGTATATGGAAATATATGAAGAAACTCTCTTTATCTATTTAAGGTGGGCCTCTGCCAAGGTATACAACTGCTTTCATTTGCTTAGATGGCAATCATAAAGATCATGCAGTTTAAAAAGAACCATTTAATCTTCTGCATTGCAGTAACACTCTACAAAACATGCGTCACTGTGAACGCAACATGTGTACCATGGTATTTTGCTGCACCATTCATTGTGAATGCCACCCAACACACTATGCAGTAGCAACCAACACAAACGCATGGCAGAACATCACACACATGCATTGTGGTGTGCTGTGTTCCTCAAAAAAGGGTTGAGTATTTTTTGGTCCGTCACAGCTTGTTGGCTTCTTATTCTTAAATAAACAGCCTTAACACAACACCATTAACTCACTGCAACAGACCACAATTGTGCAAATCCAACTTTAGGCTGATGTCACACTGGAAAGTCTTTTCTTGGTGATGCCTTGTGATTTTTTTGTCAACAACAGGATCGCAAGTGTGACATGCGTCTATAAAAGACCAACTCCAGGCACACCTTTTTTATATTTTTTTTTCCAGTTCTAAAAGTCAGATTAACACTCTAACTTTTTTAGTTCAGGCACTCTCTAAGTGCCTCTGAGCTATTCTAATATTTTCAGTAGAGAGCTGCATTTCTGACTCCCCACTGTGGCAGAACACTGTCTTTGATCAGCACCAGTTTTGGTGTTTTGCTTCTGCCCTTCCGCCTGCCCTGCCATTCACAAAGTACAGCACATTGATGACATTTTGTTCTGCGCTTTATGGATGCACCGCACAACACTACAACTGATGTCAATCATAGACCCCCATTCTGATGCATTCTGAGCCATAAATGCAGCTCCCCATTGTACATATCTAAGTAGCTCAGCCTAGAGAGCCCCTGGAGCGGTAAAACAAATAGAATGTTAATGTGATTATTATAAATTATAAAAAAAAAATAGCTGTACCTCAAGTTAGGCTTAAAAAAAAAGTAGGCCATCTGAAGCAGATTTTACCAACTCTGACTATCTTGACTTATTATTTGTATTATCTCCTCCAAAAGGAAGTGCTATATATATATATATATATATATATTGCATTTTTGCTGTGTGTATATATATATACATATATATATATATATATATATACTGTGTATGTATGGAGATATATATATATATATATATATATATATATATATATATATATATATATATATAAATATCTTAAATAATAATTTGAGCCAGATGCACTGTACTCTGCATAGGATACATGCAGTGCTTTGTGACTTCTATCAGCACTGTATTGGACACGGTTATCTACACTCACCTGTTACACAGTGCTCTGTCTGTAGATACTATATAATGAATAATACACATGGTGCGTGGCTCCACAATACTGTGGAAACACAATATTTGCTAACAATAACATTTAAAGGCACAAACACAATTCTGATCTGGGCAACGTGACATCCCATAGATTTAGACACCATTCCACATACCCATGAACAAGAAAGGTTACATTTTGCAGAGGGATAAAAGACTGCAGATAAGAAAATGGTTGCATTCATTTGTGATATATTTATATATATATAACTGTAATGCAGCATACTACCAGGAGAGAGGCCAAGTAGTGGCCAAGGGAATTCTATTCCTGTGTTCCACCCCTCCTAGTGTAGAAACACCCCAAATAATGCTGACACATTACAGGTGAAGACTATCGACCGCTAAGGGAAATAATTTGTATATAAGACAATGACATTATAACCCATGACGTGGACACAGTATGGCAGGCCTGGAGCATTGATGGCTGATTGTGAAGCATCTGTTTATTTTTTGCGTAGTTTGTTCTCTGTTAATCCCTGGGGTGCTAAAAAAAAAAAAAAAATATATGACAATATTAAAGTGTGGACACAATCATCAATATGTCTGCTATTATACATTTTATGTAATCCTTCCTGTGACATTTAATTGCGGTAAAGCCGTGTTAATATTTTAGACATAATTGCAGATCATCGTACATTTTCTATGATTTTAATTATGTTTTGTGGAATATATTATTGTAGTTTCTTAGCACTTACTTTCACACTAAATATTTTAAAAGACAGCAGTGACATTTACATTTATCACTAGTACACATAATGAGAATCTTGGATTTTGGTTTCAATTTTTATCTTGCAGGCACTTTTTTTTTTTCCTAGTTAAAGTGGAGTTCCGCTCACCCTGTCAAAAATAAAAGTCAGCAGCTACAAAAACTGTAGCTGCTGACTTTTAAAAATCAGCAACTTACCTGTTCCTCAGTCCCGTGGTGTGTCCCCCCCGCAGCCCATTTCACCGGCCGGCCTGTATTCCAGGAGGCTGGCATCTTCAGTGTGGGCACCCGGCTGTGATAGCTTGTGGCTTCACAGCCGGGTATGCACTGCGCATGTGCGAGTAGTGCAGCGCTTCGTGAATGGTCCTGTAGTCTTCTGGGACCTGTCATGTGTCCCAAAAGACTACAGGGAAGGAGGGAGGACACCTTCTGCTTCCGATCGCCTAGGAAATCAGACCGGAAGTGGGTACCTGTCAAATTCAGGTACCCGCTCCCCCCCCCCCCCACCCCCCAAAGGTGCCAATCCTTAATGGGGAGCGGGGGAGTAGTCCTTAAAGCGGAACTTCCCCTTTTGGGTCGAGCTCTGCTTTAATTCCCTTTTTTCTGACAGATAAAAAAACACAATATAAAGTGGTATTAAACCCAAAAGCAAACATTTATTATATTGTAGCTTACCATTTATTAGATGTGATGGCTGCATTCATTTTTTTTAGGCTTTCTTTGTCTATTTTCATATGGTGAGCCAACTAGTAAGTCTGTTGTTTTTACAAAAGAGCAAGCTCTCTAGCAGAATGTATCAGTTTACATGGATGAAATAATCCATTTACCACTGACAGGGATCATTAAAATGATCAGCTTTTACTTACTCATGTAAAGCTTTTTACCAAATAGAAAAAAACTGTTACTGTAACTAATCATAAAGCTTGGGTTCACACTGATGCGGTGCAGAAATCTCAGCCATTTATGTGCAAATTCCACAGCGCATCATAATCGCACCCTGTTCATGCGAACTGCTGCAGGTGTGTATGTTAAGTTAACAACACCCCGAAATAGGTTCGCAAAACGCGGTGAGATGTGCAGAATCGAATCACATGGGTGTGAATATCCATGTTACAATGCTGCTGTCTGCTGTGCCCCTATGCTCCTTCATCCAGAGTGGGGCACGCTCATACAGGAGGTGTGTTACTGGCCAGATCAGAAGGTGAAAACAGATAGAAAAAAGCCAAAGAAATGGAAACTGTTGCAGCCACCACATTTAATGACTGGTAAGCTGCAATATACTGTATTACATTTCTGGTTTTGGGTTTAATACCACTTTAAAAGTAAGTATCTACAGTCAAAATGTATATACATTTTTGGACATAGTAGGGAAGAGTAAAAACTGTTGTCAAGTTATTTTTTCCTTTCTGTGCTCTGATAGGAAGATTTCCCTTCACTTCTTGCATTTCCACTCACCTCTTGCTCTCATGACACCTCCAAAATGTATGCTCTATGCATACTATCATTTTTTTTTAAGTGTTACTAAACCCTGGACCCTGCATTCACTATATCTGGTCTCCCACACTACACAGAACATGGGAATGCAATTATTTTAGTAACTATAAACTGCTAAATACCTTTTCTCATCAGCAGTTAGAGAAGTCTTGTCAGTTCAGTAGAGAACTGGTTAAAGCTTGTAGAAGGAGTTTTCTTTCTGCCCTAGGAGGATGCAGAACCCCTGACCTCTGTCTGGGCAGTGCTTATTGGCCCTGTGCTGATCACATGCACTCTTCCAAGAAAAAAAAAAAACCTCTCTAGCAATACACACTAAACTGAGCATGTGGCTATGGGTTCAGTCTGTCTTATCAGGTGGACATTTGAACAAGAGGAGGAGCAGAGAAGTCAGGATCAAATGGCCTTTTTACATAATGCAGAGGATTAACCCCTTAGGTTCCACAGTGAGTATAACAAGCATGCTTTACTGCATATACAGACTGATTTTACTGTTGTGGGTTTAGTAACACTTTAAGCTCCTAGAAGCTGTTATTACCATTTTTTCTACTCCTAGAAGCTAAATAGTGTTATTTTATGTGTCCATGCACATTATTTTATGCTTGGAGCGTTTTTCAAGCTTCAGCATTTCGGAGCAGAAGACAAATTGTTTTTGAAGAGTTTTTGAGAACATTTGTCCAGCAGAAAAACTACTAAATGCTCCTAAATGCTATTAAAACGTTCCTAACACCTTTTTTCTAGCTCTCCCCATCTCCGCATGTACTGTAAAAACACTAATGAACAAACGTTCCTAAACACTATTACCAGCGTTTTTTAGCCAGCGTTTTTTTCCAGCATTTTTTGAGCTTAAAAAAAAAATGTAGTGTGCATGAAGCCTTAGCATTTCCCCTCACATCTGATCTTGGTGACAACAGCCATCAGGACAAATATAGAGGTGTGAATCTCACCAGTGGAGTCACAGACAGCATATACACACTGGACAAGAATTTAACCCTTCCGCTACCAAAAACTTAAAGAAAAGGTTTTGTTTTACATACCCTTTAATATAGTCATGGTAGGGCTAATAGTGGCAGGAAAGTCAGAAAAGAAAGCTTTCACCATAAAATACCATGATTTCTTGGGGCAAAAGCTATGATTTTACAGTTTTTATTTTAAGTTTAAAATCAAAGAGTTTGAGTTTAAGATGAAAAATGTTGGCTTCCCCTTGTAGTAAAAAGCACTACAAGATTTTATTGCAGACACTGTATGAGTAGTCCTGAAACTACTAAAAGCCTGCGAGCCCCACAAAGTTTAACACATAAAAAAAAGTTTTATTTTTATTATAGGCTGGCAATTGCCCGATAATGAAATCAAAAGTTTACATTTTTCAAGTTTTAAAATGATTTATTATTATTTTTAATAGGGCAATTGTATCTGACAGTTGATGGTTGTTATTTTAGTAAAATGGAAGCTTCAGCCTGCATGTGATGCCTATGTCAGAGTAACATAGTGATCACATGATCAGTAATCACTCTGATTGGTTACTGATCATCAGTGGGGACCCCAGCTGATAGCTGGGATTGAGAGCCAGTAGCTGCACAAAGTGTTGCCTGCTGGTCAGTGGCGGACTGACAACTCATGGGGCCCCTGGGTAATAGGGGATCATGGAGCCCCTGTGTCCTCGCCCACACTCAAACCACACCCAAAAAAGCCTAAGAAAGGTACCAGGGGCATCTCATGGGGCCCCCTACTGACCCCGGGCCCTCGAGCAGTGTCTGAGAACCCCAATGGTCAGTCTGCCCCTGTTACTGGTACTCAAAGAAAAAAACATATTTTGTATATTGGTTAATGTGGGAGAATTTTATTATAAAAACTGCAAACAGGAAAGGGTTAAAGGCCAAATCCACTCATTTCTATTACATATGCTGGACATATGGGGCAGATTCCGTTTAGGTCAACAGAGGATCTCCCACTGGTCTGGTGAACAGAGAAGGCGGATGAAAGGTCCGTGTCTGCTCAGTTTATGCAGAGTGGACACAGACAGAGCCTGCTCTGCTCTATAGGTGGCCAGGAGTAAGCAGACTGCATTGTCCGTTTACATCCAACTGCCCTCCGATCTGAACTGCCTAGATTGATGGGAATGGATCCCTTTTTTTTTAGCACACAGTATCAGATTGGAGGTAGGCAAATGTAAAGAGACACAAGTCCATTTACACCAGCCAGTCCATAGGGGTGCATAGACTGTCCCATCAGGTCCATCTGAAAAGCTGTCAGATGGACATGATCAGACCAATAGTGTGAAAGGAGCCTTAATCTTCATTCAGCATCCTAGTTACATAATCAGTTGCTCTACAGATGCTAGTTGAGATAAATAGTAGAATCTTACACATTTACAATGTAAAAAACACAATTGTCTTCTTAGTTCTCTGTTTTTTGAGCTCCCCGAGCTGAAAAACAAAGACAAATACATGTCAGTCTGGAAATACAAGAAGTAGTTTTAATGAATGTATTAAGTTTTTAATCACCTCTTGAGGCAATAAGGTTTTCAGCCTGAGCTTCTTCATCTCCTGGAGTTCTACAGAGAAGACAGAAAAATATGATAACAAGGGTTGTAACTTGAAAAAAGCAGCTGCTTTTGCTTTTTTTTGCACACGTTAAAAAATCATTTTAGACCTGAAGATTGTATAGGTCATATGATATTAGCAAAGGTCTAGGAAGCACAAAATTTCAGTAAGAAATCCACTTGAGTTCATTTTACGGCACAAAAACACAATAAATTACCCAATTTTTTTGTGAAATATAAAAATGTAGGTTGTTTACCTTATAAATAGGTACCCAAAATGTCAAACCTTAAAATTGCTCGTGAAATGGTGACAAACTTCAATACCCTATATTTTCCATAAGCAGCGCTTTAAACGCTCCTACAGGTGATCAGTTTGCAGTTACACAGGAACTTTGGAGATAAAATGCTCTATAGCAATAATTTTTATTATTGCCATAAACATTACTGATATTCAAAGTTTTAGCCGGATGTTAGGTCGGACAATCTCTGACAAAGAAAAAAAAACACACACACACATAATAAAAGAACTTAAGAAGATGATTACTGCATACTCTACCTCTAGGTCTAGGACATGATTTCCCACCAGCCTACTCTATGGAAGACATGATGGTTTTGTTTCTTAAAGAAAAATATTTGAATTGCAATTTATAATTTTGTTTGACATAAGAGATAATGGACTACATGTGGACCTCTAAATCGATATCTAAATCAATATTTGTATGACCACTCTCACCTCTGTGACTCTTACTCTCCTCTCCCATTCTGTATCCCACTCCTTTCCTTATCTTACCAACTATCCCGGTTTACCATTGCTTTTTATGTGTGTGTGTTTTTTCTCAGAGATTGTCCTGCTCACCTTTTTGTTAAAATTCTGTGTATCAGCACTGCTTAGACTAAAGGTAACACTATAAAGGTTTGTTAGTAGGGCCCTGACTTGCTGCCAGCAATAGTTATGCTGGTCGAGGGTCCCTCCTGCCATTCTTCTGCAACAGGATCGAGATAGCGCACCACACATTTGCAGCGTGGGGAGGATCTCCGCCTTCTTGGTTATTCACATACTCCAGATCTGAGGCCCACTTTCTTATACACTTTGAAGTTTCTTTGAATAAACGAATGTGCACATGGTTGGCCTATTCAGATGCTATACTAGAACATGAAAATGGCATCACATACACATAACAGTGACAACATCTTCTCTGTTTCTTCTGCAAGTCTTGTCTTCCACCAGGGTATACCACTAAGCCTTTCCAGATGACATTCTTAACAGGCATCTTCATTAAAGTTCTCAGCTAGGTCCTTTGCTCCAACAATGTCCCAGGGTCTACCCCAGAGTGGTACTCTCTAAATCCCTTAGACTTCACATGTCATTTGCACCAAACTGCTCCTTCCTAACCGTCTCATCCCATACCATATATAGTTCAAAGTGCCCCACCCCCTAAAGATTCCCAGGGGAGGGTTCTACAGAATTGGGCACTAACCCCTGACTACCAGTTTTCCATGAAACTTTAATTGTTAGTGCCAATATATACGTATCATGGACAGTACTCACCTGTTTTGAAACTAAGAGCTCTGTTTTAGAAGATTTAGGCTGCATTCACACCGGAGCGCAGAAATTTACTGGAGTTTTTTTTAGTTTTTGAGCATTTTTGGAAGTGTATTACAAGCATTTTAGAAGCGTATTACAAGTGTTTTACAGCTTCAGGCGTCTTTGTTTAGCCAATAGAAAGCACTAGGAGGAGGAGAGGGGGAGGAAATTAGGGGTGGAGAGCTGCTGTTTGAGCAGAAAATGCACAACAAAATGCTTGTAGCGTAGCCTAATTTTTAGGCACTTCTTTTGAAGTCTATGGGGCCAAAAACGCTTCCAAAGAGAAGCTCATGAACATTTTTGAGTGAGAGTCATTTTGCTTTAGGCGACAGAATGCTCATATGTGAACAGGGCCCATTGAAATGAATGGGATTTGACTTGTTGAATGTTTTAGAGCTACAAGGTTCCGGCATTTGCTCAGTTGTGAAAGCAGCCTTAGTAAACGCTCTTACCCTTAATCTGCAACAATGAATATAAAAGAAAGTTATCAAATAAAATGATAGTATGTATATTTGTGCTCAAAAGGTAAAGTTATATGATTTCTAACATTGTTTGTTGGTTTAGCATCCAATGCAAGTTAATGCTGCTCATATATTGGCTTACCTTTGCTTTTGGTTAAGATTATTGCATCTGCACCTCCGACCTGCAAAAAGATACACAATATTTAGGTGATTGTAACCATATTAGTACACTTGCAACAACACGGTTAAGTACTCTCTGTTATATTTTTTGTTTGGAATAACAGTTACATTTTCAGGACAAGCATGTCCTGAAAATGTAACTGTTAGTACATATTAAAAAATCTCATGGACAGTACTCAACAATATGTACAAGGGTGCAATATGGAATCGCTAAAAGAATTAGCGCAAAGACTGAAGTAAATAATATAGAATGTGCCCTAGGTAACTTACTAAGCGCTAAACAAATTAAAATTGAATATATATATAAAGTATTGGGACACCTGTTTTAACAAGCACATGAACTTTAAAGGCATCCCAGTCTTACTCCATAGGGTTCAGTATTGGGTTGGCCCACCCTTTGCAGCTATAACAGCTTCAACTCTTCTGGGAAGGCTGTCCACAAGGTTTAGGAGTGTGTCTATGGGAAGGTTTGACCATTCTTCCAGAAGTGCATTTGTGAGGTCAGGCACTGATGTTGGACAAGAGAGCCTGGCTTGCAGCCTCTGCTTTAATTCATCCCAAAGTGTTCTATTGGGTTGAGGTCAGGACAGGAAAGTTGGGAGCATGAAATTGTCCAAAATGACTCCTTAAAAGTTCTCTTCACTGGAACTAAGGGGCCAAGCCCAACCCCTAAAAAACAACCCCACACCATAATTCTCCCTCCACCAAGCTTTACACTTGGCACAGTGCAGTCAGGCAAGTACCGTTCTCTTGGCAACCGCCAAACTCAGACATGTCCATCAGATTGCCAGATAGAGAAGCGTGATTCCTCACTCCAGAGAACACGTCTTTGCTGCTCTAGAGTCCAATGGCAGTGTGCTTTATACTACTGCATCCAACGCTTTGCATTGCACTTGGTGATGTAAGGCTTGGATGCAGCTGCGCGGCCATGGAAACCTATTTCATGAAGCTCTCTACACACTGTTGTTATACTAATCTGAAGGCCACACAAAGTTTGGAGGTCTTTAGCTATTGACTCTGCAGACAGTTGATGACTTCTGCACACTGTGCGCTTAAGCAAGCGCTCTGTTATTTCACGTGGCATACCACTTTGTGGCTGAGTTGCTGTTGTTCCCAGTTACTTCCACTTTGTTATAATACCACTAACAGTTGACCGTTGAATATTTAGTAGCAAGGAAGTTTCGTGGATGGACTTATTGCACAGGTGGCAACCTATCAGGGTACCATGCTTGAATTCACTGAGCTCTTGAGAGCAACTCATTCTTTCACAAATGTTTGTAGAAGCAGTCTGTATGCCTAGGTGCTTGATTTTACATACCTCTGGCCAAAGAGGTGATTGGAACACCTGAATCCGATGATTTGGAGGGGAATCCCAATACTTTTGGCAATATAGTGTACTGTGTATATATATATATATATATATAATGGATGCTAGGGATGGGTCCTAGGAGGTAGGTATATGTTCCCATTATTTGTGTCGTGATCCCTTTAAGTGGGAGGACAAGAACCAGAAGGAGTACTCAGGGATTCTTACCCGTGTAGGGTGAGGGGTTCTTGGGTAATCCAGTAGAAAAGGGAAATTGACTTACAGTTTTCTCAAGATTGCCAAGCCCTGATATGGGATCCTGCATTTGGAGGCCCAAAAGAGATTTTGTGTGGGCAAGAGCCTCCAACCCTGACTACTACGTCATTGGTCCCGCAAGGGTTAACCCACCTGCAAGAGAGTACTGAAAGGGGCAAGAAGCAGTCAGCAGATGTCTGTAAGGTGTTTAGTAAAAGAAGACACAGTGGTGAGGGGACTGTGATCTGTTGGCTCCTGTGGCCCATTTTATGGACTCACCAGTAGGCAGGAGCTTAAATCTTGGTGTGGGATTGGTTTAAACTGGTGGTGAGCCGTAGTTTTGTGGATAGAACTGACTCACTAAAATATAAGCATATGTGAGTATGTAGAAATTCTGCCCAATAAAAAGGTTTGATTTTGATTTTGATTACTACAAATGTGACTACTAAAAAGATGGGTCGGCGAGAAAAGTACTTTGATGGCTGTCATATGCTTGGAGTAACTTAATGTCGTGTAGATTTCTTTAATTTTGCTATATTTATGTTTCAGTAGTTTGCATTTAATGCTAGTATCATATTCCATATATGATGAAGTTTCCTATAATATTGGTAAAATCTGTGTATAGTATTATATTGAGGAGGTTGCCTGGTGGCTTTACAATGTGCTAAACAGTGTAGTAGAGTATTTCCTTTTTTTTTATTTTCCTTGTTTTACAGGGAACAAAAGTCATGTGAACTCCAGCCCAATAAATAGCTGAAAGTCTAGAGAGTTGAGAACATTTATAGAGACTTTGCTCATTCAGAGTCTTTTTAAAGTCCACCTACACAACCCAATTATATCCCTTTTCCCTGTGCTCTTCTGTTGATGTGTTTCTCCTCCAGAGCTGCTGCAATATACCTGGCACTTCTGGGTATGGGGGGTATTGGACCTTCTCCCTAGGCTCATAGTCAAACCAGGCAACCAAGCTGGAACACTGTCTCATCAGGAGGAGAATGGCATCATCAAACATAAATAAACCTTGACACCATCCATCACAGTGCTAACACAGGGTTAGGACTGGGGAAGGGGAGGGGTAGAAAAAGGTGAGCATGCATGGGTTGAGAGATAGGCTTTAAAGATATATAGATATATGTGGCCATGTGGATCTGGGTGTCATGTGGCAGAAGATATGCAAAAAACAGAAGTATACACATTCACACTCACTCAGAATCAGCAGAATCCCCAGTGCGAACAGAACCACTGCAAAGACCAGTCCTCCAATCCGCAAGCTTTCATAATCTGCATAGAAACAAAATTATATAACATCAGATCTTGGACGTCTCAAAAAAAAATGACTCTAAAAAGAAACTCTTTCGTAGATAAAATACATTAGAGGCAGGAAAAAAGTACATGTTGGTTTGCAGCACAGCTTCTTTTCTTTCTTTGAATATGCTATATGAGGCCAGGAAAAAGTGGCGGTGAGAGCCAGCGCTCTATAAAAAATAAATTAAGGACATGTATCTGGAGCAGAGCAGTGGGATACTTGCAGCTTACTTTACAGCCTGATACAGATGTTGAATATGCAAGGACTAGGGGAGAATGCATGTGTATTGGTAATGTACTGGTAAAAGGACAGCATAAATCACTTGCAGTGCTGTATCTTGAACATTGCATTCTACTCTACGAAAAATACTTCAGATTGGAAGAATCTTCAACCTTGAACTATGTCTCATATTGACAGAATGTCTATGTCCAACCTTTGACAGCTCTTAGCAAACACTGTGCACAGCTCCTAGCTGTCAAATTGGGCTGGAGATGACAGAGATTTGGAACCAATCAGAACGGCTCCCTATCATTTGATTACTCTGTCAGCTACTGTATCTGTTCTAGTCAACGTATGCATACTAACATCGCATTTGGTTTGGACACCTAGGCATCCATGAAAGGGTTAAACGGCAAGAAATGGTTTGAATAGTAGTGGCCAATAGAGGTTACAAATATTTGAATGATTTTCTTTATAAAAATGTTATCTAAAATATTAATTACTATGAATAGGATGGTATTTTTTCCATTTTGTAGGGTGAGGAATTTATTTTGTTTCCCCAAGAAAAGAAATTGACCGTAGATGGTCTGGCTTTGCTTCCTCTGAACCAAAAATGCTGCCAAACATGTAAAAGTTTGTATGAGGATTAATTGACAGACATTTGTTTTTTTTCAACCTAAACAACTATGTATCATCTTTGCTTCAGATGGTTAACCAGTGGGCCAATGGAGGCATGCATGTCAGGAAACTAGAAACACAACTGAACAGAAAGGTGACAAAATATGAAAGGCAAAGGATTGTTACATTGGATTACAAAGGAATTGATTTCTTAAGACCAGGTCAGTTCTGACATTAAAAACCAAGTTACTTATGGAACAATCTACAATCATTTACTTGAAGAAGGACTTTGATCCTGTGTTACTGTGAAGGATTTGCCTCCGACACCAAATCACTGCAAAGAGAAATTGACCTTGTCTATATGCCACAGGTGAGTTTCAAAAAGCAGCAAAGGGTTGTGTTTTGTGATGAAATCTGCTTTGATCAGTTTGATTGAAAACAGCATTATTAGAGAAGGGAGTGTGACGTGGCTACTCCAATCACTGTGGGGACCATCAGTTATGAAGTGTGGGAGCTTATTTACTAAACACCTGCTGTTCTGTGCCATGGAATTATCACATTGCAAGGGAACGTTCCCTTAGCTTAGTAAATGCAGAGAAAATTCACTTTGAAAATTATGCCCAAACACATACAAGGAAAATAAAAAAACAGCATTTTTGCTTGTACATGATTAGATGATGTTAGTAAGCTAAGCTTGACCTCATTCAAGCTAAGAGAAAATTCCCTTGCAAAGTGAACAGCCTAATTGAAAAATAAACCCCAAGATCTCAGATGGTAAAGGTCACATAATATTTCTATACAGTAGTATAAAGCATTAATACCTGTTCTCCTATTGCTTATGAACACAACTAAAAATTATTTATTTCATGGTGTGTAACCATTTATAGACACATCTTGGTTGTAACATAACAGAGGCAATTGGTTGGTTCATGTCATGTAATGCCACCGTTACATAGTTGCATAGTTAATCTGGTTGAAAAAAGACACAAGTCTATCCAGTTCAACTAACCAGAGAAAAAAAAGGAAAACACACACAAATAGAAAACCCCCACATACACTATGCAATATCCGCAGTTGATCCAGAGAAAGGAAAAAAAAAACAATAAAGCATAATCTAATTTGCTCCTTCCTTCCTGGTCCCTCAAGAGGCAAATTTACCTATATATATTAGTATCGCGTTCAGGGGCGGACTGACAACTCATGGGGCCCCCGGGCAATAGGGGATCATGGGGCCCCTGTGTCCTCACCAACATCCAAAAAAGCCTATGAAAAGCCAATGAAAAGTACCAGGGGCATCTCATGGGGCCCCCGACTGGCCAAGGGCCGTCGGGCAGTGCCCAAGTGTTCGAATGGTCACACTGCCCCTGATCGTGTTATAATATGTACATTTCGGAAAAAATCCAGGCCTTTCATAAAACAATCTACTGAGCTGGCTCTTGAGGGAGTCTATTCCACATTTTCAAAGCTCCTACTGTGGAGAAGCATTTCCATACGTCTTACAGTTGTAAAGAGTGTCCCCTTGTCCTCTGCAATGACTCTAAAGTGAATAACTCTACACTGAGTTCATTATACGGACCACTTATGTGTTTATACATGTTGATCATATCCCCATGTCATATCATATCCCCATGTCATATCATATCCCCATGTCATATCATATCCCCCCTTAATCTCCTCTTCTCAAGAGAGAATAAATAAGGGCCACAGTTGAAGGTCAGTTTTAGAGAGTTTAAAGGATTAAGGCAGCTAAGTGGTTAGCACTTCTGCCTGGCAGCACAAGAGTTGTCACTTTGAATCTCAACCACACCACTGCCTGCATGGAGTTTGCATGTACTCCCTGTACGTGCATGAGTTTCCTCCCACACTCCAAAGACATGCTGTTAGGTTTAATTGGCTCCTGTCTAAATTGGCCCCTGTCTAAATTGGCCCTAGTATGTGTTTTTATGAATGTGAGTTACGGACCTTAGATTGTAAGCTCCTTGAGGGCAGGGGCTGTTGTGAATGTACAATATATATATGTAAAGTGCTGTGTAAATTGTTGGTGCTATATCAGTGCCTGTAATAAATATATAAATAAATCTGGTACTGAGCATTTGAGGTTGTATGCATTCAGTGACAGCCCCAAAAGCAAGTACTGCTTGTAACATTGTCCAATCTCTACATATTTCAGATAGTCATAGATGCTGACATTGGTGCTAGATGCCGCATCTGTGCCTCACAGGCACCTGAAATCACCAGGCTCTCACACACATCGGTCAAACCGCCTATATGCATGTAGCCTAAAGCAACCCATAGATGATTCCATTTTTTTGTTCAGCCAGCAGGGTGAACAGAAAAAACTGACCCGATTCCCCCATCCACACATTCGAGGTGGATAGGGGCATCACTCCCACTGAGCTATAGTATTTACATTTTTTTTTGTATTGTTAAAAATTAGGTTAGGGGAGAAATGTTGATGTAAACCCAAACCAACCTTAGCCCACTAAAGCACAGTGTATATTAAATGACTGCCCAAAAAAAATGATTCTTGTCTACATGCACTTGCTTCAGCATTGGCTGCAAATTATTGCGCTGGACTACCTTTGTGGTATTTTAAAAAATGTTTTGCATTGGTACATGTCCCCCAGCTACCCATGCCTTTAACATTCAAAAAGGACACAAAAATTACAAGATTCTTCTTTCCATGTTCAATGTGGTTTAGCAGATTTCTTCCTGGGGGTCACCAAACGTCCTGCAGACCCAACTTTGCCTGATCCGATCTCTTCACGGAGCGGATCCTTTTGAGTCTACCTGCAGAGTATTGCTCCCAGAGCAAACAAGTGTAATTGCTGTAAATAATAAATAAACCAGCGCAAACATAGACCTCTACACACCGTTAATCAATAAATCAAGTGCATCATAATAAAAATTAATAAAATAATAATAACAATTAATATTATTAAAAATCAAAACGGAAAGTCCACAAAACAGAAAAAATTATTTTTTTTGTCCGTGAAATATACATATATATATCAAGTGAAAAAAATATATATATCAAGTGAAAAAATATATCAAGTGAAAAAATCAAGTGAAAAAAATCAAGTGAAAAAACATTAATCAAGTGACTTTCTTCTTTCCCAAAGACTCTTCAAATACACCAAAAAGAAACTTTCACCTTCCACCCGTGAGACCGACATCAAATACACTCACCAGATTTAGGTGAATGGGACACTTTTTAGGACTTTAAGGGATCCTAATACCCTCTTTGCTGATCACTCTAGGGGGATCTTCAACGATACAAATAGGCTCCACCGTTCAACCAGGGAGAAAAAAACTTACATAGTGTAATATTGCCACTTAGAATCATCCTTCATAATAAAGACTAAGGTCTTCAGAACGCCCTGAGGGAGGGGCGGAACGCGTTGACGCATTTCCGGTCTACCCCGTACGTCTGACGTCACTTCCGGTGAGTGGAACGCACGCCGAGCGGTGCGTTCCAGCGGCCATTTTCTGGGATTTGTGGAAAGTCATAGTCTGCATAGCTGCTGCTGTATCCTGAGCTGGGATGTGAGAGTTCTAAGGAGGCATTAACAGTGTCCATTATCGATCTGGAAGATGTTGGCTTTTAATAAACATGCTTTTTGAAAGAGGAGAAAAATGTGAGTGGTAATAGTCTTTATTATGAAGGATGATTCTAAGTGGCAATATTACACTATGTAAGTTTTTTTCTCCCTGGTTGAACGGTGGAGCCTATTTGTATCGTTGAAGATCCCCCTAGAGTGATCAGCAAAGAGGGTATTAGGATCCCTTAAAGTCCTAAAAAGTGTCCCATTCACCTAAATCTGGTGAGTGTATTTGATGTCGGTCTCACGGGTGGAAGGTGAAAGTTTCTTTTTGGTGTATTTGAAGAGTCTTTGGGAAAGAAGAAAGTCACTTGATTAATGTTTTTTCACTTGATTTTTTTCACTTGATTTTTTCACTTGATATATTTTTTCACTTGATATATATATTTTTTTCACTTGATATATATATATGTATATTTCACGGACAAAAAAATAATTTTTTCTGTTTTGTGGACTTTCCGTTTTGATTTTTAATAATATTAATTGTTATTATTATTTTATTAATTTTTATTATGATGCACTTGATTTATTGATTAACGGTGTGTAGAGGTCTATGTTTGCGCTGGTTTATTTATTATTTATTGTGGTTGGTTTTTTTGCACAGTGCACAGCAGCAGCATAACACCTGTGGGAATCTGCTGGCGCAGGAATAATAGTTTATATAAAAAAAGTGTAATTGCTGGTTTATAATTTAACTGGCAATTTGCTCTGGTGAGTTTATTCATTTCTGTTGGTGGTGGATTTGCACAAATATGTTTTTATGGTGATGGACATTTTTCACTGTTGATTGGAAGAGAAAATTCTTAGAGACATTTTTTTAATTTTTTCACTGTCTTATTCATCACTGTTTGATTTGGACATTTAATTTGATAGAGCTACCATTTTTTGTTGTATGATGCATTTGTATTCAGCCCCCTTTACTCTGATATCCCTAACTAAAATCTAGTGGAACCAATTGCCTTCAGCAGTCACCTAATTAGTAAATAGAGCCCACCTGTGTGTAATTTAATCTCAGTATAAATACAGCTGTTCTGTGAAGCCCTCAGAGGTTTGTTAGAGAACATTAGTGAACAAATAGCATCATGAAAGCCAAGGAACACACCAGATGTGTCAGGGATAAAGTTGTGGAGAAGTTGAAAGCAGGGTTAGGTTATAAACAAATATCCCAAGATTTGAACATCTCACGGAGCACTGTTCAATCTATCATCCGAAAATGGAAAGAGTATGGCACAACTGCAAACCTACGAAGACATTTCTACCGTGACATCCACCTAAACTGACAGGCAAGGCAAGGAGAGCAGTAAACAGAGAAGCAGCCAAGAAGCCCATGGTAACTCTGGAGGAGCTGCAGAGATCCACAGCTCAGGTGGGAGAATCTGTCCACAGGACAACTATTAGTCGTGCACTCCAGAAATCTGGCCTTTGTGGAAGAGTGTCAAGAAGAAAGCCATTGTTGAAAGACAGACATAAAAAGTCCCGTTTGCAGTTTGCGAGAAGCCACGTGGAGGACGCAGCAAACATGTGGAAGAAGGTGCTCAGGTCAAGTAAAGACCAAAATTTTACTTTTTGGCCTAAAAGCAAACACTATGATAACTAACACTGCATATCACTCTGAACACACCATCCCCACCAAGAAACATGGTGGTGGCAGCATCATGTTCTGGGGAGGCTTTTCTTCAGCAGGGACAGGGAAGCTGGTCAGAGTTGGTGGGAAGATGGATGGAGCCAAATACAAGGCAATCTTAGAAGAAAACCTGTTAGAGTCTGCACAAGACTTGAGACTCACCTTCCAGCAGGACAACAACCCTCAACATACAGCCAGAGCTACAATGGAATGGTTTAGATCAAAGCATATTCATGTGTTAGAATGGCCCAGCCCAAGTCCAGACCTAAATCCAATTGAGAATCTGTGGCAAGACTTGAAAATTGCTGTTTACAGACACTCTCCATCCAATCTGACAGAACTTGAGCTATTTTGCAAAGAAGAATGGGCAAAAGTTTCACTCTCTAGATGTGCAAAGCTGGTAGAGACATCCCCAAAAAGACGCAGCTGGAATTGCAACGAAAGGTGATTCTACAAAGTATTGACTCGGGGCTGAATACAAATGCACGCCACACTTTTCGCATATTTATTTGTAAAAAGAATTTAAAACCATTTATCATTTTCCTTCCACTTCACAGTTATGTGTCACTTTGTGTTGGTCTATCACATAAAATCCCAATAAAATACATTTACATTTTTGGTTATAACATGACAAAATGTGGACACTTTCAAGGGGGGTGAATACTTTTTCTAGGCACTGTATCGCAGTTTGACACAGCAGATGATTTTATTGTGTGTACAAAATTTGAGGGAAAATAACCTGAGAGCAATAAAGGTGTTTAGCACAATTTCTCTTAGAAGTGTTAAGTGTCTAGGTCAAAGTGGATTAAAGTAATACACAATGATATTGTACGCATGCATGCCTATTTTCCAAAAATAATCCATACATATCCACTTCTTAAAAACCCTGTGATCTATTTTTTATGAAATTGTTTCTTATTGAGGTTAGATCCTTGTAGCAGCTTCCAAACCTCTCCTTCCCACCTCACTGCTGTTTGTGTGGAAAGAGAAGTGCACTTTATTTGCTACTCTATGCACACTTCAAATCGCATAGACTATAGTTCCTAGTCCATGCTGGGACGGTTGCTACATTCATACATACAGTAGGACTATGGAGAATGAACGTAGCCACCCTCTAAAGGGAAGTTGGGTCACAGCAGCAAAAAAAAAAAAAGGAATTGGAGATTTGGAGGATCAATTATACGGTACTTTAATGAGTTAGGAATACATATTCAACAGATTTTTTTTAAGTTTAGGAGTTTTTTTTGAGTTTAGGAGATGCTTTAATGTTAGGAATATTTTCCCTGCCTAATAACTTGTAAAACAATGGCATAATAAAAAAGGTGTCTTACCATAGTGAAATGGATCTGGATCTTTTCTTTCTTCACTGGTACTGGCACCTATATAAAATAATAGGAACACTTGTAGTATTTGTAAAACCATATTGGTCACTCTGCCAGCGAAACAACAGTCCCTATGTCTTTCCTTTTCCAGGTGATTACTTTAACAAGATCAGACTTCATAGCTAGAGACAGCTTTCTTACTCTGTATCAGAATGTCTAGAACTGACAACTTGAAGATTAGGACAAGCTGTCACACAATTCTGCTAGCAGTTTATTTAGTGCCGGTTCCCACCACATGCAGTCCAGTGTGTTTTACTCTGCATCAAAAACGCATGCCTAATGTTTTCCATTTATTACAATGGCCCTTGTTCACACCGGTGCAGTGTGTTCTGGTGCAGTCAACAAAAGTAGAACATGCTGCATTTTTTTCTGTGTGAAACTGCACTGGGATGTGGCAAAATGCACCAAAAAATCTGCTGCTCGCTGATGCAATGGCTAACAGGCTCCTGCAATAATAAATAATACATGCACATTTTTTAACCGGCAAAAAAATGTCCATTTATTATTTTTTAGAAAAAGGTGAACTTATCCTTTAACCCCTTGACGCCGACATCACACAAATATGGGGGCTCACGGAACTGGGATTTTTTCTGTGGGGCCGCATATTTGCATACCTGTCTTTGTGATGGGAGCGTGCCGCACTGCACGCTCCCAGCACAAAGACCGCGGTGTCACCGAGACCCCCCGTGTCCCGTTCTAACGATTGGGAACCGGGACTCCCGATTCCAACGATCAGGACCCGGGACTCCCGATTCCGGGTCACATGATCGCTGTGATAGCTTCTGATTGGCTATCACAGTGATCAGTCACCGTGCAGCCCAGCCCCCTGGTCTTTTTTCTCTCTCTATGAATGGAGAAGAGAGATACCTTGTATCTCTCGAACTCCTGGCATAGAGAGAAAAAAAATGTTTGTAAAAAAAAAAAGATAAATAAATATTAAAAAATAAAATAAAAAATAAAGAAAAAATACCTAGATCAAGGTTTGATCTAGTTCAGTGCCAGGGTTATTTTTTGGGTCAGGGTCAAAGGTCAAGTTCAAAAGGTCAGGATGTAAAAAAAATTGGTATCAGTGTCAGTTAGTGTCAATGTCAGTGTGTTTTAGGTAAAAAAAAAAACAAAACAAAAACAAAATGCACACTATTGTTTCTGGGCTGTACTACGGGTACAAACAACAAATAACATACACATATATGATATCGCTGCGATCGTCAAGAGCTGGAGAATTTATTTTGGGTTGTTCTTTGGTGGTAGGTTATGATAGAAACAAGAAACACACAGCTAAATTAAAAAAATGATTTTTGTTTTACTATTTTGGGCCAGTTTTCCTTTGATAAAAAAAAAAAATCAGGAGATATCCAATTTACCACCAAATGAAAGCCCAATTTGTCCTGAAAAAAACAAGGTATAATTCACCTGGATGTACAAAGTAGTTGTGATGATATGTACGGTTTTACTAACACGTCCACGTTGCAAAATTGTGCTTAGGCATTTAGATTTGTTTTACCCCAAGGTGTGAAGGGGTTAAGCATAACACACATTATGAAAGTCTCATCGCAGCAAATAAAGCAAACCATCTGATATGTAGGGTAGATGTTTATGTTATCATCATAACAATACTGAAGGGGGATATCTAGTTGAGTGAGGAAGCCAACTAACCTCGACTTTCTTCAATCTTCTCCCAGTGGTTTGAACTCATTTGAGTCATACCTCATTTTCAGTTGTATTCATTGTTTTACCTTGATATAGTATGACGTGTACATACTCCTAGTGGGTGGGATATATTCTCATTGTTGGGTTATTATAATCTTGCTGGTATGCAAAACAAAAAGCTTTCGTACTCACCTAGTACTATTGCCAAGGTAGAGCACAACAAAATCAGGACAGCCTCCATGAGCCCTGTAAATATTAGAGACAGGTTAACACAGGCAAGTTCTAATCATGTATATAGTCAGACTACTACATTTAATGTTTTTACTATCAATACTCTTTCCATTCTCTACTTACCAGAGAAACATAATTTATGGTGCATATAGATTGTAAGCTCTTATAAGCAGGGCCCTCTTAACCCTCCTGTATTTTATTGTATTGTAATTGTACTGTCTCCCTTTATGTTGTAAAGTGCTGCATAAACTGTTGGTGCCATATAAATCCTGTATTCACATAATAATAATAGTAATGATAAACAAACATTCACTCAATGAATCATGGTAGAAGGTTTTATAGTATATTCATCAAACAGTCCCCAGTCTTGTTTGCCTTGTTTATTATAAAACAGATGTGTACCTTTCTAATGTGGTAGCCGATGAATGGCTGGCCACTGTCACACCTAATGATCAGAGTACAGGTATAAAGCATAGCCAGGTGCTGGCTATATCATTATGTCTTTCAGGGAAATTTACAGATGAGGCTATGATTAATCCTTTTCCTGCTAGTGTCCAGTACTGGGACCGCTACATCACTTCCTTAGCAGGATTCAGTTTTTCGGACAGCAGAGGATCTTGGGACTTGTAGTTCTATAGCCAATACATACTGTATTTCTGATTGCTTATTGGACTACAACTACCAGAGAACTGGTAAACGAGAAGGATACTGGGAAAGCAGATATATTCTTCAGCAAGGGACTGTCTCTCTCTCTTGGTGCGGGATTCAGAGCTGAACACAGGGGGACTTCCGTTCTCCTCTAAGTACCATGGCTTAGCTGTTTGACTTCATTAAATTAGTAGTATTTACTAATGTTTATGGGCCCCATCGTTGCTAGCAAAAGGCAGCCAATACCACCATATCTGGAACTTTAAACATCACAGGACTCAAGTTGCAATCCCTAGTTAAAGGAACCTTTTCTCTTCTAAGGCCATTGTTATTCAACTTAGGGTACTTATATCTATTTATGCCGGAATATATATTAACATAATTCACTGCATGCCCTGTTGCAACATTGGTGGCACGGAGGAAGCTGGTAAGTCAACAATTCTTTTCTTCCCCCTCTTGCTGCTGGTGTCGAAATTAAATAGTTGAAACTTACTGCTCATGACTGTATAACCTGTTAAACTTTGCTAATTGATTATTCCTATTTTACCAGTATTCTGCTTTTATGCCTTACAGGGGTTGTGTATCCTAAATCTATCATTCCTGTAGCCTACTGTTTTGAACAAGTCTAATATAGAGGTGTTACTAAAGAATTGTGTCTCTTACATTATTATTCTATACTGTTGAAATATGTCTGAACCCAGTGTCTGAACCCAGAGTATCAGAAGTGTCGGGAGGCTTGCAAGGAGAGGGCAACCACTGGGGACAAGCGTTATCAAGCGACCCCTAGTGCTACAAAAGTATGGTCAAAAATATAACAAAGCAAGTGGGGAAAATAGGGATCTTTATCCTGACATTTTGGGATATTGCCCTAGACTGGGGGGGATCTTAGGTGCTGCTAGGCCCTGAAAAGTGAAGACTACTTTTAAAAAATGTTGTTAGCGAAATTGCTGTAATCACAAACGCTACTAAATTATTCCGCTGAAACAACCTGTCTGTTATTTTTCACCTTTTTTTTATTGTCGCTTTCTGTTTTTACTCCTCTGCACCACTAGATGGAGTATGGGCATCATTAATGTATTAAAGAAATTCCCAAAGATGTTTACAACAGTTTTTTACTGATTTTTTTTTCAATAAAATAATTATTATCATTATAGTACGTGTTAGGCAGAATTAAAATAACACAATCCAGAAAGTGAAAGTAGATCTAAACCCAATCATTTTACATTCATACCAGGGGTAGGCAATCTGCGGCTCTCCAGCTGTTGCAGGACTACAAGTTCCATCATGCCTCTGCAAGTCATAGCTGTAACTGTCAGTTTTGTAATGTTGCAATGCCTCATGGGAAATGTAGTTCCACAACAGCTAGCGAGCCGCAGGTTGCCTACCCCTGATATAAACTGTAACATGTTTTCAATCTTTTTAAATCCTCAGCTTCCATGAAATGAATCCTTGGTGATCCTGTCATGAAGGTTCTCTTTCTGGCATTTCTTGTTATAGGGTGATAGTTGTCTCCCAGTTGGGCTTCTATGGTGTCTACGGACACATGTGCCCCTAATGAAGACTACAAGTAGCCATGCCACACACATTGTTCTGGTGTGTTCCACTGTTGTCACTATCAGGATGCCCATCCAGTGCAGCGATGTGCTGCCAACACTGGAGCAAGAGCATGTAAGTGGTGTCTGAAAGCGACTAGAAGAGTAGCAGCACTGAGATGTAAAATAAGATGAAAAAAACTACAAAAAAAAATGGAGTTTATGGGGAAAAATATAAATTTTTTAATGAAATACGGAACGTTAGCAAACTAACTGTAATCCAGTTTGGGTTTAAATGTCGTTTAAAGTGGAACTAAGTATGCTAAGCTTTTGCTGTAATAATTATGCACAGTTATAGCACATTTACCATTCAGCAGTCACTGATGATGTAACTCCTACATGTGAATGCTGAATTTACATTGCGCAGACAAAAGGCTCAATTCTCTGCATAATTTGTCAGAGCAGGCTCATAAAGTATGTAAACTCTATACAGACATGCCACTGTCAGGGCAGTGAGGATGTGGAACTCACTTCCACAATTGGTGATGTCAGCGGGATGCATTGATAGTTTCAAGAAACTCTTAGATGGGCATCCTAGCGAGCACAATATACAGGGATAGGAGTATGATTTTTTCCACATGAGCACACACACACACCCACACAGGTTGAAGTGGATGGACGGGTGTCTTTTTGCAATCTTACCAACTATGTAACTGTAATGTGTAACAGAACTATTTTATTAGAAGTATAATATAAACGTACAGTATATTGATTGGTGACATTCAATTGATTGATTGGATAGATGTTAGTGTCAGTATAACACACATGCTTTGTTCATTAAAAAGGGTTCTTTTTTTGCTGTTAGCTTGTTTATTGAGATTCTGTAATGCAGATGTTTCCCACAGGAAACAGTGAAGAACAACTTTGAAATGTGTTGGAATAAAAAAATTAACGTTCTTTGAATAACTTAAAGTGTAATTAAATGCAACTTTTTTATGTTTTGTATAGAGTGGATAGAACACCTGTCAGGTTTTTAATACTGTCTGTGCTCCCATTAGGGTGATTCACCCTCTCTACCTGTCCTGGAATGAAAGAAACCCCAAATTTTGGGTTATCACAACAGGTATGCAGGGGAAATCTTCCAATGGGGACTGGTGACTCTGGTGACAGCCAGGGATTCCCTGACTTTAGGGGTTTCCCCTTACTTCCTGCTGTATCTATGGGGCAGGAAATGATGGGAATTCTCCCCAGTGTCCCACCAATGCAATAAAAAAATGGCAGGGGTCAGAATCCTCTCTTTCTCTATCCAATATGAAAAAAAAAGTTTCACCTTTAATTCTTCTTTAGAAAACGTGTGTCAAGTTCAAAAGGTTTGCTGCCATTCAGTGACCATTCAAAATTGCTAATACTAACCAATCAGGTTATCATTTTCAGGGAAAAAAAGACATCATATTGGTGATCGCTGTTAACTTCACCATTGTGTTAATTTTTTCCAATTGCTAAGACTCAACCTCAAAGTATTCTATGAAAAATAGCGCTGCAGTCCTTGAAATAACATACTATGAACCAATGTTAATGTCAAAGACTAATGTTATATTGGTAAAATGAAATCTGCTGTATTCCACCATCTAAACCAGGGGCATTGAATTCAAATTCACCAAGGTCTGGGCAGTGAAATTTGCATGCATCAGAGGTCCGAATCTCATGTAGGCCCCTGTGGTGCATTTTCATGTGCACCAAACCACGTGTTGCTGCAATGCGATTTTGAAAAAAAAAAGGGCTAGGGACCTCTTCAGGTTTCTAGCAGGTAGTGCTGACCTACCCACAACGTGTGCACCAAATACACATGTACAGATCTGAACCTGTTCTTACATCAGTGTCCTCAATCCCCACTACACATCACCCTCCCCTCCTCATTCATAGCAAGATCCCCTCTTGATGAGTGTCCTCAGCTCCCCCTTTACATCCCCCCTCATTACTGTCCCCAGACCTCCCCATGTTACTGTCTTCAGCCCTCAGATTACTGTCCTCAGCCCCCCCCCCCCATGTTACTGTCTTCAGCCCCCACATTACTGTCCGCAGCCCCTCCCATGTTAGTGTCCTCAGCCCCCCTCCATGTTACTGTCCTCAGCCCCCACATTACTGTCCTCAGCCCCCCCACGTTACTGTTCTCAGCCCCACATTACAGTTCTCAGCCCCTCTCACTTTAATGTCCTCAGCCCCACATACTACAGTCCTTAGCCCCCCACAATATAGTCTTCAGCCCCCCCATGTTACTGTCCTCAGCCCCCCTCCATGTTACTATCCTCAGCCCCCCCAAGTTACTGTCCTCAGCCCCCCCACGTTACTGTCCTCAGCCCCCACATTACAGTTCCCAGCCCTTCCCACATTCAGTCCTCGGCCCCCCTTCATACTAATGTCCTTAGCCCCGTTAACTTTGCCCCCCCCCCACTGTCCTTTCTTACACAGTCAGTGATTGACAGACAGTGATTGATTGCTAGGACTGCCCTTCATCCTAGCAGCCAATCACCTGGTTGTTAACCTCGGGCAGCTCCCACCCTCCATCCAGAACTGTCCTGCCTCCCGCTGTCAGCTCTGTGAGGATGACTATGAGACAGCTGGAGGAAGAAATGGCTCTTAAATGGTGGGACTGCATGGGTCTGGATGGGACAGTGATTTGGTCCACGTCCGGACCCTGGTCCACCATTTAGTGATGCCTGATCTAAACCACTGATCCAAAACAGTATTTAAAATGCTGTTTTGTAAAGTGGACCAGCAGTCTCCTGGGACCTGTGAAAGTTCCCTGGAGACTGCGGGAGGGAGGAGGGGGCCGAACTTCTGGCTCACTTCACCGTGGCAAAGTGAGCTGGAAGTGGGAGCGGGTTCCTGTCAAAACCAAGTACCCCCTCCCCCCAAAAGGTGCCAAATATGGCAGTGGAGGGGGGGAGGAGACAAATAAGCGGAGCTTCTGCTTTTGAGTGGAACTCCACTTTAACATACACAGATGAATTCTGTGACAAACATCACATATGAAATAAAATACAGGGTAACACTAATGAGTGTGCTATGTCTCATGCCCTCTCACTGTTACTTTTTCTTGTTGCCTTGCTCCGCATGTAAATACGTAAAAAATATAACACCTAGTAAAATAAAAAGGATTGATTTCATATGATATTACATATACTAAGCACAAAGCTATTTTAGTATAAAATTTATTACAATAATGAGAATATGTCATTAAAAATGAAATTGCTGAACTTAAAGTGTTACTAAACCCAGGGCCCTGCATTCCCTCAGTCTG
This sequence comes from Staurois parvus, assembly GCF_062004578.1. Lineage (NCBI taxonomy): Eukaryota > Metazoa > Chordata > Amphibia > Anura > Ranidae > Staurois > Staurois parvus. The sequence continues at coordinate 8,836,558 of NW_028318003.1, forward strand.
GTCTTCCACAGTACACACAACATGGAAGTGCAATTATTTTAGTAAATATAAACTGCTAAATACTTTCTCTCATCAGCAGTTAGAGCAGTCTTGTGACTTCTGTCAGTGTGCAGCCGAGCACTGGTTAAAGCTTGTAGGAGAAGTTTTAATTTTGCTCTAGGAGGATGCAGAACCCCTGACCTCTGTCTGGAGAGTGCTGATTGGCCCTGTGCTGATCATAGGCACTCTCCCAGGGGAAAAAAAAACCTTTCTGGTAATACACACCAAACTGAGCATGTGCAGAGTGACTCCACAAAATATGTTTTATCAGGAGATAAGAGGGGGACACTGGAAGAAGGGGAGGATCAGAGAAGACAGGATCAAACAGTGCTTTTACACAATGTTGAGGATTAACCCATTCGGTTCCACAGTGAGTATAACAAGCATGCAAATACAGAATGATTTTACTGTTGTGGGTTTAGTAACACTTTAAAAAGTGAAAGACCCTTCTAATACCAGCCAATACCCTAAAGCAGTGGTGGAAAATTCAATAAATAGAGGTGCATCAAATGCAGCCCCAATAGCCTAAAGCCTAAGTGCAGCCAAAGTCAAACACATTAAAATCAGCACAAGGGAAATAACTTATTCAGTATCGGATGGTATTGCAATGTCAGTATGTAGCAGGGGAGGGTTTTTAAGCAGTATTTAGGGGATTTGTGGGCATGTCTTTACCTATACTATGAGATGTGCTCTGCATGACAATAGTGTATTAATAAAATTGCCTGTCAAATCAGGAGCCATCACCATGCTGAGCATATCTTACAAAAAAGAAGTATGTTATGTTGAAAAGCACTGCTCCAGCTATCAGGAAAGAAGAGTTACTGTCAGCAGACCTACAGGTCTGGAGCACAGCAGGCCATATGCTGAGTGCTAGTGGGCCATTTGATGCACATCACTGCTCTACAGCATCTAATATTTTGATTTTATGGTTGAATGCCAGGCTGCAAAGCTTCAGTAATTCTGTATCATGGTGAAGCATTGCCACAGAACTTGCCTGCTTCCTGTGCATTTCTTGGGCCAACTGGAATGTGTAGGAGACTGCAGGTCCAGTGGCAAGGTTCAACCCTAGCCAGAGCTTTGCTGGTCAGATCAGTCAGGAAATGTGCAGGTAGAACTATGTGCCTGAACTTTAAACCTGTAGCAAGTCTTTTATCTTGATGACAGGGTCTCTTTAAGGAAAGGTAACTGCTGTAGAATTCCCTAAAGTATCTTTAGCCTAGCAGGAACATAATATAATAGATATTGCAGAATATTTTGGGTTTTATCATCAAGATTTCTCCAAAGAATACATTTTAGCCCGTGGATGTCAGTGGGGCTTCCTGTTGTGTACAATAGTATCCACAGAATAACATCAGCTGATCTGTTCTCTATCCTGCCGCTTCTAAAACAGGGGTGTCCAACCTTTTGACTTTCCTGGGCCACATTGGAAAAAGAGGAATTGTCTTCGGCCACACATAAAATATACTAACAATAAGGATAGCTGATGGGCATAAAAAATCAGCCAGATCACAAATTACATTAAACGCTGATATATGTAACACCCTGCAGAGATATTGGTTGCAGGATTCTAAATGGACACAAGATGGCAGCGTTCTGCAGCCTAGTTATATAGACTCTGCTAAAGAAAAGCTTTGTGGGACTTGTAGGCTGATAGCAGGACTTCACTGTTTACTGTGGAGCTGACAAACTACATTTCCCAGAGGAGCAGGCTGATGGATGGGGGCAGATAAATACCAAAGCCCTGGGACCCTAGGAGGAAGTGGACAGTGAGTGCTGGAGAGGGAAGGTGTGCAAGAGGAAAACTGTGCTGGACAGCGGAGGTCCGGGCTGGGCCAGAACCGCAGAGGGTGAAGGAGTGAGAAAGAGTTGATGACCGCTGATCGCTGGCAAGCTGGACTGGCAACATTGCAAACAGGCGGACAGGAGTGCTGTCATCTGGAGTAATCGGTGTGGAGGAATCCGGAGAACATGGGGGCCCCCGTCTGCAGAGAGACTATCTGCTACCTGACCACAGCCACTGATCAGGTATGAGAGCTCCATACCTCAAATTATCTAAGTTACAAAGGACATGGCTAAACTCAGTTGTGCTTTTCTCAGCTTAGTATTCTCTATTCTACAAGTTACAGGCCTAGATTGTTTGGCCCATCTTGCTCTGCAGCCTACTAATCATTCCACACTCTCAACATACTAAATCACAAGAGCCTGCTACAATATCTGCAACCTGCAGGTCCAGCTGTCTTGGGACCTCAGACTCAGTTTGCATTACTCAAGGAACTTCTCTGGCCTTACAACTTGCTGCCTTTTCCAAAAGAGGGAACCTTCCTATTCTTCTACAGGAGTGTGTTCTGCCCACCCCCTTTTGTCAATCTCAGTCTAACTTCATGATTTCAGGGGATACCATCCAAATTCAGCATCACATCTCTTTGGAGAACTCCTACACTTGCATCAAGAGAGATTTCAATCTTTATGTGCACCAACTAGGACCCCATCATGCACACAGTAGATTGAACATTACAGTTTGAAGGAACATTGACCCATCCTTTCACAGAGCTCTTCCCCTTTCAGAATTAAACCCAGCCACCAGTACCTGAGGGCCCAATGTGGGTTAGTCTGTCAGTTTGAGTGTTACATATATATAAAGTACCTATCTAAGTAATAAAACTTAATTTTTTAATAATTTTTATTATAAAAGTAAAGGCAACATAAAACTAGTGTGATATTTGACACTATTTTTGATAAACTAGCGCATCAAGATCTAGTTCAATGGATGTAGTAGCAATTCTCCAATGAATTCTCATGGTGCTCCTCAGATATTTTAGTTCTAATTTTTCCCTTTGTGTACTTCATCCTTGAACATAGTTGCTCACAAGTACAGGTGCTGTCAAAAACTGATAACATGAATAAGGTGTGATTGTGAAGAGTGGGATATTTTTAATTGGGAAGATAAAACTTATAAAAGTCCACTAAAGAGTCAAATTTTTATTTGGCTGCATGTGTTCTCCAAGTGTAAATGCATTTTTGCAAAAACGTCCCCCAAAACATCAACATTTTTAAGTAAGTTTACAATTTTGTATTGGGTCTCGTTCATGGCCACGGATTGGACAGCTCTGTTCTAAAAGATATCATTAGCATATAATTTATTTTTATAAGTTTGCCTAAGGGTATAGCAGGTCTTAAAGTGATAGTAAAGTCCTGTTTGTGTATTTATACCTACCGGTAAGCCTATAATAAGGCTTACCTGTAGGTACAGTAAATACTTCCAAAACGTGCACCATTTAGGAGATATTTACTTTAGCAGTGCTGGTGATGTCACCAACGCATGTGTACTGCGCAGTCAATGGTCAGGGTGCCATCCATTGAGAGTGCAGCCAAGACTCCCGGATGCATGCGCAGAAGTGACATCATGCAAACCCGGAAGGAAGACTGGGTGAAGATGGAAGCCCTACTGGAGGGCTTTGTTTTCAGGTAAGTCTTTCATAATGTGCTAGCATGAGATGCACACTAACACATTATGCTCTTAACAGGGAAAAGATTATTTTGTTTTATCTGAGCTAAAGTCTCTTATAGAGCTGATTTTTTTAGAACAAAGTTGTATTAACAGTGAGTGAACTTTCTCATGGATTCAGGTTGAGCATATGGTTATGTTACAGGATCTATATAGCAATAACAGTTTGCACAGCGCCTTGCAATGTAAAGGTAGACAGGACAGTTACAATACAATTCAAGACAAGAGGGTTAGGAAAGCCCTACTGCTGCTCTGCTCATTAGGAGAGTCCTACTGTTCAAGCTTACAATCTATTAGGGAGGAATAAGTGGTAAAAAAGTAATAACAGTTTGGGGATGAGTTGACAAATAAAAAAAAGATCACTTGTTACGCAGAGGGGGGGATAGGTTTCCTGAAGAAATTAGTTTTCAGGGATCACATAAAGGTTGACAGAGTAAGAGATAGCTTGAAAGACTGGGGTAGGGAGTTCCAAAGGATGAGAAGACGTCCTGGAGGCAAGATTGGCAGGAGGGGTAGAGAGCAGGAAGTCTTGGGAACTGCGGAGAGGATGGTTTGGTCAATACTTTGAGACACAATTGGTGACGTACAGTAGCTGGAGGCAGAGTTTTGGATGGCTTTGTATGATACTGTTAGTATTTTATTGTTTATTGGTTGGGCAATTGGAAGCCAGAGAAGGGATTGGCAGAGAGGGCTGGCAGACACTGAGCAGTTGGCAAAGTAGAAGACTCTGGCAGTAGCATTCATGATAGACAGAAGGGGTGATAGCCACTGCAGAGGTAATGCCAAGAGAAGAAAGGAAAAGATACAAAGGAAGAAAAAGAGGAAGAAAATGAACTCCTCATATCAAAAGGAAAGTAAACAGGACTTTGAAGGTGCCATAAATAATAGAAAAAAATATATAAGCTAAAAGTCACCATGTTTATTTTCATAAATAAAAAATCTCATGTTAAAAGAAATACATTTGAGTATCCCAAACTTAATGGCTATAGTTGTTCAGTAACATGTATCCAGTGCAATATTTCTCAACAGGTTTAGCATGTTTCAGGCTTCTTTAGGAGATATTAAATATAACACCTACAACAACAAATCATGTTGATTACACAATATGTCAACTAATTAAATACCCTTAGTACACAGGTCAATGGTAAAACAAATTTAGATCACTGCAAGTTACATGTGCTATACATCATATAAATATCTTAGAAATGACTGAAGGGCAACTTACCAAATAATTCATAGATGGCTCAAGTGAACAGATAATATACAGAGCAATTATGGTGCAATTAGATAGAACATAAAGTCCTCATATAAGCCCAGACAGAAAGGCGCCTCAGATGGTTGGTAGAGGAGCTCACAAGCTGGATATTAAAAAATATAAAAGCATCAACTACCACTGAAAGTTTCCAAAAAAATGCTCAGAAAATTAAGGTAAGAAAAATATACCTTTAGGAAATAGAATAGACACCACAGATTGAATGGTCAGCATACACAGTTGTTATCGTCACGTTTGATAGCGTTACATTGGAAAAAAGACCGAGAAACACAGGTCCCAAATTGGGTACTCAAATATAAATATAAGATACAATGGAACAAAAAAGGTGACCACTATCCCTGCCAGTAGCATAATATTCATAATAAGAATAACTACTGAGCTTACCTCAATCAGAACAATTTGGAACACCGAAGGGAAGGTGGCAACAGTCAAATGCGCATTATACAATGGACCAATTCTCAAATAGGAAAACACATGCTAATGAATAAAGACAACAAGGAATAGGAGGATAATAATAGGAGACCCAAAATAAACAGTACCAGCCATAGGCTCCAAAATGTATCTCCAAAGTCTCACCAACGTTGCACCAGCACCACAACACCACCTCCCCATCAACCAACAAACTTTAAGGCCAAACTGGCTCATGTATATGTGAGCCTCTCCTGCTGTCACGACACCGATGACATCATGATACGGCTCGGACGTAAGAAGTCACTTCCGCCAACCATCTACACAGCGCCAACCAACATGGATGAACCGCCACAACATAGCACAATAGAGATGACAGCTACCAACATAGTGCCACCGCATAGTGGGAAAAAAGCAAACAATGCGCATCAGTAAACACTAAACCAATAGGTCAATACTTGCTTAACTTCATTTGGGCTCTTAAACACAATTGAACTGCCATCTAGGGGACAGATAACATATTTCTATACTGAATAGTAACCAGCACATCTAGGTTGCATATGAAAGGCAGAATAGACCTCCTAAGGACCATCCATCCAACCATCCAAGCTTCATATTTCCGGGCTACAAACAATGTAATAAAATATTTATTAATGGCTATACAATGTCATATATTAATGGTTAGATTGGAACAAAGTGCCCTTCAATAATTACAATAATGCAATATGCATACCTAGCTATTTAAAACAAAGAATAAATAGAAACATTGATAGATGGCCATTATTGGGATCAAATCCAACAGGGATTCTAAACTATAAAAAGGATTTGAAACTTATAGAGTAATTTAAACCTGGAAGTTTGGTAGCTTGCAGGATGAAAATCCACTTAGTTTCACGCTACAATAAAAGACGATCCCCATCCCCACCTCTCTCATGGATGGGGATGTGTTCTAGTGCAAAAAAATTATTTTGGATAGGTCATAGTTGTGATAAAGACCTACATGTCTGCTAGTAGGAGTTTCCGGTCTTTTTTGATGATTAAGGATTTATGATCATGGATGCATTGAAAAAACATCTGCTTGGGTTTACCCACATAGAATGTCCTACAATCACATAATATCAGATATACAACACCCATAGTTTGACAATTTACTGAACATCTTGGTGAGTATACATGTCCATTATGTAAATTTACTGCAGTGGCTTTTAACAAATACCAGCAGACATTGCATTTTCCACAAGGCGATGTGCATAATTGTTTAGGTTTGGGCAAATCCTTTCTTACATAATGACTCTGTACCAATTAATCCTTCAAGGATCTAGATCTGCGAAATGTAATCTGTGGTGCAGAGCTAATGTATTTGGAAACCGTATCATCTCCCTGCGACAAATACATACCAAAAGTTACCTAAAATATCATGCACCAACTGCTCTTGACCTGTAAAGAGAATTTTAACTCTGGTGGTAGAAGGAAATATCTAAATTTTGATTGATAAATTTGTTGGGACCTGTTTAGGTCTTTAACTCGTTTGTAGGCTTTCTTTAAACAAGACCTTTGTAACCCCATTGCAAGAGGCTCGTCTGTAAGGCTTTGGCTTCATTTACAAAATCCATGAAGTTAGAACAATTCCGTTTGATTCTTAGATACTGGCTATATGGAATGCTCGATATCAACGATTTGGGTTAGGTGCCTCCCCAAATGAAGAGGAAATCATCGATAAAACAATGCCAGGTGATTATTTTCCCTATATCATCCTGCAAATCCTCTCTTGAAAAAAGCTGATGCTCCCACCCAGGTACAGGTTCGCATATGAGGGAGCACAATGGGTCCCCATAGCTACACCCTGCACCTGGAGGTAGAGGGAGCGCTTGAATAGGAAAATGTTATGTGTCAAAATGAACCGTAGAAGTTCTAAAACAAATGGATTGTATTGGTAAGTAGAATGGCCTCTTTCTGACAGAAATTGTTCAACTACTGTTATCCCCAAATCATGTGGGATAGAATTGTACAGGGCCTCAACATCCACAGCAACTAGCAATGTTCCCTCTGAGATATGTATGTCATCCAGGGTTTTTAACAAATCAGTAGTGTTCTTAACATAAGATGTTAAAGAAATGACATGTGGATACAAATACTCATCAATCAATTGACTCACCTTTTCTGTAAGACATCCTCTACCAGATACTATCGGACAACCTGGGGGTGTTTAGTGTTCTTGTGAACCTTGGGCAATGCATATAGAGTGGTAGTTTTAGGATTTTTGACACTCAGAAAATTGTATGTGCGCTTGTCTATAATCCCCTGACAGTAGGCCTGGTTGATGATGACTGTATTCAATGACCATGGAACTGACTCGGCTCGAGGGTATTAACTTATACCAGGCTCGATTACTTAAAATATTAATTGCCATAAGCTCGCATTGGTCAAGATCCATCACTACAATGTTTCCTCCTTTATCAGAGGGATTAAAGCGGAGCTCCACCTAAAAGGGGAAGTTCCGCTTTAAGCCTTTGTCCCACGCTCCCCATTAAGGATTGGCACCTTTGGGGAGCGGGGGGGGGGGTACCCAAATTGACAGAGACCTAGGTGATTGCCTAGACAGATCGCCTAGGTGATCGGAAGTGGAAATTGGGCCATTCACAAAGCGTAGTGCTTTTTGCGCATGCGCAGTGGGCACCCGGCTGTGAAGCCGCAAGCTGTCACAACCGGGTGCACACACTGAAGTTGCCGCGCCAGGGAGAAAAGACGGCTGGTGAAACCAACGATGGTGAGGACACCGCTGGACCAAGGGACAGGTAAGTGTCTGTATTTTAAGAGCCAGCAGCTACAGTTTTTATAGCTGCTGTTATTTTTTATTTTTCAGGTGAAACTCCACTTTAATAACAATTTGTTCATTGTTTAAAAGATACGTTAAGGCTCATTGCTGTGAATGTGTCAAACTGGACGTGGGCATTTCTCCCCAAGAGGTGTCCAAAATTGCTTAGCACACATGTTGTGTAAAGGCCCAAATGTTAGGGTTGGCTGTAGAGGTAAGCCTATGAGAAGGGAGTTGCAAACGTCGAGGCGAGAGAGAACAAAGGAGTGAATGAGTAGCTTGTTAGTTTCATTGGTTGAGAAGGGGTATACTTTGAAAATCTTTCAGAGGTGAAGTCTGCTAGATTTGGATTGTTGTTGGATTTGGGGCTGAAGGGACTACTTTAAATCATATGCAATATTTATATTATAGGCACACTTAAATGATGTATGGTTTTATACATAAAAATAATGGTGTTTCCCAAATATATATACCGCATTATGCACAAACTTTGTGTTGGTTTTGATATGATATAATAAAATTTCATCTGCAAGTCATCCAGTTAAATTTTCTACAAGTTGAATAACAAACATGTCATACTTACCTGCTCTGTGCAATGGTTTTGCACAGAGCAGCCCCAATCCTCCTCTTCTTGGGTTTCCCACCAGTGCTTCTGGCCCCTTCCCCCTGTTTAGTGCCCCCACAGCATCCTGCTTGCTGTGGGTGCACTCATGTGTGCTTGCTCCCGAGCTGGCTCTGTGTGCCTATAGAACACATAGAGTTTGGCTCAGTCCCGCCCCCTGCTCCCTTCTTACTGGCTGTGAGTGACAGTGGCTCCCACTGCTGTGTCTCAACCAATGGGGAGGGAGAGAACCTGGAAAGCCTTGGCCAGTAAGAGGGGACAATGGGGGGCTGCGAAGGAACTGCACACTGAAGACTTTTTACCTTCATGCATAGAATGCAAGAAGGTTAAAATCTTCAGCCTTTTTCAATCGCGTTAAATTTGCTTTACTGAGAAAATGAGAGTAGCTAGCACATTTCAGGGATACATGCACCACCTTTATCAGTGCAAAATAGCATATACATATAAATGTAAGACTAGAGAAAAATAAAAACATTTACATTTATAGATTTAATATGATAAATTAAAATGATTGATGAATTATTACACCTAACAAAAGGATCAAGTCTCTATTTCTTGCTGTTTTTGCAGGTTGCCTCTGCAATAGTCAACTTCACAGAGAGATGTGTAATGGGAAATACACAGTACCAGGGGCGGACTGATCATTTGGAAACTCGGGCACTGCCCGAGGGCCGGGGGTCAGTAGGGGGCCCCATGAGATGCCCCTGGTACCTTTTTCATAGGCTTTTTTGAGTTTGGGAAAGGACACAGGGGCCCCAGGATCCCCTAATGCCCGGGGGCCCCATGAGTTGTCAGTCCGCCCCTGCACAGTACACACATATAGCCATCAGAGGGGGAAGGAGCAAATATGTATATGAAACAGTTTATTTACATTATGGGAACCATCTAAAATGTTGCAGCAAAATTTTCTTTCCTATTATCTTTACAGCACTCAAGGAAAGTCACAATGGTGTCACTTCTGAAGTGGATGGCAATGTTCAGTAAGGATCAGGGGCGGACTGACCATTTGGGAACTCGGGCACTGCCCGAGGGCCCGGGGTCAGAAGGGGACCCTAGGAGATGCCCCTGGTACCTTTCATAGGCTTTTTTTGGGTGTGGTTTGAGTATGGGCAAGGACACAGGGGCCCCATGATCCCCTATTGCCTGGGGGCCCCATGAGTTGTCAGTCCGCTTCTGGTAAGGATTGAACATTGTCCCCTCTTACTGGCCCCACTCTCCTACTGCTCCCTCTCTGAGCACCTGCCAACATACTGTACAGTCCCTCTGCACCTTCTCCCGACTCTACAGGAGGAATGATATTGCTCTGTCCGCTATGGCTCCCCTTTCAGTGTAGTGCCCGGGGCACACGCTCCCCCTGCCCCCCCCCCCCAGTTTCAGCCCTGGTTAGTGTAAATTGATCCCCCGATCCACTTATGCTCACCTCTCAAGCAATCCCCCTGCCATTCTTTTTTTTTGGTGAAACCATCCCAAAATATCTGGTGCTTCAGTGACAATTTTTCTTTAACAATTTCAAAGTTTCTTAAATTCCAATATTCATTCTGGATGTGTCTGCAAATCCATGTTTATACTGTACGTATCAGTAGAGCTGAATTTAAAAACCAATACTTAAAGTGTTACTAAACCCATAACAGTAAAATCAGTCTGTATAGGCGGTAAAGCAGGGGTACTGAATTAAAATTCAAGGAGGTCCGGTCACTAAAAGTTTCTTATAACTAGGGTGTGCCCATCAGTGTGCCCCCTTATATTAGGTGTCGCCATCAGAGTGCAACTTTACATCATATAATCCCATCACACCAGTTGTCTCCATCAAAGTGCTCCATTACATCAGTGGTCCCCATCAGAGTGCTCCGTTACATCAGTCGTCCCCATCAGAGTGCTCCGTTACATCAGTGGTCCCCATCAGAGTGCTCCGTTACATCAGTCGTCCCCATCAGAGTGCTCCGTTACATCAGTGGTCCCCATCAGAGTGCTCCGTTACATCAGTCGTCCCCATCAGAGTGCTCCGTTACATCAGTCGTCCCCATCAGAGTGCTCCGTTACATCAGTCGTCCCCATCAGAGTGCTCCGTTACATCAGTCGCCCCCATCAGAGTGCTCCGTTACATCAGTGGTCCCCATCAGAGTGCTCCGTTACATCAGTCGCCCCCATCAGAGTGCTCCGTTACATCAGTGGTCCCCATCAGAGTGCTCCGTTACATCAGTGGTCCCCATCAGAGTGCTCCGTTACATCAGTGGTCCCCATCAGAGTGCTCCGTTACATCAGTCGTCCCCATCAGAGTGCTCCGTTACATCAGTCGTCCCCATCAGAGTGCTCCGTTACATCAGTCGTCCCCATCAGAGTGCTCCGTTACATCAGTCGCCCCCATCAGAGTGCTCCGTTACATCAGTCGTCCCCATCAGAGTGCTCCGTTACATCAGTCGTCCCCATCAGAGTGCTCCGTTACATCAGTCGTCGCCATCAGATTGCTCCGTTACATCAGTCGTCCCCATCAGAGTGCTCCGTTACATCAGTCGTCCCCATCAGAGTGCTCCGTTACATCAGTCGTCCCCATCAGAGTGCTCCGTTACATCAGTCGTCCCCATCAGAGTGCTCCGTTACATCAGTCGTCCCCATCAGAGTGCTCCGTTACATCAGTCGTCCCCATCAGAGTGCTCCGTTACATCAGTCGTCCCCATCAGAGTGCTCCGTTACATCAGTCGTCCCCATCAGAGTGCTCCGTTACATCAGTCGTCCCCATCAGAGTGCTCCGTTACATCAGTCGTCCCCATCAGAGTTCTCCGTTACATCAGTCGTCCCCATCAGAGTTCTCCGTTACATCAGTCGTCCCCATCAGAGTGCTCCGTTACATCAGTCGTCCCCATCAGAGTGCTCCGTTACATCAGTCGTCCCCATCAGAGTTCTCCGTTACATCAGTCGTCCCCATCAGAGTGCTCCGTTACATCAGTCGTCCCCATCAGAGTGCTCCGTTGCATCAGTCGTCCCCATCAGAGTGCTCCGTTACATCAGTCGTCCCCATCAGAGTTCTCCGTTGCATCAGTCGTCCCCATCAGAGTGCTCCGTTACATCAGTCGTCCCCATCAGAGTGCTCCGTTACATCAGTCGTCCCCATCAGAGTGCTCCGTTACATCAGTCGTCCCCATCAGAGTGCTCCGTTACATCAGTCGTCCCCATCAGAGTGCTCCGTTACATCAGTCGTCCCCATCAGAGTGCTCCGTTACATCAGTCGTCCCCATCAGAGTGCTCCGTTACATCAGTCGTCCCCATCAGAGTGCTCCGTTACATCAGTCGTCCCCATCAGAGTGCTCCGTTACATCAGGTATCCCCATCATTATGTTAAGGGACACTGTGATGGGCACATTCTATGTTGTGCATCTTAACATTAAATGTGCCCATCAGCATGACCCTTTAACATTCAATGTACCCATCAGAGTGCCCTTGTCAGACTACACCCTATCTTGAGGGCAGACAGGAGCTGTGCCGGGATCCTTGTGTACAGGCAGGGAGCAGGAGCCAGAGAGACAGTGAGCTGCAAGGGGAGGGGTGCACACGTGATGTCATTTTGCCGTGATGACCGCCCTGCTCAGCGGCTGATCTGTCATTGCAGGCTGGTGGGCTGGTGGTCCAGAAGGAAGCACTGCTGGGGCCATTCTCGGACCGCGATTCACCATTTAGTGACCGCTGCAGTAAAGCATGCTTGTTATACTCACTGTGGAATCTAAGGGGTTAATCCTCTGCATTGTGTAAAAAAGCCATTTGATCCTGTCTTCTCTGCTTCTCCTCTTGTTCAAAGGTCCATGTCTTATCTCCTGATAAGACTGACTGAACTGTAGCCATTCTGCACATGCTCAGTTTAGTGTGTATTGCTAGACAGGTTTTTTTTTTTTCTTGGGAGACTGCATGTGATCAACACAGGGCCAATCAGTACTAACCAGACAGAAGTCAGGGGTTTTGCATCTGCCTAGAGCAGAAGGAGAACTCCTCCTACAAGCTTTAGGGTATTGGCAGGTATCTGAAGGCAGGTATCTTTTACTTTTTAAAGTGTTACTAAACCCACAACAGTAAAAATCATTCTGTATTTGCTCGAAAGAGTAGGGCCCTCTAACCCCTCGTGTGCTGTTTGTAGTTGCTGTACTGTTTCATGTATTGTCCCCCCCTCTATTGTACAGCACTGAGCAAACCCTTTGGCGCTATATAAACTCGATGTAACATATATATATATATATATATATATATATATATATATATATATTTGCAGTAAAGCATGCTTGTTATACTCACTGTGGAACCCAAAGGGGTTAATCCTCAACATTGTGTAAAATCACTGTTTGATCCTATCTTCTCTGATCATCCCCTTCTTCCAGTGTCCCCCTCTTATCTCTTGATAAAACATATTGTGTGTGGAGTCAGTCTGCACATGCTCAGTTTGGTGTGTATTACCAGAGAGGTTTTTTTTTCCCCTGCGAGAGTGCATGTGATCAGAACAGGGCCAATCAGCACTCTCCATACAGATGTCAGGGGTTCTGCATCCTCCTAGAGCAAAAATAAAACTTCTCCTACAAGCTTTAACCAGTGCTCTGCTGAACACTGAGAGAAGTCACAAGACTGGTCTAACTGCTGATGAGAAAAGGTATTTAGCAGTTTATATTTACAAGAATAATTGCATTCCCATGTTGTGTGTACTGTGGGAGACCAGATATAGTGAGTGCAGGGTCCGGGGGTTTAGTAACACTTTAAGGCAGTAACCTTAGTGCTACTGATGTTAGCACGACCACCATGCATGATATCCTTTATAAGAAGCACTTGACAACGCACAGTAAACCTGCCCAGAATCTATTAGTTGTGGCCAGAATGTGTTGTCTATATATTTTCCCCTTTTAGAGTGGGATGTCTATAAGCATTGCCTTGCTATAATGCTGCAGCATCCTGCAGATCCCAAGAAGTATGAAGTGTAGACAGGAGGCGTGCTCTTCTCTTATCTTTGACACAGGATACCACAAGGATATTTTGTAGTCAGATTATGGGCAGGATGCAGAGGAGACACAGCGCACCCAGGATGTAAGTGCCTAGGCTTAGCATGGACTTCATTTACAGGTTAGTGACAAATGCCATTAAGCACCATTTTACAATATGCTGTCTCAGATCCGTTCTGCAGCTCTGGTTCACTGACAGTAATTAAGGCCTTCATTGCTCTCAACAAAATGTCTTTTTTTCTAAGCCTTCATACCATTCATTTGTGTAATCAATATTATTGTATGTACTTTTTCATCACTTTTCAGACAGTGCCCTCTATATATATTCATCTGTTAACTCTGTTTTAATACAATGTCCTTCATTCATCTTTGAAAAATCATGTGTTTAATCTATAGCATAGCTGCATAGAGCAAAGCTTCAGAAACACAGCTTTAGGTTTTTATGAATTAGTACTGTGTTTATTTATTATTATTATTTAATTCAAAGATGTGTAGATGCAATTTCAATTAAATAGTGTATTGCTTTGCAACATCCCTGAACCATTTAAGATCTGTCTTTATATGTTTATTCCTATAGCACTATTTGAAACATATGTAAACCTCCATTTATGTTAAAAAAAAAACCCAAATCCTACAAATATTAGTTGTATATCATTTTTATTCAGGTCTTTATTTTATGGGTATGTAATTCTAGTAAACTGCTCTCACAGGATAAATGTACCATAGAGGAAAGCACAGTGGTGTCAGTCTCATGCAGTGCAATGCTAAAATCTGCAATAGTAAAGGTTCAGGGGCAGACTGACAACTCATGGGGCCCCCGGGCAATAAGGGATCATGGGGCCCCTGTGTCCTTGCCCAAGTTCAAAAAAGCCTATGAAAAAGGTACCAGGGGCATCTCATGGGGCCTCCTACTGACCCCGGGCAGTGCCCGAGTTTCCAAATGGTCAGTCCGCCCCTGGGTTGTACATGCGTTCACCAAAACTGAATACAATTTGATTTTTTTTTTTTTAAGTGGCAGTGTCACTTTATTCTTTGCAGACCATGTAGAATCTGTAATGCAATAACTGAAAAGATTTGCACTTAAGTGGTTCTAAAGGCTAGACATTTTCCCCCCTAATGCATTCCCTGCATTAAGGAAAAATAATGTCTGAGTTCTAGTATCACCCTCTCATCTCCCTATATACTGTCCTAAGTCCTATCTCTATCCAGAGCTTTGCCTGTCTGCAGCGGTGCTCATCTGTGTCTCACAGGCACATAGACAGCAGCAGGAGCCATTGGCTCCTGATGCTGTCAATCAAATCCTGTGAGGAAGGGGCAGGGGCAAGCCACGCTGTGTGTATCTATGGATGCACATAGCCCAGTTCAGGAGAGAGCCCAAACATCTGCCCCATAACAAGTAGTTTTCTATGGTGGAAGACACAGAATAGAAGGAGTCAAGATCACCGGCGGGGGACCCTAGAAGAGAAGGTTCAAGGCTGCTCTGTGAAATACCATTGCACAGAGCAGGTATCTATAACATGTTTGTTATTTTAGAAAAAAAAAACATTCGACCCTCTACAACCAGTCCAACAAGTAGGGATGTACTGCTCCAGGTTGATCCCCCTCTTCTCTAGCCCCCTAGTCCATACAGGAAGCTGCCAGCCCAGCTCACAACCGCAGAAACATCAATAAAGGTGGATGACCGCATGCTAGTCATGGAAAATCCAGAAACTTTATTGAAGCAATCCATAAGTATAAAACATTACACCCATTCAGGCAAGCAACAAATGTTTGTTCCTTGCCTTGTGGGGCTGTGATGTTTTATACTTATGGATTACTGCAGTAAAGCTTCTGGATTTTCCATGCTCTAGTGTGCGGTCATCCACCTTTCTTTCTTGAAGCCTTTACAACTGCTTTAGTACAAGGTCCAACACAAGCATCACTACCAAATAAAAAGATGAGAAAACAGAAGGCCACAAATAATGTATCAAAATGAATATATATTAATATTAATGCCCAATACCGGGACAAGTTCATCTATCCCAAGGATGCGGAACTGCACCCCCTCCCCCACTGATAATACATGCTGTAGAATGGGTTTAATGCCTTTTGTCCATTCTCTTTCCCCTTCCTCCGCTATGCCCAGGGCAGCTGTCACTCCTCCCCACCCCTTGTCTCTGCCCTGATAATACCATACACACTTTTACATAAAGAGTATATCTTTTTAAATCACATGGAAGGCTACATCCAATACAACAGTAAACCAAGAACATGTATTAAGAGACAATTGCAACTTAAGAAATGACCCAGCTGGAAGGCATCACACGGGGTGCTCACAGTTTCGTACAACTTGAAAATGCAGCAGATTCTGATGCACCGATAGTGACTGTCTCAGAAGGTGGAATATGGCCTGACAGGTCCGGTCCCAATAGGGAGGATCCCGATGTAGGTTGGCATGTCCCTCACCTGTCCCTACTCATCTGGAATCACTCCCTGAGAGCTAATCACTTTCCCAGACAGACAGGAACTCTTTCCCTGCACTATCCACTTGGCAGAATGTATGCCAAACCTGGGTACAGTGACCTAATAAGGCTCTGTTGACTCAAGATGGCTGACCAAGGTCAACTGAACGTAGTGTAGCCAATTGGAATGTTGCTTCAGGAGACCAGGAAACCATAGAGAAACCAGGTTTCTCAAAACTTCCTCACTGGCTGCAGTACTGCTGTAGTTGAGCACCCCCTACAGTGAAGGAAGCAGACTGAACCTTCCTACATGCAACCACCCCTTACCAACATAGGCAGTTTTTTTTTTCAAAGGTGAACTAAGCTTTTAAAGGCAGTGATTGAGTCTGAGTGGCAAATCCCCAGGCCTACAAACTGAAGGAGGAAGAGGTTAACCTTGTGTAAGCTCCGACACTATCTAACACAGAGCTTGCACAAGGTTAGGACTCCCAGCTCTGATGGGGGGGGGGGGGGGCACAGGGAAAGCGATTATCAGTTCCTTACAAGAAAACCAGTCATTTTGTCATGCGACAGAGTCTTTTTAACCACTTAGGTACCAGTCAGTAATAGCCCTTCATTACCAGGCCATTTCTGCAGTTTGCAGTGCTGTGATGCTTTGATAATTATGCTGTCATGCAGCACAATACCCAAATTATATTTATATAATTTTTTAAACAGATAGAGCTTTCTTTTGGTGGTATTTAATAGATAAAATTATAAAGAAAAAATAATTTCCCTTAATTTCCTGGTAAAATAAAAATGTCAGGATAGTTTGAAACCCCCCAAAATGATCACTTTCAAGAAACATTGTTAGCTCCAGTGTTTTGGAAATAAAGAAGTATGCTGGTATTGAGGGAGTTAAAGCGTGGAGCTTGGTAATGGTGCACTAAATACAACGCATACAGATCATACACAGAGGAAGTAGGGGATGAAGAGGTTAATGTACAGATGTGCAAGATAAGGGAGGTGAAGGATTAAAGTGGTTGTAAACTCTTACATATATCCAAAGGAGTGCCTGGCCTCAGGTGATATACAGGGATGAAACAAATCCTCCTACATAAGTTGTACCTGTCTATCTGCAGTCTTCTCTTCTCTACATCCGTTCAAAGTGCTGATTTGATAAAATTACACTCTTCAGAGCTTAGTGAGGAGTGCTCTGGCAACTGATTGGAAGTAAGGGACACACACCTCCACACACCTCCCAGGAACAGAGCTGAGGCTGTCAATCTGCTGGAGATCCCTCCCCTGTCACCTTTTTTCTCCTGGTGTCAGGAAAACTTGTCAGATGTGATTCATGCTGATAGCAGAGGAACAAAGCAGCAGATGGAAATGACACTTAATGCTCCTAATTGAGACACAATATAGAGGGATATGCATTGTTCATATTTCATGGCTGAGGTTTACAACCACTTTAAAAGAGAAGCGTGGGATTGCTTTTTTTTCACTCATTTAGATCAGTTTGACCATTTGAATTGAAAGCCAAAGTAAAGTATAGCCATATATCTCAAAAATACATACTATTTATATGTACAATTTCTTTACATTCAAGGTTTTGTAAAATATAAACACAACCACCACAATAATTTTTATCAATCTGATATTGCATACCTGTATTGAAAAAACTATTTAAATGAAAATAAAGGGTTATGTGCAGTATGAGGATCATGCAGGAATGTAAAATATGTATGTGAATTAAGAAATCATCCAAGACTATACCAGCAAGCTGCTACTTTTACATTTCCTAAACATTCAGTCACTATCCTGTAAACAGAATGTAAGCATATATAGCATACAGCAGTCAATAAAAAAAACACAAGGAACAATAAAATACTGAACTAACTGAGTTATCAAATGATATTTTTCCCCATGGATGCCCACAGATGCCTTTTGCATGCACCAAGCATGGATTAACTTTAGGTCTAGGATGTTGATGCAGATTGACACTTATAATTTTCAAAGTAGAAGACAGTAATAGAGGACTTAATGCTAGGTTCACACTAATGCACTGCGATTTTGATCCGATTTTCAGTGTGATTTTCTAGTGCAGTTGCAGTGTGACTTGATGAGATTCTGATTAAATGTTTGTACCACGTACAAGGGGCGGACTGACAACTCATGGGGCCCCCGGGCAATAGGGGATCATGGGGCCCCTGTGTCCTTGCCCAAACTAAAAAAAAAACCTATGAAAAAGGTACCAAGGGCATCTCATGGGGCCCCCTACTGACCCCTGGCCCCCGGGCAGTGCTCGAGTTTCCAAATAAGTCTGCCTCTGCCACGTACTTGTTTGAGAAAGTATCCTCTTCTCTGTGCATTGCTTGATTTGTGTAAAATTCCTGGTGTTCCTGCCAGTCCCTCTGTTTTCCTATGAAAAACTGACCACACTAGGCATGAGAGAACAGTGTTACCAGTTCAGAATTCAACCTGCTCTCCTCCAATGATCAGATTAGTCCTGACACCCTTCCTTTTCCTGCACAGCCTTTAACTGGGAAGGTCAGTGTTCTGCTGTTTCTCCACCCCACAGCATTCTAAGCTCCTTATGCAGCTGAGAACAGAGCCCTCCAGCTGTTGCCAAACTACAAGTCCCATGAGGCATTGCAAGATTTACAGTTACAAGCATGACTCCCAAAGGCAGAGGCATCATGGGACTTGTAGTTTTGCAGAAGCTGGAGGGCCTTCAGTTTGACACCCCTAACCTATACAAAAGGGAAAACAGTTATGTGAAATGTTTTGCATTTTATTTCTATTTTAAACTGAGTGGGTTGTTTTACAAGGTGAAGGTTCACATATAGTTTAAGTATCCATAACATAATCCAATCATTATCAGTAGGGACCTCCTGAAGGAAATCTTTGGTCACAGCACAAACTTTCATTATATAACATCAGCATTGTAATAGCAATACAAAAAAAATATTTGACAATTCAATATAAGCCTACTTGAAAAATCTCCTTTCTTGTCATGCGTGCTGCCTGTCATCTCTTTCCACTACTTTCTGGATTCCCTGCATGCCTTTCTGGTTCTCTGTTTACTTTCAATTTCTAAGAACTACATATCCCATGGTACCTGGATTCCTGTACTAACTCCACCTCCTGAAACTCCTCTTCTCAGCACCTCTGTAGTACAGAAGGCAGGCTCTGTGAAATATGTGACACAGCAGTGCCTACTCACAGGACATAGCGAATAAAAGAGATGTGTGGGGAGCTTCACAAAGTAAGTTTAGAAACCTCTGCGTCAGAGTAATAAGATTAGGGCGGACATAATTCAGATAAAAGGTGGAAATGAATATTTGATTTTACATGTTCATCATAGATACACTGTAAGTGAAGCAGCGTTATCTGCCATAAAACTCTTTTTCCAGTGAATTGGGCCACTCATCCCTATTTAGGACCTCAATGTTTGCAAAAATATAACTGTGCCCAGTCCTGGTCTCAACAGCATATTGTACATGGACATCTTTGTTTCCACCATGACTGACTTTATTGTGTCCCTGCATGTGCTACTGCCGCAATACCCATAAAGCATCCCTGGATGTATTATTCTCATTTCAACCGCTTGGTGATCCACCCATGACTTCTACTACATTACTGCAAAGAAGGCATCCACTCGGTGATCCACCCATGACTTCTACTACATTACTGCAAAGAAGGCATCCACTCGGTGATCCACCCATGACTTCTACTACATTTCTGCAAAGAAGGCAACCGCTCTGTGATCCACCCATGACTTCTACTACATTACAGCAAAAAAGGCAACCACTCAGTGATACACCCATGACTTCTACTACATTTCTGCAAAGAAGGCAACCACTCGGTGATCCACCCATGACTTCTACTACATTTCTGCAAAGAAGGCAACCGCTCTGCGATCCACCCATGACTTCTACTACATTTCTGCAAAGAAGGCAGCTGCTCGGTGATCTACCCATGACTTCTACTACATTTCTGCAAAGAAGGCAGCTGCTCGGTGATCTACCCATGACTTCTACTACATTACAGCAAAAAAGGCAACCACTCAGTGATACACCCATGACTTCAACTACATTTCTGCAAAGAAGGCAACCACTCGGTGATCCACCCATGACTTCTACTGCATTTCTGCAAAGAAGGCAACCGCTCGGTGATACACCCATGACTTCTACTACATTTCTGCAAAGAAGGACCAACGTCAAAGGTTTATTCAATCAAGCAGTGTAGAGTAATGATGTACATAGTGCAGTGACCCATAGTCACTATAAATAAAACACATTCTTTCTTTGCTGACCTGACTCTGGACTTTCTAAACAAAGTCCTTCAGACTTTTGGGCTCCAGACCTTAGCCATCAGGAGTAGAAAATGTCCCGGCATCAGTGAAAGTCAGCAACGCACCATCTTTGGTGTCAGTGGGAAGAATTGTGCCACATCATTGGTGTCATTGGGCCATATTGTTGGTGTCATTGGGAGACACTGTACCCCATCGTTGATGTCATTGGAGGAATTCTGCCCCTTCAGTGGTGTCAGCAGATGAAATAGTGCCTGAGGGCCAGATAAAAACAAGCAAAGGACTGCAGTTTGAAGGCCACTGCTCTAGAAAATTGTGATCTGAAAAAAAAAGCTAAGAAGAGGAGAGTCCAGTCACATGACCTCTGGAAGTCTGCAAAGAATACTTCAGTGGATAGCAGTAGCTGCTGTCCATTAGAAATGGGTGCTTGTAAGTGATATGGCCACTGTCTACCATAAAAAAAATTGACATTTAAAAAAAAAAAATGTTTCAACTTATTTTCATCCTTTTCAGTCTATACAATATATACTGCTCAAAAAATGTAAGGAACACATCAGATCTCAATGAGGATAAAGATAATGCTGGATATCTATACTGATATGGACTGGGTAATTTGTTAGGAACGTAAGGATGCCCCATCGTTTGATGGAAATGAAAATTATCAACCTACAGAGGACTGAATTCAAAGACACCTCAAAAATCAAAGTGGAAAAATTATGCAGCAGGCTAGTACCTTTTTGCTGAAATTTAATTGCAGCAACTCAAAATGGCACTCAGTAGTTTGTATGGCCCCCACGTGCTTGTATGCATGCCTGACAACGTTGGGGCATGCTCCTAATGAGACGACGTATGGTGTTCTTGGGTATTTCCTCCCAGATCTGGACCAGTGCATTGCTGAGCTCCTGGACAGTCTGAGGTGCAACCTGGCGGCATCGTATGGACCGAAACATGATATCCCAGAGGTGTTCTATTGGATTTAGGTCAGGCGAGTGTGGTGGCCATTTAATGGTATCAATTCCTTCATCCTCCAGGAACTGCCTGCATACTCTCGCCACATGAGGTCGGGCATTGTTGTGCACCAGGAGGAACCCAGGACTCACTGCACCAGTATAGGGTCTGACAATGGATCCAAGGATTTCATCCTGATACCTAATGCCAGTTAGGGTGCCATTGTCTAGCCTGTAGAGGTCTGTGCGTCCCTCCATGGATATGCCTCCCCAGACCATCACTGACCCAGCACCAAAGCGATGTTACAGGCAGCATAATGTTCTCCACAGCTTCTCCAAACCTTTTCATGTCTGTCACATGTGCTCAGGATGAACCTGCTCTCATCTGTGAAAAGCACAGGGTGCCAGTGGTGGAATTGCCAATTCTTTTGTTCAATGGCAAATGCCAATTGAGCTCTATGGTGCCGGGCAGTGAGCACAAGGCCCACTAGAGGATGTCAGGCCCTCAGGCCACCCTCGTGAAGTCTGTTTCTGACTGTTTGGTCAGAGACATTCACACCAGTGGCCTGCTGAAGGTCATTTTGTAGGGCTCTGGCAGTGCTCATCCTGTTCCTCCTTGTACAAAGGAGCAGATACAGGTCCTGCTAATGGTTAAGGAACTTCTACAGCCCTGTCCAGCTCTCCTAGGGTAACTGCCTGTCTCCTGGAATCTCCTCCATGCTCTTGAAACTGTGCTGGGAGACACAGCAAACCTTCTGGCAATGGCACGTATTGATGTGCGACCCTGGAGGAGTTGGACTGCCTGTGCAACCTCTGTAGGGTCCATGCTACCAGTAATGACAATGACCCTAGCCAAATGCAAAACTGGTGAAAAACAGTCAGAAAAGATGAGTAGGGAAAAAAATGTCGGTGACCACCACCTGTAAAACCATTCCTGTTTTGGGGGTTGTCTCATTGTTGCCCATCTAGTACACTTGTTGTTACTTTCATTAACACCAAAGCAGCTAAAATGGATTAACAACCCCCTCTGCTACTTAACTGACCAGATCAATATCCCAGGAGTTTAATTGACTTGATGTTATACTCTGATTAAAAAGTGTTCCTTTATTTTTTTTGAGCAGTGTACATTTATAGGGCTTGTAGTGTCTATTGGGAGTGTGTTTATAAAGATGACAATTGGGAGACAGGAACTGAGCGTTGACACAAAGGATAGTTGCGCAGTGTAAACTAACACAGTGCAGTAATTTTTTAATGTATTAATTTCGAGAAAGAGAATGCACTCACAAATACTGTATTTAGTGTGTAAGGTGTAACAATGGCTTGCAGTGTGAAGAGTTTTCTTCCCCTGCAATGGCCAGTGGCTGAGCTGCAGTTGTTGGCATCCAAGCATCTGCTGCAGGTGTGGCCAGTCAGAAGATAATTCCAGTGTTTTTTGCTTCAGTCAGTGCCGCAGTAGTTCCTTGAGCACTACAAGCTGACAGCCACATAGGCTGTCGGGATTTGTACTTCATTCATTCACAGAACACTGTGAATGAATGACATGGACATGTGGGCGGAGCGTTTCTTTTAAATTGTGACAGCTAGCCTGGAGGAGAAGATCCCCCACTAGCTGTCACAACGGGAAGCAGGGAGGTGTGGGGGCCAGTCCTGAATATGTAACATGTTATGAAAGGTGAACTTATCCTTTATTGTACTCTTTTTGCAGAAAAGAAAAATCTTGCTATCTGTCCTAGATCAGACATTACCTCAGCCTCCAATTTTTTTTGTCTAAAAAACTCCTCCATTACTTCCTCGACAGCCTTTATTTTGGGAAAATGATTAAGACTATATAGTGTATTGACACCTTTATACACCTAAAATGAACAAGTTGCACTTTTGGTGTCATTAATTGTTAACTGCTCTCCAAATGCAATGGAAAACACATTTTATCATGTAAAAAAATGAGCCACAAACAGCAAAATGCGCAGTAGCAAATGTGCAAACCACAACACTCCAAAATGTCCCATGAGCTACTTTGCCACGTGTAGAACAGTCCTTTGAAATCAATGGGCTGCCCAATGCATGTTGTGGGAAAAATTAACCAAAAACCATGCATTCCCACTTCGCTAGATGTGAATGGGGCCTGAAAGTGAAATTGTTGTGCTTGCACAAGAACAATAAGGCTCCATTCACATCTGTGCATTTCCGAATGCATACCAAACTGCATAGAAAACACACGTTTTGGAAACACGATGCAAACGCGCATCACACATGCAGTGCAATTAAGTGTTAATGGCACCCCAAGTGCAGGCAGCAGGCGTGTGTCTGCAGTGCAACAAATGCGCTGCAAGTGCACCAAAAACGCGGTTAAAAGACATGCTTTGCTCCATTCTAAGAAAAAGTTCTGTAGCCTCTTTGTGGCGTAGGTCGCACATAGGGCAGCCCATTTAAGTGAATGGGATGTCCTATGAATGACGAGCAAAAATGGTCCAAAACGTAAAATAAAAAAAAAATTGAGTTCCCATTATGTGAATGTGTGAAAAGGACCTGACAGCTGAGTGTCTCCATCCATTCCCTATGTAACCTGATTTTACAATCTCTGTTCAATTTCCCTTAGATTTACTAAAGCTATGGAATAGGAGGACCCAACTGAACAATCTCTTCAATGTGTATCAAATCAGACAGTCTTTTACACTACATAGCTGCAGGGCTGTATGTACCACAAGGCAAACAAGGCACTTGCCTAGGGCGGAATTTTTCAGGGGGGCAGCACCTTCCCCCAGAAGAAGGGATGTGAGTAGGGACACGTGCACCATGGGAACCAGGTGGGATCCGAGAGAGGCTGTGGGCTGCTTGATGGTGTATTTAGAGCCTGACTCTTGTTTCTGGGGATATACAGAGATGTGAAGATGAGTGGGGGAGTAGTCAAAGGCTCTCCCGGGTGGGGGGCAGGGGTGTTGTTGGTCAATATCAGGCTCTCTCAGGGAGGGGGAAGGAGGGGGTGATGTTGGTCGATGTCCGTGGGGGGCAGACGATTTTTGTGTTGCCTAGGGCAGCACAAAACCTAAATACATCACTGCATAGCTGATGGCAGATGTAAAGGAGACTGTACAATCAGATTGTACAACAAAGTGGGTGGAAATAAACCAAGAGGGGGTATAGCAATGAGGGATGTGTGGTCCAGACTGGTAATGCACACCCTATTATTCCCTATTCAGTGCTGCAGCAAGGCAGTGCATGATGGGAGGTGACCTACAGAAAATGATAGAAGTAGAAAGAAATTTAAAAAAAGTGAAAACAGAAATGTGAAAGCTTTCGTGGATGAGGTATATGAGAGATAAGCATATTGGGATGGCTGGGGCAGAAATAACATTTGAAAATGCTTCTATTTATTCTAAAAAGTGAAATTCTGCTTGAAAAGGTGAACTTAGCCTTTAATACGAGTCGAGGGACCTATCACATACATGTGTTAAGTGCCCAACCCGACCATGCCTGCCCTTCCTGCTCACCTCCTTCATTTAGAGAAGCTGTACTATAGCTTCCATCAATGAAAGGCAATCTGTGAATGGAGAATGGGTGGATGAGTGAAAGGTCCGCCTCCTACATTCATAGAGCACTTTTCATTGATGGAAGCAAATATGGCTTCTATGAATGGAGGAGGGGTGGCAGAAAGGGCAGACATAGTCAGGAACTCTTGACAAGTCCATGCAAGAGAACCCTTGGCCCTAATAACCCAATTGCATCAGAAAATTATTGGGGTGGGGGGAAATCAGAAAAACAGTGGATTTCAACTAAAACCTCATCCAGCAGCATAAACGACAGTCCTCATTGATTGGAAGCATTATCTCTTTAAAAAAAAAACAACTTTTTGACTAAACTTAGGCTTTTCATGAAGCTAAGTGTTTTCTCACCCAGAAGAGGACTGACACTGGATCACAGAGCGGAGAGTCTTATGAGGGACAGCTCTGGGGGAAAAGTGAGTATTGCAAAAATAGAAATAGATTATTTTTAATTTAAAGCTAGAACTGGGCTTTAAAGGTAAAACTGCTGGGCCTATACCTTTGTGCGTATGTTTTCTAGCATGTGTACTATAATTGTTTAATTGAACCATAAGCACCCCACTGGTTAAATTGCATTTCTTAAGGTGGGCACAGACATAGCAAATTTTATTTGTTTCCAAACCCTGCCCTGCAGGGGTCCCTCCTTTCTTCTTACATCTTTTGAAGAACAGAATCCTTTGTTTTATTTGAGAATACAAACACCCCAGTGCCCCTATCCACCCAAATTTCACAATTGTCTATGCTTCATGCAATTTCTGATATCCCATTATGTGTGCTCTTATAACTCTCAAACTGTAAACCAGTTGCCACAAATGGTCTACTTTGGCTTCCATGCAAATTACGCCCTTCAACTTTGAGCCCCTTAATGTTACACAGCCTGAAAACATGGGATTCTGTTTGGTACTTGGTAATCCTTGTGTCCCCCTTTATACCTCTTTTACCCGTTATTTCCTCTAGGAATGGAACAGTCTAGAGCATTTTCCTGGAAGACCACTCACGGCATTACGCAGGTACAACATTCCCTATCCACCCGCACCTTTCCATCATGGGTGGCTCTTCAAGAAACACAAGAGGCCCCATTGTTGGAATTTTTCCAATATTGCCAGTTGCCTACTTTGGCACTGGATATTGTCTCTTTGTCACACTTAACATATCCTTTTCGCAAAACAAACTGTAAACATGTCTGTCAACACTCTTTTGGGTCCCCTGGCCTTATTTCTACTCTTTATGCCTCTTTAACCAACCAAACACCCTCAGGACTACTGTACTATGTGGCACAGTGTGAGGGAGACCTGAGGATTTCAGTAGACCCAGTGGAATGGAGTAGGGCCTAGTCAACAAAAGCAAAATGTTCCTTTAATACTGTCCCCCTTGAGGCTGAATATAAAGTGCTGATGCGGTGGTACTGGGTTCCTGCTCGGATAGCCCATGCAAACCGCAGATCTAGTGATATACATTAGATGCTTTAGGAATTGTAGCCAGCAAGGGGTTGTCTTACATATTTGGTGGTCGTGTCCATGGTCAATTGCTTTCTTGTCCAGAGTCTATGGTCTGTTACATACTCTGTTTCACCTGGCAATTTGTAAGAACACCAAGTTATTATTACTGCTTCAATAGTGGGCACTTTTACCCTCTTCCTGCCCAGGCAAATTTTCAGCTTTCAGTGTTGTCGCACTTTGAATGACAATTGCACGGTCATGCAACACCGTACCCATACAACATTTTTATATTTTTTCACATAAATAGAGCTTTCTTTTTGTTTCTCTCATAAAATGTTTCAAATAAATAACATTTCTTCATAAATTTAAGTCAAAATGTATTCTGCTATATTTCTGTGGTGAAAATAACCCAAATTAGTGTATGTTATTTAGTCTGTAGGAAAGTTATAGAGTCCACAAACCATGGTATATATCTGACAATTGATCAATCTTGATGTACTGTGAGTGGCACCTTCTGACAGGATGTCATATGACGTCCAATCAGAAGGAGGAATGTCCCGCCCGGCCGTCAATCAGCTATAGGTTAAGGGAGGGGTGTCAAACTGGCGGTCCTCCAGCTGTTGCGAAACTACAATCCCATCATGCCTCTACCTTTCGGAGTCATGCTTGTAACTGTCAATCTTGCAATGCCTCATGGGACTTGTAGTTTGGCAACAGCTGGAGGGCTGCCAGTTTGACACCTGTGCGTTAAGGTGTTAATATTATTATACAGGATTTATATAACTCCAACAGTTTGTGTTTTACAATGTAAAGAGGGCAATACAATTACAATACAGTTCAATACAGTAGTCATGGAACTTACAGTCTAAAATTATCTCTACTACATTGCTCCATATCAGGCCTCTGTATCTATCAACAGAAATTGGCTTCCTAGTTATTTTTGGTCTGCTTATTGGACCATTGGTCAGGTCTGGAGGAAACCAACTGTCTCCTTTCAAGTAGTGAAAGATTGTATGACCACCTTAATGGTCAATAAACAGATGTAAAGTATTTTAAATGGCTCCCACTAAAGTTTCTGAAAATTTGGGAACCTTGGATCGATTATTAAGTGTTCTTGCATGCCAAGACCACTTACTGTTATCTCATTTAGATATTCTTATTATTATAGCCAAATTTACCACCCTAACTCCTCCCACAGTTTTTACACTACATAGATAGTAATATACCGAAACGTGCAGATTGTTCCCGATTGGTGTGCTATTACTTTATGGAACGTTTCGCCAAATGGTTCACGAAATATCTGCGTTTTTGTGGTGAAATCGGTCCCATAGGAATGAATGGCGCAATGTTCAAAACTAGAGTGGGAGCTGACAAAATCTAGAGTGTGAGCTGAAGAATCAGGACATGATTTCTGAACTGCCATCGCTCCCTCATTTTCAAGACACTCCACCCAGTTACTCTGCCCACTCCAGTTGTAGACTACTGGTGGAGGCAAGAACACTTCACACAATTTCCCCAGAAATTGTAGCTTTTCTAGTTCTTTTTCTTCTTTGCACCCTGTCAGTTTTGTCTATTTATAGTTGATACCTGAGACGGTTTTGAGTATGGTTGCAATGATACCGTTTTTTTATCAGCGAATACGAGTACCGATACTTGTACTCAAGTACTCGCCAATATCGATTACCGATACCATTGCTGTGCAATTTGAGCAAAATGAATAGCTCAAAGCGCACTGTAAATCGCACTGCACCCACAGTGATTCAAACAGGAATTGGACCGCTTTCCTGTTCAAATCACATGCAATTCTTTCTGGTGCAATTAAAGTCCATTCATTTTGTGTGGGCTCAAATCGCACTGCAAAGGTACAGCAAAAGTATGAATACTCGTGCAAATGCATAGTATCGGCGCCGATACTAATGCCGGTATGTGTGCTACCCTAGTCTTGAGTCTATGGTACCCCTTTCCCTCCCTTCTTTCTATTCCTCTTTCTCACTTTATTCTTATTTTCATAGGTTCCTTCACACTCTTTCTGGTTGCAACAATTACTGGGAAGCCTGCTTTTCTGCAGCTAGCTGAATTATACATTTTTGGTAGTTGAATCAAACTCTGTACAGCCGACTGAACATTACAATGTTTATAATTTGTTACAACGTGTATTTGGTATTCTGTGTAATTTCTTAGCCCCCTGTGTGGCAAACTTGGAGCTTGTTATGTTTTGGAAAACTAAACTAAAAAGTATTGAAAAAAATATTTCTTTGGATCAGCAGGGACTTGCTGAAGTTCGGTCTGTGTGCGGCCCTCCCTGTTAGACAGAAGTCAATTGTTAGATCGACTTATGTTTATTGGCCAGGCTGGAGGACTTGTATCGATCAGCGGCTGCAGCCACTGATCAGTGTATTCAGTGTAACAATGTCACAGTGGAGATTATTCCCCCATCCACCTCACTTTTGTGGATGGGGGAATCTGTTCCTAGAATTGTCAAAATATATATATGTGGTGAGGCTGCATATGCAGCAGTGAGATAAAAAATATACAGGTGAAACTCGAAAAATTAGAATATCGTGCAAAAGTTCATTTATTTCAGTAATGCAACTTAAAAGGTGAAACTAATATATGAGATAGACTCATTACATGCAAAGCAAGATAGTTCAAGCCGTGATTTGTCATAATTGTGACGATTATGGCTTACAGCTCATGAAAACTCCAAATCAACAATCTCAGAAAATTAGAATATTACATGCAATCAATTAAACAAGGATTGTACATAGAACAATATCGGACCTCTGAAAAGTATAATCATACATATGTACTCAGTACTTGGTTTGGGCCCCTTTTGCAGCAATTACTGCCTCAATGAGGCGTGGCATGGAAGCTATCAGCCTGTGGCACTGCTGAGGTGTTATGGAAGACCAGGATGCTTCAATAGCGGCCTTCAGCTCTTCTGCATTGTTCGGTCTCATGTATCTGATCTTTCTCTTGGCAATGCCCCATAGATTGTCTATGGGGTTCAGGTCAGGCGAGTTTGCTGGCCAATCAAGCACAGTAATCCCACGGTCATTGAACCAGCTTTTGGTGCTTTTGGTAGTCCTGCTGGAAAATGAAGTCAGCATCCCCATAAAGCTCGTCTGTGGAAGGAAGCATGAAGTGCTCCAAAATCTCCTGGTAGATGGCTGCGTTGACCCTGGACTTAATGAAGCACAGTGGACCAACACCAACAGATGACATGGCTCCCCAAATCAACACAGATTGTGGAAACTTCACACTGGACTTCAAGCATCTTGCAGTGTGTGCCTCTCCATTCTTCCTCCATACTCGGGGTCCTTGGTTTCCAAATGTGCTCTCATCAGAAAAGAGGACTTTGGACCACTGAGCAACAGACCAGGTCTGTTTTTCTTTAGCCCAGGTAAGACGCTTCTGATGTTGTTTGTTGTTCAGAAGCAGCTTGACAAGAGGAATACGACATTTGAAGACCATGTCCAGGATCCGTCTGTGTGTGGTGGGTCTTGATGCACTGACTGCAGCCTCAGTCCACTCCTTGTGAAAGTCCCCAACACTTTTGAATGGCCTTTTCCTGACAATCCTCTCCAGGCTGCAGTCATCCCTGCTGCTTGTGCACCTTTTTCTTCCACACTTTTCCCTTCCACATAACTTTCTATTAATGTGCTTTGATACAGCACTTTGGGAACATCCAACTTCTTTTGCACTTACCTTTTGAGGCCTTCCCTCCTTATGGAGGGTGTTAATGATGATTTTCTGCACAACTGTCGGGTCAGCAGTCTTTCCTATAATTGTGATTCCCACTGAACCAGACTGAAAAACCATTTAAAGGCTCAGGAACCCTTTGCAGGTGTTATGGCTTAATTAGCTGATTAGAGTGGGACACTTTGAGCCTAGAATATTGCACCTTTTCACAATATTCAAATTTTCTGAGATTGTGGATTTGGGGTTTTCATGAGCTGTAAGCCATAATCAACACAATTATGACAAATCACGGCTTGAACTATCTTGCTTTGCATGTAATGAGTCTATCTCATATATTAGTTTCACCTTTTAGGTTGTATTACTGAAATTAATTAACTTTTGCACGATATTCTAATTTTTCAAGTTTCACCTGTATACACCAAGAGGTCACCACCCTACAAAGGAGTATGCAAAAGAAGGAGAAGAAAAACAGGGAAATCTACATTACAAATAGATATATATAAAATACATTACAATTTTTATTCAAACAAGATATAATAACAAGTTATAATACAAAGATCATAATGTATGAGTTACACTTGTTAAAGGCGAAAAATGACAAGTTTCACGGTAACAACCGCTTCTTTAGACTTTTAAGCTCAAGTGTGCCAAATATTTCTATGAATAGAAAATATATATGTAAAATCCATTTATTGATATATTGTCTTAGATTCTATGATTTGTACCTAGGCATGTAAATGTTTTCAAAGCCATCTACAACTCTGCCCCCAACTACATCACCAACCTGGTCTCAAAATATCAACAAAACCTCTCTCTTCGATCCTCCCAAGACTTTCTGCTCTCTAGTTCCCATGTCACCTCCTCCCATGCTCGCCTCCAGGATTTCTCCTGAGCTTCTCCCATCCTATGGAACTTCCTTCCTCAATCTGTCCAGCTATCTCCTAATCAAACCATTTAGACGATCCCTGAAAGCCTTTCTCTTTAAAGAAGCCTATCCTGCTTCTACCTAGTAAACTGCCATTTATTTCCTCCATCAGCTCATCCCCCCACAGTTATTACCTTTTGTATCAATCAACCCTTCCTCCTAGACTGTAAGCTCTGATGATCAGGGCCCTCTGTTTCCTTTTGTACCAAATTGTATTGTAACTGTAATGTCTGCCTTCATTTTGTAAAACGCTGCACACCACTAAGCAACTTATTCACACCCTGGTTATCTCTCACCTTGACTATTGTAACTCCCTCCTCATTGGCCTACCTCATCACAGTCTATCCCCTCTTTAGTCTCATGAATGCTGCTGCCAGACTCATCCACCTTACTAAACGTTCTGTATCTGCCATCCCTCTCTGCCAATCCCTCCACTGGCTTCCCGTTGCCCAATTAATAAAATTCAAAACATTAACAATAACATATAAAGCCATTTATAACTCTGTCCTAAATTACATCACCCATCTTGTCTCCAAATATCACCCAACCGTCCTCTCCACTCCTTCCACGACCTCCTGCTCTCTAGCTCCCTTGTCTCCTCCTTCCATGCTCGTCTCCAGGACTTCTCCAGAGCCTCCTCCATCCTCTGGAACTCTCTACCCCAATCTATCCGACTGTCGCCTATTCTGTCCATTTTTAGGCAATCTCTCTCTTCAGGGAAGCCTATCCTGCCTTCAGCTGATAACCAAATCTTCTATTCCTTCTATCAGTTCATCCCGCACAGTTATTACCTTTTGTACCACCAGCCCCTCCCTCCTAGATTGTAAGCTCCAAGGAGTAGGGCCCTCCTAAACCTCTTGTATTGAACTGTATCATTTCTGTATTGTCTCCCTTTATATTGTAAAGTGCTGAGCAAACTGTTGGTGCTATATAAATCCTGTATAATAATAATAATAATAATACATGCACCGATAGGTCACCTAGATTTCCCTGTTTTTCCTCTCCTTTTTTTGCGAATCTGTTCGTACACTAACTGTATATACCCAGCTTTAGCCATCTCAGTATTCATATCCCACCCAGAAGAGGACTGGTGCTGGACCACAGAGTGGTGTATCCATGGGGGGGGGGGGGGGGGCAGCACCAAGAATAAGGTGAGTATTGCACCATAGGATGGTTTTTTTTTTAATTTGAAAAAAGTGTCTGAAAAATAAATTATCTTTAATTCAAAGCAAGAATTGGGCTTTAAAAGTTAAATCTGCTAAACCCTGTCTGAGCACGTTTGCTGGCACGTGTACAATGATTTAATTAAGCTACGGGCAACCCACTGGACAAATTTGATTTCCTCGCCATCTCGGTATCAATGGGATCATTAATAGTCCCTTAAATAGAAAAGTAACTTAATTGCAGTATGTGTGTTTACTTCAAGTGATAGTGAAACAGCAGAAAAAGAAATATGGAGCGCTCTTCCTTCATGTGTATATGGAGCACTGTAGACTCTGTGTTGGCTCCCTATAGTCTTTCCCAGCCAGAACACAGAACCCTTAGGTACACGTCTGATTCGCCATCTATGTGTCTGTGTGAAGATGTGGTGCTTGAACATCCCATCTCTATAGCAACAAAGGGAGGAAAGGCTGCTATGGCAACAGAGGGTGTGTCACTCAGACAAAACAAACAAGAATTGTCTCCCAGCATCCTCTCTGTCAGATGAACTCAGTGCTCTACACTACAGTGAATGGAGTTGAAATACATTCTGCTGCACACAGTGGCGTGTTGCTGTATCAGGCCAAGCCGTGTATTAAACCATCATTTCAGCATGCTTCCCATGTAGGAATGCTGCCCACTGCTGACCCTGACATTGCAGTACTGGATACATTCAAACATGTGCAAACACATGACAGAAAGCAGCCATCATTTCACCCTACAAAGTGTACTTGGTATTCATGCGCACATTTTGTTTCTCCTTTTACAACGGGTGGAACAAAAAGTAACAAAAAAAAGTAAAAGGAAGGAAAAAAACCCCAAAACAAAACAAAACAAAAAATCAGCAAACAATATGTCTAGCCTCATATGATTAGCTGGGTAAATTAAAGCTGAACCAGGCGGACTGACCATTTGGAAACTCGGGCACTGCCCGAGGGCCCAGGGTCAGTAGGGGGCCCCATGAGATGCCCCTGGTACCTTTTTCATAGGCTTTTTTGAGTTTGAGCAAGGACACAGGGGCCCCATGATTCCCTATTGCCCAGGGGCCCCATGAGTTGTCAGTCCGCCCCTGAGCTGAACCCTTCCCTTCAGTCTCGCACAGTTGTACCGGCTCCTCTTCTGTGCTGAAATTGCTTTCTCTGATCTCACTGCACACTGTGGGCTTCTTGCAGTGTGCATTAGAAGCTGTGGCAAGTTAGACAGCCTGTCTCATTTCCTGGCTGGAGGACAGCCAGCATCATCTAGCTCTTTTCCACTCCTGACTGACTGCTTGCCTTTTTCATTCATTTGATTTCAGTTCTTTCAAACATGGAGGCTCAGCATTACCTGTAAGTGTTATTTTGGGTGGTCTGCATGGAAATGCAGCCTGCCTAGGAACACCCATCAAGGCAAAATTCCTCCGCAGAGCTAGCCCACTGCGTGCATCAGGACCAGGGGTGGATTGACCATTTGGAAACATCTCATGGGGCAGTAGGGTGCCCCATGAGATGCCCCTAGTACCTTTTTCATAGGCTTTTTTGAGTTTGGGAAGGACACAGGGACCCCATGATCCCCAATTGCCCAGGGGCCCCATGAGTTGTCAGTCTGCCCCTGATCAGAACTGAGGAATACTGAAGCAGGGCGCTATGATGTTTTGAGGAAGTTATGTACAGCATTTTTCTGGCCCCTCCCACCAGCTGTGATCTACCTGCATTGCACAGAGAAGCACAGAGACTTAATGATGACACCAATGGGTCTAAAATAAGGTCTATATTGAAAACACATTATTATTTTTTATTCCATTAGCATGTTGAGCAGAGGGAGGGAAGAACCAGGAAACCAAACCATAGGCAGATTAAACTTTAGCTTTAAGGAACATTCAAAATTGTGTTTTGGGTGGAGTCTGGATAACCCAATGGCTTCCTATATTCCTTAGGAACTCTAAGATCTCCCCACTGTAGATCCTGCCTATTCCACTATATGTCTTCTGCAATGTGTTTTTTCCCAGATATTTGTACTAGTTCGCCTTTGGCAAACAAATTAAATGTTATATATATATATAAATATATATAAAAAAAATTGGGGGGAGGGGGGGGGTGAAGTAAGAAAGTGTTGAAGCCCATTTCACCATCTGCTGGTGTCCTGTTGGGGAGATTTCCATCTACTGTCATGTAGACATAGGAATTCCCCTTTAGGCAATTGTAATTGGTGTCCCCATTGGCACATATCCTCTTTATTGACAATGGTCCACAGGACAAATAGAGAGGTGAAGCTCCCCAGTGTCATGGGGGACACAGAGAGCAACAAAAACCTAACAGAGGGTCTGACCTTTCCCACTCTATCCAAAAGTGAAACAAATATTTTGTGTTTAGATACACCTTAAAACTTTGGAGAGATGTGGATTGTCTATGCAGACCTGGGAACTCAACATCAAGTGCCTCCTCCACCAGCACCAGAACTGAGATATACCCAAGATGTGTTCCTTTTATTTTGGACTCTTCAGGAGTCTGAAGAATTTAGTGTCTGAATCTATGATTATGGAGCCCAGTTATAAAGCCTTAGGTTTGGCCTTGCTTTGTCCATGCTGCTGCTTAAAACACAGATGTGTGCATTACTTACATGTTCAGTGAAGCATGCGAAACTCAATTTATTTCAATAAAGAGGAAAAAATGTGTTGGCAGGAGGAGAGCTCAATCATATGACCTGTAAAATAATGTGATTTATCCTTCAGTCATGGATCATTGTTACTTAGTTACATAAATTCCATCTAGTTCAATTAATATATAAAATAAATAAATAAATTGTAAACCTTCATATACAGTACCCTATGCCCAGAGATGATCCAGAGGAAGGCAAAAAAAAACTTGTTCACGCAGGTGGCCAGGAAGGGTGGTAAATACATTGCGCTACAGTTTTACCACCTAAAGGAGAACATGCTCAGGGATGTACACATGCTATGGCTTTCATGCTTTGCACGGCTGCAGCAAAATAATGCCCCTGTTGCATTTGACAGGCAGTATCATCACCAAACATGACCCAGTCAAGTGATTGAGGCTGTGCCACAACCACCCTGCTAGCACATAGTGCAGGCTTTTCAAGGTTAAAGCAGGTGGTGAGGAGGTGATCACCTGCAAGCTGCCTGCCAACCACCCTCTGAAAAGCAACCAACCACAAATTGCTTTTCAGAGGAGAGGAGAAGGCTGTGGTTTGTGTTGACGAACCCCTAAAGCATGGTCCAGTCTGATCCACTAGGGATAAACAAAAGCCTTCCTGATCTCCTAAGGCAGTGGTCTCCAAACCAAATGCGGCCCTTTGCCTGCCTCTGTCCGGCCCTTGGCATATTATTCCTCCCACTAATACCAACAAGGAGGCACCACTTCTTCCACTGGCACCAACTATAGGGCATTTATCCTTCAACTGACATCAACGATGAGGCTCAATTCCTCCCACTGATATAAACAATTAGATACTATTCCTCCAACTAATACCAAGGATGGGCACTATTCCTTCCTCTGATACCAATGATGGGGCACTATTCATTCCACTGACACCAATGACGGGGCACTATTCCTCCAACTGACACCAAGGATGGGGCACTATTCCTCCCACTGACACCAGTGATGGGGCACTATTCCTCCCACTGACACCAATGATAGGGCACTATTCCTCCCACTGACACCAATGATGGGACCCTATTCCTCCTACTGACACCCATGATGGGACACTATTCCTCCCACTGACTCCAATGATGGGGCGCCATTCCTTCCACTGTCACCAATCATGGGGCACCATTCCTCCCACTGTCACCAATGATGGGGCACCATTCCTCCCACTGTCACCAATGATGGGGCACTATTCCTCCCGCTAATACCAATGATGGGGCACTGTGCCTCCAACTAATACCAATGATGGGGCACTATTCCTCCCGCTAATACCAATGATGGGGCACTATTCCTCCTATTCCCCACCTTCCACTGACTACAAGCACTATGTCATTTTTACTCCTACTGATGCTGGGACATTTTCTACTCCCACTGGCCACTCCAGCCCTCCTAAAGTCTGAAAGACAGACAGTCAACCGGCCCTTTGTTTAGAAAGTTTGGAGACCCCTTTCCTAAGGCAATGACATATTTCCTGGATCAACAATCTCTAGTGTTATTACTTAACCCCTTGGTGCCGGCGCCTCCCGACCCTTTAAGGGTTTCAGAAGCCGGGAGGCAGGGCGGGGTTTTAGGGTCATGTGACCGCCGTGATTCACTGTCACGGCGGTCACATGATCGGGAAAGATCCCTATCGCAAGAGGAGATTGGGAACTTTCCGTCAGTACCGGACATGTGTGCTGGGAGCGCTCAGGACACGCACTCTCAGCACATTTGTTTTTCTTAATTGCACGCAAGTGTGTGGCCGCTCGGCGGCAAGGCCCAGACACTGGGAGGCCGCACATTTGCCTGCTGTCGGCGCCAAGAGGTTAAACAAGGTTTTAGTTTTCCCATGACGTGGTGGAACGGAGTTGCATCACCTCCAGCACTGACCCTGTGTTTACTGCCATCTACTGTCACTTGTAAACACAGAAGCCTGGCTTCTGTGTTTACAAGTGACTGCACCTCTCTGTCCCCCCTGCCCCTGCACTCAGGGTGGGACAATGAAGGAGCAGCTGCCAGGGCAGTGAGTTCCTAGTGAGTTCCTGCGCCTGTTCTCTGACAAAAATTCATGCATGCTAACTAGAACTATGGAACACCACAGGCTCCACACCATGATGGCATGTAACATGCAGATGTAATGTAGAGTACAACACTGCAGAGCGGTATGGTATCAGCTCTCCTGTATAAATGGACCTCTGTTGATGACTCTGCAGTTATAATTGAAAGCAGTGAGATGGTTTAGTAAATACCCTTTATTAATTGCATTACTACCGTGCTTGGGTCACATTACAGGACATTACTTGCATGGAGTTTGCATGTTCTCCCTTTGATTGTGTGGGTTTCCTCAGGGTACTCCAGTTTCCTCCCACACTAGGTAAATTAGTTCCTGTCGAAATTTGCCATAGTATCTGTAGGTATACATGTGATATAGGGACCTTAGATCGTAAGCTCCTCGGGACTCAAGAGCAGGCACTGATGCAAATGTACAATATGTAAAGTGCTATGGAAATTGTTGGTGCTATGTAAATACCTGTACAAACTGAGTAAAGGTATAGTTCAGCATGTGATGTTTAGCCCTGACAAATATTGCCCGTACGCCTGTTTCTTGGTAAATTGTACACACATTAAAAACATATTTGTTATTTGAAGAAATTGAATAAAAGTTAAAGATGAACTTCACCCTTATTGTAAAATTTACAACAAAAACACCTTTAGAAATGCTTAGTAATGGCAATCTACAAAAAGACAATTGCAGGGGTTTTATTCTATGCATATCTTATTTTTATTTCTGCTCACAGTTGCCTTTTACACTAATGGCAGATAAATCCATCTTCCTTCACTTCGGAGAACTCTAGGCCTGCCTTTGGAACATACAGTATGACAGGGCACATCATCTGAGGGGGAAGGCACTGGGGATGTAGCCTTCCCAGGATGCAATTGTGAGACCCTAGTTAGATCACCAGCACCTCACTCAATCAAAAAAGTGGAGAAAACAGTAATTGTGAGAAAAAATTAAAAATGTTTATTTACCTAATGAATGTAAGATGATTTCATATCAGCAGGCAGAGCTGCATACTGATGTGATTAAGTCCTCATGCACACTGGACGTTTTTACAGTGGCTGTTTTTGGCTTTTGACATTTTTTTCTACAGCCAGTAAACCCCCCAGCATGTTATCCTGTGTCCATGCACACATAGACCGTAATCGACGTTTTTTGGCTGGAAAAAAACCCAGGACTAGTGGGTTTCTAGAGGAGTTTTTTAGCTGTAAAAATGCTCTAACACGGCAAAACGAGGTAAACCGCCGCAAACCGGCGTTTTTAGACTTTTTTTACCCCCCAATATTTGTTTTTTTTCAGTAAAAAAAAAAAAACGGGGGTAAAACGCCACTAAACGCTAATGCATAAACACTAAAAAAAAGCTGAAAAACAGTTTTTAACGCGACTTTAGACAGCTAACGTTACCAGTGTTATCAAAATGCCCAGTGTGCATGGAGCCTTATAATGGAAGGGGAGAAAGGTCCAAACTAAGTGTATTTATGGTCTTTATACATGGGATTGGTGGATACTACCTCTGCACATATATAGGGAAAAGCTTACAGGTGATTAGAGCAGGTAGCTGCATAGAAATTAATTACATAGTTACATAGTTAGTCTGGCTGAAAAAAGACAAAAGTCCATCCAGTTCAACCATTAAAAAAAAAAAAAAAAAAGTTGTAATCCTATACCCATATAATTCATTTTATCATTGTTCACGTTGTGAATACGTTTCCAAAATTCTAATCCTGGTTTAGTCTTTTTCGATCTTAAAACCTTTACAAAACACGTAAACTTTCATAAAAAAGCCTCACACAATCTCAAACCCCTTCTTTTTTTTAATGGATGATCTACATAATAAAATGAGAGCATTCCACATTGTACATTTCCTAAATGATCAGTTCACCGAAGGTGTGGATCAGCCCTAGCCCTGCCAATCTGCCATCAGTCATTCCTTCATTTTTCTGAAATCATCGTATGCACTGACAGTAACTACTACTTGCTCCCTGCCTGTGATAAGAAGGGTTATTTTTGGCTCTTTTACATTGTGTTGATTGGCATAGAAGAGAAGAGCATAACAGATCGGGGGTGGGGTTCCAGGGCATTGTGACAGTTACAGGAATGGCAGCATCTGCTAGAGGAATGCGGAGAAATTTGAGTCCCCTTAGAGACTGGAGACAGGTGCCTCCTTGATGCAGTCTTCATGCACATCCCTTCTTATGAAGTCTGAAGGCTCTTGAAAGAAATGTGTTTAAATTTTTCATTAACTAAAAATGAAACGTGACGTTATTAATGTTGTTCTCCATTAGTAAAATGATTTTTCCAGTGTAGACATGATTTTAAATTGATCCGATGTGGTCTAAAATCTTTATAACAATAGTGTTAATGATCAATGCCCACAGATACAGCTGACTTTAAAGCAAATTCAGTGTCCCTGCAGAGCACCTGACACAGGGATTGGTTAGAAGGCTAAGAGATCATTCACAAGGGCAGCTGGGGGTGATAAAATAGGAGACTGAGCCACAGTTTTACTGAAATTATACTCCATGTTGCATTTGGGGGGCAGTACTGTTGTCAAACATGAACCATTCAAGTTGGGCCGTGCCACAGCTGTGAGTGAAATGTAAGGTACGTGGTTGTGAGCCTAGCATACACTCACCGGCCACTTTATTAGGTACACCTGTTCAATTGCTTGGTAATACAAATTGCTAATCAGGCAATCACATGGCAGCAGCTCAATGGATTTAGGCATGTGGTGAAGACGACTTGCCGAAGTTCAAACTGAGCATCAGAATGAGGAAGAAAGGGGATTTAAGTGACTGTGATCGTGGCATGGTTATTGGTGCCAGATGGGCTGGTCTGAGTATTTAAAAAACTGCTGATCTACTGGGATTTTCACTCACAACCATCTCTAGGGTTTACAGAGAATGGTCTGAAAAAGAGAAAATATCCAGTGAGCAGCAGTTGTGTGGACGACAATTCCTTGTTGATGTCAGAGGAGAATGGGTGGAGGACTGGTTGGACATGTTAGAAAGGCAACAGTAACTCATGTCAATATGGACTGAAATTTCTGAGGAATGTTTCAAACACCTTGTTGAATGTATGCCAAGAAGAATTAGGGCAGTTCTGAAGGCAAGGGGGGCCCAACCCAGTACTAGCGAGGTGTACCTAATAAAGGGGCTGGTGAGTGTATATTATTATCTAGCAGAAATGATTACTTTCAAGTAGTACACTTGTTCTTGATTTAATCTCTAGCAGAGATTTTTGGTGACTAGGGGTAATCAGTCACATTATATTATCCACTAGCAAAGATTTTTTTTCAAGCTGAAGCAATTGTGTTGTATTATTCACCACCAAAAAAATTTTCAAAGGTGAAGAAATCATATTGTGTGAACCTGATGCAAAGTGGCCCACAGTGCCCATAAGCTGCAGTGCTTCTTTTCCTCTTTTCACTGAGAACAGGAAAATATTGGACCTGTTACAAGGTGGACACAAACTGGAGGATCTCCGTGCCATGAGAATGTGTGAGGAGAAGCTCTTGGTACTGCCCCTCGGAAATTCATAAGAGAACCCATCTTAGGCTAATGTCTGATAGGTAATTTGGGGTAATTTGGGGTGGGCCTAAGTGTAATTAAGGAACCTAAGATGGTCTCAAACTTCTAGTCAGAATTGGGAATTCAACTATTTTTTGCCTCCGAGGTTACAGCTAATCAGTTTGATTGCTGGATCTTCGGACTGCCAAGAGTTGGCTCTGCCAGTAGTAGGCCAACAGAAGTAGTGGCATCAGTGGTACTACTCCTTGCAGCCAGTTACCAGAATGGCAATGCAGACCCCAGAGAGGAGGGGAGGGCTGGGAGGAGGTGCTCTGTTCTTCCTCAGATCCTGCTTCTGGCCAATGAAGACATCTGTGGCCAAAGGAAGAAGCTGACTCGGGGATGGAGCTGGATGGAGGAAAAAAAGCAGGAAAGGGGCAGGAGAAGGAAGGTAGGCCAGACTACCATTACTATCAGTTATTGTTATAGATATGCAGAATTCCCATTTTGTTTATTGTCACAGTTGCCTATTTGTTGCCCATATATTGTCACTTATACTATTTGTTGCCTGTGTATTGTCATGATTGCCCATTTGTTGACCACTTACTGTAACAATTGCCCATTTGTTGACAGTGTTTTGTTGAATTTGGTCAATGTTGTCTACCCATTGTCACAATTCTTCTATGTGTTGTCACAATTGCCAATTTGTTGCCCATGATAACAATGGTTAGGATGGCACATACGTTGACTTCGTATTTTAATGATTTATGCCTATGTATTTTCAAGTCAGTTCTGTTTGTTTGGAGGCCTGCATTACTAATATTCAATCCCCTTT
Organism: Staurois parvus; assembly: GCF_062004578.1. Taxonomy (NCBI): domain Eukaryota; kingdom Metazoa; phylum Chordata; class Amphibia; order Anura; family Ranidae; genus Staurois; species Staurois parvus. Next base: position 8,877,701 of record NW_028318003.1, read on the forward strand.
ATGCCTATCACCATTAAACCACAACACTTAATATCCCTAGGTTTCTCTTCAGTGCACTGCATGTACATCTATTAGGCCTGTGAATTTTATGTGGTGACTTGCCCACACCACTCTTAGCCTCTATATTTTGCAGCAGTACATGCTGTTAGAGGCACGCACCCTTTTTCCCCATTCTCAGGCTCACCAAATTCTTATAGTTCCCAGATATGGTGATCAGATTGTTTAGATTGGGTCATATAAGCCAACAGATGAAAACTGGCAACTTATACCATGATTATCAGCTACTTTGGAAATGATAATTGGTACACTTTTAAGAGGATATCCAGGGACCTACTAGTTCAGGTTTTTGGACAGTCAAACCTGCTTATCATATGTGAACCATTACCTTGTAAAACAACCAATTCATTTTAAAATAGACGCAAAAGGCAAAATACTGTATTTGTGTATACATGTAAAAAAAACCTTTGGTTTTCCTCTTCTATAAGTGATCACATGCCCTCAGCTGCATAAGGAGCTTAGAGAGCTGGGGGAGGAGAAACAGCTTCCCAGTTAATGGATATGAAAAGGGGTGTTTTTGTCACAAGTCTGGTCATTGGAGGAGAGCAGGCTGGGTTCTAGAGAACAGATCATGTTGTGCTTGCCTGCCTAGTGTGCTCAGTTTTAAATAGAAAAGCAGAGAGACTGGCAGGAAGACCAGGGATTTCACACAAAGGAAGCAATACAAAAACAACAGGATACTTTTTCACATATGCTCATAGTACAGCAAACACATATCAGGAACATGAAATGTTGGGTTTACATATTCTTTAAGTAGAGTGCAGAAATATAGAATAAAATATTTCAGAGGCTCACTCTTGCTTCTTTGATGAAAAGGGATTGTTTACTTAAAACACTGTGAATTATTTATCTGCCTTCCTTTTAGACCCGTTCACTCTATCACGTTGTGGTAACACAAAAAGTGCTGGCTGTCTGGAATCTTTATGATTTGTGGGTGTGGGGATTGCTGTTTGCCACACATGACAGATCTGCTCTCTATGCCATGCTGTATGTTGGCTATAGAGAAAACCAGCGTTGATTCCCTTATACAACAGATGTTTAAGTAGAATTGAAAGCTGCTTAAAACAGTTACTTATACTTTATGTATACTCTGGACAGGACATGGATTGGATATTGAATGACAACTAGAATAAGTAGCTAGTGACCTAGTTAACTAAGATTTATTTTTTTTTGTACCATCTGTGTTCCCACATTATTTTCTATAGACATTAAAGATACTTTCTTGCTTAGCCTATGCATTCATTTCTTCTGTATTGTTAATTGCACTTTGAGCATCTGGTAGGCATACAGTATATGTTTTGCTGAAATAGATGCAACTTCTACATACATACATACCTAACATGCACGTCAAAAACCTATGCATGCAGTATACCCCTTTTTCCACTTTATCCTGTATATATATATATATATATATATACAGTATCCATGGCATACTATATATATATATATATATATATATATATATATATATATATATATAGTATGCCATGGATACTGATTTTTATTAATTTCAAATTAAATTATAACTACAAACAAAACGTCGTCTGTGACCTCATTAGGGATTGTCACACTCTATAATTGCCCTATGCACCAACATCACAAGTAAGAGTGGATACAACCAAAATTAGGAACATATTAGAAATAGAAGGTAAATCATCTAATGAGGATACTTATTCCTATGACAACTGGCAAAGAGAAGATTTCTTTAACTGGAAAGATTTTCTCTTACTTCATGTTGTCATCAGCACAAGAAGTTAGGGGAAATTTCCCTACTGAGACACATATCAAAATTGACAGTGGTTTTATCCCTCCGCTATTCTGTTCAAAACTCAAAAACAATTGGTTTTAGCTTTATATTAAATTAAAGTGGAACTTTACCCATTACAAATTGCTAAAATATAATGTTCTTTAGCAAGGAACATACAGTACATTCCACATTGCTTCCAGCATTGTTCCCGTTTCTTCTTGCCAGAAGTTGTCATTTTGCTGAAGCCCAGAGCTCCTGAGCAGCAGTAAATCTTTAGGCTGTCAGCAGATAGGCCTCTAGTGGTCCTGATTTTCAGCACAGTGCCTAAACATAGAGAGCAACTGAGCATGTGCAGAGCAAGGTGAGACAATGTATTACTGTTCCACTTTAATTGCTTCCCCTCCACCCTATAGCAGACGTACTGCTACAGGGAGGCAGGGCTGCACAAAATCATGTACATATATGTGACTTGCATTTCTGGGTAGGGGGCGTGTGCGCGCCGCCCTACCCGCACCTCCCTACCCGCACCGCCCTACCCACGCCACCATTGTCAGCTACAGATGTCAATCACCGGGTCCCGGCTGGAGATTCCCCGCCGACACCCGGTGGTCTCCGAGAAACAGTGACAGGGGAGACACCTGTGTTTAAACAACACAGGTCTCTCTCCTGCCAGCAACAACATGCTGCTGTGTATTTCTCAGCACAGCAGAGAAATACACAGTAGCATGTTTCCCTAGTAAAACACACACAGCAGCACACCGTACAACAGCACACAGTTAACCCTTTGATTGCCCCAGATGTTAACCCCTTCCTGCCCCGTGTCATTAGTACAGTGTCAGTGCTTTTTATTAGCACTCATCACTGTATTAATGTCATTGGGATGTCAGTGGCAGTTAGTCAGTTCCCACCCAGTGTCAGTATGCCTCTTGCTGATTGCCGCCATTACTAGTATTCCAAAAATAATTTTCAGTATATATAACGCCATTTGTAGATGCTATAACTTTCATATAAACCAATTAATTTATACATATTGAGATTTCTTTTTAGCAAAGATATGTAGTAGAATACATTTTGGCCTAAATTTATGACAAAATTTGATATTAAATTTTTTTAGTGGATATGTTTTATAGCAAAAAAGTCAAAAATATTGTTTTTTTTTCCAAATTGTCAGTATTTTTTGTTTATAGTGCAAAAAATTAAAAACGCACATGTGATCACGTACCATTGAAAGAAAGCTCTATTTGTGGGGGAAAATAGGACATAAATTTAATTTATGTACAGCGTTGTATGACCGCGCAATTGTCAGTTAAAGTAATGCAGCACCAAATCGCAAAAAATGGCCTGGTCGAGAAGGGAGGTAAATCATCTGGAGGGCAAGTGGCTAAAGCATAACTAAAACTACAATTTTTCTTTTTCTTTTAGATAGAGAAGGAAGTGCTCAGAAACTCTTTTAGGTTTTGTTGCCCACCTGTGTCCTATTGCAGTAATCTGACGTCACACCGTGAATCGGGAATCCATGTTCTTTACAGGTGTGGCTGCATACTCTTCAGCACTGGTGAGCTTGTGTTCTGTCTGAACTCAGAAGTTAGTTGTATTGCTGGGCCAGTGAGCCATATTCAGGATATTCCCTGCCCCACATCTGCACAGATACACCATATCAGGCCACAAATTTCACAACCATCCCCACCTCTTTACATGCAGCTGCAAGGTGGGGAATCTCCCACCCACAACTCTTTGGGCCAGTGGGAATGTGGTCATGTAACATGTGACAGCTTCCAGCGGGCACACTGGGTTTAAACTGAGTTCTTATCCAAACCCAGTACATCCCTACTCTGCAGACTAAATAATGATTAGTTTAACACTGCGTTCAATTTCACAATGAAAGAAATTGCAGCCTTCTGGTAAAGCCAGCTGGTAGCCAACCAATGAGGTTTACTCCAAGTTCTGACTTGGAATTTTTCATCTCTGCCCTAAGCAAAAAGTGGAATTGGTCAATAATGTTTTTCAGCACTAGGAAACTACTTGTAACTTTGCTAAGGTCAGAAAGTCTATTCAACTGAACTCAAACTAAACCTCCAGCCCACTTTTTGTTATGGTTTCCATGACAAATGTGTTTAAGTCTACATTTTGCAATTAATATTTTCATTTATTTCTTGCAGAGGGTTGCTAATATGCAAAGTAGGTAATATCTAACACAGGAACAACTCTGTTGCTTGCACTGTTTTAAGGACACGACAATGCCTGGCAACCACATTAAGCATTGTTTGAAATGGTTTACCCACCTAGAAGTACAGTATTGACTGATTCCAATCATAGATTAGATTACTGTCACATAAAGAGATGCTCAATGTGCATGAAAATCTCTTTACAACCAAAAGCTGATCCAATTTTTTTAACTTATCCACACACTTTGCTGACACCACAAACAGTGGAAGGGAGTTCCACATCTTTCCCTCTCTAACCGTAAAGAACAATAAAAGATTGAACTGCTTCTCCTCCAAAGTTAATTTGTGGATACAAGTCTTTCTAGATACCTAAGATTGTAAAGTTTTTTTCCAAATGCTACAGTCACCATTCAAGCAATTGTACATCGCTATCATATCCCCTCTTAAGCATCTCCTCTCTAGGAAGAATAAGTTTAATGTTTGTAGTTGTTCCTCTTAACTGATGTCCCACAGCCTCCTTATTAGCATTGTTGCCCTTCTCTGGACTCTCTCCTACTCTCTCTTCCTTCTCTAGGCAGGGTAGTATTTACCGCAAAGCAAACAAGAAGTCTAGGGAGGAATTTTTTTCAGGGGGGGCAGTGCCGCCCCGGGCAGCAGTGATATCTGTGAGGCCGGTAACTGAGCCAGAGCTCAGAGTGGGAGTTGACAAATTGAGCGGAGGAAGGCCACGCCAGGCAAGAGGGCATCTGTGGCCATTGCAGGGTGTACATGAGATTCAGTAGGTTGGGGGTGGTCCAATCCTTGTGGGCACTCCCTGGATATGTACTGAGGATGGGGAGCATGGGCTGGGATGATTCATGACAGACCGGCTGATTGTCAGCCAGGGTGGACGGTGAGCTGAGCAGGTAGGTGGGGCATTTCCCTGCCCAAGAAATCTATCAGATCCTCATCGATTGAACTCCCCTCTGATGATGGGTGTAGTGCTGTGTATATTCTCTCTCTCTCTCTCAACAGAATTATTTCCATCTAAAAATAAAATATTATTATGTTCCACTACACTCTTTGCTCCGTTGGCTAAAATTTAGATGGAGAGGGGTGCCCAATTTAGCGTTGCCTAGGGCAGCACAAAACCAAAATACACCACTGTCTCTAGGACATTCTTCCTAAGGATCGGTGACCAAAACTGGATGGAATACTCAAGATGTGGCCAAACCAGAGTTTTGTAAAGTAGTAAAATTATAGTTTTGTCCCTTGAGTAAACACCCTTTTTAATGCATGATAGTAGTCTTCTGGCTTTGCTTGCTGTAGCTTGACATTGTATGCTATTGCTGACTCTGTCATCTACTAAAACTTCTAGATCATTTTCCATCCTGGATTCTTGCAGGGGTACTCCCCCTAACATGTAACTTGCATCCAAGTGCATTACTTTAAATTTTACTACATTGAACCTCATCTGCCATATTGCTGCCCACCATTCTATTTTATGTGGCCTACCAGACTAGAGGTCTCTCTTTTTCTGAAGAGAGCCTTTCAACTGGCCACTTAACAGCTTAACATAAGGATGATATCCCAAATACCCTCCTATATTTCTGTTCTACTAGTTCCCCACTGTATTTGGGGTGCTGGAAGAACATCCCACCAGAAAGTTTTGTTTGGGCCTTACAAGCTACTTACTACTTGTTTTTATTTTTCAGTACTTTTACAGAAAGTATTAAATGCAATACAGAAATTTTAAAGTATTATTACAAAGAGGATATTTGTCTAGTGTTCCCTGAAAAAGGATGTCCAATATGTCTATACAAATCATTTAGGCGGTGCACCTCCTACCACAGTGTCTCAAAGAGTAACATTTTGTGACTGTGCTATATAAGGTATCTATTGCAGTACCCTAACTCATATTCTCTTTTCTACAGCTCTAGGTTAGGACGTTCTGTCCTGGCAGAGCAGGAGATATGCAGCCATTCTGCTAGGTACCATTCAAGACCCGAATCACATTCACTCTCTCCATCTCCACATCCAGCCTGCTTAACTGACCATTTTTCCTGCATTTCCTGAGTTGAACTCCTGCATAAGTAAATGTGGTCTATATACAAGAGCCATTTGTATTCTTACATATATTTTGGCATGCTTTGTATATTTCTTTCTGATATATACAGGAATCCAGTGTGAAAATCTGCCTCTGTTTAGGAGCTTCCTGTAATAAAGACCGGTCGCTGCTACTCTCTCTCCTTCAGGAGAAATCTTCTTTTAGGAGAAATATTTCCCCATCCTACCCTGCCTCCACACAGAGCATGGCTGGCCCTGCCTCCTGCTCTCTGCTGGCTGTGATTGACAGCAGCAGGAGCAAATGGCTTCCATTGCTGTCTCTGAGCCTATGAGCAGGGAAAGAGCAGAGAGAGCTCAGGTAAGTATAAGGATGGGGCTGAGTGGGGAGCTACACACATAAGGTTTTCTACCTTCATGCAGAGAATGCATTAAGGTAAAAAAACCTTCAGCCTTTAGAACCACTTTAAAAGTTGTTAGGCTGATATCTTAAAGCAAGGGTCTTCAAACTATGACCCTCCATGTGTTGAGGAACTGCAAGTCCCATGAGGCCTTGCAAGACTCTGACAGCCACAAGCAAGGCTCCCAGAGGCAGATGCATGATAGGACTTGTAGTACTTCAGCTGGAGGGCCATAGTTTGGAGACCCTTGTCTTAAAGCAGTATTAAACCCAAAACCAAACATTTATTATATTGCAGCTCACCAATTCTAAGTTGTGATGACTGTATTAGTTCCCTTTTTAGGATTTATTTCTGTCATGCCTACCCTGAACACAGGTGGTCAGGCACTAGAGCTGGCTTCTGTGTTCTTCACCTATAACGGGCCACTTTCCCATAAGGCAAGTAGGCCTACCAGTACTCAGTTGCCCCCAGGACTTATACACAATGCTATAGTGCCTGGATACCACACTGGGGCAGGCAAAAACTGAACACAGCAATAACAGTTTAATAACAGTCCAGGTAAAAAGCAGGCAAGGTTCAGAGTAGTTAGGGTCCAATCCGCAGTCAAATGGCATGCAGACTTCAGGGAATAGTCGACTTCCAATCCAAGGCCAAACAGAGAAATCCAAACAGCAGAGCAGGACAGACAGACAGGGAGCTTGAGCTCATACAGTATTACACAAGCTATCACAAGCATAAGACTGCAGGCTTGGCTGGCTGAAATCAAGTTTGGTCTCCACCCAGAGACTGGCCACATCAAGTACCTTTGCAGGTGGACAGACAGACAGGGAGAGTGCATCATAGCCAAAACCAGTATGCTGGAATGTGATCAGCAGCAATGATAGAAGAGGAGTGCTACACGACACTGGCACTTTCTTCTATTTTCATCTGGTGATTCAGCCAGCAAGTCTGTTTTTTTTCACAAAAGAACAAGCTCTCCAAAGAATGTATCAGTTTACAGGGACAATCCATTTACTGGCAGGGGTGATTAAAATGATGAGCTTGTATTTATTTATTTATTTATTTATTTATGTATGTAAAACCGTTATCCCAAAAAGGGGGAAACAACCTGTTTGCTGTGACTGATTATAAACTATTAGCTAGAGTTTGGCTTTAATTTGTTATTCTATTAAAATCTGCTAATTCATTTACCATCACCCTTCCCCTAGACTGACAATACTGCTGTCTGCTGTGTCTTCTGTGCTCATTCCTCCAGAGTTATGTCTTACACAGGAGGTGGTTGAGTGGCCAGATCAACGGGTGAATACAGAGGGAAGAAAGCCAAAGAAAAGAAAACTGATGCAGCCACCACATCCAACGACTGGTAAGCTGCGATATAATACATTTTTTTGGTTTTAGTTTAATACTGTTTTTTACAATTGTTAAGAGGAGAAGTAGAGTTATTGTAAATTATGCATTGGCTCCCTCTAGTAGCAAATCTACAAAGTGCTGTATTTAATACACTAAAGATTTTTAATAGTAATGCTGGAAATACATGTATGGATTTTCGTCTGAGAATTTTCGCTTTAAGAATATTCGTTTGATTTTCTAGCCGGTAGTGGGGTCAAATCAATGTTCATTTTCTACTGCAGTGACGGGAAAATTCGAAGGGGCAGGAAGGAAAACTTTTCTCAATCTAATGAATTTTCGGACAGTGTATTTGGCTACCATCAGAAATTACATTCATTTTAGAATTCAATGTTAAAAGCAAAAGACAATTTTCGAACGATATTCGTCCATTCATCGAATGTGCAAAGAAATTTCATACAACGTTTTGTACGAATATTCTTGTCCAGAAATGTAAACAAGTATGGCCAGCTCAAGGCTCCTTTCACACAGGTGGCCTGATCAGGTCTGCCTATCAGCTTATCAGGTGGACGTCATCGTTTCATGTTAGCTGATGGGTGGGCAGGTGTAAGAAAACTTGCATCCATTTACATCTGATTAGCCCTGAGTCTGTCAAGGTCTGAAAAAAAAAAATTGGAAAAAATCTGCATTTTCCATTATTTTTGGACCTAAACGTGGCAGAATGGAAGCAATCAGATATAAAGGGACAAAAGCCCATTTACCCCTGGGTGCCCATAGACCTAATATGGGTCCAGAAAGCATCACTTTTTAAATGCAGCAAAAAAAAGTAAAGCTGACCTTCACCCCCAAAAAACATATTTTTTATATCTGGCTCCAGCCCCCTTCCTCTCCCACAATTAGATATTTTCATTATTTTTAATTTTCTTCTGTAGGTGGACACTTCCTCCTTTCTTGCAAGAATTACATTGTGCCCATGTGCTGAAGGGCTCTGCTTGGACTTCACTACCTGGCAGAGACCTTCGGCACATCTACTCATTTCCCATATCTTTCTAATTACACCACATATGCCAGACCATCAAAGATGGCGATGCCAGTAAGGTACATGGGGGGGAGGAGTAAGGGTACTGAAGTTCCTCTTTAGTGGTCAGGTCATGCAGGAGATCTGTTCATGGACCCTCTGCTGATCACACTTGTAAAAATGTAAAGAGCAAAATCAAAATGACTTTAAAGCGGAGTTCCAGCTGAAAAAAAAAATAAAAGTCAGCAGCTACAAAAACTGTAGCTGCTGACTTTTAAAATACAGCCACTTACCTGTCCCTCGGTCAGGCGGTGTCCTCACCACTGCTGGTTTCACCGGCCATCTTCTCTCTCCGGTGCCGGCATCTTCAGTGCTTTGTGAATGGCCCAGTAGTGTTCTGGGACCTGTCACGTGTCCCAGAAGACTATGGGGAGGGAGGAGGGAGGACAACTTCCGCTTCCGATTGCCTAGGTCAGGGGTGTCAAACTGGCAACCACCCAACTGTTGCAAAACTACAAGTCCCATCATGCCTCTGCGAGTCATGCTTGTAACTGTCAATCTTGTAATACCTTATGGGACTTGTAGTTTGGCAACAGCTGGAGGGCTGCCAGTTTGACACCCTTGGCCTAGGTGATCGCAGCGGAAGTTGGAGCGGGTACCTGTCAGATTCGGGTACCCGTTCCCCCCGCTCCCCAACGATGCCAAGACTTAAAGCGGAACTTCCCCTTCTGGGTTTCTGGGTGGAGCTCCGCTTTAAAGTGATTGCAAAGTATTTTTTGTTAAAACAAACATACTTGCCTGCTCTGTGCAATGGTTTTACACAGAGCAGCCCTGAACCTCCTCTTCTGAGATCCCGCATTTGCTCTCTTGGCTCCTTTTTCTTCTCCATGTGACCCCATAACAAACTGCTTGTAATGATGGCACACGTGCTAGCTCACTCCCGAGCTGGGCGGTGTACGTCTATAGGCTCATACAGGGCAGTTTGTTCCCACTCCCAGCTCCCTTCACATATGATTTGACTGACATCAGCAGGAGCCAATGACTGCCACTGTACTCTAACCAAACTTATGAGAGCACAGAGAGGGGGAGAGAAGACCTAAATCCAGGCAAGGCGCTGAATCAATCCAGGACTCAGGTAAGTGTTTAAGAGGAGGAGGAGGACTGTAGGGCACTGTTATGGAAAAGTTTGTTAGCTTAAAGCGGAACCTCACCATAAAGGGGAATTTACACTTTTCCGCGCCCCCCCCTCCTCTAACACTTTTGGACACAATTTTCGGGGGGAGGTCAGGTACCTATTTTTGATTGCCTAGGTGATCTGAGTGGAAGTTTGGCCCCCTCTATTGGCCTGCAGCTTTCTGGGACACTTCAAAGGTCATCATAAAGTGTCTCCTTCATGCACAGTAGGAGGTCATCTGTGAAGCCTCACAGTTGGCTTCTCTTAGTAAGCATGCCAATGCCGGTTATCTGAAGACCAGTGAAAAACCAGCCCAAGAGAGGATGGCACGGGATGCTTGGAAAAGTACTTATATTAAAAGCCAGCAGCTACAGTATTTGTGTAGCAGGAATGAGTGTTTCTGATTGCAATTTTTAAAGCGTGATTTACACGCATTTCATGTGTCACGCATCCGGCAGGCCATTCACTTCAAAGGGTTGCCCTATGCGCATTTGAAGCCCAAAAGACGCTCCTGCAGCATTTCAGGCAACATGCTTTGCACAATTTTTAAACATGCATCTTGTCATGGTAGCCTGGCAATTCTTTTGCGCACCAATCGCAGCAAAATTGCCCTGTGTTTGAGGTGCCGTTAGGAATAATGTTTTGCCACGATTTGGAATCATGGCTAGAATCACAGCAATTGTGCCTGTGATTCACAATCACCAAGTGTGCCCAGAGCCTAAGACTGAATGAAAGTGATTCTAAAGGATTATTTGTTTTTAAGAAAAAATATCAAACATGTCTATACTTACCTGCTGTGTGCAGTGGTTTTAGATCCTCCTCTTCTCATGTTCCCCGCCGGCACTTCTGGCCCCTCCCTCCTGTCGAGTGCCCCCACAGCAAGCAGCTTGCTATGGGGGCACCCGCTGCTCCGTGTGTCCATGAGCCAATGGCCACCGCTTCTGTCTCAGCCAATGAGGAGAGGGAGTCCTGGGATAGACGAGACTCCAGTGTATATTGCTGGATTGAGACGGGACTTAGGTGAGTATTAAGGGGGGCTGGGGGAGAAGCTGCACACAGAAGGTTTTTTACCTTCATACATAGAATACATGAAGGTAAAAAACCTTGAGCCTTTACAACCACTTTAAGGTAAAAAACCTTTTGATTTTAGACTTCATTCACACTTGCTTGACCCCAAAGTTGCATGACATCTAGTGTAATTTTGGAGTGTGACTTTGATCATCTAATTACACCACTTTCTGGAACAAAGTTACATCAAAATTCACATCAAAGTATTGCAGGCACCTTTTCAAAGTTGCTGTGAGTTTAAGTTTCACCGCTTTGAACGGATGCCATTGAAAAGAATGGACTGCGACTTTGATGTCCAAAGTTGCATGACAAGTCGCTCAAGTGTGAATGGAGTCTAAGGCTCCTTTCAGATGGAGCAGACTCTGTCAACTAGATCTGCCTGCCCAGCGGGGGATGTCCCTGCTGATCCTTGCTGAGCAAGTAGATGACAGGTCCGTGTCTGCTCCGCTATGCAGAGCGGACACAAACACAGGCCGCTGTTTTCTATAGGGTCCTCGGATGAAAATGAATCAGCTGTCCGTTTCCATTTGCAAGACGGATGGGAAACGGATCCCCATTCTTTCAGTTATTAGCATACAGAATTGGATTGGATACCGGCAGGTATCAGCAGACACATGTCTGCTGACACCCACCGCTCCATGGAGAGCTATGGATGGTCCGATTGGGTCTGCCTGAAAAACTTACAGGCAGACCCGATTGGACCATCAGTGTGAAAGGGACCTTATAACCACTGTATGGTAAACATTGTAATAATAACTCTAAATATTTGCTTACTGAAAATAAGAGACACTTTCTCTTTCAGTTCAATTACTGAGATCCATCCATCTGAATAAGGCCAGATACACAGCTAAGCCTTCTAGGAACACAGGTAGAAACAGGCGATTCTGCCCACATCTCTGGAAATGCATGAAAACACGTCAAAACGAGCATCGCTCTTGTGGTGCCATTATTTCCTGATGGAACCCCAAACATGCATAGCAGTACCATGTTTTGTCATGTATTTGTCACATGAAAAAATGTACAAAATGCATAATGCAAAATACACTCAGTGCCAAGAGAAGGTACATGAACTACTTTGGTGTGTCAAGTGAATGGGCTGCCCTATGCTGCTGTGTGACAAATGCGCCAAAAATGCAGCCAAAAAAGGTCCATGTGCAGTAATATATGGGTGACTGTTTTCTAACATTTGTTTATAACAAAGAATCCTGAACAGCGTCAGACTGACCATTTGGAAACTCGGGCATTGCCTGAGGGCCTGGGGTCAGTAGGGGGCCCCATGAGATGCCCCTGGTACCTTTTTCATAGGCTTTTTTGAGTTTGGGCAAGGACACAGGGGCCCCATGATTCCCTATTGCCCGGGGGCCCCATGAGTTGTCAGTCCGCCCCTGATCCTGAAATACTGCCTTACGTTTACTGCTATAATCTAAATTCTAAATTAATCTAATCTCAGAGCCCCTTGATAACGCATTTCAAACCCTTGACAACGTTTCCCTTTACCGCCACAAATCATTTTGCCCCAGATAAAATGCAGATTATTCTGACTTTATGGGAAAAACAAAAACAGTATTCTTCCCGTCCGGTTAATCTCCTTCCTTGATATCTAGTGAATTGCTCTTTAAAAGCAAAACAAAGACAGAGATCTGGAGGAATTAAGAGAGATAGGATGTTTACTGTGACACCCGTACACACCTTTCCCTTGTTGTGTCACTTCTGTCGCTCCCATTTTCAGCAGAGCTGACATTTTCTTTGTAAGTAGATCTTTCGTAATTTTGGAGCATCTTCAAGGAGAAGGAGATTTCTGCTGGGAGTTGAAGGCGAGGGGGAGGGGGGGATTGGGAAGGGAGGGGGGTATGTGTATAGTCACATAGTCCACCCTACTGACACTCACCCACTAAAAATCACAGATGAACAGATTACACCAGATAAACCTCTTTATCTAACTAAATCTCTCCGATATCATACAGCAGACACCTGTGTGAATGAATAGACCAGGAACAGACAAAGGGAAGGGAGGACAATGGAGGAGAGGGATTAGAACTCTCGTGATACCAACAAATTCCATTTCCATAGTTTTGGCTTCTGATGATGAATTTCTGAACCTTTCTTCGATGGATTTCATGATCTGTATTCATAGTATATTTGGTATAATGAACACTAGTCCTATTTTCAGGTGAAGGCTCAGATAAGCATTGGTGGAAAATCAACCTTAACCCTATAGAAGGATGATTTCACATCACCAAACAAATCACAATAAATTCTGATTCTATAAATAAATTCTCAACCTTAATTACCTAAAATATTGCCTTGTGCAATGTATAACCCACCCAGATCAGACTGTACGCTCCGCTGGCGATTTGCAAATTATTATATTTAACAAAAAAAGAAATCCATATTATACACACACATCACATGCTATTCATCAAAACCATCCAGATGTTACCTTGTTGTATGCTGCTTCCCGATGGTGTGATCAGCAAGTGGTCTATTCCCTGTGCTGTGCTGGGAGTGCAGTCTGTAGGTTGGTGCTTGTCTGTATATGTGTGATGCGCTGATAACGATGGATGCAGACGGCTGTGCTGGTTAATCACACGTCCTCCAAGGGAGGGAGATTCTTTTCTATGGACCAGCAATGGGAGGGTGTTCTATGTGGCTGAGCCTCTTTTCTTGTGAGCCGAGGAAAAGACAGCTTTGAGAGTAGATGACATCTGTACTTTAAATTAAATACACAATGTACTTATTAGAAAGGAATTCCTACTTCTGTCGCTATCTCGTGTTGCATTTTTAATGTCACGCCCTATTCTCCCCTCTCTATTGACAGCAGGAAAATGTTGTTCCTAGCCACGTGAAGTTGTACTTGCTCGCTGATGAAGCAGCCAAGTGTGTCTGTTTGAATTCTCTGTGATGTCATGTAAACAAATCTGTGCTTAAATCTGTGATTTCCTGGCTTGTTTTATGCCAAATCCACACACATCTTTTGATTGTTAGGGTTTTTATGATGATTTTTTTTTTTTTACAGTCTGTCAATAGAAGTTTCCCAAAAGTCACAGGCAAGCGCAACCCTCTGAAGTATACTGTATATACAACATGTAGGTATACATACACCTACTAATTAAAATCAGTACATGTCCCACTAACACACACACTATATTGCCAAAAGTATTGGGACACCCCTCCAAATCATTGGATTCAGGTGTTCTGCTCACCTCCATGGCTACAGGTGTATAAAATCAAGCACTCAGGCATGCAGACTGCTTCTACATACATTTGTGAAAGAATGGGTCGCTCTCAGGAGCTCAGTGAATTCAAGCGTGGTACCGTGATAGGTTGTCACCTGTGCAATAATTCCATCTGTGAAATTTCCTTGCTACTAAGGCCAGCCATACATGGGTCGATTTTCGAACGATTTTTCGTTCGAAAATCGGACCTGATCGGACCTGAGAATACACGGATAATTTTTGCTCTGTTAGTGGGGCAATGGCACTGGCCGATTTTCGTGGTTCCTACTCATTTCGTTTATCGGGCATGCTGGAAAACTCATGGAAAACAACCGATTTTCAAAATCATTGGTGGCACCATCGGATTACAGAACGAACGATGTTTTTGATTTCCGATCGAAAAATCGTTTGGAATTAGACTCATGTATGGCCTGCTTAAATCTTCCACAGTCAACTGTTAGTGGTATCATAACAAAGTGGAAGCAACTGGGAACAACTCGTAAAATGACAGAGCGGGGTCTCAAGCGCCCAGTGCAAAGAAGTCGCCAACTGTCTGCAGAGTCAATAGATAAAGACCTCCAAACTTCTTGTGACCTTCAGATTAGCACAACAACAGTGTGTAGAGAGTTACATGGAATGGGTTTCCATGGCCGAGCATCTGCATCCAAGCCTTACATCACCAAGTACAGTGCAAAGTGTCGGATGCAGTGGTGTAAAGCACGCCGTCACTGGACTCTAGAGCAGAGGAGATGTATTCTCTGGAGTGATGAATCACTCGTCTCTGTCTGGCAATCTGATGGATGTGGTGAGTTTGGCGGTTGACAGGAGAACGGTACTTGCCTGAGGGCATTGTACCAAGTGTAAAGTTTGGTGGAGGGGGGATTATGGCGTGGGGTTGTTTTTCAGGGGTTTGGCCTGGCCCCTTAGTTCCAGTGAAGGGAACTCTTAAGGTGTCAGCATACCAAGACATTTTGGACAATTTCATGATCCCACCTTTGTGGGAACAGTTTGGGGATGGCCCCTTTCTGTTCCAACATGACTGTGCACCAGTGCACAAAGCAAGGTCCATAAAGACCTGGATGAGCGCATATGGGGTGGAGGAACTTGAGTCCTGACCTCAACCTGATATAATGCCTTTGGGATGAATTAAAGTGGAGACTGTGAGCCAGGCCTTCTTGTCCGACATCAGTGCCTGAGCTGCCAAATACATATCTGGAAGAATGGTCAAACATTCCCGTTGACACACTCCTAAACCTTGTGGACAGCCTTCCCAGAAGAATTGAAACTGTTATAGTTGCAAAGGGTGAGCCAACTTAATATTGAACCCTACGGACTGAGACTGGGATGCCATTAAAGTTCATGTGCATGTAAAGGCAGACGTCCCAATACTTTTGGCAATATAGTGATATATATATATATTTATATATATTTGCACTGCTTTGAGGTTAACAAGACTGACACAAGGAAACAGTAAAGCTGGCCATACACTGCTCAGATTTAAATTTCAACTCCAGGAAACTTGACAAATTCTCCCTTGCAGTGGGACTGTGCCGGCACTGCAAAGATTAAATCCTTGTATAGGTCTAGGAGGCATAGAAAAAATGACTTACTTACCCAGTCACATTCTCCTCTGCGCTGCTAGAGCAGTCTCAGCAAGGTCTTCTTCCCTAAGTTCCAGTGGTCTAAGGTCCTGACAACATCAAAACAGATGCAGGGTTTATAGCCCTGCATTGGGCTGGTAAACGGGGATACATTGAATTTTTGTGCTTGGGTTTAGATGCACTTTATGTCTTTTGCTCTTTAAGTCTTAAGATGGCTATACATGGATTGAAATTCACCTGGTTCAGCTGGGACTGTATGGAAAGTCCCAGTTGAACCGGTCAAATTTTCGATCCATGTATGGCTTCTGTACAACTGCTCTTTTGGAATTTTGAGTTCATTCACTCAGAAGTTTCCTCGCTGTCAGAATATAAAGGCACAGCCAGAGGATTCCCCCATCCACCTCGAATGTGTAAGTGTGGGGAATTGAGTTTGTTTTTGTCGTTTTCTGGATGATGGTCTGCTCAGTAGGGGTAATTGTTATTTATTAGACGAAGAGTTCACTGTCACCCAACTGCCTTAGGACTGGCCTCTGAGGCTGGCAGCATAGAAGTCTGTGATTTTGGGCCAACAAACCATAGCGGCTACAGCTACGGGATCAAGGCAGAATGCACCTGGGGGAGGTGGGTGGGGTAGTATAGGTCGGGAAAGAGAAACGAAAGGGATCCATGTACTAAAGTTCACATATCCTTTATAGCTGACCTCTGGGCAAACAGCAAAATACACTGATGAAATACATATATATGATTGATAAAGCAGCAGATGAGTCCAACTCTCACTCTGCTCTCTCCTCCCATCAGCTTGCCCCTTATTAGCACATGAGCACTGTAGAACAACTGATTAGCTAATTGTGATGCTGCCCCCCTCTTTCAGCCTGAGCTCTGTTGTATAGAGGATTAGGATACCAAGTCAAATTCCAAAGAAATGCTGGTAGGTCAATTAGCTCCTGTGTAAATTGGCCCTAGTATGTGTATGTATGAATGTGACTTAGGGACCTTAGATTGTACACCCCTTGAGGGTTAGGGACTGATGTGAATGTATAATATATACGTAAAGCGCTGCGTAAATTGACTGCAGTATATAAGTACCTGAAATAAATAAAGTTATGTGTATTTGCAGAATGCTTTGTATCACAGTGATGTTCTTTTTTTTAGGGCAGGTTCACACTATGTACCATGCACTGGGTTGAATTGCACAGGAACGTGCTGTGCATTCCTGCGCGATTCATCTGCAGCTCTGTGCGGTGCAATTTCAAGCCCATTCACTTGAATAGGCTGAAATTGCACCACACCAAAAGTAGTGCATGCAATACTTTTTGAAATGCACGAAAACCGCATCGCATGGTACTTTCTACCATGCGATTTGGTGTGGGCCAGTGCAGCAAACGCAATGCGTTTGAGAACTGCGTTTGGGGTGTCATTAACTTTTAGCTGACCCCCGCAGCAGATCACAAGGGCATTACGATCGGAATGCGGTACGAGAAGCCGCACTGGGCCGCTGCTCTCCTGCACCTCATTCTAGTGTGAATGAACCCTTGAAGTGGTTGTAAACCCTTACATATACTCAGTGAAGTGACTGACCTCAAGTGATACACAGAGATGAATCAAATCCTCTTACATAAGTTGTACCTGTCTATCTGCAGTCTTCTTTTCTCTGCATCCATTCAAAGTGCTGAATTCCTAAAGCTTGTAGAGCTGCCAAAAAAGGGGATATAGAGCTGAAGTTACACTCCGCAGAGCTCAGTAAGGAAAGCTCTGAAAGCTGATTGGGGAGAAGAGACATGCCTCCTCCCTCCCCTCCACACAGCTCACAGGAACAGAGCTGTGGCTGTCAATCTGATGTTGATCCCTCCCCTGTCACCATTTTTCTTTTGGTGTCAGGAAAACTTGCCAGAAGTGATTCATGCAGATAGTAGAGGAACGAAGCAGTAGACAGAAATTATACTTAGAGGTTGATTTACTAAAACTGGAGAGTGCAAAATCTGGTGCAGCTATGCATGGCAGCCAATCAGCTTCTAACTTCAGCTTGTTCAATTAAGCTTTAGCAATAAAACCTGGAAGCTGATTGGTTTCTATGCAGAACTGCACCAGATTTTGCACTCTCCAGTTTTAATAAATAAACACCTTAGTGTTCTTAATTGAGACAAGTACACACTATAGAGGGATTTGCTTTGTTTATATGTAACTTCTGAGGTTTACAACCACTTTAGCCCCTTGCCCTCCAGAGGATTTACCCCCCTTCCTGACCAGGCCATTTTTTGCATTACAGCACTCCATTACTTTAAATGACAATTGTGCGGTCATGCAACTCTGCACCGAAATGAATTTACGTCCTTTTTTCCCACAAATTGAGCTTTCTTTTTGTGGTATTTGATCACCTGTGCGGTTTTTATTTTTTGCGCTATAAAAAAAAGACCGACAATTTTGAAAAAAATAACAATATTTTTGACATTTTGCTATTAAACATATCCTGTAAAAAAATTTAAAAAATCAAATTTCGTCATAAATTTACACCAAAATGTATTCTGCTACATGTCTTTGCTAAAAAAAATCCCAATACGTGAAAATTAATTGGTTTACGTGAAAGTTATAGCATTTACAAATGGTGTTTTTTTACTAGTAATGGTGGCAATCAGCGACTTATAGTGGGACTGCGGTGAGCATTCTGACAGTGGGGGGAACTGACTTGGTGTCGCTGACATTTCCAGTGACACCAATACAGTGATCAGTGCTAATTAAATGCACTGACACTGTACTAATGGCACTGGGCAGGAAGGGTTAACATGTAGGGCAATCAAAGGGTTAACTGTGTGCTGTTTTACTAGGGGCTGTGTGTTAGTGCTTCACTGTAATCACACTGCTGTGGATAGCTGTGCACAGCCATCTACAGCAGTGTGCCCGAGCTGACAGGGAGGAGAACTGTTAGTAAACAAAACAGTTCTCCTCCCATGTCGGAGATCTTCGGAAATCACCTGGCGCAGGCGAGTAATTATCAGCCAGGACCCAGTGATTGACAGCAGCGGCCGCGAATGGCAGCGCAGGTAGGGCACGCTTGCACCCCCTACCCGGAAATGCAAAATCACGTGTATATATATATATGTGATTTTGCACACCCATGCTGCCCTGTAGCAGTATTTCTGCTATAGGGTGGTCGGGAAGCTGTTAATATTCTTAAGGTGCTCATCTAGTCGTTTACATGTTTTAAAGAGAATTCACAATCCAGGAGGTAAATTATATTTCTTGCATCACACATGTGCATTTATGTCATTCCAAAGTCCTCCTCTTGCGGATAATGCATTGAACATACTGAGGTTGATTTACTAAAACTGGAGAGTGCAGAGTCTGGTGCAGCTCTGCCTATAATCCAATCAGCTTCCAGGTTTATTGTCAAAGTTGAATTGAACAAGATGAAGATAGAAGCTGATTGGCTACCATGCACAGCTGCACCAGATTCTGAGTGTTCCAGTTTTAGTAAATCCCCCCATTGTGTATTACTTGGTTTTGGGAATTTTATATCTAGATCTTCCAATTTGTTTTTATTAATTCATCTTATCTGAAACACCCTTGTTAACAATTTATTAACATATTTTTGTTAGAATTTAATTATTTTTTTAAGTCATTTCAAATGTGTCTGTATAACTGTACATTCATCTTCAAGTCATGTTTATCTCCATCCATAAGTGCAATCCATTTTCCTTTGACAGTGGGTTTTAAAATGATTGAGTTGTCTGTGTTTAATGTATCTAATGATTCCTATTCTCCCTTGGATAGATTTTAGTATCCTGCCTTTCTGACTTTCACTACTTCTAATGCATCAGTAACTGCTCTTTTAGGAGTATCGATGAAATCCCATTTACATTTGACAGAGTTAATGTGGATTTCCTTCTTAATTCAGTGATGTATTAATGTCTATGGTTGTTTGAAATGTGTAAACCCGGGGATGATACAAATGTAAAGCCTTTCTCCAAAGATTTAGACTCACCATTTTTTCCCCACTTTTTTATAAATGGTCATCTTGGAGCCTGAAACATGCTTTCTTTCTCCTGCCACTTTCCTCTGCAGTTTCTTCAGTCTTATTTACTTCTTGTAGTCTATTTTTTGTATATATATATTTTTAACTGTAGTATTTTTTACCATCCTCTTTCTTTTTTTTACCATCTGCCTCCTTCCCCAGTCCCCCATTCTAAAAAGTGAATTTTCTATTCTCATAGTGTAGATGATCTAGTATCTAGTAGTAGATGTTACATTCTGCTACTCATTGAAAGCCCTGCAATGTTTAACCTAGTCCCCAGGTTATTGATTAGCCTTTGGGGCCACATTCTTCTAAAAATCAGTAATTGTGTATTCCAATGATCCAGTTCATCTCTGGTATGCAGATTTATCAGAAATTTGAGGAATTATTTGTGTGTACTACCTAGAAAACATCATTCTCCTGCCTCTTATGACTTGGTACCCATCTATGTAATAGCTATTATACTCAGTTTCATTGTTATTAGTCTTAACACAACCTTGGTTTTGCTTTGAATTCTGCTGGTTTGAAATTTGTGTTCCTCATGAATTCTTCTCTGAATTTGCCATGAACAGGGGTGGACTGACAACTCATGGGGCCCCCGGGTAATAGGAGATCATGGGGCCCCTGTGTCCTCGCCCACACCCAAAAAAGCCTATGAAAAAGCCAATGAAAGGTACCAGGGGCATCTCATGGGGCCCCCTACTGACCCCGGGCCCTTGAGCAGTGCCCGAGTGCTCGAATGGTCAGTCCGCCCCTGGCCATGAAAATATTTTTTAAACCAGAATGCTCTGCAGTTGAAGCATATGTAAATCAAAAAATATTTTTATATGGTCTGCACACAGAAGAGAAGCATTAAAGTGTTACTAAACCCACAACAGTAAAATCAGTCTGTATATGCAGTAAAGCTTGCTTGTTATACGCACTGTGGAACCTAAGTAGTTAATCCTCTGCATTGTGTAAAAAGGATGTTTGATCCTGTCTTCTCTGATCCTCCCCTTCTACTATCCCCGATCTCCTGATAGAACAGAGCCTAGTGGGCAAGCTACACTTGCTCAGTTTGGTGTGTATTGCTAGAGAGTTTTTTGTTTTTTTTTAGGAGAGTGCATGTGATTGGCAAATGACCAATCAGCACTGTCCAGACAGAGGGTCAGGGGTCCTGCAATCTCATAGGACAGTGAGTGGATAATTAAAACTCCTCCTACAAGTTTTAACCAGTGCTCTGCTGGACACTGATAGAAGTCACAAGACTGCTCTAACTGCTGATGAGAAAATATATTTAGTAGTTTATATTTACTAAAATAATTGCATTTCCATGTTCTGTGTACTGTGGGGAACAGGATATAGTGAATGCAGGGTCCGGGGTTTAGTACCACTTTAAAACCCCTTTCAGTTTATTTTTGCTGTGGTCCATAGCTAAGACTTCCATTTACTACTGGCCCCAGAAAGGCAGCAGAAAGTAAGGGGACATTTCTTAGGCATTTGTCATCATAGCAAGTGTCCATATTTGAGGATATTACCATACCCCACCTCAAACTCTGGTGTCAACTCTACAATGTTGGATTCCCCCTCAATCTCTGTCTTAGTGACAATGTCTTCCAGGACAAATAGAGAGAATATAGAAAAACTTGTTGAGTTTCTAAACATATTTTACTTTGTCAAAAATGAAAAAATAGTTTGTATTTGGATACACTTTCAGTTAGCTATTTGGAACAAATCTTAAAAGAGGTGTGTGTGCCAACTGGGCAGCACAGTGGCTATGTGGTTAGCACTTACGCCTAGCAGCACTAGGGTCAATGGCTCAAATCCCAACAAAGTTTGCTTGTTCTCCCTGTGCCTGCATGGGTTTCCACCCTCACTCCAAAGACATAAAATGTATCTACTGTGTTTTTTCTGTTGCAAAAGAGATGAGCATTTTTTCTCTTGTTGCAGGAGACTTCCATCAATAATGCTTTTATTATGGAAATCAAGTAGTATTATTTCCCTATGATCCTTGATGCAATGCTGGAAAGTGAACCATACTCTGCAATTTTGATAGATACTTCACAAAGGATGCCAACATATGCCTTTTTACTAAATGCTGGATTTGTTTCACATTATGAACAATGGAAGAGAGAAAAATTCATACATTCAGGAGGACGTTTACAACCACCTGGTGTTGCTGTTTAACCACTTCCAGTCCGGACACTTTTACCCCCTTCCTGTCCAGGCCAATTTTCAGCTTTCAGTGCTATCACACTTTAAATGACAATTGCGCAGTCATGCAACTGTACCCATATGAATTTTTTAGACTGATAAAACTATATTTTGGTGGTATTTATTCACCACTGGGATTTTGATTTATTGTTTGCTATATAAATGAAAACGTTTTGAAAAAAAGTGTTTTTCTTATAAAATTTTGCAAATAAATAATCTTTCTTCATAAATCTTGGCCAAAATGTATTCAGTTATCTTTTTAGTAAATAAAAAAATAACCCAAATTAGTTTATAACCAAAAATTATAATATTTCAATATTTTTTTTACATAAAGGCTGTAAAAGCAATCATTTATCCTTCTGTCTGGCTGCATTCTTGCAGCCACTGAGAAATACTGTGTGAGCTGTGATTGGTCACAGCTTGTCACATGGTACAAGGCTGTTGTAAATAGCCTTGTACCATGTGACCTCTGTGATCATTCACAGATTTCACTAGTAGTAAGCAATGATGTCAGAAGTGACATCTTGCTTTCTACTATTGATGTGATCACTGATTGACCAATCAGTGATCACATGATCGGGACCTCGCAGCGGATCGCGATGCTGCTCACTCCTAGGGAGCTCGCACAAGCAGGGAAGTGGTAGGACGTTTATAAACGGCCACCCGCCCCTGCACTGCTCCCGTCCGGCCGTTTATGTACATGGGCCGGACGGAAAGTGGTTAAAAACAAAAAGCAGGATACCATAGTCCCTCTTTAATATTTACATTTAAAGTGGTACATAAAGGAACCCAAATGAAGTATTCTAGTCCCATGTCTGTATGTTTGTGTGTTTATATCGAGGTTTAAATGTTTAACCCTGTTAAGGATCCTATCCCACTGCCCTTTCCACTTCACTAGTTGCACGTCTCTGTTGGGAACCATTGCTATGAAGAAGCCCAAGGTCTATCATTATTGGATTGGTGTTTGGAACGGAGGCTGCAAATGTATCTGATACCACAGCACATTACTGTTTACCCCATGATTATAACCACGTTGTATCTGAGGATTCAATAGATGTACATAGTTCTGGTCATACATGAGGACATTTGTTGATTTACAAGTGATCACACATTGGCAAATCCTGTTTCTTCATCACAAGCACATTCATTGTTCACTACTACATATTGGGCAAGTTTCTATTAGTTTCCAGCAGCATCTTGTTACATTTTCTATAAATGTAAATAATATAAGTAAATTGGTAAGAAACATAGCAGGTGGTCATGCACAATTCCAGTCCTCTAGCTAAGGAGAAACCAAACCATGTGCCTGGGCCAAGCTGGTAAAGTTTGATGGGAATAATAAAAGACTAGATAAAAAAATGTGGATCCAAATCTTTTAGAACAGATTACAGATAAAGATAAAGCAGAATTGAGGCACAGTAGATTTTTAACATTTGCTTTTCTCTTGAGAGGGCACTGGAATTGTTATTCAAAGGACAGAAACTACTGGGAATGGTTTAAAGCTGAACTTGACCATTAACATTTTTTTAGTTGTCATTTTTTTAATTAAAGGATAAGTTCATCTTTCGTAACATGTGTAACTTGTAACACGATACGTACGGAACAGCCCTGGCAGTTCATTGATTCTTCCCGTCAGTATATCTGCTTGCTCGTACATCCCGTACTGTCAAGCAGATATACTGATAGGTCTGCAGGAGACCTGCATCACACCAGCGATTTGCTGGTGCAATGCTTTAGAGGCTCCAGAAACGAAAAATAATAAATGCACACTTTTATACCTGTGCATTTATTATTTTTTTTGTAAAAAGGTGTACTTATCCTTTGAACATTTAGTGCTGGTTCACATATATGCAGATTGGATGCGGTTTGAACCACATTAAATCCGCATTACATGTGAAATAACATTGCTTCCTGTTCACATATGTACTGCACTGGCAGTGCAGATTCAGGTGTCCATTTATGAACCAGCGGTAATAGATCGCTGCTCAGTTCTCCGTTCTCCGGCATTCTCGGAGAACACAGTTCTCCTGTGAATGCAGTTTATGAAGCAGTTCTCCGAACGAAGAGAGAACGGTCTCTAAACGCTGGAGAACGGTCTACAAACTCTGAAAAACTGCTCATTTTACTATAATCTCGCGAGATTACAGTAAAAGATCAGTTTACTAAGCAGAGGTAAATTATCTCTGCTTAGTTTTCGGTCCCTCTGATTCTCCAGCTCTGGGCTGGAGAATCTGGAGGGAGAACACAGATCTCCAGAGAAGGGCTGACATGATCTCCTGAGTGTCATAAACTGTGAATGACCAGAGAATAGCTGAGATCTGTTGAATCGCAGCTATTCTCTGTGTCATAAAAGGACACCTCAGTGCGGAGTGAGTCCTGTCTGATTTCTGAGCAGTGCCGTCAGGTTCATGTGCCCATTATAGGCTAATGACTTCTATGGGAACGTTTCTAAACTGCACATTTGTGAACATGATAAAATCCTGACCTGATCCTGTCCTGAACCAGATGTAAAGCTGACCTGAACCAGTGAACAACTACCTTGCCAATTAGCTGTGAAACCTAAGCTTCAATCCGCACCGCACATGTGTGAATCAGTTCTTAAGGTTTCCATAACATCCATTCCCTAAAAATTAGATACCTATATTGCAAAAAGTAAAGGAAGTTTTTATTATTAAAATTGCAGTCAAGTAATTATTAGCATGTCATTCCACTCTGATTTGGTCTAGTTTAAGAAGTTTTTCCTTACTGTACCTATGTCACACATTGAAGATAAAGGTGTCTTTGTGTAGACTTCATCTCTCATGATGCCTTGGAACATTGTGGGCAGCTCCTGGGTTGTGTTTGTGGAAAATACTTTAGATATTTTTTTTGCTGCAGTACTGCCTACCACACACGATCAGAAAATCAGATGAAAAATACTGCTTTCAAAGCAATTGTACGATTATTTGATGGTTAGTACTCAGCTTTCGAGAGCTGATCGCGACAAAGCATGCAAAATTATCAGAAAGGGCAAACACAAAAATATTTCTCGTATGTTACCGGAATTAACGTTTTTTGTTTAATCAGTACAGAATTCGTCCGAAAAAAAGATTGCCCATGCTCAGAAACAAAAGAATACATTACATAACAATATGATATATTACATCACTTCCGAAGTTGTGTTCTGTCGTAAGAAATTTTTTGAATTTTTAGTAACCTCTTCATTTTCGAGACTAGCATGCAAAAAAAAAAAGGACGATCATTTGTCCAATATTCTCATTGTGTACTGGGCTTTTGCCTCTCGTCATTCACTCACAGAAGAGTAGCTGCAGTGACTGGTCACCAGAAATAGAAGAAAAAGTTTGGAAAGAATTTCTAAAGTATTTTTTATCATGGAGCATTAAATCCATGTTAACATCAATCATGGCACACCTGTTTTTTTTATCTTTCAGTTTTCTATTTTACGTATGTGCTCGGAGATCAGATTGAATATTCTCTATAAAGTGCTGAGAAATGTATGGGTTTCATAATAGCTTACAAAACTATATACAGTACAATACTGATTTTAAAAGCCTATCTTGCTTCAGCCATCAACTTAGTTAAAGGTTGGGTGTGTTTGTTTGAAGAATTCCATGTTTAAAACCCCTTGTGGAAGCTGCTGAATGAAGTATTGACAAGTGCTAATGGGCAGAGTCAACTTAAATGAATATTTACTATATGGGTGTGTGAGCAAATAAGTTGCACCTGTGTGCAGGCATACAATATAAAGTAAATTCTCCTGGAGCTTTCCTTTAACAGCAGTCAACACATTGAACAGAATGAATAATTGTAACAGGCTACTAAACTTTGGCAATATTCTGCTGAATACATTCATGTTTCCATAATCTATTGCACATTTTTCATTCTTTACTTGACGTTTTTCTTGTTCTTGGTCAGAGATTTATCCTTTTACCTTCAATTGAATATTTTGTCACCATGGTTGTCTTTTATTGATCTCACCAGGAAGCGCATAAGTAGGTTTTTAGCACCAAAACAGGTTTAATTACCATGACAATGATGTTACATTTAATAAATCAAATAAATTCCAGATTATAAAACCCCCTTATTCTGAATGTTGATTTACTCTGGTTCTATTTATGTTTTTAGCATTCAGTATATATCATGCATAAGCTATGGTTGTGCCTAACATATGTACTATGTGACACACACTGTCCCCAGTTCAGGGGCTGATTTGAATTCCTACTCGTTACTTTAGAATTTGGTTACATTTGCAAGTGCTGCAACCCATCCTCCTTCGCTATGGATACCTGCCGCAAAGCAAGAATGTGATTCCAGCCCTAATGTTATTCTCTCACCAGCTCATATTTTGTATCTTTGAAAGATATGAATAAGAGTTTTCTTTGCATTATATCAAAATGAACAGTAACTTCTTGTTGTATTTTTAGGGCTTATTTTCTCAGAAAATATGTGCAGAAACCCAACCACAACCCCCCCCCCACACACCCCCTCCAAACCGCATCAAATAGTGGGTCTGACCAAATTTCACTAATATTGGGAAGGTCATTGGGTAAAGCAGCATTAAATACCAGGAGTGCATTACATACAGAGTGAAGAGTTTGGGGGGTGGGTTACACACAGAGTGTAAAGTTCACGGGTGCACTATGAACATAGTGCAGAGATCAGGGGTGCACTACACACAAAGTGCAGGGTTCAGCCTTCTTCCACAGCTACTTACCTCTGCATCCCCCATCCACATCTCACTTTTACTTCTCTTCAGCTCCGACCTCTGCCTGCACCCCCCTCATCTTCTCCCCCCCCCCCCTTAAAAGCTCCACCATCTTCCACAAATCTTACTTGTTGCTGTATTAAGATGAAGCACCCTGCCGGCTCTAGTACCTCTACACACACTGTAGGTGGCTCCGCCTCTCTCATTTGCAGAAATAATCCAGTCGGGGTGTCAGCATCTGCACTGCATCCCAAGCACCTGCATCTCCCTTGTCCCCATCCTGCACTCAGTGGAAGCCACTCAGGAGATCAGATCTGTGGGAGCCGTTGGGAGAAAAGCTGTCACTTGTAAACACAGAAGCCGAACTTCTGTATTTACAAATGATATTGGTGAGCAGGGAGCAGAGGGCCTGAGCCAGAGGTAGTGAAACTGAGTTCCAACAAGTTCCAGCTGAATAAAATCCCTGTGTATTTTTATAATAATTGTGTTAGTCATAAATATCATTAACACTGTTTAGGTTTAAATCAAATCCAAAAATTACAATTTGTTTTATAATAGTAATAAATACATACTATGCCCCCCAAAACAGTACAACATTTAAATCAAAACCATTTTCTTGGAAAAAAATATTCATGCTGCTGAATACATTGATTGCAATAGGTTTTTCTCTGCCACAGACCAATATTACATTCAAAATGTCTTTTGGTTACATAGCAAAAGCTTTAAGTAATTTTTTTTTTAAATACAGCAGATTTCAGAAAGCTATATACATAAATACATTAATCACAGAATGCTATGAATCAGATTTTGACCTGTCCAATGATTTGATGAATGACAGGAAAACATTTGCCTCTCATCAAGATCTTTAACAATACCCTTCATTTTTATGGCAAGGATACATGTTGTTTGTTCAACTTTCATGTGTCAACATCCAGTTCTTACAAAGTCAAGCAAGATCAAGCAACAGTCTCATTTATTTTGTAGAAGTGGACTGTTCACCTGGACATACAGGAGGGTTGCAATTACTTTGTTCCCCCAGAGTTAAGCTGATGATGGAGGTGTCTCCTTCCTGGCTCCCATCTTGATAGACTAATAATGCTCAGGTAACATCTCAAAGTGGACCTTCCATACAAAGTCCCCACCTCCCCAAAGTCAAATCAACTGCAAAGGGGGACCTGGAAGGTCCACTTTAACATCATCTTAATTCTATAGTTTGCTTTGGTGAAGCAGGATTTCACTGTCATTGGGTACAATAGCACTAAAGTGGAACCAAGATCCCGCAATAAAAACAGCTAGGAGGAGTTTTCGGCAGAAGAAGCATGAAGTCTCAGAGGAGTTACAACCTTAGTTACTGCCCAATGACCAAAGAGGAGTATCTTTGGACCTGGAAGCTGCGATAGAGGGGGATAGATCGGTGTCTGGAGTTTACCGTGCATATTTGATCATTATGGCCATTTCAGTGTGGAATTTAGTTTCCCTTTAAAAACAATATGTGTTTGGGTGTCATTGGCTATCATCAAGGAAGATGTGCATTTGTTTAGGCAGCCTTGTCAGTACGTGTATAAAAAAAAAAGTAAAGCTACCCTATGAAAGAAGTGTAAAAGAAATAGTGACATAGAAGCTGATGGGTGAAACCATAGTATGCAGCAAGGTACCAGGTATTCCACACACTCATTGGTGTTGGATACCTGCAGGTGGCAGAGATTATTAATACAGTGGAGTTTACAGGCCACTGGAAACATAAGTATACATCTTTTCTTTTACAGGGTGTCTTTCTATATGTACTTTTTTTTCTGCACGGTAACATTCTTTTTATTTCCATTATATTTTGGGTTTTTTCCCACCATTTTTTATCTCTTAATTTTTGTATTTTGTTCAGTGATCATTTTGATGGTCTTGACCTTACTACTGAAGCATGGCCTTTTACTTTTTAAAAATCAGAACCAGTAAGTAGTTTGGGTTGTCAGATGTCTAGTGTGGCTGAAACCGTAGACAGAATTTTGATATCCACTTGTAACAGGCAGATGGGATGGTAGGACTCAAGTAATGAGGGGCTTTTGTCTGGCTTGGGTATAACAATTATCAGAGCCTCTATCATAGAATCAGGAAGGAAGCTGAAATAAAAAATAGTCATATACAGTTGTAGTAGTTTAGGTATTAATGTCTCGGAGTAAGTGGTGTAAAACTCAAGGGACAACCCATCCAGCTCGGCAGCTTTTGGCCATGGTTAAAAAGGATACCGCTGTTGCTATCACATCTGGGGTCAGGAGAGCCACCATTAGGGCTAGTTGTTCCTCAATGAGCCTAGGAAATTGTATACCTGCAGAAAGACCCAGCTGTCAGCCACCTTCCAATATGTATACCATACAGTATGATAATACCTATAAAATTCTGTGGCAGCCAGTGGTGGACTTGTAATCAGGGTCCCGTGTGGGCCCTAGAGGGATTCGACCATGGGGGTCTGGACTCCCTATGAGCCTAGTAGACCAGTAGCCTACCTGACTATTCCCCATATTCAAACACATGTTGTCTGCAAAAAAAGAGCTTTTGTTAGTTTTTTTCAAAACATAATTGGTCCACTAAGCAGGTTTGTAATTTTAGAGTGGAGGCAGTGGCTGGAAAAGGGTCAGTAGTGATCGACTCCTCTATAGAAGTCAGACAGGTCATGGCCTGTTGGAATACAATTTTAGATGATGCCTTGAGTTTATTAATAACCTTGGATAAAAGGGAATGGGTATGCAATTTGAATGTCTCCCACTCTGCACCGGCTGGGGCAGTCCCATGATTGGTATCAAAGAAGAGTTGCCATTCACGTTGGATGGCCTCTTGGTCAGATGTCTGGTGTATTAGAAAGATGGGTTAGATCAGTGGTCTCCAAACATTTCAGTATATGGGCCATATTGTATATTTTAGAAATATCTGTGTGCTGAAAAAACTCCCCACCAGAATCCACTTAATTTCAGAGCTTCCCCTTACATCAGGGTCTGCATCAGAACCCCCCTATACATCAGAAGAGGAGACCATAGTCAGTCTCTGTTGACCTTAACCCTGCATCAATGCACATTGAAGGTACACCACTGATCCTAGCACGGGGCCAGACAAAATTCTGTAATGGACTGGATGTGTTCCATGGGCCATAATTTGGAGACCACTGGGTTAGATAGTCTGACATTGGAGTAAGGTGTTAACACATTTGGGGGTTGGTGGAGGGGGTTAACACATTTGGGGGGGGGGGGGGTTAACACTTTATTTTTTACATGTAAAGCAGAATACTGACAGATTGGATTGTGGCATTTATTATATTGTCACAGTTTATTCAGTGCTGGTTTCAGGCGTTTTCCTGGTCTATCCTAGTTCTTTGCAGAATAACAACCACCACATACAGTATGTAGAATTTGTGAAAATGTCCAATTTTAAGACTTTAGATTTAGCTCTTTGTTCAAACTCTGGCAAGGATTTATAATGGATTTCTGCTAATTCTTAGTATGTGCGTTGGGGGAAGGGGGTGTTTAGTGACATGCTATTACAAGCCTGTTTACCAGCTGCATACATGTTAATTACCAGTTAAATACATATAGAAATTCTTTGTTTGTGCATTTTTCCTAAGCTCTTTCCTTGGATATAATCCAAGCAGCTTTTTGTCTTATATGCTTGATAAGCAGAAGAGATTATTATGTCCCAGGAAAAAATATGGCTACCAGATTTCTGTAGCGTAGCGAATAAATAAAAACAAACACTGTCATGACCGACTAGGAAAACTGAAAGCCACAGATGCCTGTATTTGATGCGGAATCTCTGTGAATTTATTTGAGCCTTTAGCTGCCAGAGAAGCCTTTACATTTCAGTGACACTGAAAATGCACTTTCATGAATTATTATGTGTGGGTACATTTGCACTTGAAAATGTAAGGCTTGGATGCAGCTGCTTGACCATGGAAACCCATTCCATGAAGCTTTCTACTCACTGTTGTGCTATTCTGAAGGCCACCACACGAAGTTTGGAGGTCTTTAGCTATTGCCTGTGCAGACAGTTGGCGACTTCTACACATTGTGCACTTCAGCATGCGCTGATCATGCTCTGTCATTTTACATGGCCTGCCACTTCGTGGCTGAGTTGCTGTTGTTCCTAGTTGCTTTCACCTTGTTATAATACCACTAACAGTTGACCACAAAATTTTTAATAGCTAGGGAATTTCACGGATGAACTTATTGCACAGGTGACAACCTATCACGATACCATGCTTGAATTCACTGAGCTCCTGAGAGCGACCCATTCTTTCACAAATGTTTGTAGAAGTCTGCATACCTAGGTGCTTGATTTTATACACCTGTGGCCATGGAGATGATTGGAATACCTGAATCCAGTGATTTGGAGGGGTGTCTCAATACTTTTGGCAATATAGTGTGTATATATACAGTGGATATAAAAAGTCTACACACCCCTGTTAAAATGCTGGGTTTCTGTGATGTAAAAAATGAGAGAAAGATAAATTATTTCAGAACTTTTTCCACCTTTAATGGGACCTATAAACTGTACAACTCAATTGAACAACAAACTGAAATCTTTTGGGTGGAGGGAAGTAAAAATAAAAAAATAAAATAATATGGTTGCATAAGTGTGCACACCCTTAAACTAATACTTTGTTGAAGCACCTTTTGATTTTATTCCAGCACTCAGTCTTTTTGGGTATGAGTCTATCAGCATGGCACATATTGACTTGGCAACTCTGTCAAATTGCCAGGGCATCTCTTGTGCACAGCCCTCTTCAGATCACCCCACAGATTTTCGATCGGATTCAGGTCTGGGCTCTGGCTGGGCCATTGCAAAACTTTAATCTTCTGGTGAAGCCAATCCTTTGTTGATTTGGATGTATGCTTTGTCATTGTCATGCTGAAAGATGAAGTTCCTCTTTATGTTCAGCTCTAAAAGAAGCCTGAAGGTTTTGCGCCAATATTGACTGGTATTTGGAACCGCTCATAATTCTCTCTTCCTTGACTAAGACCCCAGTTCCAGCTGAAGAAAAACAGCCCCAAAGCATGATGCTGTCACCACCATGCTTTACTGTGAGTATGGTGTTCTTTTGGTCATGTGCAGTGTTGTTTTGGAATGATGGCCAAAAAGTTCAACCTTGGTTTCATCAGACCATAACACATTTTATCACATGCTTTTGGGAGACTTCAAATGTGTATTTGTAAAATTTGGCAGGGCTTGTATGTTTTTCTTCGTAAGAAAAGTCTTCCACCTTGCCACTCTACCCCATAGCCCAGACATATGAAGAATACGGGAGATTGTTGTCACATGTACCACACAACCAGTACTTGCCAGATATACCTGCAGCTCCTTTAGTGTTGCTGTAGGCCTCTTGGCAGCATCCCAGACCAGTTTTCTTCTCGTCTTTTCATCCATTTTGGAGGGACTTCCAGATCTTGGTAATGTCACTGTTGCGCTATATTTTCTCCACTTGATTATAGCTGTCTTCACTGTGTTCCATGGTATATCTAATGCCTTGGAAATTCTTTTGTACTCTGGTCCTGACACCTTTTAACAATGTGATCTCTCTGATGCTTTGGAAGCTCTCTGCGGACCATGGCTTTTGCTGTAGGATGCAACTAAGAAACTTTATTTGGGGTTAATCAGAGGTACTTTAAATGATGGCAGGTGTGTACTGATTTCTATTTAACATGATTTTGAACATGATTTTGAATGTGATTGCTTAATTCTCAACATAGCTACATTCCCAGTTATAAGAGGGTGTGCACACTTATGCAACCGCATTATTTTAGTTTTTGTATGCTTACTTCCCCCCCTAAAAGATTTCCAATTGTTTTTCAATTGAATTGTACAGTTTATAGGTCACATTAAAGGTGGAAAAAGTTTTAAAATGATTTATCTTTGTCTCATTTTTTATATCACAGAAACCTGACACTTTAACAGGGGTGTGTATACTTTTTATATCCACTGCATATACTGTATATATATATAAAATACAAAAATATATAAAATACAAAAACCATATATATATATATAAAATGTGGGGCCCAGCTTGTGTCCAGGAGCCCCACATTACACTTCATTATTTTTAATACTGTTCAAAATATGGTCCTCAAAAATCTGTTCTTGACCATGACATTATGACGTATCATGCAGTCCTAACTAACAAATAACTAGTTGCATTCCGCAGTCTATCTACTATATACCCACTGCATTGCAAACATGCTCAATACCTCAAAAATAGAACGGAATCTTTTATCTAATTGTCCTGTATACCTTCACCAAACATTTAGTCTTTCAATTTCTTCAGTGGTTGGGTATATAGTTACATTAACCCTTTGACTGCCAAGAACATGTGCCATACAACATGGTTGTTCCCTACTATAGGAAATCAATGATATATGGAAAGCATCATAACATTCAAAGGGTTAAAACAAGTTTACCTCTGGAACAGCATCCCTGTGCTTGTTAAAATTATAATCTGTGTCCTCTGCGCTAAAAGCAGAATTCATCTGGACAGCTTTGGCAGGAAGACTGACCTCCCCTTCTGTTGCCAGTCTCATCCTCAGTCTGTGTTCACTCTGTGTTTAGTCTTAATGTTCACCAATTTCCTTTTGCTTGTAAAGGAAATTTAAAGCAAAACTCCAGTTAATTTTTTTTTTCTACCATGCTTGTTTTTTCTAGGGGTGAGACTAAGCTCACATCACCTGACCCGACGATCCTACAGAAAATCGTGCTCCCACACGGTTCAGTGGTGGACTGTTGCTGTTTGTGGAGCGTGCATTGAACCATTTTTAAGACCGCTGGACCATGGGGAGGCAGGAACCGAAAGGGCCAGTCTTGTGCACCATCAGTGGGTCAGGTGAGAATATCTTTGGTGTCCTCTCCTCTAGAACACAACAAACATTCAACCTGTGAAGTGTCAGCACAGCTCCACTGCACGGGCCAAAAAAAATGTTCCCGAATTTCTGCTTTAAGTATTGAGCCCTGAGCCATTACTGATTCAGCGTCAATGTGACAGTGCTGGGAAAGAAGGCTAGGTACTCTGTGTGTGGTTATTTTATAGGGTGTCTTTAGATAGATGGATGAATCAAAATGTTTCACAGCTGACTGTATCTCCATCTATCTCCGTTCACCCAGAACCTCCTAAATTCTGTTCACAGTTGATTTAAACTTTAAATTTGATGTCATGTAAAGAGTTTTCTCTATCCTCAGCCCAAGATCCAAAATTCCAGCTTCCAATCTCAGGATAAAATGTGAGAAGTCTCATAAGAGCATTCACAGTATCTATATAGTCATTGGCAAGATTAAATCTGAAAAGGCTTCAAATACAACTAAAGGCAAAACATTTTTTTTTGTTTTGGATAGTGTAGAGGGATTAGAATGCTTGTCGGTTTTTATTGCTGTCTGTGCCCCTGTTAAGGAGATCCACCCTCTCTATTTGTCCTGTTTACCATTATCATTGAAAGTGAAAGTAAAAGAAAATCTCACATTTTGGGTTGTCCCAAAAAAGTGATAGAGGGGAAATATTCCAATGGGGACACTAGTTCTGGTGACCTGGGGGTCCACAAGAAATTATCTTAATTTTCAGGGATTTCCAATCACTTCCTGTTTGGTAATGGGACAGAAAGTGAACGAAAATCTCCGCAATGGGACACAGATGGTGAAAAAAAATAAAACAGAGGTTATAACTCTCCCTTGCTCTATCCAAAATGAAGAAAAAAAGTTTTGCTTATAGTTATATTTTCAATGAGAGGGAGAAATCCATTGCCACAAGAGTTCTGCCTGTCATAGATTTTACAAGTTGAGTACGCCAAATTTTTTGATAGTGTAGGGATCTGCTGATCCTTACTGTTAGCTGCTAATATCGCAGTGTTATGTATAATTATGTATTAACACTTCCTGACTCTGAAAGGGGAAGGAAGGAGGAGCACTAATAGTTTTCCTGTCCTATTGTTATTATCTCAAATGTACAGTGCCAGATAGCTAGATGATGGCTCGGTCTGTGCTACTGTATGTGTGTAGTGGTCATCTGGTTGTTTGTTAGTAGGTGAACATGTATTTTATAGAGTTTACAGAGTTTTTATGCAGTTCCTGTTACTTTAGTTAACCCTGTCTCTTCTGGTCTCGGATTCTATAGCTAGTTTTAGCTTAAAACTGGAGCCAAGTTAGGCACCTGGGGACCACTTCTGGTAGTTAGAGGTTTGGTTGCATGTCAGATTAAAAAACTACTAGGGACTAAAGCACAGAGTAGATATGCAACTCTGAGTTCCAGTGCCACACCACAGTTCCTGCCAGTGAGAAACTGGGTTACAGTCGGGTTGAACAACAGTTGAAGGATCTCCTCAAGACCGTTGATATTGTCTTCTGGTCTCTGACACCAAGAAAGATGCTTCATTGCGATCACCTTCAGGGGCCCC
Organism: Staurois parvus; assembly: GCF_062004578.1. Taxonomy (NCBI): domain Eukaryota; kingdom Metazoa; phylum Chordata; class Amphibia; order Anura; family Ranidae; genus Staurois; species Staurois parvus. The sequence continues at coordinate 8,912,855 of NW_028318003.1, forward strand.
TGCAACCTTTATGAGGAGGTATACTATATTGCCAAAAGTACTGGGACACCCTCTCCAAATCATTCGATTCAGGTATTCCACTCACCTCCATGGCCACAGGTGTATAAAATCAAGCACATAGGCATGCAGACTGCTTCTACAAACATTTATGAAAGAATGGGTTGCTCTCACGAGCTCAGTGAATTCAAGCATGGTACCATGATAGGTTGCCACCTGTGCAACGAGTCAATCTATGAAATTTCCTTGCTATTAAATATTCCACAGTCAACTGTTAGTGGTATTATAACAAAGTGGATGCAACTAGGAACAACAGCAACTCAGCCACAAAGTGGCTCACGTCACCCCTAGCTGTTGGGGCCCAAGGAATAAGTAAGTAAAAGTGCATTTTAATGTTACCCTAAGTAAAAATTAGCCTTTAACCCTTGCAGCGGTAGGGGAGCACCAATACAAGGGTAATTTTTTCTTTTACTGGGAGTTGAACTTTAACAGAAAGAGCTCCTAGTAAACATATAACCTGTCAAGGATTTTTAACTCTTCATTGTCAGGAATCTTGAATCTGACATGCAGTTAAAATATTGTGCAACCAAGGATATTGTAATGATTAAACTTCTTTCTAATCTAGGAACAAAAAGTTATATAATGTTATTTTCCATTCAATAATAACATGTAGCAGACCAACAGAAGGAGCTAAAGGCTCAGAGCGCGTAGCCTGACTTCCCCACGTCTGTGCTGTTCCTCCCCACTGACCCCTGCCTCTTCCTGTGATGTCACATCCTGCCGGTGTGTTCCAGGCTGGTTACTAGGCTCCTTCCTGCACAAAAGCCGCTCGATCAGCTCTACAACACCACCACTCTGTAAGATTGACCACTACAGTGTCTCTCACCATCTCCATCAGCCCAGCTGCTATTGCACCAACCACTGGTGGCACCTGCAGGACTTTTTGAGGAACGGTCATCTCTCATATACACAGATGAGCTTGTTTTATTACTTCCTTTGTGAGTGTTTTTAATCCTTTGCTATTAAATACAGTGTTATTACTACACTCAGACGGGCACCTCCTGTCTCTTTGCTTCTGTCCCTGCATACAGAGCTGGCTTGCTCCAAGGATGGCTGCCGTCTTTTTGTGCTAAAAAGATTCCAGGCAAATTGCCTGAGAGACTCTTATAAGGACTTATTGTACACCAATGCATTTGCATACCCTGTTTTAAGTACTTGTATGATAATATTGCCATTATCATCTTTTACTTTATAAATTTTAGAATTTTTATCCTTTTCACCCTTACACTAGTTTACACCTGTGCGCCAGAGTTACTTGTTTTTTACTATAAAGTAAATCTGAACATGTTACCAGGTAATGTTCTCTCTAAAAAAGGGAGCTTCTCCCTTTCTAAATCGCTACTTACGTTTGGACTTCCTAAAAGTCAAACCTTTCACAAGCGTAGGACACTTCCATGTACAGACTCAGGTTTGGCAACTAGTTGATAGGACACCAATTGCTCAACTGCTGGAAGCTGTGTGCCCCAACACCCAAAAAGTGGGTTTTTCTATGGGCTTTGATGATGTAAATGGAGAATCCCCCTATGGGACTTTAATGCAGCAACCATGTCATTACACATATACTCCAAATCACTTTTTTTTAAAAACATATGCTTTTATTACATATACATACTTATGAAAGATACATAATCTTAAAAAAATATATATTAGCTCTGATGGATATTACAAAGATACTTCCTTTATAGAATAACAAAATTCCCAAAATGTTTCCCGACATGTTTCGATCATTCCACTTTTTTTTATCTTCTTCAGGGAGCATAAATACAAGAAGGATTTCTAGATAAACACAGGAATAAGTGATAATTTATACACAAAAAACTAGTCAATGACATTGATAATATTACCATTGTGGTACTTACAATGGAATTAAGCAATCAATATTAATCAGAGCCATCATAAAATCATGATATCGAAGGTGAGGCTGCATGGTCCAAAGTTTTAGTGGCGTGAACCATCGGAAGAACAAAGGTGGTCAGATATCTATCTCATAGTGCTGACAGCAACAAGAGAGTATTAAATGACCCTCTATATGGGCTTTACCGATGGGTGAGGATGATGGAGAAGATAATGACGGAAAGGACATGGTGCCTGTTGTGCTGTTCTTGCATTGACTGCTAAAACGCATGTGTTGTATTTACGTTCCTATTAGTAAGTGTTACAAATTCATGCTAAAGGTGGATTAAGGAGACATTTTAGTGTTGGGACATTTAGGGCAGTTCTAGTATTTTACTTGTTTTTAATGCCAAAAAAAGCTGCGCTAAGGACTAAGTTACCAACCTATATGGATTCTGTATTCATTAATGATCTTGCCCTGCCACAGTTATAATAGGTTGTCCCCTATGACCTATGTCAGCTTAGAAACTGTTAGCTACTAAACAAGAAAACAACCAGTAGGGAAAAGGGAAATTCATGCATTAGCGAGATCTCGAAACACTAGAGTACAGGGCCCTTAGAGAAGACAAAAATGGTGGTCTAGACTATGAATGAAGCAGAAAGCATTTTTATTGTGATGTTCTTCCTTTTTCAGTTTTGATGGATCGCTTACAAAGCTTTAGTATTTTATCAAAGTCTAAATTTACCTGACTGTAAACCTTGACTACATATTTAGTATATAAAATTATCCTCATTTTAGATGCAAATTTGGCTGCCTGGATGGCTTACCCCTGTGACCATAGACGTGTCTGTCATGGAAAACGTAATTCATATTTCCCAGCAGTTCTGCTATAAATAGGAAAACGGGGCAGGGACGTGCAAAAGAGAAAAAGAGATCAGGGAGTCATACTGCCTGTGACTGCAAGGAGAATCTGGGCCTTGAGCTGTTCTGTAACATGCAGAGGGGGAGGGAGCAAAGAAGATGATGCTGCTAAGACAGTTGCAGAATAATAGAACATTTGAACTTGAGGATTAGTCTTCCAAACAGACTGAAGGACATTGGAGCTTTCAAGTAGACTAGATTCATTACATTAACCACATATTAAACACCAGAAACACAAATGAAAGTGAACTGGATAGCAGAACTAAGATCGTATTGTGAAGCAGACACAAATTAAAGAAAAGCAAAAAAAAAAATATAAAAAATTGAAATGTGCGAGTATGTAAAAATACAGCATATTATGAAAAATACACTGATGAATAATTCATGATGAATATTTTTCCTCACACCTACTTATTTATTATTCCACTGCTTTCACAAGGCTGACCTCAAGAGCCCACACTTGGGCTGATTTACTCATGACAGATAGGCTGCTCCCTTTGAGAGGGAATTTTCCCTTAGCTTGGTGAATCAAGTAAAGCTCTGCGACTTCAATCATCCAATGACATGCAAGCACTAATAACTTGTTTTTTTCCCCATTCACTAAGCTAAGGGAAAATTTCCTTGCAAAGTAAACAGTCTTAAATCGACTCCATTGATTACTGTAAAAGTCAGTGAAGGCATGAAGTACTTCTGCTAATAAAATCTGATTGATGGCCTCAAACCACTGGCAACCCAGTCAATGTTCATTAGTGACCTTGTAGTCTTGCTGTTCTTCCTGAATTCTCCATAATAAAAATAAAAAAAATTTCAGTCATTAATGTGATAACCCGTTGCATCGGCCTGTGTGCAGAACTGGTAAACAAGCTCTGATATTAAACCCAGTGGCTGCTCTTCAAAGGGTAAGAACACTGTGGGTGGAACTGGGTGTAAGGTAGGCAAAGTTTTTAAAGTTTTCTACGCAGGTTTTTTTTATAGTAGAAAACTGTGCTTTTAGATGAGGGGGAGGACCACTGTTAATTGGGTTTGGCTTATTTTGGTGCAAGGTCTGCTTTAAGGAACATGGAGGCCAACCATTGCTAAATTCATTCTGCATATGTTAGTTACTTACATACATAAAGAAAAGGTGCACATGTCCCTTTAAGTACTTAAATTATACAAATCAAAATAAAAAATGTATATCATAGAAACATAAATTAGTAAATTATTGAAAAATGTGGATCATGTAAATATAACTCATAAATCAATAAACATATCCCATTTGCTCTTTCATAAATGTGCAAAAAAATCTTAAAAATAAAAGTTCATATACAAGTGTGAAAGTCCAATTTCACATAAATAGTTCCAAGTGCCTTTTGGTGCTCAGTGATGAATAAGGACAAAATCATGCTCCGGTGTTCAAAAGTGTTGTCCCACAACCAAGTCTCTTGCTGGATGGGAATGATCTCAAATGAGAAAGATCACACACACTTTTTCAGTAAAAGGAACTGATGCTCCCACCCCCTGGGATCCAAACAGGTCTGCGGCCCTGCCAGAAAGATTCAGCAATAATGTCCCCACACAGGAATCACACAGCAGCACTCAGAATCATTGTACAATTGCTCCAGACCAAATATAATTTAAAACCAAAAGAAAAGAGAAGCCTTGAAGTGCAGTATTATTTAAAACATTAAAATAAATGGCTATTGCACTTACAGTAAGTATGTAGAAAGTGAAAAGCAGTATGAACATCCACAAAGCATGGCCACGGGACCTGCTGGCGCGCCAGTGCGTGTTGACATCACAGATGCAGCTCCGCCCATATATGTTAGTTGCCTGACTGCTATGCTCAGCCTCTAGATTTAATACTTTGATTTACCAACCCAGAAGAAGTAGAGATATATGAAAATATTTTGATTTTTCTTTCCTGCATAATTGTCCCAGGTCAGTGACTAGGAAAATATTGAAGTCATACCATCATAGCCAAGCAACTAACAGTTTCGGAAATTTGTCTATGTTCTAAAACTGCATTTCAATGTCATTATCTTGAGAATTTGTCTTGTATTTCAAAATATGTTCATATGAGTAGAGCTTCTTTGTTATATAGGAACTAAATGCCAAAACAAAGAAACACAGTTTCATTCTGGAATCCGAAGGCAAGCCTTTAATATCAGGTAGGTGTATATTTCCCTGTGCTACATTTGAGCACTTCCTAACCTTGACTGTACTCTGTGTTATGACTATCCCTGTAATCAGAGTAGCCTTGCATAATTCTCCTCTTGTACAAAATACTATTTTAGAATATCCTCACACATGTCCTGTCTAATAATGGTGACCAGGGTGAGCAATATATATTGTATATACAGAACTGTATCTGGCAACAGCCAAATACAGATGTGGTATTTGAAGGATCATAAATGGATCTGCCTACTGCTAAAATGTTGTGTATGACTGTCAGTATTTGCACATCATCCTGACCTGGATTACAGGAGATGTGGAGGCGTGAGGGGGAGGTAGGAAGGAATTTGGCAGCTCAAGTGTAGAAAATGGTACAAAGACATAGATGACAGCTAAATAAATGGGCAAGCAAGTTGTGTTATAGAGAATGAGTGGTTCGAGCTGCGGGGCATATTACATAGTTACATAGTCAGGTTGAAAAGGACACGAGTTCAACCAAAAGACAAAAAAATCCATTAAAAACCAGCATCCTCTGAACCCTAAATCTATATTTGATCCAGAGGAAGGCAAAACAATGTGTTTCAATTTGCTCCAATGGGGAAAACAATCTTTTCTGATCCCCAAAGGTAATCAGTGTTAGTGAAAAGGGTGGGTGGATAAAGGTGGGTATAATTTACCATATGAGTTTAGAGCATTACATACAGCACATATATGGAATCTTGCTGGTATAATTCATTCATTTAACGAATACTGGTGGTACAGTTTAGAAATATATAAAGCAAGAGTCACTTTCTTAGTATAATATATGCCCACTTGGTTTAACCAGGTAACAGCACATATAATATTATTTATTTGTAATGATTTCAGTAAAAAACTGTTCTAAAGAACTGCAATTATTTTAAAGGAAAAAGCAGGTAGCCTTAAAAATACAATGGGCACCTAACCAGTAATGAAATAAGCTTTACATGCAAACCACACCCTGAATGTTTTTTTAAAGTATTCTTCATCAGAAAACCAGTCTTTAAAGCTGAACTGCAAGCACAATTTAATTGAGATATGTTCCTAAATGGCAGTAAATGATACAAACCCACCTTGTGTGCACCTCACGTCCTTGCAGTTCCAGCTATTGCCCAAATAATATTATTATGCAAAAAAAAAGCTGTGGGAGTGACCTAGCAAGCTCCACCCACTACAGGTTGAATGCCAAAAACTAGAAATGGGGGCGTATGCAAGGCCAGTCACCCTGCACAAGTGGAGAGAGCAGCCGAGACTCGTCTTTATTACAGGAATCTCCTGCACACAGGCACATTTTTACATATTTTTTTTTAATGCACAGATCTGAAAGAAATACACAAAGCACACCATGATTCAAGTGAGAATACACAGGGTTCTTGTATTTAGAAGCATGTGCTCATCCCAGAGTTCAACTCTAAAACTTTTGCTTCATATAAAAGTAAAAAAACAGAATAAATGAAATAGAGTACAGTTGATAATGAAAAGCCGGAAACACTTTAATGAAAAAATTCCAGCTACAAAAACTTGAGTGTCTTCCAATAAATGGCTGGCTGATATGGTTAGGTCAATGTGTACACTGTACTGTGCCTGGTACATTAGATAGTACGTTGGCAAGAGATCCCTATGTATATTCCTTTGCTCAGTATTCCCAGCTTTATGCTGTCTTACTTTTTCATTTACAATTTCATGTATGCTTAATAGAGAATACATCTATGATTGCTTAGAAATTGTAGAAAGTATTATCTTCCTGTACATCATGTGGTTGTTTGATCTGCAGTGACAGCCACAAAGAAAGAAGTCTACAAGTGCAGATTCCGGACATATAAATAGACTCTTGTGAAATCCCAATTCACTGTCTGCTTTCTCCCTCGTGTGCTTCCCCTCCTCTTCTTTGGTTACTTCACACATGATGGCTGATTTACTAAAGGAAGCTTTTTTTACCCTAACCTGTGTTCACACAAACCCAAGGTCGGATTGACACTTGGCTGCAATCTTGCAGGATTTGTCATTAAAAAAAAAGCTGCTTGTAAAAGCTGCAATTAATGGTATAAAATTATTTTCTCCAGAAAATTGACAACAATAACTCAAGAATTCCTAAATTTAGAAACTCCTTTACACCTAAATGGGTATTTGATGTGAACCCAGACTAAGCGAAACAACGTTTTAGTAAATGTTCCTTTCTCACATTGTATTAATAAAATACTCCTTGGCATTGTAGAATCCCAATAAGTCTCCTATACATTTGCATCTTACCTTTAAGGATAGCACCTTGGTTCCAGTTAGAATTCTCCTTTTATTATAGCCAATGTGTTTCACTCTTTGGTATCCTTCTTCCAGAGACTTCTTAGTTCTGTCGTTGCATGAAACTTTTCCACTTTGCTTTTCTGGAGAGACACTTCTGTGCCCTGCCCTCCTGGACGGGAATTATGACACACAGCTGCAACTTACAAATATAACAGCTGCAGCTTTTCTCATACAGTGTAATCTTTGCTAAGGGAAGTGTGATGTGTGTGAGCAAAGGACTACGGGACATATTTTCAGACCACTAAAAAAAAAAAAAAGAGAGCAAGAGAATGCCAGATATGTGTTTTTTTTTCTTACCAAAGAGCTGCAAACCATACAAATTTGTTGAAGTAGACCTATCATTAAAGAAACACTTTACTTTGCTTCTGTTTACAGAAACCGCTGCCAGATATGATCTGTTCACAATATGAATTAAGGATAATCCAAACTGCCTTGGATTTGGTTCAAGCAGAGTCTGGCAAACTTCAAAGAAGTTAGGATGCAGAACCCGAACTCCACTGAAATCAGAAGGGAGCCAAATATGCCAAATTAAAAATGAAAATGCCCATTTTCTGAGCTAAAAAATGTGGAGCGTTGCATTAAAAATGTCCAATTTCTTTAAAAAACCTGTCTGGGGGAGTGTCCTAATCCTGTCTGTGAAGGGACACATGAACACTGGCATTTACAAAGGAAAGCATGTTTTAAATAGCCAGCAAATAGCAATTCATTGCTGGCTTCTTTTTTTTTAAAAACAAATAGTACTCTGCTGTGTATTTTGGGGGACCTTTGGAGAGGACTGTGTGCTGTTTTTTTTTTTTTTTTACGAAACTGACAACAAAATGTAATTTGCTGGCAACTGTATACTTGAATTCCTTTGTAAATGTCTTTTTTTGCTGCAGCACATCCTACAGCAAAAATGAAAAAAACTTGTGTAGAGTCCCTTTGAGAACCTTTGGGGTTGATTTAATAAAGCTGGAGAGTGGGGGACTTCATGCATTTTTTTTTGTTGTGTTTTTTTTTTTCTTTTTTTTGTCAGACTCAAAGGGGTTGATTTACTTAAACTGAAGAGTGCTCTGCATAGAACCAATCAGCTTCCAGTTTTTCTTTTGTCAAAACTTGAACAAGCAGAAGCTGATTGGCTACCATGCCCAGCTGCACCAGATTTTGCACGCTCCAGTTTTAGTCTGACAAAAAAAAGAAGAAAAAAAAAAAAAAAGTGCATGAGTTCCCCAGGAAATTAATAACAGATATTTGGGGTCTGGTATTTTTTGTAAGGGGGGCTCTACACCCACAAAAAATTGTGTGCAGTCCCCCTTAAAATCAATGGCAGACCCGTAATCCAAGCATGTAGCTTGGCTAGCCAGGAAAGGGGGGATGAGCGTCCACCCCCTCCTCCTGAACTATACCAGGCCACATGCTGATGTTGATGAGGACAAGGGCCTCTGCCCGTACAACCCTAACCATTGGCTGTGGGGGGCTGTAAAAGGGGGGCTTAGCAAAATCTGAAAGTCCTCTTCTATGATAAGGGGGCTCCCAGATACCACTCATCACTATGTAAATGAGTAGAGGTACTCCTACTCATTCACAAAAAAAAAACAGAATTGTAGCCTACAAATAAAGACCCCCCAAACAATTGAAAAGTCCTTTTAAAAAAAAAAAAAAAATCCTAACAAAAGTTTCCCGTAAATCCATTGTCAACCACGATGCCTGCTGATTTGCAGAAAAAAACAAAACACAACCCAGAGCACATCACCGTTCCTGACAGTGCCACTAGCCAAATGACAGCTTTCCAAGCTTTCATTAGCTATACAAAAGAAGGGGCAGGATATTGGTGACATTAATGTCATCACCTGAATATGGGCAGTGATATCTCTGCTATCCCTGCCCCTTTGCTTATTGGCAGAGATTCTCTGTGACGTCAGTGATTCCTAGGAATATGGTGGGTGCAAGCAAATCAGCCCTATGACAGTCATCTATCACTGCTCACTGCATGCATCAGACGCAAGGAAGAGTGCCTAAACATGTAGATGAGGGCTTACATCACAGGAGTCAAACACAAGGCCCGTGGGCCGAATCTGGCCCTCCAGGCCATTTTATGTGGCCCTTGCATCTCTCCTGCAGGTACCCCCTTGTCTCCGCCCCCACCTTGTCTTAGCAGTTGGTAGCAGAGAGGAGAATAGAACTCCTCTGCCAAATCCTGCACCTCTCAGTGCAGCTGTGGCACCCTCTCATCTCTGCCTCTTCTGGTCTCAGCATTCAGCAGACTCTGGTAACTGACTCCACTCCTCCTCTGGTCCTCCTCCAGACCCTGCACTTTCTACTTTCCAGCTCTGCCCCCAAAGAGGGGGCACGGTGATGTTAGGGAGGGTGTGGGATTCTTGACATCTGATGTAGTAGGGGGTGGGGTGCTCTGGACATATAGTCTTACAGATAAAACCGGCCCTTTGAGGGCAACCATAATGGATGAAATGGAGCTTGACACCCCTGGCTTACATGTTGACTTTTGACAAAAAGTCAACATTGTTATCTCAGTAATAGGGCTGTTCTGTTTCCTTATGCCTTGTGCACACTATAAGAAAATCGTACGAAAATATTCGTAAGAGGACCGATCGTCCGATAATCGGATCGTTAGTACACAGCTTTCGAGAGCCGACAGTTTGTACGACAATTTCTGAAGTGACAAGCGCAAAAATTTTTCTTGTATGATACCAGATTGTACAATTTTTGTTTAATCAGTACAGTAATCATCTGAAAATACAATACAAATACAACGCAATACATGACATCACTTTCTAAATTCTTTTCTTTCATAGAATTTTGCGTATCTTTAGTAACCTTTTCACTTTCGATGTGAGACTAGCAGGCTAAAAAAAAACGGCCGATCATTCGTCCGATATTCTCATCCTGTGTACGGGGCATTAGGCTGTATGTTTTGAATTAAGAGTGAGCTAGTTAGAAACAGATTTTGAAGCAGATTATGAAATCTGTTTATATGCTTGAGTGATGTAAATGTTAATTTTAATATTTACACTACTAATGAATGAAAATAGTAGATGTAATCAAAACTAAATGGAAGGAATATTATGGGTGTCTGACCTTATTAGAGACTGCAGACAGTTTATTTCTTTTAGTTAGACTCTGCCTAGTAAACTTGCAGCAAGGTAAGAGGCTCAACAAGGCCACAACAATTATGATTGCCTTCTTCCTAGTCCTAAAATCATATGGACACAAGTTTCAGTCTTCCGCCAAAGTGTCCTAATGGATACCATGCTATCAGAGCAGGGGTAGCCATATTCCCTTGGTGACATTATAGGAAAAAATGGCATTATGCTCACAATTAGGAATGAGGTTCACCCCAACCATGGCATATCCAGCTGGTTTGAACTTAATTTATGTGCAAATTCACCCTGGTGATTTATTTTTTTAATCATGGCCAGCAGGCTTAAAAGGGCCAGTAAGGGAGCCCTTGGATTAGCCTGATTACCATTCATAAAAGCATTGTCAATGGATAAAAAATGGGAATCATGGAGGGATTATAGACATTTATTGCATGATTAACAACATTCCAAGTGAAAGTTGACTGGCATATACTGTTGACAGATGTATCATTCAACCTACTTTATCGTCTAATATTTCATGTACTTGCAATCTATTCTTTTCTATTTCTTCTTTTTCTTATGTTAATATACTTTTCTGTATTGTATTTTTCAAAAGTGCCTTGTTTTTGCTGTAAGTATCATTTGAAAATGTACTGTTGTTTTACAGTCTACTTTTGCAAAATAAAACCGTTTGTAAACAAAAAAAAAAGTATTGTCAATATTTAAAATGAAGCTGCTGGAAAGCTAAAAACTGCAGAGACAGACATAAGGATCAGTTAGAAAACTGTGCTTTGCTTTGTGTTGCTAGTTTGTTCTTATTATTGAGGACTTTCTTGGTCTTGAATTTGTGGATGATTTGAGGGCAGTGGTCTCTTTTAGCACCTGTCTCATCCATAGCTTTTTTTTGCTGCAAGGTTTTCCCATAAAAAAAAGTGAGTGTTTGTTTTAGGGAGTTGTGTTTTCTGTTTGTTCTTTCTTTTGGGGGAATATTGTTTTTTATTTTATGTTGATAGGGTGGTCTTTTTTTAGTTTGGGGTTCTCAAAGAGCAGCATTCACTTGTTGCTAACCATCTGTTCTTGGAGCTACATTTTGCTGGGGGCATAACACTACAACATTTGCAAGGAAAACAACATCCCCTCCCTCCTAGATTGTAAGCTCCAAGGAGCAGGGCCCTCCTATCGCTCTTGTATCGAACTGTATTGTTGCTGTATTGTCTCCCTTTATATTGTAAAGCGCTCAGCAAACTGTTGGCACTATATAAATCCTGTATAATAATAATAACCATGGAAAAACAGTGTGCATCTAAAACAGCTCACATTTTATAACTCACAGTCATCCCTCCCCCTATCCTTACAATTGAAATAAAAAATAGGTATGCACAGGTTACTCCTATTTTCCCTGAAAACTGTTCTGCCGCTGGTCAATTTTACACTGCTTTATCATCTGTGTTGTCTTAATTCTTGTGAAACAACACCTGACTGTGCGCTGCATCTCTTGTGCATTTTGGCCTAGCCTTGCTCATTAAAACTGCCCTGGAAGTGACAATTTTGTACACTGCTGTAACAGCTGCTGTTTCCTAACTTTTAAAATGTAATTAACGTTAGTCTGTAGTAGGGCATTAGTTAGAACAGGGACAGCCTCAGCAGACTGTTAACCAATTTTTAGGGTGCTGCTGTATGTATGCCAAGCTAATTGAAAAAGAAAAAAATTAAATACCAAAATCAAATAGGCACTGTCATTGAAGCTGTCTCTGACAATTGGGCGAGATTTACTAAAACTATAGAGCACAAAATCTGGTGCAGCTCTGCACAGAAACCAGTCAGCATCCAAGTTTTATTGTCAAAGCTTAATTGAACAAGCTAAATTTAGAAGCTGATTGGCTACCATGCACAGCTGCACCAGATTTCGAGTGCACCAGTTTTAGTAAATCGCCCTCCTTGTTTTGTAACACCCCACACTCTCAAAGTCTGCAATTTTGTATTTGGCCCTGAAAGTCACATGAAAAGGACCTTTTGGCCACTGAACGGTGTTTTGTTTTTTTGTTTTTGCCATTGGTTAATATCCCCATGGCAGGACAAATATATGTCTGCTTTGCCTATTAGCCTTAAAGATAGCCTGAACTAACAAACAGGACTTACCTCAACCCCCATTTCCCCTCCCCCCCATAGACTTCAGTGGAATTTGCTGCTGTGTTTAGGCTTTCCAAATTTACAAACAGGATTCGCCAAACCCTTTGCAAATGTAGGGTTTCGCTTAACTTTGCAAGCAGTGTATCCTGTTAAAGCGGAAAAAACCTCTTATCCTTTTCTGTCAAGGAATCTGTTTGATCTGTAATTGTCATAATGCTGCACATGTCATTAGTTATGATCCAGCCATTTGATGGTTTGACAGTTGAGAACACAAGCAAATGTGACAGTGAGCATTCCTGGCATGCCAGCAATGGAACTGTTTTTGAGACCAATAAATTGATGGGTTCAGTGCCACTTTAACATGCTACATCTTCTGCCACTTAAAGTAGTTGTAAACCCTTAGGCTGGCCATACATTATACAATTTTCTTGATATTTTTGGTTTAGATTTATCAAAAACCATATAATAGGAGGTCAAACCTAACAACAGTTTCAATTGTATCCAATTAGGCAGGCTCTTGCACTACATAGTTGAAGGTAAATCTAAAGGAAATTGGGCAGAAATTGGACAGAAAATTGTATAGTGTATGGCCAGCCTTACATATACCCAGTGAAGTGACTTCAAGTGATACACAGAGATGAAACAAATCCTCCTACATAAGCTGTACCTGTTTATCTGCAGTCTTCTCTCCTCTACATCCCTTCAGAGTGTTGCACTTATAAAGCTTGTCTGAGAGTTCAGAAAAGAGGGGGCAGAGAGCTGAAATTACACACTGCAGAGCTCAGTGAGGAGTACTCTGAGAGCTGATTGGAGGGAAGGGACACACCCCCCTTCACACAGCTCCCAGGAACAGAACTGAGGCTGTCAATCTGCTGGAGCTCTCTTCCCTGTCACCATTTTTCTCTTGGTGTCAGGAAAACTTGTCGGAATCTACTCATGCTGATAGCAGAGGAATGAAGCAGCAGGCAGAAATGACTCTTTGTGCTCTGGATTGAGACGAGTACACATTATAGAGAAATATGCTTTGACCTTTCATGTCAGAGGTTTACAACCACTTTAATGTTTACCCCTCTATGCTGTATTAGTTGGTGAATCCAAGAACAGTACATCAAATCTGTGACAATCATGTAAGAATAAATTATTCCTTCTATTTTCCTTTACACTATACACTGTCTCCTGTGGATAGCCAGAGGGGAGATGCTCACAGAGCCCGCTTTGCAGTCTGCTCTGCCTTCACTAAAATGATTATTGAACAAAAGGCGGCCACATGCTGAGGAGCTTTTCTGAGTGGATTTTCACATGACTTTCACTGAGCTACTGTAGCAACACACATAAACACACATGAATGAGGTGCCTGATGACACCACTATATAGATATACAGTATCTCACAGAAGTGAGTACACCCCTCACATTTTTGTAAATATTTTATTATATCTTTTCCTGTGACAACACTGAAGAAATGACACTTTGCTACAATGTGACATAGTGAGTGTACAGCTTGTATAACAGTGTAAATTTGCTGTCCCCTCAACACACAGCTATTAATATCTAAACCATTGGCAACAAAAGTGAGTCCACCCCTAAGTGAAAATGTCCGAATTGGGCCCAAAGTGTCAATATTTTGTGTGGCCACCATTATTTTCCAGCAAACCCTTAACCCTCTTGGGCATGGCGTTCACCAGAGCTTCACAGGTTGCCACTGGAGTCCTCTTCCACTCCTCCATGACAACATCACGGAGCTGGTGGATGTTAGAGACCTTGCGCTCCTCCACCTTCCATTTGAAGATGCCCCACAATAGGGTTTAGGTCTGGAGATGTGCTTGGCCAGTCCATCACCTTTACCCTCAGCTTCTTTAGCAAGGCAGTGGTCATCTTGGAGGTGTGTTTGGGGTCGTTATTATTTTGGAATACTGCCCTGTGGCCCAGTTTCCGAAGAGAGGGTATCATACTCTGCTTCAGTATGTCACAGTACATGTTGGCATTCATGTTTCCCTCAATGAACTGTAGATCCCCAGTGCCGGCAGCACTCATGCAGCCCCAGACCATGACACTCCCACCACCATGCTTGACTGTAGGCAAGACACACTTGTCTTTGTACTCCTCACCTGGTTGCCACCACACACGCTTGACACCATCTGAACCAAATCAGTTTATCTTGGTCTCATCAGACCACAGGACGTCCAGTAATCCATGTCCTTAGTCTGCTTGTCTTCAGCAAACTGTTTGCGGGCTTTCTTGTGCATCATCTTTAGAAGAGGCTTCCTTTTGGGACGACAGCCATGCAGACCAATTTGATGAGGTGTATGGTCTGAGCACTGACAGGCTGAGCCCCCACCCCTTCAACCTCTGCAGCAATGTTGGCTGCGCTCATACGTCTTTTTCCCAAAGACAACCTCTGGATATGAAGCAGAGCACTTGCACTCAACTTCTTTGGTCGACCATGGCAAGGCCTATTCTGAGTGGAACCTATCCTGTTAAACTGCCGTATGGTCTTTGCCACCGTGCTGCAGCTCAGTTTCAGGGTCTTGGCAATCTTCTTATAGCTTAGGCCGTCTTTATGTAGAGCAGAAATTCTTTTTTTCCAGATCCTCAGAGAGTTCTTTGCCATGAGGTGCCATGTTGAACTTCCAGTGTAGTCACATTGTAGCAAAGTGTCATTTCTTTAGTGTTGTCACTTGAAAAGATATAATAAAATATTTACAAAAATGTGAGGGGTGTACTCACTTCTGTGAG
Organism: Staurois parvus; assembly: GCF_062004578.1. Taxonomy (NCBI): domain Eukaryota; kingdom Metazoa; phylum Chordata; class Amphibia; order Anura; family Ranidae; genus Staurois; species Staurois parvus. The sequence continues at coordinate 8,928,081 of NW_028318003.1, forward strand.
ATACTGTAGGTGCATAGAACGGTGGATTTAAGACATGCTAAAACATTTGGGTTTTAAAACATTATTGTATTATCCAGTCTCATAGTGATGCTTCATAAAGCTGGCCATAGATGAGTCTGTTTTTGTTTCATTCAAACAGCGAACTGAACAAAAAAATTGACCCGATTTCCCTATCCACACATTCAAGACAGATGGGGAATTTTCCCTGCTGTGTCCTTGTATTCTGACAGTGGGGAGACTTCCCTGCCCTATGAATACAGAGATCAACATTATAGCCTACAGCACTGATCAAGCCTCTAAAATCAGTAGATCAACTTCTGTTCAACCAGAGTGGCCATACATGTATTGAAATTCATCCAATAACTGCTGAACCAGCAGAATTTCAATCCATGTACAGTACGGCCAGCCTTAAGTTTATTTTTAGGCAAAACCTTTTTTTTGCTTTTGGATAGAATGGGGAAGGGTTAGAACCTCTTTAGTGCCCTTTCACACTGGCAGATCGATTTGGTCGGCCTGTTCGTTTTTCTCGTGGACCTGATCAGACAACCCATTGTTCTATAAGGGGAGGTGGATGTAAATGGACCTGTATCCGTTTATACCCGCCTGCATCCAATCCGATCTAATCCGCTAAAAACAGACAGATGAGGATCCATTCCCCATCTGTCTAGTGGATCAGATGACAGTCAGATGTAAATGGACAAGTCGTTCATTTACATCCAACCACCCCATATAAAACAGCGGGCTTTACCTGTGCCTGCTCTGCACAAGCGGAGGGGACATTGACCCGTCATCCTCCTGCTCAGTGAGGATCAGCGGATAGATCCCCTGCTGAACAGGTGGATCTGCTTGGTGGAGTCTGACCTTGTGAAAGGACCCTTAGCCTGGGTTCAAATATATGCGGTGTGGTACATCGCATGTGATTCGTACAGGAATCGCACGGCATTCCTGTGCAAATCACATGCGATTTGTGTGCATTGCGATTGAAACCATACATTTTGTATGGCTCTTCTCTATTTTCACTGTACCCACACCAAAAAGGTGCAGGAACCTTTTTTTGGTCCGCACTAGGATCGGATCACATGGGTATTCACACCTATGCGATCCGATTCTGCACATCGTACCACGTTTTGTGGACCGCTTTTGGGGTGTTGTTAACTTAACATACACACCCGCAGCGGTTCTCATGAACGGGGTGTGATTCTGATACGGTGTGGAATTCACACTGAAAACGCTGCAAATTCCGCACCACATCAGTGTGAACCAGGGATCAAAGTTTTTTTTATTTTCATTCTGTCTGTATTGATATTAGGTAAATTGACCCCTCTGTGCTGGTGACCATTATTGTCAAGAAAGAAATTGATGATAAATCCAAAATTAAATTTTTCAATGAGGACACATGTATTAGGAAAAACTCTCTAAAAGGGGAATTTCCCTCACTTTGGGGGATTTCCTCCAACTTACTGTTGTATTTTTGGGACAGGAATTGAAGCGAAGTTTCCCAAATGGTACACAAAAAAATAAAATATTAAAAATAACATTTTGGCTAAGCATAAACTTGAATGCACATTATAATGGATCAATGTGCTCAGAGGTGTGTTTTAGGTGTTTTCTTTTATTTTTGCATATTTTAGCACAGGTAAAGCACTCTAAAATATGCTTCAGAAACAGTAAAATGTGACTCCAGTCTTGGTGCTGTAGACCTCCTAGGTCTGTAGTGCCCCAAAAGCCTTGTAGCTCTCCTGAATAGGAGGCTTTTGCTATGTTGATGGTAGTGATTATTGCTGTGACAGGGTGAATGGTGCAGCCCACAGGCACTACATCTAAACAGGTTCCAAACAGAAGTGCAGTACATCCACTGTTAGCTGCACTGCTTTACAGTTGTCAAATGTGCACATTACCTGGCATCAACAACTCTCAGGTCTACTAGACACTGGCAAGCAAGAAGTGTGGACTACCTGAGTGCCAGGCACACCTATAGTTGCCATCTGCCCCCTCTATCCAAGGACAGGGCGATACTTTCATGATTTCTTCCTACATAGTCTGTGCGGAAACAAGAACACTAGTACTTATCACACTATAGGTTCTGTTGTAGGAATGATATGTTTTTTACTATATACCACTCTATTTTGCACATGAGCATGTATCCATTATACTCCACACATCTCTACTTAGTATACTATGCTGAACATTTTATTGATCACTGTTTACTGCACTGTACATTACAGACTCTACACAACTCTACACTGTATGCTGTGCTGCATGTTCTAAATTCTACACATCTCCAGTACTAGACATGTGTGATTTGTTTCATTATGAACTTGGATTTTTCGTTATTCAGAGATTTGGATGTATCTGAATCACAGAGTCACAATAGTAACGAATTTCAGCTAATCCAATAGACATTATAATGAAAACAACTAATTCATTTGTTTCATTCCGATGACATGATGCGATAGTTTGGGCCTTTTGTGAATGTTTGAGGCATCCGAAATAATGTAAAAACATAACGAGAGAGGCAGGATAGTCTTTGACCCTTGGATAACCAGCTGATTCTTTTTGCATTAACTTTATTCATTAGTATAAAAAATGCACTACATTGGACATGGAAACATATTGCAATATATACAGTAAAGTATAAAAGTGACATGAGACGATTCCTACTTATTGCGTTTGGGTTGGATCAGAATCTCCAAATCATAACATAAAGGATGAATCTGAATCTCATTCCATCTCTCTTTGTGGATTGGACTAGCAGGGATCAGTGGTGTCCCTAGGGGTGTGTGGGCCGCACCGGGTGACACCATCACAGGGGGTGCAGGAGCAGGATGCCAGCAGAGATTCTTGGCTCTGTGAAGGTCCTGGCCAGTTATTGGGGTGATCCCAGAATCCCAGCACAGTGACAGCTGCCCCCTGTGTAGTGCTAAAATGAGTATCCCGTGAAGACATGTATCCCCTGAAGCAACTGCGCATGTGCCGATTTCAGGCTGAAGAAGCTGATCGCTGATCTCCGACTTTAGCACAGAGCTGCCACAGTTAACCCCTTACAGGCTGCAAACCTCTGAAGCTGACCCCATGGATCTCTATGGGTTGCAAGATCAGTTCAACCTATACGGGGTTAACTGATCTTGCAACCCATAGTGATCTGTGGGATCAGCTTCAGCGGTTTGTAGCCTGTAAGGGGTTAACTGTGGCAGCTCTGTGCTAAAGTCAGAGATCGGCATCTTCGGCCAGAAACCGGCACATGAGCAGTTGCTTCAGGAGATACTGTACATATCTTCACGGGATACTCATTTTACCACTACATCGGAACTGCTCCTTCCTATCTGGAGGGGTGACACCACGTAATCTCCCGAAATAACGAATGAAGACGTTAAAATGAATATAGCCAAGCTTGTGAAATAACTTCAGAGAATACAAATTGATTCTGAACAACAAATTTACAAAATGAATCCAAATATTCTAAACAAATTCCAAAAAGAAATCATTCTAACATAACGAATATGAATGAATCTGAAACAAAAGAAATGTTTCCGTTGTGCACATTACTATCCAGTATGTGCCCTGTATATTGCATATTTCACATCACTCCACACTCTCTACTGTATTATACACTCTGTACTGCATACTGTTCTACTCTGTATCTAATGGTTTCCTGCACACCATTCTGTCCACTCTCTTGTCCACTCCTTTGCACTCTGTATACTGTGGTGTACATCCTTTAGGGTCCTTTCACACGGGCGTTCCTTTTTGTTTCTTTAGTTCAAACTGGAGAGTTTAATAAAAGACCACATAGATGAGTTCTTGCTGAAAAAAAATATTTTAAGCAACAGACAGCATGGATTCATGAAAGACAGAAGTTGTCAAACAAATCTGATTTCTTTTTATGAGGAGGTGAGCAAAACCTTGGACAGAGGGGTGGTGGTGGACGTGGTATACTTGGACAGAGGGGTGGCGGTGGACATGGTATATTTGGACAGAGGGGTGGTGGTGGACGTGGTATACTTGGACAGAGGGGTGGCGGTGGACGTGGTATACTTGGACAGAGGGGTGGCGGTGGACGTGGTATACTTGGACAGAGGGGTGGCGGTGGACGTGGCATACTTGGACAGAGGGGTGGCGGTGGACGTGGTATACTTGGATTTTGTGAAAGCGTTTGACACAGTTCCCCACACACTGCTAATGTGTAAGGTAATGTCTACGGGCTTGGAAAAACCAGTTTGTAAATGGATAGAAAACTGGCTAAAAGATCGTATTGAGAGAGTAGTGGTTAATGATTCATACTCTAAATGGTCTAGGGTAATCAGTGGTGTACCCCAAGGTTCAGTGTTGGGTCCCTTACTTTTTAATATATTTATAAATGTTATAGGGTCTGGGATTATAAATACAATTTCAGTCTTTGCAGATGACACCAAGCTGTGCCGTGGAATAACGTCCTTACAGGATGTCTTCAACTCACAAGCCGACCTCAATGTACTGTTTAATTGGGCAACTATGTGGAAAATGAGGTTTATTGTTGATAAATGTAAGGTTATGCACTTGGGGGCTAAGAATATGCATGCATCATACATACTAGGGGGGTACAACTGGGGGAATCAATGGTGGAGAAGGATCTGGGGGTTCTGGTAGATCACAAGCCTAATAATGACATACAATGCCAAGCTGCGATTTCTAAAGCGAGCAAAATCCTCTCTTGTATTAAAGAGGTATAGACTCCAGAGAGAGAGATATCATATTACCCCGGTACAAATCATTAGTAACACCTCATCTGGAATATGCAGTTCAGTTTTGGGCACCAATTCACAAAAAGAACATTGGGGAACTGGAGAAAGTACAGAGAAGAGCAACCAAACTGATAAGAGGCATGGAGGAGCTCAGCTTTGAGGAAAGATTAGAGGAACTGAATGTATTCTCTCTTGAGAAGAGGAGATTAAGGGGGATATGATCAACATGTATAAATACATCAGTGGTTCATATAGTGAACTCGGTGTAGAGCTATTCACCCTGAGGTCATCACCGAGCAAAAGGGGGCACTCTTTACATCTGGAGGAAAAGAAATTTAATCTCCAAACACGGAAAGGTTTCTTCACAGTGAGAGCTGTGAAAATGTGGAATAGACTCTCTCAAGGGTTGGTTCTGGCCAGCTCAGTGGATTGCTTCAAAAAAGGCCTGGATTCTTTCTTAGATATACAGAATATAACTGGATACTAACATTTATAGGTAAAGTTGATCCAGGGAATATCTGATTGCCTCTCGAGGGATCAGGAAGGAATTTTTTTCCCAGCAGGAGCAAATTGGATCATGCTTTGCTGGGTTTTTTTGCCTTCCTCTGAATCAACTGTGGGTATAGGATTATAACTTTTTTTTTTTCTATGGTTGAACTGGATGGACTTTTGTCTTTTTTCAGCCAGACTAACTATGTAACCATGTAACTATGAGCTTACATCCATTTCTTCATTTGTTTACATCTGTTTTTTCATCTGTTCTTTCATCTGTTTTTCATCTGTTTACATCTGTTTTACATCCGTTTACATTCGTTTTTCATCTGTTTAGATCCATTTACATCCATTTTCATCCGTTTAGATGCATTTTCATTCATCTACATCCATTTTTTGGTCCGTTTACATCCATTGACATCCGTTTTTCATCCGTTCAATTTCTTTTGCAGAAGAAAAATAGGGTTTTCTTCCGTTCAAAAAAACGGATGTTAACTGATGCGGACATTAATGGATGTAAAAAGATGTTCATCCGTTTACATCTGCAAGTCCATAGAAATACACGGGGGTCCATTTTTCATCCGCAAACGGAGGCCTTAGGCACACTGTTTCACTAACCACATTGTAATGTACCTTCTATACCCCACATGGCTCCACACTCTGCCATATGCTATGTACTCCACAATTCTCCTACTGTATAGTGTATGCTCTTCTTCTGTCCATTGTCTTTCAGACCCCACAGACAACAGATTGCATTCAATGTCACTGACCCTTCTGGCCCATAGAGGCACAGCTTTTATAGCATACATATAACATATAAACTATACAAGGTTTTTACGCATATTGATACCAACATGTACAGCTACATATACACAGTTCCACTACCTCTGGCTCAGGCCCTCTGCTCCCTGCTCACCACTATTGCTTGTAAACACAGAAGTCCGGCTTTTGTGTTTACAAGCGACAGCTTACTTTCCAATGGCTCCCACAAATCTGCTATCCTGAGCGGCTCCTACTGAGTGCAGGATGGAAAAAGGGAGATGCAGGTGCCTGGGATGCAGTGCAGATGCCGATATTCCCACTGAGTGGTTCCCCTGCAAATGAGAGAGGTGGAGCCACCTACAGTGTGCAGGTTGGTACTAGAGCCAGCTGGGTGCTTCAGATTAATACAGAAACAAAATCAAGATGTGTGGAAGATGGTAAAGCTTCTAAGGAGAGATGGGGGCAGTAGAGGGGGGGTTGCATACAGAGGTCAGAGTTGAAGATGGGTGAAAGTGAGATGTGGATGGGGGATGCAGAGGTAAACAGCTGTGGAAGAATGCTGAACTCTGCACTCTATATTCAGCACACCCCTTAACTCTGCACCATACATGTAGTGCACCCCTGCACTCTGTGTGTAACACCTTCCCCCCCCCCGAACTGTGCTCTTGGGTACATAATGTACTCCTGGTATCTAATGCTGCTTTAAGACCCTCCCACTGTTAGTGATATTTGACCACACCCACTACTTGATGCAGTTTTGAGGGTGTGTGGGGGGAGGGGGGTTTTGGGGGGTTGTGGTTCATTTTGGGCACCTATTTTGTGTGAAAAAAGTCCCTGTGTATGTATATACTGTATATTACTGTATATATATATCTTAGATTTCATTGACTCAGTGCACATTTTATTATGTATATTATTTCAAACTTGCCTGCTCACAAAGACAGCAAAACACTTCTCTTCTCCTATTTCTTGTTCAGCAAAAAAAATATCCCTACATCACTTACCTATACTGGGGTATGTCCCAATTTGCGCAGGCAGCTCGAACTTGGAGAAATCTTCACTGCAGGGATGCCCTGTCCTCTTCCTGTATCTGAACCTACAGGGCTGCAGTAGTTGACAACTTTGGGTCTTTAAGCACAACGGTAGTACAGATGGTCTGAGAGGAGCCCACCCTCTCCATTCTCCTCTTTTTAATTGGTTACACTGCTTGTAACACAATTTGTGAATAGGGGAGAGTCTGATCGGTCACAGGATTCTTTCCCCTCTTTGCAGATTGTTAGAAGCAGTGTAATCAATGAAAAGGTTTCTCAATGGAGGAGGAGGAAGGATGGAGTTTGTTCCCATTGGATCATCTTAATTGCTGTTCTTCTGAAGATCAGTAGCTGTTATCCATTGCAACACCTGAAGTTCAGAGACAGGAAGAAGACAGGCATCCTTGCAGTGTAGATTTTTCCAGGATCCAGCTGCTTGCCCAATGTGGGACATCAGCTTCATTACAGGTAAGAGTAATGTGACTAAAGCTGTAGGTTTTTTTAAAGCCAAACTGCAGCTTTAACACAAATCAGCAAATAAATAGTAAAGGCTTTCAACATTTTTGGTAACCAAAGTTTATTTTAACCTTTTCAACGGAAGTCTTCAATAACTCATATATCAAACTTGCAATATTATATTTCATTATTTCTCTATAGGATTCACATGAGCCTAAACATTTATAAATTAAAAACAAAAATATTTTAAGTATTAATGTTCCTGTATTATTATATACCTGTATTAAATACCTGAAAATAAATAAATGTTAACATGCCTGCTGTGGCTTTTTTAACAATCATATGTTATATAGATATTGTTAGATGCTCCCTAGTGGCTTTGTGCATCTGGGACATTGTGATGGCTAATTAGTTAGGACTTGGCCACTATAGTGTCCTGAATTCAGTTCCCCCTATAGACATCATGTGCATGGTATTTGCATGTCTCCTACATATTAGCATTAGTTTCTTCCTAATGCTTCTTTGGGGCTATGTCTATAAAGCACTGTGAATACGTTGGCACTAAATAAATTATTCAAGGACAAGATATTAAATAAATCTGTGAACTGGTGCTAAATATCTGCTGTAACAAAACACATGAAAAGTATATTGTTTCCCAACCCGCATATAACCTGAGCTGGTAATATTTTGTCTTACAGCATTTCCACTTTTAGTTAGTTGAACTGTTTTTATACTTGCACTAAAAAAAAACAAAATGACACCTATGTGTGCATGCTCAACACACATTGATGCTCTGCTCATTTTTTGATACATGCATTTTGTTGACATTCATTACTTTTGGGCCCTTAACAAGCGCCTAGGCACAAAAACATACCTGACCCTTTGCTGAAGTGCACTGGGGGCCCATTGGAAATTAAAGAATAATTCCAGCTTGGACCAGTGTAACTATGCTTATATTATACCTGTTGGAACCCTCTAGAAGCTGAAAATCACTGCAATAGGCACTCCCTACTACAGTGATCTCCACTAGCTTCCGTACTGAGCCGAGCAGCTGCCCTTCTGCATTGTGAATGCAAGAAGTTGGCCACTCTGCAGGAGCACCAGTTGCAGAATGCTTTGCATTGTCTTCAAGAATGCAAAGCATTCTCTAATTAGACAAGGTGGGTTGTGTGACTTCACCGCCCCACTACTCCACCTAGTTTAGTAATGTGCCTCGTTCGCTTGCCTGCATGCATTTTGCAAGGGCACAACAAGGTCAATTGTTCTCTATGTGCCTTGTTCACACCAAAACACTAGCATCACATGCAGGTTTTTTCTGCGCAGAAATCTGCAACGTGTATAAAACTCATTGAAGCATGCATGAAAACTGATGTAAACTGATGTCTCTCCAAGTGAAATCTGTGCTTAGTTTCCAATAATTTTTCTGCATGTATAAAGTGAAGGAGGGCTCAGAGGTACAGGACCCAAAAAGTTAGTGAAGATCACTGAAGTAACGAAGTCTACAACAGTGATTTCCAGCTTCCAGTGGGATCCTACAGGTATGGTATATGTATAGTTACAATGGTCCAAGCTAGACCAATGTAACTATGAAAAATATCCACAGCTGGAACCCTTCTTTAAAAGGATGACCCTAAAAATGCATTTCGTGCAAATGCATAAGAGTGAATCCAGCCTGAAGCTTCCCACAGACATGAGATAACAGTTTATTAACACCATTGATCAGCTAAAACTCCTATGTCTATGGGTCAGTGAGACGCCCCCTAAATGACCACTCTGCTAGAGAAGATTGATCTGTCAGGCTTGCATATCTTTTTCAGTTGCTTTCCCCCCCCAAATAATCCAGCACCTGTAATGGATGCCCAAGGTTCTCCCTCCTACCCCTTTCCCACTGGATAGGCAGGAATACTCATGCTTGGCTGGGATAGATGTTTGTGTTAATAGAAGTCGCAGCTGATGCATATACCGAAGGGTGGTCTGATCGTGCCTGCACCTCTGACCACTCTCATTTGTAGAGTTATGCTGCGTTCCTAGCCAGGAAACATAGCGTGTATTAAACAAACACAACTGTGGCTGCCCCCATATACACATTGTATATCTATATATATAAAAAATAGAAACAATTTTAACACATTGCTATTTACATTAAATTGATCACACACACATTCACACAAACACACACACACATATAGTGTCATCTATTATCAAATGTCTTCTATACACACAAGGGGAAGGTATTTTGTGATTCGAATAACATTCCTAGCAAGGAATTATATCAGTGTTGTAGAAATTTGTGACATGGAATTCCTTAGCAGTGCCATTCCCAGACTAGTGTCTTTCTGACTGATTTTTAAACAATAGGGCGTTCGCCACAAAGCCTGTTAATGCTTAAAATGTTAAGCATTTACAAACAGCTAGCAGCAAAAAATGTAAGATAGAAACATAATGGCGATGTTTCCTTCCTTCCTTCCTACTATGGTAAAATGTTTTTTTCTGAAAACATGTAATTGTGCTGGAGTGCAAATCCCAAAGGTAGAATTGATGGTTCACTCTCCGGAATATAAATAGATATAGTCTTATGATGTAATTACATTTTTGTTATCTGGGCATTGCGCTTGTTGGTTGGCATAAATATTATTCGTAATAGCATTAATCACCTTTGCCACAATATGTTTGGCCAATTTTTGTAACTCATTAGCTTAATGATGTTTGGATTCATCAATGGCATGTCATGCAATCAGACGATGCACACACAATGATTTTTCTTTTGGTAATCTTCTTATTTTTTTTACCTAAAAATAATAATCCCTATTATCAGGAAATGAACATGATGAGAAATATAAAATACAAACTGCATTACTATCAAAATGATATACTTATCCCTGTACTCCACTTCTGCATGCTATGCTTGTATTGCTTGTACTGCCTTTGGGGAATGACTTTCAACTAAAGTAAGTGGACTTGACATATCAGTCATTAGCAGTGCAAAAAGAATCATTTTCAATTTTGGCAAAGTATTTCTACGTGTATTTAATCTTTACTCACTGTATTGTTATAATGGTTGATCAGCAATGCTTCATTAAAGTTAAATGTATTCTCAAACGTATGTGATACCCCTCAGAATATTTGAGTTACTATAAACTGGAATGCCAATTGGCAGATTCGTTCTTTCTTTCTTTCAACACCACATATATTTTTGAGGCACATATTCCCACCTTTGTCTATATTGTGTATATATTTTCTTAATGTATCATTTGCAGCATTTAACACAGTTTTAATCTACACATAGTTATGGCAATATACTGCAGCACTTTACAGCAGGCTTGGTACCAATGAAATTTATGTAACATATTTAGAGGTGAAAGTTTAGATTTAGGATGATACCATGGTGTCACCCTAAATCTATACGTCTACCTTTGTGGATGGCTGTGGGCTAACACACAGCTGCTGTAACAGATTGAAATATATTGCTTTTTAGGTCTCTGGAGCAATATACAGTGTGCTGGAACGTTATATGTGTGGGTGCTGGAACTACTGAATAAATGTCCTTAGTGGATTTACAGTCTTTCCTCTTCAAGTGTCTCCAGGGTCTTCCTTTTGCAGATTTTTATACCATTTTAGCTTATAGCAAGCATTGGTGTAGCCTGTGTTCAACATAGACTATGCCATAAATACAGCCTTAATACTTCCAGTTCTGTCCAAGGTGTAAAGTCCGTAGAAAGTCTAAATATAATTAGGTATCCTTCATTGCTAGGATTATTAACCAAGAATCACAAGGTAGGTACTTACGAATGCCATCTCACTGACATTTTCTGAGGATCTTTGCTTTGTTTTATGAGTGTTCCCATTAAACCTTTAGCGACAAGGTGATATTGTATGACACTGTATTATGCAATTTGTGCAATGTCACTAATACTCCACGGTGTATTCAGAACTCCCCATTATTCCCCTTCAGTAGAGTGCTTTGTTCTGTAGAGTCACAGTCAAGTCGTATCCCCTTACTCCTCCATAGAAATAGGTCACTGATTCCTCTCCAGCTGTAAAAGAAAAATCAGAGAAATAATGACGTGTTAGTAAAAAAAATTAGGGTTCCAATATTGCTATTGTCTTCTAAGAAGAGCACAACTGAAGCACTTTGCCAAAGAAACGGAATGGTACTTTTGTTCAGACAACATAATAAACTTAATGCTGTTAAAAGTAAGAGACTGAAAGTAGACATACAGTAAGTGAAAAGCTGTTTTCATTTTGATAGAGTAAGAGAGATTTATAACCACTATCATGTTTGCTTTTGCCACCTGTGTCCCATTGGGGAGATTTCTTGTCACTTCCTGTCCCATATGCACAGGAAGTGAGAGGTAAACCCTCCAAAGTGAGAAAATCCCCGGTTGTCACCAGGATCATCAGAACAAGCATTCCCAGTGGAAAATTGCCCCTGTATTGGTGAAAAACCAAATTTTGGGATTATCTTTCACTTTCTCAGTGATAATGATAAACAGGACAAACATAGAGAGAGAATCCCCCTAATAAGGACACAGACAGTAATACAAACTTGTAACAAATCCATCCAGCACCACACCCTTTTGATTCCTTTGTCAGGAGTACATGACTAATGGTAACACCAGGGGCGGACTGACCATTTGGAAACTAGGGCACTGCCCGAGGGCCTGGGGTCAGTAGGGGTCATGAGATGCCCCTGGTACCTTTTTCATAGGCTTTTTTGAGGTTGCGCAAGGACACAGGGGCCCCATGATCCCCTATTGCCCGGGGGCCCCATGAGTTGTCAGTCCGCCCCTGGGTAACACCATCAACAAAAATTAGAAAACAGTGCCAGCACTGAGCCAGTTGACCTCAGGATCCTGTGCTGGCTTTCTCTTCTATTAGCAATAAAAACCTGACAGACGCTTTAATCCCTCTCCACTATTCAAAACAAAAAAAACCTGAGAATTTTTAAAGCCCAAAGTTTTTTTTCAGTTTATATAGAGTAAAGAATATGTAAATAGGTTTGTTATTTGCTTTCTTTTTTTGCTGTCCCCTTTGGGAAGTTTCCCTACATATCCTATCCCAGAGGCATAGCAGGAAGTGAGGAGACATTTCTGCAAAGTGAGACTATATTTCCTCTTAGACAGTTGTCACCAGAACATTGGAAGATTTCTCTTCATATATCCTTTTTTTGGTGAGAACGGTAACATTCTGGCTTTCCCATCACTTATTGTCACCAAGAAATGCATAGAGGGCGAGTCTTCTCAGTGAGGAGACAGACAGCAATGGAAATCCATCACTTACTATATCTAAAACTAAATAAAAATGTTTAGGCCATTTATACACTTTAAGCTGATAATACTTTTATACAATGTTGCTTAAAATAATTTATTGACTGACCAAATGCATATAAGTTAAAATATACACTTGTAGCACCCTCCTAGGTACTGTAGGTGCTAGGATTAGATAGATAGGATTAGTTGTGTTTCTTATTTGATTTGGTAATCTTAGTTGTCACTCTGTAGTCAGAGTGGCTGGGAATAGTTGCTAGGAAATAGTATAGTTAGCTCACTGTACTGGGTGAGCCGTGAGCATTTAGTTAGGTCTCCTCTGTGTGCTCAGCTGTTGCTAGTCTGCCTGGCTTCCTCAGTATCCAGGAAACTGTAGAAGTTTTTGGATGATAGGTGTGGAGTTATGCATATGGCAGCATGAATATTGATGCAGCCTCAGCCTATCCCAGAGAGAGGGGCTCTAAGGCATGTTGGGTAACTGTATACATTCAGTGAGCACACAGGGCTCTGGGTCTTTCCAGGATAGGATTGCCTAAGCCTGGGAGAGGGCGTGTTGCCCTCCCAGGCAGATGCTCCCGTAGGCTTCAGGTGGGCTACCTGAGGGCCTGAATTGCTGAGACCCACGTCATGCTATGCTGATTGAGGGGCTGTCTCCTAAAGATCTGGTTTGGTATCATGGAGGAAGGCAACCAGTTGCTCTTGGGCCTTGTGAGCACAGATATCCCTAAGGATCTTAGAAACTGAGTGCTGTTTAATCCCCTCTGGTACTAGGAAGTCATCTGAGGGTCTAGCAAAGGGAACTCCAGCTGGTGTACCACAGAGCTTTGTCCACCTGCCCACTACTACCTGAAGGAACACCCAGGGCTCTAAAGAAGTCACTGCTACTACTTTTTGCTACTACCTTAGGCTGAAGTCCACTGTTTGATTCAAGCAAGGACTCCAATACAGCCTGCCCTGAAGATTAGACAAAGTCCTAGGTGTGCATAGTTTCTATTTTTGAGTATTCCACTCATTTCCCTCATCCACATCCCAATTCTTAAAAAATAAAAACATCCTAGATGGATTATTGGAGAAATGAATGAATGAGCCTATGTGCCTGGCTGCGGGGCAAGGTATTTGGGAAGGACCTGGACAGTAGTCATAAGACTCCTACAGGGGTAGGTCTACACATTTTATCAGTACACTGGGATTAGTGGAGTGACTACTGCAAACTTGACTTTGCTGTGAAATTAACAATTTCATGATATGAAGCATCTTGCTTGAGGTGATTGTAGCTGTAGTACTGCCTGGACCTTGAAGAAGGGGATACACTCTGAAAGCTTGTCCTGAAGTTAGAATGTTTGTGCAAATAAAAAAAAGTATCCTGGACTTTACTCAATTGTTTCTATGATATAAAGCAGAAACTCACATTTTTTTCAAAAAGTTCTTTGCTGAAGCAAAAAAAAATCTAATCTTTCTTTAGGGTAGTTTAGTTAACTTAATGTTGTGCTCTCTGTATTTGTGGTTTTTGAGCATTTGTTAAATGGGTACTGCTGCTGTGGATTTTTTGTTAGTTTTGGATACAATAGGGAATGATTTTAACCCCAGTTTTTTTTACCCTCTTCCATTGGGAAGATTCTTCGTTACTGCCTGGCCAATAGCCAAAACAGGGCTTGAGAGGAAATCCCTCCAAAGTGAGAGAATCCCTGGTTGTCTCCAGAACTAGTGTCTCCCTTAGAGGATTTCTCAATTGTTCCTATTATAGTGGGATTTTCTTTCACTTTCAGTAATATTGGTAGATAGGACAAAGAAGGCTAAATGTTTCCAATGCCGACACAGACAGCGATAATAATGGGTATTCTGATCCCTCCCCATTTTATCCAAAGCTAAAAAAAAGTGCCTTTAATTTTTCCTTTTTATACTGTATGCACATTTTTTTTTCAGGTAAAAAAAATATGCATTTATTTTTTTTTACTAGGAGCTTTTAAAGCATTTCACAGTGCAATCTCAGGCTCCTGCAAACTGTCAGTGTAAGCTGTCTGCTCACATGGGAACTATCTAGAGTGCTTATCAGTTCCCTGGCAGTTCATTGAGAACTACAAGCCATCAGCTGCAATTGTCTCCTTAAAAACAAACAGAGACTTCCTTAAAACCTTTCCCACAGACTCCTTTGCATTTAGATGAAATTAAGAAATTTCACAGAATTTCACAGAATTTCAAATCTCAATTTCACCTATTCCTAGAGATGGCAGTAACTCACATAATATACAAATATTTAATCAATTAAGCTATTTGTATTTTGAAAGCCATAATAATACATTTATAATAATTTAATGACTTCATCTGTCAGTACATTTTATTACTGTACTACTAATCCTAGTGCCATCTTTGGTATGCCATCTGATTAGGATGCACCCCTAACCACTACATGTATTGTAGAGCAATTCATTCTGAATGACACCCCAATACTCTAAGGCTGCAAACCACGGAAACATACCATAACGAATTGCCATATTTGTAGCACATCTGAGTTTTTGGATGTTTTGGTGTGTAGGCTGAGTAGCCTGGACTGCTATTGCCTCTTACTGTACTTACTTTCATCCTACTGGTGAAAATCTAATTTTTGTTCTTACCTCCATTTTGTTGTATATCCAGCTTTGAAGTTCAGTAACACGAGTGTACACTCCTGGTTTATTTGGCTGCCCACAGCCAGTTCCCCAACTTGTCACACCAGCCAAATACCAACGGTTTTCCTGAAAACACACCAGTGGTCCTCCACTATCCCCCTATAACAATATCAGAGTAAAGACATTAGTGTACATCTATGTGTCGGCTACAAGCTAAGGTTTATATAACTGTAACACTGTGCATTGTTACTATAATGCAGATTTGTATTTAACCTCCAGAAGATTTACCCCCTTTAATGACCAGGCCATATTAGGCTATACAGCACTGCACTAGTGTAAATGACCATTGAGCGGTCATGCAATGCTGTATATACAGTAAATTAAATTTATGTCCTTTTTTCTCCACAAATAGAGCTTTCTTTTGGTGGTATTTGATCACCTCTGGATTTTTTATATTTGCACTGTAAATAAAAAATATAGAAACATTTGAACAAAAAAACCTTGGTATTTTCTCATTTGTGTTATAAATAATATCCAATAAACTAAAAGTTTGTCATAAATTTAGGCCAAAGTGTATTTTGCTACATGTCTTTGGTAAAAACAAATCCCAGTAATAGTATATTAATTGGTTTGTGTGAAATGTATAGCATCTAAAAACTTTGGTATAGATTCTGGGATTTACACAGCTTTTACTTTCTGACTGCTTATCATATTTCTTCAGGTGCTAAAATGCCAGGGCAGTACAAACACCCCCAAATTACCTCTTTTTGGAAAGTAGACATTCTAAGCTATCAGCTGAGAGGCATTTTGAGTCCATGGAAGATTTTATTTTTTGCCACAAATTTTTGGAATATGAAAAAAAATGTTTTATTAACACAAATGTGTCATTTAAATGATATATTGCTCACGTATGCCAAGGGTATATGTGCAATGACACCCCAAAACACATTCTGCTACTTCTCCCGAGTATGGGGATACTACATGTGAAAGACTTTTTGGCAGCCTAACCGCATACAGGACCCCAAAATACAATGGCCACCTCCAGGCTTTCAAAGGGCTTATGTCCTCATGTCATTTCCTCACTTCCTATCAGAGTTTCAGAGGCCCTAAAATGCAAGGATAGTACAAACACCCCTCCCCCTCCCCCATTGACCCCTTTTTGAAAAGCAGACAACCCAATGAATTTGATAACAGGCATGGTGGCAGCACAGTGGCTAAATGGTTATCACTTCCGCCTGGCAGTACTAGAGTCATTGGTTCGAATACCAACCATGGCACCACCTGCCTGGAGTTTTCATGTTCTCCCTGTACCAGCATGGGTTTCTTCCAGGTGCTCCGGTTTCCTCACACACTCCAAAGACATGCTGGTAGGTTAATTGGATCCTGTCTAAATTGGCCCTAATGTGTATATATATATATATATATATATATATATATATATATATATATATAAAAGTATGTAAGTTAGGGACCTTAGATTGTACACCCCTTGAGGGTAAGGGACTGTGAATGTACAATATATATGTAAAAGTGCTGCGTAACTTGACAGCGCTATATAAGTACCTGTAATAATAATATTTTGCTGATATCATTTTTGTCACAGGGTCTTGAAAAGAAAAAAGAAAAGAAAAAAATACATTTTCATATTTTCCAATGACAACAAATGACAACAAATGACATCTGCAAAATACTCACCATGCCCCTTAGCAAATACCTTGGAGTGTCTACTTTCCAAAAAGAGGTCATTTGGGATGAGGGGGGGTGTGCTTCTACTATCCTGGAATTTTGGTGCCAACATTAGAAGGTTATGCCACAGATCACTCTTCTAACCACTTGAACACCAAGCCTTTCCTGACACCTTTTGTTTACATGAAAAAACAGTTTTTGCTGGAAAATCACTTTGACCCCCCAAACATTACATATTATTTTAAAGCAGAGGCCCTAGAGAATACAATGGTGGGTGTTGACATTTTTATGCCACACAGTATTTGTGCAGCGATTTTTCAAACGCAATTTTAAAAATAATACACTTTTTAGAACCGTGCAACGGCGACAAACTACGTACATTTTTATATCCATAGCTGACACTTTAAAAGCCTTTAAAGGTCACCACTTTAGATTTACACAGGAGGTATAGTGATAGAATTATTGCCCTCGATGTGACGTTTGCAGTGATACGTCACATGCATGGTGCAATCTCTGTTTACATACTGGCATGCGACCGCTGCTTGCGTTTGCCTTTGGGTGTGAGCATGGGGGTGGGGGTGAATTTAAAAAAAAAAAATATTATTATTATTATTATTTTGCTTTTTTTAATTTTTACACTGTCCCCTTCATTTTTTTAATCACTTTTATTGTCATCACAGGGAATTTAAATATCCCCAGTGATAGCAATAGGCAGTGACAGGTACTCTTTTCTGAGAAATCTGGAGTCTATTAGAGTCTAGATCTCTCCTCTGCCCTTAAAGCATCTGATCAGTTGCCAATCTACCAAACGAGTCTTTGATAATTGGGCTGAACACCAGGAAGCAGCCAAATCTGCCTATTTAACCTTAAAATTTTATAGATATGGCAATAAAGCAGGAAAGCTGTTGTCTTAGTGGGGGTCCTCATACTCCCACTCATACACTCATATCTCTGCGCTCCAGTCTCCTGCAGGCAATGTCTTAACGCTGTCATCTGATATTAATGACCTTCTCACATCCTATTACACTTTCTTGCATTCAGAGGACCTGATTGACTCTAGAGATGCTGAGGACTTGCTAGCCGCTATAAACCTCCCCAAGCTTTCTGGTTAGCAGCTAAGCGCCTTAATTGCTCCCATTACACAAGACGACATTTGTGCCACTATCAAACACTTACCCTCGGCTAAAGCTCCTGGACCTGACGGTCTTAGTGCGGAATTCTATAAATTGATTTCGGAATTCATCCCAGACACTCTGTATCATGTCTATAAGGCAATGTGGGAGGATGGCCCATATTGCCCGACTAGCTCCCAGGCACATATTAATCTCATAGCTAAGAAGGGGAAAGACCCACTGCTCCCAGGATCGTACCGACCTATCTCTTTAATGAATGTAGATGACAAAATACTTTCCAAAATCGTGGCATCCCGGTTTGCCCTACATCCAGCCCAATCGTGCCAGATCGCTCAGCAACGCTTAACATTCGCAAAGCTATTAGCCCTGGAACATGCTAAAACAAACCCACAGATGGATCCAGCACATATATCTTTGGATGCTGAAAAAGCCTTCGACAACATAAGCTTTGCCTGGCTCTTCAAGGTTATAAGGAGGCTTGGCTTTTTGGTCCCCATTTTGGAACTTTTACGACACATGTACTCCTCGCCTACAACTAGATAATTCACACCTGACTTTATTTCCCCGAGCATTCCCTTGACCAAAGGCACCAGGCAGGGCTGCCCGCTCTCCCCCCTCCTCTTTAACATCACCCTTGATTCATAACAGTTCTGCTTCTCTTCTTGGTGAGCTGTGATTGGCCCACAGCTCTCACATGATACATGAGGCCAATCACAGTACCCTGTACCATGTGACCAGCTCGAGCCAATCACAGATCACTGTATTTTGAGCTGTCATGAACTTTTTCATTCATGACATTTCAAAGCAAACATTGCATTGCAGGTGCAATAATCTTTACTGCTCCTGCAATGCAAAGTGTAAAAAAAAAAGAAAAATCCCTGATCACTCCCCCAGAGTAGTACAATGTTACTCTGGTAACATTGTACTACTCTGATGAAAGTATTTAAACAAAAATAGTTTAAAAAAATAAATAAATAATGTTTAAAAAAAAATAAAAATATTTTTGTTTTTTAACTACACTCAGGTCCATAAATATTGGGACATCGACACAATTCTAACGTTTTTGGCTCTATACACTACCACAATGGATTTGAAATGAAACAAACAAGATGTGCTTTAACTTTAGACTGTCAACTTTAATTTGAGGGTATTTACATCCAAATCAGGTGAACGGTGTAGGAAGTACAACAGTTTGCATATGTGCCTCCCACTTGTTAAGGGACCAAAAGTAATGGGACAGAATAATAATCATAAATCAAACTTTCACTTTTTAATACTTGGTTGCAAATCCTTTGCAGTCAATTACAGCCTGAAGTCTGGAACGCATAGACATCACCAGACGCTGGGTTTCATCCCTGGTGATGCTCTGCCAGGCCTCTACTGCAACTGTCTTCAGTTCCTGCTTGTTCTTGGGGCATTTTCCCTTCAGTTTTGTCTTCAGCAAGTGAAATGCATGCTCAATTGGATTCAGGTCAGGTGATTGACTTGGCCATTGCATAACATTCCACTTCTTTCCCTTAAAAAACTCTTTGGTTGCTTTTGCAGTATGCTTTGGGACATTGTCCATCTGCACTGTGAAGCGGCGTCCAATGAGTTCTGAAGCATTTGGCTGAATATGAGCAGATAATATTGTCCAAAACACTTCAGAATTCATCCTGCTGCTTTTGTCAGCAGTCACATCATCAATAAATACAAGAGAACCAGTTCCATTGGCAGCCATACATGCCCACGCCATGACACTACCACCACCATGCTTCACTGATGAGGTGGTATGCTTAGGATCATGAGCAGTTCCTTTCCTTCTCCATACTCTTCTCTTCCCATCACTCTGGTACAAGTTGATCTTGGTCTCATCTGTCCATAGGATGTTGTTCCAAAACTGTGAAGGCTTTTTTAGATGTCGTTTGGCAAACTCTAATCTGGCCTTCCTGTTTTTGAGGCTCACCAATGGTTTACATCTTGTGGTGAACCCTCTGTATTCACTCTGGTGAAGTCTTCTCTTGATTGTTGACTTTGACACACATACACCTACCTCCTGGAGAGTGTGTCTTGATCTGGCCAACCGTTGTGAAGGGTGTTTTCTTCACCAGGGAAAGAATTCTTCGGTCATCCAACACAGTTGTTTTCCGTGGTCTTCCGGGTCTTTTGGTGTTGCTGAGCTCACCGGTGCGTTCCTTCTTTTAAGAATGTTCCAAACAGTTGTTTTGGCCACGCCTAATGTTTTTGCTATCTCTCTGATGGGTTTGTTTTGTTTTTTCAGCCTAATGATGGCTTGTTTCACTGATAGTGACAGCTCTTTGGATCTCATCTTGAGAGTTGACAGCAACAGATTCCGAATGCAAACAGCACACTTAAAATGAACTCTGGACCTTTTATCTGCTCATGGTAATTGGGATAATGAAGGAATAACACACACCTGGCCATGGAACAGCTGAGAAGCCAATTGTTCCATTACTTTTGGTCCCTTAACAAGTGGGAGGCACATATGCAAACTGTTGTAATTCCTACACCGTTCACCTGATTTGGATGTAAATACCCTCAAATTAAAGCTGACAGTCTGCAGTTATAGCACATCTTGTTCGTTTCATTTCAAATTCAGGGAGAGCGCAATATGTGCCTGAAAAACCGATTCGCTCGCCTGTTGGTAAAGTAGTTGGGGCCGTTTCTTACATTGCATTGTATAGGAGATTATGCGCCCTCTAAGGAATGCCTTCTGGGTGGGAGAAGTAGGTGGGAGGGAGGGGAGGGAAGGGGGAAGGCAGTGGGGATAGAGAAGACAGGGGGAATGGCGAAAAGGGGAAAAAAACCTGAGGACTCTCTTCGCCTATCCAAGGGGATAGGTGTGCAGGGAGGATCGCCACAGGGGAGGCATGAAACAAGACAGACAAGAACCAAACATTAGCCAGACAGTCCCCAAGAAGGGACATAAAAACAAGGAAAACCATTACATATCATCCAGTGAAACAGTGAAACAGGTCAGCGGGTAATGTCTTCGGCCCAACCAAAGCGCACCCGTTTATGCAGTGTCTTTTGGGGACTCAGTTGATTCTGGGAGGGCACGAAGTTTCCCCTTGGGGGGAGGAGGAAGATGGTGAAGAAGAAGGACTTTGATCCATGGCTGCTTCAGGGATATTGTTAAGGTATTGTTCCACTTCCAACGGTGAGGTGAAGGATAGCCTTTCTCCATCCAGCGGCTGGATACGAAGAACAGCGGGATAAGCCAGGGTGAATTTAACCTGCCTGTGATAGAGTGGAGAAGGCCTTATGTTGTCGCCTAACCTCCAATGAGTAGTCCGTGAACAAGAGCAATTGGTGCCCGTCTACAGATAAAGCATGTGTGCGCCGGAATTTCTGAAGGATGGCCTGTTTGTCAGCATAGTTCAGATAGTGTACAATCACCAGCGAATCGGCCAAAACGTTGGGCTCTTTCAAATGCTCTTTCAAACGCACAGGGGTGTCGCAGGCCTAGGTGCTCTGGAATGGACGTAACACATATGTTGAGCAGCATGGAGGGACAATATGGCAGGCCTATGCGCAAATTGCTTTGCCGTGAGTGGTTTTCTAGATCTTCTACCTTATCCTGAAGCTCTCTTTGAACCATAGTAAGTCGGGCTACTACAGCAGAAACAGCTGAGTCTGTGCATGGAGATCTTTATGTAGCTGTTCTAGCCCTTTAAGAACAGCACTGTCGACCGCTGCCATGAGAGTAGGCGTTAGGAGTGCCATGACTGCGTGGGCAATGCCCGCTGGTGAGGCAGGGTCTGGAGGCCGAGGAGTAGGAGGCTGTGGCTGCTGTGGGTTCTGCTGATCCCCTGTGAAAGTGTGAGTGCTTGCAGCGGCATCCATCTTGGCTGCAGCGTCCGCTGTGTCCCCCTGTGACAGGCAGGGGACAGAAGAGGAGTGGGCGTAGGACCACTCCACAAAGCAGTCCATATGTTCCCTCAAAGCCGTAGGCAGAAAGAGGGGGCGGCCCCTGAATTGTAGCAGGCATGGGACCGCAGAGGTGGAGGAGGGTGGCGGGAGCAGGGGTGGCTCACCTCTGCTCCATACGGCGCCGGAGCTGGAAATGTACAAGTGGTTAATGCAGGTGTACAGAGACTGCTGGGAGCTGAATGCTGAAAGCAGAACTTTCTTCACAGTCAAGCTGCAGCTAAACTACACACTCCATGAACACTCACCAGGGGGTGGGAGCATATACAAGTAAAAGCACAGGAACACAGAGGTGGGTGGGAGAGAAACATGGCTGGTGTAAGGAGCATATTTGAGAGCTGTGTTGAGCAATGTGGGCCCGGACTAGACCAGGTTAGGCCGAGAAGCCGCAGAGTATACTGTTTAAGCTGAGCATCAAGACTTTAATACAGTTCCTCATGTTGTGGTGACCCCCAACCATAAAATTATTTACCCAGTAATTATAATTCATGAGTGTCGTTTTACCTCCAATACTGCTGCTTTCAACACAGTAGCTGCTTTTAACAGAGTAGCTGCTTTCAACACAGCAGCTGCTTTCTACACAGTAGCTGCTCTTTACACATCGGAAATATGTGTTTTCTGATTGTCTTAGGGGACCCCTGTGAAAGGGGCGTTCGACCCCCCCAAAGGGGTCGCGACCCACAGGTTGAGAACCACTGATCTATACCTTAGTTTGTAGACGCTATAACTTTCACACAAAGCAAATAATATACACTTATTGGGATTTGTTTTACCAAAAACATGTAGCAGAATACATTTTGGCCTAAATTTATAACTAACTTTGAGTTTACTATATATTTTTTATAGCTGAAAGTAAAAAATATTGTTTTTCTTCACCATTTTTGGTCTTTGTTTGTTGATAGCGTGAAAAATAAAAAGCACACAGGTGATCAAATACCACCGAAAGAAACCTCTATATGTGTGAAAAAAAGGACGTAAATTTCGCTTGGGTGCAGCATTGCATGACCGCGCAATTATCAGTTGAATCAGTGCAGCACCGAGTAGCAAAAAGAGGCCTGGTCATTAAGAAGGGTAAATCCTCAGGAGGGCAGGTGGTTAAACTCAAAATCATAAATGTAATATATTACAGCTTACCAATCCTTAGATGAGGGGGATGAAGTGACACACCTCCTGTATTAGAGTGCCCCACTCTAATACACAGAGGGAACCTTAGGACAGCAGCATTGTCAGTCTGAGGACAGGGGAGTGTTAGATGTACTAGCAGATTTAGATACACTAACACATTGGTGCCAAACTCCAGCTCACACAGTTACAGCAACAATTTTCTTTCTTTTGGAATAAAAGGTTTACACAAATAAATAAAAAGTGATCATTGTAAGCACCCATGTCAGTGGTAAATGGTTTGTCTGAACCATTTAACTGCTACATTTGCAGGATACTCTATTCTTTTCAAAAACAACAGACTTACTGGTTGGATCACCAGGTGAAAATAAAAAAAAGAAAGCCTAAAAAAGAAAGCTGCACAGCCATCACATCTAAGGATTGGTAAGCTGCAATATAATAAATGTTTGCCTTTGTGTTGAATACCTCTTTAAACTATTTACAAATTAACAAGCAATAAAGGAGCTTTAAAGGGTTAGTTCACCTTTTCAGAACAAAAGTAAAGGTGAACTAACACCCTACATCCTTCCCAACCTCCTGGTCCTACTGCACTTACCTCTGTGGTTTATACAATTTCAGTGCCCATGTACCACTGTCCAGGGGAGGGGTGTCCGGGGGAGAGGTGGGGAGGTCGCAGGGGGTTTGTTCACATTTTAATTTTTTTCTGAAAAAGGTGAACTTACACTTTAAAACAAGCCATCCCTTAGCTTTCTTGCTGTTTTTTAATGTTCCTTCTCAAAGATTCTCAAAGATCACATCAAAGACTGCAAAGGCAGATTTCAGACTGTTTCTAACAGATTAGAAACACCTGCTGGTTGTCTGCATTAAAAGGTTAGCATCCTGCCAGGCGCTGCTCTCAGAGGGAAAAAAAAGCTAAAACTTAAATGCTTGTGTTGTGAACTTTGAAAATGAATTCTTTCCACCACGCATAGATTAGATGCAGAGGTGAATGTGGGTTTTGAGGTGATTTTACTGCTTGTGAAGAATATGGAAATACTTTAGTGTGCATGATCTGGGCACAGGTTCACTTAATGTATAACAAAAGTCAAAACCACAAATGACATATACAGTTGCAAGAAAAAGTATGTGAACCCCTTGGGATTACGTGGAGTTTTGCATGAATTGGGCATAAAATGTGCTCTGAACGTCATCTAAGTCACAACAATAGAAGAACACAGTCTGCTGAACATAATACTACACAAACATTAGATGTTGCCATGGTTTAATTGCACATAACATGTAAACATTCACAGTGCAGGGAGGAAAAAGTATGTGAACCTTTGGACTTAATAACTGGTTGACCCTCCTTTGGCAGCAATAACCTCAACCAAAACGTTTCCTGTAGTTGCAGATCAGACCTGCACAACGATCTGGAGTAATTTTGGACCACTCCTCTTTACAAAACTGTTTCAGTGTAGCAATATTCTTGGGATGTCTGGTGTGAATCGCTCTCTTAAGGTCATGCCACAGCATTTCAATCGGGTGAGGTCAGGACTCTGACTGGGCCACTCCAGAAGGCGTATTCTGTGCTGTTGCAGCCATTGTTTTGTTGAATTACTTGTATGCTTTGGGTCATTGTCCTGTTGCATCACCCATCCTCTGCGGAGCTTCAGTAGGCGGACAGATGGTCGTACGTTTTCCTGCAGAATGTCTTGATAAACTCTGGAATTCATTTTCCCATCAATGACAACAATCCGTCCAGGCCGAGGCAGCAAAGCAGCCCCAAACCATGATGCTCCCTCCACCATGTTTTACAGTGGGGATGAGGTTTTGATGTTGGTGTGCTGTGCCTTTTTTTCTCCACACATAGTGTTGTGTGTTCTTCCCAAACAACTCAGTCTTGGTTTCCTCTGTCCACAGTATATTTTGCCAGTAGTGCTGTGGAACATCCAGGTGCTCTTTTGCAAACTTCAAACGTGCTGAAATATTCTTTTTGGACAGCAATGGCTTCCTCCGTGGTGTCCTCCCATGTACTCCATTCTTGTTTAATGTTTTCCTTATTGTAGATGTGTCAACAAAAATGTTAGCATGTGCCAGAGATTTCTGTAGGTCTTTAGCTGACACTCTGGGATTCTTCTTTACCTCATGCAGCATTCTGCGCTGTGCTCTTGCAGTCATTTTTACAGGACGACCAAGCCTAGGGAGAGTAGCAACAGTGCTAAACTTTCTCCATTTGTAGACAGTCTGTCTTACCGTGGACACATGAACATCAAGGCTTTTGGAGATACTTTTGTAACCCTTTCCAGCTTCATGCAAGTCAAGAATTCTTGATCGTACGTCTTCTGAGAGCTCTTTTCTGCGAGGCATGGTTCACATCAGACAGTGTTTCTTGAAACCAGTAAACCCAAAACAGGTGTGTGTTTTTTAAGGGCAGGACAGCTGTCAGCAACACATCCAATATCATCACACTGATTGGAGTCAAGGTTGGCTCACTCCTGGCTCCAATTAGCTCTGGGAGAAGTCATTAAGCTAGGGCCTCACATACTTTTTCCTCCCTGCACTGTGAATGTTTACATGTTATGTGCAATTAAACCATGGTAACATCTAATGTTTGTGTAGTATTATGTTCAGCAGACTGTGTTCTTCTATTGTTGTGACTTAGATGACGTTCAGAGCACATTTTATGCCCAATTCATGCAAAACTCCACGTAATCCCAAGGGGTTCACATACTTTTTATTGCAACTGTATGCAATTCTCAATTGCTTCATCCTGTTTTTTTAAATGATGTGTACATTTAGTCCTATAAATATCTAACCAGGGTTGTGTTTTTTTCACTTTTGCAATCAGCTGGAAATTCATGTATCACCCTGTCCCCCAAATCCCCGTACTTGCTGTTATGATAAGACAAAAAAACTAAAATACTGTAGCTGCAATTCAGAGATGGACTGGAGATCTGCACACATTTTTAAAGTAAAAAAAAAAATCAACAAAACTGATACAGCATTTTGAGTCAGTGATTAAAGGTCTATATTGATGCTTAATACAATGAATGTGACTTTAATACTTCTTTAAAAAGAAAGTCAAGAATGGTTTATTTGATAGCTTATCAAGCATAAAACTACAGGTGAAACTCGAAAAATTAGAATATCGTGCAAAAGTTCATTTATTTCAGTAATGCAACTTAAAAGGTGAAACTAATATATGAGATAGACTCATTATATGCAAAGCAAGATAGTTCAAGCCGTGATTTGTCATAATTGTGATGATTATGGCTTACAGCTCATGAAAACCCCAAATCCACAATCTCAGAAAATTAGAATATTACATGCAATCAATAAAACAAGGATTGTACATAGAACAATATCGGACTCTGAAAAGTATAAGCATGCATATGTACTCAGTACTTGGTTTGGGCCCCTTTTGCGGCAATTACTGCCTCAATGCGGGGTGGCATGGAAGCTATCAACCTATGGCACTGCTGAGGTGTTATGGAAGACCAGAATGCTTCAATAGCGGCCTTCAGCTCTTCTGCATTGTTCGGTTTCATGTCTCTCATCTTTCTCTTGGCAATGCCCCATAGATTCTCTATGGGGTTCAGGTCAGTCGAGTTTTCTGGCCAATCAAGCACAGTAATCCCACGGTCATTGAACCAGGTTTTGGTGCTTTTGGCAGTGTGGGCAGGTGCCAAGTCCTGCTGGAAAATGAAGTCAGCATCCCCATAAAGCTCGTCTGCGGCATGAAGCATGAAGTGCTCCAAAATCTCCTGGTACTGGACTTAATGAAGCACAGTGGACCAACACCAGCAGATGACATGGCTCCCCAAATCAACACAGACTGTGGAAACTTCACACTGGACTTCAAGCATCTTGCAGTGTGTGCCTCTCCATTCTTCCTCCATACTCTGGGTCCTTGTTTTCCAAATGAGATGCAAAAGTTGCTCTCATCAGAAAAGAGGACTTTGGACCACTGAGCAACAGACCAGGTCTGTTTTTCTTTAGCCCAGGTAAGATGCTTCTGACGTTGTTTGTTGTTCAGGAGCGGCTTGACAAGAGGAATACGACATTTGAAGCCCATGTCCAGGATCCGTCTGTGTGTGGTGGCTCTTGATGCACTGACTCCAGCCTCAGCCCACTCCTTGTGAAAGTCCCCAACACTTTTGAATGGCCTTTTCCTGACAATCCTCTCCAGGCTGCGGTCATCCCTGCTGCTTGTGCACCTTTTTCTTCCACACTTTTTCCTTCCACATAACTTTCTATTAATGTGCTTTGATGCAGCACTTTGGGAACATCCAACTTCTTTTGCAATTACCTTTTGAGGCTTTCCCTCCTTATGGAGGGTGTCAATGATGGTTTTCTGCACAACTGTCAGGTCAGCAGTCTTTCCCATGATTGTGATTCCTACTGAATCAGACTGAGAGATCATTTAAAGGCTCAGGGACCCTTTGCAGGTGATATGGCTTAATTAGCTGATTAGAGTGGGACACTTTGAGCCTAGAATATTGCACCTTTTCACAATATTCTAATTTTCTGGGATTGTGGATTTGGGGTTTTCATGAGCTGTAAGCCATAATCATCACAATTATGACAAATCACGGCTTTAACTATCTTGCTTTACATGTAATGAGTCTATCTCATATATTAGTTTCACCTTTTAAGTTGCATTACTGAAATAAATGAACTTTTGCACGATATTCAAATTTTTCGTGTTTCCCCTGTATAATAAGAACTTCTGCATGGTCGTACATGAGACTACAAACATGTCAGTGTGCTTGCATTATATAGACTTTTTTTGTCAATATGGCGAAGGACACTTTGATAGTTTCAATAGAACCCATAACTGTTATTAGTAGTCAGCCATATTGGTCTGGACTTGCTCTATAATGCTGAAGGAAGTATTTGCTACTTATCCAACTCTAGCCCTTAAACTACTTAGATGAGTCCTTCAACGTTACAGAACAGGTCCAGCTGAAAGTGGCAAACTGTTACTGGCTATACCTATAAGCCCAACTCAACTGCATCATTTCCATAGCTTTCATATACATTTCAAATATGTTTACTTTTGCTCTACTTTGTAGATGGCAAAGCATGAAGTAGGGAGGGAGACAACGCTAAGTCAGTGGAGGCCCCAAAGTAGAGCAGGGACTGTGCTACCTGGAAAAACTAAAAGGAGTCTTTTCAACATGGTTGAAAAATGCACACAGAATATAAACATTGAAGTATAGCACATATAGCAGAAGTAATTTCCTGGTGAACACTCAGAACGCTATAAAAACGCAGGTGCTAATAATAAAGGTAATACTGGGAAAAGCCTGCAACTATACAGAGATCACCTTCAGCATTACTTAGAGGATATTTGGATCCCCCATATACACATTTGTATCTTAGTTGGGAGCATGCACTCATTGCTACTTGACTAAGTGTAATAAGTGAAGTAGCATATCTGCATTATCATCATTTTTATGAGTGTTATTTTAAACTTTCACTCCAACCCTGTAGTTCCCAAAAAAAAATTAACCTTTGGCTTGCTTGCTGCAACCAGTTCAATAATAAAGCCTTTGGACTCCCAAGGATTTTTCATTTGGCACTCTCTTTGGCCTATTACACTTACATAGTTAGTATGGCTGAAAAAAGACAAAAGTTCATCCAGTTCAACCAGAAAAAAAAGTTGTAATCATATACCCAAAGTTGATCCAAAGGAAGGCAAAAAAGCACAGCAAAGCATGATCCAATTTGCTCCTGCAGGGAAAACAATTCCTCCCTGATCCCCCGAGAGGCAATTGGATATTCCCTGGATCAATTTTACCTATACTGTTAGTATCCAATTATATTATGTGTATCTAAGAAAGAATCCAGGACTTTTTTAAAGCAATACACTGAGCTGACCAGAACCAACTCTTGAGGGAGTCTATTCCACATTTTCACAGCTCTCACTGTGAAGAAACCTTTCCATGTTTAGAGATTAAATTTCTTTTCCTCCAGAGGTAAAGAGTGCCCCCTTGTCCTCTGTGATGACCTCACGGTGAATAACTCTACACAGAGTTTACTATATGAACTACTGATGTATTTATACATGTTGATCATATCCCCCCTTAATCTCCTCTACTCAAGACGGAATAAATTCAGTTCCTCTAATCTTTCCTCATAGCTGAGCTCCTCCATGCCTCTTATCAGTTTGGTTGCCCTTCTCTGTACTTTCTCCAGTTCCCCAATGTGCTTTTTGTGAATTGGTGCCCAAAACTGCATATTCCAGATGAGGTCTTACTAATGATTTGTACCGGGGTAATATGATATCTATCTCTTTGGAGTCTATACCTCTTTTAATACAAGAGAGGATTTTGCTCTCTTTAGAAACCGCAGCTTGGCATTGCATGCCATTATTAAGCTTGTGATCTCCCAGAACTCCCAGATCCTTCTCCACCATTGATTCCCCCAGTTGTACCCCTCTAGTATGTATGATGCATGCATATGCCTAGCCCCCAAGTGCACTTGGATTGTTCAACTGGAGTGAATGCCCTCCCCTGGGAAATCTGCATTTTTCTGGTGAGCTGCTGAATACAGGCCATCAATGGGCTTAAGTAATAACTTTATCCACATTTTTTGGAAAATCCTTGTCCAGCGCCCCTCTACCAATTCCTCCTGGGCTGTCCTAAGAATTTCTAGTTTATCAAACCTTACCAAACTTGTGGCTATAGACAATATTTTTACATACAGAAGACTAATTGCTCATCTTCACCAGTGCAGTACAGAAATACATGCTGGATGTAATGTGCTGTGCTAAAATTTACTGTACTGCAATAAGTATTTACGCTAATTTTTTGTGGGTTTTTACAAGCGTTTTGCTCCATTTTTTTTAATTTCCTTTCTGTGAACATGTGAAATTGTGGATGTATGAACAAAAGTACACTGATTAAAAGGTGTATTGTGTTGTTAGTGCATTACTTTATCATAACACACATTTTTCAACAACTGCACAACAGATGCACAAAGCAGGGAATTTAAAAATGGTCTACACTTTACACAACAAATTTATGTGAAGAAGGTTATATATTAGAATGGAAGCTACTTTCCTGCAGTTTTGGGTAGCTGTAAATGTAGAGTCTGGCACAGTTTTAACATGATGGTAAGAATGAGCCTTTACAGCTACAGCTTTAACTTTCAGTGAGGACTGCATTTGAACACTGCGCTTATACTTCATAGTTTCCAAGGTAAAGACTTGGGGTTCTTTATCTGCAGGCTGGCTCCTGCTGACATTTCTTTACTTCAGCCTTCACAATGTCAATTGTTTAGCATCTGCATGGAGTCATCCAATTATTTTTATTGCTGTAAAAGTAAGCCATTTGATCCCTGTGTAGTATTTCACTTTGTTTAGGAGAAGTCAACTACCAACAGTAATACTCACTTGACAAGAATCTGTTCCTCCTCTCAGATCTCCAGCACACATCATTCGTGGACTGATGTGGCCATTATACACAGTAGCACTGTTGCAGGTTGAATCGGAGATGATGCTCACTTCTGCTTTCATCAGTTGCTGGGAAGTTTCCTCTACAGGAAGAGACAAGTATTTCTCATCATAAGACATTACTACCACAAGCAGAGTCTTCACTAATAATTGCTATTATAGCACTAAAAGCTGTCCGGAAGTTTTCTCTACTCACCAGACGCAGCAACGGTTTTACCAAATCCACTGATCCAGCATTTGGTGTTGGGGTTAAAGTTTTGATTAGTCATTGGAAGACAGGCAGGCTGGATGGTAGCTAAAACATAGATAGAAAGTGCAGGACGTGTTAGCTACAAAAGTACACAAAAATGTTTCCAAAACCTATACCTGCTTAGTCATTAACGCATTCTGGTAATAATAATTGTTATCTTGGTGATGTTTTTAAGCTGTAGATCCAAACATAAGAGCCTTGGGCTAGTCATACTGTAGTTCAATATATATTTTTTTATTCTGCAACTTTATCAGAATAAAGCTGAACAGGCAACTTCTATTTTTACTCATGCCTTATTGGCATGTTACAGTGCATGTACAGCCCAAACCTTTTTTTAGTTTCGTAAATGCAGGGAATGGTTTAAATCAGGGGGGTTTAAATCAGGGGTCTCCAAAATGATAAAATAAAGGGCCAGTTTACTGCCCTTCAACTTTAGGGGGGCCGGACTGTGGCCAGTGAGAGTAGAAAATGTCCTGGCATTAGTGGGAGTAAACAATGATATATGCTTGGTGGTCAGAGGAAGTAAAAAATTACATCATTGGTGTCAGTGGGAGGAATAGTGCCCCGTCATTGGTATCAGTGGGAAGAATAGTGC
This sequence comes from Staurois parvus, assembly GCF_062004578.1. NCBI lineage: Eukaryota > Metazoa > Chordata > Amphibia > Anura > Ranidae > Staurois > Staurois parvus. The sequence continues at coordinate 8,959,570 of NW_028318003.1, forward strand.
CCCATCATTGGTGTCAGTGGGGGGAATAGTACCCCATCACTGGTGTCAGTGGGAGGAATATTGCCCCATCATTGGTATCAGTGGGAGGAATAGTGCCCCATCACTGGTGTCAGTGGGAGGAATAGTACCCCATCATTGGTGTCAGTGGGAAGAATAGTGCCCCATCATTGGTGTCAGTGGGAGGAATAGTGTCCCATGACTGGTGTCAGTGGGAGGAATAGTGCCCCATCATTGGTGTCAGTGGGAGGAATAGTGCCCCATGACTGGTGTCAGTGGAAGGAATAGCGCCCCATCATTGGTATCAGTGGGAAGAATAGTGCCCCATCATTGGTGTCAGTGGGAGGAATAGTGCCCCATGACTGGTGTCAGTGGGAGGAATAGTGCCCCATCATTGGTGTCAGTGGGAGGAATAGTGCCCCATCATTGGTATCAGTGGGAGGAATAGTGCCCCATGACTGGTGTCAGTGGGAGGAATAGTACTCCATCATTGGTATCAGTGGGAAGAATAGTGCCCCATCATTGGTGTCAGTGGGAGGAATAGTGCCCCATGACTGGTGTCAGTGGGAGGAATAGTGCCCCATCATTGGTGTCAGTGGGAAAAATAGTGCCCCATCATTAACAAGTATTTTTGATGCAGCGCTGGAATATGACAATCAGTATGATCACAAGCAAGAGAAAACAAATGAACAGAACTGGTTAAAGTGAATCTCTTAGTGCAATCAGTGCAAAACACTCAAAGGCTCAGTGGAACCAAAACAGGTGATTAGAACTATATTCCCTTCAGGGAATTATACCATAGTGCTTCCCTGTAAAAAGGGACAATAATAAGTGACATGCGTAAATAAATACAACAAATCATTCAGGTGTCCATCAGTAATTCAATTGCTGTATAATGTCATCAATCATGCATTTTCAAACGTGATCATGCGTTTGGTGATAGGTGAAGTGATATCCAACAATGGCAGGCATGCGTGCTCACCTTCCCACTGCGACCCTAAAGGGGCCACAACGCCTTTTGGATCCCCTGGATCCTGCTAGTAATCACTGGGTAGGTCAGGTATCGCACTCCTTATAAGTACCTCCTTCTCTCCCTCTTATGCCTCCATCCACAGTAGGTAGTATACACGTTCAGGTAAGTGCATATTATAGAACCACAAAACAAAATACCTCCATAGCGTAAAACCATAAGTTTAATGGATAAGATAAAAACGCCAAGTACTCACTTACATCAAACCAAAAACATACAGGCTTCTCCTCACAAAGAGTCTTTGAGAAGGAGAACTGATTGCACTAAGAGATTCACTTTAACCAGTTCTGTTCATTTGTTTTCTCTTGCTTGTGATCATACTGATTGTCGTATTCCAGCGCTGCATCAAAAATACTTGTTATTGCTTGAGTTCATCTTGAGGGGATGTTTCGGATGTTAGCTGCTTATATGTTTTGATATACATAAACAGCGTAGGTGGACCTTTTTTAATTTAGTGCCCCATCATTGGTGTCAGATAGAGAATTAGCTCCTCATCTCTAATTCCAGTGGGAGGAATAGTATCCTATTGTTGGCATCAGTGGATGGAATCGTACTCCGTCTTTGGTGTCAGTGGAAGGAATACTACCTTTTATCAGTGGAAGGAAGAGTGCCCCAAGGGCCAAATAAAGGCAAGCAAAGGGCCACATCCGGCTGCAGTTTGGAGACCCCTTGTTTAGATCACTGTCCGATCTACTTTTTTTGTGAAACAGCAGAAAGTATTAGGAGATCTGTTAAATGCAAGGGGATATGCCATCTTAGGTAGTTTTTACCAGAACTGGTGTCCCTATTTAAGGATTTCCCCTAACCTCCTGTTCATGTGAAAACTCAAAAGTTGTGAATTTCCCAACAGTTTCTGTTCTGGAGTCAATAGAATAGAATAGAAATACTAAAGCCTCTGTTTGATCTGCAACTGTCATGCTGCTGCACATGTGGTCAGTTATGACCCCAGCTATTTGATAGTTTGACAGTTTAGTTGAGAGAACAAGCAAATGTGACAGCATTCCCAGCATGTCGGGAATGTAATTGTTTTTTTGAAACTGTTAAATTGATGGGTTTAGTTCCACTTTATTTCATATGTGTTTTTTCTGTTGTCTACATTTCTAGTATAAACATTTAGATAAAGTTAAAGCATTTTCTGTTGTGACAATATTTTTCTTTATATTGAGATAACAGTTATGCAGAACCACCATAGGGTTTCAGACATACTGTATTTGTGTTTAGAAAAAATGGCAACCATACCAATTTATAACTCACTTTAAGGGTAAGGTGCTTGCAAAGAGCAAACAATACAAAATGTATTTTCCAGCACACTTATCAGCTAGCCAGCACAGAAAATAGTAGTGTTTAACAATTTGTGTTAACAACAGAGTTTTTAGGTGCATGCATTTATACAGTATGTTATAATTGTTGTTTATGGATGAGGGCTACATTTAGTGCTTTATGTCATTATGTAATACTGAAGTAGCCTACAATGTTTCTAAGGTATCCATGTAGAGCCCCTTGGATCCCAGAGCCTGGTTGTACATGGTGCCTTGACATCTGCCTTAGTCAAGGCTAAGGGGCATACCCAAACAGGCTATGCTCACCATGGCCCACATTTTATGGCCCATGTATAAAATGCAGGCTGTGGTGTGGAGTTTGCAGAGCCCCACAGAGTTCTCTCTGCATAATGCAGCAGATGGTGGAAACTTGGTCATGTGACTTTGACAGGCCATGTCAGTGGGTTCTCCTTCCATTCATTTGTGTTTTATTAATGTGTCATGCTGTGTTTTTGTGCTGTTGTTATTGTTGTTTTAAGCAGCAGTATGGCTGTAGTCATATCATAGCTTTTCAAATCGCCCCCTAAGCCCTTGTTCACACTGGATCCGACTTTGAAATTGTGTGACTTCACTTGATGTCGCACGATTTCAATGTCGCATGTCAGTGTGGCTTTAGGTGCAACTTGAAGACATCTATGTGACTTCGTGCACAGATGTCTATGCAAGTTGCACTTGAAATCATAAAAAGTAGTTCAGGAACTTATTTCAAAATCGGTGCCGCTCCAACGGAGTTAGAGTGGCACTGATTTAAACTGTTCCAATGCAGACAACAGGGTGAGACTTGGCATGCAATTTGAATCGCAAATCGCATGACAAGTCACTCCGGTGTGAACCAGAGCTCAGTCTCACTCCATCCTGGTTTCAAGCCCTTCCCATGTATCCTGCGATCAAATGCTAGAACTTCATTGGGTATTAGAACCCTGACATTTGACAGCTATTACAACAGTAGAAATGTTTTAGGATTTGTCATATTCACTTTTTTTTATTCTTATGTAATTGCATTTAAGTGATATTATATATCTCACCCACTTGTATAATATTTACCTGAGTAGGTGAAAGGCTTATTCACTTTCACCACAGCCACATCATAATCATCATTATCTCCATTGTACTTCTCGTGTCTTATAATAGCCGAGACACCAGACATGCTACGTGCTTGGTTCAGATTAATTGTGCCAGCAACAATCCTCCAGTCTTCAATTGGAACAGAGCTGCCAAAGAAGGGAGTAGAGATGTATCATTATACAATATTTAACTCCCAATGCTTTCACAGTTTCATTGTCTCACTTATTTAGTGTTACTGACGTTTCTACTATTTTTTATAATTTTACAAAACTAAAATTTGCATTCAGATTGCCAAGCTCCTGAAAATGCCAGATTCCTGACTTTTCTGGTTACCTGCTGCCATCAATATTTTGAGTCCCTGACCTGGAACTAGGAAAATCAAAACAAAGTCTTTCTCTTCACATCTGTTTTAGATTAATGACTCAAAGAGGGGGATTTATGCAGGCCACAGATGGGTCGAAAATCGGCCGCTTTTTCGGCCGAAAATAAAATCGGCCGATATTCGGATCGTTAGTGAGCTAAATGTTCGGCCGTTTTTCGGTATTTTGGCAGATTTTTTTTATCGGTAAAGTTGGAAAAAAATTGGCCGATTTTGCCGATCGGCCGATTTTCGCGGCAATGATGGGCAAATCGGCCGATTTTTTACCGATAAAAAAATCTGCGCATGAGCAGTGACCTGCAAGAGGAAGACAAAAAGAAGAAGAGGAGGAAGAAGAAGAGGAAGAGGATGAAGAAGAGGATGAAGAAGAAGAGGAAGAAGGAGAAGGGGATGAAGAAGAAGAGGATGAAGGAGAAGAGGAAGAAGAAGAGGAAGAAGAAGAAGAAGAGGATGAAGAAGAGGATGAAGAAGAAGAAGAAGAGGATGATGAAGAAGAAGAGGATGAAGAAGAAGAGGATGAAGAAGAGGATGAAGAAGAGGATGAAGAAGCTGAAGAAGAGGATGAAGAAGAGGATGAAGAAGAAGAGGATGAAGAAGAAGAGGATGAAGAAGAGGATGAAGAAGACGAGGATGAAGAAGAAGAAGAGGATGAAGAAGAGGATGAAGAAGAAGAGGAAGATGAACATGAAGAAGAGGATTCAGAAGAGGATGAAGAAGAAGAGGATGAAGAAGAAGAAGAGGAAGAAGAGGATGAAGAAGAAGAGGATGAAGAAGAAGAGGAATTCCAGTCCGGCAAAAAGTGTCCCTGCAGAGAGCTCCGCTATTTCTTTGACAGTTCCTTGACATTTATAGCGGTTGCAACAATGTATCTATTTGTTTCCGAATAAAAACATCTGTATCCTAAATGGATACAAATAGATACATTGTTGCAACCGCTATAAATGTCAAGGAACTGTCAAAGAGCTCTCTGCAGGGACACTTTTTGCCGGCTGTAGACGGGATGAAAATCGGCCGATTTTTTTTACCGTTGCTGGTAACATCGGCCACTTCAACGACCGATGTTTCGTTTTTTTTAAAGAACAATCGGCCGATTTTTGACCCGTCTATGGCCTGCATTACTAAAAGCAATAGCCTGTTCTCTTAGCAAAGTGAACCATCTTCCAATCATGTGCAAGCAAAAAAAATCCTGTTTTGGTATTTTTTGCAAAGCGAGCTTTCACTGCATTCACCAAGCTAAGTGAAAATTTCACTTTGCAACGTAAACACACTCTTCTACTTTTAAACCGTAACTGAATGGCATTTAGTTTGCTAATCCATTGTGTATCATAATCATAACAGCAGGCTCTAACATTCTCAATGACTTCTTGGCTTCGTATTTGCTGGTCGCACAACTCAGAGGTCATTACCTTTCCACATCTCCCTCTTCGTATATCACTAGGTTCCTACATCTAGAACACAAAGGTGCGGTGCTACAGATAAATTAATGAAATAAAATCCAATAATGTCCGGTATAAATAAAAATAAATGTCTCGTTAATAAAATATGTGGATATCAAATGAATTCCAAAACAAAATTTCAATAGACTGGGAGAATCTACCATCACCAACACCCCAAAAAAATTGCTGCCTCTTACCAATTTTTTTGGTGGGGCTTTGGGTGATGGTGGATTCTCCCAGTCTATTGAATGTTTTTTGGAATTCATTTGATATCCACATATTTTATTACAGAGACATTTATTTTTATTTATACCGGACATTATTGGACTTTTATTTCATTAATTTATCTGTAGAGCCGCACCTTTGTGTTCTATATGTCTTTGTGTTGTTGCCTGCAATACTGTGTTGGCTGCTTTTTTTTTACTATCAATTTTTGTGTGCCATTTACTTAATATAGCGCGGAAGTGTCAAATTGGTAATGTTCCTACATCTGCTTAAGGCACCGAGAAAATCACTACACAGAACAATGTGGCCCCTCCTAGTCCTGCCCCAGTCCCCTAGTAAATAAGTCAAAGGTAGCTGACAAAAGAGCAAGAAAGACAGAGGATTTGGGTAGCAATAGATTCACCACATGACACTTCTGGTTCCTGGCAAAGAAAATTGTTCCTACAGAGAACTTCCTGTAAGAGCTCTTTCACATAGAGGGCTGGGGGCGGTAAAAAGAAGTGGCTGAGACACAGTGCTACCTCTCCTTTGCCACCCACATAAACTCTAGCTTGGTTGATTTTGATGTGGGGTATTTTAATAAAAAAAAAAAGAATAACGCACACCTTTGAGAGGTAGCACAATTGCCTCTTAAATACCTGGCAGGCATTGCTATACCACCCTCTGAAGAAGGGAGATAGGCACCTACTGCCCATGTGAAAGGACCCTTAAGCTGGCCATAGATGATCAAAATTCGTCCGGATCAGCAGGAACTGGCCACATTTTGATCTATCTAGGCCGTTCCCGCTAGAGAAAAGTTGATCTAATGATTGGCTTCTCTCAAATGAGAATGCTGGAAATTTTTTACTCAGCACATGCAACCAATCAGCTGCAGTGCTGACCAGTGTATTCTGGCAGCAGAGGAGTCCCCACTGTCAGAATACACTGGAGAGGATTCTTTCATCTACCTCAAATGTGTGGATTTGTAAATCTATTTGCTTCTTGTTTTATCAGCTGGCTGGCTGATCAATAGAAAATGATCCATCTATGGTCAACTTTTGAGAATGACGACATAATTTTCCTTAAATGGTAGAGCCCCTTCATCTCCTTGTAATGCTGAACACACTTGATAGGATGGAATAAAAAATGCGGATAATTCAAAAGGTAACACTGATTTGCACATATACATCCATGCAAAATTTCTAACTTTATTCATGACAGCCAGGTAACTAACACTTGCATGAGACGCCCGCTATGGTAGCTCCATGCTTCCTAAAGGAAAGGTTTCCTTTAAATGTTTCCAGTAGTCTCCAAGAATAAATTGTACTGTTATTATGCAGATTAAAATGGAAATCAGTTGTCACAGTAAACACATGAAAAGAGAAGCATCCATCTATGCATACAAATCAAAGTAACACCCACATTCTATATATATACAGTGCTCAGCATAAATGAGTACAGCCCAACAGATTTGTCAGAAAACCTTTACTTTCCTTTCAGAATCAGCATTTTTTATGAGACACTATGCTACAAAATACTCCCACAAATGAGGGCCATTGATTGCAAATAAGCTTTGTTAATATGCACACACAATTTTTTTTTTTTTTTTAACAAATTAATTCAAGACCATATTGCAAAAATGAATACACCCCAATGAAAGTCTTAGGAGCAGAGCTACATTTTAGATAACAAAATCCTAATTGACAAGGATTTAACTCCAGGTGAGTCTAATTATTCATTAGACAGGTGTCCAGCAGACAGTTGGTTATACAAAGAAAACCCCTTCCCATTTCATGCTGTCAGCAATGACACCACATGGAAGAGAAAAGGCCTGAGAAAGAAAATAATTTCTTTACACAAGAAAGGTGAAGGCTACAAGAAGATCAGCAAAGCTTTACTGTAGCAAAAGTGATACAAAAAATTTACAAAGATGGAACTGCAACCATCTCACAGAGACGTCTAGGCCATCTACGGAAGTTAACACCTCGACATGAGCGTCTTCTGATGAGAAAGGTTGAAGAAAATCGCCATGCAGGTTCACTGCAGTTAGCTAAAGAAGAAGGAAGCGAAACTGGAGTGATTGCTTCACGTGACACAATACTGCATACACTGCAGACGACGGCATGCATGGGTGTCATCCACGAAGGAAGCCTCTCCTAAAGCCCATGCACAAAAAAGCCCGCCTAGAATTTGCAAGGACCATGCTGAAAAAGAAGAAAACTACTGGGACTCTGTACTCTAGAGTGATGAGACCAAGATAAATGTTTTCGGAACTGATGGCTTCAAAACTGTATGGCGTTGCAAAGGTGAGGAGTACAAAGAAAAATGCATGGTGCCTACAGTGAAACATGGTGGTGGCAGTGTCCTTCTGTGAGGCTGCATGAGTGCTGCTGGTTTCGAAAAGCTGCATTTTATTGATGGTATCATGAATTCACAGATGTACTGCTCTATATTGAAAGAGAAGATGCTACCATCACTCCGTGCCCTTGGTCGTCATGCACTTTTCCAACCTGACAATGATCCAAACCACACATCTAAGGCCACTGTTCTATTTCTGAAGAAGAACAGTGTGAGAGTAATTCAGTGGCCAAGTATGTCTCCTGATCTGAACCCATTTGATCACCTATGGGGAATTCTGTAGAGACAAGTTGAGCATCAGTCTCCATCCAGCATCCAGGCTCTAAAAGTGGGCCTACCTGAAGAATGGAAAAAGATAGATGTTGCGATATGTCGCCAACTTGTTCATTCCATGCCTAGAAGACTTGGTGCTGTCCTTGCAAATCCTTGAGGTCATACAAAATGCTAGATGTAGTAGTTTGTGTTGTGGGGTGTATTCATTTTTGCTAATTTGAGTAAAACTTAAGACTTTGTAATCTAAGTATTATTAACCTATAAAACTCACTTCTGTCAATATTTTGGAAACTCTTCTTGTGTTCTTTGAGATATTGATTAAAATCTTAATTTTCAAAAGGGGTGTACTTATTTATGCTGAACACTGTACATCTGTGCCTTATCTTTCTTCTACCACATTCTATATTTGAGTGTGCATTCAGGTTGTCATTGCGCTCGTAAAGCTGTAGGTGGGCATGTGATGTCATAGTCCCTGCTTGGAATGCACACCCATCATCAATAACAGATATACCCAGCTCATTTGTTGACTGGAAAACTATGTGAAAGCACTTCCTCTTAGCCCATATCCTGTCAATCACAGGATGTAGAGAGTATGAAGGGGCTGAGCTACACTATTGCATTATGTCATTGATAATAGCTTGCAGTTTTAAAGGTGGATTGCTTGAAAGCTGGAGCATAGACAGAATCCAAACATGGTGCTATACATTTATCAAGGTACATATAGTATATGGCTGCACAGTATTCACTGAGCACATCTAGAGTGAATTTCCACTTTAAAAGGGAATTATATTCTAACAACAAAATATGCTCTAAATTAACCCCTTAAATTTGACCATAGAGCTTTGTAAATCCCTTCTGGGCACACACAAATACGATTACTGTACCCACTCTTTATACTCACATGCCGAAACAGTGGGATGCTGTCAAAACATAGTTGCTATTGATAAGAGTTCCTCCACAAATATGGGAATAACGTTTTGCATTAAGAACTTGTAAACTGACTTGCCAGGGCCATTCTCCAAGACTGGCCAAGGTGCCCCCAATAATTCTACTACTAGTCATCTGTTTGCCACAATCTGAAAGACAAAGGAAGCAATTAACACAACTATAGATTAACCACAGTGGCAAAAGTTTTAAGAATTATGCTGGATACACACTTGACAGTTTTGGAGCGTTCTATCTGTTTTCAACCACTGCAATATACTAGCAACAGTTTTACCAGTTTCCCAGTTTTGACCTATCAAACAATCAAAATTGTGGTTGAAATGTTCAAATGATTTCTACAGCAATTGCAATCAGTTGGTAACTAAAACTAGGAAAGGATTAAAACTTTTAGAAAGTGGAGGCTGCTATCTTTTTACTTTAAGAACCAATCTATCTTTTTAAAATGCCTTTTTGGTTATATTCGGATGACATTTATTGTAGTGAAGGTGATGTGTTTTTGACCAATTCATTGGTTTTTGTGCATTTTGTTGCTCAGGCTTTCCTTTTTGTCAGCAATGCTACTTGGTTAAGCCAACTGCGTGGGAGTAGTGGAACTCCTCCTCTCTTTTGTTATTTATGCATTCACTGGCACCAAAGATCATGTTAGTTGCTTCTAATTGAGGGCATTCTTTCCACTGACCACCAAAGTAAGGACCATTTTTCCCACTGATCACCAATGTAAGGTGCATTCTTCCCACTGACCACCATGGTAAGGCTATTCTTTCCACTGACCACCATTGCAAGGAACATTCTTTCCCTTGACCACAAATGGACCCCACCCACAGGGCGTTCTCAAGACCTGGTCGCAAAGTAAGCTTTGCATTAATATGCAATATATCCAAAATGAATTTATCCATGAAAAAAAGTCTCAGCCTTTAGTACTACTTTAATATAAAAGATTTATATCCCTCCTTCACCCTTCATATAGCTTCATGTCTGACTCCAAGTTAAAATACCCTGTCTATCCTACCTGAGAGTATATTTATTATTATATATATTACTTTCACTGTTTCAAAGTATAAATGAACCCCTTATATTAGTGATTATGAGCTGTTTTTTTGTACTATATAGGGTTTGTTAGGACAACTAAATTTTGTTTCTTTAAACCCCATCCTGAGAGATGATAAGAAAAGCATGCTGTTTCTACTAAATGTCTTATGCTGGCCATGCGCATATCGATTTTCGGACGATAATATTCGTACAAATATTCTTTGTACATTCCATGAATGAATGAATGTCATTCAAAAATGTCACTCGCTTTTAACTTTCAGGTTTAAAATGAAAGGAATTTCTGAACAAAAACCACATACACTGTCTGAAAATTTGACAGAGAAAATTATGCTATTCTGCTCCTTTGAGTTTACCGTTCAGTGTGGTTGTAAACGGACGTCAATTTGACCCCACTCATTTTTTAAAAATCGAAGGAAAGTTCTTGAAATGGAAATTTGTGAAGGAAAAATTTGTTTGTGCATGACCAGCATAAGCGACAACAGGCACAGGTAGCTTGTTGATTTCTCAGGTGACATATACCATATTCAATCTCTAATAGTATATACATCTCTTCTGTCTGTTATTCTGAGAATGGATTAGATATTTTGTTCCCTACTATATATGTTTTGTTCCCTACTAACTATATAGCTGTTTTTTTATATTTACCACTGCATATAACTTTCATGAAAAAAATTCTCTTTTTTTGAAACTTTTCATATTAATTAAATTACACACCAGACTTTTTTGAGGTTTTTATCCAATCAATCAATTAATCGAAACAATAATCAGACAGCTAATCGATTATGAAAATAAATGTTAGTTGCAGCCCTAATGTAAACCCTATGATCAAACTTCTCTTTACTCCTTTTAGGTCTGTTAAAAATATCACTGAAAGTGTTTTGTTATATGTGTTTAATAATTGCAAAAATACCATTGGTCCTGACAAAAATCCAGTGTTGTTGGTGCATAAGCATTGTTATTAGCCCCTACAGATATGTGAAATACGATACAACTCCTTTCTATGTGTAGAGCCACCCCTGTGGGGGCCGCTGGAAGATGATAGTCCCCAAAGGTTGCCCTGACCTTGCAAGTCTTCTGACACCTCTGTCATCCTGGGTTCAGACATGGTTCACACAGGATCACACTTGCAATAATAATTCTGTATCAAGTACACAACCATTAAGGTTAATTGCACAATTTCACTCTCAATTCAGAAACATGGAAAAGATTATATCCAAACATTGGTCCATTTTGACAGTAGACCATCATTTGAAAACTCTACTCCCAGTAAAATCCAAAATTTCATACAGATGGGCTCGAAACATTAAGAGCCAGATAACGCCTAGCCAAATCAGAATCACCATAACAACAAAAAATAGCCCTCAGCTTACCTTCCTCAATATAAAAGGTATATGACATGTAAACATGTCCAACATGGACAAAAGACCTTCTTGGCCAAGGGAAAAACCTACCATATTCCAGATTTTTTCACGCATTCATTGGAATTTGCTATTTATGGTTTGCCCTGCCCATGCAACCTCCTATATATTGGACGTACTATCTGAACTCTCAGAAAGAGGTTCAGAGAATACAGACATCTTGTGGAGGAGGGAAAGGACAAGCATAGTGTACCCAGACACTTTTCTGAATTTCATGAAAAATCCTCAGAAAATTTTAAGGTTTGGGTCATTGAAGCCATTTCCCCTAAACTCCCCATGGCAGAAACATTCAAACATCTTTGTACTAGAGAGATGTTTTGGATCTGCACATTAGACACCCTATTCCCTGAAGGCCTCAATGAGGAATTGGAGATTCACACAGCTTTATAAACAAACCCACAATACAATAGGAGAAATTTATACCTGTCCAGTCCCTCATGAACGTATAATACCACCGACCAGATCTGTTCTAAATCCGCTTGGAAATGCTAATAGAATTGCCTACATATAGCCCCATCTTAATATATCGTCCACTCAGTACCATGTATTTAGAGGAAGCCTGCCCTAACACACTTTGGTTATCAATTAATGGGTAATGGTATTTCTTATGAATTTTTTATGAATGTTGTAAGAATTTTTTCTTAGTGTTACTTGATTTTATCATGTCCTGATTTATATGACAATATTTATACAATGATTAGATCATGAAATTATTGTTGGAAGCCACCAGCACTACCAAAGAATAGCGGTCATCAATGGCGGTGTCGGCTATTTTCATTGATGAGCGCTTTTCACTTTTTTATCTTGTAGGTGTGCATTTTGTTAAATACCTGTTAAATACCTAACTGCTATACTCAGATAGGCATTGCTTCTCTCTTTGTATTCATTTGCAGAGTCCCATCTAACTCTTTCTAGCAGCATCCACTGGTTTGCAGCAATGAGACATTTGATTTAGTAACTATTCTCACTCCATTCCACTGTGGACTGTCTTTTTTCCAGTAGAGTGCCAGATTTTTATTATTTTGTTCAAACTTGCAATGACAACAAGTTGTAGTAAGGCAATTGAGTGTTTACTAGAAATTTTCAAGTCAACAGACAAAGGCAAAAGATTGTTATTGCATCTAACTTTAAATATGAGTCGTTTACTCCCTGAGGAGGTGAATCAAACAGCAACTACAATTAGTTGCCAATTACTTTGGCCCCAGGCATAAAAGGAGAAAGGAAGACTTTCCTCAATCCTTCCCCTCAAAACCCTGATGCCAATGGCACAAAAAATATTATCCCAGTTTATAACAATTTAATGTAAAATTATTGCAGTAAACTATTCCTGACATACGCAGAAGAGAAGCACCAAGTTCTTTAAGTGAAGACAAAGGAAGAGTCTTGGTAATGGACTGTGTCCCAAAATCTTCAGCTAGCTCATCTAAGGCCCAAAGGGACTGCTGTGCAATGGCTAGCAGCAATAATGAATAGCATGTACTAGTGTTTCCTATAAGAGTCAAAATGTGGTCAGAAGAGATAAAGTAAAGATCCTTGAAGGAGTGCACTCAGTGTGGGCTTCCGCCCACTCGCCAATCCTGAATATACTGAAGCTCAAGGGATGGAGACATCCTGGAACAGTCTCTTAAAGGATCCAGGCCCAGTGAGTAATGCCGGATCTGTGCACCTGGCGACACTGGCCTGTTACGGTGACAATGCGAGTCACCCTAGACAGTCACTCGATCAGCAAGGGGCTGGAAAAAGGCGATCTGCCTGCAGCTATGTAGTTCACCCGCTGGCAGTTCCCCGTGCTGTACAGGCCGCAAGGCCTGCTCTATCTCTCCACAGTGGCTGAGCCCCTGCTTTCAACCTCTGGCAGTGGTCCCAAAAAAACAAGTTTCCCCCAGGCTGGCCCTAAATATCCTCTCTCAGCATTCCCCCTTCTTTCCAGTTGGCTGGACCTTGTAGTTTTCAGCAGCACTGGTTCCATGCAGAGATCCAATTTGCTGGACTAACTGTCCCACAATGTCCTGCTTTCAGTAGCAATTCTTCTCTCACTACTTCCAGGGCACAAGGTTACAGTTACTAAGCTGGATACTAGAGGGAAGAAAGCCCAAGACAATCCTTGTGAAAAATGTCCCTGGGTCATGCAGGTGTACTAGCCAGCACTTGACTACATATGTTATAAAGAGGAGGAAGAGGTGTTCTGTAGTCCTAACACACTTCCTGACAAGACTACTTCTCCATAGATACAGTAGAAGGAGTGACTGTTGTCACCTTAGGTCAGCTATTGTGTTACTTGCAGGATCACCAGGGAAAAACTAAGAAGAAGGCATAGACCTAAAGTCTAATTGTGGAATAAAATTCAGCTTTAAAGTGGTAGTAAATGCAAACAAAAAATCTGGGCCCCCTGCAAGGTAATATTATAATCTGCTAGTATGCATCGCATGCTGCCTTCTGTTGGGCTTCTATCTTCACCCAGTCTTCCTTCCGGATTTGCAGGCTCCGGTCAATTGAATGGATGAGCTCTGAAGGGAAGGCATGAGTCTGTCATCCCTTCAGAAGGCATGCAATGGTGACGTCACCGGCTGAAGAAACAGTGAATATCTCCTAAAAGCTTCATGTTTAGGAGATATTCCTTGTACCTACAGGTCAGCTTTATTGTACCCTTACCTGTAGGTACAAGTGTCTCAGCAATATTTACTACTGCTTTAACAACTCCATCAAATTCTCCAGCTCTCATTCCTTCTACAGAGAATGTGAAAAGCTAGACTTACTAAACGTTCTTTTCCTGAGCTCAGTTGAAAGTTCTTTTTTCTGCAATAGTCTGGCTTGATGCGATGTCCTGCTTCTGTTCTCCCGATGAAAGGACACTAAAAACTAAACTAGACTAAGACAATTCTTCCCAAATTCAGCCACGAATCCTATTTACATCCGGATTGAGAGCTTAGAAACCATGTCCTATAAATATAATAAAATATCTGTGTGCTTTGTGTGGAGGGAATCTGTTGCCCTGGTTTTATTGATTTATTATAAACTCTGGGAATTGTAGGGATTAACATGTTCTTTTGATTTTTGGTAAACGGGTGTTTGAGCCCCTGACTGTAAAGCATCAATGTATTCCTTGAGAAGCCCCTCCACCCCATCTACCCAAGTCTTTCTATCAATGGGCGTAGTAAATCTTGCCATTTCTCATACTCTCTACAAAGATCTGAGCCATGCATCATTCCCTGCATTTCTCCTGTCTCTGAACAACTCAGGCACTCCTTTAAGAACTACACGCACTACAACGCACTATACTCACCTTTCCCCTCTTCCCTGTAGAGCCCCACTATCTACTTTCAGGTCCCAGCACATCCTATTGTAATTTTCCTATCTTTCTGGAATTCCCTGCATACTATACTTGCATTTTGGATTTTTCTATAAAAATAAAGTAGGCACCTTTTCACATTGCATTCCATTCTCTGAAGAATAAAAATGTATTTGCTAGTTGTTGGCACTTTCAGCAGAAGATTTATTAACTTACTGAGTATGTAGTTTTTTTATCTTTTAATCCTTATCTATGTTCCATTTTAGGTTGGTGCCAAGACCACCCCTCCAGGTTGTATGTTTCAGGGTGGCTCCTTTCTCTTGCAGCATCCTATAGAAACATGCAGCCCCATACAAAAGGATGGCAACGCACTACCCTGTGCCTCCCTTCTTCCCCCTCCCTTTTCCAAATTAACAGATTGATGTCAGACTGCACTGTCCACTCCAACCCTTTCCTGTGAAGATAGGGGGAAGCAGCACCAAGAGAGCAGGAGCCAGCAGCATTAAAAACTGTAAATTGCAAGTGCTGGGGTAAGAATTTTAATAAATAGTTTACCGGGGAATGTTTATTTTATTGTGCTCAATGTGTTCAGCTAAAAACACTGAGGATTTCATACGTATCTAAAAAAATTAAGTAAAGTACCCATAAATCAGCAAACTATGTTTGGCTTCATCACAGACTGCTTACCTGAACATCTGAGAGCCAAATACTGGCCAGCGGAACAAGTTTGACTACAATAAAGCAGAAAAATAAATGTTGGTACATAGCAAGTGAAATACTGTATATACAATATGTATGTTTCATCATAGTTGTGAATATTTGTTCTACATGCATACTAGACCAGCACCTTTTCATCATGGTATAACCAGAAAAGCTGAACAATATTTGGAACCTAAAGCGGAACTACACTCACCTTGGATCCAACCATGTGGTGTCCCAGAGCGCCCTGCCCAACCGCTGATATCTTCAGGTGGCTGTCTTCCGGGTCTCGATTTCTGTCCCCGTTCATTTGCTGGGTGGAGATGACGTAATTCCCGTGTATACATGGGGGTTCAGTCAGGTATGGCATTCCCAAATTTGTACAGTCAGCTGTCCTGCACGGCTCACTGTACTGGGGCAGACAGGCAGGTAGGTAACTTTAATGCAGAAGAGACAAAGCAAGTCTGTTTTGCATTACAGTTCCTGCCTGTTCTCCCTTTTCTAAAATGTTATCCTAAAATGCCACTTTAAATTGGAACTAAACATATCAATTTACCCACTAGCCTTCTGGGCACTTATACCCCCTTCCTGCCCAGGCCAAATTTCAGCTTTCAGCGCTGTCACACTTTGAATGACAATTGTGCAGTCATGCAACACTGTACCCAAATGAAATTTTTTACCTTTTTTTGAGACAGATAGAGCTTTCTTTTCGCTAACAGAGCGAAAATAATCCGATTATTCTTAAGTCCAATTTTCGAACGAAAAATCTTTCGAAAATTGACTCATGTATGGCCAGCCTAATTTAAGCAGGATATACACTGTATGAATTTTGGTCTGTTGCTAATGACCTAGATAAAAGTTTCTCAGTTTGTGGCCCTGTCATCTGCCTCCTGCCTGACATCCCTGGAGCCAGGTGGAAAATTGTCAGCTGAAGCAGCTGCATCCAATCACATGCAGTTGCTGTATGGAGATTTTGACAGCTGGTGGGACCCAAATATGATAGCTGAAGTTTCATCCATCTGTATAGCGTGGAACGAGGATGTTCATTTTTTTTTTTTGGTTCAGCCTGCAGGAAATGCCAGTGAATGGCGAGCATCATTAAATGATAACTCCCCTTTGTTAAAATTAATCCAGATCCATTTTTTTCGCTATCTATTGCAGAATGGTTTTTCTCACTAACCTGAGGAATTCTGTTTTTAGAAATCAATTTTCCATTTGAGCAGAGCATCTACCAATATGTTTTTTTTCTGGCATATACTGGCAAAATACATTGTAACATAAAATCAAAACAAGAAAAATCAGTGATTAATAAATGTTATTTATCAGTGTTTATTTAGAAATAAAGTTGTGGGGTTGAAATACTAAAATTGGTGAGTGCAAAATCTGGAGCAGCTTTGCATGGTAGCCAATCAGCTTCTAACAGCAGGTTGTTCAATTAAACTTTGGCAATAAAACCTGGAAGCTGATTGGTTTCTGTGCAGAGATGCCCCAGATTTTGGACTCTTCAGATTTAGTAAATCGACCCCACTGACATGTCTCTGTATGATAATAAAGATACTGCAGTTTAATAACTGGGATTTTTGGCCTCAACATCCAATCCTGCTGATAAGACCATCCTTTACTCCCCACAGATTTCTATTGCTTAGTTCTCTGGAATGAATTGCGTGGTCCCGTGTTTATGTGCCAAGTTAGAAGAATGAAGTGATTCACAAAGGAAAGTATGCTGACCTGCTATCAGCTTCATCAATTCAACAAAGGAAATAAATGCTTCAATTTCATTGAAAGAGGAACCATGCCCTTAAATTTGAGAGGAGAGAAGGGTTTGTTTGTTTGTAGGCTGGTGAATGTGGCAAAAATGCACTTTGCAAAGAACACCCAATCACATGCAAGAAAAGTAAAACATGGTATTTTTGCTTGCACGCATTTGGATGATAGAAGTTAGCAGAACCTAACATCATTCACTAAGCTAAAGGAAATTTCCCCAGACTGTTTGCCTTTAGTAAATCATCCCCTATATTCCATCTGTAAAGAAGGCTTTCTATATTCTTCCTGGATATCAAATCACTGGAGTGGAGCTGTCCAGTTGGGTCTAAAAGTGTCCCCCCCCCCCCTAGATGTTTTTGGGCTCTGCTTTCCCACCTGTGGGCTAGGGACCTGCATGGCAGATATTGCAGGGTAGATGGGAGGGAGATCAGTAAATATCCTTTCATTGATCTCCCCTAGCTAGTGAGAACTCAGAAGGGATAAGGATTTTAGTCAGTTCAGGTTTCTCCTATCACTTCGTCACTCCAGCTTTGACCAAGGAGGAAGCTAATGAAGCTCAACCTGTGCTCCATTCGCTTCAATGAAGTGCAGGGGAAACATCAGGAGTCTAAAAGACCTCTGATGTCCCATTAAAGAGAACATGTCACTATAAATATACTATCACGTTGGGGGGAGGGGGGGGGGCTATTGATCCCCTATGTAATAGCAATATAGTTAAACTAAAAACAAAGTGTCAAAAATTAAAGGTACACCTAACCCCCCCCTCAAAAAAAAAAAAAATATGAGCCCTGTTTTTTACTGCATGCTGACAGGGAACAGGCTTTTTTGCTCAGTCTGTGGCTGTTTCAAAAATAAAATAAACTATAGGCCTTTGAACACCTTTTGTTTTGATGTCCTTGAGGAGTATTCAGCTTATTTGAACTGAATCACTTGGGCTTCAAAACATTGGGCATTTGTGCTATTTAAAGAATAAAGCTGCCTTTAACTTGGACAATTATTATTTCCTAAGTGCTGAAATCCATATTTTTGCAAAAACACTGAATTTATGTACAACTGCTCTAAGGTTGTGTGGGCCTGAAGAAGAGAATATAGTCCAAAACCTCATCTAAAAATAGATCTCCTTGCCCAAAAGAAATCATTACAATGAATAAAATTAACTTTTTTTTTATCCTGGCTAGGGCAGGTTATGGCCAGAGTAAATTACAAATCAGGAAAATCATAATTAGACTTTTATTACACTACCAAAACCAGTCAAGTTGACAAGCATGGTATTGTTAATATACTGTATATGTGTATGAGACAAAATAAAAAATACATAAATTATCAAGGCAACAGGTGGTAGGAAAGAACCCTAGAAATCTCATACCTGTCTAAGCTTCCTTGAATAGTGTCCGATGTCCTGGCAGTAAAAAGACCAACATTTGCAGAATTGTCTCTCATGGTCACTGACTCAGTTGATGGTTGTCTAAGGACGAAGATACAATAAAACTGATTGATGCAGAAACAATGTATGCAGGGAATTAACAAGGATACATTTTAGGCTCCATTCACACTTGCGCAACTTGTTGTGCAACTTTTAACACATAAAGTCTCATGACAAGCCACAATCCATTGTTTTCAATGGCACTCATTCAGATCTTAAAGCTCTGCCCCCCCCCTCCCAAAAATTACAAAGACTGTAGCTGTTGACTTTTAATATTAGGGCACTTACCTGTACTCACCCCAAGCCAACTCTTCAGTCGGCTGTCGGGTGCTGGGGCCACCCTCTTGACTAAGGGAAACCAGCAGTGAAGTCTTGCAGCTTCATAGCCGGTTTCCTACTGCACATGCGCGAATCACGGTGTGCTTTGAGAATGGACCGCAGCCCTCAGGAACCTGTAAAATGTCACAGAGGGCTGTGGGGGTAGGAGGGGAACTGAGCCGGAAATGGGAGCGGGTACCTGTCAAAACCAGGTACCCACTCCTCCCCCAAAAAGGTGTCAAATGTGGCAGCGGAGAGGTGGAGGAGGCAGATAAACAGAGCTTCCACTTTTGGGTAGAACTCTTCTTTAAACTTGCAGCAAATTTAAAAAGGTTATGGAGTACCAAACAGTGTAAAGATGCATCAAAGTCGCACTCCAAAGTCGCACTCCAAAGTCGCACTGGAAAGCATGTGACTTTGGAGTTGCACATGTGTGAACAGAGTCTTAATGATACATTGTCTGTTTATATTTTATTTATTTTTAAATAAAGTCTACTTGGCTTGCCACACAACACTATAAAACTATTTTTACTTTTTGTGTTTACATTCCCTAGGGCTATTTCAGATGAACAGTTTTACAAACTGAAAGAGTTAGTTCAGCTATTAAAAAAAATACTTTGCGGCCAAGGGGCCAATAGTGTAAATAACATTATTTGACTTAGAAAAATGGAGCTTAGTTTATATGACGTGTAAGGTGGTGCTTGTGTGGTGTCATTTACTGTATTTTGCTGTTTTATTTATTGCAAGCGTGGCTCTGCAGGCTACCCTGGGTCACCCTGCTGGGTTTTGGCCTGGAATAAGAACTTTCCAGCACTGGACTCTTGCTGAGTGGACTTTGCTCTCTGGAAAGGTATGAGCCTGGGCAGATTGCATTAGGGCTAGACTCGAGCTCATGTACAGTGTGCTGTTGAACTATATTGCTGAATCTTCTGTAAGACTGTTAAATGTTTCAAGTCTGGTCTGAAGTTACTCTAAAGCAGTGGTCTCCAAACTGTTGCCCTTTGCTTGCTTTTATCTTGCCCTTGGGGCAATATTTCCTCCTCTGACATCAACAATGGGGAATAATTCCCACCACTGTCACCAATGATGGAGTATGCTTCTTCCCACCCAATGACAGCAACGATGGGGCACAATTCCTCTCACAGATACCAAAGATGGGGCATTGTTTACTCCCACTGATGCTAGGATATTTTCTTATTTCAATGGTCACAGTCCGGCCCCTCTAAAGTCTGAAGGACAGTACACTGGACCTTTGTATAGGAAGTTTGGAGAACCCTGCTCCGGTTACATGATGGTTTCTGGCATATGAAAGAACTAGGGTCAGAACATATGGCATATGAAGCAAAGTCACTACCAGATCTACTCAGCAAGACAAGCAAACAGAGTAATGTGGTTACTATGGGAAACCAATAACTGATTTACGGTACATTGCAGCCATTCATGAAGTGTGGTACCTGGCATAGCAAGGGGTCCTTCAGTAGCAAGGGGGTCAGTGGTCTGGCTCCCTCTCCAGTGGTCAGAGACCCATAGGCTGGCCATATGGTATGGGAGTGAAAGTGTTAACAAGTGTGCGCATGGGGTCTGCGCCAGGTGTGCAACAGGACCCTATTCTGTCAATGGGAGTAGGTGGCAGAGGTGTGCTGGACTGATGGAGAGGACATGAGTTCAGCAGTGTCCCTCCTAATTGCAACATACATCAAGTTAAGGTTTGTACCAGAGAGGCTCATCTCTAAGTCAGGGAACTGCCAAAATGTTTCATTCTCACTTGAACATGTTCCCTGCCTGGTCCTGGGATTAATGTGCGAGTGCATGACGAAAGGTACCCCCACATGAAGAGAGAGTGGCCCAGCCCGCGACTTGGCATAGTTAGCAGGATAAGACCACCACTAAAAAGACCATAGCTGTAGTTAGGTAGAACATGTTTAGGGTTGCCCCAGTACCTATGGCTTGTGAATATTGCATGTTTGGCATTGATTGCTTCCTGTGAGAGGTGCTGCACCCTCATTGGACATTTCTGCAGCTAGGGGATGGATATGCTGCTGCCATCCTCCCCTACTACTTCCACCACTCTGCTGTGTCTGCTTCTCTGAGAGTGTTTCTGCCAGTGTCGGTGCTGCCTGTCGTGTACAGCTCTCCAGGTCCCTTGCTGATCAGCCGTGAGGGACTGCGCCTGGATTCCCCCATCAGTTCTGGGTTGAGTCCATGCTCGGAGAACCTATTGTGGGAGCAACTCCTGTTAAGAAGGCGGCTCTTAGGATACCACTCAGCATGCTACAGTTAACTATATTTATAAAACTTGTATTATGTTTCTCTAGGCTGCACTGCTGCCATGTTGGCAATGTTTGTTTGGTGCCATGCCGTTAAATTGCACCAATGTTTTGGGTGCCCAGTAAATAATAAAATGTGTTTAGGATGTAATAATACATTTTTTTGGTGATCTGGGATGGCTCATCAAAAAAGAGGGTGGGGTGGGGGAGTGTAAGAAAGTTCTTGTGAGGTGTCATTTAATGTATTTCTTCTGTATTCATTGCACTGTGTAGCTATGCAGACAGTTACAGGCTGCCCAGGATGGGAAGAGGTCAACTATGTCTATACCCTTTTCCCCAGCTTTCTGAGGCCTGCCCCCAGTTGTAACCCACATAAACACAGGGGAAGTCTCACAGTTCTCTCTCTTCCACATGGGATTTACAGAGGGAGATCTGCTGCAAATGTAGTCCTACTGGAGCTTGTTGCTCTATTCTGGACCACCCTGCTAGGGTTCTTCCTGGAACAGGAACCTTCCAGCATTGTTTTTTTGGTGAATGGATTTTGTTCTCTAGAATGGTATGAGCCTGAGCAGCCTGCATTAGTTACTTAGGGCTGGACTCTGTTCATGTGTGCTGTGTTGTTGCACTGTATTCCTCAAAGCCTGGCCAAAAAACTGCCATCCTGACTGATCCGTTATAGAAGCTGGGATGCGTTGTTCACTGAACGTACCCTGGAGCATTTAATAGAGCCTTGGAATTTTTTTCATCTAGGCCAGGGGTCTCCAAACTTTTCAAACAAAGGGCCAGTCTATTGTCCTTCAGACTTTAGGAGGACCAGGTTGTGGCCAGTGGGGGTAAAAATGTCCTGGGCCTAGCATCAGTGAAAATAAACATGGCCTCAGGGTTGGTGGTCAGTAGGAGGAAGAGTAGTGCCCCATTGCTGGTATCGGTTGGAAGAATAGTGCCCCATCATTTCTATCAGTGGAAGGAATAGTGCCCCATCGTTTCTATCAGTGGGAGGAATAGTGCCCCATCATTTCTATCAGTGGGAGGAATAGTGCCCCATTGTTGGTAGCAGTGGGAGGAATAGTGCCCCATTGTTGGTGTCAGAGGGCGGAATAATGCCCCAAGGGCCAGATAAAGGCTAGCAAAGGGCTGGTTTGGAGACCCCTGATCTAGGCTCTAGTGATTCAGCTCAATTACAAACTCCCTTCAGCGTTATGTTTTCAAGTATTATTGTATAAATAAACGCAATAACTAAAATCTTATATAAGCTTCACTATACTTAAGTAATCTCAATTGTTATTTTCAATGTTTTTGAATCTGCAACTTTCACTAGTATAACGCATGGTAACC
This sequence comes from Staurois parvus, assembly GCF_062004578.1. Lineage (NCBI taxonomy): Eukaryota > Metazoa > Chordata > Amphibia > Anura > Ranidae > Staurois > Staurois parvus. The sequence goes on from NW_028318003.1 coordinate 8,982,139, forward strand.
CTGCCATAAAGGTCCTTAGGTAGGCACTTCCTGTTTTGATAAAACTCTCCCTGCCTCCCAATTGTTCTCCTGTGTTACAAGCTCTCCTAATGAAGACAAAAAGCAGCCATGTTGATGCACATTGCACAGACATGGTTGACAACGTTTGCGAACCCGCCATGAGGAATCCATTGCAGCCATGACTGGAGAAAATGCATGTAGACAAGAAGTATCTGTAAAGAGGCTGCAAAGGTTAACACAGGATAAAAAAAACTATGAAAACAGCCCTTTATTTTTAAATCATTCCAATTGTTTGTGAAGCAATACTATAGCAAATGTATCATTTAGTTAAAGTATGCATTTACTTTCACCTTGTGTTAATCTACCTCTAACCAGGGGCGGACTGACCATTTGAGAACTCAGGCACTGCCCAAGGGGAGGAAACAGGGGCCCCATGATTCCCTATTGCCCGGGGGCCCCATGAGTTGTCAGTCCGCCCCTGCCTCTACTTCCTTAATATTTTTTGTAATTGTATTTAATTTTTTTTGGACATGACATTAAGAACCACAAAACAAAACAGAAAACACAAGAAAACTTACTCTTGGAATCCAAATCGTTGACATACATAAGAGGGAAAGTTATTGCTGACTCCTGTGGAACACACTGGCAGCCATTCATTTTCATGTGTATGGGACATGACTTCAAGCAGTGAATCGGACCACCGAAAACGCACTGTGAGTGATATATAAGATACATGACCACGTCAGTCTGGTATGAACAGATTCTACATGGTTGCAATTTATTATGGGTAACCCTTTTCTTTGTATCACTGCATCAAGCTGTGAAATATCCATAACCCTTCATTCTACTATATATGAATACATCTTGCTTATTATAATTAATTTCACTTATTATCAACTCTAACAGATATGATAGTAGATATATTACCACATCCAGCCTCATCTCCTCCTTTATCACACTCAGCTATCCCATTGCACAGGGTCTTGTTGGGAAAACATTTTTCTCTTACAATGTAGTTGTTGGAAGAGGATCCTCCAAATGCATTTAATTTATCTATGAGAGAAAGAAACATTTTCATTAGTATAGGTTTATATCAGACTCCAATCAAATAAAGAATAATCTGCATTGTGTGAAAATGTATCTAAATATGTTGTGCGAATATATCCTGCAACAGTGTACTACAAAGTAGTGTTCTCAGCTGCAAGCCCATTTGCTACATGTGGCTCTTGAATGCCACAGGAGTGGATGTGAAGACCACGGCGAAGAGTTCTGCATTGTGCATGTTACCAGGAATAACTGCAGACAGTAGGTTTAGAGTCCATTAACTTTTCTATGACTTGCCATGTGACTTTGGGGTCCAAAGTTGCATGACAAGTGGCACCCCATGTTTCCCAATGAGTACCATTCAAATCTGTGCGACTTCAAGACTCAGCAACTTGAGAGTAGTTCCTGCACTACTTTGGTATGACTTTTGATGTGACTTTAGTCCAGTGAATGTAAAGTCTGATCAAAGTCACACCACAAGTCCTATCAAAGTCGCGCTCCAAAGTTGCACTGGAAATGTGAGTGACTTTGGAGATGCGCTAATGTAACTGGAACCTTAGAGACATCTATGTCTGGTGAATATTACCATGGCTCTTGACACTTGCCCCACTGCATTAGTGAAAAACCATTACCCAGGAACACTCTCCTCCCTTTTATCACTTTGTGCACTTTCTGGCAGGTGAACGCACAATAGTGTGTGCAGGTAAACCAGTCTTCATAGGAGAATGTGTGTACCTGTGTACTGTATTGGCAAAGGAACAAGCATTCCTGTGGATCTTAATGCTTGCTCACATGTATTTCTAATGTCCAATATATTAGCTCTTTATAGTGGGCCCATAGGAATGTATGGAGACCAACTTCTGATAAAGGACTATAAGCACCTTTAATTTTTGCATACATATCTACACTTTTATGCAGTTACACTTATACTGTAGGTTGCTCTGCCTCCAGTTTAAAGTGTTTGTAAACCGCAGAAATGAAATATGAACATACCCCTTTATAGTGTGTGCTTGTCTCAATCCAGAGCACAAAAGGGGGGATTTACTAAAACTGGAGCACTCAAAATCTGGTGCAGCTGTGCATGATAGCCAATCAGCTTCTAAATTCAGCTTGTTCAATTAAGCTTTGACAATAAAATCTGGAAGCTGATTGGTTACTATGCAGAGCTGCACCAGATTTTGCACATTCCAGTTTTAATAAATGCCCCCTATGCGTATATTCTGTCTGCTGCTTTGTCCATCTGCTATATGAACCACTTCTGACAGGTTTTCCTGACACCAAGTGAAAATTGATGACAGGGGAGAGACCTCCAGCAGGTTGACAGCCTCAGCTCTGTTCCTTTGAGCTGTGTGGAGGGGTTTGTTTCTCTTCCCACCAATCAGCTCTCAGAGCTTTTCTCACTGAGCTCTACAGTGTGTAATTTCAGCTCTCCGGACCCTGTTTTCTAAACTCTCAGAGGATATTTTTCATCTCCGTGCATTACCTGAGGCCAGTCACTTCACTGGGTATATGCAAGGGTTTACAACCACTTTAAGCTGCCTCCAGTCTTAGGCTGGCTATACACTAATACATTTTCAAACAAACATTCAAAGGAATATTTGTATGAAAATTTTCAGTACATTCAATGACTTGACGAATGCCATTCAAAAGTGCTTCAAAATGTAATTTGCTTTTAACATTCAGTTGTGGAATGAATGGACTTTCCTGAATGAAAACTACATACATTGTTAGAAATGTGTTTGAGAAAAATTGTCCATTTTGCTCCTTTGAATTTTCTCCTCACTGCAGTCAAAAATGAATGTTGACTTGACCTTCACTAATGATAAGAAAATTGAGCAAATGTTCTTAAAACTAAATACTTCAACTAAAATTCTACTAGTGTATGACCACCTTAAACCTTTAACCTACACCTTACTCATCTGTCCCTGATCCAGCCCATGAAGTAAAAAAGCTAATTGTCAAAATCTTCTGAGGCGGACCAGCCAATGCACTGTGAACACTCCAATTAAACCTATAAAGAGTTCCTACTCTGTGTTCTGGTGCTATAAGAACTCTTTAAAGGGCTTAATGCAGAATACACAATGCAAGCAGGGTTGCTGTTAGAAACCACGGAGCCCCATACAGTCAACCTGAAAGCCCCACCCCCCAAAAAAAACCCCAGTTATGATGAACACAGCAAGTAATCGATACAGATCACTCATTGTGCTCATTCAGGAAAGGAAAGGGCTGACAAATATGACCTATTTACCATACCCTTCCCCCACTCTACATCCTGAGGGATCCTATTGTGTGATTGCAGTTGTCTGTGGAAAGCAGAGGAGGGAATCCGGTAGCACTGCAGGGTTGGGGGCACACAGGGGGACCTGGGCAGTAGGGGGAAATGTATGGTGCACACGGAGGGTAACAGGTGCAGCGGGGGGTCAATTACTGGAATTGATCCCCTTTATGGCTCTCTCTTCTTCAGATGATAGCCAGCAGGAGGGAGAGGAGAAGAAGCCAGCTTTCAGCTGCTGCAGGGAAAGCCATACAGGGGATCAGTTCCAGTAATTTTCCCCCCAGCGGTGAAGATCACCATCTCTGCCCACATCCAATTCACCCATCTGCCTGGGCCCCCCTGTTGGCATGGGCCCCATACAGGAAAACTGGTGGTACCCCCTTATCCACTGTCCTAAATGCAAGTGTAGCCCTCTTTTGCGGGCTGATTATGAGAAATGGCCCTCCCCAAACAGGATACTCCACTAAACCTGTAGGTAAATAAGAAAACCAGAACCTTCTGTAGGTGGAGGAGTGGGTTTGATAATAAAGTTGGCGTGGCCTCCACCCAGGACACGGCTTGCTTTCTTTGGAAATTATCGGTAATCTAAACAAAGCAATTGGGAGCAAAGGAACTACTGCAACTAGCATATAATATAGAAAAAAATGCTAACTTTATATAAGAAGAGAGTAATAATAATACATACATACATACAATGTACAAACAGGTATTATCATCAAATGGCCTGATAGGAGTCCTGGTGGAATTGTGCATATATGCAGTACCTGAGATGAAGCAGTGTCTGTCTTTGTGTTGGAGACCTGAAGACAAGATCAGCAGCGACAGGGGTATCCTTCAACTCTTGTCCAACCAGCCTGGAATGGAACTTCTCACCCGCAGGAACTATCCTATCCTATCTACTCTGTGCTTAATCTCTCCCTAGTAGTGTAAAATAGTCCCTTCCGGCTTGAGGTTTAGCAGCATGGACACGACAGGTGGTTGAGACTTTTTCTCTCTCCCCATTTATTCCTCCCAGTGTTTCAATGCCAACAACCCAGGGACAGGTGAGTATAAATATGGAAAGGGCTGCTGAGGGTGTGTGTGTGTGGGGGGGGGGGGGCAATGTCTATGGTATAATTGTAAATTTGGTGCAGTTCTACTCTGAATCAAAACAATAAAATACAATATCTGATTAGATGACACAGGTAAGAAAACTTTGCACATTTTGTTTTGCTTCAAACATCAACTACCTACAGGTGCACATTTGTACAGTTTTCAAAACACGAGTTCTATTTTTTGTAATGTGTAAACATTTGTTCTGCTTGTTAGATGAACAGCTTGTTGTATGTAAGGCAAACAAATGATCAGGTGACTTACATGCTGTTATGAGACCAAGTCCAATAACAACGACGATCAGGACAAGGAAGACAAAGATGGTAGAGGCACGACTTGAAAAGAAGGAAAATGGGAACTTATTTGCTGAAATGAAGAAGGTAACACTGGTGAATGACATGGAAAAGGCCAGATAATAAATGCTTATAAGAAATAAAGAAGGCTAATGGCTGTGTTATATTAAGTGGCCACCTCTAGCTTCAAGATATCCCCTCTTGTCCTGGTGGTTTTGAACTCTTGCAGATTACTTCCTTTTTTACACTTAAAATGGGCATGAACAATGATTTAAATAAAATATATGATTTTCAGCAGATTTTCGGCAGCAAATTACTCAAGCCCCAGATTCAAAGGAAGCACCAGTAGAGTAACATTTACTGTATTGTACTGAACATTACTTGTTCTTTATTACTGGTAAATCCATGGCAGGAGTTTTTTTTCTCTGTTGGTTCAAAGGTAGGCATATCTAAGAATTGGACCATGGGCAAAAGGGAATATTCCAATGTATTCCTAATGATTTTGTGCATGCTCAGCATTTCAATGGTTAACATAAACGCAACAGAATGATACTTACGTCGTCTCTCTATAATGTAGGAAGGCGCAGGAGGACTTGGCTGAATGGTGTATGGCTGGAACACGGTCCCATTGTTGCTTGAGGTAACAGGAGCTGGATATGGACCATTGGAGTAGGGCTGGTAAATAACAGAAAGAAATAGGTTAGACCAGTGGTGGTCAACCTTTTGGGTGCAGGGGGCCGCATGTGCAGCCACTGACATCACCAAGGGCTAAACTTAACATACAATAAATGTAATTGTACAAAAAGCAACAGGAAACAGTCAAAGACTATGGGCATGCTACAAGTGATGATCATAGACTGCAAACATGCAATAAGCCTTGGTTCACAGCTATGCAGTCTTTAGTACGTTTTGCATTTTGCAGAAATGCACTACAGTCCATTTAACATGCTTTCCTATGGATCTAGTTCCCATCTGTGCGTTTTTTCATGTAATAGACTTCAATGGACTTGCACCAAAAGTGTTGTGTTTTTTGCATTTTGCGTCTTTTTTTTGGCTAATAGCAAAGAATGACAATTCTGTTGATGTAGTGTGACTTTTGTGCGACTTTGATGCGACTTTACACTCTCTAGCACTCAAGTAGCATCAACATGGCATCAAAGTCGCATCAAAGTAATGCAGGAACCTTTATGGTGCAAAGTCGCATGTTAGGGTTAGGGTTAAGGGCTAGGGTTAGGGTTAAATGTTAGGGTTAAGGGATACCCTAATCCTATCCCTAACATTTAACCGTAACCCTAACGTGTGACTTTGGAAACAGAAAGGTTCCCACATTAATTTGATGCGGCTTTGATGCTACTTGAGTGCCAGAGTGTAAAATTGCATCAAAGTCATATCAAAGTCGCAACTACATGAACAGAACTGTCATACTTTCCTATTAGCCAAAAAAAACCCCAAGACGCATCAGAAACGTACTAAAAACATATGTTCAAAAACACAAAATGCGGCAAAAAATGCATCAACCTGCATAGATGTGAACCTAGCCTAAGAGTTGTTGGAGACTGAGGAGTTGTAGACTGGAGGCACATTACATGAGACTGCTAGAGATCACTGCTATAACATCCCTTTGCAAATCAACGCTGGCACAACTGTGCTCCCTACAGCCTCCTTAAATATTATTGGTGCCACATTGTATATTTCTTTTAGCAAGGTCCATTATAAAAGATCAGTGGGTAAAAATAAAAAGTGAGAAAGGATGGGTAGCACAAACAAGTAAGACAGCGGGATAGAACAAGTCATTTACCAATAGAACCCAGTCTAAAGGACATTTTACCTCCAGTGGGAGAGGGAAGGGTTAAAACCCCGAACAGTTTATTTTATGCTGTACCTGTCCCATTGGGAAATTTCTCCTAACTTCCTATCCTGGGAAGAAGAATGAAATCTCTACAGACTTGAATTGCCCTTTTACACAATTGTCACCACAACAGGTGACACCATTGCAAAGTTTGTGACTTGCAATCATGTTGCTGTTGAGAATCTATCAGCGGAAGAATTGTTATGGAGAACAAAGCATAAATGTGAAACACTCATACTCTCACCAGCAGGGGCGGACTGACCATTCAAGCACTCAGGCGCTGCCCGAGGGCCCTTGGTCAGTAGGGGGCCCCATGAAATGCCCCTGGTACCTTTTTATAGGCTTTTTTGGGTGTGCATTGAGTGAGGGCAAGGACACAGGGGCCCCATGGGCCCCTATTGCCCGGGGGCCCCATGAGTTGTCAGTCCACCCCTGCTCACCAGCAACCTACACTCTGAAGGGAGCTGGAAAAGGAGCAACACATAAGTAAGTGATCTCCCTGCATATTCTAAGGATCCTGTTGCAGATGACTTCTGTCCATTAAAGGGATCATAAGAGATGAAATTAGCCTTACCCACAGTGACAACTGTAAGATTTTGGATTTCCCCTCTCTCGGTGACTGTTCTTATCAGGACAAATCAAGATTACAGTAATATGTCTTTATAACTGGCATCCATTTTGTATAATGCCTCCATTTCTAGATGTGTGAACAGTTAGTTTCGATTTTAAGTTTCGCTTGTAACTCCTCTCTCGTTTCCTGAGTCTAGTTTCTATTCTTAAACGGAATAACCTTATATGGTTTTCAGGGGTGTAGTTACCACAAAGCAAACAAGGCACTTGCCTAGGGTGGCATTTTTCAGGGGGGCAGCACCACCCCGCAAAAGAAGGGATGAAAGAAGGGACACGTGCACCATGGGAACCGAAAAAGGCTGCGGGCTGCTTGATGGTGTACTGTATGTAGAGCCTGACTCTCATTACCGGGATGTCCAGAGTTGTGAAGATGAGTGTAGTGGAAGGCTCTCCTGGGTGGGGGGCAGGGGTGTTGTTGGTCAATGTCAGGCTTTCTATGCCAGGAGGGAGAAGGGGGGGGGGGGGGTTGTGTTGGTTGGTGTCTGTAGGGGCAGACGATTTTTGTGTTGCCTAGGGCAGCACCAAACCTAAATACACCACTGATGGTACTCCTTAACCATGTCACTCCTCACCTAGTGGTGACAGAGACACCTCTTCTCTTGTTGTCAGCCCTTTCCATTTCCCCCTTCTAGATTACAAAACACCTCTCTCTTTGGTTATGGTGATGACCGGAGGCTGTGTTTTGTAGTCTAGTAGGGAAAAAGTAATCACAGTGCTTGAGATTTCAGTGCAGAAAAGGCAGCATTGATAGTTCACTGCAGGAAATTAGAGGTTCACGGGATTTCTGGCAGGACCAACTGGTATTTTTTTGTACTTGCAGCATTTTTTAAGTGACAGAAAATTGAAAAATGTATATGTATTACAGATATACACTGGATATGTTTTCTTTTATTTGATTTTGTACAGGTATACACTTTAAAGAAAAACCTCAAAGTCTGACCGTAGAAAGTCAATATGACCCTAATAACTAAATTAACAGTATTGGTAAACGCAATAAAGATTTAATAAGCACAGAATATCCAATATGTGTGAGCCTTCAGAGAAGATGTGCGCTGTACACAAGGACCCCCCCAAAACGACGATTTAAATGTAAGCACAGGCAACCTACTTTTAAAATCCATTAAGGGTCAATAGTCATAGTTGTTGTTTTCTGCTATTGGGTAGTGTGTGTACAGATTATTTTACATTTAGCACATTTTAGCTGTAATTTTAGGGAAAGGTATTCCCTAACCCCCGAAGGAGCTGCTGACTATTGAACCAGGTCTCCTCTGCTAGAGTACAGAGGCTGCTAGACCCAGACTCAGTTCCAAGCACTCTGACAAACGTAAATTCAGTCTATGGGATGTTTTTGTGGACTTATTGCCTAAAACTTCATGAGAAATGAACGGAAGGAAAACTTAAGACAAAATCCTCTTGTAACAGGCTTTGCAGGGATAGAAGGGGATGGCCAGGTAATCTGGGATTCTATTAAGCAGTCCCAGTTCTTACAGCACTGTGACTGTACTTCCCCAAGCACATGCACTTCTTGATCCATAATCAAAGTCTTACTCACAAGGTCCAAGGAAAGGTAGAAAGGAGTGCCCAGTATCTACTAGATGCAAGTCTGAAGGTGAGTTTAAAATTGTTTATTGAGAGTAGCAACAAATAAATCCATCCAACGTGTTTCGGGGGAACATAGACCCCCTTCCCTTCTTCATGGCTGTTGCTGCTAGTAAGCAGGGAAGGGTCCCAAACAGGTGTGTCTTTAAAACAAAAATCAGACTGATCACTGGTTGGGCTTGCAGAGGCAATGTAGTCTGCTGGGGAGGAACAACCCAGTGAGCCTCAAGCAGAAGAGCTGGCATCAAGGCAGAGCACTGCTAACCTCTGCCTACAATAATCGGTGGTACTGGAGGATTTGTGCGAGGCAACTAAATTTTCATTTTACGTCCTAGCAGAAGAGCTGGCATCAGGGCAGAGCACCACTGACCTCTGCCCAGCACTCACAGCACTTCCAGAGCTCCAGGGAGCCAGGGCGGGAAGCCCTCCTACCAACAGCAGGCCGATACAGTGGAACTCCTAACCCCAGCTGAACCACTGGCAGGGAGGCATAGTACCTCCAGTCTCTACCCATACACAGTCCCAGCAGAAGCGCTGGCAACAGGACAGAGGGTCTACTACCTCTGCCCAACACCTACAGTGACACGGGAACCTCAGGGAGAAGTAGCCAGCATTTCAACACCCCAGCAGCAGTTCCACAGTCTGGGAAAGGAGGTGGAAATCCTCCCTACCCAACAGTCAGCCAGAGCGGAGGAAACTGTTTTCCCTCTCCAGAAAGGATCTGTGCACCAGGGAGACGGTACCAGAGAAATATAGCCCCAGCAGCTGAATGAGGGTACAGGAGATGGAGAACTGGCTCATCTCCCCAGCGGCAGTTCCACAGGCCAGGAGAGGAGGTGGTCTTCCTTCCTCCCCAGCGACAGATCCACAGCCCGGGAGAGGAGGTGGTTGTCTTCCCTCCCCAACAGTCATCCAGAGTGGAGGATGTGGCATCCTCAACTGAAGCTCTTGCAACAAGGCAGAGCACCGCTGGCCACTGTCCAGCACCTAACGTGTCTTCACAGCTCCAGGGAATTGGGGCAGTTGGCCCCTCTCCCCAGCAGCAGACCGAGCCCAAGAAAGGTAAAGACTTCCCAGCTGAAGTGCTGGCAGCCAGACAGAGGGTCCACAAAATCTGCCCCACACATACCAACGCCAACTATTCCATGTGGGAAGAGAGATTAGAGATTGTGTGGACTGACTATGTGGGTTCACTCTGCTCAGTTAAAGTGTGACCCCGACCAGGTGGAGGTCTGGGACCTGGTTTGTCTACATTTGAGGAGGGAGAAATGTGACAGACCCAACCAGGACAGGGGCTTTTGGAGGGGACTAGGGGCTAGCCTTCTACCCACTGACCATGGAGAGAGCAGATCATGCTCTAATGATGGACAACGTGATGAATGTGACGAGCGAGGCTTGGATTAATAAAAAAAGACAATACAGCTTCCCTTTTGGAATAGATGGATAGGTGTACTAATTATCTTATGCAGGTTAATGGTCAGAGGAAATATGGGGCCTTCCTGCAGACAGGGTTGGAGAAGCTCCTTCACTTGAGACATAAATATTTATCAACATTCTCCTTCAAGAAATCTATGAAGATAGATTTTTTCCACTTTTTCAGACTGTTGGAATATTGTATGAGTTTTGTCTCTTGATGGACAGATTATACAAGTGAAAGTAAACACCTGAAAGACAGCATGTGTAATGGACTTCAGGGTTGGAGGTGTTGGTATGGCTGGGGTGGGCTCCCTGGCTTGTCTGGGTGCTTGGCTGTTGATTAGCTTACTGTTAATTAGATCACTGTTACATGTTAGTTGTTAGCTGTTGATTAGCTTACTGTTAATTAGATCACTGTTAGCTGTTGGCTGTACTGTTTACCGTTTGCACTGTTTAGAATAATGGGATCAAGTTCTTACCTAATCAATATGGGATGTTTATCCAAATGTGTAATATTTGTTTTTATTGTTCATGTGAACACTGACCCTATTTCTCAAGTGTACTATAAAAACCTGTATTTCTGTTCAATGAAGAGTTCCAGTTTTGCATCTAAGCTAATGTCACCTAGTACTGGATGCCATGCCCAGTTATAACACCTTGGTCTTGTGTCCCAGCTGCGAGGAAGCAGCTCTCAGATGGAATCACCCTATCGGGGTGCCAGGCGGTCCATCACAGTTACCCTAAAATGTTTTTGAAAGAACAAATTAATTAATCTATACTAGGCTCTTTCCCTTACAATATTAGTGGTGTGAAGTGCTATTTTGGCACCACCACAGGTTCCTATTCTAAATTTATTTCATACAAATTTAGTGCGAAGTCATTGCAGTTAAACAAAAGTCTCATCAGACCACACAAACCTACTTTTCTCCTTTTTTCCCAAAATAATTCTGCCTGTTGTCATTTCTTACAACTCAAACACCAAAAAACTGACCAAGATCCTGCATAGTATACAGTATTGCTCTTTGTTTTTTGTACTTTAAGGCTCCATGCACACTGGCTTAAAAAAGCACCAGTGCTCTTGGCAGAAAAAAAAACACTACTTTTGAGTGTTTTTTCTTGTACTAGCTTTTAAGAATGTTTAGCATTTTTTTCTGCCAGAAAAATCTCTCAAAAACACAAAACAGGAGGGATTTTTTCTGCCTCTAAAAGCTGAGCTTAACAAAAATGCCTCCAGTCTGCCTAATGTGCATGAACACACAGGATAACATTAGCTGCTTCTACAGGCAAAACGCTAAACTCCCCTAGGAATAGTGTTTTTTCACGCCAGTGTGCATAGAGCCTATTAATATTTTCATTTTCTGTGCCACTTAATGACTCAAGAGCAATACACAATGTTGTATAAGAAATTATATGTTTATAGTATATTGCTAACAACCTTCAGTTTTTACCAGTCTTTTCCTGTTTTTCTCTCTTGCAATAGTAATATCTTAATGTACGCGCTCCCCTTTGTTAAGAGCATATGATATCATCACCATCTAGTGGAAATATGAAGCCACAGCATGCAATTTAAAGCGCATCATTGTTATAGGCCAGGGGTCTCCAAAATTTTCTAAACAAGGGGCCATTTTACTGTCCTTCAGACTCTAGGAGGACTTTGGCTATTAGGAGTAGAAAAGGTCCTGATGTCAGTGGGAATAGACAGTGCCCAGTCTTTGGTGTCAATGGGAGGAATAGCACCCCTTTGTTGGTGTGAGTGGGAAGAATTGTGCCCCATCACTGGTGTCATTGGGAGGAATTGTAACCAAACATTGGTGTCATTGGGCCCCATTGTTGGTGTTATTGGGAGGAATTGTTCCCCTTCATTGGTGTTAGTGGGGGAATTATGTCCCATTGCTGGCATCATGAAATATCTATTTCTTGGTTTTGCCTCAGAAACTGCATTTTTGATGTCACCCCACAAGTTTTCTATTGATTAAGATCCGGGGATTGGGCTGGCCACTCCATAACGTCAATCTTGTTGGTCTGGAACTAAGATGTTGCACGTTTACTGGTGTGTTTGGGGTCGTTGTCTTGTTGGAACACCCATTTCAAGGGCATTTCCTCTTCAGCATAAGGCAGCATGACCTCTTCAAGTATTCTGATGTATTCAAACTGATCCATGATCCCTGGTATGCGATAAATAGGCCCAACACCATGGTATGAGAAACATCCCCATATCATGATGCTTGCACCACCATGCTTCACTGTCTTCACAGTGTACTGTGGCTTGAATTCAGTGTTTGGGGTCGTCTGACAAACTGTCTCCGGCCACTAGACCCAAAAAGAACAATCTTACTTTCATCAGTCCACAAAATGTTGCGCCATTTCTCTTTAGGCCAGTCAATGTGCTCTTTGGCAAATTGTAACCTCTTCAGCACGTCTTTTTTTCAACAGTGGGACTTTGCGGGGGCTTCTTGCAGATAGCTTGGCTTCAAATAGGCGTCTTCTAATTGTAACAGTACTCACAGGTAACTTTAGACCTTCTTTGATCTTCCTGGAGCTGATTGTTGGCTGAGTCCTTGCCATTTTGGCTATTCTTCTATCCATTTGAATGGTAGTTTTTCGCTTTCTTCCACGTCTTTCAGGTTTTGGTTGCCATTTTAAAGCATTTGCGATCATTTTAGCTAAGCAGCCTATCATTTTCTGCACTTCTTTGCATGTTTTCCCCTCTCCAATCAACTTTTTAATCAAGGTACGCTGTTCTTCTGAACAATGTCTGGAACGACCCATTTTCCTCAGAATTTCAGAGAGAAATGCACTGTAACCAGAATGTACAACATTTGCTGCCGTCCTTCCTTAAATAAGGGCAATAATTGCCACCTGTTTTTCAAAGAATGAATGACCTCACTAATAGAACTCCACACTGCTATTATTTTGAACATGCCCCTTTCAATTAGTCATTCAATTACACAGAATCAGCAGCATGCATGTCATGACTGTTGGGTCTGTTGGATTTCTATTACTCTACTACACCTGCTAGTAAATTATTTGCCATGTAGAAATATCATTTCTACCAAAAACAGTGATTGATCTGGTTAGTGATGTCTGACTGCTATTGTTTTGAACACAACTGTACGTTTGCTTATGATGTTTGTAGTCCCAGTTGGTAGTCGCGACAGCACCCACCATTGATGAGCCGTACTTCCAGGAATATGTGTGAGGGGAATATAGATAAAATTTTGTACACCATGGCATGTGTAAAACTTAATCCAATCATCATATGGTCAATCGGTGTGTGGCAAAACTGTGCTCAACCACCTATTTTAAACCCCCCTTCCCACCCCCATCTGTAAGGCCCCATGTACATGGGACACTTCTACTTCTGAACGATGGAAACTGCTGGAAAACGTAGCGAGTAGAAGCAGAGAGAGCAGTACGTGTTGAAATAAGCTTAGGTGTGATTTGCTCATTAACATTTCTTTTGTTTCCAAGGGTGGGAAAGGTGTCTGGTGGAATGAGTCATTAAGGCCACCTGGCAGAGGGTCTTCATGAGGAATTTGAGGTGTGAATGGTCATTAACAACATATCTTTTGTTTCCAAGGGTGGGAGAGGTCTGAGGTGTGAATTGGTCATTACAATGTGTGATAAGCTTGGTAGGAACATCATGTGTTCAGTGTTTTGTCCATTTGAGTACCTTGAAAACGCTTTGCATGCATTTTTCATGATGAAAAAAGGCTCTGGAAAGCATTGGGAACTGGAAGAGTTAAAACAAATTTCAAACTCAAATGCTTATAAACGTGATTTGCCAGGTTTAGTCGCGTTTACAAGCATTTTGCATTTGAAACGGTGATAAAGTCGACTGCTAAACGCAAGTTTTCTGCATTCAAAAAACTACTGTAAACTCAAAGGCCTGTAAATGACTGTAAACGAAGATGTGTACATGGACACATAGGAAAACATTAGGGTAAGTTCAGGGTTCAGGGGCTGCTGAAAAAAACGCTGAACAGCTCCTAAACATGAGTTTATCAGCTGCAGTGTACATGAGCCCTTAGTGTACATGAGCCCTAACATTACTGAGATTATATTATTATTGACAGCTCTTATTTTTATACTTTCTCCATTTATATTGTGAAGCTTTGTGCAAACTGTTGGTGCTATATAAATCCAGTATAATAATAATAACCCTAAGGGCTTTTATAGCTGGGAAGATAAAGCATGCTTTCAGGTGCCCTTAACTTGCATTTGAGGTTTGAGATGCTTCCAAGATACTTCTTTCATAGGTACTTCTGACCTCAATCCAACTGCCTTTTAACCTGTATCAAAGCTGCATTATCCTGCTTCAATCTGCTTTGCATTTTTATTATTTTATGTGGGGAAATGCAGTTCTATGGTATCCAAAAGTGCTATGTGTTCTGATGCGTGAATCTGCTCCTGCCCGCATGTCAAACTTTGACATGCGATTGTGTCCGTGCACCCTGTGTGTGTAAATCCGCTGCTAAGGGCTGCCTGCACATGGTCGATGCACATGCATCTGTTAGCAGCTCTGCACAGAGGAAAGGCTGAATCATCCGTCTGAATGGGCCCTAAATGAAGAGATTGTAAGGTGTGTGTGTCTAGCATTAACCTGGCAATAAGTTTAACAATCTAATTGTGCAATTTCTTTGCAGATGTCTTTACTATGCAACTGTGTAGTGTGATCGAAACATTAGCAACTTGTTCCACGTAAATCCAGTCAGTTACACCCTCTCTATACATAGTTCTTAGTAAATATGAAACAGATTGTACAGTCACATTGCAACATGTGTGACCGGTTTTACAATTTACCTTAAAGGCAGTTATCACTGTATGTATGTATGTGATTAATATGTGTAAGGATAATATTCAGTATATTAACCTCTTAATGCTTGAGGGTAAAATAAACCTTAATGCCTGAATACAGTTTTACAACTTTGACATGTGTTAGTAAAACTGTTCATATCATCTCAACTACTTAGTGTATCCAGATGTACAATACCTCGCTTTTTTCCTGGCCCAGTATAGTAAACACAAAAACTGGACCAATATAGGAAAACTTTATTTAAACTTTAGCTGTATATTTCTTACCTTTATCATGACCCACCACCAAATAAATAAACCCAATTATTACTGACAAGCATGGCAATACCACATATGTGTATATTATTTGTTGTTATTTGTTGTGTGTACCTATAGTACAACCAAGAAACAATAGTCCCCTATTGCTTTTGCTTTTTTCTGCCTAAAACATTCTGACAGTACCAGCCAGAAACACACCACACTGACATTTGACCCTGACACTAACCTTGATCAAGCCCTCATCCAGTCCATGTTCTTTCTTTATTATTATTGTTATTTGTATGTTATTAAGGCTGTCCACAAGGGTTAGGAGGGTGTCTATGGGAACGTTTGACCATTCTTCCAGAAGCGCATTTGTGAGGCCAGGCACTGATGTCGGACAAGAAGGCCTGGTTCACCATCTCCGCTCTCATTCATTCTAAAGGTGTTCTATTGGGTTGAGGTCAGGCCAGTCAAGTTCCTCCACCCCAAACTCCTCATCCAAGTTTTTATGGACCTTGCTTTGTGCACTGGTGAGCAGTCATTTTGGAACAGGAAGGGACCATCCCCAAACTGTTCCCACAAAGTTGAGAGCATGAAATTGTCCAAAATGTCTTGGTATGCTGATGCCTTAAGAGTTCTCTTCACTGGAACTAAAGAGCCAAGCCCAATCCCTGAAAAACAACCCCACATCATAATCCCCCCATGTCAAAGTCCTGCGTCAAAGTAATCCCTCTATGGCCATTTTAATAGAATAGTTTTTTGTGAGCCACCAGGAGTTAACTTACTCTATTATTAGTGTTAATTGTGTGCTTAAGTGAATATTTATTAAATATTAGATCGCTAGGCACTAATTACACCCTCTCTAGGTGTATAAATATAAACTATGAATTCTTGTACTGTACCGCGCTCCAATATTATCAACCTTTGTGATTGACCTTTTTTGATTGTGTGAATTTCTTAATATACCACCTATAATCCAATCATTACTTACTTCTATGGTGCTTAAATATACAATTAACATAAATTCATTTATAAATGTGAATTAAAAAATTATATGTGATTATAACAAATATTAATAAAAAATTAATGAAAAATTGGAATGTCAATTCTATGTGAATAAAATTAATAAAAATAATAAAAAAAATTAATAAAAAATTAATAAAACATTAATAAAAAATGGGAATGTCAATTATTTTCTTTGAATTTGAGATGGAGTTGTTATTCAATTTAGTTAATGTGATGAGTCTGTGTTCGCAGCTTGAACCTCTCCCTCCTGTCTCCTCTCCTCTCTCCTCAGCTCAGCCTTCTCAATTGTGCTTTCTTCACTGGCTGCTTTGTTTATTCCTCCATATACGGAACATGCAGAGAAGGGAAAAGAAACATAGTGTCTTATCCGGGATATTTTTATTAATTTTATTCACATAGAATTGACATTCCAATTTTTCATTAATTTTTTATTAATATTTGTTATAATCACATATAATTTTTTAATTCACATTTATAAATGAATTTATGTTAATTGTATATTTAAGCCCTCTATGGCCAGTCCTACTCTGCTCTGCCTACGCAAATGCTAATGTGGACACAAGACCAATATAGGGGAAAAGACAAAGTGGGGGAGAGCTACCAGGTTTAGGTCTGGCTACTGACCTACAATACAACCAACAAGACATACCTGTGCTCAAATCCCAATAGCTAGTACATGCATTTATCTATCAGGTGCTAAAGGGGTGTAACCATATAGTAACACTAGAAATTCTGAAGGACCCTCTGCACACTGCATACTCCAGCAGACTTTGCAATAAAGAATAGGGATATTTGGTTCACACATATTGCAATACATGTTTAAGCTGTTTAAACCTGGTACATCTCCCCCACTTTGTCTTTTCCCCTATATTGGCATTGTATCCACAGTAGCATTTGCGTAGGCAGAGCAGAGTAGGACTGGCCATAGAAGGATTACTTTGACAAAGTTGGCTAGTAAAATGCTCTGTCATTTTACGTGGCCTGCCACTTTTTGGTTGAGTTGCTGTTGTTCCCAGTTGCTTCAACTTTTGTTATAGTACCACTAACATTTGACCATGGAATATTTAGTAGCAAGGAAATTTCACGGATGGACTTATTGCACAGGTTTGTAGAAGCAGTCTGCATGCCTAGGTGCTTCATTTTAAACACCTGTGGCCGTGGAGGTGATTGAATCCAATTATTTGGAGGGGTGTCCCAATACTTTTGGCCGTATAGTGTATATATATATATATATATATATATATATATATATATATATATGGCAATATAGTGTATGTATATATACAGTATATATATACAGTGGGGCAAAAAAGTATTTAGTCAGCCACCAATTGTGCAAGTTCTCCCACTTAAAAAGATGAGAGAGGCCTGTAATTGGCATCATAGGTAGACCTGAACTATGAAAGACAAAATGAGAAAAAAAATCCAGACAATCACATTGGCTGACTTGGAAAGAATTTATTTGCAAATTATGGTGGAAAATAAGTATTTGGTCACCTACAAACAAGCAAGATTTCTGGCTCTCACAGACCTGTACCTTCTTCTTTAAGAGGCTCCTCTGTCCTGCACTCATTACCTGTATCAATGGCACCTGTTTGAACTTGTTATCAGTATAAAAGACACCTGTCCACAACCTGAAACAGTCACACTCCAAACTCCACTATGGTGAAGACCAAAGAGCCGTCGAAGGACACCAGAAACAAAATTGTAGACCTGCACCAGGCTGGGAAGACTGAATCTGCAATAGGCAAGCAGCTTGGTGTGAACAAATCAACTGTGGGATCAATAATTAGAAAATGGAAGACATACAAGACCACTGATAAACTCCCTCGATCTGGGGCTCCAAGCAAGATCTCACCCCGTGGGGTCAAAATGATCACAAAAACGGTGAGCAAAAATCCCAGGACCACACTGGGGGACCTAGTGAATGACCTGCAGAGAGCTGGGACCAACGTAACAAAGGCTACCATCAGTAACACACTACGCTGCCAGGGACTCAGATCCTGCAGTGCCAGACATGTCCCCCTGCTTAAGCCAGTACATATCCGGGCCCGTCTGAAGTTTGCTAGAGAGCATTTGGATGATCCAGAAGAGGATTGGGAGAATGTCATATGGTCAGATGAAACCAAAATAGAACTGTTTGGTAGAAACACAACTCATCGTGTTTGGAGGAGAGAGAATGCTGAGTTGCATCCAAAGAACACCATACCTACTTTGAAGCATGGGGGTGGCAACATCATGCTTTGGGGCTTTTTCTCCGCAAAGGGACCAGGACGACTGATCCATGTACAGGACAGAATGAATGGGGCCATGTATCGTGAGATTTTGAGTGCAAACCTCATTCCATCAGCAAGGGCATTGAAGATGAAACGTGGCTGGGTCTTCCAACATGACAATGATCCCAAACATACCGCCCGGGCAACAAAGGAGTGGCTTCGTAAGAAGCATTTCAAGGTCCTGGAGTGGCCTAGCCAGTCTCCAGATCTCAACCCCATAGAAAACCTTTGGAGGGAGTTGAAAGTCTGTGTTGCCCAGCGACAGCCCCAAAACATCACTGCTCTAGAGGAGATCTGCATGGAGGAATGGGCCAACATACCAGCAACAGTGTGTGCCAACCGTGTGAAGACTTACAGGAAACGTTTGACCTCTGTCATTGCCAACAAAGGATATATAACAAAGTATTGAGATGAACTTTTGATATTGACCAAATACTTCTTTTCCACCATCATTTGCAAATAAATTCTTTCCAAATCAGCCAATATGATTGTCTGGATTTTTTTTCTCATTTTGTCTCTCATAGTTGAGGTTTACCTATGATGCCAATTACAGGCCTCTCTCATCTTTTTAAGTGGGAGAACTTGCACAATTGGTGGCTGACTAAATACTTTTTTGCCCCACTGTATATTTATTTTTAATTATTATTTATTTATGTATTTTTTTACACTCAAGCTCTTTATGTTGTTTGCCATTTTCTCCTCTGGCTACAAGAAAAAGATAAAAATGCATGTATTTGTCCATGCAGAAAGTGAAACAGGACAAAAACTGCACATATGTTATACCAGCATCTTCTCTATATTTCTTTTTTCAGGTCTTTATTTATATTTTTTTCACATTTACTTGTGGGAAAACTTTAAAACTGCTGGGGTGCTTACCACATTCACCAATTTTTAGAAATCCGATAAACATTACAATAATCTATGGGGCTTCCTCATATGTGAACAGTATGGAGGCAGGTAGCCAACTACATTCACAAACAAAGTATTTCCCAGCACATTTACCAACCATCCTGCAAAACAACCGAATTGGCCCTGTCTAGCCATTTATGTTAAAAGTAGAGGGTTATATTTGCACATAGTAAACACAAAATACTCCTGCGCTTGGAGGTGAACTCGGTGTGACTATGGATCTGCATGGGAGATCCTGGATGTTGCATGCCTTGCTACCCTCAAAGGACCGGGGAAGTCCAGAACACTAGATGTAAAGAAACAAACAGAGGATGCACTGGCCTAGTGTATTACCTAAATGACATTTATTAATTAAAGTAGCAGATAGTGATATACTCACAAACGACAATGATTTAAAAGCTCATCATAAAGAACTGCAATATCCAGTCAGCCTGATGTGGTGATCCGCACAGGAACACTGGACCTCCAATAGGCTAACGTGTTTTTGGACTTGCCCCTTCCTCAGAGCCTGCATGCACAGTGTCTGCAACCTCTTTATAAATGATTGGATATCTAGTCAAAGTGCTGCAGATGGGCTGTCACCTCCTCACCTAAAGCATCCAGTATGTCCCTACAACCAATTTGTCCAACTGAAAAAAAAAAGTGTCAACAACCCCAATCTATAACTAGCCTTTGCATCAAGGTGTATGTGGAAGGGCCAATTCAGTTGTTTTGCAGGCTGGCTGGTAGGTGTGCTGGGAAATCCTTTGTTTTTTTGTGATGTGCATTGCCCTTCCATGTGCACTTTGCTGCAAAGGCCAGTTATAGGTTGGGGTGGTTGCCACATTTTTGTACAGCCAACTACCATCATTTTAACCCTCCAAACAATCTCTTACTTGTCTCAGGATAAGACATACATAGTATCACCAGCCTTGAGGGGTTTAGGGTCCTTTCACACAGGTGTCATCAGTTCAGTCACATTTTTGGCTAAGAAAACACTGATGAATAGTGATCTGATCTGCACAAATCACAGTTTGCACATCTGTCTTCAGTTCACTCCACATCCATTTTTGCAATGTTTTGTAGCTGTTGAACTAACTAATCATAATTTATAAAAGGATAAGCAAGAAATATATTTCTTGCCTAAAAATAGACATAAACAGAACGGATGTAAACAGACAACATCTGTTTACATCTGTTCAGATCCATCTAAACAGAAAGAGATGTAGCCTTGTTCTGTTAAAGAAAAAACGGATCAGAACGGAATGGACACAGAGGTAAGCGAATGTAAATGGATGATCATCTCCTTACATCTGAAAGCACATAGGAATAAATCGCTGTTCATTCTCCATCCAAAAAGGGAAAAATGACAAATAGACAAATGGTAGGCCTAACATAAAGGACCCTTAGAGTAAGAGGAAGCAGGAAACTCACTCTGTTTCTACTGGCAGTGAGAAAACAACTCTGTGTATCTCTGTATGGATTCAAGGTAGACCTTACCTATTATGAGAGTTCCTTTAACCGCCTCCCACCCGCCATATAAGGTAATGACGGGTCCAAGGCGGATCTCTCATTCTGGGAGGACGTCATATGATGTCCTCCCATTCTAACCGCGCATGCGCAGCTCCGGGAGCGCGCAGCGCGGCGATTGGTGGTGCGCTGTGTCCCTCGGACACAGCGATTCACCGATCAACGGAAAGAGCCAAATATGTCAGCTCAGTCATGTGATCAGCTGTGTCCAATCACAGCTGATCACATGTAAATAAGGAAATGCCAGGTATCGCCATTTTTCTCCTTACAAGCTGTCACGCTGACAGCTCGAGAGGAGAGGAGAGCCGGTAATCGGCATTTCTCAGAGAGGACATGTACCCTGATCATCAGGGCACTGATGATCAGTGTGCCCTGATGATCAGTGTAGCCACCAGCAGTGCCACCTGTCAGTGTCCATCAGTGCCAGCTGTCAGTGCTCATCAATGCCACATATCAGTGCCCATCTGAGCTGCCTTTCAGTGTTACCTATCAGTACCAGTCAGTGCCACTTATCAATGCCAGTCAGTGCCACCTATCAGTGCTGGCAATCAGTGCCAGTCAGTGCCGCCTATCAGTGCCAGTCAGTGCTGCCTACCAGTGCTCATCAGTGCCGCCTATCAGTGTCCGTCAGTGCTACCTATCAGTGCCGCCTAACAGTGCCAGTCAGTGCCACCTAACTTTGCCAGTGAGTGCCGCCTATCAGTGCCAGTCAGTGCTGCCTATCAGTGCCGCTTATCAGTGCCATATATGAGTGCTGCCTTTCAGTGCCAATTAGTGATGCCTGTCAATGCCCATCAGTGCAACCTACCAGTGCCTCCTCATCAGTGCCACCTATCAGTGTCCATCAGTGCAGCCTATCGGTGCCCATCACTGCAGCCTCATTAGCGCACATCAGTGAAGGAGAAAAATCACTTATTTACAAAATTTTATAACAAATACTAAGAAAAAACGTTTTTTTCAAAAATTTTCATTGGTATTTGGTTTGTTTAGAAAAAAATAAAAAACCCAGAGGTGATTAAATACCACCAAAAGAAAGCTCTATCTGTCTCCAAAAAATTATAAAAATGCCATATGGGTACAGTGTTGCATGACCGTGCAATTGTCATTCAAAGTGCGACAGCGATGAAAGCTGAAAATTGGCCTGGGCAGGAAGGGGGTATAAGTGCCCTGTAGGCAAGTGGTTAAAAACCTATTTTCCAGATTGACTGAATCAAAGCCTCCATTGATGAAAATCACACACAAAGACTTTTGAAACAGGGAAGCATTTTATTAACACTTTCAATATGCCAATGAGGAAGGTGACAGGCATTTGTTTAAAAAAAGCCACTTAGTATCTTAAAAGCATTTTAATGAAATGTTCGATTCCATGAAGTCCCTTTAACAAGACATGCTTTGTGCTCAGGTACCATTTTTAAAGCCACAATACATACTGCTCTTGCTACTACTTCATATTCAGGATGATGAAAAAAAACTCTAGAAATAATGTTTTTTGCCAATACAAGTAAATAGAAAGAGTCAGGGTTGGAGAGGGAGGAAGACTGGAAAGAGACTACTGACCACTCAGTCTGCCATGCTGCCCAGCAGGACAGTCTGACAGCAGGAGACCAGATGCTGAGTCTGAGACAGAAAGTCGGTGGACTGACCCATTTGCAGAGAAAGACAGACCTCTATGATCTGCTGGACTACTTTGATCAGGTGAGAGAGACCCATGCACCCACTAATCAAGTGAATACTGACAGCTTGCCACCTCAGCTATCTGTTTACACATAGTTGTGAACGTTACATATAGTTGCCTCAGTTTGCGGCCTAGTTCTCGCAGCCGCCATCGTTGAGAAACATCTACATTACAGTTCATTGCACATGCTGACCGCAAAACATACAGTTGCAAGCCAGGATACAGAAGCACCAACTGAAGCAAGTTTCCTGTCATCAACAAAGCAGGATTCCCATTATTGTTGATTTTTGCCTTTGATGTCCAGAGGGAGTTGTCTTTGCCTATAGACATTTATGCCAATTTTTGTTATTCATTACCCCAAGCTTGCCCATGTTTACTGCTTTAAATGGCACCCTGCCCTAATTCGATACCAAGCGGAAAAGTGTTAAATCTCCCTTGTTCCTTCACAATTCTTGTGTTACCATACCAAGGAGCTATATTCCACACCTCAGCTCAACTTCATGCCAACTAGGCCCCAGCAAGCGTGTAGAAGACATTGTAGTGTTCTTAAAGGGACAGTGCTCAATTTCAAATGAGAATTCTCCTTCCTTCACATCTAATTCTTATCACCTAGTTCTGAGGATCCACAGTGAGCATACCTGTTTCTTGATAGTTGTTTCTGCTCACTGGGTATTCAGCAGTCCCTCAGATTGGAGACAGTGGATTATTTCTGAAAGCAGGCCTGCTAACAATTATTGTTACTTTGCTGTTTTTGCTGTGAATGTTGTTATTTTTGCTCACTACTACCAAGAGTGATTTATTTGCTGCATATATCAATATAATTTTGTTCTTTTTGACCAAGTTACCTTTATTTCCAATATAAACTTCACATTGTTATATCCTAACTTGTGTGTAAGTCCATTTTACAATTGTGATTTACTTTGGTCACGAGAACACGGTGGTGTCAGCAGAGGCTGGGCTTTCAACAAAAGGTTCAGATTGACAGGGAACCCAAAAATTACTAAGCAATCCTTAAGGGTGCAGTGCTACAGAAGTAATTTAAATGTGAGGATGTACTTGGTGGTGTTAATAAAAATTGTTTTTAAAATGTGCTAATTTCATACATCAAATTTTACTTTGTTTTTTTTTTAAATAAAATAGATAATAAAAGGACAAATATAATCAACTGGGACCTGAACATCTTCACCAAAGTTCTTGTTTTATGACTAAATAACTTCTTAGAAACATACATATATAAAGATCAATTGTGTTTCATTCGTGGTCGGCAAATGCTCAATCAAATCCGTAGGACATTGGCGCTGAACTCAGTGGTTCCCACTAACCGGGACCCGGGACTCCTCTAGAGAGCTCATGTTGTTATTGTTAGACCTCCATAAGGCTTTTCATATCTTGGGACTACCTATTTAAAACATTAATAGTCTTTGGGTTTGGCATCTCATTCCTTACTGAAAGCCTTATATTGCTCTCCTCTGGCTCAGGTTTCCTTGAAAGGCTACAAATCTTCCCCCTTTTCTATTTGATGTGGCATCCGACAAGGTTGCCCTTTATCTCCATTACCTTTCACACTGGCAATCGAACCTCTCACTGTTGCTATATGCTCTCTTCCGGATATCAGAGGGGTTCTCTGTGGCCAGCAGAAGCATCAATGTGCTCTTCTTGATGATGATCTACTTCTGTATGTCTCGGCTCCTCATATAACCTCACTGAACCTATTAGCTTTATTACATAAGCTTTTGCACCTTTCAGGTCTCACCTTAAATTATCATAAAACAACGACCCTTAATAGTAAAATCAATATATAAACCGTATATTCACCACGTAAGTGTGATGTGAAAATATATAAGACCTGACGCCTCAAAAAGTGCGCAATATATCACTCACCTAAATAAATAAATGAGTACATAAAATGTTTAAACATGTAGCTGCCCTAATAGTGAATAATCCAATAATTACCTCATGAAACAATGACAAATAAAGACAAACAAAAGCAGCGCAAAAAAAATGTGAAACACAATAGCAAAGTGGGAATATGATACAAAATATAACACTTCCCCTCCCCCTTCCTTTTTTTTCCTTTCCCCTGTCATGTTTCTTGTTTGTGCTTAACTGAGATCTCATTATGATGCAACATTCCCACTATGCCCACTGGTATGGATTTGATGGCTTGTTCTGCTCTTGAACCCGTCTGTCATTATTAACCTCCCTAGCGGTCTGATTATGTCCATATTTCTGTGCTCAAAGCGGTACTTTTTTTTGGAAATATGTATTTTTTTATTGTAGGCCTGTAATTTTTAGGAATAACTCACTGAAATCTGTCCGAACAAGAGTCTAGTAAACATCCCGGGTATGTTAAAATTTGAAACACGAAATCATAAATTATAATTTAATAAATAATCATAAAAAATAATAATAATATAAAAATAATAAATTTAGTTGAATAATATAATCAAACCAAAAACACTGAAATTTGAAATAGAGCGCCAAGTTCGCACTTCACTGAGCAAAGTCGCAAAATCGTTTTCAGTGTCTGATGACGAATTTCCCCACAAATCATTATCACTCAATTCTGCAAGTGGTTCTAATTTACTATCGCTGTCCTCTAGCTGATCTAAAACCGCTTTTGACCTAAAGGGACGCTTTTTTGACACCATGGACATTTCTCAGTTTCAAAGCAGAAAGAACAGTAAAAATGCAGGCAGGGCACAGGACAAAGCACTAGGGACAAAATGTATGTGAAATGGTTTGGTACAGTAATGTTATACTATGTGATTTTAGTGTATTGAGTGAATGTCACTTTTTGACATTTTTAAATTTCCCGCCTTTCCGTCCCCATACGTCCCGACGTCACAGGGAACGAAACCCGGAAGACAGATGCCGGCATCGGCCGGAGGAGATGGTCGGGGACGCTGCAGGGGGGACATCATGGGAGCGCAGCACAAGGTAGGTGTAGAAGGGATCGCTGAGTAACGCTGCAAGGTATTCCCGAGTGTAGCTCGGGGTTACCGCTTCTGGTGCTTAAACTTTACCCCGAACTACACTCGGGAATACCTCCAGGGAGGTTAAGTGATAAGTGATCTTTGCTTGAACAGTTTTATTTGTCAAATACACTGGTATATCTGTTCTTTACCTGTTTTATTTGATGTTCGATCCCCACTATACTTACTGTGGATGACTCATGTATCTCATTATCTCACATATCTGAAGAAAAATCAGGCTCACTTCTGCATAGAAACCAATTAGCTTCTAAGCTCAGGTTGTTCATTTAAAGTGTTACTAAACCCGGGACCTTGTAGTCACTATATCTGTTCTCCCACAGTACACACAACATAGAAGTGCAATTATTTTAGTAAATATAAATAGAAACTGCTAAATACCTACCTTTTCAGCAGTTAGAGCAGACCTGTGACTTCTATCAGTGTCCAGCAGAGCACTGGTTAAAGCTTGTAAGACGAGTTTTCTTTCTGCTCTAGTGGGAAGAAGGACCCCTGACCTCTGCCTGGACAGTGCTGATTGGCTCTGTGCTGATCACATGCACTCTCCCAAGAAAAAAAAAACTCTCTAGCAATACACACCAAACTGAGCATGTGCAGAGTGACTCCACACGATGTGTCTTATTAGGAGATAAGAGGGGACACTATAAGAAGGGGAGGATCAGAAAAGATAGTGTTTCATCACAATGCAGAGGATTAACCCCTTAGGTTCCACAGTGAGTATAACAAGCATGCTTTACTGTGTATACAGGCTGATTTTACTGTTGTGGGTTTAGTAACACTTTAAGCCTTGGCAATAAAACCTGGAAGCGGATTGGTTTCTATGCAGAAGTGAGCCAGATATTGCACTCTCCAGCTTTAGTAAATAAACCCCTCAGTGCTTAATTGTAATATCCTTTCAAACAAGCACCTTGTGCAAGATTCCTTTCTTGAGATCAGTGTATCTGTGCATACTTTTTATACTATTAACCTGTTGTTGAGAAAACAAAGCTAAGTGGGCTTATTGCATTGGATTCTGTTCCTTATATCAACATACTCCTTTGACAATAGAGTTACTCTTTAGTAATTAATAGTGCGTTACATTCTGCCTAAAGCCTAGTACACACGGCCCAAATGTCGGGTGACATTGGCCGTTCAATAGAAAACGACTGACATTGGGATCGTGTGTACAGTGGCAGGTCTGACAGAAGCTTCCGGCGTCTGTCGAAGAGGCATGACTGAAAAAGGTCTGCCGATCGGCATCTGATCAGAGCTCTCAGCCAGTGGCTGAGAGCCCTGGCTGGAGTGTTCTGGTGGGGGGGGCATCCCAATGTCAGAACACAATAGCTCAGCGGGGGGAGTTTTTTACCAATACCTCTAGCTGATTTTTTATTGTTAAAGAATATGAAAATGTGTATAGAAAACCATCAGCACTATGGACCTACTAAAGAACTTGTGCGGCTAGCATATAATGTGTTCGCACATGTAAAACATAAATAAATGAAAAAATGCAGTGCAACAATATATATACAAATATGGTGCTAACAATATAATACGTGCAAATGAAAAAACAAAAAACTGTGCTTGTGAAAATTAATGTGTGCTATACCAGATGTCTTACCAATACACACATATAGGACCCCATAAACTGCACATAACTGGTGCTATAAATGAATTGTGCACACAAATAACAAATAAAATGTCCTTAATAGTGAACTGCCCCTTTAAATCTTGAATATCAGCATGTGGACTTGTGTGGTATATATCCTATAAATCGTGATCCAAATACACCAACTACAAGTGTCATCCGAATACGGTCTCAAAAAATGGTGAACCGTCCCTTTAAATCCACTGTACTTCAAATAGACCAGTGTAACACACTACTGTATAAACATGTACAGTGCTCCTGTGTCACCCCTTAGTGCTCATCCACGTCCGCCACTCTGTTGCGCTCATCTCCAGGTTTGACCCGTAATGACAGGTCAAACTGCTCTTTCCCCTTTAACCCGGGAGGGTATACTGGTACACAGATCTTCACCACCATTAGCCAGCACTTTTAAACATCTCCAGATCGCTGCACATCCATGTAAAAAGAATGCTCAATATAGGGTAGTATTGCCACTCAAAACAGCCTTTATTTATAAAAATCTAGTAAAACTCACATTAAAATGTGTCCTCCTGGGACACTACAGGGTTAAAAACTCACTATACAGTGTTTTCTGTAAAGAGTGTGCAGAAATCCCTTTTCCAAAATAGCGGCATGTGCATTTCCGGTTTGCGGCATGACGTCATCGGCGTTACGTCACGTCATGTGACTTCATCAGGAGAACGATTTATAGGATATATACCACAGAAGTCCACGTGCTGATATTCAAGATTTAAAGGGACAGTTCACTATTAAGGACATTTTATTTGTTATTTGTGTGCACAATTCGTTTATAGCACCAGTTATGTGCAGTTTATGGGGTCCTATATGTGTGTATTGGTAAGACATCTGGTATAGCACACACTGATTTTCACAAGCACAGCTTTTTTGTTTTTTTCATTTACATGTATTATATTGTTAGCACCATATTTGTACTGTATATATATTGTTGCAATGTATTTTTTCATTTATTTATTAATAATAGCATATGATAACCCACAAACAAAATGTAATATGTTGCAGCTTAGCAGTCCCTTAATGCATTGGCTGTATTAGCTTTCTTTTGTAAGAAACATGAATTCAACTACTACAAAACACCCAATGGAGAGGAGGAGAGAGGAAGGTGTTTGTAGTCTAAGGAGAACAGTGCGGGGTGGCAATGTTATTCCTCCATAGGTACAAGATAGTGAGTAGCTGTTGACACCCTAGGACAGGAAGTGTGCTAACGGCAGTTTTACCAGGTGAAGTCACAATATATTATGTTTTTGTTTTCAGGTTTAGATACACACAGTAACTATTGAGGATTATAAGAACAGGACAAGCACAATAGGCACACTTTTCTTAGTTTAAGAACCTTAAGTATTATGTTACATCAACAAAACTTCAACAAACAACTCTACAGCTTAGGGAGACACATACACAATAGCATTCATAGTCTGTGACTAAAGACAGAAATGTAAGGTTACATTGTCAACAAGAGCAATAACAAGGAAACAACATATTACTGGCAGCATCTGGGTGTGAAGTATAGCAGAGAACTTGTATTTCTGCACACCTTACATAACAATCCCAAAAATAAAAAAGACAACATAACAGAAATAGATAAGATGTCCCGATTGTTTACTCATGGGTGGAGTTATGTGCAGAAATAGATAATTGGTCAACAAAAGAAATACAAACTACACTAGATAATATGTTGGGGAAAATGTTGACTAATGTGTGATGAAAAAATTTGTTGAATGAGGAAATCTTCTGTTACAAGCAATTACTTAAAGTTAAAATTAAGAACCCCAAGATGTGTTTCTTAATTGTGTATGGAACAGGTCACAGATCTGGACACTAGAAGCTGGACTTCCTCTAGGGATGAGGTTTGGGTTTGTCGCTACCATAGGTCTGAGATTCGCAGTCCCAGTGAAATTATAAGCATAATGTACTGCAAGGGAACGTTTGAATAAGGCTGGCTACACATCATACAATTTTCTTGAGATTTTTGGTTTAGATTTATCAAAAACCATATAATAGGAGGTCAAACCTAACAACACTTTCAATTGTATCCAATTAGGCAGGCTCTTACACTACATAAAAAATACAATATATGCAGCGCTGCATATATTGTATTGTATTTTTTATTATGTTTTATGGGTTCTTGAGGTTTACCTGCATATGCTAGCAGCTATTGTATTATCTACCCAGCGCTTGATTATTTCCGTTTATTTCTTGCACTACATGGTTGAAGGTAAATCTAAAGGAAATTGAGCAGAAATTGAACAGAAAATTGTATAGTGTATGGCCAGCCTAAGCCAACCCCTTACTATAAAATTGTATGTGTGGTGGGGGGGTGGGCTGGCACAGGGCAGTCAAAGTGTCAGTGTATTGGAAGCTGATGTATGGGGATGGAAGGCAAAGTTGACAAACTGCATAGGGAGACGTTAGGTTCGTTTATGGAAATTTGCTTTACTTCTGACTTACTTCTTTACTAACTTACTTCTGATTGCTAACTCGTTGAGCAATCACCCCCTGCTGATTTTTATTCTGAGCACTAGGGCATTTTTGTCTTTATTTATGTATTTTCTGTTGATAGGGGCTTTTTGGTGTGCTCAAAGTGCAACATTCGCTTATTATTGTTGACCGCTTCTCAGAGCTGCTTTTTGTTCATGGCATGCTGCTTCATCTTAGGAATAGAAGAAAAAAATAAGTAAAAAAGAGTGTGCACTTAAACCACCTTGCATTATATAATTTATAATCACTGCATTCCTCTATCCCCATAGACAAAATAAAAGTTAGGCATACACCGGTTAAGCCTATTATCCCAGATTAAAACTCTCTTGCTGCAAGCCAGTTTTCCATGGCTGTATCCTCTGCAGTAATTTAATTCTTTTAGTAAAGCTCCAGCCTGCTCTATTTGTCTTTAGCTAATTTTGCCTAGTCTTACTAATCAAAATGGCATTTATTTTTTATTTATTACAGGTACTTATACAACGCTGTCAATTTACACGGCGCTTTACATATATATATATATATATATATATATACACATATTGTACATTCACATCAGTCCCTAACCCTCAAGGGGCACACAATCTAAGGTCCCTTACATTCATGCATACACATACTAGGGCCAATTTAGACAGGAGCCAATTAACCTCCCAGCATGTCTTTGGAGTGTGGGAGGAAACCAGAGTACCCAGAGGAAACCCACACAGGCACAGGGAGAACATGCAAACTCCAGGCAGGTGGTACCATGGTTGTGATTCAAACCATGTGGAAGTGCTAAACATTTAGCCACTGTGCTCTTTGCCACTTTTACATGACTGTGTCATTGTGGTCTCTTACTGTAAATCTTGTAGTAAAAAAACACTCTGTCCTCTTTTTCATTTTCTGCCAATTCTCCCTAATTAAAAATTTCTTACTGCAGGCCAGTTTGACACTGCTGTATCATCTGTGGTCTCTAGTGAAACTACACTGTATCTGAGCACCACAAACCAAAAACATTATTTAAGTAATCTCTACTATCCCATCTATCTCTGGTTTAATGCTTTCTTTTATGGAGAAATCACTTTGAAAAACACCCCCTTAGTGTTTCTGGCCTTGGCCATCTTAAGTAAGGGCAGATGATTCTTGTAGCATTTACTTCCTGGAATCCTTAGTTCAGGCATGCGGGCAGGAGGGGGTGCTTAGCTGAGAATGTCCCTCCTCCCCTCTTGAATACTTCTGGGATGTATGACACCATTTGCCTAGAAATGCCTGGAAACCATGAAGTAACTGAACAAAACATTAGTGAAAAGTGTTAAACAAGCAAATATGATATGCTTTTCCATCTATTTACTAATGCTAGCAGCATATGTGCATGGAGCCTAAAAGAGATTGAGAGTTAAGTTCCCCTTTATATTTTAATAGGAGTTTGATCAGTGGCAGGACAGTCTTGAATCAGTAAGAACAGGGACAGCCTTAGTGAACTACAGGCCAATTTTTATTTGCTGGTCAAAGTAGGCCTATTACCATTTGATGAAAAAGCATGTGTCATTGCTGAAACTACCTGAAAAAAAAAGACTTTTTTTCAAACTTAAATGAATCACATTGGGGTGTTGCTGTTGAATATGAGCCTAGCTAATTATAAGATAAATAAATCAATTTCAGACCATCATATGATCCAGTGTACACTGTTGCTAAGACATGTCTGTAAAAATCATACTGTTCTGTAACCACACATATAAGCATGTCATTGAAAGGATTTGTGCATTTTCAATGTTGACCTTGAATCCATGAAAAGCTCTCTCCCCTTTGTACTGTACCTTTCTTTGCAACGGTACATGTCCCCCTCAGCATTGCTGAGCTTCCCGAGACTTCTTGACAATAGTTTGCATCTTAGCACTAACAATGGCCAGAATTTAATAACAAGAATCCCACCGTATAGACTCCAATAGGATGCACTGCATTTAAAACAGGATTTGCTGAACACTTGGCGAATTGAACCCTGAGCCGATCTGCCCATCCCATCCTTTTTCCAACCATGGGTTGCAGGAAAGAAAACTGTTTGATTACCCTGTCAACACAGATAGTATTGATGGGGGAATCCCTTTTGTATTATGACAGCAGGAGGTTTCCCGGTCAGAATACAAAGATTACTGCTGGCTGCTATAGAGGCCTGCAGTGATCAAACTAAAACAGGAAAAGCTGACAAGCTGGTTGTACTGAAGTCCAACAATGGATCGAGTCCAGTACAACCAGCCTGCCCATAGATGAGTTAAAATTTGGCTGGTCCCCGTATCTATGGACACCTTTAAGGTACAAATGTACTAAGGTTAATTTGATAGACAAGGATGGTTACTTTGAATAAAAGGTTTAAATTTAAAAATCCAGTCAAATCTAAAAAAATAAAATGTTTTAATTCTTTTGAAAAAACTCTCCCTCTCTCTCTCTCTCTCTCTCTCTCTCTCTATATATATATATATATATACAGGACATTTATGACAAATAAAGATAATACATGCTTATAAAGAAGTATCCAGTTGAAAGATTTAATGTGCAACTAATCAGGCAATTTATAGGCAAAGAGTATCCTGATTAGGAATAAAGTGTTCCGCAACACAGCCTCTATTAATAGGCAAGGTGATTGCATAAGGCATAATAAAAGCAAAGACTGAAACTACAGGGTGTCTCTAAAGTCTGGACACATAGGAAATATCACTAACGATATGTTTTTTTTCCTCAATATGCATTTTGCCTATGTGCCCAGACTTTAGGGACAGGGACACCCTGTATACACCTCAATATACTTTTAGCAGTAAAAGTATGTCTTTTTTCTCTAGGCACAGCTGTATTTAATTATAGCAAAATCAGTTTCAAGCTAATACAGACCATACATGGGTCGAATTCCAAATTAATTTTTTTCGAAAATCGTAACTAAGAATTTTCGTTAAAATTTTTCACCATTAGTGGACCTCAGAATCAGCCGATTTTCGTGCAGCTGTAAAATTTGAGTGATCGGGCATGTTGGAAATTTTTTGAAAAACCAACAAATTTCTAATGATTGATGGAAGAATTGTGCAAGAAATATAATTGAAAAAGAAATGAACATGAGCTGTGACCTGGAAGAAAAGAACATTCCTACCCATGGAAATTCTTTTCTGTAGCAATATGAGGTGAAATTGAAGGCTTGGTTGGTCGAATTTCGAAATCAGTAGTGGCAACATCAGATTACAAGATGCACAAAATTTCTGATTTTCTAAAGAAACTTTGTTCAGAATTCGACCCAGATATGGCCTGCATAAGCGTTCATGCTGCCAAATAAGCAGCAGAAGGCCATCTACTTTACAGTTTTTCATAAGCTGTTCATACATCTTACAATCTGATTGCAAGGAGATTGGTATCCCTACAAAGTTGAAAGAAAGTAAAATGCCACCAACATTTTACCAAATTTGGGATAAAATTTGAGAAATGGTTTTTAGAAAGGAAAAGAGAGACAATGAAAGCATATACAGTTATAGTTGGCGCCCATTTACAAGCTAACTACTAGTACATGGAATTGTATGCAGATGCACCAAAGAGTGGTCACCAAGAGGTTAATTCACATACACTAGAGACTGTTTGCTGATGAGTTAATGAACATACTCTTGTGGCTGATACTTGAAAGGTTAAGAAAGGTAATGCCCATTTTCTAGGGCCTGATCGCTGAGTAATTAATGCACATATTTGGTGAACTGACCACTTAAGTTTCAATGCACATATTCTGATAACTGATCTTCAAAAGGTTAATGCCCACATTCTGGGGCCTGATCACTAAGCAGTTAATGCACATACTCTAGAATTTTGTCACTGAAGAATTAATGCCGATACACTGGAGACTGGTCACTGAGAAATGAATGTACATTCCTTCAAACGTTGCTAGGGCATACTGTATATAGCTAGGGTTGAGCAATAAGCAATTTCTGCTTCTCACATGAGTAACCACTGACACCAAATATCTTTTTTGCTATGTGTAAGAGGATGACTCTTCCTTCTGTCCCTAAATGCAAGGAGCACTCTTCACATTGGTTATCACACTAATGTACCATGAGCTGCAGATATAGTAATTATCAGCAGGGGTTCCCTGAGACCAGAAAGGAATTTCATAGGTTCCTCCATGGTAAAAAGGTTGAGAATGACTGCATTAGAGACTGAACATTTCTTGTGGGCTTATCACTTTAGGGTTCATGTTGATACACTGAATACTGGTCACTGAAGGATAATGAAGATTTTGTTGGGGACCAGTTATTGATAGTTTATTGTGCATACACTGAGTAAATGTACATACTCTACTGGTGTGAAAATCAGTTAGAGACGAAAGTGTACTGAAGGGACCATCTCATAGTCATGTTTGCTGAGAGCATGATACATGGAATAGACCTGATTATTGACTGTTCCATGTGACTGTAAGCCCACCAGGTTCTTCTAGGCTACGCTAGGCACTGTAGATGGGGTCACTCACCCTAAACATGGGGTACCTTTGCTATGTTGCTCTCATCAATAACACGGGACAAGGCGAAGACCACTTTCAGGGAAAGTCGGTTCTCCAACTTAGAGATGGCTGTACACTGTGTACAATAAGTGAATAAACTGGACTCCAGTTAACTCTGGTCCCGTTTCAATGCATGCCTTCACTGTAACCATTTGTATTTAGGAGGGACACAGTAAGCCTATGCTCACTCCACCTTCCCAGCATATCTCCTGTCACCCCACTCCCAGTGACAGAACAGAGTCCCACCATGCACCTAGCAAGGACCTCATGTGTGCACTTTGTCTTATAATTGTCACATACCTTGGGGCCAGGCAGAGGATCTCTGTGATGCTGATCTGCTCCCATTGCTATGGCAGACAGGCCGCTGGGGAAGGGAGTCCCAAAGGCAACCCCCCTCACTAACAGGGTATGCCTCATCTGACACAGGTATGCTGCTTCATGACAGGTTGCTTGTGCTGGTTACTAGCCCTCAATTACCCTTGGCTACTACTCAGTTTGACTCTGTACCATGTTAACTCTTGCAGAACTGTCTTGATACACCAATGTGCTACCTGAGCTACAGATGACATGTGGAGTGATGGTTACTTTCATACACCCCCTTGAATAACTTCAGACCATACAGGACATCGTTTCAAGGTTTTACTGTGAACTTGGTATGACAGTTACGACAAAGCAAAATGTCTTAACTAAACCTGTTTCTAGGTGTGGCTGCCACAGTATTCCTGCAGTGGAAGAACCCATATAGGCAAAGTCCATAGTGGCGATATCCCAGATGCTGATGTCCTTCTTCTCAAGCAGCAGCTCATTGGACCTAATGCTCGGCCAGGCTTTACTCTGCTCCCAGATCCAGACCCCTGTCCCCTTTTATAATAATACAGGACCCAAAAAGTCCACAAATTCAGACTGGTAATGATGGCAAAAGACATTAACCCCTTCCCCCTGACTAGGGCAGCCATGCTAGCTAGTAACCTGCCTACATGTATGCTGGGTGGTGGGTACTAATGACGCATGTTCTGTTCAACTAAATTCAGGCAGAAGGCAGAATCCTACAGTACAAAATCATAGGTGACATTTTAGCTTTATTTTTAAATAGAATGTAAGATTAGCAATCCACATATACATACATACACATAAAAGGAATACACTCATCAGGGCTTATGATTGAAATTACTTCAATAGCACCGTTAGCACATTGGTGACACATCCCAAAGCATTACAAAAGTATTCAAAAGTACACCAATCCTTGGAGCTTTGAGGGATTATTTTGGACAGTTAATGCAGTTAAATACCACAGAGAAAGACAAATAATACAGAATAAAAATAGCGTTTACAGACTTAAGAAGTAGAGATGTGGGTCTTTGCTATATCAGTGTACTGGTACCACATTGAACAGCTCAACCATAATGACCACTAGGGGAGCTGACCTAGGAACTAGTACTGTGAAGGACCATCGGAGACTCAAACTCCTAAAGACTACTAAAGACCAGCCTCAGGTACTCTTCACAGTTAACAAGATGCTGACACACGTATATCAACTCTAATCTCCAGGCTCATTCTAATCAATGACTTATTATTCCTAAAGCTAGCCAAAAACATGAAAAATTAACACTTAACATTTAAAGTCTATGCAGGAACAAAATAAAAAATATATGCAGTACATCTATGCAAAACATGCACATTTCACAATGTTCTATCTCTTTCAAGACCCTGCAAGTACAGAAAAATACTTGTTGATCTGTCAAAGATGCATTTAGCTCCTAAATCCTGTTGTGGGCTGACAACACAAAGCATATTTGTACTCTGATTGTTGTCAACCCTGCCCAGTTTTCTCTTGCCAAACTACTCAGAACCACCCGCTCTCCCATCTCCTCTCATGATTACTCTACTTGAGATGACACAGGAAGTGAGCAATAGATACAGGACAGTTCTGAATTTCTCACATGATCCACAAGTATTTCTTTGCATTTATCTAACACAGCCTTTCTCAACCAGGGTGCCCAGGCACCCTGGGGTGCCTTGAGGTTTCTTCAGGGGTGCCTTGGCAAAATGTGTAGATTGCCCAAAACCTGTATACAGGCCAGTGGGTGGAACAAGCCTGCCTTTTAGTTACAAAAAGTCACATTTTTTCATTGTACACCGTTACGACCTTGTAGCCGCCGGCATCCTGACAACCAATGACATAATCAGTTGATAAGGAGGATGTCAGTTGCCTGCACAGCATCCTAGTTTTACCCTCCCCTGCCCCTCTCCATCAGTGCTGGGGTCACATTAGCTCTGTGATGGAGAAACACTGAGGGAGAATAGAAACACTGGAATGCTAGTCAATACCAGTGTGCAAAAGTGTACTTGTTTTTGAAGAATAAATAACCTCTAATGTTGGGTGTCCCACGTGTGTGGATGTTGCTCACTTATATAAAACTATTAGAATAGTTGTCACATTTTTAAATGGGGTGCCCTTTTAGAATTATGGACAGTCTGGAGGCCACCATTTTAGAACACTGGTCTTGAACACTGATCTAACAGACAGAACAAAATGTTTTCTATAGTATATTTAATAGGTCAAAAGAGAGCAAATAAGAAAAGTTAATTGTAGTTTACATACTTTAACCTGAACATGAAAACATAACCCCTCACTTTACATAAAACAACTTGCCATATCTAAACCCTAAACTTAACCATAAAATTTTAACTCCCTGATTTCTGACCCTTACACTAAATCCGATCCGACCCTGAACCTTACTCCTAAAGCCAACGTAACACTTGACCGAATGCTATAATTACCTTACCGTGTGGTAGAACTGTCAGTACTTATCGTTTGACTGCCAAGGATGTATGTTGTGTGTCCTGACAATCAAAGAGTTTAAACCAGCTCACAGTTGCACTAATAACCACAAACTTTAGTTAAAATTGGAGAAAATGCCTTAACACTGTGCTGTTGAAGAATAGCTTTCTAATAACACACCTCACCCTATATAGATTATATCTCTCAATATCACTGCAATCAGCGTACTCTCTCACCCTCAGTGAGACCTCAAAGATGAATAGTTTCAGATCTCAAACCATACAGTCCCTCAATTGTCAAGTCCAATATTTAACAATTATTCACATCAACATACATATGTATAATAAAAGAAAATCAACAGTATGAAGCATATGTTACACTGAAACTATATAGCACCACACATTGGCAGATCTCTGAATTGGTTTCATGATCCGTAAAGTTCTTGTTGGGAGCAACCATAGTAGATATTGCATGGTCATTCAGGGCATCCTCTGGGGGAATACAGCATGCTCTGTCAGTTCAAATACCAAGAAAGCTCAGTCTACTGCTGCTTTGCTTAAAATTGCTCAGCCAGCTCTAGTTTGTAATGTATTAGTGTTTAGTGGTTGTTTCAAATGAGCACTTTAACATGTGTGAAAAAAATAGAAAATTTGGTCCATCATGCTAAAGCACATAATCTCATATACACGTGTCTCCATTCGTAATGTTCTATTTGTCTACTGTCTATACCAAGTCTCTACTAGATTTGCTGTGCTCTGGGTTTTCTGTTGCATTATCTGCCATCCTGTGTTGACTTATCTAAGGAGATGTGTAAGAAGTGCAACATGGGTTAACTGCATATTTCCCAACTGTCCAATCACTGAAGAGCCATGCCCAATGGGATAGAACAGGCAAACTGTTAAAGCACATCTCTGGGCAAAAATTAACACCCTTCCTACCCTCCTCTTATCCATCCAGCACTTCTTTTTTCTTATCTTCTAAAGCGTAATTTACTCACTAAAGTTAACCATCCAAGTGCCTCGCCCAGGGCCATAGGCAGCCGCCTTAGGGCACCAAGATGGGGTGGGGGGTGAGGTAAAATCCAAATCCCCAGCCACTTACTGAGGATTCAGATTTTTAACCATGCTGCAGACATGTGTTAAACCCCTCCTGGCCATCAGGAGTGTGTGTACTTTTGTGAAGATAACTGAAGCTGGCTTTCAATGTGGAAGTGATACATGTGGCTGCAAAGCCGGCGATCACTTCCATAACTGCTGTGATGTGCCCCCCTCCTGGGCGACCCCCCCCCCTCCTGTGTACAGACCGGGAAGTTATGTGTATGACGTAACTTCCAAGTGCCCAGAGCTGTCAGTCACTGGGATCAGTGCCTGGAGTAGCAGCTGCTGGAACATGATCCATGGCCCTCGCCATCACTGTTTCCAATGCGGTGGACTAGTAATCTAGTGCTGTAGGTGTGCCCACAACAGCCAGTCTCTTGAAGTCCCCATACACTGATGTCACCACTGAGATTCTTCTTGGGGATCCCAAGAGGATCCTGCCACTGGACATCCAAAAGGAACTGTCCATGATCAGCCAAGATTTAATCTCTATTTAAAACAAATTCACAAAAATAGAAGACGCCACAGGCTAACTATAATAACAAATGGGTTTTGCAGTATTATGATGTTTCTGCACCAGCCTGATGATTGGACAGCGAACTTTACCAATCTGCTTACTCTTTCATTAAGCACAGTACAGTGCAATAACATATACTTGGCTTACATTGATGGCCATCCTTTTTTAATCACATTAGGTACTTACACCATTTCTATTTAAAACCAATGAAATAATTGAATAAATGCATAAATTAATAAATACATTTTAATCAATGCATATTTATAGGTAGGCATTTATAGAAAAAATTGATCTAGGGAATATCCAACTGCCTCTCGGGGGATCAGGAAGGAATTTTTTTCCCTGCAGGACTGGTTGGACTAGATGGACTTTTGTCTTTTTTCAGCCAGACTAACTATGTAACTATCTTTCTATTATTGGTGTTGTTATATCTATCTTTATCTGTCTTGAGTTCAGCTTCAAATTTCCATAATTAAACTCTCACAGGCATTCTGCCATTAGTATCAATGTATTATGTATGACTTCAGGTTATGACATGTTCCCCGCTTGGCTGAAATTCACAAAGGTTGAAGTAAAGATAATAACTTTCTATTAATATATCAGTTAACAAAAGCAGACAAGTTTTACTTTATCTCATTACATGACAAATCAATGAACTGATTTAATGAAAATGAAGAATATTACATTATTGACCCAATTAATATAGAGTTAGTCATGGAAAACCATGAGAATGATGAGCTATGCCAGTAAATCACAGCAACAATTAAAGAAGAGTCTGGAGTGAATGTTGCCAGTTAGTACTCTTCATACTTTTCAGTGATTTGGCACATAAGTACAATCAAATCTTCAACAGCTTCAATAGCTAGATATGTGGCTAATCACCAGCTCATAGTCCACTATTCCAAAAAAAGTTACACATTTTGAGATTCAGCCGATACATTTTACTCAATTGTTTACGAAAAGTAGAATTTTTAAGTTAAAAAATAATTTAAATCTAAATTTTTTTTTAAAAAACTCGTAGTTTTATATAAGAATAAGAATGTCATTTTATTTGCCCCACAGGAATAAACAGATAAACAGAGTACACACAGTATACACAGCACAGTGCACACAAAATACAAAGCACACACAACATATACACACTGCATAGCATACACAAATATACACTATGTATACAAAGTACATGGCAGATAAAAAAAAGCACAAACAGAATAGAGAGCACATAATATATCAGTCACAGCATACAAAGAATACCGAACATATAGCAAAGAGCACACACAACACAGAGCACACACAACACAGAGCACACAATATAGGATGTACATAGCACACACACAAAAAGAAAATACGCAGCAGCAATTGTACACAGTTCAGAGCACACACAGCATACATAACTGAATTTTCCTTCAAACTACCAGTTCCTTGATTGAAACATAGTACGTCCTGTTCTGGTCCTAGGTTCCTACCTCTCTGATAGCAACAATGGGAGCAAATAGGAGTAAATTCCTGGATATGTACTGAGGAGCACCTGGTACAGTTCATCTCACTTGAAGGACATTTCAAAACATTTAATGGTCGAGATTAAGAGCATCAAATACAGTCAACATGTTTTGGGGAAAAAACTAAAGCTAATGAAGCCATATCTAAATAAAGGTGTTCAAAGACCAAGAACAATTTTCTATTTCTGAATACGATACAGCACACTTTCTAAAAAAAAAAAAAAAAAGGGTAATTTCACACCATAGAAATGCAGTTCAGATGTGTTCCGTTGCGTTTCTGCTTGCACTTTTTTTTATGTGTTTTTGGCTCATTCCGGTGCGTTTTTGACGCATTCTGGTGCATATTTGATGCATTCAGGTTCATTTTTTACTCTCTTTTTCTTCAATTTAAATAGGGACATGTGCATTCCAGTGCGTTCCAGTGCAGTTTTGATGCATTTTACCACATTCCATTACAGTTCTGTGCAGGAAAAATGCAACCTGTTCTACTGTTTTTTCTGCATCTGAAACGCACTGGAACTGCAAGCTCTGATGTAAACGATGACATTGACAACCATATAACCTACTTTCTGTGAATTTTAGATGCAGAAAAAAAGCAACTGAAACGCATGTAATGTGAACTGGCCCTCTTTGTCTAGAATGTTTGCATGCACAACTATTCCAAACAACAATATTTGTGTATAAAATATTTGCTGCAACTAAAATTTGATACTGCACGTTGTCATCAATAACATACTTTCACAATACTTATTTTTTATTTGATTTGAATGCCAGCTGCCTACTCCATTGATTTTGTAAACTTACACTTATACGTGTTTGTCAGTCATTTTGTGTTTGTCAGTGCATATTTGATGTGTTCCGGTTAATTTTTTCCCCTATCTTGCATTCCAGTGCATTTTGGTGCATTCCAGTGTGTTCCGGTGCAGTTTTGATGCATTTTACTGCGCTCCAGTACAGTTCTGTGCAGGAAAAATGCAGTCTGTTTTATTTTTTTTCTGCAACTGGAACGCACTGGAACTGCAAGCACTGATGTAAATGATGACATCGACAACCATATAACCTACTTTCTGTGCGTTTTGGATGCAGAAGGAAAGCTATTAAAATGCATGTAGTGTGAACTGGCCCTCTTTGTCTAGAATGTTTTCATGCACAACTATTCCAAAAAACAATATATGTGTATAAAATATTTGCTGTAATTAAAATGTGATACTCCACGTTTGTCATCAACAAAATACTTTCACAATACTTATTTTTGATTCGATTTGAATGCCAGCCTCCATTACATTTGAAAATCTATAGCATGCTCTCATATACGTGTTTATCAGTCATTTGAACCTTACAATAGCTATACCTATTGTTTGCATTTGTCAAGAGTGAACTTTACATTAAACTTGGTTAAAATGGTTGCCATGAAGACCAACGATCACATTTTGGAAGTTTAATCAAAAATATGCGAGGACTAAAAAATCTAACACAAGAACCTACAACCTCAACAAAGAGGAGTTTATTTACTGAAGCTGGAGAGTACAAAATCGGGTTCTTTTCATATGGAAACCAATCAGCTTCCAGGTTTTATTGCTTAATTGAACAAGCTGAGGTTAGAAGCTGATTGGGTTCTATGCAGAAGTGAGCCTGATTTTGCACTCTCCAGCATTAGTAAATAAACCCTGGTATGTGTTCTGCAGCACTGTTGTCACCTGAGATGCTTTTTAGGCAAGGTCAGGATCCCTTTACAACAAGTGAACAAGAGAAACCTGTTAATGTTATCCAGCCAACAATGCATCTATGCCAACTTTAGAAATTCCACTAAGGGGGTTCCATTCACTAAAGCAGATCCCATGCGGTATTTAGGTATCCGGACATATTTTCCCTAAATATCACATGAGATCCTGAAATTGTCAATTTACTATGCCGTTTTGGGGTATGTCAATCAACTATTTGACTAAGCCCTAATTGTAAATCATCATTTTTGGCAAATAACAAATCTATACTAAATGAGGGTGCGTTTCCCTACGCACCATCTGACCAATTGATGAATCTAAAATATAACCTGTATACAAAATGTATGCTCAGCTGCAATGAATGCCTGTTGGAGTGGAATGTACTGCGCACAACAATATAACTGAATATCATTGCAATTGTTTACCTTACATCCAAATGGTTGATAACACCAGACCAAATCAAATACCATACCATTTTAGATGAAGTGAAGGCATAAAAAGAGGTACTGTAGTTTGATCATAAGCCTATCAGCTTGAATATATAATCTCTGTAAAGGAAATGGAGTTACCCCATGGACAAACTAATTGAATAGTATAATCTATCTTGCTACAGATATGTAGTAAGGG
Organism: Staurois parvus; assembly: GCF_062004578.1. NCBI lineage: Eukaryota > Metazoa > Chordata > Amphibia > Anura > Ranidae > Staurois > Staurois parvus. The sequence goes on from NW_028318003.1 coordinate 9,024,641, forward strand.
TACACTCATCCACAGCTTAAACGTCAGCCTCTTATGGAAAAGCCCCATACGTCACCGTATCCACCAAAAATACCTCACTGTCTTGAGGAATGCAAATGATGCACTGTAAAAACGCAGTACAGACCTCTCCAAAAAAAAGAGGGAGGAGAGAGGAGTGAATACAATGTGCATTCAAAAAGTGCTCCCAAAGAAAGACCCAAGAAAACAAAAAGACTCTACATGTTTTGCTCTAGAAAACAGAGCTTCATCAGGAGTATAAAGAATTAAAATAGGTCACATAGTGGCTGGAAGTTGTGCTCAGCTGCACATGGTGATAAAATGTGGTATGTACCACCAAACGCACAAAACACTCGGTAAGGCCTAGTTCACACATATGCCTGATACTATCTGCTCCGGGAAAAAAAAGTCTCTGACCCTATTCAAAAACGCAGTGGCTGAAAACACAAAGATGTGAATGTGTCCCATAGGACACCATGTTAAACAGACTGTACTGAGTTTCTGCAAAAAGCACTAAAAACCGCATACGTGTGAACCAGGCCTTCAATACTGCATAAAAAGGCATCAAAGTCAATCCACAAATGGAGATAAATAATTAAATGCATGAGTTAACTAAGTAACGGTCCAGGCATGCGGTATTTAAGGAATGTAAAAATATAACAGCCACTTCTGAGTAGTCTCTGCCTTTTTGGATCAGTTATCCCAACAGTGATGCAAAGAAACCTAAATATGAAATAACACAGAAACAATGGGGTTGATTTACTTAAAGTATAACTAAAGGCAATGTTTTTTTAGTTTTGGATAGAGTGGAGGTGGATTAGAACCCCTGTCAGGTTATTACTGCTGTCTGTGCCCCCACTAGGGAGATTCACCCTTTCTATGTGTCCTATTTACCATTATCATTGAAAGTGAAAGTAAAAGAAAATCGCAAATTTTAGGTTGTCCCCAGAAAAGTACTAGAGGGGAAATCTTCCAATGGGGACACTGGTTCTGGTGACATGGGGTCCCCAAGGGATTCTTTTCTTTTGTAAGGATTTACTCTCACTTCCTGTTTTCGGCTATGTGATAGTAAAATCTCCCAAATAGGACATAAACGGCAAAAAAACTGACAAGGGTTATAACTAGGGTTGTCACCTCTTCCCTTTGAACCCAGACACATATTCATTACACAAGTTCTGTGGCTGATTAAAGAGTTCATTAAACACACTTAGCGCCTTATCTGCATTAAATTAGCCCCAGAACCCCTGTAATGAATATGTGTTCGGGTTTAAAGGGATGAGGTGCCAACCCTAGTTATAAACCTCCCTTACTCTATCCAAAAAGAAAGAAAAAGTTGGACCTATAGTTCTACGTATAAGGCAAATAGACTGTGCACTTTGCAAGTTGCTTCAGAGCTTAGTAAATGAGGCAAAGCTTCCCTATACAAAGGATACCCTATCACATGCAAGGAAAATGAAAAAAGCTGCATTTTTGCTTGCTTGTGATTGGATGATGGAGGTCAGCAGAGCTTCCCTCATTTACTAAGCTCTGGAGTAACTTTACTTGTAAAGTATTCAGTCTATGTGCCTTTAGTAAATCCACCCCATTACATTTAGTAAATCCATCCATTACATGTAGTAATATCTATCTTTTTTCTCTTGTTATTTCGAAAGATTTTCAGAGACTTTCTTTGTGTATATACTATACATAGGATATCACTCCAAACATAATACAATACAGATGTATGTCACAATGTCACAACCAGTGGTGTATTTAGGTTTTGTGCTGCCCTAGGCAACACAAAGATCGAACACCAACCAACACCACCCCCCTCTTCACTCCCCCCCCCCACCTGAGAGAGCTTTCCACCACCATCACCCTCCATACACCAGCCACCCCCCACCCAGCGAGAGAGAGAGAAAGACATTCACCTTCACAGCTCCAGACATCCCCTGGAATGAGAGCCCGGCTCTACATACACCGTCAAGCAGCCTGCAACCTCTCTTGGGTCCCACCTGGTCCCCATTCCGCGTGTGTCCCTTTTTCTGTCCTTTCTTCCAGGCAGCAGTGCTGCCCCCCTGAAAAATGCCACCCTAGGCAAATGCCTTGTTTGCCTTTTGGTAAATACACCCCTGCTCACAACAGTCTAATCCCTTGTTAGAACATATATGTCATATGTAGTGAGGATAGTTTATTTTTTCCCAATTATTTTTCCCAAATATCACAGCAAAAATATAAAGCAGGGTTTCTCAACCAGGGTTCCTGCACAGGTTACTAGAGGTTCCTTGAGCAATGAGCAATTTCTGCCTCTCAGATAAGTTCCCAATGACATCATTGATCTTTTTAGCTATCTATATGGAGGTAATTCTTCCCAATGACCACAAATGTAAGGAGCATTTTTCCCACTGACCATCACACTAATGTATCATGAGTTGTAGATATATATCTATTTTGGCAGGGAAGTTATTTCAAGGGTTCCTCTGTGTAGAAAAGGTTGAAAAAGACTGCTTTACAGTGTAACTATATGCAAAATGTTCTTTTTCATTTTGGATAGACTAATGGAGGGTTAGAACCCCTGTCAATTTTTTTGCCATCTGTGTTCCTTTGGGGAGATTTCCATTCACTTCCTGTCCCATAGCCAAACAGGAATTGAGAGGAAATCCTTGCAAACTAAGGGAATCCCTTGGGGCCCCCAGATCACCAGAACTAGTGTCCCCATTGGAAGATTTCCCCTTACATTTCCATTACATTTCTGGGGACAACCCAAAATGTGGGTTTTTCCTTTATTTTCCCTTTCAATGATAATGGTAAACAGGAGAAATAGAGAGGGTGAATCTTCCTAATGGGGACAGACAGCAATAAAAACCCAATAGGTGTTCTAACACTTCTCCACACCATCCAAAACTAAAAAAAGTATTTCCCTTAGTTAAACTTTAAGCATATATGAAATATCTTCATAAAAGTCAAATATTGAATGGAAATACTATAAAGAAATCACACACATGTATAAATACCCTTCAAAGACAACATTGCCTTTTTATTGGTGGAAGAAGGGTATTTATACAGTACATGTGTGTGATCTTTTTTACTATTTTCACTCAATATTTGATATTTAGAAAGATATTTTGTATTTACCTAACATAACTTAGTTATTTTTGATACACCACGTGTGTCTTGTGAAAGCAGCTTCCCTTTGACTGGTATTCTAGTCACCTTTTTTCTTTTGTATTATTACATCTGCTGTAGGGATCGCACTGACTTAGTGATTTGGCATATTTCTACGGTTTAAACCATTTTACCTCTTTATTAGCAATAAAAAATGACAGGGGTTCCAATCCTTCTCTGCTGTATACATCCCACTGGATATTGCATGATATAAAATACTGCATGGTTTCATGAGATAAATACCACATATTTTGAGAAAAATATTGCATGCGGTATTTTAGAAGCATTTTTTAGGGAATGCCAAAAATTATTTTGAAAAACGCTTTTACTGCTTTGTGCATGGAGCCCAGTATACCATAAAGCCCAAAATGATGTTCAGCATAAAATAGCTAAATACATTCCACGTGCTGTCTGTTGAGCAGTGATCTCTTTGCAGAGGTCAGACATACCCCTTCTTAAAGCCATAAGTCATAAGTCTCCATTCATAGGCTTTTCTGACCGCAGAGCCAATCCTCTGCAGAGAGACCATTGCTTCCCCACAGACAACAAAAGTCCTACTCTGCAGCTGCTGGCTGGGGACAGGCTTTTTTTATTAGGCTATAACTGCTTTAGCGAGAAAATGGACTGTAATACATTGAGCACCTTTTTTATGATCTGGGTGACCTATGTATTTAGCTGATTTAAACTGAGGTTCGAGTGGGCCTTAAGCAAAGTTCTATATAACCCACTGCAACCAAATTTTCCAAAGCTCCGTCTCGCGCATTGCAGGTGGATTCTGTTTTCTGAAGCCTATGCCAAACCAACCAGAGTTAAATTACAATGCTGGTTTGATATCTCACCAGGGGTTATAAGAAACCTCTTAGCACTGACACTTTAATACAATAGGCTTTCTGTATGTGAGAGATGGCAATATCCTTTCTATGGGAGTGCAACAAGGGATTTGAGGTTCACTATATTTTTTACAAAGGGGAGTGGAGCACTATAGAGCAGCCTTTCTCAACCAGGGTGCACAGGCACCCTGGGGTGCCTTGAGGTTTCTTCAGGGGTGCCTTGGCAAAATGTCTAAAAATTGCCCAAAACTTGTATACAAGCCAGCGGGTGGAACAAGCCTGCCTTTTAGTTATACAAAGCCATAGGTTTTCATTGTGCACCATTATGACCTTCTAGCCACCGGCATCCTGACAACCAATGACATCATCAGTTGGTAAAGAGGGTGTCAGCTGCCTGCACAGCATCCAAGTTTTACCCTCCCCCGCCCCTCTCCATCAACGTTGGGGTCACATTAGCTCAGTGATGGAGAAAAACTGAGGGAGAAAAGAAACACTGGAATACTAGTCAGTACCGGTGTGCAAAAGTGTATTTGCTTTGGAAGAATAAATCAACTCTAATGTTGGGTGTACTACATGTGTGGATGTTGCTATGTTATATAAAACTATTAGAATAGTTTTTCCCATTTTAGAATGGGGTGCCTCAGGACTGTCCATAATTTTAAATTGTGCCTTGACTGAAAAAAGGTTGAGAAACATTGCTATAGAGCACTATATCAGTGCCAGGATAAAGAACTGTGCAGGTAGGATGTGTTCACTGAATACATTTCAAAGCGGAAATTTCATTTGTGACTGAGGTGTACCTTTAAGACACCTCTAGTAGGACACAATGGATGGAAGGGGCAAGTGGGCAGTCTGAATATTTATGGGGTTTCAGCCAATCCCTGGGGAAGTGTGCTCAGTAAGTGGCTGGAGAGCCCATAAATTGCCTGAGGCTTGGAGCCGTGCTTGCTTGTCCGGGGTCTATTCCTGCATTAGGAGTCAAAAGTCTGTGGGGACTCTGCCCCTTTGAGCAGGTTGCTGGAACATTGCAGCATGTTCATCAAAGTCTCATAAAATCAAAAATAGTGTCGCGCTCCACTGACAATTGCAAAGATTATGAGTGAATAAGTGTTAAATAAATAAATAAAATTCTTGCATCAGAAGCATATGTAACAATATCACTGCAATCATATTGCTACTACAATCCTGTCCTTAATGAGTCTGTGCCTTTGGTACTTCTTCTAAGTAAGGTTTTCCAATATTGCTGAATACTTGCTGTATGTTGCTATAAGCGTTGTGACGTCAAAGCCCCTCCCCTATGCATTCCGTCACTGGGTCACGTGACTCCACTACTTTATTTGAATAAATTAACTTTTAAGGAGGATAAGGCACTATATCTTTTATTACATTTCATGGCCAATACACCTATGGAGAAAAATCCCTAAGGAAGCAATGAGACCCCCTAGTGGGAAGAGGGATACTCCCGTCCATCCATTCGGCTCCAAGAAAATCCATAAGGAAGCGAGCGTACCCCCTGCTGGGAAAAGGGAACACTCCGTCCATTCATCCATCCATCCATCCCAGAGAAAGAGGGATAATCCTATCCATTTACCACTAAGTCCAAATAAAGGGACACAAGCTTTTTATGACCTCACTTAATGGTTTGGTCATATACATCAGGTGAGAGCACAACCGGTGAAGGTGCACAATATATATTTTAAGCTTGGTGAACTGCACAGTTATTATTTCACATCACAGCAATAGAAGAACCAAAGGCATGGACTCATTAAGGACACGATTGTAGTAGCAATATAATTGCTGTGATATGGTTACATGCTTTTGATGTGGGACTTTTATTTATATATGTAACACTTATTCACTCATAATCTTGCAATTGTCAGTGGAACGCGACACTATTTTTGATTTTATGCTTTATGACACAATGGTATGAGTAGGTGTAGAGTGTAAGTGAACCACATTTTCACAGTTTCATACATTATCTAATTTAATTTCATTTGTATATCACAATTTTAGGATATTTTATTATTTATTAGCACTTTACATACACTATAGTAGCTCGCAAGACCCCACACTTTAGTATTCATCAAAGTCTCAACTTTGGCATAGCTGTAGGGCCTATTTTTGAGGTTTCTTCTGTGGACCTGGTCTGGGGATCTTACTGAAGAGTGTCCAGCGAAAGTTGGAAGAGGGTGTCCAACTGTCCTGTGGCATTGTGAGCACTGATTTCTTCCTCACCAAAGAGTGCCGGTGGATATCAGAAGGAGGGATTTGGTGATCCTGTGGCATTGTGAGCACCGACCTGAACTTAGTGCCCTAGTGACTGTGTGCAGTTTTCACTTTTCGAATAGAAGGCCCCAAAATTGCCCCCAAGTGGCTTTTGCAAGAACTGGGTTCCAGCTACCCTATCTCCATTTACAAAGAGTCTATTGAGAGAGAATGAGCAAGATGAGTCCTCTTGTTATTTAATGTTCATGGGGTATCTCATACCACCCTTCACCCCATTCAATTTATTTCAGCAATAAAATCATAAAAAGACATCCCCCTAGATTGTTTATTGAGCCAGAGTGAAATGAAAATTCTGTGTGCCTGGCTGCCTCTGGACCAACTTTTGGAAAGTTAAGTGTTTGCGACGCCTGCAAGGGTAGCGCTACATAATATAAAAACACACTGAACAAGGCTAATAAAATCTAAAAAATTAGCTATTGCATTTCACCTGTTCAGGACCATTCTGGCTTATCTTTTGTGGATACAACAATGCCAGGCCCACTCCTTTCACTGTTTATCTTATAATGAAATGTGAATAAAATCTCTTCTTCTTTCTAGCAGTGGTTCCTTTGTATTTTCCCTTTGAGCTTGTTCACCCCATTCATACATCTCCTCACACAGCCTGATCAGCCAAATGTCTCTGCTTGACTTGCAGCCAGCCTTCACATATGTCCATTTACCCACTCCCCACAGCATCCTGTATCTTGATCTCTGTCTTTTATCACTCGTGCTCTGCGTCAGTCCTATTTGGGTGAAAATGACTCTGTTACATTAAAATAGCTTTTCTGTCCAGATACTTGCACTTTATTGCTGCTGCTAGCAGGTTCCTAGAGGGATCAGCAAAACTTTAAAGTGTTTCTATGGTCAAAGTGTAAAGTCATATATGCATTTGCACATTGAATTTTAATTATTTGTAGCCTACCCCTAATGACCTGAATGATCTTCAAGTTTAAAAACCTACTTTTTGAAGAATCCCTCTCATTTACTTCCTTAAAAGCGGTGGTATGTAGTCACTATGCCTTGTGAATATGCACGGGTATGTCACACATTTCACAGATCCTGCTTTCTGAACTACAGGATTGGAATCGCACCAAATTATCACTTCTTGCAGGCAGCAATGTACCATGGGATGTGTAGTCCTTAGAAATCAAAAGTAAACCAAAGGAGTGAGAAGAGGAGAAGCTGCAAAGCATGGGGGAATCAAAACTTATGGAAAAAGATGAGAAGCAGACAGGTAGAACTCACAACATGACCAGGAAAGCTTCAAGTCGCTATGTTGGGTTGTCAAAAAAAATATTGTTTATATTGCTATTACAATAATGATGTTATAACATTACTTCCTTTTTGTGAATGACCCTACCCCCTCTTCCACTCCAAATAAACACCGTCCTTCTGGTCATTGAGGCAGCTTATCAAAGTGGGCCAATAGAGATATGGGAGAAAACAGCATAGTTTCACCACCCAAAAGTGGGGGCTGTTAAAGCTGATGCAGGTATGTGCTAACCAAGCCTTTTATTATACACTCACCGGCCACTTTATTAGGTACACCTGTTCAATTGCTTGGTAACACAAATTGCTAACAGCAACTTAGTGCATTTAGGCATCTAGAAGTGGTGAAGAAGACTTGCTGAACTTCAAACTGAATGAGGAAGAAATCGGAATTAAGTGACTTGGAACGTGGCATGGTTGTTGGTGCCAGACAGGCTGGTCTGAGTATTTAAAAAACTGCTGATCTACTGGGATTTTCATGCACAACCATCTCTAGGGTATACAGAAAATGGTCTGAAAAAGAGAAAATATGCAGTGAGCGGAGGTTATGTGGACGAAAATGCCTTGTTGATGTCAGAGGAGACTGGGCAGACTGGTTCAAGATGATAGAAAGGCAATAGTAACTCAAATAATCACTCATTACAACCAAGGTATGCAGAATACAATCACTGAATGTACAACACGTCGAACCTTAAAGCAGATGGGCTACAGCAGCAGAAGATCACACCGGATGCCAGTGTACCCATCTTCTGATGGCTACTCCCAGCAGGAAAATGCACGGTGTCACAAAACTCGTATCATCTCAAAATGGTTTCTTGAACATGTCAATGAGTTCACGGTTCTCTAATGGCCTTCACAGTCACCAGATCTCAATCCAATAGAGCACCTTTGGAATGTGGTGGAACGGGAGATTTGCATCATGGATGTGCAGCCGACAAATCTGCAGCAACTCTGTGATGCTATCATGTCAATATGGACCAAAATCTCTGAGGAATGTTTCCAACACCTTGTGTAAAAGTTATGAAACTTTTTCTGTCCCTTAGATTTTCAGTCTGTTCTATTCCTGGCTTACCTTGAGCAGCTAATTTTATTGATCTCACCACTTCTGGGACAACACAAAACTAAAGACAGCTCACCCAGTAGAGCAAGAACTCCAAGAAGCCATTGCAACATTGCACGGTCTATTTCCTGTTTTCATGAGAAACCTGAAAGAGTAGTGACAAGTACTTCAAGTGTCTCTTTAAGAGCTTAGTCTTGTGGTATCCAAAAGATAAAAATGACAACCTATTTACACCTCTCTGTCTTGTTGATTTTACATGTAGAAGCTGGGTGGTTACAACGAATAGCAATGCACTTATGTAATTACCGCCTTACTTCCTGGACAAGCACAACAAATATTACTAATTTATGGAGCAAAGTATGCAAGATCACAATATTGATCTTAAAGACAACATTTCATATTCCTCATATGCGTCTGCTGTACCATGTACTGTACTTGTTTGAAAATAATCATTTTCTCTCTGTATTGCTTTCTTTGTGTGAAATATCTGTTGTTCCTGCCAGTCCCTCTGCTTTCCTGTAAAAACTGACCACACTAGGTATGTGAGCACAGGGTGGTCAGTTTTTTGGCTGTACTGAAACTTAGCCTGCTTTCTTGCAATGATCAGACTTCTGCTGATATGCCCCCCTGCACAGCTATTCCCTGGGAAGATCAGTGTTCTGCTGTTTTTCTTCCCCGGGCTCCTTATGCAACTGAGAACAGAGGGTATGTGCTCACTTATAAAAGGGGGGAATGTTTTTTTACATATACACAAATGTTTTGCCTTTCATTTTCATTTTAAACTGAATGGGTTGTTTACATAAACGTAAATACCTTTTCTGTTTCAATTAGTTATATTCAAAATAACTGAACAAATAATAAACAATGTAGTGGTTAAAATAAAAATATACTGTGCGTGTTGTTTAGAACATTGCATACATCATGTGCATACTGTAGATGATCATACATATATCATGTGCATAGATCATCATACATAGAGTACATCATGAGCGTAGCACACAACAGAGTGGTTAGGAATATATTTGTTTTTCTAGAACAGGGGTCTCCAAACTGTCTAAGAAAAGGGCCAGTTTACTGCCCCTGAGGTTTTAGGGGGATTGGACTATGGCCAGTAGGAGTAGAAAATGCCCAGCATCACCACCAGAAAAGTGCCCCAACTACTGGCTTTAATGGGAGGAATAGCGCCCCATTGCTGATATCAATGAGAAGAATAGTGACCCATTGATGGTGTCAGTAGGGATAATGGTGTCAGTTAGTGGAATAGTGCCCTGAGGGCCAGATAAAGGCAAGCAAAGGGCCACATCCAGCCCCTAGGCCACAGTTTGCAGACCACTGGTCTAGGACATTGCAGGAAGAGTTGCAATCAATGGCTTAATGTAATATCCTTTTTCTCCAAAGAAAAGCCATACACATCCACTACTTAATGGCCTTGTAATCTGTATTTCATGAAATGTGCACTGCTCTGTGCATACTACAAATCCTAGCATCCATAGACTACAGTCCTTAGTCCACCATGGGCCAGAGCAAGAAGCGGTGGCTACATTCCTACATGCAGTGGGGCCATGGAGAATGAACATAGCCACCTTCTAACAGGATGACGGATCACATCAGCACAAAAAAAGGAATTTGGAGATTTGAGAGCAATAGAAGGGACTTTCTGAGTTAAAATTACATACTTCAATAGAGTTTTATTTTAAACTAGAGTTAAGTTTCACTCATTAACCAATTATTCCAAAACTAATTAGAAAACATGCCAATCTTAGCATACCTTAAATCGGGGGTCAGAAACCAGCAGATCTTAATCTACCAGTAGATCATGGCCAGGTGACTGGTAGATTGTGATCTGGGCTTGCTGACCTGGCATCTCAGCGCATCAAACAGAGTGCAATGCAGAGGGACTACTTGTAAAGTTGGAGCTGTAGTAGGGAGCAAGAGCTGCATGAGCCGATGCCTCCTCTGTAGTGCCGACTCCTGTCCCATACGAAGTGACACCAACTGCACTCCGCCTCTTATCACGCTAGCAGTCCACAGAGTGGTGAAAGCAGCAGGAAAGAAGAGATCTTCAGGTCAGTGTGAAGCAATGGGCATAATAGTATAGGTCGGCTTTCACGTACAGGATATAATAGAAGTCTATGGCTGAGCACCCCAAACCCACAGGAAAGCTGCAGGTACACTGCACTGCACTCACGGTGTACGTAAACGCATCAGTGTGAAAGCAGCCATTTACATTTGCAGTTTAGGGGGAAGTAAAACCCCATAGTTAAGATGTGTTTTTACCACCCTGCACCCCCTTTAGCTGCAGTGGCCAGGGGTGTACACATGTCGCAGCCACAGCAGGAGTTATACATCCTGTCATGGTTGGTGGGTGTAGCATCTGCCAAGCATGACCCATTCAAGTGAAAGAGGCTGCTCTGCAAGTGTCGTGCAATCAAGGGGTTAAAGCAGACAGTGTTGTGTTGCTTTCTCACCAACTTCTTTAACCCCTTGGATCCCACAGAAGCATGCAGTTGCAGGGTGCTTGCAGAGTGGCCCCTATTTACTTGATATGTTATGATTGGCAGGCGGAAGCACCCACCAAAAGCAACAGGGGATTTAATTCCTGCTGCGCCATGTGTACACTTTTGGCTGCTGTCTCAGCAGCTAAAGGGGGTAGGGGTTGGGGGCATTAAAACAGCCATTTAACTGCAGGGTTTTACCATCCCCAACTTTACATGTGAACAAGCCCTAAGAGTGCCGCCGCCAAATACAATGAAGGGCTTATTCACAAGTGCAGCAGGCACTGTTGCTTCTCTGAAAAGTGATCCAAGTGTTTGACAGGTGGTAAGGAGACAATATGTTGCATTCTGGCTAACTAACGTTTGGGTTCTCAGTTGCTGGTAACTGGGTTTAAATCTTGAGATGAATACATTTGTTATAAACAGTAGTGTCCCCTTTTGTATCTCTATAAAGAATGGTAACAAATCTTCTGCATGCTTAATGGGACCCTAGTTTGTGCACATTAGGGTTCATATCCCTCCTTGTCTAAAAGAAAGATTTCCTCAAGATGTTATAGTCACAGAAAGATTCTCCATTTGAGCAATGTTGAAAATAATATATAATAATTACTACATTCATTATTATTAATAATTATTCTAATATGTTTTTTAGTTTTAGTTCTTTTTCATATTATTACTATCATTGTTGTATATAGGTTTTGTGCTGCCCTAGGCAACGCAAAGATCGTCTGCCCCCACGGACACCGACCAACACCAACCCCCCCCCCGCCCTCTTGCTCCTCTTGTGGAGAAAGCTTGACATTGACCACCAAAACCCCTGTCCCCCACCTGGGAGAGCCGTCCACTATGCCCCCCCCCTTGGCCTTAGAGAGAAAGACACTCATCTTCATCTCCGGACATCCACGGGAATGAGGGTCAGGTTCTACATACACCATTAAGCAGCCCACAGCCTCTCTTGGATCCAACTTGGTTCCCATGGAGCATGTATCCCTTTTTTCATCCCTTCTTCTAGGGGGGAGGTGCTGCTCCCCTGAAAAATGCCGCCCTAGGCAAGTGCCTTGTTTGCCTTGTGGTAAATACGCCCCTGGTTACTACTACTATCTATTATATACTGTTTTAATGTCACTGGAGATTATCTTCACTGGAATATGGCTAGTTGTAGTTGGTCACATTCATCTGGACTTGTTCTGGAATGTGTAAGACTATCCTGTGTGGCTATGAGTATGGCGTATGGACCCAGAACTCATCTGAAATGAGGAAGCCACTTGAATGAGTGGTGAAACATGTTTACCAATAAAAAATAGATATGGTTGAATCTGACTAACTACTACTAGCTACACCATGACCTGGATAAAACAAAAACCTTCATGGACACGCTGGAATATTGTTTTTGGTTAGTGATAAGAACAACTTGAACAAATTGCGAATTTCTGTACTTAGACGAAATCACTATTTGGACATTAGTACAAGTCAAGCTACGGACAGTTATGCCTAGGATGATGTGGCACATTCATAAGGCTATGTGTAGTAAAGGCTTAATAAATACAGTGCTCAGGTTAGTCCACATCCAGCCACAAGTGTGACTTCTCAAAACTGGCAGTTAGCAGCATTTGAACCGGTTAAAGGGCACAAGAGTTTAGAAGGGACAACTAAACTAATAAGGGAAATGACAAACCTCAGCTATGATTAAAGATTAACTGAACCGAATGTATTCTTCCTCGAGAAGAGGTAATAAGGGGTATTCATAAAATTTGTATTTTTGTGGATCCACGTGACCCATTTCAGATCCTGGTTCCTGCTGTTCAGTTTGCTTATATCTAATGTTATTGTTTGTAACATGTTTTATAGTTGAACCAGTTAGCAGTATTTTCTCCCTTGAAATCTTTAGTTTCATTAAAATGCATGTAACTAAATGCATCATTTAGCAGATAAATGGCCCATAGACTATTTTTATAGCTTTTTTATGGATAACCCTCCAGGTGAGATACATGCTCCGATATGTTGTTTAAGAGAGGAGCCCACAAGTGAATGTCTAGAAGTTATATCCCACAAATACTAAGCACAGACAACCAGATCATTTTTTCACAGGCATATACAGAGGTCCCTCCCTGTGAAATCACACCAAGTATGTGTTTTTCTGTTTACAATGCGTTTTTTTTAAACCCTCAGGTTTATAAAAGAAGCTGGCCTTTTATTTGTGTTGTAAGGTGACTTCTTCCAAATCAAAGAACTGTGACTTAAGATGCTGGATTCACATATATATCCAAAATGACACTTGAGACTCTTGTTAAAAGATGCTTCTGCAATGTAAATTTTCTACAATTTGCTCAAAATATGCTCCTTTCCCTACTTTGACCTGTTGCATAACTTGTACAGTGGGTAGCTACAGCCAATCATGTCATGTAGAAGGATTATTTCTTTATGAATGACCTTGTGTCATTCTATCTTTTGGCTTGTTTCCAAGGAATAGCTTCTGTTGCAGCTTTTCATATACAGTCAGGGGCAGACTGACATCTCATGGGGCCCCCGGGCAATAGGGGATCATGGGGCCCCTGTGTCCTCGCCCATACTCAAACCTCACCCAAAAAAGCCTATGAAAGGTACCAGGGACATCTCATGGGGCCCCCTACTGACCCCGGACCCTCGGACAGTGCCCGGGGTCCCCAATGGTCAGTCCACCCCTGTATACAGTATATATGTTATGCTTTTACAGTATTTGTCACAATGGGCCTTTATCTCTTCAGCGATTACTTTGCTGGGCTTTGCTGATCTCCTCCGCTGTCCTCAATGAGAGGTCAGTAGAGAAGGTGATATGGGACAGGCAGCATTGAAAAGCAAGTCACAAGCTGATAAACACAAGTCAGGGACCCTAGGATTGTGTCCCAGGTGTCATTCTAACTGCCTTGGACCCCTAGTAAACCACTTTATGGCTTTATTTTTCAAATAGTGTGTATATTACAAGATGGTAGCCTTTGCATGTTTGCTTTACATTAAGTCAAGTTGAAAAAATACACAAGTCCATTGAGTTCAACCAAAAATTTAAAATGACTAAGTTCAAAACCAGCATATACAGAGCCCTTCACTCACAGTAAATCCAGAGGAAGAAAAATAACTAAACTTATAAAGCATGATCCAATTTGCTCCAACAGTAAATCTTTCCTGATCCCCTAAGGCAATCAGTTATTCTTTCGCTCAAGAAACTTTAAAAAAATAAAATAAAATAAAACCGACACAATACCAGCTGGCAATGCTCCTCTGTAGTTTATACTTTAAAACTCAACTTTAGTCTTTATTTTTTTTTGGTTTGAGGAAGAATTAGAACATCTGCGATGACACAGGGCAAAATAGTGGATTGGATGTTATTACAGGTACTTATATAGCACCGTCAATTTGTGCAGTGCTTTACATATATACATTGCACGTTCACATCAGTACCTAACCCTCAAGGAGCATACAATCTAAGGTCTCTACCTCACATTCATACATACACATACTAGGGCCAATTTAGACAGGAGCCAATTAACCTACCAGAATGTCTTTGGAATGTTGCAGGAAACGGGAGTACGTGGAGGAAACCCACGCAGGCACAGGGAGAACATACAAACTCCAGGCAGGTGGTGCCATGACTGGGATTCAAATCAATGACCCTAGTGCTGCCAGGTGAAAGGGCTAACCACTGTGCTTACGGCAACAGTAAAAAAAACACTGACAGATGTTTCTACTAGAAAATATGTTTTTGTTGCTGTCTGTGTCCTTTTTTCGGACCTTCTGCCCCTTGTGACATCATGTCACCAAGATAGGAAGAGAGTGCAAATCTCCCCTATGGGGGTATAAACAGGGTTAGCCAGAGGTTCTCTTGCTTTCTTGCGATGTACAGAACAAAATAATTAATGAAGACTACGGTTGGGTTTTTCTTCACTGGAACAACTAGCTCAGAATTTTAGGAGTGTTTAAAACGTAAGATATGCTATACATTCTGTATGCTTAACAATAGTATTAAAGAGCACAGATATTTTTATGGGTAAGACCAAGTTTAGTGAACTTAGATGTCTTAGCCGAATGGTAAATGTGTTCATGAAAATCACTGAAAAATGTTAATATGCACAATACAAACAATACAGCTACTACTACCACAACAACTACTACGACTAATAATACATCAATCTTGTTAAACAACCCAGTCAGCTTTAAAAACAGATGATACATTTAGCAAACATTTGCAGTTTTCTATTACATTACTGCTCAGGTGGATGGTTTAGTCTGTAGTATGATATTTAAAGCATACAAAGTCAATAATAGCATTATCTGTAAGAAAAAACACTTACCGGAGGATTTGCCATTGATGAAGCAGAGGGGGTCAGCAATCTGTACCAAAGATCATTTCATTCCAGTGACTTGTATATCTATTTTACTCAATAGATGTGATGTTTAAAATTAATTCCTTTTTTTATCTCATAAAATACAACTTAGTATAATAAATACTCCAGCTTATGATACTTCTTGTATTTCAGTTTATGCAATAGTCCTCTTCTGCTTTAGAAATTTCTAAGTTAATCTCTACTGAAAGTAATACGGGGCTTTGTAAAGTATCAGGTAGCGCTACTCGTATTCGTTCTCCCAGGTTAATCTAAAACCAGGTAATACCTTTTCATCGCTTAGTCATATGTTAAGTGTGTGTTGGGTGACTGTTCTTTAGCCTGTTCCAGTTAGTACCAGCCCTACACTGTGTAACCCCCTCCTGTGTCCTGGGCACAACCTGTCCTCTTTCCTGTCTCGGCTATAGCCTGTCTTCTAGTTTGTCCCAAGTAGCATCCTTGCTCTCCTCCCTCTCAGGTAATTGGGATCCTCTCCTCACTCCCTCCCAAACTCACTCAACCTGTCATACCAGCCTAGGCTGTAATCCAGCTCTTGTCATCGCTCCACTGCTCCTACTTCCTCCCTGTTCTCCTACGTGTGATTTCTACAACAGATTTGGAAAACAGGGAAAATCAGAGATATGTCTCCATGTGACCTTGACCATGTGACAATGACTTGGCTTAAAACATTTCAAAGAAAACAAAAAAGGTGACATTGTGGTGCTCGCAGGTACTTATACTTGTCTCCAGCTTGATCCCTATGTATCTCTAGGGCTATTGGGATCCTAGGCCCTGGCTATACATGGAGCCCCAGCATATCATATCAGCTATTTCTCTTTGTGATAGCCCCATTTCCATAATTTAATTGCCACAGGATCTTTTCTACCATCTGAAACTCTGGTATTCAACTTGGGCAAAAGTAAATGTTCTTTTTACTGCCTGGGCAGAGGATCTAAAAGGCTCCACAGGAATACAGGTATCCACTTGAATATTAACATCAGTATGTTGTGCCAGCATTCAAGACATTACCTGTGCTTTTGGAAAAAGGTCACTTTCACAGATCGCTGTGCCTGTTGTTTATATTTTTTAGCAACAAAACTTAATCCTTTTTTGCAGTTCTGAACCTGAAAAAATGACTATACTATTTTGTGAGATTCATATGCTTACCTTTACTTTGGAATTTTACTTTCACTAGAGACTGGAAGACTGTATTTACTGATTTTGTTACTTGGCAGCCAAACTTATTCTATTTTGCAATTCTAATTCTGAGAAATAATACTGTGATAGCATCACTGACTATCTTTTAACAAGAGTGACTGTAAATTTGGGATATGGCTTTCACAGGAGTCTGAGTATGCTGGTTTTGTAATCTGGAAGGAAAGCTCCTTCTCTTTTGAATATAACCACAATTCTTTATTAGTGCATGGTAGGATGAGACTCGCTGTACTTACCAGCATGTCACAAAGCCCACACTCTTACACTATTTAAAATCTTTAGAACAATGGTTTTGCAGGACTCTGACAAGCTGTGCCCACTCTCTCAGAGCTGACGTGTCTCAGGAGGGCATTCCCACCTGCCTTTTCAGCCAAAAACACATACAGCACATTGCCCCATTCCTGTTGACTTCAGCCATAGAGACACAAACAGGAGAACACGGTCAGCTCCTGGGTTATAGCATGTGGGCATGCAAACCCCATCCATTCTACAGTTTATTCTGTGAGTACCCAATGGGGATACTCTTATGTAGCATACGCAGATCATAGGTGCAAGGGAGCTGGGAAAAAAGGGTCGAATAACATGGATACTGAAGATGGCCTACAGGAAACTCAGCTCAGGGCATTAGCTGTTCCCTTGTCCCGAAGCAATGTTCTATTATGACACCACTCCCTTTATCTGACTCGGCAACACTTCCTCTATTCCCTGTGACCCTGTTCAGGCATTAGAGGTAGAATCTCTTAACCTACTTGAGGGTGATATGAAGCAAAGCATTGAGGATATTAAATCTGTGGTGGAGAATGCAGAGGATTTTCCTTCCGCTGCATAATACGAGGCACAATTTATGGCTTCACACTGAATACTGTGGACATAAAACTTGATGCAGTACAAACTAGTGCAGGGGTGTCAAACTGGTGGCCCTCCAGCTGTTGCAAAACTACAAGTCACATCATGCCTCTGCCTTTGGGAGTCATGCTTGTCAATCTTGTAATGCCTCATGGGACTTGTAGTTTGGCAATAGCTGGAGGGCAGCCAGTTTGACAGCGGTGAACTAGTGTTTGCCAAACCTGAACCTGATTCTCCATAGCCAAAACAAGCTCTTATGGACACTAAGAGGCTGGCTATGGCAAAAAAAACTTTTCTCATACACTTATAAATTGATTGTGTGGATTGTCCTAATCCTGAAAGGATGCTCCAAAGCTTTTTGCACAAAATGTATCCTATGGAAAAGGAATCTAGAAAAATACAGTAGAACCTTCAGTTGTCATTAAACAAATTTCCATTTGAGGATGTTCCCTCAAGAGGATCTTGTTGATAGGTGTTTTGGATCCCTAATAAAGGCCTTATCTGCATTTGCAAGTGCAGCCCTGCAATTGGCAATTGCTGCTATATCTGTTTCCCAGACCATTGCAAACTAAACAAGACAAAATAAGAGAGACCAGGAATCTTTCTTTGATGACTCTGTTCTCTTAGAACAGTTAGAATGATACCCTCAGCCTTATTGTTTTCTGTTTGTGCTCTAGAGAATGTAACTCACCAAAGTCTCTACAATGTCCCTTATCTATGTGAATTTGTAGCTAAAATTTTGGTCCACTGAACCTGCTTGTAAGAAGCATCTTCTATGCATGCCTTTTGATGATAAATGTCTATTTGGGTAATTTCCTGATAAATTAATTAAGGAAGTCACTGGGGAAAAGAGTATTCTTATCCCGCAAGCCTAGGTCTCTTCTACAGCTACTATGTCTGCCAAGAGAAAAGGGTCTTTTCAATCTTCCCAGGCTTCAACCCTAAAACTAGTATAACACTTCCTTTCTTTGCAAGTTTTGGACTTCTAAGTCCACCAATCCTGCCCAGAACCCCTCCTAACAAAGACAACTGACACTTGCATCAGTATGGATCTAAGAAATCCTGGACATGTGGGTCCAAATTGTTATTTCAAAGATGTACAAAATAGTTATTTTGTTTCTGCCTCCACCATATTTCTAGTCTTTAAACTGCCAGCATAAGCTCAAAAGCAAGCAAATTTAATGAAAGCCTTGCACCAACTTCAGTCAATAAGAGTGACTATACCAGATCCTTTAGAAGCATGATTTCAAGGTTTCTATTAAAACCTATTCACAGTCCCAATACAAAAATGGGGTGTGCAGTGTAGTTGTGGACTTGATTTTACTTGAGTAAAAAAAATCCTCTGTGGGTGTTCAATGTATATTGCAGGGATTTTAACAAACATTGTTCCAGATTCCCACCTTTTGTTGCTCTGAAGAAATGGCTGTTTGTTTCACCATGTCCTAGCATGCAGATTCTGACTGGCAAGGTCTGGTTCAGAATAATCAACTGGTGCTCTCTCAGAGTTTTTATGAGAAAAGCTGCAATGTCTGCATTCCTCTAGAAGTATTTAACCACTGGGACGTATCTTACTAAAACTGACATTTTGGTAAGATACCCCCCAGGTATCTCCAAGTATCCCCAGAAGATGTCATTTTTGATGAAACATGAAGGGCGGAGCCTATGATTTTGACCTCATCACGTACTACAAAATCTGGAAGCAATCTGCGCATTCCTCTTGGGAGTTTGATTTGCACAGAGCTGTCTATGTCTTTATGTATGGACTGAACTGATATTATTTTTGTTTTTGACTATATATGGACTGGACTTTTTTGGTTTTGACAGGTACCCACTCCCACTTCCGGGTCAGATTGCCTTGGAGACCTGAGCCAGAAGTTGCCACCCCCCCCCCCACAACACCTACTGCCTGCTGGGACACTTCACAGGTCCCAGAAGACTGCAGCACATTCACAAAACGCAGCACACAGCCGACTATGAAGCCGCAAGGCTTCATTTCTGGTTCCCCTTACTGAAGATGCCAGTGCCAACATGCAAAGCTGACTGAAGAATCAGCTTGGGTAAGGACATCACTGGACAGGTAAGTCACTGAAGAATCAGCTTGGGTAAGGACATCGTTGGACGCTCGAGACAGGTAAGTGTCCTTATATTAAAAGTCAGCAGCTACAGTATTTGTAGTTGCTGACTTTTTATTTTTTGGGGGAGCCCGCTTTAAATAATAAAGAAAATTACATGAGAAAAAAGTAAGGTTTTACTTGCTGATATGATACTTAGTGAGGCTCAAATTTCTTGATATAAGGGGTCTTCTGTTGCCCCTGAACTCACTAAAGGGTGAAAAGGACACATGTTATTCAGTGACTGCAATACTATAGAAAGCTGTCAGAGACCACAGACAACAGGAGATCATCAAAGTAGTCAGAGACTGTGGACATGCCTCAAAACATGGACCGACTGTGGTCCTGTAGAGGTTGTTGAAAGGTGAGACGTGTTATACCCCCCCCCAGTCACTGGTGTAGCGTCATGGTTCGCAATGGAGACCCTGCCCCATGCTCCACAGAGCCTGTACAGCATCCCTGTCACATTCTGTTTTACACTTGGACAGGAGGGGTGGTGGGAGAGGCAAATACAGGACTTGATTCCCTCCATTTTCCTCCTGCAACTGCTGAAATCCGGCTTCTTCTCCTCTCCCTCTCGCCAGCATTCAGCAGCTTTAGGATGAAAGTGTTCATTATGCTATACAAAATTTTTAAAAAATCGAAATTCTGAACCATTTTAAGTTGATTAGTTGTTTCAGCCCTAAACTGATCAGTGCTTGTAGCCATTGGCTGTGAACGCTTACTGAATGCTGGTTTTTCAGCATGCCCTTTTGACAGAAGCCGGTCATTAGACCAGCTTCTGTTGAACAGACAGCTGTACAGACCGAAAGTCAGGAAGGCCCTAGGCCAGTGATGGCGAACCTTTTTGAGCCCGAGTGCCCAAACTGCAACCCAAAACCAACTTATTTCTTTCAAAGTGCCAACACTGCAATGAAACCTGAATATCGAGCTTTTGGTTTAGAAAAAACAACTCGTACAGTAGTGCAAACTAATTAACAGTACAGGGATGACCAGAGACTGCGGACAGTACAGGGATGACCAGAGACTGCGGACACAGTACAGGGATGACCAGAGACTGCAGACACAGTACAGGGATGACCAGAGACTGCAGACACAGTACAGGGATGACCAGAGACTGCGGACACAGTACAGGGATGACCAGAGACTGCGGACACAGTACAGGGATGACCAGAGACTGCGGACACAGTACAGGAGATGACCAGAGACTGCGGACATGGTACAGGAGATGACCAGAGACTGCGGACACGGTACAGGGATGACCAGAGACTGCAGACACAGTACAGGGATGACCAGAGACTGCAGACATAGTACAGGGGATGACCAGAGACTGCAGACACAGTACAGGGATGACCAGAGACTGCAGACACAGTACAGGGATGACCAGAGACTGCGGACACAGTACAGGGATGACCAGAGACTGCGGACAGTACAGGGATGACCAGAGACTGCGGACAGTACAGGAGATGACCAGAGACTGCGGAAAGCACAGGGATGACCAGAGACTGCGGACAGTACAGGAGATGACTGCTGACCTTTGGGGAGGGAGGGGGAGCGGGTACCTGAATTTGACAGGTACCCGCTCTTACTTCCGCAGAGTTTTTTTTTTATCTTACCTGTTCCTTTATCCAGCCGCGCGCTGTCTTCCCGGCTTCTGTAGTGTGGGCGCTCGTCGGACAGCCGGATGCCCAGTGCGCATGCGCGAGAAGCGCTGCGCTTTGTGATTGGTCCGGCGGCTTCTGGGATCTGTCATGTGTCCCAGGTACCGCCTTACCATTCACAAAGAGCACTGCTTCTTGCGCATGCGCACTTGGGACCCGGCTGTCACGCACACTACAGAAGCCGGGAAGACAGCGCGCCGCTGGATAGAGGGACAGGTACGGTCCCACTGCAGAGCTGAGCGGCCGGCCCGGGATTCTGACACGGCGGCGGTGGAAATACCGGACCGGCCGCTCTATATTCGCTCCATAAGACGCACTGACATTTTCCCCCCTTTTTTGGGGGAAAAAAAGTGCGTCTTATGGAGCGAAAAATACGGTATTCTCCTGGCGTGCCCACAGATAAGGCTCGGCGTGCCGGCTGTGGCACGCATGCCACGGGTTCGCCATCACTGCCCTAGGCCTTAGGTTGGACACCACGGTTAGGGTTCATGTACACTGCAGCTGATAAACTCACATTCAGGGGCTTTTCTGTGTTTTTTTTCTTGTTCAAACTTTTTATTGGTATTATAACAAGGGGAGGGGGATATTAACAGTAGGCATTGGACAGTACATTGACAGCAAAATACAGGGGTATAAAAAAAAAAAAATGCACAGTATCAATGTCCTTATATATAAGGAGAGAGAGACTCAAAGAAGCAGTGCAGCATAACTTAGGGTATTGAGTAAATAAAGATTAGTAACAGAAAGAAACAACAAACCATAATGAGTTTAATCAGCGTGAGTAATGACTCTCCAGTGCTGCATGTGGAGCTAAGGATAGACCGAGGGGGACCGGGGGGGGGAGGGTGATAGGGATGACTCCATGGATGGCAGGGGAGGACATAATCCTTTGTGTATTCGGTTAGGAGTGGTACCAGGTTAGTACTGAAAATGTACACTTTCACACTTTGCATATTAGGGAAGAAGGAGTGATTCGTCAAAATTTTGCGGGAGGAAATGTTCTACCCAAGGGTTCCAAACATTCAGGAACTTAGGGATTGTAGCAAGGATTGTGGCTTCCACCTTTGCGTGTATCATAGCTTGGGTTACCCTAGTGTTAACTGCGGCTATGCTTAAAGTGGGGGATTTCCAAGATTTTGCTATAACCTGTTTGGCCGCTGTGGTTGTTTGCAGGATGAGTTTGAATTGCGGTGTGGTTACGCCGGGGGAGCGTAGATTAAGAAGAGCCGTTGTCGGGTTAGGTTGAAGCGGGTTTGCACAAAATGTGGATATCATTCTAAAGACATCTGTCCAGAACGTTTGGGCTACTAAGCAGTCCCACCATATGTGATAGTGTGTTCCCAGGTCAGCACAGCCTCTAAAGCAATTAGGGGGGTAGTTAGAGGTGTATTTTGCAATTTTTGTTGGGACCAAATACCAACGAGTTAGGACTTTATAGTTAGTTTCCAAAGCTACAACATTCTGTGAAGATGATTTCGTATTGGCCCAAATGTGGTCCCAGTCAGATGGGTCTAATTGTCTGTTTAGATCTGTTTCCCACCTATAGGTATATGGGGGGGGGGATGAGGCAGCCGAAGTTGTGAGAAGGGAATATAGACAGGAAATGAGACCGCGTCTATGGGGATCTTTATAGCAAGCCCGCTCGAAGGGAGACATGGTATTAGTTTGGCTAGATGCTATGGTGTAGGGGCTGTAGAAGTGTTGTAATTGTAAATATCTGAATATTTCAGATGCTGGGAGGCTATATGTTTCTTCTAATGAAGCGAAGGATTTGAATTTGTTCCTCTGTAGGAAATGATGGGTGCGGAGGAGATTTCCAGTGGTCCATTCTTTGAATGAGATTGGCGACGACCTTCTGTGTTTTTTTTAAGCAGCCCCTGAACTCTCCCTAATGTTTTCCTATGTGTCCATGTACACATTGTCGTTTACAGGCAGTTGAGTTTACAGTGTTTTTTTGAACGTACCAAACTTGCGTTCAGGAATAGATTTTATCAGCGTTTCAAATGTCAAATGCTTGTAAACACGTGTAAACGCGGCTAACCACGTTTATAAGCATTTGTGTTTAGAAGCGTTTTTTAACTGTTTCATATCCAGATGCTGTCCAGAGCCTTTTTTCATCATCAGAAATGCATGCAAAGTGTTTTCCATGTATTCAAATGGAGCTAGCACACCAGTACAGTCAGTTTCAGGTTTTTTATGCAGCAAAAAATGGCAGAACGTGCTGCATTATGCTCATGATGGGATCCATAGTGAATACAACCAGAAAAGACAGCTAATCTCAACACATACTGCTCTCTCTGCTTCTGCTCTTTCTATTTCTCTAAAAATGTCTGAAATAGTAAAATTTTTACTGTTTTCAGTGCATTCTGGGCATTTTGGAAGGTCTCCTGAAGTTATCTTCTAAATGCAAACGCTCATAAACGCGCATAGACATGGTATGTAAACGTGGCTAAACAGAGGTTTTTTAACCTACGTTTTCCAGCTGTCAGTTTCCATCGTTCAGAAGAGTTTTCCAAATGTCCCGTGTACATGGAGCCTTATAGAGCATAGCAATAACATGTGGAAATTTACTTTGTACATATGTGTAAATTTCTTTGGCGGAAAGTTTTGCTAGAAGTTCACAAAATTCCTCGGATTGTTCCTTTGATATAGCATCTACATGAGCAGGCACATTGATATTAACCTCTTGGCGCCAGCTGCATGCAAATGTGTGGCCTCCCAGCGTCTGGGCCTTGACACCGAGCGGCCGCACATTTGCAGGCAATTAAGAAAAACATATATGCTGAGAGTGCACACCCTGTGCGCTCCCAGCACATGTCTAGTACTCACAGAAAGGTCCCGATCTCCTCTTTCGATCGGGACCTTTCCCAATGATGCGACCGCCGTGACGGCGAATCACGGTGGTCACATGACCCTAAAACCCCACCCTGCCTCCTGGCTTCTGAAACCCTTAAAGGAGTGGGAGGCGCCGGCGCCAAGGGGTTAAGATCCCTTTCACACAGAGCGGGCCCATAAGCGGATCTACTTGCTCAGCTGGGGGATCTGTCTTCTGATCCCCGCTAAGCAAGCAGATTGCAGGCCTGTGTCCACTCTGCATAATCACAGCCCACTGTCCTCTATTAGTGGTCGCATGGAAAGGGACTGCCTGTCCCTTTCCATCCGACTGCCATCCTGTCCGATGGACAGAAAGGGAACAGATCCCCATCCATCACTTTTTGGTTGATTGGATCGGATTGGATGTTGGGGGGTGTAAACAGACACATGTCCTTCTGCTCCATAGAGGAGAATAGATGTTGTAATCGGGTCCTTCTGAAAATTGGGCAGATGGACCCGATTGGAACATCGTGTGAAAGTGGCCTTATATTGTGCCCCTGGCTTGTCTGTAGTTTATAAATACCCTTCATTATAATGAGCATTACTTTGCAGGTGATCTCATCAAACAATAAATAAACCTCCTTTGTTTCTATCTGACAACAGGATACGGGGTGAAGCTGTGAGCCGATACTTTGTAAAAAATACAAACCAAAAAACCCCCCTTTGTATGCACTGTACCTGTCCATCCATCCAGAAGGCCAAGCAGATTTTATCTGCCTCTTTCCCTGTACTATTTTATGTTGCTTGAGTAAAACCAGTGTGATGGCTGAATGACTCACAACCTCACCCAGAAATCTGTGAAACAACAATCGAAGGATAGTATCAACAGATTAAAGCTTTTATAAACACGCACACAGAAACTGCTGGCAGCTCGTGCTATCTGAGTGTAGGCGAATAAATGATAAATGTGCCAATTCCTACAGATCCAGGTTTTCATGTTGTGGCACTAACCCCTGAAGGGGCCGCTGGATTTGCCCAAGTTCTTTGCTATTCAGTGTAGAGGCAGCCAGGCACACAGCAAACAGGTCACTCATTCCAGCTCAGAAAACAGGGGTCTAGCTCAGGGGTGCAGGGGTCAGCAACCTGTAGATTGTGATCTACCAGTAAATCGCAGCCAGGTGACTGGTAGATCGTGGTCTAGGCTTGCTGACCTACCATCCCAGAGAAACAAACAGAGTGCAATGCTGAGGGACTACTTGTAAAGTTGGAGCTGTAGTAGGGAGCAAGAGCTGCATGAGCCGATGTCTCCTCTGTAGTGATGGCTCCTGTCCCATGCGGAGTGATACCAGCTGCACTCCACCTCTAATCCTGGCAAGCGGTCTCCAGAGTGGTGCCAGCAGCAGAAAAGAAGAGATCTTCAGGTTAATGTGAAGCAATACACTGGGCAAAATAGTATAGGGCCGCTTTCACACTAATGCGCTGAGGTTTACCCACACCGCGGGTGCAGTGACGTGTACCTACAGCTTTCCTGTACTTAGCCATAGCCTTTAATTATATCCTACAGGTGTGGTACACTTTCTGCAAGTACACCAAATCTCCTGCATTCAGCACCCCCTTTAGCTGCAGTGGCCAGGGGTGTACACATGAAGCAGCAGTAGTTATACGCCCTGTCATCGTTAGTGGGTGTAGCACCTGCCAAGCATGACCCATTCAAGTGAATGATGCCCCTCTGCAAGTACCCTGCAACCTTGTGCAATACAGCAAACAAAGGGTTAAAGTGGGTAGTGTTGTGTTACTTTCTCACCACCTGCTTTAACCCCTTGGACCCGGCACAAGCATGCAGTTGCGGGGCACTTGCACAGTGGCCCTGTTTACTTGAATGGGAAGCAAGTGGAAGCACCCACCAAACGCAATAGGGGGTTTAATTCCTGCTGCAACATGTGCGTATATTTGGCTGTTGCCTCAGCAGCTAAATGGGGTAGGAATTGGGTGCAGTAAAGCCATGATTCAGCTGCAGGATTTTACTACCCCCCAACTTAACATGTGAACAAGCCCTAAGGGTGCTGCTGCCGAATGCAACTAAGGACTCATTCACAAGTGCAGCAGGCACTGCTGCTCTTCCAAAAAGCAATCCAAGTATGTTTGACAGGTGGTGAGGAGGCGATATTTTGCCTTCTCACCACCTGATTTAAGCCCATGCCATGCAATGCATGCGATGGTGGTATGGCAATTAGAGGTTTAAATCAGGTGTGTTGTGGCAACACTGGGCAACACTGTGCCCGATGATCTTTGACTTCTGCAATGTTGTTCAGTTAGATCTCCATCTCTTTAGGGTTGCCCACCCCTGGTCTAGGGGATGTCTTTTTGAGATTTATTGCTGTAGAACAGAAGAACAATGTTAAACCGATACTAAAAGTTATTTTTTCCTTTCTTTTTAAATAACAAACATGTCGATACTTACCTGATGCGAGCAGTGGTTTTGCACAGAGCAGCCTGGGTCCTCTTCTTCTCTGATCCCCCGCGGGCTCTCCTGGCTCCTCCTTTCTGTCGGGTGCCCCCACTGCAAGTAGCTTTCTATGGGGGCACCTGCTGCTCTGTGTGTCTGATCACACATGGAGCCACGGCTTGGTCCCACCGCCTCTCTCTCCTCATTAGCTGACTGGTTGTGATTGACAGCCAATAGCTCCCGACTGCTGTTTCAGCCAATAAGGATGCAGAGACCAGGGACAGCTGAGGCTGTCATGCACATCGCTGGATCTAGATGGCGCTTGGGTAACTATTGAGGGGGCTGGGGCCTGCACACAGAAGGTTTTTTACCTTCATGCATTGAATGCATGAAGGTGAAAAACCTTACGCTTTTACAACCACTTTAAATGGGATACTCCAAAAAAATGCTTGAAGCAGAATCAAGCTGAGGGAATATCTCTCTATAGCAGTAATCCATTCACAAAGCTTCCAGCTGAATGCCATGAACAAAGGGATTTTTTCAGAGATGGAGGTAGGCTAGAGCAGTCAAATACCATTGCAGTTGATGACCACAAGTGATGCTGAGCAGATTCAGGGCTAACTGAAACAGTTACTATCCTCAGCTGTAGATCATGGGGACTGCAGCTCAGTGATTAAGCTCTAGACACATACCCAGGAGAGAGATCTAAGCTTAAGGTTTCTGTCCATAGCACTGAATAGTCCAGCAGCCAATCCTGGATGATTCCATTGGCAAGCAGCTCCCTGAAGCCCCAGCAGTCCATCCTCAGGCAGGTAGGACCAAATACCAACTAACTCCTCTGTCCAGACTTCAGCCTATTTACCCCCTTTTCTCACCGCCTACTGGGCACAACTCCCCAGGGATTAGTCAGAAGGTAGTAAATATTCAAGCTGAGGCTTTATATATTCCTGCCCCAAGTTCTGGAACTTTTCAACAGAACTAGGGAGAAACAATCAACCTTACAGCTTGTGAAGCCACAGCAAACCAAAACAGAAAATCCAACTCTTCTGACTTAACTCGGAGGGTACTACAGTGTGATTGCCTGACTCATTGACAGACTCTCATTTTGTTTTGTATTGGTTCTGTCTTTTTGTAAGGGACCTGGATTGGATAGCGATTCTTGCCAAGCTGGCCCAGGTTCCACCCTACTTCCTTTCCAGGTAGGATAAGTATAGACCTACCTTTTGTGCAGTGGCATCCCTAGGGGGGTGTGGGGGGTGCAGGCTGCACTGGGTGACACCATCACAGGGGGTGCAGGATTAGGATGCTAGCAGAGCTTCTGGGCTCTGTGAAGGTCCTGGCCAGTTATTGGGGTGATCCCGGATTTCCGGCACAGTGACAGCTGCCAGGGGTAACTGTGGCAGCTCTGTGCTAAATTTGGAGTTCAGCAATCGGCTTCTTTGGCCTGAAATCGGCACATGCGCAGTTGCTTCAGGGGATACATATCTTCACAGGTTGGTATACTAATTTTACCGCTACACTGGCACCGTTCCTTCCTCTCTGGAGTGGCGACACCACATATTACCGCACTGGGTGACACCAACCCTAGGGATGCCTCTGCTTTTGGGAGAAACTCAGTCACATTGTGTCACTTACTAAATCAGTCTGAGACCAGAGACCTGTTACCCAGAATGAGGTTTGTCTACACATAGGGTACAGTTCAACGATTTACTAAAGAACATTTGCATAACATTGAAGTCATTAACGCAACTTTCTGAACAGTGCCTTTACAGTACAGAATACAACACGACTTTCTGAACAGTAGTCTCCTTAGTGGGGAGCACTTGACTATGGCTAACACAAACTCCTTATGCCAGCTATCTCTCCTCTAGCTCTTCCATTAGATCCCCCAGTAATGGGTTCTCACACCAGTCTTAAGTCCTGAAGGCCTCCTCCACTTTAGACTACAAACCTGCTAACAAAGGTCAGGGATAGCTAAAGTCCTTTTGCCTTCTCCCTCCTGAGTACTGCTCACATGTATTCTCGACTGCATTCCAGTCTTCTGGCAGTTCAGCCCTGTAAATGGCTCTCTCTCACTCTCTACAGAGGACACAGACCTACATTATCCTGTTCCCATACCCAAACTCACTGGCCCCACCCACTAAAGATAATAAGTAGGGCACAGACTCCAGCATCATATAACCAAGGTAGTAGCACCATCAAGGGTCACTACATCTGCCAACATGGTAATGGCAGCGGGGAGTCTAGCACATTCAAAATTATGGTTGTTCGGACACATAATTGCCCCTACTTGCCTAATACATCTGTGTATTCCAACAGTCAAAAAACGCATGAATCTGCTCCTCCAGGTCAACCCTTGTATTTCCAAACTGCAAAGGTGATTTGGGGAAGACTTGAATGATAGCAACCAGAGAGGTTTCAAGGCCAAAGATACCAATACGGATAAATGTGCTACATGTAAGTCATGTCCCCTTATTGCTTAAAGCTGAACCCTGGCCCAAAAAAATTTTGGACATTTGCACTGTAATAATAAATACCACCAATAAAGTGTGTGCCACATGTAGCTGCTTTGTGTAGGAAAATTTTATTTAATTCAGTCTATACCGCACAGTATGCATCTGGCACTAACACCGAAGACTAACACTTCTGGATAGAGTACATACCGTATTTTTCGCTCCATAAGACACACCTGACCACAAGATGCGCCTAGGTTTTAGAGGAGGAAAACCAGAAAAAAATATTCTGAACCAATGGACTGCAGACATAGTACAGGAAATGACCAAAGACTGCAGACATAGTACAGGAGATGACCAGAGAGTGCAGACATAGTACAGGAGATGACCAGAGACTGCAGACATAGTACAGGAGATGACCAGAGACTGCGGACATAGTACAGGAGATGACCAGAGACTGCGGACACAGTACAGGAAATGACCAAAGACTGCAGACATAGTACAGGAGATGACCAGAGAGTGCAGACATAGTACCGGAGATGACCAAAGACTGTGGACACAGTACAGGAAATGACCAGAGACTGCAGACATAGTATAGGAGATGACCAGAGACTGCAGACATAGTACAGGAGATGACCAGAGACTGCAGACATAGTACAGGAGATGACCAGAGACTGCGGACACAGTACTGGAGATGACCAGAGACTGCAGACATAGTACAGGAGATGACCAGAGACTGCGGACACAGTACAGGAGATGACCAGAGACTGCAGACATAGTACAAGACATGACCAGAGACTCATACTGTATGCAGTCTCTAGTCATGTCTTGTACTATGTCTGCAGTCTCTGGTCATCTCCTATAGTATGTCCACAGTCTCTGGTCATCTCCTGTACTATGTCTGCAGTCTCTGGTCATCTCCTGTACTATGTCCGCAGTCTCTGGTCATCTCCTGTACTATGTCTGCAGTCTCTGGTCTGTATATAGTACAGGAGATGACCAGAGACTGAGGACATAGTACAGGAGATGACCAGAGACTGCAGACATAGTACAGGAGATGACCAGAGACTGCAGACATAGTACAGGAGATGACCAGAGACTGCGGACATACTACAGGAGATTTTTTGGGGGGGCTATAGTACAGGAGATGACCAGAGACTGTGGACATAGTACAGGAGATAACCAGAGACTGCGGATCTACTACAGGAGATGACCAGAGACTGAGGACATAGTACAGGAGATGACCAGAGACTGCGGACATAGTACAGGAGATGACCAGAGACTGCGGACATAGTACAGGAGATTTTTTGGGGGGAGAAAAAGTTTGTCTTATGGAGCGAAAAGATGGTAGATGATAGTGGGTTGCTCTACACCTTCACCGTTCAAAACATTCTTGTATTCTTTTCACAGAACATGCATTCTGTGAATGGAGGAGGTGTGGATAAACATCACAATCTCCTTTTGTCCAATCACAAAACACCTTACAATCTGTGAAAGACATTTTCTGGATTGAGATTGTGCAGAGTGAGTGACATGGTATAATCTGTGCACTCAATGGGATGTGTTTTAGCACCAAATCCAACAGCATCCAAATGACTGCATTACTTTTCTTTTTTTCAGGCTTTTTTCTGCCATTGTTCATTTCCATTACATGGCGGATGGGGAGATTAGTAATTTACAGAAGAAAGAAAACTAACATTTTTGTACACTCAGTACAGCTCACAGGAAGTGACAAGGACACTGCATAAGTATTGTTTGTACATGCTAATAAATGTTCTTAGCCCAAAAAATAAAACCAATGCAGGCATCACATCTAAGGACTGGTATGTTTATTCTTGGGTAAAGTTATCCTTTAATTAAGTTAATGAAGCAATGCAGTGATCAATGTCTGAGTAGCCAATTGCCAAGCCAAGGCGCCATCAAGGTATGTGGGTGTGCCCTGCAGTAGACATGTACAATCCATAGGGATATACTTGGTCCTTGCCTAGACTTTTTGCAGAGGCTGCAGCATGACTATGAAGGCATAGCAAACAGGAGAAGAGCAGTATGTTAGAGTATTTTGATTGTACCTCCCCTGGTGGGAGGGGGGGTTGTTTTTATTCTATCACAGGTATGTGTTTTAGCTATTTAGTCTAGAATATATAATCCTTTCCAGCTGATGATGATAATGAAGGAGCATAACCATTTTGGGGAGGTCATACTATCAGAACCAGAAAACATGTTAGACTAGCAGCATTATGGCCAAGGTGCTTCTTGGTTTTTCCCATAGTTCCACTTTGAATATTTGACAGATGGCCTACTTATTCATTTTGGATTTGAACTCGTTCTACTGTAATCTCTCAGTGCTTTAGGAATTTTGTAATTACTTTTAAACTGCAGCTTATGATGTCATCATTCATCAAGTTTCTGACTCACAAGGAGCAGATAGTAGAAGGCGTGCACTCTGATCTTCAATTCAGTGCTATGCAACAATTTACTGATAGAACACGTCAGATAACAAGAACCTTAACTATGATCATAATGTATTTCCTTAAAAAACAACGGAGAATACAGATAGTTTCAGATAAAATGTTTCTGAACTACAGTAATACTGACAATAGTTGAAGGATGACAATGCTCTCCATCCAGACCTAGAAGCCAATTCTCAAACCAAGAGTCACAGCACAGTTATACACAATTCACAGCTGCTCACCCATTAAAAAACATTGTAAATGTGAATTAAGCCTAACGTGGTATTTTTTACAAAATATAACATAAATAACAGATATAAAATGCTTATATGAACTATTGATAGTGGTGAGAACTAAAATCTGAGATACTTACCTTACGGTCAGATGCCTGCGAGGTCCCTTCCCTGCATCAGCATCTTACCCCAGCTTCTTCCAAGTGCCTGTCTTTGGAAATCTTGATTGGCCAAAGCAGAATGACATAGCTCACAGAAATTTGCAGGAGTTCAATCATCCCAGTTCACAGTGCTGCAATATTTACTGAACCGCACATGCGCAGCTCAGTGTACATTCTAAGACAGACTGCGAGCAGGCAGGTAGGTTTATTTTATTGTAGATCATACAGCCAAAGGAAGCTGTGCACAAACCATCGCTGTGATTTTCTGATACGTGGCCCCAGAAAATTTTATTTGGGTTGCTGAGTTTGAGAGGTGTCACAGCCTGTCAAATTCACTCATACAAGTCAACGGGATCATGCTGCAACCATGAACCAAATGCTTGGCTTGCAGTTGTGGTGTGATAGCCCTATTGAAAATCATTGTCCCCCCCAAAAAAAAACAAACAAACAAATAGACATTCAGGAGGCACCAGGATTTTCTGAGAGCAGTAGAAATTGCTGCATGTCAAAACTTAGCCTTACTGTCAATTAAATGTGTAGTAACATTTTAAAAAATATGTTGGTACTGTTTTCAGCCAGGTAGACATTGATTATTGTATTTAGAAGGAAGGGGGGCATGTAGGAGGGAGGGTGGAAGAGACAAGAATGGGATGCATAGAACAGAATATAAAAAAAATAGGTAGAGAGGGGTCATCAGTTATATACCCCCTGATGGGGTATCATAGGATGGGAAGAAAAAATCAACAAAACAAAAATGATCTATAACCAAAGTAATAGATCGTAAGGTTCCAAGCTTCTACCCAGGATAGTTTATGGAATTTCTTAGGGCAGTTACATCTTATGTAGGTCAACTTGTATAGCGGTAGGGGTAGGGTGGCATTGATCATAGATTTCCTTGCAGAGACCGTTGGCGGGGTCTGGCGTTTTCCATTTTGACGAAATAGTTTACCTTGCATAGTATATAGCATAAAAAATGAACAATTTAGTGTGGATGTTGGTGGACAGGCTATCAGAAACAGGGGATCCACTGTAATTGTGACTCCACTAATCGTATTCATGCCAGCAACTACCGCCACCAAAAGTTTTGAAGCAGCAAATAGAACCAGACCATATGGATAAAATTCCCTACCTCTCAGCTACACTTAGGACAGGTATCCTCATTAGTATGGTAAATGGCTGACAGTCTCTGGGGCATGTAATATACCATATGAAGAAATTTCAATTGAAAAAAACGGTCTTTAGCTGAAATTGTGATGGACTATTGGAGACCCTCGTTCCAATCTCCATCAGTGAGAGGTAAGTTTTATGGGATCTGGAAACTGCACACGATCTAAGCTGTAAAAACCTGAAGTACATCCAGGAAGGAATCTGAAATTGACATTTCATCTTTATAAAGGGAAGAAAACGTCCTTCAGGCATGATGTGTTACAGTCTTGAAGCCATATCGGGCCCAAACCTGCAGGTCTGGCATGGACCTCAAATGAGGCAAAGATGGATTGCCCCATAAAGGAATATGAGGGGAAATAGTCTGTGGTTCACTAAGAAATACGGTAACCTGCTTCCTAACTATCACTGTGGGTTTTTTATGGGTGTAGTAACATTCAAGTTAGAGCGAGGCCCTGGATATGCCAAGTTACTAAGCTTTGAATAGGACCCAAGAAGTGCAGCCTCTAAATTTACCACAGGGTTGGATCAAGACCACCACCCAGTAATATTTCATAAAACAAGGCAGTGCCAGGCCTCCATCAGACAAAGAAAGCTGTAAGGTGGACCTAACTACCCACAGAACAGAACCCGCCCAAACAAGAAGTGACAGCCTGAACTAATTTGGCAAAAAAAAGCATTAGGAGTAGGAACAGGGATATGTCTAAAATTTGTAGAAATTTAGGAAGGAAGGTCATTTTGATCAAGTTAATTCTATCCTTTGTTGTCAATGGCAGTGTTTTCTAAGTAGAGGATTTCTGAAGAAAGTGCTGAAAGATCGGATAAAGAATATCCTCCAAATATGACTTCAAGTCTTTCTGCACATAGACACCAAGATATTTAAAATGAGTTACCCAGGGTAAGGGGGGCGGGCATATTCAAGGGAGGCACCTCCCGGGTCAAAGGGAACAGGACCAACTTATCCCAATTTATTTTGATACCAGAGAAGGAGCAAAAAAGGTTAATGACCTCCAAGGCAGCCACCAGAGACTGGTGGGAATCATATAAGTATAGGAGGGTATCGTAGACATATAAGGACACCTTTTCCATCAGGGGTTGTACTGATATGCCATAGACTGCGGGGGAAGCCCATAGCAACATTGCTAGAGATTCAATGGCCAGTGCAAAGAAGGCCAGGAAGCAGGGGCAACCCTTTATAGTTCCATTCGTACAGATCCTAACCGTCGGAACTGAGTATAGCAATCACAGCCATGATATAAAGGTGGGTTCAAAATCAAATTTATGTAATACTAACCACAAATAGTCCCACTCCACCAAGTCAAAAGCTTTTTCAGCATCTAGGGAAGCCACCATCCCCGGGCTCACCCCCATATTAGTATGAGCAATAACTATAAACAACTGCTGCAGGTAAGTATCAGTACCCTTATCAGGCATAAATCCCATCTGCTCCCTAAGCACTAAAGAAAGGATTACCTTGTTTAGACGGGTAGCTAATATTTTTGTGAGGATCTTGGCATCCACATTTAAAAGTGAAATGGGCCTGTAGGAAGAGCATAGTTCCGGTTCTTTGTCCAGTTTAGGCACAACAACTATAACAGCCCTCAGCATGAAACAAAGAAGAAGCTGTCAAAGATGTAATCAATACCTCATACAGTTTGGCAGCAATAATTTAACCTAAGCTTTCTCTTTAGCAAGGCCAGCATACTCTGCAAGTTAGTTGTAATGGAAATACTCTGTACTATGTTTATTTGGAAATATACCATTTCATGCAAGTAATAAAAAATTATACAAATGATCGATGAATAAATCTATCATCATTAAAAAAGTAAGTAAAACTGTCTAGAACCATTATAGTTTACTTTCTGTACTGTGCATTGTTCTGTTTGTTTATCTGTCTAAAGCCATCTGAAAATGCCATCACCTGTTTGATAGCCTACTTACTAACACTGAACATGCCCACTGTGCTCTAAGAACTATAGCTAGCATGAAAATACATTTCAACATGACTACCTATCACTAAAGAAGCTCACTATTATAGCTGATATCTTCATACAAAGTACATCATACAGAAATGTTTCACAGCTGGGCTTTGCAATTTAGATATTACTGATGATATTTTTTTCCATTTTAAATGATATAATTGATAAAGTTGCAATGGAGAAAACTGCTACTTTAAGTTGGCCATAGATGGATCACTGGAACGAGCCATCTATGGCCAAATTTTTAAAATGAAACAATTCCCAAATCCAATTGAAAATGGATGGTGGAATCCCCCATCTGCACTATTGTATTCTGGTATCGGGACTGCTCCAATTGGGTGCAAGCGCTGACTGACCCAACATATACTGGCAGTTCAATTACTAGATCAACTCCTCTCATATGGATACATATATCCAGACATACACGGATTGAAATTCGGCCTGCCCAGCTAAGCCAGCCAAATTTCGATCCATATATTGCTGGCTTTGGTATAACCAAATGAGTTTCATGCAGACAGCCTTTCACATATATTTTTTTTACCAGTGAACAGGAGAACAGGTCCTAATTCCAAGGTCACACTCTAGACCAACCTTTTTAAAATGGAGAAACCCTTGAAATAACTTTCAGATATCAGTGAGCCCCTTCTAATAACTACTGAATCTATAGTTCATGGTACAATAATGTGAACAGTGAGTTGAGATATAAGAATAAGTAATGCCACCTACTTAGCGTATTTGACTAATAGGGTTGCTCCATTCTGCAAAATGATTATCAGCAAAAATAGTAAAATTAAACTAATAATAATAATAGCCAAAAAAGAAAGGCAGACAATGAAAATTGTAGTGCTTCCCTACCTTGGTGGTCAGTATAGAAATACCCCATTACATCTATGGTCAGTGGAAAGGTAACTGCTTACATTGGTGGTCAATGGAGAAGAATTCCCTTAGAGCAGTGGAGATTGGGAGAGGAGCTTCATTTACTCATGGTCCGTAGGAAAAATTATCCTTATATTGGTGGCCATTGAGAAGAATGTTCCTTTCTCTGGCAGATAGTGGGAAAAATGCATCCTGTAAAGATAGATAAAATGATCATTGGTGTCAGACGTTACTTATCTGAAAGTCAGATATCCCTGATTGCTCAAGGAACCCCTAGCAACTTCTAGAGGAGGGTAGAGAAAGGCTGCTCTAGACAGGGCACTCACTTTCTAGAGCTAATCACTTAAGGACCTCTTGATCTTGTAGTTTCATTTTAGGAAGGTTCTCCTGACCAAAACCAAGGAAACCATATGGGTAATGAAATAGTAATTCACTTTTAATAAAGCAAAGTATCTTCTAATTACAAATCAAATTTGAATGAAAATCATTCTTTAAACTGTAAGTCCAGCCAAAACTGTTATTTTTAGTGCCAGAGTAAACCCTCTGTTAGGTTTTTACTACTATCCAATGCACCCTCACTTTCTATCAGTGTGATGTGACAGTAGTTTCAAGGGTTTAGATACAATTTTATTGTAGAATGGGTGGACTACCTATTCTAGGTATATTTAAAAGGGAATCGTAACATTCAGTTCTCCCATATTAGTCAGCCTACAATGATTTCAGAATCATTGGGATACAAATTTAATTCTATGATGTGATACACTAAAAAAACACAACAGAACTAGGACCTGTAGCTATAAAATGGCCATCTCAGGAACTCATTAACTGCTCTGTCTGTTTGGTTTCTAGACTACACATAGGTTGATTCACATTGTGGACTATTTCCAGTGACCTGATGGATAAGGTTACAGAATTAGTCTGCAGTGCTCTTCATCCATAGGAAACAATGTTCTCTTTGTCACGAGTTTTTCTTTGCTGATGTACCTTAGAGACAGCAGAATACAATGCTCTGATAGTTAGCCAGACTGCTGAATTGTCTGATTACCATATGACTCACAGAAGAGGGTAACATTACATAGGGGCTGCAAAGAGAAAATAAACCAAATTTGCTATTTGAAGCTAAACTTAATTCTATATGATAGTGTATTGCATAGGTCACAGTTATTCGCAATGCATAAAAAGTACATTACAGATTTATTGGGTAGTTCGTCCACCTTTACAATGTGCACACTTGCAGCTTGCTCTTCACTAGATGAATATTCCTGGCCCTTCATTTTAAGATCCCTCCAGTAGAAGAATAGAAAACTGCATTCTCTATAACGATAGCATTATTAGCATTAACTTCCAGCTGAACTTTTTTGTTTTGGATGGTGTTCTGTATTCACATCATTGTGTTGAGTAGGGATCCATTTATTGGGCATTCAAGCAAATTGCAGTCTATTAAAATCCTGAAACATGAAGTTTCACTAACACACCAGTTCAGTTCCAGTTTAGCTTCCAGAAGAACACCAGTGAAGGCCTCCTTCTCCCTGTGATACACATATGCCTGTAAGTTCTTCCATTGTGTTCGTCAAAGTCACATACATAGCTAGATTGCATTTAAATGTCTTCAAAATGGTTGTTAGGTAGTGGTTTGCAAGAAATGTGTTCATTGTATACATTTGTAAGAGACTTATATACAAGCATATTGTAATTTCAGTTTATGTGATTGTATTGCAGTTTTACAGAAGTAAATTCAGTTTTGGAATGATACACAACACTGCTTCTTTCAGTTTAGTTAGCTAGCTGTTGGCTAATCCTAAATAGGACAGCATAGATGGAATGGGGAAGAATTAAAACTTCTAGGTGGGGAGGACTCATGGTTGTTAGACTGCAATAGTTATGCCGCTGCTGAATGTTTTAGTTCTTGCTGCTGCTGTGGGTTCAGCTCGACTGAGCACAAATTTAATTCATCGGAGTCCGATCCATTTTGCTCAGTCCACAGATCCGATCCATTCTGTGGGGATCGTCGGGGGGGGTGTCACCAAGTGTTACCGCACCGGGTGACACCTACCCTAGGGACGCCTCTGGGAATACTCACACCACCTGCTCAATAGCATTGTTCTCCACAGTAATTTTTTTTATGCCAGTAGATGCCCTGAGTCTTCTGGGTTGAATGATGCTTACAGTCATTCAATCTGGAAAACTAAGAACATCTTGTGAGTGCAGGGTGTCATGAATACATCTCCAGTTTGGACAATGTTATGGCATCCTGCTCCAACATGCAATGATGCAGAGAACGGTGCTGTTGTCATGTGCCATCATTGGCTGGTGCCTTTTCCCAGCAGTGACCTTAAAGCGGGGTTCCACTCACAGTATAAAAAAATGAAAGTCAGCAGCTACAAAAACTGTAGCTGCTGACTTTTAAAAAACAGTCACTCACCTGTCCCACGTTCCCGCAGTGTGCTCCCCGCAGCCCGTTTCACTGGCTGTTCTATATTTCAGGTGCCGGCATCTTCAGTGTGGGCACCTGGCTGTCAGGTGCCAACTTCCTATGCGGAGTAGTGCTGCGCTTTGTGAATGGCCCCGTAGTCTTCTGGGACCTGCCACGTGTCCCAGAAGACTACGGGGAGGGAGGGGGGAGGACACCTTCCGCTTCAGATTGCCTAGGCAATCGCAGCGGAAGTGGGAGCGGGTACCTGTCAATTTTGGGTACCCGCTCTCCAAAGGTGCCAATCCTTAATGGGGAGCGGGGGACCAGTCTTTAAAGCGGAACTTCCCCTTTTGGGTGGAGCTCTGCCTTAAGACATCTGAAAAAAGTAAGTATATACAATGAAATATACACATGGGAGGCTATATTTTGAAGGAGGGAACACTGGTTGATGGAAGGGGTAAAGCAGTATTGGGTTTTTAATGCATCATGACCTTGTCTAGACCCAAACCAGGGAATGTACCCTTATAGTGGTTGTAAACCTCAGACACGGAATAAAAACAAAGCATATCCCTATACTGTGTGTACTTGTCGCAATCAAAAACACTAAGAGCTGATTCACGCATGTGCTGTGCGGATTGAAGCTCAGGTTTCACAGCTAATTGATACAGTAGTTGTTCACAGGTTCACGTCAAGGTTACATTAGGTTCAGGACAGGATTAGCTAAGGATCTTATCCTGTTCACACATATGCAATTTAGGAATGGTTCCAATAGAAGTCAGTAGCCTGTAATCCGCACCTGAACCTGAAGCCACTGCTCAGAAATAGGACATGACTCTTTTTAAAACTGCACTAAATCCGCACTGAATCTGCACTGGCTGTGCCCCAGACACATGTGAACAGGCACCATAGGAAGCAATGGTATTTTACATATCATGCAAATTGGATGCAGTTCAAACCGCATCCAATCCGCATATATAAGAACGGGCACTCATTTCTGTCATTTCTGTCTGCTAATTCTTTCCTATGCTATCAGCATCAATCACTTCTGACAAGTTTTCCTGACAGCAAGAGAAAAATGGGAAGGGACCTCCAACAGATTGACAGCCTCAGCTCTGTTTCTGTAAGCTGTGTGAAGGGGCAGGGCTGCTGTTAGAAGCCACAGGGCCCCATACAGCTAACCTGACAAGGCCCCCTGAAATAAACACTATGCTTCAGATATGAATAAACACAGTGAGTGATCGGTATCCATCACTCATTGTGTTCATTCAGGAAAGGAAGGGCCTGGAAAATTTGACATAATTAATGGACACTTCCTGCACTCTCCATCCTGAAGGATCCTATCCTGAAGGATCCTATTGTGTGCTTGCAACTGTCAGTGGGAAGGAGAGGAGGAAAACTGGGAGTAGGGGTAAGGTGGGTACACAGGGGGGCCTGGGCAGTAGAGGGAAATGTATGGTGCACACGGAGGGTGATCAAGGGTGATCGGCATGGCAGGGGGAGGGGGGGTTAATTACTGGAAACGATCCCCTGAATGGCTTTCTCTGCAGCAGCTGGAAGCTGGTGGGAGGGAGAGAAGAAGCCAGGTTACAGCTGCTGCAGAGAGAGCCATACAGGGGATAGGATCCAGTAATCCCCCCCCAACGCTGTGCCAATCACCCTCCCTGCCCCACATCTGATTCACCCAGCTTCCTGGGCCCTCCTGTTTGCTTGGACCCCATACAGTAGGACTGGTGGTATCCCCTTATCCAGGGCCCTGTGGAGGGGGGTGTGTTTCTTCCCTCCAATCAGCTCTCAGAACTCTCCTCACTCAGCTCTGCAGTGTGTAATTTTAGCTCTCTACTCCCTTTTTTCTGAACTCTCAGACAAGCTTTATAAATTCAGCACTTTGAACGGATGTAGAGAAGAGAAGACTACGATAGACAGATACAACTTATATAGGAGGATTTGTTTCATCTCTGTGTATTACCTAAGGCCAGTCACTTCAGTGGGTATATGTATGGGATTTACAACCACTTTAAATAGAAGTCCAAAAATATTTTATTTGGAAACTACCCATGATTGTATAGTTAGTCACAAAGACTCAATGACCTAATGCTATAGCCACAGGGTGAAAAACGGTGCTTTGGGAAGGGAAGCCTTGAAATTAGGCAATGGTACCTATTTATATATGGTAAAGCTACACTAAGATAGAAGACAAAAGGGATACAAGCCTGGAATTCTACACTGTTTACATCTCAATAGGGCCTCTGTCTACCTGTTAAGTGGCTCCAATGTTTATCCTGGCAGGTGTGCGTCGTTCTCTGAATTCCTATTGCAACCTCTCTCCTTATCATCATAAGTCATAGTGAAAAAAGATTGGTAAATATTTACTGACACAAAGATAGCAATCCAAATAAATTGGTAAAAAGGATTCATTTTATTTTTGTGTT
Organism: Staurois parvus; assembly: GCF_062004578.1. Taxonomy (NCBI): domain Eukaryota; kingdom Metazoa; phylum Chordata; class Amphibia; order Anura; family Ranidae; genus Staurois; species Staurois parvus. Next base: position 9,065,307 of record NW_028318003.1, read on the forward strand.
GTTATTCTGACAAGGGGGTGTCTATTTTAGTGATTTTATCCGATACATTATGTACTCCTTGTAAACTCAGTATATATTGTTTTGCAACTGCTCATAGTCTGAATGTTGCCATCAAAGTGTAACTATGGGAAAATTACATATATTACCCCCCTGTAATGTAGTTTTATTATCTGTTACCAGTACAGGCAATTTTGACAGTGCAGGCAGACGTGCAACTGTAACAATATGCGAACAACAAAAGGACGGGTGGTTTTTGGTTAATTGTGCTTTGTTTCTGTTATAAAATTTTGCAAACAGGTAATTTTTCTCCTTCACTGATGTGCGTTGATGAGGCTGCACTGATAGGCAGCAATGATGGGCACTGATAGGTAGCACTGATGGGCACTGATGAGGTGGCACAGGCCTGTCTAAATGTTGTGCAACAAAACTGTAAACAACCTTTAGTGTGCTTTTTCTTCAGTGCAGGCAGACGTGCAACTGTAACAAGATGCGAACAAAAAAAGGGCCCTCCCCCACTTTCCAGGCTAGCCAGGCTGCATACCCAGATAAGGGTCGGATGTGGACGTTTTGGAGTCCCCACGTTTTTTTGTTCCTCCATAAATCCAAACCACACCTAATGGTTTAGTAGAGATTTGGATAGACAGCACTGATGGGCACTGATAGGAGGCACTGATAGGTGGCACTCATAGGCGGCACTGATGAGCTGGCACTACTGATGCTGCACTGATAGGTGGCACTGATGGGCACTGATAGGCCGCACTGATGAGCAGCACTGATGGGCGACATTGCTGGGCACTGATGGGCGACACTACTGGGCAGTACTGATGGGTGGCACCGCTGGGCAGCTCTGATGGGTGGCACTGCTGGACACAGGTGGGTGGCACTGCTAGGCACAGGTGGGTAGCACTGCTAGGCACTGATGGGCACAGGTGGGTTGCACTGCAGGCACAGGTTGGTAGCACTGATGGGCACAGGTGGGTGGCATTGATGGGTACAGGTGGGTGGCACTGATATGCACAGGTGGGTAGCACTGATGGCCACAGGTGGGTGGCACAGGTGGGCGGCACTGCTGGGTACTGATCATCGGGGCACTGATCAGTGCCCCGATGATCAGTGCTAATCACTTTTCTGACATTTGTCAGTTATCGGCAATACTTTCCTCAACCGATAACTGGCAACTGTAATTAATCGGTGACATAATTGGACACAGCTAATCACGTGGTAAAAGGCTGCTGTGATTGGCCGTGGGACACAGCGATCACCGGCGGCACCCGGTGTGCGCCGCTGAGGACGCACAGGGGGCATGCTCTGGAATGACGTTCATGGACGTCTTCCCAGAATTAGACAATCGCACTGTAGCAGTCTTTCGTCAATAGTGCGGTAGGGAAGACTTAAATGTCTAAACCACTGGCAACAAAAGTGAGTACACCCCTAAGTGAAAATGTCCAAATTGGGCCCTATGTGTCAAAATTTTACGTGGCCCTCATTATTTTTCAGCACTGCCTTAACCCTCTTGGGCATGGAGTTCACCAGAGCTTCACGGATTGCCACTGGAGTCCTCTTCCACTCCTCCATGACGACATCACGGAGCTGGTGGATGTTAGAGACCTTGCGCTCCTCCACCTTCCGCTTGAGGATGCCCTACAGATGCTCAATAGGGTTTAGGTCTGGAGACATGCTTGGCCAGTCCATCAACTTTACCCTCAACTTCTTTAACCAGGCAGTGGTTAAAGAAGGTGTGTTTGGGGTCGTTATCATTTTGGAAAACTGCCTTGTGGCCCAGTCTCCGAAGGGAGGGGATCATGCTCTGCTTCAGTATGTCACAGTACATGTTGGCATTCATGGTTCCCTCAATGAAATGTAGCTTCCCAGTGCCGGCAGCACTCCTGCAGCCCCAGAACATGACACTCCTACCACCATGCTTGACTGTAGGCAAGACACACTTGTCTTTGTACTCCTCACCTGGTTGCCACCACACATGCTTGACACCATCTGAACCAAGTCAGTTTATCTTGGTCTCATCAGACCACAGGACATGGTTCCAGTAATCCATGTCCTTAGTCTGCTTGTCTTCAACAAACTGTTTGCAGGCTTTCTTGTGTATCATCTTTAGAAGAGGCTTCCTTCTGGGATGACAGCCATGCAGACCAATTTAATGCAGTGTGTGGCGTATGGTCTGAGCACTGACAGGCTGACCCCCCCACCCCTTCAACCTCTGCAGCAATGCTGGCAGCATTCATATGTCTCTTTCCCAAAGACAACCTCTGGATATGACCCTGAGCATGTGTACTCAACTTCTTTGGTCGACCATGACGAGGCCTGTTCTGAGTGGAACCTGTCCTGGTAAACTGCTGTATGGTCTTGGTCACCATGCTGCAGCTCAGTTTCAGGGTCTTGGCAATCTTCCTATAGCCTAGGCCAGTGGTCGGCAAGCCGCGGCTCGCGAGCCACATACGGCTCTTTACAAATTTTAATGCGGCTCTTCTGTGTGCCGGGCGCCCGCTCCCCTCCCTCCTCTCGGGCGGCCGCCCCAAAAGTCAGGACTCTGCAGCTAGCTGAGCAATGGGGAAACTACGGCCCGGCGGACCTTTTAATCCGGCCCGCGGAGCGTGGCAAACATTGGCTGTCAGGATGTAGGTGGGGCAGCGTGACGAACTCCTCTCCTCTCACAGTCCGCCCTGAAGACCGGAACGGCGCGGGAACACGGCGAGAGGAACGCGCGGAGCAAAGGTAAGTGAATTGACACAATATGGGGAATTAATTACTATAGGGGGATGAATTACTATAGGGGGGATGAATTACTATATGGGGGATTAATTACTATGGGGGATGAATTACTATAGGGGGGATGAATTACTATGGGGGATTAATTACTATGGGGGATGAATTACTATATGGGGGATGAATTACTATATGGGGGATGAATTACTATATGGGGGATTAATTACTATTGGGGATGAATTACTATGGGGGATTAATTACTATATGGGGGATGAATTACTATGGGGGATGAATTACTATATGGGGGATGAATTACTATGGGGGATGAATTACTATGGGGGATGAATTACTATATGGGGGATGAATTACTATGGGGGAGGAATTACTATATGGGGGATGAATTACTATGGGGGATTAATTACTATGGGGGATGAATTACTATGGGGGATGAATTACTATATGGGGGATGAATTACTATGGGGGATGAATTACTATATGGGGGATGAATTACTATGGGGGATGAATTACTATATGGGGGATGAATTACTATGGGGGATGAATTACTATATGGGGGATGTATTTTCAGTTTTAAAAATGTGACTCTCAAAATAAATTTCAATTTTGGTTTTGGCGAGATTTGGCTCAGTTGAAAAAAAAGGTTGCCCACCACTGGCCTAGGCCATCTTTATGTAGAGCAATAATTCTTTTTTTTTCAGATCCTCAGAGAGTTCTTTGCCATGAGGTGCAATGTTGAACTTCCAGTGACCAGTATGAGAGAGTGAGAGCGATAACACTAAATTTAACACACCTGCTCCCCATTCACACCTGAGACCTTGTAACACTAACGAATCACATGACATCAGGGAGGAAAAATGGCTAATTGGGCCCAATTCAAACATTTTCACTTATGGATTTACTCACTTTTGTTGCCAGCGGTTTAGACATTAATGGCTGTGTGTTGAGTTATTTTGAAGGGACAGCAAATTTACACTGTTATACAAGCTGTACACTCAATACTTTACATTGTAGCAAAGTGTCATTTCTTCAGTGTTGTCACATGAAAAGATAGAATCAAATATTTACAAAAATGTGAGGGGTGGACTCACTTCTGTCAGATACTGTATTTACCAATAAAAATGGTGACGTGTTCAATACTTATACTTATACTTCAATACTTTACCCGCTGTATATACAATAAAGTACTGTATATACATATTTTGATGCCTCTGCTAGGCTTCCTTCGATACTTATCAGCATCATATTTGGTGATGTAGCTGTGGGGCAGTGATGCCTTTACTGGTGGATGTGGCCAGAGTGTGATTAAAATCCATCATGAGATAATCACCATGCAGACCCGCCTCATCTCATAATGTTCATATGATAATGTGAGCAGCCTCCACATTGGTACTTTCTAATTGTCATTTTATGACTTTTCCACCTTAGTGCCTGGGTTTGATTTGTGTTTTTCTAGAATAAAATTCCACATACATGGCTCAAAAAAAAATAAAGGAACACTTTAAAAACACATAATTTCTCAATGGGGAAAAATATCATGCTGGATATCTATACTGATATGGACTGGGTAATGTGTTAGGAACGCAAGGATGCCCCAATCGTTTGATGGAAATTAAAATTATCAACCTACAGGACTGAATTCAAAGACACCCCAAAAATCAAAATGAAAAAATTATGCAGCAGGCTAGTCCATTTTGCTGAAATTTCATTGCTGCAACTCACAATAGTACTCAGTAGTTTGTTTGGCCCAGATGTGCTTGTATGCATGCCTGATAATGTCGGAGTATTATCAAGTATTTCCTCCAGTATTTCCTGGAGTATTTCCTCCCAGATCTGGACCAGGGCATCACTGAGCTCCTGGACAGTCTGAGGTGCAACCTGGCTTCGTTGAATGGACCGAACCTTGATATCACAGAGGTGTTCTGTTGGATTTAGGTCAGGTGAGTGTGGGGGCCATTCAGTGGTATCAATTCCTTCATCCTCCAGTAACTGCCTGAATACTCCCACCACATGAGGCCAGGCATTGTCGTGCATCAGGAGAGACCCAGGACCTACTGCACCAGCGTAGGGTCTGACAATAGGTCCAAAGATTTCATCCCGATATCTAATGGTAGTCAGGGTGCCATTGTCTAGCCTGTAGAGGTCTGTGCATCCCTCCATGGATATGCCTCCCCAGGCCATCACTGACCCACCACCAAAACAGTCATGCTTAACAATGTTGCAGGCAGCATAATGTTCTTCATGGCTTCTCCAGACCCTTTCACATATGTCACATGTGCTCAGGGTGAACCTGCTCTCATCTGTGAAAAGCACCTGCCAATTCTGGTGTTCAATGGCAAATGCCAACCGAGCTCTATGGTGCCGGGCAGTGAGCACAGGACCCACTAGAGGACGTCAGGCCCTTAGGCTACCCTCATGAAGTCTGTTTCTGATTGTTTTGTCAGAGACATTAACACCAGTGGCCTGTTAGAGGTCATTTTGTAGGGCTCTGGCAGTGCTCATCCTGTTCTTCCTTGCACAAAGGAGCATATACCCATACTGCTGAATTAGTTAAGGACCTCCTACAGCCCTGCCCAGCTCTCCTAGAGTAACTGCCTGTCTCCTGGAATCTCCTCCATGCTCTTGAGACTGTGCTGGGAGACACAGCAAACCTCCTGGCAGTGGTATGTATTGATGTGCCATCCTGGAGGAGTTGGGCTGCCTGTGCAACCTCTGTAGGGTCCATGTATCGCCTCATGCTACCAGTAGTGACACTGACCCTAGCCAAATGCAAAACTAGTGCAACACAGTCAGAAAAGATGAGTAGGGAAAAAATGTCAGTGGCCTCCACCTGTAAAACCATTCCTGTTTTGGGGATTGTCTCATTGTTGCCCATCTAGTGCACTTGTTGTTCATTTCATTAACACCAAAGCAGATGAAACTGATGAACAACCCCCTCTGCTACATAACTGACCAGATCAATATCCCAGGAGTTTAATTGACTTTATGCTATACGCTGATTGAAAAGTTTTCCTTTAATTTTTTTTTGAGAAGTTTATTTTTACTCCAGATAACTGATTGCTCATTAGGAGCTTATTAGTGTGGCCGGCAAGCTCTTATTTAAAGGTTACATAAACAAGGAACAACTTATATAAATTGTAACTTTAGCCAGAGCTTTTTTTCTTTGGTTTAGATTAAGTGGCAAAGTAACCTCTACTTATTTTTCATTGCTGTCTGTGTTCCCATTGGGGAGGAGCTTTCAAATGTCTTGTACGTATATATATATATATATATATATATATATATATATATATATATGCACTGTATATTGTAATATATAGTTTTATATATATATATATATATATACTGTATATACACACACTATATTGACAAAAGTATTGGTACATCCCTCCAGATCATTGGATTCTGGTGTTCCAATCACCTCCATGCCCACAGGTGTATAAAATCAAGCACCTAGGCATGCCAACTGCTTTTACAAACATTTGTGAAAGAATATGTTACTCTCTCTGTGAATTCACGCGTGGTACCGTGATAGGTTGCCACCTTTTCAATAAGTCCATCCATGAAATTTCCTTGCTACTAAATATTCCACGGTCAACTGTTAGTTTTATTATAACAAAGTGGAAGCAACTGGAAACAACAGCAATGTAGCCACGAAGTGGCAGGCCATGTAAAATAACAAAGCGGGGTCAGCACATGGTGAAGCGCACAGTGCGCAGAAGTTTCCAACTGTCTGCAGAGTCAATAGCTAAAGACCTCCAAACTTCATGTGGCCTTCAGATTAGCACAATAACAGTGTGTGGAAAGCTTCATTGAATGGGTTTCCATGGCTGTGCAGCTGCATCCAAGCCTTACATCATCAAATGCAATGTAAAGCATCAGATGCTGTAGTGTAAAGCACGCCGCCACTGGACTCTAGAACAGTGGGGAGATGTTCTCTGGAGTGACGAATCTTTGTCTGGCAATCCGATGGACGTGTCTTGGTTTGGCAGTTGCCAAGAGAATGGTACTTGCCTGACTGCATTGTGGCAAGTGTAAAGTTTGGTGGAAAAGGAATTATGGTGCGGGGTTGTTTTTCAGGAGTTGGGCTTGGCCCCTTAGTTCCAGTGAAGGGAACTGTCATGTACCTGGGTAGTGAGCCTGACGTGAAGAGGCAGATCTCTCGTACAACCCCGGCTCAAGGACTGCTGAGAGTGGGACAGCGGTTGCAACAGCACGGTGGGGTATGAGGGCCTGAGATCTGTCCAGGGATAGCAGTTGGACTGATGAGTAGCAGACCAGAGCAGGGTGCAGATGTATCCGTGCCGGATGGATGCGGGAGCACCGTGTAGAGAGAAGCACAGTCAGACAAGCAGTGTTCGGTATTAGATAAGACAGATCAGGCTTTAGACGGCAGGCAGGAGAATAGTCGGGTCACAGGCCAGGTTCAATAACAGGAGGTCAATCAAACGGGAGCAGGCAGAAGAGCAATGCAAGGACAGGCTGGTAGTCAGGGCAGGAGGCAATCAATTAGAAGTCAAAAAACAGGCTGGTTTGACAACAGGGAACAATCACAGAAGTCAGGAACAAGAGCAGGGGAAAAGACCATACGGCAACGAGGTAACCACAGCAGCCAGTTTAAATAGCCCTCTTGGAGCCAGCATGTGTGTGAGTGCGAGTGCGCGTGCGAGCGCAGCCGCGCGCGCTTCTGTCCAGGTGCTCGCACATCTGTTCGGCTTACCAGAACCCTGTGCATGCGCATATTTGTGTGCCGCGGAGCTTCACCTGGACTACTGGCAGGCATTTCCTGACAGGAACGCTTAAGGCATCAATATTATTATACAATATTTTTTATTATACAGTATTTATAAAGCGCCAACAGTTCGCTCAGCGCTGACCAACACATTTTGACCAATTTCATGCACCTTTGTGGGAACTGTTTGTTCCTGTTCCAACATGACTGCGCACCAGTGCACAAAGCAAAGTGCATAAAGACATCGATGAGCGAGTTTGGGGTAGAGGAGCATGACTGGTCTGCCCCCTACTGACCCCGGGCCCTCGGGCAGTGCCCGAGTTTCCAAATGGTCAGTCCGCCCCTAGTTTGAATATTGTACAAGGTGAAAAATGAGAAAAAGTCAGGTGAATTTTCAACTGAATCCACATTCACTGAGGGATAAATAGAAAAAAATAGTACAGTAAAGCACTTTTCTTATTTATGAATCTTGTTTGATGAATGTGTGAGAATTCCCCCAGATTACTGATTGTGAAAATGTTTCTGCAATAATATGAACCAATGAGATCTAATGAGAATAAAAAAATTACTAATTTTAATACTGTAAGCAGGGGCGGACTGACAACTCATGGGGCCCCCGGGCAATAAAGGATCATGGGGCCCCTGTGTCTTTGCCCAAACTCAAAAAAGCCTATGAAAAAGGTACCAGGGGCATCTCATGGGGCCCCCTACTGACCCTGGGCCCTCGGGCGAGTTTCCAAATGGTCAGTCCGCCCCTGACTGTAAGGTATAATAAATTTTCCTGGAAGAAACTGTTGGTTTCAGCTAACCCTAAGCAAACAGTGGCATTCACAATAACTTCTTTTATTTAATGTCCTATCTCTGAAACCTACACCTCCTCATACTATTTGTGCTCAACTCTTTCTGTGTTCCCTGTGGTTTTGGCATAGATTATTATTTATTTTATAATTCTGTTTATACAAAAGCAGAGTGGTTTTATATTGTGATTGTGTTTGTTACTCGTACATGTACTTGTAACTTGTAATTTATAGCTAACATAAAGCCTGGTTAAACTCTCAACTAAAACAAAATAAAAACATTCCAGATGCATTAAAACAAAAAGTGTTTAATGGCTTAAAGTTCATTTTTTTTTTCTAAAGTGGGACCCGTGCTGTTTGTGGGGAAGCAGTTGTCTCATTGCAGAGGTCTGACTCCACCCACACAGAGTCAGACCTATAGCTCCTCAATCAGCAAAGCTTATGCTCATACTCAGCAGGGGGCATGTGGGGCCTCTATAAAATAATTAACTGTTTCCACACAAAGAGCAGAGGTTTTACTCTGAAGATGATGGCAGGTTTCAGTCTTTTCAGATTATAATTCCTGCTGTGATGGAGTTGTCTTCATTATAATGTATTACACTAATAAATTAGAAGATACCAATAGTTAGATACCAAACTCCTCTATGCTACAATGTCAAGCAGGTGAACAGTCTTAAACACATTAGCACATTAAATCTCCTATGTAGTATGCCTGTGGTTTATGCCATGTTTGATTGCAAATCCTAGTTTAAAATTGTATTAAACTCAAAACCAAAAATGTATTTTATTGCAGCTTACCGATCATTAGACGTAGTGGCTGCATCAGTTTCCATTTCTTTGTTTTTTTTCCTCTCTCTTTTCACCTGGTGATATGGCCAGTTACCTCCTGTATTGGTGAGACACAATTCTGGAGGAATGAGCACAGGACACAGCAGACAGCAGCATTGTCAGTCTGGGGGAGGTGAAGGTTAAATGTATTAACAGATTTGAATACAATACCAAATTGAAGGCAAACTCCAGCTCACACTTTATTAATCAGTGACAAACAGTTTTTTTATTTTGGGATAAAGGTCTTACATGAGGATGTCGTTGGTGACGAAACGCGTAGGGCGTGGCCTACTGGATGCCAACGTCTGAGATAGTCTCTGTAATCTGAAGGGAGGTGATTCATTTGTGTACCGCTGCCTAAACTAATGCTTGTAACACTGGTGTCGGTGCAGACACCTCACTTGTGAGTTTTATTCGTTCATTAAAAATTCGTTACATGTGTGAAACTTGCTGCACCATGATTTTGTTCTTTTACCTTTTAAACATGGTCCCAATGGTATGGAGGTGTATGAAAGAAAGATGAGCTGTATCCCTGGAAATTTCCTATATCCTTGAATGGTGGCTATTTATCTGAGGAGAGTTTGTTTATTTTGCACAGCATTGTATTCAGGAATTGGACTGCTATATATTGCCCCAGAGCAAAAAGTGCTTGTTGTGAGTCCAATTGTTCAGCATTTAGCTCTGGTGAGTGATTCAACATTTTTTGGTGGTGGCTTCAACACAGTATGGACATTATTTGAAGACTTTTTGATTTTGAATATTTAATGATTTATGAATAATTTTTTATATATAATTTTTATAATTTTTTTTTCACATTATTATTTAGCGCATTCCTATTATTTGTTTGTTTGAACAAAAATTAATTTGTGATTTTTTGAAGTGGAATTTGCTGCTTTAGAGATTTAGGGTGTGGCGCTTTTCTAAAAACACTGTTGAGCAATATAATAAATGCTTGCTTTTGGGGTTAACACTGCTTTAACTTGCTTTATTAATATGAAAACATGTCTACTGAAGAGGAAGATGACCACAAATGATGTATGATATACAATGGATCATAAACTATGCCAGAAATGTGTAGTAGATGCTGCCCTTCTCAACCAGGGAAGTCTTGTGAAAACTACAAAAAGAACAAACAGGAGTGTGCAAACGCCTAGTGCATTACCAGCAATTTATTGTTCACAAAACATAGATGCCAAATGGATACTGACAGAAGTGGAACATAAAATCACATAAAATTCACAAGATGCCACAACAGGGAGAATCGTGTGTGTCCATGCAACCCAGCTGGACTGGCAAGCTGACTTTTTCGGAGGCTTACCTCATTGCTTATTATGCCAGTATAGCTCTGAGGAAGGAGTTACGCCGCCAAAACGCGTCAGCTTACCAGTCCAGTTGGGTTCCATGGACACATGCATCTCCCCTTGCGGTGGCACCTTGTGGTTTATATGAGATTTTACTTTCCACTTCTATGAGTATCCATTTGGCATCTTTTTGTGAACAATAAATCATTGGTAATGCACTAGGCGTTTGCGCCCTCCTGTTTGTTCTTTTTGTGCTTTAATAATATGTTGGTTGTCAGATTGTAAAACATCGTCAGGTAGAAACCAGATGAACATATAAATATAGTCAGAATAATTGGCATTGAGGGAGTGTCTGGTGAATCATAATAAAACCCTTCAGCAACCTTTCAGGGCACCCCTCAGACCCTTGGATTGGTTATGTTAATTCTGTAAATGCCATCTTCAGGAACTTGAAATAATAGATGCAATTGTAGCTTGAAGCTCTCGCTTGCCATCGAAACTCTGAAGGAATCATTTGTGAACGTTGATAACTCTAATATATTAGATTGGATTTACTCTGCAGCGGGTTTGACACTGCACAAAACCAAAGACCAGACAAACTTTGTTGGGTACTTTTCACTTTTACAGCAGTATTAAACCCAAGAGCAAACACTTATTATATTGCAGCTTACCAAGTCTTAGGTGTGCATTAGTTTTGTTTTTAGGCTTTCTTTCTTTTATTTTCACTTGGTGGTCTGGCTAGTAATTCTGTTGTTTTTCAAAAGAACAAGCTCTCCTGATGTAGCAGTAACAGGGATGAGCAAAAACATTTTCAACTGGCAGGGGTGCGTATAATGATCAGCATTTATGTAATATTTATGTATGTAAAACCTTTATCCTAAAAGGAAAGAAAACTGTTTCTGTAACTGCAGTGAGATCTGAAGTTTGGCTTCAATTGGTTTACTGTATCTAAATCTCCTAGTATATCTAACACTTCCCTCCCCTAGACTGACATTGCTTCTGTCCAAAGATGCCCCTGTGCTCCTTCAACCAGAGTAGGGACAATCTAATACAGAAGGTATGTTACTGGCCAGATCACCAGGTGAAAACAAAGGGAAAAAGCCTAAAAAGGAAAACTAACGCAACAACCACATATATTGATTGGTAAGCTGCAATATATTTCATTTTTGGTTTGGGGTTTAATATCGATTTAATCCTGTTTACAGATATATCCACCAGCAATGATCTGGTTGTACTGAGATCGACTTCAGTATAACCAGCCTGCACATTGATTGATCAAAATTTGGCTGGTTAACCAGGAATCGGTTGAATTTCAATACAGCTTAACTCAAATGCCCTTATCCATGATTCCTCAGTGCAAGAAACATCATTACTGTTAAACATTCTGTATATAGCTCTACAGAACAGACAATGCACATGTACTTTTTTGCTTTACTGCAACAAGGAAACAGGAAACTTTATTAAGACAAAAAAGAAAGAGTTTACCATAGATGCAGCTACAAACTTATAAACACTGCCATCTACTGGTTGAAGAATATATCTCTACCAAATACTGATGTAGTTGTCGCACAAAATACATGAACACTGTATTCCAACGATTATTAAATTTAAACATTTCCACTTGGGACTAGACAAGCAACATGCACTGCTTACTTTGGTATATTTTTGTATATATTAATAATTTGCATATTTTATTGTTTATTAGTTTTCACTTGTATTTTTATGTATTATTTAATATTTATTTATCATATCTGCACATTCTGTTCACTATAATTTATTGGATGTGTACTGAGGAGAGCCTGGTGCAAAAGTTCATCCACTTGAAGGAAGTTTTTGAAATATTTAATGGTTAAGAACATCAAATACAGCCAACAGGTTTTGCGCAAGGGGACCTGTGTTGAGGCCTGATGAAGACTAACATCTGCTGCTGGAGCCATAGGAAGAATAGAGGCAAACGTAACTCAACAGTGTAGTATCCCTGTAAATATACTGTGTTTCACACCCATCCAAACTCAGCAGTGCCCCTGTAAGTACCAATACCCTTCAACCCCAGCTTAGCAGCAGGGTATACCTGTAAATATATATCACTCTCTCCATCCCAGGTGACTTTTCCAAAGGCAGAAAACACAATAGAAACTGGGTTGTAGGGGCACCCAGGGCACATGCCCAAGATCTCCTGCTGAATGTCCCAGGCTGTAATTGTTATTATCAAGCTAATAATGAAACTGAAAGCAGACACGATTCACACTTTGCTATGCCATGCTTGCTCATATATCCTTGCACATTTATTATTCCACCTCCACCAGTAGCTGCACTTTGCCTATCACAGTTCTATATAACTATACTTGTTTTTTTACTGTTATCAACAATTATGACATTACTGTTAGGGCTTAGGTCTGAGCCAAGGTGTGACCCAAAGGGGTTCTTGAAATGCTATTGAATGGCACTTGCATCAGTTTATTTCTATATTACTTTATTAGGCATAAGTTACATAAGGTGAGGAAAGGAATGGCATCAAAGAGAAAGGAGAAGCAAGAGGTAAAAGATGTTGTAGTGTGGGAAAGGAAGTGGAAGAAAGAAAAGCAGAAGAGAGAGAAAAATATACTCAAAACCTGGACTATTGTGCTAGGAAGATCAGCAGGTAAAAGAGGTCCTATTCACTTATATTTTGTCCCCACGTATGATGTAGTTTTATTTGTTTCATTTTTAACTTGGGGATTTTGATACCTTGGGATGTGATAATCACTTTCATAGAACTGGGTCTAGGTATCACTGGGATTGTTTCAATCCCACTGAGGATGCTAATATTTTCATGTTTGTTTCACTGGGCACAGGTTAAAGTTTCAAACTGAGTTTGGTTGTTTCCCTTTTTAATTTTTTCTTTTTTGTATGTGGTAAATTTACATGTCATTATGGCTACTGTTAATTTTCTGACTGATTCCTTGATGTGCAGCCCAGTTTACATTCACAAGCACCTTTACTTCTTTCAACTATTTGTCCACATTTGTGACAAATGCTATCATTTTTAAATGCTTTATTAGTTATTACTAAACTATACTTGCAATTCTTTTGGAAGCTGTCAATAAATGTTGTTACACCAAGAACCTTAAGCAGTAGTCATATGACGTGGTTTACATCCTACCATCGGGGATTTCTTCACTACTGCCTTGGATATGCACTGTTGATTCAATTGCAATAATGGGAATTCTCCAGGAAATCAATGCTTATGAAATTACCATATTTCCGATGGGTGTTACCAGTGCCTGGGCATTGGGCAAAGCAAAAACTACCTGCTGGGACAAGTCTATCTAGAGCCCAGGGCAAACATGGCAAACTGCACCTCCCCATAGTGGTAGGAGCATTATTTATCAGAACCCCCCCTCTAAAAAAAATAAGCACTAATCTGAATGCTTACCACCTAAGCATAAAGTCCCCCTCCTCCCAGGACAATATGCCCCCCTGTTTAAATCCCCCCCCCAGGAAAAATCTTTGCTCCTTACCCCCCTCCCAGATCAAATCCTCTCTCTTCTTAAATCACCCCAGCACAAATCCCCCTCCCCCCAAAAATCACTCCTCCTCTCCAAAATCCCCACCCCCCGGAACAAATCCCTCCTCATCCCTCCACCTAGGACAGATCCCCCCCCCCCACCATATCACATCTTCAACTGCCCCCCCTCCACCAATCCCCTCTCCTAGCACAAATCCCCAAATCCTAACTCACACACACACCCCAAATTTCCCCTCCTAGAACAATTCTTACCCATTGTTGCCCCACAAATCCCTTCCCACCCCAATCTCATTACAAACACCCCCCCCCCCACCCCCACCACCACCTCACATGATACCTGCCCACCCCTTGCCCGACCCTGCTACCAGCACCTAAGATGCAGGACCTGACTTCTGACCAACTGCACCTGTCAACTCAACTATATGTGCAATAGGAGACTATAACAGGCAACTTATTTGTACACAGTAAGATGAGGTAGGTGGGCTATGGAAATTTTTTCTTACATCTTTGGCACATCAGTAGACAGATTTTTGTACCTCTATTCCACCTGCTACAGCCACTTAAAAATTACATTCTGCCTGCTTGATTTCAAACTTAAGGAGAGACTACAAAAGTAAGTTTTTTTGTAATGAAAAAAGCTACAAGCCCAACTTCAGACTATATACAGTATATGTATATATTTATTTATTTTGTACAAAAGGGCCCCCTAGTAACTTAGAGAAAAAAAAAAAAAAATCCCTGGCAATACTAACATCCTTTACGGTGTTGTCCATAGTAATTGGTTCTTTCTGCCACTAGTCCTTCCCCTGTGTATTATTGGACAGAGCCAGATATGAGCTTTCAGTATAAGAATCTATGCGTGGCATGACAAGTGTCAAAAAAACCAAAATGCCTTAAGTAAAACACAGTCAGCAATAAAAACCTGATTAATATTTGAACCTTTTCCTGCATTACGCAGAATAGAAAATAAAAGTTTGGCTATATTTCCACTTTCAACATACGGTAAGTCCCTATATATTTCAGTTGGCTTGCATTTGTGTTATGTGCATCAACTTTGCAGACAGCTTTTTGTGTAAATGAAATACAATGAGTCATAATAAAGATATCTTGGTGGACTGCTAAATGAAACAGATTAAATTATAGTCTATTGAAAATGTGCTCTCTTCTTTATATAACTAACCTCTTTGACCTGACAAACCATTCTGTTGTGAAGAATTCAGGACTGTATTCCAAGACACAGTGTGCTTCTACAAAAATGAGTCAAGATAAATTATATGTGTGCATAAACCGGTTTATAATGGAATTCCAGAAACCTTCTGTTCTGTTACAGCAATGTAAGACTGCTACATTGCTACCTTTAAACTGCCCTTAAAGTGTTACTGAACCCACAACAATAAAATCAGTCTCTATATGCAGTAAAGCATGCTTGTTATACTCACTGTGGAACCTAAGGAGTTAATCCTCCGCACTGTGTAAAAAGGAAGTTTGATGCTGTCTTCTCTGATCCTCCCCTTCTTCTACTGTCCCCAATATATCTCCTGATAGAACAGAGGCTTGCGGGCATTGCTGGAGGCATTATTAGTGTATTGCTAGAGAGCAGGGGCGGACTGACCATTTGGAAATTTGGGCACTGCCCGAGGGCCCAGGGTCAGTAGGGGGCCCCAAGAGATGCCCCTGGTACCTTTTTCATAGGCTTTTTTGAGTTTGGGCAAAGACACAGGGGCCCCATGATTCCCTATTGCCCGGGGGCCCCATGAGTTGTCAGTCCGCCCCTGCTAGAAAGTTTTTCTTTTTCTTGGGAGAGTGCACATGATCAGCACAGGACCAATCAGCACTGCCCAGACAGAGGATCAGGGGTCCTGCAGCCTCATAGGGAAGAATAAAAACTCTGACTACAAGCTTTAACCAGTGCTCTGCTGAACACTGATAGAAGTCACAATACTGCTATATACTGCTGATGAGAAAAGGTATTTAGCAATTTATATTTACTAAAATAATCGCATTTCCATGTTCTGTGTACTGTGGGAGACCAGATATAGTGAGAGCAGAGTCCTGGATTTAGTAACACTTTAAAATAAGAAATCCGTGTACAGTGTTTTTAATAGCCAGTCTTTCCCTATGAAATGGGTAAATTTATATTTTTTATAAAACAGGAAGATCCTGTTTAGGGATATTTGTTTAATATACAGGTATTATATAAATCCACTTAGCAAAAAAAAAAAATCTAAACAAACTGTTTAATACTTATGCAGTTGGACCAAGGCTGAAGTTATGGTCCAGCAAGATATCACCAAGAAGTCCACAGAGCTCTTTCTCAAATTCTTTTAAGACCATACATGAGCTCTGCACTGTTATTCAATATAATGCAGAGCTTCCATGCATGGACTTGTATTCAAGGTTAACTCCAAATCTGTAGGTGTCTTTTTGCCATCACTACATAGGAAGAGGCATTTCATAAGAGAATTAATCTCTTAGGGATTCTGTCAGTTACCTCGGAAGGGAAGCTGTCCAATTAGACTCGGAGCTCTCAAGGCACTTTGACAGCAATTTTTTCGAGGAGCCTTTTTAAGAAGGGAACCCAAGACATTTGGGCACATTTTTGTGCAAGTGGCAGGTCAGAGACCGTAATCTTACTGCAAAGGCTGGTTATAGATTGGGATGGCTGCCACTTTTTGTACAACTTACTGTTGCAAACGTGTGCAATAGAGAATGACGCAGTCCGCCATTTTGTTAAGAGTATCCCCTCACTCCCTCCCCCTCCCTCTCTGAGAGGAGACATTTGGCCAGTGTGTGTGTACTGGTTGTGGGCCACTGGCAGGCCAAGGCAGCAGGGAACCCCAGAGCCATAAAACATCTCTGAGCTAGGTGCCTAGCTGTCTGGGCGAGCTGTACCATATCACACCTCGTATAAGATAAGGCAAGCTTTCCCCGGAGTTCAAAGAACATTCCAAGGAAACATGACCATTTTTCCCCAAATCTATTTTTCCCCTATCTCTCATATCTTGGAATATGAGAGACTTACATAAAAACCGGACATATTGTCAGATGGACGATGAGCAGGCGAACAGTTTGATGGGTCACTCACCTTGTCTCGGACACACAGGAAAGCAGAAAAATAGATCTTGCGAACCGTTCAGTGTACACTTTCATAATTCATATCTAATCAGTCCTCAGACTTGTCTGCATAATAATCTACCCGCGGGTGGAATATCACTTGTGCATAGGAGAAGTTATGAGCCCAAATATGAACTAAACAAGATTTTGGCTCTAGTTTAGGTCGACACCCAGACCCCCTACATGGGGTATTAGTCCCTGGCGTCAGAGCCACCCCCTGCTGGGGACAACAAAACAGGCTGTCAAGCCTAAGAGTAGTTAGTTGAAGAATTCTCCCATTAACCATCCTAACATAGGGAGATCAAAGCACCCTTCTGCTCTGAAAATTGGATCTGCTAACGCAGGACTTTGGCAAGTACTTTAACCCTTTCACCTCTCTCTGATATCTCTTTGCTGTGCTATGGTTCTTTGTATATGTAGATATAAATCTTAGTTACATCTTTTTCTGTAAATATTTTTATTGCACCCGTTTGACCTTTTAGTAATAAATCTTTCCTTCTGAAAGTGTTGAACTGTTTCTATAGCGCTTTATTGCAATTTACGAATCCCTGCCTCTAAAGAGAACGCTACTGTGTTTGTTTATCCCTCTGTATAACTGTGTTATGCAGATGATTACCTCAACCATTATAGTGTTATTGCTGAGATTGCCGAGTTTCCTCTTTCTCTGTACAAAAAGGAGGTGGTGGCAGTGTGAAGGGTTAATTGCGTAATTAACCTGACCCAGTAACAATCGCTCAGGCTGCCGGTACATCGATCTGTGGTCCATTAGCTGGAAAATCGTTGTGCAGGGTGCAGCTGGGTGTGGCATTGTTATGCACGTCACATTGTGGTTTTAGATCAACTAGTCCTTCGGTCACGAGTTTGGGTGAGGAGGTCTGGGGTCTGATGCCGCGATCGTGACACTTGCTGGCTGAATTTGACGTGGAGACACACTGGATGCCTCCAGATGCCATTGTGCTCTCACTGGGCGTCCAGTGCGTCCCTGTGCTTTTAAAGTGGAGTGGGCTCCCTTCAGGCAAACCTGCCCTCAATCTATACATCTACTGCTATATGTGCTCCAACTTGGAGACTCTCAAAACTCTAGAGTTAGGACCACAGTACATAGAGGAGCCTTGGTGAAGACACTGCGGCTTACACATGTATTTGCAAATATGTGCAACTTAAACTTGTTTCTAACATAAATTGTTAGGATCAATTTGGTTTTATTGCAGGCTAGTTGGTAAGTGTGCTGGGAAATGTGTTTGTTTGTGATGTGCGTTGTCCTTCCATGTGCACTTTATTGTAAAGGTTAGTTTGTAGATTGGGGTGGTTGCCAGTTTGTTGTTTTCACAGCTTGCTGGCTGAATTTGGTGTGGGAGACACACTGGATGTCTCCAGCTGCCATTGTGCTGTTGTTGGGTTTCCATTGTGTCCCTGTGTCTTTAAGGAGGAGTGGGCTCCCTCCAGGCAAACCTGCCCTTAAACTATCCATCTACTGCTATATGTGCTCCAACTTGGGGACTCTCAAAACTATAGTGTTAGGACCACAGTACAAAGAGGAGCTTTGACATAGGCACTATAGCTTACACAAATATTATTTGTGCAATTGAAACCTCTGTTTTTAACATAAATTGTTAGACAGGATCAATTTGTTTTTTATGCAGGCTAGCTGGAAAGTGTGCTGGGAAATTTTGGTTTGTTTATGGCTCGCTTGTTAGGGACAGCACTGAGCATAGGGAGAGGTTCCAGTCGAGCAGGGATAGCTCAGGGAAGACTCCCTCAACACTTCTTACACTGCAATGTCTGGTACAGGAGCATGGAACCAGCGCAGACTGCAGAAATCATGCAGTTCTCATTCCAAAATGGACTCTATCCCGGCAACTGGCACTGTCCTCCAGTAACACATCTTGTCAAACACTGAGAATGCTTATGTACTGGATCATTGTAAAACAGTGCCAAAGATTTGCCTAGCAGCTGTGCTATTAAAGATACTCAAAGTCAATACAGGACATACACTATATTGCCAAAAGTATTGGAACACCTGCCTTTACACGCACATGAAGTTTAATGGAATCTCAATCTTAGTCTGTAGGGTTCAATATTGAGTTGGTCCACCCTTTGCAGTTATAACAGCTTCAACTCTTCTGGGAAGGCTGTGCACAAGGTTTAGGAGTGTGTCTATGGGAATGTTTGACCATTCTTCCAGAAGAGCATTTGTGAGGTCAGGCACTGATGTCAGATGAGAAGGCCTGGCTCACAGTCTCTGCTTTAATTCATCCCAAAGGTGTTCTATCTGGTTGAGGTCAGGACCCTGTACAGGCCAGTCAAATTCCTCCACTCCAGACTCACTCATCCATGTCTTTATGGACCTTGCTTTGTTCACTGGTGCGCAGACATGTTGGAACAGGAAGGGGCCATCCCCAAACTGTTCCCACAAAGTTGGGAGTATGAAATTGTCCACAATTTCTTGGTATGCTGAAGCCCAACTCCTGAAAAACAACCCCACACCTTATTCCCCCCTCCACCAAACTTTACACTTGGCACAGTGCAGTCAGACAAGTACAGTTCTGCTGATAACAGCCAAACCCAGACACGTCCATCAGATTGCCAGACAGAGAAGCATGATTTGTCACTCCAGAGAACACATCTCCACTGCTCTAGAGTTCAGTGGCGGCGTGCTTTACACCACTGTATCCAATGCTTTTCATTGCACTTGGTGATGTAAGGCTTGGATACAGCTGCTCGACCATGGAAACTCATTCCACGAAGCTCTCTGCGCACTGTTGTTGTGCTAATCTGAAGGCCACACACATTTGGGAGGTCTTTACCTATTGACTTTGCAGACAGTTAGCGACTTCTGTGCACTGTGCGCTTCAGCATGTGCTGACGCCGCTCTGTCATTTTATGTGGCCTATCACTTTGTGGCTGAGTTGCTTGTGTTCCCATTTGCTTCCACTTTGTTATAATTCCACTGCCAGTTGACCGTGCAATATTTAGTAGCAAGGAAATTTCACAGATGGACTTATTGCACAGGAGGCAACCTATCACGGTATCACACTTGAATTCACTGAGCTCCTGACAGCGACCCATTCTTTCACAAATGTTCGTAGAAGCAGTCTGCTTGCCTAGGTGGTTGATTTTATACACCTGTGGCCATGGAGGTGATTGGAATTGGAATTAAATAATTTGGAGGGGTGTCTCAATACTTTTGGCAATATAGTGTATCAGTGCACCTTATACCGTGTGTGTGTGTGTGCGTGTGTATGTGTGTAAGCCGTGTACCAGGGTGGGCTCCCCAGGATACAGTGAAGTCACGAACGAGGAAAGCAACCCAAACACCAGCTTTTGCCACAACAGAATTTTACTTAGATGTGGCAAGTAAACACAACCACAAATGCTGGGAACATACAATAAATTTACATACACCCAGCCCAAAGGCTGAGACCCTTGTGCTGCACAGCACGGCGCCTCCTGATGGATGAAGGTAGAAAGTGTAGTAATTTACCTACTGGCGGGCACAACTAAGCTGCCACACCTTACCCGTTATTACCCTAAGAGAGCAGGAATCAGTGTATGGGTGTATGGTATGGGCTAGCCTGCGGTGCAGCACAACAGCTTACAATCTTACACAAATCTACAGTATTCCCCCTCCCATAACTAGTCCTGTAGCACGTGCCTGAGTATTCCTTCTGAGCAAAACGCCAGTCTGGCTTGAGTTTGTAGGATTTTATCAGCTCTCCAATGTGAAATGTCGCTTTAAGTTGTGGAGTCCTTCCAATAATCGGTAACAACACTTGTGGCCTGACACAAACAGAGACACTAACTAACTATAGGCCTGGACTCAGTCTCAAGGCGCCAACACTGAAATGAGGTGCATGCACGATCTTACCGACCCGGGTCTGCTTTGCATCCACTGGTGACTCTGAACAGAACAAATGTCTCTCCAACAAGCTTGCGATATTGCAGTGTATGCTGCGTTGTTCCTCTGCTCTTATCAGCATTACTGGCAGCAATATTCCTTTCTCTGAACAGGATCAGGGTCTTGGACACGATCAGCTTCACTTAGCTTCAGCTCTGGTTACCAAGGGAAGCTCGCACACCTGGATGTCATCAGATTCTCAGCTCACATGGCCCCTTCATTCAGCATCATTCAAAACATGGCTGCAGTCTCCTCTTCCTGTTCACTCCAATTCTGTGTGAAAACTCCACCTCTTCATGAATATACAAATATCTATGCAGTCTGAGGCTGTGTTAGAAAACAGTGACATCTTGTGGCTAAACCACAGAATGTCAATCAAAACATTAATTTACTTCCACACAATCAGTGTTCAAACCATGAGAGCTGTTTCCCCATCTCACGTGTGTGTGTGTGTGTGTGTGTGTGTTTGTGTGTATGTGTGTGCTTCCTCCTAATAGGGTACCTAATCTAGGCCCCACCTACATGCTCATTGCTCATGTAACTTGAATAGTTTTGACAAAGTCCAGTAAAATGGAACATAAAAAAGAAGCATACCATATTATTTCTATGGTGTCATACTAATCCAGGCAGCTTTAAGAAATTCCAATTTCTTCTTTACTGATGGTATACATTTTACTTAGTATTTTAAGAAATGGTCAAAAAATGGAACTTATAAATGTTAAATGGATAAATGGAAAGAAACTGTACAAGTTGTATGTGTAAGATATATTGTGAAGTTAGAAAATCCACAGAAATAAAGTAGCAAACTGATTTTTTTTTATAACTGGGCCCCTATCAAGTTATCATTGGTTAGATAGTGGTGCACATTTCAAAGAATGCCAGGTGGAGAAATTTGTCTTATTACAGGTTATGTGATTAGAAAGCTGCTTCTGCTGCTGCTATGGTCATTATGCTCTCCCATCAAATGCTATCCTCTGTTTTGTTATAGAAATGCTGGTGTACAGTGTAGTTATAAACAAGAGGAAAAAATGAACTAGACTCATCAGTGTGTATTCCCAAAAATATTGAATGCTCACTGATGGTGCCTAGTTCATTTATTCTACTTTTCATATAATATATTATAGAGATCCCCAATGATTATATAATAAAAATGATTGGTTCTTTGTTCAGTAATTTGTATTAGTTATACTGTATAGTGCCGTACACTGCCCTTGTAGAGTTGCATTATGACCCATTTGTAAGGGTCTGCTGTTTTCTTATTCAGGCTTCTCCTCTGGGGACCCAGCTACTGTAATCTGTTTCAACCTCTTGTGTTCACATTATCAAGACCTATACAGCAGTTTGAGTGAACACCATTCAGAATTTTCAACCTTTGTAATTTCCAATACAGTTTGCCTATCTGAAGAGGCTGCTATACAGACTATGTAAAGTCTACATTAAATACCACCCAGCATAGCAACTAAAAACAGTGGTCAGAGCAAGGAAGCACAAAGGGGTATAAGTGTATCAATAAGCCCCTGTTGCAACATCACCAGTGGACCAGGGATGGGGGTCACATTCAGCTGGACTGTGGGGCCTACAGGAGAAATCTTCAGTTTTCCAGCATGCAAGTTGCACTCTGCTTTTATAGTGGACATAGTCCAGTAGTCACCATTCTGCAGAATTGTCCTTTGCAGGGTACATTTATTACCCTCTCCACTGGCCATGGTTGGAGGAAAAACTTAGGTGAGCACTTTCATACTCAATGTTAGGAAGTGGATTTCAGTTTTGTGTTACCTCCACACATTTTGAGAGGGAAACGAAGGACACCTATTATCAACAATACGTAGGACAAACACCCCTGCCATGCCCCCTTAAAGGAGAATTATACAGAAAAATGACCAATTAAACTCACAAGTGCTTTTCTTTACCATTACTATTCCTTTATACCGGCTTTTGAAATTTACAAATACAGCAATTTAGAAACTGGATGAATGGTTTAACACTGGGAAATACCTTTTAAAAGATAAATAGTAACATGTCTATACAGTTGTATAGATCAGACCAAAATGAAGGACAAATGAGGAAAGAGGGTCATAGGGACATTGTTTCAAATTAGGGACAGTCCCTCGAAATCAGGGACAGTTTTGCCATTCTGCCTCTTGCAAACTGTTTTTTCAGCTTGTCATGAATCATTAATTATCTGTATCTGTGCTGTAAACATTTACTGTATCTACAATGGTTCTAGGTCAAATGTTTTATTCATTAACCATTTAAGGACCACCCTATAGCAGATACACTGCTACTGGGTGGCCGCGCTCTGCAAAATCACATACTGTATATATGTGATTTTGCATTTCCAGAAAGGGGGTGCCACCGTACCAGCGCTGTCATTGGCTCCTGGAGATTGGAAGCAGCAGGTCCCCTAGTAAAAGAGCACACAGTAAGCACAAAACATCAAACTGTTTGATTACCCCAGATGTTAACCCCTTCCTGCCCAGTGTCATTAGTACAGTGATAGTGTTTTTTATTAGCACTGATCACTGTATTAGTGTCACTGGAGATGTCAGTGGCAGTTAGTCAGTTCCCACCCAGTGTCAGTGTCAGAATGTCCGCCACAGTCCCGCTATAAGTTGCTGTTCGCTGCCATTACTAGGATTTAAAAAAAATCCAGTATATAAACTGCCATTTGTAGATGCTATAACGTAAACCAATTAATATACACTTCTTGGGATTCTTTTTACCACAGACATGTAGCAGAATACATTTTGACCTAAATCTATGAAGGAATTTTCTTTTTAAAAATTTTTTATTGGATATGTTTTGTAGCAAAAACTTTAAAAATATTGTTTTTTTTTTCTACAAAATTGTGGGGTTTTTTTGTTTATACAAATACCAAATACAGAGAGGTGATCAAATACCACCAAAAGAAAGCTCTATTTGTGGGAAAGAAATGATATAAATGTTATTTATGTACAGTGTTGCATGACCAGGCAATTGTCAGTTAACCAGTTGCCGCCTGGCCTATAATCAGATGGCGGCTGGGCGAGCAGCTCATCCCTCGGGGTGGACGCCATATGGCGTCCTTTCAGGCATGTGTAATGCGCATGCCCACAGGGCCGCTCTGTGGCGCAATCTGTCACCGGCCATGTACCTCGGACACGGCCGATGACAAATCTGTGTACCAGCCCCGTTTCCAGTACCATGTGACCTGCTGTGACCAATCACAGCAGGTCACATGACAGTTGTATACAATGGATGGCTTCCTTTCATGCCATCCATTGTATACTAGTGTATCTAGCTGTGAATGGTCACAGCGATCACATGCATAAGCTGGGCCAATCACAGCCCAGCTGTGTCATGTGATTAGCCGTGGCCAAATCACAGCTAAGTACAAAAAACAAAAACCCTGAATGAATCGATGTCATTCAGGTAAATGCTTGCTTATAGCAAAGTAATTGTTTGCTATAAGCAAATTGTGTAAAAAAAAAAAAAAAGACTGATCAGTTCCCCAAAGTAGTACAATGTTACTATGGTAACATTGTACTACTTTGGTCATAGTGAAATATGAAAATAAAATCTTAAAAAAAGAGAAAAAATTTAATAAAAAATTAAAACTAATAAAAAAATTAAAAATATTTTTTTTTAAATAACTTTTTTTTTTCGTACTGTCACCAGTCAGTTATATGATGACACTGTACTGCACTGGTGACAGTATGTAAAAAAATATAGAAAATAATTTTTTTCATTTTTTCATTTTCCGAAAAATTATGACAAAAAAATTACAACTTCAAAAATCTCACCATGCCTCTTAAGAAATACGTCGGACTGTCTACTTTGTAAAAAGGGGTCATTTGGGGGATATCTGTAATGTCCTGACATTCTTGGACCTCAAGAAATTAGATTGGCTGTCAGTACTTCAGGATTGATCAATTTTCAGATATATAGTATACCATAGTTTGTGAACTATATAACTTTCCTACAGACTAAATAATACATCCTAATTTGGGT
This sequence comes from Staurois parvus, assembly GCF_062004578.1. Taxonomy (NCBI): domain Eukaryota; kingdom Metazoa; phylum Chordata; class Amphibia; order Anura; family Ranidae; genus Staurois; species Staurois parvus. The sequence continues at coordinate 9,090,211 of NW_028318003.1, forward strand.
TATTTTCACCAAAGACATGTAGTAGAATACATTTTGGCCTAAATTTATGAAGAACAATTATTTATTTGCAAACGTTTATAACAGAAACAAAGAAAAATGTGTTTTGTTTTTTTTTCAAACTTTTCGGTCTTTTTTTGGTAATTTAGCAAAAAATAAAAACCCCAGTGTTGATTAAAAACCACCAAAAGAAACTCTAGTTGTGTGAAGAAAATGATAAAATTTTAGCTTGGGTACAATGTTGTATGACCGCGCAATTGTCATTCAAAATGTGAGAGCGCTGAAACCTGAAAAATGGCCTGGGCTGGAAGGGGGTAAAAGTGCCCTGTATGGAAGCGGTTAAAGTAGCGCAGTGCCATATAACAAAAAATGGCCTGTTCGTGAAGGGGGTTAAATCTTTCGGAGGGCAAGCGGTTAAGCTGTGACAGCATATAATGAGTCAGTACTCCCAAGCACATAAAACAGTAATATAAGCAACCCTTACCATACAACTGTACCACAAATGGCCACTAGATGGCAATGGACATTTCAACATATTTTCCTCCTTGGAGCCAGTGACAGCTCATACAGATGCCACTAACCTTCAAGCCAGCCTAGGCATCTATGCCATGATAAGGTTTTCCTTTGGATCTGCTTAGTATTATTTGTTCTGTTTTCTGCTCTTTATACAATAGTTCTATAGTAAAGTGTCCCTTTTTCTGCTTGAATTTCCCTCTGGGCATTTATTGTATAATTAATTGCACGGAAATGTATTTGTGTTGAGATATTGCAATCAGTAGATTTAGCAAAAGAGGTTTTTACATTTTAATGATAAAATTACAGTGCATGGTTATTAAAGTGATTTGCTGATTACCACACACAGTCATTCTGTTTTCCTAACTAGTTATTCCTCCTTAACCACTTGAACTCCAGAAGGTTTTACTTTCTTCACGACCAGGCTATTTTTTGCTATTCAGCACTGTGCTACTTTAACTGGCAACTGCGTAGTCATGCTATGCTGTACCCAAACAAAATTTGTATCACTTTTTCAAATAGAGCTTTCTTTTGGTGGTATTCGATCACTACTGGATTCTTTTAATTTTTTGCTCTATAATTGAAAAAGGACCAAAAATATTGAAAAAAAACCCAATATTTTTTTCTTTTGCTATAAAACATATCCAATAAAAAAAATTTAAAAATCTAGTTTCTTTATAAATTTTGACCAAAATGCATTCTGTTTTATGTCTGTGGTAAAAAAAAAAATCCCAATAAGTGTATATTGATTGATTTGAGTGAAAGTTATAGCGTCTACAAACTATGGTATAAATATTGGATTTTTTTTTACACTACTGGCAGTAACCAGACATTTATAATGGGACGGTGAAAGTGTGGAAGGCAATCTGAAGCTAACTGACGTTGGGGGGAACTAACCGCCACTGACATCACCACTGACATAAATATAGTGATCAGTGATAATACTATACACCAGGGGTATAGAATTAAAATTCACCGAGGTCCAGGTAGTAAAATTTTCATCCATCAGAGGTCCGAATCTCATGTAGGCCCCTGTGGCGCATTTTCGTGTGCACCAAACCACGTGTTGCTGCGGTGCAATTTTGAAAAAAAGGGTCAGGGACTTCTTCATGTTTCTCGCAGGTAGTGCAGCCCATTAAAATGAATGGGCTGACTTACCCATGACATGTTCACCAAATACACATGTACAGATCTGAGCCTGTTCTTACATCAGTGTCCTCAATCCCCACTACACATCACAGTCCCCTCCTTATTCACAGCAAGATCCCTTCTTGATGAGGGTCCTCAGCTCCCCCTTTCATCACCCCCTCCACCCCTTTTACAGTAGTGTTGTTACACTTCCTTGACATCTGCCCCCTTCACTGCAGAGTACTCCACCCCTTTTTACATCATCCTCCCACATTACTGTCCTCAGACCCCCCCCCCACTTTAATGTCCTCAGCTGCCCCCGCATTACTGTCCTCAGCCACCCCACATTACCGACTTCAGCCCCACGTTACAGTTCTTAGCCCCCCACATTTCTGTCCTCAGCCCCTCCCAGTTTAATGCTCTCAGCCCCCACCCCCGCACATTTCAATTCTCAGCTCCTACACTATAATTTTAATGTCCCACACACACACTACTGCTGTCCTCAGCCCCCCAAACATTACTCTTCTAAGCCCCCCACATTCAGTCCTCAGTCTCCCCACATTCAGTCCTCAGTCCCCCCACACTCAGTCCTCAGTCTCCCTACATTCAGTCCTCGCCATCTTTTCACATCATCCCCCCTTCACACTAATGTCCTTCGCCCCTTTAACTTCGCCCCCCCCCCCCACACACATACACTCCTACCTTACACAGACATTGATTGACAGACAGTGATTGATTGCTATGACTGCCCTTCATCCTAGCAACCAATCACCTGCTTGTTAACCTCGTGCAGCTCCCACCCTCCATCCAGAACTGTTCTATCTCTCGCTGTCAGCTCTGTGAGGATACCCGCTAGACGGCTGGGGGAAGAAAAGGCTCCTAAATGGCGGGACCGCATGGGTCCGGATGGGATAGTGACTCAGTCTGCATTCGGACCCTGGTCCGCCATTTAGTAATGTCTAATACACTGTCACTGTACTAATGCCACTGGCTGAGAAAGGGTTAACATCTAGGGCGATCAAGGGGCTAAATGTGTGCCTAACTATGTGTAATATGTGTAAAGTGTGCTGCTTTTACTAAGAGATCCCTTTGTTTCTCATCCCTGCGCAGGAATGAGAAACAGAGAGATTGTTCCCTTTGTACAGAGCCCTGTGTTGATTTTCTGCACAGAAGCTCTGGGATGTGATTGCACAAAGCCAATAAGCAGGTACGACCATGAATCATTGGACGGGACTTACTAACAGACACCCACTGTGTACAATTACAGAGCATGTCGAGGGGGGAGAGGTTCACATGTGCGTGTCCTATACTCGGAAGTAGTCCACCCCTGCCTGCACCCTCTTATTGCTGTTGAGGTACCTTGAGCTATTTTCACTACTGCTAACAAACTTTTTTATTGCTAGATGAGATGGCAATAAAAAGTAATTTCTGCCAAGCTTGCTCTCATACTTTTAATTTAGAAGTTGAAGATGATTTTTTAGCAGCCAACAACTTTTCAAAACTGAAAGGAATAACATATCATTAGCCGCTGTTTCAAACTGAATATCTAGTTCACAGGGACAGTCTGAAGCTTCCTTTTGCACAACTAAATATAAAAAACCCAGAATGTATGTGTGGGAGTGAATGCTCTTAACTTCTCTATTACGAGAATGCTTTTAAATTCTGTTTTACGGGAAAACTAAGCAAATTGGGATCTGAAACAGAACTTGCAGAAAAAAAAAAATAAATAGGGTGGTTGTTTCTGTGGGATTGCAGTGATGCAATTCAAATTTTAATTGTAGACAAGTGTGCATTACACAGCACTGAAAAACATATATATATATATATATATATATATATATATATACAGTCAGGTCCATAAATATTGGGACATGGACACAATTCTAACATTTTTGGCTCTATACACCACCACAATGGATTTGAAATGAAACGAACAAGATGTGCTTTAACTGCAGACTGTCAGCTTTAATTTGAGGGTATGTACATCCAAATCAGGTGAACGGTGTAGGAATTACAACAGTTTGCATATGTGCCTCCCACTTTTTAAGGGACCAAAAGTAATGGGACAATTGGCTTCTCAGCAGTTCCATGGCCAGGTGTGTGTTATTCCCTCATTATCCGAATTACAATGAGCAGATAAAAGGTCCAGAGTTCATTTCAAGTGTGCTATTTGCATTTGAAATCTGTTGCTGTCAACTCTCAAGATGAGATCCAAAGAGCTGTCAATATCAGTGAAGCAAGCCATCATTAGGCTGAAAAAACAAAACAAACCCATCAGAGAGATAGCAAAAACATTAGGCGTGGCCAAAACAACTGTTTGGAACATTCTTAAAAAGAAGGAACGCACCGGTGAGCTCAGCAACACCAAAAGACCCGGAAGACCACGGAAAACAACTGTGGTGGATGACCAAAGAGTTCTTTCCCTGGTGAACAATACACCCTTCACAACAGTTGGCCAGATCAAGAACACTCTCCAGGAGGTAGGTGTATGTGTGTCAAAGTCAACAATCAAGAGAAGACTTCACCAGAGTGAATACAGAGGGTTCACCACAAGATGGAAACCATTGGTGAGCCTCAAAAACAGGAAGGCCAGATTAGAGCTTGCCAAATGACATCTAAAAAAGCCTTCACAGTTCTGGAACAACATCCTATGGACAGATGAGACCAAGATCAACTTGTACCAGAGTGATGGGAAGAGAAGAGTATGGAGAAGGAAAGGAACTGCTCATGATCCTAAGCATACCACCTCATCAGTGAAGCATGGTGGTGGTAGTGTCATGGCGTGGGCATGTATGGCTGCCAATGGAACTGGTTCTCTTGTATTTATTGATGATGTGACTGCTGACAAAAGCAGCAGGATGAATTCTGAAGTGTTTCGGGCAATATTATCTGCTCATATTCAGCCAAATGCTTCACAACTCATTGGACGCCGCTTCACAGTGCAGATGGACAATGTCCCAAAGCATACTGCAAAAGCAACCAAAGAGTTTTTTAAGGGAAAGAAGTGGAATGTTCTGCAATGGCCAAGTCAATCACCTGACCTGAATCCGATTGAGCATGCATTTCACTTGCTGAAGACAAAACTGAAGGGAAAATGCCCCAAGAACAAGCAGGAACTGAAGACAGTTGCAGTAGAGGCCTGGCAGAGCATCACCAGGGATAAAACCCAGCGTCTGGTGATGTCTATGCGTTCCACATTTCAGGCTGTAATTGACTGCAAAGGATTTGCAACCAAGTATTAAAAAGTGAAAGTTTGATTTATGATTATTATTCTGTCCCATTACTTTTGGTCCCTTAACAAGTGGGAGGCACATATGCAAACTGTTGTAATTCCTACACCGTTCACCTGATTTGGATGTAAATACCCTCAAATTAAAGCAGACAGTCTGCAGTTAAAGCACATCTTGTTTGTTTCATTTCAAATCCATTGTGGTGGTGTATAGAGCCAAAAATGTTAGAATTGTGTACATGTCCCAATATTTATGGACCTGACTGTATATACACACAGTATATATATATATATCAGAGGCATTCAATATTGTGTTTCGGCCTTGTTGCTTGCGCACAGGGATTTCTCCAGATTATCTGAATCTTTTGATGATATTACCGTATGTACTATAGAATAGATGATGATATATTTAAAATCTTTGCAAATATTAGTTTGAAGAACATTATTCTGAAATTGTTTGACAATTTTTAAACTTAGCTTTTCACACACTGGTGAACCTCTGCCCACCTTCTGAGAAACTCTAACTCTCTAAGATGCTCTTTTTGTACCCAGTCAATGTCAGGGCAGGAACGATGGAATGGGCAGGCAGGCCTATGGTACGGTCACGCTGCGACTGACGACAGCCACTACCCACAGACCAGAGTCCCTCAGGGCGCGGAGTCTAAGCCCCAGGCTACCCTTCACCAGGGCCCCTGATGGTGGGGATGGACTTGACGCAGCCTGAGACCAGGTCGCGGCCCCCGAGTGACCCCAGCTGCGATAACGACTGCCGCCAATGGCGTACAGCTGGTGGGAGCTAGATGGGATCACGAGTAGAGTAGTCAGACAAGCCGGGTCAATAACAATGGAGCAGACAGTATTAGACGGTAGGCAAAGAAGACTCAGGTCACGGGCCGGGTTCAACAACGGGAGGTCAGATAAAGGGTTAACGCAGAGAGTAGTCTTGTCCAAGCCGAGTCGGTTACCAGGAGAGCAATGGGAACAACACAAGAGCTTGCAACAGGGCAACATACAGGACACAAGTGCAGAGCACACTTGCAGACAGCAGGTTTAAATGTGCTCAACCACACCCTTCTGAGGAGGAGCCGCAGAAGCCTGAAGGCATAAAGGTTCCCACCATGCTTTGCAGAAAACCAAGATGGAGGCCAGCTCATGGAGATGCACAAGCTCTGAAGAAAGGTAGGACCTTGACAGTACCTCCTCCTCAAGGACCCCTCCCCCTCCGTGGCTCCACAAAAGGTTTCTGAGGAAATCGGGCGTGAAAAGCGCGGAGGAGGGCAGGAGCATGAACATCCGCGGAAGGAACCCAGGAACGTTCCTCGGGACCATAACCACGCCAATGGACCAAAAACTGTACCCGACCGCGGACCAACCGAGAATCCAAGATGCGGCTCACCTCATACTCCTCATGACCGTCGACCCTGATAGGACGAGGACGAGGCAGAGAGGCAGTAAAGCGATTACAGATCAGAGGTTTCAACAGGGATACGTGGAAGACATTGGAGATGTGCATCCCAGGAGGAAGAGCAAGGGCATAGGCAACCGGGTTCACCCTGCGAAGAATGCGGAAAGGACCAACAAAACGGGGGGCCAGCTTTGGTGTGGGCACCCGAAGCTTGAGGTTGCGAGTGGACAACCACACCCGATCTCCGACCTGGTATGAGGGAGCGGGCAACCGTCTACGATCAGCCTGGAGCTTCTGGCGCTGTGCTGAGTCCTTCAAGGACCTCTGAATCTGCCCCCATGAGGAGCGCAGAGCAGCCAGGTGGTTATCCACAGCCGGAATGTCCTGTGGAGAGAACAACTCAGGCAATACAGCGGGTTGGAACCCATAGTTGGCCATGAAGGGGGACATCCCAGAGGAGGAGTTGACAGCCGAGTTCCTCGCAAACTCTGCCCATGGCAGGAGATCGGCCCAGTTGTCCTGATGATCCGATATATAGCAACGAAGGAATTGTTCCAGGGCCTGGTTGGAACGCTCCGCAGCCCCATTGGACTGAGGGTGGTAGGCCGAAGAGAAGGAAAGCTCGATACCCAACTGGGAGCAGAAGGCGCGCCAGAACCTGGACACAAACTGGCTCCCACGGTCCGAGACAATCACCTTGGGCAACCCGTGCAAGCGAAAGATCTCCTTGGCGAAAACCGTAGCCAGTTCCTGTGCAGTCGGTAATTTCTTGAATGGAACGCAATGGCACATCTTAGAAAAACGATCGATCACCATAAGAATGACCGTATGACCTTGAGACGCAGGAAGATCCACAATAAAATCCATTCCCAGGTGTGACCAGGGACGCTCCCCATTGGGAATGGGTTGCAGAAGGCCCAATGGAAGGTGCCGAGGAGATTTATTCTGGGCACAGACCGAACAAGCTGCTACATATGAGGCGATGTCAGAACGGAGAGATGGCCACCAGAATAACCGAGAAACGACCCAGGACAATTGGTTCCTACCAGGATGACCGGCAGTCTTGGCATTATGGTAGGTACGTAGCAAGCGGGTACGCAATCCCTCAGGTACAAAACATCTTCCAGCAGGTCTCTCAGGGGGAGCGTTAGTCTGAGCCGCCAAAATCTGCTCCCCAAGGGGAGAAGTCAGGTTGGTACGAATGGCAGCCAGGATCTGGTTTGGAGGAATGACCGAGGTCGGCTCAGTGTCCTCCCTGGACAGCTCAGAGTATTGCCGCGACAAGGCATCAGCCCTGACATTCTTGGAACCAGGCAAGTAAGAGACCACATAGTTAAAACGTGACAAAAACAGAGCCCACCTGGCCTGACGGGGTGTCAACCTCTTAGCCTCCGAGAGATATGTGAGGTTCTTGTGGTCAGTGAGAACTAGGACCGGGACCACAGAACCCTCAAGCAGGTGCCTCCATTCCTTGAGAGCCAGAATAATGGCCAACAACTCCCTGTCTCCAATCTGGTAGTTGCACTCTGCAGAGGAAAGCTTCTTGGAGTAGAACCCACAAGGAAGTAGGGGTCCCTCGGGTGACCGACGCTGGGACAAGAGGGCGCCTACTCCTGTCTCAGATGCATCAACCTCGAGAACAAAAGGCAACCCAGGATTGGGATGAGACAGAATTGGGGCCGAAGTGAAGGCGGCTTTCAGAGCCTTGAAAGCTGAGACGGCCTCGGGTGACCACTCGTGAGGGTTACTGCCCTTCTTGGTCAGATCTGAGAGAGGCTTTGCCAATGTGGAAAAGTTCCTGATAAACTTCCGATAATAGTTGGCAAATCCCAAAAAGCGCTGAATGGACCGAAGACCACTGGGACGAGGCCACTGCAGAACCGCTGAAACCTTCTCAGGGTCCATAGAAAAACCCATCGGGGAAATGAAGTAGCCTAAAAAGGCAACCTGGGATTGGTGAAATTCACACTTCTCGAGCTTACAGAAAAGCTCGTTTTCACGTAACCGTTGCAGCACCCGCTTAACATCCTGGATATGAGTCTCCATAGCAGAGTAAACCAGGATGTCGTCCAAGTAAACCACCACGCACTGCTGCAACAAGTCACGTAAGACATCATTAATAAACTCCTGAAAGACCGCGGGTGAGTTACACAACCCAAAGGGCATAACCAGGTATTCATAGTGGCCGGTTCTGGTGTTGAACGCGGTCTTCCACTCATCGCCCTCCTTGATCCGTACAAGGTTGTAGGCAGCCCTAAGGTCGAGCTTAGTAAAGACCGTTGCTCCCTTGAGGCGGTCAAACAACTCGGTGATCAACGGAATAGGATAAGCATTTTTAATCGTGATCCGATTGAGACCCCTAAAATCAATGCAGGGTCTCAGCTCACCTCCCTTCTTTTTCACAAAAAAAAACCCAGCTCCTGCTGGAGACGTAGACTTGCGAATGTGCCCCCGGGAAAGCGCATCCGCAACGTATTCCTCCATGGCCTGATTCTCTGCCACCGAAAGAGGATACACCCTGCCACGCGGAGGAGTAGCACCAGTTTGTAAGGTTATGGCACAATCGTATGGACGATGAGGAGGCAGGGCACCGGCGCGCACCTTGTCAAACACGTCCAGGTACTCCCCATATTCAGTGGGCAGCACAGAGTCCGAGGAGGTGCACAGCACCTTAACCGGACCACGGATGCAACCAGCCCCACACCGTGGTGACCATGAGAGAATCTCGGCCGATCGCCAATCAAAGGTCGGATTGTGCCTCTGAAGCCAGGGATAGCCCAAAACCACGGAGTAGTGCGGGGAAGAAATTACCTGGAAACAGGCCAATTCCCTGTGAACAGCCCCAATAGCTACCTCCACCGGCAGGGTCTCGTGGGTAACCTGCGATGGCTGCAAGGGCCTGCCATCTATCGCCTCGAGAACCAATGGAGTCTCTCGAGCCTGCAGAGGAATGGAGTACTGGGCCACAAACGAACTGTCCATAAACAAGCCGCCAGCCCCAGAGTCTACCAGCGCCTGGGCCGTCACCGAGCCTCCTGCCCAAGAGAGGACAACGGTGATAAGCGGTTTATCTTTACGGGAAACCGGGGACGAGGAAACTCCACCCAAGATCTGCCCCCGACAGGATCTCAGGTGCGGGCGTTTCCCGGACGGACCGGACAGGACTGCCGAAAATGCCCCCCGAGTCCACAGTACAGGCAGCGACCCTCCCGACGCCGAGAGGCCCGCTCCCCCTCGGAAAGGCGAGCAAACCCTAGCTGCATGGGCTCACTACCAGACAAACCATCCCCAGGAGGCGTGGGAGGAGAGGGAGGCACGGGTGGGACAGAAAACGTAGGCGCCAAACGGTTAGGAGGCCTCCGCAGCCGCTCCTTAAATGAAGGCCTCTCTCTGAGCCTGGTGTCAATCAAGATTAGGAAGGAGATGAGTGCCTCTAACTCCACAGGCAGTTCTTTGGCTGCAATCTCGTCCTTCAACGCATCAGAGAGACCATGAGAGAAAGCAGCCACTAGAGCCTCATTGTTCCAACCCACCTCTGCCGCCAAAGTACGAAATTCGATGGCGTACTCGGCAACGGTTCGTGAACCCTGATGCATGGACATGAGCAATTTGGCAGCAGAAGCGGAGCGAGCACGTCGAATACCGTACGGAAGGAGGCAACGAAACGGGTAAACACGTGAATCGCCGGGTCATTCCTCTCCCATAAGGGATTAGCCCAGGCCAAGGCCCTATCAGAGAGCAGCGAGATTAGGAAGCCCACTTTTGCCCTCTCAGTAGGGAAAGCGTGAGGTATTAATTCAAAGTAAATCCCCACTTGGTTAAGAAAACCACGACACTGACTCGGTTCCCCCCCAAAGCGCTGAGGAAGAGGGGCAGAACCAGTCATACCTCTGGGTACCGCGGGTTCCGCAACAGATGCAGAGGTAGGTGCAACAACCGGAGCGACAGTGGGAGAGTCCACCGGAGTAACAACTGACCTAATAGCCCCAGGGGTAAGGTGCGCTGTGCGTGCAAGCAGAGCCTGCAACGCCTGAGCGAACTGATCCAACATGCAATCCTGTTGGTCGAGTCTGGCGAGTAACATAGGGATCGAAGGCGTACCTGCACCGTCAGGATTCATGGCACTTGTGTAATGTCAGGGCAGGAACGATGGAATGGGCAGGCAGGCCTATGGTACGGTCACACTGCGACTGACGACAGCCACTACCCACAGACCAGAGTCCCTCAGGGCGCGGAGTCTAAGCCCCAGGCTACCCTTCACCAGGGCCCCTGATGGTGGGGATGGACTTGACGCAGCCTGAGACCAGGTCGCGGCCCCCGAGTGACCCCAGCTGCGATAACGACTGCCGCCAATGGCGTACAGCTGGTGGGAGCTAGATGGGATCACGAGTAGAGTAGTCAGACAAGCCGGGTCAATAACAATGGAGCAGACAGTATTAGACGGTAGGCAAAGAAGACTCAGGTCACGGGCCGGGTTCAACAACGGGAGGTCAGATAAAGGGTTAATGCAGAGAGTAGTCTTGTCCAAGCCGAGTCGGTTACCAGGAGAGCAATGGGAACAACACAAGAGCTTGCAACAGGGCAACATACAGGACACAAGTGCAGAGCACACTTGCAGACAGCAGGTTTAAATGTGCTCAACCACACCCTTCTGAGGAGGAGCCGCAGAAGCCTGAAGGCATAAAGGTTCCCACCATGCTTTGCAGAAAACCAAGATGGAGGCCAGCTCATGGAGATGCACAAGCTCTGAAGAAAGGTAGGACCTTGACAGTCATGTTACTGACCGGTTGCCATTTAACCTAATTAGTTGCAAAATGTTCTTCCAGTGTTGCCTTGTTAGTACCATTTATTTTGCCAGCTTTTTGTTGCTCTGTCCCAACTTTTTTGAGACCTGGTGCCAGGAGTGGACTGACAACTCATGGGGCCCCCGGGCAATAGGGGATCATGGGGCCCCAGTGTCCTTGCCTAAACTCAAAAATGCCTATGAAAAAGGTACCAGGTGCATCTCATGGGGCCCCCTACTGACCCCGGGCCCTCAGGCAGTGCCCGAGTTTCCAAATGTGCAGTCTGCCCCTGCCTGGTGCAGCCATCAATTTCAAAATTACCTTCTATTTTTTTTGAAATTGAGGTTGTGTATATGTATATATATATATACACACACACACACATGCAGTATATACAGTGGCAAAAGAAAGTATATGAACCCCTTGGAATTAACCGGTTTTCTGCAGTAATTTGCCATAAAATGTGATCTGATCCTCATTGAAGTAACAACAATAGACAAAGAAAATGTCCTTAAGCTGATAACACACAAGCAGTTCTAATTGATTGCATCTTTTTTGAACACTCACCATTAAACAATTACAATGCTGGAGGAAAAAAGTCAGCGAACCCATAGTCTAATGAATTCAACGAAAGCTAATTGCAGTCAGTATGAGGATCAGATCACATTTTATGGCACATTACTGCAGTAAACCAGTTCATTCCAAGGGGTTTGCATACTTTTACAGTACATATATTTGTATATACATTTTTTTTTATTCATTGCTAATAGAGGGGTCTTAGTTGATGATCGCATTTCTTGCTGACTCAAGAGTGACACTACAAGAAATTTATATCATCTTCAACAACAGGACACACTATTTTACAATATGGTCTAGAAGATGTTTTCTTTATAATTTATTTAATGTATAGTCATTTTCAAACATAACACACAGTCAACAGCAGAGAAGTCTTCTAGCTAGTCACACCAGTTAGGTACCGTAGGTAAAGAGGAGCCTCAGTCAGGTTTCCAAAAATTAAAAGTCAGCAGCTATAAATATTGTAGCTGCTGATGTTTAATAAACAGACACTGTGCTGGCCTCTTTGGTTCCCAGGCACAGCCATGTTAACTGTGGGAAGCTGGCTGTGACTTCATGCTGCTTCACTACCAGATACCCACTGCGAGCCACACTGGGCTATCTAAATGGTCCCGCAGCCTCTTGGGACCAGTTACATGTCTCAGGAGGTTGCGGATGGGGGGGGGGGGGAGGCGAGGTGGAAGCGGGTACCTGTCAAAAATAAGTACCTGCTCCCTGATAAACTAAATTCTAAATATGGTAGAGAAGAGGGGACAGAGGAAGGAAAGTGGAACTTCCCTTTTTGGGTGAAGTTTCGCTCTCATTTCTGTTTTTCTGTTCAAAGAGCTGTGAGCTGTGAAGGAAAAAAAAAACTAGGCAATGAAACTTTCTAAATCTTTCAAGAACATAAATTGTTTCAAAACAGTATATTCAATGACAGACATGTATTTATTTATTTATTTATTACAGGTATTTATATAATGCTGACAATTGATGTAGCGCTTTACATTTATATTGTACATTCACTTCAGCCCCTGCCCTCAAGGAGCTTACAGTCCAAGGTCCCTAACTCACATTCATACATACACATACTAGGGCCAATTTAGACAGGAGCCTATTAACCTGCTAGCATTTCTTTGAAGTGTGGGAGGAAACTGGAGTACCCGGACCAGAGTCCATCAATCCGCATGGTTTAGTTTCTGCAAATTCGGTCATGATATTGTTTCGTAATGCTGTAAGTTGCTCACAGACCATAATCTGAGTAAACCAAGACTTTTAAAGTATAAGTTCACCTTTACAAAAAAACAAAGCAAAACAATAAATGCACATTTTTTTTGCAGGTAGAAAAAATAAATATGCATTTATTATTTTTTTTTTAGGAGCCTGTAAAGCATTGCACCCACGATCAGCAGATCATGGGGGCAATGCCACAGTCCTGCAGAATGTTTAGAAGCTCATTGAATACCTAGAGTGCTCACCAGCCCACTGGTAGTTCATTGAGAACTACAAGCCAACAGCTGCAAAGGCTGTTGGTACTTGTAGTTTCCCATTCACAAAGTGGGAAGATCCCCCCACCTCTCTGTCAAAACAAGGACTCTGGGGGAAGCGGAAGCTGATGTATCTGTAACATGCTACATGTTACACCCTGAATATGGGTGTAACATGTAACATGTTATGAAAGGTGACTGTATCCTTTAACCTCCATAAAAGGATGATATGAGACTTCTTCACCTTGGCCAACACCATGAGGCAGCTATGAAGATATGTAGCTCTAACATTATTTGGTTAGCTGCACAGGCCTCAGGGTTTTTTTAGAAGTGCTTTGTAGGGGTCCTTTTGGAAAGAGATACCAACTTTTGTATACAAAGTTGGTAAACCCTAATTCAATACCATTTTGCATTAGGGCATTTCTACCCGATGTGCAAAAAGGGGTACCTCTCTGTTGGGCAACCACAAACCTTGGATTTCTTCTCTTGAACTTGAAACCCTGAAATGCAAATAAATACTGGAGACTGCTGTCATTGGATTGCAATCCTGTGGAGGGGGGGGGGGGTGGTTAGGTTAGGTCAGGGTAACGGAGCTAAAGAGTTAAGTACACTATGTTTTTTAAAGTGTAACTAAACCCACAACAGTAAAATCAATCTGTATATGCAGTAAAGTATGCTTGTTATACTCACTGTTGAACCTAAGGGGTTAATCCTATGCATTTTGTAAAAATGCTGTTTGATCTTGACTTCTCTGATCCTACCCTTCTTCCAGTGTCCCCCTCTTATCTCCTGATAAGACATACTGTATAGTGTGGAGTCTGTTAGGAATATCAATTTAGGGCCCTATCCTCCATAGAACAAACATACAGTTCAAAGTACTTTGGGAACAATGCGACACAAATACCTAGATGTGTGATGCAGAATTCAGCTTCTTTATTATTGATTAGGCCTTAAGTAATAAATGATAACACTGCATATTTCAGGCGGTTTCCATAAAGCACCAATCAGAATACAGTAAAAAGATTACAGTAAACTACACTGTGGCTAGTCATAACAAAAATGCAAGAGTAGTTGTACCACTAGGCCCTCCTTCTTAGATTGTAAGCTCCAAGGAGCAGGGCCCTCCTAACCCTCTTGTATTGAACTGTATTGTTGCTGTATTGTCTCCCTTTATATTGTAAAGCGCTGAGCAAACTGTTGGTGCTATATAAATCCTGAATAATAATAATAGTAACTTCTGCAATTTCTCACGTAAGAAGTGTGTGCATAGATAACAGCATTTCAATCCCAAGGGAACATCTTGTATGTAAAATAAACCAGTTAGTAGACACAAAGCAAAAGTTAGTTAACTATTAACCCTTTCAGAGTCACTCTGCACATGCTCCGTTTGGTGTGTATTGCTAGAGAGTTTCTTTTTCTTGGGATGTGATCAATCAGCACTGTTCAGACAGAGGTCAGGGGTCTTGCATCCTCCTAGAGCAAAATGAAAACCCCTCCTACAAGTTTTAACATGTGCTCAGCTGGACACTGATAGAAGTCACAAGACTGCTCTAACTGCTAATGAGAAAAGGTATTTAGCAGTTTATATTTACTAAAATAATTGCATTTCCATGTTGTGTGTGCTGTGGGAGAGCAGATATAGTGAATACAGGGTCCAGGGTTTAGTAACACTTATCCTTTAACATGGCGGATTTTAAAAACGTATTGCTCAGAGAGCAAACAACGTCAGAAGGACCATGGGTTTGAAACCAGATAGAACCGCCCCTTAGATTAGTCATTTATGCAATTTCTATAGTTTTTAATTGGTTTTAAACTTTATGTGGGTTTAATCATCAGACACATGTTTATTTATACACTTTGTGTCAACAATTAAAGAGAGGAACAGCAACTTCTTGGAAGGATCACACACAAATAGAGGGGATCTTCTGCCTCAATAGCAAGCATTTACACTCAAAAATGTTAAATGCTGAGATCCTAGCAACAGAAATGACTCCTCGTCTTCAAACACCCATTGCTCCAAGCAGCAAACAATTACCCGCAGAAGCCTACACAACTTTAACCCTGCTTCTTTCCACTCTGCAACTGACCAACTCTTTGACAGAATCTCTCCCCTGTCCTGCCCTGACCTGGCCACTGCTGTCTACAACAGTTTGCTTTCATCCACACTAGACTCATGCTCCTCTAACTACACGAAGTATCAGGCCCCGACCATTACAACCATGGCAGATCAATGACACCAGAAATCTTAAGAGACATAGTAGTGCGCTGGAGCACCTGTGTTGTAAAACCCAATCCCAGCATACATTCACCCTATATAAATCTGCTTTCTTAAAATACAATTCATCCCTCCATGCTTCCAAACAAGCCTACTTTGTCACTATTATTAATTATTAACCACTTACCTTCCAGAGGATTTACCCCCCTTAATGACCAGGCATCTTTTTGCTACTCAGAGCTGCACTAATTCAACTGATAATTACGCGGTCATGTAATGCTGCACCCAAACAAAATTTATGTCCTTTTTTCACACAAATAGAGCTTTCTTTCGGTGGTATTTGATCACCTGTGCCCTTTTTATTTTTCACGCTATAAACAAAAAAAAATTTGAAGAAAAACAATATTTTTTACTTTCGGCTATAAAAAATATATAGTAAACTCAAAGTTAATCATAAATTTAGGCCAAAATGTATTCTGCTCCATGTTTTTGTTAAAAAACAAAACCCCAATAAGTGTATATTGATTGCTTTGTGTGAAAGTTATAGCATCTACAAACTATGGTATAGATACTGCAATTTACACCATTTGTTTGTTATACAGCGCTGTAATAGTTTAACGGACAATTGCACAGTCATGCAATACGGTACATAAATGAAATTCATGTCCTTTTTTTCACACAAATAGAGCTTTCTTTCTGTGGTATTTGATCACCTGTGCGCTTTTTATTTTTGGTGTTATAAACAAAAAATGAAAAAAAAAATGAAAAATAAAACAATATTTTCTCATTTCTGTCATAAAAAATATCCAAAAAACTGAAATGTCAGCATAAATTTAGGCCAAAATGTATTTTGCTACATGTTTTTGGTTAAAAAATCCCAATAAGTGTATATTGATTGCTTTGTGTGAAAGTTATAGTGTCTACAAACTATGGTATAGATCAGCAATGGGCAAACTAAGACCCGCGGGCCGTAAACAGCCCGGCGGTCCTTTTAATCCGGCCTGCAGAGCGTGATACATTGGCTGTCAGGATGTGTGTAGGCGGGGCAGCGTGAGGAACGTGAAGGGAGCTAGGCTCCTCTCACAGTCTGCCCTGAAGACCGGAACGGCGCGGGAACACGGCGAGAGGAATGCGCGGAGCAAAGGTAAGTGAATTGACACAGGGGGGACTTGGCTTACTACTTGGGGGGGAATAGTACTATGGGGGATGAAATAATATGGGAAATGAATTACTATAGGGGGGATGAATTACTATAGGGGGGATGAATTACTATATGGGGGATGAATTACTATGGGGGATGAATTACTATATGGGGGATGAATTACTATATGGGGGATGAATTACTATGGGGGATGAATTACTATGGGGGATGAATTACTATATGAGGGATTAATTACTATGGGGGATGAATTACTATATGGGGGATGAATTACTATGGGGGATGAATTACTATATGGGGGATGAATTACTATGGGGGATGAATTACTATGGGGGATTAATTACTATGCTTACTATGGGGGAATATTACTATACTTACTATGGATGACACATACACATCATTCATCTACTCTTGGTCCGGCCCCCGTGTCCAATATATGAACCCATTGTTGTGGACTTTTGAATCACGTCTCAAAAATATGACTTTTATCAAGACATAATATTATGTGGCAAACAGCTCAATATAGCCGGATGCTAAGAGTTAATGTTGTCTTGGTTGAACCATCAAGGATTCTAGTTAAGAAATGGAGAATGGGGGAAGTGAGTCTTTTCCAAGACAATAAGCCTGTTTGAACTGTCAACAAGGACTATTTGTATATGGAGGTTGAGAAGAATGCACATACAGAAAAGTCAAACACATAGCCAGATAGGACTTTGACTTTTAAACATTTCAACAATAATGAGACGGGAACTCAACTAGTTGAAAGCTTAACCAAAACCTGTAGAGTGTGATGAACTAACAGACCTCTGAAACTATTACCATCTACTATTGTTCACCAAGGGTGAAAGCATTAACAATTGTTTACCATGAGTCCAATACAAGGGCCATGCAAACAGAGAGTTTTTTTTCCTACACAGAGAAAATGTTGATTCTGAAACAAAGGGGTGAAATTCAGGACATTTAAGTTTAAAAGTTCACTGTATATCATGACAAAAATATACTACAAAAACATATCATAAATAAGATGTTATAGATTTTAAACACCACTAAATACTCAGCAATGGGAACTATATATCACTAATTTGAGTATTGAGATGATGGGAAGTAAGATGTATTATAGACTAGCATTAGTTACATGTCTTATCAGGAAACAAACAGGATGGTACTTCAAGGAGGAATAACCGAATATACACCTATATTCCATGGTCCCTATTTAGAATAATATAGGTATCACTGCTATATCTGGATAGAGCCGTATATTTTATTCCTGAAATTACCTGAAGATTCCACCCAAGGTATGAGTCATCTCAAATACTCACATTGTTCTGTGATACATGACCGCCACCTGGCGGGCAGGTGAGAAATAGCTTATGTACACACATTTCTCAACTAGCCAATCAGGAAGCCTGGTGGGAAGGTATCCTAGAACAATGGACTAGTGGATATAAAAGCCCATGTACTTTAAGGAAAAGAACCCTCATAAAGACCTCATGGGAAGACCTGACATCGGAAGAAGATCTCTGCTGAATAACTACGCTCCCATCTTTTCAAACTTCCTAAAACTTTAAACCTCTAATCTTATAACTTCCTACATTCTCCCCTACTGAATCTTTCACTTGCCCTATATATCAGTCTAAAGGCGTTCCACTGCCAGCTAAATCCACGGGAGAGTTGCCTAGTCTGAATTCCGGGTGTGGTGAGATATTTATTTGATTTTCGTATTAATTATTTTCTCTGTTGTGTGGAATCATAAAATTACCTTAGTGTATCACTACAATATTGGGTAGTTAGATATATGTAGAAAGATACTGTGGTACTGTTAAAAATTGTTTATTGCCATATTATAAATTTTTTCATATTTCATAATTTATTGAATATTAATAACCAGAGTATCACATATCAAGGGCTTGCTTCTTGCAATCCTATGGCCACGGCTTGTAAGAATATAACCTTTGAGATATTCGAAATTATTAATTATTAATAAATTTAATAAATATCATATCATTTAAAATTTGTGATTGATGTAATTAGTTAGAAACTTTATTATTGTGTCTTACATTGGTAGGATATATTTTTGATTGTGTGTACCAATATTCATTTATCACCAGTCTTTTGCGTTTTGTGTTAATATATATATAATTTTTGTACATAAATAAATTTTTATATTTATCTATTACAAGGCAAATTTTGTGTGTATGGTACGAAATCATATTGGCTAAAAGAATTCAAGGTATAATAATAAGTGGTGATCAAATTATCAAGGTGTCCAAATTATTGGTTTACTAAATATTTGCCGTATTTTAACGGCTGGAGGCACTGTAATATTTTAATCTAAGGGAAAGGGACACGCCCTTTATAAATAATATATATCCTTACATAAACCACCACACCATTGCGACCCTCAAGTCAAAAAGTTTGCCCACCCCTGGTATAGATAATGGAATTTACACAGCTTTTACTTTCTGACTTCCCATCATTTCTTAACATGCTAAAATACCAGGACAGTACAAACACCCCCAAATAAACCCTTTTTGGAAAGTAGACACCCTAAGCTATCTGCTGAGAAGCATATTGAGTCCATGAAAGATTTTTTTTTTCCACAAGTTTTTGGAAAATGACTGAATTTTTTTACACAAAGTTGTCATTTAAATTTTATATTTCTCACACAAGCCATGGTTATATGTCGAATTGCACCCCAAAATACATTCTGCTACTTTTACCTAGTGAATAAAATGGTTGGTGCTGGAATTTTTTATATCGCATAGTACTGGTGCAGTGATTTTTCAAACGCAAATTTTTTGAAAAAAAATTACTTTTTTTTTGTTTTGTGCATTACTTTTAATGCACAAAACACAAAAACACGATATATTGGCCAATTATTTGGTAAAATATAAAAGATGATGGTATGCCGAGTAAATAGATACCAAACATGACATGTTTTAAAACTGTGCATGCCCCGTGCAATGGCGACAAACTGCATACATTTTTAATATCCATATGCAATGCTTTAAAAGCCTTTACAAGCTACCATTTTAGATTTACAGAGGAGGTCTAGTACTAGAATTACTGCCCTTGATCTGATATTCGCGGCGATACGTCACATGCATGGTGCAACCGCTGTTTACATACCGGCACAGGGTCAATGCTCATGCTCACACTCATGGGAAGGGGAGTGCGACGAGGGTGCTTTTTTTTAAGTTATTTTGATTTGTTTAAATATTTTTACACTGTTCCTTTCATTTCTTTTTTTTTATCACTTTTAATGCTATCACAGGGAGTGCAAATATCCCCTATAACTTCAATGGGCATTGTCATATATTCTTTCTTGAGAAATCTGGGGTCTACCAGACTCTAGATATCTCCTCTGCCCTTACATTATCTAATCTCACCAAGATCGGTGTGATCAGATGCTTTCCCAATTTAGAAATGGTGCTGTTTATATCCTGCGAAACTGAACCGAAAGTGATGAAATGCTCTTAGCTTCCGATTTCTTAGACTATAGAGATGATTAACACCATTCTGGTCTACAATCAGCTCTATGGTCAGCTGACAGAAACACCGGCTGCATTCTCAGGTTCCCCCAATGGCATGGGACTGCCCGAGAAGGCCGTGAAAGGCAGTGGGGGAGGGGGGGCATCGTCTCCCACTGCTTGTAAAAGCAATCCTGCAGCTAATTAGCCACTAGGATTGCTTTTACATGAAAGCCAATCGCCGGTTGAAAAAACGATACCAGGATGATGCCTGCAGCTGTAGGCATCATCCTGGTATAACCATTCAAAGTCCAGTGATGTACCAGTACGTCACTGGTCCTTTTTGGGTAAATATGCTATGTTCTTTTATTTGTATGCAGCCTGTGGGCTGAATTAAAAAAAGAGAAGAAATCTCTGCCAGACAAAGTGTGTGGTATGCCCACCATTAGAATATACCGCTCTGCATCCACCCACTTCTAATGGTGGACACACATTAGGTTGCATGATGCCACATGCGCCAGTTCCAAGATTGTACAAATGTCTAAGTAGTGGCACGCTTGAATAACAATTGTCCACGTATAAGTGGTACTCCATATGGAAAAAGGATGACACCAAGTCCCAAACTATCTTGCCACTACTCCCCATGTAGTCTGGGCATCCAGGGGGCTCCACATGACTATCTTTTCCCTCTTAAATCCAAAAAGTATATGTATAGCCTGTTGTCCTGTCACAGGTCTTATACATCCTGATCCTATATCTGGCATGCTTGCTGGGGAAAAATTGTTTGAATACAAGGCAGCCAGAAAAATTAATGAGGGACTCATCAACGCAGATTTTTTTGCTGGGGAGTATAGACATCTGCAAATTTTTGGTTAAGGTGATTTATGAGGGGCAGAATTTTGTGGAGCCAGTCAAATTCAGGATCACCTCAAGGACAACAGAGTGTATTCTCCTTGAAATGCATAAAATACCTTATACTCTCATATCTATGCCTGGCCATGGCAGTAGAGAACATGGGCATATGATGAATCGGGTCTGTGGACCAATACAACCGCAATTCATTTTTTTTAGTAATGCCCATGTTGAGGGTTAGGTCCCAAAAATATGTAAATTCTGAAACTGTAATGGGTTTCCATGCGAATGGTCTGGCAAGGTTTGAATTTGGGTTGGCGGCGATAAATTGGTGTGCATATAAATTGCTTTGATCCACAATCAATGCATACAGATCTTCTGTGAAAAACAGCTCCAAAAAATTAAAGGGAGTTGTCACAATATGGGTGCTCTGCCAGCCCCAATTATTAATTTCTTCCTTAATCCCATACTTAATCCCTTGTGCCCAAATGAAGTACATCCTTAATTAATTCCTTACGTTCTTGTGCCAAATGTTCCCAACTTCAATCAATGCATTTCCCCCCTGTCATCCTGCCAAATGTTCCCAAATTCAATCAATGTATTTCCTCCACTGTCATCCTGCTTTATGTTCCCAAATTCATTTAATGCCTTTCCTCCCCTACAATAATGCATTCCAACCCAAACTTCGTTAGACAATTTCCTCTCTGTCATTTGTGTATTCGTTTGTGTATTCTAGCCCAAACTTTGTTAGCCACTTCCCACCTTTCAGGATAACCGCCCCCCTGCTGTCTCTCGTCCTGCCTCGACTCTTTGAAGCCCGACCTCATTGCCCAGCAACAAGGCATGCCACCAACGCCCCGCCCCTGGTTGCCAGGGTGACTGGGAAGCATCCTACACCAGCTTAAGAAGGCTGATGCCGGGCTCCCCGGTCAGTCTTCTCCGCTGCGCAGCCATCAAGGGAGCCCAGCTGCGGTGGAACCCGCGTGGCTAGACTGTGCCAAGACCCCCAGTCTAGGGGGAGATTGCCTGCCACCCACCTGAGACCCCAGCCAAGGGGGAGATTGCCTGCCAGCTGCTTCAGACCCCAGTCTAGGGGGAGATTGCCTGCCAGCTGCCTGAGACCCCAGTCTAGGGGGAGATTGCCTGCCAGCTGCCTAAGACCCCAGTCCAGGGGGAGATTGCCTGCCAGCTCCCTGAGACCCCAGTCTAGGGGGGGATTGCCTGCCAGCTGCCTGAGACCCCAGCCGAGGGGGAGATTGCCTGCCAGCTGCCTGAGACCCCCAGCCTAAAGGGAAAGACCACTCGCCTATTCCAGACCCCAACAGGTACCTGTGTCCTACTTTCGTATTCCTGGGACACCAGGTACCCTGTTGGATCCGTGGGCGTGTGCTTTCCCCTGTTTTACGTGAACTGTTCCTGTGATGACCCCCTACCCCCCCTGTTGGATTACAATCTGCTACAGAGACTTTTCCTTTGCCCTTGGTACTGGACTACAAGTGTTTTAGCCCCTCCTTGCAAGGTCACCCTCCCTGTAATCCCCCTATTGAGCGACTGTCATTTTTTGTCTCAATAAAGCTTTGTGCGTTTGCCATCTGCTCTGTGTGTTCTGTCCTGCCTACCCTCCATCACAGGAGTATTTAAATTTGCTGTTTCTACCTGAATTCCGGGTTAGGAAGTGAATGGGGGACGTACGGGTGCTGTAGAATTTCTGGGCTGCCAATCGGGGTTTGCAAGCACATCCGGAAGGATACTAGGGGTTCTACAGGCCTGTGTGCAAATTTTTGGTGGCTGCGGGACAATACTTGTGCTTGCTACCGCACCAGCTTGTACTGCACTTATGGGACTCGCCATGTCACCAAGTGATACTGCAGTGCTGATATGTGAAAGAACAAGATGTACTAGGCCACTGGTGCTCACCAGTTCACCAAAAGGTAGAGCGGCACTAGTACTGGCACTCTGCTGCATTTAAGAGTCATCAAAATTTACTAGCAAGTGCTAGCAGAGATCAGGCCTGATTCTGCAATCACTGCAGTTTTGTGTGCAATGTATCAAGTGACAGTGACTTACTGACACTGCACTTGCTGGGGGAGAAAGGGGGGAGGAAGCGTAGGGGCTAAACGCAGGCTGGCAGATGCTGGAGCTGATCCCACAAACTCTGCATTTTTGGAGACAATATACTGATGTGAACGCTGGTATAGTGCTGATATGATCAAAGATATTGATCCGTTCAGACACTATGCTAGCAATAGAGGTTTATTGTGTATGACCGTGTTCCTGGAAATCAAGGGGTTAAATGTTTTTACTGGTGTACTGATGGGCAATCTGACGCTATCTGGGAGGGGCGTGAAAACCATGGGAGTGCAAATCACGTGTGTGTGTGTGTATATATATATATATATATATATATATAAAGTTGTGTTCAAAATAATATCAGTCAGACATCACTAACCTGATCAATTACTGTTTTTGGTAGAAATTATATTTCTACATGGCAAATAATTTACTAGCAGGTGTAGTAGAGTAATAGAAATCCAAGAGACCCAACAGTCATGACATGCATGCTGCTGATTCTGTGTAATTGAATCACTAATTGAAAGGGGCATGTTCAAAATAATAGCAGTGTGGAGTTCTATTAGTGAGGTCATTCATTCTTTGAAAAACAGGTGGCAATTATTGCCCTTATTTAAGGAAGGAAGGCAGCAAATGTTGTACATGCTGGTTACAGTGCATTTCTCTCTGGAATTCTGAGGAAAATGGGTCGTTCCAGACATTGTTCAGAAGAACAGCGTACCTTGATTAAAAAGTTGATTGGGGAGGGGAAAACATATAAAGAAGTGCAGAAAATGATAGGCTGCTCAGCTAAAATGATTGCAAATGCTTTAAAATGGCAACCAAAACCTGAAAGACGTGGAAGAAAGCAAAAAACTACCATTCGAATGGATAGAAGAATAGCCAAAATGGCAAGGACTCAGCCAACAATCAGCTCCAGGAAGATCAAAGAAGGTCTAAAGTTACCTGTGAGTACTGTTACAATTAGAAGACGCCTATGTGAAGCCATAGAGAGAGGGAGAGAAGAGCCGTGCTGCTACAGACGGGCACAGTGCTGGATCGAGATCAGGCTCAGGTAAGTATTTAAAGGTGACATTGAAAGATTTTTAATCTTAAAGTGGTTGTAAACCTCAGACATGAAATATGAGCAAAGCATATTCCTCTATAGTATGTACTTGTCTCAATTAAGAGCACTAAGTGTTATTTCTGTCTGCTGCTTCATTCCTCTGCTATTAGCATGATTCAATTTTGGCAAGTTTTCCTGACACCAAGAGAAAAATAATGACAGGGAAGAGACCTCTAACAGAGTGACAGCCTCAGCTCTGTTCCTGTGAGCTGTGTGGAGGGGGGTGAGTTTCTTCCCTCCAATCACCTTTCAGAGCTCTCTTCACTGAGCTCTGTAGAATGTAACTTCAGTGCTCCGCCCCCTGTTTTCTGAATGCTCAGACAAGCTTTATAAATTCAGCACTTTGAATGGATGTGGAGAAGAGAAGACTGCAAGTAAACAGGTATAACCTATGCAGGAAAATCTGTTTAATCTCTGTGTACCTGAGGGCAGTCACTTCACTGGGTATATGTGAGGGCTTACATCCAAGAAAGAAAGAATCCTCTGTCTATATATGTCAAGTTTCCTACCCTGGCTCCAATTATAATATGGTGGAAAGAAAGAAAGAAAGAAAGAAAGAAAGAAAGAAAGAAAGAATCCTCTGTCTATATATGTCAAGTTTCATACCCTGACTCCAATTATAATATGGTGAATGTATGTCAAAAAACAGCAAATGAAAAGAAAGAATCCTCTGTCTACTTATGTGAAGTTTCGCTATTAGTTCAGTAGTCTTACAGCAGGTTTCTGTGGAGTGTCTGCAGAATATCCCCTGTTATTTCCTTGTGTGGGAGATAACGCCATCTCCTCCTCCAGGCGTGGAAAGTAATGAGGAAGTTCAAAACCCGATAAACTCAGTTTGAATTATTGACAGCTTTTGACAGAGCAATGTTAAGGAAGCTCTATGGCAAAGCTGGGTTTCTCCATACTGGGCTACGTGCCATTTGAGATTGCAATCGTTGTTCACCTAGTAATATCTACTAAAGGTAAGTTAAAGAGAAGAATATGTGAGCATGTTTTACATTTGTTCTTGTATACAGACAGCTACATATGCGGGGACACACACACGCGGTATAAGGTGCACTGATACACTATATTGCCAAAAGTATTGAGACACCCCTCCATTGGATTCAGGTGTTCCAATCACCTCCATAGCCACAGGTGTATAAAATCAACCACCTTGGCAAGCAGACTGCTTCTACGAACATTTGTGAAAGAATGGGTTGCTCTCAGGAGTTCAGTGAATTCAAGTGTGATACCGTGATAGGTTGCCGCCTGTGCGCGGCAACCACCTGTAACGTCCTCTGTGAGCTCCCGAACCTCTCCTTTTCCCACTCACCTCTGATTGTTTGGAATGAGCAGTGCACATTAGTTGTGATCATATACACTGTTCTATGCACACTACAAATCCCATAGTCCACAGTTCACCTCGGGAGAGAGCAAGAGAGAGTGGCTACATGCCTACATACAGTGGGATCATGGAGACTGCGCATAGCCACCCTCTAACAGAAAATCAGATCACAGCAGCAAAAAATAAAAGGAATTTGGAGGTTTGGAGGAGGCTGTGAAGGTTCATTTTGAGTTAAGAATACATGTTGCTTTTTTAAACCAGTGTCACTTTAAATTCCTTATATTCAGATCAAGTTGTGGATCAACCTCTAACCAAATGATCCCCACAAGAAATGACTACTTTATTAGAATACAGTATAGTGAAATACATTTGTTAAAAAAATGTATTGATTTTTCTGGCTCTGTGCCATCGCTGGCAGCCAATTACATCAAATACCTCTTACTTCAGACAGGATCAAGAATTATGCAGAAAGCTGTTAAATAACTCTGATAAATACGTGTTGGGGGAATTCAATAAAGCATTAGTAACACTTTTCTGGTAGTATGGTCCATTTGAAATGTTCTACAGAAAATTAACAAAAGCATTGCAACAGTTTTAACAGTTCCAACAAGTTCAATAGATTTGTGTAGTTCTTCTTTGTGTTACTTTTACAATAAGTCATATGAATAATTCAAAAAGAATTACCTCCAGCTTATAGATAACAGTAATTTAATACCAACTTAACGTTGGGGTACAAACAGGCCAGAGTTATGGGGTGTGTTATGTGTTTACCTTTAATAATGTATTTCAAGCATTTCACAATATGCTTCTCCTAGGTGTATATATATATATATATATATATATATATAATGTACAGTAAATTACACATGCATATTTAGACATAGAACGAAATGGAAATTCCCATGTACTATTTGTGACGTAGGGTATCTCCTCTCACTTCCCTAGTATAGATTGAGAGAGAACAACTTGGAGGAACTTATAGATTCTTCATGTTTAACTATTTATATGTTGCCCTCAGTTAAAAAAAAAAATGTGTTTTTTTCTTTAAATTCTACTTAACTGCAGTTTATTTACAAAATTCTTACTACTTTAATGTTATGCACAGTAGTAGTAATTTTTCTACATTTTATTTTATTGCAGGCAATAAGGCTATAAGACACTATAAAATATACCCACTCGTGTTGAACAGATCAGGTTTTCAGGACATCTTTTGGTTGCAAAAACTGATATAAATACTGATGCAGCCCAAGACAGGATGAAAGGAGTTAAAAAAATTACTTTTTAATAGGTTCTACACATAGATTTATGTCCACTGTATGTATACAGCGGATAAAATAAGTATTAAGCACATCACCATTTTTCTAAGTAAATATATTTCTAAAGGTGCTGTTGACATGCAATTTTCACCACATGTTGGTAACAACCCATGCAATCCGTACGTACAAAGAAACCAAACAAATAAGTTCATAAATTAGGTTATGTGTAATAAAATGGAATGACACAGGGAAAGAATATTGAACATGCTAACTGAAATTTATTTAATACTTCGTACAAAATCCTTTGTTGGTAATGACAGCTTCAAGACTCCTCTTGTATGGAGAAACTAATGGCATGCATTGCTCAGGTGTGATTTTGGCCCATTCTTCCACACAGTTTTCTAATCTTGAAGGTTCTGTGGGCCTCTTCTATGAACTCTGATCTTTAGTTCTTTCCATAGATTTTCTATTAGATTCAAGTCAGGTGATTGGCTGGGCCATTCTAGCAGCTTTATTTTCTTTCTTTGAAACAAATGAAGAGTTTCCTTTGTTTTGTGTTTGGGATCATTGTCTTGCTGAAATGTCCACCCACCCTCGTTTCATCTTCATCACCCTGGTAATAGCAGCAGATTTTTTCAAGAATGTCTTGGTACGTTTTTCCATTCACCCTTCCTTCAATGAAATGATGTTTGCCAGTACCGTATGCTGAAAAACAGCCCCACACCATAATGTTCCTACCTCCAAACTTCACTGTTGGTATGGAGTTTTTGGGGTGATGTGCAGTGACATTTGACCTCCAAACATGGTGTGTATTATGGCATCCAAAGAGTTACATTTTGGTCTAATCTGACCAGACTATATTCTCCCAGTATTTCACAGACTTGTCTAAATGTTGTGCAGCACACTTTAAACAAGCTTCAACATGCTTTTTCATCAGAAATGGAGTCTTGCGTGGTGAGCGTGCATACAGGCCATGGTGGGTGACTGCATTACTTATTGTTTTCTTTGAAACAATTGTACCTGCTAATTCCAGGTCATACTGAAACTCTTCACAAGTGGTCCTTGGCTCTTGGACAACTCATCTGATAATCCATTTCACACCTCTGTCAGAAATCTTGTGAGGAGCACCTGGTCATGGCCAATTTATGTTGAAATGATGTTCTTTTCACTTCCAGATTATGACCCCAACAGTGCTCACTGGGACATTCAGAAGTTTAGAAATCCTTCTGTAACCAATGCCATCAGTTTGTTTTGCAACAATAAGGTTGCAAAGGTCTTGAGAGAGCTCTTTGCTTTTACCCATCATGAGATGTTTCTTGAGTGAAACCTTGGTAATGGACCAGTTGATATTAATTTGTACTGACAAGGCACAGGATTGTTTTCTAATTACTAATAGAGTTCAGCTGGTGTCTTGGCTTTCCATGCCTTTTTTAACCTCCCTTTCTTCATGTGTACAATACTTTTTCCTTATGTCATTCTATTTTATTACACATAACTTAATTTCTGAATTTATTTGTTTTGGTTTCTTTGCATGTATGGATTGCATGGGTTGTTACCGACATATGGTGAAAATTTAATGTCAATAGCAGTTTTAGAAATATATTTACTGAGAAAAGTAGTGATGTGTTATTTTACCCGGTGTGTATATATATATATATATATATACGTTAATATGCTAAATTATCAAAGAGCCAGTAACCAAGCCGAAGTAATCATAAAGATGCCTTTACTGGTTCTATTTAACAAAATGTATTTTAAAATGTTAGTTTATGCAATTTGTTTTACATCTTTTTCTTTCTGACATTTTTGTGACATATTTACTGTTCAGCAGTCTGCTTTCTAAAGGAAGATTTCCTGTTTCCAATGAACTGGCAATATGCTTCATGTAAGAGACAAGTGTTTCCTTTTTATGTATAAAAACGTTCTCTTGCAATTTCCGCTGCTTTTGTATTTACGTGCTAGCTCATCAAAGTGTTGCATGAAGAAATCATAGGACCCATTCACACTGTTCTTTATCAAAGTGCCATTAGTTTTTCGACGGCACCAACTACAGATGCCTGTTATTTTTTATGTTTTAGTGTGTTGGCGGTTTATTCAGGTCCATGCGTACTGCAGTCGTACCGTAATGTGTATGTTGCTGCAACACATGTTAACACATTTTAACTGCTTTACAACATTGCGGTGCCATTCATTTTAATATTAGGTGTAATGACAACAGTATCATGGTTCATTCTGTGATATTCTACAGAGTGCCATAGAGGTGAAGGACACGTATGTCTTTAAATATGACGGAAGCATGGTGAGAAGTCAGGGTTACTATCCATGTGGTGAACATTGCTTGAATTTAAGTTATGCATTATTTTTAATTATTTATGCCAGTGATTTTTTAAGGGGGGACATTGGCAATAAAGTTATCAGAACAGAGTCACTCTATGTGGTGCATTTGTATATTCCATGTATGCATTGGACCCATTGAATTTGTCTGAACGGTGGTGACCGGTGAGCTTAAAAGAAAGCTATGGAGTAATTCTTGGTATTCACCATAATCTGTTGAGTGTTCATTTTGATGGGGTGCTAGTCACTTAAAAGACAAAGAGGTGTTGGAGTGAATCTTTGGAATACAGAGACTGTCCTCATAAGAATTATCAAGGTGGACTGTACTTTCTTAAATACACTTTGTTACACCTTAGTGGAAGAATTGACAACTCCTATTCTATCCCTTTTCCTTATCATCTATTATATATGTATAAATCTTATTACTAATTTTGTTTGATATGAAGTGAAGCGCTGCTTCATGAGAATTCCATTATACTCATATTTTATTACTGTTTATTATTATCAAAACAGCAGCTCATTAGTTTGCTTTTTCAATTTAATTCACCATTATATAAGTTCATAGTTGTATGCTCTTGTGAGTGTTCATTAGTTATGCATTCATTTTAATAGTTTGCCAGCACGCAAAGGGAATGCACATATTATCATTCACTTTTATATAGAGTGTGGAAGAGTTAGATCCTCTGCCACGTTTTTATAGCTTTCACAACCAGTTGCTTGCCATTGCCTTGAAAGGAACAATTTATTCCTGCATCCTTTAAACTGCTCAAAGTATGATATTTTTCTTCTCTGACATTTTAAGCCCTGCTAAAGTGAGGCTGTACAAAACCCCAAAATATGTTGGCTGTATTACCATGGAGTTCTATGGATTTCTCAATTATAGAATTGTTGTGGTGTGGCACTCTTGTTACTTCTAAACTGCAAGGGTTTTCTGTTCTATGTATTCCCTCAGAGAGCTTCTCTATTTGTCTCCATGACCATTGTCACCCAGGCAGAATTTCAAGGGACACATCTAGTCTGGTGTTGTTGTCCAAGAAGGGGATTTTCCCTCAGTTTGGAGAGGTTTGCTCTTACTTCCCATTGTGTCCCGAGGATAAGAAGTGAAAGGAATCTCCCTCAATGGGAAACAGACAGGGGATTTAACCACTACATACCCTTTGGCTATTGATAAACTTTAAATGATGTCTTTCTAAAATAATTTCTATAATGTAACAGTAGAACTTCAGAGAGCAGCAGGGATCACCTAGATCACCTGTAGCTGCTAATGTACACAAATTTTCGAGGTGTTGGTCATGCTTTTTGTTTGTATTTGCCATAATTCACATTTACTTGTACAAAGCAATAAATACAAAACACAAAGGGATCTTAAACTGACCTTAACTGATCTCAAAGGCCCTTGTGTTTCAGCCCTGAGGCATTTGTGGCTGTGGTTTGAAGGGAACTTGGTTGATATTATGTCTATGTGGTTTATTTCAGTTCATAAGTAGTTTTTCTGAACAGTTACCATGACAAAATATCACTTAGTTTATTCATTTCAGCTTTATTATTTACTTGTGTTCATTACTAATTTACCATGACAATAAATATACACTCAAGGCTGGATTTAGCTTGGTGTTTACCATTATCTTTTCTATGATAAAATCTCTGATTATGGGGTTGGTGTACTAAAGGTAAATATGCTGTTCACTTTTTGGAAGGGAATTTTCCTGTTGTTTTCAATCACATTCAAGCAAAATCACATTTTTCTCTTGCACATGATTATGTAGTCTTTGCAAAGTGAATTTTCGCCACATTAAGCAAACAAAAAGTCTTTCAATGTGAAAATTCTCTTATAAACTGAACAGCAAATCTGCCTTTAGTAAATCAACCCCCTATATTACTGAGTATACATATAATGAAATATTTGTTTGTCATTGATGTATTGTTTCTAATTTTAAATGAGAAGTGAAGAAAAAAGATAACAGAACAAAGAGGCCAACCCTGTATGATCATCTACTTTAAATTATTGTCAAATTAGGGCCAAGCAGGAGCTCCCTGGTTGGGGGACAACCATCATATGAAAACCATCTCAGTTTCATGCCAAGTCCTGTGCCTCACACATGCACTAGGGGCCTCTGCACGGGACACAGCGGATGACAGATCAGTACCATGTGACTGCTGTGACTACACCATCACAGCAATCACATGACATTCGTACACAGTGAATGGCTTTCATTCATAGCCATTCACTGTGTACTATTGAGATGATCTCTGTGATTGGTCACAGTGATCATATGGTACAGAAAAGGCAAATCACAGCCCATCTGTACCATGTGATAGTTGAGGCCAATCACAGCTAATCACAATAGTACTCAATGAATGGCTGTGACTGAATGGATGCCATTCATAAAAATGATTGTTTATAACAGTGAGCATAATTGTTATAAGAATCCTGATCACCTCCCCACTATAGTAACTTTGCACTGCTCTGGTCACAGTATGTGAAAAAAAAAAGAAAAAAATGATTTAAAAAAAACACATTTTTTTTGCATACTGTCACTAGTCAGTATCCCTGATCTGTACTGCATTAGTGACAGTATGGAAAAAAATATTGTGAGGAAAAAAACAAATGTTATTTAGTTTCGTAATTTTCCAAAAAATACTAAATACCTTGGACTCTCTACTTTCCAAAAAGGACTCATTGGGGGTAGGGGTGTATACGTACTTTTCAGGCATTTTAGGGCCTCAAGAAATAAGGCCGTTTGTACATCAGCACTGATCAATTTTAAAATATATATATACCATACTTTGTAGACTCCATAACTTTCACACAAACTAAACAATATACACTGATTTGGGTTATTTTTAACAAAGAAATGTTGCAGAATACATTTTGACATAAATTTAGATTATTTATTTGCAAAATTTTATAACAGAAACCAAGAAATATAGTGTGATTTTTTTCAAAATTTTCGGCATTTTTTTTTTATATACCAAAAAATAAAAAACGAATTGTGATTTATTACCACAGAAAAGCTCTATCTGTCTTAAAAAATTATAAAAATTTAATTTGGGTACAGTGTTGCATGCGCTGAAAGCAGAAATTTGGCCAGGGCAGGAAGGAGGTGATAGTAGCTGATATTGAGGAAGTAAAGGGCTACTACTGGGCAATATAGACTCAATATAGATAGAGTCAATATAGACTCAAAAAAGGAAATTTATTATATAGTCCATATTGATATGATTGTGGTATCCCTTTGACGTAGATGATTATACAGGGTTGGCAATTCATAGTTTTTCTACTATGGGCTCCGATTGTTATTAAACTATAAAAACAATGTTGTCTGGTCTGTGGTGTATAGGTCAGTTCAAGCTTTTGTACAAATAAAGAGATGTTTCCTGGGATTTGGCTTTCTTAGACCCTGGCCTGGATAGCTATATGTATAGCTATATGATCTTAAAGGAAACCTGATATTAATAGTAAACAAAGGGTAGAGTCTCCTGGGTGATGTCGTTGACCAAATATTGTAAGTAAAAGGTAGCTAAGAATAAGGCCACTTTAGGCTGAAACATGTCAGCTTTTCTTGCAGTGCTGTGTTTTTAGCCTTTTGTAAAAAACAAAAAGTTATAACTTTTTTAAATTGAAGCTTTCTGTGATGTGGACTATTACTAATATCCTATTGAAAGCGAGCTGGCAGAAGCAGGAGTTGGGCTCTGGAGCCACGCAGTCTGTCTGATTAAGATATAGGGATTTAACACTTCTTTCGGATTTTATGCTATTGGCTTTTTGCTAAAGATTAAATAATGTCTGAACAGGCAAACTTCTGTTCAGCCTGAACCAGTCTGAGCTCATCCCAGGCCATGAATCACAACATTTATTCCCGGGCTGGGATCTGCAGTCAAGATGGCACCCAGCCACAAGTCTACCCAGCCCGTCTCGCCTGCACATGCTGGTGGTTCTCCTGGACCTTCTGCAGCTTCTCAGGTATTGTGCCACAGCCCTGCTTTGTCACATCATTATGGGGACAGCACATCCACCCCCTACTTTTGAGGAGATGGAAAGAGACTGGGACCTCAGGGAACACATAAGAGCACTACCCACAAAGGCAGATATTACTATGCTAATAGCCACGGTGGGGAGCTCCTTTAACCACTTCCCGACCACGCTTTTGCCAAAAGACGGCTACAGCATGGTCAACTAGTTATGGGAGGGCATCTATGGATCTGTGATCTCTGAGTGCTTCAGACACAGCTGATGTGTGTAGGTAAAGGGCCAATCATACCGTGTTATCAGCTGTGTCCAATCACAGCTGATCATAGTGTAAATAGGAAATGCTGGTTATCTGCAGTCCTCTCCTTATGCTGACAGCATTTCTCAGTCGGACATCTACACTGATCATCAGGGCACTGATCATCAGTGCCCTGATGATCAGTGTAGCCCCATCAGTGCTCATCAGTGTGGCCAATAGTGCCCATCAGTGCTGGCTATCAGTACCCATCATTTCTGGCTATCAGTGCCCATCAGTACTGGCTATCAGTACCGCCTATTAATGCCAATCAGTGCCACCTATCAATGCCCATCAGTGCCACCCAGCAATGCCCATCAGTGCCGTTTATATTTACCCATCAGTGCCACCTATCAATGCCAATCAGTGCTTCTTCATTAGTGCCCATTAGTGCAGCCTATCAGTGCAGTCTCATCAGCGCACATCAGTGAAGCAGATTTTTGGTCTTTTTTTATGTTTGTTTTTTATGTTTGTTTAGCAAAAAATAAAAACCCCAGTGGTGATTAAATACCATCAAAAGAAAGCTCTATTTGTCTCAAAAAATTATAAAAACTTAGTTTGGGCACAGTGTTGCATGACTGCACAATTGTTATTCAAAGTGCAACAGCGCTGAAAGCTGAAAATTGGCCTGGGCAGGAAGGAGGTAAAAGTGCCCAGTAGGCAAGTGGTTAAACAAGCTATTGAGGGGTTGCATGCAGATACAGTGGCATTGGGGAATAGAGTGAAAACCCTGGAGACTGGTCAAGATGATTTTATGGACACTGTTACTGTGTTACAAGAAAACACCCGGCACCATGAGAGCGCTTCAAACTCTCTCATAGACCAACTCAATGACTATGAAAATAGAGACAGGAGAGCATATTCATATCCTGGGCCTCTTGGAGGCTTCTCATGCACGTTATTTACGACATGCAGTATGGGGATTATTTCAACAGATCCTTCCTGGGTTCTGAGGCTTCTACATCCATTAAAATTGACAGGGTTCATAGAGCCCTTCTCCTGCCACCCCAGGATGCTGACAGACCCCGTGATGTCATCTGTAAGTTGTCCAAATTCTCTGTGAAGGAGGCCATTATTAGGGTGGCTCGCAGAGAGTCAAAAATGCATTTTAATGGTGACAAAATATATCTTTTCCCGGTCCTGTCCAAGAGAACTCTCATGCAAAGGTGCACACTTACTGGATACCTGACACTCAGCTAATGTCACCTATCGCTGGGGATTCCCTTTATACCTAATGGCATTGATAAATGGCAGATCGGCGGTCTTGCGGATGAGGATGACCTCCCCCAGTTCCATGAAATTTTGGAACTGCCACATACTGACTTCACTGATTGGAGACTGCAATTGCCATATCTCTGCTGCAATGCCCAGAGCATTGGCACCAGGCTCCTTTGCAAACTCAGAAGAAACACTGCAATGACTATTGGGGTCACTATAACACCCCTCTACCTACCACCTAACTACTGCTATCAGTGACTGATCCATGGGTCTCTCTTACGATGTTGAGGGTCCACTCGCATGTAGCACAGTTTAGATTGTTAGACACATTATTATTTTTTTCCTTCACAATAAATGGACTTCCAGTTAATGCACTATAGTTTTATGATACCGCTCACGCTCAGGGATTAAGGCCTCCAGCCAATCAGGGCCTTAAGTAGCCCTCATATTTGAGCCAAAGTTCTGCATTGCATATGTGCTGCTGTATTACATGCATAATCTAGTTTTCATTATCGTGTTTAATGTCTGCCCAAGGAGTGCGGAGTTTCTTGCCTACTGCTTTCAGCCACTTTTCCCCCAGTAGGCCAGTCCTCCATTGCAGAATTTATACTCTGCTATCCTGCAGTAAGAGAGACATCTTTGGGTGAGGCGTTGCTATCTCACTAAAATGTTGCCACTCCTCCTAGAGTGTGTTTTCTAGATTTGCACTATGCATTCTAGTCCTTTATTTCTTTTTTTATGTTAGTTGGTATGTGTTACATGTTTATGGGGTCTATGAGGTCCTATCTAAGGGTCCTTCAGGGACCATGTATTATTGCTACCCCTCTTCTTGTATTTGTTATGGATTGCTTTATGAATATGCTAAATGTTTCCCCCCCATCCCTCTTCTGCCATGGCTTCCAGATTAAAACTGCTATCTTATAATGTTAGGGGGTTTTGCTCTCCACAGAAGAGGGGTTTTCAGGAGTTGCGTCACCTGGCTCCAGATATTATCATGTTCCATGAGACGCATTTCACTGCCAACTCCACTACTTGCCTACCACTTATGATATATGACCAATGGTATATTGTGTCTCCTATCCCCAAAGCACGGGGACTCGCCATTTTCATCTGTAAATCTTGCCCTTTTTTTTTGCTCCCTCTTTACTCTGATCCAGAAGGTTGTTTTTTGTTTCTCAAGGGGATGATTCATTCTCAAAAATATATGCTTGCAATGTAAAATGCTCCAAACTCCGGGACCATTGATTTCCTTTCCTATACCCTTAAATTGTTGTCTGACTTTAAAGAGGGAGTGGTTTGTTGTGGGGGAGGACTTTAATATCACCCTTCATCCTAGCCTGGACACCTCCTCAGGGTAAACACCCCTTTCTAATCGGGCCCTGAAACACATTAAGAAACTTGTGATTTACACCTGGTGGATGCTTGGAGAGTGTCTCACGCATGGGACAAGAATTATAGCTACTACTCAAAGACGTTTAATACCTACTCCAGTCTTGACCTTGTCCTCATAGATCAATATTTCTTGAGCAATGTCTACTCCTCATCTATTGAATCTATAACAATTTCTGACCACGCCCTGGTGACATTGTCTTTCTACCCCTTGAATGATAACCAGTTTGAACAGATCTGGAGGTTTAATGAAACCCTCTTAGATGATTCCACAATTTTGGAATCTATCACTTGCTCCCTTCAGTTCTATTTTGTGGTGGATGTATCCGGACAGGCAACCTAGGGAGGTCATAAAGCTGTGATTAGAAGGAAATTGATAGCTCAGGGTGCCAGGGTTAAGAAAGAAAAAAGCAGAAAGAGATTACAGATTTAATATGCAAAATACATACTCTTGAGCTTTGACATAAGAAGTACTTTGACCCTACAGATACCCAGACATTGGATTCATATTTCCCTATCCCAATGCCTGGAATGTAGAGCCAGGGATAAACTAAGACTTTATGTCCACCGTTTTATGAGCAAGGGAATTAAAGTGGATGCCTACTGGGTGAAAAAACGACAGGCCCTGTGCCATGTTCATAGCCTTACGGGGCATGGCATGCAGGTGGTGGACACTTTGGTTCACCCAGACCAAACTGGCTTCATGTTGAGTCATGAGAATACAATTAGAGCTATACATATTTTACATTGTGCCAAACATGGTCCTGCACAGACTCCATGTATAGTGTTGCCGATGGATGCTGAAAAGGCCTTCGACAGGGCTATTTGGACATTAACGCTGGAATTGCTCCAGGGACTGGGTCTGGGGGAGAGGATGCTGGTCTGGATTCTAGCCTTATACTGCAACCCTTAGGCTTGGGTGAAGGTAAATGGGATGATGTCTGAACCTTTCCCTATTATAAATGGGACGTGACAAGGCTGCCCTCTCTCCCCTTTGCTCTAGTGCTGGAGCCCCTCCTTAGGACAATCATGAATAATAACAACATTACTGGGATCCGTATTGAATCTGTGGAACATAGGTTGTGCCGGCAACCTCCTTTTTTATTTGACATGACCTCATGTTTCCCTACCAGGGCTCATGGAGGAGGTGAATCGATTTGGCCTATTATCAAACTTTAAAATTAATTACAATAAATCAGACCTGCTGCCAATTCATGTTCCATCGGCTATGTCCTTGTCTCTGAGACAGTCTTTCCTGTTTATTTGGAGGCAGGGATCACTTCTATACCTGGGAACCCATATCTCACCAGACCCAAAACTCTTGTAGTAATTATAGTGCCTTAATTAACAGAATTTTACGGGATCTGCAGCAATGGAAGGACCAATCTTTAAGTTGGTTTGAGAAGATAAACGTTCTTAAAAGGACCGTTCTACCATGCATTGTCTATCTACTATATGAGGTTCCCATTGCGCTACTTAGGTCCTTTTTTTAAACAATTACGTCAGGCTTTTTTTACATATGTATGGCGCAGGAGGCATCCACGGTTATCTTTTGATATACTATGTAGACGTAAACTGTACAGAGGAGTCGGCCTTCCTGATATATCGCTTAAAGCTATGGCACTAGTACAGATTTTAAATTGGCACCACCACGTTTCATCTAAACTCTGGGTCCCGTTGGAGAAAACGATGGTGAGTAGAAATTTGGCAGGGGCACCATGGATCTCAATGATCAGTAAGGGGCTCTTGGACTGCACATCTTCATTGACTCATATTACGCTTGCTGTGTGGGACAGATTAAAGATGATGGATCAGTTTGCCCCCTTAACGTCCACTTTGGCACCCGTAGGGGGATTTCCCTGGTTCCCACCTGATGAGGATACTAGATTTTTCTGCTCCTGGGGACATGATGGAGACACTTACTGCGCTAAATGTGCTCCCAGAGGTTAACTGCTGTCCCTTGATATCCTACAATCCCTTTCTGGGATGATTCCACTGGTTGAATAGCAAAACTGGCAGTTATCAGACTTCTATAATAAACTTGGACATGATTTGAGTCCACAGGACTCTCTCCATTTGAATCGATGTGCTTGAAACTCTCAGATAATGGACACCTCCTCTCCCACATGTACAAACTTGTACTAAGTGCACAATCGGTAACTATTCCATACTTACACACAACCTCCATTAGCACCCGTACTCAAGTGTCCTCCTAAAAATTTCTCACCAGGTGGTACAGAACCCCCTCCCACTTAGCTCAGATATTCCCCACTGCCAACCCTCATTTTTAGCGGGGCTGTAATCGAAGGGGCATATACCTACACCTTTGGTGGTCCTGCCCCAAGATTAAGGCCTTTTGGGAGGAGATCACCCCTTGGATTAAAAAACCACCCTCAAACCAATTGCCAGTTGTCCCTTGCAACTCCTCTTTCACAATATTCCCTCATCCATTAACTCTTATAAGAAAAGTGTTCCTCCCCTACTGCTTAATACAATGAAATCCCTCATTCCACACTTTTGGAAACAAACAGCTTGTCCCTCTCTACTTGATTGGAAATGAGAGGTGGATAAAATTATTGAAGCGGAAATTGGGTACACTTGATAAAAAATCAGCAGAGTAAATTCAAAGATATATGGCTGGATGTATTACTCTGCCGAGATACCTGATACCTAAATAATACTTGTAGAATGTGCGCCAGCACCTAATACCCCAAGGACCATTATTGTAGATCCTATGGTGAACCAACCCCCAACCATTTTTCATTTTCTGCTTTTTTTTTCTTTCCTTAAAAGTCTACGTTTTCCTTAGGTTGAGTTTGTTATGCTACATTTGTTATGATACTACCGATTTACTATACCCTGAATGATCAGAACATTTGCTTGATGTTTATCTGCTAGCAATGTGTGCTATGATGGTTTTGTTTGCGATCCACCTACTACGCACCTCTTAAGCATGTGATTCTTGCAACTGTTTTTTTCTGTCTCTTTGTATTGCAAAACTTTAATAAAAATATGATTATAAATAAAAAGAAAAAAAGGAATATCCATTTATTCTTAGAAGTTAAAATCCAACCATCTGAGAAGCTTAGTCATTTCAGCCATTTAGGCCTTAGTCATAGCTTTGACCAAGGCCTAGGTGGCTGAAACATGTAAACTTCTCAGATGGTTGGATTCTAATTTCTACGAATGATTGCATATTCAAGAGCAGATATTCACTGAAGTACGGTACATACTTTTATTCTAGTGGTGAAATAATATTCAAACTTATATGAAACCATATAAAATATATTTTATGTTTTCATCTAAAAAAATCCAGAGACAGGCATATCCCTCTATAAAATATGTTGCAATCTGACCGAGTGGATGAAAACCCTTCCATTCATCAGAACTAGCTTAACCCTCGGACTAAAATACTTTTATATGGTTTGATATATAGCACAGCGCTATTGTACAGTTCGTGCTGCTTGTTTTTGATCTGTGTACACTTATATTTTCTGGTTTGTATATATGTAAAGCTATTTTCTTGATAAACAGATCAGATTTCTGCACACAATATAATGTACACATGTTTACAGAATCAAACCTCTTAGTAGACACACAACTGCCATGCCAGTTATATATAAAAATAAATACGAAAAAATATATATATTTTAAACCAGGGCTGTTAAACTAAAATTCACGGTGATCTGGTCAGTAATATTCTTCCAGCAGAGGTCCGAATCGCATGTTTGTGCGATGGCTCAGATCCTTTCCACCAAATCCCCCTTCTCCTGTTAGGCTAGGCT
Source organism: Staurois parvus (assembly GCF_062004578.1). NCBI lineage: Eukaryota > Metazoa > Chordata > Amphibia > Anura > Ranidae > Staurois > Staurois parvus. Next base: position 9,129,754 of record NW_028318003.1, read on the forward strand.
TACATCTCTGGGAACATTTCCATTGCGCAGAGAAATGCACTGCACTTTAGCAGACACATGGGCTGCCATTAATTCCTAATGGCACCTACATGCATTGGCATCTATGGCACATGCTCACAAATGCCAAACCACATGGTACAGCACCAACATGTGGCTTGGTGTAGCGCAATTTAAAAAAAAAGGGCCAAGACTTCTTTCCCTGCATTTCTCGTGAGTAGGGCAGCCTATTAAAAGGAATGGGCTAACCCCACCAGTGATGTGCAAGCAAGTGCCCTTGCCAAATGGTGATCAAGCGTCATATCACCATCCTGTTCTTACATCAGCATCCTCAGTCCCCCTTTTTACATCACAGCTCTCTCCCCTTCACAACATAACTACCCCCACCCCATTACTTTCCTTAGCCCCCTTTCACATTGCCAACACCCCCCTCTTCCTGTCCTACCTTACACAGACAGGATGGAGGCACAGCAGGCCTGGATAGAGGGTGGGAGCTGCAAGTTGGTGATTGGTTGCTAGGACCACCTTGTACCCTAGCAACCCATCACCTGCTTGTTATTCTGCCCAGAACTGTCCTGCCTCCTGTTGTGGGCTCTGTGAGGATGACAGCAGTGACGGCTGCAGGGCAGAACTGGCTCCTAAATGGCTGGACTGTAGAGGTCCAGATAGGACAGTTACATGGTCCAGATCCAGCCCGTGGTCCGCTATTTAATGATGCTTGGTTTAAATATACTCACTGGCAACTTTATTATGTACACATTGCTAGTATTGGGATGGACCCCCTTTTGCCTTCAGAACTGCTTTAATTCTTCGTGGCATAAATTCAACAAGGTTTTGGAATCATTCCTCAGAGATTTTGGTCCATTTTGACACGATAGCATCATGCAGTTGCTGCAGGTTTTGTCGGCTGCACATCCATGATGTGAATCTCCCGTTCCACCACATCCCATAGGTACTGTATTGGATTGAGATCTGGTGACTGTGGAGGCCATTGGAGTACCATGAACTGATTGTCATGTTCAAGAAAACAGTTTGAGATGATTTGAGCTTTGTGCCATGATACATTATCCTGCTAGAAGTAAGATACACTGGCAGCCAGTGTGGTTTTCTGTTGCTGTAACTGCTTTGATGTGTTGTGCATTCAGAGATGGTATTCTGCATACTTTGGTTGTAATGAGTGGCTATTTGAGTTACTGTTGCCTTTCTATCATCTCAAGCCAGTCTGTCCATTCTCCTCTGACCTCTGACATCAACAAGGCATTTTGTCCACACAACTGCTGCTCACTGGATATTTTCTTTTAATAGTTTTAATACATGTTTATTGCCACAATTACTTTTTTCATAACTAATTCTCCTTTATACTGGAGAAATGAAGTAACTTGGATAAAATGTTTAAAGTTTAGTGTAATAACACACTTCTTACATAGTTACATAGTTAGTCTGGCTAAAAAAAGACCAAAGTCCATCCAGTTCAACCCCCCAAAAAAGTTATAATCTTATACCCACAAATGATCCTGAGGAAGGCAAAACCCAGCGAAGTATGATCCAGTTTGCTTTTGCAAGGGAAAAAATTCCTTCCTGATCCCCCAAAAGCCAATCGGATATTCCCTGGATCAATATTACCTATAAATGTTAGTATCTAGTTATATTCTGTGTATCTAGGAAAGAATCCAGGCTTTTCTAAAGCAATCTACTGAGCTGGCCAGAACCAACTCTTGAGGGAGTCTATTCCACATTTTCACAGCTCTTACAGTGAAGAAACCTTTCCATATTTGCAGATTAAATCTCTTTTCCTCCAGATGCAAAGAGAGCCCCCTTGTCCTCTGTGATGACCTCAGGGTGAATAACTCTACACCGAGTTCACTATATGAACCACTGATGTATTTATACATTGATCATATCTCCCCTTAATCTTCTCTTCTCAAGAGAGAATACATTTAGTTTGGTTGCCCTTCTCTGTACTTTCTCCAGTTCCCCAATGTTCTTTTTGTGAATTGGTGCCAAAAACTGAACTGCATATTCCAGATAAGGTTTTACTAATGATTTGTACCGGGGTAATATGATATCTCTCTCTGGAGTCTATACCTCTTTAATACAAGAGAGGATTTTGCTCAATTTAGAAACTGCAGCTTGGCATTGCATGCCATTATTAAGCTTGTGATCTACCAGAACCCCCAGATCCTTCTCCACCATTGATTCCCCCAGTTGTACTCCCCCTAGTACTCCCTTCCAAGTGCATAACTTTACATTTATCAGCATTAACTCCTTCACGATGGCGCCTCCTGGCTCTTTAAGGGGTTTCTGATGCCGGGAGGCAGGGCGGGGTTTAGGGTCATGTGACCGCTGTGATTGGCAGTCACTGCCAGTCACGGCAGTCACATGATCAGAAAGGTCCCGATCACAAGGAGAGATCGGGACCTTTCTGTAGGACATTGACACGTGCTGGAAGTGCACTGGGAGCATGCAGGGCGTGCGCTCTCAGCACGTTTGTTTAAAAATGGTATGCAAATATGCGGCCACTCTGCGTCAAGGCCCAGCCGCCAAGAGGCTGCATATTTGAGCACAATCAGCGTGAAGAGGTTAAACCTCATTTGCCACATAGTTGCCCAATTAAACAGTGCATTGGAGGTCGGCTTGTAAATTGGAGACATCCTGTAAGGACGTTATTCCACTGCACAGCTTGGTGTCATCTGCAAACACTGAAATGGGATTTGTAATCCCAGACCCTATATCGTTTATAAATATATTAAAAAGTAAGAGTCCCAACACTGAACCTTGGGGTACACCACTGACAACCCTAGACCATTCAGAGTATGAATCATTAACCACTACTCTCTGAATACGATCTTTTAGCCAGTTTTCTATCCATTTACATACCATTTTTTCCAAGCCTGTAGACTTTATCATACACATTAGCCATGTAAAGGTCTGATAGTTATAAAATGCATTTTCTTTATTGGGGTCTATACAACAGACAAAAAGGGATACTCAAGGAGGAAAGAAAGAGAGGGATTTGATTCCAAAAAAAGGAAAGTCCCTGCAATTGAGGAAAATCTAAGAACCATGTATAATTCTTGTCTTGATTTTTCCAACAGGTGATTTGCTGAAACCTGAAAATGTCAAATTTCAAGAGGATTTTTTTCATCACATATTGAATTGGTCACACAACAGATCTGATAGTGGAATTTTGTATCAAGTGGAGTATCTTAGGTGAGAAACACTGGAGTAATGTATATACTATCAAACATAGATATCTTGTTAACAATTCCACTTTGTTAGGCATTTAGGAGTTTTATCTCCTTTGTGTTTAGAAATTATGTGCACACATATTAGATTCACATCTTCCATGGAACTTACTTTTTTAATCTATTATCATGTTTTCACTTTGTTCAGGTATGGTTCCAACTGGACTGCTGTGCCAAACTGCGCTTTTATTAGACTCCAGAGCTGTGATCTTACAGAGGAAACCTTACCAAAGAGCGATGGTTATTATGCACGAGTTAGGAGTGTTCTAGGAAACCAGACTTCAGAATGGACTCGTACAAGTCGTTACACATTCACAGAAGGTAAACTATTAGTTTTAGAATATTCATTTAGCTAGGACACTCCTTTCCTGAATTGATGCTCTGTGAAAATATTTAGAATTTTTCATGTAATCTTTACAATATACCCCAAGTTCCTCCTTACACTTAATTCCATACAAAGTATTACCATTCTCAAAGAGTTGTTTGAAAATGACTGCAATTATGAGTATAAAAAGAATTTAGGTCTGGCTCAATGAAACAGATCAAGGTGCTTATTAGTCTTGTTAGCTTATGAGGACTTAAACTGTGGAAACTGCACTCAAACAAGACTGGCAAATGACAAAAGATTAGTCACCAGTATAGCCTGTTGTCCCCCAACTGCAAATCCTGACCCTTCTACTGACTTACCTTGTTCCACACTATATCTTTGCATTGAGGTATCCATTTTGGTAAAGGAGCAGGGCTTTGCTTTCTCATGTCAGAGCTGCCCTTTTGATGGCTTGTGATCTGATGACTGGTTGTGTAATGTTCAAAAAGCAGCAGAAGAGGTGCAGAAAGTACAGATTCAAACAGGTAGGGAGATCCTTTCACTGTAAATTATGAGGTACAACTTCCTATGTAGCAAGCAGCACAGATATAGAATCGCCAAATATCACTCCAAGTCTTGTAAGACTAGCAGTTAAAGACAGCAGTGCCTTATATACTGTAGATGTACAGTACTGGTATGAGGTTCAAGGTACAGGAGGTTCACTGTTTTTTTTCAATAGGAGATACTTACCTGAGACAAAAGGTAGCTTTTCAGGGTGTTGTTTAGGCACAATTAATATTTCAAGATGTTCCCTGCAAGACAGCAAATCTTCAATCTTTGAGTTCAGGTTCACTCTAAAATAACAAATGCACCATCTTTGGAGCACAGCAGACCTCCTTGATGGTAAAGCTGGCCATACAGCCTAACTCAGTGCAGGACATTTTCAGTTCAACCCACCTGCTGCAGTGGAAAATGGGACTTGTAGTTTCTTCATTCACAGATTCCTGTGAATGAATGACATGGGCCCCCCACAGCCTAGCAAATTTTGACACGTGACAATGAAACTCTCAGACTCACCCTGCACAAAGATTTTGCAACTTGCAAGACCATAATCTAAGTGTCAGCATACTAAGAGAGCTCAATGCTGGGTTTAGTTAACCATGCAGGCAGTCTGTAACAAACCAAACAGCTGTCACTATGTGTTTTATTGAAAACACAAACCATTCTGCGCTAACAATTATTAGGAAATGTTTATAATACATGCCAAACCAGGGGCGGACTGACAACTCATGGGGCCCCCAGGCAATAGCGGATCATGGGGCCCCTGTGTCCTTACCCAAACTCAAAAAAGCCTATGAAAAAAGTACCAGGGGCATCTCATGGGGCCCCCTACTGACCCCGGGCCCTCGGGCAGTGCCCGAGTTACCAAATGGTCAGTCCGTCCCTGTGCCAAACAGAGATATTTCAGAGATTACAATATAGTAATGTTCTTCCAAAGAGTTAAGTACTGGCTTAGTGCATTACAGATAATTTGAATGATTTTAAAAATATAATTTAATAAAAGAAAAAATGGTGCAGTACAATATTTACAGAAAAAGGTATTCCAAAAGGAAAGGTGCAATAATACAACAGCATAAAAAGGGATCAATAGTGAAAGTACCTAACAAAGTCCTGGGCACTTTGAGATATGGTTAAGTTCAGTCAATGGTCATAAAATGGATATGAGTCTTGGCTATCAATAAAATAAGATTCTGGATAGATGTTCTTTGTTTCAAAAGTAAGGCCCCATACACGCTGGGCCTCAGGCACCAAGGATAAACACCCAATGTGCATGAGGCCTTGGGCTCCATTCACACTTGTGCTACTTGTCATTTGACTTGACAAAAAATTGCAGGACAAGTTGCAGCCCATTGTTTTCAATGGCACCTGTTCAAATCTATGAAACTCTAATCTATGAAGTCTTTGACTTGACTTTGAAAAAGTTATTGCACTACTGATGGGACAGAGAGTGTAAAGTCAGATCGAAGTCACACTGGAAATGGTGCAACTTTGGAGTCGCACAAGTGTGAATGGAGCCTTAAGGAGAGCCTCAGACTGCTATTGCAGCAGCTTTTTATGGGCCTTCTAAACGCCCTGACTTAATGGTTGGCAGCAAGGAGTGTTGAAATGTTTTAAAATAATCCAGCAGACCCTCCCACAGTGTCAGTTTTCCTAAATGTGGTCATATTTTTATTGTATCATATGCTACAGTTTAAAACCCACCTATTATAGAGCAACATTCAATTAGCATGCTATAGATACTAAGAAATATATAGCTCAGATGTCCAGATCATACAGACCACCTCCTGTGTATGACAGCCTAAATGAGTCTGGTACCAAACTACTCCTGAGTGGTAATACTTTTATCTACATGATTGTTACTAACATAGCTTTATCAAAATATTTTTTTGAATTGTAGATTTTTGAAACCTGTGAGTTTAAGAGGAGCTTTTGTAGATAAAATAACCCAGGCTATCAGTATAGATCAGCCTAAATTAGAACATTATTTAGGTCTGTGTAAAGCTGGCCATAAATTGATCAATTTTTTTTTAACCACTTGAGCTCCAGAGGATTTACCCCCCCCTTAATGAACAGGCCTCTTTTTGCACTCGGCGCTGCACTAATTCAACTGATAATTGCGCGGTCATGCAATGCTGCACCCAAACTAAATTTACGTCCTTTTTTTCACACAAATAGAGCTTTCTTTCGGTGGTATTTGATCATCTGTGCGCTTTTTATTTTTCACGCTATAAACATAAAAAGGCCAAAAATTTTGAAGAAAAACAATATTTTTTACTTTCAGCTATAAAAAATATATAGTAAACTCAAAGTTGGTTATAAATTTAGGCCAAAATGTATTCTGCTACGTTTTTGGTAAAAAAAATCCCAATGAGTGTATATTGATTGCTTTGTGTGGAAGTTATAGCGTTTACAAACTATGGTATAAATACTGCAACTTACGCCATTTTTCTGCTATACAGCACTGCGCTAGTTTAACGGACAATTGCGCGGTCATGCAATACGGTACATAAATGAAATTTACATCTTTTTTTCCCCACAAATTGAGCTTTCTTTTGGTGGTTTTTGATTGCCTGTGCGGTTTTTATTTTTTGCGCTATAAAAAAAAGGCTGACAATTTTGAGGAAAAAAAACAATATTTTGGACTTTTTGCAATAAAAACATGTCCAGTAAAAAAAAAATGCAAAAATCTAATTTAGTCATAAATTTCTGCCAAAATGCATTCTGCGACATGTCTTTGCTAAAAAAAAAACCCAATACGTGTAAATTAATTGGTTTACATGAAATTTATAGCGTTTACAAATGACGGGAAAGATACTGGGATTTTTAGGTTTTTTTTTATACTAATAATGGCGGCGATCAGCGAATTATGTCGGCGATCAGGGACTTATGGCGGCGACCAGCGACTTATGGCGGGTCTGCGGGACTGCGGCGGACATTCTGAAATTGGGGGGTACTGACTTGGGGACACTGACATCCCCAAAAACACTAATACAGTGATCAGTGCAAAAAAAAAAAAACTGACACTGTACTAATGGCAATGGGGAGGAAGGGGATAACTTTATTTTGCAGGGAAGGGTTATAGGAGTGAGGGGAGTGTTTTACTAGGGGGCGGGGGTGTGTGCTGCACGGGACAAGGCTGATCGAGAAAGAGAAACTCTTCTTTCTCGATCAGCTCATCCTCGAGCTGATAGGGAAGTGACAGACAGCACAGCTACTGCAGCTGTGCTGTCTGTCACTGTTTGCCGCCGATCGCTGTGACCCGGCGACTGACATCTGCGGTGGTGATCCGCGGGACAGATAGGGCAGCGGCGCGCCTCGCGCGCGCCCCCTATTTGTTTACAAGAAACACGTCTTAAAACGTGGTTTTGCCTGTGAGTGCTGCCCTGCCGCCGTATATATACAGTGGCTGGGCGGCATGTAGTTAATAGCCAAGTTGGCTAATGAAAAAAAATAAAGACAGATTTCCCTATCCACACAATCAATGTGGAAGGAGGAATCCTCCCCACTATGCTATTGTATTCTGACAACAGGGACTCCTCTGCTGTCAGAATACAATAATTGCAGCGCTCATCGAACAAGAATTTTCCAACATTCCTGTTCGAGAGCACCCGATCATTAGACCAACTTCTTTCTAATGGGAACAGCCATAGATGGATCAAAATTTGTCAAGTCCCTGCTGAACTTGCCAAATTTCAATCCATCCATGGCCAGCTTTAGATGGTTTGTTGCATGCCAGGCATCCTTACAGTGGAGTTCCATTCAAATTTGATTCAATTCACTCTGGCTGGGTATTCCGGCCGTCCTATGTCCCTGACGCTGGCATCTTCAGTGCAGGCACCTGGTTGTGACAGCTTGCAACTTCACATCTGAGTGCCCACTGCACATGTGCAAGTAGTGCTGCATTTTGTGACTAGTTTCGCAGTCTTCTGGGACCTGTCACGTGTCCCAGAAGAATATGTGGGGAGGGAGGGGGGAGGACAACTTCCACTTCTGATTGCTTAGGCAATTGCAGCAGAAGTGGGAGTGGAGTCCCCCTCCCCCCCTCCGCTCCTCAAAGGTCTCCATAATGGAGAGCGAGGAGCAGGGGCCTTACAGCGGAACAGGTGGAGCTCCGCTTTAATAAACCTGGAGGTCTAGAGCAAGTCAAAACTGCAATGCTCTAAACACATTTAAGATGGGCAGATCCCATTCTCTGGGTTTCAGTGTGATTATCTAGCTCATGACAATGTAGATTTTTACTGTCAACTGACATGAGAACCAACTGACATGATGACATCATGCTGATCATCATCCACTAAAAAACTGCAGTGTTCTGTTAAGACATTCAATTAGGTATTTAAAGATTTAGCTATTTGCAGCTGTAAAGATTCTACAAAGTAAGATTTATGGCCCTGCTTCCTTTTCTGGAATATTTGATACTTCTAGGAAAATTTAATGAAATTTATGATGGGGGTTGTACTTTTATAGACTGTCAAATTTAAACAGGATAGGGATAACAGTCTGTTTCTGACTCAGTTTTGGGTGTGCCCAAACCTCATTACTGTCACAATGTAGACCTCTTCAAAGACTCCAAAACATTAATTATGTTATTGAGACTTGTCTCTTTTCATACATCTGTAGCCTGTATTAGCATTTCATATATAACATATTGTATCTATTTGATTCACTTTGCTGTGTAGACTAACTACAAAATACATGATTTTCTTGCAGTGCCTCTGCCTCCACCATTTGTAAAAGTGGAAGTGGATGGGCCTTCCTTACGTGTTCAGATCACTCTGCCAAAAGTTACAAGGAATAACTTCACCAAGCACGTGAAAGATTATTTTCCCGTTAACCACGTGTACCATATACATATTCGTCGAACCTCAGATAATCATATGGTAGGTGTGTGCTACTGGCAGTACTAAATGTTTTTTGTATTGGCAAAAATAATCTATTTGATGAAAACATTCTGTTTTAGGAGCTATTCTGACTCATTCCTCTATGCAAGGCTGATTTAGTTAATGTACAGTATATGCTGGGATGTCTTGCTTCAGATCATGAAACAACATTTGAGAGGGATTAAGATCAGGACTTTGGTTCACTAATTTTAAATGACAAAATTTCTCCTATCTGAGCCTCTTTGTTCTGGATTTCGTCTTCTGTTTTTGATTAATGCCATGTTGCAAAACACACCTGCTTTTGCATTCCCAGGTGAATAGAGAATATGTGATAGTGAACATTGAATTTATATTTCCCTGTGTATGACCACCTTGAAATGAAATTAGATAACATTCTAAGAACCATCCAGAAAATTCAAAAACATTTTCCAGATGCCTGTTTTGCGTGTTTTTTGTGGTTAATTTTAGGTAGGTTTCAAGGGGAGATCTTGATTATCTATAACCTCTCCAATCACAGAGTGTCTTCTTTCAATGAAAACATAAGGGCTATTTACTAAGTGCAAAATTTGGTGCAGCTCTGCATAGAAACCAATCAGTTTCTGGGTTTTATTGCCAAAGCTTAAGCCCCAATTTACAGATACTGTGTGGTTATCCCTGCGCATTTTATGCACCACATTGCAAACAATCCGCTGCGGTTGTCAATGCAAAGTTAGTGACACCCCGAATGTATCGCAAACGCAGTGCAGTTTGCCCACACCGAATCGCATTTTACAAAAAGACCATATGATGCAGTTATGGCACGGCTCCAAAAAAGGTTCCTGCACGGCAAAAAGAATGGGTTCAAATCACAACACACAGATTTGATTGTGTATTGCAGGAATGCAATGTGGTTTCTGTGCGATTCACATGCAACTTATAGTGTGAACCCAGGGTAATTGAACAAGCTGAAATTAGAAGCGGATTGGCTACCATGCACAGCTGCACCAGTTTTAGTAAATCTCCCCCAAAGATGTTTTTTTGAATGGACAAAGTGGAGAGCATGTGACTCACTACAGGGATCAGGCATCAATAGAAGTACTTTATACTTTCATAACAAAAGAAAATAAATCATTTTTTTCTGACTTCAGTTTAAGTCCTCATGCACACGGGACGTTTTGATAACGCTGGTAACGTTAGCTGTGCAAATTCACGTTAAAAACGTGAGTTTTTCAGCTTTTTTTTAGCATTTTTGCATTAGCGTTTAGCTGCATTTTGCCGTGTTTAGCGGCGTTTTCCACGTTTGCGGTTTTTAGCGGTTTTTTAACCCCCCCAATTTTTTGGGAGTGAAAAAAATCCTAAAACACAGATTTGCTGCGTTTTACTGCGTTTTTCAGCATTAGAGCGTTTTTGAAGCTAAAAAACTCATCTAGAAACCCATTAATCCTGGGTTTTTTTTCCAGCCAAAAAACATCACTGCCAAAAAACATTGATTACAGTCTCTGTGTGCATGGACACATAGGATAACATGCTGGGGGGTTTAGTAGCTGTAGAAAAAAAGGTCAAAAGCCAACAACAGCAGCTGTAAAAACGTCCAGTGTGCATGAGGACTTAGGCATTGTAAACAACTACGTTAATTGTAGTATGTCTTGTATGATTTAATAGTGCGCATTGTCTGAAATCAGTATTTACTTTAAGTTTAAGCAGGTGAAGAACTGCGCAAGTTTCCATATTACTGATCTGGTTGAGGGACAGACGTATTGTATAAAAATCCAGATGTCCATTTCCTCCCGTAATAATACTGGAGAAGCCTCTTCAGAGAGCTGCATTTATCTCCCTGAGCAAGGTGAGTTTTTGTAACTTTTTAAATGAATGCTGAACTGTATTCATTTTTTTGTTTTTATGTCTTCCACTGATTAAGCTTTATGTGCCAGTTTAAACTAGACCTATAGGCAAAATCCCTGCATATCCATTGCCAGTGTTCCCATTGGAAGATTTCCCCTCTGTCACTGTTCTGGGGAGAACCCACAATTTGGGATTTCCTTTTATTTTGATCCTTCTCTCTGTTCAAAACTAAAACAAGTTTTGCCTATATTTATACTTTAAGGCTGAACTCCAGGTAGAGCAGCTAGACCAGGGGTCTGCAACCTTTAAGACATAAAGAGCCAATTGGACCCGTTTCCGAGAGGGAAAAAAAGACTGGGAGCCGCAAAACCATTGCAACATTTAAAACAAATCCGACACTGCATATATTGCAAAAAGCGCTCTGGTCATGAAGGGGGTTTAAGGGCCCAGTAAGCAAAGGGTTAATCAGGGCGACAGTGTATCGTCATAATCACAATCATAGCCTTAGGTCAGTGGTGGGCAACCTTTTTTTTCAACTGAGCCAAATCTCGCCAAAACCACGATTGAAATTTATTTTGAGAGCCACATTTTTAAAACTGAAAATACATCCCCCATATAGTAATTCATCCCTCATATAGTAATTCATCTCCCATATAGTAATTCATCCCCCCTATAGTAATTCATCCCCCATATTAATTCATCCCCCATATTAAGTCCCCCCTGTGTCAATTCACTTACCTTTGCTCCGCGCGTTCCTCTCGCCGTGTTCCCGCGCTGTTCCGGTGTAGCATGAAAATCTGTCTCCTATGAGGATCTGTCCCCCTCGACGTATCTGCGCATGTGCCAGTTTCAGGCATTAGCAGCCGATCGGCGATCTCCGGCACATGCGCAAATACGTAGAGGGGGACAGATCCTCATAGGAGACAGATTTTCATGCTACACCGGGCTTCAGGGCGGACTGTGAGAGGAGCCTAGCGGGAGCCTAGCTCCGTGGGCCGGATTAAAAGGTCCGCCGGGCCGTAGTTTGCCCATTGCTGCCCTATTGCCTGTCACCTGGTGGGCAGTGTGCTCCGGAGCCGCAGCCAAGGTGAAAAAGAGCCGCATGCGGCTCTGGAGCCGCGGGTTGCAGACACCCGAGCTAGACAAAGGATTTGTATTTCTGTCCATCTAGTCCTGAGATCTTTAAATCCCTACCACACAGCACCACACCTAATGACCTGCTGCATTTAAGAAACACATCTAGGTCTCCTCTTACCTCCCAGTGTTACTGTAGAATGAAAGAACACCACTAAACTAATGACATCATCTCTCTGCTCTCACCTCTTGTCAGCATGCTCCTTGTCAGTTAATTGCATATAGGACAAAATAACTACCTGTATGGAGTTTCCTTGTTCTTCCTGTTCCTGCGTGGGTTTCCTCTGGGTACTCCAGTATCCTCCCACATGACAAAGACATGCTGGTAGGTTAATTGGCTCCTTTCTAAATTGGCCCTGGTATGTTTATGTATGAACGTGAGTTAGGGACCTTAGATTCTAAGCTGCTAGAGAGCAAAGACTAATGTACAATGCATACATATATAAATTATTCAAAGTAACTATAACTTGTCCAATAAACATTCTATCTATGTATCTATCCTAATCAGTGGTGTATTTTGGTTTTGTGCTGCCCTAGGCAAGACTAAAATTGGGCACCCCTCCGCATCTACATTTGTCCCACCCCTTCCTGTTTAAGATCCACCCCTTCATCGGTAAACCCCACCCCTTCCTATTTAGACTCCACCTTTTCCTATTAGAGCTCCGCCCACTGACAACGATGGAGCACTATTCCTCCCACTGACATCAATAATGGGGCACTATTCCTCCCACTGACACCAACGATGGGGCACTATTTCTCCCACTGACACCAGTGATGGGGCACTATTCCTTCCACACTGACACCAATGATGGGGCACTATTCCTCCCACACTGACACCAATGATGGGGCACTACTCCTCCCACTGACACCAATGATGGGGCACTATTACTTCCACACTGACACCAGTGATGGGGCACTATTCCTCCCACACTGACACCAGTGATGGGGCACTATTCCTCCCACACTGACACCAATGATGGGGCACTATTCCTCCCACACTGACACCAATGATGGGACACTATTCCTCCCACTGACACCAGTGATGGGGCACTATTCCTCCCACACTGACACCAGTGATGGGGCACTATTCCTCCCACACTGACACCAGTGATGGGGCACTATTCCTCCCACACTGACACCAATGATGGGGCACTATTCTTCCCACACTGACACCAATGATGGGCACTATTCCTCCCACTGACACCAATGATGGGGTACTATTACTTCCACACTGACACCAGTAATGGGGCACTATTCCTCCCACACTGACACCAATGATGGAGCACTATTCCTCCCACACTGACACCAATGATGGGGTACTATTCCTCCCACACTGACACCAATGATGGGGCACTATTCCTCCCACTGACACCAGTGATGGGCCACTATTCCTCCCACACTGGCACCAATGATGGGGCACTATTACTTCCACACTGGCACCAATGATGGGGCACTATTCCTCCCACACTGACACCAATGATGGGGCACTATTCCTCCCACACTGGCACTGATGGGGCACTTCCTCCCACTGACACCAATGATGTGGCACTATTCCTCCCACTGACACCAATCAGAGAGAGAGAGGAGGGAGAGGGAGAAGAGAGAGGGGGGAGGAGAGAGAGAGAAGAGAGGGAAGAGAGATACAGGAGATAGAAGAGAGAGGGAGAGAGAGGGGGGAGGGAGAGAGAGGAGGGAGGGGGGTGGAAAGGAGGGGGAGAGAGAGAGAGGGGGGAGAGAGAGGGGGAGAGAGAGAGGGGGAGAGAGGGGGAAGGGGGAAAGAATACACAAGGCTGGCTGGAAGTGTGGGTGGGGCAGACATAGGAGGAGAGGGCGGGAGGAGCAGGGAATGCTTTCTCTCTCCTCTCCTGTCTGTGTGAGGGAAGGGGGGGGGACTGTCAGCACTGGGGACTGCATATGCTGACAGATCCCCTGCAGTGCTGGAGGGGGGGGGGGCGGTCGTGAGGGAGCATACAGTAGCTGACATGCAGGAGATGGATAAGGGAGGTGACTGGCGGCACATAGAGCATAGAGAGAAATGCACAGTCCTCTATGTGCCGCCCCAACCCCCTCTCCAGCCGGCTCCATAGCTGACAGGTTCTCTGTCTCCTTGCCGCTAAGCACACCCCCGCCCGAGCACACCCCCCTGGCCCAGCACAGCCCTTTGCAGTGACAGCACTGGTCCCTTCTGCCTGGGGCCGCCCCCTGAAAAGTGCTGCCCAAGGCAGATGCCGTGTTTGCCTCGCGGCAGATACGCCCCTGATCTTAATCCCTTCCTGATGAGCGCACGCAGATATGCGGCCCTATAGACCTGGGCTTTTTCCATGGGGCTGCATATTTATGTGTCTCTCTTTGTGCAGGGAGCACAAGTTTGGGTCAATGTCAAAGTCAGTATTTTTTTGGGCAGGATTTTTTTTTAACTCAGTATCACTGTCAGTGTATTTTAGGTAGGATAAAAAAAGCAAAACAACAAAACTAACATACACATATGTTGTATCGCTGCACCTGTCAGAGGCAGGATAATTTATTTTGTGTTGTTTTTTGTTGGTAGGTTATGGTAGTAGCAAGAAATATACAGCTAAATTTAAACAAGAAAAAGTTTTTTTTTACTATTTTAATCCAGTTTACATTTGATAATAATAATAAAAAAATCAGTAAATATCCATTACCATTTACAGCCAAATGAAAGCCCAATTTGCCCTGAAAAAAACAAGGTATAATCCATCTGGATACACAAAGTAGTCGTGGTGATATGTAGAGTTTTACTAACACATGCATGTCAAAGTTGCAAAATTGTGCTTAGGCTTTACCTTATTTTTTTTTTTTATTACCCTTAGGCGGGAAGGGGTTAAGCTCCTTGAGCGCAGGGACTGATGTGAATGTAGAGTATAGATGTAAAGCGCTGTTTAAATTGACAGTGCTATTTAAGTACCTGAAATAAATAAATAAAATACATTTGTCGAAAATACTGCCCCTCCCTCTTTCAATCTATTGTACAGGAATTATAAGAGGTTCAAACCAAGTTAAACTGAGTTATGTATACAAGTTGCATCTAAAGTATATTTTTAAATAATTAACTGCATTCATTGGTGTTTTTGATAAAAGTCTGGAGTTTACCTTTAATGATGATGTGGTGTCACTGCAGTAAGAGTTAACAAGGATTGCTTGTGGGAAGTGAGAAATAAAGATAGTGACCTTCTAACATATAGCAATATTATACCAAAAGGAAAAAGTATATGGATTCACTATAAAAAACAAGGATACCTTTACTTCTGCAGCAACAGTTTATTAAGGAAGCTTTTACAACACTATGTTATTCATGAGACAATTGCCTTCATGACTCATTACTGTAGTATGTAAGAATTTTCCAGATGGCAAAATTACCTTTTGTAATAAAGGCATTTAAGTGCATTCTGGGCTATTACTATGGAACCTCTTTCTTTCCACCACCTACATGAATAATCCCTCTTAGAAGGAATCATACTTTGTGAGACCTTGAAACTACCATCTATACAGCAAGAAAATCCTTTGTAGGATTATATACACAAGTGCTTGAGATGCCTCTACATACGCAGTGTGTCTCAAAGGTTTGGGGACATCTCACATACAAAGATCTGTGTGTAAAGTGTAGATACTGCATGATGATCTGTTCTGGAGCAACTGTCCAAAAATATACGGTGTTGAAGATCAGGCCCCAGTTAACAGAAATACTTACCCAACCATTGAAACCCAGGTTTTGTGACAATTACATTAGGGACCATTTCACATGGCAATTTCAGAGGGTTAAGCTCAAGATAACCTTTGATTTCTTAGAAGGAATAGTACTTTGTGAGACCTTGAAACTGTCATCTGTACAGCAAGAAATTCCTTTGTAGGACGCTATCATTGTTACAGCATTCTATTATTGTTATATAAACAAGTGCTTAAAATGCATCTACATATGCAGTGTATATCAATGGTTCAGGGACATCTCACATACAAAGATCTGTGTGCAAAGTATGGATGTTGCATAATGTTCTGTTCTGTATGGTGTTGAAGATCAGGTCTCAGTTTACAGAAATACTCCTCGAACCAGTGAAACCCAGCTTTTGTGATGTTTCCATTACGTACCATTTCACATGACAATTTCAGACAGTTGAGCCCAAGATAACTTCTGATTTCTTCTTTGTCTCTACAGGCGTGTCAAGCAGCACTCTCTTGGTGGTGGCCTCCTGTATTCTAGCTTTTGTGGTTCTATTGATCTTTGTCAATGTCTTTATCTGTGTTTATACTCGGGGAGTTGTCAAGACACCCAAAACTCTAGTGAGTAAAAAAAAGATTTTTACAAATAGACAATATAACAAACTTAGGTTTGAAACAGGAAGAGGGCACACTAAAATATACTGGTCCTATGTCTGTATTGCAGCATACCAAACAAACAAATTCTTCCTTTTAGCCTCCAGGTTATATATGAGTTTGATGAATCCTGATGAAGCAATATACAGACAGCTGTCATTTCAGAACAATTAGGCCAAAATACTGTATTTCTTCCAAGAGCTGTATAGTAAACATGTAATGATATCAGAATGACATTTTAATGCAAATATTGTATAGTCTACTGTGTACCTCTACTACAGAGTTAGAGATAGTGGGTAAAGTGACAGAGACTCAATACACTTGTAAGTGCTCATGCTTCTTTGCATCACCGTTTACCCATGCATGTGTATCTGAAGTATTTTATGAATGTGAAATCTCCATGTTGGAAAATATGTTAAATACACATGTACAGGTAAATGATGATGCAAAGAAGCATCAGCGTTTACAAGAGTATGGCTGCATACAGCCATTCACTTGTATGACAGGCTGTACATGGCAGGTACGTGTAGCTCCCAGGGGTGGGAAATTGTCTGAAAATGTATGCGACATACCTACAAATAACAGCGTGCATGAACCTTACTGTACTCCTACTACCAGCCGATAGAAGAGTATGAGCATGTAGAAGTAAGAAAAGTAGAGTAAGCGTATAAAAGAGTGCTGCAAAATAATGGCCAAATATTCTATTCTTTTTGCAGAAGTCTCTTATTCAGAGAAGTTGGTCATGGATGGATAAACCATCATCCTCTGTTATTGAAACAACCCTGCACTGGGAGAATGGCCCTGATGAACATCTCATACCAGAGCTCAGGGACTCTTTGATCAGCAGCAGTGCAGACAGTGGGTTTGGAAGTCAAATCTTTGTCATCAACATGTCAAAGTCCTCTCAAGTGCCCTCTGTAGATGAAAGTGTGCCAAAATCAACCCACAATATTACCGATACAAACACACAAGAAGAGCACTCCTTTGAAAGAGAAAGCACTAAAAGTGAAGACAGTGGTATCAGCCTATCAACAGACTCTCAGAACCTCATCAGCTGCTGTGATAGTAGAGATGATAGAGAAATCCAAACTTGTGGTAAGTGCAGTGAGACAGTAATGGTACATGAAAGACTGGGCTACCTGAGACAGCAAGAACCAGAGGAGAACACAAATATTTTAGAAAGGAAAGAACTGGAGAGTATGTGGCAACCACAAATAAAAGAATACTTATCACAGAATCTGAAGAAAAACCAAGTTGGACTTCACCACCAGAAAGAGTTTCATTCTTTGCTGGAACCATGGACTCAACTTCCAGAGGCCTTTCAATCTTCATTACCCCTTACAGTGGAATACAGCCCATTCAGCAACAAACTTTGGGATTTAGGTGTCAGTGTTCTCTCACTTGGAGATGTAGAACTCATGGACACTAGGTCTTAGTAGGAAAGGTTGGGATATTTGAGTGTCAGTGGGTGATACACCTTTCATCCAGGGTAACAGAACACAAGAAAGTGTATTTTGTCTTGTGTTAAACAGTGAAACTGAATGCATTTAAACCCAACTCCGACCAAATGTATTTTTTTCTCTTTTATTGGGTAAATGATGTAGGACAGAGTGGAATGTAACTTCGGGTCCTCAATTCATTCTTTGCATATTAGAGGTCTTGAGGGCTTGTGAAGATATATTGCAGCATCTTCAAGTTTCTGCTTTAGATTTTGCTTAAAGTCTGGCAGCTTTATGGTGAATAAAGGCCTTTTTGGCTATTGAGATTTTTGTTAAAGCCTAAATTTAGAAAAAAGAAAAAAGAATTCTGCACAATCCAACGTGTCCCCCGTGCTGCTGGCTTGTTTAGTTAAAATCCTCCCCTTCTGATCCCCCCCACCCCTGCAGCCCTTATCCTCTGAGCTGAGGGACCTATCATCTGCACTCATTAAGGATCAGAGTAGGAGGACTTCAGCTAAATGAGGAGCCAATAGCACAGAGGACACATTGGATTGATACTAAGTCATGTCCCTTGTGCTGATTTTTTTTTACTTGGTCTTTAAATACATTTCCCAGTTCTCTTTCTTCACTTCACATGTGTTAGTAATGCAACTGCATGACAGTTCTGGGTTTCTGGGTTTTATATTCTCACCAGGATCATTACCTGCATACTATATACAGTCATGGCCGAAATTGTTGGCACCCTTGATATTTTTCCTGAAAATCAAGTATTTCACACAAAAAAGGTATTGCATTAACACATGTTTTGCTATACACATGTTTATTCCCTTTGTATGTATTGGAACAAATATAAAACAGAGGCAGAAAAGCAAATATGACATAATGTCACACAAAACCCCAAAAATGGGCTGGACAAAAGTATTGGCACCCTTAACTTAATATTTGGTTGCACACCCTTTGGAAAACATAACTGAAATCAGTCGCTTCCTATAACCATCAATAAGCTTCTGACACCTCTCACCCGGAATTTTGGACCACTCTTCCTTTGCAAACAGCTCCAGGTCTCTC
Organism: Staurois parvus; assembly: GCF_062004578.1. Taxonomy (NCBI): domain Eukaryota; kingdom Metazoa; phylum Chordata; class Amphibia; order Anura; family Ranidae; genus Staurois; species Staurois parvus. Next base: position 9,148,538 of record NW_028318003.1, read on the forward strand.
TTATTGGAAGGACATCTTTTCCCAACAGCAATTTTAAGATCTCTCCACAGGTGTTCAATGGGATTTAGATCTGGGCTCATTGCTGGCCACTTCAGAACTCTCCAGCGCTTCTTTGCCATCCATTTCTGAGTGCTTTTTGACGTATGTTTGGGGTCATTGTCCTGCTGGAAGACCCAGGATCTTGGACGCAAACCCAGCTTTCTGACACTGGGCCCTACAGTGCGACCCAAAATCCTTTGGTAATCCTCAGATTTCATGATGCCTTGCACACAGTCAAGGCACCCAGTGCCAGAGGCAGCAAAACAACCCCAAAACATCATTGAACCTCCACCATATTTTACCGTAGGTACTGTGTTTTGTTCTTTGTAGGCCTCATTCCGTTTTCGGTAAACAGTAGAATGATGTGCTTTACCGAAAAGCTCTATCTTGGTCTCATCTGTCCACAAGACGTTTTCCCAGAAGGCTTTTGGCTTACTCAAGTACATTTTGGCAAACTGTAGTCTTGCTTTTTTATGTCTCTGTGTCAGCAGTGGGGTCCTCCTGGGTCTCCTGCCATAGCGTTTCATTTCATTTAAATGTCGACGGATAGTTCGCGCTGACACTGATGCTCCCTGAGCCTGCAGGACAGCTTGAATGTCTTTGGAACATGTTTGGGGCTGCTTATCCACCATCCGGACTATTCTGCGTTGCAATCTTTCATCAATTTTCCTCATCCGTCCACGACCAGGGAGATTAGCTACAGTGCCATGGGTTGCAAACTTCTTGATAATGTTGCGCACTGTGGACAAAGGCAAATCTAGTTCTCTGGAGATGGACTTGTAACCTTGAGATTGTTGATATTTTGCCACAATTTTGGTTCTCAGGTCCTCAGACAGTTCTCGTCTCCTCTTTCTGTTGTCCATGCTTAGTGTGGCACAGACAGACACACAATGCAAAGGTTAAGTGAACGTCTCTCCTTTTTATCTGCTTTCAGGTGTGATTTCTATATTGCCCACACCTGTTACTTGCCCCAGGTGAGTTTACAGGAGCATCACATGCTTGTAACATTCTTATTTATCCGCAGTTGTGAAAGGGTGCCAATACTTTTGTCCAGCCCATTTTTGGAGGTTTGTGTGACATTATGTCGAATTTGCTTTCTTTCCTCCCTTTTTTTGTTTTGTCCCAATACACACAAAGGGAATAAACATGTGTATAGCAAAACATGTGTTAATGCAATACGTTTCGTGAGAAATACATGATTTTCAGGAAAAATATCAAGGGTGCCAACAATTTCGGCCATGACTGTATACTTACCAGGGTCTATGCAGGTTTTCTTTGCATACTCTAATATACCTGTTCCATACATGCACTTTCACTAGCACGTTGCATCGGGATGACTGGGATTGATCTGCTAAGGGTATAGAGCAGGGGTGTCAAACTGGCAGCCCTCCAGCTGTTGCAAAACTACAAGTCCCATCATGCCTCTGCCTTTGGGAGTCATGCTTGTAACTGTCAATCTTGCAAAGCCTCATGAAACTTGTAGTTTGGCAATAGCTGGAGGGCTGCCAGTTTGACACCCGTGGTATAGAGGGTATTCACCTACCAAACTGAATGTAAGCAATAAGTTAAAGCTGCGCTAATTTTGAATACCCAACCATCTGCGCGGGAAATTAAAAGCACAGGATTTTTGCTAGCATATGGGCTGGTATTCAGAGTGAACGTGGCTTGACCTTTTTGCCATATTTTTTGACATATTTTGCAATACTTCACAAAAAACTGTAAACCAGTTACATGAGACCCACACCCAAATGAACTTTCAATCTAATATCCCTAAGGCCAAGTTCATGCCACACTGAGTTCTGACAAACGTTCCATGGTGGATTACTTTTCAGAGTACATCGAAGCAACTGCTGTCTGACATTCAGGAAAAACTCCTGCAGCCTCATGAATGCAATTCTCTTTTGTTGAATGTCAGTTTACAATTGGGTTAATGTGCTGCAAAAGGGAGTCAAGCCCCGTTGACTTGAAAGGCGCTGCTGCCTGTCAACACTGCAGTGTTGAATTTGCTGTGTGAACAGCCCCCTCTGGCTGTAATTTACACTTTAGGTGGGAAGTAGAACCACAGCTCAGCCACCTATGTTTACTGCCCCTGGCCTCTCATGTGAAAGAGGCCCAAGAAAGTAAAACACACAGTAGGGCCAATTTGAATGGAAAACAATTAGCCTATCTTTATATTTTTGGGGATTGTTGAATAAAACCAGAAAAATGTGACACAAACATAGGGGGATATGTACACCCAATGTAGATATTGTCCTTGATGGAAATCCAAGACCCTTTTGTGTAGTTGCACTTATAATGTACTATTCTCTGCCCTCAGCCAGCCCTGCAAACCTCCCAGTTTACAGAGATATCACTCAAAAAGCTGCCTAGCCACTTTTAAAATGTTCTGAGCTGGGTCAGCATTCAAACATATAAATACCTTGGTAATGTGCCATAGGACTGAATGGAGACTGTACTGCGTAGGCCCAGCTCAGATTTTGTGTAGATAAAGCATCTGAAACAACCATCAACAACTGATATTTCCTGGCAAGCATAAGAATTGCTGAAATGAAACTGCCCACTTGTAGCCGTATGCAGAACTGAATGTTAACAGACCAACGAAACATATGACCTGTACAACTCGTGATATGAAACTGCTGTCTGTGTCACAGAAGATAAAATCAAAATGAACTGTACGCCCTTTACAAAATAATTATACTAAATAGAATGAGAAGGAATAGTGAGGAACATATCAAGTGATTGACATGCTGGGAGTACTCATGCAGGCGATTGTTGTGTACAATTAAAGCTTCTATATGTGGTTCTTGGTACATTTCATTTTGCACAATTGTTTGACACACTAAAATATATGTATTTATTTATTTGTTTATATCCTGATAATTGCATAGAGTGATTACTGGTTTTGTAGTTTTTATGGATGTAGATGTCATTGAGATGATTTTAAAATTATTTATAGAGGTTTGTGTATGCACATAAGAGATGTGTATGATAAGGATTTTTAGTAAAAAGCAAGTTTTTTCAAATAAAGAGAATGCACTCAGTATAAATGTACTGTGGTTCTTGGGCTTTATAAAGGATCAGAGCACCGTAACGGCACCTTTGTTTCAATTACACATATACAGTATATGAAGCCGCTGACTGAGCCGCCGGGGACTGAAGTGACGTTGTGTCAATATTACCTGTTCATGGGGGAAGAGTTGGTGTTAAGTCTGCTGATGATCGGTTGGCGGCTGTTGCTTTAGTCTATGAAAGCTTTTGTTGACTTCTCTTATGAGGGTCACAGGGCTTCTGGTAAGCCTTTTGATTTATTGGTGATTCGCACGTAGTGATTCCATTTACACAAGATTGGAGAAGAAAATCATCAATTTACTCATTATTGCATGCACCCAGGCAGTCATCCACATCCTATGGACTTTTTGTCATTTGTGTTTTTCATTATTTATGTACTCACTTTTTAGCGCTGCACAATTTTGTTATATACAGTGGGGCAAAAAAGTATTTAGTCGGCCACCAATTGTGCAAGTTCTCCCACTTACAAAGATGAGAGAGGCCTGTAATTGGCATCATACGTAGACCTCAACTATGAGAGACAAAATGAGAAAAAAAATCCAGACAATCACATTGGCTGATTTGGAAAGAATTTATTTGCACATTATGGTGGAAAATAAGTATTTGGTCACCTACAAACAAGCAAGATTTCTGGCTCTCACAGACCTGTACCTTCTTCTTTAAGAGGCTCCTCTGTCTTGCACTCATTACCTGTATCAATGGCACCTGTTTGAACTTCTAATCAGTATAAAAGACACCTGTGCACAACCTCAAACAGTCACACTCCAAACTCCACTATGGTGAAGACCGAAGAGCTGTTGAAGGACACCAGAAACAAAATTGTAGACCTGCACCAGGCTGGGAAGACTGAATCTGCAATAGACAAGCAGCTTGGTGTGAACAAATCAACTGTGGGAGCAATAATTAGAAAATGGAAGACATACAAGACCACTGATAATCTCCCTCGATCTGGAGCTCCACGCAAGATCTCACCCCGTGGGGTCAAAATGATCACAAGAACGGTGAGCAAAAATCCCAGGATCACACGGGGGGACCTAGTGAATGACCTGCAGAGAGCTGGGACCAACGTAACAAAGGCTACCATCAGTAACACACTACGCCGCCAGGGACTCAGATCCTGCAGTGCCAGATGTGTCCCCCTGCTTAAGCCAGTACATGTCCGGGCCCATCTGAAGTTTGCTAGAGAGCATTTGGATGATCCAGAAGAGGATTGGGAGAATGTCATATGGTCAGATGAAACCAAAATAGAACTGTTTGGTAGGAACACAACTCGTCGTGTTTGGAGGAGAGAGAATGCTGAGTTGCATCCAAAGAACACCATACCTACTGTGAAGCATGGGGGTGGCAACATCATGCTTTGGGGCTGTTTCTCCGCAAAGGGACCAGGATGACTGATCTATGTACAGGACAGAATGAATGGGGCCATGTATCGTGAGATTTTGAGTGCAAACCTCCTTCCATCAGTAAGGGCATTGAAGATGACGTGGCTGGGTCTTCCAACATGACAATGATTCCAAACATACCGCCCGGGCAACGAAGGAGTGGCTTCGTAAGAAGCATTTCAAGGTCCTGGAGTGGCCTAGCCAGTCTCCAGATCTCAACCCCATAGAAAACCTTTGGAGGGAGTTGAAAGTCCGTGTTGCCCAGCGACAGCCCCAAAACATCACTGCTCTAGAGGAGATCTGCATGGCGGAATGGGCCAACAAACCTCTGAGGGCTTCACAGAACAACAGTGTTTATACTAAGATTAAATTACACACAGGTGGGTTCTATTTACTAATTAGGTGACTTCTGAAGGCAGTTGGTTCCACTAGATTTTAGTTAGGGGTATCAGAGTAAAGGGGGCTGAATACAAATGCATGTCACTTTTCAGATATTTGTAAAAAATCTTGAAAACCATTTATCATTTTCCTTCCACTTTACAATTATGTGTAATCTTCCAACTATTATTCCTTGCTGACATTGAATTTTTGCAATCTAAAAAAAAACCAAAGACAGAAAAGTGTTGTGCACTGCCATCTTGCAGAGCATGGAAAGCAGCACATCATTATGACTGTGTGCTTCATCGGCTAGCTGAACATGTCAGCTGTGTAGCCAATGCCATCACCCCTAACCCTACACTTTTTTTTGTCAAACCACAAACCGTCTTGAGGTAGCTAGAAGAGGGAAACAAATAATGTAAATATTGTTACAATTTAAAATTACAATATTTGATCTTTCCCTCTCACCCTGCTTGACATTTGCCCATGTGTGCCTTATGGTAAATACAACTCTGATCATTAGTGTAAAATGTAATAAAATTTAAATATGTGTGAAAATATGTATAATCATTGTCTGCTAACACTTTGTATATTTGTGGTATGCCAGTGCACTGTGGGGTTTCCTGCTGTGTGTGTCTGCTGCAGCTACAAAGTCTCCCTATGCCTTAGTGACACAAACTAAACAGTGAGTCTGGTTTCCAACTCAAATTGCCCAATTCTCATACAGGTCAATGGCAAAATAAACAGGTACTCTATGAAAGAGAGCATAGAAACAAAAACTGCAGGGGAGGAACAGAGTAGAATGAAAACTAGGAAGGGAGTCAAAGATCCTTATCATAAATGTCCTAGTCTAAAGGTACCTCAGTGGAGTTATATCATATCCACGGTTGCTATGATTGTTTGCATTTGTGCTGAGTATAATTTAGGATATTTGTTAATGTGTTGTTAACAATAATCCAGTGAGCTTTGTCTAAAAAGGTTATAAGGAACTGTTGATTTTCGTTACCAGCAAGCAATTGCAAACCTAGCTGTTAAAAAATAAAGTGTTCAAAATCAGCCCACCAGTTCCCTTCTGAAAAGATGATACTCAATAATGCATTTGTTGGTGATCCTTTAAGATTAGCAAAGGTCGTCGTATTGATCAGGGAAAATATCCCCTTGGGTGTCCCCCTTTTACCCCATTACACTCCATGAGTCTTCAGTTTTTTGATGGTGTCCTAAGGTGATAGACCTCTTCTCCGTTACAGAGAAATCACTCTTAACCTGGGTATACACGCATAGATTATTTACATTCAGCCAATCTAACAGATCTCCCCATTCAGGCTATACAGTACAGATGGTGGAATATCAATCTGAGGTTATTGTATTCTGACATACATACAGTAGCTGGCATTTGACAGAATACCAGAACATTGGCTGCATCTGATTGGATGTAGTCACTGTTTGGCTGACAATTTTCTGCCTGACTCCTTTGATTTTTCAATTAAAGGATGTCAGACAGGAGGCAGCTGACATGAACACCCATGTAGCAAATTGTGACTGGATGCTCAGGAACCTCTCTGAGCCAATGGGAATATTGGGCATTCATAGACATCCAAGATCCCTTTATGCATTTTGACATCTCATCAGCCTCAACTGCTTTGTAGCAGGGGACAATCACTTCCAGTTTGTTGAACTGCCATTTGGCGTGTCCTCTGCTCCCAAAGTATTCACAAGAATACTTGCACCTTTTTTTCCCTTCTAATACCTCAGCGCATCCAGGTCACAAGGTAACTAGATGATGTTCTTCTTAAGGACTCAGCTATATGTAAACATCCACACGACTATTCAGATGCTCCAGGCTTTTAGTTGGGAGATCAACTTCCAAAAATCTAGTCCCAAATCTTCTCTTCACATGCGATACTTGGGCCGAATTCTTGACATAGCCCAAGCAGAAGTCTTCCTTCCAGAAAGCAAACTGCTCTTTCTTGGAACTCACACTTAGGACTTGAGATCAAAGAGACACCCCTCTGTGAGACTTTCCATGAGGAAATGGAGATCTCATGGAGACCTCCTTCAAGGCTGTTCCATTCTGCCTATTTATTTGAGACCTTTCCATCACAACATCTTGTTGGCATGGAAGAAGAATGCTCCTCCCGATCTACCCAAGCTCCTATCAAGCTAAGCAAGGAATTCCCTAAGTTGGTGGATTTCCATCTCATCCTTGACAATGGGGAAGTTCTTTCTGTCATTTCACTAAAAGGTGATAACAACAGATGCCAGTATCTAGGCTGGGAAGGAATGTTTCAATCCCTCATCGTTCAAGGAAGGAAACATCGGAGGAAGCCTAGCAGCCCATCAACATCCTGAAACTGCATTTTGACATTTGGAAAATAGCAGTTGGAAAATGACAGTTATTTTAGACAGTTGGAAAATGACAGTTATTTTTGACAGTTGGAAAATGGCAGTTGGGAAATGACAGTTGGAAATTGATAGTTTTTTTGACAGTTGGAAAATGACAGTTATTTTTGACTGTTGGAAAATGACAATGCATTTTTGACAGTGGCAAAAAATGACACTGCATTTTTGACAGTGGCAAAAAATTATACTGCATTTTGGACAGTGGCAAAAAATGACACTGCATTTTCATAGTTGGAAAATGACAGGTATTTTTGACAGTTGGTAAATGGCAGTTGGAAAATGATAGTTGGAAATTGACAGTTATTTTTGACAGATGGAAAATGACAGTTATTTTTGACTTGGAAAATGACAACGCATTTTTGACAGTGGCAAAAAACGACACTGCATTTTTGACAGTATCAAAAAAAAAATGACACTGCATTTTTGACAGTGGCAAAAAATTACACTGCATTATTGATAGTTGGAAAATGGCAGTTGGAAAATGACAGTTATTTTTGACATTTGGAAAATGAGTTATTTTTGAGAGTTGGAAAACGACAGTTGCAAAATTACAGTTGGAAAATGACAGTTATTTTTGACAGTTGGAAAATGACAGTTATTTTTGATAGTTGGAAAATGGCAGTTAGAAAATGACAGTTGCAAAATGACAGTTGGAAAATGACAGTTATTTTTGACAGTTGGAAAATGTCAGTTATTTTTGATAGTTGGAAAATGGCAGTTAGAAAATGACAGTTGCAAAATGACAGTTGGAAAATGACAGTTATTTTTGACAGTTCGAAAATGGCAGTTGGGAAATGACAGTTGCAAATTGACAGTTATTATTGACAGTTGGAAAATGAGTTATTTTTGACTGTTGGAAAATGACTCTGCATTTTTGACAGTGGCAAAAAATGACACTGCATTTTTGACAGTGACAAAAAAATTAAACTGCATTTTTGACAGTTGGAGAATGGCAGTTGCGAAATGACAGTTGCAAAATGACAGTTGGAAAATTAGTTATTTTTGACAGTTGGAAAATAACAGTTGGGAAATGACAGTTGGATATATATAGTATATATATATTGAAATATATTGAATATGGCCAAAATTGTAGTATTTCAAATATATGGCAATATATTTGGGAAGAATATTTTAAAAACATATTTCAAATATATTTTTCTTCCATGTGGGAGACACTACAAAGGAAAATTTGCGTTATCAACATCGTGTTATCAGCCTCCTAGCCAGGGCACTTGTGGAGGCCCAGTGGAGGTGGAACTGAGGTTAGGTCGTCCTTACCTGACACTCTGTCCATATTCAGTCCTAAGGCTCGGTTCACACTGCGTACTGGTTACAGAATCTTATCGGTCCCCGCACATGCAACCACCCACAGCCGAATCGCAGTGCTCTTACAAGACGCTATTCTGAATGCCCCCTCCCCACACACACACACACACGCACACACATCTCAACTTGCAGTGCGGTTGTGGATGCAGGAATCACAGGGAATCCGCATGATCAAAAAGACAATGTGGTTTCCCTGCGGCTGCGTTTTCAAAAAGGTACATGCATCTTTGTTTTGTGTGGAAACACGGCACAGAAGCCCATTCAAATGAATGGGCTGCTATGCCTGAGCAAATGTGGACCGTATGGTCTTCAATAGTGTGAACCATGGCTGAGTACACTCAGCCCCAGACCTCATAGCCTTGTTGGTTGTTATCAACCAAGAATTCTGTGCAGCCCAGGCACCCCATGTCATAGCAACCAATGGCAGGGGGGTATGTATGAAATGTCTATTAATAATAATAGTCGTGGTGGTGAGCACAGCGCAGGAAGAAAGAGACCACGCTGTTACACTATAATGGGCATTAAAGTATAACTAAAGGCAAAACATTTTTTTTTTAGTTTTGGGTAGAGTGGAGACAGATTAGAACACCTGTCAGGTTTTTATTGATGTTTGTGTCCCTGTTAGGAAGATTCATCCTCAAGGAAGGGGGGTGGAGCCTGAACATGGCGGCACGAGAGAGTGTAGTGTAAAGCACTCCTCGCTCCCTTCCCCGACAATCCTCCCTATGGTGTCCCAACCCTATAACTAGCTGCACTGGAGCAGCACTGGAGAGCGAGTGGAGTCTTACCTGGCTGGAGAGGAGTTTTGGAGACAACGTGGCGGCAGGTCCGGGAGAGAGACGTCTGGAGTTCCTTCTCTCCTCATGTCTCTCGTGGTAGCAGCCTGAGGAGAAGCAGGGTTGCCCAGGATATGAGCGTAGCGTCATGGCGGCGCTGACACGTGGGCAGCCACGGAGGAGCTCTGGGAGCAGGAGAAACAGCCGGCTTTCCTGCGTCCAGGGGAGCCGAGTGAGCGGTGTAAGGCAGTGCAAGGTGGAAAGCCGGTGTACCGCGTCCACGTCACCTTCATGCCACCTCCACACCATCCCCTCCACACTAGTCCCAACCATCTCCCAACTAGCAAATTAACACTAACTACCATACCATCTATAATTACCATACCTCCTCCAATCTTTTGAAAGCAAGATAAAAGCATAAAGGTTTAAAGAGACCCAAAGGAATCCCCCAAAGAGAGACAACTACAGGAGAGGAGACTGCATACTGACTGTCAGAGCCTGGAATCGAACCTGGGCTTTCTGCGGTGAGAGACAGTGTTTCTTCTCACTGAGCCACCTGGAATGCTGGACAGCTCCCTTGACAATTCTTTGGATGATCCTGCCTTTGCCCTGTTTTGTCTTGAACCTTGAACTCCTTGCTCCTCCCATGAACTTCCTATAAAAGCCATGTCTCTGCACTTCCTGGTTGCCAGATTATTGTGCCTTACCAGCCAATATCCCACTTACTGTTCCTGCTGCCGTCTTCATCTACGTTACCGACCTTTGGCTTGCTATCGACTATGATTCTGCCTCATCCTATCTACTACCATTGGTGACCGACCCTTGACTTGTAATTGACTCCGCTTCTGTTTGATCCCGGAACTGTTTGATCCGCTTTTGGTTTCCAGCCTACTCATTCCCTGGTGGGGTGATCCTGAGATCTGCGACCTGGCATTCACACGCAGCCAAAACCATCTCCACCATTAGGAGCTCTGGGGAAAACCGGTGGATGCTTAGACCCCGCACCTCAGGTGAGCCTGCGTCATTCCCAGGGTGGGCCGCTGGTGTACCAATCCTGCTGGTTTCAGGTAAGCCTTACAACTGCTATAGCAACTGGTCTCTGAACCTGACCTAGATCGTGACAGAATAATCTGGCCTAAAACATGGAGGCCGCTATAGCAAATGCCATGGCTCCTGTCAGGCAGCAAATTTCTGAGCTGCAAGAGTTTGGTGTTACCTACCAAGAAAAATTTTCTGAACTGCAAGGTATAGTAGAAAGGCAACAGGGAGAGATTCAGGCTCTGCAGAGACAACTGCTGAACCGAGATGATCCTAGCTCACATATGCCCCAACCAGCTAAGTTTAATGGAGACCGCCGCCACTACAGGGGTTTCTTTAATCAATGTCGTGTATATTTCCAAATGTACCCTGCTGCGTTTTCTTCAGAGAAAAAGAAGGTAATGTTTATTATTGGGCTTCTGACTGGGGAAACTCTAGCTTGGGCCTCCCCTTATATAGAGCAGAACCATAGCATTCTGAATAATTTTGATACCTTTTTGACCGCAATGAATCAGGTTTTTGATGATCCCAACCGTTGTGCTACTGCCGAAGCAAAATTGCATAGTCTGCGGCAGGGTAGACGCTCGGTCACTGAATATACAGCCGAATTCAGAAGTTGGATGGCAGATACCACTTGGAACCATGCAGCACAAAAGAGCCAGTTCCGCCAAGGGCTTTCTGAACAGGTAAAGGATGAGCTTGCCAGAGGTGATACTCCTAATGATCTTGAGGAATTTATCCAATTCTGTATCCGAATTGATCAAAGGCTTACAGAAAGGAGGAAGGAGAGGCTGGGGATGTTTGGTTGGAAGTAATAGGGGCATGCATTTCTCTGCTAGTCCATTTGTTCAGCAGGATTCAAGATTCTCTCTGGGTTCTAACAGTCCTGAGCCTATGCAGGTTGATGCGATCAAGAGATCCATTTCCATCCAGGAGAAAGAGAGAAGACGTTCAGAGAACTTATGTCTTTATTGTGGGGATTCTGGTCATTATGCAATTAATTGTCCTAACAAGGTTAAAAGAACTATTGCTGTGACTGATGTGATTGAGCCTGAACACATAAACTCTATAAGCCAGTCTGTCTCCCCACTGATTTCTGAAGAGAATAGAGTGAACTCACTACTTTCTCACTTTGTTATCCCTATTAAACTTGTATCTGAGGGCCATGAAATCTCCTGCTCAGCTATGCTGGACTCCGGGGCGGGGGGGAACTTTATGGATATAGAGTTTGCCAACAGCAATAATATTGAAGCAAGAGACACATTTACCCCTATTGATATGGAGACAGTTGATGGGACACCCTTATCTTCAGGACCTGTTACCCATAAAACGGTCCCCCTGAAACTGTTGTTTGAGGCTGACCATTATGAGACCATCAGCTTTCAGCTGATTACATCACCCAAGTTTCCCATCATCCTGGGCATTCCTTGGGTCTCCACTCACAATCCTTCCATCAACTGGGGAGCACGGACTATAGATTTTACATCCTCCCACTGTGAAAAACATTGCAAAAAACCTTGCCGATCAAGTTCATCACCGACCAAGGAAGCGCAAGGTGATATAGTGGCTACCCAGTCATATGGGTTCCGGGACGTCTGTGACAAGAAGAATGCAGATCTATTACCCCCTCATCGCCCATATGATTGCCCCATTGAGCTGCTTCCAGGGGCAGAAATACCTTTTGGCCGCCTCTTCAATCTGTCGGAACCTGAATTAAAAGTACTCAGGGTGTGGATCGATGAGAATTTGGAGAAGGGCTTTATCAGACACTCAACTTCTCCTGCGGGGGCAGCCCTGTTCTTCGTTGAAAAGAAGGACTCCACCTTGCGTCCATGCATTGACTACAGAGACATGAATAAAATTACTATTAAAAACCGCTATCCATTACCTTTGATCTCTGAAATGTTGGAAAGACTTTGCTCTGCCAAGATCTTTACCAAGCTTGATCTACGAGGGGCATATAACCTTGTCCGCATTCGTCAAGGAGACGAATGGAAGACTGCCTTCAGAACTAGGTATGGGTATTTCGAATCCTTGGTGATGCCGTTTGGATTTTGCAACGTTTCAACATTTTGTCATCGATGTTTTTCGTGATCTGTTAGACCAATTTGTGATTGCCTATCTAGATGATATCCTTATCTTTTCCAATAATTGGGAGGAGCACCGCAAACATGTTTGCACAGTCTTTGAAAGATTAAGGAAGAATAGACTCTACATTAAATTGAAAAAATGTGAGTTTGAACAAACCCAGATCCAGTTCTTAGGCTATATCATTTCTCCAGAGGGCGTGAGCATGGATCCCGAGAAAATCAAAGCAGTGGTAGATTGGTCAGCACCTGGAAATGTTAAGGAAATTCAACGTTTCGTCGGGTTTGCCAACTTTTACAGGAAATTTATAAGAAACTTTTCTAAAGTGATAGCTCCAATCACACAGCTTACAAAGAAAGGGGTACCCTTTGTGTGGACCTCTGAGGCACAAGCTGCGTTTGAGAAACTAAAAACTCTTTTCACTTCTGCACCAATTTTGGTACATCCAGATCCTGAACTACCCTTTACAGTGGAAGTGGATGCCTCCAATTCTGCCGTGGGAGCGATCCTGTCTCAGCGAAGTGGTGAAAAGATGCAGCTTCATCCTTGTGCCTTCTTCTCCCGTTTGATGTCCTCAGCCGAAAGAAATTACGACATTGGGAATAAAGAGCTACTGGCAATTAAGGAAGCCTTTTCTGAATGGAGGCATCTGCTAGAAGGGGCTAATCATCCTGTAACTGTTCTCACGGACCATAAAAATCTGGAATTTATTCGTTCGGCCAAGAGATTGTCTTCTAGACAAGCTCACTGGTCTCTATTCTTTTCCAGATTTAATTTTGTTATATCATATCGACCGGGATCGAGGAATGGTAAGGCCGATGCCTTATCAAGGATGCTGTCCGAGCCTCCCCTGGAGGGCAACACAAAAGAACTTCCTAGGGGCCACAAGTGCAAAGACATTCTTGAGTCTTCTCAAAGAGGGGTATGAGAATGACCCACTTCTCAATGATCCTCCTAGGGACATGAACCTGGTGTACAAAAATGGCTTTTGGATTCAAGGACATCATCTTTATGTACCTGAATCTGTTCGGGTGGAAGCTCTCAAGTTGGTTCATGATTCCATGATGACTTGCTGGGCATTTTGGAGTTACTAAGACCAAAGAACTGTTGTCACGTTCCTTTTGGTGGCCGGGGTACAAGAAGGATGTCAAACGCTATGTGGCCTCATGCTTGACCTGTGCACGCAATAAAACTCCCCGAGCCTCTCCTTTGGGGTTGCTTCAGCCACTCCCTGTTCCATCGAGACCATGGGGGTCTATTTCTATGGATTTTGTGGTAGATTTACCTCCCTCAAAAGAAATGACCACCATTTTGGTTGTGGTTGACCATCTCACAAAGATGGCCCATTTTGTTCCAGTGAAGGGGGTGCCCACTGCTGAAGAGACTGCAGAACTAATGGTTCGAGAAGTATTTAAACTGCATGGAATCCCTGATGAGGTGGTGTCTGACAGAGGTGTGCAGTTTACTTCGAAATTTTGGAAAAGCTTTTGCTCAGCCTTGGGTGTTACAATCAATCTGTCCTCTGCTTTTCATCCCCAGTCTAATGGTCAGACTGCGAGAACTAATCAAACAATGGAGCAGTATCTTCGATGCTTTGTCACTTATCTTCAGGATGACTGGGTGGACTGTATTCCGACTGCAGAGTTTGCATACAACAATTCTAAACATAGTTCCACCTCTCAAAGTCCCTTTTACTTAAACAACGGTTATCATCCAGTTTTTATTCCTGATCTCCCTATCACAACTCCAATTCCTGCTGTTACCAACAGACTAACTACATTGCAGGAGATTCAGGAGAAATTGATTGAGACTTTGAGGGAGGCTCAGGAATATTACAAAAAGGCTGCTGACAAACACCGGAGAGCACTTCCTACATTTCATCTGGGTGACAAAGTTTGGTTATCAACAAAGAATCTGAAGGTGCATGTGCCATCTGCTAAGTTGGGTCAAAAGTTTGTTGGTCCTTTTCAGATTTCTGCTCAGATCAACCCAGTTACCTTTCGCTTAAAACTTCCTGACAGTATGAAGATTCACCCGGTTTTTCATGTATCGCTTTTCAAACCATTTCATGAAAATCCTTTCTCTGGAAGAATTCTTCCACCTCCTCCACCTGTTGAGGTACAGGGCGAAGAAGAATATGTGGTGGAGAAGATTCTTGATTCTAGGATGTTTAAAGGAAAGTTGCAATATCTGGTCCAATGGGAAGGATATGGGCTAGAGGAAAATTCTTGGGAGCCTGAGGAAAATGTTCATGCTCCTAGACTAACAAGAGAATTCCACCAGAGGTTTCCCACAAGCCTGGTCCTAAGACGTCCAGGGGATGTCCTGTGAGGAGGAGAGCCTGGAATCGAACCTGGGCTTTCTGCGGTGAGAGACAGTGTTTCTTCTCACTGAGCCACCTGGAATGCTGGACAGCTCCCTTGACAATTCTTTGGATGATCCTGCCTTTGCCCTGTTTTGTCTTGAACCTTGAACTCCTTGCTCCTCCCATGAACTTCCTATAAAAGCCATGTCTCTGCACTTCCTGGTTGCCAGATTATTGTGCCTTACCAGCCAATATCCCGCTTACTGTTCCTGCTGCCGTCTTCATCTACGTTACCGACCTTTGGCTTGCTACCGACTACGATTCTGCCTCATCCTATCTACTACCATTGGTGACCGACCCTTGGCTTGTGACTGACTCCGCTTCTGTTTGATCCCGGAACTGTTTGATCCGCTTTTGGTTTCCAGCCTACTCATTCCCTGGTGGGGTGATCCTGAGATCTGCGACCTGGCATTCACACGCAGCCAAATCCATCTCCACCATTAGGAGCTCTGGGGAAAACCGGTGGATGCTTAGACCCCGCACCTCAGGTGAGCCTGCGTCATTCCCAGGGTGGGCCGCTGGTGTACCAATCCTGCTGGTTTCAGGTAAGCCTTACAACTGCTATAGCAACTGGTCTCTGAACCTGACCTAGATCGTGACACTGACAGATATCCCATCAAGGAGGGTGAGTGATAACTCCGGGTGTACTGCAGGGCTCCTAATATACTCTTTATATACTCTTCATATTCTGGACTTATGTACTGGATTTTTCTTTTCTGTATACCGGATTTATGCAATGGATTTCCTTGTGTTTGCAATAAGACATTGTATTATCTAACTTGAAAGAAGGAAATAGGGGATTCCCCGGGAGGGTCTGAAGGTTTGGAAGAGCTGAAGAAGAGGAGTTCTTGGAACAAGAAGAAAATTAAAAAATATATATATATATATATATATATATATATATATATATAACATGAAAGGTAAAAATACTAAAGGGAGTGGGCCTAAGAATTCCCAAACTGGTACGATTAAGAAGTATATGCCACAAGGAAATTTGACCCCAGAAAGATCTCAGGCAGCATGTGAAAAAAGTTAATTGGAAATAAGTTTGGATAATAGTCCGAGACTTTCCTTGGGACCGGTATATAACAGCCAACAATTAACGGAAGGTATAGAGTCGAGAGAAATCAAAAGAGATCTGCAAATATCAAATAAAAAGGAAATGGTGGAGATGTTTAAACATTTGGAACTATCAATAAAGCAAGAGATGGGGACAATTCGGGAAGAACTGGAGCAATTACTAACCAGGGTGGAGGAAACGGAGGAAAAAGTTCATGTTCATGCCCAAATTATCCCAAAATTAGAGAGATGGATAATAGATAACAAAAAAAAAACTGCTTTTTATGATGGAAGAACAAGAAAACAGAGAAAGGAGAAATAATCTCAGAGTAAGAGGAATCCCAGAGCTGACCCAGGGAGAAGATTTAAAAGAGTTAATTGGTAAAATCCTGAACTCCATAGTAGATAAAGCGGAGGTGGTGATGTTTAAACTGGATTAAGTGTATAGGATAGGGAAGTACCAACAAGAAAAAGGATCAGAAAAACCAAGAGATATAATAGTTAAATTCCATAATTATGGAGATAAAGAGGAGTATATGGAAAAAGATTAAAGGAAGAACAAGTATTGTTATATGGAGGGAAAAATATCAAAATTTTTGCGGATTTAACAGCAGAGACTTTGAGACGAAAGAGAACATTGAAACCCTTATTAGAAGTGATGAAAAAACATAACGTGAAATATAGATGGGGTCAAGCGGTGAGCTTGATCGGTTGGAGGGATGGAATTTCTGCAACTTTAAGATTTCCGGAAGATTTATGTGATAAATTTGGACTGCAGAGACTAGAGATACCGGGTTGGGAAGTGGAGGAGGGAGATTCATATACTTTTGGGGAAGGAAAGTGGCAGCTGGTCAGAAGAGGAAATAGAGAGTTATTAGATAAAGGGTCACGGGGGAGGAGGGGGGGGAGGGGAGCGGTCATGGGCGGAGCCAAACCCCCAAGGTAGGGATCAGAGGTGGACAATGATCCAAAGGCAAAGGAGGACTTGGGGGGGTTGGTGGGGATTGGGGGGGGTGGGAGGGGGAGGGTAGAGAGAGTAATACTCTGCAAAAGGGAGGAGAGAGAGAAAGGAAGGGTGGAGGATAGAGAGAGCTAAGAGGATTGGGGTAACATGGAAGAAGTTCAGTACGTAACCTATAATGTAAAGGGGCTAAGTTGTCCTGGGAAGAGATTTGGATTATTTAAGGAGTTACAACACAGAACATCCTCAGTAGTTTTTTTGCAGGAGACACATTTAGAGATGGAATCGAAGGTTAGGCTGAGGACCAGACATTTCCCGGTATGGTATTATGCGGACTCACCAATAAAAAGAGCAAAAGGGGTGACTATAGGTTTTGCAAAAAATATAAGGTTTGAGGAGGAGAAGAGAATAACAGACCCAGAGGGAAGGTTTCTGTTTCTGAGGGGTAAATTGCAGGAAATTGAATGTACATTGGCCAGTATATATTGCCCAAATAAGAAACCAGAGATATTCCTGAGGGGAGTATTGAGTAGGCTGGTGGACTTCAAAAGGGGTCGCCTGATAGTAGCTGGGGACTTTAATATCTGCATGCACTCACAGATGGATACTACTTCTTGTGTGAGGAGGGAGGAGAGTAAGTCCTTCAGATTATTAAAGAAATCGTTGAATGAATATCAATTAGTGGATTTATGGAGAATTAGGCATATGAAGGATAGAGATTATACTTTTTTTTTTTCACAGGTTCATGAGACTTACTCTAGATTGGACTATATATTGGTAGATCATCAATTTATAGATTCGGTGGTAGAAGTAAAAATTGGAGGAAGCTCCATTTCAGATCATGCCCCTGTTGCAATGAAGTCAAGATGGGGTAGAGAGGAAAGAGGAGGATTTGTTTGGCGGATGAATGAGGCACTTCTTCAGGATGAGGAGATCGATTGAAAGATTGAGATAGAAATTAAAAGATTTTTCGAAGAGAATGAGACAGAGGAAATATCGGTCGCAACAGTGTGGGAAGCCCATAAGGCTTACATTAGAGGACTATTCATTGCAATAGGGACAAAAAAGAAAAGAGAAAGGAGGGAAAAGATTAATAGACTATTAAATGATATATTCGATCTGGAACAGGCTCATAAAAGGAATATATCTATAGAGATAACGCAGAGAACAATAAAGAAGAAAGAAGAATTAGAAAAGGTAATTGAGGAAGAAAAAAGAAGAGTTTTCAACAAAGTAATAAGTGAAAGGTATAGATGGGGAGATAGGCCGGGAAAATACTTAATGAGGGCCTTGAGGAAAAAGAAGAATAGGAATTATATAGAAAAAATAAGAAACTCCAAAGGTGAAATGGTGCATTCAACTAAAGATATCTCTAGAGTATTTAAGGATTATTATAGTGAACTGTACAACATCATACCCCAGGATACTCTTAATAGTGCTGAAACAGTAAATAAAGAAAAAAGAAGAACTTTTTTAAAAAATGCAGGTTTAGTAAAATTAAGTGAAACCCAATTGAACTCCCTAGAATCAGAAATTACGTCAGAAGAAATAGAAATAGCATTAAAAAACACCGTGGTGGGGAAAAGCCCGGGTCCAGACTGGTATACCGTAAAATACTATAAAAAATATAAAGAGTTACTAATACCCAAACTGAAGATATATATGAATGCTTTGGGAGGAGAGATCGAAATAAGGGGAGAGTCCTTACAGGCTAACATAGTTTTAATTCATAAGGAAGATAAAGACCCCTCTCAATGTGCAAGTTATAGACCAATTGCGCTGTTGAATGTAGACACCAAACTTTATGCAAAGGTCCTGGCAAATAGACTAAAAGTCTTGATGCCTAAATGGATACACGGGGATGCAGGTGGGTTTTGTCCCGGGAAGAGAGGGTAGAGACAATGGAATGAGATCACTGTTGCTCATTCAGGAAGGGAAGAAAGGGAAAACCCCAGTAATATTACTGTCAATAGACGCTGAGAAAGATAGAGTGAGTTGGAGATTTATGATGGACACCCTGGAGGAGATAGGGTTGGGGGATAGAATGAGGAAGTGGATTGGTAACCTACATAGAGGGCCTACTGCCACTGTTATGGTTAATGGAGGAAGATAAGAGACTTTTAGGATGTCAAATGGAACAAGACAGGGATGTCCTCTATCTCCACTGCTGTATGTCTTATCGTTGGAGCCACTGCTGTCTATGATAAGAAAGAACATAAATATAAAAGGAATAAAGATAGGAGACAGAGAACACAAAGTAGCGGCCTATACGGATGATTTAATGTTCTATGTTGGAAACCCTCGGATATCACTCCCAAATTTAATGAAAATACTGAAGGAATATGGGGAATTATCAAAATTAAAAATGAATCCAACAAAAACTGAAATCTTAAATATAAATCTTAAAAATAGTGAAAAAGAAAAAATACAAGAAGAATTCCCCTTTGTTTGGAGAGAGAAAGAATTAAAGTACCTCGGGATAAAATTGTCTGTTTCAATAAAAAATATGTATAAAATTAACTATATTTCACTTTTAAATGAGATCAAGGAGGAGTTGAAGAGGTTGGGGAGTGGAAATCTATCTTGGATGGGTCGTATAAACTTAATAAAAATGATAATTGTGCCCAAAGTTTTATATAAATTTCAAATGATCCCAATTAAACTTCCAGAGGTTTTCTTTAAAACACTTAGAAAAATAATGTTGAGATATATATGGAGGAATAAAAAACCAAGAATACGTTATGAAATGTTGACTAGAACTAAAGAGAGAGGTGGTTTAGGACTCCCAGATTTTAAGAGATATTATAGAGCGGTGATAATTGCGAGAATTTATGACTGGACTCATAACCCAGGGAAAAGCTGGGTTAAAATCGAAAACACACTGAGTAGGACAAATTTAAGTAGGATTATATGGTTACCAGCACAATATAGAGGATTAGATGTTAATACAAGTGTGTACACTTTCATTGTTTTAAAAGTTTGGGAAATGTTACACAGACAAAAGGGATGGGTTTTTAACTCACAGTTAATGCCACTAAGAAATACAGACTATTTTGTTCCCGGGAAGGAAGATATCACAGGGAAATGGATCATAAAACAGGATGCGCAATTAAGAGATATAATGGTGGGTGAGGAAATAGGTACATATAGAGCGTTGGAGGAAAAAAAAGGGAGAGGTTTTTAGTAGAATGGATGAGATAAGATATTATCAATTGAAACATTTCTTTGAGAGTCTCCCAAAACCGGTGAGAACTAGAAAGGAGTGGAATTTATTTGAAAGATTATTAGAAACACGGGGAGATGGGAGACACGGTGTTGCAAAAATATATAGAATATTAATGGAATTAGACACGGGCACAAAATTAATTTATGTAGAGAAATGGGAAAAAGACATGGAAAGGGAAATAGACGAGGAGCAGCAGAGGAAAATGTTTACATTAATACACGAAAATTTTAGCATGCGGGAAGTAGAGTTGAACTATACGTGTTTAGTTAGATGGCACATTACACCGAATGTGGAACACAAATTGAATGGGGAGATTTCACCGTTGTGTTGGAGAGGGTGTGGAGAAGTAGGTACGACATATCACATGTGGTGGGAGTGTTTAAAGATGCAGCTGTTTTGGAATAATATTATTTATTTAGTAAGAAAAATTACTGAGATCGACATTAGATTGGATCCAGAGTTATGTCTTCTCCATATCACCGAGCTTTCAGCGAGGTCATACAAGGATTCAGGAATTTGGCATTTCCTAAGCGCAGTGAACAGTTTGATACCTAGGTTCTGGAAACAAAGGGAGGTGCCGACAGAGGAGGATTGGATGGTCAGAATGAATCAGATTTGTGGGTTGGAAAGATTGTATTATACGCATATAGATAAGATGGAAAAGTATCATATAAAGTGGAAAAAATGGGAAGAGTATAGAGAAAAAGTGAAATATATGACAATGATTTATACCCCTTGAAACAAATATGGATTGTAGAAACTGTTCTTTGGGTTAGAAGAGAAATGTAGAGAGGGATGGGGGGGGCAGGGATTTTCGAGGGTGGGGGTCGGGAGGGTGTCAAGGTCCTACCTTTTCCCTGTGGTTATGTTACTTCATGTGCTGGTGTCCATCTTGGATTCTGCTGTGCATGATGGGAGCCCTTTTATGCCTTCAGGTTTCTGTGGTCCATCCTCCAGAGGGGTGTGGCTGATGACATATAAGCCTGTGGCCCGCACATGCTCTTTGCACTTGTGTCTTGTGTCTTTGTGTTGCTGTTACTCTGTTCTGACTCTCGTGACTCTCCTGGTATCTGATTCGGCTTGTCTTGACTATTCTTTGTATTCTCCTTTGATCTGACCCTCTGTTGCTGAACCCGGCTCGTGACCTGTGATTCTCGTCTGCTGTCCTGTACTGTCCTGTCCTGTTGTTGTTGACCCCGGCTTGTCTGACTACTCTTTTGTCTCTTCCACCAGCTACACGCCATTGGCGGCGGCCATTACCGCAACTGAGGTGTCTCGGGGGCCGCGACCTGGTTCCTGGCTGCGTCAAGTCCATCCCCACCATCAGGGGCCCTGGTGAAGGGCAGCCTGGGACTTAGACTCCGCGCCCTGAGGGACTTCGGTCTGTGGGTGGTGGTTGTCGTCAGCCAGTGCGTTACATTGTTAGGCCTGCCTGTCCGTTCCTCAGCTCCTGCCCTGACATTACACAAGTGCCATGAACCCTGACGGTGCAGGCACGCCTTCGCTCCCAATGCTAGTCGCCAGACTCGATCAACAGGATCACCTGTTGGATCAGTTCGCTCAGGCGTTGCAAACTCTGCTTGCACGCACCGCGCACCTTACTCCTGGTGTTATTAGGCCGGTTGTCGCTCCGGTGGTCGCTTCCGCTGCTGTTCCGCTTGCTGTGCCTACCGCCGCGGCTGATGCGGCACCCGCGGTGTCCAGAGGTATGACCGGTTCAGCCCCTCTTCCACAGCGCTTTGGGGGTGAGCCGAGTCAGTGTCGTGGGTTCCTCAACCAGGTGGGTATTTATTTTGAATTAATACCCCACGCCTTTCCGTCTGAGAGGTCAAAGGTGGGGTTCCTCATCTCACTACTCTCAGACAAGGCCTTGGCCTGGGCAAATCCCTTATGGGAGAGGAACGACCCGGTGATTCAAGATTTTTCTGGTTTTGTCGATGCCTTCCGTAGGGTATTCGACGTACCGGCTCGTTCCGCCTCGGCGGCCAAGCTGCTCATGACCATGCATCAGGGTTCACGGACCGTGGCCGAGTACGCTATAGAGTTTCGTACCCTGGCGGCAGAGGTCGGTTGGAACAATGAGGCTCTGGTGGCTGCGTTTTCTCAGGGTCTTTCTGACTCATTGAAGGACGAGATTGCAGCTAAGGAACTGCCTGTGGTGTTGGAGGAGCTCATCTCTTTCCTGATCCTGATTGACACCAGGCTCAGGGAGAGGCCTTCACTCAAGGAACGCCTGCGGAGGCCTTCCAATCGACTGGCACCTGCGTTTTCTGTCCCACCCGTTCCTCCCTCTCCTCCCACGCCTCCTGGGGATAGCTTGTCTGGTGGGGAACCCATGCAGCTGGGGTTTGCTCGCCTTTCCGAGGGGGAGCGGGCCGCTCGGCGTCGGGAGGGTCGCTGCCTGTACTGTGGCCTCGGTGGGCACTTTCGGCAGTCTTGTCCGGTCCGTCCGGGAAACGCTCGCACCTGAGATCATGTCGGGGACAGATCTTGGGTGGAGTTTCCTCGTCCCCGGCGTTCCGCAAGGATAAGCCACTGATCACCGTGGTCCTTTCTTGGACAGGGGGCTCGGTGACGGCCCAGGCGTTGGTAGACTCTGGGGCCGGTGGGTTGTTCTTGGACAGCTCGTTTGCTGCGCAGCACTCCATTCCCCTGCAGGCTCGTGCTGCCCCATTGGTTCTCGAAGCAATAGATGGCAGGCCCCTGCAGCCGCCGCAGGTTACCCACGAGACCCTGCCAATAGAGGTAGCCATTGGGGCTGTTCACAGGGAGTTGGCCTGTTTTCAGGTGATTTCTTCCCCACACTATTCGGTGGTTTTGGGGTATCCCTGGCTCCAGAGGCACAATCCTACCTTCAATTGGCAAACAGCCGAGATTCTCTCATGGTCTCCACAGTGTGGGGCCGGGTGCATCCGGGGGCCGGTTAAGGTATTGTGTGCCTCCTCGGACTCTGCGTTGCCCACCGACTATGGGGAATACCGGGACGTGTTCGATAAGGTACGCGCTGGTACCTTACCACCGCATCGTCCTTACGACTGCGCCATATCCCTGCAACCCGGGGCCACTCCTCCACGTGGCAGGGTGTACCCTCTCTCGGTTGCGGAGAATAAGGTCATGGAGGAGTACGTGGTGGATGCGCTTTCCCGGGGGCACATTCGTAAGTCTACTTCCCCAGCAGGAGCGGGGTTTTTTTTCGTAAAGAAGAAAGGTGGGGAATTGAGGCCCTGCATCGATTATAGGGGTCTCAATCGGATTACCATTAAAAATGCATATCCAATTCCTTTGATTTCTGAGTTATTCGACCGCCTTAAGGGAGCAACGGTCTTTACCAAACTCGACCTTAGGGCGGCGTACAACCTCGTACGGATCAGACAGGGGGATGAGTGGAAGACCGCGTTTAACACCAGAACTGGGCACTACGAATACCTGGTGATGCCCTTCGGATTGTGTAACGCGCCCGCGGTCTTTCAGGAATTCATAAACGATGTCCTTCGTGATTTGTTGCAGCAATGCGTAGTGGTTTACCTGGATGACATCTTGGTTTACTCTACCTCCATGGAGTCCCATGTCCAGGATGTTAAGCAGGTGCTGCAACGATTGCGTGAGAACGGACTCTTTTGTAAACTCGAGAAGTGCGAGTTCCATCGATCCCAGGTTGCCTTTTTGGGCTACATAATTTCCGCGGAGGGATTTTCCATGGACCCTCAGAAGGTTGCGGCAGTTCTGCAGTGGCCTCGTCCCAATGGTCTTCGGCCCATTCAGCGCTTTCTGGGTTTTGCCAACTACTATCGGAAGTTCATCAGGAACTTCTCCACATTGGCAAAGCCTCTCTCTGACCTAACCAAGAAGGGGAGTAACCCTCACGAGTGGCCATCCGAGGCCATCAGAGCTTTCGAGGCTCTGAAAGCTGCCTTTGCTTCGGCTCCGATTCTTTCGCATCCCAATCCTGGGTTGCCCTTCGTCCTCGAAGTTGATGCTTCCGAGACGGGAGTAGGGGCTCTCCTGTCTCAGCGTCGGTCACCCGATGGACCCCTACTTCCCTGCGGGTTCTACTCCAGGAAGCTTTCCTCGGCTGAGTGCAACTACCAGATTGGAGATCGGGAGTTGTTGGTCATCATTCTGGCTCTCAAGGAATGGAGGCACCTGCTCGAGGGTTCTGCGGTTCCGGTCCTCATTCTTACCGATCACAAGAACCTGACTTATCTTTCGGAGGCCAAGAGATTGACACCCCGCCAGGCCAGATGGGCTCTGTTCTTGTCACGCTTCAACTATGTGGTTTCATATTTGCCTGGTTCCAAGAATGTCAGGGCTGATGCGTTATCACGGCAATACTCTGAATTGTCCAGGGAGGACTCTGAGCCAATCTCACTTATACCTCCAGATCAGATCCTGGCTGCCATTCGCACCAGTCTGACCTCTCCCCTTGGGGATCAGATTTTGGCGGCTCAAACTGATGCTCCTCCCGGGAGGCCGGAGGGTAGATGTTTCGTACCCGAGGGATTGCGCACCCGCCTGCTGCGTACCTACCATAACGCCAAAACTGCCGGGCATCCAGGGAAGAACCAGCTGTGTTGGGTCGTCTCTCGCTTATTCTGGTGGCCAACCCTCCGTGCCGACATTGCCTCTTATGTAGCGGCATGTTCGATCTGTGCCCAGAATAAGTCTCCACGGCATCTCCCTTTGGGTCTTCTGCAACCCATTCCCAATGGGGAGCGTCCTTGGTCACATCTAGGGATGGACTTTATTGTAGACCTCCCGGTGTCTCGGGGTCATACGGTCATCCTCATGATCGTCGATCGGTTTTCCAAGATGTGCCATTGCATTCCACTCAGCAAATTACCCACAGCGCAGGAACTGGCCACGGTCTTTTCCAGGGAGACTTTTCGCCTGCATGGGTTACCTAAGGTGATTGTCTCAGACCGCGGGAGTCAGTTCGTGTCCAGATTCTGGCGTGCCTTCTGCTCCCAGTTGGGTATTAGTCTCTCCTTTTCATCAGCCTACCACCCGCAGTCCAATGGGGCTGCGGAGCGTTCCAATCAGGCCTTAGAACAATTCCTTCGGTGTTATATTTCAGACCATCAGGATGATTGGGCCGATCTCCTGCCGTGGGCAGAGTTTGCCAGGAACTCGGCGGTCAACTCCTCCACCGGGATGTCTCCCTTCATGGCCAACTATGGGTTTCAACCCGCGGTATTACCTGAGAGGTTCTCACCACAGGACATTCCGGCTGTGGAGAACCATTTTGCTGCCCTGCGTTCTTCTTGGGGGCAGATCCAGAGGGCCTTGAGGGACTCAGCTCAGCGCCAGAAGTTCCAGGCTGATCGCAGACGGTTGCCCGCTCCTTCATACCAGGTCGGCGATCGGGTGTGGTTGTCTACTCGCAACCTCAATCTTCGGGTGCCCACACCCAAACTGGCTCCCCGTTTTGTCGGTCCTTTCCGCATTCTCCGCAAAGTGAATCCGGTGGCCTATGCACTTGCCCTTCCGTCTGGGATGTGGATCTCCAATATCTTTCATGTTTCCCTGTTGAAACCTCTGATCTGCAATCGCTTCACTACCTCTCTTCCTCGGCCCCGTCCTGTCCGGGTTGACGGTCATGAGGAGTATGAGGTGAGCCGGATCCTGGACTCTCGATTGGTGCGCGGTCAATTACAGTTCCTGGTTCATTGGCGTGGTTATGGTCCCGAGGAGCGTTCCTGGGTTCCTTCCGCGGATGTCCATGCTCCTGCCCTCCTCCGCGCTTTTCATACCCGCTTTCCTCAAACCTTTTGTTGAGCCGCGGAGGGGGAGGGGCCCTTGAGGGGGAGGTACTGTCAAGGTCCTACCTTTTCCCTGTGGTTATGTTACTTCATGTGCTGGTGTCCATCTTGGATTCTGCTGTGCATGATGGGAGCCCTTTTATGCCTTCAGGTTTCTGTGGTCCATCCTCCAGAGGGGTGTGGCTGATGACATATAAGCCTGTGGCCCGCACATGCTCTTTGCACTTGTGTCTTGTGTCTTTGTGTTGCTGTTACTCTGTTCTGACTCTCGTGACTCTCCTGGTATCTGATTCCGCTTGTCTTGACTATTCTTTGTATTCTCCTTTGATCTGACCCTCTGTTGCTGAACCCGGCTCGTGACCTGTGATTCTCGTCTGCTGTCCTGTACTGTCCTGTCCTGTTGTTGTTGACCCCGGCTTGTCTGACTACTCTTTTGTCTCTTCCACCAGCTACACGCCATTGGCGGCGGCCATTACCGCAGCTGAGGTGTCTCGGGGGCCGCGACCTGGTTCCTGGCTGCGTCAAGTCCATCCCCACCATCAGGGGCCCTGGTGAAGGGCAGCCTGGGACTTAGACTCCGCGCCCTGAGGGACTTCGGTCTGTGGGTGGTGGTTGTCGTCAGCCAGTGCGTTACATTGTTAGGCCTGCCTGTCCGTTCCTCAGCTCCTGCCCTGACAGAGGGGAAGGGATGGTTAAAGATACGGGAAATAGATAAACTATGTCAGTAGGAAGATATTAATTTTATGTCTTTCT
This sequence comes from Staurois parvus, assembly GCF_062004578.1. Lineage (NCBI taxonomy): Eukaryota > Metazoa > Chordata > Amphibia > Anura > Ranidae > Staurois > Staurois parvus. Next base: position 9,175,157 of record NW_028318003.1, read on the forward strand.
TTTTTTTTCTTTTCCTTTTGTTAAAGGAGAAAGTGATTGTGATTTTTACTTGGCTGAAAAATTAATAAATATTTATATATAAAAAAAAAAGGAAGATTCATCCTCTCTGTTTGTCCTGTTTATCGTAATTATCAAAAGTGAGAATAGAAAATTCCAAAGCACAGTGGCTAAATGGTTAGCACTTCCACCAGGCAATACTAGGGTTATTGGTTCAAATCCCAATCACAGCACCACCTGCCTGGAGTGTACATGCTCTGCCTGAGTTGGTTTCCTCTGGGTACTCTGGTTTCCTCCCACATTCTCAAGAAATGCTGGTAGGATAATTAGATCCTGTCTAAATTGGCCCTAGTATGTGTATGTATGAATGTAAGTTAGGGACCTTAGATTGTATACCTCTTGAGGGTTAGGAACTGATGTGAATGTACAATATATATATAAATTGATGATGCTATACAAGTACCTGAAATAAATAAATTGTGTGTTGTCACCAGAAAAACAATAGGGGGTTCTATCCCTCTCTTACTCTATCCAAAAAGTTTTACTTTAACCATTGCTGGCATGGCGGTGATACAACACAAGTGGTCCAGACCTCCAAAAATGTAGAGGTCATTGGGCAGGGTGAGAGTACATCTTCTCTGAGCACATATGGGGTGTTTAGAAGCTGTGGAATTCTAGGGTTATAGGAACACACTATATAGTTTTTGGATGGTTGGAGTAAAAGAAAATTATTGAGAGGCGGTTGATGAACTGGCACAAGGATTTTGTTTGACGGATTTATTCATTAAATCAGAAGTAAATGGCGAACGCTAGATATGTGGAGCTGCTTGCACTAAAAGGGGAGTTACAAAACCCAAAATATAAAAACGGCAGAACAGGGCAGCGCATAAAACATATATGAAGAATATGTACAAATAAATATATGTTCGCCAAATAAATAAATATTATAAATCAATATTATTATACAGATAGTGCTTATTAAAGTGCCAAGTGCAGTCATGTAACAAAAGTCCTTCAGATAACAGTCCTATACAAAATCTCCAGTGCAATCATTCCAAAAAAGTGCTGAATCCAAAATAGTGCTCCTCTCCTGTGCAGCTCCTCCACCACCATGCACTGCATTCATCAGAAAGCCAACTGATCAACAGATTGCAACATCTGCCTCTCACTCTTCAATACCACGGATGGCACAACCAGGAGCCTAAAGAAAATCGCTCACCACACGGAGCCCAGAGGAGCATATGTAGTGTAGTATCTAAAGTGGACTTCCAGCCGTTTTAGTGTTTGTTACAAGTCAGCAGCTACAAAACTTGTAGCTGCTGACTTTTAATAAACACACACGTGTCCCGGGGTCCGGTGATGTTCTCACCCGCGCCATCCGTTCTCCCCTTCTCTCCGCCACGGCGCCGCCATCTCAACTGTGGGAACCAGGCTGTGACAGCTTGCGGCTTCACAGCTGGCTGCCCACTGCGCATTCGCGAGTCATGCTGCGCCTCCTAATTGGTCCAACAGTTTCTTGGGATCTGTGAAACTTCCCAGGAGACTGCAGGAGGGAGGAGGGGCCCGACCTTCACAGCAAGGAACTGAGTGGGAGCGGGTACCTGTCAAAACCAGGTATCCACTCCCCCCCAAAAGGTTTCAAATATGGGAGGGGAGGGGGCAGGCAAACAAGCAGAGCTTCCGATTTTGAGTGTAACTCTGCTCTAATGGATATAAAATAGTAACAATAAAAACAGACGCTAAACAATCTTCCACGTGGAACTAAAACAAACAGTCGCGGCCGGACGTTTATTCATTATTTATGTTTCACACCAGGGGCGGACTGACAACTCATGGGGCCCCCAGGTAATAGGGGATCATGGGGCCCCTATGTCCTTGCCCACACTCAAAAAATGCCTATAAAAGGTACCAGGGGCATTTCATGGGGCCCCCGGGTAATAGGGGATCATGGGGCCCCTGTGTCCTTGCCCAAACTCAAAAAATGCCTATAAAAGGTACCAGGGGCATTTCATGGGGCCCCCTACTGACCCCGGGCCCTGCCCGAGTTCTCGAATGGTCAGTCCGCCCCTGGTTCACACCCTTATTGGTGTCATTGATTTATTTCAGTGTATGAATTATATTTAGGGCGTATATTTACTACACATTATGAGCACTGATGGAGCTCTGGGAATCATTCGATTGCATGTCATTTGTATTTATTTTGTTAGTAGAGTGCACAGAGGGTAATCCGGAGGTATGTCCTCATATATCCATGATGTCATTTTGTTTTATCACCATGAGGGAATGAATTTGTAGTAATACCAAGACACGTAGGTAGGGAGCGCTGCACGTATTTATTGTATGGATCCGTGACATCACAACAAGCCAGCGATCCATTCACACAGGTATAACCCCGCCCCGCCGCTCTGCGTCTACAGACGTTTACTGAAACATGCCACTCAGCTCCTCCTCTGATTGGCCAATAGCTGGAGGTTAGGACAGGGCACCCATTGGTCGCAGCCTAGGAAATCAGGGCGGGACAGAAGTGGATTGGCTGTTCTTTGTAGCTGCGGTGTGATACCGGAAGTGTGCAGGTGACGTGCGGTGAAGGTGAAGTAGTGCTGTGCTCAGTGTGTTCTATAGGTCGCTCGTCTACAGCGTACTGTTACTGGGGGGTGATGACCTCATCCCTTTAACACCGAACACGTGTTACTGACACAGGTGCTGGGCACGTGTAATGCAGATGAGGCACTGAGTGGAATTAGCACCTTCATCAGCCCCAGAACCTGTGTCATTAATATGTGTTCGGTGTTAAAGGGGTGAGGTGACCACCCTGTATTAGTGGCTGTAAGGTGCAGCTGCTCCATGTGGAGGCGGTGTGATCCCTTCTGGTGTGATATTAGGACACGGCTGCCAGTGTCTTCTAGACAGGTTCTCTTCCCCTTGCATTGCCTCGGTCTGTAGTCTCAGTCACATCCTAAGGCCCCATGTACACGGGACGTTTGAAAAACTCTTCTGAACGATGGAAACTGATGGAAAACGGAGGTTAAAAAAATGTCTGTTTAGCCGCGTTTGCATACCGCGTTTATGAGCAGTTGCATTTAGAAACGTTTTTAAAAGATAACCACAGGAGACCTTCCAAAATGCCCAGAATGCACTGAAAACAGTAAAAAATTGACTTATTTCAGATAGAAATAAAGCAGAGAGATCAGTATGTGTTGAGATTAGCTGTGTTTTTGTGGTGTTTGGATGTGTTCCGGCTCATTTCTGTGCAGAAATTATTGCAGCAATGTCTAACATTTTCTTTCATGCAAACCTCAAAGTCTGGTGTACCGGGTCCATTTGAGTACCGGGAAAACGCTTTGCATGCATTTGTTATGATGGAGAAAGGCTCTGGACAGCATCTGGAAATGGAAGAGTTACAAATATTTTCCAAACGCTTATAAATGCAGTTAGCCGCGTTTAGAAGTGTTTGGCGTTTGAAACGCTGATAAAATCTATTCCTGAACGCAAGTTTGGTGCGTTCAAAAAAACAATTGTAAACTCAACTGCCTGTAAAGGACGATGTGTACATGGACACATAGGAAAACATTAAGGAGAGTTCAGGGGCTGCTGAAAAAAACTGCTGAACATCTCCTAAACGGGAGTTTATCAGCTGCAGTGTACATGGATCCTAAGGGCTCGTTCACACTTGGCTTTATTTCTAAATCTTGCCAATTGCCCTTATAGCGTTAGGTGTTTGTGAAGTGTTTTTAACGCTCCCAAAACACCCTATGCACGATTTTGAGGCGGTTGATAGGCGTTTGCCAAGAGTTAAAACCGCACCACAAACTCCTATAATGAAGTTTAAATGGTATTAACGCTCCACAAACTCCTCGCAACCGCACTGCAAATGCCGGTCAAGCGTTTGCGAAATGGCACCATAGACTTGAATGGGAGGCTTCAACTCCTCCTGACTCAACCAGAGGCGTCAGTTTTGCCGCGACGCTAACGCTTCCGTGTGAACAGCACTGTGTGCTGCCATGTGCAGAATTTTCAGAGGCATTTGAGAAGCGTTAAGAATGTTTCCCAAACGCCTGTCTGACGCCTGCTGACAAAGCTAGTGTGAACGTAGCCTTATTGTCCTGTCAGCCTAGTGCGAGGTGTGGAGGGATTTCCAGCCTCATGTTACATATATATATGTCATGATAAATGACCGGTCGTTGATTTATTTTATCTATCACCATGCATGTTACAATCTGACCATGTGATCAGTGTTATGCTCCTGGCACATGATACAATCTGATTGTATAATCTCTGTTAACCACTTGCTCTTCTGAGTATTTACCCCCCCTTCCTGACCAGGCCATTTTTTGCAACACGGCGCTGTGTTATTTTAACTGACAATTGCGCTGTCATGCAACGCTGCACCCAAATGAAATTTACGTCCTTTTTTTCCCCACAAATTACTATTATTATACAGGATTTATATAGCGCCAACAGTTTGCTCAGCACTTTACAATATAACGGGAGACAATACAGCAACAATACAGTTCCATACAAGAGGGTTAGGAGGGCCCTGCTCCTCGGAGCTTACAATCTATGAGGGAGGGGCTGGTGGTACAAAAGGTAGTAACTGGGGGATGGACTGGTAGGCAGGATAGGCTTCCCTGAAGAGATAGGTGTAGAGTAGGTGATAGTCTGATAAATTGGGGTAGAGAGTTCCAGAGGATGGGGGAAGCTCTGAAGAAGTCCTGGAGACAAGCATGGGAGGAAGAGACAAGGGAGCTAGAGAGTAGGAGGTCATGCGAGGAGCGGAGAGTACGGTTTGGGTGATATTTGGAGATGTAAGTTGGGGCAGAGTTATAAATGGCTTTATACGTTATTGTTAGTGTTTTGAATTTTATCCGTTGGGCAATGGGAAGCCAGTGGAGGGATTGTCAGAGAGGGGTGGCTGATACAGAATGGTTAGTAAGGTGGATGAGTCTGGCAGCAGCATTCATGATAGATTGAAGAGGGGATAGCCTGCGATTAGGTAGTCCAATGAGGAGGGAGTTACAATAGTCAAGGTGAGAGATAACCAGGGAGTGAATAAGTTGTAGTGGTTTCCGAGGTTAAGAATGAGCTTTCTTTCAGTGGTATTTGATCGCCTGTGCGGTTTTTTTATTTTTTGCACTAGAAACAAAAAAAGACCAACAACTTTGAGAAACAAAACCAATATTTTTGACTTTGCTATGAAACATGACCAATAAATTTTTTTTAAATACAATTTCTTCATAAACATAGGGCAAAATGTATTCTGCTACATGTCTTTGCTAAAAAATCCCAATATGTGTAAATTAATTGGTTTATGCAAAAATTATAGCTTTTATATACTGGAATTTTTATTTATTTATACTAGTAATGATGTCGGTCAGCGACTTATAGTGGGACTGCGGCGGCATTCTGACACTGGGGGGAACTGACTTGGTGTCACTGACATCCCCAGTGACACCAATACAGTGATCAGTGCTAAAAAAAAAAAGCACTGACACTGTACTAATGGCACTGGGCAGAAAAGGGGTTAACATCTGAGGCAATCAAAGGGTTAACTGTGTGATTTACTATGAAGCTGTGTTTGTGCTTTCCACTATAAGCACACTGCTTTGTATGGCTGTGCTGGAGCTGACGGGAGAGAACTGTATTGTTTACATACAGTTCTTACCCCCAACAGTAATACTTGGCGATCACCGGGTGGTGGCGAGCAATCACGGGGCGGGAATGGCGGCGTGGGTAGAGAGCGTGCACGGTTCACGTGTGCCCCTACCCATAGATGCAAATTCACATATACATGATTTTGCGCACACCTGCCACCCTTTAGCAGTATTTTTGCTATAGAGCGGGGGAAAGCAGTTAAAGGGGATATTCAGTCAGTTAAAAAATTAAAAGTCAGCAACTACAAATCCTGTAACTGCTGATTTTTATAGTGGAACTTCACCCAGTAGGGGAATGGGGTGTTGGTATCTTCACAAGTCCCAGAAGACTGCGGGACCAGTCACTTTGAGCATGCGCAGTAGGAAACTGGCTGTGAAGCCGCGAGGCTTCGCTTCCAGTTTCCTTTACTCTAAGGTGGCAGCACCTGCACCTTATATTAAAAGTCAGCAGCTACAGTATTTTTTTTGATGGGATCCTGGAGCTCCTCTTTAATAAAAGGACACTTACCTGTCCAGGGATCCAGTGATGTCCTCAGCCAGGTTAGTTCTTCACTGGTCTTCAGGTCCCCAATGCTGCCATGTTGACCCAGCTGTGGTTCCTGCAGCTTCACAGCTGGCTCCCTGCTGCTCATGCAGGAGAAACACTGCACCCTGTAAGAGGTCCTGCAGTCTACTGTGACCTGCGACGTGTTCCAGAAGGATGAGGGCAGAGAGGGAGCAGATGATCCAAGTGGGACTGGGTACCTGCTCCTTAAAGCTGAGCAGTGGAAGCTGTGCTTTTCTGTCCCCCCCAAAATGTACCAAATGTGGCAGTGCAGAGGGGGGGAGGAGTCAGAAAAGCTGAGATTTTAACAGGTACCCACTCCCACTTCTGACTGAGTTCGCCATGGCAAACTGAGCCGGAAGTTTGGCACCCCCCACAGCCCTCTGGGGCACTTCCAAGGTCTCAGAGGATTGCAGCCCATTCACAAAGTGCAGCATGCTTCGTGCATGCTCAGTAAGAAATTGGCGGGGAAGCCGCAAGGCTTCCACGCCAGTTTCCCTTAGTCAAGATGGCGGCACCAGTACCAGACATCTGATTGATCAGGGTACCGCTGGATGCATGGACAAGTAAGTGCCCTACTATTAAAAGTCAGCAGCCACAGTATTTATAGGGGCACGTTTGGACAGCGCTATTGTCAGTCTGTGGGGAGGGAAGTGTTAGATGTACTAGCAATTTGAAGTTGAACTTCAGCACCGCACCTGGGAACTAGCAGGGAGGAGAAAGACCTTGTAGTATAACGAGCACTGATTGCTCGTCAGCAAAGGGGACTGTCAGGCTTATTCTTTATCCCTGTCGCTGCCAGAGCCCTTTTTGCGTTTTTTTTGCAGAAAAATAATTTTAGGCCTGAAGATTACATAAACCCCCCAAAACATTATATATTTTCTGAAAGCAAACATCCTAGAGAATAAAATAATGAGAGTTCCAATTTTTCATGTTGCATGATATTACCACATAGGTCTAGGAAATGCAAAATTTCAGTAAAAAATGCACTTAATTTTAGGGCACAAAAAAGCAATAAATTACCCATTTTTGGGTAAAATATAAAATCTTAGATTGCACCTTCTACAAGCTTTAACCAGTGCTCTGCTGGACACTGATAGAAGTCACAAGACTGCTATATACTGCTGATGAGAAAAGGTATTTAGCAGTTTGTTTACTAAAATAATTGCATTTCCATGTTGTGTGTACTGTGGGAGATCAGATATGGTGAATGCAGGGTCCGGGGTTTAGTAACACTTTAAGCTTCAGCTTTTAGGCTAGGTTCACACGGAAGATGGGATGTGGATAGTTTTCTGCATTCAAAGGTAGCTAGTCACTGGCTCTGGACACATTTGTGACTTGTTTTGTATCTGGTCCAAATTTTAGACACAGCTGACTGGGAACAACCAACATCTTTTGCAACATTCCGTGATGATTTACCTTCTTGAAGAAGTTTTATAATCCTCTCCTTTGTTTCAACTGACATCTATCATGTTGGATCCATGATTCATGTCAGTCAGCTTGGTGCAACAGCTCATCAAGGTGTGCAAGCACTGTTTGTAAACTGCATACTAATTAGCAGATGTAATCTGATGCAGATGTTTGTTTTAGAACGGCAAAGTACATGGTGATTTCATAATCTTTTCTTCAGAATTTAGTGATTCCATATTTTTTTTCCTCTGCTTGATCTGCAAAAACAGTTGCAACTGACTACAGTTTTCTTTTTTTAAGTGTTAAAGCCAGAAGGTTGGAATGTGAAAGCGGAGCTCCACCCAAAAGGGGAAGTTCCGCTTTAAGGACTGCTCCCCTGCTCCCCATTAAGGATTGGCACCTTTGGGGGGGGGAGCAGGTACCCAAATTTGACAGATACCTGCTCCCACTTCCGGTCCAATCACCTAGGCGATTGGAAACGGAAGGTGTCCTCCTTCCCTCCCTTCCTGTACTCTTTTGGGACACGTGACAGGTCCCAGAAGACTACAGGACCATTCATGAAGCGCAGCTCTACGCGCGCATGTGCAGTGGGTACCCGGCTATGAAGCCACAAGCTATCACAGCCGGGTGCCCATACTGAAGATGCCGGCCTCCTGGAATCCAGGATGGCTGGTGAAACGGGCTGCGAGGGACACACCGCGGTACCGAGGGACAGGTAACTGGCTGTTTTTTAAAAGTCAGCAGCTACAGTTTTTGTAGCTGCTGACTTTTATTTTTTGACAGGGTGAGTGGAACTCCACTTTGCATGAAAACAGCTTTGAGGCATGTCTGTGATTAGTTTTTTTTCTACACAATTAACCCCTTTGCGCCGGCCGCACACAAATGTGCGGCCTCTCGACGTCTGGGCCTAGACGCCGAGCGGCCGCACATTTGCGTCCATGTAACTAAATACATATGTGCTGAGAGCGCGCGCCCTGCGCGCTCCCAGCACACATGTGTGGTACTCACGGAAAGGTCCCGGTCCGCTCTTTCGAACGGGACCTTTCCCGATCATGTGACCGCCGTGACGCGTCATCACGGCGGTCACATGATTCCTAAACCACGCCCCAACCGCCCCGCCTCCCGGCGTCTGAATCTCTTAAAGGGCCGGGAGGCGTCGGCGGGAAGGGGTTAAACAATTGAATGAACATTTTCCAAGAGTGGTGATTCCATACTTTTTGGATCAAGAGGCCAGTGGAGGGATGTAAACAATGCCATGGCCCTCATAGCAAGATCTAGGTAAGTGTAGTAGCTGGTGAGGGGCTAGACCTTCTTACAGGTTTGGGGTCCAATGGGTGACGTCACCCATAGGCTCCTATGGCCAACCCAATGTAGGTGCTCTCTCTCATCTGAAACCATGCTGGCTGACACAGGGGAACCAGATCATGTGACCGGACGAGAGCGACCTAAAAATAGTTAAGTATACACATATTTATAATACAGGTTAGTTAGCATAGGTGTTAGGAGAGGGCATTTTTAAGATTAGTTAGGTTTAGCCTGAAATTATACTTTTTTTTTTTTCTTTTCTGTGACCACACTGGGGAGTTTGTTCCATGTTTTCCTGTGACACTAGGATAAGAAATGGTGGAGGGGACACACTTGTCAACAGACAGGCATAGACATTAGAGTCCCTGTTATACATTTTAACCCTTCTTTGCTCAACTCAGAATATCTTTTGTATGATTTCTGTGGCCTGTTGGAGAAATTTGGAAGTGAGGGGATGTACTGTGTATGGATTTTTTTGGCTCTGGCATATAGTTGGATTGAGATCAGTTTGTGCTTTTCTTTTATTCCTCTAAACAAGTCAGCGTGACAGTTTGGCAAAGGCCATTCAACATATGTGAATATTTGCTCACCACTTGGTGCGCTGCTCATAATCAGTAAAATGAAAATTCTGACAACACCAAAATATTGTGCTTAATAAATTATAGAAAGTCCAGAAATCCAAAATATAAAAGTGCAGTCCAACAAATCGGTATATAAAGGTGCTCAGTCCATTTGCAATCCCAAAAGTGATCAAACTCAGAAGTGAACGATCGTGTTCCCACCACCAACCAAATGATTAGCCTCTTACCAGAAGCATCGATCTCATTAATAAGAGATCAATACATGCCTGTGTGATCTCAATTGGCACTGATCGTGCTAACAGCCAGCTCTCATCTTGTTCACACCATATTGTCACAAACGTCCCTCCGAAAAGAAGACTGAACTGAAGCCACAATGGTGTTCTATCGTACAAAATAGTTTATTAAAAAACAGACATATACTCACAATTTGTTAATGAATCAGAGCGAATATCAATCAGACGCTGAGGTTCCAATGTCGGCATACATGTGACGCCACCGGCTAGGCCCCGCCTAACATGATTTGTCACCAATCAGCATCATCAGAGGTAATGGAGCATGTAAATATTTGTTTTAAAAGGGTGATATATTTAAAGTATACACATCTCAAATGGCCATGTACACTAGCCCTTAGAATTCAGCAAAATGCTTATCCTACAAATGGTATAATATTGGTCATATGTTGTTTTGAAGTGATTGTAAAGGTTTTTTTGTTTTTTGCTTTTGAAATAAAAAAAGTTGTTATACTTTCCTGCTCTGTGTAATGGCATTGCACGGAGCAGGGTCTTACCTTTTCCTCTGGCAGTTTTCTGACGTCATCACACCACTCATGCGCACTGTACAGCGAGTTTAAAGCTGCTACTTTTTGTGAGTATATCTAGTGAATAAATTCAAGCTATCTGTGCAATGTTTTATATTGTTTGTTTCTTCTCTGAATCCATGGTCTATTGAGCATATTGAATGATCTAAGAAGAGCACTTGTGTGCAGTCAGTCTGATACCAAACATTCAGATGCCCATGAATGTTTGATTAGCACATTTGACCTCCATATCATAAGAGGTCTAACCATAAGTAAGGGGTACAGTTTTGTGTGGTTGCGGTGAAAGATTGCCTTGGCATTATAAGTCACATGGTGTGGAATGATTTGTATCCTGCTGACACTGTGGTAATCAGTATGTTTGGACTTTCATTTATAAGCACTCACAGTGGACTTTGGGACTTTTGGGTTGTCTTTATGGACGTATTATGTTGTAACAATTTTAACTTAAATATAAAAACATTTTTTATTTAATTGAGATTTTGAAGGGAAGTATTGGTAGGACACCTCCTATTTAGAGAGACAGCGCTTCACATAGGTGTTTATATATGTCTTTAAAATCTGTTTGTGGATATTTGTGTCTTCATATGGCAGGGGCAGTGCACAGCCAGTGCTCAGTGGAAATAGTCCAGGACTCAGACCTGTAACTAGCAATCTTTACCTAATTAAACCCAGAATCTAATTATTTACTATCTTAATGAAAAAACAGGTCTTATTTTAAACAATTTTAGGTTTTGCTGTAACAGTCATTTAGGTGATCTTGCTCTCAGTTTATTCATTCCTACAGTAAATACATTATCAGTATGTAAGAACCAAACGTATGTGTGTTGTGTGTCAGTTTATAATTGCTCTCTGCCTTTTTTTATGTTTAGAAATTTGGAATGGCACTAACGCGTTTAGGAAGGTTGGGCCAGAAGTCTAGTGTCCTGTTTTTATGTGACATGCAGGAGAAGTTCAGACCTAACATTGTGTTCTTCCCTCAGATTGTGTCTGTGGCTTCCAGGCTACTGCAGGTAAGAAAATGACCCACATGGCTAATTATGTACATACAGGACATGGTGTGTGATTATGTTTTATTAATTTTATTTCTTTTTTTTTAGCACAGGCAAGTTATGCATCACTTAACATGTATTGTACACACACATCAGTTCCTGTCCTGAAGGAGCTTACAATCTTAGGGCCCTATCTCGCATGCATGCATACATACACATATCCAGGAATCTTACTACTTGGCCTCAGGTGTTTATTATTTGAATTAAAGAGGGAGAGACAATGCACCAATCCTGGTGTTGCAATGGTCTGGCGCTTGCCATTTTTCTGTATTGGTTAGGGTTGTGACTAGAGATGAGCGAATCGAACATGACGAAGTGGAATTCGTTCCGAAGATTTGGAAAAATTCGATTCGCACCGAATCCGAAGATTAGCACACTTCGGATGCACGAATCGAATTTTCCAAAAAATGGCGGCGACATGTGTGGCGACGGAGCGGGGATCTCTGGAAAGGCGCGCAGACAAGGCGCGCTGACCCATAATGCATTCATTCATGACATGTGATCGCATTAGCCAATCAGCAGCCAGCCAGCCAGCACTGTGTAATGGTGGAGCTATAAATCGGCCATCTTAGAATTCTCCATTAGCCTCTGGTCATTCAAGACAGACAGACCTGTGTGTATGAAGGGACAGAGTTAGGGCCACAGAGACTTTAGGGCCACAGAATCGTTACTCAGGGCCACAGAATCGTTACTCAGGGACACAGAATCGTTACTTAGAGCCACAGCTATCAAAGAATCGAAAATTTAAAGTGACATACACCCTTTTTTTTTTTTGGTGGCTGTCGTGCACAGTTGGTGCTGCAGTTTGCCGATTGTGCAAAATAAACTGACTTTCTGCTTCACAACCACTATTGTACGTTCAAAGAGTTAAATCCATTTACACGCCGGCTGGCGGTAATATTTTTTGGGTGATTAGTGCATTCCAGTGACACAAACGTACAGTTTCCAGCCAACGGCAAGCTGCAATTGACCGATTGTGTACAATAAACTGACTTTCTGCTTCACAACCACTATTGTACGTTCAAAGAGTTAGATCCATTTACACGCCGGGTGGCGGTAATATTTTTTGGGTGATTAGTGCATTCCAGTGACATAAACGTACAGTTTCCAGCCAACGGCAAGCTGCAATTGACCGATTGTGCTAAATAAACTGACTTTCTGCTTCACAACCACTATTGTACGTTCAAAGAGTTAAATCCATATACACGCCGGGTGGCGGTAATATTTTTTGGGTGATTAGTGCATTCCAGTGACATAAACGTACAGTTTCCAGCCAACGGCAAGCTGCAATTGACCGATTGTGCTAAATAAACTGACTTTCTGCTTCACAACCACTATTGTACGTTCAAAGAGTTAAATCCGGTTTTATTTTTGGGGTGCTTATTGAATTAAAGAGTATGTCAGACAACACGCAGAGGAGTGGCAGAGGAGGCAATGTTTCAGGAGCGAGCAGACGTGGCAGCAGAGGAAGGGGTCGAGGCAGCACTAGTCGCAGCCAGAGGCCAGTGCTCCCGGTGTCATCCAGCGGTCGTGTCTCCACCGACAACCCTGCCGTCATCGATTGGTTGACTCGGTCGTCTTCCTCTTCCCAGGTCACCTCTGACACCTACAGCCAACGGTCGGTGGGTACGTCAGACACAACCGTTAGTTGGCATGGCCCGGGAGCAAGCCCACTGAAATCACGTGTCCTCGACCTGCCCCTGTCCTTTGGTGTTCCCTCACCAAGCGAAGTATCGCATGCTGTGGGCTCAGCCCCACTGTACAGTGAGGAAGAGCTAACAGAGGGCGGTCAGGAACGGGGGGAGACATCCGCCTCTTCAGCAGCCAGGCGAAGAAGTACTGGCGAGGAGAGTGGCTCGGTAGCCGGTCTAGAGACAGGTCTGTCTCCTGACCCACACGCAGCCGAGGGGGCTAGTAGTGACGCGGAGACCCTAATTGATGATGATGAGGCTGATCGCACTTGGCAGCCTCGTCGTCATCAGGCTATTGCTTCCGCATCATCAGGAGAAGAGGGTGCCAGCTTGCCAGCGAGCAAAACAGTCGGTGGGTTGCCCAGGAGGCAGCAGGGTCGCAGCAGTGTCAGTGGAGCCAAACGGCACGGAGTAGAGCACCAGCTCCACTGCAGCCTACCACCACGGCCAGTAGTGGTGCCGGTGTGCACAGAGGAAGTAGCAGTCAGCCAGTGAGGAGTAGCGGGGGCAAAGTTTCCTACTCGGCGGTGTGGCAATTTTTCGTCAAGCCGCCCCAGGAAGTAAACGTAGCCGTATGTCGACTATGTGGCCAGAAAGTTAAGCGTGGCCAGGGGGCCAATGTTGGGACTACAGCGTTGCGTCAGCATATGCAGCGTCGCCATTCGGTGGCCTGGGAAAACCGTGATAAAGATACGGCGGTTCTGCCTGCCCCAGCCCCCGCTCCATCACCCGCTCCGTTACTTGCTCCGTCACCCGACGTCAATCGCCCTCTATCAGCCAGTCAAGGCTCCAACACCTCTGCTGAGGGGAGTTGTCGCTCGTTGGCATCTTCCGCTCGTTCAGATGCTCCTTCTCCTGCTACTCCTCTTCACGGATTCCGTCAGCAGTCTTTCTTGGAATCCGTTTCCAAGAGACAACAGTTTGCGAGCACGCACCCGACGGTGCAGAAGCTGAACGTCCTCCTGTCCAAGTTGCTGGTGCTGCAGTCCCTCCCTTTCCAAGTGGTGGACTCAGCACCTTTCCGAGAAATGATGGCTTGTGCCGAGCCGCGGTGGAGAGTGCCAAGCCGGCATTTCTTCGCCAAAAAGGCAGTGCCAGCCCTGCATTCACATGTAGAAGAGATGGTGGGCCAGTCTTTGAGCATGTCGGTCTCTGCCAAAGTGCACGGCAGCGCCGACGTGTGGAGCTGTAACTACGGTCAGGGACAGTACATGTCATTTACGGCCCACTGGGTGAACGTGCTGCCGGCACAACCGCACCAGCAACTTGGACAGGTCACGCCGCTTTTGCCTCCACGTTTGCACGTCCTTGGTCCAGCAAAGATGTCCGCCTCTACCACCTCTTCTTCCGCCGTGTCCTCAGCCGCCACCCCCGTGCCAAGTCCCATTACCCGACCGGCATATCACATGTGCAGGGCGCAACGGTGTCACGCTGTGCTGCACCTGGTATGCCTTGGCGAACATAGTCACACAGGGGAGGAACTTCTGAGTGTAATGAACAGAGAAATCTACAGATGGCTGTCTCCGCGCAAACTGAAAATCGGAACCATGTTGACCGACAACGGAAAGAACATGGTGTCTGCTCTGCGTCAAGGAAGGTTGTGCCATGTGCCATGCATGGCTCACGTGTTCAATCTGGTTGTCAAGCGGTTCCTAAAATCCACCATCCCACTGCAAGACATCCTTAAAATGTCACGTAAACTTTGCATGCATTTCAGCCATTCCTACACCGCAAAGCACACCCTCCTTGAGCTGCAGCGGCAGAACGGAATTCCACAGCATCGCTTGATCTGCGACGTTGCAACAAGGTGGAATTCAACCCTACATATGTTAGACCGCCTTTACGAACAGCGAAAGGCCATCACCGATTTCCTGATGTTACAAGCGGATAAAGGTACTCCCCTGTGTAACTTAGATGTCAGCCATTGGCAGCTCATGCGTGACACCTGCCGCTTGCTCAGGCCCTTTGAGGAGGCCACACTATTCGTGAGTCGGCAGGACTATGGGATGAACGACGTCATTCCTCTGTTGCACGTCCTGGAACAAATGCTGTTAACAATGGCTGGTCAGGGTGCGGTAGACGTGGCGCACAGATCTCAACGCCACATGACCCCTGTGGGGGCAGGACAGGAAGAAGAGGAGGAGGTAGAGGAGGACATTGGTGCTCAGGAATTATTGAGTGAAATGGGTGGTTTTTCCACTCAGCGGACAGGAGTGGAGGAGCAGGAGCATCTGGTAGAGGAGGAGGAGACAGAGGACCCAGACGCACCGTGGCAGTATGCTGTGGAGATGGAGGCAGGGAGTCCCTCGCATTCCTTGGCACAAATGGCCCATAGCATGCTCGGTTGCTTGCGTAGCGACAGCCGAATAATAACCATCAGACAGAGGGATGACTTTTGGCTGTCCACCTTGTTGGACCCTCGCTACCGTTCAAAAATGGTGGCCTTTTTCACACCTGCTGAGAGGGAGGCCAAAATAAAGTACTATAAAAACCACCTATGTAGTCAGTTGGTCTCTGCCTTTCTGCGCCAACGTCCATCCTCAGACACTGTGGGCCCTGTGCGCTCGCGTTCCGCTGCCATGGCAGCAGGGGAGGGGTGGGGTGGTAGGAACAGTGGCAGCTCCACCAGCAGCGGCTGCCTCAGTCTGCAGTCGATGATGAGTAGCTTTCTTCACCAGCGCAGTGAGGAAACTACTAACCAGCCGCAGCAGCAGCATCAGGTGGACCTGGAGCAGGACCTCAAACAACAGGCTTGGGCCTACTTGGACAGCACCCTGCCAACCGAGGTAGACAATCCCCTTGACTACTGGGCAACGAAACTTGACCTTTGGCCCCAACTAGCTGAATTTGCCCTTGAAAGGCTGTCATGCCCGGCCAGTAGCGTGGCATCGGAGCGCGTGTTTAGTGCGGCAGGAGGTATTGTAACTCTGCGGAGGACACGACTGTCCACCCAAAGTGTGGAGAGACTCACGTTTGTGAAAATGAATCAGGCGTGGATTAGTCTGGATTTCAAACCACCAGTTCCTGACACAACTGACTAAATCCGCCATGAATCATGCCCCAAACATGTTATTATTTTTAACATAGGCCTCTGTATGGCCTTCAATTTAAGCTGCTTACGCTTCGCCACTCTGCCATGGGCCCCTGTACCGCCTCCTCTTGCTGCTGCCAGGTCCAGAGTGTGTCATGGGTCCCTGTACGGCCTCCCATTGCTGCTGATTTCATCGCCAGACTCTGCCATGTGCCACTTTCAGGTCTCCTTACACTGTTGGTGGGTTCCATTTTGTGATAGGGTGCTGTATGGCCTTCCATTGCTGCTGCCTCCACCGCCACCCTGCGCCATGTGCCTCTGTCGTCTGCTCACGCTGCTGACGGCTTCTGCTTTTTAACCAAGGCCTGTGTTTGGCTTCCGAATACTGCTGCATCCACCGCCACCCTGCGCCATTTGTCTCTGTCGTCTGCTCACGCTGCTGACGGCTTCCGCTTTTTAACCTAGGCCTGTGTATGGCTTCAGAATAATGCTGCCTCCACCGCCACCCTGCGCCATGTGCCTCTGTCGTCTGCTCACGCTGCTGCCAGGTCCATACTGATTCATGGCCCCCTGTACCGGCTCCTCATGAACGTGGTTCAGCGGGTTTGCATCACTTAACGGCAAATCGTTGACAAACGCTGGGACGTTCAGTGTTGTGCGCATTAAGCCAGACACCAAAGGGCAGCACAGACCTGTTATTACTCGCTCAAGCATGGCTGAACAAAACCAGTCTCTACCACAAATTGGACCCAGACCTGCCCAGGGTCTCGTAAGTAGATTGCACGGAGGAGTAGAGTTCGTTATTGGAATTAACTGTGAGGGACTTTTAAACCTAGGCCTGTGTATGGCCTTCAATTGAAGCTGCTTCTGCTCCGCCACTCTGCCATTGGACTCTTGATAGTCGTCTCCCCACGCTGCTGCTGGGGGGGACTTTTTAACATAGGCCTCTGTATGGCCTTCAATTTTAGCTGCTTACGCTCCGCCACTCTGCCATGGGCCCCTGTACCGCCTCCTCATGCTGCTGCCAGGCCCGTAATCTGCCATGGGCCCCCGTACCGACTCCTCATGCTGCTGCCAGGCCCGTAATCTGTCATGGGCCCCTGTACCGCCTCCTCATGCTGCTGCCAGGTCCAGAGTGTGTCATGGGTCCCTGTACGGCCTCCCATTGCTGCTGTCTCCATCGCCACACTCTGCCATGTGCCACTTTCAGGTCTCCTTACACTGTTGGTGGGTTCCATTTTGTGATAGGGTGCTGTATGGCCTTCCATTGCTGCTGCCTCCACCGCCACCCTGCGCCATGTGCCTCTGTCGTCTGCTCACGCTGCTGACGGCTTCCGCTTTTTAACCGAGGCCTGTGTTTGGCTTCCGAATACTGCTGCATCCACCGCCACCCTGCGCCATGTGTCTCTGTCGTCTGCTCATGCTGCTGACGGCTTCCGCTTTTTAAACTAGTCCTGTGTATGTCTTCCGAATACTGCTGCCTCCACCGCCACCCTGCGCCATGTGCCACTTTCAGGTCTCCTTACACTGTTGGTGGGTTCCATTTTGTGATAGGGTGCTGTATGGCCTTCCATTGCTGCTGCCTCCACCGCCACCCTGCGCCATGTGCCTCTGTCGTCTGCTCACGCTGCTGACGGCTTCCGCTTTTTAACCGAGGCCTGTGTTTGGCTTCCGAATACTGCTGCATCCACCGCCACCCTGCGCCATGTGTCTCTGTCGTCTGCTCACGCTGCTGACGGCTTCCGCTTTTTAACCTAGGCCTGTGTATGGCCTTCAATTGAAGCTGCTTCTGCTCCGCCACTCTGCCATTGGACTCTTGATAGTGGTCTCCCCACGCTGCTGCTGGGGGAACTTTTTAACATAGGCCTCTGTATGGCCTTCAATTTTAGCTGCTTACGCTCCGCCACTCTGCCATGGGCCCCTGTACCGCCTCCTCATGCTGCTGCCAGGCCCGTAATCTGCCATGGGCCCCCGTACCGACTCCTCATGCTGCTGCCAGGCCCGTAATCTGTCGTGGGCCCCTGTACCGCCTCCTCATGCTGCTGCCAGGTCCAGAGTGTGTCATGGGTCCCTGTACGGCCTCCCATTGCTGCTGTCTCCATCGCCACACTCTGCCATGTGCCACTTTCAGGTCTCCTCACACTGCTGGTGGGTTCCATTTTGTCATAGGGTGCTGTGTGGCCTCCCATTGCTGCTGCCTCCACCGCCACACTGTGGCTCCACACTCTGGTTTTGGCCCCGTGACTGCCCAAATGAGTGAAGTGTGCGGTGATTCTAAGATCGACGGCACTCATCTGCATGTCATACTGACTGACAGTATTATTTCTCTTCCCCAGCAGACTCCAAGGGCATTTAAATTAAAGGTACAGTGTTCTGCACTAATATAAAGGCTCTCTGAAGCCTAGAAACACCCTTTTTATAAGTTAAATTTGCGGCGAATATATTCGGATCGAATCGAATTTTTTCGGCGAATTCGGCGAATCAGCCGAACCGAATTTTTGAATAATTCGCTCATCTCTAGTTGTGACCAATCCTATCATGTCAGCATTGAGATTTAGAGATACAGTCAGGATCATCGTTAGATTAATGTAATATGTTGATTTCCCCCCCCCCCCCCCCTTTTTTTTTTTTTTTTTTCTTCTCTCCCTGCTATCCTTTAGACATCCCCCTTCTTCACCTCTCCTTTCTTCCTCTACTGAATCCCGCCCCAGGAAAATGCCCTGGCAAGCCTAAGCTCTGACAGTATGGCCGATAGACAGCACCCGTTTTACTAATGCATATTCCATAGTGCAGCATTGAGAAATGTTTTCAGTTGAACTATATTGTTTTACCTTTTGTCGTTTCTGACTCTGAAGAAAACATGCTTCAATTAGAGAATTGTCACGCATCACATATACTGCACTGTATGTACAACAGCTATGCACTGTATGTACTACACCTTGCTTTACTAGCCAAGAGTTTATGCGATCTGGGGTATCAGGATTTATATAGAGTTAGACTCAAATGTGCAAAAAGGCAAGTTTAATCATTGCAAGCTCACAAATGTTATTATAGGACCACCACACTATATCACAAAGTGGAGTCAATTTAGCAGGGGGTGTGTGAAATTGCCTTGAGAAACTGTAAGGTATTTGAGTATTATACATATGTAAATAGAAGAACCATCAATAAATACACAAAAGGGCTCAAGATATATTGGTGGAGAGTTAAAGTAAACTTGCCAAAAATGAAAGAAACCAAAAGCCTATATAAGTTTGTTTTAAACACAATGGTGCTGATTCATCAAGCTACTAATCATCATAGCATTTAAGGCACTTTAAAGTGTGGTTAAGGCATGCTAAAGTGGTTTTTCAACCAATATCATAAATCATTGCCGCCTCAGATGTATCTACATACTACTTATGTTATTACTGTCATTTTTTGGATGTGAACCTTCTAAATAAAGAATTAAAAAAATTGATATTAATGACCAGGACATCCAACTTCAGTCATCAAGATCAACACAGTCCAGGAGTTTGGAAATTAGAGTAATTTTACATATTGTAGTTAACAACACTTTTCTTCACTCACTGGTGTCTGTTAACTAGAACATTCTAGAAGTGTGAGGGTTTTGACTTGCCTGGGGTTGGATATCTGTAGACATTACAGTGTGAGATTTCCTCATTTCATTGAAAACTGCAAGCTGCCTGCCATGGTGGCAGATGTGGCTTGTAGTTTCTGTGCTGATTTTAAAATGTGACAGCAGCTGCAGGGTAGAAGAACCCCTTCCCACTGTCATGGGGGGTGCAGCATAATAACATGTTACACTCTAAATACGGGTGTAACATAACATGTTACTAAAGATGAACTTATCCTTTAAAGTAGATGTAAACCCTAACTGAGCACATTTCATTTTATAAAACTCAATATCTGAAAAAAATACTGTTTTACCGTTACATGAGTGCTGCTGAAATCCTCTTTCAGCCACCTCCTGTCTATATGCATTCAATCCATTGTTGACTGCACATCATGTTCAGTCTTCCTGATAGTGGCAACAGTGGAGCATACTTGTGCAGTGTGTGTTTCAGCACGACGTCTTGTAGCTTCATTCAGGGGCATAAGTGACAATGACATTATAGGAAAAAAACTGGGAGACAGTTTTTCACTCTAATATCAGGAAGTACCACGACAAGGACCTTTATGGCAGGATCACCAGGTATGGGTTTAATGAAAGCAGCAGATTTAAACAGAGTGAAAACAATTTATGGACTTACATTAAAGCTGAATTCCAGGTATGGCTTTGTTTCCATAGTTATGTCATATCTGTGGGATCTCTGTGGAAGTGAAAAATCACTTCTGGGTCCCACATAACGCCTCGCATTTTTCTCAATTAATGCAAAGTATTCTCTCATTGAACAAGGTGGAGATTGTAATGTCACTGCCCATTTTTTCACCTTGTCCAATTAGATTGCATTGCATTCATTGAGAAAATTGCAAGGTGTTCTGTGAATGGTGCCTGTGCCATGTGAGTAACCCCTTCTGTTCACTATGTAGCAGGGAAGATGGGACCTGGAAGTTAGCAGCAATCACTGTTGTAGCAGTAACTAGTACAGTGATTATCCATTTACATGGGGATCAACAAATATGAAGTATGCATGACGTTGGTCCAAGTTGAATCAATGTAACCATGCAAAAACAAAAAAAATACCTACCTGAAATTCTGTTAAATCTTACATGAGATTTTAGTCATTGGCTTTAGATATACTTTTATTTATCTACAGGCTGGCAAAATTTTAGAGATACCAGTTATAGTGACTGAACAATACCCTAAAGGACTTGGTCCCACTGTGCCAGAGCTCGGAACTGATGGCATCAAGAAATACTCCAAGACCTGCTTCACTATGTTGATCCCGGAAGTGGAGAAGGAACTCCAGTCCTTTCCTGAGAGACGTTCTATTATTCTCTGCGGCATTGAGACACAGGCCTGCATTACGGTATTTGTAGCTGAATATTTATTGTTAGAGGAGGATACTATTTAGCACATTTTGTTAAAGATAGTTTTGATGGCCATATGTGTAAATATTAGTTACCAAAGGAAAAAATATGTACTTCATATGTATGTAAAGGCAATGTTTTGTTTTGTCTTGAATAGAGTAGGGAAGGGCTAGACCCTCTGTCAGGTTTTTGGGGGTTTTTTTGTTGGTTTTTTTTGCGGTTTGTGTTCCCTCTGGAGAGATTCACCCCTCAATTTTCCTATTGACCACTGTCACTGAGAAAGTGATGTAAATCCAAAATTTTACAATTGTCACAAGACCTTTACTTTCATTGGGGACAAATGTTTCAGTGACAACTGTTGAAGACAACAGTTCTGTCCCTTTGTTGAAATTTCTTATCCTTTCTTGTAGAGGCTTCAGGACAAGAAATTATTATTATACAGTATATAGCGCCAACGGTTTGCTCAGCACTGTACATTATAATGGGAGACAGTACAGTAACAATACAATACACGAGGGGTTCGAGGGCCCTGCTCCTTGGAGCTTACAATCTAGGAGGGAGGGGAGAGTGGTACAGGAGGAAATAGCTGTGGGGGGTGGAGTGGTGGGAGGAGTGGAGGAGATTAGCAATTAGGTGAGGGCGGGGTAGGCTTCTCTGAAGAGATGGGTTTTCAGGGTGCGCCTAAAGGTGAGGAGGGAAGGTGACAGTCTGGTGGATTAGGGTAGTGAGTTCCAGAGGATGGGGAAAGTCCTGGAGATGGGCATGGGAGGAGGAGACCAGGGAACTGGAGAGTAGGAGGTCTTGTGAGGAGCGGAGAGTGCGTTTTTGAATAAATGAAATGAATGGAAAGTTCTTCAGCAGGACACATACAGGAGAAAATAACTGTAGGAGAGGTTTTAACCCTTACGCACTCTGTTCACAATGAACAAAAAAAAGTTTTGTCCCTTTTTATTGGTGACTGTGCTCTGCTCTGTTGTGGCCTATGTATCCATATCACACCTACCATCCCAGTTTGTACAATACAGACACCTGTGCTCTTGCTCCTAGTTAGAGACTGACAATTACAGGGAAAGAAAGGCGCCACAAAGCTGAGATAGTAGATATGACAGAACAGAGTGTCAGTGGGTTTACACTCAGTGTTTCCTACCCTCATTCAGATCTGGACACATTTACCTGATAACTGATCCCTGTTACTGGTAATCCATCTTGTTCCTGTTTCAAACTATCTGTTCTACTAATTGTTTTTTCAGAGTACCACCTTGGATCTTCTGGAAAAGGGCTTTGATGTCCATGTTGTAGCTGATGCTTGCTCATCTCGCAGGTATGTTTTTTGTTTCCTTTTTTTATTACATCAGGCATATTCATGACAAGGGGTAACTGAATAGTAAACAATCTCTATAACTATATAACTCTAAAACTAGATTTAAAAAAAGAACTCTATCCCCCTGAGATTCTGAGCACTAGGATGCAATCTGGAATACAGATCCTCTGCTATGCTGTTGCCTGTACAGGTGTACCTCGGTTTACAAACGCCTTTGTTAACGTAATTTTCGGTTTACGAATGAAGATCCATTGAAAATAATGCCTCGGTTTACAAATTTTTAAATGCAATTGCTGGCTTCTTTTTTTTCTTCACTACAGCTCACAGAAATAGCTGTCACTTTCCCCAGAGTAAAAGGAAACTTTGTTTCTTTTAAGAAACTAAAAGGAAACATTGTTTCTTTTAACTTGGGAAATAAACTAAAAGGAAACTTTCTCTGTTAGCTGGGGGGAAAGTGACAGCTGAATCTCTGAGTTATAGTGAAGAAAAAAAAAAGTGGTAATTACATTTAAAAACCGGCACCATAATAAAAAAAAAACGGTGTGGAGTCCCCTCTCTCATCCATACCAAGCCCTTTGGTATTGAGGGGAAATATGACATTCATTTTGTTTACCTTCATTTAAAAGTGTAATTCCAGCCCTAAAAATATCCCCTCTATCCTCCTACCACCTATGCTGGCTAACCTGTGTATATACTTGCTTATCTTCAGCCAATTTTGGTTTGGTCACATGATCGGGCTCCCTTGTGTCAGCTAAAGGCAGCTGCAGGGAATGGGACGTTGACAACGAATGGCCCATAGGAACATATGGGTGACATCTTCGCTCCAGGATTTACCTGCCATTATCGAGCAATCTCTCTTCTTCCCTGCAGCTTCCGCTGGCTTACACAGTGGATGAAGTAACCAGACTGGAGCAGACTGAAATAGGTAGGTATATTCACCTTTTTTACACAGGTTAGTCCGCATACGTGTTTAGGAGGGGGAGGGGACATTTTTAACACGAGTTAGGTTTAAGCTAGAATTCTATTTTAAGTATCTCCTAGATTGTAAGCTCGAAAGAGCAGGGCCCTCGATCCCCTCATGTTTTGCATTGTATTGGTATTGTTCTGTCCCCCTTTGTAATGTACAGCGCTGAGCGAACCATTGGCGCTTTATAAATACTGTATAATAATAAGTATCTTCTGTGTTTTGAGAAATATCATACATTGTAACAGGATGATTGTTTTGTCAGTCAGGTGGACCGTCTTGTGGCTCTTAACCGCCTTAAGCAAAGTGGAGCTTTTCTAACCACAAGTGAAGGGGTGATCTTACAGTTACTGCAGGACTCTTCCCATCCCAAATTTAAACAGGTAATAACTAGACCATTTACAGTGTCTGCAACTAGATGTCACAAGTGCCACCATTAAAAAAGTGCTATATGTTTAAAACCATGTTTCTCTTATGTTCATTGACGGACACAATGTCCTCTTCTTTATCCATGACTAAGTAGGGTTTTATAGCCCCACCTAATAAAACTTCAGCACCTCCTAAGGGCAGTCCTTTCTGGACATAAAACCCCCTCTCTGCTATAGGACTCCAGTCATTCTGCCTAGTGTCTTCAGGTGTATGGACGTATTTTTTCTTTTGGGACTTATGGTCCCATGGCCTTTTATTTTTTCCTGTGGAGATCTTCTGTCAACAGACAGGCTGGATAATCTAGATCCAGTGGTCACCCCAGTCTGATCAGTGAGCGCGTGCAACCTGTTAGCTGGGTTGGCCGCAATGATGCCCCACGGACAGGGGTGGCCAGCAAGTTAAACGTCTAGCAGGGACACATATGACCGGGTGCCTACAGTCTGTGTCAGTGTTACCATTGGCAGACAGCCCCCCACTCTCTGGTGGAGAGGAGAATCTGTCGTGGGAGACTTACCTGCACACTCCAGGGATTGGTAAGTAAAAATGCCCCCTCCCTTCCCTCCCTGGGTCTGGCAGAGGACTTGGGTGCTCCCTGGGGTGGTCGGCCCTGTGGGGTCCCTTCAATCCCCCCCCAGACTTTGATGGTGGCTTGCTTTCCTCCCCACCCCCCAGACAGAGGCTTGCTTGCTTGCACTCTGGCCTGGGCTAACCTTTGAGGTAGGCTGGCAGTTTTTGCATGGTGATACTTGCTGCTTTTATCTGACACCCCTCTCTGCCAGTTTAGTTGCCTTGTCCAGTGAGAGGCCAGCGCCGCATCAGGAGGGGCAGGTCTCGGAAGGATAGACTGCAGGCGGGCTGGGGCATCGCCTTGTTGCCTCCAGGCACTTCTCAAGGTTTCTGCCTCTAGTGATGGGTCGACTGCTGGTGGCCATCTTTGTGTAGTCCCAGTCGGTGCCATTTTCCAGGTGTCCTGCTGGCAGTAGCTCACATGATCTACACCTCTACATTTGGTAGGTGACAAGTTACCAATAATAGTTATATGTATCATCAATTAAGCACTACACTGACAGTTTTATAATTTCAGATCATTGCGGTGGCAGCCTGTGTTTCCCTCTACACATGCTTGTGCTCCTGCTGGAGCCTGGGGTCTCACACAAGGATCCCTGGTACAAGGTCCCCCCTGCTTCTGCCTGGAGGTCAAGTAGGTGGGGCTTGTCCATGCCTGGTTCCTGTGCCCTAGGACATTCGGTGGTATGGGAAGGCACTGTAGGCGCAGCCTATCCTCTGGGCTGGGTTACTGTGGCTGAACGTTGGAGATCCACGCGTTCAGGGGGGGACTCCCTGTGGTCGGGCGGGCTCTAGAGTGTTTCATCAAAACAATCCTGATGTCCCTTCCCTGAAGTCCTCGGAGGAAGAATATGGGTCCTCTGCTGCAGTGGTCACACAGGGATCAGCGTATTCGCCGCTTTCATGGCTGCAATAAGACCTGAGGTCATCCAAAGTGCCTGTTTGTTTTTCCCCAATCGCTTTGAAGCACGTTACCGCTTTGAAGAGTTTCTCCAGGAGAAGTGGACCTCTCTTCCTGTGGTGGCCCTCCTATATCCTGGCTGACCAAGGCACTGGTGAGAAATCTCCCTCCTGCAAGGGTCCTGCGGATCGCAGGTCGGAGGTGGTGGCCCGTTCCCTGTTCACCATCACCAGGTCTGCATTCTGGCCTGTCCTGGAATCCCTGCATTGAACAGATTGGGTCAAGGTTCCCCGATAAGCCTTGACATCTAGATACTTGCCTCAAGCGCATGTGAAGCTGTTGTGCCATTTGTTCCAGGGCCTAAAGTACGTTTGTGACGTGTCAGTTGACACAGCTCCATTCCTCAAAAGTTTCCATTTTGGTGGTAGTGCTGTAGCGAGTTCTGTGGGTCCAGTGTTGGTCTGCTGATCAGACCTCCAAATATGCTTGGCGGACTTCCAGGAGACCGGCTGTTTGAGACTGCGCTGGACGATATGGTCAAGAACCTTTTCGGTGACGAGGGTTCTTTTTTGTTCAAGAAGGGAAAAGGCCCACGCAGGAGAATGGGACCTAACTTCTTGGCGCATAGGCAGATTTTTCATTCCCCTGGGTCCACAACAAAGGCTCTGTGGATGGCGCCAAGCATCCCTGGCCCCAGAAGCCTACGAGTTCTAGGGTGGGGGGATGCCTTTGCTGGGGGCCGGGTCAGTGGACTTCCCTTATTCCCGCTAAGTGGGTCCATGAATACATTCCTCCTTGCTACAAAATGGGTTTGCATTAATTTCCGCCAGGCAGGTTCTTCACTTTGAGTCTGTGGTTCTTGCTGACTGTCTGCAGGCCCTGTATAGCTTCTTCGGCTAATGATATTTCATTGCCCGAGTCGGAGCAGTTCAGTTGGTTCTTACTCCACCTGTTCACAGTTCCAAAGGAGTTCCAGAAGTCGGTGTTGACCTTATCCAAATGCTTGGTGTATTTGGGGCTGATCCTCGATTCTGAGCTGGCCTAGGGGTTTTGCCCATTAGACAAACTATAGAAACTTTCATCGGTGGTCCGGCAGATCTGGTCTCTCAAGTGACCCTCCCTGCGTTTTTAGCATTCCGGCTTTGGGCATGATGGTGGCTATGTTCGTAGTGGTTTACTATGTCCAGTTGCATACAAGAACACTGTAGAGGGCGATCTTATCCAAGGGACTTGTTTTTCTGCCCTGGGCATTCGAATTTATCGGGGGCAGTTGGCCTATCGCCTCTGGTGGCTGTGGTCACTGGCTCTACGAAACAGAAGGTCCTTTCTTCCTCCTCAGGGGACTGTGGTCACTGTGGTTGCCAGCCTGTCGGGCTGGGATGGAGTCTTTGGATTGGACTCGACTGGACTCTGAAGGTTGCTTGGCTGCCCATCACTGCTCTGGAGCTTGGGTGAGCAGGTTATCAATAACGTATTGGACAGATCGCTTTTGGGGTCTGCCGACTTGGCTCCGCTCAGACAATTCCTCCATGATGGCATGTCACTCATCAGGGGGCACAGAAAGGACAGCAGCGGCTCTGGAGGCTTCTCACATCCCGGGATGGCCAAAGGGTTTGTTCTGACTGTCTGCTGTGCATGCCCCAGGAGTTGTACACTGGCCAGCGCGTTATTTTAGCCACCAGATGCTGGATTGGGAAGGGGTCCCTTTTCCCAGAAGTGTGGTTCTGCTTCTGCTGGGAGACAGGTCTCTACTGGAGTCATGTCTCAACTGAATAGTGCTATGGTTCATGGCATGATCGCTGAACTCCTGGCGGATGTGACGAAGTGCTGCTGGTACTGTGGCATCAGCACGTTCTTCGCCATTAATTCTCTGTCTACTTCACACAATGGAGGCTGAGAGGGTCCCGATCATCCTGTGGCTTTAGACTGGCCTTACAGTCCATGTACACCGATGTGTTGCGGTGTTGGAGGACACTCCTTGGCATCTGCCTCTTCAAGGGGATCTTCTATATCAGGGCCAGTGTTCCACTCTGCTTTACCATCGCTGGCTTTGCCTGTGTGGCTTGGTGATTCTGACTGTTAATGGCTTGTAAGTCTACCTCCTGGTAGATTTGTCATCGTACCTGGAGAAAACGGTTAGTGCGAATCTCTGGGGTTCCATCTTTGCCCCTTTTCAGAGGCTCAGGTGTTGGCCTTTCTCCACAGTGGTGTGGATCAAGCACTAGCATTTAGCACTTTTAGGGGTCCAATCTCTGCTCTGGCCATTTTCTTTCAGCATCCCGGAGCTGCACTTTCTTGGTGCGCACTTTCAAGAGGGGGTTCGTCATATGGTGCCTCCGGTGAGCTCTGCATTGCCTCCGTGGAACCTTGAATTTAGTATTGTTGGCTCTTCTGAGGCCTTCTCTTGAGAGCGTTCAGTATAATCTTTTAGTTATGCTTGTACAGAAAATTGCCTTCTTGGTCACAGTCTCTTTGTCTCGGACAGTTTCGGGGTTGGCAGCTTTGTCCTGTACACTGCATTACCTGGTTTTCCACAGGATGAGTGGTGCTTCGACCCTCCTCTTCTTTTGGAGGTGGTGTCGGACTTTCCCTTCAATGATGACTTGTCCTTACTTCTGTGTTCTCAACCGGCACTTCCTAAGGTGGTGGATCTGCATTTCATGGACGTGGTTCATGTGATAGCGTGTACCTTTCTCTGCTGGCTGCCTTTCAAAATATCTGTTTTTCTTTGTGCTCACGGATGGTCTGAAGACTGGCTTGGTAGCCTTTTCTGCCACTATTTCTCTTTGGATTCGACTGACCATTGTGCAGTTATATGCCTTTTAGTGTGCAGGATATTACCTTACCTGTCTGCCGGAGCGGTTCGCACCTCATGAGCGTTCCGACATCAGGAGTCTGTTTTGTCGTGTTTGCAAGAGGTGACTGGGTCTTCTGCCACACGTTGCCTATGTTTATAGAGGTGATGTGTTCTCATCCTCCAGTGCTTGTTTTTGGCCGCAGTGGTTTTCAGACGGCTGTTTAAAATTCCTGAGCACCCCTTGGGGTGGTTCTGAGTTTTGGCATGTGCTCTGGGTTTTTTTTCTACATTAGCTGGTGTGCCCACCCCTCATTTTGGTACTGCTTGGGGACATCCCTACTTAGTCATGGATAAAGAAGAGGACGCTGTGTCCGTCAATGAATGTAAGAGAAAACGGGATTTTTTTGTTACTCACTTTAAAATAATTTTCTCTGAGTTCATTGACGGACACAGAACCCACCCCTCTGGAATTTTTTTTCTCCTTTTGACACTGCTTGTGACTGACTGGAGTCCTATAGCAGAGAGGGGGTTTTATGCCCAGAGAGGACTGCCCATAGGAGGTGCCAAAGTTTTTTTTTTTTTCTGCCTAGTGTCCTACTCCTGTAGGTGGGGCTATAAAACCCTACTTGGTTATGGGTAAAGAAGAGAACGCTGCATCTGTCAATTAACTCAGAGAATTTATGAGAATATATGAGTACTGTGAGTAAACAAAAAAAAATCCAGTTTTTCATGCATGAATAAGAGCAAGGGTATTTGTTGATAGGCTGAAGGCTTGTGTCAGTTTAAGAAACTGTTGACATCATTCCGTAATTGACAGATGTGTTTGCCTGCTTTTTAAGTGGGTTTTACATTCCAATCCATTGTAGATTTGCAAAACCTGCTTGAAGCAAACAAATGTCCATTGACACAGGCCTTAAAGTGGTTGTAAAGGCTCAAGGTTTTTTACCTTCAGGCACTCTATGCATGAAGGTAAAAAAACTTTCTGTGTGCAGCAGTGCCCCCAGCCCCTTCAATACTTACCTGAGCCTCGTCACGATCCAGCAATGTAAATGACACCCTTGGCTGTCACGGGTCTCTGCCTCATTTGGCTGAGACAGCAAGTGGGAGCCATTGGCTCCCACTGCTGTCAATCATAGCCAGTCAGCCAATGAGGAGAGAAAGGGCCGGGCCAAGCAGCGGATCCGTGTATGAATGGACAAAGAGCAGCGGGTGCCCCTATAGTAAGCCGCTTGCTGTGGGGGCACCTGACAGGAGGGGCCAGGAGAGCCTGTGGGGGACCCGAGAAGAGGAGGATCCGGGCTGCTCTGTGCAAAACCACTGCACACAGTAAGTATGGACATTTGTTATTTTCTGGAAAAAAAATTAACCTTTTTTAGAATCGCTTTAAATTTTGCACTGAAAGAAATTACAGGAAAAAAATTGTGATTTGGTTATGTGACGCAGTACAAACACTTTTATGCCAGACTCCATTTTGAGCCCTGTTGTGTTTTATGTGATGTCATGTACTCTACATTCTAATTTTTTTTTTTTGTCTTTCAGGTTCAGAAACTCATAATAGAGCCAGCACCTGACAGCGGCCTCTTGTCTCTCTTTTAAAATAAAATCTTGCCACATAAGATCCCATGGGGAAACATATCAATCCTTGATTTCAAAATACTGACATGAATGTAAAATATATGTAAGTTACGGTAATCCTAATAAAAGTATTATATTTTAATATAAAAGGTTTTTGTGTATCACAAGTGCTTGTAAAAGTAGTGCATTAATATGTACAAACCCATGCATATTCAGGCACAATATTAGAGGTCTCAAAAATATGTTCACTGTACATATTTGACAAATCTGTACAATCTGGTGTTTTGGAACCCATGATGAATTTCTGTATTTCTTGAACTAAATTTGCACAGTTTTTGCAAATACATGCCAACATAGTTATGGGATACAAACTTCCATCCTGCCTCAACAATGGATTGGCCTGTGCACATTCATTTTCACTAACATGCATTTGTAGGGCATCCTCAGAATGAAAGCAAATATTCTTCTCTGTAAAAAAAAAAAAAAAAAAAAAAAATAATGGATATTACCTAACATTCTTCTGAAGTGTGTTTGTCCAAATAATCATTATTTGTGGGGCTAACAATATCTTCTGGTACTCTCTAATGCAAATAGGAGCACTGGTATTACTTATTAAAGTGCAAAAAACAGGTCATACAAATCTTGCATTTTTTGCACTTTAGGAGTGCTGCTATTACTTAAAGTGGTTGTAAATGTTCAAGGATTTTTACATTTATGCATGAAGGTAAAAGACCTTCTGTGTGCAGCAGCTCCCCTAGCCCACTCAATACTTACCTGAGCCTCATCGCGATCCAGTGATGTGAATGACAGCCTCAGCTGTCCCAGGTCTCTACGTCCTCATTGGCTGAGACAGCAAGTAGGAGCCATTGGCTCCCACTGCTGTCAATCACAGCCAGTCAGCCAGTGATGAGAGGGGGGGCCAAGTCACCGCTCCACGTGTGAACGGACACACAGAGCAGCGGGTGCCCCCATAGCAAGCTGCTTGCTGTGGTGGCACCCGACAGACAGGAGAGCCTGCAGGGGATCCAAGAAGAGGAGGATCCAGGCTGCTCTGTGCAAACCCACTGCACACAGCAGCTAAGTATAGACATGTTTCTTATTTTACACACACACACAAAAAAAATTAACCTTTACAATCGTTTTAATAATCACATTAAAAAGTGCCACTAGAGGGCACTAGCATTGCAGCAGCTCCTTGAGAGATTACAGTACATTTCTTCTCTCTCTTAGCGCAGGTGATATCTTCTATACTGAATATTTGCGAGTAGAAAAATATATTCATTTTCCTTTTGTAACTTGCACAAGGAATATAACAAGAATCTCATTGGTTGCTGGAAAAAACACAGACACTTGATTTGTTCCAACTTCTGGCTAAATGCAATAACTTACAATCCAAATATAAGAATTCAGTAATAAAGCAAGGATGTGAAATTATTATTTCAAATAAAAGGCCAAAAATAATTTTTTTTTTAAATACTGGATGTACTGTAGTAAATGTATACCATATAAAGAATGCCCTTTTTGCTTTACAAATGTAAAAGCAAAGATGTGACATGAATACAAACATGCCATACTTACCTGCTTTGTGCAATAGTTTTGCAGGGCAGCCCCAATCCTCCTCTGCTCAGGTCCCCTGCCAGTGCTCTTGGCTACCTGGGACCCCGCACCCTAGCCCTGCTCTGTGTGTCCATAAGGCACACAGAGCTCTACTTGGCCCTGCTCCCTCCTCACTGGCTATGATTGACTGCACCAGGAGCCAATGGCTGGATGCCACATTTGTGTTACACAGTCGTAAAGGGGTCAAAATAATCTCTGTTCTTCTCTAGCCGGTTTCCAAGCTGCTGGACCCCCTCCCCACCTGTTTGTGGGTGTCTCCTTAGTTTGCCAGCTGCTACGGAGACACACACAGTGCCTGTCTACCTCAGTACCCTACTCTACAATGTGGAAGATCAGGGAAGTGGTGCAGTTCTTCCTGGGACATTTTTTACCTTAATGCAGAAAGCAAGCATGTATATAATATTATTATTATACAGGATTTATACAGCGCCAACAGTTTGCGCAGCGCTTTACAATATACTGGGAGACAATACAGCAACAACACAGTTCAATACAAGAGGGTTAGGAGGGCCATATAATATACACACATTTAATACATGACACTTGGGGGAAGATTTACTAAAACTGGATCATGCAAAATCTGGTGCCACTCTGCACAGAAACCAATCAGTTTTCAGAGTGCTCTAGTTTTAGTAAATCCCCCCCCCCCCCCCAAGATTTTCAGAACATTATGGGTTACTTAAAGGGGCAGATGTTAACTGGATGGTACCTTTGTGGAAAGATTTCCATTTGTGTTCTGAGTTTGACTCTTTTATGCTTTTGCAGTTACCAGTGTTTCTCAGACAAACCAAAGGGAGTGGAAAAGGTAGGCTGTGCTCCTTGTACGCATCCCAAATTAATTTTTAAAACTAAAAGTTGAGTGGAGAAGAGTTAGAGCAGCGGTACACCAGTGGCAACAAGAACAGGAAATGAGTGTAAATTTCCTCAACAAGGATGGCAATAAAAAGCAGGGAAGGGTCATAAGTGGTCGTCATCTTCTTTTTATTTTTTATTTATTTTTTTAATCTAACCACACTGGGGACAGGATGCCTGCAGAAAAAATACAGGAGGAGACTGAGACAAAACACCCTGCACAAGGGAAGAAAGTGACAGTGACCAGTGTGCCACATACAGAGCTCCTGCCCAGAGGTAACGTTTCACACTGGATTCCTGCACAGATCTGGAAGAAATACACAATGCACAAGATTCAAGTGAGAATACACAAGCCTCTTGTGTTTAGACAAATGCTTATCCCAGAGTTCAGCTTCAATTTTTTATTTACTTGCACCTTAAAAAAGTGATGTAAACATTTCAACAGCAAAAAGACTAAAAACTTTTTTTTCCCAAACACAATACATTCAGTAAAATGTTTACGTTGTCATTGTAAACAAAACATAGCACACATAGTGTTCCCAAAATGCACCTCCACATTTTTTTTTTCTCTAATTAAAAACCCAGAGTTTATTCTTCCTTATTTGGAAGATTTACTTTCATCTTCCTTTTCTGTCTGTGCAGTCGTTTTACTGCCCCATGTTGGGATATGTTGCAGGACACGTGTTTTCACTTGGTCAATGTCTCTGTTACGGATATAGCAGAGAAATGTGGTCCACAAAAATGCACAAACTCCAATGTAGGCAGTTCTGATGATTGGTGGTATAAGGCTGAAATTTATGGTCTGCAAATAAAAATACAGCACAGGGTAAGTGTGTATATTTCACCACAAAGTATCAAATTATCTTGGCCTTAAAGTAAAAATAAAGGGTTAATACCTGTCCAGTGGACTTTGGGCATCTTCATTGGCCAGAGTGGGATAACGTCACGCCTGTGCATGTGCAGGAGGCAGTTTACACCAGCGCAGCACTGTAAGCTGATCTGCACATTGCCAGCTCAGATTACAGCTCCAGAGAGGAGAGTGAGCAGGAAGTAGGGATATGACATTGCATGTCTCTTCTGCAATAAAAGTCTGCCTGCTTGTGGTATCTTATAGCGGATAGTGATATTAAAGGCTAGTATTCTATTTTTTTTTTAAAGTAAAATTAAAAAAGGTTATTCTTACCTGCTCTGTGTAACAATATTGCACAGAGTGGTCCCTTACTTCCTTTTGGCGGTCCCCTGCTGGCACTGCCCTTTCCAAGTGCCTCCCGAGCCAGTCAAGAGTCAAGGGGGCACCTGTGCCAGTGCACTCCTGAGCCGAGTTTTGTGCATTCATAGGCACAAAAAGCATTAACAAGCCATACCCCTGTTCCTTTCTCAAGGGAATTTGACTTGCAGTAGAATCATATGGCTCTCACTGCGCTCAGAGTTTCCTGTGAGGGCTGGTTCACAAGCTGTGTGATTTCAGCCTATTCCAGACCACAACAAAATTAGAACATGCACTACTTTTGGAAACTTATTGCAACTGGATTGCATGGTGTGACGATCGCGGCATCAGACCCCCAGCCCTTCTCACCAACTCGTGACCGAAGGACTAGCCAATCTAAAACCGCGCTGTCACGTGCGTAACAATGCCACGCTCAGCTGCACCCTGTACAAAGATTTTCTAGCTAATGTACCTGCAGCCTGAGAGCGATTGTTACTGTTACGCAATTCACCCTTCACACTGCCACCACCACCTTTTTGTAGAGAAAAGGAGGAAACTCGCCAATATTAGCAATAACACTATGATGTTTGAATAATCGTCTGTATACCACTGTCACCGCAGGCAGGGATATATAGAGGTTTAAACACACACAGTAGCGCTCTTCAGAGACAGGGATTCTTAGTTTGCATAAAAGAGCTTTAGAAACAGTTCAACACTTTTCAGATAATAGGATTTATTACTAAAAAGGTCAAAATGGTGCAATACAAATATTTACAGAAAAAGATGTAGCCAATATATGTATATATAAATACAGAGATCAATAACACAGCAAAGAGATAACAGAAGTTTAGAGAGGTAAAGTACTTGCAGTCAGCCTTGGTTTAAACAGCGTTCAAGTGTCAGAGCAAAAGGGTACCGTTCTCCCAAAGTTGGTTCCAATGTTAAAAAGGAGAATTCTTTAACTTAACTGCTCCCAGCATAACAGTCTTTTTCTAGGAATTCAGCAGGGTGTCTCCTTAAAGCAGAGAACCAATCGCCTCATTTGGGGAGGGGTGTTTAGGCGGAGATCCAAGCTAGAACCAAAATCCCTCCCAGTTTATATCATGTTCAATAACCTACCCTAGGTGCATGTAGCTGCCTAGCCACTAGTAGATTAATAAGCAGAAGCATCTGCTGAACGTCTAGATAGTATTAAATATGACATACCTGCTTGGGACGATATACCTGCTAAGGAGATATCGTTT
Source organism: Staurois parvus (assembly GCF_062004578.1). NCBI lineage: Eukaryota > Metazoa > Chordata > Amphibia > Anura > Ranidae > Staurois > Staurois parvus. The sequence goes on from NW_028318003.1 coordinate 9,209,681, forward strand.
TCTTCTCTCCTGTAGATCTCAACTAGGGGGTGTAAGATATCAGACGACTTGCATTAAACCGAGCTAACCGAATATATGCTTGGTTTTTATGTAATTATTTCCCAGCTCCAGATATAAAATTATATGGAAAAATTGGTTTTTAAATGTGTGTCTGTTTTACAGCTAGCTGGAATGTCTTTAAAGCCCAGTGAAGGACTGGTTTATGGTTTTAAGATTCTCTCCGAGTGAGAAGCTAACAGACACCTGGGCACCAGCTAGTTTGGGATTTATAACCATGAAGCTCTCCCGCTGTGCATGATTGCCTGTGCACTTCTGAACCCTAGAGCACAGGGACCACGTGTCACTCAACAGAGAGTGAGGGGGGATTGGAGGGAGAGAGATACAAGAAGGAGGATCCTTAGCAAGATTGATGACCGCATCCATCTCTGTGTGCACAATTGCTACACATGGTACTTCTGTACCATGCGATCCATTGCAGCCAAGCGCACTGCATTTGTGACCTGCATTTAAGGTTTCATTAACTTAATGTTGACACCTCCTGCAGGTCACAACTGCAGTGCTAGAAATGTACATGGAATGCGGTATGAATGGGGCCTAAGACCAAGAAGAGAGCAGTGGTGCTTCAGCCAGGACAGTGCTGGATCGGTGACAGGATGGATATGAGAGAACATGTTTTTTTTTTTACCTTGATTCAGGGAATGCATTAAGGTAACAAGGTTTGGTTTTAGAACCACTTTAAGTATAGGTGGGAAAGTACCCGCATATAGGCTTACAAAAAGTAAATATTTAAATATAAAAAGTGTCTTATTGCCATGCTTTTTGTTTTTTACATTTTATAAACTTACAATTAGGATGTACAGGGGTGCACATATCCCCTTTACTTGCGGTGTACTAGGCCAGTGATATGATTTTCATTGACCACACACACCACTAGAACAGCCTTCTTCAACCAGGGTGCCTTGAGGTATCTTCAGGGATGCCCTGGCAAAATACCTAAAAAATTGCAAACAATTGTATACCAACCAGCAGGTGGATCAAGCCTTCTTTTTTTGTTATACAAAGCCATAGGTTTTCATTGTGCACCATTACAACTCTCTAGCCACCAGCGTTCTAGCAATCAATGATAAGACGGACGTCGGGTACCTGTACCTGTTTGCCCCATACCCCCCATCACTCCACTCTGTCAGCACAGGGGTCACATTAGTGAGAAGATGAACATTGGAGAGCTAGTCAGTAACAGTGTGCAAAGGTGAATTTGCTTTGGAAGACTAAATCACGTCCAATGTTGGGTTTACTATGTTTGCGGATATTACTGCATTTTAGAATGGGGTGCCTCGAGATTGTATTTTAAAGGGTGCCTTGACGGAAAAAAGGTTGAGAAACACTACTCTAGAAATCAGACACTTCATTACTATGCACATGATCAGAGCTGCACACTCACAGGGTCGGAGGAGAAACTAGGCTTATGCACTTCAATACAGTATATTATAATAAAATAGAAAATATGACAATTTATCATTAAAGAGTGTGTCTCTCTATAGGGAGGCATGGGTGGAGTGGAAGGGGTATGTTTATTGTTGATCATAAGGATCTTACCTGAAAGATGGTCCAGCAAAATACTCCTGTCTAAAGGGGAGAAAAACAGACATTTTCTGTTAATGTGATTGTATAACAATTAGCTATTTTTCTTTTTTAGGCTTAACTGACTATGTAACTAAATCAGGCACACTAGGGAAAGCCAGCATTTATCTGGCTTTAAAGTGGTTGTAAACTCTTACATATACCCAGTGAAGAGACTGGCCTCAGGTGATACAGAGATTAAACAAATTCTTCTACAAAAGTTATACCGATTTACCTGAAGTCTTCTCTTCTCTATATCCGTTCAAGTGCTGAATTTTAAAGCTTGTCTGAGCATTCAGAAAAAAAGGGGATGGGGAGCTGAAATTACACAGTGTAGCGCTCAATGAGGAGAGATCTGATAGTTAATTGGAGAGAAGAGACACAATCCCCTCCACACAGGAACAGAGCTTAGGCTGTCAATCAGCTGAAGGTCTCTCCCCTGTTACCTTGAGACAATACACACTATAGAGAGATGTGCTTTGTTCATATTTTATGTCTGAGGTTTAGAACCACTTTAAACTGGTCACAGACAGTAAATGGCAGGAGCCACCAATACAGAGTATATCAACTGTTAGTTAACCCTTTCATAACCAGAGCTTGATTCTTAGATGCTCAGACCATATTTAGCTGTAGTCAGCATACATCTGTTAACTTGACAATAACTCATTGACTAATTTGCATACCTACTAATGATTTACAGTTACTATATGAAACGTAATAAAAGTAAAAAACTAATTTTTCTGGAAAAAAGTAAAAAAAAACTTACATATATGCTTCTAGCTTCAATTCACAGTTGTTTCATCGCGTTTACAATTCTGTGTACATTTAGTCCCCATAAATACTATAGCAACGATCGAGGGGCCCCACATCTCTAGACATTTCCTTTATCACTGTGTCTACAGTTAATTATATCCTCTCAATATATCCCATTGTAGTCACCCATTCAGATTCACTGAGAGCAGAGTTTAAAGCGTAACTTCACTCATAACATTTGATAAAAAATAATGTTCTTTAGCAGGGTACATACATTCCACATTAATAACTATGCTACCAATATTACTTTGTGCTGTAAATTGCCTCCAGCATTGCTCCTGTTTCTTCTTGCTGGAGGCTGCCATTTTGTTGAAGCCCAGAGCCCTGAGCAGTATTTAAAGCAGAATTAAACCCTCCTATCCTTTTCAGCTAAGGAAGGTGTCATCTATTTGATCTGCAACTGCCTTGCTGATACACATATATTCAGTTATAACACCAGTCGTTTGATGGTTTGACAGTTTGGTTGAGAACATAAACAAAATGACAGTTAGCATTCCTGTTAGTTTGGCTTTAATCTTTAGACTGTCAGCAGATCTCTCCTCTACAAAATTTGGCACAGTACCTAAAAGTGGAGAGCAACTGAGCATGTGCAGAACAGGGTGAGACAGACTATCATTGGATTTTAAACAGTATACACACTTATTGGTAATGCTTTACATAGCTATACCTGCAAAAGGGACCAGCCTGAAGTGATCTAGCAAGACTTAATTTTCTGACTAAAGTTCCACTTTAAGTGATGAGCTGCAGTCAAAGAACACATCCCTGCTATACCTTTAGATGAACATATTCTTTCCTGCTGGCCTCTGGATGATTTTAGCTGTGCTGTGCCAATCAGTTGCTTCCTTGCTGTTCTAGAAGCATGTTTGATAGAATGCAATTAAAGCAAATAAATTCTACAACACCCAGCGTCATCTACAGGGTGCCTGGGGATGTGTTCTTTCACTTTGCAATCAGCAGGACGGTCATGTATCACTCCCTTGCTGGCTTTAATAAAGAGCTGGAAATACTAAAAAACAGCAGCTGTAGCTACAGGGATGACCCAAGGATATACACACATTTTCAAATTAAGAAAAATTTTACCAATACAGCATTTTAGTCTGTGATTAAAACTCTCTATTTATCTATGGATGCACACAGCCTGACTTGAGAGTGCACCCGTATGGGTGCCCCCTTAGCACCTGGCTTGCTGAGGGGGCCCCCAGAAGAAAGAGGATGTAAGGCATTACTCTGTGCAATATCATTGCACAGAGCAGTTAAGTATAACCTCTTTTTTATTTTAATTTTAAAAAATAACCTTTATCACTTTAATGTGATGAATGTGACATTAGTACTCCTTTTAAGCTGGCTTCTATTTTTTTCAGTGAAGCTGTCAGCCTGCATGTGACCACTATGTCATAGCTTACATTGTGACAACATGATCAGGAACCATTCTGTTTAGCTTCTAATTGTCATTGGGGACCCAAGCTGACAGTGGCTGCCAGGATTGGAAGCCAACAGTTTTCAAGATAGCAGAAGTTTCTCACAAGTGCAGGGATGTCCAATTCCTATCGTCCGACACCCGAGACATTTAGTTCATAAGTGCAGGGATGTCCAATTCCTATCGACGTGTAGTTCCGGGCGCCGGGCACTTTTTTTTTTTTTATTTGTCCAAACCTGTCAGGTGGAAACAATCGGGCAGCAGCGCTGCCGCATGATTGCTTCCACACAGCCCACAGTGTCAGCCTCTCCCCTACCCCTGTTATATGTCCCGGGCTCCGCTTGCGGAGGTATAGGGGAGGGAGGAGGAGAGCGGACACATCCGCTCCCCTTCCCTTCTGATCTGGACGTGATGTGACGTCATTTCTGGGTCTCCATTGGACAGATTCCCGGTCATTGAGGCCGGGAAAGAATGTAATGTGGTGCGATGTACACTGCATTATATTCACTGTAGTACAGGGGAGACTTTAAGGATCTTTTAGACCCTGGATGTCTCAAAAAAGAGAACGTGTCACCATAAATCGTCACATTTTGTCCCGTATATGATTTAAAAAAAAAAAAAAAAAAAAGTTATTTTTTAAATGGAAGTTACTCTCAAGCATATAACATCCCCACATTTTTCAAGGCCCCCCACATATGTATGCATGCACAAACGTAAAAGCACATACTCGGGCAACTACACATGAAAATGACGATTGCGATACATGTTACACATCGCCGCGCACGCCAGAATGACAGCAATAATTCTTGCATCAGATCTCCGTACGCTATACTGCTGACCTATAAGGGGTTTTAAGTGTTGCCTATAGAAAATATAGGGTACTAAAGTTTGTTGCCGTTTCACGAGCGCACGCAAATTTAAGGTTTGACTTGTTGGATATCTATTTACTTGCTGCAACCTCGTCTTTTATATTTTACAAAAAATTGGATAATTTATTGCTTTTTGTGCCCTAAAATTTAACTTAAGAGTATTTTTTACTGAAATTGTGTGTTTCCTAGACCTCTGTGATAATATTGTGTGACATAAAAAATTGCAACTACCACTATCTTATTTTCTAGGGTCTCTGCTTTCAGAAAATATATAATGTTTGAGGGGTTTGTGTAATCTTCAGGCCTAAAAAGATTTTTTAAATGTGTGCAAATAACACAAAAACAGCAGTGTAAGGGATAAAGAATAAGTCCGACGCCTCTTTCCTGATGAGCAGCCAATCGGTGCTCATTACACTGCAAGGTCTCTCTCCTCTCTGCTAGTCCCCGGCTGCAGGGAGGAGATACACAGCGTAATGTTAAAAATCTTAAACGTTTAAGTCGCCATAAAGCCCCTTTTGATTTTAAAAGCCCCAAACAGGTTTGGTTAAAATTTATTTTTATCAGGACAAGTAGATTGGGACACCAATCTAGTCCCTGAACAAGTAGTTTTTTCAAAAATTTCTACACCCCTGAAGTGTAGCTGGAAATTTGCTAAACTAAGGGTACCGCAGAGATACAGAGATACCCAATAGTCACTTAATTCTGCAGACAATCAAGATAGTAGATGTCTGATGTTTGTTGTCCTGTTAGAATGTGACCACAATGCTTTAGCCTGATCTCACCTGTTATCCAGCTTTTTGTTTTAAACCATAGCCATTCACAAATGTAACATGTATAGGGCAACATAGATCAGATTTTGAGCAACCCAACAATGCAATTCATATTTTTCTGTTAATACATTAATGTATACATTACCTTGTAAGTTGGCCAAAATTTCTCTCTAAGGTTTTTAAAAATATCCTCCTCTCCATCCAGAAGACTTAAACCTAAAAGAAATTTTGTTTTAATAATAAAGCACATTATGACAAAACACGGGATACATTCTAACTTTAAAAACATTTTATAACGTGTAATCCACACATATACAAATTACATATTTGACTTTGGTCTGTTGTTTTTTTTTTTTCTGGGGGGTAGAATATTTACAAACTCCAGTAACCACCCGATAGTCGTTATCTGCAAGAAAAGGTGCCATGAGAGAAATACAGGGTCAGGTATAGCGGAGCAGAATTTTCCCCAGGAAAAGGGTCGTCCCACACAAAACTGAAATTCTAGTATTTGGTAGATGCCAGAACAATAAACTTCCTAATGATATTGTATATATCTTGGGGAGTGTATGGCAAGACGCTTTTGCCTTTCCAGGTGTGCACATGGCTTTCACTAATTTAGGTTGTATCACTCTCTGATTTATTTTATATTATGTAGGTTGGGAACCCAGCAAGGTTGATGAGAACATGAAACAAAGGTCAAAGGTGAGTGGGAACTATGAGGGGGAAATCTTGTCACTGTAGTCCTTGGTCTGAGAAGCCAGCTGTGACTAAGGGTGGCCATGCATGGATGCTGTTTAGTCTATTAGCCACTGGAATAATTGAAAAAAACTGAATTAAAGGATCCCCCCCATCCAAACAAGCGAGGTGGATAGAGGAACCCTCCCTGATATGCTATTGTCTCCATCCCTGTCAGACTACACTGATCAGCACTGCACACAATTGGTTGCAGGCGCTGATCAAACAAAAATTTACTAACATTCCTGTTCGAGAGGAGCTGACGATTAGATAGACTCCTTTTGAACAGTAATAGCCATACATGGCTCAATTTGGGCAGCCCAGGCTACACTAGATGAATTTTGCTTTATCTCTGGCCAGCTTAAAGTGGTTGTAAAGGCTCAAGGTTTTCTCCCTTCATGCATTCTAAGAATGAACAAACAGAGCAGAGGCTCAGGAGCGAGCCTGCTCAGATGCCCCCATAGCTAGCTGCTTGCTGTGGAGGCATTTGGCAGGAGGGAGGGGCCAGAAGCACTGCTGGGTGACCAGAGGAGTCTTTGAACCTCAGACATAAAATATGAACAAAGCATATTCTTCTATAGTGTGTACTTGTCTCAATCCAGAGCACTAAGTGCCATATCTCTCTGCTGCCTTGTTTTACTGCTATCTGCATGAGTCACTTCTGAGAAGTTTTCCTGACATGGAAAGAAAAAATGGTGATGGGGAGGGACCTGTAGCTGACTGACAGCTTGTTGTTGAGTTCTGTTCCTGTGTAAAGGGGTGTGTATCTCTTCTCTCCAATCAGCTCCCCTCACTGAGCTCTGCAGTGTGTGAAATCAGATCCCCAACTCATGCCCCTGGAAGCTGAGAAATGCTGTGCAAGTTCTCAACTTTCAACGGATGTAGATAAGAGATGGCTATAGATTAACAGGTACAACTTATGTAGGACGATTTCTTTCAGCTTTGTGTATCACTTAAGGCCAGTCACATTTTAACAATTTAGCATTTCTGTTTTCATTTGACTACAGAACATTTTCAAAACAGCTCTTCCTCCATGAAAGAAACCCGATATTAAGGCCCCATTCATGTGGGCACTGAGGCCTGTACACTGTGAGTTGGCTGTTTAAGTGGCTGGAGTTGCCAGGTGCTACGTGCGGGTAGTCCATGTAAGTGTATGAGGACACAGCTGTACGCACACAGCCACTGTTCTAATTTGACAGGCGTGCAGGTGAGTGGCCCCAGATGCATAATGTCTATGTTTGGGGACACTCACCCACGTCTGTCAGGACAAGTGGCTTTGTCCCGTTACATGGGCCACCTGCACGCAGTACTTGGGTGCTCCAGCCACATAAAGAATCGGCCTATTCACAGTGTACGTGCCTCAGTGTCCATGTAATTCTGAACTCCAGTCAAAATTATTTTTTGAAATGTGCACTGTAAAATTAAATCCACACTAATGAAGTGCATTCCACGTGTCTAGGGTGCAGCATTATTTACAACGCGGATTTTCACTGTCCTCATGTAGCGTGCAGTCAGCACAGAACGTCCAGCACATTTACATAGGCAATTAGGGGGCGGATCCAGCATTCAGCGTTTAACCACTTCTAAATGCAACAAACTGAATAGCGGCGGGCAGAAACTCAGAAAAAACAGTGTCCCTGGACACTGTGGGGGTTATTTACTAAAGCTGCAGAGTGCAAAATCAGGTGCACTTCTGCATAGAAACCAGTCAGCTTCCAGGTTTTACTGCCAAAGCTTAACTGAACAAGTTGAGGTTGGTTTCTATACAGACGTGAGCCCGATTTTGCACTCTCCAGCACTAGTAAATAAACCCCTGTCTGTGTCCAGGGATGGTTATACGCTTGGATGAGCGGTCACATGCAAACAATGGCAGTGCCGACCAATGATCTGTACAGGGTACAAATCTGACAGCTACTGCTGTTCGCACACACTGGGGTAGATTTACTAAAACTGGTGCACTCAGAATCTGGTGTAGCTGTGCATGGTAGCCAATCAGCTTCTAACCTCAGCTTGTTCAATTAAGCTTTGGCAATAAAAGCTGGAAGCTGATTGGTTTCTATGCAGAAGTGCACCCGATTTTGCACTCTCCAGCTTTAATAAATAAACCCCATTGTGTGAATGCAGCATTTAACTCTACTGATGCTCACCTCCCATGTGAACGTAGTCTTGAAGTTGTGGCTGGAGTACTCATAGCCGTTGTTAGCACTCCAACTCCTCTATTTAGTATACTTCTTGCATTTTTTTCAGTGAATGCAATGCGCTCTGTGATTGAAGGTGGGGAGATTGTGGTATTCATCTGTTCCTCCTCCAATCACAAAATGCCTAGCATTTGTTGAAAAGAATGCAAGATGTTTACTTAATGGAACAGCCGAAGTGCAAGCAACCCACTTTGATCTGAGTACTCCAGCAATAACTAACTCTCAGTGCCAGACTTATGGTGCTGCACTGTAAGGGAGTGAATGGAAGTTAGAGCTGTACATAATGCTGTAGCCTACACATGGCACACACATCGTTAGTATTTATTTTTACAGTGCACATGTCAAAAAGTAGTTTTTGGCCAAGGTTCAGCTTCAAGAGCTGTATTTAACCCAAAAATGTATTATCTTGTAGCTTACCAATCCCTAGATGTGGTGGCTGTATTAGTTTTTCATTCTTAGGCTGTATTCCTTGTGTTTTCACCAGTAAAAGTAAGTGTGTGTGTGTGTGTGTGTGTGTGTGTGTGTCACCAGATGAAAATACAAGAAAGCAAACCCAAAAAAAAGGAAACTATTGCGGCCACCACATCCAAGAATTGCTAAGCTGTAATATAATAAATGTTCATTTGTGGGTTTAATACCCCATTAATTTGTTTGGCTGTTGGTGATTTAACAGTTATGGAACATCAATACATGTGATAAATTGTGCCCAAACGTCTGTAGTAATGAAATCACCTGTATAGAAAGCACTTATTGTAACTGGAGCTGCCAGCAGCTGATCGCATGCTACCTTCCGAATGACATTCTTAGCTGCGGATCCTGGAAAAGTTCTTTCAATAAACCTCAGCCAGTAAAAGTTAAAATTGGCATGGAAGCAGAATCCCACAATTCCAACCTTGGCAGTTTGTTTAAAATCTATTTGTTCATTGGGTCCTTTAGTGAGTTTCTGTTGTACAGCATCAGCTGATGCAAAGAGAGAGCCGTAGATTGTCACATTGGTTAACCAGGGGTGTCTTTTTGTGAAATGTATGAAGGCACGCATTTTACCAAAATAAAAGATGCAAATTAGACAATGTAGAATTCCGGTGAGATTCGGCACTTCTATGTGGCCAATACACCATAAAATGCAATACACAAATATGGGATATATATATTGTGCTAAGAAATGTTACATTGACCGCTCATGATGCAGACGGACCAAGCATAAGAGGCCTTGTATAGTGTATTAATTCTCACAACTGAGAAATGAAGTCTTTATATTCACTGTGTTTTTCTGCCCTGAAAAGAACAAAAATCATAGATTAGAATACACGGTTATTTAAGATCAAGCACACAACTACAAAGGACAAAAATAAGAAGTGCTGTAAACGAGGACATTATACCAAAAATATGCTGCCAGTGACTTGCTTCACTTTCTCATAATTTGTATTCTTTGATGTTGCGTTGCCTTGCAACCTTACATAGCTATTAATCCTTACCCACACTTCTACAAAAAAAAGTTTTATTACTGTCCATGTCCCTGATGGAGAGATTGTAATCTTTCTTCTCCAGTGACCAAACCAAAAGTGAGATGTACATTATGGTATCCCCAGCATCTCTAATATGAGGTTTCTTCCTATTGGTGGCACAGATCACAGAGTTGGTAAACACACAGAATCCTCTAGAAGTTGAAGGGCAGAAGTGCAATTTCCTGCATATTGGTACCAAAGTAAAGGATTCCATATTTTTGACTCACATTTGCCAGAAGTGAGCCGTAGAAGTGGAAAAGGAAGCCACAACACAAGTGCTGGATTTTATTTTTAAAGCAATATGGACCCTCAAAATATTTAACAGCTTTGACTGAAATGTTTGTTTCTCTAAAATTGCCATGAGGTTTTTAAAGGGCACCTTAGACATTTAGACATATAGGGGTTTATTTACTAAAGCTGGAGAGTCCAAAATCAGACTCCCTTCTGCATAGAAACCAATCAGCTTCTAGGTTTCATTGCCAAAGCTTCATTGAACAAGCTGAGGTTAGAAGCTGATTGGTTTCTATGCAGAAGGGAGTCTGATTTTGGACTCTCCAGCTTTAGTAAATAAACATCATACTGTACAGTACTGCTTTGGAGTTGTTCTTCTAAAATATTTCTCACCACTAAAAGGAACAACCTATTGAAAGCTCCTAGATGGCTAAATGCTCTTTAATGCTAAATTTGTTTATAATGGAATAAAAGTCATGGCAGACCATATCCAATATCCCTGTCCACCATCAAACATTCCACTGCTCCAAACATGTTTAGAAAAATTAAGGCAGCAGCTACAAAAACAAACAGACGCTCACCTATTCATTGATCCACTGATATCCTCACTTGGGCCGGTTCTTCACCAGTTTTTGGGTCCCCACTATCGGCACAATAACTGTGGGAAACCAACTGTGACTCCTTGTGGTTTCACGGGTGACTCCCCACTGCGCTGCACCTTTGTGAATAGACCCATGGCCTCTTGGGACCTGTGTCATGTCCCAGAAGGTTGAACTTCCTCTCCGATCATCTAGGCCAGGGGCCATGAGGCATTGCAAGGCTGACAAGTATGACTCCCAGAGACAGAGGCATGATGGGAAGACTGACAGTTACTCCTACAGGCAGAAACATTATAGGACTTGTAGTTCTGCAACAGCTGGAGGGCCACAGTTTTCCACTCCATAGCCTAGGCGATCGGAGCAGAAGTGGCAACGGGTATTTCTCAAAACAAGGTATCCATTCTCCTCAAAAAAATATATATTCCCACTATAGCGGTGGGGCGATGAGGAAGAAAAGTGGAACTTTTGGATGAAGTTCTGCTTTTAGGACCTACTGGAGAAAGGAACATGAATGTGAACACTGACACTGTAGGCCAGAGTAGAGTAGGGCAACTCTGTCACTTCAAGAACCATTTGTGTACATAGAGTAATATAATAAAATTCACTGTCTCAGGTAGTAGGGGTTGGGAAGCGTAAGAAAATGTTCTCGTGCTCATTCTGATACCATGTTGACTGGCTCTGATGTCACTAGGATTGCCATATGTACTTTTTTATTAAAATCATGTCACTTTCCAGCACTTTTCTTATCCCATATTATTAAAATATGGGGTTAGGAGGCATTTCTAAGGCCTCATGCATACTCAATAGTTTTTCAGTTGTTCCTAGGTGTTTGGAGGAGTTTACAGGCAGAAAACAAAGTCCACTGCCAGTGTGTTCAGTAGCAGTTGCGTTTTGGCAGAAAAAATGAACAATGCCTGTAAACGTGTCTAAACACATGCTAACGCTAGGCACATTTAACGCTTGAGCGTGAATTAATTTCACTGGCCATAATAAATTTTAACTTAAGAAGTATGTACAAAAGACAAATGAATAAAAACTAAAAAAAATAAAATAAAATGAATACAATTGAGAACCATGAAACATATTTACAGTATATAAAAACCACAGTCTCAGTGAAATAAATACTATATTGGCTAAAACGCTGAAAATGTGGAATAATAGATTACATTGAAAAAATGGAGGTGCATAAATATAACTAACCCCTAAGGCCCGCATTTACACTTGCTGTTTAGTGGGTGGTAAAAACACACAATTCAACCACGTTTTATTATCCCCAAACTGTTCCCCCTTAAAGTGTTACTAAACCCAGGACCTTGCATTCGCTATATCTGGTCTCCCACAGTAAACGCTACATGGAAATGCAATTATTTTGGTAAATATAAACTGGTAAATACCTTTTCTCATCAGCAGTTAGAGCAGTCTTGTGACTTCTATCAGTGTCCAGCAGAGCACTGGTTAAAGCTTGAAGGAGGAGTTTTCATTCTCTTCTGATTGTCCTATCAGGCTGCCTAACCCCTGACCCTCTGTCTGGACAGTCCTGATTGGCCCTGTGCTGATCAAATGCACTCTCCAAAGATAAAAAACCCTCTAGGAATGCACTCCAAACAGAGCATGTGCAGCTTGCCCTCAAGGCTCTGTTGTATCAGCAGATGGATTGGGGGCAGTAGAAGAAGGGGAGAATCAGAGAAGACAGGATCAAACATCCTTTTTACACAATGCAGAGGATTAACCCCATAGGTTCCACAGTGAGTATAACAAGCATGCTTTACTGTATACATAGATGGATTTTACTGTTGTGGATTTAGTAACACTTTGAGCTGCAAAGTCAGCAGATGCGGTGTACACATGCCACTGCAAAAATTAACATCTCCATTGCTGTACTGCCCCCTGAATGCAAACCATTCACCTGAAGTGGGCAGCATCATGTGGTTACATGGTTGCTGTGCTGTGGTACGGGTTTTTAGGAGTTAAAACAAACAGTGAGGAGGCAGCATAATGCCTCCTCACCCCTGTCAGACACCCTTTGAATCGCTCTTCAGAGGGTAACACTCACCTAAACAAACTAAAATACGTGTGTGTGTGTGTGTGTGTGTGTGTGTGTGTGTGTACACACAGTTGTGTTCAAAATAATAGCAGTGTGTTGAAAAAAGTGAATAAAGCTCAAAATCCTTCTAATAGCTTTTATTTCCATACACACAAATGCATTGGGAACACTTCACATTCCATTCCAAATCAAAACATGAAGAAAAAGATATCAAATTTGTGTTGTTCCTCTAAAACAATTGAAGAAAAGTGAATATTAGACTGTTCAAAAAAATAGCAGTGTTAGTATTCTTCTTTACAAACTCAAACATTCACTATATAAACTGAAAAATGTTTGAAGATTTTGCTTTCCTTTGAATCACTTAACCTCCCTAACGGTATTCCCGAGTGTAGCTCGGGGTAAAGTTTCTGTACCAAAAGCGGTAACCCCGAGCTACACTCGGGCTTACCATGCAGCGCTGCTCTGGGAGTCCCTGCAGCACTTACCTTGTCCTTTGCTCCCGTGATGTGTCCCCTGCAGCGTCCCCGGCCATCTCCTCCGGCCGATGCTGGCATCCGGCTCCTGTGTTCCGGTCCCTGTGACGTCGGGACGTACAGGCGCCGCCGGCGGCGGGAAATTTGAAAATTTAAAAAAAATTTCATTTTTTTTCAAAACGATTTTTCATAGTAAAACATTGCTGTTTCAACCCATTTCACATACATTTTGTCCCTAGTGCTCTGTCCTGTCCCGTCTGCATTTTGATTGTTCTTTCTGCCTGGAAACTTAGAAAAGTCCATGGCGTCCAAAAAGCGTCCCTTTAGGTCAAAAGCGGTTTTAGAACAGCTAGAGAACAGCGATAGTAAATCAGAACCACTTGAAGAATTGAGTGATGATTCGTGGGGAAATTCGTCATCAGACACTGAAAACGATTTTGCAACTTTGCTCAGCAATGCGCTATATTTCAAATTTCAATGTTTTTGGTTTGATTATATTATTGAATTAAATTTATTATTATTATATTATAATTTTTATGATTATTTATTAAATTATAATTTATGATTTTGTGTTTCAAATTTTATCATACCCGGGATGTTTAATAGACTCTTGTTCGGACAGATTTCAGTGAGTTATTCCTAAAAATTACAGCCTACAATAAGAAAACTACATATTTCCATGCAAAAAAATGTACCGCTTTCAGCACCAAAAATCGTAAATAATCATACCGCCAGGGAGGTTAATGAATATTTAGTTGTAGTCGCACTGTTTCTGAGAACTGCTGTACATCTGTGTTGCATGGAGTCAACCAACTTCTGGCACCTGTGAATAGGTATTCCAGCCCAGGATGATTGGACTACATTCCACAGTTCTTCTCTATTTCTTGGTTTTGCCTCAGAAACGGCATTTTTGATGTCACCCCACAAGTTTTCTATTGGATTAAGATCCGGGGATTGGGCTGGCCACTCCATAACGTCAATCTGGTTGGTCTGGAACCAAGATGTTGCACGTTTACTGGTGTGTTTGGGGTCGTTGTCTTGTTGGAACACCCATTTCAAGGGCATTTCCTGTTCAGCATAAGGCAGCATGACCTCTTCAAGTATTCTGATGTATTCAAACTGATCCATGATCCCTGGTATGCGATAAATAGGCCCAACACCGTAGTATGAGAAACATCCCCATATCATGATGCTTGCGCAACCATGCTTCACTGTCTTCACAGTGTACTGTGGCTTGAATTCAGTGTTTGGGGTTCGTCTGACAAACTGTCTCCGGCCACTAGACCCAAAAAGAACAATCCTACTTTCATCAGTCCACAAAATGTTGCGCCATTTCTCTTTAGGCCAGTCAATATGCTCTTTGGCAAATTGTAACCTCTTCAGCTCATCTTTTTTTTCAACAGTGGGACTTTGCGGGGACTTCTTGCAGATAGCTTGGCTTCACATAGGCGTCTTCTAATTGTAACAGTACTCACAGGTAACTTTACACCTTCTTTGATCTTCCTGGAGCTGATTGTTGGCTGAGTCCTTGCCATTTTGTCTATTCTTCTATCCATTTGAATGGTAGTTTTTCACTTTCTTCCACGTCTTTCAGGTTTTGGTTGCCATTTTAAAGCATTTGCGATCATTTTAGCTGAGCAGTCTATCATTTTACGCACTTTTTTATATGTTTTCCCCTCTCCAATCAACTTTTTAATCAAGGTACGCTGTTCTTTTGAACAATGTCTGGAACAACCCATTTTCCTCAGAATTTCAGAGAGAAATGCACTGTAACTAGCATGTACAACATTTGCTGCCTTCCTTCCTTAAATAAGGGCAATAATTTCCACCTGTTTTTCAAAGAATGAATGACCTCACTGATAGAACTCCACACTGTTATTATTTTGAACATGCCCCTTTCAATTAGTGATTCAATTACACAGAATCAGCAGCATGCATGTCATGACGGTTGGGTCTGTTGGATTTCTATTACTCTACTACACCTGCTAGTAAATTATTTGCCATGTAGAAATATCATTTCTACCAAAAACAGTGATTGATCCGGTTAGTGATGTCTGACTGCTATTATTTTGAACACAACTGTATAATGGAAGCTCCAAGGAACAGGGCCCTCTTAACCCTCTTGTATTGAACTGTATTGTTGCTGTATTGTCTCCCTTTATTTTGTAAAGCGCTGAGCAAACTTTTGGCGCTATATAAATCCTGTATAATAGAAATAATAATAATTATATATATAGTATATAAAATATTAATGCAATATAACGGCTATAGATAAAAAAAAGGCTAGTTAATGTAGAACTAAAGGCAACACTTTCTTTATTTTGGAGTAAGAGAGGGTTATAACCTTTTTTCAGTTTTTTCTTTTTGGGCCATCAGTGTCCCATAGAGGAGATTTCCCTTCACTTCCCATAGCCCCGAAACAAGAAGTGAATGGAAATCCCTCCAAAGTAAGGGTATTCCTGGTTGTCACCAGAACTAGTTTCTCTATTGGAAGATTTCTCCACTATTCCTATCCTGGTGACCACTCAAAATTTGGGATTTTCTTTCACTGTCACTCTTGGTGATGACGATAAACAGGACAAACGGTGAGGATGAATCTTCCTAATGGGGGCACAGACAGCAATGAAAACCATACAGGTGTTCTAATCCCTCTCTACTCTATCCAAAACTAAAAAAAAATTATACGTTATTTATAATTTAAATGAAAAAAACCTAGTTAGACAAAAGATAATACTATACAAACTATATAGAACATGACTAGTATGGGGAAAAACATATACAGTACCTATATAGTTTTATAAAAAAAATGACTGAGTAGACCAAGGGTGTCCAACCTTTAGACTTTCCTCAGGCCACAATGGAAGAAGAGGAATTGTCTTGGGCCACACATAAAATACACTAACAATAAGGATAGCTGATGAGCAGAAAAAGTCGAGCAGATCACAACTTAATGATCACTGATGCAGACAATATACCTGAGTAATAAAACTTAATTTTTTTAAAATATTTTTTATTAGAAAAGTAAAAGAAAACAACATAAAACTAGTGTGATATTTGACAATGTTTTTGATAAACTAACGCATCAAGATCTGGTTCAATGGATGTAGTAACAATCAATGAATTCTCACGGTGCTCATCAGAGATTTTGGTTATTTTACCCTTTGTCTGCTTCATCCTTGAGAATAGATGCTCACAAATGTACAGTAGGTGCTGAAAACTGATCACATTAATAAGGCATGATTGTAAACAGTGGGATATTTTTCTTTGGGCCGCATCCATAGCCATCTTTGGCCGCATGCTGCTTGTGGGCCACAGGTTGGACAAGCCTGGTGTAGACCATACAGTCATTCATTGGCAATGAGGCAATGTATCTGTTTTAATAAAAGGGGGAACATTCACAATTATCCACTAGATGGTGATAAAACCAAAGGGAACTCTCCGTACTGCTTAAGAACATCAATCCATAAAATCTGTAGCTATCTTCTACTTGTAGATACACTTCTATAAAATCTTTCTATGCCCAGCGAAAACATTTATTTATTTTTTTCTAAAATCGTGCTCACACATAGGCTGGCCATACACTATACAATTTTCTGTCCAATTTCTGCCCAATTTTCTTTAGATTTACCTTCAACTGTGTAGTGCAAGGGCCGCCTAATTGGATACAACTGAAAGTGTTGTTTAGGTGTAACCTCATATTATATGGTTTTTGGTAAATCTAAAGCAATTTTCTAAAGAAAATTGTATAGTGTATGGCCAGACTTAGTTCTACATTGCCAGTTCACGCCACAATTTCTGAGTTACAAATGCATTTCTGCATGAGTGTTTACATGTTTTTTAATGTTTTCTAGTGCTTTTTTATGCGTTTTTTCCCCCTTTTTTTTCTTCATCAAAATTTAGGAAATGTGCATTCTAGTGCAGTTCTGGTGATTTTGCATGTGTTGTAGTGCATTCCGGTGTGTCTTCCCATGCATTTTGCCGCATACAGAAAAAATTGCAACATGTTCTACTTTTGTTGACTGTACTGGAATGCACTGCACTGGTTAACTAGGGCCATTGGAATGCATGGAAACCACTGTTCATGCATTTCTGATGTAGATTAAAAACACAGTGGACTGCATCTGGTGTGAACCAGCCCTATAGGGATGGTACACACTATCTACACGGTAAAACACTGTTTTTGGAGATGTTTTATTCATTTGTTTTTTGTATGTATTTATAACTTTGCAAGTTATTTTTGATCATATGAATATAACCACAATGCCCCCTTTCCCCCAACTATTGTAGACGGTTTTCACTACACTTCCTATTAGCTTGGCAAAGGGGGAATACCTCCGACAGGTTACAGCACACCTCAAATTTGTTGCCTTCCCACTTGAAGAGTTCGCAACTCAGCAACAAGGATGCTGCCATACCATCCAGGAGCTGGTCCTCCTGGATTAGGACTCACTGTTGGTGCACACCAACCTTAGTCCTTTTAAAGCGGTAGTAAACCCGATAATTAAAAAAAAAAAAAAACCTTTTCCCCTGCAAGGCAATGTCATAATGTGCTAGTATGCAACGCATACTGGCACATGTGAAACTTACCTTAAAACGAAGTCCTCTGGCGATCTGCTGTCACCACTGACAGGGCTTCCAATCTCACCCAGTCTATATTCTGGGTCTACAGGCTCTGGCGGCTTGAATGGCCATGTGCACGGGAGTCACCTTTTATGGCACACAGCTCTGAAGGTACAGCTACAGCTACAGCTGTTGACTTATTATTGTTTCCATACTGAACAGTCGCTTTAAGGGTACTTGCACACTGTTCAGGGATGTTGGATTCCTATCGCCCGATGCCCTGGACATATAGTTCTGGGCGCCGGGCAGGTAGTTTTTACCTACCTGTAGCCCTGCTGCGGACAAGCTCACCGGTCAGGTGGAAGCATTTGGCGCCAGCACTGCAGGCCTCGGCTAGAGGGAAGGGAGGAGACAAGTATGCTCCCCTTCTTGCGACATTGCGATGTCACTTCCGGGTCTCCGTTGAGAGATTGTAATGCAATCCCCGGGAAAGAATGTAATACGGTGCGATGTGCACCATATTACATTCAGTGGATCAGAGTGGATCCTTGGATGTCTCAAAGACAACCTGTCATCAAAAATCATCACATAGGGGACTTTGTCCCCTATGTGATGAAAAGTAGAAATTGGTTTTGTTTTTTATTATTGTAAAAAATGAAAGTTACACCCAAGGACATACAATCCCAACCACCCCCCCCCAAAAAAAAATATTGAGGCCCCCACCCCCAACTATACACACATACAAACATAAAAGCACGCCCTGGGGCACCTATGCATGAAACCGTCGATTGCGATACACATAGGTAAAGATAAAATGCAACTCCTGTATGCCTAGAAATGCTACATTTTCAAGTAGCAGTGTGTAAGAGGCCCTATGGTCTTGTAATCGCAACAGTGACAGGGACGTGTTCTTTGCCCACACACTGTGTCCCTCATTATTATTATTACATCGAGTTTATATACGCCAAAGGGTTTGCTCAGCGCTGTACAATATAGGGGGGCAATACATGGCACAGTACAACAATAACAAACAACGTACGAGGGGTAAGAGGGCCCTACTCTTTCGAGCTTACAATCTAGGAGATCATTTCAGAAATTTGGAAGGTATAGGAGTGCATTGCCTGAATCTTTCTCACCTATATATTTATAACACACAAGGTTGCTGCACCATCTCTCTCCTGATTTTATTTATATACAGTGGGTACACACACTTTATACACTCTCTCCAGAAGATGGATTTATGCTACATTGGTAATGAATGTCAAGGAGTATGTCTGTTCCAGATCATTTAATCATTTCACACTGAGAACCTGCTTTTGTAAATATTGGTTTTAGCATATTACACACAAATAAGAAGAATCAATAAACACAGAAGTTTACCTACTAGATGACACACCCAAAAACAAACAAGATTTGTTCCCTGCAAAGCAACCTGTCCATAACCGAGATCAGAGATAGAAGCCGATTTCAGAACTTCAAAGGATGTGTAATAACAATCCCACTCCTACCCGCTCTATGAATTACATTGACTGCTAATCCATGAAAAGCTTGTTGATGGCTTGTTATGACAGGAACGAGAAATTGTTGAAGTGTAATTATCTGTAGATTTATAAACTGGGAGATTCAGGAATTTCCATGGTTGTTTTCTTACAGAATATTTGGTGACATGTTCAGGTAGAACCACTAGGACACTGCCATGCCAAATCATGGGATTTAACTGTAAGGGCTCATGCAAGCGGCCGCAAAACATGCAGCGTTTAAAATCAGTTAACCTTTTGGGAATCTGAATACAAGTGTATTGTTTTCTATGGGCCCAAAGCTTAGAAAACTTGAGCTGTGTTTTGATCTGCAAAAGGAAATTTAAAAATCTGCATCTGACATGGAATTGACATCTGCATATGAACTGGATTGTTTTACAGCACAAAAATACTCTATTGGAGTACCAGAGCCGCCTGCATCCTAGCAATGTTGGATGCAGGGCAAAATAGCCACTTACATCCCAGAGACAGAGGTTGTTAGGCAGCAATAGCTGCCTGCATCCTAGGAACCAATGGGCTGAATTACCACTGTACACATGTAAGCATTGCTCAAACATTACAATTGTGTACAGAACCTTTTACGCCGGACCCTGCTGACAACTTCTGCCAGCAAGATCCTGCGTACTAGTTGCTGTATTTTTATTGTAACTTTTGAAAATATTAAAGTGATCTAAATGTATTTTTTTTTTTTTCATACCAAACAAGCCATACTTACCGGCTCTGTGCAATTGGAGCCTCCCTCCGGCACACGTCCCCCTTCCAATCTCAGCCTCCCTCTGGCACACGCCCCCTCCCAATCCCAGCCTCCCTTCGGCACACGTCCCCCTTCCAATCTCAGCCTCCCTCTGGCACACGCCCCCTCCCAATCCCAGCCTCCCTCTGGCACACGTCAACCTTCCAATCTCAGCCTCCCTCTGGCACACGCCCCCTCCCAATCCCAGCCTCCCTCTGGCACACGCCCCCTCCCAATCCCAGCCTCCCTCTGGCACACGCCCTCTCCCAATCCCAGCCTGCCTCTGGCACACGCCCTCTCCCAATCCCAGCCTGCCTCTGGCACAAGCCCCCTTCCAATCTCAGCCTCCCTCTGGCACACGCCCCCTCCCAATCTCAGCCTCCCTCTGGCACACGTCCCCCTTCCAATCCCAGCCTCCCCCCTGGCACACGCCCCCTCCCAATCCCAGCCTCCCTCTGGCACACGCCCTCTCCCAATCCCAGCCTGCCTCTGGCACAAGCCCCCTTCCAATCCCCTGCCTCTGAGTGACCAGACAATGGAATATAGGCATGCTGTGTGTCTGCACAATTTCCTGTAACCCCACTAAGGAAAAGTAGTTATGATACCTGCATAGCTTTAACTGTATTAGGAAGTGTCTATGTTCACAACTACACTGCTCAAAAAATTAAAGGAACACTTTGAAAACACATCAGATCTCAATGGGGAAAAATATCATGCTGGATATCTATACTGACATGGACTGGGTAATGTGTTAGGAACGTAAGGATGACCCATTGTTGGATGGAAATGAAAACTGTCAACCTACAGAGGACTGAATTCAAAGACACTCTGAAAATCAAAGTGAAAAAATTATGCAGCAGGCTAATCCATTTTGCAAAAATGTCATTGCAGCAACTCAAAATGGTACTCAGCATTTTGCATGGCCCCCACGTGCTTGTATGCATGCCTGACATCGGGGTATTTCCTCCCAGATCTGGACCAAGACATCACTGAGATCATGAACAGTCTGAGGTGCAACCTGGCGTCATCTGATGGACTGAAACTTGATATCTCAGAGGTGTTCTATTGGATTTAGGTCAGGCGAGTGTGGGGGATATTCAATGGTATCAATTCCTTCATCCTCCAGGAACTGCCTGAATACTCTCGCCACAAGAGGCCGAGCATTGTCGTGCACTAGGAAGAACCCAGGACCCACTGCACCAGCGTAGGGTCTGACAATGGCTCCAAGGTTTTCATCCCGATACCCAATGGCAGTCTAGCCTGTAGAGGTCTGTGCATCCCTCCATGGATATGCCTCCCCAGATCATCACTGACCCACCACCAAAACGATCATGCTGAACGATGTTGCAGGCAGCATAACGTTCTCCATGGCTTCTCCAGACCCTTTCATGTCTGTCACATGCTCAGGGTGAACCTGCTCTCATCTGTGAAAAGCACAGGGAGCCAGTGGTGGACTTGCTAATTCTGGTGTTCAATGGCAAATGCCAATCGAGTTCTACAGTACTGGGCAGTGAGCACAGGGCCCACTAGAGGATGTCGGGCCCTCAGGCCACCCTCATGAGGTCTGTTTCTGATTGTTTGGTCAGACACATTCACACCAGTGGTCTGCTGGAGGTCATAGGGCTCCGGCAGTGCTCATCCTGTTCCTCCTTGCACAAAGAAGCAGATACTGGTCCTGTTGACGGGTTAAGGACCTTCTACAGCCCTGTTCAGCTCTCCTAGACCTAGAGTAACTGCCTGTCTCCTGAAATCTCCTCCATGCTCTTGACTGTGCTGGCAGATGCAGCAAACCTTCTGGAGGAGTTGGACTGCCTGTGCAACCTCTGTAGGGTCCAGGTATTGCCTCATGCTACCAATAGTTAAACTGATCCTAGCCAAATACAAAACTAGTGAAAAAGAAAAGAGAAGATGAGTAGGGAAAAAAAAGTCAGTGGCCTCCACCTGTAAAACCATTCCTGTTTTGGGGATCGTCTCATTGTTGCCCATCTAGTGCACCTGTTGCTCATTTCATTAACACCAAAGCAGCTGAAACTAATTAACAACCCCCTCTGCTACTTAACTGACCAGATCAATATCCTATATAGATGCTATACTCTGGTTAAAAGTGTTCCTTTAATCTTTTTGAGCAGTGTACTTTAAACATGGAGTTAGGTTTTAAAGTTGTTGGACAGTTCTGGAAAATTAAAGGTGCCATAGACGGAAACAGAAATAAAATTATATTAAAGGGTATGTAACATTGTTTTTTTTTATTTTGGGTAGAGTGTGAAATGCTAAAACCCCTGTCAAGTTTATATTGTTGAGAATCCACTTACCGTATTTTTCGCTCCATTAGCCGCACTTTTTTCCCCCCCAAAATGGGGGAAAATGTTATTGCGTCTTATGGAGCATCTTCCCGCGTGGGCATCTGTGACAGCTGGGTGCCCACTGCCTGACAGGTCCCAGACAACTCCAGGCCATTCACAATGCACAGCGCTTCTCATGCATGCGCAGTGGGCACCCAACTGTCACAGCCAGGTGCCCACACTAAAGGGAGGACAACTCAGCGGAAGTGGAAGCGGGTACCTGTCAAATTCAGGTACCCACTCCCCCTCCCTCCCCAAAGGTCCGCAGTCTCTTGATCATCCCCTGTACTGTCTGCAGTCTCTTGATCATCCCCTGTACTGTCTGCAGTCTCTTGATCATCTCTTGTACTGTCTGCAGTCTCTTGGTCATCCCATGTACTGTCTGCAGTCTCTTGATCATCCCATGTACTGTCTGCAGTCTCTTGATCATCCCCTGTACTGTCTGCAGTCTCTTGATCATCCCCTGTACTATCTGCAGTCTCTTGATCATCCCCTGTACTATCTGCAGTCTCTTGATCATCCCCTGTACTATCTGCAGTCTCTTGATCATCCCCTGTACTATCTGCAGTCTCTTGATCATACCCTGTACTGTCTGCAGTCTCTTGAGCATCCCCTGTACTGTCTGCAGTCTCTTGATCACCCCCTGTACTGTCTGCAGTCTCTTGATCACCCCCTGTACTGTCTGCAGTCTCTTGGTCATCCCCTGTACTGTGTCCGCAGTCTCTGGTCATCCCCTATTATATGTCTGCAGTCTCTGGTCATCTCCTGTACTATGTCTGCAGTCTCTGGTCATCTGTACTGTGTCTGCAGTCTCTGGTCATCTCCTGTACTGTGTCCACAGTCTCTGGTCATCTCCTGTACTATGTCCACAGTCTCTGGTCATCTCCTATACTATGTCTGCAGTCTCTGGTCATCCCCTATTATATGTCCGCAGTCTCTGGTCATCTCCTGTACTATGTCTGCAGTCTCTGGTCATCTGTACTGTGTCCGCAGTCTCTGGTCATTTCCTGTACTATGTCTGCAGTCCATTGGCTCAGAATACTTTTTTTCTTATTTTTCTCCTCTAAAACCTAGGCGCGTCTTATGGTCAGGTGCGTCTTATGTAGCAAAAAATACGGTACATACAAGACAATGAGAATTCCAAAGAAACCTCCAGAAGTCCAAGATAATTTAATGATAAAATTGGTTCCCGGCAGAATGCTCATTAAATCACCTTGGACTCCTGGACATCTGTCTGGTGCTCTCACTGGATTGTAAGTATGTAGATTCTCAACTCTGCGTCTTTTAAATGTTCCATGACGGTGGTCCCTCATTTCTTTTAAATCACTAAACTTCAGATTCAAATGGGTTGTTAGATTACATAGTTGTGATCACTGTAAAGGAGACTGTATAAAGATTGTAACATGTATGTGGCATTTAAAAGCGAAGTCAACCTTTCTGACCATCCTTCATGTTATAATCCTATTTGGGGTGTAACATGAAATATGGCCACATCCCACATCTCTCCACTCCATCTCTCTTACTAACCAGGGTTTTTATTTCCTGGAGTATCCAGTGTATTTTTGAATTTGGCATGGTTTTGTGTGGCTCCGTCACTTCATTCATTTACAGGATCTGTGAATGAACAGACGATGAGTCCCATTGGCAGAGGGACTCATAGATCTCTATGGACATCATAGTGATATTACTGCACTCATACTCCATTGATCCTTCCTCCAGGCCCTAAAATAAAGGTCCATACCTCTGTACAGACCTGGGGTGGGGCAATAGTCTGCAGGGGCCTGAGCACTTCACCCACCACCCCACTGATTCCCGCTGCAATGCTTTGCAGGCAAATATTGCTATTAATCAATGTGTGTACATTTATTTATTTATTGCAAAAGATGGACTGTGCCTTTAAGCCAGCAGCATGGGGACAGATCCAGCTGTGATCTTCCTGAGAGCTCCACCACGTACAATTCTGAAATATTTCCACAAACAACTCCTTTATCTCTACTCCTGTCCTTGGAAGTCCTTGCCATATATATATACTGTATATACACACACTGGTCAGCCATAACATTATAACCACCCACTTAACCACTTGCCGACCGCAGATAGCTGAATGACGGCTTCACTGCGGCCTGCCAGTTTTGGGAGGGCGTCATATGGCATCCTCCCAGAATGCGCTCTCCTGCATGCCCCCGGGGGCGCGCATCAGGCGATCTCCGTGATCGCTGTGTCCTGCGGACACAGCTGATCACGTGATATGGTGAAAGCCCAATCACAGCGGCCTTTTACCAAGTGATCAGCCATGTCCAATGACACACTGATCACCGGGAAATGCAATTGCCGGTTATCGGCTGCACTTTCCTCACGCTGTCACAGCGTGAGGGAAAGTACATGCCGAGAACCGGCAGTTGTCAGAGGAGGGATTGGCACAGGCTTTTTGCATTTTTTTCCAATTTGTTGTTGGGCAGATTAAAACGCATAAATAATGAACTACATGCATTTCTGCAGCGTCTCCATTAAAATCTATAAAACCAAAAACGCAACGTTTTGCATTTAAAAAAGTCCCTGACCCTTTCCAAAAACGCACCAGGTGAAAACGCGGAGATGTGAACATGTCCCATAGGAAATCATGTTAAATGGACTGCTGTGCATTTCTGCAAAGCGCAAAGGAAAACGCATAGGTGTGAACCTAGACTTACAGCCGGCAGGGAACAGATTAAGCATCAGACCGATGCTGCATTCACCTAGCTAAGTTTATTGGGGGAATAAATTAACCCAATACTTCTCTTTTAAGCTTTTCATCAATTTGATGTACAGTAGATCTCCTATTGGACCTGACTGCATAGGCCAGCCTTGGCTCCCCCACGTGCACCTCTTAGCCTTGGCTGCCCCACGTGCACCTCTTAGCCTTGGCTGCCCCACGTGCACCTCTTAGCCTTGGCTGCCCCACGTGCACCTCTTAGCCTTGGCTGCCCCACGTGCACCTCTTGGCCTTGGCTGCCCCACGTGCACCTCTTGGCCTTGGCTGCCCCACGTGCACCTCTTGGCCTTGGCTGCCCCACGTGCACCTCTTGGCCTTGGCTGCCCCACGTGCACCTCTTGGCCGCCCCACGTGCACCTCTTGGCCGCCCCACGTGCACCTCTTGGCCGCCCCACGTGCACCTCTTGGCCTTGGCTGCCCCACGTGCACCTCTTGGCCTTGGCTGCCCCACGTGCACCTCTTGGCCTTGGCTCCCCCACGTGCACCTCTTGGCCTTGGCTCCCCCACGTGCACCTCTTGGCCTTGGTTGCCCCACGTGCACCTCTTGGCCTTGGCTCCCCCACGTGCACCTCTTGGCCTTGGCTGTCCCATGTGCATCTCTTAACCTTGGCTGTCCATGACCTTATCGCTGGTTCTCCTTCCATGGACCGCTTTCGGTGGGTCCTGACCACTGCAGACCAGGAACATCCCACAAGAGTTGCAGCTTTGGAGTTGCTCTGACTCAGCCACCCAGCCATTAGAATCTGGTCCTTGTCAGTGTCACTCAGATCCTTACACTTGCTCGTTTTTTCTGCTTTCAACACAACTTCAGGGACAACATGTTCACTTGCTGCCTTATATATCCCTCTCACTTTCATCTGCCATTGTTATGAGATAATTAGTGTTACTCACTTTACCTGTCAGTGGTCATAATGTTATGGCTGATCAGTGTAAGTATACACAGCCTTCCAGTCCATTACAAGGACTATGATTCTTGCAGGTGAGTGCACACTGTACCTACCCTGACCTGTCCCCTCTAATAACAGGACACGTGTACTGTGTGATCCCGCAGTCACTGCCAGTCCTGCCACAGCGTGTTCCAAACCACACCCACAAAAGCACTGCCCTGCTCCCATACCACGCCCACCCAATCCTGACCTGCTCCCAGATCCGCCGGCTAGTGCTGAGACGGGGCGTGGCCCACTGTACTCCTTCGCGTATCGGGTCTTTTCATTGGCAGATACAGGAAGTGGGCGGGAAGCAAGGTCTCCATGTATTCAGCTTCGGGTCATTTGCGCCCCTTCCCCTGTGGCACTACTCCCTGGTATTTCTGCACTGACACACTCCGAGCCTTCCACTGACTGACGTGCACTTACCTCAGAGCTCGCTGGTACGGAGAGTTGCGTTCTGTAATGTGGTCACCACCAGCCTCCGTGTCCACCCGCCCCTCTTCTCTGCCAACCTCCCTCCGCCGTGCCAGCCTTGAGGAGTCCCGCAAGCTCCTCCCTCCTTTGGTAGACTCTTACCACCTGTCACATGCCGCAAGCCTATGTTACCTTTTCTCCATTCCTATTGGTCGTTGAGTACGCCAGTCATCTGACAATACTCGCCCTTCGTTCTGCCACTGGCCAGTCCGGAGGCCGGCTATTAGCCCCGCCCCTCTGCCGGCTTCTCAATGGCTCCCTGGTAACGGAGCCGCAGCCTCGGCCTCTGCGTACAAGTGTCAGTGTGGCCGGCAGGGGTCGCTCCGGCGGTGGGGCATTGAGGCGGCATCAGTGCAGTGACCGTGACGTCATGCTGTGCTGAGTCCTGTAGTCGGTCCCAAGTTCCCGGTCCCCTGTCCGCAGAGCCGTCTGTCCTCTCCTATTGTCCTATCACTGCGGGAAAGTTCCATCAGAGGCACGAGCCACCCCGGGCACTGTCATCAGGTAACCATTTCTCTGCAATCTCTGATGATGTCATCTGTCATTGTTGTGATGTCAGAGCTCCCTGCCAGGACATGTGATGGGTGTGCATGGGGAGCACTGGGCATCCTCCATGCAGGTGACAGAGGAGGGCTGTCTATGTACACCTCCCACTGACAGGCAGATCCGATGATGGAATGATTGGGGATGGTGGCAGATCTGCTGTGTGTACCAGGTATTGGATCCTGTATCCAGGCCTTGTCAGGAATTGCTTGTCATATCAGGATCAGAATCATGACTTTGCCCCCCCCCCCCCCCCCTACAGCCTAATGGACCGGAGACCCCTCCAATGAGTGCCCCCCCATCTGATCTCCTGGATTGGGGTATTTCTGTTGTCACCCAGTTCAGCTCGGTGTAGAATCAGCCAAACTCGTTTTTCTCTTAAAGACATGTCACAATATTAGATCACTGGGGTTTAGTGATCAACACACCTGCCTTTTGCAGCGCTTGGGTCCTCAGTTCAAATCCCAAACAGGACACCATCTGCATGGAGTTTGTATGGGCTTCCTCCCACACTCCAGAGACCTGCTGATAGGATAAGTGGCTCGTCTCTAAATTGGTCCTGGGATGTGTTTAGGGACATTGGATTGTTAGCTCCATGAGGACAGGGACTGATTTCAATGCACAGCATGTAAATCCCTGTAATAAATAAGTCAGGTAAACGTCCAGCAATTGAAAACACCAATTCATAGAAGTATGCGTGTTAATTAACCTGTTGCTGTCCATGTGTGGTACAAAAGGGTGGGCTTTACATCAGCAAGTGATTGATGTTTCTACTCTGAGAGCACTCCCAGCACAGAGACTGAGCTGTCAAAGACAGCTCTCAGTCCCCATTCAGGATTGGTAGCTGGCAGAACAGCTCCCGATCATGTGACTGTAGTGACAACCAATCACTGTGATCACATGATTGGCAATCCTTCTTGGGTGTACAGACCCTATTAAATGGACGCTGGAGCTGAGCAGGAAGGGTTAGAGCTGAACTGTCATCGGGCTCCCCCAGCACTGCAGGGGTTACATGCTCATTTCAGCACAGGGCTTAGGATGCCTGAAGGCTGCTGGGATTTATGATGCCGATATCCCCAGGAGTCAACAGGACATCCTGAAGATGCCATTTGCCTGGGCAGCTGAAAGCGGTGGGAAAATTAAATAAAAAAGGTATTTACTGAGGGGAAAAAAGTTAAAATATCCAAAGATTAAATATCCATGCATGAGAATTAATATGAGCCTTATATTACAGGAGGGTGAAGATCCACTTTAAAAGATTAGAGCGGGAAGATATAAAAACAAATGGTCATACTCAGCAGGGTGGATGCTGCATCTGTCTCCCGCCGCCTCTAAGGCTAGGTTCACACCTCTGCAGGTTGCATTTGAGCCGTTTCTGCATTGCTCTTTGCGTTTTCGCACTTGCGTTTTTGATGCATTTTGCATTTTTTTTAAATCTTTTTTTATTTGTCTTGTTGCTTGGCAGCTTTAAAACATCAAAAACGCAATACATGCCTTTCTGCAGTGTTTCCATTGAGGTCTATAGAACCAAAAACGCAACGTTTTGCGTTTAAAAAAGTCCCTGCCCCTTTCCAAAAATGTCACAGTTGTGAATGTGTCCCATAGGAAATCCTGTTAAATGGACTGTACTGCTCTTCTGCAAAATGCTGCAGAAAATGCTTAGCTGTGAACCTAGGGTAAGACAGAGAACTGAGCAATCAAAGACCACTGATCACTCACTTCTTGGTCTTCAGTGAGCAGAGAGCAGTGACTGTCAGTTGCAAGTTCTCTGCTCTGCCCTGCAAGCTCTCACTGGAGCACTGGGCTGTGCAAGGGGCGGGAGCATCTGGCCCTGGCTCTCATTGGCTTGCTGAGAGGCTGAGCAAGCTCCCGGTCAGGAATCTGAGTGGATCTCAACTTTAAAGTCAGGATCTCTCCAGAGTCTGGAATGGCTCAGTGATGACAGCTGACAGCTGGGATACAGCAATGCAGAACTAATTACACTCCTGTGATCCATAGGAGAAGTAGGGCCAAAAGAACTCTGACCCCACTTCTCCTTTAAAGCTGAACTCCAGGCCAGTGCAGAGGAAATAAATGTGTATATATATATATATATATATATATATATATATATATATATATTGTTTTAACTTACAAAAGACTAGTATTCCTTAAATGTACACAACCCTGCCAGACAGCATAGCCAGCACAGATACCCAATATTTCTTTACTACAGTTAATACTGACGTTTAGCCACAAATCCCTACAGCTTTGATCGCAGCCCTTTTAGTTGTCACCAGAACAAGGTTGGTCATGCACAAAATGTGCTCAGTGGGTGGCCCTGTTGGCCACCTCCCTCCTAACATCCCTCGACTAAAAAAAAATCAGAGCAGCCAGGTGGAAAATTGTTGGCTGTGACGCAGCTGCATCCAATCAGATGCAGCCACTGCTTGGATACATTGATAGCAAGCGGAGCCGGCTGTCAGAATGCAATAGCTGCATTGGGAAATGCATCCTAGCATGGATGGAAGTATAATTTAGTCTATGGCTATGTGTAATGCTAGCTTTAGTGTGCCAACTGGAAGATTTCCCCTTTCTTCCTGTTCTGGTGGTAATCGAAATTTTGGTTTCTCTTTCACTTTCTGTCCTAATGACAGTGGTCACTAGGAAAAATCAAGAGAGCTTATCTCCCTAAGGAAGACATAGACAGCAATAAAAACCTGACAGGGGTTCAAAACACACACCCCTCTATCCAAAAGTAAAATAAATATTTTGGCTTTGGATACAGCATATGCTGGGTAGTGAGGAAAAACACTGAACAAAGCAAGTATAGCACACTGAGATTTATATGCACAAACGGGAGATTGCATGTTCTCCCAGTGCCTAATATATTTGGTTAGTAAAAATATCTGTGTCCTCATCACACCCATGTGGATGGTATATGTACTCTGTATATAGTATTAAGAGCTGGTAACATTCAGAAAGTGTAAATTTCAAGCATACCCAATCTGATGCACTTCTAAACTGCTTGAAATCCTCACTGCACAGATCATAGTAGTGATCCAGTTCATTCATAGCACTGCTCTCAGTAGGTAGTACTAATCATAAACCGATATAGTTCTCCTTCTTATACATGAATAAATATCAAGCAGTTTCTTACCTGCAGTGTCATCTGTGGACTTGTTTGATTAATTTGCTGTAAAACTGCTGCCAGCAGTGCAGGACGGAATCTATAAGTTAAATAGCTCAAAGGACAAAGGGCACATGGTCCCTCTGATGAGTTAAGAGAGGGGTCATCAAAGGACCTATGACCTTACAGAAACTCCAGTAGCCCAATTTGCTAGTTATTAGCAATTAAGCCACACGTAAATATCAGATGGTTGTTGGACACGTATCCAAATCAGACAGTTTTCCCTTTAGCACAGGGGTCTCCAAACTATCGAAACAAAGGGCTGGTTTACTGTACTTCAGACTTTAGGGGGACCAGAATGACCAGTGAGAGTAGAAAATGCCCCAGCGTCAGTTGAAGTGAAAAAAAAAAAAATACGTAGTGCCTATGGTCAATAGAAGGAGGAATAGTGCCCTATCATAGGTATTAGTGAGCGGAATAGAGCCCAATCATCAATATTAGTGAGAGGAATAGTGCCCCATCATTATTATTAGTGGGAGGAATAGTGCCCCATCATTATTATTAGTGGGAGGAATAGCGTCCCATCATTAGTATTAGTGGGAAGGATAGTGTCCCTTCATTGGTATTAGTGGGAGGAATAGTGCCCCATCATTATTATTAGTGGGAGGAATAGCGTCCCTTCATTGGTATTAGTGGGAGGAATAGTGTCCCTTCATTAGTATTAGTGGGAGGAATAGTGTCCCTTCATTGGTATTCGTGGGAGGAATAATGTCCCATCATTGGTATTAGTGGGAGGAATAGTGTCCCATCATTGGTATTAATGGGAGAAATAGTGTCCCATCATTGGTATTCGTGGGAGGAATAATGTCCTATCATTGGTATTAGTGGGAGGAATAGTGTCCCATCATTGGTATTAATTAGAGAAATAGTGTCCCATCATTGGTATTTGTGGGAGGAATAATGTCCCATCATTGGTATTCGTGGGAGGAATAATGTCCCATCATTGGTATTAGTGGAAGGAATAGTGTCCCATCATTGGTATTCGTGGGAAGGATAGTGTCCCTTCATTGGTATTAGTGGGAGGAATAGTGCCCCATCATTATTATTAGTGGGAGGAATAGTGTCCCTTCATTGGTATTAGTGGGAGGAATAGTGTCCCTTCATTAGTATTAGTGGGAGGAATAGTGTCCCTTCATTGGTATTCGTGGGAGGAATAATGTCCCATCATTGGTATTAGTGGGAGGAATAGTGTCCCATCATTGGTATTAATGGGAGAAATAGTGTCCCATCATTGGTATTCGTGGGAGGAATAATGTCCTATCATTGGTATTAGTGGGAGGAATAGTGTCCCATCATTGGTATTAATTAGAGAAATAGTGTCCCATCATTGGTATTTGTGGGAGGAATAATGTCCCATCATTGGTATTCGTGGGAGGAATAATGTCCCATCATTGGTATTAGTGGAAGGAATAGTGTCCCATCATTGGTATTCGTGGGAGGAATAGTGTCCCATCATTGGTATTCGTGGGAGGAATAGTGTCCCATCATTGGTATTCGTGGGAGGAATAGTGTCCCATCATTGGTATTCGTGGGAGGAATAATGTCCTATCATTGGTATTCATGGGAGGAATAGTGTCCTATCATTGGTATTGGAGGGAGGAATAGTGTCTCATCATTGATATTCGAGGGAGGAATAGTGTCTCATCATTGATATTCGAGGGAGGAATAGTGTCTCATCATTGATATTCGAGGGAGGAATAGTGTCTCATCATTGATATTCGAGGGAGGAATAGTGTCTCATCATTGATATTTGTAGGAGGAATAGTGTCTCATCATTGGTATGTGTAGGAGGAATAGTGTCTCATCATTGGTATGTGTAGGAGGAATAGTGCCTAATTGTTTATATCATTGGGAAGAATTATGCCCTATTGCTGGTGTCAGTTGGAGGAAAAAATGCCCCATCACTCAGCGAGAGGGATGGTTTCCCACTGTTGGTGTCAATGAAAGGAATGCTGCCTCCTTGTTGGTGTCAGTGGGAGGAATAGTACCCCAAGGGCCGGATAAAGGCAAGCAAGGGGGCGTAGTTTGGAGACTACTGCTTTAGAATAAAAGGTTAGTGGGTA
Organism: Staurois parvus; assembly: GCF_062004578.1. Lineage (NCBI taxonomy): Eukaryota > Metazoa > Chordata > Amphibia > Anura > Ranidae > Staurois > Staurois parvus. The sequence goes on from NW_028318003.1 coordinate 9,242,058, forward strand.
TTTACAGAAGTGAGAGTGTCCATAGAACTGGATATGTATGGGAATCCCTGATTAATTGGTTACTGTCTATCCAAGCGTTTCTAAACCTGTTCAACACAGAGGAACCCTTGAAATAATTTTTCAGTTTCGAGAAACCCCTGCTAAAATCTACTATATCTACAACTCATGATACATTAGTGTGATGGTCAGTGGGAAGAATGCTCCTTACACTTGTGGTTATTGGGAAGAATTACCCCTTTACAGATAGTTATACAGATCACTAGGAACTTATCTGAGAGGCAGAAATTGCTCTTTACTCAGGAACCCATAGCAACCTCTGGAAGAACCTTAGGGTTCCATGAAAACCTGAGTAACCCCAGTATATCCTTTTCCCAGAGGCTGCTGCTTGTGTGCTCATATCTAGCACTCCTTCAGCCCAAAAGTCAGGGTGCGCTTGTGTTGTAAATTATAACCATCTCTTGTGGTTAAGATCTCAGTCCCATTGTCTCCCATGCCTCCCTGTTGGCCCACAGCCCCACTCACATTATTAATGGATCATTGGGAAGACACCAGAGGTAGAAAAGGCCAATATCTTGACCAAGGAGCTTGTTGGGATTTCCATTTCCTGCTCCAGTGCGCTGCACCACTCACACAAAGAAGGCCGCACTGATGACCTCCTCACCTGCAGCTTTGCCCCTCTGATGTGTTTTGCCCTAATTGAGTGAAATCACAGCAAAATGTATCAGTGGGGTATGGCTTGAGGTGGGGACATTCAGCGTACATCAATACACTTGTCCTAAGGGAGTGACATCATCAGTGTCCTCCTTTGTAAGAGTGTTGCGGTGCTGTGAGATAATCTTTAAGACAAGACCAAAAGGAAGAACACAGACATATATTGGTAGTTCAAGAGAGTGCTCATAAGAGATAAGAGCATTGAATACAGGCAAGAAAAGAAAAGACTGAAGTCAATTAGTAAAAAACAAAACAAAAAAAAAAACCCTTCCCCCCTCCGCTTTTATGTTAATATATATAAAAAGGATGAGGGAGAGATAGTGGGAAAACAACCATGCAAGTCTAAATACACTAATGGAATTTGAATGAAAATTCTCAGTTATTCGAATGTTCGAAAATAGTGCAAGATTTGCTACTTTGCTGAAAATAAAGCCTATTCGAAGATCTCAACAACCACCTGAAATTTACACATAGAACTGAATCAGAAGTGATTCTGAGAAGGTTTAGTGTGAAGATTCAATTAGAGAGACATGGGCTTAAAGCAGACCACTTCTGATGTGCTGTGCTACCAACTATAAGTAAAGCTCCGATTAAGCAGGAGATCTGCTCATGGATCCTACCCTACACATAATTTTTGGGAGCACATCTAACCGTTAGCAGCCAGCTCTTTTTATTCTCTCATTTGGGAAATGTGTATTAGTCAACCTAGTCCTTCACATTTTTAGACAACGTACATAATCTGACAATGGTTAGACACTTACAGGATTCTTGCATTTCAACTCTGAATTCATGGTCCTAAATTTTGCTCTGAAGTACAAAAAGAAAAAGAAAAAAGATATATTTGGATGAATCTGTTTGGCACACCACAACCTACAGTATGGGTTAAATCAGGATTATGATTGGTGTTTTGTTGGCATAGGGCTCTTTCATACAGAGTGGTGTCTGCTCCGATCAGCAGGGGATCCATGAGCAGATCTTCTGCTGAATCGGAGCTGAACGGGATGGGACGGAGGGGAACATCCGTTCCCATTCAGTTTGTACCTGGTGGACATGGATAGACCTGCAGTAGGCTAGCTCTATGGGTGGCTGGGTGTAAACAGACTCCAATGTCTGGTTACATCAGGCTACCTCTGATCCATCATGTTGGTCTCAGACTAGTCACTTAATAAATAGAGAGTGCCCCTTGGTTTCCTGTACTGCAAATTCCTTTTATTCCACTGACTGCTAAGAGAAGACGGCCAGAGAAACCATCGGTGGTGAGGACACTGCTGGACCGAGGGACAGGTAAGTGTCTGTATTTTAAGTCAGCAGCTACAGTTTTTGTAGCTGCTGACTTTTAATTTTTTTTTTCTTCAACTTGAACTCCACTTTAAATACTGAACTATTTACTTTTTTGGAGCTAGCTACTCAATTGCCACTTTAGTAGCTAATCATGTTACCTAATGCACCTACTAGTAAACATGGCACGCTAGACCTTTTTAGTTGCATATAGAAACATTGTAATCAGCTATAGCAGCAATCCTGCAGCAGCTAAACATTAGAAGATGAAACAATTAGAGAGATTTATAGCTGCTCTAAACCTCTGTTACAAAATTGCTTGTTTTACATGGCACTTAAACACATGACTTATTGATCTAGCAGCTGGTGCTCAGAGCGTACATGCTGTGAAAAAGTATTTGCTCCCTTTCTGATTTTTATTTTTTTCATACTTGTCACACTTAAATGATTCAGATCATCAAACAAGTTTTAATATTACACAAAGATAACCTAAGCAAATTTAAAATGCAAAATTTTCAATGATGGTTTCATTTACTAAGGGGCAAAAAAGCTGTCCAAACCTGCCTGGCCCTATGTAAAAAAAAGTAATTGCTCTTTCCCCCTTGTTAAATCTTGAATGAACTGTGAATAACCACATTTTTTGGAAAGCTGAGTTAAATGTGACTTGCCACACACAGGCCTGATTATTGTCAGACCTGTTGGATCAAGAAATTACTTTAAGGCTCCATGCACACTAGTGTTTTTTAAGCTCCTAGAAGCTGTTATCAGCATTTTATTTCTGCTTCTATATGATAATCCTATGTGTCCATACACGCTATTTTAGGCTGGTAGCGTTTTTCAAGTTTCAGCGTTTAGGAGCAGGAAAAAATGTTATTGGGAGCTTTTTTCCAGCAGAAAAAAAGTGCTGAACACTCCTAAAAGCTACTTAAATGCTCCTAACAACGGCTTTTTTTCTTCTTTTTCCCCTATATGTACATGCTAACGCTTCTACATGCTTCTAAACATTACTAAAAAGCTACCTAAATGCTACTAAAAATGCTATTACCAGCGGTTTTTATCCAGCGTTTTATAAACTAAAAAAGAACACTAGTGTGCATAGAGCCAAATAGAAGCTGTCTGACAAAGTGAAGCACGCTAAAAGATCTCACAAAGTAACACATCATGCCGCAATGTAAAGAAATTTAAGAACAGATGAGCAACAAAGTATTTGAACTGTATCGGTCTGGAAAGGGTAACAAAGCCACTTCTATGGCATTGGGAATCCCGCGAACCACAGCGAAAGCCATTATGCCACAAATGGAAAAAACTTGGATCAGTGGGGAACCTTATCAAGAGTGAAGGGCTTACCAAAGTTACTCCAAGAGCACAATGACTTATCCAGGAGGTCATAAAAGAACTCCGAACAACATATAAGGAACTGTAGGCCTCACTTGCCAAAGATAAGGTAAGTGTTCATGATTCAACAATAAGAAAGAGACTGGGCAAAAGGGCATCCATGGGAGAGTTGAGACTGGGCCAAATTGGCATCCATGGGAGAGTTCCAAGGTGAAAGCCACTGCTGACCAAGAAGAACACAAAGGCTCATCTCACATTTGCCAAAAAATATCTTGATTTTCCCCATAACTTTTGGGCAAATATTCTGTGGACTGGTGAGACAAACGTTGAACATTTTGGAAGGTGTGTGTCCTGCTACATCTGGTGTAATGGTAAGCATTTCATAAAAAGAACATCATAACAACAGTCAAACATGGTGGTGGTAGTGTGGTCTGGGGTTGCTTTGCAGCTTCAGGACGTGGATGACCTGCCATAATTGATGGAACCATGAATTCTGCTCTCTACCAGAAAATCCTGAAGAAGAATGTCCAGCCATTAATTTGTGACCTCGAGTTATGCAGCAGGACAATAATCCGAAACACAACAGCTCAAAACAACAAAATTAAGGTTTTGGAGTGGCCTAGGCAGAGTCCAGACTTAAATCTGATTGAGATGCTGTGGCATTACCTTAAACAGGCGTTCATGCTTGAAAACCCTCCAATATGACTGAAATAAGACCATTCTGCAGAGAAGAGCGGGCCAAAATTCCTCCACAGTGATGTGAAAGACTCATTTTCATTTGTTGCAAACTCTTGTTTGCAGTTATTGCAGTCAAGGGTGGCACAATCCGTTATTAGGTTAAGGGGGAAATTACTTTTTCACATAGGGTCAGGCAGGTTTGGGCAGCTTTACTTCTCTTAATAAATGAGATCGTCATTTAAAAACTGAATTTTGTATTTACTTGGGTTATCTTTGTATAATGTTAAAATAATTTGCTTGATGATCAAAATTATTTAAGTGTGGCAGAAAAAAAAAAAAAATCAAGAAGTGGGGGGTGATACTTTTTTTACAGCGTTGTATATCTTCAAACCAAGCAAAGGTTTTTCCATATACATGCACTAGACTTTTTGGCTCAAAGTGCATGTTCATGGTAAACGGATACACTTCGTGCTGTGTTGTATTAGGGAAACAAAAGCCATTCATCTTCAGACATCGCTTGGTTGTCCACATATATCACAAAGTTTACATGGCCATTTCTACTATCTCCTGGTACTGCTGGGCACTAGTTAGAGATCAGTTATAGTGGACTTTACCAGGACAAGTTTTATGGTGGGAGGGTGGCATTACCACGATTACATCCATTCTATTGCAGGGATTTAATTTTTTTTAATAATACTGCTAAAACATTAACATGTTGAAAAATGTGAGCAATTAGAGCAGTGTCATTACTTTGGGGGGTTGGGGTCAATTTCACAGAGATATGGTTTTGACAGAGAGTCTAAATATCAGAAGAAAGGTGCCTGCTCACAGGAAAAACACCCCTCATAACGCTTTTCATAAGACATTTTTCAAGGGAACCTGCCATGATTAGGCTTATGCAAGAATCCTGATAATCAGGCTTAACGTATTATAACTGTGGAGGATTAACTATGAAAGAGATATATTTGCCTCTTTTCTTTGCTTTAAATACTTTGCCTGATTCTAACACTCCAGCCTGTGTAAGGAGGTCAACGGTCACCTAAAGCCTGATCATTGCTGCCTCTCTGCTTGACCTCAAACAATGATCAGCTTCTGAGTCTACAGCATGTAAGATCAGGTACCAGATAAAAAAACTTCAGACTTCAGGTGATCTCTGGTTTGCCTTAAAGTGATACTAAACCCCGGACCCTGCATTCACTATATCTGGTCTCCCACAGTACACACCACATGGAAATGCAATTATTTTAGTAAATATAAACTGATAAATTCCTTTTCTCATCAGCAGTTAGAGCAGTCTTGTGACTTCAGCAGAGCACTGGTTAACCACTTCAAGTCCGGACACTGGTTAACCAGTTCAAGTCTGGTTTGCCTGGGACAAGTCCGGGAGCGCGCACAGGCAATGGATGTTGTTGGACGTTTAGAAACGTCCTGCTGCATCGGCAGTGCTCCCGTCCGGCCTTTTATCGACATGGGCCAAACAGGAAGAGGTTAAAGCTTGTAGGAGGAGTTTTCTTTCTGCTTTAGGAGGATGTGAAGCCTCTGACCCTCTGTCTGGACAATGGTGATTGGCCCTGTGCTGATCAAATGAACCCTCCCAAGAAATAAAAAACCTCTGTAGCAATACACACCAAACTGAGCATGTGCATGCGAGCACAGGTCTGTATCAAGTGGTCATTCAACAAGAGGAGGGGCAGAGAAGAAGGGATCAAACGGCCTTTTTACACAATGCAGAGGATTAACCCCTTAGGTTCCACAGTGAGTATAATAAGCATACTTTACTGCATATATAAACTAATTTTACTGTTATGGGTTTAGTAACACTTTAAAGTGGTAGTAAAGTCCATGTTTTGATATATACCTACAGGTAAATCTATAATAAAGCTTACCTACAGGTACAGTAAATACCTCCTAAATGTGCACCGTTTAGGAGATATTTAGTTTAGCAGCAGCCAGTGATGTCTTCAGCGCATGCCCACTGTGCTTTGAATGGATGATGCTATCTAATCAGAGCTCTGTGGTGTGGCCGTGACTCCTGTGCGAATGTGTGGGAGTGATGTCATCACGGCTCGGCCATTCAAATGGCTGAAACCCTCGAAAATGAAAGGGAGTTTGGGTAAAGCTGGAAGCCCTGTCAGTGCTGACAGCACTTCTCTGGAGGGCTTTGTTTTAAGGTAAGTATATTATATTGTGCTAGTATTCAATGCATACTAGCATGTTATGACATTATCCTGCAGGGACCTTTTTTATTTTTGGCAATTTACTACCGCTTTAAAGAAGCTGAAGTTCAAGGCCACATTAAGCACAGTTGCCTTTTTCCATGCCCAAGCTCCCCACTCTGCTGCTGGCCTGTGTGCCCACACTATGCTGGGATCAAGCATCCTTACATCATCACATCTGCCTGCCAGACCATAGTGATCTGTGCTTTGGTGATCCATGAGTGTTTTGTGCCTCGGTATGGTTAGCAAGCCCACCTTCTTCAAGCAGGTCAGGGCATGGTAAGCCCACCTTCTTCAAGCAGGTCAGGGCATGGTAAGCCCACCTTCTTCAAGCAGGTCAGGGCATGGTGCTGTGTGATCACATTATGCTGTCCAAACTTGGGTAAAAATTTTGATTCATGTATGGGAACTGTGGTTAAATAGAAGTTGTTCTACTGCCGTGTTCGAAAATTTCTGCTCACTCAGTGCTGTAGACTACAGCCTGCAGCACTGATCTGTGTATTTTGACGGTGGGGAAGTCTCCTTGCTCCCAGAGTGCAAAGACACAGCGGGAGAATTTCCCCATACACCTCGAATGTGTAAATGGGGGAATCAAGTCATTTTTTTTTGTTCAACCCCTTGGTTGCACAAAAAACAGACTAATTTATGGGCTGCCTTAGTCAACCAAACTGGACGTTGGTGGTCAAATGTGCTCAGGCACCGTCCAGACCACTTACTGTGAGTACATCCTCATAGTCAAAGTATGTGATGTAAAATACATTTGCAAATATACATATTTTATATTTAAGTAAGCTCACCCACAGTAAAGCAAAATAAGGTAGCAAATATACATTTTTTAACTGGCAGAGTTATTCAAACTCAAGTATGGTCATTCTGGGATAATTACATATGTGACCTGCTCAAAATGTAATAATATATAATAATATAGTATTTTATTGATATATATATATATATATATATATATATATATAATATATCTTTATTATATATATATATATGTGTATATATATATATATATAATAAAAGTACAAGGAAGATGAACACATGGTCAAAACACACAAAATTTACTAGAGTCCAGTGACATGACAAAGAACACAGCCTATTCATGCACTAAAACAGGTAATATTACTGAAATACATTGTATCATTTCAAAGATCAATGAAGTCATTAAGAATTCTGCCTATTTGTTCATTATAAATCTGTGACATCACTGAGAATATAGCCTGTGTATTTACTAGAGCAGCTTTCTCAACCAGGGAGGGGTGGATGGAAGGGAGGGAAGGGTGGAAGGAAGAAAGAGGTGGGTGGGAGGAAGGAAGGGAGGGGTGGGTGGAATGAAGGGAGGGATGTAAGGAGGGGAGGAAGGAAGGAAGGGAGGAGTGGTTGGGTGTAAGGTAGGTTGGACTCACGTGACTAATTCAGATGCATCAGGCTGTTGGCTGCTGTGTTCAGTTTCCCGCCGCCTCACATCCTTTGAAGCTGCACAGACTGGAGTGTGGGCGGGCACAGGGGGGAGGCAGAGCAGATCCAGCCTCTCTCCCCTCTTCTACTATTGGTGCGGAGGACTGAGGGAGGGGCTGGGCATTGAGAAGAACACAGTAGCAGTGGGAGGGAGAGGGGGCGGGGGGAAAGAAAACTGAGCTGTCAGGTATGTTCTTTGTAGCGGTGAGGGCAGTGACAAGCAGCAATCTCCTGTATGACTTTCAATGAAGCAGCTGGAAGCCGCTTCTCCTCTCCGTTCCCATGGCTTCCAGCTCCTTTATTGAAAGCCATACAGGAGATTGTTGCTTATCACTGCCTCCACCGCCACCTCTCCCACACACCCCTAGTCCCAGCACTGCTCCCTGCCCCCACCTTATTTCCACTTGCGGACGAGTGGAAATTTCGAAGACTACAGGGATGACTGGCAACTCTCCTGTGTGTGGGGGGGGGGGGGTTCAGACCCCTCGGACTTCCCCCTTATCTACTCCCCTACTGCCACGGGGCAGGGCGCATACTGTGATGTCATATTGCCGTGACAACTACCCTGCTCAACAGCTGATCTGTCATTGCGGCTGGTGGTCCGGAAGGGATTTCTGCTGGGGCCGTTGTCGGACTGCGGTCCGCCATTTAGTGACAGCTGCTCTAGAGCTTGTTCCCTGGTTGTTATTAGCAGGGGTTCCCTGAGACCTGAAAGTTATTTCAATGGTTCCTCCATTTTTAAAACAAAATTGGTAAAGGCTGCTTTAGAGACTTAACTGAGAATGCAGCGGCGTGACCTCCACCCTGATGTGTTTCACACTGGATACTGGTTACACCACTTTAAATGCAGCCTATCCATTCATTGAAATTTGGGACATTACTGTGAATGTAGCCTAAGTGTAGAATTGACATACAAATAAACCATACTTTCAAAGGCCCTCATTATCAATGTAGAAGTAAAAATTGATGCAGGTATGTTTGCACTCTTCCAGGCCGGCAGCAATTGGGAATCCATAGTAACTGGAGGACACCTAATATCCTCTTCAATTTAGCAAATGGGCTATAGTAGTGGACTGGGGACCCTGCTACAGGGAAACTGGATACTCGGCCTGTAGGAAGCATTGTTCACATACAGTTCTGTCTATATATTTTTGGACAGAGGCACAATTTTCATACTTTTGGCTCTGTTTGCCACCAGTATAAATTAAAACAAAACAATCCAAATTAATTTGAAGTGCAGACTTTAATTCAAGGGGTTGTACAGTACAAATTTTAGGAACTGCAAGCATTTTTAAAAGCACATCTATGTTAGCCTGGACATGGACACATAGGCATTTACAGGCATATTAGAGTACTGTTTAGAGGCTGAAAAGAAACATCAAAAGTGTTTTAAGGAGAGGAGCTGAAGAGCAGAAAAAAAAGCTGAATGCTCCTAAAGGCATGCAATAGACATGTGTTTGAGCTTTGATGCCTTCCAAAGCCTAGAATAAATTAAAATTCTGACAAATGGAACCTATTAGTATTCAAACAATTAATACACCTAAGCACATATGAAATGCCAGGTCTCATGCACACAAGAGGTTTGCTTTTCTCCTCTGAATGCAAGAACTATGTAAAAATGTGCCTCAGGCTCCATGCACACTAGTGATTTTTTTAAGTTGAAAAACCACTGGTAATAGTGTTGTTTAGTAGCTTTTAGAAGCATTAGCATTTTATTAGCGTTTTTACAGTACATATAGAAAAAAAAGCTGTTAGGAGCTTTTTAGAAGCATTTAGCATTTTTTTTTTTTCTGCTGGAAAAATGTTCCCAAAAACTCTACAAAAACATTTTTTTTGTTCTCCTAAACCAGGGGTTCTCAAACTGCGGCCTGCCGAGGACATTTATCCGGCCCGCCGGGCAGGGGCGTATCTGCCGCGAGGCAAGGGACTAGGGTTTGGCAGGTCGGGAGAGCTCGGCAGGGCTCGGGCGGGAGGCAGGAGGGCGGGATCAGCAATTCTAGAACAGGGGAAGGTGGGCTCGGCTTATGAACCCGCACCACTCACCTGGCCTTTCTGCAGCCAGCCGACCATCTATTGTGATCAGTGCATGGAACCGTCATGGCCGGAGGGCGGAGCCTAGAGCTGACCATGAAGAGGGGGAGCAAGAGAGGAGACTCTATCGCTGCATGTCGGATTACACGGCCACGGACCCTAGATAAGTGCAGTAGATGATCGATCTCCTCCCTCTCTCTTTCCCCCCCTCTCTCCTCTCTCCCTCCCCCCTCCTCTCCCCCCTTCCTCTCTCCCCCCCCCCCTTCCTCTCTCTCTCCCTTCCTCCTCTCTCCATCCTCTCTCTCTCTCTCTCTCCCCTCCTCTCTCTCTCACCTCCTCTCTCTCCCCCTCCCCCTTCCCCTCTCTCCCCCTTCTCTCTCTCCCCCCTTCTCTCTCTCCCCCTCCTCTCTCTCCCCCTCTCTCTCCCCCCTCTCCCCCCCCCCCTCTCTATCCCCCCTCCTCTCTCTCTCCCTCCCCCCTCCTCTCCCCCTCCTCTCTCTCTCTCTCTCTCCCCCCCTCCTCTCTCTTTCCCCTCATTATCTCCACAGTTGGGGGGAAATGTCTGTGCGTCTTATGGAGCGGCCGGCCCAGTTTTCCCGCCGCCGTTGTATGTCCGCAGTCTCTGGTCATTTCATGTACTATGTCCGCAGTCTCTGGTCATCTCCTGTACTATGTCCGCATTTGTTCATAGTTTTTTTTTTAAACTATAGTCCGGCCCTCCAACGGTCTGAGGGACAGTGAATTGGCCCCCTGTTTAAAAAGTTTGAGTACCCCTGTCCTAAACGCTGAAGCTTGAACAATGCCACTAGCCTAATATAGTGTGCATGGACACATAGGATAACACTGTTTATCTTCTAGGAGCAGAAAAAAATGCTGGTAACAGCTTCTAGGAGCTTAAAAAAACACTTGTGTGCATGGAACCTGAGGCACATTTTTAAGTATCTTTTTTCCTGCATGGAGTTCTTGCATTCAGAGGAGAAAAGCAAACCCCTTGTGTGCATGAGACCTTATATACAAAAACCTATGGAAATATTGAATTATTTCCAGAGTAACCCTTCAAAATATCCTGTATATACTGTATACACTATATTACAAAAAGTATTGGGACCCCTCCAAATCATTGTATTCAGGTGTTCCAATCACCTCCATGGTCACAGGTGTATAAAATCAAGCACCTAGGCATGCAGACTGCTTCTACAAACATTTGTGAAAGAATGGGTCGCTCTCAGGAGCTCAGTGAATTCAAGCGTAGTACCGTGATAGGTTGCCACCTATGCAATAAGTCCATCCATGAAATGTATTTGCTACTAAATATTCCACGGTCAACTGTTAGTGGTATTATAACAAAGTGGAAGCAACTGGGAACAGTAGCAACTCGGCCACGTAAAATTACAGAGTGGGGTCGACGCATGCTGAAGCGTACAGTGCACAGAAGTCACCAACTGTTTGCAGAGTCAATAGCTAAAGACCTCCCAACTTTGTGTGGCCTTCAGATTATGGCAATCCAATGGACGTGTCTGTGTTAGGCGGTTGCCTGACTACATTGTGCCAAATGTAAAGTTTGGTGGAGGGGGGATTATGGTGTGGGGTTGTTTTTCAGGGGTTGGTCGTAGCCTCTTAGTTCCAGTGAAGGGAACTCTTAAAGTGTCAGCATAACAAGACAGTTTGGACAATTTCATGCTCCCAACTTTGTGGGATCAGTTTGGGGATGGACCCTTCCTGTTCCAACATGACTGCACACCAGTGCACAAAGCAAGGTCCAAGACATGGATGAGCGAGTTTGGGCTGGAGAAACTTGACTGGCCTGCACAGAGTCCTGACCTCAACCTGATAGAACACCTTTGGGATGAATTAAAGCAGAGACTGTGAGCCAGGTCTTCTTGCCTGATATCAGTACCTGACCTCACAAATGCGCTTCTGGAAGAATGGTCAAACATTCCCATAGACACACTCCTAAACCTTGTGGACAGCCTTCCCAGAGGAGTTGAAGCTGTTATAGCTGCAAAGGGTGAGCCAGCTCCATATTGAACCCTACAGATTAAGATGCCATTAAAGTTCCTGTGCGTGTAAAGGCAGGCGTCCCAATACTTTTGGCAATATAGTGTATATGGTTGCCCATTCCCATTTGTCTAGCTGATCTTACAAAGGTTCTATTTTATCTGATTTTCTGCTAGAAAACATTATTCCTCTGTGGGAACATGGCAGATCACATTTAAACAATTGTTCAATACAGTTAATTTTATTAAAGTACTAGACAAAATCACATTAGACTCCATGCACTAAACTATAATGATTATTTGCCATAATGATCATTATTTCCAGCAGTGAGAGCTCAAAAATAGATGACACAAAATAGAGATCATTATGGCACATAAAACATACATAAATAGTGTTGTGCTAACTCATATAAACTTAATAGTCGATAAACAGATTCAAACGTGATAGTTCAATCAAAATATGAAATATAGATTTAAATATAAAGTGCTTGAATGGTGAAAATCAAATAAGGTGCTTGAATGGTGAAGAATCACTATGATGTGCTCCTGGATAAATAAAGTCTATTTGAAAAACACCGGGCTTTTCACCATTCAAGCACCGTATTTGATTTTCACCATTCAAGCACTTTATATTTCATATTTTGATTGAACTATTACGTTTTAATCTGTTTATGGACTATTATGTTTATATGAGTTAGCGCAACACTATTTATGTATGTTTTAAGTGTGGAATCACCTTTTAGGTGTTACTGCAGCGACTCTATTTTATTAGCTTATTCACTAGTTTGATAGCGCACATTGTTTTTTATTTAATTATGGCACATAAAGCACATTAAATCTTGTAAATTGAGCTTTATGTCTCTAAAAGACCAGTTTAACACAACAATTATATATATATATATGTAAGGGACCGCCCGGCGGTACTACTAGCACTCCACTGAATAGGCGTCCCCAGCGCACGGAGTCTAAGTCCCAGGGTGCTTGTTCACCAGGGCCCCTGATGGTGGGGATGGACTTGGAGCTCCCTGAGACCAGGTCGTGACTACCGGGTGCGTCCGTCAGTGGTAGTAGTATGCGCAAGGGGCTCCCACGGGGAAGAGTCTGATGTGAGGAGGTCAGAAGACCCCACTGCACGGGATGGATGGATGAGCAGGGTCAGACGGGCCGGGTCGGTAACAGAGAGGGCGGCAAGGTACAAGGCAGCGGGCATAGAATGGTCGGGTCACACGCCAGGTCAGCAACAGCAGGTCAAATCCAATAGGGGGCATTCAGGAGAGAGGTCAGGCAAAGCAAGGGTCAGAACAGGCGAAAACAGCAAGGTCAGGTACAATCCGGGTCAATAACTTACAGGGTACAGGTTCACAGGATTCAGAATGCAGGAAAGACCAGAAGGCACTGAATGACAGCTCAGGGTCGTTTAAATATCCCGCCCTGCGCTGCCATTGGTGCCCAGCGGGCGGCCGCGGCTTCTACTGCGCATGCGCGAACTCGAACGCCGCGGCCGGCCCGGAACCAGTGCTCGAGTCCCTGCGCCGGGCGGCATACTGCGCCTGCGCCGGGACCAACGCGGCGGGGATCGAGGGGATCCCTGACATTGCCCCCCCCCCTACGGGCAACCTCCGGATGCCCACCCGATCTCTCCACCACGGGTGATCGCGAAAGAACCTCCGGACAAGTCTGGGTGCATGGACATTATGGGCTGGTTCCCAAGAATTGTCCTCAGGACCATAGCCCTTCCATTTGATAAGGAATTGGGTCTGGCCTCCCCTCCTTCGACACTTCAGGATTGTTTCAACCTCAAATTCTTCTTCTCCTTCGACCGTTACCGCTTCCGGGGGTCTAGATTCCCGGTCAGGGAAGGCATCTGGGACCACAGGCTTCAGAAGGGATACATGAAAGACCGGGTGGATCTTGAGCGTGTCAGGGAGGGCGAGTTCATAGGCTACTTCGTTAACCATCCGTTTAATGCAGAAGGGGCCTATGAATTTGGGTCCCAATTTCTTTGACGGGCAAAGCATCTTTAGATTGGACGTCGCCAGCCAAACCTTCTCCCCAGGCCGCAATACCAGATCTCCTCTCCGTTTCCTGTTGAATGCTTTCCTGTAGTTTTCCTGGGCCCGACTGATGGCCACTTGAAGCTTCTTATTGTTCGCAGCGAAGAACGTTACCACATCTTGTGTTGCTGGTACTGGGCATTCTGACACCAAATCCGGGAGGAAGACTGGGTGAAAGCCATAGTTGGCGAAGAACGGGGACTGCCCTGTTGCTGAGTGGCGGGCGTTGTTATACGCAAATTCTGCTAAAGGAAGAAGTGGCAGCCAGTCATCTTGAGTAAACGAGGTATAGCATCTTAAATATTGCTCTAAGGTCTGATTGGTCCTTTCGGTTTGACCGTTAGTTTGAGGGTGGAACGCAGAAGAGAGAGATAATTTGATGTCCAGGGCTTTGCACAGTGCTCTCCAGAATCTGGACGTGAACTGGACCCCTCGGTCCGAGACAATGTCTTCGGGGACCCCATGCAACCTGACTACCTCACGAATGAAGACTCGCGCGGTCTCGGCCGCCGAGGGGGTCTTCTTCAACGGGATGAAGTGGGCCATCTTGGACAAGCGGTCCACGACTAACAGGATTGCCGTGTGGTCTCGGGATGGCGGAAGCTCGACTATAAAGTCCAGTGAGATCTTTTGCCAAGGCCGTTCAGGAATAGGTAAGGGTCGCAGCAGACCCCAAACCTTGTTTCTTGAGGGCTTGTTCTTCTGGCAGGTGACACAGGACCTGACATAGCCCTTACAATCTTTAGCCATGTCTGGCCACCAGAATGAGCGTCGGAGAAGTTCCAGGGTCTTTTCTGGGCCAAAGTGCCCCGCCATTGGGTGGTCGTGGCAATGCCCCAAGACCAGGGTTCGAGCTTCTTCCGGCACCACAATTCGATCTTCCCTCCATAGGAGTCCCCCCTTGTTCTGGAGCGGCCCTCCGCCTGGGGTAGAGAAGTTTGTGGATGCCTCCATTAGCCTGGAACGAAGGTCCGACTGAAGGACCAAGAAGTTACCCGAGGACAGGATGGTGTCAGGTACTGGGGTCTCCTTGGCGTCTTCGTACATCCGTGATAACGCATCCGGCTTAGTGTTCTTTGATCCCGGCCGGTACGTAATATGGAAGTTGAATCTTGAAAAGAATAGTGCCCATCTCGCCTGTCGCGGGCGTAGACGCTTGGCAGTTCTCAGATACTCTAAGTTCTTATGGTCAGTAAATATTAAGATGGGGTGCACCGCACCTTCCAGCAGGTACCTCCATTCCTCTAACGCCGTTTTGATCGCTAGTAGCTCACGGTCACCGATATCATAGTTCCTCTCCGCTGGGGTCAGCTTCCGTGAGAAGAACGCTACCGGGTGGAGCAGTTCCTTGGTGCCTTTTCGTTGGGAGAGGATGGAGCCTACCGCATTCTCCGATGCATCTACCTCCAAGATGTAGGGCAGAGCGGCGTCTGGGTGACCCAAAATGGGTGCCGAAGTGAACAGCTTCTTTAAGGCTTCGAAAGCTCCCTGCGCTTCTGGTGTCCATCTGAATCGGGTTCCCAGCTTGGTTAGCTGAGTAATGGGGGAGACCAGACCCGAGAAGTTCTTGATGAACTTCCGGTAAAAATTTGCAAAGCCGATGAATCGCTGGACGCCTTTCCTGTCTGTGGGTTCAGGCCAATCCAGTATTGCAGCGACCTTCTGGGGATCCATCGCGACCCCCGCGGTGGAGATAATCAGGCCCAAGAAGGCAATGCTGGATTGTTCAAAACAACATTTTTCTGCCTTGGCGTACAACCCATGCTGCCGCAACCGCCCCAATACTTTTGCTACATGTATTCTGTGTTCCCCCAGAGACGGGAAAAAAATCAGAATGTCGTCTAAATAAACGATCACAAAGACATCCAGAAAGTCCCTAAAAATATCATTTACAAAATGTTGAAACGTGGCCGGAGCATTACACAACCCGAACGGCATGACCAGATATTCAAAATGACCGAAGCGGTTGCGGAAGGCCGTCTTCCACTCGTCCCCCTCCCTTATGCGAATCAAGTTGTACGCCCCCCTCAGATCCAGCTTGGTAAAAACTACTGCTGACTTTAAACTTTGGAACAGCTCAGGTACTAACGGTAGTGGGTAACGGTTTTTTATCGTGACCCTGTTCAATTCCCTGTAATCGATACATGGCCTTAAGGTTTTGTCCTTCTTTTCAACAAAGAAGATTCCCGCCCCCGCCGGTGAAGTGGAGTGGCGGATGAACCCCTTCTGGAGGCTGTCCTCGATATATTCCTTTAGGGCCCCCAATTCGGGCTCTGAAAGGGGGAAGATTCGCCCAAAAGGAATTTCTGAGCCGGGTAACAGGTCAATGGGGCAGTCATAAGGGCGGTGGGGGGGTAGAGTATCAGCTCCCCGTTTGCTGAACACATCTAGAAACCCATGGTAGGCCGCAGGGATTACTTGTTTTAATTCAGCTTCCCCCTCAGAGCACAGGAGGATTTGGGGGGTCCCCGGGCCCGAAGTGCGGCAGTATATTCGACAGTATGGGGAAGGGAACGTGATTACTCCGGTCTCCCAGTCAATCTGGGGGTTATGGGCCCGTAACCATGGGAGCCCCAGAATGACTGGGAAGAGGGGTGAAGCTATAGCATCCAGGCGGAGGAGTTCCTGGTGCTGGCCGGCAATGACAGTGGTGATGGAGGGGGTTTCCTGGTTCACTACCCCCGATTTTATTCGGGAACCGTCGGCCAAATAAATATTGAACCCCTTCTGTTTCAATTGAAGGGGAATACCCTGCTGGTGAGCAAAATTAATATCCACGAAGCAGCTGCATGCCCCAGAGTCAATTATGGCCGATACTTCCACGGTCCTTTCTGGAAGCTGAAAGGAAAGGGGCACCACTAAGTATTGGGATGGACCAACATTGCCAAGGGATAAGGAAGAAGAGGTGCACTTACTCAGTTTCTGCGGGCAGGAACGCGCCATATGACCAGCTTCTCCACAATAGAGGCACAGGTTCTGGGATCGTCTGCGCAGATGTTCCTCTGGGGATAGTTTAGGCCGTGCCAGGCCGAGCTGCATGGGTTCGGGGTTGTCTCCAGGTGGCCGGTTTTGGATGACTGGCCTAGGTGTTTGACTGGGACCCTGAAATGATCCCCAGGGATTTCCGTGACCCTGGCCGGACCTCTCAAACCTGCGTTCCCGCAGTCTTCGGTCAATTTTAATGGTCAGTGCTATTAGGTCCTCTAAAGTCTCAGGTACCTCCACCCGGGCGAGCTCGTCTTTCAGGCCGTCTGATAGGCCAACACGGAACTGATGCAGGAGTGCGAACTCGTTCCAGCGAGTATCCCCCATCCACCGCCTAAATTCAGATGCGTACTCCTCCGCCGCTCGGCGGCCTTGCCGGAGTGTGTACAGAGTAGCTTCAGCAGAAGCTGCCCGCTGCGGGTCATCATAAAGGATGGCCATAGCATCAAAAAAACTGTCAACCGAACCAAGGTGAGGGTCATTTTTTCCCCGTAATCGATGGGCCCAGTCTTGGGGTTCACCCTGCAGGAGGGATATGACGAACCCCACCTTCACGGATTCAGTCACGAAGGTTCGGGGTTGTAGCTCAAAATAGAGGAGGCAGGACTCGCGGAATGATCTGAACCGAGTGCGGTCCCCGTGGAAACGTTCTGGTAAGGGTACTCGGGGGTCGGCCGCCGGGAGTGGTGCGGATGCCCCAGACACCAGCACAGGGACTGCTACAGCTGGAGGTGTGGGGACCGCGGCCTGTGGGGCAGGAACGGATATAGTGCAGGCCTGGAATTGAGTTTCAATCTGCTGACATCTATCCTGCAGGGCCGATACGGCCTGTGTCAAATTGGATAGGTGCCTGCAGATCTCCTCCAGCGGCGAGGGACCTCCTCTAGACTCAGTCATGGCCTTCTGGTACTGTAAGGGACCGCCCGGCGGTACTACTAGCACTCCACTGAATAGGCGTCCCCAGCGCACGGAGTCTAAGTCCCAGGGTGCTTGTTCACCAGGGCCCCTGATGGTGGGGATGGACTTGGAGCTCCCTGAGACCAGGTCGTGACTACCGGGTGCGTCCGTCAGTGGTAGTAGTATGCGCAAGGGGCTCCCACGGGGAAGAGTCTGATGTGAGGAGGTCAGAAGACCCCACTGCACGGGATGGATGGATGGATGAGCAGGGTCAGACGGGCCGGGTCGGTAACAGAGAGGGCGGCAAGGTACAAGGCAGCGGGCATAGAATGGTCGGGTCACACGCCAGGTCAGCAACAGCAGGTCAAATCCAATAGGGGGCATTCAGGAGAGAGGTCAGGCAAAGCAAGGGTCAGAACAGGCGAAAACAGCAAGGTCAGGTACAATCCGGGTCAATAACTTACAGGGTACAGGTTCACAGGATTCAGAATGCAGGAAAGACCAGAAGGCACTGAATGACAGCTCAGGGTCGTTTAAATATCCCGCCCTGCGCTGCCATTGGTGCCCAGCGGGCGGCCGCGGCTTCTACTGCGCATGCGCGAATTCGAACGCCGCGGCCGGCCCGGAACCAGTGCTCGAGTCCCTGCGCCGGGCGGCATACTGCGCCTGCGCCGGGACCAACGCGGCGGGGATCGAGGGGATCCCTGACAATATATATATATATATATAAGCAAATAAGTGGTAGAAAACAGTGACACTGAATGAGTGAATTCATACGCACGCACGCACGCACACGCAACGCACACGCACCTCAGCTTAAATTAATACACCCCACCAGATTTCTCAGAAAACTTTTACTATCCTTTCACAATCAACCTTTTCTATGGGACACTATACTACAAAATACTCCCACAAATGTGTGCCATTGATTGCTAACAAGATTTGTTAATTTTCACACACAAAAAAGTTTTTTCCTAACAAATTCATTCAAGTCCATGTTGCAAAAAATTAATACACCCCAATGAAAGTAGGAGCAAAGCTACATTTTAGACAACAAAACCCTAATTAACAAGAATTCAACTACAGGTGAGTCTGATTATTCATTAAACAGGTGTCCAGCAGACAGTTGATTATAAAAGTGCATTACTTAAAGAAAATCCCTTCCAATTTCATGCTGTCAGCAATGGCACCACATGTAAGAGAAATGTCACAAGGCCTAAGAAAGAAAATAATTTCTTTACACAAGAAAGGTGAAAGCTACATGAAGATCAGCAAAGCTTTACTTATCAGTCAGAATACTGTAGCAAAAGTGGTCCAAAAATTTACAAAGATGGAACTGCAACCATCTCACAGAGACGTCCAGGCTGTCCGCGGAAGTTAACACCTCAACAGGAGTGAATTCTGATGAGAAGAGTTTAAGAAAACCATGCAAGTTCACTGCACTTAGCTAAAGAAATAGAAAGCCAAACTAAGGTGATTGTTCCCCATGACACAATACGGCGTACGCTGCAGAGGAATGGCATGCATGGGTGTCGTCGACGAAAGAAGCCTCTTCTAAAGCCCATGCATAAAAAGCCCACTTGGAATTTGCCAGGACGCTTTTGTTGTGTGAGGCGCAGCGTAGTCTGAGGAGCGCTGAGCATGTATGTATATATAAAACATGGTGGAGGCAGTGTGATGGCATGGGCATGAATGGCTTCCAGTGTCACTGGGTCATTGGTGTTTATTGTTGATGTGACAGAAGACAGAAGCAGCCGAATGAATTCTGCAGTGTTTAGAGATTTACTGTCAGCCCAGATTCAGCTAAATGCATCAAAGTTGACTGTACGGCATTTCACAGTACAGATGGACAATGATCCAAAACACACTGCAAAAGCAACCCAGGAGCTTTTGAAGGGAAAAAGTGGAATAGTCTGCAATGGCCGAGTCAATCACCTGATCTCAACCCCATTGAGCATGCATTTCACTTGCTGAACGCAAAACTAAAAGGCAGAAAGACCCACAAACAAAGAACAACTGGAGACAGCTGCAGTTAGAGCCTAGCAAAAGCATCAGAAAGGAGGAAACCCAGTCTTTGGTAATGTCCTTGGGTTCCAGACATCAGGCAGTCATTGTCAGTAAAGGATTCTCAACAAAATATTAAAAATGAACATTTTATTTATGATTATAATGAATTGTCCAATTACTTTTGGTCCCTTGAAAAAGGAGGGATGGCTACTCTTAAGAGCTGTAATTCCTAAACCCTTCCTCCAATGTGGATGTACATACCCTCAAATTAAACCTGAGAGTGTGCACTTTCAGCCCAGATCCATTATATAACTATAGCTTGAATATGTTTTAGTAAATACCTGAAAAAAAAACTAAAATTGTGCCTGTGTCCAAATATATATGGACCTAACTGTGTGTATATATATATATATATATATATATATATATATATATATATATATATGTATATATTATAGAATTGCTAGGATTGTGCAATACTCGGGGCACACCAAGGAAATACATTCTGCATCGCGCTTTGTGACAAAGGGTGGGCATGGCCAGATCACACCTAACAGTGGTAGTGGCTTAAAGGGGAACAATTAAATAAAGTCTGATCCCACTTTATGTATACAGTGCACACATATGCAGCAGTCCTTGTGTACACCTAATATTCTTTACTTACAATGTACAAGTGACTGACTTATAGACCCACATAAATCTCAAGATAATGGATCAGTTAAAAAAAATAAATTCTCCAGTTGCATGATTTTTTTTTCAATTTTGACAAGGAGTCAACACTTTCTTTGATTCTACCTTAAAATAAAAAAAACTAATTAAAACGTTGGGGACTACTTGGCAGCCAAAACCCGTTGAGACAAAAAACACCTTGATTAGGAATATGCGGTATACAATATACAGTATGAAGTGCAGTAATAGGGAGTAAATAGCCTATATAGTGCAGCAGTCAAGTCAAGTGCAACATTCAACATAGTATGTATATTCAACTACTGGCAGACCAGCAATGTACTTGTACGTTGCTGAACTTTAGGTGGTTATACTGTGATGATTGGAGCCGACAGTCGACTTTCTAGTAAAAGCAATATGAGCGCGTAATTAGCCACTGGATCGCTTTTACAAGCAGCGAAAGGGGACATACCTCCTCCTCCCATGGCTCTTTCGTCCGACCATGTATATTGTACATTCACATCAGTCCCTGTGCCCAAGGAGCTTACAATCCAAGGTCCCTACCTCACATGCATACTTGGGACAGTTAGGTGGGAGCCAATTTACCCAACAGCATGTGTTTGGAGTGTTGGTGGAAACCCACACAAGCACAGGGAGAACATAACAACTCCATGCGTGTAGGGTTGTGGTTGGGATTCAAACTGATGACCCCAGTGCTGCAAGGCAGAAATGCTAACCACTAAGCTACCATGTTGCCCACCTATATTATATTTGTCTAAAGGCTATAGAATATTTATTGTGTGTTTACACATCCAATTGTTTAGTTACTGGGTTAAATATTTACCAGTGCAGGGCAAAGGTTTTTATTCTCATGGTGTGATAAGATTAAACGTAGTCAGTAATACAGCGAGTTGCATGGAAACAGCTTTACAGCTCAACGGTTGTAATTCCTGTTACTGGAAGAAATGAAGTCATATATTTAGATTTTACTATGGGAATTCCTAAAGCTTTCATGTACTCTACTATATTTTTAAAGTAACCCTGTCCTTTACCCAATCATAGCTAAGTAAAAGGGTCATGTAACTCCCTTCCACGATGAATATACTCACCTTTCCCCACACCACTCTGTTTGGCAGCTGGTCTAAGGCTAGGTTCCCATGTATATACAGACGTGGGGATGCGTGTAAATTGGATGCATTCCTGCACCTACAGGCAAAATGTGATGTTTTTTAGCAGACATGCAGGGGTTAGATTAATTCTTAATGACACTCCCATGCATCTGAAAATGCAGCATGTTTTCAGGGACGGGGAATTGCATGGTGCAAAAGCACAGTGCAATTGCCATGTGGCTGCTATATTAAAAGGGTTCAGGGAACTTTTTCCTACATTTTCCACAAGTACAGCAGCCTATTCAAGCGGATGGGTTGCTGTGCCCATGCAAACACGAGCTGCACCATCTGCCTATGTGTGAACCTAACCTTAGGAAGAAAGCCCTGTGTAAGCTCCAAACCAACTTGTCAGAGCTTACAGATGGCTCTGGACCAGTCACAAAGTTCCTGCTTTGTGAGATGGGAGAGGGAGAACATCATGACCCACATGCAGTTGTCCTGAGCACTTTGTTCCCAGCAGCTGAAGGGAGTGGTGCAGGAGTAGGTAAGTATGCACTGCTAGTGTGTGTATGGGGAGGAGGGGCAAAGAAAACAGTTACTTTAAAGCAGAGGCACGTGCCAAATTCAGGTTTTACATACCAACTTGCCTGATTATTATTTGTAATACATGGAAATAACACTGCAGTGTAGCGGTCTTAAATGATTGGATTTGTACTACCAGTAAAATATGGTGGTGATCGTGAGCCTTGTTAGGGTTTTGCATTTTGGACATCAACAGTAATTCAAAAAGAATCTGTCACTTTTCCCATTTGACGTATGTGTGAAGGTTAAGTATGCCACAAGCCTATAAATTAGAAAAAAAAAATATATATTTTTCATGTAGTGCTACCACCATAGGAGCTGCTGGATTTTAAGTGTCTCTTTCCCAAATTATGCAGCGGCAGCATGGCGCAAACAGTTGATTGCTCCTGCTCAAATGAACAGTCTAGGGATTTGTCTTTTTATGATTTTATTGCTGAGAAACTTATAACGGGGAAGGTAAAAGGGTATGGGATACTCAAAAACATTGGGCTCAGTCAGCAGAGGACACTTCAGTACAGGGGCGGACTGACAACTCATGGGGCCCCCGGGCAATAGGGGATCATGGGGCCCCTGTGTCCTTGCCCAAACTCAAAAAAGCCTATGCAAAAGGTACCAGGGGCATCTCATGGGGCCCCCTACTGACCTCGGGCCCTCGGGCAGTGCCCGAGTTTCCAAATGGTCAGTCTGCCCCTGCTTCAGTAACAGTGGCTCAAGTGAAGAAAGACTGAAACAGTCTGCAGGCTAACAGTTGAGTACCATAAAGCAGCTTTAGTACAAGAAGTGGTGGGCTGGAACAGTCTATAAAACCGTATAAGATTACCCTCGCAAACATTACTCTTACTATACCAATGTGAATAAAGGAAGAAACTATTTTTTTTAATAATTGCCAATATTCTAAATATTAATGTTACCATATAATTAAAGTTCTCCAATTAAAGTAGAGGCTCTACTCAGTGTCTTAGAACAGGATCAGTCTATAGGTTCAACCTCCCGTACAGCATCCAGTCCAAAGGGCTCCAGAGGCAAGCAACTTCTTCCTCTCAGCTCCCAGATCCATCCCCACAGGAGGAAAAAGACACCATCTGGGCACACCTCCCCAGGGATTGGCTAGGCCCTGCTCGATATTCAGGCTAGACATTTGATTTCTCCCTTCCAAATTCTAGAAACATCTTCTAGAAGCAGGGGGAAGTGTTCAGACTCTCATCCTGAGAAGATCTGAACAGACCAGACCAAACCAGACAATTATTGCTTCCTTTGATTACAGCAAAAGCCCAAAAACTATATTTTCCTAGCATCCTAACTAGGAGGGTGCTAAATCAATCTTCATCAAAAAAATTGACAGATCTTCTCATTGACACAAGCAATGTGGATGCATGGATCTCCGCTACTGCTCTATTGTATTTTGACAGTGGAGACTCCAACCCAGAATACACAGGTCAGCTCTGCAGCCATTGGGTGTATGGGCTGATCGAATGATGGTTTTCCAGCATGACCGTTCTGTTGGCTTCCGTTGAACAGAGAGGGATACACATTGAAATTAAACCGAACCAGCTGAATTTTGATACACTTGTACCCTGCTTTAAAAGAGAAGTATGGAAATATTTTTTTTTAAATCATACTTACCTAGGTGGATGCAGCATCAGTCCAATGCTGTACAGCTTGGGCTATACGTCTCCTTTAATCAAAGTTTTCAGATATTTAAACACCTTGATTTGTTTAGTTTGTTAAGCTCATTGGACTGATGCAGGGATGCTTTTCATAGTGTGAATTATTTGATGCATAGAGTTCCCCTTCTTGTAGTTACCTAGTAATGTCTGCTTCTGCAGCTTTCTGGTTGTTGAAAATGATTCTCAGCAGAGTAATATACCATCAGTACAGAGATAATCAAGGATTTTGTGGAGTTGCATTTTAAATCATCTGTAGGTCTGCAAACTCGTTCTCACCAGAGGGGGGCAGTGTACGTAAATGCTGAGATTGTGGCATCCACATTTGTATGTACTGGTGTGAATTGCAAGCAGAGGACATCCATCACTATACATACACAGAGGGGCTAGAATTGATTTTAATTCATTTAGTTTCTGTTGTGAAAGGATCAGGGTGTATTTAACAGTAGTTTAACATAGCAGCCCTAGTGTGCAAATTCAGTGCAGATTTCCTCATGTCTCACCCTGTCCTCATTGCATATGCAGTGCTCTCTAATTGTTAAGTATCTCTCATTTGGATTACTCTGTTCATTCTTGCTTTACAAATGTTCCTTTATTTGGGCTCATATGTACAGTAGGTCTGCATAAAGCTGTCCACACACATTACCCATATGGAAGAAAAATATATTTTAAATATATTTAAAAAATATTCTTCCCAAACATATTGACATATATTTGTAATGCTACAAATTTGGCCATATTAAATATATTTCAAGAAATATATATATATATATATATATATATATATATATATATACACACACTGCATGTTGAATTGCGTTTTTATTACAAAATGTATGAAAAATATTTTTAAAAATACATTTCAAATATACTGTATGTCTTTAAAAATACAATTTTGGAATGCATTTACAAATATATGTAAACATATATGTTAAAATGACTTTTTTATATGTTAACAAAATCTGAAGAATATATTTAAAAAAAATATATTTAAAAAAAATATATATTTTTTAATATATTCTTCAGATTTTTTTTAACATAAAAAAAGTAATTTTAACATATATTTTTGCTTATGTTTGTAAATGCATTCCAAAAATGTAGATTTGTATTTTTAAAGATACATAGTATATTTGAAATGTATTTTTAAAAATATTTTTCATATTGTGTAATAAAAACGCATTTCAACATGCAGTGTGTATGTATGTGTGTGTATATATATATATATATATATATATATATATATATATATTTTTTTTTTTTTTTTTTTTTTGATTATTCAAAATATGTTTTGAATATAAAGATTAGTTAGTGTGGACATCTACTGGTATGCATGGATATGAGACTGTGGTCTGCCAAATCAGCTAGATCTCAGACCAAGTGCCTCGATCTGTTTTTAGATATTTAAGCTGAAATTTAGGTATGGACATTTTTGTATAGTTCAATTGGTTCAATGTAAGTATTCATGTACCATACCTGGTCAATTCCCATTGAACCTGGAAATCACTGTAGTAGACACTGCTGCTACGGTAATCACTGCTAGCATCCATGTCCCAATGCTGAATATTTTTGTATAGTTACATTGGTTCATTGTAAGTATGCATGTACCATACCTGGTCGATTCCCATTGAAACTGGAAATCACTGTACTGGGCACTTCTGCTACAGTGATCACTGCTAGCATCCAAGTCCCAATGCTGACCGGCTGCTATGTTGCTTAGTGAGTATAGAAAGTCGCCTGCTTGGCATGGGTGCCATTTAGAGAACACTTTCTCTAATGGAAAGTGTGCCAGACCAAATAATAGGAGTTCCAGTGCATTCATTAGTTTATACTAAAAGGCAAAGTGTTTGGGGAGGGGGGGGTCAGAAAAACTCCCCCTTCATCAGGGCTTCAGTTAAAAATATATACACAGGGCTGAAGAGAAATCTAAAAGATTCCACCCTAAACAATGTGGATGAAGGAATCTCCATCTGCCATCTATTGACTTCAGCAGCCAGTCATACCCGTGGCTACTGAATACCTGAACAGTGACTGGATCTGATTGGATGCAGTTACTTTATTTTCCACCTGGCTCCTTCATCAAAAGCTGACAGGGCCACACTCTGTTGAATCGGCCAAAATTCAAGCATTGTATGACCATCTTAAGACTTTCTCATTACCATGTGTGATGTAGCTTATGTACATTTTAAATTGCAAACAGCCATTTGGATAGTGTATGCCAGCCTTTCTCAACCAGGGTGCCCAGGCACTCTGGGGTGCTTGAGGTTTCTTCAGTGGTGCCTTGGCAAAATGTCTAAAAACTGCCAAAAACTTGTATAAAAGCCAGCAGGTGGAACAAGCCTGCCTTTTATTTACACAAAGCCACAGGTTTTCATTGTACACCATTATGACCTTCTAGCCGCCGGCATCCTGACAACCAATGACATCATTAGTTGATAAGGAGGATGTGAGCTGACTGCACAGCATTCTAGTTTGACCCTCCCCCGCCCCTCTCCATCAGTGCTGGGGTCACATTAGCTCAGTGATGGGGAAAAACTGAGAGAAAAGAGAAACACTGGAATACTAGTCGGTACCAGTGTGCAGAAGTGTATTTGCTTTGTAAGAATAAATCACCTCTAATGTTAGGTGTCTTACATGTGTGGATGGTGCTGCGTTATATAAAGCTATGAGAATATTTTTTTACATTTTAGAATGGGGTGCCTCAGGACTGTCCATAAGGTAAATGGTGTTTTGTTACTGTATTGTGTCATGTTCTGTCCCCCACTATAATGTACAGCGCTGAGCAAACCTTTCTGGTGCTTTATAAATACTGTATAATAATAATAAATGGTGCCTTGACTAAAAAAAAGGTTGAGAAACACTGGTGTATGCAGCCCTGGCATGATTGATCCAGTCTGTTGCATGATTTGGTATTCAGCTCCTGAGTGATGTATCCTAATCTGTCAGATTAAACTATAACTGTGACTGGTCAACTCTAATACAGACTTCGCCACCCGTATCAGAGACAGAAAATGACCAGCGTCCCATCTGTGCGTGCATGCCTAACTTTACTATTAACCATCAGACTGTGATGGAAATGATATGCTTCAATTAACTTTTGTTTTTCTTGGAGTGAAAGGCAATACTTTCCGTGTTCATACTGGGAATTAATACACATTGTACTGTTGTCAAACACAGATCTCTGCATATTACAACTTCCTTAGGTGTTAGGAGATTAGAGAGACATGCTGAATAGAAGAAGTTTAAAGTGACACTTAAAAAAAAAAAGTATCTTCTATTGCTCTCCTGCAAATCTCCAAATTTGTTTTTTTTTTTAACTGCTCTGATCTGACTTCCTGTAAGAGGGTGGCTACATTAATTCTTCATGGTCCACCTGTATGTAGGAATGTAGCCACCCTCTCTTGTTCACTTCAAGGATCCAGCGCCGTTTTCACCCAGGCTGGTCATTCATCCGTCTTCAGGTCTCTGGCGCCAGTATCTTTAGTGTGGGAAGCCGACTGTGACTCTTGCAGTTTCACAGGCGGGTTCCCATTGCACACGGTGTCAGCCACACTGCACTTTGTGAATGGTCCCGCAGCCTTCTGGGACCTGTAACATATCACAAGAGGCTGTGGGCAGAGAGAGGGGGACTGAATTTACACTCGGATGACCTAGAAAGTGGGAGCAGATACCTATCAAAACTACACTGTGTGCACAATTATTAAGCAAATGAGTATTTTGACCAAATCATCATTTTTATGCACATTGTCCAACTCCAAGCTGTATAAACTTAAATGCTTATTGGATTTAAGCATGTCAGGTGATGCGTATTTGTGTAATGAGGGAGGGTGTTGCATAAGGAGAGCAACACCCTATATCAAGGTGTGCATACTTATTAGGCAGCTTCTTTTCCTCAGGCAAAATGGGCCAAAAAAGAGATTTAACTGACTCTGAAAAGTAAAAAAAATGTTAAAAAAGTCTTTCAGAGGGATGCAGCACTCTTGATATTGTTAAAATATTGGGACGTGATCACAGACCCATCAAACGTTTTGTTGCAAATAGTCAACAGGGTCGCAAGAAACGTGTTGAGAAAAAGAGACACAAATGAACTGCCAAATATTTGAAAATAATCAAACATGAAGGTACCAGAAATTCATTATCCTCCAGTGTTGTCATATTCCAGAACTGCAACCTACCTGGAGTGCCCAGAAGTACAAGGCGTTCATTGCTTAGAGACATGGCCAAGGTAAGGGAGGCTGAAACCCGACCACCATTGAACAAGTCACCATAAGTTGAAACATCAAGACTGGGCCAAGATATATCTGAAGACCAATTTTTCAACAGTTTGATGGACTGGTGAGATGAACGTGACTCTTGACGGACTAGATGGATGGGTCCGTGGCTGGATCAGTAACGAGCACAGAGCTCCACTTCAATTCAGATGCTAGCACGGTGGAGGTGGGGTACTGGTATGGGCTGGTATTATTAAAGATGAGCTAGTTGGACCTTTTTGGGTTGAAGATGGACTCAAAATTAACTCCCAAACCTACTGGCAGTTTTTAGAAGACACTTTTTTCAACCAGTAGTACAGGAAAATGTCTACATCTTTAAAAGACCATGATATTTATGTAGGACAATGCTCCATCACATGCATCGAAGTAATCCACAGCGTGGCTAGCCAATAAAAGCCTTGAGGATGAAAGAATAATGACATAGCCCCCTTCTTCACCTGACCAAAACCTTTATTGAGAACTTGTGGACCCTTCCTAAATGGGAGATTTACGGTGAAGGAAAACAGTACACCTCTCTGAACAGTGTCTGAGAGGCTATGGTTGCTGCTGCACAAAAAGTTGATCGTCAACAGATCAATAAACTGACAGACTCCGTGAAAGGAAGGCTTTTGACTTTTATTGAAAAGAAGGGTGGCTATATTGGTCACTGTTTTTTTTTTTTTTTTAATGTCAGAAATGTTTATTTGTAAATTTTGAGTTGTTTGTTTATTATTCTCACTTTAACAGATGAAAATAAACAAGTGAGATGGGAAAAATTTCATTTTTCATTTAGTTGCATAGTAAATCTGCACATTAATAGTTGCCCAATAATTGTGCACATATAGATATTCTCCTAAGAAAGCTAAAAGCTCACTTTTACTTTCTTAAATATTCACGTTTGAGGTTTATTAACATTTTGGATTGACCAAGAGCGCTGTAGTTGTTCAATAATGAAATGAATCCTCAAAAATACAACTTGCTTAGTAATTGTGCACACAGTGTAGGTACCAGCTCACCCCCCAAAAAATGTACCAAAAGTTGAAGAGGAGAGAGGGAGGAGGCAGAAAAGTGGAACCTTCCTTTTGGGTGAAGTTCTGCTTTAAGTAGAGGAAATAAGGATTATATTTGGAGAATAAAGATATTGTTTAGTGTCATTTTAAACTTCAGTGTGTTTGCTCTTATAGAAGTAAGGTATTCCATCTAGGGTTGTGTCATTTTTGTTTTGCCCCTTTTTGGGCACAAGCTAACAGTGGTAATGTTATCCTATTAAATGAGACTGGGGCCCATTTCTTTTAGTAAGCTCTGCCTACCTTCTACGTTTTGTATAGGACTCCATTTCTATGGGACTTCTATTGTTATACACATAACAAAAGTATACATATTAGGAAGCTGAAGTTGACTCTCTGAAGTAGTCAGAGAAGACTCTCTTTCAAAGAATGACATTGACATTGTTGATAGACTTCCCCATACACTGTTCAAATCTGACAAGCGTACAAGAATTTCCTGTGGGCTGGTCATTCGTCCTATCATTTTGCCACGATCATGGCTTTGATCTTTGCATACTCAATTGGTCAGATAGTCACAAGGAAATAGCTAAGGTCCTAAAACACATGGAAGAACCAAGGTCACCACATCATGGCAAGTAGTAGTTGTGCTTAAGTAGCAGCAGATCTGTCATCTACTGAATGCTGTAGGCACCCTAGTTGCATCATAGACCCCTGATTGCTTGCCTGTACAACTAGGGCAAATAGAGTAATTCTCCCCATCAGGGACTTAGAGAGCAATTAAAATCTGACAGTGCCAATGTTATCCTACTAAATGGGATTGGAGTCATTTCTTTCACTTAATTTTTATTTAAAAAGACTGGCAAAGTAAACATACAGCCAGTACGCATTGGGTTTTGATGTCAGGTACAGTCAGTGGATTGACTTGGATACACTTTTATTGTGGTCCACCCAGCACAGGGAATGTATCCAGAGAGTACTTATGTGCACCTTATGGTCATAAAGGAGTTAGAGGCACCCATTCACGGAAATGTGGCAGCATCTTTGTAAGGGGCCCTCAAACCCCTAAGGGTTCTTTCACATGGGCGGGGTTTGTTCTGATCAGCAGGCAATCTGTGAACCGATATTCTGATGAATCAGAGCTGAGCGGAGCTGATATCACTTTTGTCCATTCAGTTTTTCCCTCCTAGAGCTTAACAAACCCATATTTGGTCTATGGGCAGGCAGATGTAAATGGATGTGTGCCCGTTTACATCTTTTTTTTATTCCATTAAAAAAATGGAAAAGGGTGCAAATGTTTTCCTTTTTTTTTTTAACCTAGACACACTTGGTTACAAATGGACATTAAGCTGAAAGAATGACATCACCATTCCTCTTGGTGTCCAACACTAGCCATCATTGGGGGTTTTAGTGGCAGCTGTGACAGAGGAAGGACTGTCAAAGGAGTGCAGGTAAGGGACTTTACAAAGATGCTGTCACTTTGCCTGGAGTAGGTCTCTTTAAGAACCTCTGCGGCCAGAAAACTGTATAATAGACTTTGGCACTGTGTTGTTGCTCCTTGTGGAGGCAGCCATATCA
Organism: Staurois parvus; assembly: GCF_062004578.1. Classification (NCBI taxonomy): domain Eukaryota; kingdom Metazoa; phylum Chordata; class Amphibia; order Anura; family Ranidae; genus Staurois; species Staurois parvus. Next base: position 9,272,558 of record NW_028318003.1, read on the forward strand.
GCCAAAGTAAAACTTGGAATATTAGCATACTGTAGGCGCCTTATGGTTACAAACTTCTCGGTCTAAGTTGAATTTGGATAAAAGATCAAAGACTTAAAAAAAAATAAAGCTTCTTCTGACCTTCTGACTGTTCTTTAATAATAAATAGTGTGACTTTTGGGTGCGTGTGATGTTTAACCTCAAAAATCCAGGTTTCCAGCTGCAAACAAACAATACAATGCAGAACTCATTTTCAAGAAGCATTATTCTATGGTAGTATCAGAGATAATCCCTGCTGAGTAAAAAGATGTTTGGAGTCTGAAATGAATGGAAATTCCATAGTAAGGTTTTTGTTGGTAGATGACAGGTACACTTTAATACCGCAACTAAGCTTAAACAAATCATAGCGACAATGCATTGTTTTCTTAAATATGACTCTTAGATCTGTTTCCATTGATATTGTTTATTTTCTGTAATCAGTTTAATCATCTTTAAGAGCCATTCCCCCTAAGGCCTGTTACATCATTTTACAAACATTTACTTTTAATCAGTATCCTTTACTTGAGTGCTATGCCGGCTAATTTATTGTTGCACATGAGACCTGTACAGTACACGCTTGTTCTAGAATATTTTAATTTGTTCCATGTGAGAATTACACATTCCAGAAAAGTTTAAGGTGGAACTAAAGTCCTTTTTATGAAACATTGCTGGCAGGTAGACTTTTACCAGACAAGGAACTCTGTAGGTCTCTTCTGGCTTGCCAGCAATGCTTCCTCTAAATGTTCTGTATACCTTGATGCCTTAATGAATACACTACTGTGCACATGCGCAAGGGTTATGTCATCCAGGGCAGCCAATCAAATCGTTCTAAGACTCCCAAGTCCTAAGACTCCACAAACATAGGGGTAGTGACAGAGCAACGGGGGCCGTCTCTGGGTCTGTCACTGGAGGGGTCCCTTGACCACGTAGGTCTGTCATAATGCTCAATTCAGCTGTCAGCTTGCTTACACATTATGGCTAAAGATAACCTACCGCAGTGTAGATTTGGTTTCACTTTGAAATTCATTTTTCATTAAAACGCTAAACCTTCTCCCAGCCCCATTCTAAGCCTAATCTATCTAACCCTGTAAATAAAAGATTGCTAAACTTGCCTATTCTGAAGCTGCTGTGGTCGGTCCGGTCCCAGGCTGAGCTGTCAGTGGTGGCTATAAATCCAAAGTATACAGGAGCTACTAAGCATATATATACAGTTGCAAGAAAAAGTATGTGAACCCCTTGGGATTACGTGGAGTTTTGCATGAATTGGGCATAAAATGTGCTCTGAACGTCATCTAAGTCACAACAATAGAAGAACACAGTCTGCTGAACATAATACTACACAAACATTAGATGTTGCCATGGTTTAATTGCACATAACATGTAAACATTCACAGGGCAGGGAGGAAAAAGTATGTGAACCTTTGGACTTAATAACTGGTTGACCCTCCTTTGGCAGCAATAACCTCAACCAACCCTTTTCCTGTAGTTGCAGATCAGACCTGCACAACGATCTGGAGTAACTTTGGACCACTCCTCTTCACAAAACTGTTTCAGTGTAGCAATATTCTTGGGATGTCTGATGTGAATCGCTCTGTTAAGGTCATGCCACAGCATTTCAATCGGGTTGAGGTCAGGACTCTGACTGGGCCACTCCAGAAGGCGTATTCTGTGCTGTTGCAGCCATTGTTTTGTTGAATTACTTGTATGCTTTGGGTCATTGTCCTGTTGCATCACCCATCCTCTGCGGAGCTTCAGTTGGCGGACAGATGGTTGTACGTTTTCCTGCAAAATGTCTTGATAAACTCTGGAATTCATTTTCCCATCAATGACAACAATCCATCCAGGCCCTGAGGCAGCAAAGCAGCCCCAAACCATGATGCTCCCTCCGCCATGTTTTACAGTGGGGATGAGGTTTTGATGTTGGTGTGCTGTGCCTTTTTTTCTCCACACATAGTGTTGTGTGTTCTTCCCAAACAACTCAATCTTGGTTTCATCTGTCCACGGTATATTTTGCCAGTAGTGCTGTGGAACTTCCAGGTGCTCTTTTGCAAACTTCAAACGTGCTGCAATATTCTTTTTGGACAGCAATGGCTTCCTCCGTGGTGTCCTCCCATGTACTCCATTCTTGTTTAATGTTTTCCTTATTGTAGATGTGTCAACAAAAATGTTAGCATGTGCCAGAGATTTCTGTAGGTCTTTAGCTGACACTCTGGGATTCTTCTTTACCTCATGCAGCATTCTGCGCTGTGCTCTTGCAGTCATTTTTACAGGATGACCACGCCTAGGGAGAGTAGCAACAGTGCTAAACTTTCTCCATTTGTAGACAGTCTGTCTTACCGTGGACACATGAACATCAAGGCTTTTGGAGATACTTTTGTAACCCTTTCCAGCTTCATGCAAGTCAACAATTCTTGATCATAGGTCTTCTGAGAGCTCTTTTCTGTGAGGCATGGTTCACATCAGACAGTGCTTCTTGAAACCAGTAAACCCAAAACAGGTGTGTGTTTTTTAAGGGCAGGACAGCTGTCAGCAACACATCCAATATCATCACACTGATTGGAGTCAAGGTTGGCTCACTCCTGGCTCCAATTAGCTCTGGGAGAAGTCATTAAGCTAGGGCCTCACATACTTTTTCCTCCCTGCACTGTGAATGTTTACATGTTATGTGCAATTAAACCATGGCAACATCTAATGTTTGTGTAGTATTATGTTCAGCAGACTGTGTTCTTCTATTGTTGTGACTTAGATGACGTTCAGAGCACATTTTATGCCCAATTCATGCAAAACTCCATGTAATCCCAAGGGGTTCACATACTTTTTCTTGCAACTGTATGTATATATATATATATATATAAAAGCAGCGAGCATTTAAAGTATAGGCAACAATCCCAGCGAGAATATGTATATAAAAGTGCAGGGCTTAAATCACACAAAGTTAGTAAAGTGCAGCACATATAAATAAATGAATAACCTTGCGTCTATAGAAATGAAAGAAAACAGCAATAAATGGATTCCGCAAGGAAAAAGTGCTAATCTGTGCAATAAAGTGCAATATAGTGAATTAATAATAATGTCCGTGATTGCATATATCAAAATAATATATATTATCCATCCAGGATATTCATAAAAACGTCCTTATGTTGATCATGTGCAGAAATGCCAAGTGCAGAGTGTGAACGTTCACATAGGGAATCCACCAACCTTGAACAGATGTACACTCACCAGGAGATATACAATGTTAGGCGTATATCATAACATGTCACATCTGGAGGTGCAAAGGCAGCCAAGGGGTTAATCCTGCTTTAACATCCGGGTATAGATGGAAGGAGAGTCCCTTGTCCTAGGGAGAAAGCAGCTCACTCCCCACAAACGCCACCTCCACGGCCTGCACTCCTCCTCCTGTGTACCCAACGCTCACTACCTCACCACTACTAGTGGTGGCTATAAATAATGTCATCTCCTATTCATTTCCCAGCCATTGTCCTCTTTGTCTCTCTCCCTCTCTCTCTCCACATTGGCTGAACTGATGCCATCAGGATGTTGTTGGCAGGGGGAAGCATTTCCTTAGTCATCTCTTTTCCAGTGAATGGATTGTAACATAATTTTTACAAATTTAAAGGTATGGGTGGCTAATCTGTGTTGAACATTTGTGGACACAGCCAGGAACAACAACTAGCAGAATTTACATGATGGTGGCATCTCAGTCCAGGAAGAAACTTCTGACCCTGGATGATGCCTATGCAAATATGGCACCATCCTTCTTTCAAGAAAGGCAGATAAAGGCATTGTTAGAGGGAGTTCTGTGATCTCTGTGTGGTGTAATACATGGACGTGTGAATTTTACACATTACTTAAAGCAGAGCTCCACCCAAAAGGGGAAGTTCCGCTTTAAAGACTGGTCGCCCACTCCCCATTAAGGATTGACACCTTTGGGGAGCATGGGGGTTGGGGAAACAGGTACCTGAAACTGACAGGAGTCGAAGTTGCCCTCCTACCCTCCCTACACGCGACAGGTCCCAGAAGACTATGGGGCCATTCAGGAAGCGCAGCACTACTCGTGCATGCGCAGTGGGCACCCGGCTGTCACAGCCAGGTGCCCACAGTGAAGATGCCGGCACCTGGAAAACCAGGCGGCTGGTGAAACGGGCTGCGGGGAGGAGACTGCGGGATCCTGGGATAGGTAAGTGGTTGTTTTTTAAAAGTCAGCAGCTACAGTTTTTGTAGCTGGTGACTTTTATTTTTTTTACAGTGTGAGTGGAACTCTGCTTTACCATTCAAAACTACCGTTTCAGTGCAGCTTCCCCTGAACTGCAAGGATTAAAGGCTTGCTTTTGTCTAGCGTACCATCCAAAGCTGTTTATTTATCCTGTGCTTTACTGCCCCTGCAACTGGTGCTCTCCTTTTACCTCCGATGCTCTGGTTTGTAGGATGGCCCTTGGTGTCTTCCCTTATAATTCAGGACTACTGGTCCTACCTACATTATACATGATGATGTCAGAGTGGGGCCAATGAGTGGAAAAAAGAAGAATCAGTAGAACCCCTGTCCAGATTTTATTTGTGTTCCTTTTGCAGATTTTCTCTAACTTCCTACCTGGTGAAACTGTCATTACTAAGACAGAAAGTAAAGGAAAATCTCTGTAATGAAGCTCAAGATAGCAGGGAAAAACCGACAACTGTTTTAACTTTCTTTTACCCTGAAGAAAATAAAAAATGGCATTAAATAAATTTTAAAGTTGAAGTTTAGCTAATAAAAATCGCTACAGCTTTAGTCACATCACTTACCTGAAATGAAGTGTGTAGCACTATGTGCACTGCAGGCAGCTGGATCCTGGAGAAGTTTTAGCACATACATTGGTCCAAGCTGGATCAATGTAAGGCTCCATGCACACTAGGAGCTTTTAAAAACAATTGAAAAAGACTGGATAAAAAAATGCGTATATTAGTGATTTTTGCTGATGTCTTTCAGTTCTTGTGTTCTCTTTGTTGGCGTTTAGCAGTGAACAGCAGGTTGTTAAGGAGCCATTATTAAGGAGCTTAACAACCGATGACTCATCAGCTGTCAGAGGGATTCCCCACTGACAGCTGAATGTAAGCAGAAAAGTGCCAGCATTTAAAAAAAAAAAAAAACCTTTTCGAGTCTAGTACTGATTTTAGGGGAAACCCCACGCCAAAATTAACAAAAAAAAGTGTGGGGCCCCCCCTAAAATCAATACCAGACTGTTATCTTGTTATCCGAGTTTGCAGCCTGACAGGCCAAGAAAAGGGGGAGGAGGGGCCCCCAGATCTCAGCCCCCCCATGTGAATAAGTAGGGGTACATAGTACCCCTACTCATTTACAAATAAAAAAGTAGTGTAAATAAAAACATTTAAAAGAAACAAAATTCCCCCAGTGTAGATCCTTTATCTGTCATGATGAACTTCGATCCACTGACCCGCAAAAAAAAAAGTTCCGCACCCAACACTGGCTCCTGCCTTCTGACAGCTCCGCTTTGTAGCTGCCACTAAATAAAATAAGGGGGAGGGACCAACTGATGATGTCATCGCCCGGGCATGCCAGGCAGAAAATAAACTACGGTAAACGTTGCTGCTAGGAGCGTTTTCTTTGTGTGCATGGAACCTAACTATGCAATAAAATCCATACCTGGAGTTCAGCTTCAGTCTCTGCTTTTGAAGCGGAGGCATTTTTTGAAGTGGGGGGTGTTATGAAGGAGCTAATGAAGATGCTTTTTTTTATCAAAGCAGAGAAAACCCAGCAGATCAACGAATCTGAAGCAGGCAAACAATTTTTGGGGTTTGTGGGGCAGATTGGGCGCTCTGTGACTCTTCTGCCCCTTCCAGTTTATTTGGAGGAGGTATCATTCATCAAACTCTTGCCACCCACTGGTAATATTGCTGGATTGGTGTTCCCACTAATGGATTTCAGGCTACATCTGAAGTCAATGTATCATTTTGATTTTATCGCTCGTCAGCCAACAAAAATGTTTTATTTGTAAGTGAAGTTTTGCACTTTTTCATAATGGGATTTGCTTATTAAGAACCCTTGCATTCCTGAGGTATTGCTTCATTATGGTGTGAGCTCAGCCTGCGTGTCTTTATTTATATTGGCAATAGATGCTCTTCAGGTGTGTCACGTTCTGTTCCTAAGACTTCCTACATTTCTGGCTCAGGGCACATAGAAAACAATTGTCTTCTGGTGCCATTGGTTGAGCCGGTGTTTGATCTATGCGGGTCAATGGAGATCGTGTGACCGAGCCCCAAGTTGTCACATGTTCAGTCCAGCTACATAAATTAGGAAACGCGTGCGTCTCTTTAAGTTGGTGTAAACAAAAAATGCTGCCAACTTAAACAATCCAAATATATCATATCACAGTGTTACAGAAAAAAAAAATTAGAAACAATAGTTTTAACAAGGCTTACTTGTGTTGTGTGCTTACTAATCAGATTTTCTTTTGGGGTTCTTCAAACTTACCCTTTGAAGAGCCATCTGTGGTGGATCGTGTTTCAGAGGGCATTTTACAGGTGGTGAGGAGGCATTATATCACCTCCTCACCCCTGTTTTAACCCCTAAAAATACACATCACTATGCTGCAACCACGTGCATTGCGCATGGTTGCAGCACAGTTGTGGCACAGCTACATTCAGGTAAAAAGGGTCACGTTCGCGTGCGACAAGAGTGGTAATATTTGCTAAGCCACAATGCAAAGCAGGTGTATACCCCTAAAAAGCACAGAGAGGTAAGTGAGCGCTAAAAGTCAACCAAGCTGCTGAAACATCAAAAGGACCATATTACAAAATATACATATATATATATATATATATACACATATAAATATTACAAAATATGTAAATTTATCAAATATATAAATGAGTACATTCAATAAAGTTACCTGTGATAAAGTGCTTAATATATCATTCAAAATAAAGTGACTTGGTGGTATCATATAACTGTCACTATGCAGTGACCAATAGTGCTTTAATATGGTGCTAGAAAGAAATGATATTCAAAAATGTCAAAGTATAAATGCATGGAAGATCTAATAATCTTCAATTGTTGGTGGTCTATCCAGTAATGTGGTGATGTGACCAATGGTATAAAAACTGCGCACTCACCAGATGCACAATCAATAAGCGCATTTAAAGACAACACTCTCAGTGGATGAACTGGAGGCCCCTTTAAAGGTACATATGGTCTGGTCTGATGTTCCTCACTGCTCACTCCTCTGTCAGTAATGGCTCTGTGACTCCTCTCATGTAGCTCTGTGGGTTGTTAAAAGCTCACAGGGAGCCCAGAAAGAGGAGGCCAATAGCGTGATACCGTTTGACAAGGTGTATGTTTATTACAACATAAATTGCAGGTGTATAGGGAACAGAACAAAGTTTACTGACCATATACAGAGATCCAAGTTGGGCGCCGGGACCAACGTAGCTCCTCTCTGACGCGTTTCGTGCTATTGCACATAATCATAGGGGGTGTGCCTGTGTATACCCCTGCCCGCTGCCTTTGCAGCTTAAATGGGGGAGGCGGTTGGTGGGGGCAGTAAAAATGTGACTGAACTGCGTGATTTTACCAACCACAAGTAAACAATGTCTTGTTATGCTTAAATTTTTTAGAAACTTTGCTGCTTAAAGCAGAACTCCAGTCTATTCTGAAAAAAAATAAAAGTCAGCAGTTACAAAAACTGTGGCTACTGACTTTTAAAAAACAGCCACTTACCTGTCCCAGGATCCAGCAGTGTGTTCACACCAGCCCGATTCAACAGCCTCTCTCTCAGGTGCCGACATCTTAAGTGCCACCTTAAGCTGTCACAGTCAGGTGCCCACTTCCCATGTGCGAGTATCGCTACGTATTGTGAATGTTATTGTAGTCTTCCGAGGCCTGTCATGTGTCCCAAAAGACTGCGAGAAGGGGGTGGGAAGGTGGGGGGAACTTCCACTTCAGATCGCCTAGGCTGTCTAAGCGGAAGTGGGAGTGTGTACCTGTCAAAATTGGGTACCCACTCCCCAAAGGTGCCAATTGTTCACGAGTAGCGTAAGGACCAATTCTTAAAGCGGAACTTCCCCTTTTTGAGTGGAACTCCACTTTTAAGTTGTTATATTTTATACTTTTTTTAAGTTAAATAGGGTGCAGTAGTTGCACTTTATTTTGCAGAAAAAGCAGTGTTAATTGCGGGTGCAATGTTCTAGCTCCAGCAGATTCCTCTTGAAGCCCCGAGGTACAGACCTTTAGCTAAGGAGTTGGAGGAACTATCAACGGATTACAGTTGTGGTGACCCCACTGCACTTGTGCTCCATTGAGAAGTATGAGTCCCTCTGCTGTTGTGGCAGAAGGGTCTTGTAGTACTTTCTTCTACATCTTTTGTGTGATTGAATAACGCGGCTGTACAGGTGGAGCCTCACACAGCTTGCTGATTTCAGCTTTGACTCCATGATGCAGGGAGAAGGAACCCACAATTCTGTAAAGCAGGGTCTCCAAATTTTCTAAACAAAGGGCCAGCTTATTGTCCATCAGACTTTAGGGGGCCAGACTGTGGTGATTGGAAGTAGAAATTGTCCTGGCATCAGTGGGAGTAAACAAAGTATTTTTCATATTAGAAGGAGGAATAGTATCCCATCATTGGTGTCAGCGGGGGGAATAGTGCCCCGTCATTGGTGTCAGCGGGAGGAATAGTGCTCTGTCATTGGTGTCAGTGGAAGGAATAGTGTCCCATTGCTGGTGTCAGTGGGAGGAATAGTGCCCCATCATTGGTATCAGTGGGAGGAATAGTGCCCCATCATTGCTGCCAGTGTGGAATAGTGCCCCATCATTGGTGTCAGTGGGAGGAATAGTGCCCCATCATTGGTGTCAGTGGGAGGAATAGTGTCCCATTGCTGGTGTCAGTGGGAGGAATAGTGCCCCATCATTGGTATCAGTGGGAGGAATGGTGCCCCATCATTGGTGGCAGTGTGGAATAGTGCCCCATGAATGGTGTCAGTGTGAGGAATAGCGCCCCATCATTGGTGTCAGTGGGAGAAATAGTGCCCCGTCATTGGTGTCAGTGGGAGGAATAGTGTCCCATTGCTGCTGTCAGTGGGAGGAATAGTGACCCATCATTGGTGTTAGTGGGAGGAATAGTGCCCCGTCATTGGTGTCAGTAGGAGGAATAGTGTCCCATTGCTGCTGTCAGTGGGAGGAATAGTGCCCCATCATTGGTATCAGTGGGAGGAATAGTGCCCCATCATTGGTGTCAGTAGATGGAATAGTTCCCCATGGTTGATGTCAGTGGGAGGAATAGTGCCCCATCATTGGTGTCACTCAGAGGAATAGTGCCCCATCATTGGTGTTAGTTGAAGGAATAGTGCCCCATCACTGGTGTCCGTATGAGGAATACTGCCCCATCATTTATGTTAGAGGAACAGTGTCCCATCACTGGTGACAGTGGGAGGAACAGTGCCCCATCATTGGTGTTAGAGGAATAGTGTCCCATTAATGGTGTCAGAGGGAGGAATAGTGCCCCATAATTGGTATCAGTGGGAGGAATAGTGCCCCATCATTGGTGTCAGCGGGAGAAATAGTGCCCGTCATTGGTGTCAGTGGGAGGAATAGTGACCCATCATTGGTATCAGTGGGAGGAATAGCTCCCCATCATTGGTGTCAGTAGATGGAATAGTTCCCCATGGTTGATGTCAGTGGGAGGAATAGGGCCCCATCATATGAGTTAGTTGGAGGAACAGTGTCCCATCACTGGTGTCAGTGGGAGGAACAGTGCTCCATCATTGGTGTTAGAGGAATAGTGTCCCATCAATGGTGTCAGAGGGAGGAATAGTGCCCCATCATTGGTATCAGTGGGAGGAATAGTGCCCCATCATTGGTGTCAGTAGGAGGAATAGTGCCCCATGGTTGATGTCAGGGGGAGGAATAGTGCCCCATCATAGGAGTTAGTTGGAGGAATAGTGCCCCATCATTGGTGTTAGTTGGAGGAATAGTGCCCCTCGGTTGATGTCAGGGGGAGGAATAGGAGGAATAGTGCCCCATCATTGGTGTTAGTTGGAGGAATAGTGCCCCATCACTGGTGTCAGTATGAGGATTACTGCCCCATCGTTGATGTTAGAGGAACAGTGCCCCATCATTGGTGTTAGTTAGAGGAATAGTGTCCCATCAATGGTGTCAGAGGGAGGAATAGTACCTCATTGTTGGTGTCAGTGGGAGGAATAGTGTCTTGAATCAGTGGGAGGAAAAGTGCCCCAAGGGCCAGATAAAGGCAAGCAAAGGGCCACATCTGTCCGCTGGACCACAGTTTGGAGACCACTGCTGTAAAGGATGGTGTGATTGGTTTGATGGTGGTTAGCAATACATACTGGCCATAGTTCATTACACCCTAAATATGGCTGTTATATGAAACCTGGTCAGAAACGTGAACTTATCTTTTAAATGTAGCTGTCTACATGCGTTTACATGTGTTAACATCCGTTTAGACACATTCACATATCTAATCTGCCCTGGCTGCACATCATTTCTATATTCTCTATTGGGGGAGGAACAAGACCTGTAAATATTATTGGACTACAGCATGGAAAAAAAATCAGATCCCCTTCTCTGCCAGACAAGGCTGTGCTATGTGGCAGAGCTGTGTAATTCTCAGGACTGGATAAACAAATACAAATCCTTTTGGCAGATAAAATCACTCCGTTATATGTATTTCATCTGTGTAATTAGCTGTTTGCCCGGATTTCGGCTTTAACTGTATTTTGGTAATGTGCCACGTGATTATGCATCATGCCACACTATTACAGTCTTTTGGCTAAAGCAAAGAATGAGCTCATTCATCTCACAGATTGAAGTTCACTCATTAACTGATTGCAGTTTTTATTTCTGCAGCCAGCTGTTGCCTTTTCAGAACCATACAGCATATGCATACTTTGCAAATGCTCTGTACAATTTGTCAGTGTAATGTGTATTGTAGTGGAGCCTACCATGGGATGATACAATTATATATCAAATAAATACAGCAATATTCAGAAAGTCTTCCACTGCACTGCTGTGCCTGGACTACCCACCAGTACAGACCAGCACTGGCGTGATTGCCAGCATTTTCCCATTACAGTGATTGGTCTTTGGTATTTTAGGATTTGCACTTAGAAATGTTTCTTCCTGGAAAAGACACTCACTTGGAATATTCGTTTGTTTCAACAAATGTTTTTACAATTTAAATTTTGTTACATTTTTATTAAATTTGCTAGACAGAGTATACTTAAAGATAAGCTGAGTGCATGCAAGCAGAATTTTTATTCATGGCAAGCTAGAGTTTTCTTTTTTTTTTTTGGGGGGGGGGGATCTTGCAGGTGCTTGATGGTAGTTCAGACTCCAATGCAGGCCATACATGGTTTGAATTCCGAACAATTTTTCACTCTGTAATCCGATGGTGCCATCACCATTTAGAATATCGGCTGACCAAGTCATAAAGTTCACCCCACTTAACAGGCGAAACTTCTGTTTCTTCCAGGTTCACGGCTCATGCACATATTCTTTTCGGAAAAACGATCGTACGACTTGACCATCATTGAGTCGAAAATCGGTTGTTTTTCAAAAATGCCCGATCACCGAAAAGGGGAGGAACCACGAAAATCGTCCGATGCTATTGACCCACTAACAGAGCAAAAATCGGCCGATTATTCTTAGGTTCGATTTTCGAGCCACGTATGGCCGGCCCAAATGAGTAACCTGCAAGTGACGTGTCTTAAAGTGATTACTGAACTGAATGGATTAATCAGCAAACATGTGCTTGTTGGTGGTGGGGGCAGCATTGCGTGCAGCAGGAAAGTCATCCATTGCTGTCTTTGGTTAATAATAGTTACGCTGGTACAGAAAAATGCCAAAAACATACTTCATTGGATCCAACACAGTATGGGGGAAGCTTCAATGATGGCTCCAATTCAAAGCCAATGGTGACGTGGTATCACCTGAAGTAGAGTGTGCAAGGACAACCACTTACCAACATACTCTGCTTGTTAGGCCTGGTTCACAGCAATGCGTCTTTTAGTGCTTTTTGCAGAAACACACTATAGTCCATTTAACATGGTTTCCTTAGGGACATGTTCACATCTCTGCTTTTTTGAGCTGCTGTATTTTTGGAAAGGGTCAGGGACTTTTTTAAGCGCAAAAAGCAGTGTTTTTTTTGCTACGATAGAGTTCAATGGAGAAGTTGCTGAAACACGTGTAGTGTGTTTCTGTCATGTTTTTATCGCGTTTTACGTATTTTTTTTTTTCTGCCCAGCAATGAAAACATTTCCACTTTTAACAGAAAAAGAAAAAAAAGAAACGCTGCAAAAACACGTGTAAAAACGCAAAGCACAATGCAAAAAGGGCTCAAAAGTAAACTGCATAAGTGTGAACCAAGCTTTAAGGTGGGAATATACACAATTAGAAAATCGACCGATCGGTCATTCGACGACCGAGAGGCGTTCGTTTGTTGGTCGAAAAAGTGGCCCACATTAACCAATCTAAAAAAATTGTTCGTCGGGCAATACGTAGTGTTGACGTCTTCTGTACAAGTGGAAGTGATGCAGTGTACGTGTGACCTTGTAGCCACGCCCCTCCGGCCAGAACGAGCGATATACACAACAATAAACAGCAATGAGTATAATATAGTTTATTACATTAACTATATACATAAATAGTGATACATAAAGTATAATATGAAGAATTCTGGTTTCATTATCTCATTAGGCAATCTACTTTTAGCTAAAACATCAAAACAGCGCAAATATATACTAAAAATTAATAAATATACACTGCAGTGAAAAATTAAATAATGATTAATAAAAAATATATAAAAATTAATAAGTCCCACTCCAAATCAATAAAGTGAAAAAAAATATAAAAATAAAATATATTCATGAAAGTCCTTTTCCAAAAAACTTTTGACTTGTGTTTCCACCGAAATAATGCTCAAATACCACACCGCACTCACCAGATATTGGTGAAAAGAATGCCTTTTTAGGGTTTTTTTGAGATCCTAGACCCAGTCAATATGCCTCCAATCATCAGATATTTTTGGATCTCCCCTACTCCAGACAGGAATATAGCCAGCCTACAACCTCCAGGATCACCAGACACCACTCTCCAAGAAAAAGGCTTGAATAATATATTTTTTGGTGTTTACACTAATGAGCAGCAGCATTTATTTATATATTTAGCATATAATTTAACGGTTTTGGCGCTGGTGATTTTTGTATAAATAATCTACTTTTACAATTTGGATTTTTTGTTCGTGTTTATGAAGATTCCTTGGACATAAGCATCCGGGTCATCTTCTGTTTCCGCTCATGCGTGATAGCACTTGATAGATTTTTTTCGTACGACCTTCATACCACAACATAGAAAACCAGTTGTTTGTATGCGAAATGACAAAATTTTTCACTGTTGTTCAGCCGGATTTTTTTCATTCACAATATTGTTATCAGTTAAAACAGGGCTTGAAATTTCCACTTGCCTGCTCGCCAATGGCGAGTGGAAATTATGGGGGGGGCGAGTGTGTCCCCCAGGGGAGTATCTACTGAGAGGCAAACAAGGCGTTTGCCTAGGGCGACAATTTTTAGAGGGGCTGCACCACTCCCAGAAGAAGGGACCTTTTGGGCAGCAGCGGGCAGAACCATGCAGGTCCGCCAGCAGAGGGGTCGCACCGGTACCCTTGCAGTGGCCCGGACAGCAGGAGAATCGAGGTGGGGGAGGGCAGTTGCAGAGCAATGCTTCTATACCTCTCCCTCCAGTAGCTGACGAGCCAGGACCAGGGGACAGCCTGGAGCAGGGAGAGGAGAAGTGTTGGAGAGGAATAAGCCCGGAGCAGGTGAGCTGTGCTGTGTTCTGTGGGATCTCCCTGCCCCCCTCCCTTTCTGTTGCCCGGAAATCAGCAGCCCTTGGAGAAGGTGTTTGTGTGCAGCCCCATACAACGTGAGAAAGGAAGAGAGAGAAGAGAGAGAGGGGAGGGAGAGAGAGAGGGGGGGGAGAGAGAGGGGGGAGAGAGAGGGGGGAGAGGGGAAAGAGGAGAGAGAGAGGGGAGAGAGAGGGGGGAAGAGAGACAGAGAGGGAAAAGAGAGAGAGAGAGGGAAGAGAGGCGGAGAGAGACAGGGAGAGGGAAAAGAGAGAGAGAGGGAAGATGTGTATTTCTGTGTATGTACATGTATATGAGTGTATGCGCATCTGTACGTGCCTGTGTGTGTATACATGTGTCTTTATGTGTGTGTGTACATGTGTCTCTGTGTGTGTGTACATGTTTCTGTGTGTGTATGTGTATGTACATGTCTGTGTGTGTGTACAGGTGTCTCTGTTTGTGTGTGTTTGTTGGTGGCGAGTAACTCTAAGGCCTGGCTAGTAGCTAAGGACTTGAAATTTTAAGCGCTGGGTTAAAACTTCCTGCTCATCAATGAAGAGAAAATCATTCGATCAGTGGTTCCGCTAAATTTTTCGTACGATTTTCTTATCATATGTACGGGGCATTAGACACCCAAGTCTCTTTGGCTGAGGTTACATGACCAATGTATTGGTTTTTGGACAGGTGAAAGCACTAGATGGAGCATAGAGCAGTGGTTTCCATGTATATTTATTATGGGTTAGGGGGCACTATTGTGGTAAAGTTAAGCTTTAAAGCAAAACTCCCGACAAATAAAACAAATAGCTAAATTAACATAGCTCTGTATTTATTAATACAATGTGTTGACAATGTGCAGAGGGATGACACAATCATTCTGCTGCTGCTGCATTATGTGGACTGCTAGTTTAGAGACCCTGAACCAAGAAAACAGCAAAATCCTAACAAAATCAAAAAACTGTTTATCTGCAGGATCAGTCCTGTCTCAGAAAGTTCTGAAAACACTGGATCAGCATGACAGCCAGGACAATTTTAAAGGGAGTGGCCAGTAATAGCAGCCTACATATTTTCTCAGTGTAACTTTTTCTTTTAATTTTGCACATCTAATCCATGCAACAGTGACATAAAAAGAAATACTCTGGCATCTGCCCCTGAGTTGCTGGGGTTGCTTAAAGGAAGAAATGCACCCTGCATCGGTGGTGTCACTAAAATGAAAAAAAAAATGCACCCTGCATTGGTGATGTCACATAAAAGAGAAGATGCTCCTGCATCGGTGGTATCACTGTAAGAAAAAAATTTAACTGCATCAGTGGTGTCACTGTAAGAAAAAATGTTACTGCGACTGCGGTGTCACTTGAAGAAAAAATGTCCCTGCATCGGTGGAGTCACTGGATGGAAAAATGTCCCTACATTGGTGGTGTCACTGAAAAGAAGAAATGTCCCCTCATTGGTGATGTCACTGGAAGGAAAAATGTGTTCATCGGTGGTGTCACTGGAAGGAGAAATGTGTTTTCATCGGTGGTGTCATTGGAATAAAAAATTGCCTGCATCAGTGGTGTCACTGTCATTCAGGTAGATGGAGACTGGGGCACCAACAAGCTCCCAGTCCCCTCTCCCCTCCACTTGACAACACTGGGCTCAGGGTAGGTACCCCTCCTGCCCCCCTCTTGTCCTGGCTCTGTGTGTGAGAACAAGAGTATTCTCATTCTTAGTGCAGCCCAATGCACCATCTGATAAGAGCTCTGTAAGATAGTGGATATACAGTATATTTATGTATTCAACTTCAGACATTCACAGTAGTGGAAGGAGAGACATGAACTACTACTGGGAAGTGCAATAACCTGTTTAAAAGCCATTCCTGCTAGCAGTTTTCCTGCATTTTTGAAGCAGCTGTGTTATCATAGTTGTTTAACAAGGGTGAGTTTTAGGGCCCTGCTTCACTTTTGCATCAGGGCCTTTGTAGGCTTAGCTAATCATTTGCCTCTGTTTATATCCCTCCCTATATTAAAAATGCTTTGCAAATGATACTGTCATAATGGCGATTTAGTTTCCTGGTGCAACAGAGTTGCAGATCTACTTTTCTTATCTATAGGTCAAAGTTCCTCCTGTATTGCTATAGCTCAGTTCGCTCTCATAGTATATGAGGGTTTTACTGGATGGTCATTAGCCATCTTCTGACATTGGGGTAATGAACTCTGACATCTGATGTACATACAGTTATGCTCAAAAGTTTACATACCCTGGCAGAAATTGTGAAATTTTGGCATGGATATTGAAAATATGACTGATCATGCCAAAGAATGCTCTTTTATTGAAGGATGATGATCATATGAAGCCATTTATTATCAAATAGTTGTTTTGGCTCCTTTTTAAATCATAATGATAACAAATCACCCAAATGGCCTAGATCAAAAGTTTACATACCCTGGAATGTTTGGCCTTGGTACAGACACACAAGGTGACACACAAGGGTTAAAATGCCAATTAGAGATTAATGTCCCACATTTGTGGCTTTTTAAATTGCAATTAGTGTTAGTGTATAAATAGTCAATTAATTTGTTAGCTCTTGTGTAGACCAGCGATAAGAACTTTTTTGTTTTCATCTCTAGTATTTTTTGATGGAGATATACAATATAGTACATACAAAAGTTTTGGTGCTCAATGCCAGTTTTCATGACATACATGTTGGCCCTTTTGGGACTTACCATTCCATAGAGTAATGCTTTTTTGTGGTTTGTCTTTATATTTGCCTCTAAAAATTCCAGCCTTATCACACTGGCTATACAAAGGAGTGTCTTCACAACAGAGACTATAATGACAAAGTACAAAGAAGACTTAAAGCATTAAGCCATCATATGGGTGTGTAAATACCATATGGGACACAGAGCTTTCTCCCTTGTGAATTGTCACAGTATTTTAACCAATTTTCACAGAGTACTGCATTATTCACTTAATGGTTGTATTTCTAGTGGATTTATTTGTTTCCTGCTTTCAGTTCTATTTTTGTTAGTGAATACAGAGGCTGTTAGATATTTTAAAGTTTTTAAAGCAAGCCTGTGGTCCTTTAAAATGAATTGTATTATGAGGATATCACATTCACCCAATAAACACAATGATGTACCATAGGCAGTAAGAAGTACAGTAGAGCATAACCTTAAAGTGTTATTAAACCCAAAACCCTGCATCCACTATATCTGGTCTCCCACAGTATACACAACATGGAAATTACATTATTTTAGTAAATATAAACTGATAAATACCTTTTCTCAGCTCTGAGGAAGGGGGTTTAGCTCCCGAAACGCGTCAGTTTATCCGCATCATTAGACACAGCAATTTGTGACTGTTGTTGTGGACCACACACACTGCTTTTATCATTGGTTTGTGAGTATATATCTATTTGTCTATTCATTAAACACGTGGTATACCACGGTAATGCACGATGAGAGTGTGCCCTTGTTTGTTCTTTACCTTTTCTCATAAGTATATAGCAGTCTTGTGACTTCTATCAGTGTCCAGCTGAGCATTGGTTAAAGCTTGTAGGAGGAGCTTTCATTCAGCTCTGACTGTCCTATGAGAGTGCATAACCCTTGACCCTCTGTCTGCCCTGTGCTGATTACATGCACCCTCCCAATGAAAAGAAAAACTCTCTAGCAATACATACTAAACTCTCCCTTTACGTTTTCAGTTTTACAGTACTGACTCTCACTCAACCGCCATATGTAAAGCAAACCTATGATTTTCCTATGCAGGGTCCAGGCCTGTGTCGACGGACTTTTGTTCACTTCAAATGGGTTTTACATTCCCATACAGGTCTATGGGAATGCAAAACCCATGTGAAGCAGGTCAATTCTAAATGATCACAGAAGCATCTGAAACTTATACCTCCAACACATGCCCAATGCCCGTTGACACAGGCAGTTAAGCAACTGATATGCTTTATGCCCCCCCCCAGCTGCACATACTCGCATTTCTTTATCTCCCCCACCACTCAGTGCAGCTGCCCAGAGCAAAGAAAATACCCAGCACATCCGGGTATAGAGAAGCATGCGTTTTGGCCAATCACCAAGTACCAGTGTTGTGAAGAGTCCATAGTCCTGTGCAAGCTGCAACCTGAGCAGCTCTGGAGAGATTGATAAAGATCTGAATTCCTCAAATGCATCCCTTCGTTGTACACCATGATTTAAGTAGGAGGAGCCTTGCTTCTATCAGCCACCAGCTGGTCAGTACATTTGCTGAAATGGTGGTTATCGCCACAGGTTATTCCAACTTTGGATCCCAGAGTTTGCCCACCGATGGCAATAGATGGTATCTCCATCGCTCCTACCAAGGAATGTTTACATGCAGGGATGGTGCTATACTATTTTCCACCAGAAGCAAGATCAGCCACTTGCGCCCCCCCCCCCCCAAAAAAAAATACATTTATTTTTAAAAACATTAGAAAATATGAAATCAATAAAACCTAAAACTGCTACATTTCTTTTATTATTAACTTTTTATTGATTTTCACACAGTAACAGCAAACAAGGTTGCATAGAAACATGGTATGGCAGACACAAAACAGTAGAGGAGAAAAAAATACAAAGAACAGGCTCATCGGTGAGAGGTACATAGATACATACAGTGTCAAAACAGTGAATTGGCAATCATTTTCAGACACTTTAAACAGACAAGTCAGCAGTAGAAGTATCCCAGGGGTCCCAAACTGCTTCAAATGTGGGAACAGAATTAGCATGTAAAGCAGTTAGGTACTCCATTGTTCTAATCTCTGCCATAACCTTCATCAATTCCGATAGCGTAGGAGGCGTAGTAGAAATCCAGTGCGTGGGAATGGTTCTCCTGGCTCCTTAAAACGTGAGAGGAAAGTTTCCTTTTAAATTTGGAGAGGTAAAAAGGTAGGCCCAACAAAAAGTGAATGGGCTCAAATGGGATAGGAGCCCACAAAAGTAACCGTAGTAGGGCAAGGACCTCTCTCCAAAAGGGTGCAATGTACCGGCAGGCCCATACAATGTGGAAAAGAATACCAGTTTCCTCACCGCAACGCCAGCAGACAGGGGAAACATTCGTATTGCAAGCATGGAGAACCTCAGGAGTCCTATTCCAAAACATTAGGATTTTATAAGTATTTTCTGTATATACTACACATATAGAAGATCTGGAAGCAGCCTCCCTAATCCTGCTCCATTGATTGAAGGCAATGTCACATTGGAGGATTCGGGGCCATTGACGCATATAAATGTGGATATCAATACAAAGAGGGCAGGTGTCTAAAAGCAGCTTATACGTAGAGGAAATGATGCCCCATTGGTATGGACCTTGGATGCATATGCGCTCAAAAGTGGTAGGCTTCTCAAGAGTCAGAGAACAGGCTTTGGAGGAAAAGGAATGACGTATCTGTAGGTAGACATTATATTGATGGAATGGCATACGAGTGGCTTTTTGCATATCAGGGAAGGATTTAAGTTTACAAGTAGCTGGATGGACTAAGCGTTGCAGCTGAAATAGGTTGGCCTCCATCCAGGGACGCACACAAGCCAAGGCCAGGCTATCTGGGAGGCATGGATTGAATATGACATTGGTCAGGGGGGCACACAGGGAGGATAGGGCGAATTTGACCCTACACCACCTCCATCTAGATAACAAGAACTGCATGGAGCCAAGCAGGAGATGTTTGTGAGAGGAGGTGTCAGTGCTGGTCATAGACCAAAGGAGAGAACAAGGGTGCACCGGACTGAGTTGTAGCCATTCAATCTCGGCCCATTTATTAGGGGGGCACTGGGAGGACCATGAGACAAGAGCCGAAGGTGGGTAGCTAAATAGTACATCACAATGCCTGGGACCCCTAGACCCCCCCTAGATCGAGGAGAGAGAAGAACAGTACGGGCAATCCAGTGAGACTTATTATACCAGATGAAGTGGAGGAAAGATTTCTAAAGGGAGTGCAGTTTGGGCATGGGGATTGGAACAGGAAGTGTCTCAAACAAATATAAAAGCATGGACAATATGGTAATTTTTAGCACATTGATCCTTCCAAGGAAAGAAATGGGCAAGTTGTCCCAGGATTTTAAAGATTGGGAAATGGCATGAAACAGGGGGGAAGTTAGCCACATAAATAGAGTGGTATGAGTAAGTAAGGTTAGTACCCAAATATTTCAGGGAATGAGGGCACCACCAGTAAGGATAATTTAACTGAAGGGAGGATAAAACTGTAGGTGTTATATGGAGTGGTAATGCTTCAGAGATTTTAAGAGAGTAGGAGTCGAGGACTTATTAACAAGATCGATCAAATCGATAGTCCTCCTAGTGTTATCTGCGGTGTGTCTACAAAACCTACCTGATCTCTGTGTATAAGCTTGGATATATACTTGGCCAATCTGTTAACTAGTATTTTCATAAATATCTTGTAATCAGAGTTTAATAAGACTATAGGGCGATAGTTATCCGGAAAGGAGTGGTCCTTGTCCGGTTTAGAGATCACCAAGATGTATGCACGTGTAAAATTGTCGTGTGGTAGTGACCCTTTCAGGAAATCCTGAAACAAGGACAGAAGTTGGGGTGCTAGGATGCCAATACTCATCTTGTAATATGAGTAAAGAAGACCATCTGGCCCCGGAGATTTGTGTGTAGGGAGATGTTTAACAACATCTAGTAATTCCTCAGTAGAGATGTCCGAGTTTAGAGCCGTGATATCGTAAAGCGATAAACTTGGTAATCGTAAGGAGTCAAAGAAAGCGTCAAAGGCCACCTTCTGGAGGGGAAGGTGGACATCAGGGGCTAGGCAATTATAGAGCTTCCCATAGTATCCCCCAAAAACAGTAGCCATTACATGCAGATCATATGTGAGTTTACCATCCGACAGGAGGAGGTGACCTGGCAACAAGGGGGACGTTTGAGATTTAAGTCTGTTTACAAGCATGCGGTGCGGGTTGTTAGAGAACTCATGGCATTTCTGCCTAGCCCAAGCAAGGGATTGGGCAGTTTTGTGCAGGTTAAGGGCTCTGATTTGGCCATGCAAGTGGGATACTTTTTGAAGCCGAGATATAGATGTTTTGTCCAACAGTCTTCTTTCAGCTAAAGACAATTGGCTTAAAAGATATTGTCTGGTACAAACCGAGGCCTTCTTTAAACGAGTGCCCATAGAACTACAAAGACCTCTGAAGACAGCTTTGTGAGCTTCCCATAGGGTTGAACTAAATTTCTTTTAATATGCAGAAATAAGTGACATAAGATAGCTCTGACAGATCCCAGGCTGGAATTCCCCAGACAATGGGGGGAGATAAAATGCTGTGACAGCAGGCAGCCCAGCTCACACACACAAAGAGAACACCTGAACTGAGCGATTCCACACAGTGACTGATCCAACACAACACACCACCACCAACACTGAAACAGATCAGTAGGCACTAGAAGAGCAGGTTGTGGGATTGTGATGATGTCATCACCCACTGACACATTACACATGTGATGGATGGCCGGCCACACTCAAACAAACACCAGACATCATAGTCAGACATTACCTTCCTCCGCAGGCACAACTCCATCTCCACTGATGAATGGGAAGAGAAGGGCTGGAACTCCACAGTGATTAGCAGCCGGCAGCCGGCTGGCAGTACGGGACTGAGTCTGAGAGGAACACTGGAAGGAGCTGCAGCTTAGCTACTATGCTGGTCCCAGACACCTGGCATCTTACTCTGTCCTTTCTTCCTCCCCTCAGCTGAAGGATCATTCATGGCATGGCAGGGTCCCACACAGAGAGACTGCCGGCCTGTGCTGTGCCCAAACACTGTGTCGATTAGCTTCTATTTTGTGTAAAATGTGTGTTTTATAGGACACCATGATATCTGACAACAGGCCATGATGCCAGTTTCATGGTTTCCCTGTGAGATTGTAAGGTCTCATGCACACGGACGCATTGGACTCACATAATGTAGAATTCTGGATTCCTCCTGCACCCCGGAAACCTGAATCCACAGATGTGATTGACTGTGCACAGCTTCACATGTGTATACGGCGGTACTCATGTAAACCTGCATATAGCATACAGACAAATTCCCTGAATGCAGAAAGTCTGCAATAGGGGAATATATCTGTACGCTATGTATCAGTTTACTTATTATTTATTATTATTTCAGGTACTTATATAGCGCTGTCAGTTTACACAGCACTTTACATATATATATTGAACATTCACATCAGTCCCTAACCCTCAAGGGGCGTACAATCTAAGGTCCCTAACTCACATTCATACATACACATACTAGGGCCAATTTATACAGGATCCAATTAACCTACCAGCATGTCTTTGGAGTGTAGAAGGAAACCGGAGCACCCGGAGGAAACCCACACAAGCACAGGGAGAACATGCAAACTCCATGCAGGAGGTGCCATGGTCGGGAATCGAACCCACAGCCCATTTACTGCAAGGCAGACGTGCTAACCATTAAGCCACTTGACTACCAGAATATACCTGCATAAAGCCATGCACATTCATGTGTTTGGACATCTGTATGCAGAACGTGGACTTTCCAGACACATAAAACTAGAACATTGTGATGTCCGCCCCTAATACTCCCATGGCATGAGACCTTCGTATATAAAGTAGCTCTTGATCCTGGCCTAACTAGGAAGTTGCGATGGGGAGGAACACACTTATCTTTTCTAACATTTCCACAAATAGCTGAAGAGCATACCACTTTATAGTTGGTATTCTGTAGAATTTTGTTTACTGATGTTATTGTTTGTGGGTTATTACCCATAGTGCAGTCAAAGCATAAAAAGAAAAATATGATCTACAATGCCATTAGATTATAATTAGGAAATTCTGTAATCTGACACTTGTAGTCAATCCAGTTTTTGTTAACCTGTACTAACATGTAAAAGCAACAAAGAACAATTCTCAAGAATATGATGAGAGGATTTCAGATGCAGTGTTTGTTCATTATTGCAGGAGAGAACAGGAACGGGGAATGAAATCATAAATATGGTACAGAGAGGCAGAGAAAGTAATAAGTAGATGACAGCAGCCCTGGAACGGATATGCTGGCTACTGAAAACCAGTTATGTACATAATAGTAGAATGTTCTAAAAAAAAAGTATTTACACCAAATGAGGGGTTCACAGGCAGATTTTAATGTAAAGGAAACGACATTCTCTTGTAGAAAGACTTAGGGCTGTGTGAGATCCAAAGCACCTCTGCAGTTAGCCAAGATGGGACAGACTATTTGGCGGCAAAGATATACTATGTACCAGGGGCGGATTGACAACTCATGGGGCCCCCAGGCAATAAAGGATCATGGGGCGTCTGTGTCCTTGCCCACACTCAAAGCACACCCAAAATAGCCTATAAAAGGTGCCAGGGGCATTTCATGGGGCCCCCTACTGACCCCGGGCCCTCAGGCAGTGCCCGAGTGCTCAAATAGTCAGTCCGCCCCTGCTATGTACAGTATTTAATGGCGGTCCTTTTTGAACACTAGATCAGCACATTAAATGTTGGAGCTTATCAATCATTCTAAGCTAGTGTGCACGGAGCCTAAGAACCATTCTTGCTTGAACAGCCTAATGCTAATGTAGTAAAAGTATCCATTTGAAATTATTGCTCACCATTGCATTTAAATTGTCTACGAACAGTTTTTATTGAATCTCAAGCATGTGCTTACTGTATGTGATTGATTGCTTTATTACAGAGTATGCTAAAGAGAGATTTTGGGGTAACAGAACAACTGACAACAGTTAGGCATGTAATGACCCTCTAAAGTTGTGGGCGTTTGGCAGAAAGATTGACCTCGGTAAGAAAATGTATGGACTGGAGTCATACACCTGGTAGTAATGATTACAGTAATAATAAACTTTATTTTATATAGTGCCTTTAAAGGTTAAAACAAAAGAAAAAAATGGACAATAATGTGAAAGCTTGTCTAAAGAATAAACGTTTTTAGATTTGATTTGATTGAGTTTCAGAGAAGTTGACTCACTAGTGTTCCTTGGAAGTGAATTCCAGAGTTTTGGAGCATAGCAGGAGAAGGCTCTGTCTCCCATGGAGTGTAGGTGAGAAGGGGAGACACACAGAAGACCAGAATGTGAGGGGTGGAGGTTACAAGGGTGGGAGTAAGTTGATAAAAGTTCAGACAGATAATGGGGTGCCAAGCCATGAAGAGACCTATAGGTGAGTAAGAGGATCTTAAAGTCTATGTGAAACCTGATGGGTAGCCAGTGCAAGGACTCCATGATGGGGGTAAAATAGTCACTTCTACCAGACCTAGTGAGGATTTTGGCTGCTGAAATTTTGTACATATTGTAGTCGATTGTTGTAGATCAAGATGGCAAGGGTGGCCTCCTTGCTTCTGAAGCCCAAGCTCCCCTTAGAGAGGAACAGGTAGTGCTGAGGCAATGTAACGGCATGAGCACCTGAGAGAATTGCTTAATAGGACAAGAATTTACAGGACCAGCTATGAAAATCCATGGAAAATGGAGATGGTAGTAAAAAGTGTTGACCCTTATCTGACACAGCAGTGGTGCAATCAGCAGAATGCTAGAGGTTTTCAGTAGCAGAGACTAAAGATGGCCATACATGTATCGATTTGTGATTGATCTAGGTATGAGCAATCCAAAACAAATGATTCATCATTGATTAAAATATCGAATGATGAAATACATATGTTAATGTTTGAAACTATCTATCTGATCAATCAGAAACTATTAAAGTGTTACTACACCCATGACCCCACATTTACTATATCTTGTCTCCCACAGTATACACAACATGAAAATGCAATGATTTTAGTAAATATAAACTGATAAATACCTTTTCTCATCAGCAGTATAAAGTAGCCTTGTGACTTTTATCATTGTCTAGCTGAGCACTGGTTAAAACTTGTAGGAGGAGTTTTCATTCTGCTCTGACTGTCCTATGAGGCTGCATGACCCCTGACCTTCTGTCTGGATAGTACTGATTGGCCCTGTGCCGATCACACGCACCCCCCCAAAGAAAAAAATACACATTAAACTGAGCATGTGCAGAGTGTCTCCTGGGGCTCTGTATTATTAGCAGATGGATTGGGGACTGTGGAAGAAGGGGAGGAGCAGAGAAGACAGGATCAAACAGCCTTTTTACTTAAAGTGGAAGATTAACCCCTTCAGTTCTACCTTGAGTATAACCAGCATGATTTACTGCATATACAGACTGATTTTACTGCTGTGGGTTTAGTAACACTTTAAAAACAACTATTTCATTGACCTGTATTAGGCTTCATGCATTTGGCCATACAGCCTGTAGAACCTACATAATTACTTTCTTGGGAGCTGCCACATACAGCTACCTACTTAGATGAACTAGAAGATGTCATCTGTTCCTTGCCAAATTTCAGAAGTATTCAGCATATTTCTCTGTGAATGTATCTTTATGTACATATACAGACTATTTCTATGTGAATGTGCATTTATTTGCACATACTCCATAAAAATGAGTTAAAAAAAAAGAAGATGCAGCTGTGCACTGGGGGTTGCATAAAGTAGGCCCCCGAATCTATGCTGTAGATGTGGAGAGTGTGCATTCAGAGTATACATCTGCATGTGTAGGTGCTTAATGCAACCCCCAGCACACAACCGCATGGAGCCACAGCTTTTATTTCATCTCCATTATGGGCTGTATGCAGTGGCTGCAGGTTCCTGGAACGACCCAAAATCAGACACCAGAACTTAGCTGTAGAGCAGGCCAAGTGTTGTTAGCAAGCGGGCAACAAGTTACCAAATCATTTACAGGAACAGAATTCAGCAAGCCAGGGTTGATAACAGGTGGAAATGGGATACCAGAACATCAGGCAGAACCAGAGTTAAGCTGAGGTCAGCAACAGTAACGTAGAAATCCAAAATGTCCAAACGCATATCAGGAATGGAAACCAGCCCTAGGTTTAAAGAGACCCTGTCCCCAGACCATTCATTTCAACAAACATCTTCCCATGATATCATATGTGCATTTAGCATATTTTAGGCATGTTGTTTACCTGTAAAAGCCTCCCTTGTATCGACATCCAAAGGCCCTGAGACTGCTGCTGAGCACCACCATCTTAAATGTGATGTCAGCAGCTCCAGCAGACTCCGAGCTGTCTCTGCCCTGTCAGAAGTGCAAAGAGAGGCAGAAGAGCTGGGCCAGCACAGAGAATAAATACAGACAGGGGGGCTATGACATGCAAGGAGGAAGGGGCTGTGCTAGGTAATTATTTCTTCCCGTATTCAAATTTTCTAAAAAAAAAAAATATATATATGAAAAGGAAAAACGTTGCAAATATGTGATTGTTCTTTGTTACCTGCATTTTGTAATTGGTGACATTGCCTCTTTGCTGCAAGTGTTTATTTAGGGCAATGTTTCTCAACCTTTTTTCAGTCAAGGCACCCTTTAAAATTATGGACAGTCCTGAGGCACCCTTTAAATTATGGACAGTCTTGAGGCACCCCATTCTATGTCCATAATTTTAAAAGGGCACCCTATTCTAAAATGTGAAAAACTATTCTAATGGTTTTATATAACGCAGCACCATCCACAAGCGGAGGACACCTAACATTAGAGGTGATTTATTCTTCCAAAGCAAATACACTTTTTCACACCGATACTGATAGTATTCCAGTGTTTCTCTTTTCCCTCAGTTTTTCTCCATCACTGAGCTAATGTGACCCCAATACCGATGGAGAGGGGCAGGGGAGGGTCCAACAAGGATGCTGTGCAGTCAGCTGACATCCTCCTTATCAACCGATGATGTCATTGGTTGTCAGGATGCCGGCGGCTAGAAGGTTGTAATGGTGCACAATGAAAACCTGTGGCTTTGTGTAACTAAAAGGCAGGCTTGTTCCACCCGCTGGCTTGTATACAAGTTTTAGACATTTTGCCAAGGTACCCCTGAAGTAACCTCAAGGCACCCTGGTTGAGAGGCTGATTTAGGGTGTGCATATGAGTGCTAAAGGGTGCACACTGCACGCACGTGCACAACTGGCCAGGACACGTAAGTGCACAGCCACCGCCTGGAACATGTGCTGGTGCCGTAGTTAGCAAATGAACAAGAACACCCATACAGCTTGTGTAATGTTATGGGTTGCTTCGACTCAGTCCTCTATTAATGGACTTTGTGGCACACAGTACAGCTAAGGACATCTGCCATTTAATGCTCACCGGTACTATCAGCCCTGCACTGAAGTCACAAATATGATTTGGCTGAAGGTCTGAGCTGTAACTACTGATAAGCAAGGCGTGTTCTACTTTGACTAATGGCACATAGCTCAGTGGATCCACAAGTGCATGGTAAGAGTATCTCTTACTAAATGTTATAGTGATATCATTTTATTACCCTGAGATCATAATACTACTATCAAAGTGTGCAATCATTGTGAAGTTAGAGTCAGAATATTGTAGTGTTTTCCAAAATGTATGAGTCCATTATTTTGTACATGTGAAAAAGGACAAAGCTCAGTGTGAGTTTCCTTGTTATGCTCTGTTTCTTCTCTAGAGAACAAAAAGCAATGGAGTACAAAATCGCATGCTAGACCAAGAGATCCTTACACCCAGGTATTAGAAAAGATCCCTGCTGGAGCATGTCTAAGGGCGAGTTTGATCAGGACACGTCGTACATCTGAGGTTTCTCTGAAGACCATATTCATAGATTGTGCTTTTTACGTACAGCTCTGTATTGTCCCGTCTTTTATGCTGTGTTGGCTCTTCATTCACAAAAAGCCTAACTTTGATGTGAAATTGCCGGCATTTAACTACTTCCAAGAATGCACCACCGCCTTGCCACCTGAATGTGTAAATAAATAAATATATATATGTATATAAATATATATTTGTTATACAGTTGTGCTTAAAAGTTTGCATACCCTGGCAGAAATCATGAAATGTTGGCATTGACAGTGAAAATATGACTGATCATGCCAAAAGCGATCTTATTTAACCACTTTCCCGCCGCCCCCCATAGCAGATGTACTGCTACAGGATGGCTGTGTTGTGCAAAATCACGTAAATATATGTGATTTTGCATTTACGGGTAGGAGGTGCGTGCGTTGCTCTACTTGTAATTCTATTGGCTGCTGAAGATGTCATTCTCCAGGTCCCGGCCGGTGATTCCCACCCAGGACTTGATGATTGTCGGTGGAGCTGAGAAAAGACCTGTGTTTAAACACAGGTCTCTTTCCTGTCAGCATAGAAGTGCTGCTTTCTGCAGAGAGATAGAAAGCAGCAAGTCTCCTTAGTAAAACACAACACAGTACACAATCTAATCACTTCCTAACACACAGTTATCCCTTTGATCGCTCCAGATGTTAATCCCTTCCTGCCCAGCATCATTAGTACAGTATCAATGCTTTTTATTAGCACTGATTACTGTATTAGTGTCACTGGGGATGTCAGTGACAGTCAGTTCTCACCCAGTGTCAGAATGCCTGCCGCAGTCCCGCTATAAGTTGCTGATCGCCGCCATTACTAGTATTACAAAATTAATTAATACAAATTCCAGTATATATACCGCTAATTGTAGATGCTATAACTTTCACGTAAACCAATTAATATACACTTATTGGGATTTTTTTTAGCAAAGACATGTAGCAGAATACATTTTAACCTAAATTTATGAAGACAGTTTATTTTTTAATTATTTTTTTTGGATGTTTTATAGCAAAAAGTCAAAAATATTGTTTTTTTTTTCAAAATTGTTAGTCTTTTTTGTTTATAGAGCAAAAAATAAAAACCGCAGAGGTGATCAAATACAACCAGAAGAAAGCTCTATTTATGGGGGAAAAATGACAGATTTCATTTATGTACAGTGTTGCATGTCCACGCAATTGTCAGTTAACCCCTTCACAACTTGGGGGAAAACAAATCTTAACGCCTAAGCACACTTCTGCAACTTTGATGTGTGTTAGCAAAACCGTACATATCATCACAACTACTTTGTGCATCCGGGTGGATTATACCTTGTTTTCTTAGGACAAATTGAGCTTTCATTTGGTGGTAAATGGTAATGGATATCTCATGATTTTTTTTTTTTATTACCAAAAGAAAACTGGGCTAAAATAGTAAAAAAAAAAACACCTTTTTTAAATGTAGCTGTATATTTCTTGCTACCGCCATAATCTACCACCAAAGAACAACCCAAAATGATTTCTCCTGTTCCTGACGATTGGTACGATACCATATATGTGTATGTTAGGTGTTGTTTGTACCCGTAGTAGAGCCCAGAAACCATAGTGCTCAATTTGCTTTTTTTTATTTTATTCTGCCATTAACTGGCACTGATACTAATTTAAAAAAAAAAAAAACCTGACCCCCCCCCAAAAAAAACGCCAAAAACTGGCCCTGACCTTGACCAAATCACTCACCCTGGCATAGACCTAGATCAAACCTTGATCTAGGTTTTTTTTTATTTTTTAATTATTTTATTTATTTATTTTTTTTACACACGCTTGTTTTTTTTTTCTCTCTGAAAGGACATAGAGAGATACCATGTATCTCTTGCCTCCATTCAGAGAGAGAAAACAAGGGGAGGCGTGCTTCACAGTGACTGATCACTGTGACAGCCAATCAGAGGATTGTTAGAAGGGGACCAATCATTAGAATGGGACCCAGGACTCTCAGTTACACCCTGGTGTTTGTGTTGGAAGCGCACCGTGCGGCGCGCTCCAAGCAGAAAGACAGGTATGCAGATTAGTGGCCACTACGGAAAAAAGCGCAGTTCTGTGAGGCTGCTAATTTGCGTGCAGTCGGCGTCAAGGGCTTAAAGTAACTCAGCGACGTATCGCAAAAATCGGCCTGGTCAGGAAGGGGAGGGGGTAAATCTTCTGGAGGGCAAGTGGTTAAGGATAGTGATTATATGAAACCATTTATTATCATAGTTATTTGGCACCTTTTAAATCGTAATGATAACAGAAATCACCAGGGTGGATTTGATGTAAATCAAGTTGATTTAAATCACGATTTAAATTATGATTTAAATGACTAGTGAAAAGGCTCAATTTAAATCATAATTTTTAAATAGCAACTGTCATCTCTGTCCCGCAGAGGCTTCTCCTCTGACCCTCTGTTGACTCACCGACAGTCCCATTCACTTTAATGGGGCGGCTGGTGATGCGGCAGTGACACAACAAGGTGAGGGATGTGGCGGCATGCCCGCTAACAGGCACCATGATGGATCTAAAATGACAGGTGCTCTTTAAATGTAAGGAATCCGACTCATTCTTGCTGGCAGTTAGAATCTTTAATATTTGCAAACCAAATCAAGGTTTCCTTTATATAATAATAAGCTGTCAGGTTAGTAAACCAGCGATATCAGTATCGATTTTAGGTTGATAGATTAATCCAATATAGCTGGAGAACTACTCAAATTCTTTTCTTTCATGTTTTTTCTCATGGTTACTGTGAAATTGTGTGAATGCATCAATGCAGTGCATGTTATCTCTTGGATTCATTGAATGAGTTTACCAAAAATGTAAATATTGCAGAGTATACAGCGTCATGCTACATAACTAAGCTCCATTTCATGCTGAAAAAACTAAATGATTAATGTATCTTAAATACAAAACTATCTTTAGATAGATTTTTACTCCAAAACCATTTTATTAAAATAAATGTGATAAAAATAAAAAAAAATCAGATTTAAATGAAACAAATCCAATTTTTATTTATTTTTTTAAATCATCGATTTTTGTCCACCCTGGAAATCCCCCAAATGGACCTGATCAAAAGTTTAGATACCCTGGAATGTTTGGCCTTGGTACAGATACACAAGGTGACACACACAGATTAAAATGGCAATTAAAAGATATTTTCCCACTTTAAATTGCAGGTAGCCCTGGTTTACACTGATACAAATTGTCATGCGATTTGACTGTTCAATTCGCATCCAATGATCAGCAGTGGAACCGTTCTAATCAGTGCAACTCCGACTTTGTTAAAGTTGTACTGATTTGAGAAGTAGTTCCTGCACTACGTTTGCTGATTTTGGGTGCAACTTGCATAGACATCTGTGCATGAAGTCGCACTGTTGTCTGTCAAGACGCACCTTAAGTCACACCCCCATCCAACTTTGAAATTGTGCGACTTTAAATGAAGTCGCACGATTTCAAAGTCAGATCCAGTATGAATCGGGGCTTAGTGTCTGTGTATAAATAGTGAATGAGTTTGTTAGTTCTCATGTTGATGCACTGAGCAGGTTAGATACTGAGCCATGGAGAGCAGAAAAGAACTGTCAAAAGACCTGTGTAACAAGGTCATGGAATTTTATGAAGATGGAAAAGGATATAAAAAAATTTCCAAAGCCTTGAATATGCCAGTCAGTACTGTTCAATCGCTTATTAAGAAGTGGAAAATTCAGGGATCTCTTGATACCAAGCCAAAGTCAGGTAGTCCAAGAAAGATTGCAGTCACAACTGCCAGAATAATTGTTCAGGATACAAAGAAAAACCCACATGTAGCCTCAGGAGGCTGCTCTGGAAAAAGACAGTGTGTTTTTTTTCAAGGATCACAATATATGAACAAAAATGCGCTGCATAGTCGAGTTGCCAGAAAGAAGCCTTTACTACGTCAATGCCACAAAAAAGCCGAGTTACAATATGCCTTGACACTCCTCACTGGGCCTTTTGTGGCACTGGTACATAATTAGTCATATTTTCAATATCCATGCCAAAATTTCCAGATTTCTGCCAGCAAATGCACATTTTTGAGCACAGCGGTATACAATGATGAGTAAGCATCTCTTAAGTGAATTTGTTACTATGTAATGAGCAGACCCCACTATGAGGCTGATATGTCATCACATACACATCGTCCATTCTCATATCACATACACATCGTCCATTCTCACATCACATACACATCGTCCATTCTCACATCACATACACATCGTCCATTCTCACATCACATACACATCGTCCATTCTTACATCACATACACATCGTCCATTCTCACATCACATACACATCGTTCATTCTCATATCACATACACATCGTTCATTCTCACATCACATACACATCGTCCATTCTCACATCACATACACATCGTCCATTCTCACATCACATACACATCGTCCATTCTCATATCACATACACATCGTCCATTCTCACATCACATACACATCGTCCATTCTCATATCACATACACATCGTCCATTCTCACATCACATACACATCGTTCATTCTCACATCACATACACATTGTTCATTCTCACATCACATACACATCGTTCATTCTCACATCACATACACATCGTCCATTCTCACATCACATACACACCGTCCATTCTCACATCACATACACATCGTCCATTCTCACATCACATACACACCGTCCATTCTCACATCACATACACATCGTCCATTCTCACATCACATACACATCGTCCATTCTCATAACACATACACATCGTCCATTCTCACATCACATACACATTGTTCATTCTCACATCACATACACATCGTTCATTCTCACATCACATACACATCGTTCATTCTCACATCACATACACACCGTCCATTCTCACATCACATACACATCGTCCATTCTCACATCACATACACATCGTCCATTCTCACATCACATACACATCGTCCATTCTCACATCACATACACACCGTCCATTCTTACATCACATACACATCGTCCATTCTCATAACACATACACATCGTCCATTCTCACATCACATACACATCGTCCATTCTCACATCACATACACATCGTCCATTCTTACATCACATACACATCGTCCATTCTCATAACACATACACATCGTCCATTCTCACATCACATACACATCGTCCATTCTCACATCACATACACATCGTCCATTCTCACATCACATACACATCGTCCATTCTCACATCACATACACATCGTCCATTCTCACATCACATACACATCGTCCATTCTCACATCACATACACATCGTCCATTCTCATAACACATACACATCGTCCATTCTCACATCACATACACATCGTCCATTCTCACATCACATACACATCGTCCATTCTCACATCACATACACATCGTCCATTCTCACATCACATACACATCGTCCATTCTCACATCACATACACATCGTCCATTCTCACATCACATACACATCGTTCATTCTCACATCACATACACATCGTCCATTCTCACATCACATACACATCGTCCATTCTCACATCACATACACATCGTCCATTCTCACATACACCTAATTCACGCTTTTCCTTCACCATACAGTGTTGCAATTCTCATTTCATGTAGCAGATGGATCCATGTTGTCTGTAACATGTAATGTATCTTCTTCACATATTGCATAGACCAATCATTCACTCTGCTCACTCTTCTTCCAAGTTTCTATCAAATTTGCACTCACTGGCCACTTTATTATGTACACCTGTTTAATTGCTTTATAACACAAATTGCTAATCAACCAATCACTTGGAAGTAACTCAATGCATTTAGGCATCTAGACGTGGTGAAGATGAGTTGCTGAAGTTCAAACCGAGCATCAGAATGGGGGAAAAAAGGGGATTTAAGTGACTTTGAATGTGGCATGGTTGTCGGAGGCAGACAGGCTGGTCTGAGTATTTTGAAAACTGCTGATCTACTGGGATTTTCACGCACAACCATCTCTAGGGTTTACAGAGAATGGTCCAAAACAAGAAAATATCCAGTGAGCTGCAGTTGTGTGGACATAAATGCCTTGTTGATGTCAGAGGTCAGAGGAGAGTGGACAGACTGGTTCGAGATGACAGAAAGGCAACAGTAACTCAAATAACCACTCATTACAACCAAGGTATGCAGAATACCATCTCTGAATGCTCAACACGTCAAACCAGATGGGCTACAGCAGCAAAAGACCACACTGGGTGCCACTCATGTCCGCAAAGAACAGGAAACAGTGGCTACAATTCACACAGGCTCACCAAAATTGAACAATAGAAGATTGCAAAAACTTGGCCTGGTCTGAAGAGTCTCGATTTCAGCTGTGACATTCAGGTGGTAGGGTCAGAATTTGGTGTAAACAACATAAAAGCATGGATCCATCCTGCCTTGTATCAACGGTTCATGGATGTGAAGCCAACAAATCTACAGCAACTGCGTGATGCTATCATGTCAATTTGGACCAAAATCTCCGAGGAATGTTTCCAACACCTTGTTGAATCTATGCCATGAAGAATTAAGGCAGATCTGAAGACAAAAGGGGGGGGGGGGGCAACCTATTATTAGTAAGGTGTACCCAATAAAGTGGCCAGTGAGTGTACAAGTCTTCTTATATGTAACATGGCTTCAGTGTTTCCATCTTGTTTGTCTGTCCAGTGTAGTTATGTCACTTACCCTGAAGACATATAACAAGCACATACAGTAGTTAGTTCACATTCCATGTAGCACATACCTTGTCTATCTACATGGACTATACACTGCGCTGTTGCATTCCTGAAGACTAATCTCATTTAGCAGCTCATACAAGTGGGTAAGGAATTGCATCTTAAGGTCCCATACACATTGGGTGTCTAGCTCCAGTGCATAGGACTCTGGTGTTCAGCTGCATGCGGAGGGCACAGGTTCGCTGTCCAGACCCACTGCAGGCAACCTGAAAAACTATATGAAAGGCTGACAGCTGATGTGGCTGGACGCTGCACCTAGTCGTATGTACATGGAGGGCAGAAGGTTGCCCTAAACAGATGTACTGCTAGGTGCACAGTCCAGCCCCATGCAGCTGCAACAGCTCATAGAGTTTGACAGGTTGCCTGCAGTGGGGTTGGATGGTGCACCTGTACCCCCTGTCTGCAGCTAAACACCCACTTATCACAGGGACTGTCAGATGTTATTCAAAAATAACTCAAACCAAAAAGTTATTATTTTATGTTTAAAGTGTTAGTTCACTTGTACAGGAAATCTGTAAAAGTAAACTAACATTGGACCCCCCCATCTCGCTGTATGTCCATGTGACAATGCTGAACAATCTGTCTAGTCTGTCATGGCAGCTCTGGGCAGAGAGGAACTAAAGCAGCAGGGACTTCCAATCCATGGACTGGTGGAGTGGCTTGCAGGGGCTCAGGATCGCAGGAGGGAAATACAGTGAGATTGGAAGGGGGGGGGGGGGGGGGTTTGAGGGGATCCAGTGTCAGGTCACCTTTTTTTCAGTAAAGGTGAACTAATACTTTAACCGTAAAGAATGGTTAGACCTTCTGTCACATTTTTTCCACATCTTGGTGGGGAAATTTCCCTTCACTTCCTTCCCCAGAGACACACCAGGAAATGACAGGAAATTGCTCCGTAACCCTTGGTTCACATTAGCGATCAGGCTCGCTGCAGGTGCAGCAATTGCACCTGTTTTCGCACCCGCATTCGAATTGTGCTGCTCTTGCGAGACACACGGTGCTGCTATGCATTCTGAATGGTACCCCCACGCATCTCGGGAACCGCATAGTCGAAAAAGCAATGCAGTTTCACTGCAGCCCTGTTTTCCGGAAGGTGCCTGCACCTTTTTCCAGTGGGAAACGCGGCCTATTTCAATGAATGGGCTGCCGTGATCAAGCAAACGTTGGCCGCAAGTAGTGTGAACCAAGGGTAAGAGATTATGGGGATCCACATGAAATGGTCATAGTCCAAAATGTGTTTATAGCCTTTTCTTAGAAGCTGTGATAGAGAGTCTTACTTGTTTTAAGTATATCCTGTCTTTCAGATCTGTGCAACTCCTGTGTTTTTGTCCCGGACAGTATAAAATAAAGATCTTGGTGCCCCCCCTAGCTACTGTATATCTGTGGCTCCTTCTACTTGTCTTCATTCTTTGATGTTCATGTATTTGTATATGAAGCCATGCTGAAAAAGGAAACACTTGATGCTTTTTATCAGATATCTGCAAACCTTCAAGAATAATCTATATTTTCACTCTCAGCCTGGGTTCACATCAGTCCGGTGCGGTACATCGCATGTGATTCACACAGGAGCCGCACCGCATTCCTGTACAAATCACATGCAATTTGTGTGCAGTGCGATTGGAGCCATACATTTTGTATGGCTCTAGTCGTACCGTACTCGCACCAAAAACATGCAGGATCCTTTTTGGGTCTGCACTAGAATCGGATCTCATAGGTATTCACACCTATGCGATCCAAATCTGTAGATCGCACCGCGATTTGTGGACCGATGTTGGGGTGTCGTTAACTTAACATACACACCCGCATCAGTCCATGTGAACGGGATGCAATTGTGATGCGGAATTCGAACTGAAAACGCTGTGAATTCCGTACCACATAAGTGTGAACCAGGGCTTAAAGTTGTTGTAAAGACTGTTTTTTGTTTTTTTTTTTTACATAACAAATATGTCATATGTACTTGCTCTGTGCAATGGTATTGCACGCACTTCCGGTTCCACTGTCCTACGTACTACGTCACTTCCGGTGATTGGAACGCACGTCGGTGTGCTGCGTTCCAGGGGGCCATCTTATGTATGGGAGATTCTGTAAGCTGTCATCTGCTGCTGACTGTGGGATCTCTGTAAACTACCCTGGAGTTTGTGATGATTGTGGATTCATTTTATGGAATTAATATTCTGGTTTTTATCTTTAAAAATGTGAGTGGCCTGGTACTTGATGATTGATTTAACCGGGTGTTGCAGTATTACGCTGTTATTTTGTTTTTTCCCTACATTACATCCCAAGTACCACCCTACCCGTACCCTTCTCTCCTCATAGGACCTCCTTCTATCTTGCTCCCTGGTCTCCTCCTCCCATGCACAACTGCAAGACTTCTCCAGGTCCTCCCCCATCCTCTGGAACTCACTACCCTAATCCATCAGATTGTCGCCTTCCCTCCTCACCTTCAGGCGCTCCCTTAAAACCCACCTCTTCAGGGAAGCCTACCCCACCCTTACCTAACAGCTGTCCTCCTTCATTCCTCCTACCACTCCACCCCCCACAGCCACTTCCTCCTGTACCACTACCCCCTCCCTCCTAGATTGTAAGCTCGAAAGAGTAGGGCCCTCTAGCCCCTCATGTGCTGTTTGTTGTTGCTGTACTGTTTCATGTATTGTCCCCCCTCTATAGTACAGCGCTGAGCAAACCCTTTGGCGCTATATAAACTCGATGTAATAATAATATCTCTGGGAAGTGAAATTGGGTGGTCTTGGAAATTGGAGGAAAGCTTTCCTGTGGTGGAGTGGAGATCTGGAGGCATATTATAAGGGTCTAGAGTCCCATAAATACCTAAAAGGCGTTTTTGTCACTATAATCTGATGAGTGCGGTATTTAATGGTTTGAGCACTAATTTTTGGTGGAAGCACACTTTTTTGGAAAAATGACTTTCTGAATATCCAAGGAGTTTTTTTCAATTTTTGACTTTATATGTTTAATATTATTTATTATTATTTATATATATTTGATTCAGCACTATATCAAATTATTTTGCGCAGTTTGTGTTGATTGTACACTTCAGGTGTGTATTTTAAGATAACAACACCCTGAAATTGGTTTGCAAAACGCAGTTCAATGTGCAGAATCGGATCGCATGGGTGTGAAGACCAATGTGATCCGATTCTGGTGCGGACAAAAAAAGGGTCCTGCACTATTTTGGTGCAGATGCGGTGCGATATAACAATGTATGGCTCAAATTGCACCGCACAAAAATCGCATATGATTTGCACAGAAATGTGGTGCACTTCTTGTGCGCATCACATGCGATGTGCCGCACCGCATCAGTGTGAACCTGGGCTAAGCCTCATAACAAGTTAAAGAAAATATAAACGCAATTATTAAAATCTTCTATAATCTTAGCATGCTGATGTAATTGCAAAAAGTGCTTTTCAAGCTCCATTCACATGTTGTGGTGTGTTAACGTTCATTAAGTCACATATTAACGTGACTTGTGTTAAGGTATCCTATTGAAATGAATGGGCTGTCAATGCACCCTAAGGTCTCATGTACACTGCAGCTGATAATCTTACGTTCAGGAGCTTTTCTGCGTTTTTATCAGCAGCCCCTGAACTCTCCCTAATGTTTTCCTGTGTCCATGTACACATCGTTGTTTACAGTCATTTTTTTTAACACACCAAACTTGCGTTCAGGAGTAGATTTATTTATTATTTATTTCAGGTACTTATATAGACCATCAATTTACCCAGCGCTTTACATACATATATTGTACATTCACATCAGTCCCTAACCCTCAAGGGGTGTACAGTCTATGGTCCCTAATTTACATTCATACATACACATACTGGGGACAATTTAGACAGGATCCAATTAACTTACCAGCATGTCTTTGGAGTGTGGGAGGAAAACGGAGTACCTGGAGGAAACCCACGCAGTCACAGGGAGAATATGAAAACTCCAGGCAGGTGGTGCCGCACTTCTTGTGCGGATCACATGCGATGTGCCGCAACGCATCAGTGTGAACCAGGGCTAAGCCTCATAACAAGGGTTGGGATTCGAACCAGCGACACTGGTACTGTCAGGCTGACGTGCCAACCATTTAGCCTCTGTGCTGCCTCATTTTATCAGCGTTTCAAACGCCAAGCACTTGTAAATGCGTGTAAACACGGCTAACCATATTTAGAAGCGTTTGTGTTTAGAAGCGTTTTTTAACTGTTCCATGTCCAAATGCTGTCCAGAGCCTTTTTTCATCATCAGAAATGCATGCAAAGCGTTTTCCATGTATTCAAATGGACCCGGTACACCAGCGCAGTCAGTTCCATGTTTTGCGTGAAGGAAAAAAATGGTAGAACGTGCTGCATAATGTTCATGATGGGATCCATAGTGAATACAGACAGAAAAGATAGGAAATCTCAACACATTCTGCTCTCTCTGCTTCTGCTCTCTCTATTTCTCTCAAAATGTCTGAAATAGTTAATTTTTTGCTGTTTTTCAGTGCATTCTGGGCATTTTGGAAGGTCTCCTGATGTCTTTAAAAAACGCTTCTAAATGCAAATGCACATAAACACGGTATGCAAACGCGGCTAAACAGACGTTTTTTAACCTACGTTTTCCAGCAGTCAGTTTCCATCTTTCAGAACTGTCCCATGTACATGGAGCCTAATGCTGAGAAAATGAGAAGTGACTTTTTTTTGTAACGCACTTCTATGCACTCCATGAATGCTGCAATGCAGGTGCACTGTCTTAGTGCATTAGAATGCCATTTGC
Organism: Staurois parvus; assembly: GCF_062004578.1. Taxonomy (NCBI): domain Eukaryota; kingdom Metazoa; phylum Chordata; class Amphibia; order Anura; family Ranidae; genus Staurois; species Staurois parvus. The sequence goes on from NW_028318003.1 coordinate 9,311,547, forward strand.
AATGAATGCAACCGTATTGCAGTAATGTATTTTACTGCCATATCATACATTGTGGTGTGCTATATTGTGTGCATGACACCACCTTCATGTAAATGGACTCTTTCTCTATTTAAATCTGCAGGTTTATCAGAATAATACCTGCTGTTCTGAACTTCCTGTTATAGGGTGGCATCGATCTGTCCCTGTCTCCCATTTGTGTTCATATGTTGTCACCTTGTCACAAATGCTGCCATTGGAAACTACAAGCTACTGTTCCAACACATGGTACTCAACATGGGCCTCTGTTGTCGCAATCAGGAAACCCTCCCTGAGAAATGCCGCGCAGTCATCTAATGCATGTAGACAGGAATTGGCTGCAAAAAGGCCGCAGGAGACCAACAGCACTGAGATGCAACAAAGGATGAAAACAGTATTTTCTAAAAGTTAAAAAAAAAAAAAGTCAATTATATGATACACAGTGCTATAGCAAACTAAATGATTTACATCTACTTTAGCGATTGAAGTTCTGCATCTATTCATCCCCATCATTTTCTTCTACACTGAATTGTAGCCATGCTGTGCACAAGGTGTGACTTCTTCTGGCAGACGGTTGCTATCATCCTGCCCCACCCCTGTAGATTGTCTCTCTGTCATTGTCCAAGTATTTCAGTTGACTTCACACAAAGCACACACCCTACCTGAGTGACTGCGCCTCCTGTTCCTGGCGCTCTGCCCAGAGGTGGTGAGCCTTGGCTGTGCATTTTCTGCCCTTTTTTGGAAGTAGAAAAAAAAATGCTTTTCATTCTCCTCCCAGCAGCTAGCACATTTAGAAGTCTTGCGTGATCTACAGGGTGTGGAGTCTAGGAGTGGCATGGAGTATGTTAAATCTCTTTAATGGTAATGCATTTAGAATGTAAGGGAAGGTAGAACAGAAACTAGCCGAGTCCATGCACTGATAGAAAAAATACTAGCCCAGCATTAAAATAATATAGATGAACACATTAATAAAAATGTATAGTAAACCTAAAGGTTGCACACGACTATTTAAAGTATGGTAAACCCAAAGCAAGCATTTATTATATTGCAGCTTACCAGGGGCGGACTGACAACTCATGGGGCCCCCGGGCAATAGGGCATCATGGGGCCCCTGTGTCCTTGCCCAAACTCAAAAAAGCCTATGAAAAAGGTACCAAGGGCATCTCATGGTGCCCCCTACTGATTGCATCTAATGATTAGTAAGTTGCAATATATTAAATTTTTTGGTTTTGGGATTAATACTTCTTTATTCCCCCTCATGGTTTTTGCCTTCTTACCCATATTGCCGTGTTCTCTTCAAACTGTATACTTGCCTGCAAAATGAATGCAGCATTGTCCCACTGGGATTCTCTGTTCAGTGACATAGAATGGGTCTCATGTTGCCATCCTGGTCCTGTTCGGTTGCATGCCTCTTCCAGGTTGAGTCAGCCAGCTCCCAATGATGTGCCCGACTCGCTCTGTGTACCCGGTTTTGCAGCCTCCTGGGAGATGTGATGTAAGTATCCCAGGATGCTGCAGGACCAGGGACATGTCATTCTGCATCGTCTTCTGGGACCTGTCACGTGTCCCACAAGACTTCAGGGAGGGTGGATAGGAAGACAACTTCCATTTCCGATCGCCTAGGAGATCGCAGCAGAAGTAGGAGCAGGTACCTATCAAATATGGGTACCCCCCCCCCCGCTCCCCAAAGGTGCCAATCCTTAATGGGGAGTGGGGGACCAATCTTTAAAGCGGAACTTCCCCTTTTGGGTGGAACTCCGCTTTAATGCTTTTAACTGAGACAAATACACACTATAGAGGGATATGCTTTGTTCATATTTCATGGCTGAGGTTTACAACCACTTTAATGGAACATACTCCCTTTTGAGAGTAACGTCCTGTTTTAAATCACATTTTGCTGCATCAATATGCACTTAAAGCAGAGCTACGAAAAAAAAAAAGTCAGGAGCTACAAAAAGTATAGCTGTTGATTTTTAAAATACAGACACTTACCTGTCCCCTCAGACCAGCGGTGTCCTCACCACCATTGGTTTCACCGGCCGTCTTCCGGGTGCCGGTATCTTTAGTGTGGGCACCTGGCTGTGACAGCTTGCAGCTTCACAGCTGGGTGCCCACTGCGCATGCGCGAGAAGCGTTGCACTTTGTGAATGGCCCCATAGTCTTCTGGGACCTGTCACGGGTCCCAGAAGACTACGGAGAGGGAGAGAGGGAGGACAACTTCCAATTCCTATCGATACCTAGGATCGCAGCAGAATTGGGAGAGGGTACCTGTCAAATTCGGGTACCCGCGCCCCAAAGGTGCCAATCCTTAATGGGGAGTGGGGGACAAAGACTTAAAGTGGAATGTCCCCTTTTGGGTGGAGCTCCGCTTTAATGTAGAAATCTCAATTATTCTAAGTGTCTAGGCCACATCTTTGTGCAGCTAAGCTCATTTTTAAAGCTAGAATCTGTAGTATTTTACATGAGTGTACTCATATTAAAATATATTTATTCCCATGAAAAAAAAGTCATATATTTTTCGCAGACAGTTTGCTATGCTGATGCATAAGTGGATGAAGCAGCTGTACTAAGAAGGAGCGACATTTATTAGTATAATCGTATCATGTGCACAAAAGAAGTGATTCCCACAAGCGGAGATCATTTTGGCCCAGGAGCTACAAAAGTTGGTGTCTGGTTTCTGAAAGCTCCAGTTATAAGGTGTCAAAATTGAGCTGTCTATGCTTGGGATCTTGCTTATCTATTTTTCTTAGCAGGGTAGAAACTTGGCCCAGTGGGGGTTTTTTTGTGTTTTTTTTTTTTTTCTCAAGCATGTACCGTGTGATGAATATGCCACGAAGGGCACCTTTTCAGGGTACAGGGAGGAGGGTTGGATCTGTGAGATGATGAACCGAAAAGTCTTGAATGACTTTAGTGATGTGTATTACACACATTGGAACTTGGAGCAGATTATCATTCAGACGCCAAGTAAAGGGTTTATGGGTAGAGTCCCCCAGGGTGAAGATACAGAAAATATGCAACATATTTAGATTGTAAACTCTCATAAGCAGGGCCCTCCGAACCTTCTTGTCTTGAATTGTACTGCCTCCCTTATTTCTGCGCAAACTGTTGGCACTATATAAATATAAAAATGATACTGCAGATAGCCAGACCTTGGATGTGGTGGCTGCATTCATTTTCTTTTTTCAGGCTAAAGCCTATAGATTAGTCCGTTTTTTTTTTTTTTGTTCAACCAGTTGGTTAAATGAAAAAAAAAAAACCTGATTTGATTCCCAAGTCCCCACACTTGATGTGGATGGAGGAGCTATTGTATCCCGACAGTGGAGAGAGTTCCCCATTTTCAGAATACAATGATCAGTGCTGCAGTCTGTAGCCTGCAGTGCTGATCAAGCAGGGAAAATCCAATAGGGTGGTTGTATTGAAGTCGATTGGTAGATTGACTTCTGTACAACCTTAGTGCCCATACATGGATTGAAATTCAGCTTGACCCTGCTGAACCAGCCACATTTTGATTCATCTATTTTCAGTTTTTCTGCAAGGAAAAAAATATTATCTGTCGATGCTGATCCAGTGTGCTTCCTGTGCACTGAACTGTTATCTCAATGTTATCAGCTTTCTGAGCTATTTTCTGTGACCTACAGAACACCTCTTGCTATGTAAAGTGGATATAAAAAGTCTACACGCCCCTGTTAAAATGTCAGGTTTCTATGATGTAAAAGAAATGGGATAAAGATAAATCATTGCAGAACTTTTTCCACCTTAAATATAACCTATAAACTGTACAACTCCGCTGAACAACAAACTGAAATCATTTAGGTGGAGGGAAGTAAAAATAAAACTAAAATAATATGGTTGCATAAGTGTGCACACCCTTAAACTAATACTTTGTTGAAGCACCTTTTGATTTGATTCCAGCACTCAGTCTTTTTGGGTATGCGTCTATCAGCATGGCACATCTTGACTTGGCAATATTTGCCCACTCTTCCTTGCAAAAACACTCCAAATCTGTCAGATTGTGAGGGCATCTCCTGTGCACAGCCCTCTTCAGAGCACCCCACAGATTTTCAATCGGATTCAGGTCTGGGCTCTGGCTGGGCCATTCCAAAACTTGAATCTTCTTCTGGTGAAGCCATTCCTTTGTTGATTTGGATGTAGGCTTTGGGTCGTTGTCATGCTGAAGGATGAAGTTCCTCTTCATGTTCCACTTTCTACAAGAAGCCTGAAGGTTTTGTGCCAATATTGACTGGTATTTGGAACTGTTCATAATTCCTTCTACCTTGCCTAAGGCCCCAGTTCCAGCAGAAGAAAAACAGCCCCAAAGCATGATGCTGCCACCACCATGCTTCACTGTGGGTATGGTGTTCTTTTGGTGATGTGCAGTGTTGGTTTTGTGCCAAACATATCTTTTGGAATTATGGCCAAAAAGTTCAACCTTGGTTTCATCAGACCACAACACATTTTCTCACATGCTTTTGGGAGACTTCAGATGTGTTTTTGCAAAATTTAACCGTGCTTGGATGCTTTTCTTCGTAAGAAAAGGCTTCCGTCTTGCCATTCTACCCCATAGTCCAGACGTGAAGAATACGGGAGATTGTTGTCACATGTACCACACAGCCAGTACTTGCCAGGTATTCCTGCAGCTCCTTTAATGTTGCTGTAGGCCTCTTGGCAGCCTCCCAGACCAGTTTTCTTCTTGTCTTTTCATCAATTTTGGAGGGACGTCCAGTTCTTGGTAATGTCACTGTTGTGCCATATTTTCTCCACTTGATGATGACTGTCTTCACTGTGTTCCATGGTATATCTAGTGTCTTGGAAATTCTTTTGTACCCTTCTCCTAATTTATATCTTTTCGCAATGAGACCCCTCTGATGCTTTGAAAGCTCTCTGCGGACCATGGGTTTTGCTGTAGGATGTGACTAAGAAAATGTCAGGAAAGACCTACTAGAACAGCTGAACTTTATTTGGGGTTAATCAGAGGCACTTTAAATGATGGCAGGTGTGCACTGACTCCTATTTAACATGATTTTGAATGTGATTGCTTAATTCTGAACACAGCTACATCCCCAGTTATAAGAGGATGTGCACACTTATGCAACCACATTATTTTAGTTTTTTTATGTTTACCCCCCTAAAATATTTCAGTTTGTTTTCCTAGTGAGTTGTACATTTTATAGCTCACATTAAAGGTGAAAAAAGTTATGAAATTATTTATCTTTGTCTCATTTTTTTACATCACAGAAACCTGACATTTTAACAGGGGTGTGTAGACTTTTTATATCCATTGTATGGTGTTAAGGTAAGGGGGAGGTGTTTGTAGTCTAAATTGGGGCAGTGCAGTGAGTGAGCGTTGTCATGTTGTCACCCTAGGACAGAGAGTGTGTTACTGGCAGGATCACCAGCTGACAGTAATGAAAAAAAGAAGTCAGAAATGAAAAGTAATGCAGTCATCACATCTCAGGACTGGAAATCTGCATAATTTTCTGTTTTTGGGCTTCGATCAGCTTTAAGTAGGTTCATCCAAATAAATAGTAAGTGCACGTGGACCGAGCATTTTGCTAATTTTTAACACATCCGCACAATGAAAAATCTCCACACTAAATGCTTCTCCTTCACTTTACATAATGCATTAAAGCTTTAGATTTTTTTTTTTAACCAGCACAAGGGAAGGTGCTTACTTTGAATGAGAAGTGTCCTTTGTGCTGGCTGCTGCTCTGTCGTTGAAATACAAAGTCTTTGCCCCCCTCTCATATCCCCAGCTGTCATTTTCTGGTGCACAGGGGCGGACTGACCATTTGGAAACTCGGGCACTGCCCGGGGTCAGTAGGGGACCCCATGAGATGCCCCTGGTACCTTTTTCATAGGCTTTTTTGAGCTTGGGCAAGGACAAAGGGGCCCCATGATCCCCTATTGCCGGGGGCCCCATGAGTTGTCAGTCCGCCTCTGCTGATGCAACAGGGGTAATACAAGTTGCTGGACCTGTCGAAGGCCCTCGTCAAAAGTGCCAGCTATGTCCACCCTTTTCTCCCACCTCCTCCATTCATAAAAGTCGTATTTTTGCTGCTCACAATGAAAAGTGCTCTGTGAATGGAGGATAGGTGGATGAATGATGGGCCTGCCTCCTCCATTTATAGGGCGTTTTATGATGCAATTATTTAAAAATGCAAATATATCTGTGTTTAAAACCTACAGCACCTTGTAGTCTTCTGGGACATGTGACAGGTCCCAGAAGGCTACGGGGACCATTCAGAAAGCGCAGCGCTTCTCGCGCATGCGCAGTGGGCACACAGCTGTGAAGCCGCAAGCTTTCACAGCTGGGTGCCCACACTGAAGATGCCGGCGCCAGGGAGAGAAGACAGCTGGTTAAACCAACCATGGTGAGGACACCGCTGGATCATGGGACAAGTAAGTGTCTGTATTTTAAAAGTCAGTAGCTACAGTTTTTGTAGCTGCTGACTTTTATTTTTTTATTAAATCAACTGGAACTCCGCTTTAAGCAAATACAACTTTGTTGTCTCAACCTGTGATTGGACAATAGGGCCTTATTCACACCTGAGTGTTTTGTAGCTCATAGCTCTAAAGTGCTCAACATCCAAAATCCTATGCATTTCAGTTGTGTCTGTTCACATCGAAGTGTAGTGTCCAATAAGTACATGAGCTTCTTTAAAGCTGCAAGCATTAGGACCCAATAGACTTCAATAGGAGTGGCTAAAAAATGCATGAACACGCATAGAAAAACACAGAAAAACCTAGGCAGGGTGAGTATGTGTATTTTGTGTGAAAGTGCACTTGCCCTTGAAGCCAAAATGAGCAGAAGAGCAGCAATCATGTTGGGATCATCGTATGATAATACTATAATACTGGGATTTCATCTGCATTGCTCAACTGCCTTTTTGTACGAACCTCAGCATCCTCCTCTTTTGTATTAGCACCAACTAATATTGCTTTGTTCTGAATCAAAGATAGTTGCTCAGCATTTGGAAGATGTCCAACAGGAAGTATGTCAAAATGAAATACCTTAAGAATGTTGATAATCCATCAGGGCTAAAGATGCATCAGAGGTGTATCATTTAGGTTCTAGCCAAGACCTTGCTGAAAGCATTCTTTTGTCAACTCTGTAGCTGGAGATTATTGAAATGATAAAAGAACAAAACTGATTATGTACAATATAATAAAAAAAATGTAATACTGTATTAAAATATGTGCAAAGTAATTACAAAATGGACAATTTCAAATCAACCGAATACAATAAAATTCAAAAAACAAATTGATCTATGAGGCCATTTAATGCAGAGATTGAATATTGGTGTCTGCTCCATGCTATACACTGCAGTACTACTGCACATCTTTGCAGCCCATTCATTAAGGTGTCCTTTTATGAAACTGACATCAGCGGTGATTCTGAGGATTGTTGCTGATCTCCGATCATTAGTGGTTTAGGAAACAGAGATGATCAGTGGAGAACATGTTCTCTGCTGATCATTTTAGCACACAGATGGTCAGTGTATGAAGGAGCGATGTCAGCCCTTCACTGGCGATCTGTGTTCTCCCTCCAGATTCTCCAGTCCAGAGCTGGAAAATCGGGGGGGAACTGCAAACAAGGAAGCGATAATTTACCGCTGCTTAGGTGTTTGACTGATCTCTTACTGTAATCTTGGGAGATTATAGTATTAGCAGTCGTTTTCCAGCGTTCAAAGCATTTGTAGATTGCTTCTCTCCTCATTCAGAGAAGCGATCTACACCTCTTCATAAAAAGGCATTCAAAGGAGAACTGTGGCGGAGAACTGCGCGGCGGTCATTTACCGCTGCATGATAAAAGGACACCTAAATGGAAGCTGAAGTGTATCATGTTTTTTGTTTTTTTTTTCTTAAGCAGCAGTGATTTGTGGTCAGGTCCTCTTCTCTCCAGGACTGCAGTGTGGCCGGGCACTTCTGTGTCATCAAATGTAATACAGAACCAGCATGGTATGTCCCAATCAGAATGGGACATGGATGCTAGACCTGCATTGTACATTATTATGGTGACATGGGGATCATCAACACGACCAGTTGGAGACTGCCAAACATTTCCAGAAGGGCAGTTTTAATATTTATTAACTGCCTGGAATTATGACCTTTATATTACATAGTTTTGGCAAATCTAGAGGGAATTGTACAGTTGAATTGTAGAGGGTATAATCAGCTTAAGGCCACCTGTACTCAGCAGTAGGCCTATTTCTTATCTGTCATCTGCCATCACTGTAGAAGTAATGGAGCCTAGCTGGAACAGCTTGTAAGGTTCATTGAACTCTGTGTGGTATGGGCTTGGAGACAGTGACAGAAACACTTCCAGCCAAGAACTACCCTTGTCACAAAGTTTTAAAAGAGACTTGTTTTTGTCTTCAGGGATCAACATAGGATTTTCAGGAGAACTGTCCATCCCTGGCAGCAATCATAGTGGTCCTTACTGTCTACTCTAGAAGTAAGCATTTGCACAGGTTGAATTCGATAGATACACATTTTATTCCTCCTCGCGCTAAAAACCTATGACATAGTAGCTTACAGAAGAAACAATAGAGGGAGAGTGGTTTATATTATGTAGTCCTTCACCTGTCACAGGTCTACAGTGTTAGGTGACATACCAGCCAGGAATTTTTCTTTTAGTCTTTGCAGTAACAGCACTCCCATCCTTCGCACATATTGTGACATATGTATTTGTGAAGAATGATTCATTAAGGATCAGTTTTAGGTAATTAATCTGGAGGCCATCATATGTGGCTCTCAGTAGACATAGGACTCATTAACATCACAGTGTTGCAGTAATGTGTGTGTTACCGCAGTTCACAACAATACACATTACATGCGCTGTGCTGCTGTTCATTGTGAATGGCACGCTAAAGAATCTTTACAATGCAACTGCATTAATAATTAACTATAGTACGCCATACTAACAAAAGTACAGCAGATGAAAATAGGTGCATTCAAATTAATGAGCTGCCTTAACACAACGCATGTTAATGAGTGACAGAACACATGCATTAAATGCTCTGTAATGAGCTGCTCTGGTGTGAATGGGTCCTTATGCTGGCCATAGATGGATCAAAATTTGGCTGGTTCATTAGGGACTGGCCAAATTTAGATCCACATATGGCCGTTCCCACTAAACAGAATTCAATCTAATGATCAAATTCAGTCAAAGCGGAGTATTAGAAAACTCTTATCTATCAACAGCTGCAGCCGCTGATCAGTGTATTCTGACTCTTGGAGGAGTCCTGCTGTCAGATTTACAATGGTAAAGTGGGAAGGATTCTTTCATCCATCTCGCTTGTATGTATGGGGAAACCTGTTTGTTTTTTTGGGGGGGGGTTTTCTATGGCCAGGGTTAGAGTAGCTCTCCAGCAGGTGCCCTGTACAGGTGTGTGTTTTTTAAGGGCAGGACAGCCATCAGCAACACATCCAATATCATCACACTGATTGGAGTCAAGGTTGGCTCACTCCTGGCTCCAATTAGCTCTGGGAGAAGTCATTAAGCTAGGGCCTCACATACTTTTTCCTCCCTGCACTGTGAATGTTTACATGTTATGTGCAATTAAACCATGGCAACATCTAATGTTTGTGTAGTATTATGTTCAGCAGACTGTGTTCTTCTATTGTTGTGACTTAGATGACGTTCAGAGCACATTTTATGCCCAATTCATGCAAAACTCCACGTAATCCCAAGGGGTTCACATACTTTTTCTTGCAACTGTATATGTGGGGAAAAAAATGGAGATTCTACCATTTACAAAACTATTTTAAAGTTTTACTCCTGGTAAACTGCCAACAAGGGATATGCATACATATATGTATGTACCAAATTTCTGTCCATCCAGTCCTGTGATTCACCCAGCCCCATAGCACTGCACAGACAAGCAGATACAGAATACAGTGGTGTCATTATTCTACCCCCAGTCTGTGGCTAGACAGTGAAGGATGAAGCAGCAGGAAACTGATGTGTCATTTGTCTGCTCACTTTGCTGTCTCCAGCAATCAGCATGTCAGTGCACACCTGATTGGTTTCAAGTCTTCAAACAAAAATGTACGTCTAGGTTGATTTCCCCTGGAGGTAAACCAACAGTGCTCCAAAGCTCACAGTGTCTTCCTGGCACTTTAAACAGCATAGAAGTATAAGTTGAAGAGCTAGCAACTCATTCTCCCGATAAAAGTACTTTATTCATAAAGGGTACAGGGTGCAAGTTACAGTAGCCTACGCGTTTCGGGGAAAAAAACCCTTATTAATAGATTTCAAGTCTTGCCCTTTGTTTTTAATGACGCATTACTGACTGCAGCTGTGTATTTTATCTCTTCCTAGCGTTCAAATATGAGTGCCCATTCACATCTGAACAGGAGTGGTAACTCATTTACATAGGTGTGGTTAAGCCCCTTTAGTGTACCTTAAATTTAAACCAGCCATACAAGAAAGAATGGGATTTCTACTTGCAATGCATTTCCATGCAGCAGGGGCCCGCTCACACCAATAGTTGCAATAAAATGCAGCTGCCAGTGTACAGTGTGGTGACATTATTGTTGATATGCTGCAATCAGCACATTGCACTGTTTACTTTTTTTATATTAACTTTACTGAAATGGCACAAGGTGACAGTTCTATTGGCCACAGCACAGTGCAATGTGTTGGATTGTATTGCACTGTGCTGCACTGAGAAAAGGACCTGCAAGCTTGATTTTTTCAGCACACCACTGCACCTTGGTGATGTGAATTGGTCTGGTAGGAAACAAGGATTTTTGCATTGCCTTGTAATAGGAATATGTGGGGCAAGGCTGCCCAGTGCAGTCCCAATGACCCTGTTTACTGCAGGAAAATGGACAAATGTAAGGCCCCATTCATGGGGCCACTTGCAGAAAGCTGCAGGAGACCCAGCAGGGGGTTTCCAGTGATAAACTCTGGATGGGAAGCCTCATTCAAATCAATTTGTGACCAATCTCATTCGTCAAGCAGCGATTACTTGCAAATGATTGGCCCTGGACACATTTTATAGCACAACCACTTTTTTGGGGCCAAAATACAGCAGTCCATTCACAGATGGGTCCTGGAAAATAGTTTACTGATACTGGAATATAAAATGGGATGTCAGCTACCTCTATGAAAAGGCAGAAATGAAAACTGAGCTGCCCTGGTGATCATTGATCTTTGTTAGTTATGAATGCCACCATTCACATCCTAGCTAACATTTATCACAGGCATGAAAATGAAAGTGATCGATTCTGGAGCTCGCCTTTCAGCAGCCTTGAACAGGTGGTTTTTTCATTACCTATAGATGCCCAGCTCATTATCTCATTTGTCACTCATGCAGTGTGATTGTACGACTCCAGTTTCTGTGCAGTTTCGGATTAGTGAAACATTACTTTAGGTTCTTTTTCCTGCATTTATAACGTGCTCATTTGCATAAGCTGTGAACTACAGGAAATGTAGTCCACACAGTTATGTATTTTGTAACATATCTGGTCTAGTGACTAAAACTACTAAGGGTCCTTACACATGGTACTAATGTTTGAACATCAGTATTCCTGGCCGAAATATCAGGTGTTTTTTTTGCGGTTATGTTTTGCGCATATTTTTGCATACGCACACACGAGTAAAATTAATTCTAACCTCTTCAAATTAGCATTTTACACACATATTTGCGAACATGTAAAATACTGACCTGCACCTCAGATGTCTTGATTTTTCTATGTGGGCTGTTCCATTTAGAAAAATTGACCTGAACGGACACGGGTGTAGGCTGATGTAAATGGATATTTATCCATTTACATCCGCCAACCCATAGGCATACATTGTGGTTCAGTCTGTATCTGTCTAAAAAACTGACAGACAGTTCTAGACCCAATGTCTATTTGAAAGGGGCCTTAAACCCAGGATCTAAAAATAGATCAAACAGTAGAGCCCAGGATCTAAAAATAGATTGAACTGTTGCGCCCAGGATCTGTGTGATATAACTTGGTCAACAAGTTACTTATACACACCCTTGTCTGAGACCCCCCTCCCTTTGCACCCAGGGGTGTATTTACCACACAGCAAACACGGCATTTGCCTAGGCTAGGGCGACATTTTTCAAGAATGGACACATGCACCACGGGGACCAGGTGGGATCTGAGAGAGGCTGCAAGCTGCTTGATGGTGTATGCAGAACCCGACTCTTGTTCCCAGGGATATCCGGAGCTGTGAAGGTGAGTGTCTTCGGTCTTTCTCTCTCTCTCCAGGAAGGGGGGGGTGGTGGTTGTATGTTAGTGGAAGGCTCTCTCGGGTGGGGGGATAGGGGTGTTTGTTGGTCAACGTCTGGCAATCTCCACGGGGGGATGATGGGTAGGATTGGTTTTGTCGGTTGGTGCCAGGCTCTCTCCCCTGGGGTGGGGGGGGGGGGGGCTCCGATTGTTTTGTTGCCTAGGGCAGCAAAAAAAAAAATACACCACTGCTTGCACCCCTCTCCTATCTTGTTCCATCCTTATGTCCTTTTCCTCTATTTTTATTCCTATGTCCAGCCCCTGAGTATTTTACCATGCTTGGGCTTCTGTAAATGTACATTTTTTCTGTGGAATTATGCCTGCTGTTCTGTACATCTAAAATGCTTTCAAAATGTATTAAAACCTAAACCACAGACACCTATAAGTAATGCTAAGTGTTACTAAACCCAGGACCCTGCATTCACTATATCTGGTCTTCAGTACACACAACATGGAAATGCAATTATTTTAGTAAATATAAACTGCTAAATATCTTTTCTCATCAGCAGTATATAGCATTCCTGTGACTTCGATCAGTGTCCAACGGAGCACTGGTTAAAACTTGTAGGAGGAATTTTCATTCTGCTCTGACTGTCCTATGAGGCTGTATAACCCCTGGCTCTCTGTCTGGACAGTGCTGATTGGCCCTGTGCTGATCACATGCACCTCCCAAAGAAAAAAAAACTCTCTAGCAATACACACCAAACTGAGCATGTGTGTGACTCCTAGAGCTCTGTACTACCAGCAGATGGATTGGAGACAGTAGAAAAAGGGGAGGATCAGAGAAAACAAAGTCAGACAGCCCTTTTACACAGTGCAGAGGATTAACCCCTTAGGTTCCACAGTGAGTATAACAAGCATGCATTACTGCATATACGGACTGATTTTACTGTTGTGGGTTTAGTAACACTTTAACTTTTGGGGTAGCATACACTTTAGACATATATTCATCATGGAAGTATATTCCTTTTATGTTTTACTTTTCACCAGCTTTTTTTTTCTAGTGAGCAAAACTGAAAAATATTGTATATATGGAGACATAGCTACGTTTTTGTGGCAAATCACTCAACTACTTATGGTTTATGTGGTACATATTCAGGTTAGATATCTATTAAGCATTTTCCTTACAATGGTTCAATTGTTTAGACCAACCAAGACATTTCTGTTAGAAGTCAAGCAGGAAAATTGATACTTTCATAAATCTTTAATGATTAACAGGCAACTCTCATGTGTGCAAACAGACCTTATTTACTAATGCACTGCAAGACCAATGGTGTGCTCTGAGCTATGGCATCCAATTTAAAATCAACTTTAATCTGTCATTTTAGTGTTGAATATGTGATTGGTTCCTGTGGGCTTCAGTACCAGAAGCAGTTTATTTGTTAGACTGGTAAATAAAATGCCAATACAGTGGAGATCGTGCCATTGTATTTAGTTATGGACAAAGCAGGGAATGGTTGGAACCTCTGGGTCTTTGCTGGAGAGATTTCCCATTACCTCCATTGTTATGGGGAGAGGAAGTCAACACAATTTTTGCATCAGTAGTTGTGATGTTGAAACATTGATTCATTTGCTTGAAGGATAATTGCACTTTTAAACAAAGTGAACTTTTGTGCCTCCTGTGCTAACATTCACCATCCTAACCCCACCACTGATATATATTTGCCTCATCCCTACTCCCTCAACGATATGTACATCTTTCTGCCAAATATATGCACAGGCCTTGCTTGCACAATACACTTATAGACTTCTATGGGGCATTTTTCAGGAAGCAGTACCCTAGAAGAGTCAATGGGTATTAACCGCTCCCCCCCCCCCCCCCCCATAGCAGAAATACTGCTACAGGGTGGCAGAGGTGCGCAAAATCATGTATATATATATATATGTGTGATTTCGCATTTCCAGGTAGGGGGTGTGCAAAATCACACATATATATAGCAGAGCAGGTAGAGGTGCGTGCCCCCTACCTGGAAATGCAAAATCACGTGTGTGTGTGTGTGTGTGTGTGTGTGTGTGTGTATATATATATATATATATATATATATATATGTGATTTTACATTTCCAGGTAGAGGGCGCGCACCTCTACCCGCACCGCTGTTCGCAGCCTCAGCTGTCAATCACCGGGTCCCGGCCGGTGATTACTTGCTGGCACCCAGTGATCGGCAAGCATTACCAACGGGAGAGAACTGTATGTAAACAATACAGTTCTCTCCCCTGTCAGCTCCTACACACTGCTTTGTATAGCTCTGCTTAGCAGAGCCATACAAAGCAGTGTGCTTACAGTTGAAACACACACAGCACATCAATAGTTGTGATGTTGAAACATTGATTCATTTGCTTGAAGGATAATTGCACTTTTAAACAAAGTGAACTTTTGTGCCTCCTGTGCTAACATTCACCATCCTAACCCCACCACTGATATATACTTGCCTCATCCCTACTCCCTCAACGATATGTACATCTTTCTGCCAAACATATCCACAGTCCTTGCTTGCACAATACACTTATAGACTTCTATGGGGCATTTTTCTGAGCCAGGAGACCCTAAGGAAGCAGTACCCTAGAAGAGTCAATGGGTATTAACCGCTCCCCCCCCATAGCAGAAATACTGCTACAGGGTGGCAGAGGTGCGCAAAATCATGTGTATATATATGTGATTTCGCATTTCCAGGTAGGGGGTGCGCAAAATCACACATATATATAGCAGAGCGGGTAGAGGTGCGCGCCCCCTACCTGGAAATGCAAAATCGTGTGTGTGTATATATATATATATATATATGTGTGATTTTACATTTCCAGGTAGAGGGCGCGCACCTCTACCCGCACTGCTGTTCGCGGCCTCAGCTGTCAATCCTAGGGTCCCGGACGGTGATTACTTGCTGGCACCCAGTGATCGCCAAGCATTACCAACAGGGGAGAGAACTGTATGTAAACAATACAGTTCTCTCCCCGTCAGCTCCTGCACACTGCTTTGTATGGCTCTGCATAGCAGAGCCATACAAAGCAGTGTGCTTACAGTTGAAACACACACAGCACATAGTAAAACAGCACACTGCACACAGTTAGCCCTTTTAATTGCCCCACATGTTAACCCCTTCCTGCCCAGTGCCATTAGTACAGTGTCAGTGCTTTTAATTAGCACTGATCACTCTATTGGTGTCACTGGGGATATCAGTGACACCAAGTCAGTTCCCCCGCCAAGTCAGTTCGCCGCCATTACTAGTAAAAAAAAAAAAATCTCAGTATATATACCGCCATTTGCAAACGCTATAACTTTCACGTAAACCAATTAATTTAAACGTATCGGGATTTTTTTTTAGCAAAGCCATGTAGCAGAATACATTTTGTCCTTTATTTATGACCAAATTAGATTTTTTTTTATTTTTTACTGGACATGTTTACTAGAAAAAAGTCAAAAATATAGTTTTTTTTCTCAATATTTCTAATCAGGTATCAGATGCCAGCGAAAGAATCAACATGCTGGCAGCAGCTATTTATAACCAAAAACCGGCAAAGGGCTATTAAATCCATGCATTTCCTTTCACATATATCATCTGTTATCATGCAGGCTAGAGCTTTTACACTTTGCTATAAATTATTTATTGAAGCTCTTTGCATATTGTTTTGTATGCTATTTGAATATGCCGTCAGAGAGAACTACAGTCGGACAACTTCACACAAAGCTCCAGAGATATTCACCTGATTGTGACATCTGGAATCCTTTCACAATGTCAGTGGCTAATCTCATACAACAAATTACAACTATCAATACTTCAAATCAACACTGTATGGTACAAATGGATGTTAACCCAGTTTGTAATATTTGCAGGATGAACTCTGGATTTACATAGCATCTAATTCAGTATTGTTCAGCTGATAGTGTTGTGTGCCATTGCAGCCAATGGGTGTTACCTGGGCAAATGCTGGGTAAAAGTTGGTATTAATATTGACTTTCCCTCCCTTTGGAATGGCTCAGTACACATAAATGCTCAGTGAAAAGCTACCTTCACTACTGAAAGCTCTGCTTTATGTTAAAGTGGTTGGAAACCTCAGGCATGAAATATGAACAAAGCATTTCCCTCTGTAGTGTGTGCCTGTCTCAATCCAGAATATAAGTGTCATTTCTGTCTGCTGCTTTGTTCCTCCTCTATCAACATGAATAGCAAATTTTCTGGACACCAAGAGAAAAATGGTGACATGGGGGACCTCCAGCAGACTGACTGTCTCAGCTTTGTTCCTGTGAGCTGTGTGCAAAGGAGGGGCAGGGGGGGTATTTTCCCTCCAATCAGTGCTCAGAGCTCTCCTCAACGAGTAGAGCTCTCTGCTCAGCTCTCTGCTCCCTGTTTTCTGAACTCTCAGACAAGCTTTATAAATGCAGCACTTTGAATGGATGTAGAAAATCCATTGGCGGCTGGTGCTTCCCGGCCCTTTAAGGGGTTGTGATGCTGGGAGGCGGGGCAGAGTTTAGGGTCATGTGACTGCTGTGATTGGCTGTCACAGCGGTCACATAATCGGAAAGCTCCCGACCTCAAGTAGTGATCGGGACCTTTCTGTGAGGCTTCGGTAAATGTCCCGGGAGCGCGCTCTTGACACATCTTTTGTTTACAAGGCCCAGCATATTTGTGTACGCTCGGCGGCAAGTTGGTTAAACTTGAATCCAAACATATAATCTTTAACTTTAATCCATAAAAGCTTTAAAGGATATTAATACATTTTGTGTCTACCAACTGCCTTTGCAAATCCAGATATAACCTTGTAAATGCAGTGGTAATATTATCTTTGTGATGTATATGGACTTTGCAGAGAGAGCTGTGGGAGGGGCCCAGAAGTCCCTCCCACTACAAGCTGCCTGCAGAAAACTACAGAAGGGGGTGGAGCCAAGACCAGTCACCCCGCACAAGAGAGAGAGAGCAGTAGTAACCAGTCTTTATTACAGGAAACTCCTTCACAGGTCCTACACTGGATTACTGCACAGATCTAATAAAAATACATGAAGGACATGAGGGTTCAAGAAGAACAGAGGCGGCTCTTGTATTTAGGTACCATCAGTTCAGGCTGGATTTCAGCTTTAACGGTGTGTTAGATATTAGTTTTTTTTTTTGTTTTTTTTTAACAAATCCTAATGTTTTCATTCCATTTCCTTTCTCTGTCACTGCTAGCAGATTTCTGAAATACCATGTAGATGGTGTTGTGTTTGTACAGTCTTTATGTATCCCAGTCCTCAGCACACATGCTTTGTTGTAGAATGACGTCGTCCTTTTCTGGGTTTAAATGCTCAACCACTCAGCAACATTCTGGGGCTCCAATTACTTAGTTTTGACATTTCTTTAGAAATTATGTTAAAATGACACTAAACTCTGGTCTAAAAAAACATTCCATTCAAGTATGCATTCTTAACTCAAAAAGTATTGCTTTCGGCCTCCTTCAAATCTCCAAATTCCTTTTTTTTGCTTCTGTGATCTAACTTCCTGTTAGAGGGTGACTTCATTCATTTGCCATGGCCCCATGTAGCCACCCTCTCTTTATCGCTCCTGATATGGACTAGGGACTATAACCTGAGGGATTTGTAGTGTACATAGAGCAGCTCACATCACCACAACTAACGTACACAGTTCAAACAATCAAAAGTGAGAGGGAAAAGCAGAGGTTTGGGTGCTCACAGAGGATGTTTTTTAGTGTCACTTTAAAACTTGCCCTCCTGAGGATTTACCCCCCTTCCTAACCAGGCCATTTTTTGCGTTACAGCTTTGCTTTGATTTCACGGATAATTGCGCGGTCATGCAACTCTGCACCCAAATTAAATTTCTGTCCTTTTTTTCCCTATGAATTGAGCTCTCTTTCGGTGGTATTTGATCGCCTGTGCGTTTTTAAGACCGACAATTTTGAGAAAAAAACAATATTTTTTTACTTTTTGCCAGTAAAAACATTTTAAAAATCTAATGTCATCATAAATTTAGGCCAAAATGTATTCTGCTACATGTCCTTGCTAAAACAAATCCCAATACATGTAAATCCATGAAAGTTATAGCATTTACAAATGGCGGTAAAGATACTGGAATTTTTTTTTCTACTAGTAATGGCGGTGATCAGCGACTTATGGCAGGACTGCAGCAGGCATTCTGACACTGGGGGGGAACTGACTTGGTGTCACTGACATTCCCAGTGACAACAATACAGTGATCAGTGCTAAAAATAACCACAGACACTGTACTAATGGCACTGGACAGGAAGGCGTTAACATGAGGGGCGATCAAAGGGTTAAAGCGGAGCTCCACCCAAAAGGGGAAGTTCTGCTTTAAGCATTTGTCCCCTGCTCCCCATTAAGGATTGGCCACTCTGGGGAGCGGGCACCCGAATTTGACAGGTACCCACTTCCGCTGCGATTGCCTAGTGATCAGAAGCAGAAGTTGTCCTCCCCACCCCATCCTCCCTGTAGTCTTGTGGGACACGTGACAGGTCCCAGAAGACTACGGGGCCATTCACAAAGTGCAACGCTTCTCACACATGTGCAGTGGGCACCCGACTGTAAAGCCGCAAGCTGTCACAGCCGGGTGCCCACACTGAAGATGCCGGCACCAAGAGAGAAGACGGCCGGTGAAACTAGCGGTGGTGAGGACACCGCTGGACTGAGGGACAGGTAAGTGGCTGTATTTTAAAAGTCAGCAGCAACAGTTTTTGTTGCTGCTGAATTTTTTTTTTTTACGTGGAACTCCACTTTAACTGCATGCTGGGAGTGTTTAATATAGGGGCCGTGTCAGTGTGCTTCACTGTAAGCACACTTCTTTGGATGGCTGTGCTGTGCACAGCCATCCAAAGCAATGTGCCCGAGCTGACAGGGAGGAGAACTGTTAGAAAACAAAACAGTTCTCCTCCCTGTCGGAGATCGTCGGAAATCACCGGGCACCGGCGAGTAATCACTGGCCGGGACCCGGTGATTGACAGCCGCAGCCATGAATGACAGCGCAGGTAGGGCTTACATGCGCCCCCTACCCGGAGATGAAAAATCACAGATGTATACGTGATTTTGTGCATCTGTGCCGCCCAGTAGCAGTATTTCTCCTATAGGGTGGATGGGAAGCGGTTAAAGCAGATCTTCCAGGCACAGAGATTGTTGTATGTCTTGGTATTTTTACAAATGTCTCTGCTCAGATGAGATCCAATCACAGAATACATGGCGTTCTGTGATGGTCAAGGAGAGTGGGATGGATAAAAAACACAAGTTCATCCATCTGCGATCCTCGGCTCTCCTATCAAGGGCGACAGTGGAAGCTGTACTGTCCAGCCTATAGATTTTAAAGTACAGAGCAGTGGTCAGGACATAACATTGGCAAGAAAAGAAATGGCCAAAATCTCTGTGCCTGGAGATGGCCTATAATTGAATTCACACTTGTGCAACATTTCATAAGACTTTGGACACTAAAGTTGCATGACAAGTCAAATCCCATGTTTTTAAATGACAACCATTCAAGTATGTATGACTTAAAGTTGCAGCGACTTCAAAGTAGTTCATGCACTACTCTGGTATGACTTTCATGCAACTTGAGTGCCATATACTTTAATGTAAACCCTTAAAAGTCGTATGAAAGTTGCATACATGCATACATACTCCAAAATCATACAAGTGTGAATGGAACCTCACTCTGATTGTGTTTTATGGTGTGTATTCTTACAAGTTTGTCTTTCTACGACATTACTAACTTCAGACTGAATCACTCCAAAGGAGACAAGACCTTTGTATTATTCCATGTATAGACAGACTTAACACATTGCCATTCTGTGAATCATACGAGGTGTGTTAGTTTTAAAGCCATACCAAGTGATCTGTAGGGTAGACAAACATCCTTTTCTCCTTGGATTGTACTTCTTCAGTTCCTTTTATCGGGAGGCAGGACTGAGGTACAGGATTTACTTAGCGTGATATTAAAGATTTGGATATACACTATATTGCCATAAGTATTGGGACGCCTGCCTTTACACGCACTTAGATGAACTTTAATGGCATCCCAGTCTCAGACCGTAGGGTTCAATATTGAGTTGGCCCACCCTTTGCAGCTATAACAGCTTCAACTCTTCTGGGAAGACTGTCCACAAGGTTTAGGAGTGTGTCTATGGGAATGTTTGACCATTCTTCCAGAAGCGCATTTGTGAGGTCAGGCACTGATGTCGGACGAGAAGACCTGGATCACAATCTCCGCTCTAATTCATCCCAAAGGTGTTCTATCAGGTTGAGGTCAGGACTCTGTGCAGGCCAGTCAGGTTCCTCCACCCCAAACTCGCTCATCCATGTCTTTATGGCCCTTGCTTTGTGCACAGTTGCACAGTCATGTTGGAACAGGAAGGGGACATCCCCAAACTGTTCCCACAAAGTTGGAGGCAAATGTCTTGCTATGATGACGCCTTAAGAGTTCCCTTCACTGGAACTAAGTGGTCAAGCCCAACCCCTGAAAAAAAAACCCCACACCATAATCTCCCCTCCACCAAACGTTACACTTGTCACAATGCACTCAGGCAAGTACCATTCTGGCAACCGCCAAACCCAGACACATCCATCGGATTCCCAGACAAAGCGTGATTCGTCACTCCAGAGAACACATCTCCACTGCTCTAGAGTCCAGTGGCGGCATGCTTTACACCACTACATCTGACGCTTTGCATTGCACTTGGTGATGTAAGGCTTGGATGCAGCTGCTCAGCCATTGAAACCCATTCCATGAGCTCTCTACACACTGTTATTGTGCTAATCTGAAGGCCACATGAAGTTTGGAGGTCTTTAGCTCTTGACTCTGCAGACAGTTGGGGACTTCTGTGCACTGTGCGCTTCAGCATGCGCCGACCCCTCTGTCATTTTATGTAGCCGTAAATTCACTGAGCTCCTGAGAGTGACACATTCTTTGACAAATGTTTGTAGAAGCAGTCTGCATACCTAGGTGCTTGATTTTATACACCTGTGGTCATGGAGGTGATCGGAACAGCTGAATCCAATGATTTGGAGGGGTGTCCAAATATTTTTGGCAATATAGTGCATATATTGTTTTTTTAGAACAAACATGTCATACTTACCTGCTCTTTGCAGGGTCCCCCGTGGTCACTCTTGGCTCCTCCTCCTGCTGAGTGCCCTCAGCGCAACCTGCTTGTTTTGGGGGCACTAGTGTGTACTCGCTCCCGAGCCCCGCCGTCTTATAGACACTTAGAGTGTTGCTTGGCCTCTTCCCCAGCTCCCTTCTCACAGACTGTGATTGACAGCAGTGGAAGCTAATGGCTTCTCGTGCCAGTACTGGATCAAGATGAGGCTCAGGTTAGTATAAGGAAGGGGCTGCACACAGATTTTATTTTTTTACCTTCATGCATTGAAAGTCCTGCCCAGCTATCAATTTGCTATAGTCCAGGCAGGATGTGGTTAAAGGGTAACTCCACTTATGTTGAGAAAAAAACATTCCCCTCTAGGTGATCTATGTACATTGCAAGTTTACCAAACTTAGTTGCAGATTCCTACCTTTTGTTATTGTGAAGAAATAGTTGTTTGTCTGTCTGTGTCCATGTGCATCTGTATGGGAGTGACTTTATAATTATCAGTCAGCTGCTGCATCTACAGGGCTCTATTGAGGAAATTGACAGGGTCTGCATCCCTTTAGATGCAGTATTTCACCAAAAATTATATTTTCTTTCAGTGGATGCTCAAACTCTGACTTGTATGTTAGTTCAGAATTCTGGGAAAATCAGTAAGCCAGTCACACAAGCTGGAAATCACATTTCTGGGGAGCGATCTGTACACCATATCTGTACAGAACGCCTCCAGGTAGCCATATTGCATTACTAGATAAAAAGAACCTGTCAGCGCAATCAAAAGGTAAATTCCAGACTGTAGCGATTGCAAGCTAAACACTAAAGGTACAATCCACAATACCCCACTGCAAATAATGAAAATAGTGTAGTGCAATAGCTATATGAAAAAAGTTCATAAATCGCTGCATATCAACAAGAGCATCCAAAGAGAATCCTGTGATTCGCAGTGCGTCATGACACCACCAAAGGAAATCAAGGCCACTCACCTTACTGACATGACCCCTGAATCAACAGAAAGGTCATATCAAACTTTTTTCTTAGAGGTCAACCTACATGTGAGATCTTCACCCTCCTCCGAATGGTAGCGATGTGTCCATCAAAATATGCAATCATAAATTCAAGACAGACATAGTGCTCTAATGATTGCCAAAATTTATTAAGATATATAAAAAAATAGCACTTATACAAAGCAGCACATAAATAGCATGCGGCATAACAGCCGATCCGAAGAAAGTCGCGGGTGAAGTCAAAGGTGTGGCCACATTGATATACAGCGATTTAGGAACTTTTTTATATAGCTATTGCGGTACACTTTATATTTTTTTTATTAGCTATATTGCATTGCATTTTACAGAAACTTACAGTGCTGCAGATTAAAAAGGAAATGTAATTTTAATAACAATTATAATATATAGTATAATATACATATAATATAATAATATGCTCGTCTCCAGGACTTCTCCAGAGCTTCCCCTATCCTCCAGAACTCTCTACCCCAATTTATCAGACTATCGCCTACTTTGCTCACTTTTAGGTGATCTCTGAAAACCTATCTCTTCAGGGAAGCCTATCCTGCCTTCAGCTATTAATGGAATCTTCTACTCTTCCAACCAGTCCGTCCCCCACAGTTACTACCTTTTGTACCACTAGCCCCTCCCTCCTAGATTGTGAGCTCCAAGGAGCAGGGCCATCCTATCCCTCTTGTATTGAACTCTGCCCCAAATTACATCACCAATCTTATCTCTAAATATCACCCAAACCGTACTCTCCGCTCCTCACAAGACCTCCTACACTCTAGCTCCCTTGTCTCCTCCTCCCATGCTTGTCTCCAGGACTTCCCCAGAGCCTCCCCCATCCTCTGGAATGCTCTACCCCAATCTATTTGACTATCGCTTACTCTGCCCACTTTTAGGCAATTTCTGAAAACCTCTCTTCAGTGAAGCCTATCCTGCCCTCAGCTAATAATGGAATCTTCTACTCTTCCAACCAGTCCATCCCCCACAGTTACTACCTTTTGTACCACTAGCCCCTCCCTCCTAGATTGTAAGCTCCAAGGAGCAGGGCCCTCCAATCCCTCTTGTATTGAACTGTATTGTTGTTGTATTGTCTCCCGTTATATTGTAAAGCACTGAGAAAACTGTTGGCGCTATATAAATCCTGTATAATAATAATAATATGATTTGAGTCCCAATTGTATACTCTATATTATTTTTTCCCACAAAAGTGGAGTTACCTTTTAAAAATTATGTTACCCCAACAGTTCATCATCACAGGAGTGAGCTGTCACACTCTGAACTCAGTGCTACTGCATCAGAGGGGAGAGAGCGTGCAGGTGAGGAGGTTTGAATCAGAGAAAGAGCTCTCTCCTGTGATTGTGAATGGTAATAGCTGGGCCTTTCTTAGCAACGTCCTAGCAACGTCCTGGGGGTTTTCCAGTCAGGCTTCATCAGGTACATATATGATCTACTCCTATAACAGGGGCATTATTCAATTTTGGTGAAGGATGCACAGCTCATTTTCATCTACATGCATCCCTTATCTGCATAGGCAGCTTTTTGGTAAACGCATTTCAAGTTTCAATACTACATTTGTATCTACTAAAAACAGAGGTATTTCTGGATATTTCATATACTATATGTGTGAACAAAGCCTTCTTGATGAGACCTTGCACGTCCAGCTCATCGTATTGTGTACACAAGATGAGCAGAAATACTTTCATACATGAGTATGGCAATGTCAGCGGTTTATGTTTATTACACAGAACTATTACAAATATGGTATTTATGGGCCGTAATCAGAATAGTTTGTCTTGGTGATAACTTTTGTACATTGACTGAGAATAAAAAATGGATGCATGCCATGAATCACACAGATACCATGTTTTATTTTATTTTTACAGACTGGCTTCAAAGATTTGGCTCACTTACACTTTTGGGGAGTGGGGTTAAAAACGCATGTTTTTACCGCCCCTCAATCACCCCCTCCCCCTTTATCTGCAATGGCAGTAGATG
The DNA here is from genome assembly GCF_062004578.1 of Staurois parvus. Taxonomy (NCBI): domain Eukaryota; kingdom Metazoa; phylum Chordata; class Amphibia; order Anura; family Ranidae; genus Staurois; species Staurois parvus. The sequence continues at coordinate 9,335,890 of NW_028318003.1, forward strand.
GGGTGTTCATATACCGGGTTTACTTTGCTTTGCACACGTGGAAAACATTATCGCCCCTTTTGCATTCTGCGAGCATTGCTGCCGCTGAACACAACCCATTCAAGTGAATGGAGACAAGCTGGAATTCCTCATGCCATGAGCTGCATGTTGGTGCAGCATTTTCAAAGCTAAAACTGGTAGTGAGGATGTGTCATAACACCACTTCTCCAGCTGTCAAATGCCTCTGAAAAGCGATTTGAATGAGGATTGCTTTTCAGAGGTATGGCAACTTAGCTGCACATCTAAATTTAGCCTTATTGTTACCATTCAGTTTTTCCACAGCACCATTCAGACAAGGAGATGGAGGGGCACCATTCATTGCCAATCAGGTGTGCTGCATGCAGGGGCGGACTGACCATTTGGAAACTCGGGCACTGCCCGAGGGCCCGGGGTCAGTAGGGGGCCCCATGAGATGCCCCTGGTACCTTTTTCATAGGCTTTTTTGAGTTTGGGCAAGGACACAGGGACCCCATGACCCCTATTGCCCGGGGGCCCCATGAGTTGTCAGTCCGGCCCTGGCTGCATGCCCATGTGCTGCCAGGAACAAACCAGTAAGGGGGAGAGCCGTTTGAGCATAGGTGTGATTTGATAGGCTGGGGGTGAGAAGGTTACCTAGCCATATTGTCTAACTGCAATAGCGAACAGGTCAGGCCACCAGCCTGGCTGTACTAACTAGCAGGGCTGTGTAAATCTTAGGACTGGTTGGACACAAATCCAGGTTTGAAGGAGAAATGTCTCCCATGTATGTATGTCACATTTGTATTTAGGCGTTTGCCTGGAGTTCTGCTTTAAATTAAAGAAAGCTTCCTATAACAGCATTAGTCCTCCTATTTTAGGATGGTACAATGTATTCCTCATAAATCACCACTTTCTGTCACTGTGAGGCTACTGTGAAATAAAAAAAGAAAAACAGGAAAACTTAGTGTTTATTCATTCCCACCACAAAACACACAAAATCTATATGTGGCTTGACACACATTAAAGCATGCTGGAAGGTGTTTTTATTGTCTTGCTCTGCATTTTACTGCACATTTGGCTGCATTAGTAAATGAATACTTTTTGCATTTTGATAGGTGTATTGTGTTGTGCATTGACATGCATTGATGTGCATTATGATGCATACAAATGCAGGGTATCTACTTGTTTGGTATGAACAAGGCACATGGCCATCGTTTGTTTTCAGTGTCCCTTGTATCCGGCCTGCCATGATCAGCACAGGTCAACTCAGCTGGTGCAACAAAGGCCTTAAAAGAAAAAGAAATAAATATAGTGAATGTCTGACAATAGATGTAAAAATCTCCCACTGATAGGAAAGTACAAAAACTTAAGTCAGTGAATTTTCAGGCATTTTTGCTATAGTGATCCACACAATTTTTTTTTTCTCTAAATCCACTTTTGCTGCTCATTGGCTGCAGATTTTCTTTGCTTTCCTTGAAAAACGACCTAACATTTTTCTGACTGTCTTCCCTTGCAATTGCCCTCTGCGTTGTCATTTCCTATCAACTCTGTAAATGGCAGTAGGGCTAAGTTTAGGCTAGTGGCTAAATTGCTGTGCCTCTGAAAGGCTATTCACATTTGGGTTGCTTTTCAGAGGTGTTTAGCAGGCAGTGAGTAGCAGATATGATTCCTTCTCACCGCCTCCTTTAACCTCGTAACTCATGCACTGCAGCTATGTGTGGGGGGACAATTTTTGCCTCAGGTTCAAAACAAAGCATTGCAACTACTGCATGTGAACCCTCCCCCCTCCCTTTTGCTGCCCTTACATCTTAAGAGGGGTGGTTGGGGATGCTAAAAGCATGACTTAGCCATATGTTTTTAATGCCCCCCAACCATAAGTCTGCACAAGCCCTAGCTGTGGCAAATCTAGACAAGTGAATGTTCCCAGATTTCCCCAATTGTTATACAGAGTACCCCTTTGTGTTCAATTTACCGCCAGTTATGTGTTGAAATCTCAGTACAAAATACAGCAAAATGGATACTAACCTGCCTGGAGTTTGCATGTTCTCCCTGTGCCTGCGTAGGTTTCCTCCGGGTACTCCAGTTTCCTCACACACCCCAAAGACATGCTGGTAGGTTAATTGGATCCTGTCTAAATTGTTACTAGTATGTGTATGTATGAATGTAAGTTAGGGACCTTAGATTGTACACCCCTTGAGGGTTAGGGAATGATGTGAATGTACAACATATATGTAAAGCGCTGTGTAAATTGACAGCGCTATATAAGTACCTGAAATAAATAAAATAAATAAATCTAAGGGTGGCCATACATGTAACAATCTGATTGATAATTTGATCAAATCTTCGAATTATCAATAAGACGCACACTGTGTCATTGATCGATTCTGAGCAAAAATGATCAATTTTATCAAAATTTCTCAAGATGATCCAATGATAGGAAAGTAGATAGATCGATGTAATCGTCTAAGTGTATGGCACATTGAACAATCTTTTTGATCATATTTTTATTTGACAGCAAATTAAATGGCAGTACAATTGCATGTAAAATCATTTTGTCTATGGCCTCCATGACCATCTCGTTCTGCGGGAGGAGAACCTTTCACACCTTCGTCACAATAGGTAGAAGAATAGAAGTGCAGCCCAGCCCAGGCTGTGTCTCCCAGGCATGATGTTTGCTTCTGAGGTTTCAGCACTTTCCATGGGAGAGTAGAAGAGCGCAGGCCCCTCCTCGCTCCATGACATCAGGGACCTTTGCACTCCCACTCCTCTCACTTCCCGACATGCACTGACAGTTGGCTGTCTGGATGAGGAGCAGGCTGCGGGAGAGCTCTACCTTGGAGTTAACCCCCCTCATTGCCTTACAAAGGACCATTTTGTTTTGCTGATTTGGGTTTGCGGCCTCTGGAAGGGAGCTGAGCAGTTCTGTTTCAAGAAAGGTACAGTGCTTGCTTACAGCCAAACATCTTGTAGAGTTTAGGAGCTGAAGGTCTGATGATTGGGAAATCCTTTCATTGCTGAGCTCTGAGACTGCTCAGCATATTCAAGAATGAAAGGGGCTGAATTACAAGTTTAGAGCATTGTTGTAATTCATTTTATACATTGTTAGAAACACTAAATATTGTTAGGATTATTTTTATACATTGTTAGAAACACTAAATATTGTTAGGATTATTTTTATACATTGTTAGAAACACTAAACATTGGTAGGATTATTTTATATATTGTTAGAAACACTAAATATTGTTAGGATTATTTTATACATTGTTAGAAACACTAAATATTGTTAGGATTATTTTATACATTGTTAGAAACACTAAACATTGGTAGGATTATTTTATACATTGTTAGAAACACTAAACATTGCTATGATTATTTTATACATTGCTAGAAACACTAAATATTGTTAGGATTATTTTATACATTGTTAGAAACACTAAACATTGCTATGATTATTTTATACATTGTTAGAAACACTAAACATTGCTATGATTATTTTATACATTGTTAGAAACACTAAACATTGGTATGATTATTTTATACATTGCTAGAAACACTAAACATTGCTATGATTATTTTATACATTGCTAGAAACACTAAACATTGCTATGATTATTTTATACATTGTTAGAAACACTAAATATTGTTAGGATTATTTTATACATTGTTAGAAACACTAAACATTGCTATGATTATTTTATACATTGCTAGAAACACTAAATATTGTTAGGATTATTTTATACATTGTTAGAAACATTAAATATTGGTATGAGTTTTTTTGTACATTGTTTGAAACATTAAATATTGGTATAATTATTTTTATACATTGTTAGAAACATTAAATATTGGTATGAACTTTTTTATACATTGTTAGAAACATAAACTTTGATAGAAAGAGTGACAGCAGAAAACAGAGCAGGTGGTCCATGGTGTCAGCCCTGGTCTCTTTTGTCTGATTATAGATCTGTGTTTGAATCCACGTACTGTTGACTGGCTCACTACCTCTGGTGAAAGTCTGGTCCGATTTATCAAGTACTCTTTTAGTAAAATAATATTTTATAAGATCACTTTTGAGCTTTTCTCTTGCTAGTTTGAGGTCATGTTCTGTGCTCTTGATCTTCACTTCTTATTGAAGATCCTGCCATCCTGACCCTTATTAACACCTGTAATGTAAAGGTCTCTATCATGGCCTCCCTTCCCTTTGTTATAAACTTTAAATGTTGGACATGTGAAAAGAAAATCTAAAACTCGTAGGCTTTTAACATGGTTGATGGTTGAAAGCTGAATTGTAGTTTTACACAGTGACAAGGTACAGGTGAATTCACATTTAACCCTTTCATTCACATTGAACCTTCTCTGATTCCTGCAGTACAGGTGAACAACCCTTTAATTCACATTTGACCCTTTCCGATTCCTGTAGTAAAGGTAATTTCACATTTGACCCCTTCCAGTTCCTGTAGTACAGGTAAATTCACATTTAACCCTCTCCAATTCCTGTAGTACAGGTAAATTCACATTTAACCCTATCCGATTCCTCTAGTACAGGTAATTTCACATTTAACCCTATCCGATTCCTCTAGTACAGGTAAATTCACATTTAACCCTCTCCAATTCCTGTAGTACAGGTAAATTCACATTTAACCCTATCCGATTCCTGTAGTACAGGCAAATTCACATTTAACCCTATCCGATTCCTCTAGTATAGGTAAATTCACATTTAACCCTCTCCAATTCCTGTAGTACAGGTAATTTCACATTTAACCCTATCTGATTCCTGTAGTACAGACAAATTCACATTTAACCCTATCCGATTCCTCTAGTACAGGTAAATTCACATTTAACCCTCTCCAATTCCTGTAGTACAGGTAAATTCACATTTAACCCTATCTGATTCCTGTAGTACAGGCAAATTCACATTTAACCCTTTCCGAGTCCTGTAGTACAGGTAAATTCACATTTAACCCTCTCCAATTCCTGTAGTACAGGCAAATTCACATTTAACCATTTCCGATTCCTGTAGTACAGGCAAATTCACATTTAACCCTTTCCAATTCCTGTAGTACAGGCAAATTCACATTTAACCATTTCCGATTCCTGTAGTACAGGTGAATTCACGTTTAACCCTTTCTGATCCCTGTAGTATAGGTGAAGTCAAATTCAACACTATCTGATTCTCGTATAGGTGAAGTCACATTGAGCCCTGGTTCACACCAATGCAGTTTGTCATGCGTTTTGACAGTTCAAAATTGCCCCATTTGTGGCAATGAAACCGTTCAAATTGTTGAAACTCAAGTCACACAGACTTTAAAAAGTTTCCTGCATTACTTTTCTGTGATGTCAGTGCGACTTTCATTGACTTCTGTTAAATGAATTTGCAAGCTGCAATGAAACTGAACATCTGAATCGCACTGACCTGTGGTTTTGAAATTGCACTGAACCCCGTCTGATTCCTCTAGTACAGGTGAATTTACATTGAACCCTTTCTAATTCCTGTAGTACAGGTGAATTCACATTTAACACTTTCTGATTCCTGTAGTACAGGTATTATTGCATTGAACCTTTTCTGATTCCTGTAGTACAGGTACATTTATATTGAAGCCTTTCAGATTCCTGTAGAACAGGTGAAGTCACGTTGAACCCTTTTCTGATTCCTGTACTACACCTAAATTCATATTGAACCCTTTTCTGATTCCTGTAATATAGGTGCATTTGCATTGAACCCTTTCTGATTCCTGTAGTACAGCTAAATTTACATTTAACTTTTTCTGATACTGGTAGTACAGGTAAATTTATATTGAACCCTTTCGGATTCCTATAGTACAGGTGAAGTCACATTGAACCCTTTCTGATCCCTGTAGTACAAGTGAAGCCACATTGAACCCTTTTCTGATCCCTGTAGTACAGGTAAATTCTTATTGAACCTTTTCTGATTCCTGTAGTACAGGTGAAGTCACATTGAACCCTTTTCTGATTCCTGTAGTACAGGTGAAGTCACATTGAACCCTTTTCTGATTCCTGTAGTACAGGTGAAGTCACATTGAACCCTTTTCTGATTCCTGTAGTACATGTAAATTCATATTGAACCCTTTCGGATTCCAGTGAAGTCACATTGAACCCTTTTCTGATTCCTGTAGTACAAGTGAAGTCACATTGAACCCTTTTCTGATTCCTGTAGTACATGTAAATTCATATTGAACCCTTTCGGATTCCAGTGAAGTCACATTGAACCCTTTTCTGATTCCTGTAGTACAAGTGAAGTCACATTGAACCCTTTTCTGATTCCTGTAGTAAAGGTGCATTCGCATTTAACCCCTTCTGAATCATCTGATACAGGTGGATTTATTTTTAACCCTCTGTGATTCCTGAAGTACCGTTATAGTCACATTGAACCCTTTTCTGATCCCTGTAGTACAAGTGAAGTCACATTGAATCCTTTTCTGATCCCTGTAGTACAGGTGAAGTCACATTGAATCCTTTTCTGATCCCTGTAGTGCAAGTGAAGTCACATTGAACACTTTTCTGATTCCTGTAGTACAGGTAAAGTCACATTGATCCCTTTCTGATCCCTGTAGTACAAGTGAAGTCATATTGAACACTTTTCTGATTCCTGTAGTACAGGTGAAGTCACATTGAACCCTTTCTGATTCTTGTAGTACAGGAAAATTCTTATTGAACCCTTTCTGATTCCTGTAGTATAGCTGAATTTGCATTTAACCCCTTCTGAATCATCTGCTATGGGTGGATTTATTTATAACCCTTTGTGATTCCTGAAGCACAGGTATAGTCACATTTAACCCTTTCTGATTCCTGTAGTGTTTTGGAATCTGATTTAGCAGCTAAGGATACAGTAACAGTGTATGCTATAGCTCTTTTGCAGTGAACCAAACTTACCTGCCTGTTTGCATTCTCCTTTGGAATGTACACTGAGCTGTGCATATGCAGCTCAGGGTACATTAGCGGGGCAGTGTCTGCATTCCAGGATGAAAGAACTCCTGTCCATGTGCAGGAGTTCTGTCAAAATGCATCAGCCAGTCAAGTTGCCCAAAGAGCTGGTACGCATGAGAAGACAAGAAGAAGATGCTGGCACCAGCAAGGGACCTTGCAGGTGTCAGACTGTTGGATCAAAGGTAAGTACTGCAGAGGTTAGTTCTGCTTTAAAGTGTTTTTAAAGTCAGGAAATCTGTTATCACATATCCACTATTACTTACATTACTGTATGCTGATTAATTTTGCTGCCAGTGACATCTCTTCATGTCCGGATCGATCTGATTAAGCTGACTTCCTCTTTTGTGGTGGCTCCGTTCATTAGTGTGGTTCCTATGGAGCCCTACTGTAGCCAATTCATTCTGCACATTCACCCACCTGGGATTACAGATAAAGTGTGTGCAGACATGCAAAATTCAATGAAACTTGTCAAACGCAATGAAACTTCCACTGACATGCCTGTGTACAAGTACTCGTGCTTTGGGGAGTAGCTGTGTGCTCATTCACACAGCCCCAGAGAACAGAGTGGAAGAACATTTGAATATGTTGAATAAAAAAAATGTAACAAACTGACAATATACGAATTGATACAATTATTGAACATAAGTTATTTTATTTGCATTCTGCATCTCTCATAGCATTTAAGAAATATTGAAGAAAGAAGAAAATATATTTTACTTTATATACAATAACAACCATTGTGGGTAATAATGGCCATTGAAAGATATATAGTGCCCATTTTCATTTTCACACCATGACTCCCAGATTTGTGTTTATAGTCATTCATTGTATTGCTTAGCAAACTTCAGATGATTTTATTATTTTCTGTGATCCCTTTCAAATCCTTCCCAAAGTCTTAGTTACTGTTTGCTTTAGCTTTGAAATGCTGAGCTGTCATTTGGATGAATTTATTGCAGAGATGTAAAGTACAGGTGAGTTGTGAGATCCGCCCTGTGCTTTATAGTTCCAGGTCTAGTGACTTGACTAGTCATTGCAGACGACATTGTTTGTAGAAATGTCATTAACACTTTCACTCAGTCCTTGCAGAACCTGCTGCAGTATTTCTGGTTTCAGGGACAGTGTATGTATAGCAAAAACCAGTTTTTATAGTTTTGGGTAGAGTGTGGAGGGATTAAAACCACTGTCAAGTTTTTTTTTGCTGTCTGTACCTATGTTTGGGAGATTTACCCCTCTGTTTGTTTGTTTTGGTGACCATTACCACCAAAATAGATAGGGGTTGATTTACTAACCAATCAGCTTCCAGTTTTCGCCAAAGTTTAACTGTAGAAGCTGAAGTTAGAAGCTGATTGGCTACCATGCAGAGCTGCACCAGATTTTGCACTCTCCAGTTTTAGTAAATCAACTATATAGTGATCGAAGGTCCAACATTTTAGAGTTGTCTTTAGAACAGGAGGTGAGATGAAATCTAAGAATGGGGATACCGGTTCTATTGACACCTCTATGAAAGGGTAATTACCTTCACTTTGTAGAGACATTTTCTCACTTCCTGTTGAGTCTGTAGGGTTCACCCTAATGGGACACAGACACCATAAAACTAAGTTGGCAAGAGTATGAATTCTTGCCCACGCTATTGAACATATACAAAATAGTTTCAGCAAGCATATATATATACAAAACTCGTAAGGCTGGAATCAATTAAGTAATTTCAAGCACGATTAAAGATACATAACCATAATGAATCCCACTCTTAAAGTGTTACTAAACCCACAACAGTAAAATCAGTCTGTATATGCAGTGAAGCATGCTTGTTATACTCACTGTGGAACCTAAGAGGTTAATCCTCTGCATTGTGTAAAAAGGCTGTTTGATCCTGACTTCTCTGCCCCTCCTCTTGTTCAAATGTCCACACTGATCAGACAGACTGAACCTGTAGCCCTTCTGCACATGGTCAGTTTGGTTTGTATTGCTAGAGGGTTTTGTTTGCTTGGAAGAGTGCATGTGATCAGCCCAGGGCCAATCAGCACTGTCCAGACAGAGGTCAGGGGTTCTACATCCTCCTAGGGCATGAAAGAAAACTCCAGCTGAGCACTGGTTAAAGCTTGTAGGAGAAGTCACAAGTCTGCTATATACTGCTGATGAGAAAAGGTATTTAGCAGTTTATATTTACTAAAATAATTGCACTTCCATGTTCTGTGTACTGAAGACCAGATATAGTGAATGCAGGGTCCTGGGTTTAGTAACACTTTAAAGCTCAGAGTGGAGACCAATGAAATATGTGAAACATCCCCAACATCAAACAAAAGACATCCCAGAAGTCACCTATTGTTAAGAATACAAAATAATTAGCAAACTGTAAAATCAGTTACAGTATATACATTACATTTATGTGAAACACCTATATACATCAAGCTGCGACTACAAAACATCTTCTATCATGGTCCAAATTATTGAATGCATATTTGTATAAAAAGATACAGATTGAATTCAGAATTTAATTCCCTGAGATGCAGTGTATCGATGGATCTACTGTACCCCTACCAGGGGTGGATTGACCATTTGGAAACTCGGGCAGTGCCCGAGGACCCGGGGTCAGCAGGGGGCCCCATGAGATGCCCCTGTTACCTTTTTTCAGAGGCTTTTTTGAGTTTGGGCAAGGACACAGGGCCCCATGATCCCCTATTGCCCGGGGTCCCCATGAGTTGTCAGTCCGCCCCTGACCCCTACTGTACTGTAGTCAATTCTCGGTCCCCACCGTGTCTAATTTTTGGTACTCCGTCAATCAATGTAAATTTGAACTGTGAGGCTGATGTCCCTTTTCTATAAAATGTCTGGTAAGTGACAATTGTATCAGTTAACCGTAATCAAGTACCTGTGTCGTGCAATGTGATTTTTTTGTACATTATACATATATACGTGTAAAAGTGCTCATGACCATATAGGAACCTCTACGTGGATTTATCAATCCAATTGCTTATCAATCCAATGGCTTGTAGCCCTTAAATTGCTTTGTTTTTATATATGATTTTTTTGCAGGAATTTCACATTGCCTCAGGTTTTCAAAGCAGAGAAGTTAGGGTTGTTTGTAGTTCCTATCACCAAGCACTCAGGCCCTGAGTAATGCCCTAGGTCATAAATCAGGATAAACCACTCCAAGAAGTAGGCTTTAGTGAAGACTGAATGGGTACAAATGAAAAGCAATAAGGAAGAGCATTCCAGATAAAAGATATGTCTCAAGAGAATGCCAAAGGTTAATCTTGTTGTCCATGTTTCTAAGAGTGATAATTTTGTTGTCCCTGTGCAGTGATATGAATGTGATGAGAAAGCCTGTACCATGTATTAAAGGAGAAGTACAGCCAAAGCTATGTTGGCTGTACTTCTGTGAATCACAGGAGTGCAGTTTGTTCTGCTTTCCTGCGACTCCTTTTCAGCTGAGAGCAGGCTGAAGTGACTCATCAAATCCAGCCTGGGGAAAGATCCCGACTTTAAAGTCGGGATCCACCCCAGAGTCTGGAGCACCTGGCTCAGCCTCTCAGCAGTCTACTGAGAGCCTGAGCCATCCGCTTCCTCCTCCTCCACAGCCCAGCGCTCCAGTTAGTGCGGTGGGCAGGGGGTGCGGTCATGTGATTACTGAGTTCTCACCCTTGGTGCTCATGTACACTGCAGCTGATAAACTCATCTTTAGCAGCTGTTCAGCGTTTTTTTCAGCAGCCCCTGAACTCACCCTAATGTGTTCCTATGTGTCCATGTACACATCGTCGTTTACAGTCATTCACAGTCGTTCACAGGCAGTTGAGTTTACAGTCGCTTTTTTGAATGCAGAAAACTTTGCATTCGATTTTATCAGCGTTTCAAACGCAAAACGCTTGTAAACGCGGCTAAATGCGACAAATCGCGTTTATAAGCATTTGCATCTGAACATTTTTTTTTAACTCTTCCAGTTCCCGATGCTTCCCAGAGCCTTTTTTCATCATGAAAAATGCATGCAAAGCGGTTTCAAGGTACTCAGATGGACAAAACACTGAACACAGGATGTTCCTACCAAGCTTGTCACACATTGTAATGACCAATTCACACCTCAGACCTCTCCCCCCTTGGAAACAAAAGATATGTTAATGCCCATTCACACCTCAAATTCTTCATGAAGACCCCCTGCCAGACACCTTTCCCTCCCTTAGAAACTAAAGAAATGTTAATGAGCAACTCATACCTAAGCTAATCTTCACCAGGGAAAGAATTCTTCGGTCATCCACCACAGTTGTTTTCCGTGGTCTTACGGGTCTTTTGGTGTTGCTGAGCTCACCGGTGCGTTCCTTCTTTTTAAGAATGTTCCAAACAGTTGTTTTGGCCACGCCTAATGTTTTTGCTATCTCTCTGATGGGTTTGTTTTGTTTTTTCAGCCTAATGATGGCTTACTTCACTGATAGTGACAGCTCTTTGGATCTCATCTTGAGAGTTGACAGAAACAGATTCCAAATGCAAATAGCACACTTGAAATGAACTCTGGACCTTTTATCTGCTCATTGTAATTGGGATAATGAGGGAATAACACACACCTGGTTATGGAACAGCTGAGAAGCCAATTGTCCCATTACTTTTGGTCCCTTAACAAGTGGGAGGCACATATGCAAACTGTTGTAATTCCTACACCGTTCACCTGATTTGGATGTAAATACCCTCAAATTAAAGCTGACAGTCTGCAGTTAAAGCACATCTTGTTCGTTTCATTTCAAATCCATTGTGGTGTATAGAGCCAAAAATGTTAGAATTGTGTCGATGTCCCAATATTTATGGACCTGACTGTATATCTTGTACACAGGCTCTTGTTAATCAGGCAAGTTAATTTCGAGGGAATTGTACAATCAGACTGTAACATGCTCAGCCAGGAATAGGAACGATTGCTGAATGTTCAGTCACCTTCAAATTTCTAAGCATGCTTAAGGCCTCATGCAGACAGGACATTTTCCTAACTCTCCTAGAATCCTTTCCTCCTGGCACCAACGTTTTGACAGAAAAAACATCAGACACTTGTAAAATTGTGTAATGTGTTTAGCCACGTTCAGCATTTGTGTAATAATTAATTTCATTGGCCAGAATAAATCATTTATTCTGGCCATTGAAATGAATTACCGCTCAAGCGATAAACACGCCTAGCATTAATGTGCGTTTAGATGTGTTTAGAAGTATCAAGCATTTTTCCTGCCAACCCTCTCCTGCTCCTGGACATACACTGGCAGTGGTTTTTTTTCCTGCCTCTAAACACCTATGCCTCTAAACTCCTTTAAAGGTTCATGTGGGCATGGACACTTAGGCTAACATGCAGGTGCGTTTAGAGCAGGGGTGTATTTACCACAAGGCAAACAAGGCATTTGCCTAGGGTGGCATGTTTCAAGGGGGCAGCGCCACCCCTCAAAAGAAGGGATGGAAGAAGGGACACACACACAGCACGGGGACCATGTGGGATCCGAGAGAGGCTGCAGGCTGCTTGATGGTGTATGCAGAGCCTGACTCTTGGGATTTCCAGAGCTGTGAAGGTGAGTGTCTTATCTATTCCCGGGGTGGGGGGTTGCCAGTGTATGGGGGCGGTGGTAGTGGAAGACTCTCTTGGGTAGGGGTGGGAGGGCTGGGGTGTTGTTGGTCAATGCCAGGCTCTCTTCGTGGGGGAGGGAAGTGTTGGTCTGTGTCAGGTTCTCTCCATGGGGGAGAGCCAATTTTTGTGTTGCCTAGTGAAGCACGAAACCTATATACATCACTGGTTTAGAGGCAGGGAAAAAAAGTGCAAGACGCCCCTAGAAGCAGCTGTAAAAACGTCCTGTGTACATGAGGCCCTAATCTTATGTAAGACGGAGGCTGAGGGCAATAGAAGGTACTTTTTTGTGGAAAGAATACATAAATTTTATTTTTTTAAACCAGAGTTTGGTGTCACTTTCACTCTGTGCTTTAATGCAATATATGCTTACCCCCATAATTTCTGTAGTCGAAAATTATGACACTTCTACCATCACTATCAACAGTCATTTCTGGCATTTCTGGATACCAAGGGAAGTGGTCAAGATGACTCCACTATAGCTCCCAACATTCATAGGGATTGCTCCCCACTGTGGGGCATCTTTATGCCTTTTCAGTGATGGGCAGGATTAGACTTTGCTGGGTGGAATTAGAAGGAACTTGGTGGTGAGCAGTACTCCTTGACCACACATGACTGCATGACATTAGCGCATCATTCTGCTCTCTACCAATGCTCTACTACATTGATTTCCAGTCCCCAGGGGCACTGGCCAGGTATGGTATATACCAGGGGCGCACTGACAACTCATGGGGCCCCGGGCAATAGGGGATCGTGGGGCCCCTATGTCCTTGCCCACATTCAAAAAAAGCCTATAAAAGGTACCAGAGGCATTTCATGGGGCCCCCTACTGACCCCGGGCCCTCGGGCGGTGCCCAAGTGATCGAATGGTCAGTCCACCCCTGGTATATATATATTTACATTGGTTTAAGCTGCATCAGTTTAACTATGTATAAAATATCCATACCTGGAATTTATCTTTTAAAGAAAGGTGTCAGACATAACAGAGGTGCCATGAATACAAACCATTCTACTTGGTCATTTATATCAACCTGTCCTTTCAGCACCAAATCCAATCCCTGTCAAAAGTTTGTAGACTTCACCTCTGTAACATCTCTAAAATTTGCCCCTTTTTAACTAATGAAAACACCAAGCTACTCATTCACTCCCTTCCGATCTCTCACCTTGACTGTTGTAACTTTATTTTCTTAGACCTACCTCTCCATAGGCTATCTCCCTATCATCAATAATGCTGTCAGATTCATTTACCTTACTGACCACTCAGTTTCTGCCACCCCTCTCTGCCAATTGCTCCACTGGCTTCTGATTGCCCAGTGAAAATACATAAAAAATACTAACAGCAACATATAAAACCATGTACAAATTTGCCCTGAGGTGCATCACCTTCTTGTTTAAAAATATCACCTAAACTCCTACCAAGACATCCTGCTCTTAAGCTCTCTTGTCTTCTCCTCCATGTTTGTCTCCAGGACTTCTCCAGAGTCTCCCCCATCCTTTGGAACTCTCCACCTCAATCTGTCCAACTATCTCCTACTCCTACAGTATCCAACTCTGACCACTTTTATGTGATCCCTGAAAACTCTTCAGGGAAGCCTATCCCACCTCCAGCTAACAACTGAACTTTTAATTCCCACACAAGCTGGGTTTGGGCTGCACTTATGAATCAGCTGTCTCCTTCATAGTTGTTTTTAGATAAGCTGTGGCAGGAAGGAAAGGGGCAGGTTGGATCCTATACCTAGGGTTAGAAAACACTTAGAAACATCGGACAAAGTACTTTGTTCCATAGCAGACAAAACAAAAATTTATAATGATAGACACTTACCTGTCCCTTGGTTCACCGGTGTCCTCACCACCACTGGTTTCACTAGCCGTCTTCTCTCCCTGGCGCTGGCATCTTCAGTGTGGGCACCTGGCTGTGACAGCTTGCGGCTTCAGTCGGGTGCCCACTGCGCATGCACGAGAAGCGCTGCGCTTTGTGAATGGCCCCGTAGTCTTCTGGGACCTGTCACACGTCCCAGAAGACTAGGGGGAGGGAGGGAGGACAACTTCCGCTTCCGATTGCCTAGGCCAGGGGTAAGGAACCTGAGAGCCGCAGGACTACAAGTTCCATCATGCCTCTGTAAGTCAGCTGTAACTGTCAGTTTTGTAATCTTTGCAATGCCTCATGGGAAATGTAGTTCCACAACAGCTAGAGAGCCGCAGGTTGCCTACCCCTGGCCTAGGCGATCGCAGCGGAAGTGGGAGCGGGTACCTGTGAAATTCGAGTATGCACTCCTCCCCTGCTCCCCAAAGGTGGGGAGCGGGGGACAAAGGCTTAAAGCGGAACTTTTCCTTTTGGGTAGAGCTCCGCTTTAAATACTCTCTGAGCTGCTGCTCTGGAAACAGCATAGAGATAAGGAAGTCTGCCATTTGTGTTACTTTCATGTGCAGCATGCTTGTTCTGGACACCCCTGGCTTTGTTTTGTAAAGCCCAATAGCAGGCTCTCTACATACAGTTTCTCTTTTCCCCACCAGAAGGTAAAAGCCACCAGCATCTACTCAAAAGTGAAATATAATTTTTTTGGGGGGACTGATCCTTTACAGATCATTACGTTTACATGTGAAAAATATACAAATGACTTTATATAAAACTGTTATGATTTCATACCTTTGGTATTCGCAAGAACTGGTGTTTGTCATTCCTGCCGCGCCTGTACATTGGTGCCTTTAGGGTAGCTTTATCTAGAAGTAGAACTAACGCGTCAGTGCTGACAGACACTGTAGCGTTCATTTAGCACAGGGCTCAGAATACTTTTGAAGATGGCTGTCGGGAGTGATCTACAGGTATTTTGAACAGGTGTTGTCTGCCCTATTTTGATGCCGCTCTGTTCTTATTGTGCCGCAGCCTTACAAAAATATGCATGTGGGTGCGTAAAGCCACCAACATATAGTAAGTAACACATTCCAGTTCAATGGACCTGCCCTGCTGACTGTTTGGAAACTATTTTAGTGCTACAGGATTGTTGTTACAAAGTAATTAGGTGGGCCAGGATTATGTGCTAAATCCAAGACCATTCTGCATTGTGTGCAAATAATGAACTCACCATGAACCTTCAATAGAGCAATGCCTGTTTCTTGACATCTTTAATCCACTGTATATATGTTGTCAGGGCTGTAGATAAGGGGGTACCACCTGTCTTCTTGTATGGGGCCCAGGCCAGCAGGGGGGCCAACGCAGCTGGGTGAATCAGATGTAGGCAGGAAAGGTGATAAGCACGGCAGTGGGGGGCAGTTACTGAAATTGATCCCCTGTATGGCTCTCTCTGCAGCAGATGAACGCTGGCTTCTTCTCCGCTCCCTCCCACCAGATTTCAGCTGCTGCAAGAGAGCCATACAGGGGATTAGCAGTTGAACCCCCACATTTCCCCCTGCTGCCCAAGGCCTTCGGTGTGCCCCCTACCCCCGCAGTGCTTCCAGCTTCCCTCCTCTCCTTCCCACCGGCAGCTATAAGCACACAATAGGATCCTTCAGGTGGGGGAAGAATCTGGTAACTATGTCACATTTACCAGCCCTGTTTTTTCCTATGAATACAATGAGTGCTCGGTCTGATCGCTCACTGTGTTCATTTGTAACTGAAGCATAGTAAACTGTGTTTATTTGGGGGGGCTGTCAGATTGGCTGTATGGGGTCCCGTGGTTTCTAACAGCAGCGCTGTATGTTGTACCCTTGTTCCTATTCAGCTTCCATGTCTTCCCAGTACCTTTACATTTTTTTTAGATAGATATGCCATGATAATATTACTATTATTATACAGGATTTATATAGCGCCAACAGTTTGCTCAGCGCTTTGCAATATAAAGGGAGACAATACAGCAACAATACAGTTCAATACAAGTGGGTTAGGAGGGCCCTGCTCCTTGGAGCTTACAATCTAAGAGGGAGGGTCTGGTGGTACAAAAGGTAATAACTGTGGGGGATGGACTAGTAGGAGGAATAGAAGATTCCGTTATTAGCTGAAGGCAGGATAGGCTTCCCTGAAGAGATAGGTTTTCAGAGATTGCCTAAAAGTGGGCAGAGTAGGCGATAGTCAAATAGATTGGGGTAGAGCGTTCCAGAGAATGGGGGAGGCTCTGGAGAAGTCCTGGAGACAAGCATAAGAGGAGGAGACAAGGGAGCTAGAGAGTAGGAGGTCGTGCGAGGAGCGGAGAGTACGGTTTGGGTGATATTTAGAGACAAGATTGGTGATGTAATTTGGGGCAGAGTTATATATGGCTTTATATGTTATTGTTAATGTGTTGAATTTTATCCGTTGGGCAACGGGAAGCCAGTGGAGGGATTGGCAGATAGGTATGGTAGATTTGGAATGGTTAGTAAGGTGGATGAGTCTGGCAGCAGCATTCATGATAGACTGAAGAGGGGATAGCCTGCGATAAGGTAGGCCAATGAGGAGGGAGTTACAATAGTCAAGGCGTGATATAACAAGGGAGTGAATAAGCTGCTTATTGGTTTCAGTGGTTAAAAGCAGGCGTATCTTGGAGATGTTATGGAGGTGAAGTCTACAAGATTTAAACAGTGATTGAATTTGGGGCTGAAAGGACAGATGGAAGTCCAGGATTACACCTAGTACCCTGACATGAGGGGAAGAAGTGATGGTTGTATTATTGATCTTGATGGAGAAATCAGGGGAGGGGGCATGGGCATAGTGTATTTAATTTTTTTCAGTATTCTGGAAGATCAATGGGTGCTTCTAATACAAAGGCCTTAAGTTCTAGCTGTGGCAAGAATCCAGAGGCCATAGAAAACAATGACAGGCTGACAGCAACAGCTGTCCGCTGGTGTGCGGATGTTCAGACAGCCAGCAATGACCTGCGATTAGGGACAGATGATCCCCTGGATACAAACAGCTTGCATCTGTCCCTAACCACAGGTAATTGCTGGTTGTGTAATTGAACACTGGTGGACAGCAATGGCCGCTGTCAGCCTGTCATTGCTTTGTATGGGCTCGGTGGCCACAACTGTCTGCAAGCACCTGTACAGCCAAACGCATACATCTGCTGGGTTCTTGCTGCTGTTAGAACATTTCTGCCATGTAAATGAGGCCTCAGGCTACATTCACATTAGCCTCATGTGTTTAGATTAAACACAGGAGTAAATTACCTACAAAACAAAGTGTTTCTGTGTTTAAAGCCGGCGATACATGGGTCGAATTCCAAAATATTTTCTTTAGAAAATATTGAGAATTTTCGTTCAAATTTCGCACCATTAGTCGGCCACAGAAATGGACAATTTTTCTGCGCCCATTGAATTTGAGTGAACGGGCATGTTGGAGGTTTTTTGAAAAATTAACAAATTTCTAATCAATGATGGAAGAATCGTGCAAGAAATATAATCAAAAAAGAAATGAGCATGAGCTGTGACCTAGAACAAAAAGAAAATTCTTGGCCACGAAAATTCTTTTCCAAAGTAACATAAGGTGAAATTGAAGGCTTGGTTGGTCGAATTTCAAATTCAATGGTGGCACCATTGGGTTAGAAATACACAAATTTTCCGATTTTCTAGCGCAAATTAGTTTGGAATTTATAGCCTGCATTACTGTATTTGCATTTACGTGTACTTACTCATATTTACGCATGTTTACATGCGACTAGATGCTTTCAGAGTATCTAATAATGGATACGCAGAATCTAGACTCTGTGAGGGGCTGGACAGGGCTGGAAGATGTACCTAGTGCTACGAATGTTATAGGGTATGTGCCCAGGAACAGATGCTCAGAATTCAGGCTGCTTGCTTTCCGGGCATTTGTCCCTGGGCATATAGTGCCCTACATGTAAGTACCACTAGGTGCATCTTCCAGACCAGCTAGATAGCGCACCTTTGCCCTCTGCCCGCATCTAAACACCAGGTCCCCATGCACCAGGACTAAATGCCCAGTGCACATGGGGCCTTAGAAGAGCTCATTATTGATTCATTTTTGACTAGGGACTTACATTTTCTGGAGTGAGAGGTTGTTTTGGATGTGACGCATACATTTTTTTAGTGTGATAAATACATCTTTGGATGCAATGAATATATACCACTTGCAGTTCTATATATTTGTGCTACCAAAAGGAAAACATAAGTCATCAATTGGCAGGTAAGTCTCCCATCCGCTAATTACACCTGTCTCTGCTAAACATCTTATTCATGCAGACTCAGTGAAAGGATCATACTTTTCTCTGTGGAGGTATTAAAAGAAAATTCCTATTCAGTAAACAGTGGTCTCCAAAATTTGGCCCTTTGCTTGCCTTTATCTGGCCCTTGGGGCACTTTTCCTCCCACTGATACAAGACACTATTCCTCACACTGACACCAACAATGAGGTACTATTCCTCCCTCTGACACCATTGATGGGACACTATTCCTCTAACTAACACCAATGATGGGGCACTGTTCCTCCCACTGACACCAGTGATGAGACACTGTATCTCTAACACCAATGATGGGACATTATTCCTCATACTGACACCAGTGATGGGACTTTATTCCTCCAACTAACACCAATGATGGGGCACTATTCCTCCCACTGACATCAATGATGGGGCACTGTTCCTCCTACTGACAACAATGATGGGGTACTATTCCTCCCACTGATACCAATGAGGGGCACTGTTCCTCCCACTGACACCAATGATGGGGTACTATTCCTATCACTGATACCAATGATGGGGCACTATTCCTCCCACTGACACCATTCAAGGGGCACAATTCAACACTGACACCAATGATGGGGCACTATTCCTCCCACTGATGCCAATGATGGGGCACTATTCCTCCCACTGATGCCAATGATGGGGCACTATTCCTCCCACTGATACCAATGATGGGGCACTATTCCTCCTACTGACAAAATGATGGGGCACTATTCCTCCAACTAACACTGCTCTTCCCACTGACACCAATGATGGGGCGCTATTCCTCCCACTGATACCAACGGTGTGGCACTATTCCTCCCACTGACACCAATGATGGGGCACTATCTCTCCCAATGATACAAACAGTGGGCACAATTCTCCTACTAATACGAAAGATAAATTGTTTACTCCCACTCACGCCAGGACATTTTCTACTCCCAATCACCACAGTCCGGCCCCCCTAAAGTCTAAAGTAAACTGGCCCTTTGTTTAGAAAGTTTGGAGACCCCTGCAGTAAAAGAGTGTAGAGTACTGGCAATATTAATAAAACTAACAAGGGCCCTTCCCAACATTATACAAAACAAAAAAATGGCTTTAGATACTGTGCACCAGCAGTGTTGCTAGGATTGTGAAAGACCCAGGGTGTTCTTGGGCACTGGGGGGGGGGGGGGGAGTGGGTGGGATGCATAGTTTGTCCTGTGGAATGATGGGTGAGAACAAATTGCACTAACGGGAAAGGGGTGGAGGAGTAGTTTAAAAGGGCATAGTTAAATTTTAACTTGAGCCCACTTGATTTATACATGGCACACAAATGCAACAATCCTTGTACCTAAAAAATATGCTTTTAATTATTGAGCCACCAGCGAGGGTCTCACAGACATGCATAAACATAAGAACAAAGTTGTAAACATTGAAATGTACATTAAAGATGCTTTTCTGCACACAGGTGATGCACAGAGTGCAGGGGTCAGAAGTACTTGATGCAGGGGCCATGCATGTGTACCACAGAGATTGCAGGAGTCAGCAGTATGTAATACACAGAGCATAGCGGCTTGGAGTATATAATGTACAGAGTGAGTAACACACAGAGAGCAGTGGTCAGAATTACATAATGCAAAGAGTGCAGGGATCAGGGTGATTAACACACAGAGTACAGTGGTCAGGATTACATAATGCAAAGAGTGCAGGGATCAGGGTGCATAATGTACAGAGTGCAGGGGTCTGAAGTATTTAATGCAAGGGCCATTCATGTGTACCACAGAGATTGCAGGAGTCAGCAGTATGTAATACACAGAGCATAGCGGCTTGGAGTATATAATGTACAGAGTGATTAACACATGGAGTGCAGTGGTCAGGATTAAATAATGCTCAGAGTGCAGGGATCGGGGTGTGTAATGTACAGAGTGCAGGGGTCCGAAGTACTTGATGCAGGGACCATGCATGTGTACCACAGAGATTGTAGGAGTCAGCAGTATGTAATACACAGAGCATAGTGGCTTGGAGTATATAATGTTCAGAGTGATTAACACACAGAGAGCAGTGGTCAGAATTACATAATGCAAAGAGTGCAGGGATCAGGATTACATAATGCACAGAGTGCAGGGATCAGGATTACATAATGCACAGAGTGCAGGGATCAGGGTGCGTAATGTAGAGTTCAGGGATCGGGGTGTGTAATGTACAGAGTGAAGGGGTATGCAATATGTACCACATCTCTTTGCTCTCCACCCCCCTTCCCCATACATATTATTCCACAATACATTTGTGCATACCTGCACTATCCTATGGTGTCAGCCTTCCAGACCTCAGATACCAGTTTAAAATGAGGGGAAGTCCATCACATCAGAGCCAAAGAGGAGTGTGTGAGTATGTCTCTCTCAGCTCTGAACTGCAAACCTGCTGTGGTATCTGAGGTCTTTCAGCGGCTGCAGTGTGATTGGCACAGCAGCGTCAGAAGAGATGTGGGGCACATGCCCTTAGTGTCTGGCAATAGCAGCGCCACTGCTGTACATTAATTAGGAGGAGCATGGAACTGAGGAACAATGGGATCAAGGAACTGAAATATTGTGATGGTTTAATTCTCACATCTAAGAAGCAATTTTAAAGCCAAAACATTTTATTTACCCTAGGTTCACACCTAAGCATTTTCCGCAGCGTTTTGCAGAAACGCAGTACAGTCCAGTTAGCAGGATTTCCTATGGGAAACATTCACATCTCCGCGTTTTCACCTGGTGCATTTTTTGGAAAGGGTCAGGGACTTTTTTGAACGCAAAAAGTTGCGTTTTTGGTTTTATAGACTTCAATGGAAATGCTGCAGAAAAGCATGTAGTGCGTTTTTGCAGTGTTTTTGATGCGTTTTGCGTAAAATGCATCAAAAACACGTAAGAACGCAGGTGCAAAACCGCAATGCAGAAACAGGTTAAACGCAACCTGTATAGGTGTGAACCTAGCCTTAGTGTAGGTGTCACATGGACAGGAATTGAGGGGAAATCTCTACAATGGGGTCACAGACAGAAATACATAAAATTCTGACATACATTTTAACTCCTTCCTGTTTGCAGCGTTTTTGATGCGTTTCGTGTCCAGTTAGCAGGATTTCCTATGGGAAATATTCACATCTCCGCGTTTTCACCCGGTGCATTTTTTGGAAAGGGTCAGGGACTTTTTTGAACGCAAAAAGTTGCGTTTTTGGTTTTATAGACTTCAATGGAAACACTGCAGAAAAGCATGTAGTGCGTTTTTGCAGTGTTTTTGATGCGTTTTGTGTAAAATACATAAAAAACACATAAGAAATGCAGGTGCAAAAACACAATGCAGAAACAGGTCAAACGTAACCAGTACAGGTGTGAACCTAGCCTTAATTTATGTGTCACATGGACAGGAAGTGAAGGGAAATCTCCACAATGGGGTCACAGACAGAAATACACAAAATTCTGACACATGTTTTAACTCTTTCCCAACTCTGTCCAAAGCAAAAAAACAAAAACAAATTAGCGTTAGTCTATAGGGCCTATTCACATTGGTCTACCCTGGTGCATTGCATTAACCTACCCACATTATGTTGACTGTTAATGTGTAAACAAAGCTAATTCATTTGTAATGCACCAAGAAAGGAGCCAGAAATGGGCCAGTCACTATTTTTTGTGACAATGCACACCACAATGGTAGCTGGCGCTATACTGTGCATTGGCTATGCTGCGACATATGTGTATTGGAGGTGCATTCTGTTGGTGTATTGGGGAGCCATTGAATCAGAATGGCGCTGCAACTCTGTGAATGGGCCTCTTCAAGTTATGTGTAAGTACTGATGCAGATAAAATGCTGCTGTTTGTGGGGCTGTGTGGTTTAAAGAACTGGCCTAGCCTCCATTATTATGGGTTAGTGTGTTAGATGAATGATACGCTGTTTTCTTTGTACAAGTTTGGGCTGGAGGGTTTTTATAATTACAAGCAGGACAATGTTACTGTTTGTAATTTGTTATGCTTAAAATCCGTGAACACACTGCCAGGCATACCGGATCAGATGGGAAACAAAATGTGCAGTGTATCCATCATGTGACCCTTCCTGTACAAAGCTCCCCTCTTGTCACTCCTGGGGGGGGGGGGGTAGGTCTGTCCAATTACAGTGTATGTATACAGATGTCCTTTACATCCATTTCACAGCCTCTTTATACTTAGAAAATTATATACAAGCATTAGAATTACATTTCCTTGTTATAAACTGCAGCGTTTTGCTGTTTGAAGCCACCTAACGCGCAAGAACCCTGACGCCAGGGGTGGACTGACCATTCGAGCACTTGGGCACTGCCCGGGGGCCCGGAGTCAGTAGAAATGCCCCTGTTACCTTTTTATAGGCTTTTTTGGGTGTGCTTTGAGTGTGGGCAAGGACACAGGGGCCCCATGATTCCCTATTGCCCGGGGGCCCCATGAGTTGTCAGTCTGCCCCTGCCTGACGCACTACTGGAGTACACCTGTGTTACAGCGTACTGCTCTGCATTGAGGCGCTATGCTTTGGGAATAGTAGCGCAGGGGCATTTTCTGGTGTGGTGCGTTGGTAGCCTATTCAAAAAAGGAGAACTGAACAGATGCCTTTTATCTTGATGATTTTTTAAAAAATGTGTATAGATTAAGGTAGGCCCAACACAAGGGCACATAGAGAACAAGTGTTTCTATGTGCAAAGTTCGCATCATAATGCTGTGCTGAGTTGGTGAAGAAGTGAGAAGTGTCTTTTTGTAGCTCTTTGATAAAGTGAAAGAAAAAAATAAAACAAAAAGTAAACGGCACCATACATTTTAGCAATGCATCACACCGCTGTTACACACCGTATGCCAGCCCATATGCGTTTTAGCATGGCAGCTGGCGTGAACACGCTCTTAGACAGTTGTGTCTGGCATTAACTGCACAGTGGTCACCATGACAAAGAGAAGAGTGAATTTTTCCAATGGATACAAACAGCAATAAAAGCCTCACAGAGGTTTCAATACTCCAGTCCATACTATCCAAAACAAAACAAAATACTGGTTTGTAGGTATTAAGTTGTCAAAGTAAAAGCGTACCTAAAGGCAAAACCTTTTTTTTTTTGATACTTTGAGGAAAGGTAAGACCCTCTTTTAAGTTTTTATTGTTGTTATTGATGTCCCCTTTAGGCCCCTTTCACATGGGTGGATCAAAATGGAAGCCACTCATCTGAAAGGGCCCCTAGTGAGATTCACTTCTCTACTTGTTCACTAGAACATTGTCGCTGACAAAGAAAGTGAGAGGAAATCCAAAACTTTGGAGCTGTTCCCAAAACAAGAGGTGATGAGAATTCTTCTGATGGGGACACCTATTTCAAGGACAACTGTGGGGAATTCTTCCTACTTTCAGTTGCATCTCTGGGAAAGAAAGGAAAGGGAACCAGAGTGTAGCACAGTGGTGCACAAAAAAAAAAAATGGCAGGCATTTTATTTCTTCCCCACTCCATCTAAAACTACACTATATTGCCAAAAGTATTGGGACGCCTGCCTTTACACACACATGAACGTTAATGACATCCCAGTCTTAGTCCGTGGGGTTCAATACTGAGTTGGCCCACCCTTTGCAGCTATAACAGCTTCAGCTCTTCATGGAAGGCTGTCCACAAGGTTTAGGAGTGTGTCTATGGGAATGTTTGATCATTCTTCCAGAAGCACATTTGTGAGGTCAGGCACTGATGTCGGATGAGAAGGCCTGGCTCGCAGTCTCCTTTCATCCCAAAGGTGTTCTATCCGGTTGAGGTCAGGACTCTGTGCATGCCAGTCAGGTTCCTGCACCCCAAACTCGCTCATCCATGTCTTTATGGACCTTGCTTTGTGCACTGGTGAATAGTCATGTTGGAACAGGAAGGGGCCATCCCCAAACTGTTCCCACAAAGTTGGGAGCATGAAAATGTTCAAAATGTCTTAGTATGCTGATGCCTTAAGAGTCCCCTATGCTGCAACTAAGGGGCCAAGCCCAACCCCTGAAAAACAACCCCACACCATAATGCTCCCTCCACCAAACTTTACACTTGGCACAATGCAATCAGGCACGTATCGTTCTCCTGGCAACCGCTAACCCAGACACGTTCATAGGATTGCCAAACAGAGAACCATGATTTGTCACTCCAGAGAACACATCTCCACTGCTCGAGAGTTCAGTGGTGGCATGCTTTACACCACTGCATCTGAAGCTTTGCATTGCACTTGGTGATGTAAGGCTTGGATGCAGCTGCTCGTCCATGGAAACCCGTTCTATGAGCTCTCTATACACTGTTGTTGTGCTAATCTGAAGGCCACACAAAGTTTGAAGGTGTTTAGCTCTTGACTCTGCAGACAGTTGGCGACTTATGTGCACTGTGCGCTTCAGCATGTGCTGACCCCGCTTTCTCATTTTATGTGGCCTACCACTTGGTGGCTGAGTTGCTGTTGTTCCCAGTTGCTTCCACTTTGTTATAATACCACTAACAGTAAAACCGTGCGATATTTAGTAACAAGGAAATTTCACAGATGGATTTATTGCACAGGTGACAACCTATCACGGCACCACGCTTGAATTCACTGAGCTCCTGAGAGCGACCCATTCTTTCACAAATGTTTGCAGAAGCAGTCTACATATCTAAGTGCTTGATTTTATACACCTGTGGCCATGGAGGTAATTAGAACGCCTGAATCCAATGATTTGGAGGGGTGTCCCAATACTTTTGGCAATATATTGTATATACACACCTTAGGTGCATTCGTCACTGTATCAACCTGCATTAGCTAATGCTTTTGTTGCCGAGTGTAAGTGAATATACCTGACTCGGCAGACTAAATTACTTGAATGATGACACTTTGTGCTTCAAGGCAGACTATTAGTACTAACTATTATTTCCAAAAGTTCAGATACATACTGTGCTTACACCCAAGCACACACTCAGCATGCCTCATTGGTCAAAATCATTGGAGGCCTTAAGGGCGAGCCCATCTGAAAGTTGAAGCTCAGTTTTGGGTGGATACTAGCGAGTTGTTTCACCTTCAGTAATTTTAAAAAATTTTTGGGGTCTAGTGGTAAGGTTTCTCCTCCTGGGTTTTCTATAGGTTGAGCCACATTGCTGCTGTGTTCTCCATTTCTCCAACAGTATGGCAAGTGCAGAATGGGGAATACAACACTGAAAATGAAACCTGCGTTACCAGAATGCATAGTGTAAATAGGTCCTTACATGTTGTATTGTTTAGCACAGCCATTCTCAACTAGGGTTTCTTCAGATGTTGCTGGGGGTTCTTTTACCTGTGGTTGATTGACCTCCTGTCTGGTGATGACTGCTTAGTTTTGAAGCCAGTGTCCTTTTTAGCTGTCTGTAAGGCTACATTCACACTTGAATACTGGCATCTTTACCAATGTACTTGAGAAAATTGGATTCTGCTGCAGTCATGTCCCTCCTCTCCAGTCCCCAGATATCAGGAGCAGGTTCCCCATGGTCATGAACTGTACCACATCCAGCATACTAGTCCTTAGGAAAAAGGAGAAAATAGCTGCTCACCATAAAAACTAAAGTAAGGTATTTTGAAACAAACCAATGCACAGACAAGTCCACCTAATACCACCAGTCTTAACATTGGGCTTTGTCTGTGTAACAGTTTATTTCTATAAACCTAACTTTGGCTTTTATGGTGGGTTGTTATTTTTCCCCTTTTTTTCTGCTGTCTTAGGTTTTTTGTGTATTTTTGCCTGTTTGTACATATGTTATCAGGCTTGAGTGTTATTGTCTTAGCCAATGGAAACCTAGTTACTAAGAGGATGATATGATTCACCTGAAAAATGTGCATTGTGTTGTTTAGGCACCCCTGTTACAGTCTGTTGGGGCCAAAAATGTTTGACCATGCTCCACAGAAGCTTGTGCACATTTTCTGAGCTTTGAGTGTCAGCCTATCACTCAGATGTCAACAGGCAATCTGGTGTCAAGCATTGAAGGTTATCTGAACACGCCCTTTACATCGCTCAGGTGTGATTGAGGACGCAAGGTTACATTCTGACCATCAGTATAAGGGGGATATTCTTTCCACTGGCTACCAATCTAAGGGGCATTTTCCCCAATGAATGAACCCCCTCCCCCCAACCAAAATAGTTTTAAGAGGGGTTCCCCAAGATCTGAAATTGGTTTCAAGGGAACAAAAAAGTTTGAGAAAGTTGGTTTAGGGTGTCTGCTTAGTTCAAAAATGAGGATTCCTTTCAGAGAAAACTGGGGGTCACACTTATTGAATGTTCATCCTTTGAGGCTACCAAATTTTAAAATGGCCTTGGTAATGCCAATTCCACCACTATTTTGTTCCATAGTGCTCCAGATAACAGCTAGCATCCAAGATTCTAAATTTCACATTTATCTTTCTAACATCTGCTTGGAAAGGTATTGAAGCACAGAATCAGAAATCATATGTATTACAGTAGCCCAATGAGGTATTTTTAGCAATATTACACATTTTTTATATTATCACACAGGAGCAAGCTGTACCTTGTTAGCATCTTAATCAACAATGTTGGCACACTAATACCTTGTACACGGAGGAGCCAAAAGGGAGGGTTCAGCACATATTGCACATAACAAGCACTCCTTCGCTGTCAATGTCACAAGAACTGCTCTGAGATCATTGGGATGGGCAAAGCAGTTTTTCTCACTCTTATTTTTTTTTTTTTAGTCATAAAAAATAAAACAACATAACATAAAAACGTGTAATTGGACATTACCTTAATCGAAAGCTATGTAAGGAACTTGGGAGAAATTAACAGAGAGTAGCCCGGTCTACAAAGGCCCCTTTGGTAATTAGGAGCCATATATATATATATATATATATATATATATATATATATATATATATACACACACACACTATATTGCTGAAAGTATTGGGCCAGCCCTTCAGATCAATGGATTCAGGTGTTCTAATCACCTCCATGTTCAGAGGTGTATAAAATCAAGCACCTTTGCTTCTGCAAACATTTGTGAAAGAATGGATCGCTCTCAGGAGCTCAGTGAATTCAAGCGTGGTACCGTGATAAGTTGCCACCTGTGCAATAAGTCTATCTGTGAAATATCCTTCCTACTAAATATTCCACGGTCAACTGTTAGTGGTATTATAACAAAGTGGAAGCAACTGGGAACAACAGCAACTCAGCCACAAAGTGGTAGGCCACATAAAATGACGGGTTAGCCTATGCTGAAGCACACAGTGCGCAGAAGTCACCAACTGTCTGCAGAGTCAATAGCTAAAGACCTCCAAACTTTCTGTGGCCTTCAGATTAGCACAACAACAGTGCATAGAGAGCTTCATGGAATGGGTTTCCATGGCCGAGCATCTGCATCCAAGCCTTATATTACCAAGTGCAATGCAAAGTGTCAGATGCAGTGGTGTAAAGCACACCGCCACTGGACTCTAGAGCAGTAGTGATGTGTTCTCTGCATAGATGAATCACGCTTCTCTGTCTGGCAATCTGATGGATGTGTCTGAGTTTGGTGGTTGCCAGGAGAATGATACTTGCCTTACTGCATTGTGCCAAGTGTAAAGTTTGGTGAAGGGGAGACCATGGTGTGGGGTTGTTTTTCAGGAGTTGGGCTTGTCCCTTTAGTTCCAGTGAAGGGTACTCTTAAGCTGGCCATAGACGGGTCGAAAATTGGCCAATTTTTCGGGCAAAAAAAAAATCAGCCAATTTTCGCACCGTTAGTGGGTTAATTGGTCAGCCGTTTTTTGGGGTTGTGGCACATTTTTTTTATCGGTAAAGTTGGAAACAAATCGTCCAATTTTGCCGATTGGCCAATTTTCTCAGCAATGATGGACAAATCAGCCGATCGTTTTACCAATAAATATCTGCGCATGAGCCGTGACCTGCAAGAAGAAGAAAAAGAAGAAGAAAAGAAGAAAAAGAAGAATTCCAGTCCACTATTATATTTGACATGAAAAAGTATTGCGGTTGCAACAGTGTATCTATTTGTATCCGAATAAAAACATCTGTATCCGAAATGGATACATTGTTGCAACCACTATACTTTTTCATGTCAAATATAATAGCGGAGCTTTCTGCAGGGACAGAAGTAATTAAATGCCGGCCGTAGATGGGACAAAAATCGGCCGATTTTTTTTACCATTGGTGATAACGTCGGCCTATTGAACGACTGATTTTTTTTTTTTTTTTTTTTTTAAACGGACGGTTTTCGACCTGTCTATGGCCTGCATTAAGGCATCAGCATACCAAGACATTTTGGAAAATTACATGCTCCCAGCAGTTTGGGGATGGCCCCTTCCTGTTCCAACATGACTGCACACCAGTGCACAAAGGTCCAAGACATGGATGAGCGAGTTTGGGGTGGAGGAACCTGAGTGACCTGCACAGAGTCCTGACCTCAACCGAAAGAACACCTTTGGGATGAATTAGAGCAGAGACTGTGAGCCAGGCCTTCTTGTCCAACATCAGTGCCTGACCTCACAAATGTGCTTCTGGAAGAATGGTCAAACATTCCCATAGACACACTCCTAAACCTTGTGGACAGCCTTCCCAGAAGAGTTGAAGCTGTTATAGCTGCAAAGGGTGGGCCAACTCAATATTGAACCCTATGGAGTAAGACTGGGATGCCATTGAAGTTCATGTGCATGTAAAGCCAGGCGTCCCAATAATTTTGGCAATATAGCGTGTGTGTGTATAGATATATGTATGTATGTATATATATATATATATATATATATATACACAGTGCCTAGTTGATTTAACATTTTTCTTTGACCACAGCATCTGCCAGCATTCTCACTTGTGCACCATATGTCCATTATGATGGCTGGGTGAATGTCACAAACCATACAATTTAGACAATCACACATGTGGTCATATTTTAAAAGTATGCATTTTTGTGTGAAATTGAAGACCTCCCCCCCCTTTCCTGGCTGCAAAGTGTACTTTGTTTTGTAAGCACAATGGACTATTGAAAAAAATTCAAACCAGGGAGGTCTCCTGCCATAGCAGGTAAAATCCATGATGATTTTCAGTTCTGGTCTAAATTTCAGAATGTTTTTTTGATTACCTTGAGACACACTTGATATGTTTTTGATCGTCTTCCATGTGAAGACAGCACTAACAAAACATTTTTGTAATTCCATATGATATGCCTTGCGTTGCCTAATTCCAGGCACACCTTGCTTGTTTTGTTGTTGAAGGTTAGTTTAGGCACCACACCCGCCCAGCGTCTATAGTCTGCCTGCAGTGTGATCCGCTGTACTTGTATTAGATTTAATCTGCAGAAAGATGGCAGCCGAGGTACTGTGAGTCTTCCTTGAAGAGGGCTTGTTTGTATTTGCCTCTCCTGTTAGAAGATTGGGGCGGTAACCATCTTGATCCTAGAGATGTAAAGTGTATGTAAACAAGAAATGTTCACACACATTAAAGAGCAATTAACTGCTAACATGAGCCCTAGATTTATGGTATCCATTGCTCACCAGGCAGCCTCTTGTTATATGACTTTGTCCCTAGGAGTTACAGAAAGGGCTAAGCCAATCAACACACAGATCTGCATTTTCGTAGGCTCACCATCATTGTTATTCAGATTATACGGGTTTCAGCCACCAAATGAAGCAAGACAGTGGATGCATCAGATTAGAGGATGGCTTTGTCCTGTATGTCAGTCTGAGGCACTTTTCTACTGTATTTATTATAGGTATTTATATAGCACCAACAATCATCTGTCTTTTCCCTCAAGGAGCTTGCAATCTAGGGTCCCTATCTCACATAATCATACTAAGGCCAGGTAACCTATCAGAATGTCTTTGGAGTGCAGGAGGAAACCAATGCAAGCACAGGGAGAACATTTATGGGTGAATTCACACTTTCAAATGCACCCGCTCGGTGATTAGATATGAGAACCCCAGCGGGGATCCCACAATTAGCTGCAACTGGCAGCCCTATTGAAAGCAATGGGAGGCTGCTGGCTCCTGCAGCTAATGGTGCCCATCACGTGTAAACTCTCATGCACCAGTCACATGCAAGTGATTTCAATAGGGCTGCCTCTTGCAGCTATATGCAGGAATCCTCACTGGGGTTCACACATCTAGTCGCTGAGCAGGTGCATTCGCAAGTGTGAATGCACCCTAATGCCTTTATGGGCTTTAGCTTGTATAAGGTTAGTGTGAACAGCAAGCTTTGAAAAAGCATTTTGAGAGCTTTCAGCAAGTTTTGTTGAAGCTTTTAAAGTACCATTCAACTCCAGTTTGTAAATGTTGAATACAGATCCTAATGGGAGTGTTTACTGCCACTCTTTGTTTACTGACACTCTTTTTTTCTGACCCTAAATAAAAATTGGTAATTTTTGCTAGAAAATTACTTAGAGATCCCAAACATTTATATATTTTCTTTAGCAGAGGCCCTAAAGAATAAAATGGTAATCACTGCAATTTATGTCAAACGGTCTTTGACTTGGAAAAAATACAATTTAATTAATAAAAAAAAACAAAACACAATTTATACTCCAATTTATTTTTGTAAAATATGAAAGATGATGTTCTGCCGAGTAAATGGATACCTAACATGTCATGCTTTAAAAGTGCACGTTCGTGGAATGGCACCATACTACTGTACGTAAAAATCTCCATAGGTGACGTTTTAAAAATTTCTGCAGGTTACCAGATTAGAGCTACAGAGGAGGTCTAATACTAGAATTATTGCTCTCACTCTGACGTGCGTGGCAATACCTCACATGTGTGGTGCGAACACCCTTTACATATGTGGCCGTGACCTATGTATGCGTTCACCACTGCAAGCACTGGGAGGATGGGGGGCGCTTTACAATTTTTTTTTAAATGATTTATTTTATTACATTTTTTGTTTTTACATTGCCCCTTTAATTTTTTTTTATAACTTTTATTGCTATCGCAAGGAATGTAACCATCCCTTGCGATAACAATACAGCATGACAGGTCCGCTTTATGGAGAGATATGGGGTCTATAAGACCCCAAATCTTTCTTCTACCCGTAAAAGCAAAATATCTAAAATAGCTTTTGGTCTTCTTCTTTTAAAAAAAAAAAGGCATTGTTGACATGGCATCATGAAGTCGCTGCGGTCCTCCTAGGCCATAGAGATGAGTGGAGGCCATCTTTCCTTCACTTATCTTTATGTTTAGCCGCTGCCAGTTCCAGATCGGTACCCAGAGCTACCGATCATCCAGTTAAGCCCGGGAACAACTGGAAAGCATAACCCTGCAACCCTGGTATTAAACATCAAAGTAATGACACATTTTTCCAGTTGGGCAGTCAGCAAGTGGTTAAACAAGCAGCTAGCAGGCTTTCAACAAGCTTCAAGAAGCGCTGGAGTCTGCTGGCAGTGGGAGGGCAGCTGCACTCAGAAGGTTTTTTTACCTTCTTGCATGGAATGCGTTAAGATAAAAAACCTTGAGCCTTTAGAACCACTTTAAACAAAGCCTGTTGAAAGCTCTGCAAATGCTTTACCAAAGCTTGCTGTTCACATTGCACTTGTACAAACTGAAGCCTGTATGAAACAGGCCTTAAACTCCTTACAGATATTATACAGAAGAGGGTGCGTTATGGCATTTTGAAGGTGTGTGACAATAGTCCAACTAGTTGTTATAAAAGTTATTTACCAGTTTATTACAATACAGTTACACTGAATACAAGTAGTTAACAAACTTGACAATCACAGCATGCCTGACTGTTTCCTGCATTGCACAGATGGTGCTTCCCTACATGTTTCGCCCATCCTGGGCTTCCTCAAGATAAAAGACAGGGTAACCACAATACAGTCCTTAGGACTGTGCTTCCAACATCATTCATTAAAACAAAGACCAAGAAATGCTAAATCAAAGGCCCAGGCGTCTGTGTGATTGCAGAAGGCACATAAAGGACCGAGTGTCAAACATTAAGTCCATAGAGATGTAACTATCAAGCACAGCCTCAGTGTTTAAGAATTGCCCATGTGATCATAAGCATTCTCTAACTGCATTTTTGTTTCTGGTCTTCCAACCTAAGTAAGGTTTGTGCCATGTAGATAAAGCACAGGTAAGAATAGGAAC
Organism: Staurois parvus; assembly: GCF_062004578.1. Taxonomy (NCBI): domain Eukaryota; kingdom Metazoa; phylum Chordata; class Amphibia; order Anura; family Ranidae; genus Staurois; species Staurois parvus. The sequence goes on from NW_028318003.1 coordinate 9,368,604, forward strand.
CTTTGCATTTGCTGATGGGCAGTATTAGTGCCTACATATGTATGATGGGGGGTAGTAGGTTGTGTTCCTCTGAATGGTTTTGTGATTGAAATTGAAAGTGGTTTACATTGCTTTGATATTGCTGGGTGTATGGCCTATATTAAGCTGGCAATACACTGTAAGATTTTTTTCATGAAGCCCTGTGGGGAACAATTCCCCTTTCCATGCAAAACTAACAGCTGGGCTGTATGTACGGGTGACTTTCCTGCAGGCAACACCTTGTCAGTGGCAGAATCACCACAATTCAAATCCATTTTACCTAATGGATGTCACTGTTTCAGAAAAGAATCTTGATCACCAGCAAGGGAGTGACATATCGCTGATCTGGTCAACAAGGAAGACGTGCCGTAACCTTTCCAAAACCGAGCTCCTAGTTTTCCCCCCAGCCCATGCCCCCCCCCCCCCCCGTCCTCTCCATCACAACCAACAACACCACCATCAATCCCACCCCGCAAGCCAAAGTCCTAGGTGTCACCCTGGACTCAAACCTATCCTTCCAACCTCATGTCCAATCGCTGGCAACTTCATGCAGGCTCCACCTCCGCAACATCTCCAAGATACGTACGTTCCTAACCCCAGACACTACTAAACAACTCGTTCACTCCCTTATTATCTCACGCCTGGATTACTGCAACTCCCTTCTCACTGGCCTACCCCAACACAGGCTATCCCCGCTTCAGTCCATCCTGAACTCAGCGGCCAGACTCATCCACCTTACCAACCGCTCCACTTCTGCCACCCCCCTCTGTCATTCCCTCCACTGGCTTCCGATTGCCCAACGCATTAAATTCAAACTGCTAACATTGACATACAAAGCCATTCATAATGCTGCCCCAAACTACCTCACCGACCTGATACCCAAATACCACCCAACCCGCACTCTTTGCTCCTCACAAGACCTCCTACTCTCTAGCTCCCTGGTCTCCACCTCCCATGCTTGACTGCAGGACTTCTCCAGGTCTTCCCCCATCCTCTGGAACTTTCTACCCCAATCCATCAGACTGTCACCTACCCTCCTCACCTTCAGGCGCACCCTGAAAACCTATCTCTTCAGGGAAGCCTACCCCGCCCTCACCTAACAGCCGATCTCCTCTACTCCTCCTACCACTCCATCCCCCACAGCCACTTCCTCCTGTTCCTCTATCCCCTCCCTCCTAGATTGTAAGCTCGAAAGAGCAGGGCCCTCGAACCCCCCGTGTACTGTTTTGTTACTGTATTGTCCCATGTACTGTCCCCCACTACAATGTACAGCGCTGAGCAAACCTTTTGGCGCTATATAAACACTGTATAATAATAATAACAAATGACTGATCTCTAAACCCTTAGGCAACCTATAGATACAATAGAGCTCACCCAACTTGTGGCTGCTTCCTCAGATAATGGGAATGCAGTGGAGCTATAGTAAGTTAGCACACTTGAAGGATTGATGAATATAGTGTATATTTATTGATCTTTAGGACACATAAAACACCAGGATATGAATACAGGACCTGTTAACACGTTTCACATGATCTCATGCTTAATTGATTAAGCACGAGATCGTGTGAAACGTGTTAACAGGTCCTGTATTGATGTCCTGGTGTTTTGTGTGTCCTAAAGATCAATAAATATACACTATATTCATCAATCCTCAAAGGTCAATAAATATACACTATATTCATCAATCCTCCAGTGTGCGGCTGACCCTTCTTCCTGTTGCATCGTGTGTGGTGGCGAGCCAGAGCCTGCAAATGTCATGGATTGATCTGGATTGTTTGCCTGAGCAATATACATCTGTTCTTTGAAGTTAGCACAGTTGATGTTGGGATTGATTCGGTGAAAAGGTAGCACATGTGATCAGGTTATCGGGTGGCACCAGGGATAAGCCGGGTTTTGATCTGAACTCCATTTGTGCTTAGTTGGCCTGGACTCACCAGCTCCTGTCCAATGATTGCTTCTCCACTGGCTCAATGAGCTGTGGGCACAAGTGGTATGTGTGCAGCTTTGGAGTGGGAGATCTCCCAACTGCATCTCATTGGGCCAGAAATACAGTTAAGTTCTGGGTTGAGTGAACCCAAGCTCATCCCTGGTGGACACCCTTTGGTTGATAAGTCCGCTTCATCTCCTGAGGGCTCTGCGGTAATATCTGGTGTTCCAAGAACACTCTCTTCATATTATATACATTCTTCATTTGTCTTAGGATGGAAAAATTGAAGTTTAAAAAGACTGTTGGATGAAAGATCTCAAGATCTTTATTGGTTGTGAAGACATTTGTAAGAAGCTTTGCATCTTAGGAAGAGCGAGCAACTTAAAATCATGGATTTCCTAAAGACAGCTATCTTAAACCTTTGGCTATTCTAAGTCACCTCAATTTAAACAAGATCAGAGATGGCTATTTCTAATTGTTTATATAAACAACAGACAATGTTTTGTGAGTTTGTCATGTAGACATTTCTACCCATACAGCGTCCTTATCATTCTTCTCCATGTTTTATTTGTTCCTGTGCACTCAAATCCACTCTATTTCCTTTTTTTGTTTATTTAACATATACAGAGCACGAATAGATAACTAAAAGGTTACTGCTAGAATGAAGAGTGATGGTGCCGGAGTGCAGGGCTCCTTCAATAAGGAATAAGTCACATGAAACAGCCAAAAATGTTGAGTATTTGCTGGCAAGGCAAGTACATAAGCCAGTATACTGTGTGTGTCCCGGAATGAGCCAGGGGGGCGCAGAATTGTTTGACTAGGCTGACGTACAGTGAGAAAAGCCAAGGAAAGTAAACACACTGGCAGCGTGCCCAATGTTATGTGGGTTGGATTGTAGAACTCGTTGGCCTACATGCCAAGCTGACCCTTCAGTGTTTTATTATTCCACTGTTTTTTTTTCACAAAATGATTTGCAGACATTTTATGAAACATGTCCCCCCCCCCACCAGGCTCTGTTACCCCTCCAAAGAAAATATTGCAGGATATACTTTAGTTATTTGGCATCTGTGTTCTTTTCTGACACTAATAGACCTCCGTTACGGGGAGAGATGAAGATCTCATCTCATTTTTCTGTAGTATACAACACATAAGAGCCTTTGCCATAAAAATACTGTACTCCTATTGTTTTCCATCTGCAACGCCAAGTTCTTCAAAATTATTTCATTCAGATGCTAATGTTTGTATTAATCATGTCCTTTCAGCAAATGACCTTTAACTAAATGAGCATTTAGCTGAATCCGGCTTGATGTTTGGTGGAAAATGTTTTAGTCTGGCTCAAGTTCTGTTCGGCAGTATGCTTCAGTGTAGGGTTGGCAGCCTGAATGCTGACCGGTTGTCATCAACCTTTGGTTAGATAGTCTGGGCAGATTGGTGGCAAACCAGAGCTATATTCAAGGGGAACAATGGAAAGTTAATTGTAAATATTTAAAACCAAACCTCACCCTTCTGGAGCAGATTGGACACTGCTTAATAGGGGCTTTTTTTGCCTTCCTCTGGACCATCTGTGAGTATAGGGTTCCACATATGGAGGTTTCCTATTTATTTGTTTTTTTCTATTGGTTGAGCTAGATGGACTTTTTTTCATCCAGGTTAGCTATGTAACTTTTGCACGGTTAAAATTAAAATCATATCTCATGCTTCCATCCTACTATCTAGACCACACTGCAATTTTTAGTATACTTCAAATCTTGGAACTTTACTTTTTCTGCAGCTCCATGTTTGAATTAAATACCGGAACTACATTAGCCACGCAACAGAACGCTCCTTGGGTCTGCCTAGGAGGCTGCCGTTTTTAAACCCACAACACATACTAGGACCAATTTAGACAGGAGCCAATAAATCTACCAGCATGTCTTTGGAGTGTGGGAAGAAACTAGAGTACTCGGAAACACGAGTACTAGAGTATGAGGAAGCACATGCAAACAAAGGGAGAAATGCTCATTCTCTTTATTTACAGTGGTTCTAAACCTTTCCTGAACCTTCACGTGATCCAGTGCTATGCCCATCTATAGTGGCTCCCTGCTCTCACTTTCTGGTCTCATGGCTTTGCTGCGGCAGAGGAAGCCTTTTAGCTCCCTCTGCTGTCAGAGAAATCCTGGGAGGGAGCAGAGGCGGGACAGAGCCACATTGTCTGTGCCTGTGGACTCAGCTCAGGAACATGCCCACAGGTGTGTCCCCATAGAAAGCGGCTTGCTATGGGGGCATACTTAAGAAGAGGCGAAGCCAGGAGCGCTGGCTGGGGACCCAAGAAGAGGAGGTTCGGGGCAGAGCAGGTGAGTATGAACCTGTTTGTTATTTAAAAAAAAATAGAATCTACAATAACTTTAAATAAATACCTTATTTTAAAATTACCTCCAAAGTTTTTAGCATTTTATGTTTTTCTTCATGTAATCTTTGCTTTGATTGTGGTGTTATGTGGATACATTTTAAAAGAGAAGTGCATGATTTGACATAAAAATAGATATGTTCCTTCTGTTTATGTGCGTATATGCGTCCCATGCACATTTTCTGCTCCACTTTCAGAACACACTGTGTGCAATCTGCTGTGGGTGTCAGTGTATTCCTAGCAACACCCCAAATGCAGATCGCAAATGCAGTGCAGTGCAGATTCCTGCAGAGGATTACATGGTAACGCAGTTGCATACAATCCGGTGCAGTACGTTTTTGAAAAGTAGTTCATACGCAACTTTTGGCCTGATCCAGTGTGTTTTCAGCCCATTAAAATGAATGGGCTGAAAATCGCACCACACTGAAATCTCACAGAAACGCGGACTGCGTTTCTGTGCGATTCAGGTGTGAACCGGCCCTAAAAGCGGCAATTTTTCTGCCCATGTGCATATAATCTACAGCTGAACTGTAAGCAGGTATGCGGTCTTCTGTATTCAGATCTGCAAATAGAGCAAGTAGGTTATTTTAGAGACAGTAACCTGTGTTTTAGGTTTCCTGATTAAGTCTAATGACCTTCTCTAGTAGAAATGTCTTCTTTCGATAATCTAAATATATAAAAGACCTTTATGTTCTGCTTGTGCATTCCAGAAGTTCACATGTAGGTAGGGCCTTGTTTGGGAATGCATATTTTCAATATTTCAAATGAGTATTGTTAGAAGGATTAGCTTTCACACCTGAAATGACTGTCCGCACTTGAATGGGGCGAGCACCTGTTTCCACAAGCACGACTCTGCATGCATTTTACTGTCTAGGTGTTACTGCACTTTATTATCAGCTCAGAAACCTGGCCATACATGGTCATGGCATTCAGGGTGACAGCTTCAGTTTATAGCAACCAACAGCATGGAGCAGAGATCCTGAGACAAGGTGATCCATTTATGACAGGCCATAGTCTCACTAAGTGAACTTAGAGCCAATATTCTCTCTCTCTCTCTGGATGTTTAAAAAATGCTGATCTTCTATACCAGTTCCATAATTACTAAGAAGAGCGATAGCATTTGCAGGTGATAAAAGGTTTACTGGGTTATTGTATACTGCGATATCTCTACAACCAGGTTAGGATCACTGACGTATTCTCAGAGAAAACCCAATGGTCCTTTCACCATGCTGGTGTGTTGATGATGTGCTACAGGAAACAGGTGAAACCAACCGGTGAGCAACTAATCAGAAAGCTTGCTCAGTTTTCCTTTATCTGCGTCCTTTTCAATTCACTGCAACCAGATTCCAGAAAGCACCTCACAGGGTCACTGGGGCTGTACTTCCTACCCATGTGCTATGCAGCTTCTTCACTTTCTGCTTACTGTATTACCAATCACATTCAGTAAACCAAAGCAGGTTTCAGTCTGTTTAGCATCTGTGAGACCCTTTTTAATCCTACTATTAGAAAATGGGGTCTCTCTATATGTAAAAGGAATAAGGAGACTTCAAGAGAAAAGGGCTACATAATGCTGACTGTCCTCCAGCCAGAAAGTGGGATGGGCTCTAATTGACTTGCCATACCATCTAATGCACAATGCGAGAAGCTCACAGTGTGCAGTGAAATCAGATTCAAGTAGAATTCTGGGATATAACTGACTAAAGTTAAAACTTCCCCCCCCAACAACTATATTAACTAATCTGTTAAAAAGAGATGTATATACTTAGCTACACTGCTCAAAGAAATTAAAGGAACACTTTTTAATCAGAGTATAGCATCAAGTCAATTAAACTGCTGGGATATTGATCTGGTCAGTTAAGTAGCAGAGGGGATTGTTAATCAGTTTCAGCTGCTTTGGTGTTAATTAAATTAACAACAGGTTCAGTAGATGGGCAACAATGAGATGACCCCCAAAACAGGAATGGTTTTACAGGTGGAAGCCACTGAAAGTTTTTTCCCTACTCTTTTTTTTTTTTACTAGTTTTGCATTTTGCTATGGTTAGTGTCACTGCTGGTAGCGATAGGCGATACCTGGACCGTACAGAGGTTGCACAGGCAGTCCAACTCCTCCAGGATGGCACATCAATACCTGCCATTGCCAGAAGGTTCACTGTGTCTCCCAGCACAGTCTCAACAGCATGGAGGATATTCCAGGAGACAGTTACTCTAGGAGAGCTGGGCAGGACTGTAGAAGGTTCTTAAGTCACAAGCAGGACCGGTATCTGCTCCTTTGTGCAAAAAGGAAAAAGGATGAGCACTGCTGCCAGAGAACTACAAAATTACCTCCAGCAGACCACTGGTGTGAATGTCTCTGATCAAACAATCAGAAACAGACTTCATGAGGTTGGCCTGAGGGCACCATAGAGCTCGACTGGCATTTGACATTGAACACCAGAATTTGCAGGTCTGCCACTGACACCCTGTGGTTTTCACAGATGAGGTCTGGGGAGGCATATGCATGGAGGGATGCACAGACCTCTACAGACTAGACCATGGCACCCTGCCATTAGGTATTGGGATGGAATCCTTGGATCCATTGTCTGACCCTACGCTGGTGCAGTGGGTCCTGGGTTCCTCCTGGTTCACATCAATGCCTGGCCTCATGTGGGGGGAGTATGCAGGCAGTCCCTAGAAGATGAAGGAATTGATACCATTGAATGGCTCCCACGCTCGCTTGACCTAAATCCAATAAAACACCTCTGGGATATCATGTTTCTGTCCATTCGACGCTGCCAGGTTGCACCTCAGACTGTCCAGGAGCTCAGTGATGCCCTGGTCCAGATCTGGGAAGAAATACCCCAGGACACTATTCATCATCAGGCATGCATAAAAGCACATGGGGGCCATACAAACTACTGAGTACTTTGAGTTGCTGCAATGAAATTAGCCTGCTGCATGATTTTTTCACTTTGATTTTCAGGGTGTCTTTGAATTCAGTCCTCTGTAGGTTGATAATTTTCATTTCCATCAAACGACAGGGCATCCTTATGTTCCTAACGTGTTACCCCGTCCATATCAGTATAGATATTTAGAATGATATATCGCCCTATTGAGATGTATTTTTTTCCCATCTGATGTGTTTTCAAAGTGTTCCTTACATTTTTTTGAGCAGTGTATTGTCATGCGGCTCCAATCCAGTCACATGATCGGCTCCCTTCTGTCAGCTAGCAGTGGCTTCAGGAGAGTGGAGGGAGCACCAACAATGAATGGGCGCCTTCCCAGAACTAGAGAGCAGTGCAGTAGCCATCTCCTGACTATAACGTGGTACTAAAGTGGGCAATTTTGCAGATTCAGATTAGATCATATTCTTCATGGCTGTTCAATGCATTATATTATGTTGGTTAAATTGAGAATTGTTCAGTCTCCTAAAGGATGGAAATGCAGATTCCTCAGCAATCAGTAAAATGTATTTCCACCACAGTCACAATTTCAAGGCTAAGAATAGGATTTTTCTCAGCACCTTGAGACTGCCTCTCCCTACGAGCTAAGCTCAGCTAGTGTGTGCATGAATGCCTTTCAATGTGTGGAGGTCACAGTGTGTCAATACAGCAAGGGAGCACATTATGGAAGCTATTTCACACACACCTGTTTTATGGTAGTTTTTTGCTGTAGCAATTCAGTAATCCTGAAGCCCACATAGTACCCAAAAAAATATAGATTTAGATTATATTATCTATTTGAAAGTATGAGTCCATCCCAGTCCACTTTACTTGTCCTAAGGTGACCATGGAGCCAACATCACTTCGTTCCTGATGAACCGGCCAAAATTTGTTCAGTGTGTGGCCCTAAAGCCCTATTCAATCAGCTCCAGGGGCGGACTGACCATTTCAAAACTCGGGCGCTGCCCAAGGGCCCGGGTTCAGTAGGGGGCCCCATGAGATGCCCCTGGTACCTTTTTCATTGGCTTTTTTGAGTTTGGGCAAGGACACAGGGGACCCATGAACCCCTATTGCCCAGGGGCCCCATGAGTTGTCAGTCCGCTCCTGATCAGCGCAACACACCCTAAAATAACATGACAGTGCTCTAAATAGTTGCTGCTAAAACACTGTTAGTGACTTCACAACACGAGTACCAAAATGAATAATAACAAAGTGTAGTGCAACAGACTAATATCCATATAAAAATAAATATTAAACAATAATTAAAGTCCCATGAAAAAGCCTCTTATAACACCACTGTGTATAAGATGAATCTTCTTTCTTCTTCAGTGCCAACCACGTCACCACCACTAGGTTCACCGCACTTTATGACCTCATCAATGGGTCATTATGCGCTCAACATGTTGACAGACTTGTGTACACCCTCTGTGGTCTTCCTCCAGCTCCTCTCCCGGCACCGCCACAGTATACACGCCTCCAGCTGACACTCTCCTATAATATGTATTATGGAAAACAGAAAAGTGGAACCATACTGCTCTCTATTTATAAAACAATATATTAGTGCCCAGATTAAAACCTTACAAAATGTAAGAAACAAGCCAGCAGATAATGTTTAATTTCGTAACTTGGCTCACCACCACGCTCTCCCAGATGGTCATCAGTTCAAAACTTGTAGGGCTCAGCTCCTTCCACCTATACGCGTTACGCCCCAGATTCGGGCTTCCTCAGTAGGCCTAGCCAGTCATCTACAATCCTCCCGGGTTTCCCACAGTTTGTCATTCATTTTTCATCAGTTTACATCTGTGTTCATCCGTTTTTCCTCTGTTTACATTCGTTTTTCGTCTGTTCACATCCGTTTTGTCCATTTACATCTGTCTTTCATCCTTTTACATTGGTTTTTGTCCGTTTACATCTGTTTTTCGTCCTTTCCATTTTTTTAACGGACAAAAAATAGGCTTCTTCCATACAAAAAAACTGATGTTAACGGATGCAGACATTAACGGATGTAAACAGATGATCATCCTCTAGTCCATAGAAATACATGGGTGTCCGTTTTTCATCTGTAAACGGACAGATGAAAAACGGACATACAGAACGCCCATGTGAAAGGGACCTTAGAAGCTAATTGGCTACCATTCATAGCTGCGCCAGATTCTGAGTGCTCCAGTCTAACAAAGGTAGGCCTGATCCACTTGTTGGCTTGTTGACCATTTTTGGGAAATTTAGGCACCCCTGAAGAATTCAGAAGGCACCCTTGTTGAAAAAGACTGCTTTGTACTTATACATTCTGAAAAGCCAATATAAAGGAAAAATACAGGCCCAAAAAAGCACCTGTGTAGTTTAGCCAATCATTTTCTGTTTAATTGACCTTTGTGGTCCAGGTAACTGGGGCTGTGGCAGGGACGTGTCTGTTGCCTACACACTGTGTGCTAACAGGTATCCCCCTACCATTTCAGAAAGCTGGAAGGAATACAATAACCAATAGAGGGGTATGCTGAAAACCAAACTGGAAAATCGCTATACTTGCTCTTTTGGTCTGCAGGCAGTTTAATCACTTTAAATAAGCACAAATTAAAATCAAGCTCTGTCCACCTCTTAGGTACTGTTAGGGGGTCTCACTCCTGCTGCTGCATTATCAATGTATTCTTTTATTTTGCATTACAGATAATGCAGATAAAGTAATGAGAACCCATCATTTGTGTTCAGAAATGTTAGGCACTGTTCACTATATCATTAGCTGAGTGCAACCTGCAATTCAAACAATAAGCTGTCATTCTTGGAATGTCTGTTTCCAAGGCAAACTACTGTATTTTCAGTGAAACACCTGTACTGTGACATGCATCTGTCAGTGGAATGTAATGTGAGTACACCAGCACAATGCACCTGCTTCTGTATTCTCCATTACTAAGGTATGCCTGGCTAACAAGTGCTAGATTATTATAATAGAATGCTGTTGCTTGATCAGTGTAATCTTTTATTTTTGACTTTTTTACTACAGGTATTTGAATAGCGCAGAAAATTTACATAGCACTATATAAAAGCATTATTTAAAGAGGAACTTAACTCCTATACTTTTTTTCTTTTTGGTCCCCTCACCTCCCTCTTACAAAAATGTAAAAAAAAAAGTTATTACGATTTTGTACCTTTAGGTGTTTTTTTTGTGCTGAAAGACACATTTGCTGGTTTTTGGCCTCGGTTTGGCCCCACTGCCTCCTGATATTGCTACGTCACAGCTTTCCCAGAAAGCGCACAAACCTCACAGCCAACTAGGATACCTATACATTAGGTGCACCACAGGTCTCTCCCAAGTCCCAAATACCTGACAGAAACCAGCTTCTGCGCATAAACTGAACCTTGCAAGATGGCATGATGGAACAGGAACAGCGGTAAAGTTACACTTTAAAGTGTTTGTAAACATAACATTTTTTATTACAAATATATCAAGCAGGTTTATGCTTACCTGCTCTGTGCAGTGGAATTGCACAGAGTGGCCCCAATCCTCCTCTTTCTCGATCCTCTGTCCCCTGCCAGTACTTCTGGCTCCTCCTCTCTGTTGAGTGCCCCCATAGGAAGCAGCGGCACTCATGCAGGCTCGTTCCCGAGCCATGCTCTGTATGTTCATAGACAGCCCAGCCCCCCGCCCCTCGTCATTGAATTTTATTGAAAGCAGTGAGAGCCAAGCCTGTCAAGGTCCTACCTTTTCCCAGAGGTTATGTTACTCCATGTGCTGGCATCCATCTTGGATTTCTGCTGAGCATGGTGGGAATCTTTTATGCCTTCAGGTCTCTGAGGTCCATCCCCCAGAGGGGTGTGGCTGAGTACATATAAGCCTGTGATCCGCACATGCTCTTTGCACTTGTGACTTGTGTCTTTGTCTTGCTACAGCTCTGTGTATACGCTCGTGACTCTTCTGGTATCTGACTCGGCTTGTGGCTAAGACCATTCTCTGTGTTTTCCTTCGATCTGACCTTCCGTTGCTGAACCCGGCCCGTGACCTGTGATTCTCTGTCTACTGTTCTGTACCGTTTTGTCCCGTTGTTGTCGACCCGGCTTGCCTAACTACGCTATTGTCATTCTCACCAGCTACACGCCATTGGCGGCGGCCATTACCGCAGCCGGGGTGTCTCGGGGGCCGCGACCTGGTTCCTGGCTGCGTCAAGTCCATCTCCACCATCAGGGGCCCTGGTGAAGGGCAGTCTGGGACTTAGACTCCGCGCCCTGAGGGACTTCGGTCTGTTGGTGGTGGTTGTCGTCAGCCAGTGCGTTACCCTGCCACTAGGCCTACCTGTCTGTTCCACAGCCCAGCCCTGACAAAGCCTCAGCAAAGCCTGTGACACCCAAAAATGAGGGGAGAGAAGAGCTGTAGGCATGCACAGCGCTGGATCAAAAGAGGGCTCAGGTAAGTATATGGGGGGAGGGGGGCAGGTACTGATGCCTAAACATTTTTTACCTTAATGCAGGGAATGCATTAAGATAAATAATGTTTAGGCTTTTTAACCACTTTAGGTACATTCACACCTGAGTCCCTGCCCTCAAAGAGCTTACAATCTAAGGTCGATATCCTGTATGCATACATAAACAAAGTAGGGCTAGTTTAGAAAGCAGAATGCAGATAATGTCTGCGCCGGAATTCAAACCAGAGCACCCTAGTGTTTCAATGTAGAAATTCTAACCACTAAGTCACTGTGGTGCCCTACGTAATGTTTTCTTTCAGTGGCCAATGATATGCTTGCAGAGGTAGCTTCTTTGTACGCCCCTGACATACCCAGCTATGCCCTCAAAATTCTGTCCTACCTGCATATTCCACCAATGGACATTTTACCATTATTATTAGCTAAAAGAGGCATCAGTGCTCTTAAAGTAGCAGTAAACTCAGTAAAAAAAAATAAAAAAAAGGCTCCCCTGCAAGTTCAAGTCGTAATATACTAGACTGCACTTACTAGCACATTGTGGCAGACTTACCTGTCAAACGGGGCCCTAGGTACACGGGAGTCATATCACCACAGTACACAGTGGGTGCCTCAGATGTGTTCTGCACTGTGCATGTGTGTCTCAGATCATATTACTGCTGACAGGCGGCGGGGGCATTTATGACAAACGCGACTGCTAGGGTCTCTTCTGTTATAAAAACCCTGCCTGACAGCAGTGTTTTGTTAAAAATAAAAATAAGTTTAATGCTGCTTTAAGTTTGTTACATTTTCATATTTTTCTTATTTTATTGTATACTAAAGATTGGAAGTTGGGGAAAACTGCTTCATACTGTGCAGAAGGGCTAAGAGGTGTTTAAAGTGATACTAAATACACACTGTTTAAGTTACGTTATCCCTTCTCTTCCTGTATGTGGATGATGGTACTATTATTTTAATAAAAAACACATCTGAGTACCTTTTTTCCTAATCAATATACAGCTTCGTTTCAGCCTGTCTGCAGAGAAAGAATGGAAGGAGGAGCTTCTGGTCACATGTTAAAAAAAAATCCTTTGGGATACAGAATAAAAATAATTAACATCAATAAACTGTTTTAAATTGTCAAATATTTGAAATTAAATCTTTATTATTTTTTGGCAATAACATGGTGTGGGTGGATTTCTGCCAGTCACAGGCTATGTCACCCCTTCCAGCCTGTGTCTTACAATAATAGGGAGGTGAAGCATCAATCAATCAATATGTAATATCCCACCAGTAGGCATGGAGGAGTAGGGAGGGTGTGGGGCTGTCATTTACCAGAGTGTATATGCCCACATATGTGACTCTAGGCACATGGGCTGCTCAGATATGATAGGGATTAAATGCTCAGGGCATAAACACTGAAAACTGAACATGTGCAGTAGCTGCCAACACTGCTCTGCAAAATCCTCAATTGCATTGGGGACATGGACAGAAGGGGGAGATAGAGAACAGCAGGATCAGCTGGGTTTTTTACAGAATACAGAAAACGGATCCCATAGTGACTGAGCAAGTATGAACAGCATGTAATACAGCATTTACTGATAGTTTTTAATGATGTGCGTTTAATGATACTTTAACTACACTCTTGACATTGTTAGAGATCAATAAGAAGTAATAAAAGAAAAAAAAAATTAACTTTAATGTTGGGACGCTGCTTCCAGTTGCTCCAGGTGACATTATAAGGCCATGACCATCATAATGTTCATGCTTCTTGTTCACTGGACTCTCCATTTGCAGGTATTTTAATCTTTGCTCACTTTTGGGCAACAATTATTTTAAAATAAACTATCTGCCTGCAACTTCATAACATACAATGCAATCCGTGACAAAAGAAAAGTTGTATTTCTGGCCTATTAAAATGTAGTTGAATTTTGAAACCAGCAAATCCTCATTAGGGTTAGGTTGGATAGTTAGGGCTGATTGTACCGAGAAACTTTTTTTACAGAAAACACCGACAATGACGCCTGCTTGTGGCTGCATTCCTGACATTGTTAACATAGGCAAGGTTGTCCTGGGTCCAAGTCTGTTACTCGGAAACTTGATCTTCTTCAATTGAACCGGCATTTCTTTTGTCTTATAAGCGAAAATAGCCTTCTGTAGTTGAAGCTAAACTACATGATGAGTGCCCGTAAACTTTTTTTTTTTCCAGGGCATACCATGAATTACAGGGCAACAATGCAGGAATGCTGAAAACAGTAGGATTCATAATTAAATGTGTCTGAAAGAACAGCTTGCATTGCTCATGTCGGTCAGCTTCTCCCATAGAGTATCAAACAGATCCTTAAAATGTGAAAAAGAGGAGCTGATTCTCTGAACATTTTAGAGTGAAAGGGGTCTCCTAGACATAACAATGACATACGTCTTCACTAGACTTTTGGGGACATGATTGATTGGTTCAGCTATTGTTAACTATTGTTTCAGAGTGTTGGGAGATTTAGAAGACCCCTTTTCTTTGCAGGATCATAGATAGCTTGTGTAAAACGGTCATTAGTGACAGTGTTAATTATACAAATGAATGGTTCAGGTTTTATTATGTTGCATAGTACTTTCTGTAGCAGAGATGATTTAATTTATATTTACCTTTTACTCAAATACTGGGTTACTTGGCTTCAGAAAATGTAATATTACCCTTCGTGTTTGGTTTCTGTGCATATTTTTTGAGGACCATGAGGACAGCAGTGGTTTTGCTCAGCCATGGGGAAAACAACTAATAATTTAAAGAGTGCTACCCAGAGCTCATTAACTTTCAGTTAAAATCAAAATAAAAATGAACAAGCCACAGGTTTTCTTACAGCCATGTGTTGGGCATCATGGGAATGCCATTAATTAAGTAAAAGAAATAAAATAAACTATGGCTTTCCTATATATAACCATAAATAAATATGATAATTGTGTTGTTCTTTACACTTCCTATACTTACGTCTTGTCCTCGGCTCCCCTCCATGAGGCTGCTCTGGTATGGTATGGTCTGTGGGCAACTCTGTGACTGTGAACTGATTTTTTCCATTTACTAATGCCAAGCTTTCCAGTCAGTCAAAGAGAAGTCAGGGACCACTAGGGCTTATATGAACTTCACACACATAGGTCATTGTTATACGAGGGAACACGTACTTCCTTAGCATGGAGAGACTGAGCTAGATTTTCCAACAGATTTTTTTTTCCATAGACTATATATTGCTTTTGTTACTGCTGTAGCACAACTGGCACACATTTACAAACGTTACTGTACCTGCAATATTCCTTCCTCTGTAATGTAATAAGTCACAGCACAGGTCTTCAGCTTTTTATCTAGCAGGAGCTGACAAAGTGCTTTTTTTCTACATATTTTCATCAAAAAATGTGATACATCAAACATTGAACTAACTGCAATGTTTAGTAACAAATTGGCACTTAAATTGTAGTTGTGTCATGGCTATGGATATTCAAGTTACATATGCTTAACAAGCAGAAAATGAACTTTAAAAAAAGTTCTGTTTCTACAGTCATGCAGGAGTAATTCATCCTTAAAATGATTGTAAAGGAACATTTTTTTCTGTCAACTGTCAGTCGCTGCCCTCTGCTCTGCTCCTCCAGCGCTCACTGGAAGTCCAGGCTGGAGAGGGGGCGAATGCAGTTGACTCTGTACTTGGTACCACAACATTTCATTTTTCAGATATGTGTTTGTTGTACCATATACTTGTTAATGTTAATGCACCATGTTAAAAAATATCCTGTTGTCTTTGCATTGCTTCCTTTGCATGAAATACCTGATGATCCTGTTATTCTCACTACTTTGCTATTTCAAACTGACCACACTTGGCATAGCAGCACACACATCCCAACGTAGTCAGTTTTTAGGCTCTACTGGAATCAAAGCCTGTTTGTCCTCCACTGATCAGACTTGTACCGACTCACCTTCCTGTACATCTCTTCACTGAGAAGTTCAGTGTACTGCTGTTTCTTTGCCTTCTGCTGACACAGTCCCCTGCAGTTTCCAACCACACCTCTCCAAGTCCCTTGCAGCTGAGAACAGGGGTCATGTGCACTTAAAAAAAAAAAAAAAAAAAGTATTTTTGGTCTGATAAATATTGTATACCTTAAAAATATATAGTTTAACTATCAAAAGTTTAGCAGTTTTAAAAACACATCTGTCTGTTTAATAGCCATTCATTTTTATATTAAAGCTTTGTGGTAGGTGTAACAATACTTTGTTTTACAATGTGTTTCCTCTTTCTTACCTAATTTTTGATTTGTTGTCTCTAACTCATATCATATTATATTTTGTGCATTATCAATTTAATCTATGTACAAGAAGTTTAAATTATACAAAAACTGTATGTATTGATAAAGAAAAAAGGTGTGCACAAAGCTGATGCTGCAAGTGCTTTTTTTTCTTACTCTTGTTCAGTCACAGATTCAGTCATCTGTATGCAAAGTAAATGCAGCCGACAGTGGGAGTTTGTGAAGATCTTCAGTAGTTTTACTCTTGCTTAATGAAACCATGCTCAACAAAGCTGTGGTTATTACTACCCATGTGCACATATAACCTAGATTTTATTAAAAGTTACCTTTTTAATGCAGCCAGTGCTTTTTGTTTCCCTAAATGCCTCAGTAAAATTCAAATTTCTGTTTGAAACACAGTTGCCTGTAGTGGGAATTTCTTTAAATCACCTTATTTACGGTACTTATTCTCTTCTTGCATTGTGCAAAGGACCGGTGCTCATATCACAGGCATCTGTCTTATAAAACATGGTAATCTCCATTGTTATCTGTCTATGCAGTAAAACCTGATAATGAAGTAAGTCTTTTGAAGTTCAGAAATTCTGTCTAGATACAGTGTATTTACTGGACTGGAAGCTCAGCCTCTAAAGGGGTAAATGTCTTGTTAATATCTACAAAAAAGCTTAAGCATATACATTAGGGAGGCTAGACATCTGTTTGTAATAAATGTACAGCCTTCTACTTGGTGCTGATTAAAAAAAAAAAAATTTTAAGTGGTTGTAAACCTCACACATGAAATATGAACAAAGCATATCCCTCTATAGTGTGTACTTGTCTCAATTAAGAGGACTAAGTGTCATTTCTGCCTGCTGTATTGTTGCTCTGCTATCTGCATGAATCACTTCTGATAAGTTTTCCTGACACCAAGAGACAAATGGTGACAGGGAGGGACCTCCAGCAGTGTCTCTTCCCTCCAATCAGTTCTCCTCACAGCTCTGCAGAGTGTAGCTTCAACTCTCCAACCCTCTTTTTTCTGAACTCTCAGACAAATATTTAAAGTGGAATTCCACTCACTCTGTAAAAAAATAAAAGTCAGCAGCTACAAAAAGTGTAGCTGCTGACTTTAAAAAAACAGCCTTTTACCTGTCCCAGGATCCCGCGTTGCCCCTGCCGCAGCATGTTTCACTGGCCGTCCTGTATTCCAGGCGCTGGCATCTTCAGTGTGGGCACCCAGCTGTGACAGCTTGTGGCATCACAGCCAGGTTCCCACTGCACATGTGCGAGTAGCGCTGTGCTTCCTGAATGGCCCCGTCATCTTCTGGGACCTGTCAAGTGTCCCACAAGACTTCGGGGAGGGAGGGTTGGAGGACAACTTCCGTTTCACCTAGGCGATTGCAGCAGAAGTGGGAGCTGGTACCTGTCAAATTCGGGTACCCGCCCCCCCTCCCCCCCACTCCCCAAAGGTTCCAATCCTTTTGAGTGGAACTCCGCTTTAATTTCTGGTCTTTGAACAGATGTAGAGAAAAGAAGACTGCAGATAAGAAGGTTCAACTTATGTAGGAGGATTTGTGTAATCTCTTTTTATCACCTGAGGCCAGTCACTTCAGTGGGTATATGTAAGGGTTTACAACCACTTTAAGCAGTTTCAAATAAAACAAATGCGTTTAATACTCTGAAAAAAATAACTTTAAATTCTTCAATAAAATGAACTGAAATGTTTGCAGTATATGATGATCGTGTCTTTTAAAATGCTCTAACATTTGATTTCTTGTATCTGTTTTATTAGGAACCTGACTGGCTTCCAAGATGTCATCTAGAGGTAAAGATGATGCAGAACGCTACCTCTTCGTGGATCGAAATCCTACGAGCATCACGGCAACACAAGCCGATTGGACAGCAAAGAAGTTAGTGTGGGTGCCCTCTGAAAAACATGGGTTTGAAGCAGCTAGCATCAAGGAAGAGCGAGGCGATGAAGTGGTGGTGGAGTTGGCTGAGAATGGTAAAAAAGTGTCTGTCAACAAGGATGACATTCAGAAGATGAATCCACCAAAGTTCACCAAGGTCGAGGATATGGCAGAGTTGACCTGTTTAAATGAAGCCTCTGTCCTTCACAATCTCAAGGATCGTTATTATTCTGGACTCATCTATGTGAGTAATACCGTAGTGTAAAAATATTGTTTTTTTTTAACGAAAAGTGCACATCAGACATAGTATCACTAACATTGATCATTGCATGCAGAGTGCAGTATGCTTGACATAAAATTATGTTTCACCCATCAAAAAAGGTGAATTTTCTGGCTGGCGGTGTTCCTATATCCAGTGGTTGATACCAGCCACTGCTGTCTTTTGTCTCCTTACTGCCCATGTTGCAGTTCCGGTAGAGGAGCGGTGATTCCATCAGGCAGAGACCAGGTACGGGAGGTAGTGCAGTGCATACAAGCTATGCCTGTCAAGGGCCTTGTCCAACACAACTCTGCCAATCTTTTACCTATTTCTCCATGCCTCTGTGTCTGTGGACTCCTCCTCTTGGTTCCAGCTACTAAATAGAAAAAAAATTGTGCTGGGACAAGGTAAGTAAACATTGAAAAGTAAGACCCTCATCAAAGGAAGAGGACGGTGAAGACATGGTTTTAGCTGCTGTCTGGAAATGAGCTTTAAAGAGTTTAGGCCAGTTTTTCTGAAATTGTGTTCCTCAGAACTCTAGGGTTGCTTCAGAGGTTGCTAAGAGTTCCCTGAGCAATGAGCAATTTTTGCTTCTCGGATAAATAACAACTAACACCAATGATATTTGTAGCTATCTGTAAGTGGAAGAATCTTCCCAATGAATACAAATGTAAGGAACATCAATCTTACCGACCATCACGCTAATGAACTATGAGATGTATATGTATAATCATTTTTGGCAGGAGTCCTTAAAGTTATTTCAAGGGTTCCTCCATGTTTAAAAGGTTGAAAAGGGCCAGTTTAAGTTGTTATAATAGGCCTCTGTTTTCTGCTACCATGATTAAAATAGCATTGAATGGCAGTTGTGTGGGGATTTAAATGACCCTATCACTTTAACAAAACAGGTCACTGACGTAGACGTTCCTGTGCATACCTGAAACTGCTTCACCCTTCTTTGCCTGATTGCTGGACCGTTCTGATTGGGAAAAGCTTCAGCACTTCTTAGATTAACAGTGCTTATG
Source organism: Staurois parvus (assembly GCF_062004578.1). NCBI lineage: Eukaryota > Metazoa > Chordata > Amphibia > Anura > Ranidae > Staurois > Staurois parvus. The sequence continues at coordinate 9,387,686 of NW_028318003.1, forward strand.
CACTCCCTTCTGCCCCCATACATTCCCAATGAACCATTACTATAACAGGCTGCCTCACTGGCCAATAGGAATGTGTTGCAGGTAAGAGGGGAGAAGGCAAGGTTCAAAATTACCAAGAACTTTGGGCAGAACAGGGGCACTGAATGCCTGCCAGAGGAATGTCCAGACACTTTTAGGCACCTGCTTTTCATTACCGTCAACAGCTTGTCTTTGGTTGTTCAGCTGAAAGAGTCACATTAATATTTCCTGGTCCTTTTCCTGTATCACTGATTCCTGATTCACTCAGTTCTTGGCAATGGAGCCTTAGAGCCTATGACAATTAAGGCCAAAAACAAATATTTGAAATTAACTGTAAGGGGCGGACTGACAACTCATGGGGCCCCCGGGCAATAGGGGATCATGGGGCCCCTGTGTCCTTGACAGACTCAAAAAAGCCTATGAAAAAGGTACCAGGGGCATCTCATGGGGCCCCCTACTGACCCCGGGCCCTCGGGCAGTGCCCGAGTTTCCAAATGGTCAGTCCGCCCCTGCATGTGAGTGTTACTCTTCTTCGAAAGATGAAGATTTCTTTTTATACCTATAATTGGATTAATGAATGGAAAGAAGTAAAGGAAATTCCTCTTTGATGACAAAAAAATAAACTTTTTTTTTTAAACTGTAATGGTTTTCAGACACACTAGGTAAACAAAAAAGTTATTTATTTTAGTTTAAACAGTAGAAAGTTTCTTCGATTCCTTTAATGTAGCATTGAGGAAATTGTGGGATTTGGCCAGGTCTTGAGATTTTGCCAATGCCAATGATCAAGATTTCACTGGAGGCAACTAATCATTGAGATAAGATTGATGGTGGTATTGTCTGTAGTTCACACATACAGTTGTATGCAAAATTTTGGCTACCTTAGTACATGTTCTATAAAATGCGGTTAATACAACAAAAACATATCTGCAACTTCTAATGTATAATTATTATATATTTGCTGCATTTAAAAGAATGCAAAAGAAAACAACCTGCAGAAAAAGTTGCAGATACTAATGTTTGAATACCCTGAGAGACGCTATTATGTAATATCCCATGTGGCAGAAATTCTTTTGGCTTGTTGACAATCTTTTTATTTTTTCACATTCTTCTTGTTAAAACACTTTTATAGTTCAAGAATATTCTTAATTTGGATTAACAGTTTGAGTAATATGCTGTTTAAAGTGAATGTCCAGGCTAGATCTAACTAAGCTTAAAACGGACCCCGCTTCCCTCGTTGCCCCCACAGAGTGTGGACTGGCTCAAGCTGTCACTGATCTCTTCCATAAGAATGTTCTGGTGCAGGGCAGTGGGGGCACTGAGGGCAGGGCTCAATCAAATGTTCCTCCGACTCTTCTGCTTTGATCCTATTCTCCTCTCCACTTCTGCTCTCGACTCCCTCTACTTTCCTGAGCCTGAGCCCTGCCTGCAAGCCCAAGCCCAGCTAGCTTCGGAACTGCTCATCTGAAGCGGGCCCACAGCCATCTTTTTTTGCTGGCAGCCGACCACTGTGTCACGTACCTGACCGGAGGCTGTAATAGAGAGAGGGCTCCCCTTACGGCTAAGTGCAGTGCGCCCCTGAAGTGGAAACAGGAGGTGCAGTGCCCAAAGAAGCACGGGTTGCCAGTGGTGTTGCTGCTTGGAAATGCCTAATGAGATGGAACCCATGGGTGCTCCAGTTGCAGGATGCGTTGCTCCAGAGAACACGTGGATCCCGGAGGCTGGGTACAGTAGTCAGTAGCCAGAGCCAGGATCAGTATGGAACAGCAGACAGGAGCAACGTCAGGATCAAGCCGGGGTCATACACAGAGCAGCAGACAGGAACAAGGTCAGGATCAAGCCAGGGTCATACACAGAGCAGCAGACAGGAACAAGGTCAGGATCAAGCCGGGGTCATACACAGAGCAGCAGACAGGAACAAGGTCAGGATCAAGCCGGGGTCATACACCGAGCAGCAGACAGGAACAAGGTCAGGATCAAGCCGGGGTCATACACCGAGCAGCAGACAGGAACAAGGTCACGATCAAGCCGGGGTCATACACCGAGCAGCAGACAGGAACAAGGTCAGGATCAAGCCGGGGTCATACACAGAGCAGCAGACTGGAACAAGGTCAGGATCAAGCAGGGGTCATACACAGGGCAGCAGACAGGAACAAGGTCAGGATCAAGCCGAGGTCATACACAGAGCAGCAGACAGGAACAAGGTCAGGATCAAGCCGGGGTCATACACAGAGCAGCAGACAGGAACAAGGTCAGGATCAAGCCGGGGTCATACACAGAGCAGCAGACAGGAACAAGGTCAGGATCAAGCCGGGGTCATACACAGAGCAGCAGACAGGAACAAGGTCAGGATCAAGCTGGGTTGGTAATGGGTAATCAGCAGTAGACTCAGGAACAGGAGGGGCTGACGATAATCCAGCAATCACTGCGCAGAGCTGCAGTCCTTATAAAGGCCACTGAGTGTCAGCAATTAGTGCACCCTGCGTGTGCTGGTGTGTTTTCTGCACAGGAATGTTTTACTACATGTCGTCCGCCTATGCACATGCGCACTGCTTTGCGTGAATTGGCGTGGCCATATTGCGCATTTGCCCGGGCTTTCTCATCTTTTCCTCTGACACACTGGGGAGGTCAAGTAACCAGACCTGAGTGCCTTGAAAATTGGTTACCATAAGCATCTTCCTTCTACAGGGTATTTAGAATAGAGTTAGAAGGGGGGTGGGAGCTGTGTTAAAAGATAGGTTCACCTTTTGGAACATGTTACATGTTCTACCTGTTTTTAGGGGTGGAACATGTAACTGTTCCAGCAGCTGCAGCCTCTCCCTCCATTTCCCCCCTCCCTGTGACAACGGGCGGTGGATCTTCTCCCTGTGCCCACTGTCATAATTTAAGAAGAACTCAGCGGTTGAATGGCTGGGCAGCGATGATGTCACATCGCTGCTGCACAGATCAGGGGCTGTCAATCCACACTGAACTACAAAGTGTACATGACGACTGACAAGCAGGAAAAAGCTTTTATGACAAAAGAGACTGACATGGTCTCTTCTGTCATAAATGTCCTGTCTGTCAGCAATTTTTAAAAAAAGATTTTTCCGTTTACTACCACTTAAAGTGGAACAAATACTCCTCTAAACTCCAACTGTCCAATGCCTGTGAGGTCCCTCACTCCTGTGCATGTGCAGTAGTTCAGGAATCCCCCATACTAGCGATTTCCCAGAAATTAAATTGACCTGCACATGTGCACCTCTGTGTACATTCATACAAGGGATTGTGAACAGGCAGGTAGGTGTATTTTATTGCAGAAGAAACGTTCCATGTCTCTTCTGCAATAAAAAGCCTGCCTGTTCACAATCTTTCTATTTTTGCCTTTAGTTCTACTTTACGTGAACGTGTTCCTTTGCCCTGCATGGGCAAAGCACAGGTTCACCTTAAATGCCATAAATTCACTGGATTAGGCTACCTCGGCACTCCAGCTGTGATGAAGCTACAAATCCCATGAGACATTGCAAGACTTTGACAGCCATAAGCATGGCTCCTGTAGGCAGAGACATGATGGGGTTTGTAGTTTCACCACAGCTGAAGCGCTGAGGATTGCCTATCCCTAATACCTGTACTTCTTTACAGTGTTGATTTCCCATCTTTAATGTTACATGGCAGAGACTAGTGTCATCAGAGCTGACGCTTCATTAATCCTGTCATTTCCTTTACTTTCCACATTCCAGTACAAGGTTTGGTAGACCTGCTTTCTGATGACCTCATGGAAGTATTGTGTGCCATAGACAGGTGGAAGCCTGCCCAGACTTGTACTTCAGGCAGGTGGATTAGCTTGCTGCTGTCTTTCTGATACTATGGAATGTAATGAGCTTCTTCCGAAAACAGGATCTCAGATAACACCTGCACTAAAACCCCAGGTCTCAGGTCTGTGATGTGAGACGTGCGGATTACTACACAGTCATGAGCTGTATTTTTCTTAGGTCAAAATTAGGTTTTGATATAAAGTTTTATTTAGACCAAAAAGAGAATCCCTCTAAATTTTGCACTAAAAATAAAGTGTTTCATGCAGCTACGTGACTGGGACCCGCTGATCGTCATGTGCTGTAACAAATCGCAGCACAGCCGGGGCGAGCGCGCCCTACCCGGAAGTGCTGATCATGTACCAGCTACGTGATCCAGCGCACAGCAGCTGCCCTACCGCGGTAAATGTACATGTGGTGGTGGCTAGGCAGTTAAAGTGGAGTTCAACTCACCCTGTCAAAAAATAAAAGTCAGCAGCTACAAAAACTGTAGCTGCTGACTTTTAAAAAACAGCCACTTACCTGTCCCTCGGTCCCATGGTGAGTCCCCCCCGCAGCTCGTTTCACCTGCCATCCTGTATTCCAGGAGGCTGTCATCTACAGTGTGGGCACCCGGCTGTGCAGCTTGCGGCTTCACAGCCGGGTACCCACTGCACATGCGCGCGTAGCGCTGCTCTTCATGAATGGTCCCCGTAGTCTTCTGGGACCTGTCACGTGTCCCAAAAGACTACAGGGAGGGAGGGAGGGAGGACACCTTCCGCTAGCGATCGGACCGGAAGTGGGAGCGGGTACCTGCCAAATTCGGGTACCCGCTCCCCCCTCCTATCCCCCAAATGTGCCAATCCTTAATGGGGAGCGGGGGAGCAGTCCTTGAGTCTCTGGTGTCCTTTTAAAAGATCAGACATGTACAGTCTCTGTGAGTCCTATTGGGGTTACTGCTGGAACCACCAGCTGTCATTGATGACTGTTGTCTATGGGCCCATTCAAACTATGACGTTATGGTTCTATGCAATAAAACTTGCTATACATTACTGTAACATAGCGCAGTGCATTACAATGTAATTCATTTTAAATGGTACCCGGACAACACAGCCCAACTCTTGCATTTTATTGTACCACAATGCATAGATGTGAAACATCTGTTCCTTGTGGTGTGAAAATGCTTTACGTCTTTAGCACCCCATGTAAAACTAATGGGCTGCCTTAAATTATAACTAAAGGCCGTCTTTATTTATTTATTTTTGGACAGCGTGGAGAAGGATCCCCTCTATTTGTCCTGGAGACCATTATCACTTACCTATTTTATAGGCGTTTGACTGTTTTTCTGCCCATGAACTCCCCTCTGTGTTAAGGGTTGATTTACTAAACCTGGAGAGTGCAAAATCTGGTGCAGGTCTGCACAGAAACCAGAATCAGCTTCCAGGTTTTTTTGTGAAAACTTGACCCCAGTTCACATATATGCGGCCGTGCGGGTTGCGTTTGGCACGGGCACGAGGGCCCATTAATTTGCCTGTGACACACAGGGAAGAAGTCCTCAGTTCCCAGTACGGTTGCGTTTTCCAGTGCGGGCAGTGTGCCATTAGAACTAATGGCACCCGCCTGCGGGTCCGCATTTCTCTGTGTGGGTGGTGCGGCTGCATGGATTTTCGTGTGTATCCGCAGCGGCACCACCCGCACAGATGTGAACCTAGGGCAGTGGTGGGCAACCTTTTTTTTCAACTGAGCCAAATCTCGCCAAAACCACGATTGAAATTTATTTTGAGAGCCACATTTTTAAAACTGAAAATACATCCCCAATATAGTAATTCATCCCCCATAGTAATTCATCCCCCATAGTAATTCATCCCTCATATAGTAATTCATCCCCCATATAGTAATTCATCCCCCATAGTAATTCATCCCCCATATAGTAATTCATCCCCCATATAGTAATTCATCCCCCATATAGTAATTCATCCCCCATAGTAATTCATCCCCCATATAGTAATTCATCCCCCATAGTAATTCATCCCCCATATAGTAATTCATCCCCCATAGTAATTCATCCCCCATAGTAATTCATCCCCCATATAGTAATTCATCCCCCATAGTAATTCATCCCCCATATAGTAATTCATCCCCCATAGTAATTCATCCCCCATATAGTAATTCATCCCCCATATAGTAATTCATCCCCCATAGTAATTCATCCCCCATAGTAATTCATCCCCCATATAGTAATTCATCCCCCATATAGTAATTCATCCCCCCTATAGTAATTCATCCCCCCTATAGTAATTCATTCCCCATATTGTGTCAATTCACTTACCTTTGCTCCGCGCGTTCCTCTCGCCGTGTTCCCGCGCCGTTCCGGTCTTCAGGGCGGACTGTGAGAGGAGAGGAGCTCGTCACGCTGCCCCGCCTACATCCTGACAGCCAATGTTTGCCACGCTCCGCGGGATTAAAACGTCCGCCGGGCCGTATACGGCTCTCGGGCCGTAGTTTGCCCATTGCTGGGCTAGCTGCAGAGTCCTGACTTTTGGGGCGGCCGCCCGAGAGGAGGGAGGGGAGCGGGCACCCGGCACACAGAAGAGCCGCATTAAAATGTGTAAAGAGCCGCATGTGGCTCGCAAGCCGCGGCTTGCCGACCACTGACCTAGGGTAACTGAACAAACTGAAGTTAGAAGCTGATTGGCTACCAAGCACAGCTGCACCAGATTTTGACCTCTCTAGTTTTAGTAAATCATGCCCTGTGTGTCCATGCACACATAGGCATTTAGGGGCAGAATTCTGAACAGACCCAAATCTCGTTCAGGAAATGAGCTTTTGGACAGAAAAATGCCCAACACATCTAAAAACGTGTAAACGTGCCTAAGCGCATTTTAGCACTTTTTTTCATTTCAATGGTCTGAATAAATGAATCTTCTAGCCAATGAAATAAACAAATGCCCGAGTGCTTGATGCACCTGAAGGCGACTAAATGCATTTGCAAAAATGCGGCTTAGGCATGTTTATGAAGCTGCTTTTCTCCTGCTAGGAGAAAAGTGTTTCCAAAAGCCCGAGTGCATGAAGCCTAAGCGTAAAAGTGAAAAAAATCCCAAATTTTGTGTTGTCACCAGAACAGGAATAGAGGGGATATCTAAACTACGGTACTTAAAAAGAAAGTGCAGCGCTAAAACAAATGCAGATTAATACTTCCAATCCATCAACCAGCTGAACATGTGATCGTGAATAAATAAAATCACAATATGTTAAAATAAATGTATAAAAATGGTGACAGACTGTGATGGGTGATGGTTACAGGAGATGTTAGTGACTTCACATTCCAGGTGGTGAGGTGATAAAATAGTTAAAATACGCACTCACCAGATGCGTATCTTTATATACGCATATAATCAATAACCAGAGGTCCCTCTTATGGGATGGGATGGATGAGCTGAACCACCTGTAACGGACTCTCCCCCTCTTGGTGTTGGTCTGGTCAGTGGTCGTCTCTGTTGGGATAGCCCCGAGTACCACCGTGGAAGCCTCTCAGATATAAAGCAGGTTGCACTGGACCTGGCGTTCTCCTCTTATAGTGGTGGGCTGATGTCAGCAATTGGGAACTAGATCTGGTGACAGCCAGGCATTGCCTGACTCTAGAGGGACTTCCTCCCACTTCCTGTTTTTAACAATGGGATAGGAAGTGAAGGGCAGTCTCCCCAATAGGACACAGATGGCTAAAAAACTTACATGGGGTTATACGCCTTCCCTACTGTGTTCAACATGGAAAAAAAAAAGTTTTGCCTTTAGTTCTATTTTAACACAAGACAAATGAATGTGCATTCAGTAACACACCATTGCACATTGCCCCAGTCTCTGCGATCCCTCATAGTGCACACAGCCTTTTCTGATTGTGGTATGGTAGACAACACATTCTGTACACATTCTCTTTCTAGTTTATTGGTAAGACTCAGTCCACTAACTATATTGATTTTTCTGGTGTCACAGTTTGTGTCCATTCCACCATGTACTGTGCCAGCTGCAGACGGCATATCAGGCCCTGCCCTTGCTCAGTCTTGTCTTACCTGTCACAAGCCATCAAGTGTGCTCTATTGTGAAGGTGCAGTGGAAGATGACAGCACACAGGCAGTAATGGACGCAGGTGTGTGCTCCAGTATCAGATTCCACCAACCTAGAATCCTGCTGAGCTATAGAAACCAGACAATTAAAGGAGTTGTCTGTAAACAGCTTTAGTGGGGGAAGAAGAGTCTTTCTGAGCATTCGGAAATGTAGAGAATGTACAAGAACAAATGATGACTTTACAGCGTAAATTTAGGCTATGACTGTTTTATTTTTATATTGTGGAAATGTTTTCGAATCCTGTGAGTACAACTCCAGGGGAAAAAAAATCATAAATGTAAAATTTATACCTTGTTGCAAGCCAACACGTGTTCACAAGAAATGTGGCTATGACAGTGAAGGGCTCCAGTTGCATCACAACCGTCTCCACACCCATTTACAGTACAAAAAGCTTTTTATTTTTCCCCAGAATACATGCTGTTCTGTGAATGGAGAAGGGGAAATCATGTTGCATTCCTGCCCTTCTCCCCTCTCCCCTCTTCTACTCCATTCACAGAAAACCTTGTAACATGAAGAAAAATATGGAAATAGGCGATACACTACAGGTTACCGGAGTTGTAGCCTCCAATAACATGAGTCCATAGTTAGGTTTAAAAAAAGTCTGTAAGTGTTCCAAATAGTAGACTAGTAGTGCTGTGGTTGACTGCAGCTGTCCTGCAAGGATTCTGGGGGCTAGTAAGACATTTCAGATAAGCCCATGTATAGATTACTGCAGCTATTTTGCCATTCTCACTTCCAGTTCTGCAGCATTTCAGAATTCCCAATCACCCTACTTGCCCCTCACAATGCCTTGTGTGCATGAGATCTTTGTGCCCCTTGATTAAAGTGGTTGTAAAGGTAATTTTTTTTTACCTTTATGCACTAAAATTAAAAAAACCTTCCAGTTGCTGTTCCAACCCGCTCCCCCCCCCCCCCTACCAACCTTACCTGAGTCCTTTATCAATCCAGCTCTGTGCCCGGCTTCAGTCCTTCTCTCTCCTCTCTCTGCATTCACAAGCTTGGATGAGAATAGCGGGAGCCATTTACTCCTGCTGGTGTCAGTCAAATCCTGTGAGGAGGGAGTGGAGGGTGAGGCTGAACTGTGTGTGTCTATGGATGCACACAGCCCAGCTCAGGAGCAAGCCCACATGTCTGCCTCTATAGCAAGCTAGTTATGGGGGTAAACACAGAAGAGGAGGAACCAAGAAAGCTGGCAGTGGACCCCAGAAGACTAGGTGCAAGGCTGCTCTGTGCAATACCAGTGCACAGAGCAAGTAAACATAATAAGTTTGTATTTTTATTTAAAAAAAATATCAGATTTTTTTATGCATTCTTTATTTATAAAGACAGTTTTACAGAGAATAAAGTTGATAGAAGTGTATAAGGAAATTACAAAAAAGGGCCGTAAACTGCTTAAGGTCAGTCAAATTCAGAGAACACACAGGCAGCAGTTTAACATATTTATAGGTAAAGTTAATCCAAGGAATATCGGATTGTTTCTTGGACCAGGAAGGATTTTTTTCCCCTACTGGAGCAAATTGGATCATGCGTTATTGGCGTTTTTTGCTTTCTTCTGGAACAGCTTTGGGAATTGGATAGTTTATAAGGAGTTTTTCAGTGTGTGTGTGTTTTCTCTGTTGGATGAACTCGATGGACTTGTGTCTTTTTTCAACCAAATTAACTATGTAACATGTAGTATACAGATGAAGCAGAAGAGCATATCAATATAATCTCAAATCCCACCAGGGGAGGGACCCAGTGGGGGATATAAGCCCAAACGTCATGTCAAACTGCAAAGTACTAAACTGTGAAATAGGTGTGCCTGGACCGAGATGAGTTATGGCCTAAGTAGTGCAATCAGGGTTTTAAGAGCCTGATCTCCGATTCAATCTCGCATACAGGGTACAGTTTAAAGTGACAGAAGAAGACATAAAAGATGTAAGGAAGGAAGGAAAGGGGGGGGGGAGGGTATAAGGGAACTGCATCAGGCAAGAAGGAGTCCAGAACAAACAGAGATATTGAGGCCCTATAGTCTTTAGGTAGCCTAAAAAAGAGCTGGGGAGACGTTAGCACAAACAATGTCTATCTATAGGTTCCCCGGTACTTATGAAGGTATGTCAATCATTATTTGTTTATATTCCACTGAATTGGAAAAGTCCAACCAATAGAACCACATCTTGGTAAATTTACTGGTAGTCCCTCTAAGAAAGCTGGTTAAATCTTCCATCAGATATCTCCTGATGTCCTCAACATGGTGGAACCCTTGTTGAATTGTGGGCAGCGTTTATCAGGTTTTCTTGATTCTGATAAGGATACTACAGTTCTCCCCCTTTTATTTGCTAACTCAAGCTGTGTTTCAAGTTCCCTGTTTAATTTGATCTACAACCAGCTTTCTGCAGCCTGTACTATAACACCAGAATGGGAACATAAAAGGTATGTGCTTCACGTAGCAGTTTGATTTAATGTCTTTATTGCCTGAAGCCATAAATGATGATTTTATGATGAAGTACATTGAAACAATGACTGGGGATGATACACTGATAGAGGCAGGCATTCCCTAGCTACAGCATAAAGAGTGCATATCTGCAGAGCAGGAAGACTGATAAGGGTATCAAATATCCCTCTAGATGTTTTAATATGGGGAGCTCTGGATCACCAATCAGTTTTTAAAAAAAATAACACCGTATTTATTCTTTCTTCAAAAGTCAGGGAAATATACAGCTTTCTTCAGCAAAGAAAATACAAGTCTAAAGTTGTGGTATCATGAAAAACAACACAATGGCTCACCGCCAGTATACCACTCCCATACCAGGGTTTAAGGTTCCCATCTGTTTTAGGGTGCCACAAAGGCCACAGGAGCTCAGCAAGCACGGTATCAGTTGCCAGACAGTTCACATTTACACATACTGTAGCTGTTAACCATTCCACTGCACCTCACAGACACCTGCTGGCTGGTTCCTGTTCCTTTTCTGGACTCTAAATACAGACAGATAACCCTTTTGGGACCCAAAGTCCTTGTAATGAGGATTTAGAGGCTCTTTCCCACCCAAAATCTCTTCGAGCCACTGAATTCCAGGTTCCAAATGAGGACTTACCAGTCCTGAGAGAACTGCCAGCCAGTCCTCTCCTTTCTAATTGGTCTACCCTGAAACCCCTCACCCTGCATGGGTGAGAACCCCTGAGTACTCAACAATGTCCCCCTTAAAGGGACCACACCCAAATAGTGGGGAAATATGCATGCTGTTCAGGACCCATCCTTAAGTGCCGGTTCACATATATGTGGATTGGATGCAGTTTGAACTCCAGCCTATCCGCATGACATGTGAAATAACATTACTTCCTATGGTGCCTGTTCACATACATCCGATGCACTGGCAGTGCGGATTGAAAAAGAGTCATCGCTGATTTCTTTTTTTTTTTTTTATAAATATTTATTAATTTTTCAATCCAAATACAAATCACTTTGACATTTCTATTAAAATGATAATCACAACAGTATCTTCCAACTTGCATTATTTATTTATGTCAATCCCCTCTACCCTTTCTCCCCTCCCACGCCCTCCCCTCAATCACCCAATGCCCCCCCCCCTCCCTCCCCCACTCTACATTTTCTCTTCTCACCTTTACACCATGTATTTCTATTATTTCTAAATCCAATTCCAGGGGTATTATATCTTCATATATTTCACCTTTTCTCTATATTCTTCCCATCCTTTCCATTTTATATTATACATCTCCATCTTGTCCATATGCATATAATACAGTTTTTCTGTCCCACAGATCTGATTCATTCTGCCCATCCAATCCTCCTCAGTTGGCACCTCTCTTTTTTTCCAAAACCTAGGTATCAGGCTCTTTGCTGCGGTCAGATAATGCCATATCCCCGATCTCTTATATGATTTCACTGGAAGTTCTGAGATATGGAGGAGACATAATTCTGGGTCTAATCCTATGTTGATTTTAGTGATTTTCCCTATCAAATAAACTATCCTCCGCCAAAACACCTGTATTTCTGGACACTCCCACCACATATGATACCACGTGCCCTCCTCTCCACAACCTCTCCAACATAACCGTGAAATTTCCTTATTCATCTTGTGCTCCACATTAGGGGTAATGTGCCATCTCATCAAACACTTATAATTTATTTCTACTTCCCTCATGCTAATATTTTCGTGAATTAATGTGAGCATTTTCCTCTGCTCCTCCTCCTCTATTTCTCTTCCCATATCTCTTTCCCATTTCTCTATGTGTATTAGTTTTGTGTCAAGTCATCGCTGATTTCTGAGCAGTGTCGTCCGGTTTGGTTGCAGATTACAGGCTATTGACTCTATTGGAACCATTTCTAAATTGTACATGTCATCAGTTGTGAACAGGATAAAATCCTGACCTAAACCTGATCTAAGCCTGTCCTGAACCTGATCTAAACCTAACCTGAACCGCTGAACAACTATTGTGGTAATTAGCTGTGTAAACAGAGCTTCAATCCGCACCACACGTGTGAACCCACTGATGTCCTGTACTATGTGCATTCGTCATCCACAACTGGCTGTTTGAAATGACATGCAATAGGATGATGGGCAAGGGTTAGCTAACCTCATGCAGAAGCTGCCCTCTAGCAGTCTGTGCATAATTGCATTTCACTTTACAAAAAAATGACTTCTGGCTCTTGACAATTAAAACATTGATTTTTGCCTATATGTGAAGCAGGTGCTTGCTTTGTTCTCATGGATGTCTGCAGTTACAGTGCAGACACGACAAGCTGAATGTAAACAGAGCATGTTCACATTGTCCTGGGCCTATGATGTCACCTCTTGAAGCACAAACAAAGGAAAGGCTATATTAGCAAGGTTGCTTGGCATTCCTAAACGTTTGCTCATTTCACTCTAAACTTGTATTATAGCTTTTGTAAATGTTGCAGAATAAACCATTTTATAATTTACTATATCTTTTTGGAACTCTGAAAATGAGTTCTGAAATTTCCACATTTGCAACAGGCAATGCGAAATAACTTATCACCCATACTGGTTGTTTTAGCAGTAGGATAATCATCAAATTAGAAGATGTATTAAGGTGATTCTAAAGCCTAAACATTTTCATTTTAATGCATTCCTTGCATTAAGGTAAAACATGTTTAGGCATCAGTATTGGCCCCTCGCCCCTCCATATACTTACCTGAGCCCTCAGTCGATCCAGCAATGTGCAGGTCTGCAGCTCTTCTCTCCTCTGACTTCCGGGTGTCACAGGATTTTGCTGCCAATCAAACCCAGTGACAAGGGAGCGAGGCCAAGTCTCTCCATCTGTTTCCAAAGACACAGACGGCGAGGCTTGGGAGCAAGCCCACATGAGTGCCCCATGGGAAGCAGCTTCCTATTGGGGCACTAGCCAGGGAGGAGGAGCCAGGAGCGAAGAAGTGGAGGTTCAGGGCCGCTCAGTGCAATTTCATTGCACAGAACAGGTAAGAATAGGAATGTTTTTTATTATTATTGCAGTGGAAGTGTTTCTTTTTTTATTGTCAGATGTGCTGGACATTTCATTTTTTAAAAGCAGCTATAAACCCTTACATATACCCAGTGAAGCGAGTAACCACAGGTGATGCACCGAGATGAAACAAATCCTCCTACATAAGTTGTACCTATTTTTTTGTAGCGCTATCTTCTTTACAGTTGTTCAAAGCCCAGAATTTTTACAGCTTTTCTGAAGTTTCAGAAAGCAGGGGTTGAGGAGGAGGAGAGCTTAGATCTGATTGGAGGGAAGGGACACACCACCCCATACAGGAACAGAGCTGAGGCTGTCAATCACAGGCTATGTGCTAGAGATCCCTACCCTGTCACCTTTTTATCTCTTGGTGTCATGAAAACCTGTTAGAAGTGACTTAGGGCTCATGTACACTGCAGCTGATAAACTCACGTTTAAGAGCTGTTCAGCGTTTTTTTCAGAAGCCCCTGAACTCACCCTAATGTTTTCCTATGTGTCCATGTACACATCTTCGTTTACAGTTATTTACAGGCATTTAAGTTTACAGTCGTTTTTTTGAACGCAGAAAACTTGTGTTCAGCAGTTGATTTTATCAGCGTTTTAAACGCAAAATGCTTGTAAACACGTCTAAACTTGGCAAATCGCATTTATAAGCGTTTGCGGTTTACATTTTTTTTTAACTCTTACAGTTCCCAATGCTGTCCAGAGCCTTTTTTCATCAGGAAAAATGCATGCAAAGCATTTTCAAGGTACACAGATGTACAAAACACTGAACACAGGATGTTCCTACCAAACTTGTTACACATTGGAAAGACCAATTCACACCTCAGACCTCTCCTACCCTTGGAAACAAAAGATATGTTAATGACCATTCACACCTCAAATTCCTCATGAAGACCCCCTGTCAGGTGACCTTAATGACTCGCTCCATCAGACAACCTTCCTACCCTTGGATTGGAAACAAAAGAAATGTTAATGAGCAACTCCCACCTAATTATCTCAACACACACTGCTGTCTCTGCTTCTACTCTCTGTATTTCTCTGAAACAGTCTGAAATAGTTAATAATTTACCACTTTTCAGTGCATTCTGGGCATTTGGGAGGTTCTCCTGTGCTTATCTTTAAAAAACGCTTCTAAACACAAACGCTTATAAACGCATTATGCAAACGTGGCTAAACATACGTTTTTTTTACCTACATTTTCCAGCAGTCAGTTTCCATCATTCAGACGTGTCCCGTGTACATGGGGCCTTAGAAAGCAGAGGAACAAGGCAGCAGACAGAAATTACACTTAGTACTCTGGATTGAGACACACTATGGAGGGATAAGCTTTGTTCATATTTTATGTCAGTAATTTACAACCAATTTAATTCTGGAGTTAGGCTCTAAGTTCACCTTTTCCATAAAATAGTCTATGCAATCAAGGGGCCCCTGTAGATATGAAAAACTGTGCAGCTTTTTTTAAAAAATGTTCATTAATTTTATTGTCATACCTGTAGGCTAAATGGACCCCCCGGAAGGCAGTCCGAATGAACCCCAATTAGCTATGTCCACGACGCGTCCTGCCTTGCTGCTAGGATGCAAAACCATTGGTTTTTACTTATGTAATGCTGGAGGTTAGTATTCAACAGGTTTCATGTTCTAGTCACAAGGCAGGATGTAAGGATTGCTAACTGGGAGTTTTTCGGCTGGCCTTCCACGGGGAGCCAAATGGCCTACAGGTATGACAATAAAATAAATGCACATTTAACAAATCTGCACAGAAATAAATACCTACAGTGGTCCCTTTTATTGCACAGGCCATTTTCTGGAAAAGGTGAATTTATCCTTTAAATATACTATATAATTAGTTGCAATATAAAAGTAATTGGATTTACCTGTTTATTAAGAATGTGTATAAATAAAGCACTTTGTCATTATTTAGAGAATAATAGGTTTTTAGAGCTAAAACACCTGATATATCTTTTCCACAAATTGTAACACTTGCTGGTTACAGTTTTTCCATGATTCAAACAAGCATAGAAGTAAAAGTGATAATTGTATTTTCAGGTGAGGAGTTTTTTTGGTTAATATTATCTTTCAATTGCAAGGTTCAGTCTTTGATCTGTAGCCAAACCTGCTGGCTACTATTCAGGAGTTGACAAGCGAAGGGTGTTTAAAGTTGAATAAAGCTTCAGAATACATAAGATGAGTCCCTAAAAAAACATGTTGTGGCAATGAAATAGGCCTAAACAACAGTGTTAAAAATGTGATGACACTTAAATCTTCTCTATTACTCATTGGACAGATATAAGCATGGACGTTCTTAACTTTGGGAACCTGATTTACATACAAGAAGTGCTGACTAACCACATTAAATATGAATAAAAATAACACGCGATGCACTTTCATTTATTAATTGAGTTAATATTTGAAGAACATATTGATTTAGGCAACCTGCTTGTCTTAAAGTACATATAAACCAATCAATAAAATATCATATTGACGCATCTTTTACATGTTAATATGTTTTTCAATCATTTTAAATCTACAGCATTTAATACATTAATACCTGGATAACCTGCCATGAAGGTCCTTATTTTGGCACTTCCTGTTATAGGGTGACATTGCTATGTACCTTTCTACCCCTTGCTCTTATGCATTGTTACCCTTTTACATGTGCTTCCAATGAATACTAAGTGGCCATACCAACTGTCAGGCATTCTCCACCATCAAGAAGCCCATCCTGAACAATGACATACAGCTACAATACTTCTGGACTGTATGCATTTAAAAAGGAAGTGGCTGCGTGTGGGATGGATGAGATCAGCAGTATTAAGTTTCAACAAAGGATGAAAAAGTGTTTTCTGGAATAAAAAATGACAGCTGTTTATGATACAAAGTTATATATAATTGAATGAGTATCAAATATTTGTAACATAGTAGGTGACATTGTTTGCAATAATCCAGTGATTTATCACTTAAAGGACCACTCCACCCAAAATAAATCTTTCAGCACTGAGAAGGATTAAATTAAACCCTTGGCTTTTGTTCTTTTGAGCCCAGAATCTGCTCACTTGCTGCTGTATGAACATAAAGAGCATTTCCAGTCAAATTGTTTATTTTTTTCTTGATACAGCAGATCTTCTAAATCTATTGTCAGCTTTTTAGTGTCCTCTGTGTCCCTATTGGTCAAATCTCCATTCACTTCCATTTGGGACAGCAAGTCTTGGAATGGCTAAAAACAATGTAAGTTTGTTTTTTTTTGTTTGTTTTTTTGCTGTCTTTGTCTTATTGGAAAGATTCATTGTCTCTATTTGTCATGACAACCACTTCCACCAAAATAATGTCACCAAGACAGAAATTGATGGAAAAAATAAAATGTATAGTTGTCATAAAAACATGAAGTGAATGGACATTTTCCACTTTCCCGTTGTGTCTCGGGGATAGTACATTACTGTCCAGGATGGTAGGTATGGGTAAATGTCCCTACCAGGAAACAGATGGCAAAAAAAAAAAATAGAAAATTGGGTTTATAACTCTTACCTACTTCATCAGACCAGAAAAAGTTTGGGCTGGTAAATTATAACACATTTTGGACTACAAAATATATAACCCAGTCTGACTGTCTTGTGGCTTTGGGGAGCTCAGAGCCTTGGGCATCTATGTCTAAGAAGAGGTCTCCCATTGGCCCACATGCTGCATTTTTGTAAAGCATCAAGAAGAGCAGTATGGTTATAAAGTGACACAGTCTATAATAAGCCATTTGAGTTGTCTCCATTCTGGTCACTGAAAAGTTTACACTGCCTTGTCGGGTCAAGTTGAGAGTTTTGACCATGCAGTGAACACATCGTCTTTACATTGGGTACCAACTGGCAATAACTATGGTTTTTCCTGCTGTGGAGGTTTCAAGTTCAATATTGTATTTCTATTTGCATGGGGGACATCAGGACATACCAACAATGAGCATTAGATAATTACAATAATTGAGCAAAAATGCTTACCATAGCTCAAACTTCTTGCAGTAGTCACAATTATAATAGTTTAAATAGATTTCCAGAGGGAAACATCTGAAGAATTTGATAAATAAACTTAAGAGCCACTAAGAGTTTGTGAACCATGAGTACATTTATAATATTAAAGGGAAAAGCAGACAAACATTCTTAAGGCGTTCCTATTTTATAGCAACAAAACTACCATAGCGTAGAGGGAATGCATACCAAAATGGTTTTGTATTGTTTTGCAAGCAGCTGATGTGAATGTAGTTTTAAGCAGTTTAAAAATGAATGTAATACATTAACCTCATACATTCAATTAGAAGTAGTGGTTTCTTTAAAAAAAAAAAAAAGTACCCACCTAGGTCGATGCTGACTCTGTCTGCCGCTGCTTCTAAGACTGAGAACTGAGTGATCAAAGACTGCTGATCGCTCAGTTCTCTGTCTTCAGTGAGCTGATCGCTTAGTTCTTGGTCTTCGGTGAGCAGAGAGCAGTGACTGTCAGTCACCGGTTCTCTGCTCTGCCACTCCAGCACTCACTGTGCCAGGCTGTGGAGGGGGTGGGAGCAGCTGACACAGGCTCTCAGCTGTGTGCTGAGAGGCTAAGCCAGCTGCCAGTCAAGCATCTGGGTGGCATCTGGCTGTAAAGTCAGGATCAATCTAGAGCCTGGAGCCGCTGAGAGACGCCAGCCAATAGTGGGCTTTAGCCTGCTGTCAGCTGAAAACAGGTCACAGATGTGCAGAACGAATTGCGCTCCTGTGATCCATGAAAGAAGTAGGGCTAAAAAAACTTTGGCCATACTTCTTCTTTAACCACTTGCCCTCCAGAGGATTTACCCCCATTCCTGACCAGGCCATTTTTTGCAATACAGCGGTGCGTTACTTTAACTGACAATTGTGCGGTCATGCAACGCTCTGCATAAATTAAATTTATGTCCTTTTTTCCCCCACAAATAGAACTTTCTTTAGGTGGTATTTGATCACCTCTGCGGTTTTTATATTTTTGCAATATAAACAAAAAAAAGACCGACAATTTTGAAAAAAAAACAAACAATATTTTTGACTTTTGCTATAAAACATATTCAGTAAAAAAAAGAAAGAAATTTCGTCATAAATTTAGGCCAAAATGTATTCTGCTGCATGTCTTTGCTAAAAAAAATCACAATATGTGAAACTTAATTGGTTTACATCAAAGTTATAGCCTTTACAAATGGCGGTATATATATATATACTGTATACTGGAATTTTAATGTTTTTTATACTATTAATGGTGGAGATCAGCGACTTATAGCCGGACTGCGGCGGGCATGTTCTTGCTAACAGCAGAGAGACCTGTGTTGTTTACACACAGGTCTCTCACCTGTCAGTGTTACTCAGCAATCACTGGGTGCCAGTGGGAAATCTCCAGCTGGGAACCAGTGATTGACTTTTGTAGCCGCCAATGGCAGTGTGGGTCTGGCGGCGTGTGAGCCTCCTATCCAGAAATGCAAATCACGTGTGTGTGTGTATATACATATATATACATGATTTTGTGCAGCCCTGACTTCCTGTAGCAGTAGTTCATTTATTGGGCGGCAGGGAAGTGGTTAAAGTGAACATCAAGCCAAAAGAGTGGGAAGAATTAAAATTCTTATGAGGTTCTTACTTCTATCCAGGATTTACTCTCACTTGCCAAAACCTTGTCACTAATCTCTTCATTCCTCATTTAATGGAGATGAACAAAGGCAGACATGGTTGTAGTCCAACCTGGGAGATAACCATGGTTCTTTCCATAAATACACTGGAGAAATGAGCGTAGCCACCCAGGGGCATGAAGTGTGTAATTCACAGGATTACCAGGTGAAACAAGAAAAAAAATGTCTGAAAAATGCAGCCACCTCATCTAAGGACTGGTACATTTTTGTTTGTGGGTTTAGATACACTTTAATTGTTGTGTACGTCCACAGACCAGTAGCTAACTTAATAATTTGTTCTTGCTGGATGGAATTGTTTTTGGAAAGCAGGGGGCAGTTTTCTGACTGGCTTTAAAGGCCTGATTGCCACTTGCAAAAAAACTTCAACAAGCTGAGTAATAGCATAGGTTATGCAGAATTTAGCCCCTTAAGGGCCCTACATCCTTGGTGCCCCAACTGCATGCAGCCCTTTGGTGTGTAATGTGTGGTCCTCGGACCTCAGCTATCTGTAGTGGGAACTTTGAGTAGGGTAATAGCACTGATCTCCACTAGCCTCATGTATTGGGTTGCCACCTGTCCAGGATTCACCCAGATAGTCCAGGATTTGAATCACGTGTCTAGTTTTCAGGCTACCTGGAACCTAAACACACATAGGCTTGCGCAAGGGTTGTGCTGGATGTGCCTGGGCACAGCCTAATCACCCCATGCACACTGGGGAAGCTTCAGGGGTCAGAGGGGCAGTTATAAGATCCGATAGCCTCACGGCTCAGCCTGCAGTAGCTTAAAGCCAGCTTCTCCTCGTCTCCCTTCTTCTGCTTTCAGCTACTGCACAGAGAGCTATACAGATGATTGGTTCCTGTAACTGCCCCCACCCCCCTGCTGAACCGATCACCCTCTGTGTTCTCCATTTTCTTTCCCCTGCTGCCTGGGCCCCCATGTGCTTCCCCCAGAGCGCTGCTAGTTTCACTCCTCTACTCCCCTGTCAGCTGCTGTGGGGATGCTTTCAGGACAGAGAGTAAGCAAAGGGGGTGGGTAAAACTGTACTTTACCAACCCCTTCCTTTTCTGAATGAAAACAGTGAATGAGTGGTACCGAATACTCACTGTGTTCATTTATAATTGGAGCATAGTAAACTGTTTACTATGCTTCAGTTTATAAATGAACAGGAAGGTTGTGCAGAGCTGGACTTGTTCATTCATTCTCTGCAAAAAGGAACTGGGAATGTGTTTCCTCAGCATCAAAAGTGAGACTTCAGGGGTCTTTTAAAAAAATAACAAAAATTAAAACAAATAATAAAAATGTAAAGATAATTAAAAATGTAAAAAAAAAATTATGAAAAATAAAGTGCTCATTCAAAAGGGTTATCTGGTCCATAAAGTGTGAATGAGAGGTTTGTTTGTACAACTGAAGCCACCTGTTACTCTATGGGGATGCAGTGGCTGTACAAACACAGCTGCATATCCTAATTTGACAGGTAAGCAGGTGCTGGTGAGTGGCCCGGATTGCATACTGTCTGTGTTACGGGCCGTACGTGTGCATCCACACAACTGTCAAATTAGGACTCTGTGTTCGTACAGTTCCTGCGTCCTGATAGGTTAATATAGGCTGCCTGCGCACAGCTCCAGCCACATAAAACAAAACAAAAAAAGTGTTTGGGGTTGGCTTGAAAAAGGGGGCAACCCTGCTCCTGTAACATGTTCCCAGCTTTGTATTGTCTTCTGTAGCATATCCAGCCAAATATGTAGCATGTCCACACCTTCCGACCCTCATTACCTCGATTGCGTCTGCAGTTTCTGACAGTGCTCTCAAGCATTCCATGTCCACTTACCCTCCAGAGGATTTACCCCCCTTCCTGACCAGGCCATTTTTTGCGATATGGCGTTGTGTTACTTTAACTGAAAATTGTGCGGTCATGCACAGGGGTGGACTCATGGGGCCCCCAGGAAATAGGGGATCATGGGGCCCCTGTGTTCTTGCCCAAACACAAAAAAGCCTATGAAAAAGGTACCAGGGTCATCTCATGGGGCCCTCTACTGACCCCGGGCCCTCGGGCAGTGCCTGAGTTTCCAAATGGTCAGTCCGCCCCGGGTCATGCAATGCTGCACCCAAATGAAATTTATGTCCCTTTTTTTCTCCACAAATAGAGCTTTCTTTCGGTGGTATTTAATCGTCTGTTCGTTTTTTAATTTTTGCGGTATTAAAAAAAAAGACCAACAATTTTGAGAAAAAAACTGTATTTTTGACTTTTTGCTATTACACATGTCAAGTAAAAAAATTTTAAAAAATCAAATCTCGTCATAAATTTAGGCAAAAATGTATTCTGCTACATGTCTTTGCTGAAAAAAATCCCACTACGTGTAAATTAATTGGTTTACGTGAAAGTTATAGTGTCTACAAATGGTGGTATATATACTGAAATTTTTTATTTGTATTTTTTATATACTAGTAATGGCGACGATCAGCGACGTATAGCGGCGGGCATTCTGACATTGAGGGAGAACTGACTGTCACTGACATCCCCAGTGACACCAATACAGTGATCAATGCTAATAAAAAGCACTGACACTGTACTAATGACACTGGGCAGGAAGGGGTTAACATGAGGGACAATCAAAGGGTTAACTGTGTGCTGTGCTGTGTTTTACTGTGCTGCTGTGTGTGTACTTTCCAAGCAGTGTGCAGGAGCTGACAGGGGAGGGATCTGTATTGTTTACATGGCATGCGCATGCCTCCTACACGGAAATGCAAACCATGTGTACTGCATATACATGGATATATTGTGCAGCCTTTTGGTGATGTCATGGGCTGTATTTTAGGCCCCCTTTAGCTCATAAATTGACCATCACTGGCCTAAATCATCAAGCTGTAATAACCATTAAAGCATGCTAATATAATCTCTCAAGCAGTGTTAGCATGCCTGGAGTGCTATAGCAGATTGATTATTTAGGACCTTTACACCCCGGTTGCACTGGGTGCGAATTGGATGCGAATATGCATGCCATGCGACTTGCAAATAGTATGCCAAGTTGCACCCTATTGTCCACAGTTACAGTGGTCAAATCCTTGGTTGGAGCAGCACCGATTTCTAAAGTAGTACATGCACTACTTTTCATGCGATTTGCATAGACATCTATGTCAGGTGTTTTGCAAATCGCACCTGAAATCAGCATGTCCCCTGACTTTGAAATCGTGCGACTTCACTGTAAGTCGCGCGATTTCAAAGCTGGGCTTGATGTGTTAAGAAATAAATGTGTGACTTGAATACAAATATAGGTAATGTAAAAAGTTTAATGCATGAATTTTTATACACCCACCTCCTAAACTTTATTTTAAAACAGGAATATTTACAAAACCAGCACACTGCACACTCATACATGCAATGCAAACAGTATTTTTTTTTATATATACAAAACTAATGATCGAGTGTTTAATTAGTAAGTGTGCTGATTGCACTAATTGATTACTGCATATAATATATTGATTATTCCCTAAAATTAAAAGTACAAGGTTTAAAAATGCAATAAATACAAATGACATAAACTAGTATTATTGCTTTCACACACAGTTGTCATCGAGCATTAAAACCTTCCAGAAAAATGTGACTGATGAGAATTGCTAGGTATTGAGCCGCTTTCTCCCCTCTAATTAACGGGCAAATGAGAACTGACTAGAGACGCCTGTAATTGTAGGAGTCATTCTGCTACCATAGACTTTAGGAGTACCATGAGGAGTAGGTGTGGTCACTTGGCTTCTGTGTCAGGAAATGGATTTCAGTTCTCTTCCTTTCCTGATTTATTTTTATAGTTCACGTTCTCTGGTCCTTTATTTCTCACAGTTTAAAAATATATATGTTTGTGTCTCTTCCTCTAACACAAACTCGGTTTCTGTGTGATAAAATGACTACATTTGATTGAGCGAGGATGCTGCGGCATGCACTTGTAGAAAAACTAAGGCCTCGTTCACACCGAGCATACTAAGGCCTTGTTCACACTGAGCATACTAAGGCCTCGTTCACACTGAGCATACTAAGGCCTCGTTCACACAGACCATACTAAGGCCTCGTTCCCACTGAGCATGTTAAGGCCTCGTTCACACAGACCATACTAAGGCCTCATTCACACCAAATATGCTAAGGCCTCGCTCACATTGAGCATGTTAAGGCCTCGTTCACACAGAGCATACTAAGGCCACGTTCACACCCAATTTGCTAAGGCCTCGTTCACACAGAACATACCAAGGCCACGTTCACACAGAGCATACTAATGCCACGTTCACACAGGGCATGCTAAGGCCACGTTCACACAGAGCATACTAAGGCCACGTTCACACAGAGCATGTTAAGGCCTTGTTCACGCCACACATGCTAAGGCCACATTCACACCGAGCATACTAAGGCCCCGTTCACACCGAGTATACTAAGGCCTCGTTCACACCAAGCATACTAAGGCCTCGTTCACACCGAGCGTACTAAGGCCTTGTTCACACTGAGCATACTAAGGCCTTGTTCACGCAGACTATACTAAGGCTTCGTTCACACCGAGCATACTAAGGCCTCGTTCACACCAAATATAATAAGCCCTCATTCACACCGAGCATACTAAGGCCTCGTTCACACCGAGCATACTAAGGCCTCGTTCACACCGAGCATACTAAGGCCTTGTCCACATCGAGCATGCTAAGGCCTCGTTCACACCGAGCATACTAAGGCCTCGTACACACAGAGCATACTAAGGCCTCGTACACACAGAGCATACTAAGGCCTCGTTCACACAGAGCATACTAAGGCCTCGTTCACACCGAGCATACTAAGGCCTTGTTCACACCGAGCATACTAAGGCCTCATTCACACAGACCATACTAAGGCATAGCTCCCACTGAGCACGTTAAGGCCTCGCTCACACAGACCATACTAAGGCCTTGTTCACACAGACCATACTGAGGCTTCGTTCACACAGACCATACTAAGGCCTCATTCACGCCAAATATGCTAAGGCCTCGCTCACACTGAGCATGTTAAGGCCTCGTTCACAAAAAGCATACTAAGGCCACGTTCACACCCAATATACTAAGGCCTCGTTCACACAGAACATACCAAGGCCACGTTCACACAGAGCATACTAAGGCCACGTTCACCCAGAGCAAACTAAGGCCACGTTCACACAGAGCATACTAAGGCCATGTTCACACAGAGCAGGTTAAGGCCTTGTTCACACCACACATGCTAAGGCCACATTCACACCGAGCCCTCGTTCACACCGAGCATACCGAGCCCTCATTTACACCGAGCATACCAAGGCCTCATTCACACAGAGCATACTAAGGCCTCGTTCACACCGAGCATACTAAGGCCTCGTTCATACTGAGCATACTAAGGCCTCGTTCATACCGAGCATACTAAGGCCTCGTTCATACCGAGCATACTAAGGCCTCGTTCACACCGAGTATGCTAAGACATTGTTCACAGAGGCTGTACTACAGCTTATAGCCACGGAAAGCCATGTTTACCTTCACAGGGATGCTCAGGTGTTGCATGCATCCCCGTACAGGCAGTACCATGGACACAACCACTGCTTCTATGTTGGTGCTATTCATGTTGGTTCAGGTGCGTGTCCCAGAATTTACACTATGTAAGTTCAGGGACACGCACCCGCACTCCCCCACATGCCCCCTGACCAGGGGCGGACTGACAACTCATGGGGCCACCGGGCAAAAAGCCTATGAAAAAGACAATGAAAGGTACCATGGGCATCTCATGGGGCCCCCTACTGACCCTGGGCCCTCAGACAGTGCCCGAGTGCTCAAATGGTCAGTCCGCCCCTGCCCCTGACCCACATGGATGTCAGATTAAGAGCAGCGGCTGTTTTCATGCAGCTGCTACATTACAATTGACATCAGTGGAGATGCACAGAATGCCTGTACACGGCCCTCCATGGGCCTACACTTTAGTACACCTTGTATGAATGAGGCCTAATTCAAACTCTAAGGGCCAGTTCAAATCTGTTTTTGCTGCAAATTAGGTGCATTGTCTTTTAACTTCTTCCATACCGGGCACTTTTACCCCTTCCTGCCCAGGCCATTTTTCAGGTTTCAGCGGTCTCACACTTTGAATGACAATTGCGCGGTCATACAACATTGTACCTAAACTAACATTTTATCATTTTCTTCACACAACTAGAGCTTTCTTTTGGTGGTATTTAATCACTTTTATTTTTTGCTAAATTAACAAAAAAATACCGAAAATGTAGAAAAAAAAACACGTTTTTCTTTGTTTCTGTTATAAAAGTTTGCAAATAAATAATTGTTGTTCATAAATTTAGGCCAAGATGTATTCTGCTACATGTCTTTGGTGAAAATAACCCAAATTAGGATGTATTTTTTAGTTTGTAGGAAAGTTATAGAGTTCACAAACTATGGTATAGATCTGAATATTGATCAATCCTGAAGTACTGACAGCTAATTTCTTGAGGTCCAAGAATGTCAGAACAGTACAGATATCCCCCAAATGACCCCTTTTTGCAAAGTAGACAGTCCGACGTATTTCATAAGAGGCATGGCGAGTTTTTTGAAGTTGTATTTTTTTTGTCAGAATTTTTCGAAAAATTAAAAAATTAAAAAAATACATTTCACTATTTTTTTTTAACATACTGTCACCAGTGCAGTACAACGTCATCATATAACTGGCATGGCGGTGATCAGGGACACTGACTGGTGACAGTATGAAAAAAAATATATATATATATTTATTTTTTTATTTTTTATTACATTTTTTTTTTAAGATTTGTTTTCATATTTCACTATGTCCAAAGTAGTACAATGTTACCATAGTAACATTGTACTACTTTGGGGAAGTGATCAGTATTTTTTTTTTTTTACACAATTTGCTTATAGCAAAGATTTACTTTGCTATAAGCAAGCATTTACCCGAATGACATCGATTCATTCAGGCTTTTTTTTTTTTTTTTTTTTTTTTGTGCTTAGCTGTGATTTGGATACAGCTAATCACATGACATGTGCATGTGACCTGCTGTGACCATTCACAGCTAGATACTAGTATACAATGGATGGCATGAATGAAGCCATCCATTGTATACAACTGTCATGTGACCTGCTGTGATTGGTCACAGCAGGTCACATGGTACCGGCAACGGGGGCCGGTACTCAGATCTGTCATCGGCCGTGTCCGAGGTACATGGCCGGTGACAGATCGCGCTGCTGCATGGGTCTGCAAGCGTGAAAACTGACCGTGCCCGGGAGTACGCCATATGGCGTCCACCCGGAAATCTACAACATTTTACCAGATGCCAAACAGCTATTGGCCGGGTTGCTATTGGTTAAACACTGTTTACATATGTTTCAGGCACGTCACCATATATTACGTGTTTACATGAAATTGCACAGCTGTGAATGGGGTCTAAGACCATTTTCAGTGATGCATCTGGTTTAAACACAATGTTATTCTTTCAGTATACAACTGATCATTGTTGTGCTTTTGATTCTAGCAGGGTTTGTTCATGCCAGATCCGTTGTGGTGTGTTGATCTGCACTGGCTCAACACAAGGGCACAGCAAAAAACAATTGTGAAAATAAATGTGCTCTGTTGTCACCATGCAGATGCATTGTGGTGTGCCCTGCAGTTGCTGCATTGAGTTCAATAAAGTGTAATTTTTATGACGCTTCAGTAAATTTACAAAATAAAAAGTAAATTGTGCAATGTTTTGAAACAACACATTGCAGTGCCCCTCACTGCCCTTACACAGCACACACCAGCAGGGCCATGGATAAGGGGGTACCACCAGTCCTCCTGTACGGGGCCAAGGCCAGCAGGGGGCCCAGGCAGCTGGGTGAATCAGATTTGTGGGCAGGGACGGTGATCGGCACAGTAGTGGAGCAATTACTGGAACCAATCCCCTGTATGACTCTCTGCAGCAGCTAACTTCTTCTCCTCTCCCTCCTGCTGGCTTTCATCTGTTGCAGAGAGAGCAGTATAGGGGGTGTGTTCCAGTAATTCACCCCCCCCCCCCGCCACACCTATCACCCTCCCTGTGCACTATATGTTTCCCTTTGCTACCCAGGGCCCCCTGTGTGCCCCACCCCTGCAGTGCTTCTGGCTTCCCTCCTCTCCTTCCCACCAGCAATTGCAGTCACGCAAAAGGTTCCTTCAGGATGGAGACTGAGGGAAGGGTCCGGTAAATGTCACATTTACCAGCCCCTTACTTTCCTGAATGAACACAATGAGAGATTGGTACCAATCACTCATTGTGTTAATTTATAACGGAAGCATAGTAAACAGTTTCTTTTTTTCTTTTGAGGGGGCCCTGTCAGGTTGGCTGTATGGGGCCCCGTGGTTTCTAACAGCAGCCCTGCACACCAGCCTGCAAGTATTATGGCAAGCGGGCCCTTAGTGGCAGACTTCTTTTGCTATCAGTTGAATATTTGTCATCAGTTTGTTCAATTCAGCTTATATATTTGATTTTCTCCTTTTACACTGTATAGTGCATGGCTTGTCTCTGATTATACATATTTGTCAGTTGCTGATTCAATGTCGTATGGCGCATAATGCCATTTTGTAGCATATTTGACAAATCAGAGGAAACATGGGCTTTTATTACACCAAGTTGGTGAATGACCAGGAACTACATGTACAGCAATTCTGAAAATGTTAGAATAGTTATGCTGTGAATTATAATAAATAATCAAATGGCCAATCTTTCCATTATATCACTAATAAGTAAAGAAGCTTTGTGAGAAATAATTTAATGTTAGCACAGTTGTCTATATTAGCAAACAGATTTAATTTCTTATGAAGGATCAGTCATGCGTAGAATAATAGGCACATCTTGGAAGGTCTCCAAAATGCACACCTCATCACATAGATATGGTCCATTAATAAGAATGGCAGTTATATGTGAAAGTTGTGCCCTGCCCGCTAAAGGTGTTTTGTTTCACTAAAGGGTTGGAATCTTCATGTCCAGTTAAGTAGACTAAAAATTAAAATATACTGGTACTTCTACTATAAGTATCATTTCAGTAAACTCATTGCCAGTAAAGTATGTGTCAACCACTTAGTTTTCATATTTCGGCATCTGCTTTTTTAATGTTATTATTGGCTTTATTTTATCAAAGAGTAGTGAAAGATACCCTTTGGTGGAGAAAATGCTGTTTTGTGCTACTTTATGTTCTTTTTTTTAACCTTATACCCTTGGTTGTTCTCAAACTACATACACTGCCTTGAAAAAGTATTCATACACCTTGAAATGTTCCACATTTTGTCATGTTACAACCAAAAACATAAATGGAACATGTGAATGTTGTCCTGAGAGCTCAATACCTCTCATCCTTGTACACTTCATCTTTGTACATTTGTTCTTTTCAATAAAAAGATTGTAATATAAAAAAAAAAATTAATATATTTTACTGGGATTTTATTTGGTGATAGACCAACACAAAGTGGCACATAATTGTGAAGTGGAAGGAAAATGATAAATGGTTTTCAAAATGTTTTACAAATATGTGAAAAGTGTGGCATGCATTTGTATTCAGCCCCCTTTACTCTGATGCCCCTAACTCAAATCTAGTACTGTACCCATACGTCTAGAGAATCCAGTGTTCTCCTTCTTCATTGCACCCCGGTATGCCACCACATGTTGGGCCCATGCCGCCATCTTCTTTACTAACGTCGTTAGGGTGCCAGCTATTTTTTCCAGGTTCTTGCACAGGCTGCAGGTAGTGGGGCTGAGCGCTGCACCTGTCCCTCCCAGGCGCACTGAAACACAGGGGGGACACGGTGCAGCTGGAGAGCCCTATGTGCAAGGAGCGTTACAAAAAGTCACTTAGAGATATAACCTTCAACAAACAGCTCTAGGTGGATGCAATTGTCCTGCAATAAATGCAAACTCTGTGATTTTTCTTTTTCTTAAAATTTAAAAAACGCCTTGCAAGTAGAACAAAATAACTCTGCGTACCAGAAATATACTGGGGAATTCAATAAAGCTCTAATGACACTTTGCAGATGTTATGGACCTTCAAATGGCCTGCGCCAGTTTACAAAATTCTTATCCTCTTTTTCAGTAGCTTTACTGACGTGCCGAAGACTCAGGTACTTAGTAATAGCACCACTAGAAACTGGACCAACTCTTACGTACAGAGATAGGCAAAGTGCCTGCTTTGTATGCTGTGAAGCAAAGTGGCATGTTTTCTGCCACTACCCTCTCTCCATATTCAGAGCCAAAAGCCTCCTAGCAACCAGCAAAGCTGAGACACTTGTTCCCCATCCGATCCACTGTCTCCTTGCGGTTGACAGCAGGCAGTGGGTGGATTCTGTAGCCAATAGTGGGCTTTCTGTTGACTAATGATCACCCCACTGTCTGCTATCAATCAAAAGGGTAATGACCTGATAGGGAAACAGTGGCTCTGAGCCCAGGTTCACACTGATGTGTTGCGGAATTTGCACTGGTTTCTGTGCAATTTTCACACCGCATCATAATTGCCCCCCATTCATACGAACCGCTGTATTTTAAGTTAATGACACCCCGAAATCAGTTCGCAAAACATGGTGCAATGTGCAGAATCAGATCGCGTGTGAACACCCATGCAATGCGATTCTAGAGCGGACAAAAAAAGGGTCCTGCACTTTTTTTGGTGCGGATGCTGTGCGATTTGAACCATTCAAAATGTATTACAACAGACAAAATTCAAAAAGGAAGAATATAGCGAGCGCTCATATATTCAGCTGCTAGAACACTCCAAGGAATCACTAGACCTCATAACATAAGTCGTAAAAATATAGTGCAGCGCTGTGATAAGGATATATAAAACAAATAAGTGAGCATAAAGTTCATAAATGCTTCATAAATGTGAAAACAATTTTGCAGAAAACTTGAAGTGAGAATCTTCTTTATATCAGGTGACTGGAACCGTATAGATAAAATGCGCACTCACCGACCGCACATTAAATATGCACATGTATATGACCATCTATCCAGGTAATCAGCCAGACACATGGACCATCCCTCCCAGGTGGATCATCAGCCTTGGGTGTAGTGATATGCAGCAAGGTCCAGAGAGCACTCAGAGCCAGTAAGTGAAGGTGGATGAGCTACCTCTTCTGGGTACAAGATACACTAGGAACCAGCTGCTGTAGATCTGAAACCCTCAGAGAGAGGGTCAAAAACAGAGAGGGGGTGCCAATAGTGTAGTAGGTTCAAGCTGATTTATTTGGTCACAAGAAAAATAACATCCAGGGGTACATGTAGATAAACGTACTGCCAGCATTGAGTGGACAGAGAAACAAAATAAACATGTACTGAGCCGGCACAGTAAAAAACCGCCGGACCTCCTAGAGGAGGAGCCAGCAGCACGTGTGACTTTCTGCACCGCCGTGACCACGAGGAGGTCCGGCAGTTTTTTACTGTGCCGGGTCAGTACATGTTTATTTTGTTTCTCTGTCCACTCAATTCTGGCAGTACATTTATCTACATGTACCCCTGGATGTTATTTTGCTTGTGACCAAATAAATTAGCTTGAACCTACTACACTATTGGCACCCCCTCTCTGTTTTTGACCCTCTCTCTGAGGGTTTCAGATCTACAGCAGCTGGTTCCTAGTGTATCTTGTACCCAGAAGAGGTAGCTCATCCACCTTCACTTACTGGCTCTGAGTGCTCTCTGGACCTTGCTGCATATCACTACACCCAAGGCTGATGATCCACCTGGGAGGGATGGTCCGTGTGTCTGGCTGATTACCTGGATAGATGGTCATATATATATTCTAGATTGTAAGCTCGAAAGAGCAGGGCCCTCGATCCCCTCATGTTTTGCATCGTATTGGTATTGTTCTGTCACATGTTCTGTCCCCCTTTGTAATGTACAGCGCTGAGCGAACTATTGGCGCTTTATAAATATTGTATAATAATAATATACATGCGCATATTTAATGTGCAGTCGGTGAGTGCGCATTTTATCTATACGGTTCCAGTCACCTGATATAAAGAAGATTCTCACTTCAAGTTTTCTGCAAAATTGTTTTCACATTTGTGAAGCATTTATGAACTTTATGCTCGCTTATTTGTTTTATATATCCTTATCACAGCGCTGCACTATATTTTTACGACATTCAAAATGTATGGCTCAAACTGCACTGCACAGAAATCGCATGTGATTTGCTCAGAGGTGTGGTGCAGTTCCTGTGCGAATCATATGCGATATGCCGCACCGCATCAGTGTGAACTCTTAATCTCTTTCTGGATCTGCATACAGCTTCAAACCTTCTGAGTACTGAGAGCACTGGGCCAGAGTGTCTGCATTTTAAAGAAACTGGGATCTATTTTTGAAGTAGAAAGGAGTCTTTCTTTGCTGTTGTGTTTTGTATTTAAATGTATACTAATGCTGCTAATTTCTTTTTATTTTATATACAGACATATTCAGGCCTCTTCTGTGTAGTGATCAACCCTTACAAAAACCTGCCAATATACACAGAACAAATAGTGGAAATGTACAGAGGGAAGAAACGTCATGAAATGCCTCCACACATATACGCAATATCAGAAACAGCCTATCGTAGCATGCTTCAAGGTGAGATGCTTTGTGTCGTGACAGAAAATACATTCATGGACAGGTTGATTTTTACATGTTGGTTTTTGCATACCTGCAGAACACCTAAAAGAAAGAATATATAGAAATTCTTTGAAAAGGTTGTTACACAAGACAACCCTATCATTGGAAAAGTGGAAACAATTTATTTTTGCAGGAAAAACGTTAATTAAAGTTATTTTCAAATAGTGACAGTGGACGCCCAGGGAAGTTCCCCGCTTGCTGTCACTGGGACCCTAAATATGGGTGGAACATGTAGCATGTTCTAAAAGGTGAACATATCCTTTAAAGTGAAACTGTACCACCTGCAGTGTGGGTGGGCTTTAGTGATAATGTGCATGCACAGTATACTTGTATATTTGAGCACACATAGTACCAGGAGCGGACTGACCATTTGGAAACTCGGGCACTGGCCGAGGGCCCGGGGTCAGTAGGGGGCCCCATGAGATGCCCCTGGTACCTTTTTCATATACTTTTTTGAGTTTGGGCAAGGACACATGGGCCCCATGATCCCCTATTGCCCGGGGGCCCCATGTGTTGTCAGTCCGCCCCTGGGCTGAATACAAATGGATGCTGCACTTTTCACATATTTATTTGTAAACATTTTTTAAAAACATTTAGCATTTTCCTTCCACTTCACAATTATGCTCCACTTTGTGGTGGTCTGTCACATAAAATTTGTGCAAGGACACAGGGGCCCCATGATCCCCTATTGCCCGGGGGCCCCATGAGTTGTCAGTCTGCCCCTGCTTAGTACTTGCCTCCATTGGTGGCAAACAGGGTGGGGTTTTTTTTCCAGCCTTCAAAACCCCCAGAACCACCTCGTAACACCATGACAATGCAACTGATATGCACAGTGCCCACAGAAGCATCATTGCAGTGCATAAAAAAAAGTAAAGTGCAGCATTTAAGAGTGACAACGTGGGGCAGTTGACGACCTCCTCTGTCCTTGTAAGCAAGTCAGCAGTGGTGAAACGCATTGGTTTTGGGTAGAGACATTATTGTATGCAGTCTTTTTTGACATTTATTAAACCCAGAAAGAAGAGCTACATTTTAGACTGCAGCTTACATTTTTTAGATTTATGACGGAATGTGGGGAAACCTTCTAATTTCCCAACCCAAGGGTGGTCACATATGTTCAAAAACCACTTGAAAACTCCTAAAAACTGCAGGGCATATTTTCAAGCGTTTTTGAGTGTTAAATTGGTAATACCAGTGGAGACAAGCTTTTAAATGATACGTTCACATTTATAGAAAAAATAATCAGTGCGCATTTTTTTTGCAGGTAAAAAAATGTGCATTTATTATTCTTTGTTGCAGGAGCCTGTAAACCATTTCACCAGCGATCAGGCGATCGCTGCTCCTATACAGGTCTTCTGCAGATCTGTCAGTATATCTGATTGCCCGTACGGGATGTACAAGCAAGCAGATATACTAACAGGAAGACTCAATGAACTACCATGGTGCTCTACAGTGCGGTGATAGTTCATTGAGAACTACTAGCAGACAGCCGCTAAGGCTCCGTTTTTTAACATTTGACAGCTAGCAAAGGCGGATAAGATTCCCTGCTAGTTGTCAAAGAGGGGGAGCGGAGGCCAGTACATTCATACACTCTGAATAAGGATGTAACATGTTATGAATGGTTAACTTCTCCTTTAACATGTAATGTTCCTTCCTCTACAGCTGTAATATATGCACCCCCCATCGACACCCAATCCCCAATT
This sequence comes from Staurois parvus, assembly GCF_062004578.1. NCBI lineage: Eukaryota > Metazoa > Chordata > Amphibia > Anura > Ranidae > Staurois > Staurois parvus. The sequence continues at coordinate 9,421,008 of NW_028318003.1, forward strand.
GCTGACATCTTTGCTTGATCTTCGTTCTGGGTCCAGCATCTTCTGCATCTGCCATTAAATAGCCAAAGATAGTATAACTCCTCCACATGGGTTCTGGAGTAACCTCGTACCAACACCCGGCTCCATTCTCTGTATATTTTAAAGGCTGTGAATGAGCTGGGAGTGTACACTGCACTGTGCATGTTTCACCGGCAGTGTACATAAAATAAAAGTTGCTAGGAACAATTGGAAGGCTTTTATTTTGGCAGAGGAATCTTTCCATGTCACTTCTGCCAAAAAAACAACCTCATAGCTTTTTCTTTTTTAATTTAATGCCCTTATTTCTGCTTTGATCTCTACCTGTAGGAGTGTTCTTTACAGTTAAAAGTGAAATAGTGTACCCTAGGAACTTGTTATATTACATACAGTTGATTGCTTCGAAAAAGACTTGGATGGTTTCCAGAAGGAGAGAATGTAAAGGATTTCTTACATTTGTAAAAAAAAAAAAAAAAAAGTAGAATGTTGAAATGTATACTGTGGCTGTGGGAGGATTTTTTTCCCCATTAAATCAAAATGAATCATAGTTTATAATGATTTTTCTCTTCCTCTTGATTAGTGGTAGTCAACTTGGCTTTAAAGCGTAACTTCACCCAAAAGGGGAAGTTCCGCTTGTCTACATCCTCCCCATCCCCACTGCCACATTTGGCACTTTATGGGGGGGAGTGAGTACCTGGTATTGACTTCAGCCCCCCTTCTTCCTCTGCAGCCTTCTGGGACACTTCACAGGCCCTGGAATACTGTGACCCATTCACATAGTGCAGCGCACATTGTTAATGTGCAGTAGGAAAGCGGATGTGAAGCTGCAAGGCTTCACTGCTGGTTTCCCTTACTTATGATGGCGGCTCCTGCACCTGAAGTCGGTTGAAGAATCAGCTCAGGTGAGGACATTGCTGGATCTCTGGACAGGTAAATGTCCTTATATTAAAAGCCAGCAGCTACAGTATTTGTAGCTGCTGACTTTTCATTTTTTTGGGGAGAGCCTGGAGCTCCGTTTTAAAGTGTATTTTTGTCAAAGTTGAGAAAACCCCACTATAAGTTTTTTTTGTGTTCCCATTCATGCAGCATACCTAAAAATAAATATATAAATACAAATCCTATTTTTATATGTCTGTCAGTAGAAGACCCTCATGGCAGACAGAAAGCATTTCTAAACAATCTCAGAGTGACTCTGTCTCAAGGAGGGGCTCCGTTTCTACTCAGTAACATGCAAAGGAAAACATCTAAATCTTTAAAGCTTTGTTAGGGCAGGCAGTATTCAAATCTAGTTTACAACTGATAATGAGATCTGCCAGCAGAGTACAGATAGGGTTAATTATGGCAAATGCAACCCCCCCCCCCCCAGCTCACTCATAAACAAAGAAAACTAAGAAGGATTTTTCAGTGCTGGAGTTATTGGAAAGAGCTATGTAAATGTAACATGCAACAAATATAAAGTAGGTGGTATAGCAATTGGGCTGCAAAAGTGAAAATACACTTTAGCCCTGACATGTCCTGAGCACCATGTAATACTTTTGTTTTCGGAAATTTGTTATGATTATTTATAAGAATAGTACTATTATTTTAGATTATTTTAGCAATTCTGCCACTCCTCTGCTTCCCTGATTGGCTGTGTGGCACAGGGTCAAAAACAGAATTTTTAATTTAGGAAAGCCTTTTTTCCCTTTCACGGTCTCATCACATAGCAGTTTAAGGCTTTTTTTGTTTGAGCAGAGCTCTTGGCATACATCGTAATGAACAGCGTGAATGCATATATGTGAATTGTTTAAAACTGCATAAGAATTTGTAATCTTGTTCAGCCAGTCTCGTGATTTGTACAGCTCTGCCATACTGCACAGTTAGGAGGCTCCCACCCCAATTTTTCCTTGTCATCTCTCACTTCAGCATTAGGGAATTCTTTGTTCATCACATTTTAAGAGTCTGTCCACCAGCATCTGTATCCATCATGTAGGTGTTGGCAATGTTATGTAGCTAATTGTAGTATCTCTTTGTAAAAATCTATGTAAATACACTTAATAGATAGGTTCGAATCTTGGCTGGTTCAGCAGGGACCGGCTGAGATGAGCCATGTATGGGCAGGCTGAATGTACCCAAGTTGATTAATTGACCAACTTGGGTACAACCAGCCTGTTGGATTTTACAAGCTATTATTGCTAGCGGCTATTAAATCGGCCTGCGGCTATTAAAGTCGCCCGCAGTAATCACTGTGTTCCCCTGGTAGGGACAGCTTCTCCTGCCGGGAGAACATAATGGCTCTACAGGAGGGATTCCCACTTCAATACTGACTGCATTGATTGGGGAATCGAGCAATTTTCTTTCCTGCAACCCATAGTTGCAGGAAAGAAAATAGTTTTTTCTATGGCCAGCTTACAAATGTTACCATGCTTCATGTAATGTTTGTCTGCTCAGGTTTGCATGTGCTTCAGCCCATCGGATTTAAATTCTCTATGGCTTTAGCTGCAAGAAATCTTCAAATGTAGCAGTGTGATTGTGGACATTTTCCAGTTAACTTTGTGTCTTGTTCTTTATGTTTAGATCGGGAAGATCAGTCCATCCTTTGCACGTGAGTAGCAGTACCTTTTTTATATCTATGGATTTCATTGTTTGCGTAAAAAGTAATAGAAATGAAAAATAAGAAATAACAGTTTGGATTTCCCCTCACTTTGTGTTTTGGTGACGGTGGTCTCCAGGACAAATCAAGGATTAAAATGAATTCATACACATGACCAGCACATCCTTGTTAATCATCTTCATATGCTGACAAGTATATTGGCTCAAGGTTAGAAGTTGGAGGGACAATAGATATCCCATAGACAGATTGAGAGTCGTCTGCTTCCAAGTATGGCCATAACTGTTCATGTTAAGTCGATTTAATGATTGTTGGAAAATGTTTGCTTGATCAGTGTTGTAACCAGTAGGCTGCAGTGTTTATCAGTGTATTCTGACAATGGAGGAGTCCCTGCTGTCAGAATACAACAACACAGCAGGGAGGATTCCTCCATACACCCCACTTGTGTGGATGGAAGAATCCTTTTAACTGATCACTGTATAGCCAGCCTTAGCCATAGGTCTGTGGAACTTTCACTAAAAGGGGAAGTTTCACTTTTCTACCACCTCTCTTGATCCTTTTCAACTTTCACAAATTAATTTTTTTTTTTGGGGGGGTACCTAGTTCTGACAGGTACCCACTCCCACTTCTTCTTGGATCGCCTAGGTGATCTGAGCGGACGTTCAGTCCTCCCTTGTGCCCGTTGCCTTTTGCGATATGTCACAGGCCCCAGAAGGCTGCGGGATGATTCACAAAGCTCAGCGCAGCTTGCACTTGAGCAGTGGGAAGCCAGCCGTGAAGTTGCAAGGAGTCATAGCTGGCTTCCCATACTAAAGATGTCAGCACCAGGCCCCAAAGAACAATGAAGAACCGGCCTGGGTGAGGATGACACTGGATCCTTGGACAGGCAAGTGTCCTTTTATTAAAAGTCATCAGCTACAGTATTTGTAGCTGACTTTTAATTTTTTGTTTATAGGGTGAAGATCCTTTGACATTCACATGTAAATAGTGGCAAAAGCAGTTAAAAATTGCACATTGCGCCTGTATGCTAATTTGTACTATTTGCAGATGTTGTCCAATACTCCTATTTTTTAGGATCTACTTTGGTTTTATCTGTAGCATAGTAGTGCTTTTTTGCTATCAGTCCCTGAATCTGTCTGTGATGTGTCACTGGAAGCATCTTAATGCAAAACAGTTTTAGCTTAGGTAATTGGGCAAGGACTATTGTGGGCCCTGGGGTATGCCTGAATGCCAAAGGCCTCTGGGATGAATGATGTCACCATGACCACAGTGTGATGATGACAGTGGACATTTTTAAAAGCACATGGTCTCCAAGGAATCAATACTTAGTCATGGTTTTGACCATTGTATCCTCTGCAGTTAGGCCACTGACTCCCACTTACTCCAGAGACCACTGTGTGGTCATTGAAAGCTGGTGTATAAAAAGTCTACTCTACACATTTACCATAAAGCCAGCAGAGTCAAAATGAGTGCACAGTTCCAGAGGTTCCATGGTCAGTAATAATAAAGAAACCAGCACTGTTTAATGTAGGTGAAAGCATTTTATGCCTGGTTTTACAACATGTTCATCTAAGTATAAAATGCTTTCACCTGCATAATGGACTGTTGTCTTTTTATGTAAAATTCAAAGTTAGACACACAAGGAAATATTTCATAAGTCTCATCAAATGTATTATCAGCAGTGCAAAATAGGGGTCTTACAACTGGGTTAAATTTCAATGGACTGTCTGGAATGAGCTTGTCGAATTGACATTTATAGGTAAATGTTGAATTGACCATAGAAGTACCTTCTGTATGTGTCTAGCTTAATACATTGGGTAAAGAAAAGAATCACCCCTTTAAAATAATCACATTTTGTTGCTTTGCAGCTTGAAATAAAGACAGACACAGTTTTTGTTTTATCCAGAAATTTATAACAACCCCCCCACCCCCCCATTACAGGATGTTATCAGCTCCATGCTTTACTGTAGGAATGATGTTATTTGGACGGTGAGGTGTATTGAAGTTCCACCAAACATATTGTTTAGTGTTGAGGACAAATAATTAAATGTTGGTCTCATCTGACCATAACACCTTTTTCCATGTGGCCTCAGATGTGTTTTGGCAAATTCAGTCATGAATGCATGTGACTTTTATTGAGGAGTGGCTTTTTCTTGCAACCCTCCCGTACAATCCACATTTGTAGAGAATTTGTGATATTGTTGTCACATATTCCTGCAACTGCTTCAGAGTTGCTGTAGGCCTCTTGGTAGCCTCTTGGACCAGTTTCCTCTTGGCTCTTTCATCCAGTTTGGAGCAATGTCCTGATCCAGGGAGGGTCTGTGTTGTACCAAATACCTTCCACTTCTTAATAACAGACTTCACTGTGTTTCTAGGCATTGATAAAGCCTTTGAAGTTTTTTTGAATCCATCTCTTGCCTTTATCTCGGAGATCTTTTGACAGTACCTTGCCACCCATATATGATTGTTTGCTTCAGTTGCACTACAAGGGACTGAAATGCTCCAGAAAAGCTCTTTTCATGGTGAGCTAATCAAAATGACCACAGCTGATCACAGTTGTAAGTCAAGTGGCTTTGAGTGCAATTGACTAGGTGATTAGCTACACTGGATTTAATTTACAAGTCATATTTAGGAGGGTGTGATCCTTTTTTCCAACTCAGTGATTCTATTTTTTTATTTTTTTTTCTGTTGTATATTTCACTTGGATGTTATAAATTGCACTGAGTAATTACAGCTGGATAAAACAAAAACTGTGTCTGTGTTCATTTCAGGCTGCAAAGGAACAAAATGTGATTATTTGAAAGAGGGTGATTCTTTTCTATACCCACTGTAGTACTTTTGTTTTTACAACATTGATGGTGGGACATAGTGTGTGGACATATTCAACTGTGAATTTGTAACTATTTAGTACCAATCCACACATGTGCATTCCAGATATCAAGGTCCGGTTTCAGTGCGGATTGCAATCAGCGGTTCAGGGACGATTCAGGACCGGTTTTTCTGACACAGCTGTGAATTGTACTGTTCACAGGTTCAGGGCCAGTTTGGGTGCAGTTTTGCAAGGCTTTCTTTGGTTTTGGAGAGGAGGGGGGAGAGTAAACAGTGCTGAAACCTGATCCTGAACTGCAATCCTGTTCACAACTGATGACATGTAAGGTTTAGAAGCGGTTCCCATAGAAGTCAATAGCCTGTAATCTGCACCTGAACTGGAACGCACTACTCAGAAATCAGACAGGACTCTTTTTCAATCCACACTGAATCTGCAGTGCCAGTACACTGGACATACAGTATGTGAACAGTCACCATAGGAAGCAATGATATTTCAAATGTCATACGGATTGCATGCGGTTCGAACCGCATCCAATCCGCATGTTTATGAATCGGCACCTACACTAATCTGTGACAAGCTTAGTATTTTAGATCCTTAAAGAAGATCTATTACCAGAAGATAAAAACTTTTCCCCCCTTCCCGAGAATCCTGTGCACACAGCACTTGTCTCCATCAAGATCCAAACAATGGAAGTTAAATAATATAAATTTTTCTATTTTTCCATTGCAGTCCGAACCTCCACCCCCCAGAAACCTAAAAGTATTGGCGTTCCTGTTGGAGGTGCAGCCAGTAGGGAGCCCCATACCCTCTCCATTCTGCAACTCTCCATCTCCTCATTACTTTGGTTTAGTACAAACAGGGTCCAGACCTGCATTCTGCTATTCTTGGGAATGGAGAGAATGAAAACTGTCAGTTTGTGTTGTGAATGATTTCAGCTGGAAAAAAAGGCTTTCATTCACAAAAACACAAGCTAATGCAGGCCATAGATGGGTCATTTATCGGCCAAATTTTCATCCGCACGAAAAATCGGCCGATATTCACGCCGTTAGTGGGGCCAGCCCGTCGGCTGTTTTTCGTGGATCTTCTCATTTATTTTTATTGGTCATGCTGGAAATTGGTGGCAGCATCGGCAACGGGGCCGACTGATTTTTCGTTTATCGGCCGACAATTGGCCTGTCTATGGCCTGCATTAGGCCTCATGCACACAGGACGTCTTGCTGTCTCTCCTAGACACCTTTCCCCCTGGCAGCAGTGTTTTGTCAGAAAAAACACTTGATGCTTGAAAACATATGTAACATGTTTAGGAGCTTAGGCATTAATTCATTTCATTTGCCATAATAATAATTTAATCTGGGCATTGAAATGATTTCTCGCTCAAGCACTAAATGCGCCTAGTGTGCGCCTAGTGCTTAGGTGCGTTTAGGCGAGTTAACGGGTCAAGCATGGTTTGTCTGGCAAAACGCCACTGCTCCTGGACATGCTGGCAGTGAATTTTTTTTCTGCCTGTAAATGCCCCTGCCTCTAAACTCCTCTAAATGCCTGTGTGTGCATGGACATCTAGGCTAACATGCAGGGACGTTTACAGACAGAAAAAAAAGCCAGATGACCCTAGGAGCAGTCCCCATTCACCCCTAATGGAGGCTGTAAGTGGCAGGGACGATACACAGACATGGTCCTCTGTTGTCACTGTCAGGAAGCTGGTCCTGGGCAATGATGTGCAGCTCATGCTAAAGAGAGTGCATATAGGCAGGAGGTGGCTGAAACAGTATGGAGGAGATCAGTGGCACTGAGATGAAAAAAAAAGGAGCAAAATTTGTGAAAACAGTATCTTCTGGAAAAAAAAAAAACATGGCAACTAGTTATGATACTCAAAGCTTTAGCAAACTAAAAATCATCCAGTTGGAATTAGGATCTACTTTAAGAAAAATATTGAATGTAATGTCCTTATTAATGCTAGATATGACTACAATGTAGCATGTGAGAAATGAGGACACACTGCTTCAGTGCCACACATCTTATAGCAGATATTAAATCAAGATTTATGTTTGCAGTGGGGAATCGGGGGCAGGAAAAACAGAAAACACCAAGAAAGTCATCCAGTACCTGGCTCATGTGGCCTCATCACACAAGGGACGTAAAGAACACACTGCTCCAGTAAGTATTTGCTCTATCTGCTAATGGCAGCCTGTGCTCTTGTTACCGAATATACTATACAACAAAGTGCTCTACTGTATATTAACCTCATGAGCTTTTTTAAATATACCAATCGAGTGACAGATTGTTTTTATTTGCTCTTATATTAAAGCTAATTGTAAACATAAAAATAGATTTTGGGTTGATTGAAAATATAATTACATCCAGGACTGAAAATTCAGCACTGGGTGTAGCTGTGTGTTAGTGTACATAATAAAACCTTAAAGCAGTATTAAATCCTAAAACAAAAGCTTATTGAATTGCAGCTTACTAATTGGTTGATATGGTGGCTGCATTAGTTTTTTTTTCAGGCTTTTTTTCCTTTATTTTCCCAAGGTGATCTGGCTAGTAAGGCTTTTATTTTGCAACTTCCTTTAACAGACCAAGCTGTCCATCAAAAGTATCAGTTAGAAGATTGAGGCAAACCATTTAACACTGACAGAAGTGCTTAAAATGCTTGGCTTTTATTCATGTAAAACCTTTATCCCAAAAGGAAGTTAATAACTATTGCTGTAACTTCTTAAAAAGTGCTACAAGTGTGTCACTTATGTATCTAAATCTGCAAGCGCGCCTAGCACTCCCCTCTCCTCAGAATGACAATGCTGCTGTCCAAAGGTTGTCTCCATTACTCCTCCATTCAGAATGGAGACACCATAAGACAAAAAGTGTGTTGCTGTCCAAATCAGCAGGTGAAATTAAAGGAAAGAAAGTCTAAAAAAAAGAAACTAATGCAGCCACCACATCTAAAGATTGGTAAGCTTGAATATATATGATTTTTTTTATTCTTGGGTTTAATACTGCTTTAAGGCTGAATGTTTCAATGCTGATTGGTAGTTGCTGCAATTAATGATTTTAAAACAAAGATAATTTAAATACATTTTTTCATCATGTCTTAAAAAAGTTAATGTAACTCAAATGCAGTGTGCAGCATTATGGCTGCACAGAGAATTAAGCCAGAAGGCTGCATGTTATTCATGGAATGAAAGGCCAAGCGAAGCACATATCAATGCCTGCCAGCTGTACTGAACAAGAGATTATTGTTGGCCAAGCATGCTTAGATATCAGAAGTGTTATCAGGCAATTGGCATGAAATTATTGAATGTATGACCTGAATATGCCAGCAGCGCTTATTAATACTCAGTCTGGTTGTTGGGTATGTTAATGTTTCTACATATGGCTACTCCTAATACGATAGTTGTGAGAGAGTGAACTTGTGGACATCAATCTTTGTTCAACCTCATTAATTATGAAATTATCATTTTAAATTGTGTGGCAATTTTCCGATGCCAGAGTTCTAATTCATCTGGTTTGTTTTACCCAAAGTCCAGTATTTTGTCTGATTTGTGTTTATTTTTCTTATTAAATTGGTCACAAGTTTGGAGCTTGAAAATATGTCCAAAATAGCTACTGACTATTTATAAGTGAGCGTCTCTTTTAGCTCTGGGTACAGGATAATGTGGGTATTTCTGAGAAGTTATTCCCATCTTTTGAAGACATGAAGTGCCCATCAGGAGCTAGCTTCATCAACCTCCTATGTGTCTCTGCTGCCTCCGCCTGTCAGATTTACATGTGAGCCTCCATGACCTGAAAAGTCGAGTTTTCTTACATTCATAGCAGCATGGTCAGGAAACTGGCATGTTTTTTTCTGCAGCAAAACTTGACAGGTTAGGAAAACTTTACATTTCAGGTGTCATTTCAGGAAGGGTTAGAACTCTGTTTTTGCCTTCCTGGGCTTGTGAGAGCTGCTCCGTTTTTCTTGTTACAAAAACAGAATGTTAAGGAAAAGATCCTCAATGGGGTCACAGACATAAAAAAAACTCCACATTTGTAAGCAGATAACGGAAACTTCAAACTAGACCAATAGCTCTGGTGAGGTGTCTCCCACACCTCAAAGCTTCCCTCTATGGGAAACCAACAGTGGCTCAAGCCGTAGAAATACAGAAAGGAGTGGCAGGCCAAAATCAGATGATAGAGTCCAAGATAATTTTAATTGTTGGTAAGAAAATAAGTCATGAAAATAGCCAACAAGCCTCCATTGCTGCTCAGCAACTGCTGTCAAGTTGTCACTCCATCTGGGGAATTCAGTACTGGTTCTAAGGTAGACCTGTGAAGTCACTGTTTCTGCTGAGTCCATCCAAGTTTTATCCTGTTTTGAGCCTTGAACAAGGAGAGTGGTGATGCTCCCAAAATGTGTTGGCTGATTTTATGTTACTTTTTGTGCCAATTACAATTATCTTGGACTCTTTTATCCAGTTTTGGTCTGCACTTCTTTCTTTATTTCTATGGTTAGATATATAATTTAATGAAGATCCCATTTAAAGTATTAGTCCACCTAAAACTAGAAATTGGGTAGGTTATGGAGAGCTGAATCACCCACTGGTTTCTTTTGTGCCTTGGAATATTGGAGTATTGGTGTTTTACACCTGTTTCAATATTTGATATCATCAATACATTATATATATTTATACATATATATATATATATATATATATATATATATATTTGTGCTCAAATGTTTGCATATCCTGGTAGAAATCATGATATTTTGGCATTTATATTGAAAATATGACTGATCGGGCAAAAAAACTGTCTTTTATTTAGGGATAAGAATCATATGAAGCCTTTTATTATTACATAGTTGTTTGGATCCTTTTTAAATCATAATGATAACAGAAATCACCCAAATGGCCCTGCTCAAGCATGTACATACCCTGGATTTATTTCTTACATCTGTGGCTTTTTAAAGTATAATTGGTGTCTGTGTAGAAATAGTCAATGAGTTTGTTAGCTCTCACATGGATGCATTGTGCAGGTTAGATACTGAGCCATGAGGAACAGAAAAAACTGTCAAAATTCCTGCATAACAAGGTAATGAAACTTTATAAAGATGGAAAAGGATATAAAAAGATATCCAATGCCTTCAATATTCCAGTCAATACTGTTCAATCACTTATTAAGAAGCGGATAATTCAGGAATCTCTCGATACCAAGGCAAGATCAGGTAGGCTAAGAATGATTGCAGCCACAACTGCCAGAAGAATTGTTAGGGATACAAAGAAAAACCCACAGGTAATCTCGGGAGAAATACAGGCTACATAAAAATGAACTGCATGGTAGATTTGCTAGAAAGAAGTCTTTACTGTATCAATGCCACAGAAAACACCAACGCCCAACAACACCTTGACACACCTCACAGCTTCTGGCACACTGTAATGTGGAGTGACAGGACCAAAATAGAGCTTCATGGTCACTATTGTAAGCTCCATGTTTGGAGGAGGTCAACAAGCGACAAGAATACCAATTCCACTGTGAAGCATGCAGACTTTTGAACAGGGGCCATTTAATTTGTTTACTTGTTGCCATGTTTTGTTTTCTGATTAGGTTATTCTGTTATGACCAATAGTTGAATATGAATCCCATAAGAAATAAAAGAAACTAGTTTTGCCTGTTCAACCGTGTTTTCTTTAAAATGGTACAGACTGTATATTTCCAATTCTCCAAGGGTATTCAAACTTTTTTCACAGCTGTAAATAAAGATATGTATAATCATAGAGGAAGAATGATATTTTGCTGCAACAGCTGGGCCCAACTTTTAGGATATAATTTAGATGTGGGTGATCTGTCTTTTCAACAGGTGGGCTGACACTCTAAGGCTTGGTTCACATCTGTGCGGGTGTTGCCGCTGCGGGACCCACACAAATACCTGCAGCCGCACCACCCACACAGAGGAATGCTGGACCCGCAGGCGGGTACCATTCATTCTAATGGCACGCCACCCGCACTGGAAATCGCAACCGTACTGGGAACTTCTAACCTCTGTGTCCTGGGGCATGGGAGTCCATTCAAAGGGATGGGCTCTTGTGCCCGCGCAAATTGTGGCCCGCACAGCCGTGCATAGGTGAACCTGGCCTGAGGGCGGTCTCTTGATCAATGTGTTCACCCAACATTCACACACCATTAACCCAAGATTCATACACCACCCTTGACTGAATTTAAAATGTTGCATAATACTGGGTGAACGTTTTGTGAATCATGGGTAAAAAAGGTGGATACCTTAAGTGTTATTAACATTTTGAAAATAGTAACAATATCACACCATTCATTGTGACATCATTTAACTGGAATAAATGTATGATCTTTATGTTGATTCAGTAAAAGGTATACCAGCCATAGAATCCAGTTTTCCCTGGGAACAGTCCCGCCACTGGAACTGCAGACAGAAAAAAATGAAAACATCTGAGGTGTAAACAGTAATTATACTTTTTTACAATGTCTGCACGTATTACAGTGGGATCACACATGTTGCATGAGATTTGTAATGGAAACACTACAATGTCTGTCTCTTGAGTAGGCACAGAAGCAGCACTCTTGTAGTTAGGAGAGGCCCAAGTGTTGGGAGCAGCATATTCGGCTGCAGTGCAATACTGGCTTCTCTGCCAGCGGAGAACCCTGTCGTTTCTGATCACTAACTATCTTTCTTGATTATTTTGTGCACTTACTAATATCAGATGGAATCTTTCAAATCTATTAAACACCAGGCAAGTTGACTTTGTGTGCATCCTGCATGGGTTTTTTAATGCATGCTACTAGCACAGTAGTCCCACACATTTATAGTAAATGTCATGTGATCATTTCAAAGATGAACTGTCTCTGGAAGACTAATTCCTCCAAAACCAATGAGGTCTCAACTTCTTAGATCTCTCAGAGACTGCACTGGGAAGTTTTCCCACAGAGTTCATATGTTTTCCAAAATGGAAAATAAACAGAAATTCAAGTAATCAGGGTCAGATTGTTTCACAATGGTGGCTGTGGTTAGGCACAGTTGATAGTTTAGTTGCAGAAATTTTTCTCTTGGATTCCTTGAGAAAAATATGAAACAAATGAACAATTTGTTTTGCCTAGTAGTTAATAATTATCAGTTTCCATTTAGGACTTCAGATTTTCCATACAAGTCTATGGAAAAGCACAATCTGCTCAACGCAGGTCAGAAGGAGGTCAAATGTACCTGTCAATGAATTCTGAAGGATCTCAGAACCATTTCAAACTGATGACATCGGCACAGGGGCGGACTGACAACTCATGAGGCCCCCGGGCAATAGGGGATCATGGGGCCCCTGTGTCCTTGCCCAAACTCAAAAAAGCCTATGAAAAAGGTACCAGGGGCATCTCATGGGGCCCCCTACTGACCCTGGGCCCTCGGGCAGTGCCCGAGTTTCCAAATGGTCAGTCCGCCCCTGCATCGGCACAAGCCCATAGTCTTTCAACACAGGCCCTTAACAGGATCCACTGCATATTGGATCTAGACTGTATGCCAAGATGGCTTTGAGCGGTCAGAAATATTTATGAGTCACAATTTTTTATACACGGTAAACTGTGATGAATCATAAGAGTGCAATAGACAGCATCCTTATTTTTAGGAGTAGTGTACTGACTAAACATGGGTTTTAATATGCTATCTAGAAATGAACATTCTATCATTATGTTAAATATGTGGACCATGTTTTTCCAGCAGCTCCTTTGAAATCTGTTGAATTATGTTTGCATTCATGGAACTTAACTAAAAAGCTAGATAGACTACATTAGTTGCGGTGACTAGCTACAAAATAGAACTGGTAAACCCTATGGTATTATGGGTTTCTGTATAATTGGTTCCTGAATGTCTTACTTTTGCAGCTGACTTACTCCTGTGTTTTTGGTCATTGTGTTTGATTTAGGTGATGGGCCCCTGCTGTGACATTCTTCTCTACAATTTCTCAATACAATTCTTTACTGAATTGTTACCTCTGCAAAAGATAGCCATGCAGACCCTGGGGCAGCAAAGCAGGCTGCTCCATCCACTATGTTTCACAGTTGGGATGAACTTTAGGTGTTCATAGGCTATATTTTTTCCTGTTAACATAGCATTTGTGGAACATCCAGGTGATCTGAGCTTTAACATGCAGCAATGTCTTTTGGAGAGCAGTGATTTCTTCTCTGGTGCTTCTCTATGAACACCATTCACGTTCAGTGATTTTCCTATAGTGAATACATAGAGATTTTAGCAAGTTGGAGAAATTTTTGCATGTACTTTGCTGTTACCATGGGGTTCTTCATCTGCTCTTTTAACATTGTGCATTGCACTCTCGCTGTGACCTTTGCTAAGTACTGTTTCCTAACAGTGTTGTATTTCCTCCATTTGTTGACTATGTCTTATTGTGGATTGATGAATATCCAGACCTTTAGAATGGCTTTTGTAGGCTTTTCCTGCTTTATACTTTTTTTCTATTTGGGCACTGTTCACATGAGAAAATCCTTCTCAAACAGAGCAGTTAACAAACTTTGTGTGCCTATTGTATAGCTATGGCCATACACTATTAGATTTCTTTCATTCTGACAGCCAACAGTCACAACTGACAGAGTACTCAAACTACGGCTTCAAAATCCTACGGCTGCCTTTGACAAAAGTCAGTCACCACGGCCAGCAGGGAGTTGATCAAAAAATGGCTGAAATTTGCACAATGTATGGCCAGTTCAAAGCATAGAAAACCACATCTGTGATTTAGCTTAGTTTTTCAAAGACCTTGATTTTTAAAGACATTTTACAGCATAGATGATTTGCTACAACATAGCACTGCCTATCGTCTGTTTGGTCACTGGAGCCCATGAAAATCCTTGGAGGATATTGACTTTCTGGAAATCTTTATTTTCGTAGGGCTTGGCAAGTCTGTCCCAACAACAGTAAGTGATAGGATATCTCTCTTTTGAGTACACAGACAGCAACAAAGGCACATTTAATTAGTATAGTGGGAAGGAGTTGCTTTCTATGTCTTCCTGTCACACCAGCACCTTCTCATTTCTTGTCCTGTGTCACTGGGATAGGCAGTAAGGAACTAGAATCATAGCCAAAAATACTGGCACCCCTGCATTTCTGTCAGATAATGCACCACGTTGCCCAGAAAATTGTTGCAATTACAAATGTTTAGACATTCTCGTGTTTATTTCTTTTGTTTATATTGGTGTGACACAAAAAGTGGAGAAGAAAAAGCCAAATATGACACATTCCATGCAAAACACCAAAAATGGACTGGACAAAATTTCTGACACCTTCTCAAAATTGTAAGAAATAATTGCATTCCAAGATTGTTATGCTCCTGTAATTTTTAATTAAACTCACCTGTATCAATTAACAGGTACTGACAATATAGAAATCACACAGGCAACCAGTTCAAATGGTGAAAATTGACTCAACCTTTCTGTTGTATGTCTCTGCGTGCCACATGCAGCATGCAAAAGAGAAAGAGCAGCAAAGAATTGTCTGAGGATTTGAGAACACAAATTGTGGAAAAACATGGACAATCTGAAGGTTACAAGTCCATCTCCAGAGATCTTAATATTCCTGTGTCCACTGTGCACAACATTGTCAAGAAGTTTACAGCCCATGA
The DNA here is from genome assembly GCF_062004578.1 of Staurois parvus. Lineage (NCBI taxonomy): Eukaryota > Metazoa > Chordata > Amphibia > Anura > Ranidae > Staurois > Staurois parvus. The sequence goes on from NW_028318003.1 coordinate 9,436,057, forward strand.
CACTGTCGCTAATCTCCCTGGACATGGACGAAAGAGAAAAATTGATCAAAAATTGCAATGAAGGATTGTTTGAATGGTGGAAAAAGGACCTCGATCAACTTCCAGACAAATTCAAGCTGTCCAGATTGGAGTTTACCAAAACTTACCTGAGGAAGCCAAAATCCTTTTGGGAGAATGTGCTGTGGACAGACGAAAGAAAATTACAGCTTTTTGGTAAATCACATTCTACTGTTTTCAGAAAAAGCAATGAGGCCTTTAAAGAAAAAAATACAGTCCTTACAGTCTAACATGGTGGAGGTTCACTGATGTTTTGGGTTTGTTTTGCTGCTTCAGACACTGGATGTCTTGAGTTGGGTCTCCGTCAGAGGTCATGGTTTTTACACCAGGACAATGACACAAAACACATGTCAAAAAGCACCCGGGAAATGGTTTACGACAAAGCGCTGGAGAGTACTGAACTGGCCAAGCAATGAGTCCAGATCTCAATCCCACATAGCACCTGTGGCTGGATCTCAAAACAGCAGTTGAGAAAAGGAAACCTTCCAATCTGAGAGACCTGGAGCAGTTGGCGAAAGAAGGGTGGTCCAAAATTCCAGTAGAGAGGTGTAAGAAACTCATTGATGGCTACAAGGGGCGTGCTACCAAATATTAAATTGAGGGTGCCAATAATTTTATCCAGTCCATATTTTGGGTTTTGTGTGGAATGTGTGAGATTTGGCTTTTTGTTTCCCCACTTTTTTATGTTGTACCAATATAAACAAAATAAATAAACATGAGAATGCCTAAACATTTGTAACTGCAACAATTTTCTGGGCAAAGTTCTGCATTATCTGAATGCAGGGGTGCCGATATTTTTTACCATGACTGTACCTCCCCCTCCCCAACACAGCAATAAAAACTTGACAGAAGTTTTGACTTACCCCCGTTATCTTTCCTCTTATGACTCTTATCTACCTCTGGCAGGAGTTGGACTAAATTAGACTTTTCAACCAGGGCTTTCTAGGGGTTCCATATGCAACCTTTTCCTCTCAGATGAGCAACAAAAGACAGCAATGATCTCTTCAGCTATCTATACGTTACAAATGTAAGGAGCATTCTTCCCAGTGACCAGCACACTAATGTACTGTGAGCTGTAGATATAATAGTTATTAGTGGGGGTTCCATGAGCCCAGAAACTTATTTCAAGGGTTCCTCCATATTAAAACAGTTGAGAAAGGTTGGGCTTAATATTCAAACCTTATATAAGATATGTGAAGAACTTAGTAGGTGATTCAGCCCATCATATTCCACCTACTGATGCAGTATAATGTTTGGCGGGACTTTTATTTTACGTACAAGGCATTGCTGACACATGTAATTCCTATAAAGAATTATAGCCTGGGGGTTAGCTACACGTCCATTTGAATGGTTATTGCCATTATTATTAGTGACAGACACAGTTTGTGTTACATATTACCTCTTAACTACTAGAGAGCGAGGTGTAATTGCAATGACATTAGCTATTTTTAGTGACATATGGAAGCAGGTGCAAGAAAAGCAATACTATATAGATTTATTACTTTTCTAGTACAACTTTGGATTCAGCTTTCTGTACATTAAATACTGACAATGATAAAGGAAATTAAATGTGTGCATGCATGCATTAGCAAGCATTAGGACCTCTGCATAGATCAGCTTTCCTAAATGCAGTATATTTAGTTGCATGAGGCATGAGTTTAAACTGAGGTTCTGCTGTTCTCAGATCACGTGTCAGAATAAGAGTAAATGTGGTTGCTATTTAGAGCAACATGTTAGTTGCCCCCAACCTGATACCTCTCCGTTCAACACATTCAGATGATGGTCACACAGTCTGTGACTCAAAATGACTAATTAAAGTGGTTGTAAACCCAATGTTGGTCAAATGCTGAATACTGTCATCCATAAATACCTTTGAGTGCTCTGTGTCTGATCGCCTCTTTGTAAAATTTTTCTGTTACTCCATTTTTGAGATGTAGCCCTCCAAAGTTGTTCCTCTCTGTGGGAATGGCGTCAGTCCGGAGCTTGGGTGGTGTAGTAGTGATGTCAGCAGAATCCCCTCTCTGCTCTACATGCCCTCATCCCCGACATAGTGGTGCACACTGTGGAAGTGGTGCCTACGCCCCCTGACAAATCCTGTCCAATCAGACACCTAGATCTGCGCAACCTGACTTCCTCCCCTTCTTGTGCTAGTGCATGAGAAGTATTATGTAGGTTGTCAATCAAAGGAAAGGGAGCATGGTATTTTTATAGCCTGTGACGGTTTTGTTCAATGAGGGACAAACTAGAAAATAGCAGAAGAGTGTCGGGTGCTTTTCCAGGCAGACTGGGGGTGTATGCATTGTCCTGCTGTGCAGATTATGGAATGTGATTATCTAAATTTATATTTTTTGGGTTTACACTTTAAGACTTTGTTTCAATGCTGCTGCGATAGGCAAGGTGGAGGTGCAGAGCTGGAATTTTGGGAATCGATTGACCATTTGTTTAGCAATCCTTTGCATTGCCAATGCAGTGCAAAACAACAGGTTTACAATAATGCCCCCTTTTCCCCTACCCGGTAGGACATACCAGTAGAGCATACTTTTCTCTCTTGATACTTCATTTAGTTACTGGGTATAAAGAAAGTACCAGGTACCTACAAATATGGGCTGAAATGTGAATGTAGCATGCGATTTCTAAGTTCTGACTGGAGCAACTCAAAGCCTACACATGGCAGTCTTTCTTCTCCCCCAAGCTGAATGGAGTGACAGGTGAGTGAAGGAAAGGAACGTGCATCTGGTGAGTCTACAACTGTAAGGAACCCTTAAATAGGAAACACTATAGGGTACAACAGATCTTATCAGAAACGTCTATCAGTTCACTTTGTTTAACCAACATACTAGGATCCCTTCAATATAACTGTGGTACCAATTGATTCTGATAAGAAACATGCATGCTTGTGTGTTGGGTCAGCTGGTGTCTGCAGACACTACCTAGATGACTGATCTTTTGTTAGGAATTGATTGGCTAGGTTGCACTTTCTTAGCTAATTCATAAGGCGTTCAGAGTTGAAGTGTATACTTAGGGGATAAGCATGTACACCTGGTTGACACAATCATACATATTTGTGCTAGTCCCTTCATCATTTTATAAAACAGCCAATCAATGGTACAACCACCATCTGTCTATTTTTATTTGTAACTTACTGTTTACTCATCAGTTTTCTGTTTTGGTGTTTTTCATTTCCTCAAAAAGCATTATTATTTGTTTTTTTATTTTTATTTTATTTACATTATTCATTTCATTAATTGCTTATTATTTCCATTTCTTTTTTTTCTGTCATTAACATTTGTGTTATCTATGTTTCTTTTTTTTACGTACTGTTTGTGTTTTGACCCAGAACTCCAGTACCATGTCATATGTGAGTAACCCATTTTGTTTTATTTTATTTCATTGTTACATTTGTTTATATTTTTGTATACGGTAACTATATATATATATATATATTATTATACAGGATTTATATAGCGCCAACAGTTTGCGCAGCACTTTACAAAATGAAAGTAGACATTACAAATACAATACAATTTGGTACAAGAGGAAACAGAGGGCCCTACTCGTTAGAGCTTACAATATAGGATATATATATATATATATATATATATATATATGTATATATATATACACACACACAGTTCCTGGTTCTTAGTGACTAGCCCCTACGCTCCATAGGATTGGTCACTATTTAATGACTATTACTCCCTTTTCATACCATTGCCCACTGTTTGTTTTGTACTCTTGTACAGTATCTTGTAGCATCCCAGTATTTAAGCCAACTACAAAGGTACTAATGGTTGATGCTACTGCCCCTTCTATAGATTCTGTGCTGAGGTTCAGCCAGTGCCAGGTGGTAATTCAGTGTATTGGCAGACCTGTCATCAATGGGTTTCACCAGAAAAAGAAAGTAGAAAAATAACAGAGAAGATACAAAATGTCTAGTTCAATGCAGAATACAGCAAATTAGGTAGATATTGTATTCTAGATAAAGTTGAGGAACATTCACAATAAAAATGACTATAATTAGATTGGCAAACTAAAAGGGTCTGCTGACTTATAGGAGCCCAGTTTCAAATGGAAAGAGTGTGGCAGTATAACATGGAATACGTCACGTGACACTAACATGTTCACTAATAATATTTAAGTGCTTTAATATGAATGGGGGAGATAAAATGCATGGTTGTCTTTCGTTATACGCCATACTATCAATACAGGGAGACAATATACTGTATTCTGAAATAGTTGACTGTACCCCACAATTGTACTTGGCAATTTGCCATTATAGCTCAAGCCACCCAACATCACCATCGATGTTACCATCTTCCAAAAGCCCAATGACTTCATTATATTGTTGATGTTCCTAACAGTCATCTTGGCACTTACAATTGCTTTTTGTTTTTCAAAACGTGTACCTTTGTACTAAACTTGCTTTACCTCTTGACCAATTTGCTGATCTACTGTATCCACAATCATACATCAGATGCAGTGGGGCCCCATATTACACTACCTGTGTCTCCACTGTGCAGGGCAATGATCATATTCAATTTTTTCCAGACACCTGTACTACAGTGCATAGGTGAAACCTCAAGCTTAAGGGTCTATGTTGATGAGTTTTTCCTTGCTTCAGGCAGTGTTGCATTCCCATAGCAGTCTATAAAAATGCAAAATCCGCTTGGAGCAAGTCAACAGCATGTCAAATGCACCTGTCAATGCTCTCAGAAGCAGCTGAAAATGTCAGATTGATGTCATTGACACAAGCCAAAGCCCATTGACACAGGCCCCTGTAGATAAATGGTCAAGTCCAACTCAGCTATCCCTTTCATTTCTATTGCGCTTGTAGTTGTGTCTATGAACTGGAGCACAGCCTCTGATGGAAAATTAAATGTAAAGCTAGGCAATGTAAAGTGGGACTGCCCAGTATTTGAGGTCTGATTTTGGTTATAATAGATTATGGGAGGTTGTAACAAGTACAAGGTTTTTGATACAAAGCTACACCTTTACTTTAAGCCTATTCTCTGTAACTTATGCGCATACAAAGTAAGCAAAAAAATTGAGTTGCTGTTGCATGTCTGTTTCTGTATTGCACAAACGCAAATGACAAAGGTAAGCCCACTTTACTGCAGGAATATCTTTTCTGTTTATATGGTCACAGAGCTTTTCTTGGCTACTAAGAGCATGTGATGTTAGTTTTCTTTTTTATTCCTTTTTTTTCTTTTTTTTTTCACTTTATTGCTCTTTGACTTTTGTTTATAAATTATCTACTCTTAAAGTACATTAAAATATTATATTGGCTGTATTTGTTTATTTTCAGGGAGAGCTAGAACATCAGCTCCTGCAAGCCAACCCTATTTTGGAAGCTTTTGGAAATGCCAAGACTGTGAAAAATGACAACTCTTCACGATTTGTAAGAAGACACCCCTTGTGCTTGTATTATATTTTCATTTTTAAGAATTTTATCTTAAGAAGAAAAATGTATATTCAAAACAAGCTTTAATTTTTGGTAGAGAAGGGTGTGTTTTTGTGTGTTTATTGCTGTCCATGTTCTTGTTGGGGAAATTGATCCTCTCTATTTAACCTGCTGACCATTGTCATTGGGATAGAAGGTGCTGGGAATTCCAATATTTTACATTTGTTACCAGATTAGATGGGATAAAATCTTCTAATATGGACATCTATCTAGAGCCAACTGTCTAAGAGGGTACTTCCACTTTGCACATATTTTCTTTACTTCCTCTTATATCTCTAGGACCTATGAAGGGAAATTCCCCAATGGGACATAGACAACAAAAAAAGTTTTGTTTTTAAATATACTTTGAGGATTATAGTAGTCAGTTTATCAATGTTTTCACCCAGGAATCAAACAACTTTCACCCAATAGTTGCACATTTTTTTGTAATTGAATGTCATATGAAAAATGGTGTACATTTTGGGTGAAAGTTTTGTGAATCTTGCCTGAAAACATTTATTAATATACCCCATCATGTTATCCCCCAAGCAGTCAACCTTTTAACTGCAGTTTTTTCCAGCTTTAAACAAATTATATGCTTTTTATTTTTAAACCTGAAATAGAAAAATGGTATAAATAGGACATATGGGTAAAGCAAAAATAACCATATTAAAAGCCCAATCAGAGTAAATAAAATGTTATATGTTGTTACTGAACATTGGTATGCACACTGGCCCTTCTAGTACAGGTATCTCTAAACTTTCTAAACAAAGGGCCAATTTACTGTCCCTCAAACTTCAGAGGGGCTGGACGGTGGCCATTGGGAGTAGAAAATGCCCCTGCGTCAGTGGGAGTAAACAATGTCTCAGGCTTGGTGGTAAGTGGGAGTTAAAAAATGATGTACCACCTTTGGTCTGTAGGAGGAAGAATAGTACCGTATCATTGGTATCAGTGGAAGGAATAATGCCCCATTGTTTGTGGCAGTGGGAGAATTAGTGCCTCATCATTGGTTTCAATAGGAGGAATAAGGCCACATTGTTGGTGTCATTGGAAGGAATAGTATTCCATTGTTGGTGTCAGTGGGAGAAATAGTGTCCCATTGTCGGTGTCATTGAAAGAAATAATTGGTGGAGTCAGTGGGAGTTATAGTGCCCCTTTGGTAGTGTCAGTGGGAGGAATAATGCCGCAAGGGCTGGATAAAGACAAACAAAGGGCCACATCCAACCCATAGACCGCAGTTTGGAGACCACTGCTGTAGTTTTATCAATAAATATCCAGCCTGGGTCTGTGTATCATCTTGCCAGTACAATAATTCCTGAATAATAAGAAATGAATATATACACCATTGTTTTTCTGTAGCTTTACAACTTTAGTGTAATGTAATTGGTGTAAATGATCTGTGGTGTGGATGAAAGTCCTTACTCCCCTTAGTGGTAGCGGATATTGACACAGTTTTCTGACTTTTTGTAATACTTTGTGCACAATTCACTAAATATCTTCTCACCAAACATTACTTCTTCAATATCAGTAGATTCTAAGTGAAATAATTCTCTCACTCACATGGTTGATCTTGTTAATAAAATTTGGAGCAAAGATAAGCTGAAGTTTGCCAAACCAATTAATTACCGGTATGTTCCAACTGTCGTTTTGTCTTTGTAATAGAAGGGTGGAAAATGAATGAAAGCCTCGGTGTAACAACACCATTGTTTTTTGTTTTTTTTTTCCTTCAGTTTTTATTAATAGATTCCAGTTAATTTAAGTCTCCTAAGCGGAACAAGAAGATATAATCTGTGTTTAGAGCTTGTGCAGGCTTGTTTATTTCTTTCATTACATTATGATTTATATTTTAATTGAAATTTTCTAGGGCAAATTTATCCGAATAAATTTTGATGTCGCTGGATACATCGTTGGAGCCAACATTGAAACCTGTATCCTTTCAGCCTGCATGTACTGCTTTACTACTGCCCTCCTAGTGCTATGTATACATCAGTAACTGCTCTTTACTCCAGTGAATGGCACGTCTGTTATTTGGGATAAACAGCCATGTCATTTATTTGCCGGCCCTGGTTTTATCCCTTTTATTGAAAATGCAGAAACCAAATTTCTTTTCTTCACTGAATCGGAAAGATGTGCTATATTTAGTTATTCCTGTTTATTTGGTAATGTTGGTGAAGTTTTTATATTTTTATAAATTGTTTATTACTGCAACATTAGAACTGAACCCCAGGCAATCAACTAAATACACAGATAAAACACATGCTATATATGGGGCTGTTTTACATGCCAAAAATCTTTTATTTCTGGCCATCCAGTCCTGGGATTTGCACCACACTGCCATAGAGCACAGGAGACTTCATTTTTCTGCGGTTAAGTAACATTTGGGGCTCTTTCACATCACATCAATTGAGCTGTGTTGTTTTGCTCAGATCAATGCAGATTCAACGCCAGGGCACTTGCAAACAAAGCAGCTGTTTTTTAATTTCCCTGTTCACACTACAACCCCGCCTTGAATTGGGCTGTTGTAAGTAAAATGCAGACATTCTGAATTTTTCCACATAGTTGGGGTGCATAAAGATGAATAAAAAGTTGTTTTGTGACATTTTAATAAAGTTAAAAAAAGATAACCAGTGCCTGCATTTGTAACTCTGCAAGGCACCGCCCTTTACTGCTGGTACACAACGGACTGTTTTAGTGTGTGGGCTGATGCGAATGAGCCCTTACAGGTCTTGTCCCTCCCTCAGTCCATAAAAAGGAGTAACAGTGGACTGATGAGCTCATCTCTCTGCCCTCTCATCCACTTAGCATATTTCTTGGTAGCACATGAGCACTGTAATGCAATTAAATGTCTCTTTGTGCTGTCCCACCCTCTCACAGTCTGAGCTGTGCTGTACAGGGGACAAGTGGCAGATATCAAGTCAAATTCATATACTTAAACTGCTTGCATTTATATGTAGTCTTGAGAAACTCTCAACCAAGTCCATATCCCACAATCCCTGGGTCTCTCAGTCTAACCCTGATGGAGGTGCAGTAATTAGATCTGAAACAGACATAAGTAGGCAGTACAATGAAGGTAAGAGATATGTTTGTCATCACATTAGCACTCCAACATTTGTGATGCAACACAGAGAAATGGCAAGACATGGAATGGACACTGTGCAACCCAGAACAAGGTGTTACTTGTCCCTTTAGCGAATAGGGACCAGCTAGGTGAATGAATACATGGACACAGGGGAATAGATCAGCCATGGCACTACAAATTGCAGCCACAACATGTAAGTCCATCATTATAACGTAAGGCAAGCAAGCAACACAGTCGAAATATAATCACACTATTTCCTAGTTATATCAGCAAAACATATGAAAGTGTACAATGTCATTAAGGGGAGTTATCTGAACATTTAGTAAGTGGCCTGAGCCCCCCCCCCCTTTCTTTCTGTGATTTTTATTTATTGCACAGTGTAAAGATGTTTAGTGACTGTGAGTAGGTATACCATTAGGCATAAGTCTGATGAGTGGATTTTTTATCCATACCGATCCCTGAGATTTTCCTGGCATAAGGAAACTCTAAACATGCAGAGTATGGATAGGCATGCACACAAACATGTACGTCTAAGCAAAAATCAATGTTCCAGCTGGCTGCATGTACAATCCAATCACTGCTCAATATTTTTTGGCTATTTTGAAGACCATGATACACCTTTTAGTAGCAGTACAAAGTGCTAAACATATAAATGTTTGCTCCCAGCTAAAAGCTTTCTTAGCGGGAAGAGTAATGATGTATTATGATCCACAAAAACTGACAGTTGGTGAACAAAGACGAATCAACTTTAACCTTCACCCAAAATCAAAAACATGAGAACACCTTTGAAAAACCTATTATTACATAGCCCTTATTTAATTACAATGTTACCATTACGTTTTCCTGGCACCCCCCTTAACTGCCTTCTTCAGATTTACTGGAGAAATCCCGAGCAATTCGCCAAGCCAAGGATGAAAGGACATTCCATGTTTTTTACCAGCTTTTAGCAGGAGCAGGGGAGCATGTGAAATGTAAGCTGTTATATTTTACATGGACATTCCAGAGACTTCAGCCATGTATATTTACAGTATATTGTGTACTATCTGGAATACAGAGATGTGATTATGTTAAGTGTATCACTTTCTTGTTCTGTGATGTTCCTCAGGCTTTAGATGTATTTAAAATGTTACTTACTCTTTGGATGGAGTCCTGTGCGTAAGATCTGACCAGAGCAAATGTATAGTTTGGCATTTTGGAGTACTTTTATTGCCATTTACGTCTTCTTTTCTTTTTATATTTCCATTTCCTGTTTCGTTTTGACATGTTAAATAAAACAAGACAAACAGAGAGGAGAGGGTATAGTAATGATTTTTGCACTTTTTGTTCATATGGAGTGTTTAAAGTACCAATGCACATTAAACACTGTAAAATTAAAAGAAAAGTGCTCAGGGCCAGTTCACACTACATGCGTTTCAGTGTGCTTTTTTTCTGCGTCCAAAATGGACAGAAAGTAGATTATTTGGTTTTCAATATCATAGTGCACATCAGAGCTTGCACTTCCAGTGCGTTCTGGATTCAGAAAAAAAAAGTAGAACAGGCTGCATTTTTCCTGCACAGAACTGTACTGAAACACAAAAATGCACTGGAACGCATGTTTAAATTGAAGAAAAAGAGAGGGGAAAACTGAACCGGAAAGCATCAAATATGCACTGGAATGCGTCAAAAGCACTCCGTAATGCGCCGAAAATGCATACAAAATGCGCCTGCAGAAACGCATCCAGAACACATCTGGACTGCGTTTCTATAGTGTGAACCGGCCCACAAACCTATCAATTTCCCAAAACAAACAAGTACATTAAAGGTATACATTGCGTGATAACTGTCACAGTTGCTTGTGTTCTTAACTGAACTGTCCAGCTGTCAAATGGCTGGTGTCATAGCTGATCATACGTGCAGCACTGTGGCAACTGCAGAGCAAACATTGGCTAAGGTGGCAGCTTCTTGGCTATAAAGGATAGGAGGGTTTAGTTCTACTTTTGGAAGCACTGTGGTGGGCAGTAAGCACCAATACTTGTCATTCTGTTAGGTTTGAAAACACAAAACAACAGTTTCTAGAACATGCAGGTTAAAGAAATACTTTCACTTTAATGCCATGCCCTCAATGGCTTATAGTCACCCTCCCTTATAAAAACAGTTCCAGAAATGTAAAACCAGTGGTTGACGTACCTGTGGAGATAGTGATACTATAGTCCTCTCATATGAATGAGCAGCAAAAATATTTTCTAATGTCAAAACATTCTCCTCTGCTTTTGATCCTTATGTCATAAAGAAATAACAAATTTTTTTGTAATATTTTTATTTTTTATTCCTTTGGGTTTATTGTTGCAGATGACATGGTGTTCTTTTTTTTTTCTCTTCTAGCTGACTTACTTTTGGAGGGCTTCAACCAGTATCGCTTTTTATCCAATGGAAACGTTACCATTCCCGGACAGCAGGACAAAGAGATCTTCCACGAGACAATGGAGTCCATGAAAATCATGGGAATTACTCATGAAGAAATCATGTGTAAGTAACAGGTTGTCCCCATTTTGATGACAATGGAATGTTGTTCAGTGTTAGGTATTGGAAATATGCCATTATTGGGTACTTGGAGGGAGAGAATGTGCACTTGATTATGAATCTGGCAGAAAAGTCTGCTGCTGTCATGTAAAGGAACTTTGCAATACAGGGACATGCATTAATTAGAGCTTACAAAAAAAATACATTTCACAGTAATATGTGTGTATTATAAATATTGCAATTTCTTACTTTGTGGCTGTATGCGCACTTGCGGTTTTTTAAGCTCCTAGAAGTTGTTAGTAGCATTTTTTTCTGCTCTTAGAAGCTAGTGTTATCTTATGTGGCCATGTACACCACTTTAGGCTATTAGCGTTTTTTCAGCTTCAGTTTCTAGGAGTAGAAAAAACATTTTTGTAGAGTTTTTTTGTTGAGTTTTTCCAGCAGAAAAAAGCTGAACTCTCCTAAATGCTATTAAAAAGCTCCTAACAGCTTTTTTTTTTTCTTCATGTACTGTAAAAACACTAATAAAACGCTAATGCTCCTAAACGCTGCTAAACACTAATACAAGATAGCACAAAAATGCTATTGTCAGCGGTTTTCATCCAGCGGCTTTTTATTTAGCGTTTTTTTTTGAGCTTCTAAAAAACACTAGTGTGCATGGAGCTTGCATTTTAGAACTGTCATTAAAGTTTCTAGTAGACATTGTGTGTTTCCTAACTAAAGTAAATTAGACTTTATAGGTATCTACATGGTTTTCACAATAAAGTCTTTTATGGCTTTTTCCTAATAAAATCTAACAACATATTTATAGATATACATTCAAAGACATTAAAAACATTCATACGTAAAAGGCAAAATCATCACTATTCGTTTCTAGAGGTCAGTTCATTGCATTTGTATATCTTGAAAAAAAATATACATATAAGAGTTGATTTACTAAAAGTAATTAATGTGTTGACTTTCAAGGAAATTTTCCTTTAGCTTAGTAAATGTGGAAAAAAATCATTTCAAAGCATATCCAACCACATGCAAGGAAAAAAAAAAGTATTTTGCTTGCTTGTGATTGGATAATGTCAGCAAAGCTTCTCTTACTTCACTAAGCAAAGGAAAAATTCTCTTGCAAAGTGAACAGCCTATTTGCCGCTAGCAAATCAATCACATAGTATGTTTATAAGAGTCATTTAGACCTCAGCCTATATGTAAAGGGGTTGATTTACTAAAGGAAAATAGACTGTGCACTTTCCAAATAGCAGTTGGACTCTGCAAATGTAGTTGCTCCAGAAGCTCTGCTGACTTCCATCATCCACTCATGTGCAAGCAAAAATGCTGTTTTTTTTCCTTGCATGGGATTGGGTATTCTTTGCAAAGTGAAGCTTTACCTCATTTACTCTGAAGCAACCACACTTTGCAAAGTGCACAGTCCATTTGCCTTTTGGTGCTATATAAATCCTGTATAATAATAGTAAATCTATCCCATGGTGTACTTTTTTCCTACAGAAAGCTATTGAGTTGTTTCTTCCTGTTGTGTTTCTTGGAATAAGAGTCATGTTCTTCAGAGGAATGTAGCGATTAACACGAACAAAGAGCTTTAATTTCAAAAGACAGATCAAAACATGCCAATATATTATAGTTATACAGAAAAAAATTGCACCAATGCCTGGTTCCCCAAATTTATATGTCCTATAAAGAAAGAGAAACATACCATTGAACTTTGTAAGTGGAACTTGCCCCCAAAAATGGGCCCCAGACATCGCAAGAGTTCCCACAGAAATAGATAACGATTATAGAAAAGAAGACTAGAGGTTGCTGAATATATTCTTGGACAAGATCTCAAAATAAAGGGGAAGGAGATTTTTAGGAAAAACATCCACATAAAACTCTCCCAAAACTGGGATAAAAAATGGGGATCAGATGTTCTGCTTATTATAACCCATTAAAATAAATGTTATTTAAGTTCTAGTTGATAGCAAAATACGAAGACCAGTGATGGACAGTTATCCATATCAGCCATATCAGCAAAAGTTACAGCAGACAGGATGAAACAATTTTTTTTATTGGTTAGAATGATTTTATAAGCTGCTAGATATAGTTCACAATAATAAGTATATATTAAAACACTCAGAATCTTCTATATTTTAATTTATAATTGCCAAATAAATGTCTAGTTATTAACATAATATGAAGACTAAAGACCAGTAATGGGCAGTTATCCATATCACATCATAACATTTTAATTGGTTAGTATAATTTTCTGCCTGCTATGTATGTAGTGAGAAAGAATACATTAGGAATGGCAAATGTATAAGCAATAAGCAAAAAAATAAAATTTAAATTGTACCGTTTGTGATTTCACTAAATACAATAAACCCAATTGGCAAACTACGAAAATGTCTACAATCTGGTATATTATATTTAGGAAAGATATGTTTATAAGAAAGGAGGATATATGTGTAAAAAAATGACTAGATATAAACCATTCAAGCCATAACTGGAAAACATCAAAAAAAGGAAGGAAAGAAGGATCATTATGGACCAGGCAGTAACAATTTCACCAAAAATCAGAATGTGGGAAGCTCCAAAGACAAGGGCAAAAGGAAAACATCACAACTGTGACATAGGCCTCTTTCACACAGGGTTGACTCAGCAGCGGATCCGCTTGCTCAGCAGGGGATCTGTCCACTGATCCCCGCGGAGCAAACAAATGACAGGTCCGTGTCTGCTCCACTGCTGCAGAGCCAACACAGACACAGCCTGCTGTACTCTATGTGCAGTCGAATGGAAACAGATAGACTGCCATCCCATCCGATCTGATTCACCGAAGGGGAATGGATCCCCATCTGTCTCTTTTGTTGGATCAAATTGGATGTCGGTGGGTGTAAATGGACACATATCTGTTTACACCCACCATTCCATAGAGGAGAATAGGGATTCCGATCGGGTCTGCCTGAAAAACGGGCAGGCGGACCCGATCAGAATGTCCGTATGCAAGGGGCCATAAGCAGGGATTAGTAGTGTTGCATGTTGTTTTTAGATTTTTAAATTAGTGTGTTATGTAATTGCTTTATTACAGTTCTTATACTTTGCTGAAGTTATCAACATTTAACATGTCAATGTTTTATTTATTGATTAAAGTCATTTTACAGTATTTACTTAAAGTATAAAGTATAACTAAAGGCAAAACTTTTTTTTTAGTTTTGGATACAATGGAGAGGGATTAAACACCTGTTCTGTTTACCATTATCTTTGAAAGTAAAAGAAAATCCCAAATTTTGGGTTGTCCCCAGAAAAAGTAATAGAGGGGAAATCTCTACACTACTTTCTGTTAACCTAGGGGTCCCCAAGGAATTTGCAGACATTTCCCCAATGGGACATAAATGGCAAAAAAAATCCTGACAGGCATTATAACCGTGCTCTATCCAACATGGGAAAAAAAAAGGTTTGCCTCTAGTTCTACTTTAATGAACTGTAGCTATATTTAAAACTCTTTGTTACTTTTTATTTGTTCTCTGATTTATTTATTATAGGTATTTATGTAGCGCGGGCAGTTTACATATATATTGTACATTCACATCAGTCCCTGCCCTCAAGGAGCTTACAGTCTAAGGTCCCTAACACATTCATACATATATTTACTAGGACCAATATAGACTGGAGCCAATTAATGTACCTGCCTGTCTTTGGAGTGTTGGAGTCAACAGAAGTCCCTGTAGGAAACCCACACAGGCACAGGGAGAACTTCATACAGGTAGTGCTGTGGCTGGAATTCGGACCAGCTACCCTAGTTGCTCCAGGTGGACGTGCTAACCACTTAACCATTGTGCAGTGACTAGACTATGTAGTGCTGCCTGCAGTCTTAAAGCCTAAGTGTAACTAAAATAAAAAATGGAAAAATCAGTACAAGGGACATAACATACAGTCAGTAGGATGTGTCATTTGTACTGATGCCTCCTATGTTAGTAAAAATCCTCCTCTGTCCTTGTCCCCCCATCCACCCTCCCTCATCCCTGCTGCTGTAATCTTCCAGTGCAGCAGGGGGCTAATACAACTAAGGGGTTGGCTAAGAGTTGAGCTTTCTTGAGGAGAGTCTGTGATGGGCCCTTAGTCATATTAACCCACTGCAAGATTGTGACAGTGAGGGTGAGGCGGGGGGTTAGATGGAGGAGGATTTCTGCTAACAGAAAAGGAATCAGCACAAGGGATACAAGTTAAGTCCCTTGTGCTGATTTGTCTGTTTTTTTATTTTAGTTATGCTTATGCTTTAACATTAGCACTTCTTCAAGTGAACGCCAGACAGTGCAGAAGAAGGTGCCTCTATACAGTGTACATCGTAGGTGTTAAGTGGGAGGTCAGTCACTAGACCTAGCATCACAGATGCTTCTCACAGTCTGCAGATGCATATGTGTGTGTGCTTTAAAGCCTACCCTTTTGCACATATGTGTTACGTGTGTGGCAACAGGTTAAGAAATGTAAAATGATTCTCACTATGAATGTTTTATCTGAAATAGATATATGTAACAGGTGAACTGCTATTTATATATACAGTTGTGTTTGTAGTGAGCATCCCTTAGTTATTGTGTTTTAATATCTTTCATCTAGCTATGCTGAAGATGGTATCAGCTGTTCTCCAGTTTGGCAATATTGTCTTTCGGAAAGAGAGGAACACAGACCAGGCGTCCATGCCAGATAACACAGGTGTGTCATTCTGTAGCGATATTGTATTGGGTATCCTCCTGTGACCTGCTGCATTGTCTTTAATTCATGTCACAGTGGATTAAATCACATTTCAACAATACAGGCTGTCATACTTATCTGAGTGCTCTTAAAGGTTCCCTGAACAAAACAAAGAATCCAAATCCACCAACACCGATCTTAGAACATTCGTATGTAGACAGATCCTATTGCAGAGAAGACGTCAATATTTTCTGTATAATCAATGTACTGTACTTCATTTACCATTGTATAGGTTTTTGCATTTCAGGAAACTACATTTGCTCCAGCTGCAATGAAGAGAATTTATCAAAACTGGAGAAGCCAGGATTTGGAGCAGCTGTGCATGGCAAATCTGCTTCTATTTTTCATTTGAAAAGCTTAAAGCAGAACTAAACACAAAACAATTACATTCAATGCATGCTATCACAGTTGCTTGTTCTCTCAACCGAACTGTAAAACCATCAAAAGTAAGATGTACAGCACCATGGCAACTGGAGATCACACAAAGGCTAAGATGGCAGCTTCTTTTTGCTGTAAAGAATAGGAGGGTTTAGTTCCATTTTAACTGAACAAGCTAGAAGCTGATTTATTCCGTGCACAGCTGCTCTACTTTTGATAAATTCCCCAAATGTATGTTCATTGTACATGTCCTACCCCACTGACTCGACCTGGTACTCTTATGTATTTCATGCTTCTGATATGCCTGTCTGTATGTTCAATAAGCTGTTCAACTTTTATTTTCTTGATACAAAGCTTATGTCTGTTAAGGCTGAATTCAGTAAGGTGTACAACATGCTTTATATATTGATACTCAAACATATACAAAGATGGGAGGTTTGGCAAATTACCAAAGGAATATGCTTCTAATACCAGGATTTGTGGAAAGGATAACTTGGCTTCTGCCTAAGGTTGCCAAATTTGAAGAAGGTAGGCTTTCATTTGTAGCCTTGCATCGTACCCTATTTCAGTAAGCTTGTTTTTACTGCCCCCATCTGCTCCCCCTTAAGCTGCAAAGACAGTGGAGGGTTATAACATATTCCACAGCTGCGATGCTTTGAATCATGGCGCAGCAAAAATAATCCCTGCTTTTGCATTCGGAGGGCGGTACAACAATTGAATGGGGGCGCCACAATGGTCCAGCAACTGCGTGCAATGCATGGAATTGCGCTGCACTGGTGTGGGGTTTATGGGCTTAAAAAAGCAGTGAGAAGGTAATATAACACCTCCTTACCACCTGTCAAATGCCCTCGGAAGAGTGAACAAATGTGGATCAGAGAGCAACGCAAGTATAAACAAGGCCAAAGGGTACAGCATTGCATCTCAGTCTAAACTTTCAATTAATGCAGAATTTGCTGCAGGTTACTTTTACTACCAGAGACACTGAAATTCTGCCCCCTCCTCTCCCAACTTCAGGAAGGTTATTCATAAATTATCTAAATAGTGTATTCTGTATTGTTGTCTCAGGTCCTGTAGTAGCAGGCGGTAGTTTAGGGATAGAGCCTATCTTTTGCCGCCCATTTTGGCCACTACCTGAAACAAGAGTTTTAGGCAGCCCATGCATTAGTAATTTTTTTTTTCATTTAACTAGCGGTGAAATGAAAAATGAAATTACCCAATTCCCCCATCCACACACTCGATGTGGATGGGGGGAATCCTTCCCACTGAGTTTTATTCTGATGGCGAGAAGCCTTCCCCACCATCAGAATACACTGATCAGTGCTGCCAGCTATAACCTGCGGCGCTGATTAACCAGGAAAAATCCAACAGGGTGCTTATACAGAAGTCAGTCGGTAGATCAACATCTGTAGAACCAGCCTGCCCATACCTGTATTGAAATTCATCTGGTCCCTTCTGAACTGCTTGAATTTCAATCCAGGTATGGGCGGCTTTACCTTCACTGACTGTATACATGAATGAACAATGTGATCACCCAGGGCCTAAAGAAAACTTAGTAGAGCTGTTTCTCTAGAGCTTCTTTATAATCTCTATTCATCAACACTTCTATTGTTTGGTAGTTTATATTTTTGATGTCTTTATGTAGCTGCACAGAAACTGTGTCATCTTTTGGGACTCAATGTGACAGAGTTTACACGTGCCATCTTGATGCCGAAGATTAAAGTTGGGCGTGATTATGTCCAGAAGGCACAGACTAAGGAACAGGTGAGCTTTGTTACATTCATGTTTATATTATATGCCATTACTACACCATACATACCCCACACATGGATACACTGACAGTGATGTCTGCATTTTTTTCCCTGTAAAGGCTGACTTTGCTGTGGAGGCACTTGCTAAAGCGCTCTATGAAAGGCTCTTCCGTTGGCTGGTCCATCGCATTAACAGAGCGCTGGATAGGACCAAGCGACAAGGTGCATCCTTCATAGGGATCCTGGACATAGCTGGCTTTGAAATTTTTGAGGTAAACATAATGTTGTGATAGATGGATTTTTTTATAATCAAGGTTTTTACTAATTTTTATTATTACATACTGATTTAATAGCACCTGTTTGTATGAATGTTGGCAGCAGTCTAGTTTAAATCCAAGTGCAGCGCTATAGAATATAAAAGTGTCTGTTTGGCTGACCAAATATAGTATATAAAATGCAGGCATAATGAATAGGATAAAATAAATAATAAAAGTTCATAAGGTGACAATCTGTGCTTAAATTGCCAACTGCAGCGATGCTTCAGTGCTTGTGCTTGAAGGTGTAGTAAAATAACGCACTCACCAGATGCGAAATGGAAATGTGCATGTAAATATACCTTCAGAGGCCCTCTTTAAGGAAGCGAGGTAAGCCTGGCATAGGAATATCCTCCCTCTGGGTGGCGGGCAGCACAGCAAATACTCTTGGGTTGTACGGTAATCCAATCAGCCAGAGGTCCCCTTTAGGGGATGGATGGGTGTTGCAGCCTGTGTTTACAGGGACTCCCTCCTCTGGATACTGGGATGGATAAAGCTCTTTGGTGGGCTCTAGGAATCAATAGCTCCACAAGGAAGCCAAACAAAAGGTTCCCATAGTGTAGTATTATTAAATATTTATTCCATAAGAAGATTCAATAAAACAGATGCATTGATAATTCCAGGATAAAAGTAGGACTAACCGTCCATATACTAAGATGGCCGCCGGACCTTCACAAGGCTCCGGTGGCGTGACGCCACGGCGTATTAGCTCCTCCTTACGCGTTTCGTGCCACGCATGTCTTCAGAGGGGATGCATCTCTAGAGGGGATGCAACACTATTTCTTGGACAGTGACATGAAACCAGTAAGATATGGATCAAGAAATGACTTCCTCCATGGGAGCCTAATAACAGTTTCTTTCCTGCCAATGTCCTTTTAGCAAGGTCAAGGGAGTATAGCATAATTAAGTAGCATTAATTTCCCATCCTGTGTTTTTTTTATCATATGTTAAAGTCTGCTGAATTCTCACCTACAGATTTGATATGATTAATACTGAGTTCACAATAAGGTAGTATTAAACCCTTGGTGTGTTTTAGCTGAACATACCGAGAATAATGAAATAAAATTTCCCCTGTAAACTATTTGGTAAAATTCTTACCCAGCACTTGCTGTTTTCAGCTTTCAATCCTGCTGGGTCTTGCTCTCTCAGTACTGCTTCCCTGAACTCCCAGTCTTTACATGAAAGAGTTAACAGTTGACAGGGCAGTCTCCAGCCTTTTTGTTAGGTTGGAGAAGGGGGAGGGGAGGGAGTAGCAGGGTAAAGCCTTGCCATCCTAGGCTACAGGGCTGTGTGTTTCTATTGATGCGGACAATGTAGAGCAGTTTCCCAACTTCTCTCAACTCCAGTCAAGGCATCCTTTAAAGACTCAGGGCGGAGCCTAGACATGGCGGCGTCGGAGAGCACGATGTGAGTGCTCTCCGATAATCTCATTCCCGACCACCCCGAGACCCTCATGAAGTGAAGCCCTACCTGATTGTGGAGGGACCTGGGGAGCGAGCGGCAGAAGCAGAGAGCGGAGCGTGTACGGACATCCGGGAGGTGAACTTGCTGGGGAGATCCAGCGCAGATGCCGGGTTGCCGGGGAAACGAAGCTGGGAGGCGTGAGCCGCAAAGGACGACTGGGAAGTAGAGACGCCGGCCGGTTCCCTCGTGGAGAGGTAGTGACAGGTCGGCTCCCCTGGCACCACATGAGTGAAAACCCGTGCGGCTAGAGGAGGAGAGATGCTGCAGGAGTAAGGGGCCAGCTACGGAGGACCCCTGGAGGGAAAGTGGATGCTGGCTGGCGCCCTGATGTGACAGGGTGTTGCCGGCGTATAGCTGCCTGTACCCCCTGGACGGCTGTTTGACCCTGGGGCAGGGAGACCCATAAATACCACACGAACCACCCTCCTTCCCTGAGTCGACTTCTAAGGACCGAGAAAGGAGGAGGAAAGAAAGAAAAACAGTATCGGAAACCCTGAGGAATCCCCCCCCAGGACTGAGCAGCAGTGAAGACCTCCCACACAAGTATGGAGTCACCGTCCTGAGAAGGGAAGGGTGAGTGAAAAATGCTGGGAGCTTATTGTGTGGTGAACCCCTGAGTGATTTAGGCTACTAAGGGGTGAAGGAGGGGGAGGATTCCCAGGGGTTTGAAGATAAGAAGAGAGGAGGCCCAGGTGCCCTAGGAGAGTAAAGGTTATAGGAAAAATTGCAAGTCTACCAAGATATTTAAAGGATATGAAGAATAAAGGTCCCAAGGGAGCAGGGCCCAAAGGGTCCCAAACAGGAACAATAAAGAAATATACATCATATGGAAATACTACGCCAGAAAGGGCCCAAGGTACAAAGGGGGAAATGGACACTAGTTCAGGAAGTAGTCCTAGATTATCAATGGGCTTGAATAGCAGCAGTAGCCAACAAATAGTGGATGGCCTGGGAAGGAAAGGATCTGAAGGTGAACTACAGGTACCAAATAAGAAGGAGATGACTGAAATGTTTCAAAATCTGGAAAAAACGATAAAACATGAAATGACAGCTATTCGAAACGATTTAGGACATCTGCTAGCAAGAATGGAAGAAACGGAGGAGAAAGTTAAAACCCAGGCCCAGAACATAGATAATCTAAGGAAAAAAATAAGCCAATTAGAAAATAACCAGAAAAAAATGATCTATAGGATGGAAGTTCAAGAAAATAAAGAAAGAAGGTGTAATCTTAGATTACGAGGAATCCCAGAGACTGCTAAAGGGGAAACATTATACGAACTAGTTAAAAAAATTCTAAACTCCATAAGAGATAGACCTGAAACAGATGGGATCAAGTTAGACGGAGTATTTAGAATAGGAAAGTTCAATCAGGCTACCGAGAAGGAAAGACCGAGGGACATAATTGTCCAGTTCCAAAAATTTGGGGTCAAAGAGGAGATCTGGAAGAAGACCAAGGGAAGATCATTAATTAAGTTCGGAGACTTGAGTATCCAAATTTATGCGGACTTAACAGTAGAGACCCTAAGGAGAAGGAGATCCCTGAAACCCCTGTTGGAGCAGATGAGAAAACAGAATGTGCAGTATAGATGGGGTTCCTCAGCATTTCTAACTGGCTGGAAAAATGGGGTTACAGCGTATTTGCGATTTCCGGAAGATTTAAGAGATTTTTGCGATAGACTGGACTTGCATAGAATGGAGATAGCTGGGTGGGAAGAAGAAAAAGAAGACAAAGGAAATATAACTAATGCAAGAAAAGAGGACTGGCAGCACGTGGGGGGAAGGGGGGAGGGAGAATTAAGTAGAGACTGAGTTTTTTTTTTTTTTTTTTTTTTTTTTTTTTTTTCTCTCTCCACTCTCTCGCCGCTGGCCTTCCTCCTCAGGAGGTCGTGAACCGCTTAGAGGATACGGTTAAGGGTGGGAGGTAAAGAGTAAAGACTCTCGCTGAGTCTAGACTATAGAGAGAGGGAATCGGGTGGCTCGGAGATGAGGTGAGCCGTACATAGGTGGAGCTTACGCCCTAAATTTTAATCAATGGTGGAAATGGATCCACAAATGATTTGTAGGCAGCTTATACGCCTAAAAATGGGAAGGGGAAAAAAAAGAGAGGGTGGGAGGGGTGGTAGGAGGGGGGAAGGGGGGGGGGGTGGGGCTAATATTCTGCAAGTCATTTGGGCCTAATAGGAGGAGACGAATTAGAAGAGAGATAATAAAAATTAAGAAGGATGGATGAAATACAGTTTATAACATATAATGTGAATGGGTTAAATTGCCCTGGGAAAAGATTCAAGTTGTTTAAAGAGCTACATCATAGGGCAACGTCAGTGGTATTTTTGCAGGAGACACACTTTGAGATAGAATCTAATGTGAAACTAAAATCCAAATATTATCCTACATGGTATTATGCCGACTCTCCAACTAAAAGAGCAAAGGGGGTGGCAATAGGATTGGCAAAAAATATGAGGTTTGAGCTGGAAGATAGAAGGACTGACCCGGAAGGGAGATTCCTGTTTTTGAAAGGTAAACTACAGGGAATTGAATGCACACTAGCCAATATATATTGCCCCAATAAGAAACCTGAGATCTTTCTAAAGGGTCTGTTAAAAAAAATTGATCGATTTTAAAAAAGGGCGTTTGATAATAGCAGGAGATTTAAACCTCTGTATGGACCCACAGATGGATGTAACCTCCCTTGTGCAGAGAGAAGGGGGTAGGTCCCTGAGAGCTTTGAGGAAGGTGATCCACGAATACCAACTGGTGGACACCTGGAGAATAATGCATATGAAGGACAGAGACTATACCTTCTTCTCTAATGCACACGAGATGTATTCGAGACTGGATTACATCTTAATAGATCATCAACTCATTGAAATGTTGGTTAAAATAGAAATAGAGACAAGAACTTTTTCGGACCATGCCCCAGTTGTGATGAAAATGGGATGGGGAAAAAGGTGGACGGGAGGTTTAGGTTGGAGGTTAAATGAGGCTTTACTCTTTGATGAGGATATTGTGCAGAGGATCAGTGAAGAGATTAAGGTATACTTCCAGGAGAATGAAACGCAGGAAGTATCGACAGCTACAGTATGGGAAAGTCATAAGGTATATATAAGAGGAATCCTGATTGCGATGGGAGCAAGGAAAAAAAAGGAAAGAAGAGAGAGGGTTAGTGGACTCTTAAAGGAAATCCTGGAATTGGAGTATATACACAAGAAAAAAATAACAATAGAAACAAGACAGAAGTTAAGGGATAAAAAAGATGAATTAGAGAGATTGATGGATGAGGAGAGGAGAAGAGTATATAATAAAGTATTAAGTGAAAGATATAGATGGGGTGATAGACCAGGAAAATACTTAATGAGAGCCCTGAAAAAAAAGAAAAAAAACAGAAATTATATAGAAAAGATAAAAAGCCCTAAGGGGGAGATAGCCCACTCAACTAAAGAAATCATAAAAGTATTCACGGAGTATTATAGAAAGTTGTATAACATCAGCCCCCAAGGAACATCAAAAGAAATTAGAGAAGGTATTAATGAAAAAAGGAGGATATATTTAAAAAATGCGGGATTGCCAAAGCTTAGTGAAACACAACTGAACTCCCTGGAGGTAGAAATCTCTCAGGAAGAAATAGAAGTGGCATTGAGAAGTACAGGGGGAGGGAAAAGCCCAGGCCCGGATGGTTATACCGTTAAGTATTATAAAAAATTTAGTGAAGTACTGTTACCAAAGTTAAAGAAATATATGAATGACTTGGGAGACGGGATGGAGGTGAGGAGGGAATCCCTTCAGGCCCATGTAGTTCTCATCCACAAGGAGGGAAAAGATCCCTCTCAGTGCTCTAGCTACAGACCCATTTCCCTATTAAACACAGATACTAAGTTGTACGCAAAGGTCCTAGCAAACAGGCTGAAAGATCTAATGCCCGATTGGATCCATGGAGACCAGGTGGGCTTTGTCCAGGGGAGAGAGGGTAGAGACAATGGTTTGAGAACTCTGATGCTTATCCAGAAAAGTAGAAAAGGGAAAGCCCCGGTGGTGCTCTTGTCGATCGATGCCGAAAAGGCGTTTGATAGAGTGGACTGGGGCTTTATGATAGACAACTTGGAAGGGTTGGGGATTGGAGAGAGAATGCGAGAATGGATAGGTAAACTATATAAGGAGCCCACCGCAATCATTACGGTAAATGGGGAGAGGTCGGAATCCATTGGGATGTCCAATGGAACAAGACAGGGATGTCCATTGTCCCCCTTGCTGTATGTATTGACATTGGAACCCCTGCTGTCAATAATAAGGAATAGTGGAGCGGTAAAGGGAATCCAGATAGAAAATATAGAACATAAAGTAGCGGCCTTTGCGGACGACCTACTGTTTTATGTAGGCAACCCTTGAATAACATTACCAAATATAATGAAGATTCTGAAGGAATATGGGGAATTATCTAATCTAAAAATTAATCCAACAAAAACTGAGATTTTGAATATTAATATACCAAAGAGCGAAAAAGAAAGGCTACAAAAAGAATTCCCCTTTATTTGGAGAGAAAAAGATATAAAATACCTAGGCATAAAACTCGCTACCTCATATAAACAACTGTATAGATTAAACTATATTTCTCTGATAAATGAGATTAAGGACGAACTAAAAAGATTAGAAGGAGGAAATCCATCATGGTTAGGACGTATGAACCTAATTAAAATGGTAATTATACCTAAAATACTCTATAGATTTCAAATGATCCCGATCAAACTCCCAGAGGTGTTTTTTAAGATAATGAGAAAAATGTTAACAAGATATATTTGGAGGAATAAAAAACCAAGAGTATCATATGAAACACTAAGTAGGACTAAAGAGAAAGGGGGGATGGGACTACCTGATGTCAAGAGATATTATAAAGCAGTAATGTTAGCAAGAATTTATGATTGGACTTTTAATCATAAGGGGAAAAGTTGGGTAAAAATAGAGAATGATATGAGTGGAATTAATCTGAGCAAGATGATATGGGTTCCAGCACACTATAGGAGAACCAAAGAGGGCACAAGCACTTACACTTTAACTGTCTTAAGGATATGGGACAACTTACATAAACACATGAAATGGGAATTCAACTCTATATTAATGCCTCTTGCAAACACGGAATTCTTCCCTCCGGGAAAAGATGAGATATCAGGGAGATGGATTAAAAAGGAAGATATCCAACTGAGAGATGTATTGGTAGAGGGGGAATTGAGAACATTTAGAGAATTAAAAGAGATGGTAGGAGATATGTTTAGTAAAATAGATGAGTGGAAATATCATCAATTAAAATGTTTTATAGGAACTCTCCCAAAACCCTTGAGATTAAAAAAGGAATGGAACATGTTTGAAAGGCTATTAGAAACACGTAGAGACGGGAAACACGGAGTTACAAAAATGTATAGAATACTCACAGAACTAGACACAGACACAAAGTTAATTTTTATAACAAATTGGGAAAGAGATATGGAGGTGGTGATAGATGAAGATCAACAGAATAAGATATTTAGACTGGTTCACGAGAATGTTAGTATGAGAGATGTTGAGATTAACTATAAATGTTTGACACGATGGCATATTACACCGAGCACTGAGCACAGGATGAGGGGGGAGAATTCAAACATGTGTTGGAGAGGATGTGGGGAAGAGGGCACGATGTTTCACATATGGTGGCAATGTCCAAAAATTCAGGTTTACTGGAAGACAATAGTCAAATTAATAGAAAAAATAACTGGAAATGACATAGGACTAGACCCAACCATTTGTCTCCTACATAGTGTTGAAACAACAGTGAATAAATATAAGGAATCAGGTATATGGCACTATTTAAGTGCTGCAAAAGGGTTGATCCCCAAGTATTGGCGGAAGGTTGAGATACCAACGGAGGAGGATTGGATCAATAGGGTAAACCAGATTAGCAGAATGGAAAAATCTTATCATATTCAGGAAGATAGGATGAAAATATACTATTCACGATGGGAAAAATGGGAAAAATCGGAAATGAAAGAGAAATATAGAAAACTCTAATCTAGGAAGTTATCCGAAGTTACTGGGCCTAGAGAGGTTTGAGATCTTGCAGAGGGTAGGGGGGGGGGAGAAGAGGGGAAATGGTGGGGAGGGAGGGAAGGGAATAGAAAAGAGGTAAATAGAAGGGACAGAGTAGAAATGTATGGATATTTATATGTATTGTGTCTCTTCTTATGGATTTTTGTAATAATATGAAAAATTAATAAATATTTAAATTAAAAAAAAAAAGGCATCCTTTAAAATACTTACAAAATGTCCAGTCACTTCATTCTAGAATGTAAAAAAACAAAATGAATAATGTTACACATGTAGGACACCCAACAATAGAGATGATTTATTCTTACAAAGCAAATACACATTTGCACTGACTAGTATTCCAGCATTTCTTCTCCTTCATTTTCTCTCCACCACGCAGCTGACATGGCCCCAGTGCTGATAGACAGGGGGGATGTCAAACAAGGATGCTGTGCAGGCACCCAATGTCCTCATTATTAACTGATGACATCAGCGGTTGTTGAGACGCTGGCGGTTAGCCCGCACAATGCCCAAAGTTGTAATGTTGCACACTTTTTCAGAACCGGTGGCTTTGTGTAACAAAAGGCAGGCTTGATTCACCTGCTGGCTTGTACACATTTTTTGGGCAATTTGTGGTAATTTTTAGGCATTTTGCCAAAGCAACCCTGACGAACCCAGAATGCACCCCAGTTGAAAAAGGCTGGTGTAGAGGAAAATACAACTCTAGACCCTGCATGCAAGGGTGGCTCCACAGGATCCTGCAAGGAGCCACCCTGAAACAGGAAACTTGGGATAGCAATCATGGCACCAGCTTAAACTGGAACGTAGGCAAGCATTTACAAGATAAGGAAGCTGTATACTCTGTTTAAGTGATTAAAACAACTGCTGAAAGTGCCGAAAAATGGAGGACTTAATATCACTTCAAGTTCTTGGGCCTTTACTTTATTATTCAGTACTTTCCTTCACCTTGAATACTGTGATACAAATCTACTTTCTTGCAACATGTAATTTCACATTGTGCCTCACCCAGTTTTCTAATGTACAACAGTACTAAAGTTTGGTAATTTTGGTTTCATAATATGATATACATAATAATATAATAATTCATTTCTGACATATCATGTTTGCAGCTGAATTCATTTGAACAGCTTTGTATTAATTACACCAATGAGAAACTGCAGCAGCTCTTCAATCACACCATGTTCATTCTGGAACAAGAGGAATACCAGCGGGAAGGCATTGAGTGGAACTTCATTGATTTTGGCCTGGACCTGCAGCCTTGCATTGATCTCATTGAGAGACCGGTGAGGAGAAAATATTGCAACTTTTGTCACTTCTGTCTGATTAGCTGTTGTTAGGTCCACCTACAAAGGAAAGTCACTTACTGTT
Organism: Staurois parvus; assembly: GCF_062004578.1. Classification (NCBI taxonomy): domain Eukaryota; kingdom Metazoa; phylum Chordata; class Amphibia; order Anura; family Ranidae; genus Staurois; species Staurois parvus. The sequence goes on from NW_028318003.1 coordinate 9,463,204, forward strand.
ATTCCATTTTATAGCTATACCTACAAACATTCCAATCTTAGGTAAGCCCCTCTGTGGATCTTTGACCATTAACAGCAACACCACGGTTGGTAAATATATGAATAAATAATACATATATCCCACGCTAGGGAAAACAATAATCAAATTTCATCAACAATCAGTGTGAAATCGTTGACTGCCACACTCACTGATATCTACACACAAGTGTCAAAAACATCAATTCAAAATACTGTTGAGCTGTCAATCGAAAAACAGTAAGTGAAATTAATAATCTCAGAGTGCAATAAATAAATCAATTATAAAGTCCAGTGTTAAATCAATTTATAAAGTCCTTCAAAAGTGAAAAGTAATCTTCATATATCCAATATACACCAGCTACCATGTGAATAAAGAGCCGCTTACCAGACATTTAGACCCCGCATCATAAGTGGTCTCTGTCAGTATTTAGATGACAAGACATCCCACATGGATGAATGAATGGATAGCTCCAGCTCACTTTTTCTCACAGCCAACTCTGCCTCAAGCCTCGCATAAATATGGCATGCCCCAGAATGGTCACTGGATGACTTCTCGTAAAACGATCTCACCACTGCAAACGCACACCAAGGAGAGAACAAGGATATCCCATAATGAATTGTTGTATATAATTCATTAGTACAAACAGATAAAATGCTTACAAGCAAAGAGGTAATAAAAGCAGAACACACAGCACTGCCGTAACTCTGGGCAGGCATGATGACATCACTGCTAAACTCCGTCCAGCACACGTTTTGTCCGAAGGGATGTTTTCCAGAGGCATCAGAGTGTCCCTACCTCCGATGCCACTGAAAGAAATCCCGTCGGAAAACATTTGCTGGACGGAGTTTAGCAGCGATGTCATCATGCCTGCCCAGAGTTACGGCAGTGCTTAGACCTCTTATAATTCGGGGTCTAACAGTCTGGTAAGTGGCTCTTTATTCACAAGGTGGCTGGTATACACTGGATATATGAAGATTACTTTTCAGTTATGTTGGACTTCATTAATTGATTTAACAATGAACTTTGTTATTAATTCATTTATTGCACTCTCAGATTATTAATTTCACTGTTTTTTGGTTGACAGCGCAACACTATTTTGAATTGATGTTTTGGTAAATATGTCAGGGAGCTGGAATCTTATTGCATTATTTATTGAGACAAAACTTTCCAGCAGAGGAGCTGAGGAAATGATACTCAGAATATTCTATTAGCTGTTATCATATAACTACAGCCATGGCAAAGGTCATGTGAACAAAAGTGAGCTACAGCTATTAGGTTAGTAGCATGCTAACTACATGGACCACATGAACCTACATGGACCATATGGTCCATGTAGGTTCTTAAGGGGAAATGAAGATAATACAGTAAGATTCATTATAGATATTATAAAATGTATATTTATTTTATGTGATAAATAAGTCTTTAGATGCTTGGTTGTCAACTGTCAGCTGCAAAATGCCTCATCCTTTTCAAATATGTGTGCATACTACATATCTCCATGCAGTTATTGAAGGATTACCATGCCGTATGATTGCTGTGAAGGAGGCAGCACAGAGACTGCTATGAACTGTTTACCATAAAGTACAACTTTATATGCAAATGCTACCTAAAACCAGGGGCGGACTAACCATTTGAGCACTCGGGCACTGCCGGAGGGCCCGGGTCAGTAGGGGGCCCCATGAAATGCCCCTTGTACCTTTTTATAGGCTTTTTTGGATGTATTTTGAGTGTGGGCAAGGACACAGGGGCCCCATGATCCCCTATTGCCCGGGGGCCCCATGAGTTGTCAGTCCGCCCCTGCCTAAAACTATCCCCTTTGGGAACATTTCTCTTAACTTCCTGTCAGAACAGAAAGTGATGATATTTCTCTCCAAGAAGGAACCAAACAATTCACAAAAGCAGTGCAGACGTTTCTCATATATATGAACTGCATTTTCCAACCTTGATTGCCAGCCACTTGAAAATAGGTCTGAAGACATCTGTGTTAGTGTTTGTGGTCAGGACCATGGTATGTACATACAGTATACTATTCATGCAGCCCGCCTTGAAAATAAAAAGGCATAGTTTACAGTTCAGCCCCCATTCTGGAAACAGACTGATCCATAACTGAACAATAATTGAGTTGGGAGGGGCTGAGTTTGTTTGAAAACCATATAGAAGGGTAAAGTAAAAGTGCTTGACACGTATAATAAAAAAGAGACAAGTAAAAGAACAGAGATTAGTGCCCTTGTTCTTGCTTTCAGGCCAATCCTCCAGGTGTCCTATCCCTGCTGGATGAAGAATGCTGGTTCCCCAAAGCCACTGATAAAAGTTTTGTGGAGAAGGTTATCCAAGAACTTGGCACCCATCCTAAATTCCAGAAGCCTAGACAACTGCGAGACAAGGCTGATCTGTGTATAATCCACTATGCTGGCAAGGTGAGTCATATTGTCATGTCTGTATTGTAAAGCATTCTGAACCCTTTATTTGTTATCCATATAAAATAGGTCAAGGTACACAGATAATATAGGTGGGTAGTTAGAAAGAGGCACCTTGCTGTCCATGCTGTCTAGTTGTGCAGTTCCCAATTACTGGGTATACCAAAGTATATGTAAACACGGTCATGGCCTGTTTAAATATTATACCATTAAGCCTGTTTTGTTATATCTGTTTGATAGTTGCACATAAATTCTTGTTGATCCTGCCAGAAATCTAGAGAGCATGTAACTTCCTGCCTGTGCATTACTACTCTGTACTATACAACACCTCAACCTAATGTTATAGAGATGGAAAGGGAGGGAGGTCTTCTGTCACCAAAGCCAGGTGGGTGGTAACAGTGCTCCAGTGTTGTCATCCTAGGACAGGGTGTGTGCTGCTGGCATGTAAAATAAGGGCAAAAAAGGTCTGATTAAAAGAAAACTAATTCAGCCACCATGTCTAAAGGACTGGTAAGTTGCAGTATTTAAATTTTTTTTCTTGTGTTTAAATACAATTTAAATAATGTAGTGATCAGCAATGTGTATTACAGTGACTAATAGCTTGTCAGCCATCATTTAGCTGATTCTAGAAAGTTGAACTCTGGTATTTTTAATTGTTCTTTAAACATTCCACTTGTTGTTCGCAGTGCCTTACTGAGTAGGTCTATGTATGTCATATTTATATGTGTAAGAGTTTTGAAAATGTACATTATATAATTATCAAATGGTATGTTTAATGTAATATGAGTTCTAGATTTTATATATGCACTATATTGCCAAAAGTATTGGGACACCCCTCTAAATCATTGGATTAAGTTGTTCCAATCACCTCCATGGTCACAGGTGTATAAAAGCAAACACCTAGGTATGCTGACTGCTTCTACAAACATTTGTGAAAGAATGGGTCCCTCTCAAAAGTTTAGTGAATTCAAGCGTGGTACCGTGATAGGTTGCCACCTGTGCAATAAGTCCATCCGTGAAATGTCCTTGCTACTAAATATTCCACGGTCAACTGTTAGTGGCGTTATAACAAAGTGGAGGCAACTGGGAACAACAGCCACAAAGTGGTAGGCCACGTAAAATGACAGAGCAGGGTCAGCACATGTTGAAGCGCACCGTGTGCAGAAGTTGCCAGCTGTCTGTAGGGTCATTAGCTAAAGACCTCCAAACTTTGTTTGGCCTTCAGATTAGCACAACAACAGTGTGTAGAGAGCTTCATGGAATGGGTTTATATGGCCAAGCAGCTGTATCCAAGCGTTACATCACCAAGTGCAATGCACAGCGTCAGATGCAGTGGTGTAAAGAACGCCACCACTGAACTCTAGAGCAGTGGAGATGTGTTCTCTGGAGTAACGAATTACGCTTCTCTATCTGGCACTCTGATGAACTTGTCTTTATTTGGTGATTGCCAGGAGAATGGTACTTGCCTGACTGCATTGTGCCAAATGTAAAGTTTGGAGAAGGGGGGATTATGGTGTGGGGTTGTTTTTCAGAGGTTTAGCTTGGCCCCTTAGTTCCAGTGAAGGGAACTCTTAAGGTGTCACCATATCAAGACATTTTGGACAATTTCATGCTCCCAACTTTATGGGAACAGTTTAAGGTTGGCCCCTTCCTGTTCCAACATGACTGCACACCAGTGCACAAAGCAAGGTCCATAAAGGCATGGATGAGCGAGTTTGGGGTGGAAGAACTTGACTGGCCTGCACAGAGTCCTGACTTCAACCCGATAGAATACCTTTGGGATGAATTAGAGTGGAGACATCAGTGCCTGACCTCACAAATGCACTTCTGGAAGAATGGTCAAACATTCCCATAGACACACTCCTAAACCTTGTGGACAGCCTTAACAGAAGAGGTGAACCTGTTATAGCTGAAAAGGGTGGGCCAACTCAATACTAAACCCTACAGACTAAGACTTCATGCGCGTATAAAGGCAGGCATCCCAATACTTTGGGAAATTTGGAATTTGGTGTGTGTATATTTATATATATATATATATATATATATATTGTGGCAGTACGGTATCCTGCCATGGTGGAAATCATGATGGACACCCAGGATTCTCAACTATACAGGTTGAGGGGCTCCAGGCAGATCTCATAATGCAGAGGAAACTGGTTTATCAGTTTCCTCTTTGGTTGGTAAAGCCTGTTTTGGGACCTGTAGCCTGGAGATTTCTTAGAGATTTGGGAGGGATGAAATCTCCAATCCTGGGCCCATATTTTGGGAGCAGCCAGTGTGCTGATTGCACAGGTGTGTGCAAGCCTTTTAGGGGAGGCCAGGCCATGATTCTGGGCTCCACCCCGGCAAACGGAGTCAGGAGGGCTCCAGCCTGGCAGACAGGAGGTCTCTGCCTTGGAGGCAGGTGGAAGCCAGACTAGCTGTGTGCTAGTGGTCATAATTTGGGAAGAGTCTGCAGGAGACAGACAGTGAGCTGTGTAGCTGAAAGAGCCAGAAGGCTGAATTTGTTTGATCGTGGATACCCCTGTGTGGGAAGCATTTGTGTTATGTGAACTTTCTTTTAAATAAAATTGCGCAAAAAGGCCCTTAAAGAAGTGAGTTGCTGTGTGCTTTAAAGAGAAGAGCTCTACCACTTGAAGCGAGTTCCCACAATATATATATATATACACACACACACACCACTTTACTACTTTATTAGGTACTCCTTGGTAGTGTCAAGAAAATATCCCCCACACCATTACACCACCAACCTGAACCGCTGATAAAAGACAGGATGGATCCATGCTTTTATGTTGCTTATGTCAAATTTTGATCCTACCATCTGAATGTCGCAGTAACCAGTCTACTCATTCTTCTCTGATCTCTGACATCAACAAGGAATTTTTGTCCACAGAACTTCCACTCACTGGATATTTTCTCTTTTTCAGACCATTCTCTGTAAACCCTAGTGATAGTTGTGCATGAAATTCCCAGTAGATCAGCAGTTTTTTAATACTCAGACCAGCTTGCCTGGCACCAACAACCATGCCATATTCAAAGTCACTTAAATCCCCTTTCTTCCCCATTCTAATGCTTGGTTTGAACTTCAGCAAAATGTCTTAACCACGTCTAGAAGCATAAATGCATTGAGCTGCTGCCATGTGATTAACTGATTAGCAATTTGTGTTACCAAGCAATTTAACAGGTGTACCTAATAAATTGGCCAGTGCATATATATGTTATATATATTGTATGTGTATATACAGTGCCTTGAAAAAGTATTCATACCCCTTGAAGTTTTCCACATTTTGTCATGTTACAACCAAAAACGTAAATGTATTTTATTGGGATTTTATGTGATAGACCAACACAAAGTGGCACATAACTGTGAAGTGAAAGGAAAATGATAAATGGTTTTCAAAATTTTTCACAAATAAATATCTGAAAAGTGTGGCATGCATTTGTATTCAGCCCCCTTTACTCTGATACTCCTAACTAAAATCTAGTGGAACCAATTGCTTTCAGTAGTCACCTAATTAGTAAATGGAGTCCACTTGTGTGTAATTTATTCTCAGTATAAATACAGCTGTTCTGTAAAGCCCTCAGAGGTTTGATAGAGAACATTAGTGAATAAACAGCATCATGAAGGCCAAGGAACACACCAGACAGGTCAGGGATAAAGTTGTGCAGACATTTAAAGCAGGGTTAGGTTATAAAAAAAATATCCCAAGCTTTGAACATCTCACGGAGCACTGTTCAATCCATCATCCGAAAATGGAAAGAGTATGGCACAACTGAAAACCTACCAAGACATGGCTGTCCACCTAAACTGACAGGCTGGGCAAGGAGAGCATTAATCAGAGAAGCAGTCAAGAGGCCCATGGTAACTCTGGAGGAGCTGCAGTGATCCACAGCTCAGGTGGGAGAATCTATTACAGGACAACTTTTAGTCGTGCACTCCAGAAATCTGGCCTTTATGGAGGAGTGGCAAGGAGAAAGCCATTGTTGAAAGAAAGCCATAAGAAGTCCCATTTGCAGTTTGCAAGAAGCCATGTAGGGGACACAGCAAACATGTGGAGAAGGTGCTCTGGTCATATGAGACCAAAATTGAACTTTTTGGCCTAAAAGCAAAACGCTGTGTGGCGTTAAACTAACAATGCACATCACCCTGAACACGCCACCCCCACCGTGAAACATGGTGGTGACAACATCATGTGGGGAAGATTTTCTTCAGCAGGGACAGGGAAGCTGGTCAGAGTTGATGGGAAGATGGATGGAGCCAAATACAAGGCAATCTTAGACAAAAACCTGTTAGAGTCTGCAAAACACTTGAGACTGGGGTGGAGGTTCGCCTTCCAGCAGGACAACAACACTAAACATACAGCCAGAGCTACAATGGAATGGTTTAGATCAAAGCATATTCATGTGTTAGAATGGCCCAATCAAAGTCCAGACCTAAATCCAATTGAGAATCTGTGGCAAGACTTGAAAATTGCTGTTCACAGACTCTCTCCATCCAATCTGACAGAGCTTGAGCTATTCTGCAAAGAAGAATGGGCAAAAATGTCACTCTCTAGATGTGCAAATCTGGTAGAGACATCCCCAAAAATACTTGCAGCTGTAATTGCAGCGAAAGGTGATTCTACAAAGTATAGGGGGGGCTGAATCAGGGGCGGACTGACCATTTGGAAACTCGGGCACTGCCGAGGGCCCGGGGTCAGTAGGGGGCCCCATGAGATGCCCCTGGTACCTTTTTCATAGACTTTTTTGAGTTTGGGCAAGGACACAGGGGCCCCATGATCCCCTATTGCCCGGGGGCCCCATGAGTTGTCAGTCCGCCCCTGGGCTGAATACAAATGGACGCCACACTTTTCACATATTTATTTGTAAACATTTTTGAAAAACATTTATCATTTTCCTTATACTTCACAATTATGCTCCACTTTGTGTTGGTCTGTCACATAAAATCCCAATAAAATACATTTACGTTTTTGGTTGTATCATGACAAAATGTGGAAAATGTAAAGGGGTATGAATACTTTTTCAAGGCACTGTAGATATATATATATATTTTTTTTTTTTCTTGTAAACAATTTCTTGACATCCACTGTATATTTTTGCAGTATGTTTTGTGCTTCTTTGTTGCATATGTTCTCATTACAAAGGCTAGATCACATGTTTATTGAGTTTGTTGCTTGTCGCCAGTGTGCAGTGTCCTGAAAAGTACAAGCCTGCTCTGTGATAACAGTGTACATGTCTTCGTATTTTATAACTATTCTGGGCTTTTGACAGGTGGACTATAAAGCAGATGAATGGCTGATGAAGAACATGGACCCTTTGAATGATAATGTGGCCACTCTCCTTCATCAGAGCACAGATAAATATACAGCAGAGCTCTGGAAAGATGGTGAGTGAAGAGAAATGTTGAGGACAGAACGGTAGATGCGTGTTAGTAGTTTATTTGTATCTTAGTGCAAATCAAAAATAATTTGTTTTGACATCCTGTATTTTATACCCTATTGTTTAGAATGATAGTTTATGTTACTAAAGTTAGCCATAGGTGAATTGAAATTCATCTGGTTCAGCAGGGACCAACCCAATTTTTCAATCCATGTATGGGCTAGTTGGTTGTACACAAATTGATCTATCCATCAACTTGTGTACAACCAGACTGTCAGGTTTTTACAAAACAATCCCAAACAATCGGTGCCGGCAACACTGATCGTTGTATTCTGTATTCAATAGCTCAGCAGGAGTAATTCCTCCATCCACATCAAATGGATGGGGAATCTGTTCATTTTTTTCATTTATCCTGCTGGTTGAATGAAAACAATGAATCGTGTATGGCCTGCCTATGAACACACCTATTTTGTAGAGATGGTACAGTGTTCTAGTCTATATACTGTAAAACAAAGATTGCAGAGGATTACATAGCCCTCGTGTAATAGAAGGATATGATCAACTACTATCCTGCACTCAAAAAATTACCTGCACTACAAGCACAAAGTCTTCATTTTTGTATTTACTATAACAAACCACTTACCTTAATGTAATGCTGTAACCAAAAAAACATTGTGAATTTAACTCTTCTCTCAAATATCACACCCTCAAAGGTGCCTACACACTCTTCTCCTAACTGGTGCTGTGATGCACAGGAGCCCTGACACTGCAAGTGCAGAGAATTTAGCTCTAGCAAATCACTCATATCCTATTTACCAGCGTTTGTTTGTTCCATGGAACTCTAAGATGTATGTACTTATTTGCAAAACGGGTGGACTTCGTGTCTTGGATGCTGAGTGCAGACAGATTTGAAGTTTGTTGGGGTGTACAAGACCAGCTATAAGAAGAGACAGACATGTTCTAAGCCATTGGTCTAGGATGTTGGGTTTCTAAGATTTAGTTAGAGACAGGTGTATTTTATATAGGATATCCATTAGAAAATCGATCATCCCCTTATCTGATTCTCCCGTAGCTCAGAAGGATTTTTTTTGAAATTTTTGCGAACTTTTTACATTTTCATAAAAGACATGCTCAGAAGCGTTTAACGATCCCACATCTGTTGTTTAACTGAAACAAGTAGTGGCAGTTTCAGATTTCATATGCAAACAGCTAAATGGAAGGGATTAAACCTAGATGGGAGTTTCCATTTAAGATGAAAACCTCTTTAAAGGCTAAGTTCAGGGCATTCTGGGGGGAAGGGGGGGTGCTTAGTATCATGTTACAACATGCATGTTATATCCTAAATACAGGTGTAACATGTTGCAAAAGGTTGAAACCTTGAAACTTAAAGGGTAACTCCACTTTGTGGAAAAAAAATATTGCAATTAAAAAAATATAACATTATTATTAATATTATACAGTATTTATAAAGCGCAAATGGTTCGCTCAGCGCTGTACTTTACAAAGGGGGACAGAACATGTGACAGAACAATACCAATACAATGCAAAACATGAGGGGATCGAGGGCCCTGCTCTTTCGAGCTTACAATCTAGGAGGGAGGGGATAGTGGTACAGGAGGAGATAGCTGTGGGGGATGGAGTGGTAGGAAGAGTGGGGGAGGTCGGCAGGTTAGCAGGGGGTGGGGTAGGCTTCCCTGAAGAGATGGGTTTTCAGGGTGCGCCTAAAGGAGAGGAGAGTAGGTGATAATCTGATGGGTTGGGGCAGGGAGTTCCAGAGGATGGGTGACACCCTGGAGAAGTCCTGGAGGTGGGCATGGGAGGAGGAGACCAGGGAACTAGAGAGAAGGAGGTCTTGTGAGGAGCGGAGTGTGCGTGCTAGGCAGTACGTGGATATTAGGTCAGTGATGTAGTTCGGGGCAGTATGGTGGACAGCTTTGTACGTCAGTGTTAGGATCTTGAATTTGATCCGTTGCGCGATCGGAAGCCAGTGGAGGGATTGGCAGAGGGGGTTGGTGGAGATGGAGCGGTTAGAAAGGTGAATGGGTCTAGCAGCCGTATTCAGGATCGACTGAAGCGGGGATAGCCAGCGGCGAGGCAGGCCAGTGAGGAGGGAGCTGCAGTAGTCGAGTCGTGATATGATGAGGGAGTGGATGATTTGTTTAGTGGTTTCTGGGGTTAGGAACGTGCGGATTTTGGCGATGTTGTGGAGGTGGAGTCTGCACGAGTTTGTTAAAGATTGGACTTGGGGCTGGAAGGATAGGTTGGAGTCCAGAATGACACCAAGTACTCTGGCCTGCGGGGCGGGTTTGATGGTGGCGTTGTTAGATGTGACAGAGAAGTCAATGGGGTGTGGTGTCCGGGCTGGGGGAAGACAAGAAACTCGGTTTTGGAGAGGTTCAGTTTAAGGAAGTGGAGCGACATCCAGTCTGATATGTCGCTCAGTAGGTGTGTGATTCGGGCGGAGACCGAGGGGGTGAGGTGGGGGGTTGAGAGATAGATTTGTGTGTCGTCAGGATAGAGGTGGTAGTTGAAGCCGTGAGAGTGTATTTGTTGGCCAAGGGAGGAGGTGTAGATGGAGAAGAGAAGGGGCCCGAGGACAGAGCCTTGAGGGACCCCAACAGAGAGGGGGAGTGAGGGGGAGGTGGTAGCATTATAGGTAACGTTGAAAGAGCGTTGTGACAGGTAGGGTGAGAGCCAGGAGAGAGCAGAATCTCTGAGGCCGAGGGAGTGTAGTCTTTTGAGGAGGAGGGGGTGGTCGACTGTGTCGAAGGCCGCAGAGAGGTCAAGGAGTAGGAGCACTGAATAGTGGCCATTAGCTTTGGCGGTTAGCAGGTCGTTGGAGAGTTTGGGTAAGGCTGTTTCGGTGGAGTGTAGGGGACGGAAGCCGGACTGTAGGGGATCGAGGAGGTTGTTGTCGTTGAGGTGAGAGATTTAGGCGGGTGTGGACTAGGCGCTCGAGGAGTTTAGATATAAATGGCAGCAGGGAGATGGGTCTGAGGTTGTTCGGGTCATTGGGGTCCAGGGAGGGGTTTTTAAGTATGGGGGTGATGTGTGCATGTTTCAGAGGGGAGGGGAAAGTGCCGGAGGAGAGGGAGAAATTAAAGATGTGGGTGAGGGAGCGTAGGATGGAGGTGACACAAGCCATATTGTAATATGGCATTATTAAAAATTGCCTTTCCTTTTCAATCTGCAGTGCTGTAATTTTCTATAAAATGCAATGTAATATGGAAGCCTTGAGGTGTTCTATGCACGGATGGTGTACAGAACGCCCCCCATAATTGTCATTTCCTACTTGTGTGATTGGCTGACAGATTTTCCCAGAGGTCTGTGCTAAGATACAAGTCACATTTTGGTCATCATTTTGTCCTCTGTAACAAACATTTCAATTTTGGTGAGATACTCCCAAAGGGTTAATTATGTCTAAAGGGATTCAGACCCTGCCACTCTCCTCATTAGAACCCTGCAAGTGCAGCAGCTGAATAATGAAAAAGTCAATCCCATTCACATTCACTTTGCACATGAACACAGGCAAACAGCTATTTCTTTAAAATAGTAAAAGGTAGGAATCTGCAACAAAGTTTGGTAAAATATTTGCAATGTACATAGATCATCCAGAGGGGAATTTTTTTTCTTCTCAAAGTGTAGTTACTCTTTAAATTGTAAATAATTTGTATAAATATATAAAAAGTGCAGCACTAAAATAAATGAAGGATTTTATAGTGAAAATAAAGTGCAAAATCAATCTGACATATAGTGGAAAAAAAATAGCAGCGCAACAGAAGTGCAGCATATAAAAATCAAATGTAAAAAAATGTTCAATAAATGTGAAACAGTAAAGTGCAGCATAAAAGTGAGAATATATAAAGTCCATAAAATATCAGTGTAAGAGCTATAAATTGTCCATAAGGATATAAGTACGGCAATCACAGTGAAATATAATCCAATAGGGAATCCACCACCTCTGTCAGATGTACACTCACCAGACATCTACTGGTAAACAGCATGTAAGCACATCTCATCTGGGTACATGTAACAGCAATGAAGCCTCTGCAAGGGATGCTCAGCCAAGGGCAAAAAACGCAGGTGGACCCTCTCCTATGAGGAATAACTCACCACAGGAGCCAAAAGTAGTATATAGTGTAGTGTTTTATTAAATAATGAATAAAAGACAATCCACATGGAAACAGGTAAGAATTAAGGTAAAATGGAATACCAAGATGGCCGCCGTTCCGACCTTTGTCAACAGCGGCGTGACGTCAGCAAGTGCGGGTCCACCCGACGCAGTTACTTACTAAATGCTTTCTTTCTAAAGGATAAGCAAGTGGCAAAGTAGCAATTCATTACTGCAGCCCATGATAACCAATTCAGGTTTAGCTTTTAGGCTTTAATTTTGTCAAACTAATAAAAAATTTCTAATCACGTGCTTATATTTTCATCATCACTCTAATGCAGGCCATAGACGGGTCGAAAACTGGCCGTTATTTAAAAAAAAAAATCGGTCGTTCAATAGGCCGACCTTAACACCAACGGTAAAAAAAATCGGCCGATTTTTTCCCGTCTACGGCCGGCATTTAATTAAGTGTTCTTGCATGGCAAGACCACTTACTGTTATCGCACATATATATTCTTATTATTATAGCCAAATTTACCACCCTAACTCCTCCCACAGTTTTTACACTACATAGACAGTAATATACCGAAACGTGCGGATTGTTCCCGATTGGTGTGCTATTACTTTGTGGAACGTTTCGCCGAATGGTTCACAAAATTTTTTAGTTTTTGTGGTGAAATTGGTCCCATAGGAATGAATGGCGGAATGTTCAAAACTAGAGTGGGGGCTGACAAAAGCTATAGTGTGAGCTGAAAAATCAGGACATGATTTCTAAACTGCCACCACTCCCTCATTTTCAAGCCCACCTACACAAATCTTATATCAAAACGTTCTGCTATCCCTGCTGCCACTAAAAATGTCCATGGCTAAGCCATAGTCCTGATAGTTTTCACAATATGACCATTTGTTTGCAACTCACGCCGCCCATTGACATTCATTGAAACTCCACTCTAGCCATCTCAAATTTGAAGGGCAATTTCTAAACTGCAACTGTGCCTTCATTTTTAATATTTCAGAGACATACTATGCATCAAAATGTAGGTCTGGGTCTTGTGATTCTCACAATATAAAGCTCTTCGGTGTGAGATTTATCATTTTTAAACTACAACTGTTTGAAGATGGCAACTGCCAGTGAAGTGAGCAAGTTGGAGCAGTTTGTTTTTAACCGTTCTTCTCAGCCCTTGCTGTAGACTGAGTTGCCATAGGAACCCAGGTGTGTGAGCAGGCAGCAGAGTGACAAAAGCTAGAGTGTGAGCTGAAAAATCAGGACATGATTTCTAAACTGCCACCACTCCCTCATTTTCAAGCCCTAGACTACTGGTGGAGGCAAGAACACTTCACACAATTTCCCCAGAAATTGTAGCTTTTCTAGTTACTTCAGTCCCTGCAGAGAGCTCCGCTATTATATTTGACATGAAAAAGTATTTTGGTTGCAACAATGTATCTATTTGTATCCATTTCGGATACAGATGTTTTTATTCGGATACAAATAGATACATTGTTGCAACCGCAATACTTTTTCATGTCAAATATAATAGCGGACTGGAATTCTTTATCTTCTTTTTCTTCTCCTTTTTCTTCATCTTCTGTCTCTTTTTCTTCTTTTTCTTCTTCTTGCAGGCCAACTTCACCGATAAAAAAAATGTGCCAAAACCCCGAAAAACGGCCAACCAATTAACCCATTAACGGTGCGAAAATCGGCCAATTTTCGACCCGTCTATGGCCTGCATAAGACCCAATCAAAAGTACAGTGTTCAGTTTTTGAACTCAAGCATGGCATTTTTAAATGTCATAACATTGAGGGAGACCTTCCTTCAGTATTAGCACAGATATGATGATCATTTGTGAAGTCGGTCAGAAAAAGCAGTGGTGTTTAATAAAAGTACATTGTGCATACAAAGAAGGAATCGGAAAATTGTAACTAATGCTGTAGTTGGGGTCCATCTCAGCCCAGAAAATGAATTAGTAGAAGAGATCGAGCAGCATTAGTCTCAAACCCAAATGCTTTATCGACAAAATATAAAACATAAGGATTTCAGTTGATTTTATAGTAGACAAAAAGCTAATTTTCTACTGCAGGCTCTGAATCCCTAAGATCAATGACAGATGCCAGTTCCTATAGTCGTCAGCCACTAACGCAATCTCTTCAGATGCTTGAAAACAAGAAAGGAAGAGGAACTGCTTACCATATTAAAAGCCTCGGAACAATTTATTGAATGATTGTACATCAAGTAGAGCAATCTGTTTGTTGGATCATTCAATAAATTGTTCTGAGGCTTTTAATATGGTGATTCCTCTTCCTTCCTTGGTTTGGAACCTCTAAAGAGTCCATTGATTGCAATATGGATTGTGTACAGTAAAATGATATGCAGGGTGAGAACAGGACCTCATTAACTCTCTGCAGCTGAGAGGATGCTAAAAAAAAGAGGCCCAAGCTTGCACAAGGTTAGTTACCCGCCATGAGTTGCTGTAGCAGTACCCTATAGTACCCAACCAAATGTCAATTGCTGTAACTACATCAAGAGAAGTTTTCATTTTGACATTGGTCAGTTGGAGTTGTGAAGTATTACACTTTGCATTCATAATTTTCAGATTCACTATATGATTGATATAATCTCATTTGGGGATATATTTACACTGTTGTTTATTTGCCAGTGCTGTGTATTTGTTTTGTTAGATACATGCAACTAATGTGCCTCTGAATTCTCTATCTACTAACTTGTTCTTTACTCTTCTTTTCTCCCTTGCTTTGCTTTTCCTTCCACATATGACCCTATATCACCAATTCATTGTATTCACACTTGATAAATGTTACTTTCTTATGACACATTACCTGCTTTGTTATACGTTTTTTTTTATATGACTTAAACATTTTGTTCTGCCAACTAATTGATATTAAACGTGTCATTTTCTGTCAATGGCTTGACCACATTTTGTTACCATATGACCAATATTGCCACTCCAATGTCCCTTCCCCACACTGCCATGCTGCATTCCTTCAGATATCCAGAATATTCAGGCGGTTTATTTCTTTGACACCTACGCTGTGCTGCCCCAGGGCCCAGGTGAAAGTAGGTTTCTTAATTCTATGTCGGTTTTATATTATTTTCATCACCGTTACACTCAATGATTCAGTCCTAGCATTCTGTATTACAATGGATGTTTGCACACAGTTTTCTTGTATCATTTCTGTCTCGCTTTCAGCTATGTCTGTTCTTGTTCTGCTTTATTGAACCTTAAAAAGAATTGTTCAGGGCACGCTATATATCGTCAAGGCTTAAAATAAAAAAAAGTGAATACATTGTTATTGCAAATCTTACTGAGATATCAAGTGTAACATTGCAATGCTTATCTGTTTAATCTACCACCTATGCACATTAAAAGTGTAACCTGTAACTTACACCCAGTACAGAAAGTCCTGTCATTCCCACAGGGACTAAGGATTCCAAGCAAGAGTATTGTGATGATGTCATCAGGTTGGCAGTAATAGAATCAGTGTTCACTTATGTCATTTATGTGCACTGGAAGGCTTTTTATAATCTTTGCCCAGAGCAGGGGTCACCATAGGCTTCTGCAAACACAGCAACTATGGAAGGGAGGTCTCAAGTTCCCCTTAAGTTCTCATTTTTCTGCCTTGGTGGCCTTACATACAGTAAGTAGACAGGCAACATTGTAAAAATATTACATTATGCAATTTCATGCTTGCCAAAGAAAAATAATACACTTTTTCATTCCTGACCTAAAAAGTAAAACATATACAAAGCCTTCGTTTATCCCCTTTAGTATGGTTCAGCTAGCTACCAATATGATTTCATGGATTATTTGTGTTGCCCTCTTTAATGAAGCTTGTAGTAAAACCTAGTATAATGAACCAAAAGGAAATATAAGGGGCCAAATTGCAGACCTTAAAGGCACTGCAACAAAAATTCATTAAAATCACTTTATTATTTGAGTGTAGACCATTACATAACAATTTGTAGTAAAATTGGTTTCATCAGAACTACTGGCAAGTAATCTCTCTTGATCGCTGGAAGAGTTATATACAAACACCCATTCACATTGCTGAGCTGGATGTTTTCGCTTCCAAGGAGCACAGAAGTGTAATTGTATTCATTAGAGCAGTACAGAAATATGGAAATGTGGATATCCTATGTGAAAAATCAAATATATGCAATCTTACACTTGACATCTGTTAATGAGTTTTCTATGTATTTTTTTAAAATGTAGCCTGCCTTTCTTGAATGAAGGATATCATATATGGAGGACAAATGGCATGACAACAATTGACAATAAAGCCATAGATTGCAAATATACAACTAAACTAGCCAGCTTACTAGCGCCATCTAGTGTAATATTTTTGCGCATGCTATTCCAGGGTTTAGCTGCTGTATAGAACAGTTTTCTGTCTCAGATGTTGCATCTGTAGTCAAAGAAGCCAGAGCATACAGTATGCAGTCCATTGGTGTAAGTGGCCTTTTGTATTCACTTACAGTTCAAGCTGTAGTAATTAACAATAATATTTAAAAATGCACTTTATATTTCATTTTTTCTAAAAGTTTGGTTCGTCATGCTGAACTAGCAGAGTGTAAGTTATTAAATACAGCCATGTATGATAAAAATATTTTAAAAGCAAAAGTTGGAATGTGTCCTTTGTCTACAAGTTTTCATTCTACCTAGGAGGAGTCTGTGTCTCTTACAAAATAATTTTGGAAGAAGCAGTGATTAGATCTTCACAAAAGAATTGTATTATTTGTTGATATTTGGGCAATTGTGGCAAATAAATTCACAAAGACAACCATGTTTAGAGAAAGGTTCCTTATTCCTTACATGCCAAGTTTATTGCTTTGTAAACTAAAATGTTAAGTCCTTTGATCTATAGTATATTTCTTTTGGCTCTCACTTTACGTGCATGTAAAGCCAAAACTTTGGATGGGATGGGCAGGGGTGAGAACCCCTGTCAGGTTTCTATTGTCATATGTGTCTTCAGTACAGAAAGTGATAGGAAACCCAACATTTTTGAGTTGTCGTGGGAACAGAAGGTGAGGGAAAATCTTCCAATGAGTAAGTGCCGCTTCACATATATGGGGATTAGATGCAGTTTGAACCACATCCATTCTCCATGACATGTGAAATAACATTGCTTCCCATGGTGCCTGTTCACATATGTCCGATGCACTGGTAGTGCGGATTGAAAAAGATTCCTGTACGATTTCTGAGCATTGCGATCCTGTTCAGGTGCCCATTATAGGCTATTGACTTCTAAGGGAACCGTTTCTAAACTGCACATGTGTGAACTAGATAAAAACCTGACCTGAACCTGTCCTGAACCTGATGTAAACCTGACCTGAACCGCAGAACAACTACTGTGTCAATTAGTTGTAAAACCTGAGCTTCAATCTTCACCGCTCATGTGTGAATCATGTCTAAACCTGTTCTGGTGACAACTGCCTAATATGGGATTACCCTTGTTTGGAGAGGTCTGCTTTCACTTCCTGCTGTGTTTCTGGAACAAGAAATAAGAGGCAGCTCCTGGACAAAAGACAGACAGAAAAAAACTAGCAAGGGCCTTAACCATTTATTTTCCTCCTTTCAAAGCAAAAAGAAATGGCTTTGCATGAACATCATGAGTGACATATATCAAAGAAGAGAAAAATATATGCTGATTCATTGGCAGAGGCTTTTACCAAAATCCATATCAATATCTGGCAATGGTCGCTTACTTATTCAAAGCATAAGCACTAAACAGCCTTTGAAAATGTAATTGATTTTAAAAGTATGCTAAGTTTTTACATTCAAGAAGATGAGTCCTCCAACTGCAGTTCTAATTATGTTTTTTTCACTTTCAATAATTTTCAATTGAAGAGTTTTCAAGAATACAGCTTGTGACCACTGTCAGTTATACAGATAAGAGCATAAGATCGATGACTTGCAAGTCAAAAGCAGTCATACGTCAAATACAAAAGTTGTAGCAAGTGACAAAACATATAGTATGTCAAAGAGAGCATTAATCATACTTCAACATAGAAACAATGTGAAAACTGGAGAAAAAAAATCCATGCGCCTGTACCAGAGAAATAGGCACTAGTAGATGGGATGTCAGTATATAAATTTCACTATACAAAAAACAAAGGAGTGCAGAAGAGGAAATTGTTCCTATGGAAGAGCCTAGTAAAATAGAAGAAAAGAAGATGGGGGGGGGGGGGGGGGAGAGAAGAGGGAAGTGGAAATGGAAATCAAGGACAATCAAGAGCACGCGAAAAGGACATCAAGCATGTATATTGGATCCACGGGGTCCATCTTTTAAGGAATTTTTTGTGTGTATCTAAAAGGATACTGGAGAGCTTATCATTAATATAAAATAAGTCTCAACTTCTGTAAATGGTATAAACTGTCGTTTCCACATTGCTATTGTTTGTTTTGTCTCCAGTAGTACATAGGTAACCAGTTTTAACTGATATTTAGTGAGGCCAAGAGATTTCAAGTTCAACAGGGCATGCCACAGATCTCTTGGGAAGGGGCAGGTTAATAATAATTTTAAAAGTCTAAGGACTTTTGTCCAGAATCGGGAGAGCATAGGGCATGTCCACCATATGTGGAGGATGTCTCCTGGAGCAGAGCAACTCCTGAAACAGGTGTCGGGAGCAGATGGGTGAAGATGTGCCAAATGGGATGCCAGGTACCACCTTGTGACAGTTTTAATTCAGTGGTGAGGATGTTAATGCAGCAGGAAGTCAATGTGGTCCAAATTTGTGACCAGCTTCCCCTATCCTTAGTGCTTTTAAGGTCCTTTCACACCTGGAAACGTAAGTTTGGCTGTTAGGATTTTGAACATTATTCAACTGTGAGTAGAGAGTAGATATAAGTTTGGGAGAGAACTGATGACCAATGTGTTCAAATAATGATAGTTGGGTCATTGGGTCTCTATCAGCAAGCACCGAAGTTGGTCAGTGTTTGATTTGTAGGAATCGGAAACGTTCAGTGTGGTGGACTTGATATTTATCTCTGATTTCTGCCCAGGTGTAAATAGAACGAACAGTAAAGAACAAGTGGATGCAGTGAAGTTTGTGGGAGACCCACCAATGGGAGGCATCAGGGGACTGAAGGCCTGGGGAAAACAGTGGGTTACCTGGAAGGGGAAAAGTGGTAGATGTGGGGAGATTAGGTTACTGGAATACTTGTTGGAGTCCCATACTCAGAGTGAGTGAGACTTTAGAGGGCTAATGGATGTGGGTCTAAATTTTGGAGGGAGCCACAAAAGCAAGTGGGGAGAGACCAGAGAGCAAGAAAGTGTTTCTAAAGTGACCCATGGAGGGGCTTGCTGCGTAGTATAAAGAGAGGTGACAGATGCTATTTGACCTGCTACAATATACTTCGAAAAATTCAGGACCCCCAAGCCACCTTGTTTCCTGTGTATGAGCATACTAATTATGTTTTTTCAATGAGCTGTTATTTGCTTCTAAACATTTTTTACAAGTACATTATATTAATATGCTTGCAAGACAAGTTTAGCATACAAAATTGATTAAAGTTAATGCTCAGAGGTAAGCAGACCCCTGCATATGTCCCATGAGCCTTTGGACCTTTATTTAGGCTTTCATAAAACTATTCCTAGGCATTGTGTTAGATAAACCCATGTTTGTTGTTGTCTTTGTGTGCAGTTTTTGTACAGTACTGTAATTGGTTTCTGTATTCACAACTTTTTAGCATCCTAGTAATACCACAGTTTTATATTTACTTACCATTACATTAATTCAATAAGGTAACAGCCATAGCCACTAATCTGCTATTTTTATTCTGCCTGCTCTGATAAGCAGCCAGGTCAGGTCATGGCTGAAAATGATTGGTAGTTTAGGATTACTGCTCTGCGCACACTTATTGAGCAGATTTGTGTGTTATGTCTAAACCTCACTTCTATTTATTTCATCCACAGTGGATAGAATTGTGGGACTTGACCAGATGAGTGGTATGTCTGATATGGCATTTGGCTCGTCATACAAGACAAAGAAAGGAATGTTCCGCACCGTGGGGCAGCTCTACAAAGAATCACTATCTAAGCTGATGTCTACATTAAGAAACACCAACCCCAACTTTGTCCGATGCATCATTCCCAACCATGAAAAGAGAGTAAGACATTTCCACCATTCACATCCATGTACAATATGTAATAAGTATTTCTTTTAGGTTTTATGTGTAATTTAAAGTTACAAAGAATGTATTTATTGTGTGTGTGTGTGTGTGTGTGTGTGTGTGTGTGTTTGTGTAAATAGACGCCATACTACAGTTTCTAGAAGTAAAATGTGATCTATGAATGGAGGAGGCAGACCTTCCAAACATCCACCCATTCTCCATTCATAGATTGCCAGCCAAATCAAAATAAATGGGCTGCCTTAATGCAATGCACCAAAGCAGTCAGGTATGAATGTGTCCTTAAAAGTAATGTGACCCCAAGGTTACAGTTATAAAACAGATAATATAATGACTCCTGTATAGCTATGTACTGATTGACACTTCTCTTAATCAGGCTGGGAAACTGGAGCCTCACCTAGTCCTCGACCAGTTGCGCTGTAATGGTGTTCTAGAGGGTATCCGTATTTGTAGACAAGGCTTCCCAAACAGGATCATCTTCCAGGAGTTCAGGCAAAGGTAAGAGCGGTCTCCAAAAAATGTTCTTGTGTGTACACACACACACACACCAGCAAAATAAATCTTGTTGTAACCTGTATGTAATATTTTAGTAATTTTTCTCAGTTTGCATACATTTGCCATTATAAGTAAAAGGTGTACATCAGGGTCAAGATGCCTCTGTACACTCTCTAATCTACAGTAGTACCCACCCATAGAAATTAGTACATTGAGATCTTGAATGTATTTCAGAAGCATCACACAGTAGATTTATACACTCAGATCTCTTACCAATGAGATTACCAAGACTTGGCTCACATGTACTATGCTTTTCAATCGAAAGCACATAGCATGCCAAATAGTTATATTACTGGTGCAAGAAACCTGAGAATCCAGATCTGATATTATTGTGGTACTAACGTACAATAAATTCTGCTCTTAAATTTAGATATGAGATTTTGACACCAAATGCTATCCCCAAAGGATTTATGGATGGGAAACAAGCTTGTGCAATAATGGTAAGAAATTGCATACTTTCATTCTGTGAATAAATTAATTTAGCGCTTTATCTCTATAATTATTATTTGACATTCATAAACTCACATAGCAGAGTTTAATGATAAGGGACTCACTCGTAATATTAGAGGAAAGAAAAGTATGGATTTTGTCCATGGGTGTGTGGTTCTTTTCAGTGTCTAACAGGAAGATACACTATATTGCCAAAAGTATTGGGGCGCCTGCCTTTACACGCACATGAACTTTAATGGCATCCCAGTCTTAGTCCGTAGGGTTTAATATTGAGTTGGCCCACCCTCTGCAGGTATAACAGCTTCAACTCTTCTGGGAAGGCTGTCCACAAGGTATAGGAGTGTGTCTATGGGAATGTTTGACCATTCTTCCAGAAGCACATTTGTGAGGTCAGGCACTGATGTTGGACGAGAAGGCCTGGCTCACAGTCTCCGCATAATTCATCCCAAAGGTGTTCTATCAGGTTTAGGTCAGAACTCTGTGCAGGCCAGTCAAGTTCTCACTCATCCGTGTGGACCTTGCTTTATGCATTGGTGAGCAGTCATGTTGGAACAGAAAGTGGCCATCCCCAAACTTTTCCCACAAAGTTGGGAGCATGAAATTGTCTAAAATGTCTTGGTATGCTGATGTCTTAAGAGTTCCATTCACTGGAACTAAGGGGCCAAGCCCAACCCCTGAAAAACAAACCCACACCATAATCCCCCCTCCACCAAATTTTACACTTGGCACAATGCAGTCAGGCAAGTACCATTCTCCTGGCAACCACCAAACCCAGACACGTCCATCGGATTGCCAGGCAGAGAAGCATGATTCGTCACTCCAGAGAACATGTCTCCACTGTTCTAGAGTCCAGTGGTGGCGTGCTTTACACCACTGCATCCTATGCTTTGCATTGCACTTGGTGATACTAGGCTTGGATGCAGCTGCTCGGCCATGGAAACCCATTCAAGGAATCTCTCTATAGTGCATAGAGAGTGTTAATGCTCACAATAGAGAGTTGTGCTAATCTGAAGGCCACACAAAGTTTGGAGGTCTTTAGCTATTGGCTCTTCAGACAGTTGGCACTGTGCGCTTCAACATACGCTGACCCTGCTGTAATTTTACATGGCCTATCACTTGGTGGCTGAGTTACTGTTGTTCCCAGTTCCTTCTACTTTGTTATACTCTGTTACCACTAACAGTGGACTGTGGAATAATTAATAGCAAGAAATTTTATGGATGGATTTATTGCACAGGTGGCAACCTATCACGGTACCACGCTTGAATTCACTGAGCTCCGGACAGCGACCCATTTTTTTACAAATGTTTGTAGAAGCAGTCTGCATGCCTAGGTTCTTGATGTTATACACCTGTGGCCATGGAGGTGATTGGAACACCTGAATCCAATGATTTGGAGGGCTGGCCCAATACTTTTGACAATATAGTGTATGTGAGGGATTTGTCAGATCTTGACATTTAAAGTATAACTAAAGGCAAAACTTTTTTTAGTCTTGGACAGTGTAACGATGGATTAGAACACGTTAGGTTTTCATTGCAGTCTGTTCCCCCGTTAGGAAGCTTCGTCCTCTCTAGTTGTCCTGTTTACCATTGTCATTGAAAGTGAAAATAAAAAAAAAAAACAAATTATAGGTTGTCCCCAGAAACATAATAGAGGGGAAATTTTCCAATTTGGACACTAGTTCTGGTGACCTGGGGTCCACAAAGAATTACCTTAATTTGCAGGGGTTTCCACTTTCTATTTTGGCTATGAGACAGGAAGTGAAGGTAAATCTCCTTAATGGCAAACAGATGGTGAAAAATAAACAGACGGGGGGGTTATAACCCTCCTTTACTCTATCCGAAAGGAAAAAAAGTTTTGCCTATAGTTCTACTTTAATTATCCTATCATTAAATGCATATTAGTAGGGTAGTCATTTTGGGGAAAGATTTCAGTTTACTGTATTTATATCAGTCAGGAAAAGAGTTCTAAATGGTTGTGTTACTGTGCTTTACTTTTACCACTGCCTTGTTCATGAAATGCTTTTTTATAGCATTTTAGAGTAAATCTTAATATTTGCAGCACAGCATCAAAGATTGTGAATTTTATTTTAGTCGTTTTGTATTTACAATGTTTAAATGTTTGCATTTGTTGGTTTTTGGGATAGATATCTGATTTATAATGTTTATAAAAGTTGTTCATTCCCCTTTTTTGGAATCCTAGATCAAAGCTTTGGAACTAGATCCCAATCTGTATCGCATTGGACAGAGTAAAATATTCTTCCGTGCTGGAGTGCTGGCTCATCTGGAAGAGGAGAGAGATCTGAAGATTACAGATATCATTGTACTCTTCCAAGCTGCTGCCCGAGGATACCTTGCCAGGAAGTGAGTTGCTGGGTGTCCTTACAGTCTTTAATATACAGTCTTTGTTATCTCCACCTGGAATTTTTTGGGGAGGAAACACATCTTTTTTTTTTTTTTACACTATCATTGCCCATTTGTTTACATTCATCTGTTTTTATGCCACTAGGACACCTGCAGGTGCTGGCCTCCTAATAATCAGAAGGCTTGAGCAGGAAGCTGTCACATTTAGTAGTGACACATTTTTCACTTACAACTGCAGCTGTAGATTCAGCTTGAACCTGCAGCTCATCTCTAGAGGGCAAGAGGAATCTCCATATACTTTATACACAGTGCAGAGCTCTCCCTCATATTTCCTCTTCTAGTCAAATGTTTTTAGCCTATAGTGTTAGGCTAGTTTCTCTTTTGGTTTTATGTTCTTTAAGGCTATTTTCTCTTAGGGTTAACTGTCGGGGAATGTCACATTCATGCTATAAAGGCAACAAATAGAAACTGACATTTGACACATATTAAACATTATGGGAATTATTTGTGACTTTTCCAGGAGTGTTGAGACATTCCCAAAGTATTTTGTTTTTCATAAATAGAACCTTTTGTGTTTAATGCTTGGTATTTACAGTGTATAAAAATCTTGAATTTCCCCACACAAACATACTAACTTTTTTTTTTTTATAGAGCTTTTATAAAGAAACAGCAACAAATGAGTGCTTTGAAGGTGGTGCAGAGGAACTGTGCTGCATACCTCAAGCTTAGACATTGGCAGTGGTGGAGACTCTTTACTAAGGTATACTGTTGTGACATGTTATTTTATTTTTATTATGGTTTTTATGATGCTGATAATTCTGGTGTTGTTGACTTAAATCTACTTCATTGTTATACCATCCTTACATGTTGGTGAGGGTAAACAAGTGCTATTAACAAGAAACCTTTGTCTTCTACCCACCCTGACACAGCTTATGTTCACTTGTTGCATCTAGCAGGAAGGCCTAGATTCCTAGGACTGTTACCCATTTGCTTTTGCAATGGATATTTTATCTAAAATACCAGGAAATAGTTTTACAGTGATCCCATGGATTATTATCTCCAACCAGGGGTGGACTGACAACTCATGGGGCCTCCGGGCAATAGGGGATCATGGGGCCCCTGTGTCCTTGCCCAAACTCAAAAAAGCCTATGAAAAAGGTACCAGGGGCATCTCATGGGGCCCCTTACTGACCCCAGGCCCTCGGGCAGTGCCGAGTTTCCAAATGGTCAGTCCGCCCCTGTCTCCAACCAACATTTATCCTAGATACCAGATTTCTGCTCTTCTGCATGATACCTATCTTGCTGTGACCTACCTAAACAATCCATTCAAACTGTATCCAGTCACTTAAGCCTTTCATTCTGCATAATTATTGATAATCAGTATCTACAATATAGACAGTGCAATCAGACAATAAAATGGACCTTCCAAAAATAATGGCGGGGCATACTTCTCTTCAGAGCTGATACACTTGCCTTGTAAATTAAATGTACTTTTACTCTGAATTTTGAGCAATGGTGTGACTGAGTGTTATATGTCTATTAAAGATGATGTCTTTTAAAGAATTAAAGAAATGTCTATTAAAGATTATGATTACTTTGCCAGGTTAAGCCATTGCTACAAGTGACCCGACAGGATGAAGTAATGCAGGCCAAGGTAGTTGAACTGCAGAAGGTGAAAGATTACCAAGTAAAGACAGAGCAAGAGCTAAAGGACATGGGAAGCAAATACCAGCAGGTAAGGTCATTACTGCAACGTCAGTGTTGTTATATTGAGCAAATCTCCCAGTATGGACAGACCTACATAGCACAGTCTGAATGTATTCCAGCTGGTACTGTTGTGACTTGAGTTCCTTACTTATTTTCCTGTAAAATATTAAAACAGTATATCCAGTATATAGATTTTTCTATTTTTCCATGAAAGTGAAATTTTCAGCCATTATATACTTTTAAAAATAAGAGCAGACTTCTGGTTGTCTGTGTCATATTAGAACCGCCTTTCCTATGTGCCCCATTAAGGTAGATTAACTAAATTTTCTTCATGTCAGGCCTAAGTTCCATCAATTGCCACCCTGCCCATCCACTGAGAACAAGTAATGGTAACTTTTCATTGTACAGGGGAATAGCAGTTGATGTGGCATAAGCTGGCCATACACTGATCGAAACTTCAATCAGTGTTTGGTCATCCCCGCTCAATAGAAGTCAATCATTTGATCAGCTTCTGTCAAAGAGACATGTTGAATAGTTTTCCGTCAATTAACAACGGCAATCAATCAGCTGCTTCTGCCGCTGTGAGAATACAATGTCCCAGCACAGAGGATTCCTCCATCCACCTTGTATATGGAGCGCACTGGCTGCACTAAAAAAAGTAACTGTGTATGGCTAGCTTTAGTCATGAAGTCAGAGAAGTCAAGCCCTTAGTTTGAGGGAAGAAAAATAAAGGTTTATAGCTAGCAGAAGCACAAAATACATGAATACATAGATGATGTTTTGTTTTTTTGTTTTTTTTCATCTACCAGCGTGAAGCTAGAGAACATGACTTGCCCTATGGATTTTTACATTACCAGTGCTATTGTAGGATGCTATAATACTTTAACTTTTTACTTTCTGTTTCCAGTTGGCGGAAGAAAAGTCGATTTTGGCAGAACAGTTGCAGGCAGAGACAGAGCTGTTTGCAGAGGCTGAAGAGATGAGAGCTAGACTTTCAGCAAAGAAACAAGAGCTAGAGGAAATATTACATGATTTAGAGTCCCGCGTAGAGGAAGAGGAAGAGCGGAATTTGCAGCTGCAAAATGACAAGAAGAAGATGCAGACACATGTACAGGTAAGGTGTCGGCATTATCATTTATTCTATACCCTATATGCAGTATATTATATAATCCAAGCTTTTAATATTCTGCAGTGAAAACAGTTCTGTTTTGCTACGTGATGCTGCTGGAGGAAGTTTCATATATGTTTGTAATTCCGGGTTTCTCGTACATTGCTAGGCTTTCCAGAGCAAGTATAAAAAAGGGGCAGGGGTGGATTTCACCTGTCATGAAAGTAATATATAAGCAGAAGTAATATATACAGTATAGTTTAACTGTCATAATGATGCTTTTGCCTTAATACTTTCTGAATCCTTACCCAGAACATGTATAGAGATAACATATTCTTTATTATTCTGACTTACATTTGCTGCATGTTTGTTTGGGACAGTGATTCAGAGTTTTTGTCTAGTCACGCCAGGCAACTAGCAATTTCAAAAGGAGGCCAATCATGGCAGTCCACATATTACATTTCTGTTAGGTTTACTTTAAATAAACTCTGTCACCTAATACAAAAAAGCTTTTAGCAGGTATAAAGTGAAGGAACATAAAAATGCCTGCACTCACTTGCAAAAGGCTTTGCTGTCCCCTTTATGTGCCTGAATGTCAGGCCTTTCCTAATAGGCAAATCTCCAACAATTCTGGGTAGTGTAGGGGATTGCTGCTCACATTCCCCCCCGTTGCTTCCCAAACATACATCCCTATAATAGGCTGTCTCCTTGGCTAATAGAAAGTTTGCCCATTCAGCATGGCCTGATATTCAGCTGCAGCATAGGTGAAGGAGAACTGCTGCAGCTATGTGCAGGTGCCTGTAGATTCCTATACTATATAGTGACTCTATCACTATACCCTTTTAATTATATATTATTTTAAATTTTTTGCTTAACCTTTTTTTTGAAACAAACAGCATAATTGAAGAAACAAGGGGCAAACAATCTCCCTCTGACATTTCCACCTTTGGTTTGGCCCTGTATGGCCTTTTAACATGTCTATATTGTGTGGGTACTTGTAGAAATGGATAAATGGTGCTGGATCCCTAAAGTTCTTTGCATTCCCACCTAATGGTGAGGGGGTGGCATTGTTTCAGAGTCTACGAATAACAAATATATTTCAATGAAAGTTCAGACAAATGGCGTAATTGGCTGACACAGTTCAGATTAAGCCTTTCAGCAAGTCTTAAAGCTGTGGATGAGCCAGAAGAAAAGAATTACTTGTCCCTGCAGTGTAAAGGTCTGGATGAAAATCTATTAAAATATGTTGTGCATTTCTGAGGTAGCTTTGTAGCTTGTGGGCACTCTTGTCCGCAGCTGCTATTTGCATCCTTTAAGTCTTCCATACTGGGCTGGCGATATGCTTGGAGGCCCACTCTGCTTTTTTGGCTCTTTTATTTCTCACTTCATCCCACTATATAGAAGCCAGACCATATGCATCATGCACGATACAGTAGTGATATCAGAAGTTTTGCAGATCATCAGGTATTTCCTGATATCATGAAATGGGCTGTTCGATCCTCTTTGGACTGTGTGCTACTTCCTAATTATAAGTGAAATGCATTAAACTAAAAGGTCACTTAATTTTAGTTTGTTTTCTAACCTCATTGTGAATGCTTTTTTCAGGATTTAGAGGAACAATTAGAAGAAGAAGAGGCAGCTCGACAGAAACTTCAACTAGAGAAAGTAACAACTGAAGGCAAGCTGAAAAAGATGGAAGAAGATGTTCTTCTATTAGAGGACCAGAATGCTAAACTCAGCAAGGTATGACACCCAGGTTTATAAGCAGTGGGGGCATATGAGATTGTCTCTGAGATCCATAGAGGGCCAGGTTTGACACCCAAATTCAGTGGCTCATGTATGAGTCCCACAAGAAGTACAGTGTATTGTAGTTAAAGCTGCTGTAAATGTTATTCTTTTAATAATAAATATGGTATACTTTCCTGCTCTGTGCCAAGGGATTTGCACAGAGCAGCTCCGAATATCTTCTTCTGGGGTCAGCTGCCAGTACTCTCTCTCCTCTTCTAAGTGTGTCCCCCATAGCAAGCCTCTTGCTATGAGAGCACACCTGCGGGCTCACTTCTAAGCCAGGCTATGTGCATCCATAGACACATAGCTTGGCTCGGCCCTGTTGCCCCGCTCCCTCCTTCCAGGATTTGATAGACAGTAGCAGGAACCAATGGCTCCTGCTGCTGGCTCTCTGCCCACTAAGAAGGGGAACAGAGACCAGCGCCGCTGAAGACTGGCAAAGCACTGGACCAAGATAGGATTCAGGCGATACTACTGCTGAGACATTTTTACCTTTATGCAGGGAATGCATTCAAAATATATCCTGCCTTTAGAACCACTTTAACTGTTGGATATGTTAGTAGAGTGCCTGCTGAGTTATGTGAAGTTGAGTAAATACATATCAAGATAGTTACCATGTTTTTTATAGCAATGATGAACCATGTTACCATGTTTTTTATAGCAATGATGAAATCCTACTTATGTTTACAGGTTAGATATACATAATGTAAGTTGTTGCCTTTTAGAACATACAGGCAATCATGTTGTGTTTTAGGCATTTTTGGCTTTTCATAGGTGAATTACGTAGTGTATTTGTGTATTTGGATTTACTAGGACATTGGGGCTAAGGCCTTGCCCAGACCAAAGGCATTCTGACTCATAGTGTGTTGAGACCGTTTTGTCATAAAATAAATTTAAAGTGAGGCAAATGGATATAGTTACATATTTTTGGAATGCAGCCATGCAAATCACACCTTCACTATTGGATTGTTACAGGAA
Source organism: Staurois parvus (assembly GCF_062004578.1). NCBI lineage: Eukaryota > Metazoa > Chordata > Amphibia > Anura > Ranidae > Staurois > Staurois parvus. The sequence goes on from NW_028318003.1 coordinate 9,492,221, forward strand.
CGAAAGTTGATGGAAGATCGTATTTCTGAGTTTACCAGTAATATGGCTGAAGAAGAAGAGAAAATAAAGAGTCTGAGCAAACTTCGCAACAAATATGAGGCTGTCATTGCAGATATGGAAGGTAGGAAAACAATATTACTGTATGTACTCTCTAAAAGCCAGGCGAACACATAATGTTTAATACTCTTTATTATTCATTTACTGGAAAATGTCATGCTCTGTTTGAGTTTGAGTGCTTAGAGGGAAGAAAAATTCTTTAAGATATAGTGAGCATGGTACTTTAAAGTGGAAGTAAAGGCAAATTCTAACCAACTCTAAGCCTACTCTCTGCCACATTCTAAGCCTAATCTATCTAGCTTTCTAAAGAAAAAGTTGCTATACTTAACTTCGGTCCAGTCTCAAGCTGCACCTTCTGTGAATGGAGACAGCTGACAGCGGCTAGGAAATGCCTGGGAAGTGACTTTACACCTAGAGTTACTATGGGGCTTCCGTTGTCGGCTGCCTGTCCTGCACATTCCTACAGAGTGAAGCTGCCACTGACAGCTCACCGTGGGACCGGACCAGAGCAGCTGCAGAACAGGTATGTATAGTGATTTTTTTCTTTACAGGGCTAGATAGATTAAGATTAGAATGTGGCCTAGAGTGGGTTTAGAATTAGTTAGGATTTACTTTTACTTTATGGTATAGTGATCATGTTGGTCTGAGAGATTTTCTGTCAGAGTGATAACTATGAACTATGTCTCTGTATGATCTCTCAAATACCAGGAATATGTGCCAGGACTTATAGGGGTTGATTTACTAAAACTGGAGAGTGTAAAATCTGGTGCAGTTGTGCATGGTAGCCAATGAGCTGATAATTTCAGCTTGTTCAGTTAAGCTTTAACAATAAAAACTGGAAGCTGATTAGTTTCTATGCAGAGCTGCACCAGATTTTGCACTCTCCACTTTTAATAATCAACCCCATACAGTCTCTAAAGTGAAACTTTAGTCAGAAATTTAGCCCTGCTAGATCACTTCAGGCTTGCCCCTTTTACATGTATAGCTATTTAAAACATTAAAAATAAATGCCTTGCCTGTTTAAAATCCAGTAATACAGTCTTACCCTGCCCTGCACATGCTCAGTTGCTCTGTATTTTTCAGCACTGTGCTGAAAATCGTATGTACTCTCCAGTGCCTCAGGATATGCACAGCCAAAAGGGAAGCCAAGGGTACCAGGACAGCGACAACCAAAGGAAATGCTTCAGGGGTGCAGCCCTCCTCAGACAGGGAAATCAGCCACTGGATAGAGAGAAAACAGGTGGCGCACACACCTAGTGTATTATCCAAGGTTTATTGTAGGAGTGAAAGAATAATAAAAACATACTCACAGACGAAGCATGTATCTAAAAAGCATAGAAAAATGACAATGGCCACAACGGCAGGCAAGGTGTTCTCACTGTCAGTGCTCTCAAATGGCTGACGCGTTTTGGGGACAAATCCCTTTCCTCAGAGCTGATGAATGAATGGAAAGTAGGAGCCTTGCTGTTGATGCCTGTGTGGGATGGTGTCAGCCATTTGACCGCACTGACAGTGAGAACACCTTGCCTGCCGTTGTGGCCATTGTCATTTTTCTATGCTTTTTAGATACATGCTTCGTCTGTGAGTATGTTTTTATTATTCTTTCACTCCTACAATAAACCTTGGATAATATACTGTGCTGAAAATGTACAGGCCGATCTACTGACAGTCAAAAGATTTACTACTGCTCAGGGTTTCAGCAAAAGTGCAGACTCCAGCAAAAAGAAACAGGAACAATGCTGGAGGGAATTTACAGCACACGCTAATTTTTGTAGCATAATTATTAATGTGCAATGTATGTGCCTTGCTAAATAATATTTTTTTTAACAAGTTTTTATGGGTAAAGTTCTGCTTTAAATTACTGATTTTAATTAATAATAATTATTAAACTTTTCCCTGTGCTGTCTATTGCAAAGCTTCCCTTACCTCTCAGTTGTTTTCTTCCTTGATAGTCTAGACATGCCATGGTTGTGAACGTTGGTTGTCACCTTCTCTAAACCCCACACTAATTGATCACCTTTAGCTCTTCTAGGATCACCCCCTTTCCTAAGTATTAAGTACAAATATGTAAACTTTAGGCATGAATTTCAACTAAGTGCACACCTCTCAAAAAGGAGACATGACTTTGAAATGCCCATTCACATGGCAGGACTGTAAAGAAAACTCCACCATTTGGGTTTTAACCATAACACAACCTTTGGCAGCTCTGAGCACTCAGGTGTAAACAAAAATGTGTATCACAGTTTTTAAGTGGTTAGCACTTCTGCCTAGCAGCACTAGGGTTGTTGGTTCAAATCCCAACCACGGCACTACCTGCCTAGAGTTTGCATGTTTTCCCTGTGCCTGCAAGGGTTTCCTCTGGGTACTCTGGTTTCCTCCCACACTCCAAAGACATGGTTTCAACCTCAGGGCTGGTCAGCATATGAAGCTGCCAGTGCCTAAGTGGAAACACTGCTATAGGAATTCTTTTATATATTTTAATCTTTAACTGCAACATATCATTAATGAAAGGATAAGTTCACCTTTGGGAACATGTTATATCCCCTCCTCTTTTTTTAGGGTGGAACAGGTAACATCTTCCCACTCCTGCAGCTCTCCCCCCTTTCCCCCCCTCCCTGTGACAGGGGGCCGGGGATTCGCTCCCCACACCCACAGTCACAATTTGAAAAGAATGTGGCTGTTGGAGTTCCCCCACATGGCTGCATCATTCATTCAGAGTTCTGTGAATGAATGCCTACAAGATCTGTCAGCCTTTGCGGCTGATGACTGTAGTTCTCAATGAACAGCAAAGGTACTGGTGAGTGCTCTCATAGTCCATTGAGCTTCCTGTCATTCAGTAACCGCCTGCCCTTATTGGAGGGACAGGCAGATAGTTACACTACAGTAGCCATACATTGCACCAGTGATCTGCTGACCGCGGGTGCAATGCTTTACAGGCTCCAAAGAAAAATATAGTAAATCACATTTATTTACCAGCAAAACCATGTGCATTTATTATTGTTTTTTTTTTTTTTTTAAAGGTGAACTTACAGTTATCCTTTAAGCAGTGATGTTATCCAAAAACAAATTATGATGTTATTTTCATAACCTTTTAGATCGTCTCAAGAAGGAAGAAAAAGGCAGACAAGAGATGGAGAAATTAAAAAGGAAACTTGATGGGGAAACATCTGACTTACAAGATCAGATTCTAGAGCTTCAACAACAAATTGAAGAACTGAAACAGCAACTGGCGCGGAAGGAAGAAGAGCTCCAGGCGGCTCTTGCTAGGTACATTAGGGAAGGTGGATGTTGTAGCAGTGGTCATGTATCCTATAGATGGCAGTAAGCCCTTGGTGGCTTATCCTTTGGGTGTATATAATATGTATTTTAATTTTGTTTAATTTTAGAGTTGAAGAGGAAGCAGCACAGAAGAACAATCTGCTGAAACAGCTTCGGGAAATACAGTCTCAGCTCTCAGAATTACAAGAAGATGTAGAGTCTGAAAAGGCTGCAAGAGCAAAGGCAGAGAAGCAGCGCCGGGACCTCGGGGAAGAGCTGGAGGCACTGAAGTCTGAGCTTGAAGACACTTTAGATTCCACAGCTGCACAACAAGAACTTAGGTGAACATTAGCACAATTCTCTGATCATTAGCTATACAAACTTATAGATTATGGGGGTTTAAATACATCATTATCATCATCATTTTAGGTTAGTGTTTGATCCTGGCAATTGCCCTGTGATATTATTAAGATTTTGTGTGTTCATGCAGTATTATAACCTGAAACACCAACACAACCTAACTTCTTAGTCCTACCACAGTTATAGTTAATTGGCATGGAAGTATACACTAGGAGGATGGGAACAGGTTTTAAATCTGTTGTTTTTCAAAATTCAAAGATTAATTCAGCAATGAATCTGGAAAAATATAAAACTCTCTACCCTCCACCTTAACAGTACTGTACTTACTGCTAAATTACATGTGTTCTTAAGAACACCAGGCAGTAGCTACAAATGTATTTGGTCCCCTCTTTATTGCTTTATTGCCTTGCAGTGCTTCTGTAGGCTTGTAGATATGACCTCAGAAATTTCAGTGGTGGCCAATTGCGGGACCAAGTACTGGGTGTACATAAAAAGAAAACAGATATTTATGTACCTGTTGCGACTAGAGCCTTTGTTTAAAGCAATGTTGATTTTCAAGCATTTTGATTTGTTTAGGACAAAACGTGAACTAGAAGTGACAGATCTTAAAAAGACAATTGAAGAAGAGACCAAAGTCCATGAATCTCAGATTGTGGAAATAAGACAGCGACACACACAGGCACTGGATGATCTCTCAGAACAACTGGAACAATCACGCAGGGTATGTGTGCAAACTTGAAATAACTGTTTTGCACCACAGATGTCTGATTCTTGATCATATGCTAGAGAAACAATTCAATACATTTTAAATGATTCATGCTTGGTGGCCTGTTCTGACTCCCACCAGGTGCTTCTCAAGCAACAGGCTAATTCTTCAGAGTACCAAGCCAAAAGGTTCAGTGCAAATATAACCAGTTGGAGTAGTAAGGATATAGTTGGGCCACAGCCCAGTACATTCAATACATTGTTTCTGCTGGCAGAACCCTCCACCATTGAAAGATGGTGGATCATTGTTCCAACAACACAGACAATAAATACTTTTCTTTCTCCAGTACCCATGTCAATCTAGCTTTAGAATTTTATTTGTGAAATCTAACATATTCCATTTAGAAGGGACTGTATATACCTATATGAGCACTGCATCCTATATTGAATATACATAGGTGTTCTTAGAAGAGTTGACTTTAAATGGTGCGCTCGGAACAACTATACAACTGTTAATATGTGTAACAAAATGTATTCATACAAGAAAAGGACTCATAAAAAGAATTATAGCATTTGTGTTATTACACTTAAAACAGTACAATTGTAAGTGATTCTCCACAGGAGTATATGTAGCTCTCTTACACTGATAAATCCGTCTAGTATCTCACCATACATAGTTGAGTATGTCTAATAAAGGATAAGTTCACCTTTGGGAACATGTTACATGTTCCTCCCGTTTTTAGGATGCAACGTGTAACATATTCCCAATACTGTAGCTGCTGCTCCCTGCCCCCCTCTCTGTGACAGAAGTACAGGGAGAAGTCCCCCATACTAGCTGTCACTTTTTAAAAACAGCACGGCTGTGCAGGGCTCTGCCCAAGCGGTCGCATCATTCATTTACAGTGTTCTGTGAAAAAATGGACTACAGGTCCCGACAGCCTTAGTGGCTGTTGGCTTGTAGTCCTCAATGAACTACCATGGCGCTGTGGAGTGCTGTGGTAGTTCACTGAATCTTCCTGTCAGTATGTCTGCTTGCCCATACATCCCGTGAGGAGAAGCAGATATACTGACAGGTCTGCATCCTTTACAGACTCCTGCAACCAAAAATAATAAATGATAATTTTTTTACTTGCCAAAAAATGTGCATTTATTATTTTTGGTCAAAAAGTGAACTTATCCTTTAAGATGCACTATTAATCCCTCAATTTGACATACAGTGTGTATTTAACCTTAAATTCACAGTTGTTTTAATATTGGCGGAATATCACAAAGGGAGCCGCTGTATTGTATTGTCTTGACACGTTTTGACCCACTTCTTCAGGAGAGAGGGAGACACAAGCATGCTGCAGTAAAAATAATAATGAATATGTGTACAAATGTAAATATAACCAACAGAGACACCTCTAGGAAAAGCCAAGACCAAAAGCAAGGGCTTACCCGAGTATATCCACAATTCCCCCAAAAATAGTGTGTGAGTGTGTGTGTGTGTGTGGGGGGGGGGGGGTTGATAGAAAAGAAGGATAGGAAAAAGTTAAAGGAATGGGGGGGGGAGTGGGGAGGGATAAGAGGGTGGAAAACAAGAAAGAAGAAATTGGGAATATGTTGAGAACCCTACTATTCCTCTACTGCAAAGTTTTTGTAAAATGATTATACATTTATTAGTTTTCATCTTATCTTCCACAATTTTAACCTTCATAAGATCGGAGCATACTTTGTAGTCTTACATGCATTTCCCTGTGCAACGTGCTTTGCTCTTCCAGTGGGTTTAAAATGTATCTAGTCCAAATAGTTGATAAAATTTACTTTAAATTTTGATATACTGAGAATGAGAACAGAGTTAAGAGTTAGAAATCCTTAGTCTCCTTGTGAAAAACCTGAGCCCCATTCCCCTGCTCTTTCCAGGGGTACTGAATCCTTCTGCTGGTCCTGTAGTGTGCGTATCTAACATGTAAAAGAAAGCCATTGAAAACAATGTCTCCATAGTTGATAACCGTACTATCTGCTATTTGATGCTCATTGTGAGAATATTCATTCTTATAATTATTGATTGGAAGGACCAGGATAGTATTAAAGAGAGAAACATATTAAAACATATAAATTTGTTTTATTTTTTTCAGCTATGTAAATGACCAACATTGCTTAATAAATATGAACCAGTAATGTATACTTGTCAAATGAAATTACTAATATAGTATGTTGGGCACCAGATGTGTTACAGTTTTTGTATTGTATACATTTGCAGTTCAAGGTGAACCTAGAGAAGATGAAGCAGACCCTAGAGGGTGAGAATGCTGACCTGGTAAAAGAAGTTAAGAATCTTCATGTAGCAAAACAGGATTCTGAACAGAAGAGGAAAAAATTAGAAGGCCAGGTGTCCGAGCTTCAGATCCGAACATCTGAAAGTGAGAAGATCAAGGCTGAGCTGGCAGATAAGCTGCAGAAAGTACAGGTAAATGTGACTTATACATAATGTGATCTACTAAGTCTAGGGTATAAAATACACTTTCAAATTGGTTAATCTTTTATTGCTTGTGATATTACATAAATCTTTAAGTAAAATAATTATGTCCCTATTAAGCATTAAAGAGGTTCTTCACTTTGTACAAAAATAGACCCCTGCTTCAGGTTCCCCGTATAGTAACATGGTTATCTGACCACCAAACGCTTCCTGCTATGCAGTTATTATTCGATCGAGATTGCTCACGATGATGCTGCTAGCTAGTAACTCTCATAATCCAGCAATTAGCTTCCCTACATAGGTTCACACAAGAAATCCCTATTTTGAGTCCATTCAAATTTCATATTTCAACTGATGCACTGATAAAGACTTTTCTTTCATTGTAAACTGATAAATACATTTTGACTCTTATCATTTGGTTCGATGCTCCTTCCATTGGTGCATACTTTTTTTCTGGTAACCTGTCAGGTACCCAAAGGAGGTAAGCCCTGTCTGTTATGAGCTGCCTAGCCTGAGCCAGTGAGCACGCCGAAGGTTTTGTCTGACTACTTTGTATGAACTCATGTCAAAGTCCCAGTGCCTCTTGGATGCTTTTTTCTTCATTGGATTATTTGAATGTCAGACTAAGACTCAAATTCACTTATAATGACATTCTTAAAATGACCCTTCCTTCACCAAGGTTTACAGAAGCCTTTGACAGTTATGAACTATTCAGCTCATTGGAGCAGTCCCTAAAGCCAGTTTAGTATCAAATGAAAAAAAACCTGTTGAGTTTTTTTTTCTTAGATATGGACTTGTTTTTCCCATTTTGACAATCTCTGAGCAAACCAGGATTGGACCTAATCTGATCATTGAGAGTGACCTTCATCTCTCTGCAAAGAGACTGCTATAATCTCCACAAGCGCTCTTACTAGGTTGCAGTTACCATTACCCAAAGGTCACTCGCAACCTTGACAGATGGAGGTCACATCAATATTATTCATCATACATCATGTTTTTGCACGATCTGCCCCTTCTGTTCTTGGATTTCTTCACTTTGAATATCACCATCTAGTATAAAGTCTAGATAGCCAGCTATTTTCCCATTGGATGCCACCATTTCACCACTCACATAGCACAAAGTGAGTCCAGGCTGTCAACGTGTCACGTGGCTGTCCCTTTTTGGGAGAGTCATGTGAAACTGCTCTTGCAACAAACATGGGGGGGGGGGTTAAAGACAAAAAATCTAAAGTTTCATATTAGCCTTATTTTTATTTAGTCAGGTTGGGGGGGAACATTTAGGGAACAAGGAAGTGAATTTGAAACAGCTGATAGTATGTACATTCCACACTGATTACTTTCTTGGACAGTCAAATACTTTGCTTTAAAGCTTTGGTATGTCTTCAGTTTAGGCAGGCAAGTTTTCATTTCTGGTGAAACCAATGAAATGTGTGCATGCCAGGGATACCAAGTCATCTATTGATAATAGAAAGCACACATTAGCTTTGAAGTCAAATACCATGATATCAATATAAGTTATACAGAATTGCTAAACCATTTTTTTCAAACATATTTGTTTTCTTCTCTGTGCCATCAACTTTGTATTGTCACACTCAGCTGGACTTCTTCTCTAATGTAAAACATTGGTAATATCCAAATAGCTTCTCCAGTTCTAATGATTGCCAGGAAAATACCCCAACATTTATAGCCACTTGGGTAACCTATTTACCTGAATCCAATCACCATAGAGTGTGTTAAGGCAGATTATGTTTGTCCAACAAAGTCTGCCATCATACTCTTGGACAGTCAACATTTGTCTTGACACACTCCACAATGATTGGATTAAAATGGTACAGAGTTAGCTGTGTGACTCTAAATACTGAAATCTCCAGCATCTTAGAAGGAATGCCTGTCTATTCATTTTAATTTTTGACTGGTGAGGCTGCAATTAGCATTTTTGTTTTCTAGAAATAAATTTACCGTACAGTTATACATTTTCAGTGTGAGCAAGCACTTTTAAAGTGTTAGGCAGTGCTTGTGTATTAAGGCATTTACGTTTTACATAGCAAAACTCATTGTGTCATGTTCCTTTCCACAGGCTGAATTAGATGGCATATCTGGTACGCTGGGATCAACAGAAAGCAAGTCTATCAAACTAACCAAAGACCTATCAGCAGTGCAGTCACAGCTGCAAGATGCCCATGTATGTTACTCGTTCTTTTCATCTTTTTGTTTTCTTTGCCATTATGTTGTCTTGTTACTGTATTAGGCCTCAATCACATGGGTGTATTTCAGTGCTATAGCCATGTTTGTCTGCACAGGATGCAGAGGTGTTCTGTACATCCACATGCAGGCAGTCCCATTCATGTCAATTTTAAAGCAGCGGCTGCCTGGACACAGCCACTGTTCCCAATTTGACACCCACGTGGATGCAGATGCTTGTCCTTGAGCTAATACTGTCTGGATTTAGAGACACATAACCGCACATACTCAGATCTGTGCGGAGCTGTGTCCATACAGCTGCTGTGTCCCAATTAACAAGCTTGGGACTACCTGCACACGGAGGCATGGAACACCCATGCATCCTGTGCAGACAACCATGGTCCTTGCACAGGATTACGCTTAAGTACGCACATGTGAATGAGGCCTTACACACAATGTTTCATTTTCCCCTAACTGGTTCCGTTTATTTTAAAATACTTTTGCAGGAGTTGCTACAAGAGGAAACACGACAAAAGCTAAACTTAAGCTCCAGGGTAAAACAGTTGGAAGAGGAGAAAAATAACCTAATGGAGAACTTGGATGAAGAGGAATCCGTAAAGGCTCAGTTTAGTCGCCAGATTCAGGCTCTCCAGCAACAGGTATCAAACTGATCATCAGTAATGGATATACATTCTTAGCATCACAGAATGAATCTTTATGACCAGCCAAGCCATTTTACCTTTCTCTGGGTAATATTTGAGGTTACATAAATGAAAAATATAGCTCTGAATAGTCACACACAGATACAAAGCCAGAAAATGTGATTGGCCTCTAACCACATCTGAATGTGTATTTGATCACTGTCTACTGACCTAATATTGACTATAGTGGCATGTAACATTTGGTTATTTGGCTGGCATAGATTTTCAATGTTTACAGATGTACAATGGATTGTTTTTTGGGTTTTTTTGGTAATGTGAATTACAATGCGTATTTACAGATAATCATTACTATTAAAGATGCATACTACAAAGCCGTTGGCATAGCCAGCAATTTAAAGAAAAAAGTTTAGACTTGACACTTTAGGGCTGAGAAGTTGGTAGAGGCACCCAGTACATAACTATGTGTCACATGTTCTTATACAACCAGGACTGGAAAGAAATGGTGGTGCAGCCCTCCTCAGATTGGGGGAATCTAACAGTGTGCAAAACATAAAAAACAAAGAGGGCACACAAGCCAAATGCATTACCCATGACACTTTATTGCAGAATATAGAAGACAAAAAAAATATTCACAAATATAGTGAGCTCAAGGCATGTAGAGGCATAAAGCACACAATAAAGAGTCCACCTCCGCCTGGAGACAGGATGACAATTTTATGTTTTGCATGGCCAGCAATTTGCACAGAGTCTCATATGATTTATGATTTATCCTCAGCTTTCTGAGTCAAAGAAGAAGATGGAGGATCATGGAGGTGCTGTGGATGGCCTAGAAGAGGCCAAGAAGAAAATGGCCAAGGAGTTAGAGCTTATGCACCAACGCTTTGACGAAAAACACCAAATCAATGACAAACTAGAAAAGACTAAAAACCGCTTGCAGCAAGAGCTGGACGACCTCATGGTTGATTTGGATCATCAACGACAAATTGTTTCAAACTTGGAAAAGAAACAGAAGAAATTCGATCAGGTAAATACAAATAATGTACAAATAATAACTGACATGTAATAAATGACCATACACACAGAAAATAAAGATGCTAGCAGGTAAAGTGCAGTCACCCAGAGGTACCTGCACATACCTGCAGCAAGTTTAACTGCTTTCTGCACACTCCTAGTCCGGGTTCATTCTGTACCAGTAATAAACTGGCACTTCCCTGTTTTGACAGTGTTTGCCTGCCCCCTTACACCGCCCTCAGATTCCTATTGGCCAGTAAGGCTGTTGGTCATTGTGATGGGCCAGTAGAAATGTGGGGGAGGCAGGGGAATAGACAAGCTCCAACACTACCCAGAAGCATTGAGCCTTACTTGTGCAGTAATCAATTTAAGCATCTGAAACTGATCTCAAATGCAAGCTGAATGCACTTGAAAGCACACTGCATTCACTCATCTACGCAAGTTCCTTTTTTATATATAACTGTTTATTTGAAAACTGTATTTAAATTTACAAAGGTAACAGACAGGAAAAGATCTACACAAGTTCTAAAAAAGGCAACTTTAATTTTATGTATAGCTGCTCTGCATACCATGAAAAAATAATCCTTTCCTTTCTCTAAATCTTAGAGAATCATTTATAAGACAGTGAAATAATTTAGAGCATATAAATCACATCACTGGGATAGTAGTTGGCTAATCTATTTTTTAACACTATTGATACATTTGTTCTCTAGATGCTAGCAGAAGAGAAGAACATATCAGGACGCTATGCTGATGAGAGAGATAGGGTGGAAGCAGAGGCTCGTGAAAAGGAAACAAAGGTCTTGTCCCTGAGTCGAGCCTTAGAAGAAGCCCTTGATGTAAAAGATGAACTGGACAGACAAAACAAGTTGCTACGTGCAGAGATGGATGACCTCGTTAGCTCCAAGGATGATGTTGGCAAAAATGTAAGAATGGCTTATTTATTGTCTGAATTAATTCTGAATTGCCATTACGAAATATGTCCTTGGTGGCTTGAATGTCATTTTTAACACTATGCATGCACTCTTGTAGGTCCATGAATTGGAACGGGCCAAGCGAACTTTAGAGCAACAAGTGCAGGACATGAAGACTCACATAGAAGAACTAGAGGATGAGCTTCAAGCCATTGAAGATGGGAAACTCCGTCTGGAAGTCAACATGCAGGCAATGAAAGCTCAGTTCGACAGAGATCTCCAAAACCGCGATGACTCCAATGATGAAAAGAAGAAACTCCTGATCAAGCAGGTAATTTGAAAACTACTAAAAGTATTATTTAGTATTATGGCTCTACATCAACTTTGTTTTTTATTTAATATTTGAGTTCTGTAACAATTAGTAGTTAAAATCTAAGTGCAACCAAAACATTTTGTTTGGTTTAATTTTAAAGAGGGAAGAGATACAACCTCTGTTAAGGTTCTAGATCTCTTAAAGCAGTAAGTGTTCTCCGTTAGGTCTTAAAGTTATATAATATTTTTTTTTTCTTTTTACCATAAATGAAAAAAATATGTTATACTTACCTACTCCGTGCAAGAATATTGCACAGAGCATCCTCTTACCTCCTCTGCTGGGGTCCTCAGCCACTGCTGTCCTCTCCTCTTCTTCTTCGTCTGTCCCCATAGCAAACTACTTGCTATGGGGGCAGACGTTTGGGCTCGCTCCTGAGCCAGACTGTGTGTGCCCATAGAATACGCATAGCGCAGCTCAGCTACCATCACTTTCAGCCAAGCATGTGGGAGAGCAGAAAGGGGAGAATTTCTGCTGCAGATGGGAAAGTGCTGTATTGAGAATAGACTCAGGTAAGTGTTTAAGGGGCGGCTGGCTGGGAGAGGTGCTACTATTGAAAGTTTTTTTTACCTTAATACAGAGAATGCATTAATGTAAAAAACCTTTTTAGGGCTCATGTACACTGCAGCTGATAAACTCACGTTTAGGAGCTGTTCAGAGTTTATTTCAGCAGCCCCTGAACTCTCCCTAATGTTTTCCTATGTATCCATATACACATCGTCGTTTACAGTCGTTTACAGGCAGTTAAGTTTACAGTCGTTTTTTTTTAACGCAGAAAACTTGCGTTCAGCAGTAGATTTTATCAGCGTTTCAAACGTCAAACACGTGTAAACGCGGCTAAACGCAGCTAACTGCGTCTAAAAGTGTTTGAAATTTTTTTTAACTCTTCCATTTCCAGATGCTGTCCAGAGCCTTTTTTCATCATGAAAAATGCAGGCAAAGCGTTTTCCTAGAACTCAAATGGACCTGGTACACCATATCTTGAGGTTTTGCATGAAAGAAATTATGTTAGACACTGCTGCAATCATTTCTGCACAGAAATGAGCTGGAACACATCCAAACACCACAAAAGAAAAAAAGACAGCTAATCTCAACAAATACTGCCCTCTCTATTTCTCTCAAAATGTCTGAAATAGTAAATTTTTTACTATTTTTCAGTGCATTCTGGGCATTTTGGAAGGTCTCCTGAGGTTATCTTTAAAAAATGCTTCTAAACGCAAATGCTCATAAACGCGGTATGCAAACACGGCTAAATAGACGGTTTTTAACCTACATTTTCCAGCAGTCAGTTTCCATCATTCAGAAGTGTCCCGTGTACATGGGGCCTTACAGTTAGAACCACCTTAGAAACCTTAAGCAGTGAAGAGGAAATTTTTCTCTTTAGACAGTGCTCTCAGTTTTATATTGCTGTCTGTGAGTACTTTGGGCAGATTTTCTTTTTTTTTTCCTTTCCCCTATAACAATAGGACAAGACATAAAGGGCTTACTGGAATATGAATGTACATTCAGCAATAAAAAACACACAGACTCTCTCCACTTTACTAATAAAAAAGTTTGCTGCTGTCTCTGTGCCTGTTGGAGAGATTTCCCATCATTTGTTGTCCCTCTAAATGCACTATTGGAACAGTAAATGAAAATAGTTCTCCCCAACATGAACACAGATAGCAATAAAAACATGACAAACTTTCTAGTCCTTCTCCGCTTTATTCAAAACAGAAATGTTTTGGTTGGAGTCTAGCTTTAATTAAAACTTTTAACTTCATATTATTTAATTGTCAATTGTAGGTACTCATAATTACTGTATATGTGTCCCTGCTGGAGTCCGAAGGTGATACAGACATCTTGACCATCATCCATTCTTGGATGAACATACCAAGGATCAGGTGATGGTCATGATGTCCAGGAACCTCTTAAGACCTCAGCAGACAACCTTGGTGGACAGAATTTATGGAAGTGTCTGTGGGCTGAATTGGACTTTGTTGATACATACCTGTAAGTAAAGAATCAGGATTATATGATCAAACCATTAGTTTTACTCCTAAAGAGGCTTTAGAATATGCATTTGTAGTAGTGTAATGTATTGTCAACATCCATCTTTAGGGATCCCAGAACAAAGGCACACTTTCGTCATGCACACTTGTATGTTATTTTATTAAAGTCCAGAATAATGTCATTCTTACTGTCGATGTTACACCATGTCAGCAATTCACGCTCCACTTTTATTTTAGGTGCGCGATCTGGAGGTGGAACTGGATGAAGAACGAAAGCAGAAAGCCCAAATTCTTGCTGGCAAGAAAAAACTAGAAATGGACCTTCAGGAAATGGAAAATCAAATTGATGCAGCTAACAAGGGCCGGGAAGAGGCAGTTAAACAACTGAAAAAACTGCAGGTAATCCTCATGGACCCTTCATTTCATTTTTCATTACATAAAGTTTAATTTGGTTGAAGGTTTCATAAAACTAATAAAAGGTTGCTCATCTGCCAGATAGGGCTCTGAACATAGAGAAGATATGATGCAGGTTTGTGTGTGTTTAGCAAATATGCCTTTGTCTATTGTACTCTGCAGCATCTCCAAACATGGCGCACAAATTTGCCATCTGACACCATTAGGTTATTAGGCTTAGACTGTGTGTCTAGCCAAAAATGTGTTTTTGTTTTGTTTTCTTTAACTGTTGCATAGAGTGGGAAGAGTAGAACCCTGTCTAGTTTTTACTGCTATCTGGGGCTGCAAGAGGTTTTGGGCCTGTGTTGATGAACCTTTGAATTGTGTCATTGGCATCAATTTGATACACTTCTGAGTTCCTTCAGAATTTATTGACAGGTTCATTTTTACCTGCAGTTGACCTCCTTTTGCCTGCATTTGACCTGCTTCAAATGGGTTTTGCATTCCCATTGACTTGGGGGGGAAAGCAGAAGCCACTTGAAGTGAGCAAAACCCATCAACACAGACCCTTACCTTTACTTACTGTCCTGCTGACAATGTTGTACGAGCCAGAAAGTGAGGGTCCTTAATTTATTTTATTACTATTTTATAATTACCCAGACGTGCCATCTGTGCTCTTACTTTCATGTCAGCCATGGTTTGGCTCTGAATTTTAATCATATATTGGCTAATTAGAAAGAAATACAGTAATGGATATTTGATTTAAAAAAAAACGGTCAACAAAAGTATTAATGTGATCTTATTAATTGAAACTTTAGGAATACAGAACTGAGTGGCAGGCCAAAATTGGATACAAAAGATCATTTTAATTGTTTTTCAAAAAAAATCTTTTACAAACAATTCAACATGTTTCGAGGGCAACTCCACTTCCCCCTTTTCAGGTCTCAAGGATAAAACTTGCATGGACTCACAGAAACCATTGACTTCATAGATCTATATTAGAATCAGTACTGGACTCTCCTCATGGAGGAAATGAGAGCAGTTGGGTCATTGTCAGTCCATGACTCTAGCATTGGATATCTCACTGTACGACTGGCACAGATAGTGTTAAAGATTTAGGTAGACAGGTTCAAGTCTTTCATTTTACAATTAGTAGATATATTGAAGTGTATTGCATTGATTTGAGCCACTGTTTTTGAATTTAGATTTTTGTACTTATTAATTATTTAAAATCACATTTTTGATGGAGAATGTTTTGTGTTACAGCTCCAGCTGAAAGAAGTTTGGCGGGAAGTGGAAGAGACCCGCACATCTCGAGAGGAAATGTTCATCCAGTCTAGAGAAAATGAGAAGAGACTAAAGAATTTAGAAACCGAACTCCTGCAGCTACAAGAGGTTTGTCATGGCCAGGGATAGGACAGCATCTCTTCCATTTAGGATTGCTTGGCATATACCAAGCATAGAAAATGCCATGTTTTCTAGATTAACTATAATGCACCCAAAAGTCATTGAAGCCTAGATGCCCAGGTCACATTTAGTATGCGTCAGTTAACTTGACAATTATTCTATATCTAAATGTTACACATTATATAAGAGGCATGTAGGATTTTTGATTTTACACTGTTTAAAAAAACACTCTTTTTAGGCTGACAAATGCACAAAACGTAAGAGTTTAATATTTTTTAAATATGTTTTAAATATATTTTGATGAAAATACTATATTCTAATTTCAACATTAAACATATGGCACTGCTGATGACCACTGCAGCCTAAAAGTGCCTCCAACCTGCATGTTATAGCTCACATAGTGAACAAATGAACGGGAACCATGGTGATTATCAGTGGGGACCTGGGCTGTCAGTGACAGTGAACACTTGGTGCAGTTGGTTGCTGTCAAAGAAGGAGCAGTATGGAGCATCAGGGACTTTTATACAGAGATGGTGGGCAGTACCAGTTTAAAGTAACATGGGTGTGCTTAATGCATAATATAATGGGTCTACTTGCTCCATACATTGTCTAATTTGGACTATGGAATCTATGTATGAATATGCTTATTGTTGGAAACTGAGGTTAACATCACCTGCATCATTACAGGAATTGGCAGCTGCAGAAAGAGCAAAAAGACAAGCCCAGCAAGAAAGAGACGACCTGGCTGATGAGCTGGCAAATGGTGTTAGTGGCAAGTATGTATCTGATTTTCCAAATACTTTATATAGACCATGAAAGGTAATCAGTTTCCATCTTCATCAACTAATTGCGATAACCTGAGAACTGGTTGCTATGGGCTACTGTGCTTTGCACATGGCCATTGCACTTTGCATCTAAATTGATAGTTTGATGTTGTATAATACTGTCAAGGGAGATTCTACTTGTTTTTTCAGTGGCGACGTCTATATTACTTTATCCTTTGCCCTTGGGGGGAGGTTGAATGGGGTTAGCTAATATACATCCTTTTTCTCTGGCGTGATTCTATCATCCCTCTAACAAAATCCTGGGGAATGTTGAGTAATCCAAATCTCACAAAATGAGACTACAGTACAGCCCAGTGCAGTAGCAACCTGTCACAAGATGTGGACTACTTGGCAATACGCTTGATCTCGCCTTAAAGCGGAGCTCCACCCAAAAGGGGAAGTTCCACTTTAAGGACTGCTCCCCCACTCCCCATTAAGGATTGGCACCGTTGGGGGGCAGGGGGGGAGTGGGTACCCGAATTTGACAGGTACCCGCTCCCACTTCCGGTCTGATTGCCTAGGCGACCAGAAGCGGAAGGTGTCCTCCCTCCCTCCCTGTAGTCTTTTGGGACACGTGACAGGTCCCAGAAGACTACAGGACCATTCATGAAGCGCAGCGCTACTCACGCATGTGCAGTGGGTACCCGGCTGTGAAGCCGCAAGCTGCCACAGCCAAGTTCCCACACTGAAGATGCCGGCCTTCTGGAATACAGGACGGATAGTGAAATGGGCTGCGGGGGACACACCATGGGACCGAGGGACAGGTAAGTGGCTGTTTTTTAAAAGTCAGCAGCTACAGTTTTTGTACCTGCTGACTTTTATTTTTTGACAGGGTGAGTGGAACTCCGCTTTAAGGATGGTAATGTCACCCTTGCCTAGCACTACAGGCAGAAGCAGGTTAAAGGTAAGTAAATTAGTTCTTTTCCCTTAGGGTTTTTTTTGCTGCGTTTTGAGATTGAGGAGGGCTGCCAAACTAAATAAGCTGACCTTGCAATGTTGTACAAGGCCACTTTACAGTTCAGTGGTATCATTTTGACCAGATGATTTTGGAAATGTTTTGAAAGAACCAAGTGAGAAACGTATCAAGGTTTGAAAAGTTAATCCTAAATTCACTATGTTGCAATGAATATTACAGAGACAAGTACTTGTATGTATAGTAATTTAGGCACTGTGATTTTTAACACTGTAGATCTGCTCTTATGGATGAAAAACGGGCCCTGGAGGCAAGAATCGCTCAGCTGGAGGAAGAACTTGATGAGGAGCAGAGTAATATGGAGCTGCTTAATGACAGATATAGGAAATACACCTTGCAGGTAAGAATGCATTGCTGTATCAGTAAAGATGACATATGAACCACAAGCACTGGCACACAGTAATTATAATTGTTATTTCCTCAGGACTGATTGTGTCTGGAAGCATGTAATCCATAATAGTATTGCTGCAGTCTATTGAAGATAGGATAGATAAGGGATGGATACTAGAAATATTAAAGTGAACAGGAAAAATGAAATACCGGTTTTAATCATAATAGCAAAACTAATAATCTCAAAATACTGTAACCAGCACAAGGCTTTTGGTTTGAGGGAATGGATTAAACATTTTAAAGCAATTCAGCTATTCCAGCAGCTGCCCTAAAAATTGACCTTCCAACACAGTGTTTGTAAACACTATTCAGATGTGGGATAGAGATGCAAAATAACATTGTTACTTTTGTGTTTACTATATTTAATTCATATGCAGATCAAAGGGATGCACTTGATCAATCTGCATTTGTATAAAGCAATCTGACAAGCAAAAAAAAAAAGTTTTTTTGTTTTTTTTTAAACTAACACTGATCAAATATGAGAAGAAACTTCTTTTTCTTTAGTTTTGGTAGTTTTGTTACAATATTTTTCTATAGATTACATAGAAAAAACCATCAAAATAATGCCTTGTTTGTCCTAAAAAAAACAAAAAAAAACAATATAACCAGTTCCTGCTAGTCACCAGTCAGTGTCCCTGATCACCGCCACACCAGTTATATGATGACGCTGTACTGCATGGTGACAGTATGTGAAAAAAAATAATGTGAAAATGGTTGTTTTTTTATTTCATTTTCCCCAAAAAATGACAAAAAATTACAACTTCAAAAAACCTTGCTATATCTCTTACTAAATTGCGCAGGCTATCTACTTTCCAAAAATTTGGGGGATATCTGTACTGTCCTGATATTTCTGGGCCTCAAGAAATGAGATCAGTGCCATCAGTACATCTACTTTCCAAAAATTTGGGGGATATCTGTACTGTCCTGATATTTCTGGGCCTCAAGAAATGAGATCAGTGCCGTCAGTACATCAGGATTGATTGATTTTCAGCTATATATCATAGTTTGTGGACTAAATAATATACAGTAATTTAGGTTATTTTCATCAAAGAAATGTAGCAGAATACATTTTGGCATAAATCTATGAAGAACAATTATTTATTTGCTAAATTTTATGACAAATGAAGAAAAACTTTTGGTCTTTTTTTTGTTTATTTAGCAAAAAATAAAAAACCCAGTGGTGATTAAATACCACCAAATGAAATCTCTATTTGTGTGGAAAAAAATGATAAATATTTAGTTTGGGTACACTGTTGCATGACCACACAATTGTCTTTCAGACTGTGCAAAAAAGGTTAAATTTGGTTTGGGCATGAAAAGGGTAAAAGTGCCCTGTATTGAAGTGGTTAAGTAATGGCCAAGTTATTGTTGAAAAAGGCCCATAGCAGAAAGTGAAAATTGCTCGCTCCCATAGGGGTGTATAGGTGTGAGAGCTGAACTGGTTAAAAATGTGTAGGCTTGTAGAGGGAACACTCATATATATATATTTATGTATTTACAGTATAGCAATCCTGCTACTGAGCACTGATAATAGCTTTCTGTAACAATCCTAACACCTTCACTTTTCACACATTAAAAAGCTTGGTGCATAATATGTTAAAATAAAACTGTCACAAGCCTCACCAATTCAAATTTAACATTTGAAGAAGAAAAAATAGGAGTTCCTTCAGTGATAACTGCGTGTCAAAATGTCCTAAGGAATTTGAATATGGCCCCACACCCTTTCTATTCCCTAGCCTCCATATTGGTCTTTTAATGTTATGGGCAGCCTAACTAAACAATAGGGTGAGGTGGTGGGAAAGAACACCACCTTCATTGTTTAGAAATAATCAAGATTTGTGCATAATTTCAGCTGTATATATCTCTACATCTATTACTCATGCTGATATGCAGTGGCATACTGTAAAATCACAGGGGAATAGCCTTGGTGTTTATATCACCGGAAACATTTCCTTTGTTGATCATTTAAAATACGTTACTCTACATATGATAACATCATTTGATATGTTTTTAGCATTACATAAATTATATGGCACTAAAATTATATGAAAAGGTAAAAAGTGTATGAAAATGTAGAAGAATTTTACAGCTGACATTAACAAGACTGTATTAATAATAAAGAGATTTTTGTACATTTTAGATTCAGTTCCTCTGTGGTTGGTTTATGGTTGTCAGTGCAGTAGTGTGAATGAGCCCTGAGTGCTAAGCTGCATGGGTGATTTTACTCTGTTTAATAAAATAAAATTAACCTTTTTTTAAATTTTCTCATTTGCAACATCATGATTTCACGGTTTTACAAAACAGGCTTTTATTTTAACAAAAGCTTAATCCATGCTACTAGATGATTAGAAATGTAATACAATTTAGCTCTAATTCAGCATGGCACATTATGTGTTGTTAATAGTAGAGGTTTTATATTTTTTAAATCGTTATTTATTTAAGAACACGACAGAGGGCGTCTGTAGACTGTTTTTAGTGTCTGTAACGCTATCTGATGCTTCCAACAGGTGGAGACAATGACTACAGAACTGGCTGCAGAAAGAAGCTTCTCCCAGAAGGCTGAAAATGCCAGGCAGCAACTGGAAAGACAGAACAAGGAGCTTAAAGTGAAATTAAATGAGATGGATTCCAGCGTAAGGTCAAAATACAAGATTGCGATTGCTTCCCTGGAGGCCAAGATTGCTCAGCTAGAAGAACAAATGGAACAGGAATCAAAGTGAGTGTAGACAGTGTTCAGAAAGGGCAACATCCAAAATTTTTGATCTGCAGTTACTGATTTTGAATCCTTGTTCAATTGTCTTTAATTTAAAGAAAGAATTTAAAAAAGAATGTAAAAATAGTTTGTTAGAACCCATCAAATTCATCTATTAATAGCCTGAAACTGAAAGTAAACTGCTGGATCTCTGGGTGTGGTTAGAGCCCATCTTTGCACAGTGATATTACAGTATATAACCCAATACTGTGATCATTACTGACTTTTCAGGCTTCCGATTGGACAAATTCCATGTAAAATAAGCCGAACTTCAGTAGAGATATGTGAACTAAAATCAGCAAGAGCCACATGATTGTGAATCATCTTGCTTTACTTATGCATCAGTATTTTTTTTCTTTACTTTAAGTGGTTGTAAACCCTTACATATACCCATTGAAGTGACTGGCCTCAGGTGATACATAGAGATAAAACAAATCCCCCTACAAAAGTTGTAAATGTGTATCTGCAGTCTTCTCTACTCTACATCCATTCAAAATCCAGAATTTATAAAGCTTGTCTGAGCTTTCAGAAAACGGGCAGAGAGCTGAAATTACACACTGCAAAGCTTAGTGAGCAGAGCTCTGAGAGCTGATTGGAGGGAAGGGACATGCCCCCCTTCGCAAAGTACACAGGAACAATGCTGAGGCTGTCGATCACAGGCTGTGAGCTGGAGATCCCTCCCCATCAACTTTTATTCTTTTGGTGTCAGGAAAACTTGTCATAAGAGATTTGTGCTGATAGCAGAGGAATAAAGCAGCAGACAGAAATGAAACTTGGTGCTCCCAACTGAGACACCTGCACACTATAGAGGGATTTATTTCATGTCTGAGGTTTACAACCACTTTAAAGGAAAGCTTTGCCAAGTAAATTACATAGGATGTCACTGATGTCCTCCTTCAAATAATGCTAGCTCCCTAATTGTCATGCTTATCTAATGGACTCAGTGCTTTCTGAGTTTCTTACCAAGAAAAAGCACGCAGCCAGAGAAATCAGTACACCTGATTTTCTTACAATGTTAGCGGCTCAGAAAGAAATTGAAGCCACCTGATCACTTGTGGTGTGTTACTGCCCAAGCATTGCACACCCTAGTGCACTTAAAACAAACCTTGCCACTTCTTCTTCAACACAGTGCACCACAACTTACATTAGTACATTACCATGTGTTGCAGTACACTGCTACATGGGTCTGTTGCCTTAGTGCATGGGTGCCTTTCAGAATGAGTGGCAATGCAACACAATAAATGTATATTATATAGGGTGCGCTTGTTGGAGCCCAACCTCTGTAGCTGTAAGATAAAGGTGCCAGATGGATATCAGGGATGGATGCATGGGAGCAGTAACACTGAGGCAGCTCTTCTTAGAGTGGAAGCAAGGCTCTAATGCAGTAACAAGAAAAAGAGAGGAAGGGGCCTCTAAGTGCAGTATTGACAATGTATTTAGTAAACAATGAATAAATTGCACTTACAAGATAAATGGTTAAAAAGACTCACCATGTGGTAATTAGATCCAGGTGGGACATCCAACTGTCCAGCAGCAAACTATGTCTATAGGATCAGGAAGTAGAGTCCAGGATGTGCCTGTGCATCAAAATGAAGCTAGGAGAGCAGAGTCGGATATAGGAGGAGAAGGGGGTGGTAATGTATTTCGGAGCATGCTCAATAGGCTCCTTCTTCAGACCTCGTCTCAAGAAGGAGCCTATTGAGTATGCTCAGAAATGCATTACCGTCCCCTTCACCTCCTACATCCGACTCTGCTCTCCTAGCTTCATTTTGATGCACAGGCACATCCTGGACTCTACTTCCTGATCCTATAGACATAGTTTGCTGCTGGACAGTTGGATGTCCCACCTGGATCTAATTACCACACGATGAGTCTTTTTAACCATTTATCTTGTAAGTGCAATGTATCCATTGTTTACTAAATAAATTGTCAATACTGCACTTAGAGGCGCCTTCTTCTCTTTTTCTTGCTAATGCAACACAATAACCCATGCTTGCTGCAATACAGTGTGTTGCATTAACAAGCACAGTACCACAATATAAAGTTTGGAAGAGGCAGGAGACAGCACAGAAATTAGTAATAACTCAAAGTCATATTTTCATTTTAAGGAATCAAAAAATAGTAATACTAAACAGTAACAGCAGATTATAAACTTTGATCCAGGCATCCACACAGACCATAGGTCTAATGTTGCTCCCCCCTCTTAGCTTGTAAGGATCTGTGATCAATGAGACCCTGATAGTACAATGACAGCCTGATGTACCCAACACTCTTGCACTGTTTGGGATATTTCCATGGTAGGAGAATTTCCTAGAAGGAGGATTGCACTGGGAGCTCTTGTTTTAGAGATCTGTGACTTTACCTGTCCTTCCTACCAGGGAACGAGTCTTGGCAAACAAACTGGTGCGACGTGCAGAGAAGAGACTGAAGGAGGTGCTTCTACAAGTAGAGGAAGAGAGAAGAAGTGCTGACCAGTTTAAAGACCAGGTCTGTTTACCGTAGTTCTCATTAACTAAGACTGTTGTTTGAGTTTTGACTAGAGGAGCTTAACAGTATGGTAAAGTGAGTTCAATGATAATCACGTCATTATGATCTTCAGTGGAAAGAAGGATGATGGCTGGTTCCTGTGTCAGTGCTGCATTCTGGAAGCGTATTGCCTTCAGTGGGTGTGACACATGCTTGGCACAAGTAGCCATAATACCAATAAAAGCAACATCCTGAAGCTTCACCGTACTCTTGTTGAAAAACAGCAGTGCTAAATATGTTGTTAAGGTCTGCTTAAAAACAAATAGGTTTGAGTGGAAGACCTCTTTAATAATGAGTAGAAAACATGGAACATTACTTCCTTTCATGCTCTTTTTAATAGCCATGGGTGGTGTGGGGAAGGGTTGAAACTTAAGATTTCATTGCTGCCTTTGTCCTGTTGGGAACATTTCCCTCACTTTCTGTTATGGTGACCACATAAGAAGTGAGGATAATATTTCCAGCAGGGACACAGCAGTACAAACCTCTTTGTCTGCTGAAACATAACTGATTTTCACCCCCATGATCACATGGGAAGTGACGATAAATCTTCCATATAGAAATGGCAATAAAACCTGAGAGAAACCTGGGCCCTTCCGTACTACATTTTTACTGTAAATAAAATATATGTCTAGATTATATGATGTTTTTTTTTTCTTTTCTACCTGGGGGCTGTGATTGCAAGATCAAACTGTCATAGTTGTTGGGAATGTTTTTATCCATATTGGACATTAGCGTGTTCCTCTTTTCTGCATATTCTGTGATCTATAATAAAAATGTAGATTGTAGCACTCTTTCATAATGATCAAGGCAGGTGTGTATTCCTTGAAGCTGAAGCTTAGGGCTCTTGCCATTAGAGTTCCAAAAGAATATAAGTCACTAATGAGTATTCCAGCATCTATCAAAAACTGGAAAAACTGACTATTGAACCTGATGCATCTCCTCCGTAGCTTGAGAAGGCACACATTCGCATGAAGCAGCTGAAGCGCCAATTGGAGGAAGCTGAAGAAGAGGCATCACGAGCTAATTCCAACCGCCGTAGGCTGCAAAGAGAGCTGGAAGATGTGACAGAGTCAGCCGAGTCTATGAACCGGGAGGTGAACACACTCCGAAACCGGCTCAGGTAGACATTACTATTTTTTCTGTTCAGATTCTTTTGAGACAAGTGTTGGCAGCGGGCCACATTTTTACAATATATCCTACAAAAAGGAATCACCAAATCATCATCCATTGTATTACTTTAGAAGCCATTTCTATAAATAATTGAGAAACACCTTAAATGCTATTTCTTAATCTGTCAATCAGATGGCAATGATCTCTTTGCTATTTTGTGCTAAAAAAACAAAGGCTTGCATCCATTTTGGTGGCTATGGGTGGCAGAACTATATTATGTTGTATTCTAAGTGAAATTCCAGCAAAAACCTTTAATTCAGCTGTGCAAAAGAACATCTGTTGGGATTTACTGCAGTCTGTGTCCCTGTTAGGCAGATTTTCCTGTCCTAATGACCACTTTCATAGGACAAGAAGCAATGAGAATTTCCCCAATTAGATGTAAACCTTGATAAAAACTTGTCAATTTCTAACATTGCCGCACTCTACTATGTTTTATGTTATTTTTTTTTGCTGTGTTTACATCAGACTGCAATGGTAATCCAACAGTGGTTCTAACCAGCACTATAATACAACAGTTGGGCAGGAATTAAAGTAAAGTTTATTTAAACATTTTTCTTTTAATCAGCACAAGGGACAGTACTTACAATCAATAAAAAAAGGTGTCCCTTATGCTGCTGGCTGCAAACTTAGTTTAGTAATCACCCCCCACCCCACAGCTATAATCATTTGCCACAGGGGTTAATTAACCCATAGAACCTGTCATATGCACTGTTCAGGAGTCCTAACTATTCCGACTTTATCTGTCCACCTCCTCCATTCTTAGAAGCTGTACTACAGCTACCGGGAATGAAAAACGATCTATGAATGGAGGTGGCTGGCCTTTCATTCATTCTCCCATCCTCCATTCATAGACCGCTTTTCATTCATGGAAGTTGTAGTACTGCTTCTATGAATGGAAGAGGGGGCAAAATGAGTGGGGATAGGTGGCACAGGAAGATTACCAGTGCAGAGGGGACAGTCAGAGGATGGATTGAATGTAAGTACCATCCCTTGTGCTGATTTTTCTAAAAATGTTTTGACTAAACATCGCCTTTAAGCCAATCAAGTAACTGTTTCCAAAATTATAAAAAAAATGGATATTTGGTGGAAATAACTGTAAAACATGGGCTGTGAATGCCACCCTTATTTTTAACAGTTTGGATATCTTATTGCCGTTGGTAAATGTTGTTTTTTCCATAGTATTGGAGCAATAATATTCAGCAACTGACAAGGACCACTGAACTCAAAGAATGCCCTTGTCACTTTTGTAACCTTAATTAGTTGTTTTTTTTCCTTACATCTTTTCATTCTCTTGTAACAACAGCAAGTTAGAGCGACAACAACGCAAGTACGTCCATATGCATGAGTTTGTGTGACATATAGATTGCTTAGAAGCTGCTTTACCTTTCCCATACACCTACCTCCCCAGAATCCTCTGCAGCGCATTGAGCTGCATGGGGCTGACACACTAACAATGCTTTTTAGATTTGCTTTTTTGCTGTGCTCCTCTGTTTGTTTCCCTATGTTAACTTTCAAAACTTGTGTCTGACAGGTAAACACTTGGAATGATTTGTTAATATCGCTGTAAATGTAGGCACTCCAGTATAGCTTAGAATATTGACAACAGGTTTTTGGAATATGCAAGAGACTTGAATGCTATATGAAGGATAGTCAAAACATAAACATTTTTTTAGTAGTGAATATCTTAAAAAAAGCAAAACCACTGTCATGCAGAAATGATTTCTGTCATCATAAAACCAAATTTCCCTAAAACAGTGTATAGATGGCAGTCAGCGAGTCGCTGAAATGTCACTACTGACACAAAGTTCTGAACTCTGTTTGGAGAACCATGAGCTGAAAGAGCACTTGAGAAGGTGGCGTTTATTGCGCTCATCACTTCCCAGCAGAAATTCATCTAAGGATCTGCTATAAAACAGAATTGTGAGTGACATCGGGGTTACAGCACATTATTGCACTGCCTGTTTAAATTAGTATGTGTATGTTGCTTTCCTGTCTACTGAAGGCAAAGGCTAACACTTTATTATTACATTATTATGTTTAAAGCAAAATAGGTCATTATTTCTATTTACAAAGGTTATTTCTTTGTGGTTAAAATATCAATGATGGCTTTGCGCTTTTAACATAACATTACATTGATATTTAAATCAGAGGCCCGATGACTTCACAGATGTCAGACATAACTTATTCCTTGCAGCATTTGAAATCACCTCCTGATCTTTTGCCACTTTCTTTTTTTTAAGTTTAATTTTTAATCTTTGCCTCTTAGACATTTGACAGACTGTCTTTTTTTGCTGTATCTCCTCGTGCTTTTCCCCCTCCCCTGTCTTATGTCTGACAGAGTTGTGTCTTTCCATAGCCTTGTGTGCTATGAAAGATAATAAAAACATGTCTAAATTTATTACGGTCCAGGTGCTTGTGAACCTTCGGTGCACAAAGGAGTCCCTGTCTAATGTTCAAAGATGGTATGTCTATGGACAGCAGTAGCTGGACCCCTGCTGGGCAGGACTAGCTGTACACACAGAGCTCCCTGTGCTTAACCCTGCTGAGTTATCACTATCCACCTCTTGATGTGCATGGCGCGCTTAACAGTTTACTTAAGTTAACTCTTTGTACTTCAGGATTTACATTCACATATGGTGCTAATAAAACACAGGTTGTCCCAGGTTCTAGTATGCATTTGTCTTACCAGCAATCTGTGAGCCAAGGGTTTATTAAAGTCCAAAACATTTTTTTGTTTTCAATACAGATTCTTGTTGCTGTTTGTGACCCTGTTGAAGAGCTTTATCTTTTGTATCCGGTGCTGGTGACTGCATGTCACAAATACAGGCAGCACTGGAAATCTCTGATGGGAAAAGAAATTGAAACAAATATTTTTTAATTAAAGATGAATTACAGGTATTCCAGGTATTATATCTGGACGGTACCCCTGGAAGCTGGAAATCCCTGAAGTAGACATTGCTACTGCAGTGATCTCCACTAGCTTCTGGGTCCTTTGCTGAACAGTCGGCCTGCTGCATTCTTGTCAGGGCAGGAGCTGGGAAACGGACAGGCAGGCCTAATAACAATGTAGTGCACAGGCTGACGACAACCACCACCCACAGACCGAAGTCCCTCAGGGCGCGGAGTCTAAGTCCCAGGCTGCCCTTCACCAGGGCCCCTGATGGTGGGGATGGACTTGATGCAGCCAGGAACCAGGTCGCGGCCCCGAGGCACCCCAGCTGCGGTAATGGCCGCCACCAATGGCGTGTAGCTAGTGGTAAAGACAATAGAGTAGTCGGACAGGCCGGGTCAACAACAACAAGACAAAACGGTACAGGACAGCAGACGAGAATCACAGGTCACGAGCCGGGTTCAGCAACGGAGGGTCAGATCAAAGGAGAACACAAAGAATGGTCAGGTCACAAGCCGAGTCAGATTCCAGGAGAGTCACGAGAGTCAGAACAGAGTAACAGCAACACAAAGACACAAGTGCAAAGAGCATGTGCGGAACACAGGCTTATATGTCATCAGCCACACCCCTCTGGGGGATGGACCTCAGAGACCTGAAGGCATAAAAGATTCCCACCATGCTCTGCAGAAATCCAAGATGGATGCCAGCACATGGAGTAACATAACCTCTGGTAAAAAGGTAGGACCTTGACAATTCTGAACACAGGAAGTTGGCAGCTTAGTATGAGTATGGGAACCATGAATGAGAAGATTCTCTGATGGACAAGGTGGAGAGATGGGGTAGTGACCCCCATTTCTCCAACTTGTCCAAGTCACATTTCTTCAATGGTCCCATCTCTCACCTTCTCCACTTGAGCAGCTGGTCTTCAGTGATTTCCAGCTTCCAGTGGCATTGGCCAGCTATGATATATACGTAGTTACATTAGTCCAAGCCGGACATTTGGAACTATGTAAAAATATACCATACCTGAAATTATTTTTTAATAGCGTAGGGAGGGTTAGAATCTGTCAGGTTTTTATTGTTCACCTGTTCCTGGTGATATTCACACTCTCTCGTTCTTGTTCGGGGGGTTTCCCAGGTTCCCAGTGGGGACACAGACAGCAATAAAAATACTGTCGTAACTTTTGACCAACTCATTTATAAGCTACAAAAAAAGTTCTGGCCGGAGTTGCAGTACATATCTTGTTTTAAAATGTAGACACTTGTAAATGCTAACTTATCTGTAAAGCTATACTACCAGGGCTCGTTATCTGATGAATTTGGTTATTTTTTGGCCTGGAAATGATAGGGTGAGCCAGAAGCGCTGTTAGATGTAGGATTGCATGTGGACTGGAATTATTTCAGGTTGGCTGCTTAAATCTAAAGGAGGTTTCAGAATAGCAGTAAATCTCTTCTGTTTGGAACTCTTCCTTGTTTTCTTAGGTCAGAAATCAGTTTAAAAAAAAGGCTGTTGTGCCTTTTGCTGCTCCTATCTGGTATTGTGGCACCAGAATAAAATATAAAGATTCATCATAGGAATCACGTTATTATGATGTTTGCAGAGTAGTTTCTAAGCGCTTCAAACAGCTGTAGGATAGCAACATGTCATATTATATGTTAGAAGGCAGTGGGTGGTGGAATCTATATGGAAATACATGAAGGGTGCTAAATCATGTAGGAGAATTGCATTTTTTTTCTTCACAATGCCCTTTAACCTGCCCTGTTAACTAATAGCAAAATTACCTGCAGTTTAGACAAACTGTATGCTTGCCCCTAGTATTGTGTCAGCAGTGGCTTATAACTGATGTATTGAGCTTAGCATACTTGGGGTCATGTGCAAAAAAATTATGTCAGTTTTCTTTTTATGTCTAAGCTGTGTCTTATTTAAAGTCCTGTACTGGTCATTTTAGGAAATGGATTTATAGTCTACAGATGACAGTCTTTGAGGCTGCAGACAGCTGTCTCATCCAATTACTTTATGCTTTAGTGTTGTAGAGTCGGATAGACAATCTGCCTTCATGATAATCACATTCCTGCATGTATGCTATTTGCAGTGCAGTTATTTGTGATCATTTCTATGTTTTCCTGCATACTCCTGAAGTCTGGCAGTAATACCACATTTTTATTGTATATATTGTCATGCTATGCTAGATCTGTTATCTGTTATGCTAGGTTGTATCTACGTGGTTTGAGCCAAGTTATAAAGAGCAATGTTTCTTAAAAAGCAGGCTACACACCAT
Organism: Staurois parvus; assembly: GCF_062004578.1. Lineage (NCBI taxonomy): Eukaryota > Metazoa > Chordata > Amphibia > Anura > Ranidae > Staurois > Staurois parvus. The sequence goes on from NW_028318003.1 coordinate 9,521,792, forward strand.
CTATCTGGGGGGGGGGGGGGGGAAATAAGTATGTATGTGTGTATATATATATATATAGTATATATATATACACGCACACTGTATTGCCAAAAGTATACACGCACACTGTATTGCCCATGATTTGGAGGGACACCCCTCCAAATCATTGCATTCAGGTGTTCCAATCACCTCCATGGCCACAGGTGTATAAAATCAAGCACCTAGGCATGCAGACTGCTTCTACAAACATTTGTGAAAGAATGGGTCGCTCTCAGGAGCTCAGTGAATTCAAGCGTGGTACCGTGATAGGTTGCCACCTGTGCAATAAGTCCATCTGTGAAATTTCCTTGTTACTAAATATTCCACGGTCAACTGTTAGTGGTATTATGATAAAGTGGAAGCAATTGGGAACAACAGCAACTCAGCCACGAAGTGGTAGACAGAGCAGGGTAGGGGAAGGAACAGTGCTCAGAAGTCGCCAACTGTCTGCAGAGTCAACAGCTAAACACTTTGTGCGTTCTTCAGATTATCACAACAGTGTGTAGAGAGCTCATAGAATGGGTTTCCATGGCCGAGCAGCTGCATCTAAGCCTTACATCACCAAGTGCAATGCAAAGCGACGGATGCAGTGGTGTAAAGCACGCCACCACTGGACTCTGGAGCAGTGGAGATGTGTTCTCTGGAGTGACGAATCACGCTTCTCTGTCTGACAATCTGCTGGATGTGTCTGAGTTTGTCAGTTGCCATGAGAACAGTACTTGCCTGACTGCATTCTGCCAAGTGTAAAGTTTGGTGGAGGGGGGATTATGGTGTGGGGTTGTTTTCAGGGGTTGGGCTTGGCCCCTTAGTTCCAGTGAAATGAACTCTTAAGGCGTCAGCATACCAAGACATTTTGGACAATTTCATGCTCCCAACTTTGTGGGAACAGTTTGGGGATGGCCCCTTCCTGTTCCAACATGACTGCACACCAGTGCACAAAGTAAGGTCCATAAAAACATGGATAAGCGAGTTTGGGGTGGAAGAACTTGACTGACCTGCACAGAGTCCTGACCTCAACCGCTAGAACACTTGAGATGAATTAGAGCGGAGACTGTGAGCCAGGCCTTCTCGTTTGAAATCAACGCCTCACCTCACAAATGCGCTTCTAGAAGAATGGTCAAATATTCCCATAGATACACTGCTAAACCTTGTGGACAGTCTTCCCAGAAGAGTTGAAGCTGTTATAGCTGCAAAGGGTGGGCCAACTCAATATTGAACCCTACAGACTAAGACTGGGATGTCATTAAAGTTCATGTGCGTGTAAAGCCAGGTGTCCCAATTCTTTTGGCAATCTAGTATGTTTGTATGTATATGTGTGTGTGTATATATATGTTTATTTCAAGTTATATATAAATTAAAAGATTCAGTAGGTAGAACCCCACACTACACAGTTGTCTACACGAGATTGTACCCAGATTGATTAATCTAATATCGCACCAAAAGTAGTGGCCACATGAGCACCACTACATCTTTCTCCCCTGCTCCCGTGTCGTTATGTGGGTGGACTTGTATGTCCTCACATATGTGTGTGCACTGCTGTCTGGAACCCAAATTTCCTAAACGCAGTGTCTAACATGGCTGCAAGGTGCTGCTAAATAAGCCTTTGAAGCATGATAATGCACTGTCTGTAGTTTCAATGACAATGGAACAGGAAGTGGCGTGGAGGAATCAGAAAGTGTTGACCTGTACAACAGAATGGATAAAGTATTTATGACAATGGATTAGTGATTTCTGATGTGGTGTTTACCCCTGAGGGGCAGATTGAAATAACCCAGGTCTCACTTACCTGTTCAGAGGCTTCCAGGCTCAGATACCAGTTCCCGGAGCACACTGACAAACACTGGCTCAGGCTAGGGGTATCATTTTGAAGATTTATTGCAGTACTTGAACACAAGTGGATAGAGGGATGAGGGTGCAGGATACTCTGAAACACACACAAGCATTAGAGGACAGATTTTTATAGAATATGTAAACCCAACATTTCATATTCCTGATATGTGCCTGCTGTACCATGTACAAAAAAAGAAAAAGTATGTGAAAATGTATCCTGTTCTCGTTGCATTGCTTCCTTTGTGTGAATGTGATCATTTATAAAAGGGTAAATAATAATGTTTTTTTATATCTATAGGCATATATTTTGCCTTTCATGTATATTTTAAACTGAATAGGATGCTTTACAAAGTGAGGATTTACAATCACTTTAAGTCCTTCAGTAGCAGCCTTAAATATTGCTGGAGGTAATGAGAACAGCCAGCTAGTCTGAGACTCTATAAGAACAGCCACAGTTCTTGTAACAACCACTGGCATCTAACCCTCAAAGCACAGGAACAACTGAAGCTCTAGACACAAGGTCCCACTCACAATGCTTAGAGAAGCTCCCCAATCATCTTTCCTGTGACACTCTTCAGTGAAAGGGGTCCTTATCCAGCCCAGCTTCCTAAAGTAGTGTCCTCCAGCAAATTCACTTTAATCCAGGCTCCTTCAGGACCTCAACCAAGCCCATCCTGAGGCCTGATGGCCACAGCTCTCCAGTAACACAGGCTGCCTCCCAGGGACAAACATTTGTCTTCACCCCAGCCACACCTTCAGGGCCTCCCTCTCAGGTGTTGGCTGAATTCAAATGAATATTCATAACCCAGTGGCTAGCCTTCCTACTCTATTTCCGGAAGGTTCTTCCAGAGGCAGGCAGGAGTAGTCAACTGCCAGGCTTAGGGAGACCTTACCAGACTGGGAAATAAATTATTGCTCATCTGGGTACAGCAGAGCTACACTGATAATTTTGGGGCATATCCCTGGTGCAAATAAAAGTGGGAGTTGGGCTTTAAGACAATCTTATCTAATGGTAATGCAATCTTTAAAAGAGAGCTTAACCGGCTTATAGCTAGGCGGCTTCATTTTTATCTTATTACGCTTCCTACATGAGTTTCTGTTTTGTAGCTCAGTCATTTCTAGTTCTTGAATCTTATTATTGCCTGGGGTTTCACTCCATTTTTATTTCCAGGAATTCAAAAGGTATCTGAATTATAGTAAAAACATCAGTGAAATATAATTTGAAAGAAGAAATAAACGATGAGAGAGTCAAATTTCTTATCGTTAAAGGCTTAATTTCAAACATTTGTAAATGTTTACTTTGCTAGTAAAAGTCAAGTGCAGTCTATGAACAAAATAAAGAACCTGCCTGTTTTCTGTGCAGGTAGGCTCAGCTGGAGGAGTCTTGCATTGTATGCTCAGCTGTCTAGTAGATACTTTAGTGGACCTACTTCTGTCTTTTAAATCTAGGAAACAATTACTTGGGTAATGAATGGATTTATGTAGTTTAAATTCTTGATTCAGTGTAAACCATGCAGGGTGGTAACACAAAATTCCTCTTTTCTTATTCTAGATAATAATCATTATTTCCTTTCCCAGAGGAACCTCAATAAAATTAGAAAAGCATCTATAGACCTTTCAACATTTTCAGACAATGTTTCAATCTGTATGGTTATAGAATTATTGCTCACTAAAGTTGGCCACAGATTGTTTGTTTGTTTTTTTTTGACCAGCCAGTGGGCCATCCACACAGTTGAAGTGGATAGAAGAATCCTCCCGCTGCGATATTCTGACAGTGGGACTCGTACGCTATCAGAATATACTGATTAGTGCTGCAGCCGGTTTGCTGCAGGCACTGATTGAACGCAAATTCAAGCTGGATTCACATGGATCAAATTCAGCCAGTTCATCAGGGTGTGTGATCCTCCCTGTCTGACAGAAGTCAATTGGTAGATCAAATTCCATCTAAGGGGACTGCTGGAAACCCTTCATTGGAACAGCAGCTGCAGCACTGTCCAATGTATTCTGACAATGAATGGCAGAGATGTCCTGCTGTCAGAATACAATAGCCCTACTAGGAGGATTCCTCCATCCACCCACAAGCTGAATGAAAACACATTATGCATGTATACCCAGCTTTACCAGCAGTCCCAATCGAAATTGACTTCTCTCTAAGGGAAACAGCTATAGATTGTTCAAAATTTGTCCGGTCCCAGCTAAACTGACCAAATTCTGATCCGTTTATGGCCAGCTTAAATTCAGATGTTGGATTCAGACAGTGGTACTGGATATTGATGGTCACATATTAAAGCTGATTTTCAAGCAAAAACTTTAACAGTATTTTGAATAGAATTTGTTGTATCTTACCTACATTCAAGTGTCCCATCCTAATCTGTTAAAAGAAATTAGCTTCTGTTCCAGTAGATGTGCGGTTTCCAGTAAAGCCAACTCATCGCTGCTGTATACATGGCCACCCAAAGAACTGCCCACAAGAATCAGCAAAATGCTCCTGGTAGCCATCCCATGCACAGATCTGTTAGAAGCTGCATCTTGAGAGAGTGCCCATATAACAAGGATGTTATTTAGTGCCTCCAGCTGATCCCTCCAAAACACCAGTGGACTGTAGGTGAATGCTACAGGTGACATCATAATGAAAATAAATTTGTTTAAAAAAAAAAAAAAAGAGTCTCTTTATCAAATATTTTGCACCAAAAAAAGGTTTCACTGGTATTCTTATATCTGAGGGAGGCATTAGACAATCAATAGTTTTCAGTACTTGGAGCAGGGTACTCCAAACTAGGGCCTTCCCGCTGTTTCGGAACTGCAATCAGTGAGGCAGTGCAAGACTCTGACAATCACAGGCATGACTCCCAGAGGAAGATGCCTCATAATGGGGCTTTTAGTTACTCAACTGCTAGAGGGCCATAGCTTGGAGACCCCTGACTTAGAGTAATGTTTTAGGCATTAGAAGAATTCTTACATTATAATTCCACTCTCCCCAATAACCATGTGGGAAAACCACTAATATGAGGGAAAATAATCAACCTAAATACTAATTTAACTGGATTTAATTTCCATTGAATCTGTTCACAAATCCCCATGAAGTGTCAATAGAGACTACAATAGGCAAAATAATCATTGTTCAGAAAAAAAGACATGCAACCAGTTTGGTACTCTGATTGACAATCTCTGTGCAAATCACATTCTTCCTGCAGAACCGCTCTTTTTTCAGAAATGCCATCTGTGTACAAGAAAATGGTTGTTGGTATCTAAAGAACAGAAGCATGTAGGATTTTGATATATTATGTAGTATGCATTATATATTAGACCTGTTTTTTTTTTTCTTCTAAAAACAAAAGACACAGTTTTAATTTAATCGCTCTTCCTGTTGTAGGAGGGGACCCCTTCAATTCACTCATCGTACCATACGTACAGTGTACCATCTTGAAGGTGTTTCTGATGAAGAGGCAGAGGCACCCTCTGGAGAACCATCAACCAATCATCAACAGCCTCCTCAGCAGGAGTGATGCCACGCAAACATATAGCAGCGGGCTGAGCTTTCAACTCTTCCCCTAAGCCTACAGACAAGACTTCTTCAACAGAAACAGATGGAATGACTCAACATTACACTGAGACTGCTACTGTCAACGCATGACTTTTGAGAGTGACTGAACACTCCATATGGGTTAACTTAATCCTTTGTCTTCGTATCCTAGCCATGAGTTTCACAAAGCACTTTATCTGGGATGAACTCAAATAATGGCAGAGTGTGAGAATAATTATATAAGGAATGGTGTCATATGATATTGCATAATTGACATATGTGCATAGGAACTCATCAAGGCCTTTTATGCTCTTATTGTCATTTTAGCTTCAACAAATCCCCAAGACAATTCTATTAAATACTTTTTACTTTCACTATTATTTTTGTAGTTATGTGGATTGTTATAATTTTCCATAGGTAATTCATATCTGCAACCAGTCTATATTTGGAGCTATAACTAAAACGAAAGCGAGCCAGAATCTAGATTCTAAATAGTCCTTCATTCATTGAGGCTAAGAAAAAACAGCATCTCAACAGACAATCTTAGATTGCATTATTCTGACTATTGTGAACTATTGAGATTCGTAATCAAATGCTGATAGGACATCTAAGTACTATTGTGTAAGTAAGCCCATTGAGTGATGTTGTGTTAATGGTTTACTATCAAATTTAATTTGAGGACCATGATATAAATGAAAAAAAAAACCCTGCATGTTTGTGCATTAACAAAAAGACTGTATCATGGATATATGAGATAATGTACCTACTACTGAAACTTTACCACTGAGTTTAGAGGTCATTTTAATGCCCGAGTCTGGAGGCTGAGTGGTTTTATTGAGGTCACATGTGTGGTGAAAACTAATATTCTTAAAGGAGAACTCCATTAAGGGGTAATCTACAACACACTAGAAATGATCATTCTTTATTCCTAAACCCCAACATACTCCAGTCTGTAAACTCCACACTCTCTTAAATGGCGCTGTGTCATGTGTGGTTGGTGGGGATTCATTTAAATAACACTAATTTACCAGTTACAGTGTTAAGACAGTGTCAATAGTCTACAAAGTCAAGTTTCAGGACCATAGGCACTTCATTGATGGAGTGTATTATATTGCCTTTACGTTTAAGAGGCCTTTCTTTTATAGCATTTAAATTGTTATGGCATCTTTTCCTTGTTTTGGGTCTCTGTACTGGGTCTTTGTAGCATAAACCAATGCCAAGTGTACGTGTATACTGTCTGGCTAATTGGATGTATTTATTCTGACAGCACAATTCCTCCTGTGATTTGAGTAGAATATTAACAGTATCATTTACACCATTGGAAAATGGCAGCTAGAATGGTAAAATGGGCATTAACCTGTTACATGGCTGTAATTCTAATTTAATACCCAGGACAGCATTTTTTAAAATGACAAATCATGTTAAATATTAAAGCGTACATTGACAAACCAGAATGAAGTTTAGGACCCTCCTATAAATAATAGATATTATGGCTTTCATTTACTGTAAGTGGTAGTTCTGCTTAGGAAACGCTTTATTCTTTGAATTTAGTACGTCTGTCAATAAGAGATAACATGCTCACCTTGACAGGGACTGTCCTGTCATATTTAGGGTCATTAGCAAGCATATTTATAATACAAGCTGCCATTCCCCTGGTCAGTATAAATGCCATAGTTACATCTGTATGGACCATGCAAACTGGGCTCTATAGGATCTAGTTTAAATATGGGCCTTTTCACTAAAAAAGCTACAGATGTCCACAGAACAACTCATTTTTGCAAATTAGTGTAATATTCTTCATTGCAGTTAACTGTAGCTAAGATTTTGATCAGATGCATACAGTATGAAATGAGGATAGCTGGTTTAATTAAATGTAACTATTGCACTAGAAATCCAAATATATTGGAAGGCCAAATAAAATATATAAATCGCTCTACTTAGTGTTAGAAATTCTGAAAAATAAAATACCACAATTTGGGCACAGTGGATTTTTTTTCATTCAGCAGTAGCTTGCTTCTAAGGAAGGGTCCTTTCCTTTCTTTCCTATGCATCTCCTTCCCGTACAGCAATATTCATATTTAGATACTTTATGTCAAAGAGGCTTCTAAATGCAATGCACCATTATTCTCACACGCTGCAATTTTTATCATTACAAAATACGTGCTTGAGACCTTTATGGCATGATATCCAAAGCGTAACACAGCGATAGAACACAATTTCAATATTCTTTAGGAAAAATACTGCACATATGTTTTGCTAAGCTGACAGGTCTTTTCAGACATGATCATGTGTATAAAGATGTTCCTGCATGACTTTCATGTTAATTCTGAAAAATTAGTCATATTTTTCTGTCAATGGAATTTGCTAAATTTATTTTTTAAAATGGTTTAATGGAGATGGCGGATGTTTTTTATCTTTGTTTTTATTCTTTAATTTGACTTTTTGCTTTTCATGTTTATAAAGAAGAAACAAACAGTAAATGACAAGAAAATGGATACTTGTCTAGATGTCCTCCTTCTGGCAAAGTTAGGAGCCAAATTTATATATTGAAGGAAAAGATATATGACTTTTATTAAAACATCATCTTCAACAGTTGTTTTTGTCCTGTTATGTATACATTTTTATCCATTATGCTTTTATTTTATTGTACTAAAATTCAAGCTATCTTTACATTTCTTTGGTTTAACATTTGAAATAGACCATCAAGTCTTACATCTGTATTGTTGGTTTTCTTTCTATGTTTTGGTTATATGCAGTGATTTCAGCAAATTCACATTTACCTTTTTTATTAGGGTACAACAAACATACAACGCCATAGCTGTATCAATCAAATGAACCACTTGGTAGACTTTGGGGTTGATTTACTAACACTGGAGAATGTAAAACCTGGTGCAGCTGTGCATGGTAGCCAATCAGCTTCTAACTTCAGCTTGTTCAATTAAGCTTTGACAAAAAAAACTGGAACCTGATTGGATCCTATGCAGAGCTGCACCAAATTTTGCACTTTCCAGTTTTAGTAAATCAACCCCTTTGTCTTTAATTCCTCCTGAGAAATAGCAGTGTACTTCCTGGCATGCGAATGTGCCTATTGTACTCCAGTGCTTACAGCCTTACGGCTGTATATCTGCAGTGTAAGATCTAAGGTACTGCTGCCTCAGGAGATTTGGAATTAGATTTTTTTAAATCTTTATTTATAGGCATTAGAGCAAGCATGACAAGAAATTTGTAAAAACATGAGACTCCAATAGGAATCCAGTTACATTAGAAAGGATACCGTTCACCAACATTGTGCCCCAACAAAATCAAACACCCAATCCCAGCTAACCCAGTGTAATATTGTAGAAATTATGCCAATAAAATAATGTACAGGACAAAGCAAAAATACAGACAAAAATGGCCCCAAGTAAGGACTCAGTACCAGTGCCTACAAGGGTCCAAACAGCCCTAAAATAGGAGGGAGGGACAAGGGGGAAATGAGAAAAAAGGGCATAAGGAAAATAGGGGAGAAGTAAAAAAAAAGGAAAAAGAAACCAGTATAAAAGAACAAAGAACCCTTGTCCACCTAGAAGATGGGGGCAAAAACAGCATCAAACTCGAGCAGTCCATCCCCAATGAAGCAGTGCAAGAATCAGTTTTGAAACATACTAGTTGTTCAATCATGACCAAAAGAATTACACCATCAACTGCTTATATGTGTCAGAGGAGGTAAATTCAATCCATAACGCCCAAGTCTCATAAAACAGAGTACTTGTCTACACATTGATACCTCCACTTCAACTGAATTTCTCGCACCCGAAGGAGCCAATTTCTCACTGAAAGAACCCTCAAGGGCTTCCAGTATAATGATATAAGGTATTTACCAGTATTGAGGTGGAATTAGATTTGGTGATGTCACTACTGTGCTGCTCACTATTCTTTCTGGAAGCTCTGACATGAGGAAACTAAACCCTGCTTCTACCAAGAGACAGTGCAGAACAAGGCATGGTAAGTCAGTAATGGGGGAAACATCATCTGCAAGGAGACCATAAATAATAATGGTGACTGGTCCTTTATCCTCAGCTTTCCTTTTTGGACACTGCTTCCTCTTTAAGCAGGGGCAGAACAGTAGGCTTCTTTAGAATTCTTTGCATTACTTAACTTTCCCCTGTCTTGGCAAAGGCATACAATTACCTGAAATAATGCATGGCTCCTGTCTTTTTCTTCTGGTATAGTTTACTTAGTTATTTATGTAACTGGAATTCCTGCCATTACAGAGGAAAGCGCCATAGTTCTGGGCTCACACCAGCAAGAGTCTGGTAGTCAAACAATGTGGAGGACACTGGTGGGAATCTCTGAGGGAGCACAGATAGAAAAAGGCAGTGATTTGCAGTAAAAGAGGGTTGTTCTCTATTCTGATGGTCCTCTTTGCAATTGCAACCAAAGTGCATATGCCTGGCAATGATACTTAATGACATCCAGTGGGGAAAAAAATCATTCAAAAAGTGTCCTTTACAAAGCAAAAGGCAAGTGCATGAAGCTGTGTACAGCGGCCCAGTAGACAGGGTCTTCTAACCCCCAGGGACCATCATATGAGTGACCAGTCTCAGGAAGAGGTCCCTGATCTTAGGTCTGCAGAAACAAAGTTCTAGGTGAGACAGTAATGTGCTCTTCAGGTTTGCTGCAGCATTTTAAGTAATCTAGTTTGCAGCCCAGTAATGAATGGTACCATGTCAGGTTTAGGAAACTAATCAGCAACCGTATATAATGCTTATTTCTGTCAACTGGTGAATGTTTTCCACCATACTTCTCCAAGTGACTGTTTCTCTTTCATGTTCCTAAGGCAAATTCAAAGTTACCTAAGAATGTGACCCATTGACTACTACTCTCTAAGTAGTAGTAGTAGATTTTCTATTTTAATTGACCCTTAAAGGTTGACTGTAAAAGTAAGTCTTGTATATTGTCTATTGTAACACATGAGGCTTTAGAAAGGGAATTTCCCTTAACCCCTTACAGGAGATGAGCAGTCTTTAGCAGTTTCCATTGTTGTTTTTAAACTATAAATGGTTTTAGTGGTAATGCATCAAGGTGGTGCAGTTTTTCTTGTGTTGAGTGCTTGATTATATAGGGTTACTTTAATATAGGCAATAGGCTATTCATTTTTTTAAGGGGAGTTGCTCTTTGCAAGGGAAATTGCCCAGAACTTAGAGATTGTGGGGAAGTTTCCCTTTACAAAGAATCACATGCAAGGAACATTTTGCTCTTCATTTGCATTTTGCCTCCATATGATTGGTTGATGGAAGTCAGCAGAGCTTCACCTAATTTCCTAAGCTCTGAGGCAAATTTCCTGGGGGTTGACCTAATCACTTGCAACTAAAGAATGTACAGTATGTTTCAAACACAAACCATTTACAAGTAGAGCAAGGCCCCTCGCTCACAATGCTGTCTATCTGCTGTGTGTTCCTCCCAGCACATTCGTACACCTGGGAGGGACAGGTACAGTGTCGGACCCCACTGCAGGTAGCCTGTCAAAATCAATAGTACGTTGTGACCAGATGAGGCTGAGAGCTGCACCGAGTGGTACCGACATTTAGGGCCCTGTGTGTACAGGTACGTGGTTCTTGAAAGCAAAAGGCCTACATGTATTGTGCTATTACTAGGTGATTGGGTGCACTGCAGATAAAGCCTGTGTCTGTTCATCTTTGTTCATTTTACCCTCTTCAAGATGCACACAGTACTGTGCTAGTACATGCTATACCAGCATTTTTACATAACTTTTGTGCTTGTGATTTATAGGATCATATTGTAGGGAGGTAGAGATGATTGTGTGGGAACCTACTGTCCTATACTGTCTATATTTGTAAATAGCTGTTGTTTGTTACCATAGAGTTAGTTGTTATAGACAAGTGCTTCCTGTCCCTGCTAGCCGGGTCAGAAACCCCAGAAAAAGGAAGTGGGGAAAGAGAGAGGAACTGAGCCACATGATCTTACATGCACACACACGATCTGCTGTATTTCACCCAGACCAGAAGCAGAGACTAAATATATCCTTGTGACATATGTATCTCTGTGCTATTGTTATCTCACATGCAGATGCCATATAACTAGGCTTGTGCTTAAGTGTGTATGTAGTGGTCACCTTTCAGTATATTAGTAGGTGAACCTATTTATTGCAATAAAGATTATATGCAGCTCTTGTTATTTTAGTTAACCCTGTCCCTTCAGGTCTGGGAATCTATAGCTAGTTTTAGCTCAGATTTTAATGGCCAGCATAGGCTAGAGCCAGGTTAGGCATCTGATGGTCACTCTATAGTTAGAGGCCCAGTTGTATGACAGCTTAGAAGCTACTGGAGACTAAGATCCAGAGTGGATAGGCTGACTCTGAGTTCAGGTGCCACACCATAGTTTCAGCTAGTAAGAATCTGCATTCCAGGCTGGTTGGACAACGGTTGGATGCTCTCCCCATCACTGATGATCTTGTCTTTAGGTCTCTGACACAAAAACGGACATCCTATCTAGATCATCCTCAAGGGCCCCTGCAACTGAGCTTTGCTGCAACATTCATCTGGAGGTAGCTTTACTAGTAACTATATATACCCGGCTACTGTATACAGTCAGGTCCATAAATATTGGGACATCGACACAATTCTAATATTTTTGGCTCTATACACCACCACAATGGATTTGAAATGAAACGAACAAAATGTGCTTTAACTGCAGACTGTCAGCTTTAATTTGAGGGTATTTACATCCAAATCAGGTGAACGGTGTAGGAATTACAACAGTTTGCATATGCGCCACCCACTTATTAAGGGACCAAAAGTAATGGGACAATTGGCTTCTCACCCGTTCCATGGCCAGGTGTGTGTTATTTCCTCATTATCCCAATTACAATGAGCAGATAAAAGGTCCAGAGTTCATTTCAAGTGTGCTATTTGCATTTGGAATCTGTTGCTGTCAACTCTCAAGATGAGATCCAAAGAGCTGTCACTATCAGTGAAGCAAGCCATCATTAGGCTGAAAAAACAAAACAAACCCATCAGAGAGATAGCAAAAACATTAGGCGTGGCCAAAACAACTGTTTGGAACATTCTTAAAAAGAAGGAACGCACCGGTGAGCTCAGCAACACCAAAAGACCCGGAAGACCACGGAAAACAACTGTGCTGGATGACCGAAGAATTCTTTCCCTGGTGAAGAAAACACCCTTCACAACAGTTGGCCAGATCAAGAACACTCTCCAGGAGGTAGGTGTACGTGTGTCAAAGTCAACAATCAAGAGAAGACTTCACCAGAGTGAATACAGAGGGTTCACCACAAGATGTAAACCATTGGTGAGCCTCAAAAACAGGAAGGCCAGATTAGAGTTTGCCAAACGACATCTAAAAAAGCCTTCACAGTTCTGGAACAACAACCTATGGACAGATGAGACCAAGATCAACTTGTACCAGAGTGATGGGAAGAGAAGAGTATGGAGAAGGAAAGGAACTGCTCATGATCCTAAGCATACCACCTCATCAGTGAAGCATGGTGGTGGTAGTGGCATGGCGTGGGCATGTATGGCTGCCAATGGAACTAGTTCTCTTGTATTTATTGATGATGTGACTGCTGACAAAAGCAGCAGGATGATTTCTGAAGTGTTTCGGGCAATATTATCTGCTCATATTCAGGCAAATGCTTCAGAACTCATTGGACGCCGCTTCACAGTGCAGATGGACAATGACCCAAAGCATACTGCAAAAGCAACCAAAGAGTTTTTTAAGGGAAAAAAGTGGAATGTTATGCAATGGCCAAGTCAATCACCTGACCTGAATCCGATTGAGCATGCATTTCACTTGCTGAAGACAAAATTGAAGGGAAAATGCCCCAAGAACAAGCAGGAACTGAAGACAGTTGCAGTAGAGGCCTGGCAGAGCATCACCAGGGATGAAACCCAGCGTCTGGTGATGTCTATGTGTTCCAGACTTCAGGCTGTAATTGACTGCAAAGGATTTGCAACCAAGTATTAAAAAGTGAAAGTTTGATTTATGATTATTATTCTGTCCCATTACTTTTGGTCCCTTAATAAGTGGGTGGCACATATGCAAACTGTTGTAATTCCTACACCGTTCACCTGATTTGGATGTAAATACCCTCAAATTAAAGCTGACAGTCTGCAGTTAAAGCACATCTTGTTTGTTTCATTTCAAATGCATTGTGGTGGTGTATAGAGCCAAAAATGTTAGCATTGTGTCGATGTCCCAATATTTATGGACCTGACTGTATATGCAGAATTTCACCAGAACTCTTGTTGGGCTCTTTGTAATAATACCTGTTTTTACATTGGATGCATGTACCATTATTAATTGTTTAATATACAAAACCTGTATTATTTCCATACTGGCATGCATTTTTTTACTTATGGTTAATGTTATATGCGGGTTGCAGTAGTTCCTCTGCTCCCAATTACCTTCGTAATTACTGATTAGATTACTAGTTAATTTCCCAGGAAGGCACTCCCCCCTGTTCACAGAGGCCCTGTGGGTGGAGGCACAGCTAACTGTATTATCAAACCCACTCTGAAGGTTCTGATACTCTAATTTGCCTACAGATTTAGCACACTATTCTCTTTGAGGAGGGTGATTTCTTATAACCCCCTCCAAAAGATGTCTACAATAGTCTATGAACATTGAAACCACTTGGCACCCCCTACGTTTCAGCATTTCTAGGCACCATGTGCAGGTAATCCGCAAATAATCAATTGTTTGCTATCTCTGACATGTGTTCCAGTATGCACTGTATCTTTATTTAGACTTGATGCATCTAAAAAAGTATATAGGATTCAAGGTTTGTCTAGCTGTAAGCAACGTTTGTAAGTATCCCAAATAGGTGTGTGAGGTTTTATTAAATATAGTCAGCAACAACTTCCCCTGGGTAATGTCGTTAAATGGATAAAGAGAGTGCCACTTGGGTCTTATAGTACAGAATAAATGTAATAGGTGCCTACATAAACAGTGACTAGAATCTCTCTGTTACAGAAAATCTGCAGAAATCCTTCCAAATGTTTTCCAGTCCAAACGTTTCAAGACCTGATGGAGGGGGCTTGATAAACCCCCAAATCATTGTCATTCATAAAGAAACCTGTAATGAATACACTTATTTTGGTCTATCAGAGACCAATTTTTCGCTATCTCTTCAATCTCTACTCTTCAATCTCATACATAGAGAACACACCTTTAAGATTTGTCTGATGAATTCATAGAACGTTTCTCCAGAAGAAAATACATCATTGTTAGGCCTCCATTTATAATCTTTTGCTGTAAATATTGTCAGGAAAATCTTTCATTAGTATGACTGCCTGAACAGAACCATGTAAAGGAGGAGAAAGAATAATATTACAGCATATTGGATAAACATAGATGGGTACCAGCTTTGTGGGTTATTACTTCGCCAATGCTATTATCATCAATCATCATTTTTTTTTCTTGTGTTATTTTGAGCTTATAAAAAAAGGCTAGTGTGCATGGAGCCTGTTGTTCTATGTGCTATAAACCTTTAATTCAAATGGATTAGCCAGCTGGTTTTATTAGGTATGCAGCTAGCCTGATGGCACCTCTTCTGATATACAGGTGCATCTCAATAAATTAGAATATCATAAAAAAGTTAATTTATTTCAGTAATTCAATTCAAAAAGTGAAACAGTGATATACTTCAAGCATTTCTTTCTTTTAATTTTGATAATAATGGCTTACAGCTAGTGAAAACCCAAAATTCAGTAACTCAGAAATTTAGAATATTACATAAGACCAATAAAAAAAGGATTTTAAATACAGAAATGATGGCTTACTGAAAAGTATGTCCATGTACAGTATAGTATAATACTTAGTTGGGGCTCCTTTTGCATTAATTATTGCATCAATGCA
This sequence comes from Staurois parvus, assembly GCF_062004578.1. Taxonomy (NCBI): domain Eukaryota; kingdom Metazoa; phylum Chordata; class Amphibia; order Anura; family Ranidae; genus Staurois; species Staurois parvus. The sequence goes on from NW_028318003.1 coordinate 9,537,039, forward strand.
GAGTGGCATGGAAGCGATCAGCCTGTGGCACTGCTGAGGTGTTATGGAAGCCCAGGTTGCTTTGCTAGCGGCCTTCAGCTTGTCTGCATTGTTGGGTCTGTGTCTCTCATCTTCCTCTTGACAATACCTCACAGATTCTCTATGGCGTTTAGATCAGGCAAGTTTGCTGGCCAATCAAGCACAGTGATACTGTGATCATTAAACCAGGTATTGGTACATTTAGCAGTGTGGGCAGGTGCCATGTCCTTCTGCAAAATGAAATCAGCAATCAGCCTCTCCATAAAGCTGGGCAGCAGAGGAAAGCATGAAGTGACTTTGGACTTGAAAAAACACAGTGGACCAACACCACCAGATGACATGGCTCTCCAAATCATCACTGGCTGTGCAAACATCACTATGGACCTCATGCAACTTGGATTCTGTGCCTCTCCACTCCTTACTCTTACATACTGCCTGTTCTAAACTTTCTGCTGTTCATGACACTAATTAGTTTGTTTACTACTAGATTTTGGATCATTGAAATGTTACATAATTCAGCTTTTTTTAGATGTAGAATTCAGATGCCTTGATGTCCTCCTCAATTTCAAAAGGCAGAAATACAGCTTCTCACCATTTTACTCCCTCTACCATGCTTCACATTTGGAATGAAGGTTGTTGGTATACAATCAAGCAAAGTTTGGAAATCACAGCTCAGCCACCTAGATCCAGGTGAGCAATTCATGGTGATTAGCGTTCAGGTGGAGACTTATCCTAAAATGCCAGTTTCATTCAAAATACAATAAAAACACCAAGAAACTGCTTACATATTTCAGACTACATATACTGTAAGCATAGCTATAGTAGTCTGAAAGTTGTAAATGGGTATTGGTGTCTTTAATCATTCCAATAATTATGGGAAGTGTTTAATTTGAGAGCTAATCATCTGTATTACATAGGGCACCAAAAACTCAATTTTTAAGCATTCAGGCAGGATTTTTTTTTTCTACTGATATGGATGCAGCCCATTGCTTCCAATGTAGCTGTACAAACAGGTGCTTACATATCCATAAACTAGCTCATGCTGGAAGATATTTTATGTATGTAATCACATAATACACTCACATACATGCACCCTATATGGGACATACTCTTTTTTTTGGCCAGGAACGTACATCAATATCATGTTCAAAAACCCTTATAGTAGAATGTTTTTGTTTTCCTCTAGTGTACTGTGTGATTTTACAGAAAATCCAACATGTGTCTCTTGTATCCACATGACATCACCCCCAAAGTCCTGTAGAATATCTAGGTGGTCTTTAGCTACTTGTTTTTTTAAAGCAGCAGTTTCATTTGTAGTAACCTCACATATTCCTGTTCAGTCTTTTTTCTTGTGACAGACTTAGGAGCACAGATGTTATCAACTAGAGAGTTGCCCGCAGATACAAAGCTGTCATGTTAAGGTTCCTAGGAACTTGTCTGAGTATTGCATTGATTTTTATGTGGCATCTACTCCCAGCTAAAGCAGCAATAGTGATGATTTTTTTTTGGTTTGTATATCTACAGTATATACCTGCAGGACTATTTATGAATGAAGGCAGAAGTCTTTAAAACTCATTTTGTAACATTTTTCAGTTTTGTGACCTCCTGTTTTCACTATGCCACTATCTTCATGCAAACACCTAAATAATTCCCAAGGGTCATAAATATTTAAAAAATGTACTGCTTTAGTAGTACTTTTTATAAAATGGACTTTTAAATGCGTTATAAAGCTTATGAACCTAGGACAGCTGCAATAATTAAAATACATCTTTTAAATTAAAGACTTGAACTTATAATTATGATCAACACTCGTGTCATCTAAATATTGCAATATTAGGGTTGGCTCGTTGTCCTGTCTGCACACAGCACAACCATGTTCTAAAACTCAGACCGGTCAATCTCTCTACAATTAGTTGATTTCCTGAAGACAAAAAGGCTGTTCACTTTGCAACTTTGAAATATTCCCTTACTTTAGTGATTGTGATGACAATTCACTTTGCAGACTACCCAATCACATAGAAGGACCATGATTGGAGGATGAAAGTCGGCAGCCAACCAATAGAAGGGAAAAAAATTGTGAAAATCCCTTGCAAATTGAAAAGTTTGTTTGCCTTTAGTAAATCAAGTCCAATGCATACGCAATGTGATCTAAATGGGCAGATTTCAGTTAGCAGAGACAATAATTACTATGTCTGTGGAGGCCTTCAGACCTCAGTAAACACACTTGGTGGGGGGGTTTGTTAGCTGACTTTCACTGTGCTTTGTGCACAATTATTAGGCAAATGAGTACTTTGACCAAATCATAATTTGTATGCACATTGTCCAACTCCAAGCTGAATAAACTTGAACGCTTATTGGATTTAAGCATATCAGGTGATGTATATTTGTGTAATGAGGGAGGGTGTGGTCTAAGGAGATCAACACCCTATATCAGTGTTTCTCAACTCCAGTCCTCATGGACCCCCAACAGGTCATGTTTTCAGGATTTCCCTCAGATGAAACAGCTGTGGTAATTACTAAGGCAGTGAAACTGATCAAATCACCTGTGCAAAATAATGGAAATCCTGAAAACATGACCTGTTGGGGGTCCATGAGGACTGGAGTTGAGAAACACTGCCCTATATCAAGGTGTGCATAATCATTATGCAGCTTCTTTTTCTTAGGCCAGGGGTGGGCAACTGGCCCTCCAGCTGTTGGTGAACTACAAGTCCCATCATGCCTCTGCCTTTGGGAGTCATGCTTGTAACTGTCAGTTTTGCAATGCCTCAGCTGGAGGGCCACAACAGCTGGAGGGCCACAGTTGCCCACCCCTGCCTTAGGCAAAATGAGCCAAGAAAGAGATTTAGAAACAGCAAATATTTGAACCTCCGCACTGGATGCATGCTCAAATTAAAACAAACAAAAATAAATAAAATATCACCACCCTTTTACAATAATTATCCAAAAACAATAATAGGTGAATATAATTCACTGCTGCCACCTTATATAAGAAAAATAGCTACTAATATGAAGAAATACCTTCCCCAGTGGCACTGTGAACTCTAAATTGAAAATGTAAATTCATTAAATGAAACAATGAAAAAGTCCTTCGTAACATAAATGCATCAAATCATGTGAATGATTATAAGTCCATCCCAAACCAATATCATCACATGTCCACCTGTGTGCTGCCATTTGCGTTTCACAAAATCAGAACCCAACAGAGGAGTAAGGAGGTTTATGAAGTATACACAGCGGTAATTTTAAGCGGAGGTTCAACAAGCGATACATTCCAACCATGAGAGTGGGAGGCATGTGGGTCTGGTGAGTGCATACCCAGCAGGGAATGTTGTCTCATGAACACAAGGTGATATTGGTTTGGGATGTAAAGTAACAGGAAGATTGAAGCACTTAAAGTGATATTCACATCATTTGATGAAAGTCTGTTAATTTACATAATTTGATGGACTTATGTTAGGAAGGACTTTTTTAGAGTTTCACTTAATGAATTTACATTTGTGATTTAGAATTCACAGTGCCACTGGGGAAAGTGTTTCTTCAAAAAAGAGATTTAGCTGACTCTGAAAAGTCAAAAATTGTAAAAAGTCTTTCAGAGGGATACAGCACTCTTGAAATTGCTAAGATATTGGGGCGTGATCACAGAACCATCAAATGTTTTGTTGAAATGAGTTAACAGGGTCACTAGAAACATGCTAAGAAAAAAAACGAAAAATTAACTGCCAAAGATTTCAGAAGAATCACACATGAAGCTACCAGAAATCCATTATCCTCCAGTGCTGTCATATTCCAGAACTGCAACCTACCTGGAGTGCCCAGAAGTACAAGGTGTTCATTGCTCAGAGACATGGCCAAAGTAAGGCAGGCTGAAACTCGACCACCACTGAACAAGACACATACTGTAAGTTGAAACATCAAGACTGGGCTAAGAAGTATCTGAAGACAGATTTTTAAAGGTTTTATGGACTGATGAGATGAGAGTGACTCTTGATGGTCCAGATGAATGGGCCTGTGGCTGGATCAGTAAAAGGCACAGAACTCCACTTCGACTCAGATGCCAACAAGGTGGAGGTGGGGTACTGGTATGGGCTGGTATTATTAAAGATGAGCTAGCTGGACCTTTTCAGGTTGAAAAGGGACTCAAAATTAACTCCCAAACCTACTGCCAGTTTTTAGAATAAACTTTCTTCAAGCAGTGGTACAGGAAAAAGTCTACATCTTTTAAGAAGACCATAATATTTATACAGGACACTGCTCCATTAAATGCATCGAAGTACTCCACTGCGTGGCAAGCCAGTAAAGGCCTTAAAGATGAAAGAATAATGGCATGGCCCCCTTCCTCACCTGACCCAAACCCTATTGAGAACTTGTGGGCCCTTCTTAAATGGGAGATTTACAGTGAAGGGAAACAGTACACCTCTCTGAACAGTGTCTGGGAGGCTGTGGTTGCTGCTGCACAAAAAGTTGTCAACAGATAAAGAAACTGACAGACTCAATGAATGGAAGGCTTATGACTGTGAAAACAAGGGTGGCTATATTGGTCACTGATTTTCTTTTTGTTTGAAATGTCTGAATTGTTTGTAAATTTTGAGTTGTTTGTTTATTATTCTTACTTTAGCAGATGAAAATGAACAAGTGAGATGGAAACATTTTTCATTTAGTTGCATAACAATTCTTCACACCAATAGTTGCCCAATAATTGTGCACACATATATATTCTCCTAAGAAAGCCAAACGCTTACTTTTACTTTCTTAAATATTCACTTTTGAGGTTTATTAACATTTTAGATTTATCGAGAGCACTGTAGTTGTTCAATAATGAAATTAATCCTCAAAAACGCAACTTGCTTAATAATTGTGCACACAGTGTATTTCCAATCTGGTGCCTGCTTCATCCCTGAGATACCACTGGTAGTGCAGATGTCTGCAGAATGCAAAGATTTGCACGTATAGATTTTATACTTCCTGAGGACGATCTATTGGTCGAAACTAGTCGAGGGCTTATGACACAACTTCCGCTGATGTCACTTCTGGGATTTGGAACACATGCTGGAATGCGGTGGCCATCTTAATTCCCATTCATAATATACAAAGCTGAATACACCTAGTGCCAGGAAAGGCGTTTTTTTTGTGAGTGGCATTTCTATTTTTTGACTCCATATTAAAGTTTTATACAGTTTTACACTATGGGACATCTGGTTTTGTTTTGATTTATGCTGAAAATATGAAATACGGCCTGTGGAGGAGAGGAGCTGCCTAACATTGATGCAGCTCTAGTGGAAAGATACAGCACCGTTGCACCAATTATTCACATGCTGGGACTGAATATTAATATTGTATTTGTATCTTGCTCAGTATTATCACTTTAAAGATTGCACAGTTTATTTTGTCTATTTGTGACCTTAGCGCAGTCCAATTTTGAAATATATAAGATTTTGTGTTTAGAAATTAACATTTAGGACTGCTGCTATATAGGTATCTTATATATAGTTAAATTCTTTCACATGTTAATTCATTTTCACCCCTTTCTTTCAAAGATTTGCACGTGCATGTGTAAGCAGGTGCAGTTAGCTAGTCTGCCACTAGGTGACTCTGTCCCAGAATGGTGTGTGGTAAGGCCCCATGTACACGGGACACTTCTGAATGATTGAAACTGCTGGAAAACATAGGTTATAAACATCTATTTAGCCACGTTTGCATAATGCGTTTATGTGCATTTTCATTTAGAAATGTTTTTTAAAGATAAGCACAGGAGAACCTCCGAAATGCCCAGAATGCACTGAAAAGTGGTAAATTATTAACTATTTCAGACTGTTTCAGAGAAATACAGAGAGTAGAAGCAGAGACAGCAGTATATGTTGAGATAATTAGGGGTGAGTTGCTCATTAACATTTCTTTTGTTTCCAAGGGTGGGAAAGGTGTCTGGTGCAGTGAGTCATTAAGCTCATTAAGGTCACCTGGCAGGTGGTCTTCATGAGGAATTTGAGGTGTGAATGGTCATTAACATATATTTTGTTTCCAAGGGTGGGAGAGGTCTGAGGTGTGAATTGGTCATTACAATGTGTGACAAGCTTGCTAGGAACATCCTGTGTTCAGTGTTTTGTCCATCTGAGTACCTTGAAAATGCTTTGCACACATTTTTCATGATGAAAAAAGGCTCTGGACAGCATTGGGAACTGGAAGAGTTAAAAAAAATTTAGACGCATTTTCAAGTGTTTTGCGTTTGCAAAGCTGATAAAATCGACTGCTGAACGCAAGTTTTCTGTGTTCAAAAAACTACTGTAAACTCAAATGCCTGTAAACAACTGTAAACGAAGATGTGTACATAGACACATAGGAAAACATTAGGGTGAGTTCAGGGGCTGCTGAAAAAAATGCTGAATGCGAGTTTATCAGCTGCAGTGTACATGAGAATAACAGACACTAGTGTAATCAGGTGCTAGGCCCCTTTCAGCCAGAGCCCTCCTGTAGCAATGTCACTTTGTGAGCTAGGTTGGGAGGAGCCTTCGTGCAGTTGGGCGTGGGAACTAGAAACCCCACCAGTGTGCCGATTGTAGTCAGCTAAGTTGAGGCCCTGGACAGGGCTGGAGGACAGAGAGAGGTAATCCTGTCCTCAGAAGAGCCGGCTGTAGTCATCCTGTCTCATATGGCGGTGAAGGCTAGAGCAGGTTGCAAAAGAACTTTTAAGCCAAGCGTTCCCTGAAGTGAGGCTATCCCCTGGAGGACCCAGGAGAGATGTACCCAAGCCAGAGGTAAATTACAATGACCTTTAGTTGTGAGTTGGACACAGACTGCCTAAGGCAAACCAGAGCCCCCTGAATGAGTACTAATGACCCTGGGGAGGAGAGAGACTGAACATGGTAGGATGGCTTATTAGAAATGTGCTGTGTGCTGCTGTGGTTCACCCACTATGTGTGTTTGACAAAATGCTGCTAAATGACCCCAGATAGTCTATGTGATGTGACTGTAATCAAATGACATCAGTAAAGTGCAGCAACTCTTTTTGTGTAGGCATTCCTTCCTTAGGATCTAAAGGTTAATGGCCAGGAATGTTGTGAGGAGGCCTCTGGCATGGAGATGGGAACAAGATGGCGGAGGGTTAAACCATAAGCAGGAGAATTGTTGTGGGAGAAAAAAGTGGGGCAAGGTGCTCTTAGCGCCAATACATAACCATTTGAAGCCTCCTTACATATGTAAAGCAGGCCATACATGGGTTGAAAACCTAAAACATTGTTTGTTCTGTAATGAGATGGTGCCACCAATGATTTCTTAAATCGGTCGTTTTTCATGAATTTTCCAGCATGCCCAATAAATAAAATGGGGAGGAACCACGAAAATCGTCTGGTGCCATTGCCCCACTAACAGAGCAAAAATCAGCCGATCATTCTTAGGTCCTATTTTTGAACAAAAATCGTTCGAAAATCGGCCCATATATGGCCAGCCTAAGCGTGACTGTATTGCTGTGTGGATGTTGGATTGGAAACACCTGACTGCTATCTGGTTATTTTAGCCAGCTATAGATCTGCTTGGTGGCCATGACTCTTTTCCATATATTTTTATGTCTTCTTGTCAGAATGCTACCTAACAAGTTCCCATCCCCTGTAGCTCGCTGGACAAAAGTGTCGTATTTAAAAGTATAAGCTCTGCATTTTGTTCACTTTCTCCTAGATCAGTATTCGCAATCCAGCCATTAAACCCCATCACCCTGCTTTGGGTGTTGTGTGCCCCAAGATGCAGACACTCGTATGGGCCTGCCCTCCATTATATTACCTGACATGCCAACCTTTGTATCTATAGATTACTAGAGATTTCACTAGAGAGAGAATTCAGCTGCTAAGCAGGGATTGCTTTCCAGATCCCTTATATTTCATACATTACTACTGGCAAAGTGCATAAAACAATATAAAGTGCTATCAAGCATTATAAACTGTATTAACAATTGATTATGTGGCTAAAATCATATAAATATATTGCAAGGCTCCCAATTTTAGACGCTGAATGACTTTACCAGCACAACATACAAATACACATAATTAGTAGAAATCCTTCCTAAGGCTAGGTTCACATCTGTGCGGGAGGTGCTGCTGCGGATCCGCACAAAAATCTGTGCAGCTGCACCACCCACACAGAAAAATGCGGACACGCAGGCGGCATTAATTCTAATGGCACGCCGCCCGCACTGGAAATCGCAACCGTACTGGGAACCGAGGTTACTGTGCGGGCTGCGGTTTCCAGACAAGTGCAGGGACTTCTTCCCTGCGTGTCCATTCCATCAAATGAATGGGCTCTCGTGCCCACGCAAAACGCAGCCCGCAGGAATGCACATATGTGAACCAGGGCTCAGGGCTTATGTCGGTGGGTGTTGTTTCCTGCATTTGACAAAATCCTATTGACCTTAACTGAGCAGTACGCATGGCAGTTCAGAGGCTGCGTTTGACCCGTTTTGCAATCTGGGTGCAGCATGTCCTATTGGTGTGCTTCAACTGCAGGTCAAATGCTGCAATTTCCATTTGACTGCAGCTGAATGCGTTTGAATAGAAAACACAGCCCGTGGCTTAGTTGCCGGCTAACATGAACCCCACGGCTTGACACAAGGGGGTTTATTTACTAAAGCTGGAGAGTCCAAAATCAGACTCCCTTCTGCATAGAAACCAATCAGCTTCTAACCTCAGCTTGTTCAATGAAGCTTTGGCAATGAAACCTGGAAGCTGATTGGTTTCTATGCAGAAGGGAGTCTGATTTTGGAATCTCCAGCTTTAGTAAAAAAACCCCAAGGTGTTTGCCCCGCTCTTGTAAATGCCTTTCCTCCCGGAAGCAGCATTTTAGCAGTAGAAACACTTGACGCATGTAAACGTCTTTAGACACATCTAGTGCTTGGGCATTCATTTATTTCATTGGCCAGGATAATCATTTATTCTGGCCATTCAAATGAATTAACACTCAAGCACACCTAACACCATCCGGCATTTACACATGGTAACATTTTTTCTGCTGCTCCTGGACGCATTGGCAGTGAGGTTTTCTTTCTGCCTCTGAATGCCCCTGCATCTTAACTCTTCTAAACGCCTGTGTGTGTATGGACACATAGGCTAACATGGAAGGGCATTTAGAGGCAGAAAAAAGTGCCAGGGTCCCTGAAAGCAGTGTTTTTGACCCTCCGTGTGCATGAGGCCTTACACTGATTTCAATTATAATAACATCTAAAGGCTCTTTCATATGGGAGGCCAAGAGTGGTAAAAATAGGTGGCTGGGCTGCTGTTTTACCAAACCCTGAATTCCAAAATTACAGCCTGACAGGGCTGCATGCATGCCACAGCTGCTGTATTTTTAACCTGGGCTGCCGAGTTGGACAGGTGGAACCACCTGTCAAACTTGCCCACTGAGATCAACGGGACCGCACTGCAACCACAGCCAAATGTTTGGCTCACAGTTGTGGCCACAAAAAAAAAACACAGAGAAAACCCAGCCATCATGATCTTCCCCCAGAGATGGAGATGCTGCAAATAGCAGCAGTCTGTGATCAATATATAGATGGGCTGTGGCAGGAGGTGGTCTGTGACAGCAGCTGCACCCGTTGGCTCAGTGAATGTCTGTCAAAGATGAATCCTCCTATATTTCCACTAAACACACCTCTACTCGAGTTCATTCCAGACTCACACCTGTTGTAGTTCAAGGCTTAAAGCGGGCTGGCATATTCATCTTCACCCCTCCAAGGCTGGCCACGCCCCCTCTCTGAGTCCCACCCAATCACTGACTTCATGAAAGCAGAGGAGGTAGGGGGAGGATCTGAGTCAGTCTGTAAGTAACCTCTCTGTTATACTGGCACCCTGGTGGTGTTTTGAAATACTGAGTGAACTAGGCTGCTGACTGTCCGTGACAGCCCTTAATTTTTGTGATTCTGCCCTAGACAAGGTCTGAGTGGGACACCAGTTGGTTTTCTGTGAATGTCCCAGGCAATTCGGGAATGCTGCAACTATGCAAATATAAACAAAGCATATCCCTCTATAGTGTGTACTTGTCTCAATCTAGACCGCTAATTGTCATTTGTGTCTGCTGTCTTGTTCCTCTGCTTCTGCATTAGTCACATTTGGCAGGTTTTCCTGACACCATGAGATAAAATGAAGTGCCAGGGGAGGGAGCTCCATGACACAGCCTGTGATTGACAGCATCAGCTCTGTCCTCGTGTGCTGCGGTCCTTCTCTCCAATTAATTCTCCTCACTGAGTATCCCTTCATCTCTCCATCCCCTGATTTTTGGAAGCTAAAATAAGCTGTATAAATTCTGGACTTTGAACAGAAGTAGAGAAGAGAATACTGCAGATAAACAGATACAACTTATGTATGAGGATTTGTTTCAGCACATAAATAGCCATTTTTTTTTAACATTTTAGATAGAAATAGGCAAGGTTTTAAAACTCTGGCAGGTTGTATTTTGCTGTTTGCATACTGTTGGGGAGATTTCCCCTTACTTCCTTGGCCAGAGACACAACAGCAAGTGAGAGAAAATCCCCCAAAGTCTATAGAATTTCCCTCCTCAGATAGTTGTCCTTAAAAGAGGTGCCTACAGTGGACGGTTTTTCTATATCTTTTTTCTGGAGACAACCCTGTAATTTTGGACTTTCCATCACTTTCAATTTCAGGAACAATGGTCACCAGTACAAATACAGGGATGAATCTCTCCAGTAACACTTGACTTGATCCAAAACAAAAAAAAAAAGTTTTTCCTTTACATGTGCTTTAATTCCTGATACCAAGGTGCGCTGAGAGTGGACACAGCTCAGTGTAGATTTTAAGAATATTGAGAGGTAAGAAGGTTTGATTACAGAAGAAATATGGCATGCCTCTTCTGCAATAAAAGCCTGCCTGCTCGCATTGTTTTATTCTAGGGCAAAGTTCCGCTTTAATATATTTTGTTAGACAGTCACTTTTATGTTGATCTTGAGGTGTTCTTTGTCCCCGCTGGTTGGTTATAGAAAGACTTTTTGACTCCCTCGTGTGAAAGATTTACTGTAGAAGATTTTCTGATGAATTCCTGAGGCTCAGTTAGTAGTGGGCTCACCGTACCTAAAAGTGAGAAGAAATAAATTTTACTGACCAGCTCAAGAACAATGCAATATTGCCTAATCATTTATAGATCTACCAGATATGAAAAAGGCAAACATCCTTCATATGGGAAACACTTTGTATGGCATTTACAATTCTTATAGTTCACAGAACACACTCTGAACTGTTAACTATTGGCTTCCCTTTACATATCTAACTTCAGATCATAGACTGAAATATCTTTTTTACAGCCTGGCCTTTTTTCAATGTGTTACTGTAGCCAGGTGCTTGGCTTAGAATGAAGAGTGAGAGAAACACTGGCTGCAGCTGCTCTCTGTAGCTGCTGCCCTGCAGTGATGTACAGTTGTGTTCAAAATAATAGCAGTCAGACATCACTAACCGGATCAATCACTGTTTTTGGTAGAAATGATATTTCTACATGGCAAATAATTTACTAGCAGGTGTAGTAGAGTAATAGAAATCCAACAGACCCAACAGTCATGACATGCATGCTGCTGATTCTGTGTAATTGAATCACTAATTGAAAGGGGCATGTTCAAAATAATAGCAGTGTGGAGTTCTATTAGTGAGGTCATTCATTCTTTGAAAAACAGGTGGCAATTATTGCCCTTATTTAAGGAAGGAAGGCAGCAAATGTTGTACATGCTGGTTACAGTGCATTTCTCTCTGAAATTCTGAGGAAAATGGGTCGTTCCAGACATTGCTATTTTTTTGAACAGTCTAATATTCACTTTTCTTCAATTTTTTTTTAGAGGAACAACACAAATTTGATATCTTTTTCTTCATGTTTTGATTTGGAATAGAATGTGTAGTGTTCCCAATGCATTTGTGTGTATGGAAATAAAAGCTATTAGAAGGATTTTGAGCTTTATTCACTTTTTTTCAACACACTGCTATTATTTTGAACACAACTGTACCTATTAACATCTATGTCAACAAGAGGAAAGAACTGCTGAGCAGAAAGAGTTCAATAGACTGAGTCTGGCAGCACTTCCCGGTGGGAACTTTAGTCCAGAGGTAATCAAGAGCTTTTGAACTGCATTTCACAGAGGGAGATTGAAAGGATGAGAGGAAAGAACTGCATTTTCTCGGGCTGTACAGGACACAGCAGGGAGCCTAGAAAGTGCACATTTATGCAGCAATTATGCAGCAGTGTGCACCACCACTGCTGCATAATTGCTGGCTGAGTGGGATTTGGAATGGCAGCCTGGGTGCAGAGCAGAGAGTGCACTAATTGCTGTGTGTGACGGGATGGTGAGCTGCAATATCACTGGGAATGGTGAGCTGCTGCTGTAGGGATTTACTATCTGGTGCTAGAGAGAATTAACCTTTTAGGAACTGACCATACAGCCACGTAGTAGCCTTATTGCTGCCTGCGGGTTTGACTGGGACTATTCTCATGTGCACCAACAGTACAACTGGGCCTCAGCGATAGCTTGCTGAAGAGTTAGGACTACATACTGTCCTTTTGCAGTTGTAACACAGAGACCTTCAACGATTGCTTATGCTTAGAGGTAATTCTCAGTGGACATTACGCTATATCCTAGCCATTCTCCTCGAGTGCACTGTAGACTACTTATAGTATTCGTATTCACATTGCTGTTGTTTATTATATGCACTGTTTATTGCTGACTTTGCTGATTCATCAGTTATTTATAGTCTAGTGGTACAGATTATACTGTATAACAGACTGCATCTGAACCTACCTTCTGTGTCCATTTATGCTCAAACCACCATTTATTATATGTACAAATAAAACTTCAGCGCAACAAATAACTCCTCAAATTCCTGTGTATACCAGTGCTGCTGCCACTTCCATGCGTTTCCCCATACAAAAGATATATCATAAAATAGTAACAAAAAATGGTGAAGCGCTATGCAAATGCAACAAATCAGTGTATATACACACAAATATAGGTGAATAAATATACATTAATAAGCAATAATTAAAACGTGAGACTCCAATCTTTTAAATAATATAGAGTGACGTGCTTAAAACAGCAACACACTGTGCAAAAACAAGTGCCTGGTCTGCCAATAAAAATATAAACACACCAGGTTAAATTAAATATATACCCAAAATAGATATATATACATAAATAATATTAACGTGAGACTCCAATCCTTGAAATAATACAAAGTGACCCGTGCTTAAAAACAGCAACACACTGTGTAAAAAATGCCTGGTCTGCTAAACAATATGTGTACACACCAGGTAGAGTGAAATATATACCAAAAATTAGATATCCATTATTAATATATCAAGTGATAGGTGCAACAACACAAATAGAAAAAAATAAACGACAATTGAATAAAATCGTTCAGTGTAAACATCAATAGTGACCAGTCCAACAAAAAGTGCTTCAATCTTCAGTGCACACTATAAGTGCTCTCAGTGACACTCTTTGTGACTTATCCCACAGTGGCTAAAGTGCCTCCTCACCTCCTAACATCGACCCTTAAGGGCCACAACACCTTGGGTAATCCTCAAACCAGACGGCTTCCCACACTATGGCTCCACTGACTCCAATCGGGCTCCGATTATAACTCAGCGCATCAAATATGCCTTTCACACAATAGGCTCAGGCATGCATGACAGGGGTAAAGAGAAAGACCTCCATAGTGTAATACCGCTTTATTAATGAAAAAACGCCAAATAAATGGACACTCACATTAAAATCCTATTAGTACAGCAGTTTCCCATGTGCTATGGGTGTACTAGGGGACTCTGGTGTACCAAGATGGCATCAAAACCGGAAGTGCATCACCGCTGAAACCGGAAGTGTGTCACCGCACATGCTCTCTACGCGTTACACCACGATAGGACACGTGGCTTCCTCAGGAGTTTACACTGAACGATTTTATTCAATTGTCGTTTATTTATTTTTTTCTATTTGTGTTGTTGCACCTATCACTTGATATATTAATAATGGATATCTAATTTTTGGCATATATTTCACTCTACCTGGTGTGTATACATATTGTTTAGCAGACCAGGCATTTTTTTACACAGTATGTTGTTGCTTTTAAGCACGGGTCACTTTGTATCATTTCAAGGATTGGAGTCTCACGTTAATATTATTTATGTATATATATCTATTTTGGGTATATATTTCATTTAACCTGGTGTGTTTCTATTTTTATTGGCAGACCAGACACTTGTTTTTGCACAGTGTGTTGCTGTTTTAGGCACATGTCACTCTATATTATTTAAAAGATTGGAGTCTCACGTTTTAATCATTGCTTATTAATGTATATTTATTCACCTATAATTGTGTGTATATACACTGATTTGTTGCATTTGCAGAGCGCTTCACCATTTTTTGTTATAATTTACACATCCTGAGGTATAGGGAATAGGTGATAGCAGCTGGCTATTTATTAGGTAATTTCATAGTTGAGCGCAGGAGGATAATTCAATGTCATAAAATAGTGCCGCGCATATATCTCTATAACCTCATACATGAATTAAAGCATCCAAACCATGTGATTGTGATTATGCAACAACGGTGAATACACTGAATACAACTTAAAAGTCCATAATGTGTGCTTGATCCTTGTGTTTATAATTTGTTCCCAAACAGGTGCTCTTTATTGCTTGTGTTCACATTTATTCCTATAGGTGCTCCTCCACCAGAGACATACATATATACTCTCACCTCCTTTTATGACCCAAATTGCATATTTCAAATAGCACCTTTCCTTTTTAACCCGGGTAGGTATACTGTGTAGATGACACCACTTTCCTCCTCACTCTGCTGCAAACGGTCCCATCTCCTCTTTATCCCACAAATCCTCCGCATATGTGAACAGAAACGCTTTCCATAGTGCACTCACATTTAAAAGTGTCCTGCTGGGACACCACAGTAAAAAAAACCTTGTTATAATGTATTTTCAATGTGTTCAGGAATTTCCAAGATGGCGGCTCGTAAACTTCCTGTTTAGCAGCTTGATGTGGGCCAATGACGTGGGCCAATGACGTCACGCTGCTAAACAGGAAGTTTACGAGCCGACATCTTGGAAATTCCTGAACACATTGAAAATACATTATAACAAGGTTTTTTTACTGTGGTGTCCCAGCAGGACACTTTTAAATGTGAGAGCACTTTGTTTTTTTTTAGTCCACATTATGGACTTTTAAGTTGTATTCAGTGTATTCACCGTTGTTGCATAATCACAATCACATGGTTTGGATGCTTTAATTCATATATGAGGTTATAGAGGTTATAGTAAACTGTTGGTGCTATATAAATCCTGTATAATAATAATAATAGAGATATATGCGTGGCACTCTTTTATGATACACCATTTATTATATCCCGTACCAACACATTGAGTTCATTTACCATTTTTACCACAACGGCCATTTTTTTTTTTTCCTGCTACTGTTTCACAGCCACGTTAATGGTATCTAAGCTCGTGTTCTTCTAAGCGCTTGCAGTAACTTTCATTTAACCAGGTGTGTCAGAAGGGCCGAAGCTGTTCTTGGAGTTGAGGTACAGAACAGAGAACCTAAATTACCAAGTGGCCCCTGTGTGGGTAGCACTACATAGATCAAAACATAACCTTCATAATTTAAAGTGTACCTAAAGCAATCTTCTCTTTTTTCATTTAAAATATTTGTTCCCTTCCAATCCTACTCCTTAATCATTTCTCCTCCCTGGTTTGTACATTGTGCCTTCCTGCCCGGAAAGCATTTAGGCCTCAATCACATGGGCATATTGATCCGCACTGGGTTGTCTTCACCCAAGTGGGATGCACAGGTGTTCGGTGCAGCCCCATGCAGGCAGCCTGTTCAAATCAGAAACATGTGGATGCACAGACCTGCACAGATAACCATCCAAATCCCAGCATGTACATTCATATGGGTCTGTTGCATAGATCAGGGTGCAGACATATTGTGTCCTGATCCATGCATCGAACCTGCAGGAATGTACACTCCAGGATATACTTGGTGCTCCTTGCAGGTCCGTGCAACTGACCACCTGTCATTGATCTGAACAGGCTGCTTTCACAGGTCACCATGGAGCATCCATGCATCCTGCACGGGTAGAGGGATCAGTATGTCTGGGTGAATGAGGACTAAGTAGTAGAACACTAAGATGAAATAGGACAGCAGCAATGTACAGTATGCAGCTTCTGACCATCAGCCATGGCAATTGTATGTGTTTTGAATATGGCCGCTCTTGATGCTGAATAGTGATGCCTTGCACTGTGCCGAGCATTTTAGAAGGCCAGGCAGAACACAGGGTTGCTGTCAGGGCAGGAGCTGTGGAATGGACAGGCAAGCCTAATGGCAGGGTCACGCACCGACTGACGACAACCACCACCCACAGACCGCAGTCCCTCAGGGTGCGGAGTCTAAGCCCCAGGCTGCCCTTCACCCACCAGGGCCCCTGATGGTGGGGATGGACTTGACGCAGCCAGGGACCAGGTCGCGGCCCCCGAGAAACCCCAGCTGCGGTAATGGCCGCCGCCAATGGCGTATAGCTGGTAGGAACCAGATAAGAACGATAGCATAGTCAGACAGGCTGGGTCGATAACAGCGGGACAGACACTACAGAACGGTAGACAAGAATACACAGGTCACAAGCCGGGTTCAGCAACGGGACGTCAGATAAAGGGATAAGGCTGAGAATAGTCTTAGACAAAGCCGAGTCGGTTTCCAGGAGAGCAACAAGAGTAGAACAAGAGCTTGCAACAACACTATCATACAGGACACGAATGTAAAGAGCAAGTACAGACAACAGGCTTAAATGTGATCAACCACACCCCTCTGGGGGATGGACCGCAGAGGCCTGAAAGCATAAAAGGCTCCCACCATGCTTTGCAGAAACCCAAGATGGATGCCAGCACATGGAGCAGCATAACCTCTGGGAAAAGGTAGGGCCTTGACAGTTGCACAAGGTTTCTTTTCTTGGGACCAATTTCTTTAGAAGTGATTACAAGATCAACACTAACAACATTTATAGTATGATGGCAGAATGGTGTAATAAAATATTTTGCAGAAAACCATATTATCTGCAGACAGAAACTTTGGTAAACCTAAAGCAGTTTTCAGCCAAATTATGTTTGATTACACCTAGGTTTTAAAGCAGATTTCCAGTCTCACTGCATTGGTAAGCTGCTCGTTCTGTTCAGGGGCTCAGGGAAAAGCAATACATACCCCATCCTCTGATCCTCTGGAAAACCGTGCTCCCCTACATCCATAGGTTAACTGTTCCTGCCGCCTCACATTCATAGCCAGTCTGATGATGTCAGGAACAGCCCATTTACAAGACCACTAGCGTGCGGGGGGGGGGGGGGCAGGAGCAGCGGATACCAGTCTTGCTCTCAGCAGCAGATTAGGAAAGTATATCTCAGCTTTACAAATCCCTATACAAAAACGAGCACAGCCCCACTACATGGAAAAATAACATTTTGCTCTGGATTTCTTCATACTAACTGTGGAAATAAATCATGTGGATTTTTTAGCCTGCTAATAAATAATTCTATTTCCTTAGCAGAAGCCAACTTCTCCAGTGGCCTTGGGGCAACGGGGACTTAAAAACAGACAAATCTCTTCTGAAACACTTGTCATCACAACATGAATCCTCTCTGGACAATTTCCTCTCACCTTCTGTTACTTGGACAACAATACATTTTGGATTTTCTATCCCTTTCTTTTACAGAGACAATGGCTACCAGAACAAATAGGGTGAATGTCCCCACTGAGGACCTATATGGTAGTAATAACATAAAGAGTAATAACATAAAGACAGAAGTTCTAACCCTTCTCACTCTTCAGCTGGGTACACACCATCAGTTTTTTTTTCATCCAATCCAGCGGCTAAACAAAAAAACCTGAAGAGCTTGGGAGGAACACATTGTACTAACTATGCAATGTTAGAACAGCGATCTCCCCACTGACCTATTGTGTTTTCACAGGGGGGGATTGCCCCCCCCATAACAGAACACACAGGTCAGCACTGGCAGCCATTGGCAATCAGATGCTGTTTTTGCAGCTTGCTGTTCAGCCAGCTACTGTTAGACAGACAGGTATACACACAGGCTGAATGTCAGACAGTTTCTATTGAACCAGCTGTTACAGGCTGATGTTCAGCCCATGTGCAGAGGGCTTTAGAAAGTCAAGTCTTGCCCCAGTACATCATACTTGTCATTTTCATGTGATCTATCTATCCATTCAGTTGTATCCAACCCTTGGCAATTGCATGGACTGTCACTCGTAATCAACTTTTTCCATGAATTCTCTTAGCAATTATTTTTTACAGGGTAGGTTACCAGGTCTTTCCCCAGCCCCTACCATGCAGGAAATCCTGCGTGGCCAGGGATGAAACTAGGACAATTTAGACAGGAGCCAATTAACCTACCAGCATGTCTTTGGAGTGTGGGAGGAAACTGGAGTACCCAGAGAAAACCCACACGAACACAGGGAGAACATGTAAACTCCATTCAGGAGGCGCCATGGTTGGGAATTGAACCCATGACCCAATTACTGCAAGGCAGAAGTGCAAACCACTAAGCCACTGTGCCGCCCTTTCATGTGATATAAAGGATGTATTTATATTTGAAAACATACTTTAATCCATCCAGACCTGACACATTAGACACCAAACCTAGTTCTTCAGCACTTCAGCATTTGCACTTTATAAAAATGCAGACTGAACTCAAATCCCAAATTACATTCTGACTGGGAATACTGCTTTCAGAGAAAGATACATACTAGTATGTTGCTTTTTAGCTGAATTAGGAATCCCAGCACAAAACCTCTTTCCCTCAAGTCCCCCTTTCCAACACAACCCCCCCCCCAATATACTCCTTCTAGTGCAAATTCTCTTCTTCTCAAATACCCCCTCCCGGCACAAATCATCTTTCCCAAATCCAACCTCCCAGCACAAATCCTCTTTTCCCTACTAGCACAAATCCTCCCCCATAAATTCCCATTCTAACACAAATTGTTTTATCCCCTTACCCAAATCCAACCTCCCAGCACAAATCCTTTTCCCTGAGGTAGCAACAAATTCCCCCATAGTCCCATCTCTTTTAGCTCAAATCACACCCCCAAAAAAATTCCCCGCAACCACCAAGCACAAATCCTTTTCTAAATTCCCCCCACCCAGCACAAATTCCCCCAAATCACCCCCTCCAAGAACCCCTTCTATCACAATCCCCCCCCCCCATCCACCTACCAACACAAATCCTCTTCCCTCTAAATCCCCCCTCCTTGCACAAATCCTCTCCCCCATTTTAGCACATCCACCCCCAAATCTTACTCCCAGCCCAAATCGTATCCCCCAAATTCCCTTTCTGATATAAATTGTTCCAAAATCCCTCTTCAAGCAAAAATCTTATCCCCTCTTCTAGCACAACCCCCCTCCTAATGCAAACCCTCTGTCCCACCCCCATCACCCTCCAGTAGAAACCCTCTCCCCCCAACATAAATGCTCTTATTTCCCCTCCAAATATCCCTATCATCCTTTATTACACCTCCTTTCCCCCGGTCATTGTATCCCCAAGTAAAATTTGACCCCATGTAAGCAGGTGCTTCCAAAAAGGTTCTGACATGTTAAAACCCTTTTTATACTGTGTTCATGCTCTGGACTTATTAGGACTTGTGCTACCTTAACCGTTATAGATTATTGCTACTTCTTGTGGATTTACTGCCTATTATGGACTCTTGCCTTTAGAAGGACTCTTTATGGACTTAGCCACCTGCCTAAAGTATGACTACCCCTTGGGGTACTAGAAAACGTTGTACAAGAAAGCTGTTTGGAGAAAGATAAATTGCCATCGCTAATGACTACGGTATTTATGTGCCTTGCTAAATCAGCCAACTAGCCGGGAAACTGCTGACCTGGCAAGGGTGATGGATGCTCTGATAGCAAGGGGTGTATGTCATTCCCCACATACTGGGACTGACCTCACAGCACAGAGTACCTAGGGACCTAGCCTGGAGTCACTGACAGAGATATAGTGGGGGCCCTGGGAGGAGAACAAGCTATGGAGAAACACTTCTGTATCTCTATATCCTAATTTATTATAGTGTATCCCAGGGGTCCTCAAACTACGGCCCGCGGGCCACATGCGGCCTGCCAAGGCCATTTATCTGGCCCGCCGGCAGGGGCTGCTGTACCTTACCTGGCCCGGTCCCAGTCCCACGACGATCCAGTCCAGGAAGCGCTGCTCCTTTATTCACTCCGGCCACTCCCTCGCTCCTGCTGCTCGGCTCCGCATCCTCACCGGTGATTGGGCACCAGAACTGTAGCTCAGGAAAGGCACACAGGCGGCCAATCACCTGCGAGGAGGCGGAGCCGAGCGGCCCCGCGAACATCGAGTGACGCCGGAGTGAAGAAGGACAGCTGACAGGTAAGTGAGCCGTGCTGATGGTGCTGCTGTAACCTGGCTGCAGCAGCACCATGCTGGAGCAGGGGTCAGCAAGTTAAGTGTCACTGGTGTCAGTGGGAGGAATAGTGCCCCATCATTGGTGTCACTGTTACTAATGATGGGACATTATTGCTCCCACTGACACCAATGATGGGGCACTATTCCTCCCACTGACACCAATGATGGGGCACTATTCCTCCCACTGACACCAATGATGGGGCACTATTCCTCCCACTGACACCAATGATGGGCACTATTCCCCCCCCCCCACTGACACCAATGATGGGGCACTATTCCTCCCCCCACTGACACCAACAATGGGGCACTATTCCTCCCCCCCACTAACACCAACGATGGAACACTATTCCTTCCCCCACTGACACCAATGACGGGGTACTATTCCCCCCCACTGACACCAATGATGTACTATTCCTCCCACTGACACCAAAGATGGGGCACTATTCTTCCCTCTGACACCAATGATGGGACACTATTCCTCCCACTGACACCAATGATGGGACACTATTCCTCCCACTGACACCAATGTTGGGACACTATCCCCTTCCCCCACTGACACCAATGACGGGGCACTATTCCCCCCCCCACACTGACACCAACGATAGGGCACTATTCCTCCCCCACTGACACTAATGATGGGGCACTATTCCTCCCACTTACACCAATGATGGGGCACGATTCTTCCCACTGACACCAATGATGGGGCACTATTCCTCCCACCGACACCAATGATGGGACACGTTTCTTCCCACTGACACCAATGATGGGGCACTATTCCTCCCACTAATACCAATGATGGGGCACGTTTCTTCCCACTGACACCAATGACGGGGCATTATTCCTCCCACTGACACCAATGATGGGGCATGTTTCTTCCCACTGACACCAATGATGGGCACTATTCTTCCCACTGACACCAATGATGGGGCATGTTTCTTCCCACTGACACCAATGATGGGGCACGTTTCTACTCACTGACACTAATGATGGGGCACAATTCTTCTCACTGACACCAATGATGGGGCACTTTTCCTCCCACTGACACCAATGATGGGGCACTATTTCGCTCCCTAAGACACACTTGGGGGAAATGTCTGTGCGTCTTATGGAGTGGCCGGCTCAGTATTCCCGCCGCTGTTGTATGTCCGCAGTCTCTGGTCATCTCATGTACTGTGTCCGCATTTGTTTAATTTTTTTTTTTTTTATAGAAACTATAGTCCGGCCCTCCAACGGTCTGAGGGACAGTGAACTGGCCCCCTTTTTAAAAAGTTTGAGGACCCCTGGTCTAAAGGCTCAAGATTTTTTTTACCTTTATGTATTCTATGCATGAGGGTAAAAACCTGTGTGCAGCAGAAACCCTAGCCCCCCAGTCTTTATCTGAGACCCTTTCAATCTATCGATGTTCTCGACAGCCCCTGTCTCAATGGCTGAGATGGCAGCGTGAGCCAATTGAGGTCAATCACAACCTGTGAGCCAATGAGGAGAGAGTGGGGGGGTGAGGCCGAGCCACGGCTCTATGTGTCTTATGGACACATAGAGCAGCGGCTCGGGGATGAGCATGCAGCAGTGCACCCTGGGGCAAGTGGCTTTCCCTGGGGGCATTGCTTGAGGGGGAGGATCTAGAAGCACGGGCAGGGACTTGAAAAGAAGAGGATCAGGGCTGCTCTGTGCAAAACCACTGCACAGAGCAGGTAAGTATAGACATGTTTGTTATTAATAAAAAAAATTTAGCAGTGGGGCATGGCTTGAAGCATGGAGCTGTAGGACGTGTCCCTCGGCAGCTCTCGGTCCTCACTCCTCCCTCAAGGCTATTCACCCTCACCAACGATCTCTAAACCCCACACATGGGCAAGAACCAGCACAGGGGTCCCAAGAAGTCAGGAGGGGACTGCCCTAGAAGCAATTTGGGCCACTTTTTCACCAGATCTGCACCCGCGGCATCGCATACCCCAGCCGACAAGATGGCACTGGCGCCTCTTTCTCCTCCTGGAAGGGTGCCTTCAGTCAACCTACAGTGGAGCTCCTGCAGCTGCATTTCCTCCCCAGGAGGCTTGGATCGGCTATCTCAATGCCCCGCAGCCTCTCCAAAACCTCATTATGTTCTGGGGATGGCTAGGACCTGTAGTCCCACATCAGATCTCTGCATTTCTATATTAAATCCTTACCTACCAAGAATGATTTTGAGCATTGTGTAAAGCGCATTGAAAAGACATATAAACAGGAGATATCAGAACTTAAGAAAGATATATGTGTCCACGTGACACCTCTGATGGACTTTGAAATGCTTTGCAATCCCATGAAGAGACTTTTAGCTCCCACACGGTACTATTACAGCAACTTATGAACCAACAGGATGATATAGAAAACAGTAACCGTCGCAACAGAATTTGGGGAACTCTGGAATCAGTGGAACCTAAGGACTTAGCAGCAGCAGCTACTGCTATTTTCAATCAACTAATGCAACAGCCCAAAGATGCGCCCATTGAATTGGATCGGGTACATAGGACCTTAGGCCTGAAAAATCCCAGCCCCTCATTTGTTCACGACACGCTGTTCACAGTTCATTATTACAAGGTCAAAGATGCTATCATGTGCGCAGACAGTAAGCAAGACACCATACTCTTTAACAAGACTCCTGTAATGCTCCTTTCAGACCTCTCCCATCAGACCCTGAATATGCGTAGGGCCTTAAAGCCACTCACGCAACTACTTCAAGATCGTCACATCTGATACCAGAGGAGATTCCATTTTCAACTCCAAGCCTCCCACAATAGAAAGACTGCACAGTTTTGCACTCTTGGGGATTTAAAAAAACTTCCTTGGCACCTCTGAACTGCCCCAAGTGTCTTTACCAGATTGGCCTTTTCCACCGACAACGCCGTGATTACCGTTCACCCCGCAATGGCAATGACAAGGCAAGAAACGTTCAAGGTCCTCCTCCCACAAGGCCCCGGATAACTGACTCTGCGTAAATTAGGGGTTTTTCCCTCTTTGCCTCATCCTTGAGGGTTTTTACCCTTGGCTTGCAACATTATGAGGTTTTGCTGGTTGATTGCTTTTGTTGATATCCAATAGTGATTGCATGCTGTGACTACCTTGAATTGTGACAGGCTCCCACATCCCCCTATGTGTGTCTCCTAGGTGGGGTTCCCTACAATTCTATTGGGTATTTCAAAATTATTGCCTTCAGGGTATCTCTGGAACTCCCTATGCAGTACACTTAATCCATTTGTGTGTTTTTTTGTATGAGGGTCTACTTCAACTTTTTTATGTGTTACTCACCCAGTTGAGTGGCCTTCCACTCCATTCATTCCCTGCAGGAGGCCTGGGCCGCAATCTGCTCTGTGTGCCTTTGACGTTCCCCACCTAGGCCTCTTGGTGATACCGTTATGCACTGTTTGATGTTTGGACAGATTTCTGTCTTTTGGTTATTTGTTATACGTTTACTGTGTTCTTTAGAGCCACCTAGTGGCTCTCCCTCTTTTCTTAATTTTCAGGTGGATTACATCCCTATAATTGCATTCATCCATGACCTGCCCTATACAGAGTTGGTGATCCTACCCACTTTCTCCTCTACCCTCCTATTCTGTGTCCTTTATTCTTCCTCTCTTCCACTTATTTCTGACCTTTTACTTGGTCTGTATCTTCCTTTCCCTTTTTCCCACCCTTTTCCCCTTTCTCTCCCCCTTCCCCTAGCTCTCCCCCCACCCTCATTTTTTTTTCTTTTTTCCCCTGCGGGAATTGTGGCCAGAATGGGGTTCTGTTACTTGAGACCCCCTTCCCCCTCTTTTTTGTTTTGTTATGGCTGTTTATAACCAAGACTTTCCTCCATGAATTGTAGAGGGTTTAAAACCCCAGAGAAGCGGAGCTAGATACTGTACCATTTTCATAAAGCTAGATCTCAAGTTCTGTTTCTCCAGGAAACCCACTTCCGCTCAGCTAGCATCCCAGTTCTAGGTAACCGTTATTATACCCAATGGTATCACAGCACCAACCCACAGGCTAGGTCTAAGGAGATGTCAGGGGCCTTTCATAGAACTTTCATTCCGAAGGTCTTGGACTCTCTCATAGATCCTTCTGGTCGCTATAGTTTTCTTAAATTGAAGTACCAGAACGTAGCTCAAATTAAATCACTTTTACACGATATGCAATTAGTGGATGTCTGGCATGTTCAACAACTTCTCACACTTCCTATAGCCTTTATTATCTCTCAATCTTTACTTGACTCCCCTATGTCCAACTCCCTTGGCCACTTCCTATGGTCAAACCACTCCCCCATACATTTCAACATACACAGCCTCCCTACGGCTTCTTGTAGTTCTTCTTGGCGTTTAAATGACAATCTGCTCAAAGATTCCCTGTGTACGGCGGATATCACGCGTGCCATTTAAAACTTCATTCTTGACCATGCTACTGATACCACGGGTCCCCTCAACCAATGGGAAGCCCTGAAGTGTGTCCTTAGGGGTGTTTTTATCCAACACGGCTCTCATTTGAAGAAAGCTTGAGAATCTGAGACGCGTCGGTTGCTCTCGGTTATTGCAACTCTAGAAACCTCCCATAAGCAAACCCTGAAATCCTCGGTTTATGTAGATTGATCTAATGCCCGTCATGATCTCCTTCAACTGTTAGATTCTTACTCTCTCATCGCTTGGGATAAGGCAGGTAATTGCTATTACTCTTTAGCTAATAAATGTGGTCAACATTTGGTGAGGGTGCTCCATCCACCTCGACACCCTGTCCAATATATTCACACATCTGATAACACTAAAATACACATAACCGGGGAATCTCCTCCTCATTCGAAGGATACTACTAGGATTTACAACCTACCTTCCTCTTTCTTAGGTGACCCCGCTGACCCCTATCTTAATGATATGTTGACATACATTAATGCGATGGTGGTACAGATTATTGATGCACAGGATGCCTCAAACCTCGAGGAACCCTTTTCAGTGCTAGAAGTACTAGGTGCAATCAAAGGCTTAAAACCTGGAAAATGCCCCAGCCATGGCAGGTTCTCTCCTAGGTTTTACAAATCTTAATCCTACATCTAGCCAAGGCATTCCATGCCATTGACGACTCCAACCTCCCTTCCAAGGACTTACTATTCGCCAATATCTCTGTTATTCCTAAACCGGGTAAAGACCCTCCCAATGCAGTAGTAGTACTGCCTGATATCTCTCCCTAACTTAGACATCAAACTGTTCGCGAAGATCATGGCAACTCGTTTATTCCCACTCTTGCCCTCTTTAAACCACAAAGAACAGGTGGGCATTGTCCCTAGCAGGGAAGCCAGGGACAACACTACCAAAACTATTCATCTTATCTCCTATATTCAACAACACAATTTAAAGGCATGCCTCCTTTCATTTGACACAACGAAGGCTTTCGATCGAGTTGACTGGCGATTTTTACGCCTTGCCTTAGATCAGTTTGGGTTTGGGACCTGGCTTTGTCACTAAAATCATATCCCTATGTTCCCAACCAACAGCCTCTGTGCTGGTAAATAGTACGTCTTCTTTGGCTTTTTCCATATCGAATGACACCAGGCAGGGATGCCCCCTCTCCCCTCTGCTCTTTGTCTTAGTTATGAAACACCTTGCCCATGCTATACAGAACAATAACTCCATCGTTGGTATCAAAACCCCTTCCTTCCACCATAAACTTTCCTTATATGCAGATGATCTTTTAGTCTAGATCCAACAACCACATACCTCTCTCCCCTGCCTACTACAGGAATTCCACAGGTTTGGAACCTACAGCAATTTAAATTGAATATAGCGAAAACTGAGCTATTGAACATCACTCTTCCCACTACCATGATGTCGCATTTGCATTCCAATTTCTCCTTTCAATGGCAACCTAAGGCCATCTCCTACCTAGACGTTACTATTCCTTCTAATCTCTCAGATCTATATACACTTAATTATGTCCCCCTATCATCTTGCATCCGTAAAGACCTAACATCCTAGGGAGCTTCCTCCTTACCCTGGTTTGGATGCATTAATACCCTAAAAATGGATAAAATTGCTCTGTTTTCCAGACGATTCCCGTTTCAGTGCCTAGGAGTTTCTTCCTCACACTTCGTTCCCTCTCGATCCATTTTATTTTGCACTGTGGTTTTTCCAGACTAAAGTACAAATTGCTTACCTATCCGAAACTTCAAGGCGGTGTCGGCCTGTCGGATTTTGAACTTTATTCTAAAGCTACCTTGATGGCGTGCATGCTGGTTCCCTCGACCCTTCAGTAAGGCATCTACCATGGTGGAACAGGACCTGTCCCCTGTTGACCTTAGGGCTCTTCCTTGGGCATATAGGCAGGACATGCACTGATTCCATTGCCTCTCACCCTTAACATTGGCTGTCCTGTGTCTGTGGTATAAGTGCAGACTTATCGCTCTTCTGTTGACACCTTTGTTTGATAACCCAGCTTTTCCACAAAGCTTAGGGTCTTCTGCGCTTGCTCCCCTCTCTCGTGCTACATGGCCGATGGCTTGTTCTTTCATTCATTCCCACTCGGGCCTACCTAACCTTCTGGGTGGTCCGGGCCACTGGCTCACTGCTCTACATCCGCTCACTGAATATGAGTAGTTTTGCTTCCTTTCTGTATTACTCAGACATCTACTAGCCTCCCTTTACAAAATACTCTAATCATCGATTCATGTTGATTTTCCACCTTAAACCAGAGCGTGGTCTGTGGATATGGGTAAAGATTTGTCGGATGCCGAGTGGCAGACTTCATTCTATTTTACACATAAATCTTTCAGCTCCTGCTACGCACAGGAGAAAAATGTTAAGCTTCTCTCATGATGGTACAGGGATCCCTCCTCCTTACATAAGATATTCCCTTTCACATCCAACAATTGTTGGCGGTGTGATGCTGAGGAGGGTGCTCACTTACATATCTGGTGGGGTTGCGATCAAATCTGGCTCTTCTGGTCCCAGGTTTTTGACATATACCACAAAATCTATGATGAGTCCTTGACCCCTTCTTCAGAAATCACTCTCCTGTCCATGCTGCCAGGCTCATTAACTGCCCAGAGAAAATGCTTGTGGCATTTTTTCCTTTCTGCTGCACGACAGTTGATACCCCTTTTTTGGAAGACTACTACCACCCAGTCCCTGTCTTTGTGGGTCTCCACGATCAACGATATCATGCACATGGAAGAGATGTTAGCGCTTGATAATGATACTTATTAGAAATATAAAATGCTATGATTTGTCTGGCTCCATTTCTCCTCCACAACCGCCATTAAGGAGATACTACCACCTGAAATACACAGTTGAGGCCTCACCCTCATAGTTAGATGGACTAGTTGCGAAACGCTTCTTGGCACATCTCTCCACCCCTCACTTGGTCTCATCCTGTTTCACTCCCCTGACATCTGGCCTATGTGTCCATACTTGCTCCAACCCCTTATTTTGATCTTTCTCATTTTGATGCTCCCCGTTGGATGCCCCCCAAGCTTCCCTATCCCTGCTGAAGAAAAGCATCCCCACAACATATTTCACAATGGGGATGGTGTGTTCTGGGAGATGTGCAGTGTTTCCCACCACACATAGCGTTTTGCTTTTAGGCCAAAAGGTTCAATTTTGGTCTCATCTGACCAGAGCACCTTCTATCAAATGTTTGCTGTGTCCCCCACATGGCTTCTTGTAAACTGCAAACGGGACTGCTTATATCCTTCTTTCAACAATGGCTTTCTTCTTTCTACTCTTCCATAAAGGCCAAATTTGTGGAGTGCAGGACTAATAGCTGATCTTTGGACAGATTCCCCCACCTGAGCTGTGGATCTCTGCAGCTCCTCCAGAGTTACTATGGACCTCTTGACTGCTTCTCTGATTAATCCTCTCCATGCCCAGCCTGTCAGTTTAGGTCAGTGGTGGGCAACCTTTTTTTTCAACTGAGCCAAATCTCGCCAAAACCACGATTGAAATTTATTTTGAGAACCACATTTTTAAAACTGAAAATACATCCCCCATATAGTAATTCATCCCCCATAGTAATTCATCCCCCATATAGTAATTCATCCCCCATAGTAATTCATCCCCCATATAGTAATTCATCCCCCATAGTAATTAATCCCCCATATAGTAATTCATCCCCCATATAGTAATTCATCCCCCATAGTAATTCATCCCCCATATAGTAATTCATCCCCCATAGTAATTCATCCCCCATAGTAATTCATCCCCCATATAGTAATTCATCCCCCATAGTAATTAATCCCCCATATAGTAATTCATCCCCCATAGTAATTCATCCCCCATATAGTAATTCATCCCCCCTATAGTAATTCATTCCCCATATTGTGTCAATTCACTTACCTTTGCTCCGCGCGTTCCTCTCGCCGTGTTCCCACGCCGTTCCGGTCTTCAGGGCGGACTGTGAGAGGAGTTCGTCACGCTGCCCCGCCTACATCCTGGCTGCCCCGCCTACATCCTGACAGCCAATGTTTGCCACGCTCCGCGGGCCGGATTAAAAGGTCCGCCGGGCCGTAGTTTGCCCATTGCTGGGCTAGCTGCAGAGTCCTGACTTTTGGGGCGGCCACCCGAGAGGAGGGAGGGGAGCGGGCGCCCGGCACACAGAAGAGCCGCATTAAAGTTTGTAAAGAGCCGCAAGGTGGCTCGAGAGCCGCGGCTTGCCGACCACTGGTTTAGGTGGATGGCCATGTCTTGGTAGGTTTGCAGTTGTGCCATACTCTTTCCATTTTCAGATGATGGATTGAACAGTGCTCTTTGAGATGTTCAAAGCTTGGGATATTTTTTTATAACCTAACCCTGCTTTAAACTTCTCCACAACATTATCCCTGACCTATCTGGTGTGTTCCTTGGCCTTCATGATGCCGTTTTTTCACTAATGTTCTCTAACAAATCTCTGAGGGTTTCACAGAACAGCTGTATTTATACTGAGATTAAATTGTATACAGGTGGACTATTTATTAATTTGGTGACTTCTGAAGGCAATTGGTTCCACTAGATTTTAGTTAGGAGTATCAGAGAAAAGGGGACTGAAAACAAATGCATGCCACACTTTTCAGATATTTATTTGTAAAGAATTTTGAAAATGATTTATCATTTTGCTTTCATTTCACAATTATGTGCCACTTTGTGTTGGTCTATCACATAAAATCCCAATAAAATAAATTTACGTTTTTTGTCGTAACATGACAAAATGTGGAAAACTTCAAAGGGTATGAATACTTTTTCAAGGCATTGTAAGACTTGCCATCTGATTCTGATGGCCTAAAGTGAGCTAGCTCTATAGTTTGATGGTTTTCATTGCTCACTGGAGTTAACAACGCCACAGATTGAAGGTATTGGGCTAACTTCTGAATAGCCGGCCTGCTAACACTGATTGAATTTCTGCTTTATTATTATACAGGATTTATATAGAGCCAACAGTTTGCTCAGCGCTTTACAATATAAAGGGATACAATACAGCAACAATACAGTTCAATACAAGAGGGTTAGGAGGGCCCTGCTCCTTGGAGCTTACAATACAAGAGAGTTTATGTTTTGTTTCTTTGCTTAGAGTTGCTAAGAGTAATAATTGCCATTCCATGTACCAATACCACTTTGTACTGTCTAACTAAGCTTACATTGAAGTTCAATATAAATGTCATATCAGTTTACTCTAATTCGTGTGTGAGTCTACTTTCTGGTGGTAATTTACTCTGGTCAAAAGAGTACTGTGGTGTCAGCAAGGGTTGGGCTTTCAGAAAGGGGTCCAGAACAACAGCAAGGCGGAAAATAACTCAGCGACTCCTAAGGGGGTAGTGGTACACTAATACACCCTTACCTAGGGTGGCCTTCTGTGGAAGGAGTGGGATTGGCATTCAGCCCTAACAATCCCAAAAATAAGTGCTGCGTTAAAAAACACAGTACCTGAATCATTTAAGTCCACCACATATGCTGTGCTAATTAAAATTGCTCTGCGATCATTTGTGAAGAATTATACATAAAGCCAACCAATAATCTTGTGCAAAATAGTGCAAAACATATGGGAACATATAAAATTCAATAATGTCTGTGTTCAATCCTTCACCATAAATGACACCAGCTGTGAAAATCTTTCCACTATATAGAGAAATTTGAAACTCACCGCAATGGTATGCTGTCTAATCATAGAACAGCAATTCATGCTTTCATAGTTCACTCCATGCTCTCTGTTTCATTAGCTGGTATGATAAAGCTGTACTCCTTCTCTCTACCAGGGGTAATATCAGCACTCACATTCATAAGGCACCACCAGCAACCAGATGGAATGGTTGCGTGACCTCAAGCAATTCAGCTCTGCCCAACAACGTTTTGCTCGATCATGCGTCCTCAAGGGATAATAACCGTTACAATTCCTGAGCCTTTCCTGACCTATGGCAATGGGAACTTCTAGTGGCCAAATTGGAAGTTCCTACTGGTCACCTGTTTACTCTACACCAGCGGTTCTCAACCTGTGGGTCGCGACCCCTTTGGGGGTCGAACAACCCTTTCACAGGGGTCTCCTAAGACCATCGGAAAACACATATTTCCGATGGTCTTAGGAACCAAGACACCGCTCCGCTATCAGTCTTCAGGCAGGTCCGCTCACATGCAGATACATCCACATTTCCCTGGACCGCGATGTGTGCGCGGGATGACATGCCGCCCCTGTCATCTGGCCACTTCCCCGGGATCACTCAACAGCTCCCCCTCCTCGCCAGTGATTGGCCGCCAGAACTGTAGCTCAGGAGAGGCACACAGGCGGCCAATCACCGTCGAGGAGGAGGAGCCGAGCAGCAGCGCGAAGATCAAAGAAGATCGAGCAAGGGAGCGGCCGGAGAAGGAAGACAGCTGACAGGTAAGTGTCTGTAGCGTGCAGATGGTGCTGCTGCAGCCAAGTATGCTGGCTGTAGATGGGAGAGGGAGGGAGCGAGCCCAGGCTGGAGCAGGAGTCAGCAAGTATCATTGGTGTCAGTAGGAGGAATAGTGCCCCATCATTGGTGTCACTAATACCAATGATGGGGCACTATTCCTCCCACTGACACCAATGATGGGGCACTATTTCCTCCCCCCCCCACTGACACCAACGATGGGGCACTATTCCTCCCCCCACTGACACCAACGATGGGGCACTATTCCTCCCCCCACTGACACCAACGAGGGGGCACTATTCCTCCCCCCACTGACACCAATGATGGGGCACAATTCCCCCCCACACTAGTATCAATGATGGGGCACTATTCCCCCCCCCCCACTGACACCAATGATGGGGCACTATTCCTCCTACACTGACACCAATGATGGGGCACTATTCCTCCCACTGATACCAACGATGGGACACTATTCCTCTCACTGACACCAATGATGTGGCACTACTCCTCCCACTGCAAAACTACAGTTATGAAGTAGCAATGAAAATAATTTTATGGTTGGGGGTCACCACAACATGAGGAACTGTATTAAAGGGCCGTGGCATTAGAAAGGTTGAGAACCACTGCTCTACACTAATCGTATTTTTTGAGCTGAAGCAGTAAGAGCCTACATCAACAAGGGTTGGGCTTCTGTTGATGGAATATTCAGATGCAGAAACTTTTAGGCCTCATTCACACCATACATGCAGAAAACATGATGAAAACTGATGAGCAAATTTCACTTGTAAAGACATCAGTTTACATGTGCGCTTCAATAAGTGTTATACATGTTGCAGATTCCTGCACAGAAAAAATCTGCACATGATACTAATGTTGGGTGTGAACAGAATACATAGAGAATACATAGAGACCAATTGATTTCCTTGTGCAGAATGCGTGCAGAAAACCTGACATCTCTGCACCATGGTGTGAATGAGCCCTAAAGGTGCATTCTGCATGAATTTGAAATTACATTGTAAGGCTTCTAAGATAATCCACAGGTCATTGACAGGTGTATTTGAGATGACCTTCTTCTGACCTGCATTCAATTTTCTTCTAAACTGCATCATCCTCCTTCTGTATTTCCATTGACGTTTATGGGGGAGAAGACACAGATCCCTATACTAAACCAAGAGGTAGCAATGTGCTCGTATTGACTATCAGGGGTGTGTGTATCACCATTAAGGGCTGGCCAGAATTACATGTTTTGGTAAATAAAACTATAAACATACAGTGGATATAAAAGTCTACACAACCCTGTTAAAATGTCAGGTTTCTGTGATGCAAAAAAAATTAGACAAAGATAAATAATTTCAGAACTTTTTCCACCTTTAATGTGACCTATAAACTGTACAACTCAATTGAAAAACAAACTGAAATCTTTTAGGGGGGAAATAAATAATAAAAACTAAAATAATGTGGTTGCATAAGTGTGCACACCCTGTTCTAACTGCCGATGTAGCTTTGTTCAGAATTAAGCAATCACATTCAAAATCATGTTAAATAGGAGTCAGTACATACCTTCCATCACTTAAAGTGTCTCTGATTAACCCCAAATAAAGTTTAGCTGTTCTAGTAGGTCTTTCCTGACATTTTCTTAGTTGCATCCTACAGCCAAATCCATAGCAGAGAGCTTCCAAAGCATCAGAGGGAACTCATTGTTAAAAGGTATCAGTCAGGAAAAGGGTACAAAAGAATTTCCAAGGCATTAGATATCCTGTGGAACACAGTGAAGACCATCATCATCAAGTGAAGAAAATATTGCGCAACAGTGACATTACCAAGAACTGGACGTCCCTCCAAAATTGATGAAAAGACAAGAAGAAAACTGGTCTGGGAGGCTGCCAAGAGACCCACAACAACATTAAAGGAGCTGCAGGAATATCTAGCAAGTATTGGCTGTGTGATACTTATGACAACAATCTCCCGTATTCTTCATACTGTATGTTTGGGCTATGGGGTAGAGTGGCAAGACGGAAGCCTTTTCTTACAAAGAAAAACATCCAAGCCCGGCTAAATATTGCAAAAATAAATCTGAAGTCTCCCAAAAGCATGTGAGAAAATGTGTTATGG
Source organism: Staurois parvus (assembly GCF_062004578.1). Taxonomy (NCBI): domain Eukaryota; kingdom Metazoa; phylum Chordata; class Amphibia; order Anura; family Ranidae; genus Staurois; species Staurois parvus. The sequence continues at coordinate 9,570,483 of NW_028318003.1, forward strand.
TCTGATGAAACTAAGGTTGAACTTTTTGGCCATAATTCTAAAAGATATGTTTGACACAAAAACAACACTGCACATAGCCAAAAGAACACCATAAACCACAGTGAAGCATGGTGGTGGCAGCATCATGCTTTAGGGCTGTTTTATTTTCAGCTGAAACTGGGGACTTAGTCAAGGTAGAGGGAATGAGGGACTTATGAACAGTTCTAAATACCAGTCAATATTGGCACAAGACCTTCAGGCTAGAAAGCTGAGCATGAAGAGGAACTTCATTTTTCAGCATGACCATGACCCAAATCAACAAAGGAATGGCTTTGCCAGAAGAAGATTAAAGTTTTGAAATGGCCCAGCCAGAGCCCAGACCTGAATCCGATTGAAAATCAGTGGGGTGATCTGAAGAGGGCTGTGCACAGGAGATGCCTTCACAATCTGACAGATTTGGAGTGTTTTTGCAAGGAAGAGTGGGCAAATATTACCAAGTCAAGATGTGCCATTCTGATAGACTCATACCCAAAAAGACTGAGTGCTGTAATAAAATCAAAAGTTACTTCAACAAAGTATTAGTTTAAGGGTGTTCACACTTATGCAACCATATTATTTTAGTTTTATATTTTTACTTCCCTCCCTTTAAAAGATTTCAGTTTGTTGTTCAACTGAGTTGTACAGTTTATAGGTTACATTAAAGGTGGAAAAAGTTCTGGAATGATTTACCTTTCATTTCTTTACATCACAGAAACCCAACATTTTAACAGGGATGTGTAGACTTTTTATATACATTATATATTTGTACGTATTTTAACCATGCGTACAATAGCTGTTTTTTGGAGTTTAACATCAGCAAACATGAACTACAGTAGAAAATTGTTTTACCAAAGTGAAAAGGAGCCCTTGTACCAAGCCCACCACCCCAGGCACAGGTGATTGATGGAGAGACTTTATTCTTTTTGTCATCAGCGCTGATGCATGAGTACTGTTGAGAAGAAAGTCAAAACACTAGAGACAGCATGCTGCTTGCTTTATAAGCAGAGATACTGCTGAACGCGGCCTTCCCCCATGAGGAGACTGCGGAGAACGGAGATGGCTACAGGGTATTTGAGTTATAGAGAGTCTGGCAGCTCTTCTCAGTAGCTCTTTCTACAGGATTTATTACAAATATCCAAAGGCACCCAGACTAAGTAAAAATAAAAGATTATACATAAAAGGTACTGTACATGGTATGTTTTGTTTGATGCTGCTGCTCTCATTCTTCTTCCATAAGCACTGGCTCATGAATGACTTATGGTATACGGCCCTGTTCAGAAGAACATTCAGCTCACCAATAGACATATGAGGAATATCTCAACCGCCTAGTGCAGTGGTGGGCAACCTTTTTTTTCAACTGAGCCAAATCTCGCCAAAACCACGATTGAAATTTATTTTGAGAGCCACATTTTTAAAACTGAAAATACATAGGATGGTACAGTTTTTAGTTTCAATACGTTTTTATAGTAATTCATCCCCCATATAGTAATTCATCCCCCATAGTAATTCATCCCCCATATAGTAATTCATCCCCCATATAGTAATTCATCCCCCATAGTAATTCATCCCCCATATAGTAATTCATCCCCCATAGTAATTCATCCACCATATAGTAATTCATCCCCCATAGTAATTCATCCCCCATATAGTAATTCATCCCCCATAGTAATTCATCCCCCACATAGTAATTCATCCCCCATAGTAATTCATCCCCCATATAGTAATTCATCCCCCATAGTAATTCATCCCCCATATAGTAATTCATCCTCCATATAGTAATTCATCCCCCATATAGTAATTCATCCCCCATAGTAATTCATCCCCCATATAGTAATTCATCCCCCATAGTAATTCATCCCCCATATAGTAATTCATCCCCCATAGTAATTCATCCCCCATATAGTAATTCATCCCCCCTATAGTAATTCATCCCCCATAGTAATTCATCCCCCATATAGTAATTCATCCCCCATATAGTAATTCATCCCCCATAGTAATTCATCCCCCCTATAGTAATTCATCCCCCATAGTAATTCATCCCCCCTATAGTAATTCATCCCCCATATTAATTCATCCCTCATATAGTAGTAGTAGTAAGTAAGTAGCAAGTAGTAAGCCAAGTCCCCCCTGTGTCAATTCACTTACCTTTGCTCCGCGCGTTCCTCTCGCCGTGTTCCCGCGCCGTTCCGCTCTTCAGGGCGGACTGTGAGAGGAGCCTAGCTCCTCTCACGTTCGTCACGCTGCCCCGCCTACACACATCCTGACAGCCAATCACTGGCTATCAGGATGTGAGTGGCAGCGAGACTGGCCAATCATTGCATTTGAGCGCGCTGCCCTGGCTGTTTCCCTGTCCCTGCCGCCCGAGAGGAGGGAGGGGAGCGGGCGCCCGGCACACAAGAGCCGCATTAAAGCGTGTAAAGAGCCGCATGTGGCTCGCGAGTCGCGGCTTGCCGACCACTGGCCTAGTGCATCTCAGCAACATTAATGGTATTCTAGGATTGCCGTGTTAAGGTGAATAATATAATACATAAATGTATTTCCCTATATTCTAAACAGTCATTATAGAGATTATTTTGTCTTAATTTACATGATATTTCACACAAACCTTTGAGTTTGATTTCCCCCCTTCACACTGACCTGTTGGCCTACCTCCCTCCCCACTCACCCCTGGGCTGTAAACAAATGTTCTCGGTCACACTTACATCATTACCTGTGCTAACCAGACCACAGTGATCCCTGCTTCTGTAATCAGTGATCTATGGAGAGGTCTCTGGTCCGGCATGGTAAGCACTCACACTAAAGGGCACTGTACATGAACAAGTGAACCATGCCCAGGACCACCTCTTCTGAGTGGTCCCAGGCACAGCTTGTAGCACTCATACTACCCAAATGAACCAGACCAAGGGGGTGACCCATGCTCAGGTACAGTTAAAACAGCAAGTATAAGTGCATCCTTAGACCTTATATCTTTCTGTCAAGCATATTCAGTAGCTGATTTTGTAACATAGGGTGGCTGACTAGCTGTGATACAATGTAAAAAAGGGGTCCTCCACATACAGAACCTGTACGTCCAGAGGTACTTCTGACAGTTTCAATAAGTTATCCTACTTGCCAAATTAAAATTGGTTTACTAGATTGAAAATGTAACATATAAAATATTATATGAAACTTAAGTGCAATAGTTATATTTGATTATTTTAAAAGCTCAAAGGATTACTTGGAAAGGATTGAGACATTCATATAAGGTAGAGATAAAGAAATCCTAGGAGTTCTTGGTGTGTAATTGTGACAAGAATCTACATTACATATTACATTTGAAAAACACTAATGAAAAACCTTACCTGCTGTTCACACTGAGTGTTGTGCTGTTACTACCAGCTTTGTATTGCTTAATGTAACAGTCTCTGTACCCTGGTTGCTTCCTCCTGACAAGGATCTTTTGGCAGGGTTGTCTGGGTAGCCTGTTCCACCCTTTAGGCTCAGGGATCCGATTCCACCCCTTTGCCGGTTACGAAGATATTCCTTGTAATTTCTGCTTAGTAAAGTGTATAGGAAGGGGTTGATGCAGCTGTTGCCATAAGTTAGACACGTCACCAGATTATTCACATAGATCTCAGTTTGAACAGACAACCTCAGTTCTTCGTTGCTGTAGAGAGGTATTAGCTGCCATATCCAGAATGGGAGAAAGCAAGCCCAGAAAGCAAGTACAATAATGAAGATCATCAGTATCACTTTTTGCTTCGGAGATCTTGGCAGCTCCTTATTTAGAAGGCTTTTGGTTTGAGATATCCAATAAGCTCTTGCCAGTTTAGTATATAAATAGCCAATAATTATCCCAGGGGCAAGGATGCTCGTAGTGAACAGTACTGTAAGATATATTTTATATTGTTCATCGCTCCATGTGGGGGTACATAATTTACGGACTGTACCATTGTCCAGAATCCTTTCTTCTTGATGTATCATCAGCATCATGGGTAATGTCAGAAGAAAGGACAAAACCCAGATTGCAAAGGCCAGGCTTTTGCGGTATCTCTTTGACCCTCGAACAGTATTAAAAGGTTTACTCACTGCTATATATCTCTCAGTGCTCATTACTGTTAAGATGAAGATGCTGGCATGCATGGTCAGAAGGTCCAGGCTCAAAAGAACCCTACAGCCAACCTCTCCAAAGTACCAGTCCTTTACAAAACTGTTGTGGACAATAAATGGGATGGTTGAAAGATATAGCAAATCAGCCAATGCCAAATTAACTATGTGGATGTACATAGATGTGAATGTTGTCATTGAGATACAAATTACCACTAAAGTGTAAAAGTTACCAACCACACCAGCAACACACATTAAGGACAGCAAGATGCCAATTACAGATGTCCCGATCAAATCATTGTTGGATATATCGAAGAAAGCTCCTTGGTGTGTATTATTGCTGGAAATATTTCTAAAATGGTAATCCGGGTAAATCTGATCTAACAATTCCATGGTCTTGTATTATCTTGAATATACGAGTCTCCTGCCGTTGCCAGATATGCTGTAGTAGAAAACAGAGAATATCTGGTATTCACAATGATTGTGTTATCATTCCAAACAGTCAGGTAAGAAGAATGTATTAAGAGACCGTGTCACCAACTGTGAAAGCACAGAAAAATCAAGTATTTTAAATGTTTGCTTGCAGTATTCTTTTCTTCCCATTAAAGATGATGTTTTATTCACTTGCAATGTGGCTTTGCACTTGCTACAAAATTTGATTACTCCACGAAAAGTAAATTCTGTAACACAACCTACTTCCACCTTAGTTGTCCTAACACTCTCCTCTTCTGGGAGTGTCTAAACACTGTCTGTGCTGAACCAGTGCACTGCGCCTTACTTTACCTCTCTGCATTACATTTTATGTAGCCGTCAGAGGAGGAGTGAAGGGGAATATTATAGAATGTCACTTGAGTGACAGCTGTGAGTCTTCTGGGGCTACTAACCTCCCATCCAAGATGGTGGCAGCCAGCAGTATTTTTGGGCTTTTAGACATATACACAAGGAAAACGTACATTTAAATTACATGTCTAAAATACTTTAAATGTTGGCTGGATACTCCAGACTTGTGCCTTTTGATCCTGTAATGAGTAGATCCCTTTAAATGCCTGGTGATGTCTCTCTTAAGCCAGCCATAGATGGTTAAAATATTAGTTGATTCAGCAGGGACCGGCTGAGATTTGAACCATCTATGGGCAGGCTGATTGTACCCAAGTTGATCCATTGACTGACTTTGGTACAAACCAGTATGTCGGATTTTACATGCGATTATTGCCAGCAGCTAAAGCCACTACCAATAATCACTGGGTTCTCCTGGCAGGGACAGCTCCCCATGCCCTCACTCCCCCCCTCCGCCAGGAGAACACAATAGATTTGCAGAAGGGATTCCCCCATCAACACTGACTGTGTTGATGAGGGAATCAGGCAATTTTCTGACCTACTACCCAAGAGAAGAAAATCACTAAGGTTGCCTTAGGGAAGGCTTGTCAGGATGCATTATATTGTCACTACACCTTGTACTTAGGTCTACGTTGGATTATATTTAGCCTTTGAATGTAATATCAATGCTATATGTTATTTCAAATATTGATACCTTTCCTACCTGAAGCCTTCGGTGACTGTATTTGTACTCTGGAAACTCTCAATAAAAGCTTTCTAATTAAAAAAATACTATAAAAGTTTGCATAATGTTATGGGAAACTTGTTAAATAAATAGTCTAGCGACAGGGTCACTTTAACTAAAACTTATTTTTGAAGGTGTTCATGTTCCATAATAAAAATACATTGACTACTAACTTACAAAAATTAAACAGATTGTAAAAAAATATATATTATTCAATTAGTCATATAGGATTGAAATGCTACTGTTTAGAAATATATATTTTGCTTAAAAAATACACCTTTTGTCTATGGAACAAAAACACATTTTATGTTTTAATTTTTGTTTGTCTAAAGATAAATGTTTTCTTTTTTTCTATGCTTAATAATTAGAAACATATAAGCTCTGACCTGTAATTGATGTAATGTTCAAGCAAGGGCAGACTGACAACTCTTGGGGCCCCCGAGCAATAGGGGATTATGGGGCCCCTGTGTCCTCGCCCATACCCAAAAAAGCCTATGTAAAAGCCAACGAAAAGGTACCAGGGGCATCTCTTGGGGCCCCCCACTGAACCCGGGCCCTCGGGCAGTGCCCGAGTGCTCGAATGGTCAGTCCACCCCTGTGTTCAAGTGAATATTTCAGCTTAAAGTTAACCTGAAACCAAGTAAAAAAATATAAAGTAACATTTGCCTAATAGTAGCTATTAATTTAGCAGTACATTAGCAGTACATACAGTACAGTACCTCCCTTTTACTGGCAGGCTCACCAAAATGCTTATAGAGTCTCTCTGCTGACAGCTACTTCATCCTTCCAAAAATCAGTGCATGTATACATGGATAAATGCAGGGGTGCTCACGGCAAGCCATTAAGTTGGCAGAAACGTACTGACACCTGTCAAAGTGACATTTTTTATATGTTTACAGGATTATTGTTCAACCATATAGAAATAATAGAAGCATGACATTATTAGGTCCACAACTGTATTCACGTATCATATTCTACATTTAGCATTTCAAATGTATTACTACATTTTAATTTCAGAAAAAATGCCACAAATATTCAGTCTTTGATCTTATTATAATGTATAATACTAATACATACAAATATGCTAATTCCTTTTTTTTGGTACTAACAAATAAATCCTTCAAAATAATCTCCTAAATGCACTTCATATAAAAACCTTTCTTATTTGTATAACCAAAACCAAATATTATTGCATCCAGTAATACATGTACTTTCTTTGATAATACCTGTTGTTTTTCTTTTGAATAAAAAGTTTGTAAGAGATTACACTATACTGCAGATGGTTGACATAAATCTTTATAATTTAGTTTTTTTTCAAACCAACATGTTCATCATATAATTTACTACAGTTTATATTCCTCTTTTGCCTGCAGAGTAGCCAAGTATCTTTCCTTTTATGGATGCAGGCTGCATTACACATCATAAAATGTGACAAGGGCCAATAAAAAATACAATATGCAGCCAGGCATAATTTATAGAAAAATGAACCATTATCCACTTTACCTACAACAGCTCGTTTTCTAAAATTTGGTTCAATTTAGGAGAAAATAAAATGGCAATGGTACAAAAGTGTGTAATGTTTTCTTAAAGAGTATTTTCCAAAAAACACTATAAATATATATATATATATATATATATATATATATATATACATACATACAGAGAGGGAGAGAGAGAGAGAGAGAGAGATCATTCTAGTTTCAACTGCATAAATGCGTAATTTGTGCTGATAAATGTATTATCACCTTACACCAGATATTCATAGATCTAGGTGAAAATGTAAACTGCTTTAGGTATATGTAAATGTAATTAAACATTAATTAAAACTAAACTAAAAAAACTGTTGCCCCCAGTTATACGTGTCTTCTATATTATGAAACAATATTGCTAAAGTGACTCACCTGGCTGAAGTAAAGGTGTGTGCAAATGGAGTGATAAAAATATTCAATCACAAATTATAATCTGGGTCAAGCTTCGATTGCCCAGATGGAACCCATCGGCCAAAGTAAAAGGTAAAAAGAACACGCTGTTCATTTTCTGTGGGTCACTTCTGGAAAAAAATAAAACTTTTCTAAGAAGTTCTGTTGGTAACAAGAAGTGAACGCTTCAGCCCGCTAGCAAGGAAAACTGGTCAATCCATTTTAATATTATTGGTTGGGATAGGATGTTATAGAGTTTTTTCTTCTTTCCAAATAAATCACTTGCTCTTCCAGAGTGTCTGTCCATGGACCTAATAAGCCACTGTGAAACATTACTGGAATCATCTGTCAGGTTTTACTCTTTCTTTTTGTGGCTTGTATGTGAATTCTCATATGTTAACATTCCATGCACCCTGCTAATATTGGTATGTCAAACCTCTTTTCCAAGTCTTCCATTCTGCTCACTAATAATATACCCTTCTCTCAGCTGCTCTTTATGTTACAACTGTGTCTTCTTTGTGGTTTACCTTCAGACTACATTGCACACTGCTCTGTTTTATTCCCATTTTATACCCTACTGATGAGTCTATTTTTTCATATAGTTGACTGATGAGCACAATGGCCCTCATTAGAAAAAGGATTATGACTTGACACAAATCTTCTGTTTAAAACATGTATATTAACTTTAAAAAGATATTAAAGTACAAATTTTGTTATAAAATGTTCAATTTACTTAATGTATATGTGAACCCTCACCTTGTAAAACAACCCAATCAGTTTAAAATAGAAATGCAAGGCAACACGTTTGTGTGTGTATGTATATATATAACAACAATAAATATATTTATTTATTTATTCTCTTTTCTTTTTTCCCCCTTTTTTGTATAAGGAATAAGCTCATTACTGTGATACTTCTCCTTTCACTGTCCAGTCATGTTATGGGTCCATAACAACCTGTGCTCATAGAAAGCTCCAGATTGAAGATATTACTGTAAAAGCTGCTTTTTGTTTTTCTTTTAAATCATATTTTATTGCAAAGTTTTTATCTAAAAACAATTACAGGATTCAAAAGAAAAGATATCTGGTCAAGGTCTCATTGCATCATATAGTTAGATCCATTGACATATTGTACAGATGGAAATCTCAAATTATATACATCAATTGTTTGTTCCTGTTGATCCTAAAGAAAGAGAATTCACCGGAGACATAGAGAGCTGACTTGTAATTATTCAAATAAGAGGGGGGTGGGGGCAAAGAACCTTGTAACATAAGAGCACACCTATAACACAATCAATTAATATTATGATTGGTGATATTGAGAGATGTTGCCTTAGAGCGTCTGATGCTGAGATTGTGACAATGTGTTTGTCAAAGGGAGAGGGGGACCTGCAGGGAGTTGAGAGGCAAGGAGACCTGGAAGCGAGAGTATGGAGATTTTACGCAAGTATTAACAAGTAGATGAACCTAAATACATACAGGATGTGGTGAAGGAATTTAGGCTCCCGAAATCAGAACATTTCACAATTTTTCACATATTTCACATCCTATCTACACATTCTATTATCGTGTCTACTACACATCCAAAAATATGGCAATTTTTTTTTACATCGAGCCCATTAAACAGCAGAGGTATCTCCTTATTCTCCTATTTGCTTCACAACAATATGTCCTTTATTAAAATGACTCCCAATGGTAAAATGGGAAGCAGATCTAAAAAGGTCTTTCTCCTCTCAGCAATGGCTCACAGCCTTTCATTCCATACACAAAGCTACCCATTGTACAAATCATTGGAAATTGGCATGCAAGGTAGTTTCCTACTGATACTACTCCCCCACTCACACTACACCCCAACTCACACTCATCCCTACTATGCTGGCAGGGCCGAGGGCAAGAAGGAAACCTGCTCCACATTCTATGGTCTTGTAGAAACCTGACAAGTTTCTGGAGGAGAATTTTCCAGTTGATCTTGGAGGTTACTGGGATCCTAACCAAACCTGACCCTGCTCTAACCATGCTAAATATTGATATTAACACTTTCCCATCCATCTACCGTACCATAGTCATACATATACTAATTGTGGCCAGACTAATAGCCATCAAACATTGCAAATCACAGATGGCGCCTAACTAGACAGAAGCTGTGTCCTTATTCCAGACAAATTATTTATACGAGAAATTCCTGTACATACTGTGGCTATTGGTGCAGAAAACTTGCTCAATTAAAATGTATTGTTCACAAACAACACAAGTAGATGCATCCTCTTTCATTTTGTCAAGGAGTCACGGGGTGTGTTGAAAAGGGCAAAGAGCCTTTTCCCACTCTTGGGTAGAAAGATTGGTTCTCATGGAATTCCACCAATTAGGCAAGAAATGAGAGGGTGCAGAATAAAGATTAAGTTCCGCATCAAGCTTTTTGTTTGCATAGATATAATGGAGGGCCACTTTGACATCCAGTGGGAACAAGACAAAAATTCCACATGTTTAGTAATAGATTGCCTACCAGCGAGTAGGCAAACATGCATGAACTTTGAGTCAGTAAGTTGGGGTTTTGGTGAAAGGTTCACAGATTGGTCATTGAAGCCAAGGGGTCATGTGGAGGTAGAGTATCACTGACCGACATTATATATATTTTGACTGAAGCATGATATAGGTAGGCAAGACCAGAGGCAGTGTGTCAAAGAGGGATTGAGTTGCACATACTTGGGCATTGGGAGGGCTTGTCTGGAGCCAGGATAAATGGAAATGAAGCAGAGAATATATGCCCAATGCAGTGTTTTGAATTAAGTTCATCTCCATGTCTCACTCAGGATCGCTGAGATGGTTGTTTGAAAGCTTTTTAAGAGTTTGCCCACAAGGTTTTAAGTGGGGAAGTCTTTCCCATTTAGATACTTTGGAACCTTCTAAGGGTTTGGTACTCAAAGAAAGAAGAGATGAGTATATGGCTGAAATCGAGATGGTACCACAGTTCAGTAGGCCATCAATAAAGTTTGGCTGTAAGCCCCTATCTATATGTCTTGTATATTGTTTTCCAGTAACCATTGACGGGGAAACCCAAAACTCATGGGTTTCAGTAACATTTTGACTGCTGAAGCCGGATTGAAAAGTAGATGTTTATTATACAAGCATGTAGCTAGACCTCCATGCAGGGAGAGCAGAGCAATACATGGTGTTGGATTCAAAGAAATGCTCTATCTAACTAGGGCTTTCTAATACAATTTATATGCTCTACAGTGGGTGGTACCTAGCTATCTGATCTTTCTTTGAAGAGTCATCTGTGTCTTTGGTGTAACTCATTGAGATGCGAATAGTTATCCACATGTTATTGTTATTTCCATTGTCCTTTGGGTTTAACAGGTCTTCAAAGGCTGTGACAATAATCTTGTTCACTGTAGACAATAGGTGGTGTGAATGCTGCAGAGCTGGAGGTAGAACTGGAGTGCCAAATGTATTTCATATTTATATCTAGAAATGGCTGCTCCATTTTCCCTTACACCAGTGATTTGGTGAAAATGGAAAATATGCTTAGGTGGGGGGTTATACTCTCAAGACATAGTTTGAAAGGACTTAGGTTGGTAGGTCCCCTCCATAAACCTAGAAGGTAGGGTTCAATGTTTTTATTTTTGACAAGAGTTCACACATGTGAGTTATTTTACATAATGTAATATGATTCTCATTCTTATACCCAAATTTTACTATCAATTAAATTCATGTTAATAAACTCACTTTTCTTCATTACAATATCAAGCTTGCTAGGACTGGAAAAAGGTCCAGTTACAGTGTAATTACTGATTTTAGAGAACTGCTAGGCAGCTGCATAGCAGAAATAGGACAGAGAAGGTCGACCTGCATTTCATTTTGCAATGCAGGTAAATTTGCTGATGTATACAAAGAAGAAATATATTCATAAGGAAGCCCTGGATATGGCTGTAAATTATCCTCATCATTCCAGGGAGCTGTGCTATAATGAATGAAAAATTGCAATTAGTAACAGTATATGCAGAGTGTGCATACCAATGAATGTATGGTAATAGAATTCTCTCTTTTGTAGAATAAGGAAATTGAAGACACACAACCCAATAAGTCTGGGTGTCACTGAGACATTTTACTGTGTAGACTGCAAGTCTGCTATGAAGAAAGATACATGAGACCTTTAAGAAGAACAATGTCTACATAATTCTGCAAGGGCAATAACTTAATGGGTTGACCATTATAAATATATACAGTGGGAAAAATAATTATTTGATCCCATGCAGATATTGTAAGTTTGCCCACTTACAAAGAAATTAAGGGTGTATAATTTTTATCATATGTATATTTTAAATAGTAGAGAGATAATATTAAACAAAAATCCAGAAAAAACACAATACAAATGTTATAAATTGAGTTGCAGTTCAGTGAGTAAAATAAGTATTTGATCCCCTGTCAACCTACAATAATTCTGGCTCCCACAGACTGGCTATGTGTGCATGTGGTACACAGATTAGTCCTGTCAATTTAAGAAGGTGCTCCTAATGACAACTCATTATGTGTAAAAAAGATGCCTGTCCACAGAATCTTTCTTCCATACAAACCTCACTATCATGGACAAAGAGCTGTCAAAGGACATCAGGAACAAGATTGTAGACCTGCACAAGGCTGGAATGAGCTACAAGACCATCAACAAGAAGCTTGGTGAGAAGAAGATAATTGTTTGAGCAATTATTCGCAAATGGATGAAATACAAAATAACCATCAATCACCCTCGGTCTGGAGCTCCATGCAAGTTTTCGCCTCATAGGGTAAGGATGATCATGAGAAAAGTGAAGGATCAGCCCAGAACTACACGGGAGGAGCTTGTGAATGATCTCGAGGCAGCTGGGACCACAGTCACCAAACAAACCACTGGTAACACAATACGCCGCAATGGATTGAAATCCTGCAGCACCTGCAAGGTCCCCTTCCTCAAGAAGACACATGTACAGGCCCGTCTGAAGTTTACCAATGAACATCTAAATGATTCAGAGAAGGGCTGGGTCATGGATGGGTCTTCCAGCATGACAATGACCCAAAACATACCACCAAGCCAACAAAGGAGTGGCTCCAGAAGAAGCACATTAAGGTTGTGGCGTGGCCTAGCCAGACACAAGACTAATCCCATCATATAGGAACCTCCAGGAGGATTAGCCAATAGACAAAAACAATACGTGACTCAGCTCAATCAACAATGGGAGAAAGACTTAAAGTGTTACTAAACCCACAACAGTAAAATCAGTCTCTACATGCAGTAAAGCATGCTTGATACTGTCGAATCTAAGGGGTTAATCCTCTGCATTGTGTGAAAATGCTGTTTGATCCTGACCACACTTAACCACACCCCTTTAAGCCATGCAAAATATTTAGCATCATGTAAACCACGCCCACTTTTCATTGCAGCACACTTTGCACGCCACATTTTTCTTTTCCTTACTTTTTGTAAACCATGCCCATAATAAATTAATGACCCAACCCTAATTTAAAGTAATGCTCCACCTACAGTGGCTTTCTGGACGCACAGACAAATGGGTGTCCCTAAAATCTTTTTTGAAATGTTGGCAACTATGTAGATGTGCTTTAAGTTTGGTTGTGTTCTAAGGATTTTTTTTTTTATTTTACAAAAAAAATACACTGATGGTGGTTTGGGAGTGTGGGGATCAGTTTGTTAGCTTTTGTCATTCTGGTTTCAATCACAAGGTCAGTGTTCAATGTAGTGTCCGTAGCTATTAAATTTACTGAAAGTTCACCTCTAAGACTTATGAACAATGTAAAAAATTCTACTTAAACATTTTATGTAGCACTCATTTATTCCAAGATTCGTCCTAACAAAACACTGAGCTGACGTGAGCTCCAATGTTATGTTTCTTGCATCTGCCAGGTGCTTTCATATTTTAAACAAAACCAACCTTTTTCCATTATATATTAGTTCAGATGTGTATTTATTCCATTGTGATGTACATTAACAAGGTGCTCCATTCAGTATCTGCCAAATGTAAAATATACATCTATGGTCTCCTTTTTTCTATAGCTCAGAGCAGTTTATGAAAGAATTGCATTGTACAAAAAGGCTTGACTATGTCCATTGGCCTGGTCTTCAGGGTAAGAACAATATTGTGCCAGGTTGAATTTTTTTCCCTGGCTGACTTGAACATCTGGCTCACATTCCTCTGCCACAGAGATAGTACAGATGTCAATTTTTTCCAATCCTAAGGTGAACCTTTATTACCTTGTTTACAGGTGAGCTCTCATCTGAGTTCCCCAGTCTTTTCCACTAATATTGTTGCTAACCCTTCTGGCTGAATCCAGAGTTGCCAGTCTGCTGGCCCTGGTGTAATGGAATACCTTTATGGCCCCGGTTCCAGGCTATCCTCAAATAATCAACACAAAAACTCCTGCGCTTGGGGGTAAACTCAATACAGTTATGGATTCATTCTGAAAGATCCTGGATGGAGTACGCCTTGCTGCCCTCAAAGGACTGGGGGAGTCCAAACACTGGATGCAAAGAAAACAGAGGGTCTAGTCTAGTGCATTACCTAAATAATATTTATTGATAAAAATAATAGGTGAGATACTCACAAAAGACAAATATGTCAAATCTCATCATAGAAAACAGCACTGTCCAGTCTGCCTGATATGGCTTTCCACACAGGAACACTGGACCTAAGGCTAACGCATTTTGAGGACTTGCCAATTCCTCAGAGGGATATCCCCACCAGTGTTTGCCCCTTAGGAACCCCCAGGTAGTATATTATGCTACGTTTTTTTACACTCACCAATCTGTAGTTTTTAGACCAGTCATGAGATGCCACAAGGTCCTCTTTGCCTCTTCTCTGGGCTGGGTGGCCTTCAATGATGAAAAGACTAGCACTGATGTGATCATTTCAACACCAATCTCTGCAACAATGCACAGTGAATACAGGGTGTTGTGGATATGCCCCCTTAAGGGGGTAGGCCCATGATGCCCTCACTCATGGTATGTCCTCAGTCTTCTAGAGTGAATGACACTGAGCATCATAAAATGAAAGACTGGGGACATCTTGTGGCAAAAAAAGATAACTGCATGGGGAAAGTTCCAAATTGAAGGTGAGCATTGCTTAGCTGTTTTTTTTTCTTTAGCAGCGGGAGTACTTTTACATTTAGCCCAAAATTGGGCTTGAAATAACTAGCAATACCTTAACTAAAAAGGTTGGGGGAATGGTAATTACAGCAGGGGAGGTTGGGGATTAGAGCTAGGATATCTGTATATCTAAGGTGACAATTGGGGATGGCAAACCAGAATGATGTCTGTTTGTATGTTCTTTGTCTGTTCCGACAAAGAACATACAAACAACAAGGGATCGATACGAGCCGAGTGGTGAAGGGTTAGAATCCCTGTCAGGTTTTATATTGCTGTCTGTGAGGTGTTTCAACCTCTCTATTTGTTCTAGTGACTATTTTCACTTGAATGAAAATAATGGGATAATTAAAATGTTATGGGTCTCGCAAATAACTGGGGAAAGAAATTCTTTCATTGGGGACACAAGTTCTGGTGAGAAGGGTCTAATGTCGGGGGGGATTTACCTTCACGTTTGTAACAGGAAGTGAAGGGAAAGCTCCCCAATGGGGCAAGGGCAGCAGAAAACAAAGTTGACATTACCTAACGTATGCCTTGGTTTAACAAGGAGGGTTGAGGGACACTTTGATTTAAACATCATCATCAAATCCCCACATGATAATCCCAGGTTAATTAAAGAGACATTATTGCCTTAACTATACAGTGCACAGTGACAGTGGCTCTGCAAAGCCTCCACTCAAATCTCCTTATACTCACCTTACCAGTACTCCCGTTTCTCCCTCCCTCTTCATAGGGAGTACAATAGCTGATGTCACTGATCCTATGGAGTGGTGACATTACTTCCCTGGTCATGTGACAGAGCTTGGCTGTTAAACCCCCGAGAACTGTCATAGGGGTGATGATCACATGTCCCCATATCTAGAAGTACCAAGAATAGTAGCTGGATGCAGAAGAGGATGAAGATGAGGGTACATTGGTAAGGTCAGTATATGGAGGCTGGGGGGGCTGTTTGCATAAACTGACAGTTTCTCTTTAAAGTCCAGATTTTGAAATTAGTTTGCTTCTTGTTGACTGGTAATTGTGAATTTGCTATAAACCTTTAAATGGTAAAGGATGATTCTACTAAGCCTGATGGGCGGTTTGGAGCATATTACTCACCTTACTTCCCATGCTGTGAAGGAGGATTGTAAATTTTGTTCCTGTGGCCACTGTGTACTGTTCAGATCCACATACCATCTGTGAAAGGGGAATCTGCCGTTGTGATTAACTTTCAGGATGTGGATGACTATTCATTCTGGAAATGTCATGAACGTGAAAGAGGCCGAGTGAAGCTAAGCCCAATCCCCAAAACCTCATAGAAGCAGTAGCATGTTAATGCAATTTCAAAAGTTGTCTTTATTTTTACACATTTGCAGCTTCCATTAAACAAATACCTGGTAGTCCCTTATTCAGGGACTTCCTGTTTTGGGGTACATTGAGTAACAATTGTTCTCTTGCATTGCCACCCTGTTACTTGCACTCCTGGTGAAGACTACAAGTGGCTGTAGCTTGTGCAGGCATGGTCCCCTGTTGTCACTATCAGGGAAAATGATGTGCACCTGGCACTGGAGCAAGTGTATATGGACAGAAAGTGGCTAAAAAGCTAGAGAAGCTAAACTCCAAGCAAACATCTAAATCCACAGCTGAAATACATATACAATATAGGATCTGTTTTACCTGCTAGCGTGTACTACCATAGAAGAGAGGAACATGAAGAGTCATAGAGAATCCAATTTTAAAATATCTATTTTTATTTAGGGTTGGTTCACACCAGGTGATTTCCAATGCATTTGTAAAATGTATCTGGAACACATGTACAATAATTGCCATGTATTCCAATTACCCTAGTTCACACCGGAGTGGTCAGTCCTTGTGCTTTCAGCAAAAATACAATCATGCTGCAATCTTTTCCCTTGGATTGCATTAAAATGTGTCTAAATGCATGTAAAGTTTAAATGCACTGGATTGCATTTAAGAAACCATTGTCCGGGTTGTCCCGTTCCAAGTGTCAAAATAAAAAAATGGGAAAAATGCATTGGAATGCATTGAAACACAGATGGCTTTTCTTCAACAGGAACTTGGTGGAACTCAGTTCTACTACCTTGGGCTCTCACCTTCTGCTCCCTGTTCCACCACTCTCATTTGTAGACACTGAAACCTGGCTTCTGTCCTTACAATGACAGCTTGCTTCTCCCAGTGTTTCCACAGATCCCTCCATTCCCTACACTGACGGCATGGACAAAGGAGATGCAGGTGTTGTGTTAGACTATTTGATTTATTATTATTTCTCTGTGACCATCACTTGTTTATCATTGCTCTGTGTCTTTAAGCTGTCTCCTTCTATCTAAGCTGAGCTATTTCTCTCACCGTTCTTGTGTATACTCCTCCCCCCTGCCTCTCTCTGTAATCATTCCACTGTATCCTGTCTTCCTGAATGTATCTTTCCATGAGGCTTACAACATTAGCATTTTTCTACCTATGATTACTCTCCATTAAACGGAACATTTGAATTAGTTTCCTCATCTGATTTCCTCAACATGTGAGTTTATTCATTGAGTTAAACTATCTGACCCGATGCAAGGGATAAATTCAACACTATGTGGTATAGCTGTATACATGCCTAGAGATAAAGTTTATGGCCTGGTAGTTGAATCAGAAAACCAGAGTTACAGCCTAATTACAAGATTCCTGGGTGACAGTACTGATACAGAAAAGATGTATTGCTCTCATTGCAAAGCAAGAAGATGGCACTTGAAAGTCTCCATAACTAGCCCAGGCACAGCTTTCTCGCTTGCTTATCTCTTAGTCATTATCGGCTTATGTCAACATGAGTTACAAGGGCTCCATCTGTGAAGAAATGTCACACACAGCAGAACAAACAAAAGAATCTGATCCAGCTGTGTTACCCAAACGCTCAATTAAACCAACTTGGAAAATGATGGAAAATTATGAAACTTTAAGAACTGAAATAACAACTAGCCTGAAGTCATTATGGGAAAAGATTGTTACTCAATCTAACACACTGTCTGTTGAACAGGAGGTACGGCCACTAGAGGGTGCCATCCAACAACTTTCTGCCTCATATGAGCTTCATCAGTTTACCAGCAACAAGTTCAGTAATGTTTTACAGAGTATGCACACGGAAGATTCATTAAAGGAATTATACAGCTTCCAGGTTCCTAATCTAAAAAGAAACAGTTTTATCCAGCAAACCAAATTAAAGGCAGAAGCAAAGATAAAGCTGCTGCAAGACACTGCATCTCACAGATCCGTTTCTACAAGACATTCTAAAAGGTCCTCTAAATCCCATAGTTCAAGATGCTCTACACTTAGTGAGCGACTTATTAGTATCCGCGCTGAAGTGGAAGCCAGCAAGGTGCAGACTCTGCATATGTAAAAAAGAAAGCAGAGTTGGAAACTCAAAAAGCAGAGTTGGAAACTCAGTCAGCACACCAAAAAGCAGTGGTCGAAATCTTAGAAATCTTAAACGAACAGTATAAACATGATACAGCTATGGCAAAACTAAGGGTCCTAGAACAAGCTATCTATGCAGACGGAAATGCATGTGAGAAGGACAGCATTAACCTAAACATAGCAGATATGGAAGATCCCCTCAAACCCACTACAGACTATGTTATAAACCACTACAGTGGACACTCTATCGTCTCCAATGCTCCTGACAACATAGAGACTTCTTTTCAGCATCAAGTTAAAGAGGTTCCGGCAACTTCCTGCGTGCAAAATCACTCCAACACCTTTCTTGCCTATCTACCTAGCCTTCCTTCATATGTCACAGAGTGTCAGAGCAAGCTGCAAGCAAGCCATCAATCTCTTGTCATCAGTACAGCCTCAAATAAACATACCATTGGAGCAAATGACTTCAAGCAAGAAACTCACCTGAATGCATCTGCTGCACCATATTTCCCTGTGTCTTATAACAGTCAAAAATAGCGTAATCAGCACCGTTCAGCCAACAACATCTTGCATAAAGTCAGAGACAACTGAGAAAGCAGAGTTTGTGAGGCACTGTACATACTTCGCAGAGAGCTCACAAAAACTGGTCTTACAAGTTTTGATGACCATCCTGAAAACTAAAGAAGTTGGAAATGTGCTTTCAGAACTGCAACCAATGATCGTGGTATTATAGCTGTTGAAGAGTTGGATCTGCTGATCAGATGGCTTGGTCCTCTATCTGCTGCACGTGTTAAGCCATTAAGATCAGTTTTCATGGACAATACTACAGCAGGCCTCACAGCTGCATGGGATCAATTAGAGCAAAGTTATGGCAGTCCAGAAGCTATAGAAAATGCTCTGTTCATGCGTCTAGAAACTTTCCCAAAGATATCTGGTAAGGACAACAAGGAGTTCCAGAGACTGAGCGACCTTCTTCTTGAGCTTCAACTAGCCAAAGCAGACCCCAAACTACCTGGACTCAGTTACCTGGACACTGCTAGAGGAGTAAACCCATTCGTCTCCAAGCTCCCATATGGTTTGCAAGAGAAATGGTCCACACTAGGGTCATCGTACAAAAAACAGAACAATGTTTCCTTCCCTCCATTCTCTTTCTTCTGTGAGTTCATCAAGAACATTATAGAGACCAAGAACGACCCAAGTTTTTCCTACGGTGAGTACAGTCTCTTTTCATCCTTTCCTAAGAGTGCCAGTCTTCAGGCCAACTATAGGAACCATAGAGGCCCAGTATCCGTGAAAAAGACTAACATCCTTCCCACTCCCACCACAGTTGGGGCTGCAAATAAATAGAGTAGGAACATTGAAAACCCTAACCGAGAGTGTCCCATTCACAAGACGCCACCCCCCCTCAAAAAATGCATCGGCTTTAGGAAAAGACCTCTCAAAAAGTGTAAGGAGCTTTTAAAGACATTTGGGGTATGTTTCAAGTGTTGTGCTTCTACCGAACATTTTGCTAAGGACTGTATATGTCTATCAAGTGCATAGAGTGTGGCTCAGAAGAACATGTGCAAGCCCTCCATCCACTTGAGCCCAGCTCTGCACAACACGTTAACTCTCCTCCCAGGTCAAGGCAAGGCGGGGAGAATACAGACCAAGTACCTGATTCTACCATAATTTCTTCATCCTGCACTGAAGATTGTGGGGAAGACCGCTGTGATAATTCGTGTGATAAAATATGTGTGGTGAACATATACCACGAAAGTCAACCAGAAAAGACTCTAAAGGTGTATGCGATCTTAGAGGATCAGAGCAATAGATCACTTGCAAGATCCGAACTGTTTAATCTGTTTGAAATAAAGGGTGAAGCTCATCCTTACACTTTGGGTACTTGTAGTGGAACTACAGAGGTTTTTGGAAGAAGGGCTCATGGACTCATGGTTTCTCCTCTCAAAGGTAACCTGCAATTACTCCTACCTACACTTGTTGAGTGCAACCAGATACCTGCTAACAGGGAAGAAATCCCTACACCAGCCATTGCCTTCCATCACCCTCACCTGAAAGTAATAGCAAGTGAGACACCACTGCTTGACAAAGATGCTCAGATCCTTTTTCTGTTAGCAAGAGATATCCTAAGGATTCACAAGGTACACATACAATTCAGTGGAGTCCCAGATGCCCCATTTGCCCAGCACACAGATCTAGGTTGAGTCAGCATAGGCAACGACTGTATAGCAAAATGAAGAGACCTACCAATGTTTCACCATTAAAGACAAATATTCTGCCAAATGGTCAAAATGCTTACTTTGAGCCATGTCCACATCCCTACTGGGTGAAAGAGAAGATAGCCAGCTGCAAATGGTGACATAGTGTCTCAGATAACACAAGCCCTTTCTCTCCCCATGACGACGATCTCGGCTCTACAGTGTTTAATACAACCAGTGAAGATGATATACTGGCTCCTTCAATGGAAGACAAGGAATTTATCAGAGTAATGGACAATGAGTTCTTTCAAGAAGACTCCAATAACTGGGTAGCAACCCTACCTTTTCGTCTCCCAAGAGAGTGATTGCTCAAAAACTTGCAGCAGGCCATTAGTAGATTCTCCTCCTTAAAGCGCAACTTAAGCAGGAAACCAGAGATGCAAAGGCACTTTGTGGACTTTATGCAAAATATATTTGACAGAGATTATGTAGAGCCTGCACCCCTACTAAAGGAGGGAGAATAATGCTGGTACTTCCATCCTTTGGCGTGTATCACCCACGCAAGCCAGACCAAATCAGAGTTGTCTTTGATTCCAGCACTCACTCAGTACAAAGGTGTTTCTCTTTCTTCTTACTGGACTCAACTAGAACAACAGTCTTATAGGAATCCTGATGCTCTCAAACAAGAGCCCATAGCAGTAATGGCCAACATTCAACAAATGTTTCACTGGTTCGTTATCAAAAAAGACAACAGAGACTACCTCAGGTTTCTATCGCACAAAGACAATGACATCAACAAGGAAGTGATAGATTATTGACTAAAGGTACATGTCTTTGGTAACAGTCCTCCCCCTGCAGTGGCAACTTATGGGCTAAGGAGAATGGCTCAGGCTGGAAAAAAGGAATATGGATCTGATGCCTGCCAATTTGTTGAAAGAAACTTCTACATTGACGACGCACTCAAATCTTTTCCATCTGCTAAAGAAGCAATCAATCTTCTCACCAGAACAAAGGAAATGCTATCTGTAGCAAACCTTAGACTTCTCAAGATTATATCTAACAGCCAGGAACTTATGAATACCTTTCCCTCTGAGTACAATGCCACTAGTCTACAAAACCTTGATTTTGGTACAGATGTGCCTCCCATACAACATAGTTTGGGTTTGCTGTGGAACATCAAACAAGACACATTCACCTTCCAAGTGTCAACCTGTGACAAACCCTTCACTAAGAGAGTAGTCTTGTTGGTGGTGAACAGCATCTATGGTCCACTGGGTTTCATTGCTCCAGTCACCATTCAAGGTAAGATCCTGCTAAGACAGTTATCTACTGAGAACATAGACTGGATACTCCTTTACCTATTGAGAAAAAACACAAGTGGGAAAGGTGGAGATGTTCTTTAGGGTCATTAGAAAAACTTTAGATTTCACGTTGCTATGTTCCAATTTCCATTTCAACTACTGACCATAGAGAGATTCATATTTCGTCTGATGCATCAGTTGAAGCTATTGCTGCTGTAGCCTATTTAAAGACCTCTGGGATTAATGGAGAATCACACTGTACATTTGTTCTAGGCAAGGTAAAACTCACTACCAAACCTGCACATACCATACCAAGACTTGAACACTGTGCGGCTGTGCTAGCGGTAGAAATTGCCAAAGTCATACAAAGTGATATGGACACTAGAATTGATTCTTTCACCTTTTATACAGATAGTAAAGTAGTACTTGGTTATATATACAACCAAACAAAACAGTTTTACATGTATGTCAGCAACAGCGTAGAACGTGTAAAGAGGTTCTCTCTACCAAGTCAATGGCATTACGTTCCCACTGAACTCAACCCAGCTGACTGTGGGACCAGAGCTGTGTCATCAGCAGCTATTCAGAACAGCTTATGGCTTTCGCCTCCAAGGTTTTTGTTTGAGAACTCCTACTCACTCCTTACTGACGACACCTATGGATTAGAAACTCCTGAAGATGATGAGGAAATAAGAACTGTGAACATCTCACTCCAACACCAATCAGCTCTCAGCTACTGAGAGTTGGAGATCTCATTCTCCTAAAGGACAAGGAAGTTTGTCGTAATGAATGGCCTATGGGACTTATTTCTAAAGTTATAACCAGTAATGATGGCAAGGTCCGGAAGGTAGAGGTCAAGATAACCAAGGGAGGGTTAACATGAACCTTTGCTCGACCAAATACAGAATTAGTACTCCCTTTGCCAGGTGACTGACTTATGCAACCACTCTGCCATGCTATTGCACGGCGGGGAGCACATTGCTACCTACCGTTTTTACTTGTAACTTTGGTAATCTCTGAAGATGTCCCATGTTCGATTACTACATGTTCTGCCATCCAGTTGAACGTATGTTTATGTTTGCTTGTTGCATGTTTCTTGTTACAGGTTCCAAGACATTCATCAGAATTGGACTTATTGAATACATATATATATATTTTGAAGTTATGAAATCTAAAGATTTCAGACAGGGAGTGTTGTGTTACACTATTTGATTACAAGGACAGCTTGCCTCTTCCATTGTTTCCACAGATCCCTCCCTTCCCTACACTGACGGTATGGACAAGGGAGATGCAGGTGTTGTGTTACACTATTTGATTTATGATTATTTCTCTGTGACCATCACTTGTTAATCATTGCTCTGTGTCTTTAAGCTGTCTCCTTCTGTCTAAGCTGAGCTCTTTCTCTCACCTCCCCCTACCTCTCTCTGTAATCATTCCACTGTATTCTGTCTTCCTGAATGCATCTTTCCATGAGGCTTACAACATTTTTCTACCTATGATTACTCTCCATTAAAGGGAACATTTGAATGGGGGTGTCATGGTAGGCTGCACCCTCTATGTTTACCACAGATGATATTGCTGCAAAGAGAGGTAGAACCACCTACAGTGCAGGAAGTTTTTTCAAACGTAAAATGCGTGGAAGCTATGAAGGAATAGAGGGAGGGGGAAGATGAGGGAAGTGAAGGGGGTATGCAGAGTTAGGGCATGCAAGGAGTGGTGCAGAGGTCAGAGCTGAGAAGGGGCGGAAATGTGATGAAGATGAGGATGCAGAGGTAAGGACCTGTGAAAGAAAGCTGGACTCTGCACTCTGTATGTGTACCCCTGATCCCTGCACTCTGTACAAAGCACAATTCTGATCCCTGTACCCTGTACATACTACACTTCTGAACCCTGCACTCTGTACGTAGCACACTCCTGAACCCTGCACTCTGTACACAGCACATCCATGAACCTTGCACCCTGTATGTTCTGCACCCCTGAACCCTGCCCTCTGTACGTAGTACACTCCTGATCCCTGCACTATGTACATAGCACAATTCTGATCCCTGCACCCTCTACATACTACACCCCTGAACCCTGCACTCTGTATGTAGCACACTCCTGAACCCTGCACTCTACACATAGCACACCCCTGAACCTTGCACTCTGCATCTCTGAACCCTGCCCTCTGTACGTAGCACACTCCTGATCCCTGCACCCTGTACATACTGCACCCCTTTACCTTGCCCTCTGTACATAGCACAACCCTGACACTGCACCCTGTACTTACTGCACCCCTGAACCCTGCACTCTGCATGTAGTGTACTCCTGAACAATGCACTCTCTACCTAGCACACCCCTGAATCCTGCACTCTATGTGTAGGGCACCCTTGAAATATGCCCTCTGTACATAGCGCATCCCTGATTTTGCACTCTGTATGTAGTGCACTCCTGAACTCTGCACTCTGTAGTGCACTCCTGAGCTCTTCATTTAATGCACTCCTGGTATTTAAAGTGATATTAAAGTTTTTTAAAAAAATAACAAACATACTTACCTGCTTATACTTACCTGCTCTGTGCAATGGTTTTTCACAGATCAGCCCTGATTCTCCTCTTCAGCGCTCCTGGCCCCTCCCTCCTGCCTACTGCCCCCATAGGAAGCCACTTGCTATGGGGGCACCTGAGCAGGCTCACCTCTGAGCCGCTGCTCTGTGTATCCATTCACACACAGAAAGCGGCTCAGCCCCACCCCCACTCTCTCCTCATTGGCTCACGGGCTGTCTCAACCAATAAAAAGGGGGAGTCCTCGGAGAGCCAAGGCTCTTTTGCACATCGTTGGATCAAGAGGGGGCTCAGCTAAGTAGAATGCATGAATATAAAAAGCCTTAAGCTTTTACACCACTTTAATTCCCAATTAAAATCCTTTCCCTGCAGTTTGACCACACCCAACATTTGATGCCGTTTGGCAGGAAGAGGGAGCATGGTTGAGTTCCTGCTCCTATTCTCTGAGTAAAAAAGCCCTGCAAACACATCTAAATGCACATGCAAAAACGCATCTAGAACACTGAAATTGTGGTTTGAACCAGCCCTTAGAGTACAACAGGTGCCAAGGTGTTTCAAGGGTCTTATAAGCTCCCTTCATCAGAGCTCTGAAAACAGTTTGTAGGAATGGAGCTATTTGGCTGAGAGTCTTGGCATTGTAAGCTGCCCGCATATAGAACACTGCGCAGGGAATGTGTCTATGGTGCAAAGGTGGCTATACAGCAGATGAGATGAGATGAGATAATGTCAGTCTGAATTCAGTTTATGCTTGGCTTAAATTCTTCTATAAAAATCAATGTAAATGCAATGTTAACCCCTTCACACCCAAGGGTAAAACAAATCTTAAAGCCTAAGTAAAATTTTACAACTTTGACATGTGTTAGTAAAAGCGTAAATCTCATCACAACTACTTTGTACATCCAGACAGGGGCAGACTGACAACTCATGGGGCCCCGGGCAAGTGGGGATCATGGGGCCCCTGTGTCCTTGCCCAAACTCAAAAAAAGCCTAAGAAAAAGGTACCCGGGGCATCTCATGGGGCCCCCTACTGACCCCGGGCCCCCAGGCAGTGCCCGAGTTTCCAAATGGTCAGTCTGCCCCTGCATCCAGGTGAATTATACCTTGGTTTTTTTTCAGGACAAATTGGGCTGTCATTTGGTGGTAAATGGTAATGGATTTTTTTTTATTATCAAGGGTAAACTGGCCCAAAATAGTAAAAATCATTTGTTTTTAATTTAGCTGTGTGTTTCTTGTTACTACCATAACCTACCACCAAAGAACAACCCCAAATACATTTTCCAGCTCTTGGTGATCGCAGCCATACCATATATGTGTATGTTATTTGTTGTTTATACTACAGCAGAGAAACAATAATGTGCATTTTGTTTTGTTTGGTTTTTTTTTATTTGGGGGGGTTACCTAAAACACACTGACACTAACTGACACTGATACCAATAAAAGAAAAAAAAAACCCTGACCTTTGACCCTGACCCAAACACTAATCTTGGCACTGAACTAGATCAAACCTTCATTTTGTTTTAATATTTCTTTCTTTCTCTCTCTCTTTCTTTCTCTTTCTTTCTTCTTTCTTTCTTTCTCTTTCTTTCTTCTTTCTTTCTCTCTTTTTTTTAGTTTTTTTTCTCTCTGCAAGGTGATAGAGAAATACAATGTATCTCTATCCTCCATTCGGAGAGAAAAAAAAAACAAGGGGGGCGAGCTTCACAGTGACTGATCACTGTGACAGCCAATCAGAGGCTATCACAATGATCATGTGACCCAGAATCAGGAGTCCCGGGTCCCAATCGTTAGAACGGAACCCAGGGCTCTCAGTGACAACTCGATCTTTGTGCTGGGAGCGTGCTCTGAGGTGCGCTCCCAGCACAAAGGCAGGTACGCAAATATGCAACTCCTATTAATCTGAATGATCTTGAAGTTTGTACGTTTATTTTTTGAAGATCCCCACACATTTCCTTCCTTGAATCCAGTGATATGTAGTCACTATGTTCTGTGAGTAGGCACTGCTATGTCACACATTTCACAGAGCCTGCCTTCTGTACTACAGAGGTGCTGAGAGGAGGAGGATCAGGAGGCGGAGTCAGTACAGGAATTACTGCTTGCAGGCAGCATTGTACCATGGGAGTCCTTAGGCTGGCCATACATTATACAATTTTCTTGAGAATTTTGGCTTAGATTTACCAAAAACCATATGATATGAGGTCAAACCTAAACAACACTTTCAATTGTATATAATTAGGCAGGCCCTTGCACTATATAGCTGAAGGTAAATCTAAAGGAAATTGGGCAGAAATTGGACAGAAAATTGTCAGAAAATTGTATAGTGTATGGCCAGCCTTAGGGATTGAATGAAAACAGCAGAAGAGAAGCTGCAAAACATGCTAGGAACCCAAAAGGTGGTCAAAAAAGATGACAAGCAGAACTCACAACGTGCGTTTTTTCAAGTAAGCTTACATTGAATTATCAATGATATCTAATGTTTCCATTAGAGGCTAAGTTCACTTTTTGTTCTAAATTCCAGCTCCCCTATGTACCAATAAATGTACCTCAGTTCTGATTTTTGAGAACAAGGCCTTACCTTAGCCCTTGCTGTATTTCTTCATCAATTTCTGGTATGTAGATGTGGGATGGAGAAACCAGTAAGACACAGGAAGGAGTTTACTATCTGACCTCATTAACACACAAATCATTAAAACAAACACCCTTCACCCATCAACTATGTTTGCACAGCATCCCTCCACACATGCATTTGCCTGGCTTCCCCAGTGTCTCCCAAGACAGGCCCAGGTTGCATGCTAAACTCTTTGGGCCTGCATGATGCCCGCGGGTTGGAGACCCCTGATATAGTACAAGGGCCTGCCTGATTGGATACAGAGTTAATGGATATATACAGTAGGTGGGTTCTCCTATTCCATAGTTTTAGTAAATCTAAAGGAAATTGTACAGAGGTTGTACAATCAGATTGCATAGTGTATGGTCACTTTTATACATGTACATAAGAGGGAGTGGAAGGTAGACATGTACCGAACAAAAAAACTTGTTTTGTTTCATTTCATTATTTGTTATTTAAATAACTTAATTTTTTAAAATTAATTTAAGTCATTTTCAGAATTCGTTTAGTTTTGTTTTCAAATTTGATTGGATCCCATTCTAATTAAATTCAACCGAATTCTGAAAATTTTAATCTGCATTCAAATTCTAATTTATTCTCTTTGAAATTCGAATTTCAGAAGATGGTTATATTATTTCTATTTTATTCTATTTTGTTCTATGCTATTCTATTGTTTTCTATTGTATTCTTTTTTATGCTATTCGAATCTGAATGGATTTGAATTTATTCTATTCCAAATTTGAATTTTGGAAGACAGTTATATTCTATTTTATTTTATTCTCTTCTATATTCTATTATATTCTCTTCTAACCTATTTTATTTTAATTTATTTTATTAGAAATGTGAATTTCAGAAGACAGTTTTATTCTTTCTATTCTATGTTTTTCTATTCTATTCTTTTCTATTCTTTTATTGTCTATTCTAGTCAATTCTTTTATGTTCTATTCTACTCTTTTTATATTCGAATTCAAGTCAAATTCGCATTCGATTTGAATTTGATTTTGAATTTTATCCAAATTTTGTTTAGTTATTTCAGATTCCTTTTGTATTCCTATTGTAATTTGAAAATTCAAAGACATCTGAATGGATTTGAATTTATTCTATTCCAAATTTGAATTTTGGAAGACGGTTATATTCTATTTTATTTTATTCTCTTCTATACTCTATTATATTCTCTTCTAACCTATTCTATTTGAATTTATTTTATTAGAAATGTGATTTTCGGAAGACAGTTTTATTCTTTCTATTCTATGTTTTTTCTATTCTATTCTTTTCTATTCTTTTATTATCTATTCTAGTCAATTATTTTATGTTCTATTCTACTCTTTTTGTATTCGAATTCAAGTCAAATTCGCATTCGATTTGAATTTGATTTTGAATTTCATCCAAATTTCGTTTCGTTATTTCAGATTCCTTTTGTATTCCTATTGTAATTTGAAAATTCGAAGACATCTGAATGTCCGAATAATGAAAAATTTGTCCGAATTTCAACCGCACTTGTCTAGTGAACAGAGACACTCAGCTATCAGGTCCCATTTACATCTCTGTACGTGTTTTTTTGGGGGGGCGTTTTGGAGCGTTTCTGCTCATCACGCAAAAGGCAGCCAACTCATGTGTATGGACTGCCCTATGCATAACAAATGTGCCAAAGAAACTCCAGAACTCTTTTTTGAGTGGAGCTCAGTGTATTTTTTTTTTTTACCTGGCTTTTTGGTGTGTTTGGTGCAGAAAAAGTAGGTGGTGGTATAGTAATAAGGGAGGTGTGGTCCGGACTGTGATGCAAAATGATGAATGATGAAAGCTGACCTACAAGAAGTGATGCAAGGTGTCAGTTTTTAATGCTTCTGAAACACCTATGAAAATTCTGCACATGGCAGCACAGAGTGCTGTTCACTCTGAAGCGCTAGCATCGCGTCGTGGCAAAACTGACGCCTCATGTTGAGTCAGGAGGAGTTGAATCCTCCCATTGAAGTCTATTGTGACGCTTCTCAAACGCCTGGCAAGCATTTGTGGAGAGTTTGCGGAGCGTTAATACCATTAAACTTCATTATAGGTGTTTGTGGTGCGGTTTGAACGCTTTACAAACGCCTCAAAAGTGCGTATATGGCGTTTGGGGAGCATTAAAAATGCTTCCCAAACGCCTGTCTAAGGTCTGTCAAACGCTATTGGGGCATTTGGTAGGAGTTAGAAATAAAGTCAAGTGTGAACGTAGCCTTAAAGTGTTACTAAACCCCGGACCCTGCATTCACTATATCTGGTCTCCCACAGTACACACAACATGAAAGTGCAATTATTTTAGGAAATATAAACTGATAAATACCTTTTCTCATCAGCAGTTAGAGCAGTTTTGTGACTTCTATCAGTGTCCAGCAGAGCACTGCTTAAAGCTTGTAGAAGGAGTTTTCTTTCTGCTCTAGGAGGATGTGAAACCCTTGACCCTCTGTCTGGACAGTGCTGATTGGCCCTGTGCTAATCACATGCACTTTCCCAAGAACAAAAAAAACTCTCTAGCAATACACACCAAAGTAAGCATGTGCATGCCTACGGTTCAGTCTGGAGATAGGAGGTGGTCATTTGAAAAAGGGGAGGAACAGAGAAGATAGCATCAAACAGCCTTTTTACACAATGCAGATGATTAACCCCTTAGGTTCCACAGTGAGTATAACAAGCATGCTGATTTTACTGTTGTGGGTTTAGTAACACTTTAACTATGTTGTGTGAAGTGTACCCTGTTGTATAGATGGCAGTTGCCCTGGTTTTGCTTGACCGTGTCTTGGGATCTGTCAGGGCTACCACAGACATCCAGCAAGGATGACCGGATCAGTGGGCTGGACCTTAGCAAATCAGGAACCAGGCTGAATAGGGTTAAGTGAAGTTTATTAACATAAATATCACTCTTACAAGGCTAACACCAATAAACCAAAAACAATGTAAAGTGACAAAATAAACACGAAGCAAACCAAACAATAACCTAACTACAGTGGATATAAAAAGTCTACACACCCCTGTTAAAAAAATAGACAAAGATAAATCATTTCAGAACTTTTTCCACCTTTAACCACTTGACCTCCTGAGGATTTACCCCCTTAATGACCAGGCCTCTTTTTGCTACTCGGCGCTGCACTAATTCAACTGATAATTGCGCAGTCATGCAATGCTGCACCCAAACGAAATTTACGTAGTTTTTTTCACACATATAGAGCTTTCTTTCAGTGGTATTTGATCACCTGTTTGCTTTTTATTTTTTACACTATAAACAAAAAAAGGCCAAAAATTTGGAAGAAAAACAATATTTTTTACATTCAGCTATAAAAAATATATAGTAAACTCAAAGTTGGTTATAAATTTAGGCCAAAATGTATTCTGCTACATGTTTTTGGTAAAAAAAATCCCAATAAGTGTATATTGATTGCTTTGTGTGAAAGTTATAGCGTCTACAAACTATGGTATAGATACTGCAATTTACGCCATTTTTTTGCTATACAGCGCTGCGCTTCTTTAACGGACAATTGCGCAGTCATGCAATACGGTACATAAATGAAATTGACATTCTTTTTTTTTCCCACAAATTAAGCTTTCTTTCGGTGGTATTTGATCGCCTGTGCGGTTTTTATTTTTTGCGCTATAAAAAAAAGGCTGACAATTTTGAGGACAAAAAATAATATTTTGGACTTTTTGCTATAAAACATGTCCAGTAAAAAAAATTTTAAAATCAAATTTAGTTATAAATTTCTGCCAAAATGCATTCTGCGACATGTCTTTGCTAAAAAAAACCCCCAATACGTGTAACTTAATTGGTTTACGTGAAAGTTATAGCGTTTACAAATGGCGGGAAAGATACTGGGATTTTTAGTTTTTTTTTTATACTAATAATGGCGGCGATCAGCGAATTATGGCGGCGATCAGTGACTTATGGCAGCGATCAGCGACTTATGGCGGGACTGCGGCGGACATTCTGACATTGGGGGGTACTGACTTGGGGTCACTGACATCCCCAGTGCCACCAATACAGTGATCAGTGCAAAAAAAAAAACACTGACACTGTACTAATGGCACTGGGGAGGAAGGGGTTAAGTTTATTTTTCAGGGAAAGGGTTAACTGTGTGAGGGTAGTGTTTTACTAGGGGGCGGGGGTGTGTACTGCAGGGAACACCGCTGATCGGGAGAGAGAAACTCTTCTGTCCCGATCAGCGCGTCCGGAGCTGTCAGGGAACTGACAGAAAGTACAGCTACTGCAGCTGTGCTCTCTGTCAGCGATTGCCGCCGATCGCCGGGACATAGCCGGTAACGACCGGCTGTGACCCGGCGACTGACATCCGCGGCTGTGATTGGCAGGACAGGTAGGGCGGTTTGAAAACGTGCTTTTGCCCAGCCGTGCCGTATTTATACAGTGGCTGGGCGGCATGTGGTTAATGTAACCTATAAACTGTACAAATCCGTTGAACACCAAACTGAAATCTTTTAGGTGGAGGGAAGTAAAAATAAAACTAAAATAATATGGTTGCATAAGTGTGCACACCCTTAAACTTGTTGAAGCACCTTTTGATTTTATTCCAGCACTCAGCCTTTTTGGGTATGAGTCTATCAGCATGGCACATCTTGACTTGGCAATATTTGCCCACTCTTCCTTGCAAAAACACTCCAAATCTGTCAGATTGCGAAGGCATCTCCTGTGCACAGCCCTCTTCAGATCACCCCACAGATTTTCCATCGGATTCAGGTCTGGGCTCTGGCTGGGCCATTCCAAAACTTTAATCTTCTTCTGGGGAAGCCATTCCTTTGTTGATTTGCATATATGTTTTGGGTCGTCATGCTGAAAGATGAAGTTCCTGTTCATGTTCACCTTTCTAGCAGAAGCCTGAAGGTCTTGTGCCAATATTGACTGGTATTTGGAACTGTTCATAATTCCCTCTACCTTGACTAAGGCCCCAGTTTCAGCTGAAAAAACAGCCCCAAAGCATGATGCTGCCACCACCATGCTTCACTGTGGGTATGGTGTTCTTTTGGTGATGTGCAGTGTTGGTTTTGCACCAAACATATCTTTTGGAATTATGGACAAAAAGTTCAACCTTGGTTTCATCAGACCAGAACACATTTTCTCACATGCTTTTGGGAGACTTCAGATGTGTTTTTGAAAAATCTAGCCGGGCTTGGATGTTTTTCTTTGTAAGAAAAGGCGTCCGTCTTGCCACTCTACCCCATAGCCCAGACATATGAAGAATACGGGAGATTGTTGTCACATGTACCACACAGCCAGTACTTGCCAGGTATTCCTGAAGCTCCTTTAATGTTGCTGTAGGCCTCTTGGCAGCCTCCCAGATCAGTTTTCTTCTCGTCTTTTCATCAATTTTGGAGGGACATCCAGTTCTTGGTGATGACTGTCTTCACTGTGTTCCATGGTATATCTAATGCTTTGGAAATTCTTTTGTACCCTTCTCCTGACTGATAACAATGAGATCCCTCCTATGCTTTGGAAACTCTCTGCGGACCATGGCTTTTGCTGTAGGATGTGACTAAGAAAATGTCAGGAGAGACCTACTAGAACAGCTGAACATTTTTTTGTGGTTAATCAGAGAAACTTTAAATGATGGCAGGTGTGTACTTACTCCTGTTTAACATGATTTTGAATGTGATTGCTTAATTCTGAACACAGCTATATCCCCAGTTATAAGAGGGTGTGCACACTTATGCAACCACAATATTTTAGTGTTTTATGGTTACTTCCCCCCCTAAAAGATTTCAGTTTGTTTTTTAATTGAGTTGTACAGTTTATAGGCAACATTAAAGGTGGAAAAAGTTCTGAAATTATTTATCTTTGTCTCTTTTTTTAAATCACAGAAACCTGAAATTTTAACAGGGGTGTGTAGACTTTTTATATTCAGTGCATATATAAATGGAGGGAGCACACACAAGCAGGGCAAGGTCAGGACTAAGACAGGAAACAAGAAGAGCAGGGAGCAAGGTACTAGGAAAGCAGAATGCAGGGTACAGGAAGCAGGAACAGGTCTCAGGGTAAGGTGCGGGTGCAGGAACAAAGATCACGCTCAGGCAGGGATGTGGCTGGCAGGAGGAACACTGAAGCCCTGAACCTCAGTTATGGGCAGGATTATATACCTGCAAATAAAAATGGCCACCTGCCCAAGTCTATAACTGGCTTATGAAGCAAGGACACATAAAGAGGCATCACATAGTGAATAAAGGGGAGAGAACAATGTTCTTGGACAACTTGCCAGCCAGCTTGCTAACAACTGAATTAACCTGTCTAACAGTATGCGTTTATAGTTTATGGTTTAGTTAGCACACATTTGCAAATACATACGTAAGCCACAGAGCCACGTCATGGCACCCTGATAATCTGTGGTCCTAACTCTACAATTTGAGAGTCCCCATAGTAGAGGCACATGTATTTAATGGATAGTTCAAGGATTATATACCTCCCAGCAGCCCACGTCAGGTACAGCCTAATTACTGCTGGGAGTCAACAGCCGGTGACCATCAGAACTGCACCTTTTGACTCTGAGAACCACAGTGCCACCAGCAGGTGACCCAGGTGATGACACAAGTCCTGACAGGACCACAGCATCAACTTCATTTGAGTTAGTTCCTGGGTGGGAGCTCAATAGGAGAGACGGCAATCAGTAGCTCATGCTGCTGTTCTGCTCTCACCGAGAAAGTAATTTATGTTGAGAAAGTGTCTCCTCCTACCTCCCCTGCTGCATCTACTCCTGCAAGAAAGAGAGGACAGAGTGAAATCCTACAACTGGCGACAGTTTGTTCTGCTGACTTTCAGAACTGCTGGGGATTAGAGGTAAGCTTAGGTGTCCTCCGAGCTCATGTCTAACCCAAACTCTGAACTCCTATTTTTTTTACTTCAGTGAGCTGCGGGCCAATTCATTTTGTAATTCTGGTATTAACTGCTTACCAGCCGCCGTATAGCATATATATATATATATATATATATACACATACATATATACTGCTACAAGGAGGCACGGGTGTGCAAAATCACGTATATATACATGATTTTGCATTTCCGGGTAGGGGGCGCGCACCCTACCCGCACCGCCATTCGCGGCCGTGGATGTCAATCACCGGGTCCCGGCCGGCGATTACCTACCGGCACCTGGTGATTACTGACAATCACCGTTGGGGAGGAAGACACAAACAATCTTCCTCCCAGGGGCGGACTGACAGCTCATGGGGCCCCCGGGCAATAGGGGATCATGGGGCCCCTGTGTCCTTGCCCACATGCAAAGCACACCCAAAAAAGCCTATAAAAAGGTACCAGGGGCATTTCATGGGGCCCCCTACTGACCCCGGGCCCTCGGAAAGTGCCCGAGTGCTCGATTGGTCAGTCCGCCCCTGCTTCCTCCCTGTCAGCTTGGGCACACTGCTCTGGATGGCTGTGCACAGTACAGTCAACCCGATCAGTGTGCTTACAGTGAAGCACACACCCGCCGCCCCCTAGTAAAACACTCCCTACACACAATTAACCCTTTAATCACCCATCACATTAACCCCTTCCTGCCCAGTGCCATTAGTACAGTGTCAGTGCTGTTTTTTTAGCACTGATCACTGTATTGGTGTCACTGGGGATGTCAGGGATACCAAGTTAGTTCCCCCCCCCCAGCATCAGAATGTCCGCCGCAGTCCCGCTATAAGTCACTGCCATTACTAGTAGGAAGAAAAAAAAAAACTATACCGCCAATTGTAAACGCTATAACTTTCACGTATTAATTTAAACATTTTGGGATTTTTTTTTTTAGCAAATACATGTCGCAGAATACATTTTGGTCTAAATTTATGATGAAATTTGATTTTTAAAATTTTTTTACTGGACATGTTTAATAGCAAAACGTTCAATATATAGTTTTTGTTCTCAAGATTGTCGGTCTTTTTAAAAAAAATGCACAGGCGATCAAATACCACTGAAAGGAATCTCTATTTGTGGGAAAAAAAGGATGTAAATTTCATTTGGGTGCAGCGTTGCATCACCGCGCAATTGTCAGTTAAAGTAGCGCAGCGCTGTAACGCAAAAAATGGCCTGGTTAGGAATGGGGTAAATCCTTGGGAGGTCAAGTGGTTAACACACTTCCTGTCCTAAGGTGACAACCATACTGTGTTAGGACTACATAACACCCTCTCTTCTACATAACAGGTGGAGGTGTTCTGTAGTCCACGGTGAAAGCAGGGAACTATGCTAAACAATAACAGTCCAGAGGCAGCTAACATTGAAAGTTATCAGCTGATAAGATTTCCGACTGGAAGAACAGCTATTTTTTTTTTGTCCTTCTCAAGCAGATATAAAATGCTTTCAGTACTTTTATTTAACAGAACAAAAGGGAGCACATATGATAAATGTATCGTTCCACTTGGCACAGTCTGCGTTCTGGGCAGCATATATGTCCCTGTATGCAAGCTGCAAAAAACCCTACAATATAAAGTCTAGCCCTCAGATTGCTGGAATACATCAGCAGTTTTTGCCATTGAGATTAGTTTGGGAACACTTTCTCATCGCATTGTGCGACACAGTCAGGCATTATAGCTAACCTTGTCCATTGTGACACATTAAATTCTGCTGAAGCCTCAGTATTCATTTTGTTATTGACACAACCTCATGTAGCATTTTGTTCTAGCCTTCTCTCATAAATTTGTTGAATAGCCATCCATATATAACTTTTACTGAACATGATTGCATGCTAAGAGCATGAAGGTGAACAGCTGTTTTCGCACTTCAAAATACATTACGGCGGTGTTTTTGTGTAGAGGGCAGGCTAATCTGTCAGCTGTAGTGTGTTAAAGTCCTTACATATCTGCTCTTGTACTTTTTCCTTGACCCCTCAGCAGGGAGCCTAACAGTAAAAGCATAGTCTGATTACAAGATGGATCAAATGAGGAAGAAATGAGAGGTGGTAATAAAGCTACTGAAGCTTTAGACTCTCTTTGTATGCCGGGATCTGTTCCAGGCTTAGTGAATAGAATATCTCCCACCCCTTCTAGCAATCCCCAAATATATCACATTTTCTAATCCACCTAAACACAACTTCTTACAACAGTGAAATTAATATGGCTGAGGGGTTAACCCTATACTGACACTATTCACCAGGGAATGACGTTCTCCATAATGAGGCTGTTTAAAGGAAAACCTTTCTGGGTCAACTGAAGTTAAGTTTTTTAAACTTTCTAAGATTTGTTAAAATCCAGACTCTTTTTATTGATAAAGAGATCATAAGTGACAGTGTAATGCATCAAATGTCTATTAAAACAGAGATTGCAAGAACACATAACATTCACTGTATGAGACATTAAGTACTGCAAATAAGAACAAAGGAAAACGCACCAACCTTGCACATTACCTCGGCAATAGGATGATTTTATTCAAATAAGATGTGTACTCACCAGGGGTGGACTGACCATTTGGAAACTCAGGCACTGCCCGAGGGCCCGGGGTCAGTAGGGGGCCCCATGAGATGCCCCTGGTACCTTTTTCATAGGCTTTTTTGAGTTTGGGCAAGGACACAGGGGCCCCATGATCCCCTATTGCCCGGGGGCCGCATGAGCTGTCAATCCGCCCCTGGTACTCATAAACGTAGCAATATAAAAAGTGTATAGTGTCCAAGGATGGATCACAGGGGATCAAGTAGCATGCGAATTCCACTGGCAGGGAGACTCTCGTAAAAGGCTGATGCGTTTTGAAGGGAGATCCCTTCTTCCTCAGAGCCCTAGAAGGGATCTCCCTTTGAAATGCGTCAGCATTTTACAAGCTTTTGCAATGCTTTATATGTGTTTTTTCGGAGGATCAAAAGAACCAGATACTTCTCTTTGCTCACAAGTTCCCTTTGCAGTAAATACCAGGAGATCACATTCAAAATCTTGACACGCTGATATCGGACCCCATCAGTACTAGTGGCAATATTCCCTGGACACAGCCAAATTGTGCTGGCGATGTGGTACCCAGGCTGGCATGCTGCTCCACATCTTCTGGGCATGCATCCCCAGCATGTGGAAACAACAATCCCCACTTACTGTGTTGCAATAGTTTGCCAGAGTGAACAATTTCCAGCAGATGGAACACCTGACCGCTGCCCTCAGGAACAAAAGGAGGAACTAAACACACATTGCATATATTGGGACGTGTTCTATTTTTCAGATAATATAATATGCAACCCAGGGGAGGACTGACCATTTGGAAACTCGGGCACTGTTCGAGGGCACGGGGTCAGTAGGGGGTCCCATGAGATGCCCCTGGTACTTTTTTCATAGGCTTTTTTGAGTTTGGGCAAAGACACAGGGGCCCCATGATCCCCTATTGCCTGGGGGCCCCATGAGTTGTCAGTCCGCCCCCGATGCAACCTATTCTTAAATTAAGATTACGATAAGATTAGATAAGGGAATATGACTTCTTGAGCCATCAACCCTGCCAATGCTCCCCACCTTCCCTTCCCTTTTCCTTTTTTCTTCTTCCCCTCTCTCCCCTTTCCTAGACACCCAGTGCCTTTGTGTTTTCCTCCTCTCTAAAATCAAGTAGAATGCTATCCATTATGTTCCGACCATTCGATGTGACTATTCTGGGGCCTGGGCATTTATTTTATTACAGGTAGTTATATAGTGCCTTCAATTTTGCAGCGCTTTACATATATATTTTACATTCACATCAGTTCCCAACCCTCAAGGGACGTACAATCTAAAGTCCCTAACTCACATTCATACATACACATACTAAGGCCAATTTAGACAGGATCCAATTAACTTACCAGCATGTCTTTGGCGTGTGGGAAGAAACCGGGGTACCCAGAGGAAACCCACACAGGCACAGGGAGAACATGCAAACTCCAGGCAGGTGGTGCTGTGGTTGGTCTTTCTAACCAACGACCCTAGTACTGCCAGGCAGAAGTGCTATCCATTTAGCCACTGTGCTGTCCATATGGTCTGGTTGCCATACATCATATAAGGTTTATGTTTAACACTGTGGTTATTGGTGAACAGTAATAAATAAGGACCATATACAGAGAGCACAGTTTCCTTGTCTCTTTTCTGGCTGGCAGCCTCTGATTGAGATTGAGAAAAAGGCGATTAGAGAGAGGGTGAGGAAGGAGTCAGTGATCTGACTTGTTCAGTTTTGTATGTAAATTACAGCTTGAGCTAGTGAACTCTATAAATAACAGTCAACAGAAGTTACGGAAACACCTGAAAATGTGAACAGGAGCATAAAAGTGCATCTGCTGCTTGGGCATAAGAAAACAACATATTATTATGCAATGGTTTTTAAAATTCTGACTAAAAATACATATTTAAAACTGTATTTTATTTCTATACCAAAAAGTATATTTTTTAAAAATATCAATATATCTTCGATTGTAAGCTCCAAGGAGCAGGGAACTCCTAACCCTCTTGTATTGAACTGTATTGTTGCTGTATTGTCTCCCGTTATATTGAAAAGCGCTGAGCAAACTGTTGGCGCTATATAAATCCTGTATAATAATAATATACAATAGAGCTATATATCTAATCTATATATCTGAAAGAATCTCCAGTGTCTCAATATTGCATAAGAAATCTATTTAAAGGATGAGTTCACCTTTGGGAACATATTACATGTTCCACCTGTTTTTAGGGTGGAACATGTAACATATTCCCGCTCCTGCAGCTTGAAGGGAAGGGAACATCTAATAAATATCACACTATCTTCCAAGACTAAATCTCCCAGAGAGATCTGAGCACTGAGATAATGTAAACCGAACAAATGTAGCAGAGTAGTGTCTATACCCTACATGTCCATTAAGTCCAAATTAGATATACAATATATACTGTTTACTTTTGCTATACTGGTATATAAGGATATGGTGGGTATTGATTCTTAAGCCAGGTTTATATTAAATAGATTTCTTGCTTTATTTCTGACCATAATGAAAAATATACACAAAGCCAATATATATTACCTTTAATGTCTGTCTCACAACCCAGAATGAAACAACTGAGGCTCAAATAATATGTATTTTGGCCAGTTTTGTGATTCTCAGAGGGTCTAAACTTTGTGCTTGGCTGACCAAGAAAGTTGGCTATCCATTAAGGCAGAGGTCTGGCAGCTGGCAGAGGGAAGTTTGCCATCATTGACATTCTGTGTGGCTCTGAAATGTTATATTTCCCAATGCAGAGAACCACAAAGGAAGCCAGTGCTGGAAGAATACATAATTGTAAAATGTGTTGTAGTCGTTGAATGATGAGATGTATTTGGAATAATGGCATGGTATTAAATTTAGCATTTTAGTATGTGAATCTATATCATTTGCACAGAGCAAAAGTCACCCTGTTTAACTTTTAGGGCCAGTTCATGCTACATGCTTTTGTGCTTTTTTTCTGCATCCAAAACGCACAGAAAGTAGGTTATATTGTTGTCAGTGTCATAGTTCACATCAGTGCTTGCATTGATTCAGAACTGTACTGGAAAGTGATAAAATGCATCAAAATAGCACTGGAACGCACCAAAACGCACCAAAAACACACTGGAATGCACATATCCCTATTTACTGGGAACTGGAATGCATCAAAAATGCACCGAAACGCATCAAAGATACATAAAAATGCACCAGAACGCATCCAAAATGTAATAAATGGATGAACGAGCGCAACCAATATAAATTATAAAGATAAATGAAAACAATGGGGAGCTGCTAGCATATAAAGGCAATCCTCAGCACCACAGTAGCAAATGGTAAAACAGATATGCAGCGCTAGATATAGATAAATGAAAACCATGAATGGTGACTATACAAATGCCAAATAACGTAATGATGTCCACATCAAATTGAAGGATTCCTCTGACATGTTTCGTGCGACCAGCACATTCTCAAAGTGGTGAATCCATTCAAAAAGACACCAGTTAAATAGACCCAGCCGCGCGTGCGCAGAAGCCGCCACGCGCAGCTCAACACAACTGCGCGAGTGACGACACACGCTGCAGTCATTGATAGCCAGCGTGCACGCGAGAGCAAGTCACTGGCCGCATCGCCTCTGCAGACGCCGCTCCCTCGCTGGCCAATGCGCACACGCAAGCGAGCGGGAACACAAAATAAAAACACATTATTCAGCTAATAAGAACAGGCATCAGTGTGGTTCGGATTTTCATCCTTAAACAAGTGAACAATGATGACTTAGTTTTTTCACTCATATAAATGGTAATTGCACATAAAACGGAGCATATTATGATCAAAGACAGATATGTCCCCAATAAGGGAAAACGGACTCCATTTTGTTGAAGCCTTTAACACAGGCAAATCACAGTTAGTAATTTGTACAGACATTCTACACCCTATATGGTAGAAGAAATCTGAACACCCAGATTGGCCCTAAATGGTAGGCACCCTTAAAATATATATCAAACAGTTGTGAATATTAGAAAGTATAAAATTATACATATAAATACATTAGCATAAAGCATGAAACATACAGGTGAAACTCAAAAAATTAGAATATCGTGCAAAAGTTCATTAATTCAGTAATGTAACTTAACAGGTGAAACTAATATATGATATAGACTCAATACATGCAAAGCAAGTTAGTTCAAGCCGTAATTTGTCATATATTGTGATGATTATGATTTACAGCTCATGAAAACCCCAAATCCACAATCTCAGAAAATTTGAATATTGTGAAAAGGTGCAATATTCTAGGCTCAAAGTGTCCCACTCTAAACAGCTAATTAAGCCATAACACCTGCAAACGGTTCCTGAGCCTTTTAATGGTCTCTCAGTCTGGTTCAGTAGGAATCACAATCATGGGAAAGACTGCTGACCTGACAGTTGTGCAGAAAACCATCATTGACATCCTCCATAAGGAAGGAAAGCCTCAAAAGGTAATTGCAAAAGAAGTTGGATGTTCGAAAAAGTGCTGTATCAAAGCACATTAATAGAACGTTATGTGGAAGGGAAAAGTGTGCCAGAAAAAGGTGCACAAGCAGCATGGATGACCGCAGCCTGGAGAGGATTGTCAGGAAAAAGCCATTCAAAAGTGTTGGGGACTTTCACAAGGAGTGGAGTGAGGCTGGAGTCAGTGCATCAAGAGCCACCACACACAGACGGATCCTGGACATGGGCTTCAAATGTCGTATTCCTCTTGTCAAGCCGCTCCTGAACAACAAACAACATCTGTTGCTCAGTGGTCCAAAGTCATCTTTTCTGATGAGAGCAACTTTTGCATCTCATTTGGAAACCAAGGACCCCGAGTATGGAGGAAGAATAGAGAGGCACACACTGAAAGATGCTTGAAGTCCAGTGTGAAGTTTCCACAGTCTGTGTTGATTTGGGGAGCCATGTCATCTGCTGGTGTTGGTCCACTGTGCTTCATTAAGTCCAGGGATGCTGACTTCATTTTCCAGCAGGACTTGCCACCTACCCACACTGCCAAAAGCACCAAAACCTGGTTCAATGACCGTGGGATTACTGTGCTTGATTGGCCAGCAAACTCGCCTGACCTGAACCCCATAGAGAATCTATGGGGCATTGCCAAGAGAAAGATGAGAGACATGAGACCGAACAATGCAGAAGAGCTGAAGGCCGCTATTGAAGCATCCTGGTCTTCCATAACATCTCAGCAGTGCCACAGGCTGATTGAGGCAGTAATTGCTGCAAAAGGGGCCCAAACCAAGTACTGAGTACATATGTATGCTTCTACTTTTCAGAGGTTCGATATTGTTCTATGTACAATCCTTGTTTTATTGATTGCATGTAATATTCTAATTTTCTGAGATTGTGGATATGGGGTTTTCATGAGCTGTAAGCCATAATCATCACAATTATGACAAATCACGGCTTGAACCTTGCTTTGCATGTAATGAGTCTATCTCATATATTAGTTTCACCTTTTAAGTTGCATTACTAAATTAAATGAACTTTTGCACGATATTCTAATTTTTCGAGTTTCACCTGTATATAGTAGCTTAAAATCCGTCCATACATATATCAATCCAGATCATATTAAAATACACGATGGGGAAACCAGATAAGTATAACCCCTGGAGCATTGTATAGTGTATTTACCCATAGGAAAA
Source organism: Staurois parvus (assembly GCF_062004578.1). Classification (NCBI taxonomy): domain Eukaryota; kingdom Metazoa; phylum Chordata; class Amphibia; order Anura; family Ranidae; genus Staurois; species Staurois parvus. The sequence goes on from NW_028318003.1 coordinate 9,612,277, forward strand.
TCTATAATGATTAAAAATAAATGGTTAAAAATATTACATAAAATTGTAATTATAATACAAAAAATAATTAAGATGAATAATATGACTCAAAACAACTATTATTAAATAGTATGACTCAAAACAACAACACTCCAACACCTAAATCCCTCAGAGCCTTAATACTCTGAAAAATCAATAAAATCCATCTTGTCTGAGGGTATAAAAGAGAAACCCATAAAAGGGATAATAAGAAATAAATAATGCTACAAGTTCACGCCAGCAATTTTTCATCACGTAACATCAAGTGCTATTTTGCATCACTTGGTCCTTTGACTGTCGCAACACTGTCAGTTTTGGAGTAAAAAGCACATTATCAACTCTTACCTTTTTGTGGACATCATTACGTTATTTGGCATTTGTATCAGTCACCATTCATGGTTTTCATTTATCTGTATCTAGCTCTGCATATCTGTTTTACCATTTGCTACTGAGGTGCTGAGGATTGCCTTTATATGCTAGCAGCTCCCCATCGTTTTCATTTATCTTTATATTGGGTTGCGCTTGTTCATCCATTTATTATATTTATATCTGTACCTCTTTTACTGAATTGAGCAGCATCCACTCCAATTAATATGGATATCTTTGAAATGAGATCAAAAACATCAGTCATTACTGATGATGTTTTCATCCAAGATACCATGGACAATGATCTCCATGTTATTTTTCTACACCTAACTAATCATGCTACGTCGGAATTTAGGACTATATGGAACATCATCCTCCTTGAGCAGTATATCAAAGAGGGAATGGTACCAAGATCTCTGAGGTGGGATATCCCCCCAGAAAATGGTGATATAAACAGCGAAACTGAGTGGTTCACCTTTTTTAACAATATGGGTTTGGATCTACTCAAGTTTCTAGTAATACCGAAAAAGAAAAAGCTAGCTTATCTGGATAATGAGATTAACAAAACTCATGAGAAATTATTACCCTATATGGATAAAGACGATTATAAGACCGAATCAGACAGATTAAAATTTTTTTAGATAAAACTGAAAAAGAACAAAGATATAAGAAAAAGAAAAAATATAACAGAGACATAATGGACTATAGAGATAATATAGTGTTCAGATGGCAGAATGCTAACGGAGCTAGTAAAAGTGACCCACCGGATGCACCCGTGGTGGTGGATAATAAAACCACTGGGACTAGACAATCATATATTTTTAGAGAAGTCTCCAACACTTTTAGATCCCAACCGCCAAGACAATAACCGGCAAAACAAAAACTAAAACAAAAACAACTATAATGTTACAACCTATAACAGATATGAGGGTCTCTATGAATATGATGATGAGGAAATAGGGATTTTAGAGCTCATCCTCTAGAGCATTATCCCAATGACAGGCCTCATTACCCTACTTACAATTACAATAACTCAAAGGGAATAAATCAGCAGATGAGACAGAGAAGGGTTTCCTGAAGGGACCCCCAGGGGGATAATTACCATACCCAGTATTCCGATTATAATAGAGAGGATAACCATGGTGCTAGCCAGACATTGGAGATCCCCGGGACGTAGGGGTTATGTTGGCCCCCATGATCATAATGCCCGCCCATCCAACAATAGGCCAATTAACCATGGAAATCAGGGTTCGTACTACTCATCATACCACTCAGGAAGTAATGAAGGGCCACGTACTCCTAGTTTTCGTTCCAATCTGACACTGGCTTCTCCCAATCTCCAATCTAATCATTTTTTAGGGGGAGGTTCAACCCGAAAGAGAAGAACTCGCACAGAGGAAAACGAGGAGGAAAAAGGATCATCAGATCACAAAAAAAGAAGAATGTAACAGTAGATGGTATTTTCAACTTGAGTAAGATGACTAGAGATGAGCGAAATATTCAAAAATTCGATTCGACTGATTCGGCGAATTCGTGGAAAAATTTCGATTCGAGTCGAATATATTCGCTGTGAATTTAACTTAAAAAAGGGTGTTTCTAGGCTTCAGAGAGACTTAATATTAGTGCAGAACACTGTACCTTTAATTTAAATGCCCTTGGAGTCTGCTGGGGAAGAGAAATAATACTGTCAGTCAGTATGACATGCAGATGAGTGCCGTCGATCTTAGAATCACCGCACACTTCACTCATTTGGGCAGTCACGGGGCCAAAACCAGAGTGTGGAGCCACAGTGTGGCGGTGGAGGCAGCAGCAATGGGAGGCCATACAGCACCCTATGACAAAAATGGAAACCACCAGCAGTGTGAGGAGACCTGAAAGTGGCACATGGCAGAGTGTGGCAATAGAGACAGCAGCAATGGGAGGCCGTACAGGGACCCATGACACACTCTGGACCTGGCAGCAGCATGAGGAGGCGGTACAGGGGCCCATGACAGATTACGGGCCTGGCAGCAGCATGAGGAGTCGGTACGGGGGCCCATGGCAGATTACGGGCCTGGCAGCAGCAATGGGAGGCCGTACAGGGACCCATGACACACTCTGGACCTGGCAGCAGCATGGGGAGGCGGTACAGGGGCCCATGACAGATTACGGGCCTGGCAGCAGCATGAGGAGTCGGTACGGGGGCCAATGACACACTCTGGACCTGGCAGCAGCATGAGGAGGCGGTACAGGGGCGCATGACAGATTACGAGCCTGGCAGCAGCAACTTGGACAGGAGGACGTTCAGCTTCTGCACCGTCGGGTGCGTGCTCGCAAACTGTTGTCTCTTGGAAACGGATTCCAAGAAAGACTGCTGACGGAATCCGTGAAGAGCAGTAGCAGGAGAAGGAGCATCTGAACGAGCGGAATATGCCAACAAGCGACAACAGGGGCCCATGACAGATTACGGGCCTGGCAGCAGCATGAGGAGTCGGTACGGGGGCCCATGGCAGATTAGGGGCCTGGCAGCAGCTATGGGAGGCCCGTAATCTGCCAGCACCCTATGACAAAAAATGGAACCCACCAGCAGTGTGAGGAGACCTGAAAGTGGCACATGGCAGAGTGTGGCGATGGAGACAGCAGCAATGGGAGGCCGTACAGGGACCCATGAGAGACTCTGGACCTGGCAGCAGCATGAGGAGGCGGTATAGGGGCACATGGCAGATTAGGGGCCTGGCAGCAGCTATGGGAGGCCCGTAATCTGCCAGCACCCTATGACAAAAAATGGAACACACCAGCAGTGTGAGGAGACCTGAAAGTGGCACATGGCAGAGTGTGGCGATGGAGACAGCAGCAATGGGAGGCCGTACAGGGACCCATGAGAGACTCTGGACCTGGCAGCAGCATGAGGAGGCGGTATAGGGGCCCATGGCAGATTAGGGGCCTGGCAGCAGCTATGGGAGGCCCGTAATCTGCCAGCACCCTATGACAAAAAATGGAACACACCAGCAGTGTGAGGAGACCTGAAAGTGGCACATGGCAGAGTGTGGCGATGGAGACAGCAGCAATGGGAGGCCGTACAGGGACCCATGAGAGACTCTGGACTTGGCAGCAGCATGAGGAGGCGGTATAGGGGCCCATGGCAGATTAGGGGCCTGGCAGCAGCTATGGGAGGCCCGTAATCTGCCAGCACCCTATGACAAAAAATGGAACACACCAGCAGTGTGAGGAGACCTGAAAGTGGCACATGTTTGGGGCATGATTCATGGCGGATTTAGTCAGTTGTGTCAGGAACTGGTGGTTTGAAATCCAGACTAATCCACGCCTGATTCATTTTCACAAGCGTGAGTCTCTCCACACTTTGGGTGGACAGTCGTGTCCTCCGCGGAGTTGCAATACCTCCTGCCGCACTAAACACGCGCTCCGATGCCACGCTACTGGCCGGGCATGACAGCCTTTCAAGGGCAAATTCAGCTAGTTGGGGCCAAAGGTCAAGTTTCGTTGCCCAGTAGTCAAGGGTATTGTCTACCTCGGTTGGCAGGGTGCTGTCCAAGTAGGCCTAAGCCTGTTGTTTGAGGTCCTGCTCCAGGTCCACCTGATGCTGCTGCTGCTGCTGCTGCGGCTGGTTAGTAGTTTCCTCACTGCGCTGGTGAAGAAAGCTACTCATCATCGACTGCAGACTGAGGCAGCCGCTGCTGGTGGAGCTGCCACTGCTCCTACCACCCCACCCCTCCCCTGCTGCCATGGCAGCGGAACGCGAGCGCACAGGGCCCACAGTGTCTGAGGATGGACGTTGGCGCAGACAGGCAGAGACCAGCTGACTACATAGGTGGTTTTTATAGTACGTTATTTTGGCCTCCCTCTCAGCAGGTGTGAAAAAGGCCACCATTTTTGAACGGTAGCGAGGGTCCAACAAGGTGGACAGCCAAAAGTCATCCCTCTGTCTGATGGTTATTATTCGGCTGTCGCTACGCAAGCAAGCGAGCATGCTATGGGCCATTTGTGCCAAGGAATGCGAGGGACTCCCTGCCTCCATCTCCACAGCATACTGCCACGGTGCGTCTGGGTCCTCTGTCTCCTCTTCCTCCTCCTCTACCAGATGCTCCTGCTCCTCCACTCCTGTCCGCTGAGTGGAAAAACCACCCATTTCACTCAATAATTCCTGAGCACCAATGTCCTCCTCTACCTCCTCCTCTTCTTCCTGTCCTGCCCCCACAGGGGTCATGTGGCGTTGAGATCTGTGCGCCACGTCTACCGCACCCTGACCAGCCATTGTTAACAGCATTTGTTCCAGGACGTGCAACAGAGGAATGACGTCGTTCATCCCATAGTCCTGCCGACTCACGAATAGCGTGGCCTCCTCAAAGGGCCTGAGCAAGCGCAGGTGTCACGCATGAGCTGCCAATGGCTGACATCTAAGTTACACAGGGAGTACCTTTATCCGCTTTTAACATCAGGAAATCTGTGATGGCCTTTTGCTGTTCGTAAAGGCGGTCTAACATATGTAGGGTTGAATTCCACCTTGTTGCAACGTCACAGCATGAGGAGTCGGTATAGGGGCCCATGGCAGATTAGGGGCCTGGCAGCAGCTATGGGAGGCCCGTAATCTGCCAGCACCCTATGACAAAAAATGGAACACACCAGCAGTGTGAGGAGACCTGAAAGTGGCACATGGCAGAGTGTGGCGATGGAGACAGCAGCAATGGGAGGCCGTACAGGGACCCATGAGAGACTCTGGACCTGGCAGCAGCATGAGGAGGCGGTATATAGGGGCCTATGGCAGATTAGGGGCCTGGCAGCAGCTATAGGAGGCCCGTAATCTGCCAGCACCCTATGTCAAAAAATTCAACACACCAGCAGTGTGTGAGGACACCTGAAAGTGGCACATGGCAGAGTGTGGCGATGGAGACAGCAGCAATGGGAGGCCGTACAGGGACCCATGACAGACTCTGGACTTGGCAGCAGCATGAGGAGGCGGTATATAGGGGCTTATGGCAGATTAGGGGCCTGGCAGCAGCTATAGGAGGCCCGTAATCTGCCAGCACCCTATGTCAAAAAATTCAACACACCAGCAGTGTGTGAGGACACCTGAAAGTGGCACATGGCAGAGTGTGGCGATGGAGACAGCAGCAATGGGAGGCCGTACAGGGACCCATGACAGACTCTGGACTTGGCAGCAGCATGAGGAGGCGGTATATAGGGGCTTATGGCAGATTAGGGGCCTGGCAGCAGCTATAGGAGGCCTGTAATCTGCCAGCACCCTATGTCAAAAAATTCAACACACCAGCAGTGTGAGGAGACCTGAAAGTGGCACATGGCAGAGTGTGGCGATGGAGACAGCAGCAATGGGAGGCCGTACAGGGACCCATGACAGACTCTGGACTTGGCAGCAGCATGAGGAGGCGGTATATAGGGGCCCATGGCAGATTAGGGGCCTGGCAGCAGCTATAGGAGGCCCGTAATCTGCCAGCACCCTATGTCAAAAAATTCAACACACCAGCAGTGTGAGGAGACCTGAAAGTGGCACATGGCAGAGTGTGGCGATGGAGACAGCAGCAATGGGAGGCCGTACAGGGACCCATGACAGACTCTGGACTTGGCAGCAGCATGAGGAGGCGGTATATAGGGGCCCATGGCAGATTAGGGGCCTGGCAGCAGCTATGGGAGGCCCGTAATCTGCCAGCACCCTATGTCAAAAAATTCAACACACCAGCAGTGTGTGAGGAGACCTGAAAGTGGCACATGGCAGAGTGTGGCGATGGAGACAGCAGCAACGGGAGGCCGTACAGGGACCCATGACAGACTCTGGACTTGGCAGCAGCATGAGGAGGCGGTATATAGGGGCCCATGGCAGATTAGGGGCCTGGCAGCAGCTATGGGAGGCCCGTAATCTGCCAGCACCCTATGTCAAAAAATTCAACACACCAGCAGTGTGTGAGGAGACCTGAAAGTGGCACATGGCAGAGTGTGGCGATGGAGACAGCAGCAATGGGAGGCCGTACAGGGACCCATGACAGACTCTGGACCTGGCAGCAGCATGAGGAGGCGGTATATAGGGGCCTATGGCAGATTAGGGGCCTGGCAGCAGCTATAGGAGGCCCGTAATCTGCCAGCACCCTATATGTCAAAAAATTCAACACACCAGCAGTGTGAGGAGACCTGAAAGTGGCACATGGCAGAGTGTGGCGATGGAGACAGCAGCAATGGGAGGCCGTACAGGGACCCATGACAGACTCTGGACTTGGCAGCAGCATGAGGAGGCGGTATATAGGGGCCCATGGCAGATTAGGGGCCTGGCAGCAGCTATGGGAGGCCCGTAATCTGCCAGCACCCTATGTCAAAAAATTCAACACACCAGCAGTGTGTGAGGAGACCTGAAAGTGGCACATGGCAGAGTGTGGCGATGGAGACAGCAGCAATGGGAGGCCGTACAGGGACCCATGACAGACTCTGGACTTGGCAGCAGCATGAGGAGGCGGTATATAGGGGCCCATGGCAGATTAGGGGCCTGGCAGCAGCTATGGGAGGCCCGTAATCTGCCAGCACCCTATGTCAAAAAATTCAACACACCAGCAGTGTGTGAGGAGACCTGAAAGTGGCACATGGCAGAGTGTGGCGATGGAGACAGCAGCAATGGGAGGCCGTACAGGGACCCATGACAGACTCTGGACTTGGCAGCAGCATGAGGAGGCGGTATATAGGGGCCCATGGCAGATTAGGGGCCTGGCAGCAGCTATGGGAGGCCCGTAATCTGCCAGCACCCTATGTCAAAAAATTGAACACACCAGCAGTGTGTGAGGAGACCTGAAAGTGGCACATGGCAGAGTGTGGCGATGGAGACAGCAGCAATGGGAGGCCGTACAGGGACCCATGAGAGACTCTGGACTTGGCAGCAGCATGAGGAGGCGGTATAGGGGCCCATGGCAGATTAGGGGCCTGGCAGCAGCTATGGGAGGCCCGTAATCTGCCAGCACCCTATGACAAAAAATGGAACACACCAGCAGTGTGTGAGGAGACCTGAAAGTGGCACATGTTTGAGGCATGATTCATGGCGGATTTAGTCAGTTGTGTCAGGAACTGGTGGTTTGAAATCCAGACTAATCCACGCCTGATTCATTTTCACAAACGTGAGTCTCTCCACACTTTGGGTGGACAGTCGTGTCCTCCGCGGAGTTACAATACCTCCTGCCGCACTAAACACGCGCTCCGATGCCACGCTACTGGCCGGGCATGACAGCCTTTCAAGGGCAAATTCAGCTAGTTGGGGCCAAAGGTCAAGTTTCGTTGCCCAGTAGTCAAGGGGATTGTCTACCTCGGTTGGCAGGGTGCTGTCCAAGTAGGCCCAAGCCTGTTGTTTGAGGTCCTGCTCCAGGTCCACCTGATGCTGCTGCTGCTGCTGCTGCGGCTGGTTAGTAGTTTCCTCACTGCGCTGGTGAAGAAAGCTACTCATCATCGACTGCAGACTGAGGCAGCCGCTGCTGGTGGAGCTGCCACTGCTCCTACCACCCCACCCCTCCCCTGCTGCCATGGCAGCGGAACGCGAGTGCACAGGGCCCACAGTGTCTGAGGATGGACGTTGGCGCACAAAGGCAGAGACCAACTGACTACATAGGTGGTTTTTATAGTACGTTATTTTGGCCTCCCTCTCAGCAGGTGTGAAAAAAGCCACCATTTTTGAACGGTAGCGAGGGTCCAACAAGGTGGACAGCCAAAAGTCATCCCTCTGTCTGATGGTTATTATTCGGCTGTCGCTACGCAAGCAACCGAGCATGCTATGGGCCATTTGTGCCAAGGAATGCGAGGGACTCCCTGCCTCCATCTCCACAGCATACTGCCACGGTGCGTCTGGGTCCTCTGTCTCCTCCTCCTCCTCCTCTACCAGATGCTCCTGCTCCTCCACTCCTGTCCGCTGAGTGGAAAAACCACCCATTTCACTCAATAATTCCTGAGCACAAATGTCCTCCTCTACCTCCTCCTCTTCTTCCTGTCCTGCCCCCACAGGGGTCATGTGGCGTTGAGATCTGTGTGCCACGTCTACCGCATCCTGACCAGCCATTGTTAACAGCATTTGTTCCAGGACGTGCAACAGAGGAATGACGTCGTTCATCCCATAGTCCTGCCGACTCACGAATAGCGTGGCCTCCTCAAAGGGCCTGAGCAAGCGGCAGGTGTCACGCATGAGCTGCCAATGGCTGACATCAAAGTTACACAGGAGAGTACCTTTATCCGCTTGTAACATCAGGAAATCGGTGATGGCCTTTCGCTGTTCGTAAAGGCGGTCTAACATGTGTAGGGTTGAATTCCACCTTGTTGCAACGTCGCAGATCAGGCGATGCTGTGCAATTCCGTTCTGCCGCTGCAGCTCAAGGAGGGTGTGCTTTGCGGTGTAGGAATGGCTGAAATGCATGCAAAGTTTACGTGACATTTTAAGGATGTCTTGCAGTGGGATGGTGGATTTTAGGAACCGCTTGACAACCAGATTGAACACGTGAGCCATGCATGGCGCATGGCACAACCTTCCTTGACGCAGAGCAGACACCATGTTCTTTCCGTTGTCGGTCAACATGGTTCCGATTTTGAGTTTGCGCGGAGACAGCCATCTGTCGATTTCTCTGTTCATTACACTGAGAAGTTCCTCCCCTGTGTGACTACGTTCGCCAAGGCATACCAGGTGCAGCACAGCGTGACACCGTTGCGCCCTGCACATGTGATATGCTGGTCGGGTAATGGGACTTGGCACGGGGGTGGCGGCTGAGGACACGGCGGAAGAAGAGGTGGTAGAGGCGGACATCTTTGCCGGACCAAGGACGTGCAAACGTGGAGGCAAAAGCGGCGTGACCTGTCCAAGTTGCTGGTGTGGCTGTGACGGCACCACGTTCACCCAGTGGGCCGTAAATGACATGTACTGTCCCTGACCGTAGTTACAGCTCCACACGTCGGCGCTGCCGTGCACTTTGGCAGAGACCGACATGCTCAAAGACTGGCCCACCATCTCTTCTACATGTGAATGCAGGGCTGGCAATGCCTTTTTGGCGAAGAAATGACGGCTTGGCACTCTCCACCACGGCGCGGCACAAGCCATCATTTCTCGGAAAGGTGCTGAGTCCACCACTTGGAAAGGGAGGGACTGCAGCACCAGCAACTTGGACAGGAGGACGTTCAGCTTTTGCACCGTCGGGTGCGTGCTCGCAAACTGTTGTCTCTTGGAAACGGATTCCAAGAAAGACTGCTGACGGAATCCGTGAAGAGGAGTAGCAGGAGAAGGAGCATCTGAACGAGCGGAAGATGCCAACGAGCGACAACTCCCCTCAGCAGAGGTGTTGGAGCCTTGACTGGCTGATGGAGGGCGATTGACGTCAGGTGACGGAGCAAGTAACGGAGCGGGTGATGGAGCGGGGGCTGGGGCGGGCAGAACCGCCGTATCTTTATCACGGTTTTCCCAGGCCACCAAATGGCGACGCTGCATATGCTGCTGCAACGCTGTAGTCCCAACATGGGCCCCCTGGCCACGCTTGACTTTCTGGCCACATAGTCGACATACGGCTACGTTTACTTCCTCGGGCGGCTTGACAAAAAATTGCCACACCGCCGAGTAGGAAACTTTGCCCTCGATACTCCTCACTGGCTGACTGCTGCTTCCTCCGTGCACACCGGCACCACTACTGGCCGTGGTGGTAGGCTGCAGTGGAGCTGGTGCTCTACTCCGTGGCCGTTTGGCTCCACTGACACTGCTGCGACCCTGCTGCTGTCTCCTGGGCAACCCATCGACTGTTTCGCTCGCTGCCAAGCTGCCACCCTCTTCTCCTGATGATGCGGAAGAAATTGCCTGATGACGACGAGGCTGCCAAGTGCGATCAACCTCCTCATCATCAAGTAGGGTCTCCGCCTCACTACTAGCCCCCTCGGCTGCGTCTGGGTCAGGAGACAGACCTGTCTCTAGACCGGCTACCGAGCCACTCTCCTCGCCACTACTTCTTCGCCTGGCTGCTGAAAAGGCGGATGTCTCCCCCCGTTCCTGACCGCCCTCTGTTAGCTCTTCCTCACTGTACAGTGGGGCTGAGCCCACAGCATGCGATACTTCGCTTGGTGAGGGAACACCAAAGGACAGGGGCAGGTAGAGGACACGTGATTTCAGTGGGCTTGGTCCCGGGCCATGCCAACTAACGGTTGTGTCTGACGTACCCACCGACCGTTGGCTGTAGGTGTCAGAGGTGACCTGGGAAGAGGAAGACGACCGAGCCAACCAATCGACGACGGCAGGGTTGTCGGTGGAGACACGACCGCTGGATGACACCGGGAGCACTGGCCTCTGGCTGCAAATAGTGCTGCCTCGACCCCTTCCTCTGCTGCCACGTCTGCTCGCTCCTAAAACATTGCCTCCTCTGCCACTCCTCTGCATGTTGTCTGACATACTCTTTAATTCAACGATTCTGTGTCCCTGAGTAACAATTCTGTGTCCCTGAGTAACAATTCTGTGTCTGTCCCTGAGTAACAATTCTGTGGCCCTAAGTAACGGTTCTGTGGCCCTCAGTAACAATTCTGTGTCCCTCAGTAACAATTCTGTGTCTGTCCCTGAGTAACAATTATGTGGCCCTAAGTAACGGTTCTGTGGCCCTCAGTAACAATTCTGTGTCCCTGATTAACGTTTATGTGGCCCTAAGTAACGGTTCTGTGGCCCTCAGTAACAATTCTGTGTCCCTGAGTAACAATTCTGTGTCTGTCCGAGTAACAATTCTGTGGCCCTAAGTAACAATTCTGTGGCCCTCAGTAACAATTCTGTGTCCCTGAGTAACCTTTCTGTGGCCCTAAGTAACAGTTCTGTGGCCCTCAGTAACAATTCTGTGTCCCTGAGTAACAATTCTGTGGCCCTAAGTAACAGTTCTGTGGCCCTCAGTAACAATTCTGTGTCCCTGAGTAACAATTCTGTGGCCCTAAGTAACGGTTCTGTGGCCCTCAGTAACAATTCTGTGTCCCTGAGTAACAATTCTGTGTCTGTCCGAGTAACAATTCTGTGGCCCTAAGTAACAGTTCTGTGGCCCTTAGTAACAATTCTGTGTCCCTAAGTAACAAATCTGTGGCCCTAAGTAACGGTTCTGTGGCCCTCAGTAACAATTCTGTGTCCCTAAGTAACAATTCTGTGGCCCTAAGTAACAATTCTGTGGCCCTCAGTAACAATTCTGTGTCCCTAAGTAACAATTCTGTGGCCCTAAGTAACGGTTCTGTGGCCCTCAGTAACAATTCTGTGTCCCTCAGTAACAATTCTGTGTCCCTCAGTAACAATTCTGTGTCTGTCCCTGATTAACGTTTACGTGGCCCTAAGTAACGGTTCTGTGGCCCTCAGTAACAATTCTGTGTCCCTGATTAACGTTTCTGTGGCCCTAAGTAACGGTTCTGTGGCCCTCAGTAACAATTCTGTGTCCCTCAAGAAACAATTCTGTGTCTGTCCGTGAGTAACAATTCTGTGGCCCTAAGTAACGGTTCTGTGGCCCTCAGTAACAATTCTGTGTCCCTGATTAACGTTTATGTGGCCCTAAGTAACGGTTCTGTGGCCCTCAGTAACAATTCTGTGTCCCTGATTAACGTTTCTGTGGCCCTAAGTAACGGTTCTGTGGCCCTCAGTAACAATTCTGTGTCCCTCAGTAACAATTCTGTGTCTGTCCCTGAGTAACAATTCTGTGGCCCTAAGTAACGGTTCTGTGGCCCTCAGTAACAATTCTGTGTCCCTGATTAACTTTTATGTGGCCCTAAGTAACGGTTCTGTGGCCCTCAGTAACAATTCTGTGTCCCTGATTAACGTTTCTGTGGCCCTCAGTAACAATTCTGTGTCCCTCAGTAACAATTCTGTGTCTGTCCCTGAGTAACAATTCTGTGGCCCTAAGTAACGTTTCTGTGGCCCTCAGTAACAATTCTGTGTCCCTGAGTAACAATTCTGTGGCCCTAAGTAACGGTTCTGTGGCCCTCAGTAACAATTCTGTATCCCTGAGTAACAATTCTGTGGCCCTAAGTAACGGTTGTGGCCCTCAGTAACAATTCTGTGTCCCTCAGTAACAATTCTGTGTCTGTCCCTGAGTAACAATTCTGTGGCCCTAAGTAACGGTTCTGTGGCCCTCAGTAACAATTCTGTGTCCCTGATTAACGTTTCTGTGGCCCTCAGTAACAATTCTGTGTCCCTCAGTAACAATTCTGTGTCTGTCCCTGAGTAACAATTCTGTGGCCCTAAGTAACGGTTCTGTGGCCCTCAGTAACAATTCTGTGTCCCTGAGTAACAATTCTGTGGCCCTAAGTAACGGTTCTGTGGCCCTCAGTAACAATTCTGTGTCCCTGAGTAACAATTCTGTGGCCCTAAGTAACGGTTGTGGCCCTCAGTAACAATTCTGTGTCCCTCAGTAACAATTCTGTGTCTGTCCCTGAGTAACAATTCTGTGGTCCTAAGTAACGGTTCTGTGGCCCTCAGTAACAATTCTGTGTCCCTGATTAACTTTTATGTGGCCCTAAGTAACGGTTCTGTGGCCCTCAGTAACAATTCTGTGTCCCTGATTAACGTTTCTGTGGCCCTCAGTAACAATTCTGTGTCCCTCAGTAACAATTCTGTGTCTGTCCCTTTGTAACAATTCTGTGGCCCTAAGTAACGGTTCTGTGGCCCTCAGTAACAATTCTGTGTCCCTGAGTAACAATTCTGTGGCCCTAAGTAACGGTTCTGTGGCCCTCAGTAACAATTCTGTGTCCCTGAGTAACAATTCTGTGGCCCTAAGTAACGGTTGTGGCCCTCAGTAACAATTCTGTGTCCCTCAGTAACAATTCTGTGTCTGTCCCTGAGTAACAATTATGTGGCCCTAAGTAACGGTTATGTGGCCCTCAGTAACAATTCTGTGTCCCTGAGTAACGTTTCTGTGGCCCTAAGTAACGGTTCTGTGGCCCTCAGTAACAATTCTGTGTCCCTGAGTAACAATTCTGTGTCTGTCCCTGAGTAACAATTATGTGGCCCTAAGTAACGGTTCTGTGGCCCTCAGTAACAATTCTGTGTCCCTGAGTAACGTTTCTGTGACCCTAAGTAACAATTCTGTGGCCCTCAGTAACAATTCTGTGTCTGTCCCTGAGTAACAATTCTGTGGCCCTAACTAACGTTTCTGTGGCCCTAAGTAACAGTTCTGTGGCCCTCAGTAACAATTCTGTGTCCCTGAGTAACGTTTCTGTGGCCCTAAGTAACAATTCTGTGGCCCTCAGTAACAATTTTGTGTCTGTCCCTGAGTAACAATTCTGTGGCCCTAACTAACGTTTCTGTGGCCCTAAGTAACAATTCTCTGGCACTCAGTAACAATTCTGTCTGTCCCTGAGTAACAATTCTGTGGCCCTAACTAACGTTTCTGTGGCCCTAAGTAACAATTCTCTGGCACTCAGTAACAATTCTGTCTGTCCCTGAGTAACAATTCTGTGGCCCTAAGTAACAATTCTGTGGCCCTCAGTAACAATTCTGTGTCTGTCCCTGAGTAACAATTCTGTGGCCCTAACTAACGTTTCTGTGGCCCTAAGTAACAGTTCTGTGGCCCTCAATAACAATTCTGTGTCTGTCCCTGAGTAACAATTCTGTGGCCCTAACTAACGTTTCTGTGGCCCTCAGTAACAGTTCTGTGGCCCTCAGTAACAATTCTGTGTCTGTCCCTGAGTAACAATTCTGTGGCCCTAACTAACGTTTCTGTGGCCCTAAGTAACAATTCTCTGGCACTCAGTAACAATTCTGTCTGTCCCTGAGTAACAATTCTGTGGCCTTAATAACGTTTCTGTGGCCCTAAGTAACAGTTCTGTGGCCCTCAGTAACAATTCTGTGTCTGTCCCTGAGTAACAATTCTGTGGCCCTAACTAACGTTTCTGTGGCCCTAAGTAACAATTCTCTGGCACTCAGTAACAATTCTGTCTGTCCCTGAGTAACAATTCTGTGGCCCTAACTAGCGTTTCTTTGGCCCTAAGTAACGATTCTGTGGCCCTCATTAACAATTCTGTGTCCCTGAGTAATGCTTCTCTGTCCCTAAGTAACGTTTCTCTGTCCCCAAGTAACGTTTCTGTGGCCCTAACTCTGTCCCTAATACAGAGCGGTCTGCCTCTCTTGAATGACTGGAGGCAAATGAAGAATTCTAAAATGGCCGCTATTTATAGCTCGACCATTACACAGTGCTGGCTGCCTGGCTGCTGATTGGCTAATGCGATCACATGTCATTAAGGAATGCATTATGGGTCAGCGCGCCTTGTCTGCGGGCCTTCCCAGACATCCCCGCTCCGTCGCCGCACATGTCCGCCGCCATTTTAGGAAAAATTTCGATTCGTGCGTCCGAAGTAGGCTATTTTTCGGATTCGGCGCGAATCGAAAATTTTCCAATATTCGACTCGAATTCCACTTCGCCTACTTCGATTCGCTCATCTCTAAAGATGACCCTTGCGGAAGATGAACTTGATTTATTAAATAAGGGACTGAAGTTTGCTCCTAAGAAAAAAAAAAATTAGATAAATTTCACACGTACATTGATGTTCATAAATTTACCCGCAGATTGTCACTGAAAACACATTTTTAACAACACCCCCTGCAAGGGAGATAATGAATAATGTACGTGATGATTTTAAACATTCCAATTTAAAGAATGCATCCCTTTTCAACCCACCAGCACATTCATACATTAATACTTTTAAAAGTATGGTTTTAAAGGATTTGGATAAGATCAAGGTAAGAAATGTATATAATCAATAAAATATCAATAACAGCATTAAGTCTTTACTGACCAATAAGGATCTTGTTATTAGACCGGCCGATAAGGGGGGGGTGTGGTCATCATGGACAAAAAAGACTACATGACCCAAGTCTTCAAACTGCTTGATGACTGGCAAACATATCAACCACTCCCTAATAATCCATTGCTTACATACAAGAAGGTACTCAAAAAGATTATCAAACAGGGATATGATAACGGGGTGATAACCAAGAAAGAAAAAGCATATTTGTGCCCGGCTGCACCCAGACTTCCAGTGCTATATTGTCTCCCAAAGAGCCATAAAAATCCTGTTTGTCCCCCCGGGGAGACCAATTATGAGTGGCATCGGGTCACTTAATTCCCGAATCGGCGAATACATAGATGTGTTCTTACAGCCCTTGATTAAAACCACACCGGCATACCTGAGAGATACCAAACAAATATTAATGGATTTAAAGGATTTTGCAGTTAATGAAAGAACTTATCTGGTTACAGCTGACGTTTCAGCCCTGTACAGTAACATTAAACATAGTGATGGGATTGAGGCAGTTCAGTTTTATTATAACACCACATGGGATATACCCAAGCGCCAAAAAGAGTTCATCCTGGATCTACTTAATTTTGCCATGCACTGAAATTATTTTTGGTTTGACCATGCCTTTTATCTGCAAGTTACTGACATCGCAATGGGGGCTAAATTTGCCCCCAGCCTGGCCAACTTGCTCATGGCCAGGTGGGAGGAGGACCTTATTTATTCTCGTGATTGGCCCTCCCTCATCTTTTATCGACGCTATATAGATGATGTTTCCTTTTATGGCAGGGGGACGACTTTTCGTTACAGAACTTTTTTATCACTCTAAACAACAACAGTCTTAACATCAAATTGTCTTATGAATATGATTTTAAGGAAATTAACTTTTTAGACCTGGTTTTAATTAATGATGGTAACAGTGTTTTAACAAAAGCATTTTTTAAGAGTACAGACAGGAATGGTTTTATACCTACCGATAGCTGTCACCACCCTACATGGTTAAGCAACATTCCGAAAGGTCAGTTCCTCAGAATTAGAAGGAACTGCACAAATCTGTCTGACTATCTAGACCAGGCTGTTACGCTTAGAACTAGGTTCATGGAAAAAGGGTATGACATTAAAGCTTTGGATCAGACCATTAATGAAGTCAGTCGAATGGATAGGGCAGATTTACTTACATTAGAAAAGAAAATAAGACCGGAAAGATTTTGCCCCTTCATAACTGATTTCTCTATACAATATAGGGATATAACGAAAGTCATCAACAAAAATTGGGCTATCCTAAAGAGTGACCCAATTTTGGGGGAACTGATTCCTGAGTTTCCTGAGATCACTTTCAGAAAAGCTCCCCCACTTAGACTTACAGTGGCTCCCAATGTAGCTGACCTACCTAGGAACATGTCCTCAGCCTTTGGCCTTACGGGATTTTATCCATGCAATAAGTGCATTGCCTGCCGGTACAACGGCTCCCATGAGAGTAGGATTAAGGATTTCAAATCCAATATAACAGGCAAGGGCTACACCATACGTTCACTTATCACATGCAACAGCACACATATGGTCTATCTTCTGGAATGCACTTGCGGGCTGCAGTATGTGGGGAGGACCACGAGACGCTTGAGGGACCGCCTAAGGGAGTATTTCAATAATATTAAGAAAGGCTTCAAGGACCACTCGCTCTCCAAGCATTTTAGGGATCACCATGCCAAAGACCCTACATTATTGAAATTTACAGCCATTGACACGATTACACAACATTGGAGAGGGGGACACAAGAGAAGGACTGTATCCCAACTTGAAACCAAGTGGATAGTGGAGCTAAAGTCTTTGTCCCCCCATGGCCTTAATGTGGATCTTGACATTAATTGTTTTATAGACAATAGCTAATTTCCCCTTTTTTCTAGCCTCTTTTAGCATTATTTATTTCTTATTATCCCTTTTATGGGTTTCTCTTTTATACCATCAGACAAGATGAATTTTATTGATTTTTCAGAGTATTAAGGCTCTGAGGGATTTAGGTGTTGGAGTGTTGTTGTTTTGAGTCATACCATTTAATTATAGTTGTTTTGAGCCATATTATTCATCTTAATTATTTTATGTACTATAATTACACTTTTGTGTAATATTTTTAATCATTTATTTTTAAACAGTATAGATTTTCCTATGGGTAAATACACTATACAATGCTCCAGGGGTTATACTTATCTGGTTTCCCCATCGTGTATTTTAATATGATCTGGATTGATATATGTATGGACGGATTTTAAGCTACTATATATGTTTCATGCTTTATGCTAATGTATTTATATGTATAATTTTATACTTTCTAATATTCACAACTGTTTGATATATATTTTAAGGGTGCCTACCATTTAGGGCCAATCTGGGTGTTCAGATGGCAATTTCTTCTACCATATAGGGTGTAGAATGTCTGTACAAATTACTAAGTGTGATTTGCCTGTGTTAAAGGCTTCAACAAAATGGAGTCTGTTTTTCCCTTATTGGGGACATATCTGTCTTTGATCATAATATGCTCTGTTTTATATGCAATTACCATTTATATGAGTGAAAAAACTAAGTCATCATTGTTCACTTGTTTAAGGATGAAAATCCGAACCACACTGATGCCTCTTCTTGTTAGCTGAATGGTGTGTTTTTATTTTGTGTTACTGCTCGCCCGCACTTGCTCATTGGCCAGCGAGGGAGCGGCGTCTGCAGAGGCGCTGCGGCCAGTGACGTGCTTTTGTGTGCACGCTGGTGTGTGTAGTCACCAGGGGCGGTCTGACAACTCATGGGGCCCCCGGGCAATAGGGGATCATGGGGCCCCTGTGTTCCTGCCCAAACTCAAAAAAGCCTATGAAAAAGGTACCAGGGGCATCTCAAGGGGTTCCCTACTGACCCCGGGCCCTCGGGCAGTGCCCGAGTTTCCAAATGGTCAGTCCGCCCCTGGTCGTCACTCACGCATGCACAGTTGTGTTGAGCGGCACGTGGCAGCTTCTGCGCACGCGTGGCTGGGTCTATTTAACTGGAGTCTATTTTAATGGATTCACCCCTTTGAGAACGTGCTGGTCGCATGAAACATGTCAGGGGAATCCTTCAATTTGATGCCCTAGAATCTTTATAAGCCTGTGAGGAAGGCCTGACGGCCATTTATTTTATATTCATGTGAGTGCAATACAGTTTATTTTGGATCCTTTACTTTGAATAAAGCAATACTACACTATTGGTACTATTTTGCCCCCTGGCTCGTTAATTTGCGAGCCTTTCAAGGTGGAGCACTTTGAAGAGCATCATCAGGAATCTGGACGATGCTGGACCTGCCGGTGAATCTGAGGTGACCCCCAAGTGTGAATCACATCATTCCTGAGAGTCTTCCACAACACCGGATGTCGCCATAACCGATGACCAGACCTGGATGCCACTACGGATTATATATACATACAACGCTCAGATTGTATGTACTTCTGGTAAGTGCATTATTGTACTACAACTTCACGCCAGCAATTTTTCATCACGGAACATCAAGTGCTATTTTGCATCACTTGGTTCTTTGACTGTTGCAACACTGTCAGTTTTGGAGTAACAAGCACATTATCAACTCTTACCTTTTTGTGGACATCATTACATTATTTGGCATTTGTATCAGTCACCATTCATGGTTTTCATTTATCTATATATCTATATATAGCGCTGCATATCTGTTTTACCATTTGCATCCAAAATGCGACAGTGTGAGGAAAGTACTACTGATAACCGGCAAGTGTATTTACATAGTGGCCAGCTGTGATTGGACACAGCTGATCATGTGGCAAAAGGCTGCTGTGATTGGCCTTTTACCATGTCATGTGATCAGCTATGTCCAAAGGACACAGCGATCACAGACAGTGCCAGGGCGTGCCGCTGGATGCGCATTTTGGGAGGATGTCATATGACGCCCTCCCAGAATTGGACTACTGCGCTGTAGTCATCATTTGGCTACAGCGTGGTAGTAAAGTGGTTAACTAAACAAGGTCCTTTCTGATGTAGCCCTACCCTCTTGAAGGCTGCTGTGTTTCTGAGTCTCCCTAAATTTCACACAGCTAGACAACACACATTTTCTACTCTTGCATCCACAGTCATTGAACAGTCCATGAGCTTGGTTTTTGTTATTTTGTAAGAAATAACTTGGATAGGGTAATAGGAATTATGTTATACCCAACTTGACAGAATCAATGCACAGGGACAACTTCCTTTTTACAGAAACAGATCCTGGACTATTCTTCTCTTTGAATGTGGTCAGTCTTTATGGATCAGTAGCAACACCCCCTTTTGGGCTAGGGACTCTCAGCCCCTCTAAAAGTTAGCTTAGATTGTTTCAAACTACATGCAGAGATATCTCCTCTCCCCTGTAGAACTGCTCCCAGCTCCACAGCCTGCAGACACTACAAGCCCTCCTGGCTGCTCTGAAGATCTCCGAGGACAAGGATAAAGGGATAAGCACAAAGCTGTCCTTTCAAAGCTTGCTACACATGGCTGTCTTTCCCCTTGTGAGTCCCTGGGTGTGCTGATGTACTCACTCTGTCCTCCATACTCCCACTGCTCCCAGGCATACTGTGATGCTGAATGGATCCTGCTGAGCCAACCTAAGCCCAGCCTGGAGTCAAGCCCCCCCCTGACCTGGGGGACCCCTCCCAGGCCACCAACAGCTTCCTCAACACTTCATCTTCCACCCGACTTCTCTGATTCTCCCATATATATGGGATGGCCTCACCACTCTACCAGGACCTTCAAACCTCTGATTGGTTAGACTCCCATAAACATGCAGATTTAGGTCTCCAGGTCTCCACCCCTGGCTTCTGGAAGCTTCCATGGTACTACAGAACCAGGAGGCGTCGATAGTGTCCAAACCTGTTAACACATCCAGCCTGACCTGCATTAACCCGACCTAATTACAGACTCAAACAGTTATTATGAGTCATACACAATACATTTACCTACACTAATACTAGTAGCACACTAGGGGGTGCTACAATGAGATGACCTAGTATGGTGCCATCTAAAAAGATAGTTATTGTACTGTTTTGCAATGTGTGAGTTTAGATAAGAGCCGGGTTTGAATATGTTCTTCCTTGTAAAAAAGACACAAGGTTTGGTTACTTCTAGTGTTATTTTTTTCTCAAAGTAAATATGTTCAGGTAGATGTCCCAGGAGTAGGTGGAAAAAGCTATAAAAGCATTGCTACAGGGAACTATTCCTTCTTATGCCACCTATGATGGGGCAGTATTTCCTTCACGGACACCAAGAATGGGGCACTATTCCTTCTAATGACACCAACAATGGGTCACTATTATTATTAATGGGTCACTATTATTTTCACTGACACTAATGATGGAGAATCATTTCTCTTTCTCTAATTACATGTGATGTGCCATTCTTTAATGCCACAGCTTGCCAACTCTGGGACATTTTTTATTCTCACTGATCACCAAGCCCTAGGCATTGTTTTATCCTGCTAACCACTGTTGATGGGGGTTTTCAACCCCCGCTGGCCAAGGGTTGGCTCCCCCAAGGTCTAAAGGGAACTGGTCCTTTGTTTAAAAAGTTTGAGGGTCGATGGCCTAGAGAGTATGTATATTAATATTGATCCCTTCCCAAAAGTGGGCATCTACAAAGGTCATAGGTAACAGCAAAAGACAAATAAAAATAACAAATATATGCACGTTGTCCTTGTGAAGTTTATACTGTATAGCTCAATTTAATAATAAAGGATTAGGAACTCTCATATATGAAAATTATGAAAGGCTTAAATCCTGCATTTGTCACATATGAATCCCCAGGACCATTTATCTAGTGAATTTATCTAGTGAAATATACAGATACACATCTGCTGCTACTGCACAGTATGAGACACTAGATGAGAGCATCTACAGGCCTCCTTGTATTCAATGTGTGTAATATTGTATTTAGGTAAGACCATATTATTTTAGCAGGGCAGCATTCATCTTGTTTATTTTATAAAGTGCTTCCTCATTTACAATTCATCCATTAAAATTTCCCATTAGCATATACTGTAAAAGGTATAAAGATGTTACTTTAAACCAGTGTTTCTCAACTCCAGTCCTCATGGACCCCCAACAGGTCATGTTTTCAGGATTTCCCTCAGATGAAACAGCTGTGGTAATTACTAAGGCAGTGAAACTGATCAAATCACCTGTGCAAAATAATGGAAATCCTGAAAACATGACCTGTTGGGGGTCCATGAGGACTGGAGTTGAGAAACACTGCTTTAAACCATGTTTATTTAGACAATACCCTTCTTTCACCAAGGCCACCAATCACTTCCTTCCGAAAACTATCCCTACCATGAGAAGGCCAATCGGTTGTGTTGGTTGCCATTTCTTGTACTGTTGACTTGTTGGTGAGGGGGCGCACTGGACACCTTGGCTGCCATTGTGCCATATGCTGAGTGTCCAGTGCGCTCCTGTACCTTTAAGGAGGGATGGGCTCCCTCAGGTTCACCTGCCCTCAGTCTATCCATTAAATACATGTGCCTCTACTATGGGGGCTCTCAAAATTTGTAGAGTTTGGAACTGCAGAATATTGGGGTGCCATGTGAAGAGGCTCTTCAGCTTATGCATGTGTTTGCAAACGTGTGCTAACTAAACCCCTGTTTTTTAATATTGCAAATTTTTATTAAAGGCCAAAGCCCATTTTTTCAGAACAAAGTTACAACAACACTTTAGGTGTGAATGTTGCAGTAATAAAAATCCAAAATCAATATAAAAGAGAACAGAAACAAAAGAAATGTGAACATAATTAGGCAGCATGGTAAACTGTACAATACAAGAACACAAAACGACATAAATCTGCACATTGTAGGGGTTACATTAGTCGTCAGAGGCTTGGTAAGTAAAGAGGTGTCTGAGCTATATAAGGGGGGGGGGAGAGGGGGAAAGGAGAATGATCCCACGATTCTCAAATAGATCGAAAATGACCTGAGTAGTGACCCACTAGAGCTGTAAGATATTCCATTTCTCCGATTTCAGAGATTATTCTTAAAAGATGATTTAGTGTGGTGACATCGACTGATTTCCAGAATCTTGGTATCACCCGTCTAGCAGCTGTCATAATATGTATTCTCAACCTCTTAGATTGCTTAGAGATACCCCTAAAGGGTAGCCCCAAAAGATAGTGTAGCGGGTCTAGGGGAAGGGTAACATTGAGCACTTGCTCCAAGACCATTTTAACCATAGCCCAATAACCCACAATCTGCGGACAGAACCAAAAGATGTGTGCCAAGGTGCCTACTCCTCCCATGCACCTCTAGCACCTGTCAGACAGATTTGGGTTAATCGCATGAAGCACTACAGGGGTCTTGTACCAATGCATCAATATTTTAGATACATTTTCTTTATACACAACACAACGAGAGGTCTTAGTAACAGAGTCCCAAATTAAACCCGTTTTTAACGCATACTATTAGACAGGCTAATTCGGTTTGTTTGCAAGCTGGTTGGTAAGTTGAGCTGGGAATTTTTCTCTTTTATTGTTTGACAGTTGGTTGTGTTTACCTCCTTGGCCAAACGTTTCTCCAGTGCTCCTCTGACTTTTCTGCACTACAAACTAACTTATGAGGCTAGAGGTTGCCTGTAAAAATCTAAATAATATGCCTCATGCACAGATCCACTGGAAACTGTGGAGCAAAAATAAGACATGCAAAGACTAAATAAGAGATTGTTTGCTTGTTAACGTTTTTGGTATACTAATTAATACCTGGATTTCTGCATGAATTTTGCAAAGAAAAAACCCAGTTGGCATAAATGAGGTATAGTTGTGCTAATTTCAGTCATCCAATTATGTGCAAGCAACAATCCTGTTTTTGTAATTTTTTATGTACGTGATTGGGTATTGTTTACACAGTGAATTTCCAATTTGTATCACTCAATTCACTAAGAGTAGGGAAAATTCTGAACATGCTCCACACCATTAGTAAATAACCCCTAATGTCCTGATGGGTAATATAATAAAGGTATTAGCTATTTACACTGAGCCTACAAACTTCAACCAGGATGAGGACAAAAAGATGATGTTTTTGTTAGCCACCATAAAATCCCTTTCTCTGAGTTTATTGCAGGATACAGTTCTCCATTATTCTTGACCATAGGGTTATAGTGCCCCCTTCAGGAGTAGGACACTAGGCAAAAAATGGAACACAGCACTGCCTATGGGTGGTCCTAACTAATAGTCAACCCCCCACCCCCATCTGCAATAGGCAGTTCAGTTTGTCACAAAGCAGTACAAAAGAAGATGACAGATGGGGAATTATGTGTCCTTTGTTTATTGGTATGAAATAAAAAAGTAGGGAAACAAAAAGCCAAATCTGACACATTCCATGCAAAACTCCAGAAATGGACCGGACAAAATTATTGTCACCCTCTCAAAATTGTAAGAAATAATTGCATTCCAAGTTTGTGATGCTCCTGTAATTTGTAGTTAAACACACCTGTATCAATTAAGAGATGATAATGTTCCTGTGTCCATTGTGCGCAACATTGTACAGCCCATGGCACTGTAGCTAATCTCCCATAGATGTGGATGAAATGAAAAATTGATTAAAGATTGCAACGAAGGACTGTTCGATTGGTGAATAAAGAACCTCGATCAACTCCCAGACAAATTCAAGCTGACCTTCAGGCACAGGGTACAATTGTGTCAGCTCACACGTTGCCATCTGAATGAAAAGGGAAGCTATGGTAGGAGACCCAAGAGCACCCCACTGCTGACACAGAAATATAAAAAAGCCATATTGGAGTTTGCCAAAACTTACCTGAGGAAGTCAAAATCCTTTTGGGAGAATGTGCTGTGGACAGATGAAACAAAATTACAGCTTTTTGGTAAAGCCCATCATTCTACTGTTTTCAGAAAAAGAAACGAGGCTTTTAAAGAAAAGAATACAGTCCCTAGAGTCAAACATGGTAGAGGTTCACTGATGTTTTGGGGTTGCTTTACTGCTTCAGGCACTGGATGTCTAGACTGTGTGCATGGCATTATAAAATCTGAAGACTACCAAAGAATTTTGGGGTGCAATGTAGGGCCCAGTATCAGAATATTGGGTTTCTGTCAGAGGTCTTACAGCTGGACAATGACCCAAAACAAAAGCATCCAGAAATGGTTTCAGAGAGTATTGAATTTGCCAGCAATGAGTCAAGATCTCAATCCCATAGAGCACCTGTGGAGAGATCTCAAAACAGCAGTTGGGAAAAGGAACCTTTCCAATCTGAGAGACCTGGAGCAGTTGGTGAAAGAAGAGTGGTCCAAAATTCCAGTAGAGAGGTGTAAGAAACTCATTGATGGTTACAGGAAGCAATTGATTTCAGTTATTTATTCCAAGGGGTGTGCTACCAAATATTAAATTGAGGGTGCCAATAATTTTGTTCAGTCCATTTTTGGGATTTTGCATGGAATATGTCAGATTTGGCTTTTTATTTCTCCACTTTTTTGTGTCATACCAATACAAATAAAGAAATAGACTTGAGAATGCCTAAACATTTGTAATTGCAACAACTTTCTGGGTGAAGTGGTGCATTATCTGACAGAAATGCAGGGGTGCCAATATTTTTGACCATGACTGTATGTTCATTTTAGGACACAGCTCTGCATTATTCATCACCGTAGGGATGTTCTAAAGCCATTTTTCATTGAAGGGTGGCAACCAAGAGGAAAATAACGTAACCCACAGCAGAATTCTCTAGAAGAGGAACCAAGCATCCTACAAAAACCATGCTGCCAACACATGCACCTGAAGATACCCTAACCATTAACTGTGTAAACCTAGTAAGGTATGAAAAGATGACAAGCTAGCTGTTGTGCAACCTGGAGACACAGGCGCCTGATCCCAAAAGGCCAAAGAAGCACAACGTCTTTATGGAGTGTGCCATAACTGGAAAGGAGGAACTAGACCCTTAATGGCATAGGCTTGGAGACCAGACTGTCAGATCCAACACAAAATGGTGGCAGAAGAGCCACCAACCCCCACGTGGATCATCCGTGAACACAAGAAAGAGTCTGACCAATGGAATGAGGCCATAGCCTATAGAAATGCTTGTACCGCCCAACCTGCATCCAAGGTGCAAAATGCAACCATCTTAAGGTGGGAAGGGCAAGGACAGAGCATAGAAATTACATCCTCATCCAGATGACCAGTGGACACTACCTTCAGCAAGAAGGAGGGAAGTGGACAGAAAACCATTTCATATCTGTGTAACACCAAATCAGGAGATTTACTAGACAAGGCCGCAAGTGCCAACCCCTAGTGCACAGAGGTGAGGCGCAACCAAAGAAGGGTGACTTTCTAGGAGAAAGTCACCAAAGGAAGCTCCCTAATAGTCTCAAATGGAGGTTTCTGAAAACAAAGAAACCAAAAGAGCCAAGATCAGGTCTCTCTATGGCCAAAGAGATCACACTGGAGGTGAGAACACCCCTTTTTGAAAAGTAAGATTTTAATCAATATTTCAATGAACACAAGAACAATTTCCAAAATCTTGACAAAACTAAGTTTTATAGAACATTTGCTTAGCTCATGCAAGTAAGAATAATACAACTTTGATTACAAAATCTTCAGTTTTACTCAAATTAGTTGATGCAAAGATTAATACACCCCACAACAAAAACTACTATAGTTAGTATTTTGTATGACCTCTATGATTTGTAAGGACAGCACCAAGTCTTCTAGGCTTGGGATGAACAAGTTGGTGACATACTGCAAAATTTATCTTTTTCCATTCTTCAAGAATTACCTCTTTTAGAGCCTGGATGCTGGATAGAGAGGGATGCTCAACCTGTCTCTTCAGAATTCCCCATAGGTATTCGATTGGGTTCAGATCAGGAGACATACTTGGCCACAGAATCACTTCCACCCTGTTCTTCAGAAATGCAACAGTGGTCTTAGATGTGTGTTTTGGATCATTGTCATTGTTGGAAGAGTGCACGACTACCAAGGGTCAAGAGTGATGGTAGCATCTTCTCTTTCAATATAGAGCAGTACATCTGTGAATTCATGATACCAGCAATGAAATGCAGCTCCCCGACACCAGCAGCACTCATGCAGACCCACAGAAGGACATTGCCACCACCATGTTCCACTGCAGGCACCATGCATTTTTCTTTGTACTCCTCACCTTTTGCGAAACATCAGTTCCAAAAAAATTTCTCTTGGGCTCATCACTCCAGAGTACAGAGTCCCAGTAGTCTTCTAGTTCAGCATGGGCCCTGGCAAATTCTAGGTGGGCTTTTTATGCATGGGCTTTAGGAGAGGCTTCCTTCGTGAACGACACCTATGCATGCCATTCCTCTGCAGTGTATGCCATATTGTGTCCCAGGAAACAATCCCCCCAGTTTAGCATTCTACTTCTTTAACCAGTTCTCCACCGCCCTATAGCCAAATTACTGCTATAATGTGGCAGGGCTGCGCAAAATCATGTATATATACGTGATTTTGCATTCCTGGGTACGGGGCATGTACGCCGCCTGACCCGCGCTTCCATTGGCAGCTACAGCTGTCGATCACCGAGTCCGGGCCTTAGCTTCCCCTCCGGCACCCGGTGATCGCCGAGGAACAGTGAAAGGGGAGGGGACTGTATGTAAAAAACACAGATCTCTCCCGTCAGCACGAACAGGCTGCTTTGTACGCAGAGCAATACAAAGCAGTATGTTTCCCTAGTAAAACACACACAGCATACATAGTAAAACAGCACGCAGCACAGTTAACCCTTTGATTGCCCCAGATGATAGCCCCTTCCTGCCCAGTGTCATTAGTACAGTGTCAGTGCTTTTTAATAGCACTGATTACTGTACTATGTTGTCTTGTATTATTTGGAGGACGGATGACGTATTTATAAATGTATTTTCCCACAGCAACTAGACCAAACATTTTTTTCCAGAGAGATGCATTTAATCAGCTCAGTGACAATACATAAAACAGAGGCACAGACAAGGCAGATGACAGGGTACCCAGAACACTCATGCAATCATCAGAAACCCTCAGAGGACCCACTTTCTTCTGTCACACTTTCTCCCTACCCCACTTTCTCCTGATGCCACTCAACCAAAAATCCTTCCCTAATATACATCTTTTCCCATTGACCAAAGAGAATACTCATGCAATCATCAGAAACCCTCAGAGGACCCACTTTCTCCTAACGCCACTCAACCAAAAAACCTTCCTTAATATACACCTTTTCCCATTGACCAAAGTGTCAAGCAATCTGATTGGTTGGTTTTATGAGCATGTTTGATCTTGTGTGTCTAGACCTAGAACAGCTGTATGCATAGATTTTAATTAAAAAGTTAAATAGATACGCCTTGTCTTGTTTATGGCAAAACTGCAATCTTTAACATGCTTCTACAAAGGTGGACATGACACCCACTTTGAAATTCTCTTCACCATAAACAAGTACACTATGAATATTTAAGACCTTTCCAAATCTAACCAGGCAAACTTGCATTTTACAATGCTGGTAGATATGCAAATAACCTGGTCTGAAACTCCCCCTGACTCATGTCCTGAAAGGGGTGGTCACTGCTGCTAAAAATGAAATGTCATGGCTGATATGAATTCCAAACAACATGGCTGCCCTGTCCCACACTAGTTTTAAGGTTCGCATTCTCATCACAGATTCTACCACAGAACAGAATAATTTCAGCTGAACATGTGTACTTGCACAAAACCATACAGAGCTGAGGCTCAGAATCGGCTGGGCCCCTTCCTACTTCTGAACTGTAAACAAGTCAGGAGACCCTGTAGGGCTGATCACCCCAGGAAATACCCACCACCTGCCTGACAAGGAAGGGTAGGATTAGGGGGATATTTACCTATCCAGCATAGATAGTGGGTAACACACTCGAGACAGACTGCCTTGCACCAAAGTGGGGGCTTTCAGACAGAAGGACATGGACACCAAGTGCCCAGTCATATGTGCCACCACTCAACATTTAACTTTCCGTCCATCCCAAACCCAGATGGGACTGTCGCAGCCGACCCTGCCCATAGCTAGGGGTCAGAATGCACTCACTGACAAGGCTGGGCTGACTACTGGATTTAGATTAACCCGGCCTTTCACCCAACTTGACTGTTGATTGAAGACTGTTGATAGAATCCAAAGAAGTCCAAAAAAAAGGAAAAGAACTAAGAGTCCCAGCAGTAAACTAGATCCTCACTCCTACATTAGGCAGAAAAAAAACAAGCTGCCTATGGCAAGATGAGGGGGTTTGACTACCAGTTAGGACTGCCCAGGCAGTGCTGTGTTCTTTTTTCTGCCTAATGTCCTAACTTTTAATATTGTTCTTCTGTAGGAGGAAATTTTTGTTGTGATAACACTGGGCAGAAGATCAATCTTATATTGCTCCAGATGAAACATGACAGCCCAAAGTTTCAAGTTTAATTGTGTTCATTAAACGGTTTTGAACTTGCTC
The DNA here is from genome assembly GCF_062004578.1 of Staurois parvus. NCBI lineage: Eukaryota > Metazoa > Chordata > Amphibia > Anura > Ranidae > Staurois > Staurois parvus. The sequence continues at coordinate 9,640,858 of NW_028318003.1, forward strand.
CTGTTATTGAACTCATTTTCTCGTTTTAAGAAATTAACATTACTCAGATTGAACTAGTGCAGAAAGCAATCACATTTAAATTAAAATTTAAACAAAATGCATGTTTAGAATAATTTCATTTATGCAAATATTTATTTTTATTGCTGTAAAAAATACAATAAAAATAGTGCTTTTATATTTGTACAGAGCATCTCAGAACTTAAAGTGGAGCTCTAACCTAAACCTTTCTTTTCTAGCACTGAAACACATTGTTGGTGTAGGGGTGGCACATGGTCAGGGCCTGTAGGTTTTAGTGCTAATACATGCAGAAGCATGTGAGGTCCTCCTTTGTGAAAATGCTTAGGCTTTGCAGAAATTGCTAGGCCAAAGCACCATCACATGATTGAGGGAGTGATATCACTGCTCCCCTTGATTGCCAACTGGTGATTTCAGTGCTGGCTGAGATGGAGGTTAGAGCTGGAAGGTGGTGCAAATACGATAAATATAAGGGGTTGAGGGGCTTTGCAATAAGTCTTTGAAATGACAATGCCCTGACAGCCATTAAGTAGACCCTGGTAGGTGAGGCAGTATACTCATCTCTCCATGGGCCTGCATCTCATTACTCCAACCTGAGGACCACCATTGTCAACGTCTTCAACATTTGACACTTCCTGGAGTGTTGAATGCCTGTGGTTCCTACCTTTGACCCCTATTCCACTTCTGATTCCTTTATTGATGTAGAAAGCATAGAAATGAACTATGGTGAATGGTGGTGAAACATAGGCACCTGACACTCCCAGAAGTGTTGAAAATTGAAGCCACCGGCTGCAACATTGTAATGGAGGGTAGGTAGAAGACATGGTTGCTGGACAGCTTTAGTATACTTCTTCTTGTACTGCAGTTCAGTGCCTTTAGAGACCTGACAGGGTCTCTATAAAGTCAGCCATGTGACCATTATTTTGGTTTCTTGTTGCGCATCATGGTAACGATTGTTACAACTTAGGCCTCATTTACACAGGCATACTTACATGTACATCTGTTTGAAGGGCTGTCTTTGCCTGCACGTGATGCACAGGTGTTCCATGTATTCATGTGCAGGCAGTCCCATTCATGTCTATTGGTGTGCAGTAGTTGCATGAACACAGTTTCTGGTCCCAATCTGACGGCTGTGCTGATGTGGCTGTCAGTCCAGCGAACGCACACTGTCTACATGCAGGAGCATACATTTGCATGGCTATCAAATTGGGACCAGATTCTGCGTCTGCGCAGCTGCTGTGTCCCAATAAACATAAATGAGACTGCCTGCATTCGGATGTATGGAGCACCTGTGCATGTTGTATGGATATGTATGCAGGGGCGTATTACCACAAGGCAAACAAGGCATTTGCCTAGGGCTGCATTTTTCAGGGGGGAAGCACCCCCACCCCAGGAAGAAGGGACGGGGATGCTTAATGGTGTATGCAGAGCCCGACTCTCATTCATGGGGATCTGGGGAGCTGTGAAGGTGAGTGTCTCTCTGTTGCCTGGCGTGTGTGTTAGTGGAAGGCTCTCTTGGGTGGGGGTCAGGGGTGTTGTTGGTGGTCACTGTCGGGCTCTCTCTGGGGGAGGGGGGGGGGGGATCTGGTGTTGGTTGGTGTCAGGCTCTATCCGCCGGGGGGGGGGGGCTTCTGATCTTTGTGTTGCCTAGGGCAGCAAAAAACCTAAATACTCCACGGTGTGAATGAGGCCTTAGAGAATTTATCCTTTTACCTTTGACTCTTACATTCATAAACCAACAAAGGCTGAGAACGTCTACTTTATTCTGATCCAGGTAGAAGCCTCTGTCTGCCTGGCTCCTCCAAGTCTTCACAATATGCTCAGCCCTTGACTCCCATGCTTTCACACCAGCATGCAAACACAAATGTGTCACTCACTGACTTGCTAACATGAGAGAAAACCTTGTTCTGGGTCAGAGTTTATTTTACTGCCTCTTTGAAAAGGGGAAAAGCTGGTACCTTCCCACGTCACCATTAGCCCTCCCTGAAATGCCTCGTACTTCGGATGAAGGATAAGCATCCCCTTCCAGTGTTTACTGACATATATTGGCCTTAGGGGCAGAACGTGTTTCAGACACAGACCTGCTAACAGGATTTATGGTTACTGGCATACAGATGTGAAAAGTGAGAGTGGCAGTTATTGTCAACTAAGCTTAGACGTATAGGACCACATGGCGCCAGAGAACAAGTTTACCCATTCTTGTCATTTTAGTCTCCTTAAAGGAATATGGTAAGCAAATTCAGGCTAGAAGATGGTAAGACATGTAAAATATATTGAGGAAAATGTATTCATTGTATTTCTTTGCATGGGGTGGAAAAATTCTGCAATGCTGTACAGTGATTTTAAAGTACATATGCCATAATAACATCAGTCCATGCCCTATATTGCACAGATTCTTTTTAGCTATTAAACAATTACACCTCTTTAAGCTCCTCGGCGGTCTGATTATTTCCGATTTTTTGTGCTGAAAGCGGTACCATTTTTTTGCATGGAAATATGTAGTTTTTTATTGTAGGCTGTAATTTTTAGGAATAACTCACTGAAATCTGTACGAACAAGAGTCTAGTAAACATTCCGGGTATGATAAAATTTGAAACACGAAATCATAAATTATAATTTAATAAATAATCATAAAAAATAATAATATATAATAAATTTAATTCAATAATATAATCAAACAAAAAACACTGAAATTTGAAATACAGAGGCAAATTCGCACATCGCTGAGCAAAGTCGCAAAATTGTTTTCAGTGTCTGATGACGAATTTCCCCATGAATCATTATCACTCAATTCTGCAAGTAGTTCTAATTTACTATCGCTGTTCTCTAGCTGGTCTAAAACAGATTTTGACGTAAAGGGACGCTTTTTGGACGCCATGGACATTTCTAAGTTTCCAGGCAGAAAGAACAGTCAAAATGCAGGCAGGGCACAGGACAAAGCAGTAGGGACAAAATGTATGTGAAATGCATTGAAACAGCAATGTTTTACTATGTAATAATCATTTAAAAAAAAATGACATTTTTATAAAATTTCAAATTTGCCGCCGGTTCCGGCTCCCGTACGTCCCGACGTCACAGGGACCGGAACACGGAAGCCGGATGCCGGCATCAGCCGGAGGAGATGGCTGGTGACGCTGCAGGGGACACATCGTGGGAGCGAAGGACAAGGTAAGTGCTGCAGGGACTCCCTATGCAGCGCCGCATGGTAAGCCCAAGTGTAGCTCGGGGTTACTGCTCATGGTACTCAAATTTTACCCAGAGCTACACTCGGGAATACTGCTGAAGGAGGTTAAATGGACCCTGAATAATTTCATTTAATTGTGAGGTCATTTAAAAAGGTAAAGCTAAGCCTAGGAGCAGAGCAGTCTGACCCTCTGTCAGGTTTTTATACCCCTCTGTGTCCCCATTGGGGAAAATTGCCCTTCCTATTTGTATAGGTGACCACTGTCATCTAGAAAAAAAGTGAGTTTAAATGTAGTATTTTACAGCTGCCCCCAGAGCAGGAGGTAAGGGGAAATCTTCCAACAGGAACACCATTTTATTATTATACAGGATTTATATAGCACCAACAGTTTGCTCAGCACTTTACAATATAATGGGAGACAATACAACAACAATAGAGTTCAATACAAGAGGGTTAGGAGGGCCCTGCTCCTTGGAGCTTACAATCTAAGAGGATATTTCCAAGGATAATTGCCTAAGAGCTGAATTTCCCTCAATTTGGGAGATTTCCTTAATTTCCATCTCTGGGACAGGAAGTGAAGGGAAATTTCCCCAATGGTACACAAGCAACAGAAACAGTGACCTGGCAGAAGTTGTAACCCTTCCCTACTCTATATACTTTGAGACATAGGGTCTGCAGGAGGCTACTGCCAAGAAGAATTGTGTGTAAAACAGATTTAAAGTGGTTGTAAAGCCTAAACATTTTTACCTTAAAGTGGAGCTCCACCCAAAAAGGGAATTTCCACTTTAAGGCCTCCTCCCCCGCTCCGGTTTGTGAAATGGAGCTTTTGGGGAGGAGGGGGAGGGAAGCAGGTACCCAGTTTAGACAGGTTCGCATTTCTGATTACACTCCGACCACCTAGGTCAGTGGTGGGCAACCTTTTTTTTCAACTGAGCCAAATCTCGACAAAACCACGATTGAAATTTATTTTGAGAGCCACATTTTTAAAACTGAAAATACATCCCCCATATAGTAATTCATCCCCCATAGTAGTTTATCCCCCATATAGTAATTCATCCCCCATAGTAATTCATCCCCCATATAGTAATTCATCCCCCATACAGTAATTCATCCCCCATACAGTAATTAATCCCCCATATAGTAATTCATCCCCCATATAGTAATTCATCCCCCATAGTAATTCATCCCCCATAGTAATTAATCCCCCATATAGTAATTCATCTCCCATAGTAATTCATCCCCCATATAGTAATTCATCCCCCATATAGTAATTCATCCCCCATAGTAATTCATCCCCCATATAGTAATTCATCCCCCATAGTAATTCATCCCCCCTAGTAATTCATCCCCCATAGTAATTAATCCCCCATATAGTAATTCATCCCCCCTATAGTAATTCATCCCCCCTATAGTAATTCATTCCCCATATTGTGTCAATACTTACTTTTGCTCCGCGCGTTCCTCTCGCCGTGTTCCCGCGCCGTTCCGGTCTTCAGGGTGGACTGTGAGAGGAGAGGAGTTCGTCACGCTGCCCCGCCTACATCCTGACAGCCAATGTTTGCCATGCTCCGCGGGATTAAAAGGTCCGCCGGGCCGTATACGGCCCGCGGGCCGTAGTTTGCCCATTGCTGGGCTAGCTGCAGAGTCCTGACTTTTGGGGCGGCCGCCCGAGAGGAGGGAGGGGAGCGGGCGCCCGGCACACAGAAGAGCCGCATTAAATTGTGTAAAGAGCCGCATGTGGCTCGCGAGCCACGGCTTGCCGACAACTGACCTAGGTGATTGGATGCAGAAGTTCTGCTCCCCCCTCCCTCCTCGCAGTCTTCTGGGACACGTGACAGGTCCTAGAATACTGCAGGACCACTGCGGGAGTGCAGCGCCGCTCGCCCATGCGCAGTGGTCACCCAGTTGAGAAGCGGCTAGCTGTCACAGTTAGGTGCCCATAGTAAAGATGCCAGCGCCGGGGACATAGGGCACAAACTGAAAACCGCTGGGCCAAGCACAGCACTGGATTGTGGGACAGGTTTTAATTTTACTAACATGACTGGAGCTCCTAATGCATACTAATACTAATGCATTCCTTGTATTAAAGTATATAATGTTTAGGCATCAGTATCCCCCCCCTTTTTTTACTTACCTGAGCCCTCTTTAAATCCAGTGCTGTGCATGTCTGCAGCTCTACTCTTCCCTCACCTCCTGCTCTCACTCCCTCTGCCATTGGCTCTCACTGCTGGTCAAGCAAAGCCAGTGATGAGGGACCGGGGGGGGGGCAACGCTGAATTCTGGTGTCTGTGTCTGAGCAAGTGCCCCTATAGAAAGCTGATTTACATAGGGGCACTCGATGGAGGGGAGGCACCAGGAGTGCCAGCGGGGGACCCAAGAGGAGGATCTGGGCTGCTCTGTGCATTTCCATTATACAGAGAAGGTAAGTATAAACCTGTTTAAAAAAGAAAATTTCTAATTACTTTCTTTTAGATCATTTTTATAAGAATTACATTTTTATATATACAGTACCTGGAATTCACCTTTTACCACAGCTGATTTGTAATTTGTATGATTTTAAAAGAATTCTAAAGTGGCAATCTTATCCATGTGTGACCTTGACTTAAGGCTTATATCGCTGACTGTGTCCCTGTCTGTTTGTCCTGGTAACCATGATCACCGGGAATGAAAGTAGGGAATATTCTGAAACTCTGTCACCAGAACAGGGTTAGATAAGAAATCTTCCAATGGAATCACTTCTTGCAGTAACTAGAGGAGATTTACTTCACTTTGAGATGATTTCTGCTCACTTCCTATCATGTCTACAGAACAGGAAGTGAATTAAAATTTCTTGCATAGGACACAGATGGCAAAAAACCCTGACAGAGGCTTTAAAGTGCTTCTAAACAAAGAAGGTTTTTTTTTTACCTTAATTCATTCTATGCATTAAGATGAAAACCCTTCTGGATACCCCATGCCCCCCATGTACTTATCTGATCCCCATCTCAATCCAGTGATGTGCATGAGATCAGTGGCTCTTCTGGGTCTCTCTCTCCTATTGGCTCACACAGAAGGGAAGCCATTGGCTCTTGCTTCTGTCAATCACATCCAGTGAGCCAGTGAGCCAGTGAGGCCAGTGAGGGGAGCCGAGCCATGATCTGTGTGTGAATGGACAATGTCCATTCACAGGAGCGTGGCTCAGGAGCAAGCCTGCTGAAGTGCCCCCATAGCAAGAGGCTTGCTATTGGGGTCATTCGGCAGGGAGGAAGCGCCAGGACCGCCAGTGTGGAACTCAAAAAGAGGAGGATCGGGGCTGCTCTGTGCAAAATGAATGCACAGAGCAGGTAAGTTTAAAACATTTTTTTTTAATTACAACCTTTAGGGTTCATTTAACCATTCCCTACTTAATCCAAAAAAAAGTTTGGGCTTTAAAAAAACTTTAAGTTGGGGAAAAACCTAAGCTTTTTTTTATGAACTAATCAAGTATTATCTTTTGCTATCTGGGAAAATAAAAAAAGAAATGACAGTTTTGCTTTTAGCCACACTTTTGCTTTAATTTCGGCACATTGCTATTGAACTGAAATTTTAAGTGTATCTTAATACAAACTTTTTTTGCTATTAGCTTTAATTAGAGTATAGGTTAGCAATACCTCTTACAATTATTTTTTCTGCTGTCTGTGGTCCTTGGAGGAGATTTCCCTGCCTTCCCATTATCTTTCCTTTCTGTCTTATGGAGGAAAATCCACCTCTAAGACCTCGTTTGTGCAGGTGTACCTATTCATATACCTGTGCACAGGGCTTTTTTTCTCATTGCAGGAACTCCCCTTCTTAGTCAGTTCTTGTCTCTGCCCCCCTACCCATCTTCAAGCAATAAACCCCCCCAGCAACAATGGACTGCCACAACAAAATACCACCCCAGCAACAATATACCTCCAGCAGCAACTACAGATCTCCCAGCAGCCAGCAACATTAGCCCCGTCCATCAACAGTAGATTCCTTCCTGCAACATTAGATCCCACAACAGCAATAATAGAACCCAATCAACTTTTAACCACCAAGCAAAAACATATCCCCCAGCAGCCAACATCAACCGACCTTCCTGCACACAACTGACCTCCCAGCAACAATAGATCCCACACTAGCAACCATCGACCACCCCCATCAACAGTAGATCCCACAGTAGCAACAATAGACCACCCCCAAGCAACAATAGACTACCAAGCAAATAATAGCCTTCAGTGACAATAGATGCCCCAGCAGCCAGCATCAACAGACCTTCCAACACACCCCAGCACCCTTTTATATTGCCATTACATACATTGAGTGCTGGAGGTGCTGGAACTGCATTCACCACATTTCCACTGAAAAAAGCCCTGCCTGTGTGAAGGGCAATCTTTGTCCCCACAGCATGCACAGGTGTTCTGTGCATCTTCATGTAGACAGTCCCATTCATGTCTATTAGGACACAACCACTGGTCCCAATTTGACACACGTGCAGGTGTATGTCCCTAAACACACACTGTCTGCAATTGAGGACACACACCCACACAACTGTCAAAGTGGGACCAGCGGCTGTGTCCATGCAGCCGTTGCATCCCAATAGACATAAATGGGACTGCCTGAACATGGATGCATCAAACATCTGTGCATCCCATTAAGGCAAAGAAAGTCCTTCACACGACTATATGGATAGGCTTGCCTGCCTGTATGAGGCCTAATAGTTTGATTACACTTGTGTTGAGAGGCGATGATGTGGCGGTTATGTACCTCCTCACCATTGGTTTTAAGCTCTAAAGAACTGCACCACAAGCCGCAACCATGTACATTGCTCCATTAATTCCATGTGCATTGACTCCATTTAGATGGGATCAATTTTGCTATGCCACAACACAAAGCTTTAGTTCTAATGGCACGCCGCCCGTATTGGAAAACGCAACCATACTGGGAACCTAGGTTCCCGTGCGGGCTGTGTTTTCAGAAGAAGTGCAGGTACTTCCCTGCGTGTCACGGGGCACGGGAGTCCATTCAAATGAATGGGCTCTCGTGTCCACGCAAAACGTGGCCCGCACGGCCGCATATATGTGAACCAGGGGTTAATGGTAACATTTTGGATTTCTCATCACCACTATCACCAGGATAAAAGAAAAGGCGGAATCCCCCCCCTAGGAGTAATAAAAACCCGACAGAGGTTTCCTATGCTAAAAAGTTTTGTCTAGAGACACACATGAAAACTTTCTAAAAAGTAATAGAGATTAAACAGCTTTTCTTGGAGCATGAAGTAGAAGATTGTTGTGCATGAGAGCGGCACATTTTCTAATTACAAAAGAATAAAATATATACTGCAGCATGTTTCCCTACAAAGAGAAATTCATTTCACATCTCATTGGTTTAGAATTATGCCAGTAATTTAGTTGCCATTTTGCGATTGGGAATGAAAACATGAATAGACGCTTTGGATTGCTTTATGAGCTCCTTCAGATCGGCTAAATAGGGAATCAAATGTCAAACATCACTTTAGATTGCAATTAACATTAACCTCTACAACTGGCTTACATTCATAACCGGTCTGAATGTGGAACAAAGGCAGGCACGTGCCGCACGCTCAATGTGGTGACTACGGTTCTCTGGCTATTCACCTATGTATTCTGACTTCCCTTCTGCCATTCTGGAACACAAGTCATTCTTTATTTAATTAAGTGCTTCCCTAATTGCTGTGTCGTTGGGGCAAGGGGCATACAAAGGATGAATCTGTGGAGGAAATATTCTCTAATTGGCAGGTGGCCTTCTATGTACTGGAGAGTTAAAAGTCAGCGATGTACTCAACAGACAAAGCAGTGCTGACATGGGGAGGAACAAGAGAGCTCCGAGGGGGGGTTAGAACATTTTAACAAGGGCCACAAGTTATGTACAGGAGCCATTGTAGCCAATGTAGAGAAAGTAACCCTTATGGATCCATAGAGCCTATTCATGCTTAATTAACATCTATGTAGGACAAATACCATGTGCTGCTATTGCAATGGACAGTACATATTTATTCATTATCTTTTTTTGGTTTTGTTTTGACATTAAATTTTAAATACAAGCAATAACAAGCAATAACAGAAAAGGAGAAACACACAAGAAGAGTAAACAAGGAAAAATAGTAACCGATATTTAAATTGTATCAGAGCATTAAAGCTGAACTGGCACAAAACGTTTCATTTAAATATATTCCTCAACTGCCACAAGGGATAATCCGCTTTATGTGCACCAACATGCCGTTGCAAAGCAAGTTCATACTTTGTAAACGTAGCATTGACGTCATCACTGTGCCATATATAGGCTGTGAAGAGCAGATATGTGGGAGAGGCCTAGCAGGTCCACCCACTACAGGTTGTCTGCAGAAAACTACAAGAGGGGGCGGTGACAAGACCAGTCACCTTGCACAAGGAGAGAGAGCACTGACCGGTCTTTATTACAGGAAACTCCTTCACAAAGGTAAAGTTTTATGCTGGACAACTGCTCTGATCTGGAAGAAATACACTTCTTGTGTTTAGACAATGTTTGCTTATCCCGGAGTTCACTTTTAAGAATACAGTATCCCCCTTTCCGTATAGACACATACAGTACATGACATAGTGGGTGGATAATCACCGCTGACCTCAACTCAAAAATATGTGATCAAGCTAAATTACCAGATTATTATTATTTATTATTATACAGTATTTATAAAGCGCCAACAGTTTGCTAAGCGCTGTACATTACAATGGGAGACAATACATGCAACAGTACAATAACAATACAATGCGATACACGAGGGGTTCAAGGGCCCTGCTCCTTGGAGCTTACAATCTAGGGGGGGGGGATAGTGGTACGGGAGGAAAAACTGTGGGGGATGGAGTGGTAGGAAGAGTGGAGGAGGTCGGCAATTAGCAGGGGGTGGGGTAGGTTTCCCTGAAGAGGTGGGTTTTCAGGGTGCACCTAAAGGAGAGGAGAGAAGGTGATAGCCTGATGGATTGGGGTAGGGAGTTCCAGAGGATGGGTGATGCCCTGGAGAAGTCCTGGAGGCAGGCATGGGAGGAGATTAGTTGAAAGTATATGTAAACCCATTCAATAAAATCTAAACACAGTGATGTAATTTTGTCATTTTCATTTTATGGCACTTTCTGTTAGGTGGTGACAACACTCTGTCTCTATCTGTCAACCTGTCTCCCATATTGTCACCCTTTCACACAAGCTTTAAATGGAAACTAAGGTCTCTTTGCACATAGATGACATTGGGGATGTAAAAACAGAAGGCTGAGATATGGTTTTATCTACCTAGAAGCTAACCAACAGCCAATGGAAGATATTCACATGATACGGCCGTGGCAAATTTAATGCAACATGCTGAGTTGATAGGTAGGGCTGCTTGTCAAACTCAGCCATTTAAAGCGGTATTAAACCCAAAACGAAAAATGTATTATATTGCAGCTTACCAATCATTAGATATGGTGGCTGCATCTGTTTTCTTTTCTTTTTCCCTCTGTTGGTCTCGTGATCTGGCCAGTAATGTACCTCCAGTATTAGTGAGACACCACTGTGGAGGAAAGAGCACAAGACACAGCAGACTGCAATATTGTCAGTCTGGGGAGAGGGGAGTTTTAAATTTATTAGTAGATTTGAAAACAATAATAAATTGAAGCCAAACTCCAGCTCACACTTTATAATCCGTTACAGTGAACACTTTTTTTGGGGGATAAAGGTTTTACATAAATAAAAGCTGATAATTTTAATAACCACTGCCAGTGGTAAATGGATTGTCTCATCCATGTAAACTGATGCTGGAGAGCTTGAACAGCTTCACCAGATAAAAAGAGAAGAAAGAAAACCTAAAAAAGAAAAATAATGGGCGGCACAGTGGCTAAATGGTTAGCACTTCCACCTCGCAGTACTCGGGTCGCTGGTTCAAATCCCGACCATGGCACCACCTGCCTGGAGTTTGCATGTTCTCCCTGTAACTGCGTGGGTTTCCTCTGGGTACTCCGGTTTCCTCCCACTCTCCAAAAGACATGCTGGTAGGTGAATTGGATCCTGTCTAAATTGGCCCTAGTATGTGTATGTATGAATATGAGTTAGTGACCTTAGATTGTATGCTCCTGGAGGGTTAGGGACTGATGTGAATGTACAATATGTAAAGTGCTGTGTAAATTGACGGCGCTACAGAAGTACCTGAAATAAATAAATAATGCAGCCATCACATCTAATAATTGGTAAGCTGCAATTTAATAAATGTGTGCTTTTGGGTTTAATACTGCTTTAAGTCAATTGCTGTTCACAGAGAAAGAAAAAACAATGGCTACTTAGCATTGGGTTGTGTGAAGTAGACATGTGGAAAACAAAAGAATTTGTTTCGTTTCAATTTGAAATCTAACAAATTTCATGTAGTTGGATTCGGTAAATTCATTCAATTCGTTTTTGGGATTAATTTCGGTAATTCATATTCGAATTCAATTTGAAAATATGTCAACCAAATTCAAAAAGCTGTTCACATTTGAAATTGGTTCAACCTAGTTTGAAATTGATTTATCAATTGCAACCAAATTCAAAAAAAAGTTAGACCGAATTTGAAAAGTTAAGTTGGCCATACGAGTGTAGATTTGAAAATTAAAAGAAAAAATAAAAGCTGTAGCTGCTGACTTTTAAACAATGGACCTGTCCCTCGATCCTGCGGTGTGTCCCCCTCTCACAGCTCATTTCACTGGCCTCCCTGTGTTCCTGGCGCCAGCAGTGAGGGCACATGGCTATGACAGCCTGCAGTTTCAATGCTCATTGCGCATACGCGAGAAGTGCTGCGCTTTGTGAATGGCCCCGTAGTCTTCAGGGACCTGTCACGTGTCCCAGAAGACTATGGGGAGGGAGAGAGGAGGACAACTTCCACTTCCAATTGCCTATGTGATCGCAGAGGAAGAGGGGTGGGTACCTGTCAATTTCCGGTACCTGCCCTCCCCCCCCCCCCCCATTCCCCAAAGGTTTCAACCCTTAACAGGAAGCAGGGGACCAGTCCTTAAAGCAGAACTTTCCCTTTTGGGTGGAGCTCCGCTTTAGATTGATTTTCAAATGTTTGTTAGATTTTGTTTTCAATTTTGTTTTCGAATCGAATTTTAGACAAATTTTGTTTCATTATTTCGGATTCGTTTAAATTTGTAATTTTATAATTTAGAATTCTGATACATCTGAATGTCCGAATAACTAAAAAAATTGTCTGAAATTCAAATCGGAATGAAACGAACCGCACACGTCTAGTGTGAAGCTAGCCTTAAAGTGGCTGATTCAACACACATTGCATAGATATGTTCCATCCGTCACCATCTGAGAAATGCCATGTAATCATCACAGCAGAGAGTACCAAGCCATAGTAATCAATCAGATATAACATTTACTTGTCACAACCGCGAGGAATATTACACGCCAATTCCCCTTCATCAGGACATAATAATAACAAAAACTTACTTGATATAGTTATTTTCTTATTCATCCAAATGTATCGCTGTATACATAGCACAAGAATGATGAAAAATGAGGGACACCACAAGAATAATAGTTACAACCGGCACAATCCAGCCAATTACATTGGGTCTAAAGTGGTAGGATCAATCTGAAGGTTATTAAGCATAAAATGTGCTGTATAATTTTAGGAAATATGAAACTGACGAGAACTATACGAGAATTATAGAAGATCATTCTGAAGGTTTTTGATATCCTACAGACAGTTATATGGCATTGAATAGTATATGGTGTTCATCAGACATTAGAGATCTGATATATTCAGCACCTCCTCTAAGCTTTGAGTTCAGCATTCCACCAGCCTCACTCTCATTGACAAGAAGTGGCTGCAGACAGGCTGCAGGAGAGCAGCAGCATTAAGATGCAGCAAAGGATGAAATAAAGGCAAAAACATTCTTTTTTTATTCAAAGCAGAGCTCCACCCAAAAGGGGAAGTTCCACTTTGAGCCTTTGTCCCCCACTGCCCATTAAGGATTGGCACCCGCATTTGACAGGTACCCACTCCCACTTTCGCTGCCATAGCCTAGGTCAGTGGTCGGCAAGCCGTGGCTCGCGAGCCACATCACATGCGGCTCTTTACACACTTTAAAGCGGCTCTTCTGTGTGCCGGGCGCCCGCTCCCCTCCCTCCTCTCGGGCAGCCGCCCCAAAAGTCAGAACCCAGCAATGGGCAAACTACGGCCCGGCGGACCTTTTAATCCGGCCCGCGGAGCGTGATCCAAAAAAAAAACAGCCAGGGCAGCGCGCTCAAATGCAATGATTGGCCAGTCTCGCTGCCACTCACATACTGATAGCCAGTGATTGGCTGTCAGGATGTGTGTAGGTGGGGCAGCGTGACGAACGTGAGAGGAGCTAGGCTCCTCTCACAGTCCGCCCTGAAGACCGGAACGGCGCGGGAACACGGCGAGAGGAACGCGCGGAGAAAAGGTAAGTGAATTGACACAGGGGGGACTTGGCTTACTACTTGCTACTTACTTACTACTACTATATGAGGGATGAATTAATATGGGGGATGAATTACTATAGGGGGGATGAATTACTATATGGGGGATGAATTACTATATGGGGGATGAATTACTATAGGGGGGATGAATTACTATGGGGGATGAATTACTATATGGGGGATGAATTACTATAGGGGGGATGAATTACTATGGGGGATGAATTACTATAGGGGGGATGAATTACTATGGGGGATGAATTACTATAGGGGGGATGAATTACTATAGGGGGGATGAATTACTATGGGGGATGAATTACTATATGGGGGATGAATTACTATATGGGGGATGAATTACTATGGGGGATGAATTACTATATGGGGGATGAATTACTATATGGGGGATGAATCAATATGGGGGATGAATTACTATAAAAACTTATTGAAACTAAAAACAGTGTACCATCCTATGTATTTTCAGTTTTAAAAATGTGGCTCTCAAAATAAATTTCAATCGTGGTTTTGGCGAGATTTGGCTCAGTTGAAAAAAAAGGTTGCCCACCACTGGCCTAGGTGATCAAAAACGGAAGTTGTCCTCCCCCTCTCCCTCCCCGTAGTCTTCTGTGACACATGACAGGCCCCAGAAGACTAGGGGGCCATTCACAAAGTTTAGATAAATATAGGAATGTGCTAATATATTAAATCAGGGGTCCTCAAACTACGGCCCGTGGGCCACATGCGGCCCGCTGAGCACACTCATCCGGCCTGCCGGCAGGGGACACCAAGTACAGGGGTGGGCAGGGGACTGCTGTCTCTTACCTGGCTCCGGTCCCAGTCCCACAACGATCCAGTCCAGGATGTGCTGCTCCTTCACTCCGGCCGCTCCCTCACTCGATGTCCGCGCTGCCGCTCAGCTCCGCCTCCTCACCGGTGATTGGGCGCCAGTACTGTAGCTCAGGAAAGGCACACAGGCGGCCAATCACCGGCGAGGAGGCGGAGCCGAGCGGACCCGCGAAAATCAAGGGAGGGAGAGGCCAGAGTGAAGGAAGGAGGACAGCTGACCGCTCGGTAAGTGTGCCGTGCAGATGGTACTGCTGCAATCAGGTATGCTGGCTGCAGCAGCACCATGCTGGAACAGGGGTCGGCTAGTTAAATGTCATTGCTGTCAGTGGGAGGAATAGTGCCCCATCATTGGTGTCACTGATACTAATGATGGGGCATTTTTCCTCCCACTGACACCAATGATGGGGCACTATTCCTCCCCCCACTAACACCAACGATGGGGAGCTATTCCTCCCCCCACTGACACCAACGATGGGGCACTATTCCTCCTCCCACTGACACCAACGATGGGGCACTATTCCTCCCACTGACACCAACGATGGGGCACTATTCCTCCCACTGACACGAACGATGGGGCACTATTCCTCCCACTGACACCAACGATGGGGCACTATTCCTCCCACTGACACCAACGATGGGGCACTATTCCTCCCACTGACACCAATGATGGGACACTATTTCGCTCCATAAGACACACTTGGGGGGAAATGTCTGTGCGTCTTATAGAGTGGCCGGTCCAGTATTTCCCCCGCCGTTGTATGTCCATAGTCTCTGAACAAATGCGGACACAGTACAGGAGATGACCATAGTTTTTTTTTTTTAAAACTATAGTCCGGCCCTCCAACAGTCTGAGGGACAGTGAACTGGCCCCCTGTTTAAAAAGTTTGAAGACCCCTGTATTAAATAATGAAAACAACAATAAAAGTGTCCATATAATTCTGTGTAGAAGTCCAACCACCATACAAATGCTGGAAAATCATATGGAAACCATAACACCATGATAAATCCACCACCAAATAAATTGGATAAACTCACCAGAGCTATATGCTGATCAAATTATAAATCAGCATAAACACTATTGCTCTGGGAGTGATGAATGTAGGGAATATCCAGACTCGAGGAGCAATACTCTGCAGCTGTAGACAATATCCAGACTCGAGGAGCAATACTCTGCAGCTGTAGACAATATCCAGACTCGAGGAGCAATACTCTGCAGCTGTAGACAATATCCAGACTCAAGGAGCAATACTCTGCAGCTGTAGATAATATCCAGACTCAAGGAGCAATACTCTGCCGCCAATCACTCAGCATGAACGGAACTTTTCACATAACCCTCGTTTCTCCATACATATTGGAACCGCACTCAGGAATCAAGAGAGGACATAATGGTGCAGCACGTTTAAAACCAATCACATTTATTAAAACATGGTAACACTCACAAACAAGGTGTCCTGGCCGACACCAGCATAATCAGCATGGAAAAGGGAATGCTGATTTATAATTTGATCAGCATATAGCCCTGGTGAGTTTATCCAATTTATTTGGTGGTGGATTTATCATGGTGTTATGGTTTCCATATGATTTTCCAGCATTTGTATGGTGGTTGGACTTCTACACAGAATTATATGGACACTTTTTTTGTTGTTTTCATTATTTAATATATTAGTGCATTCCTATATTTATCTAATATCTATACCAAGTTTGGGTTCAGGTTTGCTGCTTATTTAGATTTATTTTTATATTTGTTTATTTAAAAAAAATTTAGGTTTGGCGCTTTTCTGATTTATGATACTGAGGCCATTCACAAAGTGCAGCGCTTCTCGCGCATGCGCAGTGGGCACCCGGCTGTGAAGCCACAAGCTGTGACAGCCGAGAGCCCACACTGAAGATGCCAACACCGGGGAGAGAAGACTGCCAGTGAAACCAGCAGTGGTGAGGACACTGCTGGACCGAGGGACAGGTAAGTGTCTGTATTTTAAAAGTCAGCAGCTACAGGTTTTGTAGCTGCTGACTTTTATTTTTTTTTTTTTTCAGCTGGAACTTTGCTTTAAGGCTACATCCACACTAGCATTTTTTAAGCTCCTAGAAGCTGTTATCAGCATTTTTTCTGCTCCTAGAAGCTAAAAGTTCTATCCTTTGTGTCCATGCACATTACTTTAGGCTAAGCATTTTTCAAGCTTCAGCGTTTAGAAGTAAATAAAAAATGTTTTTTGTAGAGTTTTTGGGAGCATTTTTTCAGCAGAAAAAAATACTGAACACTCCTAAATGTTGCAAAAACACTACTAAAATGCTCCTAACAGCTTTTTTTCTAGCTTTGTTAGCTAATGCTAATGCTCCTAGATGCTTCTATACGCTACTGAAACACTGCTAAAAACACTATCACCAGCATTTTTTTATTCAGCGTTTTTTCGAGTGTTTTTTTAGCTACATAATCGCTAGTGTGCATGGAGCCTAAGCCTTGTTCACATGGGTAGTTTGTTTCTGACATCTCTGAAAATCAATCCACAGTGGAACACTTTTCAGAGGTGATTGACCTAAGAGCTTGGTGGCTCGGAGGCTATAGTCTGCCTCCTGGATGGCCATTATTTTTGTTTATTTTTTTGAGGGGGAAAGTCTGCAGGCCCATGTTCATAAAACATGGTTGTACTATTCACTTGAAAGGCACCATCTTTGTACTCACTTAGCCCATATGCACTACGCCAAGAGCCCGATTGTCTTAGGGTTCGTTGATCTGTGGTTTCAGAGAGCAATGACAGGCATCTGGGAGATATGTACCCCGCAGCCTAATTTAACTCTGAAAGGCTGCACTTCCTTGCTGCAACCACATGGTTCCAAGGCAGTTGCCGTGCAATCCACTTTACTTAAAGTGGTTGTAAACCTCAGACATGGAATGTGAACAAAGCATATCCCTCTTTAGTGTGTACTTGCCTCTATTCAGAGAACTGGATGCTGCTTCATTCCTCTGCTATCAGCATGAGTCAGTTATGACAAGTTTTCCTGACACCAAGGGGAAAAAGGTGACAGGGGACGGACCTCCAGCACACAGCCTGTGACTGACAGCCTCAGCTCTGTTCCTGTGTGTTGTGTGAAGGGAGGTGTGTCTCTTCCCTTCAATCAGCTCTCAGAGCTCATCTCGCTTAGCTCTTCAAAGTGTAACTTCAGCTCCCCACCTGTTTTTTGACAGCTCAGACACACTTTATAAATTCTGGACTTTGGATGGAGGTAGAGAAAAGAAAGTTGCAGATAAACAGGTACAACTTAAGTAAGAGGATTTGTTCCATCTTTGTCTATCACCTGAGGCCAGTCACTATACTGGGTATATGTAAGGGTTTACAACCATTTTAACCGCCTCCAGCCCGCCATATAGTCCAATGACGGGCGCAAGGCAGTTCTCTTGTTCTGGGAGGACGTCATATGACGTCCTCCCATTCTCACCGCGCATGTGCGGCTCTGGGAGCGCGCAGCGCAGCGTTCGGCAGTGCGCTGTGTCCCTCGGACACAGAGGATTACTGATCCACAGAAAGAGCCGAAGATGTCGGCTCGGTCATGTGATCAACTGTGTCCAATCACAGCTGATCACATGTAAACAGGGAAATGCCAGTTATGGGCATTTCTCTCCTCTTGAGCTGTCACGCTGACAGCTCGAGAGGAGAGCCGGTAATCGGCATTTCTCAGAGGGGGCATGTGCACTGATCATCAGGGCACTGATGATCAGTGTAGCCCCAGCAGTGCCACCTGTCAGTGTCCATCGGTGCCAGCTATCAGTGCTCATCCATGCCACCTGCCAGTGCCTACCAGTGCACATCAATGCCACATATCACACATATCAGTGCCCATCTGAGCTGACTTTCAGTGTTACCCATCAGTGCCACATATCAATGTCAATCAGTGCCACCTATCAGTGCTGCCAATCAGTGCCAGTCAGTGCCGCCTATCAGTGTGCATCAGTGCCGCCTATCAGAGCCCTTCGGTGCTGCCTCTCAGTGCCACCTAACAGTGCCAGTCAGTGCCACCTAACAGTGTCAGTCAGTGCTGCCTATCAGTGCCATATATGAGTGCTGCCTTTCAGTGCCCATCAGTGATACCTGTCAATGCCCATCAGTGCCTCCTCATCAGTGCCACCTATCAGTGCCCATCACTGCAGCCTCATTAGAGCATGTCAGTGAAGAAGAAAAATCACTTATTTACAAAATTTTATAACAAAAACTAATCAGTGCCACATACCAGTGCCTCCTCATCAGTGCCACCTATCAGTGTCCATCAGTGCAGCCTATCCATGCCCATCACTGCAGCCTCATTAATGAAAGAGAAAAATCACTTGTTTACAAAATTTTATAACAAAAACTAAGAAAAAATGATTTTTTTTTTAATTTTCAGTGGTTTTTGGTTTGTATAGGAAAAAAGAAAAAACCCAGAGGTGATGAAATACCACCAAAATAAAGCTCTATCTGTCACAAAAAAATGATAAAAATTTCATATGGGTACAGTGTTGCATGACCACGCAATTGTCATTCAAAGTGTGACAGTGCTGAAAGCTGAAAATTGGCCAGGGCTGGAAGGGGGTATAGGTGCCCTGTAGGCTAGTGGTTAAATAGGTCATGTTCAGCAGTGGTTCTGCCCATCGAGTGCAACAGGAGGGTTAACTTTTGCTACAGCCATGAAGCAAAGCATCACAGCTGTGGCATGTGTACAATCCTCACCAGCCATAGTGTTGGGTGAAAGGGGTGGTAAACCTATGGCTCAATCACTATTATTAGCATCCCCTGGCTGCAAGTGTGAACAAACCTTTAAAGTGCTGCCTCTTCCAGCCTGAGTGCTGCTGTACAGGGGATTACAGGAGATTGATACCAGCATAAATTGGATGCATTCAAATGATGTGTTCCTTTAATAAATACACTGAAGGAAACGTACTGAGAAAAGCTATAGCTGATTGGCCGTCTATTTCCATAATAAAAGAGTTTGGATTTGTAAAGCTGTCAGGAGTTTATCATACACAGCACAGGTAATCATTTTTCTTCATCCTGTCTCTCATAGGAAGGATTTTAGACTGGTTGCCATAGCTGGGAATTGTTGCTGTAACTGCTAGGATGAAAATAGATAATTAAAGTGTATCTAAAAACAAACATTTCATATATTGCATCTCAGCAGTCTCAGATGTACTGGTTGCAGTAGTTTCCTTTTGCCGGGATATTTTTCCTTCTTTTACCTGTCCATACTGCCAGTAACAGTCATCCTGTCCGAGGTCAACAACACTCATTCAGTGTTTGATTTTTATAGCAGAGTGGCGTTGTCACCCTAGGAAAAGGCGAGTTTTAGGACTGCAGAATACAACCGCCCCCCCCATCTCTATAACATGGGGAAAGTGTTCTGTAGTCAACACATTTCCTATTTATGTATCGTTTTCCTGCAGTAGTAGACTTCTGGGAGAATGTATTTTAGGTTGCTTCTGTGCATGACAATAACTGAAAAATACAAAGTAACTGTAAATAGTGAAGCGCTATAAATCCTATCTATTAAATACAGATAAATATTATATATTACTAGCCGTGCACACACAATAGTGCTCAGTGACAAATAATTGCAAACAAATATCTCTTTCCACAAGTATAAGTGAAACATGACCTTGAATATGTGACAAACTACAGATAATTGTGAAGTGATTCTTTAAGAAGAAAAAATTCCCGTGCTATTGATCAGTATCTCTAAAAACACACTGTGTATATACAAACGTCAAACCAATCAAATTATATATGTGTTCATTGAGAACATAAAGTCCATGCAAGTGAATCTGTGCTGATGTGATCTTCACTCCAGTGAAAAATGAACAGAAATCCTCAAATGGCAGCAATGCCTGCTCACCTCCACACATTGACCCACACATGGCCACAGGGCTATAATAAACAGTAACAGATCCTCTCCACTCCACTCCTCATCACAGGGACCATGGGACAGGAAAAAGACCTCTGCTCAGCGCACCTTATTCACTCTTCCTCCACTCAAGGTAACATATATAGGGTATAAAGCAAGAAACAGTATTCCATCGTTCTAGCCCCTTCATCAACATACAGAGATCCATAAAATTGCATACAGACATTCAACCTTCATTACTTCAGCATACGTGTCCATAACAGAGAGGCACCCTGTCTGTTATGGACACGTATGCTGAAGTAATGTGTGGAGGTGAGCAGGCATTGCTGCCATTTGAGGATTTCTGTTCATTTTTCACTGGAGTGAAGATCACATCAGCACAGATTCACTTGCATGAACTTTATGTTTTCAATTAACACACATATAATTTGATTGGTTTGATGTTTGTATATACACAGTGTGTTTTTAGAGATATTGATAAATAGTAGAATAATAGAATTTTTTCTTCTTAACTTCCCTGGCGGTCTGATTATTTCAGATTTTTGTTGCTGAAAGCGGTACCATTATTTTGCATGGAAATATGTAGTTTTTTTATTGTAGGCTGTAATATTTAGGAATAACTCACTGAAATCTGTCTGAACAAGAGTCTAGTAAGCATCCCGGGTAGGATAAAATTTTAAACACAAATACATAAATTATAATTTAATAAATAATCATAAAAAATAATAATATAATAATAATACATTTAATTCAATAATATAATCAAACCAAAAACACTGAAATTTGAAATATAGCGCCAAGTTTGCACATCACTGAGCAAAGTCGCAAAATTGTTTTCAGTGTCTGATGACGAATTTCCCCACGAATCATTATCACTCAATTCTGCAAGTGGTTCTGATTTACTATCGCTGTTCTCTAGCCGGTCTAAAACCGCTTTTGACCTAAAGGGGTTTATTTACTAAAGCCGGTTCACTCAGAATCTCGTGCTCTTCTGCATGGAAACCAATCAGCTTCCAGGTTTTATTGCCAAAGCCTAATTGAACAAACTGAGGATAGAAGCTGATTGGTCACTATGGACAGGTGCACGAGATACTGAGTGAACTAGCTTTAGTAAATCTCCCCAAAAGGGACTCTTTTTGGACGCCATGGACTTTTCTAAGTTTCCAGGCAGAAAGAACAGTCAAAATGCAGGCAGGGGACAGGACAAAGCACTAGGGACAAAATGTATGTGAAATGGTTTGAAACAGCAATGTTTTACTATGTAAAATTCGTTTTGAAAAAATGACATTTTTTTAAATTTTCAAATTTCCCGCCGCTGGCGGTGCCCGTACGTCCTGACGTCACAGGGACCGGAACACAGAAGCCGGATGCCGGCATCGGCCGGAGGAGATGGCCGGGGACGCTGCAGGGGACACATCGCGGGAGCGAAGGACAAGGTAAGTGCTGCAGGGACTCCCTGAGCAACGCCGCATGGTAAGCCCGAGTGTAGCTCGGGGTTACCGCTTTTGGTACAGAAACTTTACCCTGAGCTACACTCGGGAATACCGCCAGGGAGGTTAAAGAATCACTTCACAATTATCTGTAGTTTGTCACATATTCAAGGTCATGTTTCTCTTATACTTATGGAAAGAGATATTTATTTGTTTGCAATTATTTGTCACTGAGCACTATTGTGTGTGCACGGCTAGTAATATATAATATTTATCTGTATTTAATAGGATTTATAGCGCTTCACTATTTACAGTTACTTTGTATCATCACTTATTGGTTTTAAGTTAAGTGGCAGCAGCTATAGTTAGGTTTGCGACTTCCGCATTAAGCGTAGGAGGATACTTACTGTTAGTAATAACTGAAAAATATTATGAATATAATAAATGAAACAACTAAAAGGGTTGTATTTTTAATTAATAGGTGGATTTTCTGCCTGCAAACTGGATGGATGACTTCACTTATAAATATATGTTATTTATTACAGTTAAAAGAAAAATATAACTGTATGAAAACCCTAGCAATGAGTGCCTCATTAGCTCCCTTTTGGTCTAAATAATATACTGCTGAAAGTGTTTTTTTATTTTCATCTGTTCAATAAGTCCAAAATAATGTGTTGATCATGTCAAAATGTAGAACTATCTTGTGTCTTGCCCACACTTTGGGGGAGATTTACTAAATCTGGTTCACTCAGAATCTGGTGCAGCTGTGCATGGTAGCCAATCAGCTTCTAACCTCAGCTTGTGCAATAAAACTTGAAAGCGGATTGGTTTTCATGCAGATGGGAACCTGATTTTGCACTCTCCAGCTTTAGTAAATAAACCCCTGTTCTATCAAGGAGAGTAATTTGTCCTCCTAGTTCTTGGGACTAGGTATTTGTTATGGAGATGGAAGAGTTGGGGGGGTTTAGTAGTTTAACAAAAGAAAACTGGGCAGGGATGACACCACTCAGTCCAGAAATTGCTGTGTTGTCAGTCCATAACAGGAATTAGGAAAGGAGTGCATTTCTGGAAGATCAACAGGTGTTTCCTATACTTGCAGGGGTTTTAAAATGTCAGCAAACAAAAGAAAAAAAAACTAAAAACTTTCTAATATTTTTTAGGATATCCATTTGTCTTTTGATTTCTTAGTTATTGTCAGTACAGTGGCTAAGTGGTTAGCACTTCCATCTGGCAGCACTAGGGTTATTGGTTAAAATTCCACCCACAGTACTACCTGCTTGAAGTTTGCATGCTGTCCCTGTGCCTGCATGAGTTTCCTCCAGGTATTCTAGTTTCCTCCCACACTCCAAGACATGCTGGTAGGTGAATTGGCTCCTGTCTACACTGACCCTGGTATGTGTATGTGAGTTAAGGACTTTAGATTGTAAGCTCCTTATGGGCAGGGGCTGATGTGAATGTACAATATATATATGTAAAACTGATGGTACGGTGCTATAGGAATACCTGTATTAAATCATTAAAGCGGAACTTTCATTAAAAATTTGCAAAAAGGCAGTTTTTATGCAAAAGAGACATATTATACAATAACATTTCTTATCTGTCTGTACTGTACACAGCTCATTCTAAAGGCCAATTGTTTTTTAGAAAAAATAACAAACATGTCTATACTTACCTGCTCTGTGCAGAGGTTTTGCATAGAGCAGCCCGATCCCTCCTCTTCTTAGGTCCTACGCCGGCGCTCTTGGCCCCTCCCTCCTGTCAGGTGCCCCCACAGTAAGCAGCTTGCTATGGGGGCACCCACTGCTCTGTGTGTCCATTCACACACGGAGCTACGGTTCAGCCTCACCCCCTGTCTTCTCAGTGGCTCACTGGCTGTGATTGACAGCAGTGGGAGCCCATGGCTCTTGCATCTGTCTTAACCAGTGAGGAGAAGGAGTCCCGGGATAGCCGAGACTCCAGTGCACATTGCTGGATTGAGAAGGGGCTTAGGTGAGTATTATGGGGGGCTGGGGACGATGCTGCACACAGAAGGTTTTTTGCGACAAAACTCCTCCAGAACCTCCACAGTACTCCACTACCATAAAAACATCAAAGCTCCTGATGACATCATACGACGAAACATGTAGAGCTGGGCCTGATAGCGCTACACTTGTCATCTGAGAAGGAATTGCTTTGTGCTGGGATTTAAAGTGCCATACACATGTTTTTTATGTAAGTGCAATTTTAAATGTTTTTTTACCAAATAAATACGGTGTTACGTTATGGAAGTTTCCCTTTAATGTTTTTAAGGTGGTGGAGGAGTACTGTGGAGGTTCTGGAGGAGTTTTGTTGCAAACGATTGATCTTGAGGTGTTTCCACTATGGAGCCTGTCATCAGCTTATAGAGGTGTCAAGACCACACAGACGGCCAACTTTCCTGCAGGAGAGCGCTGCAACATCTTATGCAATATTTGACCTACCATTCCAGGTGGTCAATTATCTGTGGTGAGTGGGGCTCTAGAGGGGGAGCACTAATTGGAGCACTACACACAGAGGATTGCTATGGATAAGAAGATTTATTACTGTATCACTCAATATTCACACCGGATGCAGATGGGGCTTTCTTTGGGTTTTTTTTGGAATTTTAAATTTTTTTTTTAACTTCTATGTTTGCACAATTGTTGTGACTTTTATATATATATATATATATATATATATTATGTTTTTATACAATTTCACTGTATACACAGTTTAATGGCATTGTATATGTGCTATTTGTAGCACTATGGTCCTTTAAGCATTTTGTATTTACTTATTGGTTTATTTGGGATTTATTCACTGGGGAGGAGGGATATAATTGCCAGCCCACGGGGCATTATAGCACATGCACATTTGCGGGGACCCTTTGAGTAGTATGGAGTTCATTCATTTATTTAATTAATTAATTAAAGTCGTTTTTTGGAGAGGCAGCGCAGCAATTTTTATGTTTACCGCTTTTGAGTGCCTGTTGATACTGCCAGTTATTTGGGCTATGTCATCTTCGATCGTGGCAATGGCCTGTGGGCTCATAGAGCCTAGAGGAGTAAAACATGGGGAAATGTGCATGTATTGTAAAGCTGTACCGTGTGTATGTATATATATATATATATATATATATATATATTTATCAGTTTCTACATATATAAACATGTATGTGGATTTCCTAAATATATCATTGAGAAACACATTCGGGACATGAAAGTCCTGCCTCTTTGGGACCTGTATTGATCTGCAGTTACTGATTAAGCCTCCAGCATCATCTGCTGGTGAAGTCTAGTACTGTTGTCCATTTATCCAGCAAACATAAGGGAGTCATTATAATTGTTGACTTTTTCTGGAAGGTTCAGGCTCCAAGGCTGTCATTTCTCATCCCTGCATCACTACTTAGCGATTCACTGACCAGAACCAGTATATACACAACAAGTGTACTGATATCTGATATATTCACATGCTAGTGTCAGGTCAGTGACTCACTGGGACTGATTTACTAAGAGGAAAAGCACAAGCGTATGGAGCATTCCCTATGAAGATTATAGGCATGCTTGTATGATGATTTCAAATGAGTGTGTACTTTATAGTCCTAGTGAATGAAGTCCCTCAACTGATCTGGAAAAGCTTACACTTTTGTTCAATTAAATTGTAGCAGCGCTTTGTGCGGTAGAACTGAACATTCAGATAGTACTATTGCCGTAACTTATATATAGATATGTTCAGGGCTTTTTTCAGCGGAATGTGGGGAAGCAGAGTTCCTGCACCTCCAGCACTGAAAGTATGTAATAGCAATGGGTGCTGGAGGGTCTATTGATGCTGGCTGCTGGGGGACCTATTGTTGCTGGAGGGAATCTCTTGTTGCTGGGGTCTATTGTTGCTTGCGGGGGATCTATTGTTGCTAGGGGTCTTTTGTTTCTGGGGAGTCATCTGTTGCTGGGAGGGATCTATTGTTGAGGGAAAGGTCTATTATTGCTGGCTGCTGGGAGATCTGTTGTTGCCAAGGGTCTATTGTTGCTGGAGTAGATCTATTGTTGCTGGGTGGGGGGGGTTTATAGTTGTTGTTCCTGGCTGCAGGGAATCTATTTTACTGCTTTTGTTGTTATCGTTGTTAATTTCCATACAAATGACTTAGCACCACAAATACTTGGTTCTGTATTATATAAAAGGGGTGATACTGAGGGGTGACTAAAGTGTGGAACCAAGGAACAGCTCTCAGAGGTGGGTAGGGGGTGAAGACAAGGGTGTCTCAGAAGAAGGGAGTTCCTGCACCTATTCTCTGACAATAAAAAGCCCTGGATATGTTACAACGTACTTTAAAGGGTAATTCCACTTTTTTGGGGAACAAAATAGCAAATAAAAAAAAATATAGCATTTACAATGGCGACACAAGTCATATTGTAATTTAATGTTATTAAAAAATGACCTTTTCTTTCCAATCTGTAGCGCTGTAATTTTCTGATTGCAAACAGTTATTTCTTCCATATAAGAAAAAGGTAAAAATCTGCAACACAATTTTTTAAAATCCTTTCACTGTACATAGTTCACCTAGAGGGGAATATTTTCCTCCACAAAAGTGAAGCTACTCTTTAACATCTTCCACGCTGCCCTATAGCATAAATACTGGTACAGGGTGGCACGGGTGCGCAAAATCATGTATATATACTTGATTTTGTTGTTTCGGGTAGGGGGCGCACCATCATTCGCAGCCTCGGCTGTCAATCCCCGGGTCCCGGCCAGTGATTTCTCGCTGGCACCTGAAGATTGCCGAGTATCTCTGATGGGGGAGAGACCTGTGTATAAACAACACAGATCTCTCCCCTGTCAGTTGCTGCACACTGTTTTGTATGGCTCTGCATAGCATACCCATACAAAGCAGTGTGCTTACAGTGAAACACACACACAGCCCCCATAGTGAAACAGCACACAATTAACCCTTTGATCGCCACACGTTAACCCCTAGAATGCACAAAATGCACCCATCTAGTTTTGAACCGTCAAAAATGCAACACTAAAAAGGACTACTTTTACCCACATTATTTTCGACAAAGTTTGTGAGTTTCTGAACAGAAGTGATAAAATATAGACATGTGCGGTTCGTTTCATTTCAAATCGAATTTCAGACAAATATTTTCATTGTTCGGAGATTCTGAAGTGTCAGAATTCCAAATTACAAAATAACCAATTTATACGAATCCGAAATAACTAAATTCCTCCGAAATTCCATTCGAAAACAAATTCAAATCCAAAACAAAATCAAAAATAAATTTGAATTCGAAAACAAAATCAAACAAACATTTGAAAACAAATTTAAAAGTGGTGCTCCACCCAAGAGGGGAAGTTCCGCTTTAAGGACTGGTTCCCCGCTCCCTGTTAATGATTGGCACCTTTGGGGAGCGGGGGGGAACGGGTACCCAAAATTGACAGGTACCTGCTCCCACTTCCGCTGCGATCACCTGTCCTCGCACTTGACAGGTACCAGAAAACTATAGAACCATTCACAAAGCACAGCACTACTCGTGCATGCGCAGTGAGCACCTGGCTGTGGAGCCGCAAGCTGTCACAGCCAGGTGCCCACACTGAGGATGTCAGCGCCGGGAGCACAGGACGGATGGTAAAATGGGCTGCGGGGGGGGGGGGGGGGGACCGCAGGATCGAGGGACAGGTGAGTGGCTGTTTTTTAGAAGTCGGCAACTACAGTCTTTCTTTCTGCCCCTTTGAATGTTTCCATCACTGCTACCGAAAATGAACATTGATTTGACCCCACTACTGATTAGAAAATCAAACAAATATTCTTGAAAGTAATATTCTGGGATGAAAATCTACACATACAGTGGGGATCGAAAGTTTGGGCACCCCAGCTAAAAATTTGTATTAATGTGCATAAAGGAGCCAAGGAAAGATGGAAAAATCTCCAAAAGGCATCAAATTACAGATTAGACATTCTTATAATATGTCAACAAAAGTTAGATTTTATTTCCATCATTTACACTTTCAAAATAACAGAAAACAAAAAAATGGCGTATGCAAAAGTTTGGGCACCCTGCAGAATTTATAGCATGCACTGCCCCCTTTGCCAAGCTGAGACCTGCCAGTGTCATGGATTGTTTTCAATCATCGTCTGGGAAGACCAGGTGATGTCAATCTCAAAGGTTTTAAATGCTCAGACTCATCTGACCTTGCCCCAACAATC
Source organism: Staurois parvus (assembly GCF_062004578.1). NCBI lineage: Eukaryota > Metazoa > Chordata > Amphibia > Anura > Ranidae > Staurois > Staurois parvus. The sequence goes on from NW_028318003.1 coordinate 9,668,840, forward strand.
AGCACCATGGGTTCTTCTAAGCAGTTGTCTAGAAAACTGAAACTGAAAATAGTTGATGCTCACAAAGCTGGAGAAGGCTATAAGAAGATAGCAAAGCGTTTTCAGATGACAATATCCTCTGTTCGGAATGTAATTAAGAAATGGCAGTCATCAGGAACAGTGGAAGTTAAAGCAAGATCTGGAAGACCAAGAAAAATATCAGACAAAACAGCTCGCAGGATTGTGAGAAAAACAATTCAAAACCCACGTTTGACTGCACGATTCCTCCAGAAAGATCTGGCAGACACTGGAGTTGTGGTACACTATTCCAATATAAAGAGATACTTGTACAAATATGGTCTTCATGGAAGAGTCATCAGAAGAAAACCTCTTCTACATCCTCACCACAAAAATCATCATTTGAACTTTGCAAATGAACATATAGACAAGTCTGATGCATTTTGGAAACAAGTTCTGTGGACCGATGAGGTTAAAATTGAACTTTTTGGCCGGAATGAGCAAAGGTACGTTTGGAGAAGAAGGGGCACAGAATTTAATGAAAAGAACCTCTGTCCAACTGTTAAGCATGGGGTTGGATCAATCATGCTTTGGGGTTGTGTTGCAGCCAGTGGCACAGGGAACATCTCACGAGTAGAAGGAAAAATGGATTCAATAAAATTTCAGCAAATTTTGGATGGTAACTTGATGCCATCTGTAAAAAAAGCTGAAGATAAAGAGAGGATGGCTTCTACAAATGGATAATGATCCTAAACACACCTCGAAATCCACGTGGGATTACATCAAGAGGCGTAAACTGAAGGTTTTGCCATGGCCTTCACAATCTCCTGACCTCAACATAATTGAAAATCTATAGATAGACCTTAAAAGAGCAGTGCGTGACAGACAGCCCAGAAATCTCAAAGAACTGGAAGACTTTTGTAAGGAAGAATGGGCAAAGATACCTCAAACAAGAATTGAAAGACTCTTGGCTGGCTACAAAAAGCGTTTACAAGCTGTGATACTTGCCAAAGGGGGCAGTACAAGATATTAACTCTGCAGGGTGCCCAAACTTTTGCATACGCCATTTTTTTGTTTTCTGTTATTTTGAAAGTGTAAATGATGGAAATAAAATCTAACTTTTGTTGACATATTATAAGAATGTCTAATCTGTAATTTGATGCCTTTTGGAGATTTTTCCATCTTTCCTTGGCTTCTTTATGCACATTAATACAAATTTTTAGCTGGGGTGCCCAAACTTTCGATCCAAACTGTATATGGTTAGCCTTATTCAAATTTAAAAGAATTTGGATTGATTTCAAAAAGATTTCAATCAAATTCAAAATTCAAATTTTTCTAAATAGCAGTAGGCCAATGGGGTTAGATGTATCTTAGCCACTGTGTTTATCTGGCATTGCAGCTATTCCTGGTGGTGGAGCTGCAATGGACTGCGACAGCATTGCCCTGAACTCGACTGATCTTGTCTGAACTCAGAAGCTAAGCAGGGTCAACCCTGGTTAGTACTTGGATGGGCCAGGTGCTGTAAGCTTTTCCCCTCCAGAGTGTGAGAAGGCTGTGTCTTTAGTGACAGAAACCTAATAGGTTAAGTGCGCCTCTTGGGAGATTTTGGATTCATCGAACAAGGTCCAAAGCAGAAGTTGTGGGCTCATTATTGTAAGACACTTGACGGGTTCATAAGTCTAGACGTCCTTCTGTTTCAGATATGATCAGTCCGATCAGTGGTGGCCTCTCTGCAAGAGGTATATTTTGGGTGTCCATAGTCCTCAATGATACATATCTTTGTGTGCCCCCTCAAGTGTTCACAAAGCTCCTAGCCCTCCTAGCTGGGCTTACTGGGGACACAGGGGGGTGTCAATCTAAAGAATACCTAAATATTCCTTTGCTCAGGGAGCAGTCGGTTACAAGTTTAAAGTGAATTATAAGAAGCAAAAAGGTATCCTTCAATGGTGTCTATGTTGAAGCAGTTTCCTACGCATAGTTCTGCTCGAGAGGAACATTCTGTCTGTGGATCATGAAGCTCCAATCATAGGACTGCAGGAGGGCTTTATCCCCAGGCTATTGCAGAGTCTGAATTTGTGGTTGTTTGTTCGTAATCTGGAGAAGGGGTGATTTTCCTTCCAGGGATATGGAAGATGGGAACCATCTATGCCAGTCTCTCAGGTTGTGGGGCTGGTTTGCAGGTGGCTACAGTTCAGGGGACTTGGTCTCCACAGATCAAAATACTGCCCATCAATATCTTGAAGCTTCGGGCAGTACACCTTGTTCTGGATTATTGGACAAATCAGTTGCACAAGTTGTGGTCAAGGTTCGGTCCCACAATGGCAGGGCAGTGATGTATATCAACCACCAGGGTGGCACCAGGAGTCATGCGGTGTAGGAAAAGGTGAACCACATGCTGCCTGGGCCAGAACAGCATGTGTCCTCTCTGTCGGCAGTACATATACTAGGTATAGAAAACTGGCAGAGGTTTTTTTCCCTGGTCGTCAGTGGCTAATGCCAGGAGAGTGGACACTCCCTGGCAGCCTTCAACGTTGGGGAACTCTGGATGTGGATCTACTGGAGGTCAGGTTCTACAACAAGTTTGAAAGGTTGCGTCCAAGTCAAGAGTCCCACTGGCAATAAGAGTAGATGCAATGGTAACACCTTAAGAACCAGTTTTCCCTAATCTATGCCTTCCACAGATTCAACTATGGCTGCTTCTTTGAGCAGGATTCGGGAGGAGGTAACACTGATAATAGAGGTAGCCTGGCCTAGCAAAGGAAGGGCTTGGTTCACCAACATAGTGAATCTGGCAGTGGATGCTCCTTGGACACTTCAAGTCCACCTAGACCTATTGTCATGGGTCCAGTAATGTATCTTTATGATCACTGGGATTGAAGGCTTGGCTATTGAAGCCCAGGCCTGAAAGGATCAGGGGGTCTAGGGTTTAGTTATCTCCACACTGTTGAGTGCCAGGCTTAAAGGAGCTTCCATTACAGAACCTGGAAATCTTATCTGCCTGGTGTGAAGCTAGGAAGTGGCACTGCAGAAATATGTGATTGGGAGATTTTTTTCCTTTCTCCAATCGGGAGGGGGAATTAAATTGGCTTTAAGTATCATTAAGGGTCAAATTCCGGCTCTTATCTATTTGTTCCCACAGACCATCTTTCATCCATCCATCTTTCTTGCCTAGAGTGGTTTCTAGTTTTCACTTGAATCAGGACAGCATTTTGCCTTGTTTTTATTCCTCCTTCCCAGTCGGCAGGGGAAGGATCGCTGCATACTCTGAATGTAGTTCGGGTGGTCAGGATTTACTTGAGTTTGGCGGCACAGGTCAGGAATCCTGGTTTATGCTGCCAGAAAGGCCCAGGAAAGGCAGGTGGCATGCAGGTCAAGTATTTCCCATTGGATCCTCCAGTTAATCATTCAAGCTTATGGTTTGAAGGGTAAGGTCCCACCCTTTTGGGTGAGAGCACACTCTACCAGGAGTGTGAGGGTATCTCATTAGGCATCAATGGCTCAGGTTTGCAAGACCGCTACATGGTCTATGGTTCATACCAGGGGCGGACTGACCATTTGGAAACTCGGGCACTGCCCGAGGGCCCGGGTCAGTAGGGGGCCCCATGAGACCTCCTTGTATCTTTTTCATAGGCATTTTTGAGTTTGGGCAAGGACACAGGGGCTCCATGATCCCCTATTACCCGGGGGCCCCATGAGTTGTCAGTCCGCCCCTGGTTCATACATTCAAAAGGTTCTACCAAGTGAAGGTTAGAGCTACAGAGGATGCTGCCCTTGGCTGCAGTGTGTTGCGGACAGCAGAATAGGTCCTTTGGACTGATGACGGCATCTGAGATTTGTGTCTCCCTGCCCTCAAATGTATTGCTTTGGGATATCCCAGATAGTAATGATTATAGCCTTCTCTGTATCGCGTGATGTATTATAAAGAAATTTGGATTTTTTTCTACATACTTACCTGTAAAATCTATTTCTTGGAGAACATCATTGGACACAGAGATCACTCCCCTGTTTTTGGAATTTCATTGCTTGATACAAAACTGCGGTGCTTCCTGTATAGGAGAGGTTATATAGGGGAGGACTTCCTGTTTAATTGATCTGCCAGCGTCCATTCACCTATAGGTGATGGATAACCCAGATAGTAGTGATTATAGCCTTCTCTGTGTCGTGTGATGTACTCCAAAAAATGTATTTTACAGGTAAATATGCAGAAAAAAAATCCACTTATTTATACAGTATAGGGCAACTTTTGGTAAGAAATTCCCCTCTTTGATGCTACATAGATAAATACCCATATAGGGGATTTCTTTTTCTTTGCTTCCCCTAAATACAACTGCACAGCATTGTCACAAAAACCTGTCATGTCACTGACACTGCTATTTTGCAGATGACTGCTGTCAGGGACAATTATAAAATAGCAGAAGGCAGGAAACTGAAAGTTTCTAAAAATGTCCTCATTATTTTTAAAGCATTATATTGAGTATAACAAAAAATACATGGACTTTTGAAAATATAAGCAAAGTAAATTAACTTGCTGTTTCTGTTTTAGGCTCCATGCACACTAGTGCTTTTTATAAAAAATGCTGGTTAAAAAAGCGATTTTGTGCCGGTTTGTAGTAGCATTTTAGTAGCGTTTAGGAGCATTAGCATTTTATTAGCGTTTTTACAATACATGAAGAAAAAAAAAAGCTTGAAAAAAAGCTGTTAGGAGCGTTTTAGTAGCATTTAGGAGCTTTCAGTGTTTTTTTCTGCTGGGAAAATGCTCCTAAAAACTCTACAAAAAATGTTTCTTTCTACTCCTAAATGCCAAAGCTTTACAAAATGCTTCTAGCATAAAATAGTGTGCATGGACACAAAAGGTAACACTATTAGCTTCTAGGAGCAGAAAACAAATGCTCATATTAGCTTTTAGGTGCTTAAAAAAAAACCCTAGTTTACATGAAGCCTTAAAAATGTTACATCACATTTGTACAGATGTGACATCCATGGTCTCCATACATGTCTTATCTCCTTTGGAGCAGATGGGGTTTGTCATGGTTACAGTACTTCATTTAAAGCTGAATTCCAGGCAGATATAAAAAAAAACAAAAAAAACACAATTTTTGCAGTTATTTATTACTTTTAAACAATTACATTTATTTTTATATACAACAAACCTATTTACCTGAATCTGTCTTGATATCAGCCTCTTGATGTCCTATGCAAAGCAGTGTTTGGACAGAGCCAATCAGGCTCTGCTGCGTGCACATGTGCTGACAGGGGACATTCTGATAGGAGGAAAGACAAAACTTTAAAGAGTAATTCCACTTTTGCTGAGAAAAAAACATTCCCCTCTGGGTGATCTATGCACAATGAAAGGATTTTAACAAAATTTGGTGCAGATTCCTACCTTTTAGTTATTTTGAAGAAAGAGCTATTTGTTTGTCTGTGTCCATGTGGAAAGTGATTCTAATGGGAGTGGAGTCATAATTATTATTCAGCTACTGAACCTGCTGGCCTATCATGAGGAAAATTGCAGGGTCTGCATCCCTTTAGAAGTGATTTCCCTTTGGGAGTATCTCACCATAATTGACATTTTTGTTGCAGGGGATGTCTGAAATCTGACTTGTATCTTAGCACAGACTTCTGGGAAACTCATTGAGCCAATCACGCAAGCAGGAAATTATGTTTCTAGGGGGCATTTTGTACACCATCTGTGTACAGAACACCTCCAGGTAGCCATATTGCATTGCAGTTTACAGATAATTACAGCACTGCAGATTAAAAAAGAAAGGTATGTTTTAATAATAATCAATTACAATATGACTTGTGTCGCAATTGTATATGCCATATTATTATTATTTTATTGCTATTTTTTTCCTCAAGAAAGTGGAGTTGCCCTTTAAGACTTCATTGTTCAATCAACCTGTTTTCTAGTAGAAGAGACAGAAATACCGCCATAGTGTAAAAGCTTTAAAACGCTTTTATTCCATATAAACAATATATTCTACTCACAAGCCAAGTGCTGGCCCAGCACTAGGACAAATGCACATGTAAGTACAATTACATTGAATCCTTGGGTGTCCAGTCCATAACTGTACTGGCTCACTCCATCCCGCGGTGTACCACATCCTGCTGATGCACCTGCTGCGTCTACCTCCAAACAGGGATAGGTAGTTACTGGTAACCCAGAGCTGAGAGTGGGTAAATACTTTGATTTAAATGGAACAATTTATAACACATCGCAGGTAGCCAATTCTTTCAATGACAGGTTCCTTGTAAGCTGTCCTCAGACAAAAAATAAAAAGTCATCTCACCATCTGAATCACTGTGGTTGACTGGGAAATTCTTATATATCTATGGAGTTGAGCTAAGCTCTGATCTTGGGAAAAATGTTTTACCGGATTAGATTTACAATTCAATCAATTTTGTTTTTACTGTCTGATAAGTCATCACATTCTAGGTCCCCCTACATTATCCCCTATCTTATCACCAGGATCACTATCAAGATCTCTTGGCAGTTTGATCACACTTGCATGTCTGACCACTTTTTGACATCTATGGCTAGCTTTAGTTCTTGTATTTGAACAGAGCTGGCCTGAGTAGGGATTTTTAGCTTTGAAGACATAATCGAAAATGCTATATGTAGGATATGTAGGGGGCATTCATTTATATTGGGGAGGCAATGCAGCCTAATGGCCCCTCGTGCACCATGACATCTGCCCTACTTCAGGAAGATGGTAAATTGCATCTGTTACATAAATGCTTCAAGCTATACACATTTATATATTTGGTAATAAGATATCTATATTTATTAAATATCCCCATGAATGTGTTTATTATGTTTTTCCTGTAGTTTTTTTTTGTTACATGTAGTATATGTATAATTTATTTGTTGATTCCAACTTATTTAAATTAATTTAATTGCAATGCCCAATGTTAATAATCTATAAAACAGAATAATCTATCTAGATCAGAAGATAAACAGTGCCTTCTTACCCTCAAGAGCTCAGACAAGGCTGAGACCACAATGGTCCAAATCAAAGATAGGAGGGGCTATGGTTGAATGCATCGTAGCCCTCATATTGTCTGCCCATAGCTTTCATGTGCAGTCTGAGCAGAGCACGCCTAGAAGAAAAAGATCAGGATTATTATAAGGGAAGGTAAGTCATTAAACAATTACATTAACAGATCTCAATCATGCTCATGCAATTAAATAATTTATAAAGATCATTTTGGCTGATTTATTAAAGAAGTTAAGAATCTTCACACAAAAAAAAGTATGTTTAAATATTATTAATTATCCCAATCATATGCAAATTTCATAATTAAAGAGGAATTTGTTTTTTGCATGACTGGATGATTGAAGTAAATATTCAGATGATTTATTGTGTGAAGATTTTCACACAGCAGCCTGTGCTTTGCAGGTGCTTTTAAAGGACTGTATATCACTACACTTGTGTGTTGCTGCAAACAGATATTAGCACCAAAAACGTGTTTACTATCTTATAATGAGGATCTTGATATGAATCGTTAAAGTGTGATTTTTAGAGTAATTTAACATCACTAAACAATAGTGCAAGATTCAGGCAAAACAGTTCATAATCAAGCAAGACAAGTGAAATGCTCATACAAAGATAATAACTATTTTAATGACATCATTAGTATTAAAGACTGTTTAAAGTGACTTCATTATAAATTATATTAAAAATTAATAATACAGCTACATCTGAAAATATATAGCTTGTGTTTAATAGGAATCAATTGTCTGTTTGTGATAAGTGTTGTTATTATTTCCAAGGCTTCAGATCCAATTAATAAAATGTTGCTTCTTTTTTTCTTTTTCACTCCATCATCTATATATAAGTCTGAACCTGTATAATTTTCAGTGGAATTTATAAAAATTTAAAATTAACTCTAAAATGTACATTTATAAAAGTATATAAAATATTAACTTATATAAAAGTATAAAAATACCTAAATAATAAATTACTGAATGTATTGACTATAGGAGTTCTGTCTAAAAAAGTTTGTAAAAAGCACAGTAGTTGGGAAACTAAGGGAAACAGTTGTACTGCGAAGTTTTCGTTCTCCAATGTTTTTTTCTTATGCCCTCAAATAATAGATTAATTAAAAAAAAAAAAAAATAAACAATGTAAAAACAAAGCACACAATTATACAAGAAAATAGATGTAGAATGAAAAAAAATATTAAAGAGCTATAGCCTGGTCAATGCAGGTTTTGTGTACAGTAAACAGTTCAATATACACAAAGTTATAGTGTACTATGGTGCCGTTTATGAACCAGAGGTAATAGATCGCTGCTCAGTTCTCCGGCATTCTCGGAGAACACAGTTCTCCTGTGAATGCAGTTTATGAAGCAGTGTAGATAAGTTCTCCAAACGAAGGGAGAATGGTCTATGAACGCTGGAGAACGGTCTACAAACACTGGAAAATGGCTGATTTTACTATAATCTCACGAGATTACAGTAAAAGATCAGATTACTAAACAGAGGTAAATTATCGCTGCTTAGTTTGTGGTTCCTCCGATTCTCCAGCTCTGGGCTGGAGAATCTGGAGGGAGAACACAGATCTCCAGTGAAGGGCTGAACATGTTCTCCGCTGAGCTCCTGAGTGCCATAAACTGTGAATGACCAGAGAATAGCTGCGATCCTCTGAATCGCAGCTATTCTCTGTGTCATAAACGGACACCTATGTGTAGTGTATAGTGTACTATACACAGTGAAATACATTGTGTAGTATTGTTGCACATAGATAATAAAATGGTACCCTAAAACAGGAAGCCCTGAAAGATTTTGGAAAGTCGATGTTGTGATCTGTCCAATCTGAGAGGAGACCCAAATTTATAGACACTCGGTTAACTTTTTATATGAACAATGTAAGCAGTCCATGCAGAGAACGCCCAGGGAGGTGAAGAAAACAAAACCGTCCAAACAGGGGGCTTGAAGGTATATTTTTAATCATACATGAGAGTATTAAGAGGAATTTAATTTTTAAACACAATTTTAGGATTTATATATCTCTAAGCATCTTAAAAATCCAATTTTTAAACAGTTGTTTCCTATGCTTAAATATTTCCAAAGCATCAGATCCTACTAACCTTAATCAAAATGTTTGCGCTTTTTTTTTTGTACCCCATCATTGACTTGTACAGGTTTATTTTTCTCCATGCTTCACTGTTTTGGTTACTGCATTATGTTCATGGCAAAATCCATTTTTGCAACAGGCTTACTATATTAACAAAAAGGTAAAATTAACTATCTACCTGTTTTACCCTCAGAGTTGTGCCTTCTCTGTCGTCATCCTGGACCTGGTATAATTCATTTGAGTGTTTTTGGTGCCAAGAGCTTAATGCCAAGTAGTACTGAGAGCTGAAGCTTCAAAAAAACAAATATTAAATATCTTGACCCCCACTCTTTTGTTTTAGCTGAATCCAAAAAGCTTAATCTAACATTTTAAAATATTCTTAATCATAAAATGTAATCTCAACACAACAGTGAACTTTCAGGGGAGGGGTAGGCAACCTGCGGCTCTCTAGCTGTTGTGGAACTACATTTCCCATGAGGCATTGCAACAGTACAAAACTGACAGTTACAGCTGTGACTTGCAGAGGCATGATGGAACTTGTAGTCCTGCAACAGCTGGAGAGCGCAGGTTGCCTACCCCTGGTCTAGGGGATATATTATTATTCAGAGTGATTGTTTATTTTGGAATACCTGTAATTTTTGTGATAAAATGTATTCTGTTACCACCCTCGTCCTTACAGCTCAATCACACCTGTGGCAGCCCTTGCTACCCCTCTGAAAATCAAGCTGCAGTGGATCGGTTTTCAAAGGGTGTTTGACTAGTGGCTGGGAGGCAGGGGCGGACTGACCATTTGGAAACTCGGGCACCGCCGTCAGTAGGGGGCCCCATGAGATGCCCCTGGTGCCTTTTTCATAGGTTTTTTTTTTAGTTTGGGCAAGGACACAGGGGCCCCATGATCCCCTATTGCCTGTGGGCCCCATGAGTTGTCAGTCTGCCCCTGCTGGGAGGTGATATGTTGCCTCCTCTGCGCCTATTTTAACCCTAAAAAGCCCACACCACCACACTCATGGCAGCTGTAACACGGCTCTATTCACTTGAATAGGTTGCGTGGTGCTGCCTAAAAATGCAAGATGGGGTATAGTTTTTGCTGTAGCAATGAAGCAAAGCATTGCAGCCCAGTCAGGCCACCGTTACTGCTTAGGGACGGCACCTGTATGAATGAGCACATAATCTCCTCTTAAAGTGTTTCTAATACTGTTTAAAAGAGAAAAAAGGGTATCTAAAGCAGTGCTAAGGGGTTAGAATACCCCTCATTTTTTATTGCTGTCTGTGTTCCTGCAGGGGAGATTCACCCTCCATTTCTCATGGTGATCATTGTCACCAGGATTGCAAGTTAGGGAACATTCTAAATGTTTAATTGCCACAAAAACAGGAATAGAAGGAACATCTTCAAATGGGAAAATGTATTCTATTGACAACTGTCTAAGAGGGGATTTACCTTGTTTTGGAGAGATTTCCTCTTATGTTCTGTTGTGTCTACAGGGTGGGAAATGAAGGGGAATCTTGCAAAGGATACATATGACAAAAAGCTCTTGAGCAATTGACTAAGCTCTTGAGCAATTGCACTTAGCAAAGTGCACAGACTATCTGCCTTTAGTAATTCATCCGCACCGATTCACCATTTCATTCATTGATGGGAAGTTGCAGAAGAATCTAATTTTATGTGCATTTACTTTTTTTTTTCTTCTATTTTGTGTGTTTCACCTATTTTTCCCAGATTTTACAGTTGGTTTTCATCAAAGTTTTCCATGGCATTTCATTTTTTTCTGTTGCCATTTCATAGTTACATAGATTTGTAGATGCAGCAATGACATAGCATAAAATGCCGGTGAAAACAACAAGACTAAGTCTACAAAAAAACAAACTTAATATGATATGATCACAGGGTATGGAAGTTATGTTTACTCAGTTATATGGAATATATCCTGTATTTCCACATTATTTACACATTGTGATACATCTTTATTCTTAACCTCTATATTAGAATGTTATCCTCTTAATTTTAAAATTTTTATATTAGCTTTAGTTGTATTGAAATATAAAAACCCAGGAGCAATGCATATAAGTGTTTTTATAATATATATAAGCCTTGTTTTTGTATCGAAATATAAAAACCCAGGAACAATACATATAATTGCTTATATATACACTGTTCAAAAAAATTAAAGGAACACTTTTAAATCAGAGTAAAGCATCAAGTCAGTTAAAGTCCTGGGATCCTTGATCTAGTCAGTTAAGTAGCAGAGGGGGTTGTTAATCAGTTTCAGCTGCTTTGGTGTTAATTAAATTAACAGATGCACTAGATGGGCAACAATGAGACAAGATTTACAGATGGAGGCCACTGACATTTTTTCCCTACTCATCTTTTCTGACTGTTTTTCATTAGTTTTCCATTTGGCTAGGGTCAGTGTCATAATGGTAGCATGAGGCAATACCTGGACCCTACAGAGGTTGTACAGGAAGTCCAACTCCTCTAGGATGGCACATCAATATGTGCCATTGCCAGAAGGTTTGCTTTGTCTACCAGCACAACTCAAGAGCATGGAGGATATTCCAGGAGACAGGCAGTTACTCTAGGAGAGCTGGACAGGGCAGTAAAAGGTCCTTAACCCATCAGCAGGTCCAGTATCTGCTCTATTGTGCAAGGAGAAACAGGATGAACACTACAAAATGACCTTCAGCAGACCACTGGTATGAGAGTCTCTGACCAAACAATCAGAAACAAACTTCATGTGGGTGGCCTGAGGGTCTGATGTCCTCTAGTGGGCGCTGTGCCCACTGCCCGGCACCATAGAGCTTGATTGGCATTTTCCATTGAACACCAGAATTGGCAGGTTCACCCTGAGCACATGTGACAGACGTGAAAGGGTCTGGAGAAGCCGTGGAGAACATTATGCTGCCTGTAACATCGTTCAGTATGACCATTTTGGTGGTGGGTCAGTGATGGTCTGGGGAGGCATATCCATGGAGGGACGCACAGACCTCTACAGGTTAGACAATGGCACCCTGACTGCCATTATGTATTGGGATTATATATTTGGACCCATGGTCAGACCCTACGCTGGTGCAGTGGGTCATGGGTTCCTCCTGGTGCACAACAATGCCCGGCTTTATGTGGCGAGAGTATGCAGGCAGTTCCTGTAGGATGAAGGAATCAATACCACTGAATGGTCCCCACGCTTGCCTGACCTAAATCCAATAGAACACCTCTGGGATATCATGTTTCGCTCCAACCCATAAAGCCATGTTGCACCACAGACTGTCCAGGAGCTCAGTGATGCCCTGGTCCAGATCTGGGAGGAAATACCCCAGGACACCATCTGCTGCCTCATTAGGAGCATCCCCTGACATTGTCAGGCATGCATACAAGCACATGGGGGCCATACAAACTACTGAGTACCATTTTGAGTTGCTGCAGTGAATGTTCAGCAAAATGGACTAGCCTACTGCATAATTTTTTCACTTTGATTTTCAGGGTGCCTTTGAATTCAGTCCTCTGAGGTTGATAATTTTAACTTCCATCAAATGATGGGCATTCTTATGTTCCTAACACATTACCCAGTCCATATCAGTATAGATATCCAGCATGATATTTTTCGCCATTGAGATCTGAAGTGTTTTCAAAGTGTTCCTTTACTTTTTTTGAGCAGTGTATATATATGTATACTTAACTTATACTCTCAACTGATACTAATATACTGTATATTGTCTTTCTTGATTTGACTTGTTGGCTCAATGTTGCAGCTATTGTTCTTGTTAACTGCATTGTCACAAAAAAAAAAAAAATTACCCTGTTGCTAATTTAGTGAAACTAATGCCTGGTACGCACATTCAGTTTTTTTTCCTTCACCCCAGCTGGCTGAATGGAAAAAAATGGAGAGATTGCCTTACTAACCAAGCGCTGTTAGTACAGCGATCTCTACCGCTGTGCCTTTATGTTCTGACAGGGGGACACAGAACACACTAATCACAGAACACACTAATCACAGAACACAATAATCAAGCACAGAACACACTAATCAGCGCTCACAGCCATTGGCTGAGAGTGCTGATCAGATACTGGTTTTCCATCATGTCCCTTTGACAAAACCCGATCCTCAGCCCAGCGTCTGTCGGAAGGAGAGCTGTACACATGGTCCGAATATTGGCCGATTCAGCAGGATCGTGTGTACCCAGCATAAGACCGGCATGTAAAGAAGAAAGTAAATACTTACCTTTCTAGGAGATGATGACCCTAAATATTGCAGTATTGCAGTTCGCCTAGCTACTAGCTGACACTTCCAGCTGTGTAAAACATCTTATTCTTGCCCTGCTGCAATACAACATTTTAGAACAAAGTTTGCCAGGCTTTCAGATTGGTCTTAGTTTCATTATTAGAAGTTAATGACAGGGTCCCTCTATAAGAGACTCCAGACCCAGGAATTACTCCTGTAATATGCCCATACATTCAGGGCTGCTGTTAGAAACCATGGATCCCCATACAGCCAACCACCTGAATGCCCCCCCAAAAAAAAGCAAAACAAAAAAAAAAGCACAATTTACTATGCTTCAGTTATGGATGAATACAGTGAGTGATCAGTACTGATCACTCATTGTGTTCATTCAGGTAAGAACTGGATTGGTAAATTTGACATATTTACCAGACACTTCCCGCACTCTCCATCCTCCATTGTGTGCTTGCAGCTGCCGTTGGGAAGGAGAGGAGGGAAGCCAGCAGCACTGTACGTGTAAGGGCACCCAGGGGGCCTGGGCAGCAGGGGGGAATGTATGGTGCACAGAGAGGGTTATGGGTGTGACAGGGGACAATTACTGGAACCAATCCCCTGTATGGCTCTCTCTGCAGCAGCTGAAAGCCAGCGAGAGAGAAGAAGCCAGTTTTCAGCTTCTTCAGAGAGCCATACAGGAGATCTATTCCAGTAATTGCTCTCTCCACACCCCCCACACCCCCATGCGCACCGTGCTGATCACCTTCCCTTCCCATGTCGGATTCACCCAGCTGCCTGGGCCCCCCTGTTGCCTGGGCCCCATACAGGAGGACTGGTGGTACCCCCTTATCCACAGCCCTGCATACATTTCACAGGGTTGTCTAGTATTCCTGATTTTCAGGCACAGTCCCAGTTTATCTGTGAATCTGGAATGACTTTCTAGCTGTACAGCCTGAATGCATAATGAGTAAATATGGCTTCCTCCACGTACATAGATAATTACAAATTATGCATAGCAGTAATATTCCTAAAACAATAACACATACGGATAAGATTAGTTACAATATGCTCATATATTTAATGCTTTTAAAGAGTATACATTCCTTTTAATAAAACTAATAACAAATACTAATTTAAATTATCATTGCTTACAGAGATACCAGATGAATAGTACATTAAGATTTCATTGCAGCCACATTTTAATACAGTTATATTTTATGCTTGATTTTGGAAATGATTCCAAGTCTTTCATTTAGAATTAAATTGAGTAAACAAAGCAATTCTTTAGATTAAAAGCTGTTGGTATTTCACTGCAGCAAGCTTTAGATTCTGTGCTCAGTGCCATATGCCATATTACTGTGTGATAAACTTGACAAATATCTTGCACAGAGGGAGAGAAATTGAGAAAGAATATCTGATCTGATTACATGCCCATTGCCTTCAGCTAAAGAGCTGTAAGAGGCTGGCGCTTTCAGCATCACTCTGTTTAATCTTTCACTTTTTACACTTCTTTTTACAGTGTAAATCACTGGGCAAAGCACAGGTTCACTTTAATGTTTATAAATGTGGTATATTACAGTATATATTTTAAAGATCAATTCCAGCCAGCTTAGAGCTCCCCTCCCAATACACAAACAATACCCCCTTTAGCCAATTGCTGCAAAAACCAGAAAAGAAAAATCTAAAATGTCCACTTACTTACTTACCCTTTTGGGTGAAGTTCTGCTTTTCTGCCTCCTCCCCATCTGCTTTTGGCACATTTTTTTTTTGGGGGGGGAGCAGGTTTGCCCTCCTCCCTGTCCACAGATTTCTGGAACATGTCACAGGTCCCAGAAGGCCGCGGGACAATTCACAAAGTGCAGCATGGCTCATGCATGCTCAGTGGAAAGCCACAAGGAGTAACGACTGGCTTCCCATACTAAAGATGCTGGCTCCGGGGACATGAAGACTAGTGAAGAACCAGCCCGGGTGAGAATGGCGCTGGATCCCTGGACAGGTTAGTGTCCTTTTATTAAAAGTCAGCAGCTACAGTATTTTAATTATTGACTTTTAATTTTTTTTTCAGACTGAAGAACTGCTTTAAGCTTGGCAGACAGATCAAAATTTGGCTGGTTCAGCAGGTACTGAATCGATCTGTGTGGGCCTTTGATCTGTGTGTGGCCCTCCCTGTTCAACAGAAATTGATCATTAGACTCCCCTGGCAGATGGTGCTTCAGTGGTGCACTGTCACTCGACATCATCACCACCACCCCTCGTACAAGAGGGGTGTTCAAGTCAAACTGGGACTTTTGAGTTTATATAATAAAAGAACACATGTCAAGGAGTAAAAACTGCATTTATTATTTGACATACTCCCCTGCTACATTAATACACTTATAACAGCGTTTAACTAATTCCTGGAAAGCTTTAGTATAGAAAGATTTGTCAGTACGCCTGAACTATCCTAGGACAGCCTTCATCACTTTGTCCTCATTGTGTTCACCGTTCCCTTAGAAAGATTTCTCTCTTGCGCAATTTCATGTCAGGTTATGTGTTGATAATCCAGGATCAGGCGTTCCATGCGCTGCATGTTCACAGGAATGACTGTTGTGGGCTGGGAACCACCACAGGTGGGATCTTCACTGATGGACGTATGGCCATCTTTGAAATGTTTGCACCATTCATATGTCTTACTACAGCTGAGCGTCTCATCACCGTACTGAAGTCTTCTGCAAATGTCTTATGCCTACGTTCACAAGAAACTTCATCACCGCACACTGTGGTCTGCCATCTTGATTAACGGTCTGTGGACCGGCCCACAACTGTGTGTTGCTTATCAGTAATAGGGCACACTTGCCACTTACTACTACATGTAGTACCGCCACACCAGCATCCCTTTTTATACCTGTAAAATAAAAAGTCCTGGTTTGACTTGAACGCCACTCTTATTTTGCTGCCTGCAAGCAATAATTCCTGTACTGACACCACCTCTTGAAACTCCTCCTCTCAGCATCTCTGTAGTTCAGAAGGGAGGCTCTGTGAAATGTGTGACACAGCAGTGCCTACTCACGGGGCAAAGTGAATATCTGTCACAGATTTGAGTGAAGTAAATGTGTGGGGATCCTCACAAAGTAAGTTTACAAACTTAAACATCGGTCAGGCTAGAAATAATTGAAATGCAATGTGGAAATGATATATGATTTTATGTATTGACCACAGATGTGCTTTTTAAAGGCTAGTTATAAACCAATTATAGTGAGTGCCATTTCTGATTTGCTTGCTGGATAAAGGAAACAAAGCCTGGAAAAAAAACCCAATGCAACCACCACCTCTAAGGACTGGTCAGCTGCAATATGCCACATTTTTGATCTTGGGATTGGATGTTCTTTGAACACATTTATTTAAAGTATATGTTAAGCCAACAAAACTTTTTTTTGTTTTTGTTTTGGGCAATTTGTTTTAATTGCTTAAAGTGTTACCAAACCCACAACAGTAAAATCAGTCCGTATATCCAGTAAAGCATGGCTGTTATACTCACTGTGGAACCTAAGGGGTTAATCTTCCACATTGTGTAAAAAGGATGTCTAATCTTGTATTCACTGATCCTCCCCTTCTTCCAGTGTCTCCCAAATATCTTTTGATAGAACAGAGGCTAGGGACAAGCTGCACATGCTCAGTTTGGTGTTTATTGCTAGAGAGTTTTTATTTCTTGGGAGGGTGCATGTGATCAGCACAGGGCCAATCAGCACTATCCAGACAGAGGTCAGATGTTCTGACGCCTCCTAGAGCAGAAAGAAAACTCCTCCTACAAGCTTTAACCAGTGCTGTGCTGGACACTGATAGAAGTCACAAGACTGCTCTAACTGCTGATGAGAAAAGGTATTTAGCAGTTTATATTTACTAAAATAAATACACTTCCATGTTGTGTGTACTGTGGGAGACCAGATATAGTGAATGCAGGCTCCTGGGTTTAGTAACACTTTAATGGTTTAAATCTCTGTCCATGTGCATGAAGTCATAATGATCTATGCTTTTAACTGATATAAAAAATGTTACATTACTACTATGTTTTCCTTTACAGCTTCGTTATAAAGACTTTTATCATTATGCATCACAGAGGTACACAATTTGCACTCAACCTTTACCCACGCCCAGAACTTGGGTACTATGAATGTGGCCGTGATCTCTTTACATTTGTGACAGTGGCTTCTTCCCACATAATGCGGACCTTACAGAGACCAAAAAAGAGCCGGCCCACTAAAAGGAAAGTAAATCACCGCCGATTCCTGCAAAACCAGATATGCAGGTCAGTACTAATACTGTTACAATACTTGTTTCCTAAGATTTATATTTTCGGTTAACTATAACAGTCTTTATTGGTGGTACTTTTGACAAACAGATATTGAGGGGGATTTACTAAAACTTGTGAATACAGAATCCGATGCAACGGTCTATAAATCCTTCTTAGGCAAAACTCTGAGACTAGTGACAGTCAGTTCATTGGGACATTCTGAGAGTCTCGGGCTCCTCAATACACAGAAACAGAAAACTATGGTTGATAATGATCCTAGTAATGGAAAAGTCAGCAAAACAACTACTATAGGAAACCGCATATAACAACAAGGCAACTAACATAAAAAAACGGCAGAAAATTAATAAGAAACAATCCTCAAATGTACTAGATGGGCTAGAATGAAAAAATAACCAGGGCATCAAGATACCCACAGAGAAAAAGGATGAAGTAGCAAATGTTAATTTATTGTATCTTCCTCTCTACTGGGTATGGATAAGATCCAAGTACTAAGGAGCTGAATATTGCACCTACATATCACTTTGAAGTATTTAAGAGTTTTTTTTAGAGATATTAATGTAGCACTACCCCCTGAGTTTTGGGTCCCCCTATAGTCTTGAACAGCCAGGCAACATGTATGAGACAGTAACCAGTCCTTGAGCTTGTTCTTTTTTGGGGGATTTTATTATTATTTTATTAACTTGGCTAGGGTAAGGGGTGTATTGGATGCCCAAGGGTAATGGCAACATAGGACAATCTTCCTGAACTCTGTACATGTCTCTTTTAGCAGCAAAAGAATGGATCTTTCTTCTTGGAGAGCTAGCCAGCATCTCCTGATGTACCATCCCAGACCCTAGATACTCCTTATCCAGCTGCTCTGGGTGAGTCCCTGGGCAGGGCATCCAGTTCCTGTCACTTTAAGAGAAGACAGCCCTGGGTAGTAGCCAGTTTGCCACCAGAGTGCTTCTTCCACTTACTGGCCCAGGGAGGGTGCAGGTCTACTCAGTCCTTCTCCTATGCTGCTGCTGGGCCGCTCCTTCCCTGCTGCATAGGTGGTCCTCGCACTGGGAGCCAGTGAAGTCCTGAGCTTTCCTTCTTCCAAGCTTCCCTGCCTGTATGTGAGCCCCTTCCCATCTGGGCCCCCTCCCAGGCTCCTGCTATCCAGTCTCTCACTTCTCCATCTTCCACCCAAACTCTCCTGCTGCTGAGCAGGCTCAGTCACTCTTAAGGGGTGTCCTAGCCCAGTGCCAAGCTTCCTGTTGGGGATTGGCCAGGATCCCTTGAGAGTGCAGACTAGCCACTCCTCGCTCCTTCCCACTGCTTCTAGACTATTCTCCAAAGTTCTAGTGCAGGGAAAATTTCAGAGAGCTGGTCTGCAGAGCCTCTCTGCCCTGATATAAATTTGTCCTATCTAGGAGGGTGCTACATTAAACTGATGGAAAAAGAATTTCTTGAAAATATCAAAGGTTGTTGTGAAGAACTGTCCTGAGAACATAGGAGAAATGGCACTGGAAAGGGGTACAAAAGGATGGGGAATGATGTAAGGATAGGATGTAGGAAGCAGGGAAAAGGTGGTTAGAATTTTGCTGACCCCAAGGAGCATAAGATGGCAAGGTGAGCAATTTGGTCCACCAGCCTGCCCTCTTGGTAACAGTGTGGTAATGGCTATGATTATAAATTTTGGGAATCAAGGTATGGGAAGACACCAGGGGACTTATGGGGCATGTGAGGTGGGGGGTTGAGAGGGGTTGGGCTCCGATTCCGCCACCCCCCTCTGCCAATCCCTCCACTGGCTTCCGATTGCGCAACGGATCAAATTCAAAATCCTGTCACCCATCCTCTGGAACTCCCTGCCCCAACCCATCAGATTATCACCTACTCTCCTCTCCTTTAGGCGCACCCTGAAAACCCATCTCTTCAGGGAAGCCTACCCCACCCCCTGCTAACTTGCCGACCTCCTCCACTCTTCCTACCACTCCATCCCCCACAGCTATCTCCTCCTGTGCCACCATCCCCTCCCTCCTAGATTGTAAGCTCGAAAGAGCAGGGCCCTCAATCCCCTCATGTTTTGCATTGTATTGGTATTGTTCTGTCACATGTTTTGTCCCCCTTTGTAATGTACAGCGCTGAGCGAACTATTGGCGCTTTATAAATACTGTATAATAATAATAATAATAATAACTGTGCATAGTAATCAATCAGCTTCCAGGTTTTATTGTCAAAGCTCAATTGAACAAGCTATTGTTAGACTGGCCATACATTATACAATTTTATGTTTCAATTTCCTTTTGACTTACCTTCAACTAGAGAGTGCAAGGGCCCACCTGACTGCAAGTTAAAAGTATTGGTAAATCTAAAGAAATATTGTACAAGAAAAGTGTTTAATGTATGGCCAGCCTTAGAAGCTGATTGGTTACTATGCACAGCTGCACCAGATTCTGTGTGCACTCCACTTCTATATATTTCAGCACTTAAGGCTCAATTCACAAAGCTAGAAGAATATTTTCAAAAAGTTACACTTATTGTCAGTCTAATGAGATTTGAAATTACAGTCACATGGAAAAAATATACATCCCTGTCTTTGTGCTAAAATTTAGTTAACTGAGCTTTTAGCTAGAAAAACATGTCATTTAATAACTAGCAACATTAGAAGCATTATGAGTGCAATGAGGCAAAAGTCAGTAACCTCGGCTAAATACACAATTCATCGCTTCACAGATTGACCTGAGATTCGGTCTCCCCAAAAAAAAGTAGAAAGTCAGCAGCTACAAATACTGTAGTTGCTGACTTTAAATATAAGGACATTTACCTGTCCAGTTATCCAGTGCTGTCCTCGTCCGAGCCAATTCTTCAATGGGCTTCGGGTCCAGGCTCTGGCATCTTAACTAAGGGAAACAGGCTGTGTAGCCGCAAGGCACGGGTGAGCCACGCTGCACATTGTGAATGGTACTGCCTACTTTTGGGACTTGTGATGTGTCCCAGAAAGTTGGGACACATATTCACCTAGGCGATCCAGGCAAAAGTAGTAGCAGGTACCTGTCAAAACCAGATACCTGCTCCCACCCCCCACCCCCTGCAAAAGTGCCAAATATTAGTTATAGAGGAGGGCAGAAGGGAACAAAGAAGCAGAACTTCCCCTTTTGGATAAAATGCTGCTTTAAGTAAACTGAAATTTGATCAGTTGCTATGGATTAGTTCGGGTCGGGGCGGACTGACCATTTGGGAACTCGGGCGCTGCCCGAGGGCCCGGGGTCAGTAGGGGGCCCCATGAGATGCCCCTGGTACCTTTTCATAGGCTTTTTTGAGTGTGGTTTGAGTGTGGGCGAGGACACAGGGGCCCATGAACCCCTGATGCCCGGGGGCCCCATGAGTTGTCAGTCCACCCCTGGTTCGTGTTGGGAACTATCACTCCTATTTAGCTTGGTTTAATAAAAAAAGCATACATTTTCTTAAAGTGGTAGTAAAGCCTAACTGTAACTAGTCAAAAAAACCCCAAACATTCTCTCGCTCTCTGCATAAAAAAAGATCTGGATACTTAACTTTTTTAATCCCTTCTGGTCACATGTTGCTGCAGCTCTGGATCCCCTGTGTAAAGGAGCACTCTACAATGGCTGGGAATTTGGGGAACCGTGATATCACCCATAGGTAGCAGCTGCTCACTGACACAGGGAAGAGGCTGGAGCCGGGCCGGAGACAGAGCTGCTGGATTAGGCGACTGGACCAGATTTAAAAAAGATAAGTATAAAGACCCTTTTTATATGGTGAGAGGGAACAATTTTAAGATAGTTGGAGTTAGGCATTTCTTCCACTTTATTATACTTAAAGCTGAACTAAACCCAACGAACGGTTTAAAAAAACAGTTACATTCAAGACATGACGGGAATGCTTAAGCCATCCATACATGGGTCGATTTCCAAAAGAATTTTCTTTCAAAGATCCTTTCTAAGAATTTTAGTTCTAATTTTGCACCAAACCTATAGTGGGCCACAGAAACAGCCAATAATTGTGCACCATTGAATTTGAGTTACCAGGCATGTTGTAAATTTTTTGAACAAATTTCTAATCAATGATAGGAGAATCATGTGAGAAATAGAATTGAAAAAGAAATTAGCATAAGCTGTGACTTGGAAAGAAAAGAAAATTCTTGGCCACAAACATTATTTTCTGTAGCAACATGAGGTGAAATTGAAGGCTGTGTTGGTCGAATTTCCAAATCAATGGTGTCACTATTGCATTACAAAACACAAGAAAGTTCCGATTTTCTAAAGAAAATTTTTTGGAATTCGACCCATGTACAGTGTGGCCTAGATTACTGTTACATTTGCTTGTGCTCTTAACCAAACTGTCAAACCATCAAATGAATGATGTCATAACTGATCACATGTGCAGCACCATGGCAGTTGAAGGCCAAGATGGCAGTTTCCTTGGCTGAAAAGGATAGTAGGGTTTAGTTCTGCTTTAAAAGGCATGAGATGAAAGCTGCCCAGTCTGGCCATTTTTTACCAGACTGAACAATCTCATATCAAAAAAAGGCTATGGCTATCACCTTCTAGTTTCAATTATAGTTACTCATCAACCTTCCTTTTTTTATTACCAGACACCTGTAGGTGGATGCCACCAGTTTGTTTTCAAGCTCTCCACATTGCACTACAGGTGGGATAATGGGGTTGATTTACTAAAGGATTTGGGAATGTTCACACAATAAATTGTGTGAAGATTCACTTCAATTATCCAATCATGTGAAAAGAAAAATCGCTGTTTGTCTGCACATCATTGTATAACTAAAGCGAATATACATGCAATTTATTGTGCGAACATTCACAAACTCTTTAGTAAATCAGCCTCACTGAGTGTGCATGTTAAAGCTAGAGCCAAACAGGCAATTCTTAGTAGATCATACTAATAAAATTGCTTGCTATTAGTAGCTAGGAGTAGCAAAAGATTATTAAACAGTTGAAGCAAATGCCCCCTATTGATTAGAGCTAACCATACATGTATAGATTTCCCTTGTTTAGTTCATGAGCTGAACAAGACATACCTAATACATTACTCCATTCATTCTAAACAGTATGGATGGAGGAATCTCTTCTAGCTGTTGTATGCAGAGAGCCAACATCCACTGATCCAACAAGCTCTAAAATACAGATACGCTACGGCCTCTACAGGAAATTCATTTATCCAATATACAATTCTGCATATAGGCCACCAAATGATTGCTGACTCCACTCAGAGAAAAATATATAATACTGGGTGTGGTCACCGAAACTTAAGAACATAGAAAGAGATAGAGGTACTAGGGGTACCCCCAAAGAAAGTTTCATAAGGGACCATGGAGCATAATAAAAATTTGGCTTTATTAGAAAAAAAAGTCACAATGTAATATAGCACATTAAAAAGTGAACAACTACCACCAGCACTTGACTAAATTTAACCACTTCATGTCCAGACACTTTTACCCCCTTCCTGTCCAGGCCAATTTTCAGCTTTCAACGCTATCACACTTTGAAATTTTTTGAGACAGATAAAACTTTATTTTGGTGGTATTTATTTTGCAAATAAATAATCTATCTTCATAAATCTTGGGCAAAATGTATTCAATTATCTTTTTAGTAAAGAAAATAACCCAAATTAGTTTATAACCAAAAATTATAATTAAAAAAAAAATGCTTACATTTTTATATTATATATGTTTTTTTTTAACATACTGTCACCCTGGCAGTACAGTGTCCCCATAGTGACACTGTACTACTTGTGTGGGGGGGGGAGGGGGTGATGAAGATTGTTTTTTTTTTACACTGATTGCTTTTACACCCATAAAGGCTGTAAAATCAATAATTTCTCCTTCTCTCTGGCTGCATTCTTGCAGACATTGAGAAATACTGTGAGAGCTGTGATTGGTCACAGCTTGTCACATGGTACAAGGCTGTTGTGAATAGCCTTGTACCATGTGATCTCTGTGATCATTCATAGATTTCACTAGTAGTAAGCAATGATGTCAGAAGTGACATCTTGCTTACTACTATTCATGTGATTACTGATTGGCCAAACAGTGATCACATGATCGGGACCTCACACAGAGGTCTGGTACAGTGATCGGTGCTCAGCTGTGTCCTCGGTGCCGCGCGCTTCCAGGGAGCGTGCACAGGCCAAAATCGCGAGCGCCGTTTATGAACGACAACCCGCCCCTGCACTGCTACTGTCTGGCCGTTTATATACATGGGTTGGATGGGAAGTGGTTAAAAAGACAACATTGTCTGAACACCCAGGCAGCTGCTCATCCAGCCACATACATGCACACAAGGAAATCAATAAACTAGATGGAAGCAAGTTAAGTCACAATGGAAATGCTGCAGCCATAATTGATGAAGAGTCAATATAATACCATAATGCATATTGGATATCCTGCAGGTAAGAGGCCATCAAGATGTGGGTGCAATAGATCAGTCCCATAGATTGCCCATATGGCACAAAAATTCCATAATATTGTAGGATAGTAAATCAACCAAGTGTCCACATATGGAATGCATATGGAAAAGTGAATTGCAGCATAAAGTAAAGATGAAATAGGTCTGTGACTTTGGGGTAGTATGTCCACAAAATGACCATCTATAAGTACATACTGACATCAGCACATAGGACACGGAAGGTGATAGATTGCTTCATGCTCTAGAGGTAAAGCCTATAACCACATGTATGGTAAGCGGACAAAAATAGTCATTAATAGGCAAATACCATCAACAGTGTCTCACCATCTCTTGTAATAGGTACTTTCCATCAGTTCCAGCCGTCCTTGTAACAGTAGCCTTACAGTCCCACCAGATGGCGATAGAGTTGCGCTTAGGAAAATGTACAGCATTGGCTGGAGGGGAATGTCACTGTAGGTGAGGGATTGCCAGTAGTACTGCCCATGTAGGCAATGGAGGCCCAACTGATGTCTGAATACCCGAACAGTGACTGCACCTGATTTTTCAATCAAGATTTGTTGAGTTGGTTGGTGCCAGCAGGGCCACCCATGGCTCAGATTGACCAATTCAGCAGAAATCAGCCAAAATGTGAGCCGTGTATGACCGGCTTATGCTAAATAAGTAGCTTGTAGTAGTATGTGTAGAAATAATATGCACATGAAAGCAGCACTATGCACTCATATGAGATCGCTACTACCTGTTTTATAGCTTACTCTGTATGAATCCATTTGTTTACTGACCATTTGATACTCTTTCCTATTGAGATATTTACCCGTTGGTTGACAGGTATCTCCTTAGCATCACAATAGTTTAAGTTTGGTGCACTTTGTCATCAAAAGCATCTCCCTGTAGAAAAAAACATTTATTTGGCTAAAATTTAACCACTTGAGCTCCAGAAAATTTTACCCCCTTCATGACCAGGTCATTTTTCCTGTTTAGCACTGCGCTATTTTAAGTAGTAATTGTCATGCAACTCTATACCCAAACAAAATTTACATCATTTTTTCACTCAAACAGAGCTTTCTTTTGGTGGTATTTGATCACCACTGGGTTTTTTATTTTTTTGTGATATAAACAATATTTTCTTACTTTCTGCTATAAAACATATCCAATACATTTTTTTTAAAATCTTCATAAATTTTGGCCAAAATGTATTTTGCTACATGTCTTTGGTAAAACAAAAACCCAATAAGTGTATATTGATTGGTTTCTGTGAACATTATAGCGTCTACAAAGTATGGTATATACAGTATCTCACAGAAGTGATTACACCCCTCAATTTTTGTAAATATTTTATTCTATCTTTTCATGTGACAACACTGAAGAAATGACATTTTGCTACAATGTAAAGTAGTGAGTGTACAGCTTGTATAACAGTGTAAATTTGCTGTCCCCTCAAAATAACTCAACACACAGCCATTAATATCTAAACCGCTGGCAACAAAAGTGAGTACACCCCTAAGTGAAAATGTCCAAATTGGGCCCTATTAGCCATTTTTCCTCCCCAATGTCATGTGACTCAGTGTTACAAGGTTTCAGGTGTGAATGGGGAGCAGGTGTGTTAAATTTGGTGTTATCGCTCTCATTCTCTCATACTGGTCACTGGAAGTTCAACATGGCACCTCATGGCAAAGAACTCTCTGAGGATCTGAAAAAAAGAATTGTTGCTCTACATAAAGATGGCCTAGGCTATAAGAAGATTGCCAAGACCCTGAAACTGAGCTGCAGCATGGTGACCAAGACCATACAGTGGTTTAACAGGACAGGTTCCTCTCAGAACAGGCCTCGCCATGGTCGACCAAAGAAGTTGAGTGCACATGCTCAGGGTCATATCCAGAGATTGTCTTTGGGAAATAGACGTATGAGCGATGCCAGCATTGCTGCAGAGGTTGAAGGGGTGGGGGGTCAGTCTGTCAGTGCTCAGACCATACGCCACACACTGCATCAAATTGGTCTGCATGGCTGTCATCCCAGAAGGAAGCCTCTTCTAAAGATGATGCACAAGAAAGCCCGTAAACAGTTTGCTGAAGACAAGCAGACTAAGGACATGTATTACTGGAACCATGTCCTGTGGTCTGAGGAGACCAAGATAAACTTATTTGGTTCAGATGGTGTCAAGCGTGTGTGGCGGAAACCAGGTGAGGGTACAAAGACAAGTGTGTCTTGCCTACAGTCAAGCATGGTGGTGGGAGTGTCATGGTCTGGGGCTGCATGAGTGCTGCCGGCACTGGGGAGCTACAGTTCATTGAGGGAACCATGAATGTGAATGAAGGTGAAGAAGCGCAAGGTCTCTAACATCCACCAGCTCCGTGATGTCATCATGGAGGAGTGGAAGAGGACTCCAGTGGCAACCTGTGAAGCTCTGGTGAATTATATTCCCAAGAGGGTTAAGGCAGTCCTGGAAATTAATGGTGGCCACACAAATGACACTTTGGACCCAATTTGCACGTTTTCACTTAGGGGTGTACTCACTTTTGTTGCCAGCAGTTTAGACATTAATGGCTGTGTGTTGAGTTATTTTGAGGGGACAGCAAATTTACACTGTTATACAAGCTGTACACTCACTACTTTACATTGTAGCAAAGCGTAATTTCTTCAGTGTTGTCACATGAAAAGATATAATAAAATATTTACAAAAATGTGAGGGGTGTACACACTTCTGTGAGATACTGTATATTGGAATATTTATTTATGTATTTATTTCTATAATACTAATGGCAGTGATAAGCAACTTATAGAAGGACTACGATAGTGCAGCAGATAATCTGACACTAACTGACGTTGAGGGGAACTGGCTAACTGCCACTGACATCACCAGTGACATTAATACAGTGATCAGTGATAATACTATACAATGTCACTGTACTAATGACACTGACTGGGAAGGGGTTAACATCTTGGGCGATCAAGGGGTTAAATATGTGCTTAATAATATGGAATGTGGGTAATGTGTGCTGTTTTTACTAAGACATCTCTTTATTTCTTATCTCTGCAGGGATGAGAAACAGAAAGATTGTTCCCTCTGTACAGAGCCTGTGTTGAATTGTTGATACAGGGCTCTGGGCTGTGATTGGACACAGCTGATCAGCAGGTCCCGCTGTGTACAATCACAGTGGGTGTCGGCATGGGCAGGGGCTGCAAGGAAGCAGGCAGTGATGTACCAGTATGTCGCTTTGCCTACACGGTCCACAGTAGATTGCGGGCGGTTCGGAATATGGTAAATAAAGTGAAGGTTTCCTACAATTGTATATCTTGCCAATTAGAAACAGCACTTTTGACAAAGTCATAGAACAATGACAATAATAATGAAAGTATCAGCTGTTAGAATAGTTTTTAAAAAGTTCCTTCTGTTATTTTTTCTCTCTGTACTTATCTCTATAGGAAATACGCCATCATAGAAGCTGCCACGCATCAACTTGCAACTTCAATTTTCTCACAGGAAGCTGCAGTAGAAAAAGAAACATCAACAAATAAAACGTTGGATTCTACGGCATCTCAAAACAGGAGTGACTTACCCACTGATATTAGGAAAGGCAGAGTGCTACCAAACGTATTTAATCTCTCAACCAACCTCTCCAAGCTCCCTGAAGTATGCCTTGGTGACAGTACCTTTCTTGGTGTGGCTGAAGCATACTTGGTTCCAGATGCAATTTCTAAAGTAGGTGTTACCATGGACACTTTGGCTTATGTTTCTGATGAGGTTGGCACAGTTGAGAGTCTTTTTGATGACATCATAGCTGAAGATGACATTATTGCTGCTTCTTCTTATGGCATATGCCATCCAATGTCTCAGTCCTTACAGCAGGATCCCGAAAAGGATGAGGAACTTGAAAGATGTTTACAAACCGGATTAATATATTATGACAACCACATATCCTCTTGGCTTCCAGAGACATTTAGTAGAGCTGTCCATCAGTTACCTTTCCTTCAAAAGATGCCTAGCCCTATAGAGCATAAAGATGGAAATGCACATGGTTACTTGTTGGACAAGCTGGGTGACGTACATACAGGACTCCATGACATTAATATATTGGACAACAGGGAAGTATGCTTTGATAGCATCCAAGGATATCAGAATGATTACCAATATGGTCAAGAATGTTTTCCAGATGAGTCAGACCAGCCAATCCTTCAAACAAAACAAGGAACAAACAAATGGATTGCCTCTCCAGAAAGACTAATGTTTAGTAAAATGGTGGAACCAAAAGGGAGACAACACAATGAAAATAAGGTTGTAGACTCAAGTGTATTATGTGCAGGTGCAATGGATAAGTACCAGGCACTTTGCTTATGTCCTCAGGAAAATGAAATGTGTATGTGTAGTTCATGGTGAGATAAATGTATTATCTTGTATTTTAGGTATATTTCTAATATTTAAAGAGGGAATACGTAAAATCTAAATTTATTTAGCTTTTATATATTTTCACAGGAAAAATGCTGAACTGTAATATTTAATTCCTTCTTTATATTCATTTGCTATTACCTCATGCACAGCAGTAGAGGATTCAATTCAGAATCACATCAGGGAGCCCGTGTTCACTGCGAAAAAAAGAGAGAAGACAAGTTGAAGGAATGAGTAACTTCTTAAAGGGGACCAGAAATCAAGAAGTGAAGATTTGCTGTTAAACGAAACATTTCTAGTAGAAATATTAATGGTTTCTAAGCAATATCCTAAAAATTTACTTTTTTTCATTCTCCTAAAAAATAGCAGCACATTTTCTGTGCCTTGAGCCTCATAACTGTATATCTGTAATGTGCGATCATTGAATGCACCGTGCCTCTGACTGCCAGTCTAATGTAATTTGGCAATGACACTATTGAGATGCTCACTGTTCTCGCTGCTGGAGGGGAAGTTGTAGCTGGAGACCTGCAGACAAACACATCACTTTTGTACTTTAAGCAGCAGTAGTAGAGGTTCAGAAAGCACACAAAGAATGAATAATTATTCTTCATTAGATCTCCAGTACTAAGGCCGGGATGGGGTGAGGGTGTCTCTGACATATGACAGCAAAACCCTGCTCAAGTCCCCACATTGAAACACAGGGATTGATTTACTAAAGGTAAATAGGCCATTCTCTTTGCAAGGGAGTTTTCCCCAGAGCTCAGTGAATGTGGTGAAATTTCATTTTACAAAGAATATCATATCATGTGCATGGAAAATGCTTGCACATGATTGGACGGTGGAAGTCAGCAGAGCTTCATCTCATTTGCTAAGCTTTAGGAAAAATTCCTTTGCAAAGTGAAAAGCCTATTTGCCTTTAGTAATTCAACTCTACAGTATTGAACATGGCATGGCAAGCTACCTATTGAAATGACTGGTGACTGGTCCTTTGTCTTCTTCTTGCCTTTTTTGGACACAGCATGTACAGTTCAGGTTCCCTTTATGTGTCCATTAAAACACATTGAATTTATTGCAAAGTTGTGTTTCACTCTTCAAATTGAAGTATTTACATAATAAATGAGGTTTGATAATATTTCTCCTTCAAGCTATGAAGTGCTTTTAGGTAAGGGATAATAATTTCTAACTTAACTAGAGATGAGCGAAGTATTCAAAAATTCGATTCGACTGATTCGGCGAATTCGTGGAAAAATTTCGATTCGAGTCGAATATATTCGCTGCGAATTTAACTTATAAAAGGGTGTTTCTAGGCTTCAGAGAGACTTTATATTAGTGCAGAACACTGTACCTTTAATTTAAATGCCCTTGGAGTCTGCTGGGGAAGAGAAATAATACTGACAGTCAGTATGACATGCAGATGAGTGCCGTCGATCTTAGAATCACCACACACTTCACTCATTTGGGCAGTCACGGGGCCAAAACCAGAGAGTGGAGCCACAGTGTGGCGGTGGAGGCAGCAGCAATAAGAGGCCATACAGCACCCTATGACAAAAATGGAAACCACCAGCAGTGTGAGGAGACCTGAAAGTGGCACATGGCAGAGTGTGGCGATGGAGACAGCAGCAATGGGAGGCCGTACAGGGACCCATGACACACTCTGGACCTGGCAGCAGCATGAGGAGGCGGTACAGAGGCCCATGACAGATTACGGGCCTGGCAGCAGCATGAGGAGTTGGTACGGGGGCCCATGGCAGATTACGGGCCTGGCAGCAGCAATGGGAGGCCGTACAGGGACCCATGACACACTCTGAACCTGGCAGCAGCATGAGGAGGCGGTACAGGGGCGCATGACAGATTACGAGCCTGGCAGCAGCAACTTGGACAGGAGGATGTTCAGCTTCTGCACCGTCGGGTGCGTGCTCGCAAACTGTTGTCTCTTGGAAACGGATTCCAAGAAAGACTGCTGACGGAATCCATGAAGAGGAGTAGCAGGAGAAGGAGCATCTGAACGAGCGGAATATGCCAACAAGCGACAACAGGGGCCCATGACAGATTACGGGCCTGGCAGCAGCATGAGGAGTCGGTACGGGGGCCCATGGCAGATTAGGGGCCTGGCAGCAGCTATGGGAGGCCCGTAATCTGCCAGCACCCTATGACAAAAAATGGAACCCACCAGCAGTGTGAGGAGACCTGAAAGTGGCACATGGCAGAGTGTGGCGATGGAGACAGCAGCAATGGGAGGCCGTACAGGGACCCATGACAGACTCTGGACTTGGCAGCAGCATGAGGAGGCGGTACAGGGGCCCATGGCAGATTAGGGGCCTGGCAGCAGCTATAGGAGGCCCGTAATCTGCCAGCACCCTATGACAAAAAATGGAACACACCAGCAGTGTGAGGAGACCTGAAAGTGGCACATGGCAGGGGCATGATTCATGGCGGATTTAGTCAGTTGTGTCAGGAACTGGTGGTTTGAAATCCAGACTAATCCACGCCTGATTCATTTTCACAAACGTGTGTCTCTCCACACTTTGGGTGGACAGTCGTGTCCTCCGCGGAGTTACAATACCTCCTGCCGCACTAAACACGCGCTCCGATGCCACGCTACTGGCCGGGCATGACAGCCTTTCAAGGGCAAATTCAGCTAGTTGGGGCCAAAGGTCAAGTTTTGTTGCCCAGTAGTCAAGGGGATTGTCTACCTCGGTTGGCAGGGTGCTGTCCAAGTAGGCCCAAGCCTGTTGTTTGAGGTCCTGCTCCAGGTCCACCTGATGCTGTTGCTGCTGCGGCTGGTTACTAGTTTCCTCACTGCGCTGGTGAAGAAAGCTACTCATCATCGACTGCAGACTGAGTCAGCCGCTGCTGGTGGAGCTGCCACTGCTCCTACCACCCCACCCCTCCTTTGCTGCCATGGCAGCGGAACGCGAGCGCACAGGGCCTACAGTGTCTGAGGATGGACGTTGGCGCACAAAGGCAGAGACCAACTGACTACATAGGTGGTTTTTATAGTACGTTATTTTGGCCTCCCTCTCAGCAGGTGTGAAAAAGGCCACCATTTTTGAACGGTAGCGAGGGTCCAACAAGGTGGACAGCCAAAAGTCATCCCTCTGTCTGATGGTTCTTATTCGGCTGTCGCTACGCAAGCAACCGAGCATGCTATGGGCCATTTGTGCCAAGGAATGCGAGGGACTCCCTGACTCCATCTCCACAGCATACTGCCACGGTGCGTCTGGGTCCTCTGTCTCCTCCTCCTCTACCAGATGCTCCTGCTCTTTCACCCCTGTCCGCTGAGTGGAAAAACCACCCATTTCACTCAATAATTCCTGAGCACAAATGTCCTCCTCTACCTCCTCCTCTTCTTCCTGTCCTGCCCCCACAGGGGTCATGTGGCGTTGAGATCTGTGCCGCACCCTGACCAGCCATTGTTAACAGCATTTGTTCCAGGACGTGCAACAGAGGAATGACGTCGTTCATCCCATAGTCCTGCCGACTCACGAATAGCGTGGCCTCCTCAAAGGGCCTGAGCAAGCGGCAGGTGTCACGCATAAGCTGCCAATGGCTGACATCGAAGTTACACAGGGGAGTACCTTTATCCGCTTGTAACATCATGAAATCAGTGATGGCCTTTCGCTGTTCGTAAAGGCGGTCTACCATGAGTAGGGTTGAATTCCACCTTGTTGCAACGTCGCAGATCAGGCGATGCTGTGGAATTCCGTTCTGCCGCTGCAGCTCAAGGAGGGTGTGCTTTGCGGTGTAGGAATGGCTGAAATGCATGCAAGGTTTACGTGACATTTTAAGGATGTCTTGCAGTGGGATGGTGGATTTTAGGAACCGCTTGACAACCAGATTGAACACGTGAGCCATGCATGGCGCATGGCACAACCTTCCTTGACGCAGAGCAGACACCATGTTCTTTCCGTTGTCGGTCAACATGGTTCCGATTTTCAGTTTGCGCGGAGACAGCCATCTGTCGATTTCTCTGTTCATTACACTGAGAAGTTCCTCCCCTGTGTGACTACGTTCGCCTGGACCTGGCAGCAGCATGAGGAGGCGCTATAGGGGCCCATGGCAGATTAGGGGCCTGGCAGCAGCTATGGGAGGCCCGTAATCTGCCAGCACCCTATGACAAAAAATGGAACACACCAGCAGTGTGTGAGGAGACCTGAAAGTGGCACATGGCATGAGACACTGTGGACCTGGCAGCAGCATGAGGAGGCGGTACAGGGGCCCATGGCAGATTAGGGGCCTGGCAGCAGCTATGGGAGGCCCGTAATCTGCCAGCACCCTATGTCAAAAAATGGAACACACCAGCAGTGTGTGCGGAGACCTGAAAGTGGCACATGGCAGAGTGTGGCGATGGAGACAGCAGCAATGGGAGGCCATACAGGGACCCATGAGAGACTCTGGACTTCGCAGCAGCATGAGGAGGCGGTATAGGGGCCCATGGCAGATTAGGGGCCTGGCAGCAGCTATGGGAGGCCCGTAATCTGCCAGCAGCCTATGTCAAAAAAATTGAACACACCAGCAGTGTGTGAGGAGACCTGAAAGTGGCACATGGCATGAGACACTGTGGACCTGGCAGCAGCATGAGGAGGCGGTACAGGGGCCCATGGCAGATTAGGGGCCTGGCAGCAGCTATGGGAGGCCCGTAATCTGCCAGCACCCTATGACAAAAAATGGAACACACCAGCAGTGTGAGGAGACCTGAAAGTGGCACATGGCAGAGTGTGGCGATGGAGACAGCAGCAATGGGAGGCCGTACAGGGACCCATGAGACACTCTGTACCTGGCAGCAGCATGAGGAGGCGGTACAGGGGCCCATGGCAGATTAGGGGCCTGGCAGCAGCAATGGGAGGCCCGTAATCTGCCAGCACCCTATGACAAAAAATGGAACACACCAGCAGTGTGTGAGGAGACCTGAAAGTGGCACATGGCATGAGACACTGTGGACCTGGCAGCAGCATGAGGAGGCGGTACAGGGGCCCATGGCAGATTAGGGGCCTGGCAGCAGCTATGGGAGGCCCGTAATCTGCCAGCACCCTATGTCAAAAAAATTGAACACACCAGCAGTGTGTGAGGAGACCTAAAAGTGGCACATGGCATGAGACACTGTGGACCTGGCAGCAGCATGAGGAGGCGGTACAGGGGCCCATGGCAGATTAGGGGCCTGGCAGCAGCTATGGGAGGCCCGTAATCTGCCAGCACCCTATGACAAAAAATGGAACACACCAGCAGTGTGAGGAGACCTGAAAGTGGCACATGGCAGAGTGTGGCGATGGAGACAGCAGCAATGGGAGGCCGTACAGGGACCCATGAGACACTCTGGACCTGGCAGCAGCATGAGGAGGCGCTATAGGGGCCCATGGCAGATTAGGGGCCTGGCAGCAGCTATGGGAGGCCCGTAATCTGCCAGCACCCTATGTCAAAAAATTGAACACACCAGCAGTGTGTGAGGAGACCTGAAAGTGGCACATGGCAGAGTGTGGCGATGGAGACAGCAGCAATGGGAGGCCGTACAGGGACCCATGAGAGACTCTGGACTTCGCAGCAGCATGAGGAGGCGGTATAGGGGCCCATGGCAGATTAGGGGCCTGGCAGCAGCTATGGGAGGCCCGTAATCTGCCAGCACCCTATGTCAAAAAAAGGAACACACCAGCAGTGTGTGAGGAGACCTGAAAGTGGCACATGGCATGAGACACTGTGGACCTGGCAGCAGCATGAGGAGGCGGTACAGGGGCCCATGGCAGATTAGGGGCCTGGCAGCAGTTATGGGAGGCCCGTAATCTGCCAGCACCCTATGACAAAAAATGGAACACACCAGCAGTGTGAGGAGACCTGAAAGTGGCACATGGCAGAGTGTGGCGATGGAGACAGCAGCAATGGGAGGCCGTACAGGGACCCATGAGACACTCTGGACCTGGCAGCAGCATGAGGAGGCGCTATAGGGGCCCATGGCAGATTAGGGGCCTGGCAGCAGCTATGGGAGGCCCGTAATCTGCCAGCACCCTATGTCAAAAAAATTGAACACACCAGCAGTGTGTGAGGAGACCTGAAAGTGGCACATGGCAGAGTGTGGCGATGGAGACAGCAGCAATGGGAGGCCGTACAGGGACCCATGAGAGACTCTGGACTTCGCAGCAGCATGAGGAGGCGGTATAGGGGCCCATGGCAGATTAGGGGCCTGGCAGCAGCTATGGGAGGCCCGTAATCTGCCAGCACCCTATGTCAAAAAAATTGAACACACCAGCAGTGTGTGAGGAGACCTGAAAGTGGCACATGGCATGAGACACTGTGGACCTGGCAGCAGCATGAGGAGGCGGTACAGGGGCCCATGGCAGATTAGGGGCCTGGCAGCAGCTATGGGAGGCCCGTAATCTGCCAGCACCCTATGACAAAAAATGGAACACACCAGCAGTGTGAGGAGACCTGAAAGTGGCACATGGCAGAGTGTGGCGATGGAGACAGCAGCAATGGGAGGCCGTACAGGGACCCATGAGACACTCTGGACCTGGCAGCAGCATGAGGAGGCGCTATTGGGGCCCATGGCAGATTAGGGGCCTGGCAGCAGCTATGGGAGGCCCGTAATCTGCCAGCACCCTATGACAAAAAATGGAACACACCAGCAGTGTGAGGAGACCTGAAAGTGGCACATGGCATGAGACACTGTGGACCTGGCAGCAGCATGAGGAGGCGGTACAGGGGCCCATGGCAGATTAGGGGCCTGGCAGCAGCTATGGGAGGCCCGTAATCTGCCAGCACCCTATGACAAAAAATGGAACACACCAGCAGTGTGTGAGGAGACCTGAAAGTGGCACATGGCATGAGACACTGTGGACCTGGCAGCAGCATGAGGAGGCGGTACAGGGGCCCATGGCAGATTAGGGGCCTGGCAGCAGCTATGGGAGGCCCGTAATCTGCCAGCACCCTATGACAAAAAATGGAACACACCAGCAGTGTGAGGAGATCTGAAAGTGGCACATGGCATGAGACACTGTGGACCTGGCAGCAGCATGAGGAGGCGGTACAGGGGCCCATGGCAGATTAGGGGCCTGGCAGCAGCTATGGGAGGCCCGTAATCTGCCAGCACCCTATGACAAAAAATGGAACACACCAGCAGTGTGTGAGGAGACCTGAAAGTGGCACATGGCAGAGTGTGGCGATGGAGACAACCCACCGACTGTTTTGCTCGCTGCCAAGCTGCCACCCTCTTCTCCTGATGATGCGGAAGCAATAGCCTGATGACGACGAGGCTGCCAAGTGCGATCAGCCTCATCATCATCAATTAGGGTCTCCGCCTCACTACTAGCCCCCTCGGCTGCGTGTGGGTCAGGAGACAGACCTGTCTCTAGACCGGCTACCGAGCCACTCTCCTCGCCACTACTTCTTCGCCTGGCTGCTGAAGAGGCGGATGTCTCCCCCCGTTCCTGACCGCCCTCTGTTAGCTCTTCCTTACTGTACTGGATGACACCGGGAGCACTGGCCTCTGGCTGCGAATAGTGCTGCCTCGACCCCTTCCTCTGCTGCCACGTCTGCTCGCTCCTAAAACATTGCCTCCTCTGCCACTCCTCTGCATGTTGTCTGACATACTCTTTAAT
This sequence comes from Staurois parvus, assembly GCF_062004578.1. Classification (NCBI taxonomy): domain Eukaryota; kingdom Metazoa; phylum Chordata; class Amphibia; order Anura; family Ranidae; genus Staurois; species Staurois parvus. The sequence goes on from NW_028318003.1 coordinate 9,704,784, forward strand.
TCAACGATTCTGTGTCCCTGAGTAACAATTCTGTGTCTGTCCCTGAGTAACAATTCTGTGTCCCTGAGTAACGTTTCTGTGGCCCTAAGTAACAATTCTGTGTCCCTCAGTAACAATTCTGTGTCCCTCAGTAACAATTCTGTGTCCCTCAGTAACAATTCTGTGTCTGTCCCTGAGTAACAATTCTGTGTCTGTCCCTGAGTAACAATTCTGTGTCCCTCAGTAACAATTCTGTGTCCCTCAGTAACAATTCTGTGTCCCTCAGTAACAATTCTGTGTCCCTGAGTAACAATTCTGTGTCTGTCCCTGAGTAACAATTCTGTGTCTGTCCCTGAGTAACAATTCTGTGTCCCTGAGTAATGTTTCTGTGGCCCTAAGTAACGTTTCTGTGGCCGTAAGTAACGATTCTGTGGCCCTCAGTAACAATTCTGTGTCCCTCAGTAACAATTCTGTGGCCCTCAGTAACAATTCTGTGTCTGTCCCTGAGTAAGAATTCTGTGTCTGTCCCTGATTAACAATTCTGTGTCCCTGAGTAACGTTTCTGTGGCCCTAAGTAACAGTTCTGTGGCCCTCAGTAACAATTCTGTGTCCCTCAGTAACAATTCTGTGTCCCTCAGTAACAATTCTGTGTCTGTCCCTGAGTAACAATTCTGTGTCTGTCCCTGAGTAACAATTCTGTGTCCCTGAGTAACGTTTCTGTGGCCCTAAGTAACAGTTCTGTGGCCCTCAGTAACAATTCTGTGTCCCTCAGTAACAATTCTGTGTCTGTCCCTGAGTAACAATTCTGTGTCTGTCCCTGAGTAACAATTCTGTGTCCCTCAGTAACAATTCTGTGTCCCTCAGTAACAATTCTGTGTCCCTCAGTAACAATTCTGTGTCTGTCCCTGAGTAACAATTCTGTGTCTGTCCCTGAGTAACAATTCTGTGTCCCTGAGTAACGTTTCTGTGGCCCTAAGTAACAGTTCTGTGGCCCTCAGTAACAATTCTGTGTCCCTCAGTAACAATTCTGTGTCTGTCCCTGAGTAACAATTCTGTGTCTGTCCCTAAGTAACAATTCTGTGTCCCTCAGTAACAATTCTGTGTCCCTCAGTAACAATTCTGTGTCCCTCAGTAACAATTCTGTGTCCCTGAGTAACAATTCTGTGTCCCTCAGTAACAATTCTGTGTCCCTCAGTAACAATTCTGTGTCCCTGAGTAACAATTCTGTGTCTGTCCCTGAGTAACAATTCTGTGTCTGTCCCTGAGTAACAATTCTGTGGCCCTAAGTAACGTTTCTGTGGCCCTAAGTAACGTTTCTGTGGCCCTAAGTAACGGTTCTGTGTCCCTCAGTAACAATTCTGTATCCCTCAGTAACAATTCTGTGTCTGTCCCTAAGTAACAATTCTGTGGCCCTAAGTAAAGTTTCTGTGGCCCTAAGTAACGTTTCTGTGTCCCTCAGTAACGATTCTGTGGCCCTAAGTAACGATTCTGTGGCCCTAAGCAACATTTCTGTAGCCCTAAGTAACGTTTCTGTAGCCCTAAGTAACGTTTCTGTGGCCCTAAGTAACGTTTCTGTGGCCCTAAGTAACGGTTCTGTGGCCCTCAGTAACAATTCTGTGGCCCTCAGTAACAATTCTCATGTCTGTCCCTGAGTAACAATTCTGTGGCCCTAAGTAACGTTTCTGTGGCCCTAAGTAACGTTTCTGTGGCCCTAAGTAACGATTCTGTGGCCCTAAGTAACGTTTCTGTGGCCCTAAGTAACGGTTCTGTGTCCCTCAGTAACAATTCTGTGTCTGTCCCTAAGTAACGTTTCTGTGGCCCTAAGTAACGGTTCTGTGGCCCTAAGTAACGGTTCTGTGGCCCTCAGTAACAATTCTGTGTCCCTCAATAACAATTCTGTGTCTGTCCCTAAGTAACAATTCTGTGGCCCTAAGTAACGTTTCTGTGGCCCTAAGTAACGGTTCTGTGGCCCTCAGTAACAATTCTGTGTCCCTCAATAACAATTCTGTGTCTGTCCCTAAGTAACAATTCTGTGGCCCTAAGTAACGATTCTGTGGCCCTCAGTAACAAATCTGTGTCCCTCAGTAACAATTCTGTGTCTGTCCCTAAGTAACAATTCTGTGGCCCTAAGTAACGTTTCTGTGGCCCTAAGTAACGGTTCTGTGGCCCTCAGTAACAATTCTGTGTCCCTCAATAACAATTCTGTGTCTGTCCCTAAGTAACAATTCTGTGACCCTAAGTAACGTTTCTGTGGCCCTAAGTAACGATTCTGTGGCCCTCAGTAACAAATCTGTGTCCCTCACTAACAATTCTGTGTCTGTCCCTAAGTAACAATTCTGTGGCCCTAAGTAACGATTCTGTGGCCCTCAGTAACAATTCTGTGTCTGTCCCTAAGTAACAATTCTGTGGCCCTAAGTAACGTTTCTGTGGCCCTAAGTAACGATTCTGTGGCCCTCAGTAACAAATCTGTGTCCCTCAGTAACAATTCTGTGTCTGTCCCTAAGTAACAATTCTGTGGCCCTAAGTAACGATTCTGTGGCCCTCAGTAACAAATCTGTGTCCCTCAGTAACAATTCTGTGTCTGTCCCTAAGTAACAATTCTGTGGCCCTAAGTAACGTTTCTGTGGCCCTAAGTAACGATTCTGTGGCCCTCAGTAACAATTCTGTATCCCTCAGTAACAATTCTGTCTGTCCCTGAGTAACAATTCTGTGGCCCTAAGTAAAGTTTCTGTGGCCCTAAGTAACGTTTCTGTGTCCCTAAGTAACGATTCTGTGGCCCTAAGTAACGATTCTGTGGCCCTAAGTAACGTTTCTGTAGCCCTAAGTAACGTTTCTGTGGCCCTAAGTAACGTTTCTGTGGCCCTAAGTAACGGTTCTGTGGCCCTCAGTAACAATTCTGTATCCCTCAGTAACAATTCTGTCTGTCCCTGAGTAACAATTCTGTGGCCCTAAGTAAAGTTTCTGTGGCCCTAAGTAACGTTTCTGTGTCCCTAAGTAACGATTCTGTGGCCCTAAGTAACGATTCTGTGGCCCTAAGTAACGTTTCTGTAGCCCTAAGTAACGTTTCTGTGGCCCTAAGTAACGTTTCTGTGGCCCTAAGTAACGGTTCTGTGGCCCTCAGTAACAATTCTGTGGCCCTCAGTAACAATTCTGGTGTCTGTCCCTGAGTAACAATTCTGTGGCCCTAAGTAACGTTTCTGTGGCCCTAAGTAACGTTTCTGTGGCCCTAAGTAACGATTCTGTGGCCCTAAGTAACGTTTCTGTGGCCCTAAGTAATGTTTCTGTGGCCCTAAGTAACGGTTCTGTGTCCCTCAGTAACAATTCTGTGTCTGTCCCTAAGTAACGTTTCTGTGGCCCTAAGTAACGGTTCTGTGGCCCTAAGTAACGGTTCTGTGGCCCTCAGTAACAATTCTGTGTCCCTCAATAACAATTCTGTGTCTGTCCCTAAGTAACAATTCTGTGGCCCTAAGTAACGTTTCTGTGGCCCTAAGTAACGGTTCTGTGGCCCTCAGTAACAATTCTGTGTCCCTCAATAACAATTCTGTGTCTGTCCCTAAGTAACAATTCTGTGGCCCTAAGTAACGATTCTGTGGCCCTCAGTAACAAATCTGTGTCCCTCAGTAACAATTCTGTGTCTGTCCCTAAGTAACAATTCTGTGGCCCTAAGTAACGTTTCTGTGGCCCTAAGTAACGGTTCTGTGGCCCTCAGTAACAATTATGTGTCCCTCAATAACAATTCTGTGTCTGTCCCTAAGTAACAATTCTGTGACCCTAAGTAACGTTTCTGTGGCCCTAAGTAACGATTCTGTGGCCCTCAGTAACAAATCTGTGTCCCTCACTAACAATTCTGTGTCTGTCCCTAAGTAACAATTCTGTGGCCCTAAGTAACGATTCTGTGGCCCTCAGTAACAATTCTGTGTCTGTCCCTAAGTAACAATTCTGTGGCCCTAAGTAACGTTTCTGTGGCCCTAAGTAACGATTCTGTGGCCCTCAGTAACAAATCTGTGTCCCTCAGTAACAATTCTGTGTCTGTCCCTAAGTAACAATTCTGTGGCCCTAAGTAACGATTCTGTGGCCCTCAGTAACAAATCTGTGTCCCTCAGTAACAATTCTGTGTCTGTCCCTAAGTAACAATTCTGTGGCCCTAAGTAACGTTTCTGTGGCCCTAAGTAACGATTCTGTGGCCCTCAGTAACAATTCTGTATCCCTCAGTAACAATTCTGTCTGTCCCTGAGTAACAATTCTGTGTCCCTAAGTAACGTTTCTGTGGCCCTAACTAACGATTCTGTGGCCCTAAGTAAACGTTTCTGTGGCCCTATGTAACGTTTCTATGGCCCTAAGTAACGATTCTGTGGCCCTAACTAACGTTTCTCTGTCCCTAAGTAACGTTTCTGTGTCCCTAACTCTCTCCCTGAATACAGCCAGGTCTGCCTCTGTTGAATGACTGGAGGCAAATGGAGAATTCTAAAATGGCCGCTATTTATAGCTCGACCATTACACTGTGCTGGCTGGCTGGCTGCTGATTGGCTAATGCGATCACATGTCATGAATGAATGCATTATGGGTCAGCGCGCCTTGTCTGCGCGCCTTCCCAGACATCCCCGCTCCGTCGCCGCACATGTCGCCGCCATTTTAGGAAAAATTTCGATTCGCGCATCCGAAGTCTGCTTATTTTCGGATTCGACGCGAATCGAAATTTTCCTAATATTCGAAACGAATTCCACTTCGCCTACTTCGATTCGCTCATCTCTAAACTTAACCACTAGCCTACAGGGCACTTATACCCCCTTCCTGCCCAGGCCAATTTCCAGCTTTCAGCGCTGTCACACTTTGAATTTCAATTGCGTGGTCATGCAACACTGTACACTGAAATGTTTATAATTTTTTGTGACAGATAGAGCTTTATTTTGGTGGTATTTAATCACCTCCGAGGAATGCCGATTACCGGCTCTGCTCTCATCTTGAACTGTCAGCGTGACAGCTCGTGAGGAGAGAAATGCCAGTAACCGGCATTTCCCTGTTTACATGCGATCAGCTGTGATTGGACACAGCTGATCACATGACCGAGCTGACATCTTTGGCTTTTTCCATGGATCGGTGATCCGCTGTGTCCAACGGACACAGCGCACCGCGGATCACCGCGCTGCGCACTCCCAGAGCCGCGCATGTGCGGTGAGAATGGGAGGACGTCATATGACGTCCTCCCAGAACGAGAGAACCGCCTTATGCCTGTCATTGGACTATATGGTGGGCGGGAGACAGTTAAAGGCTAAGTGCCAGCTTCCCTATGTACCAATATACCATGAATGCACCTCTGTTGCAGAAAGGAAAAAGATTTCTTCATGCTCTAGGACAGGTGTTGCCTCAGCTTCCACTGTGTGCTATAGAAAACTCCTCCATTACATACTGGTTTTCTTCCTGGAATTTGGGATAGGAAACTGTTAGTGAACTAAGGAAGTAGTTAAGCAGCTGACCTCATTAACATGCACCCTGCACCTGCCCTCCCTCTCCAGGAGATTGCTCCCACCCACCTCTGTACTCACATACAGTCAGCAGCACAAATACGCTGCAATTGCACATCACGCTTGTGTTGCCATTACATTTTAAAAGGTTCCCCAAACACTGATCAGAGGGGCGCATTTGCCTGTGACAAATGAGCTGCAAATGCACTAAATAATGCGTTTAAAAAAACCTGCCATGCGCCGATCCCAAAAAAAGGTCTTGAACTTTTTTGGGGTGTTTGTCACATGTTGGGCAGCCCATGCAAGTGCATGACAAGCAGAAATGTGCAAAAACAATCCCAAAAACCTGCATGCGGGAATGTGAGCTCCCGCAACGTGGAGATGTGAACAGGGCCTCACAACTGAGTGTCTCCACCCACTCTCTCCCATTTACTTGTATAAAGCTGAGCATACACTATGCACTTTGATTGTACAATCTCTGTACAATTTCCTTTAGATTTGCCAAAACTGTGGAATAAGAGGACCCACCTAAACAATCTATTCAAATTGTATAAAATAAGGCAGGCCTTTGCACTACATAGCTGATGGTAGATCTATAGGAGATTGTACAGTGTATAGCCACCTTAAAGGAAAAAGTAGGAAAGCGAGTAGAAATAAAACAAGAGGTGGTATAGTAATGAGGGAGGCATGGCCCAGACAGATGAACACACCCTATTCTGTAACGCAGTAAGGGATTGCATGATGGGATATGAAGCTTCCTGGAATGTCACCTGATCTACATACAGGAAGTGAATGAATGTTCCAACGGAAAAAAAGTCAGCAGTTACAAAAACTGTAGCTGCTGACTTTTAAGATATAGCCACTTGCCTGTCCCTCGGTCCAGCGGTGTCCTCACCACCGCTGGTTTCACCAGCCATCTTTTCTCCCTGGTGCCGGCATCTTTAGTGTGGGCACCCGGCTGTGACAGCTTGCGGCTTCACAACTGGGTGCCCACTGCGCATGCGCAAAAAGCGCTGCGCTTTGTGAATGGCCCCGTAGTCTTCTGGCACCTGTCACGTGTCCCAGAAGACTATGGGGAGGGAGGACAACTTCCGCTTCTGATCTCCTAGGCGATTGCAACGGAAGTGGGAGTGGGTACCCGCACCCCAAAGGTGCCAATTCTTAATGGGGAGTGGGGGACAAAGCATTAAAGCGGAAATTCCCGTTTTGCGTGGAACTCTGCTTTAAGTGGCCTGTACATAGCCCCGACCTCAGCTCTGCTGAAAACTTGAACTGAAATGCCGATTCTAGTGAAAAAGTCTTTCCAGAAAATAGGAGATTGTAATTGCCTTTCAAAGGGCAACACATAATAATGCCTACGGTTTCAGAATGGGGTGTCCAACACCCTCATATTGGTGTGATGGTTGTATATTCACAAACTTTTGACCATACAGTGCAGTGGTCTCCACACTGTAGCCCAGGGACTGGACCCTACCCTTAGGGCATTATTTTCCCCACTGTCAGCAGTAGTGGGGCATAATTCCTGCCAATGATACTGACAATGGGGCACTAATGCTCTCACTGACAACAACAATGGGACACTATTCCTCCCACTTATACCAATGATGGAGCACTATTCCTCCAACTTACACCAATGACATGACAGAGCACTATTCCTCCCATTGATACCAATAATGGGGTACTATTCCTATTATTAATACCAATGATGAGACACTATTCTTCCCACTGACACCAATGATGGGGCACTATTACTCCCACTAACACCAATGATGGGGCACTATTCCTCCCATTGACAACAATGATGAAACACTATTCTTCCCATTGACAACAATGATGGGGCACTATCACACCCACTAATACCAATGACGAGGCACTATTCCTTCCACTGACACCAAAGATGGGGCACTATTCTTCCCACTGACACCAATGACGGGGTACTATTCCTCTCACTGATTCCAGTGATGGGTCACAATTCCTCCCATTGACACCAATGATGGGGCACTATTCCTCCCATTGACACGAATGATGGAGCACTATTACTCCCACTAGAACCAATGACGGGGCACTATTCCTTCCACTGACGCCAATGACGGGGCACTATTCTTTCCACTGACACCAATGACGGGGTACTATTCCTCCCACTGATTCCAGTGATGGGTCACAATTCCTCCCACTGACACCAATGATAGGGCACTATTCCTCTCACTGATACCAAGGATGGGGCACTAATATACACTAACACCAATAATGGGGCACTATTTCTCCCATTGACAACAATGATGTGGCAGTATTCCTTCCACTGACACCAATAATGGGGCATTATTCCTTCCACTGACACCAATGATGGAGCACTATTCCTCGCACTGACACCAATGATGGGGAACTATTCCTACCACTGACACCAATGATGGAGCATTATTCCTTGCACTGACACCAATGATGGAGCATTATTCCTCGCACTGACACCAATGATGGGGCACTATTCCTCCCACTGACACCAACAATGGGACACTGTTCCTCCCACTGACACCAATGATGGGGCACTATTCCTCCCACTGACAGCAACAATGGGACACTGTTCCTCCCACTGACACCAATGATGGGGCACTATTCCTCCCAGTGATACCAACGAAGGGGCACTATTACTTCCACCTATTACCAATAATGGGGCATTATTTAATCCTACTGACACTGGAAATGTTTTTTCTCCCATTGGCCACAGTCTGGCTCCCTTAAATCGTATCATATTTTTGCAAACAAAATGTAATTTCTACTTGATTTTTTTTTATCTAATAATACAATATAATGCTTTCAAACAGCCATTCTCAATCTAAATATAATAACTGCACTCAACGATATCAACTTAAGGACACCAAGCAGGAAATATGTAACCAACAGTAACCTTAGCAACAAATTAAACAATAGGAAAAGCCTAAAGTCTGCTAGGAGAGAGGACAACAAAACATGTAACCATCATTTTATCTTTAACAGATTGTAATATGTAAGCAGAACATTTGTTACGTAATATAAAAGAGCATAAATATGCAAGTAGAGTGTTGTCTTGTCTTATTTATAAAATCTAGAGGCTCCTGATTCCACATATTTTATTATGTATATATAGAGCTTCTTTGTCTGATCAAGAGCCTCTAGAAAACAGAACAGACAAATTCAAATTGTAACAGCTTCTTTCACTTTGTTTTATTAATAAGAGAAAGATGATATACGATCAAAGTACAGTAAGGCTTGCAGGCCTATGCAATGAATGCAATTGATTTGTACACAATTGAGAAAATACATTCGTAGCTAGAGAAACTTGCCAGCACGTTAGGCCAATGACGTGTAGAACAGACAACTGCATATAGTGAACCCATTGAGTAAAGGGATGAGAAATGTATTGATGCGTAAAAAAAAACAAACCTCTCTTCCAAAGAGAGCTTTCTAGAGAACGTCACAAACGTCCAATTTTCATAAACCAAAAGAAAGAAAAAAACAGAAAATTGTGTAAAGTCCTATTTGTTCCCTAAATAAATGTCTTTAAAATGGTTTGTGCTGTGTGAATTTCTTCTTCTGTGCTTTTTCAATGATTCATTTGTACTCTTACCTCAATTTTGTGACCTTACAATGAAGTATAGTCAGACATCATCTAAGACCATGAGCATCTGCGATCAAGCAATATCTGACCATACTTGATTGTAAGATCAAGCAATTGAGGTGAGAGTACAACTGAATCATTGAAAAAGCACAGAAAAAGACATTTGCACAACACAAAGTGATTTAAAGACATTTATTTAGGGGACAAATAGGACTTTGCACAATTTTTTCTTTATTTTGCTTTATGAGAAGTGGAGCAGCGCTGCACTAAATTTAGGACATTAGCAATTCAACCTTTGACTTTTCTTGTGACGTTCTCTAGAAAGCTCTCTTTGGAAGAGAGAGTTTTTTTACGCATCAATACATGTCACTCCTCTTTGCTCAATGGGTTCACCATATGCAGTTGTCTGCATTTAGGTCATTTGGAACGTATACACATTGTATGGGAGTGTGCTGGCAGCTGTTTATTTAAAGGGTCTAAAGCGGCTCACAAGACACAGACATTTGGTTATTCAAAGGTTCAACTGTTATTGGGAGAATAATAGGTCACAAGCCCAGTTGGCTGGTTTATAAAAAAAAGCTAAGATATAGTAACCTCAAATGTATGGTTATCTGTGAGGAGGAGGAAAATCTCCTAGGTCTGGCTGAGTGAGTATAAAGGAAAAAATGAGAAAAGAGAGAGAGAAGGCAGGAAAAGGGGGGAACATGGGAGAATGGGAAGAGGGGAGGATAGAGGAATGAGGAAACACCCCAGAAGGGGACGGGAAAACCCCAGAGGCCTATGTCATAAGTAATATATTTAGTGGCATTTAGGTTAGTGCTGCAAAAAGCAGAAAGTCAACTTGGAGGGTGGAAAATGGTTAAGTTAGGTACACAGAAATTTGTCATGTGTGTCATTAAGGATTTTTGTAAGTTTTAATAAATGGAGCCTCTAGAACCACTTTAATGTATAAAAACTCTCTTTGCTTGAAGACAATGCGATTGTATCATTTCTACCTCTGAGTTCTGATATGTGCTCCAATGGTGTTCAGAGGGGAAGAATGTCACCAGCACACCGTGGATCTCCGATGTGGGTCCAAAGCTTTATTCAGCGATCACATTGTTACAGCAAAAGCAACATTTCTGAGCCTCACAGGACCCCTTCATCAGGCATGGTGTTCAGACTAAGCAGAACCTCCATTCTTAGAACCTGCCAGATTGGGTTTATGTCATCCTTTAATTTCTGTAATGTATCCCCTTATGTTAAACAGATGATTGCAACTGTTTTCTTTTCCTTTTGGACACATTCCTTCCTCCTTCTACAGACCAAATAGTAAAGCTCAGATCACACTCTCCATGCTCCAGTATTGCCCTTCAGGTTCTGCAGACAGGGGAAGAGGTACAAAGGGTGGGGACAACTTTGGGATAGGAGTGAGTGAACTGGAGTTCCGCTTAAAAGACAACCTGTTTAAACACCCCCCCCCCCCCTTAAACAACCAATTTCACATACATTTCTTAATCTTATTTGAAACAATATATGTCCTCACCTGCACTTGTGGTTCTCATTGTGGGTTAAACCACACAGAACTAATGAAAATGTTGTTGGTTCATCATATTTAGAATCTAAATTACACTTCATTATACTGGCTGATCACAAAACCATGAATACATTTACTTCTATGCGAACAGAGAGTTCTCTTAATTTTGATTACAATTATTTTTTTCTTTAACTTAATAGGTATTCTGGATTTGATCTTGCTGTCTCTTTGTGTGCTCCTGCCAATGAATCCTCCAGTTTTTCTCTGTTGTCTGTATGTTTCATGTCCTCCAGTATGTGTCTCCTCTTCATCCCACTCTCACCTGTCTCTCATGCTAGCAGGACCTCAGGCTATAAATGTATGAGCATTGTTAGCACTGAATGCCATCCTGGATTCGTGTTATTAAGCTTGATTTAGGTTCAGCCTGTTTCTGAGTTTACAACTTTTATTCTGTCCTGGAAAATTTCTGTCTGATTTCTTCCATTTAGATTGTTTTTTCCTCTGTTGGCGTGTTATTTGTCTATTTAGACCCAATGGTGCCTGTTTTATTCATTCAGTCTTTTGCCTAAATGATGCCCAGTCTCTGTTAACCCTTTTGTGTCCCTAGAATCTACTTCCCTTGTCTGCAATGGATACAGAAAGGCATCTTCTGAGTAGTAAGATTAGGGAGCAACCAAAAATTAAAGGACATTGGTAGTTCAGCCAAAAAGGGCATGCTATTGGTGAACCTGCTCATCCACACCCTTGTCCTTGACCGGTGGATGGATGTTAAGTCTGCTCTTTGTGCTTTTGTATCTACGTTTGTCTTACTGCCCTGGCTTTCATTGGCATTCTGATCTTGACCTTGGCTGACTATAGTGTCTGGTTTTCAATCCTTGGCTACCCCTTGTCATTACTCTTCATCCATTATCCTGTCTGTGACGGAACGCGGCGTCCGACCCCAGCCCTTCTCACCAACTCGTGACCTAAGGACCAGCCAATCTCACACCACGCTGTCACTTGCGCAACAATGCCACTCTCAGCTGCGCCTTGCACAAACATTTTCCAGCTCGCGGGACTACAATCTGTGTGCCAGCAGCCTGACAGCAATTGTTACTGGTTCAGGTTATTTACGCAATTAACCATTTACATTGCCACCACCACCTTTTTACAGAGAAGGAGGAAACTCACAAATCTTAGCCGGGACACTATGATATTAGTATAAGCGTCTGTGATACACACTGTCACCACAGACAGATATATTCAGAGGATTATTACATACAGTAGCACTCTTCAAGAGACAGGGATTCTTTAGTTTGCATTAAAAGCTTTAGAGACAGTTTCAACACTTTTCAGAAAATAGGATTTATTATTAAAAAGGTCAAAATGGTGCAATTAAAATATTTGCAGAAAAAGATGTAACAAAGATATTAAGAGAACAATAAAACAACTGAGAAATAAAAGACAGGCGTTCAGAAGGCAGAATACTTGCAAAAGTCCATGGTTTGAGCAGAGTCCAATTGTCCGAACAAAAAGATTTCCTTGGCTCTCAAGTCTCTTAGATGGTTCCTGATTGATATTAAATGAGAGCTGTTTTTCTCCAGGCTGTCAGTCTTTTTCTATTATATCAAAGGGATGTCTCCTGAGAACAAATGACCAATCATCCAGTTTGGGGATGGGCGTTAGGCGGTGACCGAGGTTATGACCAAATCCCTTACAATTTCATACTAAGGTCAATAACCTTCAATAGGTACAGGTAGCATCCTAGCAACTGGCAGATTAATACTTAGAATTCATATAATCATTCCTGAATAATGTTAAAGTAATATGTTAAAGTAATAGTGCAGCACTATAAATGCATGTTAACAATCATAAACACATGTAACGTCAACAAAGTGCAAATAACTGCAATAATAATGTAAACTGGTAAATGGTGCTAAATAAAGTTCATATAATCATTCCTGAATAATGGAATGTCCTTCGTGTGAGAGTACTAACTCAGAGAGTGCCTATGAATGGCACGTCTGGTTTATCCGTGACGAACAGTAGTGCATGAACTCGTGAAAGGTAATCCACCCTTGGGACGGGTGTACACTTACCAGAACAAAAGTATTAATGCGCATGAGTTATACACGTCACACATCTGGGGGTGCAGCGGTATGCTGGCAGCTATGGGTTAGTCATCCAGCTCCATCCATCCATTCATCAATGATTATATTTTTTTTAGCACCATTTACCAGTTTACATCATTATTGCACTTATTTGCACTTTTTTGACTTTACATACATTTATGATTGATAACATGCATTTATAGTGCTGCACTATTACTTTAACATATTTCTATTCTGGGCTTGTTGCCAATACCCTAAGTGCTAGCTGCTACCTTCATATCTATACCTATATTTATATGTATCTTGTGTAATACCATTTTAGTAGTCTATATAAATTTACCAGCGCTCGCTTTATCATTATTTTTAAACAATACTTCCAAACGCAAAGATACCAAACATAGCATACCCTTGTCACTCAGGATAAAAGAGTTGCTTCTTCTCTCTTGTAGGTACTAATATAGTGATGTAAGGTCTTGTGTGACTCATATTAAAATGATCTATCCGAATATATACTTCATATTAATGTGCCCAGTTCCTGCTGAAGTTTATGAATTGTATGAAAAATGACTCATATGGAATGTACATTTTATGGCACGCTCTAGCCCTAATGGCCTAACAGGTCATGACTGACTGAGTTATTGTTTTACGATTGGGCAGAGGAAAGTGGTTTTCAATCTGTCACGGTTCACCCACATGCACACGCCCACAGCGACTAGCTAACCGAGGCGCGCACGTGCAGGGGTAAGAGGGAATAAGGGGGACTTAACTTTGAATATATAAAACCGGCCGTGATATACTTTCACAGCCTGCACTACCTCTTGGCCACCACCAGAGGGAGACTCCACTCCAATCCAGCCGGCCGACCACACACAGGCAGACCAGCCTCCAAGCCAGAACCCTGGTGTTAATCACACTTCCACTGTCCATACACCCCCACACCAGACACACCACAAATGGTAGCTTGCCACCACCCAACAGTTTTATTGGCCTGCTGGGACACCACACACACACAGATCCCCGTTTTGCAGACCTGTTACCTTTACAATCTGCATACATTCTGCCAACACACAGTGCAATTGCATACAGACAGGCAATGAACTTGACCGAGCATTTAAAGACACTAAAATACAATCTAATCTCTCCGGCGATATGAGCCCGAGCTTAAGTACACAGAAGTCACTTATTAATTTTAAGATTTAATATCCTGAAAGTGGGCAATGCATAAAATATGTACAGAGTATAAAAAGTTACAGAAAATACAAAAAATACAAAAAGACACACAATTGACTATTCACTATAAAATAAAAGGGAATAAAAAACAGAAATAAAACTTTTATCAAGATTTATCCCGCGACTGGAGCAAGTCAGGGGAAGTCAGCAATCCGTTAGTCGATCGAACTAGCTCCATACGAATCACACCGTCCATACCCCAGGGTCCTCAATTTATGGGAATATGGACGTGGAATGGACATGAGTTCTTGGCCAATTGACTCTGGGGGGGTGTTCCTGTACCCACCCACAGGATGTTCTGGGTCCTGAAATGCCCAAAGTCGATTGGACCAGGAACGGTTTGAATCACCAAGTCAGGGATTTAATTTCCAACACCAGTGCATCAGTCCAATTGCGACAGTACCAATCACTGTTCAGCTGTTGCGATCCGGTGCCACATAACCATTTCCTGCATTTTTCTGGCATTCTACATAGGCCACAAATATAATTTGTACATGCAGATGTAGCCTACAGAGTGTCCAATCAGAAGGAAGTATTTTCATCTCTCTGCAACTAATATTTTAGCTTTTATGAGAGATGAAACATATTCCTTTGATCTATGTATATACTTTAAAGCTCCCCAGACAGATCGGAGCCCCCCCTGGTCATCTGCAGCTGAACTGTCTCAAACCATTTCCTTCCAGGTTTCCCCGAAGATGACAAATCTTATTGGCACCCAGGCTGAGGAAGCTGCTCTGTCTTTTCAGATGCTAATGGGTGAGCACATGTCTCTGAATACCTATGACTGAATATATGACTGAATACATCTTTAATAACAAGGAATGAAACTACATTTATGATTACATATTGCTACAGGTCACATCTCAAATCTGTACATTTATGTCACAAGCAGACCCCCTAGAATCAGACTAATTAGTGGTTTACAGCCCTGGAGTTTATCTATCTGTGTTTTATTTAGGATAAGAGATCCTTTTGACCTCCGTTCAACTACAGCTATGCATTCCATTGAAAAGGAAGGAAGGAGGACAAGGGAGAACATGGCTGAGACCTAACAAGATAGCTGTCACATACCACGTCCATGCCTCTATTGCCCACAATCGTCACACTGTCCTCTGTTCATACTACCTCCAATCAGATTGTCCAGTTCCCCTAACCTTGACCAGTAGTCTCATGATGGTCATGGCATTATTGTTTGCCCGGTGTCTTGTGTTTTGGTTTGACATTCCATTTCTAAAGATAAGCCAAGCTCCATCTATAATAAGCACTCTGTTTTCAATTTATATGGATTTATACAATGTATTTTATTATAAGATCTATGTCAACATATTACAATTTGTTGCAATATCACAATGACACTACCAGCATGTCTTTGAAGTGTGGGAGGAAACCGGAGTACCCGAAGGAAACCTACGCAGGTCCAGGGAGAATATGCATATTCCAAGCACGTAGTGTCATGGTTGGGATTTGAACCGATGACCCTACTGCCACTAGGCAGAAGTGCCAACCACTTAGCCGCCATAGTTTTTTTTAACCCTTTCAGGTCTCCTCCTCTCCTACACATACTATCTCCAATGTTGTCTCCATGTGACCTGTAAATTAAGCCCTCCACTGTGGATCGCTTTTCAGAGGGTGGTAAGAATTAGCGGCAGTGTGAAAGAAGCTTTACTAAAAAAGATTAAAAAAGATAAAGATGTCCTCATTGAGAGTAAATAAAAGTCATTTTATTTTTCCGTTGTTTGTGGTCCCTAATAATGACATTTTTGTTCTGAGTCAGTTCCTCACTGAAACAGCTGATTCAACTTGACACCCAGGACACTGGCATTTTCAGGGCCGATCAGCAATGTACAGTTAGGTCCATATATTTGGACACAGGCACAATTTTCATACTTTTAGCTCTGTATGCCACCAGAATAAATTAAAATGAAACAATCCAAATGAATTTGAAATGCAAACTTTCAGCTTTAATTCAAGGGGTTGAACATAAATATCAAGTACAAATTTTAGGAACTGCAATCATTTTTATACACAGTCCCTCCTATTCAGCGGCTCAAATGTAATTGGACAAATTAATATAATCATAAATAAAATGTTCATTTTTAATATTTTGTTGAGAATCCTTTACTGGCAATGACTGCCTAAAGTCTGGAACCCATGGACATTACCAAAGACCAGGTTTCCTCCTTTCTGATGCTTTGCCAGGCTCTAACTGCAGCTGTCTTCAGTTGTTCTTTGTGGGTCTTTCTGCCTTTAGTTTTGCCATCAGCAAGTGACATGCATGCTCAATTGGGTTGAGATCAGGTGATTGATTCGGCCATTGCAGAATATTCCACTTATTTTCCTTCCAAAGCTCCTGGGTTGCTTTTGCAGTGTGTTTTGGATCATTGTCCATCTGTACTGTGAAGCGCCGTCCAATCAACTTTGCTGCATTTGGCTAAATCTGGGCTGACAGTATATCTCTAAACACTGCAGAATTCATCCGTCTGCTTCTGTCTTCTGTTACCTCATCAATAAACACCAATGACAAAATGCCACTGGAAGCCATGCATGCCCATGCCATGACACTGCCTCCACCATGTTTTACAGATGACGTTGTGTGCTTTGGATCATGACCTGTTCCAAGCCTTCTCCACACTTTTTTCTTCCCGTCATTCTGGTACAGATTAATCTCAGTTTCATCCGTCCAAAGAATGCTTTTCCAGAACTGGTCTGACTTTTTTAGATGTTTTTTGGCAAAGTCTAATCTGGCGTTTCTATTCTTCAGGCTTATGAATGGTTTGCACCTTGTGGTGAACCCTCTCTATTTGCTCTCGTGTAGTCTTCTCCTAATTGTAGACTTTGACAATGATACGTCCACCTCCTGGAGAGTGTCCATCACTTGTCTGGATGTTGTGAATGGGTTTTTCTTTACCATAGAGAGGATCCTGCGATCATCCACTGTCAAGGTCCTACCTTTTCCCAGAGGTTATGCTGCTCCATGTGCTGGCATCCATCTTGGGTTTCTGCAAAGCATGGTGGGAGCCTTTTATGCTTTCAGGCTTCTGCGGTCCATCCCCCAGAGGGGTGTGGTTGAGCACATTTAAGCCTGCTGTCTGCACGTGCTCTTTGCATTCGTGTCCTGTCTGATAGTGTTGTTGCAAGCTCTTATTCTACTCTCGTGGCTCTCCTGGAAACTGACTCGGCTTTGTCTAGACTATTCTCAGCCTTATCCCTTTATCTGACCTCCTGTTGCTGAACCCGGCTTGTGACCTGTGTATTCTTGTCTACCGTTCTGTACTGTCTGTCCCGCTGTTATCGACCCGGCCTGTCCGACAACACTATCGTTGTTATCTGGTTCCTACCAGCTATACGCCATTACCGCAGCTGGGGTTTCTCGGGGGCCGCGACCTGGTCCCTGGCTGCGTCAAGTCCATCCCCACCATCAGGGGCCCTGGTGAAGGGCAGCCTGGGGCTTAGACTCTGCGCCCTGAGGGACTCCGGTCTGTGGGTGGTGGTTGTCGTCAGTAGGTGCGTGACCCTGCCATTAGGCCTGCCTGTCCATTCCACAGCTCTTGCCCTGACATCCACCACTGTTGTCTTCCGTGGAAGTCCATGCCTTTTTTATATTGCTGAGCTCACCGGTGCATTCTTCGTTCCTTAGAATGTACCACACTGTTGATTTCGCCACTCCTAATGTTGCTGCTATCTCTCTGATGGATTTGTTTAGTTTTCGAAGCCTTACAATGGCCTGTTTCACTTGCATGGACAGCTCCTTTGAACACACGATGTAGATTCACAGCAACAGATTCCAAATGCAAATAATTAGAATCAACTCCAGACCTTTTACCTGCTTAATTGATAAATAAATAACAAAGGAATAGCCCACACCTGGCCATGAAACAGCTTTGATTCAATTGTCCAATTACTTTTGGGTCCTTCAAAAAGGGGGGATGGCTACTCTTAAGAGCTGTAATTCCTAATCCCTTCTTCCAATTTGGATGTACAAACCCTCAAATTAAACCTGAGAGTGTGCACTTTCAGCCCACATCCATTATATAACTATAGCTTGAACATGTTTTGGTAAATACCTGAAAAAAAAAACAAAAATTGTGCCTGTGTCCAAATATATTTGGACCTAACTGTACATCACAGGTTTCCTTTTAGGAAATGTCTAGAGTTCCTCTAAAACGGCTGATTTTGCCACTCCAGTATCATATCCTCTTACTTTTTTGGGTCTCACACAGAATGGTTCTTTTCCTTATCCTGTATACACTGCTCGGATATGATATGATAAAGGGTTCTCTTTTCACGCTCTCCCTCCTGGGCAAGGAATTGATATAAAATGTTACTATACCTGTCAAAGTTCGTTTGTCATTTACATTTTGAAGTGCCCTTGTGGACAGTACTATATCGGGGAAATGACATAAAAAATAAAGGACAGACTATCACAGCATAAATCTTTCATGCGTCTCATCAACCTGTACTCCCCACTGTTAAATATTTTTCTCAGCGCAGTCATTTTATTTTACAAATATGACGTATGGTCATAGAACATATACCTACAGTAAAATGAACAGAGAAGCTAAATGGATATTGCATCTCGGAATACTGCAACCAAGAGGATTGAATGTTGTATTTGATTTATATTTGTTTCTTTAATACATATACGTTAGTAACAATATGTGTTTTCTTTACAAGTTTGATTTGTATTCAGAGAAGAGACACCAATACTATGTTTTTGTTTATAAATTTCCTGCTTTTTTATTGGCTTATTGTTAGTTTGATAGTGAAGAGTTAAAGTCAACTAAAGGCAAAACTTTTTTTTCACTTTGGATAGTGTATTGGAGAGTTATAACCCCTGTCATTGTTTTTTAAATCTGTGTTCCCATTGGGTAGATTTCCCTTCACTTCCTGTCCCATAGTCACAACAGAAAGTAAGAATAAAATTCCTTGTTGCAACCAAAACTAGAGTCTCCACTGGAAAATTTCCTATCTTTTCCTGTTCTGGTGACAACTCAAAATTTGGAAAGCTCTTTCACTTTTACTCTTCTTGATAATGGTTACGAGGACAAATCTCCCTAATGGTGCACAGACA
Organism: Staurois parvus; assembly: GCF_062004578.1. NCBI lineage: Eukaryota > Metazoa > Chordata > Amphibia > Anura > Ranidae > Staurois > Staurois parvus. The sequence continues at coordinate 9,723,724 of NW_028318003.1, forward strand.
GCAATATAAACTTGACAGATGTTCTAATCCTTCTATATTCTATCCATATAACAACAAAAAGTTTTGCTTTCACTTACGCTTTAACACATTTGGTGGTGATAAAACTGAATACACAGTGTTGTGTCTCAGCAGTGCAGACAAGCTGGTAACAGGTCACCATCTTTCTTAATCACACAACTTCCTGCTCCAACTCCTCCTATCTCTTAAAGTAGATATGCCATAACATGTTCGTAAAATGGCAATATTTTATGAATAGACTTCCCCAACCCCTCACACTTGAAAACTAGATAACATTATGAAGTACATAGTCAGTCAGGTGTCTAAGCAATGTTTTTGTGCATTTGGAATTCTACTGAGTTCTACTCCGCAGTTCACAAGAGTGGGAGTTGTTGTCTGGCTTCTAGATCAGGGTTTTGCAACCAGGGTTCCTCCAGAGGTTGCTAGGGGTTCCTGAGGATTGAGCAATGTCTGCCTCTCAGATAAGTTCCCATTGATGCCACTAATCTTTTTAGCTATCTGTAAGGGGGTAATTCTTCCCAAGGACCACAAGTGTAAGGAGCATTCTTTCCAGGCAACCATCACACTCATGGATTATGAGTTGTAGATATAGAACTTTTTAGCAGGGGTTCCCTGAGGCTGAAAAGTTACTTTAAGGGTTCCTCTGTGATGAAAAGGTTGAGAAAGGCTGTTATAGATGACTGTAGCTGTATAGTAGAACTAGATGTATCATCCCAAGTAAGCCAATTAGGAATAGTGTCCTGTTCTAACAGAGGATCTTGAACAGGTTCTAATCTGCTCACATGACAAATTGATCCATCTTTTTGCTCATGGATTACTGGTTCCAATTGGCTGTGGATTCACACAGAATAAATAGACTTGGCTGGGAGCATCGTTATCCTCACCCACTGGACAAGAATGAGGGAAGTTTTCTTGGAGTTTGTTTTTGTATCACTGTAAGTTTTTGTTTTGACCTGTTACCTCTCCACTCTAGCCTGCAGCTTTAGGGGCTCTGCTACTTCATTTGGTGGCTTCAGACTTGTCAGTGGGGTTCACAGATTATGATCTTTCATCAGTTTTGCTGGTGATTCCCCAGTGGACCGCTAGTGTTGTAGAACAGCTGTTAGACCTTTGATGAAGAGGAGTCCTTCATGCAGATATGCCTGTGTGCCATTTTTACATTTCTGGTTAAAATGTTCCACATCTCTATTGGCCTGTGGATGGTATCATGGTGTTAAGATGTGCCTTTTATCCCTTTGATTTAAAGAAAGCATGCAGACCATTGTTGTAATAATTTCCAGTGGTAGTCACCACCTTGGGGACCATCCCATCCTCATCTCCATTGTTATGTTTCAGTAGTGCAGACCAGCTGTTAACACCTTCTTTACTAATCACATAAAACTTCCTGTTCCACCTCATCCTCCTTTCTCCTAAAGTGACATTAAAGCTTCAGTTTTTTCAAATGAAAATACCAAACATGTCATACTTACCTTCTGCCTGCAATGGTTTTGCACAGAACAGCCCCAAACCTCTTCTTCTAGGGTCCCCCGCCAGCGCTCCAGGTTCCTCCTCTTCGACAAGTGCCCTCATGGAAAACTGCTTTACATGGGGGCACCCATGCGGGATCACTCCTGAGCTGCTCTGTCTGCGCCTATTGATACAGAGCGGTTGGGGGTGCCCCCCCCACATGATTGTCACAGTATTTGATAGCTCCCATTGCTATCTATCAGCCCAGTGAAAAGGGAGACAGCAGTGGGAGCTGCTGCTCTCATGCACATTTCTGGTTCAGATCGGGATCAGGTGAGAATAAGGGAGGCTGACAGGATACTGCAGCACAGAAGGTTTTTCACCTTAATGCATTAAGGTGCAAAACCTTTAGGCTTTAGAACTACTTTAAAACTCTTAAAGCAGAAATGCCATAACATTTTCTGAAGATGACAAAACTGGACAAACGCTTGACATACTGAAGGGAATTTTTAAGACTGGAGCAGACAGAATCTGGAGCAGCTGTGCATGGCAACCAACCAGCTTTTAGCTTTCAGAGGCACAGGTTCAGCATCCAGCCAATGTATATTTCAGCCTGTCATTGATTTTGACAAGCTGCTGGCTGCAGGGCTATATGCTGCACCTTTGCCTCCAAGGCACCAGAAAACACTGGGATTTGATACACATTGGCTGAATGCCCAGTGTGCATGTAGTCTTAAAGCCCCCCCCCCCCCCCCCCACGGCTTCAGCTAACATTTTTTTAAGCAGTTACAGCAGCTTTTTCTTTTTGGAAAAAAAGGGTAAAATGAAAAAAGGTGAGTGCTGTAAGCACCTCTGGAATTGATTAAAGGCTTTATCTCCATCCTTACAGCTGCCATTTTTGCTGTACTGATTTGCCTACATGTAAAAGTGGAGAAAATATAAAATAAAGCCTGTGACCTAAAAAAAGGAATTCATATACTGGTTAATAACATAACAGGTAATGTTCAAACACAGTTACTAGAATATAATATTTTTCTTGATAGCGGTCTTTTAAAATCTAAAATTTGGCTGTCTAAAAGGGATTAATTAGTACAACATAATGTGATTAAAGTGTATCTCCAGGCATTTTTAGTTTTGGATAAAGTGGGGAAGGGTCTCTCAAGTTTTTATTGCTGTGTATCCCTACTGGGGAGATTCACTCCTCTTTTTCTACTCGTGATCTTTGTTACAAGAGAAAACCAAAATTTTAGAGATGTTCCCAAAGAGGTAAGAGTAAATCTTTCAATGGGGACACCTGTTCCTGAAAACAGTTTTCTAAGAGGGGAACTGCCCTCACTTTGGGAAATTTCTAACTTCCATTGCGTCCATTGGACAGGAAGTGAGAGGAAATTTCTACAATGGTATACAGACAGCACAAAAGCTGACATGGATTTAAACCCTTTCCTACTTACCTCCAAAAGTAAAACAAAAAAAACAAAACAAAGTTTGGGTTATACATACAGTTTGAGCAATTATCACTTTAGGTGTAGTTTACCTTCACAATCTCCCCTCCCTGTAATGAGTATTTTGCTTGTAGCATCTACTTTCCTATACCTTCTTGCAGCCACACCACGTCTTCTTGCATATTGGAGCCAGCTTGACTCAATAGGCAGTCTAGGGGATGTTCTTTTTGTTGCTTTTATTTTTGGAGTGGAATCACACTCAATTCCCTCAACCCGTCCCTATGCCAGTTACTCCAAATCATACATCAAAAAGAGAACCATGTACAGTTTGAGTACAGGAAACTCTTTTCTGAAAAGCTGAAGCAGTATCCCTTGCAATAGCACTGTGGACTTGGCTTTGTAGTAGAAGCTTTTAAAAGCAAGTTTCTTCTTTAGAGCACCAAGAGCAGAGTCCCTTCACAAAGAACAAGATAGACTGAGCTCTTCTGTTGTAGAAGCAGTTAACCACTTGCATACCAGGCACTTTTACCCCTTTCCTGCCCTGCCTAGGTCGCACTTTGAATGACAATTGCGCGGTCACCCAACATTGTACCCGTATGAAATTTTTATCGATTTTTTTTCACACAAATAGAGCTTTCTATTAGTGATATTTAACCCCTTGATGCCGACATAACACAAATATGTGGGCTCACAGAACTGGGCTTTTTTCCGTGGGGCCGCATATTTACATACCTGTCTTTGTGCTGGGAGCGCGCTGTACGGCGTGCTCCCAGCACAAAGACCGCGGTGTCACTGAGAGCACCGGGTCCCGTTCTAACGATCGGGACCTGGGACTCCCGATTCAGGGTCACATGATCGCTATGATAGTCTCTGCTTGGCTATCACAGTGATCAGACACTGTACAGCCCGCCCCCTTGTTTTTTTCTCTCTCTATGAATGAAGGAGAAAGATACATTGTATCTTTCTAACTCTTGGCATAGAGAGAAAAAAAAATGTTTGTAAAAAAAAAAAAAAAGAGAAACATATTAAAGAATAAAAGAAAAAATACCTAGCTCAAAGTTTGATCTAGTTCAGTGCCAGGGTTAGTGTTTGGGTCAAGGTCAGGGACAAATGTCAAGGTCAAAGGTCAGGATTAAAAAAAAAAACACGATTTGGTATCAGTGTCAATGTCAGTGTGTTTTAGGTTAAAAAAAGACAAACAAAGTGTGCACTATTGTTTGTGGGCTGTACTACGGGTACAAACAACAAATAACACAACAAATACACATATACGGTATCGCTGCGATTGTCAAGAGCTGGAGAATTTATTTGGGTTGTTCTTTGGAGGTAGGTTATGGTAGTAACAAAAAACACACAGCTAAATAAAAAAAAAGATTTTTTTCAATTATTTTGGGCCAGTTTTCCTTTGATAATAAAAAAAAATCAGAAGATATCCATTACCATTTACCACCAAATGAAAGCCCAATTTGTCCTGAAAAAACAAGGTATAAAACACCCGGATGTACAAAGTAGTTGTGATGATATGTACGGTTTTACTAACACATGTCAACATTTCAAAATTGTGCTTAGGCATTTAGATTTGTTTTACCCTTAGGCGTGAAAGGGTTAATCACCAATAGGTGTTTTAATTTTTGCTAAACAAATGAAAAATTATAAAATTTTTCAAGCAAGTAATTTTACTCCATCACAGATATGTGCTGATGAGGCTGTGCTTATGGACACTGATAGGATGCACTAATGGGCACTGATGAGGTGGCAATGATAGGCAGCATGATGGGCACTGATGAAGCGGCACTAATGAGGAGGCATTGATGAGTGTGCACTGATGGGTACTGATAGGTGGCACTGATAGGCACTAATAGGCATCACTGAAGGGCACTAATAGGCAGCACTGAAGGGCACTGATTAGAAACACTGATGGACATTGATTGTCAGTACTGTTGAACCCTGATTGGCATTGATAAGCAGAACTGATAGATGACACTGACTGGCAGCACTGATGGACACTGATTGTCAGCACTCTTGGACCCTGATTGGCATTGATAAGCAGCACTGATGGGCACTGTTGGGGCTGCACTGATAATCAGTGCCCTGATTATTAGTGTAGATTTCCCTTTTCACACTTGCCAGTTATCAGCAGTACTTTCCTCACACTGTGACAGTGTGAGGAAAGTACTACCAATAACTGGCATGTTTATATCATGATCAGCTGTGACTGGACACAGCTGATCATGTGGTAAAGGTTCACTGTGATTGGCCATGATTTGAGATCAGCTGTGTCCAAAGGACACAGTGATCACAGAGAGTGCCAGGTGCACGGCACAGCGGGCATGTGGGGGGTGCAGTTCTGATAGGACGTCAATAGGTGCCCCCCTAGAACTGGGCAGCCGCGATGTTACCGTCATTCGGCTATAGTGCAGTCGGCAAGTGGTTAAAGCACAGGTTTCTTCCTTTAGAGCAATGAGAAGCAGAGTCCCTTCACAATGAATTAGATAGACTAAGCTCTTCGGGACACCAGCCATTGTCGCCTTTAGACAAACACACAAAGCTGATTCTCTAGCACAAGTAGGGTGTCAGCAGCCTGAAAGTCTCTAAAATCTCTCACAGAAGTCTGTATTGACAAAGTGTCCAGGGACAGTTGGCTGCCTCCTTCTAACATCCATGCGACACATTTCTCCTGTGACACCAGACTGGATTTTTAGATGACAGCCACTACGATAGCTTTCTGTAGCTTCAGCATCCAGGCCCTCAGGAACAGCAAGCACAAGGCAGTGTTGCCCTGGAGGGTAGCAGGCAGCAGCCCTCCAGGCTGGAATGACCCTCTGCAGGAAAAGACCCAGAGCTGTGAAAGTGAGTGTCTTTCTCTCTCTCCCTGGGAGGGGAGTGGCCGGTGTATGGGGCTGACGGTAGTGGAAGGCTCTCTCGGGTGGGGGGAGGGGGCAAGGGTGTTGTTGGTCAATGTCAGGCTCTTCTTCCTCCATACCTGTACTCATTTCTTCCTTCTCACCTGTACTCTCTTTTTCCTCCAGACCTGTACTCTCTTCTTCCCTCTCACCTATACCCTCTTTTTCTCTTCTTCCTCCATACCTGTACTTTTTTCTTCCTTCTCAAATGTACTCTCTTCTTCCTCTACACCTGTACCCTCTTTTTGCCCTCTCCCCTGTATCCTCTTCCTCACCTGTACCCACTTCTTCCCACTCGCTTGTTCCATCTTCTTCCCTCTCCTCTGTATCCTATTCTTCCTTCTCCATAGTGTACCTTTTCTTCCTCTTCCACAACTGTACCCTCTTCTTTCTCCTCCACAACTGTACCCTCTTCTTTCTCCTCCACAACTGTACCCTCTTCTTCCCTCTCACCTGTACTTTCACCTTCCCTCTCGCCTGTACTGTCTTCTTCCTCCTCCGCACTGTATTCTCTTCCTCCTCTGCAGCTGTACCCTCTTCTTCCTCCTCCACACCTGTTCCCTCTTCTTCCTCCTCTGCAGCTGTACCCTCTTCTTCCTCCTCTGCAGCTGTACCCTATTCCTCCCTTTCACCTGTACCCTCTTCTTCCTCCTCTGCAGCTGCACCCTCTTCTTCCTCCTCTGCAGCTGTACCCTCTTCTTCCTCCTCCACACCTGTACCCTCTTCTTCCTCCTCCACACCTGTACCCTCTTCTTCCTCCTCTGCAGCTGTACCCTCTTCTTCCTCCTCCACACCTGTACCCTCTTCTTCCTCCTCTGCAGCTGCACCCTCTTCTTCCTCCTCTGCAGCTGCACCCTCTTCTTCCTCCTCTGCAGCTGTACCCTATTCCTCCCTTTCACCTGTACCCTCTTCTTTCTCACTTATGTTTTTTTTTAATTCTCTATAACTGTTCCCTCTGCTTCTTCCACCACAACTTCCTCAGCACCTATCCACTCATCTACTTCCTTCGCACATGTCCTTTCTTCCATTCCTCCCAACACTCCCAGGATTGTAGCAATATTCTGGTGTTCTGCATTTCCCGGCTGTGTCCCACTGTGTCTATATTCTCTTTTATTTTTTAAGATAGTTCTTTAGTTGAATGTGTATCTGTGAATTTCTTCCTTGTGGTACAGTAGTTAAGGAATATTTTGTAGGTAGAAGGACTGCAGCATAAGTGCGCCATGTGTACTGACAGTAAGCTTTGACTGGATTTAACCATGTTCCTTTATGCCTCTCCAAATATCTAGCTCAAGTTTGTCATGTCCACATTTTCCGTCTCTGTGCTCTGTGAAGGAGTCCCTCATTGTCGAATTCTCATGGTGTGGGGTATGCAGAAACCCCCTCTCTATCCAAAATAAAAATATGTGTATTATAAGTGCTGTTATAACTTAAAGGAATTCCCTTTAACACAAAGTAGAATTATAAGCAAAACTTTTTTTTTCCATTTTGGATAGAGTAAGAGAGCTTCATAACCCACTGTCAGATTATTTTGTTGCCATCTGTGCCTCATTTGGGTGATTTCCCTTCACTTCCTGTCTCATAGCCAAAACAGGAAGTGAAAGGAAATCCTTAAAAATTAAGGGAATTCATGGAGGACCCCCAGATCACCGGAACTAGTGTCCCCTTTCCAAGATTCCCCTCTGTTACATTTCTGGGAACAACCCAAATGTAGGATTTTATTTTACTTTCACTTTCAATGATAATTGTAAACAGGACACATAATGACAGTGAATCTCACTTATGGGGTTACAGACAGTAAAAAAAAACCTGACAGGAGTTCTAATACATGTCTACTCATTCCAAAAACTAGCAAAACGTTTTGTCTTTAGCTGCACTCTAATGTAATGTATTTATTGTTCATCACATGGGGTAAACTTTTTGTTTGTTTGAACCAGTATACCACAGTACACATGCCACTCTCACTCTACTGACAATAGCGCCCTTTATGGGGTGTTTATATACTGAGAGGTGGAGAACTCCCGGAAATGTCTCGCCGCTGTTGAGTGACGTATTTCCGCCCATACTTCCGTGTAAAGATACCAGCTTTTGCTGCCCGGCTGTAAGATGGAGGACGGGGTAGAGCAGCACTGTTTGTCTCCGAAGGATGGAAGTGACACTCCGAGTGAGCCGGTAACGGGGACTGCTGTATCCCCGGCCACGGAGGAGTCCGCGGGAGAGACGAAGCGGAAAAGTAAAGTGCTTGTACTGATAACACTGTATGACAGGCGGGGAGCTACAATAATATCAGGACACTTCCGCCCATCAGACGTAGTGTGCGGTGTATGGAGATCACAGATCACTGCTCCCCCTCCTGGGCTGTGTACACATCTCCCTACACCTGGACTGGAGGGCATCAGTCAGTCATGCTGTGTATGGGCGGATCAGCATTGCCCTCTTCTAGTGAGAGGGTGACAGGCAGGGGGATCCATCCTTCACTCACTGTAAGAGATCACACTGAGTGCCGGGTCATTTCTGGGGGGACTGGAAGCGTGACCTGACAGCTCTGCCTTTATTCTGGGCTGTGAGCAAAGGGGGCCCTAGGGTTGGTGTCACCCGGTGCGGTAACATGTGGTGTCACCCCTCTAGAGGAAGGAGCAGTGCCAGTGTAGCGGTAAAATGAGTATCCCGTGAAGATATGTATCCCCTGAAGCAACTGCACATGTGCCGGTTTCAGGCCGAAGAAGCCAATTTCTTTAGCACAGAGCCGGCGATCGGCTTCTTCGGCCTGAAGTACATGCGCAGTACTTTAGGAGATACTCATTTTACCACTACACTGGGGCAGCTATCACTGCCGGAATCCTGCACCCTCTGTGATGGTGTCACCCGGTGCGGCCAGCACCCCCCCCAGGGACACCACTGGCTGTGAGGACTGAGTAAGAGGAAGGCCACAATTGACAGCACTGCATGTGTAGTCCCAGTCGGGGGCACCTCTGCCGCTATGCCCCCCCCCCCCGGTAGAAGGTCCTTCAGTCAGTTGTCCCATGATGACTGTGTCCTGGCATTAGTACAGCAGGGAAAGCTTCAGTGTCCCAGTCCTAAAGCTGCCACTAGTCAGCCTGGAAAGTCACCGCAGTGAAAGCCTGCCCCCCCAATGCAGTGTGCACCCCCTGTGCTGCTGGAGGGCTGGATAGGAGCTCCTTGTGCCCCACATTGTTTAATTGGCAGAGCCAGTAATACTGTGCTACTGCTTCCAGGTTCTATGAAGGGACATGTGCTGACAGCTCTGTGATGGTGTCAGCACATCTCCATTCAAGTAGCTTGCAGATAATGGCACAGTGTAACAGGTGCCAGCAACTAAACACTCCTCTCCCACACTTCAGCAGTCACTGTGCAGGAAGTGATGTCACTGCAGACAGCAATCCGGGACACGGGGGTCTCTGAGTGCAGAAACTTTCTAAGCCAACCAGTAGTGCAGACTCAGGTGAGCTGAAAATGCTTCTGGTGGAAGTACCTGTAAAATGTATTCCTACCCTCTCATACTAAATCACTGTACTACTCTTCATACCACTTAACCCCCCCCCACATACTACTTCACCCCCCACCACCACTACTCTTCATACCACCTCACCCCCCCTACATACTACTTCACCCCCCACCACCACTACTCCTTCTCTTCATACCATCTCACCCCCCCTACATACTACTTCACCCCCCACCACCACTACTCCTCTTCATACCACCTCACCCCCCCTACATACTACTTCACCCCCCACCACCACTACTTCTCTTCATACCAACTCACCCCCCCCCTACATACTACTTCACCCCCCACAACCAGTACTCCTTCTCTTCATACCACCTCACCCCTCCCCCCTTCCCATCCACCAGCACCATCCTCATCATTCCTATGTCTCAAACCACCTGGACTCACTGTCATTTCCATCACCACTTCTACCCCTCATACTACCTCATCCTTCCCCACCACTCCTACCCCTCATACCACCGCACCCCACCACCACTACCCCTCACAGCACTTCACCCTCACCCTCCTCCACTCCTACTCTACCCCCCACTCCTGTCCCTCATACCACCACACCACTACTCTACCTCTCATACCACCTCCCCCTCCTCAACATTCCCCCCCCCCCCCCCTCATACCACTTCACCCTCCTCAACCGTCCCCACCAGCCCCTCATACCACCAGGTACGTGACCTGGTGGGTGTGGTGAGTTCCTGCATCTTTTCTTTGATTCTGGGATTTCTCTAAAGCAGAGCTCCCAAAAATGCAGCCTATGGGCTGGATGAAGCTTTTTGCTTGTCTTTTACTGGCTGTTCTTGGGGCACTATACCTTTTACTGACACCAATAATGGGGTACTATTCCTTCCACTGACATCAGTGATGAGACACTGTTCCATCCCCTGATGCCAATGGTGTGGCACTATTCCTCTAATCTACTAACCCAGAAATCAGGTTTAAAATAACCAGCAAATACAAAATGATGGTGGTGTCTATGTATATAAATTTGTACATGTAGGCATGGTAGCTAATTAGGAAGATGATAGGGACACTATTATATTGTGAGCTCTTTAGGGACAGGGACTGATATGAATTGTTCTGGGTGTAAAGTGCTGCATACTATGTCAGTTCAATAAATACAAGAAGAAATTACAAAGTAAAGATCTACACCTTCTGTTTCCTAGTTGATGTTCTGCTCAAGGCAGTTGGGGACACGCCAATCATGAAAAATAAAAAGTGGACTATCGAGAGAACACGTACAGTGCAAGGCCTAATGGACTTCATTAAAAAATACCTCAAGTTAGACTCTTCAGAGCAGCTGGTATGCTGTGTTTTTTTTTCTTTGTTTATAATGGCAGCATAATGATTTATTGTAAAACACTGACCCAGAATTTGTATGCAACTTCCCATAAAAAGGTTGACTTTTCCTTTTGTATTAGTGGTATTAAAGGCTCAGGTAAGGTAGCTACCTGCTCCCCAGGTCACACACCAGCCAAGTTCTTTCAGCTGGATATCATGGCTTTAGCTGATGCCACTTTTGAATGCAATAAGGGTTCATTTACGAACGTCAAATAATCTGCTCATTTTGGAAGGAAAGTTGAAAACTACACGGGGATATTTATCTGAATGTAGTGAAATTTCTCTTTACAAAGAATACATATTAAAGGGCTTTTTGCTTTGCACATGAATGAACATGGATGATAGAGGTCAGCAGCGCTTCATCTTATTCACGAAGCTCTGGGGAAAATTCTTTCTTTCCTTGCAAAATGAGCAGTCCTTTTGACTTTAGCAAATCAACCCCAATGTCTTAGGTGTGACTGAGGCATGCCACAATACTTGAGGGTTGCCTGTTGGTAAAATGTTTTCTCCTTCTTCAGGGGCTGCTTTTGAATGCTCCAAATCAGAGGTCTGATGTTTTGGCCACCCCAAATTAATGCTGGGAGAATGTATTTTTTTCTCTTTTAATCATAAATTTATTTTCTCCAGTAGTTCTTTTGGAGACACTGATCCCACCAATACTTGTCTAGAGATTAGATGTTAGTCTCTTTTTATTCTACATTTATTTCCTTTTTCTCTGACTTTTCATTTTTTTGATAGCATGTCATTTTTATTAGATCAAAAGATTGTTCCTTTATTTCACCTATATTATTAAATGCTCTGTTTCTGTATTTTTAACCATATTTATCTGAACAGAAGTGGCGAGGCTGTATTACTATAGGAGTGACTCTTCGATCAATAAACTGATTGAGGCTCCATGCACATTAGAAGCTGCTGTTAGCATGTTTTTTCTGCCTCTAGAAGCTTAATAGTGTTATGCGCCCATGCACACTTTAGGCTATTAGCATTTTTTGGAGCGTCGGCATCTGGGAACAGAAAAAAATAATTTTTGTAGAGTTTTTAGGAGCGTTTTTTCCAGCAGAAAATATGCTCCTAAACGCTACTACAATGTTACAAACAGCTATTTTCTAGCTTTTTTTTTCTCTCTACATGTATTTTAAACATACTAATAAAACACTAATGCTCCTGAACATTACTAAAATGCTACTAAAAAAATGCTGTTACCAGCGTTGTTTATATTGTGGTTTTTCCAGCTTAAAATAAACACCAGTGTGCATGGATTTTGTATATTCACTTTATATTTTCAAGTTATGTTAAAGGCAAATTTTTGTTTACTTTGATTACTCAGTCATATGCAGATAAAGTAAGTAAATAGGAATTTGAATTTCACATGAGTAAGGAAATTCATGGATAATTGAAGTGAAGATTCTCAACTCCTTTAGTAAATCAGCCTCTATGCAGTGGCGTCCAAGGCAGGTGCAGGGGGTGCGGTCCGCACAGGGTAACACCGGACCCGCTCCACAGAAAGGTAAGTTGTAAAGCAAGCCAACGATTCCCGCAGGATGGATCTGATCCATCCTGCAGGGATTGTCAGCTTTCTTTACAACTTACCTTTTCTTGGAGCAGGTCCGGTGTCACCCCATATAGGTTGCATACGGTGTATCGGCAAGATGTGTCTCCCATGTAGATATTTCCCCCTGAAGCAACTGCGCATGTCCCTGTTTCAGGCACGATCAATCGATGATAGAACTGCTATCATTGATTGATCGTGCCTGAAACCGGGACATGCGCAGTTGTCCCTGACCTGCTCCAAGAAAAGGTAAGTTGTAAAGGAAGCTGACAATCCCCGCAGGATGGATCGGATCTGCGGATTGAGCATAATGGATCGGAGTCTGATCCATTATGCTTAATCCACAGATCTGATCCATTCTGTGGGGATCGTCGGAGGGGGTGTCACCAAGTGTTACGCATCAGGTGACACCAACCCTAGGGATGCCTCTGCCTCTATGTATTATATTTCAGCATCTCTCTGTGAAAGCAGATACTATATATTGTGGCCATCGGATTTGCAATATATTCGCCCTTTTAAAACATACACATTGCCATTTCTGTTCTTAAATGTCAGGAACAACTAATATAAGCTATGGTGTTCTGCTGAGGTACGAGAGGCGATGACCAAAATCAAGTAGCATTTATCTCATGGTTAGCATAAAGCAGGAGCCTATCCAGGATGTTAACTGGACAGAGGCACAGGGACCTGACTTAAAATGTGAACATGAAATGAATATCTATAAGCCATCTTACCTTGTCACAGCGGGTATTGCATGATTGGACAGCTGCCTGTCCTCAATCGTGGTCAAGGTTTCTCTTGTAGATCAAGCATCTCTTTCCTATGTTCAAGGTTCCTCTTGTAAATCAAGCTCTTTCCTACATTCAAGGTGCAGTTCTGGAGTTCCAGTGATGTGCATCCTGTTTTAATGAATAATGAGCAATGTCACTTGTGAAAGGCCTTGTATGCTGTCCACAGCCAAGTGTCCACAATCAAAGTTGGGCAATTGGGACATTTTTCATAATTAAAAGCCTCAGTTTGATGAGCCTACGAAAATGTTCTATTAGATAAAAAGGTGTGTGTGATATAGAGGAATTATCGGTTTTCTGAATTTAATATTTTTTCCCTGATCATGCCCTCTATATTTTTCTTGCTGGACTTTATCTTAGGTCTATATATTATTTTTTCTTTGCTAAACTTTTATTTAATGTTTATGTTGAACATTATTCTGTTGTAGTTTTGTATGTACATTACCCTTATTATGACCAAGATAAAAAAAATGCAATAAATAAAATATTGAAATATTGCATATAATAATTTGTATATTGATTAAAGGATAATTTCACCTTTCTACTAAAAATAAAAACACTTTTTTGCAGGTAAAATAAAATTGCATTTATTTTTTGTAGTAGGAGCCTGTAAAGCATTATGCCAGTGATCAGCCAATCGCTGATTCTATGCAGGTCTTTCGCAGACTGTCGGTGTATCTGCTTGCTCATACATCCTGTATGGGCAAGCCGATACTTCTGATAGGAAGACTCCATGAACCACCACAGCGCTCGCAGCGCCATGGTACTTCATTGAGAACTACAAGCCAAGAGCCGCTAAGGCGGTCACTGTGAATGAAAGATACAGCCGTGTGGGCAGAGCCCTGCATGGCCGTGCTGGTTTTAAAAGGGACAGATTTTTTTTCCCTGTCACAGGGGAGGCTGGAGGAATCAGGCGGCAGCTGCAGGATTGGGAACATGCTACATGTAACATGTTCCCAAAAGTGAACTTTTGGGTCCATTTTATTTAAATATCTAAAAGTCTTCTTACACCTCCGGCATGTATGGGGGGGTGTAATACGTAGTCAATACAATTATCTTAACCTCCCTAGCTGTGTGATTATGTCCATATTTCTGCGCTGAAAGCGGTAAATTTTTTGGATGGAAATATGTCGTTTTTTTTATTGTAGGCCTGTAACTTTTAGGAATAACTCACTGAAATCTGTCCGAACAAGAGTCTAGTAAACATCCCGGGTATGATAAAATTTGAAACACGAAATCATAAATTATAATATAAATTATCATAAAAAATAATATAATAAATTTAATTCAATAATATAATCAAACCAAAAACACTGAAATTTGAAATATAGCTCCAAGTTCTCAGATCACTGAGCAAAGTCGCAAAATTGTTTTCAGTGTCTGATGATGAATTTCCCCACGAATCATCACTCAATTCTGCAAGTGGTTCTGATTTACTATCGCTGTTCTCTAGCTAGTCTAAAACCGCTTTTGACATAAAGGGACTGTTTTTGGACGCCATGGACGTTTCTCAGTATCCAGGCAGAAAGAACAGTAAAAATGCAGGCAGGGCACAGGACAAAGCACTAGAGACAAAATCTATGTGAAATGGTTTGATACAGTAATGTTATACTATGTAATTTTAGTGTATTAGTGAATGTCACTTTTTAAAATTGACATTTCCTGCTGGTTCCGGCCCCTGTACATCCCGACGCTCGCAGGGACCGGAAGATGGATGCCGGCATCGGCTGGAAGAGATGGCCGGGGACGCTGCAGGGGACACATCGCGGGAGCGCAGGACAAGGTAAGTGATCGAGGGAATCCCAGAGCAACGCTGCAGGGTAATCCCGAGTGTAGCTGATAATTAACCCCAAGCTACACTCGGGAATCCCGCCAGGGAGGTTAAGGATGAATTGTTCCCATGTAATAGTAGTGACAGGTCCTCCTGATGGAGACCTTGGTGTCTGTCAAACCCCTGATGTCTCCGTTTCCACTAGTCCAAGCAGACTGACGACAGAGAACACTTCTGGGTTAATCTGAGAATGAATGCACGGCTTACTCTTATTAGAAGACAACTATGCTCAGGATTGCTGATGTATCTACAAATTCTATGCCTTCAGAGAGGATGAGGATTATAAGAAAACATGTCCTCCCTCTTTGAGACATTTGGTAGGGCATTCTCACACTGACTTGCCTTTTTTTTTCTTGGGGGAGGGTTATTTGCAAATATTTTCCAAGGAATAATGAATGAAGTCTTCTGATTTGTCAATTCTGCTCCAGTGAACTCTCCTAAATTTTGTAACCTTTTAACAAGACATATGAGATGTGAAATGTCGTTGGTTGTTATGAGCTGCACATATTTCCTCTGTTTTAGAAGCATGCCTCATTATATGTAATAACGGTAGGTTATCTGTGCCTTTTATTGATTTATTCTTCTACATTTACAGTTTATCTATGTGAATCAGTCATTTGCTCCATCACCTGACCAAGAAGTTGGCGTCCTGTATGAGGTAAAACTATCTATATGCAATCAAACTGTATAATGGTGTCCATTGTTTCTTGGGGGCTGTATAAAACATTTTGGTAGCATAGCACAAAATCCCCAGTAACATATACTTACTAAAGATGGCCATACATGCAGTAAAGAGCCCCCATTGATTTGTCTAATTTCTGCACCCTAATGGTAATGTTTTCTTCCCTAGTGTTTTGGAAGTGATGGGAAACTTGTTTTACATTACTGTAAATCTCAAGCCTGGGGATGAAAGTCCAGTGGTTACTTCTCCTAGCACTGTTGCCTTTGTTGGTCACAAAGGTTTCTTCCACCGTTCTTCATGTGACTGCATGGTTGGAATGACCGGACTCCATTGAAGACACTTCTGTAGTTTTCTGTCCTTCATATGTGACCACAGTCTGTACAGCACTGCACAGAGGAACCTGTTATACCAAGACTGCAAATTTTTCTGGCCCAGCAAGACAGATGAATTTGTCAATTTTTCCTTATATTAGCACTTTTTAAAGACAAACATTTTTATACAGCTTTTTCTATATTGCTGTTTTGCTAGTAGAATTTTCTTTCCTCCATATCATGCATAATTTCAGCACTTATCCATGTTCATCGAATGGTCAACAAGTATGAAGATGGCTGAATAGCACAAGAGGAGTTCTGCAGAGGCATCTTGAATTGAAGGCACTTTAATTCCTACAGGAAGAATCAATGTGAATTCCGAGAACTTTGCTTTGCTGAGGGAGCTAGTTTCTTAAAGATTTCAGTCGTTTTAGGCTGAGGATAGGTTTTTGGTTGTATCTTTCAGTAGGATCGCCGAGCCGGAACTTGGGTATGTGTGGAAAAATGACCCGCTTTCCTTTGTTTTTTTTTTTTTTTTTAAATCTTGAAGCTTTCTTCAAATATAATTGTAAATGTTATTTACTGTTGTAGGCAAGTTTGTGAGTGTTGCTTTTTTGTTTTTTCACATTGCCTGTATTCTGGAGAAGGAGAAGGTTAGGCTCTTTGTATTTCCCCTCCACTTCCAGGGATTAAAACATTTATGAAGAAGAATATGCTAGTAGAGATGAGGATTGTGCTCACTGGAGACTGTTGCTGAGCTGTGCAGGAGAGTCACAAAGATGGCATATAGCACTAAGAGGTGTTGCCTTCCATCCCCTGCACCTGGCCATGTGAACTGGGTTATATGAAAATGGCAACCCAAAACTATGGCTACCTTGGCAACCTAGTAGGTTCTCTTCAGAAAGCATGAAAACCATCTCTGCTAATAAATTCATTGATGTATATTTTATTTCTGGGCATTAAATTATAACAACCTTTATACTGGGCCCCTAAATCTGTAGTGAGCCTCACCTCTTGCTTTCAGCATCCTAAAGCTGGCTATAGTTGGATCAAAATTTTGCTGGTTCAGCAGGACTGGTAGACTTTCGATCATTGTGTTGCCATCCCTGATTGACAGAAGTTAGTTGTTTGGTCAATGTCTGTTGAAGGGACATGTTAGAAACATTTGCCGATCAGCGTATTCTGACATCTGTAATAATAATATGACTTGGTGGTGGTGAAGAGTTGGAATTCCTCCACCTACTTTGCTAAAGCTGTCTATGGCCAGCTTTAGGCTGAGATCACACCCTTGTGTTGTGGTAACAGGCATTAGGCCACATGTGCACATTAGAGGGTTGTGGTGACAAAGTTAAATGGCACCCCAGTGAACTTAAGCAATGAACCTGCATTCAGGAGGGAGCCACAATGCACGGTAACCTACTACTAGGCATTGCTGTGTGTGGTGTTTCTAAAACGGGTCAGGTGTGTTTTCTTTGGCATTGGCTGCCCAGTCAAAGTTAATACCTTGCATGTTAATATGCAACACACAAGTGTGAAGCTGGCCTAAAAAGTGCTAAATGTGACTGATTATGCTAAATTTCTCTATATATTTTATAGAAAAAATGACAATAATCTGATTTTATGTCGTGTATAATGAGTGAGCATGTCAGTCAGCATAAATTACCAAATTGTAAAATGTAAATAAATCACCAGTCAGGAGTAACATGAAGTACTACTGTATAGTTTGAAATGCATGTCAAATATAAACAGAAATTGTACCATAAATCAATAAAGATTACACCATGTACCTGTGATGGCTGGTCCTTACTGCATTAAAAGCTTCTTGGCCACAGTCTCGTTCTTTCCTCTGTTATCAACTTTCACTTTACTTTCTACCTTTTGACACTTGTGTCTGCTCTGTAGCACCTTCCCCTTTATAATGTAATTTGGTGTAGAGCCTAGACTAATCCTTCTTGCCCAATTTGTGTATTCCACCTTTTACTGCCAACAGGTGTCCACCTTCTGCGAGTACACGGAAGCAGTATTTATAAAGTCATCTTAACATATACATAACAGCAACCACAGTGAGCTAATCAAATAGAATGCAAGGGAAATTAGTACCTGCCATCATCTTGTACTTGGTAATGTCATTTAATAAGCAGTATGGTAAGATGTCAAAACCCTGTATTATCCTTTAAAAAAGGTTAATCCAACACAAGTGTATAATGCCTGTTATAATGGCACTGTGTCTGTACAAAACCACAATTCAGACTAATTGGGAAATATGCTGCCAAAGCCACGGTGGCAGGGAGCGTCTAGTTTCTATAGTAATGTGTGGACTGTGCAGAGCAGCAGCCTCCATGAAGTAGCACACCTGGGCATAACATCAAGAAAGAATTTAAATATCTGCCTACTGCATAGTAATGGCACCAAGTGTCCATTGCATCTCATTCTGGACATGGCTTCTTGTTGCTAAGCAACTCTTGACAGTGGTTTGAGAAGCTGGATCTGAGGTTTTCGAGCACTGATGTAAGAAGATTTTTTTTTGTGGCTCCCAATTTTAGAACTACAGCTTTAATGGCCTTTTGTTGCTATTCGGCGGATGCATCTGATTATCATGAACAGAATCTTTTAATTTAAAAAGCTGGATGGCAGATCCGCAGTGCATTACACCAAATGCATATGTAAATGACTTGAATAGAACTTCTGTGTGATCATGTAGGTTGCTACCCAATAATATACCAGTTTATTACCTGTTCCAAAACACCATTTCTTGATTCACTTTTTCCCCCTGTATATAATATGCAAACTTTTGCATATGTATACAAGAAGCTGATAATCTTGTGCAGAAGCTAGCTGACCCCTTGATGAAGCGATATTAAACCCAAAAACAATTATTATCTTGCAGCTTAAAATAGTTAGATGCAGTGCTTACTTTCCTTCTTTTTTTTTTTTTCCCTTCCTGATTTTCCCTTTTATTTTCACTGGGTGATCCAGCCACTAAGTTGTTTTTCATCTTCCTTTAAAAAATATACTAAAGCTTCTTTGTTATTTTATTTAAAAAAAACGTTATACTTACCTGCTCTGTATGGTAATGTTGCACACAGCTGATCTGATCCTCTTCTTTTTGGATCCCCTGCCGGCTCTCTGGTTCTTTCCCCTCGAGCAGTGCCCCTAGAGTAAGCTGCTTGCCCTGGGGGCACCGCTACGTGCTTGCTCCTGAGTCGCTGCTCTGTATGTCCATAACACGCTGTGGCTTGATATTCCTCCCAACCCGCTCTCTCCTCATATAATGCATGAAGGTAAAAAAAAAAAACCTTGAGCCTTTAGAACCACTTTAAGAGACCAGGCTGTTCAGCAAAAGTGTCAGAGTTGAGACAAACTTTTTTTGGCTGAAAGGTTAGAATGGTCAGTTTGTATTCCTTTTATGTAAAACCTTTATCCCAATAGGCAAAAAACTGTTGCTGTAACTGCTTGAAAAGGGGTTAGCTGGAGTTTGGCTTTAATTGGTTAGTCAAGCCCATCAAATGCCAACCAGACATGGATTGAAATGTGGCTGGTTCAGCAGGGAGTGGATGAATTTCCATCCTGTATAGACATGGAGGTTGTACATAAGTCAGTCTACTGATCAACTTCAGTACAAACGCCGTCTTATTTCCGTGATCGATCAGTGCTGCAATAATAATCAGTGTATTCTGATGGTGTGGAAGCCTTTCTGCTGTCAGAATACTATATCTCAGCAGGCAGACATCCCCCATCCACATCAATTGTCTGGACGGGGTAATCGAGTTAGGATTTTTTTTTTTTTTTGTTATTATTATTATAATACAGGATTTATATAGCACCAACAGTTTGCACAGCGCTTTACAATATAAAGGGAGACAGTATAATTACAATACAGTTCAGTAGAGAAGGAATAGGAAGGCCCTGCTCATGGAGCTTACAATCTAAAGGAAGAGGGAGATTGTACAAAAGGTGATAGCTGCGGGGGATGATCTGATGGAGGTGACTCAAGTACAGTTTTTAGGCAGAGGTGGGGTAGGCCTCCCTGAATAAGTAAGTTTACAAAGATCGCCTCAAGGCAGACAGGGAGGGGGCTGACTAGACATACTGGGGTAGGAAGTCCCAGAGGAAAGGAGACGCTCTGGAGAAGTCCTTGAGGAGGCAAGCATGGGTGGAGGTGACAAGAGAGCTAGAGACCAAGGTGTCTTGGGAGCAGCGGAGTGGGTTGAATGATTTGTCATTCAACTTCTGGTTAAACAAGAAATGTTGACTTTTCTATGGGCTGCCTAAATCTTCCAGTACATAGAACACTACCCACTGTCCATAGACATTATATAGTCTGTCCCTACTTTGGAGTGGAACTCCAAATTGTTTTGAACTAATGTCTGGCTCTTGGTGATGTCTGTGTTGTGCATATCTCTCCTGTTTGTCATTAACAGGCACAAAGGTAGCAATAAAACAAGAGTCCTAATTTAACAACTTCTGCAGGTAAATTTATTAAATATGCAATTTTTTAAATTTCATGGTGCCTTTACTATTTTTGCTAAATTTAACAGACTGGAAAAAATAAACATTTTACAACACAAATGTGGCAAGTACATATTTGGGGCAATTGTCCACTCTTGCAGTTGATCAGCATTTAATTTTGTAAGGTCCCAGGCCATGTAGCTAAATTCCTAGGTAAATATACTGCTGAACTATGTGTATGTGAATAAGTTTGACATTTGCTCGGATGAATTAACTCCTGTGCTTGCATGAGAGTTACATCATAGCAGCATACTGTTGCTGGCTTACACTGGTCCAGTCAAAGTGTATTGGTGTGGCAGCAATCAGGAACACTGTTGTCTAGTGACACTGGGACTGGAGTGATCAGGAATGCTATTGCTGACTGCACTGGTCTGGTGACACTGGGACTGGAGTGATCAGGAATGCTATTGCTGACTGCACTGGTCTGGTGACACTGGGACTGATATCGCAGAAATCAGGAACATTGTTGCTGGCTTTCACAGGGACTGGTGTGGTGGCTTACACTGGTCTGCTGAAACTGACTATGGTGTGGCACTAATCAGGAACACTGTTGCTGGCTATACTAGTCTGGCACCACCGGGTCTGGTGTAGGAGTGGTCAAGAACACCTGCTGATTTGCATTGGTCTGGTGACATTGGGATTGGTGTGGTGGCAATCAGGAACACTGTTGCTTAGTTACATTGGTCTGGTGCTGCGGTGATCAGGAACACTGTTGCTGGCTACACTGTTCAGGTGACACTGGAACTGGTGTGGCAATGCTTGGTAATACTGTTGCTGGCTTTCATTGGTCTTGTATGGCAGCAATCAGGAACTCTGTAGCTGACTGTACTTGTCTGGTGACACTGTCATGGTGACACTACTGTTGTGGCAGCAATCAGGAAGACTGTTGCTGGCTGCACTGGTCTTTGCCACTTTAATGGGGTGGCAGGAGTCAGGGACACTAGCTGGCTTCATGTGTGTAATGATGTGTAACTGGTGTGACTAGTGATCAGGGATGCTGGCTGCACTGGTATGTTGACACTGTACTGAGGTGGCTAGTGATCACTGACACTGGCTAGCAGGGTGGATTTGATTTAAATCAAACTGATTTAAATCACTAGTCAGTAAGGCTTGATTTAAATCCTAGTTTTCTACATAAAGACTAATTCTTGCTGGTATAACTTTAATATGCAAGTAGATGAAGATTTTTAGAATAACAACTTTTCATATTAGTTTTTTTATCCCCAGTTTAATAGGTTAATCATTCATATTTGGACAACTTTTCTGTTGTACTTCGGAAGGAGAAAAATATTCATTACCTTAATAATAACAATTTAAATAGATTTATTCAACTGAAACAATAACATTCCAGCATATGTTATTTGCTTAAACATCCATGTTTGTTAACTAATTTGGTTAAACAAAATATATTTTAAGAAACTTAGACTGTCAGCCCCTTCCCCCTCACACTTAGTTTCACTTTCTTCTTGTGCAGATCTATTCCACTCCAAACAATCAGGAAAATATTGTTTCTATTCACTGAACTTGTTGAAACTTAGCACTGAAGGGGTTGATTCTGTATTCATAGGTTTGTAGAAGTTAGGATTAAGGTCTTTTTCTTAACTCTGTTCATGTTATAACATTTTTGCTGTGAAGAAGAGGCATGTGATCTCCGCTGAGTCAAATTCAGTTTTGAGAACTGCAAAAGTAAAGCAAGCATCTGTGATAGTATCTTGTAGGCAGAGAAACTGCCCAATAATCTTACAAAAAACTATGGAAGAGCCTGACATTGTGAATGGATTCATGGAATTTATTTACCAAAAAAATTAAACATATACAGCCTTATTGTACATAATTAAAAAAACTAATCTTTATTTCATGATGGAATAACCTTTTGGATGGTAATATATTTTCCTCAAAAAGCATTTTATTTAAAAAAAATCAGATTTAAATCAAAATCTGATTTTTTTGATTTTTTTAAAAAAAAAAAAAATCATTGATTTTTATCCACCCTGCTGGCTAGTTACTCTGGTGATGCTGTACTGTGTAAGAAAAAAACTACAGCTGATCACTTGGGGAAAGTCTTTTTTTTGTTTTTTTTTCACATAGCCTTTGTTTACATGTGTGAGCTCTATGATTGATGACAGTGATCACACAGCACAGGGCCAATTTCATTGTATCCCGCTCTGTCATCTGCAGTGTCTGATGGACATAGTGATCACAGAGCACGCTGTTACATGCTAGAGTGTGTACACGAGCAGCACAAAGAGAACGCCGTTTTTAAAACAGCCTTTTGTCCTCTGGCAACAGCAGTTTGCCTGTTTATATACAACGTTCATACAGTAAGTGGTTGAAGTATGAGACCACTCAAAAGGGTTAACTCAGATTCGAGAGTGTGGAGCTAGGTACAGTACCTGACAGCTTCTTAAAACAGGGTTCTTGGCAGGACCGTCACCCACCAGGGGAAGGGGTCATACTGGCTTCACCCTTTTCTTCAAAGATATTTTTCCCACCTCTTGCTTCATGTCACTTTATAACCGGGCAGCTTCTTATTGAAGTTCAACTGAGATTGAATGTTCAATTTGGCTTTAGCTATTTATAAATCACTAATGCTCCATACAATTGAGCCGAGTATGGGCAGGTTTAATAGAAACCGGCTGACATTCGGCCCATATGTATGGCAGCTGGCCCAACCGAAGCTGGCCGAACTTCCGGCTTCTGTTGAAGGGGCATGACTGAAAAAGGTGTGCCAATCAGCGCTCTCAATGATTAGCTGAGAGTGCTGACTGGTGTGTTCAGGCAGGAGGGGGAAGGACCTCTCCTTGTCAGATCACTAGCTCAGTGGGGAGATTGCTGTACTAACATCGTATTATTAGTACTGGATCTCCTCCCAAGCTCTTCAGTTTTTTGTTTTTTTTTGTTTTTTTCCCAGCCTGCTGCGTTGAACGAAAAAAAAAAAATTATAATTCAGTTTGGATTTAAGTACTACACACTATCATAAAAACCATTAACCTGCGCTTGGATAAATAGACCAATCATGTAACTACAGAACATGAAATAAAAATCTGAGAAAAGCAGCTAGCATATCAGGCAATATACATAATAAAAAATAAATCAAATTTGCAGCGCTAATCACAAAATATAAAAAAACGTACAAATATTCAAAAAAAATCCAGTTTAAAAAGTCCCAAATGCAGTTCCCATGATTCACCATCACTAGGACACCCAACTGGTTCAGCTTCTTACCAAAAATTCTGACCAAAACACACTGGTCCATATAGGCAGCTTCCAATGGGGAATTAATCTGTGCAGATCATGGAACTAGCAAGCCTCATCAGAATAGATTTAAATCCTCCTCGCAAAGGTCTAAACATGTCCTAAAGAAGACTCCCATCCAATGTTTAGATAAGGAATATAAGAAAAAGTGTAGTTGTTAAATAATAAAATCACCCTGTTTATTACAAGTTACTCATACATTGTATTGGATGGTTACCAGCATTTGTATCAAGTTTCCAACCATGAAAATGGCCGCCGTCCCTCCAAAAAACGTGATGACGTCACACGCAGAAGCTCCACCTGAAGCGTTTCATCATCAAATTGACATCAGGGGCACCCCTGATGACATCAATTGGATGACGTCAACGTCCATGCTGAAGACACAGACACCTCCTTCTCAGCACAGGCACCTACCCCTCTTCCTACCTCCCCTCAGCCACACTGAGCCTGAATTGTAGGCAGACAGCAAGTTTGCACCCAGAGCTACCCTTTCCCTCTTATACCCCCTACCTCCCTCAGGGCTCGTTTACACTTTGGAGGGGACAGTAAAAACACTTGGTTGAATTTTTACCATGCCCCCAACAGCTTTCCAAGCTACATGTTGGGATGTACACGTGGCTGCAGCAGCAATTAATCCCCGTCATGTTTGCTGGGCAGTACTGGCCACTGAATACGACTGATTTAACTGAATGGGGCTGTGCAGCTGCTGCTCCACAACCACATGCTATACGCATGATTGCTGGTGCAGGTTTTTAGGGGTTAAAACATATGGTGAGTAGGCAACACTCCTCACCACCTGTCAAACACCCTCTAAAAGACAATTTACCATGGATCACGCTTCAGAGGTATAACGCTTGTGAAAACTAGCCCTCTGAGCCACAAAAGGCTCCTTAATTAAGTGCTCCCCTCCCCCCTTCAAACCACCACTAAATCAATCATCTTCAAACTGATACCACCAACACAGGGACATTTTTACTTCTGACACCAGCAGTGCAGGGACATTCTTCCTTTCAGTGACCCCACCAACTCGGGGAGTTTTTCCCTCAAGTGACACAGTGGATGCAGGAACAATTTTTCCTTCCAGTAACACCATTGATGCAGGGCCATTTTTCCTTCCAGTGCCACCACTGATACAGGGACATTTTTCCTTCCAATGACATCACTGACTCTTTTTTTTTTTTTTGTTTACAGCATTGATGCAGGGGAATTTCTTCCTTTCAGTGACACCAACAACTCGGGCAATTTTTTCTTCAAGTGACACCGTGGATGCAGTAACAATTTTTCCTTCCAGTAACACCATTGATGCAAAGATATTTTTCTTTCAAGTGACACCACTGAAATTGGGGCATGTTTTCCTTCCAGTGACACCACAGATACAGGGACAGTTTTCCTTCCAATGACATCGCTGACTCGCCTGCATTGATGCAGAGGAATTTCTTCCTTCCAGTGACACCAACAACGCGGGGGCAGTTTTTCTTTCAAGTGACACTGTGGATGCAGGAACACTTTTTTTCTTTCAATAACACCATTGATGCAAGGACATTTTTTTTCCAGTGACACCACTGACACTGGGACATGTTTTCCTTCCAGTGACACCACCGATGCAAGGACATTTTTCCTTCCAATGAAATCACTGACTCAGACTTTTTTTTTTTTCTTTTTACAGCATTGATGCGGGGGAATTTCTTCCTTCTAGTGACACCAACGACATGGGTATTTCTTACTCACGTTGATGCTGGGGTATTTCTTTCTACAACACTATTAACCCCATATTTTATTATGAAAGTGAACGTGTACCACTTTGAAATTCATATGTTGCATATGTTTTGGTGCAGTGTGTGGCATGCGTTGCTATTACATAGACCCTACTCAGGGTGGGAAGCAGTTTGGCATTTATGCCCTGGCTAACCTTGTCCTGGTACTGGCTGAAGGGGCTGGTTCCGATGCAAACCTGTTGCTTTGCCCTCCATGAGTAAAGCACAAATGCACTTTACCTGCATATCTGTCAACCAAATTGAACTGCGTCTTCTTTGTGAAGGGCAGACAGTAACATTTGGCTCATGTAGGTGAATTTGAAAATTATCTTTCCTCTACAGTAATAAAGGATTACACACCCAAAGCACAGAATGAACACTTGGTATCTGATGGAAGCAATTCTCATCTAGAGATTGAGGTTTTGGTATAATTTATTCATTTCATTAAACTTGCATTGGTAATCTCCTTGGGATAAGTAATTAAAACAAGATGTTAAAGGAACTTGTAATGAGGAATTAGAACTTTTGAGAGGAAATCCTTCCCAACATATGTTACACAGGGAAATCTAATGACTACGTTGAGTTTTTGTGATTAAAATAAGTAATCTCAGGAGTGTTAATACAAAACATATTAAGTCACTAAGGAATATCTACTGGAGTATCAACAGTTAAATTGCAGGTACTTTCTTCTATACATTACTTAATGTCTTAAAATTGTATTGAAGTAGTAACGAAGGGTAGATCTATTTGTGGTAATATATGATAGAAACATGCAGCATATTATAGGACAAGGGCTTTAAGGGTATATTTGTAAGGACTCGCTTAGACTTGATCCCTCTTTAGATGCAAAGGCAGTGGACAGGGGTGTCCACATGCTGTGGCTGTAGTAACTTTGTTTCATGCCTATGACAAAAATGATTGTTCCTGTTACATTTGACAAGCGATACCACAGCCTAAGGGTTCATGTACACTGCAGCTGCTAAACTGACATTCAGGAGCTTTTCTGCGTTTTTTTCAGCAGCCCCTGAACTCTCCCTAATGTTTTCCTATGTGTCCATGTACACATCGTCGTTTACAGGCAGTTGAGTTTACAGTCGTTTTTTTTAACGCACCAAACTTGTGTTGAGGAGTAGATTTTGCTGGCGTTTCAAATGCCAAACGCTTGTAAACGCGGCTAACTGCATTTATAAGTGTTTGCGTTTAGAAGCGTTTTTTAACTGTTCCATGTCCAGATGCTGTCCAGAGCATTTTTTCATCATCAGAAGTGCATGCACAACGTTTTCCATGTATTCAAATGGACCTAGCACACCAGTGCAGTCAGTTCCTGGTTTTGCGTGAAGAAACAAATGGTAGAACGTGCTGCATTATGCTTATGATGGGATCCATAATGAATACAACCAGAAAAGACAGGAAATCTCAACGCATACTGCTCTCTCTGCTTTTGCTCTCTCCATTTCTCTCAAAATGTCTGAAATAGTTAATTATTTACTATTTGTCAGTGCATTCTGGGCATTTAGGAAGATCTCCTGAGGTTATCTTTCAAAATCGCTTCTAAATGCAAATGTGCATAAACGCGGTATGCAAATGCGCCTAAACTCACATTTTTTGGTCTACGTTTTCCAGCAGTCAGTTTCCATCGTTCAGAAGAGTTTTTTTTAAATGCCCCGTGTACATGAGCCCTAACACAATCCAATCAAGCACTGTGCAGGCGCACTGCAAATGCCCCAAAACGGCATACTTAGTTGCAGCATGCTGCTGTGGCATTTACAGGGTTCAAAAAGGTGGTGAGGAGGCACCTGCTTGCCTCCTCACTGCCTGTCAGATGCTACTTTTCACAGGCACATTAGTTTAGACACCAATAAGCTTTAAAGTTTTACTTAGGCTGTTATTCTGTATGTAGAAGTTTATAATATCATATTGACACTGCTTTGTCAAAGGAGTAGAGAGTATCTAAATATTCATATTGCAAACAAAATGTTCACTGAGCATTATAAATTTGTTGTATGATGTGGGTAACACTAAACTCTTATGCCCCATTCACATTTTATGTATATGGAGTCGTGGGCAGAATCACGTGATTCTGCCTGGGATTCCAGGTAATGTTAAAATCATAGCGAAACGTTTGTGTGTTTGGGTGGCATTAGCGACAAATGAGCTAAAAGTTGCACTGGAAAAAATGCACGATGCTGCACTCCCTAAAAGGTGCAGGAGCTTCTGTGGTGTGTCTGTCAAGCATAGAGCAGCATATTCAAATGAATGGGTTGAAAATGTATATTATATAGGGTGCGCTTGTTGGAGCCCAACCTCTGTAGCTGTAAGATAAAGGTGCCAGATGGATGTCAGGGATGGATGGATGGGAGCAGTAACACTGAGGCAGCTCTTCTTAGAGTGGAAGCAAGGCTCTAATGCAGTAACAAGAAAAAGAGAGGAAGGCGCCTCTAAGTGCAGTATTGACAATTTATTAGTAGACAATGGAAAATTTGCACTTATAAGATAAACGGTTAAAAAGACTCATTGTGTGGTGATTGGATCCAGGCTGGACGGCTCTTTTCTTTTTAAATGAATGGGTTGCCCTATGCATGATGTGATATGCATGATGTGCGGAAACGTGGCATAAGCACGCAACAAAACTTTGTGAAAATACGTATTCCCAATAAGCAAAAGGTGAATGGGGCCTTCATTTTTAAAAAACTAACTTCAGTAAGCTGCACTCTATACTAGGTAATAATACATGGGACCAAATATTAATAAAGGAGTACCTCAGTTTACGAACGCCTCGGTTAACGTAATTTTTGGCTTACGAATGAAAATCCATTGAAAATAATGCCTTGGTTTACAAATTTCTTTTGCAATAGGAAGTATGTTTCCTCAGGATGCATTGCGCCTGGAAGGTTTATAGCGCTGGCCCTGTGCCTTTAAAGTGCACTTTATAAAGGGTTTTGAACACATAAGACTTTTTTTTTTTACTTGTTTCTGACCTCCGGAATGGATTAATTGGTTTTCAATGCATTCCTATGGGAAAGCGCATTTCGGTTTACAAATTTTTCGCAATATGAAACGTCCCGGAGAAAGCAAATTCATAAACCGAGGTATGCCTGTATTGAAGAACACAGAGGAGAAGTGGGAGTGCTTTAGAGGTGTGTTAAATAATAGCATTCAGTCCTACGCTGTTCTTCTTGACCAAAACCCAGACTCCTCCCTCACCTTAAATTCAAAAACGGAAACACGAACTGAGGCTTTTTTATATCTCCCACAAAGCTTCCATAGCCAACAGGTATCAAGAAACTAACTACAAATTCTTACTCCTGCTGGTACCGAACACCTAAGACCTTAAATAAAATTTTCCCAATGGTCCTTAGTGTCTGGTGGAGATGTGAAGAGGCAGAAAGAACACTCCTCCCTTTTTTCATTCAACAAGCTTACTCCCTTCTGTTTAACGTTTACCCAGATTATTCTCCAGATTATTCACACACTGGCAGATCTCTCCCTTTACAAGAATCACCTGGCGCATCTTATGTATTCATTCTGAGTTCTATTAAGGGTTTATATAAGATACAAAGAAAAAAAGGAAGCATCCAGTAAGGACAACAAACAAAATTGAAATACTGTAAAAAAAAAAAAAATACAAGCTTGGGTTGGGGGGGATGAGGAACAAAAATACAAGGGTGGGTTACAATAATAAACAAGTCAGATAGACATGAAAAAATAAATAAATTACCTGGGACTGGGCAATGACCGTGTCAAATACAGAGTGCAGAGCCCATGACCATATATAAAATGGCATATACAGTAAAGTATATAGATACATTGGCCCAGGAATTGTGTGAGCATCATAAACAGAAAGGACAACGGACCATTAGAGCCAAACAAGGCTGGTGAAGGAAGAATAGGCCTAAGGAAAGATGAACGGAGGGAAGATGAGGACCATCTAGTCGTCCCACTCAGCCCCAGTGTCGGAAAATGAAAAGCAAAAAAAAAGGGAGAGGTGGAGAAGCAGGAGAGAGAAAGAAAGAAATCAGAGGAAAGAAGGGTGGGAAAGAAAAAGAGAGAAAAAAAGAGGACACTGCCTGGGGAAGGACGCCCACAGAGAAGACTCACTCCTGATTGATTGGACAAGAGATCTCATAAAGAAGATGATTCCCTATATACATTCCAAGGGGCCAGGTCTAATGACAGCATTCATAAGTTTCCAATTCCTGTGCCAGGAGTGACTCCAGAAGGGTTGGAATGTGTGACGTTCTCCAATTATGAGGAATGGTCAGTCTGGCAGCAGTCACAATTTAATATGTTTGAAAGAGCCAGGTAAAATGGAAAGCAGAACAAGCTGTGATGTATTTAGAACTGTCAAGTCTGTAACTGCAGTATAAACACTCAGGATGAGATCCCAAAAAGCTTGGATGGGGGTACATTTCCACCAAACGTGGAGCAAGGAATCAGGAGCAGAATGGCAATGCCAGTACAGGTCAGGAGTGGAGGGAAAAATCCTATGAAAGGTGGAACATCTGGTCCACCTAGTGAACAATTTTAAATTGCTTTCCTGTGCTTTGCTTGCTAGGGACAAACAATGAGTATGAGCAAATGATTATGTCCAGCCTTCATCAGACAACTGAGCATCAAGATCAGCCGCCCATCTGGATGTGTATGATGGGAGATCAGGATGGACCTTTGAAACCTAGTGCTTCTTTTTTATCTCACCCTTTTCCAGAAAGGATTACAAACCTTCTTACTTATTCATTTGGTTAATGCAGTAAAAGCATGAATCCCATCACCCTGGAAAAGCTGCTCAACACCAACATTGCGTTATGGTTTTCTCAAATAAAATCATGACTCTGGAGGATCTTCATTCTTGTTGAGGGATATATCAACTCATTCCAGTTCAATGCCCTGAGTTCCCCTCCGCCTTCCCCCGCCTTCTCCCTAATACTCACCCTTTCAGCCCATTCCTGTTACTGCCCCCAGTGTTCCACCACAATCCTAGTTTGATAACATTTACTCGTTTTCACCACCTTTCCTGGACATTCTGTTAGAAGATTTAAAAAACATGGGCCGTACAACATGGGCCGTACACAGAAGGTCTAATTTTTCACGTTATGACAATTAATTTCCTATATTGCAAGCCCAATACTGATTTTAATTTATAGATACTTGATTTTATGATATGCGTTGAAATTATTATGCCTGTACCCTGTGTGTATTTCTATTAAGTAAAGAGCTAAATAATATAAGAGAACAGTAGTAAAACCTATGTGGCTCAATGTTAGTCTTAAAAAGCAAATTAAGTAGACAAAATAGGCCTTTAAAAATTCAAAATGAAAGCGACGGCTTTGGCATTAATAGGTTATGAGGAATGCAATATGAAATGCAAGAGGGCAATCAGAGCAACTAAAACTGATTAAGATAAAACATTGCTTCAGAAAGCAAAAAAAAAAGTTCTAAAGATATTTAAACAGTAAAAGGTTAGAACTGAACATGTAGGAACTTGAAACATGGAACTTTGATCAGAAATGACGTAGATAAGGATAATGTGTTAAATACATTTTTCTTTTCTGTTTACATACACAAAATAGAGGGATCTATTGGAATGGATAGTAATGCTAATGTCAATGTAAGAGTAAAAGCTCAGAGACTGCTAAGACATTGTTCCCGATCTTTAAAGATTCCTTAGAACCTGGAATAGCACCAGCTGATTGAAGTAGATGAAATGTTCCAATATTCAAAAAAGGGTCTAAATGTATACCAGGGAACTAGAGGGCAGTCAGCCTAACATCAAAAGTTTGAAAGGTGTTGAGGAAATGTGAAGAGACTTTTGAAAATTTTTTTTAGGGAATATGGTTTTATAGGTAATAGACACTTGTCAGTCCAACCTGTTAACACTAGGAATGAAGCAATAACCTATATAAAGGAAGGGCAGGAGACGTCATTTATCTAGGTTTTACAAAAGCATTTGACACGGTTGCTAAACGAATCGCACAAGCGATTCGTTTAGCAACTTCGGACTAATGGATTGAAGGCAAGTATATATACCGTATTTTTCGCTCCATAAGACGCACCTGACCATAAGACACGCCTAGGTTTTAGAGGAGAAAAACAAGAAAAAAAATATTCTGAACCAATGGGCTGCAGACATAGTACAGGAAGTGACCAGACACTGCGGACATAGTACAGGAGATGACGAGAGACTGTGGACATAGTACAGGAGATGACCAGAGACTGCAGACAGTACAAGAGATGACCAAAGACTGCGGACACAGTACAGGAGAAGGACCAGAGACTGCGGACATAGTACAGGAGATGACGAGAGACTGTGGACACAGTACAGGAGATGACCAGAGACTGCAGACAGTACAGGAGATGACCAGAGACTGCCGACATACTACAGGAGATGACCAGAGACTGCGGACACAGTACAGGAGATTACCAGAGACTGCGGACATACTACAGGAGATGGACCAGAGACTGCGGACAGTACAGGGGATGACCAGAGACTGCGGACAGTATAGGGGATGAACAGAGACTGCGGACAGTACAGGAGATGACCAGAGACTGCGGACAGTACAGGAGATGACCAGAGACTGCGGACAGTACAGATGACCAGAGATTGCAGACAGTACAGGGCATGACCAGACACTGCGGACCTTTAGGGAGGGAGGGGAAGTGGGTACCTGAATTTGACAGGTACCTGCTCCAACATCTGAGGAGTTCTCCTTCCTATACTGTGGGCACCCGACTTTGACAGCCGGGTGCCCACTGCGCATGCGCGAGAAGCGTTGTGCTTTGTGAATGGCCCGGCGTCTTTTGGGACCTGTCATGTGTCCCAGAAGACACCGGACCATTCACAAAGCGCAGCGCTTCTCGTGCATGCGCAGTGGGCATCCGGCTGTCACAGATGCCGGGGCGGGAAGAAGCCGGCGCAGGAAGACTACAGCGCTGGACTGAGGAACAGGTGAGTTCCTGCCGCAGAGAACAGCTGAGCCCGATATTCTGACATGGTGGCGGCGGAAATACTGGACCGCCCGCTTTAAATTCGCTCCATAAGATGCACTGACATTTTCCCCCCTTATTTGGACATTTTCCCCCCTTATGGGGAAAAAAGTGCGTCTTATGGAGCAAAAAATACGGTATGTGGATAGAAAGCTGTTATCAGAATAATGGTGAATGACTCAGCTTCTGAGTGTGCTAAGGTTGCAAGTGTGGTTAACTTGTTTATAAATGACATTGAGGTTGGATTTGGGTTCTCTTCCTGTATTTGTGACAACAAGATTATGCAGAAAAATTACGTTGACACATGATGTAGCAACATTACAGGGTGACCTGGATAAAATAGGGTAATGGGGGAAGGCTGCAGATGAGGTTCATATGGTTAAATTAAAAGCTATGCTTTGGGTGCTAAGAGTTCATAGGCAAGATATTCATTAGGAAGGGTCACAAGTGAAGAATCAGTAATAGAAAAATATTTAGGGGTCCTAGTGGACCACATACTACCAAGTCTAGGCTGTCATTAAAGAGGAACCTCTGACATTTTTGAAAAAGTTAAACATCAGGAGCTACACATACTGTAGCTGCTGACATTTAATAAACAGACACTCCCCAATCCAGCAGTCCAGCTCTGTCTTCACCCAGGCCAGTTCTTCAATGGTCTACGCGTTCCTGGCTCTGCCATCTTGGCTGCGGGAATCTGTCTGTGACTTCCTGCTGTTTCACAGCAACAAGATGCACTGTACTCACAATGAATAAAAATATGAAAAACTTGTGCCACAGAAAAATTATTTATATATTACAATCAAAATCTAAATGCTGCTGTTCTTGAAAGGAAAATACCAATCAACTATAAATATAAACACTCCACAGTGCAAAAAAAATTATTAATGTGTAAAAAAGTCAAAATAAAGTCCCAAAGATGTATAAAAAAAATATATATAAATTGTGCTCAATTCCAAAAATAGTGCTCAAAAAAAATCTTCAACCAAAATGTGCTCACACCATCCATGATTACTGATCCTATCTTCACTCACCAGATGGAATGGACTCTTTGCTGGTATGGCTAAAGAGTCAAACAAGCTTTATAGACTGGGCATATCCTCCCCAGATACCTCTGCACTTGATATCCTCCAAAAACGATTCCCACGATTAGATGGCAATGAAAAACAAATAAAAAGACACAAATAGTGCAATACTGTAAAAACTGTAAAATACTTTTTAATCCAAAAAAGCTGCCCTTTATGCACTCACGTGATAAAAGATATGTTCATGCTTTCGTAATGGGCCCAGAGTCTCATATTATATGACACAATCCATAATTTGCAGAAAGTGGACTGGCAGTGAATAATATGAAATCCTTTGAAAGGAAAGCAGGAAGTCACTCCGGAGCGTCGCAAACCGGCATGCACTCCACTCACCGAACGTGATGTCACTACGCATCCACCGGAACTAGTTATACGTAGACACGTTTCACCTCTCCTCCTGGGCGTTATCCACTCACAGACTGCTACTGCAGCCTCCTGGAACATGTGATGAGTCCCAGGAGATTGTGAGAAGGGAGGAGGGCAGGTTTCTGCTCTTCTCACCTAGGTGAGAAAAGTAGATGTGGGAGCAGGTACCTGTCAGAATTAGGTACCCACTCACCGAAATAAAAACAAATAGCCCAATAATGCCAAAGGAGAGGGGAGGAGAAAGATGACTGGAACCTCCCATTTTAAGTGAAGTGCTTCACCATAAAATTGAAAATCAAACTTCAATCTTTACAGATTTGAGGATTAAATTGCATGGTTCAACCCCAGCCTAGAGTGTCCTTTGACTTCTTAATAGTGAACTGCTAATTAAAGTGGATGTTGAACTTTCAATTCAAGTATCATCCCTTTCACTCTTCTTCCATTCCCCTACGCAAATAGGGCTATTTCGTGGTTTAAAATGTTACTAAATTACTTCTATTATGCCCCCACCCCCGTGCACGTCATTCACCTAGGCAATTTAAGTGCACAATTCTTCCTGTGCCTCCTAGGAAGCATAGTCCTTCACTGACAAAGGAGGAGGGGGCCAGCTTAGTGGCACATCATCGGGAGGTACATTGGCTGAACCCAGAAGACCCAAGGAACTTCCTGATGTCACAAAAGAAGATGGCAGCTCTGGTCCCGAGCTGGGACAGAAAGGACAGAAAGGAAAAGGATTCTGAATGACAATGCTGGATCTGTTGGGTAGGCGAGTATCTTAATTGTGCAGGACCCAGAACCTGGTAAGCAGGGGTAAAAAAAAAAAGGGGGGGGAGGATGAAGATCCACTTTAAGTAGTAGTGGGCAGTATCTTCCTACAAACTGTATATTTAGAAGAAAATTTGATACATCAAAGGTTATCCAATGACATTTATACAGTTCCATGATTAGTTTATTATATAAATTTATTAAAAGAAAAACTACCAAGATCATGGCTGCAGCCGCAGCCATACTCTTGTAATAACCACTTGCTGACGGGAAGTTTATATACTTAGCAGTTGTGTTCAAAATAATAGCAGTCAGACATCACTAACCTGATCAATCACTGTTTTTGGTAGAAATGATATTTCTACATGGCAAATAATTTACTAGCAGGTGTAATAGAGTAATAGAAATCCAACAGACCCAACAGTCATGACATGCATGCTGCTGATTCTGTGTAATTGAATCACTAATTGAAAGGGGCATGTTCAAAATAATAGCAGTGTGGAGTTCTATTAGTGAGGTCATTAATTCTTTGAAAAACAGGTGGCAATTATTGTCCTTATTTAAGGAAGGAAGGCAGCAAATGTTGTACATGCTGGTTACAGTGCATTTCTCTCTGAAATTCTGAGGAAAATGGGTTGTTCCAGACATTGTTCAGAAGAACAGCGTACCTTGATTAAAAAGTTGATTGGTGAAGGGAAAACATATAAAGAAGTGCAGAAAATGATAGGCTGCTCATTTAAAATGATCGCAAATGCTTTAAAATGGCAACCAAAACCTGAAAGACGTGGAAGAAAGCGAAAAACTACCATTCAAATTGATAGAAGAATAGTCAAAATGGCAAGGACTCAGCCAACAATCAGCTCCAGGAAGATCAAAGAAGGTGTAAAGTTACCTGTGAGTACCGTTACAATTAGAAGACGCCTATGTGAAGCCAAGCTATCTGCAAGAAGCCCCCGCAAAGTCCCACTGTTGAAAAAAAGACATGTGCTGAAGAGGTTACAATTTGCCAAAGAGCACATTGGCCTAAAGAGAAATGGCGCAACATTTTGTGGACTGATGAAAGTAAGATTGTTCTTTTTGGGTCTAGTGGCCAGAAACAGTTTGTCAGATGACCCCCAAACACTGAATTCAAGCCACAGTACACTGTGAAGACAGTGAAGCATGGTTGGGCAAGCATCATGATATGGGGATGTTTCTCATACTACGGTGTTGGGCCTATTTATCGCATACCAGGGATCATGGATCAGTTTGAATACATCAGAATTCTTGAAGAGGTCATGCTGCCTTATGCTGAAGAGGAAATGCCCTTGAAATGGGTGTTCCAACAAGACAACGACCCCAAACACACCAGTAAACGTGCAACATCTTGGTTCCAGACCAACAAGATTGACGTTATGGAGTGGCCAGCCCAATCCCCGGATCTTAATCCAATAGAAAACTTGTGGGGTGACATCAAAAATGCAGTTTCTGAGGCAAAACCAAGAAATAGAGAAGAACTGTGGAATGTAGTCCAATCATCCTGGGCTGGAATACCTGTTCACAGGTGCCAGAAGTTGGTTGACTCCATGCAACACAGATGTACAGCAGTTCTCAGAAACAGTGCTTATACAACTAAATATTCATTAGGTGATTCAAAGGAAAGCAAAATCTTCAAACATGTTTCAGTTTATATAGTGAATGTTTGAGTTTGTAAAGAAGAATACAAACACTGCTATTTTTTTGAACAGTCTAATATTCACTTTTCTTCAATTTTTTTAGAGGAACAACACAAATTTGATATATTTTTCTTCATGTCTTGATTTGGTATAGAATGTGGAGTGTTCCCAATGCATTTATGTGTATGGAAATAAAAGCTATTAGAAGGATTTTGAGCTTTATTCACTTTTTTCAACACACTGCTATTATTTTGAACACAACTGTATGTCGGTCAGCTACTGGTTAATCAGTTTCAAATTGCGCCAGTATAAACATATGATTAATAGGTTGTCACTTATGCTGAATTATATCTATTGTGGGGCGGCCTGTCTATGTCGCCCCTTGAGCCAATCCAAAACTAACAGCACACCCCACAGTACCCATATGGAAGAAAAATATATTTGAAATATACTTTAAAAATATTGTTCCCAAATATATTGACATATATTTGAAATGCTACAATTTTTGCCATATTCAATAATATATATATATATATATATATATATAGTATATTGAAATGCGTTTTTATTACAAAATATATGAAAAATATTTTTAAAAATACATTTCAAATATACTGTATGTCTTTAAAAATATAAATCTACATATTTGGAATGCATTTACAAATATGTGTAAAAATATATGTTAAAATGACTTTTATATGTTGAAAAAAATCTGAAGAATATTTTTAAAATATATTTCAGATATATTTTTCTTCCATGTGGGTATTAAATACATTACCGAATAACTGGCACTGAAGCATACAGTGGGGAAAAAAAGTATTTAAAAGTATTTAGTCAGCCACCAATTGTGCAAGTTCTCCCACTTAAAAAGATGAGAGAGGCCTGTAATTGGCATCATAGGTAGACCTCAACTATGAGAGACAAAATGAGAAAAAAATTCCAGACAATCACATTGGCTGATTTGGAAAGAATTTATTTGCAAATTATGGTGGAAAATAAGTATTTGGTCAATATCAAAAGTTCATCTCAATACTTTGTTATATATCCTTTGTTGGCAATGACAGAGGTCAAACGTTTCCTGTAAGTCTTCACAAGGTTGGCACACACTGTTGCTGGTATGTTGGCCCATTCCTCCATACAGATCTCCTCTAGAGCAGTGATGTTTTGGGGCTGTCGCTGGGCAACACGGACTTTCAACTCCCTCCAAAGGTTTTCTATGGGGTTGAGATCTGGAGACTGGCTAGGCCACTCCGGGACGTTGAAATGCTTCTTACGAAGCCACTCCGTTGCCCGGGCGGTATGTTTGGGATCATTGTCATGTTGGAAGACCCAGCCACGTTTCATCTTCAATGCCCTTGCTGATGAAAGGAGGTTTGCACTCAAAATATCACGATACATGGCCCCATTCATTCTGTATTGTACATGGATCAGTTGTCCTGGTCCCTTTGCAGAGAAACAGCCCCAAAGCATGATGTTGCCACCCCCATGCTTCACAGTAGGTATGGTGTTCTTTGGATGCAACTCAGCATTCTCTCTCTTCCAAACACGACGAGTTGTGTTTCTACCAAACAGTTCTTTTTTGGTTTCATCTGACCATATGACATTCTCCCAATCCTCTTCTGGATCGTCCAAATGCTCTCTAGAAAACTTCAGACGGGCCCGGACATGTACTGGCTTAAGCAGGGGGACACGTCTGGCACTCCAGGATCTGAGTCCCTGGCGGCGTAGTGTGTTACTGATGGTAGCCTTTGTTACGTTGGTCCCAGCTCTCTGCAGGTCATTCACTAGGTCCCCCCCGTGTGGTCCTGGGATTTTTGCTCACCGTTCTTGTGATCATTTTGACCCCACAGGGTGAGATCTTGCGTGGAGCCCCAGATCGAGGGAGATTATCAGTGGTCTTGTATGTCTTCCACTTTCTAATTATTGCTCCCACAGTTGATTTGTTCACACCAAGCTGCTTGCCTATTGCAGATTCAGTCTTCCCAGCCTGGTGCAGGTCTACAATTTTGTTTCTGGTGTCCTTCGACAGCTCTGGTCTTCATATGGTCTTCACCATGGTGGAGTTTGGAGTGTGACTGTTTGAGGTTGTGGACAGGTGTCTTTTATACTGATAACAAGTTCAAACAGGTGCCATTGATACAGGTAATTAGTGCAGGACAGAGGAGCCTCTTAAAGAAGAAGGTGCAGGTCTGTGAGAGCCAGAAATCTTGCTTGTTTGTAGGTGACCAAATACTTATTTTCCACCATAATTTGCAAATAAATTCTTTCCAAATCAGCCAATGTGATTGTCTGGATATTTTTTCTCATTTTGTCTCTCATAGTTGAGGTCTACCTATGATGCCAATTACAGGCCTCTCTCATCTTTTTAAGTGGGAGAACTTGCACAATTGCTTGCTGACTAAATACTTTTTTGCGCCACTGTATATAAAAAATATGCACAGGATGTTATTTCTTTATATACAGTGATCAAAACCCCCCAAGGTATACACCTGTTTGTTTTCAGTTTATTCTGTCCCTTGAATCCTAACTGATTGTGTCACTAAATCAGATTAATTAATTATTATGCATCATTTCTAATTTCAAGTGTTTTGAAATCTTATCTTCATCACAGTGAGCAGCTGCAATTTCTTTTCATCTTCTGAGAATTTTGGTACATAAGGCCAGGCAGCCAATATTTTACAAATCTGTCTGTTGAAATGATTTGCAGTTGACACAATTTTATCTAAATAGGCACCAAAGCTTTAGTTAAAAATATTTAATTTTACACCAAACAATAGTTTAAAAACTGGTGCCAGATTTACACATATAATATAGCTAAACAGAATTTTTAGCAAAACACTATAAGTTGGCTGTTATCAACTGTTTAGCTGTTTAGCAACTGTTTAACTCTCTTATGATACAAAAAGCCAATACATTACATTTAAAACTGCAGGCCCAACAAGGAATTTAAAAAAAGGAGCCACTTTTCATACAATTTATAGAGAGGGATTATGGTTCCACCTCATTGTATGCAGGTTGGTATAAAGTTGTAAATTTGGTGGTTCTTATATTTAAAGCAATATTACAGAAGCCGGAGAATTCTCAAGAACTGAGAAAGTCTACAGTGGGTATAGAAAAGAATCACCTCCCTTTAAAATAATCAGATTTTGTTGTTTTGCACCCTGAAATGAAGATAGACAGTTTTTGTTTTATCCAGCTGTATTTACTCAGTGCAAGTTATAACATCCAAGTGAAAGATGCAACACCAACTTGACATGAAAAAAAAAACAATTAAAAACAGAATCACTAAGTTGGAAAAATTATCACCCTCCCTCCTAAAAATGACTTGTGAACTCTAAATAGCACACAAAGCCATTTGACTTTCAGCTGCAATCAGCTGTGGTCATTCTGATTAGCTTAACATGAAAAGAGCTTTCCTGGAGCATTTCAGTCCCCGGTAGTGCAACTGAAGCAAACAATCAACTTCGGGGGGCAAGGCACTGTCAAAAGATCTCCGGGATAAAGTTGTAGACAGGCACAAGTCAGGAGATGCGTACAAAAACTTTCAAAGGCTTTATCTATGCCTAGAAACACAGTGAAGTCTGTTATTAAGAAGTGGAAAGTATTTGGTACAATATAGACCCTACCTTGATCAGGACATCACTCCAAAAAAGATGACAGAGCCAGGAGGACACTGATCAGAGAATCTACCAAGAGGCCTACAGCAACTCTGAAGCAGTTGCAGGAATATATGACAAAGAGTGGTCATCGTGTGCATGCGACAACAAGATTACAAATTCTCCACAAATGGGGCATGTATGGGAGGGCTGCAAGAAAAAAGGCACTCCTCAAGAAAGGCCACATGCAGTCATGACTGAGCTTTGCGACAACGCACCTTGAAGATTCTGAGGCCTCATGGAAAAAGGTGTTATGTTCAGATGAGTCTAAAATTTAATTATTTTGGCCTGAACACTAAACAATATGTCTGGCAGAAATCCAATACATCTCACCATCCAAATAACACCATTCCTACAGTAAAGCATGGAGCTGATAACATCCTGTTATGGGGGGTTTCTCTGCAGCAGGGATGGGACAGGATAGAAGGAAAAATGGATGGGGCAAAATACCGTCAATGTTGTCAATGGGAAGAAGCTTACATTCCAACATGACAATGACCCAACGCACACAGCAAAAATGAGCACACAGTAGTTGAAGGAAAAAAAGGTGGATGTCCTTGCCTGGCCTAGTCAGAGCCCAAACTTAAACCCCATTGAAAATCTGTGGGATGACTTGAAGATTGCAGTCCACAAACGGTCACCATCAAATTTAACTGAACTTGAGCAGTCCTGCAAAAAAGAGTGGGCAAATATTGAAAATTCTAAATGTGCAAAGTTAATAGAGACATATCCCAACAGACTAAAGGCTGTAATTAAAGCAAAAGGCAGTTCAACAAAATACTGACACAAGGAGGTGATGCTTTTCCAACTCGGTGATTCTGTCTTTGAATTTGTCTTTTTTTGCTTCAGTTGCACTATCAGGGACTGTAATGCTTCAGGAAAGCTCTTTATACTGAGCTAATCAGAATGACCAGAGCTGATCACAGTTGAAAGTCGAATGGCTGTGTGTGCTATTGAGAAGGTGTTTAGCTACACCTGACCAAGTTTACAAGTCATTTTTATTTTTCCAACTCAGTGATTCTGTTTTTGATTTTTTTTTTTTTTTATGTCATGTTGATGTTATATCTTTTACTTGGATGTTATAAGTTGCATTGAGTAAATACAGCAGGATAAAACAAAAACTGTTTCTGTCTTCATTTCAGCCTTCAAAGCAACAAAATTTGATTATTTTAAAGGGGGCGATTCTTTTCGATACCCACTGTAGATGTAAATAAAACCTCTAAAAATATATTCCTGGCAATGTGTTTTTTCCAGTTTTTTATTTCAATGATTTTATAGTTTGTAAAAAAATGTCAATAAAATCATGTACACCAATTTATTCCAGGTAGCAAAAGTGGAGTTTCCACAATACAACGAATCCGATATTGTATCTACTTTATGTAATCTATTATGTGATCTAAATTCACCTAATATGGTGTATACCTCTTTATGTGAAGTACAGTTCACATTTAACTAAAATATCCATACTGCATGTGCAGTGTGCACTCTATCCCTTTATCGCACGATGTGGAGCGCAGCTGCTGCTGCAACACAGGAGGAGAGTGCGCACTGCACATGTGTGTCTCGAATGAGCCAGTGCACTCGTTCATGCTGTGATGGCTGCGTGTCCAGTGTCCGGAGCTTTCTTCTGCAGGTTTTACTCTAACAAAAAAAAGCTTTATTCTGAAAATTGGAGATCTGCTTTGTAATATACCAATGAGGCTGCAATGCAAATTATTTATTTTGTAAAGGTTTAATTAAAGTATAGCTAAAGGCAAAACTTTTTTTTTTTAATTTTGTATGGAGTGTAGAGGGATTAGAACACTTGTCTGTTTTTATTGCTGTTTGTACCCCTGCTAAGGAGATTAACCCTCT
Source organism: Staurois parvus (assembly GCF_062004578.1). Lineage (NCBI taxonomy): Eukaryota > Metazoa > Chordata > Amphibia > Anura > Ranidae > Staurois > Staurois parvus. Next base: position 9,765,426 of record NW_028318003.1, read on the forward strand.
ATATATGGCCTGTTTACCATTACCATAGAAAGTGAAAGTAAAAGAAAATCCCAAATTTTGGGCTTTCCGGAGAAAAGTAATAGAGGGGAAATCTTCCAATGGGGACACTAGTTCTAGTGACCTGGGGGTCCCCAAGGATTTCTCTGACTATGCAAGGATTTCCTCTCATTTCCTGTTTGGCTGTGGGAAGTGAAAGGAAATCTCACAATGGGACACAGATGGCAAAAAATATCTGATGGGATATAACTTTCCCTTGCTCTATCAAAAATAAAGATAAACAAACTTGCCTATAGTTATTTATTACAGGTACTTATATAGCGCCGTCAATTTACGCAGCTCTTTCCATATATATATTGTACATTCACATCAGTCCCTAACCCTCAAGGGGTGTACAATCTAAGGTCCCTAACTCACATTCATACATACTAGGGCCAATTTAGACAGGAGCCAATTCACCTACCAGCATGTCTTTTGGAGTGTGGGAGGAAACCCACGCAGGCACAGGGAGAACATACAAATTCCAGGCAGGTGGTGCTGTGGTTGGGATTTGAACCAATGACCCTAGTACTGCCAGGTGGAAGTGCTAACCATTTAGCCACTGTGCTGTTCTACTTTATGTAGCAGTGAGAAGTATCTTCCTTCAAACTATATATGCATAAAAGAAAGTTTGGTACATTAAAATGTATCCAATGAAATTAACACAGTTCCATAACTAGATTACTTATAGTTGTAAGTATATGATTCGAAGACAGAGAGTCCATTCACACCATTTGCATTGGTATGCACTGGGCAGTGTTGTACAGCGTATTTCCAAAGCAAAGACAAGGCAGTGTGCTTTGTTTCCTATGGTCAGTTCACCTCAGTGCCTTGCAGTAATGTGAACTGAAAAAAGTACTGCATGCAGTATTTTCTCTCATTTTGTACAAAAAGGAATCCGCACATTTGATCCCATGCAATTATCAAATTATGGTATTTTATTATTTACAGATGAAACATAAGGATTAGGGACATCTGGCAGGCAACCAGTTGTTAGTGGCATAAATCCAATTTTAGCTAGGTTGGCAGAATAGGTGGACTTCTTTTTGAAGCCATTAGTCACAGCTGATGTCTCCTCACTATATACAATTATAATATGCATCTGTTAGATATAATAAATACCTGTGAGTTTTGCATTTACACATTACTAAGCATGCTTATATTTATGATGAAAAGATAACTGTGAGGCAAGGTCTGCTTTAAATGAAAAGTAGATGAATAATCTAGATATTTAAGAAAGGGTTCTATTTAAATTAATAAATACATTTACTGTTTATTTTTTTATTTTTTATTTTTTTTTAATTTAAATATTTATTAGTTTTTCATATTATTACAAAAATCCATAAAAAGAGACACAAATACATATAAATATCCATACATTTCTACTCTGTCCCTTCTATTTACCTCTTTTCTATTCCCTTCCCTCCCAACCCACCATTTCCCCCCTTCCCCCCCCCTCCCCTCTGCAAGATCTCCAATCTCTCTAGGCCCAATAACTTCGAATAACTTCCTAGATTAGAGTTTTCTATATTTCTCTTTCAATCCCGATTTTTCCCATTTTTCCCAACGTGAATAGTATATTTTCATCCTATCTTCCTGAATATGATAAGATTTTTCCATTCTGCTAATCTGGTTTACCCTATTGATCCAATCCTCCTCCGTTGGTATCTCTACCTTCCGCCAATACTTGGGGATCAACCCTTTTGCAGCACTTAAGTAGTACCATACACCTGATTCCTTATATTTATTTACTGTTGTCTCAACACTATGTAGGAGACAAATGGTTGGGTCTAATCCTATGTCATTTCCAGTTATTTTTTCTATTAATTTGACTATTGTCTTCCAGTAAACCTGAATTTTTGGACATTGCCACCATATGTGGAACACCGTGCCCTCTTCCCCGCATCCTCTCCAACACATGTTTGAATTCTCCCCCCTCATCCTGTGCTCATTGCTCGGTGTAATATGCCATCGTGTCAAACATTTATAGTTAATCTCAACGTTTCTCATACTAACATTCTCGTGAACTAGTCTAAATATCTTATTCTGTTGATCTTCATCTATCACCACCTCCATATCTCTTTCCCAATTTACTATAAAAATTAACTTTGTGTCTGTGTCTAGTTCTGTGAGTATTCTATACATTTTTGTAACTCCGTTTTTCCCATCTCTACGTGTTTCTAATAGCCTTTCAAACATGTTCCATTCCTTTTTTAATCTCAAGGGTTTTGGGAGAGTTCCTATAAAACATTTTAATTGATGATATTTCCACTCATCTATTTTAGTAAACATATCTCCTCCCATCTCTTTTAATTCTTTAAATGTTCTCAATTCCCCCTCTACCAATACGTCTCTCAATTGGATATCTTCCTTCTTAATCCATCTCCCTGATATCTCATCTTTTCCCGGAGGGAAGAATTCCGTGTTTGCAAGAGGCATTAATATAGAGTTGAATTCCCATTTCATGTGTTTATGTAAGTTGTCCCATATCCTTAAGACAATTAAAGTGTAGGTGCTTGTGCCCTCTTTGGTTCTTCTATAATGTGCTGGAACCCATATCATCTTGCTCAAATTAATTCCACTCAGATCATTCTCTATTTTTACCCAACTTTTCCCCTTATGATTAAAAGTCCAATCATAAATTCTTGCTAACATTACTGCTTTGTAGTATCTCTTGACATCAGGTAGTCCCATCCCCCCTTTCTCTTTAGTCCTACTTAGTGTTTCATATGATACTCTTGGTTTTTTATTCCTCCATATATATCTTGTTAACATTTTTCTCATTATCTTAAAAAACACCTCTGGGAGTTTGATCGGGATCATTTGAAATCTTCTCTGGACAAACGCATTGACTCCTGCTGTTCTTCTCTGGGTAACTGCATTTATCTGCTACCTCCACTCTTAACCAGACAAACGCATTGACTCCTGCTGTTCTTCTCTGGACAAACGCATTGACTCCTGCTGTTCTTCTCTGGGTAACTGCATTTATCTGCTACCTCCACTCTTAACCAGACAAACGCATTGACTCCTGCTGTTCTTCTCTGGACAAACGCATTGACTCCTGCTGTTCTTCTCTGGGTAACTGCATTTATCTGCTACCTCCATTCTTAACCAGACAAACGCATTGACTCCTGCTGTTCTTCTCTGGACAAACGCATTGACTCCTGCTGTTCTTCTCTGGGTAACTGCATTTATCTGCTACCTCCACTCTTAACCAGACAAACGCATTGACTCCTGCTGTTCTTCTCTGGACAAACGCATTGACTCCTGCTGTTCTTCTCTGGACAAACGCATTGACTCCTGCTGTTCTTCTCTGGACAAACGCATTGACTCCTGCTGTTCTTCTCTGGACAAACGCATTGACTCCTGCTGTTCTTCTCTGGGTAACTGCATTTATCTGCTACCTCCACTCTTAACCAGACAAATGCATTGACTCCTGTTAAATTCTCAACAAATGTTGTAATTATATCTGTGTATCTGTTGACTTGTCCTCACCTCTAGGTGCACTCAGGTTTATGACTGTGGCCTGGTTCCTAAGAAACATCCCCCCCATTCATGTGAGCCTTATCAGCTTCTAATTGGGGCGGAGTTGAATGCTCATTTGAGCATCTCCCTATAAATTTAGTTCAGCTCATGGGGGAGATCTCTGATGGGGGGCACAGTCTCTGATGGGGGTGCTGCTTATGATGGAGTGCGGCTTTGAATGAGTGCAGAGCAGTTAAACACAGCAGTTGAACTAAAGCAGGAGAACGTAAGCAGCAGGAAGACACAACAACAGCAAGAAACTCTACTGCATGCTGGACAGACTGCAAGGAAACACACTGGGAAATATCTTTTACATACCTGAGTTCCACTCCGTGTACCTTTTTATATAATACACCCCTCTTCTCCTCTTCATATTACTATCCTCTGTTCCCAAATCTCATTTCTTTACCCCTCTGCTCCACCCCAAAACTTGTACATCTACCCCTCATTGCTATCATCTCCCTACTATTGCTTTCATCACCTCCCCAAAATGCCTCTTCCACTCCTCCTTCTCATTTTCCTCTCATCTGTTCCCAAAATCCATTCACTATATCCCTCTGCTCCTCCCAAACATTTATATATTGTGCCCTCACTGCTTCCCTCACCCCTCTATGGCACCTACCACCTCCTCCTATTACTCCACTCTCCCACTGACCCGAACACCTCCACTAGTAGTTTCTCACGCTCCTGCACATCCCGCTCCCATGCCACCTTTCTCACCCTTCTCCTCCTCATAACCGCGGGGGACATCTCCCCGAATCCTGGCCCTCCACTACCTCCCTCACCCGCCCAAAACCCTCCCGCCTCCACGTCCTGCCGCAACCCCCGCAACTTAGTATCTGTCCCCCTGCTCCCTAAAATCTCCCCCCCGTTTTCATGTGCACTCCTGAACGCCCGATCGGTGTGCAACAAGCTTACCGCCATCCACGACCTCTTTGTTTCCCGCTCCCTCAACCTCCTGGCGATTACGGAAACCTGGATCCAGCCCACTGACTCTACCTCCCCTGCTGCACTCTCCTACGGCGATCTCACCTGGACCCACTCACCCAGGCCCAACGGTCGTAAAGGTGGTGGGGTTGGCCTGCTCCTGTCACCACTGAGCACCTTCCGAGTCCTCCCAAACCCCCCCTCCCTATCCTTCTCCTCCTTCGAGGCCCACTGCGTCCGACTATTCTCCCCAACCCCCCTGAAGATTGCTGTGATATACCGGCCTCCTGGATCCATACCCCGCTTCCTGGAAGACTTCTCCTCCTGGCTACCCTTCTTCCTCTCCTCTGAGCTACCCACTATCATCCTTGGGGATTTCAACATCCCTGTCAACCTCGACAACCCGGACACAGCCCGTCTCCTCCACTTAACCTCCTCCTTTGCACTTGCACAGTGCATACAATCCACCACCCACTCCGACGGTAATATCCTTGATCTTGTCTTCTCCAACCGCTGCGCTCCCCACAACCTCACTAACACCCCCTTCCCTCTCTCTGACCACAACCTGATTACCTTCTCTATCTCCTCATCCTTCAACGCCTACCCCTCCAAATGTCACACTACTACCAGCCGTAACCTCCGCAACCTTAAACCTGCCTCCCTCCACTCCGCAGTTGATCAACTCCATGACCGCATCCTCCCCCTGTCCTGCCCCGACTTGGCTATGACCGCCTACAACAATGCGCTGTCAACAGCCCTTGACTCACTAGCGCCTTTAACCACACGCAACATCAGACCCCGACCGCTCCTGCCCTGGCAGACTGATCACACCAAAACCCTCAAACGACACAGTCGTGCCCTGGAGCGACTATGGCGCAAAACCAAATCCCAACAAGCCTTCACCCGATACAAATCTGCCTTCCACACCTACACCTCCTCCCTCCATACTGCCAAACAAGCCTACTTCCTGACCCTCATCAAGGCCCTCTCCTCCAATCCTCGCCGACTCTTCTCCACCTTCAACTCTCTACTCTCGCCACCCCCACCTCCACCCAGCACCTCACTGCCCTTGAGATTGCCAATCACTTCAAAAACAAGATTGACACAATTCGCAAGGACATTGCCGCAACTCACACGCCTTCTCAACCCGTCCCCTCTCACACAGCTACCCCCTCATCCCCCCTCCCCCTCGACATAACCCACAGGGACTTCGTCGCTGCTCAAACTCCCTCCAACCCCCTTCCCCCTCACTCAGCTACCCCCTCTACACCCCTCTCCCACAGCCCCACCACTGCTCTGACCTCCTCTCCCACCCCACCCTACATTCCTCATACTGAAGCTCCCCCAACACTCCACACCTTTGACCTTACTACCATCGAAGAAGTCTCCAAGATCCTCTCTGATGCCCGCCTCACCACCTGCCCCCTTGACCCTATCCCCTCACAACTCCTACAACCTCCCTCCCCCTCCATCCTACGCTCCCTCACCCACATCTTCAATCTCTCCCTCTCCTCCGGCACTTTCCCCTCCCCTCTGAAACATGCACACATCACCCCCATACTTAAAAAGCCCTCCCTGGACCCCAATGACCCGAACAACCTCAGACCCATCTCCCTGCTCCCATTTACATCTAAACTCCTCGAGCGCCTAGTCTACGCCCGCCTATGCTCTCACCTCAACGACAACAACCTCCTCGATCCCCTACAGTCCGGCTTCCGTCCCCTACACTCCACCGAAACTGCCTTACTCAAACTCTCCAACGACCTGCTAACCGCCAAAGCTAATGGCCACTATTCAGTGCTCCTACTCCTTGACCTCTCTGCGGCCTTTGACACATTCGACCACCCCCTCCTCCTCAAAAAACTACACTCCCTCGGCCTCAGAGATTCTGCTCTCTTCTGGCTCTCATCCTACCTGTCACAACGCTCTTTCAGCGTTACCTATAATGCCACCACCTCCCTCTCACTCCCCCTCTCTTTTGGGGTCCCTCAAGGCTCTGTCCTCGGGCCCCTTCTCTTCTCCATCTACACCTCCTCCCTTGGCCAACTCATACACTCTCACGGCTTCAACTACCACCTCTATGCCGACGACACACAAATCTATCTCTCAACCCCCCACCTCACCCCCTCGGTCTCCGCCCGAATCACACACCTGTTGAGCGACATATCAGACTGGATGTCGCTCCACTTCCTTAAACTGAACCTCTCCAAAACCGAGTTTCTTGTCTTCCCTCCAGCCCGGACACCACCCCCCATTGACTTCTCCATCATGTCCAACAACACCACCATCAAACCCGCCCCGCAGGCCAGAGTACTTGGTGTCATTTTGGACTCCAACCTATCCTTCCAGCCCCAAGTCCACTCTTTAACAAACTCGTGCAGACTCCACCTCCGCAACATCGCCAAAATCCGCACGTTCCTAACTCCAGAAACCACTAAACAGCTCATCCACTCCCTCATCATATCACGACTCGACTACTGCAACTCCCTCATCACTGGCCTGCCTCGCCGCTGGCTATCCCCGCTTCAGTCCATCCTGAATACGGCTGCCAGACTCATTCACCTTTCCAACCGCTCCGTTTCCGCCACCCCCCTCTGCCAATCCCTCCACTGGCTTCCGATTGCGCAACGGATCAAATTCAAAATCCTAACGCTGACGTACAAAGCTGTCCACCATACTGCCCCGAACTACATCACTGACCTAATATCCAAGTACCGCCCAGCACGCACACTCCGCTCCTCACAAGACCTCCTTCTCTCTAGTTCCCTGGTCTCCTCCTCCCATGCCCGCCTCCAGGACTTCTCCAGGGTGTCACCCATCCTCTGGAACTCCCTGCCCCAACCCATCAGATTATCACCTACTCTCCTCTCCTTTAGGCGCACCCTGAAAACCCATCTCTTCAGGGAAGCCTACCCCGCCCCCTGCTAACTTGCCAACCTCCTCCACTCTTCCTACCACTCCATCCCCCACAGCTATCTCCTCCTGTGCCACCATCCCCTCCCTCCTAGATTGTAAGCTTGAAAGAGCAGGGCCCTCGATCCCCTCATGTTTTGCATTGTATTGGTATTGTTCTGTCACATGTTCTGTCCCCCTTTATAATGTACAGCGCTGAGCGAACTATTGGCGCTTTATAAATACTGTATAATAATAATAATAATAATAATCTATAGAGTATTTTAGGTATAATTACCATTTTAATTAGGTTCATACGTCCTAACCATGATGGATTTCCTCCTTCTAATCTTTTTAGTTCGTCCTTAATCTCATTTATCAGAGAAATATAGTTTAATCTATACAGTTGTTTATATGAGGTAGCGAGTTTTATGCCTAGGTATTTTATATCTTTTTCTCTCCAAATAAAGGGGAGTTCTTTTTGTAGCCTTTCTTTTTCGCTCTTTGGTATATTAATGTTCAAAATCTCAGTTTTTGTTGGATTAATTTTTAGATTAGATAGTTCCCCATATTCCTTCAGAATCTTCATTATATTTGGTAATGTTATTCGGGGGTTGCCTACATAAAACAGTAGGTCGTCCGCAAAGGCCGCTACTTTATGTTCTATATTTTCTATCTGGATTCCCTTTACCGCTCCACTATTCCTTATTATTGATAGCAGGGGTTCCAATGTCAATACATACAGCAAGGAGGACAATGGACATCCTTGCCTTGTTCCATTGGACATCCCAATGGATTCCGACCTCTCCCCATTTACCGTGATGATTGCGGTGGGCTCCTTATATAGTTTACCTATCCATTCTCGCATTTTCTCTCCAATCCCCAACCCTTCCAAGTTGTCTATCATAAAGCCCCAGTCCACTCTATCAAACGCCTTTTCGGCATAAATTGACAAGAGCACCACCGGGACTTTCCCTTTTCTACTTTTCTGGATAAGCATCAGAGTTCTCAAGCCATTATCTCTACCCTCTCTCCCCTGGACAAAGCCCACCTGGTCTCCATGGATCCATTCGGGCATTAGATCTTTCAGCCTGTTTGCTAGGACCTTTGCGTACAACTTAGTATCTGTATTTAATAGTGAAATTGGTCTGTAGCTAGAGCACTGAGAGGGATCTTTTCCCTCCTTGTGGATGAGAACTACATGGGCCTGAAGGGATTCCCTCCTCACCTCCATCCCGTCTCCCAAGTCATTCATATATTTCTTTAACTTTGGTAACAGTACTTCACTAAATTTTTTATAGTACTTAACAGTATAACCATCCGGGCCTGGGCTTTTCCCTCCTCCTGTACTTCTTAATGCTACTTCTATTTCTTCCTGAGAGATTTCTGCCTCCAGGGAGTTCAGTTGTGTTTCATTAAGCTTTGGCAATCCCGCATTTTTTAAATATATCCTCCTTTTTTCATTAATACCTTCTCTAGTTTCTTTTGATGTTCCTTGGAGGTTGATGTTATACAACTTTCTATAATACTCCGTGAATACTTTAATGATTTCTTTAGTTGAGTGGACCATCTCCCCCTTAGGGCTTTTTATCTTTTCTATATAATTCCTGTTTTTCTTCTTATTCAGGGCTCTCATTAAGTATTTTCCTGGTCTATCACCCCATCTATATCTTTCACTTAATACTTTATTATATACTCTTCTCCTCTCCTCATCCATCAATCTCTCTAATTCGTCTTTTTTATCCCTTAACTTCTGTCTTGTTTCTATTGTTATTTTTTTCTTATGTATCCACTCCAATTCCAGGATTTCCTTTAAGAGTCCGCTAACCCTCTCTCTTCTTTCTTTTTTCTTCCTTGCTCCCATTGCAATCAGGATTCCTCTTATATATACCTTATGACTTTCCCATACTGTAGCTGTCGATACTTCCTCTGTTTCATTCTCCTGGAAATATACCTTAAGCTCTTCACTGATCCTCTGCACAATATCCTCATCAAAGAGAAGAGCCTCATTTAACCTCCATCCTAAACCTCCCGTCCACCTTTTTCCCCATCCCATTTTCATTACAACTGGGGCATGGTCCGAAAAAGTTCTTGTCTCTATTTCTATTTTAACCAGCATTTCAATGAGTTGAAACTGCCTACAAATCATTTGTGGATCCATTTCCACCATTGATTAAAATTTAGGGCGTAAGCTCCACCTATGTACGGCTCACCTCATCTCCGACCCGCCCGATTCCCTCTCTCTATAGTCTAGACTCAGCGAGAGTCTTTACTCTTTACCTCCCACCCTTAATCGTATCCTCTAAGCGGATCTCGACCTCCGGAGGAGGAAGACCAGTGGCGAGAGAGTGAAGTAAGAGAGAAAAAAAAAAAACTCATTCTCTACTTAATTCTCCCTCCCCCCGACGTGCTGCCAGTCCTCTTTTCTTGCATTAGTTATATTTCCTTTGTCTTCTTTTTCTTCTTCCCACCCAGCTATCTCCATTCTATGCAAGTCCAGTCTATAACAAAAATCTCTTAAATCTTCCGGAAATCGCAAATACGCTGTAACCCCATTTTTCCAGCCAATTAGAAATGCTGAGGAACCCCATCTATACTGCACATTCTGTTTTCTCATTTGCTCCAACAGGGGTTTCAGGGATCTCCTTCTCTTTAGGGTCTCTACTGTTAAGTCCGCATAAATTTGGATAATCAAGTCTCCAAACTTAATTAATGATCTTCCCTTGGTCTTCTTCCAAATCTCCTCTTTGGCCCCAAATTTTTGGAACTGGACAATTATGTCCCTCGGTCTTTCCTTCTCAGTAGCCTGATTGAACTTTCCTATTCTAAATACTCCGTCTAACTTGATCCCGTCTGTTTCAGGTCTATCTCTTATGGAGTTTAGGATTTTTTTGACTAGTTCGTATAATATTTCCCCTTTAGCAGTCTCTGGGATTCCTCGTATTCTAAGATTACACCTTCTTTCTTTATGTTCTTGAACTTCCATCCTATAGATCATTTTTTTCTGGTTGTTTTCTAATTGGCTTATTTTTTTCCTTCGATTATCTATGTTCTGGGCCTGGGTTTTAACTTTCTCCTCCATTTCTTCCATTCTTGCTAGCAGATGTCCTAAATCGTTTCGAATAGCTGTCATTTCATGTTTTATCGTTTTTTCCAGATTTTGAAACATTTCAGTCATCTCCTTCTTATTTGGTACCTGTAGTTCACCTTCAGATCCTTTCCTTCCCAGGCCATCCACTATTTGTTGGCTACTGCTGCTATTCAAGCCCATTGATAATCTAGGACTACTTCCTGAACTAGTGTCCATTTCCCCCTTTGCTCCTTGGGCCCTTTCTGGCGTAGTATTTCCATATGATGTATATTTCTTTATTGTTCCTGTTTGGGACCCTTTGGGCCCTGCTCCCTTGGGACCTTTATTCTTCATGTCCTCTAAATATCTTGGTAGACTTGCAATTTTTCCTATATCCTTTACTCTCCTAGGACACCTGGGCCTCCTCTCTTCTTATCTTCTAGCCCCTGGGAATCCTCCCCCTCCTTCACCCCCTAGTAGCCCATGACACTCAGGGGTTCACCACACAATAAGCTCCCAACATTTTTCACTCACCCCTCCTTTCTCAGGACGGTGACTCCATACTTGTGTGGGGGGTCTTCACTGCTGCTCAGTCCTGGGGGGGGATTCCTCAGGGTTTCCGATACTATATTTCTTTCTTTCCTCCTCCTTTCACTTTCCTTTCTTGGTCCTTAGAAGTCGACTCAGGGAAGGAGAGTAGCTCTTCTGATATTTATGGGTCTCTCTGACCCAGGATCAAACAGCCGGCCAGGGGGTACAGGCAGCTATACGCCAGAAGCACCCTGTCACATCAGGGCGCCAGCCAGCATCCACTTTCCCTCAAGGGTCCTCCGTAGCTGGCCCCTTACTCCTGCAGCATCTCTCCTCCTCTATCCGCACAGGTTCCCATTCATGTGTTGCCAGGGGAGCCGACCTGTCACTGTCTCTCTGCGAGGGAACCGGCCGGCGTCTCTACTACCCAGTCATCCTTTGCGGCGAGCAGCGTGCTCACACCGCCCAACCTCGTTTCCCCGGCAACCCGGCAGCTGTCCTGGGATCTCCCCAGCAAGTTCACCTCCCGGAGGTCCGTGCAAGCTCCGCTCTCCCGTCTCCACACCCGCCTCTCTCTCCCAGGGCCCTCCACAATCCGGTGGGGCTTCACTCCGTGAGGGTCTCGGGATGGGCAGGTTTGAGATTATCGGAGAGCACTCACATCGTGCTCTCCGACGCCGCCATGTTTAGGCTCCACCCCCCCTCATGACCTCCATGCTGAATACATTTACTGTTTAAACCTGAGATGGGCTGTAGGCAGATAATACAAAAAACACTAATTAATTAAGCTATTTATTTATTAAAATTGTATTTATTTTTCAGGTACTTATATAGTGCCATCAATTTTATGCAGTACTTTACATACATATATTGTACATTCACATCAGTCCCTAACCGTCAAGGGGCATATAATCTACAGTCCCTATCTCACATTCATACATACACATACTAGGGCCAATTTAGACAGGAGCCAATTAAGCTACCAACCTGTCTTTGAAGTGTGAGAGGAAACTCATAGTACCTGGAGGAAATCCATGCAAGCACAGAGAGAACATGCAAACTCCAGGCAGGTGGTGCCATAGTTGGGATTTGAACCAGTGACACTGGTACTATATATATATATATATATATATATATATATATATATGTATTTTTTTTTTCTTTTCTTTTTAATGCAGTTAGAATATCTGTTCCTGTTTTGGTATCCGCTTCTGAAAATGCCATACAGCAGCACTCAGACTGGGGAAGAGAGGCCAAGTACTCTGAGCCTTCAAAACCTTTTATCACTGGACATGAAGATACATTGACAGGGAGAGGGGAAAGGTGGGTTTGGAGTCAGTTTTATTTTATTTCTTAAGTTTGAATTTTTCATTGATGCTTTGTTTATGATTTTAATATATTTATACACTCTTTGACATTTTTTTTACATTTTATTACAGGACATTGTTCCCATGGTGTACAATTGACAGATTGAGTAGGTGGTGTGACATCCATACTGATATGCTAGTAGGTTAGTGATGCATGAGAAGTTAATGAGACAGATGTGGGTGTTATCAGCATATAGATGGTAATGAAAGCCATGAATAGAGCAGTTGCTCTATGGAAAGCAGAAGAGTAGCTTAGAAGGTAGAGTTTAGGTGCTTCTGAGGTTGTTGGGTAGGAGGAGAACCAAGAAAGAGAAGAGTCTTGGAGGCCAAGGAAGTTGATTGTAAAGCAGAGGTCTACAAACTGCGGCCCATGGGCCAGATGTGGCCCTTTGCTTGCCTTTACCTGGCACTATTCCTTCCACTAATGCGAGGCACTATTTCTCCCACTTACATCAAAGACGGGGCACTATTCCTTACACTGACACCAAACATGAGGAACTAATTCTCTCACTGACACCATTGATGGGGCACTATTCCTCCCACTGACACCAATGATTGGGTCACTATTCCTCTTCCTAATACCAAGCCTATGGCATTGTTTATTCCTACTGATTCCAGAGCATTTCCTACTCCCACTCGCCAAAGCCTGGTCCCTATAAAGTTTGAAGGGCAGTTAACTGGCCCTTCATTTTGAAAGTTTGGGGACCCCAGCTCTAAAGGAAAACAATAGTAAATTAAGACTGAACCTGATCATATATGCTACAGTTTCAGATCAGTTTTTATTTTTCAAGTTAAGCAAAAAAAAATGGTTTTCCATTCTTCAAATTTCTTTGCTTTCCATTTGAAAAAGGCTGCCCATAAGTCAAAACTACACCATTTTGTATGCTAATTTTGTAAATAAAACCCTTTGTATATTTTCCTATTGCTGTCCTGTAGAGACATCATTTGTTTAGCTTACTACAGGTTTAGTTTTAACTTACACTTACTTTAAATACGTATTATTATTTGATTTAGTTGCATGTGTAACTTACTAAGAAAAGCTGTTATGAAGTTTGTATTGCATCTGTTCCTTTTAAAGGATGCAGTTATTCTCCCAGCTGGCTGGCTTAGTGCACCTCCTAGAAAAAAAGCATTTCCCAGGTAGATATATCCTAACTAAAAAATGTTCAGCATGGGGAGGGGGGCCCACTACAAAAGTGCATTATAACTGCACTTATCCTTTCCTTTATTCTGCTCAACACATAGTATATTCTGTCATGAAATGGGGAGTCTTCTGCCTTATCATGTAGGATTTGCAGGTTTATGTCCTCTATGCTTTGTAACTGGAAACATGAAATAAATGTCTTACATGATACAGTGATGAAAAGACAAACACTTCCAACATAAGTTCCTCCTCTCCAAAATGCTCAGAAATGTAATCAAAGGACAAATCTTGGCCATGGCTATTCTGTTTCAGAGACCATTGGCTTGTTATTTCTTAGGTAAAGTATGTGTGAAATCTTACCTTTATTTATTTTATTTATTTTAGGTACTTATATAACACTGTCCATTTGCGCAGCACTTTACACATATATATATTGTACATTCACATCAGTCCCTAACCCTCAAGGGGCGTACAATCTAAGGTCCCTAACTCACGTTCATACATACACATACTAGGGCCAATTTAGACAGGATCCAATTAACCTACCAGCATGTCTTTGGAGTCTTTACCTTGTAAAACAACCCATTCAGTTTAAAATAGAAATGCAAGGTGTAGCACTTACCCCCCAACAGGAGCTGCTGGTGATGATGAGTTTTCTGTTCTGTCACAACTCTCTTAACTGCTTGATCCCCTCTGACACACTTGGTCGTACACTAAAAACCATTTACACCTATGACTTAAGCATTAGTAAGTTACTACTATAATAATGTATGGAATTAGGCCACAAACAACTTTGTGTTAAATGAACTAAATGTATTATGGCAACACAATTAAACAAGGCACTAATCAGTGAACAGTGAACAATTACTTGGGCACTGTAATATACGAATGGTCAAAGCCCCATAACTTGCACATAAAAGATGACAGCAACATCAAATTGAACTATAGTGGGTGCAGCTAGAGTCTCTAGAACAGCATCAGCTAACTCAGAGGAATATTAGGGTCCATGTGTGCACACTATTTATATAACTCCAGCATCAGGTGAGAGTATTCACTCTAAGTGTATGGGATACCTCTTGAAGATTGCGGAAAGTACCTGGAGCCTACTAGTTTAAGTGTTACTAAACCCTGCATTCACTATATCTAGTCTCCTATAGTACACACAACATAGAAATGCAATTTAGTAACTTTAAACTGTTAAATACCTTTTCTAATCAGCAGTATATAGCAGTCTCGTGACTTCTATCATTGTCTGGTCAAGCACTGGTTAAAGCTTGTAGGAGGAGTTTTCATTCTCCTCTGACCATCCTTTGAGGCTGCATGACCCCTGACCCTGTGTCTGGACAGCACTGATTGGCTCTCTGCTGATCACATGCACCCCAGTGGGGAGATCGACTCACCACCAGCAGCACTCAGCTAAAAGGACAAAAAGGACAAAACATTTATATATATATATATATATATATAGTATATACTGTGTATGTATATATGTATATATACACACTATATTGTCAAAAGTATTGGGACGCCTGCCTTTACAAAGCACATGAACTTTAATGACATCCCAGTCTTAGTCCGTAGGGTTCAATATTGAGTTGGCCCACCCTTTGCAGCTATAACAGCTCAACTATTCTGGGAAGGCTGTCCACAAGGTTTAGAAGTGTGTCTATGGGAATGTTTAACCATTCTTCCAGAAGTGAATTTGTGACGTCAGGCACTGGTTTTGGACAAGAAGGTCTGGCTCGCAGTCTCCGCTCTAAATCATCCCAAAGGTGTTCTATCGGGTTGAGGTCAGGACTCTGTGCAGGCAAGTCAAGTTCCTCCACCACACTATGCACTGATGTGCAGTCATGTTGGAAAAGGAAGGGGCCATCTCAGGGCGGACTGACCATATGGAAACTCGGGCACTGCCTGAGGGCCCGGGGTCAGTAGGAGGCCCCATGAGATGCCCCTGGTACCTTTTTCATAGGCTTTTTTGAGTTTGGGCAGGGCTCCATGATCCCCTATTGCCCGGGGGCCCTATGAGTTGTCAGTCTGCCCCTGGGCCATCCCTAAACTTTTCCCACAAAGTTGGGAGCATGATATTGTCCAAAATGTCTTGGTATGCTGATGCCTTAAGAGTTCCCTTCTCTGGAACTAATGGGCCAAGCCCAACCCCTGAAAAACAACCCCACACCATAATCTCCCCTCCACCAAGCTATACACTTAGCACAATGCAGTCAGGCAAGTACTGTTCTCTTGGCAACCGCCAAACCCAGACATGTCCATTGGATTGCCAGACAGAGAAGTGTGATTCGTGATATTAAATATATTTTTTATTTTTCTGTTTTCTTATAAATGATCACATGGCCTCTGTTCTCAGCTACATATGGGGCTTAGAGAAGTGGGGACTACAAAGGTGTCGCCAGGAGGCAAGGAGAAAGAGCTGTGCAGAGTGAATGTCAGCATTGGCCATTGGAGGACAGGAAGGCTGTGCTCCAAGCACAGCCAGAAAACTGATTACACTGGGATGGATGTGCTGTCATGCCTATTGTGGTCAGTTTGAAATAGGAAAGCAGGGGGTCTGGCAGGATCATCAGGTATTTCACAAAAAGGAAGCAATGCAAAGACAGCAGGATACTTTTTAACAAAGTACATGGTGCAACATGCACATATCAGGAATATGAAATGTTGGGATAACATACATATTAAAGTGGTTGTAATTCTCAGACACGAAATATGAATAAAGTATATCCCTCTATAGTGTGTACTTGTCTTAATTAAGAGCACTAAGTATCATGTCTGTCTACTTCTTCATTCCTCTGCTTTCAACATGAATAAATTCTGACAAGTTTCCCTGACACCATGAGAAAAATGGAGACTGGGCGGGGACCTCCAGCAGATAGACAGCCATAGCTCTGTTCCTTTGAGCTGTGTGAAGGGGGGGGGGGGTCTCTTCCATCCAATCAGATCTTAGAGATCTCCTCACTGAGCTATGCAGAATGTAACTTCAGCTCTCTATCCCATTTTTCTGAACTTTTAAACAAGCTTTCTAAATTATGCACTTTGAAAAGATGTGGAGAAGAGAAGACTGCAGATAGACAGGTACAACGTATGTAGGAGGATTTGTTTCACTTCTGTGCTTTACCTGAGGCCAGTCACTACATTAGTAAATGTGAGGGTTTACAATTACTTTAAGGCCTTTATGCAGGGAACATTTTCCCCCTGTACATTCTATAACTCTATGGAATCCTTAATCTGGTTCTTTCACTCCTTCTGGAGCACCCTTTCTTAAGGATATTCCCTTGTCTGCAGTCAAACACGAGGTGGCCTTTCTCATTGCTATCACCTCAGTGAGAAGGGTCTATGGGTTAGCAGCTTTATCTTGTAAAGAACCTTCCCTAATATTACACAAGGACCTTCCTAAGGTTGTTTCCACCTTCCACCTCTAGCAGAATAGTATCTTTATCTCATTATGTCCAGGTCTGATATTTCCCAAGGACATTTTTCTCCACTTTCTCGATGTGGTATGCACAGTGTTCTTCTCTTCAGGTATAATGGATGAGCCCTATAGCTTCTTATGATTTTGATGATGACTATAGATCAGGTATTACTGGCAGAAGAGATTGATCAGAAAAAAGGCAATCAATTTTTTAAGCATGTACAGCCACCATTTGGCTGAGAACTATTGGTCCAAAGGATGGGGTCTCTCCCTTTCCTGTTAAGTCACACTCTATTGCAGGGGTGTCCAACCTTTTGACTTTCCTGGGGCCACATTAGAAGAAGAGGAATTGTCTTGGGCCACACATAAAATAAACTAACAATAGGGATAGCTGATGAGCAGAAAAAGTCGAGCAGATCACAACTTAATGATCACAGATATAAATAATGTACCTATCTGAGTAATAAAACTTCATATTTTTTTTTTGTAATATTTTCTATTATAAAAGTAAAAAAGAGTGCAACATAAAACTAGTGCGATATTTGACATTGTTTTTGATAAATGAATGCATCAATATCTGGTTTGATGAATGTAGTAGCAATTCTCAATGAAGGCGCTCATCAAATATTTTGGTTGTAATTTTGCCCCTCGTGTGCTTCATTCTTGAAAATAGTTGCTCACATACAGAAAAAGTGTTCATTCTCCTTGAAATTTTCCACATTTTTTCATGTTACAACCAAAAATGTAAATGTATTTTATTGGGATTTTATGTAATAGACCAACGCAAAGTGACACATAATTGTAAAGTGAAAGGAAAATGATAAATGGTTTTCAAAATATTTTACAAATAAATATCTGAAAAGTGTGGCGTGCATTTGTATTCAGTCCCCTTTACTCTGATACTCCTAACTAAAATCTAGTGGAACCAATTGCCTTCAGAAGTCATCTAATTAGTAAATAGAGCCCACTTGTGTGTAATTTAATCTCAGTATAAATACAGCTGTTCTGTGAAGCCCTCAAAGGTTTGTTAGAGAAAATTAGTGAACAAACAGCATCATGAAGGCCAAGGACCACACCAGACTGGTCAGGGATAAAATTGTAGAGCAGTTTCAAGCAGGGTTAGGTTATAAAAAAAATCCCAAGTTTTGAACATCTCACGGAGCACTGCTCAATCCATCATCCGAAAATCGTCTTGGGCCACAGGTTGTACACCCCTGCTCTATCATATCTATTATTACTTCATGGGCTTTTCAGCATCAGGTATGCATTTCTCAGATTTGCAAGGCTGCTACTTGGTCTTAAAAAATGGATTGATTTGCATCTGCCCACTGTTTTCCAATGACAAATAAATTGTTATTTTTGAGATTTGTGAAACACATACTGTAGATACCATCAGTTTTAAGAAGTCTCTACTGTGCTTTATGTTTGTCCACATACATATACATTTTTTGCAGACATTTTGGAAAAAATCAAGTATGTTTTTACTGTTAAAAAAGAATTGTAACATTATACCAATTAAGTTGCACATTTTTAAGTGATCTAGTTTTAGTGAACCATATGATTTGGAGATCAATCTTTTCTCTGTGATACATTTCACCTACACTGCTCCACATTCCAGTCCACTGCTCCACAGTTCTCTTTGCCATCTTTGAGCTTCTTCTCCTTTAGGGTTTTAAACCCTGGTTATGAATAATATAGTCCTATACCTGCACTCATTGCATTATGACTAACCATATGTTTGCACACATCTATGCGTTGTGGTGCGCTGTTAAAAAAAAAAAAAGAGAAAAGGTACATGTCCTATTTCTGGTTTCTAATAAATACAAATCTGTATTTATTTTTTAAGTCTTCAAAAATAACTTTTTTTATTACCGGTACTTATATAGCGCTGTCAATTTGTGCAGCGCTGTACATACATATTGTACATTCACATCAGTCCTTAACCCTCAAGGGGTGTACAATCTAAAGTCCCTACCTTACATTCATACATACACATACTAGGGTCAATTTAGACAGGATCCAATTAACTTACCTTTAGGGATGTCTGATATTTTTGGATATAAAAAAATTGTATCAATGGTCTTTAAAACATGATTGGGTGCTGTGTTAGCTGCAGTGCATGAAATCCATTGATTTGTCAGATTCGATTTAATTCGATCTTTAAGGAATAAGTACATGTGAATTTGGCCAGGCTATTGGTTTCATGAACTAAAGTACACAGTTTAGAACAATGTGCATACACATGTCCAAGCTGATCACAAATTGTTCATTTCCAGACTGATTTGCTGCTCTCTATTTATACAGTATAACCATAAAGATTATAGTGAGAGGACACTAAAGTAATCAAAAAGTACTCCCAATGAATCGGTGCGTAAAGCCTTCTTAGAAAAGAAAGTACTTGCATGTCTCAATCCAACACATATGCCAAAATAACATAATTATTGCTTACTTCAGGAATGGGTAGAACATGCAAATTACTAATTTATGCTAACCAGATGTACTGTACATCCAGGACTACTGGTATATAATGCAAAAGTCCCTTCTCACCATAAGCTATTTGGTAATACTGTTTTGATAAGCCCTACTCCATGGAAACCACTATACATCAGGGTTTCTGAATGTGCATCTGACTGTTGGGGCATAAGGAAATCATTTGCATGGCTTTGTCCACTGTCCTGAAATTAGGAATTACCCTCATATTTTTGGGATATGACATAAGAATACCTTCTATTCTAAGTAGGTTTGTATATGCCGCTCTTTATTATTAACACTACAGATTTTCCCTGTAGTGCTGACTTTTATCCTGTCTCAAATATCTACTCAATTAAGTGTTTAGCTTGTTGTTTAACAATTTTATGATCAAAGGTTATTGATGCCTAGGCATCTTGGCTAAATTTAAGTGTCAATGTGTGTCAGTTAACTTGACATTATCACTGTGACTAATTTGTGTACCTAATTAATTTGATATATTTTAGGGAGATATAAGGATTTTGGTTAGCAGTTTAATAAATCCTTGTATTTTCTTATTGGCTGAGAAATGTGCAAAAAATTTAACAAACATAAGCTTTTTCCTATAATTATTATTATTTTAATACTGTAATAATATCTGCCAATTACAGTGTTAAACAAATGAACATGGTCACCTTCAGGCTGCATTGCCATCAGCAGGTTAATTGTTTATTTTGTAAATGAAGCCTCCAGCCTTCATCAGTGTTCACTATGTAATTTCAGGCATAATAATGAAATGGGAATGGGTTAAATTATTTTAATGAACTGCAATTTCTCACAGAGTTCATGGACAAACTTTAAGATACGCTAGTTAACCAGCCTAGTAAGTGGCAAATGGATGAAAGGATATAGCTGATGGTATTGATCTGTTTGTGAAATGATTTAGTGAGAATCTGACCATCCACCATGAAAATAGGTCATGGAAATTTACTTCTGACTTGCTGCTAGTGGAAGTGTTCCATAAATTATACTCATTAGTATTATTTCTCTGAATTAAATTCTTTAAGGATAACTTATCTCGCTCATAATGAATATAATGTCACTTATAAATCAATTTCATGGAGTGATCCTCACATTGAGCTCACCTCCCTCCCACATGCACCTCTTAGTAGACCATAAGACACCAGCATAGTTTGATGCAAAGGTTATTCGTGTTTTATTCTTCATGGTGTGATAAAGGTAGAATTGATCAAATAGTAATCTGTAAATATACTGTAAATAGGATGTATAATACCTTCAATCTTTATTGCAGATAAATCTATTTTTTTATTTAGCTGAAGCAAATGCAAATATTCAGCTTTCTTTACATTTTCTTTTCTTCGGCTTTACATTCGTGGTCAGGGAGGCAGTAAAAGAGAGGTGACATGGTGGCTGAAAGGGTTGGTACACACACTGCAGCCATGGCAAAATTTATTCCGCATGTTGTATTTGGGGGTGGTATCCCTGTAAAACATTACCAATTCAAGTGAATGGGGCCATGTCACAACTGCTCTACAACCTCTTGTAATGCATGGAGCAGTGCAGCCCTGCAAGCTTTCAAGGGTTAATACAGCCATCCAGGAGGTGACATATCACCTCCTAGCAGTCTGTCAACTTGCCTCTTAAAAGCAATCCACTGCAGGTTGCTTTTTAGAGGGGTGGCAATGACAATCACAAGTGTAAATAAGCCTTTACGGTGTAGATTAAACTTTCTCAACCTTTTCAACAAGGAGGAGCCCTTGAAATAACTTTCCAGCCACAGGGAACCCGTGCTTAAAATGACTTTTTCTACAACTCATGATACAGTGCATCCAGAAAGTATTCACAGCACTTAACGTTTGTCACATTTTATGTTACAACCTTATTCCAAAATGGATTAAATTCATTTGTTTTCCTCAACATTCTACAAACAATACCCCATAATGAAAATGTGAAAGAAGTTCCTTTTGAAATCTTTGCAATTTATTAAAAATAAACAACGAAAAAACCTGCATGTACATAAGTATTCACAGCCTTTGCTCAATACTTTGTTGAAGCCCGTTTAGCACCAATTACAGCCTCAAGTCGTTTTGAGTATGATGCTACAAGCTTGGCACACCTATTTTTGGGCAATTTCTCCCATTCTTCTTTGCAGTACCTCTCAAGCTCCATCAGGTTGGATGGGGAGTGTCGGTGCACAGCCATTTTCATTTCTCTCCAGAGATGTTCAATCGGGTTCAAGTCTGGGCTATGGCTGGGCCACTCCAGTACATTCACAGAGTTGCCCATAGCCATCCTTTGTTATGTGGGCTGTGTGCTTAGGATCGTTGTCCTGTTGAAAGATAAACCGTCACCCCAGCCTAAGGTCCAGAGCACTCTGGAACAAGTTTTCATCAAGGATGTCTCTGTACATTCAGAGGTGAGTGGGGGAGGGAGCGCTAAGATGCATCTACCCTGTGTGCCTTTGGGGATGGACCATCAGCAATGGGGTTTAGTAGAAGGTCCACATGGAGGTGGTGTGCAAGTCCATCTTTAGTGGGGGGTTTGTAGAAGTATGGACTTGTCAGAGGAGGCAGCTGACTGTAAGAGCTTGCAGATACTCCTAATGCAGGTAGAGAAGAGAGACAGCAGTGCCACTCTAAGTGTAGACAGTTAAAATCAGGCAGATTTAATGGTAAAATTGCAGTCACATAGGTAGGTAACAGGTAGGCATGTCAAGTGATGGAGGTCCAGTGGGAGTATCAGGTCCTTTGGCTGCGCTCTGGGTGTTTCCCCGCTGCTCCGGTGGTGTCCAGGGCTCGGGACGTAGCAGAGGGGCGCAGGGAGGCTCGCACAGATGATGTCACCGGATGGACCTGGTGAGCTTAGATGGGCAAAGCCAGTAAGCGGGGCTGATCAGTCAAGTCACACGGCGAGCAGGTTTGCAATGATTAACACTAAGAGCGCCGGATCAGGGGATTACAAAGCCTAAACAACATGCATAAAAGACAAGGATATATACACATGAAACTAAAAAGGATATGCCAGTAATATTCACAGAAGTTGGTGTCTGGGGGGAAAAAGTGAGGGGGAGATAAAGGAAACCTTGGAGAATAAAAACCTTAGGAAAAAAAAACATATCATTAGACTATATGGATACAGTGGGCAGTGGTATAAAACTGGGGGGTGGGAAAACAAATATATACAAAATATAGAAAAATAGGGGGAAAAAATGAGAAATAAAAAACAATAAATGAGAAATAAAATAAATATAGGGTAATGAAAGATGGTTATAACTATGGAAATGGAATAGAAATAAAAATGAAAAATAAACATAAAAAATAAAGATAACAAAGAGGGTAAAAATAGGATCAAAAAAAGAAAAAAAGTATATAATAATGTGTGGAAAAAGAGAATATTGTATTTAGAAAGAGAGGAAGGTTGCAGGAGGTGGGGGGGGGGGGGATATAGAGCATACCATGGTGTGTGGCAGATGTGTAGAAACGAAAAGGAAGAGTAAAGTGAGGTGTGGAAGATGTATGGATGGCGGGATACTTATTATCGGCCTGTGGTAATAGGTAGATATAGGGGCTGGATGGAAGGACATGGAGAGGTGTGGGGGGAGGGGAGTGAGGAATTAACTGTACTATGGTGGATAATTTCAATTTATATTGTAAAGCGCTGAGCAAACTGTTGGCATTATATAAATCCTGTATAATAATAATAATTCCTCATTGAGGCCTCCCGGTTCCAGTGTGTTAAGGGTATATATCCAGAAAGTCTGTCTTTGGCAGAGATGTTTGAAGCGCTCTGCTTGCGGGGGGCCTTTGGGGATGGTTTCTATAACCCACATTCTCATGTAGTCTGAGGATTGGGAGTGAAACTCTGAGAAGTGTTTTGGGATGCTGAGTTTGTTTTTGCTGTCATCTACTTAGCATCTGTGCTCACTGAATCTTTGGCGAAGTGTGCGTATGGTGCGACCGATGTACAGAAGGTCGCAGGGGCAGGATATACAGTAGATGAGGAATTCAGAGGGACAATTGTAGAATTCTTGTGGTAGGTTTTGCCTTGGGTGGTGAATTCTTTTTGTCCATGTAGGATGTATTTGCAGGTTAGGCATTTGGGTTTTTTGCATTGGTACATGCCTTTGATGGACAGAAAGGTGGGTATGAGGGTGGTCTTGGGTTTTTTGGCAGTTTTTAGTTGGCGGGGGGCTAGTTTGCTTTTAATATTCCTAGCCCGTCTGTAGGTGCTTATATAGACAGGTGTATGCCTTTCCTAATCATGTCCAATCAATTGAATTTCCCACAGGTGAACTCCAATCAAGTTGTGGAAACATCTCAAGGGTGGTCAGTGGGAACAGGATGCACCACAGCTCAATTTTGAGTGTT
This sequence comes from Staurois parvus, assembly GCF_062004578.1. Taxonomy (NCBI): domain Eukaryota; kingdom Metazoa; phylum Chordata; class Amphibia; order Anura; family Ranidae; genus Staurois; species Staurois parvus. Next base: position 9,789,175 of record NW_028318003.1, read on the forward strand.
ATGGCAAAGGCTATGAATACTTATGTACATGTGGTTTTTTTCGTTTTTTATTTTTAATAAATTGCAAAGAATTCAAAATAAACTTCTTTCACGTTGTCATTATGGAATATTGTTTGTAGAATGTTGAGGAAAAAAATGAATTTAATCCATTTTGGAATAAGGCTGTAACATAAAAAATGTGAAAAAAAGTTAAGTGCTGTGAATACTTTCTGGATGCATTGTACATTAGTGTTTTAGTCACTGTAAAGAATACTCCTTAAACTTGTGGCCTTGGGGAAGACCTACCTCCTTATAGATAGCTAAAAATATCAATGGTGTCAGTGGAAACGTATCTGAGAGGCAGAAATTGCTAACTGCTCAATGTACTCCAAGAAATCTCTGGAGGAACCCTGGTATAGATTGAGGTGATGTCTGCTGTACAGATAAACTAGACATTTTTCCTCTTTTCAAGTTTCAAAATGATTCAAAACTCTTGTCTTATAAGCAGCAGATTAGAGTACATATTTATTGAGAAATGAGTGCATGAAAAATCATTTTAGGAGTCAATTGACTTGACTGATATACTCGATTCTAATGAAGAGATTGTAAATTTTTATGTATTTTGTAAGATTATAAAAATAGACATTCAGAAGTACCTAATATACAGGGTTAGAAAAGGAAGCCATTGAGATTGAGAATGTGGCAGCTGCCATTGCTCTCTTGTGTTTAAAGGTGTAGAATTGGATCCTTATTCTTCCTTAATTACTTAACGCTTAATTAGTGGCATAATAAAATCAGAGGTAATTGTTTAGTTTGTAGCATACTTGGTGCACATCCATCATTTATTCACAGATAGCAGGAAAATCTGGCAGGGTTCTAATTCTTCCACACTTTTTCAAATACATTTATTTGAAAACTTAATATTTGCAAGAATAGATCATTATTTTTTTGTACACCTCTCAATGTTCCAACCACATTTGTGTATATATACTGTATATGTGTGTCCTGAAGTCAGTCTCCTCTTCTACTCCAATGCTGCCTCCACCGTGAGGCCTGGTTCACATCTATGCAAGTGGTTGCAGGTACAGGAACCATAGGAAAATCACTTGATCGAAGTGTCCAGGCAATTTCCGTGCAGCCGCATTTTTAAAAAGGTGCAAGAACCTTTTTTTATTTCGGGAATTGCAGGCCGCAAAACTTGGGGTAGCTCCCTGCTACGTGAGTGGGTGATGTAGCTATTCAAAAGAGACTAGAGGTCTTCTCATGCTTCCCAGTTGTCTGTAATGTAGTCACAAGCATCATGAAGGCTAACTGCTTAGTGATGTTGCCTTGGACCCTACATTTAAATCCCACCTAGAGCATTATCTGTTAGGAGTGTGTAAGTTGTCCTCATCCTCGTTTCTGTGGCTTTACTCCAAGAATCAAGGCTTTTTGACTTACTCCCAAATATTGGCCCTAGAGCATATAAGTGTGGTATTAATATTATGAATGTTTCTATGATTTCTGTAAAGTACTGCATATGATGTTGGTGCTTTATTAATGTAGGAAATTAATAGGGGACAAATATTGGATAGAGAATGTCTAATTATTGGTTGGTGCTGTTTATTGACAAATGTTGACTTTAAACTACCTAGCACTGGGTACTTCCAGGTTCTGCCAGAGATGTAAAACTGTTGGTGGAGGGTTTTTCTTTTATAACCCTACGAATATTAATAAAGACATACTAGTCTTACTTGGATTTTGTGATGTGCTCTCATTCTTTCACTTTACTTACTATTTAGGTTCACCTAGAGGTAATGGAGACCTTCATTTTTACAGGAGCTGCGTATGTGATCAGTATCCAGATCACATCCATGCTTTAACCAAAGACCCTAGGGTATGACGAACCATGTAGCGCCAGTACTGTTAATTTATCTGAGCTGCCACAGCAGAAACTAAATGATTCCAATGGTGAATTTACCTTATTGACATACTGATTAAAACTGCATATTGATGTTTTATGCTCTACATTGTTATGTTACATAATTATAATGAGCTGCCAGCAGCTGCTCACCTCCTGCAGTTCTCGCCTCCTCCTTCTTCTTCAGACATATGCCTGCTCTATCTGCTGGCAAAGGTGTTAATACTTTAAGTCTGTGCTTTTGGGTTTTTATCATGTGATTTGCCCTAACATGTTACTGCAGCTAAAACCCAGCCTGATTTTCTAGTTTTGCCTTAGTAGTCTAGTTTTGCTTTACTGCCTCTTGCGTTACTTTCCCCTCACTGAATAGAAGTGATGATGCTGAATCATAGTCCAATGGCTGGGGGCAGAGATGTGACACAGCAGCCCTAAACAACCACTCCGGTCCCCCTTTTGCTCTATTCTACGCTCTCTATCTCACATCTGTAATCTCTCCCTGTCTACTGGCATCTTCCCTACCCCTCTAAAACATAGACCGCTCACCCCCATACTTAGAAAGCCCCTACTGGACCATGCAGTCCAAAGAACTTAAAACCCATCTTCTTGTTCCTATTTACCTCTGAACCTTTAAAACGTGTAGTCTACAACCATCTTGGCTGCAAATTCACTGATAAGAACCTTCTCAACCCCTTTAAGTCCAATTTTCACCTGCAACGCTTCACCAAATCTGCCCTACGAAAACTCACTAACAACTTACTAACAGCTAAAATCAATGGTCACTACTTAGTACTCATACTGTTAGACCTTTCTTCTGCCTTTGATACAATTGACTATCTAGTCCTCCTCAAAAGCTTAATTCCCTTGGTCTCAAGATTCTGCTTTTACCTAACTAATGTTCCTTCAGTCACCTATAACCCTATCTCCCCTTTTTCTATTGCTTTTTCAGTAGAGCCCATGGACACTCTGCTTGGAGCTTTACAATGCACTAAAACCACGGTCTCCTGGGACAAATCGATGCAATGAAGATCACCAGAATGGCCTCCATATTGATCCTCTGGAGCAGGCACGGGAGGAGCTGTATATTCAGATGTATATCAAACATATATCAGGTTGAACTGATCTTACAGTGTCACCATAGCATTCACTATAAAGGACAAAGGTCCCTGGTCCTGGTGATGAATCTCTACAGGTTTTGCTGAACCTGGAAACCCGGAACCTGGTGTCCTCCACTTGAGACAGGGACCTTAAAATATCTGTGGGTGAAGAGACCATTCCCTGGGGTCCAGACATTATCATTTGAAGAAGTCCATCTGCCAATTCTGTGACTGGGTTGTGCACAGTGGACAAAGCTGAAGCTTCACCTAAGTCAGAATCAGGTCTTCTTTTTGAGTTGCGTGACTTCTGGTACCACTCTGATGGTTGAGTATATGGGACTGCCCCAAAGGAAGCCACCATTAGGCCTAGAATCCTTATGTAGAGAAAATTAAGTTTTTTTTAAAGGAGGAAAGAAGACCCTGGACTGTATACAAATTTAGGCCCAGATACTCCAAGCAGTGAGTTGGATCCAGCTGACTCCTGATAATTCAGGATCCATATAAATTTCTGAAAAGTCTGCACCATCCAATGGACATTAATTGATAAAGCCTGCACAGACAGTTCCTTCAGCAGGAGGTTGCCCAGCTATCCCATGATGATGATAACCTGAAAGTGGCACTGGGTTAGAACAGACAGGCATTTCCCATCAAAGAGCATTTACGTAAGGTGCTTTTTGCACGGAAGCTGTGCAAACCAGCACTTAAGCAAAATATTCTGCCTCATATAAAATGAAAGGAGAACCATCCTGGATACCTGATGAAACGTATCCTGAAGCCCATCAACACAGCACCCAGGGAGCTGCAGGAGCCACAGACAGCCATTTACTTCACTTGTACTCATGTAAATGCCAATGCTTATTTGCATCAGCATTTCCCCACACATGCCTGTTCGAAATATTTCCCGAACATGAAATTTCTATTTTCAAAAAATACATCGGACATGCATGTGTAGCTAAACACTGATGCAAAGGACTGCATACAGCCATTCACTTGTATAGCAGGCTGCATATGGAGCCAGGAAATTTACACTAGGCAAATAAAATGCTTATAATTGTCTGTGTACATGAACGCTGAAATTTGTTAAACCAGGATCAAATATAGTAGTTTGACAAAAAATAAATGAACAATAAAAGTATAAATAAACTTAATTATAGTTCAAACAAACTAAAATGGACACGGTAACTGATAAACCAGACAGTGAGTCTCCATTCAGATACAGTATATATTTGACCCTGGTTTTCCTGTTGATGAATTAGCTTTGAACTACACACATAGACTGTAATGTGAGGGTTAATCGTCACACGTATAAAGCCCTTTAATTAAGCACAAGAGAGGGTTTTGAAGCTGGAGTGTATTAACTGTGCTATTACTGTTCACTGTGTTATCCTGAAGAGGGAGCAAAGTACTGTACATTCTGAAACGCGTCCAGTTACTTTTCAATGGTTTATTAAAGTTTTAATTTTTACCTTCCTTGTGCCATCCACTCTTTACATCTATGGGAATTATCGTATGAAGTGCTATTGCCGTGATAATTTATTGATACTACCTCTAATCCAGACGAGCCTTTCCATATAAGTGTGCTTTTTTGTATTTCAGTGGTTTCACTTAGAAACCACTATATCCAATTCAACATTTAAAGTGTTTTTTTTTTACCTAATGCAATCCCTGCATTAAACTGGTTGTGAACTTCATATATGAAATATGAACAAAGCATATCTATAGTGTGTACTCAAGAGCACGGTGTCATTTCAGTATGCTGTTTTATTCCTCTGCTCTCATCATGAATCCCTTCTGACATGTTTTTTTGACACCAAGAACAAAATGGTGACAGGGGAGGGACCTCCAGCAGATTGAGAGCTCCAGCTCTGTTCCTGTGAGCTGTGTGAGGGGGTGTGTCTCTTCCCTCCAATCAACTCTCAGAGCTCTCCTTACTGAACTCTGCGATGTGTAATTTCAGCTCTCCACCCACTGTTTTCTGAACTCTTAGACAAGCTTTAAATTTTAGCATTGTGAATGGTTGTAGAGAAAAGAAGACTGCAGGTACAACATATGTAAGAGGATTTGTTTCATCTCTGTCTATCACCCGAGGCCAGTCACTTTACTGGGTATATGTAAGGGTTTAAAATCACTTTAAGGTTACAAACATTTTATTGCTTTCTGTCCTTCCCATTCCCTGTGTGAGGGGGAAGAGAGGGGAGAAGATATCCAGTGCTGTGCACAGCTGCATCTATTCTCCCCTCTTTTCCTCTTCACATAGGGGTATGAGCAGCAGCAGGAGACATTGGCTTCTGTTGCTGTAAATTAAACGCAGTGAGAAGGAAGCAGGGGATGGCTCTACAGATGCACACAGCTTGGGGGGAGGGTGGCAGCTCCTGATGATGTCATAATGCCGAAACGCATTGAGAAGGACTTGTGTCATTTCTGATTCCAAACTTCTGGTGTAGGGAACACAGATGGTGATAGGAAATAGAAATGTGCATTTAGCTTGAATAGAAGCAAGCATCCATATTTTGTTAGTGGATTTTATTTGTTTTTAAGTTTTGAATAAATACAGTATTATGCTATTGGAGGCTTCCTCTGGTTTTGTATCTCCCTCACATGCATGCATCCCTGGAGAGCAATAACAGAAAGAATAAAAGCAAAATGAACCACTGGAGCAGGGAGTACCCATGTTTAACCACTTGCTGACCGCAGATAGCCGAATGACAGCTTCTCTGCGGCCGGACAGTTCTGGGAGGGTGTCATATGACGTCCTCCCAGAACGCGCTCTCCTGCGCTCCACTGGCGATCTCCGTGATTGCTGTGTCCTACGGACACAGCTGATCACGTGATGTGGTAAAAGGCCAATCACAGCGACCTTTTACCACGTGATCAGCTGTGTCCAATAACACACTGATCACCAAGAAATGCAATTACCGGTTATCGGCTGCACTTTCCTCACGCTGTTACAGTGTGAGGAAAGTACTGCCGAGAACCGGCAGTTGTCAGAGGAGGGATCGGCCCTGATGATCAGTGCCACCCACCAGTGCTGCCCACAAGTGCCCAGCAGTACTGTCCACAAGTGTCCATCAGTGCCCACTAGTGCCACCCAACAGTGCCCATAAGTGCAGCCCATCAGAGCCCAGCAGTGGCACGAGTCAGTGCTCATTAGTGCCGCCAGTCAGTGCCCATCAGTGCCAGCTCATCAGTGCCACCTATCAGTGCCCATCAGTTCTGCATATCAGTGCTCATCAGTGCCATCTATCGGTGCCACCTCATCAGTGCCGCCTATCAGTGCAGCCTCATCAATGCACATCAGTGAAAGAGAAAAATTACCTGTTTGCAAAATGTTATAATAGAAACAAAGAAAAACTTTTTTTTTCCAATTTTTTGCTCTTTTTTGTTTATAGCGCAAAAAATAAAACACCCTGCAGTGAGTAAATACTACCAAAAGAAAGCTCTATTTGTGTGAAAAAATATAAAATTTTCATATGGGTACAATGTTGCATGACTGTGCAATTGTCATTCAAAGTGCGACAGCGCTGAAAGCTGAAAATTGGCCTGGTCAGGAAGGGGTATAAGTGCCCGGTAGGCAAGTGGTTAAAGTGCTGTAGACCTTCTATAATTAGCAGTCAAAAAATTCTCAGTGAGTGCAGGACAATAGGAGGGAAGCAAAGAGTGGATTCAACACAGAGTACTGAAGAGTTTTTATATATATATATATATATATATATATATATATATATATATATATATTGGATTTAAGTGTTCCAATCACCTCCATGGCCACAGGTGTATAAAACCAAGCACCTAGGCATGTAGACTGCTTCTATAAACATTTGTGTAAGAATAGGTCACTCTCAGGAACTCAATGAATTCAAGCGTGGTACCGTGATAGAGTGCCACCTGTGCAATAAGTCCATCCGTGAAATTTCCTTGCTACTAAATATTGCACGGTCAACTGTTAGCAGTATTATAACAAAGTGGAAGCAACTGGGAACAACAGCAACTCAGCCACGAAAAGTGCTAAAATACACAGTGCGCAGAAGTCGCTAACTGTTTGCAGAGTCAATAGCTACAGACCTCCAAACTTCATGTTGCCTTCAGATTAGCACAACAGTGCGTAGAGAGCTTCATGAAATGGGTTTCCATGACCAAGCAGCTACATCCAACCTTACATCACCAAGTGCAATGCAAAGCTTCGGATGCCGTGGTGTAAAGCACGCCTCCACTGGACTCTAGAGCAGTGAAGACATGTTCTCTGGAGTGACGAACCATGCTTCTCTGTCTGGCAATCCAATGGACGTGTCTGGGTTTGGCAATTGCCAGGAGAACGATACTTGCCTGACTCCATTGTGCCAAGTGTAAAGTTTGGTGAGGGGAGATTATGATATGGGGTTGTTTTTCAGGGGTTGGGCTTGGCCCCTTAGTTCCAGTGAAGGGAACTCTTAAGGCGTCAGCATTCCAAGACATTTTGGACAATTTCAGGCTCCCGAATTTGTGGGAAGAGTGTGGGGATGGCCCCTTCGTGTTCCAACATGACTGCACATCAGTGCACAAAGCAAGGTCCATAAAGACACATCAGTGCCTGACCTCACAAATGTGCTTCTGGAAGAATGGTCAAACATTCCCATAGACACACACCTAAACCTTGTGGACAGCCTTCCCAGAAGAATTGAAGCTGTTATAGCTGCAAAAGGTGGGCCAACCCAATATTGAACCCTATGGACTAATACTGGATTGCCATTAAAGTTCATGTGTGTAAAGGCAGGCATCCCAATACGTTTGGCAATATATTGTGTGTGTGTGTGTGTGTGTGTGTGTATATATATATATATATATATATATATATATATATATTTATTTTGTGCATAAAAGTCACATATGATTATTGATTTTGTGAGCAGTAATCAAGTAGAGTTTGCTGATCTACAGGGGGATCGGCATACTTTGCATAGAGATAAGAGAGAAAGCACCTCTAAGTGCAGTAGGAGCAGACATTTATTAACCTAATCGTAAAATCACTCACATTGTGGACACGATAAAAAAAGCTCATCTGGTAAAACAAAGGACCCAACGGTGTCTGGATCCTTGCCAGGAGTGTCTGCACCAGGCACTGGGGGAGACTAGAGATGGTGGAGGCCGGCCAGCGTGTGTCTCCAAATCTCAGAATAACCAAAAATTTGTCTGAATATAGATTTGGACTGAAACGAATTGCATGTGTCCATTTGGCTGTACCTTCACAATGGAGTAGGGTGGAGATGCTCAGATTTCCATATTCCCCCATTGGCATTGGTTGGTGGTGTCTGCTGGTACATCATGGACTTTTGATTTTCAAACTTGCAACAGATGGCTGCCATTTATTATCATATCTAGACATGCTACCCTACATATGATAGCGCTGGGGACTGGTGATTGGTCACCAAGACACCAAACATTGCCGTATAGGGGACAGGGAAGTGTGTCCACTTTCCCCATAACCGGGATATTTGGGGATTTCAGGGGGCTCCAGTAGCATTGGGAGAATGGTTTCCATAACTCAGAAGGTAAGGTCTGGTACGTTATGTAATACTAAATGTCAGTTACCTTTGCTCCATATGATTTTATATGATGCAGATTTTAATTAAAATGTAGCTGTAAACTTGGCTATTAATATTGCAGCTGGAGAATGAACAGTTGTTGCAATTTATGCATATTTCCAGGGCTGTGCCAGGTACAGTATGTACACTTCTGTTCAAACCCAAAATTAATTCTTTATAAGTTTTGTTCACAATGTAGCAGATAATTCTTGTTATGTGCTGTATCTGCTAAACCAAAGGTTCTTAACTGGAGTTATCCATAGCAAATGATGGGGGTATGACTGCATCTCTGAATAAATGAAAAAAAATTCAACCCAGATTCTGTGCATTATTGATTCTAAAACAAAGTGGAGAAAAGGCCTTGAAAAGGTGTTGGATGACATGTAATATGGCCAGTAATTGTACCTCGATTCCATATTTGATTGCTTAAAAACAACAGCAATAATCTCACTAGTTAGAGCTAGCTTGTGCTGTGGTGTGCTGTTTTTTTTTTTATATAAATACATGTAAAATATTATTATGAATTTTATTCAGCTCTTCTGTTCCAAGCTATCATATGTAATGTAAAAGGCTATTGACATATTTTTACTTTTCCCCAAAAATACTGATGGTGATTAGGAATGGGCTCAGGTATGTTCCTGCATGAGTCCAAACCAGCCTGAACTATCCTGCCAGGAAGCTATCATTGCTGAAAGCCAATCATAAGCCAATCAATGTGCTGTCATCCACTTTCCTTCTTGAAGTTTCCAAAAACTTTGCGCTACTATACAACAGCAACAGACATTCAGGATATATGCTGCTTTAAAATGCATCCCCGTAGCCTGGGTACGACAGGACAGTTTGGTAAGTAACAATCTTAGCGTTCTGCTAGGTTTATCTATAGCCTTTTGAATGAAGAAACCAATGAAAGAATTATGTGGAAATTGTGGAATTAAGCAAATTCACACTTGTTTCAGGGGTCTGCTTCACTGAAAACAAAAGCAAATTACAACTGGGAAAAAAGCATCTGACTGCTCGAGTTGTATCTCTAGCCAAAACTTTTTTCTAGTTTATTTGGAAAGAATGAGGAAGGGTTAAATCCCGTCAGGTTTTGATTGCTCCCTGTTGGGGAGGTTAACCCTCTATACTTAACCGGTTGGCTGTTGTCACTCAAACAGGAGTATAGGGAGATTCTTTTCCAAATTCCTGTTATGTCTTCAGCAGAGGATGCAAGGGGATATCAACCCTATGTATTAAACACAGAATTGTATATCATTATATAGAAATGAGAAAATTCTGCTTCATGTGCCTCGGATATTTCTTCTTTTCCTTGTGATTTGTTCTGGAGCTGAAGATACTCAACTAATTCCAAAGTCCAGTGGCTATAACAGATGGTTCTTAACCTAGGGTCACGTAAAGCTCTTAATGCCTGTGATCCTGTTAAATGTGAGAATCTTTACCTAAAGAACACACTGTATGTGTCACAGCGTCAAAGTACTTCATGTTGACTTCTCCATGGAGGTGGTGCAGCAATTATCAGCCTGAAAAGCTGCTATGTGGCATCTTCATTAGAGAGAATTATATAGACAAATCCAAGCCATTTCCTTTGAAGTATAGCGAGCCCAGTTATGTATCAGATTTGCATTCCATTGGCAACATGAAACTAATCTTGTATTGACAGCTTTCTTATTTTGACCATCTTGCTATTAATAATTTCGAATTTGGGAAGTTGACAGAAAGAAGTAGGGCATTTTTACACAGGGAAGATTCATTCTGATCATCAGGGGATCTGTGAGGTTTTTTTTTTTAATATTATATTTTTATTAATTGCTCCTTGATACAATCTACTTTAATCTACTTTATAACAAAACGTCATATAATACACTTTCTTCTTACATTTATCCCCTCCCTCACCCTCCGTTATCCCATTATCCTCCTGTTCTTTTCATTTACTTCTTAGTCTTCTAGTATCCTCCTACTAAACTTATCCATTCTCTTATCCTTGTTCCTTCTCTCCTATCCTACTTTATATTCTTATTTCTGTTACTTCACTTTCTTTACACTCCACATCTTCTAAATATCTTTTTGATCTTTTAAAATCATACCAGCTACCCCAAGACTTTTTACATTTTTCATTTTTGTCCTCATCCATATGGTATAGTTCCTCCATATTATTTATATACTCCACTCTAGTTATCTAGTCTTTTATTTTCAGGGGCTCTGTTTCTTTCCAAAATTTAGTAATAAGGCCTTTGGCTGCATTTATTAAACAATACAATATCATGTTCTTATAGTGCTTCACGGAAATCTCAGATATGTGAAAAAGGCAAATCCCCAGGTCTAGCGGTATACTAATCTTCAGTATCTCCAGTATTTATTGAATTATCTCCCACCAATACCCTTGTATTTTGGGGCAAAGCCACCAAATGTGTGCCATTGTCCCCTTATTCCCACACCCTCGCAAACACATAGGCAATACCTCTAATCTTTGTTCATGTGCTACATTAGGTGTAATGTACCATCTTACAAGACATTTCTAATTCATTTCGACTGTGTTCATATTCACCACCCCATGTGTTAATCTGAACAGTTTATTTTTTTGTTGCTCATTCCATTTTGTTCCGAGCTCCTTTTCCCACTTATCTATGAACCCTTGAGAATCTGATCCATATATTTCCATAGGGATCCTATAGATTCTTGAAGTAGCATGTTTTTGTATTTTGTTTAAACTAGACATATGCTCTAAAGTATACATATCCTCGTCTGTCCGTAATGGTTGCGGGAGCTTTGCAACAAAATGTCTCAATTGATAATATTGCCACTCATCTAATATTGAAAATGTTTCTTTCTTATTTTTTAAATTGTGAAAAGAACATAATTCCCCATTATTTACAATATCTTTCAAACGTGTATTATTATCTTTTTTTCATTTTCCCGAAATACTTTCATTCCCTGGTGGGAAAAATGTTGTTCCCACCAATGGAATCATAAGTGAATTATACTTCCATTCCATTTACTTATGTAATACATCCCATACCCTCAATACATTCAGTGTCTAATTACTAGTGCCTTCATCCAATGTGCGAAACTCGTGTGGTAACAATATAATCCTATCTCATTGTGCTTTACTTATCATATTCTCCATTTTTACCCAACTTTTACCCTGTGTATTGTATATACAATCTCCTATTCATGAAAATAACACTGAAATATAATATCACCTAAAATCTGACAAATATAGTCCCCCTCTTAGTTTATTATAGCTCAAAGTTTCATATTTAACTCTTGTTTTTTATTGGCCCATATATATCTGAGTATCATTTTTTTAAGGATCACAAAAAAAAACCTTGGTAGTTGTATTGGGAGCACATTAAACTTATATAAGACTTTTGGTACTATGATCATCTTTATCATATATATACGACCTATCCAGGGGGGATCTGCTGATCAGAGCAGAGTGGGTGGATAGCACATTTGTGTCCGCTCAGTATCTACAGAGCAGACATGGGCAGAGCCCGCTCTGCTCTGTTGGCAGCCATTTACACCCAGCTACCTTCAATCCACTCTGCCTAATGGAAGAGTACTCTCTTGTTTTTATTTTTAGTGGGCCTGATCGGACCCAAGGGAAGGCGGGTGGAAATGTTCACAAATCCATTTAGACTCACCTGTCCATAGGGATGACTGAACCTTCCATTCAGGTCTGCCTGAAAAACTGACAGGTTGACCTGATTGGAACACCAATCTGAAAGGGGCCTTAGGCTTCCTGCACACTGCTGCCTAAATACTAAGCCAATGTGCCCATACACACTGGTGTATTTAGGTTTTTTGATGCCCTAGACAACACAAAAATCAGACACCCCCTGGCAGAGAGAGCCTGACACCGACCAACACCAGACCCCCTATCCCCCCCCGACCACCAACAACACCCTTGCCCCCCTCACCTGAGAGAGCATTCCACTAACACCCCCCGCTGCAGCAAAGAGGAAGATACTCACCTTCACAGCTCCGGACATCCCCGGGAATGAGAGTAAGGCTCTGCATACACCTTCAAGCATCCCACAACCTCTTTCGGATCCCACGTGGTTCCATGCCACATATCCTTTGCCACATGTCCCTTCTTCCTGGGAGGGTGCTGCCCGCCCTGAAAAATGCCACCCTAGGCAAATGCCTTGTTTGCCTTGTGGTAAATACGCCCCTGCGTACACACAGGCGTATATACACGTGCTGTGTATAGATGAGTAAAAAAAAATACAAAAATATGAGTTGACGGTCATTATTTTATGTACATACGCATGCAAATATGCATGTAAAATGTTGATTTGAAGTAGTTAAAATTCCATTCTGAGAGCTAGAATTTTAGGCTTCGTTCACATGGCCATAAAAAATGAACTGATGTCATTACACGTGTTTTCTAGGAAGAAAGTTCCTGCCTAATGATTATTGCATATAGATGCATTTAAACACATAAAGACGCATAAGCATGCATAATGATAATTTACTTTTCTCCTTTGTTTAGACTTAATGTACACACTTACAGACGCGTATACATCTGTTTATATGAACAAGTGCGTAAAGTGCATGTTCTTAGACATAAACTTTTGGATTCTGTGTTACGGATTTGAATGCAGTGCATGTTTATGCACCTGTGTGAATGGGTTCATTGAAAACAATGCAGCTGTGTTCAGATCTGTAATTAAAAACACTTGTGTATGCATTTTTTTATGGCTCTATTAATGACACCTTACTCAGGAACACGCACAAATATGCGCACAATATGTGCAAGAAATGTTGGCCAGGAATACTGCTATTCAAAGTACCATGTGCAAGTACCCTAAGGCTAGTTGCACACGGGCGTAAGAATTTACTAATGTTTATACCCAGGATCTTGTTGACAAAAAAATCCTGAGTAAAATGTTCCATAAATACCTCACACAAAGGAATGTAAGTGTATACAAGCATAACATTCTTCTTCATTGCCAGTATTGAAATATATGCATATGCAGTGGGTATAGAAAAGAATCATCCCTCCCCCCTTCCTTAAAATAATCATATTTTGTTGCTTTGCAGCCTGAAATGAAGACAGACATAATTTTTGTTTTATCCAGCTGTATTTACTCAACTTATACCATCAAAGTGAAAAATATAACACCAACATGTCAGAAAATGTTTTTAAAAATTCCAAAACAGAATCACTGAGTTGGAAAAAGGATCACTTCCACCTACAAATTACTTGTAAACTCAGTCAGATGTAGCTAATCACCTTCTTAATGGACCACAAAGCCATTTGGCTTTCAGCTTTCCTGCAGCATTTCAGTCCCTGGTATTGCAATTGAAGCAATGATCATCTATGGGTAGCAAGGCACTGTCAAAAGATCTCCAGGATAAAGTTGTGGACAGGCACAAACCAGGAAAACATTTCAAAGGCTTTATTAATGCCTAGAAGCACAGTGAAGTCTATTATTAAGTGGAAGGTATTTGGTACAACACAGACCCTCACTGGATCAGGATGTCGCTCCAAACTGGATGAAAGAGCCAGGAGGAAACTGGTCAGAGAGACTACCAAGAGGCCTACAGCAACTCTTTAGCAGCTGCAGGAATTTATGACAGAGTGGTAATTGTGCGCATGTGACAACAATATCACAAATTCTCCACAAATGTGGCTTGTCTGGGAGGGCTGCAAGACAAAAAGCCACTCCTCAAGAGACATGCAGTCACCATTGAGTTTTGCCAAAACGCACCTTGAGGATTCTGAAGCCACATGCAAAATAGTGATCTGGTCAGATGAGACTAAAATTTAATTATTTGGCCTCTACATTAAATGATATGTCTGGCAGAAAATCAATTCAGCTCACCATCAAATAACACTATTCCTACAGTAAAGCATGGAGGTGGTAATATCCTGGTATGGGGTGCTTCTCTACAGCAGGGACGGGAGCACTAGTCAGGATAGAAGGAAATATGATTGGGGCAAAATACCACCGCAATCTTAAGAAAAATATGCTGCCCTCTGCCAGAAAGTTGCCAATAGGAAGAAGGTTACCTTCCAACACGAATGACCCAAAGCACACAGCAAAAATGACCACACAGTGGTTGAAGGAGAAAAAGGTGGATGTCCTTGCATGGCGTAGTCAGAGCCCAGACCTAAATCCCATTGAAAATCTGTGGAATGACTTGAAGATTGCAGTCCACAAACGGTCATCATTAAATTTAACTGTATTTGAGCAGTGCAAAGTAGAGTGGGCAAATATTGCAAAGTCTAGATGTGCAAAGTTAATAGAGACATATCCCAACAGACTAAAGGCTTTAATTAAAGCAAAAGGAGATTCAACAAAATACTGACACAAGGGAGTGATCCTTTTTCCAACTCAGTGATTCTGTTTTTGATTTTTTTTTTTTCTTACATGTTGGTGTTATATCTTTTACATAGATGTTATAGGTTGCACTGAGTAAATACAGCTGGATAAAACAAAAATTGTGTCTGTCTTTATTTCAGGAGGCAAAGCAACAAAATTTGATTATTTTAACCAGTTCCTGCCCGGCCTATAGAAGAATTACATCCTCCCGGGTTGCCACCGTGCGTGCACTCACAGGACCGCGCTGTGGCGAGATCTGTCACCAGCTGTGTCCATAGGACACCGCCGATGACCAATCTGTGTACCTGCCTGTTGCCAGTACCATACGACCACTGCGACCAAGGTCACATGACAATTGTAAACAAATGGATGGTTCCTTTCATGCCATCCATTGTATACAATTGTGTTGTTAGCTGTGATTGGTCACAGTGATCACATGTACAGACTGGGCCAATCACAGCTTATCTGTGTCATGCCATTAGCTGTGTCCAACCACATCTAACCACAACAAAAAAACAATGAATTAATGGATTTCATTCAGTTAAATGCTTTCCTACAGTAGTGAAATTTACTGCTATAGGCAATAATAATGTGTAAAAATAAACACTGATCACTTCCCCAGAATAGTACAATGTTCCTATGGCAACATTATATTACTCTGGTCACAATGCCTACAGGGCACTCTTACCCCTTTCCTGCCCAGGTCAATTTTCAGCTTTCAGCGCTGTCACACTTTGAATGACAATTGCGCGGTCATACAACACTGTACCCATATGAAATTTTTATCATTTTATCATTTAGACAGATAGACCTTTTTTGGTGGTATTTAATCACCTCTGGGTTTTCTATTTTTTGCAAAATAAACCAAAAACCACAGAAAATTTTGAAAAAAATAACTTTTTTAGTTTTTGTTATAAAATTTTGTGAATAAGTGATTTTTCTCTTTCACTGATGTGCGTTAATGAGGCTGCAGTGATGGGCTCTGATAGGCTGCACTGATGGACACTGATAGGTGGCACTTCTGGGCACTGATGAGGAGGAACTGGTAGGTGGCACTGATGGGCATTGACAGGCATCACTGATGGGCACTGAAAGGCAGCACTCATATATGGCACAGATAGGTGGCACTGATAGGCAGCACTGACTGGCATTGATAGACGGCACTGGCAGGCGGCACTGACTGGCACTGTTAGGTGTCACTGATAGGCGGCACTGACTGGCACTAACAGGCGGCACTGACTGGCACTAATAGGCGGCACTGACTGGCACTGATAGGTGGCACTGAAAGGTAGCTCAGATGGGCACTGATATGTGGCATTGATGTGCACTGGTAGGCACTGATATGTGGCATTGATGTGGCACTGATGGGTTCTGGCAGGTGGCATGGATGAGCACTGACAGCTGACACTGACAGGTGGCACTGCTGGGGCTACACTGATCATCACTGCTCTGATGATCAGTGTAGATGTCCCCTCTGAGGGATGCCGATTACCGTCTCTCCTCTCCTCTCGAGCTGTCAGCGTGACAGCTCGTGAGGAGAGAAATGTCGATAACCGACATTTCCCTATTTACATGCGATCAGCTGTGATTGGACACAGCTAATCACATGACCGAGCCGTCATCTTCGGCTCTTCCCGTTGATCGGTGATCCGCCGTGTCCGAGGGACACAGCGCACCGCCGATCGCCGCGCTGCTCGCTTCCAGAGCAGCGCATGCGCGTTTAGAATAGGAGGACATCATATGACATCCTCCCAGAACGAGAGAACCGCCTTGCGCCCGTCATTACCTTATATGGCGGGTAGGAGGCGGTTAAAAAAAAAAAAAAGATGTAATAAAAAAAAAATTACAGAAAAATTACAACCTCAAAAAACTCAACATGCCTCTTACTAAATACCGTAGACTGTCTACTTTCCAAAAAGGAGTAATTTAGAGGATATCTTTGCTGTCCTGATATTTTTAGGCCTCAAGACATCAGATTGGCTGTCAGTACATTAGGATTGATAGATTTTCAGCTGTATAACATAGTGTATGGACTCTCCTACAGACTAAATAATATACACTAATTTGGGTTATTTTCACCAAAGAAATGTAGTAGAATACATTTTAGCCTAAATTTATGAAGAACAATTATTTATTTGTGAAATTTTATAACAGAAACAAAGAAAAACCTTTTTTTGGTCAAAATTTTCTGTCTTTTTTTTGTTATTTAAAAAACCAAGTGGTTATTAAATACCACCAAAAGAAAGCTCTATTTGTGTGAAAAAAAAATTATAAAAATTTAGTTTGCTTACAGTATTGCATGACCGCGCAATTGTCATTCAAACTGTGAGAGTACCGAAAGCTGAAGATTGGCCTGGGCAGGAAGGGGGTAAAAGTGTCCGGTATTGAAGTGCTAAAAGGGGGCGGAGTGTTTTTATACCCACTGTAAACGCACATAAACGTGTGTATGCTCTTAAATTACTATATTCAAATGTAATGTTTCGTATTTTTGTTTTAGAGCTCTTTACTCATTGCTGTATTAATGATCTTTTCACAGCTGAGTGTTTTTTCCAGGTAGCCTTAGAATCTTCAAGGTGGCAAAGACTGCATGTGGCCATTCTTGAGGAGTGGCTTTTTTTCTTGCAAACCTCCCATACAAGCCACATTTATAGAGAATTTGTGATATTGGGCTCCATTCACAGAAGCAGATCGCATGCAATATTTAGGTGTCTAGACACATTTTCCCTAAATATCTCACGCAATCCCGAAACTGTCAATTCACTATACCATGTTGTGGTATTTACCGCAAAATGCTCAGTAAATGCCGCATGAAAAGGCATAAACGTCAATTCACAGATGGAAATCAATAAATACATGCATGCAGTAATTAAGTAGTGGTCCAGGCATGCAGTATTTAAGAAATGTAAAAATATAATAGCCAATTCTAAGTAGTCTCTGCTTTTTTGGATCAGTCCTCTCAACAGTAATGCATAGAAACCTAAATATGGAAATCACTGGGGTTGATTTACTAAAGGAAAAACTTTTTTTAGTTTTGTATAGAGTGGAGGTGGATTAAAACACCTGTCAGGTTTTTATTGTTGTTTGTGTCCCCCTCTCCTATTTACCATTGACCACTTTAATTGAAAGTAAACGTAAAAGAAAATCATAAAGTCTGGGCTGTACCCAATGGGGACACAGATGGCAAAAAATAAAAAAAAAGTGACAGGGGTTATAACCCTCTTTTACTCTATCCAAAATGAAAAAAAAAAGTTTTGCCTGTAGTTCTAGTTTAAGGCAAATACACTGTGCAATTTGCAAGTTGCTCCAGAGCTTAGTACATGAGGTAAAGCTTTCCTTTACAAAGGATACCCAATCACATGCAAGGGGAAAACAGCATTTTTGCTTGCACATGATTGGATAATGGAAGTCAGCAGAGCTTCCCCTCATTTACTAAGCTCTGGAACAACTTCACTTGCAAAGTGTTCAGTCTATGTACCTTTAGTAAATCCGCTCCAATACTTTTAGTAAATTCACCCATTACATGTAGTAAAATATACATATTTTCTCCTGTCGCTTCGCCAGATTTTTAGACACTTTTATGTGTATATACAAGCATATACATCATATGTCATATACAGCGGGTAATATAAGTATTGAACACATCACCATCTTTCTCAGTAAATATATTTCTAAAGGTGCTATTGACATGAAATTTTCACCACATGTCGGTAACAATCCATGCAAACCAAAACAAATACCGTATTTTTCGCTCCATAAGACGCACCTGACCATAAGACGCACCTAGGTTTTAGAGGCAGAAAACAGGAAAAAAAAATTCTGAACTAATGGACTGCAGACATAGTACAGGAGATGACCAGAGACTGCGGACAGCACAGGGATGACCAGAGACTGCGGACAGTACAGGAGATGACTGCTGACCTTTGGGGAGGTGGGGAGCGGGTACCTGAATTTGACAGGTACCCACTCTTACTTCCGCGGAGTTGTTCTTTGATCTTACCTGTTCCTCTATCCAGCCGCGTAGTGTGGGCGCTCGGCATGACAGCCGGGTGCCCAGTGCACATGAGCGAGAAGCACATGCGCTTTGTGATTGGTCCAGCGGCTTCTGGGATCTGTCATGTGTCCCAGGTACCGCCTTACCATTCACAAAAAGCACCGCTTCTTGCGCATGCGCACTTGGCACCCGGCTGTCAAGCCCAGCGCCCACACTACAGAAGCCGGGAAGACAGCGCGCCGCTGGATAGAGGAACAGGTAAGGTCAAGGAACAACTCCGCGGAAGTAAGAGCGGGTACCTGTCAAATTCAGGTACCCGCTCCCCACCTCCCCAAAGGTCAGCAGTCATCTCCATAAGGTCCCGCTGCAGAGCTGAGCGGCTGGCCTGGTATTCTGACACGGTGGCAGTGGAAATACCGGACCGGCCGCTCCATATTCGCTCCATAAGACGCACTGACATTTAACCCCCTTTTTTTGGGCGAAAAAAGTGCGTCCTATGGAGCGAAAAATACGGTAGGTTTAGAAATTAAGTTACGTGTAATAAAATGGAATGACACAGGGAAAACGTATTGAACATGCTAACTAAAATGTATTTAATACTCCCGTACAAAATCCTTTGTTGGTAATGACCGCTTCAAGATGCCTCCTTTAGTTCTTTCCATAGATTTTCTATTGGATTCAAGTCAGGTGATTTGGCTAAGCCATTCTAGCAGCTTTATTTTCTTTGAAACAAATTGAGAGTTTCCTTGGCTTTGTGTTTGGGATCATTGTCTTGCTGAAATGTCAACCCTCGTTTCATCTTCATCATCCTGGTAGATGGCAGCAGATTTTTATCAAGAATGTCTTGGTTCCTTTTTCCATTCAGCCTTCCTTCAATGAGATGAACTCCAAACTTCACTGTTGGGATGGTGTTTTTGGGGTGATGTGCAATGCCATTTGACCTCCAAACATGGTGTGTATTATGGCATCCAAAGAGTTCAATTTTGGTCTCATCTGACCAGATTATATTCTCCCTGTATTTCATAGGCTTGTCTAAATGTTTTGCTGCAAACGAGCTTTAACATGCTTTTTCTTCAGCAATGGAGTCTTGCATGGTGAGAGTGCATACAAGCCAAGGCGGTTGAGTGCATTACTTATTGTTTTCTTTTAAACAATTGTACCTGCTAATTCCAGATCTTTCTAAAGCTCTCCACAAGTGGTCCTTGGCTCTTGGACAACTCTTCTGATAATTCTTTACACTCCTCTGTCAGAAAATTTGCAAGGAGCACCTGATCGTGGCGGTTTATGGTGAAATGATGTTCTTTCCACTTCCGCATTATGGCCCCAGCAGTGCTCACTGGAACATTCAGAAGTTTAGAAATCCTTTTGTAACCAATGCCATCAGTATGTTTTGCAACAATAAGGATGTGAAGGTCTTGAGAGGGCTCTTTGCAATTAACCATCATGAGATGATTCTTGTGTGACGCCTTTGTAATAAGACACCTTTTTATAGGCCATCAGTTGAGTCTGAACCAGCTGATATTAATTTGCACTGACAAGGGGCAGGATGGCTTTCTAATTACTGATAGATTTCAGCTGGTGTCTTGGCTTTCCATGCCTTTTTGTACCTCCCTTTCTTCACGTGTCCAATACTTTTTGTGTCAATCCATTTTATTACGCACAAGTTAATTTCTGAATTTATTTGTTTTGGTTTCTTTTTATGTATGGATTGCATGGGTTGTTACTGACATGTGGTGAATATTTCATGTCAATAGCACCTATAGAAATATATTTACAGAGAAAAATGGTGATGTGTTCAATATTTATTTTACCCGCTGTATGTAGTGGGATACTTTACTTTTTCACAATTATTTTTAGAGATATCTTCCAACTGACATTATTGATCTTTTTAGCTATCTGTAAGGGTTTAATTGTTCCCAGTGACCACAAGTGTAAGGAGCATTCTTTCCACTGACCATCACACTAACGTATCATGAGTTGTAGATATAGTCATTTTTAGCACTGGTTCCCTGAGACTGGAAAGTTATTTCAGGGGTTCCTCTTTTTTGAAAAGGTTGAGAAAGGCTGCATGAAAGCATAACTAAAGGCAAAACTTTATTTTTTATTTTGGATAGAGTAATGGAGGGTTAGCACCCCTGTCACTTGTGTTTTTCATTTTTTTGCCATCTGTGTTCACACTGGAATATGTTCTCTTTATTACTTTTCTGGGGACAGCCCAAAATTTGGGATTTTCTTTTTGTTTACTTTCAATGATAATGGTAAACAGGTGAAAACTAATAGGTGTGCTAATCCCTCTACACTCTATCCAAAACTAAAAAAAAAAAAAGATTTCTTTTAGCTATATTTCAATTAAACCTTTTCAAAATAAGTCATTTGCATTGCAGCCTCATCAGTGTATTACAAAGCAGATCTCCAATTTTCAGAACAAAGATTTTTTTGAGTAATACCTGTAGGCTGTGCACAAGTGTGTAGAGTGGTTGACCTCCCATTCTGCTTTCATGGAAGAAAGCTCCTAGTTCATTCGAGACACACACATGTGCAGTGCACACTCCACCCTATCCAAAACGAAAAAAAAGTTTGGTTATACATTTAGTAAATACCAAATATCTTTCTAAATGTCAAATATTGAATGAATATAGTATAAAAATAACACACATATATAAATACCCTTCTTCCACTAATACAAAATACAACATTGTATTTTTTATTGGTGGAAGAAGGGTATTTAGATAAGTGTTTGATTTTTTTTTATACTGTTTTCATTCAGATCCCTATGACTAAGTCGGATATGATGAAACGTGTCAGAGCGAGGCTGTGCGGCGACCGGAAGTGACAGAACCGGAAGTGACGTGGGAGCGCCATTATTTGGGATCTGGCGGTGGTGAGAGCATTGCCTTGATACCCACCAGTGTTTTTGAACTCACTGCATTACTTATGGACTCTTTATCTACTTATATTTTGTAAGTGGCTGTCTTTATAGCGATTAACCTCCCTGGCGGTATGATTATTTCAGATTTTTGGTGCTGAAAGCGGTACCATTTTTTTGCATGGAAATATGTATTTTTTTTATTGTAGGCCTGTAATTTAGGAATAACTCTCTGAAATCTGTCCGAACAAGAGTCTAGAAAACATTCCGGATATGATAAAACTTGAAACACGAAATCATAAATTATAATTGAATAAATACTCATAAAAAATAATAATATAATAATAATAAATTTAATTCAATAATATAATCAAACCAAAAACACTGAAATTTGAAATATAGCGCCAAGTTCGCACATCACTGAGCAAAGTCGCAAAATCGTTTTCAGTGTCTGATGACGAATTTCCCCCATGAATCATTATCACTCAATTCTGCAAGTAGTTCTGATTTACTATCGCTGTTCTCTAGCCGGTCTAAAACCGCTTTTGACCTAAAGGGACGCTTTTTGAAAGCCGTGGACTTTTCTAAGTTTTCAGGCAGAAAGAACAGTCAAAATTCAGGCAGGGCACAGGACAAAGCAGTAGGGACAAAATGTATGTGAAATGCTTTAATACAGGAATGTTTTGCTATGAAATAATCGTTTTAAAAAAAATGTCATTTTTTTTAAATGTTCAAATTTGCTGCCGGTTCCGGCGCCCGTACGTCCCGACCTCACAGGGACCGGAACACGGAAGCCAGATGGCGGCATCGGCCAGAGGAGATGGGCGGGGACGCTGCAGGGGACGCATCGCGGGAGCGAAGGACAAGTTAAGCGCTGTAGGGAATCCCTGAGCAACGCCGCATGGTAAGCCCGAGTGTAGCTCGGGGTTACCGCTTTTGGTACTGAAACTTTACCCCGAGCTACACTCAGGAATACCGCCAGGGAGGTTAGAGGTGTCATTTTGTACTGTACCATTGGGTTTCATTTCTTTGTTTCCACATGACCACTAATCCTGAATGCGAGAGATTAAGGAGAAGGAGAGTGCTATCCATGTTGCTATAAGTTCCTCATCATTAGGAATTTGTTAACCTATGAAGTGGTGTCAGCTGATCATGGCATTTGAAGGATGAGCAGAGAGTGTGATAATATCCATTTTGACTGATCTCCTTCCCATTTGGATCCACTTTATAAGTAATTTTAGCCAACCATGAGAATGGGAGGCATGGCGATCTGGTGAGTGCACACCCGAAAGGGGAAACGCCATCTTTATTGCACGTGGTGATCTTTTGGGAATTGGAAGATTCATTTGGTTGAAAAGATTTTTTTTATGGACTTCCAGTTTTTCACATATTTTAAATGATCGCTAATTGATTTATTTATATGTACATATATATTTAATAGCGGTACTGAATCCCTTTGAAGGTTCTTTTTGTTGATATTTTCATTCATTATTTAACATTTAGAAAAATATGTTGTATTTACTTCATTTAACTTAGTTGTTTTTGATACACCATGTGTCCTGTGAAAGCAGCTTCTCTTTCCTGGTATTCTGATCACCTTTTTTTTTTTTGTATTAATACATCTGCTGCAGGGTCTGCACTGATTTAGGAAGTTGTCATCATTGTACGATTTAGACCATTTTACCTCTTTAATAGCAATAAAAACAGACAGAGGTTCTAATTCTTCTCCACTGTATCCATCCCACTGGATATCACATGAGATAAAATACTGCATGGTTTCATGAGATAAATACCCCACATTTTGGTAAAATACAGCATGTGGTATTTTAGAAGTGTTTTTTTTGAATGCCAAAAAACTTTTAGAAAAAACGCTATGAGGTATTTTACCGCAAGTTTTAAAGAGGAAAATACTGCTTTGTGGATGGAGCCCATTGCTGTTATATGCACACAATCACCACTCTTTGTCATAAATTCCTGCAACTGCTTCAGAGTTGCTGTAGGCCTCTTGGTAGCCTCTCTGACCAGTTTCCTCCTCCCTCTTTCATCCAGTTTGAGAAATATCCGAGGGGGGGGAGGGAGGGGGTCTGTGTTGTACCAAATACCTTAAAACTCTTAATAATAGACTTAAAGTGTCGTTCCACCCATTTTTTCATGTTCCTTGCAACACAATGCTCATCCGCAGAACAGCCTGTAATGGCAATTACTTGATTTTTTTTTCCTTCTAAATACCTTATTTTTCTATTGTAGTCTGCACTTCCAGTCCCAGCCGCCTAGGCGATTACATCATAGGCGATTCCCTAGGGCTCCTGGGATATCGCCGTCATCTATCTCAGGAACCTTCAGACCGCACTTGCCTTCCTTTCGGGTTCTGTGTTGATTGACAGGTTGCCATAACAACGAGGTGGGAACTTCTGCCGCCGCCATTGTTATGGCAACCTGTAAGCAACACAGTGCGCTGCACTGTGTCCTTACTGCGCAGGTGCAAAATCGGGAGGTGCATGCTGGGTAGCAGCTGCACAGAATCCCAGAAGCAAGTAGGAGTGGGCTTCAGATGCCCACACTAGTAATGGCTGCTTGCCTGACTGCTGGGATCCTGCAATGAATGTCATATTTCCAAGTAAGAAGAAATACACTTATAACAGTATCCTTTTTATATTGTGCAACTAAAGAGAATCACAGGGGTGTATTTTGTAGAAAACTGCCAAGATAACTGGAGCTCCGCTTTAACTGTGCTTCTAGGCATTGATAATGTCTTTAATTTTTTTTTGTTATCCATCTCCTGACTTGTGCCTGTCTACAACTTTATCCCAAAGATCTTTTGACAGTGACTTGCCACCTATACGTGATTGTTTGCTTCAGTTGGACTACCAGGGACTGAAATGCTCCAGGAAAGCTCTTTTCATGCTGAGCTAATCAAAATGACCTCAGCTGATCACAGTTGAAAGTCAAATGGCGTTGTGTGCCATTGAGAAGGTGATTAGCTACACCTGATTGAGTTTGCAAGTCATTTTTAGGGGGGGTGATCCTTTTTCCAACTCATTGATTCTGTTTTTGAATGTTTTTTTCTGACATATTGGTGTTATATGTTTCATTTGGATGTTATAGGTTGCAGTGAGGTATTATAAGTTGCAGCTGGATAAAACAAAAACTGTGTCTGTCTTCATTCCAGTCTGCATATCAGCAAAATGTCATTATTCTAAAGGGGGGTGATTCTTTTCTATAGACACTGTATATTTATTGTACATACACACACATATACTTATGCATTGTGTGGAAACACACCATTTAGGATTTGATTATGCTTTTATTTTATTGTGATTTATAAACATATATACTCTGTTAACACTGTTCACCATCATCTTCTACTTCAATGTTTCTTTCCTCGCTCTTCGTTGTACCTGGCAAATCAGTGATGCTGCCAATATCCACAAAGAAAGGACTTCCAAATCCCTTGTGCCAATTCAGTGGGTCTTCGAGCGAGCCGCTGACAGAGAAGATGTACTTCTCCCAAAGGAAACGCACCATCTCAGAGTCCAGAAATGGGTTGCATTCTCGCACATTTTTCTCAAAGATTCTTCTCCGATATTTGAACTCCAGGATCGTTTTTGTGTAAGTGTTGAGTGTAAGGACAGAAGCTGACATGCAAAGAGTGAAGGATAGCCAAGCCAGACTATTAAAA
Organism: Staurois parvus; assembly: GCF_062004578.1. NCBI lineage: Eukaryota > Metazoa > Chordata > Amphibia > Anura > Ranidae > Staurois > Staurois parvus. The sequence continues at coordinate 9,814,574 of NW_028318003.1, forward strand.
AGAAGAAAACAATTTAAAAATAGACTCCATTCTAATTAGCAGAATTAAACTTTAAAAACAAAATATCATGCTAAAATTAGTAATTTAAAATGACACTAAACTCTGGTTCCTTTACCAACTTTCCCTGAAATGGTACAGAGCTGAACATCCATATTCAATATGCATCAGTATACAACACTTGGGTCATGCAGGAAAAGCTCCTACTGTAGTAAATACATTTTTTCCTTTGGTTAAGACCTATCAAGGTATGACATTAGAATGGAAATGGCTGGAAACAGGAACAAGAAAAAAATTGAATTTCTACTTATGTACCTGGCTGCTAGAGGCATTAATGGCTAAATTCACCTTTTGCAGCATGTTACACCTTACATCCATTTCAGGGTGTAACATGTAACATGCTCCAGCGCCTGCCCCCCCACACTCTGTGACAGTGGTCAGGGGATCATCTCCCCGCATCCACTGCCATATTTCAAAATTGGCACAGCTGTGGGAATCTGTGAATGAATTAAATACAAGTCCTGTCTTCCACTGTGGCAGACAGCTTGTAGTTTTTAATGAACTGAGGTATGGGCAAGAAAGCTGGAGGCAGTGTCTGCAGGAGCCTACTGATCACAGGTGCATCGCTCTGCAGGCTTCTTTGAAAAAAATTATAAATGCACATTTTTCCTGCAAAAAATGTGCATTTATTCTGTTGTATTATTTTCAGAAAGGTGAACTTAGCCTTGAAATCTGAATTTCCAGGCTAAATAAATGTTGTCTAAATACAAATGCAACTCTTAGTTAAATCTAGTTTGGGCAAATTTAATTTTTTTTTGTTGAAATACATTGGTCAAGTCCTAATCTTCATCTCAAACTACTCGCCCTGGCGACTGACACTTGCAGGCAGTGGCGTAACTATAGGAGTTGCATTTGCAACCCAGCCCCATGCTGTATGGGGGCCTGTAAGGCTCCCCTATCACACTTGTCTACATCTGGATAGGAAGGGCAGCGGGACGGCGTATAGAAGAAGTAATCCCTTATGCTTTCCTCTAGGCTCCTGCAGCCTCTGAAAGTCCTCTAGGAGCAAGGAGAAAAAAATGGAGAAGATCGGTTCTTCTACATGCTGCCCTGCTGCTCCTCCTATCCAGCCTGGTGCTCTCTGTTTCTGACAGCCATGAGCCAAGATGTGATGTAAGGTTGACAACAGACAAATAATCTGCTGGGACTGCCAGCTCTACTCCCCTGACTCCGGCTCCCACTTCTTGTCTAGAGGCTGCCCCTGCTGCTGGGTAAGGTAGGAGAAATGTTCCCTGCCACCTGGTAGCATGCACATTCTCTGCCATGGCAGATTCCTGAGCCGAATAGCCAGTATAATGTGTCCAGGTGTCCTTTTGTTATACTGCCCCCTCCTGTCACAATGCCCTCCCTCATACTGCCCCCTTTCCTGTCACTGTGCCCCCCCTTGTACAATGCCACAGCAGATTACTGCATCGAATAGCCAGTATAGTGTGTCCAGGTGTCTTACTGTTATACTGTCCCCTCCTGTCACAATGCCCCCCTCATACTGTCCCCCTCATACTGCCCCCCTCCTGTCACAATGCCCCCCCTCATACTGCTGCCCCCCTCATACTGCCCCCCTACTGTCAAAATGCCCCCCTCGTACAATGCCACAGCAGATTACTGAGTCGAATAGCCAGTATAGTGTGTCCAGTTGTCCTACTGTTATGCTGCCCCCCTCCTGTCACAGTGCCCCCCCTCATACTACCCCCCTCCCATCACACTGCCCCCTCATACTGCAACTCCTCCTGTCACACTGCCCCATTCATACTGCCCCCTCTCTTGTAATACTAACCCTTCTTGTCACAATGCACCCCTCATACTGCTCCCCTCCTGTCACACTGCCCTCCCTCATACAACCTCCTAATGTCACAGTGCCCCCCCCCTCCTGTCACAGTGCCCCTCCATCACAGTACCCCCTCCTATTACAGTGCCCCTCTCTTCTGCCACAGTGCCCCCCCTCCAGTCACAGTGCCCCACCATCACAATACCCCCCTCCTATTAAAGTGCCCATCTCTTCTGTCACACTGCCCCCCTTCTGTCACAACGTCCCCCTGTTCTGTCATGCTGCACCCCCCCTCCTGTGAAAGGGATCCACTGTGGGACTGCAATGAAGGGCCCCGCAACGGCAATAAAGGGTCCTGGGATCGGTGGTAAGGTTCCAGGCTCGGAAGGAAGGGCCCAGGAAGGGGAGGTTGGGGGGCCCTTCAGGGTTTCTTGCACCAGGGCCCGAAAGATTCTAGTTACGCCTCTGCTTGCAGGGTACAGCGATGTATGATTGTCACTGGAAGGACATGCAGGCTGTGATCAACAGCTTGACTTTTCCTTCTTTACTTGAGATAAAGATGAAGGTATCCAATGAGGTAATCACTGGTCTCAGGATACACACTGCAGTAGAATTGTGCTCCACAGTTTATGCACTAATGAATTGTTTGTACACGGGTTATGTGGGAAGAAGTTGTTGGCATATCCCACTAACAGACAAGATAACTAAGGATAAGTAGATGTAAAATTGGTTATGCTGTCTGTGAAACAACTTCCATTGGCTCAATCATGTGTGAGGGAAAAACAAAAAAACAAGATTTTTTGTTAGCACATGATTGGATATTCAAACTATACCTTATTTACTAGCATTCACTCTGCAAAGTGAACATACACATACTTTGGAAATGATCAGCCTCCACTTTTTGGCGTTATGTTCCAGCATATACCCAAGTATTAGCTTTGAAGAAAATAAATTTTGGCTGCTAGCACTAGAAAATGATATATACCAATCAGCCATAACTGTATGACTACTCACCTAATATTGATTACCTCCCCTTTTTGCCACCAAATCTGAGTTTTTCTGTCAGTAGAGCCATGACACATTGAGACATGGATGCCATTACTGAAACGTTGAAACATGGACACCAGTGGACCTAGTAAGGTATACTGTGGTATCTGGCAACAAGTCATTAGTAGCAGATCCCTTAAATTCTGTAAATTGTGAGTTTAGACCTCCCTGGATTGGACTTCTTTTTTTAACACATCCCACAGATGCTCGATGGATTAAGATTTGGAGATTCTGGAGACCAAGTCAACACCTTAAACTTGTTGTTGTGTTCCTCTAACCATTCTTGAACCATTTTTGCAGTGTGGCAGGGCAAATTATTCTGCTGAAAGAAGCCATTCCCAGGCTTTCCATGAAGGGGTGTACTTAGTCAGCAACAATGTTTAGGTAGGTGGAATGTGTCAAGTGACATCCCCATGAATGGCAGGACCCAAGGTTTCCCAGCAGAACATTGCCCAAAGCATCACACTGCCTCTCCTGACTTGCCTTCTTCCCATACTGCATCCTGGTGTTATCTCTTCTCTAAGTAAGTAACGCACATGCATGTGGCCATTCAAATGATGTAAAACAAAACATGATTCATCAGACAAAGCCATCTTCTTCCATTGCTTAATGGTTCAGTCCTGCTGTCCTCATGCCCATTGTAGGCACTTTTGGCTGTGGACACGGGCCGGCGTAGAAACCCTGAACAGTCTGCAGTAAGGCTACCTCATACACAGCAAATTGAGATGCCAATTTATTTTTTCAAGGACATGTACACTTGCTGCCTAAAATATCCCACTGACTTTCAGATGTCATTGCAACATATAATCTATGCTTTTCATTTAACCTATCAATGGAAAAAAGTTATGACTGATTGGTGTATATAAATCCGAAGCAAATGATAAGCAAAATTTCAGCGCCAAGCAAAAATATAACTAAACCAGCCCTTAAATACACCATACAGTAGGAGACCAATACCATATATAAAAAATGTTTAAACAGTTCAAGTAAGAAAAGTAGTTCTGTCAGTGAAATAAATGTCTTATTTCATGAAATTGTCCCAAGAAATCTTTATAAAGTGAGAAAACAATCCATCAAGTGAAAACTTCTGATGTGGATCCCGTCACTGAGACAAGTGCAATACACACCCACCAAAAGAAGAACCTGAAAACAATGAGGTATATGTATTTTATGAGCTCAGTGATTTGGATCTCCACTACAAACAGCTGCAGCCATGATCTCCTCTCACACCCCTTTTCAAAGAGTCAAATAGCCTGCTATAGGAATGAGATCACCCATTTCCATTGTGTCTGGGGAATTCAGCTCAACCTGTTGGGAATGCGCTCTCCATTAAATGAATATGAAAACAAAAGAAGCAATCTCATAGTGCAGTATCTTTTATTAAAATCAAAGCTTAAAAACAGAAAAACCAATAAAAGCCGGCATATGAAAACTCACATGTACGCCACTGCTCTATGCAAGAGACAGCAGCATTTGATGTCAGTGTGGCATGCTCCAGCGCTTCAATTTTGTTTATGGGGAGGAATGTTGCTGATTACTCAGATTTTGTAAGTCCACCAACATTTTGCTGATGTCTGTATGTTTAAAGCAGTATTAAACCCAAAACCAAAAATGTATTGTGTTGCAGCTAAGCAATCATTAGATGTAGTGGCTGCATCAGTTTTCTTTTCTTTAGCTTTTTTCCCTGTTTTCACCTAGTGAGCTGGCCAGTAACACACCTCCTTAATTAGTGAGACACAACTCTCGAGAAAGAAGCACAGGACACAGCAGACATCAGAAATGTCAATCTTGAGGGAAGGAAGTGTTAAAAGTATTATCAGATTTGAATACACTAACAAATTGAAGCCAAACTCCAGCTCACGCTTTATAACCAGTTACAGCAACAGTGTTTTCCCTTTTGGAATAAAGGTTTTACATGAATAAATGAAAGCTATTCATTTTAATCACTGCTGCCAGTGGTAAATGAATTATTTAATCCATGTAAACTGATACATTCTGTTGGAGAGCTTGTGCGTCTGAAAAACAACAGACTTGCAGGCTGCATCACCACATGAAAATAGAAGAAAGAAATCCTAATAAAGGAAACAACTACAGCCATCATATCTAAGAATTGGTAAGCTGTAGTATTATAAATGTTTGCTTTTGGGTTTAATACTGCTTTAAAATGAGTGATACAAATCAGTTTTAAACTGTTGGCTGGTTTTGTATACCCTACTACCCAGCAAGAAATTAGGGGGCTCCGGCTACTTTGCAATGTGTGTTAATATAAATGTATACCGAACTATAAACTTTTCTTTTTGAGAGAAACAAATATCTGTTCATCCTGTCAGAAATATCAGCTGAAAGTGAAACTTCACTTAAAAAGGGAAGTTACACTTTTCCTCCTCCTCCACTCGTTTTCTACTAATATATTGCCAAAAGTATAAGGACACCCCTCCAAATCATTGGATTCAGGTGTTCCAATCACCTCCATGGCCACAGGTGTATAAAATCAAGCACCTAGACATGCAGACTGCTTCTACAAACATTTGTGAAAGAATGGGTCGCTCTCAGGAGCTCAGTGAATTCAAGCGTGGTACTGTGATAGGTTATCACCTGTGCAATAAGTCCATCTGTGAAATTTCCTTGCTACTAAATACTCCACTGTCAACTGTTAGTGGTATTATAACAAAGCAACTAGGAACAAAAGCAACTCAGCCACTAAGTGTAAGGCCACGTAAAATGATAAAGCGGGATCAGCGCATGATAAAGCTCACAGTGCGCAGAAGTTCCCAACTGTCTGCAGAGTCAATAGCTAAAGACCTCTAAACTTCATGTGGCCTTCAGATTAGCACAACAACATTGTGTAGAGAGCTTCATGGAATGGGTTTCCATGGCCGAGCAGCTGCATCCAAGCCTTATGTCACCAAGTGCAATGCAAAGTGTCGGATGCAGTGGCGTAAAGCACGCCTTCACTGGACTCTAGAGTAGTGGAGATGTGTTCTCTGGAGTGTAGAATCACGCTTCTCTGTCTGGCATTCTCATGAATGTGTCTGGGTTTGGAGGTTGCCAGGAGAACAGTACTTGCCTGACTGCAATGTGCCAAGTGTAAAGTTTGGTGGAAGGGGATTATGATGTAGGGTTGTTTTTTAGGGGTTGGGCTTGACCCCTTAGTTTCAGTGAAGGGAACTCTTAAGGCGTCAGCATACCAAGACATTTTGGACAATTTCATGCTCCCAACTTTGTGGGAAGAATTTGGGGGTGGCCCCTTCGTGTTCCAACATGACTGCACATCAGTGCACAAAGCAAGGTCCATAAAGAAATGGATGAGCTAGTTTGGGGTGGAGGAACTTGACTGGCCTGCACAGAGGCCTGACCTCAACCCGATAGAACACCTTTGGGATGAATTAGAGTGAAGACTGTGAGCCAGGCCTTCTTGTCCGACATCAGTGCCTGACCTCACAAATGCGCTTCTGAAAGAATGGTCAAACATTCCCATAGACAACTATGTCCTAAACCTTGTGGACAGCCTTCCCAGAAGAGTTGAAGCTGTTATAGCTGCAAAGGGTGGGCCAACTCAGTATTGAACCCTACAGACTAAGAGTGGGATGCCATTAAAGTTCATGTGCATGTAAAGGTAAGCATCCCAATACTTTTGGCAATATAGTGTATCTTGGATTTTCTTTTTCCTTGGAGGGGTACCTATTTCTGGCAGGTACCCGCTTTTTTCAGCTCGACTCACCTAGGAATTTCGGCCCCCTCCCTGCCTGCAACCTACTGGAACACGTCACATGTCCCAGGAGGCTGCAGGTACATTCAGAAAATGCAGTGGAATTTTCTATTACTTTCACTGTTGATAATAACGGTAAACAGGACAAACAGATGGTGAATCTCGCTAATATAGGCACAGACAGCAATGAAAACATGACAGGCGTTCTAATCTCTCACCACACTGTCCAAAACTAAAAAAAAAGAGGTTTTGCTTTCAGTCATACTGTAAGTACTTTGCCTCTTTGAAATATAGAACACCTTCCCCATGTTATGAATACAAGGAGGTGTGGTGTTCTGTAGTCCTTACACACTTCCTTTACTTGGGTAAGAACTTTGCTCCTCTATACTGTGTTACTGGCAGGATCGCCAGTTAAAAATAACTGGAAAAAAAGAAAACTAAAACATCCAATCAAATTTAAGAACTGCTAAGTAGATATCTATCATTTCCCCCCCCCCCCCCATTGTCTTTCAAAACAGAACATAGGTTTGTGTGCCTCTACATAAAAAACTCAGGAAACACTAGCATAGAGACCTTTGAAAATAGTATCCTTCTCAGACTACATCAGTTTGTGTGTTTCCACCAACAAGACAGAAACAGTACAGATTTCAATGGTTTATGGTGGGAGCTTTACTGTTTTAGGGATGTCTTTTGGGGACTTTTCTTCCCTATTCCCTTCCATTTTTATGCAGGCCCTCAGGCATCCTTTCCTTATTGGCATGCCACTTACTAGGACTTTCTTTCCCTTTTCTGCTCAGGGAGAGCCACTACTGCCCAGTATACCTGTGCCCCTCTGTCGTTCTGTGATGTCCCTTTTAAGGAAGAGGAGAGATCCTCTACCTTTGGTGCTGTCTTTCAGGCAGCAAGTGCACCTACTCTATACCGTAGTATGTAGTCCCAGCAGGATTCAGTGGTGTTTAAGAAAGCCAGAACTACTGGATGCGGGTGCCTCTCTCCTGCTGCACACTCTTTAAGATTTATTAGTGAGGCAGCAGTGGGCTATACAGTGGCAGTAGTGCAGTACAATCATGACAATCATGACGCTAAAGTGTCTTTCTCTCTACTCCTGTCATAAACTCCTGCTGGGACACTGAGGTTCCCTAATATACCCCTTTTTGATGACATGTGCTTGTTCTAATTATTTGCCCTGGTGGGCTTCGGTATAGCACTTCAGAATGTGATTAGTGCCCATTGATGGTTGCTTTCTTCAGACTGGTGGAAAAATAAAACATCTGCTCCCCTTGTTGAGCAAGACGTGCTGCCTGCCATACTAAAAGGAATGAATCCTGGGAAAATTTTCCAACCGTGAATTAAGCATTTAGTTAAGGATCAGTCTTCTGCAGCTTGTACAAATATCTTTTCTTTTGTTAAGGAAGAGCTTTCAGCCTTATTTCAATCCTTCAGAACCATGCTTAACAAGCCAACACCCCCTAGACAACCTGGGTGTCTGCCATCTACATTACCCTCTCCCTCCCAGGTTAGAATGCCTGGTGTTATTGAAGAAGTTGAGGATGAAGGTGACAGCGGTTCTGGTTCATCACAGTCAGATTCCACTGAAGAAGAAGAAGCAAGGAAAACATCTAAATACAAGTTAGCCTCAGAGGATATTGATGACCTTCTTAAATTTATCCATGACACTCTTGAAATCCAAGGAGAGGAGGTCCAGGTTTCTATACGCAATCATATGTACAAGGGCCTTGATGAGCAAAAGGATCATGTTTTTCCAGAACACAAGGCTGTAAAGGACTCCATCAATAAAAAAAAGGCAGAAACCTAAGTGGAGGCCTTTTTTTTATAAGATACTCAAAATAAGTTTCACCTTTGATGAGATATACTTTATTTGCAATTTTATATTCCTTCCATACATAAATGACCTGCAGAGACGCTCATAACTAGAAATTTCAACAGTAACATTTTTTCTTACCCAAAAGACCAGCCATAATACCATGTCTGGGGTCTCCAGTCCTTGGGACCAAGATTCACAGTCACTTGGAACACAGTCATGTACATCATATGGGCGACCATGCCAAGAAGACCTAATAAACAGAAGTCATTTACTATTATTGTTTGCAGGTATGAATGATGGAAGAGAATAATCAGCATAGTAAATGTAAGCCACTTTACAGAATATCAGATGTTACTTAAATGAAAACTCCCCTTAATGGCTTTGAGCTTCTTAGATGTGAAATGGTAAAATAAAGCCTTGTGGCATCCTGCCTGTCTAAAATCCTTGTGACATCTTTTCCAGTCCTCCTCCAGCTACCTCTGTCTGCAATGCATTTTAGACAAAAGAAGTCTTTGTGAAATGCTGGATGAGAATGCAGAACACAAGGAGCTGCAAGGTGGGACTTATGGTAAATCAGAAAAACTGAAGCATGGGATTGAGTAATTTCACCACATGTTCAACATGTGGACAACTATTAAACAAAGAAAACATTAAGGAATATGTCATAAATAAGTATTCCATCCAGAGACAGTATTCTAGTGTCCCCTCCTTACTCCTACACATCAATAACATAAAAAGCAACTAATGTGGTCACCTTGTGGGATAGGTGCAGCATGATGTGGTGGGCAGTAAGCAGAGTTCCAATTTGTCAAAAGGGTTATATTGTAAAAGACGTTCAGAAAATGCAAACAGGCCAGGCGGGGAGGTTTGGCCATCCTGTGCCACTTGCAATCACACTGTGATAAGAAAGTGGTCTGAAGACCAGATGATGCCAACAGTGTCTGCCACAAGGAGCCTGGCCAGTCCAACCCTAAGGGTAGGTTTTCTGTAGAGGTAGATGTGGTCCCTGCGTTCTCCCTACTCCTCTGGAACCTTTCCCTAATGCTAAGCACTGTCCCTGACAGACGGGGAACCTGTCCCTACACTAGCCACTTGCATAAAGTGCGCCAAACCAGGGAGTCAGGGTCTCAAATAGACTCTGCTTGACCCAAGATGGCCACCAGTATTACATGGGGCACAAGCCTCCATTCGGATGCCTATCCCCATGTGGCCGAGGACATCATAGAACAGGGGTCTCCAAACGTTCTAAATAAAGGGCCAGTTTACTGTCCCTCAGACTTTAGGAGGGCCGGACTGTGGACATTGGGAGTAAAAAAGGTCCTGACGTCCGTGAGAATAAACAATGCCCTATTGTTGGTGTCACTGGAGGGAATTGTGCCCCATCATCGGTGTCTGTTGGTGTCATTTGGAGGAATTGCTCCCCGTCGTTGGGAGGAATTGTGTCCCTTTATTGGTGTAAGTAAAGAGAATTATGCCCCATTGTTGGTATCAGTGGATGAAATAGTGCCTCAAGGGCCATATATAAACAAGCAAAGGGCCACATCCAGCCCGCAGGCCACAGTTTGGAGACCACTGTCATACAGGAACCCATTTCCTCTCAACTTCCTCCCCCATCTGCATTGCCACTGCAGTCGAAAGCCACCTGTGGTGGAGAATTTAGACTGCACCTGCCTACATACTCTATCTTAGTTTCTTTGTTAATAAACTGTATAAAGAAAAAGGCACTTACTGAAAGAGCACAGATATATAACAAGTGAGTATGGACTATAACTGGTTATCCATTTAGAGGTCAGCATAACAGGAACAAGGCCAATGCCACGTCTCCCCATAGAGCACACAGTGTACAGCCAACCTCTTTACACCTCACTTTCCTATAATATTATGACTATCCTAATTAAGTTGCAGCATATTAAACTATGCTAATTTGATCTGGTCATATAATTGGGAACACATACAGTATACATATACATAACTTCAAACAAAACATAGAAAATAGGAGGAGGAAAGGGGCTCTGCTATGCAGATAGCTGTCAATTAAGGGGACCAACATCGGTCCAAAATGGGGTAAATCGAGAGAAATAGGAGTTACATAGCACACTAATTGCTATGAGGCATCAAACTGTCCAATCATTATTGGACACAGACATTTTTCACTGTAACAAAGGGTATAACAATGGCCATAAAATGAAGAAGAAGCAATTATTTAGGAATATTTCCATCAGTTTGGGTCATTTGTGTTCGCCCAAAAGTGATACACTACTTCAGTCATCACCTTTTTTTTATATATATGCTTTGGATACTCCAAAGTTCTCCCTACAATAATCTCCAACTCAGTTTATGTCCACACAGAGGTTATAGACTTTCCCATCTACCTATGTACAGGTGTCCCCTATGAGGAATATGATCTACTTGTAGCCATATTCCTCATAGGGGCACTTGTACGCAGTGTTGCCCCATCCCTTAGGACTGGGTTATTGAGTCATTCTATCTACCAAACTGGCGGGGCAGAGTCATCTCCTGCATCAAGCCACATGTAAGCTGCTATTCAATGCAGAAAAAAGGTTTTATTATTCAAGCTCTCATTGCACAAGTCTTTTTGCTTTAATAAATTCACTTGGATTTTAACCATCATTCTTGACTGAATACCTGGTATCAGCTTTTAGACTCATGTTAAATGTGGATTTGTAAACAATTGGCAGTGAACCACTTAGCATTGCATGCACTCCAATTTAGTTTATATGACTTTATATTTTGAAGTGATGGTGTTTTTTAATAGTGAAAACTTGTGGTATTTTAATGCCAGCACGTGAATAGCTGGTTGTTATGGAGCCAGCAGCCGCTGCATCCCTAACAACCATGTCACATCTGCTGAGAGCAGAATGTAAACAAAAGACAAAAGAGCAGGAATTCATTTTTTATTTTTTTTTTTAAACAGTGTGAAGTTCCCCCCCGGGCCCCCACCCCACAAACAAATAAAAAATTGTCATGAGGTCCCCATCAAAATCCATACCAGACCCTTCATAAAGGGATAGTGAATTGACATTTTCAGTATTGCATGCTACATTTGGGAAAAATGTGTCACATGACCCAAATACCACATGCAATAATATGCTTTAGTGTGAAGATAAGGAAGAAAAAAGCACCTCTAAGTGCAGTATGTAACAACATTTATTGGGAAGCAATGTAAAAGCACTCACATTGTGTAAAAAATAAGAAGGTTCAGGCAGGGGCGGACTGACAACTCATGGGGCCCCCGGGCAATAGGGGATCATGGGGCCCCTGTGTCCTTGCCCAAACTCAAAAAAGTCTATGAAAAAGGTACCAGGGGCATCTCATGGGGCCCCTTACTGACCCCGGGCCCTCGGGCAGTGCCCGAGTTTCCAAATGGTCAGTCCGCCCCTGGGCTCAGGTAAGTGGAGTAATAGCCGAGTACTTGCTGCAATGGCCGCGTTCGTGCTAAGGGAGACTGTGGATGTCACAAGAAAGCCGGTCGGCATGTGAAGTCTCTGAAGATGGCGTGTGGAGTGCACCTTGGAGCGCAACATTGTGCTCCAAGGTGCACTCCACACGATCTTATGTTTGCAGTATTTGGACTTTTGCAATACTGTTCATCATTTATTTGTGTGTTCATGATTAATTTAATATTTTTTAATGTGGACTTTTATTTATGTGGTTAAGTGTGTGGCACTAATCACCTATACATAGTATCTTATCCCTATCAAGGGATTCACATATTTATTTGCACCATTGGATTTATGAGTCTGTGATCCCTCAAGTGTTAATTAGAGGGACTGTGGAGATTTATATTTTCACATGTATACAGTTTTTTCACTTTGTCATCATTATTCACTTAAAGATCCATGAAGGATCATAGCACTTATTAGTTTCTTTATTTAGTTTATTATTATATAGCGCTACACTATATTGTATTGTGTTCAGTCACCTATATCTTGGTTTTAGGTTTAAGTGTCAGCAGCTTAGGGTTAGGGAGATCCTTATATGCGCAGGAGGACCCAATACTATTAACATTCACAAAACATGCCATTCACAATGGCAATGGTCATAATGCATCCATATTTCCGGGAAAGTCAGGAGGAGATACCTGAACTAAGAAACAGGATTACAAAGAAACTACAGGTCATAAATATTTAAAAAAAAATGCAGGATAATTTTAAAAGGATAATAGTGGTCGTATTGAATGGCATGCAATCACAATGTATTTATCCTGCTACTAATGACATCTTACCTGACAGTACTGTAATGACGGCAGCAAATGCGTTAATCTTGAGGCCATCTATGAAATTACTGGAGGTGAAGAGTTCTAAGCACATGAGTAGAAAGCCAAGACTTAACAGGATAATGTATAGAAACTCTGAGATCACTGACAACCACAGGACACCTGCATGAGAAGAATAGGATGAATCATTTATAAATACTCTGGAGAAGCCTGCAGTCTTACCTCATCTGCCACTTTCAATATGCATGAAAGAGACCCAACACATCCAAGTCTGTTTTGAAGTGATTTTTTGTTTTTCAGTTGCAGCTGCTCAGTCTAAGGGCTTTGTCACACTGGGGACTCTCTGACTACGTTCATGTATTACTGAGCATTGCCTCTACTCCCCTGCCAGTGAGCGTGGAAATTGTAACAAGTAGAAGCTAACTGGGCTTTGTATATGGATTGCATAGATCAACAGCAGAATGACCTGAACAATGTCGAGGATATTGAGGGTCCTTGTGAACCTTGAAGTAGCCATGACGTGACACTACGATGGAATCATTTTGAAATTGTTTATCTATTACCAATTTATGATATGTAATTCCAGTAAGTCCCTCAGTACTGACTGCATCTTTCCACAAGTATTAAGTACCTTTTTCCGACTCTGGCGATAATTCGATGAAGCTACGGCATGACTCTTCTAAAAGTAAAATACAAAACAGAGTGAACACAATATATACAATATATAATATATGATAATACATTTAAAGAAAATGTAAACCAGAACTGAAACACATTTAGATTGCTAAACCAGTGTGTATTAAAAGCATTGCTATTTTTTCTCAACAACATATTTATCACCTTTTTGTCATTTCACTTCTTGTGCACATGTTCTCCATCACTGCCTGTTGGCATGTCTCAGAGCGGGTTTCCTGGTGTTGACAACTGCGCACAATGTCTGTATAATGTGTGTTAAAATGGCCATTTGTAGTCTCCATCAGTTGCCCATGTGACAGGGTGACAGTGCAGGAGAATAAGTGGCAGACAGGGACAGTGTGATGGGTCTTGTGACGGGAGTGACTTTTGGGGGTGGGGGGACCTCTGTATCATCTTCCCAAATTCCTATTATGTTTAAGAAACCCTGTGCCTGTTAAGGGGTACAGGGTGTGTAAATGTGAAAGTCTGAGTCTTGTGTATAGTGTGTGTTCCTTTGTTCTCGGCCACATGGCTGTCCATTGTTTGTTTGCCATGTGCTACCCCCCATTTGTGCTGTGTCTTCCTGTCCAGCCAACTATTATGGGATGCATGTGTCCCTGTATTGTCCCTGCCATGTGGTTGCCTATTGTTCTATGCCATGTGCTTCATCCCATTGTTCTGTGTCTTGGTTGGATGGGGAGGGGTGATGAGGTGTTTCCTGCAGCCTCCCACTGATGGGGCGGGCTGATGATGTATTTCCTGTTCCTGGTTGTGTTTCCCCGCCCTCTGTATATATCCTGTGTTTTGTGTTAAAATAAATGGAGATGGCTTCCTGTTTTAAGAAGAGCTGTGTGCTGTCTATTTCCTGAGGGATTTCAAGGGTGTGGTCCGTGGATGGTGTTCGGACAGGGGAAGCTGCGGTATAACGGAATATACCCAAGTGCGGTCGGGTACCGGTTCCGTTACAGGTCTATATAGTATACTTTACATGAGTTAAGCTGGAAGGCTAAGTTCACCTTCCTGAACATGTTATATGTTACACATGTAATTAGGATGTAACATGTTCAGCATGCACCCTTCCCCCCCATGACAGTGGGCAGGGGATCTTCTCCATGCACCCACTGTCACAATTTGAAAACAGCGTGACCGTGCAGGGTTCCACCCAAACTACAAGTACTGTTATCAACTACAGCTGGTGGCTTGTAGTTCTCAATTAACTGCAAGGGCAGCGGTGAGCACTCTCGTAGTTCTTTGATCTTTCTGCTCCCAAGTTACTGCCTGCTCACAAGAGATACGGACAGACAGTTATCCTGAAAGCCTGCAAGAGCCTGACATTGCATCCATGATCTGCTGATTGCAGGTGCAATGCTCTGTAGGCTCCTTAAAAACAAATTAAAAAAGCACATATTTTCACCTGCAAAAAAAGTCAATTTTTTTTTTTAAAAGGTGAACTTATCCTTTAAAGGGTAACTCTACTTAAAATAATGTCAGTACTTGATGGAATACTATGCATACGACAAGAGTTATGTCCTGCTCCAAGTGACTAGCAAAATGCCTCTACTGCAGGTCAATCATGAGGGTACACGCACAGCCCGTCTGCCAATACATGTGAAGAAAAAATCCAGAATTTGCTGCACTCCTCGATGCCTTTAATTTAAATCATAAATAAAATAAAATCACAAACACTGCGGAGACAGTCAGATGTTACCACATGTCGCACTGCATATAGCACATTTGTAGAATGCATTAACATCTGACTGTCCCTGCGGTGTTTGTGATGTTTTTATTTATGATTTGAAATAAAGGTATCAAGGAGTTCTGCGAATTCAGGATTCTTTCATCATGATGCATACGACATTGACTGCTATACATTTTTGCTTCTTCCCACCAGTTCCGGTGGACAAAGCAGGCATGATCCTGGGAGGATGTCATATGACATCCTCCCAGGATAATAGGGATCAGGGGCGGACTGACAACTCATGGGGCCCCCGGGCAATAGGGGATCATGGGGCCCCTGTGTCCTTGCCCAACTCAAAAAAGCCTATGAAAAAGGTACCAGGGGCATCTCATGGGGCCCCCTACTGACCCCGGGCCCTCGGGCAGTGCCTGAGTTTCCAAACGGTCAGTCCGCCCCTGATAGGGATCCTGCTTGGCCGTCATGTTACAATAGGCCAGGCGGAAAGGTATTAAGGGGAAAATCTATGCTAACATGAGAGACAGCCAGGAAAGGAAAATAACAGTAAATATTAGAATTTTCCACATTCCTGGCATATCACATAAGCATACTTAAGGAAACATGGCAATGATGCAAAAGGTTTGATTATTGAGACAAAGCCACAGAGAGCAGTGGCGTCACTAGGGTTGGTGTCAACTGGTGCGGTAAAACACGGTTTCACACCCACCTCGAAATATACCATGTCAGTATGTAGGGACTGTGAACGGATTGTACCATGTCACTATGTGGGGGGGGGGTGATGGATGGAATGTACCATGTTAGTATGTAGGGGTGCAGTAGAGGAGGTTTGGAATGCCCCATGTCTCAGTGACGTCAGAGGAGCATGGGGAAGGGAATGGATGTCTCCCCCTGGTGGTAGAGCAGGAAATACACAGCACACACACTGACCCGCTGTCTCCCTCTTTCTCTGGTCTTCTCTCTGATCTCCAGCACACAAGCAGAGGAAATCTTCATCCCATCCTCTCCACACACACTCTGACCCCAGGTCTCTGCCCCCTGTCCCTGCTTCATGGGCACCACCGTAGGTTCCCTCTATAGTGATGAATGGGGGATGGACTTCGGAAACATGGCGGCTCATCCCAGCCAGGGATACTGGTCTTCCCTGGGTTGGAGCAGATACCAGAGAGGAGTCATCCCTCTGGCAAGTGTCACCCGGGTGAGGTCTACACCCCCACACAACCCCATAGAGATGCCACTGACAGAGAGTGTACAAGAACTAAAGGAGAGAGACAGACCTACTGCCCCAACTACCTTGGAATGCAGAATAAAGATGTGTGTGCCCTAACTAGTTGCCCTGCACACATTGTCTGCCAAAACCTTAGCATAGAAGGCCCACCATGCTGCCTTGCCTCTCGTTATATGAGTCATCTTTTCTTAAGATGTGGATAGCCTGAGGGTGTTTTTGTCAGCTAAATCCAGTATGAGTTTGTTCTAGATGATTTTCTCTTTTTTTATTTGTCCCTCTATGCTGCATGAAGTGCCTATCCAACTTCCTGAAGTCCCTTGTACTTGCCATGTACATTGATATCAGTTGGACCAGATCCATTGTTGCCAAAGGCAGTTCTTCTGGAGAAGAGTCTTGTGGGTTGAATACTGGAAGGTTGACTCCAAGGACAAAAGAAATAAACAAGAAGACTGCAATGCAGCAACAGCCACCAGGCCAGCCATTTAAAATAAGTACTACACATCTCCAGTCTCAATAGGGTATTTCTCATTAAGTGAATTTACCACCAACAAGGGAACCTACAGGAGAGTGTGAACCTGGATGGGATGGTAGGGATTACTTTTTGATGTTTCTAAAAAGGCATCTATGAGCAATGTCCAAAGCAAGGGCAGAAAAAAAGAGGGAGTTAGAAGGGAAATTTATGCTCTGCTTTGGAGTTGTACTAAGATGTCAAACATGTCAAGTCAACCTATGCTTACATGGGGTGAGCCAGGAATGGTTTGTTTAAAAACATACCTGTATTGACCTCTGCAAATGCTAGTTGTCTGGCTGTGATGGTGACTTAAGTACTTTCTGAGTCTCTGAGCAGAAACATTATGCAGATTAGGTGCTCTTACTTCATTTACTGCAAGCTTGTACCAGGCTTAATTTGTGATCATACTGAATCCTGGGCAAAATAAATCTAAATTTCCCCTTCCTTTCCATTATATCATCTACTCTATGAGTCTCTAGTAGCCTTAATATGGACATATCATTATCCAGATCGTGTGAACTGTGTGGATATAATTCATTTTCCAACTTTTAAATTTTACATTAAATTTAACAAACTAATCTGCATTTGATTAGAGGTCTGACTGGGACCATCAAAGAGTTCTGCATTAGATACATGGAAGCCCGGTTCATATTTTTACCAAAGCCCTATTTAGTTATGCCTCTGGTCATGGATAGCTCATTGATATATTTCACACCATGTTAGGGAGAGAATCTCACAGCTGGAAAATATAAGAGGTATGTGTGACATTAGCAATGAAATGCAAAGTAGTTTGTGCTTAGACTTTAATATTTAGGTGAATCTTAAAAATCCACGTCACATCCATAGGGTCCATGTCAGCATTAAGAAATCACATTATTTTGCTTACCATGGACACAAACTATTGCCCCCAATCTCCCATGAAAATCTCCCAGGAAGGGCAGGAATTGTCACATTGTATCTGCCTACCTATCATAAGAAACTGTCTATTGTTTGCAGTCATATAACTAAGCCAGGAACAGATGAGGAAGTGCTTGCATATTTATTAACAAACAATGGCTTTCGCATCTATATTAATATTTGCAAATAAGAAAGAAATATATCTGCTGTATTTAAGTAGAACTATAGGCAAATTCAAAACATATTTTAAACCTTTTTTTTAAACTAATCATAGTTCATATTTTATAACAAACATAAGTCCTTTAAAAGCGTAATAAATACATGGTGATTCTAACAGTAAAAGGTCATTCCTCCAACAGGGTGACAACACCCTTTCCTTTGCAGTGAATTCAGCGCAACGTTGTCACTTTGTGCAGCAACTGTAACCTTTTGGACTACCAGGCTCTGTGGTTATGTACATTAAGCAGCAAGGTTATCACCACTAATTACCCTCCCACCGACTGCCAATTAGTGATGGGAACACACCCAGCTCCACCCACGTACATTTTGGCTGACAGCATAATGCTGTCCATATTGCCTGTTTTGAAGCATTAATGTGGCTCTGCAGGGCGCCTTGTGTCTTTAGGAAAATATTAGTCTTTTGGACATAGGGTGCCCTCATGGGCCCTTCCACTAGGCTATGGAGCTATAAACATTTATTTAGCCCCTGTGATCATATCACAAGGCAAAGAAAAAGATTTCAGCACTCTAGGGACCAGGTAAGCTCATGATGCTCTATAATGCACTATAATTTCTCTATTAATCCTTATATATGAGTATTTCAATGCCCTATGTACTGCGATATACAAAGAGCATCATACTTAATACTACTACTCAATTTCTCACTGGTGCATTATCATTGCACTGCTCACCACTGATTGTAGTCTTTGCTACAAATGACAGCTATGATATTTATCCATTTCTTTTTAGGGATCTGTACTACATGTGGCTATTTGTGGCCCTGCATGAATGTCAGGAATAAAGCTGGGTTTACTTCTTAGGTCTACATTTACACCATAAAGGATCACTCATGCACCAAAGCTCAGATATCCTTAATTGTTCACTTTCTATGTGAATTTATGGAAAAGAAAAGCAAAACCTTGTACATTAGGTCAATTAATGACATGTGCATTGTATTTTTGCGGCAGCTAAGCCTTTTATTACTATTGGAATAACAGGCAGATATGTATTTAATTGAAAAAAATTAAATGTATTTTTACTGCAACTAGTGTAAGCATCTGAATCTACCTCTATATGAGTATCCTGTCGTTCTTTGTATAGCCGGGATCAGACTGAGAGAGGAAAAGCTAGCACTAGCAGCCGATCCTATTCTACAACATACTGACAGGGGGAAGAAGCAGAGTGAGTAGGAGGATGTCCTCATCACTTAGCTACTGCTTTATATCTTGTTTATACTTGCTGTTGGGAGAGGGGGGACATGCATCTATGCCTTGTTTTAATTCCCCCCAACTGTTCCAACGTAAAGCGATATTAAACCCAAAGACACATATTTATTATTTTGTTGTTTACCAGTTCTTAAATGTGGTAGCTGCATTGTTTTTCAGGTGTTCTTTCCTTAGAACAGGGGTCTAAAAACTTTGTAAACATAGGCCCAGATTACTGTCCTTCAGACTTTGATGGGGCTGGACTGGCCAATGGGAGTAGAAAATACCCCAGCGTAAGCATTGCACAGGCTTGGTTTGTCAATGGGAGTAAAAAAATTACTTACCACCTGTGGTCAGTGGGAGGTGACATAGTGCCCCATCATTGGTATTGGTGGAAGGAATATTGTCAAGTGTTGGTATCAGTGGGAAGAACAGTGCCCCATCATTGCTGTCAGTGAGAGGAAAAGTGCCTTGTATCGATGGGAGGAATAGTAACCCAAGGGTCGGATAAAGACAAGCAAAGTGCTGCAGTTTGGAGACCACTGCCTTAGAGGGTTGAAACCTCATTTACCACTGACATGGGTGCTTACAATGATCAGCTTTTATTTATTCATGTAAAACCTTTATTCCAAAAAGAACAAAACTTCTTAGAAAGTGTATTTGGTATTTGCTATTGTATCTAAATCTGCTAGTACATCTAACACTTCCTTCTCCTCAAATAGACATTGCTGCTGTCCAAAGGTATCTCTGTGATTGGTAAGCTGCAATATATTACATTTTTTGCTTTTGGGCTTAAAGGATATATGCAGGAATCTAAAAAAATAAACATACCTACTTACCTACCTGCTGCAGCATCAGTCCAAGAACTGAGCAATCACATGACTGCTGATCACTCAGTTCTTGGCATCACCGAGCAGAGATTGGTGACTGTCAGTCACCGGCTCTTTGCTCTGCCCCTTCAGCAATCACTCAAATGCTGGGCTTCTGGAGAGGGTGTGAACAGCTGATTCAGCATGCCAAGAGGCTGAGCCAACTGTCTGTAAGGCATCTGGGTGGACATTATTGTTGGGATCCCTCCAGAGTCTGGAGCAGATCTGAGAGATCAACCAACAGTGGGCTTTAACCTACTGTCAGCTGGTTCTGGATTACAGGAGAGCACACGTATGTGCACTCCTGTGACCCATATGAGAAGTGTGGTCAAAAGAGCTTTGGCCATACTTCTCTTTCAATACCACGTTAAGCTGCAAAGTAAATAAAATTATCCTCCTGTCTTGCTTCCAGTATAGCCGACTGAATGCGATTTTCAGCTGAATGGGGCAACCAGTTGTGGTGTGGTGCTATGGTTTTTAGGGGTTAAGACAGGCAGTGAGGAGACAACATAACATCTCCTCACCAACCTGTCAAACACCCTCTGAAAAGCATTCCACTGTGGATTGCTCTTCAGAGGGCAACACCAGTGTAAACTAGCTCTTACTGTCCTATCAACGGGTTTGAGGTCTGTTTTGAACCAGTGATTTTGACCTAGCTGCTCTTCTGCTGCAGAAGAGTTGGGATAAGGCTATGCTGTCTGGCAGCGGTATCTGGCTCCACAGAACTTCCAACCAATTATTACAGTTCCCAATTATCTATTTCAACTGTGTATTTAGTTGCTTGCCTGTAGTTCAGCTTTAAACATTACAATGTGAAATGGTTCTTTACTTACCTCCCAGGTGTTTTTCACAAGAGAACCAAAAACCGGTGTGAAAATACTTGAAGGCAAACTTGTCATCTCCTGTCTCCCAGTTATAGTGAACAGCATTCTGATCCATCGTTCCATTGACATCAGTTACATCGCTGTTTGTGGTGGTGCTATTTATTGTCAGCACTTGGCAGTTCTTTTTCTTCACAGCTGATAGACAAGGTGGCTTCACCACTTTGTGTGTCCCTTCGCACCAGTAACTGGTAAAAAAGGCTGTCACGGAGAAGCTTAGAGCCAGCAGATTCAGGATCACAGAAAGTAACGATCTGTTTCGTCTGCTTAGTTCCATATTGATCCTGAACGTGGTTTACTTTATGTCCAAAGTTTCTTTAACCATTAAAGATTATGCAGAAGGGTATATTTGAGTTGTCTTCTTTTTTCATGTGTTACCAGTTTTTTTATTTGTTAGTTTATTGTTTCTTTTAGTAAGATACGTTGATTGTCATGTTCCTGTTAATAATTGATTTTTTTTGTATTAGTAATCTGTTCATTTGATTATTATATATTCTGCAGTAATATATCAATCCTAGTTGAAAAATGATGCTGTATATTGTTTGTTGTAAGGTATTAAAAATACAAAAAGTATAGAGAATAAAAAAGGCAATTTTTATCTTGATGTAAAAAAATTGTCACATATCGATGTTAAACAACTTGACTTGAACCCATGGTCATTCTGTGCTTTACAAGTGCAGGTTTTCAGTGGTTATAGGTGGTGAAAGTCTCAGCTCCTGTATTATCTTTCTGAAATAGATTCATATATAAAAAAAATGTGCTTCAAATTAAAATAAATAAATAAATGTTCTAAATATAGTTTATTTTATTCATTAATATTTATTAAAATTCAAGTACAGACCGTATTTGTTCTTGTAAGCAGTCCTTGATTTGCCAAAACACATCCAGGTTCTGTGGCCCATAACAAATTGCCCAACCATAAAGAACTGATGTGGAACTGTATCAGCATAGTATCTAACATTTGTTAGAACATCGTTATGCTGACAGTTTTCTGCTACATGGGTAGCTTTCAAAGAATGATTTCCTAGTGACCAAATTATTAAAATTACATTTTAGGAGGTATTTTCCACCTCAATTTGTATTGTTTGGTTGTTTGAAACCAAGAAATGTTTGTGGTTGAAAGCTGATGGAAACCAACAAAACCTTTATTTCTTGGATAGAAGGTTGTCCTGTGGGGTCAAGGGGACAGAGCTGTCCCACTGTATGCTGACTTGAGATTACGTTAGGAACAGAAAATTAAAATAAGTATTATGTAACAGCTTTCTCTATTGTTTTTGCGTATGTTGCTGTAAAGTCAAAAAGTTTTATCCCTCTTTTATGCAGCCTGGTTTCAAAATCATATCAGCAAGGTGTATCTACAGCCACTTCATGTTCTAAGACAGCCTTTCTCAACCAGGGTACCTCCAGAGCTTGCTTGGGGTTTCTTGAACAACGAACAATTTCTGCCTCTTATATGAGTAACCAGTAAGGCTAATTGTCATTTATACACTGCTCAAATTAATTAAAGAAACACTTTTTAAGTGTTTTTTTTAAGAGTATAGCATCAAGTCAATTAATCTCCTGGGATATTGATCTTGTCAGTTAAAGCGGAGCTCCATCCAAAAGGGGAAGTTCCATTTTAAGTCTTTGTCCCCCACTCCCCATTAAGGATTGGCACTTCCGCTGCAATCGCCTAGGCGGTCAGAAGCGGAAGTTGTCCTCCCCCCTCCCTCCCCGTAGTCTTCTGGGACACGTGACAGGTCCCAGAAGACACAGGGTCATTCACAAAACGCACCATTTCTCGCTCATGCGCAGTGGGTACCTGGCTGTGTAGCCTCAAGCTGTCACAGCTGGGTGCCCACACTGAAGATGCCGGTGCCAGGGAGAGAATACGGCTGGTGAAACCAGCAGTGGTGAAGACACCGCTGGACCGAGGGACAGAAAAGTGTCTGTATTTTTTTAGGTGGAACTCCGCTTTAAGTGACAGAATGGGTTGTTAATCAGTTTTAGCTGTTTTGATATTAATAAAATTAACAACAGGTGCATTGGATGGACAACAATGAGATGACCCCCAAAACAGGAATGGTTTTACAGGTGGAGGCCACTGACATTTTTCTCTCTACGCATCTTTTCTGACTGTTTTTCACCAATTTTGCATTTGGCTAGGTTCAGTGTCCCTACTGGTAGCATGAAGCAATACCTGGACCGTACAGAGGTTGCACAGACAATCCAGCTCCTCCAGGATGGCACATCAATACATACCATTGCCAGAAGGTTTGCTGTATCTCCCAGCACAGTCTCAAGAGCATGGAGGATATTCCAAGGGACAGGTAGTTACTCTAGGAGAGCTGAACAGGGTCATAGAAGGTCCTTAACACTTCAGCAGGACCGGTATCTGCTCCTTTGTGCAAGGAGGAATAGGATGAGCACTGCCAGAGCCCTACAAATGACCTGCAGCAGGCCACTGGTGTGAATGTCTGTGACCAAACAATCAGAAACAGACTTCATGAGGGTGAGCTGAGGGCCCGACATCCTCCAGTGGGCCCTGTGCTCACTACAGAGTTTAGTTCTACCTTAAGACATATAAGATTCGAGGAAGAACAAGAGGAAGCAGAGATTATGCTCCAGGCTCCTTTGCACTGTGGAAAAGACTCATTACAGTGCCTTGAAAAAGTATTCAAACCCCTTGAAATTTTCCACATTTTGCCATTTTACAACCAAAAATGTACATGTGTTTTATTGAAATTGTATGTGATAGATCAACACAAAGTGGCACATAATTGTGAAGTGGAAAGAAAATGATAAATGGTTTTCAACATTTTTTACAAATAAATATCTGAAAAGTGTGGCGTGCATTTGTATTCAGCCCCCTTTACTCTGATACCCCTAACTAAAATCTAGTAGAACCAATTGCCTTCAGAAGTCACCTAATTAGTAAATAGAGTCCACCTCTGTGTAATTTAATCTCAGTATAAATGCACCTGTTCTGTGAAGCCCTCAGTGGTTTGTTAGAGAACATTAGTGAACAAATAGCATCATGAAGACTTGAGACAGCGGCAGAGGTTCACCTTCCAACAGAACAACAACCCTAAACATACAGCCAGAGCTACAATAGAATGGTTTTATCAAAGCATATTCATGTGTCAGAATGGCCCAGTCAATGTTCAGACCTAAATCCAATTGAAAATTACTGTTCACAGACACTCTCAATCCAATCTGAGAGAGCTTGAGCTATGTTGAAAAGCTACATTGACACTTTTCAGATATTTGTTTGTAAAAATTGTGGAAAACCTTTTATCATTTTCCTTCCACTTCACAATTATGTGCCACTTTGTGTTGGTCTATCACATAAAATCCCAATAAAATACATTTACGTTTTTGGCTGTAACATGACAAAATGTGGAAAGTTTCAAGGGGTATGAATACTTTTTCAAGGCACTGTATACTGACACTACAAGAGATTAAAGAATTTCTTTGGACTTGCAGAGTAGCATTAAATGTAGAGACTGCAACACCTGTAAAATCTACTTGAGAGTTATGCTCAGATCTGAAAGTAAAGCAGATTTCATATACAGTATGCAACCCTCGCATTTTCCTATTGAGTTTGAATGGAAGAGTCCTTAAATCTTCAAAAAAAAGATACTCTTTTAATGATCTAAAAGTTAAAAATGGGCCACATGTCTGAAATTACACGTGGCTCTAATCAAATGATCTAAGATTTGCTATTTGAAATCAGTTGAGTGCTTAAAGATTCAGTGGGGTTGATTTACTAAAGGAGTAGAGCTTATTCATTTTGCAACATGAATTTACATTTGCAAAGTTAATCATCGTTTAGCTTAGTAATTGTGGTAAAAAATCACTTTGCAAAGAATAGAAGGAAATTAAATAAAAACAGGATTTTTGCTTGCACGGTTAGACGATACTAGTCAGCACAGCTTCACCCCATTCACTAAACTAAGGAAAAAATTCCCTTGCAAAGTGAAAACTTCCATTGCTAAGTGAACAACCTATACACCATTAGTAAATCAACCCCAATGCATACAAGATTAGAAGTTCAAGATCCTGAAAAGCCTCCACAATATAAATCACATTTACCACAGTTTATATATATATATATATATATATATATATATATATATAATATATGGCTGGGTCCTTCATGTTTGGCTTATACAGCCAGCCACCACCACCTTTATGATGGCACCTGAATGGACATAGACTTTGGCATCAATTCCTGCACTGTGTACAGTCATACATGGGCAGCACAGTGGCTAAATGGTTAGCACTTCCACCTGGCAGTACTAGGGTTGTTGGTTCGAATCCCAACCATGGCACTATCTGCCTGGAGTCTGCATGTTCTCCCTTTGCCTGTATGGGTTTCCTCTGGGTACTCTGGTTTCCTGCCACACTCCAAAGACATGCTGGTAGATTAATTGGCTCCTGTCTAAATTGGCCCTAGTATATGTATGTATGAATGTGAGTTAGGGACCTTAGATTGTATGCCCCTTGAGGGTTAGGGACTGATGTGAATGTACAATATATATATATGAAAAGCGATACGTAAATCGATGGCGCTATACAAGTATCTGAAATATATAAATACATTCTCTGAATGATCCACATAGGTATCATTTCTAAAGATCTACACTTTCTTCACTGTTTGATGGCACCTACTTAGGTAAAGCTTCTGAAGATCTTTAGGTCTTCCCTACTTCCAGGAAGAAGCATTTAAGAGTAAAAACATTTTATATGACCCAAGAAGAGAGGGACGGTGATAAGAAAGCATAAGCAGTAGAAGCTTCAATGGGGAAAGAGAGCCAGCGGTTTCTCTTTGATCTAGAGTCTGCCGACGATCATCCAAATCCTTGCAATTACATCAGATGCTCAGTGGGATGTCAGCTAGCCAAGTTTTCCCCTTGATGAGATCAGATAGCTTTGAATTTGCATGCTGATCATGAAGGGATATAAAGTAGAACACCTCTTCACAAATACCAAATTAATCCAGCGCAGTCTTATAAAATGTCAATAATGATTGGAAACTTCAGTTCTCTCCTTCTTTTAACAACAAGTAAGCAGAACTTCTTGCACTAGAAAGGGGGAATAGGTTTTTTATTTCTCTTTCTAGTGGAAAAATCTGATTTCTCCATGCCATATTACAAACATGATAGAATTTATTTCATTTGCTACCAATACAATAAAAAAATATGAATTCCTGTAATCTTTTGTAGATGCTCACATTTCCAAATATATTTAGAACAGCAATCTTTATCTGCCACTGATTTGTATCCTGGAATTATGCTTTGACCTCTCAGAAGCTGAAGGTCCTCACACACATAATGGTAGAAATGGTGTCCATTCTTTGATTTTTCCAAGTTTTAACAGTGACAACAGAAACACATGCAACAGTCAGGATTGTTTTCTAGCTGATATAGCTGTGATGGAATGTCCATGAGTCCAAGTCTGGTCTAGTTACCTGCCAGGAGTAAGGAGTCAGGCTCCATGCACATTGGCCAAAAAACGACCAGTGCTCTTGTCAAAAAAGAAAACACTAATTTTGAGCAATTTTTGTACTGGCATTTAGCGTTTTTTTCTACCAGATTTTTTTTGTTTCTACTTCTAAACACTGAGCTTAAAAATTCCTCCAGTCTTCCTAATGTGCATAGACACCTGGAATAGCTTTAGTTGCTTTTACAAGCAAAACACTAAACTCCTCTAGGAGCAGAATTTTTTTAAGCCAGTGTGCATGGTGCCTAAAAAGATTTTGTGCAACTCAAAAGACATACCTTCAAAATATTGTCAAATTCCCTTATGGTGCAATGTCTTCTACAATATTTGCGATTAGCTTCTGAATTTTACAGTCAGGTTATCATTAACAATGGCTGTATATTGTCATTCAAACATAGTACCGCTAGAGATACAATTTATTCTCCTTTGGCATAACAAATGAAAAGTGTATTGTCCAATGTATGGCCCTGAAGCAGAGATATGTTCTCAATCTTAGCTTTCCACAGCAACCTGAAATGAAATGTATTTGTCATATAATTGAGGAAGGATCAATTCTAATCTCAGGGAGAGTACTAACAGGGTCCCAATCTGTGCGAAGTTGAGAAAAGTGAAAATATAGAGCTGGACCTATAAGGTTTTCTCATTGATATTGCTGTTCTAAAGTACTGATGTTGATGTAAATATTCAAGTTCCAAGACAGGTTGCCTCCACACCCCAGAGGATCTCAACAGTCTCCATGGCTTGTAGTGTAATGTAACAAAATTAGAGCACCACACCTCTGTTAAGAGGTTCAGATACAACTTTATACCAATAAAAGTCAGGGAACAATCCACAGTACCCAATGCATTTTGGAGGGTTCAAATTGCCCATGTCATTAGGGCTTGATTGAAAAAGATGTGATTGGGCTAGAAGTGCACTGGACCTTTAGGCTAGGTTCACATCTGTGCGGACCCGTGGGAGGGAGCCATTAGTTCTAATGGCACGCCGCCCACACTGGAAGACGTGCAGGGATTTCTTCTCTGTGAGTCACAGGCCACGGGAGTGCATTCAAATGAATGGGCTCTCGTGCCCGCGCTAAACGCGGCCCGCACGCCCGCATATATCTGAACCGGGGCTTAATGTTCTTTCATCTAGTGTGTTTAAAAGCACAGAGCTCATCAGCAGCTGGTTTATCAGTGGTATGATACTTCAATTTCCATTTTTGTTTTGAATCTGGGAGAAAGAAGGTATTACATTTATGGAGACTTGAAGTGTAAGAGGTATTTGTACCTTCTTCTGCATTAGTCTGACTGTCCTGGGTGGTGACAGTGTGAGTAATTTTGGAGTGGGAAAGTATTGCAAGTACTGTATGTACTCTTCATCCAAAGTTTTAGTCTGGATGCCAAAATACATTTCTCATCTTAGACTTGGCTAAGTTCACACCCAACAACTGATGTGTGGTGTGTTAAAGCTTGCATGTATTCTCACGTAATTATGTGCTCTGTGTTAGCCTGAATGAATGGGCTGGCCTGCACCTCAGTGGCCCAATATCGAACTTGCACTTTTTTGTGACAGAGCACTGCACTGCAACTCATGTTAGTGCATTGTGGCATGTTGCTTTTTCAGCTCACCTCTGTTGGCAAGGTGCTTTGGGGTAGCCTTCAGACTGAATGCCACTGCAACGTAGTAATGCAAATGAGAATGTTCCCACAAAGTGATAATGTGGACATGGTCAGTGCTGAAAGACCACAACCCAGCTGCTAATATTTAAACAATGTCCTGATACTCCTTGTACCCGACTTTGGCTAACTAAACATGTCCAGAATAAAAACTCTCAGAAAGGTCTGTACCTAAATATGGCATGGCCCTTAAACTGTACTATAAATTCTATTACCATTTGAATTGCTGTTTATCAGTAAAGATGCTGTCACAAAGCTTAGTGAACCATATGGTATAGTACCTTTATTCCTCATATAGAGTGTACCTTTAATCCTCATATAGAGTGTACCTTTAATCCTCATATAGAGTGTACCTTTAATCCTCATAGCCTAGGCCATATACACCATACACTAAATTGCCAAAAGTATTGGGACACCTGCCTTTACACGCACATGAACTTTAATGGCATCCCAGTCTTAGTCCATAGGGTTAAATATTGAGTTGGCCCACCCTTTGCAGCTATAACAGCTTCAACCCTTCTGGGAAAGCTGTCTAGCAGTTGACCGTGGAATATGTAATAGCAAGAAAACTTCATGGATGGACTTATTGCACAGGTGGCAACCTATCACGGTACCACGCTTGAATTCACGGAGCTCCTGAGAGCGACCCATTCTTTCACAAATGTTTCTAGAAGCAGTCTGCATGCCTAGGTGCTTGATTTTATACACCTGTTGCCATGGAGGTGATTGGAGCACCTGAATCCAATGATTTGGAGGACGGGCCCAATACTATTGGCAATATAGTGTACATATACCATATAAAGAAAGACAAAGTTGAAGGATGAACTCTATAGTACTTACATGTTGAAGAGTACCTGAGAAGGATCACACCACAGATCAGGTCATCTAACTGCTTTTCCCTCTTGAAGTTCATAGTTAATGCATTTAAGAAATAAGAAGCAAAAGACTTGATCTGCTGGGCCAGCCTGGCTTTTTATAATGATGGGTGACCAAGTAAAGCTGATTAAAAATGCCTTGATTATCTGCTTGAATTACCAAACTCTGGTTTCAAGGGAGATTATCATCAGATTTAAAAATATTAGCAGTCTATCTGGGTGTGGGCAGTCTTATCAGAATCCACCAGAAGACTTTTTATGGATTACATTAAAGAAACACTATAATCAAAATAAAAAAGTACATGTTTTAGTTGGATTAGTTTAAAAGTCTCTTGACTTGCATATCTTGCATGACAGTTTTAATGAAAAACAAATCCCTAGAGTCTGTTGATAGAAAAATTGCTGTATGAATGGCATAGCATTTGCACAGCCATCATAAGTAGTATCGCAATGTGTCTAATATGTTTATTTCCTATAATTGTCAGCTCCATCTAGTGGCCATAATGTGGTATTTTCCCAACTGAGTTTTTTCAGGAAAATACTGCATTATTACTACCAGATGGAGCTGGAGCTGTTAGAAAATAAACATATTGGATATGTTCCAGTTATTTCTCATGACAGCTGTACAAATGCTGTGATATTTGTACAGAAAATTTAAATTTTTTTACAAATATGGGCAGCATATTGGCCAAGTGATTAGCACTTCCAACTGGCAGCACAGGGGTCGTCTGTTCAAAACCCAACCATGGCACTACCTGCCTGGAGTTTGCATGTTCTACCTGTAACTGCGTGGGTTTCCTCTGGGTAATCTAGTTTCCTCCCACACTCCAAAGACATGCTGGTAGGTTAATTGGCTCCCTGTCTACATTGGCCCTAGTATGTGTATGTATGAATATGAATTAGGGACCTTAGATTGTAAGCTCCTTGAGGGCAGGGACTGATGTACAATATATATGTAGTGCGCTGCATAAATTGATGGCACTATATAAGTACCTGAAATAAATAAAATAAATAAATAGACCCCGTTGTGTCTAGTATTACATTAATAATGTATGTCTATAATATTGTTATCATATATCTACTTAGCTCTCCTCCAACATTTCATTGGATGTAGATTAAACCATTAAGCGAACCACAAGCACACTAATGTCACAAAGTCATACTGCCACTAATTTAGAGGTGGGTGCTAACAGAGTGCTCTCTAGTCACAATCCAGTTCAGTATGGCAATGTCACAAAGTGCCATTGATGTCTACTGCTACTGATTTATTTAGCCACACAGTACCCCCCCCCCCCTTTAAAACATTGTACATGGGGCAGCTGGTACCTGCTACTCCTGTATGCCCACCCACTCCCTTGCCCTGGCCCTATACCCTACTGTAGAGTTGACTTAGCTGCTCCTGGCTCAGATGTGCACTGCAGGTCATCATATCAGAGAAGAGCAAGGCAGCAAATAATCCATATCCTTACCTCTCCTGAAAAAGTCTACACAAACCAAGAGACACACCTGGGGGCAGACATACTCATCCCATCCCTCCTGGGGGCAGACATACTCGTCCCCTCCCTACTCCTGCTCCAGGCCAATCGCTTAAATGGGTAACCCCACAGCTGACCCTACTAGGGACACCAAGCTGGACAGAAATCAGGGACACTTTCTTTTAACTGAGGACTAAATCAGGGACTATTCCCTGATTTCTGATGTGGCCATCCTAGTATACTTTATTTACAAGTGCCATAGCCATTCTGCACTGAAATTTCAGCTCTCGCAGATCTGAACACTCCTGTTCAGTTAAACAATTGACAAGTAAGTGCCTGGTTGCCTTAGATTTATCAGTATCAACATAAATAAATCAAGCTTCATAAATTTGGTTTACACTAGGAGTTATGTTGTAGTTCATTTACAGTGTTATCAATTAAGACATAGTCAAGAAAAAGCAAGCGAGACAGAACTGTAGTGTGTACGTGTGGCTGAGTATTGCACTGTATTTAGAAATGATTCTTTCCAGACATAAATGAACACTGATTTCTTTCTGCCAAGCATGCTGACTAACTTTATTTAGATCTAGTACCAGGATGCTAATGTAGAGAATGAGGGAATGGCTGTATGTGTCTGGAGAAAAGAGACTCAGCAACCCCTCTACTGCCTCCATCCCTTTTGTTACAGGTCAATTTCCCAAAATACTATCCAGCAATAAAAGCAATGTAGATAAGGTAAATACATGAGTATTAATATATATATATATATATATATATATATATATATATATATATATATATAGATTGCAGGTAATTAACATTATATCTGTTTGGTATGGTACTCACCAATAGCCAGGTCTGCTCCAACGTGGCAAAGGAGCACAACATCCACTGTACAAGGCAGACGACTTTTCTAATATTCTCTCACAAGTCACTATTGCAGCACAAATTTTAGGGATGCCAACAACCCACTCACTGTCTTGTTCCAATCCTGCCGACACACTGTTATCGTATGTCTCAGCTTCTGAATAATGAAATATTTTCACCTCCTGTACAATCCCCGGCACCAGGTGGCTGAATCACATATGTGTAAAACATCTAGTTAGAGGTTTAAGGATCTTGAAACTAATGAAAAGGCTTGTTTTTATAAAGAAAAATGGAAGGATTTTTCCAGTGAGGATAATCTACTGAAAACTTGCAAAATACTCCATTATGTGCACCTAAAATTCCTTTTAGATGAAGTGTGCTCCAGAAGTACTTGAAGTTTAAAAATAAGTACCAAGCACCTGTGTTGATTTCTGATATTTGGCATCTGGGTGTGTCTAGCTGAAGCTCACAAGGAAAATAATGCCTACAAGGCACACAGAAAGGTGTGTGTGAAGTCGGCCATACATGGATCAAAGTTCGACCGATTCAGCAGGGGCCGACTGAGCTTCAATCCATGTACGGGCAGGCTGATTGGGTACAACCAGCCTGTCAGATTTTTCTACATGCAATTACTGCCTTCAGCAAAGATCTTTGTGTTCTCCAAGCTGGGAAGGCTCCCTGTGCCACACATCCAGCAGAACACAATTGAACTGCAGGAGACATAATCCCATCAACGCTGTGCTGATGGGAGAATCAAGTGATTTTCTCTCCTTCCACCCATGGTGGTGTCAAGAGCCTGTAGCGCCCCTGCTCCATCTCAGCTACTAGTCTCATTCCAGCATCCTGGTTTTGGTTGTGATACATTCTCCATATCTGTCCAACTGCAAGGTGATTGATGGGGGCCAATCTCTGGGTGGAGACTAAACCGGATTCAAGCCAGCCAAGCCTGCAGTCTCAAGCTTGTGATATTGTGTTTGTAAAATGTGCTCCAAGCTCCCTGTTTGTCTGCCCTGCTCTGCTAGTATGGATTTCCTCATGACCGTGGATTGGATATTGACTACTTTCTGAAAATAATGTCTGCAAGGCACATAGAAAGGCGTGTGTGAAGTCGGCCATACATGAATCAAAGTTTGACTGATTCAGCAGGGGCCGACTGAGCTTCAATCCATGTATGGGCAGGCTGATTGGGTACAACCAGCCTGTCAGATTTTTCTACATGCAATTACTGCCTTTGGCTATAGCCACTAGCAAAGATCTTTGTGTTCTCCAAGCTGGGAAGGCTCCCTGTGCCACACCTCCAGCAGAACACAATAGAACTGTGGGAGACATTATGTGACTTGAGGTCAGATGAAAAAAGTAGTACACGCAGTACCCCTTACCCCGAGCGGTTGAGGAGGACCACTAGGTGGCTCAGCTAGCATTTCCACTCTCAGGGCAGAACCCTTGATTTATTATGGGGTAAAAATAACTTATAAATATTTAACTGGGCCTTGAAGGGCAGCTCTAGCCCTTACCCAGCTCTCTCCAGGACACTGGTCAGTACAGAAGCTTCCTGCTAAGAGGCTCCACATATGCAGCCATTTTCCAGCTTTCTGCTTCCTGGATGTACCCTCCAGCAGGAAAGCACAAATCAGGCCTTTCTTCCAGCAACAGCCTCCTCAGGCAGCAGGCCTGGGAGGCAATTACCTCCTCTTCTGACAGGAACTCAAGAGGCAAAGACAACTTCTTTACACACTGACATCCTCTCCAAGAAAAGGTCCTTCTAGTCAGCCCAAATATTTATCTCTTTCTCCAGCATGTATTCTTGGCTTTAAACCTCCTGGTAATCGGTCAGAAAGAAAATAAATATTCATAACTCATGACCTTGTTTCTCCTTGCTCTATCTTTTTTGAACACTACCCAGTAACTGGCTGGTGTAATTAATAGCCTGAAGGGAAACTCAATGAACAAAGAACCACAACAATCAGAGCTTGGGCTGACTACAGCCTAGCCGGCCACTCAGTTTTAACTAGGGACACTCCAGTTTAAGGAAGGTTCCCTACATACATGAACATCACCAGTTTGGGCCTTTTTTCAGCAGCAATTGATGACAACTAGCTGTGTGCAACAACTAGCTGTGTCCAACATAATAGTCAAAGCCATACCCTTCAAGGCTCACATTTGGGCTTTTCAGCTGTCATCTAGTTAATAGGACACCATCACACCATTCACTGCTGGAAAAACACCATGAGCAGCCATGTCAAACTCATCCTATCCATTTTTTTGCTCATGTTATTGATGGATAGGCAGTGAAGCAGTAAAGCCTTTTTCAGTTTGTAGACAGCAAACCTGCAGCCTGCAAGCTCTGTCACCTCAGAGAGTTGGGTTCTACTGATCAAAAACCAGAGCTATGTAAAAGAATTAGATTCATCCCACGCACCCTTTTATCAGCAATTTTCACCTTCAAAAAACTCAGAAATGTCTAAATATGTTCTACAATATGTTCTACAATGGGTAATAGTAGAAGCTCCTGATCATTAGCAAGACCGCAATTCTTTTTAATCATTTATAGTGGAAAATATGTGATGGACATTTGTGTGGCGTATAAATGCACATCATGTCACAAGTTACTGTACTTTACTTTGAAGTCAATGAGCTTCTGACACAGGCCCGGATCTAGGGGGGTGCTGGGGTGGGCTTTGCACCCTTAGATTTTACTTGTGCCCCCCCAGATCTCTGAGAGTGGATACAACTGATGCATGAGACTTGATGGGGACAATTGATGTAAAAGGGCACTCCGATGAGGACATTTTATATAAGGGGCACTCTGATGAGGACACCTGATGTAAGGGAGAACTCTTATAGGAACTGTGATGTAAGGGGGAACTCTGAGGACTCCTGATGTAAAGGGACTATGATAGGGAGACGGGTTCTGTTTAATCATGTTAATACATATTAGTGTTCCCTCTGCACTACCTGTCAGATATTCTTTCCAGGTTGTGACTCTGAGCATGCTGAGTGAACAGGGAATACTGGTTCCATGCATCTCTGTCACACTATTTTAATTATGCATCTTGCCTTTTTTTACTGCACCCCCAGATCAGATAGGATACAATAAAATTTCCCACATATTGGATGTGCCACAACATGTTTGCCACAGTGCACTCTAGTGTGTTGCCATGCATTGGAAAGCAAGTGTGTTGTCTTAGCATAACTAAAGTTTTAAGTTCTTTTACTGAAAGATATTAAAGCTTTTCTAGTTCTAGGGAATTATTCCTTCACTGTACAACTGAACTTGGTGCAAACCAAGCCTGCCTCTGCGAACATTCACAAACTGCACTAGAAGTGTGAACTGTGCAAGCAACTTATCTGTGAGATGGATGAAACATAGGGAACAGCTGGCAGCAATAGTCCACCAAAGAAAACATGGGCATTGTTCAAAATTGTCATGCGGGAATGCATTCCATAAAGAGACAAGGGCCAGGACGGGTAATATTCCTACAACAACGCGCTCTCAACAGCCCTTGACTCACTAGCGCCTTTAACCACACGCAACATCAGACCCCGACCGCTCCAGCCCTGGCAGACTGATCACACCAAAACCCTCAAATGACACAGTCGTGCCCTGGAGCGACTATGGCGCAAAACCAAATCCCAACAAGCCTTCACCCGCTACAAATCTGCCTTCCACACCTACACCTCCTCCCTCCATGCTGCCAAACAGGCCTACTTCTTGACCCTCATAAAGGCCCTCTCCTCCAATCCTCGCCGACTCTTCTCCGCCTTCAACTCTCTACTCTCTCCACCCCCACCTCCACCTCCACCCAGCACCTCACTCACTGCCCTTGAGATTGCCAATCACTTCAAAAACAAGATTGACACAATTCGCAAGGACATTGCCGCAACTCACATGCCCTCTCAACCCTTCCCCTCTCACACAGCTACCCCCTTATCCTCCCTCCCCCTCGATATAACCCGCAGGGACTCCGTCGCTGCTCAAACTCTCTCCAACCCCCTTCACCCTCACTCAGCTACCCCCTCATCACCCCTCTCCCACGGCCCCACCACTGCTCTGACCTCCTCTTCCACCCCACCCTCCATTCCTCATACTGAAGCTCCCCCAACACTCCGCACCTTTGACCTTACTACCATCGAGGAAGTCTCCAAGATCCTCTCTGATGCCCGCCTCACCACCTGCCCCCTCGACCCTATCCCCTCACAACTCCTACGACCTCCTTCCCCCTCCATCCTACACACCCTCACCCACATCTTCAATCTCTCCCTCTCCTCCGGCACTTTCCCCTCCCCTCTGAAACATGCATACATCACCCCCATACTTAAAAAGCCCTCCCTGGACCCCAATGACCCAAACAACCTCAGACCCATCTCCCTGCTCTCATTTACATCTAAACTCCTCGAGCGCCTAGTCTACACCCGCCTATGCTCTCACCTCAATGACAACAACCTCCTTGATCCCCTACAGTCCGGCTTCCGTCCCCTACACTCCACCGAAACTGCCTTACTCAAACTCTCCAACGACCTGCTAACCACCAAAGCTAATGGTCACTATTCAGTGCTCCTACTCCTTGACCTCTCTGCGGCCTTCGACACAGTCTACCACCCTCCCCAAAAAACTACACTCCCTCGGCCTCAGAGATTCTGCTCTCTCCTGGCTCTCATCCTACCTATCACAACGCTCCTTCAGCGTTACCTATAATGCTACCACCTCCCCCTCACTCCCCCTCTCTGTTGGGGTCCCTCAAGGCTCTGTCCTCGGGCCCCTTCTCTTCTCCATCTATACCTTCTCCCTTGGCCAACTCATACACTCTCACGGCTTCAACTACCACCTCTATGCCGACGACACACAAATCTATCTCTCAACCCCCCACCTCACCCCCTTGGTCTCAGCCCGAATCACACACCTACTGAGCGACATATCAGACTGGATGTCACTCCACTTTCTTAAATTGAACCTCTCCAAAACCGAGTTTCTTCTCTTCCCCCCAGCCACCACCCCCCATTGACTTCTCCGTCACATCCAACGCTACCATCAAACCCGCCCTGCAGGCCAGAGTACTTGGTGTCATTCTGGACTCCAACCTATCCTTTCAACCCCAAGTCCAATCTTTAACAAACTCGTGCAGACTCCACCTCTGCAACATCGCCAAAATACGCACGTTCCTAACCCCAGAAACCACTAAACAGCTCATCCACTCCCTCATCATATCACGACTCGACTACTGCAACTCCCTCCTCACTGGCCTGCCTTGCCGCTGGCTATCCCCGCTTCAGTCGATCCTGAATACGGCTGCCAGACTCATTCACCTTTCCAACCACTCTGTCTCCGCCACCCCCCTCTGCCAATCCCTCCACTGGCTTCCGATTGCGCAACGGATCAAATTCAAAATCCTAACGCTGACGTACAAAGCTGTCCACCATACTGCCCCGAACTACATCACTGACCTAATATCCAAGTACCGCCCAGCACGCACACTCCGCTCCTCACAAGACCTCCTTCTCTCTAGTTTTCTGGTCTCCTCCTCCCATGCCCTCCTCCAGGACTTCTCCAGGATGTCACCCATCCTTTGGAACTCCCTGCCCCAACCCATCAGATTATCACCTACTCTCCTCTCCTTTAGGCGCACCCTGAAAACCCATCTCTTCAGGGAAGCCTACCCCACCCACTGCTAACCTGCCGACCTCCTCCACTCTTCCTACCACTCCATCCCCCACAGCTATCTCCTCCTGTGCCACCATCCCCTCCCTCCTAGATTGTAAGCTCGAAAGAGCAGGGCCCTCGATCCCCTCATGTATCACATTGTATTGTTATTGTTCTGTCACATGTTCTGTCCTCCTTTGTAATGTACAGCGCTGAGCGAACTATTGGCGCTTTATAAATACTGTATAATAATAATAATA
This sequence comes from Staurois parvus, assembly GCF_062004578.1. NCBI lineage: Eukaryota > Metazoa > Chordata > Amphibia > Anura > Ranidae > Staurois > Staurois parvus. The sequence continues at coordinate 9,851,649 of NW_028318003.1, forward strand.
ATATTCAGGCACAGGCTGACAGATTTAAACAAGATATTCAGGAAAAAGCAAAATGCAGATTATTAAAGTGTTACTAAACCCAGGACCCTGCATTCACTATAGCTGGTCTCCCCAGTACATAGAACATGGAGACTTAATTATTTTAATAAATATAAACTTCTATATACATTTTCTCATCAGCAGTATATAGCAGTCTTGTGAATTATATCGGTGTCCAGCAGAGCACTGGTTAAAGCTTGTAGGAGGAGTTTTCATTCTCCTCTGACCGTCCTATGAGGCTGCATGACCCCAACCCTCTGTCTGGACAGTGCCGATTGACCCTGTGCTGATCACATGCACCCCCCCTAAAAAAAAAAACCTCTCTAGCAATACACACCAAACTGAGCATGTGTAGAGTGCCTCCTAGGGCTCTGTACTATTAACAGATGGATTGGGGACTGTGGATAAAGGGGAGGATTAGAGAAGACAGGATCAAACAGCCTTTTAAAACAGTGCGGATGATTAACCCTTTAGGTTTCACAGTGAGTATAACAAGTATGCTTTGCTGCATATACAGACTTTAACCCTAGATTCACACCTAAGCATTTTCTGCAGCATTTTGCAGAAACGCAGTACAGTCCATTTAACAGGATTTCCTATGGGACATGTTCACATCTCCGTGTTTTCATACGGTGTGTTTTTTGGAAAGCGTCAGGGACTTTTTTGAATGCAAAAAGTAGCATTTTTGGTTCTATAGATTTCAATGGAAGCGCTACAGAAAAGCATGTATTGCATTTTTGCTGCATTTTTGCTGTGTTTTTGATGCATTTTGCGTTTTAGATCTGCCTAGCAACAAGAAAAATGTAAAAAAATAAAAAAAACAAACTGCAAAATGCATCAAAAACGAGTAAAAAAAACAGAGGTGCATAAATGCAAAACACAGGCAGAAACGGCTCAAATGCAACCTGCATAGGTGTGAACCTAGCCTTAGGTAGGCATCAAACAACAGGAAACAGGTCAGCATAATAATCAGGATTATAAAACACACAGGAAGAGGGACTAGAGCACAGAGAATCCATGCAATACAACAACGATAGCTAAGGCTACATTCACACTGGCCCACAGGGGCAGTTGCTAGTAAGAATCAGTAGATAACTGCTGTTGGTTCTAAATGCTGCCTGCACACACTCGGGGGAATTCAAGAAAGCCCTAACAACACTTTTCTGGTGTTATGGCCCTTTAAAAGGTCCTGCACCAGACTAAAAAAATCCCTGTTGCCAGTTATGGCAACTTTACAGACACGTGTGGTAGATTTATGAAGTTCTTAATAGTGCCACAATGCAGCCATAAGGGCAGATGCTTCATTTAGCATTTTTTTTTTCTTGGAGTCCACTCTGCCCTTAGCTCAGTCATGTAGGCAGGAAGGTGTGCTTTGCTGAGAAATCCCCTCCTTACCTCCTTCAGATGAAGAAAAAAAATACCAGAAAGACTCCTGGGATGTATGACATCATTTTGGCCTGATCGCTCAGTTCTCAGTGCTCTGTCAGCAGAGAGATGGTGAGTCTCTCACTGGAATGCAGGACTGTGGAGGGGGAAGGAGCAGCTGGCTCAGACTCTCAGCAGATCACTGAGAGGCTGAGCCAGGTGCCGGTCCATGGATCTGGGTGGATCCAGACTTTAAAGTCTGGATCTTTCCCCAGTCTGGACCGGCTGAGTGACATCAACCAACAGCGGACTTCAGCCCGCCGTCAGCTGAAAACATGTCAAAGGAATGCAGAACAAACTGCACTCCTGTGATCCACAGGAGACGCAGAGAGCTGTTAGGGAAATATGTAATAAGAGAAATATTAGTACACTATAAAGTGCTCTGTGATTGGTTAGAAGAGGAGGAGCAGGCAGAGCAGCTTCTTCAACACAGGCCCACCTCTTCCTTCTTCTTTCCATTCACAGAGCACTTTGTATTATGTGAACTCATTCACAAAATGCAAAGGCTTCTGTGAATGGGCAGCAAAGGGGAGGGATAGACAGAGCTGCTGTGTGTGAGAAGACAGCGTCTCTCCTCTCAGAGTGGGAATGCAGACATCCAATCCTGCTTCTGGGAAGCACTACAAATATTCTCACAGCCACCAATCAGAATCAAACTGGCCTCAGAAGTTTAAATATGACTGGTGATGCAGGAATCAGAGAGAAAAGGGACCTTTCACAACACAGACTTCAGAAGTTTGATCCTTCTCCTCCTTCTGGGACTGCTAGATGGTCTGGCTGCAAAACTCAGATTAAAGACGAATTCCACTGTTCTGACCATGTTTCAAGTTATAGCCATATTTATGGTGTAACATGAAACATGGAGCCATTCTGCAGCCCCCTACCCTCAAGCAATCCCCCTCTTATCTGAATCACTGAATTAATTATTTTGTATTTTTGATTTATTTGGCGTGGCTGCGCATGGCTCCACCCGCACACCTACATCATCCATTCACTGATCCATTCAGATGGATTTACTAGTTTTCAAGAAAGCAAAAGTGACACACACTTTTGTAGCCCATTTCCCTAAAGAAGTCACATGACTCGTGACGTAACACGTAGGACGGAAGCGTGGTGACGTTATTCCGGTATGGATGGCAGCTGCCATCTTGGTACTTCCAACCTCATACACCCTGTACTGTTTTATACAATGATTGCGTTTTGGGTCTGCAGACCGTTTTTTACATGCGAGTAGTTTTTTATTGTGTCTATTAATAAAGTTTTGACTTACTACACTGTGCGAACTCTTTTTGATCCTTTCTTGTGAGGAATTTGAAAGAGGAGGAGATTTAAAGTTACACACCTTTAAGGACATCATTGTTACTATTTGATATATATGCCATGGAGAGGAGCCCTCATTTGGCTTATCATTGAGACCCATCTGGTCTGAGATCATCGGCCTGTGTTTATGCTTTGTGACCCCTTGTGGCTTGCAGTTGGAAGGTGAACACAAACGCTAGCTGGTGAAGGATTGCCCGCATTTTTGGGGTCACTGATGTCTCACTTCATGTACTGAAGATTCATATATATATTTTTTGTGTTTTTTTTGGACTATTTGTTTGATGCCAGACTTTCTATCACTGACTCTATTGTTTTTCCAATCTCAATTATTAACTTTATTTTATATATCTATATATATTTTTTTTCATGCATCTTTGATTCACTTTACACTTCTTCCACTGGATGTTTTTTTTGTGCATTCATTGCATTCAGTGTTTTTTTTTTGGTCAATATTTATTTGGGTTGCTATCGGTAACACCTATTGTTATTTGCATACCCATTGGCAATTTATATACTTTGCACATGATATTTACTTTTTTATATATTTTTATGTTGATTGTTCACTCACTTTATTGATTAGTAGTTTAGCACTTGTTGCACACCTATGGATTATACAAAAGAAATGCAGCGCTCTAAAATTAATATTGGAAATAGTAGACACAGTCCAGTAAAACAACAGTGCTCCTTGTTTCCAAGTGTAAATGGTAGAATTTTGCACTAACCAGAACGCGCATGGGTAATGCGCATATATGTGTAAATCCTGAAGATCCTTTTCTCCACTTAAGGCTGGTCAGGTATATGGCTTGGAAGAATGGAGATCCTACGCCCTCATGTGGTGGGAAATAATCCAGCAGGTCAAAGCTATGACGATCCAGATGAACCTCCACAGGAACTGGCACAGGAATCCCAAGGGCTACAAGGATGGAAAAGCTCCTCACAGGAGACACAGGGGAGCACTCATAGTGTAGTAATTTAAAACTTTATTTGAAAGCAGCACAGGTGCAGAATACAGGAGAATAGCCAAGTATGGGCAAACACACTGACCCTATTAGATGTCAAAATGGCCACCGGGCCTCCTCGTGGCACCGGCGGCTTAATGTCAACGGCGTCCTAGGGTCCCACCTGACGCGTTTCGTGCGCACGCACTTCCTCAGAGGTGGAACATAGGGCTGCCGTGACCGTTCGATCGTACTTAAATACCGTAATGCCGTATTCCGCGCATGCGCACTGATGCGGCGCCATCTTGCCGAAGTCCGTGCGTCCGCGATACTCAAGTGCGCATGCGCGGGTGCCATTTCACCGTGGGCCAGGAGAGAACGGGAATCACTGAAGAGCGGCTCCATATAAGCGGAGCTCGGCTGTCCGAGATAGGCTCACAGCGCATGCGCGAATGCCAACATCCCGTGTATACACAGTGCAGTCCCCCTGGCGCAGAGAAAAATGAGTCTCTGATGGTAAATGGCAGCAGAACACAGAGCAATAATAAATGTGTTCTTCCACTGACAGTTACATGAAACCAATGTCAGTTTGAGAAGGCCCTTTATCAGGGGCATCCCATACAGAATGATGCATATAAAAGAAGAATAATATAAAAACCAGATCAAAATAAACAGAGAGCTGGTAACGGTGCTGCTATAATAAAAGGCCATTAACTCCATATGCCCCAAACAAATGAAGCGGGGTTAATGGTAAATATAAAACCGATTGTAAATCAATCATAATGTCATGCCCCCACCGTAGGGAGAATTACCTATGGATAAAATTAGGGACACCACGGTGGAATGGCAAAATAGTAGTAGAATAACGCATGGGAATTGGTCAACAGAGATTCGATCAAGACCCATACATGGCATCATAACATATATAAAACGTGCAAGGTAAAATTCCAAAATTATGGAATAAAGATAAATAAAAAATAGAAAGAATTAAATAAAAAACAAAATGCAGTTGGCACCAGCACAATAGAAAGAACTGGTAAGGGTCAGAATGCAAATTGTACAAGCGCATGTAAAAGATGACAGAATTAATGAATGATCCTATATCAATACGCAATAAGGGCCTAAAACATGGTATAAACTGGTCCACTTAATTGACCTGAATATGTGAGTTGGTAATGGAAAATGGATAGTAATATGTCTAATACCAAAGGTGATGGACAAATCCACAAGCTGTTGGTCAAGCACCGTAAAATTAACTGTTGTCAATGAAACAATTGACATCCAGTTCGATATTCAAACCTGCAGGATACAAAGTATCTAATTCAAAGATGTGTTTAGTCTCTAATTGTGAGACGGCCCTAGTTTTACAAGTACCTCTCCAATGTGGAGTCACAATGTCAATGCCCACAAATCTCAAGCTGGTAGGGTCTCTGTGGTGATGTTTCCTATAGTGGAGGGACAATGAGTGTTCCTTAAATCCCTTCTTGATGTTGTTAACATGTTCTCGGAGGCGGTCCCTAAGGCGCCTAGTAGTCCTGCCAATGTATTGCTTGAGACAGGGGCATTCCAGTAAATACACCACAAATCTGCTATTACAGCAGATAAATTTATCGATGTTATACGATCTCTTGGTTTGGTTGGAGGTATAGGTGTTTATCTTTCTTTTCCTCATACCATTACATTTACAGGCGATGCAATTGTTTCATGGGTGGAAACCCGTATAGTTAAACAGAATGGGAGGTGATTTAGGCATGGTAACAACATTAGGGGCTATTTTATCCCGCAAAGTGGACGATTTACGAAAGATAACCTCGGGTTTCTCCGGAAGTATCTTAGCAAGGGTGGTATCAGCCCTCAAAATCCCCCAGTTCTTAGTAACTATATGTTTAATGGATCTATATTGGGCAGAGAATGTTGTAATAAATGGGCATACCAAATTTTTCGGTGGTTTCGTCTGGGTATTTAGTAAATCATGCCTATCCATGTTGGTTATTGATTCCATAGTATCATTCAAAACCTTCCCGTCATATCCTTTCTCGAGGAATCGTTCTTTAAGGATATTGGCTTGCATATGGTAAGTGTCGATGTTAGTGCAGTTTCTTCTCAACCTAAGGAATTGTCCCTTTGGTATACCTGCCAACCAACTGGGGTGATGACAACTCCCTAGTGGGATGAAACTATTTTGATCGGTGGTTTTGAAAAAAGATTGGGTAGTGATGTGTCCACCTGTATTGATTAGAGTGAGATCTAGGAAATCAATTTCAGTGTTGCTAAACTTGTATGATAATTTAATATTCACAGAATTATTATTGAGGGTAGTGAAAAAATTTTTTAAGTGATTGTTCCGTGCCATTCCAAAACAGGAGCACGTCATCAATATACCGCTTATAATACAGCAATTCAGGCCAGTCCATAGCATAGATGTTATCCTCCTCCCAATAGGACATGAACAAATTTGCCAGGCTGGGGGCAAACTTTGCCCCCATGGCAACCCCCTTGACTTGCAGGTAGTAGTTACTGTCAAACCACATGTAGTTCTTTGACATTGCAAAATTCAGAAGCTCCAGTATGAAATCGATATGTGGAGGGAGTAATGAGCTCTCATGTGTGAGGTAATACTTAGCGACTGTCATCCCATCTTTATGGTCAATATTGCTGTACAACGCCTCAACATCCGCTGTTACCAAAAAAGAGGATGGAGGAATAGAGATGTCTTTGATGGAATTCAGGACATGTTTCGTGTCCCTAAGATAGGAAGGGGTATGTAGTACTAGCGGTTGAAGATGGTGATCAATATAGGCCCCTATCCTAGAGCAGAGTGAATCGATCCCGCTCACTATTGGTCTGCCCGGGGGTTTTAGTGGATTTTTATGTACTTTGGGCAGTATGTACAAGACCGGTAAGCGAGGGGCCTTGGGACACAGAAATGCCTTCTCTTTTTTATTAACAATAGATTTATCATAGCCATTTTTAATAATAGTTTTGAGAGTGCGTTTATACTCTGATAAGGGGTCTTTATGAAGTGGTTGGTATGTAGACGTATCTCCAAGGATATTATATACCTCTGCTATGTAATCACTCTTATTTAAAATGACTACCCCTCCCCCCTTATCCGCAGGTCTTACTACGAGATCTTTCTGCTCTAGAAGGGATTTGATTGCTGTGTCTATTTTGGGATCTTTGTATATTTTCTTAATGGGAAGATTTTTTAGATCTTTCAATACTTGATCTCTAAATAGACTAACAGCTGAATTACTTTGTGGTGGGGGATTGAAAGTAGAAGCATTAGAAAGAGAAGTATATTGGCATGAGGGATGTTTAGTGATAGGGTTATTCATGAAGTATCTTTTGATCGATAACCTTCTTGCAAATTTCTGAATATCAATAAAGGCCTGGAACTTATTCATGGGCCTAGTTGGGGCAAATTTTAACCCTTTATCCAATAGACTTAATTCGTTATCAGAAAGCGAGGATGCGCTAAGGTTGAAGATACCCTTCCCAATCATGTTCTCCTTCGCTTTGTTGGATCTATTGATTCTCCTCCCTCCCCTCTTGCCTCTATATTGTCGCTTCTTTTTCGTACCCTGCCCCTCTCTAAAAAATGATGACTATTATTAGAACGAATATCAGGGGTTCTAGGAGTAGGGGGTGCATAATAATCATCATATGGTGGTCTCCAATATTGATTTTGATAATCATTTGAATATTGATCCCTATAGTACCCCTGTTGTGGAGGGTAATGATGGTAATAATCTCTCGGATTATGAGAAGGATGTCTTTGGGTATGTATGGGGCCCGAGTTGTTGTTATTATGATGAGCCTTACGTTTATTTGGCTTTTTTTTGGAATGAGTGTTATGCGAATTGGGGTTTCCAGGTTTAGGATGGACATTTGGATGCCATCTGTTATCCCTAGAGCCGATATTACTATCCGTTAATTCCGATAATGGATGGAATTGGTTATGAGTGGTGATGTTATATCTGGTTTGATTGGAGGTAGAAGGCCTAGCTCTACCCTGGGAGTTCATGGGAAGTTGCTGACCCATTTTATGGGCTGGGGTAGAAGGTGGAAAAGGTCCATTGCTACCTGCTACATTGTTGGTGTCCAAAGCTTGCCATTTGAATACCTGTTGTGTTTGATAATCAGTAAGATCCCTCATATATTTTTTCCGTTTTTTGTTTTTTTGCTCTAAATCAACATTTTCCAAATGTTTTTTTAGCTTATTAGATTCCATGATATAATCTTCATTAGTTTTATAAGGGGTGAGTTTCTCTTTCACCGAGTTGATCTCTTTATCTAAATAAGTGAGTTTTTTCTTTTTCCTGGCAATTATAAATTTGAGCATATCAATGCCAACTGTATTGAAATAGTGATACCATTCCAATAATGATGAAGTGTCATCAGTGTCAGGAGAAATGTCCCATCTCAGCGATCTAGGAACCATTTGTTCTTTAACATATTTCTCCAAAAAGGAAATATCCCAGATGGTTTTAATTTCAGAAGTGGTGAGATTGTGCAAATGAATGAACAATCCCCTAAGATCTTCCATTTCATTAATTTGTGTAAAAACATCATCTGGTATTAGAGACCTTGAAGCTCTAATGTCAAAGATGTCTCCCATGATGAGAGAAATGTTATAGAGCTGCTATACTAATAAATATGGTTAAGCAGAAATGGGAATGATAGTAATAAATAGTAAGCGCTCATAAATAGTGCAAGCAGCTGAACATATAGGAAAACACATAAAAAGTCCCAAAATACATATACAAAAGAAATGCAGCGCTCTAAAATTAATATTGGAAATAGTAGACACAGTCCAGTAAAACAACAGTGCTCCTTGTTTCCAAGTGTAAATGGTAGAATTTTGCACTAACCAGAACGCGCATGGGTAATGCGCATATATGTGTAAATCCTGAAGATCCTTTTCTCCACTTAAGGCTGGTCAGGTATATGGCTTGGAAGAATGGAGATCCTACGCCCTCATGTGGTGGGAAATAATCCAGCAGGTCAAAGCTATGACGATCCAGATGAACCTCCACAGGAACTGGCACAGGAATCCCAAGGGCTACAAGGATGGAAAAGCTCCTCACAGGAGACACAGGGGAGCACTCATAGTGTAGTAATTTAAAACTTTATTTGAAAGCAGCACAGGTGCAGAATACAGGAGAATAGCCAAGTATGGGCAAACACACTGACCCTATTAGATGTCAAAATGGCCGCCGGGCCTCCTCGTGGCACCGGCGGCTTAATGTCAACGGCGTCCTAGGGTCCCACCTGACGCGTTTCGTGCGCACGCACTTCCTCAGAGGTGGAACATAGGGCTGCCGTGACCGTTCGATCGTACTTAAATACCGTAATGCCGTATTCCGCGCATGCGCACTGATGCGGCGCCATCTTGCCGAAGTCCGTGCGTCCGCGATACTCAAGTGCGCATGCGCGGGTGCCATTTCACCGTGGGCCAGGAGAGAACGGGAATCACTGAAGAGCGGCTCCATATAAGCGGAGCTCGGCTGTCCGAGATAGGCTCACAGCGCATGCGCGAATGCCAACATCCCGTGTATACACAGTGCAGTCCCCCTGGCGCAGAGAAAAATGAGTCTCTGATGGTAAATGGCAGCAGAACACAGAGCAATAATAAATGTGTTCTTCCACTGACAGTTACATGAAACCAATGTCAGTTTGAGAAGGCCCTTTATCAGGGGCATCCCATACAGAATGATGCATATAAAAGAAGAATAATATAAAAACCAGATCAAAATAAACAGAGAGCTGGTAACGGTGCTGCTATAATAAAAGGCCATTAACTCCATATGCCCCAAACAAATGAAGCGGGGTTAATGGTAAATATAAAACCGATTGTAAATCAATCATAATGTCATGCCCCCACCGTAGGGAGAATTACCTATGGATAAAATTAGGGACACCACGGTGGAATGGCAAAATAGTAGTAGAATAACGCATGGGAATTGGTCAACAGAGATTCGATCAAGACCCATACATGGCATCATAACATATATAAAACGTGCAAGGTAAAATTCCAAAATTATGGAATAAAGATAAATAAAAAATAGAAAGAATTAAATAAAAAACAAAATGCAGTTGGCACCAGCACAATAGAAAGAACTGGTAAGGGTCAGAATGCAAATTGTACAAGCGCATGTAAAAGATGACAGAATTAATGAATGATCCTATATCAATACGCAATAAGGGCCTAAAACATGGTATAAACTGGTCCACTTAATTGACCTGAATATGTGAGTTGGTAATGGAAAATGGATAGTAATATGTCTAATACCAAAGGTGATGGACAAATCCACAAGCTGTTGGTCAAGCACCGTAAAATTAACTGTTGTCAATGAAACAATTGACATCCAGTTCGATATTCAAACCTGCAGGATACAAAGTATCTAATTCAAAGATGTGTTTAGTCTCTAATTGTGAGACGGCCCTAGTTTTACAAGTACCTCTCCAATGTGGAGTCACAATGTCAATGCCCACAAATCTCAAGCTGGTAGGGTCTCTGTGGTGATGTTTCCTATAGTGGAGGGACAATGAGTGTTCCTTAAATCCCTTCTTGATGTTGTTAACATGTTCTCGGAGGCGGTCCCTAAGGCGCCTAGTAGTCCTGCCAATGTATTGCTTGAGACAGGGGCATTCCAGTAAATACACCACAAATCTGCTATTACAGCAGATAAATTTATCGATGTTATACGATCTCTTGGTTTGGTTGGAGGTATAGGTGTTTATCTTTCTTTTCCTCATACCATTACATTTACAGGCGATGCAATTGTTGCATGGGTGGAAACCCGTATAGTTAAACAGAATGGGAGGTGATTTAGGCATGGTAACAACATTAGGGGCTATTTTATCCCGCAAAGTGGACGATTTACGAAAGATAACCTCGGGTTTCTCCGGAAGTATCTTAGCAAGGGTGGTATCAGCCCTCAAAATCCCCCAGTTCTTAGTAACTATATGTTTAATGGATCTATATTGGGCAGAGAATGTTGTAATAAATGGGCATACCAAATTTTTCGGTGGTTTCGTCTGGGTATTTAGTAAATCATGCCTATCCATGTTGGTTATTGATTCCATAGTATCATTCAAAACCTTCCCGTCATATCCTTTCTCGAGGAATCGTTCTTTAAGGATATTGGCTTGCATATGGTAAGTGTCGATGTTAGTGCAGTTTCTTCTCAACCTAAGGAATTGTCCCTTTGGTATACCTGCCAACCAACTGGGGTGATGACAACTCCCTAGTGGGATGAAACTATTTCGATCGGTGGTTTTGAAAAAAGATTGGGTAGTGATGTGTCCACCTGTATTGATTAGAGTGAGATCTAGGAAATCAATTTCAGTGTTGCTAAACTTGTATGATAATTTAATATTCACAGAATTATTATTGAGGGTAGTGAAAAAATTTTTAAGTGATTGTTCCGTGCCATTCCAAAACAGGAGCACGTCATCAATATACCGCTTATAATACAGCAATTCAGGCCAGTCCATAGCATAGATGTTATCCTCCTCCCAATAGGACATGAACAAATTTGCCAGGCTGGGGGCAAACTTTGCCCCCATGGCAACCCCCTTGACTTGCAGGTAGTAGTTACTGTCAAACCACATGTAGTTCTTTGACATTGCAAAATTCAGAAGCTCCAGTATGAAATCGATATGTGGAGGGAGTAATGAGCTCTCATGTGTGAGGTAATACTTAGCGACTGTCATCCCATCTTTATGGTCAATATTGCTGTACAACGCCTCAACATCCGCTGTTACCAAAAAAGAGGATGGAGGAATAGAGATGTCTTTGATGGAATTCAGGACATGTTTCGTGTCCCTAAGATAGGAAGGGGTATGTAGTACTAGCGGTTGAAGATGGTGATCAATATAGGCCCCTATCCTAGAGCAGAGTGAATCGATCCCGCTCACTATTGGTCTGCCCGGGGGTTTTAGTGGATTTTTATGTACTTTGGGCAGTATGTACAAGACCGGTAAGCGAGGGGCCTTGGGACACAGAAATGCCTTCTCTTTTTTATTAACAATAGATTTATCATAGCCATTTTTAATAATAGTTTTGAGAGTGCGTTTATACTCTGATAAGGGGTCTTTATGAAGTGGTTGGTATGTAGACGTATCTCCAAGGATATTATATACCTCTGCTATGTAATCACTCTTATTTAAAATGACTACCCCTCCCCCCTTATCCGCAGGTCTTACTACGAGATCTTTCTGCTCTAGAAGGGATTTGATTGCTGTGTCTATTTTGGGATCTTTGTATATTTTCTTAATGGGAAGATTTTTTAGATCTTTCAATACTTGATCTCTAAATAGACTAACAGCTGAATTACTTTGTGGTGGGGGATTGAAAGTAGAAGCATTAGAAAGAGAAGTATATTGGCATGAGGGATGTTTAGTGATAGGGTTATTCATGAAGTATCTTTTGATCGATAACCTTCTTGCAAATTTCTGAATATCAATAAAGGCCTGGAACTTATTCATGGGCCTAGTTGGGGCAAATTTTAACCCTTTATCCAATAGACTTAATTCGTTATCAGAAAGCGAGGATGCGCTAAGGTTGAAGATACCCTTCCCCTGCAAGTCAAGGGGGTTGCCATGGGGGCAAAGTTTGCCCCCAGCCTGGCAAATTTGTTCATGTCCTATTGGGAGGAGGATAACATCTATGCTATGGACTGGCCTGAATTGCTGTATTATAAGCGGTATATTGATGACGTGCTCCTGTTTTGGAATGGCACGGAACAATCACTTAAAAATTTTTTCACTACCCTCAATAATAATTCTGTGAATATTAAATTATCATACAAGTTTAGCAACACTGAAATTGATTTCCTAGATCTCACTCTAATCAATACAGGTGGACACATCACTACCCAATCTTTTTTCAAAACCACCGATCGAAATAGTTTCATCCCACTAGGGAGTTGTCATCACCCCAGTTGGTTGGCAGGTATACCAAAGGGACAATTCCTTAGGTTGAGAAGAAACTGCACTAACATCGACACTTACCATATGCAAGCCAATATCCTTAAAGAACGATTCCTCGAGAAAGGATATGACGGGAAGGTTTTGAATGATACTATGGAATCAATAACCAACATGGATAGGCATGATTTACTAAATACCCAGACGAAACCACCGAAAAATTTGGTATGCCCATTTATTACAACATTCTCTGCCCAATATAGATCCATTAAACATATAGTTACTAAGAACTGGGGGATTTTGAGGGCTGATACCACCCTTGCTAAGATACTTCCGGAGAAACCCGAGGTTATCTTTCGTAAATCGTCCACTTTGCGGGATAAAATAGCCCCTAATGTTGTTACCATGCCTAAATCACCTCCCATTCTGTTTAACTATACGGGTTTCCACCCATGCAACAATTGCATCGCCTGTAAATGTAATGGTATGAGGAAAAGAAAGATAAACACCTATACCTCCAACCAAACCAAGAGATCGTATAACATCGATAAATTTATCTGCTGTAATAGCAGATTTGTGGTGTATTTACTGGAATGCCCCTGTCTCAAGCAATACATTGGCAGGACTACTAGGCGCCTTAGGGACCGCCTCCGAGAACATGTTAACAACATCAAGAAGGGATTTAAGGAACACTCATTGTCCCTCCACTATAGGAAACATCACCACAGAGACCCTACCAGCTTGAGATTTGTGGGCATTGACATTGTGACTCCACATTGGAGAGGTACTTGTAAAACTAGGGCCGTCTCACAATTAGAGACTAAACACATCTTTGAATTAGATACTTTGTATCCTGCAGGTTTGAATATCGAACTGGATGTCAATTGTTTCATTGACAACAGTTAATTTTACGGTGCTTGACCAACAGCTTGTGGATTTGTCCATCACCTTTGGTATTAGACATATTACTATCCATTTTCCATTACCAACTCACATATTCAGGTCAATTAAGTGGACCAGTTTATACCATGTTTTAGGCCCTTATTGCGTATTGATATAGGATCATTCATTAATTCTGTCATCTTTTACATGCGCTTGTACAATTTGCATTCTGACCCTTACCAGTTCTTTCTATTGTGCTGGTGCCAACTGCATTTTGTTTTTTATTTAATTCTTTCTATTTTTTATTTATCTTTATTCCATAATTTTGGAATTTTACCTTGCACGTTTTATATATGTTATGATGCCATGTATGGGTCTTGATCGAATCTCTGTTGACCAATTCCCATGCGTTATTCTACTACTATTTTGCCATTCCACCGTGGTGTCCCTAATTTTATCCATAGGTAATTCTCCCTACGGTGGGGGCATGACATTATGATTGATTTACAATCGGTTTTATATTTACCATTAACCCCGCTTCATTTGTTTGGGGCATATGGAGTTAATGGCCTTTTATTATAGCAGCACCGTTACCAGCTCTCTGTTTATTTTGATCTGGTTTTTATATTATTCTTCTTTTATATGCATCATTCTGTATGGGATGCCCCTGATAAAGGGCCTTCTCAAACTGACATTGGTTTCATGTAACTGTCAGTGGAAGAACACATTTATTATTGCTCTGTGTTCTGCTGCCATTTACCATCAGAGACTCATTTTTCTCTGCGCCAGGGGGACTGCACTGTGTATACACGGGATGTTGGCATTCGCGCATGCGCTGTGAGCCTATCTCGGACAGCCGAGCTCCGCTTATATGGAGCCGCTCTTCAGTGATTCCCGTTCTCTCCTGGCCCACGGTGAAATGGCACCCGCGCATGCGCACTTGAGTATCGCGGACGCACGGACTTCGGCAAGATGGCGCCGCATCAGTGCGCATGCGCGGAATACGGCATTACGGTATTTAAGTACGATCGAACGGTCACGGCAGCCCTATGTTCCACCTCTGAGGAAGTGCGTGCGCACGAAACGCGTCAGGTGGGACCCTAGGACGCCGTTGACATTAAGCCGCCGGTGCCACGAGGAGGCCCGGCGGCCATTTTGACATCTAATAGGGTCAGTGTGTTTGCCCATACTTGGCTATTCTCCTGTATTCTGCACCTGTGCTGCTTTCAAATAAAGTTTTAAATTACTACACTATGAGTGCTCCCCTGTGTCTCCTGTGAGGAGCTTTTCCATCCTTGTAGCCCTTGGGATTCCTGTGCCAGTTCCTGTGGAGGTTCATCTGGATCGTCATAGCTTTGACCTGCTGGATTATTTCCCACCACATGAGGGCGTAGGATCTCCATTCTTCCAAGCCATATACCTGACCAGCCTTAAGTGGAGAAAAGGATCTTCAGGATTTACACATATATGCGCATTACCCATGCGCGTTCTGGTTAGTGCAAAATTCTACCATTTACACTTGGAAACAAGGAGCACTGTTGTTTTACTGGACTGTGTCTACTATTTCCAATATTAATTTTAGAGCGCTGCATTTCTTTTGTATATGTATTTTGGGACTTTTTATGTGTTTTCCTATATGTTCAGCTGCTTGCACTATTTATGAGCGCTTACTATTTATTACTATCATTCCCATTTCTGCTTAACCATATTTATTAGTATAGCAGCTCTATAACATTTCTCTCATCATGGGAGACATCTTTGACATTAGAGCTTCAAGGTCTCTAATACCAGATGATGTATTTACACAAATTAATGAAATGGAAGATCTTAGGGGATTGTTCATTCATTTGCACAATCTCACCACTTCTGAAATTAAAACCATCTGGGATATTTCCTTTTTGGAGAAATATGTTAAAGAACAAATGGTTCCTAGATCGCTGAGATGGGACATTTCTCCTGACACTGATGACACTTCATCATTATTGGAATGGTATCACTATTTCAATACAGTTGGCATTGATATGCTCAAATTTATAATTGCCAGGAAAAAGAAAAAACTCACTTATTTAGATAAAGAGATCAACTCGGTGAAAGAGAAACTCACCCCTTATAAAACTAATGAAGATTATATCATGGAATCTAATAAGCTAAAAAAACATTTGGAAAATGTTGATTTAGAGCAAAAAAACAAAAAACGGAAAAAATATATGAGGGATCTTACTGATTATCAAACACAACAGGTATTCAAATGGCAAGCTTTGGACACCAACAATGTAGCAGGTAGCAATGGACCTTTTCCACCTTCTACCCCAGCCCATAAAATGGGTCAGCAACTTCCCATGAACTCCCAGGGTAGAGCTAGGCCTTCTACCTCCAATCAAACCAGATATAACATCACCACTCATAACCAATTCCATCCATTATCGGAATTAACGGATAGTAATATCGGCTCTAGGGATAACAGATGGCATCCAAATGTCCATCCTAAACCTGGAAACCCCAATTCGCATAACACTCATTCCAAAAAAAAGCCAAATAAACGTAAGGCTCATCATAATAACAACAACTCGGGCCCCATACATACCCAAAGACATCCTTCTCATAATCCGAGAGATTATTACCATCATTACCCTCCACAACAGGGGTACTATAGGGATCAATATTCAAATGATTATCAAAATCAATATTGGAGACCACCATATGATGATTATTATGCACCCCCTACTCCTAGAACCCCTGATATTCGTTCTAATAATAGTCATCATTTTTTAGAGAGGGGCAGGGTACGAAAAAGAAGCGACAATATAGAGGCAAGAGGGGAGGGAGGAGAATCAATAGATCCAACAAAGCGAAGGAGAACATGATTGGGAAGGGTATCTTCAACCTTAGCGCATCCTCGCTTTCTGATAACGAATTAAGTCTATTGGATAAAGGGTTAAAATTTGCCCCAACTAGGCCCATGAATAAGTTCCAGGCCTTTATTGATATTCAGAAATTTGCAAGAAGGTTATCGATCAAAAGATACTTCATGAATAACCCTATCACTAAACATCCCTCATGCCAATATACTTCTCTTTCTAATGCTTCTACTTTCAATCCCCCACCACAAAGTAATTCAGCTGTTAGTCTATTTAGAGATCAAGTATTGAAAGATCTAAAAAATCTTCCCATTAAGAAAATATACAAAGATCCCAAAATAGACACAGCAATCAAATCCCTTCTAGAGCAGAAAGATCTCGTAGTAAGACCTGCGGATAAGGGGGGAGGGGTAGTCATTTTAAATAAGAGTGATTACATAGCAGAGGTATATAATATCCTTGGAGATACGTCTACATACCAACCACTTCATAAAGACCCCTTATCAGAGTATAAACGCACTCTCAAAACTATTATTAAAAATGGCTATGATAAATCTATTGTTAATAAAAAAGAGAAGGCATTTCTGTGTCCCAAGGCCCCTCGCTTACCGGTCTTGTACATACTGCCCAAAGTACATAAAAATCCACTAAAACCCCCGGGCAGACCAATAGTGAGCGGGATCGATTCACTCTGCTCTAGGATAGGGGCCTATATTGATCACCATCTTCAACCGCTAGTACTACATACCCCTTCCTATCTTAGGGACACGAAACATGTCCTGAATTCCATCAAAGACATCTCTATTCCTCCATCCTCTTTTTTGGTAACAGCGGATGTTGAGGCGTTGTACAGCAATATTGACCATAAAGATGGGATGACAGTCGCTAAGTATTACCTCACACATGAGAGCTCATTACTCCCTCCACATATCGATTTCATACTGGAGCTTCTGAATTTTGCAATGTCAAAGAACTACATGTGGTTTGACAGTAACTACTACCTGCAAGTCAAGGGGGTTGCCATGGGGGCAAAGTTTGCCCCCAGCCTGGCAAATTTGTTCATGTCCTATTGGGAGGAGGATAACATCTATGCTATGGACTGGCCTGAATTGCTGTATTATAAGCGGTATATTGATGACGTGCTCCTGTTTTGGAATGGCACGGAACAATCACTTAAAAATTTTTTCACTACCCTCAATAATAATTCTGTGAATATTAAATTATCATACAAGTTTAGCAACACTGAAATTGATTTCCTAGATCTCACTCTAATCAATACAGGTGGACACATCACTACCCAATCTTTTTTCAAAACCACCGATCGAAATAGTTTCATCCCACTAGGGAGTTGTCATCACCCCAGTTGGTTGGCAGGTATACCAAAGGGACAATTCCTTAGGTTGAGAAGAAACTGCACTAACATCGACACTTACCATATGCAAGCCAATATCCTTAAAGAACGATTCCTCGAGAAAGGATATGACGGGAAGGTTTTGAATGATACTATGGAATCAATAACCAACATGGATAGGCATGATTTACTAAATACCCAGACGAAACCACCGAAAAATTTGGTATGCCCATTTATTACAACATTCTCTGCCCAATATAGATCCATTAAACATATAGTTACTAAGAACTGGGGGATTTTGAGGGCTGATACCACCCTTGCTAAGATACTTCCGGAGAAACCCGAGGTTATCTTTCGTAAATCGTCCACTTTGCGGGATAAAATAGCCCCTAATGTTGTTACCATGCCTAAATCACCTCCCATTCTGTTTAACTATACGGGTTTCCACCCATGCAACAATTGCATCGCCTGTAAATGTAATGGTATGAGGAAAAGAAAGATAAACACCTATACCTCCAACCAAACCAAGAGATCGTATAACATCGATAAATTTATCTGCTGTAATAGCAGATTTGTGGTGTATTTACTGGAATGCCCCTGTCTCAAGCAATACATTGGCAGGACTACTAGGCGCCTTAGGGACCGCCTCCGAGAACATGTTAACAACATCAAGAAGGGATTTAAGGAACACTCATTGTCCCTCCACTATAGGAAACATCACCACAGAGACCCTACCAGCTTGAGATTTGTGGGCATTGACATTGTGACTCCACATTGGAGAGGTACTTGTAAAACTAGGGCCGTCTCACAATTAGAGACTAAACACATCTTTGAATTAGATACTTTGTATCCTGCAGGTTTGAATATCGAACTGGATGTCAATTGTTTCATTGACAACAGTTAATTTTACGGTGCTTGACCAACAGCTTGTGGATTTGTCCATCACCTTTGGTATTAGACATATTACTATCCATTTTCCATTACCAACTCACATATTCAGGTCAATTAAGTGGACCAGTTTATACCATGTTTTAGGCCCTTATTGCGTATTGATATAGGATCATTCATTAATTCTGTCATCTTTTACATGCGCTTGTACAATTTGCATTCTGACCCTTACCAGTTCTTTCTATTGTGCTGGTGCCAACTGCATTTTGTTTTTTATTTAATTCTTTCTATTTTTTATTTATCTTTATTCCATAATTTTGGAATTTTACCTTGCACGTTTTATATATGTTATGATGCCATGTATGGGTCTTGATCGAATCTCTGTTGACCAATTCCCATGCGTTATTCTACTACTATTTTGCCATTCCACCGTGGTGTCCCTAATTTTATCCATAGGTAATTCTCCCTACGGTGGGGGCATGACATTATGATTGATTTACAATCGGTTTTATATTTACCATTAACCCCGCTTCATTTGTTTGGGGCATATGGAGTTAATGGCCTTTTATTATAGCAGCACCGTTACCAGCTCTCTGTTTATTTTGATCTGGTTTTTATATTATTCTTCTTTTATATGCATCATTCTGTATGGGATGCCCCTGATAAAGGGCCTTCTCAAACTGACATTGGTTTCATGTAACTGTCAGTGGAAGAACACATTTATTATTGCTCTGTGTTCTGCTGCCATTTACCATCAGAGACTCATTTTTCTCTGCGCCAGGGGGACTGCACTGTGTATACACGGGATGTTGGCATTCGCGCATGCGCTGTGAGCCTATCTCGGACAGCCGAGCTCCGCTTATATGGAGCCGCTCTTCAGTGATTCCCGTTCTCTCCTGGCCCACGGTGAAATGGCACCCGCGCATGCGCACTTGAGTATCGCGGACGCACGGACTTCGGCAAGATGGCGCCGCATCAGTGCGCATGCGCGGAATACGGCATTACGGTATTTAAGTACGATCGAACGGTCACGGCAGCCCTATGTTCCACCTCTGAGGAAGTGCGTGCGCACGAAACGCGTCAGGTGGGACCCTAGGACGCCGTTGACATTAAGCCGCCGGTGCCACGAGGAGGCCCGGCGGCCATTTTGACATCTAATAGGGTCAGTGTGTTTGCCCATACTTGGCTATTCTCCTGTATTCTGCACCTGTGCTGCTTTCAAATAAAGTTTTAAATTACTACACTATGAGTGCTCCCCTGTGTCTCCTGTGAGGAGCTTTTCCATCCTTGTAGCCCTTGGGATTCCTGTGCCAGTTCCTGTGGAGGTTCATCTGGATCGTCATAGCTTTGACCTGCTGGATTATTTCCCACCACATGAGGGCGTAGGATCTCCATTCTTCCAAGCCATATACCTGACCAGCCTTAAGTGGAGAAAAGGATCTTCAGGATTTACACATATATGCGCATTACCCATGCGCGTTCTGGTTAGTGCAAAATTCTACCATTTACACTTGGAAACAAGGAGCACTGTTGTTTTACTGGACTGTGTCTACTATTTCCAATATTAATTTTAGAGCGCTGCATTTCTTTTGTATATGTATTTTGGGACTTTTTATGTGTTTTCCTATATGTTCAGCTGCTTGCACTATTTATGAGCGCTTACTATTTATTACTATCATTCCCACACCTATGGATTGTTCACTAATTAGTAGTGCAGCACCATTTTCTTTAGGCTAGGTTCACATCTGTGGGGGTGGAAAATCCGTGCAGCCGCACCATCCACACAGGGAAATGCGGACCTGCGGGTGCCATTACTTCTAATGGCACGCCACCTGCACTGGAAAACGCAACCATACTGGGAGCCGAGTTTCCTGTGCGGGCTGCGTTTTTGGAAGATAGAATTAGACGCTCACTGATCACTTTACCTGCAAAGTAAAATTTCTCTTTAAAGCATCATGCACACTGGGTGCATAACATTTTGCCCCATTGCCGGCAGCCTGTAAAACTCAGTGGTTGAACATTTCCCCAGCCGTACTAACGGTTAGACGGTACGCAACCGGGGACAAATATTTGTAATGCAGACTCTTGAGCTCTGGGCATTTGTCCCTGGGTGCATACTGCACTAAAAATGACTACCGCTCCATGCACCCTCTATCGCCAGCATTTTTACAGGCTGCCGGTAATGGGACTGGATGGTGCATGTGGGCCTTCCACCCACACCCAAACAGCAGAGTTTCATGAACCGGGGGTAAACGTCCAGTGTGCATGAGGCCTAATTCATTCAACTGAGAACTAAACGAATCTGGTTGTCATATCACAGAAATAATTCTACAGCTGTAGCACCTGAGGGGTTATTTACTAAAACTGCCGAGTGCAAAAGCTGGTGCAACTCTGCATAGAAACCAATCAACTTCCAGGTTTACCTTAGGTTCGCATCTAATCATTTTCCGCAACGTTTTGCAGAAACGCAGTACAGTCCATTTAACATGATTTCCTGTGGGACACGTTCACATCTCCGCATTTTCACCAGATGCGGTTTTTGGAAAGGGTCAGGGACTTTTTTCCACGCAAAAAGTTGCATTTTTTTGTTTTATAGACTTCAATGGAAACGCTGCAGAAAAGCATGTACTGCGTTGCCACATTTTTTATGCGTTTTAAATCTGCCTAGCTACAAGAAAAATGTAAAAAGAATGAGAAAAAAAAAGTGGCAAAAATGCAAAACGCAATGCAGAAACAGCTCAAACACAACCTGCATAGGTGTGAACCTAGCCTGATTGTCAAAGCTTCATTGAACAAGCTGAAGTCAGAAGCTGATTGGCTACCATACACAGCAGCACCAGATTCTGAGTGCACCACTTTTAGCAAATCTACCCCATGCCATGAGTGTATGCCATTTCTGATTGATGTTCATGCATTATAAGCAACCACATACATCATGAAATCTACCAATGAATGCAAAATAGAACATTTTTTTTATAATTACTTGATATCACCTCCTACTAATATTATGCTCCAATGTGTCATATGAGATAATGAAAGCTGCCTGTGTATGAAAACAAATAATGTGCGAGATTGCTGATACACACCATGTGTCACTTATGGCAGATGAAGATGACTCACTGCTGCCTTCAGAAGAGGTAACTGTAAATGTACAAAATGCTGATCTTGTTTTCCACAAACACTTATTTCATTGGAATTCACTGTACAAGATCAGAAGTATGCTGATTAGGTTTAATGCATTAAGGATTTATTGCTGGAGAAAAACAATAAATACATGACCAATGCTCACCAATGTCATGTAAAACAGCAACATGTTCTGTACACTCTAGAGCAGGGGTGTTAAAATCAATCTCATTGTGGGCTGCATCAGCACCATGTTTGCCTTCAAAGGGCCAGTTGTATCTCTAAGACTATATTTCAAGAGACCCCCACCCTCCCTTACATCTCAATGCACCTTGTGCTGCTGCCAGGAAGAATGAATGGATTCTCCAGGGATGGAGCTGGGAAGCAGAAAGTGCAGGGTCTGGAGGAGGACCAGAGGAGGGCTGGAGTCAGCTGCTAGAGTCTGCTGCTGCTGAATGCTGAGACCAGGGGAGTCAGAGATAGGGGAGCTGCAGCTGTACAGAGAAGTACAGGATCTATAGGAGGAGTTCTGTCCTCCTCTCTGCTGCCAACTGCTGAGACAGGGTTGAGGAGGAAACATGTGAAGGCCACATGAAATGGCCCAGTGGGCCAGATTCAGCATGCAGGCCATGTGTTAGACACTTGTAGAGCAATCCAACATACAGGATTGCTGCCATTCACCAAGGAAAGATGGAAAAATCTCCAAAAGGCATCAAATTACAGATTAGACATTCTTATAATATGTCAACAAAAGTTAGATTTTATTTCCATCATTTACACTTTCAAAATAACAAAAAACAAAAAAATGGCATCTGCAAAAGTTTGGGCACCCTGCAGAATTTATAGCATGCACGGCCCCTTTGCAAAGCTTAGACCTGCCAGTGTCATGGATTGTTCTCAATCATCGTCTGAGAAGACCAGGTGATGTCAATCTCAAAGGTTTTAAATGCCCAGACTCATCTGACCTTGCCCCAACAATCAGCACCATGGGTTCTTCTAAGCAGTTGTCTAGAAAACTGAAACTGAAAATAGTTGACGCTCTAAAGCTGGAGAAGGCTATAAGAAGATAGCAAAGCATTTTCAGATGTCAATATCCTCTGTTCGGAATGTAATTAAGAAATGGCAGTCATCAGGAACAGTGGAAGTTAAAGCAAGATCTGGAAGACCAAGAAAAATATCAGACAGAACAGCTCGCAGGATTGTGAGAAAAACAATTCAAAACCCACATTTGACTGCACGATCCCTCTAGAAAGATCAGGCAGACACTGGAGTTATGGTACACTATTCCACTATAAAGAGATACTTGTACAAATATGGTCTTCATGGAAGAGTCATCAGAAGAAAACCTCTTCTACGTCCTCACCACAAAAATCAACATTTGAACTTTGCAAATGAACATATAGACAAGCCTGATGCATTTTGGAAACAAGTTCTGTGGACCGATGAGGTTAAAATTGAACTTTTTGGCCGGAATGAGCAAACGTAAGTTTGGAGAAGAAGGGGCACAGAATTTAATGAAAATAACCTCTGTCCAACTGTTAAGCATGGGGTTGGATCAATTATGCTTTGGGGTTGTGTTGCAGCCAGTGGCACAGGGAACATCTCACAAGTAGAAGGAAAAATGGATTCAATAAAATTTCAGCAAATTTTGGATGGTAACTTGATGCCATCTGTGAAAAAGCTGAAGTTAAAGAGAGGATGGCTTCTACAAATGGATAATGATCCTAAACACACCTCGAAATCCACGGGGGATTACATCAAGAGGCGTAAACTGAAGATTTGCCATGGCCTTCATAATCTCCTGACCTCAACATAATTGAAAATCTATGGATAGACCTTAAAAGAGCAGTGCGTGACAGACAGCCCAGAAATCTCAAAGAACTGGAAGACTTTTGTAAGGAAGAATGGGCAAAGATACGTCAAACAAGAATTGAAAGACTCTTGGCTGGCTACAAAAAGCGTTTACAAGCTGTGATACTTGCCAAAGGGGGCAGTACAAGATATTAACTCTGCAGGGTGCCCAAACTTTTGCAGACGCCATTTTTTTGTTTTCTGTTATTTTGAAAGTGTAAATGATGGAAATAAAATCTAATTTTTGTTGACATATTATAAGAATGTCTAATCTGTAATTTGATGCCTTTTGGAGATTTTTCCATCTTTCCTTGGCTTCTTTATGCACATTAATACAAATTTTTAGCTGGGGTGCCCAAACTTTCGATCCCCACTGTATATGTGTGGCTGCTTGTTAAAGCCCACCCGCCGAGAAGCTGTATATGTGCATACGGCTGGCGTTAATGGCGTAAATATGAATACAGAGCTGCATTCATTTGTGTCTTTTGTATTTGCCTGGAGTTCAGTTACACTATATTGCCAAAATTATTGGGCCACCTGCCTTTACACGCACATGAACTTTAATGGCATCCCAGTATTAGTCCATAGGGTTCAATATTGAGTTGGCCCACCCTTTGCAGCTATAACAGCTTTAACTCTTCTGGGAAGGCTGTCCACAAGGTTTAGGAGTATGTCTATGGGGATGTTTGACCATTCTTCTAGAAGTGCATTTGTGAGGTCAGGCACTGATATCAGATGAGAAGGCCTGGCTCGCAGTCTCCACTTTAATTCATCCCAAAGGTGTTCTATCAGGTTGAGGTCAGGACTCTGTGCAGGCCAGTCAATTCTCTCCACCCCAAACTTGCTCATCCATGTCCTGGACCTTGCTTTGTGCACTGGTACGCAGTCATGTTGGAACAGGAAGGGGCCATCCCCAAACTGTTCCCACGAAATTGGGAGCATGAAATTGTTGAAAATGTCTTGGTATGCTGACGCCTTATGAATTCCCTTCACTGGAACTAAGGGACCAAACACAACTCCTGAAAAACAACCCCACACCATAATCCCCACACAGTGCAGTCATGGAAGTACCGTTCTACTGGCAACTGCCAAACCTAGACACGTCCATCAGATTGCCAGACAGAGAAGCGTGATTCATTACTCCAGAGAACACATCTCCACTGCTCTAGAGTCCAGTGATGGCCTGCTTTACACCACTGCATCCGATGCTTTGCATTGCACTTGGAGATGTAAGGCTCGGATACAGCTGCTTGGCCATGGAAACCCATTCCATGAAGCTCTCTACACACTGTTGTTGTGCTAATCTGAAGGCCACAGAAAGTTTAGAGATTTTTAGCTATTGACTCTACAGACAACTGGCGACTGCTGCGCACGGTGCGCTTCCGAGCTCTGTCATTTTACGTGGCCTACTACTTTGTGGCTTGCTGTTGTTCCCAGTTGCTTCCACTTTGTTATAATACCACTAACAGTTGAGCGTGGAATATTTAGTAGCAACGAAATTTCACAGATGGAATTATTGCACAGGTGGCAACCTATCACGGCACCACGCTTGAATTCACTGAGCTCACATGACTGACCCATTCTTTCACAAATGTTTGTAGAAGCCGTCTGCATGCCTAGGTGCTTGATTTTATATACTTGTGGCCATGGAGGTGATTGGAACACCTGAATCCAATCATTTGGAGGGGGGTCCCAATACTTTTGCCAATATAGTGTATAAATAGCCATGTACCTCAATCTGTAGAATTTAGTAAGGATCACATTTAGAAGTTAGGCTCCGTTCACACCATCACAGTGCACATGCGGTTCTGCACGTCACGTGTGGGGTAGTCCACTCATTTTAATGGGCTGCCCTACGTGCAAGAAATGCTCAGAAAAAGTCCCTGACCCTTTTGAAAAATTACACCACAATGAAATGCATGAAAATGCACATTTGCAGATGCGTGGAGGTTCCATTAGGAATTAGTGACATTGCTGTATGTCTGCATAAGAGTAGGACATTTATGTGTGCTGTGGGAAAGCCCACAATTTTTGGGTGGTTTCTTATTAATGGCATAATAGGCTGGTTTGTTCATACTGGAAAATATAACAAGCAAAAAGTTGTTGCTGATGGCACTTAATTGGATGTAATGTATGTGTGTGAAGGCTTCCAATTTTCCAAGTTTCTTGGCCTCTTTTGGCACAGCAGAAAGCCCTTGCTGTGATGCTTTTTAGTATTATCAGAGTTGTACATTGTTGATGATAAGAAATTAAAATATGATGCTGCTGTTATATGTATGGCTCCATGTTTGTTGAACTGCATTGATCAACCCAGATTCAATGCAAGGACAAAAACAGTTAATGACTATGTGTGCTGTTCACGCTATACAGAGGAGTTGTGGTGCATTGCATTTAAATGCAGCATGTCTGCATATTTATACAATTATTATTATACAGTATTTATAAAGCGCCAATGGTTCGCTCAGCGCTGTACATTACAAAGGGGGACAGAACATGTGACAGAACAATACCAATACAATGCAAAACATGAGAGGATCGAGGGCACACAAAAATACACAAAAATGCATGACAATGTGTGTCAAAGCAATGCAATGTGCCTAACTTAATTAAAAAAATTTAGAATTTTGGCTCTTGATGTGACCTCTATAGAAATAGTATCAATATTCACACTGCACATGTTCCTGTAGCAGGTACTGCAGAAAAAGCCAGTAGTAGTGGGAGAAATAGTTCCCTATCATTGGTATTAGTGGGAGGAATAGTATCCCATCATTAGTATTATTGGGAGTAAAAGTGCCTCATCATTGGTATGAATGGAAAGAATAGTGTTCCATTGTTGGTGTTAGTGGAAGGACAAATGCCCCGTCAGAGCAAAGAATGGTTGTCCACTGTTGGTGTCAGTGGAAGGAATGCTGCCTCCTTGTTGGTGCCATTGAGAGGAATAGTGCCTCATATCATTAGGCCTCAAGGGCAAGATAAAGGGAAGCAAAAGGCCGCAATTTGGAGGCCGATGCTATAGAGTATGGGGCAGGAGGGCTGTTTTATGGAATGTTTGTATCTAGGCATGGAGCACTATAAACTTCTTTTGCTGACCTGATTGTTTTCTCCTATATATTCTAAATAATTAAACAGAATAGATTTGTTGTAATTGTTTTACCACAGCCAAGTAGTTGTAAAAGAGGGCAGCTACAGAAAATATGTTGGAGGAGAGCTAAATGAATATGTATACAATAAAGAGAAGTATAGTCACTATTTTATTATGTAAATATTAAGAAAGCTACAAGGATATTCTCATCTTTTTGCTATAGTGTTCTATTAATGCAATCTCCAAGGAAGTCTACTGTGGTTTCTATGAAGTCTGCCCATACTGTGACAGACTGCTAATATTTTTAAAATCCTTTGGTAATCTCTCATAAAATTGATGTTTGGTTAGCATTTTAATTAGCTTTCACTCTTCATAATGAATAGTCTAGTTGGAGCTACAGATCAAACCTTGTCTCACATACATCAACTCTAAACTGCAAGAGTGGGAAAGTAATTAGATAACCTCGGCGGCGTATTCTGCTGAGAGCGTCCCTTTAAAGGGGTTTTCCAGGAAAGCGGAAATCCATTTTTATTACATCCATTTATGTACTGCCATCATATTCTGTAGTGTCTTCAAACATAAACACCAGTCCCCTACCATTACTGTCATACAGACACACACATTTATTAGGACCATTTTATATCAAAACAAATAATTCTATGGTGTATTTTGATTTGAATTCCAGGCTCTAATTAACTAAGCTGAAAACGGCCCTCAACCCCTCCTAACTACTATACTAACTATCCTGTAGGAGAAAGATGCCTATACTTACCTATTCTCAGGGCGCCCTGGACAGTCATGTGATTGGCTGCCAGTGGCAACTTTAGGGGAGAGGAGGGAAACTTGACAACGGATGCCCTACAGTAAGTCTATGGGTGTTGTCACCGCCCAGGCATCCCATCCACTGTTTGCACCCTCACCTCTTCCCAGAAGCTGGCCACTGAGGAGATCAATTAATGGACCAGAGTGCCCTGAGAATAGAAAGTATAAGTATCTTCCTTCTGCAGGCTAGTTAGTATAGGAGTTAGAAGGGGTGTGGGAGCCTTTTTAGGTTTATTTGGAGTCTGGAACTCCACCCAAAGACTGTGGGAAGGAAGCCACATTAAGGGTGCATTCACACTTGCGAATGCACCTCGCCTGTGATTATCTACAAGAACCCCAGCAGAAGTTATCTTGATTAGCTGCACATAGGAAACCCCACTGAAAGCAATGGGAGGCTACCAGCTATTGCAGCTAATCACACTCAAACGAATGTAATCTGTCAAGCAGCAATTACATGCAAATGATTGGCCCTGGATACAGACAATCTGGGGTTTATTTACTAAAGCTGGAGAGTGCAAAATCAGGCTCACTTGTGCATAAAAACCAATCAGCTTCCAGGTTTTATTGCCAAAGCCCAATTGTACAAGCTGATGTTAGAAGATGATTGGTTTCCATGCAGAAGTGAGACTGATTTTGCACTCTCCAGCTTTCGTAAATAAACCCCTCTGTGTCAAGGGCTGATCACTTGCATGTGGTCACATGCGAGTTGGCGCGATTAGTTGCGATAGCTGGCAGCCTCCCATTGCTTTCAGTGGGACTTCCTACTCACAGCTAAATGCGGTAAAATCTGCTGTTCTTGTGGGCAGGGTGCATCCACAACTAATCGTGGTAACTTCCACTGGAGTTCTCACAGGTAATCACAGGCAGGGTGCATTCACAACTACCGGTAATCGTGGTAACTTCCACTGGAGTTCTCACAGGTAATCACAGGCATGATGCATCCACAAGTGCGATGGCACCTTTACGCATATTTTAACCAAAAATGTGATATATTACAGCTCATAATTTCTTAGATGATAAATCACTAAGTGATACAGTTCAATCCCAGGTAAACAATTTAGTTTACCGAATTGTTCCCCTGGGACTGGTCTGTTATCGCTTATGAATTTTTGAGCACTTATTATACAGGTACATTGATTGTATATATATTTGCACTTTATGATTCTTTATATGGTTCATATCACCTAATTCATTCCATTTTTATTTTTGTTGATTGCTTATACAGTATATCTACACTTTAAAGATTTTATAGGATTTTAGGTGATAGTGCTGCACTGAGATACTGAATTTTGGGTTTTCACTAGTAAGCCATAATCATCAAAATTAAAGGAAAGAAATGCTTGAAACATATCACTCCATGTGTAATGAATCTATATATTATAAGAGTTTCACTTTTTGAATTGAATTACTGAAATAAATTAACTTTTTGACAGTATTCTAGTTTATTTAGATGCACCTGTATTTTCTGCACTTGCTGAGAATGTTCTTAACCTGAAACATCTGATCTAATGTAGCTACCACACCGTAGGACTGATAAGTAGGACTGTTAAGCAGCAATAAATTAAAGTTTTGTTTTTTGGTTTAGTTATTCTTTAACCATATCCATTTTTGTAAGTCTTTTCTTCCCATTGCTATTGGCTTTCACCAAGACTGGGAGTTCCGCCTCTGCAGAGCCATGTCCTGGTGAAATCATGTACATAGCACTACTATAGAATATAAAGCTTCTCTGTGAGAACCGCCATAATTCAATAGTAAGATGTCTGTTAATGATATCCCTCACAGTTGTGTATGCTGCCTGTGATTTTTTTCTGTTTGTTTTTCTTGAAGAACTATAAGCATTGTGGTGGCTATTACTTAACCACTTGCCATTTGGGACAATTTAGAAATTTTTCACATACATGTTAAAATCAGCATCTTGTTACTTAGAACCCCCAATACATTATGTATTTTCTGAAAGCAGAGGCCCTAGGTGACGCTTTAAACGTCTTCACAGATGATCAGTTTAGAATTCAAACTGAGCTCTGGCACTAGAATTATTGCTCTCACTGACATTCACGGCAATACCTCACATGTGTAGTGAAATCACTGTTTACATATGCGTGCCAGATCTGTGTGAGCAATTGCACAGGAGGACTGGGATGCTTTAAACATTTTTTTATTTATTTTATGTACCTTTTTTTATATACTTTTTAATTATTTTTTTTTTCAGTGCCATCACAATCGGTGGACAAGACCCCTTATATTAACTTAAGGCAGGGACAGGTTCTCTTTATGGACAGATCAGGGGGGGTCTGCTTGACCCCTGATTCCTCCTCTGTCTTCCAAGGTATACCTACCATGTGGCCAATGGAAAGGCCCTGCCTCAGGCTCATCAAAGCTTGTCCTCCCTTCTGAATGAAGAGCTCTAGCTACAAAGGACTGACTTTTCTACTCAGGTTGTGGGTGCTTTCTAAAAAAAACAAAAAAATATACAAGATTGTATACACACATTTTTTGAGGTATAGTATAACAAATATTTTAGCTGATTAAACTGATATTTCAATTGGGCTTTAAAGTGTTTGAGATTCCCCTCTCTATTTCCCCTGGTGATTACCAACGAGGTTTGGGGTTCACCTCCACCATGGGTTCGAGGCAAGTTCTGTGAATTTGAGACTCGCTATACTGGCAAATATATGTGCACATTCAACCAGGAAAATATTCTAAAATAATAATGCACTGAATGGAATCTGAACTATGGCCAGCAGACTTAGAAAGGGTTATAAGGGGGCTTTTGGTTAGGCCCCCTGCTATAAATGGGAGGGAACAGAGAAGTGGCTATACACTATGGCCCCTTTCACATAAAGGGTCCAAAAAGGTCCATGTGTCAGTTTTTCAGGCAGACGGTCCATTTACCCCTATGGAATAGCGGGTGTCTGTTTACACCCGCCTACCTCCAGTCCAAGCCAGTCCACTATAAAAAAAAAAAAAAAGGAAGGGGATCCATCCTCCTCCATCTAGGTGGATAAGATCGGAGGGCAGTTGAATGTAAACAGACAGTGGAGTCCGTTTACACCCAGCTACCCATTGAGCAGTGCGCGCTCTGTCCATGTCCGCTCTGCAGAAATTGAGTGACCTGTCATCCGCCCGCTCTGCTGTGATCAGTGGGGGATCAGTGGACAGATCCTCTGCTGAGCAAATTGAATTATGCCCTGTGTCAAAGAGGCCTATTGTTTTTTTTTTTTTTCTTCAGTTAGCAGGCTGGACAGCCAGCAGGCAGGCAGATTCCTGCATCTACACAAATGAGGTAGATGGAGAAAACCCCTCTCCTGCCAGGAAATTGTACTCTGACTGCAGGATCGACAAATGTTTTCTAGCATGTCCCTTTGACAGAACAATCGACATCTGTCAAGTGGGGACACACCCACATACTTATTGAAAAGTGTTTTGTTCCTGCTGAACCGGAGGTATAGAAGGCTGACAAACTGCAAAGACAAAGATTAGGATCAGTTATGAAAATGTAATTTAATTCTAATTTCTAGTTTTTTGGGCCCTTTTGCTAGCTTTTTGGTTATTACTATGGGCTTTTTTTAACTTTCATTTTATTTTGTGTTTGATTTGAGGTCAACAGTCACTTTTTAGCTACTGTCTCATCCATAGCAAGCTTTTTTTTTTCTGCTGCTAGGCTGTTTTAGTGTTGGTATTTTGGGGTTTACATTTATTTTGAGGATATTGTATATTGGTTTTGATTTAATGTTAGGTTAAACTGCTATTTTTGCTGTAAGGCTTCCCTTAAAAAAAGTGGGATTTTGTTCAAAGGGTGGTATTCTAGGGATTTCATTTCTTTTGTGGGTTTTTATTTGTATTTTATGTTGATAGGGCCTTTTTAATGTTTATGGTGCTCAAAGCAGCAAAGAATTTATTTGTCACTGACCATCTGTTCTAGGAACTGCCTTTTGTTTGCAGCACATCTCTGCATCGTTAAAAAAAAGCCAAATGCAAGAACATTGTACACATAAACCACTTCACATTTTATAACTCACATTCTCTGAACCCCGCTATCCCCAGGGGCAGACTGACCATTTGGAAACTCGGGCACTGCCCAAGGTCCCAGGGTCAGTAGGGGGGCCCATGAGATGCCCCTGGTACCTTTTTCATAGGCTTTTTTGAGTTTGGCCAAGGACACAGGGGTCCCATGATCCCCTATTGCCCGGGGGCCCCATGAGTTGTCAGTCCGCCCCTGATTATCCCCATAGATAAAACAAAAGTTAGGTGTGCACTGTTTAGGCCATTTATGTTTGACTAAAACTGTCTTGTTGCAGCAAATTTTACACCACTGTGGTATCTTAAAGTGGAACTTCACCCAAAAGGGGAATTTCCACCTGTTTGCCTCCCTCCCCCTCCTCTTTACCATTTGGCACCTAGTTTTTTTGAAGGGGGAGCAGGTACCTGGTTTGACAGGTACCCACTCTCACTTCTGCCCAGATCTTCACAGCGACCCGAGCATGCTCAGTGTGAAGCCGCATGGCTTCACAGCTGGTTTTCCTTAGTTAAGATGCTGGCGCTAGGGACCCTATGCCCAGTGATGAGTTCGGGTGAGGACAGCGCTGGACCCCTGGATAGGTAAGTGTCCTTGTATTAAAATTTTCTACTGCTTGATAATTGTACACTGATATATCATCCAGGATCTCCTAATTCTAACAGTAAAACACTGCCTGTACCATTTGCCTCTAGTACATTCTGGCCAATTTTTCCTGATTAAAACTGTCCTGCTGCTGCCAATTTTACACTGCTGTATCCTCTGCAGTAACTTAATTAATGTAGTAAAGCACCACACTGTGTGATTTATCTCTTGTAAATGTGGGCCTAGCCTTGCAACTTAAAATGTTCCTGCTGCTGGCCAGTTTTACACTGTTGTTTCATCCACAGTATCTTAAATCTTGTATTAATACAACCGCCTGTACCCTTTTTCTCTAGTACATTTTGGCCA
This sequence comes from Staurois parvus, assembly GCF_062004578.1. Taxonomy (NCBI): domain Eukaryota; kingdom Metazoa; phylum Chordata; class Amphibia; order Anura; family Ranidae; genus Staurois; species Staurois parvus. The sequence goes on from NW_028318003.1 coordinate 9,884,131, forward strand.
ATTTTCCTTCATTAAAAATGTCCCAGTGCTGGTCAATTTCACACTGCTGTATCCACTGCCAAAGCACTAAACTGAATATTTAGCCGCAAGCATAAATTCCCTTTGCAAGCCAGAATTCTCCCCAATCCCCCCCTTCTCCAGTACAAATCCCCACCCCCCTGCTGAAATACCCCCTCCCAGCACAAAGCTCTGACCACACATCAGCCCTCCCAGCTCATATCCTCTCTCACACAAAATAGTGCAGTAGTGCACCTCCCCCAAATTTCCACTCCTAGAACAAATCCTACCCCCTGCTGCCTCCCAAATTCCCCCTCCAAGCACAAATCCCCTCCACCCAATCCCCCCAGCACAAATCCCTCCTCAAGCACAATTCTCACCAAAGCACCCCTCCTAGCACAAATCCCCCTCCTCCTAATTTCACTTCCTACAACATATTTTACCCCTCTTCCAGCACAAAACCCCTCAAATCACCCCTCCTAGCACATCTCCCAAAATCTCCCTCTCAGCGCAAATGTGCCCCCCCCCCCCCCCCAGGGGCGGAGTGACCATTTGAAAACTCGGGCACTGCCCGAGGGCCTGGGGTCAGTAGGGGGACCCATGAGATGCCCCTGGTACCTTTTTCATAGGATTTTTTGAGTTTGGGCAAGGACACAGGGGCCCCATGATCCCCTATTGCCTGGGGGCCCCATGAGTTTTCAGCCCGCCCCTGTTTCTGACCTGTCTGTATGGCATACCTTAAGGCAATGGGACCTGTAATCTGATTTTGCCCCACCTGCCTCTTGTAGGAATCTTGCACAATCCCTGCTTATGAAAACCCACTAGCTTTTTGGTGGTGGCAGTCAAGAGACATCAAGCATGTATATTACCTCCTGACAACGTATGGTAAGAATAACCTCAGTAATACATCAAAGAGAATTGGAAACTGCCTGGCAGAAACATTTAGCTATACACAAATAAAATACTATGTCAATAGCCTTGTGTACTGCATGGACTGTCTGATACAACTGACACCCTTTGAGAATTGTTTCTTAAAAGAACCCCACTCTAGGGGCTTGGTTTCAGCCCTGTATGCAATTCCTACAGACACAACAGGTCCAGCAAAACTTCCATACAAAGACTCAGGGGAGAGTCTACAGCATATGGAGTGTAATAAAATTTGGGCTGCCACCTCAAAATACTCACCTAATATATTTGGCCAAGAAAATGCCTATAAGGTGCTTTCGCTATGGTATATGACACCAGATTGCATTGCTAAGTTCACCGCAAATGCATCCCCGGTTTGCTTTCAAGGGAATGTGGCACATTCTTACATATCTAGTGGCACTGCGCAAAAGCTGGCCGCTTCTTGATAAGTGTATACAACATAATCAGGACAGCGCTGAATACCAACCTCACTTGCTACATAGACCAGACTCAAACCTCTCCAAATGTGAAAGAAAGTGGACTTTGTACATTTGGTAGGCAAACATAGGCAAAAGCACAGAAACAAACTACTATTAATTTTTCACAGGTGAAACAGAGGCTGATGGGTGTCATGGTGGATGAGAAACGTACTGCAGTACTCAACAATACTCATGCTAAATTCCTCAAAATATGGACCCCATAGCTAGACTATAATAACTATCTAAACCTGGATTGTTCCCTTTTTTCACTTTAACTCATTTTTATTGACAATAAATGAGCCAAACACCCAACCAGGTACTGCAGACCCCTCAATCTATATCACTCCTTCCCCTCTACTCCTTTCTTCTTTGTGAAAATTGATCCCCGCTCCTTTACACTTCTCCTCTCCTTTCTTTTTAAGTATTTCCCCTTTCCCTTGCTCCTTCTTTCTCTTGTCTTTTTTCTTTCAATTAATTTTATTAAAATTTTTAAGAAATAATAACAATAAAGTGAGCAACCGTGACAATAGTGGAAATAAGTACAAACATGTCAAAGTTATCAAAATTGAGCCGGTAGGACACGGCAACCAACATGTACAGATAATCAATCGCGAATGGTATTATTGACATTTCCAAAATTATTACAAAACTTTAGAAAATAGTATGCTGGTAATATGCCCAGGTATGAAGCATAACAATACACGGTTTAATGCCCAACAAAACAAAACAAATTAGGCACAAGACAAGGGGTAGAGGTAACACAGTGAGAAAAGATCCAGAAGAACTTGGACCAAGAAAAGGAAAGGATGGAGCAGCCAGGAAGCTCGCATTCCATAAAGAAAAAACAGAAAAAGGGAAAAGGTCTAACAGAGTACATACAGTCAGGTCCATAAATATTGGGACATCAACACAATTGTAACATTTTTGGCTCTATACACCACCACAATGGATTTGAAATGAAACAAACAAGATGTGCTTTAACTGCAGACTGTCAACTTTAATCTGAGGGTATTTACATCCAAATCAGGTGAATGGTGTAGGAATTACAACAGTTTGCATATGTGCCTCCCACTTGTTAAGGGACCAAAAGTAATGGGACGGAATAATAATCATAAATCAAACTTTCACTTTTTAATACTTGGTTGCAAATCCTTTGCAGTCAATTACAGCCTGAAGTCTGGAACGCATAGACATCATCAGACGCTGGGTTTCATCCCTGGTGATGCTCTGCCAGGCCTCTACTGCAACTGTCTTCAGTTCCTGCTTGTTCTTGGGGCATTTTCCCTTCAGTTTTGTCTTCAGCAAGTGAAATGCATGCTCAATCGGATTCAGGTCAGGTGATTGACTTGGCTATTGCATAACATTCCACTTCTTTCCCTTAAAAAACTCTTTGGTTGCTTTTGCAGTATGTTTTGGGTCATTGTCCATCTGCACTGTGAAGCAGCGTCCAATGAGTTCTGAAGCATTTGGCTGAATATGAGCAGATAATATTCCCGAAACACTTCACAATTCATCCTGCTGCTTTTGTCAGCAGTCACATCATCAATAAATACAAGAGAACCAGTTCCATTGGCAGCCATACATGCCCACGCCATGACACTACCACCACCATGCTTCACTGATGAGGTGGTATGCGACGGATCATGAGCAGTTCCTTTCCTTCTCCATACTCTTCTCTTCCCATCACTCTGGTACAAGTTGATCTTGGTCTCATCTATCCACAGGATGTTCCAGAACTGTGAAGGCTTTTTTAGATGTTGTTTGGCAAACGCTAATCTGGCCTTCCTGTTTTTGAGGCCCACCAATGGTTTACATCTTGTGGTGAACCCTCTGTATTCACTCTGGTGAAGTCTTCTCTTGATTGTTGACTTTGACACACATACACCTACCTCCTGGAGAGTGTTCTTGATCTGGCCAACTGTTGCGAAGGGTGTTTTCTTCACCAGGGAAAGAATTCTTCAGTCATCCACCACAGTTGTGTTCCGTGGTCTACCGGGTCTTTTGGTGTTGCTGAGCTCACCAGTGCGTTCCTTCTTTTTAAGAATGTTCCAAACAGTTGTTTTGGCCACGCCTAATGTTTTTGCTATCTCTCTGATGGGTTTGTTTTGTTTTTTCAGCCTAATGATGGCTTGCTTCACTGATAGTGACAGCTCTTTGGATCTCATCTTGAGAGTTGACAGCAACAGATTCCAAATGCAAATAGCACACTTGAAATGAACTCTGGACCTTTTATCTGCTCATTGTAATTGGAATAAGGAGGGAATAACACACACCTGGCCATGGAACAGCTGAGAAGCCAATTGTCCCATTACTTTTGGTCCCTTAACAAGTGGGAGGCACATATGCAAACTGTTGTAATTCCTACACCGTTCACCTGATTTGGATGTAAATACCGTCAAATTAAAGCTGACAGTCTGAAGTTAAAGTACATCTTGTTCATTGCATTTCAAATCCATTGTGGTGGTGTATAGAGCCAAAAATGTTAGAATTGTGTCAATGTCCCAATATTTATGGACCTGACTGTATATATGCTATATGCAGTTTATAATACCAATGGTTGTCATAGAATATCAAAGGTCAGGGAGCGGGAACTCAACAGTCCAGCGTAACCATCTAGTATTAAAGACCTGTAGATTATGATTTGAAATTGCATAGGACCTTTCATACACTAAAAGTTCATAGGTACTGAAAATGTACTCTATGGATAACTTCTGAAACTAGAGGAGATATAGTGGATTTCCATGCTTTAGTAAGAATTATTCAGGCTCAAATTAAAATGTGAGCTACCACTGTTCGGGACTGGATTGGGAATACATTCAACGTAAGATTTAACAACGCCAAATAGGTTTTGGGAGTTGTGTACACTCTGGACACCCTAGAAATCAATTTAAACACATCTTTCCAGAAATTTTGGATACACCCACACTCCCACAACACATGTAGCAAAGTGCCAATACTACCACAATTCCTCTAACATGAAGGAGATGTATCGGGATAAATTCTGGAAAGTCTAAATGGGGTTAGATAGCTGCGATATAGAATTTTTAGGGAGCTGTCCCAATGATTAGTGCATTTAGAAAGACTGATATTACAGGACCAAGCCGCTTGCCAATCCTCTGGAGAAAACGATCTATGCAGATCTCTCTCCCATTTGCCCACACACGTTAACACAGAGTGATCCGATTCATGTTGCAAAAAGTTGTAGAACCACGATATGCCCCTCTTCAATCCTAATGGATTCGTCAGAGCTTGCCACATCTTTGAGTCCACCTCCACCCATGCGTTGGGAGTGGCGCTAAAATAAGCCCGGATCTGAAGGTATGCCCCTAGACTGCAGAGTAGTGATATCTCTCATAGGCTTTGTAATAAAATTGGGGATAATATGGTCTTAGGTTGCCAATGGTAATTCCCGCCTTAATTTAGGGAAAACTAGAGTAGATTTAGATAGACCTAATAGCCAGGCTTCCAAAGTTGCCGAGATCGAAGGAAGATAGTTACGTATTAACTTCACAGAGATAACTTTTGCAAATAATAATGCCTGGAGGTCCTGAGCCGGGACTGTACTCCTCTCTATTTGTACCCATAACTTATCCGAGGGAAAAAACCAATGCTGGAGTTGATCCAATAATGGCGCAAAGTATTAGGTGGATATTACAGGGAGACCTACCCCCCCCCTCTTAGATTTGTGCTTAATGAGAGCGGAAAACGGAATTCTAGGTTTTCTCCCATTCCAGATATATTTTCTCAACGCAATATCCACTTTACGAAAGTAGGAATGGGGAATGATGATCAGAATTGCTCTGAAAAAAATATAAGCGTTTAGGCAGGATCAGCATCTTAAAGGCCGCTAGTCTACCCAATCAGGAGAGCTCTGTTTTTCCAATGAACGCCAACTCCCTTAAAAATGCTTGAAACAGTGTCTCATAATTATCACTAAACATGTGAGAAGAGAGAAAGATACACAAATACCCAAGTAGTCTAGACTTCTAGAGGACCAGCTATACGGGATCTTATGAGCCATATGTGCAATTTTTATACCAGAGATCAAGGGATTCAATCTAATAGCTGTTGCCAAGGGTTCCATCACTAAAGAGAAAATGATAGGGGAGAGAGGACATCCCTGTCTAGTCCCATTGGTAATTGAAAAAGGATCTGACATAGCGTTGGATGTAAAATCTTGCACAGAGGGCACAGTGCATACCGCCGTAATAGCTGATTTAATGTACCCATGCATACCAAAATTGCCAAGAGTAGAGTCAAGATATTGCCAGTGAACTCTATCAAAAGCCTTCTCAACGTCCAAGGCCAAAAATACCATGTGCAAATTACAGAGTTCGGCAATTCATAAAACAAATTAAGCATTCTTCATGTACCATCCGCTGCCTGCCTATCTTTAACAAAACCCACTTGGTCTGATTGGATAAAAGAAGGAGTCAATGTTAATAATCTAGTAGCAAGGATTTTAGTATAGATTTTTAGATCAGTATTCAGTAAGGAGATTGGGCGAAAATGTTGAGGACAATCTGGGGATTTGCCTGGTTTAGGTAAAGTAACTATAATTGCTTTCAACATCTCAGGGGGAAAGGCCGCTTTACTGGCTGCCTCTAGGAACACTTGTTTAAGATGGGGCAATAAGATGTCTTGAAATTCCTCATAATATTCTGCAGTAAACCCATCCGCTCCAGGCAATTTCCCCTTCGGCAATGCTTTAATGGCGGTTCTCACCTCAGTATCTGATACAGGTTGGTTCAGAATCTCCAACCTAGACTGATCCAGTTTAGGTAAAGAGAGACCCTCAAAAAAACTCTCAATAAGAGCAGGGGTAGGCTGATGTGTGTTTGAGTCATCTTTGAGATTATACAGTTGAGCACAGTAGGCTCGAAATTGCTCAGCAATTTTGTTAGGATGGAAGACTTTTTTCAGCAATATGGGATCTATCATAGAAGGGATTTTGGCTTTCGACTTTTTTGTATTAATGAAAGAGGCCAAAAGCCTACCGGCCCTATTACCCTGGGTGTATAAGTAGGCTTGGCCCTTCGAAGATATTTTTCATGTTGGAGTAAGAGAAGTTCCCTAAGGGCTAATCTATGAGTCTGTAACTCCTGTAGCACTGTAGCTGCTAAACTTTGCATATGTTGGGATTCCAAACCAGCGATCTTAGCTAAAATATCCGACAGAGCACCTTGTCTGTGCCTCTTCTCCCTGCAAGCCAATTGGAGCAACACACCATGGCACATGGCCTTATGTGCACACCAAATGTTAAATACTACCGATTCTGCAGAGGCATTCACAGTGAAGTACTCCTGTAATGATTTAGAGATATGAACACGGCTATTAGAGTTGAGGAACATAGAAGAATCATTGCGCCACAGGAATATCGGTGAAAACTGTAAATTCTCTTTTATACTTAGGGATATGGGTGCGTGGTCTGACCACGTCATACGGTGAATGGCCGCTTTGGTTTTATGTTGAAGAAGTTGTAGATCGGTCAGGAAATAATCTATTCTCGAATAGGATTTATACGGGGATGAATAATACGTAAAATCTTTCTCTGAATCATGAAGACACCTCCAGGGATCATATAGATTAGACTCCCGAAGGGTCGACACCATCAAACACCACCCTCCCCGTGACTGCCCTGAAACATCTAAAGATCTATGGACAATAGTATTGAAATCGCCACAATAAAGTAGATAGCCTTTCAGAATTTTGTAAACTTTTTTCCGTAGTGAGTTAAAAAATGAAATTTGGTTAGTATTGGGAGCATAAAGGTTCACAATTGTATAAAGAGCATTATTAAGTTCGCACACCATTATTAAAAACCTGCCCTTCCTATCTCTCTCCAGGGAAAGAAGAGAGAATGCTATGGACTGTTTAACAGCAATCAGGACCCCACATTTTTCTGGGGGGCATTAGCTGTAAACAAATGAGGAAACAATTTATGGGAACAGCACGGGGCCTAAAGTGCTGAGAAATGAGTTTCTTGCACAGAAAGAACATCCCCATGTAGATTCTTCACCTCCTTCCACAACATGCTACGTTTAAATGGGTTGTTAAGGCCATGACCATTAATAGATACAACATTCAATACCATTTTAAAACATACAAAATAGATATGACATGTTCACCATCTAGTGGCCTGAAAGATATTAACAGCACATCAATGTTGGCTTGTACAAAACCACTCACAAGTACCAACTCTCCCTGGAGCGTATGCACTGACAGCCCCGGCAGCAAAGACAATTCAATGACCCATAAGAATTCCTGAGATAAAGCAGTTGCCGATACTCTGTTAGGAAGACCATAAGAAATAGAGAGAAAGGAAAATGGGAAATAAACAATAAAAACAACACACAATAAGGTAGAGCAGTTGAAACAAGTCACTGCAACAAGTTGGGGGTAACCTCCGGGATCTGATAGCAAACACACCCACCAAATAAATGCTGTGTTGGACTAGAGGCGGAGCCCTCCCTCAGCCCTATCAAAACGCAACACTACTGAGTAGTGCCTCATTCTGCCACTCTGTCCCATTCAAAAGAAACTTTTCTATGGGAGGATTTAGCGGTCGACATATCTCCTTCCGCGGGTACAATCCCCCATTTCTGCGCAAGCTGAAATCCTTCTACTTCTGAGGTGACAGTCAGTAAAAGGTTATCCTTAGTTATCAGCAATTTTGTGGGAAATCCCCATTGGTATTTTATATTGTTATTGCGGAGTAACTTTGTGGAAGAGATTCATTTTTTACAGGCAAGAATGGTATACTGGGAGAGGTCAGCGAACAAAGATATCCCATTATACGGCGCCGGTAAGGGATTGTGCATTCTCGCAAATGCCATCAGCGACTCCTTCGCATGGTAAAAGTGGATTCTAGCGATGACATCCCTGGGGACATGGTCAGGGAGAAAGGAAGGTTTCGGCAGTCTATGCGCTCTGTGAGAAAAGGAATCAGTGGCATGCTCACCAGTCAACTGTGGTTCCAGGGAGCTGCGCTGTGTTTGCTTTGAAGGGCTGCTGGCAGGTGTAGTTCCTGCTGATATTGCCGAGATTGCAGGGCTGGGAGGCTGTGGACGGGAACGCTGCCTCTCCTCTGCCATATATGGCTGTGGTGAGGGAGAGGTACTGGGACCAGCGCCATCTTGCGAGGATGAGTGGCCCTCCGCCGGAGTGAAGAACTCCGTGACTTTGCGGGGCCCCTCTTTGATCTTACGTTTCCCCATCTTACCGATTGGGTCCCACACTCCTCATACAGGTGCCAGGCAGAGAGGGAGCTGTCAGCTCTGTCCCTCGTCGCGGTGAACCGCTGTGTATGCGGGCAGGTCCTGGAGCTCTACATTATACGGCCATCTCCTACCGTGGCCTACACATTCTACCCTTCCCCTCTCAGTCATAGTCCACCATGTAGTTTCTCTGAGAGGTGACCTTTCCTGGAAATACACCCCTCATCCCACACCACTCCAATACATCCCAATTATACTTTGGTACATTAACAAAAATTGTGTGAATTACTTGTGAGCCACAAACAAATAAAACAATATGCTATGTTATTTTTATGATTTGCTGGCATTAGACACATCCTCATTAATATGTGTAATTGAACCATATCCAAATAATTCTAAGAAAATGCTGCGCCCCAAAAATTACAATTATCTCCTGCTAATTAATAAAACTTGATTATAAATGACCGTGACAAATAAATAGAAACTGAAATGTGATAAATAAATTAATTATACTTTAATCCACTGTTCCATATTCAATAATATTAGTAAATTAAATAAATTCAATATAAGGGTGAAACAATATATATAAGTGATTGTCCCATAAACTATTTTGTATTCCACACGAAGTTTCAATCCCCTCCCCTACGCGTTGTGTCACAGGGTGACGTGGCTTCCTCAGGGGGATGTGATAGATATAGCTACATCACCATGTACCCAGCTACAGATGGCGAGTATAGTCTGTGTGTGGAAGACACACAGAGGAGGCTTTCCACTTTTGAACCAAGCGATTTTTATGTATACAAAGCGTGTTAAATTTTATATCATGTGAGTGCATCAGTATATGGGGCACTGAATAAACTAATTTTAAAATGAAAAGGCACTATATCCCTTTTCTTTTTTACTGCCAAAACGAGGGATACTTGAAGAGAGAAGCAGAGGGACAGAGCAAAATCCTGCAATGTAAGGAGGGAGAGATCCTGACAACCATAATAGCACACAAGCAGTGATCTGCCCAGGAGAACATAGGGGATATCCAAGGTCCATCCCACCCTGAAGTATCCAGCCACAGAACATAGTAGACCACAATCTATTTGGATACAAAGTTATGTTTGCCTATAATTAGGCTTACAAGGAGGTGAGCGCATATGAATGTCAAAATTGAAGCACAGATTGAAACTTTGTGTGGCATACAAAATATTTCATGGGACAATCACTTATATATATTGTTTCATCCTTATATTGAATTTATTAATTTACTAATATTATTGAATATGGCACAGTGGATTTAAGTATAATTAATTTATTTATCACATTTCAGTTTCTATTTATTTGTCACGGTCATTTGCAACCAAATCAATCCATCAAAAAGTGTCAGACACTCAAAAGGGATCTTTAATATCTCCGGATCATACAGCTGCACCTCCAGTAATGTGTACCTTATCCAGTGCAGAAAATGTAGCAAAGGATCTTATGTTGGCGAAACAGGACAGAAGTTGCAAACAAGAATGAATCTGCACAGACATACCATCAAGGAACATAAAGAAGATGACCTTTGCACACCTGTGGGACACCAATTCGCACAACCGGACCACACTTTGGGAGACCTCAACATTTTAGTTCTTAAAGGAAATTTCAAATCCATTCAGGAAAGAAAAACTGTTGAACTAAGAATGATAATTCTATTTGACACAAGAGATAACAGCTTGAATTTGGAAATGGGATTCCTCAATCATTATCCAACAGTTTTATCACCTCAAGCATGACTGCCTCTGTGAGTGTTGTCTTACACCCCCCCCCCCCCCAGACTTCTCTTTTGCTGTGTGTTATCTCTCTTTTTTTTTTCCTCCCCATCCCCTACATCTCTTCCAACATTCTGCTAAATTTGTGTTCAGTACTGCTTAGACCTGAAGAAGGGGACATTCCCCGAAAGCTTGTCCTTAAAATTGTATGTTAGCGCAAATAAAAAAAGTATCACAGACAGTACTGAATTGTTTCTGTCACAGTCATTTATAATCAAGTTTTATTAATTAGCAGGAGATAATTGTAATTTTTGGGGTGCGGCATTTTCTTATAATTATTTGGATATATTTTGGTACATTGTCTACTGGATTGTAACTGTTTTATATTATTTTTCTCTCATGACTTACTGTACTGGTACATTCATGTGTATACTACCTTAAGCCCTGTATCTTTTTATCAATTTCCGAAAAATCCAATGAAAACGTTTCTGAAACAAAGTGAACACAGCTTCAATTTATTCAGTGAAGATTATCAACTCATTAAAGTGATTTTTTAGAAGTTTTTTTTTTTACTTTCAGCTAAAAAAACCCTCCAAGCCCCCCCTAAATATTTACCTGAGTCCTAGATCGATCCACCGCTGTGCTCACAGGCTCAGAGACGTCAGCGGGAGCCATTGTATCCTGCTGCTGTCAATCAAATGATGTGAGGAGGGAGAGGGGATGGAGCTGAGTCACACTGTCTGTGTCAATAGACACACACAGCCTGGCACAGGTTCACCCCCATAGGAAGCAGCTTCCTATGGGAGCACATTGTGAAGAGTAGGAGTGGGGAGTGCCAGCAGGGGACCCCAGAAGAGGTGGATTGGGGCTGTTCTGTGCAATACCATTGCACAAAGCTGGTACTGTAAGTATAACATTTTTTTAATTAAAAAAAATAATAATGATAATTAAATATATATATTTTGGAGCGATTATGGAGCGGCCAGCCTGGTATTCACCCTGTCGCCGCTGCCATGTTAGAATACCGGGCCAGCTCTACTATGCAGAAGAACCTGCTCCTCGGTTCTACCTGTTCCCCTGCCCAGCGGTGTTCTGCTTCCACCGGCCATCTTCTCTCCCTGGCACCGGCATCTTCGGTGTGGGCATCCAGCTTTGACAGCTTGCGGCTTCACAGCTGGGTCCCCATTGCGCATTCGTGAGAAGCGTTGCGCTTTGTGAATGGATCCTTAGTCTTCTGGGACCTGTCACGTGTCCCACAAGACTACGTGGAGGGGGTGGGGACAACTTCGCCGAATTGGGATCGGGTTCCTGTCAAATTCAAGAACCCGCCGCTCCCCAAAGGTCTGCAGTCTCTGGTCATCTCCTGTACTATGTCCACAATATCTGGTCATCTCCTGTAGTATGTCCACTGTCTATGGTCATCCCCTGTACTATGTCCGCAGTCTCTGGTCATCTCTTGTAGTATGTCCGCAGTCTCTGGTCATCTCCTGTAGTATGTCCACCGTCTCTGGTCATCTCCTGTAGTATGTCCGCAGTCTCTGGTCATCTCCTGTAGTATGTCCGCCGTCTCTGGTCATCTCCTGTACTATGTCCGCAGTCTCTGGTCATCTCTTGTAGTATGTCCGCCGTCTCTGGTCATCTCCTGTAGTATGTCCGCAGTCTCTGGTCATCTCCTGTAGTTTGTCCGCCGTCTCTGGTCATCTCCTGTACTATGTCCGCAGTCTCTGGTCATCTCTTGTAGTATGTCCGCTGTCTCTGGTCATCCCCTGTAGTGTGTCCGCAGTCTCTGGTCATCTCCTGTACTATGTCTGCAGTCTCTGGTCATCTCCTGTACTATGTCCGCTGTCTCTGGTCATCTCCTATACTATGTCTGCAGTCTCAGGTCATCTCTTGTAGTATGTCCGCCATCTCTGGTCATCTCCTGTACTATGTCCGCTGTCTCTGGTCATCTCCTGTACTATGTCCGCTGTCTCTGGTCATCTCCTGTACTATGTCTGCAGTCTCTGGTCACCTCCTGTAGTATGTCTGCAGTCTCTGGTCACCTCCTGTAGTATGTCTGCAGTCTCTGGTCATCTCTTGTTGTATGTCCGCCGTCTCTGGTCATCTCCTGTACTATGTCTCCAGTCTCTGGTCATCTCTTGTTGTATGTCCGCCGTCTCTGGTCATCTCCTGTAGTATGTCTGCAGTCTCTGGTCATCTCCTATACTTTGTCCGCAGTCTCTGGTCATCTCCTGTACTATGTCTGCAAACCATTGGTTCAGAATATCTTTTTTCTTGTTTTCCTCCTATAAAATCTAGCTGCGTCTTATGGAGCAAAAAATACGGTGTATGTGTGTATATATATATATATATATATATATATATACACTGTATATTCCTGTACAATCACTATAAGGGCTCATGCCCACAGATGCATTTAAGGGCTCCTGCCCATAGACCCCTTACATTATAAATAATGGGCGTACTTTGATGCCTGGGAGTCACAGAAGGAGAGTACAGCCTGCTGCATACAGAAGCGTATGCCTCAAATGTGGACTTTCTGCATATGGCCCCCCTGCATGCGATTACTGCTTGGATGTGCATACAGCCGCTGCAAATTTCAGCTTGTTATTGATTTTGACAGGTTGCTGCCAGCTTTCTGTACGCACCGCCTGTGATTTCTGGGTACGGAAATAAAACTGTTCTTTGCGCTGCAAGGGCAAATGTGTGTGCATGATCCCTAAGGGTTCATGTCGATGGGAGTTCAAGTCGGTTGCTGTGTTTTCTATTCCAACACAGCTGCATCCATTCAAATGGAAAACACAGCATTTACTAGAGCCTATAAATATAAAAGACTATAAGCTGCTACTTTGTAGTAGAAATATTCCTCCACTTTATCTGTCCAAGGCTAAGCTCTACTGTTTATTTCAAGTGTGTATTCTAAGTGTTGTTATTTTCCTTGTAGTTTTAATCTGCTGTTATATGTTGTCATTATGTCTGGATTCTATTGGGTTTCTTATTTGTGTTTAAATCTGTATCTGCTGAGCTATTACACCAACAATAGTCAAGTCTTGCATTCAGTTAACCCTTCATAGTAGAAACATTCTTTACTACTATGTAATAACAGATTGTTTTACCAATAAAAAATATAAGATCTGGATCCTTGTCTACCATGAGCCCAGGGAACTCAGTCTCTGCCATGATTGTGTTGATGTTTCTTTGTGAATACCATTGAGTGTTCAGCTATGATTTAACCACTTCAAGACCAGGCCTATTTTGTACATGCAAAAAATGAGTATTTTTTGCTAGAAAATTACTTAATATCCCAAGCTTTATATATTATTTAAAGCAGAGGCCCTAGAGAATACAAATGGTGGGTGTTACAATTTTTTATGTCACACGCAGTCGTTTTTCTAATGCAATTATTTTGGAAGAAAGAAAAAAATTAAGAATTTGAATGCACAAAAACACAATATAATACCCAATTGTTTGGTAAAATATAAAAGATGATTTTACATTGAGTAAATAGATAGCAAACATGATATGCTTGAAAACTGTGCATGCCTGTTGTCCACTTACTGTCGCTTGTAAAAGCAATCCAGCGGCTGATTTAATCTATTCTTCTTTAATTAACCACTTGCCTACCAGGGCAATTTTTTATTTTGTTTTTGCACGCAATTATTGTAAACCTCACAAAGATGAAGAACTACCTGATATTTGCACAGTTATTTATCAAACACATATTTTCAGGAAAAAGTACACTAAAATGAATGCTAGCGCAAACAAACACAATTATATAAGCAATTTTTGGTAAAATATAAAACATGGGGTTGTGTTAAGTATAGATACCAAATATATCAAGTCTTAAAATTGCGTACGACCGTGGAATTGCCAGAACTATGGTACCCAAAATTCTCCATGAGCAACGCTTTAAAAGCATTTACAGGTTATCAGTTTAGAGTTCACTGTGAACTATGGCTCTAGAATTATTACTCTCACTCCAATGTTCATGATACCCCATATGTGTGGCGCAAGTGCAGTTTAGATACATGTGTTTACCCTACTCTGCGCTTTTTATATGAGGTGTGTACGGGGGTTATTTATTTATCAATCCTTTATATATATATATATATATATATATTATTTTTTTTTTACATTTTTTACTTTTTTTTTTACTTTATTGCTGTCGCAAGGGTACTCTTTATGGAGACATTGGGGGTCTATTAGAGCCAAAGCAGCTATTCAAACACAAATTGTATTTGAATAGCTGCATCCTTGGCTACACTAAATGACAGCTGTGACACTGGAAGTGATGTAATACACATTACTTCTGGGGTCATTTGTCACAAGGATTGGGGGATATTCTTCTAGTTCCTCCTGTTTCAGCGGGGAAGCTTTTTCCCACAGTCCTGAGATCCCTCCCTGGAGGAACAGGAAAACATGGGAATCACTGTAGGTGCTCTAGAGCCACCCCATCACTATTATTGGAAAGCCCTTTGCTGGCTGTAAGGCTCCATTCACACTTCGATTCTGCCTGTGATTCCAGGTCATGTGATAGTTACTACGCAACATGAGATGCGCGTTTGGGTGCCATTATCATTTAATGACACACCAGACGAGATGCAACGGTTGTCGCACGACAGGAACTTCTCTTTGGGCAGCAAACGCCCATTCAAGTGACTGGGTTGGCCCTATACGACACGCAGAATCGCTTTGAAAATTGCATAGAGGGAATGCTCATTTCCACTACGCAATATGTGGACAAGGCCTTAAAGCCATTACCAAGCTCACAACTGCAGCAGTAACTATGAGCTTGATTTAACCACTTGTCTTCCATGCCATTTATAAATGTGCCTTGGTGGATAAGAGGCAGTGCAGCACTTTTATGTCATTTATTGCTTTGTTTTTGTGAGAACACATTTGGTGTCTGCAGCAGCTTTTTATTGCCATTGATTGTTGGCAGCTCACTTGAGTTTGTTGGTTTATTTAGTTTGTGGAGGATGCTTTCCATGAGTCTTTATGAACATTATGGGGGAGATTTACTAAACTTGGTGCATGCAGAATCTGCTGCAGCTGTGCATAGTAACCAATCAGATTCTAGGTCTTATTGTCAAAGCTTATTTAAACACGTTTAAGTTAGAAGCTGATTGGTTACTATGCACAGCAGCACCAGATTCTGCATGCACCAAGTTTAGTAAATCCCCCCCCCCATTTGTAGTACTGAGTTAATCATTGTATAAGCCAGGCATCACTAAATGGAAGACCATGATCCAGATCTGGACAGATTCACTGTCCCATCCGGACCCGCAGTCACGCCATTTAGGAGCCAGTTCTGTCCCCCAGCCCCCTCCACTCTCATTAACACAAAAGAGCGGAGAGCGAGAGGCAGGGCAGACAGAGAGTGAGAGGCACGGTAGCATTGGATGAAGAGAGGGAGCTGGCCAAGATAGGGGGATGTTTGATGTAAATGTACAGAGAGCTTGAGTGTGGTTGGGGGGGGGGGGCAAGGAACACCACTGTGAATGAGGGGGGTAGATAAGGGAGTGATATGAAGGGGCAGAAAGCATTACTGCTATTTTAGGGTAATGTGAAGGGGTGTGGGGGGGGGGATGGGGGGTGATGTGAGGCAGCAGAGAACACTACGGGGGGGGGGGGGGGTGATAAGCAGGGAACAGAACACACTACTGCTGGGGAAGGTGACGTGGAGGAGGGCAGATGACACAAATGTGGGGAGAAGGTTATGTGAAGGGAGGACACTACTTTGGGGGGTGGGTGATTTGAGGGGGCAGAGAACACTACTGGGGGGGTGATTGATGTGAAGGGGGGGCAGATGACACCACTGTGGGGGCGGGTGATGTGAAGGAGGGGAAGAGGACAATACTGAGAGGTGGAGGTGATGTGAAGGGGGCAGAGGACAATACTTGCTGGGAACTGATGTGAGGGGGGGGGGGGGCAGAGGGCACTACTGTGGGGTGGAGGTGATGTGAAGGGGGCAGAGGACAATACTGTGGGGTGGAGGTGATGTGAAGGGGGCAGAGGACAATACTATCGTGTGGAGGTGATTTGAAGGGGGGCAGAGAACACTACTTTGGGGCGAGGGGTGATATGGAGAGGGCAGAGGACACTACAGTGGGGGGGGAGATGATGTGAAGGGGGCAGAGGGCACTACTGTGGGGGAAGGTGATGTGAATGGAGCAGAGAAAACTGCTTTGGGGGCGTGGAAAGGGGGGGTAAGGAACACTACTGTAGGGGGAGGTTTTGTGAAGGGGGCAGAGGGCAATACTGTGGGGGGGGGGGGGTGATGTGAAGAGGGGCAGAGGATACTACTTTGGGGGGGTGATGTAAAGGGGGGACAGAGAACACTACTGGGGGGGGTTGATGTGAAGGAGGGCAGAGAACCCTACTGTGGGGGAGTGATGTGAAGGGGGCAGAGGACAATACAGTGGGGGGATTGATGTGAGGGGGGGCAGGGGGCACTACTGTGGGGTGGAGGTGATGTGAATGGGACAGAGGGCACTATTATCGGCGGAGGTGATGTGAAAGGGGCAGAGGACACTACCGGGGGGGTGTGATGATGTGAAGGGGGGGTTGAGGACACTGTTATGAAGTGGGGGACTGTGATATAAAGGGGGGGATTGTGATATGCAGGGTGGACTGAGGACACTGGTGTCAGACCAGGAGTGTGACATAGGAGAGGGTTCTGTGATGTGAAGGATCTGAGTCATTGGTCAAACATGAGATCCAGACCTCTGCTGGAAGAAGACGTTACTGCTTGGACCTCCGTGAATTTTGATTCCATAGCCCTGGTATTGACCTTCATCCACAAACATTGTGCTTGCCGACAGGGCCACCATGTATGAAGCACGTTGCCCTCACCTCTGCACCCGCTCTGAAGCAAGAAGCTGGCTACTCTGGGATACATTTGGCTATCCTCACTGGAGTAAAATAGCAGCCGGAAAGTACTTTGTAGGAATTTTCTAGTACTCGCACATTTCAGAAGCTTTTAGATGTAACTTGTCGGATTCACACTTCGTCTTCAGGAGGGAGAGAGATCAGCAAACATTTCTTTCAAGCTGAACTCCAGCCTTGCCATATGTCCAGCACAGTTGTACCGGCTTCTCTCATGTTCTGAAAATGCTTCCTTTGATTTCACTGCACACCGAGAGAAGCTCACAGTGTGCGGTGAAATCAGAGTGTGCATTTGCTGTACAGAAACAAATCATTGCAATAAATCCAGTCTTCAGTTTATGACTTTGGTTGTTTTTTGTAAAGGACCCCTATAAGACACTGGGATTGGTTTGCTAAAGGAACAGGAGTTGTTCCCCTAGCAAAGTGTATGTTATTATTTCAGGTACTTATACAGCGCCATCAATTTATGCAGCAATTTACATATATATTGTACATTCACATCAGTCCCTAACTGTCAAGGGGTGTACAGTATGAGGTCCCTAACTCACATTCATACATACACATACTAGGGCCAATTTAGACAGGAGCCAACTATTCTATCAGCATGTCTTTAGAGTGTGGGAGGAAACTGGAGTACCTGGAGGAAACCCACGCAGGCACAGGGAGATCATGCAAACCCCAGGCAGGTGGTGCCATAGTTGGGATTTGAACCAACAACCATAGTACTTCCAGGTGGAAGTGCTAATCATTTAGCCACGGTGCAGCCCCATATTCATTTTGCATTAGAAGTTACAGCAAATCAGATAGAGTCTGGCTCATTTCCTGGTTGGAGGACATCCAGCATCATTCAGGTCTTTCCTCCCCAACCTGACAGTCACCAGTGTGTCCCTTTCATTCACTAGATTTTAGTTCTTTCAGTCTTGGAAGCTGAGCATCACATGTGCTACTTAGATCAGTCTGCTGTTCAGGAAGTGATATACAGCACCTCCCACCAGCCATGATCTACCTGCACTGCATAGAGAAGCACAGAGACCCAGTGATGTCTAAAATAAGATAAGTCATAAAAACAGAAAGGTTTAAATCTTAAAATGCCATCAGCCTGTTTAGAAAGGGGGAGACATAAACCATGGAAGGCAAAATATATGCAAATGAAACTTCAGCTTGAAATATGCATTGTTAATAGAGTGTGGCAGTGCAGAATGCAATGTGAGTGTGCAAACCTCAGTTATCCATAGTAACCAGTCACAGTTCACCTTTAAACAGATCTAACCCTCACAAGGAAAGGAAGCAAATACTAACTGGTCCTTACAGGTCACTCTGCTTTGCTCTTTGCCTATTCCGGTCATCTCATCGCCAATTTCACTTCCAGAAGGAGAGCAGCAGCCTTTTATTGCCTTCGGTCTAGCGTAGAAGGAAATGTTCTCTGCTGGATGGAACTTTGAGGAGGATGACTCACGCTGATATCTGATGTACATGAGCAAAAAAGGATTCATCTAACAAAGCAACAGGCTAGGTGGAAGGAGAGCCTTATCAGCCAGCTGGAGCTGACTTCTCCACAACTGAATGGACAAGGCCCTTCCTTCCATTCTCCACCTAGGGGCAGTAGAACTTTGAAGTCTATAATAAAGCACAATAA
This sequence comes from Staurois parvus, assembly GCF_062004578.1. Classification (NCBI taxonomy): domain Eukaryota; kingdom Metazoa; phylum Chordata; class Amphibia; order Anura; family Ranidae; genus Staurois; species Staurois parvus. Next base: position 9,902,993 of record NW_028318003.1, read on the forward strand.
AGCAGCCTTAATCATCACGTGCCTTTCTAAACATACCTGCCAGACTTACAGCAAAAGGCACACTTACCCAGCATCACCTGGAGCCACTTGATGTCCTGGCTGGATGAGTTTAGGGTGACATCCAAGGTACCTGTGTCTCCAGTGGAGTCCATTTTAGGGATTTAAGATTGCCCATAATGTGCTGGGAAGAGAGAATCCTTCAATTTATTATCCAGTTAGCACTCAGCTGGTGGTGCACTGCAGAACACTATGATGAATGCCTGGCTACATATGAGGAGGCTGAGCTTTTATTGGGGTGGGCTGCCACCTCCTGGTCATTTCTGGGAAGGCAGGTAGGCAGGAGAATTTTCTTAATGACCAAGGGAGTAGAAAAATGTGTCGATCCTGGAAAATGTGTAATGTTTAGAGCGATCGAATCAGGTTCTGGATATCACATAAAAAGAAACTTAGAATGCTTGTAAAGCCAATGTTTTTATATATTAGGCTCCGTGCAGGTGCGATGGTGTGCGTACGTTTTTGCGTGATTTTGTGCGTCGTGTCTAGGGCAGCCTATTCATTTAAAATAGCATAAAAAGAAGTGTGTGATTCTTTTTTAAATCATGCAGCACCAAAATGCATGGTACTTTGGTATGCAAAAGCACACACGTTAGCAAGGTGCTTTGGGGTGCCGTTAACAGTTAAAGTGACTATAAAGTCGAAGTGTTTTCTTACTTTAACCACTTCTTGCCAGCTGGATACATAAATGCGGCCTATAGGCAGGTGGGCTTTAATGCATACATGCGTCTGCAGGGAAACTGTTTACTGTGCTGAGAGTGCACTCGCTGCATGCTCACAGCACAGTAACTAAAGTGTCCGAAAAAGCTTCCATTGCATACAGCTTTTGAGCATGTGACCACTGATCGCCAATCACAGCAGTCACATTCCTGGAATACCCACATCCATCTCCTGGCATTTAGATCTTCTTAAAGGGCCAGCAGGTAGCAGTGAGAAGGGGTTTAAAACATTCCCTGCATTAAGGTAAAAACACCCCACTATCTGTTTCCTCACACCTCCCATTCTCTTTTCCTTGTCTCACAGGAGACACTGAGAGCAGCATCGGCCATAGACTCCTGCTGCTGTCAGAGGGAGTGGAAGTGCGGCTTGCCAGCACTGTGTGTGTCTATGGATGCACACAGCCTGGCTCAGGAGTGTCACAACAATAAAACACAAACTGGCCACCCAGAATGACACGTATAGCTGGTGTCATTGACTTATCTCCGACTCACTTGTATAAGTGTGGATCCATAAACCCAAAAGGTACATACTAAGCAAAATGGTAGTGTGACAAGAACACCCCTACCTGGAAAAAGAAGGTTACTAGGTGATCCACGCGGAGTAATATGAATTCAAAAATATTCCAAACAATACTTTATTTGATCACATAGATCATAAGGAGGTTAAACATGAGCACGGTGTACATATGAAAAAAGTAAATAAAATCATGTTAAAAAGCACTAGGCGTCTTCAGTTTCGGGTCATCTTAGCAAATAGAGTACCATAAGGCAGAGTTATATAGTGGTGATATAGTTATCCTGGGTTTCCATAGGTTTTCGTCTTGTATTCAAATGAACCATGTATTCAGCAAATGTGTTCCCAATATATGTCAGGTATCTCCTGGTATGAAAAAGCTGGAACACAGAAGTACATAGTATATATATAGAAGTATGAAAACCAAAAAACCAAAACACATCCAAAATTCACCAAGCCTCCCTCTGCAGTAGTCAATGGATACTACTATTACCTTCTCAATAGTGAGATTAACAGGCCAACTTCTCAAATGTAGGGACTTCCTGGATAGCCACCCCAAGTGAAACAGGGTCCACAGTACCAAATGATTCTGAGGATATATATAGAAAAATAGTGATACATATAAAAATCATGGGCATCAGGTCACCCTGAGAACAAGACACACATAGAGTGGGTATATTACCATAAATGAAGATCAAGAAGACTTCTGTCGACTTGAAATAGGATCAGGTCCTTGATGCTTTTCCAAGATACATGTGGGGGTGGGGAGCCAGGTAGTCACAATACATGGATTCCAAACACATCAACTGTGTATATAGCATATAACAGGCCATGCAGGCCTGAGTTTTTATACCCAATAAAGGGTTTCCAAAAATTACTCAAAATGAGATGATTATTGCTCCATATACTATGTGTATAGCATGTAACAGGCTATACAGGCCTTAGTATTTATACCCAATAAAGGGTTTCCAATAATTACTCAAAATGAGAGGGTTATTGCGGTTTCATGAGGATATGGCTATGTCACAGCACAACACCTGGATAGGATAGCGTATATATATATATATATGTAGATCGTCCTCAAAAGAGGATTTACAAAGAATTCCCCGAATATACAGGGTAAATTAGGCCCATATAGCATGCCCTTTTAATACCATAAATGCTCTATAGATCTCAACAACCGTAAGCTGAAATAACTTGCCACCGGTGGAAGATAAATTTCCATGAAAGATTGCCGTTTGCGAACCGCTGCAATAGTAGCCTTATGGTAGTTTTCAGAGGGTCAAGGGCCTTCCTAACAGAGAGCTGTGACACCGCCGTTCCTTCCCGCCTCGTGGGCGCCACACCCAGTGAAGACGCCGAGCGTAGTGACGTCAATACGTTGACGCGTTTCGTCCGCCAATCACCGCAGACTTCGTCAGAACTGGGAGGGGACTTCAATACTTCGCATTATATGGTGCTCTAATTGCATACCAAAGAGTCTCCACCTCGCCATCTTGTGTTGAAAGAGTATCACTACATTGGAATGATCCAAAGTGAATTAAAACACATATATTAAATTTAAATTTAAATTTAAAATGGTTGCTGGATATAGAAGGAAGGAGCCTAAATGTTAACAGTCAGATCATCTTCAAAAAAAGGATTAATAATAGAGAGGAGATCAATATTAGCACAATACTTATTCTAAAGAGGAGAACATCAAGACCAAATCCCGTTACCTCAGCTTCAATATCAATCCAATTATTATAAAGATTTATTTTTATTATCTAGAGGAAATAGGATCAAGTGCAGGGTTAAGTTCATATTTTGTCCAAATATGTCCATATTCAATTCACATAAAAGATACCACAATATAGATTATAGCTTGGGATATATAGAGGGTTCCAAGAGACTCATTTCAAAAAAACCCCAAAGTTAAGTTCTGTATTGAGTCCGCATGGGGCAAGTGCTCCCAGGGTATAGATCCAGAATTTTTCCTTTTGTAGGAGGACTTTATCAAAGTCACCCCGACGAGCTGAAATATTCAGCAGAAAGATCCCTTTTACTTTTAGACCATCTGTTTTGCCCCCATGAACTTCTTTGAAGTGTTGAGCCAATGGGTTTTCTTTTTCTCCCTTTCTAACATTTCTATTTTCATTTCTGATATCTCTCAGATGTTCACCAATCCTCGTCCTAAGGTTTCTTTTAGTTTTACCTATATACATCTTCTTGCAAGGGCATTCTATCATGTACACTATTTTGCTACTTGAGCAATTAATGAAGCTTCGTATTTGGAATATCTTAGGATATTCGTCAATGAGTGAAGATGATGATGAAAGTTATAAGAGATCGGTTAGTTTTTTAGAAGAAAAGACAGCTGGCGAGAACCAGGGAATATTGAAACAAACAAACAAACAAATCAATGGGACAAAGGAAGAAAGAAGTACTCTAGCTACCCTAAAACTACCCAATCAAAACCGTACCCGAAGCCACAAGAGATAAAGATCAACCTAGAGGGGGGAACCAATGATCTTAAGGTAATAAATCTTTCCAAATTTGTATTGAAAAAAAGACATTATGATCTATTGCGGAAAGGTTTAACCTTCTCCCCTACGGATAAAATGGACCTATTTGAGGTCTATAAAGACCTAAATCTGTTTCTGAGAAAGATCCTTCTGAGAATTCCATATTTATCTAGAGAAGGACAAAATCCTTACGACTTCAACTCAGAGAGGGAACAACAGGCACTGAGAGATCTTATTAGTCTCTCTGAGGAGACTCCTACAGAAAGTGAGCTTGGGGAGGAAGATGTCTCTAATAAGTGGAAAAGACACACTAGACTTAAAACTCCTTCTAGAAGAATGCCCAATATTAGGGAAAACAAATGGTTAAGTACTTTTTTAGATCTAGTACACGATGACCTGGGGAAAATAGACTGGACAATGAGGAATTTTGATAATCTCACTAGGGGTGAAAGAATAGCCCTTAGGGAACTTAAGAATGCTAAAAATATTGTGATCAAAAAGAGTGATAAAGGGGGAAATGTAGTATTACTGGAGAGTGTGGAATATGAGAAGGAGGTACTTCGACAGTTGAAGAGTCAGGATACATATCGTAAACTACATAATAACCCGTTCCCAAAACTTGTAGTTGATTTAAATAAAAAAGTGGGATTGGCACATGAAGCAAACTTATTAACCAAACGGGAATGCGATATGTTGACAGTCGAGGTATACAATATTCCCACCTTCTATGTAATTCCAAAAATACACAAAAACCCCTCTCAACCACCGGGACGCCCTATAGTATCGGCCATTGGTGGTCCTTTGGAACCAATAGGCAAATTTGTAGACGATTTAATTAAGGATCTGGTTTTAGAACTCAGATCTTATGTAAAAGACACGGGAGATGTACTTAAAAAGATCTTAAATGTAAAAGTACCAAAAGGTGCACTCCTGGTCGGCATTGATGTGGAATCATTATATACCTCTATCCCACATACCTGGGGACAAAAAGCTGTGGCCCACTTTCTGGAGACACATTTTCCTGAAATGGAGGCTCAAAATGAATTTATACTGGACTTGTTGGACTTTATGCTGACCCATAACTGTTTTCAGTTTTTGGGTTCCTTTTACCAGCAAATATGTGGTACCTCCATGGGAGCACCTTGGGCCCCGGCATTTGCATGTCTGCATCTAGGTCTATGGGAAGAGGAGTTAGTATATCCCTCTACTCCCTATAACCAATATGCAATAACCTGGTTGCGATATATTGATGATGTCCTGATGGTCTGGGATGGTAGTATTGATGAGCTTAAAAGGTTTATGGAATTCCTGAACGAGAATGATAGAAATATCAAACTTACTTATACAGTAGATAGAGAGGTGATAACTTTTTTGGATTTGTCAATCTCTATATACGGAAATAAATTGGTCACTAAAACATTTAGAAAGGAAACAGCGGCTAATACACTTCTCCATGCTAATAGCTATCATCCAAGGAGTTTAAAACAAGGAATCCCTATTGGTCAATTTCAGAGAATAAAAAGAAACTGTACAGAAGATTTGGAGTATAGATATGAATCTATTCAGCTATATAAGAGGTTCAGAGAGAGAGGCTATTCACATAGAACCCTAAGAAGAGCAAAAAGAAGAGCCCTCGGTAAAACAAGAGAGGAATTGATAAATAAACCAAAACTAAAGTTAGCTGAGAACCTTGAAAACCAACCGGTAAGATTTATAACTAAATTTGGACAACAATGGGGTGAAGTTAAGAAGGCCCTGGACTCCCATTGGTACTTATTAACTCAAAATCCGCAGATAGCCAAAGTAGTAGGAGAGAGCCCCCAAATGGTAGCAAAACGAACTCGGAATCTAAATGATATACTAGTACAATCAGAATTCCAGAGGGCACCACAAAGAAACTGGTTAACGAGGAGGACTGGGGTATATGGAATGTTCCCCTGTGGCCATTGTCAGATTTGTCCATTTGTGCATAAGTCTAATCAGTTCTTTAATAATGATAACTCTAAGATATTCCAAATACGAAGCTTCATTAATTGCTCAAGTAGCAAAATAGTGTACATGATAGAATGCCCTTGCAAGAAGATGTATATAGGTAAAACTAAAAGAAACCTTAGGACTAGGATTGGTGAACATCTGAGAGATATCAGAAATGAAAATAGAAATGTTAGAAAGGGAGAAAAAGAAAACCCATTGGCTCAACACTTCAAAGAAGTTCATGGGGGCAAAACAGATGGTCTAAAAGTAAAAGGGATCTTTCTGCTGAATATTTCAGCTCGTCGGGGTGACTTTGATAAAGTCCTCCTACAAAAGGAAAAATTCTGGATCTATACCCTGGGAGCACTTGCCCCATGCGGACTCAATACAGAACTTAACTTTGGGTTTTTTTTTAAATGAGTCTCTTGGAACCCTCTATATATCCCAAGCTATAATCTATATTGTGGTATCTTTTATGTGAATTGAATATGGACATATTTGGACAAAATATGAACTTAACCCTGCACTTGATCCTATTTCCTCTAGATAATAAAAATAAATCTTTATAATAATTGGATTGATATTGAAGCTGAGGTAACGGGATTTGGTCTTGATGTTCTCCTCTTTAGAATAAGTATTGTGCTAATATTGATCTCCTCTCTATTATTAATCCTTTTTTTGAAGATGATCTGACTGTTAACATTTAGGCTCCTTCCTTCTATATCCAGCAACCATTTTAAATTTAAATTTAAATTTAATATATGTGTTTTAATTCACTTTGGATCATTCCAATGTAGTGATACTCTTTCAACACAAGATGGCGAGGTGGAGACTCTTTGGTATGCAATTAGAGCACCATATAATGGGAAGTATTGAAGTCCCCTCCCAGTTCTGACGAAGTCTGCGGTGATTGGCGGACGAAACGCGTCAACGTATTGACGTCACTACGCTCGGCGTCTTCACTGGGTGTGGCGCCCACGAGGCGGGAAGGAACGGTGGTGTCACAGTTCTCTGTTAGGAAGGCCCTTGACCCTCTGAAAACTACCATAAGGCTACTATTGCAGCGGTTCGCAAACGGCAATCTTTCATGGAAATTTATCTTCCACCGGTGGCAAGTTATTTCAGCTTACGGCTGTTGAGATCTATAGAGCATTTATGGTATTAAAAGGGCATGCTATATGGGCCTAATTTACCCTGTATATTCGGGGAATTCTTTGTAAATCCTCTTTTGAGGACGATCTACATATATATATATATACGCTATCCTATCCAGGTGTTGTGCTGTGACATAGCCATATCCTCATGAAACCGCAATAACCCTCTCATTTTGAGTAATTATTGGAAACCCTTTATTGGGTATAAATACTAAGGCCTGTATAGCCTGTTACATGCTATACACATAGTATATGGAGCAATAATCATCTCATTTTGAGTAATTTTTGGAAACCCTTTATTGGGTATAAAAACTCAGGCCTGCATGGCCTGTTATATGCTATATACACAGTTGATGTGTTTGGAATCCATGTATTGTGACTACCTGGCTCCCCACCCCCACATGTATCTTGGAAAAGCATCAAGGACCTGATCCTATTTCAAGTCGACAGAAGTCTTCTTGATCTTCATTTATGGTAATATACCCACTCTATGTGTGTCTTGTTCTCAGGGTGACCTGATGCCCATGATTTTTATATGTATCACTATTTTTCTATATATATCCTCAGAATCATTTGGTACTGTGGACCCTGTTTCACTTGGGGTGGCTATCCAGGAAGTCCCTACATTTGAGAAGTTGGCCTGTTAATCTCACTATTGAGAAGGTAATAGTAGTATCCATTGACTACTGCAGAGGGAGGCTTGGTGAATTTTGGATGTGTTTTGGTTTTTTGGTTTTCATACTTCTATATATATACTATGTACTTCTGTGTTCCAGCTTTTTCATACCAGGAGATACCTGACATATATTGGGAACACATTTGCTGAATACATGGTTCATTTGAATACAAGACGAAAACCTATGGAAACCCAGGATAACTATATCACCACTATATAACTCTGCCTTATGGTACTCTATTTGCTAAGATGACCCGAAACTGAAGACGCCTAGTGCTTTTTAACATGATTTTATTTACTTTTTTCATATGTACACCGTGCTCATGTTTAACCTCCTTATGATCTATGTGATCAAATAAAGTATTGTTTGGAATATTTTTGAATTCATATTACTCCGCGTGGATCACCTAGTAACCTTCTTTTTCCAGGTAGGGGTGTTCTTGTCACACTACCATTTTGCTTAGTTGGCTCAGGAGTGTGCCTGCTTGGGTGCCCCTTTAGCAGCCATCTTGCTGAGAGGGAACACGGAGGAAGAAGGAGCAGACAGCACCGGCGGGGACCACCAAGGAGCAAGTAAGCGACCGCTCTGTGCAACGTTGAACAGTGCAAGTAAGTATAAAATCTTTTTTATTATAATTTAAAATATTATACTTTAGTATTACTTTAATAGCACATACACACATACGCAATTTTTTTGCACATTTTTGAAACACACAGATGGGAACTAGCCTTATCGCATCAACTAACCAACTAACTAGTGAGTACAAATCTCAGCAGAACTCCATCAATTTTTTTTCCCACGCATGTATTAACTGCTTGTTTTGTCCAGGGGCACACTGACTCGATCCTTCGATCCTCTCCCACAACCAGTGGTGGACTGTTCCTGCCATCCTCACGTCCAGAGGCGGTCTATAGGTGGATGACGCCAGGAACAGTCCATGCACAAGACTGCTAGCATGCAGGGGGTAGAAGAGGCAGTGACTGGTCTTGAGCTTGGAGGATCATCAGATTAGGTGAGTATATCTTCAATATGCAAACCCCTAGACAAAAAAGATCAGTTAACCCAGGCAGTGCAGGCACAGCTCACTGCATAGGAAAAAAAAAATATTTTTTAAAGTCTAAACCAACAGCATGGAATGTCAGTAATATATTTTGCTCACATTTTAGTAATAACACCAGTAACCTACTATAACTACATGTTTTTTTATAAAGTGATGTTTAGAATAATGGCACAGAATGATATCTTTCATTGTTAAACCACTTCAATACTGGACACTTTCACCCCTTCCAGTTCAGGCCATTTTCCAGCTTTCAGCACTGTCACACTTTGAATGACAATTACTCAGTCATGCAACACTGTACCAAAACAAAATTTTTATCAGTTTTAGGACATATAAAGCTTTCTTTTGGTGGTATTTGATTACCACTGGATTTTTTAATTTTGCTATCTAAATAAAAAAAATACCCAAATATCGGAAAAAAACGGTTTCTGTTATAAAATGTTGCAAATAAATATTTTTTCTTCATAAATGTAAGCCAAAATGTATTTTGCTCCATTTCTTTTGTAAAATTCACCCAAATTGGTGTATAATATTTAGTCTGTGTGAAAGTTATAGAGTCTATGGTATATACAATATATTGGAAAATTGATCAGTACTGATATACAGACTGCCTATCTCATTTCTTGATGCCTTAAAATGCCAGGAGAGTACAAATACCCCCCACATTTTTATTTATTACAGGTACTCATACAGCACTGTCAATTTACACAGTGCTTTACATATATGTTGTACATTCACATCAGTCCCTAACCCTCAAGGGGCGTACAAACAGTCCCTAACTTACATTCATACATGCACATACTAGGGCCAATTTAGACATGATCCAATTAACTTACCAGCATGTCTTTGGAGTGTGGGAGGAAACCAGAGTACCCAGAGGAAACCCACTCAGGCACAGAGAGAACATGCAAACTCCAGGCAGGTGGTGCTGTGGTTGAGATTTGAACCAATGACCCTAGTACGGCCAGGTGGAAGTGCTAACCATTTAACCAATGACCCCTTTTTGGAAATTAGACAGTCAAAGATATTTAATAAGAGGCACGGTGAATTTTGTGAAGTTGTAATTTTTTTGTCACAATGTTTTGAAAAATGATAAATAAAATGTGTTTTTTCCACAAAGTTGTCACTTTCTTTTTACTCACACATAGCAAGTTTTTTCTCACATGTAGCATAGGCATACTTATAGTTACACTCCAAAAAACATTCTGCTACTCCTCCCGAGTATAGGTATACCACATGTGTGAAACTTTTTCACAGCCTAGATGCATAGTGGGGTCCAAAATCCAATGAGAACCTTTGAGTTCCAAGAAACATAAATTAAGCATAAATTGCTCCTCTAATTTTATTACTACCTAATTTGAAGTCCCTGGAGCACCAGGACAATGGAAACATCTAGAAAATGACCACATTTTGTAAAGCAAGCACTTCAAGGTAAGGCATAATGAGTCTTTTGAAAAGTGTCATATGTTTGCCACAAGTTTTTGGAAAATGCAGGGAAGAACATAAAACCATATTTTTTTTATACAAAGTTATCAATTGATAAAACATTTCTAACGCACATAGGCATACTTTGAATTACACCCCAAAACACATTCTGCTACTCATTCCGAGTATGATGATACCGCATGTGTGAGACTTTTTCATAGCCTAGCCGCACGGAGGGGCCAAAATCTAGGAAGCACCTTCAAGTGTTCCAAGGGTATAAATTACACATTTAATTTCCTCACTACGTAGCACTTATTTGGAGACCCTGGAGCACCAGGACAGTGGAAACACCCACTAGAACCTTCGCTAAGTGGAAGAGTGGGCTGGATAATGAAGTTGGCAGTGCCACCATCCAGGGAACAGAGGGGTTTCTCTTACTTGGAAATTAATCAGTAATCTAAACAAAAGTAATTGGAAGAAAAAGAACTACTGCAACCAGCATATAACATTAACCATAAGTATAAAGATGCACACCAGTTTAGAAATAATACAAACTTTAAGTAAGAAAAGATTAATAATAGTATAAACATCCAATGTACAAACAGATATTATTAGCAGAAGTCCCGATAGGAGTCCTGGTGGAATTCTGCACATATACCTGGGTAAATATAGTTATAATTAGAGATACTGCCAGATGAATGTTACAGCAAAGTCCAGTTGCAGGGGCTCCGAGGATGATGTGGTATCTGACTTTGTGTCTGAGACCTCAAGACAAGATCTGTGGTCATGTGGAGATCCTCCAACTGTTGTCCAACCAGCCTGGAACAGAGTTTTGCACAGCAGGAACTGTGGTGTGGCACTGGAACTCAGATTAGGCCTATCTACTCTGTGCTTTAGTCCCTCCTAATAGTATTTAATCTGACATGCAACCAGACCCCTAACCTCATGATCCCGATGTGGTCACCAGAAGCCTAACCTGGCTGTAGCCTAGGCTACAACTAGCTATAGAATCCTAGACCAGAAAGGACAGGGTTAACTAGAATAGCAGGAGCTTCATATAAACTATATTGCAATAAACAAGTTCTCCTACCAATATACTGGAAGCTAACCACTAAACAAACAGAAGCACATGCATTGGTTGTGCGTATTAGGCACATGGAAGCTGTAGGCAACAGCATCTTGTTCAGGTCTCAGACATTTTTTTCATGAACCCCGTGATCTTACCCCTCCCTCTTTCTGCAATCTATGTAATCCATATCCTTAACATTTAACACACTTCAAAAGAGCCTGTTATCTCACCTTAGGGACAGCAGGCACCAGAATGCAGGCCTTGGTTAAAGTTGTAAACAGCTAATTGAGTCCTGGCAGGTTGCCTGTTAGTTTCTAATGACCATAAAAACTCTACAGATTAACACTTCCCTTTGACTTATTGTAAAACTATGACAAAATCCGTAAGTTCTGTCACCCATAGTTTGTAGGGCAATTAAAGCACTAGGAACACATAAGGGTTGATTTACTAAAGGTAATTAGACTTTGCAATTTGCAAAGTGCAATTGCACTCTGCAAGTGCAGTTGTTCCAGAGCTTAGTAAATGAGCAGAAGCTCTGCTGACTTCCATCATCCAATCATGTGCTAGCAAAAATGTTGTTTCTTTAATTTTTCTTGCATGCGATTGGGTAATCTTGGCAAAGTAAAGCTTTACCTCATTTACTAAGCTCTGGAGCAACCGCACTTGCAGGGTGCAATTGTACTTTGCAAAGTGCACAGTCTATTTGCCTTTATTAAATCAACCCCTTAGTGTGCCATAAAATGTCTACCCAGAAAGCAGTCAGGCATGGAGCGACTTCTCCGAGACTTCTGCCCAGTTCACAACTTAACAAAATCCACACACAATTAATAAAATCCAGCAGAACCAAGACACATTAACATTAGGTATATATTTACATAATTAGCCTGGCTGAAAAAAGACAAAAGTCCATCCAGTTCAACCATAAAAAAAAAGTTATAATCGTACACCCACATTTGATCCAGAGGAAGGCAAAAAAAAACAGCAAAGCATTATCCAATTTGCTCCTGCAGGGGAGCATGAATGGGGAATATCATACTGAACAAATCAAGGTCATACATGACTAAAGCTTGCATATGCGAAAGGAGAGGAAGCAGTCTCCTACCTCGGTGACAGACCCATCTGAAATACTATGTGTTTGGTATCCCTGGACACAAAATATAATTCTGAACAATATAAGCTAACAGTTTCCAGAATGCAACCTGCACATAGTGGAAGATATTAATATTAGTATAAAACTGTGTGTAAGGGAGGGCCATGATGCAGTCATAAATGTGGTGACCTTAAACCGTGTAGTTGGTCAGATGGTCTCTGTACACACCCCTTTGATACCACAGAAAAAGGAAATGTCAGGACCCCTTGACAGCTCTCGTTTAACATCAACCAAGGAACACCTAAACGGACTTGAGAGAACCAGTGCACCATTTTTGCTTGATCAATTGGACTCTGCTAAAACCAAGTACTTTGCAAGAATTCTTCATTTTCACCTACTTTTTAATTCTCTGTTGCTTTGTTGTCTCTTTATTTCTTTGTAACACCTTTTTCTGTAAATATTTTATTTGCACCATTTTAATCTTTTTCATTATTAAACCTTATTTTGAAGAGTGATAAAACTGTCCCTAAGGCTTTAACACTGTGGTGAGAGCGTGTGTACAGATGTTTATTTTTCACATTTGTTCTTGCTAAGATTGTGAGTTTCCACCTTCTCAGTCAAAAGGTGGAGGTGGTAGCTTAAAGAGTTAATTGCCTAAAGCAATACTAAAGGTTAAAAAAATAGCAAACATGTCATAGTTACCTGCTCTGTGCAGTGTTTTGCACAGAGCATCCATGATCCTCCTCTTTTTGCTGGTGCTCCTGGATACTCCTTTCTGTCAGTTGCCATCATAGCAAGAAGCTTGCTATGGGGGCACCTGAGCAGGTGCATTCCCAAGCAGCTGCTCTGAGTTTCCATTCACACACGGAGCTGTGGCTCGGCCCCGCCCTCCCTCTCTGTCTCTTTATGGGCTCATTGGCTGTGATTGACATCAGCTGGAGCCAATGACTCCTGCTGCTGTCTCAGCCAATGAGGAGACAAAGACATGGAGCAGCTGAGGTTCTAATGCACATCTCTTTATAGCCATAGGGCTCAGGCAAGTATTGGAGGGGCTGAAGGTACTGCTACACACAGAAGGTTTTTTACCTTCGTGCATGAGTCTTTACAACCACTTTAATTAACTTAACCCAGTGACAATCAATCTCAGGCTGTTGGCACCTAGATTGTTGTCCCCCGAGCTGGAAAATCGTTGTGCATGGTGCAACTGAGAGTGGCATTGTTACGTAAGTGACAGCGCGGTGTAAGATTGGCCATTCCTTTGTCACAAGTTGGAGAAAAGGGCGGGGGTCTGGCACCGCGTTCATCACAACACAGACCTAGCAATCTGGCACTGTGCATGTGAAATAATAACAAAGACAGGGCAGAAATATTCTGTATGTCACACAGATTTAGATATATACTCAGCCCCTGCAATTAACCTATTAGATCAGGATTAGGAATACTTGCATAATAGTCTCTTCTGGTCCAGGATTTAGCAACATGGACGGGACATGTGGCTGAGACTTTATCTCTCCTTCCACATGCTCCTTCTTGGGTTTCAAAGCCAACAACCAGGGACAGGAAGTGCATACATAATATATTTAACGTGATTGTAAAGTCTCTGTCTGTTTTTTTAATTAACAAACATGTCATACTTACCTGCTCTGTGCAATGGTTTTGCACTAAGCAGCCCTGAAACCCCTCTTCTGGAATTCTCTGCTGGTCCTCCAGTCTCCTCCTCTTCTCCATGTGTGGGCTTGATATCGAGTCTGAGTGTGGGCATCTATTGAAACACGCAGCATTTCTTGGTCCCGCTCCCTCCTAGCTGTTTTCTCATTATTTGACTGACAGTAGCAGAAGCCAATGGCCCCGCTACTTTCTGTCAAGCTTGTGAAAGCAGGGATAGGGGAGAGAGCTGCTATGGATGGGCACAACACTGAATTGAATGAGGACTCAGGTAAGTGTTCAGGAGGGGGGCTGGGGGCACTGCTATTGTAAGATTTGTTACCATAATGCAGAGAATGGATAAAGGTAAAAAAAACATTTAGCCTTCATAACCACATTAAAGTGGTAGTAAACACGACCCCTGCACTTCTCACAACTCGTGACAAAGGGCCGGCCAATCTCACACCACACTGTCACTTACGTAACAATGCCACTCTTAGCTGCACCCTGCACAAAGGTTTTTAGCTTGTGGGACCACAATCTAGGTGCCATCAGCCTGACAGCGTTTGTCGCTAGGCTTAGTTAACTAAGAAAAATAAATGTCTGTACACAAACTGTCACCACAGACAGGTATATTCAGAGATTTATCATATACAGTAGCACTCTTCAAGAGACAGGGATTCTTTAGTTTGCAATAAAAGCCTTAGGGACAGTTGTAACACTTTTCAAAATAAGGTTTAATAATGAAAAGGTCAAAATGGTGAAAATAAAATATTTATAAAAAAAGAGTGGTACTAAAAAAAGAGACAATAAAGCAACAGACTATTAAAAAGGAGTTGAAAATGAAGAATACTTTCAAAGTCCTTGGTTTTAGCAGAGTCCAATTGATCAAGCAAAAATGGTGCAGTGGTTCTCTCAAGTACAGTCAAATGTTCCTTGGTTAATGTTAAAACGAGAGCTATCAAATCTGCTTGCAATCTCTTTTTTATCTCACATCAAGGTGGGTGTTGACAGAGACCATCTGACCAATCATCTGGTTTAAGGGGTGGGTGCTGGGAGGTCACCACGTTTATGACCAAGTCCCAAATACAGTTTCATATAAGTATTCGTATTTCTGAATACCTACCATTTACAGTCTGCTATCACGCAGATGATTGTCCAGCATGAAATTAAGGAAAATTGTATATAGATGTGATAAGTCTCAGAGATCTATTTCTCATAGGAGGGTTGTGGAGGCCTACTCCACTCTGATAACTCATAGCATAGGGGTGTTTGGGTTCAAAATGCTGCCTAATAACTGATGAAGGTGAATATGACTTTATTCTCACTATACTGTCATAATGTCAGAAGTTCTGAAGCATGCTGAAGTTTTAGAGTCTCAGCTGATAATCAGTCGATCAGAAGAGTGTATTACACAGACTTCCACTAAGGTACTTACAGTATCAACCAATGTCTGTTAGTTCTTCAGATTGCTCAAGCTTGCAAGGGTTTCCAGACTGGAATGGTGGATTTGGCTAATAGGCATGAGAGGGCTTGTATTTGTCCTAGTCTGTTAAAAAGGCTGTTAATTAGCATCAGTTAATAGTTGTGTATTGCTTTCTGAGGGGGATGAAGAGAAGGGATCCACTACTGCTATTCACCAACTTATTTTACAAACTATAGCTGAAGTCTGAACAACATGGTGTCCTTGCTCTGTCACACAGCTTTATGAGGGCTCAGTACGCACCATTGGCGGAACTACCAGGGTCGCAGAAGTCACAATTGCGATGGGGCCCTGGAGTTCTGCCACTGTGGGGGGCCTTGAGCAGTGTTAAAAACTTCCCATTACTTTAGGGACAGTTTGAAACAAGAGCCTGATTACTCCTGTCAATAGGACAGGAGAATCAGCCTGTAAAATTAAGTACCAATGGCTGCAGCTGAGGCAAACATCAGTGACATTCGCCCAGAGCAGTGAGCACTTCCCCCATCCCCTCATGGATGGGAGAGCAGAGAGGAATACTCCTCCTCATGCGCCTGTTCCTCCTCTGTCTGCCCACCCTGCCCACACTCCTATCCCAACCTGCAGCTGTGAAAGAAAGAGGGGATGTGTACATGGGAGATATGAAAGCCAGCAGCTACACATTCCAGGCTGTATGATTGATGTCTGAGCCAACAGATAACCAGATATCAGCCTAAGCTGTGATCTGGGAACTGCCCCTCCTTCCCCGTTCCTCCAAGAGCAATAGGTTGAACGACAAAAAAAAACATATGATCCAATTCCCCCATCTACACACTCTAGGTCTCCAGGTGATTGGAGAACCTCCCACTGAGGCAGTGGCAGAACTACCAGGGACTGGGCCCTGGTGTTTCGCCACCATTGGGGTTGGTTACCAGCCTCCTTTTGCTATTCTGCCCCGTAATTGACAGTGTTAGTCCATGGCAGCAGCGCCAGAACATCAGGACCCAGTTCTAGTCACATTATGTGGTTGATGGGCAAATAATCCCCCAGTTGGTCACCTACCAGCAGTAATGCTACATAGCCTTTTCTGTTGACATACTGATCAAGATGCCATCTAGTCATATCTAATAATAAATATAGTGGTTTTATTGATCAGAGTCCCAACCTTACTGGCAAGGAGTCCACACAGCTTCTAAACATATGGTTGCTATATATGTGATTGTACTCTTGATTCTAATAAATATTGTGTTTATTAGATCTGATTAGGAGCATCAGCCGGATCACATTCAATTGGCATGTCAACAAAGAAGGCTATGCAGTGTTACTGCTGATAAGTGACAAGCGGGGGGCTCAGCTGTCTACAACCAATAGTTTCAGCCCTCCCGGGGACCCGCTGCAGATCATGGGAAAGGGTCCCACTATGGGACTGTAATAAAGGGCCCCGTGATGGGATAATAGGGGATCAGTGGGGCCCTGAAGGTTCTAGCTATGCCTCTGGTACACATTACCATTACAGGGTGTACTCATTAAAAAAAACGTCAGGGCTTTTGACCATTGGGTAACTTTCTCTCAATTTTAAATAACTTTCTCATGTCAGGGGGTAACATTTTTATCCCAGCAAATCTAAAATGTTGAAGAAACTAAATCCAGTTCATCAAGGCATTTCACACTGCCAAATAAGGGTGAGGGTGTGTTGGCCTGTTACATCATGACATTTTTTTTACCCTGGCATACCTAAACTACATAACACAAAATATTTTAGACCATATTTCAAAGTATCTGAATTACCTCCAACTCACTTCCAAGTTACTAGATACAGTAGCTACTGCTAGCTGTCGCAAAACAAGCAGTCCCAGGGCCACACTAACATTTGTCCTGCAGAAAATCTCCATAATCAGGAGCTCTGTTTAAGGCCAGGCACTTCTAGAGCCTCTGAAAATTTGATAGCCTTCAGACGCAGATCTTGGACCTGCTCTAGGTTCTGCTTTGTATGCACCTTCACTTCAAATACAGCTTCTCTGCACTGACCCACACTCTACTGCCCCATCCCTGTTCTTTCTCTTTAGATAAAAGAAAACTGTTGCTGGTATACCCTGGATATTCCCAATAACCTCCAAATATAGTTGTACCACTGGCTGTGGTGTATATAAAATGTTTAAAGAAGCTTGTAGTTTAGATACAGATACCTAGTTATTGTTATAAAGTATAGCTTGGCTACCTACTATAATGTGGAAAGAGGCTCAATACAGGTATGGTCTATTTTCTGAGGTCTTTTTAGATAAAAAGAACTCTTGGTGCGTGGGGCTGTAGTTCTACATTTATGACACAATGATTTAAAGCCACATAAGCTTTGCCCTCTGCATTTACTGCAAGAGTCCACTGCAAAGCTGCCGTAAGAATTCTAATAAAAGCTATTTAACATAAAATTTTGAACACTATGCAATTCCTGTAAAAGCTAAGCAAAAACTACTGGCAAAACATGCATCACTGTTCACTGGAGCTGAATGAACTTAAGAACAGGAGGTAAAGATAGAATCTCTTTTCATGGTTCAGCAGTAAACCCAAAGCAATAGGAATCATAATGCCTGGGTACATTTAGAATTACATCCTGAAGTGGTTTTTTGGCTCCAGTGGATTGCTACTCACTGTTTATTCTAATTTTGCCAATAATATGTGGTATTCACAAAATCTAACAAGGTGGCGCGGTGGGTGGAGTTTAGCGCACCCAGAAGTTGGACCTGGAGTGAGCTTTCGCTAGTGCCCCTGCAGGCGGGCTGCAGTTGCGGTCATGTGAAATCAACGTTAAGACAGTACTCCAACTTAAAAGTGAGACTCACCTATGAGAATATTAACTCTTTGCAATCCATGGCTGAATGTCTGCACTCATCAAATCTATTCATTCTGTACATAACCCCTTACCAGAATTCACCTCTCTCTCTCTTTAGATGTGCAGCATTTCTGAGCTGTACCGGACATCGCCAACTCAGTAGTACGGTCACCTCATTCCCTGTGATATTGATCTATATGTTGCTATTTGGATACAGGACACTCGCTTCTCCATAAACCCATGCTTGCTCCCCTCCCAAGGCCTCACTTTATCACTCATGACTCCCAGGCTAGGATTCTAGGGTACACTGTGCTGTGAGGATGGTCCCAGAACATGGGAAACCGATTGCTATAGATGGAACTAAGCATCAAATGCCTTCACTACCAGTCTCCAACACCCTTGCCATGTGTCCCACTTCCTGGCTGGTTGGCTGCTTAAGCACATCACTGTACGGTATGGTATGGTAGTCTATAGCAACAACAATATAGTCTCCTTTGGATAGCTTATCTGCTTGTTAGACCTTTTTACTGTATCTTCTCTAACATCTCTTGTCCTAATAAGCCCTGCTCATGCACCCCTTTAGTAACTTCAAATCAGGTAAATTAGATAACCAAAAAGTTGTTTACTGAGTAGCTAAATGTGATAGATTAACAATTCAACACGTTCTCTTCCACATATACTCCTGAGCAAAATTCTCTATGTGCCCTTTTGTTGTGCCCCTGGTGCTCCCTTTTACCCCATGAAGTGTGAAAGTCCTTTAAGTCCATTAGAGTGCTTTGGAAAAACAAGAATGCATGATTAACAGCATAAGTCCATACCATTCAAACCCCAACCGGGCTCCCACAAAGGGCAGTAAAGTAGCAGAATAGCAGCTACATCCTTAGCAGCCGGGGATGGGGGGAAGGGGGTGGTCGAGAGACCTAGTGACCTCTTTTTTTATATGCTTGACCCGCACAAGGCAGTACTTCCCTGAAAAGTGCAGGAAATGTCCCCTTTGATATCACCAAAGGGCCGCACATAATATTTAGTACATGTAATGCTATAGATGACTGTAATAGACTGCAGACTTACCGGAAGGAATGGTCAGAAACTGTTGACATGCTATTAGCATGGTTGGAGTAGTGCTGATGGAAAAAGTCAGAGTTTGTGAACACGTTACATTAGACTGCTAAGAATCGCTATTATTACAATCCCTATACAAAATCAACACTTCCACTGCTGATGTCCAAGGGCAGTATGACAAGCATAAAAGGGCTTCAAAATATTACACTATATCATTAAATGAACAATTCAACAAGTTTAACAGGCAACAATTTAATCACTATATTATAATGCAAAATCAAATCTTTATTTTCTGTCTCTGTAATAATAATTATTACATAATTACTATTATGAAGTGATCTGGCTATGGAGAGTACATTATTTTTCCAGATGTCATGTTTAGAGTTCATATTGTATACAGTTTATACTAAGTAAACTAAGTAGTTGTAATTGTTGTAATGCCAACTACAATTGTATTTAGGAACTCAGTAAGCTGAAAAGTGCCTGTGTGGCCACAATTAAAATTGGTACAGGACTAGGTATTGTAGAAGAGTCAGACCAGACGATATCTTCCTTGCAGAATGCACCTTCCTGAATGTGTTCTGGGGCTGGAAGAGAACCTACAACAAAAAAACAAAAGAGGTAAATTATTAAAGTGTTACTAAACCCATGACCCTGCATTCACTATATCTGGTCTCCCACAGTACACAGAGCATGAAAATGAAATTATTTTAGTAAATATAAACTGCTAAATACCTTTTCCCATCAGCAGCATATAGCAGTCATGTGACTTCTATTAGTGTCTGGCCAAGCACTAGTTATAGCATGTAGGAGGAGTTTTCATTCTGTTCTGACTGTCCTAAGAGGCTGCAGAACCCCAGACCCTCTGTTTGGACAGTGCTGATTTTCTCTGTGCCAATCACATGCACCTTCCCAAAGAAAAAAAAGAGCTCTCTAGCCATACACACTAAACTGAGCACGTGCAGAGTGACTCCTAGAACCCTGTACTAACAGCAGGTGGATTGTGGACAATAGAAAAAGGGGAGGATCAGAAAAGACAGGATCATACAGCCTTTTTACACAATGCAGAGGATTAACCCCTCAGGCTCCACAATGAGTACAACAAGCATGCTTTAATTCGTATACAGACTGATTTTACTGTTGTGGGTTTAGTAACCCTTTTACAATAAAATACATTCACATACATATCTTGTATGTAAAAAAAAAAAAGACTAAGTGGGGTCTTTAAACTGCAATAGTGCTGTGCATGTGCTTTTAAATTGCAGTAAATTGGATAACATAGGCCCTCCCCATGCTAAGTCCTCACTCGCCTACCTCCTATTATGAAACACTTTAATTATTTTAACCACATTACCTCCCACACCAGTAAAATTTTTAATAATCTGTAATTACATATGATGGCAAATAAATACATTTATATTTCATTATAGCAAAGAAGGCTTTCTTTTACAATATTGTCTTGCAAAATGTATTTTAATCTTTGTAATTAAAAGTTTAAAAAAAGTTGTAATAAAAGAGAAAAATACACAAAGTGTTGGTGTAGAAAAAAAAGTACACATTTTATTATAATTTGTTTTGCTTATAATGATGCCTATAATGCACAAAGCATGCCAAAGTTATTTAGAAATTAAACAACGGTTTTCTTTTTTATTAACACAGCACTGCAAAAATGAAGAGAAATGAAAAATGTTTTCACATTGTCATATTTCAAAGTAGCTATAAATTAAAAAAAAAAAACAGCAACACTTTCAGGCCATCTCACTTGACCTTCAGCAAACCATCAAGAAATACAGCAGCATAGTAATATTACACATGACAGTCAAGGTAATCTTCAAGTGTACCACACTTCACTTGTATCAAGACAAATCTGCTAGTCCTTGCAGTCTCTGTGTATAACAAAACACCATCCAGACATGCAAAACAGAAACAAGAAGCAGAGTGCTCAGGATCATGGGTATCTCCTGGCGTGGAAACTGTAAGACCCATGGGGTGAGCATGTGCAAAAACATCCCCAAAGTGTGGCAGGAAATGACTGGATTTATACTCTTGTAGCACTACCTACTTATGAATTGCAATAGATTTGGGTTCCCCTATAGTCCTGCACAGCCAAGCAACACGCATTTTCCATCCAGACTTGCATTCAGGAGACATAAACCAATCCTTCAGCTTGTATTGATGTTTCATTAGGTGTGATAGAACTTGGATAGGTTAAGGGGTGTACGTGATGCCCAAGGGAACTAGAACTGAGGACAAACTTCTTGAAACTATACACAAGTCTTTGCAGCAATAATCCTCTTCTGGAGAGCTAACCAGCCTCTTCGGATGTACCACCCCAGACCCAGATCCTCCTTAATCCAGCAGCTCTGGGTGAATCCCTAGGCAGGGGATTAAGTACCTGTCACTACGGTTTTAACAATCCCGGGTAAAAAGCTAATCCAGATTCCCACTAGAGTGATCCTTTCCCCTTACTGGCCCAGGCGGTGCAGGTTTACTCACTTGGTCCCTCTCCTGGCTGCTACCAAGCCTTCTAGCTGGGCCGCTCCTTCCCTGCTTCACAGGTGGTCTTCTCTCAGGGGGCCGGTGAAGTCCCAAGTTTTCTGCCTTCCAAGGTCATCTGCCCCTCTCCACCTGGGCCCCCTCACAAGCTCCTGCCTCCAGCCTCACATCCTTCTCTCTCTCTTCCACCTGGACTCTCCTGCTTCTGAGCAGGTGAATCACTTTTAAGGGTTGTCCTGGCCCTTTGCCAAGCCTCCTGTTGAGGGCTGGCCAGGCTCCTGCAAAAGTGCAGATCAGCCACTCATCAGATACACCCAATGCTTCTAGAACTTGTTCCGAAGCTCGAGAGCAGGGGGAAATTCCAGAAGGCTGGTCTGCAGAGCCTCTCAGCTCTGACCACGAATTGACCTCTGTTAGCTATTACTCCCAGGCTGCTACTCAGCCCTAGCTAACAATTGGAGTCTAGCTCCCCCTAGCCACCAAGGAGGGTACTACACTCCTAATAAGTTAAGTACCTCCAGTCTAAGGAAGAGGCATGGGCCCCAGAACACGTTAGTGGAGGTAATTAATCTATCCTGTGTATAAGCCCATTCTTCATTTGCTACACTTTGGGGCATTTTTTGCACATCCACTCCATTGTTCCCATAATGCCCACTCCAGAAGATACCATGCCTGCTGACATCTCTCCTATTGCCAGCTTACTAGTGAGAGTGTCATCAGCATCTGTTGATGCTCCATTGGAGTTGTATTTTCTCTTGTGTTATATCCTGATGAAACCACTTTATCACAGGTTCAATGTTATTATTTTGAATCATTAATTTAGCTGCATGCATTGGAGCTCTCTACTTCTTGTTTCTGTTTAATATTATACATAAGTTCAAATACACACTAAATTCGAAATGGCTTATCCACTTCAGCTTCAGTGATGTACCCATATATCAGTGAAGTTTGAGCTATGGTACTGGGATGATGCCTGCAGCTGCAGGCATCATCCCGGTACTGTTTTGTTAGAGCCAACCATCAGCTCTCTTGTAATTGTGGCTAACTAGATATCTCCTCCTCCCACCGCCTTCTGCAGCTTTAACAGGAGCTACCGTTCCACTGGGAGTTCCGATTGACCAGCCGGTGCTGCCGCTTGCTGGTCATAGAGCCAAACATAGACCAGATCTGCTTTGTTTGGCTCTGTAATATAGTAACTCGGAAGACCTGACATCATTTCCAATTTACTCGGAACTACATTATGTCACTTTTAAAAAAACGATCTTGGTGTGATTAAATTGTTTTAAAGGCAGAGAGGGGATTTGGGGTCTCATTGACCCCAGATCCCTCCATAAAGAGTACCTGTCACATGCTTGTTGCTGTCACAAGGGATATTTACATTGCTTCTAACAGCAATAAAAGTGATTAGATTTTTTTTTAAAGAGACAGTGTAAAAAAACAAAAAAAACCTCCAGAAATTAAAGAACCCCCATCCCCCCATGCTTGTGGTCAAAGGCGAATGTACACGTCGGTCATGCACGCACACAAACAGTGATCATCCCACACATGTGAGATATTGCCATGAACGTCAGATCATGGGCAGTAATTCTAGCACCAGACCTGCTCTGTAAATCTAAAGTGGTAACCTGTAAAGGCTTTAAAGCAAAATGCATGTTGTTTGTCGCCGTTGCACGGGCGGGAGCAATTTTAAAGTGTGACATGTTTGGTATCTGTTTACCTAGTATTACATCGTCTTTTATGTTATTGTGTTTTTTTGCAATAAAATTTAAAAACGTGTTTTTTTCCCTCACAATATTATGCTTAAAAACCCGCTGTGCAAATACTGTGTCATGTAAATAATTGCAGAACCCACCAATTTATTCTCTAGGGCCTCTGCTTTAAAAATATATAATCTTTGGGATTCTAAGTGATTTTCTAGCAAGAAAATGACTGTTAGATTAAACAAAAAGTGCCAGAAAGGGCCTGGTCTGGAAGCGGATAGCATTCATGAAAGCATTGACTTTCCATCCCTTAAAGTGGTTGCATGTATTATTCTAGGCATGAAGGTAAGAAACCTTCTGTGTGTAGCCAGTCCCCCAGCCCGCCCCCTTCCCCCCCCAAGCCTTACTTGAGCCCACTCTGATCCAGCAATGTTCTCGACAGCCTCTGCTGTCCTGGGACTCTTCCTCCTTATTAGCTCCTGCTGCTATCAATTGCAGCCAGTGAGCCAATTAGGAGAGAGCAGGGGGTCTTATGGACTCATAGAGCAGCAGCTTGGAGACAAGCATGCAGTGGTGCCCCCATGGCAAGTGGCTTTCCCTTGGAGCACTGGTAGAAGGGGAGGAGCCAGGAGTGCAGGTGGGGACCCTAAAAGAAGAGCATCAGGGCTGCTCTGTACAAAACCACTGCACAGAGAAGGTAAGTATTGTTTTTAGTTTTTTTTAATGAAGCTTTAGTGTCACTTTAAGTAAATCCCACACCCATTTAACTCTTTCATTGTCAAGAAGTAACCCCAGGCAGATCACTTCTGAAACAGGATTTCCATTACTCCATTTACCTGTAAAAGCAAAGGACACAGTAACAACAGCATGCATCCTCTGCTTCTCGGGTCCCCCGCAGGCTCTCCCGGCTCTCCCTGTCTGTCAGGTACCCTTACAGCAAGCAGCTTGCTATGGGGGCACCCGCTGCTCCATGTGTCCATTCACACAAGGAGCAGCGGCTTGGCCCCAGCCCCTCTATCTCCTCCTTGGCTGACTCACTGTGATTGACAGCAGCGGGAGCCAATGGCTCCCACTTGCTGTCTCAGCCAATGAGAAGGCAGAGACCCGGGACAGCCGAGACTGTCATTCACATCGCTGGATCACGATGAGGCTCAGGTAAGTATTGAGGGGGCTGGGGAAGCTGCTGCACACAGAAGGTTTTTCACTTTCATGCATTCTATTAAAAAAACCCTTCAGTCTGTACTACCACTTTAATTGAACAAGCTGAAGTTAGAAGCTGGCTGACTACTATGCACCAGATTGTGCACTTTCCAACCTTAGTAAATCAACCCTTAACTGTGCAATACAGTCTTTTAACTTGTGTATAGTTTTCTCTATATAACAGAACACACAGGTACTTTATCATATAAATCACAAAAAATACTTTGACAAGTCAATGTAATTGATAGCATTATGATAACCCCTATGGGACTAAGCCTTGGTTCACATCAGTGCAGCCTCAATGTTACACTACTTTGACAGCATACTATTCTGTGCTACTTCATTGCGGCTTGTTGCCACTCAGTGCGACTCCATTAACAAATGTCAATGCAAATTGCAATGAAGTTGCACAAAAATAGTGCAGGAACCTTTTTCAAAGTCACTGTGACTTGAATCGCACCAATTAGAACAGGGCCATTGCAGGTAATGGATGCAACTTGTCATGCACAAGAAAAAACTTTATCTGGCAGGGTATTCTACTGAGAGACAAATTACAGTATATTTTTTGTATGCACAATCTCTTTTCATTGATCTTCAAACAATACGTCTTGGAAATTTTTCTCAAATTGTGTTGTCTCTCTGTTGTCGTGTTCTTCAAAATCACTCACATTTCTCACTACCCTTTTAAACTGTGATCCCCTCATAGACTTAAAGCCATTTTGTGGATGGTAACTGCTGAAATGTATTCATTTATTATTATCTATTGGTTTAGTATACAAATCACTAGTCAATGTACCAAATATGATAAATAATATGGATATCGTAGTGTCTAAAATGGAACACTACACAAACTACAAAACATATTGAATTGTAAATCCTTCACCATCAAATCTTTATGACATTGTTGCAAAGACGGCGCATTGCTGCACCAATCGCTGAACACATTGTCAATTAAATGATAACATACTTTAAAATGTTGATGGGACAAAACATTAGTGTAAAACAAATATTCTTCCACTCATGAAATTCATGAATGAATTTGTAATAGCTAGACCCGATATTGAGCCCATTGTAGCTCCCTGACCTGGAGATAATAGTCAGTTTTAAACATAAAATAAAGATTCTCCAAAGTTAATCTAAGAAGTAATGTAATACACCTGGACCTCTGAATATGATCCAATTTATATGTTCCTTTTTCCAATTTCATGATCAGTTGAAGTGTACGAAGTTGATATATACCAGGTGACCAAGACCCCATCATCTGCAACACACATTCGACAGCAATCTTTTTCAAAAAATCATTTGTATCTCTCAGAAACAACCTGCAGCCACCAAATAAAGGTGTCATAACTCTGATAAAGGTGATAATACAGAATCTATGCTGGTGACTATTGGTCAGGCACAGAGGTCACATTGGATCATTATCTTCAACATAGGATCATCATCTGCAACACACATTTGACAGCAATCTTTTTCAAAAAATCATTTGTATCTCTCATTATGGAAGCACATTCATTACTGGATTGATCAAACGTTCCTTAATGGTGTAACTTTTTATTTCACTGTCAGTCGAGCAGTATGTTCCTCACTAACCACACGCTCAATCTTTATCACACTCTGTATCGAATACAGGATTCACCTTTAAAGGCTAAGACATTTTTAAGAAAATAGCCTATGTACACAAATAGCCCCAGTAGATAAAACACTTTGTGGATTTTTGATATCCATATTGAATGGTAAATCGACTACTGATTTGTATAGTAAGCCAATGGATAGAAATAAATTATCACATTTCAGTAAGTATCACCCACAATATGTTTAGGCATTTTCTGAGATCACAGTTTAAAAGGGTAGTGAAAAATGTGAGTGATGTGGGAAACTCATTGGGAGGCTACAGGGTATGAAAGACATTAAAAGGGATTACCTGGAGGCATTGATAGAGCAAGAGATTTTGCAGTAGTGCAGAAGAGCGAACAAATGAGAGAACAGAAAATTAATTAATAGGAACTGAGCATACAAACGGTTACCCTTTGCTTCTCAATATAACACTTTACCAGATAAAGTTTTATCTTCTAATTGAGACATTGGCAAATATTGAGAATGAACGATTCCAGAGTTTAGTGAGTTATCTATGCAATTTTTTAGGAGAGGGAAATTACACTATATTGCCAAAAGTATTGGGACGCCTGCCTTTGCACGCACATGAACTTAAATGGCATCCCAGTCTTTGTCCGTAGGGTTCAATATTGAGTTGGCCCACCCTTTGCAGCTATAACAGTTTCAAGTCTACTGGGAAGGCAGTCCATAAGGTTTAGGAGTGTGTCTATGGGAATGTTTGACCATTCCTCCAGAAGCGCATTTGTAAGGTAAGGTCAGGCACTAATGTCGGATGAGAAGGCCTGGTTTGCAGTCTCTGCTCTAATTCATCCCAAAGGTGTTCTATCGGGTTGCGGTCAAGACTCTGTGCAGGCCAGTCAAGTTTCTCCACCCCAAAACTCTCTCATCAATGTCTTTATTGACCTAGCTTTGTGTACCGGCGCACAGTCATGTTGGAACAGGAAGGGGCCATCCCCAAACTGTTCCCACAAAGTTGGGATCATGAAATTGTCCAAAATGTCTTGGTATGCTCACGCCTTAGGAGTTCCCTTCACTGAAACTAAGGGGCCAAGCCCAACCCCAAAAAACAACCCCACACCATAATCTCCCCTTCACCAAACTTTACACTTGGCACAATGCTGTCAGGCTAGTACCCTTTTCCTGACAACCACCAAACCCAGACACATCCATTGGATTAACAGACAGAAAAGCACACGTCTCCACTGCTCTAGCGTCCAGTAGCGGTATGCTTTACACCACTGCATACAACACTTTGCATTGCACTTGGTGGTAATGCTTGGATGCAGCTGCTCGACCATGGAAACCCATTCCATAAAGCTCTCTACACACTGTTGCTGTGCTAATCTGAAGGCCAGATGAAGTTTGGAGGTCTTTAGCTATTGACTCTGCAGACAGTTGATGACTTCCGGGCACTGTTCCCTTTAGCATGCGCTGATTCTGCTCTGTCATTTTATGTGACTTATCACTTCATGGCTGAGTTGCTGTTGTTCCCAGTTGCTTCCACTTTGTTATAATACCACTAACAGTTGACCGTGGAATATTTAGTAGTAAGGAAATTTAATGGATGGACTTATTGCACAGGTGGCAACCTATCACGGTACCACGCTTGAATTCACTGAGCTCCTGAGAGTGACCCATTCTTTCACAAATGTTTGTAGAAGCAGTCTGCATTCCTAAGTGCTTTATTTTATACACTTGTGGCCATGGAGGTGATTGGAACACCTGAATCCAATGGAGGGGTATCCCAATAATTTTGGCAATATAGTGTATGTATAATTGGTTGCAAAGTTAATCAAAAAGTGAAATTCGTGATCCTTCGTGTCTCAAACGGGACAGTTGCATACATGAAGCTTAACTTTGTGTTCACAGGACGCTACATTGCCCCCTCTGGTATTAAAGAAGGTGAGAGCTATTATTCTGTAGTGCACCAGTTACAGTGCACATTATCATGTGAGTGTAATCTTATTGGTATTTGGGAATAACCATTTGGAAATATGGAGTGACACCCAGGATTGATTCCCATTTGCATCATACCAGGGAATATCATTCCCTTAAAGGGGAAGGCACATTTTGACCTAATGTTTATGAGTCAGAATATAAAGTGAGCAAATATTGGTAAATCAAAGGGTACATTCACAGAAGATATTAGTGGAGCATGGATTGGAGTTGTTGGAATCATATTTTAAAAAACATGGGACATTTTATTTTATTTTTATATAATTTTTATATTTACATTGTATGGTATATGTTTTTGGTTGTTTCACCATGAATGTATAAAATATCATGTTGTGCAGCGCTGGATCATTTTAGTTAAAATATTTAAAAATTGGTGTGTGGAAAACTAGAGATTTCAGCAGCAGCACACACAATCAGTGTGCATTGTTTGTCACAAACAATCAAAGGATTTCCCAGCACACTTACTAGCCAGCCTGCAAAGCAACTGAGTTGGCCCTTCCCAATCATTTACACTAAAAGCAAAGGGCTTTGTTGCCATTGTGCTTTTTCTGAATGTCTGTCATGGGCATCACTGGGCCTTTAGAGAGGGATGGGCTCCCTCCAGGCATACCTGCCCTCAATCTATCCATTCTTATATGTGCTCCTACTATGGAGGCTCTGGAAATTTAGAGTTAGAAATCGGTATATACAGAGGTCACTTGGCATGGGCATTACGGTTTATGCATGTATTTGCAAATGTGTGCAAACAAAACCCTCTGCTTTTAACATAAACGATTAGACAGGGCCAATTCGGTTGTTTTGCAGGCTGGCTGGTAAGTATTCTGGGAAATCCTTTATTTGCTTGTTATGTGGATTGCCCTTCCATGTGAACCTTGATGCAATGGCCAATTATAGGTAGGGGTGGTTGCCACTGTAGCACTAGCCCCTTAGGAGTCGCTGAGCTTTGGGTTCCCCTATAGTCCTGCACAGCCAGACAACACGCATTTCTTCAGACCTTGCATACTGGAGACAATAAATAGTCCTTGTGCTTGTTTTTTGGGGGGTTTTATTAAGGAGCATTGAACTTGGATAGGGTTGATGGGTGTATGGGATGCCCAAGGAAACTGCAACTTGAGGGCAACTTCATAGCAACTATGTACAAGTCCACAGACAAAGATTCTCTTCTTGGAGAGCTCTCCAGCATCCTAGTGTACCACATCAGACCCCAGATGAATTCTTTTCTTCATTCAGCTGCCTGAGGGAATCCCTGAGCAAGGGGACCCAGAATGCCAATGGCTCCAGCTTCCGTCTCAGTCACTGAGAAGAGGGAGTCCCGGGATAGTCGAGACTCCAGTGCATATTGCTTGATTGAGAGAGGGCTTAGGTGAGTATTAGGGGGGCTGGGGGGGGGGGGAATGCTGCACACAGAAGGTTTTTTTACCTTCATGCATAGAATGCATGAAAGTAAAAAAACTTGAGCCTTTAGAACTACTTTAATGCATACCATGCATTAAAGTAAAAAACCTTCTGTGTGCAGAACAGCACACAACAATATTACAACATTAAATGTTTTGACGTAATTTTGGTTGGAGGGAAGGGCTCCCTGTATAAATTATTGGCTTATATCTCAGAAAGATGCAACATTTGAATCAAATCAGCTGGGTTCACATGCTAGCATCCAAGAGGGCAGGTAGCTTCTAATGTCAGTACTCCTCAAGTTGGCTCTACATAATGTATTTCATCCTAAAAGGACATCACCAGGAGCTAACGTTCCTACATTGTGTTTGTTGGCATTTTATGCTATTAGTATAGATTTTTTTGGATGTTACTTCACTATTGGAGTTCCCTTTTTCTATTTACATTCATTGAACTGATCAAATCTCTAAAAGCTGAAGTTTAGTATACTTTTTTTTGGAATACAGCACCGTACACATTGGTTTTGTAAAATGGTGCCTATCCCATTACCTGCAGGTGTTTGCTTCTACTACAAATCTTCCCCTCTAAGTCTCCTCACAGCCACCTCATAATGTCCTCAGTGGCTGTCTTTTGGCACTGTAAAGGTTAACTGCAGCTTCAATTATTGCAGTGATCATCCGCCCACATTTGCTCTATCCACCATTCACAAAATTCATTTTACTACTATCTCACAATGCATTGTATTCTGTGAATGGAAGGAGATGAGCTGTCATTCAACCACACCAAAGCACATTCACAGAACACAATGCATTGTGAGATTGTAGTAAGATGAGTTTTGGGAATTGCAAACAGAGCAAGATGGGATAGGCAAGTGGTACAACTGTTCTGTGTAGTCAAGTCTGAAGTTAACTTTAACGGTCTAGCTGTTCCCCTGACAATGTCATTTCCTGACGAAACGCATAGGGCGTGGCATTGTCATGATGCCATCATGCACAGCTCCAGTACGAGCTTGACACTAGAACAATCTGCCTGCTCATTCTGTGGTTTCTACATAGGGTTTGTACCTTCTGTATTCCATATATGTTTTGATGCTAACACCTATTAACTGGGAGGGGAGTTGCGATGTGGATACCAGTGGATTTACAGCCTGTTTAAAGCACATTTGACCATTTATCTTGTGATGGTCAAAAACATTTTGGTAAGAGGCTTTGTCGGCTTTTTGAACACAAATAGAGAGAAGACTGGTGGTGTGCGGAGGAACACAAGGGAAAGAAGAGTTTTAAGGACACTTCCTTTTATGACCGTCATATTTAAATATAATTTTTTTAATGTCCTAATAATTAAAATGTATTACTTTAGTTCACCTTGTTTACATGTGGTAATTATAATTACCCAAGAAGAGTAACATAAGCATTAATTTGGTTGCAAAAATACTTTATTGTGTATAATCAAAAAGATCATTTGAAAAACATTCCCCTAGCAAGGTGGACATACAAACAGCAGTCAAAAACAAAAAAAATGGTGTATTAAAAGAATACGTCCACACTGAGAACATAGCTTGATCAGTATTATACATCAAATTGGCTTGGAATTCTAAGTGAAATCATATGCATAACTTTAGTGTGGGGACTAAATGACATGAGCAATCGCTGGTGAAGCAATGAAGAGTAATGTCCCTCTAAAGTCCAAGTGCATAGAACTTGATAGTAGCTGGTTTTGCGTGAATTAATTCACATCAAAATATATGTGTCTCAGTCAAACCCCCATGCAATTAATGACATATCAATGTAATCATCTTCCAAACACCTGCATCCAATTACTGCAATGTGAGATAGCGTAAAAGATGGTGAATATTGAAGTCTCAATAATATTTCCCACTGCTGATAACCTTCTCCAATCGTGGATAATGAGGCGTCATGGGGAACAAAGCAGCAATATAGAAAGATCTATTAGATCATGCAAAACTGGCAATATATAGATGGAAGCTCAGAGCTGTCTAAGCAATGATGTAAATTCAGAGTCTCCACGCAAGTTGATGAGTTTACACAGCTCGTTGAGGAAAGGGTAAACATGTATGTGTAGAGAAAAGAAAGTCCAATGCAGTATATATTGAACAAGGATAATGGTGGTTAAAGCATGAAACCATAGCCAAATGCATCGGTTCAGTTGGAGTAGTCACTTACTGCCACCTCCAGTCACTGCAATAAATTTACTTGAGGCTATGGATGCTTCACTTTCCAATGTAGTGCTGTTCCCATTGCTACAGATCAGTACTTGTAATGTGCCTTCCTGATGCTTAGCAGGAATAACGGCTACTCCAATGCGGTATGCCGTGTAACTTGGCTTCCAACCAGCCATATGAATTCCAGCATGGAGATACCAGCATACATAATTTCCAGATGTGATGATGTCACTACTTTGACACATTTCATCCGCCAATCATCGTGGACTTCATCAGAAATGGGAGGGGACAGTCCTACTTTCCTTATATACCTATCTCCTACATAATGGATCTGTCATTGCACCCTCATGTGTTGAGATGCCATCATTACAATCTAAAACATTTTAAAATAGACTGCAAAGACCCAACCAAGGGTCAAAAAAAGGAGGCAATCACGAAAAGAGAAACATGCACTAAGTGTTCTTTTTATCCTTCTCAGAGGGAACCAAACTTAATTACTTTAACGGAAAAAAGGGGGAGAGAGACTAAGAATTAATTGAGGAAAACTTTAAAGTTTAGTTCAGTATTTAATCCCTTGGGTATTAATGTTCCCAATGTACAAATCCAGTATTTTTCTTTCTGTAGTAGATAAAAATCTCTTCTCCTAGGTGATAAATTTAATAAGAAGATCCCTTTTACTTTTAAACCCTCCGTCCGTCCATTGTGTATCTCCTTAAAGTACTGTGCCTAAGGGTTTTCCCTTTCCTTCTCAATTTTACTTAGATCATTCCTAATATCGCTTATATGTTCACCAATGCGAACCCTCAGGGACCTTTTTGTTGCGCCTATATAATATTTCCCAAATGACATTCCAGCATATACAGTGGGGCAAAAAAGTATTTAGTCAGCCACCAATTGTGCAAGTTCTCCCACTTAAAAAGATGAGAGAGGCCTGTAATTGGCATCATAGGTAGACCTCAACTATGAGAGACAAAATGAGAAAAAAAATCCAGAAAATCATATTGGCTGATTTGGAAATAATTTATTTGCAAATTATGGTGGAAAATAAATATTTGGTCAATATCAAACGTTCATCTCAATACTTTGTTATATATCCTTTGTTGGCAATGACAGAGGTCAAACGTTTCCTGTAAGTCTTCACAAGGTTGGCACACACTGTTGCTGGTATGTTGACCCATTCCTCCATGCAGATCTCCTCTAGAGCAGTGATGTTTTGGGGCTGTCGCTGGGCAACATGGACTTTCAACTCCCTCCAAAGGTTTTCTATGGGGTTGAGATCTGGAGACTGGCTAGGAGACTCCAGGACCTTGAAACGCTTCTTACGAAGCCACTCCTTCGTTGCCCGGGCGGTATGTTTGGGATCATTGTCATGTTGGAAGACCCAGCCACGTTTCATCTTCAATGCCCTTGCTGATGGAAGGAGGTTTGCACTCAAAATATCACGATACATGGCCCCATTCATTCTGTCCTGTACATGGATCAGTCGTCCTGGTCCCTTTGCGGAGAAACAGCCCCAAAGCATGATGTTGCCACCCCCATGCTTCACAGTAGGTATGGTGTTCTTTGGATGCAACTCAGCATTCTCTCTCCTCCAAACCCGACGAGTTGTGTTTCTACCAAACAGTTCTATTTTGGTTTCATCTGACCATATGCCATTCTCCCAATCCTCTTCTGGATCATCCAAGTGCTCTCTAGCAAATGTCAGACGGGCCCGGACATGTACTGGCTTAAGCAGGGGGACACGTCTGGCACTGCAGGATCTGAGTCCCTGGCGGTGTAGTGTGTTACTGATGGTAGCCTTTGTTACGTTGGTCTCAGCTCTCTGCAGGTCATTCACTAGGTCCCCTCGTGTGGTCCTGGGATTTTTGCTCACTATTCTTGTGATCATTTTGACCCCACGGGGTGAGATCTTGCGTGGAGCCCCAGATCGAGGGAGATTATCAGTGGTCTTGTATGTCTTCCATTTTCTAATTATTGCTCCCACAGTTGATTTGTTCACACCAAGCTGCTTGCCTATTGCAGATTCAGTCTTCCCAGCCTGGTGCAGGTCTACAATTTTGTTTCTGGTGTCCTTCGACAGCTCTGTGGTCTTCACTATAGTGGAGTTTGGAGTGTGACTGTTTGAGGTTGTGGACAGGTGTCTTTTATACTGATAACAAGTTCAAACAGGTGCCATTGATACAGGTAATGAGTGCAGGACAGAGGAGCCTCTTAAAGAAGAAGTTACAGGTCTGTGAGAGCCAGAAATTTTGCTTGTTTGTAGGTGACCAAATACTTATTTTCCACTATAATTTGCAAATAAATTCTTTCCAAATCAGCCAATGTGATTGTCTGGATTTTTTTTCTCATTTTGTCTCTCATAGTTGAGGTCTACCTATGATGCCAATTACGGGCCTCTCTCATCTTTTTAAGTGGGGGAACTTGCACAATTGGTGGCTGACTAAATACTTTTTTGCCCCACTGTATATGACCTTGCTGCTTGAGCAATTGATGAAGTTCTTAATTTCAAAGGCCCTTGTTTTGTCCGTATTGGTGAACACTTGACACTTCTCTACAAAGGGGCAAATTTGGCAATGGCCACAAGGGTACATACCTGTCACCCTTGACATTTTTGTTAACCAGTTGTCTTTTGGATGCTTTTTGAATTCTGAACGTACTAATAAATCATTTAAATTGGAGCTCCTTTTTGCCACCATTTGAGGTCTAGTACCAACTATGTCTGCAATGGTAGGATTAGCAGTTAAGATATGCCAATGAGTTTGTAGAATGTTCCTGACAGCATGGCACTGCTGACCAAACCTAGTCATAAACCTGACAGGTCCCATTTGTTCTTTGATATTATCTTTACTTCTATTTGTTAAAAGATCTTGTCTTTCTGTTTTTAAAGCTCTAAACATAGCCTTTCTTAATGTTCTGTGCGAGTAGCCTCTTTCCCTAAATCTTCGTTACATCTGTGTGGCTTCAGAACAAAAATGAGTTTGTCCCATATAGTTTCTTCGAATCCAGAGAAACTGACCTATTAGTATTCCTTGTTTAAGAGGTTCAGGGTGATGGCTGCTAGCATGTAACAAGGTGTTTGCTGCGGTCTCTTTCCTAAATGTCCTAGTGATTAATTGAGTTTCCTTAATTGATACAAATAGGTCCAAAAAGGAAATTTCATTATGGTTTTAACAAAATGACAATTTGATATTCCTGTCATTCTGATTCAGTTGAGTCAAGAATTCCTTAAGTTGATCTTCAGTTCCATTCCACAGCATTAGGATATCATTGATGTCCCTCAGCCACTGGAGAACATGGCTGAGGTACATTGAAGAACCATAAACCCTCTCTATCTCCCATAGTCCCAAATGAAGGCACACATACATCGGGTCAGAAGGGGCTCCCATAGAAGTGTCACAGATTTGTTGGTAATTGACTCCTAAGAATTAAAAACAATTGTGGGAAAGCATAAATTCAAGAAGGTCAAAGAAGAATGACAAATTCATTTTGAGCTCCCATATCTGGATAATGCAATCCAAGGAAGTGGGCCACTGCCTTTATTCCCACGTTATGTGGGATCGGCGTGTATAAAGATTCTACACATCGATTCCAACCAAAAGAGTTCCTTTCAGAACTTGGATATCTCTAGTATCTTGTACATAGGATTGTAAGGCAGTAACCATATCCTTGATTAAGTCATCAAGATATTTACCTATTTTTTCCAATGGACCATTGACTGCTGACACTATGGCCCTGATTTACTAAGAATTGAGTCTACCAGCAGATGCTGAACATTCAGGCAGACTCAATTCAAGCAATCTAGACCTGTCAGTCTTCTGAAAGGCGTCTAGCAAACTCATTGAAAAGCGTCTACTTGTAGACTCTTTCCTGTTAGTAAATGTGGAATCGTGTCTGGCACATTTTTAGGTGCAAATATGTTCGTTAGGTGGCGCACAACCACAGCCTTTGTTGGCGTTTTTCTGTTTGCATATGAGAATACTTATAATTTAAAGTAAAAGTACACCTATATTTTTTTTTTTTGGTTGCTGTTTCTCCAAAATGATCAGACAACTAATGCATTTCCTAATAAATGTCATACATTCTATTTCAAATGTCAAACATTTTCACACTTATATCTCAAATAAATGGGAATGTCTAGTTATAATTTCCCAATATAATTATACATCTTTCTTCTCTTTAATCATGTAACTGTTCTATGTTAAAGTAATGGTGCTGCGCTATAAATGCATGTTATCAATCATAAACACATGTAAAATAAAGAACGTGCAAATAAGTACCACACGTGGCACTCTCTGAGTTGGTACTTTCACACGAAGGACATTCCATTATTCAGGAATGATTATATGAACTTTTTTAGCACCATTTACCAGTTTACATAATTATTGCACTTATTTGCACTTTTTTTTATTTTACATGCGTTTATGATTGATAACATGCATTTATAGCACTGCACTATTGTAACATATTTCTATTCTGGGACTGTTGCCAATACCCTGAGTGCTAGCTACTACCTTCATATCTATACCTAGATTTATATTTATCTTGTGTAATACCATTTTAGTAGTCTACATAATTTTACCAGCGCTCGCTTTATCATTATTTTTAAACAATGTAACTATTCTACATTGCAGCTCAAACTCTGTCTCCCTCAGTGGCTTAGTGGTTAGAACTCAGAACTTACAGCACATGGGTCATGGGTTCTAATCCCAGTCATGGCTGCACCTGTCTGCATCTCAGTTTGCATGCTTTCTCTGCTCGGGTATGTTTCTGCCAACACTCCAAAAACATGCTGTTAGGTTAATTGGGCCCAGTATATGTCTGAGTTTTTGGTCTTATGCAGGCCATAGATGGGTCAAAAACCAGCTGTTTTTTTAAAACGAAAAATCGATCGTTCAATAAAAAATTTGGCCGATTTTCGTCCCGTCTACGGCCAGCATTTTTACTTCTGTCCCTTGCATAGAGCTCTGCTATTATATTTTACATGAAAAGTCTTGCGGTTGCAATAATGTATCCATTTGTATCCATTTCGGATACAGATGTTTTTATTTGGATACAAATAGATACATTGTTGCAACCGCAAGGCTTTTCATGTAAAATATAATAGCGGACTGGAATTCTTCTTCTTTCTTTTTCTTCTTCTTTTTCTTCTTCTTGCAGGACATGGCTCATGCGCATATTTTTATCGGTAAAAGGATCGGCCGATTTGCCCATCATTGCCGGGAAAATCGGGCGATAGTCAAAATCGTCCTGTTCTGACAAGTTTGATACTTTTAATTTTCCTTCTGTTTATATTTCATTACAACTTTATCTTCTCTAAGGCTACGTTCACACTAGCTTTGTCAGCAGGCGTCAGACAGGCATTTGGGAAGTGTTTTTTACGCTTCTCAAATGCCTATGAAAATTCTGCACATGGCAGCACACAGCGCTGTTCACACTGAAGCGTTAGCATTGCGTCACGGCAAAACTGACACCTCATGTCGAGTCAGGAGGAGTTGAAGCCTCCCATTCAAGTCTATGCCTGGCAGACATTTGCGGTGTGGTTGCGAGGCATTTTCGGAGCGTTACTACCATTTAACTTCATTACAGGCATTTGTGGCGCAGTTTTAACGCTTGATAAATGCTTATCACATGCCTCAAAACCGAACATAGGGCATTTCGGGAGCATTTGAGGAGCATTAACCACTTCCCGTCCGGCCGCTGTTTATAAACGGCAGGACGGGACACCTACAGGAGTGGGTTGCCGTCTCTAAACGGCACCTTGTGTCTGAGGCTCGTGCGCGGCTCCTAGAGCGCGCACCCGCGAGCCCGATGATCGCCGAGTCCGACGGACACGGTAGATTACGTGACATGGTATGGGACCAATGAAATCGGTCCCATACCATGTGATCAGCTGTGTCCAATAAGGACACAGCTTAAGTGTAAACAAAAGCCGCATGGTGCGGCTTCCGCCTCCTTCTCCCCACACGGAGTTTTCTGTGAGAGGAGAAACAGCCAAGAAGAGGTAGTAGTCAACTGCCCTCCACCTCAGTGACACCTGATCGCCCCTAAAGTGTCCCTGATCGCCCCTAAAGTGGCCCTGATCGCCCCAATAAGTGGCCCTGATTGCCCCAACAAGTGGCTTTGCCCATAAGTGGCCCTGATTGCCCCCACAAGTGGCCCTGATTGCCCCCACAAGTGGCCCTGATTGCCCCAAGTGGCCCTGATTGCCCCAAGTGGCCCTGATCGCCCACAAGTGGCCCTGATCGCCCAACAAGTGGCCCAGCAGTGTCCCTGATTGTCCCTGATTGTCAGTGTCCCTGATCGCCACATAGTGGCCCAGCAGTGTTCCTGATCTCCACAGTGTCCCTGATCGTCACAGTGTTCCTGATCGCCACACAAGTGGCCAAGCAGTGTCCCTGATCGCCGCAGTGGCCAAGCAGTGTCCCTGATCGTCACACAAGTGGCCCAGCAGTATCGCCGCAGTGGCCAAGCAGTGTCCCTGATTGCCACACAAGTGGCCCAGAAGTGTCCCTGATTGCCGCAGTGGCCCAGCAGTGTCCCTGATCACCACAGTGTCCCTGATTGCCGCACAAGTGGCCCAGCAGTGTCCCCGATCGCCGCAGTGGCCCAGCAGTGTCCCTGATCACCGCAGTGTCCATGATTGCCGCACAAGTGGTCCAGCAGTGTTCCTGATCGCCACAGTGTCCCTGATTGCCGCACAAGTGGTCCAGCAGTGTCCTTGATTGCCGCAGTGTCCCTGATTGCCGCAGTGGCCCAGCAGTGTCCCTGATCGCCACACAAGTGGCCCAGCAGTGTCCCTGATTGCCGCACAAGTAACCCAGCATTGTCCCTGATTGCCGCACAAGTGGTCCAGCAGTGTCCCTGATCACCGCAGTGGCCCAGCAGTGTCCCTGATCACCGCAGTGTCCCTGATTGCCGCACAAGTGGTCCAGCAGTGTCCCTGATCGCCACAGTGGCCCTGATTGCCGCAGTGGCCCAGCAGTGTCCCTGACCACCACACAAGTGGCCCAGCAGTGGCCCTGATTACCGCATTGGCCCAGCAGTGTTCCTGATCACCACACAAGTGGCCCAGCAGTGTCCCTGATCACCGCATTGGCCCAGCAGTGTTCCTGATCACCACACAATTGGCCCAGCAGTGTTCCTGATCCCCACATTGGCCCAGCAGTGTTCCTGATCACCACACAAGTGGCCCAGCAGTGTCCCTGATCGCCAGACAAGTGGTCCAGCAGTGCCCCTGATCACCGAAGTGTCCCTGATCACCGCAGTAGTCCAGCAGTGTTTCTGATTGCCACACAAGTGGCCCAGCAGTGTCCTGATCATCGCAGTGGCCCAGCAGTGTCCCTGATCGCCGCAGAAGTGGTCCAGCAGTGTCCCTGATCGCCGCAGTGTCCCAGCAGTGTCCCTGATCACCGCAGTGTCCCCGATTGCTGCACAAGTGGTCCAGCAGTGTCCCTGATCACTGCAGTGTCCCTGATTGCCGCAGTGGCCCAGATCACCAAGTGGCCCAGCAGTGTCCCTGATCACCACACAAGTGGCCAGCAGTGTCCCTGATCGCCGGACAAGTGGTCCAGCAGTGCCCCTGATCACCGCAGTGTCCCTGATCACCGCAGTTGCCCAGCAGTGTTTCTGATCTCCACACAAGTGGCAGCAGTGTCCTGATCATCGCAGTGGCCCAGCAGTGTCCATGGTCGCCGCACAAGCGGTCCAGCAGTGTCCCTGATCGCCACAGTGTCCCTGATTGCCACAGTGTCCCTGATCGCCACACAAGTGGCCCAGCAGTGTCCCTGATCACCGCAGTGGCCCAGCAGTGTCCCTGATCACCATACAGTGGCCCAATCAGTGTCCCTGATCACCTTACAGTGTGCCTGTTCATAAAGTGTCCCTGATCTCTGCCACACCAGTGGATCCTGTTCACTGCCATCGTCTGTGAGGAGAGAGATCCAGTACAGCTAACTGTGAGTAATTTTCAGCCTTTGCACAGAGTTTACACACACTCACAAAACATTGCCAGCCACCTCACTGTATCTCTGATTTTTGCCCAACAGTGACTAGTGTGAACCAACTGCAGCCAGATATCTGTCCCTCACTGCAACACCATCATCCTGATCACTGCCATACCAGTGGGTCCTGATCAGTGTCAAAAATATGGCCAAAAGATCATATACAAGCGAGGAGGCGTTTCAAATTCTGAGTATGACAGATGGGAGTGACGGAGAACTCTCACTGTCAAACTCTGATTCTGTATATGAACCAGAACACAGCAGCGGTTCACTCTCTGAATCAGAAGAAGGTGTTCCAACAAAAAGAATGAGGAACTCCAAGGAGCAGCAAGCAACCACCAGCAGCTCAATACGTTCTTCTGATATGGCTACTACCAGCACTGTAAGTGCAAGTTCTAGTATTCAGGTGTCACATCCGCCACCAAGGATTAGGGCCCATACTGCTGTCCCAGATGCTCTTTTAAACCCTGTGTGGCTACCTTCAGGATCAAGAGCACCTATAATTCCCCCATTCATAGCCCAGTCAGGCATTCAGGCAGAAACCCAAAATTTTACAGCCATTGATTATTTCCATTTATTTTTCACTGAAGAGTTTTTGAATTCAGTTGTGCACCAATGCAATATTTTCGCCCAGCAATTAATCACTCAAAATCCCAACTCCTGTTATGCTCGAACATTTGAGTGGAAATGCCTCACAGTTGAAGAATTTAAAGTGTTTCTTGGCCTTACATTTAATATGGGACTAACAAAAAAAAATGAACTGCATGCTTATTGGTCGACAAATCCCATTCAACACATGCCGCTCTTTTCTGCCACTATGTCCAGGACCCGCTATAAAACAATTCTGCACTTTCTACATTTCAATGATAATTCCCTGTTCCCCCCCAGAGATCACCCCGAGTACGACAAACTTTATAAAATTCGTCCACTAATCAAATATTTCAACCAAAAATTTTCAGAAATATATTGTCCTGAAAAAAACATCTGTGTCGATGAATCCCTAATCCATTTCACTGGGAGGCTGATCATAAAACAGTACATTCCAAGTAAACGGGCCAGATACGGGGTGAAGATGAACAAACTCTGCGAAAGGTCCACAGGATACGTGCACAAGTTCCGTATCTACGAGGGAAAGGACAGTCAGCTAGAGCCCCCTGAATGCCCAGCCTATATGGGGATTAGTGGAAAAATTGTCTGGGACCTGGTATACCCCCTCTTCAATCAGGGGTACCATCTTTACGTGGACAATTTCTACACAAGCCTGCCCCTTTTCCGCCACCTTTATCTCAAGGACACTGTAGCCTGTGGCACAGTTCGACCCAATCGGAAGGGATTTCCACAACAATTGGTTGCCACCAAGCTAAACAGGGGGGAGTCAGCTAGCTTGAGAAATGAAGAGATCCTGGCCCTTAAGTGGCGAGACAAACGGGATGTGTATGTCCTTTCATCTATCCATAACAGCAGCTCATTGGAAATTCAAGGAAGTCGCGGTCCCATCCGAAAACCCCAATGCATACACGAATACAACCTGTTCATGGGGGGAGTGGATTTAAATGATCAAATGTTACAGCCCTACATACCCAACAGAAGATCAATCTACTGGTATAAAAAAGTATCCTTCTACCTTTTCCATATGGCCCTGTACAATTCCTACATCGTTTTCCAGAAGTCCACACAAAGACCTGTCACCTTCTTACAATATCAGGAAGAGATTATCACATCCCTCATCTATCAA
The DNA here is from genome assembly GCF_062004578.1 of Staurois parvus. Classification (NCBI taxonomy): domain Eukaryota; kingdom Metazoa; phylum Chordata; class Amphibia; order Anura; family Ranidae; genus Staurois; species Staurois parvus. The sequence continues at coordinate 9,944,485 of NW_028318003.1, forward strand.
GTAAGACCCGTACCTGAACAAATTCGGTCTGATGCAGTGAGCCGATTGCATGAAAGACATTTCCCCAATATCGTCCCCCCTACCGAAACAGACCGCAATCCTCAAAAGAGATGTCGGGTATGCTCCAAACATAGAATTCGATCTGACACCCGATACTACTGTCCCCAGTGTCCCTCAAAGCCTGGTCTCTGTATAGAAGAGTGCTTCCGTATCTACCATACCGCACTACATTATTAGTGAAGTACGGTGAAGATATATTTCTTTGTCCTCTGTTTGCTATTTCCCTGCCACGTTTCTGCCTGTTGCCTGAATTCATTTTCCTGCCTTCCATCTGAACTGACCTCGGCCTGTTTATTGACCATGCCTCTGCTTGCTGCCTGAACTGACCTCGGCGTGTTAATGGACCATGCCTCTGCCTGCTGCCTGAACTGACCTCGGCCTGTTACTCGACCATGCCTCTGCCTGCTGCCTGAACTGACCTCAGCCTGTTAATCGACCATGCCTCTGCCTGCTGCCTGAACTGACCTCGGCCTGTTAATCGACCATGCCTCTGCCTGCCTCCTGGACTAATCTTTTGCCCTCCCACTTTAGTAGTGGGATTCAAGACAACACAGGGGTCTCACGTATGTGAGGGGATCCAGAGTAGTGTTTCCGAGCAGAGAAAACTTTTCTGTTTTCTTTGGGTTTTTTAATTCCCGGATCAGGGTCTGGAGACCAGAGGCTTCGAAGAGATTTGGGTGGGATGAAGCCTCTACCCCTTTGTCCAGTCTTACCTAACCAAGGCCCTAAGCTTAATGTTTCTGCCTGGACCAATCCTTTTACCACGTCTTTGCTTGCTGTCTGTATTGACTGTGGCCTTTTTATGGACCATGTTCCTGTCTTCTTCCTGGACCACTACTTTGCCTGTTTGCTCACCACGTCTATGCATGACACCGGTATTGACCCATCTGCACATCCCACTGGCTACCTTCCTGCAAGACACTGGTGCCACCCATCCTCTGCACTGAAACAACAGGTACTCTTTGGTTTATCTTTTGTTCAACTTCTTGGTGAATGAACATAGTGCTATGTGGACAGCCACGTACTAGTAGGTTAAGCTTTTAGGAACAGGCTGTAGGTGAAGCTACACTATGCTTTATTGATATATAATGTTTGCTAATTTTTGTGGTAAACAGGTTGCAATGACCAGTAATCAGTCCAAACACTGAAAATGTCTTACACATGTGGTATCCCCATACTCAGGAAAAGTAGCAGAATGTGTTTTAAAGTGTTATTCTAAGAATACCTATGCAGTGTGTTAGAAATATGTTATTATTGGTAACATTGCATTAAAGAAAAAATAACTACTTTTTTTCACATTTTCTAAAAATCTGTGTAAAAAATTAAGTCTTCAGAAGACTTTGCTGCTCCAGGACCTCCAAAATTGTGATACGTAGTCAATAAATTAGATGTGTAATTTTTGCCCTTAGTATGCCTAAGGGTGCTTATTGCATGTGGGGCCCCTCCATTTGGTTAGGCTGTGAAAAAGTCTTGCACGTGTGGTATCGTTATACTCAGGAAGAGTTAGAGAATGTGTTTTGGGGTGTAATTTTAAGTATGCCTATGCAGTGTATTAGAAATATCTTCTATATTGACAACTTTGCATAGAAAAAAATACATTTTCATTTTCTTTTAACATATTCCAAAAACTTTTGGCAAAAAATGAAGTCTTCAGAAGACTCCCCATGCCTCTTAAAACATACCTTGGGGTGTTTGATTTCCAAAATGGGGTCATTTTGTGGATAATTCCATTGCCCTGATGCTCCAGGACCTCCAAAACGGCAATAGGTAGTCAAGAAATTAGATGTGTAATTTTTGCCCTTAGAACGCTAACAGGTGCTTATTGGATGTGGAACCCCTCTATGTGGCCAGACTGTGAAAAAGTCTCACACATTTGGTATCACCATATTCAGGAAGAGTTAGAGAATGTGTTTTGGGGTGTAATTTTAAGTATGCCTATGCAGTGTATTAGAAATATCTCATAGATTGACAACTTTGTGTAGAAAAAAATACATTTTCATTTTCTTTTCGCATTTTCCAAAAACTTGTGGCAAAAAATGAAGTCTTCAGAAGACTCCGCATGCCTCTTAAAACATACCTTGGGGTGTTTGCTTTCCAAAATGGGGTCTTTTTGTGGATAATTCCATTGTCCTGATGCTCCAGGACCTCCAAAACAGCAATAGGTAGTTAAGAAATTAGATGTGCGATTTTTGCCCTTAGAACGCTAACAGGTGCTTATTGGATGTGGAACCCCTCTATGTGGCCAGACTGTGAAAAAGTCTCACACATTTGGTATCACCATATTCAGGAAGAGTTAGAGAATGTGTTTTGGGGTGTAATTTTAAGTATGCCTATGCAGTGTATTAGAAATATCTCATAGATTGACAACTTTGTGTAGAAAAAAATACATTTTCATTTTCTTTTCGCATTTTCCAAAAACTTGTGGCAAAAAATGAAGTCTTCAGAAGACTCTGCATGCCTCTTAAAACATACCTTGGGGTGTTTGCTTTCCAAAATGGGGTCATTTTGTGGATAATTCCATTGCCCTGATGCTCCAGGACCTCCAAAACGGCAATAGGTAGTCAAGAAATTAGATGTGTAATGTTTGCCCTTAGAACGCTAACAGGTGCTTATTGGATGTGGAACCCCTCTATGTGGCCAGACTGTGAAAAAGTCTCACACATTTGGTATCGCCATATTCAGCAGGAGTTAAAGAATTCGTTTTGAGGTATCATTTTAAGTATGCCTATGCTGTGTAATAGAAATATCTCATAGATTGACAACTTTGCGTAAAAAAAAAATACATTTTCATTTTCTTTTCACATTTTCCAAAAACATGTGGCAAAAAATGAAGTCTTCAGAGGACTCCCCATGCCTCTTAAAACATACCTTGAGGTGTTTTCTTTTGAAAATGGGGTCATTTTGTGGGTAATTCAATTGTCCTGGTGCTCCAGGACCTCCAAAACTGTGATAGACAGTCAAGAAATTAGATGTGTAATTTTTGCCCCTAGAACGCCTAAGGGTGCTTATTGGATGTGGGGCCCTTCTATGTGGTTAGGCTGTGAAAAAGTTTTACACATGTGGTATCGCCATACTCAGGATGAGTAGCAGAATGTGTTTTGGGGTGTAATTGCAAGTATGCCTATGCCGTGTGAGAGAAAGAACTTGTTAAATGACAACTTTATGGGGAAAAAAAAAATAATTTTTTTTACTTTCATCATTTCCTTAAAAAATTGGCAAAAAATGACAACTTCAAAAAACTCCCCATGCCTCTCATTAAATACCTCAGACTGTCTACTTTCCAAAAAGGGGTCGTTTGGGGGGTATTTGTACTGTCCTGGCATTTTAGGGCCCCAAGAAATTATATAGGTAGTCCGTGCATCAGGATTGATACATTTTCAAATATATCAAATATATATACCGTGGTCTGTGGACTCTATAACTTTCACAAAGACTAAATAATACACACTGATTTGGGTTATGTCTACCAACAAAATGTAGCACAATGGATTTTGGCCTAAATTTATGAAGAAAGTATATTTATTTGCAAAATTTTGTATCAAATACTAAGAAAAACATGTTTTTTTTCAAAATTTTCAGTCTTTTTTCATTTTTCTAGCAAAAAATAAAAACCCCAGTGATGATTAAATACCACCAAATTAAAGCTCTATTTGTTTGAAAAAAATGATAATAATTTCATTTAGATACAGTGTTGTATGCCTGAGTAATTGTCATTCACAATGTGAGAGCGCCGAAAGCTGAAAATTGGCCTGGACAGGAAGGGGGTAAAAGTGTCCGGACAGGAAGTGGTTAAAAAAGCTTCCGAAACACCTGTCAAACACTATAGGGCCATTTGGCAAGAGTTAGAAATAAAGTCAAGTGTGAACGAGCGCTTAAACCTCTCTCCTTATACAACTTGACCCCCTCCCCCACCATCACCTGTTCCATCTGCCAATCTATGTATCCCCGCCCCACTCTTTTTATTTAACTATTTATTTACTGATCAAGTTAATGTGTCTCATTTCCTATCACCTCCAGCTCAGATCTGGCATTATTATAGGATTCCTGATTGTATCTCACCACTAATCTGATTGAATTCACAATTCCTGGTCAGTCCCGTTCCCTGACCTATAATAACCTTTAGGGTAAGTTCACACTACATGTGTTTCAGTTGCTTTTTTTGCATCCAAAATGCACAGAAAGAAGGTTATATGGTTGTCAATGTCATAGTTCACATCAGCACTTGCAGTTCCAGTGTGTTGCAGGTGCTGTCAAAAAAGGCGAACAGGCTGCATTGTTTATGCATAGAACTGTACTGGAACGCGGTAAAACGCCCTGGAACGCACTAAAACGCACATGTCCCTAATTAAATTTAAGAAAAAGAGAGGGGAAAAAAAATTAACTGGAATGCATAAAAAAGTGCACTGGAACACGTCAAAAACGCATCCAAAATGCACTGGAACACGCTAAACATGCATCAAAAAAGTGAATGCAAAAACATCTGGAACACATCTAGACTGTGTTTCTATAGTGTGAACTGACCCTTAGGACTTGTTAACACCATTTGTGGTGCAGAAACGCATGCAAGACCATGTTTTTTCCAGCACAGCAAAGAAATGCAATGCCCTTTGCAGATGTGCGAAGGTACCATGGTGAAAACTTAATTGCACCTCCACATGTCTAGTAAACACAGAGGCATTCACAGCCACCAAAACGCATGGCACCACACTACTGTGCAGGTAGGTGCAACACATTTTTAAAATAATATGCCTGCAGTATTTTTGCATGTTCCCACACGTTAGGCAGCCCATTGAAATTAATGAGCTAAGGAAAAAAAAAGTAAAAAATTCCCCATTCACACAAGTCCTTTGGCCTGTACAGCATGAATGAGGGGGTTGTTCATGTGGCTGGAGACACCTGTTACACTATGGGGACACAACAGCTGTATGAACACAGGTTTTAATCTGACAGGTGTGAAGGCGTGGGGAAGTGGCCCTGAATGCTCACTGTCTGTGTTCAGGGCTGTACACCTGCACCCGTATGCTTGTCAAATTATGACCTGCAGCATTTCCATAGTGTAACATAGGTTACCTGCAAACGGCGATAGCCACAAAAACAAACCACTGATTCCCACTCTACAGGCCACAGCACCCATGAGCCCCAAAACCTCAATTACACCTCAATTACACACACAGCTTTATTTATGAACTCAGTGCAGTTTTAGCATTTAGATTTCACAGGAATTTGGTTGGGATTATGTCCATTAATAATGTTTTTAGTGTATTTTTACCATAAATATAATTTGGATATTTTCTCTGGCGGTGGGGGGCTGTCAGGTATGCTGTATGGGGCCCCATGATATCTAACAGTGGTCCTGGGTGCATGCTTGTGTCTGTGCCACCTGTATAGTTAGGAAGAACCTTGAACCTCTGCTATGTACCGCAATGGATCTAGGAATTAGACATGTTTTCAACTGAAAATACAATTATTAGCAAAGTTTCCCCAGCAAATGAGGATCAGCTCCTCGGTGGAGAACAGCAATCTCGCCATGTCCAGATGTGGTCTGGAATTCCACAAAAGAACAATTCACAAAACTAAGAAATAGACTTGTAAATTACCACTAAACTCTCCTAACTACACTCCCATCCACTAACACTCCCCAGTACCACTTCCGGGTGGGTGTGTGTAAACGTCCTTCCGCAAACATCATGACGTATTTCCGGTATGACAGCTGCTCTAGCGCCTCCTCCAACAGCCATCTTGGCGTTGATTTGTGCACCATAGCAATTTTACATGCGGCTCCATTGTGTATATGACATTTGCAAATATATGTTTGCAGTTCTATTGTGGATTTTGCATTGGTGACTGTATGCTTGCAGCTATACTGTGTATATGACATTGACAAATATTTATTTGCTGGTAAAGGCCCAAAGTCAACATAAATTGGGGGCCCAATTTATTACTGTTAAGAGGATTGTAGAAAAATAGCTAGATGGACATTGAACACAACTTATTCATTGGTACATAACATGGTCTTGTGGTGCAATGGGGGCTTTTGGTTTGTTAGATTGGACATACCGTATTTGCCGGCGTATAAGACGACTTTTTAACCCATGAAAATCTTCTGAAAAGTCGGGGGTCGTCTTATACGCCGGTATACGGCGAGCCGGTGTCAGGGCGGCACTTTCTCGAGGGGCGGTGCGGTGGCAGAAGGGACACTAAGTACAGGGGCAGGCAGGGGGCTGCAGTACCTTACCTGGCTCTGGTCCCGGTCCCACGACGATCCGGTCCAGAAAGCGCCGCTGCTCCTCCTTTCAGTTCGGCCGCTCGATGGTCGCGCCTGCTCACCGGTGATTGGGCGCCAGCACTGGAAAGGCACACAGGCGACCAATCACCGGCGAGGAGGCAGAGCCGAGCGGCCCCGTGAAAATCGAGTGAGGGAGCGGCCAGTAAGTGTGCAGTGTGACACTCTTGGCACTATTCCTCTCCCCCACTGACACTAACGATGGGGCACTGTTCCTCCCCCACTGACATCAACGATGGGGCACTGTTCCTCCCCCACTGACACCAACGATGAGGCACTGTTCCTCCCCCACTGACACCAACGATGGGGCACTATTCCTCCCCCACTGACACCAACGATGGGGCACTATTCCTCCCCCACTCACACCAACGATAAGGCACTATTCCTCCTCCACACTGACACCAACGATGAGGCACTGTTCTTCCCCCACTGACTCCAACGATGGGGCACTATTCCTCCTCCCCACTGACACCAACGATGGGGCACTATTCCCCCCCTCCCAGTGACACCAATGATGGGGCACTATTCTCCCCACTGATACCAATGATGGGACACTTTTCCCACCACTGATACCAACGATGGGGCACTATTCCTTCCACTGATACCAATGATGGGGCACGATTCCTCCCACTGACACCAATGATGGGGCGCTATTCCTCCCACTGACACCAATGATGGAGCACTATTCCTCCCACTGACACTAATGATGGGACACTATTTCTCCCACTGACACCAATGATGGGGCACGATTCTTCCCACGGACTCCAATGATGGGGCACTATTCCTCCCACTGACTAATGATGGGGCATTATTCCTCCCACTGACACTAATGATGGGACACTATTCCTCACACACTGACACTAATGATGGGGCACCATCATTGGTGTCAGTGGGAGGAATAGTGTCCCATCATTGGTATCAGTGGGAGGAGTAGTGCCCCATCATTGGTGTCAGTGGATGAAATAGTGCCCCATCACTGGTATCAGTGGGAGGAATAGTGCCCCATCATTGGTGTCAGAGTGAGGAATCGTGCCCCATCATTGGTGTCAGTGGGAGGAATAGCACCCCATCATTGGAATACCATACTGAAATAGCATACCATATTGAAATCAAATCTGATGTTTTTTCATTTTTATTTGGTGTGTGTTGGAAGAGGGGTAGTCTTATATGGCGAGTATAGCTCAAACCCTATATTTTAACAGGAAAAGTAGGGGGTCGTCTTATACGCCGGCAAATACGGTACTTGCATATGTGCGCTCTAACAAGGAAGATTTGGGCATATTATATAGCTAGCAAAAATAAGTGTTAAGGGGTGCTGGTACATTTATTTATGGTACTTATATAGCGCTGTCAATTTACGTAGTGCTTTACATATAGATGTTGTAAATTCACATCAGTCCCTAACCCTCAAGGGGCGTACAATCTAAAGGTCCCTAACTTACATTCATACATATACTAGAGCCAATTTTGACAGGATCCAAATAACCTACCAGCATGTCTTTAGAGTGTGGGAGGAAACAGGAGTACCCGGAGGAAAACCACACAGGCACAGGGAGAACATGCAAACTCCAGGCAAGAGGTGCCGTGGCTGGGATTTGAACCAACAACCCTAATACTGCCAGGCGGAAGTACTAACCATTTAGCCACTGTGCTACATTCAACTAGCACATGAAATAATCCCCCCCAAAAAATAAATAATCCAAATGTTTATTGATCAAATACACATTCCACATTTATTTGGACAGCAACAAGTAGGTACATTCAATTTCTTGGATAAAAAAAAAAAAAGCAGGATTGATGTTGCTAAAATAGAATGGTCCTGCTCTAAAAGATACTTCTAATGAACTGTGCTTTCACAGCAGGAAACAAACAGTTAATATAAATCACGTATTAGGCTTATCTATCCACAAAACAAGCTGCAGATCAAAATATCAATATAAAAATACATACGTGCCAAAATAAAAACACCTCCCACCTCCCCAAATCCCCCACACATACATTTCTCACCATGTTTGTCTGAAAACTGCATTTCAGTCTAAATAAAGCAAACTTGGAAGAGCAGAGCAATGGACATGTGTTAGGATTACAATGCAAAGATAATAAACACAATCATTGTACAATAACACACAAACACACCTTAGAAGGAAGAACATGCAAAACATTTACAGCCCACATTAAAACACAGCATGAGTGTGGCCTGGAGCAATTCACCACAATATCTCTTCCTCCCCCAAACCACCACAGACAAGGACTTGCAGAAATAATGTGCCTGTACAAGGCAAAAATCAGCCACTACTGCATCTCTTTATATAAGGTAGGCCACACCCACCACTGTCATTCATTTGAGAAAGTGTTTGCACCTGATTAATTCTCTTCCCACCTGCGTTAACCCTTGGTATACAGGCCCCACAAATCAGAGTCAGAGAGAAAGCCACAGTGACATGTACCTGTGCAGCATACAAGAGAACATTGAACAGGGATGTGAAAGGGAACCCTATTGGCAATATTTCTTGGCCTTATGGGCACAATTCACTCCAAATTATCACATGAGTTAAGGCAGTCACATGACCACATCTCGCATGCAATACTGAAAATGTCAATTCACTTTTGCTAGTATGCAGCATTTCCCATAAATCGGAAAACACTCAGGAAATCAAACATAAAAAGGCCTTACACCCCGGTCACATCAAAGCCGATTTAGAAATTGTGCGAGGTACAGTGAAGATGCCGATTTCCTTGTGATTTGCAAGACATCTGACACAGATATCTATGCAAATCGCCACAAAAGTAGTACATGTACTACTTCAGAAATCAGTGTCGGAAATGCAACCATGTGACTGCTCTAATAGCAGACAATAGGGTGTGACTTGGCATACGATTTGCAAGTCGCATGTCATGCAAATCACATGCCAAGTCGCACTGAATGTGACCTCTATTAGAGCGTTCATATTGGTGTGGTTCAAACTTGGTTGGAGCCGCAACAATTTCTAAAGTAATGAATACACTACTTTTCATGCGTTTTGCAGAGAGATCTGTGTAAGATGTCTTGCAAATCGCACTTTAAATCAGCATGTCCCCCAACTTTGAAATCATGTGACTTCACTGTAAGTCACATGATGTGACTGTAGTCTAAATAACACCACTTAGAAATCTGCTTTAATGTGACCGGGGGGCCCCCAGTAACATTGTTTGCGATTTGGCATGCAATCAGCATGACAGGCAACTTGCAAATCGTAGACCAAGTCGCACCCTATTGTCCACTGTAGGCTCTGTTCACATCCAATTGGATTGTGAACTCGTGCAACTTCACTGTAAGTTGTGCAATTGCCACATCGGATTGGATGTGACAGAGTTATTAGCCCCCAGTAACATTGTGTGCAATTTGCCATGCAAATGGCAAGTTGCTGGCCATGCCAATCGCATGACAAGTCGCATCCAGGGTGTACAATTTCAGGTGCGATTTGTGAATTGACATCGTACTTGATATCGGATATAATGAATGTGAATGTGAGTGTATTAACATACGCGATTTGTTTGTTGAACTTACGATTTCAAAGGTAGTTCTTGTCGAACTTTTGGGCCATTTAGTAGCAATTTCACATCTAGACTCCAATAGAAATTACAATGCTAAACACAATTGAAAATTTGAAAATCTCTAGAAAACGGTGAAATTGGCAACGTAAAGCGCAATTTTCAATTGCATATAGTGTGAACAAAGTAGGCAAATCAACAAAGGAAATAAATCTTTGAAGGCATGTGGTACCTGCCTGCTCGGATAAGGGTCTGCTATGCATTTGGGGGAAAAATCCACACCAGTATTTGTAACAATTTTGATGTGTGGATTCCCCACCCAAGCCTTTTCTCTCTCTCTCACTCTTCTGTATGTCTCTCTTTATCACTCTTCAGTATGTATCTCTTGCTCACTCTTCTGTATGTCTCTCTTTATCACTCTTCAGTATGTATCTCTCACTCTTCTGTATGTCTCTCTCACTCTTCTGTATGTCTCTCTTTATCACTCTTCAGTATGTATCTCTCGCTCTTCTCTCTCTCACTCTTCTGTATGTCTCTCTGTATCACTCTTCAGTATGTATCTCTTGCTCACTCTTTTCTCTCTCAGCTCTTTGCTTGACAAATCCTTCACAAAAGGGGGTGGAGTGTAAACCAGCATTATCAAATCTATTAGTAGTCCAGGCCCTTATCTCATCCCATTGTATGACATTCACATTAGGTGCAGCTTTGAAGGTGTTTCAACAGACAAGGCCTCATTCTAATTCACATCCTAGGGATCATTTAGACAGAAAGCAAAGATGTTGCCAGAACATCTATTTGAAGACAGCCACACAGGGAGATCATGCTGTGAGGCAGCAGTGCTAACCACTAATCCACAAAGCTGCAATGCTAACCCACCTTGTATTTCTGTGCTGTGAATCAACCCTACGTCCCTGGGCAAGGTCAGTGTAACTAGCCAGATATCTCCAATGTGACACAAATGTTGTGCTATGTTGCCAATTCCAATGTATGTTGGTTCTATGTATCCCAATACAAAGGATTGTAATACTAATACAAGCGTACCTTGGTTTACCAGCGCCTCGGGGATCGTCATATTTGGTGTACAAATGCCAAACCATTAAAATTAATTGATCGGTTTACAAATGTTCGAATAATTTGGTTCACAATACGAAGTGTATGTCGGTGCTGATTTTTCAATGCTAATGGCGTGCCTTTTTTTGTCCTTCACTATAGTTCACAAGCTTAGCTGTCACTTTCCCCGAAGTTACAGAACAATTTCTTCATTTTAATTAACTAAAAGTCAACCTTGTTACCTTTAAGGAAATAAACTCAAACAAAACTTTCTCTTTGAGCCGGGGGAAGTGACAGCTGAATTTCTGAGCTATAGAAGCCAGAATTACATTTAAAAACCAGCACCATAATAAAAAAAAAACAGCGTGGGGTCCTCCCTCCCATCCATACCAAGCCATTTGGGTCTGGTATGGATATTAAGGGGTAACTCTACGCCGAAGTGAAAAAAAAACAGCGTGGGGTTCCCCCCAAATTCCATACCAGACCCTTATCCTAGCATGCAGCCCGGCAGGTCAGGAAAGGGGGGACGAGCGAGCACCCCCCCGATCCATACCAGGCCACATGCCCTCAACATGGGGGGGTGCTTTGGGGCAGGGGGGCTCCCCCCCAAGCACCTTGTCCCCATGTTGATGGGGACAAGGGCATCTTTCCCACAACCCTGGCCGGTGGTTGTGGGGGTCTGCGGGCGGGGGGCTTATCAGAATCTGGAAGCCCTCTTTAACAAGGGGGCCCCCAGATCCCACCCCCCCACGTCACCCTGTCTCACTGCATAAGGTTGGTGAGCCTCCGTCGGGAGCAGAACGTTTTTTTTTTTTCTTTTTTCGGCTCGCTGGCGCCTGACACCGTGATTGATGTTGGATCTACTTTGGGGGACATTGTTTTATTAAAGGACTTGTAAAAGACCGTGTCCTGTTGTTTTTTACACTACACTTTGTTTTTTTGTGAATTAGTAGTGGGACCATGTACCGCATACTCATTCACATGGGGGGGCGGGATCTGGGGGTCCCCTTGTTAAAGGGGGCTTCCAGATTCTGATAAGCCCCCCAACCCGCAGACCCCCACAACCATCTGCCAGGGTTGTGGGGAAGAGGCCCTTGTCCCCATCAACATGGGGACAAGGTGCTTTGGGGGGAGCCCCTCTGCCTCAAAACACCCTCCCATGTTGAGGGCATGTGGCCTGGTATGGTTCAGGAGGGGGGGGCGCTTGCTCGCTCGTCCCCCCCCCCCCCCAGTTTCCTGACCTGCCAGGCTGCATGCTCGGATAAGGGTTTGGTATGGATTTTTGGGGGAACCCCACAGTTTTATTTTTTTATTTTGGCGTGGAGTTACCCATTAATATACATACCAGACCCGAAGGGCTTGGTATGGATGGGAGGAGGGACCCCACGCAGTTTTTTTTTTTTTATTGCAGACCTTTAATTTTACATTCAGCTGTCAAGACCAAGACCTATCTAGACCTTCAAAATAAGTAAAATCATTACAGAAATAATTATAAAGGATAAGAAACAAAAATAGAATCAATAGAACTAAGGAAATCAAATTAGAATACATAAAGATATGCCTAGTGTTGTTTGTTAAACACAGTAGACGCGATCGAGTGCCGTCTGTCAGTAGACTCCACACAGAGATTTACTATTGAACAGGGTCTAACAAGAATGCACCCACAGAAGACGTCTAAAATGTGTTCTGCACATGCTCAGTTATATCCGGCCATAGACACTGGAAAAGCGTCTAGTTCTTCACTTGCTTTAAAAAAACTATTTTTTGCACATTTTAAAAAATTTTTGAAATGTCAGATATTGTTTAAAGTGAAGTCCTGATATTTGGCAAAGCAAATTTCAATGTGAACATGTCTCTGCAGTGATTTTTCATGGTGTTAGACGTGTTTCTTAGCAAGTCTGCTTTTTGAGTCTGATTCCTGGGCTGTGTCTCGTTAGTAAAGTCAATTTGGAGTCTACTTGTTGACACTTCTCTTTAGTAAATGTCTTTGCAGTCTAAAAGTAGACGGTCGCTATTAAAAAGTAGACGTTAGCCCACAGAAATGTGCCTAGGCACAATAGTAAATCAGGGTCCTTAGGTCTTCCTGGTGGTTTCAAGGGATCTTTATGTATCTTGGGGATTACATAAAAAGTGGGAATATTGTATATATATGTATAAACTTTTAATAAATCATATTCTTGTTTAGTTAGCAAATTTGCCTCATATGCCCAGGCTAGTTTACGATTTAAGACGTCAACAATTTTTGAAAAGGGGTTTCTGGCAACTTGACAAATGTATTGGAATCTCTTAATTGCCTTCAAATTTCATGTTCATAGTCCGTACTATTCATCAGGACCACATTGCCTCCTTTGTCACTTCTCTTAATGACTACAGTGGATATAAAAAGTCTACATACCCCTGTTAAAATGTCAGGTTTCTGTGATGTAAAAAAATGAGACAAAGATAAATAATTTCAGAACTTTTTCCACCTTTAATGTGACCTATAACTGTACAACTCATTTTGAACAACAAACTGAAATCGTTTAGGTGGAGGGAAGTGAAAATAAAAAAAACTAAAATATTATGGTTGCATAAGTGTGCACACCCTTAAACTAATACTTTTTGAAGCACCTTTTGATTTGATTCCAGCACTCAGTCTTTTTGGGTATGAATCTATCAGCATGGCACATCTTGACTCAACAATATTTTCCCACTCTTCCTTGCAAAAAACACTCCAAATCTGTCAGATTGCAAGGGCATCTCCTGTGCACAGCCCTCTTCAGATCACCCCACAGATTTTTTATTGGATTCACGTCTGGGCTCTGGCTGGGCCATTCCAAAACTTTAATCTTCTTCTGGTGAAGCCATTCCTTTGTTGGTTTGGATGTATGCTTTGGGTCGTTGTCATGCTGGAAGATAAAGGTCCTTTTCATGTTCACCTTTCTAGCAGAAGCCTGAAGGTTTTGTGCCAATATTGACTGGTATTTGGAACTGTTCATAATTCCCTCTACCTTGAATAAGGCCCCAGTTCCAGCTGAAGAAAAGCAGCCCCAAAGCATGATGCTGCCACCATAATGCATCACTGTGGGTATGGTGTTCTTTTGGCGATGTGCAGTGTTGTTTTGCGACAAACATATATTTTGGAATTATGGGCAAAAAGTTCAACCTTGGTTTCATCAGACCATAACACATTTTCCCACATGCTTTTGGGAGGCTTCAGATGTGTTTTTGCAAAATGTAGCCAGGCTTGGATGTTTTTCTTTGTAAGAAAAGGTTTCCGTCTTGCCACTCTACCCCATAGCCCAGATATATGAAGAATATGGGAGATTGTTGTCACATGTACCACACAGCCAGTACTTGCCAGATATTCCTGCAGCTCCTTTAATGTTGCTGTAGGCCTCTTGACAGCCTCCCAGACCAGTTTTCTTCTTGTCTTTTCATCAATTTTGGAGGGACGTCCAGTTCTTGCTAATGTCACCATATTTTCTCTACTTGATGATGACTGTCTTTACTGTTTTCAATGGTATATCTAATGCCTTGGAAATTCTTTTGTACCCTTCTCCTGACTTATACCTTTTAACAATAAGATCCCTCTGATGCTTTGGAAGCCCTCTGCGGACCATGGCTTTTGCTGTAGGATGCGACTAAGAAACTGTCAGGAAAGACCTACTTGAACAGCTGAACTTTATTTGGGGTTAATCAGAGGCACTTTCAATGATGGTAGGTGTGTACTGACTCCTATTTAACATTATTTTGAATGCGAATGCTTAATTCTGAACACAGCTACATCCCCAGTTAAAAGAGGGTGTGTACACTTATGCAGCCACATTTAGTTTTTTAAGTTTACTTTCCCCCAAAAAAATTCAATTGAGTTGTACAGTTTATAGGTTACATTAAAGGTGAAAAAAGTTCTGAAATTATTTATCTTTGTTTAATTTTTTTAGATCACAGAATCCTAACATTTTAACAGGGGTGTGTAGACTTTTTATATCCACTGTATATCCAAGGCATTTTGCAGTTCAACAAGAGAGATTCTTTCTACTCTAGTCAAGCTGTCAGGATGATTCCTTTTTCCAATTAATTTTCAATAAGTCAGAGTGTACCAAGTCAAGAAAAAGGCTAAGTCATTTATTCTCACTTATATTGGACATCCTTTTAGAAGTTGCTTTTAATCTAGTTGTTCTTTTCCATTTTGAGGACTATGTTTCATCCTTATCTTCTTCCTCAATTTCCCCTTCCTCCAAAAGCCTTATCAAATCTTTTAATGCTTGTTTCTCAGTTTCCGTAATCTGTGTTTGATCTTGGGGAGATTTACTCTGATTAAATGAGGTTCTGTGTAATATTTTACGCAAAAATAAATTTAGATCTTTAAACACCTCAAATAGGCCCATTTTGTTTGAGGGAGAAAAAAAGTCCTTTTTGCAATAGCTTATAGTGTCTCAATTGGAGATGAAATTTAGATAGATTAATCACTTTTAAGTCATTCTCATTTTGAGATGTTATATTTTGGGCAACAGTCAGTTCTTGTGGCTTCTTGTTTGACCCGTGTTTTTTACTACTTTGGGAATATTTTGAATTACAATCTCTTTTTCTTGTATTTTTCCCATGCTGTTCCCTTGTTTTAATATACTCACCGTCTCTACATTGTTTTCAGCGAAAGGGGGCTCTAAAGCCCACCAACAGAGTGCAAATGTGAGCACAATTAAAAAATACATCCATCTGCAGAAGAATAACCCGGAAAAATAGATTTGGGATAAAAAGCAAGAAGGAAGTAGAAATTCTGTTGGAGATCAATCTAAATTGTCATTTGGGGCCCAGACAGGGAACCAGATTAATGAATAGATAAATGCGGACAGTGGAATGGTACTAAGCAAGTGCGGACTGACCATTCGAGCACTCGGGCACTGCCCTAGGGCCCAGGGTCAGTAGGGGGCCCACGAGATGCCCCTGATACCTTTCACAGCCTTTTTTTGGGGTGTGGTTTGAGTGTTGGTGAGGACACAGTGGTCCCATGATTTCCTATTGCCCGGGAGCCCCAAGAGTTGTCTGTTGTCCCCTGGTACTAAGTGGCACGGAACATCAATTACCCACAAAGAATGAGATAGCAGAAATGTTTGCTAAATTGGAGTTATCCATGAAAAACGAGATGGGGGGCTACGCAATGACTTGGGCCAAATACTAAGGTGAGTGGAAGAAGTAGAGGAGACTATGGAGGCACAAGCTCAATTAATTAACAACTTAGAAATGCAGGTGGAAGAGATGCGTAGGGAACAGAGAATGCTCTCATATAAACTAGAGGACCAAGAGAATTGTGATAAAAGAGGTAATTTAAGGATTTGGAGTCTGCCAGAAGAAGAGCAAGGAGAGGACCTACGCGATAAAAGTAAGAGAGTGTTCAATCCATTACTAAGAAGACCAGTGACAGATCACCTGATAGTTGAGAGAGTGCATAGAATTAGGCGGCCACAAGGAGTGTCGGCGGAAAGCCCCAGAGATGTGATAGTCCGATTCCACTATTATGAAGACAGAGAAACATTTTGTAAAAGTCTGCTTGATAACTCCGAAATAAAATATGAGGAAACAAAGTTGCATATTTTTGCTGACATTGCATCAGAGACTCTAGCCAGAAGAAGTACCTTGAAACCATTGCTAGATCAGATGAGAGGAAAAAAAGTTTGATTTAACTGGGGCTTTCCAGCATGCCTGATTGGTTGGAAAGATGTAAAATCTGCAAGGTTGAGGTTCCCAGAAGATTTGAGTGACCTTTGTGAAGAACTAGACTTACAGAAAATGGACCTTGAAGGGTGGTCAGAGGGACCTTCAGAGAGTGGGGGCAGAGGATAAAAAGGTGGCACCGGGTATCTAGGAAGAAAAAGTAGGGTGGCATCACATGGTGGTGGGGGGCCGGGGAAGGGGGAGGAATAGTTTTATTTTCCCTTTTTTTTCCCTCCGTCTCAGCACTCCTCTGCCCCCCACCCCGCACTTCTCTGCTTGCTCCATGTCTCCTTTGCCCCCGACCCTCTTTCTCCCCAGTGTAAGATTATGGGAGGAGGGGGTGGGGAGAACTTCGATGTGGTGGGTTGCCCGTAGGCAAAACATACAGTCAGACTCTGAATCAACCAATGGCATGAACTAGGGATCGGAGAGGGCGTGTGTGGTTTGAGCCTCCCCCTAAAATAGGAATCGCGACTGGGGAAAGCCCATGGCATATTCCAGGGCAATACGTAGGCCAGGGGGATTTTAGGGGTAAGATAACTAGGGGGTGGGGAGGGTGGGAGGGGGGTTGCAATAGGGGGGGAAGGGAGAACATCCATATCCTAAATTGTCTGTATCTGTTCCCTCCTGAAGGAAAGCTAAGAGGGTAGTGTAACAACAGTAGAAATGAGTGATTAAGTTTATGACCTACAACATGAAAGGGTTAAACTCCCCAGCAAAAAGACATAAGATACTCAAGGAAATCTATCAACACTCCATAGAAGTAGTGTTTCTTCAAGAGACATAAATAACCAATGATAGAAATCTCAAATTATAGTCGAAGTATTATCCAGTGTGGTATTATGCTGACTCACCAGTCAAAGGGGCCAAAGGAGTAGATTGGAGGACCTTGAGGGTCGGTTTCTATTCCTGAGGCGAAAAATACAAGGACAGGAATATATATTAGCTTATATCTACTGCCCAAATAAAAACCCAGTGACATTTTAGAGGGTGTGTTAAGGAAACTCTCTGAATTCAGAAAGGGAAGTCTGGTCATGGCTGGAGATTTCAATTTGTGTCTGGACTCTCAGTTGGATACGTCATTAGGTACACAGAGAGAGGGGGATAGGAGATTGAAATCATTGAAGAGGTTACTATATCAATACCAATTGACATGTGCTTGGAGAGTGAAACATCCAAAAGAAAGAGATTATACCTTCTTCTCTCGTGTGCTTGGTTCGTATTCAAGACTGGACTATATAATGATTGAGCATAGACAGTTGGAGTTGTTGGTCGGTTCCAACATAGAGGTCCTGTCCATTTGTGATCACTCTCCTGTCACGTTGAGATTATGAGTAGGAGACCAGGATAAAATAAGCATGTGGAGACTTAATGTGATGCTTATGCAGGACCCTGAAATAGAGGAAAGGTTAAGGCTGGAAATTGAGCAATTTTTTTAGCTCAATGAGACTAATGATGTTTCGATGGCCACAGTCTGGGAGGCACATAAAGTGTATATCAGGGGAATATTGATTTTGATAGGAACACAAAAAAAGAAAGGACGAGGGAAAAAAATAAAGATGGTGACGGAAGAGCTTTATAAGTTGGAACAGTTACATAAAAAGAAGATAGGAATGACGTACAGTGAGGAATAGAAGTGTTTGAACACCCTGCGATTTTGCAAGTTCTCCCACTTAGAAATCATGGAGACGACTGAAATTCGCATTGTAGGTGCATTCCCACTCTGAGAGACAGAATGTAAAAAAAAATTCAGGAAATCACATTGTATGATTTTTAAAGAATTTATTTGTCTTGCACTGCTGAACATACAGTAAGTATTTGAACACCTAAGAAACAGCAAGAATTCTGGCTCTCAAAGACCTGTTACTGTGCCTTTAAAAAGTCCACCTCTACTCCACTCATTAATCTAACTTAGTAGCACCTGTCTGAGCTCTTTAAAGACACCTGTCCACCCCACAGTCAGTCAGACGCCAACTACTACCATGGGCAAGACCAAAGAGCTGTCAAAAGACACCAGAGACAAAATTGTGGACCTCCACAAGGCTGGAAAGGGCTATGGGGCAATTGCCAAGCAGCTTGGTGAAAATAGATCAACTGTTGGAGCAATTGTTAGAAAATGGAAGAGGCTAAAGACGACTGTCAGTCTCCCTCGGACTGGGGCTCCATGCAAGATCTCACCTCGTGGGGTATCACTGATGATAAGAAAGGAGAGGAATTAGTCCAGAAGGGAGGAGCTGGTCAAAGACATGAAGAGAGCTGGGACCACAGTTTCAAAGGTCACTGTCAGTAGAACACTACGCCATCATGGTTTCAAATCATGCATTGCACGGAAGGTTCCCCTGCTCAAGTTATCACATGTCCAGGCCCGTCTGAAGTTTGCCAATGACCATCTGGATGATCCAGAGGAGGCATGGGAGAAAGTCATGTGGTCAGATGAGACCAAAGCAGAACTTTTTGGTCTAAACTTCACTCGTCGTGTTTGGAGGAAAAAGAAGGATGAGTTGCATCCCAAGAACATCATCCCTACTGTAAAGCATGGGGGTGGTAACTTCATGCTTTGGGGGTGTTTTTCTGCAAAGGGGACAGGACGACTGCACTGTATTAAGGAGAGGATGAATGGGGCCATTTATTGTGAGATTTTGAGCAACAACCTCCTTCCCTCAGTCAGAGCATTGAAGATGGGTCATGGCTGGGTCTTCCAACATGGCAACGACCCAAAGCCCCAGCCAGGATAACCAAGGACTGGCTCCGTAAGAAGCATATCAAGGTTCTGGAGTGGCCTATCCAGTCTCCAGGCCTAAATCCAATAGAACATCTTTGGAGGGAGCTGAAACTCCGTGTTGCTCAGCGAGAGCCCCGAAACCTGACAGATCTAGAGGAGATCTGTGTGGAGGAGTGGGCCAAAATCCCTGTTGCAGTGTGTACAACCCTGGTCAAGAACTACAGGAAACGTTTGACTTCTGTAATTGCAAACAAAGGCTTCTGTACCAAATATTAACACTGATTTTCTCAGGTGTTCAAATACTTATGTTCAGCAGTGCAAGACAAATAAATTCTTTAAAAATCATACACTGTGATTTCCTGAATTTTTTTTTTCAATTCTGTCTCTCAGAGTGGGAATGCACCTACAATGTGAATTTCAGACACCTCCATGATTTCTAAGTGGGAGAACTTGCAAAATCACAGGGTGCTCAAATACTTCTGTTCCTCACTGTATATAAGAAGATAATCTTTAAGAGAGATGAGTTAAAAGATCTCATGGAACAAGAGTCGAGAAGGATACTTAATAGAGTCTCAAAAGAAATATACCAGTGGAAGAATAGACCCGGAAAATATTTAATGAGGAGGTTGAAGAAAAAGAGATCCAAAAATTTTATAGAAAAAGTTAAAGATGGGAAAGGAGAAATAGCGTATGCCACTATTGATATCACTAACAGGTTCCAAAAATATTATAGTGCACTGTATGACATGAGCCGAAGAAATCAAAAGGAAACGGGAGGAAAAGAAAAGATTTAGGCAGAAATATTTAAGTGAGGTGGAGCTGCCAAGATTAGCAGAAGAAAAACTAGAGGCCCTTGAGAGAACTATTACCCCAGAGGAAATTATTTTAGCCTTAAAAAACATGGCCAGAGGAAAAAGCCCAAGTCCGGATGGATATACCGTGGGATATTTTTAAAAATTTAGAGATCTTCTTGTCCCTAAAATGTGTAGCTATGTGAATGCACTTGGGGAGGGGTTGGAAATGAGAGAGGAGTCATTGCAAGCTTATATAGCAATCATTCTTAAAGAAGGGAAGGATAGCTCACAGTGTACCAGGTATACGCCCATATCTTTATTAATATTGATACAAAATTATATGCTAAGGTGTTGGCAAGGAGACTGAAGGAGCTGATGCCGGAATGGGTACATCTGGATCAGGTGGGCTTCATTCCTGGAAGAGAAGGAAGGGACAATGGTTTGAGATCTTTGATCCTCTTGCAAAGAGTTAAGAGAGAGAAAGTGCCGGCAATACTCCTATCGATTGATGCCGAAACAATGGATAAAAGGGTTGTATAATGGTCCGTCAGAGGCGGTTAAGGTCATTGGATCCCTCTCCCAGTTTTTTAGAATGTACTAGGGCACTAGACAAGAATGCCCTTTTCTCCTTTGTTATTTGTACTGTCTTGGAACCCGTCCTGGCAAGGGTAAGGAAGTGTGTAGATATTGCTGGAATAAAAATAAGGGATAAGGTGGAAGCATACGCAGATGATATGCTGTTCTGTATTGTTAACCCTAGAATAACATTGCCTAACCTAATGAGAGTATTAAAGAAGTATGGAGAGCTGTCAAATCTGAAAATAAATCTGGCAAAGTCAGAAATTTTAAATATCAATCTCTCAATGTCAGAGAATCTGAGTTTACAAAAAGAGTTCCCATTTATCTGGAGGGAAAAGGAAATAGGCTATTTGGGAGTAAAATTAACCCCCTTAATAAAAGGCCTATATCAGGAAAACTATATTCCATTAATAAATGAAATAAAGGATGAGCTGGGGAGACTTTCAAAGGGAGGAGCCTCTTGGATAGGGTGTATAAATTTGATAAAGATGGTGATTTTGCCAAACATTCTCTATACATTCCACATGCTCCCAGTACACCTTCCAGGGTCTTTCTTTGGGATAATAAAGAAGATAATACTCAGGTTTATATGGGTAAATAAGAAACAAAGAATTAGTTATGAGGTTTTGAGTAGGGTAAAAGGGAAAGGGGGTTTGGGCTTTCCGAATGTGAGAAATTATTATCTAGCGGTGATTTTATCACAAATAGTAGATTGGACATTTAATTCACAAGGGAAGGGTTGAGTAAATATGGAAGGGATTTTAAGTAAGGCACAGTTAGGGAAAATTGTATGGATACCACATAAGCTTTGCACATTGGATGTGAACACTAGTTCATTGACAAGGAAAGTTTTAAGTCTATGGGATAGAATGTATTGGCAAAAAGGATGGAAATATAATTCAGTATTGACTCCCTTGGTGGGAACAGAGTATTTCCCCCCAGAGAAGGATAATACTTTTAGGAAATGGATTAAAGATAAGAATGCACGTTTGAAGGAAATATTGAATAAAGGGAAATTGCACACTTTTCAAGATTTAAAGAAGAAAAAAGATTAATTTTTCACATTAGATGAATGGCAGCATTGTCAATTAAACCATTTTGTTTCAACGCTCCCACAACCATTGAGGACATCAGAGGACATACCGTATTTGCCGGCGTATAAGACGACTGGGCGTATAAGACGACCCCCTACTTTTCCTGTTAAAATATAGGGTTTGAGCTATACTCACCGTATAAGACTACCCCTCTTCCAACACACACCAAATAAAAATGAAAAAACATCAGATTTGATTTCAATATGGTATGGTATTTCAGTATGGTATTCCAATGATGGGGTGCTATTCCTCCCACTGACACCAATGATGGGGCATGATTCCTCCCACTGATACCAATGATGAGGCACTACTCCTCCCACTGACACTAATGGTGCCCCATCAGTAGTGTCAGTGTGTGAGGAATAGTGTCCCATCATTAGTGTCAGTGGGAGGAATAGTGCCCAATCATTGGTGTCAGTGGATGAAATAGTGCCCCATCATTAGTGTCAGTGGGAGGAATAGCACCCCATCATTGGTATCAGTGGGAGGAATAGTGCCCCATCATTAGTCAGTGGGAGGAATAGTGCCCCATCGTTGGTGTCAGTGGGGAGGAGGAATAGTGCCCCATCGTTGGTGTCAGTGGGGAGGAGGAATAGTGCCCCATGGTTGGTGTCAGTGGGGGAGGAATAGTGCCCCATCATTGGTGTCAGTGGGGAGAATAGTGCCCCATCATTGGTATCAGTGGGGAGAAAAGTGCCCCATCATTGGTGTCAGTGGGGGAGGAATAGTGCCCCATCATTGGTGTCAGTGGGGGAGGAATAGTGCCCCATCATTGGTGTCAGTGGGGGAGGAATAGTGCCCCATCATTGGTGTCAGTGGGGGAGGAATAGTGCCCCATCGTTTGTGTCAGTGGGGGAGGAATAGTGCCCCATCATTGGTGTCAGTGGGGGAGGAATAGTGCCCCATCATTGGTGTCAGTGGGGAGAATAGTGCCCCATCATTGGTGTCAGTGGGGAGGAGGAATAGTGCCCCATCATTGGTGTCAGTGTGGAGGAGGAATAGTGCCCCATCGTTAGTGTCAGTGGGGGAGAGGAGCGGCTGCTCCTTCTTTCAGTTCGGCAGCTTGATTTTCGCGGGGCCGTTCGGCTTGGCCTCCTCGCCGGTGATTGGTCGCCTGTGTGCGCTGGCGCCCAATCACCGGTAAGGAGGCGGAGCCGAGCGGCCGCGCGACCATCGAGCGGCCAAACTGAAAGAAGGAGCAGCCGCGCTTCCTGGACCGGATCATCGTGGGACCAGGACCGGAGCCAGGTAAGGTAGAGCAGCCCCTCTGCCCACCCCTGTACTTAGTGTCCGTTGGAGGACACCGCCCCTGGAAAAAGTGCAGCCCTGACACACCGGCTCGCCGTATACCGGCGTATAAGACGACCCCTGACTTTTCAGAAGATTTTCAGGGGTTGAAAAGTCGTCTTATACGCCGGCAAATACGGTATATCCATTTGAAAAATTGTTGAATGTAAATATAGTTCCAAAACGAGTCACCTCTAGGATATATAAGATCCTTATGGTTATGGACGGAACTGATCCTCCGGTGTTCTTGGAAAAATGGGAAAAGGAGCTTGGAACAGAATTGGACAAGCAACAAAAGATTTGAATTTTTAAACTAACACACAAGGTAAAGAATATGAGCACAGTTGAAATGAATTATAAATATTTGGAGAGATGGTATATTACACCAAGTGTGGCACATAAACAACAAGTTGCTATTTCACCTTTGTGTTGGAGAGGATGTGGAGAAAAGGGAACAATGGCACACATATGGTGGGATTGCCCAAAAATACAGGATTACTGGAAGGAAATAATCCAATATACTCAGGGGATATGTGGGATGACTGTACAGAAAGACCCATGGACGTGTCTATTGTATAATTTTGAGCCTTCAGTCAAAAAACATAAAAGCAGAGTACTTTATCACTTAATTAGCACAGCTAAGGGCCTGATTCCCAAGCTCAGGCAGGTTCCGGAGCCACCAAGAATAAATGATAGGATAAATAGAGTTGAAAATATCTATAAAATGGAGGAGTTATATCAGACAGAGGAAATGGAATGGAAAAATTTAGGAAAACGTAGTATAGTTGGTTATTATTTAAAACATCTGAAAGATACACGGAACTTGTCAGAGCTGAGGGGGGAAGTCAGGAGAGAGTTTAATATAGAGAGGAGTGAGGGAAGGATTATAGATACAGATACAGATAGATAATCACAAGAGGAGATAGAGATAAGGTAGGAGGATGCGGATTGGGGTACCAGGTCAGGGGGAGGGTGGGAGGGTAGACAGAGTAGGGGATAATGATGGGGTAAAATGGAAGCATGTATATGTGAAATGTTTTTGTAATTAAATTGTTCTTCTTTTGTACTGGAAAATTTAAGAAAGATATAATAGAAAAAAAACAAAGAAAAATGTCAACTGTATTTTGTTTCTCAACAGTCTGGGATAAAATTGCTTTCTAACCTGGGAAGTGTGTGTTCTAGGAAATGTAAAGCTTGAATCTCACAGCAACTCTCAAAATGTTTACAGCCAGACAGGAGGGTGAGCTAACACAGACCAATAGCACTAGGGCCAATGAGATTAAGGCTTATTGGGCATACAACTCAATATTTTGGTGGCTGGAAAGAACAAATGTTACAGAACAGTTATGGATCATATAAGTCACTAGGTGTAGAAAGTTCATTCGGATTTACAAGGGACTTTATTAACTTTCGTTATTTTATTATAGAAGTGGCACCCCCAGGTCTCAGCCCCCATGTCTAACCTACTGGTAATAGCTGGCAAATAGCAGGAACAAGGAACAGCTCATGAAGTAGAAGGTGAAGAACATTCCAGTGTTTTCTTTTTCCAGAATTGCAGCACTCATTATTGTACTACAGTTGACCAACCAATGGTGTGTGTGTACAGGTTCTCTTATATTATGTGTTCGTACATATATATATATATATATATATATTTGTAGCAATTGTGCACAGAGAGATGGATGCGGTCATCCATTTTGCTCCAAACCCTCCATCTTGTATCTCTCTCTCCCTCCTCTTTCCTCATCTCCCCTCCCTCTCTGTTGAGTGACATGTGGTCTGTTTGATGCAGAGTTCAAAAAGGCATCAAAGCCCTGCGGGAGAGCTCATGGCTATAAACCCCAATTAGCCTGGCACCCATATGTTTGCGAGACTCTTGCTGGAGAAGGATCGTAAAGCCATAAACCAAGTCCTTCACTGAGTTCAAAGACATTCCAGATAAGCCATAAAGCAGACATCACATTCAAGACCCACTTTCCCCTATGATTACATATCTTGGAATATGTAAACTTACATAAAAACCAGGCATATATTCAGACCACTCACTTTAATACAAGTCGCCTGATAGGTTACACCCCCTAGCTGACAGCTACAGGAGAGCAGAAAATTATATCTCCTTAACCATCCCAGCAGGTATGTCATATTTCATACCTAGACGTTCAGCAGATGATTCTGCGTATTAATCTACCCGCGGGTGGAATGTTACATGTACCTAGGAAAAGTTATCGACCACAGTATAATTTGTGAGGACCTTGGTCAGAGCCCGAGCTCCCCGCCTACAACTCCCTCTCCAAATGAGGCGATTGGTTCTCTGCTTCAGGGAGACACCCTGCTAATTTCCTAGAAAAAGGCTGTTATGCTTGGAGTTAAGCTGAGCTGAGTTGAGTGGAAGTTGAAGATTCTCCCTTTTAACATCAGAACTAACTCTGGGAGAAAAGGCACCCTTTTGGTTCTGAAACTTGAAAGCTGCTTAAACCAAGGCTTTTGGCAAGTACTTTATCTATCTAAATTCCTTTCTGTTATCTCTTTGCTGTGTTATTGCTCTCTGTATACATATATATTGGCTACTCTTTTTCTGTAAATATTTTTATTGCACCCTTTTGACATTTTAGTAATAAATCTTACTTTCTGAAAGTGTTGAACTGTTTCTATTTTTTTTTTTTTTTTTAAATTTAAATATTTATTAAATTTTTCATATTAATACAAAAACCCAAAAGGGAAATAATTCTCATACAAGTAAACAATCATATAACACTTCTGCCTTTCCCTTACTAAAAACTCTTTTCCTTCCCATCCCTCTACCCCCCCTTTCTGAAAGTGTTGAACTGTTTCTAAAGCTCTTTAATGCAAACTAAGAACCCCTGTTTCTGAAGAGCGCTACTGTGTGTGTTTAAATCTCTATATATCCCTGTCTGCGGTGACAGTGGTATACAGACGATTATTCAACCATCATAGTGTTATTGCTGATATTGCCAAGTTTCCTCTTTCTCTGTACAAAAAGGAGGTGGTGGCAGTGTGAAGGGTTAATTACGTAATTTACCTGACCCAGTAACAATCGCTCCCAGGCTGCAAGTACACAGATTGTGGTCCATTAGCTGGAAAATCTTTGTGCAGGGTGCAGCTGGGCATGGCATTGTTAAGCATGTTTTAGATTGGCTAGTTTTTAGATTGGCTAATCCTTCGGTCACGAGTTTGGTGAGAACAGATGGGGTCTGACACCACAATCGTCACAATTCTATCTTATTATGTTCATGATAAAAAGATAACATTATTAAACTGATGTATTTTTTAAGTAGGGTAGATATGAAATATTGCATGTTAATATTTATTATTACAAGCCAGTAGGTGGAACTCTATTTTTCACATGTTCAATCTAACCATAATTGCTTTGCTGAAAAAGCCTGTTATAAGGACTTTAGTGTTTCTGCTGTGAATGTCTGGATGAATTGCCTGCAGCTACAGAGGTCAATGGTCAGAGATGAGTTTTCTGTTCAATGACTTTTAATGAGTTTTTGAAAACGGTAATTCACAAAGTATAAAAGTGCAACATGATAATAATAACTGGTAGATAGACTGTTTTACATATTTGGACAATACAGAGGCAAGCCATTCCTGTAGGATTGCTGGTGTTAGGTTACATGCATACGGATATTTGAAGGCATAAAATATGTAAATGCGCAAATAAGTAAAATAGTGTAAAATTCCCAGGGGGGAATTCAATAAAGCTGCCGCGCCACTTTTCTGGTGTTAATCCCTCTTGTTAATGTGTTGCGCCAAATTCATGAATCTTTTGCAATACTTTCGGTTCTGACAATGACTTGTGCACCAAATTCAGGTAGTTCTAAAATGTGCCACTTTTACATTGTGGCTCAATGGATGTGCCAAATTCAAAATAACATACCGACAGTTTGTATCTTATGAAAGTGGAACTTATTAAGACCAACTCTCTTTTGGCGTACAGCGAGAGAAACTAGCACAGACAGATTTTGCATAAGTAACATGCGTCACATGCGTTGTAAAAGTGGCGCAGCATGTTCCAAATTCAAGTACAGTTTCTAAACAGGTTGGCACATACTGCACCACTTTTAGAATGCATACGAGACACTTTCACAACATCTGTCTGAGCCAGTCTTTATGAATTTCTGGGCCAGTGTTTTCCCAGATGGAGACAGATGGAGGAGCGTACAGCTGGACATAGAAGTAAATCACTGTACGCACCTGTACACCTGTACCAACAATTATGCTTCTGTGCATCAATGTTACCTGCGTATGCCTACACAATGTATTTTCCAAATGTAGAGCTTTTGCTTCCAACAAAAGTCATACATGCATTTTGTGGGTAAACACCTAAGCACAGAACCATCTGCATGTACACAAATACAGGGGTGTGCAGCCATTCTCTTCTATAGCCGTCCGTAAACCCCACCTGTGGCACCTCATAAATGATAGATATTTTACTCTAGGCATATTTTATGCATGTTAACATCCATGTGTTGAGGCCTAAAAAGGTGATTTGTGGAGAAGAGATATGTCTGTGTGAATAGTTGTGAAGTAGTTTGCAAAAACAGCCAAACAGTTTGTGTATGTGCTTAAAGTGTTACTAAACCCACAACAGTAAAATCAGCCTGCATATGCAGTAAAGCATGCTTGTTATACTAACTGTGGAACCTAAGGGGTTAATCATCTGCATTGTGTGAAAAGGCTGTTTGATCCTGACTTCTCTAAACCTCCCCTTCTACTGTCCCCAATCCATCTGCTGATAGAACAGAGCCTCTGGGGCAAGCTGCTCAGTTTGGTGTGTATTGCTAGAGAGTTCTTTTTTTATTTGGGAGAGTGCATGTGATCAGCACAGGGCCAATCAACACTGTCCAGACAGTGGGCCAGGGGTCCTGCAGCATCATAGGACAATCAGGAGAGAATGAAAACTTCTCCTACAAGCTTTAACCAGTGCTTTGCTGGAAACTGATAGAAGTCACAAGACTGCTCTAACTGCTGATGCGAAAAGGTATTTAGCAGTTTATATTTACTAAATTAATTGCATTTCCATGTTCTGTGTACTGTGGGAGCAGGGATAAGAAAGAGAAAGATTCATGTAAAGGGAGAGGATTCACTAGAGGAAGGGTATAAGGGAGGTGTGTAGATCATGGCACCTCAAGTGTCACACTGTCACACTCTACACTCTATCTGAGCACCACAAACCAAAAATGCCATTGAATTCATTTTTATTATCCAAAGCAAACTCATCCATCCATGTTTCCATGCTTTATTCTGCTGAGAAATCACTTTGAAAAAACACTCCACTAGCATTAGGTTAGCTGAGAAAACCCCTCCTGAAGACTCCTGGGATGTATGACAACTGGAAACTAGGAAATAACTGGAGAAATGTAAAAAAAACAAAAACAAGTTAGGCACACGGTCACTGTCACTCTTTGGCTCAATGAATAGTCCATGGCTATTCTTTTTGTTTGTGTTTTTATTTATTTACTTTTTTTTTGTTAACTTGGATGTGGTTAGGGAATTGGTGGGATACTCAAAAACTATGTATGACAGGAGGACACTTTCTCTTCTGCAGAACCATGAGCACAAGTAAAGGGATGGACTAGGTTTTGTAGCAGCAACCTGAAGAGATTAATCTTCCTCTCTGGACAGTCCAAGCAAAGTCCTTTTTACTAAGAATTAAATAAACTGATATCTTCAGGGCATTGGCCACTTTGTCCTCTTTACACACACAACTGACCCTTTAACACCCGAAGGATGGCAACAGCACACAGTCTATAAGATCTCTCACAACTTTCTGTTGTCACAAATATCTTCAGACAATTGCCTGCCTCCTTCCAATGCCTTCCAGATACTTACTCCCTGTGATACCAGACTAGATCCATAGACAACAGGTCCTTCAATCAGCTCCAGCAACTTCCAGCAAAACCGGCCCCCCAGCTCATCCAGCTGGGACCACAATGAACAGCAGACACATGGTAGGTGGATCTAGGGGTCCCTAGGCTGTGATCTTCTTCTCAGGAACAAGACCAATCTGTTTCAGATCTCAAAATATTTATACACATTCCCATCAACCAGCTGTGCCCTCTTCCCACGGGGGTTGGCTGAGACAATGTAAATATTCATGCTGCTCATTTGCTTTACTTCACAGCTAAGTTCCAGAACCACCAACGAGAGTTCTAGATTGCAGGAGGAGTAATCAAACTTACAGCCTGTGAAACACAGAACAGACCTAAATAATTACAAACAGCCACACTGATTACAGTGAACCAAACTAAATTTGCCTAACAACAAGAATGCAACTCCACTGGATACAATCAACCAGAACTACATTTATTTGAATAAATCTAATCCTAGCACCTATTTAGGAGGGTGTTACATTACCAATAATTTTATTGCATAGGAGAGCCAAGGACACTTTGGACTTAATTTCTTGAGGGTTTGGGGTTGGGGATTGCCATGCCTTAGCTGTTGTTGGTTTTGTTACAGTATGTAGGGCAGACAATAATTAAAATTGAGAGTTATTGACAACTTCTGTTTTTTGGGGTTTTTTATGGAGAAGGGCTTTGTAGGAAATCCTTCGATAAGGGTCGTAGAATTGTAGATATCATTTGGCAGGTACTGGACCATAGACAAAGCACAATGAACATGAACACCAGATGTGTTGGGAGGTACTTAGGTCAATGGATCCCCTAAAGAATTTAAGAGAGACCTCAGCCTATATTTAAATATGCAGGTGTGAACAAAGTATTAACACAAAAGCAGCCCATAGTTTGTCTGAAGGGCATACACTTTGATGAAACAAGACTTAGTGGTTTGCCAAATTTGGTCCCAGTGTGATGGTTCTGTAGTTGTCCCTAGGTCTTCATTCCATTTTATCATATACTGTAAGTGAGTTGGCAGGTGAACATGTAAGTAATATATTTTAGAGCAAGGAGATTCTACATTAATTTAGACATTTACATGCAAAAGATGTGGAAGTATCATAGATACTGGAGTCTAGTTTAAATGTTTGTGGTATGTAATGTTTGATCTGAAGATGGCAAAATATTTCTTAGTATAGTAGAGTATTTTTCTTATAAATTCAGACACTGCATTACACCGCAATGAACATACACATTTGTTTTAAAAGCTAATGTACTGCTTGTTCAAAGGTTCCTGTGAAGTCTTATTTTTACTTTGATTTGGTTTTAAATTATTGTGAACATCTGTCATCTCTATGGACAGGCTACTTCCAATCTAACTGTCATATGTGGGGGCCAATGCAATATTGTTCTTGTTTACATATCCTAATTTGCACTGGCAAAAGATAAACATGTATATTATTTTCCTGTTGTATATTTGGTCCGTTTATTCAAGTGTTAAGTATAGGTTTGTACACACCACAGCATGCTGCTGTTACTCTTAGACTATAGCGGTGTTATTCTGCCTTTTCTGTACTCCAAACTGTTTTGCAGAGCAGTCCCATTGAATCAATGTAGTCCTGTTTATGCTGTCTCAGCTTGTTATCAAATTCATTACAACATAATGTAGTGTTTTTAGATTAGCGTTTGCTCATCAAACTTTCATCAGAAGTTGGAATTTTCCATATGACCTGGTTCTTTACAGTTCAGGCAATGGGGTTTATTGGCCATGACTATAGGGAGTAATGCTTTGCAATGTGGACTGTATAAAAAAAACACGTGGAGGCTAATTCACAAAGGTAACAGACAAAAGTGAATGTTCATTGGCCTTGGTAAATAAGGTAAAGATAGGTTCACTTCAATTATCCACTCATATACACAGTGAAATACACTTTATGAAATGAATATTCACTTTGAAAAACTAACAGTCTCTATTCCATGTGCATAAACAAATTGAGAAAGAGCTGGTTATACACTGAATGAAATTTGGCCAGTTAAGCAGGGGACAGGCGAATTTCGATCAGAGTGTGGCCGCCCGTGCTCAACAGAAGTCCATCATTTCATTGACTTCTACGAAGAAAGATGTTGGAGCATTTTCCTTGATCAGTCATTGTAGTCGTGGCCACTGTCAGAATGCAATTTCCTGGCATGAGGAATTCCTCCATCCACCTTGTGTATGTGAATGGAGGAATCATTCCACTGGCTGAACAATAACAAACCTACTGGGCAGATTAAAGTGTGATTCCATTCAAAAATAAATTTCTACCCTTGCTTAGTATGTTTAAAAAAGACTACTTTTGTATTGTGCATTTTCTTCATTACTGATTGTCTAGATTATAAACAACAGTGTAGCCTAGACAATCAGCATTATTCTGAGGTTTGCCAACAATGGTATGCCTGTAGAGCTGAATGTGGCTGCTCACAGGAACTTCCTTAAACCGCTGTTGGCTTCTATGCAAACTTCGGAGCGTAGCCCCAAGTAGCCTAGCCATCGGCCTGCCCAGACCCACCCGGCTCCTCCCTCCTCCGTCCCGGCCATCAGAACCATCCACAGGGAAATGTGCTGCAGCTACTTGTAGCATTGTGTTTGCTTACAGGAGATTTGTAAGCCCTGGCATTAGCATTCTTTTTGAACACCCACTGGCTAGCTACGTCACTTCCAGCAATGATGTAGCTAGTCAGCAAGGGACATGCCCAGAAGCTGCAAGGAACAGAATAACTGAAGTGGAAAAAGGCTACCAGACAGGCAGGCTTTTCAATAAAAAGAGGTACAAGGATGCAAAATTTGAACTTTTTAATAATGCGGGTAAAATGTGGATTAGGGTTGA
This sequence comes from Staurois parvus, assembly GCF_062004578.1. NCBI lineage: Eukaryota > Metazoa > Chordata > Amphibia > Anura > Ranidae > Staurois > Staurois parvus. The sequence continues at coordinate 9,976,307 of NW_028318003.1, forward strand.
TTGGTGCTTTTTGATGGTGATGACTTTCTTTCCACTTTAACTAAAGAATTGGAATAAGAATATATAGTATCCTAGTTTTGAAATAATTTATTTACATTTTTGGGTAAATTAAAAAAAAAGATATATCACATTTAATAACAATCATTATGGAAGGTTTAAACATATATGTAATAATAGCAGAAATAATGTGACAGTGAAAAATAAATAATTAAATCGTGAGATTTGGGGCATGAACTCTGAAATATCTTGAGCCTCAAGGTCAGATTTTAAGAGTTCCCTTTCTAGGTACTACAGACATGGGTCACATGACACTTGACATAACCTGCCCATGACACAGTCAGGGGCAGGTTATGAGAATGAATTGTTATACATATCCCATTAATGTTGTCTTGAAACAGGAGATGGTCACCCATTGACCTAGTGTTTTACTGTGCACAATAATGGTTTTATTTCTATTTGTATGCTAAAATATAAGATGAAGGGAAAGTATATTTGTGGCAGAAATTATACTAATCTAATGTTTTAGATGTTAAAAGATTTCCCCTTCCAACTTTTTGGTTAGCGTGTGGAAGGATTAGACCCCTTGCAGGTTTTTTTTTACTGACATGAATACTTTATGTAAAGGCAAAATAAAAAAAAAAACATATACTGTATACAGTAAATTTCTGATAATCATGCACATTTCCCCATGTTGCATCCCTTTTAAAAACCTCCCTTTAAAAACAGAAAATACATTTTACTCTGCCTGAAATGCACTGACAACACACAGAATCTTTGTGGACTGAAGAGTGTCAGCTCTGCCCAGTTTTATTTGATAAATTTCTCAGAACCTCCCATTTTCCTCTCTACACAACATAAAGGCAAATCATTCTGTACTTCCAAGCTGAAGACTGAGAGTGATAATTAGATTCCTTTATATAATAAAAGAAATGAGCACTGGATGCAGGACAGCTCTGGATTTCTGACAATGTCAACAGTTTTTTTTTTTTTTTGCACCTACAGTTGTGCTCAAATGTTTGCTTACCCTGGCAGAAATCATGAAATTTTGGCATTGATATTGAAAATATGACTGATCATACTAAAAAAATCTTTTATTTAAGGATAGTGATCATATGAAGCCATTTTTATCACATATTTGTTTGGCTCCTTTTTAAATTATTATGATAACAGAAATCACGCAATTAGTCCTGATCAAATGTTTACATACCCTGGAATGTTTGGCCTTGGTACAGACACACCAGCTAACACACACAGGTTAAAATGGCAATTAAAGGTTAATTTCCCACATCTGTGGCTTTTTAAAATGCAATTAGTCTCTATGTGTAAATAGTCAATGAGTTTGTTAGCTCTCATGTAGATGCACTGAGCAGGCTAGATAATGAGTCATGGGGAGCAGAAAAAGAACTATCAAAAGACCTGCCTAACAAGGTAATGGAACTCTGTAAAGATGCAAAAGAATCTAAAAAGATATCCAAAGCCTTGAATATACCAGTCAGTGCTGTTCTATCACTTATTAAGAAGTGGAAAATTCGGGGATCTCTTGATACCAAGCCAAAGTCAGGTAGACCAAAGAAGATTGCAGCCACAACTGCCGGTAGGAATGTTTGGGATACAAAGAAAAACCCACAGGTAATCTCAGGAGAAATACAGGCTGCTCTGGAAAAAGGTGATGTGGTTACTTCAAGGAGCACAATATGATACTTGAGCAAAAATGAGCTGCATGGTTGAGTTGCCAGAAAGAAGCTTTTACTCCGCCAATGCCACAAAAAAGCCTGGTTACAATATGCCCAACAACACCTTGACACACCTCACAGCTTCTGGTAATCTGGAGTGACGAGACCAATATAGAGCTTTATGGTCATAATTATAAGCTCCATGTTTAGAGATGAGGGCCAACAATGTCTAAAGCAATGAGAATACCATCCCCACTGTGAAGCATGATAGTGGCTTGCTGATGTTTTTGGAGTTTGTGAGCTCTGAAGGCATGGGGAATCCTGTGAAAATTGATGACAAGATGAATGCAGCATGTTATCAGAAAATACTGGCAGACAGTTTGCATTCTTCAGGGCAAAAACTGCAATATGGGACGCTCTTGGACTCTCCAACAAAACAATGACCCTAAATACAAGGCCAAGTTGTCCCTCCAGTGGTTACAGCACAAAAAGGGGAAGGTTCTGGAGTGGCCATGACCACCATCAACTTTTTATTTCAGTCCTTGTCCCTTTTTCAGATTTTCCCTCAGATCCTGCCTGGTGAAACCATTGTCACCATGACACCAAGTGAGGGAAAATCTCGCTAATAGAGCCCCAGAAAGAAGTAAAAACATGACAGGAGTTCTACATTTTCTTTACTCTAAAACTAAAAAGAAAATGGCTTACACCTTGTGAAAATTTTCTAGTTGCATACTGTACATTTGTTCAGGAACATAGACCATTGCATTTTACTCTGACCCAAACTAAACAAATATGTGGAAACATTTCTGACCACACCTCTTTGTAAAATTAGATTCTGCCACACAGGTTGACAAAAGCAGCTCTTCAAGTAATATTCCCTATCTTGCTCCCTTGCAGGTCCTTGCAATAATCAAAGGGGTTAATTTGTTAAAGGAGCAGAGATTGTTCAGTAAGCAAAGTGAACTTACTAAATAAATGAACCTGTGTTCACTTAAAATATAATTGATTTGGAAAGGAATTAAAAAAAACAGGATTTTTTTCTTAGACATAATTGATGGGCTCACAGCAATAAGAAAGCAGCTCCAGTTTTACTAACTTTTCGCAAACTAAAAAAAAAAATAAAAATTTTTTTTTTTCAATTTAAATTCTAAGTGTTTTACCCACTGGTTGTCAATATACTACTGTTTGCGCACAAATATATATTTTCTTTAAAGCAGTGCAAATTTTTTAATTTTAGAGCTGCCTCATTCTTCCGTCCAACATTGTAGACAGGCAGCTCCATCTGTTGAGGAACTTGGGAACTAACTCTCAGAGCTGCTTCCTTTTTACACCAATCAAAAGAGCAGATTTCTTAACAAGATAGGCTATATAACCCAAATGGGAAGAAAAACTGAGCTGCCACCTTTTTGCTGTGAACACGTCAGTTACCAGATGGAAGTGAATATATCTTTACATTTATTTAGTAAGCTAAGTACAAATTCACTCTGCTAAGCGAACACCCTTTTACATTTTTAGAATCAGCCCCCATGTGCCCAGTGGGAATGTTGTTATTTTGTTAGTTTCCATGGGAAAACCATGAGCACAGTCTTGTTTATAGAATAGCACTGGGCCTGCCCAATGCAACCAGGAGAACATTACACCGACACATTTACACCGATACCCCTCAAAACATAAATCAAATGAATTTAAGCACAACTATTTGTCTGTTTACCTCTTGAATTGTTCCAGATGTAGAATTTCAGCTCCATCAGCATCTCCGTCATATTCTCCACCTTGCTGTGCAAAAATGCATTCTCCGTTTGCAAGTTTCTGAGAATATCATGTAGCTGGAAGCAGATGGTGGATCTCCAGAGTATGAGGAACATGCAAAACACAAGCCTACCCTGCATGTTCCAAATCTTTTCTCAGCTGAGTAAGCTAATCAGGGCTGCTTGTCACTGTTCCCACTTGGCTTAACCTACAATTCCTGACTTGGATTTGTGAAGACAGATCTGGAGAAAATACCAAAACAAATTCCAGAACCGAATGACCGAATAAAGCCTTTGTCTAGACCAGCAAACAATATCAACATTGCATTCAGTCAAGTGACAATTCACATAGGCATTGATTCGGACATATACAAGGACACCAATAATTGGATAGAGGATGTTAACTCATGAAAGCTATTGCACTGTCCAGTTACATCCAGGCCTTAGGCTCTTTCATACTGGAAGCCAAGAACAGCCATCCACCCTCTTCTATTATTGATGTGTAGCTATTTTAGAGCCAGTTGTCATTACTGATTCTCACCAAAGTGCTGCACACTGTAACTGCGTAAATTAATCTGATTTTGTAAAAAGAACAGAGAAGTAATTTACATCACATTAAAGACTGTATAAAATTACTAAACATACTGGGAAAAATGTTCAACCTTTTCTTTCAGTACTGTGAATAACCATATAATTGGCTTCTTTGACAAAGATTAAGTAAAAATCTAAATAATATATATATTTTTTTTAATATACACATTTTTATTGTGCTCATGGCTTGACATGGTTTCTGGAATACCTAAGACCGTAAAAATAAAGTTACTGCCAGGACAAAAAACAACCTGGAGTTGCCTGGTAATGACCTCACACACACTGGGCCTCTGTTCCTCAGATTCTGTCCTTTTTGGGGAAGGAAGGCACAGAAGCACTGCTGCCAGCAGCCTGTAACGTCTATGAGAAGCTGAAAGATGCAGCGGCTGGATGGGGGTGGACACCAAGTAATATTCATTTTTGCAGCTGTATGTACCCAGGGATGGGTACCCAGGAACTTGTTTTCCAGGTGTTGGTCTTCCTTCTCTCCCAAATCCATTAACCATTACTGCCTTTGCCCTTGCACTCACTGAATATATTTCTCAAAATCCCCCCCGATTGCCCGATTACATTTTTTTACCCTGTTACCACACCAAAGTCCTCCATTACCACTAACACATTTCTTAACCTACTGGCACTCCCTAGCCCCCAATTGTTTATAAATTTCTTGCTGACTGATATAACAAAGTCATCCTCCCCTACCACTAGTTTAAAGTCCTCCCCAGTTGCTGCTCTAAAACATCCCCCCCTCATCGCCATACAAAATTCTAACACCCATCCTCCAAAGTCTTTCATCACTGATGTTCCAGATGTTCCCCCTTGCTATTGCTTTTTCAAAATCCTCCTCCCCTATAGTCACTCTAAAGTTCCCTCCCCTATCACTACTCCAAAGTCCCCCATCGCTGCTTCAAAGAACCTCCTCTCATTGCCCCATCAAAGTGTCACCCAGTATTAACAGGTTATTTTTAAGTAATTACATATTTTTTTAATTTTTTTAAATTTTTTGGTGTATTTCCTGCAATTCGAGATATTTTTACACAATAGGAAAAAACATCAACTTGAATTGCAATAGTCTGAATAGCAACTTGAATTGCATAGTATACATGCATATACCTCATGTTAAGTGCAAAAGTTGCTATTTTCACCCCCTTTTCTAACCTGTTTAATACCCCTAATAGCAACAAAAACACACAAAAAAAATCCTGGTGCCTACATGGTAGTTGGCAGCATACTAGTGAAAGAGCTCTGCCCCTTTCTTCACCCACAGGACTAATTTAAATCTATAAAAAAGAGAAAAATAGAGACCCGCCACATTCTAGGTAATAAAATGTTTTTTTTTCAGCATCACTCTCCCTATAAAATAGTTTTCTGTCACTGGTATGCTGTTATGTAGGCACCTGGAAACTGGAAACACTCACCGGTCACTTTATTAGGTACACCTGTTCAATTGCTTGGTAACACAAATTGCTAATCAGCCAATCACATGGCAGCAATGCATTTAGGCATCTAGATGTGGTGGACTACATGCTGAAGTTCAAACGGGGAAGAAAGGGGATTTAAGTGATTTTGAATGTGGCATGGTTGTTGGTGCCAGACGGGCTGGTCTGAGTATTTAAAAAACTGCTGATCTACTGGGTTTTTCATGCACAACCATCTCTAGGTTTTATAGAGAATGGTCAGAAAAAGAGAAAATATCCAGTGAGCAGCAATTGTGTGGACAAAAATCAGAGGAAAATGGGCAGACTGGTTTGAAATGATAGAAAGGCAACAGTAACTCCAATTGTTACCACTTGTTACAACTAAGGTATGTAGAATACCAGCTCTGAACGCACATGTTGAACCTTGAAGCAGATGGGCTACAGCAGCAGAAGACCACACCGGGTACCACTCCTGTCAACTAAGAACTGGAAATGGACGCTACATTTCTCACAGGCTCACCAGAAGTGGACAACAGAAGATTGGAAAAATGTTGCCTGGTCTGATGAGTCTCAATTTCAACTGCGACATTCAGATGGTAGGGTCACAATTTGGCTTAAACGACATTAAAGCATAGATCCATACTGCCTTGTATTAATGGTTCAGGCTGGTGGTGGTGTAATGGTGTGGGGGATGTTTTTTTACCACACTTTGGGCCCCTTAGTACTAATTGAGCATTGTTTAAACGCCACGGCCTACCTGCGTATTGTTACTGACCATGTTCATCCCTTTATGACTACAGTGTACCCAACTTCTCATGACTACTTCCAACAGAATAATGCACCGTGTCACAAAGCTCAAATCATCTCAAACTGGTTTCCTGAACATGACAATTAATTCACTGTGCTCCAATGGCCTCCACAGTCAGCAGATCTCAATCCAATAGAGCACCTTTGAGATGTGGTGGAACGGGAGATTTGCATCATGGATACACAGCTGACAAATCTGCAGCAACTGCGTGATGCTATCATGTCAATATGGACCAAAATCTCTGAGGAATGTTTCCAACACCTTGTTGAATCTATGCCACGAAGAATTAAGCTAGTGCTGAAGGCAAAAGTGAGTCCAACCTGGTACTCGCAAGATGTACCCAGTGAAGTGACTGGTGAGTGTATATCAAATACCTACCATAGGTTTCCTTTCCTGGTGCCTACTCATGGCATCGTACATATCCACCCATGGTTATGTTATAAGTAAAGATGAGCGAATCGAACTTGGCGAAGTGGAATTCGTTTCGAAGATTAGGAAAAATTTGATTCCAAAAATGGCGGCGACATGTGTGGCGACGGAGCGGGGATCTCTGGGAAGGCGCGCAGACAAGGCGTGCTGACCCATAATGCATTCATTCATGACATGTGATCGCATTAGCCAATCAGGAGCCAGCCAGCCAGCACTGTGTAATGGTCGAGCTATAAATTGCGGCCATCTAAGAATTCTCCATTAGCCTCCGGTCATTTAAGAGAGACAGACCTCTCTGTATTAGGGACAGAGTTAGGGCCAAAGAGACTTTAGGGCCACAGAATCGTTACTTAGGGACACAGAATTGTTACTCAGGGACACAGAATTGTTACTCAGGGACACAGAACTGTTACTCAGGGACACAGAATTGTTACTCAGGGACAGACACAGAATTGTTACTGAGGACACAGAATTGTTACTGAGGGACACAGAATTGTTACTCAGGGACACAGAATTGTTACTCAGGGACACAGAACTGTTACTCAGGGACACAGAATTGTTACTCAGGGACACAGAACTGTTACTCAGGGACACAGAATTGTTACTCAGGGACAGACACAGAATTGTTACTGAGGGACACAGAATTGTTACTAGGGGACACAGAATTGTTACTGAGGGACACAGAATTGTTACTCAGGGACAGACACAGAATTGTTACTGAGGGACAAAGAATTGTTACTGAGGGACACAGAATTGTTACTCAGGGACACAGAATTGTTACTCAAGGACACAGAACTGTTACTCAGGGACACAGAATTGTTACTCAGGGACAGACACAGAATTGTTACTGAGGGACACAGAATTGTTACTGAGGGACACAGAATTGTTACTGAGGGACACAGAATTGTTACTCAGGGACAGACACAGAATTGTTACTGAGGGACACAGAATTGTTACTGAGGGACACAGAATTGTTACTCAGGGACACAGAATTGTTACTCAGGGACACAGAACTGTTACTCAGGGACACAGAACTGTTACTCAGTGACAGACACAGAATTGTTACTGAAGGACACAGAATTGTTACTGAGGGACACAGAATTGTTACTGAGGGACACAGAATTGTTACTCAGAGACACAGAACTGTTACTCAGGGACACAGAATTGTTACTCAGGGACACAGAACTGTTACTCAGGGACACAGAATTGTTACTCAGGGACAGACACAGAATTGTTACTGAGGGACACAGAATTGTTACTGAGGGACACCGAATTGTTACTCAGGGACACAGAATTGTTACTCAGGGACAGACACAGAATTGTTACTGAGGGACACAGAATTGTTACTGAGGGACACAGAATTGTTACTCAGGGACACAGAACTGTTACTCAGGGACACAGAATTGTTACTCAGGGACACAGAACTGTTACTCAGGGACACAGAATTGTTACTCAGGGACAGACACAGAATTGTTACTGAGGGACACAGAATTGTTACTGAGAGACACAGAATTGTTACTCAGGGACAGACACAGAATTGTTACTGAGGGACACAGAATTGTTACTGAGGGACACAGAATTGTTACTCAGGGACACAGAATTGTTACTGAGAGACACAGAATTGTTACTCAGGGACACAGAATTGTTACTCAGGGACACAGAATTGTTACTCAGGGACACAGAACTGTTACTCAGGGACACAGAACTGTTACTCAGGGACACAGAATTGTTACTCAGGGACAGACACAGAATTGTTACTCAGGGACACAGAATTGTTACTCAGGGACACAGAATTGTTACTGAGGGACACAGAATTGCTACTCAGGGACAGACACAGAATTGTTACTGAGGGACACAGAATTGTTACTGAAGGACACAGAATTGTTACTGAGGGACACAGAATTGTTACTCAGGGACACAGAATTGTTACTCAGGGACACAAATTGTTACTCAGGGACACAGAACTGTTACGCAGGGACACAGAATTGTTACTCAGGGACACAGAACTGTTACTCAGGGACACAGAATTGTTACTCAGGGACACAGAATTGTTACTCAGGGACACAGAACTGTTACTCAGGGACACAGAATTGTTACTCAGGGACAGACACAGAATTGTTACTGAGGGACACAGAATTGTTACTCAGGGACACAGAATTGTTACTCAGGGACACAGAACTGTTACTCAGGGACACAGAATTGTTACTCAGGGACACAGAACTGTTACTCAGGGACACAGAATTGTTACTCAGGGACAGACACAGAATTGTTACTCAGGGACACAGAATTGTTACTGAGGGACACAGAATTGTTACTCAGGGACAGACACAGAATTGTTACTGAGGGACACAGAATTGTTACTGAGGGACACAGAATTGTTACTCAGGGACACAGAATTGTTACTCAGGGACACAGAATTGTTACTCAGGGACACAGAACTGTTACTCAGGGACACAGAATTGTTACTCAGGGACACAGAACTGTTACTCAGGGACACAGAATTGTTACTCAGGGACAGACACAGAATTGTTACTGAGGGACACAGAATTGTTACTGAGGGACACAGAATTGTTACTGAGGGACACAGAATTGTTACTCAGGGACAGACACAGAATTGTTACTGAGGGACACAGAATTGTTACTCAGGGACACAGAATTGTTACTCAAGGACACAGAATTGTTACTCAGGGACACAGAACTGTTACTCAGGGACACAGAATTGTTACTCAGGGACACAGAACTGTTACTCAGGGATACCGAATTGTTACTCAGGGACACAGAATTGTTACTCAGGGACACAGAACTGTTACTCAGGGACACAGAATTGTTACTCAGGGAAAGACACAGAATTGTTACTGAGGGACACAGAATTGTTACTCAGGGACACAGAATTGTTACTCAGGGACACAGAACTGTTACTCAGGGACACAGAATTGTTACTCAGGGAAAGACACAGAATTGTTACTGAGGGACACAGAATTGTTACTCAGGGACACAGAATTGTTACTCAGGGACACAGAACTGTTACTCAGGGACACAGAATTGTTACTCAGGGACACAGAACTGTTACTCAGGGACACAGAATTGTTACTCAGGGACAGACACAGAATTGTTACTGAGGGACACAGAATTGTTACTGAGGGACACATAATTGTTACTCAGGGACAGACACAGAATTGTTACTGAGGGACACAGAATTGTTACTGAGGGACACAGAATTGTTACTCAGGGACACAGAATTGTTACTCAGGGACACAGAACTGTTACTCAGGGACACAGAACTGTTACTCAGGGACACAGAACTGTTACTCAGGGACACAGAATTGTTACTCAGGGACACAGAACTGTTACTCAGGGACACAGAATTGTTACTCAGGGACAGACACAGAATTGTTACTGAGGGACACAGAATTGTTACTGAGGGACACAGAATTGTTACTCAGGGACAGACACAGAATTGTTACTGAGGGACACAGAATTGTTACTGAGGGACACAGAATTGTTACTCAGGGACAGACACAGAATTGTTACTGAGGGACACAGAATTGTTACTGAGGGACACAGAATTGTTACTCAGGGACAGACACAGAATTGTTACTCAGGGACACAGAATCGTTACTCAGGGACAAAGAATCGTTGAATTAAAGAGTATGTCAGACAACACGCAGAGGAGTGGCAGAGGAGGCAATGTTTCAGGAGCGAGCAGACGTGGCAGTAGAGGAAGGGGTCGAAGCAGCACTAGTCGCAGCCAGAGGCCAGTGCTCCCGGTGTCATCCAGCGGTCGTGTCTCCACCGACAACCCTGCCGTCATCGATTGGTTGGCTCGGTCGTCTTCCTCTTCCCAGGTCACCTCTGACACCTACAGCCAACGGTCGGTGGGTACGTCAGACACAACCGTGAGTTGGCATGGCCCGGGAGCAAGCCCACTGAAATCACGTGTCCTCTACCTGCCCCTGTCCTTTGGTGTTCCCTCACCAAGCGAAGTATCGCATGCTGTGGGCTCAGCCCCACTGTACAGTGAGGAAGAGCTAACAGAGGGCGGTCAGGAATGGGGGGAGACATCCGCCTCTTCAGCAGCCAGGCGAAGAAGTACTGGCGAGGAGAGTGGCTTGGTAGCCGGTCTAGAGACAGGTCTGTCTCCTGACCCACACGCAGCCGAGGGGGCTAGTAGTGAGGCGGAGACCCTAATTGATGATGATGAGGCTGATCGCACTTGGCAGACTCGTCGTCATCAGGCTATTGCTTCCGCATCATCAGGAGAAGAGGGTGCCAGCTTGGCAGCGAGCAAAACAGTCAGTGGGTTGCCCAGGAGGCAGCAGGGTCGCAGCAGTGTCAGTGAAGGCAAACGGCCACGGAGTAGAGCACCAGCTCCACTGCAGCCTACCACCACGGCCAGTAGTGGTGCCGGTGTGCACGGAGGAAGTAGCAGTCAGCCAGTGAGGAGTAGCGGGGGCAAAGTTTCCTACTCGGCGGTGTGGCAATTTTTCGTCAAGCCGCCCGAGGAAGTAAACGTAGCCGTATGTCGACTATGTGGCCAGAAAGTCAAGCGTGGCCAGGGGGCCCATGTCTCCATCGCCACACTCTGCCATGTGCCACTTTCAGGTCTCCTCACACTGCTGGTGGGTTCCATTTTGTCATAGGGTGCTGGCACATTACGGGCCTCCCATTGCTGCTGCCAGGCCCGTAATCTGTCATGGGCCCCTGTACCGCCTCCTCATGCTGCTGCTAGGCCCGTAATCTGTCATGGGTCCCTGTACGGCCTCCCATTGCTGCTGTCTCCATCGCCACACTCTGCCATGTGCCACTTTCAGGTCTCCTCACACTGCTGGTGGGTTCCATTTTGTCATAGGGTGCTGGCAGATTACGGGCCTCCCATTGCTGCTGCCAGGCCCGTAATCTGTCATGGGCCCCTGTACCGCCTCCTCATGCTGCTGCCAGGCCCGTAATCTGTCATGGGTCCCTGTACGGCCTCCCATTGCTGCTGTCTCCATCGCCACACTCTGCCATGTGCCACTTTCAGGTCTCCTCACACTGCTGGTGGGTTCCATTTTGTCATAGGGTGCTGGCAGATTACGGGCCTCCCATTGCTGCTGCCAGGCCCGTAATCTGCCATGGGCCCCTGTACCGCCTCCTCATGCTGCTGCCAGGTCCAGAGTGTGTCATGGGTCCCTGTACGGCCTCCCATTGCTGCTGTCTCCATCACCACACTCTGCCATGTGCCACTTTCAGGTCTCCTCACACTGCTGGTGGGTTCCATTTTGTCATAGAGTGCTGGCAGATTACGGGCCTCCCATTGCTGCTGCCAGGCCCGTAATATGTCATGGGCCCCTGTACCGCCTCCTCATGCTGCTGCCAGGCCCGTAATCTGTCATGGGTCCCTGTACGGCCTCCCATTGCTGCTGTCTCCATCGCCACACTGTGCCATGTGCCACTTTCAGGTCTCCTCCTCATGGCAGCAGGGGAGGGGTGGGGTGGTAGGAGCAGTGGCAGCTCCACCAGCAGCGGCTGCCTCAGTCTGCAGTCGATGATGAGTAGCTTTCTTCACCAGCGCAGTGAGGAAACTACTAACCAGCCGCAGCAGCAGCAGCATCAGGTGGACCTGGAGCAGGACCTCAAACAACAGGCTTGGGCCTACTTGGACAGCACCCTGCCAACCGAGGTAGACAATCCCCTTGACTACTGGGCAACGAAACTTGACCTTTGGCCCCAACTAGCTGAATTTGCCCTTGAAAGGCTGTCTTGCCCGGCCAGTAGCGTGGCATCGGAGCGCGTGTTTAGTGCGGCAGGAGGTATTGTAACTCCGCGGAGGACACGACTGTCCACCCAAAGTGTGGAGAGACTCACGTTTGTGAAAATGAATCAGGCGTGGATTAGTCTGGATTTCAAACCACCAGTTCCTGACACAACTGACTAAATCCGCCATGAATCATGCCCCAAACATGTTATTATTTTTAACATAGGCCTCTGTATGGCCTTCAATTTAAGCTGCTTACGCTTCGCCACTCTGCCATGGGCCCCTGTACCGCCTCCTCTTGCTGCTGCCAGGTCCAGAGTGTCTCATGGGTCCCTGTATGGCCTCCCATTGCTGCTGTCTCCATCGCCACACTCTACCATGTGCCACTTTCAGGTCTCCTCACACTGCTGGTGGGTTCCATTTTGTCATAGGGTGCTGGCAGATTACGGGCCTCCCATTGCTGCTTCCAGGCCCGTAATCTGCCATGGGCCCCCGTACCGCCTCCTCATGCTGCTGCCAGGTCCAGAGTGTCTCATGGGTCCCTGTACGGCCTCCCATTGCTGCTGTCTCCATCGCAACACTGTGCCATGTGCCACTTTCAGGTCTCCTCACACTGCTGGTGGGTTCCATTTTGTCATAGGGTGCTGGCATATTACGGGCCTCCCATTGCTGCTGCCAGGCCCGTAATCTGCCATGGGCCCCCGTACCGCCTCCTCATGCTGCTGCCAGGTCCAGAGTGTCTCATGGGTCCCTGTACGGCCTCCCATTGCTGCTGTCTCCATCGCCACACTCTGCCATGTGCCACTTTCAGGTCTCCTCACACTGCTGGTGGGTTCCATTTTGTCATAGGGTGCTGGCAGATTACGGGCCTCCCATTGCTGCTGCCAGGCCCGTAATCTGCCATGGGCCCCCGTACCGCCTCCTCATGCTGCTGCCAGGTCCAGAGTGTCTCATGGGTCCCTGTACGGCCTCCCATTGCTGCTGTCTCCATCGCCACACTCTGCCATGTGCCACTTTCAGGTCTCCTCACACTGCTGGTGGGTTCCATTTTGTCATAGGGTGCTGGCAGATTACGGGCCTCCCATTGCTGCTGCCAGGCCCGTAATCTGCCATGGGCCCCCGTACCGCCTCCTCATGCTGCTGCCAGGTCCAGAGTGTCTCATGGGTCCCTGTACGGCCTCCCATTGCTGCTGTCTCCATCGCAACACTGTGCCATGTGCCACTTTCAGGTCTCCTCACACTGCTGGTGGGTTCCATTTTGTCATAGGGTGCTGGCAGATTACGGGCCTCCCATTGCTGCTGCCAGGCCCGTAATCTGCCATGGGCCCCCGTACCGCCTCCTCATGCTGCTGCCAGGTCCAGAGTGTCTCATGGGTCCCTGTACGGCCTCCCATTGCTGCTGTCTCCATCGCCACACTGTGCCATGTGCCACTTTCAGGTCTCCTCACACTGCTGGTGGGTTCCATTTTGTCATAGGGTGCTGGCAGATTACGGGCCTCCCATTGCTTCTGCCAGGCCCGTAATCTGCCATGGGCCCCCGTACCGACTCCTCATGCTGCTGCCAGGCCCGTAATCTGTCATGGGCCCCTGTACCGCCTCCTCATGCTGCTGCCAGGTCCAGAGTGTGTCATGGGTCCCTGTACGGCCTCCCATTGCTGCTGTCTCCATCGCAACACTCTGCCATGTGCCACTTTCAGGTCTCCTCACACTGCTGGTGGGTTCCATTTTGTCATAGGGTGCTGGCAGATTACGGGCCTCCCATTGCTGCTGCCAGGCCCGTAATCTGCCATGGGCCCCCGTACCGCCTCCTCATGCTGCTGCCAGGTCCAGAGTGTCTCATGGGTCCCTGTACGGCCTCCCATTGCTGCTGTCTCCATCGCAACACTGTGCCATGTGCCACTTTCAGGTCTCCTCACACTGCTGGTGGGTTCCATTTTGTCATAGGGTGCTGGCAGATTACGGGCCTCCCATTGCTGCTGCCAGGCCCGTAATCTGCCATGGGCCCCCGTACCGCCTCCTCATGCTGCTGCCAGGTCCAGAGTGTCTCATGGGTCCCTGTACGGCCTCCCATTGCTGCTGTCTCCATCGCCACACTGTGCCATGTGCCACTTTCAGGTCTCCTCACACTGCTGGTGGGTTCCATTTTGTCATAGGGTGCTGGCAGATTACGGGCCTCCCATTGCTTCTGCCAGGCCCGTAATCTGCCATGGGCCCCCGTACCGACTCCTCATGCTGCTGCCAGGCCCGTAATCTGTCATGGGCCCCTGTACCGCCTCCTCATGCTGCTGCCAGGTCCAGAGTGTGTCATGGGTCCCTGTACGGCCTCCCATTGCTGCTGTCTCCATCGCCACACTCTGCCATGTGCCACTTTCAGGTCTCCTCACACTGCTGGTGGGTTCCATTTTGTCATAGGGTGCTGGCAGATTACGGGCCTCCCATTGCTGCTGCCAGGCCCGTAATCTGCCATGGGCCCCCGTATCGCCTCCTCATGCTGCTGCCAGGTCCAGAGTGTCTCATGGGTCTCTGTACGGCCTCCCATTGCTGCTGTCTCCATCGCCACACTGTGCCATATGCCACTTTCAGGTCTCCTCACACTGCTGGTGGGTTCCATTTTGTCATAGGGTGCTGGCAGATTACGGGCCTCCCATTGCTGCTGCCAGGCCCGTAATCTGTCATGGGTCCCCGTACCGCCTCCTCATGCTGCTGCCAGGTCCAGAGTGTCTCATGGGTCCCTGTACGGCCTCCTATTGCTGCTGTCTCCATCGCCACACTCTGCCATGTGCCACTTTCAGGTCTCCTCACACTGCTGGTGGGTTCCATTTTGTCATAGGGTGCTGTATGGCCTCCCATTGCTGCTGCCTCCACCGCCACACTGTGGCTCCACACTCTGGTTTTGGCCCCATGACTGCCCAAATGAGTGAAGTGTGCGGTGATTCTAAGGGCTCGTTCACACTAGGCTGTTTTGCCAACGCTTGCCAAACGCCCCTATAGCGTTTGGCAAGCGTTGGTCCGGCGTTTGCGGAGCGTTATTAACGCTCGGCAAACGCTCCGCAAACGCCGCATGCGCGGTTTAGTGGCGCTTGCTAGGCGTTTGCTGAGCGTTAATAACGCCCCACAAACGCCTATAATGCAGTTTGAGTGGTGTTACCGCTCCGTAACCGCACCGCAAACGCCGGCCGGGCGTTTGCGGAGCGGCACCATAGACGAGAATAGGAGGCTTCAAAGCCTCCTGACTCATCCAGAGGCGTCCGTTTTGCCGCGATGCAACGCGACGCGACGCAAACGCTCCCGTTAGAACAGCACCATGTGCTGTAATGTGCAGAATTGGCAGAGGCGTTTGGGAAACGGTAAAAACGCTTACCAAACGCCTCTCTGCCGCCTGCACACAAGGCTAGTGTGAACGTAGCCTAAGATCGACGGCACTCATCTGCATGTCATACTGACTGACAGTATTATTTCTCTTCCCCAGCAGACTCCAAGGGCATTTAAATTAAAGGTACAGTGTTCTGCACTAATATAAAGGCTCTCTGAAGCCTAGAAACACCCTTTTTATAAGTTAAATTCGCAGCGAATATATTCGACTCGAATCAAATTTATTCCGCGAATTCGCCGAATCAGCCGAATCGAATTTTTGAATACTTCGCTCATCTCTAGTTATAAGGTACCTAGAATGCTGCAGATCTCTCTGTTTTAAAGATTCACATTGGTTCTGTAGGTGGAGATAGGGGCAGAGCTCTATCACTAGGATGCTGCCATGGAATGAATACAGGAAAGGAAAATCACATATTTACATATTATGTAAGTATTTAATACAATTTTCCAGTTTCAAACAAGTTTTGTAACAATGTTTATCCTTCACATTGGGCACTTTATAAAATTAGATTCATGGTGTGTCAGAGATCTGCTGATTTAAGAAATAAAAAACTAATTTATTTTACTGTATTCTTACACAATTTAACATTTTCTAGATTTTGTTAGTTTGCCCACTTACAAATAAATTAAGAGTCTATAATTTTTATCATAGGTGTATAAATGATAGAGACAAAATGTCAACCAAAAATAAAAAAAACACATGATAAACATTTTATAAATTGAGTTGCAGTTCAGTGAGTAAAATAAGTGTTTGATCCCCAAGCAAAACATGACTTAAAACTTTGTCAAGAAACCCTTGTTGGCAAGCACAGAGGCAAGAAGTTTCTTGTAGCTGATTACCAGGTTTGCACACATCTCAGGAGGAAATTTGGACCACTCTTCTTTACAGATCTTCTTTAAATCCTTAAGGTTTCTTGGCTGTAGCTTAGCAACTCAAAGTTTCAGCTACCTCCATAAATTTCCTATAGGATTAAGGACTGGAGACTGGCTAGGCCACTCCATGACCTTAATGTGCTTCTTGAGCCACTCCTTTGTTGCCTTGGTGGTATGTTTTGGGCCATTGTCATGCTGGAAGACCCATCCATGACCCATCTTCAGTGTTCTGGCTTAGGGAAGACGTTTCTCATCCTAGATTTTATAATACATGGCCCCATCCATTGGCCTCTCAATGCTGCAAAGTTGGTCTGTACCTTTAGTAGAGAAACAACCCCAAAGCATAATGTTTCCATCTCCTGCTTGACTGTAGGGATGGTGTTCTTAGGGTTATAGTCAGCATTTTTCTTCCTCCAAACACGGTGAGTCAAGTTAATGCCAAAGAGCTCAATTTTGGTCTCATCTGACCACAGCACTTTCTCCCAATCCTTCTCTGAATCATTTAGATGTTCATTGGCAAACTTCAGATGGGCCTGTATGTACCTTCTTGAGGAAGGGGACCTTGTAAGCGCTGCAGGATTTCAATCCATGGTGGCATATTGTGTTACCAATGGTTTGTTTGGTGACTGTGGCCCTGACTGCCTTGAGATCATTCACAAGCTCCTCTTGTGTAGTTCTGGGCTGATCTCTCTCTTTTATCATGATCATCCTTACCCCATGAGGCAAAGTCTTGCATAGAGCTCCAGACCGAGGGCGATTGACGGTTATTGTCTATTCTTTCCATTTGCGATTAATCGCTCCAACAGTTGTCTCCTTCTCACCAAGCTTCTTGCTGATGGTCTTGTAGCCCATTTCAGCCTTACACAGGTGTACAATCTTGTCCCTGACAGCTCTTTGGTCTTGCCCATGATGGTGAGGTTTGAATGGAAGAAAGAGAATCTGTGGACAGGTGTCATTTATACACATAACTTAGAGACTCCTTCTGAAATTGACAGGACTAATCTGTGTACCACATGAGCATATAGCCAGTCTGTGGGAGCCAGTGTGTATATATATTGTACATTCACATCAGTCCCTAACCCTCAAGGGGTGTACAATCTAAGGTCCTTAACTCACATTCATACATACACATACTATGGACAATTTATACAGGATCCAATTAACCTACCTGCATGTCTTTGGAGTAATCACTCAGAAGGCATAACAGATATTTTATAGAATTCAGTCATACAATGTGTATATTCAACATTGTTTAACTCTAAGGAAACCAATAGTTTTTCATGCTGGTAAAATTTTAAATTGTTTTGTAGTGTCCATCAGCGGTGCATGTAGCAGAGGGGCAGCTCGGGACACACCTGGAAGATATTTGTCATGCAGGAAGTGAAGGAATAAGAATCTACATGGCAGGGTCACAAGATGCAATTCTAATAAACACTGTAGCCTGCAAAAGATTTAAAAAAGAGCAACTTTCATGTCCCAACACATATAGAACCAACCTCATAGAGGAGAGGCTGGTGATGAAAGTTCCTTGGGAGGTTCGGGTTAGGTTTGCCTTTGACAACACTAACTGCTTGCTTTATAGATACTTCCCTGAATGCCTTTGGAACCCTGATGATAGTGTGCTGACCCATTGCTCAAGGGGCAAGAACACTGTTGATTAGAATAAAATAAAATGGAATTTTCTTTGTAGATTGATGTTAACGTAAACAGCATTAACCCACTGCAGTATGTTACCATGACAGTTCAGAACAATGATATTCAGGCAGGAAAGCAGCTGGAAAGTGGGGGGTAAATTAGATCCAGGAGGCTAAGCAGTGTAGACACTTGCCCTTTAAAGTGTATTTGTACTTTAAATGTATTACACTGTTTGTTATTCTGATATATAGTAAATATGTAGAAACATGGACCGCTAGTTGCATTTCAGTTAAAAGTATCTCTTAGTTCTCTTATTTGTCTTATTTTGAAATGCATTATTAACAAATAAGCCATTTAAACACCTCAAAGCCACCATCAGTGGACTGGCACGTGATTCTGATCCCCACTCTTTTACTTCATATTATATTTAGGTCAACAGTGCTACGAGTGACTGCTTGCTGCTGCCATGAAAACGCCTTTCCTATAGGAATGAATAGGACTGCAGTGTGCACATGCAGGAAAAAGTGACCAATTTTGGAGGGAAGGCGGTGCAACTCTGAGTGGGGCTACACAGTGAAGAACATTGGATTCAAGACGAAAGTAAGTGTAAACCCACTGGTTAGCAGTTAGTAAATGAGTAAAATTAAATGTATAAAAATTGGAATAATGGAATGTTATGCAATACCATGTCATGTGAAATATAATTATATGTATTATTGTGTTCCGCCAGATGTTCATGTATTCCATATCTCATCATTACGTAGGGAACCTTGCAGGAGCCGAACGCCTTATTGGCTAGTAAGCTGCTGCCCATTGAGGCTGTTTTCAGCCTTACTGTGGGCAGTGTGTTGCACATGCGCGCCCATTTGGTGGCCACTTCCAGTGCCCAGGCTAGACTAGACTTGGACTAGAATTTGCCATTTTGGATACGCTCATGCACACTTAGATGCTTTTCAGCCATTTTGGTTTTTCCTGGACACCGCTGGTGCTCACAGGTGCACAGGAGCGGCCTATTTAAGAGAGCCACAGTTTTGGAGGTCTTAACCACAATGTCTGGACTACATTTAAACCCTGCTGGTGTATATCATGCAAGCTCAGTTGTTTTGGATGGTGACTGACTACTCTGGAGGCAAGCCTAGTGAAAGTTTCAGAGACACCAGGGGCACAACAAGTGCGAGGCTTATGTGGTATGTAAAGTTTTTGCTAATGTGGCTTTGTTAAAGTTGTGCAATGATTATAGGCCCTATTGAAATGAAATTAGTAGCTAACACTGATGTGTCCCCTTTTTGGTGTCTATTCTCTGGCAATTTTGAAGCAATGGTTTGGGATGGATTAGTTGGGTTACTGGCAATCATGTTTAGTATGTATTTAATCCCTGCCCTGACATGTGTGTATAGCGGACATGCTGGCATATGTTCGTGCTTTCCTTGTAGGAGAGTTGAGTAAATATGAGTTTAATTACTGCTCTTGCATGTGTGTATAGCGGACATGCATGCATACTGGCATACGTTCACGCTTTACCTGTAGGAGAGATGGGTAAATATGTTCGTATTTATAGATATATGGAGATATGTGGGATAACCTTATTATGTGATTATGGAAACTAGAGAGTATTTGGTGTCATTTTACATTGCAGATACCCCATAAGAGAACATATGGGATAAACCACCAGTATGGTCGTCTATTGCCCTTCAACAAGCATATGAGCTGATGCTTTTTTACATCCACATATTCCTCTCCTCTTGAACCTCTGACAATGGTTCCTCTCTTAAGGTTTCTTTTCCTTTTGAATGCATTCAGGTAAATATTATTCGCAACACATGGACAAAAAAAGCAGAATACATTAATATGTGTTAATGTGATGTATATGTCTTTTTAGATTTAATGTTAAATCATCTCTGGCTCCTGATATCAGTGGATAAAATCCAAGAAACATGTTGAGCTTTCAGAGAACCTACATCTGTATTTCATAATTTGTAATGTATCTTGAGTTGTTGCTTTCAAAGCAACTGCGATTTTGGTCATACAATTTGATGTCAAAAATTGTTTTTGTACCATTGAATGTATCAATAAAATGTATATTTTTTGAGAATGGTTGTACCGTGCCTTGAAAATCCCACCATGTCAAATGTCCATTTAATTTCCAAAATTAACTTTACCCTCTTCGTAATGGAGATATATATATATATATATATATATATAATGGCAGGAAAAGTTAGCTTTAATATCCAGCTCTCACACATGTGCGTACTTAGCGGTCTGAGGTTATGTGTTTAGAGCATGCTCCCAGTACACAGACAGCTCTTGGTCATGGCTTTCGCTCACATGATTGGGAAACTGCTCCACCCCCTATATTAAAGCCTACTTAAAGGACTGCCAGCAGCTTGTGGGAAGCGATTAACACAATTCCCCACTGACCTCTGTAGTTGTAGGCATCGTGGAACAATTCATCTTTAAAGTTCATTAGGGTATATGTTGATGGGCTTTGCTTTTGTCTTGATGGATAGATGAATGATTAGATGAATGGTGGATGAAAGGAGCTTGCTTTCAGATGTATTAACAGGTGCATCTGTATAGTAGTACTTTAAAGAGTAACTCCACTTTTGTTGGAAAAAAAAACATTCAACTATGGGTGATCTATGTACATTGCAAGGATTTTAACAAACTTTGTTGCAGATTCCTACCTTTTGATATTCTGGAGAAATGGCTGTGTGTCTGTCTGTGTCCATGTGCAAAGTGAAGGAGAATGGGGGTGTTTTTACAATTATTAATCATCTGCTGCACCTGAAGGATTCTAATAAGGAAACTGGCAGGGTCTGCATCCCTTTGGACCTTATTTCCCTTTGGGGGTATCTCACCAAAAATGACATTTTAGTTGCAGGGGATGCCCAAAATCTGTAAAAAATGTTATTTTAGTGCAGACGTCTGGGAAAATCAGTGAGCCAATCACACAATCAGGAAATTACAATTTCAGGGGGTGTTCTATACGCAGTCTGTGTACAGAACACCTCCAGGTAGCCATATTGCATTGCATTTTACAGAAAATTACAGCGCTCTCAGATGGAAAAGGAATGGTAATTTTTAATAACATTAAATTACAATATGACTTGAGTGGCAATTGTATGCACTATATTATTTATTATTAATTGGTATTTATTTTTTTCCACGAAAGTGGAGCTATCTTTTAATGTCCGTAGTCTGGCCACAGGTTTTCTTTAAACTGAATATCTGATGTGTTGGCTGTCCTGATTAGACCAGCATTTTGCATTTCAGCCTTCCTTTAAGCCACCAATTACAGATTTTTTATTTTATTTAAAAAGAAGATTATTTTATAACTGTACAGTTGTAGTCTTCTTTTATTTCTGACATAACCAATTCTCCTATGAGAGTTATATTTGCAGAATAACACAAATCCTTTCCTTTTTTTGTGCGTTTTCCTATAGGTATGGTAGATAGCTCCTTTGACAGAATTATTGTTGATGGAGCTCCAACTACCATTTCTTCATCCAGCCTCTGACATGCTGAAACTTTAACTGTACCACGCTGTATGTGTTCTGTGCTCTATGGAATATTCATGTGATAGGTAACAGCACAATGAAGGCGTTACCATAGCAACGAAAAACATTTTTTCTTGTTTTCATCATTTATGTTGGCACACTTAGCCAAAAATGACAAAATACTGCCTGGGAAACATGGACATAAGAGATGCTCTTTCCTCTTTGTGACTAAGAATTCGCTAGACCCTGGCTCCTAATGAGCCTAATGAGCAACTCACACTGGCTGCTTCCACTGTCCCCATGTAGAATAAACCAGAATATCGAAAAATAAACTTAGTACAACATAAATCATGCACAATCTACCCAAACTGCAGGAGAAGGAGAAGCTCTATTTGTTTAACCACTTGTCTACCAGGGAAATTTTTTAATGTTTCATACACATGTTAACCCCCCACAATATTTTGCGCAACTATTTATCAAACACATAAAAATACAGTTAAATTAATTTTGGTGCACACAAACACAATATAATACATAATTTTTCCTAAAATATAAAATATGGGGTTGCATCAAGTAAACAGATACTAAAATTTCAAGTGCCCGTTAAATGGTGATAACCTACAGTTTTTAACGTTTTTTTATAGTAATCGCTACAGTGCTGTGAAAAAGTATTTCCCGTCTTCCTGATTGTTTTTTTGTCACACTTAAATGGCAGGTTTGGACAGCTTTTTTCTCCTAATAAATAAAATCATCATTTAAAAAACGCATTTTGTGTTTACTCGAGTTATCTTTGTGTAATATTAAAATTTTTTTGATGATCTGAATCATTAAAGTGTGACAAACATGCAAAAAAAAGGAAAAAGTCAGGAAGGGGGCAAATACTAGATTAGGTTTTTCAAAATTCTGAGTGCCCGTTAAGTGGTGATAAACTACAGTTTTTAAAAATTTTTATAGTAATCGCTAGTGCTGTAAAAAAAGTATTTGCCTCCTTCCTGATTTTTTTTTTGTCACACTTAAATGGCAGGTTTGGACAGCTTTTTTCTCCTAATAAATAAAATCATCATTTAAAAACCTATTTTGTGTTTACTCGAGTTATCTTTGTGCAATATTAACATTTTTTGATGATCTGAATCATTAAAGTGTGACAAACATGCAAAAAAAGGAAAAAGTCAGGAAGGGGGCAAATACTAGATTAGGTTTTTCAAAATTCTGAGTGCCCGTTAAATGGTGATATAAACTACAGTTTTTACCATTTTTCATAGTAATCGCTAGTGCTGTGAAAAAAGTATTTGCCACCTTCCTGATTTTTTTTTTGTCACACTTAAATGGCAGGTTTGGACAGCTTTGTTTCCCCTAATAAATAAAATTATAATTTAAAAACTGCATTTTGTGTTTGCTTGGATTATCTTTGTGTAATATTAAAATTTGTTTTATGATCTGAATCATTTAAGTGTGACAAACATGCAAAAACAAAAAAAATCAGGGAGGGCAAATACTAGATTAGGTTTTCAACTACAAAGGCTAAATAGAAGCTTGGGCTGCGTTAGAAGCTGTTATTTCAGGCCAGGGCTGAGAGGCTCTGCAGGCCAGTCCCTTGAAACCTCCCCCTGCTCTAGAATTTAGGAGAAGATTGTAGAAGCAGTAGGCGCCGGTGAGGAGGCCTGCACACTTGGACGACCTTTGCCAATCCCCAAGCAGGAGGCTTGGGATGGGGCCAGGACAGCCTTTAAATGTGCTGGAGCCTGCTCAGCAGCAGGAGATTTTCGGGTGGAAGATGGAATGAGAAGGCTGAGGTGCAGGAGCCTGGGACGGGGCCCAGTTGGGAAGAGGCTCACCTCCAGGCAGTGGCACTGGAAAGGGAGGAAAGCTCAGGACCTCACCAGCTCTCAGAGCAAGGACCACCAGTGCAGCAGGGAAGGAGAGGCCCAGCAGAAGGTCTGGAAGCAACCACTGACCCACCAGCTCAAAGGGAGAGGTCTGAATGAGTAGACCCACTGGGTCAGTTTAGGGGGAAGAAGCACTCTAGTGGAAAATTGGATTAGCTTTCTCACCCAGGACTGTTTCATACTAAAATGGCAGGCACTATATCCCCTGCCCAGGGATTCCTTTAGACAACCGGCTGGATGGAGGATTATCCAGGGTCTTGGGTGGTACACCAGGAGAGGCTGGCTAGCTCTCCAGGAAAAATATTTTTGTCAGAAAGGACTTGTACATTGTTCCAGGAAGTTGTCCTCAGTTGCAGTTCCCTTGGGCATTCCATACACCACGTAACCCATCAAATTTATTTACCCCTTAGAAAATAAAAAAAAAACCAAGCTCAAGGACTGTTTACCTTCTCCTGGATGCAAGTCTATGAGAACTGCATGTTGTCTCGCTGTGCAGAACTATAGGGGGATCCAAATCTCTAGCGACTCCTAAGAGGGTAGTGCTACAAATTAAGTATGGCCCTGGAATTAGTGCTCTCACTCAGACGTTTGTGGGGATGCCTAACATGTTTGCTGAAATAACATAAATGCAGGGGGGATGTATGCATGCATTTGCAGGGGGGGATGCTTTTACAATTTTTGTAATTGTTTCTATTTATTTTATTAAAATTTAATTTGTAATTCTTTTTTTTTCATTTAATTCTATCCCATCACAAGGGAGCTAGAAAGCCCCTTGTGTGATAACATGGGCAGGTGACAGGCCTCTGTATATCTTTTAGATCCACAATGTCTCTCCTGCCCTTCAATGCAACATCCTTGGCTGCAGTAGTTGAGTAATGACAGCTGTTGGCCAGAATGTGATGTAATACACGTCACTTCAGGGTTTATTAGTCACAGAGGGGTTAAGGGAACAGATTATGCCTGCTCACCTCCTGGTCTCTCTGCAGGAACCATTTTCCATGGTCCCAGGCTCCCTGGAGGGGGGTGGGCAGGGAGATTAATGTGTTCATTAACACATACTAAAATGTATTTCCCTCTGTTCAAACAACCTACAATTTTTCAGTACAGGGCATTTGTTTGGAAGAAGTAAAAATCGGGCTGTCACCACCCTGTCTCTCCACCTCAACCAATCAGAGAATACCTTGTATTCATTAACAGAAAATACAAAGTGCTCTGTGAATGAAGGCCAGGCAGAGTGGGTGGTTATGTAGCGCTACCCCTTCAGGAGCCGCTGAGTATTCTGGGTATTCTGTTCACTACTGAGCCCTGAGCAGAGTGTTGCCCCTGCTGATGCCACCAAAATACCTAGGCCAGATGACTCCCTGGCTGTCACACAAGGAATAAACATGGACACACTAGTGAGACAATAAAGGTTTAACTTGTATTAGTGTCACAGAAATGGCAAAACAGACAAAAGAAACCAATTTTGTTTCAAATAGTGGTATTTGATCACCACTTTTTTATTTTGTATTAAACAAATGAAAAAAGACAGAAAATTTGGGGAAAAAAATATTTTCTATTTTCTGTTATAAATGTAGCACCCTCCTAGTTTAGCTAGGGGGAGCTAGACCCCAATAGTTAGTGAAGAGCTGGTTAGCAGCTCAGGTGAGATAGCCAGAGGGGTAAAATTCTGGTCAGGACTGAGAAACTGTGCAGGTCAGCCTCTCTGGAATTTCCCCCTGCTCTGAGCCCTTCAGAGGAGGGCCTTGGAGGCATGTGGGTGAATATGAGGAGTGGCTGGCTACACTCTTGAGGAACTTCAGCCAATCCCCAACAGAAGGCTTGCAAGGGGCTGGGACTCCCTTAAAAGTGGAAGAGCCTGCTCAGTAGCAATAGTGGGGCGGTGGGAGAGGAGCGTGAAGCAGGAATATGTGAGGCTGGAGGTGGAAGGCTGCCAGGAGGCCTAGTGGGATGGGGCCTGCCTGCGAGCCTGGAGCTGGAAAGGAGGAAAACTCAGGACTTACTAGCCCCCTGAGAGATGACCACTTGTATGACAGGGAAGGAGCAGCCCAGCTGATAGGCCAGTTAGCAGCAGCCATCTTGCAAGTGGTACAGGAGAGGATCTGAGTGAGTACACCTGCACCCCTTGGGTGAATAGGGGAAGAAGCACTCTGGTGGTAAACCAGATTAGCCCTCATTTAAAGGAACAAAAGCCAGATCCCCTGCTCAGGAGAAAAGTCTCCAGATTGCTGGGTGAAGAGGAGTTCATCTAGGGTCTGGGGTGGTACCACTGGAGCTGCTAGCTAGCACTCCAACAGAGATTGTGATGGCGGAGAGTAGCTGTACTCTTCAGTATTTCAGGAAGTTTTCCTCAGATTTTGGTTCCCTTGGGCATCCTATATCCCCCTTACCCTATCCAAGTTCTAATCCCTCAATAAAATAACAAAACAAATGCTCAAGGACTAATTTCTGTCTACGGATGAGAGCTTGTGTGGAAAGTGCTAAATGACTGGCTTTGCAGAACTATAGGGGGACCCAAATTTATCAGCAATCCCTAAGAGGGTAGTGCTACATAAAACAAATCCAATTAAAATAATAAAAAAATCAAATTTCTTCATAAAAATGTATTCTGCTATATGTCATTGCCGTTGCCTTTCAGCTTGTCATTGCATTTAGTTGTTAGTCTAGAACAGTGACAGTAAAGGCCTATAGTTTTGGGCAGGGACACAATAACCTATCCAGTGCTGCAGTCTGACCTACTTACTATACTTATTGACACTGCCTGCAGAATACCAGAATTCACCTCTTTGATTCCCTGTTAGGCAGGAATTCTGCACCTACCCCACTTCAGACGTGAGCCATCCATGGACGAAATTAGCTTTTTCTGTGCCGGTTTCTGTTTAAAGGGACATACTTCAGCAGAAAAAATCTGTCCACCCCCCCCTTCTTACTTTCCAGAGCAATCTATGTTGCTATCTGATAGAACTAAAGCAATTTTTCATCATAGCAGTGCTTGTTAAGCCTTAAAGCAAATCTTCATCCTACCAGTGCTGATTAAAGGGGAACTCCTTCAATTATTTTACCCTCCCTTGGGCAACTCTGTTTTCTTCAAAGAGACTACATTCCTATTGTGCACCAACGTAAAGGCCCAGTTAGCCTGCAAAAGAGTTCTTAAAGTGTTTGGAGGTAACCCAATTTATCCATTAAAGGACTTCTCCCAAAGTTTGCTCTTGCAGTTTTCATACTGACAGTATGTTTTGTAGGGAAGTATATCTGTTTTTTTATTTTTGGATACAGCAACAGGGGGAGGTGGTTAACAAGTCCTGGTTAAGTGAGCGCAGTTCAGAATCTCTGTCAGCAGTGCACTGCAGTTTGTGTCCCTATTATGGAGATTCTTCATTAGTTGATGGCATATGAGGAAAAGGGTGGAAGTCCCCCAAGGGGACAGACTCAGTAGTAAAACATGAGGATAGATTAGAACCTCTGTCAGGGGCTTCATATGTCCCCATCAATGACATTTCCCCTTAAATCCTGCCCAGGTGACAGGTGTCAGACAGAACAGGACACAAGCCTTAGGACTCATTCACATCTCTCTAGTGTGGGGCAGAAACATACACCATTCATTTTCAATGAAAGCACATGCGGGTTATGCTGCACCACGGTGCACTGTAATACAAGAAAAATGCTACATGCAGGGGCGGACTGACCATTTGTAAACTCGGGCACTGCCCGAGGGCCCAGGGTCAGTATGGGGTCCCATGAGATACCCCTGGTACCTTTTCATAGACTTTTCTGAGTTTGGGCAGGGACACAGGGGCCCCATGATCCCCTATTGCCCGGGGGCTCCATGAGTTGTCAGTCCGCCCCTGGCTACATGTCAGTATTTTGTCAGTTGTGGGGCATGTGTAGCAGTGCTGGGACAGGGTTCTTAAGCACCCAAGGTGAAAAGGCCAAAGTGCACCCCCCCCATCAAGAGCTACAGGTCCCACCCATTGTGTGCACTCCTGGCATCCATCTCTTCTACCTACTCCCCGACCCCATTTGAGTAAGCTGCCTTAATGCAACACATGTTAATGAGAGACATACTGTGCGTGTGTTAACAAAATGCACCAGAAATGCAAAGTGTGGATGTGCCCTGACTGCTACAACCATCATTTAGTCCTCATGCACACTGGACATTTTTACAGCGGCTGTTTTTGGCTTTTGACGTTTTTTTCTACAGCCAGTAAACCCTAGACGAGTTTTTTAGCTGTAAAACCACTCTAACGCTGAAAAACGCAGCAAATCACGGCAAAACAGCGTTTTTTCCCTTTTTTGACCAAAAAAACCTCTAAAAACCGCTGAAAATTGTAAACGCAAAAAAAGAGAACAAACGCTAAAAAACACTAATACCAAAATGCTAAAAAACTCAGGGATAAGATACCACTCTATAACAGTAGTTATTATCAATGGTCAATTATCAATAAATACCTTTATAATTATGTTAATAATAAAACAAACCATATGAGGTATACTGTATGACTTACATAACAATTGTTGGAAGATTAATGATCTTGTAATATCTTTCTTATTTTCACATGTTCATTAGAGTATCTCAAAATGACCCTAACCTCCTCTTTGTCAGTTTTTTTATTATGTTTAGAATAAAACAAAAGATCATGCCTATCCAATTTTGTTACACAATTGAAGGCCTTTTTAAGACCTGTTTACGTTTATCCTCGTGCTAGCAGTCGTTCAGTAAGCTCATCTGCCTCTCTCTGGAACACATAATAATCTGAACAGTTTTGTTTAATGCACAGAAACTGACTATATGGAATGGATCTCTTTAATGGCTCCGGGTGGAAACTGTCGGCATGCAGAATTGTATTGCCGGCAGTTTCTTTCCTGAAGAGACTACTCATCAGGCATCCCCCCATTGCCTTCGTGATATTAATATCCAGAAAGTTGATTTTCTCTTGACCATAGGTCATAGTAAAAAAAAGATCTGAATCATTTTGATTTATCACTTCAAGACATTGTTTCAATAACATTTCTGTATATCCAGAGAGAGACTCGTTGGACAAAAAATCTTGCTCCCAGACACCAAGGTACAGATTGGCGTAGGAAGGAACACAACAAGTCCCCATAGCCACGCCCTGTACCTGGAGGTAGTGAGAGCCTTTAAACAGAAAAAATTATGTCTCAAAATAAAATCAAGCATAGTCAAAATAAATTAATTAAATCTCCATTCATGCGTTCCACATTGCTGCAGAACATGTTTGACTGCAGCAACTCCTTTGTTATGTGGAATGCAATTATAGAGAGATTCCACATCAACTGTTACTAAATAGGCAGATTGGTACATCAAGATTTTCAATAGTTTTAAGAAGATGGATAGAATCTTTAACATAGGATGCTAAATGTGACGGGAGTCACTTTGGGTGGGGGGCCCATGGAACACAGCCCCCTTTGGAGGGGTGAGGAGACCTCTGTCTCAGCTCCCCATATCCCTATTATCTGTAAGTCACCTTGTGCTTGTTAGGGGTACAGGGTGGAATGTTCTAATATTGGTGTGGAGGTTGTTCATTGTTTACTGCCATGTGGTCCCATTGTTCTATTGTGTGTCTTGCTTGGGAGAAACTATTATGGGATGTATGTGTTTGTGTATTGGCTTGGTGGGGAGTGTTTCCAGCAGCCCTCCTGATGGGACTGTCTGTTAGTGTGTCTCTTGTTGCTAAGTATAGATTGCCCGGCCCTGTGTCTCTCAGGGCTCCGGGTATGACCAGAGGTGTGTGGACTGACACAGGGAAACGCAGGCTTCGGATATGGTATAAACAATATGATTTATTAAGACTAACAATACAA
The DNA here is from genome assembly GCF_062004578.1 of Staurois parvus. NCBI lineage: Eukaryota > Metazoa > Chordata > Amphibia > Anura > Ranidae > Staurois > Staurois parvus. The sequence continues at coordinate 10,005,794 of NW_028318003.1, forward strand.
AACGCAGACAATACAAGAGTCGTCAGGCAGGCTGAGTCAGTAGCAAACGGACAAACGGAGTACCAGGAACAGGCGGGAGAGTGGTCGGGGTCACAAGCTGGGTTCAGTAACTCACGGGCAGCGAGGTGCAGAGGGTCAGGCAGAGAATGGTCAGGGTCACAAGCCAGGGATCAAACAGGAGAAGTCAGCACAGGTCAGGATCAGGCAGGGTCGGCAACAAGTCAGACAGGAACAGGAACACAGGATACAAGATACAGGGGCCCATGGAAAAACACACACCAAGGCCTTGACTGTGAGTCTGGCCATTCCTTAAATACAACCCCTGCAATCAGTTTCAGGTGTTTGGCTGATTGCAGGGGTGAGTCTCTGATTGCTGAGAGCACCCGCTGGCCAGCCCTGGTACTGCAGCCCTCAAGGCAGGAGAGTCCCACCATTATTGGCAAGTCCATTCCTGACAGTGTCATTATGCAGGGAGGGGGGATTTGTCACCTGACTGTATAAAAAGCCAGTTCCAGTTTCAAATAAAGAGTTCCATGTTTATACAGACTGGTGTCGTCTAGCCTCGTACGGTCAGCGGTGGTGTCTGTGAATCTGTGTTCGGACAGGGAAGCGGGAGTCTAGCAGAAATACCCTAGAGCAGTCGGGGTTCAGTTCCGTTACACTAAACTTACAACATGGGGTCTAAGACGATGGTCTATAACTTGACTGATTCCTTCTGAAATACAGCCATTTTCTGAAATGATAGGTCTACCAGAAGGATTGTTCATGTCTTTGTGAATTTTAGGAAGTGCATAGAATGTTTTCATTCTAGGGTGCCTAGTTCTAATGTATTCCCATAGATCTTTCTGGATAATTCCATTTCCATATGCTGAATCAACCAACTCATAAAATTCTGAGTTGAATTAATTTGCCAATGCAGCAGAGATTTTCCTACAACATGTTTTATTTCTAAGGATTTTTAAACACGTTTTCATACATGCAGTTGTCCATTACGACAATGTTCCCTTCCTTATCAGAAGGTTTAATAGTTATTTTCATATTTGCCGATAATGATTTGACTTGTTTTTTCAGCTGCACTCAAATTACCATGAATATGGTCAGATTTAAGTACGGTAATTCAATATCCTTAGTAACCTGTCGTAAAAATAAAGCAATAGCTGGGTTTTGACTAAGATATGGCTAAATATCAAACTTCTTGCAAAAACCAGGCTGCAGTCAAAATCTGAGGTTGCAAGATTGAAATCAGCTTTTGGGGGATACCACTGGTATATGTATCACAATAACTACAATTCTGTTAAGTGAATGAGTTGTTAAAATTACTGTACTCTGTATTGGTGAACATGCTATGTCTATTGCGTATGTGCTGATTTGCAAAACAAAATTTGTTTAAATAAAATGTTGAATCTTTTAAATAATTGGTTTCTTTATGTACAGTTTAAGGTTGCCCTAAAAAATCTCATTAAATGTAAGATACAGTTCTCTCTATTATGGAAATAGAGATGGTGACAACCACACCCTAAGCTACAATGAATAACCTTTTAGGGCCAATTTAGACAGGATCCAATTAACCTACCAGCATGTCTTTGGAGTGTGAGAGGAAACAGGAGTACCCGGAGGAAACCCACGCAGGCACAGGGAGAACATGCAAATTCCAGGCAGGTGGTGCTGTGGTTGGGATTTGAACCAACGGCCTTAATACTGCCAGGCAGAATTGCTAAATATTTATTCCTTTCTTACGATGGGATCTTGTGTCAGGATAAAATCTTTTATACACATCTTGAGACATTATGTTCTCATTTTAAAATCATATGTTTATAAATATGTCTGTGATATTTATAATGGTTTTGTCCAGAAAAATAATTTTGTTATGTGGACAGTTTTAAACATATATTCAAAGATTCATCTGTTTATTTCCCAGAGCTCTTTTTCATGAGAGGTGTTTGCTTACCCTTCCCAGAGCTGAACAATGGTAGTTACTCAATGTCCAGAATGCTAATTTGTTGAATCCAGAGTCTATATGCAAGATGTCTCCACAGTTTACATTTATGGGGCCTAGAAAGCTGGTGAATATTGTTCATTTGCTCCAGGTGCAGTACCGAAACCCATTGTTCCTGCACAGAGGTGTCCTTGCTTTTCTCAATTCTGTACTTGTCAAATCGATACTATATGTACAGCAATCAGAGGAATCTCTCCTAGACTTTATGTGGGGAGTTCCATTGTTCAACAAGATGAGCTCTATAAAATCGCTTTGTTTGCAAAAAACAAACTCTGTTGGGAATGAGATTCTATCCTGCTTGAACTGAGATCTGAAAGTGACCCTGGATTTTTGGGCCTCTTAAGTTTAAGACAAATATAGTTTGAGTTGGAGAGAAGATAAAATATAATTTCTCCTCATAAAAATTTTGACACAGCAGAGTGAGGTGACAGGACTACGTAATAAAGAAAGAGCCTGTGTCAGATGTGGATTCTCCTCAGAGTTTGACAGGACCATCTCAAGGAGCTCCATTTAGTAGAGAAAGAGCCTGTGTCAACGGAAGCCCACTGCTGTGTGAGGGACTACCAGAGGCTACAGATTGTAACCAGCTTTAGTGGATGAACAAAGCTGCCTACCAGAGTCACCATGGGCATCCCAGAATGAGCGGATACCCAATTGGAGGGAACATTGCTGTGTTGCTGGGTCTGGTGAGAGGGTCTTCTGGATGCTACTTGTTACCACCGTTGGTGACTGAGCCATTAGTAATTACTTTACAGCTACTCCAGTTCTAATACTGCCTTGGAGTCTCTGAGCCCCTATGCCTCCCCCATAGTGGTGGCACAGAAGAAGAATGGTTCCCTGAGTATGTGTGTCGACTATATAAGAATAGAAGATATCTTAGAGAGCATGTCGGGAGTGAAGTGGTTCAGCGATTTGGACCTAAAAAGTGGGTACTATCAAATATTCGTGCACCCCAAAGACAGAGAAGACAGCTTTTATCACCTCATTAGGGTTCTTTGAGTTGGACAGGATGCCTCAAGGTCTCTCTGGTGCTCCAGAAACATTCCAGAGATTGATGGAGCAGACAGTAGGAGACATGAAATTGATTGAAGTGTTGGTGCACCTGGATGATATCATTTTCGGCAGAACCCTTGAAGAACAGTGTCTGGAGTAGGTCCTGAACAGACTCCATGACGAGGGTTTAAAGTTGTATCTAGAAAAGTGTCAGTTCTACCAGCCTTTGGGTAATTTCATGTGGTCTCTGTGGAAGGAGTGGCTACTGACCCACAGAAGCTTGAAGTTGTCACTCCCTGGCCAAGACCTACTAATGTGAATGAGTTTAGGTCATTCCTGGGATTTTGCTCGTACTACAGAAGGTTCATTGAGGGATTTGCTAAAATAGTTCTGCCTGTCAGGAATGGACTCGCCAATAGTGGTGGGACTCACCTGCCTTGTGGGTTGCAGTACTGGGACTGGCCAGCGGGTGCTCTCAGCAACCAGAGGCTCACTCCTGCAGTCAGCCAAAACACCTGAGGCTGATTGCAGGAAGTGCATATAAGGAATGGCCAGACTTGTAATCAGGGCCTTGGTGTATGTTTCCCAAGAGCCCCTGTACCTGCGTCCTGTCTGCTTCCTGTCTGATCCTGCTTGAACCCTGACTCTGATTGAACTCCGCCTGTCCTGACCTCTGCTATTCCTGACCACTCTCCAGTCTGCTCCTTTGGTACCTTGTCTGCCTGATTGTTCCTGACCCGGCCCGTCTGACTACGCTGTGCCTGCTCCTTTGTACCTTGCCTGCCCGTTTGCTACCGACCCGACCTGCCCGACTACGCTTAGTATTGTTCTTTTATCTGTTGGGGGTTTTGGTTTGGTTTGTTTGCACTGTGTTTATGTTTAGTCTTGCACTGCGTTTATGTATTGTTTAGTCTTAAATAAATTATATTGTTTATACTATATCTGAAGCCTGCGTTTCCCTGTGTCAGTCCACACACCTCTGGTCATACCCGGAGCCCTGACATTACACCAAGGCCAATCCTGACCAGAAGTGGCTGCACAGGGAAGCCATCTTGGCTTATTGTTGCTGGGAAGGATGAATCTTGATGAGGTGGTGTATTTGTCTCTGCTAGTGTTTGATGACAGAGATTATGCTTATCAGACTCTGAAGGAGTATACCAGGGATCAACTACTAGAATGCATAAGGATCGCTCATTGCCTAGTTGATCAGGGCACAGAGTTCTCTGAGGTGCAACCATTGATTCAGGTTTGTGCAGAGTTGGTTTCATCTGGTACCCCCGAAAGCAGGGATGAATTTTTGCCGCCATTTAGTGCCGACCAGGTAGAGTCCCTGGTATGGTTATTGGAGGATGATGTGGGTTACTTTCTGGAGCGTTATTCTGCATGTTCACAACAGGTACTAAGAGACTGTATAAACGCAGTGCAGTCTTTGACCAGACAGGCTTTGTGTAAGCTGAGCTTTGTTCAACCCATACTGCAGACATGGTCAGACTTGTTGCACCCAGCCTCAGTCAGCTTGCAACGTCATTCCTCTGCTCAAGGCACTCTTCCTGCATCCCCGACAGCACCCCCAGTGACGGCCCAGTATACTCTGCTAAGTACCACATATCAGTCCCCTGCTCCCACTCGCTGCACCTATCCTTTCTTTAACCCTGTAAAGAAGTCCTCTGTAGCAACTGCTCCCTCCTTTGTTCCATCCCCCAGCTCTTCTCTGCCTACAGCTGCTCTATCCACTTACAAACCTGCGCTTACTTCCTGTGCTCCAGTAACTAAAACCAGGAAAAAGCGAAAATTCTTTCCAACTAGTACCATCCTGCCAGTATCCAAACCGGTCAGCCTGCCGTCTGAGAACCCGCCTTCTGTGGTTCAGCCTGGTGCCCCAGCACCCGCAATTCAGCCTGATACCCTGATGCCTGATGACCCAGTGTACGCTACCCAGCCTGATGGTTCTACCCAGCTTGATGGTTCTACCCAGCCTGTTGAACTGATCGAGCCAGATGACCTGTTGCCAGATGACCTGTTGCCAGATGACCCGGTGCCCGCTGTCAAGCCAGATGACCCGGTACCCGCTGTCAAGCCAGACGATCTAATGCCTGATGACCCAGTTCCCGCTGTCGAACCAGATGACCCGGTACCTGCTGTTGAGCCAGATGACCTGATGCCAGATGACCCGGTGCCCGCTGTCAAGCCAGATGACCCGGTGCCCGCTGTCAAGCCAGACAATCCGATGCCTGATGACCCGGTGCCCGCTGTCGAGCCAGATGACCCGGTACCCGCTGCTGAGCCAGACGATCCGATGCCTGATGACCCGGTGCCCGCTGTCTTGCCAGATGACTCGGTGCCCGCTGTCTTGCCAGATGACTCGGTGCCCGCTGTCGAGCTTAAAGACCCGATGCCCGCTGTTTTGCCAGATGAATCGGCGCCCGCCGTCTTGCCAGATGACTCAGTGCCCGCTCTCTTGCCAGATGACTCGGCGCCCGCTGTCTTGCCAGATGACTCGGAGCCCGCTGCCTTGCCAGATGACTCGGAGCCCGCTGTCTTGCTTGAAGACCCGATGCCCGCTGTTTTGCCAGATGACTCGTGACCGCTGTCTTGCCAGATGACTCGGTGCCCGCTGTCTTGCCAGATGACTCGGTGCCCGCAGTCTTGCCAGATGACTCGGTGGCCGCTGTCGAGCTTAAAGACCCGATGCCCGCTGTTTTGCCAGATGACTCGGTGCCCGCTGCCGAGCTTGACGACCCGATGCCCGCTGTTTTGCCAGATGACTCAGTGCCCGCTGTCTTGCCAGATGACTCCGTGCCCGCTGTCTTGCCAGAGGACTCCGTGCCCGCTGTCTTGCCAGAGGACTTGGAGCCCGCTGTCTTGCCAGATGACTCGGTGCCTGCTGCTCCGCCTGGTGGCCCGGTGCCCAGCCTGATGTGCCTCTGTCTGGTGCCCAGCCTGATGTGCCTCTGTCCGATGCCCAGCCTGATGTGCCTGTGTCCGGTGTCCAGCCTTATGTGCCTCTGTCCGGTGCCCAGCCTGATGTGCCTCTGTCCGGTGCCCAGCCTGATGTGCCTCTGTCCGGTGCCCAGCCTGATGTGCCTCTGTCCGGTGCCCAGCCTGATGTGCCTCTGTCCGGTGCCCAGCCTGATGTGCCTCTGCCCGGTGCACAGCCTGATGTGCCTCTGCCCGGTGCACAGCCTGATGTGCCTCTGCCCGGTGCCCAGCCTGATGTACCAGTCCTTGATATCCCGCCAATTACCGGATCCGGGTGGTGGAACATTGTGCCCATTTAGGACGGTTTGGAGTGTCCTGAGGCCGCTCCTCGAGGGGGGGGTACTGTCAGGAATGGACTCGCCAGTAGTGGTGGGACTCACCTGCCTTGTGGGTTGCAGTACCGGGACTGGCCAGCGGGTGCTCTCAGCAACCAGAGGCTCACTCCTGCAGTCAGCCAAAACACCTGAGGCTGATTGCAGGAGGTGCATATAAGGAATGGGCAGACTTGCAATCAGAGCCTTGGTGTATGTTTCCCAAGAGCCCCTGTACCTGCGTCCTGTCTGCTTCCTGTTTGATCCCTGACTCTGATTGAACTCCGCCTGTCCTGACCTCTACTATTCCTGACCACTCTCCAGTCTGCTCTTTTGGTACCTTGTCTGCCTGATTGCTCCTGACCCGGCCCGTCTGACTACGCTCTGCCTGCTCCTTTGTACCTTGCCTGCCTATTTGCTACCGTCCCAGACTGCCCGACTACGCTTAGTATTGTTCTTTTGTTATCTGTTGGGGGTTTTGGTTTGTTTGCACTGTGTTTATGTTTAGTCTTGCACTGCGTTTATGTATTGTTTAGTCTTAAATAAATTATATTGTTTATACTATATCTGAAGCCTGCGTTTCCCTGTGTCAGTCCACACACCTCTGGTCATACCCAGAGCCCTGACACTGCCCCTCAATGAAATGTTGAAGAATGAGAGTGATGATGATGACCCAGATTAATCAAAAACAGTCAAACCAGAGGACCCAGGAAGTCTTGTGAGTCAATCCAAGTCCAGTGGACTAACTCGTGTGAGCAATCTTTCCTTCAGCTGAAATGGAGCTTAACGACTGCTCCTGTACTAGCTTATGCTGACCCCACCAAACCATATGAACTGCATGTCAATGCCAGTAGAGATGAGTTAGGCGGAGTGTTGTATCAAGAGCACAATGGACACCTGTTGCCTGCTGCTTATGTGAGAAGTCTTACATCCGCTGAGAAGAACTACCCCCCACACAAGTTGGAGTTCTTGGCTTTGAAATGGAAAGTGGTGAATAAGTTGAAGGACTGCTTGTATGGTGCTAATTTTGTGGCCAAAATGGAAAATAACCCACTCACATACAGTACATACTCACCACAGCCAAGTTGATGCACAGATGGTTGGCCACCCTATCGGGATTCTGCTTCAGCCTAAAGTACTATCCAGGGGTTGGGAACAGAGATGCTGATGTCCTGTCGAGAAGACCCTATGACTCAGGGGCTTCCTCTAAAAAGTGAACTCAACTGACACTGAAAGGGATACAAGTCCTGTGCCAAACTGCAAAGTATCAAGCCGGAGGAGCAACAGGGGCTGAATCTACTGGAATCTCAGTGGCAATCGTTCGCAAAAACTAGTGTGACCTTTCCCAAATAAGGGACAAAGGCTTTCAAAGAAAGATGAGAGGAGGATTATGGTAGAGAGAAGTGAAGGTGAAGGAGGACTATGGGGGGAGCAGTAAAGATGGATGAGAGGAGGACTATGGGGGATGAAATTAAGGTGGATGAGAGGGGGACTATGGGGGAGGGAAGTGGTGAAGATGGATGAGAAGAGGACCATGGGGGGGCAGTGAAGGTGGGTGAGAGGACTATAGGGGGGAGAAGTAAGGGTGGATGAGAGGAGAACTATGGAGGGGGAAGTAGTGAAGGTGGGTAAGAGGAGGACTATGGGGGAGCAGTGACGATGGATGAGAGGAGGACTATGGGGGGAGCAGTGAAGATGGATGAGAGAAGGATGAAGTAGTGAAGGTGGATGAGAGGAGGACCATGGGGGAGCAGTGAAAATAGATGAGAGGAGGACTATGGGGGAGCAGTGAAGGTGGGTGAGAGGAGGACTATGGGGAGAGCAGTGAAGATGGATGAGAGGAGGACTGTGGAGGGGGAAGTAGTGAAGGTGGATGAGAGGAGGACTATGGGGGAGCAGTGAAGATGGATGAGATGAGGAGGAGGACTATGGGGGGAGCAGTGAGGGTGGATGAGAGGAGGACTATGGGGGAGCAGTGAGGGTGGATGAGAGGAGGACTATGGGGGGAGCAGTGAAGGTGGATGAGAGGGGGGTGGGGCAGTGAAGGTGGATGAGAGGAGGACTATGGGGGAGCAGAGAGGGTGGATGAGAGGGGGTTGGGGCAGTGAAGGTGGATGAGAGGAGGACTATGGGGGGAGCAGAGAGGGTGGATGAGAGGAGGACTATGGGGGGGGAGCAGTGAAGGTGGATGAGAGGAGGACTATGGGGGGAGCAGTGAGGGTGGATGGGAGGAGGACTATGGGGGGGGGGAGAAGTGACGGTGGATGAGAGGAGGACTATGGGGGGGGGCAGTGAAGGTGGATGAGAGGAGGACTATGGTGGGAGCAGTGAGGGTGGATGAGAGGAGGACTATGGGGGGGAGCAGTGAGGGTGGATGAGAGGAGGACTATGGGGGGGGAACTGCAAGTGGATGAGAGGAGGACTATGGGGGGTGCAGTAAGGGTGAATGAGAGGAGGACTATGGGGGGAGCAGTGAGGGTGGATGAGAGGAGGACTATGGGGGGTTCAGTAAGGGTGGATGAGAGGAGGACTATGGGGGGAGCAGTGAGGGTGGATGAGAGGAGGACAATGGGGGGGAACAGTGAGGGTGGCTGAAAGGAGGACTATGGGGGGAGCACTGAGGGTGGATGAGAGGAGGACTATGGAGGGAGCAATGAAGGTGGATGAGAGGAGGACTATGGGGGGAGCGGTGAAGGTGGATGAGAGGAGGACTATGGGGGGTGCAGTAAGGGTGGATGAGAGGACTATGGGGGGGGGGCAGTGAGGGTGGATGAGAGGACTATGGGGGGGGCAGTGAGGGTGGATGAGAGGAGGACTATGGGGGGGCAGTGAGGGTGGATGAGAGGAGGACTATGGGGGGGCAGTGAGGGTGGATGAGAAGAGGACTATTGGGGGGCAGTGAGGGTGGATGAGAAGAGGACTATGGGGGGGCAGTGAAGGTGGATGAGAGGAGGACTATGGGGGGTGCAGTAAGGGTGGATGAGAGGAGGACTATGGGGGAGGAAGTGAGGGTGGATGAGAGGAGGACTATGGGGGGGGCAGTGAGGGTAGATGAGAGGAGGACTATGTGGGAGCAGTGAGGGTGGATGAGAGGAGGACTATGGGGGGGCAGTGAGGGTGGATGAGAGGAGGACTATGGGGGGGCAGTGAAGGTGGATGAGAGGACTATGGGGGGAGCAGTGAGGGTGGATGAAAGGACTATGGGGGGGGCAGTGCGGGTGGATGAGAGGACTATGGGGGGGGGGGCAGTGCGGGTGGATGAGAGGAGGACTATGGGGGGGGGGGCAGTGCAGATGGATGAGAGGAGGACTATTGGGGGGCAGTGAGGGTGGATGATAGAAGGACTATGGGGGGCAGTGAGGGTGGATGAGAGGAGGACTATGGGGGGAGCAGTGAGGGTGGATGAGAGGAGGACTATGGGGGGAGCAGTGAAGGTGGATGAGAGGAGGACTATGGTGGGAGCAGTGAGGGTGGATGAGAGGAGGACTATGGGGGGGAGCAGTGAGGGTGGATGAGAGGAGGACTATGGGGGGGGAACTGCAAGTGGATGAGAGGAGGACTATGGGGGGTGCAGTAAGGGTGAATGAGAGGAGGACTATGGGGGGAGCAGTGAGGGTGGATGAGAGGAGGACTATGGGGGGTTCAGTAAGGGTGGATGAGAGGAGGACTATGGGGGGAGCAGTGAGGGTGGATGAGAGGAGGACAATGGGGGGGAACAGTGAGGGTGGCTGAAAGGAGGACTATGGGGGGAGCACTGAGGGTGGATGAGAGGAGGACTATGGAGGGAGCAATGAAGGTGGATGAGAGGAGGACTATGGGGGGAGCGGTGAAGGTGGATGAGAGGAGGACTATGGGGGGTGCAGTAAGGGTGGATGAGAGGACTATGGGGGGGGCAGTGAGGGTGGATGAGAGGACTATGGGGGGGGGGGCAGTGAGGGTGGATGAGAGGAGGACTATGGGGGGGCAGTGAGGGTGGATGAGAGGAGGACTATGGGGGGGCAGTGAGGGTGGATGAGAAGAGGACTATGGGGGGGCAGTGAGGGTGGATGAGAAGAGGACTATGGGGGGGCAGTGAAGGTGGATGAGAGGAGGACTATGGGGGGTGCAGTAAGGGTGGATGAGAGGAGGACTATGGGGGAGGAAGTGAGGGTGGATGAGAGGAGGACTATGGGGGGGGCAGTGAGGGTAGATGAGAGGAGGACTATGTGGGAGCAGTGAGGGTGGATGAGAGGAGGACTATGGGGGGGCAGTGAGGGTGGATGAGAGGAGGACTATGGGGGGGCAGTGAAGGTGGATGAGAGGACTATGGGGGGAGCAGTGAGGGTGGATGAAAGGACTATGGGGGGGCAGTGCGGGTGGATGAGAGGACTATGGGGGGGGGCAGTGCGGGTGGATGAGAGGAGGACTATGGGGGGGGGGGGCAGTGCAGATGGATGAGAGGAGGACTATTGGGGGGCAGTGAGGGTGGATGATAGAAGGACTATGGGGGGCAGTGAGGGTGGATGAGAGGAGGACTATGGGGGGGGGGCAGTGAGGGTGGATGAGAGGAGGACTATGGGGGGGCAGTGAGGGTGGATGATAGGAGGACTATGGGGGGGCAGTGAGGGTGGATGATAGGAGGACTATGGGGGGGCAGTGAGGGTGGATGAAAGGAAGACTATTGGAGGGAGGGGGGGGGGCAGTGAAGGTGGATAAGAGGACTATGGAGGAGGAGGTAGTGAAGAGGGATGGGAGGGATCATATAGTAACATTATCCAATCACTATACAGGATGCTATGAAGTACGGCTCATCCCTGAAATAAATAAATAAGTTACGTTGTTTGACGTTTTCTGATGACATGAGATGAGTTACTCCATGTTCCACAATATCTCCTCCCCCTCCCCATCGCATTAACACTCAGCAGCCGAACACTACAAATCCTAGCTCTGCCCTTTTCAAATATGGCGTTACAGACGATCCAGGTCTTTTCTTTAACGTAATGACATCACATCCCGGGGAGGCCGGTGATTCGTGAAGAGGAAATAAGACCTGGCTCCGCCCCCTTTCCTTCCTTTCCTTCCCCAGGCCCAGCGGAGAGAGGTAGTGTTCTGTGTCCGCGGCTCTCCAGTCCGGGGGATGGGGGGCTGTAATGGCGGGGACACGGCTCCGCTGCACCCCCTGCCGCTCTCTGTTGTCAGGCCTGCCGGTCCTGTGGCGGCGGGAGCGCTGTACGTGGTGCTATGCCGGGGCTCATACAAGCACATGGGGTGAACGTGGTAGGCCCGGAGCGGCGGGCGACCTAACCGGTGTCCTCTATACGAGCGGCCAAGAGAGCGCTGTGGAGGTTTCTATATCAGTGCGGACATTGTGTGTCCATGGGGGGGAGAGGAGTCCTCCGGATGGGCAGTGAGGGGCGGCCTGTCGGTGTGGTCTCGGTGATCTATGGGAAGGGGATCGCAGTGTTGTCCTCCCAGCAATCCGCATAGGGGACAGAACTTGTTCATCAATAGATGATTGGCTCCTTCCTGGGCTGGATGAACGCAGGTTGCCGCTAGGACATAGGAAACAATTGTTCCCTATGTGTCCTGTTCACACTGCAACACATCTCGGAGGTGCTCCACAGTGATCTACCATACATGTAGACATGCTGCATATTATCTCCGCGTACAGGAAGGGATCACATGTCACTGGACAGCACAACACGCTGGTGACATGAACAAATCGTCACTTTGTGAACTTCACATAAAGTTGATGCTAAAAAGCTAACTATGTGATGTGCTGAAACACCTATCACACTGCCCCCTACTGCTGGGTCACTGCAGCTGGAATGGACAGCTACCAACACACTGAACTGCTGCAGTTTAGCGTGTGTGCAGCATGACCTGGCACTGACGGTAGAATGTGTGCTGATTCCTCTTCTGTTAGTAGTAATCCTTCTCCGTTTTCCATAATCTTGTGGTGTGTCAGGGGTTAAATAAAACCAAGTGGTTGTGATGGACTCTCATTAAGAGAGCACAGCTATACCCGCCCAGCTCCTCAACTCTTGGAAGCTGTATTAAACCTTCTATGAATCAACTGTGATCTATAGATGAAGATTAGCCCCTCTATTCGTAGATCCATCTTCATTCATAGAAGCTGTATTTAACCTTCTATGAATCAACTGTGATCTATGGATGAAGGACAACCCCTCTATTCATAGATCCATCTTTATTCATAGAAGCTGTACTACACCTTCTATGAATCAACTGTGATCTATGGATGAAGGACAACCCCTCTATTCATAGATCCCTCTTCATTCATAGAAGCTGTACTACACCTTCTATGAATCAACTGTTATCTATGGTAGAAGGTCAGCCCCTCTATTCATAGATCCATCTTCATTCATAGAAGCTGTACTACACCTTCTATTAATCAACTGTGATCTATGGATGAAGGACAACCTCTATTCACAGATCCATCTTCATTCATAGAAGCTGTACTACACCTTCTATGAATCAACTGTGATCTATGGATGAAGGTCAGCCCCTCTATTCATAGATCCATCTTCATTCATAGAAGCTGTACTACACCTTCTATTAATCAACTGTGATCTATGGATGAAGGACAACCTCTATTCACAGATCCATCTTCATTCATAGAAGCTGTACTACACCTTCTATGAATCAACTGTGATCTATGGATGAAGGACAACCCCTCTATTCATAGATCCATCTTCATTCATAGAAGCTGTACTACACCTTCTATGAATCAACTGTGATCTATGGATGAAGGTCAGCCCCTCTATTCATAGATCCATCTTCATTCATAGAAGCTGTACTACACCTTCTATTAATCAACTGTGATCTATGGATGGAGGACAGGCTGGTGAGTGGAAGGTCAGCCCCTCTATTCTTAGATCCATTTTCATTCATAGAAGCTGTATTAAACCTTCTATGAATCAACTGTGATCTATGGATGAAGGTCAGCCCCTCTATTCATAGATCCATCTTCATTCATAGAAGCTGTGGAGGAGTTGGATGGAAAGGGCGGCATAGTCAGGCTGTTTAGATGAGCTTGTCCCGGATCCCTTAGTGGAAACAAAGGTAAATAATAAAAATTCCGTGAGCAGGCAGCTCTTATCGCAGAAGTGAGCGGCAACGTTAAGAACTATCTGCCTGCACTCTCGGCATACTCCGGCTATGCTGGAGAGACACTCTGTCCTGTGGTTACGTCATTCCGCTACAGGCCAATCAAGCTGCAAACCCAGTAATAGCCAGGTAGAATATGATAGCGACCGGTGAGAGATTTAGCCTTATTGCTGGAATAAGGAGGCAAGTATAACTTTCAAGTTAATTTCCACTTTAACCCCTGCCACACCAGAAGATGGGTAGGGGGGAGGCGTGGATGGAAGATTACACCTAGCAGAAGAGGCATCGGCACAAGAGACATCCTGCTGCAGGATCTGCTTATGTTCAGTAAAAGCAATAAAGAGATCAAAGATTGCCGGTAGAAATTACTTCCATTACACCCCAGCTCTTGGTCTCTTCCTGTAGATATTGTTGGGGCTGCGTTTTGGGGTGGAGTCATGACTTCATCACTACATCCGATTGGGCTGGAAGTACAGAAGGGACTGTACTAATCCCATCATGTTAATGAGCAGGTTTGACAGATGAAGAGTAAAGCCAACATGACAGCAGATTGCTTTAACCCTGAGAAGTTTATTGAGTTAGGCTTCAAATGTTCAATGCAGGTCTGTCCGCTTAGCTTTCCTATTGGTCCCCTAGGTGCCACTTGTATACCAGGGGCCTCTGGTATGCAGATATCAAACAGCTTTTCTGCTTTACAGCCTGGCCCACTATCCCTGCCTGTGGGGAGGTCACTCATCACAGTGATGGGCTAATACTGATACTGGGCAATCTGTGGGATCAGGCTGTTGATCATGGGACTGTCAAATTTTGTATTTAGGATACCCAGGGGACAGTGGGAAACTGGACCTGATGTGTGAGTGCTTGGTATATCAGAACCAGTGGCTTGTAACATCTTCATTTTTTGGAATTTTGTTTCCTCAGCCTTCTTTTTTGTCCTGATCAATGTGTATTTCTTAAAGCAGTAATAAACCCAAAACAAAAATTTTAACGTACTGCAGCTTGTTCATTCTCAAATGTGGTGGGTGGATGCAATCTTCTTTTTTTTTTTTTTTTTTTTTTTTTTAAGACTGATTTTCTTTATTTTCAGTTCAGCCAGTAACAACCTTCATGTCTTAGGATGTCTCCAGTTTGGATGGCAGAGCAACTGAGAAACCTTTGGACAGCAGCACTGTCAGTCTGGGCAGAGGGTAGTGTTAGATGCACTAGCAGATTTCAATGGACATGACTAACATTGTTTAGTTTCAGCGAACATATTTTTAAGCAGTTACAGCAAATGGTTTTAAGTACGTCTGTCAGTGTTAACTGGTTTATCTCAACCCTCTAACTGCAACTTTGGCTGGACATAATCTGTTAAAGGAAGAAAAGAATGAACAGACTTACTGGCAGGATCCAATGGTAAAAATAAAGTGTAAAAGAAATATAAGAAAACCAATGCAGCCACCACATCTAAGGATTGATGAACTGCAGTATATTTCTGTTTTTGGGTTTAACACCATTTCAAGCTACCTGCTTACTGTTTGATGTTTGCATATTAAAAACTATTCTGAACAATTTGTTTTCTAGGTGCCGAAAATGTCTGCTCATTTGCAGTGGATGGTCATCAGGAACTGCTCCAGTTTCCTGATCAAAAGAAACAAGCAGGTGTACAGTACAGTAAGTAGAGCTTTTTTCATTCTGTTTAAACAGCTTTTCAGAGGATAAATTCACCTTTGGAACATGCTGCACGTTCTGCCTGTGACAGGGGGCGGGGGATCTTTTCCCCACACTTGCTGATATGATTTAAAAACAGTGTGACCGCGCGGGGCTCCACCAACATGACCACTTCATTCATTCTCAGAGTTCTGTGAAGAAATGAACTACAACTAGGCCGATGACTTGCAGTTGTCAGTGAACTTTGAGGACACTGGTGAGTGCGCTTTGTAGTTCATTGATCTTTCAATTCAGTAACTGCCTGCCCATACAGGAGGTATAGGCGGACAGTGTACCGAAAGAGCCTGGCATTGCTCCTGTGATCTGCTGATGCCTTACAGGCTGCAGAGTTCAAATAAATAAATGCATGTTTTTTACCTGCGAAGAGATGTGCTCTTTTTTTCTATAAAAGGTGAACTTAGCCTTTAAAGCTCATCTCTGGGATAAGCAAATTGTCTAAATACAAGATTGTATTCTCACCTCAATCTTGATGTGCATTTTTTCCAGATCTGTGAAGTAATCCAGTGTGAAACCTTGCACCTCTGTATATGTTTCTTGTATTAAGGACCAGTCACTACTGCTCTCTCCTCTTGTGCAGGGTGACTGGTCTTGTATCTGCCCCTTCCTGTAAATTTCCGCAGGCAGTCTGTAGTGGGTGGAGATTACTGGGTGCCTCTCACAGATTTGCACAGACTATCACTTCTACATTTACAAGGAAATTGGGTTTGCAAAGGTATTTGGTGCCCACAATGGATTTTTATCCTTTGCGGCTATTGAGGAATGCATTCAAATGAATGTTTTTGTGCACAGTGTTTGGCTTTAATGTCAGCTTTGGACTGGTTGTTAGCCAGCTCTGTCTTGAGTGAGCACTGCTTAGTATAGTCAGACTGCCAAGGTTCAATCTAGTTTGCCACCAGCTGAAAACTAAAAAAAAATATTCAGTGAATATTAATCTGTCACACAATTCTCTTGCTGGCAACACATGGGCTAAGTCAGAAAGATACATAAAGCAAGAATGATGTGCAAATCACAGCAACACAAGAGCATTGTTTTTGTTGCGCTACAGCTAAGTTAAAGATTGAATATTTTGGATAACTTTACCTAGGATATTACACATTTTGTACTGCTTTTGGCAGCATACACATTTTGTACTGCTTTAGGCAACATACACATTTCCATAGAGAGAGTGCTCAGCACACTTTCTATCAGTTGAAAGAAAATAAATTGAGCCAGGTGGCTCAAAAAAGATGCATTGTTAGTATTTTTTAGGGTCTAAATGTAAGATGAATTTTGACAATACATGCATGCCATTGATGGTGGTGCTTCTCTCTTGATTCCCATCAATTGCTCATCTCAGGCCTTTTGCTCAGTTGAATAAGCTTTTAGAATACCTACTACAGGGGACATAGGTTTTAGGATGCTTTGTATCTAGTTTCTGTATTCACAGAAGAGCCCTATTGGCTCATAAACTATGCTCAAACTTTAAAGAGCATCAGAGCTCTTGGTGGCACAGCTTGTATTCAAGCACAAACACTTGAATACACTGAAAGGATTCTTTAACATATCTAAATGTATTTTAAAAATGTGCCATTCCATGAAAACATTAAAAAAAAAAAACTTCCACCTGCAAATGAAGACTTACTTTGTACTGGCAGGTAGAGAGTCTTCAGTTACTTTGGCTGAAAAATCAACAGTATCCAGCAGACAGATGCTGAAGACTCTTTAAAGTAGCTCTTGAAGAAAGTGAACAAAGGACTTTCACCCTGTTACAGTCAGCCTAGGAAGAAAGAATTGTTTATTATAGTACAGGGCATTCTTGTACAGGTTTAAATACATGAATCTGTTCTACTATGGAACTGAAACTCTATGCATGAAACTCTTCTACTATACCCCAAGTGGGCAGTAATTTATTTAATTTCCTATTTTCTAATGCAATTCTTCATCGCCTGAATATGGTAGCATGATTGCCTAATTAGGTTACATCGTCATGTTAGTAATAATTGTTGGGATTTCTTCTTTAGACAGTAATTCACTTCTGCCCCAGGTTCTTATCTGGAGATGGCTCATAAAGAATGTAACATCATTGTCTTGAGATGTCTCAGTATACAGCACATAAAAAATGTGCCTGTCAGACTCTTGTTCTCATCCCATAAAGAGGCCCTGCATTGTTACAGATAGAATGAGCAGTGTTATAACTGGGCATACAAATGACTATTTTGGCTTTAGCCACCATTTTTTACACCCCTGCCAGATAGACAAGTTTTAGGAGTGTTGGGGGCAGATATGTACTATTAATTGTTGGGAGCTCCTAAACTATTCCTGTTTTTTTTTTTACCAGGGTAGTCATACATTTAGATGTTGGTTATTGGTGGACTTTGTGAAATGTTTGAAAGCCATTTCTGTACTTGTACAAATTATCAGTATAATTTTTTTATCTAGGAGCCAAACAATCTGAAGGCCAGGAACTCATTTCGCTACAATGGTCTGATTCACAAGAAAACAGTTGGTGTTGAGCCTGCTGCTGATGGAAAGGGGATCATTGTGGTCTTGAAAAAGCGTGCTGGTAAGGAGTTGTTAGAATAAATTAGTCTTGATGGTTCCTGCTTACTTGTATCAGTTTACAGAAACCTGTATTAGGAGAAATATTTGACAGCCGTTGCTGAGCCCACCTGAAAATACTAATGGACTAGCTTTTATTGGCTTCAGTGTTTTAAGTTAGTGACTTAGACCATGTGTTTAGATAAAAAAACCATCTGACTACTATGACTTTGCTGATTTTAGGGCTGCAACTAACAGTTATTTTCATAATTGATTAGTTGGCCAATTATTGTTTCAGGTAATTGGATAAAAACTTCAAAAAAAGTTTGTATAATCTAGTTAATATGTAAAGTTTTAAAAAAAGACAGTTTATTCTTGAATATCTATATGCAGTGGTAAATAAAAATAAGAAGCTGTATGGTTAGAGAGAGAAAAATATCTAATCCACTCTGAGAATGACAGACAATAGAGATACACTGTGTATATGCTATTAGAGATTGAATTTGGTACATATCTTCAGATCAACATTTTTATTTCTTTAGATTAAAAAAGACCTAAAACACTGTTTTGCAGTTTTCATACAAGACTGTAATAAAATATTTTGCATGACCGACTCCCTTGTCATAGGCAGATAGCTTGATACTGTCACTTAAATCCTGGTGCACACAATAAGACAATAAATAATAAAAAATATATATTTCATTTTTTTATTTTTTTTATTGTCGTTCAACCCAGCTGGCTGAGCAAAAAATAAAAAACTGACAGATCGCTGTTCTAAAGCTGGGCACACACTATAAGAAAATTGTATGAATGATCATCTGATTTTTCACAGCAAGTTGAACCTGAGGATGGTACTAATTGTATGAACATCCTCAAACTAGAGGGTTTTTTTTAAATTATTTTTTGGCTGAAGTAGAAATGTAGCGTAGATTGTTTTATTTCTGATCATGCTCAGTCTTTCGGAAACTGCATGTGATTTGGACAGGAATTGCATGCTAATCTTTGCGGTGCAATTTGCGTCCACAAATCACACCGCAAAGTATCTTTTAAGGTATCAGGAGTATACTCATAAAAATACTCGGCACCAGTGCATGCCTACTTCCCACTGTGCTGCAGTGTCTGGGAGGTGAATTGTGTGAGATACAAATGAAGAGTAGAATTTGACTCAGTCGAGGAGGGTAAAGGAATTTTTTTGAGACTTGTGCTTCACATAGTAGCTGGA
This sequence comes from Staurois parvus, assembly GCF_062004578.1. Taxonomy (NCBI): domain Eukaryota; kingdom Metazoa; phylum Chordata; class Amphibia; order Anura; family Ranidae; genus Staurois; species Staurois parvus. The sequence continues at coordinate 10,024,629 of NW_028318003.1, forward strand.
TTTGATACTTGTTTAGACTGTCATTCAGGAGCCTTTACTTATACTTTAATGAGAAAGACTAACCGCTTTCACACCGCCCTATAGGAGAAATACTGCTACAGGGCGACACAGCTGTGCAAAATCACGTGTGTGTGTGTGTATATATATATATATATATATATACAGTTGCAAGAAAAAGTATGTGAACCCCTTGGGATTACGTGGAGTTTTGCATGAATTGGGCATAAAATGTGCTCTGAACGTCATCTAAGTCACAACAATAGAAGAACACAGTCTGCTGAACATAATACTACACAAACATTAGATGTTGCCATGGTTTAATTGCACATAACATGTAAACATTCACAGTGCAGGGAGGAAAAAGTATGTGAACCTTTGAACTTAATAACTGGTTGACCCTCCTTTGGCAGCAATAACCGCAACCAAACGTTTCCTGTAGTTGCAGATCAGACCTGCACAACGATCTGGAGTCATTTTGGACCACTCCTCTTCACAAAACTGTTTCAGTGTAGCAATATTCTTGGGATGTCTCGTGTGAATCGCTCTCTTAAGGTCATGCACAGCATTTCAATCGGGTTGAGGTCAGGACTCTGACTGGGCCACTCCAGAAGGCGTATTCTGTGCTGTTGCAGCCATTGTTTTGTTGAATTACTTGTATGCTTTGGGTTATTGTCCTGTTGCATCACCCATCCTCTGCAGAGCTTCAGTTGGCGGACAGATGGTCGTACGTTTTCCTGCAAAATGTCTTGATAAACTCTGGAATTCATTTTCCCATCAATGACAACAATCCCTCCAGGCCCTGAGGCAGCAAAGCAGCCCCAAACCATGATGCTCCCTCCACCATGTTTTACAGTGGGGATGAGGTTTTGATGTTGGTGTGCTGTGCCTTTTTTTCTCCACATATAGTGTTGTGTGTTCTTCCCAAACAACTCAATCTTGGTTTCATCTGTCCACAGTATATTTTGCCAGTAGTGCTGTGGAACATCCAGGTGCTCTTTTACAAACTTCAAATGTACTGCAATATTCTTTTTGGACAGCAATGGCTTCCTCCGTGGTGTCCTCCCATGTACTCCATTCTTGTTTAATGTTTTCCTTATTGTAGATGTGTCAACAAAAATGTTAGCATGTGCCAGAGATTTCCGTAGGTCTTTAGCTGACACTCTGGGATTCTTCTTTACCTCATGCAGCATTCTGCACTGTGCTCTTGCAGTCATTTTTACAGGACGACCACACCTAGGGAGAGTAGCAACAGTGCTAAACTTTCTCCATTTGTAGACTGTCTTACCGTGGACACATGAACATCAAGGCTTTTGGAGATACTTTTGTAACCCTTTCCAGCTTCATGCAAGTCAACAATTCTTGATCGTAGGTCTTCTGAGAGCTCTTTTCTGTGAGGCATGGTTCACATCAGACAGTGCTTCTTGAAACCAGTAAACCCAAAACAGATGTGTGTTTTTTAAGGGCAGGACAGCTGTCAGCAACACATCCAATATCATCACACTGATAGGAGTCAAGGTTGGCTCACTCCTGGCTCCAATTAGCTCTGGGAGAAGTCATTAAGCTAGGGCCTCACATACTTTTTCCTTCCTGCACTGTGAATGTTTACATGTTATGTGCAATTAAACCATAGCAACATCTAATATTTGTGTAGTATTATGTTCAGCAGACTGTGTTATTCTATTGTTGTGACTTAGATGACGTTCAGAGCACATTTTATGCCCAATTCATGCAAAACTCCACGTAATCCCAAGGGGTTCACATACTTTTTCTTGCAACTGTACGCTGCCTCGGCTGTCTGTACTGGGTCCCAGCCGGTGATTCCCTGCCGGCACCCAGCAATCGCTGAGTATCACCGACGGGGGAGAGACCTGTGTATAAACACAGATCTCTCCCGTTAGCTCCTGCATGCTGCTTTTTACGGCTCTGCATGGCAGAGCCATACAAAGCAGTGTGTTTACAGTGTACAGCACACAGTAAAACGGTACACAAGTTAAACCTTTGATCGCCCCACGTGTTACCCCCTTCCTGCCCAGTGCCATAAGTACAGTATCAGTGCTTTTTATTAGCACTGATCACTGTATTGGTGTCACTGGGGATGTCCGTTCCCCCCAGTGTCAGAATGGCTACATCAGTCCCGATCTAAGTCGCTGATCGCCGCCATTACTAGTAAAAAAAAAAAAAAAAACAGTATATATACCGCCATTTGTAAATGCTATAACTTTCACGTAAACCAATGAATTTACACGTATTGGGATTTATTTTAGCAAAGACATGTAGCAGAATTCATTTTGACCTAAATTTGACAATTTGTTTTTTTAGAAAAAAGTTTACTGGACATGTTTTTAATTGCAAAATTAGTTGTTTTTTCCCCCAAAATTATTAATTATTATTTTTTTTTTTTTTAGGCCGGCGCAAACCTGCCTCATCGTATGAGAAAATCACAATTAACAAAAACTCCCGTGCCACCCTCAGCAGCTTGCGCCACATTATCCGCAAGAATAACTACAGGAGGGATCTGCGTATGGTATGTTTTTGTCTAAGCTTTTTGTGACTGATTAGTGACATGAGTGGAAATTTCAACAGGTTTTTAACCCCACTGTTATTCAGATCTGAATATGTATGCCTTTGGATTCCTCTTTACCATGCTTTAGTGGCAAATGTAAAAAGCAAAGATAAGCAGAGGCCTCTAAAATTTGATCATGTTTTTCAAGGGAATTCTTTTTGACTTGCATACCAAAATATGAAAATCCTTATGTCTAGAACCATAAATTGGGGTCTAAAGCTTTACTGCTACTCTGAAGCCTACAGAACTTTGATTTGGGTGCAACCCGCAGGCGATGGGTCTTGTTGTTGTAGCCTAGTGGCTGGTGGGCCAGCCAGTGCTTAGTTCATCAGCTTATTCAAATTACTGAATGGTCAGATTGAAGGATATTCTTTGATTTATGTTACTATAGCAAAGTTCTTTGTGTGAATAAAGGATGATGTGCTAATCAGTCATTAGTGCTGTGAACATGCAATGTAGTTTTTCTTTCCCCAACATAATCTAATTTCTTCCTTTGACAATCATTGCCAATATATAGTTAGCAGATTTTTTATATTGTCATATTTCAAAGTGAAAGTAAAAGAAAAGCCCAAACTTTGGGTTGTCCCCAAAATTGTAATAGAGGGGAAATCTTCCAATGGGGACACTAGTTCTGGTGACCTGGCGGTCCCCAAGGAATTCCCTTACTAGAGGGATTTCCTCTCACTTCCTGTGAAGGAAAATCCTCGCAATGGAACACGGATGGAGGAAAAAAAAAAGTACAGGTTTTATAACCCTCCCTTACTCTATTTAAAATTAAAAAAAAGTATTGCCTATAGTTTTACTTAAAAGAAAAAGAAATCAAAACCTTGGTTCTGCTTAAAATACTGTATATACTCGAGTATAAGTCGACCCGAATATAAGCCGAGGTACCTAATTTTACCACAAAAAACTGGGAAAAACTATTGACTCGAGTATAAGCCGAGGGTGGGAAATGAGGCACCTACTAGTCAATGTAAAAAATTGGTGTCCGTGGAAGGAATAGTGCCCCATCATTGGTGTCAGTGGGAGGAATAGTGCCCCATCATTGGTATCACTGGGAGGAATAGTGCCCCATCGTTGGTGTCAGTGGGAGGAATAATGCCCCATCATTAGTATCAGTGGGAGGAATAGTGCCCCATCATTGGTGTCAGTGGGAGGAATAGTGCCCCATCATTGGTGTCAGTGGGAGGAATAGTGCCCCATCATTGGTGTCAGTGGGAGGAATAGTGCCCCATCATTAGTATCAGTGGGAGGAATAGTGCCCCATCATTAGTATCAGTGGGAGGAATAGTGCCCCATCATTAGTATCAGTGGGAGGAATAGCGCCCCATCATTGGTGTCAGTGGGAGGAATAGCGCCCCATCATTGGTGTCAGTGGGAGGAATAGCGCCCCATCATTGGTGTCAGTGGGAGGAATAGCGCCCCATCATTGGTGTCAGTGGGAGGAATAGCGCCCCATCATTGGTGTCAGTGGGAGGAATAGCGCCCCATCATTGGTGTCAGTGGGAGGAATAGCGCCCCATCATTGGTGTCAGTGGGAGGAATAGCGCCCCATCATTGGTGTCAGTGGGAGGAATAGCGCCCCATCATTGGTGTCAGTGGGAGGAATAGCGCCCCATCATTGGTGTCAGTGGGAGGAATAGCGCCCCATCATTGGTGTCAGTGGGAGGAATAGCGCCCCATCATTGGTGTCAGTGGGAGGAATAGCGCCCCATCATTGGTGTCAGTGGGAGGAATAGCGCCCCATCATTGGTGTCAGTGGGAGGAATAGCGCCCCATCATTAGTATCAGTGGGAGGAATAGCACCCCATCGTTGGTGTCAGTGGGAGGAATAGCGCCCCATCGTTGGTGTCAGTGGGAGGAATAGTGCCCCATCGTTGGTGTCAGTGGGAGGAATAATGCCCCATCATTAGTATCAGTGACACCAATGATGCGGCACTATTCCTCCCACTGACACCAATGACACTTGCTGACCCCTGTTGCAGTATGGTGCTGCTGCAGCCAGCATATGTGGTAGCAGCACCTCTGCACTGCACACTTACCGGCTTTTCCCTCACTCGATTTCGTGGGTCCGCTCGGCTCCGCCTCCTCGCCCGTGATTGGCCGCCTATGTACCTTTCCTGAGCTACAGTTCTGGCGGCCAATCACCGGTGAGGAGGCGGAGCCGAGCGGCAGGAGTGAGGGAGTGGCCGGAGTGACGGAAGGAGCAGCGCTTCCTGGATGGATCATCGGGAGCCAGGTAAGAGACAGCAGCCCTCTGCCCACCCCTGTACGCGCCCCCCTTGACGGAGCCTTACTATCTGCAGATGTTGACTCGAGTATAAGCCGAGGGGGCCGTTTTTCAGCACAAAAAATGTGCTGAAAAACTCGGCTTATACTCGAGTATATACGGTAAGTATAGTGTACTCTTAGCCCATTTTTCTTTTTAAATCTGATGTTTTTATTACAGGTTTTTTTAAACTGGCATACCAAATCTAGAGTGAAAGAAAACCCAGACTAAACACTAATAAACACAAATCCAAAAATTGCATATATAGCAGCTTACCAATGCTTAAAGTGTTACTAAACCCATAACAGTAAAATCAGTCTGTATATGCAGAAAAGCATGCTTGATATACTCACTGTGGAACCTAAGGGGTTAATCCTCTGCGTTGTGTAAAAATGCTGTTTGATGCTCTCCTCCAGTGTCCCCCTCTTATCTCCTGATAAGACAAAGTGTGGAGACACTGCACATGCTTAGTTGGTGTGTGTTGCTAGAAAGATTTTTTTTTTTTCTTCTTGGGACAGTGCATGTGATCAGCACAGGGCCAAATGGCTCTGTCCATACAGAGGTCAGGGGTTCTGCATCCTAGAGCAGAAAGAAAACTCATGCAAGTTTTAACCAGTGCTCTGCTGAACACTGATAGAAGTCACAAGACTGCTCTAACTGCTGATGAGAAATGGTATTGAGCAGTTTATATGTACTAAAATAATTGCACTTCCATGTTCTGTGTACTGTAGGAGACCAGATAGAGAGAATGCAGGGTCTTGGGTTTAGTAACACTTTAAATGTGGTGGCGCCATTAATTTTTTAAGGCTCTTTTCCCTCAATTTTCACCAGGTGATCTGGCCAGTAATAATGTCTTTGGTCGAATGTACTCTGGATGGAAGAGCAACAAAGACACCTTTTGGACAGCAGCATTGTAATCTGGGGGTGAGGGGGGGGTGTATGGTTAGATGTACTATCAGATTTAGATGTTCTGACAAATCAAAGCTGAACTCCAGCTAATTCTCTTCAAGCAGGTACAGCAGCATTTTATTTCCTTTTGGGTTAACGATTTTACATTAACTCCGTGGTGCCGAGGATACGTGGCTGTGTCTTGGCGCCAAGGGGCTGCATATTTTTGTGAACCCAATGTAAACAAAACATTTGCCGAAAGCGCACCCTTGTGTGCTCCCGACACATTCACCGACTCCTCACAGAAAGATCCCGATCACTACTTGCGGTCGGGAGCTTTCCGATCATGTGACAGTCATGACAGCCAATCATGGCGGTCACATGACCCTAAACCCTGCCCCACCTCCCAGGGGTCACAAACCCCTTAAAGGGCCCGGAGATGCCAGCGTCAAGGAGTTAAATAAAACCTGACCATTGTAAGCACCCCTGTTAGTAGTAAACGGTTTGTCTATACACTCTTACTGACCTACTGGCAGGATCACCAGGTGAAAATAAAGGAAAGAGATCCTAAAAAAAAAAAACTATGCGCCATCGCCACTAAGAATTCGTAAACTACAATGTTTGTAAATGTTTGCTTTTGGGTTTAATACAGCTATCATTTTTGCAGTGTTTTCTTTGGAATTTTTTTAAGGTAAATTTGACAGTTTCACATGCTTGATCTTCCATATTTTTTTTGCTGTAATAAAGGTTTAGTCCACCTTTTGCAAAAAATAAATGCACCCAAAAATTCCTCATTTTTTTTTCTTCTCTACAAATGAGCATGCAAAGTGTTGCAGCTGTGATCAGTGGATTGTTGGTGCAAAGCACAGGCTTCTGCACACTCTTCCAGCTCCCTGTCCGCACAGAGCTTTTCAGTTTGAGAGTTGGAGGATGTATCAATGGACCATGAGTGTGATCATCACTGTAGTTGTGCTCCATTGAGAACTAAGTGCCACAGAGGCAGACAGAACTTGCAATTCATTCACAGATCTATGTGAATGAATGATGTGACAGTGTGGGAGGAGCCCCACACGAAATTCACGTTTTAGCTGCTGTAGGGGAGGAAGGGTTGCCTTAGGAGGGGGACATAAACTGATGGCTGTAGTTGTCATACTGCAGCCATCAGGATCTACATTGCAGGCACACACAACTGCCTACTTTGCAAACACAGATACTGAAAGCTGTGGCTTGAAAGTTACTGCAGGCTCAGTCGTTGACATCTGTCAGTCTGGCCCAGAAGGAGGAAGATTGCAGCCCAGTGGTTGAGAAACACTGGTATAGATGTGTGGTGCAGAGGCATAGGTACTTTGATGCATGACACAGCTAAGGGGATGTTCAGTACAGCTTGGTTCATGTGTTTGACATTATTGTAGATTCATAACTGGTAATTTTTAGGTATGTGTGATTAGTATCATTGATTTGTATTTATTTTTAGGCGGCTCTTCGTCGTGCCAGTGCTATCCTGAAAAGTCAGAAGCCAGTTGTGGTGAAAAAGAAGCGCACTCGGGCTGCCAAGACTGCTTAACTTTCTAGGAATATCAGAAATAAAATTTTCAAACCAAAAAAACGTATTGTTGCCTCTTTGTCAAAACTTCTTGGTGGTCTTTGCTGTAAGTTTGATGTTTTACGTAGTTACATAGTAGGGGAAGCAGCCAAAAACACAAACAGAAAAATCAGAACAAGGTACCTAATTTGTCAGGAGGATGTGTCCTTTGTGCTGATTCTTCTGCATTACTGAATATGCTGTGTGTGTCGCACTTTGAATGACAATTGCACGGTCATGCAACACGGTACTCGTATGAAAATTTTTATTTTTTCACACAAATAGAGCTTTTTTTTGGTGGTATTTAAAACCAGTGTCTGGCCCTGAGTACTTTCTAGGGACAGATTTCTGCCTCAATTCTTTTTCATAAACCCCTTACCTCGCAGTCCCTTATCAGTACTTTTCTGCAGGGAGTTGCTCGTATCATTCCTCCAATTTGATCTCCAGTATCACCTTAGGATCTCAACCTGGTGCTATCTGCTCTTCAAAGACCCTCATTTGAAACAAGTAGAGGAATTCCTTTGGAAAGCTGCCATCATGTCTGTCAGGTGTGTTTCAGTGTTAGCAGCTCTATCTTGTAAAGAAACTTTACTGTTTCATACAGGGACAGAGTGGATTTGAGACTACAACCTTCCTTTTTGCCTAAGGTGGTCTCTTGTCACCTCAATAAAGACATGGTTCCCCCTCCCCTCTGTCCACCCCAAAGCATGACAAGGAAATTGCTCTACATTGCTGTGGTTGAGGCCACCGTGGTCTACCTGAAAGCTATAACCTCTAATTGTGAGGCTTGAGTCCCTCTTTGCCCTGCCCGCTGGCCCTCAGAGGACACCCTACCTCCAGCTCCACTGCCAGTGGATCAGATAACTTATTTCCAGGGCATACACCATTAAGGAAACGGTTACTTCCTTTTCCATCAAAGGCCATTCTACCTGAGCTTTGGATGTCTCCTGGGCTTTTTAGCAGCAAGCTGTTGTATTGTAGATTTACAAGGCTGCCATCTGGCCCTCTGTTCACATGTTCTTCAAGTTCTACCAAGTGGACATTCAGGCCTCAGTTGATGCGAGCTTCAGCCACAAAGTGCTTCAAGCTGTTATCTGAGAATTTGGTCGGGTTCCTTAAACCCTTGTTTTTCTTGTTTGTCTTTTGGAAGTACAGTGGGGATCGAAAGTTTGGGCACCCCAGCTAAAAATTTGTATTAATGTGCATAAAGAAGCCAAGGAAAGATGGAAAAATCTCCAAAAGGCATCAAATTACAGATTAGACATTCTTATAATATGTCAACAAAAGTTAGATTTTATTTCCATCATTTACACTTTCAAAATAACAGAAAACAAAAAAATGGCGTCTTCAAAAGTTTGGGCACCCTGCAGAATTTATGGCATGCACTGTCCCCTTCGCAAAGCTGAGACCTGCCAGTGTCATGGATTGTTCTCAATCATCGTCTGGGAAGACCAGGTGATGTCAATCTCAAAGGTTTTAAATGCCCAGACTCATCTGACCTTGCCCCAACAATCAGCACCATGGGTTCTTCTAAGCAGTTGTCTAGAAAACTGAAAATAGTTGACGTTCACAAAGCTGGAGAAGGCTATAAGAAGATAGCAAAGCGTTTTCAGATGTCAATATCCTCTGTTCGGAATGTAATTAAGAAATGGCAGTCATCAGGAACAGTGGAAGTTAAAGCAAGATCTGGAAGACCAAGAAAAATATCAGACAGAACAGCTCGCAGGATTGTGAGAAAAACAATTCAAAACCCACGTTTGACTGCACGATCCCTCCAGAAAGATCTGGCAGACACTGGAGTTGTGGTACACTATTCCACTATAAAGAGATACTTGTACAAATATGGTCTTCATGGAAGAGTCATCAGAAGAAAACCTCTTCTACGTCCTCACCACAAAAATCATCATTTGAACTTTGCAAATGAACATATAGACAAGCCTGATGCATTTTGGAAACAAGTTCTGTGGACCGACGAGGTTAAAATTGAACTTTTTGGCCGGAATGAGCAAAGGTACGTTTGGAGAAGAAGGGGCACAGAATTTAATGAAAAGAACCTCTGTCCAACTGTTAAGCATGGGGTTGGATCAATCATGCTTTGGGGTTGTGTTGCAGCCAGTGGCACAGGGAACATCTCACGAGTAGAAGGAAAAATGGATTCAATAAAATTTCAGCAAATTGTGGATGGTAACTTGATGCCATCTGTGAAAAAGCTGAAGTTAAAGAGAGGATGGCTTCTACAAATGGATAATGATCCTAAACAAACCTTGAAATCCACGGGGGATTACATCAAGAGGCGTAAACTGAAGGTTTTGCCATGGCCTTCACAATCTCCTGACCTCAACATAATTGAAAATCTATGGATAGACCTTAAAAGAGCAGTGCGTGACAGACAGCCCAGAAATCTCAAAGAACTGGAAGACTTTTGTAAGGAAGAATGGGCAAAGATACCTCAAGCAAGAATTGAAAGACTCTTGGCTGGCTACAAAAAGCGTTTACAAGCTGTGATACTTGCCAAAGGGGGCAGTTCAAGATATTAACTCTGCAGGGTGCCCAAACTTTTGCAGACGCCATTTTTTTGTTTTCTGTTATTTTGAAAGTGTAAATGATGGAAATAAAATCTAACTTTTGTTGACATATAAGAATGTCTAATCTGTAATTTGATGCCTTTTGGAGATTTTCCCATCTTTCCTTGGCTTCTTTATGCACATTAATACAAATTTTTAGCTGGGGTGCCCAAACTTTCGATCCCCACTGTATGTTGATATATTGTTACCTACTACTGAGATGCATTGCTGGGGTGTGTCTTATGGTCTGTGAATTCCAGTTCTGTGTCTTGTACTGTATGATTGCGATAGGAATTTTGACTTGTCTGTAAATTCCTTTTCTTACAGTACATAGGTCTCTCCCGTCTTTTTATTTATTTATATATATATATGTATTATATAAAATATGTCTTATCCAAACACAGGATGTGAGAAGAAAAAAAAAGCTTACATATCTTATATACAACTTTACGTATAGAGCGAGTGGTGCCCACGGAGGTGCCGTGAACATATATAGGCAAGTATCTCAATGTTTAGAAAAACATGGAAAGAGTCCCTGACAACAGTGCCATAAGGTGCCCTCTCTGACTTGATCACTCCTTACTGCTTGCTAATAGACTTGCATCTCATGGAGTGGGCTGTATTTTGAGCATGCCTTAGCGGGGACGCTAGCAAAAGTTTTCGGCAGTTCTCAACCACCAGATGGTAGCATATAACCCATGGTTTATGCCTTTAGATTGTAAGCTCCACGAGCAGGGCCCTCATATTCCTCCTGTACTGAAAAGTATTGTACCATCTCCCTTATATTGTACAGTGCTGCGCAAACTGTTGGCGCTATATAAATCCTGTATAATAATGATAATACCAATTTAAATGTACAAGAAAGTCACAATTCCTGTTTTTGAAGAATCCTACATTTACTATGCCTTGTGAACTTGCATTGCTGTTTCACACATTTCACACAGCCTGCTGTCAACTCCAGGGTGCTGAGGAGACTTTTCAGGAGACACGTTTAGTACAGGAATCGCTGCTTTAGGCAGCAATGTACCATGAGCTTAGAAAACAAATGTAAAGCAAAGGGATGTGCAGAGGAAAAGCCAAAACCCATGACAAGAATCCTGGAAGTTGATGAAAGAAATGGCCAGTAGATAGTAAAACCACTTGGGACAAAGATGTAGATTTTTTTTAAATAAGCTTATGTTGAATTTGCAAAATGCTGATGTTTTAAATTAAAAGTGTGTGGTGACTTTTGGTCGGCTTTAACCACTTACCCTCCTGAGGATATCCTGATGAAGTCACGTGGTTAGCGTTACGTAATGCATTGGTATGCGGTGACGTGATTTCTGGCGTGGGCGCCATCTTGGTACACCAGAATACCCATGCAGTACACCCATAGCATGAGGTGAAAGGCTGTTCTAAGGCTAACATGTGAGTAGGCATATTGGCATTTTTTTTATTGTTTTGCATAATAAAACTGGAGTACACTATGGAGGATCTTTTTGTTTCATTGATATGATCCTTTGATGGGACAGCGAGCGATATTGCAGTTATCTGTATCTGGAGGGAACCCAGGAGGAGTAAGTGCTACCACTGATGAGATCCAGTTCGGGTATTTCCCTGTGATGCATTAGTTCCTGTAAGGATTGTGGTTGATCCAAAAAGCGAGCTGGCCCTTGTCGCCATAAGGAGGTGAGGGGGCATTTTGGCCGTTTGAGGATATTACACCACTGCTGTGATCACGAGTTTCACTTCATCACGTTGCATGATCTTCGTTTGTGGATCACGTGTATAGTTTTTTGAATTGGACATTTATACGCGGACTGTAGTTCCTGTATGTATATACACTATTTTTTCACTATATTTTTATGGTCATATGTGGTTAAGTGTGTTTATGACACTTATTACTTTAATATTAATTTTTCACCATTGGATCCAGGGAGGATCATATCACTTTATTTTGTGTTATGCACATGTATATTTATGTATTTTATTACTTATTAGTGCTACACCATTTTATGTCAGTGTATATTTGCTGTCCCCTCAAAATAACTCGACACACAGCCATTAATGTCTAAACCACTGACAACAAAAGTGAGTACACCCCTAAGCGAAAATGTCCAAATTAGGCTCAAAGTGTCAATATTTTGTGTGGCCACCATTATTTTCCAGCACTGCCTTAACCCTCTTGGGCATGGAGTTCACCAGAGCTTCTCAGGTTGCCACTGGAGTCCTCTTCCAATCCTCCAGGACAACATCATGGAGCTGGTGGATGTTAGAAACCTTGCGCTCCTCCACCTTCCGTTTTTGAAGATGCCCCACAGATGCTCAATAGGGTCTAGGTCTGGAGACATGCTTGGCCAGTCCATCACCTTTACCCTCAGCTTCTTTAGCAAGGCAGTGGTCGTCTTGGAGGTGTGTTTGGGATCGTTATCATGTTGGAATACTGCCCTGTGGCCCAGTCTCCAAAGGGAGGGGATCATGCTCTGCTTCAGTATGCCACAGTACATGTTGGTATTCATGGTTCCCTCAATGAACTGTAGCTCTCCAGTGCTGGCAGCACTCATGCAGCCCCAGACCATGACACTCCCACCACCATGCTTGACTGTAGGCAAGACACACTTGTCTTTGTACTCCTCACCTGGTTGCCGCCACACACGCTTGACACCATCTGAACTAAATCAGTTTATCTTGGTCTCATCAGACCACAGGACATGGTTCCAGTAATCCATGTCCTTAGTCTGCTTGTTTTCAGCAAACTGTTTGCGGGCTTTCTTGTGCATCATCTTTAGAAGTGTCTTCCTTCTGGGACGACAGCCATGCAGACCAATTTGATGCAGTGTGTGGCGTATGGTCTGAGTACTGACAGGCTGACCCCCCCCCCCACCCCTTCAACCTCTGCAGCAATGCTGGCACCACTCATACGTCTATTTCCCAAAGACAACCTCTGGATATTATGCTGAGCATGTGCACTCAACTGCCTTGATCGACCATAGCCAGGCCTATTGTGAATTAAACCTGACCTGTTCAACTGCTGTATGGTCTTGGCCACCATGCTGCAGCTCAGTTTTAGGGTCTTGGCAGTCTTCTTATAGCTTAGGCTACCTTTATGTAGAGCAACAATTCTTTTTTTCAGATCCTCAGAAAGTTCTTTCCCATGAGGTGCCATGCTGAACTTCCAGTGACCAGTATAATTGATTGAGAGCATTAACACCAAATTTAACACACCTTCTACCCATTCACAGGAGACCTTGTAACACTAAGGCGTCACATGACAACGGGGAGGGAAAATTGCTAATTGGGCCCAATGTGGACATTTTCACTTAGGGGTGTACTCACTTTTGTTGCCAGCAGTTTAGACATTAATGGCTGTGTGTTAAGTTATTTTGAGGGGACAGCAAATTTACACTGTTATACAAGCTGTACACTCACTACTTTACATTGTAGCAAAGTCATTTCTTCAGTGTTGTCACATGAAAAAGTATTTACAATGTGAGGGGTGTACTCACTTCTGTAAGATACTGTATATACATACATAGCCTTGCCATAGGTTTATTTAGAGCAATCACATTTTAGCAGGCATTTTCCTAGTCCAGATGAGACTGGAAACTAGCATTATTGTTGGCAACAGCTCTAATTTATTCTCCTCCATACTCTGTAATTCCCATATACTTACTGAGCAGTGTGAATGCATAAAATGCTTAGTCAGATAACAATTTTTCTCTTCTGAAAATTCAGGGTAAATTCTTTACTGACATTGCTACGTTACTTTTTTGAGGAAAATTACTTTCAGAGGAAATGAATTGAGCCAACTTCCAAGGCGATATATTTGGCCATTAAACAATTTGCACATTTTGTAAGTCTACATCTGAAAATATTTTGTGTGGCAATTCCCAAAGGCTTATTTATACTCTACTTGTAACCGCTATAGAATGTGTTGCCATAATTTAGTACTCCACTCCCACATCATTTATAGCACTATCTTTATGTTTTGAGAATGTCCCTACCCTAATGAGAAGTGGCTGAGGACACATTGGGGTGGAATTAAAAGAATAGGTTCATGTTGTAAAGTGAATGTTCATTATGCTTATATTGTACAGGTGTACCTCGGTTTACGAATTTATTTCGTTCTGCGGGACTTTTTGTATTGCAAAAAATTTGTAAACCAAAATGCAGTTTCCCATAGGAATGCATTGAAAACCAATTAATTCGTTCTGGAGGTCAGAAAAAAGTTTTTAAAAAAAGTATTTTATCTGTTCAAAACTCTTTATAAAGTGCACTTTAAAGGCATAGTACTGTACAGGCACATGATAAAAAAAAATTCCTAAATGCATTGAAAACCAATTAATCCGTTCCAGAGGTCAGAAAAAAGTAAAAAAAAAAAAAAAGTCTTACCTGTTCAAAACTCTAGGCAAAGTACTGTACAGGGACATGATTACAAATCAATTTGTAAATTCATTGAAAACCAATTAATCCGTTTGTATTGCAAAAACAATTTGTAAACCGAGGCATTATTTTCAATAGATTTTCATTCGTAAATCGAAAATTATGTTAACCGAGGTGTTTGTAAACTGAGGGACGCCTTTATATTAAATATATTAGATAACATTTAATGAACCTATCCTGCTAGATAAAATACTTTTTTTTTCCATTTTCCTCGCACATATTCTGGTATGCGCAGGTTTGCCTTGTTTACTTTCAGTCAGTTTAAAAATAAAACAGATTGCAGATTTTGACATAGGTCTGTGGTCTTTTAAATGTCACGCACAGAACAGAAACTCAATGGTTAGAAGCAATCTTTACCATTAGAAAACAAGATAAATGGATTTAGATCTAAAATAGGAGGCATGCAGTTACATCACAATTAGCTGGGCTTTTTAAATCCAGTTAGTACATTTAATCTTCCTATCAAGGGGTGGAGCATACCAGTTTTAAGAAGCTTGTCTTTAATATAGGATGACCTACAAAGTCACAGGGCTTGCCCTATGTTAAATCTACACTGCGAAAGGTTGAATACTGAAGGAATATTGTAAGGTGAGAATGGGAAATCAGCTCTTTTGTTTCTTAAGTTACCCCTAGACCTGACATCCCAAATTAAACATTACCCAAAATGTGGAACTTAAAATTCAGCACCAGGGATAGATGGTCAGATATTTTTAAATAAATATGCATATGTTTAACTTGTATATGATGATCCGAGTCAATTAAAACATAAAGTGAATGTTAAAAATTGTGTTCAATATTATTAATGATGTATTCTCCAAATCATATCACAAATATAGCAAAAAAAATTGTGTATAAAAATATATATTGGAGTGTGTGTGGTTAGTAGACATCTATCTACTGACGTTTGGACAGGTTTACCTTCTATGGTATGAGCTCTACCTATCTATACTACTCATTTCTTTGATTTCCCTCACTAAGGAACAGCAATTTTTACAAGATCAGATAGACAATAGTAAAACAAAGATTTTAAATTTGCTAACCAGATAGTTTGGGAAGCAAAATATGCCACATGCCTGACTAAAATACGGTAGTGGCTAGTATTCTAGGTACAAGAGGAGTTTCTGCTAAACTGGCTGCTGTTAATAGCCAGCTGTAAACACTAGAAGGCTCTGTGAACACTATTAATTATTAGAGGTACTTATATATCGCTGTTAATTTACACAGCACTTTACATATATATTGTACATTCACATCAGTCCCTAACCCTCAAGGAGTGTACAATCTAAGGGCCCAACTTACATTCATACATACACATACTAGGGACAATTCAGACAGGATCCAATTAACCTACCAGCATGTCTTTGGAGTGTGGAAGAAAACCAGAGTACCCGAAGGAAACCCACGCAGACTCCAGGTGGATGGTGTCGTGGCTGGGATTCAAACCAACAACCCTAGTACTGCCAGGTGAAAGTGGTAACCATTTAGCCACTGTGCTGCCTACTAGTGTGTTTTTTTTTTTTTTTTTTTTAAGCTCAAAAAATGCTAGATAAAAATTGTTTAGGAGCATTAGCGGTTTTACAGTACATGTAGAAAAAAAGCTTTTAGGAGCATGTGGTGTTTTTTCTGCTGGAAAAGCGCTCCAAAAAACTACAAAAACAAGTTTGTTTTTTTTGTTTCTGTTCTTAGAAGCTCAAAAAATGCTAATAGCCTAAAGTAGTGTACATGAATACATCGGATAACACTAGCTTCTAGGAACAGAAAAATGCTAAAAGCTTCTAGGCCAGGGCTCTCCAAACTATGGCCCTCCAGCTGTTGAAGTACTACAAGTTCCATCATGCCTCTGCCTCCTGGAGTCTTACCTGTGGCTGTTAGAGTCTTGCAAGGTCTCATGGGACTTGCAGTTACTCAACACCTGGAGGGCCATAGTTTGGAGAACCCTGTTCTAGGAGCTTAACAAACACTAGTGTGCATGGAGCCTAAAGGCTGCCATAGATACCTCAAAGTTTTCCCAGTTCCTGCTGAATCGTAGTAACTTACAGCCGTGGATGATCCTGGTGCCAACATCCGGCTTGACAAAAGTCAAATTTTCAGTTGACTTTTGATTAAGGAGCAGGGTGGAAATTTATATATATTTTTTTGTTTTTGGGTTAGATATGCTTTAACACAGAACACTGTTCTATGTTTAAAAAATGCTTTTTTAATGTCCTAAAGCAGTCATATAGTTCAGTGAATGCAGGCAGCACCATGTGAGATGTCTAATAGCTGGCTTGTTAAGCTCAATTAATGCAGTGGGGAGGAATTAGTCTTCAAATTGGCACATTGTCTGGCATTGTCCAATTTTGATGTCCATGTTTTGCTTTTATATGTTTTAAACTGCAAATCATTGAAACATGCACAGATTTATGAAAACCATAAAGACATAGTCATGGGGGGGTAAAGCAGGACACATTTATTGTAGATTGGGAGAGATTAGGCAGCAAGACTGGATTATGGTGGGTGATAAGGCAAGAGGTTGTTAGACTACACAGGGGAGGGGGAGAGAGATGAGGCATCAGGACCAGATGGTGCAGGCTGGGATGGGACTATGGAGGAGGGGAGAAAAGGAGGCAATAGGGCCAGATATTGGAGGGGAGAAGAAGATGTAGTGTGTGTTTTTTTTTTTTTTTTTTTTTTCGTGTATGATTTGGTGGAAGACTTCTAAGTAGGGTCCACTGTACTTTAGAATAGCCAGCCTTTCCTGACTGCTTGTCTTGCTATTCAGGCAGACATCAGAAGGTAGGAGAATGACTCTACTCTTGGCTGCTGGTGGCTGGTGCAAGAAATTGGAGGGGCAGCAACCCAGTCTGTCTCTATCCATACATATTGGATGTTTTCTTTATAAAGAGATGTGTTTTTCTCTGTCCATGAACTGTTGGTAAAGGTTGTATAATTATTTTTATATAATGTTTTAAACTTTATAGATTTGCAGTAGGGCAGATATCATTTTGGTGAAGTAACCCATTTATAATTTACCTTACAAAATCGTAAATGTATGTCATGAGAGTCACTAAGGCAAATGGTTGGTTGCCTTGTGAGAACTAGATCAGGTAGGATGGTCCATTGCTCTGAGCTATTGCACATGGAGACACATGATAGGTCATAATGTGTTACCCACTCACTTGTAGAGTGCATAATTAGGTTTTTGTATAGAAATAAGCCCTGCTGAAAAAGGATTTCCTATCATTGGTTGGCTTTATCAAAGCTTTACATCGTAAAGCGTATTTATTTCTTCAAGCACATTTTCTATGCTAAGCATACTAGCAGGTAAAGCATACAGTATCTGCTGGACTAGTTATGTTCAGGCGAATGTGTTTTCTCCCTAAGGTTTGCATTTTCAAGCAAACACCCGGTCTTTCTGCTCTGTTTTATTTTCTCTTGTGTATGAAAAAGAGAATCTTGAGATCCTTCCATGATTAATTTAGCAACTGATTATTCCATTAAAAATATATCAGTTGTATCTGGATTCATCTTGCCAAAACTAATACTTCTTTAAAAGAACCATTGGCTGCTTGTCTCGCTTCTTGGTAGATCATGCATTGTTGCCTCCGTTCTGCTGAATGGGCTTGTCAGAGTGGTATTCATCCTCCATTTTCTAACAGCTAATCTTTATTTGTGTCTAATAAAATTATGAATTATATTGTGTTTTTCTTTTTGTCTCCCTTGGGAGAAATAATGCATCCAACTGCTAGGAATGAAAAGGAAATAATTAATAAAACATCTCTACTAGACAGGAGTCACAATTGCCTAGGGTATGCTCCCACTACAGTACACCGAGAACAAATATACACACATAAAAGTGTTGTCATCTATGGTGGAACTTAACTATGTTTATTCATCCTCCATTTTCTAACAGAGTTTTCTGTTAGTAGTGCCTGATCTCTAACACAAGTGCCCTACAGTAATATCATGAGCAAGGAATATTTCGGGGAAGTGTAGGCTGTTGCTAGGCACCATGCTAGGGCCCCATATTGATAGCAATTAGGGCAAGCACTTGGCGTGGTTCTCATCAATCCTTGCAATCTTTGAACAGGAAATATTCATCATAAATGAACTGGATTTCACAGATAAACGTTATTGGTAGAATATCATAAATAAAAGTGTAAGTGCATTCATATTTAGTATAGTCTACCAACAAATGTTATGATCTGCACAAGCCAGGGCACTTTTGTTCTGTGCTTTACCATGCTGTAAAATGCTCACATCTGCACTGTTATATGGAATTGTAAAGCCTCTTATTTGGGGAAAACAGAAGGTAAACATTTTTATAAGACTGACTACACTATATTAAACCCTGGGCAGAATTCCCCTTTCTCATATTTGTAATTAATAAACATGACCATCTGTTATGAACCATGGATGCCTTTAATTGGATCCAGTACAAAGGACATTGCTCCCTCTATGCACTTCAAAGTCAAATCGCAGTGGTGATGGTGGTAAATTGAGCTGCAGAACACATGATAAATATGTAAGGCACACAAGCTTAATATGTTCCAAGAACGGTATATTTTAACAGGTATCTAGTAATTACGCCAGTATATTATATATGATATTTTACATATATTCATATCTAATGTTATATATATTAGGAATAAGGTATACCATGCTGTCAAATATTTACAGTACAGAGCAGTGCTGTGACTATACTGAAACACAAAGTACATGCACACCATTTTTATGCAGCTCATGGAAATTATATATTCTAATAAAACATACATTAAACCTTATAATAAATATTTCTGTTTGAAACAAAGCAAACCGATTGTGTAAGTTAGTATTCTCTACTAAGAACCCCTTCATTAAATGTCCCTTCTGTCTAGGAGTTCAAACATAGGATATGAGTCTAATCTAAAGATTTTCCGGCAGTTATGGCCCACCAAATATAAAAGGTATCTGTGGTATATTATATTAATAATCAATTTTTAGACAGAGTTGCATATAATGCACACATATAAGAAAAACAGTGATTTTGTAAATCTGAGCATTCCAAAGTGAGTACTTTTTGGAAGCAAGAAACATCCTAAACCATAACAATTTTAAACAATTTATTTACCATTACAACAGGGGTAAGTTTCCACTTACTGTTGTTTCCTTTACTGTGGATATCTGTCATGGACATTCTTTCTGTATCTGTCCTCCATAGTAGTACAAAAAGAGAACCCATGTACTGCCACCTTCACCCCACTCTGGCCCACACAGATTACTTAGTGGGTGGTTGTTTGAAAAAACAACTTAGGCTTTCTCGAAAAGCAAAAACGGAAGATGTTATCACCTACTGTTTTCTAGTAATCTTTGTGTCTAATAAAATTATGAATTATATTGTGTTTTCTTTTTGTCTCCCTTGGGAGAAATAATGCATCCAACTGCTAGGAATGAAAAGAAAAAAATTAATAAAACATCTCTACTGGACAGGAGTTACAATTGCCTAGGGTATGCTCCTACTACAGTACACCGAGAACAAATATACACACATAAAAGTGTTGTCAGATGTTGTCATCTATGGTGGAACTTAACTATGTTTTTTTTTTTTCTATTTGAGCACATGGGAGTTAAAGAGCTACTTTTACAGGAATTTGCAAGCACTGAGTTTGTCTATCTACACTTACAGTAGTTGCTTTGCTGCGAATTGCAAGTGAAGAAGCTTGGAGCCCAATGGATGAATTTCCGAACATTGTAATGGAAATGAAGATGAAACCCTGGGAAAAAGCTCAATACACATACATATAATAAAATACATATAATTACTGGTTTACCTGCCAAAGGATTTGCAATTCTGAAAAGCCAGTCCTGTGATTTCCATTAATTTTTACATTGCACAGCCAAACAGGTGGCATATATAATTCCTAAGTAGAGCGTATGCACTACATCACTGCAAAATATGCAAATGTGTTCATGTTCAGGGGCGGACTGACCATTCGAGCACTCGGGCATTGCCCGAGCGCCTGGGGTCAGTAGAGGGCCCATCAGATGCCCCTGGTACCTTTCATTGGCTTTTTCATAGGTTTTTTTGGGTGTGGGCGAGGACACAGGGGCCCCATGATCCCCTATAGCCCGGGGGCCCCATGAATTGTCAGTCCGCCTCTGTCCATGCTTAATACCCTTAAGAGATGAGTTTACCTTTGGGACAATGTTACATGTTCCACCCGTTTTTAGGGAACATATAATGTGTTCCCGATCCTGCAGCTGATCCCAACACCCCCTGCAACAGCAGTATTGGGAGAAGTTTTAAAAACAGCAGGGCTCAGCCCAAATGGCTGCGTCATTCATTCACAGAGCTCTGTGAATGAATAAACTACAAATCCTGACAGCCTTGGATGTCAGCTTGTAGTTCTTAATGAAATACCATGGTGCTGTTGAGCACTGTGGTAGTTCAATGAGTCTTCTTATCAGACAATATATCTGTGTGCCTGTACAACCCAGATACAGACAGGTCTGCAGGAGTCCTGCTCAAAAATAAAAAATAGTAAATACACATTTTTTACCTGCACATACTGAAGCCGCTGCTGACAGCTCAGCATGGGACTGGACTGTAAAGGCAATTTCTTCATTACAGGGCTAGATAGATTTGTTTTAGAATTTGGCTGCAAGTAGGTTTAGAGTTAGTTAGGTTTTGGATGAACATTAAAGACTGCAGAAAAATAAATGTTGATCTGCTAGAAATGCACTCTAGAAATGATCTGCTAGAAATGCTAAATTCTGTTATCAGCTGACAACAAACAACTTTTTTTTATGTAGAATTGAATGGTGTCAGCCCTGCCCTTTGTCTTTTGCTTAACTACTCAACCACTCCTGCTGCCTTCTTATCCACAGCATGGAAACTAGCTGACTTGCAGTCAGGGCTGCTGTTAGGTTGGCTGTAGGGGGCCCTGTGGTTTCTAACAGGGCTCTGTCCCCAAAAAGTACAGTTTGCTAGGCTTCAGTTATAAATGAACACAGTGAGTAATTGGTATTGATTACTCATTGTGTTCATTTAGGAAAAGAAGGGGCTGGTAAATGTGACATTTCCCGGACCATTCCCTCACTCTCCATCCTGAAGGATCCTATTGTGTGCTTGCAGCTGCTGGTGGGAAGGAAAGGAGGTAAGCTAGCAGCACTGTGAGTGTGGGGGAACACAGGGACACTTAAGGTGCACAGGGAGGGTAATGGGTGCAGTTGGGGGGCAATTACTGGAACCGATCCCCTGTATGGCTCTCTCTGCAGCAGCTCAAAGCCAGTGGGAGGAACAAAAGAAGCCAGCTTTCAGCTGCTGCAGGCATAGCCATACAGGGGATCAGCTCCATAATTGCCCCCCCCCCCGGTCATGCTGGAAAACCATCCCTGCCCACCTCTGATTCACGAAGCTGCCTGGGCCCCCCTGCTGGCCTGGGCCCAGTACAGGAGGACTGGTGGTACCCCCTTATCTGCGGCCCTGCTTGCAGTCCCAAGCTAAGAACTGGGAGAGCTAAATAGTCTCAACAACACAGGCACAGGATAGGTCTGAATTTCTGACAAAAAACAGGTATTTTTTGAAGTTATAAAACACATAGTATAACAAACACTTTCAATGCAATATTTACAATTTGCATACACTTAAGCAATATTTTTTCCTTGTTCAGCATTTCAGCTTCCTATGTCACTAAGGGGGTAATTGACTAAAACTGAAGAGTGCAAAATCTGGGGCAACTCTGCATAGAAGCCAATCACCTTACAGTTTTTTTTTGTGGAAGTCTAATTAATCAAGCTCAAGTTAGAAACTGCTTGGCTACCATTCACAGCTGCACCACATTTTGCACTCTCCAGTTTTAGTAAATCAACCCCCTGGTGATCCAATGATGAGACATTTAACCCAGATGGCGGTAATGCTAAACCAGGATGTAGCTGATGTGTGTGTCACTTGCCAAAATTATAAATCCTTGGCTGAAAAAACAGAAAACATACTGTATTTGTAGTTCAAACATATACATATGTAAATGTTTGCCTAAAGTTTCACCTTAATGTCAATGCCATTGCTTGTTCATCTGCCTACTTTTCAGTGCAGGAAAATTCTCTAAAATACAATTGTATTAATCATTTTTAATCAGTAATTATTAGAAAACTAAAAGAAAGAAACACTTTACGAACAATTTAATTTTTTTTTTATTCCAAATTCAGAAACAATTGAATTTTCCACTTCAAATAATAGCACACATAAACATATTGTTGTATATTTATTATTAATGCAAAACCACAAGGAATTAAAGATATGTACTAACACATTTCTGAAACTTGCTTGTGAACACTGTCTAGTAAAATGTAGACATACGAAAATTAACCAAAAGCAAAGTACAAAGAATCTTCACGGGTTTGTGGTGTTTTTATGATAATTATGATGACACACATGAGTTTTGATTATACAGTTTACCAACAGTGAACAAACCAGGGTAATGCTGCATCTGCAGTAAATGGGCTCTACTGTAAAAATCTAAATTTAATAGTCAACTCATTGACAGTAAGCACCTTCATTGTACTTTTGTTTTAACTCCCTACCAGGCTTAAAGTGTATCTTGACCCCAAAACAAATAATATATTTCATTTGCCAGTTCTTAGATGTGATGGATGAATTAGTAATCTTTTTTAAAGGTTTTTTTTACTTTATTTTTACCTGAGGATCTGGCCAGTAAAAACCATTCCTGCCATAAGGTGACAACTCTTACATACAGTGCAGTAACTGTGGAGAATTTGCGTTGTCACCCTAGGCTGCTCACTCATTTGGATTACTGAACACCCCACTTCCCGTCTCCATAACATAGGAGGGAGATGTTTGGTAGCCCAGAGAGGAGAGCTGGGCAGAGATGATGTAACTACTTGGTATTTCATTGCAGAAGGAGCAGAGTGCATAGCAAATTGCAATCTTCCAGTGGTACAGTATATTTAACAGACCAAAATTTAGAAAATAAAAAAGTTTACTATTAGGGTTTATATACACTTTAGGCCCATCTGTTGAGATAAAATGGTGTTCATAGAGCACAATATCTCATTTTACATTCCATGCTGATCCTGATGAAATCTGGAATTGTAGCTTCTGATTAATAAACTGGAAAATGAATGGGATACTGTGTGAATTTTACTATATAGCCATGCATTAAATTGTGATTTTTTTTTTTTACTAGAGATACTCATTAACTGCAGAATGTGTTTTTATATGTTCAACAATTAACAATAAACATTTAACAGGTTTTTAACTTATGTCACCAATTATGTTAATTTTATAAATAGGAAGTGGGTTCTTTCTCACTACATGGATAGACACACAACAAAAACTCCATTTCTTTGCTTGCTTAGTATGTGAACCTATTACTGAAAATGGGCTTAAATCATAATAAATATGCTCCGACACAACTAGTCTTCAGTAATTTAATGTCTTGGATAATAGCCAATTACAGGACCAATAAGATCTCTAGCATGGCCATTAGCAGCACTCTTTGGACTTGCAATGTGCATTTTAGGACCCCAAGATTGGAAATGGTATGAGAAAGGCACTCCTGGAATAATCAGTGCCTGGAGGGTAATTTTGAGCATCACTGAGAATGAGTAGTTTATTTTGTGTGTAATGACTGATCATGAAATCAAGAAACCTTATTTAATTAATTTGGTTGTGTTGGGGTGTCCTTTCTTGGATGAATGGGGAAACACACTAGGTAGCTCTAAACAAAATGGCAAACTGCAACACAACAGTTGATACCAAAGTTAGTGTAAAACATTTGAGATCTTTTATTTAATACTCAGTACTTGACCTGCAACCTGCTCTAGAACCAGCACACAGTAAAAGACTGAAAAGTTATGGAAACATTGCTTAGTTACAGAAAGAGACTGTCCAGGTACAGAGAATGAAAGACTAAAGATTTCTCATTTACAGAGAGAGATGGCTTTAAGACTTTCTAGTTACATCGACAGCTGCCATTACATGTCACTTACTTCATCTGCAGAATGTGCTGAGTACACTGGTGCTTTGCTATACTTCCCTGTTACTCTAGAGTTGTACAGTATAGGGAAGCCTGTGTTAGATGCCTATGCTGTCCCATCTGCCCCTACACTACACCATGTCATATTACAGTCACGTGACCTAGAGAAAGGAATTGGTAGGGCAGGGAAAACATGACTGAACTTTGCACTGACCCTCTAATACAAGCCTCTTTGAATAACATGCTATGTTAATAGAGTATGTGACATATTATGGCAGTCTACCACAAACCTAAACCCCATTGCAGAAGTATCGTACTGCATGTGGCCCAGTAGCCCAATTAATTTATTCCCTAATGGCCCACACCTGCTCCATATATTGGGTAATCCAACACTGCAATCACACAATTTATGCCAAAGATCTCTGTCGCCTTTTTTTAACCTTGACTTCCCTGTTGT
Source organism: Staurois parvus (assembly GCF_062004578.1). NCBI lineage: Eukaryota > Metazoa > Chordata > Amphibia > Anura > Ranidae > Staurois > Staurois parvus. The sequence continues at coordinate 10,049,330 of NW_028318003.1, forward strand.
TTTATGAGATTTTTTACTGTAGGTCTAGGAAACAGAAAATTTAGAGTGATTTTTATGCTAGAATCTTTTAGTCCAGATTAAAAGAAGGCATCTACAAAGTAACTCTACATCCTTATATTATAGACAGTAAACACCACCTGACAACTCACAAACACATATATACACCAAATTATATACACCACAGGCAAGCACATTTGGCGTTCTTTTATGCCTTGCTGTCTTTCTTCAAGTCTTGTTAGCTACTTTAGGGTCATATTGGATAAGCCGCATTATTTCATCATTCATCATAACTCCTTGAATGAATTCCCCTTCAGCAATTTTATCTGGATGAAGAGAAATAAAAATATATAAAAATAAACCAATTTCTTATGTAAAATTAATATACCCCTCCCACAATCCAAAGATATGCTTGTAGGTGAATTGGCTCCTGTCTCAATTGGCCCTAGTATATGTATGTATGAATGTGAGTTAGGAACAGGGGCAGACTGACAACTCATGGGGCAATAGGGGACCATGGGGCCCCTGTGTCCTTGCCCAAACTCAAAAAAGCCTATGAAAAAGGTACCAGGGGCATCTCATGGGGCCCCCTACTGACCCCGGGCCCTCAGGCAATGCCCGAGTTTCCAAATGGTCAGTCCGCCCCTGGTTAGGAACCTTTAATTGTACACTCCTTGAGGGTTAGGGAATGATGTGACTGTACAAAATATATATACAGTATCTCACAGAAGTGAGTACACCCCTCACATTTTTGTAAATATTGTATTCTATCTTTTCATGTGACAACACTGAAGAAATTACACTTTGCTACAATGTAAAGTAGTGAGTGTACAGCTTGTATAACAGTGTAAATTTGCTGTCCCCTCAAAATAACTCAACACACAGCCATTAATGTCTAAACCACTGGCAACAAAAGCGAGTACACCCCAAAGTGAAAATGTCCAAATTGGGCCCAAAGTGTCAATATTTTGTGTGGCCACCATTATTTTCTAGCACTGCCTTAATCTTCTTGGGCATGGAGTTCACCAGAGCTTCACAGCTTGCCACTGGAGTCTTCTTTCACTCCTCCATGATGACATCATGGAGCTGGTGGATGTTAGAGACCTTGCACTCCTCCACCTTCCATTCGAGGATTCCCCACAGATGCTCAATAGGGTTTAGGTCTGCAGACATGCTTGGCCAGTCCATCACCTTTACTCTCAGCTTCTTTAACAAGGCAGTGGTCATCTTGGAGTTGTGTTTGGGGTCGTTATGTTGGAATACTGCCCTGCGGCCCAGTCTCCGAAGGGAGGGGATCATGTTCTGCTTCAGTATGTCACAGTACATGTTGTTATTCATGTTTCCCTCAATGAACTGTAGCTCCCCAGTGCTGGCAGCACTCATGCAGCCCCAGACCATGACACTCCCACCACCATGCTTGACTGTAGGCAAGACACACTTGTCTTTGTACTCCTCACCTGGTTGCCGCCACACACGCTTGACACCATCTGAACCAAATAAGTTTACCTGGCAGCACTCATATGTCTATTTCCCAAAGACAACCTCTGGATAAGACACTGAGCATGTGCACTCAACTTCTCTGGTCAACCATGGTGAGGCCTGTTCTGAGTGGGACTTGTCCTGTTAAACTGCTGTATGGTCTTGGCCACCATGCTGCAGCTCAGTTTCTGGGGCTTGGCAATCTTCTTATAGCCTAGGTCATCTTTATGTAAAGCAACAATTTTTTTCAGATCCTCAGAGAGTTCTTTGCCATGAGGTGCCATGTTGAACTTTCAGTGACCAGTATGAGATAGTGAGAGTGATAACACCAAATTTAACACACCTGCTCCACATTCACACCTGAAACCTTGTAACACTAATGAGTCATGACACAGGGGTGGGAAAATGGCTAATTGGGCCCAATTTGGACATTTTCACTTAGGGGTATACTAACTTTTGTTGCCAGCAGTTTAGACATTAATGGCTGTGTGTTGAGTTATTTTGAGGGGACAGCAAATTCACCCTGTTATACAAGCTGTACACTCACTACTTTACATTGTACCAAAGTGTCATTTCTTCACATGAAAAGATATAATAAAATATTTACAAAAATGTGAGGGGTGTACTCACTTCTGTGAGATACTGTATGTAAAGTGCTGCGTAAATTGATGGCGCTGTATAAGTACTTGTAATAAATAAATAAATAAATAAAAATAACCACAGAAACACTAATGCCATATGGGTTTGCTCATTAGACTAGGTTCAGAATTTGTTGATTCTATCATTGCTTCTACAAACCCCATTCAAAAGACACTTAGAGCGGTTTAGCTTGTTAAATCCAAAACAATGTACTGTACAGTTCTTTGGAAAACTAATTGTCATTTAGTTAGGTTTTCATCCACTTTACCAGATTCCACAAAAGTGAAAATCCCCCTCACCGGTGTTGGTTGGTGGTTGTTTTTCAAACTTCAAAAAAGCAGATGCAAGACTGCTGAAACATTTATAAGTATTACGTTTTGAATGGAACCAGGCTAACCAGCTCATAGTGCAACTTTGGCCTTGTTACTTTTATAAACTGTGATCAGATGAGGAGTAAAAGTTCTGAGCTGGAAAGCCCTTCACCAGCTTACATCAATGAACATATAGAGTTGATTCACTTTTTTGTTGAAAGTGGAGAACACCTTTAAAGAGACTTTATCACTTGGGGCAGGTATGGGGAGCTTGCACACATCTTCAGCAGCCACTCAAACCTTCCTGTCATGTTGCAATCTCAGGTAGTTCTAAAATGCAATGTTTCAGCAGTTCCCAATGGTACCAAAGCTTGACCTGCCCTCTAAGGATAATATAATGACAGGCCAATAGGTGTGTGTGTGGTAGGGCTTAGTGGTAAGCTCTGACACTATTAGGAAGTGTAGTAGCTTTGCCTGTCAAAACAGCTTGGCATCCAGCTGTGACAGGAAGGTTTGGGAGTCCACTACAGTTATGTTACCTGGAGGGGAATGCATTTCATAGCTGCATAATCTTGCCCTTTTCTACCCGTAATTTTCTTTAACACACATATCTACACAATCTATAGTATTATATTTCCAATTAGTTGGTGCATACTCTAAATCAGGGGTCTCCAAACTTTCTAAACAAAGACATACTTTCTAAACAAAGGGCCATTTTATTGTCCTTCACACTTTAGGGGGGGTGGGACCGTGGCCAGCAGGAGTAATATATTTCCTGGCATCAGTGAGAATAATCGCCACATTTGGTATTAGGGAGAAGAGTAGTGTCCCATTGTTGATATCAGTTTCAGAAATCGTGTCCCATTGTTGGCAGAATATCTCATTGTGTCTTATGTCTCATATCAGTGGGAAAGTAATTTGTTAGAAGAGAACAAGAAGGCACTTCTAAGTGCAGTACATTCACATATTTATTGGTGAAAACGTTTAAAACCACTTACAAAGGACAAACCACAGCCGGCAGGCATAGATAGGACACCTAAAGAAGGAGCCCTCTTCTTCCTGTACAGCACCGTGACAGGAGGAGAAGGGCTGAGTCCCCACCTTCCCCTCCTATTTATTCGGCTCAGTTCACAGTGGGTTGCTGTCTTGATGAAGAAGTGATTGCGCATGCTCCAAAACGTGTCACCGCCCACCATTGACGTCACTTCCGGGATGTGCGTTCCACGCGGATGGCGTGCATTCCACAAAGGCCCAGGAAGAGTGGTGGCCATCTTGGAGTTGCATCTGAGCTTCCCCTGCTGCTGCTGGATGGCACAGTGAGCTCCAGGACACAGTGACAGGAGCCCTGCATTGATGTTTCATATGCCTGAGCATTTTCATCCTCTGTAAGTGGTTTTAACCATTTCCCCCAATAAATATGTGGATGTACTGCACTTAGAAGCGCCTTCTTGTTTTCTTCTGTCCTGCCCAGAGTCTGCTTCTACTCCTGGAAGTGCTGCTCTAGTGCCTATTCCCACTGTCTACCTTCATTGGTCTCCAAGGCAGATGCACCCTAAGAACGCCTCTTTTCTAAAGTAATTTGTTAGACTGCGCTCGACTGACTAGATCTGTCACTGGTCATCAGTGGGTGATTGAAGTTGTCCCTCCAGTAGGTCGTGCCCAGTGGTGGATACTAGCAGTGAACCCCCTTAGGGCTTGGGCTGCTGCCTTTCTGGTATGGCCTTAAGGTTCAAGCGAAGACTTGGAATAATAGGAAGGAAGGCACGCCCGATGTCCAAAAGAATGCAAGTTCGATAATAAATTAAGTGGTGTTTATTGAGAATAGTGACAAGTATATCAAGCCAATGTGTCTCAGGAGACAAGGGCTCTCCCTTCTTCAGGGCTGGTGATGCACGCTATTAAATGGGAATGATTCCCAATTCGGTTATATACAGTATCTGCAACATTTTTGGAGGTAAATCTGACAAAGTTTATTCGGCTCCTGGAGCCTCACCTGTAATTTTGTCAGTTTTACCACCGAAACTTTGCAAATATTGTATATAACCGACATAGGAATCATTCCCATTTAATAGAGTGCAGCAACAGCTCTGAAGAAGGGAGAGCCTTTTTCTCCCAAAACATGTTGGCTTGATATACTTGTCGCTACTCTCAGTAAACACCTCTTAATTTACTATTGAACTTGTATTATTTTGGACACTGGGCGTTCCTTCTTTCCTACTGTTCCAAGTCATATCAGTGGGAGGAAGAGTGCCCACGGGCCAGATAAAGGCAAGCGAAGGGCCACATCTGGCCCCCAGGCCGCAGTTTTTTTTAGTTTTGGAAGAGGATATGACGCTAAAGCAGAAGAAATCCTCATAGCCATTTGTGACTGGAACCATTTGAAGATTTCCCCTCTATCCATGTTTTCTGTTTTTTCCCCTTCCTGTAAAGGGGTGGTCACCATGACAAAAAAAAAAATAAATCTTCCAGTGGAGGCACAATAATAAAAAACCTCATGGGGATATTAACACATTCCTATTTCTATCCAAAATTTAAAAAAAAAAAAAGATTTAGATGAACTTTAAAGTTGAACTAAACCCACTGATTTAACTGTTCCCCAATACAGTAACCTTGGCATGCCATGAATGATAACAATTACAGTTGCTAGTGAGTCAAGTCTCAACTGAACTGTTAAGCCATCAAATGGTTGGTGTTCTAGGTGATCACATGTGAATAACTGCAGATCAAACAGAGGCTAAGATGGCAGTTTCCTTGGCTGTAAAGGAGAGGAGGGTTTACTTCCACTTTAAGTGAGACGTGGAAGTTCTCAATATTTCATCATTCCCCCCATGCTTGTGTAACACGCCCTAAAAGTCTAACAAAACTTACCAAAACCTATCTTTCCAAAGTCTTGCTCAATATCAATTAAAAACAAAAACAAAGCAAATACATTAGCAATCATTTTCTGACCTCAAGGGACCAGTCCTGTTTGTATCCATTGAAAAATCTTTTATGTGCTAAAAGCTGTTTCATGACAATGAACTGAAAAGTGTGTTGAAATGCAGTCTGGCTTAGCAGGAATTTGCCTTATAAATACAAATAAAATGTGTAATGTGCAATGATTATATACAAACTGCAGGAATTATTGGCACCCAAGCAGATTAATATGAATTGGTTGCACTGAGTTTCTGTACTTTGTGCATATCTGATTCTATATCTGATTGCCTTGCATGGCAGACTATTCTTCCTGTACATTAGCAGCCAGAAAAAGAATAATAAATAATGGGTTTCACAATCTCATGTCCTGAGTGAACTTTCACTATTTAACTGGAAAATGCTTAGAAGAATATGATTGTTCATTGTATGCATCGCAAACATTGCTATATTGGTAAGGAACTCTTAATTAAATTGAATTACCATTATCTTTCTTTTTGAAATAAGCCCATAGCTTGTCCGCTCTCTTCTGTGGTGTATTTTCATCCTCTGGGAGGTTCTGCTGTTCTGATTCAGGGATCATCTTGAATATAGCCTAGAGAAATCCAAAAAATATATAATTTGTAAATATGATGTAGTAATTTGGAATTGCAGTTGTATGTAAATATGGTGACAGGTTGTGTCATCACAAAGCTCTTCTTTTGCAAGGGGCCCTTCTATAGGAAAAAATCTCTTTGCAACTGGATCTCTTTAAAGGAAAATTTTCCTAAGAGAAAAATATAGCCTGCCATTGTGTCTTTCTGTAAAAGCTAGATTTCTGGCTGTCGTGATTACCCTATTATGCCACTACTTTGTGTCCCTTGTCTGGAAAAAGTATGCATTCAGCACGTCTGACTTTACCTTGACTTTACACATAAGCACAGTTGCTACAGGTCAGGTACTCAAACGTTAATTAACCAATGTATTCAGTGAACTAGCCAGACATTTAGCATCTTCAGAAGTAAATTGGTAAAAGCAACCCCCATATGTCTCTCAGGAAAGGTTTGGTTCTCATGTTCCCTGATTATCTCACGCCTTGACTACTGCAACTCCCTCCTCACCGGCCTACCCCAGTGCAAACTCTCCCCGCTTCAGACCATCCTGAACTCAGCTGCCAGACTCATCCACCTCACCAGCCGCTCCACCTCTGCCACCCCCCTCTGCCTCTCCCTCCACTGGCTCCCCATTGCCCAACGCATTAAATTCAAATTGCTCACCCTGACCTATAAGGCCATTCACAACACTGCCCCTAACTACCTCACCGACCTGATTCCCAGGTACCACCCTACCCGTACCCTTCGCTCTTCACAGGACCTCCTTCTATCTTGCTCCCTGGTCTCCTCCTCCCACGCACGACTGCAAGACTTCTCCAGGTCCTCCCCCATCCTCTGGAACTCACTACCCCAATCCATCAGACTGTCACCTTCCCTCCTCACCTTCAGGCGCTCCCTGAAAACCCACCTCTTCAGGGAAGCCTACCCCACCCTCACCTAACAGCCGCTGCCCTTCCCTCCTCCTACCACTCCATCCCCCACAGCCGTTTCCTCCTGTGCCTCTACCCCCTCCCTCCTAGATTGTAAGCTCGAAAGAGTAGGGCCCTCTTACCCCTTGTGTACTGTTTGATATTACTGTTCTGTTTCATGTATTGTCCCCCCCCTCTATTGTACAGCGCTGAGCAAACCCTTTGGCGCTATATAAACTCGATAAATAAATAAATGTTCCCATTTTTGATTACCCGAAGCCTTCAGTAGTTGCATACAGAATACACTTCAAATCCTTCTGGCAGTAGGGAGGTGTGAACAATTTTGTCTGTTTTTACAAACAAATTACACAATGATTGATAATTAACCTTCCTAGCGATCTGATTGGGGTTGATTTACTAAAACTAGTGTACTCAGAATCTGGTGCAGCTGTGCATGGTAGCCAATCAGCTTCTAACTTCAGCTTGTTCAATTAAACTTTGACAATAAAACCTGGAAGCTGATTGGTTTAATGCACAGTTGCACCAGAAAGTTTGCACTTTCCAGTTTTAGCAAATCCCCCCATCATGTCCATATTTCTGTGCTCAAAGTGGTAAATTTTTTTGCATGGAAATATGTATTTTTTTATTGTAGACCTGTAATTCTTAGGAATAACTCACTGAAATCTGTCCGAACAAGAGTCTAGTAAACATCCGGGTATGTTAAAATTTGAAACACGAAGTCATAAATGATCATTTAATAAATAATCATAAAAAATAATAATATAATAATAATAAATTTAATTCAATAATATAATCAAACCAAAAACACTGAAATATAGCGCCAAGTTTGCACATCACTGAGCAAAGTCGCAAAATCGTTTTCAGTGTCTGATGACGAATTTCCCCACGAATCATTATCACTCAATTCTGCAAGTAGTTCTAATTTACTATCACTGTTCTCTAGCTGGTCTAAAACTGATTTTGACCTAAAGGGACGCTTTTTGGACGCCATGGACGTTTCTCAGTTTCCAGGCAGTAAAAATGCAGGCAGGGCACAGGACAAAGCACTAGGGACAAAATGTATGTGAAATGGTTTGATACAGTAATGTTTTACTATGTGATTTTAGTGTATTTAGTGTATGTCACTTTTTGTCATTTTCAAATTTCCCACCAGTTCCGTCCCCGTACGTCCCGACGTCGCAGGGGACGGAACCCAGATGACAGATGCCGGCATCCGCCGGAGGACATTACAGGGGACACTGCAGGAGGGACATCGCTGGAGCGCAGGACAAGGTAAGAGAAGAACAGATCCCGGAGCAGCGACACATGGTAAGCCCGAGTGTAGCTCGGGGTTACCGCTTGTGGTACTGAAACTTTACCCCGAGCTACACTCAGGAATACCGCCAGGGAGGCTACTAACTAAACATTTCCTTTAGATGTTTGGATGCGAAGTCTGACTTGACCTCTTGCGGTCCTGCTACTGGCTCTCCAGTTAGGGCTTCTCTGGATGAGCTGTGATTTACAACACTGGAGGATCTTATGGTCCATGGATTTTTACCCCTTTACCGACTTTTTGACATTAGTGGCTTTAATATACTCTACATCTGCCTTAACAGCATTTGCCTCTGTGGCTATCAGTGCGGCCTCAGTGCTCTCCTGGGGGGCCCTGGCTCTATTGATGCTTGTCTGGATGCGGCCTGAGGAGGAGTCATGGACTTGGTCACACACCTAACGTTTTTAATATGGTAGAAATTCAATCATTGATACTCTTTACTTGGTCTCTATCACAGCATGCTTCCGTAGAGGCCATATGTCTCATGCACAGAGTTTTGACCCTGAAGAAGGAGTAAACTTACTCTGAAATGCGTTGGATGCCATTTAGGAGCTCTGTTATGCCAACATAATTCTATATGGTACCATTGTAATTATTGAATACACTGCCGCCTATTTAATGTTTTATGGCTATCATTCACCTTTGTTCAATAAAGACTGATATAACTTTTACATATTTTGGTGACGCATTTAATGTCATACCAAGGGGGTTGTTTTCTCCTATATAAATTTACACTTTAGGGATGTTTGGCATTTATTAGAAAAACCTCAGGTTCACCTCCCATATAATGATTACCCTATTATGTCACTAGTTTGTGTCCCTTTTCTGGAAAAAGTATGCCTGTCAGCACGTCTGACTTTACACATAAGCACAGTTGCTACAGGTCAGGTACTCAAACGTTAATTAACCAATTTATTCAGTGAACTATCCAGACATTTAGCATCTTCAGAAGTAAATTGGTAACAGCAACCCCCATATGTCTCTCAGGCAAGGTTTGGTTCTCATGTTCTCATTTTTTATTACCCATAGCCTTCAGCAGTAGGAAGGTGTGAACACTTTTGTCTGTTTTTACAATAAAAATTGGACAATGATTGAATTAATAACTTAATGTATGAATATCGGTCACCAATTAATGTCTGCTGACTGTTAGATGATGGCTGGTGCTTAGTTTTGGGGACTGATTATATTGCTCTGATGAGTGCTCACCTTGTTGGCTCCCTAAAACTGATCTGGCAATTAGATGCACATTTCAAATACATATATGCGAGATGTCTAGCTCTGGAAAATATTTTTGATTCCGTTCAGTCTCTCATGGGATTCACACACCCCTCCAACACTGCCTAGCTTTTAGGGTGACTCCTCTTTCTCTATTACACTTAGGGAATACATGACAGTCACCTTTTGTCTCCTGGTCTTCTGACTAGACAATGAAGGAGCAGCAGCACATTAACGGGGGGATTTCTGTGCTCTTGATTCCTGTAAGCATGTTTTCAGTGTTAGACAGTGTTATGCAATTTATTATAGCCTGGTTGCTTAACACTGCTGGCTTCCTCTCTATAAAAAGATATGTTTAGGTTTTTGTATTGTCTGTAATTTATATTCAGGTTTAATTTGTTACTAAACCCACAACAGTAAAATCAGTCTGTTAATGCAGTTTAGTATGCTTGTTACACTTACTGTAGAACCTAAGGATTTAAAGTGTTACTAAAGCCATGGCCCTGCATTCACTATATCTGGTCTCCCACAGTACACACGACATGGAAATGCAATTATTTTAGTAAATATAAACTGCTAAATACCTTTTCTCATCAGATGTTAGAGCACTCGTGACTTCAGCAGAGCACTGGTTAAAGCTTGTAGGAGGAGTTTTCCTTCTGCTCTAGGGGGATGCAAAACCCCTGACCCTCTGTCTGGACAGTGCTGATTGGCCCTGTGCTGATCATATGCACTCTCCCAAAAAAAAAATACCTCTCTAGTAATACACATTAAACTGAGCATGTGCATGTCACTACGGATTCAGTCTGTATCAGGTGGTAATTTCAACAAGAGAAGGGGCAGAAAGGATCAAACATCCTTTTTACACGATGCAGAGGATTAACCCCTTAGGTTCCACAGTGATTATAACAAGCATGCTTTACTGCATATACAGACTGATTTTACTGTTGTGGGTTTAGTAACACTTTGATCCTAAGCATTTTGTAAAAAGGATTTTTGATCCTGCCTTCTCTGATCTTTCTCCTTCTTCTAATGTCCCCAATCCATCTGCTGATAGTACAGAACCTTGGGGGCAAGATGCACATGCTCCGTTTGGTGTGTATTGCTAGAGAGTTTTTTTTTTTGGGAGAGTGCATGTGATGAGCACAGGGCCAATGGGTCAGGGGTTATGCAGCCTCATAGGACAAGCGGGGGGCGAATGAAAACTTATCCTACAAGCTTTAACCAGTGCTCTGCTGGATATTGATAGAAGTCACATGACTGCTCTAACTGCTGAAGAGAAAAGGTATTTAGCAGTTTATATTTACTAAAATAATTGAGTTTCCATGTTGAGTGTACTGTGGGAGACCAGATATAGTGAATGCAGGGTCCGGGGTTTAGTAACACTTTAAATAATAACTTACTTTAAATTACAGTTATGCAAAGACCATTATCTGGGAAAATGGGAACCCTTATATGTTTGTAACAGTACATCAGGTTCTACCACACTAGGAGGTCTCAACATTTCCAGGAAATAGATGTGCAATGATTGGTTTCTCCTGCATCAATACAGACTGGGGAAATCTGATACTCTGTTGCCTCCTAAACATCCAATGAATCAAAGACAATTATGTCAAAGTGAAATGGAATAGTGGACCTATATATGAAAAAGTTAAAACTAACATTAACATCTTCTTGTTTGTCTCGTTCTCCAGTTGTTCTTCAAGATCTACAAAGCCAGGAACAACAGGGTAAAGCCTAGTGCACATGATGAGAAAATCAGCCGAAAAATAACGCTTTCAGAGCGATCATCCGATAATCTGATCATTAGTACACAGCTTTCGAGAGCCGATCACAACAGCTAATGCAAAATTATCCGAAGGGATAAGCACAAACATTTTTCTCATATGATACCAGAATGAACAATTTTCGTTTAATCAGTACAGTATTTGTCCGAAAAAAAATGAGTGACCAAAACCACGCATGCTCGGAAATGAAAGAATTACATTACAATACAATATTATACATTATATCACTTCCAAAGTTGTAATCTATAATACGAGAATTTGTGTAGCTTTAGTAACCTGTTCATTTTCAATATGACACTAGCGTGCAAAAAAAAAAAAAAATGGACGATCATTTGTCTGATATTCTCATGTGAAAGTGGCTTAAAAGTTTTTTTAAACATGTAAATTAAAAAAAAAATAACACCTACTGGAGACAATTCCACTAACTGGAGTTACGTAACCCATTTAGGATTGGCTGATAGATTTGCACAAATCAGAGCCAAAGATAGCTCTGCTAGCAGTGTCATGGTTTAAAGGTTTTTCTTTTTTTCTTTTTAGGCAGGGAGGGAAGAATGAGTGGGTACCAGATTACCTGTATTGAAAACTTGGCCAGTTTAGGCTGCTTGGCCAAGCTCAGGCTACAGACATTATTATACATGGGATCATATGTTATGCATGGGCTAAAGCCTGGCCATCCTGTCTATCTATTACTATGTAAGAAGATAATATCAAGAGAGAATAGTAAATAAGTGTAGAGAAGTTCACAAAGTGGGTCATATCAAGACAAAGCACAATTAAAAGAAACAACACCATTTCTCAGAAGTTCCCAAAGCAGGCCATACCAATTAGCAGCAGCAAGCCAGGACCCGAAGCAAGCCATACCAACCACACCAGATCTTTTCAGAGGCCATGATGAAGTAGGACATTCCAAAAGAGGATTCAATTGCAGAACAAAAAAATGGAATTCTCAAATTGGACCACACACAAAGTGGTGTTGAATGAACTTATCAGCCTAACAAGCCAGCAATAAGACAACACAATACATATCATCAATATATCTGTGCAGATATATGCAAATATGATATATATTTTTTATTCTTTTATAGTGTTACTAAACCCAGGACCCTGCATTTACTATATCTGGTCTCCCACAGTACACAGAACATGGAAAAGCAATTATTTTAGTAAATATAAACTGCTAAATACCTTTTCTCATCAGCAGTTAGAGCAGTCTTGTGACTTCTATCAGTGTTCTGTCGAGCACTGGTTAAAGCTTGTAGGAGGATTTTTATTTCTGCTCTAGGAGGATGCAGGACTCCTGAACTCTGTCTGGACAGTGCTGATCGGCCCTGTGCTGATCATATGCACTCTTCCAAGAAAAAAAAAACCTCTCTAGCAATACACATCAAACTGAGCATGTGCAGATTGATAAGGAGATAAGAGGGGCACACTGGAAGAAGGGGAGGATCAGAGAAGTCAGGATCAAACAGTGTTTTTATATAATGCAGAGGATTAACCCCTTCGGTTCCACAGTGAGTATAACAAGCATGCTTTACTGCATATAAAGACTGATTTTACTGTTGTGGGTTTAGTAACACTTTAAGGCCAGGTTCACTCTGATGCGAATTGTCCTATGATTTGACAGTTTGTCCTACGATTTTGACCACATACAATGATCTGCAATGGAACCAGTCTAATCGCCCTTGGAGTCGCACGGATTAGAAAAGTAGTTCCTGCACTACTTTTGCCGATTTGGGGTGAGACTTGCATAGACAGCTGTGCATGAATTTCTATAAAAGCTAAAGCAACAGATTTATATCAGTCAAAAAACATATAAATGAAAATGAATCCCAAATCCATTATAATTTCCTAGAGCCTATTTGAAAGGAAGTTGGGTTGAAATGTGTACACTATTTCTGCATACACCAACTTTGTAAGCCTGTTCAACATCGGTATGCTTGTGGATCAAACAGCTAACTGACACATTGTAAAGGCTTGTCACTGAAGTTTTGGTCAAAAGTGTCATATTTTTAAAAACAATAGCAAACAAAACTGCCTTACTGGAATAAATGATACAAAGGTAAAGGACAGGATGTATTAAAGATAACCTGTAAGGTCTCTGAACCTTAAATCACCAGTCAACAGAAGAGCTGTTATACTTACATCTATGGTGGTCGGTATCTTCTACCACCCCATCGGTTCAGGGCTTCAGCTTCCAACAATGCCTTCATAATTCAACAATTCCAGAAGTGTCAGATGCCTCTGTCCCCTGCCGCATGTTGTAGCTCCATCCTCTGATCCCTAGGCCACTGCTGAGTCTTGTAGAGACATAGGGGAGAGCAGGGGTGGACTGACCATTTGGAAACTCGGGCACTGCCCGAGGGCCTGGGGTCAGTAGGGGGCCCCATGAGTTGCCCCTGGTACCTTTTTCATACTTTTTTGAGTTTGGGCAAGGACACATGGGCCCCATGATCCCCTATTGCCCGGGGGCTCCATAAGTTGTCAGTTTGCCCCTGGGGGAGAGTTAGGAACCACAGAGCACAGTGGAGAACATTTCTGGAAGTGTTGAATTGTTGAGGCTGCAACATTGGAATAGAAGAGAGAAAGGAGACACAGGCCTACCTCTTCCATTGCAAGAGCATTTTTTTTTAGTTTAGAGGTCTGTCAAGGTCTCTGTAAAGTACACTACTTTGAATTGCTGTGCTAACCAAGCACTTTTTTCATTCCAAATCCATTTACACCTTTTCATAAATGTTCCGTGTTTCAATAAAGTAAGGCGTAAAAAACTAGAACTAGAAAAGTGAGATTTTGGTAAAAAAAAATGAACATGCTTTTTGTACATAGTAAAGAAAGCAATAGTTCACCATAGCTATTTGATGTTTTATTAATAGTCCCTCTACCTAAAAAGAGAATAAAGTAAGTCAAGAACACAACAAGTCCTCTTTTTGCAAATAGTGTATTTCATGTAGTTTTTAATTTTTGACAGAAAAGTATACTGCACTGCAATCAGCCTTGAAACAATCAAATCTGGACAACTTAATATTATAAAAGCACACAGTGGAATGCAATAGTCTGGGGAATGGAGGATATGTTGGTATGTATACCACTATTATGCACCAAGGGGGAGTTTTTTTTTAGAGAATTTGACTTATTTTTTCTGCACAGGACATGTTGTGTTTTGAAGCAGAGGGCCGTATATATGCAAAGTGTTAAATAAATGGTACACAATTTCGAAGCAATCTGGCAAACACATAGCCATTCTGCTAAGTAGCTCAGAGATTTTTCTGACAAATGTAAAATGCAGTCACAACCTGTGTAAGCAATATGGCAATTGCTCTCTAGTGGTCTAAAAGGAGAAGCTGATGCATAGTGCCACTTTGAGAGAACCCAGAGTACCAAATTGCGTAAGATATTTCTGCAGGTTGTCGCAGGTGTAATACTAAGGATAGCCTATACCTACAGTATATGTGAAAAATACTACAAAATTCAAATAAACCTATTATAACCCTATATGTGTAAATAGAAATCATGAAGAATCACTTCCTTGAATTCTTCTATCATTTTATTACATTGTACGTGCACACTTTATAAAATATGCAGTTCAGTTTTGGGCACCAATTCACAAAAAGAACATTGGGGAACTGGAGAAAGTACAGAGAAGGGCAACCAAACTGATAAGAGGCATGGAGGAGCTCAGCTATGAGGAAAGATTAGAGGAACTGAATTTATTCTCTTGAGAAGAAGAGATTAAGAGGGGCTATGATCAACATGTATAAATACATCAGTGGTTCATATAGTGAACTCCGTGTTATTCACCCTGAGGTCATTAGACAGGACAAGGGGGCACTCTTTATGTCTGGAGGAAAATAAATTTAATCTCCAAACACAGAAAGGTTTCTTCACAGTAAGAGCTGTGAGAATGTGGAACAGACTCCGTCAGGAATGGAGTTGGGACTCACCTGCCTTGTGGGCTGCAGTACCAGGGCTGGCCAGCGGGTGCTCTCAGCAGCCAGAACCTCACTCCTGCAATCAAGCCATCACCTGAGGCTGATTGCAGGAGGTGTATTTAAGGAATGGCCAGACCTGCAGTCAGGGCCTTGGTGTATTGTTTCCATGAGCCCCTGTACCTGCATCCTGTCTGCTTCCTGCCTGATCCTGACTCTGCTTGATCCTGACTCTGCCTGAACTCTGCCTGCACCGACCTCGGCAACTCCTGACCAATCTTCTGCCTACTCCTTGTACCTTGTTTGCCCGTTAGCTACCAACCCGGCCTGCCTCACTACGTTGAGCTCCATATATATATATATATATATATATATATATATATATATATATATCAGTTAAGGTTTGGGTTTGTTGCACCTTGTTGTACATATTTGTGTTAGCTTTGGGTTTGGTTTGTTGTACTGTGTTTATGTTTGTGTTGCCCTTAATAAATTATATTGTTTTACACGCTATACCTGAAGTCTGTGTTTCCCTGTGTCGGTCCACACACCTCTGGTCATACCCGGAGCCCTGACACTCCCTCAAGAGTTGGTTCTGGCCAGCTCAGTAGATTGCTTTAAAAAAGGCCTGGATTCTTTCTTGGATACACAGAATATAACTGGATACTAACATTTATAGGTAAAGTTGATCCAGGTAATATCCAATTGCCTTTCGGGGGATCAGGAAGGATTTTGTTTTCCTTGCAGGAGCAAATTGGATCATGCTTTGCTGGGTTTTTTTTTGCCTTCTTCTGGATTAACTGTGGGTGTAGGATTATAACTTTTTTTTTTATTGTTGGTCTTATTTCAGCCAGACTAACTATGTAACTTTGTATGAAAAACAACTGAATTGTAATTTAATTTACAACTGTTTTATGTTTAATTAAAGGAGTTTAAAAATATTATAACATTTCAGCCCCTTTTTTTGGACAGTTATGATAGGTTACATGTATCAGATTTCTTGCTGCAGTCTGTACCCCATCTGGGAAGATTTGCCCTTCTCAAAGAATGACATTGGTACAAATAGGAGCTAGAGATCTTCAACAGACAATCATTTAAACTCAAAAGAGGCTCTTACCATTCTACAGCTTTATTGAAATTTATTTTTTATTTCTACTCTTATTTTCATTGATGAAAATGTTATTACTTCCTGTTTAATGCTGAAGGCAAGAAGGAAGGTGGTATCTTCTCAACACAAAAGCAGAAAAAAACTGATAGAGGTTTTGGCTTTTCACTAATTTGTTAAAAAAAAAGAAAAAGCAAAAAAGAAAAACTTTTGTCCGCAGTATGTCTTCCATCTTACCAATTATGGAAGATATCTAACAAATACTATGCATTGATTTAAGTAAAAAACCTTCTGTGTCACAGAATCCCCTCCACCCATACTTACCTGAGCCCGATCTGATCCAGCGCTATGCTCTCTCGACTCTCTCCCTCCTCAGGGAGGCTAGGCTCAGAGACAGCAACAGGAGCCAGTGAGGATAGAGCGGGGGGGATGTGGCCAAGTCCTTGGACACACAGAGCTGGCACAGGAGCGAGCCCGCATGAGCGCCCCATAGCAGGTGATTCGCTATGATGGGCACTTGTTGGGGGGCCTGAGAAGAGGAGGATCAGGGCTGCTCTGTACAAAACCACTGCACAGAGCAGGTGAGTATGACATGTTTGTTATTAAAAAAAAAAATCTAACTTTGCAATCACTTTCCCTGCATTAAATTCTATTGCAGTCCGCACAAATTTAACCCTGGTAAAGGCATTCAAAATACATTTCTAATCTAAATCACTGCTGCTCATTGATGTAGGATGGCATATTTTCAAAGCCCTAAAGAACACACACTCAGTTAAAAATCTAAAACTGGCTGAGGGCTTCATAGGAGTAAGAGGGCTGCATGTGGTCCAAAAAATTGATATGCCTGCTGTAAGTGAATTGATTTATTTCTGTGGTTCGAAGTTCAGTCCTCCATGTGCTTACAAATTACAATAATGAGAAGATGGATTTTCCCCTGCTGCTTGCTAGGGGCTAGAGGAGGTGGGGGTCACTCCATGTTACTACATGGGCAGCTCCCATCTAAATCAAGGATTTGTATTTTTCCTTCAAAAATCATTTTACATATTTTTTTTTATTCTCTTTTACGTATAACCATCAAGTATAAGTGCATTGTCTACATTGGAGAACCAATTGATATACAATTTACATACAAGAAATATTTATTTATAACACTTTATAAAGTTTTATACATATATGATTTTAACCTTTTACACTTAAGTTAGCTTAATTTAGTTACACAATATAATTGGTTATTTAATGCAGTATAGTATTACTGGGATTTAACTTTGAACACTGGTATCTCCATTACATTAGAAGACCTTAATGGTTTATTCCATAAAAAGTATAGTCTTATTAAATTGCCTTAATACAGCTGAATATCAGTGTAATCGCGTTAGTTTCATGGGTTTGGTGATTTGTCTTCTGTACATTTTGTTCCTGCTTGGATTATGTGACAGCTGTGAGTTGGTTTTAATGTCCTCAGTTTGCTTGTTAGTAAGACCCTGAGCATAATGTGCAGTATTTAGTACAAGCACCTCCTGCTCATGAGGCTTTTCTCCAAGGGTTTCTGGTGTGTCCTGATTTGTGACCAGTGTAACCTTTTTATATGTATATGTTGAGCTCTTTTCTCGATAACCTCAGAAGTGCAGCCATTTAAAACTGGTGTTGAATAATCAGACTACATACCAAGCACTTCAAGGTTGTCTTCACCTACCTACAGAAATATTACGTTTACAGCTAAGATGTCTCTGTAAACAATTGCAAGTCAGTCCTCAACAGATATCAAACTGGTGCACATCTTCTGTGTTCCATATTTATTGTGTTGGTCTTAGCTGCGTACTTGTAAGGATGGTGTTCTTAAATAGAGGCTTTCTCATAAATGCACCAGGAATGTGGTTGATTTTAGCTGTTCTTTAAGAAAATGTACATGAAAGCAAGAGAACTTCTCCAGCTGGGCAACTGTAAAATAATCCAAATACAGCCCCTGTTTTTTTATAATTTGTACATTGATAACTACATATCATAATGCCATTTGGAAATAGTAATTGTGTCCTTCAGCTGGATTGGTTAATCATTTTATTTCTTTGGTTCAGGTTTATCTGTATGCAAAGGTCTCTAGAGCTCAGTGTAGGATAGTACAAATGGTTTCCTCTCTCCTTCTCTTACTCTGTTTCCAGGTTGCTATTAGTGATTACAACAAGATTCCTCCTCAAGCAACAGGTTGCCATTGGTCTAAATTGGCGGGCACTTAGCCAGCGCTTCCGGTGCCTATATAAAACTGCTGCCTTCCTGCTCTGCCTCAACTCCTGTGGACCAACTGTGGCTCTCACCCACCCTCTCCTCTTTATTATAAGTCATCATGGGGGTTTAGCCGTCCAGTATATCTGGATGGACAACGTGACTGTGTTTTATAGTTGATATTTTGGCTTTAGCCGGGATGGCTATATTAAACATTTAATATGTTATTTATTTAAGGCTACCCCTTCAATGACACCATGGCCAGTTAAATATTCCAATAAAGATTTAATAAATTGAATCATTATGGTGTGTTTTTTTATTATTATCATTATTGTTTTGGTTGTTTATGGCTCCTTTGTGCTATCCCATGTTGCAACAGGAACTTCATGGTTTTAAATATATTAACTTTAAACTATATTACATTAGTTTTGCCCACATTTGCCTCATCATCAACATTCAGATGTAAGGAATATTTTAGAACTCAATTACTCACCCTTGTCTACCAATTATGACATACCAATTTACTAAAGGCAAATAGACTGTTCCCTTTGCATGGGAAGTTGCTCTTTGCAAGGGAATTTTCCCCAGAGCTTAGTGAATAAGGGGAAGCTTTACTAACTTCCACCATCCAATCATGTGCAAGCAAAATGCTATTTTTTATGATGCTTGTTTATGATGCTCTACATTTTTAAGCTCTGGGAAAAATTCCCTTCAACAGTTTGCCTTCAGGCAATCAATCCTATTATTCACATATACATTTTAACGCAATAATATATGCATAGGTGGCAACCCTACCAACACTTTTATGAAGAGTTCCACTAAGTTATACAGTAAAACCTCCTGAAAATAATAGTTAGCTTTGCCCCCTTTAGGATCATACAATGGCCTTGTCAATAGACTAAATAGTCACTTGAGGGTATACAGACCTAGGAGAGGTGGAACATGTACCTTGGGATGTGATCCCTTTCTGAGGGATTTGTATGTCAAAAATTAAAAAAAAAAAAGAGAGAGATGGAAGGTACAAATGACATAATAGCCATTTTCTATAAAAAAAAAAAAAAATACCAGCCCCCTCCTCTTTTGATGTACAGTGCTTGGGCCTAGCAAATGGCTGCAAGACCTGTGCACTGTCATGGGGAGCAGGTCATATGCTTCTTTGCCTGAAGGTTTATAAATCAAGGTCAAGGGATTCCCTTCTCAGAGACACTTTTGGGTTGTTCTGCATGGGCAAGGTGACTGTATCTCCTTATAGTGCCATCTGCTTTATGCAAATGGTAAATATTAAATATTTTGCAGTATTGCATGTTTACTTGTATAAAGGAAAGTTAAACATTCTTACTTATTAGTGCTGCAAATTACTGGAAAAAAAATAAATAACCAAATCATCATAATTCATTATTGTTATTATTTGTCATTCTTTACCTTTTGGTTCTTCACCCACAACTAAAGTTTTTTGAGTAGTATGCAGTATATCTTTATGGGCTGCAGGTACCACTGTTGCAATTTTCCATATAGATACTTTAGATTATGCTAGAATTAAAAACTCAGAGAACCTTGGTACCATTTGTGATTTAAAAAGTTTTTTTTAAAAAGTGTTTTTGCAAATTTGACCCTAGTTTCACAAAATGTATTACTGTGCAGGAATTATTTAATAAACTTGAAGGGTATATTTGATGGTGCTTGTAATTGTACTAATAACACATATTTGTTACTTTTTTTGCTAATTAAATTTGTATTAGCTTTCAAAGTAGACAGCATTTTCATTATAAATTATTAATCTGCATATCATACAGTTGTGTGCAAAAGTCTGTATACCCTGGCATAAATAATACAATTTTGGCATTGATATTGAAAATATGACTGATCTTCCCAAAATGTCTTTTATTTAAGGATAGTGATCATATGAAGCGATTTATTGTCACATTACTATGGTAACATTGTACTACTTTGGTCATAGTGAAATATGAAAAAAAAAAGAAAAAAAAAAATTAAAACTAATAGAAAAATTTAAAAAAATTATAATTTTTTTTTCATACTGTCACCAGTCAGTGTCCCTGATCACCGCCATGCCAGATATATGATGACGCTGTACTGCACTGGTGACAGTATGTAAAAAAAAAAGTGAAAATAATTTTTTACATTTATTTCATTTTCCGAAAATTTACAAAAAAATTAAAAAACTTCAAAAAACTTGCCATGCCTCTTATGAAATACGTTGGACTGTCTACTTTGCAGAAAGGGGTCATTTGGGGGATATCTGTACTGTTCTGACATTCTTGGACCTCAAGAAATTAGATTGGCTGTCAGTACTTCAGGATTGATCAATATTCAGATCTATACCATAGTTTGTAAACTCTATAACTTTCCTACAAACGAAATAATACATCCTAATTTGGGTTATTTTCACCAAAGACATGTAGCAGAATATATCTTGGCCTAAATTTATGAAGAACAATTATTTATTTGCAAACTTTTATAACAGAAACAAAGAAAAACATATATTTTGTTTTTAATTTCGGGTCTTTTTTTGTTAATTTAGCAAAAAATAAAAACCCCAGTGTTGATTAAATACCACCAAAAGAAAGCTCTAGTTGTGTGAAGAAAATGATAAAACTTTAGTTTGGGAACAGTGTTGTATGACCGCGCAATTGTCATTCAAAGTGTGAGAGCGCTGAAACCTGAAAAATGGCCTAGGCAGGAAGGGGGTAAAAGTGCCTGGTATGGAAGCGGTTAATTGCCATTTTAACCTGAGTGTGTCAGCTTGTGTGTCTGCACCAAGGCCAAACATTCCAAGGCCAAACTTTTGATCATGGCCATTTGGGTGATTTCTGTTGTCATTATGATTTTAAAAAGGAGCCAAACACCTATGTGATAATAAATAACTTCATATGATCACTATCCTTATATAAAATACATTTTTTCGGCATGATCAGTCATATTTTCAATATTAATGCCAACAATTCACATTTTCTGCCAGGGTATGCAAACTTTTAAACACAACTGTATTTGTTACTTTTTATTTGTGCAGTTCTCGCATACATACAAATAAGTAAGCTAACACTGTAAAAACATTAATCAAACTGTCAATCAACACAACTATGAAGAATGGTTTCAAGAAGATTGAAACAGACAGAAATAAATCAGAAAAAGAGAGAGTAAAGAAAAAAAAAATTTGGATGGGTGGCCCTTTCATTGGTTGTCCCACTGCCCAATTTTCAGTCTTTGCATTCACATCCATAATGTAAAGCCTTACTCTCACCTTAGCTTCTCCCTCCCTCCTCCCACTGTGTGCCCCTCCCCTCCTTAAAGCACCCTTTGCACCTTTATTATTATTGTACAAATAACAAGATCAGGAGTTCTGACTTTGCTCTGACATTGAATTAACTGAATTGTTCCAGGTCATTGGGCCAAAAATTATTGAACAAGAATTTTTTAAACGATGGTCAACAATATAAATTTCTCTTGAAAAATGTTTCCATTGTATTGTATTTTAAACTAAAAGCCACTTTGCAAAAAAAAAAACCTAGTTCATTTCTGACATCCTGTTGTCATTCGGCATACAGGCTTTAGAAGAAATCTGATGTCTACCATTAATGGTTAAAAAAGCCTATATACTTACCTGCTCTGTGTAATGGTTTTGCACAGAGCACACAGATCCTCAGCTTTTTTGGCTCCCTGTGGGCAGTCCTGGCTCCTCCCCCCTGCTGAGTTCCCCCAATAGCAAGTTTCTTGCTATGGGGGCACTTGAACAGGCTCTTTTCCGAGCCGCTCACCCTTGAATGGACATTGTCCATTCACACACATGGAGCCACGCCTCGGACCTGCCCATCGCTCCTTGCTTATGCCAATGGCTCCCGCTGCTTCTTGAGCCAATGAGGAGAGTTCATCCCGAGACAGCTGAGGTTCCCATGCACATTGCTGGATCACATTAGGGCTCAGGTAAAGTATAAGGTGGGACTGTGGGGGGGAGCTGCAACCAGAAGGTAAAAACTTTCTGCCTTTAGAAAAACGTTAAGAGACTATTCACAAGGTGGTAAGGTGATCTGTTGTGGTGCATTATCATATGTATGCTAATGAGATTTTTTTTGCATGTGTTAATGTGCATTGCACTGTCCTGTAGAGTGCATAGGGGTGCATTTACATTGACAGGCACCACAATGCACTGCTTATTGATGCATGCACTGTAGCACACATTTATGTGTATGCCTAATTACAGTTTGCTGCAATGCACAAGTGTGAATGGGCTCTTAATAATAAAAAAGCAATAATTGAATTTTTCCATATACTGATATTTTTCATAATTTGGAGAAAATCTTTTAAGGATTATAGCAATCCATGTGAGACCCTTTAGGAAAGGGTTAAATTAGGTGGAATACTTTTGTGCCCCTGAGTGATCTACAACACCTTGATATACACTGACCAACCTCTTTATTAGGTACACCTGTTCAATTGTTTTGCTAATCAGCTAATGATATGGCAGCAACTCAATGCATTTAGGCATCTAAATGTGGTGAAGATGACTTGCTGAAGTTCAAACCGAGAATCAGAATGGGGAAAAAAGGGGATTTAAGTGACTTTGAATGTGGCATGGTTGTTGGTGCCAGATGGGCTGGTCTGAGTATTTAAAAAACTGCTGATCTTTCACACACATCTCTAGGGTTTACAGATTATGGTCCAAAAAAAGAGAGTGAGCTGCAGTTGTGTGAACATAAATGCTTTGTTGATGTCAGAGGTCAGAGGAGAGTGGACAGACTGGTTCGAGATGATAGAAAGGCAACAGTAACTCAAATAACCACTCATTACACCCAAGGTATGCAGAATACCATGTCTGAACACACATGTCGAAGCAGATGGGTTACAGCAGCAGAAGACCACACCAGGAGCTACTCCTCTCTGCAAAGAACAGGAAACGGAAGATTACAATTAGCACAGGCTCACCAAAATTTGCCAATAGAAGACTGGAAAAACGTTGCCTGGTCTGATGAGTCTCGATTTCAGCTGTGACATTCAGATGGTAGAGTAAGAATTCGGTGTAAACAACATGAAAGCATGGATCCATCCTGCCTTATATCAACAGTTCAGGCTGGTGATGGTGGTATAATGGTGTGGGGGATATTTTTTCGACACACTTTGAGCCCCTTAGTACCAATTGAGCATAAATCAAATGCCACGATCTACCTGAGTATTGTTGCTGACCATGTCCATCTCTTTATGATTAAAGTGTCCCCATCTTCTGATGGCTACTCCCAGCAGGATAATGCGCCATGTCACAAAGCTCAAATCATCTCAAACTGGTTTCATGAAAATGACAATGAGTACTCCAATGGCCTCCACAGTCACCAGATCTCAATCCAATAGAGCACCTTTGGGATGTGTTGGAGAAGGAGATCATGACTATGCAACCGACAACTCTGCAGCAACTGCGTGATGCTATCATCTCAATATAGACCAAAATCTCTGAGGAATGTTTCCAACACCTTGTCGAATCTATGCCATGAAGAATTAACGCAGTTCTGAAGGAAAAAGTGGGTCCAGCCTGGTACTAGTAAGGTGTACCTAATAAAGTGGCCAGTGAGTGTACATTGCTGGCCAATTAGACAATATTTTATCTGAACCTACGATCGTATTAATTCATTAGAAATGGTCAAAAACTGACTATTTATTTATTTATTTATTACAGGTACTTATATAGCGCCGTCAATTTACACAGCACTTTACATATATATTGTACATTCACATCAGTCCCTAACCCTCAAGAGGCGTACAATCTAAGGTCTTTAACTAGGGACAATTTAGACAGGATCCAATTCACCTACCAGCATGTCTTTGGAGTGTTGGAGGAAACCGGAGTACCCGGAGAAAACCCACGCAGGCACAGGGAGAACATGCAAACTCCAGGCAGGTGGTTATGGAGCAAAGATCGAGCTAATCAAAACTTACTGGGAGAAAAGGCAGAGGAGGACCTTGAGAGAAGAAAGACATACAGGAGGTGGCATGGGTTTTGGGTTTTGGGACCAGGGTAGATAATAAGGGAAGAGGCACATAGGAAGCTGCTTATTGACTTAATGATAGCTAATGCTTACCATGCACCTTCTGGGGTGTCTAATATTTCAAGAGTTTCTAAAAAATATCTATTCTACCACCAAACTTACATTTGCATTTTCAACTACCGTATTTTTTGCCATATAAGATGCTCCGGAATATAAGACGCACCCAATTTTAAAGGAGGAAAATCTAGAAAAAAAAGATTCTGAACCCAATACTGTAGTAAAATATTTTATATCAACTGTATAAAGTTAACAGCAGTTTAAGAACAATTTTATGCCAACCATGTAACAAATCCAGAAATGAAAGAACTCACGGTTCGGATCGTTCCACGGATCAGGAGTCACGGATCGGATCTTTTTCGGATCAGTAAAAATAAAAAACAAGACAAACATACCGGTACGTTTTGTCTTTTTGTTTAATACATCATCCACCATTGCCCCCACTCATCACGTAATGTCCACCATTGCCCCCACTCATCACGTAATGTCCACCATTGCCCCCACTCATCACGTAATGTCCACCATTGCTCCCACTCATCACTGTAAAGTCCACCATTGCCCCCCACTCGTCATCACCATCACTGTTCCAGTGCAACATTGCCCCCACATTAGTAATTATAGCCAGTAACATTGCCCCCACATTAGTAATAATAGCCAGTAACATTGCCCCCACATTAGTAATAATAGCCAGTAACATTGCCCCCACATTAGTAATAATAGCCAGTAACATTGCCCCCACATTAGTAATAATAGCCAGTAACATTGCCCCCACATTAGTAATAATAGCCAGTAACATTGCCCCTAACATAGTAATAATAGCCAGTAACATTGCCCCCACATTAGTAATAATAGCCAGTAACATTGCCCCCAACATAGTAATAATAGCCAGTAACATTGCATTGCCCTGCTCCTCACCTGTTGTTGTAGATCCGCGCTATGGTAGGATCCACGAGCAGAGGGGGTGATGACGTCAGCGCGCACCGCCGGGTGTACTAAGATGGCCGACCGCTCCAGAGATAGGCCAAAGCCGCGGCCTTTCCTACGGCCGTGGCCGCGCCTCACGGATTCTCTCTCTATTCGTCGTATAAGACGCACCAACTTTTCCCCCCCAGTTTTTGGGAAGAAAAAGTGCGTCTTATACGGCGAAAAATACGGTAATTCTTTCTGTCAATATATATCCAAAGCATGTATTCTGGTTTCTTGTGTGCTTTGCCAAAAATTAAACAAAAAAAGTTCAGAGGCCCTATTCTAGGTTTGCCAGTTTATATTCTGTGTATCTTAATCCAAAAGCAAAGCAAAAGTTTTTAACTTTTATTTTTCCAACTAATTTTAAAAGACTAAGCCACACAGCAAAAGTGGCAGTTACAGAGTGAGAGATGGAGAGAATCCACTGAACACTTACAGGGGTGCTCACAATAATCAGATTTTATTAATTTATGTAAAACCTTTATCCCAAAAGGGAAAAAAAACTGTTGCTGTAACTGGGCAAATGTGTTAGCTGGATTGTATCTTTAATTTGCCCATCTAAATTTGCCAGAGCATTTAACGCTATCCTCTCCACGGATTAATAATGCTGCTGTGCAAAGGGTGGCTCCATTGCTTCACCATAGAATGGAGCCAGTCTTACCCTAGATTCACACCTAAGCAATTTCTGCAGTGTTTTGAAGAAATGCAGTACAGTCCATTTAACATGATTTCCTAGGGGACAGGTTCACATCTCCGCATTTTCACCCGGTGCGTTTATTTGAAAAGGGTCAGGGACTGTTTTGAATGCAAAAAGTTGCGTTTTTGGTGTTTTTGCCGTGTTTTTGATGCGTTTTAAATCTGTATAGCAACAAGAAAAAAAAAATGCATCAAAAACTAGTCAGAAACGCAGAGGCAAAAACACAACGCAAAACGTAATGCAGAAACGGCTCAAACGCAACCTGCATAGGTGTGAACCTAGTCTAAAGGTGGGAAGTGTGTAATTGGGTGGATCACCAAGTGAAAACTATTTAAAAAAGCATACAATAACCAAATGCAGCCAGCACATTTTAGCAATACTTGCTTGGTCTAGCTATTAGTTCTCAGCTGAATCTACAGAACTTATTTATATAGCAGTTAATTCCATGCAGGTGCAGACGTATCTTCCTGGTGTATGAATTTTAAAATATAGTG
This sequence comes from Staurois parvus, assembly GCF_062004578.1. Taxonomy (NCBI): domain Eukaryota; kingdom Metazoa; phylum Chordata; class Amphibia; order Anura; family Ranidae; genus Staurois; species Staurois parvus. The sequence continues at coordinate 10,075,954 of NW_028318003.1, forward strand.
ACTGATTTGCCTACAGTGAATGCGACACTCACTGCCTGATAATTATGTAAATAAGACCTCCAGTTTATTAAAGGCTTTTTTTCAAGTGGTTGAAAACCCTTCTATATACCGAGGGAAGTGACTAGCCTTTCCCACAGAGGTGAAACAAATCCTTCTACATATGTTATATCTGCAGCAATCTCTCCTCCACAGTCTTCCAAAACACACAGTTTACACATGATCTCTCAGCTCTGAAAAGCTCAGGGGGTGGGATTCTGACGTCTCACACTGCAGAGCTCAGTGAAGAGAGCTCTGAGCCCTGATTGGAGGAAATGGTCACATCCCCCTTCACTCAGTACAAGGGAATGTGCACAGCTATGACTGTTGATCACAGACTGTGTACTGGATCTGTCCTTAGTGGTGTATTTTGGCTTTGTCCTGCCCTTGGCAACAGAAAAATTGGAGCCCCCCACCCCAGGGGAGAGAGCCTGGCACCGACCAACACCACCAATCATACCCAACCCCCCCCCCCCATGGAGAGAGCCTGACATTGACTAACAAACACCTCTGCCCCCCCACCCGAGAGAGCCTTCCACTAACATACAACCCCCCCCCCTTCCTGGAGAGAGAAAGACACTCATTTTCACAGCTCCGAATATCCTTGGGAACAGAAGTTGATAAACCATCAAGCAGCCTGCAGCCTCTCTCAGATCCCACCTGGTCCCTGTGGTGCATGTGTCCATTATTCTGGGGGGCAGTGCTGCCCCCCTGAAAAATTTCGCCCTAGGCAAATGCCTTGTTTGCCTTGTGCTAAATACATCCCTGGCTGTCCTTCCCATCACCAATTATCTCTTAGTGTCAAGAATAGCTGCCAGAAGTGACTTATGCAGATAACAGAGCAATGAGGCACCAGAGAGAAATCACACTCAGTGCTTTGGACAGAGACAAGTACACAGTATAGAAAGTTGTGCTTTGTGCATATTTCAAGAGAGGTTTACAAGCACTTTAAAGCGTATGTGAACCTTAATTTATATAGTTGGAGATTTGATGTCCCTAGTAAGTCTTTTTGTTTCTTGAGAAGTTATAAAATAGATTCACACACCTCGTGATCCTGTCAGTCCCCTTCCCCTTGTCTCTTTCTCACCACTCTAGGCACAGAAGCAGATCCATCCTATCATGGTCATTTTGCTTCTGTGCTTTCTGAATGGCAGCTACAGAACATAGGCACAGTGTGCCTGAACCCCCCTGGTCAGATGGCTGCTGACAACCCCCCCCCCTCCCCTGTACATGCCTGTACTCCTGTGGTCAGATCTCTGCTGCCACACCCCCTGCCCAGCCCTTCACAGTTGGGTGACAGAGGCTGGTATATGTGACATCTTCAGGAATCTCCTCCACTACCCCTTGGATCGCAAGACACAAAGCCTGCCTAGCAGTTATGTGTGCAAACTTATTAAATAAGTTATTTAGATTTTTTTGTTTTTGTCTGAAAATGTGTGCCTTAAATTCCTATTGTACATGATTCAGATGTTTTAGGACAGGGTTCACATTCACTTTAAAGTGTTAGTAAAGATTCAGATTGAAAAAGAAATACTTTTCATATTTACAGTCCCTGCTCTGTGCAAAACACCAGCCCCAAGTCTTTTTTTCTCAAGTTCCCTGCCAGGGCTCCTGGCCCCTCCACCCTGCTGAGTGCCCCCAGAGCAAGCTGCTTGCTCTGGGGGCACTCATGCTTGCTGTCTCTTGAGCCACCTATAAGACACACAGAACGCGGCTCAGCCCTGCCCCCCACTCACTCCTCACTTGTTGTGATTGACCATCGCTCCCGCTGCTGTGTCTCAGTCAATGAGAAGTAAGAGACCTGGGAGAGCTGCTGCTCTCATGCACATCACTGGATCGAGATCAGATCTGGGAAGTATTGGGGGGACTGAGTGGGAAGCTGCACCCTGAAGGTTTTTTTAGCCTCATGGATAGAATGCAAGAAGGCAAAACACCTTCATCCTTTAGAACCAGTTAAAGATAATATATAATATACAATAGATCTGCATAACAAGGCATAGCAATAACAGAATCTTTAAAAGTATATCTATCAAACATGTGTTTTGTTTTTTTGCTTTTTTGGGGGTGCGATAGACAAATGAAGAGTTAAAACACCTGTCATGATTTTGCTCTTGCTTAAGAAATCTCTATTCTACAAGAAAATAGCATGCAGTAACGTCACTCTTATAATTTCATAGTGAGAAGTGGAATTGGAGCACCATATGGAGTGAGGTCTGAGTCATGAAATTGACCAGAGTTCTATTCTTACTTTCATATTTAAGATTTTTTCTTTTTTTTTTTACTTTTGTTGCCACTACTCTTTTCATGCCTTTCTAGTTCATCATCCATTCAATGGAGCTGCCAGATATTCATGAGCACCAATTGCACTGTATATCATGATGCCTATAATACAAATGTAATGTTCAATGTCATTGTGCCTTGTTAATCGTTGTGGGACATAGATTTATTCTTTCAGATTGGTAGCTAGGAAAATTCTACTGAGAGGTATATTGGTAGACTACAATATAGAGTGCTGAGCAAGTAAAACAGAAAACAAATTGTACTTTCTGAACAAATTTGAACCTGTATGGCTTAAAGTATAACTAAAGGCAAAACTTTTCTTTTGTTTTGGAGAAAGGGAAACCTCTGACCCTCTGTCTGGACAGTGTTGATTGGCCCTGTGCTGATCACATGCACCTTCCCAAGAAAAAAACAACCTCTCTAGCAATACACACCAAACTGAGCATGTGCATGTGACCACGGGTCCAGTCTGTATCAGGGGGACATTTGAACGAGAGGAAGGGCAGAGAAGAAAGGATCAAACAGCCTTTTTGCACAATGCAGAAGATTAGGTTCCACAGTGAATACAACAAGCATGTTTTACTGCATATATAGATTGGTTTTACTGTTGTGGGTTTAGTAACACTTTGACTAATCTTTTTTTTGTATAATTCTTCTTTACGGAGGTGTGGCAGGGGGTGTGTTCTATGCCTACATACATATGCTAATAGGTGTCCCTCATTTCCATCTTAAAAAGTTGGGAGGTGGTCCCCAGAACAGTAATAGAGGACAAATCTTCCAATAGGGACACTAGTTCTGATGAACTGGGGGACCTAAGGGATTCCCTTAATTGCAGGAATTTCCTCTCACTTCCTGATTGGTATTAGGACACAGATGGCGAAAAAAAAAAAAAATTGACAGGGGTCATAACCCTCCCTTTCTCTATCCAAAATTAAAAAAATTTAATTCTACTTTAACCACTTCCTGGCCGTTTATATACATGGGCCAGATGGGAGCAGTGCAGAAGCGGGTTGCCGTTCATAAACGGCACCCACATTTACAGCCTGTGCACGCTCCCTGGGAGCGCACAGCACTGCAATCGCTGTACAGGACCTCTGTGTGAGGTCCCGATCATGTGATCACAGATTGGCCAATCAGTGATCACATGAATAGCAGTAAGCAATATGTCACTTCTGACATCATTGCTTACTACTAGTGAAATCTGTGAATGATCACAGAGGTCACATGGTACAAGGCTAGAATGCAGCCAGAGAGAAGGAGAAATGATTGCTTTTACAGCCCTTATGGGTGTAAAAGCAATCAGTGTAAAATGAAAAAAAGGAAATCTTCATCACCCCCCACAAGTAGTACAGTGTCACTATGGTGACACTGTACTGCTAGGGTGACAGTATGTAAAAAAAACACATAAATAATAATATAAAAGAATAAAAATGTAATTAAAAATTTAGAAAAATAAAAAATTTTGGTTATAAACTAATTTGTGTTTTTTTTTACTAAAAAGATAGCTGAATACATTTTGGCCAAGATTTATAAAAAAAGATTATTTATTTGCAAAATTTTATAAGAAAAACACTTTTTTTCTAAATTCTTGGAATTTTTCATTTATATAGCAAAAAAAAAAAAAATCCCACTGGTGAATAAATACCACCAAAATAAAGTTTTATCTGTCTCAAAAAAATGCTAAAAAATTAATATGGGTACAGTGTTGCATGACCGCGCAATTGTCATTCAAATTGTGATAGCATTGAAAGCTGAAAATTGGCTTGAACAGGAAGGGGGTAAAAGTGTCCGGACTTGAAATGGTTAAAGAGAATGTACCTGTGTAGTGTTTTCCATATATTTTTTTTATTCACTTTGAAATGTTCATTTACATTCACATGTTTTTTTTAAATGTGTTTTACTCAGGTAACTATAAAGTATTGCAATTAAAGTGGTTCTAAAGGCTTAAGGTGTGCAGCGGTGCCCCCAATACTCACCTGAGCCCAATCTCGGCCCAGCGATGTGCATGGGAGACTCAACTTTCCTGGGTCTCTCCCTCCTTATTGGCTGAGACACAGCAGCGGTAGCCAATGGCCTTTGAAGAAGGAGCAGGGGCGGGGCCGAGTATGGCTCTGCTGTGTCTTATGGATGCAGAGAGCAGGGCTTGGAGGTGAGCACATACCAGTGCCCAAATAACAAGTGGCTTGCTATTGGGGCACCACTCGGGGGGAGGAGCCAGAATCACCATCGGGGGACCCAAAAAGATGAGGATTGGGGCTGCTCTGTGCATAAACACTGCACAGAACAGGTAAGTATGACATGTTTGTTATTTAAAAAAAAAAGAGGCTTTAATACCACTTTAAATATTTAAAATGTTTTAACTGTTAAAAAGATATTTAAAATGTTCTCCTTCCTTACAGCAGGAGGTGTGTGAACTTTCAGGGTTTCAGATATCTGATTTGCTGCTCTGCTGAAACTTTGGAGAGAGTGTGAAAAGGTAAGTACCTGTGCCAGGTTTTATTGCTGCCTTATCCTTGCTGGGGAGATTCATCCACACTACTGGTTCTTTTTAGTTGTCAGTGACACAGAGGGTGAGAGGAAATCTTCCAATGGGGACACCTGCTTCTCTGACAAACGTCTAAGAGAAGAGTTCCTGTTTCTCTTTGGAAAGATCTCCCTGGGTGACAGATGGGGACCTCAACCATTTCCTACTTTATGAATTGACTTAGAAAAGGCATTTATTATTGTTATTATTAAATTATCAAAAAATTATCAAAAAAAGCATTTTTTTGTTGAGATAATTTTTTTTAAATAAGTAGCATCAGTACCTCGAGCATCTTGTGACTGACAGATGGCATTCAATTTGCAAAAAATATTTTATGTAAATGTTTTTTTTTCTGCTAGATGGGGCAGGGAATAAGAAAGTATTGTAACCTTTCTAAATGTAAAGACTTACCACCTAAGACTGGACAGAGACATTGGAAATTGCAAAAAAACACTCTTTTGGTAGGTCGCTACAGCTGCAGAGGACAAAAAATGGAGGCTTTGTTCTTTTAGCCTTTTGCAGTAACCACATGGGAAACTGGAGCTCAACCTTGAAGACTCAGCAATAGCGTATATATTTGTAACTAGAAAAAGAATTTGTGCAGAAATTGGAAGAAAAAAAATCTCTTACTATCCATCTCAAAGATTTCCCCCACAAAGAAGTATAGACAGGGTGCAGCTACTACATAGAAAAACAACATGAAGCACCAGTCATCTGAGATTTCAACTTTGCAAATTTGGAAAATCATAGAAATGTATTATGAAAGAGTATATCAACACTACATGAAAGTATCAACATTTTGAAAGTGAGACTGAACTTTCTCAATCAACATTACCTATTTTTTCATCCTTATGCTTCCAGCATTAGTAAATAGATAGGAGCATACTGTATATTATACTTACTTTTCAACCCCTTTTTTACATTTCTTCAGTTGCTTCCTGGTTTCTGACCTAGGCCAAAATGAGCTCATACATCCCATGAGTATTCATGGGCATTTTTGTTTTCTTTCATCTGGAGGAGGGGCTTTCTCAGCTAAGCACACCCTCCTGCCTCCATGCCTGAGCTAAGGGCAGACGGATTCCAGGAAGTAAATACTACATGGATCATCTGCCCTTACTTAAGATGGCCACAGACATAAATGTTAGGGGGTGTTTTTCAAAGTAATTCCTCAACAAAATAAAGCATGGAGACATGGATGGGTGGGGGAGTTTGCTTTGAATGCTAGAAATGAATTAAGCAGTGTTTTCAGTTTGTGGTGCTCAGATACAGTTTCGTTCCGCTTTAACAATGATTCCCTTCACCTTGAGGCCATTTCACAGAATGTTATAAGTCATAAACATATCCATATGACAGACCAAGAAACATGCTTTTCTACACAGAGAAATCCATCAACAACACAGCATGAAAAGAGGACAAAAAATGGGCTTTGCAAAAGTAATGTTAAAATCTCTGCTCAGTACAAGTATAGAGATAAGGGCATTGATTTACTACAGGCAAATTGGCTGTTTGCTTTTGCAAAGGAAGTTGCACTTTGCAAGGGAATTTTCCCCAGAGCTTAGCAAATTAGGGGAATCTCTGCAGAGGTCCATCATCCAATCATGTGCAAGCAAAAATGCTGTTTTTAAAATCTTTTTGCCCATAATTGGGTATTCTTTGAAAAGTGAAAATTCAGCACATTCACAAAGCCCTGGGGAAAATTCCCATGCAAAGTGGACAGTATATTTGCCTTTATTGAGCAATCCCAAGGAAATGACATCCTGATGAGTGCACTTTAAAATTATTGGAAGGTTGTGGAACTCATGCCGTATCTGCGACCTCAATGTTGACAACTGTGACATGCTGAAGAGTAATCGCCCCTATAACTGGGACAGTATTTTCTTATTTCTTTTATTATGGTGTTACACTATGGATATGTTAGCAGATTAGATCTAGACTTTTGCTTTAATTTTTTTTTATTTTCATGATGATCATAGATTTATAAGTGAGGTGAATCATAAATCTGAGATGCAATTCATAGCTGCCAGGACCTGCAATCAGTTGTACATACCCCCTTTTCGTCATATAGAGCAGTGGTATGCAAACTTCGGCCCAGGGCCAGATGTGGCCTTTGCTTGCCTTTATCGGGACCTTAGGGTACTTTTCCTCTCACTAACCCCATGATGGGGCACTATTCCTCCCATTGACAATAATGGGGCACTATTCCTCCCACTGACAATAATGGGGCACTATTCCTCCCACTGACAATAATGGGGCACTATTCCTCCCACTGACAATGATGGGGCACTATTCCTCCCACTGACAATGATGGAGTACTATTCCTCCCACTGACACCAATGATGGAGCACTATTCCTCCCACTGACAATGATGGAGCACTATTCCTCCCACTGACAATGATGGGGCACTATTCCTCCCACTGACAATGATGGGGCACTATTCCTCCCACTGACAATGATGGAGCACTATTCCTCCCACTGACAATGATGGGGAATTATTCCTCCCACTGACAATGATGGGGAATTATTCCTCCCACTGACAATGATGGGGAATTATTTCTCCCACTGACAATGATGGAGAATTATTCCTCCCACTGACAATGATGGGGAATTATTCCTCCCATTGACAATGATGGGGAATTATTCCTCCCACTGACAATGATGGGGAATTATTCCTCCCACTGACAATGATGGGGCACTATTCCTCCCACTGACAATGATGGGGCACTATTCCTCCCACTGACAATGATGGGGCACTATTCCTCCCACTGACAATGATGGGGCACTATTCCTCCCACTGACAATGATGGGGCACTATTCCTCCCACTGACAATGATGAGGCACTATTCCTCCCACTGACACCAATGATAGGGCACTATTCCTCCCACTGACACCAATGATAGGGTACCATTCCTCCCACTAACACCAAATGGGGCACTATTCCTCCCACTGATACAATGTAAGAAGAGTTAAAATTGAAGCACCACACCACTGCTATGAGGTCCAGATACAACTTTATTCCATTAAAGGTAAGGGGTATAATTCAAAAAGTATCCAGTGCATTTCAGGTATCTAAGTTCCACCTTCATCAGGGCTAGAAGGAACATAGCCCTGATGAAGGGGGCATTTAGACCCCCAAATCGCGGTGGCTACATCCTGAATTATACCTCTGACCTTTAATGGAATAAAGTTGTATCTGGACCTCTTAGCAGTGGTGTGGTGCTTCAATTTCAACTCTTCTTACATTACACTGCAAGCCAAGGAGACTGTGGAGATCATCTGGGGTGTAGAAGCTGCCTACCCAGGAACCAGATCATTTACACCAACATTAATACCCTAAGATAACAATACCAGTAAATAAACCTACTGGTCCAGCGCTATCTTACCACTTTCTTCCCATTGATACAAGGCACTAAACCTCTCACTGACAACGGTAATACGGCACTATTCCTTCCACTGACCAGGGGCGGACTGACAACTCATGGGGCCCCCAGGCAATAAGGGATCATGGGGCCCCTGTGTCCTTGCCCAAACTCAAAAAAGCCTATGAAAAGGGTACCAGGGGCATCTCATTGGGCCCCCTACTGAACCCGGGCCCTTGGGCAGTGCCCGAGTTTCCAAATGGACAGTCTGCCCCTGCCACTGACACAAATGATGGGGCATTGTTCACTTCCATTAACAACAGGACATTTTCTACTCCAACTGGCCACAATCCGGCCCCCCTTAAATACATTTTTTTCTGCAGTCCAGCAAACCTTCATATTTTTTGAATGCTCTTCTTGAGGGAAACAAAGGAAAAAAAATATGAAGGTTCCCTGAATTTTACTGGATATTTAAAGTGGTTGTAAACCTCAGACATGAAATATGAACAAGGCATACCCTTCTATAGTGTGTACTTGTTTCAATCCAGAACACTAAGCGTCATTTATGTCCTCTGCCTCCTTCCTCTGATGTAAGCATGAGTAATTTCTGACAAATTTTCCTGACACCAAGAAAAAAAAAAAAGGTGACAGGGGAGGGCACAGCCTGTTACTGACAGCCTCAGCTCTGTTCCTGTGTGCTGAGTGAAGTGGGTGTGTCCCTATCCTCCAATCAGCTCTAAGAGATCTCACTGAGGTAAGGTCAGATCCTCGCCCCCTGCTTTTCAGAGCTGAGAGATCCTGTGTAAATTCTGCAATTGAATAGATGTAGGGGAAAGACAGCTGTAGATAAACAGGTACAACTTATGTAGGAGGATTTGTTTAATCTCTGTATATCACCTGAGGTCAGTCACTTCACTGGGTATATGTAAGGGTTTACAACCACTTTAACACTGGATCTACAGAAAATGTATTTCTCTAGAAAGCCAATCAGCTTCTAGCCTAAAGACTAAGGCTAGGTTCACACTTATACAGGTTGTGTTTGAGCCATTTCTGCATTGCATTTTGTGCATTTTTGCAATTTTGATGCATTTTTTTATGCGTTTTGTGTTTTTTTTAATTTTAATTTTATTTTTCTTGTTGCTAGGCAGATTTAAAACGCATCAAAAATTCAGCACAAACACAATACATGCTTTTCTGCAGCGTTTCCATTGAAGATAGTACTGCTTGGGCCTTGAAGAAGGGGAAATACCCCATAAGCTTATCCTCAAAATTGTATGTTAGTGCAAATAAAAAAAGTATCACGTCAGTACTCAATTGTTTCTGCATTGAAGTCTATGGAACCCAAAAAGAGATTATAGCCATATTATAATCAGCGGGGGTCTGGATTATGGGAATTACTTTTTTCTAAAAACTTCACAGTTAAAGTTTGTTTTATTCTTGAAAGCTGTGTACTGTAAATTGTTTTTTTTTCCCAACTGTGTGCAATCAGATTACGATACATATCCTTGCAAACACATGCCTAAATGCTTATGTTTTAGGAAATAGACCACTGGATTGCAAATGATTGTACTTGCACAGGAAAAGGCCTACACCCCATTTACAATTGCCTATTCATATTCACATACTCTCAGACTGTCTGGGACTTGATGTTAACTCCTTAGAAAGCAGGCAGGACTACAGATCTGAATAGCTTGGGCTGTAAAGTATTGTTAAGTATTAAGTTAGGTGAATAACTTTCACTAATTAGTTTTCACATGTCAGTGTCCTTGAGTACATTCATTATTACTCATTGATTTGAATTTAACGCTAATTAGTCCAATAAAACCATTATCAGCTTAAAATCCAGTGGGGCTATTTATGAAAACAGAGCACGAACCCAGAACAATCCAAAAGACTTAACTTTCCATTGATTTAGATCAGTCCTAACAACAGAAAGTAATAATTTATTGTAATCAGACATTATAAATTGTCCCCGATGTTTTATCAAACAATACAGCTGTCAGATGCTACAGGTGATGGATATTTATACTTTAACCTCCCTAGAGGTCTGATTATGTCCATATTTCTGTGCTCAAAGCGGTACTTTTTTTGCATGGAAATATGTATTTTTTTTATTGTTGGCCTGTCATTTTTAGGAATAACTCACTGAAATCTGTCCAAACAAGAGTCTAGTAAACATTCCGGGTATGATAAAACTTGAAACACGAAATCATAACTTATAATTTAATAAATAATCATAAAAAATAATATAATAATAATAATAAATTTAATTCAACAATATAATCAAACCAAAAACACTGAAATTTGAAAAATAGCACCAAGTTCGCACATCACTGAGCAAAAGTCGCAAAATCGTTTTCAGTGTCTGACGACGAATTTCCCCACCAATCATTATCACTCAATTCTGCAAGTGGTTCTGATTTACTATCGCTGTTCTCTAGCTGATCTAAAACCGATTTTGACCTAAAGGGACACTTTTTGGACGCCATGGACATTTCTCAGTTTCAAGGCAGAAAGAACAGTAAAAATGCAGGCAGGGCACAGGACAAAGCACTCGGGACAAAATGTATTTGAAATGGCTTTATACAGTAATGTTTTACTATGTGATTTTAGTGAATGTCACTTTTTGTCATTTTCAAATTTCCCGCCGTTCCGTCCCCCGTACGTCCCGACGCTCGCAGGGGATGGAACCCAGATGACAGATGCTGGCATCCGCCGGATTACATTGCCGGGGACACTGCAGGAGGGACATCGCGGGAGCGCAGGACAAGTTAAGTGATCGAGGGATCGTGGAGCAGCGCCGCATGGTAAGCCCGAGTGTAGCTCGGGGTTACCGCTTGTGGTACTGAAACATTACCCCGAGCTACACTCGGGAATACCGCCAGGGAGGCTACGCTGATGCGTTGCGGCATATCACATTTGATTCGCACAGGAACCACACCGCTTTTCTGTACAAATCACATGCAAATTCTGTGCGGTGCGATTTGAGCCATACATTTTGTATGGCTCAAATTGCACCACATCCGCACTAAAAGATGCAGGACCCATAAAAGGTCCGCACTAGAATCAGATTGCATGGGTATTCACACCTACGCAATCCGATTCTGTACATCGCACCGCGTTTTGCAAACCAATTTTGGGGTGTTGTTAACTTAACATACACACCCGCAGCGGTTCGCATGAACAGGGTGCGACTGTGATGCGGTTCGGAATTCGCACAGAAACCGCTGCGAATTCCGCACCGGATCAGTGTGAGCCCAGGCTTAATCCTTTGAATACTATGAATAGCATAGAACGTGCTGTGCATTCTTGTGTTATTCACATTTGCGATTCAGTACAGTGTGATTTGCGCCCATTCATTTTGAATGGGTTCAGATTGCACTGCATTGCACCTAAAGTACTGCATGCATTACTTTTGGAAATGCACTGCAACTGGACTACATGGTACTTTTGTAATATGCACTCCGGTGCAGGCAGATGCACTGCGTTTGCAATCTGCGTTTGGGGTGTCATCAACTTTGACATTCGCTGCAGATCACAACTGCACCGCATTCTAGTTTGAGCCTGATCTTGTTGGCCTAGCATGGCTAATTCTATCTGAATTCTTAAAGTTGAACTTCACTGTCAATCAACATTGACTATTTCTAATCCTTATGCTGCTAGAATTAGTAAATAGATAGGAAAGTATATTATATCTACATGTTACATTTTCTTAAGTTTCTTCCTGGTTTCCAGGCATAGGCAAATATGTCATACATTCCAGGAGTCTTCAGGAGGGGAGGAGAGGTAAGCTAAGCACGTCCTTCTGCTTGCATGCCTGAGCTAAAAGCAGATGGATTCCAGGAAGCAAATGCTACATAAATCATCTGCCCTTACTCAAGATGGCCACAGCTGGAAATGCTGGGGGGGTTTTTGAAATTGATTTCTCTGCAAAATAAAACATGGAGACATAGATGGATGGGTGAGTTTGCTTTGAATATTAAAAATTAGTAAAATAGTGTTTTTGGTTTGTGGTACTCAGATGCTTTACCCTTGTTATGATTACAGACTTTAAGGCCCTGTTCACAGTAGTGTGCTTTTGCACCTTTCAAGTGCAGTAAAAGCACATGAACAAATTGTCCCCTTTAAATCCTTTGTAACTGTTCACATCACTGCGCTGCATTTTAAAAGGTTCTGAATGTTGCATCTTTGTTGCCCAGTTTCAAGAACTCACCAAACACACCTTCCAAGTCAATGGAAACACACCAAAAATGTAGTGTCTTTTTAGTCATATGTAAAATTTTTTCTCAGACAATCAGGGATGAAGATTTATGCAAAATGCATATAAAATGCATGTATTAAATTTGAATGCCATACATGAAAAAGACAACAAAACACATACCACATTTTTAAGCACACCAGTGTCAACGGGCGCTAATTAATTGCCCAAAATTTCCCAATGCCCTCTTTTCACTGTCATCAACAGTTTGACTTAAAGCAGAAAGTTCTGCTTTATGCCCTTGTTCCCCCTCCTCTTCTACTTTTGGCATTTTTTTTTGGGGAGGGGGGAGTGGGTACCTGATTTTTACAGGTACCCATTCTCACTTCCGGTCGGATCGCTGTAGCAATCCACGGGACGTTTTCCTCCTCCCCCCTCCCACATTCTTCTGGGACACTTCACAGGTCCCAAAAAGCTGAGGGACCATTCACAAAGTGCAGCACAGCTCACGCATGTGCAGTGGGCAGCCAGGTGTGAAGCTGCAAGGAATCATAGTCTGCTACCCACATTAAACATACCAGGATCCAAAGACGGGGGAAGAATTGGTTTGGGTGAGGACAGCGCTGGACCCCTGGACTGGTGAGCGTATTTTTATTAAAAAAATAAAGTCAGCAGCTACAAATCCTGTAGCTGTTGACTTTATTTTTTTTCAAAAAGGGTGAAGAACTGCAATATATGTCAATAGCTTAGTTTTACTTTGCATGTGGATAGCTAAGAGCAGAACAGCTTAAAGAAATTTATAAAGGATTTTATCATAAATATTTATAAAAAAAATGATAAATCACACATACAGAAGTTAGCTCCAAATAATGAAATATTTGCTGTTTTTGACGAATCAAAGAGGTACAGATACAGACAATGACACTGTTACTCACAAGTCATCAGACAATTCAATTTCTCCACTTTGATTTTGGATGCATTCATGCAAAGAATTCTATTTCATTTATTTTAGCTATTCAGAGATTAAGGTCTATGGATACAACCAATTAAGAACCCCTGTTCTATTCCTTGGGCTGTAGTACCTTATAAAGAAGTATACTCATTTTTAACCACTTGCAGTGCATGAGCTTTGTATCCTTTGTTTTAGAGAAGAGGAGATTAAGGAGACATGTATAAATACATCAGTGGTTCATATAGTGAACTCGGTGTAGAGTTATTCACCCTGAGGTCATCACCGAGGACAAGGGGGCACTCTTTATGTCTGGAGGAAAAGAAATTTAATCTCCAAACACGGAAAGGTTTCTTCACAGTCAGAGCTGTGAAAATGCGGAATAGACTCCCTCAAGAGCTGGTTCTGGCCAGCTCAGTGGATTGCTTCAAAAAAGGCCTGGATTCTTTCTTAGATACACAGAATATAACATTTATAGGTAAAGTTGATCCAGGGAATATCCGATTGCCTCTCGGGGATCAGGAAGGAATTTTTTTTCCCAACAGGAGCAAATTGGATTATGCTTTGCTAGGTTTTTTTGCCTTCCTCTGGATCAACTGTGGGTATAGGATTAGAACTTTTTTTTTTTTTATGGTTGAACTGAATGGACTTTTGTCTTTTTTCAGCCAGACTAACTATGTAACTATGTCGCTGGTGCTCGGCTTCCATGTAAAAGCAATCCGGGCGGCTGTACCATGCTGTGATGTGCAGCAATGCAGTTCTCCGATCTGCTTTACAATGAACGAACATGGAAACGCTCAGCTCTGAGCCTTTCCGGGTTCACAGCTGTCACAATCCCTGCTGAGATGCTGGGTGCCCAGCCGATCAAGCACAGTCAGTGCTTTATCAGCTGCAGTGGAAGCAGGGGTAGACAATAGAGGCGTAATAGACCCCTGGGGGTTTATTTACTAAAGCTGGAGAGTCCAAAATCAGACTCCCTTCTGCATAGAAACCAATCAACTTCCAGGTTTCATTGCCAAAGCTTCATTGAACAAGCCGAGGTTAGAAGCTGATTGGTTTCTATGCAGAAGGGAGTCTGATTTTGGACTCTCCAGCTTTAGTAAATAAACCCCCAGATGTCTTCATAAAAAAGAACCTGTCAGCTGCCAATGTTCTTACATAGGGGGCTTGTTATCCCCCTTGTAATAGCAATAAAGTTAAATGTAAAATAAAAGTGTACAAAATTTTAATTATTACTAAAATATATAAATTAAACAAACAAAAAAATTCAACAGCAACCCCATCACCCTGCACACACATAAGAATGTAAACCAGTGTATAGGCAGAAATCACTGCTAACGCTGGAGTGACTGCAATAATTCTGGGGTTATTATTACTTTTAACTTTAAATTGATGACTTGTAGAGGCTTTAGAAACACTGGGGTGCTGGAGAGTGCAAACTCTGGTGCAGTTGTTCATGGTAGACAATCAACTTCTAACTTTAACTTGTTTAATTAAACGTTGACAAAAAAAAAACCTGGAAGCTGATTGGTTTCTATGCAGAGCTGCACCAGATTTTGCACGCTCTGGTTTTAGTAACTCAATCCCATTGTCTACAAACAACTGGGGGTACTATAGTTTTTTGCATTTTCATATAATTTTAAGACTTGAAATGTTTTAGTGTCTATTTACACAATGCAACTCCATCTTTTAAATTTGACCAAAATTGGGTATCATATTTATGTGCATTAAAATCATATTAGAACAGTTTTACTGAAAATATGTGAATAATAAACAGTTGCACAAATATAATGCAACATAAAAAGTTGCAACGACCACCATTTTATTCTATTGATTATATTATTATTATAATAATTGTTTGTGGGTTTTATTTCCTATAAACATCAGTTTATTTTACATGTTGGATTCTTTAGTAAAATGCTAAATACCACACTGTACTTACTGAGATAATCTCAAGTACTTCAACTTTGCTGACTTCACCGTTCCTGTCCACATCAAACAATGAAAATGCCCATTCTAACTTAAGGTTGGTTTTCCCTGAAGAAGTGAGATGAAGTGCAATGATGTACTCTCGGAAGTCCAGTGTGCCATCATCATTTGTATCGAAGCTACGGAAGACATGCCTGGCATATGTCTGCGGGTCTGAATTGGGGAAGAAATTCGCGTAGATCTTCTCAAAGTCTGGGCGTGTTATCTTGCCATCTGGACATTGTTTCTTAAAACTCTCATACCAGTTGCAAAGCTCGTCCTCTGAATACTTTGTATTCAGTTTCAGGTCTTCAAGGATCTCTTTTGAAAGGGCTCCACTTTTGGTGTTCCCCATGCTTGTTGTGACACCTTACTCTATGTCTCACCAGTGGCTGCAATAAGAAAATAAATATCTTCAAACTCTTTTGCTTCTGCTGGGCTTAACTGAAGTAGAGATGTCAAGATTTCCTGATCCTCCTTTTATGGACTCTTAAGTGACTTATTACATCAGAGATTGAAAATCCAGCCCCTTCTTCTACACCTTTCAGAAGTGCCTGGGTAAAGGGCTTAGTGATACCTATATCTTTTTAATGAAGGGAGATTTCAGCCCTGAGCAGATTTAGTCATGTCTTTAATTTCCGCCAGATGCTCTCTGTCTATATCCTAGCCTCCTCTCAGTAACTACATTAAATTGGAGGCAACAACTATTCACCATATTTTTACAGTATGGGTATACCTGGAACTTTTCTTTATCTTGCTTTGTATCTGTATTCATTAACTTACTAATATGCATAGTAAAGCCTGTAGATGTTTGTATGTACCAGCATAATTGAAATGGACTGTAGCTGGAAAATCCCGTAAGCCTATTAGTCTATAAGTATTTACCAGTACAGTCTTAACACTGAACAGAAAATTCAACTTCATCTTAAGGGTACATCTTCCCAGAAGTTATTGTTTTTAAGTAAGTGTTGGGAGGTTTAATCATTTAACAGGTTCTAACATATTTCTGTGACTCCTTCGGAAAGTCTTTGCACCTGGACCCTAGTCTTTACTCACATGCTTCTGGCATCAGTGATGGGTCTGACTCCCATGGCTGGTTGGGTGTAAAAGGAGGAGGGAGATTTCCTTGCTTGTCTTCTTCATGACTGGAGAGGGGGAGGGAAGAGCTATTAACTTCTGTGAGGATAGCATTCTGTTAGTACAGTATATAGGCAGTCCCTGGGTTACAAACAAGATATGTTCTGTAGATTTGTTCTCAAGTTGAGTTTGTATGTAGGTTGGAACAGGTACATTTCTCAAGTGTAACACCAGCTAAAACATTCTTTTAAAGTTTTGGATAGCATAGGAAAGGGTTAATGTTTGTTTTGCAGTTGGTGCCCGTATTAAGAAGATTTCACCTCACTTTTTGTCCCTGTGACAGTGGGATTTGAAAATTTTGGGTTGTAATGGAAACAAGGATTGGTAATAAAGATTGAGTGGAGACACCTTTTTTCCATGATAACTCATACAGGAGTAAATTTCCCTATCTAGGGGTAGATTTCCTCTCATTTCCTGTTGTCTCAGGGACAGGAAGTGAGATTAAATCTTTCTAATGAGGATGCAGACAGCAGTAAAAACCTCACAGTGGCTCTAACCCCACATTGTACTAGCCAAAACTAAACAAAAATACCTTATTGGACAACTACAAATAGTACAGTAAGTTACAGGTGGAAGCTAGGGCATACTCCTAATAGTAGTGGGCACAGAGTAACGGCCTCAGACACTGCCCATAATGCACAAGTTCTTCCAGCCCGGGGGACATAGCAGATGTCACCGGGATTGTTATAATTAACTGTATCTCACCAGTTCCACAAGTTACAGCCGCTGTTGGTCATGCAGTAAGGTGGGATTGCTGACAGTTCCACCAGACAGTAGGTGGCAGCGTGCGGTGGGGAGCAAGATGGCCGCCCAGCTGTTTCCAGGACCAGCGTAGAGCACAAGTGACCGGAAGTGACGTCACGCTGCCATCCGTTTGTAAGTACAAATCTTACGTAAGTCGAATGTTTGTAACTTTGGAGCTGCTTGTAATTAAAGCAAATCGAAAGCCAACATTTTTTGGATAGAGTAAGGAATGGAATGCTGTTCCAGAGACACAACAGTACGTAAAAGAAATTTCATTTAGAATGAGGGGAAAATCTTTTCTTAAATGTCTGACACTAGAACGGGTGTTCCTATCAAAAGGTTTCCCTTCACCTGCCCTTCAGGTGATAACTGTAAAACTTTAGATTTCCTTTTATTTTCTGTCCCGGCTTAAATGGTCACCAAGATATATTGAAAGGGTGAATCTTCCTAGTAGGGAACACAGACTGTAATAAGAACCTAACAGGGGTTTCAACACCTTCTAAGCCTAAAACTAAAAGAAACATTTTGGCTTTAGAAATACTTGAGGCTCCATGCACACAAGTGTTTTTTATCAACTCAAAAATGCTAGAATGAAAAACACTGATAATAACATTTTTGTGCCAGCTTGTATTAGTGTTTTAGTAACGTTTAGAAGCCCTTAGGAGCATTTAGGAACATTAGCATTTTATTAGCATTGTACACAAAGAAGAAAAAAAACACTTATAAAGAAGTTTTTAGATGCGTTTAGGAGTGTTTAGGAGCATTCAGTGGTTTTTCTGTTGGGAAAACACTCCCAGAAACTCTACAAAAACATTTTTTTTCTGCTCCTAAACTCTGAAGCTTGAAAAACACTTCTAGCATAAAATTGTGTGAATGGACACATAGGATAACCCTATTAGCTTCTAGGAGCAGAAAAAATGCTCATAATATCTTCTAGGAGCTTAAACAAAAGCTAGTGTGCATGAAGCCTTAATGTGTATGTACAGCCAAAATGTTTTTTTTCCTTTTGGATAGAGAGTAGGGCTATTTTTGCTATCCATTTTATATTGGGGAAATTTCTTTTCCTGTCCCTGAGATGCAACAGAACATGTGAGAAAATCTCCCAAAAGGGAGAACAATTCCCATCTTAGGCAGCTGCCACCAGAACATTTTTCCCCATTGGAAGATTTCCATACAAATTTTGATTTGATGACAGATCTATAATTTTTGTTTTCCTCTTACCTTCTGTCTCAGTAACACTGGTCAACGGAGCAAGAAGGGTGAATCTCCAAAGCGGGGACACAGACAGCAATACAAATTAAGGGTCCTACTCTTTCCCACTCTATCCCAAATTTTTTAAAAGGTTTAGCATTTAAGCTAAATATAGATATGTGACTATCATTGGAGCACCATCTCAACACCTGTTTTAACCCTGTAAATGCCACACTACTGCACTACAACCACATGCATTACATATGGTTGCAGAACGGTTGTGGCATGGTCCCATTCACCTGAATGGTTCGCATTAGGTGGGCAGTTTTTTAGCTGGAGCCACAGGATGTGTAAATCCCTTTCCAGGCTTCCTTTGCAGCTTGAGGGGTGAGGATCAGTCCAACGCGCCTTAGCCACCTATTTTTACAACTTTCCTCCCCCAACCACAAGTGAATGATCCCTAACGTATATTTTTTAAGAGAGTTGACCAGTGTTTACAGAAAACTGTGTTTTCTGTACGCGCACATTACCACAACACATGTAACACTAAGGATAGCCATACATTATGCAATTTTCTTTCCTTCAACCACAGAAGGAAAGAAATAGGCAGTGTTGATATGGGAATCCCTCCTGCAGTACTACTGTGTTCTGCCTGTGGGGAGTGTAGGGAGGCTGTAGCTGCCGTCAGTGATCGCACAAAAAACCCCACAACGTTGGTTGTACCGAAATCGATCAATAGATCGACTTCAGTACAATCAGCCTGCCCATAGATGGATTGAAATTCAGCTGGTTTCTGCTAAACCAGCCAAATTTCAATCTATCTATGGTCGGTTTAAGGCAACATATATGTGTGGCAGTGCCCTGCAACCCCCTGCAATGCATCATGTGGTGCATTGCCACAAAAATGTTGTGACATGTTTGATTTTTGGGACATTTTGAACTCCATTGCTAATAGGAGAAGATTGCTGAGTGACAGAGAAAAAAAGTTAATCAGTCTGCTAATTCTTCATCACTGCCCATTGGCAGGGAGAGGCACAAGACCAGTTATTGTTAATTTACTATAGCAAAGAAAAATCATACCTCCTTCCCTGCCAGCCACAACTGTGCTGGGTAGCAGACCTGTCTGAATCTCCAAACTGGATGGTCACAAATACAAATCCTTTGGCAACTAAAACAGCTATGTACTGTGTATTATCTGTAGGTTTAGTTGTTTGCCTGGAGTTTGGCTTTAAAGCAGACCTAAGTTTAATTGTTATCTTTAGTCTGTATTGCGTGGATGAATAAATAGACTAACAAAATGCTGATTCATAGCTTGCATTTTCCACTAATTCCTGCTGAATCTGAAATTGAATCCATGGGTGGCCCTGCAAGCACCACCTGACTTGACAAAAGTTGATTTGAATGAGCCAGGTGGTAAATTGTCATGTGAGCTGAAATCACATCTACAGAAAAATGAAGACTACCTCATCAACAAAAAATGTAAATAGACATATACTTTTGAACAAGCAAGGTATTTAATTGAATAAACAAAAAACATCCATGTCTTCTCATTATTGGACAGATTTTGATGATCAGATTTACAGCAGTCAAGTTAATAAAAACAGAGAAAAAAAAATAGTGTGGACCATAAGGTAAAAGATAAATAAACAGATACATCTAATAAAGGTAATGGTTCTTATCTAAGAGTTCACCATAAAGACAATTACAAAAATGAGTACAATTAATACTCTATAACTTTCCATGATTGAACTGTTAAGATTTATGAGAGTTTCATCTCTTGAAGGCCATCGGAGCCCAAACACTAATGACTTTAGAAAAGTATTGCAAATAACATTTTCCCATTATAAACCTCCAATAGATAACAATAATAACAAGACAGACACCCTTCCATCCACTGATAAGGATTCAAATCCTATGACATGACCGTTATCAAATCTTTATTGGACTTGCGCAGTAGAGGGGCAGAAAAAAAACTAACAAATCTGCAATACCACATGAAGGAGGAGTGAGACCTAAATATCCTCCTACTGTTGGAGACAGAAAACATTTTTTAGGGACTCCACCAAGAGTCACTAGCTCTTGAAGGAGTAAGCAAATTTAAAAAAAAAATCCCTCAAGCACAATAAATAATCCTCCTACTTAATTTACTACAATTAAACAGTACCATTTATCTTCTTGAATAGTTTCTCAAACCTTTTTTTCGGTCAAGGCACCCTTTAAAATTATGCACAATCTTGAGGCACCCCATTATAAAATGTAAAAAAGAAAACTAATAGTTTTACATAAAGCAGCAACATCCACACATGTAAGACAACCAGTGTTAGAGGTGTTTTATACTTCCAAAGCAAATACATCCTTGCACACTTGTTCTGACTAGTGTTCCAGTGGTTTTTTTTCTCACTCAGCTTCTCTCCCTCATCTCAGCCAACGGGACCCCAGTACTAATGGAGAGGGGCAAGGGAGGGGAAAACAAGGATGCTGTGCAGGCACCTCCTTATCAACTGATGATGTCATTGGTTGTTAGGACACTGGTGACTAGAAGGTCGTAATCATGTGCACTATGAAAACCTGTGGCTTTGTATAACTAAAAGGTAGGCTTGATCTACCCGCTGGTTTGTATGCAATTTTAGGGCAATTTTTAGGCATTTTGCCAAGACACCCCTGAAAAAACCTCAAGGCAACCCAGGGTGTCTGGGCACCCTGGCTGAAAAAGGCCGCTCTAGAGCACTAACCAGTGGCAATGTTTCTCTTTTGCAGAACAATTTAAACCTTGTCCTTACAAACATACCTAATTTATTTAAAGATTTGAATAGTTTTGTGAGATCACTCATAACAAACCGTTTAGCTTCTTGTAAAAATCTCATGAATTATTGGACAGTCCACTTATGTCAGATTCCCAATGGGATGATATAGACCAGAACTGTCCAGCAGTATTACTAGAATTACAGAATAATTCAGAAACAATTGAGTACTGTCCGTGATACTTTTTTTATTTGCACCAACATATAATTTTGTTAGTGCAAATAAAAAAAGTATCACGGACAGTACTCAATTGTTTCTGTCGCAAATGCACTAATACGGCTACAATCACCTCAAGCAGAATAAGTCAGGAAATATTACTTGTCATCCTTCTCCTGTAGAAATTGAGGACTAAGTATGGGTTCAGAATGACATTATTTAAGACCTAAGATGGTATTTTACCCCTATCACGCAAATGGCCCCTTTATTCAAATTTTTCATCATATGATATATAAGGATCTAGTTGATCTATGCAGACCTAGAAGAATATACACTCACCCAAGCATCACAGGAGGAAAAACTCTCCCTGGTTCAAAAGCTAAGCATGTACAATGTGCTCTTTTCCCCATCTATTGCAGCGATGCTGAGGTCAGTGTGGCTGTGACAGATGGGGAAAGATCACACTGTACATATATAGATGTCAGACGTTGTAGGCTATGTGGGGTCTGCCTTGTCGGAAAATAAAATAAGTAAAAAAAAAAGGAATATGTTTTTTCTTTTTAATAATTACAGGTTACTATGCTTGTTTTTTAAACTAGGGGCAGATGAACGATACAAAGGTCAGTAAACCTCTTCTGCCTATACAGTGCAGTTTTTGAACTGGTCAAATAAACAAAATATTAACATTATGCCAATTTTTTCAAAATGTGGTCCTCATGGCTGGATTATATGTGCCATATGAACTTGGAGTATTTTCTTCTCCCGCTCTGAATTCGCTCTCCACATAACCAATGTTGCTGTACCTGGTTGGGCTTGTTCCTCCTGTATCCCGTCACTTCCCCCTCCCCCTCCACCCCTTATTTTTTTCTTCTCTCCATTCCCTAAAGTCCCCCTCTCTCTCGTTGCTTTTTTCTCTTTTATTTCACTACTTTTTCCAATCCCTTTTCCCCCCACTGGATTCCTCTTGCTCCATGATTCTTCCCATTTTCTTTTCACCTGCTATTAGAAATAGTGACAAATGCCATATGCTATACAATCTGCAAAGTAAAGATTACTCTCAAATCTCTGTGACCTCCAGCTCATATAAGCCATGCACTGACATTGTCTTTGACATTTGATCTGCTCTCAGGTTTCAATGTATTGTGTACTTCTCCCTGTCCTACAGCTGGAAGTGGTATACAGTATGTGTTGTGTGATCCCGTGCTACCTATTTAAATATCCTATATTTTATTCATATATATGTAAAATAAAGTGAATAGAATAAAGATGAAGTAAAAATAAAGTAAAATCATTTCAGTTTTTTATTTTATAATGAACATGGGATTTTATTCTATTCAGTTTTTATGTTTGTAAAGATTATATCCAATTTCCATGGCAATTAGCATTAGTCACTATTCGCCGGCCACTTTATTAGGTACACCTTCCTAGTGCCAAGAAAATATCCCCCACACCATTAAACCCCCATGGATCCATCCATACAAGGCAGGATGGATCCATGCTTTCATGTTGTTTATGCCAAATTCTGACCTTATCATCTGAATGTCGCATCAAGCAGTCTGCTCAATCACCTCTGACATCAACAAGGCATTTTTGTCCACACAACAGCTGCTCACTGGATATTTTCTCTTTTTTGGACCATTCTCTGTAAACCCTAGAGATGGTTGTGCGTGAAAATCCCAGCAGATCAGCAGTTTTTGAAATACTCAGACCAGTTCGTCTGGCACCTACAACCATGCCACATTCAAAGTCACCTAAATCCTTTTTCTTCCTCATTCTGATACTCGGTTTGAACCTCAGCAAGTCGTCTTCACCACATCTAGATGCCTAAATGCAATGAGTTGCTGACATGTGATTGGCTGATTAGAAATTTGTGTTACCAAGCAATTGAACAGGTGTACCTAATAAAGTGACCAATGAGTGTATAGATAGATAGATAGAATGCGCTCGGCCCCATACCCCTGAAGAAGTCAAATGACCATGATGACATGCATTGAGCAGAGCTAGGAGATGAGTGCTGAAACCAGAAGCGATGAGGAAGCAGCAGCCTCGCTGTTTGTAAATATATGCTGTGTTTATTTTACTCAATGTAAGCGCAATACTTTTTAGTAAAAGGAATTTTAAATGTACTACACCATGAGGGCATGCCGTGTTGTATGAGAAGAACCCTGCTAATTTTGAGGGCCAAACACCTGAAAATTTGGAAGCAGTGTGCACTGCCAGATATATCAGTAGGAGGAGGAATTGCTAAGGAGCTGCATTGGAGTGGAGTCTGTGATTAACCAATGTGGGGAAAGTGTGGTTTGACCTGCGAGTTGACAGGTCATTTTTGGATGTGAGCACATATGTGAATGGTGGTCGGAGTCACTGTGTATGATATATGAAGCATCAACACAAAGGGTTACAGAAATTCTGTTAAAGAGGTCCTTGTAATACTTTCACTTCATATTCATAAAAGTCTGTAATAATGACATCATTCATAGTATGTGTTATAATACAATGTTCATGTAATTTTGTACAACTACAGTACACCAGTATCAGTATTCAGTAGATATATATTCTTCAACCAACAGATGGCAGTATTTATAAGTTTGTAGCTCCATCTATGATAAAACTCTGTCTTTTCTCTATAATAAAGTTCCGGTTTCCTGTTTCCAGGGAAGCAGCAGATAAACAAATGTGGACTGTGCACTGTCTGTTCTGCAGGACTATATACATGATGTCAGGAAGGGACTTGCCAGTAATGGTGGGACTCACCTGCCTTGTGGGCTGCAGTACCAGGGCTGGCCAGCGGGTGCTCCCAGCAATCAGAGACTCAACCCTGCAGCCAGCCAAACACCTGAAGCTGATTATGCAGGTGTATTTAAGGGATGGCCAGACCTGCAGTCTGGGCCTTGGTGTGTGTTTTTCCTGGGCCCCTGTATCTTGTTACCTGCATCCCTGTTCCTGTTCCTGTTCCTGTCCCTGTCTGACTGATTTGTTGCTGACCCTGCCTGATCCGGACCTCTGCTGACTTCTCCTGTTTGATCCCTGGCTTGTGACCCCGACCATTCTCTGCCTGACCCCCTGTACCTACCTGCCCGTTAGTTGCTGTACCCGGCTCGTGACCTGACTACTCTCTGCCTGTCCTCCTGTTCCTACCTGCCCGATTGTTATTGACCCGGCCTGCCTGACGACGCTTGCATTGTATGTACTGTTATCTGTGGGTGGTTTGGTTTGGTTCGTTTGCACTGTGTTATGTTTAGTATTGCACTGCGTTTATGTTTGTATTGTTAGTCCTTAATAAATTGTCTTATTGTTTATAACATATCTGAAGCCTGCGTTTCCCTGCGTCAGTTCACATACCTCTGGTCATACCCTGGAGCCCTGACACATGATCTCTTACAGGTTATGTGCACAGACACCCAGTCATAGCCTGCTAAAGCAAAGAAGTGCAAGATAAAGCAACAGAGAGAAGACTGCAACAGAATAAAAGAAAAAGGCCAGTAACACAGCTGCAAGAAAGCTTTCATTTGCAAATCTGACAAACCAGAACTACCAGTCTTGGAAATCCAAGATGAAAATGATGCTAATAAGAGAAGGTACACAGGAAGGCACAATCTTTCTTAGCATAAAAGATTGTCAAATCATACATATAAGTAAGCGTGAAACTGATAAAGAAATGTGGTTTACAAAAATGATTATAAAAGGTGCATAAAAAGCTAATCTCAGAAATAAACTGCATTTGATTAGAAAGCTATACCAAACCAAGCTCATGAAATGTAAGGATATGCAGGATTACATAAGGCATACCTTGGAAATTATTGATTGCCTGAGAGATATAGATGAATAAAAGATTTTCATGTTGCAGCACTACTACTTAATGGTTTACCAAAAAGTTATGAAACACTTGTCACAGCACTTGATATAGATCCAAAGGCAAGCTTCTGGATGAATATAAGCGTAAAACAGAAAGTGTTAACAGTGACGATGCCTCTGTTGCAGAGTCTGCTTTAAAGATGGAAAATAGGAATAAAATCACTAACATGCAACAAGAAATACGTGAATGTTTTGTGTGGAAGAAACAAAACCATTTAAAAGCAGATTGCAGAACCTAGAATGCAAAAAGAAACTAAACTACAAAAGGTCAAAAGTGTGAACGAAGAAACTGATTTTATTTCAGATAATGAATGTTTTTCAATCCAAAAGTTGCACCTCATCTTTGCAGGCATGGTGTTTTGATTCAGGCGCTTCGAGTCACATGAAAAATTACAGAATTTCTTTATTCACTTTGACCAGAGTAAAATAGGAAAAAATCACCGCAGCTCATGGGAAAATAATGGAATCAGAAGGAATAGAAGACAGTTTTCTTTACTGTCCTATTTCCCATAGTGTCAACAGAAAGATACCTGTGAAAAATGTCCTGTATGTCCCTGCTCTTGAAACTAATCTTTTGTCAGTGAAGAAGCTCACAGTACAAGGCAATGTAGTGACCTTCCAAGGTGAGAGTTGTGCCATCACAAAAGTAGACAGGGGCGGACTGACCATTTGGTTACTCGGGCACTGCCTGAGGGCCAAGGGTCAGTAGGGGCCTAATGAAAGGCTCCACACATTTCACACAGTGGCAGTATCTTTATGTCTGTCTGAATAATGTGTCCGCCTGAAACCAGGACACATTATTCAGACAGGAATGTGGCTCAGATCGGGAGTCCGAGATTGGAGCAGATAAAGACAAGGGACTGTCAGTGATGGTGAGAAGAGCTGAGGAGGAGGCAGCAGCAGAAGAAGCCCCCGATCCAGGAAGTTGCTCATATTAGGTGAATAAACACTGACTCCTTCACCACTGAGTCAATCTCTCATTCTCCCTCTCACCCTCTCTCTTACCCCTCTCCCTCTCTTTCTCTCTCCCCGTCTCTCTCACCCTCACCCTCTCTCTCTCCCTCACTCTCTACCTTCCTCCCCCCCTCTCTCTCTCTCACACTATCTCTCGCGTACCCCCCTTTTTCTCTCCCCCTCTCTCTCTCACACCCTCCCTCTCTCTCTCACTCTCTCTCTCACCCCCCTCTCTCACTTCCCTCTCTCTCTCTCCCTCTCTCACCCCCCTCTTTCTGTCACTCCCTCCCTCTCTTTTTCACTCCCGCTCTCTCACTCACCCTCTCGCTCACCCTCTCCCTCACCCCCTCTTCCTCTCTCACCCTCTTCCTTTCTCTCTCATACTCTCCCTTTTCCCTCTCTCTCCCCCCTCTCTCTCCCCCCTCTCTCTCACCTTCCCCCCCCTGCCCCCCTCTCTCACCCTCTCTCTCCCACCCTCTCCCTCCCTCTCTCACTCTCCCTCTCTTGCTCCCACACCCTCTCTCTCACCCCTCTCTGTCTCTCACCCCACCCCCTCTTTCTCTCACCCCCTCTCACTCTCACCCCCTCTCTCTCTCATCCCTCTCTTTC
Source organism: Staurois parvus (assembly GCF_062004578.1). Taxonomy (NCBI): domain Eukaryota; kingdom Metazoa; phylum Chordata; class Amphibia; order Anura; family Ranidae; genus Staurois; species Staurois parvus. The sequence goes on from NW_028318003.1 coordinate 10,102,713, forward strand.
ACCCCCTCTCTCTCACACCCCCGCCCCTCCCTTTCTCCCTCTCTCTCACTCTCTCACCCCCCTCTGTCTCACCCCCTCTTTCTCACTCTCACCCCCCTCTCTCACTCTCACCCCCCTCTCTCTCACCCCTTCCTCTCTCATCCTCTCCCTCTCACTGTCTCACCCTCTCTTTCTCTCTCATCCCCCCCCTCTCTCTCTCCAACTCTCTCCTACCCCCCCTTCTCTCTCTCTCTCGCTCCCACACCCTCTCTCTCACACCCTCTCTCACATCCTCTCTTTCCCTCGCTCTCATCCTCCTCCCTCTCTCTCTCACCCTCTTTAAGACTCTCACTCCCCCTCTCTCTCTCTGACCCCCACCCCTGCTTTCTTTCACCCCGTATCACTCTCACTCCTCTCTCTCGCCCCCTCTCTCTCGCCCTCTCTCTCACCCCTCCCTCACTGTCTCACCCCCCTCTCTCACCCTCTCTTTCTCTCTCATCCCCCCTTTTTCTCTCTCTCTCTCTCTCTCTCCCTCCCTCTCTCTTTCCCTCTCCCTCCTATCCCCCCTTTCTCCCTCTCTCTATCCCACCCCCTCTCAGGATTTATTGCCAAAACTTAATTGAACAAGCTGAACTTAGAAGCTGATTGGTTATCATGCACAACTGCACCAAATTCTGAGTGCGCCAGTTTAAGCAAATCTTCCCCTATGTCTTTTCTCTATAATAAAGTTCCTGTTTCCAGAGAAGCAGCAGGTAAACACATTGACTGTGCACTGTCTATTCTGTAGGGCTATATACAGAATCTTTAACGGTACTGTATGTTCCAATTTGTCAGAACGGCAGCCTGATTTCCTGGATTTCCTGCATAAGGTCAGTTGCCTGTTTATCGGTTGCTGCTGTGAGTTCTTTCTGGATCTGAATATGAATCTGAATTTCTCCAAAACTATTGTGCCTTTCTGGTAACCAAAGAGGAGATTGTGCGGCACTATACAGTGAGGCAGAGTTAAGTGCCTCCGGAAAGAGCTGTGGCTGGCTCACTTTTGTTGTCACAAGGTGCTGCCATCTTTGATTTGATGGATGCAGCAGAAGAAGTTTTCTTTGGGTTAGGAAAAAGTCTGCCTATGTAAGTAAAAATGAGTTGAGGTTTCTCTCTGTAGTGAAGCCAGGTTTAGCTATGGCCATCTTGCTTGGCTATTTATCCTGGAAATATGATTTCAATTGCTTTACTATAAGCTCATACTGGTTTCCAGTCTATATTCCTTTAGTAAATCAACATCAACAGATTTTAGTATTTAATGTACTAATACTATGTGTGACACACATACAGAATTTGAACAAGTAAGTACTGGCAAAAAGCTCTATTACACCTTTGATGGACATGTTGATTTCTGAATGCAGAAGGCATTGTGGGAAAAGCCACATTTGTGGGACCTTAAAAGGGAATTCTAGCTTCCAAAATGTGGATTACAAAAGAACAAATGTCATCCACATCTGGTGTTTATTTTGGGATAATAAAAAGTATATATTAATAGAGCAATATAAATGTAAATTTAAAATGATCATATGCATTTTAGAGTTCTGTATATGACAGCAATACACATTAGATCACATGGAACTGTAAAATCAGTATTGTATAATTTTTTAGAAGTGCCAGATCAACACTGTTGCTTAGCAGTTGCAGGGCACAGTGTGCTATAAATTAACAAAGTACACTAGGATATAAAGATGGACGTTCAAAGCAGAGTGCACTATGTAGTAATAGAGCACACTAGGCAATGAAGATGGTGATATATAAAAATAAATGGTGGGTGTCAATGGATAATACAATGTACCACATACCACATACTATGGCGCAAAACCAAATCCCAACAAGCCTTCGCCCGCTACAAATCTGCCTTCCACACCTACACCTCCTCCCTCCACGCAGCCAAACAAGTCTACTTCCTGACCCTCATCAAGGCCCTCTCCTCCAATCCTCGCCGACTCTTCTCCACCTTCAACTCTCTACTCTCGCCACCCCCACCTCCACCCAGCACCTCACTCACTGCCCTTGAGATTGCCAATCACTTCAAAAACAAGATTGACACAATTCGCAAGGACATCGCCGCACCTCACACGCCCTCTCAACCCGTCCCCTCTCACACAGCTACCCCCTCATCCCCCCTCTCCCTCGACATAACCCGCAGGGACTTTGTCGCTGCTCAAACTCCCTCCAACCCCATTCCCCCTCATTCAACTACCCCCCCATCACCCCTCTCCCACGGCCCCACCACTGCTCTGACCCCCACTTCCACCCCACCCTACATTCCTCATACTGAAGCCCCCCCAACACTCCGCACCTTTGACCTTACTACCATCGAGGAAGTCTCCAAGATCCTCTCTGATGCCCGCCTCACCACCTGCCCCCTCGACCCTATCCCCTCACAACTCCTACGACCTCCCTCCCCCTCAATCCTACGCTCCCTCACCCACATCTTTAACCTCTCCCTCTCCTCCGGCACTTTCCCCTCCCCTATGAAACATGCACACATCACCCCCATACTTAAAAAGCCCTCCCTGGACCCCAATGACCCGAACAACCTCAGACCCATCTCCCTGCTCCCATTTACATCTAAACTCCTTGAACGCCTAGTCTACACCCGCCTAAGCTCTCACCTCAACGACAACAACTTCCTCGATCCCCTACAGTCCGGCTTCCGTCCCCTGCACTCCACCGAAACTGCCTTGCTCAAACTCTCCAACGACCTGCTAACCGACAAAGCTAATGGCCATTATTCAGTGCTCCTACTCCTTGACCTCTCTGCGCCCTTCGACACAGTCGACCACCCCCTCCTCCTCAAAAAACTACACTCCCTCGGCCTCAGAGATTCTGCTCTCTCCTGGCTCTCATCCTACCTGTCACAACGCTCTTTCAGCGTTACCTATAATGCTACCACCTCCCCCTCACTCCCCCTCACTGTTGGGGTCCCTCAAGGCTCTGTCCTCGGGCCCCTTCTCTTCTCCATCTACACCTCCTCCCTTGGCCAACTCATACACTCTCACGGCTTCAACTACCACCTCTATGACGACGACACACAAATCTATCTCTCAACCCCCCACCTCACCCCCTCGGTCTCCGCCCGAATCACACACCTACTGAGCGACATATCAGACTGGATGTCGCTCCACTTCCTTAAACTGAACCTCTCCAAAACTGAGTTTCTTGTCTTCCCCCCAGCCCGGACACCACCCCCCATTGACTTCTCCATCACATCCAACAACGCCACCATCAAACCCGCCCCGCAGGCCAGAGTACTTGGTGTCATTCTGGACTCTAACCTATCCTTCCAGCCCCAAGTCCAATCTTTAACAAACTCGTGCAGACTCCACCTCCACAACATCACCAAAATACGCACGTTCCTAACCCCAGAAACCACTAAACAGCTCATCCACTCCCTCATCATATCACGACTCGACTACTGCAACTCACTCCTCACTGGCCTGCCTCGCCGCTGGCTATCCCTGCTTCAGTCAATCCTGAATACGGCTGCCAGACTCATTCACCTTTCCAACCGCTCCATCTCCGCCACCCCCCTCTGCCAATCCCTCCACTGGCTTCCAATTGCGCAACGGATCAAATTCAAAATCCTAACACTGACGTACAAAGCTGTCCACCATACTGCCCCGTACTACATCACTGACCTTGATGGACTTTAAAAAGGGTCGTTTGATATTGGCCGGGGATTTCAATTCTTGTATGGACCCAAAAAAGGATACAATCTCTCCTGTGCAGCGCGAGGGGAGAAAGTCTCTGAGAGTATTAAAGAAGGTGACCCATGAGTCTCAATTGGTAGACACATGGAGAATTATGCATATGAAATACCAAGTTAAAATCCTAACACTGATGTACAAAGCTGTCCACCATACTGCCCCGTACTACATCACTGACCTAATATCCAAGTACCGCCCAGCACGCACACTCCACTCCTCACAAGACCTCCTTCTCTCTAGTTCCCTGGTCTCCTCCTCCCATGCCCGCCTCCAGGACTTCTCCAGGGTGTCACCCATCCTCTGGAACTCCCTGCCCCAACCCATCAGATTATCGCCTACTCTCCTCTCCTCTGCTTTGGGCGCTCCCTGAAAACCCATCTCTTCAGGGAAGCCTACACCACCCCCTACTAACCTGCCGACCTCCTCCACTCTTCCTACCACTCCATCCCCCACAGCTATCTCCTCCTGTACCACTATCCCCTCCCTCCTAGATTGTAAACTCGAAAGAGCAGGGCCCTCAATCCCCTCATGTTTTGCATTGTATTGGTATTGTTCTGTCACATGTTCTGTCCCCCTTTGTAATGTACAGCGCTGAGCGAACCATTGGCGCTTTATAAATACTGTATAATAATAATAATAACAATAATAATGAAGGATAGAGACTATACATTCTTCTCAAGTGCAAGTGAGACGTATACGAGGTTGGATTACATATTGATAGAACATCGATTTATTGAATCAATGGTTGAAGTAGAAATAGGAGCAATGGCTATCTCAGATCACACCCCTGTTGTATTAAAGATGGGGTGGGGAAGGGAGAAAACAGGTGGTGTAGGATGGAGGTTGAATGAGGCACTTCTCCAGGATAATGATACTGTCCAGAAGATTGGGAAAGAAATTGAGAGATTTTTTAGAGAGAATGAGACAGAGGATGTGTCGATAGCTACAGTATGGGAGGCTCATAAGGCATATATAAGAGGTATATTGATCGGAATCGGGGCAAGAAAGAAAAGAGAAAGGAGAGAAAAAAATTAGTAGACTTTTAAAAGATATATCTGATCTGGAACAGACACATAAAAATAGTATAGCAAAAGAAATCAGGCAGCAGATGATAAAAAAGAAAGAAGAACTAAAGACTTTAATGGAGGAGGAGAGATGGAGAGTCTATAATAAAGTGCTAAGTGAGAGATAGGCCTGGAAAACATCTAATGAGAGCCTTAAGGAAAAAGAAAAATAGGACTTATATTGAAAAAATAAAAATCTCCAAGGGAGAACTGGTCCACTCAAATAAGGAGATTGCAAAGGTGTTTATGGATTATTATAGAAAGTTGTATAACATCAATCCCTATGACTCAGTAAATAATATGGAAACTGAAAAAAGAGAAAAAAGGATATATTTAAAAAATGCGGGTCTATGGAAATTAAAGGAAGATCAATTAAAATCCCTAGAAGCAGAAATTACACAAGAAGAAATAAAAGTAGTGCTTAAAAGCACAGAGACGGGGAAAAGCCCGGGACCGGATTGGCTACACGGTGAGGTATTATAGAAAATTTAGCGAATTACTAGTTCCCAAGCTGGAGAAGTATATGAATGCTTTGGGAGGAGAGATGGACATGAGGAAAGAATCTATACAGGCTCATGTGGTGTTGTTACATAAGGAAGGAAAAGACGCTACACAGTGTTCTAGCTATAGGCCAATTTCATTGTTGAACTCAGATACCAAGTTATATGCAAAAGTCCTAGCAAATAGGTTGAAAGAGCTTATGCCTGAATGGATACACGGGGACCAGGTGGGTTTTGTCCCAGGGAGGGAGGGGAGGGACAATGGGCTGAGAACCCTGATGCTTATTCAGAAAAGTAGAAAAGGGGATGTACCGACTGTAGCTCTTTCGATCGATGCTGAAAAGGCCTTTGATAGAGTAGATTGGGGCTTCATGATGGACACCTTAGAAGCCCCGGGAATTGGAGATAGAATGAAAGAATGGATTAGAAAGTTGTATAGGGATCCCTCCGCAATAGTTATATTAAATGGGGAAAAAACAGAGCCCATTGGGATGTCAAATGGAACAAGACAAGGATGCCCTTTGTCCCCCTTGTTGTATGTCATGTCATTGGAGCCCTTATTGTCTACAATAAGGAAGAATAGCAATATAAAGGGGATTCAGCTGGGAGACATAGAGCATAAGGTGGCGGCCTTTGCAGATGACTTGCTATTTTATGTAGGGAATCCCTGGTTAACACTCCCAAACTTAATGAAGTCGCTGAAGGAATATGGGGAATTATCAAACTTAAAAATCAATCCAACAAAAACTCAGATACTAAATATAAATATACCAAAAAGTGAAAAAGAAAAAATACAAAAGGAATTCCCCTTCATCTGGAAAGAAAGAGATATAAAATATTTAGGAGTAAGGCTCGCAGCGGCGTATAAGAACCTGTATAAACTAAACTATTTTTCATTAATAAATGAAGTGAAGGAGGAATTAAAAACTTTAGAAAGAGGAGTCCCGTCATAGATAGGACGTATAAACCTGGTAAAAATGATAATTGTACCTAAAATCTTATATAGGTTTCAAATGATCCCAATTAAACTCCCAGAAGTGTTTTTTAAAGTAATAAAAAGAATGATAACAAGATATATATGGAGAAACAAAAGACAGAGGGTGTCTCATGAAATACTAAGTAGAGACAAAAGGAAGGGAGGTCTGGGAGTTCCAGATATCAAGAGATATTACAAAGCAGTAATATTAGGGAGAATTTTTAATTGGACGTTCAATTTAGAGGGGAAACGTTGGGTAAAAATTGAAAATGCACTGAGTGGAACTAATTTGAATAGAATCATATGGTTACTGGCACAATAGAGGATTGAAAGAGGATCGAAGTATATACACTGTAAATGTATTAAGGGAATGGGATAAAGTACACAAATATATGAGGTTGGAATTCAATTCTATATTGATGCCACTAAGAAATACGGAATTCTTTCCCCCAGGTAGAGAGGAGATAACAGGTAGATGGTTTAAAAAGGAAGATATCCAACTGAGAGATACAGTGGGGCAAAAAACTATTTAGTCAGCCACCAATTGTGCAAGTTCTCCCACTTAAAAAGATGAGAGAGGCCAGTAATTGGCATCATAGGTAGACCTCAACTATGAGAGACAAAATGAGAAAAAAATCCAGACAATCACATTGGTTGATTTGGAAATAATTTATTTGCAAATTATGGTGGAAAATAAGTATTTGGTCAATATCAAAAGTTCATCTCAATACTTTGTTATATATCCTTTGTTGGCAATGACAGAGGTCAGACGTTTCCTGTAAGTCTTCACAAGGTTGGCACACACTGTTGCTGGTATGTTGGCCCATTCCTCCATGCAGATCTCCTCTAGAGCAGTGATGTTTTGGGGCTGTCGCTGGGCAACACAGACTTTCAACTCCCTCCAAAGGCTTTCTATGGGGTTGAGATCTGTAGACTGTCTAGACCACTCCAGGACCTTGAAATGCTTCTTACGAAGCCACTCCTTCATTGCCCAGGCGGTATATTTGGGATCATTGTCATGTTGGAAGACCCAGCCACGTTTCATCTTCAATGTCCTTGCTGATGGAAGGAGGTTTGCACTCAAAATCTCACGATACATGGCCCCATTCATTCTGTCCTGTACATGGATCAGTCGTCCTGGTCCCTTTGCGGAAAAACAGCCCCAAAGCATGATGTTGTCACCCCCATGCTTCACAGTACGTATGGTGTTCTTTGGATGCAACACAGCATTCTCTCTCCTCCAAACCCGACGAGTTGTGTTTCTACCAAACAGTTCTATTTTGGTTTCATCTGACCATTTGACATTCTCCCAATCCTCTTCTGGATCATCCAAATGCTCTCTAGCAAACTTCAGACGGGCCCGGAAATATACTGGCTTAAGCAGGGGGACACGTCTGGCACTGCAGGATCTGAGTCCCTGGCGGCGTAGTGTGTTACTGATGGTAGCCTTTGTTACGTTGGTCCCAGCTCTCTGCAGGTCATTCACTAGGTCCCCCCCGTGTGGTCCTGGGATTTTTGCTCACCGTTCTTGTGATCATTTTGACCCCACTGGGTGAGATCTTGTGTGGAGCCCCAGATCGAGGGAGATTATCAGTGGTCTTTTATGTCTTTCATTTTCTAATTATTGCTCCCACGGTTGATTTGTTCACACCAAGCTGCTTACCTATTGCAGATTCAGTCTTCCCAGCCTGGTACAGGTCTATAATTTTGTTTCTGGTGTCCTTCGACAGCTCTTTGGTCTTCACCATGGTGGAGTTTGGAGTGTGACTGTTTGAGGTTGTGGACAGGTGTCTTTTATACTGATATACTGACAAGTTCAAACAGGTGCCATTGATACAGGTAATGAGTGCAGGACAGAGGAGCCTCTTAAAGAAGAAGGTACAGGTCTGTGAGAGCCAGAAATCTTGCTTGTTTGTAGGTGACCAAATACTTATTTTCCACCATAATTTGCAAATAAATTCTTTCCAAATCAGCCAATGTGATTGTCTGGATTTTTTTTCTCATTTTGTCTCTCATAGTTGAGGTCTACCTATGATGCCAATTACAGGCCTCTCTCATCTTTTTAAGTGGGAGAACTTGCACAATTGGTGGCTGACTAAATACTTTTTTGCCCCACTGTATAATGGGGGAGGGGGAATTAAAGCCCTTTAAAGATTTGGAAAAGGAAAAGGGAAAGATATTTACTAGGTTAGATGAGTGGCGTTATCACCAATTAAAACGTTTTTAGGGAAATCTAGCAAAGCCTCTGAGAATGAAAAAAGATTGGAATTTGTATGAAAGGTTGTTGGTTTCACGGGGGGATGGGAAACACAGCGCAGCTAAAATATATAGAATTTTCACAGAACTAGACACAAACACCAAACCAATGCACATAGTGAAATGGGAAAGAGATTTGGGGGTGGTATTAGATGACGATAAACAGCAGAAAATAAATAGATTAGTCCACGAAAATGTAAGTTTGAGGGATGTAGAAATAAATTATAAATGTTTGATAAGATGGCACATTACACCAAGTTTAGAATATAAGATAAGTGGGGAAAAATCACCATGGTGTTGGCGAGGATGTGGAGAAGTAGGGATAGTTTATCACATGTGATGGGAATGTCCAAAAATTCAAGTATTCTGGAAAAAAATAGTACATTTAATTGAGATCATAACTGAGATAAAAATTGGGATAGACCCAGGGATGTGTTTGCTGCATAGTTCAGAGCTAACTGTTAGCAAATATAAGAAATTAGGTTTAGGGTACTATTTGAATGCTGCAAAAAGTCTGATCCCTAAGTATTGGAGGAAAACAGAATTACCGAAAGAGGAGGATTGGATAGAAAGAGTGAACTGGATTAGTAAGATGGAGAAGCTTTATTACATGCAGGAAGATAAGATGGAGATATACTATGCGAAATGGGAAAAATCTGGAGTAAACGTGAAAAAGTGAAATGTAGGATGATATAGAGTGGGTGGATGGGTAGGATATTCTTCTTGCTTTGGATGAGATGTTGGGAAAGAATGCAGAGTGGGGGGTGTTGGGGGGGGAGGGGGGAAGGGGGAGAAGTTTTAAGAGGGAAAAAAGAAATGTAATAAGAAATAGTTATGTGTATTTATTATGAATATGATGAAAGTGTTTGTTATTATTTTTGAAAAATTAATAAATATTTAAATAAAAAAATAAATAAAGTATCAATGCGTTTCATGAAAAAATTAACCTCTTCAGGCGAAAGATGGTTAGCTGTGATACATAGTCACATAAAGAGGAGGGGATATTTATAATTCATACATATATACAGTACCTATTATCAAAACATTTCATTGCACATGTGCTTACATTGATAGTTGTACACAAAGTCCTAGGAACATTTAAAAATTTGCTAGCGTTACTTGTATGCCACCCACTAGTGCCTTCTAGGTGGGGGACCCCAGAAGAAAACCAGAAGGGGAAGTCACCCACTTTATGTAGATCTGTAATGATCATCAATAATACCTATTATATCTAAGGCCACATAATGTCTGCCCTACAAAACCCTGGAGAATGCCAACAGGCTTGACGGAGCATACAATTAAACATTTTCATATCCCCATATCATCCTTCATATTCTCAATGTATTACATTCCTCATTAGGGACATCTTGTTAGGACACAATCCCTTCATAGTGCTTACCTAACATAAAGGTGTTTTCACATGCTTCAGTCTATCTCAAGTGATGTATTTCTCAATGTCTAGTTTATGAAGTGCCCTTTCCATATATTGTGTCTTGTCTCTGTATTGTGGGGAAAGTGAATGGTAGGAGATAAAAGGAAGGGGCACCTCTTCCTGCATTCTCTTGTTTCCAACCCAGTGTGCTGACCAATTGGGCTGTATATTGAGGAGATTCCATTTATAAGTGGATACTAATGGAATTTTACATGACTTTTTGCCCATATACATGAGAATTTGATTTGTAATTCTTAATTCATTTTTCCATGTACACTTTTACTTATGGAATAGGCTCAGAGGGTATATCTCCATCATAATACATTATACTTTTGGATATGCAGAGGACTCTTTGGAAGATAGGTAAAACACATTTTGACTCTTCCGCCGAGATATTATATTTAATCCGTAGTTTATTGCATCTAAGCTTATATAATGATGTATCCTTGAAAAATGAAAGACACAATTAGAGATGAGTGAATCGAACCAGGCGAACCGGAATTCGAGTCGAATTTCAGGAAATATTCGATTCGCGTCGAATCCGAAATTTTGCCTACTTCGGGTGCGCGATCGGGTGCTACTTCGGGTGCGCGATCAGCCGGCAAAAGTGTCCCTGCAGTGAGCTCCGCTATTTCTGACAGTTCTCTGACAGAAGGAACACATGTTTAGCGGTTGAAACATTGTATCAATTAGTTTCCATTTAGGATACAGATGTTTCAACCGCTGTACATGTGAAGAAGCTGTCAGAGAACTGTCAGAAATAGAGGAACTCTGCACATACACTTTTTGCCGGCTTGGAATTATTCTTCTTTTCATCCTACTTCTTCTTCTTCTTCTTCTTCTTCTTCATCCTCATCCTCATCCTCTTCTTCTGAGGATGAGGATGAAGAAGAAGAAGAAGAAGAAGAAGAGGAAGTAGGATGAAAAGAAGAATAATTCCAAGCCGGCAAAAAGTGTATGTGCAGAGTTCCTCTATTCTGCAGATACACTTAGAGGAGCTCTGCAGATACACTTAGAGGAGCTCTGCACATACACTTTTTGCCGGCTTGGAATTAATCTTGTTTTCATCCTACTTCTTCTTCTTCTTCTTCATCCTCATCCTCATCCTCAGAAGAAGAAGAAGAGGATGAGGATGAAGAAGAAGAAGAAGAAGAAGTAGGATGAAAATAAGAATAATTCCAAGCCGGCAAAATGTGTATGTGCAGAGTTCCTCTATTCTGCAGATACACTTAGAGGAGCTCTGCACATACACTTAGAGGAGCTCTGCACATACACTTTTTGCCGGCTTGGAATTAATCTTATTTTCATCCTACTTCTTCTTCTTCTTCTTCATCCTCATCCTCATCCTCAGAAGAAGAAGAAGAGGATGAGGATGAAGAAGAAGAAGAAGTAGGATGAAAATAAGAATAATTCCAAGCCGGCAAAAAGTGTATGTGCAGAGCTCCTCTAAGTGTATCTGCAGAGCTCCTCTAAGTGTATCTGCAGAATAGAGGAACTCTGCACATACACTTTTTGCCGGAAACCGCTGTATGGAGGGAATGTCCCATAACTGTCAGAAATAGACTATTTCTGACAGTTCTGGGACATTCACTCCATACAGCGGTTTCAACCGCTGTATGGAGGGAATGTCATAGAACTGTCAGAAATAGACTATTTATGACAGTTCTGGGACATTCACTCCATACAGCGGTTGAAACATTGTATCTATTTTTTTCCATAAATGACATTCTGCAAATACACTTAGAGGAGCGCTGCAGATACACTTTTTGCCGGCTTGGAATTAATCTTATTTTCATCCTACTTCTTCTTCATCCTCATCCTCATAAGAAGAAGAAGAAGAAGTAGGATGAAAATAAGAATAATTCCAAGCCGGCAAAAAGTGTATCTGCAGCGCTCCTCTAAGTGTATCTGCAGAATGTCATTTATGGAAAAGAATAGATACAATGTTTCAACCGCTGTATGGAGTGAATGTCCAAGAACTGTCAGAAATAGACTATTTATAACAGTTCTGGGACATTCACTCCATACAGCGGTTTCAACCGCTGTATGGAGGAAATGTCATAGAACTGTCAGAAATAGACTATTAATGACAGTTCTGGGACTGTCCTTCCATACAGCGGTTGAAACATTGTATCTATTTGTTTCCATAAATGACATTCTGCAGATACACTTAGAGGAGCGCTGCAGATACACTTTTTGCCTACTTCTTCTTCTTCTTCTTCATCCTCATCCTCTTCTTCTTCTTATAAGGATGAGGATGAAGAAGAAGAAGAAGAAGTAGGATGAAAATAAGATTAATTCCAAGCCGGCAAAATGTGTATCTGCAGCGCTCCTCTAAGTGTATTTGCAGAATGTCATTTATGGAAAAAAATAGATACAATGTTTCAACCGCTGTATGGAAGGAATGTCATAGAACTGTCAGAAATAGACTATTTCTAACAGTTCTGGGACATTCCTTCCATACAGCGGTTGAAACATTGTATCTATTTGTTTCCATAAATGGATCCATTTATGGAAACAAATAGATACAATGTTTCAACCGCTGTATGGAAGGAATGTCCCAGAACTTTCATAAATAGTCTATTTCTGACAGTTCTATGACATTCCCTCCATACAGCGGTTTCAACCGCTGTATGGAGTGAATGTCCCAGAACTGTCAGAAATAGTGTATTTCTGACAGTTATGGGACATTCACTCCATACAGCGGTTGAAACATTGTATCTATTTTTTTCCATAAATGACATTCTGCAGATACACTTAGAGGAGCGCTGCAGATACACTTTTTGCCGGCTTGGAATTAATCTTATTTTCATCCTACTTCTTCTTCTTCATCCTCATCCTCATAAGAAGAAGAAGTAGGATGAAAATAAGAATAATTCCAAGCCGGCAAAAAGTGTATCTGCAGCGCTCCTCTAAGTGTATATGCAGAATGTCATTTATGGAAAAAAATAGATACAATGTTTCAACCGCTGTATGGAGTGAATGTCCCATAACTGTCATAAATAGACTATTTTTGACAGTTCTGGGACATTCACTCCATACAGCGGTTGAAACCGCTGTATGGAGGGAATGTCATAGAACTGTCAGAAATAGACTATTTCTAACAGTTCTGTGACATTCCTTCCATACAGCGGTTGAAACATTGTATCTATTTGTTTCCATAAATGGATCCATTTATGGAAACAAATAGATACAATGTTTCAACCGCTGTATGGAAGGAATGTCCCATAACTGTCAGAAATAGACTATTTCTGACAGTTCTGGGACATTCACTCCATACAGCGGTTTCAACCTCTGTATGGAGGGAATGTCATAGAACTGTCAGAAATAGACTATTTATGACAGTTCTGGGACATTCACTCCATACAGCGGTTGAAACATTGTATATATTTTTTTCCATAAATGACATTCTGCAAATACACTTAGAGGAGCGCTGCAGATACACTTTTTGCCGGCTTGGAATTAATCTTATTTTCATCCTACTTCTTCTTCTTCATCCTCATCCTCATAAGAAGAAGAAGTAGGATGAAAATAAGAATAATTCCAAGCCGGCAAAAAGTGTATCTGCAGCGCTCCTCTAAGTGTATATGCAGAATGTCATTTATGGAAAAAAATAGATACAATGTTTCAACCGCTGTATGGAGTGAATGTCCCATAACTGTCATAAATAGACTATTTCTGACAGTTCTGGGACATTCACTCCATACAGCGGTTTCAACCGCTGTATGGAGGGAATGTCATAGAACTGTCAGAAATAGACTATTAATGACAGTTCTGGGACTGTCCTTCCATACAGCGGTTGAAATATTGTATCTATTTGTTTCCATAAATGGATCCATTTATGGAAACAAATAGATACAATGTTTCAACCGCTGTATGGAAGGAATGTCCCAGAACTGTTAGAAATATTCTATTTCTGACAGTTCTATGACATTCCCTCCATACAGCGGTTTCAACCGCTGTATGGAGTGAATGTCCCAGAACTGTCAGAAATAGTCTATTTCTAACAGTTCTGGGACATTCCTTCCATACAGCGGTTGAAACATTGTATCTATTTGTTTCCATAAATGGATCCATTTATGGAAACAAATAGATACAATGTTTCAACCGCTGTATGGAAGGAATGTCCCATAACTGTCAGAAATAGACTATTTCTGACAGTTCTGGGACATTCACTCCATACAGCGGTTTCAACCGCTGTATGGAGGGAATGTCATAGAACTGTCAGAAATAGACTATTTATGACAGTTCTGGGACATTCACTCCATACAGCGGTTGAAACATTGTATCTATTTTTTTCCATAAATGACATTCTGCAAATACACTTAGAGGAGCGCTGCAGATACATTTTTTGCCGGCTTGGAATTAATCTTATTTTCATCCTACTTCTTCTTCTTCATCCTCATAAGAAGAAGAAGAAGAAGTAGAATGAAAATAAGAATAATTCCAAGCCGGCAAAAAGTGTATCTGCAGCGCTCCTCTAAGTGTATATGCAGAATGTCATTTATGGAAAAAAATAGATACAATGTTTCAACCGCTGTATGGAGTGAATGTCCCAGAACTGTCAGAAATAGACTATTTATGACAGTTCTGGGACATTCACTCCATACAGCGGTTGAAACCGCTGTATGGAGGGAACGTCATAGAACTGTCAGAAATAGACTATTAATGACAGTTCTGGGACATTCCTTTCATACAGCGGTTGAAACATTGTATCTATTTGTTTCCATAAATGGATCCATTTATGGAAACAAATAGATACAATGTTTCAACCGCTGTATGGAAGGAATGTCCCAGAACTGTTAGAAATAGTCTATTTCTGACAGTTCTATGACATTCCCTCCATACAGCGGTTTCAACCGCTGTATGGAGTGAATGTCCCAGAACTGTCAGAAATAGTCTATTTCTAACAGTTATGGGACATTCACTCCATACAGCGGTTGAAACCGCTGTATGGAGGGAATGTCATAGAACTGTCAGAAATAGACTATTTATGACAGTTCTGGGACATTCCTTCCATACAGCGGTTGAAACATTGTATCTATTTGTTTCCATAAATGAATCCATTTATGGAAACAAATAGATACAATGTTTCAACCGCTGTATGGAAGGAATGTCCCAGAACTGTTAGAAATAGTCTATTTCTGACAGTTCTATGACATTCCCTCCATACAGCGGTTGAAACCGCTGTATGGAGTGAATGTCCCAGAACTGTCAGAAATAGTCTATTTCTGACAGTTCTGGGACATTCCCTCCATACAGCGGTTGAAACAGCTGTATGGAGTGAATGTCCCAGAACTGTCAGAAATAGACAGAAACTGTCACAGAACTGTCCTTCTTCTCATCCTTCTCCTTCTTCTCATCCTTCTCCTTCTTCTCATCCTTCTCCTTCTTCTCATCCTTCTCCTTCTTCTCATCCTTCTTCTCATCCCTCTTCTCATCCTTCTCCTTCTTCTCATCCTTCTCCTTCTCCTTCTTCTCATCCTTCTCCTTCTCCTTCTTCTCATCCTTCTCCTTCTCCTTCTTCTCATCCTTCTCCTTCTCCATCTTCTCATCCTTCTCCTTTTCCTTCTTCTCATCCTTCTCCTTCTGCTTCTCCTTCTCCTTCTTCTCATCCTTCTCCTTCTTCTCATCCTTCTCCTTCTTCTCATCCTTCTCCTTCTTCTCATCCTTCTCTTTCTTCTCATCCTTCTCTTTCTTCTCATCCTTCTCCTTCTTCTCATCCTTCTCCTTCTTCTCATCCTTCTCCTTCTCCTTCTTCTCATCCTTCTCCTTCTTCTCATCCTTCTCCTTCTCCTCATCCTTCTCCTTCTTCTCATCCTTCTCCTTCTTCTCATCCTTCTCCTTCTCCTTCTTCTCATCCTTCTCCTTCTCCATCTTCTCATCCTTCTCCTTCTCCTTCTTCTCATCCTTCTCCTTCTGCTTCTCCTTCTCCTTCTTCTCATCCTTCTCCTTCTTCTCATCCTTCTCCTTCTTCTCATCCTTCTCCTTCTCCTTCTTCTCATCCTTCTCCTTCTTCTCATCTTTCTCCTTCTTCTCATCCTTCTCCTTCTTCTCATCCTTCTCCTTCTTCTCATCCTTCTCCTTCTCCTCATCCTTCTCCTTCTCCTTCTTCTCATCCTTCTCCTTCTTCTCATCCTTCTCCTTCTCCATCTTCTCATCCTTCTCCTTCTTCTCATCCTTCTCCTTCTTCTCATCCTTCTCCTTCTCCTCATCCTTCTCCTTCTTCTCATCCTTCTCCTTCTTCTCATCCTTCTCCTTCTCCTTCTTCTCATCCTTCTCCTTCTCTATCTTCTCATCCTTCTCCTTCTTCTCATCCTTCTCCTTCTTCTCATCCTTCTCCTTCTCCTCATCCTTCTCCTTCTCCTTCTTCTCATCCTTCTCCTTCTCCTTCTTCTCATCCTTCTCCTTCTCCTTCTTCTCATCCTTCTCCTTCTCCTTCTTCTCATCCTTCTCCTTCTCCTTCTTCTCATCCTTCTCCTTCTCCATCTTCTCATCCTTCTCCTTCTCCTTCTTCTCATCCTTCTCCTTCTCCTTCTCCTACCTGATCTCCAAGGGCATTTAAATTAAAGGTACAGTGTTCTGCACTAATTTAAAGGCTCTCTGAAGCCTAGAAACCCTTTTTATAAGCCATCTTCGTAGCGAAGAAATTCGCATCGAATCGAATTTCATACTGGAATTCGCCGAATCAGCCGAATCGAATTTTTCAATACTTCGCTCATCTCTAGACACAATATTTGAAAAGGGCCTTTATAAACTAGACACTGAGAAATGTCTAGACATAGTAAGTACTCTTAATGATTTTTACAGAGCTACCTTGGCATTTGGATACGACTATATATGTAAGTACAAATGAAATGGACACTTTGGTGATGTAATATATATATATATCTCTATATCTCTATATCTCTATATATATATATATATATATATACACACACACACACACACACACGAGCCATAACATTATGATCACTGACAGGTAAAGTGATGAACATTGATTATCTCTTTACAATGGCACCTGAAAGTGGGTGGGATATATTAGGCAGCAAGTGGACATGTTGTCCCTGCACTTGATATGTTGAAAGCAGAAAAAATAGGCAAGAGTAAGGATTTGAGTGACTCTTAGAAGGGCCAAATTGTAATGGCTAAAGCTCTTGTGGGATGTTCCCCCGTCTTCAGTGGTCAGGACCTACCAAAATTGGTCCAAGGAAGGAACCAGCAACAGGGTAATGGGTGGCTAAGGCTCACTGAAGAATGTAGGGAGTAAAGACATGTAGTTGGATCCAATAGAAGAGCTACTGCACCTTAAATTGCTGAAAAAAATAATTTTGCTTTGATAGAAAGATGTCAGAAGACAGTGCATCACAGTTTGTTGCATATGGGACTGTATAGCCACAGACCAGTCAGGGTGCCCATTGCTGACCCATGTCCGCAGCCAAAAGTGCCAAGAATGGGCACTTGAATATCAAAACTGGACCACGATAACAATGAAAGACAGTGACCTGGTTTGATAAATTTAAGAATAGGTTAAGAAACACAAGTCTGAAGTGTTGACTTGGCCTCCAAGTTCTCCAGATCTCAATCCATCGAGAATCGGTGGGATGACCTGGAAAAACAAGTCTGATCCATGGAGGCCCCACCTCACAACTTACAGGATGTAAAGGATCTGCTACTGATGGCTTGGTGCCAGATACCACAGCTAGCTTCAGAGGTCTAGAGGAGTCCATGCCTCAATGGGTTATTGTAGGTGGTCATAATTTTATAGCTGATTGGTGTATATATAATATGTATATGTATTGTAAATAATATGTATCACAGATACCCACCTCTATCCTGAAGAAGTGAATTCTTTCATGAAACACGTTGTGAATAATTGCAGCCTCTCCATCATAAGTTGATACTTTCTGATTGCTATATTAGTATATCTTGCTGTGAGAATAATTACAGCTCCTCATCTTAGGCTGATACCGTATGATTGATGTATTATCATACCTTACTGTATGCACAATATGATAAAATAATTGTTGAATGGTAGGCTAAAAAATGTGTGGATAAATACTAAATAATGTATAATAATATATACATTACATTAATGTGCAATAATGTAGGCTTTTTAGGAAAAGTAATTGAATTAATTTTAATAACAATCAATAGAATTTATTTTTAACAGTGATTTTATTCTTATTTACAATTTGTACTTTAAAGCAATACTAAAGGTTAATTTTTTTTTATTTGTAAACTAACAAACATGTTATACTTACTTGCTCTGTGCAATAGTTTGCACAGTGAACCTGGATCCTCCTCTTCTCGGGCTCCTGGCTCCTCCTTTCTGTCGGGTGCCCCCATAGCAAGAAGCTTGCTATGGGGTCACCCAAGCAGGCATGTTCCCAAGCTGCTGCTCCGTGTGCCCATTCACACAAAGAGCCATGGCTTGGCCCGACCCCTCTCTCTTCTCATTGGTTGACTGGCTGTGATTGACAGCAGTGGGAGCCAATGGCTCCCACTTGCTGTCTCGGTCAATGAAGAGGCAGAGACCCGGGACAACCAAGGCTGTTGTGCACATCAATGGATAGCGATGGGGCTTAGGTGAGAATTGCAGTAGCTGGGAGCACTGTTGCACACAGAAGGTTTTTTTTACCTTCATGCATAGAATGCATGAAGGTAAAAACCCTTGTGCCTTTACAACCACTTTAAAAGTCCCACTATATTGTTTTGGCTTTTATTAGACTATGATGGTGGACATGCAATGCATAGTGTACTAGTAGCTTAAGGGCACATTATGCAATGGAGATAGGTATGCAGGACAAAGTGTACCACAAATTATAAGTCACACTAGACTATGGAAATGGACATGCAAGGCAGACTGTACTATGTAGTTATAGGGCTCACTAGGCTATGGAGATGGACATGTAGGGCAGATTATCGTTGTCACTTTGTTTCTCTTGGCGGATTCCAGTCTGAAGTTCATCCAGTCAAATTTGGTGTTCCTCAGGGCTCAATCTTAGGTCCCTTACTTATTAGCATTTACATGTTTCCATGGGCTCAATTATCACTTCTATGCTGACAACACTCAGATATAAATCCACACTAAACCGAATTCTACTTGGGTTCTTCTCTCCTATCTAACTGTATTTGTGATATAAAAACTTGGATGCCCACAATTTCCTTCAATTAAAATGTGACAAAACTGAAGTCATGCTCTCACTCTCCATCAATTATATAAGGCCAGTCCTGATAGCCTATCTATAGATGGAACTGTATTTGAGTTTCAGTTTAAACTGCAAAATCTAGGGGTGATATTTGATGCAAGTCTAACCTTTATTTCACATGTACAAAATGTTGTCAGAACATCCTTTTTCCACTTTAGAAACATAGCTCGGCTGTGGCCTATGCTATCATAAACTGTAGCTGAAAAGCTGATTCATACATATGTGTCCTCCCGACTTGACTGCTGCAATGCTCTACTCCCTGGTGTACCTAAATCCACTATTAATTTACTAACATATGTAAATTAACATATTAATTTACTAACATATGTACAAAATTCTGCAGCCAGAATCCTATATAGGTACTATATAAAAAGAAAATGATTATTATTAGATTATATTTAGAGATGAGCGAATCGAACTCGGCGAAGTGGAATTCGTTTTGAATATTAGAAAAATTGCGGATGCGCGAATCGAAATTTTTCCAAAAATGGCGGCGACATGTGCGGCGACGGAGCAGGGATCTCTGGGAAGGCGCGCAGACAAGGCGCGCTGACCCATAATGCATTCATTCATGACATGTGATCGCATTAGCCAATCAGCAGCCAGCCAGCCAGCACTGTGTAATGGTGGAGCTATAAATTGCGGCCATCTTACAATTCTCCATTTGCCTCTGGTCATTCAAGAGAGACAGATCTCTCTGTATTAGGGACACAGAATCGTTACTTAGGGACACAGAACCGTTACTTAGGGACACAGAACCGTTACTTAGGGACACAGAACCGTTACTTAGGGACACACAATCGTTACTTAGGGACACAGAACCGTTACTTAGGGACACAGAACCGTTACTTAGGGACACAGAATTGTTAAACAGGGACAGACACAGAATTGTTACTCAGGGACAGACACAGAATTGTTACTCAGGGACAGACACAGAATTGTTACTGAGGGACACAGAATTGTTACTGAGGGACACAGAATTGTTACTCAGGGACAGACACAGAATTGTTACTCAGGGACAGACACAGAATTGTTACTCAGGGACAGACACAGAATTGTTACTGAGGGACACAGAATTGTTACTGAGGGACACAGAATTGTTACTGAGGGACACAGAATTGTTACTGAGGGACACAGAATTGTTACTCAGGGACAGACACAGAATTGTTACTGAGGGACACAGAATTGTTACTGAGGGACACAGAATTGTTACTGAGGGACACAGAATTGTTACTCACGGACACAGAATTGTTACTCAGGGACACAGAATTGTTACTCAGGGACACAGAATTGTTACTCAGGGACAGACACAGAATTGTTACTGAGGGACACAGAATTGTTACTGAGGGACACAGAATTGTTACTCAGGGACAGACACAGAATTGTTACTGAGGGACACAGAATTGTTACTGAGGGACACAGAATTGTTACTCAGGGACACAGAATTGTTACTGAGGGACACAGAATTGTTACTCAGGGACACAGAATTGTTACTCAGGGACAGACACAGAATTGTTACTGAGGGACACAGAATTGTTACTGAGGGACACAGAATTGTTACTCAGGGACAGACACAGAATTGTTACTGAGGGACACAGAATTGTTACTGAGGGACACAGAATTTTTACTGAGGGACACAGAATTGTTACTCAGGGACAGACACAGAATTGTTACTGAGGGACACAGAATTGTTACTGAGGGACACAGAATTGTTACTCAGGGACACAGAATTGTTACTCAGGGACACAGAATTGTTACTCAGGGACAGACACAGAATTGTTACTCAGGGACAGACACAGAATTGTTACTGAGGGACACAGAATTGTTACTGAGGGACACAGAATTGTTACTCAGGGACAGACACAGAATTGTTACTGAGGGACACAGAATTGTTACTGAGGGACACAGAATTGTTACTCAGGGACACAGAATTGTTACTCAGGGACACAGAATTGTTACTCAGGGACAGACACAGAATTGTTACTGAGGGACACAGAATTGTTACTCAGGGACAGACACAGAATTGTTACTGAGGGACACAGAATTGTTACTGAGGGACACAGAATTGTTACTCAGGGACACAGAATTGTTACTCAGGGACAGACACAGAATTGTTACTGAGGGACACAGAATTGTTACTGAGGGACACATAATTGTTACTCAGGGACACAGAATTGTTACTGAGGGACACAGAATTGTTACTGAGGGACACAGAATTGTTACTCAGGGACACAGAATTGTTACTCAGGGACAGACACAGAATTGTTACTGAGGGACACAGAATTGTTACTGAGGGACACAGAATTGTTACTGAGGGATACAGAATTGTTACTCAGGGACAGACACAGAATTGTTACTCAGGGACAGACACAGAATTGTTACTCAGGGACAGACACAGAATTGTTACTGAGGGACAGACACAGAATTGTTACTGAGGGACACAGAATTGTTACGGAGGGACACAGAATTGTTACTGAGGGACACAGAATTGTTACTGAGGGACAGACACAGAATTGTTACTGAGGGACACAGAATTGTTACTGAGGGACACAGAATTGTTACTCACGGACACAGAATTGTTACTCAGGGACACAGAATTGTTACTCAGGGACACAGAATTGTTACTCAGGGACAGACACAGAATTGTTACTGAGGGACACAGAATTGTTACTGAGGGACACAGAATTGTTACTCAGGGACAGACACAGAATTGTTACTGAGGGACACAGAATTGTTACTGAGGGACACAAAATTGTTACTCAGGGACACAGAATTGTTACTGAGGGACACAGAATTGTTACTGAGGGACACAGAATTGTTACTCAGGGACAGACACAGAATTGTTACTGAGGGACACAGAATTGTTACTGAGGGACACAGAATTGTTACTCAGGGACAGACACAGAATTGTTACTGAGGGACACAGAAATGTTACTGAGGGACACAGAATTGTTACTCAGGGACACAGAATTGTTACTCAGGGACACAGAATTGTTACTCAGGGAAAGACACAGAATTGTTACTGAGGGACACAGAATTGTTACTGAGGGACACAGAATTGTTACTCAGGGACAGACACAGAATTGTTACTGAGGGACACAGAATTGTTACCGAGGGACACAGAATTGTTACTGAGGGACACAGAATTGTTACTCAGGGACAGACACAGAATTGTTACTGAGGGACACAGAATTGTTACTGAGGGACACAGAATTGTTACTCAGGGACACAGAATTGTTACTCAGGGACAGACACAGAATTGTTACTCAGGGACAGACACAGAATTGTTACTGAGGGACACAGAATTGTTACTGAGGGACACAGAATTGTTACTCAGGGACAGACACAGAATTGTTACTGAGGGACACAGAATTGTTACTGAGGGACACAGAATTGTTACTCAGGGACACAGAATTGTTACTCAGGGACACAGAATTGTTACTCAGGGACAGACACAGAATTGTTACTGAGGGACACAGAATTGTTACTGAGGGACATAGAATTGTTACTCAGGGACAGACACAGAATTGTTACTGAGGGACACAGAATTGTTACTGAGGGACACAGAATTGTTACTGAGGGACACAGAATTGTTACTCAGGGACACAGAATTGTTACTCAGGGACAGACACAGAATTGTTACTGAGGGACACAGAATTGTTACTGAGGGACACAGAATTGTTACTCAGGGACACAGAATTGTTACTCAGGGACAGACACAGAATTGTTACTGAGGGACACAGAATTGTTACTGAAGGACACAGAATTGTTACTCAGGGACACAGAATTGTTACTCAGGGACAGACACAGAATTGTTACTGAGGGACACAGAATTGTTACTGAGGGACACAGAATTGTTACTCAGGGACACAGAATTGTTACTCAGGGACACAGAATTGTTACTCAGGGACAGACACAGAATTGTTACTGAGGGACACAGAATTGTTACTGAGGGACACAGAATTGTTACTGAGGGACACACAATTGTTACTCAGGGACACAGAATTGTTACTGAGGGACACAGAATTGTTACTCAGGGACACAGAATTGTTACTCAGGGACACAGAATTGTTACTCAAGGACAGACACAGAATTGTTACTGAGGGACACAGAATTGTTACTCAGGGACACAGAATCATTGAATTAAAGAGTATGTCAGACAACATGCAGAGGAGTGGCAGAGGAGGCAATGTTTTAGGAGCGAGCAGACATGGCAGCAGAGGAAGGGGTCGAGGCAGCACTAGTCGCAGCCAGAGGCCATTGCTCCCAGTGTCATCCAGCGGTCGTGTCTCCACCGACAACCCTGCCGTCATCGATTGGTTGGCTCGGTTGTCTTCCTCTTCCCAGGTCACCTCTGACACCTACAGCCAATGGTCGGTGGGTATGTCAGACACAACCGTTAGTTGGCATGGCCCGGGAGCAAGCCCACTGAAATCACGTGTCCTCTACCTGCCCCTGTCCTTTGGTGTTCCCTCACCAAGCGAAGTATCGCATGCTGTGGGCTCAGCCCCACTGTACAGTGAGGAAGAGCTAACAGAGGGCGGTCAGGATCAGGGGGAGACATCCGCCTCTTCAGCAGCCAGGCGAAGAAGTACTGGCGAGGAGAGTGGCTCGGTAGCCGGTCTAGAGACAGGTCTGTCTCCTGACCCACACGCAGCCGAGGGGGCTAGTAGTGAGGCGGAGACCCTAATTGATGATGATGAGGCTGATCGCACTTGGCAGCCTCATCGTCATCAGGCTATTGCTTCCGCATCATCAGGAGAAGAGGGTGCCAGCTTGGCAGCGAGCAAAACAGTCGGTGGGTTGCCCAGGAGGCAGCAGGGTCGCAGCAGTGTCAGTGGAGGCAAATGGCCACGGAGTAGAGCACCAGCTCCACTGCAGTCTACCACCACGGCCAGTAGTGGTGCCGGTGTGCACGGAGGAAGTAGCAGTCAGCCAGTGAGGAGTAGTGGGGGCAAAGTTTCCTACTCGGCGGTGTGGCAATTTTTCGTCAAGCCGCCCGAGGAAGTAAACGTAGCCGTATGTCGACTATGTGGCCAGAAAGTCAAGCGTGGCCAGGGGGCCCATGTTGGGACTACAGCGTTGCGGCAGCATATGCAGCGTCGCCATTTGGTGGCCTGGGAAAACCGTGATAAAGATACGGCGGTTCTGCCTGCCCCAGCCCCCGCTCCATCACCCGCTCCGTTACTTGCTCCGTCACCCGACGTCAATCGCCCTCTATCAGCCAGTCAAGGCTCCAACACCTCTGCTGAGGGGAGTTGTCGCTCGTTGGCATCTTCCGCTCGTTCAGATGCTCCTTCTCCTGCTACTCCTCTTCACGTATTCCATCAGCAGTCTTTCTTGGAATCCGTTTCCAAGAGACAACAGTTTGCGAGCACGCACCCGACGGTGCAGAAGCTGAACGTTCTCCTGTCCAAGTTGCTGGTGCTGCAGTCCCTCCCTTTCCAAGTGGTGGACTCAGCACCTTTCCGAGAAATGATGGCTTGTGCCGCGCCGCGGTGGAGAGTGCCAAGCCGGCATTTCTTCGCCAAAAAGGCAGTGCCAGCCCTGCATTCACATGTAGAAGAGATGGTGGGCCAGTCTTTGAGCATGTCGGTCTCTGCCAAAGTGCACGGCAGCGCCGATGTGTGGAGCTGTAACTACGGTCAGGGACAGTACATGTCATTTACGGCCCACTGGGTGAACGTGGTGCCGGCACAGCCGCACCAGCAACTTGGACAGGTCACGCCGCTTTTGCCTCCACGTTTGCACGTCCTTGGTCCGGCAAAGATGTCCGCCTCTACCACCTCTTCTTCCGCCGTGTCCTCAGCCGCCACCCCCGTGTCAAGTCCCATTACCCGACCGGCATATCACATGTGCAGGGCGCAACGGTGTCACGCTGTGCTGCACCTGGTATGCCTTGGCGAACGTAGTCACACAGGGGAGGAACTTCTGAGTGTAATGAACAGAGAAATCGACAGATGGCTGTCTCCGCGCAAACTGAAAATCGGAACCATGTTGACCGACAACGGAAAGAACATGGTGTCTGCTCTGCGTCAAGGAAGGTTGTGCCATGCGCCATGCATGGCTCACGTGTTCAATCTGGTTGTCAAGCGGTTCCCAAAATCCACCATCCCACTGCAAGACATCCTTAAAATGTCACGTAAACTTTGCATGCATTTCAGCCATTCCTACACCGCAAAGCACACCCTCCTTGAGCTGCAGCGGCAGAACGGAATTCCACAGCATCGCCTGATCTGCGACGTTGCAACAAGGTGGAATTCAACCCTACACATGTTAGACCGCCTTTACGAACAGCGAAAGGCCATCACCGATTTCCTGATGTTACAAGCGGATAAAGGTACTCCCCTGTGTAACTTCGATGTCAGCCATTGGCAGCTCATGCGTGACACCTGCCGCTTGCTCAGGCCCTTTGAGGAGGCCACGCTATTCGTGAGTCGGCAGGACTATGGGATGAACGACGTCATTCCTCTGTTGCACGTCCTGGAACAAATGCTGTTAACAATGGCTGGTCAGGGTGCGGTAGACGTGGCGCACAGATCTCAACGCCACATGACCCCTGTGGGGGCAGGACAGGAAGAAGAGGAGGAGGTAGAGGAGGACATTGGTGCTCAGGAATTATTGAGTGAAATGGGTGGTTTTTCCACTCAGCGGACAGGAGTGGAGGAGCAGGAGCATCTGGTAGAGGAGGAGGAGGAGGAGACAGAGGACCCAGACGCACCGTGGCAGTATGCTGTGGAGATGGAGGCAGGGAGTCCCTCGCATTCCTTGGCACAAATGGCCCATAGCATGCTCGCTTGCTTGCGTAGCGACAGCCGAATAATAACCATCAGACAGAGGGATGACTTTTGGCTGTCCACCTTGTTGGACCCTCGCTACCGTTCAAAAATGGTGGCCTTTGTCACACCTGCTGAGAGGGAGGCCAAAATAACGTACTATAAAAACCACCTATGTAGTCAGTTGGTCTCTGCCTTTCTGCGCCAACGTCCATCCTCAGACACTGTGGGCCCTGTGCGCTCGCATTCCGCTGCCATGGCAGCAGGGGAGGGGTGGGGTGGTAGGAGCAGTGGCAGCTCCACCAGCAGTGGCTGCCACAGTCTGCAGTCGATGATGAGTAGCTTTCTTCACCAGCGCAGTGAGGAAACTACTAACCAGCCGCAGCAGCAGCAGCATCAGGTGGACCTGGAGCAGGACCTCAAACAATAGGCTTGGGCCTACTTGGACAGCACCCTGCCAACCGAGGTAGACAATCCCCTTGACTACTGGGCAACGAAACTTGACCTTTGGCCCCAACTAGCTGAATTTGCCCTTGAAAGGCTGTCATGCCCGGCCAGTAGCGTGGCATCGGAGCGCGTGTTTAGTGCGGCAGGAGGTATTGTAACTCCGCGGAGGACACGACTGTCCACCCAAAGTGTGGAGAGACTCACGTTTGTGAAAATGAATCAGGCGTGGATTAGTCTGGATTTCAAACCACCAGTTCCTGACACAACTGACTAAATCCGCCATGAATCATGCCCCAAACATGTGCCACTTTCAGGTCTCCTCACACTGCTGGTGGGTTCCATTTTGTCATAGGGTGCTGGCAGATTACGGGCCTCCCATTGCTGCTGCCAGGCCCGTAATCTGCCATGGGCCCCCGTACCGCCTCCTCATGCTGCTGCCAGGTCCAGAGTGTGTCATGGGTCCCTGTACGGCCTCCCATTGCTGCTGTCTCCATCGCCACACTCTGCCATGTGCCACTTTCAGGTCTCCTCACACTGCTGGTGGGTTCCATTTTGTCATAGGGTGCTGGCAGATTACGGGCCTCCCATTGCTGCTGCCAGGCCCGTAATCTGCCATGGGCCCCCGTACCGCCTCCTCATGCTGCTGCCAGGTCCAGAGTGTCTCATGGGTCCCTGTACGGCCTCCCATTGCTGCTGTCTCCATCGCCACACTCTGCCATGTGCCACTTTCAGGTCTCCTCACACTGCTGGTGTGTTCCATTTTGTCATAGGATGCTGGCAGATTACGGGCCTCCCATTGCTGCTGCCAGGACTGTAATCTGCCATGGGCCCCTGTACCGCCTCCTCATGCTGCTGCCAGGTCCAGAGTCTCTCATGGGTCCCTGTACGGCCTCCCATTGCTGCTGTCTCCATCGCCACACTCTGCCATGTGCCACTTTCAGGTCTCCTCACACTGCTGGTGGGTTCCATTTTGTCATAGGATGCTGGCAGATTACGGGCCTCCCATTGCTGCTGCCAGGCCCGTAATCTGCCATGGGCCCCCGTACCGCCTCCTCATGCTGCTGCCAGGTCCAGAGTGTCTCATGGGTCCCTGTACGGCCTCCCATTGCTGCTGTCTCCATCGCCACACTCTGCCATGTGCCACTTTCAGGTCTCCTCACACTGCTGGTGTGTTCCATTTTGTCATAGGGTGCTGGCAGATTACGGGCCTCCCATTGCTGCTGCCAGGCCCGTAATCTGTCATGGGCCCCCGTACCGCCTCCTCATGCTGCTGCCAGGTCCAGAGTCTCTCATGGGTCCCTGTACGGCCTCCCATTGCTGCTGTCTCCATCGCCACACTCTGCCATGTGCCACTTTCAGGTCTCCTCACACTGCTGGTGTGTTCCATTTTGTCATAGGATGCTGGCAGATTACGGGGCCTCCCATTGCTGCTGCCAGGCCTGTAATCTGCCATGGGCCCCTGTACCGCCTCCTCATGCTGCTGCCAGGTCCAGAGTGTGTCATGGGTCCCTGTACGGCCTCCCATTGCTGCTGTCTCCATCGCCACACTCTGCCATGTGCCACTTTCAGGTCTCCTCACACTGCTGGTGGGTTCCATTTTGTCATAGGGTGCTGGCAGATTACGGGCCTCCCATTGCTGCTGCCAGGCCCGTAATCTGCCATGGGCCCCCGTACCGCCTCCTCATGCTGCTGCCAGGTCCAGAGTGTCTCATGGGTCCCTGTACGGCCTCCCATTGCTGCTGTCTCCATCGCCACACTCTGCCATGTGCCACTTTCAGGTCTCCTCACACTGCTGGTGTGTTCCATTTTGTCATAGGGTGCTGGCAGATTACGGGCCTCCCATTGCTGCTGCCAGGCCCGTAATCTGTCATGGGCCCCCGTACCGCCTCCTCATGCTGCTGCCAGGTCCAGAGTGTCTCATGGGTCCCTGTACGGCCTCCCATTGCTGCTGTCTCCATCGCCACACTCTGCCATGTGCCACTTTCAGGTCTCCTCACACTGCTGGTGTGTTCCATTTTGTCATAGGATGCTGGCAGATTACGGGCCTCCCATTGCTGCTGCCGGTTCTGTAATCTGCCATGGGCCCCTGTACCGCCTCCTCATGCTGCTGCCAGGTCCAGAGTGTGTCATGGGTCCCTGTACGGCCTCCCATTGCTGCTGTCTCCATCGCCACACTCTGCCATGTGCCACTTTTAGGTCTCCTCACACTGCTGGTGGGTTCCATTTTGTCATAGGGTGCTGGCAGATTACGGGCCTCCCATTGCTGCTGCCAGGCCCGTAATCTGCCATGGGCCCCCGTACCGCCTCCTCATGCTGCTGCCAGGTCCAGAGTGTGTCATGGGTCCCTGTACGGCCTCCCATTGCTGCTGTCTCCATCGCCACACTCTGCCATGTGCCACTTTCAGGTCTCCTCACACTGCTGGTGGGTTCCATTTTGTCATAGGGTGCTGGCTGATTACGGGCTTCCCATTGCTGCTGCCAGGCCCGTAATCTGCCATGGGCCCCCGTACCGCCTCCTCATGCTGCTGCCAGGTCCAGAGTGTCTCATGGGTCCCTGTACGGCCTCCCATTGCTGCTGTCTCCATCGCCACACTCTGCCATGTGCCACTTTCAGGTCTCCTCGCACTGCTGGTGGGTTCCATTTTGTCATAGGGTGCTGGCAGATTACGGGCCTCCCATTGCTGCTGCCAGGCCCGTAATCTGCCATGGGCCCCCGTACCGCCTCCTCATGCTGCTGCCAGGTCCAGAGTGTGTCATGGGTCCCTGTACGGCCTCCCATTGCTGCTGTCTCCATTGCCACACTCTGCCATGTGCCACTTTCAGGTCTCCTCACACTGCTGGTGGGTTCCATTTTGTCATAGGGTGCTGGCAGATTACGGGCCTCCCATTGCTGCTGCCAGGCCCGTAATCTGCCATGGGCCCCCGTACCGCCTCCTCATGCTGCTGCCAGGTCCAGAGTGTCTCATGGGTCCCTGTACGGCCTCCCATTGCTGCTGTCTCCATCGCCACACTCTGCCATGTGCCACTTTCAGGTCTCCTCACACTGCTGGTGTGTTCCATTTTGTCATAGGGTGCTGGCAGATTACGGGCCTCCCATTGCTGCTGCCAGGCCCGTAATCTGCCATGGGCCCCCGTACCGCCTCCTCATGCTGCTGCCAGGTCCAGAGTCTCTCATGGGTCCCTGTACGGCCTCCCATTGCTGCTGTCTCCATCGCCACACTCTGCCATGTGCCATTTTCAGGTCTCCTCACACTGCTGGTGTGTTCCATTTTGTCATAGGGTGCTGGCAGATTACGGGCCTCCCATTGCTGCTGCCAGGCCTGTAATCTGCCATGGGCCCCCGTACCGCCTCCTCATGCTGCTGCCAGGTCCAGAGTCTCTCATGGGTCCCTGTACGGCCTCCCATTGCTGCTGTCTCCATCGCCACACTCTGCCATGTGCCACTTTCAGGTCTCCTCACACTGCTGGTGTGTTCCATTTTGTCATAGGGTGCTGGCAGATTACGGGCCTCCCATTGCTGCTGCCAGGCCCGTAATCTGCCATGGGCCCCCGTACCGCCTCCTCATGCTGCTGCCAGGTCCAGAGTGTGTCATGGGTCCCTGTACGGCCTCCCATTGCTGCTGTCTCCATCGCCACACTCTGCCATGTGCCACTTTTAGGTCTCCTCACACTGCTGGTGGGTTCCATTTTGTCATAGGGTGCTGGCAGATTATGGGCCTCCCATTGCTGCTGCCAGGCCCGTAATCTGCCATGGGCCCCCGTACCGCCTCCTCATGCTGCTGCCAGGTCCAGAGTGTCTCATGGGTCCCTGTACGGCCTCCCATTGCTGCTGTTTCCATCGCCACACTCTGCCATGTGCCACTTTCAGGTCTCCTCACACTGCTGGTGGGTTCCATTTTGTCATAGGGTGCTGGCAGATTACGGGCCTCCCATTGCTGCTGCCAGGCCCGTAATCTGCCATGGGCCCCCGTACCGCCTCCTCATGCTGCTGCCAGGTCCAGAGTGTGTCATGGGTCCCTGTACGGCCTCCCATTGCTGCTGTCTCCATCGCCACACTCTGCCATGTGCCACTTTCAGGTCTCCTCACACTGCTGGTGGGTTCCATTTTGTCATAGGGTGCTGGCTGATTACGGGCTTCCCATTGCTGCTGCCAGACCCGTAATCTGCCATGGGCCCCCGTACCGCCTCCTCATGCTGCTGCCAGGTCCAGAGTGTCTCATGGGACCCTGTACGGCCTCCCATTGCTGCTGTCTCCATCGCCACACTCTGCCATGTGCCACTTTCAGGTCTCCTCGCACTGCTGGTGGGTTCCATTTTGTCATAGGGTGCTGGCAGATTACGGGCCTCCCATTGCTGCTGCCAGGCCCGTAATATGCCATGGGCCCCCGTACCGCCTCCTCATGCTGCTGCCAGGTCCAGAGTGTGTCATGGGTCCCTGTACGGCCTCCCATTGCTGCTGTCTCCATCGCCACACTCTGCCATGTGCCACTTTCAGGTCTCCTCACACTGCTGGTGGGTTCCATTTTGTCATAGGGTGCTGGCAGATTACGGGCCTCCCATTGCTGCTGCCAGGCCCGTAATCTGCCATGGGCCCCCGTACCGCCTCCTCATGCTGCTGCCAGGTCCAGAGTGTCTCATGGGTCCCTCTACGGCCTCCCATTGCTGCTGTCTCCATCGCCACACTCTGCCATGTGCCACATTCAGGTCTCCTCACACTGCTGGTGGGTTCCATTTTGTCATAGGGTGCTGGCAGATTACGGGCCTCCCATTGCTGCTGCCAGGCCTGTAATCTGCCATGGGCCCCTGTACCGCCTCCTCATGCTGCTGCCAGGTCCAGAGTCTCTCATGGGTCCCTGTACGGCCTCCCATTGCTGCTGTCTCCATCGCCACACTCTGCCATGTGCCACTTTCAGGTCTCCTCACACTGCTGGTGTGTTCCATTTTGTCATAGGATGCTGGCAGATTACGGGCCTCCCATTGCTGCTGCCAGGCCTGTAATCTGCCATGGGCCCCTGTACCGCCTCCTCATGCTGCTGCCAGGTCCAGAGTGTGTCATGGGTCCCTGTACGGCCTCCCATTGCTGCTGTCTCCATCGCCACACTCTGCCATGTGCCACTTTCAGGTCTCCTCACACTGCTGGTGGGTTCCATTTTGTCATAGGGTGCTGGCAGATTACGGGCCTCCCATTGCTGCTGCCAGGCCCGTAATCTGCCATGGGCCCCCGTACCGCCTCCTCATGCTGCTGCCAGGTCCAGAGTGTCTCATGGGTCCCTGTACGGCCTCCCATTGCTGCTGTCTCCATCGCCACACTCTGCCATGTGCCACTTTCAGGTCTCCTCACACTGCTGGTGGGTTCCATTTTGTCATAGGGTGCTGGCAGATTACGGGCCTCCCATTGCTGCTGCCAGGCCCGTAATCTGCCATGGGCCCCCGTACCGCCTCCTCATGCTGCTGCCAGGTCCAGAGTGTCTCATGGGTCCCTGTACGGCCTCCCATTGCTGCTGTCTCCATCGCCACACTCTGCCATGTGCCACTTTCAGGTCTCCTCGCACTGCTGGTGGGTTCCATTTTGTCATAGGGTGCTGGCAGATTACGGGCCTCCCATTGCTGCTGCCAGGCCCGTAATCTGCCATGGGCCCCCGTACCGCCTCCTCATGCTGCTGCCAGGTCCAGAGTGTGTCATGGGTCCCTGTACGGCCTCCCATTGCTGCTGTCTCCATCGCCACACTCTGCCATGTGCCACTTTCAGGTCTCCTCACACTGCTGGTGGGTTCCATTTTGTCATAGGGTGCTGGCAGATTACGGGCCTCCCATTGCTGCTGCCAGGCCCGTAATCTGCCATGGGCCCCCGTACCGCCTCCTCATGCTGCTGCCAGGTCCAGAGTGTCTCATGGGTCCCTCTACGGCCTCCCATTGCTGCTGTCTCCATCGCCACACTCTGCCATGTGCCACTTTCAGGTCTCCTCACACTGCTGGTGGGTTCCATTTTGTCATAGGGTGCTGGCAGATTACGGGCCTCCCATTGCTGCTGCCAGGCCTGTAATCTGCCATGGGCCCCTGTACCGCCTCCTCATGCTGCTGCCAGGTCCAGAGTCTCTCATGGGTCCCTGTACGGCCTCCCATTGCTGCTGTCTCCATCGCCACACTCTGCCATGTGCCACTTTCAGGTCTCCTCACACTGCTGGTGGGTTCCATTTGGTCATAGGATGCTGGCAGATTACGGGCCTCCCATTGCTGCTGCCAGGCCTGTAATCTGCCATGGGCCCCTGTACCGCCTCCTCATGCTGCTGCCAGGTCCAGAGTGTGTCATGGGTCCCTGTACGGCCTCCCATTGCTGCTGTCTCCATCGCCACACTCTGCCATGTGCCACTTTCAGGTCTCCTCACACTGCTGGTGGGTTCCATTTTGTCATAGGGTGCTGGCAGATTACGGGCCTCCCATTGCTGCTGCCAGGCCCGTAATCTGCCATGGGCCCCCGTACCGCCTCCTCATGCTGCTGCCAGGTCCAGAGTGTCTCATGGGTCCCTGTACGGCCTCCCATTGCTGCTGTCTCCATCACCACACTCTGCCATGTGCCACTTTCAGGTCTCCTCACACTGCTGGTGGGTTCCATTTTTGTCATAGGGTGCTGTATGGCCTCCCATTGCTGCTGCCTCCACCGCCACACTGTGGCTCCACACTCTGGTTTTGGCCCCGTGACTGCCCAAATGAGTGAAGTGTGCGGTGATTCTAAGATCGACGGCACTCATCTGCATGTCATACTGACTGACAGTATTATTTCTCTTCCCCAGCAGACTCCAAGGGCATTTAAATTAAAGGTACAGTGTTCTGCACTAATATAAAGGCTCTCTGAAGCCTAGAAACCCTTTTTATAAGTTAAATTCGCAGCGAATATATTCGCATCGAATCAAATTTATTCCTCGAATTCGCCGAATCAGCCGAATCGAATTTTTGAATACTTCGCTCATCTCTAATTATATTATGTAGTTACAGGTCAGACTAGAGTATGGAGATAGACATGCGGGGCAGATTAGATTATGTATTGTATCTATAGCAGGCATGTCCAAAGTCCGGCCCGCGGGCCATTTACGGCCCGAGGGTCAGTTTAATACGGCCCTCCATGTCAGTGTGTCAGATGGAGCGAATATGGAGCGGCCGGTCCGGTATTTCCACCGCGGCCCTGTCAGAATACTGGGCCGGCCGCTCAGCTCTGCAGCGGGACCTTACCTGTTCCTCTATCCAGCGGCGCGCTGTCTTCCCGGCTTCTGTAGTGTGGGTGCTGGGCATGACAGCCGGGTGCCAAGTGCGCATGCGCAAGAAGCGGTGCTTTTTGTGAATGGTAAGGCGGTTCCTGGGACACATGACAGATCCCAGAAGCCGCCGGACCAATCACAAAGCGCAAGTGCTTCTCGCTCATGCGCACTGGGCACCCGGCTGTCATGCCGAGCGCCATTACAGAAGCCGGGAAGACAGCGCGTGGCTGGATCGAGGAACAGGTAAGATCAAAGAACAACTGCGGAAGTAAGAGCGGGTACCTGTCAAATTCAGGTACCCGCTCCCCACCTCCCCAAAGGTTAGCAGTCATCTGTACTGTCCGCAGTCTCTGGTCATCCCTGTGCTGTCCGCAGTCTCTGGTCATCCCTGTGCTGTCCGCAGTCTCTGGTCATCCCTGTGCTGTCCTCAGTCTCTGGTCATCTCCTGTACTGTGTCTGCAGTCCATTAGTTCAGAATTTTGTTTTTTCCTGTCTTCTGCCTCTAGAACCTAGGTGCGTCTTATGGTCAGGTGCGTCTTATACGGCGAAAAATACGGTAACTTGGCATAAAATAATTTATTTGCATTTAATTGTAATGGTTCAAAGAATGTTTGGAAAAATGTTCGGCCCTCCACCATGTTCACTTCATGCAATCTGGCCCTCTTTGAAAAAAGTTTGGACACCCCTGATCTATAGGGTATACTAGGCTATGGAGCTGGACATGCAGGGCAGATTATAGTATGTAGTTGCAGGGCACTCTAGACTATAGAAATGGACTTGGAGGACAGATTATATTATGTAGTTATATGGCACACTAGGTTATGGTGATGGACATGCAGGACAGAGTGTACGATGCCATTATAGGGCACACTAGACTATGAAGATGGACTTGCAGGGCAGAGTGTACTATGTCATTATAGGCCACACTAGGCTATGGAGATGGGCATGCAGGTCAGATGCACATGTGCTGGAGCTTTTTGTTGCACGCTGGGTATTGTAGGAGGCAGCTCACCCAGAATAACATCATGATGTCAGGCTTGCAAACACTGCCCATGCTACATTTACAATCACGTCTACATTTAACATTTTTAGCAGATAAAATTGATATGCATTCAATAATGATTAGTCTCCTTCTATAATTGGATTGCGCCATTTCCTTCTACTTAACCTTTGAGTGATAAAACCCCATTTTGTTATTTACTGTGTTATTAAATAAGGGATACATACAATTCTACAATTTCTATATACAAGCTTTATGACCATTAACTAATTACAGTAATTACTAATTACATTTTAAAGTGTTAGCAGTCTTGTAAACTGAAACTTCAAAACTTCATTCCACTCAGAAATATTATATCACGATATACTGTAGCTACTCCAGAATAGCAGGTGGTACATTTACGTAGAGAAAATGAATTACCCATTTTAGAGTAAACATACTACTAGGCAGCTGGCAGTCTCACATCCTGATAAATGCAATTACAAAAGTCCTGCTTTAGCTTTAATTTCCACTAGCACATGCTTAATCTTCTTGTCCTTATTGATCTGTCACTAAAGAGGAATTAATGTCACTCCTTATCCATCGGTCACACTAAGGTGAGGAGTTCACTACTTCTCCACTCTCTAACATGTTTAAAGCAAGTTACAAGGTGAAAAATTATACTTTATACCACAAGGCTGGGAAATTCCTTACCAGGGGCTCCTGTGTGAATAATACACAGTGCAGGTACAGTCTAACCTGCCCTGAGAGAAATATGAAGGCCGCTACTATTGATCATCTGTTAATGCTTGATACCTAGAGCTACTGACCAAGAACAGTCATGCAACTAGTGAAGTCAGAAGAAAAGTCAGAACCTCTGATATGTATAATTGAAACTTTTGGATTAAAGCCAGGCATCCAGCAATTTTTTCAATGAGTCGAGCAGTATATAGGTGTGTGTTTTCATAATAGAGGCTTCCTTTAAGAAATTGTAAAATAAATCATTAGAAGATATTTGTTAAAATAGATTACACTTTGCTTAAGCCCAGTGACAAGCAAAGCAAAGTGCATTTTGGAAAGAGCAGTAATCCTTAGAAACCAATCAGAAAAAATATTTCATTGATCACTTTGATCAGCTGATATCTAACTTGTTCTCATGGCATACTGTACTTCACACTAGGTTTTGTAGTAGGTTATATTTCTCCAAATACACATATGCAGTCAACCAAATTTCTGTCTGTAACTTGTAAAGATCAGGGAATGAATAAAAGAGACCTCAAACTGTTTACATTTTAATTATTCTCTAACGGAACCATTTAGGGCTCATGTACACTGCAGCTGATAAACTCACGTTTAGGAGTTGTTCAGCATTTTTTTCAGCAGCCCATGAACTCTCCCTAATGTTTTCCTATGTATCCATGTACACATCGTCGTTTATAGGCGTTCACAGGCAGTTGAGTTTACAGTCGTTTTTTTTTTAACGCAGAAAACTTGCATTCAGGAGTAGATTTTATCAGCATTTCAAATGCCAAACGCTTGTAAACGCATGTAAATGCGACTAAAAATTCTGCTAAAAACTCTTCCATTTCCAGATGATGTCCAGAGCCTTTTTTCATCATGAAAAATGCATGCAAAGCATTTTCCCGGTATTCAAATGGACCTGGTACACCATACTTTGAGGTTTTGCATGAAAGAAAATATGTTAGACACCGCTGCAATAATTTGTGCACAGAAATGAGCTGGAACACATCCAAACACCACAAAAAAAAAGACAGCTAATCTCAACAAATTCTGCTTTCTCTGCTTCTGCTCTCTCTATTTCTCTAAAAATGTCTGAAATAGTTAGCTTTTTACTGTTTTTCAGTGCATTTTGGAAGGTCTCCTGAGGTTATCTTTAAAAAACACTTCTAAACACAAACGCTCATAAACACGCATAAACGCGGTATGCAAACGCGGCTAAACAGACGTTTTCCAGCAGTCAGTTTCCATCGTTCAGAAGTGTCCCATGTACATGGAGCCTTAGGATTACATAGAACAGTAACAAGTAAAGTAATACATGAATTGTAAAGCTATGGTGGTAAAACAAACAGGATTGTTAGTATACAGTTAAAGTTAGCAACAGGAAGCCTCAGTCCAATTGTTTAGGCTGAAGACTAATGAGGAAGCCTGTTTGGTTCCTCTGTAGTTCGGTAATGATCTGGCATTTTTTTTTGTTGTTGGCTAATGGATTTGACTCACACATCCTTTACTTAGGTTTGATCATGGTAGTGCTCTTTGCCGGCATGGGCTGAGGTCTACAAAGAGGCTTTGCTGGGATTTGTAGCAGAGGGCAGCTACATTAGCGTGTGCTGTAAATGAACACAGAGGTGCTTAACATCGACAGAGGTCTTCCAAGGGCTCTTAGTTGGAAGGAATTAGGTCAGCTCAGGTACTGCCAAGATTTATGGCCTCCAGCATGTGTTGCTGGGAACTAAAATGAGTTACATGCTCTGTTACTTAAGTATTTCATCCATTTATCTAACAGCCACTGTATACAAGATGGCACTAAAACTGAAGGTTTAGGTCTAAATTTGTTTCTCTAAGCACTATATAATTTTTAATACCAATGGAATTCATTTATCAAGTGCTCATGTTTAATGAGTATCTGTAATCACCTAATCCTATGTAAAGCAAAAGCATGTAATCTTCTGTTTGCCTTTTATCTTTTGGAGCATCATAAACTTAGGGTACCCTCATACACACCCCTTGGCCTGCCCTTCTGCTGTTCGTATCAGCCCTTTATTGGTCAGTGAGGCAGTCTATCAGATTGATGGATATGGTGGGATTGATTTACTAAAGGGAAATTAGGCTGTTCACTTTGCAAGGGAATTTTCTCTTCCCTTCCAATGAGGTGAAGCTTTTCTGATGTCCATCATACAAAGAATTTGACACCATCTGTAGTCCTTACTACTACTAATCCTTTGACTACCATCTGTAGTCTGACGTCGTCTGTACATTTTGACATGCATTTTCATGCAGCTACTTCACTACTTGACATGCATTTAAATTCAGCAAAATGCAAGAATTTTGCTGCATCAAAACAGACAAGTGTAAACAGGCTCTTTATTTATAATATACAGGATTTATATAATGCCAACAGTTTGCACAGCGCTTTACAACGTGAGGGCAGACAGTATAATTACAATACAATTCAATACAGAGGGAAACAGGGGACCTTGCTCATTAGAGCTTACAATATAAAAGGGAGGGTCAATTGATATAAAAGTTAATAACTGTGGGTTATGAGCTGATGGAGAAAATAAGGTGGGGGCAGGAAAGGCTTGTCTAAAGAGATCGTCTAAATGTAGACAGAGTAGGAGACAGTTGGATGAGTTGGGGTAGGAAATTCCATAGGATGGGAGAGACTCGAGAGAAGAACTGGAGGTGAGCATCTATGGTGTTAAAATACATTTCTGCAAGACTTCAATCCATGTAAACCTGCCCTCCTAAAGTACAATTATTGTCTGCATGCTGCCAAACAGTGAGAGTGATGAAGAAAATCTGGGTGGGGGTAGAAGGTGATGACAAAGAAAGTTAAAGATAGAAAAGCATTGACAAGGATTGGATGAAAGAGTGTTGGTGAGAGTGATGAAGAAAATCTAACACTCTTTCATCCAATCCTTGTCAATGCTTTTCTATCTTTAACTTTCTTCTTCATCACCTTCTACCCCCACCCAGTAATTCAATCACTTCCCAGGAGATTGAAAATCATTAAAAAAAACAAGAATGATGCCATTTGTGATGAGATTTCCACTGTCCAGATACTTTATCACCCAACAAGCTATGTCTACCACAAAAGTCAAAGTGTCACCTACAACTCTATCTCCTCCTCTTCTCTTTCCCTTTTTGTAGGGATCCCCCAAGGCTTTGTCCTCTGACCTTTTATATTATCTATCTACACCTCCCTCCCTGGGTAAACTGATAACCTCTCAAGGCTTCTGATACCATTTCTATGTTCACGACACCCAAATCTGTCTCTCCACTCCTCAGCATATCCCTTCAGTCGCCTCACTCATCACTAATTTACCAACTGACATATCAGTAGGGATGTCACACCACTTCTGCAATTGTCACATACCTGATAGGAGACTAAAATGACGAGGTTGGCCTCTCTTGTATCTCCAGCCCAGGCCACACTGAGGGTGGAACAGAGGGTACCGAGGGACAGGTTGAACACGAGTGCTGGCAGGTGTTGATAGGAGCACTTGCAGCAGAAGATGCAGTCCCAGGCAGGCTGGGGGAACATTAGCTCAGGAGCAGTAGCTGTGCACAGAGGACCAGTTGAGGTTAAAGGGGCACTCAACATGCGCTACAGGTCCATGGAAAGTGGCTTGTCAGAGCTCCCAGCATACTGGAGGCAGGAACACATTGTGGTGAGCAGAGCTGATACAGATGATGGCTAGGTAGGCACTCGAATGGGACATGAGAACAGAATCGGGAGCAGAAATGTGGTCACAGGAATAGCCAGGGTCAGCAGCAGGCAGGTAGCAAAGTACAGAGTCATAGGCAGAGATATGGTCAGGAACTAGCAGCAAGGCAGAAGCAGGATCCAAGGTCAGGTCAATGGCAAGGTGGGACAGCAACAAGGGAACAAGCAGAGTAGTAGCAGGAAACTGGGAACAATTGGAAGACCAGTCAGCACCAGAGCACAGGCAGCAGCACCCTTAAATAGGCCATCTGGCGCTAAGAGGCACCATGGGCACACTTGTTCACACAAGAATTCCTGTGCATATTCCTGTGCACGTGCATGTTCCTGGTCATCATTCTATGTAAAATGCCACACGTATGCGCATTCCTGAATGTCAGATGTCTCACAGGAGTTCCCTGACAGCAACTCCCTTCTTGTTGGTCTACCTTTGCACATGCTCTCCCTCTTTCAATCTATCAATCAACCAATCTATCAAATTAATCTATAAATCCACTTTACCAACCATTCAGGGGCCACTGCACCTCTCTGCCAATCCCTCCACTGGCCTCCACTAACCCAATGTATAAAATCCACATACTAACAACAACATACAAAACAATCTGCAACTCTGCTCCCAGCTACATTTCCAACCTTATCTCAAACACCACCTATGCTCTCCATCTTTCAATCTATCATCTATCAATCAGTTTATCAAGTAACTCTCTCAATCCACTTTACCAACTATTCAGTGGACACTGCTCTTCTCTGCCAGTCCCTCCACTGGCCTCCACTAACCTAATGTATAAAATTCAAATACTAACCGCAACATACAAAGCCATTTGCAGCTCTGCAACCAGCTACATCTCCAACCTCATCTCAAAATCCCAACCAAACCGTTCACTCAACTCCTCCCAAAATATACTGCCACTTCCTCCCATGCTCACACATAGGACTATTCCAGAGCCTTTCTCATCCTCTGTAACTCCCTGTACCAACCTGTCTCATTATCTCTTACTCTGTGTGCCTTTAGGTGATCCCTGAAACTCATCTCTTCATGGAAGCCTGTAAGCTGCATGCCCATATTTCTCTCATATGGCTGGCATGTGCAGCAGGGCTCCACCTACAGATAGAGCTTCATGGCCACTCCATTTGTTCCGGTGTTCACACATTGCTCATGTGCATTGCGTGCTGGTATGAGGCTACACTGACTCATCTTCCTGGTCACAGCTCATATAAACCTCCTACACTCTGAGCACTTGACTTGTAGGCCTACACTGTTGGGGTTGAAGACTAGGGCTCCAGCAGTCCATTCGAATACCTGGGGCTCGTGATACAATGGAGTTATGAGGGCGATTCCTTCCCCTAGTCATCACCCTCCCCTAAGCCGATCAGTCTTGCACAGTAACGCATTCACTTCTTCATCTCAAAAAAGCTAAACCCACAATATCTAATTTTCTATAGTTTCCCCAGAGTAGACAAGGATGAGTCAGGGAGTATCTTTACTTTCAACTAATGAGCAGGACCCTGCTAATTCTCCTGTGCTGAACTGTATCATAATTGCACTGTGTCTCTTTATTTTGAAAAGTACTGCATAAACTGTTGGTGCTTTATAAAACCTGCATTATGATATATATCTATATCTATATACCCACATGGAAGAAAAATATATTTGAAATATATTTTAAAAGTATTCTTCCCAAATATATTGCCATATATTTGAAATACTACAATTTTGGCCATATTCAATATATTACATATACACACACTGCATGTTGAAATGCGTTTTTATTACAAAATATATGAAAAATATTTTAAAAATACATTTCAAATATACTGTATGTCTTTAAAAATACAAATCTACATTTCTGGAATGCATTTGCAGTATTGTAACTAGAGGATAATCAGTTTCTGACAACAGCTATCAAACTAAATGCGATGGAGCGGATTTTAAAGGGTAGTTTTCATGCTTGCCTGTGATCATTTCAAGCACCTAAAACAGGCTCAGGGGAAATTTTCTATTTTTGAAACTCCTAAGATGCTGTTTGGGTATTTGAAATGAACACAGCCTAGGAAGAAAAGGACCTCTTTAGCTCAGTTCCAGTACACTTTTCTCTCCCAATCAGAGCAGAAAATGTACATAAGAAATCCAATTAGAAGTTTAAATTCATCAGAAAATCTTCTCAACAGATAATCAGTTTGACAAATTATTCTGAGCAGTAAAACTCACCACCCTATATTTGTTGCGCCACATGAGATAAATTTTCATAAACAAATTGCAGCACTCTAGCACATACCTGTGGTATTATTTGCATATTGTAAATCACACTTAAAGAAAACTTCAATTTATTCTAATTAAAGTGATATTAAAGGCAGATATAGTTTGTTTAAAAATAACTAGACACATGCAAAACAAAAAAAAGTGTTTCGTTTCGAAATCTAACAAATTTCGTGTAGTTGGATTTGGTACATTAATTTAATTCATTTTCAGGATTCATTTTGGTAATTTGTATTCGAATTCAATTTGAAAACATTTCGACCAAATTCGAAAAGTCATTAGTAGTTGAAATTGGTTCAACTGAATTCCAAAAAATGTAAAACATAACAGGGGACCAGTCCTTAAAGCGGAACTTCCCCTTTTGGGTGGAGCTTCGCTTTAAATTTGTTTTCAAATGTTTGTTCGATTTTTTTTCGCATTTTTTTTAAATTTTGTTTTCTAATTCGAATTTGTTTTCGATTTTGATTTAAACTTGTTTTCGAATCTCGTTTCATAATTTCGGATTTGTTTAAATTTGTTATTTTTGTAATTCGTTATTCGAATAAATCCAAATAATGAAAAAAATCATCCAAACTGCGATTCGGAATGAAACGAACCACACTTGTCTAAAAATAACAAACATGTTATACTTACCTGCTCTGTGCTGTGGTTTTGCACAGAGCAACCCAGATCCTCTTCTCAGGTTCCCTGCCGGAACTCATGGCCCCTCCCACCTGCCTAGTGCCCCCATGGCAAGCAGCTTGCCATGGGGGCACCTAAGCATGCTCATCCCTGAGCCACTGCTCTGTATGTCCATTCACACACAAAGCGTGGCTCAGCCCCGCTCCCCACTCTCTCCTCATTGGCTCACTGGCTATAATTGACGGTGCTGTCTCAGCCAATGAGGAGGGAGAAAACCAGGAGAGCCGAGGCTCTTGTGCAGATTGCTGGATTGAGATGGGACTCAGGTATATTTTAGGGAGGGCTCAGGGGGCTGCTGCACACCGACAATTTTCTACCTTCATGCATACAACACATGAAGGTAAAAAGCTTTTACAACCACTTTAATATAAAGTGCATATAACATAAATAAATTGGGAATCCCAAAATCCAAAAGAGATGTTCAAAAATTATATAGCATAGTCTATTCTGAGCTTCAGTTAGTCCAAAAGTGTCTTTAAATCTTGCACCTCCACTCCTCCCAAAACTCTACTGATGTGTTCTCCACCGTGATTCACACAAATTACCATTTGTGTTCTAACCAACCTTATAATTTATAAAATCGGTGTCTTTAAACTAATACTCTCTATAATAACCTGTGAAAACAATACTAAAAAGTCCACCTTTCACCCTTGAAAGTATAAATCAGTATAATAAACCTTTTTAGTGTCCATTAAAAATGTGAAAAAAAACACCCAAAAAAAGTCCATAAATCCTTCTCCAATTTCTGTAAAAATCGCCATATGACTCCAATAATTGCCGTGCACATCAAAACAAAGAAAACTCAATAGTGCATTATCCTCAAAAATGGTTAAATACATAAATAGCTTTCCCCTTTGATGATGTGCGACTAGCACGAAACGCGTGAGGGAAGGAGCTACAGCGTCACTATCTCTCTGCCGCACAATGGAGGTCCCGGCGGCCATCTTTTAAATTCACCTCATGGTCAGTGTGTTTTTTTCCCTTTACCTGTATACTGTATGGAAATAAAATCCAAACCTTTTTGAAACGGTATCACGCTATTGGTCTCCTTTTTTTGTGGCCCTTGGTGAGTCACTTATCACCTATAGAGCCACCTAAAGGAGAGACCGTGGATTGTCAGCAAAACAACAGGGGAAGGAATATCTGGCCTGACCTGACCTTTAAGAAATAATCGGTGGATTTGGAAAAGAGTTCATCTTTAAATGCGCAGTTAAACTGTGCATCTGGTGAGTGCACAGCTTTACCTTTTCACTATCACCGCGTGGAAGAAGCACCTTTTGAAGGAGAGGGATTGTCACTAAGACTGTTTTGCACTGCATGTCACTCTGTTTGTGACAGATTATTTGTGGTTTCTTATTAGTCACCTAATCATCACATATACCTTAGATAATTCAGCATAATTATAGTTGTGATATAGCGCCGCATCTTTTATATTCACATAAATAATTACCTAAATAATTCCTGATTGTTTTCATGCACCAAAACACACAAATCGTTACCACACTTATGATAGTGAAACACTATATATACACTTCTCCGTGAACATTCAGTGCACACATCTAAGTGGCTGAATCACTTACCCTTACCCTAATGCAAATATATGCAAGCCTTATATGAATATAGGAATCCAGAGAGTGATATACACCAACTTGATCCACATGGATGCCTTCAGATCCCTTAAAATGCTCACTTCATTACTTCCACTTTCTTATGCTCCATAGTAATCATAGAGGGAAAGAACAAGCCATATAGTGCAATATGTATGAAGGTATAAAGATCCACGCTTTAATAAATCTGCTTACATAAAAACCATATCAAATTCACATTAAAATCCCATGACTCCAACCTCAAGCAGCTTCCAGGAATGCCAGACTGTGTTTACCATACTAAAGATGGCCGCTCCGCTACTTCTGATTTTCGGGCAACATCCAACGTTGAGGACGTTATGAGGAAGTCAAGGAAGTGACGAAACGCGTCAAGGGACATGACGTTGGACGTTGCCCAAAAGACATTGCCCAAAAGTTGTTAATAAAAGGCCGTGATGGCCATTTTACTCCAAAGGTGGTTTGGCCTCCTTTATTGGTATATTAAGAGTTGGGGGGTGGGAGATATGGAGTGAAAGAGAGACAGAGAGTTGTGTAGGGGATGGTTCAGTAGCTATGGTCTTAACTAGCACATCTCTTCTACACTAGTCATGACTATTCCAGCATTTCTCTTCTCCCTCACCCAGCTAATGTAACACAAGTGCAAAAGGAGATGGACAGAGGAGGCGTAAACAATGATGTTGTGCAGGTGCCCTAAGTCCTCATTATCAACTGAAAACATCACTGGCTTTTAGGTTGCTGAAAGCTGGCCCACATTGTGTGCAAGGGTGTAATGCTGCACAATAAAAACCTGTGTCTTTGTGTAACAAAAAAAGGCAAGTCTTGACAGTTTTCTGTCATTTGGAGGGCAATATTTAGGTATTTTACCAAGGCATCCTTGAAGAACACAAGGTGACATTTTGCCACAGCACCCTTGTTGAAAAAAGCTGGTATACAGGTCCTAGTATAACCTATTTCCATCAAGGATTAACACTTTCACAGGTCCAGATA
This sequence comes from Staurois parvus, assembly GCF_062004578.1. Taxonomy (NCBI): domain Eukaryota; kingdom Metazoa; phylum Chordata; class Amphibia; order Anura; family Ranidae; genus Staurois; species Staurois parvus. The sequence continues at coordinate 10,147,333 of NW_028318003.1, forward strand.
TATTCCTTCACAAAAAGGGTTACTCCTTCACTGAGCCTTTGACTCAAAATCAGTAGCAGAGAATACTCATATTGCTTTCCATACCACATTCATTTTTTCACACTCTAAAAAAATTCCACTAATATGGTAAAAATGCAAAAAATCAGTGAATAAAACAAACACTGCTCTCCTATGAGCTGTCTATAATCGCTCACTGCTATACCACTCACTACCTCCACTCTTCGGAATTCCTTCCTGAAGGTGTCATTGGGAGTAAAAGGCCCCATGAGAGAGTAGCTCTATCTGTGAAGGGAAATATCTGGACCTGAGAAAGTGCGGCTAAGCAACGAACTGTCAACTGGGACCAGGATGACTGAAAGCATGTATATATGGATTTGACTGATTGTTAAGTAAAGCATTACAAAGGTCTTCCACTTCTGGACTCTTCTATTACCTAACCACTATTGGTAAAGTCTTGTGGCAATGGGCTATTGTCAGACTGTGCACTGCTACGGGACTTATTGCTGTAAGGCCTGTAGCAGGTATGTGGAAGTACAGCTAGATAATACTGGTCAGCTCAAGCCAGGTATCTATGAAGGGGTGAACTCACATGAATGGGCAAGCAGAGAAAGCTTCTACAGTCCCTGGGTACCTTGAAGAGCCCTGTGTTGAAATTTTTTCAGGTTACTTAGAACCACACCCCACCAAGGCAGTAATGGGTTAAGACTACAAGTGCTCATCATTAGGGTCTACACAGCAGTAAATAATTAAGAGCAAGCTTATCTGGAGGTTACTCTATTCATGCTTAAAGTCCATCTTTTGGCAAGTCATCTTCCTCACTCCAGCCTGAAAAATCTTCTTCAAAGTATGGGTGACACAACCAACCCTTTGAAGACCTTCCTTTTCCAACAGTGACAATGGTGAGGGGAGGTATCTACATTGCATTGCCAAATAAATAAAAACGTTTTTCAGATGTCTCCATTGCAAAATGTGCCCTCTGTTCCTATGACAACTGAAACAATTTGGCTTTCCCACAGGGGGCTTGCTCTTAATTTGGAATACAGAACATATTCTCCTATCCACACCAATATAACATTGGGAAATGGTGTTCTGTAGTCTTCAGAGGTGAACTGGATGGGGCTCATAGCACCTCATGAGACTTTATGCAACAAGGATGGAATGCACATAAAGTTATGAGCTCATTGGAATTCTGGTAGGATAAACACCTATTTTTGTCACTAATCTAACAGATTTCAATGGTAAATCTAGAGGGCCAAAAGAGTAAATAAGAGAAGTTGATTGCCAAGGTTTGCATACACTTCAAATGCAGTAAACAAATGAGTAAACTACATTAGCATGGGCCTGACTTGCTTAAAAGTTGTGCTGAAATGCTGAAATAACCATAAGTATCAAATAGAAACCATCAAAAAATGTTTTTACTCCACACAACTTGAAAAACATCACCTGTATAGGAGAAGCCATCAATCTAAAGATGACTAGTCTTTATTATGACAACTGTTACCGCTAATGTAAGGGGATTGAGCAATCTGGGAATATATTTTAGGCAGGATTACATTACTTGTATCAGGATAGTGACATATCACTCCAAATACCAGGTCCATCAGGGGATATTAAGATACTGTAATCACACTGTAGAATTGTGTCATGATGTAAAAAATTTCATTAGGGATAATAGATTATCACTTAAAGTTAGGTCCATATAAATTTGGACACAGGCACAATTTTAGTTTTTTTCAGGTATTTACTGAAACATTGTCAAGCTATAGTTCTATACTGGATATGGGCTGAAAGTGCACACTCTCAGGTTTAATTTGAGGGTATGTACATCCAAATTATAAGAAGGTTTAGGAATTACAGCTCTTAAGAGTAGCCATCCCCCTTTTTCAAGGGACCAAAAGTAATTGGACAAATGAATATAATCATAAATTAAAAACATTTTTAATATGTTATAGAGAATCCTTTACTGGCAATGACTGCCTGAAGTCTGGGACCCATGGACATTACCAAAGACTGGGTTTCCTCCTTTTTGATGCTTTGCCAGGCTCTAACTGCAGCTGTCTCCAGTTGTTCTTTGTTTGTGGATCTTTCTGCCATTAGTTTTTCCTTCAGCAAGTGAAATGCATGCTCAATTGGGTTGAGATCAGGTGATTGACTCGGCCATTGCAGAATATTCTACTTCTTTTCCTTCAAAAGCTCCTGGGTTGCTTTTGTAGTGTGTTATGGACCATTGCCCATCTGTACTGTGAAGCGCCGTTCAATCAACTTTGCTGCATTTGGCTGAATCTGGGCTGACAGTATATCTCTAAACACTGCAGAATTCATTCGGCTGCTTCTGTCTTCTGTCACATCATCAATAAACACCAATGACCCAGTGCCACTGGAAGCTATGCATGCCCATGCCATCACACTGCCTTAATCATGTTTTACAGATGACGTTGTGTGCTTTGGATCATGAGCTGTGCAAAGCCTTCTCCACACTTTATTCTTCCCATCATTCTGGTACAGATTAATTCAAGTTTCATCCGTCCAAAGAATGCTTTTCCAGAACTGGTCTGGCTTTTTTAGATATTTTTTGGCTAAGCTGACTTTTCTATTCTTCAGGCTTATGAATGGTTTGCGCCTTGTGGTGAACCCTCTGTATTTGCTCTCCTGAAGTCTTCTCTTGATTGTAGATTTTGCCAATGATACGTCCACCTCCTGGAGAGTGTCCTTCACTTGTCTGAATGTTGTGAATGGGTTTTTCTTTACCATAGAGAGGATCCTGCGATCATCCACCACTGTTGTCTTCCATGGACATCCATAACCTTTTTATGTTGCTGAGCTCACCAGTGCGTTCTTCTTTCCTCAGAATGTACCAAACTGTTGATTTGGCCACTCCTAATGTTGTTGCTATCTCTCTGATGGATTTGTTTTGTTTTTGAAGCCTTACAATGGCCTGTTTCACTTGCATGGACAGCTCCTTTGAACACATGATGTAGGTTCACAGCAATAGATTCCAAATGCAAATACCACACTTAGAATCAATTCCAGACCTTTTACCAGCTTAATTGATGAAGAAATAATGAAGGAGTAGCTCACACCTGGCCATGAAACAGCTTTTGATTCGGGGGAGTGCGCATGCGCGGCCGGCGGGACGGACATGTCCCGATAAGGCTCCGTCTCCCCGTCGGGTGACAGCGCCTTCTAAACAGCGGGTCCCGGCCCGCAATATATCCTGGGGGGGACCCGATCCCCGAAGCAATGCCTCCAGGGTCTGATCCGCCCTGGTTTGCGGCGGATCACCTGCTGCAGAGCGGGGATTTCTGGCAGGGGACTCATGTCCCCGTGGTGAGCCGCACACAGGCCCGCCCACCGCTGCCTACACTGCGCCCAGGCAGAGGAGAGGGAGAACAGGGGGGCTGAAATCACTATAACAGCCCCCCCCCCAAATTACACAATGGTTAAGGGGGCACCTCGGCACCAGGTCCCCCCTTCCACCAAAACAATCAAGGAGGCCCTTGCAAAGGCCTTCACAAAGATGGCCACCGCCCCAACACGTGGAAGCAAGCAAGCAGCAGGGGCATATGCAGCCCTGCAGGATCCGCAGCCCAGCCATCCCTGCACGTCTGAGGGTGAGTCTGACACTGAAATTGATGTCCCTGCACAAGCCCTGATGCCTGACCTTACACCCCCTGACCTGTTGTCACACTTTGAAAAAATGCTGCACAAAGCTTTGAAGCAAACCTCAGACCGCATCACTGCCACGCTATCTAGGAAAATCCGTGAACTAGGACAGCACACCGCGGACCTAGAACAGAGGGTAGATGGTCTTGACGCCTCGCTTCAGACACATGCGGATGACCTGGATCTCCTGCGTGACGAAAACGCTACATTATTGATAAGACTGGAGGACTTTGAAAACCGGGCACGGCGCTCAAACCTGCGTATCCGTGGCCTTCCGTAAACGATCGTCGATGTCCAATCAACGGTTACAGCTCTGTTCCAAGAGCTTGCCCCAGCTATCCCAATCGAGAGATTAGAATTGGATAGAGTCCACAGGGCATTAGCGTCACGACGCACAGATGGTCCTCCACGCGACATTATAGCCAAGTTTCACTTCTTCCGCACCAAAGAGCAACTCCTACAAGCTGCCCGTAACGCAGAATCTCTACAGTTCCCGGGACATACCTACCAATTATTCCAAGATCTATGCCCCACAACTATCTCCAAGCGCAGGGCTATGAAACCTCACCTACTAGTGCTCCAACAACACGCTATTCAGTATAGGTGGAGCTTCCCCTTCGCAGGGCGATTCCGATACCAGTCCCGAGATTACACCTGCAAGACTCCAGAAGATCTCCTAGACACCTTGCGGATCCTGCAACTACATTCTCCAGCGACGCCTTCGGAGAGCGCCAAGCGGAGGTCTGCATCCTGCTCGCCGCGGAAGTCCCTCCCCGCGCATGCTACTGAAGGCGCACTCAACCTCCACAAACGAGGACGATTTTTGTCTCCGGGTCTATCCTCACAAGATACCATGGACTGAACTATATCCCACGATTATTCTTCTTTTTCCCTCATTTTTTTTTGGCCACATACACCAAACGGTGTACCCTCTTGACTGTCATTGTGGTTATCACCATTGATATTCTTTCTCCCTCTACCTGGTAAATTTTGGTTGCTCCGCAACCTGGGGATTGTTCCACATCCCCCCCCCCGGGCTTCATTCTCATTCTAGTTTAGTTTATATTTGGGAGCCTAGGCTTCGACGGCATGTGATGCCACAGCCCTTCCCCCATGATATCTCACTAGTACAGCTACTGCTGTCTGAACCTAGGATACCATGATTTTCTTTAGTGTTTTTTTTTTATGCACCTGTTCTACCGGGACCTCGCCATCCTTTATCAATCTCGCTGCTGTCATCCTTACGGTCCGTGTACCTGCACACTCCAACCTAGCCCCTGTGTTATTGGTTATTTAATAGCACTTTGGCTACTATTGTTCCCTAGCCCGCCCTGACTCGGGGTGTCCTTGGGAACCCACCCTCTAGGCCTTAAATGGCCTCTTACACCCTTTCTTTCCTGTTGCCTCTCACATACCGTACCCCTCCTCCCCTTCTCCAACGTGACTCCATGACTCTGCACAACACGCTCCGCAGCATTCTCATCCCCCACAGTAACCATCACGCTCCACCCTCGGAGGTAGTGACATGCTACTCTAACCACTATGCACTTTTCCCATGGGCTCGTTAAATATTCTTACCCTGAATGTACAGGGCCTCAATATTCCACAGAAGCGTAATAAGGCCTTCCGAACCTTTGCTACACTCAAAGCACACGTGGTCTGTCTACAGGAAACACACTTCACTCCCAACTCTACTCCTAAGTTTTTTGGCCCCCGATTTCCTCAGGTCTATACAGCCTCTGCCTCCACCAAACGTAGGGGGGTACTGATTGCCTTTCATCGCACAACACCTTTCACTCTATGTACCGAAATCAAAGATCCGGAGGGTCGTTACCTCCTATTAGTAGGGCAACTCCTGGACGTAGATGTCACCATTGTTGCATACTATGCCCCAAACCAAGACCCTTTACCATTCCTTTCCCACATACTCTCGGTTATAGACCACCATAAATGCGGAACTTTAATTGTTAGCGGAGATTCTAACAGTGTAATATATCCCTTTCTCGACAAATCCCCTCAACCATCTCCTGTCCCTGCCTCTAAACAAACCTTCCAAGCCATACTACACCGTTATTCTTTGATAGATACATGGTGAGAACTCAACCCGGCTAAACGCCAATACACCTTTTATTCTCATCCCCACCAGTCATTCTCCAGGATAGATCATATTTTCATTACCACCGCCTCTACCTCCCGGCTCCTGACTTCTGAAATAATTCCAATCCCCTGGTCTGACCATTGCGCCGTACTCACGGCCATGACCTCGCTAGCCCCATCCCCTGCTGAACCCTCTTGGATTATTAATGATAACTTGCTTGCAAACCCAGCTCACTGTCTAGAAATTGAAGCAGCCCTTAAAGACTATTTTTCTCTTAACCAATCGCCTGATATTTCTCCTCTCCTGTTATGGGAAGCACATAAACCGGTATTGCGAGGGTTTTGCATTAGCAAAGCATCCTTCTTAAATAAAACCAAAAGACAACAACGTCTCTCCCTGGAACAGGCCTACGATTGCTCCCATCAAGCTTTCCAGGCGGCTCCCACGCCTGCCAACCGTGAGGCCCTGGAGCGATCTAGATTGGCTCTAGATCTCATTCTCACAGATCAAGCGGAACTCTCACTCCGCAGATCTAGGCACAAATATTACACTAGGGCAAATAAACCCAATACATCCCTGGCCCTCTCACTCCGCAGGCTTGACCAACTTACTAAACCTATCCGGATACGCACCTCTTCTGGCAACCTCACTAGCAACCCAGAACTCATTCTACAGACATAAACACCTGTCACAGCTTTACTCCTCTTCCACACCTTTTGACCCCGCACAAGCAGAGGCCCTTTTAACTTCCATTTCCTTCCCGAAACTTTCGGAGTGCAAGTTAGTGGCACTTGAGCGACCCATCTCCCCAGCCGAAACCTTAGACGCTATTAAAAATCTAAAACTACGTAAACGCCCAGGACCAGGTGGCTTCTCAGCCACTTACTATAAAAAATTTGCTCATCTCCTTACACCTATCCTCACTAATGCTTTTAATGCCTTACTGTCTGGCCAAACCTTCAACCATGAAACAGTACAAGCGAACATATCAATAATCCCAAAGCCGAATTCTGATGACACGCAGCGGTCCAATTATAGGCCAATCTCTCTCCTCAACATTGACATCAAACTGTTAGCCAAAATCCTCTCTTCCCGTCTTAACCTGTGTATTGGCTCTCTAATACATAACGACCAAGTGGGCTTTATCCCAACTAGGCAAGCGGGGGATAATATTAGGCGTGCATCTCTATTGGCTAATTTAGCCAGGTCTCGTAATATCCCAGCCTGCTTCCTGTCCCTGGATATCCGGAAAGCGTTCGATACAGTCTCATGGCCTTACCTCAGATATATATTGCATCGTTGGGGTTTCGGCCCACATTTTTTAACCTGGGTCTTCTCGCTGTATCGAGAGCCTTCGGCCAGAATTAGATATCTGGGGCATAGGTCAGCTCAGTTCCCAATCTCCATGGGCATGAGACAGGGCTGCCCTCTGTCCCCTTTGCTCTTTGCTCTGGCTATAGAGCCTCTTGCCCTCTTAATCAGAGCTAATCCGGACATCAGGGGACTGGAGATAGGAGGCATGCATCATAAGCTATGTCTCTTCGCGGATGATGTCTTGCTCTTTCTTACATCTCCATTGACCTCCTCTCCATCCCTACTCCGGCTTCTCGAGGCATTTGGTTCGCTGTCTGAACTAGTAATAAACCCCCATAAATCAACAGCACTCAACATCTCTCTCCCCCCGGTAGAGTTGACGCATCTAAAGCAGATTTTACCATTTCCTTGGTCACAATGTCATATCCCTTTTTTGGGAATCAAACTGACCCCTAAGTTATCAGACCTTTACGCAGCTAACTATCTTCCGATGCTAAACCATCTTTCGGCCCTTTTGACCAAATGGTCTTCCCTACCCCTCGCATGGCTAGACAGAATAGCAGTTATCAAAATGTCAATCCTCCCAAAAATCCTATATCTATTTAGAGTCCTCCCAGTCCCAGTCCCCCCTCACTACATCCGCACACTGCAGTGTCGCATTTTTTCCTATGTATGGGGCAAAACTCGTCCTCGTATACCACGCTCCACCCTATACCGTTCTAAGCTCAATGGTGGTCTAGGCTTACCCGACATCAGCAAATACTATCAAGCAGCGCATTTAGCCCAATTACCTAAATATCATGCAACCTTTGAAATCCCACAATGGGTGGCACTAGAGTCGATAGATTGTGACCCCTTATCTATGGCTAACTTACTCTGGTTGAGGCCAATAGACCGCCGCTCTATAACCAACCCCATCACTTCTCATTTTTTATCCATGTGGGACAAGCTGAAAACCCGATATCCCCTTCAATTACTACATAATCCCCTGCTTTCGTTCCTGCGAAACCCAGCTTTTCCCCCGGCCTGGCAGACACCCCTTTTATTCAAAGCCTGGTCCTCTGCTAATTTGCTCCGCACGCATCATTTCCTACAGAGGAATAAGTTTAAATCCTTTGCCTCGCTGCGGGAAACGCATAGCCTCCCAGCTTCCGAGATATTCAGATACTTGCAGCTACAACACTTTTACTCCCCCTACGCTACAACAACAATCGGCCAGATGCCATGTCTCTCTTCGAACGAGCATGCTACAAAGACCCTCACAGACGTGGGCTTATTTCTTGCTTATATTCACTCTTCACAACTTCGACCACCACGTCCCCCCCTTTGTATACCCATAAGTGGGAAGTGGATCTAGGCAAGAAACTTGACCTATCTGATTGGGATCACATTTGGGCCGACACAAAATCTTCATCACAGAACATTGTAGCACTGGAAACAAATTATAAAGTTTTAACCCGCTGGAACTTGGTCCCAGCGAGAATCGCAAAATTTACCCCTAATTACTCTCCCAACTGTTTTAGAGGCTGCGCAGACCTAGGAACACACTACCATATGTGGTGGAACTGCCCAGTGGCCCAAGTCTTTTGGGATGAAATTTTCACCATGATATCTACACTTAGCACTATCACTCTACGACCCGACCCAACAACAGCCCTACTCAATCGGTGCCCCCCTGGAGAATCCAATTCACAATTCAAGCTCCTTATGCAAGTTACGATGGCAGCTAAACAAGTTATAGCGAAATCCTGGAAATCCCCCACCCTAAGTGTTGCGGCCGTCAAAACCAGAATAACACAAGCCATGATACATGCAAAGGTGGAAGCCACAATTCTAGACAAGATTCCTAAATTTTTACGCATATGGAGCCCCTGGGTAGAGCACTTCCTCCCGCCTAACTTCGATGAATCACTCCTTCCTTGATTTGTATACTGCGTGCCAAGGACGCTGTCAGTAGCCCTTCGTAGGCAGCACCTGAGGTCTGCTGCAAACTTGCTGAATGCTCATGGAGTCACCGTTGCTGTTCCTCTTTCCCTCCCCTATCTTCCACCCCCGTCTGACCCCCCTCCAAACTTCACCCTATTTCTTTTTTGCACCTGGGAGACAATACTCTGATTGGCTGGGACAATGATGTTATCTGTAGTCGACTTTTATATACCTGTTTCCGCTAGAACTATATAGACATTTGTAATGTGATCCTCATTCATTTTTTCTATGTCCCACTGCCACCTCAATGTCCAATGTACACTAACAAAGTCTCCCTGTTTGTAACGTTTGTAACATTATGGTTTATTGTTAATAAAATGTTTGAACAAGAAACAGCTTTTGATTCATTTGTCCAATTACTTTTGGTCCCTTGAAAAAGGGGGGATGGCTACTCTTAAGAGCTGTAATTCCTAAACCCTTCCTCCAACTTGGATGTACATACCCTCAAATTAAACCTGAGAGTGTGCACTTTCAGCCCATATCCATTATGTAAATATAACTTGAATATGTTTTGGTAAATACCTGAAAAAAAACTAAAATTGTGCCTGTGTCCAAATATACAGTATATGGACCTAACTGTATATAACATAAAGTGATTCATAGAGAAAAGACAGCAGGAGGCTCTTAGCCCCAAAACTATTTTCCAAAGAAGTGTAAATAATTACCCCATATCCCCATATCTTCTTCTGTGAAGATTCCTGCGATGTCTATTGTTCCCCCTTCCCTCTCAAAGGAACAGCAAATTATAGTGGTTGTAAGACCTTAGCTTTAATGACATTTGCTCACTCTTCACGCGAACAGGGATTATAACTTTTGATGAACTTTGAAGTTCTGTAAAATTCAACTTGGGTAACATTTCCGATATATTAAGATATTAAAGTGTTACTAAACCCAGGACCCTGTATTCACTCTATCTGGTCTCCCACAGTACACACAACATGGAAATTATTTTAGTACATATAAACTGTTAAATACCTTTTCTCATCAGCAGTTAGAGCAGTCTTGTGACTTCTATCAGTGTCCAGAAGAGCACTTGTAGCACTTGTAAAGCTTGTAGGAGGAGTTTTCTTTCTGCTCTATGAGGATTCATAACCCCTGACCTCTGTGTGGATAGGGCTGATTGGCCCTGTGCTGATCACATTCACTCTCCCAAGAAAAAAGAAAACCCTCTCTAGCAATACACACTAAACTGAGCATGTGCAGAATGGCTACGGGTTCAATCTGTCATATCAGGAGGTAAGACGTGGACATTTGAACAAGAGGAGGAACAGAAAAGAAAGGATCAAATGGCCTTTTTACATAATGCAGTAGATTAACCCCTTAGGTTCCACAGTGAGTATAACAAGCATGCTTTACTGTACATAGAGACTGATTTTACTGTTGTGGGTTTAGTAACACTTTAAGCTTAGACACTTCATATATTCCCTTCTCTTCTCTCTCATTCCTCTCCATTTACCCTTACTTTATTCAAAAACAGATGTAGATTTGACCCCACATCTTATGCTTCTATGCTCTCCTTCCCAAACCACCTTTCTACAATTATTCTTTTTCCAACCCTACCTATTCCCCACCATTCCACGCTTAGGGTTTTTATCTTCACTATTTTAATTTATATTACATTCTTTTTTGGAAACCACCAAATCATGATCTACAAAAAACTTCTAATTCTATAAATCCACTATGCACTGACTCCTAATATAACCAGAACCTCATAAAGTAATTATTGTGCTTTTGTTACTTTGTAACTCACTGTTATGTGTACTTGAAGTTGACATACTATGCATGTACATATTGGGCCCTTCTATTTTGATGTCAATGATGTTGATTTGGTAATATTATCAATAAACATTTTGTATAAGAAATTTGGCTCAATTCACTGAGCTGTAACGCATGTGTTATTTTCCATACCTATTGTTATTTTCAGCCACAAGACTATCACAGCCGAACACTTGTAATATCAAATAATGGTCAATATAGTTAGGTAACTTGAACCTGCAATGGTGTATAAGAAAGTCTCTGGGACACGTGACAGGTCCCAGAAGACTACAGGGCCATTCACAAAGCTCAGCGCTTCTCATGCATGCGCAGTGGACACCCGGCTGTGAAACCGCAGACTGTCACAGCCAGGTACCCACACTGAAGATGCCGGCACCAGGGAGAGAAGACGGCTAGTGTAACCAGCGGTTGTGAGGACAGCGCTGGACAAAGGGACAGGTAAGTGTCTGTATTTTAAAAGTCAGTAGCAACAGTTTTTGTTGACTTTTAATTTTATTTTTTTTTCCAGGTGGAACTCTGCTTTAAGCAGGCTGCACGGGGTGGAAGGTGTGTAGAATCTGAGGCGGGTGAGCTACAAATCAGTAAACAGATCATCCATCCCCAGTTTCCTGTTGGCAGAGTGACTAACTGGAGTCCTGCACATTGCCACAGCAGAATCCCAATGTCACAAGGTGCTAGGTCAGGTGCCCCATGCTTGTTTCAAATTCTCCAGGACATCCTGAAATCCTTGAGCTGCAGTGTCATCAGGATTGGTGAGCAGGCAGAAGCCCACACTGTGCACACTACTTACTGAGGGACACTGCATGCACACACCTTTTACCATGCATCTTCTCATAAATTAGAAGGTCTCACCAGGAATCGTTTACTTATATTATCCACAGCAATCTCTTTGGGCCCTTATTTAGCTAGCTGAAGATTCTGTCCATCAAGGCTCCTTTTGCTTCCTCTCAAGCCAAGGACTCACATTTGTGTGTATATTAAAGGTGGACTCCTTCTAGAAATCGTTTACATGTTTAGCTCTTACAAAGTGTGTTGTCATTGCTGGACCTATGACATTAGGATTCTAATACCCCATGTACACGAGCAGCTCCTAACTCGAGTTTAGGAGCTTTTGACATTTTTTTGCCAAAACTCCTAAACTCAACTCCATAAAAGCCTAGGTGTCCATGTACACATAGACTTTTAACAGAGTTTAGGAGCTGCGGCGTTTAGGTGATGTTAAACCTCCCTCTCATGAACGTGTAAGAATCGTGTTCAGGATAGGAACGTTTTGACCGCCGATCACAGGAAAACGCAAAACACGGCAAAATCACGGTATCACGTTTGCCACATTTTGCCGTGATTTGATATTCGGCTGGTGGCCAGGGTAGTCTTGTGTACATGAAGCCTTAGGGAGCAGGCTGACACTGGGAAGTCTTTCTTTTCCCCTTCATACCTGGGGTCAAAGGCTCCCTCTGAGTAGATTTAAAGTACTGTCGTACTGCTCATTGTGTTCACTACTGAAATTTGTGTTTCACCCTGAGAGTAGAAAACAGGTAATTACTTTGAGAAGTATTTGCATTAACTGCCTGTTGACTAAAGCACCTTTAGTAAATACTCAGTTGCTTTGCTATGTCTTTGAAATCGTGATTTCTTGTACATTATGTCTGAACCCAGGGTGTCAGAGGTGTCGGGAAGCTTGCAAGGTCAGGGCAACCTTTGGGAACCGTCATCTTACAGAGGCCCTCACAAGGGTAGTGCTACAATAAACTGAATTAAACAAACATAATACTCAAGTGCTTGTAAAAGAAAACAAAGAATTGCAATCTTCAATTTACTTTGCAGTATTTCAGAATATCTTTGTTTTCTTTGTTCTGTACTTGCACTGTTTTACTCAATATTCAATTACAAGGAAGTCTTAAAAGTGCCTTTTGTTTTTACTTGGTTGCAAAATTTGATTACAATTGCAGTGCCATTCTCCCATATCTTTCTATATTATTTATTTTCTTTCCTCCAGCTTGATGACTGCTTTTTCTATCAGATCCTGCTTGGGAGGAAAGGCTGTGAAAGCCTGTGCAGCCTAAACAGCTGTCTACGCGCAGCTAAAGGAACTGGCTAATTTGTTCTTTTATCATTTTCATCTCAGTCTGGACTGTAACTGAAATGGGAGGGAACTGGTAATGAGTGATGTGTGAATAAAAAAAAAACTTGGGGAAACTTTTAAAGCTGAGAAAATACAGAGCAAGATACAGATTCTTTCTAGAAGGCATAAGAGACACAGCATGCTGCTGAGAGGCTATAGAACTGTTATTGGTAAATGAAAAAGAACACATTCATAAAACGAAGGTCAATATATGATAGTGATTATGAGAAACTAATTAATATAGACAATTCCAAGAAAATATAAAGTTCTAGTCATACATATTCATGTGATTTTGGAGTGGCGTGGATATAGCGGTACACAGAGGGAAAGACCACCGTGGCGATTTATTTCGATAACCAGACTTTCAACGTAAAATCAGGTGAGAATATTTTAGTTATTAGTGCTACTAGTTATTTTTATCTGTGTACTCTTTTTTTTGGTCTACTTTTTACATATTTGTAAAAATATATATATATATATATATATATATATATATATATATATATGTATATATATACCCACACACATATATAAATGTTCATGCATGTGTCTTTAGGTTAATCAATGTATTTAAAATGTGGAAATTCAATCAATATACAGTACTATCTACAATACATATACTGCGTGAAAAGAATTGATAAACAGGATAGTCACCCATAACAAACAATCAAATCTTATCTCTATTCTGCACAGAGAAAAGGAAACAAGCAATGTGATAGATTACGTAAACCAATATACACTAGTAATCTTTCTAATGAACATTCAAATGAATATTCATACGAAAATTCTCAGCACGTTCATTGACTTGATGTTGTTTTGAAAGTACTTCAAAATTTTGTTTGCTTTTAAAATTTAATTCTGGATTAAATGTTCTTTCCTGAACACAAACCACATACACTATTAGAACTTTGTTCGAGAAAAGATTTTCCATTTCACTTCCAAGTTTTCTCATTGTTGCAGTGGAAAACAAATGCCAATTTAACCCAACTAATGATTAGAAAATCGATCGAACATCCTTAATACAAAATATTTTTACTGAAATCCTACTAGTGTATGGCAAGCTGAAGGGTAACAGGTGTACATATCTTTGCTTGAAATGTCAAAACTCAGCAATGCTTAAAACTATGTCAAATTTATCTCTTAGGGCTCCTTCAGACAAGTGATTAATCTCTTCCTTCATGCAGATGTGTGTGCATCTATCTCGGAGCTGTATGCAGGCAGCCCATAGAAGTGGATGCACACGCAGCGCCAGCAAGGACTCAAGTACATGTCAAAGTCTGACATGCAGGCAGGAGTGGATAGAATTTTTACACGTAACTGTATCTGCGCAGCCACTGCGTGTGCAACCACTTCTATGGGTATAAAAATAATAAACTACCTATAAAACAAATTGTGCAGCTAGCATATAATGTGTTCCCACATGTAAACCATAAATCAAATAAAAATGCAGCGCAGCAATATGAACTCAAATGGTGCTCATAATACAAACATGCATAAATGAATAGTGAAACAAAAATAGTGTATGTGACAGTAAATATGTGCTACATCCAATGTTTTCTTAATGCATACACATAAATCACCGTAGACTTGCACATATGAGTGCTGAAATGAATGTAGATATAAAACCAAATAAATTATATATAATAGTGAACTGTACCTTTATGTCTCAAAAATCTTCACGTTTGTGCGGTATGTCTCCTATAGCTCGTGCTCCAAATACACCACAACATACATCTCCAGACAATGGTGAATGGCCTTTAATTCCGAAGTACTCCAAGTGGATCAGTGTAATCACACTACTGCATATACATGCGCGGTGCTCCAGTGTCACCCCTTAGTGTACAGCCACCTCCAACACACTATTGCGCTTATCTCCAGGTTTGACCTATAATGCCAGGTCAAACTACGCTTTTCCTTTTAACCCGGGAGGGTATATGGGTACATATATCTTCACCACCGTCAGCACTGTAAACTCTCCAGAACACTCCACAAACATATGAAAAAATACTCCATATTGTGTAATATAGAGTACACTCCTGATGAAGTTAAGTGAGGTGACGTAACGCGTAGGGTACGCCAATTACATCAAGCCGCAAACTGGAAGTGCATGTGCCGCCATTTTGGAAAAGGGATTCCTGTACATCCGGTATAGTGAGTTTTACCTTGTAGTGTCCCAGGTGGACACTTTTAAATTTGAGTTCATTTTGACCATTTTAGTAAAGCTTGTTTTTACCTGGCAATATTACACTATATGGAGTATTTTTTCCTATGTCTGTGGAGCATTCTATTCATTTATTCATGCCTGTATTATGAGCACCATTTTAGTTTACATTGCTGCGCTGCATTTTTATTTGAACCACTTCTATGGGCTACCTGCATGCAGTTCTAAGGTGCATGCACATGCATCTTCCAGCAGCTCCACAAGGAAGACAGGATTCACAACCTATCTGAATAAGGCTCTAATATATATGACAGTTCAATACATCCGGAGCCGGCAAACATATTAACACTTTTCCTACTGCAACTTGGTGTCTGAATGATGGTATTGGTAGCTTAGAACAGTTCTTAGTGCAAATGATAGATGAGGCTATATATTATACACAGAGAAACTTATGAAGACCATGTTCCTAGTCTCAGCTCAACAAGATTTCCTTGTTGGCAAATAAATTACAGGTAGGTTTGATGATGTCACTCTAATACAAAATCCCATTATAGATGTAGAGCCACTCCTGGAGGAGTCGCAGGAATACTGTCCAGATCCTCCTTAAAAGTTTTTGCCCCATGGCCAGGCACATAGGCTCACTCATATGTTTTCTTCAATGACCAGTCTAGGAGCATTTTTTTGTTGTTTTTATTTGGAGAACATGGATAGGGTTGAGGGAGGTGAGTGGGATACTCCAAAAAAAAACAAGTACACTTGAGGACTTTATCTAATCTTCACGGCAAGCTATGTTGGAGTCCGTGCTTGAATCAAACAATAGACTTCAGCTTTAAGACAGTAGTAGAAGCAGTAGTAGTAGAAATAATGGTAGTAGTAGTAACTTCTGTAGAGCCCCAGAGCAGTATCCCTTTAAGAAGTAGGTCAGGTGGACAAAGCTGTTTGGAACACCAGCCAGTGTTCTCTTTACTGGACCAGCAGCTGACTTCCTAGCACCAGAGGGGTTAAGTAGCACAAAGACTCTAAGATTCTTTAGAGATTACTCCCAAGGCCCAAGAACAGCTGGATGCCTTCCTCTGTGATACCAGACCAGATCTTCAGTAGACAGCCCCTCAGTCAGCATAGCAGAACCTCGGTCTCAGCATCCAGGCCCTCATGTTGCCCCCCCCCCCTAAGGCCACATGGCAGTAGTTGCCTGGGAGGCCAACATGCCCTCTCCCAGACTGGACCAATCCTGGACAGGAAAAGACCCAGAGCCCCATGTTCTCACTGAGTATTGACAGTCACACAGCATGCCATCAGAGCCAGTCTCCCTGGGATAGGCTGGGGTTGTATCAATATTCATGCTGCCATCTGCATAGCTCCACACCTATCCTCCAGAAACTTTTCAAGCTTTCTAGATGCAGAGGAAGCTATCAGCCTAGCAGCAGCTGAGCAAACTGAACAGACCTAACTAACAGAACACAAGAGCGCTAATTACAGTGTGCAAGTTATGTTCAAGCAGTTATGATGGATATTGTCTACCTGTATGATTTGTTGAAATGTGGTCAGTCCTTCTGTTCTCATTAAATCTGCTTTTCTCTGACTCGGACTCATATGGTATGATTCTGTTTTAGGCCACATCAACTAACATCATCAAATTTTAACCTACTGAAACACACTGACCATCTGAATAACTTGGAGCTCTTGTTGGAAGAGCATGGTCTTCCCGGCCTTTCTATGTCCCCCCCCCCCCTTCAGGTAGTTCAGGATTGCCGCACAGAGTAACATACATGTACATTGTATGATTCAAATCCTATATCTCAGTATGGTCTGAGGAAGCAGACAAGGTCTGGGTAACAAGCAGCCAGTGACCAGCTCAAAATCAAAACATTGATACATTCTGAAGGAAAAAAGTCGTTGACTTGAATGTTTCTAACAAATTTTGAATGGTACTTAGAATATGTATATGAATATGGTTGTAGTACTACCAGTGAACACGATTCCCCATTCTTGTATGTATGTTTTATGAGTTTTGTGTGTTTTCTGAAATTGTAAATACAATGTATAAATTTGTATTACTGTTTGGGTCATAAGTTTCAATTGAATGTAATTGTTATAGTCTTCGGTACAGTTATAATGTACTGTCCCCCGCTCCCAGTCCAATCTGTAAGTCTTATATTCACCTGTTCCCGATCCAACATGATATCACTCAGAAAGCCAACGACTCCCTTGTCAAAATCATCTGAACTGGGCCTCCTGTTTAGTCATTTTTTTACATAATAGGATTTTATTCAATAGGAAGGCAGAAAAGAGGGTATAGCACCCCATGGGATTAAATGTCTTCAAATTAATTTTTTTGCAAGCAGTGTAAGTACCTGAATCTGGGGTATCCGCTTCTTACAATCTCTTATACCACAGAGCTCAGACTGCAAGAGAGAGAAGCAGCACTAACACCCACTCAGTTGTGCTGTTCAGCTAATCTGCTCAAATAAAAGAAGCACGCTGATAGGAAGAGAGATCACAGTGACAGGGAGATATGAACATTTCAGTGTCCTGTAACAAGCTGGGACGGGGACAAGACCTGTTAGTGCTACTTCATTTCACTACTGAACCTAGAGCAGAGGAGGTGACACTGATAGTGTAGTGCATTGAATAAAGGTGACTGATTATCCCTCATGTACTGGAGACTGTGTGCTACAGAATGAATGCTAAATGGTGAAAGCATAAGGTGGTGACTAGGCATTGAGGAGTTAACACACATGCACGGGTTGTGACAGGTGAGAAATGAATGCACATAAACTTGACTAAGTCTTGAGGGGTTCAAATACAATACCTGTGACTTGAGGGGTTAAAACACATACATAGGGTGTTTAGGGGCTAAGACACATATATTAAACTCTGGGTTTTTAGAAATGAATACACCATGGGTTGAAGACTAGGTGTTGAGGAATTTTAACATATGTGCAGATGAATGGACACTGTGGGGTTAATGCACAAGAGCTAGGAACTGGTTGATAGGGGCTTAATGCGCTTGTATGTAGGTAATTGGACCGGTCATTGCAAATTCAGAAAGAGGTCACTGAAGGGTTAATACACATAGGCTGAGGAGTGGTGACTGAGGGGTAACACATTTTGTGGGGGCTGACCACTGCATATACGTTGAAGACTGGTCACTGATGCATCTCACTGCTAGCATGCATGATGGTGAGGGACAGTATGTGTCCTGGGGGCAGGATATACAGGAAAAAACAAATGGGTGTCCTACACACCAATGCACTATAGACTGAGTCAGACAGAAGGAGGGCAGAGACTACTGCTAAACTGAGCCACTGGTATCCAGGATCAGTGAACAACGTGTGTGGCGTATGCAACTACAGTGTTCAATATACAATTTGTGTGGTAGGAGTGTGGGGGTAATGAGAAGTTGCCGAAGGGAACTATGGAGATTGTGTGTGCTGGAGGTAGGACTCAGGAGAAAGCCCAGTATGTGTGCCAGGGATGCCAGCTTACTGGGAAAAGACCAGTGTGTACACTGGAGGTGGGATCTTAATGAGAAAAGACCAATATGTCTGTATTGGGGGTGGGATGTCGATGGGGAAAGACCAATGTATGTGTACTGGGGGTGGGATCTCAATGGGGAAAGATCAATGTGTGTGTACTGGGGGTGGGGATGGGGAAAGACCAATGTATGTGTACTGGGGGTGGGATCTCACTGGGAAAAGATCAATGTGTGTGTGCTGGGGGTGGGATTTCACCAAAGAGAAAGACCAGTGTGCGTGTACAGGGGGTGCGATCTCACTGGGGAAGTGTCAGTGTGTGTGTACTGGGGGTGGAATCTCACTGGGGAGAAACCAATGTGTGTGTACTAGAGGTGCAATCTCACTGGGGAAATACTAATGTGTGCGTACTGGAGAGGGAATCTCACTGGGGAAAGAACAATGTGTGTGCACTGGAGAGGGAATCTCACTGGGGAAATACCAATGTGTGTGTATTGTTGGGTGGGAGCTCACTAGGGAAAGACCAATGTGTGTGAACGGGGGTGGGATTCCACTAAAGAGAAAGACCAGTGTGTGTGTACAGGGGGTGCGATCTCACTGGGGAAATGCCAGTGTGTGTGTACTGATGGTGGAATCTTACTGGGAAAATACCAATGTGTGTGTACTGGAGGTGGAATCTCACTGGGGAAAGAACAATATGTATGTACTGGAGGTGAGATCTCACTGGGGAAATACTAATGTGTGTGTACTGGAGAGGGAATCTCACTGGGGAAAGACCAATGTGTGTGTACTGGAGATGGGATCTTACTGGGGAAAGACCAGTGAGTGCACTGGAGGTGGGATCTCACTGGGGAAAGATTAATGTGTGTGTGTACTGGGGGTGGAAGCTCACTTGGGAAAGACCAATGTGTGTGTACTGGGGGTGGGATCTCACTGGGGAAAGATTAATGTTTGTGTACTGGGGGTGGTAGCTCACTGGGGAAACACCAGAGTGTACGCTGGAGATGGGAGATCTTAAGCTGGCCATAGATGGCTAGCATTTGAACAAAAATTCATAGGAAAAATCTTAGGAAAATTCATACAAAAATCCTCAGAACACTTGAATGTCGGTCAATAGATATTGTTTGCTTTTAACAGTTGATTTTGGAATAAATGGACTTTGTCAAATGAAAACCACATACAGTACACTGAAATTTTTTTGTTCCAGAAAATTTTCCTATTTTGTTGCTTCAAATTTTCTCCTCATTGCGGTCAAAAATGAATGCTGATTTGACCCATTAATTATTAGAAAAACTTTTTTCCTATTTCTTTTCCTAAGAATTTTAATTCAGAATTCCACCTGTCTATGGCCAGCTTTGTTAGGGATAAACCAATGTGTGTGTGCTAAGTTTGGACCTCGCTGAGGAAAAGCCGCTCTGTTCAGGTCAATTAAAGACAAAAGGCAGAATCCCCCAGTGATCATGCCAAAATTAAAGTAGAACTTGCACATTATATTATTAAGAAACAAAGGATAGGGATATATTTAAAAGATTTCTGTTATTTTTTTTTAAAGTTGCACATATTTGTTTTCTTAGCAGTTGTTTTACTACAAACTCAATGGCATCATCCCTTTTACCTGGTGAGATATCTGTGGAGCTGGATGAACATGGGCTGGAGGATGAAAATGATGACAAGCCTAACAAAAGCACAGAAGACCCACACCTGGTCAGCACAACCACTGGTGGGATGGAAAACTCCTGCCACAGCTGTTTGTTGGGCTTTGGAATTGTTACTCTATTGATTGGCATATCAACAACAAGTGTGTATTATGCAAATGACCCATCAAATGTAGCCCTCTCCATACTAGGACACTCGATCCTCTTCCTTGGGATTGCCTTTATTGTATTCAGCTGTGCATGGAGATATTACAGGAAGAGAAAGAAGGCAAAGATCATGGAAGACTTGGCAGAATTGGTGTATGAAAACAAACTAAAAAAAATCAGAATATAAAAATGCTTATACTGTTCAAGATTAAATTTGCAATGGTTAGAATTAAGGGTTAAAAAAGTTCAAATATAATTCGGTCCAGCATGGATTACCCACTGTCAGACTGTTACATATCCCAAGGGGTACAATAGGGACATCTCCTCTAGCATAATGGTGAATGAGATTTGTCATGGTGGTGGTTAGGATAGTGGTAGTGACTTGCTCTGATTTTCACATTTATCTCTAAGGGCCCATTCACTAGGAGCTGAATGTGAACCACACAGGAATGTTGTGCAGTTTCTGTGCAATTCACATGTAGTTCTGTGCAGTGTGATTTCAGCCCATTCATTTTGAATGGGCTGAAATTGCACCACACTGCACCAAAGGTAGTACATTCACTACTTTTGGAGATGCATTGCAACTGGATCGTATGGTACTTTTTGTGGGCTGGTGTGGGAAAATGCACTGCGTTTCTGAGCTACATTTGGGGTGTCGTTAACTATGCACTGACACCTTCTGAAGATCGCAAGGGCAGTGAGATTGGAATGGGGCACAGGAAAATGGCCGCATTCCATGCCGGTTTCCTACACCGTGCTCTAGTGTGAACGGGAGCATTTAATGAAAGAATTAAAAAACACAGAGCCTGGCCCACGGCATCAGATCAGAATAAAAGTATCCAAATGAGGATGCATCCCTTGGAAAACATGTAAAACATCTTACACATATCAACATTGATTAAAATAAATTCAAATTACATTTTACTCGTGAACCTGGCTATCACACAATATGTAACTGTATTTGATCTACAATACCTATAGTGCACACATCATACCAGGCCGAATATCAACAGCTAGATATATGGAGAAGTTAGCCTAGTTTCCATATTTCTCATATTTGATATAGTGAAATCCCAAGATATATGACCATGAAGAACTAAATGACTAATGGGACCACAAGCTACAGTACGCTCTTCCAATAAAGTCCATAAACTTGGGAACTAGTCTTTCTATATATCTAGTGTTGACACTCTAAACCCATTATGTTGTGTGCACTATCGGTGTGGCTATATCAATACATTTTTTCAAGACTAAATCATTTTGATTGAAGTTACACATTGTACAAGAGGCATGCAAGTCAAACCGGGACTTTTGAGTTTATATAATAAAAGAACAAATTTCAAGGAGTGTCAGGAGTGAGGAAGACATCCTTGTTAACCATCTGAATTCCTCTTTAAATTCAGAGGGGAAATAAATCTTGTGGGAGTTTTCCAAAAACATAATACATTGGTGAAATAGTCCTTGGTCATATTACATATTATTAAAAACTTTTTTAGTATTTGGTTATAGCCATTTGTTGGTTTTTGTTTCAGAATGGAAATGCAAAAATCGCTTTACTTGACTTTAAGGATCCATGCACACTGGGCTGAAAAAAACCACTAGTTTTTTTTTGGCAGAAAAAAAGAAACACCTATCTAGAGCAATTTTGTACAGATGTTTAGGAGAGTTTAGAGGTTTTTTCTGCCAGAAAACTCTAAAAAACACAAACCAGAAGGGTTTTTCCTTCCTCCAAGCATTGAACCTAAAATTTGACTCTAAACGCCCTTATGTGCATGAGCTGCTTCTACAGGCAAAATGCAAAACTGTATAAGCAGTGACTTTTAAGCCAAGTGTGCACGGAAGTGTGTGTCCAGGAACAGAGTAATATTTTGTTAACTAG
This sequence comes from Staurois parvus, assembly GCF_062004578.1. NCBI lineage: Eukaryota > Metazoa > Chordata > Amphibia > Anura > Ranidae > Staurois > Staurois parvus. Next base: position 10,169,610 of record NW_028318003.1, read on the forward strand.
AAAAGCTACAATTTCTGGGGAAATTGTGTGAAGTGTTCTTGCCTCCACCAGTAGTCTACAATTGGAATAGGCAGAGTAACTGGGTGGAGTGGCTTGTCACTCTGCTGCCTGCTCACACACCTGGGTTCATATGGCAAATCACTCTACAGCAAGGGCAGAGAAGAGCGGTTAAAAACAAACTGCTCCAACTTGCTCACTTCACTTGCGGTTGCCATCTTCACACGGTTGCAGTTTAAAAATTATAACTCCTACACCAAAGAGCTTGATATTGTGAGAATCACAAGACCCAGACCTACATTTTGATGCATAGTATGTCTCTGAAATATTACAAATGAAGGCAAAGTCGCAGTTTAGAAATTGCCCTTCAAATTTGAGGTGGCTAGAGTGGAGTTTTAATGAATGTCAATGGGCAGCATGAGTTGCAAACAAATGGTCATATTGTGAAAACTATCAGGACTATGGCTTAGCCGTGGACATTTTTAGTGGCAGCAGGGATAGCTGAACGTTTTGATATAAGATTTGTGTAGGTGGGATTGAAAATGAAGGAGTGATGGCAGTTTAGAAATCATGTCCTGATTTTTCAGCTCACACTCTAGCTTTTGTCAGCTCCCACTCTAGTTTTGAACATTCCGCCATTCATTCCTATGGGACCAATTTCGCCACAAAAATGCCGATATTTCGTGAACCATTCGGCGAAACGTTCCACAAAGCAACAGCACACCAATCGGGAACAATCCGCACGTTTCGGTATATTACTGTCTATGTAGTGTAAAAACTGTGGGAGGAGTTAGGGTGGTAAATTTGGCTATAATAATAGGAATATATATGTGAGATAACAGTAAGTGGTCTTGCCATGCAAGAACACCTAATTATACATAGAAATCCAAATACTGCAAATACGTTTTGGGTCATAGCAGGCCACAATCTGATTTCATAGTTACATAGTTAGTCTGGCTGAAAAAAGAAAAAAGTCCATCCAGTTCAACCATTGAAAAAAAAAAAATTATAATCCTATACCCACAGTTGATCCAGAGGAAGGCAAAAAACCCAGCAAAGCATGATGCAATTTGCTCCTGCAGGTAAAACAATTTTCTCCTCATCCCCCGAGAGGCAATCAGATATTCCCTGGATCAACTTTACCTAGAAATGTTAGTATCCAGTTATATTCTGTGTATCCAAGGAAGACTCCAGGCCTTTTTTAAAGCAATCCACTGAGCTAGCCAGAACCAACTCTTGAGGGAGTCTAAGGTAAGTTCAAGGTGGAAATTTAACCTAACCTTTCTTTTTTTGAATACAGTGAAGTAGTGTTCAAAGCTCTGTTCCTGTTTTCTCACTGAGGATATCTCTATGTACTTCCTGTTACAGTGACTTCTTACCAGTAAGTTAGGGGAATCTCCCTACTAATGGAATGATCTTACAATTAAAAACCCCCCCAAAAAACAAAGTATACAAAAGTTTTAAAGTGGTATTAAACCCAAAAGGAAACATTTATTATATTGCAGCTTACCAATTCTTAGATGCGATGGCTGCATTTGTTTTCTTTTTTTAGGCTTAATTCTATTTGTGTCCCTGATGAAGAGATTTCCACTCACTTCCTGTACAAATGACATACGTTTTGACCCCTCCTCACTCTTTTTAAGAAACGGCTAAAGTTCTATTTTAAAATGATGTAGACAAAGCTAAACAGCAATAGTAAAGACTTAAAGCAATTAATGTGCGTACTTGAATTTGTCTTGATTCTAGCCTCCCACATTCCCCTGTACTGTAGAGCTAGGAGAGGAATCGGGCCAACCGGATGTTAGTCGTGCTGGCAAGGAATATGTTTGTAGGCGGGGCCTAGGCCCAATGTAGCCAACCGGGAAGAGGCACACACAGTTCTTGATGTTTTAGTATCTTGTATATTGTGGCAGTATGAATAATGTCAGTAATGAAAGGCCTTGTGATGAAGCAGAATAACCGATGTTATTTACACAATGTCACTAGGCTTAGGCAGAAGATGACTTCCGCTGGAGGGGTGGCATTTGGTGGTACACTGGGACGGCTCAACAGTGCTGGTAGGAAAAACTCCACGTTCCTCATCCAGGTACTAGACTGTTTTCTGAAAGCAGGCGTTGTCCCTGCACTGACCCTACTAGCCAGGAACCTTTTCGTGAGCTATTTACTTTCCTGAGCAAGCAGGTTATATAGTGAAATAGTTAGAAGGCAAAAAAACTCAGCAAAGTATGATCCAATTTGCTCCTGCAGGGGAAAAAAATTCTTCTTGATCCCCCGAGAGGCAATCAGATATTCCCTGGATCAACTTTACCTATAAATGTTAATAACCAGTTATATTCTGTGTATCCAAGGAAGAATCCAGGCCTTTTTATAGCAAGCCACTGAGCTGGCCAGAACCAACTCTTGAGGGAGTCTATTCCACATTTTCACAGCTCTCACGGTGAAGAAACCTTTCCATGTTTGGAGATTAAATTTCTTTTCCTCCAGACGTAGAGAGTGCCCCCTTGTCCTCTGTGATGACCTCAGGGTGAACAGCTCTGCACCGAGTTCACTATATGAACCACTGATGTATTTATACATGTTGATCATATCCCCCCTTAATCTCCTCTTCTCAAGAGAGAATAAATTCAGTTCCTCTAATCTTTCCTCATAGCTGAGCTCCTCCATGCCAGGTTCCCTGTCCCTGACCTACCGCTTGCTCCAGGTGTGCCTAAATGAATTTATAAGATCTCACACCAATATGGCTCCCAAAAGTCACCAGAATTTGCAGCATCTAATCAGTCAGCTGATATCTCTGAGACACCACCATGTCCATGTGGGGACATTTCCCTAACAGACTCAACTCCATCTGTATAATTGCACAGCACCACCTACTGGATGGAGAAAAACCTACATCTGTCTACATGGGACAACCTAATCAAATTGTTTTTGTTCCTTTCTGTTCAATCACAGAATATGATAGAATGGTGACCTAGCTGTATTGCTTAAACTGTAGTAGAATTAATTGAGATGACCAGGCTAGCTGTGCTGTGTAGCAGGGCTGTGTAAATCTCAGAACTGGATGGTCAGCAATACAAATCCTTTGGTTGGTGAACCTGCTCACATCAAGTATATACATTCTAACAGTGTATTTAGCCATTTGCCTGCTTTAAAAGGCACAATCTTACACTATTTTGGGTGAGGCATAAAATGTATATGAGTAATCCTAAGAAGCAATGAGGAGTACGTCTCATATTTGCCATCATTATCAATCCCAGGGATTTTCTACTTGCTGCATTGAGGTGTGTCCCACCCCAGCATTGCAAACAGGCAACTCTCCCTTCCTCCCTTACCCTGGGTTCACACCTATGCGATTTCCGCAGCATTTTGCGTTTTGCAGAAACACAGTATAGTCCATTTAACATGACTTCCTATGGGACATGTTCACATCTCCGCGTTTTCACCCGGTGCGTTTTTTGGAAAGGTTCAGGGACAGGGGCGGACTGAGCATTTGGAAACACGGGCACTGCCCGAGGGCCTGGGGTCAGTAGAGGGCCCCATGAGATGCCCCTGGTACCTTTTTCATAGGCTTTTTTGAGTTTGGGCAAGGACACAGGGGCCCCATGATCCCCTATTGCCCGGGGGCCCCATGAGTTGTCAGTCCGCCCCTGGTCAGGGACTTTTTTGAACGCAAAAATTTGTGTTTTTAGTTCTATAGACTTCAATGGAAATGCTGCAGAAAAGCATATAGTGTGTTTTTGATACATTTTGCTGTGTTTTTGATGCATTTAGCGTTTTAAATCTGCCTAGCAACAAGAAAAAGAAAAAAAAAACCCTGCAAAACACATCAAAAACACCTTAAAAGTGCAGGTGCAAAAAACGCAATGCAGAAATGGGTCAAATGCAATCTGCATAGGTGTGAACCTAGCCTAAGTGACTACAAGGGAAAGATCTGCTGAAGATGTACAATTACATAGTCTAGACCACAGAGATAAACCACTGGTGGGGAAACCTCTCTGTAGTTAATTAAGAAAACTGAATCCCAGATGTTAATTTATTTTAGACAGACATAAGAATAAAAAGGGAAAAAAATTAGCAAACTGGAGAGACAAAAATGATTTTTTTCCTATTTTGTAGTATTGTAACTGGAAAACTCTCAATGGTGTCAAGCAGATTAACCTTTAAAGTATATGGTTGGAGCTGGAAGATCAAACAACAGAATTCAACAAAAACAAGCCAGAGTCTTCTTATGTCCAACTTGGCAGAGTGAATATGCTTTCAATACAGTCAACTTAAAGCTCAACTACGGGAAATGTAAAAATCCTCCCTTGTGGGGCTGCACTTGTACTGCATGGGTTAACTGCTCATTTATAGGGGAAAGTAAAAGCCCTTAAATCTATCTGATCCTCTTTTCCCCCAAGGTGGACTGGCCCTCAGCATTGTCACATTTAGTGCAGGGCTATGGACACCACATTGGTCTTGATGATGTCAGGACCTTAGACCACTGGAGCATAGTGGAGAAGATGCTGCAGGGACCGATATAGCAGTGGGGAGGAGCACAGCATCGGGTACGTAGATCTTTTTACATCCCCTAGCCCTAAACAAGCAATTAACCCTTGCAGTGGGGGCACAGCCCTACTGCATGGGATATTTTTTAAGATTGCTGGAGTTGGGATTTAAACTGTCTCTATCAGAGAAGCAGTGGTTAAGGTGTCTAACTATAGAGCAAGAGTCTCCAAACTGCGGTCCACAGGCCAAAACTGACCCACTGCAAGATTTTATCCAGCCCTCTGGTTTAGAAGGGGGGCTTTAATGGGGACTCTGATGTAAGGGGGGACACTGATGTAAGGTGGACTTTGATGGTGACTCTGATATAAGGGGCCTCTGATGGGACCTTGATATAAGGGGGGACTCTGATGGGCTCAAGTTTATTTAGGATTTCTTTGCTATGTTTTACTGGCTTTTTATGCTGTTCTAAACCATATCAAACGAATTAAAAAACTCCAATTAAAACATACTTATTTAAATTTGATGCATTCATTTAGAAAAAGTGTTTTTTTTTCAGCACATGAAATTCTGTAAAATATACAATGAGGTCCTCATACTAAAACATTTGGAGATCCCCCACTATAAAAAGGTCCATTAAAACTAGTATAGCACTTTAAAATTTGCTTCTAAAATGTCTATAATGAGTCCACACCCAAGTTTTAATTTGCTTGAAATTTGAAATAGGGAAATGTTAATACCATTTACAGACTTATGTAGTCTTTATGTTAGCTGTACTATAGTATAGCAGATGTAGGAGGATGGTGCAAGGTCTGCTTCCATATATGATATCTTTGTAGATCCGTGAGACAAAACTGGACTCTAGTGGTGAAGTCTAGTTAGGATCTTTTCCTGATGTGAGCAGCTATTCATTGATGGAATTCCCTATGGCTGCTTTTCTCCTAGAAGGGTGTTAAGGGAAATAGGCCCTTAGCATTGGTGCATAAGGAGCACCGCAGAAAATGGTCAGAAGACTGTTGAGTAGGAAGAGTTTTTTTACTTTATAAGTAATAAATACATTGCAAATAAACAGGAATGACATTCCGGATTTTTTGGGACACCCCCTTATTCAGGGTTATAGGATCATACAAAAAAAAAAAAAAAACAATTAAAAAATGAACAGTATTTTTATGCTCAGATTGAGATGTTATAAATTGCTGTACATAGATATTGTTTTTAGTCATTTGCTTTTTGTCCTCTTATAAATGCAGTTATGATTACCTAAGAGAGATATTTTAACTAGGATTTACTTTACTTATTTCTGCAATAACTTTAAAGAAGTCTGTCCAGAATATTACTGGAAGTTCAAATGGATGTTCCTGAGATCCATAGCATTTATTCATGCAATTCTATGGTAAGGTAGGCCTAATCAGTGATAGTGATCAGCAACAGAGTTTTTTTTTCCTTTTTCAATTAAATGGGTGGGAAGGGCTCAGTAAACTGCCAGGTATTTACAGTTCTAAGACTCCAGAAAGGAGTAGTACATTTGTGACAGGTTGGGTTTTTGCCTGAGTTTCAGTCACCTCCTGAAATGTATTCTCTATGTGTTCCTGTAGAGACCCTTTACAGAAATAATTAACAGCACCATGACTGTTTAGGTGGTAACCAATCATACAACTGTGTATGCCCCTACAGTGGCGTCCCTAGGGGGGGTGCGGGCCACACCAGGTGACACCATCACAGGGGGTGCAGGAGCAGGATGTCAGCAGAGCTTCTGGGCTCTGTGAAGGTCCTGGCCAGTTATTGGGGTGATCCCGGATTCCCGGCAAAGAGACAGCTGCCCCTGGTGTAGCAGTAAAATGAGTATCCCGGACCCGTGAAGATATGTATCCACTGAAGCAACTGCGCATGTGAAGAAGCCGATCTCCAACTTTAGCACAGAGCTGCCACAGTTAACCCTTTACAGGTTGCAAACTGCTGAAGCTGATCTCGAGGATCACTATGGGTTGCAAGAAACATATCTTCACAGGTCAGGATACTTATTTTACCGCTTCACCGGGACCGCTCCTTCCTCATGTGTTACCGCACCAGGTGACACCAACCCTAGGGATGCCTCTGTACCCGTCTCCAAGCCTGCTAATGACATGGCCATGTAATAATATGACATCTTTGCCTGAAATATCTATGTCTGATATGTCTTTGAAAGTTCTTATTTATTCTGGTGATCTATTAGTAGTTAGTCACATGCAACATGACTTGTTTTGATATGTTGAAGACATTTTATAGCATATCCAAGCTGGTTCTTCAGTTGCAAGCCACTTCTTCAACCTTGGATAAGTTATAAAGTGGCTTCAATATTACATTCGAAGTCCAGTACTAAACATACCTAGTACAGGATTCTATTCAGGATGAGGTAGAGTCAGATGTGTGTTTTAGGCTTCGTATAGACACTACTGGTGTGCATACGTAAGGCATTTCTGGTGGTGTGGACTACTTAAAAGTAGTAAAATGGTAAAAACGATGACAAAAAAATAGTGTCAATATAAATAACACATTTTGTGAATTTGTATTACTAATTGTAATATCATTGCACACAGGGCATTTTATCAGCCACGTTTAGGGGCATCAGACATTTTTTTACTGCTTCCAAACTCCCCTCCATGTTATCCTATGGGGCTTATTTACTAAAGCTGGAGAGTCCAAAATCAGACTCCCTTCTGCATAGAAACCAATCAGCTTCTAACCTCAGCTTGTTCAATGAAGCTTTGGCAATGAAACCTGGAAGCTGATTGGTTTCTATGCAGAAGTGAGTCTGATTTTGCACTCTCCAGCTTTAGTAAATAAACCCCTATGTGTCCATGCACATATAAACTTTTAGAAGCTTTTAGAGGCAGGAAAAAAACCCACTGCTAAAAGCTGCTAAACGTGTCTAAAGGATAGGCGCATTTAGCACTTGAGCATTAATTCATTTCAATAGCCAGAATAAATTATTTAGTCTGGCTAATGAAATTAATTAACGTCCAACACCTTGACACCTGTAAAAGCTCCTAAAAGTTTGTAAAAGCTTTAGACACTTTTGCAAGCATCAGGCATTTTTTCAGCAAAAACGCTGCTGGCTTCTAGAAGAGTTAAATAAACGTCTTTTGGGCATGAGGCCCTCTTATTGCCACTGTAATACCTTTAAATTATGTTGTCCTTACTGGTTTCTGGTTTTCCTTTAGCTTTTTGAACTATGTTATAATGTTTATTTTTCATGTCACATGTTTATCCTGATGTGGGGAGTGGTGATAGAACCTCCGAGATGCGTTGGCTTTTCTAACATTTTGTTGTTGGTATAAACTTACAATTGAATATTACATATGGCAGTTCAATTCCTATTTACCCATTTTTAACACGATCCAGGATGATCTCGGAAGCACTAGGATGTGTAGAAGCTGCCAGCTCAATATTCAGATTCTTTATGTCTACACTCTAACATTTGATGATATCGATCAAAAAAAAAAAGATATTCTGAGGGTTTCAGCACCGTGTTTCGAAGTACTGGGATGCTATGTCAGCTGCGGTGACAGAATATGGGCCTTGTAATTGGCTGATCAGACCTGAGCACTGCCACATAGTGAAGGTTACATGCTTCCCTATACCTGGTATCCCCACTCAGGAAAGTCTAGGTCAGCGTTGGGAGGCAGCATGGAAATGTGAAAAGAAAAATAAAGGTGTGCTTTCATAAAATAAACTTGAAACATTAAATGAGCTGCTTCAATCCACTTATAAGTGATCCCACACTCAACACAACAAAAATAAAAATAATAGTGTTGCTGATGAAGACACATGGTTGGTGGCGTAACGCGTGGGGCGGACCTTAGTGACGTCAGTTCCGGTCACGGACTCGCGGATCAGAAGCAGGGGCGGACTGACAACTCATGGGGCCCCCCGGGCAATAGGGGATCATGGGGCCCCTGTGTCTTTGCCCAAACTCAAAAAAGCCTATGAAAAAGGTACCAGGGGCATCTCATGGGGCCCCCTACTGACCCCGGGCAGTGCCCGAGTTTCCAAATGGTCAGTCCACCCCTGACCAGAAGTTATATACTGTATACAGATCTTTGCCATCTTTTAAGATCTGAGTGATACTCTGTGTGTGTCTTTTAAAAAATAAAACGTTATTATGCAGCAGGAGGCTGTTTTTCCTTTTTCTATGTCGATATGGAGTTATGAAGAGATCCTTGTCATATGATCGCATGTGGCCATCTATGGTGTTGCCTCAATCAGCTCTTTGCTGCCATCTGGAACCTTTCCATTGAATTATTATGCTTGGTTGACCTATAATATCATATAGGTCCATGTCATGAGGTGAGCGGCCATCCTTATTCATAGGTGGAGGTATACTTTTTGTTTCGGTGGAGTACTGTCATTTTTGGAGTTATCTGGAGCACGTTTTTTATTCAAGCACATATAAGCACATTATTGGATTTGAACTGTCACTTGCAAAATTATGTTATGAGTTACTGCAACAGTATTATTTTTTATTTTAGCATGGAAAAGTGGCTGCTCTGTCACCGTTTATGTGATATTTTAAGTTTGGGGGCTGTATTCAAAATGTGCAAAAAGAGATCACACAAATACTGATAATTATCACATTTATTAAAAGTAATGACAGATACAGATAAAGATAATATTAGAAAATATAACAATATTCCTTAACCACTTGCCCTCCAGAGGATTTACCCCCCTTCCTGACCAGGCCATTTTTTGCGTTACGGTGCTGCGTTACTTTAACTGACAATTGCACGGTCATGCAATGCTGCACCCAAATGAAGTTTATGTCCTTTTTTTACCATGAACTAAGCTTTCTTTCGGAGGTATTTGTACACTTGTGTGTTTTTTATTTTTTGCGCTATAAAAAAAAGCCTGACAATTTTGAGAAAAAAAAATATTTTTGACTTTCTGCTATTAAACATGTCCAGTAAATAAAAAAAATCAAATTTCATCATAAATTTAGGCCAAAATGTATTCTGCTGCATGTCTTTGCTAAATAAAATCCCAATACGTGTAAATTAAATGGTTTACGTGAAACTTATAGCATTTACAAATGGCGGTATAGATACTTGAATTTTTTTTTAATCATATTAGTAATGGCGGCGATCAACGACTTATAGCAGGACTATGGTGGGCATTCTGACACTGGGGGGGAACTGACTTAGTGTCACTGACATCCCCAGTGACACCAATACAGTGATCAGTACTTAAAAAAAAATAAAAAAAGGCACTGATACTGTACTAATGGCACTGGGCAGGAAGGGGTTAACATGAGGGGCAATCAAAGGGTTAACTGTGTGCTGGGAGTGTTGTACTGGGGGGGGGGTGCGGTTTGTTGGTGCTTCACTGTAAGCACACTGCTCTGGATGGCTGTGTTGTGCACAGCCATGCAGAGCAGTGTGCCCGAGCCGACAGGGAGGAGGACTGTTAGTAAACAAAGTAGTCCTCCTCCCCGTCGGAGATCCTCGGTAATCACCGGGTGCCGGTGGGTAATCACCGGCCGGTACCCGGTGATTGACAGCCACGGCCGTAAATGGCGGCACGGGTAGGGCACGCGTCTGCCCTCTATCCGGAAATGCGAAATCACGTATATATAGCAGTATTTCTGCTATAGGGCGGCGGGCAAGCGGTTAACTAAAGATGCAGTTTTCACCATGGAATCCCCCCATAATGGCGTGGCATAGGTGACCACAGACAGATGCATAATGCAGTTCTGACATGAGACTGGGACTTACAAGTTATGGCTGTGGTAATATAGGACTTGAATGTAAGGAAACGGCATGACTTTTTAAGGACTTGGTCAGTTTGTAATCACACATTCCTGAAAGAAGATTAGTGGGCTGGCTTGTCCATATAGTCAGCTTACAATGAAATTCCTATAGTCAGCTAAGGTAACCAGAATACCCAGGATATTAGAGGCTTAATTAGATATTTATGAGGCCAACATTAATAAAGAAATGTAATATGCAGTTTCGCTATCAGTGGCACAGTAAGTATAACTACCTGAGGCTAGGTTCACACTAATGCGGTATATCTCATGTGATTCACACAGAAACCGAACCGCATTCATGTGCAAATCACATGAGATTTGTGTGCAGTGCAAGTGGAGCCATACATTTTGTATGGCTCAAATTACACCGCACCCGCACCAAAAAGTTGCAGGACCCTTTTTTTGGTCCGCACTAGAATCGGATCGCATGGATATTCACATCTATGCGATCCGATTCTGCACATCGCCCTGCGTTTTGTGGACCAAATTCAGGGTGTTGTTAACTTAACATACACACCCTCATCAGTTCGCATGAAATTAAATTTATATAATTTTTTTCCACACAAATGAAGCTTTCTTTTGGCGGTATTTCATCGCCTCTGGGTTCTTAATTTTTTGCAATATAAATGAAAAAAATTTTGAAAAAAAAACAATATTTTGTACTTTCTGCTATAAAACATATCCAATAAAAACAAATAGCAAAAATCAAATTTCTTCATAAATTTTGGCCAAAATGTATTCTGCCACATGTCTTTGATAAAAAAAAACCCCAATAAGTGTATATTGATTGGTTTGCATGAAAGTTATAGCACCTACAAGCTATGGTTTTTATACTGCAATTTTTTTTTATACTACTAATGGAGGTGATCAGCTATTTATAATGGGACTGTGGGAGTGCATTGGGCAATCTGACACTAACTGACACTGATTAACTGCCAGTGACATTAATATAGTAATCAGTGATAGATAATAATGAATACACTGTTACTGTACTAATGACACTGGTTGGGAAGGGGTTAACATCTAGGGCGATCAACGGGTCAAATGTGTGCCTAACTGTGTGTAATGTGTGCTGTTTTTACTGAACAATCTCTAAGTTTCTCATCCCTGCAAAGAAACTGAGAGGTCACTCCCTCTGTACAGAGCTCTGTGATGTTTACTAACACAGAGCCCTGGGTTGTGATTGTACACAACCCATCAGCAGGTCCCACACATGTATCATTTGCTGGAACTTTCTGACAGGCTCCCACTGTGTACAATCACAGCGGGTGCTGGCGGGGGAGGGGGGGCATGCGTACATGTGCCTGAAACCTGGAGTAGGCAGTGACGTACCTTTGCTGAAGCGGCCGCCCGTCCGCAGTACATTGCGGGTGTCCAGACATAAAATGGTTAATATATTATATCTGATAGTTAATCTGATATGATTAACCCCTTCACGCTGGATCGTCCCGGCGTGAAGAGGAGTTCCTGCGTCGGGAGGTGGGCGGGACGGGGCTTAGTGTCATGTGGCCGCCGTGACGTCACGGCACGGCCGGTCACATGATCGGGAAAGGTCCTGATCGAAAGAGCGGACCGGGACCTTTCCATGAGTACCGTACATGTGTGCTGGGCGCACGCTCTCGGCACATACGTTTTTCGCAAATGTGCGGCCGCTCGGTGTCTAGGCCCATACGCCAGGAGGCCGCACATTTGCGTGCAGCCAGAGTGAAGGGGTTAAAGTAGACCTAGACCCTTCTATTCATTACAGCCAACGAAGCTATATACTGAAAATACCTGTAATATATAAATAAATAAGCTGCCATCTCAGCCTCTGTTTGATGTGCAGTTGCTGATCAGTTCTGAACAGGGCTTTTTTTTCTCAGAATAGGTGCAGGAACTCCCCCTTTCAGAATCACCCTATGCTTCTACCCCGTACCCTCCTCCCACTACTGCCCTTTTTTTAGACTACAGAACCAAGTATCGCTTCGTGGTGCTAAGTAATTTGTATGGAATTTGTTAATGATAACAAGAAAATACCAACTCAACAATAATAGATCCCCACAGCAACAATAGACCCCAGCAGCAACAACAGATCTCCCAGTAGCCATCATGAATAGATCTCTCCTTCAACAATAGATCAATCCCAGTAACAATTGACCCCCCAGCAACATAAACCCCACCCAGCAACAATAGGCACCCGCATTAAAGTAAATCTCCACCAGTGACAAGCAATCCCCCAGCAGCCAGCAACAATATACCCTCCAGCACACCCCAGCTCTCCGGGTTATTACACGCATTCAGTGCTGGAGTGCCGGAACTGCATTCCCCCACGTTCCCGCTGAATATAAGTTCTGGTTATAACTCCAGTCATTTGATGGTTTGACAGTCGGGTGAGAGCACAACTAATGTGATAGTTATCATTCATAGCATGCCTTGAATGTAACTGTTTTGAAAAACCATCAGACTGATGGATTTTGTTCCACTTTTTGGATTCTGTTACATTTTGATTCTGTTACACCTTGGAGAGTTTAGTGGAGTAAAAAACATTGCAGGTGAACTGTTGAACCTAAAATCTGAATTTATAAGAAGCTATTTATTTGAAGAAAACCTTTGCCTTGAGCTTCAACTGTCACATTAAAATACGCTTGTCTATAAATTCTATTCTATGTATTTTTATAAGTTACCTTTAACGACAAATATTTTTAAAAGTAAAATAAAATGTTACAGTTCCCTGCTTAACGGTGCAGTGTGCAGGTGCTTTATAACATTTTCATCAATTTATCATCTATTCATTTAAGAAGATGGTCTGGAAGAATGATATATTGGCAACATTGATAAACAGTGAAGAAAAAACTACTTGTGAGAAAAGCTGCTGATGGGCACAGAGAAAAAAAGTGTTCATTATCCTGTAGGATTTAAAAAGATTTGCTCACCTTTTTTTATATGGTGTGTCACAGGCCTAGCCTGCTTATATATATTTCTATTACATAATGAGTTTCTGTGTCAGCTTACAACAATATTTCATATTTTACCTGATTCTTCTGTGTAGACTTAAAAAAATGGAAGGAAGAGTCTGCCTGGTGGCTAGGTGCAGAGCAGACCATTTACGCTGTATATATTTGTGAGTTCAAACAGTTATACCAGGACTTTTTGGGTGCTAAAAAATAGTATTTTTACAGAACATCAATACAAACTGATTTGTATTAAAGTGTTACTAAACCCACAACAGTAAAATCAGTCTGTATATGCAGTAAAGCATGCTTGTTATACTCACTGTGGAACCTAAGGGGTTAGTCCTTTGCATTGTGTAAAAAGGATGTTTGTTCCTGACTTCTCTGATCTTCCCCTTCTTCCAGTGTCCCCCTCTTATTTCCTGATAAGACACATCCTGTGGAGTCACTCTGCACATGCTCAGTTTGGTGTGTATTGCTATAGAGGTTTTTTTTGTTTCTTGGGAGAGTGAATGTGATCAGCACAGGGCCAATCAGCACTGTCCAGACAGAGGTCAGGGGGTCTGCATCCTCCTAGAGCAAAATGAAAACATGTGTTTACCTGCCTTCTTCCTTTCCTGAAAGAATACAGATCACTTCTGTATTCATTAATCACTGGCGCATAGTAAACTGTGTTTGTGAATAAAACGTAGTAAACACTGTGTACTATGATTAATTTTATGAATGAATAAGAGTCTATACAGACTCCTATCTATTAATCTGCAGTGCAGCTCAGGCTGCAGAGAAAGGGTCTGACTTCAGTTCCTTTCTCTGTTTCAAAAAAGGGACATTAGAGATCTGTGTGGACGCCTGATGTCTCTCCAAAGCCCATCCCCAAAAAAGGTAAAAAAAATAATATATATAACAAAAATGTACCTCTACAAAAAAAAAATAAAAAACATAGTAAGGGTAAATTTATACATGCGTCTAAATCTCCCTTGCCTCTGAAGCCCAATCCATATTTAAATAGCATTCCAATGGCTACTGACAGGTAGTGAAGAAGCAATGTGATGCCTCCTCACCGCCTGTTTTAACCCTATTTTACCAACAAATACAAAGTAACCAGATGCATTGCACAAGGTTGCAGGGCGTTTGCAGCGCTTCCCCGTTGACATGAATGTGTAGTGTTTGGTGCCATGTTTAGCTGCAGAGGGATGCACAGGTGTTCCATGCATCCCCATGCAGGCAGTCCCATTGATGTAAATTGGGACACAGTGGCTGCATGGGAATGCACAGGTGTTCCATGCATTCCTGTGTAGGTAGTGCCATCCATATCAATTGGGAGGCAGCGGCTGCATCAAGACAGCCACTGCTCCCAACTTGACATTCATGTGGGTGTATGTCCCTGAACTCACACTGCCTGCATTTGGGGCCATGGACCTGCACCCACATGGATGTCAAATCTGTCCTTGCAGCTGCTGCGTCCCAGTTGACGTGAAAAGGATTGCTTGCACAGGGATACACAGAACACCTGTGAATCCCTGTGTAGGTAAACACAGCTCTCATGGACATACACTTTAGTACACCCCATTGAACAAGACCTTAATAGGACTTTAGCAGAAATTTTGTAAGTTATGTTGTGGTTTTGTGTGCAAATAAGGATTTTAGTGTTTTTTTAGTGAAAATAGCAATTTGATAAACATTTGTGCAACTATTGTGGGGTCTAAAAAAAATCAGTAGCACCTTCTTTTTATTCTTCTGGTCATGTGCTTTCAGAAAATATATGGATTTGGGGGTCTTTTACAAACTCTGAAAGCTAAAAGTAAAAAATGAATACCTCCAGATATTTAGAAAAAATTTTATGTATGATTGTTTCAACCATTTTGCAAAAAGGTGCAATTTAAAATTGACAAATATTTGTTATTTATTAACTCAATACAGGTTAACCTTTTATATTTAGTACGAATTTAGAAGGAATGTTCTAAAATTTGCTGTGTTGGTATCTGTTCATAAGGATTTTAGTGTATTTTTAGTGAAAATATTGATTTGATAAACATTTGTGCAAATATCGCTGGGCCTTAAAAATCAATAGCATTTTCATTTTATTCTACTGGTTATGTTATTTCAGAAAATATATAGTTTAGGGGGGCCTTGTACAAACTCTAAAATCTGTAAAAGAAAAAATAAAAAAACCAATGGAAAAATTGCAAAAATCTACTGACCACCTGAGTTTAACAGTGGAGTGCAGGGCCTGGCAGCAAAAGTGTTAAAAGCTGTCAGCTGTCAGTTTGGTGTAACCTTCAGTATGTACATGTAATGTACAGTAGTGATGCCCATCTACATCTAGCAGCCAACATACACACTACTTAGTTTAATGTTATTCCACTAGAGTGTGCACAGGAGAAACCTCCAGAAACCTGCAAGGGGGACCCAAAGGTTTTAGCTGCCTAGGTACCTCTACATTGTGTTTTGTGCGCTTTGTAAAATAAAAATGTATTAGACTGTGTGAATTACACATTCTGCAATATCTAAACTTTATGTGCCACCTTTAAAATATCAGATTGCTGGGATTTCTCAGCAGGGGTCAAATAGTAAATATTCTCAGAAAGATGTGATCTGCATCTCAGCCATACTATATCTCAGAAGACATAGATTGGTTGTAAGAGTTGTCTTCTTCCCAATTATAAAAAATGACTCTTGAAAGAGTATGAGAGAAGAAGCAAAGAAGATTATTTTGTGGTGCAGGAATCTCTGACACACAGCATAGCCAGATCTCTGACCTCACTTTTCTTTACAGCAGTTAAAGTGGTACAGGTTGGTAAAGCATTGCCCCGCCCTAATTACTTTATTTATTGCAGGTACTTATATAGCGCCGTCAATTTACACAGTGTTTTTACATTTCACATGTATATTGTACATTCACATCAGTCCCTAACCCTCAAGGGGCGTACAATCTAAGGTCCCTAACTCACATTCATTTACAAGGGCCAATTTAGACTGGATCCAATTAACCTACCAGCATGGCTTTGGAGTGTGGGAGGAAACAGGAGTACCCGGAGGAAACCCACGCAATCACAGGGAGAACATGCAAACTCCAGGCAGGAGGTGCCCTGGCTGGGATTCGAACCAACGACCCTACTACTGCCAGGCGGAAGTGCTAAACATTTAGCCACCAATCACAGCAGATCACATGTCAATTGTATACAATGGATGGTTTCCTGCCATGCCATTCATTGTATACAATTTATGTTGTTAGCTGTGATTGTTCAAGGCAGTCACATGATACAGACAGGGCTAATCACAGCCCATCTGTATCATGTGATCAGCTTTGCCCAATCACAGCTAATCACAACAAAAGACTGAATTAATTAGTTTCATTCAGTAACAATGATTTCAAATATCAATGAAATACATTTGGTATTAGCTATCATAATGTGTTTTAAAAAAAAAAATCCTGATCACTTGTCCAGAGTAGTTCAATGTTACTATGGTAACATTGTATTGGTTTGGTCACAGTGTGCTGAAAAATAAAAGTAAAAACAGAAAACATGAAATAAAACATAACAAAAATAATAGAAACATTTGAAAAAAAAATACAAATTCAATTATTATTATTATTTTCACCAAAGAAATATAGCAGAATACATTTTGAACTAAATGAATGAAGAAATGTTATTTGCTAAATTTTATAACAGAAACAAAGAAAAGTACGTTGTTTTTTCAAACGTTTCAGGTGTTTTTTGTTTAATTAGCAAAAAATTAAAAATTCAGTGGTGATTAAATACCACCAAAAGACAGCTCTATTTTTGTGAAAAAAAATGATAAAAATGTCATATGGGTACAGTGCGCATAACCGCACAATTGTCATTCAACGTGTGACAGCGCTGAAAGCTGAAAATTGGCCTGGGCAGGAAGGGGGTATAAGTGCCCGGTATTGAAGTGGTTAAATCCCTGTAAAATTGTGTAGGCCAGAACCTGCAAAAGTAAATAGAAGAACCTTTGACTGCAATGCACACCTCCTCTCTGGCACTGCCCCCCAGCAGAAAGTCCAATCTGCCCTGGTGATGGCAAGCATTCGAGTTGACACTTGGTATCATTCAACCCACTTTCAGGGGTCCAAAGTATCATAAGCCCCGCCTGTTTTTGCTGCATCATCACAGCCTTCTCTTTGCCTGCACTTACCTGTCGGTAACCTTTTGTATTCTTAGGGTGGCAGAGTCATTTTAAATAATAGTGAAACTGCATTAATTTAATATCATTTTTCTTTACATCTTAGTTAAAGTAGTTGTTAACCTCTGACATGAAACATGAACAAAGCATATCTCACTATAGTGTATCCTTAACAAAAATGTAAAGACATTCTGCGCTTGAGTTCTGGTAAAAGAAGAATACATCCTAACCAGCTGCCACCACCATATACAGTTTATAGTGTATACTTGCTTCAATCTAGAGTGTCATTTCTGTCTGCTGCCTCATTCCTCTGCTATCTGCATGAGTCATTTCTGAAAAGTTTTCCTAACACCAAGAGAAGAATGGTGAAAAGGAAGGGAGCTCCAGCGCACAGCCTGTGATTGACAGCCTTTGCTCTGTTCTTGTGTGCTTTGTGAAGGGGGGTGAGTCCCTTCCATACAATCAGCTCCCAGCTCACCGCTCTGCAGAGTGTAACTTTAGCTCCTGACCCCCTGCTTTCTGAAAGCTCCAAGAAGCTATATAAATTATGGACTTTGAACAGATAGAGAGAAGAGAGGGATACAGATAAACAGGTACAACCTATGTTGAAAGATTTGTTTCACCTCTGTATATCCCGAGGCCAATTACATTACTGGGTATATGTAAGTGTTTACAACCACTTTATGATACTTGTGAAGTGTTATTTTAATAGGAGAAAAAATCTTGTGTCACTGAAAACGCCTTCAGTGACACAAGTGGGATGATTTACTAAAACTGGAGAGTAAAAAATCTGGTGCAGCTCTGCTTAGAAACCAATCGGCTTTCAGGTTTCATTGTCAAAGATTAACTGAACAAGCTGAAGTTAGAATCCAATTGGCTACTATGCACAGTTGAACCAGATTTTGCACTCTCCAGTACATCCACCTTACTATGTCTTGTGGCCACTACCTTGTGCAGAAAGGAAGGAAGACCATTTTCAAAAGTTAAAAGAGCAGGCTGTCTAGAACTTAAACACCCTTGTAAATGTGTGGTCTCCACCCAGGAAAAATCCATCTTGGGTTTGATTGCTGAAGCTGATACATCACAACAATAAAATGGCAAACTCCCAGAAGACTTGGCAGGAATTCTTCATAATTCAATTCAATTCATATGCCAGACTTCTTGGGTACACTTATCAGTTTAGGATTGGCAGTGGCATGAAGAGGTCAATGTATTGTTATAACTCTAGGGAACTGATAAACAAACGAAAGCTGAAGTGATCAAGAGAATGCACAGGATGTCGATGGTTAATTATACAGTCATGGGAGTTGGACTTTCTAATTACAACCTGTTTCCATTTTTTAATTTATGATATTAAAATGTACTATGCTATGTTATGTACACAAACCTTAAACTGAAAAACAAAGGGAAGATCCTCCAGAAATTACAAAATATCTGTCATGCAGATGTTCACTCCAGAGAGTGAATAAGTGGCTGAAAATACTTAAAGCGATAGTTCACCTTTCCTTTTACTAATGTAAAGGTGAACCAATAGCAGACATCCTCCTCCCCCACAGCCCAATACCTGCTCTACTTACCTCCAGGGTTGCTGACCTCTCAGCACCCCCACAGCCGCTCAACTGAAATCCCCGCTGTTCTCTCTCTTCTTTGTCAGTGCTTCCAGGCTGGACCAGATGGATCCTGATTGGTCAGTATTGTGGGTATTAGGTGAGTGGGGGAGGATGTCCACTGTTAGTTTTTAAATTTTTTCTGTAAAGGTGAAATAACCCTTTAAATTGTTTAATCGTTTTGTACATAATTTTATTTTTTGTAAACGGCTCTATAATGAGTTTCTTTTTTTTTGTTAAATTAATGTGAAATTTAAAGTATTAGGATTTTGCTTTGTGCCTTGGAGCCTGAAGGTGGAGATTTACTGTAGTTTCCTATTTAAATTTTAAAATAATACCTTAGCTGGCCTCCTTTAAAAAATGCTTGTTACGTGGCTATGTTTAACGTATTTTATTTATTACAGATACTTATATAGCACCATCAATGTACACAGTGCTTTACATATATATTGTACATTCACACCTGTCCCTCAAGGGGTGTACAATCTAAAGTCCCTAACTCACATCCATACATACATATACTAGGGACAATTTAGACAGGAGCCAATTAACCTACCAGCATGTCTTGGGAGTGTGGAAGGAAACCCATGTAGGCACAGGGAGAACATGCAAACTCCAGGCAGGTGGTGCTGTGGTTGGGATTCGAACCAACGGCCCTAGTACTGCCAGGTGGAAGTGCTAACCATTTAGCCACTGTGCTGCCCACTTGAGTACTTTTGAGTCATAGACCCATAGCAAACATTATAAATAAGTATCATAACTAACATTCACAAAAAAGGAAGCTCACCAATGGCCTCTATTATTCTCTCATGACAGAGTCTCATAAAGGGTTAAATAAGAAAATAACAAGAATCTCTTGTGTCAACATACCTCACATAGCATTAAAAAATTAAATATATATATATATATATATATATATATATATTCCTACACCATGGGGTTGCTTTTAACATAAATTTAAGCAGCAAATGTACGTATATAGAAGTCTAATATGAGCATGTGATCCCTACTGCTGGCTGCAAGACCTTGAAAGGCTTTAATAGTAGTAGCTGGAATAGGCCTTCAGAAGATAGTTTGCACCTAGTGAGAAATCATCACCAAAATTATAAAATAACCATTTCACGAGATTATAGTTAATCAAACAGCCCACACTAGAAGGTGTTTCAGATCAATGTAGCGTGGCTGTAAACATAGTTCAGTGTATCGCATGTCCTTGTGCATATGTCTGTGGCAACAACAACTTACACATGCTCTTATCTGTTTCACTGCAACAACATCATTAGAGTGGTGTATGATGGCAAAGAACACAGACTGAAAAAGAACATAGCAGTGACGGACCTATCACATGAGACTTGTTATGCCCTTTGTGCACCCCACAGCTCAGTGAGAACACATGCCCTGAACGCATGCTATGCACTATGCACAACTCCGAAGACTAAAAATAGCTAACTGGATAGTGTGAACATAGTAACCACAGGGAAGAGCCAGAAGGTGACAAACAAGGCCATCATAGACAATACACCACACACCATACAGTGGGACAAAAAAGTATTTAGTCAGCCACCAATTATGCAAGTTCTCCCACTTAAAAAGATGAGAGAGGCCTGTAATTGGCATCATAGGTAGACCTCAACTATGAGAGACAAAATGAGAAAAAAAATCCAGACAATCACATTGGCTGATTTGGAAAGAATTTATTTGCAAATTATGGTGGAAAATAAGTATTTGGTCACCTACAAACAAGCAAGATTTCTGGCTCTCACAGACCTGTACCTTCTTCTTTAAGAGGCTCCTCTGTCCTGCACTCATTACCTGTATCAATGGCACCTGTTTGAACTTGTTATCAGTATAAAAGACACCTGTCCACAACCTCAAACAGTCACACTCCAAACTCCACTATGGTGAAGACCAAAGAGCTGTTAAAAGACACCAGAAACAAAATTGTAGACCTGCACCAGGCTGGGAAGACTGAATCTGCAATAGGCAAGCAGTTTGGTGTGAACAAATCAACTGTGGGAGCAATAATTAGAAAATGGAAGACATACAAGACCACTGATAATCTCACTCGATCTGGGGCTCCACGCAAGATCTTACCCCGTGGGGTCAAAATGATCACAAGAACGGTGAGCAAAAATCCCAGGACCACACGGGGGGACCTAGTGAATGACCTGCAGAGAGCTGGGACCAACGTAACAAAGGCTACCATCAGTAACACTACGCCGCCAGGGACTCAGATCCTGCAGTGCCAGACGTGTCCCCCTGCTTAAGCCAGTACATGTCCGGGCCCGTCTGAAGTTTGCTAGAGAGCATTTGGATGATCCAGAAGAGGATTGGGAGAATGTCATATGGTCAGATGAAACCAAAATAGAACTGTTTGGTAGAAACACAACTCGTCGTGTTTGGAGGAGAGAGAATGCTGAGTTGTATCCAAAGAACACCATACCTACTGTGAAGCATGGGGGTGGCAACATCACGCTTTGGGGCTGTTTCTCTGCAAAGAGACCAGGACGACTGATCCATGTACAGGACAGAATGAATGGGACCATGTATCATGACATTTTGAGTGCAAACCTCCTTCCATCAGCAAGGGCATTGAAGATGAAACGTGGCTGGGTCTTCCAACATGAAAATGATCCCAAACATACTGCCCGGGCAACAAAGGAGTGGCTTCGTAAGAAGCATTTCAAGGTTCTGGAGTGGCCTAGCCAGTCTCCAGATCTCCATAGAAAACCTTTGGAGGGAGTTGAAAGTCCGTGTTGCCCAGCGACAGCCCCAAAACATCACTGCTCTAGAGGAGATCTGCATGGAGGAATGGGCCAACATACCAGCAACAGTGTGTGCCAACCTTGTGAAGACTTACAGGAAACGTTTGACCTCTGTCATTGCCAACAAAGGATATATAACAAAGTATTGAGATGAACTTTTGAGATTGACCAAATACTTATTTTCCACCATAATTTGCAAATAAATTCTTTCCAAATCAGCCAATGTGATTGTCTGGATTTTTTTTCTCATTTTGTCTCTCATAGTTGAGGTCTACCTATGATACCAATTACAGGCCTCTCTCATCTTTTTAAGTGGGAGAACTTGCACAATTGGTGGCTGACTAAATACTTTTTTGCCCCACTGTATGTAGATGCAACACTATATTTACAAACAATAACTTCATAAATGTATATTAGTATACCATTTTATCATAGGAATAATAGATATCATAAATAAATAAAAGAACCATAAGTGACTGAGGTCTAACCAATACTAAACCCACATAATAACTGGGGAGAAAAAATTAAGACAAAACCCAATAAGATTTTTCAAAAAACATAAATAAATCCATCAAGGTCAAGATTGTGATAATTCTATAGAAGAAAAAAAACATAAAAAATTACATATATCTAGACTCCCACCTCTCAAACAAAAATGAGCCCAATATAAGACAGTTAATCAAATGCTCTATGTTTTGCTGTTGTGTTTGTATATTACATACCAAGCAATTTATAAGCCCATTAAGGGCTCTCAATTTGCTTCAAGAAAGAAGCTTGCTGTTTACACAGGTCAATGTTTCTTCAGTGGTGAATCATTCAATTGACCTATCCCTTATCAGACACCGCAGTCTGAAGTTTCACTCAGGCAAATTGGATCTCAAAGCATGCAGATCTGCTGTCTATATTAAAAAAACAGATATACTGTAAAATTATAGTTTGAAAGTTTCAAAAACAAATAAATTAAAGCCCAGCTTTGGCCAAGTTACAGTATGTTTATTATGTTCCCCTGGATGTTAAAAAAACAGCTCTGGTTGCAACACTCACCTTCAATCCAGAGCTGTACCAGTTAGTACTTTCTCTATGCCTCAGGATGTCCTCAGTTTCTCAGGTTCAGTGACATAGGGTTGCCACCTGTCTGGGGATCACCAGGACAGTCCGAGTTTTGAATCTTGCACATAAGTGGCATCAAATATAAAATGCAGCGCTAACAATCAATGAAAAGTACCAGTATATAATAATCAAGAATAAATATAAATAATCTGATCATAAACTGCAAGAAAAATAAAGTCTTGTAATGGTGCTCCCTGTGTTCCCAGTCCATATGGTATAAATGCGCACTAACCAGAGGCGTATTTGAAATACGCGGTGTGTAAATATCATGAAGATCCCCCCTCTCTCTGGTCAGGATATGGACTGGAACTGGAGGTGATGAAGATGGAATGCCCTCGTATGGTGAAGATGGATCCGGAGTGCCTGAGGTCCCCTTTAAGGGATATGCAGGCAAGGAATCCTGGATTACAGGTCGTTCTCCTCTCTGGAGCTCATAAGTGGATCACAGCAGGGCTCTGAAAGCGGAAAGCTCCTCAAAGGAGGCCAAAGGAAGTACTCAGTGTAGTAATTAGGTATGAGCTTTATTAGCAAAAACGATGAGCATAGAGATAAATAGGTCACAGCAGTGTCAGATATAAACAAGTGAATGACCATCCAAATTCAAAGATGGCCACCGGGCCTCCACGTGGCACCGGCAGCATGACGTCATGACATCCTGGGCTCTAGTGGCATCCCCACAGCACCAATCCCCTCTTATCACCCCCCTGCAGTCCTCCTAGCTGGGGGTCTTCTATAACTGGAGGGGAGAGGGAGGGGAGTTCCTGTGTTCCCGGAGGGGGGGGGGTCTCTGCTTAGAACCTCCCTGCAGTCCTGCCAGCTGGGGGTCTTCTTTAACTGGAGGGGGGAGGGAAGGTAATTCCTGAATGGGGGTTCACTCTTATCACCCCCTGCAGTCCTCCTAGCTGGGGGTCTTCTTTATCTGGAGGGGGGAGGAGAATTCCTGTATTCCTGGATGGGGGTCTCATTTGAACACCCCCTGCAGTCCTCCTAGCTGCAGGTCTTCCTTATATAGAAGGGGGATGCATGGGAGTTCTTGTATTCCTGGGTGAGGGTTTCCTTCTGATCACCCCCTAGCAGTCCTATTATCCAGGGGGTCTCCTTTAACTGGAAGGGGTTTCCTGTATTCCTTGATGGGGTTTCCCTGTATTTGTCTGTATTCCTGGATGGGTGGATGATTTTCCCTTCTAATCACTCCTATGCACGCCTTCCGTTAAGGGTTTGCTTTCTCCTGGAGAGGGATCAGTACACCTGGAAGTGTGTCTTTGAGGGAGGGGTATGGGGGGGTCCCTGACTCCAGTTTGGGTTCTCAGATTACTTCTTGCACTTCTGGGTGGGGGTCCCTGATTACTCCATTATCGGTGCCTTTAAAAAACTGAGCTTCCAGATTATTGCCCGTGAGCAGTTGTACATAGTCCTGCCTGCTTCTTTCACACTAACCTCTGTTAGCAGACAGTCTACCTCCTCTTGTCTCCACCTTTCCATGCACAGATATGTTGATAGGGAGGGGGGCAAATTATTATGTTCCATGTATCCTTCCACACACAAATCATATAGGGACACAATGAGATTTCTATATGTTTTATATGATCCATGTGTCCTTTTACTCACTTTGTCTCAAACAACTGTTCATCACGATACAGCATTACTACTCTTCTTGGGGCATCCAAAGGTGTACCAGGTATTTTACAAACCTATAGTGTATATTGCAAAAACAAATTTCTCTGCACCGCTTATGTGTTCGAGGTTTGCTTGATGAAAAGGTGGCAACCTTACAGTGACATTCTACATCATTCCGCAAGGAAGACTGAAGAAAGACTGTGAATACAGTAAATTGATAAAGAGCTTTCCTCCCCCCATCTCTGTGGGTAGGAGCTAAAGTTTCACTAATAAGAGAATTGTAAGAATCTATTTCATACATGTTAAGCATACAAATTTTATACTGTAATATTTCTTGATTAGGATATTTATATATGATATAACTTTTATATTAAGGTTACTTTTGGGAGATTTTGCATATATATATTGTGACAGTGTGGTAAGCAGTCACCCAGGATTCTCAACAAGGCAGGTAGAGGGGCTCCAGGGTAAATGTTTGATACGGAGGAAAGTGGCTTTTCACTCTCCTTTGTTTGTAAGGTCTGTTTTGGGATCTGGAGCCTGGAGATTTCAAAGAGATCTGGGAGGGATGAAATCTCCAATCCTGGGACCAGGTTTTGGGATAGTCAGGAGACTGATTGCACAGGTGTGTGCAGGCCTTTAGAGAGAGTCAGGACCAGAGTTCTGGGCTCCACCCCGGCAAACGGAGTCAGGAGGGCTCCACCCCGGCAGACGGGAGGTCTCTGCCTTGGAGTCAGGTGGAAGCCAGACAAGCTGTGTGCTAGTGGCTATAATTTGGGAAGAGTCTGCAGGAGACAGACATTGAACGGTGTGTAAGCCAGGAGGCTGAATCTTTGTTTTGTTGGTGGATACCCCTGCGTGGGAAGCATTATGTTATGGGACATTTTCACTTAAATAAAAGTGGGCTAAAAAGGCCCTGAAAAAGAAAGCGAGTAGCTGTGTGCGTCTACCACGTTGAAGCGAGTTCCCACAATATATATATATATATATATTTGTAACACATCCCATCCCCCCTGACTGATGGAATGTTAGTGCAGTTTTGATTATAGGTCCCAAGGATTACATTTCAGACTCTCTCCTAGGGGAGGGGAGGGGACTGAAGGTTTGCTCGATGCATCTGTCATCAGGTTTCATTGTAGGACTATAAGAACCAGAGAGGAAAACCAGCCCACTTTTAGGAAGGTGGGGGCTAAATTGCTCCTTATAGAGCAGAACAAAGACTTTTTGGTGGCACTTTTTCAGAAGCTGGGCTAAGCAGCCTACAGATTCACAACACACACACACAAATTACATACAATTTTTATCTCAAGAAAATAACTATGTTTTTTGGACATTATCTAAACATTCTGTATTCTAATATTTTATTTCTAATTTTATGCAATATTATTATGAAATAAATTTTTGCGTTTATGCAAGAGCTGGAAGGACTTTCTATTTTGGACTTCTCATTAATACAAGTTAACAAAATATCAAGACAATCTGGTATTTTACAACCATACAATAGTGAAGATATAGGTTTTAGGAATTAGGGAAAAAAGTTGCCTTTTTAAAGTGCAATTTGCAAACCAAAATCTCCACATTCTCCAATGTAATGGAAAATGTGGTTTATTATCACAGCAGTTCTCAAAGTAGGATGAAGCCAGAGCTAGAGCCAGCTAACCTTTGATAAAGTGCAATTTGCAAACCAAAATCTCCACATTCTCCAATGTAATGGAAAATGTGGTTTATTATTACAGCAGTTGTCAAAGTAGGATGAAGTCAGAGCTAGAGCCAGCTAACGTTTGGCAAATGCCCTCCATCTCCGATCTGCAGAGCTGAGGAGGGAGAGTCTGGAGCTGTGGAAAAGTGCAGAGCAGGCTAAACTAATCCCATGGCATCAACGGAGCACCCACTATGAAGGCCAGATGGTCCCTGTACCTAATGAGAAATCTTCTTGAAATACTTCTGGATGGAAATCCCATTTCCGCAGGCACCGATGACTACCAATTCTCCATACCTGGGATGTGGACAGCGAACAGGGCCTGAACAGCAACTTCAGCTCAGGAGAGGACCAATTCTGCTTACCTTTGAGCAGAGCAACTCCTGATGCCTCCTTGATGATTAATGTAGGCCATGGCCATGGCATTATCTAAATGGATTCTCTCCAGCATTGGAGGGACAACCATATTGCCCCGAGTTATAGAATGTTGACAAAAGCTGGGCTTCCTCCAACGACCAAGTCCTCTACATTGGGAGAATGTCCAAAACTGTTTCTCTGCCTGACAGACTGGTATTCATGGTGAGAACCTTTTACATCTGTGGAGGAAAGGGCTTCCTTAACTGGGTTGGAAATCCACTACACTAGAGACAGTCTGGCTTTGGGTGTCAGCTGCATGGGGCAGTCCAAGCACCTAGTATATTCATCCCACACTGCCAAAATGATGGGTTGCAGTGGTCTGAAATAAAACTGCACTTCACTGCACCACTCCACAACCTCTAAAAAAGCTTCTTTTAGATCCAAGACCCTCATTCAGAAATAAAATGAGGACTTCTTCTGCACCCGAAAAGTTGGGCATGAGATCGAATGGAAAGAAGATTGTTCTAAGGCAGGAAAGTTCTGGACAGAGCCATGTCTAATGTAAGACCCAGGTACAATTAGGGAGCTGGGTCCAACTGAAACTCTGCAAAGTCTTTTGGATGTTGGCTAACAGGAACATTGAGAACTGGTCCTTTAACCGCTTGCCCACCACCCTATAGCTGTTTTACTTCTACAGGGCAGACTCCTTGCGCAAAATCATGTATATAAACATAATCTGTGCTCCCGTGGTGTTCAGGGCCCAGCAGTGCAGTGATTTGGTACAGCACCAATTACTTAACAGGTTAAGCTCGCGCATGTGCACTGGGGTCCACGGGTGCGCGCCTGGCACCAATGACAGCGCAGGGCGCTGTATTTAAATCCCCCCTGTGTTGTCACTGGTTGCCGTATGGTCTTTGTGTCCTGTTCCTGAACCTGTGTATTTGTGATTGTTGCTGACCCGGATTGCTCTGACCTTGCTGATTTCTCCTGTCCCGACCCTTGGCTTGCCTGACCTCGCTCCTGGATGCCCCCTTGTGGATCTGATCTCTTGTTGCTGACCTGGCGTGTGACCAGACCATTTTCTGCCCGCTGCTTTGTACCGCACCGACCCCACGGCTACTGACACGGCTTGTCTGACCTCGCACCTGCTCCTCCATCTATCCATCTGTCCATCCCGTCAGGTTATCCCTGCCTCCTCACATCAGGCTCTCACCCAGCAGGAACCTCTGGCGAGCTCCTCTACCACTGGTGGGTATACCCGGGGGCCGCGACCTGGTCTCGGTTTACTCCAAGTCCATCCCCAAGTCCATCCCCACCATCAGGGGCCCTGGTGAACAAGTGAGCCGGGACTTAGACTCCACGCTCTGGGGAAGCCTGACCAGTGGGCTGCTAGAGGTACCTCCAGGCGGTTCGTTACAGTACCATACGGCCATGACAGAGTCTGGAGGAGGACCCTCCCCGTTGGAGGACATATGCCGGCACCTGGCAGCCTTGACCCAAGCTGTCTCGGCCTTGCAAGATAAATACACCCATCTGGAAAACCGCTTCCAGACATTGACCAGACATTGACCGTATCTGACACCACCTCCCAGGCCCCGGTCTCTTCTGCTCCATCTGGGGAATTTAATGGGCCACTACCTTCGGCCAAACTCCATGTTCCACTACTGGAACGCTTCCGCGGAGACCGTGCACGTTTTAGGGCCTTCCGGAGCTCCTGTATTTCAATCTGCAGCCGCGCACATTCACTACAGAGTCGGTTAAAGTGGGGTTCATAATTTCGTTGCTCCAGGATGAACCCCAGGATTGGGCCCATCAATTGATGGAAAACCACGATCCGCACCTAGAAACGGTAAAAGATTTTTTTGAAGCGATGGCCATACTCTATGATGACCCGCAGTGGGCAGCTTCCACGACTTCACAAGTCAGCAGGAAATCCCCTTACAGCACAGAGAACAGGGCCTTAATTTATTTCTGGCCAATTGTTCCCGAATTAAGTGGGGTTAGTTGATCAAGAGACCTCTCTTATTTCTACCACAATAGCAGGTCAACATCAGGAACTCCTTCGTTTAGACGCCATCGCGTCACCCCTTTTCCCAGTCATTTTGGGGCTCCCTTGGTTGCGGGCCCATAATCCCCAAATTGACTTGGAGACCGGGTCTGTTCAGTTCCGCTCCCCATATTGTCAGGAACACTGCCACGCATCAGGCCCCGCAATTCCCCAAGTTCTTCTGTGCTCAGAAGGAGATTCCAACCTAAGACAGGTCATTGCAGCGGCCTATCACGGCTATTTAGATGTTTTCAGTAAACAGGGGGGCAGACTCCCTGCCTCCTCACCGCCCATATGATTTCCCCATTGACCTTTTACCCGGTTCCGAGATTCCATTCGGCCAAATTTTTCCCTTGTCCGAACTAGAATTGGGGGTTCTCAAGGATTACATCGATGAGAACCTCCAAAAGGGGTTCATCCGCCCCTCCACTTCACCAGCGGGGGCTGGAATTTTCTTTGTAGAAAAGAAAGATAAATCCCTGAGACCCTGCATTGACTATCGGGAACTAAATAAGGTCACGATTAAGAATCGCTATCCATTGCCCCTGGTCCCAGAACTCTTCCAGAGGCTGAAATCCGCAGTTATTTTCACAAAATTAGATTTGAGAGGTGCATATAATCTGGTTCGTATAAGGGAGGGGGACGAGTGGAAAACAGCATTCCGCACTCGATTTGGCCATTTCGAGTACCTGGTCATGGCATTTGGACTCTACAATGCCCCAGCCACGTTCCAACACTTCGTTAACGACATCTTCAGGGATTATCTTGACATTTTTGTAATTGTCTATCTAAACGACATACGAATATTTTCACCCTCACTCGAGGCTCATAGGAATCATGTGACGAAGGTGTTGGAACGGTTACGTCTACACGGGCTGTACGCCAAGGCTGACAAGTGCAGCTTCGAACAGCACAGTATCGCATTTTTGGGACTGATCACGGGGGTTGCGATGGACCCTCAAAAGTTCTCGGCAATTCTGGATTGGCCAGTTCCCACAGATAAGAAGGGCGTCCAACGCTTTATTGGATTCGCTAACTTCTATAGGAAGTTTATCAAGAACTTCTCTGGTCTGGTTTCCCCCATTACTCAATTAACCAAACAAGGGATCCATTTCAAATGGACGCCTGAGGCCCAGGCAGCCTTTGAGTCTCTGAAAAAATTATTTACCACTGCTCCCATTCTCAGTCATCTGGACGCCTCTCTGCCTTATGTTCTGGAAGTGGACACATCAAAAAACGCAGTAGGGTCCATCCAGGCGGTTCGTTACACCAGCACTTTAGTATCACTCGGTGACGTGGCAAGTCATATAAGTGCAGTACAAGCTGGTGCAGTGGCTAGTACAAGTAATGTCCCACAGCCACCAAGAATTTAAACACAGGCCCATAGTGTCCTTCTGGAAGTGCTTGCAAATCCTGACTGGCAGCCCACAAATTATGCAGCACTTGTACTTCCCCCATTCACTGCCCAACCAGGAATTCAGGTGGAAACAGCAAATTTAACTACTCCCCTTGATTTTTAAGAGCTGTTTTTCACAGAAAATCTGTAGGGATTGATTGTGGATCAAAGCAATTTATCGCTGCCAGCCCAAATTCAAACCTTGCCAGACCAATCTCATGGAAACCCATTATGGTTTCCGAATTTAAAGTTTTTTTGGCCTAACCCTCAACATGGGCATTACTAAAAAGAAAGAGTTGTGGTTGTATTGGTCCACAGACCCAATTCATCATATGCCCATGTTCTCTGCTGCCATGGCTAGGCATAGATATGAGAATAAAATGCGATTCATGCATTTCAATGACAATACACTCTGTCGTCCTCAGGGTGACCCTGAATGTGACAGGCTCCACAAAAGTCAGCCCCTTGTAAATCACCTTAACCAGATATTTGCAGATGTGTTTTCTATTTAGCCGCAGGACTGCTTTTACAAGCAGTGGGAGGAGATGCCCCCTCTCGCTGCCTTCCATGGCTTTCTCGGGTAGTCCTGTGCCATTGGAGAACCTGAGAATGCAGCCAGCGTTTCCACCAGCTGCCCATAGAGCTGATTGGAGACTGGAATGGTGCCAATCATCTCTATAGTCTAAGGAACCGGAAGCTACGTGCATTTCATCATTTCGGTTTCGCTGGATATAAATAGTGCCATTTTTAAATTGGGAAAGCATCCGATCACACTGATTTTGGTGGGATCAGATGATCTAAGGGCAGAGGAGATAACTAGAGTCTAATAGACCCCAGATTCCTCAGAAAATAATTTTTGGCACTGCCTATTGATATCACATTCCCTGTGATAACAATAAAAGTTGTAGCCTGTAAAGGCTTTTAAAATGTCACCTATGGATATTAAAAATGAATTAGTCTGTTGCCATTTCACGGGGCGTGTGCAGTTTTAAAACATGTCATGTTTGGTATCCATTTACTCGACATACCATTATCTTTTATATTTTACCATATCGGTTAATATATTGTGTTTTTGTGCATTAAAATTAGAAAAAGTTGTTTTTTTAAAAAATTGCGTTTGAAAAATCGCTGCGCAAGTACTTTGTGATATAAAAAATTGCAGCACCCACCATTTTATTCTCTAGGGCCTCTGCTTAAAGAAAATAGATAATGTTTGGGGGTTCAAAGCAATTTTCTAACAAAACATACCAGTGTATTTCATGTGAACAAAAAGTGTCAGAAAAGGCTTTGTCTTCAAGTAGTTAGAAGAGTGAGTGATGTGTGGCATAAGCTTCTAATGCTGGGCATTAATAACCCCCCCCCCAAATGACCCCTTTTTGGAAAGTAAACACCCCAAACTATTTGCTGAGAGGCATGTTGATAGAATTTACTTTTGACAAGTTTTTGGAAAATTACAAAAAAAAAAGCTTTTTTTTTTTTTTTTTATACACAAAGTTATCACAAATTTAAATTAGAAAATATCGGGGGGTTTTCAAAATTTTTGGTCTTTTTTGTTTATAGCGCAAAAAATAAAAAACCCCAGAGGTGATCAAATACCACCAAAAGAAAGCTCTATTTGCGGGAAAAAAATTACATAAATTTAATTTATGTACAGCATTGCATAACCGTGCAACCGTCAATTAAGCTAGCGCAGCACCATATAGCAAAAAATGACGTAAAAATTCCAGTATCTGTACCATAGTTTGTAGATGCTATGACTTTCACATAAACCAATTAATAAATGCTAGTTGGGATTTTTTTTTACTAAAGACATAGCAAAATACATTTTGGCCTAAATTTTTTTATGAAACTTGAGTTTATTGGATATTTTTTATAACAAATATTAGAAAATATTGTTTGTTTTTTAAATGTTTGGTCTTTTTTTTATAGCACAAAAAATAAAAACCCAGAGGTAATCAAATACCACCAAAAGAAAGCTCTATTTGTGTTAAAAAAGAAGGGCATACATTTTGTTTTGATACAACATTGCATGACTGCGCAATTATCAGTTGAATTAGCCGAATAACAAAAAATGACCTAGTCAGGAAGGGAGTTAAATCTTCCAGAGGGCAAGTGGTTAACACAGAATCATCTAGGTACTCCACAAGATTAATCCTCTGACCACAGTGGAGAAAAAAAAAAAGGGCAAGTACATTAGTGGAAAACTGAGGGTCCTGAACAGGCCAAAGGGAAAGGTGACAAATTGATAATGGTAATCACACACAGAAAAGCACAGATAGTGTTGATGAGATGGAAAAACAGAATGTGTAAGTAAACATCCCAGATGTCTTTTGAGGCCATAAAATCCCCCTGAAGGAGGGAGGCAATGACTGACCTTGCAGTTTCCATGTGGAGCCTTTGAATCCATAGGAACATGTTGAGAGTCTTGAGATCTAGTAGTTTTCCAGGAGTAATGACTCCTTGAGACAAGAGCCCCTGAACAGCAGCAAGCAAATCCACCCATTGTGATAGGGAAGGAGACAAGTTTGACAGCATGAAGAGAGGAGGAGGCAAAGTGCAAAACTCCAGTTTTTATCCCCTGGAAATGACACTCTGGACCCAGGCATTTGAGATTTTCTGGAACCAGAAGGCTGGCAGACATGCAATCACTTTTAGAAGTAGGGGATGCAGAAGTGGGGGGGCCTTTGAACTAGTCTGTTCTGTTTTGTAAGGCCATGTCTTCTTACAATAGTATTTACCAGTCTTCGACTGGGATAGACAAAAAGGACCCCATTTTTATCTCAGAAGTAGAAGTTCTACTGATCTCCTTGATCCAAGGAGGGATGAAACAGGTATTAAATGTATTCATTGTTGGTCAGCTGAGCTGCCATGCAAAAAATGCCTTGAGCGGTACTCTATAAAGATAGGATACCGCTCAAGGCATATTTTGCATGGCAGCTCAGCTGACCAACAATTAGGCCAAAAAATCCTGCACATATGGATAGAGAGAAAACTCATTCTGGAGATTTCAGAATATTTGCAAAAGCGTAAGGCTGTAGGTAAAATTTCTAACTGGCTTTTGACAAAGGCATCCATAAGGATTGAACTAAAATTTAGGGCCATGGATTAGGCCAGATATCAATCATCTGTCAGATTTCCATAGAGGCAACCGCAGGCTACATGTCAAGGTCTGCCAAAGAGAGCATCTTGTCCACCTGGTCTTTGAACATGGGATTATCCTCCATGGAGGCTATTAGGATCATTTTAAGACAAGAAATGGCAGAGTCTACCACAGGAACCACCCACTTACATAGGACACTTTCCTCAATAAGATACTGTTGAGCACAACATTTTGGAGAAGTAAAAAATTTCATACAGGCAGGCATCTCCATACTGGTTACCTCGGGGTGGGCAGAATCAGACTGCTCCAACACCAAGTAGGACTGTGCTGTGTCAAAAGGTAGCCACAGTATCCTTCAACTTAGAGGAAACCTCTACTACAAGTGTAAGAAAATGTAAGTGAAACCCCATGCAACAATGCTCAATTTAATGTACATAAACACCTGGATAGCTGCTGCTCAGTTCATGTGAAAACACATCTAGTAAAACATATTAAACACATGCTGACTGAGCTATAGCCGAATGATGGCTATAATGCGGTTGTCCTGTGCTGTAAGCATGTC
The DNA here is from genome assembly GCF_062004578.1 of Staurois parvus. Classification (NCBI taxonomy): domain Eukaryota; kingdom Metazoa; phylum Chordata; class Amphibia; order Anura; family Ranidae; genus Staurois; species Staurois parvus. Next base: position 10,203,210 of record NW_028318003.1, read on the forward strand.
ATATGACGTCCTCCCAGAACTGTGCCCACTGCGCGTGCACCTGGCATTCTCTGTGTCCTTCAGACACAGCTGATTACATGTCATGGTAAAGGACCAATCACAGCGGCTGTTTACCACGTTGATGTAAATACACTTGCCGGTTATCGGCAGCATGTTCCTCATGCTGTCACAGCATGATGAAAGTACTGCCGGTAACCGGCAAGTGTGAAAGGAGACATCTATATCTACACAGTGCCCTGATCATCAGTGCAGCCCCAACAGTGCCAATCAGTGCTGCCTATTATTGCCAATGGGTGCCCAGTAGTGGTGCCAATTAGTGCCCAACAGTGCTGCCAGTGCCCATCAGTGCTGCCAATCAGAGCCCATCAGTGCTGCCAATCAGTGCCCAACAGTGCTGCCAGTCCGTGCCAATCAGTGACTTTCAATGCTCCCTTTTTTGTGTCATTCAGTGCTGCCTATCAGTGCCCATCATTGCCACCTATCAGTGCCCATCAGTGCCGCATATCAGTGCAGCCTCATCAGTGCCTCCTGATCAATGCCCACCAGTGCCATCTATTCAGTGCAACCCCATCAGTGCAGTCTATCAGTGCCCATCAGTGCAACCTCATCAGAGTACATCAGTGAAGGAGAAAAATTACCTGTTTGCAAAATATTATAATAGAAACTAAGAAAAACTTTTTTTCTTCAAACTTTTTGGTCTTTTTTCATTTGTTTAGCAAAAAATAACCCCAGTGGTGATTAAATACCACCAAAAAAAGCTTTATTTGTGCAAAAAAAAATTATACAATTTCATATGGGTACAGTGTTGCATGACCGCACAATTGTCAAAGTGTGACAGTCCTGAAAGCTGAAAATTGGCCTGGGCAGGAAGGGAGTAAAAGTGCCCAGTAGGCAAGTGGGCAAATAAAAGCTGCGCTTGCCCAATTCTAACCCTTTTTGACATATTACATGAACCATAAACCAACTCAAATGATTAAGAATGTTTATTAAAACCATCATTAAAAGCAAAAAAGGATCACACCCACAAAATTTGATGTCTGACCTGGCATCCCGGAATCATCTGCCAAAGCTCTATAGTTGATCGCCGCCACTCCGACCAGCATCGGAGCTGGCATGCGTTCCATAGGGCAGCTCACGGCAGGAACATCTGGGTTCACGCACCACTTCCGCCTTGTGGAATGCACACCGGTTCCCATTCTGTTCGGAGTGGCGGCAATCAACTATAGAACTTTGGCAGATGATTCCAGGGTGCAAGGTTGGTCATCAAGTATTGTGAATGTGATCCTTTTTTTGCTTTTAATGTTGCTTTTAAAGAGCAATATTATGTAATGAGAAGGATTTTTTCTGATAGATTTTCCTCCTGTGTGGGCATGAGGCATTTATGTACATGGATCCTGGGAAATTGCCACACACAGAGGAGCTGTGATCCAGAGCTTTTGACCTACTTCAGTGTAAGCTCAGGTGGTCAACACCATTTGGTGACTTGGTGCTGGTGAGTGAAGCGGTTTTGCGGAGGAGTGGCACAAATTGTTGCACTTTATTTAAGAAGATTTTTAAAACAGGTTTTGGCACATTTTTTGGCACTTTCACTTTATATGGAACTGTACAGCACTTTATATTTGTTTGAAGTTTTGATCATCTGAGTTGGTTTATGGTTCATGTAATATGTTGAAAAGGGTTAGTATTTGGTAAACGCGGCTCCTAATTAATATGTTCTACTACAAGTATGTCATCTTGATCCAGTTTTTCTTCAGAAGAAGAATCATCCTCAAATGCCACCTTCTCCTTAGGTAATATGTCTGCTTCAAGGGTGAAATTAAAGGCTAATTCAGAAGGAGAGGTTGAAGAGGCACAACTGTGACTTCTGCTGTCTATGTCTTTGATAAGGTCAGAAATTCTGTCCATGAACACTGACATTGTGTCAGAGATTTCCTGCCTGCATTAGAAAGAGGAGGCAAATGGTGTGGCAAATGGGCTAGCAGAATGTCCAAAGGAAAGCAAGGTATCATAGTAGGAGCAATTATCAGAATAAAAATAGCACTAGGGCCCCGAGTGGAAAAGCTACCACCACCAACTGCCGTGATTGTGAGTGGGAGGGGAAATGCCTTGCTGACAAGCACTTGTAGGCTGCAGTTACCCGGATAAAGTTGTAACAGCACCTATATCATGCCCCCATAAAAAAGTCAGGAGATATTGCTGGTCCAAAGTCCTGCCCAGAGAGAGAAAGGGGATGAGCATGCAGCCAGAATAACCCCATTAAAATTGAGGCATCTCAAAGACACAAACATGCTATTGGACAAAAAATTGTTGCAAATTTAAATTAACCCAGGCACTCTCGGTTCCCCACCATGACCACCATAAGGTTGAATCCCAAAAGGGAGAATAGAGGGGTATCCTCAGTTGAATGTTTAAAAGGCTTCCACCCTATGCTCACCATAGGAGCTCTAGTAGGCAGGCATAATAGAGGATTTATCCCATCTTGGCATTGCTCTCCATATATCTGCAAGATCTTCAGGGACAGGCAGACCAAAGCCCTGGACCTGTAAAGCACCGTGCAGTTATTTCCATGTGTTGTAATACATGCTGGCTCGGCATCTTCCTTCAGGCAGGAAGGAATACACGTATGGTCCTGCAATGCTCTGCAGAGGTGTTAACCAATCCAGAAACTGCATTACAGCTGCAATGCAGCAGGACTTTTTTTAAAGAAGAATTTCCATGTTGGGACATCATTCCTCATAGAGAGAAACAGAGAAAAGCCTCCATAGTGAGAAGGTAATCTTCTCTCAGTAGCAAAAAGAGGTCTATCACGGAAGGACACTTGCAAAAAAAAAAACAACCCTGAGGCTAGCTGGGAGTGGGAGGGGTTATATTGGGGGATGTCCTTTTTTTTTTTGCCAGTGTCCAGTAGCCTGAGGGTAGCTGCATATATCCCAGTTGTAATGATTAAAGTGAAGACAATGCAGCAATTGTTTTTAGTATTCTCTATGTCCCATGTTCAGATTCAATTATAGTGTGTTTTTTAGGGTATGTGTAATTATCTATTCATCTATTCTGCAGCTTTTCAAATGACCTTTCAGGTGATCTGTTGTGTGCCATGTAATAAATTTAAATGTAGACATATTTGTGTTTTCTTTCTTATTCTTTGAGTATTTTTAAAAGCATTGACACAGAAAAGCAGGATCCTCAGTATTGCAAATCCGAATTTCATTTGTGTTGTTTCAGTTTATACAGAATCTCAGAAAACTGATAGACTTAATACTAAAGATATCTGTAATGTAGGTGCATAACAACAGATATTCATTTCACTAATTGTTTTCTGTTTCCTGACCCTAAGATTGTGCATGCAGTTTATAGGACAGGACAGCTAGTAATAACCAAAGAAAGTCAAAGCTAAAGTTTGGCAGCACATAAAAAACTTCTAATGACAAGTTATCATAAAACTAATGTCAGGAATAAACACAGATATGTGCAATGCTTCCTTTTAGTTAGCAACATTAAGTTTGGGTGTTGCATCTTTTTATGTTAGAGAGGTCATTGCTCTGTGTCTTGTCTCCAGTAAGTCTATGGTCATATCTAATGCTTTTTCTGAAGTGTTCTATTTCTGGCCTAATTACTGTTATACTAATATCATAAAACCTAGTATTTGTAATATTGAGGGTTTTGAGTACAACTAGGCTATTATAAAGAGACTGGCACTACCTGAACCCTAATTTTAAATTACACTGGTGATATCAAAGTGCTTAGTGCAATAAATATCATATAAACATAGATATGAACTGCAAATGATGCATAAAAAATGTGCCATATAATTTCCATGATAAGTGCAATTCTGATTCTCCCCTTCTACTGTCCCCAATCCTTCTGCTGATAGTACAGAGCTCTAGGAGTCACTGTGCTCAGTTTGGTGTGTATTACTAGAGAGTTTTTTTTTCTTTGGAAGGGTGCATGTGATCTGAGCAGGTCCAATCAGCACTGTCTAGACAGAGGGTCAGGGGTTATGCAGCTTCAAAGGACAGGTAAAGCAGAATGAAAACTCCTCCTACAAGCTTTGACCAGTGCCCAGCTGGACACTGATAGAAGTCACACAACTGCAATATACTGCTGATGAGAAAAGTTATTTAGCAGTTTCTGTTTACTAGAATAATTGCATTCCCATGTGGTGTATACTGTGGGAGACCAGATATAGTGAATGCCGGGTCCTGGGTTTAGTAACACTTTTAAGTCCATCCAAAGAGTGCTTCAAAACCACAATGTGCTAAACTCTTTGACCACCAATGAGTGCTGTTTTCCAAAGTGTCCCCAATGGCTGCCCACTTACCAGAAGCAGTTCATCCATCATATATAATAAGAAGGAAAATATGCTCTCAAAATATCTCAGGGTCCTTCCTCCTCATGCTCCTCCATTTATACCGCTATCAGGAGATTTCCACACTGGGCAGTTTTAACCACTTTCTTGCAAGGCTCATAAAGAGAGACACAAATCCAAAATCATTGCTCACCATGTTTATTAAAAATAATCCTTATAGTACCATATAATAATACACTCACATACAGTATGTAGTGCCTTCCCCAACTTGTGGTTCTGACCAGCCAACTAGATTGTGTGAAACCGCCACTGCTGAACAATTTACCAGAGCCAACTATCAGAAATACTGTAATGTTAAACATGTTAATGGAGCATTATATGGTTTTATAGGAATTTGCCGTAAGGCGCAATAAGTCCCACACCTGTACTATAGAGCCCCATAGAAGTCTGAGTCTATGGCCAGCCAGAGACAGAGGTAGACAGGTCACATAAACTTCTATGCAAGTTTGGAGTAAGTGATGTAAGGGGCATCTTGGATCTCACCTATGGCAGGCTGAATACCTCAGCAAACCCTGTGATGAAGCTGCAGGGACAAAAAAAAAAAAAACAGGATCTTGTGCCACCTAGAAGAATGTTGGCTAAAGAGAATATTGCTGAATCAACAAGGCCAAGGCTGAAATATAATGTAGCACTACCCTTGTGATGGCCTCTGTGTTGTGGGTACCCCTAACCTTCCCTCCGCACACCCAGGCAACAAGTATTTTTCCACACAGACTTGCATCCAAAGACAGTGACCAGTCAATGAGCTTGGTTTTGTTGTTTTATTAGGGGAATTAAACTTGGATAGGGGAATAGGGATAATGGGATGTCCAACTTGGCTTGAAACAATGGAAGGGGGACACTTCCCTTCTATGTACAAAGGCAGATCCTGGACTGTTCTTTTACTGATAGACGTCAGTCATTGCAGATCAGTAGCAGCTGCCCTTTACAGGCGAGGAATTAGCAGCCCCCAAAAATCACTTCACTTCTTGTAGCTACATGCAGAGATATCTTCTCTCCCTCTACAGAGCTGCTCCCAGCTCCTCAGCCTGGAAGCACTACTGGCCCTCCTAGCTTCTCATAAAATCTCCTGGGACAAGGATAAAGGATTGAGCTGTCCTTAGAAAGCTTGCTACATTTGGCAGTCTTTCCCCTTGTAGATCCCAAAGTGTGCTGCTGTACTCAGACTCTCCTCTTTGCTCCCTGCTGCTCCAAGTCTTATTCCCATCTACACCTCTCCACTGAATGTATCCTCCTGAGCCAGCTCAAGCCCAAGCCCAACCTAGAGGCTGTTTTCCCCCCAAAACCTAAGAGATCCCTCCTAGACACCAACAGTCTCCTCAGCATTCCATCTTCCACCCGACTCCCCTGTCAGCTTGACTCTCCCATATTTATAGGCCAGTCCACCAGTCTACCAGGGCCTCCAAACCTGGGATGGGCCAATCCCCATGAATATGCAGGTTAGGCCTCCACCCTTTCCTTCTCACCGACATCTGGAAGGTTCTATGGTCCTCCAGAGTCAGGAGGAGGCGACAGAGCCACAACCTGAGTCATTCAGCTGACCTGCAATAACCCAACCTTAATCACATGACCCACACAACTACCATGAGTCACAAACAATGGTTTTACCTATAATACACTACACTAGTATCACACTAGAGGGTGCTACACTAAAGATTGCACTGATCCATAAGCAGTATACAGGTAAGAAAACTGAAGTGAATAATAACTATTTTGTGTATAAACAAGGTAAATCTGTCGTAGCAAAAATATATGTACTGCCTTTGTATGTTCTTTAAAACACAGGTTCACAATTTAGAAAAAAACACTATTTAAAGGAAAATTATAGCCAAAACTATTTTGGACCTACTTCACCTATTGATCACAGGAGTGCAGTTCGTTCTATACTCCTGTGACCCATTTTCAGCCATCCCACTGTAAGCTGACGTCACTGAGTCGCTCCAAGTTCTGAAAAGATCCCAACCATATGGTCAGGGTCCACCCAGATGCCTAGAAGGACAGCTGGCTCAGCCTCTCAGAGCCCCCTCCACAGCTCAGCACTCCAGTGAGCGCTGGAGGGGCAGAGCAGAGAGCTGGTGACTGACTCTCTGCTCACTGAAGACCAAAAACTGAGTGATCAGTGGTCTTTAATTGCTCAGTTATTGGTCTTGGTAGCAGGGGACAGATGCAGTATCATATCAATCTATTTTTTTTTTCAGACCCATACTCTTTTGGAACTGAATGTGCATTCAGAGTGGGAAAGCTGTCAAGGTGGCAGCTGTCCAAGGGTGGCTGTGAGCGTGAGCCCCAGACAATAGCCAATTTTGTTTTGTCATTAAAGGGCACTTTGCTGACCTTTTTTTTTTTAGAACTGCTTAATTTCTTGGCTATCCTATGACTTCACTATTTAGTGAGTTACTGACCTGGAACACTGTGCTTCCAACGGCAGGCTTGCTCTAGGTCACTGAATCATTAAAGAGGACATTGCAGTAAGCCTACATTCACATTTTATGCAGTGAATGTATGCAAAATTGAGCCACGCATATACAGTCCGTTTTCATGACACACGCGGCAAAGTAGCTCTAGCATCTTTTTTTGTGTGAACCTAGATAATTCCAAAGCATGAGATTCTGCGTAGTCAGGCATAGGGAAATGAATAGAAAAATGCTCAAGTGTAAATTGCGGCTAAAAGTCTGCCTATTAGATTAGGGCCTTCCCCACTGTAAAAATCGTCATATATTACAAAGGCAAAAATGTAATTGTAAGGAAAATAGAATAAGTACAGTAAGTTTGATACAACGTACAAGTACCAGGACCACATTATTTGCTTGTGTTTACTGACATCTAATGGTGACTTCCTTATAGTACATTACTTGTCTTCAGTACAATGCTATTGAAGCTAGGGAGGATCCCAGGCTATGTACAGTATTTTATATATTATTAAATTCAAACCTAAGCCTGTTCCTATCATGCCAGAGCTTCTGTGACCAGCAATGGTGGCCATGCACGCTTTGATTTTATTTTCCAAAACAATAATTTCTACCAAACGAGTAGTTATAACTTCCCTTCTGATCAATTCAGAATTGGTTTAGATCAGATTCATTTAAACTTAGTTGATCAGCTAAAGGAGAAAATTTTTGATAATTTTCCATACATCAGCAGCACCAAGATACTTTATTAATGAATACGATCATATTTTGATCCATTAAATTATGAGATTACATGATGGAATCAGAGATACGATCAATATGTTATGATCATATCTTAACTAAAGTTCATTTTTTAATGAAGTCTACTTCCCTGTGTGCATTTTGAATAACACTGATTTGCATGACAGAGCAGATTGAATAAGTTCCTGTGGAGGTGGTTCACATAAATGTGAGCTACATGCAGGTGAGTTTTGAGTGCAGATGCAAATAGGGTCCTGTGTGAGTTTTGAGCAATGTATAATGAATGGTGAATAATAGAGAATAGTGAGATTCGGAGATAAGATTTTAGATAGCAAAGCGATTCATATGCATTATTGTATAGGAGAGTATGGAAGGGTATTTTGCTCAGTAGAGGATGGCAGACGTATTTGCATTGAACAGACTCCAAGGAGAGAGAGACCAAAAAGCGGCTGCTGTAAATCCGCACCCACAACTGCATGTGATTTGCAGGGCATAACTGCCCTTTAACCACTTTAAGACCGGACACTTTTACCCCCTTCCTGACCAGGGCAATTTTCAGCTTTTAGCGCTATCACACTTTGAATGACAATTGCGCGGTCATGCAACACTGTACCCAAATGAATTTTTTACCATTTTTTTGAGATAGATAAAGCTTTATTTTGGTGGTATTTATTCACCACTGGGATTTGTATTTTTTTTGCTATGTAAATGAAATGTCCAAAAAATTTGAAAAAAAGTGTTTTTTTTATAAAATTTTGCAAATAAATAATATTTCATCATAAATCTTAGCCAAAATTTATTCCGTTATCTTTTTAGTAAAAAAAAAAATCCAAATTAGTTTATTTTTTTATATTATTATTATTATTTTTTTTTTACATACTGTCACCCTAGCAGTACAGTGTCACCATGGTGACACTGTACTACTTGTGAGGGGTGATGAAGATTTTTTTTTTTTTTTTTACACTGATTGCTTTTACACCCATATAGGATATAAAAGCAATCATTTCTCTTTCTCTCTGTGTGCATTCTTGCACTCATTGAAAAGAACTGAGTGAGCTGTGATTGGTCATAGCTTGTCACATGGTACAAGGCTTTTGTGAATAGCCTTGTATCATGTGACCTCTATGATCATTCACAGATTTCACACATAGTAAGCAATGATGTCAGAAGTGACATCTTGCTTACTACTTTGCATGTGATCACTGATTGGCCAATCAGTGATCACATGATCGGGACCTCGTACAGAGGTCCCGTCCGACGATCGGTGTTTCACTGTGTCCGGAGGACACAGCGGGCACCGGATCGCGGTGCTACGCTCTCCCAGGGAGCGCGCACAAGCAGGGTGCGGGGAGGCCGTTTATAGACGGCCACCCGACCCTGCAGTGCCACCGTCCGGCCGTTTATATACAACGGCCGGTCGGGAAGTGGTTAAAACAAAGCGGTTTTAGAATGCACATATGTGAACCAGGGCTAAAGGCATGCAAATTCTTTTTCAAATCTCAGCTATTAATGTGAAAGTTCTGTTCGGTTCTTGCCCCTCCCATCTCCCTACTGACTTTTTACTGTTTTGGTCTCACGGACTCAAAAAAGACGTTAAGGCTAGGTCCACACTATTGGGGCTCTACGAGCTACGTTTTCTCAGGCATGGCAGCTCATTAATTTGAATGGGCTGCTGTGCCTGCGTTTCATGCAGGAAAAAGGTTCTTCCAACTTTTTTACACTGCGGTGTCCAGGAAATTGCATGGTGCTTTTGCGATTTCTGATTGGTTACCAAACCTGCAAATGTTATACATTTTTAGATGCGTAGGGGTGCAATTAAGAATAAATGGCAGTTCCACGTGTTTCTAAAGAGCAGCATGTTTTGGATGCAGGTGGTTGCAGGTGCAGGAACAGATACAAATCCCACACCTGCAATAATATGAACCTAGTCAAAAGAGGTAAGGGGCTAACATTACACCCTGTTCCAAATTATTATACAAATGATATTTTTCTCATTTAACTAAATAATTGATGTAAATAACAGTCAGCATAATTCTCATGTTATCAACTATTAAGAGGCCACACCATGACTTTCTCTCCTTTTATCCCCATAGCAGCCATTGATGCAGAGGTTTTCTTTGCAGCATGAGACGGTGCATTGTCATGCATGAAGATGATTTTATTACGGAAAGCAAAGTTCTTCCTTCTGTACCAGGGAAGAAAACTCCACATACTTTGCAGAGGTCATCTTTACACCTTTGGGGACCCTAAAGGGTCCGACCAGCTCTGTTCCCATGATTCCGGCCCAAAACATGACTCCACCACCGCCTTGCTGACGTTGCAGCCTTGTTGGAACATGGTGGCCGTCCACCAACCATCCACTACTCCATCCATCTGGACCATCCAGGGTTGCACGGCACTCATCAGTGAACAGGACTGATGGAAAATGAGTCTTCATGTATTTTTCTGCATGCGAGTATTGGTTAGTGGTGGCCGAATAGAAGGTTTATGCACAGTTGCAAGACTCTGGAGGACTCTACACCTTGATGTCCGTGGGACTCCAGAGGCACCAGCAGCTTCAAATATCAGCTTCAAATATTGGGGCAGCACAGTGGCTAAATGGTTAGCACTTCTGCCTAACAGTACTAGGGTCATTGGTTTGAATCCAAGCCATGGCACCACCTGCCTGGAGTTTGCATGTTCTCCCTGTGCCTGCATGGGTTTCCTCCGGGTACTCCGGTTTCCTCCCACACTCCAAAGACATACTGGTAGGTTAATTGGATACTGGCTAAATTGGCCCTAATATATGTATGAATGTGAGTTAGGGACCTTAGATTGTACACCCCTTGAGGGTTAGAGACTGATGTGAATGTACAATATATATGTGTAAAGTGCTGCATAAATTGATGGCGCTATATAAGTACCTGAAATAAATAAATAATAAATATCTGTTTGCTGCTATGTAATGGTATTTTAGCAGCTGCTCTCTTGATCCGATGCATGGATCTGGCAGAAATCTTCCTCAATGTGCCTTTATCTGCACGAACCCGTCTGTGCTCTGAATCAGCCACAAATCTCTTAATAGTGTGACGATCACGCTTAAGTTTTCGTGAAATATCTAATGTTTTCATACCTCGTCCAAGGCACTGAACTATTTCACTGTTTTTGGCAGCAGAGAGATCCTATTTCTTCCCCATTTTGCTTGAAAATGGTGCTCTGCTTAATAATGTGGAACACCCTCCTTTAGTAGTTTTTCCTTAAATTGGGCTCACTGGCCAATCTAATTATCACAGGTGTCCGAGATTGTTTTCAGTGATCAAAAGAGCCCTGACACACAATGCCATCCATGAGTTAAACTGAAAAACAAAATATTTAATCTTTGTGACACTTAAATAGAATTTGCATAATAATTTGGAACAGGGTGTAGGGCCTAGTTCACACCTATGCATGTTGCAATCCCTGACCTTTTCCAAAAATGCAGTGGCTGGAAACACATAGATGTGAACATGTCAAATAGGAAACCATGTAAAATGGACTGTAGTGAATTTCTGCAAACCGCAAAAAGCACTAAAAAACACATATGTGTGAACCAGGCTTAAAGTGACACTAAGCAATATTGCTATTCTCCAAAAATATCCATACACATTCATTTCTAATGACCTTGCAATCCATTTTTCATGATATTGTACTGTGTTTTGCTGTCTTCTTGTAACACTCTCCTCAGACCTGTAGATACTTTTTTTCTCTGAGGGGGTGTTCAGCTCGCAGCTGAGCTGCATTTTTACTGCTCCCGCCCGCACACACACACCAACTTCCCCCCCTTGAAAGAAGGAAGGAAGGGGTGTTTGGAAGGAAGGAAGGGTAGGTGGAAGGAAGGAAGGGGTAGGTGGAAGGAAGGGGTGGGTGGATGGAAGGAAGGGGTAGGTGGAAATAAGAAAGAAACGAAGGGAGGGGTGGGTAGAAGGAAGGAAGGGGTGGGTGGAAGGAAGGGGTGGAAGGAAGGGAGGGGTGTTTGGGTGGAAGGAAGGAAAGGTGCGTGGATGGAAGGAAGGGGTGGGTGGAAGTATGGAAGGAAGGGTGGGTGGATGGAAGGAAGAGGTGGATGGAAGGAAGGAGGGGTGGGTGGGTGGAAGGGAAGGGTGGATGGAAGGAAGGGAGGGGTGGGTGGAAGGAGGAGTGGGTAGAAGGAAAGAAGGGGTGGGTGGAAGGAAGGGAAGGTGGGTAGATGGAAGGAAGAAAGGGGTGGGTGGAAGGAATGAAAGGAGGATGGAAGGAAGGGGTGGATGAAAGGAAAGAAAGGAGGGGTGGGTGGAAGGAAGGAAGGGGTGGGTGGATGGAATGAAGGGGTGGATGAAAGGAAGGAAAGGAGGGGTGGGTGGAAGGAAGGAAGGGTTGAAGGGAGGAGTGGGTGGAAGGAAGGGGTGGGTGGAAGGAATGGAGGGAGGGGTTGGTGGAAGGAATGAAGGGTGGGTGGAAGGAATGAAGGGTGGGTGGAAGGAAGGGGTCGGTGGAAGGAAGGAAGTAAGGGGTAGATGGAAGGAAGGGAGGGGTGGAAGGAAGGGAGGAAAGGATGGGTGGGTGGAAGGAAGGGAGGGGTGGGTGGAAGGGAGGAAGGGTGGGTGAAATGAAGGAAGGAAGGAAGGAAGGGGTGGGTGGAAGGAAGGGGGGGGGTTGGTGGAAGGAAGGGGGGGTGGAAGGAAGGAAGCATGGAAGGGAGGGGTGGGTGGAAGGAAGGGAGGAAGGGGTGGGTGGAAGGAAGGAAGGGTTGGAGGGAGGAGTGGGTGGAAGGAAGGAAGGGAGGAAGGGGTGGGTGGAAGGAAGGGAGGAAGGGGTGGGTGGAAGGAAGAAAGGGTGGGTGGGTGGAAGGAAGGAAGGACGGAAGGAAGGAAGGAAGGAAGGAAGGAAGGAAGGAAGGGGTGAATTGAAGGAAGGGGTGAGTAGGTGGAAGGAAGGAAGGGGTGAATGGAAAAAAGGAAGGAAGGGGTGGAAGGAAGAAAGGAAGGAAGGGAGGGGTGTGTGGGTGTTAGGGAGGAAAGGAGGGGTGGGTGGAAGGAAGGAAGGGAGGGGCGGGTGGAAGGGAAGAAGGGTGGGTGAAATTAAAGAAGGAAGGGGTGAGTGGGTGGGTGGGTGGAAGGGAGGGGTTGGTGGAAGGAAGGAAGGGAGGGGTTGGTGGAAGGAAGGAAGGAAGGAAGGAAGGAAGGAAGGAAGGAAGGGAGAGGTGGGTGGAAGGAAGCAAGGAGGGGTGGGTTGAAGGGAGGGAGGGGGGTGGAAGGAGGGATGGGTGGGTTGAAGGAAGGAAGGAAAGGAGGGGTCGGTTGAAGGAAGGAAGAGAGGGGTGGGTTGAAGGAAGGGATGGAGGAAGTGAGGGGTGGGTGGTAGGAAGGGAGGTCGGATTCACCATGACTCATTCAGAAGCATCAGAGCTGTCTGCTGCTGTGTTCAGTTTCCCACCCACATATCCTCTGAAGCTGCTTTGGCTGGAGTGTGGGCGGGCACAGGGGTAGGCAAAGCAGATCCAGCCTTTCCCCTCTTCTCCTATTGGTGCGGAGGATGGAGGGAGGGGCTGGGCAGTGAGAAGACGGTGGGGGGAGAGGGAAGGGAGCAGAAAGAAAACGGAATGATCAGGGATGTTCTGTGCAGCGGTGGGGGCGGTGACAAGCAGCAATCTCCTGTATGGCTTTCAATGAAGCAGTTGAAAGCCATATCTCCTCCCCTCACTCCCGCAGCTTCCAGCTGATTCATTGGAAGCTATACAGGAGATTGCTGCTTGTCACCGCCCCCACCTCCGCTCCTCCCACACACACTGCTCGCCGCCCCCACTTTACTCGCGAGTGGAACTTTCGAGGGCTGCGGCGATGGTTGGCAACTCTCCTCTGGGGGGGGGGGTTCAAAACCCCCTGACCCGCCCTCATCTACGCTCCTGATTCTCCTGAACCTCTACTTTTTCTTCTCACTTCCCTTTGTTTGGAACAAGCAGTGCACTTAATTGCAGTCATTTGAACTGCTCTATGTACACTGCACATCCCACAGTCCATAATCCCTAGTTTGTCTTGGTAGCGAAGAAGAAAGGGTGGAAAGGAATAGACCTGGATGAAAAGACCACAATGAGGGTCACAATATGGCCATAATGGGGTAGATTTACTAAAATTGGAGCACTCAGAATCTGGTGCAGCTGCAAGACATCAGTGTCACTACTTCAGACAGTGGCTGATGTTGGAGAGGGGGAGTGAGTCAGAAGAAGGTGTGGGCTATGATCCCTTCTCAAGGTTCTACCTCTGTCCTTTGAGGACTTGTGTGGCCAGTGGAAGAAGGAAGACAACTATGTGCTGCTGGACTGTTGTCACTGTTGTTGTCATTGCCCTCGCCCTCATTAGGAATGAGCGAATCAGCCTGCATTCAGTGCATGGGCCATTCATCAAACTCATTACAAAATCTGGAAATTGCACATTTTAGGCCACATCTTTAAAAGGACACATTGCATGCAACTTCACATCCAAAAATCAACACTTCAGTATACAGTATATCTTACACAGAAAAATGGAAAAAACTTTGTACAGACTAAGTGATTATTAAAACACTTGGAGTAGGCTATATTTTCAAAAGGACCCACAACAAGCAGCTAGAGTATAGATTCAGTATTTTACAGAAAAAAAGAAACATTGTACTAACTCCATAGACAGTAAACAATAATAATAATAAACACTTGTAGTGCTACACCTTTTTAAAAGGACGTACAACATGCAGCTTTTCATCCACAAATGAACACTAGTGAAAATATTTCACGGAACAAAGGAAATATTTTATACACTTCATAAACAGTATTTAACCTCTTCCATACCGGGCACTTTTACCCCCTTCCTGCCCAGGCCATTTTTCAGGTTTCAGCGCTCTCACACTTTGAATGACAATTGCGCGGTCATACAACATTGTACCCAAACTAAAATTTTATTTTCGTCACACAACTAGAGATTTCTTTTGGTGGTATTTAATCAACACTGGGGTTTTTATTTTTTGCTAAATTAACAAAAAAAGACCGAAATATTTGAAAAAAAAACAACATGTTTTTCTTTGTTTCTGTTATAAAAGTTTGCAAATAAATAATTGTTCTTCATAAATTTAGGCCGAGATGTATTCTGCTACATGTCTTTGGTGAAAATAACCCAAATTATGATGTATTATTTAGTTTGTAGGAAAGTTATAGAGTTCACAAACTATGGTATATATCTGAAAATAGATCAATCCTGAAGTACTGACAGCCAATCTAATTTCTTGAGGTCCAAGAATGTCAGAACAGTACAGATATCCCCCAAATGACCCCTTTTTGCGAAGTAGACAGTCCGACGTATTTCATAGCAGGCATGGCGAGTTTTTTGCAGTTGTAATTTTTTTGTCATAATTTTTCGGAAAATGAAAAAAATTATTTTCTTTTTTTTTTTTGTACATACTGTCACCAGTGCAGTACAGCGTCATCATATAACTGGCATGGCGGTGAACAGGGACATTGACTGGTGACAGTATGAAAAAAAATGATAATTTTTTAAAAACTTTTTTATAAGTTTTAATTTTTTATTACATTTTTTCTTTTTTTAAGATTTTGTTTTTATATTTCACTATGACCAAAGTAGTATAATGTTACCATTGTAACATTGTACTACTTTGGGGAAGTGATCAGTATTTTTTTTTTTTTACACAATTTGCTTATTGCAAAGAATGACTTTGCTATAAGCAAGCATTTACCTGAAAGACATCGATTCATTCAGGGTTTTTTTTTGTAATTAGCTGTGATTTGGCCACGGCTAATCACATGACACAGCTGGGCTGTGATTGGCCCAGCTTGTGCATGTGATCGCTGTGACCATTCACAGCTAGACACACTTGTATACAATGGATGGCATGAAAGGCCATCCATTGTATACAATTGTCATGTGACCTGCTGTGATTGGTCACAGCAGGTCACATGGTACTGGAAACAGGGTTGGTACACAGATCTGTCATCGGCCGTGTCCGAGGTACATGGCCGGTGACAGATCGCGCCGCAGAGCGCTGCGCATGCCTGAAAGGATGCCATATGGCGTCCACCCGGAGGGACGAGCTGCTTGCCTAGCCGCCATCTGGCTATAGGCCGGGCAGCAACTGGTTAAACAGTAGCAGTAGGCTCCATTTTGCATTGGAGGGGTGTCAGTCAGCATTCAATTCAGAAATCAACATTAGAGTGTGTATCTCTCTTTGGGGGGGAAGGGTATGAGGGGGTTATGAGAAATGGCCCTCCGCAAACAGGATATGGTACTAAAACTGTAGGTAAATAAGAGAACCAGAACCTTCATTAAGTGGAAGAGTGGGTTTGATGATAAAGTTGGCAGTGCCTCCACCAGAACAAGGCCTCTTTGAACAGAATGGATTCCCTTTCTAGGAAATGAACCAATAATCTAATCAAAACAATTGGGAGCAGAGGAACTACTGCAACCAGCATATACCAGCAACTATAAGTATATACAGCAGATGAACACCAGTATAGAAAAAATATAAGCTTAAAATACGAAAAGATTATTAATAGTACCTACTGTACATCCATTGTGCAAAAAGGTAATATCAACAAAGGGCTCAACATACTGTATATCCTGGTGGAATTGTCCACATATACCTGGGTATATATAATTATTAAGTGATACCTCCAGATGAATGTTGCAGCAAAGTCCAGTTTCAGGGGCCACTGTGTGGCATTGGTCTTTGTGTCGGAGATCTGAAGACAAGATCAACAGTGATGCGGAGATCCTCCAACTGGTGTCCAACCAGCCTGGAATGCAGTTTTCATATGCAGAAACTGTGGTGTGGCACTGGAACTCAGAGTAAGCCTATTTTCTCTGTGCTTTAGTCCCTCTCTGAGAGTTTCTAATCTGACATGCAACTGGACCTCTAACTACCAGAAGTGGCCATCAGATGCCTAACATAGCTCTAGCCTATGCTGGTTATTAAGCCCTAAGCTAAAACTAGCTATAGAATCACAAACCAAAAGGGGCAGGGTTAACTAAAATAATAGGACCTGCATATAAACTCTAACAATAAACAAGTTCACCTACTAATATACTGGAAGTTAACCACTATACACATACAGTAGCATAGACCTAGCTATCTAGCACTGTGCATGTGACATAATAACAATAGGATAGAGATACTTTGTCTGTCAATACAAAATAGTCATGCAGGAAGACTCCTACACAAAAAGGAGATCCAAAAAGGAGGCCAACTGCGGCTACGGACAAATTGGACACAATTTACAAGATATACAAAAAGAGTGGTAATAACACTCATTACATAAAGGGAATAACACCTTCACCCTCAGGTTGTGTCCAATTTGTCCATAGCCACAGTTGGCCTCCTTCTTGGGTCTCCATTTTGTGTAGGACTCTCCCTACACATCTATTTTGTATGACTAGATCATTGGGCCCTGAGGGCACCACCTGACATTTATTATGGTGAGTCGGCTGAACTATTCCTCACACTAGCAGTTGTTCCCGTTGTTGATGTTTTTATAGTTTTACGTTAGGCATACTCTGTCACAAGAATTTAGATATACACTCAAGAAGCTATAGCCAGCTGCAGGTAAACTATTAGGACATAGGAAAGCTCTGATTCTGATCTAGGAGAAAATACAGCATAAGTAGTAGCCCCTGTGCGTATAAGGCCATGTGGTTCAGTTCTCTCTCTCTCTCTCCACTTCCTCCTGCGGTTTTCTGACTCAGACCCACAGAGACAAGAAGTGATGTACATAAATAACTCTGAACATTCCATAGCAAAGCCACTTTTAAATCACTGTGGCTTTCTCTCCTCTCAGTTCAAGGATGACAGTATGGGCTAGATGACTTTTGATTAGTCAGCACTGCCACGGTGTTAACCAATCAGAAGTCATCTAGCCCGTACTGTCATCCTTGCAAGGAGAGGAGAGAAAGTCGCTTCAAAGGTCTGGGGATATTAAATCCCCAGCTTTTCCTTCTGTGACAGTAAGGGATTGGTGCAGGGAGGTTTCCCACATCACTCCTATGTGAACTAAGGTTATGACTAGAGATGAGCGAATCGAACATGACGAAGTGGAATTCGTTCCGAAGATTTGGAAAAATTTGATTCGCGACGAATCCGAAGATTAGCAAACTTCGGATGCACGAATCGAATTTTCCCAAAAATGGCAGCAACATGTGTGGCGACAGGAGAAAATGGACAGAGAAGATGGGGCGGGGATCTCTGGGAAGGCGCGCAGACAAGGCGCGCTGACCCATAATGCATTCATGAGTCATGAATCATGACATGTGATCGCATTAGCCAATCAGCAGCCAGCCAGCACTGTGTAATGGTGGAGCTATAAATCGCGGCCATCTTAGAATTCTCCATTAGCCTCCGGTCATTCAAGAGAGACAGACCTGTCTGTATTAAGGGACAGAGTTAGGGCCACAGAGACTTTAGGGCCACAGAATCGTTACTCAGGGACACAGAATCGTTACTCAGGGACACAGAATCGTTACTCAGGGCCACAGCTATCAAAGAATTGAAAATTTAAAGTGACATACACCCTTTTTTTTTTTGGTGGCTGTCGTGCACAGTTGGTGCTGCAGTTTGCCGATTGTGCAAAATAAACTGACTTTCTGCTTCACAACCACTATTGTACGTTCAAAGAGTTAAATCCATTTACACGCCGGCTGGCGGTAATATTTTTTGGGTGATTAGTGCATTCCAGTGACACAAACGTACAGTTTCCAGCCAACGGCAAGCTGCAATTGACCGATTGTGTACAATAAACTGACTTTCTGCTTCACAACCACTATTGTACGTTCAAAGAGTTAGATCCATTTACACGCCGGGTGGCGGTAATATTTTTTGGGTGATTAGTGCATTCCAGTGACATAAACATACAGTTTCCAGCCAGCGGCAAGCTGCAATTGACCGATTGTGCTAAATAAACTGACTTTCTGCTTCACAACCACTATTTTACGTTCAAAGAGTTAGATCCATTTACACGCCGGGTGGCGGTAATATTTTTTGGGTGATTAGTGCATTCCAGTGACATAAACGTACAGTTTCCAGCCAACGGCAAGCTGCAATTGACCGATTGTGCTAAATAAACTGACTTTCTGCTTCACAACCACTATTGTACGTTCAAAGAGTTAGATCCATTTACACGCCGGGTGGCGGTAATATTTTTTGGGTGATTAGTGCATTCCAGTGACATAAACGTACAGTTTCCAGCCAACGGCAAGCTGCAATTGACCGATTGTGCTAAATAAACTGACTTTCTGCTTCACAACCACTATTGTACGTTCAAAGAGTTAGATCCATTTACACGCCGGCTGGCGGTAATATTTTTGGGTGATTAGTGCATTCCAGTGACATAAACGTACAGTTTCCAGCCAACGGCAAGCTGCAATTGACCGATTGTGCTAAATAAACTGACTTTCTGCTTCACAACCACTATTGTACGTTCAAAGAGTTAGATCCATTTACACGCCGGGTGGCGGTAATATTTTTTGGGTGATTAGTGCATTCCAGTGACATAAACGTACAGTTTCCAGCCAACGGCAAGCTGCAATTGACCGATTGTGCTAAATAAACTGACTTTCTGCTTCACAACCACTATTGTACGTTCAAAGAGTTAGATCCATTTACACGCCGGGTGGTGGTAATATTTTTTGGGTGATTAGTGCATTCCAGTGACATAAACGTACAGTTTCCAGCCAACGGCAAGCTGCAATTGACCGATTGTGCTAAATAAACTGACTTTCTGCTTCACAACCACCATTGTACGTTCAAAGAGTTAGATCCATTTACACGCCGGGTGGCGGTAATATTTTTTGGGTGATTAGTGCATTCCAGTGACATAAACGTACAGTTTCCAGCCAACGGCAAGCTGCAATTGACCGATTGTGCTAAATAAACTGACTTTCTGCTTCACAACCACTATTGTACGTTCAAAGAGTTAAATCCATTTACACGCCGGGTGGCGGTAATATTTTTTGGGTGATTAGTGCATTCCAGTGACAGAAACGTACAGTTTCCAGCCAACGGCAAGCTGCAATTGACCGATTGTGCTAAATAAACTGACTTTCTGCTTCACAACCACTATTGTACGTTCAAAGAGTTAGATCCATTTACACGCCGGGTGGTGGTAATATTTTTTGGGTGATTAGTGCATTCCAGTGACATAAACGTACAGTTTCCAGCCAACGGCAAGCTGCAATTGACCGATTGTGCTAAATAAACTGACTTTCTGCTTCACAACCACTATTGTACGTTCAAAGAGTTAAATCCATTTACACGCCGGCTGGCGGTAATATTTTTTGGGTGATTAGTGCATTCCAGTGACAGAAACGTACAGTTTCCAGCCAACGGCAAGCTGCAATTGACCGATTGTGCTAAATAAACTGACTTTCTGCTTCACAACCACTATTGTACGTTCAAAGAGTTAGATCCATTTACACGCCGGCTGGCGGTAATATTTTTTGGGTGATTAGTGCATTCCAGTGACATAAACGTACAGTTTCCAGCCAACGGCAAGCTGCAATTGACCGATTGTGTACAATAAACTGACTTTCTGCTTCACAACCACTATTGTACGTTCAAAGAGTTAGATCCATTTACACGCCGGGTGACGGTAATATTTTTTGGGCGATTAGTGCATTCCAGTGACATAAACGTACAGTTTCCAGCCAACGGCAAGCTGCAATTGACCGATTGTGCTAAATAAACTGACTTTCTGCTTCACAACCACTATTGTACGTTCAAAGAGTTAGATCCATTTACACGCCGGGTGGCGGTAATATTTTTTGGGTGATTAGTGCATTCCAGTGACATAAACGTACAGTTTCCAGCCAACGGCAAGCTGCAATTGACCGATTGTGCTAAATAAACTGACTTTCTGCTTCACAACCACTATTGTACGTTCAAAGAGTTAGATCCATTTACACGCCGGGTGGCGGTAATATTTTTTGGGTGATTAGTGCATTCCAGTGACATAAACGTACAGTTTCCAGCCAACGGCAAGCTGCAATTGACCGATTGTGCTAAATAAACTGACTTTCTGCTTCACAACCACTATTGTACGTTCAAAGAGTTAAATCCATTTACACGCCGGGTGGCGGTAATATTTTTTGGGTGATTAGTGCATTCCAGTGACAGAAACGTACAGTTTCCAGCCAACGGCAAGCTGCAATTGACCGATTGTGCTAAATAAACTGACTTTCTGCTTCACAACCACTATTGTACGTTCAAAGAGTTAAATCCGGTTTTATTTTTGGGGTGCTTATTGAATTAAAGAGTATGTCAGACAACACGCAGAGGAGTGGCAGAGGAGGCAATGTTTCAGGAGCGAGCAGACGTGGCAGCAGAGGAAGGGGTCGAGGCAGCACTAGTCGCAGCCAGAGGCCAGTGCTCCCGGTGTCATCCAGCGGTCGTGTCTCCACCGACAACCCTGCCGTCATCGATTGGTTGACTCGGTCGTCTTCCTCTTCCCAGGTCACCTCTGACACCTACAGCCAACGGTCGGTGGGTACGTCAGACACAACCGTTAGTTGGCATGGCCCGGGAGCAAGCCCACTGAAATCACGTGTCCTCGACCTGCCCCTGTCCTTTGGTGTTCCCTCACCAAGCGAAGTATCGCATGCTGTGGGCTCAGCCCCACTGTACAGTGAGGAAGAGCTAACAGAGGGCGGTCAGGAACGGGGGGAGACATCCGCCTCTTCAGCAGCCAGGCGAAGAAGTACTGGCGAGGAGAGTGGCTCGGTAGCCGGTCTAGAGACAGGTCTGTCTCCTGACCCACACGCAGCCGAGGGGGCTAGTAGTGACGCGGAGACCCTAATTGATGATGATGATGAGGCTGATCGCACTTGGCAGCCTCGTCGTCATCAGGCTATTGCTTCCGCATCATCAGGAGAAGAGGGTGCCAGCTTGCCAGCGAGCAAAACAGTCGGTGGGTTGCCCAGGAGGCAGCAGGGTCGCAGCAGTGTCAGTGGAGCCAAACGGCCACGGAGTAGAGCACCAGCTCCACTGCAGCCTACCACCACGGCCAGTAGTGGTGCCGGTGTGCACGGAGGAAGTAGCAGTCAGCCAGTGAGGAGTAGCGGGGGCAAAGTTTCCTACTCGGCGGTGTGGCAATTTTTCGTCACGCCGCCCGAGGAAGTAAACGTAGCCGTATGTCGACTATGTGGCCAGAAAGTCAAGCGTGGCCAGGGGGCCAATGTTGGGACTACAGCGTTGCGTCAGCATATGCAGCGTCGCCATTCGGTGGCCTGGGAAAACCGTGATAAAGATACGGATGTTCTGCCTGCCCCAGCCCCCGCTCCATCACCCGCTCCGTTACTTGCTCCGTCACCCGACGTCAATTGCCCTCTATCAGCCAGTCAAGGCTCCAACACCTCTGCTGAGGGGAGTTGTCGCTCGTTGGCATCTTCCGCTCGTTCAGGTGCTCCTTCTCCTGCTACTCCTCTTCACGGATTCCGTCAGCAGTCTTTCTTGGAATCCGTTTCCAAGAGACAACAGTTTGCGAGCACGCACCCGACGGTGCAGAAGCTGAACGTCCTCCTGTCCAAGTTGCTGGTGCTGCAGTCCCTCCCTTTCCAAGTGGTGGACTCAGCACCTTTCCGAGAAATGATGGCTTGTGCCGAGCCGCGGTGGAGAGTGCCAAGCCGGCATTTCTTTGCCAAAAAGGCAGTGCCAGGCCTGCATTCACATGTAGAAGAGATGGTGGGCCAGTCTTTGAGCATGTCGGTCTCTGCCAAAGTGCACGGCAGCGCCGACGTGTGGAGCTGTAACTACGGTCAGGGACAGTACATGTCATTTACGGCCCACTGGGTGAACGTGGTGCCGGCACAGCCACACCAGCAACTTGGACAGGTCACGCCGCTTTTGCCTCCACGTTTGCACGTCCTTGGTCCAGCAAAGATGTCCGCCTCTACCACCTCTTCTTCCGCCATGTCCTCAGCTGCCACCCCCGTGCCAAGTCCCATTACCCGACCGGCATATCACATGTGCAGGGCGCAACGGTGTCACGCTGTGCTGCACCTGGTATGCCTTGGCGAACGTAGTCACACAGGGGAGGAACTTCTGAGTGTAATGAACAGAGAAATCGACAGATGGCTGTCTCCGCGCAAACTGAAAATCGGAACCATGTTGACCGACAACGGAAAAAACATGGTGTCTGCTCTGCGTCAAGGAAGGTTGTGCCATGCGCCATGCATGGCTCACGTGTTCAATCTGGTTGTCAAGCGGTTCCTAAAATCCACCATCCCACTGCAAGACATCCTTGAAATGTCACGTAAACTTTGCATGCATTTCAGCCATTCCTACACCGCAAAGCACACCCTCCTTGAGCTGCAGCGGCAGAACGGAATTCCACAGCATCGCCTGATCTGCGACGTTGCAACAAGGTAGAATTCAACCCTACATATGTTAGACCGCCTTTACGAACAGCGAAAGGCCATCACCGATTTCCTGATGTTACAAGCGGATAAAGGTACTCCCCTGTGTAACTTAGATGTCAGCCATTGGCAGCTCATGCGTGACACCTGCCGCTTGCTCAGGCCCTTTGAGGAGGCCACGCTATTCGTGAGTCGGCAGGACTATGGGATGAACGACGTCATTCCTCTGTTGCACGTCCTGGAACAAATGCTGTTAACAATGGCTGGTCAGGCTGCGGTAGACGTGGCGCACAGATCTCAACGCCACATGACCCCTGTGGGGGCAGGACAGGAAGAAGAGGAGGAGGTAGAGGAGGACATTGGTGCTCAGGAATTATTGAGTGAAATGGGTGGTTTTTCCACTCAGCGGACAGGAGTGGAGGAGCAGGAGCATCTGGTAGAGGAGGAGGAGGAGACAGAGGACCCAGATGCACCATGGCAGTATGCTGTGGAGATGGAGGCAGGGAGTCCCTCGCATTCCTTGGCACAAATGGCCCATAGCATGCTCGGTTGCTTGCGTAGCGACAGCCGAATAATAACCATCAGACAGAGGGATGACTTTTGGCTGTCCACCTTGTTGGACCCTCGCTACCGTTCAAAAATGGTGGCCTTTTTCACACCTGCTGAGAGGGAGGCCAAAATAAAGTACTATAAAAACCACCTATGTAGTCATGCAGTATATAGCCCTATCGGCCACTTTCTGGCATCCAGTTGCTGTAGCCCCCATCACCACACTGTGCCACGGGCCCCTGTACCGCCTTCTCATACTGCTGCCAGATCCATCCTCTGCCATGTGCGTTTTTGTCGTCTGCTCACGCTGCTGGGTTCCAGTTTTAAACCTAGGCCTGTGTATGGCTTCCGAATACTGCTGCCTCCACCGCCACCCTGCGCCATGTGCCTCTGTCGTCTGCTCACGCTGCTGACGGCTTCTGCTTTTTAAACTAGTCCTGTGTATGTCTTCCGAATACTGCTGCCTCCACCGCCACCCTGCGCCATGTGCCACTTTCAGGTCTCCTTACACTGTTGGTGGGTTCCATTTTGTGATAGGGTGCTGTATGGCCTTCCATTGCTGCTGCCTCCACCGCCACCCTGCGCCATGTGCCTCTGTCGTCTGCTCACGCTGCTGACGGCTTCCGCTTTTTAACCGAGGCCTGTGTTTGGCTTCCGAATACTGCTGCATCCACCGCCACCCTGCGCCATGTGTCTCTGTCGTCTGCTCACGCTGCTGACGGCTTCCGCTTTTTAACCTAGGCCTGTGTATGGCTTCCGAATACTGCTGCCTCCACCGCCACCCTGCGCCATGTGCCTCTGTCGTCTGCTCACGCTGCTGACGGCTTCCGCTTTTTTTTTTTGTTTACAAACGATTTTATTGTACATGAGTAGACAGTAGAACAACAGCACACTTTAAAAGTGATATTGTCAGCAAAAACAAGGCACTTTTGAAAAGTACAATACATAAAGGTATATTAACATAACAAAGAAGATAAGAAAAAAAAGAGGAAGTTACAAGTGCATGAAGTACGTAAACGACAAAGTAGGTTAGGTGATACACCTGTCAATAGTACATGCCAGCCAACTTTTACTGGGGATGTTATTAAGCATGTAATAAGTGTCTGCAATCTCTCCATGACTCCCATTTTTTATCGTATAAGTGCATCTTATCCAGTAGGGTATAATGAATGCGTTCCATAAGCATTACAGTGTCAATTCTGTGTAAAACGGAGTCCAAGGGTACAACATTGGACCTCCAATGTAGGGCAATAGCCCATAAAGTGGCAATACATAATGTGTGTATCAATCTCAGATTGGCATCAGAGACCCCTGGGATATGGGCCCCCAATAAACAGGTCTGCATGGACAATCGTATCGGGGCACCCGACAATAAGGCAGCGACCTCAGAAATCCTACGCCAGATCAAAGATATGGTCGGGCAATCTCAAAATATATGAACCAAAGTACCCGTGCAGTCACAGCCCCGAAAACATAGAGGGGACGTTTGTGGAAACAGTACATGTAGTCTTGACGGGGTATAATACCATCTGGTTAGAACTTTAAGGGCCGTCTCACGAACCGAAAGAGATCTAGAGCTCTTGCATATATTATCCACCATGGAATCCCAATCCTCATCCGAAAAAGTGACGCCACAATCCTCCTCCCATTTTCGTCTGTACAAAGGGGGAGCATGAAAAAGACAGATCAAAAATTGGTGATAAAGATTTGAGATAAGACCCCTACCCCTGGGAGAGTCACGGCTGATACGTTCAAAAAAGGAAATCGGAGAGGATGGGGTAAGGCCAAAGTGCGCCTTAAAAAAGTGCCTAATCTGTCTATAACGAAGGTACTCACGAAGAGGAACATCAAACAACATGCGCAGCATATCAAAGGTAATATAAGATCCTCCTCTTTGGAAATCAGATAATCTGATAAAAGATCGATCATACCACCAACGAAACATATGAGGGGAAGAAAAGGCTACAACAAAAGTAGGATCCCCAAAAAATGACACACCTGGGGGAATAGAAGAGACTAAACCCAATTTAGATTTGTGTTTGGACCAAAGCGTCAGTGAGTGAGTCACTATGGAGTTATGAAAAACAGTCGATCGGGGGGAGATGTTAGACCATAAAATTCCTGGTAAATAAAAAGGACGTATCGACTGAGACTCAAACTTGATCCACGGGATTTGAGAGTTAATAGCAGCCCATTGTGACAATTGCGCAAAACGAGCCGAGAGATAATATAGCCAAAAGTTAGGAAGACCGAGACCTCCCGACCGTTGTGAGCGATACAAAATGGATGAGGCAAAACGTGGATGCTTATTTCCCCAAATAAAATTATTAATAGTCCGCTGAAAATGATCCAAAAAGGTTTTTGAGACCGGAACTGGAAGTGCTCTAAAAAGATAAAGCAATTTGGGCAAAATATTCATTTTAACCGCCGTGACTCTACCCAGAAAGGAGATATGATAACCGTGCCAGATCTTCAGTAGAGTAGAGAGACGCGATACACATGGTGGATAATTAGCCGCAAATATATCCGAGTATCTGGGAGTGAGGTTAATCCCCAGATAGGATATCCTGTCCTTGACCCAGCGAAATGGGAAAGAACTACGGAGAGATGCACTTAGGGAGTCAGGAACATTAACAGGCATGACCACAGATTTGGTAAAATTAACGGTGAGACCTGACACTTTGGCAAAATCGTTCAATACAGCACACAAGTTAGGTAAAGAAGTCAACGGGTTAGTAATAAAAAGCATAACATCATCAGCATACATGCTCAATTTAAAATGTGAAACTAATAATGAATAGCCAGAAATATCCGAATGTGATTTAATCGCCAATGCCAAAGGTTCCAACACCAGCGCAAATAAAAGGGGTGAAAGAGGACAGCCCTGGCGGGTACCTCTACCCAATGTAAAGAAGTCAGAGTTACAGCCAGGAAGCCTAATTCTCGTTTTAGGAGAGTCATACAGGGCATGTATGCCTGCCAAAAACCCCTCACTAAAGCCCATTTTCTGTAGCAAGGAGAACAAGTAGGGCCAAAGAACACTATCAAAGGCCTTGTTTATATCCAAACTCATCAACAGAACCTCTTTGGAATGTAAATTGGCGTCTTGAATAACATTTAGAGTGAGACGAATGTTATCAGTAATAAATCTGTCGGGAATAAAACCCGACTGGTCTGGAGAGACCAAAGAGGAGATGATAGGGGCCAACCGGTCTGCCAAAATACGGCTAAATATCTTTAGATCATTATTCATGACTGAGATTGGTCTATAGTTTTGTGGCAAACAGTGGTCCTTCTGTGGCTTGGGTATTAGAGACATGTTAGCCAATAACATCTCCTCAGGGAACTTACCCCCCTGCAAAACATCATTAAATAAAGTTATCAAGTATGGAGCCAATGTAGAGGCAAAATGTTTATAATAGCTAGCGGTAAATCCGTCAGGACCCGGCGCAGTAGAGCGCTTGAGCGCGCCTATCGCACATGTTATTTCCTCTAAAGTACAGGGGGCATTAAGAGTGACAATCTGAGAGGGTGTAAGGGCAGGGAGGGGTATAGAGTCCAGCCAAGAGTCCGACAGAGGGACAGAATCCGACTGCGGAGGAGCTAGTAGTTTAGAATAAAAATGTTCGAAAATACCCAAGACTTCCTGAGGTAGAGATGAGATAGCACCCGAATTTGTGCGTAATTTATACACGTGTGGGGGGCGCAGAGAGTGGTTCAACTTCCTTGCGAACATGGTAGATGCCGAGTTACTATGTAATAGGAATGAGGCCTTCGACCAGCGAAGGGCCTTTTCAGTTTTTTGGGAAAGCAGGGCATTCAGTTCCAAGCGCTTTTGGGACAGTAGCTGTTTATTAAGTAGAGATGGATTAGCGACATGGCTTCTATAGTGTGCTTCTAATTCTCGGGTTAGAAGTAATATTTGCTGCCAACGTTTTCTATTTCTGGATGAGGCCATGGAGATAAGTCGGCCTCGTAGGACCGCCTTGTGGGCTACCCAGAGTGTGGCTGGGGAAATATCAGGGGTTAAATTAGATTGAAAATATTCCTGAATAGATGTAACCACTTCCTGGCGAGAGTCAATATCGGTTAGCATAGAGTCATTAAGTCTCCAAGAGAAGGGAGTAGGTGCCAATCCCACAAATGTGATAGATAAGGCCACAATACTGTGATCCGACCAGGGGCTCAAATGAATGCAAGCTACCTTAGAATTAGCTAGTAAAATTGGGGTACAATATATATAGTCTAATCTAGCATAAGAGTCATGTGGGTGGGAACAAAATGTGTAATCCCTGGCTCCGGTGTTGTGCGCTCTCCAGGCATCCACCAACTGGAGGGTATCTAATTTCTTAGTAAGGGATTTTGGGAAAGCCTGGGAAGAATGCAAGGGGGAACTACGGTCCAAAAGAGGATTTGCCACCAGATTAAAATCCCCACCCACCAAGAGATTAGGAGACAAAAACCTATCCAGAGTACCAAAAAATTTTGAAAAAAAGGTAGCTTGTGCTGAATTCGGTGCATATACATTAGCAATAGTAAGTTCTCGACCTGAAAGGGTGCCTTTAAGAATGATAAACCTACTGTCCGGATCACGATACACATGTTGAACCTCAAAGGGGAATGAGTTATGTAGAAAGATGGCTACGCCCCTACTCTTGGAGGAATGCAGGGTATAATACCCCTGCCTATAAGATCTATGAAAATATGTCGGATGTTTTGCAGCTGCAAAATGTGTTTCCTGTAATAAGATAATCTTGGCTCCCAGTCGTTTATATTGAAGAAAGGCCGTTTTGCGCTTGTTTGGCGAATTGAAACCCTGGACATTATGCGAAATACATTGAATTACCATAGTAAACAGAGCTTATTACTATCATCATAAAAGTACACATTACAAGGATATCCCCTAAAATTAATTGGCTAGACATAGAAATCCGCAGGTCTATAGCAGACAGACATACAGGTGGCAGAACCAGCCCAGGGGACCTCCCGGCCCCAAGATGGGGGCCATGATGTCCACAGACCGACACAACACCCTCCTCATGCACTAAAGTGTTGAAAAAAAAGAAGACAAAAAACAATAGAGAGGAGATTTGAAGAGCTCCTACAAATAAGGTAACTAAAGAACATGGATCAGGCTGAAAATTTGTCATACCTGATAAAACAAAAAGTTCAAATATTAAGGGGCCAAATGGGCCCAAACCCTGTCTCCCTAAAACATGGAAAACGGAACTGCCACCCCTCAATCGGGCGGCGACACTTCCGGCCATGTCAGAAGGCAGGGTGGGGTAACGTGTCAAAGAGTTGTGGAACCATAAACCAATGGGCGCAATTAAGAGGGACCAAAGACCCTTGTTATACCTTAACTCGTCCAGCTATCAATGCAAGACACACACATTACTCAGGATTATAAAATTAACATAGCAGTAACCATAGAAATACACATCCTGACAGCGTAAGATGTAAGAAACAAAATCCCTGTGTCTCAATTCTCAGTAAAGTCATAAAAGACAATAGGCAAGACCAAGGACTGTCAAACAATAGGTAATAGGCAAGTGAGAATGGACCTATCAACCCGGATCCTGTCTGACTCTCCTTCTATCTCTCCGTGGAGATGGGGTATGCCAAATGGGAGAGACACGAGGGGTGGAGGGTGGACGTTGAGGTGATGGGTCATCCGCTAGGCCCAGTTTGGCCAAGATTGCTCTACCTTCAGAAGGAGATGTAGCTATATATGTGCTCCCATTATGTGGAACAATCAACTTAAAGGGAAAGCCCCATTTGTAGCGAATACGAGCTGAGAACAGGACCGTTGTGACTTCTTTCATTTTTCTACGCTTCTCCAACGTGGCCGGGGAAACATCCGGAAAGATTTGTAAGACCGAGCCTTCAAAGGAGATCGTAGGGGTATTGCGAGCAGCTCTGAGTATTTCCTCTTTGGTCAAAAAGTCCCTCATGCACAGGACAATATCCCTAGGTGGCTTGTCAGTAGGAGGTTTAGGGCGCAGGGCTCTATGGATGCGGTCACAGGCAAAAGACCCAGGGTCACGATCCGGGAGGAGTGATTGAAATAATTTGGTCACGATTAAGGAGAGGTCAGACATAGACTCCGGGATTCCCCTGATTCGCAGATTATTCCTGCGATTGCGATTATCAAGGTCCTCCACCTGCGCCTGTAGTTGAAAAAAGGCCGTTTGTAAATGATCATGCTCTCTGGAAAGTTCACCATAGGCCAGGCTAAGTTCATCGTGTTTGGTTTCTAAGCGGTCTGTCCTGGAGCCCAGCATGGCTATTTCCTGAGAGAGAACATTAGTGCTTTAATGCAATTCTGATTGAAATTTGGCGGCTAGTTTGGCGTACATAGATTCCAAGCAGGACTCCAAGTCTCCTTTTGTAAGTTGCTGTGTATTTTCACTGACCAAGGCCGATAAGGGAGCGGTGGTATCCTGTGTGGGATCGGACAGGGATGCTCGCTCTGTATTGACTGGAGACATGTTACAAAGCTCGTGTGCCTTAAGTAGGTATGTCGTGAGGGACTTCTGGGCTTGTCCCTTTTTTTTCTTTGTGGACGGCATACAGGGAGTCTCCTGGGGGTGATCAACTGAAAATAGGATAATGAATGGAGATTATAACCCCAGGGGACCTATAACGCCCAAAATAGGTTTAGGGTTGTAGTTACATGAATGCGGTTAGATTAATCTGCGAGAACATTATATTGTAAAGATAATTAGCAAGTCATGGAAGGGTAGAGAGGACATAGATCACAGTAACACGCAGATATAGCACACCGGAGCAGGATGATGGCACCAGAGTGGGAAGCAGAGGACCTCCAACACCAAGCACAGGGCCCTCCAGGGAGACACTCCACGGGGCAATATTAAGGCCCCAGTAGGCCTCTGAGCCCAACAGGGGCTGTGGTTACAGGAGATGGCAGGCTCCGGGGTCAGCAACGTGAGGCCCACTCCCAGGTCACTGTGGGGGGAGCTAATAATAAGAGGGCACCCGCATCCCCCACTCACTGTGACCAGATGGAGGCTCCAGACCGGTGATGTAGGCCGCAGAGGCCGCCGCCACCGCGGGAAGCAGCAAGGCTCAGCGGCGTCTCTCCCTTAGTCCCAGCAATGCAGAGGGCGCCGCGGATGTCCCCAGGCGATCTCCCACAGCCCGGATGGCAGCAGGTGCGGATGGGAGAGCTGATGGGTGGCGCCGGAGCCCCGGCCCACGCGGCCGCACCAGGCCGCGGACATCAGCCGCCACGAAGGGCGGAAATATCACCCGGGTTCCGACTCCCCGGGATCGGGGATACTACCCGGGTCCTCCGCCGTCACTCCGTGATCCGCCGCCGCACGGATGGCAGCGGATTTAAAAGCTCGGCACCGGAGCTCCGGATTATGCGGCCGCTCCGGTCGCCATCTTGGACACGCCCACCCCGGCTTCCGCTTTTTAAACTAGTCCTGTGTATGTCTTCCGAATACTGCTGCCTCCACCGCCACCCTGCGCCATGTGCCACTTTCAGGTCTCCTTACACTGTTGGTGGGTTCCATTTTGTGAAAGGGTGCTGTATGGCCTTCCATTGCTGCTGCCTCCACCGCCACCCTGCGCCATGTGCCTCTGTCGTCTGCTCACGCTGCTGACGGCTTCCGCTTTTTAACCGAGGCCTGTGTTTGGCTTCCGAATACTGCTGCATCCACCGCCACCCTGCGCCATGTGTCTCTGTCGTCTGCTCACGCTGCTGACGGCTTCCGCTTTTTAACCTAGGCCTGTGTATGGCTTCCGAATACTGCTGCCTCCACCGCCACCCTGCGCCATGTGCCTCTGTCGTCTGCTCACGCTGCTGACGGCTTCCGCTTTTTAAACTAGTCCTGTGTATGTCTTCCGAATACTGCTGCCTCCACCGCCACCCTGCGCCATGTGCCACTTTCAGGTCTCCTTACACTGTTGGTGGGTTCCATTTTGTGAAAGGGTGCTGTATGGCCTTCCATTGCTGCTGCCTCCACCGCCACCCTGCGCCATGTGCCTCTGTCGTCTGCTCACGCTGCTGACGGCTTCCGCTTTTTAACCGAGGCCTGTGTTTGGCTTCCGAATACTGCTGCATCCACCGCCACCCTGCGCCATGTGTCTCTGTCATCTGCTCACGCTGCTGACGGCTTCCGCTTTTTAACCTAGGCCTGTGTATGGCTTCCGAATAATGCTGCCTCCACCGCCACCCTGCGCCATGTGCCTCTGTCGTCTGCTCACGCTGCTGACGGCTTCCGCTTTTTAAACTAGTCCTGTGTATGTCTTCCGAATACTGCTGCCTCCACCGCCACCCTGCGCCATGTGCCACTTTCAGGTCTCCTTACACTGTTGGTGGGTTCCATTTTGTGATAGGGTGCTGTATGGCTTTCTATTGCTGCTGCCTCCACCGCCACCCTGCGCCATGTGCCTCTGTCGTCTGCTCACGCTGCTGACGGCTTCCGCTTTTTAACCGAGGCCTGTGTTTGGCTTCCGAATACTGCTGCATCCACCGCCACCCTGTGCCATGTGTCTCTGTCGTCTGCTCACGCTGCTGACGGCTTCCGCTTTTTAACCTAGGCCTGTGTATGGCTTCCGAATACTGCTGCCTCCACCGCCACCCTGCGCCATGTGCCTCTGTCGTCTGCTCACGCTGCTGACGGCTTCCGCTTTTTAAACTAGTCCTGTGTATGTCTTCCGAATACTGCTGCCTCCACCGCCACCCTGCGCCATGTGCCACTTTCAGGTCTCCTTACACTGTTGGTGGGTTCCATTTTGTGATAGGGTGCTGTATGGCCTTCCATTGCTGCTGCCTCCACCGCCACCCTGCGCCATGTGCCTCTGTCGTCTGCTCACGCTGCTGACGGCTTCCGCTTTTTAACCGAGGCCTGTGTTTGGCTTCCGAATACTGCTGCATCCACCGCCACCCTGCGCCATGTGTCTCTGTCGTCTGCTCACGCTGCTGACGGCTTCCGCTTTTTAACCTAGGCCTGTGTATGGCTTCCGAATACTGCTGCCTCCACCGCCACCCTGCGCCATGTGCCTCTGTCGTCTGCTCACGCTGCTGACGGCTTCCGCTTTTTAAACTAGTCCTGTGTATGTCTTCCGAATACTGCTGCCTCCACCGCCACCCTGCGCCATGTGCCACTTTCAGGTCTCCTTACACTGTTGGTGGGTTCCATTTTGTGATAGGGTGCTGTATGGCCTTCCATTGCTGCTGCCTCCACCGCCACCCTGCGCCATGTGCCTCTGTCGTCTGCTCACGCTGCTGACGGCTTCCGCTTTTTAACCGAGGCCTGTGTTTGGCTTCCGAATACTGCTGCATCCACCGCCATCCTGCGCCATGTGTCTCTGTCATCTGCTCACGCTGCTGACGGCTTCCGCTTTTTAACCTAGGCCTGTGTATGGCTTCCGAATAATGCTGCCTCCACTGCCACCCTGCGCCATGTGCCTCTGTCGTCTGCTCACGCTGCTGACGGCTTCCGCTTTTTAAACTAGTCCTGTGTATGTCTTCCGAATACTGCTGCCTCCACCGCCACCCTGCGCCATGTGCCACTTTCAGGTCTCCTTACACTGTTGGTGGGTTCCATTTTGTGATAGGGTGCTGTATGGCTTTCCATTGCTGCTGCCTCCACCGCCACCCTGCGCCATGTGCCTCTGTCGTCTGCTCACGCTGCTGACGGCTTCCGCTTTTTAACCGAGGCCTGTGTTTGGCTTCCGAATACTGCTGCATCCACCGCCACCCTGCGCCATGTGTCTCTGTCGTCTGCTCACGCTGCTGACGGCTTCCGCTTTTTAACCTAGGCCTGTGTATGGCTTCCGAATACTGCTGCCTCCACCGCCACCCTGCGCCATGTGCCTCTGTCGTCTGCTCACGCTGCTGACGGCTTCCGCTTTTTAAACTAGTCCTGTGTATGTCTTCCGAATACTGCTGCCTCCACCGCCACCCTGCGCCATGTGCCACTTTCAGGTCTCCTTACACTGTTGGTGGGTTCCATTTTGTGATAGGGTGCTGTATGGCCTTCCATTGCTGCTGCCTCCACCGCCACCCTGCGCCATGTGCCTCTGTCGTCTGCTCACGCTGCTGACGGCTTCCGCTTTTTAACCGAGGCCTGTGTTTGGCTTCCGAATACTGCTGCATCCACCGCCATCCTGCGCCATGTGTCTCTGTCATCTGCTCACGCTGCTGACGGCTTCCGCTTTTTAACCTAGGCCTGTGTATGGCTTCCGAATACTGCTGCCTCCACCGCCACCCTGCGCCATGTGCCTCTGTCGTCTGCTCACGCTGCTGACGGCTTCCGCTTTTTAAACTAGTCCTGTGTATGTCTTCCGAATACTGCTGCCTCCACCGCCACCCTGCGCCATGTGCCACTTTCAGGTCTCCTTACACTGTTGGTGGGTTCCATTTTGTGATAGGGTGCTGTATGGCCTTCCATTGCTGCTGCCTCCACCGCCACCCTGCGCCATGTGCCTCTGTCGTCTGCTCACGCTGCTGACGGCTTCCGCTTTTTAACCGAGGCCTGTGTTTGGCTTCCGAATACTGCTGCATCCACCGCCACCCTGCGCCATGTGTCTCTGTCGTCTGCTCACGCTGCTGACGGCTTCCGCTTTTTAACCTAGGCCTGTGTATGGCCTTCAATTGAAGCTGCTTCTGCTCTCCCACTCTGCCATTGGACTCTTGATAGTCGTCTCCCCACGCTGCTGCTGGGGGGACTTTTTAACATAGGCCTCTGTATGGCCTTCAATTTTAGCTGCTTACGCTCCGCCACTCTGTCATGGGCCCCTGTACCGCCTCCTCATGCTGCTGCCAGGCCCGTAATCTGCCATGGGCCCCCGTACCGACTCCTCATGCTGCTGCCAGGCCCGTAATCTGTCATGGGCCCCTGTACCACCTCCTCATGCTGCTGCCAGGTCCAGAGTGTGTCATGGGTCCCTGTACGGCCTCCCATTGCTGCTGTCTCCATCGCCACACTCTGCCATGTGCCACTTTCAGGTCTCCTCACACTGCTGGTGGGTTCCATTTTGTCATAGGGTGCTGTATGGCCTCCCATTGCTGCTGCCTCCACCGCCACACTGTGGCTCCACACTCTGGTTTTGGCCCGTGACTGCCCAAATGAGTGAAGTGTGCGGTGATTCTAAGATCGACGGCACTCATCTGCATGTCATACTGACTGACAGTATTATTTCTCTTCCCCAGCAGACTCCAAGGGCATTTAAATTAAAGGTACAGTGTTCTGCACTAATATAAAGGCTCTCTGAAGCCTAGAAACACCCTTTTTATAAGTTAAATTCGCAGCGAATATATTCGGCACGAAGCAAATTTAATCGGCGAATCAGCCGAACCGAATTTTTGAATAATTCGCTCATCTCTAGTTATGACAATCCTGAGTTCACACAGGAGCAGTGGGGACACCGCATGCAATTTGGACAGGAATCGCATTACTGTTCAAACTGCATGCTATTCTTTGAGGTGCAATTTGTGGCCATACATTTTCAGTGTCCAATCACACTGCAAAATATCGGTTTCAGGTATTTGGAGCATTTTTGAGTACACGTGAAAATACTTTGTGTCGGTATTAACGGTGTACACACATGAAAAAGTTGCCATCATGCTAATTTTTGACCTTGTTAGGCTACATGCACACTTGTACAACTCCAAAGTCGCATGATTTCCAGTGTGACTTTGATCCAACTTTACACTAGGTTTACACCTAAGCGTTTTCTGCAGTGTTTTGCGGAAACGCAGTACAGTCCATTTAACATGATTTCCTATGGGACATGTTCACATCTCCGTGTTTTCACTCGGTGCGTTTTTTGGAAAGGGTCAGGGACTTTTTTGAATGCAAAAAGTTGCGTTTTTGATTCTATAGACTTCAATGGAAACACTGCAGAACAACATGTATTGCATTTTTGCTGCGCTTTAGATGTGTTTTGCCGTGTTTTTGATGACAAGAGAAATTTGAAAAAATACAAAAAACAGCAAAACGCATAAAAAACGCAGGTGCAAAAAATGCAATGCAAAATGCAATGCAGAAATGCAACCTGCATAGGTGTGAACCTTGCCTTATGCTCTCTTGAAATAAGTCACATCAAAAGTAGCATCAAACGTAGTGCAGGCACCTTTTCAAAGTTGCTGTCCCTCACTTCCTCTTCTACAGTCTCTGACACCCAGGTACAGTCTGCCACTTTGTCAAACTCACCCTCCTCATCGCTGTAGCTTCTACAGTCTCTGACACCCAGGTACGGGCTGCTTCTTTGTCAACCCAAGCCTCGTCATTGCTCAAGCTTACATGGAAGTAAGCTACAGCTGCAAGAACATCAATGGCAGTTGCTGCTACCTGCCTATTGTCCCCTCCCTATTCTCCTGGCACTCTCATCCTCAACATCTGATAACAAGAATTCTTGAACATCCTCCTGCATCAAGTGATTTATATTGTCCTCATATCATTCTGACAACTCCACAATGTCAGTTGGCAGGGCAACTGTTGGATTAGGTGTAGAAAAGGAGCAAAGAGAGGGAACATTTGCAGCTGCTGAGGAAAATATACTGCTTTGCACCTGGAGCAATGCTGAAGGCGTGGTTAGCCACTCCATGATCTTCTCCATGCGATCTGACTGTATAGCACATCCACTGCCAGAAAAAAAGGCAGACATGCCTGCCTCTTAAAGATGCCGCCCAACCTCCTCTTGGCCAGAGGGTGCAGAACCTGTTGCCTCCTACTTGTTGCATAGCTCCCAGTTTTCCCAGATACCTTGAAACTCTCCTGGGATTTCACTCAAATCTCAGCATCCTGCAGGTCCAGGACATGTTCTGTCATTAAGTGCTGGAACTGGGTCCAGCAGCTGACAGCAAATCTTTTCGAGCATAGTTAATTATTAAAGTTTTTTTCTTTTTGGATAGAGTAAGGCAGGGTTATAACCCTTGTTAGTTTTTTTTTTATGCCATCTGCATCCCATTGGGGAGATTTTCCTTCACTTCCTTCCTATCCCAAAGCCAAAAAAGGAAGTGAGATAAAATGTCTGAAAATTAAGGAAATTCCTTGGGGACCGCCAGGTCACCAGTACTAGTTTCCGCATTTACCCTCTATTATTTCCTGGAGACAACCCACAATTGGGGTTTTCTTTTACTTTCACTTTTGATAATAATGGTAAACAGGATAAATAGAGAGGGTGAATCCCCCTAATGGGGGCAGAAGTCACAATAAAAACCTAATAGGTGATCTAATCCATCTCCACTCTGTACAAAACTAAAAATAAAATTGCCTTAGTTATACATTAAGGTAGGTGGGGATGAAGGCAGCAATAGTGATGTGTTCTCCTTCCTGCATGCACATTTCCCCTTCCCATACATAGCCACAAGTCAGCCTTCCCCAGTGGCAGCTGCATGTACTCCTGTGGGCAGTTGTGGCAAGTGTTGGCATCCCAAGAGCTTCCAACTCATCTTTGCAATGTAGTAGTTATTACTACTACATTGCAGAGAAGGGAGCCTCTTCTATGACTGATCTGTGATCTGATCATAGGTGTTCTGTGACTGAGAGATGAACCCAGGAAATCCTTCCCATTGGTTAGCATAGTAATCCGACCAGATGACAGCTGTAGGGAACACATACCTCCACACAGTCCTGTACAATTCAGTGGATGGCAAACAATTAATTTGGCTCCACCCCAACAGGCCACCTGCAGCTACATGTATCCAGAAGCTGTAGTAAGAAATGGTGAAAGTTGTATGGGTGGCTTACAGCATTGTTGGAACAGGTGTGCAGGGGCACATTGGTAGCATGGGGTGCAGCGGTGGAACATGTGTGTGGTGGGGGTACAGTGACAGACATGTGTAGGCATGCAGTGGTTTAAAAAAACATTCCTAACCTCACCAAGAACCAGTGACACCCACAGAGCATCAGTACCCTCACTTCCCTTCATACAGCTTCAGTGTACACCCTCTGCCTCCACAGATCACAAGTGTCTTTTGGATCATTGTCATGTTGGAAAAGTGCGCAACGCGCAAGGGCACGGAGTGATGGTAGCATCTTCAATGTAGCGCAGTACATCTGGGAATTCATGATCCCATCAATGAAATGCAGCTTCTCGACACCAGCAGCACTCATGCAGCCCCACAGAAGGACACTGCCACCAGCATGCTTTACTGTAGGCACCATGCATTTTTCTTTATACTCCTCACTTTTGCAACACCATACAGTTTTGAAGCCATCAGTTCCAAAAACATTTATCTTGGTCTCATCACTCCAGAGTACAGAGTCCCAGTAGTCTTCCTTTTCAGCATGGGCCCTGGCAAATTCAAGGTGGGCTTTTTTGTGCATGGGCTTTAGGAGAGGTTTCCTTCGTGGATGACACCCATGCATTCCATTCCTCTGCAGTGTACGTCATATTGTGTCACGGGAAACAATAACCCCAGTTTGTCTATTTCTTTAGCTAACTGCAGTGAGCTTGCATGGCGATTTTCTTCAACCCTCTCATCAGAAGATGCTGCTGTTGAGGTGTTAACTTCAGTGGATGTCCTGGACATCTCTGTGAGATGGTTGCAGTTCCATCTTTATTCAATTTTTGTATCACTTTTGCTACAGTATTCTGACTGATAAGTAAAGCTTTGCTGATCTTCTTGTAACCTTCACCTTTCTTGTGTAAAGAAATAATTTTCTTTCTCAGGCCTTGTGATATTTCTCTTCCACGTGGTGCCATTGCTAACAGCATGAAATAGGAAGGGGTTTTCTTTGTTAAGTAATGCCCTTTTATAACCAACTGTCTGCTGGACACCTGTTTAATGAATAATTAGACTCACCTGTAGTTGAATTCTTGTTAATTAGGATTTTGTTGTCTAAAATGTAGCTTTGCTCCTAAGACTTTCATTGGGGTGTATTCATTTTTCCAACATGGTCTTGAATACATTTTTTAGGAAAAATAATTTTTTGTGTGTGCAAATTAACAAATCTTGTTTGGAATCAATGGTCCTAATTTCTGGGAGTATTTTGTAGTATAGCGTCCCTTAGAAAAAGTTGATTCTGAAAGGAAAGTAAAGGTTTTCTGACAAATCTGTTGGGGTGTATTCAATTATGCTGAGCACTGTACATAACAAAAATATAC
The DNA here is from genome assembly GCF_062004578.1 of Staurois parvus. Lineage (NCBI taxonomy): Eukaryota > Metazoa > Chordata > Amphibia > Anura > Ranidae > Staurois > Staurois parvus. Next base: position 10,241,741 of record NW_028318003.1, read on the forward strand.
AGTCTTTGATATTCTTTGCTCTTCCCTAATATCCATCTAACATTGGCAATAATGTCTCTTGTTCCTCGGCCTTCTCTGAACCCAGCCTGAGCTTCAGGTAGTTCTTGCTCAACGTATGATTGTATTCTCCTTTGTATTATTTTCAGTGATACTTTCCTAGCATGTGAAATTAATGTAACCGTTCTGTAATTGTTACAATCTTTGGCATCTCCTTTCTTCAATATATGAATGAATAGTGATCTTCGGTCGGTTGGCCATGTTCTTTCTTTCCAGATCTGTTGACATAGCTCAGTAAGGGCCATGACAGCACCTTCAGAGCCTCTGATTACCTCAATTAGAATCCCACTGATACCTGGTGACTTATTGTTCAATAAAGCTTTAATTGCTGCTGTGAATACTTCCTTTATTATATCTCGTTCATCTTCTGCATCACTGTCTGGTCCACTTTCTACAATGTTATCCACACTGCTTTTTAAAAACATTTTTGGTATAATCTTTCCATCTCTTTTTAATGTTCTCTGGATCATTCAGTATCGGTCTGTTAAGAGTCTTTAAGCATCCCCAATCTAGGCTGGAATTTCTGCTTCAATCTCTCAATGTTCTAAAAAGCTATTCTGGTTTTTCCTTTTATGTGCTCAGCCTCAATTTTCTGACAAATATCATTGCAATATCTTTCTTTCTGAACCTGGCATTGAAACATTTGAGTCATTTGAGATACGTTTACTCAAACAGGGCAAACAGGGAGAATGAATTCCCCTAACGGGGGGTACAGACAGCAAAAAGGCTGACACTGACTCCACTCTTTCCAAAACTAAAAATGTTTTGTCTTTAGTCACACTTTAACCTCTGGAAGATTTGATGCCGTTCATGACTAGGGCATTTTTCGCTATTTGGCACAGTGCTACTTCAACTGGCAATTGCTCATGCAACATTGTACCCAAATGAAATTTACATATTTTTTTTACACAAATAGAGCTAAAATAGACATTCCAAGGTATATAGTACAAGGTATTTTCTAAGAGGCATAATAAGTTTTTTGAACAAGCCATTTTTGGTACAGGTTTTTGGAAAATGCAGGAAGGAAAATTAAAATGATTTTTTTTTTCATACAAAGTTGCCAATTAACCACTTCTATACTGGGCACTTTCACCCCCTTCCTGACCAATTTTCAGCGCTGTCGCACTTTGAATGACAGTTGCGTGGTCATGCAACACTGTACCCAAATAAAATTTTTATCATTTTTTCACACAAATATAGCTTTCTTTTGGTGGTATTTAGTCACCACTGTTTGTTTTATTTTTTTTGCTAAACAAATTTTGAAGAAAAAGGAGTTTATCTTTGTTTCTGTTATACATTTTTGCAAATACATAATTGTTCTTCATAAATTTAGGCCAGAATGTATTCTGCTACATTTCTTTGGTGAAAATAACCCAAATCAGTGTTTATTTTTTAGTTTGTAGGAAGGGTATAGAGTCCATAAACTACGGTATACAGTATATCTTAAAATTGGTCAGTTGTGATGTACTGACGGCCGATCTCATTTCCTGAGTCCCTAAAACGTCAGGATAGTACAAATATCCCCCAAATTACCCCTTTTTTTTGGAAAATAAACAGTCCAAAGTATATAGCAAGAGGCATGGACAGCTTTTTTTTGAATTGTACTTTTTGTCACAATTTTTGGAAAACGAAGAAATTAAATATTTTTTTTTCACAAAGTTGTCATTTTAACAAGTTAAGTCTCACACACAGCATATGCATACTTATAATTACACCCCAAAACACATTCTTCTATGCCTCCCAAGTATGGGGATACCACATGCATAAGACCTTTTCAGAGTCTAGATGCATAGTAGGGCCCAAAATCCAAAGAGTGCCTTTGGGCTTTAAAGGAGCAAAAATTATACGTAAATTACATAATACGCTTCTAATTTTCTGACTACCTATCACATTTTGGAGGCACTGGAGTACCAGGACAGTGGAAACACCCACAAAATGACCCCATTTTGGAAAGCAAACACTCATAGGTATTTTCTAACAGATGTAATAAGTCTTCTGAACAAGTTATTTTTTGGTACAAGTTTTTGAAAAATGCAGGAAAGAAAATTTAAATTATTTTTCTTTTTTTAAACAAAGTTGTCAATTAGCTACTTCAATACTGGGCACTTTCACCCCCTTTTTGTCCAAGCCATTTTTCAGCTTTGAGCGCTGTTGCACTTTGAATGACAATTGTGCGGTCATGCAACACTGCACGCAAATGGCATTTTTATCATATTTTCACACAAATGGAGCTTTCTTTTGGTGGTATTTATTCACCACTTTTTTTCTTGTTTTTTGCTATGTAAATGAAAAATAAACTTTCTCATTTCTTCATTTCTGTTATAAATTTTTGCAAATAAATAATTGTTCTCCATAAATTTAAGCCAAAATGTATTCTGATTCATTTCTTTAGTTAAAAAAAACCCAAATCAGTGTTTATTATTTAGTTTTTAGGAAAGTTATAGAGTCCGCAAAGTATGGTATATCTGAAAATTGATCAATCCTGATGTACTGACGGCCGATCTAATTTCTTGGGACCCTAAAATACCAGGTAGTACAACATTTTTGAAGTTGTAATTTTTTGTCATACATTTTTGCAAATGAAGAAATTAAAAAAACATTTTTTACATTTTTTGGGGGAAAATAAACAGTCCAAGGTATATAGTAAGAGGCATGGACATTTTTTTTTAATTGTACTGTTTGTCACAATGTTTTGGAAAATGAAGAAATTAAATATATTTTTTTCACATAGTTGTCTCACACACAGCATATGCATACTTATAATTACACAACAAAAACACATTCAATACAAATACCCACCAAATTACTCCTTTTTGAAAAGTAGACAGTCCAAGGTGTTTAGTAAAATGCATGGCGAGTTTTTTGAAGTTGTAAATTTTTTGTCATACTTTTTTGGAAAATGAAGTCTTTAAAATTTTTTTCTCAATTTGTTTTTTTACATACTGTCACCAGTGCAGTACAGAGTCATCATATAACTGGTGTGGTGGTTATCGGGGACACTGACAGGTGACAGTACGAAAACATTTTTTTTCTTTTTTATTGATTTTTTTGAACACACTATGACCAGACCAATATATCGTTACCATAGTAACATTGTACTACTCCGGAGAAATGATCAGGATTTATTTTTACACATTATGATTGCTTATAGTAGTGACTTTCACTGCTATAAACAAGCATAGCATTTTTACTGAATGATATTGATTCATTCAGTATGTACTGTATTGTTGTTATTAGCTGCGATTAGCCACAGCTAATCACATGGTACAGATGGGCTGTGCTTGGCCCTGTCTGTACCATGTGATCACTGTGACCAATCATAGCTAGCAACACGAATGTACACAATGAATGGTATTCATTATTTACAATTGTCATGTGATTTGCTGTGATTGGTCACAACGATCAAATGGCACCAGCAGCAGGCTGGTACAGTGATCTGTCATTGGCTGTGTCTGGTGGACACAGCCGGTGACAGACTGCACCTATAGCACAGCTGCATGGCCATGCACAATGTGTGTTCCGGGAGGATATCACATGACGTCCACCTGGAACGAGCAAAGTCCTGCCAAGCTGTCAATTTGCAATAGGTCAGGCGGGAAGTGGTTAATAAGCTACTGTATTTCTTGCACACATCATAGGGATACTTATAATTACACCCCAAAACACATTCTGCTACTTCTGCTGAGTATGATGATACCACATGTGTGAGACATTTTCACAGCTAGTGTTAGGATCCGCCAGGCGGAGCCCTCCGTCTGCCAGCTGGTAGACCTACCCAGAGCGTGGGGTCTAAGCCCGGGCTGTGCTTTCACCAGGGCCCCTGATGGTGGGGATGGACTTGAAACAGTCCCGGGCCAGGTCACGACCTCTGAGCGGGCCACCAGCGGCCGAGGAGGCCTCCGGGGATGTATGTAGGTACCAGGAGAGCCAGCTGTGAAGAGGATGGCGGCCCCAGCAGGGTGGTACGGATAGTGGCCCCGTGGGGTAAGCGGGGTACCGAATCGGCGGGCTAGGAGTAGTCGGGTCACACGCAGGGTCAGCCAGGTAAATCAATCCGTAGGAACAGTCGGGATAAGCCGAGTCAAAACGCAGGAGCAGGCAGAATAGTCAGAACAAAGCCGGGTCAATCTCAGGGGCAGGCAGCGTAGTCAGGGTCAAAAAACAGGGTCACAGCAGGAGCAGGTATTCAGGATCACATATAGACCTTGCGGCAATTTGTGACAGTGCAGGGCATCTTTAAATAGTGCGCCCTGCACTGTCATTGGCTGGCTAGGACGCGCCCCCGGCTGTCATTGGACGCCTGAGGCGCGCCCGCGGTTTCTACTGCGCATGCGCGGCGTCCTGTCAGCCGCGGCTCGCCGGGACCTAGTTCCTGTGTCCCGGCGTGATCTGCCGCCAATGCGCATGCGCGGGGGACAGAGCCGCGATTGCGGCAGACGGAGCCGGGATCCCTGACATTGCCCCCCCCAACGGGCACCCTCCGGGAGCCCCACTGATCTCTCCACCGCGGGTGAGCACGAAAAAACTCCCGGATGAGCCTGGGCGCGTGAACGTCCTGGGCGGGTTCCCAGGAGTTCTCCTCAGGACCATAACCCTTCCATTTTATCAGGAACTGAGTCTGGCCCCCCCTCCTTCGGCAACTGAGGATAGCCTCCACCTCAAATTCCTCCTGGTCACCTATGGCGATTGCCTCGGGAGGTCTGGATTCTCGGTCTGGGAAGGGATCCGGTCTGGACGGCTTCAGGAGAGATACATGAAACACAGGATGTATTTTGAAAGTCTGCGGAAGCTCGAGTTCGTAGGCCACCTCGTTGACCATTCGTTTAACAGGAAATGGGCCAATGTACTTGGGTCCCAGCTTCTTTGAGGGGCACAGCATCTTCAAGTTGGCTGTTGCCAGCCAAACCAGATCTCCTGGTTGAAGCAGTAAATCTCCTCTTCTCTTTCTGTCGAAAGCCTTCTTACTGTCCTCCTGGGCCTTAGCGATGGCTTCCTGAATAGTCTTGTTGTTGACGGAAAAGAAGTTCAAGATGTCTTGCGACGCCGGTACCAGATTTTCAGGCATTAGATCAGGGAGGAATGTGGGGTGATACCCGTAATTAGAAAAGAATGGCGATTGACCCGTAGCTGAGTGACTTGAGTTGTTGTATGAGAACTCCGCAGAAGGCAACAACGTCAGCCAGTCATCCTGGAGATAGGAGGTGTAGCATCGTAAATACTGTTCCAGCGTTTGGTTGGTCCTCTCGGTTTGACCGTTGGTCTGCGGGTGGTAGGCGGATGAGAGCGACAGCTTGATTCCCAGCGCTTTACATAGGGCGTTCCAGAACCTGGAGGTGAATTGCACCCCCCGATCCGACACAATGTCTTCGGGGACTCCATGAAGCCTTACCACTTCCCGAATGAAGATCCGTGCCGTTTCCGGTGCCGATGGGGTCTTCTCCAGGGGCACGAAATGCGCCATCTTCGAGAAGCGGTCGACGATCACCATTATCGCTGTGTGGCCTTGGGATGGTGGGAGTTCGACCACAAAATCCATGGCTATCATTTGCCAGGCCCGCTTGGGTATAGGTAATGGACGTAACAATCCCCATGCCCTACTCCTGGAGGGTTTGTTCCTTTGACAGGTGGGACACGTCCGGACGTAACGCTCACAATCCTTGATCATGTCCGGCCACCAGAACGAGCGCCGTAGCAGTTCTAGAGTCTTCGTCACCCCGAAGTGACCTGCCATTGGATGGTCGTGGCAATGCCCTAGGACCAAGGTTCGCACCTCTTCTGGGAGCATGATTCGGTCTTCCTTCCAAAACAGGCCACCGTGGCTCTGGAGGGGTGACCCAGACGGAACGGGTAGTCTTACCGAAGCATCAAGAAGCCGGGAGCGCAGTTCCGTTTGTAGCGCGAGGAAGCTTCCAGAAGGCAGGATGGTGTCTAGTACCGCAGCGTCGTCGGGGTCCTCAAACATGCGGGACAGGGCGTCTGGTTTGGTATTCTTAGTACCGGGTCGGTACGTTATATGGAATGAGAATCGAGAAAAGAAAAGAGCCCATCTCGCTTGGCGTGGTCTCAGTCGTTTTGCCGTCCTTAAATATTCAAGGTTTTTGTGATCTGTAAATATTAGGATTGGGTGAGTGGCCCCTTCCAGTAAATACCTCCATTCTTCCAGAGCGGTTTTAATGGCCAGGAGCTCCCGATCTCCAATGTCATAGTTGCGCTCCGCTGGTGTCAGCTTCCTGGAGAAGAACGCCACAGGGTGCAGTAGTTCCTTGGTACCATTCCTTTGGGACAGAACCGCTCCTACCGCGTTTTCGGAGGCGTCAACTTCCAACACATATGGGAGCGAAGAATCCGGATGGCAGAGAATGGGAGCAGAGGTGAACAGTCTCTTGAGCTTATCGAAGGCCGACTGAGCTTCGGAGGTCCACTTAAAGCGGACCCCTTGTTTCGTCAGTTGCGTGATCGGGGAGACCAGGCCGGAGAAGTTCCTAACAAATTTTCTGTAAAAGTTAGCAAAGCCGATGAAGCGCTGTACCCCCTTTTTGTCGGCGGGTATTGGCCAATCTAAGATCGCCGTGACCTTCTGGGGATCCATCGCGACCCCCGCGGAAGAGAGAACCAGTCCCAAGAATGTGATCTCGTGCTGTTCAAAACAGCACTTTTCAGCCTTAGCGTATAGCCCGTGTTGGCGCAACCGTTCTAAGACCCGTGACACGTGACCCCGATGAACCTCCAGTGAGGGGGAAAAAATTAGGATGTCATCCAAGTAAACTACCACGAAAATCGCGAAAAACATCATTGATAAAATGCTGAAAAGTCGCCGGGGCATTACAGAGCCCGAACGGCATCACCAAATATTCGTAGTGACCGAATCTTGTACGGAACGCCGTTTTCCACTCATCCCCCTCCCTGATACGAACAAGGTTATAGGCCCCCCGCAGGTCTAATTTAGTGAATATCGTTGCTGATCTCAGTCTCTGGAGGAGCTCGGGGACTAGGGGTAAGGGATAACGATTCTTTACCGTAATTTTATTTAGGTCACGATAGTCTATGCAGGGCCGTAACGATTTGTCCTTCTTCTCTACAAAGAACAACCCGGCCCCGGCTGGGGATGTGGAAGGACGAATAAAGCCCTTCCGAAGGTTTTCGTCGATATATTCCCTCAGCACCCCCGATTCCATTTCGGACAAGGGGAAGATACGGCCGAAAGAGATTTCCGACCCGGGTAGGAGGTCAATGGGGCAGTCGTAGGGACGGTGTGGAGGTAGAACGTCAGCTCCCCGCTTACTAAAGACGTCCAAGAAGTCATGATAGGCCGGAGGAATCACCTGGGATAGATTGGTGTCTCCGTCCAAGCACAGGAGGAACCGAGGAACCATGGGTCCTGTGACGTGGCAGTGACTCAAACAATAGGGTGACCGAAAATGAATCGTTCCCTTTTCCCAGTCAATCTGGGGGTTATGGGCCCTCAGCCAAGGGAGCCCCAGAATGACTGGAAAAAGGGGGGAGGCGATGGCGTCCAAACGGAGGAACTCCTGGTGATGGTCTGCCATAGTGGTGAAAATGGGTGGTGTCTCCTGGTCCACCACCCCAGATTTTATACTGGACCCATCTGCCAAGAAAATGTTGAACCCCCTTTCTTTGGTCTGGAGAGGGATTTTTTGCCGGTGGGCAAAAGTCAGATCAATAAAACAGCTACAGGCTCCTGAGTCAACGATCGCGGTCACCGACAATATTCCTCCGGGGAGCTGTAAAGACACAGGAATGGCCAGGTAACTAGACTGATCATCCCTGCCTGCAGGTAAGGAACAAGAAACGGGCGTGGACTTACTCGTTTTTGCAGGACAGGAGCGCACCTGGTGACCAGCTTCCCCGCAGTACAGACACAGGTTCAGTGAGCGCCTCCTCTGGCGTTCCTCGACCGATAAGTGGGAACGGGCCAGTCCCAGTTGCATGGGTTCCGAGTTGTCTCCCATCTCCGTGTTTCGCGGATGGTTCCCTGGGGCTGGAGTTGTATCTCTTGATGGAATCCATGCCACCCTTTGACCCTGGCCGCTCCTTTCCTGTCGACGTTCCCTTAGTCTACGGTCAATTTGAATGGCCAATTCAATCAATCTTTCCAGGGAGTCAGGTAGGCCTACTCGTGCGAGTTCGTCCTTGAGAGGCTCAGACAGTCCAATGCGGAACTGGTGACATAAGGCCGCATCGTTCCATCTGGTGTCTCCCATGCTACGCCTAAAATCGGATGCGTATTCTTCCGCTGCCCGGCGGCCCTGTCACAGAGTGTATAGGGTAGCCTCTGCGGAAGCAGCCCGCTGAGGGTCGTCATACAAAACGGCCATGGCCTGAAAGAACTCGGTCACGGAGTCAAGATGGGGGTCGCGCTTCTCCATCAGACGGTGGGCCCAATCCTGGGGCTCATCCTGAAGGAGAGAGACTAGAAACCCCACCTTGACGGTCTCGGAGGAGAATGTGCGAGGCTGCAAGTCAAAATATAGTGTGCAAGCGTTCCGAAAGGCTCGGAAGCGGCTCCGGTCCCCACGGAACCGCTCCGGCAGGGGAACGCGGGGTTCAGGAGCTAAGGGTGTGGCAACCGCTCCGGATACCGGGGTAGCGGGAGGTTCCACAGACGGGGAACTCTGAGCAGGGGGAGTCTGGGGGGCTAATGTCTCCATGCGGTCTTCCAGTCGGGCGCAGCGACTGTGGAAGTTCTGGAAAGCCTGGGTCAAAGTTGCCAGGTGCTGGCAAATATCCTCTAGGGACGCCGGTCCACTTCCTGGCTCTGTCATGGCCGCAAGGTACTGTTAGGATCCGCCAGGCGGAGCCCTCCGTCTGCCAGCTGGTAGACCTACCCAGAGCGTGGGGTCTAAGCCCGGGCTGTGCTTTCACCAGGGCCCCTGATGGTGGGGATGGACTTGAAACAGTCCCGGGCCAGGTCACGACCTCTGAGCGGGCCACCAGCGGCCGAGGAGGCCTCCGGGGATGTATGTAGGTACCAGGAGAGCCAGCTGTGAAGAGGATGGCGGCCCCAGCAGGGTGGTACGGATAGTGGCCCCGTGGGGTAAGCGGGGTACCGAATCGGCGGGCTAGGAGTAGTCGGGTCACACGCAGGGTCAGCCAGGTAAATCAATCCGTAGGAACAGTCGGGATAAGCCGAGTCAAAACGCAGGAGCAGGCAGAATAGTCAGAACAAAGCCGGGTCAATCTCAGGGGCAGGCAGCGTAGTCAGGGTCAAAAAACAGGGTCACAGCAGGAGCAGGTATTCAGGATCACATATAGACCTTGCGGCAATTTGTGACAGTGCAGGGCATCTTTAAATAGTGCGCCCTGCACTGTCATTGGCTGGCTAGGACGCGCCCCCGGCTGTCATTGGACGCCTGAGGCGCGCCCGCGGTTTCTACTGCGCATGCGCGGCGTCCTGTCAGCCGCGGCTCGCTGGGACCTAGTTCCTGTGTCCCGGCGTGATCTGCCGCCAATGCGCATGCGCGGGGGACAGAGCCGCGATTGCGGCAGACGGAGCCGGGATCCCTGACAGCTAGGCACACAGAGGGGCCCAAAATCCAAAGAGCACCCAGGTTAGTTGCATTAGTTATTCATCTAATTTACTTACTACTTATCACATTGTTGGAGGCCCTGGAGCACCAGGACAGTGGAAACACCCATAAAATTGTCACGTTTTGGAAAGCAAACACCAAGGTATTTTCTCAGAGGCATAGTAAGTCTTTTGTAAACTTAATTTTTTTGCCACAAGTATTTGGAAAATTCGGAATGAATATGAAAAGTAATTTTTTTAAACAAAGTTGTCAATTTAATAAGAAATTTATCACACACAGTATGGACATACTTAAAATTGCACCCCAAAACACATTATACTACTCTTTCTGAGTATGGAGAAACCACATGTGAGACTTTTTTTAATGTTTGGATTGATTATATACCGGAAATTGGGGGAAATTCAATAAAGCTGCTGCACCACTTTTCTGGTGTGAATCCCTCTTGTTGATGTGTTGCAACAAATTCATGAACCATTTGCGACACTTTTGGTTCTGACAGCGACTCGAGCACCAAGTTCAAATACTTCTTAAATGCGCCACTTTCACATTGTGTAGCATTGAATGTTCCAGTTGCACATTGTATCACGTTGAAAGCTCCGAATGAAAAAGTGGAGCTAATGAGGAACAACTGTTTTGACGTAGAGAATAAATCTGGCTCAGACAAATTTTGGAAAGTGTCTCACATGCATTCTAAAAAAGTGGTGCAGCATTAGCCAAATTCAAGCAAAATTCTGGACGGGTACATGAATTTAGAACATTCTTCACTACTTTTAGAATTCATAATCACCACCACACTATTTTCAGTGTCTGTAATCACCGCCACACCATTTATAGTGTCCCTAATCACCACCAGACCTGTTACAGTGTCTTTACACTGCCACGTTATTTACAGTGTCCCTGATCACCAACACACCATTTCCAGTGTCTCTGATCACCACCACACCATTTACTGTGTCCCTAATCACCACCCACTAATTTATAAAGTCCATAAACACCACCACACCAATTATAGTGTCCCTAATCACCACCAGACCAGTTACAGTGTCTCTACACTGCCACTGTAACTGGTGTGGAAGTAATTAGGGATAGTGTAAATGGTGTGGTGGTGATCAGAGACACTGTAAATGGTGTGACAGTGATCAGGAATACTGTAAATGGTGTGGCAGTGTAGGGACACTGTAAGTGGTCTGGGGCTGATTACAGACACTGTAATTGGTCTGGTGGTGATTAGGGACACTGTAACTGGTGTGGTGGTGATTAGGGACACTGTAACTAGTCTGTTGGTGATTAGGGACACTGTAAATGGTGTGGCCGTTATTAGGGACATTGTAACTGCTCTAGTGGTGATTAGGGACACTGTAATTGGTCTAGTGGTGACTAGGGATACTATAAATGGTGTGGTGGTGATTAGGGATACTGTAACTGGTGTGGTGGTGATTAGAAACACTGTAATTGGTGTGGCATTGATAAGGGACACTGTAACTGGTGTGGTGGTGAATGGGACACTGTAAATGGTGTGGCGATGGTTAGGGACACTGTAAATGGTGTGGCAGTGTAGAGACACTGTAACTGATCTGGCGGTGATTAGGGACACTGTAATTGGTGTGGTGGTGATTAGGGACACTGCAAGTGGTGTGGCGATGATTAGGGACACTTTAACTGGTCTGGTGGTGATTAGGGACACTATAAATTGTGTGGCGGTGTAGGGACACTGCAACTGATCTGCTGGTGATTAGCGACACTATAAATGCTGTGGTGGTGATTAGGGACACTGTAGCTGGTGTGGCAGTGATTAGGGACACTGTAACTGGTCTGGTGGTGATAAGGGACACTGTAAATGGTGTGGTGGTGATTATGGATAGTCTCATTAGTGTGGCAGTGATTAGGGACACTGTAACTGGTCTGGTGGTGATAAGGGACACTGTAAATGGTGTGGTGGTGATTATGGATAGTCTCATTAGTGTGGCAGTGATTAGGAACACTGCAATTGTTGTGGCGTTGATTAGGGAAACTGTAACTGGTCTGGTGGTGACTGGGACACTGTAAATGGTGTGGCAGTGTTTAGAAACATTATAAATGGTGTGGTGGTAGTCAGGGACACTGTAAATGGTATGGAGGTAATCAGGGACACTGTAAACAGTGTGGCACTGTAGGGACACTGTAACTAGTCTGGTGGTGATTAGGGATAATGTAACTGGTGTGGCGATGATTAGGGACACTGTAAATGGAGTGGTGGTGACTATGGACACTATAAATGGTGTGGCAGTGATTAGGGACACTGTAAATGGTTTGGTGGGGATTATGGACAGTCACTGGTGTGGCAGTGATTAGGGATACTGTAACTGGTGTGGAAGTAATTAGGGACAGTGTAAATGGTGTGGTTGTGATTATGGACACTATAAATGGTGTGGTGGTGATCAGAGACACTGTAAATGGTGTGGCGGTGATCAGGAACACTGTAAATGGTGTGGCAGTGTAGGGACAGTAAGTGGTCTGGGACTGATTACAGACACTGTAACTGGTCTGGTGGTGATTAGGGACACTGTAACTCGTCTGGTGGTGATTAGGAACACTGTAAATGGCGTGGTGATGATCAGGGACACTGTAAACATTGTGGCGGTGTAGGGACACTGTAACTGGTCTGATGGTGATTAGGGATACTGTAACTGTTGTGGCAGTGATTACACTGTAAATGGTCTGGTGGTGATTAGGGGCACTGTAAAGGATGTGGTGGTGATTATGGACACAGTAACTGGTGTGGCGGTGATTAGAGACACTGTAAATGCTGTGGCGGGGATTATGGATACTGTAACTGGTGTGGTGGTGATTATGGACACTATAAATGGTGTAGTGGTGATCAGACACTGTACATGGTGTGGCGGTGATTAGCAACACTGTAGCTTGTCTGGTGGTGATTAGGGACACTATAAATGGTGTGGTGGTGATTAGGAACACTGTAACTGGTGTGGTGGTGATTAGGGATACTGTAACTGGTCTGGTGGTGATTAGGGACACAGTAAATGGTTTAGTGGTGATCAGAGACACTGTAAATGGTGTGGCGATGTAGGGATACTGTAAAGGGCGTGGTGGTGATTATGGACACTGTAACTGGTGTGGCGGTGATTAGGGACGCTTTAATTGGTCTGGTGGTGATTAGGGGCACCGTAAATGATATGGCAGTGATTACGGACACTGTTACTGGTGTGGGAGTAATTAGGGATACCATAAATGATGTGGCGGTGATTAGCAACAAAGAAAATGGTGTGGTGGTGATCAGAGACACTGTAAATGGTGTGGCAGTTTAAAGACACTGTAAGTGGTCTGGTGGTGATTAGGGACACTGTAAATGATTTGGTGATGATTATGGACACTGTAACTGGTGTGGTGGTGATTGGGAACACAGTAAACGGTGTGGTGGTGTTCAGAGACACTGTAAACGGTGTGGCAGGTTAGGGACACTGTAACCGGTCTGGTGGTTATTAGGGATATTATAAGTGTTGTGTTGGTGATTAGGGACACTGTAACTGGTGTGGTGTTGATTAGAGATATTATAAATGGTGTGGTGATGATTAGGGACACTATAAATGGTGTGGTGTTTATTAGACACTGTAACTGGTCTGGTGGTGATTAGAGATACTATAAATGGTGTGGTGGTGATTAGGGACACTGTAAATGGTGTTGTGGTTTAGGGACACTAACTCATCTGGGGGTAATTAGGGACACTGTAACTGGTCTGGTGGTAACTAAGGACACTACAAAAGTTGTGGCAGTGATTAGGGACACAGTAAACGGTGTGGCAGTGTAGGGACATTGTCACTGGTCTGGTCCTGATTAGGGAAACTATAAATGGTGTGGTGGTGATTAGGGACACTGTAAATGTTTTTGCGGTTTAGGGACACTAACTAATTTGGGGGTAATTCGGGACACTGTAACTAGTCTGGTGGTAATTAGGGACACTACAAAAGCTGTGGCGGTGATTAGGGACACAGTAAACGGTGTGGCAGTGTAGGGACATTTTCACTGGTCTGGTCCTGATTAGGGAAACTATAAATGGTGTGGCGGTGATTACGGATTCTGTAACTGGCCTGGTGGTGATCAGGCACACTTAAATGGTGTGGTGGTGTAGGGATACTATAACTGGTCTGGGGTGATTAGGGACACTTACTGGTGATCAAGGACAGTGTAAGGTCCCTTTCATATAGCTGGATTGGCGCAGCCACCGGATTCTTGCTGCTGCCAGGACTAGGTTATGTGATCTGCAGTGCTGTCTACATGTAACCACAGACAGAGCAGTTAGCTGCAGTTTGGTTCAGATGTCTGGCCTGGATGCAGCTTATTGGTCACCAGTAAAAATACGCATATGCAAGTGTTTTTTCAATTGTGGATCTGAATACAGTGCAGTTTTCAATGGAGCCATTCACACACGTGTGTAAACATGAGCTGCTTTCAGAATCTAAAACTCTGCACTTAAGAACATGCCATTTACACGCTAGCCAACATATATGTGCGTAATTTAAGTCCAGGTATTTAATTGAGCATTACATCAGAACTTTCCTCCTAGAAAACGCGTGTAATATCAGAAAATCTTTATGGCCGTGTGAATAAAGCCTAAAAGTGGTGAAAAGTGCGCCAAATCCCTGTCCTTGTCTTGAGTCTGGCTCATGCGGAGCCACTTTTAGAATGCACTCGAGACATTTCCAGAAACTCAGTGTCAGGGTCTCTGTACGCCAAGAGTTCATGTTTACTCGCTGCCCTTTCATAAGGGAACGGTCAGCATTTTGCGTTCAGTTCATTCACGGTACAGCGTAAAAGTGGCGGATTTGAACACTGCCGGAATTTGGTGCCGGAGTCGTTGTCGGACCCAAACGTGCTGCACGTACTTCGTGAACTTAGCGCGATGCACTAACCAGAGGGATGAACGCCTGAAAAGTGTCGCCATTATCTGTATGAGCCACTTTGTCCAGGACATGGGCCGTTGTTCCCACTCACATCCATAAGGCGTTTCATTATACACGAGGGATATCGAACACGATACACATAGAATGGCTACATTACGGAAAGGGCCCACGCAATACACAGAATGGTTACATTACGGAAAGGGACCACGCGATACACGCAGAACGGCTACGTTACGGAAAGGGACCACGCAATACACACAGAACGGCTACGTTATGGAAAGGCACCACGCAATACACATAGAACGGCTACGTTACGGAAAGGGAGCACGCGATACACACAGAACGGCTACGTTACGGAAAGGGACCACGCGATACACACAGAACGGCTACGTTATGGAAAGGCACCACGCGATACACATAGAACGGCTACGTTACCGAAAGGGACCACGCGATACACACAGAACGGCTACGTTACCGAAAGGGACCACGCGATACACACAGAACGGCTACGTTATGGAAAGGCACCACGCGATACACATAGAACGGCTACGTTACCGAAAGGGACCACGCGATACACACAGAACGGCTACGTTACCGAAAGGGACCACGCGATACACACAGAACGGCTACGTTACCGAAAGGGACCACGCGATACACACAGAACGGCTACGTTACCGAAAGGGACCACGCGATACACACAGAACGGCTACGTTACCGAAAGGGACCACGCGATACACACAGAACGGCTACGTTACGGAAAGGCACCACGCGATACACACAGAACGGCTACGTTACGGAAAGGCACCACGCGATACACACAGAACTGCTACGTTACGGAAAGGGACCACGCGATACACACAGAACGGCTACGTTACGGAAAGGCACCACGCAATACACATAGAACGGCTACGTTACGGAAAGGCACCACGCAATACACGCATAACGGCTACGTTACGGAAAGGGACCACGCAATACACACAGAACGGCTACGTTACGGAAAGGCACCACGCAATACACATAGAACGGCTACGTTACGGAAAGGGAGCACGCGATACACACAGAACGGCTACGTTACGGAAAGGGACCACGCAGTACACACAGAACGGCTACATTGCAGAGAGGGACAACGCGATACACATAGAACGGCTACGTTACCGAAAGGGACCACGTGATACACACAGAACGGCTACGTTACCGAAAGGGACCACGCGATACACACAGAACGGCTACATTATGGAAAGGGACAACGCGATACAAACTACATAACAAAAGTGAACGTAGTAAAACCAATAACGTGCGATACTGATACGTGCGATACTAAAACCAATAACGTGCGATACTGAATCAGCGACGGCAATCCCCCTTTCTCCATTTCCGTGTAACACTTTCCTCCCTCCACCCCGTGACAGCAGAGCGGACATCACTTCCTGTCATGTACTCTATTACGTATCCCCTCAGCTAAAACAAAAGCGACCGTTGCCGCACAGAGCCCGCCCCTCCTCTCTGGCGTCGCTTTGTACCGTTCAAACCAACCAATGGACAGCGCTCTGCTATCGGTGAAGCGAGTCCGTCTCTGTCCTCTGGCCGGCGATTGGTTGAACTCTCAGTCTATCCCAGGAAAGGCACGCTGACTGGGAAGCGCTCTCGTCCGCTAGCTGCTATTGGTCAGTTCACGTGACGTCTTTTTTGTTTTGATTGGACCACAGGGACGATTTGGAGAAGGCGTGGTTAGAAGGGGACGAAGGTTATATGAAGGGGTGTCGGTGGGCCGTAAAGGCTTAGTGCCGGGGGAAGCCAAGTGAAAGAAGGAGGCCTGGGTGTCCGGAGAGCCGGCTAGCGAGGAGGAGGGCACTGCTAGGAGGAGAACAACGCCGGCGGTCGTACACAAGGGTTAGGCCCGAAGCCTCCGAGCTGAGCGATCAACGTCACATCCTTGTCACAGCGCAGAGATACCCAGGCCGGCCTGACAGCGAGAGGCTTACCGGAGCACTGACCGGTCGTACCAATAGAGAGCCGATCTTCCCTGCTCCAGAGGGTAGCCCGTACAGAGGCATGGTAAGTGCTGGCAGTGGCCAGGCCTGGCCTGGCCGGTGTGTGCTGAGTTACCTGGGGGAGAGAATGCTTCGTGCTCAACATTTCCTCCTCTGTGCTCTCTACCTGTTGTCTGATCTGTCATCACTGTCCTTAGATCAGTCAGTGTGTATACAGGGGACATCCTGATCCTTCCACCAGCCTCAGGTGTGTGTACACAGGGGGGACATCCCGATCCTTCCACCAGCCTCAGGTGTGTGTACACAGGGGGGACATCCCGATCCTTCCACCAGCCTCAGGTGTGTGTACACAGGGGGGACATCCCGATCCTTCCACCAGCCTCAGGTGTGTGTACACAGGGGGGACATCCCGATCCTTCCACCAGCCTCAGGTGTGTGTACACAGGGGGGACATCCCGATCCTTCCACCAGTCTCAGGTGTGTGTACACAGGGGGGACATCCCGATCCTTCCACCAGCCTCAGGTGTGTGTACACAGGGGGGACATCCCGATCCTTCCACCAGTCTCAGGTGTGTGTACACAGGGGGGACATCCCGATCCTTCCACCAGCCTCAGGTGTGTGTACACGGGGGACATCCCGATCCTTCCACCAGCCTCAGGTGTGTGTACACAGGGGGGACATCCCGATCCTTCCACCAGCCTCAGGTGTGTGTACACAGGGGGGACATCCCGATCCTTCCACCAGCCTCAGGTGTGTGTACACAGGGGGGACATCCCGATCCTTCCACCAGCCTCAGGTGTGTGTACACAGGGGGGACATCCCGATCCTTCCACCAGCCTCAGGTGTGTGTACACAGGGGGGACATCCCGATCCTTCCACCAGCCTCAGGTGTGTGTACACAGGGGGGACATCCCGATCCTTCCACCAGCCTCAGGTGTGTGTACACAGGGGGGACATCCCGATCCTTCCACCAGCCTCAGGTGTGTGTACACAGGGGGGACATCCTGATCCTTCCACCAGCCTCAGGTGTGTGTATACAGGGGACATCCCGATCCACCAGCCTCAGGTGTGTGCACACACGGGGGACATCCTGATCCTTCCACCAGCCTCAGGTGTGTGTACACATGGGGACGTCCTGATCCTTCCACCAGCCTCAGGTGTGTGTACACACGGGGACGTCCTGATCCTTCCACCAGCCTCAGGTGTGTGTACACACGGGGACGTCCTGATCCTTCCACCAGCCTCAGGTGTGTGTACACACGGGGACGTCCTGATCCTTCCACCAGCCTCAGGTGTGTGTACACACAGGGGACATCCTTCCACCGGTCCCAGATCTGTATGAACACACAGGGGACACCCTTCCACCGGCCCCAGATCTGTATGAACACACAGGGGACATCCTTCCACCGGCCCCAGATCTGTATGAACACACAGGGGACACCCTTCCACCGGCCCCAGATCTGTATGAACACACAGGGGACACCCTTCCACCGGCCCCAGATCTGTATGAACACACAGGGGACACCCTTCCACCGGCCCCAGATCTGTATGAACACACAGGGGACACCCTTCCACCGGCCCCAGATCTGTATGAACACACAGGGGACACCCTTCCACCGGCCCCAGATCTGTATGAACACACAGGGGACACCCTTCCACCGGCCCCAGATCTGTATGAACACACAGGGGACACCCTTCCACCGGCCCCAGATCTGTATGAACACACAGGGGACACCCTTCCACCGGCCCCAGATCTGTATGAACACACAGGGGACACCCTTCCACCGGCCCCAGATCTGTATGAACACACAGGGGACACCCTTCCACCGGCCCCAGATCTGTATGAACACACAGGGGACACCCTTCCACCGGCCCCAGATCTGTATGAACACACAGGGGACACCCTTCCACCGGCCCCAGATCTGTATGAACACACAGGGGACACCCTTCCACCGGCCCCAGATCTGTATGAACACAGGGGACACCCTTCCACCGGCCCCAGATCTGTATGAACACACAGGGGACACCCTTCCACCGGCCCCAGATCTGTATGAACACACAGGGGACACCCTTCCACCGGCCCCAGATCTGTATGAACACACAGGGGACACCCTTCCACCGGCCCCAGATCTGTATGAACACACAGGGGACACCCTTCCACCGGCCCCAGATCTGTATGAACACACAGGGGACACCCTTCCACCGGCCCCAGATCTGTATGAACACACAGGGGACACCCTTCCACCGGCCCCAGATCTGTATGAACACACAGGGGACACCCTTCCACCGGCCCCAGATCTGTATGAACACACAGGGGACACCCTTCCACCGGCCCCAGATCTGTATGAACACACAGGGGACACCCTTCCACCGGCCCCAGATCTGTATGAACACACAGGGGACACCCTTCCACCGGCCCCAGATCTGTATGAACACACAGGGGACATCCTTCCACCGGCCCCAGATCTGTATGAACACACAGGGGACATCCTTCCACCGGCCCCAGATCTGTATGAACACACACGGGACATCCTTCCACCGGCCCCAGATCTGTATGAACACACAGGGGACACCCTTCCACCGGTCCCAGATCTGTATGAACACACACGGGACACCCTTCCACCGGTCCCAGATCTGTATGAACACACACGGGACACCCTTCCACCGGTCCCAGATCTGTATGAACACACACGGGACATCCTTCCACCGGTCCCAGATCTGTATGAACACACACGGGACATCCTTCCACCGGTCCCAGATCTGTATGAACACACAGGGGACATCCTTCCACCGGCCCCAGATCTGTATGAACACACAGGGGACATCCTTCCACCGGTCCCAGATCTGTATGAACACACGGGACATCTGGGTGCTGAACATATAAACATGTGCAATCAGATCTCCGAGTGTGCCCCATGGTGTATGTTCACTGCTAATTACTGATCTTTTCTAGTAAAACCAAATGTGGGTTCTCTGTGTCTTCTCAGAGATTGATGGAGCTTGTGGGTCTGCTCCGATGAGTGTGATGGCCCATAGACATAACATGATTTGGCCATTATTGGCACAACCATTCACAATGTATCTAAAGCCAATACATTTATATTTCAGTTACAACTGCTGTCTTTTTTTTTTTTTTTCTCCATGTGTCTTGAGTAACTTTTTCACTTCTTGTCCTGTAGACTTACTAATATCGTTCCAATGTGAGGGAAATCCCCTCTAGGGGCTTGTTCTGGGTATGAAACCTGCATTGTGTGTGCTTTTCCCACACCATGTTCCAAACCACTGGGTGTGCGATCTGCGGGTGGGAATAAATTCCTAACACCCCAAACGCAGATCGCTAACAGTGCGTTTGCATGCATTGGATCACATGCTACCTCAGTACCATGTGATCCAGTTGCAGTTTGCATTTCAAGTAGCGCATGCTCACCTTTAGTGCGATCCAGTGTGATTTAAGCTTGTTCTAATGCAGGGCTTGACAAATTTGCTTTAAATCTAGGTGTCGGTTAAAAAAGTTTGAAACAATTTTTTTTTTTTTTTTTTTAGCAAAGCTTTTTCAACTACAAATCCCTTTTATGTAGCCAGAAGCCAGGCAGCTAGTTTCTATTAAAGGGGCATGACTGAAAAAGGTCTGCCGATCGGCAACTGGTCAGTGCTCTGAGCCGATGGCTGAGATCGCTGACCGATGTGTTCTGGTGGGGGGGCCAGCAGTCTGCCTGTCAGAACACACTAGCACATCAGGGAGATCGCTGCACTAACAGCGAGATGTTGGTACAATGAGCTCCTTTTTTTTTTTTTCTTTTTCAGCCTGCTTAGTTGAACTGCTAGTGTGTCCTAGGCTTAAGCCTCTGATTGGCAGCTCACAGCCTTTTATTATTGGATGTACACTCTAACTGATGCCACAGGTTCTATGTGCTGTGTATAAAGCTCAGGTACCACCTAAGATCTGTACCTCCTACAATGAGGAGCAAGCTGGGCTCTTCCACAGGGAACACTCATTCGTCATCCTTCAGTCATATTAGCTCCTTGGTGTCGTCCCGTATAATTCCAACGCAGTGATCGGTAATGATGAACCACAGATGTAGCCATAATGGTTCTATTAAAACCAAGTGTATGAAATCGTGAAATACACAATAATTGCTCCGACTTCAAGTGCCCTTTCCCCTGTCTTGTCATTGACCCCGGAATCAGACATGCGTCTTGTCAAGGAAACGGTGATGGCTGCTGGTATGCGGACTGGCCCTATAATATTTGATAATATATAAATGTCGGAAATCCAATCTGCTCATCACAGGACCCTCTGCAGATCGCAAGGCTCTGGGGGCCCCTGTCATACTGCAATCCTGCCCTCTAATCAGCCAAACAGTGATGACATCCTATCAGATGCCTTCATTATTATCTTCATTAGCAGAGTCACTGTATTCAGGCAGATGTGGATGTCATGGCTGCAGAATACAATAACTGGAGGTGGAGATTTCTACATTCACGCAGCTTGGCACAGATTGGAATTTTTTTTGTTTTTTGTCTTTTCGTTCAGTCTGCTAGCTTGATGAAGAAAATCAGATAGCAATTGGCCAGCTTTAGGTTCCCTTAACCTTTCCATTCTAGTTTGCTATGTTAATGTGACACGAAACACATTTAAAGTGGAACTAAAGTCCACTTTTGAACTTGTAACTACAGGCAGGCCTATAAGGCTCACCTGTAGGTACAGTGAATCTCCTAAACTTTCTCTGTTTAGCAGATATTCACATGGGATGCAGTCAATGAGTTTCCTGTGCATTCACTCTGAAGAGACGGCATGCCCATGTCTTGCCTTCAAAGCTCCGTGCCGGGGCTCCCATGTGCTTCTGTGGGACCCTGACCATTCATACAGCCAGAGCCTGCAAACCCGGAAGGAAGACCAGGTAAAGATGGAAGCACCCTGGAGCCATGACATCCATGCACCGGAGGGATCCGTGTGCAGGTAACTGTCATTATGTGGTGCCAACTAGTACATTATGACTTTACCCTGCAGGGGACCTGATTTTATTTTTTTTGTGATGTTTTACTACTGCTTTAAGCATTTTTATTCAAGTATTCTTAGGTTAAAAAATACCTTCTGTTGTTCTCAGACTCCTTTAAATCCCCAAATTCCTCTTTTTTTTTTTTTTTTCTTCTGTGATCTGACTTCCTGTTAGAGGGTGGCTATGTTCATTCCCAATGATCCCACTATATGTAGGAACATATCCACCCTCTTCCTCACTTCCAAAGTCAGCTGGAACTATTGTGTTTGTATTGTGCCGTGCGCTACTCATGCCAAACGAACAGAAGTAAAGGGAGGAGGCAGAGAAAAAACCGTAAGAAACACCACATCTCAACGACGCAGTGATGGCTTTAATGTAGAGTAGATCTAAACCTATAGATTTGAATTTTTTCCCCTCTAAAATCAACTGAGGCATTGTTGCGTGTGGAATTCAGCAAAGACTCCTTGCTATCGTAGTAATGAAACCAGACAATGATGTCCACTGTAAGATATGGGACGGGAAGGGGGAGACAGAGCAGAGTGGTGTATTACATCCGCCTCGCAGCCCGCCCGATCATCCGGTTCTGCCATCAGGGTTGCATGGTCGCTCGAGGCTGGCGATGCGGCCTGCGACACATACCGATCCATATGTGTAGGCTGCAGCTACTTGGCGGGTGACGAAGGGTACTTCTGATGCCCAATTTTGCCCATTGGGATCTGCAAAGATCACTGAGTCCTGTACTGATGCTTCTTTGCGAATGTAAGCTGTTGTAGGCTCTGGAGGAGCTGGAAGAGAGCGGTGAAGCGGGGCTAGTGCACATCCGCCATTTTCAGTCTCTGCACATGTGCCCCTAAACCAGGGGTCTGCAACCTTTAAGACATAAAGAGCCACTTGGACCCGTTTCCGAGAGGGAAAAAAAGACTGGGAGCCGCAAAACCATTGCAACATTTAAAACAAATCCGACACTGCATATATTGCAAAAAGCGCTCTGGTCATGAAGGGGGTTTAAGGGCCCAGTAAGCAAAGGGTTAATCAGGGCCACAGTGTATCATCATAATCACAATCATAGCCTTAGGTCAGTGGTGGGCAACCTTTTTTTTCAACTGAGCCGAATCTCGCCAAAACCACGATTAAAATTTATTTTGAGAGCCACATTTTTAAAACTGAAAATACATCCCCCATATAGTAATTCATCCCCCATATAGTAATTCATCCCCCTATAGTAATTCATCCCCCTATAGTAATTCATCCCCCCTATAGTAATTCATCCCCCCTATAGTAATTCATCCCCCTATAGTAATTCATCCCCCCTATAGTAATTCATCCCCCCTATAGTAATTCATCCCCCCTATAGTAATTCATTCCCATATTGTGTCAATTCACTTACCTGTACTCCGCGCGTTTCTCTCGCCGTGTTCCCGCGCAGTTCTGGTCTTCAGGGCGGACTGTGAGAGGAGAGGAGTTCGTCACGCTGCCCCGCCTACATCCTGACAGCCAATGTTTGCCACGCTCCGCGGGCCGGATTATAAGGTCCGCCGGGCCGTAGTTTGCCCATTGCTAGGCTAGCTGCAGAGTCCTGACTTTTGGGGCGGCCGCCCGAGAGGAGGGAGGGGAGCGGGCGCCCGGCACACAGAAGAGCTGCATTAACCTCCCTGGCGGTATGATTCCTTCCGATTTTTTGTGCTGAAAGCGGTACCATTTTTTCGCATGGAAATAGTTTTTTATTGTAGGCTGTAATTTTTAGGAAAATTTCCCCACAAATCATCACTCAATTCTGCAAGTGGTTCTGATTTACTATCGCTGTTCTCTAGCCGGTCTAAAACCGCTTTTGACCTAAAGGGACGCTTTTTGGACGCCATGGACTTTTCTAAGTTTCCAGGCAGAAAGAACAGACAAAATGCAGGCAGGGCACAGGACAAAGCACTAGGGACAATATGTATGTGAAATGGGATGAAACAGCAATGTTTTACTATTGAAAATTGAAATAAAAAGACATTTTTTAAATTTCCCGCCGCCGCCGGCGCCCGTACGTCCCGGGGACCGGAACACAGAAGCCGGATGCCGGCATCGGCCGGAGGAGATGGCCGGGGACGCTGCAGGGGACACATCGCGGGAACGAAGGACAAGGTAAGTGCTGCAGGGACCCCCAGAGCAGCGCCGCATGGTAAGCCTGAGTGTAGCTCGTGGTATAGAAATTCTACCACGAGCTACACTCGGGAAAACCGCCAGGGAGGTTAAAAGAGCCGCGGCTTGCCGACCACTGAGCTACGGCAACCCTATTGCCTGTCACCTGGTGGGCAGTGTGCTCCGGAGCTGCAGCAAAGGTGAAAAAGAGCCACATGCGGCTCTGGAGCCGCGGGTTGCCGACACCCGCCCTAAACCCATAGATTCAAAGGATAAGTTCACCTTTTAAAAAGCATTTTTTTGCAGGTAAAAAATGTGCATTTTTTTTTTAGAAGCCTATAAAGCATTGCACCCACGATCAGCAGATTGTGGGTGCAGTGTCAGGATCTTGCAGACTGTAGCTGTCTAACTGTACCTTGTAGTTCACTAAGGGCTACAAGCTGTCTGCTGCAAAGGCTGTGCCTGTACTTGTTTGTTCATTCGCATTACAATGAATGAATGCCGTGGCCCTTTAGGCAGAGCCCTGAATGGTCACGCTATTTTCAAATTTTGACAGCGGGTTCAAGGAGAAGGGCCTTGGCCTGCTGTCACGAGGAGAGGGTGGGATCAGGGAAGAGCTGCAGGAGGGTGTGTGTGCCAGAGGCAGGCTGGGATTGGCAGGGGGCGTGTGCCGGAGGCAGGCTGGGATTGGCAGGGGTCGTGTGCCGGAGGCAGGCTGGGATTGGCAGGGGGCGTGTGCCGGAGGCAGGCTGGGATTGGCAGGGGGCGTGTGCCGGAGGCAGGCTGGGATTGGCAGGGGGCGTGTGCCGGAGGCAGGCTGGGATTGGCAGGGGGCGTGTGCCGGAGGCAGGCTGGGATTGGCAGGGGGCGTGTGCCGGAGGCAGGCTGGGATTGGCAGGGGGCGTGTGCCGGAGGCAGGCTGGGATTGGCAGGGGGCGTGTGCCGGAGGCAGGCTGGGATTGGCAGGGGGCGTGTGCCGGAGGCAGGCTGGGATTGGCAGGGGGCGTGTGCCGGAGGCAGGCTGGGATTGGCAGGGGGCGTGTGCCGGAGGCAGGCTGGGATTGGCAGGGGGCGTGTGCCGGAGGCAGGCTGGGATTGGCAGGGGGCGTGTGCCGGAGGCAGGCTGGGATTGGGAGGGGGCCTGTGCCGGAGGCAGGCTGGGATTGGGAGGGAGCATGTTACATCTTCCCCCCTAAAATGGACATGTGATATATTACCAAAGGTGAACTTATCCTTTTATATGCTTCCCAAAACAATTTCATTCATTCAAAGCCATGCTGTGAATTACTGTCAGTTTTTTTTTTTTTCCCCAAACACAATTTTATTGAAACTTCTCTTTCAGTCATGCAGGAGTTTTGTTACACTTTTCAGAAAGAGCACCAAAACCTCATAATAGAATTCTATGAGAAAGCGCAGCTTGCCGCACTGACGACGCAGGTACACAAAGTGCAGTAGGGGTGAAACGCGCTTATACTTGTCTGTGCTTGCTTCTGACATATCTTGCTAAGGACTTCACTGCCACCACTGTAAAGTCTCATGACCAGGCAGCTTCAGCCTTTGGTAAAAGCCTCTTGTAATGTATCCCAATTCCATGCACCCAACGTGGGAGACTTTGCAGTGGAGTTTGTACGTCCTCAGAGTGAAGATCTGGCAGTAGTGAGTACCACTGAGTTTGTTTTATATTGCTAAGTTTTAGTACAAGTGATTCACTTTTAAAGGTCATTTATACTTGGTGAGCTTGGGTGTATTATGATAGTTCTTTTAGTGGTATGACTTCCACAAGTGAATCACTCCTAATAAATTTTAATTCCATAAAATGACGTCTGTTTACTAGTGAGGATGGAATGAGGAAATAGTCAAATGAGCTATGGCTTGAAAGATCAAACAGTCATCTATGTGCTGAACCTATGACTTGGGTGAACTTTCAAGTTCTATAAGTTTCAGTGATCCAAACTATTCAAATCAGGGCCTGCCCTCGATGGTGCTTAGAAACACATCTCTACCAAAGGCACACTGAAGTCTGTATGATCTACAGCCAAATTTGCAAGCCAGAGAAATCACCAGCATATGATTATCACTGGGCAGCACAGTGGCTAAATGGTTAGCACTTCCGCCTGGCAGTACTAGGGTCGTTGGTTCGAATTCCAACCACGGCACCACCTGCCTGGAGTTTGCATGTTCTCCCTGCACCTGTGTGGGTTTCCTCCGGGTACTCCGGTTTGCTCCCACACTCCAGACATGCTGGTAGGTTAATTGGATCCTGTGTAAATTGTCCCTAGTATGTGTATGTATGACTGTGAGTTAGGGACCTTAGATTGTACACTCCTCGGGGGCAGGGACTGATGTGAATGTACAATATATATGTAAAGCGCTGCGTAAATTGATGGTGCTATACAAGTACCTGAAATAAATAAATCACAGGGGACAGAAGAATATAGTGGAAACCTTGTTTAAGGAAGAACCCATAAATTCCATGCTCTGTTAAAACCGTATATGTATAGATAAAGCTTTTCAGGCCTATTCAAACCAGGTATTTGCAGTAAATGTTAAAATACTGAAGCAAAACCTAACTTACCTTAACCTCCCTGGCGGTCTAACTAATCAATATTTTTGCATTTCAAAGCGGTACATTTTTTTGCATAGAAATGTTTTGTATTGTAGGCCTGTAATTCTTAAGAATAACTCACTTAAATCTGTCCAAACGAGTCTAGTAAACATCCCGGGTATGATAAAGTTTGAAACAAGAAATCATAAATTATAATATAATAAATAATTATAAAAAATATCATTTAATTCAATGTAATCAAACCAAAAACACTAAAATTTGAAATAGAGCACCAAGTTCGCACATCACTGAGCCCAGTCGCAGATTTGTCGTTGTCACTTTCAGTGTTTGATGATGAATTTCCCCACAAATCACTATTGCTCAATTCTGCAGGTGATTCTAATTCGCTATCGCTGTTTTCTAGCTGGTCTAAAACTGCTTTTGACCTAAAGGGACGCTTTTTGGATGTCATGGACGTTAAGTTTCCAGGCAGAAAGAACAGTAAAAGTGCAGGCAGGGCCCAGGACAAAGCACTAGGGACAAAATTAGGTGAAATGGTTTGATACAGTAATGTAATACGAACAGATTACAGTGTATTGTGTGCATGTCAAATTTTTACGATTTTGAATCTCCCGCCGGTTTCTCACTGGGGAGATTTCACTTTGCTTTCTGTCCAGGAGATATTACAAAAGTCAGGAATTTCGTATCAGCAAGATGTCCCTATCAGAGGGGCACCCCCCACTGGATCTTCCTTCAACTTCTGTTTCAATGATCATGCTAAAAAATGTTTGCTACCCTGACAGGGTTTCTTTAACCCATTATAATCAGATGCTTTCAGCCCCTTCCTGCCCAGGCCAATTTTCAGCTTTCAGTGGTGTCACACTTCGACAGTTACATAGTCATGCAACACTACTATTGAAATTTGTATAATTTTGCTCGCACAAATAGAGCATTCTTTTGTTGGTATTTCATCACCATTAGGTTTATTTCTTGCTAAAACGAAAAGACCAAAATTTTGAATAAAAATGTTTCATCGTCCTAACATTTTGCAAATCTGTCTTCAGAAATTTAGGCCAAATTGTATTCTGCTATGCTTCTTTGATAAAAAATAACCCAAATCAGTGTATGTTTAGTCTGTACTAAAGTTAGTCCACAAACTATGGTGTGTGTGTGTGTTTGTGTGTATATATGTATATATATATATATATATATATATATAAAATCTCTGAAAATCAATCTTGATGTACTGACAGCCATTCAAATTTCTTGAGGTCTGTCAAGATTTATTTTTTTTAATTTTTTAGATTTTTTTAATATGCTGTGACCAGGGCAGTACTGTTACCATAGTGACGTTGTACTACTCTGGGGAGGTGATTAGGATTTTTTTTTAATACACACGGATTTCTTATAATGGAGATAATCTCTGTTATAACCATTTGTTATGAATTAATCAATTCTTCCTGTAGTGATTTGCCACAGCTAATCTCATGGTACAGATGGGCTGTGATTTGTCCTGTCGTGACCCCTGTGACCAATCACAGCAAGTAACAATGAATGGACGCCATTCATTGTGTACACTTGCCATGTGATTTGTTGACTGGTCGCAGTGATCACATGGTAGTGTCAGCGGCCCAGTACACAGCAAGTGACAGATCGTGCCACAGCGTGGCCTGATCCTGCGACAAACAGTGCTAGCTCAGCAGTCATTTGACTACAGGTTGGGTGGGAAGAGGTTAAAGTTGCAATGTTTTTTATACCTTCATTCTGTGCAGCATCCCCCAGTCCCTCCTAATATAAGCCCCCTCTCGATTCAGCAATGTGCACTGGAGTCTTGGCTGTCCTGGGATGCCCTCTCCTCATTGGCTGAGGCAGCAGAGTGAGACTTTGGCTGTCAATCACAGCCAGTGAGTTAATGAGAAGAGGGGGCGGAGCCATGACTCAGTGTGGGAATGGACACATGGAGCAGCGAGCTGCTTGCTGTAGTGGGGGCATCTGACAGAAGGGAGGAGCCAGGAGCGCAGGTGGGGGCCCCCGTAGAAGGATCTGGGCTGCTCTGTGCAAGACCACTGCACACAGCAGGTAAGTATAGACATGTTTGTTTTAAAAGAAAAACAAAAAAGTAAGCCTTTAGAATCACTTTAAAGTGTATCCGTGGTCTAAAATCATATTACTTTTCACTGGATTTTAGTTGTTTCTAGCCTACTCCTGTTGATATACCGTATTTTTCGCTCCATAAGACGCAACTGACCATAAGACGCACCTAGGTTTTAGAGGCAGAAAACAGGAAAAAAAATATTCTAAACCAATGGACTGCGGACATAGTACAGGAGATGACCAGGGACTGCGGACATAGTACAGGAGATGGACCAGAGACTGCGGACATAGTACAGGAGATGGACCAGAGACTGCGGACAGCACAGGAGATGACCAGAGACTGGGGACAGCACAGGAGATGACTGCTGACCTTTGGGGAGGGGGGGAGCGGGTCCTTGAATTTGACAGGTACCCGCTCTTACTTCTGCGGAGTTGTTTTTTGGTTAGTGTCCGCTCTGCATTGGGACCTTACCTGTTCCTCTATCCAGCGCCGCGCTGTCTTCCCGCCTTTTGTAGTGTGGGCGCTCGGCTTGACAGCCAGGTGCCCAGTGCGCATGAGCGAGAAGCGCTGCGCTTTGTGATTGGTCTGGCAGCTTTTGGGACCTGTCGTGTCCCAGGTGCCGCCTTACCATTCACAAAGCGCACTGCTTCTCGCGAATGCGCACTGGGCACCTGGCTGTCAAGCCGAGCGCCCACACTACAGAAGGCGGGAAGACAGCGCGGCGCTGGATAGAGGAACAGGTAAGGTCCCAATGCAGAGCTGAGCGGCCGGCCCTGTATTCTGACGCGGCGGTGAAAATACCAGACCGGCCACTCCATATTCGCTCCATAAGACGCTCTGACACTTTCCCCCCTTTTTTAAGGGGAAAAAAGTGCGTCTTATGGAGAGAAAAATACGGTTATTGATCTTGAAAACTTTTGCTTTGAAGAATCCCACAAGTTTCTTAAATTCTGTGACATTCACTTAATCTTGTGAGTGGTCACTGCCATGCCAGAGATTTCTGAGCATGCACTCTGAACTGCAGAGTTGCTGAGAGGAGTTTCAGGAGGTGGAGTCGGTACAGGAATCAGATTGTAGGCAACAAGGTGCCATCAGATAGGTTGTCCTTAGAAGTAGAAAGTAAACAGCAGAAAAGCTGCAAAGCAAGCAGGAAGACAGCAAATTGTAGAAAGATGGCCAGCAGACAGGCAGCAATCATTTATTTTATTTATTTCAGGTACTTATATAGTGCTGACAATTTTACGCAATGCTTTACATATATATTGTACATTTCCATCAGTCCCTAACCCTCAAGGGGTGTACAATCTAAGGTCTCTAACTCGCATCCATACATACACATACTAGGGCCAATTTAGACAGGAGCCAATTAACCTACCTGCATGTCTTTGGAGTGTTGGAGGAAACCGGAGTACCCGGAGGAAACCCACGCAGGCACAGGGAGAACATGCAAACTCCAGGCAGGTGGTGCTATGGTTGGGATTGGAACCAACCCTAGTACTGCCAGGTGGAAGTGTTAACTGTTTAGCCACTGTGCTGCCCATCAAAAGATTTTTCAAGTAAGCTTATATTGGACTGTCAGATATAAGCTATTTGCATTATTACAATTCTGAAGTTATAAATGAATGTGTATGCAGTGACCATAGAACTCCTTTGACATTGCCCTGCTCTACACAAATCTGAAAATAAAAATCTGGGTTTTTCTTAAAGTGCTTGTAAACCTCAGGCATGAAATCTGAACAAAGCAAATTATTCTATACTTTGTACAGCTTTTCCCCAACACCAAGAGAAAAAAGGTGGTTGAGGAAGAGAGCACCAGCACACAGTCTGTGACTGACAACCTCAGCTTTGCTTATTCTCCGGGTATTGTGTGAAGGGGGGAGGGGGTGTTTCCCTTCTCTCCAATTAGGCTTGGAGTTCTTCTCCCTTAGTTGTGCAGTGTGAATTCAAATCCACTGCTTTGTGCTTCTGAGATGCTGGCAGATTCTGTATTAATCTCCATGTTGTAAAAGGCTGTACAGGACATTAGGCAGCAGGTAAACCGGTACAACTTATGTAGAAGGATTTGTTTCAATTGTCATCTAAGGCTAGTCCCTACACTGGGTATATGTAAAGGTTTTCAACCACTTTAACTTTAATGCCCCA
This sequence comes from Staurois parvus, assembly GCF_062004578.1. Taxonomy (NCBI): domain Eukaryota; kingdom Metazoa; phylum Chordata; class Amphibia; order Anura; family Ranidae; genus Staurois; species Staurois parvus. The sequence goes on from NW_028318003.1 coordinate 10,272,142, forward strand.
TTTACACATGTGATTACATGCAAACAGATGTGTCTGCTGTCAGCCCATCCATTATTAAAGACTGAATGGCTGCGGCTGTTTGGATGCACTTGTACTTCCAGTTTCAGGAATCTGCTGTCATGCCCTCACCCCTGGTTCACATATATGCGGTCATGCGGGCCGTGTTTTGCGCGGGCACGAGAGCCCATTCATTTGAATGGACTCCTGTGCCCCATGACATGCAGGGAAGTAGTCCTGAACTTCTGAAAATGCAGCCCACACAACGGAACCTCGGTTCCCAGTACAGTTGCGTTTTCCAGTGCGGGCGGCATGCCATTAGAACTAAAGGCACCCACATTCTTCTGTGCGGGTGTTACAGCTGCACGGATTTTCATGCGGATCCGCAGCGGCACCACCTGCACATACAGTTGTGACCAAAATTATTCAACCCCCACTGAAATTGAGTGTTTTGGCCAGTTTGACATTGCTTTTGATCATTCAGTCATCTTGCTTACATTTACATTAAAGAGGCACTTGTAGGTCAGACAAATATAACATAACAGTTATAATGAAATAACCACAAATGTCTTTTCTGTGCTCACAGCATTATCAGTTTTATTCAACCCCCAAGTGACATTCAATCTTAGTACTTAGTACAGCATCCTTTTACAGTTATAACAGCTTTTAAACGTGAAGCATAGCTTGACACAAGTGTCTTGCAGCGATCTACGGGTATCTTCGCCCATTCTTCATGGGCAAAGGCCTCCAGTTCAGTCACATTCTTAGGCTTGCGCACTGCAACTGCTTTCTTTAAGTCCCACCAGAGGTTCTCAATCGGATTTAAGTCTGGTGACTGCGATGGCCACTCCAAAATGTTCCAGCCTTTCCTCTGCAACCATGCTCTAGTGGACTTGGAGGTATGCTTGGGATCATTGTCCTGTTGAAAGGTCCAACGTCTCCCAAGCCTCAGGTGTGTGACGGACTGCATCACGTTTCCATCCAATATCTCCTGGTACTGAAGAGAATTCATGGTACCTTGCACACGCTGAAGCTTCCCTGTACCTGCAGAAGCAAAACAGCCCCAAAGCATGATTGACCCTCCACCATGCTTCACAGTAGGCAAGGTGTTCTTTTCATCATAGGCCTTGTTCTTCCTCCTCCAAACATAGCGTTGATCCATGGGCCCAAACAGTTCTAATTTTGTTTCATCAGTCCACAGAACACTATCCCACAACTTTTGTGGTTTGTCCACATGGCTTTTGGCATACTGCAGTCGACTCTTCTTATTCTTTGGAGACAGCAAGGGGGTACGCCTGGGAGTTCTGGCACGGAGGCCTTCATTACGCAGTGTGCGTCTTATTGTCTGGGCTGAAACTTCTGTACCCACATCTGACAAATCTTTTCTCAGTTCCTCAGCAGTCACACGGGGACTTCTCTCCACTCTACGCTTCAGGTAGCGCACAGCAGTCGAAGTCAGCATCTTCTTTCTGCCACGACCAGGTAGCGTTTCAACAGTGCCCTTTGCCTTGAATTTGCGAATGATGCTTCCTAAGGTGTCTCTTGGTATGTTTAACATCTTTGCAATCTTCTTATAGCCATTGCCCTTCCTGTGAAGAGAAATCACCTCTTCTCTTGTCTTCCTGGACCATTCTCTTGCCTTCACCATGTTTGTAACCACACCAGTAAATGTCTAGAAGGAGCTGAGTATCACAGTCATTTTAAAGCTGCCTAATTGGTGCTTATTATGCTTGATTGCTGCTCGGTGACATCCACAGGTGTTTTCAATACCTGATGGAAAGCACCTGTATGAACCTCTGTTCTTCAGAGTGGTAGTCTTTAAGGGGTTGAATAATTGTGGCAATGAAGAAACCACATAAGAACCATTTACTACTGTATTACATAAACAATTGATGTCATTTTAGTTGCATTTGGGTAGTTACAACGTCCTTGTAGGATTTGATTCTGAATACAATTCCAAATGTACACTATAGTCCCTAAACCCCTTTACAGCATTGGGGGTTGAATAATTTTGGTCACAACTGTATGTGAACCTAGCCTAATAGTATAATTATACATTTTTTGCCAGGTGTTAACTTTTCTATTCTATTTTGGTGTTACCTTTGTAAGTGCAGTTGGGCACTCTACTGGACAGAAAATCAGAATATGTGGCCTTCTGTTAATTTTTGATCAATACCTAGCAACTTCATAAGTTACTTTAAATATTTACAAATGTTTTTTCTTTTGTGTTTTCAGAATTCAAACGTTGAAAACCTACCCCCACATGTGATTCGCCAAGTTTACAAAGAGGTTTCTACTTTGACATCTGATCCTCCAGAAGGAATAAAGATCATTCCCAATGAAGAAGACATAACTGATGTGCAAGTCAGCATTGAAGGGCCAGGTTGGTGTATTGTGTTTTGCAGGGGCCCATGTCTATATGGGTCTATGGTCAGATGAATTTAATACTTCCAAGCAGCGTAATGAGATAATTAACTTTGAAAAGTATTCGTGAGCAGGGTTACTTCAGAAGCCTGTACAAGCACAGTGGAAAATCTGGAAAATAAAAATTCCTGTCAAGTAATTGCTAAGGAAATATTTTTAACCTGTTCCTGCCTGCCATACGTATATATGGGGTCACTCGGCAGATGGGCTTTAATGCCGAGATGCAGCATATATGCTTCCCAATGTAAACATTTTCTGTGCTGGGAGCTCGCAAACCTGCCTGCTCCTAGCACTGTTACCAGCCAGTACCGAAAAGCTTCCAATGCCTATATGACTGGCAAGCATAGCAGTCACAGAATCGGAATGACTGCCTCTGCCTCCTGGCATTTGGAACCTCTTAAAGGGCTGGGAAGTGGCAATGCGGAGGGGTTAAAGCGGTAAATGTGACATTTGTCAAGTAATTCACTGCAGGTAAGTCTTCCTGGTGCATGTTTTAACTTCCAGGAAATAATTTGCCTTCATTTTCCTTGAATCTTTGGTGAATGTCATATTTAAGGCTTAAGTGAATATTATTTTAAAGCATGGCATTTCTAGCACCCCAAAATTTATATTTTTAACACTCTCAAACATTGTAGTAATAATAATTAAAACTTTTTGAAAGCAATGTGCACCTCAGTAAGGCCTTTTAAATACTTTCAGCAGTAACATGGAACCGCTCCCCTACTGTGTACAGTAGCTCCTCTGTCTGGCCACAGTCCTATCCTATGGGACGGCAGGAGGAAGAACCAAAAGTCAATGTGGGAAATGGATATCTGACACATGGAAGTGTAACATGGCTACAGTGACCAGTCGGGTGGAAATTTTTTAAAAAACAACTTGTCCAGGGACTAAATCAGGGTCCTAATCTACTTGTCTTATCACAATCTACTTGTCCTGATAATAAAATAAATAAATCTAACCAAAACCGTATTTAAATCTGAGGTGTTTTAGGAATGTCTGGGGCTTTGAGACTTAAACGTTTATTTTTAATATCGAGCAGTTTATCTCCTCCTCCCCTCCCTGTCTTTCTCCAGCACCGCCCCCGGGGACTAGCAGGGAGGGGAGAGACCTTGCAGTGTAATGAGCACCGATTGGGTGCTTGTCAGGAAAGGGGAGTTTTGGGTTTTCTTGCTCATCTGCTGAGCGAGTAAATGAGGTGCCGGATCCAATGGAAAAAACAAAACTATTCCTTCAGGTTACCCTCACACATGGAAACACTTGGGTGCTCAGTACTAGCGCCTGCTGAGCAGCCACACCAAGCTCCAGTGTCCACTCTGTTAAAGGATAAGTTCACCTTTTAAAATAAATAAATGCACTTTTGTTTTTTTCAGGAGCCTATAAAGCATTGCACCAGTGATCAGCAGATCATGGGTGTAATGCAGGACTCCTGCAGACTATCATTGTAATCTGTCCATACATCGCATGGGCAGGCAGTTTCACACTGACAGGAAGAATTCATGAACTACCAGAGCACTCAACAGTGCCATAGTATTTCATTGAGAACTGCAAGCTGACATCCACAAAGGACTCTGAATGGATGGCGCAGCCGGGTGGGCAGAGAGCCGCACTCTTTTCAAACAGTGACAGCTGGTACGAGGAACTTCTTTCCATACTGCTATCAGTGGGCTTGTTCCCGACGATGAACTTATCCTTTATCCCATTTTGCATTTTTTGCACACGTTTTTAAAAATCATTTTAGGCCTGAAGATTACACAGAACCCCCAAACATTGTATATTTTCTGAAAGCAGACACCCTAGACAATAAAATAGTGGTAGTTCCAATTTTTGTCACATATTACTGCAAAGGTCTAGGAAATGGAAAATTTCAGTAAAAAACACACTAGTTAATTTTAGGACATAAGGCAATAAATTACCAAATTTATTTTTTTTGGTAAAATGTAAGATGAGGTTGCACCGAGCAAATAGATACCAAACATGTCAAACCTTACATTTGCGTGTGCTCGTGAAATGGCGACAAACGTTAGTACCCTGTATTTTTTATAGGTGACCCTTTTAAAGCCCTTATAGGTCATCAGTTTAGTGTTACGGAGGAGGTCTGGTGCTAGAATTGCTATCATTCCAGCGTGCTTAGCGATAACATTTAACGTGTCGCAATCGACATTTTCACATGTAGGCTTCTTGACAGTTGTATATGTGGAGGTGCAGGGGGGCCTCAACATTTGGGGAGGCGGGGGGGAAGGGCTTGGGTGTCATTTTACAATTGAGAATCTTTTTTTTTTTTTTTTTTTTTTACATCATGGGGGACAAAAAGTCCCCTGTGTGTGATGATTTTTTTTGGTTCTCTTAAATGAGACATGCAGGGTCTCCTCTGGGCTCCATTTAATTTAATACAGTGCACGTCGCACCACAACATTCTTTCTCAGCCTCGATGCCCAGGAAATCTGTCAACGGAGACCCGGAAGTGACGTCATACAACTTCACTTCCTGGTCACAGCAAGAAGAGGAGGAATTTGGATATGTGTTCGCTTTCTTCCCTCCCTAATGCACTCCAGCACCTGTTGAGCTGGTCCCAGGCCTGCAGATGGACAGGCGGAGCTCAGGAGACATAGCGGCGGGTTCCGTGGGCTGCCAACTTAGCAGGGTGTGTGGAAGCATTTGGGCGACAGTAGCCGCTGAATGCATCCACCTAACAAGTAAGCCCTGCTGCTTGCCCGCAGCATGGCTAAATGGAAATAAAAACTACCTGCCCGGCAACCGGAACTGCATGTCCCGAGCGCTGGGCAATACAAATCGCACATCCCTGCACCAGAGATCTCTAACACAGCAACGTTTTAGGATTCAGGCTGGGTATAGCTTCATTTATCATGTTGGTGGCAGAAAAAAATCCAAAACCATAGTGCTGGAGCATTCCTAGATATCACCTTTAGACAGTAGACTGGAGTGTGCTTTGCTGCCTTTTATTCCCGTTTACAACAATCTCCCCTCCTGCCCCTGAACAACTGTATAAGGTTAGTCAGCTTGGACTTGCCTTCTCTTTTGCTGATGGTGTCAGAAGTGATGTGGGAGTTTGTAGGAACCATGGAGTGTATCAGGGGACACAGGAGATCAATGCTTTGAGTGTTTATGCACAAACTTCAGTGAAGGATTTCTTTCCAGCTA